>NC_140768.1:61750280-71750280 GCF_044657685.1 Stegodyphus dumicola | reverse complement strand
GAAATAATGTTTGGATATAGAAATTTAAAGACATATGAATAATTCGGCATTTGAAATTTTCGAACGAATCTCTTCGAAATGTCTGAGAAGCGCTAATGTACAAGTCTAAGAAATTCAGCTAAAAAAGTCTGCAAAACTAAATTTACCGGAGTATGTATCTTTTAATGAAAATTAAATAAACCTTTGTTACTTTAATAAATATTTTAATTACTTGTTAAAGTAACAGTTTAGTTAAAATTAAATAAATTTACATTAAGCTATTCTAGTTTTAGCATTATGAACTCTCGTAACGGAAACTGCTCCATGTTATTATCTCTTTTATAGCAAACAGTATTTCAGTATGTTGCTTAGTTTTTGTATTGTGAATAGCTTCGACGCTCTATATATCTTTCTCCAAAAATGTTTATTTGAACAACATATAAAAACAGGGTTTATTTATAATAAAATAATAATCGAGCCTTATTTGCGCATTTTTAAAAGTGATTTTGAGAATAATTGCGAAAGTTTTTATATGATTTGAAAGTAACAAAAATATCTACGTTTTATATTTAATTTTGATTAGTTCGCAAAGAACAAAAGCTTTACTGAAATATAAGAAAGCCATCACATATTCGATTCCAAACACGAAATTATAATAATACAGGGGCTATTTAACATTGAGTAAATGACTGTCTCTCTCAATTGGCAAGATGTTTTTGAACTGGCAACGGTTTTGGCGACAAGCTTTTGCCACAAATGTTTGCGAGAAATGACCAAACGTCGCCAAACATGGCGACCATTTGGTGACATCTTGGCCTGGTCTCTGTATCACTGTAATATGTATTACAGTTGTACAAATTTAATTAGTCATTATATTAGCGGTAACCGTATGTGACCTTCATATGCCTTCCAGTCATTTCGAGAAGCAGAAAGTACTAGATATTTCTCGGATAAAAGCTATACAAGGCCGTTTTCGACGAGTTGAGTTGAAGTACTGAGTTATTAGATTCACTCTTGAGATTAGCTTTACACTCTGTTGTGTTTAACGTTCTTGGTAGGCTGAAGTGTAACTACTGATTATGATCAGTGACATTGTGGAGATTTGTATGACTATTTCTGTGGAACGTTCCACAACTCTGAAGATTTTCTTTTGATAAAATAAATTTTATTAAGCTATTATCGGTGTTGTGCATTTAATCTATTACTCACGTAACAATAGTTAAATTATAACAACGATTCGATAAAAAATTTAATTTGCCTTTTAAGAATACATATTTCGTAGTGATCACTGATCATGGTTATAAAGTCAAGCTCTTATAATTTGTTTTATCAGGGAGCATTCATAAAAGATGTTTCGCAATGAACCAAAAATTCTCTCTGAAAATGTACTTTATGGGAAATGTCATATTTTACAAAATTTGACAAATACAGTTAGATCACTTTTTATAAATCCATACATTCGCCATCCAGCTACAAAAATGAATGTATTCAGATAAATAACTGAAAGCAAATGTAAATACATCTTAATATCCCAGCGTTTTAATGAACTGCTCTAAATTAAACGATAAAATTGGGGGAAAGGGCTTATGTGTTGAATACTAACAAATGAATATATTCGGAAGAATTTCTTAAAATTTAGAAGTAGTGTTTATCAAACAGATAAAGGTCAAATTAAACTTTCAATATCTGAATCATTGCGTATGAATATTTAATAAGCTACCTAGTCATTCATATAACCAAGAAGAAATTAATGCTAAAGAAATTAATTTCTAAAATAAAACACATCTATCTCTGCTATTACAGGGAGCTGATAATTAAATTTTATCTTGCCCAACCCCGAAACAAAGTTGCAACTGGGTCTGTGCGGGCGCAAAACACGAGCTAAATGAATATGCACTTCGCCTCGTCAAAGCGGAAGAGAAGGTTCAATCATAGTTCGGAAAATAACTATTCTAATTCACTAAGACTTATTTAAATATGCACACACCTTGAGCAAGTCGAGTTAGTTAATAAGAACATTCCATTTACAAAATTAGACTTTTCATTTACACTTCGCTCCCTGTACTAACTCGCACTACATCAGTATTCGTTCTTATGAATGCTTTTCGTTTATGCGCATGCTCAGTTAGAAAGCACAATAATTACAAAATTGACTTGACAGCTGCTGCCATCTCTTGGGCAAATTATCAAATTATTCCAAACAAAGGCATCCTAATTACGCTACTTTTACTATATTACCTTGTTCAGACGAACTACCATCCCATGACCATTTAAAGTGATACACTCAATTTCAACAACAAAAAAGGACAAAACTCAATTAACATTGGGTTTGCTAGTAACCTATACATTTTACAATGAAACCCGAAGTTCAAGAAAAAACCGCACAGGTTTTCAGACAAGGGGCAAAGCTATAAGAACTCCATTAACTTTACACCTGCCCAGCTACGCATTTACTTCGTTTCACCAGCATCTAATGTTAAACTGTGAACAGACAGATAACCACTCAATAAAAATTTTCAGGGCATCAATGACCTACTTGGTGGTTCAAAAGTTTTTAAATCGCAGAATAGATCGCTGGCTTTGCCAATTCACTCCTTTCAACACCTTTTTCATTCACTATTTATATTAAACTAATCTGGCCACAAATAAAAGTCGACAGGAAGTGTTAGCTTATGATTGATTAACATAGCAAACTTCACAGTACTATTTACCAAAGATTAATACTGACGTATCACTGACTTATCAAGTAATTCGTTATATTAATGTATGCAATTCTTGGATGTTATCACAGTTATATTTCCAGAGTCATTTTTTTCTCTTAAGGGGACGGTGGACTTTAAAAATTATTTTTTTAAGTTTTCATTTTTTCAACAAGAAATTTTATACATGTACATCTTATAGCATCAGTAAACAAAATATATGCTCAAAATTTCAATTTGTTTTAAATTAAAAATTTTTAAAGCAATTAATTAATTATTTTAATTAAAAATTTAAAATGCTCCATGCGCTCCAATTTTTAATATTTTTTCCTAATGTTTGCTTTATGTTACTTATAAAGGCTTGGTAAAAGTATTTGTGTATCCGTTATTGAATATGATGGATAAGAAATTTTTAAAGGCTATTTTTGTGAACTTAAACCCAATTTTCGAAAAAATTTCACCTTTTGTTAAAGGTTTTCACAAGTTTAAACTTCTTAATAACCTCATATCTAAAAATGCATACACAGATCTACTGTAACATATAACAATATAGTTTCTTCCAAATATCATCCATTTTTAACTAAAAATGAGACGCATGGAGCATTTTCAAAACACACAAATTGCGAAAAAATTTGTTTTGAGAAAAATGAATTTAAAGTTTTCCTTCAAACTTACCTTTAATACATGGTCATGAGAAACAGCAAATTAACTTTGAATATAAATTTGTAAACATTCGATAACATTTTTGTAAGATTTAACTATTTTTAATCTCATAATATTAAATATGACAAAAATAAACATATGACAAATTGCTAAGTGATTCGAAGTTATACATGTAAAAACAATTTATGCCGTATACTCAATGAAATTTTTAAAAATCACCAGCACCATATGTTTTACCTTCATTTGCTACAATTGCATTATCGTTTAGTGATTTACAATATTTTTTACTATTTCTGTGTTTTTTCCATGCAGGTAAACTTCTCTTTTTACTTTGGTTCAAGCGACGCTGATCGCGCTTTTTTGCAATGAGTAGGGAAAACGAGTTCACTTCTTCCTGTTCTACGCTTATGGCATTTACACAACCAAAGTTAAATTCATTAAGTGTTGATAATACTGACATTTCTAGCCTTTTTTTAGAAATAAACACTTCTTTAGGGCAATTGTTCCAAATTAAACTATGGATACTTTCATTAGCATTTTGTGTTTTACCAGAAATGCATCTGGACAGCAATTCTGTGCTAGCTAGCCTTTGATAAATTGGCAATATTTGAGAAAGAACACTTTTAGATACTTTAGTTTTCATGGCTTTATGTGCTTTCGGCTGCTCTTCATTTGCTACTGCACGTTGATAAAAACACCATGACAACGTAACGGTAGGACATTTCGAATGTTTTGGTGAGACATCAGTAGATGAACAGTGTAGTAAGCTTGCATAAATTGCAGATTTCATTTTGTCTATATCCGGTATGTTATCTTTTATGGCCTTTCTGTAATAGTTTGTTAACTTTAAAATTGTAGTTTCCTTCAGATTACCTTCTTTTCGTCCACCGATACATATACCTCTGGAACGCAGCTCTTTAACTTTATTGCGCAATCCTGCCCCTAAACGTTTTGCCACATGATTGATACATTCTTCTTTACTAATTTTTACGTCATTACCATAAAGATTCAGAGTTAATAAATGTTGATATGTTTTCGCATCCCCATCAGAAAGTATCCCAACATATCGCATATTACATGTACTGATGGACCGTTTCCATAAAATTTCTGCGGCTTTCATTTCCATAGCATTAGACAAACCAGAAAAATTTTTGGAACACTCTGGTTTGTGGCTTTCAAACCATATATGAAATTCCGCACTGTCAGCATCCATATCTCTTTTCGCGCATACACATTCAGGACAATATTTTGACAGAATTTCGTAGTCGATAAGTAACCCAGTCAAGACATCTACGACAATACCTATTCCATACAGTGATGTATGCCCACGTTTTTGCCATGTGCCATCATACGACACTGTGACATCTATACACTCATCATTATTTATATTAATTAATTTTTTATGCTTATTTCGAACAATATTTCGAGAAAACTGAAGGAAATCACCTTTTACTTTCTCCTTTTCTTCAGACAAACTGTGTAAACATTTAGCAAATGTCTTTTTGTCCATAGCATGAATTCCCATAATCATGGAAAACACTTCTAAGGCCTATTTTCAAAAATGCTTCGACAAGTTTCGTATTCACATCAAAAGTATTTGACCGTTTTACCCGCTCACTTGAAAATGTTGAACTAAATATTTTATCACAGTTTTTACAAACTAATTCAAGTTTTGTAGAATATCCATATATTCCTTTCGAAACAATATCTAAAGAGTTGGTTGAGCACTCGTCACACTTTAAATTACATAGCAATGGATTCCACATTTTACGATTTATCAAAATATATGAATCATTATTTCGGTTATCACCACAGTCAGACGTTCGTAATAAACTTTCATTCAGTTTCTTTACACTGGCACTTATTGAAGTACTCGCTTCAACTATAGAACTTTCAGAAAAAATTGTTTGTTTATTTTTGGAAGAAACTTCTTCACTGTTCAATGTCACGTCATTTTCCGAATGAGCTGCCCATCGTTTTTCAATTTTGCTGACAGCTGCAAAGTTTTTTCTTCGATGGTCGCCCTTTAGGCTTACGGTAACGACGACTTATGGCATGCATAATGTACAATAAATATATATATATATATATATATATACTCTTACGCAAGAGGTTATAAATTAATCTGCAGTTCTTCCAGTCCAAGAAACTCAGTTATAAACAGTCCTGCAAAATGTAGTTGTATAAAACACAGCAAAACACTTTTAGCAAAAGAACTAAAGAAAATAGCGAGGCACTTTTAAACTGTAAACAGTGAAATGGCAGTTACAGTTAAAACGTTATATTGCCAGGTTTATAAAGAATTAAATATATAAGTATATAAATATCAGCAAATAACTGTTGAAACATATTTGTTTACATTTTCGCCAAAATTTAAAGGGCAAAGTTTATGTTGTTTACACATTTTAAATGCTTGTAACTTCGTTAAAAATTAGAATATTTGAATTCGGTTTTTTACATACGATGCAGTTAAGTATATGTAATACAACGAGAGTAAAAAAAAAATTTCAATATTTTGGTCGATTTTTAGCTTTTTCAAAGTCCACGGTCCCCTTAAACTCAGTTAATATCGGAATTCGAAATGCAAACCAGTCTGTCTTCTAAGACAAATCTCCTGGATCATTTTAATTATCATAGGTATTTCTCTTCATTTTAGCTAATTTTATTATTGAGGCTCAACGCCATGTTTCGTAATATATTTTCTGTTGCTACGAATAATTTAATAAAATAATCATCAGCAACTGAAATAAACATAAATTATCAATTGTGGTTTTTACAGAAGTTTTTAAGTGACTCTAATAAATCTGTTTAATGAATCTTTTAACTCAATTACAGAATTTATAGTCGCTATTAAATGCAATGACTGATATTGAGAAGAAAGACTTATGAAGATGATGCAGTTGTGATAACAGAGGTTTAATAAAAACACACTTATAATGGTTAAATATTACTCTCACTTTAAATATTTAATGCTGTTCAATTCTTTCTTTGGATTTATGTTTTCTTTCCTTTTCCTCCAAGTTCGGATTAAGAAAAAAAAAAGGGTCATACGTTAAAGAAAAATCACTGCTTTCGAATAACAATTAAGCTTAATCGCCTGTTGAAATTTATAGGTTTTGAAGAATATCTCTTTTAAACAGTGCTTTTTCTCACTACTTGATTACACTGTACAATGCAAATAAAGAATTAAAGTGAATTATTACGCCATTACCCAAAGTGCTTTGTTCTTTCCGTTTTAAGAAAATATTTGAATTCCTTTGCTTGCAATTTTAGGTGGATTAAAAAAATGGGCAGAAAAGAGATATTTAAAACGTTAAAGCAATGATATATTATGTAATCCACAATACACGTATTACAGATATATGATTATTGAAGAAGTAGTTGCAACATACAGTAATTATAGAGAACTCGAAATTATACTTAGGCTTATGTTTCGCATGTATATTCTTATAAGTATATTTTGAACTGCATTTTATTATCACTGCGTTAAAAGGTTCGTTGGAAGTGTAAAGGGCTTGAGTTAAACCACTTAAATGACAAAATAAGGATTGTGAAGTTTCATTATGAAATTGAAATTATCAAAAGTTCTGACTTTTTATTAAAATAACACCTGTGATGTAGCCGTTCCTCAATAGACACTAATGCCGGCTAGCTTTAAAAGGATTTATTAACAGAGCACACAGGAACGGTTATAGATTAAGAAATATATATATAAATGAAACATAAACGAAATGGAACATTAAACATTGAGAATAACATAACATAGTAAGCTATCATCATGGCGGCTGGAGGTCGACTGACGTTTTTTCATATCGCCACGAGATGGCGTTTAAATAAAATAGTTCGGTTACAGTTCATGAGTTCATGGCGTGAATAAAATAGTTCAATTACACTTAAATAGGTCTGTTACACACCTTGATTACCAAATTAGATTACCTACTAGTTTACGAAATTACAAGTAATTAGACGAACTTTGCTTTCTCTATTGATTTATTATTGATTGAAATTCACTGACAGGAATAAGAAAATGCGAACAAAACCAAACTAAAACAGGCAGTTGTTGTTTTCATCTTCCGAAATCTTTAAACTAGAATACTCCAATTCAAATATCCCTTCAATTTCCTTCTGTATATCATTTTAGTTCACCTTGAAAAATTTCAAAATGACTTCCAGGATTTAGAGATAGTCATCCCAGCACAGAGCAAGACACGATAGAAGATGGTTTGGTGAGACTACTTCAATATGAGATTTTTCAAAAAAATTTTTAATTTGTAATCTGCATCTCGTAAATATACACGGAACTGAAAGATCTCATTTCTTCCTGGAGGGTTTAAAACAAAAATAACATACCACTAAAGACGGCTGTATACATAAGTTGAACTTGTTCTAAATTAGTCAAAATATTGTCTAACTAATGTATTATCAGTTTAGTGTTGCACCTATAACACAGAACGAACAGGTACAGTACTCAGATACTTTGCTTATAACGAATCAGTATAAGAAAACAGTTTTCCACCTGTATATAAGCTAGGTGAATTTACTTAGTTTTTCACTAGTTACTCAGCTGGCAAAGACAGCAAAGCTTAAATTTAAAATTTCTTATCTTTTTTTTTTTTTTTTTTTTTTTTTTGTTTTTTGTTTTGTTTTGTTCTCATCTATTTATTTTTCATAATGAAGCAATACACAGCTGCCGTCATTCTATGTGCTTAAACGCTCCGCTTTGAATCCCGGAGAAAACAAGGATGTTTGTGCGGGAAAGGTCACTAAAAATACACAGAGAGCAGATATCCTCTCTAGATATTGATGGTTGAGAGACCCTTTGACTGCAGTCTGGAGCGTTCTTCTCGGATTTCCATACGGGGTGGAAAGCCCGGTGCTATCTAATATGCCTTCTTGGGTGGACTGATGCTGGCCTTACTTCAAGCTGTAATTAATATTCTGTGTGAAAAAGGAAAGGAATTAGGTATTTTTTTAATTCAAAAACTATTTTAAAAACTTCTAGGAGATATACTGCTGAAAACTGTTGAATGAGAATATGGTACTCTGTTATTTATATAAAAGATAAAGAGGAAAAAAAAATAAAACTTTAAACAAAGAATAAATGATGGCTTGCTCAGAAACATTCATTCTCATTTTCACGATCACTAGAAACAATTGTAAACTTACATTATATATAAGATGTCCTAGCCATTTTTTTAAATATTATGTAAAATATACTACAGATAAATATGTAAATAAATAAGTAATAATTCAAAAGTGAAATGTAATGTAAAAGAATATTGTCGAAAGGCTACTGCTCGTTCACGAAAATGCTCCATTTTAGGAAATGTAAGGTGGAAAAAGTGGACGAATATAACGCTTTCGAAAATACGAATTCTATGGAGCCATGAGTCAAGTTACTCACCAAGAAAATTCAAAGCGACTAGTACGGCAGATATAAATAATAAATATAATTACTCTTTGAATATCTCCTGACGTTGCATATCTCATTCATGTGATGTGGCAGCGCTTTCCTATTTCAATTTTTCGTTACTATTATCATCATTATTGTTAGTGTTCATTCTTTAAGCGTTCCTTACCGGCATTCTAATATTTCACTGTTCTCATATTTACCTATTTTTAGATTTCCTTGTATACATTACATCTATCAGACTTCTTCGCCTCTATTATCTTGCTCAGACTTTCTTGTCTCATTTAATTTTTAAGAAGAGCCATTCATCTGTTTGTTACATTTTATGACAGCCAGGACAGTTTATACCTTTAACCAGAGGAAAGCCTAAGTGGGTCATTGGATATTCTGTAATGTGCTGAAAATAAGAGGAAGTATCTATTATAAGTAAAGAGACCATGCATTTCATTTCAGGAAACAATTATGAGTAGCTATTATTAAATATGAAATCGCAACTCTCGCGATCAATGCATAAGAGCAGATGTCTGTTAACATTTTAATTTATTAGAATTAACTTAGGCTTAGTGAAAGATAAGGTTTAACTCATGAATTTGATAGTCTATTAAATGCTTAATTTATAAATGATAAACACGGCCTATGTTTAATAAAGTAAAACCGTTAGAATTACATAAAATTCTTATCATTAATGTACCCAAATGTTTGATTCGTTTATCTCATAGTAAAGTGGCTTTGACAAAAGCATGCCTTCTTTTTTACACATACGTAAAAGCATAAAGAAAGATCTTAGACAATAATATCTATTGAATCACCAAGAGTAATACGGTTGGAATTCTGGTGAAGGAAGAAATATATATTTTTAAAAATTACATTTATTTTAAGTTTAAACTACTCCAATGAATGATTCAGCTATCCAGTTTACATTTGAAATGGAATCTGGTAGTTACATTCCTTTTGTTAATATTCTAATTATCCGCAATAGATTTGAATTCAGCCTGATTGTTTCCTCACGTCCTTTTCACTTTGTTTTCCTCCTTATATTAAAAAAGCAAAAAAAAGCACAAAAAAAAAAAAAAAAAGCCTTCTTTGTACTCTTCTGGATGGTGTCCGCCGAACGCATCGCAGAAAAAACTTCGCGGACGAAAACGACTCAAACAAAACAACGCAAGGCGAAAAAGTAGTGGTACAGAACATCGTAGGAGGAACGAAAGCAAAGAGAAAAATTCACAATTCTAAAACATCGTGATACAAAATATCGTAGTCGAAAATAAAGCGGTTTGAAAAGTTCGCAGTTTAAAAACATAAAAAACATCGTTGTCGAAAATATCGTGGTAAAAAATAAAGTACCTACAAATCATCGCATGACGATAACATCGCAGGCATGCGCTTTTCAGCCTTTAATAATTCTAAATAGATATTCGCACAATGATTTGTGAGCACGAAATGGCAGGAAGGATAATTTTTACTTTCATATTTTTATTAACTAATAACTTTTTGCTAAAAATAAAGACGGAAACTTAAGCATAGAAAATTAATTAAACTTACTAGAGTTAATGCACGTAATAGAATTTTAAACCAGTATAGTTAACTAACAAAATTTATTAATAAATTATTTTTTATAAAGTTTTACTGGTAATTTTTCATGAAAATTATGGTCTAAAACGATTCAAAACAGGAAGATAAATAGCTGTATAAAGTTACCTGTATAAGAATTGTTCAGTTAATTGTCAAATTATTTTCTCTCACGTCTGTTAATCTGATATTCTTTTAATGAAAATTGTATCTTGCTTTGTTTCACTTTATTCTTAAAATATCATTAAAATTCTCATGTACAACGTGCAATTAATTAATTACTTGGATGTCGATGTGTTACTTGTGATAAAGTCAGCTATATAATACTTCGACAGCGAATTTGGATTTATTGGAGTACACCAAAGCACACTAGGGCTAATGGGGAGGGGTGCCTTTGTGGAGTACGTTCTCAGGAACTGGCTCAGATCCCCGTTATACATTAAGAAAATCACGAAAATGTCATGCAGGCAGCTCGTTCGCAAGGTCGAAATACCAGTGTTAGACTACTTTATCGCTCCACAACTCGGGCAATATAAAAGTCATCAGAATACCCTGATGGTAGATAGTTTTCAAAGTTAGAAACTGCTCTACTTTACATTACTTTTATTTTACATTAGATTTTAATGACACTTTAACAATAAAATGAAACAAAACAAGACATAATTTTCATTGTAAGAACATCAGATTAGCAAATGTGAAAGAAAATCATTTGATAATTAACTAAGGAAAATTTTATAGATAAGCTCATGCAGATACTTGTAACTGATTGCCCTTGAAATTGAGAGAATTTATTCAGAATCTACGTTGCTTTATTGCCTAAAGTTGCTAAAGTTGCTTACTAAAAAGTTAAAGTTGCTTACTAAAAACGTTAAAGTTGCTTTATTGCCTAATATTAAATATTGCAGTGCAGGCTTTTTACAGTGATATTACAGAGTGTTTCAAAAAGAATATACGTATTACAAAGTGTTATTGTGTCCAAACTATCGACCACTGCGCATCGTCTCGGCTATTGGCTAAATGAATACATAGTCTACTTTATATTAATAGTCTCTAGATGTCAGTTGTCTTCTGTTTTGCGTGATAACTGTCATACATTTAAAATTGCTGCTCTACAGCAGAAATCATTTTGCGTTCTCGTGCTTGCGAAGTGCAATTCCGTGATTACAGCAAAAAGACGTTTCAAGTTGAGGTACCAAAGTGATCCTCCGAATGGGTAGAGCATTCGCAGATGTCGTAGTGCCAACGTAGTCCTTCAAAACCAACTTGTCGTGCTAGTCGTGAGTTACAACTGCCTACAACAACAATTTGGCGTGTTTTTAGACATCAGTTAGTTATGAAGCCGTACAAGTTACATTTGTTACAGGCTCTGCCTCCTGATGACAAACGCAAACGATGATAACATTTTCGCACAACGCATCGTGTTCAGTGATGAAGCGACTTTTTAATGTTAGTGGTCACGTAAAGAAACACAATGTTCAAATTTAAGGGCTACAGAATCCACATGCAGCCACTGAACATGTACGAGTTTCGCCCGAAATCAATGTGTTGTGTGCGATATCCCGATCATCTGTTTACGGCCCATTCTTCTTTGCTGGAAACACGGTTAACAGTCAGCAGAATCTCTCTATGTTACAAAACTAGTTGTTTTTGAGGCTGCACGAAGACAACTTCATTTTTCAACAGGACGGCCCTTCCCTCACTGGTGTCGCCAAGTGCGAGATTATCTGAATGAAACTCTACCGAACCGGTGGATTGGTCGTCAAGGACCTGGCGACTTACCATGTCTCAGCTCACCTCCACAGTCACCGGATTTGACACCCTGTGACTTCTTCCTGTGGGGTTTCATTAAAGACAACGTTTATGTACCACCACTCCCAAAGAACGTGGAAGAGGTGAAGAACCGGATCCGTACTGTATTAACATCAGTGACGACAGACATGCTTGCCCGAGTATGGGAGGAATTTGAGTATCGATGTGATATGGTTCGTCTCGCTGATGGAGGACATATTGAACACCTGTAATCTGAACTCGAGAGGTTCGTATATATGTGTGTAAATTGTCATACAGTTTAATAAATATATGCATTTGAGATGCGTATATTCTCTTTGAAACACGCTGTATATCAGATGCTCACAACAGATATTTAAAGTAACTGAAAGCTTTTACAATATCTGCATTTTAGATAAAATTAAACAAAACTTATTACTTCAGAAAGTATCTCTGTTAGTTATAAGAATAAAAATCAAATGATAGAAACTGCCATCGAGTTATTAAAAATTGGTGCGAAATAAGCAGCTTGATATGAATAATATCATTAACAAAGTTTAATCCATGAACGTCATTTAGATTAATTGCATTAATAAAATTTTAACTCGTGAAATGTTGTTTTTTATAATAGCAATTAATCTGCTCTAAAAGAGAATCTTACGCAAAATAATTACACTGACATTGTTCCCTTTCATTTCGTTAATATGTTTCCAATTAAGATGGCATTTCTTTGAAGAAACCTAATAACGATTTTTTAGAAAGAAAGATTTAAAGGCATAATTCAGAATATCATGCATTATTCTTTGATTTTATAATTACATTTGATTAATTGACATAATCAATATTTACTTGATAATTTTTTAGTTTTAAGTAAATCATTGTCGAAAATTCTACCTATCCAGGCAAGCAATTTAGGAACTGTGAGAAGTAAACTTTATAAATTTTGAGTTAATTATTACGTCCGATTTCGTGGAAGGGGAGAAACATATCGAAGAAGTACTCCATTTTTGAATTACGTCAGTAGAAAAATATTTTAAATGATGCAGATTATTTTCTCGCTAAATTTCACGAACTTCAAGTAGAGAATACGCGATAAAAAAAATAAAATTTTCCTTGAATGATAATGTTTAGGTATTAGATACTAGGCTCTTCGAAATCAAAAGGAAACTTTTAATTTATTTCAACCAGACTAGAAAAATGATAAAGTCTAATGAAAACTTTACTGAATCCGTTTTAATTACGTAAATGAGTTGAGGAAAAAAGTACGTTTTAGCATCGATTTTTAAACGGAAGTGACATGACAATGTTTTATCCATTCCAGGTAAGTGTGTGTTCAAAATTCTGTTGTAGTCTACTTAATCCTGTAGTGTCTGATACATTAAATTTAAATTGTTGAATTTACATTGTAAGATTCTGTACTGTGTACTTTTAAGTTACAGTTGAATTTGAAGAATTTTAAGAACTTGGTAAGCGAATAATCGCTTGAGTCTAAAGTACGGCCGAGCGTAATAATAGCTTAAGAGAGAGTAGCCTAAAAAAAGGCGGACTAAGCCAGAATCACTACACCACGAAGGCACGCTAGGAAGGCGGGAGAAATATCTTATGTACTCCCCCTTTTAAAAGGCGACTGGGTATTTTAGAAGACCCAATCGCCAAATTATTTCGTTAGCGCTGAACGTAAGCTAATAGACCCACGGCTACGAAATTTGGTACATAGGTGTATCTAGAAAAGATCCAGTGCACCTGGAAGCGAATTTTTCGAAATTAGAATTAGAATTTTTTTTATTTTACGTTTTGGACAAAATCGCGTCATTTAGCGACATAACGGGCTATAGGAAAGCGAGATTTTACTCTACGCACTCCATTTTCACATCGTCATGAAATGTAGGCACTTGGCTATTTTACGAACTTAAAATAAATTTCGTGTTTAAATAAATCGATTAAATACGAATTTATTTAACAAAGTGAGCTTAACACCTTTTCAACGGGATTTTTTCTAAAATTGTTTGTACAGTTTATTTTTCTTTGATTTTTGGACACGTTAAACTTTCATCCTTGCGACTGCTTATACAAAAAGAATTTTGGAAAAATGATAATATTTTGTATTTTTACAAAAATTTTTAAATGAAGCTTCCGAGTTCACTTCTCACATCTCACATGTTTACAAATGTGATTTTGGCAACAATTTTCCTTTCTTATTGTTGCTGATAGATTTTTGATGAAATCGCATCATTTTGAATAGTTTCATTCTTTTAGAAATATGGGTTTGGCAACACTTTTTCATCGTATTTCATCGGGTCGCCACTTTTTCAGATGGCCCAGACTTTCCTTTCCCCATCGATGACGAATAGCTGAGAGCTTTGCACTTTGTAATCGATTACGAAGTCTCGATACTTTGTTTACGTTTTATGCGGAGTTGTGGTAAGGTTGTATGTGGAATATCTTGTGAAATTCATAAGGGCCGCTCTTCATATTTAATTTTTTTTCTTTCTGTTAAATATTTGCATAGTCGCATGTAGTAACGGCAACCGCCGGCAATAAAAGGAGGTGCTTTCCTTAGTGGCACCGCAGTTCCTTTTAGTTCGAGCCAGAATAGACCTGCCCGGGGAGAAGCCAGGGGATGAGAGATTCTGGTTTCCGCCCTGTTCCGGTTCCCGTCTTGTGGCGGATCCAGTCCTGTTCCGGTCCCCGTCTTGTTCCAGTCCTGTTCCGGTCCTGATCCAGTACTATTCCAGTTCCAGCCTGGCCGTTTAAGTCCAAAACACGTAGGAGCAGATGTCTGAATTCAGCGAAATGGAGATATACGCCGAAAGGGCTAGATGGATTCTGTCTTTTAAGGGAAAGTGTTCTTCACCGTGCCGGCAAAGCTGTTACTTTAAAGCACTTTGAAGTTTTCCACCCAAGATGTTAAGTTTTTGTTTGTGATGTTAAGTTTTCATCAGTGTTGAAGTTCCAGTTAAATAAACCTTTAAGTTTTAGACAAGGTTTTTTGTTCTTTAGAAAATTTTAGATTCGAAGTCAGATATAACACATAGGATTATTATCGGAAAAATCAACATTTGGCGTCCGCGACAGGATATCGTCTGCAAGGTAAGCGACTTTTTTATTTTTGAATCATGGAAGCTTTAAAATTAGCAAGAACTCAATATAGAAGACTATTCAGTAAAGCTTGTAATGAATTTGACAATGAAGAAACTAAATTTAATCAGGAAGAAAAACTAATTAAAATAAAAGTTATTTCCGAGAAAGCTAAAGTTTTGTTTGATACTGAAATGAAAATACGAGAATTAATGTTTAAAGAAATTACAGATGAGACTTTACTTATTAAAGAAATAGATGAATCTGAATTATATTTTGATAGGTGGAGACTTCTGGAAAGTAAAGTAAAAGATCTTACTTCTGGAACCCCGAATGTAACTTTAATTGATCCGTCCTTTATTCAGAATAAAATGTTACATTATCCGAAGATTAAATTGCCTATTTTTGACGGCAACGTGAAGAAATGGCTAGGATTTTGGGGGCAATTCCAAAAGATTGATAAAGATCCTACATTAGATAATAATGATAAATTTGCTTATTTAGCACAGGCTATGGAGAAGAATTCTCCTGCAGAGGAAATAGTTAAAAGCTTTCCGCCAACTGGCGATAGTTACAAGAGCGCAATCGAAGCATTGCAGACGCGTTTTGGTAACAAAGAATTACTAACGGAGATTTATATTCGTGATTTGTTAACCCTTGTTATTCAAAAACAAGGTACACACTCTTTGCGGAAACTATACGATGAACTGGAATCTAATCTAAGAGCCTTGGAGATATTGGGAATAAATACAGGCAAATATTGCGCGATATTATATCCATTGGTAGAATCAGCATTGCCGAATGAAGTCTTAAAAACCTGGGAGAGACTTAAAAACCTGAGAGAAACGCCGAGTTAAGAGAAAGGGAATCTGACCTTGAGCGCCTTTTATGTTTCTTGCGCGGTGAAGTTGAAAGTGAGGAAAGAATTTCTTTGGCAGCTAAATCTTTCAATGTTTTCGATCGATTGGCTCACGGTAATAAGAAAGGGAATTCTGGTTTAAAGATAAGAGAACCTCGCTTAAAACCTACGGCAGCTGAACTGTTTACTTCTTCTAATGAAGCTAGAAAAGGCTGCATATTTTGTTCCAGTATAAATCATGGTTCTGCGGAATGTTTTCAGGCGCGTAACCTATCGTTGTCAGAAAGAGAAGTTTTGGTCCAAAGGACACGCTCTTGTTATCTGTGTCTGAAATCTAGACATTCTGTCAGGAGGTGTAGATTAAAAACAGTTTGTTTTACATGCGGCAAAAGGCATCATATTTTTCTATGTAAAGGCCATTCACAAATGGGTGAGACAAGGGCAACGGAACAGCCTCCAAATCAGGCTGAAACACTCGCCAACATTTCTTCAAGGTCTCCTAAAGTTTTGCTGCAAACAATAAGAGTAATAATTAAAGGAGATAAAAAATCTCGTTCGGCTCGAGCTATAATTGATACTGGTTCTCAAAGGTCATATATTCTGCAAAGCGCAGCTCAAGATATGGGTTACAGGTATACGGTAAAGGAATACCTTAGCCACGCATTATTTGGCGGTACAACGACCAGTTTGTGTTAACATAAAGTTTACAAAATTCATTTATCTAATATGTCTGGCTCGTACAGTTGTAATTTTGATGCGTTAAGTCAGCCTGTTATTTGTAATAGTATACCTTCTATTGGACAAGGAATATGGCTTAAAGAGCTTTCTGACTGTGGAATAAGTTTAACAGATCGTTTAGAAGGACCCATAGAAATTTTAATAGGAGCCGATGTTGCAGGACGATTAGTAACGGGGAATCGTAAACAAATTTCAAACGGTCTTGTAGCTATTGAAACAAAGTTAGGATGGACGGTTATGGGAAAAACCGGGGAGTTGAATAGTGAAGGTTCAACATTCTTAGTTACATCAATGTTGAATAAAGAGGCTTGTATTTCTGATTTATGGGCCCTCGACTCGCTTGGTATTACGGACCCATCCGAACAAAAGAGTAAATTGGAATTGTATGAGGCTACCAGGCAACATTTTCTTGATACTGTAAAAATAGAAGATGACCGCTTTGTAGTGTCTTTGCCTTGGTTGGAAGGGCACCCTCCCCTGTCGGATAATTTTGAGTTATCGCTTAACAGGTTGCACGGTACGATTAGGCAACTTGAAATAGATAATCTTCGCCAAGAGTATGAAAATATGTTCCAAGAATGGCTCAAAGAGGGCATAATAGAGGAAGTACCCGTAAATGAATTAGATTTACCCCATCATTATTTGCCACATAGACATGTTGCTAAGGAACATAGTACTACGTAGTTACGGCCAGAAGTATATTTTTCTGGACAGATTCAACTACTGTCCTTGCATGGATAAAAAGGGAAGAACAATGGGGGACATTTGTAGAAAATAGAGTACAGGAAATAAGGCTTTTGACACGAGTGGAGGATTGGAGGCATATACCTGGTCACCTTAACCCTGCAGATCTTCCAAGTAGAGGGTGTTCAGTTCGCCAACTCTCCCGGTCAAAATGGTGGGAGGGTCCGAGCTGGCTTTTAAAATCCCAAGAAAATTGGCCGAGTGCCGAATTTATAACTGATGAAGCGGAAATAGCCAGCGAGAAAAAAAAGGCAGTGGTTTCATCTCTAGTGTCTACTGAAAGGTTTAGTTTGAGTGAGCGATTTTCTAGCTATCGAAAAACAGAGTTGTTGGTTGGATTCAACGATTTTTCTTTAATTGCAGAAATAAGAAAAAACAGGAAAGGTGAACTCACTGTTGATGAAATTGATTTTGCAGAAAAGGTTGTTATTCGCTTGATTCAATCGGAATCGTTTCAGGATATAGAAGACGCACGCTTACGAACTCTTAGTCCATTTTATGATGCGGGAATTCTAAGAATTAAAACTGGTGCGTTTCGAAGAGATGACACGTTAGAGTTTAGAACACCTATAATATTACCAGGAGAACATCCATTAGTTAGGAATTTAATTATGGAAAAACATAAAAAGAAAGGACATGCAGGTGTACAATATATACTGAATACCTTAAGGGAAAGGTTTTGGTTGTTATCTGGCAGAAGAACGGTGCGTTCTGTTTTGAGTAAATGCATTACTTGCAAGAGATATTCTGCTGCACCTGTTGACCACATATCAGCCCCACCGCCAATAGAGCGAGTAAATGATTCATCAGTATTTCAAGTAACGGGTATAGACCTTTGTGGTCCTTTATTGTTGAGAAACAAAGAAAAGGCATGGATCTGTGTTTTTACATGCGCCGTTTATAGAGCGGTCCATTTGGAGTTGCTGACTTCTCTATCTACAGAAGTGTTTCTTCAGGCTTTTCATCGGTTCGTGTCACGAAGAGGTAAACCCACAACTGTGTACAGTGATAATGGAACTAATTTTGTAGGAGCTTCAAATGCATTTAAATTAATAGATTTTGAACAAATTAATCGGCAGGCAGCCAATGAGCGGATAACATGGAAATTTATTCCCCCTGGTGCTCCATAGTGGGGTGGTTGGTGGGAACGTCTGATCGGAATGATGAAGCAAGTCCTTAAAAAAGTTCTTAAACATGCTTGTTTAAATTATGAAGAAATGTACACGATACTGTGTGACTGTGAAGCGATTCTTAATGACCGACCGTTGACAGTAATTCCTTCCGATCCTGAATTTAAAGCTTTAACTCCTGCCGACTTTTTAAAAGAAATTAGAACTAGTAGTTTGCGGGATATAAAATACGGTATTAAATCAAGTAATTTACAAAAAAGATTTCAGTATATTCAAACTGTACGAGAAGCATTTAAAAATAGATTTCGTAAAGAATATTTGGGAATTCTCAAGGTTTCGCATAAAAGAGCTGAAAGGAAAGTTACTATTAAATTAGATGATATTGTTTTGATCGGTAGTAGTGACAAAAGACTTTTTTGGCAACTTGGTCGTGTCATAGAACTACTTCCAGGACCTGATGGAATAAATCGACTTGCAAGAGTAAAGACCCGAAATGGAATTTTGCTTAGAGCAGTTCGAACTCTGTATCCTTTAGAGGTAGCGCAAAATGATGTACCCGTGAAGCTGCAGAATGAAAAACAAGATTCTTTGTCTGAACTTAAACTCAACATAGATGATAAATCTGTCGGGCCTGTAACACGATCTGGTAGAACTGTAACTCCGCCGGACAGACTGGCATATTAAGGCTCTTTGGCATTGTTTTACTTTGATGTGAAAGTTCACTTTTTTTTTCCCCTTAGGTGGAAGGATGTTAAATATTTGCATAGTCGCCTGTAGTAACGGCAACCGCCGGCAATAAAAGGAGGTGCTTTCCTTAGTGGCACCGCAGTTCCTTTTAGTTCGAGCCAGAATAGACCTGCCCGGGGAGAAGCCAGGGGATGAGAGATTCTGGTTTCCGCCCTGTTCCGGTTCCCGTCTTGTGGCGGATCCAGTCTTGTTCCGGTCCCCGTCTTGTTCCAGTCCTGTTCCGGTCCTGATCCAGTACTATTCCAGTTCCAGCCTGGCCGTTTAAGTCCAAAACACGTAGGAGCAGATGTCTGAATTCAGCGAAATGGAGATATACGCCGAAAGGGCTAGATGGATTCTGTCTTTTAAGGGAAAGTGTTCTTCACCGTGCCGGCATAGCTGTTACTTTAAAGCACTTTGAAGTTTTCCACCCAAGATGTTAAGTTTTTGTTTGTGATGTTAAGTTTTCATCAGTGTTGAAGTTCCAGTTAAATAAACCTTTAAGTTTTAGACAAGGTTTTGTGTTCTTCAGAAAATTTTAGATTCGAAGTCAGATATAACACATAGGATTATTATCGGGAAAATCAACACTTTCTGTATACGAGAGTGGACACAATACGAATAAATCTCTTTGCTACAGTCAATTATTTCCATTATTCGAATTAATTCATCGTGAGAACTTTAAAAGTCTTAATACACAAAAACTTACTCATATTGCTGATACAAAAGTACTGATATGCTTTGCTCAGTTCTCTTGTTAATAAAAAACAGCAATTGTGCATGTAATGACAGTAAAAAATAATGAAAATTTATATAAGTCCTGTATTGTTGCCTAAGTAGTAATAATGCATGATTATAAAATAAATATTAGAATCTACTGAAGTAATAATTACATATGTTAGACCACAAGAAAAGAATCTAAATTTTTATTTATTTTAGTGATCTTTTTTTTTTTTTTTTTTTTTTTTTTTTTTGTAATCATGTTCACAGGTTCTATTTTAAGTTTCCTCCAAACAGCAGAGATGCGTGTCCTAAATTTTGTATTGAAAAACACAAAATTATGTTCAAAGAAAAAAAATTCATAGATTCTGCATTTTCTACGATTGCTAGTTAAAAAAAATCATGTTTTCCATTTCTCCACATCGAAAAGTTCTACTGGGGGGGGGGAGACACCACTTCATTTGACATTTGATGTTTTATATCAATAAAAATCCCATGGTTTTAAGCATTGAGTCTAATTTTAATCCCTCTTCATTGTTAGCTTTTAAGGAAATTTGCTTCTTATTTGCATTTTGGTCTCTCTCTGTCAATAGTAGTATTAAGGATTTGGTTTTTATCATTTAACCAAACTCTCCAGTTTCTTCTGTTGCTTCTCTTTCCTTACACCCAGTGTGCATGCCATGTTGAATGCCTTATTTCAGATTAAAAATGTATAGACAGAGAACCGTACCAGGATGACAAAAGTGGTAATCTAACAACATAAATAACATCGGCATCAATTATCCTCTCCCTAAGACAACCACTTCCATAGAAAACAATTTATAGCAGCTGTGCCTGGCTGTCTTACAGATGGTTCACTATATTTTATGATTTAAAATTAATTAGCTCATTTTAATACTGATGCAATTTAAAGTTTTTTTTTCTTAGTTCAAACAACCCATTTTACTGATCAAAAAGTAGTATCTTATGATTATTAGTCATATTATTAAAAATTTCAAAATGGCTTTTGGAAATTTACCTCCTTACACAATGATTTGCAGTTTGGCAAAAAATCTTTCACAAGTTGGTCTCACTATGGGCAAGTATTGAATTTTGTTTCCGAAATGATAACCAGTAATTTTGTCTAAAGTTAAAAATCATTTCTATGGTATATGTACAGCTTTTTAGTTCTTAATATACTTCAGAAGTTCATTTTCTTATGCCATAAGGCATGTGTAAAATAAGCTTATTTCCTTGTATTATTATTAAGCCATCCAGAAGAAGCCTTTCTGACAATTGATCACTGAAACTTATGCCGTACCTTTCTGTTAATTCGAAAATAATTTTGGATAATAAAATAAATATATTAGAAAAGTATTATATCATTAAAATATATTAGAAATCTCCGTAATTTAAAGAAAGCTTTCATTCTTCAACTACATGTCCATTTCCGATACCCAAAGGCTAATTCCATCATAATATCTTTTACCCGGTCACTATTCAGCGAAACCTTTCTATTTAAAAATTCTGTGATCATCCTTTGTAATAAAGGCCCAAGATACAACCTCCACCACCCACGAAATGCATAGCTCTCTTTGTACAGGATCTCTGTGGCTGTTACTAGAAGGCACTAAATAGTATGTTCAAGCACTAAATAGGCTTCCTTATTCTCTGTTTGTTATTTAGTATGTGATATATTTTTGTGTGTGTGTGTTTGATAATGTGTACATATATATATATTTTTGTCTACCATTGGAAATAAAAATATATGCATTACAAATGGGAGTTATTAAGCACATTAAGGCTGCTTACACCTTTCGTTCCAAAACAGATATTCAAATTAAATACATTAAGCAATTTGTGTTTATTTGCATTTGTTTCAATAATAATGTTTTTGTTGGCATTAATTTCTCTATTGGTTGTTTAAGGCCATTTTTTATCCATTCATTTATTGAAATATTTACATTTATTACTTTTTTTCCATTAGATAATCCAAGAATTTTATATGGTACAATTTATGGTATAGGCTTGTATATATGCAACGTAAATAATTTTTTTTTTTTTTTTTTTTTTTTTTTAAGTCCAAAGGGATTTGAATCCCGAAGGACTATTAGTTTCGTTTTGGCATTTTGCGTCGGACTCATAAATGTCGGTTCACTTTCAAACTGTTGCCACAAAATGTTAGAGTCCTGCATTATATTTGAAGAAATTAAATAATGAAAAATCTGCATAAATGTATGTATATTTCTCGTATTGTGATAAAACAACGGTACATAGAGTCATCGAATTTTGAATAACGTAATCCTCCAACGCATATGAGCATGTGGAAGGCCAAATTTGAAATTTGAAATTTGTTTTATGATCGATTTCCTATTTTTTAAAACGAATTTTTGATTAACAAACTCAAGGATTTCAAAGCGAGCAATGGCAACGTTGTGCAGAAAAAAACATTTTTATCTCCAGCGCGTGAGTCTCTGTATCGGAAATTCTAAAGATATGCTCGTTTTAAAACTATTTTGCGATATTGCTGTTGCACTGGATCTTATGGTTTACCTGCGAGGAACATGATATTTAATAAAGAAAGGTAACACACAAAATGTTAAAAAACGCCCCTTTGGACGTAATTTAAAATCTGAAACATTTAATTTTTTTTTTTTTTTTCGATTTTTTTTTTTTTTTTTTTTTTTTCCAGAAGAAAAAAATTCTTATCTTCTATTTGTGATCTTATTACCGGATTGTGTTATAAGGTATTTCTCTTGCTTCGTAGCATATCTATATGACCAGCACACTCGGCACATATTCAAGAGGTCCATGGTTCGAGTCGCGGAGAGGGCATTGCTCAGCTCCCAAAAAAAAATCCTAATGTTTCTACAGTGTCTTCTCAAAATAAACAATCTGATGGAATGAAAATATTTTGGTGATTAAAACTTTTTAATCATTGCTGTTTATATCCACATTTCTTTTTTTCACATAATTTGAAGTTTGCAAATAGTTTGAAGGTTTTCAAACTATGTTTCAGAGAAATTTTAGATCTCGTGCAGCCCGTCTGGGGCATCTGCAAGTCAAAATCAAAATGTAAAACTATTTTTAATATCACTGGACATACTTAAAAAAATATTTTTTATTCTATTGTTATTGTTACAAAAAATAATATTAAGCAGATCTGTTTTTATGATTAAAATTATAATGAAATAATGATTTTCTTTTCACTTTCTGCATAAAATCCACAAATTTTGTATTTCAATTCTTTTTTAACATTTATTTTTGTGAGGATAGAAATGCTTCTCTGGAAAAAATTACAATTTTAGAGTTTTTTCTGATTTCACAGATTTGAAGACAATTGGATAGAAAAGCCACAATTCTTGAAATGGATCTTAAAATACAGATCTTGAAATACAGTGCTGTGTTTTGTTATGTTTTGTGCATTTAATAAATTTCCGCCCGACTGTTTATTCTTTAATTCTACCTAACACAATTAATCGATACTTGTTTCTAATATAGAATTTTAGCATCGATTCTACATAATAATATGAGTAATCTTTTTTAATTGAATTTTATCATTATTAACAAAATACTTTGGCAATATGAACTGAGAACTTTTTCCTTGACTTTTATATTTCAATACTTTAGGAATTGGTCATTGATTTACATCTATAATAAAAGAAATAAATGCTTGTATGAGTTTTAACATATTGTTAAAAGTGCAATAAACCTCAGCTCCTTTGTTGCATGAATAATGTTAAACTCCCTGTTAAGTATTTTTTTAGCATCTGCTATGTAACAGTATAGACTCTACGATTATTCCTTAAAATTGGAAGTATCAGAAATAGATGTAAATATGTATTGTCTTCTGAATTAACTTACAAAAATAAAAGCGTGAATATCTGAATGGAATTGTATAGAAAGAGCTACAGGACGCTATGTTTTCATGATGGTCATTCCACTATACTGGAAATATTAAATCAAACAATAAGTGCAGGAAAAGATTCAGTAAGAGGATATACTCTCTTCTGAAACAATACATTTGACTGTAGTTGTCCCATATGATATTTCAATACAACATCCCAAAATCTTGGTAAATAACTTTCTAAACCAAGTTTACAGTGTAAAAAAGTAGTGGGAAAATGTTGTAGTCATGTAACTGGGCTACCATGCATAAAAATTAAGCAGTGTTAAAAGTGTTTTTATCTTAACTGCCTGTTTCAACCAAATAACTAGATATGAGAAAGAACATGCAGTGTCAGTACAGCTAGATGATCCCTTTTACAGAGTTGCTAATTTGAAAACAAGTTAACCTGTAAAACTACTCTTCATACTGGTTTGCTTTGATTCATTTGGTATGCCATTAAAGTCTGTACCAATAAATCAATAAACCTTGTTACAAGTAAGTTTTTGTTCGCAGGATGCTGTTCATAATTGGTTTTCTTTTGGTGGTATAGCAAGAGCGAAGGGATAAAGATTCTGGGTAATTTAAATTCAAATAACATAGCAAATTCCATTCTTCTGTAATTTTATAATTTGATACAGCTTTATTTTTTCAGAATTTTATTCGTGCTACTATTTCATCCATTGCAGACAAATTCCACAAGTGCATATTTTAAAATTAATTTCACATTTAAAAAAGTATGGTTTGTTATAAAAATAAAAATGAGTTATTAAAATCATTGTAACTTGGACAACTTGGATAAATACACACACAAAAAAAGGAAAAAAAACATACAAAAATGGTGATGCTGCTTATTAAAAACTGAAGAATTGTTATATGCACATACATATGTTGACACAGTTTGGTGCATCCTGCAAAATTTGTTGTGGTAATATGGTAACAAATTTTTTTTTTCATTTTGTATTAAAATTATTAAGATGTTGATGGCTTTGCTAAGTTACAGAAAACAAGGTAACGTACAGTAAGAGCTATGTACCTTAAGTAAAGGCATGCCTTTGAGAAGGTATTTCTATGAGAAATTGACTTGTATTCACATGAGGAGAAACAGAGAAATTCCCATGCGGCTATCCCATTCACCAGTATTTGTACCTGGATCAAACATCCAGTGTTCACCTATCTTATCTGCTAGTCTACTGGTTGCCAGTCAAAATAGACAGTAATGTAATATTATACAAGCTAAGTAGCATTGACTATTAATATTATACAAGCTAAGTAGCATTGACTATTAATATTATACAAGCTAAGTACATCACTAAAGAAATAAATACACTTCAGAAAACTTTCCTGTTTTCTGAAAGTGTCAATATCTTCATTATTATAACTTCCTGATATTTCAATGCGTGTAATTTTATGGTGAACTATTAACTTAAAACAGAATATTTTTTTGAATTGGTTGTGTTTAATTATAAGATTATTTTGAAAGAGATTGTTCGTGATAAAACTAAAGAATGAATTTTCTTTACACACTGACTGTTAAATTATTATATTTCAAATCAACAGATTGCAATTATACAATAAGACAAGATGACAAATACAGTAGTCATTGAGGCAATTGTTGAGTTTCTGAAGGAACAATAAAAATTTTCAAATCTAACACAGTATACCCTGTTTAATGTTTAATATAGTATGGAAGGTTTTGTAAAGCATCAGCTATTTAAAAAAAAAGCATGCAATAGCTGACAATGAAACCAAATAAAAATCAAACAGAACTCTATTACACGTTATGCAACAAAATTAATGAATATGAACGTCTATAAACATTTTTTTTTAAAACTTGGACCAGATCTCGAAACATCAACTAGATCTTAGGCAATAAAATTAATAAAAATTTATGTTGATAAGTACTTAAGAACAAATAGAACAAAATGCCCAAACTTCCAACTAGATAACCAAATAAAGCATTTGCGTTCTAGAGGATTTTATTTACTTCACATACATACATACATTATCTTTACATTTACTTTCATAACTCGTATCATACATAACATACATTTATCATCGAATGATTATGATTTTCTATTGTAGTAAGCAAATTTTTTTAACAGTTTCCACTTCGTGTCTGCAAAGTATTCCTTTAAATTGCAAGGTTTTGCGATATTCATTTTCCTTCAGACAAAGTTCATACACGAATCCAAAACATTAAAACCTTCGCAATCGATAAACAACGGCCATTTCACTATCGATGACAACAGTCTGCCTATCGCTAGTGAAAGGAAAGTTTGGGCCATCTGAAAAAGCGGCGACCATTTCATCGTGTGTCACTGTTTTTAAGAGATTGGCATATTTCATTGCCATTTTTTTATATATATAATACATTTTTATTGATGTTTTTTATAAAGTTGTTCTGCAGAGTAAAATTCTGCGCGGAATGTTTTTGTTTTTTGAGTTTCTTTCATGTTATTTTTTGCTTATTTCACTGTTTGTAAGATATTGAAAAGTTTCGCATGATTTTTTTCCTTTAACGGAAAGTTTTTTTTTTTTTTTTTATTTTTTTTTATTAGGATAACTAATATTTGTATTAAGGGATATAGCTTATTTCATTGTAATTTTTGGTGCTACTTTGGTAGATGGTTGCACGGATTTTGGTAATTTTTCTTTTGGCGAGTAGTACGACTTATGGTAAACCCATTACTGGATATGTTATTTATGGTAACCGATACTTTGTTGTCATTTCATTTAAAAAATAACGCGTTTTATTATGCATAAATTCCGTGTTTTAAATATTATTTATGGCTTCTAAATATTAAAAATCAATTTAATTTTGCATTTTTATTTGAAATAAAAATTTTGTTGTTTATAATATTTTAAATAATTTTATGTTGTGGATGATGTAATCAATGACGTCACCTTACTTAAAACGTAATTGGTTTTATTAATATCTGTAAATTTAATCTAATGTCTTAAACATTATTTATGACTGTTAAATATTAAAATACAATTTAATTTTACATTTGTTTTAAAAATGATTTTATTATGAATGATTATTTAAATACAGCTTCCTTATTGCTTACTGAATATTTGTGCATTACCGCGCCATTTTAAAATTTTATTATTCATCTCTTCGAATTCCTCAGATTTCAAATGGAATGGATATGTCCGTTTCGAAGATGAATGTTGTTATTGGTAATTACCAAGAATTATTGGTATCGGAATAAAAATATTGCCCTTTGAGACCTTATTTTGGCCAACCTTGCTTTCCTAAACAAAGATTTATTTATAAATTGTTAATAGCGTCAGAGGAAATTTATTTTAATTTTTTGGAGAAAACCTCGCTAATTGCTTCTCCAATGAAGTGCGAGAGATGTGGATCACAGATGAAGATCGTTTTTTTTTCTGGTACTTATCAAAATACGACAGGTAAAATACTTTAAAAAAATGCAAGTACATAATTTTCTTTTACTTTATAATTGTATACTTTAACTTTTATTAAAAAATTAATACAATGTTTTCAAGAATTCCTGAGATATTTATTGCCACATATGTTTTAATGTTAAATAATTAAATCATATAAAATTTATTTTAAAGTATTTAAGTAATATTTGAATTCTTTTAAACGTTGATATGATGATTTTAATTCGATAATCAATTTAAGCAATATTTTAATCCAATTAACTGTTGGCGCAATGTTTTTATAACGGTGTTTTTATTCTATTATATGAAAGTAATAATTTAACCTAACTTTAGCATTTTATACTCTTAGTAAATGTATTTATTTACACTTGCCAGCCATCTTAAAAAACAACGTTTTCAACAAAAAATTAATCCATTATTTTTAACGATATTTATTCTTTTTTTAAGTTTCTAATGTTTTACTATATGCGTAAAATTTCAGAGTTTTTTTTTTTTTTTTTTTGTATTCTTTGTATTCTTTTATGTTATTTATTGCTCATTTCACTGTTTTTAAGATATTGAAAAGTTTTGAGTGATTTTTTTTAGGAAATAAAGTTCTTAACCTCCTTCTATTTGAGTTCTTAAGATTTTGCAAAGGGAAGTTGGTTAATTTATTTATTAGGATAATTAATATTTGTATTAAGGGATATTGCTTATTTCATTGCAATTTTGTTATACGTAATAACTTTTTTATATGAAGTTGTTCTGCAGAGTAAAATTCTATGCAGTTTTTAAATTTAACGTTTGGTGTTTCCTTCAGCCATTTTTCCGGTACATTTAAAAGCCAGACGAAGGCTGTCAGCGAAGCTGCTAGTCTAAATTAAAGGAAGAATTGTAGCTGCAGTAACAGACTTTTTCTGCTGTTATTACAGCCGCTGATGCTTGTTGCCTCTAAAGTCGCTATTAGGTTAAGAATATTAGTCGGGCAGTAAGAACGGTTTCGTAAGTGTGATTTAGTTTGAAGTAGGTTATCAACCCAAATGTTATTTGGTACTTACGTATTAACGCAACCAGGCCAAAATTCGCATAAGTCGCCAAATTTGGCGACCCTGCTTACGGCAACCCTACGTGTTATACGTAGTTTTTCGTAAAGAAATTATTTTTCTTACTGGTTAGATTGAATGCCCTGAAATACTTTAACTATGGGTATTTGGGATCTGCCTGCGAGTGAAAAAGATGCTGTTGAATTGTTGCAAGGATATGGAATTATACCGAACGAACGTACTTGTAAAAATTCTCATAAAATGAAACTGTATTTTGGAAAGCAAATCTTTTGGAAATGTAACGTCGAAGAGTTCAATCAACATTTGGGTGTGAGAACCGGAAATTGGTTTGAAGGTAGCCGAATTTCATTTGTGACAGCGGTGCGCTTCATTTATTGTTGGTGCAAAGAGTTAACCTCAATTAAATTTTGTGCAGAAGAGATGGAAATTGCTGAAAAAACTGTTATAGATTGGAATAATTATATGCGGGAGATATGTGCCCTTGAAATGGATGAAAAAGAAAGAAAGCAAATAGGCGGCGAAGGACTTATTGTGAAAATAGACGAAAGTTTATTTGTAAAAAGAAAAAATAACACTGGGCGTGTACTACTACAGCAATGGGTTTTCGGCGGAATTTGCCGAGAAAAGAAAAAAACTTTTTTTGGTTACTGTACCTAACAGAAGCGCCGTTACCCTCATGGAAAAAATTTGCGAAAATATCAAGGAAGGAAGCATCATTTATTTGGATTGCTGGAAAGGATACAAGTGAGTTAGAAAATGCTGGATTTCTGCATGGAACTGTTAATCACAAATATAACTGTGTGGATCCCAACACGGGCGTTCACACACAACATGTAGAGCGCATGTGGGGCTCAGCCAACTGGCGCAACAAAAAACAGAGAGGAACAGCCCGTCATCATCTTGACTCATATCTTATCGAATTTATATGGCGCCAAGCTCAAGCTGTTAATGGCGAAGACGGTTTTCAATCAGTGCTAAAAGCAATAGCCAAAAGATTTCCGCCGAAAAAATAATTCTGCAAATTAATCAAATTCGAAACTGGAAGGGTTTAATTGCTATTTTATATTTTAAAACAAAATAATATAAAAAACTGTATTAAAAATTATCTGTAATTAATAAATGTACATTTTCTTTCTATTCATATTTTTTTACTCAAACTTACAAATCGTGCCAACCTGGTTTCGATAATACGTAAGTACCTGTTATTTATAACTTGGAGTAGGTGCACCCGTATTGTAACCAGTTAAATTGTGGTACATCCCAACTAGTAGCTGGAAGTCGAGCAGACTTAGATTTTACGTCAGTATTATTTTGATTTTTTTAGGAAATAGTGGGGAAAATAAAGTTCATTTAATGTTTTGAATCATTATGAGAGTTGCTTTCACAGTTAGTTTAAATTAAAGACAATATTTTGCAACTGTCGTTAAGGTAATGTTTGAGGTGAATGGTTGGTAAATTCACTGACGTAGTTAGAACTTACTCAGGCAGTGACTTCCAGTTATTCAGATTGTTACATAAATACTTATTTGTTTTCAAACTGTAGCCTGTCTTTCAAAATTTTGCCCACTTTTTTGTGTTTCGAGGATATTCTCCATAGTTTTGATGAATTATTTTCTTTTCATCTTCATATATTTCATATTTATTTTTTTAAATTTAAATGTATGGTTAAACTTGCATAAATTAAGTCGCAATTTGAAATTTATCTTGATACATTTGTAAAGAATTTCATCCTTCTTTCATGTAAGTCTTCGTGGAGTAAAATCCATTTGATTAATAATTTTCGAAAATTGATACTTTTTTGCACATTTCCAATTCATGTTTCAGCTTATCATACCAAAAATAAGAAGTATTTCAGTGTTCAAAATATCATTCAGTAAAGTCATAATTTAAATAGTTCAGGAATAATAAACATGCCTTAATAAGCATTCAGGCTGCTTTAAGGTCTCTTGAATCCGTTCGAGATTTTGATGTTTCAATAACAAATCAAAGCTTGCATAATAAACACTTTTCTGCTGAAACATAGAATATTAATAGGCCACTAGTGTATAGTTAATTTTGAACATATAAACTGAATTTCAACTATTTCCAACCATTTTAAATTGTGATACTGAAGAAATCCGAAAGGAGTGAAGATCTAACAAAATATGAAATGGAAATAAAAGTTTCAAAAAAAAAAAAAAAAAAAAAAAAAGTTGTGGAATAAATCAAGGTTCCGTTTTAAGAATCGCATCAACAAAAGTTTCCTTTTTTACGCTATATACATTTCGTGGCTGCCCTTTTCTCGGGCATTCCTTGCCGATTGCCTTCTATATATAGGCGTCACTTTTCCTATATATATAAAGAAGCCACCTCCCCCCAATTGATCCGCTCGTAAAATTTTCCCCAAAACTTTCGGAATGGTTTGCCGGGTTTACGCCTTAGTGGTAAAGTCACGTGATCTTTCCGGATGAATCTAAACCCTTGGGCGGCTATCTCTAAAGCTGGTCTCTTTTGCCCTGTCCAACACGAACCGACATTTTGGACCCCTAGAAAGCACAAATTTACAGGGCAATAGAAAATTCTGGGCTTTGATTAAGTTCTCACTTGAAAGGGTTGGAGTTAATATCAATAGATTTAAATGTATGCTAACGTTGAAGTATAATTAATTAATAAATTCAGACACAAATAATAATTGAAACCTGAATGTTATTACAAACGCTAATTAACGTTACATTTCTAAATACTTGGAGAATTTCAACGTTTTTTAATCAAGTTTATAATTTCATTCAAATGCTTATCATTTTAAATTATAGTTAGTGTTTGTAAAAACTACCAGACAAAATCGTATTAGCTATATTGCTAATAAATAAAGAAATCTTCAAAAAAGACTTACTGCTTCGGATACTAATCTAAAAATGATCAGCCAATGTAATTAATATTCAGTGAAACTGATCTCAATAATTAGGTTAACATTATCAGTATTCAATTATCATTTTCACAATTTATGCATCAAAAATACTAACGTAATTTATTTATTTCCATGTCCTATTAGAATAAATTATGCAGTATCAGATTTTTGCACCTTATAAGAGAGATTCATGAAAATTATGTAACATCTCAAAGTAAATGTTTAATGTAATACTTAGTTCAAATTTGATTAAAAATTTACAGTTCTTCTATTTTTTATTTATTTTGCAAACATTTATTTTGGGATATAAAAATTCATTATTTCATTTTTAATACATGGTAGAGACATTAGGTTGTTTTTTTGACCCAGAAGACGGGAAAAATGAGCAATGTCCTCGCCGAGACGCAAAACTGGATCTCTCGAATACGCACCGAGTATGATATCGTTACACCACAAAAGCATGCGAAAAGGACGGAGAAAATACCTTATGCGCTACCCCTATTTAAAGGGTGACTGGGGATGAGGCGACCTAATCGCCAAACCTGTTGGTGATGAATTATCGGCCACGACTTTTTAGTTCGGGTGTCTCTTATAGAAACATTACGATGTTTTGAAGTAGGAGACCTGAAAATTACGCAATGCACTTGCCGAGAGCATAGACTTCTCGAATACGCGTCGAACATACTTCCAATTATACCACGAAGGAATGCGGAAAGGAGGGGAAAATATCTCATACAATCCCCCTTTTAAAGGGCGACTAGGGATTTGGGAATCCAATCGCCACATCCTGATGGTGATGAATAGTCCACCACCTTTTAGTTCGGGCACCGCTGTAAAGTCATCAGGTCATATCAATGCAGAAACTTGAAAATTAAGCATTGTTTCACGGGTACTGGACGTCTCGAACACACGCCGAATATACTACTGTTAAACCACGAAGGCATGCTGGAAGGAGAGAGAAGACACCTTATAACATACACCTTTTACCTTATATTTTTCTATCTACAACTACACTTGATTTCAGTTTGAGACACGACAGCCGAAGAGTTTTTCAGGATAAGCTAGTAGGTGCTAAGATTTTTTCTGTAATAATACGCACAAAAATTTTGTTGAGTAGCACCAAATTATTTCAAAAGCACTATTTGAGAGAAGCGAAGTATTCATCGCATATCACTTTTTGTTGCGTTGTAAGGATTATGTTAATTTTATTAACAGTTAAATTTTAAGTTAAAGTTTCTTTCCTGTCAAATTCTTAACTTCAACTTACTACTTCCGGCCAGAACGTAGTTTTAGAATCTTGCTGAATATTTAATGAGGAGGAGCGGTATTTAAGCCACGAAGTTACTTAGTCAGAGAGAATCAGAGTTTGTGATTTACGCGCGTCTGCCTTTTTGGCCACTCTCTCTCTCTTTCTATCTTAAAGCTGTTATTACCCTCGGCCGTACTCAGGCCCTTGCTAAGCTTCGTAGTCAAATAAGGTAAGGGGCCAACTCGATTTGAACCTTGATAGCTTCGGCTATATTTCTTTAATTAATCTTAGTTTTAGATTAATCCTAGTCTTTTAAGTTCAAGCACAAGTGCGGGCTTTGTTTGTACACTCCCAGGCGGAATTTTGTTAAATCTTATTGGAATAATAAAGGGTTATTGGGGGTCGATTTTTTACGCGCATCCGGCGCAAATCTTAATTTTCAGAATTCTACGTTTCAGGTGCACATAAACCCTGTAGAAGAAGATGAAGTTTCCATGCCGGAACTGCACCTAGAACATCTGAAGTTTGAAGAGAAAAAGAAGATTGAAGGACGGGTAAGGAAATTTAATTCTTTGTTTAATTACAAACCTGGTTTTTGTCAGGTAGTTAATCATTCCATAGATACTGGTAATGCCCCTCCAGTCCGGTCAAAACCTTACTGGTACGATAAAGTAAAAGAAGAAATTTTGGAAACTCATATAAAAACTATGTTAAAGAATAAAGTAATTGTACCAAGCACGAGCCCTTACGCAAGTCCTGTGGTCCTTTGTAGAAAAACGAACGGGCTACCGCCTGAGCACCCAGACGCGTATAGGTTTGCAGTTGATTATTGTAAGTTGAACAATATAACAAAATATCCCACGTATTCCCTACCAATAATTGACGAAATAATTAGAAAAATTCGCTAGACGAAGTATATGATAACCCTAGATTTGACTTCCGGTTACTTTCAAATCGGCGCTAAGCCGGAGGATGTCCAGAAGACCTCGTTTATTACAAAATCAGGCGTCTATACCTTTTTAAGAATACCCTTTGGTTTAAGCGGAGCGCCATCTACGTTCCAAAAAGCTATGGACATAGTCTTGAAGCCAGTTTTAGGTAAAAGTACAATTATTTATCTTGACGATATCATAGTTACCAGCGAAACATTAGAGGAACATTTGAAACATTTGGAAGAAGTTTTTGCCTTACTTAACGAGTGCGGTTTCAAAATAAATTCAAGAAAATGCAAGTTCGCGGCAAAGGAATTGCGATACCTCGGGTACAAAACTCTAATAAGGGCATAGAGACTGATGATTCAGAAATTAAGTCAATTAAAAGTTATCTTCCCCCAAATAGGGCTAAGAAATTGTCTTCATTTTTGGACTTATGTTCCTATTATAGAAAGTTTATAAAGGACTCTGCGAAAATAGTTGAGCGTCTTCTAGTGCTAAAAAGAAAGAAAAAAAGATTTTCTTGAACAGCCGAGGGGAACACCGTTTTTGAACAACTAAAGAATGCCCTGATCAATGCCCCAGTCCTTAAATTCCCAGAAGGCGAACAAGGTCTAGAAATTTCGGAGGATTCATCCGATTATGCAGTTGGAGCGGTGCTCTTCCAAAATGGGCAACCTATAGCTTATTTTTTTCGAAAACCTTGAATGCTACTCAGAGAACTATTCCGCTACTGAGCGAGAAACACTCGCTGTATTATTAGCAGGTCAGAAGCTTTGTGTCTACTTTGGAAGTTCACCGATAACGGTCTACTCAGATCATGGGGCAGAGGGTCGCTTGGGAAACACAATCAAGTGTGCTATGCTCACCTCAAGAGTTATTGAGTCCCATGAAACAATAGTCGAAGAATTGAAAAAGGATCCGAAATTTAAAGATATTTACGCATACCTGGAAGACCCTGAAAACTTTGAACATATAGATCTAACGGCTATTCGCAAGAGCACAGCATTACGAAATAATCGACAAATTGTTATTTTATACAAAGGTAACAAATGAAAATCAAGAATACCGACCAGTGATCCCAGCGAGTCTACGTTTAAGTATCTTAAAGGAGTTGCACGATCTATCATCTGCTGGACATTTCGGAATCCGAAAAACACTAAAGAGTGTAGCGAAGCGGCTTATTTTCCGCAGTTACAGAAAATGTTACGGCGTATGTTAAGTTGTGCCATATGTGCCAGTTAATAAACGATGTTAATTACAGCACGGCCGGGCATTTAAAAAACATAAAGATCACTTTTCAAATGAAATAGTTGGCATAGATTTGCTCGGACCCTACCTAGGACAAAAATAAATAAAACAGATATATCTTAACAATCGTTGACCATTTTTCAAAATGGGTAGAAATAGTCCCTCTTAAACGAGCTTCAGCTAAAATAGTCGCAGATTCATTCTTAAATAAATATACTTTAAAATACGGGACCCCACTAAAAGTAATATCAAATAACGAAAAACAGTTTGTTAGCAGTATATTTAAAAATTTGTGCGCAGGACTTGGCATACGCTATCTAAAAATGGTATCATATAGACCGCAGTCGAATTTAGCGGAACACGTAAATAAGAATTTTGTAAAAATTATCAGGGGATATGTGAAAAATTTTATGACCGCTGGGACAGCTGTGTCAATGAGTTAGGTTTTGGCTTGAAATCCGCAAAGCACGATAATACGCAGAAGACACCCGTAGAGGTATTTTTAGGAAGAAAAATCATAACGCCTTTGGATAAGCTGTTCTTTGTACAGCAAAGACAAGAAGAATTCAAGTTAAAAGACATTCAGAAAATTATCGACGAAGCAATTAAAAGCTCTGATATATCAAGACAGAAGCAAAACGTCTATTACGATAGAAATAGAAGAAAATTGGAATATAAAATGGGACAAAAAGTTCTTTAGTCGAAATATTCGTTATCGTCTGCACCCGAAAACAGAGTTGCGAAGTTTGAGCCCAGGTTTGAAGGGCCGTACATGGTGTAAAGAATAAGAGAAGCCACGTTTTATTTAAAGACCGAAAATGGCCAACAACTGGTTGCAAATATCGATCAGTTAAAACCTTATTACAGCCGCACTGACTTTAAAATATTGCAGGATTTATTACATGATCCTGGAAGTGAGGAGAGAAGCCCGCCAGCTCAAGAGCACAGCTGGGGTCACCCAACACAAAAAAGAAAGTAGAGCCAGCAAACTTCGACCAGGGGAATCCATTCCAGTAATGCTACAAGAGCACAAAAAAGGAGGAAGTTAGCATTGACAGACCAACGAGTCAGAGCCGAGGATTTTGCGAAAACTCAAGTACCATCGACCAGAAGAGGGAGGCCTGCTGACTAGGTTCCAGTAAAGGATAAAATTCAACGACGAATGGAAACTAGACGTAAGCCATAGTTTCCAACAGCAACAACTAAAAGGGAGGCCCATAGAGGACCAGGATGGAAACCGAAAAGCCAGAAAAGACCTGTTGAGACAACCGTGCCGGATCAACAAGTTAGAAGGGCCAAGAGGAGATTCAAAGACCCTGAAGGACGGATATCCCCACCGGAGCAAAAAAGGAAATTAGCATTCCAGAATCCGCATTCCGCCCGCAAGAGTCCCAGATTCCTAGTCAAGGGGAAAAAAAAGGAAAAGATCGGAAGCGAACGGCGCGGAACATCAAAGCTCGAGAAGAAGATTGGAGGTCATCAGGTTTCCGACGTTTGAACAATTCTGCAACATCAGAATGCAGGAATATAGAAAAAGATAAGTGAAAATTTCTTTGATTATTTTTTTTTTTTTTGAAGTTCAAATTATATCATCTTGTTCTAAGTTGCTAAAGATGTTTAGAAAAGTTAAATCGCAGATAGCGAAAGATTGATTGTAAATGTTCGTAATCATAGATTTTTATGTTAGCAAATTGGCGAGAAGCTACTAGAGGTTAAATACTGTTGTTAAGAACTAGCAAGTTGCGAGAAGTAAATTGTGAATACGTTTAGTCGGAAGACTCTTTGAATACTAAAATCTGTTAAAGTAAAGTTAAGATTTCGTGTAAAAATTGGTAAAATTGTAATTAAGCAACTATGACTGTTGATGTAAAGTGAATTTAAAAGTGATGTATAAATATTTAAATGTCCATGTTTTTGTAGAAATGTTTAATCTTTGTGTTAAAATTACACAGAAAATAAATTTTGGCCTCTGTGTATTTGAATTGTGGAAGAATTGAATGTTAGTATATACATATGTGTGTGTGTTTAATGTTAGGCTTTCCAGTTAACACGTTTAAGTAAAATGTAAGCTTTCGCTTACTACATTCGGAAAGAGTTTTCGTGTAGGGAGTCTTGTAAGGTTTTGTGTGTCAAATTTAACAAAGTTAGATGTTGTGTAGCGGTAGTTTTGTTCGCGGTAACACAACACAGAAGGCATTAAGTACATTTCCTTACATTTGCTGGAGAGCATGAGGGAAATAAAACTGTAGTATGAATGGAAGTGCATGAGGGCCAAATGAGGAAAGAAAAGCGTAAATTTAGGATTTAAAGAAAAGCTTTGTAAAATTCATTACTAATGACATTTCCTTCAGATATGGAAGGATCAAGACCTACACATTTGAAGCAGAATAGAGTGTTCATTCATTAAGATGTATGTCAAGATATATGTCCAGAACAGATGAATTGTAAAATTTTATTTTTCCTAGCTTTAGATTAGCTTTTAGAATTGTTGTAAAATTGGCCCTAAAAACGGAACTTTAAAGTCATTTAGTTAATTTAAAAGTTTGAAGTATGTAGTTAACGTAATAGTTTTGCAGACTTTAAAGTCTTAAACAAGGTCGTTTTGAGACCTTTTTTTTCGAGTATTTAAAGTCTGGTCGAAAGCTATGTAAGAATTATGTTAATTTTATTAACAGTTAAATTTTAAGTTAAAGTTCCTTTCCTGTCAAATTCTTAACTTCAACTTACTGCTTCCGGCCAGAATGTAGTTTTGGAATCTTGCTGAATATTTAATGAGGAGGAGGGTTATTTAAACCACGAAGTTACTTACTGAGTCAGAGAGAATCATAATTTCTGATTTATGCGCGTCTGCCTTTTTGGCCACTCTCTCTCTCTCAAAGCTGTTATTACGCTCGGCCCTACTCAGGCCCTTGCTAAGCTTCGTAGTCAAATAAGGTAAGGGGCCAACTCGATTTGAACCTTTATAGCTTTGGCTATATTTCTTTAGTTAATCTTAGTTTTAGTTTAATTCTTAGTCTTTTAATTTCAAGCCCAAGTGCGGGCTTTGTTTGTACACTCCCAGGCGGAGTTGTGTTAAATCTTATTGGAATAATATAGGGTTAGTTACCCTTTTATCTTGTTGTTTCTTGTCACCGAACTTAAGCGATTATTCACTTATTCTTCACTTCCAACATTAATTCAGAAGTCAAACAACAAAAATCAGCGTTATATTTACCAAATTTTCACAGGACTAGTTTCGATGGTTTTACCGAATCACCATCTTCAGCTGCAAAACCGCAAATGAACCAGATAGGAAATAATGATTAGATAAGATAAGAAAGCCTGGACAAGAAAAAGCAAGTGGCGCCATCTGTTGGTAAAACCAGAACTAAAACATAATTTCTTTAAAGGCCGAAGGCAATTTTGGAATGGAATTAGGATCGTTAACTAGAACAGAAAGATTTTTATGAATGTGAAATGCCTCTAGAAAATTCAGTTCTCCAATGGAAGATGTTTTTTGAATAATTTTGGCAGCAGAAAAACTGAAAGTGTGGTTTTCGGACCAACAATGTTGAGCAACAGAAGACTTCTGTGTTTCCTTTTTTCTAACATATGCCTCATGTTCCTTGACGCGAAATTTTAAGGCTCTCTTAGTTTGGCCAATGTAAATTAAACCACACTGGCAAGGAATCCTATAAATACCCCAGGAATTCATATCCGGAATTGGGTCCTTGAGTATGGAACTCGGAATTTTATTGATGGGAGAATAAACAACCCGAAAGTTAAATTTCTGCAAAATATGTGCAACTTTATAGCTAATTGATGGAAAGAAGGGAATGACAACAGAATTTTTAGAATCTCCTAAAACAAGAGTGTGCCTTTTAGTGTGTTGAGATGAGAATTTTTTAACTGCTTGATTAATAATGTTGGGTGGAAAGCCCAACATTATAGAATTCCTTGCCAGTGTGGTTTAATTTACATTGGCCAAACTAAGAGAGCCTTAAAATTTCGCGTCAAGGAACATGAGGCATATGTTAGAAAAAAGGAAACACAGAAGTCTTCTGTTGCTCAACATTGTTGGTCCGAAAACCACACTTTCAGTTTTTCTGCTGCCAAAATTATTCAAAAAAACATCTTCCATTGGAGAACTGGATTTTCTAGAGGCATTTCACATTCATAAAAATCCTTCTGTTCTAGTTAACGATCCTAATTCCAATCCAAATTTGCCTTCGGCCTTTAAAGAAATTATGTTTTAGTTCTGGTTTTACCAACAGATGGCGCCACTTGCTTATTCTTGTCCAGGCTCTCTTATCTTATCTAATCATTATTTCCTATCTGGTTTATTTGCGGTTTTGCAGCTGAAGATGGTGGTTCGGTAAAACCATCGAAAGTAGTCCTGTGAAAATTTGGTAAATATAACGCTGATTTTTGTTGTTTGACTTCTGAATTAGTATTTATTCGGCGTGTTATTGTGTCTTAATTCCAACATTAACTTAGAATTACAAAGTGAGGAACTCTACAGCGTGAAAACACTTACCAAGTCATCAGTTTTCGCTAATGAAGTGCACTTACTGAAAATCATTTTAGCACGTGTATCGACACAATTCTCATAGCACATCATTTCTGCAGCACTTTTATCGGAAAACACAAGCGTAGCAGGTATCTCGGAACTCACTTGCGTAGCATACTTGTCACAAACACTAAATATGTGAATGATGATGTGGCTGATGGCGAATTCCTGGGAACAGTTCAAGTCACACTGGCGCTCTAAGAAGACTCCGAATGATGATATGCATGACCTTGAAGACACAATAAATATACTTAAATTACATGAAATATTTCAGTAGATATGCCGAAAGATGCGTTTAGTATCCAAAATTCCACCCAATTCTTCAAATTGGCGCAGATGCACATGGGTTGACATCAGCGAAAATCTAATACCGGAAGCATAAATCATTTTAAGGTTACTAAATTTTGGCTGTTCAGTAACAGGATTCCGGTCGCCGTCTGTTATCATTGTTGACGGAGAAATTGTTGAATCTTGCATCAGAAATGCTGGCTTAAGACGATCTATCCCAATCACTGATTTTTTGTCATGCCACAGGATATTCAAATGTTTAGGTGTGAGTTTCAAAACTCTGGATGGGCCATTATATGAATTGGTCAAGGTTGGTTTAATCCCATCATTGAACAAAAACACATGGGAAGACGTCTCAAGTGCATGATGTATGAAATAGCTTGATTTATTTCTCGCGAATGCTGGAATTGGCGAGATGCTACTCATAACGCCACGTAAACATTGAAGGATAGATGCTTGGTGTGGATACTGGATGAGAGATTTCACCAGGTAGATGGAGGATTGTGCCGTAAACCATTTCGGCAGAGGTACTAATGATGTCTTCTTTGAAAGATGTACGAAGGCTCAGCAAGACAAGAGGTAACACTTCTGTCCAATATATGCTATTGTGACGGTTTACAGCTTGTTTCAGAGATCACTGAAATCGTTGCATCATCCCATTTCCTGATGGATGGTAAAGAGTTGTTCAGATATGGCGAATACCAAGGTAATTGCTAAGAACAAATGAGAGTGAAATTGTCGGCCTTAGTCCGTAGTGATGGTAGTAGGCATACCAAATTGGATTGCATTCCATCGGAACTGAATATGCAGTTTGTTGCATTTGTTTAGAAATACACAATGTAGTTTCCCGATAGTGAAGAGAATTAATTGAATACTAAGCAACTTCAGATGTCTGTAAATTATAAACTCACTGATCAAATAATACAAATGATGCGAAAGTAATGAATGAACAGACTTTATAGATTAGACTGCAACAAAACACTTATAGTTAGTGTCCATAGTGTCCTGAGGTACCTACAACCATCAACTAATTCGTTTTACTTGAGCTACTCTTGCAACTCAAACCTCAATCGACACAGAACTAAACAAATCTACAACTAAGTAATATAATAATTTATAACTGAAACAAATAGCAATAATATAATGTACAATAAACAGTCATCAAATATCTGTACAAATGCACTAAATATGTAAATAAACCAAAGCAAATATGCGAAAGTACAGGAAAAGAAAATAATAAAACTCAACAGAGATTTAAACGATTTTACAACAATATAAAACTATCTATCAAACAATTTGTTGACGATTTTTGAGAATGACGAGACGAATTATTTCTGTTCTATTAAGCAGTTTTCATAAATCTGATAACATAGCAACATCGGAAGAGAATGCTTTTATTTATGAGGATATTTTATAATAAACCAATTTTGCATGTTTAAGTATTCGAATGCTATTTTAAGAATCTTTTTAACATTTTTAATTTTGTTTTGGACGATAGCTAAGACAAAATGTTTCATTTCGCTCGGAGAAAGATTTATTTTCCAAACCATGCATTAAAAATATAATATCTACTTTCATAATTTGGATTTTAGAGTTATACAACTCTAAAACGCTCTTAAAGCTGTTTTCAATATCTCTCGAGTTTGTATCAAATAGTCATTAATTTGATATTTTAAATTATAAAACTTCTTAAATTTATAAATATTGCGTTTCATTAAACGCAACAAATCTACGAGATCAACAAATAATATTTTATTTAAAAATGAGATTAATTAATCAACTTTTTTCATTTGTTAACAAATAACTATTAAATGATCTTAGATAAAATTCAAGTATTTCTTATTATTTCAGGATAAAATGTTAGCTCTGTGATTAGAAATTCAGATCAGTAATCAGGTTTTATTCCTAAAGCTAGGTTTGAGGAAATTTTTAAGACAGATGAAAATAACATTATGACAGTGTTATGGAAAAAGGAGATTTTAATGCAATAAATGCAGCCAAGCACAAAATATCTGCAACATTAAGAGTAATTTCTAGAATAATTTAATGAATTAGCAGTTCTAAGCATTTATTCTTTAGATGAAGTACAAAGTTTCATGTTTAATAATCGACTCTCTGAATTAAGCAAACTAACTTTCTCTGGTAACTTAAATAGAATATTTATGTACATTTTTTTTAAATCAGCCTAAAGTTCAAAATTTCCTTAAAGAATTGAATAAAGTATCAAATATTTCTATTTTTTATTAAGTTATATTTTAATGCAATGGGTTATTCATGAGTACGTACGTAGCTGAATTCCCTTTATATATTTATTCGTATTTAAAAGAAAGTTTCCTTTCAAAACGACATACCTTGATAAATCTGTTTATTAATATTTAATAGTACTATATTCTTAAGGCAATAGTTTGAAAGTCTTGTCTTCTAATAAGTAGATTTTGGTTCATATTAATTTCTCATTATTATATATTACACTTAAAAATTTCCGAAAAATATTATATATTAGAAGAGAATATTTTTATTTATTAAGAATAGAAGTAAACTAAACTCAGTGGCGTAGCAGCCCTAATGGGCCAGGGCCTGCAGTGCCCGAAATCTGTTTTTTTTTTCCTTTTTTTTAACGTGGATCCCTGGGTGCGTAAGCATATACTCTGAACAAGTGGTTAGTTTGTTGCAGGCCTTCCCCCCCCCCCCAGTGTTTAGTCCCCAAGCGAACTTGGTACTCATTTTATCGACCCAAGTGATGGAAATCAAGGGATGAAAGGCTACTATTAAGAATAGAATAGGTTCATTTTACTATTTTATTCAGTTTACTGAAAAACTAGATGGGTATAGTTCCTTAATATATATCTTTAATTACTTTTGCAATCTAAATGTATTTTACATGCTGTAGAAATGTTACACATATTATTAAAAACATTTAATAAATTAATGACTAAGCTTATTTGTGAAGAATTGTGCTATGTAAACATTGAAAAAAATGCAATGTGGAATACAGAAATGCAGAATATGAACGTAATAAATTTTGTTTTGACTTGTATTATCAATTGAATGGTATAACATATTTCATCTAACATTTTGTGCACTAATCCATAACACTTAGAATATAATATCACAAGTTTAGCACTGAGTGTAAGTATGTAGCTAACTGATAAGGTATATAGATGTTCAATGTCTGTAAACTATTTTTATAAGAAAAATTCAACTGAGCACATATCATTATAACAAGTCAATATATAAGTAGTCATTTGCGTTGTAGAGGTTAGCAATAACACAGTTAAATAGAAGTATATTGGTCCAGTGTCCAAAATTAATTCAAATTATAAACAATTAAAATAAGTAAAATCAATTTAACGTTTATTTAGTGACATCAATGGTTTATGGTTACATTTTTAATTTGTTGGTGGCGGGTCATCAAAGTTAACATGGTTAGCTGACACGACAAATTAAACAGGCACATCTCTTTATAGTTAATTAACATTCAAAAATTAGTGGAAGTGCCCCTCATTGGAGTTCATAACCATCATACTCTATATAGAACAGGTTGCAGGTTTCAATATGCCGGGATCTGGAAAGAAAAAGAATAATAAGTGAAAATTATTTAAACAATGGCCACTGGGGCGGCAGCTTGGATCTCCATCGTTCCTTCCAGCAGGCTTCCGGGTTGTTGATTCCAACAGGTCATTGGTTTCGGTGAAAATTAAGTCTTCAGCTTAACAGGGTTTTCAACGGTGAAAATTTGTGCTCTCGCCTCCAAATTTCTGCTTACTTCTCTTACTGGACAGTCATGCCATCCTTTTTCCATCATTTCCGACTTCTCCGTAGTTTCTGTGACGATAACGCTGTGATGCTTCTAGTTTTCGCTCTCCTCTTCTTGTCCCAACTGCTAGCAATGTTTTTTTACCTGGAGAGATCTTGAAATATTTCGCCAAGTCTGAGATGTCCAAAATCGCCGAGCACGGACACTCCAGACGACGAAACAGATGAATCTTCAACGGAAGGATTTACCCGACTACCAGAGTTTAGAGAACAACGCGATTCAACAGTACAACCACCAAGACCGCGGTGTGAGGTCAAATACCCCTCTGCTGGAATAAAAAGGGGAAAACACTAGCCTCGCTTCGAGGTGTCAATCTAGTATAGCCAGCAACCTAACTGACGAATCTTCACCACACGTAAACAATCTCCGCAGCAGAATATTTATATGCTAGAGATGCCAGAGCAAACAAGGTCCTAAATATGCCAAACAGCACTGATGGTAAAGAAATCAGCCCATATGGTAAATTACTCAGTATATATGGTAAAGAACTTGACCAAAAGAATTCGAGGCGCAGCAATCCCCAGATAAGAAATTCTGAGAAACGAATTCTCAGCAGACAATTTTGGAAGGAAAAAATTACAGAACCGAGGAATAGATTCCAACACAATAAACAAATTTAGTAGAGTAAAAATTAAACTATTATTTAACAATTAAGTTTATTAAAATGTCAACACACATTATAAGCTGTTTCTTCGGAAGAAATTAAGTATACGTATTCATTTTCAAGATTGAGTTTCTTTTACAATTGATTGACCTTACCACCACTCAGAAAATATGAATTCGCTAAACTTTAATAAAAAAGGGGTAAAAAATAAGTTACCTAAGTAAAAATTAGCACAAAAAAGTGCAGAAAAAACTTTAAAATAATTAAATTTAAAAGTTAAACAACCTTAAGGTTCAGAACTTAAGGTTCAGTCGTTTTAGACCTCAGTTTAAAACTAATTAACTCTGGCGGGAAGTATGTAAGGATCTTAAGTTTTACTAACGTTTATTTTATTTTAAATCTTTACTATCACTTCTTATTTTCTACTTCCGGCAGAATTAAAAGCGTTAACTTATTTATGCAAAATTTGTCTGGCGAACGCCAAGTACTTAAGATGTGGCTTTTTGCCAAGCGAGAGAGAGGAAGGAGTTAGTCGAAGCAGGCCGCTTACCTTAGAAGTTTTACTCAGTTGCTGGTTGCCTTCCAGGCCAGAGGTTTAATCCTCGTGATAATTTTTAAACGTATTGTAGTGTTAACAGTTCTCTGTACTACATACGGCTTCCTGTTAATATAAGGCCAATTCCACGTAGGCCCTTGTTTATTATTCCAAAGTTTAGTTAAATATTTTTATATTCTTACGTTCAGACCACAAGTAGTTGGTCTCTGTATTCCGAAGTACGGAAATTATTGTAAAGAGTGAAAAATAAAGGGTTTCGTATACCCTTCCTGTGTATCTTGTCTACTTCCCACATTTATTGAACATAGCTTTAGTAAGCTCCCTGTTCCGAGTCAGGTCTGTGCATGTTCCCAACGAAAGTAAGACGGAACATTGAACCTGATAGTGGCGCCCAACGAAGAAGAATAACCATGGCCGAGTTTCAGGAAGAACCCGTGCTGCCTGCAGAAGCGGCTCAGAATCCAGAAATGCCAGCTGCCGCCCTGGAAGGATTTGGTTACATCGTCCAGACCATGCACGCTTCGATGAAACCAGAAGCAACATTTAATGGAAACTCACCGGTAACCAGTTTTTTTGGAAAAATTGGATGACCACTTCATGCTCTACCCCGTGCACGAGTTTCAAAAAGTTACCTTAGCTACCAGCGCTTTGAGGGGCCAAGCGCTTAACTGGTTCAAATGTATAGGCAGAAGTCTCTTGGGTCAAGCAGGAAGTCCCACCTATACTTACGAAAATTTCAAGACTGCCCTAGTAAAAGCCTTCCCTGTCGTAAGGGATCGTGCGAAATTAGAAACGGAACTTTTCAGCATATATCAGCAAAGAATCCAAAATCTCTCAAGCTTTATTTTAAGTAAAATTCACGTCTTCAAACTCTTGTATGGAAACCGTCCGGATCATGAGATAATTCAAGTGATTTTGCCGAGGTTACTTCCCCAAGAGCAAGACTTTATTGAATTAAGGAATCCGACTACACTGGAAAAGTTATTTGAGCTAGCAATCCAGTTTGAAAGTAGAAGAACGGCGGACATTGAAAAAAGACGCCAATATCAACAACGATACCAATTTGGTGCGCCAAGACTACAGCACACTCAAGCACACGGCTACGGAAGCAAAGCGAATCAGTGGGCAAGGAAACCCGAGCATTCAAAAACAGCCGGCGAACGTCAACAGTTCAATAGCAATCCAGGAAAAAAGTCTCAAGGCCAGTGGAAAAAGAAGGAAAGCATGGAAATGAAAAATGATTTAAACTAAAACGGATTTCTGCTGACGGGAGGGTGCGGAAATCCGAAGGCCAAGAAAACCCCTCTTCCTTCAAGTTAAATACAGTAATGGTGAAAAATTTGACTCTTCCGAAGATTGAAGTGTTGGTGAATAATATCCCAGCCACCGCACTCCTGGATACAGGCGCGCAGTGTTCCTCTGTGGCAAAAGATTTTTTTAGGAAGTATTTTCGTAAATATCGCATATGTAATTCGGATAATACGACAGTGTTAGCTGCGCAAGGAGAAAGATGTAAGTGCATAGGTAAATTACCGCTATACGTCCGTATCAAGGACGAACAAGTAAAGGTTATGTTTTTCATAGTAAAGAATCTGCAAGGACATATTATCTTAGGAATAGATTTTCTTTCAGAGGCACAAGCAACGCTGGATTTTAATGAAGCGTCCCTTAAGCTGACGATGAAACCAGTTCGAGAAGAAAAGCCTGAACCGCCGATGTTAAACCTTGACAACCTGCCTAATGAAGAGCAACGAAGAATCCGACAAGTGGTAAGTGAATTTGCTTCGTTATTTAGTGATATTCCAGGATTTACTCAAGTTAGTAACCATAGTATTGACACAGGAGATTCAATGCCAGTTCGCCACAAAGTATACCGGTATGATAAGAATAAGGAAAAAATTATAGAATGGCACATCAGCGATATGCTACGTAAAAATATCATAACGCCCATCTCAAGTAGTTATGCTAGCCCGGTGGTTTTATGTATGAAAAATAATGACTATCCATTGACACATCCAAAAAGGTGGCGATTCGCGATTAACTATCGTAAATTAAACTCCATAACTAAATATCCGGTATATCCGTTACCTATTATTGAAGAAATTCTAAGGAACATAACGTCGACCAAATATATGAAGATTTTAGACTTAACGACTGGTTATTTTCAAATAAGGGTTAGGCCTGAGGACGTGCCTAAGACTGCTTTTGTAACCAAGTCTGGCACTTATGCATTCCTGCGTATGCCGTTTGGCCTTTCAGGGGCACCGGCAACATTTCAGCGATGTATGGACATTGTGTTAAGGCCTGTTCTTGGAAAGTCCACATTTATCTATTTAGACGATATCATTATTACTAGTGATAATCTCGACCAGCATGTACAGGATTTAAGACAGGTGTTTTCTTTATTAAATGAGGCCGGTCTAAAAGTTAATGTCGAAAAGTGCAAATTTGCAGCCCCTGAATTAAAATATTTAGGTTACAAAATATCTCAGAAAGGAATCGAGACAGACGAATCAAAAATAATCGCTGTACAAAAGTATCCGACTCCAAACACGACGAAGAAGCTCTCTTCTTTTCTAGGACTTTGTTCATATTATAGGTCCTTTATAAAAGATTTTGCAGCTATTGCTGAACCATTGTTAAAATTAAAATGGAAAAAGGCAAGATTCTCCTGGACGGCCAAAGCCAATAGTGCGTTCGAAAAATTAAAGCAAGCATTAACGCAAGCTCCTGTGTTGAAATTTCCTAAAAAGAATGAGAATTTAGAAATTTCAGCGGATGCTTCGGATTATGCGGAAGGAGCGGTACTTTCGCAAAATCAGCAGCCCGTGGCATTTTTTAGCCGAACTTTAAATCAAACACAAAGAAACTATTACGCGACCGAGAAAGAGGCACTTGCAGTTCTGTTAGCAGTGCAAAAGTTCCGAGTCTATTTTGGAAAGGCGGCAATAACAGTGTACTCTGATCATGCGGCGGTAACTAGATTGTACTCAGGGAAAAACTTATCCCCAATGTTAATAAGATGGGCACTCAAGCTACAAGAATATAATCTGGTAATCAAGCATACCCCCGGAAAGAAAAATATCGTAGCAGATGCCCTATCCAGAATTAAAATAGATGAAGAAGGTAATACTGTAAAGGTGGCAATGCTCACAGCATGTACAATAAATTCCCGAGAAACTGTAATAACCGAACTGGGTAAGGATCCTGAGTTTGCAAGCATTTATGAGTATTTAAAGGATCCTAAAAATTTTAGCCACCAAGATATTGTGGCGATAAGAAATAGGGCGGCCCATTACGAACTAATAAATGGTCTATTATTTTATACAAATACTACGAATTCCAACAACGAATTTCGACCTGTTATCCCAGCTAGTCTTAGATTAAATATCCTGCAGGAGTTGCATGACAGCCCTTTAGCTTCTCATGCTGGTATTCGAAAATCTATACAACGCGTACGCGAGGCAGTCTATTTTCCTGAACTGCAAAAGTTAACAAGGGCGTATGTCCAGTCCTGCCCAACATGTCAAGCAGTTAATTATATTAATTTCCGCCCGGCCGGGTTTCTAAATAGTATTAAATCCGAATTTCCAAATGAAATAATTGGCATCGATTTATTGGGCCCTTTCCCAAAAAGTCAGTTAAATAAAAGTCGCTATCTCCTTGTTATGGTTGATCATTTTAGTAAGTGGACCGAAATTGTTCCCTTAAAAACGAGCTTCCGCGAAATTAGTTACTGATTCTATTTTAAATAAATATATTTTAAAATACGGGGCGCCCCTAAAAGTTATATCAGATAATGGTCCTCAATTTGTAAGTAATGTATTTGAAGACATGTGCCAAAAACTAGGCATACGTCATTTAAAAATGATCCCGTATCGGCCGTAATCAAATATAGCAGAACGGGTCAATAGAAATATAGTGAAAATTATCCGTAGTTATGTTAAAAATTTTCATAAAAGCTGGGATAACTATGTCAATGAATTTGCTTTCGCCCTTAGGACCGCAAAACATGATACAACGGGCAAAACTCCTGCTGAGTTATTTTTAGGCAGAAAGATTATAACGCCGTTAGATAAATTATTTTATGTGCAACAAAGAGCCCCAGAATTTAAAATGGGTGATATAGAAAAATTAATTAAAGAAGCAAAAAAGAATACTGAAGTAGCACAGAGAAAACAAAAACTTTATTATGATTTGAAACGACGGGGAGTAACTTATAAAGTAGGGGATGAAGTGTTAAAAATTAAGCATTCACTTTCTTCAGCACCAGAAGATAAAACCGCCAAATGTTTTCCACGATTTGAAGGACCATATGTCATAGAAAAAATAACTCACGCTGTAGTGGTGTTAAAAGCCAGGAATGGTGAAACATGCTCAGCAAACATTGATAAAATAAAACCCTACTATGATCGTAATAAAATGCAAATTTTCAAAGATCTTTTGCAGGATCCGGCACGACAGGCACGGCAAGCACAAGCTCCAGAGGTGGAACAACGACAAGTACAAGGGCAAGCCATTAGGAGGCAGGAGCAATTGAAAAGAAAGTTTCCCCGCTGGAAAATTGAAGGTAACAAGAAAAAGAAGCCGTTCCACCGTCCAGAAAAGAGAGCTCACGAACACCCCCAGAATGAAGAAGGGATAAGTACGACGAATGCAAAGAAAGCCAGGAGAAATAACGGCAACTATAACCCGGCTCCCAAACGGAAGATCTACTCATCGGACAGGACTCTCCGCAGCAAATGTCGCCGAACTGCGGAAGGGCCACCAGCGGCGGAGGAAAAGGTACAAGGAAAATTTGAACGGCCAACAACGAGGTCCAAGCAGGAACGCGAAAGAAGTGTCCCGGTTCCGCCAAGACCAGCTGCCATCAAACGGCCAAGACCACAGGCAGAGGCGAAAAAGAAGGTATTCAAGGGTGACCGAACTGGAGGGAAAAGAAAGCTCCTAGAGGAAGGCACTGAACGGCGAGCCCGCACAAGAAGGAGGATAAATTAAACTAGAATCTGCACTACCTTCCAGGACTGGGCTCAGAAAAGAATGTCCAAATATCAGAAAAATAAGTAAAATTTTATGTTACTTTGCAAACTTAAGTTAATCTTTCATTCTTACTGCAAGTTGCAGATTTCAAGAAGTTTTACCTCATGTGAGGTCTACCTTTATCGCCAAAAAGGTGAGAAATGAGTTGTTACCGATTTTGGTATTATGTTTTTCAATTACTCGCGAGTAAAACTAAAGTTGATGTATAATACGAATGTGTAAATACTTGAATATTGGAAAAGTTATTGTATAAATTTTACTTAAAAGATTCTGGCAAGAAAGAAGTTTTAGTCTGAAAGACTTTTGAAATGTAGCATTGCAATGTAGAAGAATTGGCACTTGCTTTGAAAAGAATAGAAGTTAACAATGTACTACTAATGTATGTTTTAAAATGCGTAAAATTAACGGCATGTTAATATGTTCTTATATACAATGTGAACTGTTATTTTAAATGTTAAGAAATACTATGATATAGTAAAAGTGAAAGTAATGCAAAAGAATTTTAAAACTTATTCGTGTGACTGAAAAAAGACCAAATTATGGTGAATATGTGTTAAGGGTTGAATGAATGTAGTTAGGCTCTGTGACGCTACACTTCAGAGTTAACCACTTTCAGAATAGTACCTCAGGGTTTAGAGTTGAAGATAGGGTGTGTTACGAGGTCTTGTTATGTTGAATTTTAACACGTTAGTGTTCTGATTGTAGGAGGCAGTGTTGAACACGTATACATAAACACATTCGTGTTTAGTGTTCTTTTACAACACATGTCAGAGAGCACGGGGAGAGATAATTAAAATAAAGTCATGAATGAAATAAGAATGTTAAGAGAAAAGTAAATATTTATGTTACTTGCCATTTCATTGTGTAACATTTCATTAAACTAGTTTTCCTTCCAGATCTCTGGAAGGAACCAGATTTGAATAAAAGCTCCTGTTTAGATGCAGTACAGATGAAAATTTGGTTGTCCATGGAGCTGATATTGTAAAAACAATTTTTTTTTAATTTCTAGTTTCTAGTGAGAAATGTTTGTAAAAGATTGGCCTCGCGTTAGATTCTAGAGCTAAAAGTTTTCAACAAGGTCGTTTTAGACCTCAGTTTCAAACTAATTAACTCTGGCGGGAAGTATGTAAGGATCTTAAATTTTACAAACGTTTATTTTTATTTTAAATCTTTACTATCACTTCTTATTTTCTACTTCCGGCCAGAATTAAAAGCTTTAACTTATTTATGCAAATTTGTCTGGCGAACGCCAAGTACTTATGTTGTGGCTTTTTGCCATGCGAGAGAGAGGAAGGAGTTAGTCGAAGCAGGCCGCTTACCTTAGCAGATCTACTCAGTTGCTGGTTGCCTTCCAGGCCAGAGGTTTAATCCTCGTGATAATTTTTAAACGTATTGTAGTGTTAACAGTTCTCTGTACTACATACGGCTTCCTGTTAATATAAGGCCAATCTTCCACGTAGGCCCTTGTTTATTATTCCAAAGTTTAGTTAAATATTTTTATATTCTTACGTTCAGACCACAAGTAGTTGGTCTCTGTATTCCGAAGTACGGAAATTATTGTAAAGAGTGAAAAATAAAGGGTTTCGTATACCCTTCCTGTGTATCTTGTCTACTTCCCACATTTATTGAACATAGCTTTAGTAAGCTCCCTGTTCCGAGTCAGGTCTGTGCATGCTCCCAAAGAAAGTAAGACGGAACATTGAACCTGATAAAGTAGCATGGAGTGCAATACGACTGAAGGCCGAAACATCCCTGTGATGGGTGTCCAGCAAGAAACATCCGGTCTTTAATAGGGGATATGATCTCCCTTAATTGCTAGGCAGGTTTCACAGCATCTGCCCATGCTGAGAATGAGGGTGTCAATGAGTTGTTGAGGCATTGCTGCCCATTCGTCTTGCAGCGCCAATCGAAGCTCCGGAATCGTTACTGGTGGTAAGGTACGAGCTGCCAAGCGTCTGCCTAGGAAATCCCATACATGCTCGATGGGATTGAAGTCCGGAGATCGTGCCGGCCAATCCATACGTTCAATATCCTCACTCTCTAAGATCTGTTCGGCAGCTACTGCGCGATGACATGGTACATTGTCGTCCATGAAAAGGAACGGCGGACCCATAGCGCCTCAAAAAAGACGCACATATGGAAGAAGAATTTCGTTACAATAACGGGTCCCGTTGACTCAACCTGCGTCGAAGATGTGAAGGTCTGTACGACTACCAAGCATGATGCCTTTCCAAACGAGAACACCGCCACCTCCATACCTGTCCCTTTCAATGATGTTCGAGGGATGATTGCGGCTTCCCCGCTCTCTCCAGATGAGTATGCGATGAGAATCGCTACTCAGACTGAATCTGCTCTCATCTGTAAAGAGTACTCGTCCCCATTCATTGTCTCTCCAATTCCGGTGTTCCCGGCACCACAGAGAACGCCTTCTCCGATGGGCAGGCGTTAGAGATACACACCGTACAGGGCGTCGTGCAAACAGACTACCACCGTGCAGTCTTCTGGCCACGGTAAAACGAGATATCGATCGTCCAGTGTCGCCTGTGTCGTGTGTCTAGCGATTTCTCCCGCTGTCTGCCGCCTGTTTCTTCTGACCTGTAAGGCAATATACCGGTCATCTGCGAGTGTGGTTCCTCGTGGACGACCACTACTAAACCCCCGGATAGCTGTTCCTGTAGTTTGAAATTTTCTCCAAAGTCGTGAAACGATGCTGTGAGCAATTCCGAACTCTGCAGCCACAATTGTCACACTGCGGCTTTCCTCCAACTTCGCAATGATTCGACCTCGGGTAAAAGCATCCAGATGTCGTCTAACAGATTGATTATTCGCCATTTCTCGCTGAGGCAGCAACTCGGTGTGATTTTAACTGCTATACGGCGTGGAATTTTTTTGCCAGAAATACTGATCTTACACCGACAACATGCTTTATACTACTCAGACACTCCCCCATTACGTCTACCTGCATATCTGCGCATGTGCTACCGTACATCACCTTACTTAATCTCCTGATTGGTCTTTCTGTCCGCTCTGCCTCTTCTTTCAGCTGATATGCTAATTTTTCGACTTCGTCCTTAATTTTTGCACACCAGTGTATATTAACATTCAGAGATTTAAGAGATTTAGTGGTTTAACATTTATTACACCAAATAGTTAATATAAATATGATATATATGTATGTATACATATATTCAAAGGAATGGATAAAATAGGATTGTATATATATATATATATACACGTATATATATATATAATTGTTTCAAAAGTATTTCGTTTTGCACTTAATTTACTTATGCTATCTGAATTTAAATGATATTGTAAATTAGTGTGAAAATTAATTCTTTTATATGGTTGCACATTATTTTAACTTTAAGTTTGCTTTTTTACGTACATACATGTTTGTTAATATATATATATATATATATATATATTATTTCTTTGCAATTTAAATTTCTTTTTATTTTCTTCATACAAATAAAGAATATTTTTTAAATTCAAATTATATATATATATATATATATATATACATTGCAATTTAAATTTCTTTTCATTTGCTTTATACGAATAAAGAATATTTTTTTAAATTCAAATTATATATATATATATATATGTATATAAATCAATAAATATAAAATAAAATACAGTTAGAAATCTAATCCAATTGCGCTGCTGCTAGCAGCAACATGTGGCGAGAATAATGCATATCTAATTAAAGTAATGTATTTAAAATCCATACCGTATTGCATTCCGAAAAAACATATGCAATATTAAGATAACAGAAGAACAGTGGTGAACTGCATAAAAGGTCAAACAATGTTGAAAAGAAAAAAATAATTTACGTAAAAAAAATTTACATTATGTCACTGCATCATCATTAGGGGTCTGGTGCAAACAGAGAGGTAAATAGTATATCAACTAAAAAAGACACAAATTAAAAATCAGAGTGTAATAATTGAAACAAACCCAGGGAATTAAAGCAAACTATATCTTTATCAAACCAACCCCTAGAGGTCGCAGGAAGAGTGCATAGATTGCAAAATTATAGCATCAATATTATAAACAAGCATAAAAAATGCTGACATGTTTTGACCGCAAATGCGATGTTAGTCTCGTATGGGATATTAGCCTCGAAACGGCATTTTGCTCTGAATCAAGATAAACGGCGTATAACTTTTCAGATTGTGGCCACCAAATGTTATATATTTGTATTATATTTAAAGAAATTAAATATGTAAATACGCATGAAAGTATACATGTTTCTCGCACTGTGAAAAAAAGGTACCTACAACCATCACATTTTGAACAGGATGGACCTCCACCCGAATATGTGCAATTAAAACCTCGAATTTTGAATTTAGAGTTTGGTTGTTATTTAATTCATATTCTGTAAAACATTACAGCACACTGGTAGATTTTGAGCACAGTAAAAGCGTAAAAAACCTTAACAAAGGCTTTTAGGCGACCGTTAAAATCTGAAACCTTTAGTTTTTTCTTAATTACTTTTTTTAGCAGTCCGAAAAGAAATCCAAAAACAAAATTATAAACGCAAGCAATCCTACACATAAAGAAAAAAAACAATGCCATTCAAAAATGTGATATAATACAGGTTGGAGTAAACAGTTTTGAACAATTTTAGAGAACGGAAATGAGGAATTAAGCAACATGTTTAAAATTATAGTAACATAAAGCAGAAAAAAAAGTCGGAAAAAGAAAATTGTTAGCAAATGTTACAGATATTCAAGAGGGTTTTCTTGAAACTTGTAAGCTGAAGTAGACTTATATTGTTAACGAAAGATGCAAATAATTATTAAAGAGTCTAGTCAAAATGAATCTAATGTTAAGAATTTTGACAAAAATACCAAATTCAGATGTGCTTAAAACATCCAGCTTATATGGCCTTAATGGTTTAGATGTATAATATCTTGAAAAACTGCAGTTTGGTGGTGAAAATAATTATGACATCTGTAGTTTATCTAGCTGTTTTAGACATATCACATAAAATTTGTTATCTTTTCAGCATTTTAATTAATAAACTAGGATCTTTTCTAAAATCAATATATTATATTAATCATTGCTGTTGTTATAAATATTTTTTTATTCTTTCTGTTTCATTAATAAGAATGTTTGCAGTAATTATTTTGGGATACAAATCATGCTCTCTAAAACTATTATGAGAAAGAAATATATGCTGGAGAATTACCCGCTCAGAGCTATAGGCAAACGTTACAAAGTAATATGCGCCCTATAAGATAAATATACTTAGATAAAATTTCCACGTCTTGTTGCTAAAACGACGATTTTAATTAGACTAAGGATATAAAGAATTCCAATGAAATAAGAGTGCATACTTTAGCAGAGCTTTACTTGTATATCTATATATTAATGAGACTAAAACATTCAGCCAGGGTAATGGGTTTAACTGGATACCTCTAAACTCAGCTTCTTCTTGTGATAGCCATTTGGAAAACTGGTCAGAATAAATTGCGTTATCATAGTCATTCAGATCCTGAATCCGAACCGAATTTTTCAGAAAAAGTGTAAGAAAATTTGGAAGCTGATGAGTACAAATTGAGGTCGATGTATTTCAAAGAAAAAAAAACGTTTCTTTAAAAAAACATTCTAATTAATAAAGAAAGTTGTATCTAATCATCACAGAATAACACAATGGAAACATACTGGAAAAAGAGCAATATGTCTGTTCAATCTATGCTGAGACGTTTTAGTATCGATTTCTTCACTTGAAAACACCTTTTTACTAGAAACGTTCACCTTATTAGTATTCTTATCTTATTTGATATTTACAATCATGCCATAAATTTCAATTCATTAAAGGAATTAAAGATCCGTTTTATAAATGTAAAAAACTCAGCTAATTATTTATTTGCATTCCTTTTTAGTTTAACAAATGAATTTCAATGTTACTTTTATACTGTGTATCGCAAAGCAAAATTCGTCACAAGCTGTGTAAGTAAAAATGGCGACAATGTTAGCTTAGTATTTCAGTAGCCTTAATCTAAACCCTTCGAGCGGCTATCTCCATTGATCGCGCTACGTTTTCGGCTAAATTTTCCTGAAGGGAAACCGAAATAAACAATAAGAAAAGAAGTAAAAAAAAAATATCTGGAAGATGCTTCATAGCAACGGTATTCTTCCTTATTTTTATGTTACAAATTTAGGTTCTGAAATTCTAAATGAGATATTTAGAAATTCCATTTCATAATTTAATATGTTCTTGTTTGGAGTTCATTACAGCATAGCTATTTTTATTCTTCATTCGAACTGTTCAGATTTTAAATGATCATGAATGAAAGCAACTAATTTGTTTCGAGGCGAAAACTGTACGAACACTTTTACAGGTCTTGTACAGTTTTTCTGCTCGAAGAAAAAACTTAGTAGATTTAAAGAATAGATAGAGCAGAGAGAACGTTTGTTTCAAAAAAGGAACTTTAGTCGAAATCAAATGTAACTCGAATGAAATAATTGCAACATTTTTACTGTGTTATTAACAAATATGCATTTAACTATTGCTTAAGAATTTTACTAATAAAGAAGTTATTAAATTATTTAATTAAGAAATGCTAAAAAATTTTTACTTTCTAAAGTATTTTCCTTCCCCTTTGGTTTTAACGCCACTGTTTGGCTTATAATTCTTTTTCTTCACATAAACAATACCGTACAATATATACAATCTATAGTATCTATCACATAGTAAAGTATCAAATAGCATGAAAAGAAATAACCAGACAGTGATCGTGTTAAATAAATTGGCATATGTGTAAAATAAACAAATATGATGCGTCAGTTTGGTATAGAAGAATTACCTTCAATATGGAGTATGATCTACACTAGAAGCAATACAACACATAAAGGGATGTGCGATGCTGCCAATAATGCAGTCTGTGAGTTCCGTAGGAAGTGAGAGCCATTGCTTTTCCATTGAAGCTGCAAGCGTAGCAAGGGTCCAGAGGAGGACTGACAGCAGACGTCTCTCTAAAGCATCTCAAACATACTCAATAGAATTCAGGTCTGATGATCGAGCACTCCATATGCTAAATTGTTTGCTGCTGAAGATAATCATCCACAATGCGAGCTCTCTGCGGTCTAGCCTTGTCGTCCTGTACCAGGAAATTATCACCTATTGCCTCGGAATAAGGGCGCACATAAGCATCAAGGATGTCCTTCCCATAGGCCTGGGTGTTCATGGTTGCACGTAGAGAAACATGGTGGTCTGTGCGTCTGACCAAAGAGGTACCACCCCAAACACAAACTCTCCCTCCTCCGTATGCTTCTCTTTCAGAGATGTTAAATCGATGATAACAGATTCCAGGTTCTGTCCAAATCAAATAACACCTTCAGATGACTCCTTCGTAGCTTATGTTTTTCGGGCATATGCCACTAAAAAGCGAAAGATTTGAAGCTGAAGAAGCATGGGACTTCTTCAAAGCTTCAATTTTGTTTTAGCAGAACCAAGTAGTGATAGAGAGTGCAGAGTAAAGACTGGAACTATACTGGAGACGAAGCAAGTAAAATTGCAAAATTTGCTGACAGTACTGCGCATTCACAGTTACGTTGTATGAAAACAAATTGCTGGAAATAGCGGGAAGCAAGTCGCTTGCAGAGTGGCAGAAAATTAACTTCTTCTTCCCCGCAGTTTCGGCTGAATCATTCATTTGGATGGTGGGTTTTCTGTATCCGATATGTAACTGTCTGTATCCGATAGTTCTGAAGAAGACTGATGAACACATATTTTCCGAAAACGTTAGCATTCGTTTTCCGTCCATAACAAGTGGTTGTTTCCCGATGCAAAAGGCTATTCTTTTTTATATTATTTCCTCATTCACAATTGAACAAGGTATTGATTGATATGCTTAACTAGCCTTCACATTTATTTGCACTATGCAAATTCTTGTTGTTAAGATTTATTATCTTCTCATTTAACTCATTTGGTTCACTATTTCATTTAACTCATTTATTTTATTATTAATTATGTGTTATGCATTATTATTAGAAAACATCTGAGAAAATACTGAATCAAAGAAGGAAGCCTTGAAGTAACTTTCAGGATAAATAAACACTGCGACTGGAAAAAAGTGTCTACTACGAAATACATTAAAAGGAGTTTTAAAATTTTATCAGTTATATCAATGTTTGTATAATTTAGGTAGTTAATTTGTAATCATTTTTAATTATAGCCACTGAAGAATGTCACTAAAAGATTTTAAAGAATCAATCATAAAATTTAGTGCATACAATTTAATTCTGATAAAGAGTGATTTATTGGCTTATTTGTTTTTTTATTTTGTTGATAATAATTCTATTTTTATTGTATACTGAGACAGCATTCATTAAAAATAGAAATTTATCAGTATTCTAAGCTGATTGTACTAATTTCTGTTTAGCATAAATATGTTATTTTGGTATTATCTCTGATGAAACGATTTATATTGCTGTAAAAAAAAAGATCCGTCATATCGGAGAGTTATTATTTAAATCTGAAGTATCTTATTTGATACTTATTGTTGTTCACTGCCACGCCTATCGAATTAATTTCTACCTTTTCGTTGCCCTGCGTTGGCAACATGCTTTTGAGATTTGTCGTTCGTAGGATTCGGTCGCTAAAAACGTAGCTGGCCTGTAACGGTTGTAATTATTATTTTATGCTTATCTGTACTTCTGAATTATTACTAAATGTTTACGTGTGAATGTTATATTATTAAATGTATTCAGTTTGGTTGAAATAGACCGAGAGTGGCTGAATTTATTAAGTATAATCAAAGTCGAAACTACGTCATCCATGTCGGCACCATTCTGATACGAGGTACGTAAACATCAATTTGGAGGCACCGGCGAGATCATATCAAGAATTCGTCAGCAGTTAAAATACAGATAAGTGATGATTTTTTAGTTCGATTTACATCTAAATTTGATTCTTGAAGTTTTATATCTATTTTGTATTGATTTTGATTTTGAACTTGAATACTTCGATTACTTATTATGGATCAAGCTACTGTCATTAGATTGCGTGGTAGGGCAAAAGCGGCCTTCACAAGGCTTCAGAATACTATTTCTTCCGATTTATCTAAAAATGAAGTAATTTTGCATCTGGAGCGCTTGGAGAGGATTTATTCAGATTTTGATAAATTTGATGCCCAATTACCAGAAGAACAGTCAGAAATTGAAGATTTTGAATCGAAGTATTTTAGTTTGAAACTTCAGTATCAAAATTTATTAGATGTATTAAATGCGGCTAATGTGCCAAATGTTACAGGAAATTCTAATATTAGTAACTTTAAGTTACCTAAGTTGAATATTCCTATTTTTTCGGGTAATTTTAATGACTGGATGAATTTTAAAGATTTGTTTGTTGCAACAGTGCATAATACTTCTTTATCGAATATACAGAAATTTCAGTATTCAGATCACTTGCTGATGAACCAGCTTCTATAATTAAACATATTCCGTTATCAAATAATTCTTATGAAGAAGCATGGGCAAAATTGCTCGCTAGGTACGATAAAAAGAAACAAATCGTACAATCGTTAATTAAAACATTTATGGATCAATAATGTATTTCACAGGTTGATAATGTTAATTTACGGCAATTAGCTGATACTTCCGATGAAGTTATCAGAGGTTTAAAAGCTCTTGGTGACAAAGCAACTTCTAGGGATCCATGCTTAATATTTATGTTGCTTCAAAAGGTAGATTCAGAAACTCGAAAGTTATGGGCACAGAAAACAGCGGAGGATGATTTTCCTACATTGGAATCATTTTTTGAATTTTTAAATTTAAGGTGTTCTTCTCTCGAAATTATCATAAATAAAGAAGCGGAAGCTAAAGTTGTTGATAAAAGTAGTAATGTTAGTTCTAAAACATTACAGAATTCTAAATTTAGTAATACTAAATGTTCGAAATGTAACGGACTTCATGCGTTATATAAATGCGTTAAATTTAAGAATTTGGATGTTACTGCTAGAAAAAACTTTGTATGGAAACGAGGATTGTGTTTTTTATGTTTAAATTCACATCTAATCAAAAACTGTAATTCACAGTTAAAGTGTAATTTGTGTAATTCAAAAACGCATAATAGTTTGTTGCATGAAGATATTAAAGCTAACAACGTACAGCTTTTAAAAGCGCCAAATGAAAACGAAAGCACTCCAGAGCGAATTTCGAATGAATCATGCGAGGATCAAGGTCAGGTAGTTGTCAGTAATACGATTCAAAATTGCAACTCGGCGATTTTGCCTACAGTTCTCGCACTCGCATTTTCATCCAGTGGCGAAGCTATCGAAATTAAATTATTATTGGATTCCGGAAGTGAAAGTTCGTTTATTTCTGAACGAGCTGTTCGAAGATTAGGATTAAAAAGAAAAAATCAAAGGTTACTTTTGCGTGGAATTGGCGGAGTGCCAGCTTCCACAACTCGTGGTTTTGTTGATTTTAAAATTCGGTCAAAGATAAATAATCAAGTAATTGACGTTAACGCATACATTTTGGATAGGTTAATTTTGCCATTGCCGGAACAAGTGATTAATGTAAAGCATATAGAATACATTAAATCTATTCCGTTAGCGGATCCGAATTTTGCTCAACCCAAAGAAATTGATTTGATTTTAGGAGCTGATTATTTTTTCTCAGTTTTAAGATGTGGCCAAATATATGGTTCGAAAAATGAGCCTGTAGCTCAAAATACAATTTTCGGTTGGGTGATTGCTGGGAAGGTCGGAAATAATATGGAAGGCCCAAAAACAGCAAATGCACACTTCATAAAGTTTTATTTTATTTTATTTTATTTTTTTTTTTATTTTTATTTTTTATTTAAAGAAAAGGAAATCCTCGTGCACCACAATGTATCGCACGAGACTTACAAATCGTAAGTGAAAAAGGCAGAATAGTAAGTAATATCATCAGTTTTCAACAATACAATGGAATCATAACAAGGAAAAAAAAAACACAAGTAAATACAAAAGTATAAAAATGTATAAAGAAATCATTAACAGTGTTTAAAATAAAAGTCAACAAAATCATTGAAAGCTCGTTAGGCCGAAATCGAGGATACAAAATCATAACATTTCGGCGGCCAATGAATTCCAATGAATTTCAATCTACATTTCAAACGATTTCTTGCTTTATCAAGCAGTGGGCAATCAAAAAGCAGGTGGAAAACACTTTGCTCAACGCTAAGATTGCAATTACACAAATTGGAAGATATCAGCTTAAATCGTTCAAGATAAACAATAAACTTACCATGCCCAGACAAAAATTGCGTAACTTTAAAATTGAGCAACAAGTCCTTACTTTTCAGTCTTTCAAAAATAGTTGGGAAGAATGCTTTTGTAACAGATCCCTTATTAGAAGAGATATAATCACAGTTCCACCGCTCAATCATTTTAGCTTTGAATATTTTTTTTAAATAAGATTTTGGAATATTTACATCAACGTTAATATCATTTTTAGTTGCATTCTTAGCAAGCCAATCAGCTCTCTTGTTTCCATAATTACCCGAATGACCACGGACAAATGTAAAAAACACTGAAATACCCCTCTTCTCCAGATCTCCGAGAGACTGCTGTATATTGACAATAATATCATTACATATTATTGAAATATATATGCATACATATATATGCATTACATATCTGAAATCAATCCCCTCTGAAAATGATTTAAAAAGGATACAAACTGAAATTCAAGTAAAATCACCGGAATTAACTACCTTTCCTTCCAAACGAAGGAAAACGAAGGAAACGATCTTAATAAAAAATGTCCCTAATGAGATAAGGGATGAGGATGTTCTCGATGTTTTAAAAAATCAAAATCCAGATGTTATCGCCTCTGAAAATAAATGGAGTGAATCTCGAGTTCGATTTACATTAAGAAAATTTCAAAATACGAGACATTTAGTTGTTGAGATGCATCCAGACATGCGTAGAGGTATTTTACAGGAATGTAGACTAAAAATGTCTTGGAGCATCTGTAAGGTGGATGATTTTGTCGTGATTAATCGGTGTTTTAATTGTTTAGGATATAATCACCGTTCTGAACACTGTAAAAATCTACGTGCTTGTTATTTCTGTGCACGTGAACATGAAAGTAAAAATTGCCCACATAAGAATTTGAAAGTCTGTATCAATTGCATTAGACGCAATCAAAAAATAAAAGATGAGAAAAAAAATTAAATGTAAGCCATTTGCCTTTTTCTGAAAGTTGCTCTTGTCATGAATTTATAAGAAGTCAAAATATATCAAGAACAAATTATGGATAATAGTCATAATTTTATTTTAAAATTTGTTCAAATTAATTTACATAGATGTAAGGCTGCTACTCAGCAACTTGTTTTGAATATGGAGGTAAACAATGTTTCTGTTGCTTTTATTCAAGAACCTTACTCTTATCATGGTCTTATGCCTGGCTTTCCGAGTTCCTTTAGGTTATACTATGATTTTAACTCAGAGGTCATAAAGGCTGCTATTGTTGTTCGAGCCGGATTTCTACCTACTTTTTTGGATTTGAGATTCTTGGATTATAATATGGTGACTCTTGATATTATTTTTAAAGATACTAAATATTTTCTATTTTCATACTACTTTGAGCCCTCCCGATGTATTGAATTTGATTTGCATAAAATAAGTCGGGTCTTCCAGGCTAAGGATCTTGCAAAGCTTATTTGGGGTATGGATTCCAATAGTAAGTCTGAACTGTGGTTTAGTCCCTACAGTGATGCTCGAGGAAACAAGCTTGGAGATTTTGTCAGCTCCTATAACTTATATGTGATCAATGAGGACTGTGGCCCTACCTTTTGTTCGGAACAGGGATCAAGCTATATAGATGTCACAATTATGGGAGCTGATTTGCTAGCAAATGTTACCCGCTGGTGTCTCTCGGACTGTGAATCATTGTCAGATCATGCAATGATTGAATTCGACTTATCTGTTTCTGATGCTTCTTTAATTGCTGTCAGTAGAATTTTGTTTAATACAAAAAAAAAAGCAAATTGGGGATATTTTGAAAAATATTGTTCACAGTATATTTCTTTGATCATTAATGGTTTGGATTCTTGCTCGAGCACTGACTCACTTAATGCGATTGTAGATTTTATGACTTCAGTTATTTTTCGGGCATGTATTAAATCTATGCCTATTAGAAGGACTAGTAGGCGAAAAGTACCTTGGTGGTCATTGGAAATTTCCATTATGAGAAAGAGAGTCAACGCGGCTAGACGGAGGTTCCAGATGACTACTAGCAATGATATAAGGGACTTGTATAAGCGGAAATACCTTGATTTAAGGAAAAAATACAATGAAATGCTTATTGAGGCCAAATTAGAGTCTTGGAGGAAGTTTCTTTCCGATATCAATAATGAGAATGTGTGGAAAAAAATTTACACTTATGGTATTAAAGAAAATTCTATGAGGAAGATTGAGATCTCGGGCCTTCAGCTTAAAAGCGGTAACTTTACGTCTTCCTTGGAGGAAACTATCGATGCTATTCTTGATAAAGCTTTTCCTCCTGATTGTGTGAGACTTGATAATGACTTTCATACTCAGTGGCGCTCATCTGCTCGCAGTAGTTATGCGTCTCAGATTGATCCTCCTTTTTCGCAGGCCGAGGTTGATGATGTAATTCGTAATTTAGGGCTTGGCAGGTCTCCTGGCCCGGACTCTATTCCCAATGAAACCATAAGATACTTCCATCGTCTTTTTCCTGCAGTTTTTCATAGATTATTTAATATATGTTTGAATCTTGGTGCTTCTCCACGAACTTGGAAGAACGCCCTTGTTATTGTGATACCCAAGAAACAAAGTATCACTGTTCCACATGTGAATAATCTTAGGTGTATCTGTCTTCTTTCTTCTTTAGGTAAATGTTTTGAAAAACTAATTACTAACAGAATTACTTGGCATCTACATAAAGAAAATATTCTTAGTGCTGACCAATATGGTTTCATTGCTCAAAAATGTGCTGAGGATGCACTTCTGCGTCTTAGCAACATTGTACAGAGGGGTAAGATGAGAGGTTTGTACACTATTTTAATTTTTCTTGATATTGAAGGAGCTTTTGATAATGCATGGTGGCCTGCTATTCTCAATTTACTAAAAGAAATGAAGATACCTCAAAATGTGTTTAATGTTGTTTCTGATTTGCTGAAAGACAGGAAGGCCGAGCTTACTTTGGGTGGCACCTCAAGTGTTCGCCGACCTCAAAGAGGTTGTCCACAAGGTTCTGTTTCCGGTCCCAAGCTTTGGATTATTATTATGAATGATCTCTTACAGAAACTTTCTGATCTCTTCAGTTGTGAAGTCATTGCCTTTGCAGATGATTTGTTGATTTGTATTCAAGGAAAAGAAATGCAAAAAGCTTTTCGTCTCGCCCAAGATGTTATAGATTTCATTTATCATTGGTCAATAGATTTTAAGTTAAAGTTTAACCATGCAAAATCCAAGGCCATGTTTATTGATAGAAAAAATACTACTTATGAAGGATATCAATTGCTTTTAAATGACAATCCCCTTGAGAGGGTGAATGAAATTAAATATCTAGGTGTTTTTGGACAGCAAATTTAACTGGAAAAAGCATATTTCCTACATTTCTAATAAATGTGAGAGACTTCAGCGTGGGCTGAATCGAATTGCTTGTAATAGTTTTGGTGTTAAATCGAATGTTAGCGCAATTATTTATAAACAAGGCATTGTACCCCTTATTTCATATGGATGTAGAGCTTGGGGATTGTCTCTAAAAAAGAAAATTAACTCTAAACGCCTGCTTCGAGTTCAAAGACGAATTTTGCTGCGAGTTATAAGCGGTTACCGAACTATTAGTTACAATGCTGTTTTCTCTCTTGCCGGATTTCCACCACTGGATTTGTTTATTCTGACTTTTATAGATTATAAGAATAGTCTTGCAAATTACTCCAATTCTCACTTTGGTCGTTTATTGCCCTTGTCTGTTCTACCACATCCTTCTGTAAGACAACCAGTACAGATTCTGGATAGTACGGACACTGATGTTAATTCATTCTCATTTGTGCTGTATACGGATGGTAGTAGGATTGATGATAAAGTTGGTTTTGCTTATGTTATTTTTGAAGATGATATTGAAATTGAGTGTTACCAATTTCGCATTAGAAATGAATGTACTGTATATATTTCTGAACTTCTGTGTATTAATTTTGCAATCAAGTGGATAATTAGCCAGAATGGAAGTGGTTCCAGCTACTTAATCTGTACGGATTCACTCTCTTCCCTGGAATCTCACTTCATAAAGTTAGAAGATAATATAAATATTGATTACGAACTTAAACGTTTCTGGGAAATTGAGGATATTGTCGATGTTGGGAAGAAGGAATTTCTGACACCTGAGGAACAATTTTGTGAATCACATTTTCAAAACACTCATGCTGTTAATTCAGATGGGCGATTTGTTGTAAAACTTCCATTTTATAAATCGCATTTGAAGTTGGGTGATTCAAAACCGGCAGCAATTTCTAGGTTGCGTTCAATGGAACGAAAATTCAAAGATAATCTGGAATTTGAAAAACAGTATAAAGATTTCATACGTGAATATGAACAGTTAGGACATATGACTGTGATTAATGATGATTTATCTAACAGATCGGATACAGAAAAGTTTTATCTTCCTCATCATGCGGTAATTAAACCTTCTAGCACAACGACAAAATTAAGAGTAGTTTTTGATGCATCCTGCAAATCTGAAAATGGTATATCATTTAATTCTCTTTTAGGGGTAGGTCCGAAATTACAAAGAGATATTTTTGAGATTTTGATTAATTTTCGATTTCCTAAAATTGTTTTCACAGCCGATGTGGAGAAGATGTATCGTCAGGTGATGGTAGCCCCTGAAGATCAGAATTATCAATTAATACTTTGGATATACAATTCCAATGATACAATGCGCACGTACAAGTTGAAAACAGTTACTTATGGTCTTTCCTCTGCTTCATTTTTAGCAACTCGATGTCTGAAGCAGGTAGCTTTGGAGTCTAAAGAGGAATCAGATGTATCTCGTATATTGCAAGAGGATATGTATATGGACGACTTATTGTCGGGTGCAAATACAGTTGATGATGCAGTATTTGTCTGCAAGAAAATATCTTCAATTTTACATGCACGTGGTTTTGATTTGAGGAAGTGGAATTCAAATTCTGTCGAATTCTTAACTGAATTTAAGGAACATTGTTCATTGAATTCTGATTTTGAGATATCTCCTAATTCGAGTTCGAAAGTCTTAGGACTTTTTTGGAATTCAACTACTGATACCTTCAGTTTTAAAGCTACACTGCACATCAACGCAACTATAACAAAAAGACGCATATTAGCAGAATCTGCTCGCATTTTCGATCCTTTAAGTCTCTTATCTCCTTGCACTATATTGATTAAAATATTCTATCAAAAACTATGGTTAGTTAAAGGCGACTGGGATTCAGTTGTTCCCCAGCATATCTCAGATGATTGGTTTAAATTTCAAGAGACATTCAGTCAAATCAATAATTGTGAAATTCCGAGATGTGTCATACTTACAACGGACAGTGTTATCCAACTACATGGATTTTCTGATGCATCTTCGCAGGCTTATGCAGCAGCCATTTACTGTCGCCAAAGGTGCAATGGTACGGTTAAGGTTAATCTTTTGGTATCAAAGACTAAAGTCGCGCCTATAAAGCAAGTATCCATTCCTCAATTAGAACTCTGTGCTACGTATTTGTTGACCAGATTAATGCGATCTCTATTGAACATTTTAAAGAAGTTTGATTTTGAAATCTTTGCGTGGACGGATTCCAAGGTGGTTCTGTCTTGGCTATCAGCTCATCCACGTAAGTGGAAAACTTTTGTGGCAAACAGAACATCTCAAATCATAGAAGTGATACCTATTAAACATTGGAATCATGTTCCCTCTAAACAGAATCCTGCAGACATTGCTTCTCGTGGTATTGATCCTCAACTCCTACCAAATTGTATTTTGTGGTGGAATGGTCCAACATGGTTGCGTCAGGAAGAGGAAAAATGGCCTGAATATGAATTAAAATCTGAAGATGATGCTGAAGTAAAGGCCGAACAAAGATCTGATCCTATTTTTATTTCTCATATACGTGAATCGAATGATTTATTAGCTAATTTGTTCGAGCATTATTCTTCGCGTTGTAAAATTGTTCGTATTCTGGCTTACTGCCAAAGATTTATTACTAATTGCAAGAAGCATCATGTTACTCAGAGCATTTCACGTAGTGGCATTAACTCCAGCTGCCTTATGCCGCTAACATTTCTAGAGATTCGAGTAGCAGAAAATTTCATTATTCGTTGGATTCAGAATCATCATTTCAAAGATGATTTACATGTATTAAAGAAGAGAAACCTTTACCCAAGAAGAGCCAACTACGTTCTTTGTATCCATTCGTAGATAAAGATGGTCTCTTACGGGTGGGAGGACGTCTTCGAAATTCATCTTTAGCATTTAACATCAAACATCCTGTCATACTTCCTTCTCGACATAAATTTAGCGAATTACTAGTGAAAGAACTTCATATTACTTACCTTCATGCTGGTCCTTTTTTATTATCACACCTCATCAGACAATCTTACTGGATCATTGGAAGAAAGAAACTGATACGCAGTTGTATCAACCATTGCTTAATATGTCATCGATTTAAAGCTGCTTCAAATCCGCAATTGATGGGTGACTTACCTGAACATCGTGTGACTTTAGAACGACCTTTTTACGCATCTGGTGTGGATTACGCTGGTCCTATTACCATGAAATTTAATAAGGGTCGTGGCTCTAAAACAACGAAAGGCTATATAGCTCTGTTTGTTTGCTTGTCAACTAAAGCTGTGCATATAGAAGCAGTCAGTGACCTGACGGCAGACTCGTTTATCGCTGCACTTAGACGTTTCATTTCACGTCGCGGTGCACCACGGCACATTTACAGTGACAACGGCACCAATTTTGTGGGAGCATGCCAAAAACTACAAGAACTAAATCAGATTTGGTCTTCCTTGTATGCAACGGAATCGGTTTCCCGAGAACTAACTAAGTAATCTATTGAATGGCATTTTATACCGCCTGCTTCGCCCCACTTCGGAGGAATATGGGAAGCCGGCATTCGCTCAGCGAAATTTCATCTGAGAAGAGTATTGAAAGAGACTCTTTTAACCTACGAAGAGTTGTCAACACTACTTACTCAGATCGAGGCTATTTTGAATTCACGTCCACTTACTTACGTGAACGATACTGATATTGACTGTATTAATGTTTTAACCCCTTCTCATTTCATTACAGGTGATACTTTAACTTCCTTTCCAGAGAACCATCAGACTTTACGCACAAGGAGTTCTAGGTGGGAACTTGTACAGAATCTACGTCTGGGATTCTGGAAGCGATGGAAAAAGGAATACTTGACTTCGCTTCAGCAGAGATCCAAGTGGCAGTACAACAGACCCAATCTAAAAATCGACACGGTGGTTCTTATCATCGAAGATGGATCTCCACCGCTAACTTGGCCTATTGGACGGATCATCGATGTCCATCCGGGCAAGGACGGCTTAGCTCGCGTAGCCACTGTCAAAACTAAAACTGGTGTTTTCAAGAGAGGAATTAATAAACTTTCACCTTTGCCTGTGTATCAGGACTAAACCTGATAGGGTGGGAGTATGTTCACTGCCACGCCTATCGAATTAATTTCTACCTTTTCGTTGCCATGCGTTGGCAACATGCTTTTGAGATTTGTCGTTCGTAGGATTCGGTCGCTAAAAACGTAGCTGGCCTGTAACGGTTGTAATTATTATTTTATGCTTATCTGTACTTCTGAATTATTACTAAATGTTTACGTGTGAATGTTATATTATTAAATGTATTCAGTTTGGTTGAAATAGACCGAGAGTGGCTGAATTTATTAAGTATAATCAAAGTCGAAACTACGTCATCCATGTCGGCGCCATTCTGATACGAGGTACGTAAACACTTATCTTATTTACATTTTATTACCTAGTTATTATATCACTTGCGATTAAGGCTGGAGAAGAAGAGTTTTAAGAATAGTTTGCTTTTTGCATGATAAAGATGAGTTTTTCATAAGCAAAACGAATTTTTATCTTGAGCATTATTTCACAACGTATTGAAGTGCTTAAGGGATCTTTTCAAATGTTCGTTAACCTAAAAACACAATAATTTTTCACTTAATAATTTGATATAGAGAACCTGGAAGTTTCTCCCAATAGTTAGGCAAAGAGTTACAAAGAACTAAAATCTTATAAACGGAGGTTACGAACAGAGCTAAGATTAAATAAACCGAAGTCATTGCCGAAAAAGAGCTTACTTGCCTCCCAGTATCTAGACTGTTTTGTAAGGCCACGAACAACTCGACGTTGAAGCAGGTGGTCCCTTTCCATTTCTTCTCCAGAATCACAAAGTGGGCTATATGATCGCTTGAAATGCCTATGCGGTGCAGGTGGGCGGCAAAGCAATGATGTCCTGTTGACAGACGAAACGCCGCCATTGCATCGCGTATTTAACTGTCGGGAATAAGAGAAGGACTTAACATTCTCCAACATTTTAAGGCTGTACGAGTTTGAAGATCTCAAAAGATAGTGGATGTAAATAATTAAAAAAAACGGATTAATCCTGCAATAAGAAATGACAATATTAGGATTTTGTAGTAAGATGACACCTCTTTCTGGGAGAAGACCGCTTGTTCATTGCCTCAAAGTTCACAATGGCCCAGTGGAGAATGATTAGTTCCCCCTTTAAAGTGAGAGTTCTCAGGAATTCTTGACAAAATTTCAGGTGTTAATCGTTGTTGAACAGAGCTAATTGATTGAACGGCTGCGTAAGAATCAGGAAAAACGACTGCCCTTGCAAACTTGTAATGGATAGCTAATAATTGCTCTAGAGCTATGTATATGGTTACAAATTTACCATCAAAAGAGGTACTAATGTATCTTGCTGGGGCATAAAAAGAAAAAAAAGTTTCAAAAACGCACCATCCCCAGCTTTAAAAATGACCTGTGAAATGCACACCTATATATTCTGAGTTTGGGCAAAATAGTCAAATTCAAGAATAAAATATTGCAATCATCAACAAAAAGTCTGAGAAAGATAGCACCGCTGTTCCTTATGCTCTGCGAAATAACCCTTAAACATAAAAAATTGTTTTGCTTGCAAAAGGCTCATCTACATCTTGCACCAAAAAGCGGCTTTTAAAGCTAATAACATAAGCTGGTACTGAAATTTAAAATGCTAAAAGTATAATTAAATATAATATTTACAGCTGTAGACGGATGTCGTCACTGAAACAAGTTGACATTAATATCCATTTTAGAATTGTACATTTTTTAAAAATGATGTCTTAATACGTGATATTGGATCATTCTTTATAAGATAAAATGAGCTAAATTGAAAGTTTTAGATCGAAAAAAATTCAACATTATTACTTAAAAATAGCGTAACGTGTAAAGGATTAATAATAATAATTTCGATTTTCTTGCTGAATAAGGATCCAGTTACTTATATGATTTATCCAAATTTTCTGAAATTTAAGATGATGGTTATGAAGCTTGCGAGGTAAGAGTTAAAATTATTTCTTATACTTACTCTCATAATTTACTTTAAAATTCAGTTCCATAAGATATGTATAGTCAGTGTAAGATCGGCACATTATTTGTAATTAAAAACTGTTCTCTGACTTTGCAAATAATCTGAAATATGTAATATTTATCTTTTTTTTTTTTTTTTCAAATCAAGCTGTCACAATTTTTTAAACTCGACTTTGAATTATTTCAACTGCTTAGCTGAGATTTAATTATTTTATTTAAACGTAAATTACTCGACTACTTAACCAATTTCTCAATACTACGAATCACCACTTATTGAATTTTGTGAAAAGATCGAAAAATTCATTATGGTGTATAAGATGACTTTTTCTGTGTTATATGTTTCTCAAAATTTTATTCTTCTAAAATTATTCCTTTCAGCAATATAATTTTATTTTTACTTTATAATACAGTTCGATATTTTTCTTTAAATCATAGGAATGGTTTAAAAGAAGTCCAATTTAAGAAAGATCCATCGTAGTGAAGTATAAGAAATAATTTTAGCTGAAACCTTCGTATCAACGTGTTAACAAGTATCAATAATGCTCCTCCTAAATTCAATTTTATATACTAACATGTTCTTAAAAATATCCTCAACAAAAAAAAAGTTTCACATTCTTTTGATTTCCGCTTTTATTCCTCTTGAAAATCAATAGTTTCGTTTGTAGATGGGATCTGATTACAATAAATAAGTTATCTTAAATTTTCACCAGATTGGAGTAATCTTGTTTAACAAGGTAACTTTTAAAGTTCTTGACTTTACTTCCTTAAAAATACTCAAGGTATGTATCCCCAATTTTGAGTCAAATTAGTAGAGTTCACTAACATTAAACAGCGGTATGCTCGTTTGTAAATAAAACATAAATGGAACAAAATCGGATAAGGTTGCACTGGGTATCGCTAGAATAATTACAAGATAAATTTATTTACATTACATATGGTAACTACTTTGGAGGTGAGAAAAAATGAGAATTATTTGAAAAGCGGAATACGTTAATTGCGTAATAATAACAATAATCATTAGGTGAATGTCGATAAAATGTATATAAAATTTGCGTAAATGAAGGTTCTTCTCCATTCCGAATACAGCTTGAATAAACAGCGTTTAAAAATATAGCATGGATCAGAAAATAACTGCTTGAAGCTTTTATGATAATAATGACATGTACGAGCAGTATAGTAATGGCTGCAATAAATTTCTTTCTATGATTAATACTATAAAGTCTTCGTACTGCTATTTTCCCTGAATGAAACATTTCCGCAAACCAGAAACATACATCGGAAAATAGATAAAAACAGAAGCTTGTAGCAACTAGTGTTATTTTTATAGATTCAGACCAGAAATTTACACAGAAAAGTATAAATATATAAAAGAATTTAACATACGTTAGAATCTGCCGTGTTATTATATTACATATATTTAAAATAAAATATGAACGATTGGCTTCGTGTAACCATTTTGGCAGAACACAATGGATTAAGTACATAAGAAGAAGACCCGCTTTTGTGTAAGACTTAATAGAAAAAGCTTGCATGTAATTTACATATATTGAAACCAAAATGCAGCAAACATTCAGATCTTGGTTGATCTTAAAATCTTCAGCTGTTTTCGTTCGGATGATAGGAGAGTAAAAGAAGATGGGGAAGAAACAAGCACTCCTTTTTCTTCAGTAATAATAATGAAAGGAGCATTTAGTTTATTCTTACAAAATTTACTGTTTGAAATCAAAATTATGTGTATGATACCGTACCAAAGAAACGAGAAAGCAAATACAACATAATATTTAGATTAGAAATATAAGAGAACGCTGGAATTTTTCTCAGAAATATTTGTAGAAGTATTCATAATACCACACAATAATAATCAGTAGTTATCCTTCAAACTACTAAAACGTTAAATAGAACGCAATCTATAGCTCAGAGAAAGCTAATCCGATCAGCAATATCAACAGCAGCTAACTAAAAAACTGAGATAAGATGTTCCTGTCTAGCTTTTTATATCTTTAAATCGGTCTCGTGAGATTCTAGTAATTTCTGTTTCTCGAGATTTTTGGAAAGCAAAAGAGTAGAACTACGGTTACAGCTAATATAGTAGTCAATTACATTTATTCAATTTAAATATAAATTATGAGATATCTATTTATTAAATGTTAAATGCACGAGCTAGCTCCTGTATTTTTAATTTTCCGGCGTAACTTTCTCTTAAAATTTGTCTCGTGGTGCCTTGCAAGGGAAAATAAAGCAATTTTAATCATAATTCTACTAAAAGTATGTAACTGATGACAAAATTCATATCAATACATTTATGTAAAACCTTTTGCAAAAATAATTTTTAAGAACGCTGTTAGTCAGTTAGTGCTTAATCCTCCAATATCTTAGTCAATTTTTTCTTCCTTTCGATGAAAGGTTGTATTTTTGCTGTTCGATTTTAGACTGCTTTTACCTACGAGTGTTGACTAATTTTAGCTTTTGTTGTCTAAAGCATTTTCTGTCGTAGTTCCTTACTCAGAACTTTCGTTTGAAAAACCACTAGGACAGGGGGAAGGCAAGGGCTATACATAAGATTATTTTCTCTGGTTAGATTTAGTGTACTACAGTTGTTTTCATAATCATTCATTATAAATACTTATTCCACTGCTCTAAAGCTTAAAAAAGGTTTTCTTAAACTAGAATGTCTATTTAGTTCATAGAAAAATGGTAAAAGAAACAACATAAATTAATACTGATGTAAAATTTCAGAACGGCAGCAAAACACATCACTAAAGTAACCGTAATTAAAGTACCCGTAACTAATAAAAGTAACTTGATCCAGTAGCAGATTTTCACAAAGCTGCACAATTATCGTATTCTCTAGCTTAAATTAAGTCTCATGTATTTATCTTTACAGTTTCAAATGTATGAACTTGCGTTGTTTTGATGCTAACGTTTGTAATACCTGAAAACTAGTTCTAAATGACAGCAAATGCATGATCAGTAGCTTTCAGTTAATCTGCCATTTCCATGATTGTCTGCTCTGATCTTAAACAGTTGAAAATTTACCACCAGATCGAAAGCTCACCACCAAAGGATACTTCATATCCATATGAAAACTGCTTTGGCTCACTATAAATACGGAACAAAAGTTCTAAATTCCAGAAGTTGAACTGAAACTTCGTATTTTTCTAAAAGACCTTGTCACGACTCTGTAAAGTATGCAAATATTGGTATTTCTGAAACTGTGAGATGCAATTTAATTGGATAAAGATAATAAGATTTGTCTTCTTTTCATTCCATAACAATTGAATGAAGCAATAAAACTGATTTATTACTCCGTAATGCCATTGTTCATATAAATATAATCTTGAAGAGTATTATAGTTTATTATAAGTTCGTATATACAATCAAATATTCTTTTAATGAAAAAATGGCTACACCTGATTCCGAGTGCTAAATGGATGCAAATATTAGGAGTTATCAAACTCAAGATGTCTAGGGTCTAAAGGAAAGGTTCCGCGATCCGCTTATTTGTGTGATTAACTAATTTGTTAAAAGGCGTATTTCATTACTATGAGATTTACAAAGATATATTATTAAAAGTCTATAAAAAGACGAAAATGAAATTATAAATTATTAGTAAAAGGTAAATTATTAGTAAAAGGTTAGTAAAAGGTAAAACAAAATTATGTATTAATCGGTTTTGTGCCGGTGTGTAAAATGTATGACGTTAGGAGTATGCTCAGCTTACTTTAATAATGTTGCAAACATTAGATATTATTACTTGGATACAATATAAATTAATTATATCTTAAATATATGTTAGGTATATTACTAAAAAATAAAACAAAGATTTTTAATTTTTACGAAACGTATTTATTGCTTTTAAATCATTTTGTTTGTTAAAACTATTCAGTTATAATTTAGCAGATTTAAAACTTGAAAAATACATTAAATATCTTATAATGAATAACAAAACTCCTGAGTTTGGTCGTTTTCCAAGAAGTGTGAGGAAAATAAGTTAGAGATATTTTTACATCATGCAATTTTTGTGCGATCGCATTGTTCTGTTCGAGTTATTAGCTGTCACAATGCAGCCACAACTTAAATTAATAAATGCTGTTAATGCATGATAATCACCCATAACCATAAAATTTTAAGTATATTTATAGTGTCATACGTTTCCTATCAGCTTGCTTCAAATTAAATCTAATTCACACCTTTAATGCAGAAACTTGTCTCAAAGGATTTTGTCTTGAAACGATTTCCTGAGTGATGTATGAAATTCGAACAATAATTCTTTCATCAAAGTTTAAATTTTAAACTTCAGTGCACAAACTTCCAAGAAAGAAATACAAGTTTTTGATATCCAAATTTGTGTCATCTTTATGCTGTAATATTTCCTATAATATAAGCATATTTTAATAATAAAATAAAAATAAGAATTTCGAACATTTAATATAAATCTTCAAATGTATTTGCTTTTTTATTGCAAAACTGAAGCTTGATATAAAAGAAAGAACAAATATTTCAAATTCGCTTCGAAGAATATTTGAGTGCAGCAAAGTTATGTACTATATTTCTTATATTTTGAACTTATAAACAAATTTTGTTTTATAGTTACCAATATCAACATATATTTCAAGTTCTGGAAGAATTATTTTATTGCATTCAGAATCAGTCTTATTTTCTAAAGCTGGATCTAAATATTATCGATTCTGTTTTTAATATGTTGTGCCATTTCCATCATATTGCTTCTTTATTACTTTACTTTTCTCTCCTTTCTACCAAAAAAGCTTAGAAATTCCATACTCCCTGTATTGCATTTAATTTTTTATTTGCACTGTGCATTGTATTTAATGGTACAATGTACATTGTGTTGCATTGCATTAAATTTTTTATTTACACTTATTAGTAACATTTCAGTGCTTTTGAATGTTTATGAGTTTTGAAGCTAATAGGCATTTGCTTTGCAAAGATGCTAAATTCGTTAATACATAGATGACAACGTTAGTTATGCACAATTGCGCTGTTTTAAAAACTTTTGCCTTGAACTGGAAACGGAAAAGCCTCCAATTTTATTCTCTATCGTTCTGTAATATAAATCAATTTCGTATTATCAACTTCTTGTCTACGATAAATGTTTTTATTTAATTTTAGCATTCTATTTAAATCTAGCCCAATTTCAAATATTTGTGTTTTAGCCTCCAGCGACAGTATGTCACCGGTGAACCATTTGTAGGTGATGGATGGCCAACTGCTTTGATGGCCATATGTGTGCTTTATTCTGTTGAACATTTTCATTCATCCCGCTTGCGACTGCGCTGAGCAAAAAAGGTTGTAGAGACATTAGGTTACTTGAACCACGGACCTCTCGAATACGCGTCGATCGTGCTGACCACTACACCACGAAAGCATGTCAAGAAGAAGACGGGAGAAATACCTTATAAGGTGAAATAGATAATTGCGCAGGGGGAACCTCCCAATGGAGAGAGAAAGGGTTGTGTGTGTTCCTGATTCTGATGGTCCTGAAGACTGTCCTTCCTGCCATGTCTATCCTAGGTGTTTGTCGACGTATCCAGCAGCCGTGATTCTCTCGAACGTGGTGCAGAAATGTGATGCCTAGAGTTCTAACAAGGAAAAGCGCAGTAGAAATAGGAATCTATCCGAACATTCCACATAATGTTTCTACATCGCCAAGTAACTGCCTCTCTGAATGGATTGTTAAGCAGGCTCATATCATTTTGTACTAGTCAAGCACATTCGTATGTTATCCATCGCATAATTTCACTCATGTTTCATAGTCTGACACGATATGTTCATCTATTTTGTTAAACGGAAAGAAAGTAACCTATTAAATCTTATGTTTTCAACTTAGTGCAATTTATACTTCTGTAGCAGAGAACCTCGGTTCTACACGTACTACTGCGTTTAACTTTCAAGGTCCTTTACAGGACAAAAATTTCAAAAAACAACATGTTCAATAATTGTTTCACAATTAATTCAAATTTACACCACTGTTCGACACTGTAGTACCGTTGAGCTCCAGTTACCATATATTGGAGTACCACTGAACTCCAGTGCAGTGTGCGGTTCATCACTAACCTGCACATGTCTTGATAAGCAGTGATGTGCTTAAGTTTTATTGAAAATTAAAAATCTACCTAAATTTATTACATCGTTCTAATCGTTCTATATCGGTGATTCATAGGTTATCGGAATGAAAGATCGAATATTAACCTGTAACTCAGAGGTGATCATAAACATTCGGTCAACAAATACACCCGGTTAATATAACCTAAAAATTTAGACTTTGAAAAGCAAATTAACAGAAGTACACTGAACTGGTGTCGTTGAAACACCGGTTTTTAGGTAATTCTATTAATTTTATTTTACCTCAGCTTAAATATTTTCTACCCTAACCCTGTAAATTACGGGTTGTCCTCCGGTTATCATTAACCCTTAGATTTAATTCTTGGCAGACATGATGCATTTTAGCTTAGCTTTACATTTAAAAGTTTCAGTTTAACTTCAATTTGAAACGCAAATAAATTTCAAAACTTTATTTTCAATCTAATTTAAATTTTAAATATTATTGTAATTTAGTGGCCTTCTCACATTGGTGACCTAATTGTTAACCCCATGTGACCGATGACCTGTATTAATGGGTAGTAAACGCTTTTGATGCACGCCGTACTGACCATTACACCACGAAGGCATGCTAAGAAGGCGTGAGAAATACCTTACATACTTCCCCTTTTAAAGGGCGACTTCAGATTAGAAGACCCAATTGCCAAATCTTGGTGGTGAAGAATTATCATTCACCACCTTTTAGTTCGGCCGTCATTGTAGAGACAAGGTTATTTTGAAAAGCACGAGAGATTTAATGCTCTCTCGGGGACTCGAACCACGGACCTTTCGAATACGCGCTGAGCGTTCTGACCACTGCACCACGAAGGCATGCTAAGAAAGCGGCAGAAATACCTTAGAAAATCGTCCATGTGTTTTAAAAGCCTTGAACCTTAAATAAAATAAAATGTCATCACATAAGTTCATAATTTCTCTGCTTCCAGAAACAAGCTTAAACTCTTATATTCTATTCTAACCTTAAACTCTTTAATATATTTAACATTTTTATGAATATTAACATTAAATAATGTTTAGATACAATAAATAATGTTCATGAAATGTAGCTTAATCAAAGATTCAAATTTTTAAACCCAATTTCGAGGAGGGTATCATAATATATCTTAATTATTTTAAACTTATCCATTAATACAAGTGACGAATAGCTAAAATCCTTAACTTCGGAAGTTTGTCTCTGGGTTCGAACGGCAAGAACTACTTAGGCAGATGTTTTCATCATATTTCCAGGCCTCACATAAGATCTAGTTAGTTTGTATCAGAATATCATCAGCTAGGGTTAATTCAGGGCAGACAGCTCTTGTGGGTTTTGTTAAAACTAAATATTTATTTCTACTATTATAGTTTATCGAGTACTTTCTTCCTTCAACTGTATACATCTAACAATAAATTTTCTGTTATTTTGAGACTATATTAATTTAATTTGAGAAATTAGGATAAATTAATGATACAACATGAACATGCTTCAGTAATGAAAATTTAGAAGCATAAAATTTATATTTTGAGGATATTATTATTTTTTCTAATTAAAAAAAACTCTCAAATCAGGAACATTTGATGGAAAGTATTCTGGCGCGTAAATAACAAGCTCTTATAAACATAAAATCTAACTTTTTTATATGCAGTATGCCGTAGAGTAAAATGTCCACTTTATCATGTGCGTTCATTATATTTTGATTAGTTACATACGAAATGTTCTGTATATTTACATGCAGAAGCTGCAAACTGGTATTAATTTCTTATGGCCAGGTGCAAAATTAGAAATGGTGGCTGCTTCGTACAATGTGGAACCATAATCACCCACAACCAATATTTGGCTTTCACAGTCTCTCTAAACTTAGTTATTTTTTTTAAGAAATTATTTTAAATTACTTAGCCATAAAGAGTTGAGAAATGGTCCAGATAATTGTTAAGGTATTTCTCCCGCCTTTTTAACATGCCTTCGGTTGTAAAGGCCAGCACACTCCGCGCGTATTTGAGATGTCCGTGGTTTGTGTCCCGGGGAAAGCATGGCTCACTTTTCATGTCTCTTTCGATAAACCTAATGTCTCTACAGTGCTGCTCGAACTAAAAACGGTGGTATATGATGATTGTCCACTACCAACCAGGATTTGGGGACTGGATCTCCTAATCCCCATTCGCCCTTTAAAAAGGAGGGTATATAAGGTATTTCTCCCGCCTTCTTAGCATGTTTTCGTGGTGTAATGGCCATCACACTCGACGTGTATTCGAAATGTTCATGGTTTCAGTCCCGGCGAGGGCGCTACTCATTTTTCATGTCTGCTGCTTCGAAATAACCTAATGTCTCTACAACGTGAATTATCTTTTAAATTTGTACAGAATTTTTTCACATAAAAGTGTAAAATATTTCATATTTACTTTATTAACCTAAGGTATTCCTCGTTCTGCATTTTTTAATTATGAAGAGCCTATAGAACGGTAGCTTTAATAATAATGTAGCACTCTCAGCTCCAGTGTTGAAACTGTTTTGTAAAATTGTATACTTTCTATTAGGAAATGTTGTAAAGGCATATGTAGGATCTCTATTAAAATAAGCGGAATGTGTATCTATTCATACAATTGGACTTTTTATCATTTTAGAAATTCACTAGCTTAAATCTTAATTTTAATTTTAATAATATGTGAGCCCCGTTTTCAAAATTAATTTAAGGGGTATTAAAATGATCAAAGAATCATAGTCATTAATTTAACTCTTTTAAGTTGTTTAGTGTTTTAATATTTTTGACAGTTATTAGTGATTTACATTACTGGGGCAGTAAACACTGCACCTCCGTTAGTACAAGCAAATATGATTACATCATTGGTGTAGGATAAAAGTAAAATGTCTTTAAGAATTATTTTCATATCTATTCTCCTTAGAAAATGCAAGTATATGAGCACGTAATTCAAACGCATGCTGTATAGTAACCCTTCGCCGGAATAAATATATTCCCTCTGAGGAACATTTGTCTATACTGCTGAACTATAAGTGCAAACGTGCCTTCATAATATAGTAAACAAGACAGATATAATAAAACTGGTCAAATGTAAGAAAGATAAGATGTCTGCTTCTGATCAAACGTAAGATACATTTGTTCAAATATAACAAGATCCAGAATACGAAGTATCGTTTTATATAGAATTTTCATTTATATCTGTCAAAGTGAAACAGGAAATTTTTCCATTTTTTGTTATGTACACAGCTTCACTGGCTGGTAATCAAATCAAAATTGTTTTTTTAGAGAACAAATGTAGGCAAGACACTGTTGAAAACACTAAGGAACACGTTAGGTGTTGAAACACGTTACTTTGCTATATAACAATAGACTCCATACTGCAGTAGATATCTCAGAAACTAGACAAGAGCAAAATTCACGAAGAGCAATTTAAAAAAAGTAGAAAACGTAGACAATTTTCTTACTTCCCGACTCACAGGCAATTTTTCATAGAATAATCTGAGATGAAACTACATTGTGCGATTTTTTTTTCAAAGCAGTTGCTTTTTCAACAGTGACAGAGAGAAAATACTTGTTTATTATTTTATTTTCTTTATTTCCAGTGGCAATTTCGAAACGAAATACATAAAATTTAATACATTTTAATACGAAATACATGTTTTCAAAGTATTGTTTATTTTCTTAGCATTGAACACTAAAAGATTACAAAAATTTTAACGAATTAGGACTCGAAGGAAGTAAGCCACCCAAGTAGCACAGTAACGTCGTAACGACGTTGCAAACTCGTCGCGGATGTCGTTGTTGCAAAAACGTTGCAATATGTCATCTTTAAGACGCCCAGATGTCCGTGAACATTCACTGTTTTGCAACCGTTTACGTCTTTGCAGATAAGGTTTTTGTCGCATAGACGTCGTTATTGCGTCTTTCGCAGGTGATATTTTGGTTGTGAAAGCATCGTATCACGACGTCTTAACGACGCCTAAATGTTGGCAAAATTACACTTTTTTGCAACAGTTGTGAAAATGTCGTTATTATGTCCTTGTGTTGCCTATTGAAAAATAAGTTTAATAATTAATATATTTTTCTTCTATTTTAAAAATTTTGTATTCCTCGTATTTATCTAAAGTTTAAATATTTTATCTTTTCATGAAAACTATAAGATAATACGGTTTTTTTTTCTTTTTAGACTAAATATGCATAATTAATAATAGCCTCCATTATTTTCAGTACTTTAAACGTTATTTTTAAATAACTAAAATTCTAAGTTACGATTGTTTAAGATTTCATCATTTTTCCCCTTAAGTGAGAGTAATTATGAAAGTGTTTATTATAAATATATAACATTAATTTAAGTAACTAAAACTCTATTAGACATACATAAAAGTAAAGATATGTATGTGGGTAAAACAAGAGCGTAGAAAATATAACCATTAACTTCTATATCTCCAAGATATGCAAAAGAAAGACAATATAAAGTAGTTAATAAATGTGATAAAAATGTTTCATAAAAAGTATACTAAAATCTAATAACGCCTCATATTCATATCTAAAATGAAATAATAACCTAACAAACAACATACATGACAGCACTATTAAGAAAAGACATGAATTAGTAGTGTTTGAAAGTATAAATAGCAGTAGGAAGGTAACAGAACTAAAATTTCCAATTAATAAAAAAATATTTGTGTTTTTTAAATAGTAAGCAATTAAAAGTGTAATAATTATGGATTGCTGTATTTACTATTAATGCACCATTTCTTTCGATCATATTTAAATGTATTTACTTATTTTTAGTTTCTACATTTTAGAATAGTGCCAGATTACAATGATCATTTCAGGCACTTTTTATAATCAATAACTTTCCTTTTGATACTGTACAGAAATAATTTAATTAATATAGTATACGATAGTAAGCTATGTACCTTAAAGTAAGCTCTTCGTTAAATAGCACACGATGAAACATTTTGTTTCTATTTATTATGAATTTCTTTGTTATCACAAGCACATAAAATGTAAGCGAACAATATACTTAAATTATGAATATACTATACTTAAATGACTTGCGTAATGTACTTATATTAATAAAAATAATGAATATACTTAAATTTAATAAAGAACAAAACCTAATTTCCAACATTCATTTATTGAGATAATCTAATAGACATACATAACGACAGTATTTAAAAAGACGCGAATTACACAGTGTTTGGAAGAACAGATACCAAACGACAAGTAATAAAATTGTAATTTGCAATGAATAAAAAAATATTTAGTGTTTTTAATATTACACAATTAAGTATGGCATAATTATAGATTACGATATTTCATAGTAATGCTAATGTTTCTTTAACACTATTTTTTTCGATTATATGCGCATAGTCTGAGCACCAACCTATATCATGAACACAATAATCGATTAATATGAAGGACATACGCTTATAGGCACTTAGGTCGTCATAACCGAATCCGTGTATCCGAATATAACGATAATCCGTGTATCCAAATATTGCACGACGTTATAACGGAATCCGTGTATCCAAATATTGCACTGCTGGAGCCACTGAAGATTGGAAAACTACAATATGATTTTAATCACCGGAAAGTCATAAAACACCAAAACAGAATACTTTTTAACTGTATAGACGATATTAGCACCTTGCAAGTAGATATTCACAAAGAAAATAAGCAGAAATTCGTCATTACCACGAGGAGTTTTCCTCAATTCAAAATAAATTGTCATCAATATATTTTTGTACGTCGTTCTCTTTCTGTATTGAAGCTCTCCAGTATACAAAACCGTGAAGAAAATATTCCTGAAAATAAGATGGAGTCAAATTATCGCGCAGCACTTGTTCGAATTTGGCAGCTAGCCAAAGCGCGTAAGCTTCGAGCTCAGATGTTGGTTTACAGTTTGCATACTCATCCAGTAAATAATATACATACATGGAATGTCGAACAGCAATTCAGTGCAACGTTTCAGCGATTTATTCGATTGCATTAAACCTTTCGAAGGTTCTTCTGATAATTTAATAGAATCTTTTTTATATGGCCTAGAAGAATTATTTCAACTGAATAGAATTACGAACAATGTTCCCAAAATACGAAATTTACAAAAAAATATTTATCGAGCTCGCTAAAACATTTGTAATGACAATGTCGCCAAATCCCGAGTGTACCGTAATACTAGGATTAAAACAAGAATTTTTGAATGCACGGGAAAAACGTAAAAACATTACAAACAGTTCATCAGAATTTTTATAAATAATTAATTTCGTATTTTTGTTCTCAGTTTCTCTAATTTTGATGCTAACATTTATTATTAATTTATTAAAGCAATTAATTTTGTCGTTTTCCATTAAAATTGTTAACATTTCTTTCTCCTCTTCCATTAATTTTTCCGTTCTGTTATCCGTCGATAAGTTTTCCGTCATATATATTGGACAGACGTTAAAAATGCATGGATATGCATCATCTTTTAACATTGGACGTTTTCTCGGAATTCTTAAAATCACCCTATTTTTATCCGTGTATTCATTATTCCGAAAATTGTATTTTTTGCTTTGTATGCGGTAAAATGTTTCATATTATGTCAGCATATTAATTAAAATAAAATCGTTCTTACTTGAAAATCATAAATAAAGTCGTATTTTAGCAGTGAAATAATTGCTAACATGTGATTTGCATTGATTTCGGAAATATAATATTTTTAAATATATAAAATGCATAACTACTAATAGAACATAAAATGCATAACTATTTATAGAACATAAAATGCATAACTACTTATAGAACATAAAATGCATAACTACTCATAGAACATAAAATGCAACTTACTTTATAGATTAGTTTCATTTTTAAATATTTTGCTATAATATTTATAAAAAAATATTTATTAGTATTAATTATTAATTATTTATTATAATTATTTATTAGTATTAATTATTAATAAGTAAGTATTAATTATTTTTCAAAATTTTAAACGATAAATTAACACGTATTTTAGTATTAATTAAATTTAATAATTCAAGTATATGTATTAAATTTATATTTCATTAAATGAATCTACCTTAGATTAATATATTTAGATGAAATAAAGCAATGAAACATCGCAAAATAAATCTTATGCGGACTTCAGATTCTTGAAAGGGCAGATTTAGTCTCTTTTCATTCTAAAAGTAACGCTAATGAACTATGAAAAAGATTCTAAAACGACCACGTCTAAAAGCGGTTATATCATGACGTTTCAACGACGTCGACAAATTGCCAAGATGCAACGGGAAATATCTTAAGTCTTCGCAACGTTGTAACACGTCGTAAAAGTTACCACGACCACTTTGCAACCTCTCGGACCAGTTTGCAACGTCTTTGTAACGTCGTATGCTACTTGGGAATTGCTTAAATTTACGATTCGATATTCTAGAGTCAGAAAGGTTCATCTGTTTTTATTCAGACATTTATAAAATCTTTTGTGCGATGTTTACCAGAACACTGAAATCTACTCCCTTTACAAAAAGTCCTCCCTCCTCAAATCTTTTGTGCGATGTTTACCAGAACACTGAAATCTACTTTTTTTACAAAAAGTGCTCCCTCCGTCTTTTTCTATTTGAACCGAAATAAAAACAATTAAGCTGCACAGAAAGTTGGACCTACCCTGAAGATAAGTTGTTATATACCAAAAATACATTTTATGGGCAGAAGTTTACATTCACGGATCAACGGATTGCCTTCACGGATTGTCAACAGAATTATATTACTTGGCTTCCGTTGGAATTAACGAATAATTATCAGAAAATGTAAGCAACGAACTCGTAGATACCCATCCTTTCAATATAATGGTAAATTTCAGTAGAGTTTTTTAACCTTTATTCTAAAGATTTTACTAATGTTTATTCCCGAAATACGATTAATATAGAGCCCGATTAAGTGACTAAGAGCTTAAAGTTGGAAAACTTAGAGTCTGGTCGATTTAAAGAGAAAACATTAGACATTAGATATCAGGATTACGTTTCTCCTTGTCCACATTTCTCTACGAAAATCCTTGAAGATTCATATTACCTCAAATCAAGAGTAAAGTTATGTTTTGCTTTAAAACATGTTACTGAGCTGTTTTCCATATTTTAAACGAATTCCTAAACAAGTCCTTAATTGCTTTTACTTTTTCGCCCATTCTAAAAATATAGCTTTTACTTCATTTTCAAATGAATTTGAATTTTTACGAATAAGTTATAAGGTTTAAAGTCTTTCACTGTTACAAATTATAACCAATCTTTTGATAGAAATTAAGCGACATATCGCTATATCTGAAGTACAGCAGAACCTTATAACGTGTAAGACCCTTTATTTAGGACATAATAAGATTAACAGAAGGCATACCCGGTGCTTACAAATTTGCCAGCATTTATAGCAATAAACTCAAAGTTTAAACTCAAATGTTAAGCCTTATTTAAATAATCAATAGGCAAAGGCTACACAGAGCAATTTAACGCGAAGCTGTCTCAGAAACCTCACCTGCGTAAATTCAATTATCGGCAAGTGTAATGCAATGCCAAAGACAGTAACTCTTACGTTAGGATAGCAAACCTAGTAGCGTGGCCTTCAAGAGGCAGAACGCACTTTAAAATAACAATCTTAAATATTTATTTTAGATACATGCGAACTAATTTTCATTCAGGCTGGAAAACCTAAAAGAAGAAGTGAAAGTAAAGTTTCAAAACGAAAAATAATTCAAATCATACAAGCCTCACAAAGTTATTCTTTGAGGGTATTAAAAATTCTTTAACTATATCTGTGCTATATGAAATTTTTTATGCTACATACAATTTTTAGTAAATTAAAACAAACCAAATTACCTTTTTAGAATAATGACTAATACCACCTAAAAACATTTGGAGAATTTTATATTGAGTAGGGAGCTGATGAACTTTCGGGCTTCGTCAAGACGTACATCTAAGAAATGAAACCACTGTTTAAGAAAATCAGCACAAAAAAAATGCATTAAAAGAAATGGGCATTGTTTGTAATTTATTTATTTTTTACAAGCATTTCTTAAATAATGCCTCTTAAAAACTAAGCCGGAAAGAACTAACTATGGAAAGAAAAGAGTTTCATCTTCTCTCAAATGATATTTACTCTATCTTAATCTCAGTCAAGAATAGTATGAAGATTTGAAGAGTTAATAAGTCGAACAGAGAATACATGGTTTTCTTTTTATTGTTTATCTATGCATTATTTATCCATGGAACAAAAGGAACTGCTATTTAGAGACAGAAATTACTGGTATTTTCTTTTGCACTGATTACTGGAATTTCAACTTTCTGCAAAGAACTTCGAGTGATTTCTCATTAAATTTCAAATACGCTCGCCTTTAGAATTGTAGTACGTGTTCCATTTGCTCAGTAACCCTGGCAAAGTATGCAGACTGTGGAGATAATTTCCTAATAAAGTCTTTTGCAATTGTTCGTAATCAAGACTTGCAGAAATGTGATTAGAATATAAGATGTTGTGCATAATTAAATAAAATTTGAATACATATCAGAACATATTTTAATAAATGTAAATGCATTTTGGTTTAATTATATTTTAATAAATATGGATAATTTAAAATAAATTTTATGATGTTTACAGAATCTGTGTGTTTGGTACGTTTAGAATTAGATTTCAAGAATCTTTCCATTTTACGACTGAAAGCTACGCCTGCCCTTTGCTAGGATTTATTTAAGTTACATTGATCAAATTCTTATTAGCTGTTCCTTTAAATTTTGAGATTGTGGGTGAAATGCAATAAAATTGTTTCTTTTCTATAAATAATTGAACTTATATGAAAAACGTATTAACGAAACAAAAATAAGTATGATTTTCTTCTATAAGCATAAGACCAGGAAAGATGACAAAGAATTCAGGAATAATGCGTAAAACAACTAATAACGTTGAATAACGAATGAATAACGTTGGCCTCCACTCAATTATGGGCATTAGAAGCCCGGTATTGGAATTTGGAGTTTGTTTTATTATTTATTTCATATTTTTTAAATCTTTAACGAATTTTTGATTAACAAACTCAACAATTTCAAAGCGAACTAACTACGTTAACACTGTACAAAAAAAAAAGAAAACATTTTTATCTCCAACCTGTGAGACTGTGTATCGTAAATTCTAAAAATATGCCCTTTTCAAATTATTTTGCAACATTGCTGTTGAATTAAATTCTATGATTTAAGTGCGAATAATATGATATTAACTCAATAAAGATAACGCACAGCACGTTAAGGAAACGCCCCTTTGGTCGTAATATAAAATTTGAAAGCTTTAAGATTTTTCAATTTTCTATTTTTTTATTGTTATTATAAACGGCTTCATGATCACATGTGATGAGAAATGATATTATTAGTAATACTATTAGACTTAAAAGATAGCAAATAAATTATAAATATGAGTTTTTTTTTTCTCAGTAGCCGAAAAATGCTCCAGTACAATTTCAGAGAAAATGGTAGAACCCATCAGTTTTCTAGCTGTCTCACTACTAAGAATGTTGTTTAGGGAGGAGACTGATATTTCAGCCCCGAAGAAAGAGGCACACAAATAACGTGCCTTAAGAAAACATAAGACGTAGCCGGTAAATAGCATCTAGACCCTTGAGTTTAAACTAGCAGTCAGCTGCCATTAATCATTAAATCGTTAAAGGAAATTATACAACAAGTTTGACATATATGTTAGATATGTGGCATTTTTCATTTTTATATTTACAAAAAATAACGATAAATGATATTCATTCGACAGCCTTTTTTGTCTCAAAACGGTGCTTGAGCTCTAAATTCAGAAATGTAAACATAAATAACAAAGTTATAAATAAAGTTCATAAAACCAAGTTAGTAAATTACTGCTGGAACATGATTAGAAAAATATTTTTTAAAACAACTTATTTTCCCTGTGACTTCATGCCTGCAATTTACTTAAACTTTCAACGTTTTTAAGTAGTGCTCAGAAAGCTCATTGCATTTCATAAAAGCTTAAACATTTTGATGCTTTAATAAGTTTTTGCCCAATTTTGTTTTAGTGTTGCAATTGAAAACATGTACGAAAGACGTTTATCCGCGAACTTCAGGTTTAATTTAGCGTTTGTCAAATAAAAATAGTCTTCTGATATGCCGGAATACCACTGATCATTACGGAGATGTATGTGACTCTAAGGAATAGTAGAAGCAAGAAGCGAAAAGATGGGGATAGAAATAAACTGACAAGATAATTAAGAGTTTTAAGACAGATAGTCATTGCCCATCTCAGAATAAAGAAAAAGACTTTGAAATGTTAGCTAAAAGGCCGGGATAATACTCTTCAAGGTTGTATTCTGTACATCTGTACATATGTGTTCATTGCAACAGAAACTGAACTTGCAACCGCATTCATCGCTCAACATTTTGTTATCACCACAGCCTATAATCTAGAAATATTATTAAGAATGTTCTTTGTTCCAAACCAATGCCAAAAGAATGTCACAAACAAATGTTTGGCATTGGTTTCTAGCTAGAATCTATTAGGTAGGCGTGCTTTCTTTACATTCAAGACTGGACATTGGATTCAAAATTTGATTTGAAGAATGTTTACCTCTATGTTGAGGCACAAACATGAACTAATCTGCTGATATTTAAGAATATTATTGTTCGTTTTAGGAAAAAACCCCACAGGGAAAAAACGCACAAAAATAATGCTCACAGAATAATGCTCATAGGCATAAATGCTCACAAGAAAAAAGCCCACACAGAAATATGCCCACATAGAAAAATACTCACATGGAAAAATGCTCACATAGAAATATGCTCCAACGGAAAAAAGCTCACACAGATATATGCTCACATGGAAATAAGCCCACTGATAAATAAAATAATTCGAAATATCCTTATATTAATCAATCAATAATTAATCAATAATTAATAGATTTGAACATGGTACATCTACTTGAATTTTGTAAAGAAAAATTATTTGATCATTTAAAAAAAATATTGGACAAATGCTCATATTAACCTATTTAGGGGCGGTATATAAAAGAATAAATACTATAGCAAAATTTTGCATGTACTGTAATATTTTATACTGCCCCTATGACATTTTTTAACCTTCTAACTGCCAATAGATTATTTTTGCATTTATTTACTCTATTTTTGCTTACTTTTGGTGTGTATGAATAGAAATTATTGTTTCAATGTAGTGATTTAAGTTTGGAGCCAAAAACGTTTAGAAGACCACAGTTTCCATCGAAGTGTGGAATCGTTATGAAGCAGCCTTCTAAAAATCTCCTAAAACAACAAATTATAACGAAAGCTTTCATAAGGTATTAAATTCATTACTTAATTGTAACCATCCTAGTATGTAGTTTTTGTTTGACGGACTTGTATTACTAGCTATTGTAAATACAGGGCGTACTGAAGGAAAAAAAAATCTGAAACATTTGGTAATCGCGAATCATGTAAGAAATTGTGATAATGTCGATGATAAAATTACATATTTACACATATTAGCTAATATTCAGTGAGCTTGTAGAGACATTAGATATTTTGGAAGCAGGAGATGTGAAAAATGAGCAAAGCCTTCGTCGGGAATCGAACCACGGACCTCTGGAATACGCGCTCATTGTGCAGACCACCACACCACGAAGGCATGCTAAGAAGGGAGAAATACCTTATATACTTTCCCCTTTTAAAGAGAGACTGAGCTTTTAAGGAGACCCAATCGCCAAATCCTGGGTGCGGAGAATCATCGTCCACCACCCTTTTAATTCGGGCGCCACTGTAGGGACATCAAGTATTTCGGAAGCAGGAGATGTGAAAAATGAGCAAAGCCTTCGCCGGAAAGCGAACCGCGGAACTCTGGAATACGCGCCCAACGTGCAGACCACCACACCACGAAAGCATGCTAAGAAGACGGGAGAAATACCTTATAGGTTTATGTGAAATATACATGATTTATATATAACAAGGTATTTTACGTAATTTAAATAAAATAGTTATTTCTATTTGCTTATTTTTCTAAATGTTTATATTATAAAATGTGTAACTTATTATTATTTTATTTTTTAACAATTGAAATTGTAATAATTTTTCGATGTATATTCTGTTTCATTTTTCTTCCTCCTCTCTTTTTTCTAATTCAAAACGGTCCATTTGTTAATCTTATATAGCAACTAAATTTACACATAATTTATACAGTTTTTGATATATATATATGTCATAATAAGAGCAAAGGAAAAGGAAATAACGGAACACTGTAGATGCGTAGTTATCCCATATTGAAGAGGAAGTAATCTGATTGCGTCGTAAGCTAATGTGTTGACTTCGTAAATAAAACTTGGCAGTAGAAGCGATTTTAATTCCATTTTTATTTCCAATTGATATTTGTGGCCACAATCACTTGGCACTCTAGTCGTGCCTTTCCGCAGAAGATTTACATTTTTGATATTGTTGGGATAGCAAGCAAGCCAGCGAAATTACATCTTAACACAGTAGAGAGCAAAAGCTGAAGTGCATAGTTATGAAAGATGGAAGCACGCGAAGAGAAAAGTTTTGGTTTACAATTCGGTGATTGGTCGTCAAGAGGCATCTGGTATTAACGGTTACATAAGATAGCATGATTAATTTGAATGACGCAATGCAGATAAGTTATTACGATTTTAGAATAGAGAGGAAGAATTAATATTTATAGTTATATTATAATTCTGATTCATACATTTTTATCTTACATAATTTATAGTTATATTATAATTCTGATTCATACATTTTTATCTTACATATTCTCCCCCTTCAAAAAGAAAAAGGCGTAGCGACAGAGAAGCCTTTTTTAAAGAAAAAGAGTTAAAGCACAAGCAAATTAAAAAAAATATATAAATAAATAATAAAATTTTGATCCTGTAAAGTATTATCTATAAATATCATTTTTTTTTTTTTAAATAGATTCTTAATTTTTAGAGTCCTATTGAATTTTTCAACATTTCAGTCCAAAAGTCTTTTTGTTTGAGAGTTCACATAATCACAATTCATCAGGGAAGGTTCTTGTTATTACAGAATATCACAAAATATACTTTTACATAACCTTTACTTATAATTAAATGTAATGCACATAAATATTCATGATACTTATTCCTATACTGATGAATTATAATTTAACATCAGATTTTCAGAATTTATGGTTTCAGCGTTATCATCTTTCATTTTCAATTCCTTTATTTTACCATACTGGAAGGCCTCGCAATACTTCTAAACAAACATATCCATCAATAGGGCTGTCCTCTTGAGCTAACCAGTGTGTTCTCTGCACTGGTGGCCCAGGGTGCCAAGACAGTTACTTGATAAGGCCTCCGTTCCTCGCATTAAGGTAACTGGCCTTTGAGAACTGCACTAATACATTCCATAATAAAAATATATAATAATAATAATAATAATAATAATATAAAAGTTTTACATGCATTCATAAAATGAGAGCCTCCAATATTATCTTGCAAGAAGAGCGTAAAAGGAACAACTGTACAGAGGCAATTACAGGCCTCTGTTGAAGGAACCAGTACACCCTCATCATACTATACTTAACACACAATAAGCCATAAATCTTAACATGCATTTACCATAATTTCATATTACTTATCTGTAATAATTTCACTTATTTTTTATACCTACTTCATTTTTAGAATAATTATAAAATTAGTATTAAAAATTCTCAACAAAATTTCAAAAACATAAAAACTTATCTTAATATCCTTTCCTATGAATAATTTAAATAGCTTAAAATTAGTTACTTAATTTGCTCACACATAATTATGAAAAATTAGAAAAATTAATGAACAAGAATTTCAGATTTTCTCAAAACAAATTGCAGAAAATTTTAACCAAAGTTGAAATGAAAACTATAGAATCCGCAGCACATTAAATAATTTAGTTCCTGAGCTAGATTCACACGAATGTAATAATTTTTGAGCTGTTGAAAAAGCGGAAGTGCAAATAATTTTCTGTCACACATACTTGCAAACACTAACTCGGATCGACCTTGAACCCGCTGTAATGCTGAATTCCTAAACGGTAATTCACTGATGATTTAAAGCACTTCTATTCTAAATATTGTAGACATCAGCGAAGCAAATTCAATATTCCTTTTGACTAGGCATTCGAACTTCTCAATTTCTCGAGATATTACTTTCAATCTGTAAACACTACGCGTGATTATTTTTTTTTTTTGAAGCACTTGCAAAACACCACAGCAGAAGAATGATCTGTTATTTTTTAAACACTGAAAAAACAAACTTGATGATTCACTTCTTTCACATTATCTTGGATTTATCACAAAACGATGATTTGAAGAGCTGAATTAAATTTTCCATTGAGGTTTCAGGCTGCAGGAAACTATCCTTACCGGCTTAATTGTTATAAAAAGAGCAAAGGAAAAGGAAATAACGGAACACTGTAGATGCGTAGTTATCCCATATTGAAGAGGAAGTAATCTGATTGCGTCGTAAGCTAATGTGTTGACTTCGTAAATAAAACTTGGCAGTAGAAGCGATTTTAATTCCATTTTTATTTCCAATTGATATTTGTGGCCACAATCACTTGGCACTCTAGTCGTGCCTTTCCACAGAAGATTTACATTTTTGATATTGTTGGGATAGCAAGCAAGCCAGCGAAATTACATCTTAGCACAGTAGAGAGCAAAAGCTGAAGTGCGTAGTTATGAAAGATGGAAGCACGCGAAGAGAAAAGTTTTGGTTTACAATTCGGTGATTGGTTGTCAAGAGGCATCTGGTATTAACGGTTACATAAGATAGCATGATTAATTTGAATGACGCAATGCAGATAAGTTATTACGATTTTAGAATAGAGAGGAAGAATTAATATTTATAGTTATATTATAATTCTGATTCATACATTTTTATCTTACATATATATATATATTATCTTCTGGTATTTAGGAAATGATAAAATATTTAAACTTTAGAAAAATACAAGGAATACAAAATTTTAAAAAAGAAGAAAAATATATTAATTATTAAGCTTATTTTCTGCATAAATCAATAGGCAACACAAGGACATAATAACGACATTTTCACAACTGTTGCAAAAAAGTGGAATTTTGCCAACATTTAGGGGTCGTTAAGACGCCGTGATACGATGCTTTCACAAACCAAAATATCACCTGCGAAAGACGCAATAACGACGTCTATGCGACAAAAACCTTATCTGCAAAGACTTTATAACGACGTCTTTGCAACGGTTGCAAAGCAGTGAAGTTTCGCGGACATCTGGTCATCTTAAAGACTACATATTGCAACGTTTTTGCAACAAGACTCGTGACCAGTTTGCAACGTCGCTACGACATTGCCGTGCTACTTGGGTATATATACCATAGATGTTTTGGTAATATAAATAATTTATCTTTGAAAAATTTAAGTAGGTGTACGATGTTCAAATCGATTAAGTATTAATTGATTAATGCAATTATATTTCTACGTATTTCATTTATCGGTGCGCTTATTTCCATGTGAGCATATATCTATGTGAGCTTTTTGCCGTGTGACCATATTTCTAAGTGAGCATTTTTCCATGTGAGTATTTTGCTATGTGGGCATATTTCTGTGTGGGCTTTTTTTCCTGTGAGCATTTATACCTGTGAACTTTATTCTGTGAGCATTTTTCCTGTGGGCTTTTTTCCTGTGAGCATTTTTCCGGTCACCGATATGTGGAGAATAATGATAAGTCGATTTATTGTACTGCGTATGTCGGAATACGATAGCTCTGTTTGTCCACAGGTATCGATATAGAGGCTTTCTATCTTACCTAAAATCTTTTCCTGGTGAATCGGAATGTGAATTCCGTTTTCATGAAGATAACGAGCATTTACATCATCTACGTCTAATTAATGAATATCTTGAACCGAATGCTTTGAGTGAATAAATTGGTCAGAAAAATTATTTGATTTGAAATACATGAGGATATGGTACTGCATTATGACACCTTAAGTTATTGCAAGACGAGGTAAAACTGTAACAAGTCTGAAATTCTGTACTTAGATCTCAGTTTCGTGAAGGTAATAATGGTTTAAAAATGAAACGCACTCCTCTAAACTAGTGGTGTCCAACCTTTCGCTTCTCGCTAGCACATTTTTGCCTATCGCGAGCACATTTCCACAACATCAACTTTTTTGTTAAACATATTTCCAATCTTATGCGATACATCGGAAATGTTAATTTCGGCAAATGGGTTCGAGATGAATAATTACATTGGTTGAACTTTATGAAAATCTGAGAAGTGGATTTCAAAATTATTTTTCAGTGCATAGGTTTTTCGAGTATTGGTCTGTTTCAATTGCTTGTGGTTATTAATATGGCTTGATAAATTTTGAAAATGGGGGAGTTTTTTTTTCATCTGATTTATCCACAAATTTAACTTCTGAAAAGCAGTTACAGTCCCAGTCAATTGAAAAAGTTTTTTTTTTTTTTTTTTTTCCTTTTCTTTTCTCTTGAGATCTTCGTTCATTTTGTTCAGTTTAGCTACTATATCCGAGAGAAAACACAGATCGGATAATCAATTATTACCGATTAAGTCTTAATAACTTTCGTTTCCGGATTTCAAAAATTGCTTTATTGGCGAAAGAAGTTCTACAAATCGTTGAAGTTGAAGTTTGATGGCTCAGTAGTTTTCCTCTACTGAGCCATCAAACATCGGAATGGAGCAATAAGGTTCCATGTTTGCTATCAAGTTCATCAGTCAGCAATCAGTTATTTTATGACGTCTTGCAAGGTATCTCTTATGACTATAAATTCTTATCATATTTTAACAATTAAGAAATATAAATGAATGGTTATCTTAATTTTTTTTTTTTTTTTTTTTTTTTTTTTTTTTTTGTTGTTCATGGTACTTAATCGGGCTGGCAATCACATACAAAATGATCGTCAAGCACAAGGTTGGGCACCGCTGCTCTAACCTTTAATTAAAAGCTCAGTACACCTTTAAAATGTATAAAAAGTCGATTTTTTAAATTTTATTTTATTGGATAATGCATTTCATTCTAAGCAAACTGATACCACTATTTTATTTCCCTGATAACTATTTATCAAATTATAAATGGCAATTAGAACTTCATACCATGGTTTCTGATTTAAATGCCCTGCAGGAAATGCCATGACAGTTTGTTTACACTTTGAAATTACGTCGTACGTATCATAGCGCTAGTATTGTGTGCAAAGCGTTATTTTTTTAACTCACACCTGACAATTTTAATCAAATTTTCAAAAAAAAAAAATTATGAATTGTCACAATCCAATTTACTTTAACCTTGCCTTAGTGGTCGAACATTGAATGTCAACAATTTTTTTTTATTTTAATGTATGGCGATTTTGTCCTACTAAAAGCTGCTCAAGCAAAACAGTTGCTGCTAAAGCTGTAAATGAGGCTGTTTTAACATTATCATTATCATTTTAACATTATTTATTTATTGATATCATACGCTGTTTTAGTAATCTCTTTAAAAATATTGTTGCAAGCTTTATGTGAAAATATAATATAATGCGTGATTACGGTGTGTATACTTTATAATGTGGCTTATGTACAAATATATTTTATAATAAGGTGCTTGTATATGGTACGTACATTTTATAATATGGTTTATGTGCAAACAGTGTCTAACAAACGTTCGCTCAAATTCTAACTAAAAACACGATTAAAATTGTCTAACGCCAAATAAGTCCAGTCTCAGAGCTCGGCGAAAGACATGCTAGGCTCAGAGTCGCTGTAAAACCTCTTAATCTTTAAAATTTTAAGAACACTCTCTTAAAGTCACTATTTTATTATTTACATTCTATGGAGAACTAAGGAAAAGAAGAAATGACTAAACAGTTTAAAATCACAAGGAACTGTGTTAAAGCATTTGTCATCTTTTCCTCAAAACTCTGATTTCTCAAAAATTCTTTAACTTGCCCGCACGTTATTTATAAAAGAGAAGACACAGCCCCAGTATTATTTCTACTATTACTACTTAATGATGAATACTGTCTTATATAATAATATCTAATTATTTTTTCGGGAGTGCTATATTTTATGTCATTTTGCAAATTATTTTATATTCACCACCTAAGTATAATCAAATACTTACAGTTACTATACTTAGTTGATTTTACACCTAAGTATAATCAAATTCTTACAGTTTAAATTACCATAGAGATGCTGATTTTATCGTAATGGTATTTAAATTTATATTTCAAAATGGAAATTTTATCTTTTAATACCTTTGTAGATTTCATTCCTTAACTAACTTAATTCCTGAATCCTCCTGTGACTAGAATACTGGTTTAAGAACGACCGAAAAAAACAAGTGAAACAGAAGAAGATTTAAACAACATTTTTATTTGAAACTTTCAGCTAATGAAAAGAAAAAGTGACTGTACAGCTTAAAATCATAAGAAACTGTGTTAATTAAGGTAAAGCATCTTACATCGTTTTTTCGAAAACTTTTTAACTTGCACGCAGGTTATTTATAGAACTAATTAAAATAAAGCTTCAGTATTTGTACGATTAATATCAAAATAATAATTTAAATGAACTATAATTATGACGATGATTTAAATTAAATGTGACTTTTCAAAAAACTGTATTAAACAATTTTAATGTTTAATGCTCGATACTTTTTAAATAACGCTTAATTAAGTTTTAAAACTGAATAAATTTAAAGGTTGTAGTTCAGATAAATTTTGACATTCTAGATGCAAAAGTTATGTTTTTTAAATTCTGTAATTTTCGTAAAATATTTTTCATTTTTATTGATTAGAAGAGTACTGCCCTCTCAATCAGTTAAGTGATAGGATGATACTATTATCTTGTGAGATATATGTATGTGTTAGGAAAAACCACATTCACTTTTAATATCAGAAGTCTAAATTTGCTTTCAAAATATTTTATGATTTCTGAGAGCTCATTTCCCTGTAGTATTATAATTTTATTTCTTTTATAATGTATAAATTTACGCATGCTTTCATAATCAATGTTTCAGCTTGTAAATTACCTTTTAGATATAAAGTATCACTCAAAATAAATTCATTAAAATTTACACAGGAACTTTGAAGGAATTAATGTTTAGCTGATTGTAAAGATAATTTTGAACGTCTAGTGTATTTCATGCGATATTTCACCAATGGGTATCTAGTTTTTAATAATTACGTGCAAGTTGTGAGCAAGCTAAGTTTACTCTCATATGGTTACTCTGCATAAAGTTTTTTTGTTGTTAGATGGATATTTTAAGATAGAGCTGAACAATGTTTTAAATTAGAATTATGTTATTCGTAGGTGAAAATCTACTTAACCAATTCATAGGCCTATGTACATAAAGCCCGATTCTCATTTTTCAATGCAACCAATTGCAATATTTTATTAAAATAACATACTAAGCTAAATCTTTTGTATACGAGAATTGGGCTAGACAAAGAATAAATATGTCTCCAAATCTTATTTGGTGTATTAACGTTGCTGAATGAGTGTTAGTTAAAACAGCATTTTTAAATTACGCGTAAAATCTTAAAGGAATTATCAGAAATTTGTAAATTTGTAAAACATAATAAAAGCCTTCCTGAAATATAAATGTCTCTCATTCTGAAAACACTCATTATAAACTCAAAGGAGAAAGCCCAAACGCGAAATTTTCCGTTGTCGTTATTAAAAATAAATGTAACTTGACTAATGTTACTTGGCTTTTCATATTTTAATCCGATGTAACTACAGGTTTGGTTTTCCAGCCATTCCTCTGCGGGTGCTAACTATATAATAAAGAAAACTTTCTATCTCTTTTCCACATGCGTTAAGTTGCTTAGTTTGTTAAATTAAGATTTAGTACTGGATAGAACAATGAAATCCTTTTTTTTCTGATTGAAATACTTGAATGAACTATGCTTATTCTGAACTTGACTTAAAAGTTTTGATGCAATACTCAAAATTTCTTGCTTAAGAGTTTCATTTCTATTTGCAAAGCTTTTCAATCTTCCATTCTTCAGCATGTTGAACCAAGTAAGATTATTTTAAATTTATACCGATAGAATGGAAGACTTACTCAATGTTTTATAGGTATTCTAGCTTTCACCTACAGAAAACAAGCGTATTTCACCACATCCGTAACTGCAAAGCTCTCATCATTCCCCAAAAGAAATTCCATTCTCTCCTCAGACCCCTTTCACAGCCTCCCCATCCTTTCCGAAACAAAAGCACAGGTTCCGCATTTTAGGAAGGGATTGTGATAAAAACAAACACCCCTGGACTATAAAGGCCAGAAAAGCCGGCAGAAGAACGGGATAGCAAAAAGTCCAACAACAGCGAAACAAATAACAATTTCCCAGAAGGACGAGAAGTCTGCCGCGTACATAAAACGATCGCCGAGTGGAATAAAAGCGAAGAAGCCAAAATAAAACTTGAAATGATAGCTTTTGTTACATAACTGGAAACATTAGAATCGGTGGCAAACAGTGCACTTGTGCTATGCACTCGCAGATTCTTCTATTTGTTTGCTCCTTGCTCTTAAGAGTTGCAGCTTCAAAGCGAAAACGGTGCAAGTCTAGTTTTCAGACCTAGAAGGATAAGCATTTAACTCATCTATAACCAATGCATTCTGTCAAATGCAATAGTAACGATTAATGAAAAATAATTATAGTTTTTCATGTAAAAATTTAGGATTCTTTACTTGAAAAAGTTCTAACTGACACTCGAAATTGTATTTAAATAACTTAAATTACAATTTAAAAATAGATAAATTAAAGTTTTTTTTTTTTTTTTTTTTTCTATTTATCAATTTACTTTCAATAAAAGCCATGCATACTCTATATTCGTTATATTTATTTTGAATACATTTCCATGTAAAAGCTACTGTTTTATATAGAAAATTGATGATATTTAATCACTAAAACGCAGAAGAGCAGATAGGGATTCCATTTTTAGAATAATAGGACCAAGGTGTGTGCATATTAAACTATCAAAAATTCGTATTAAAAGTATATATATAAGCATACATATAACTTTGTCTAATGCACAAATTCATACCTTCTGACATATTTGTCACGATATCTTTTCTCATCCCTTTTGGTGTCCATAATCCCCTTTCTTTACCTTTTTATGTGCTTACTGGTAAGTATTTGCTAAAAATACAAATTATGGATAAATGCAAGACGAGAATTTAGAGATAATACTCTTACTGAGATAATAATGTTTTAGAACTTTGACTGAAAGAATTGTTATACAAATTATTGTAAGTATTGTAAAATAAAGCTAATATAATTCTTTTAAAATTATGTTCCTATTATCAATGGTATTTGTTATATTTGGCCTTTTTCACTCAGTATGTTACTGCTAATGCTTACATATATAGCTTATAAGACTATTATTATTTAAATTAACCATTTATTATATTTTAAACCTTAATATAATAAAGTAACCATTTATTATATTCGAACCCGGCCCTTTGGCACGGCAGCCAGCGATGCTAACCACTATACCGGTTGGGCGGCCTGATTAAAATAGAAACATTTGTTGTACGCATGTTTAAAACTCTGTAGCTCATTTCAAATACAGTGACAATTCTCTTAACGTCTGTAGGTTTATACTCCCCGAAGAAGTCAAACTCTATTACTTTAAAAACAGTTTCCCGATTTGGGTTCCTAAGGTGTGTATGTGTGTGTGTGTATTTAATTATGGCAAAGCGCACTAGGGCTATCTAGCCTAAGGGAAGGGATGCCTTCGTGAAGGACTTTCTAAGGGAAACTGGCTCGTATACACGTTACACATGGGGAAAACCACGAAAACACCCATGCAGCCAGCTCGTTCGCGGGATTCGAACCTCGGACCGAACTACCAGTGTTCAGCGACTTTACCGCTCGGCCGCTGGTGGGCGGGTTCCTAAGGAAAGGCAAGTGATAGAAATGTTACTATTAGTTATTCAAAACTTAAGCAGTTATATGTTACATAGTATTAAAGTTATACACTTGTAAATTACTTTCGATGTACGAAAAACTAATGAAAAGTAGAAAGAATTAAGCAGCCTATAATAATCATAGTGCGGTTATAGGTTCCCTACTGATAATCTTTTAAAGTACGTTCAGATAATCTTACTTTGTTGAAATTTGGAATATGAGCTAGATAGAGATGTCAGGAAAAGAAACACCAAGAAATCAAGACAGATCAAATGTTTGCCTTAAAAAATAAATAAGCAAAACAGAAATGCCGTATTTCAAATTGAAATTAAATCTATTTTGACCGTATTTTCTTTTGTATTCCCCACTAATTTTGTAATTGCCAATAATTTATTTATAAAACCTTTTGTTATTTTGTTACCTTTTTTAACAAATAAAAGAATTTATGCATACATCACTGATAGCTAACACGTTGGAGGAAACTAGGGAGACAATAAGCTGTTAAATACGGCATTTGTTAGCCCAGAAGGGTTTATTAGTTCACTGTTAAGAAAATTTAACGTTATTTGCAATTTAAAATATGAAATACTTCACAGTAATATGAGTTATATATATTTAATATGATTGTTGAGTATATAGATTGTATAAAATTTTCTTATATGATACTTTAAACATATTTTAAATGTAAGCAAAAATTACACGAAAGGGACTTAAGGCAGTTAGATATGAATAATAATTTAAAATTAAAATCATATATCAGAATTAAAAATTTCATTCGAAGGCTTTGAACTTTCTCAATTATTCTTAGGAAAATCAACTGGTATTGGATTCCAAATATTATAAATTTTTATAATACTTCAAAGTAAAAAACGGATGAATTCCGAAACTTCAGTAATAATGCACTTAATGTAAAGTACAATGTTTACTTTAATTTTGTATTTTTGATACGTTACTTCGATAGATGATGGTGATGATGCTGACGCCGCTATTAAAAAAGCTTTGGAGTAAACATCCTTTTTTTTTCTAAACGCAGCTTTTTTATCCAAGATGTTTTTTCTTTTTGAAGAGCGGGTGTGTAATAAAATTTAATTTACATTTTACACTCCTTAATCTCTTTTATCTAATAACTTAATTCTTTTAGTTTTTATAAAATTTTCTCGCATACCATGCTCAGTTTTTTCCAGCAAACATTTAACACCAATAATTAATTGGTGGTCTCCTTCAGAAAAGGATTATCTTATAACTTTTAACTGTTGCATAGCATTTTGGATATTTCACCCTTATTTGTGACAAATACATGAAAACTCTTGTTAGTAGTTTATGCAGCTCCAAATAGGTGTATTTCGAAATACAGGTTGATATCTTTATTAGCCAGGACACCCCATACAGGCTAAGATCATTAACATCTAGTAACATAAACCATCAATAAAATCTAATGAGAAAATTAAGAACCTTGCATTCGCTGCTAAAGCTTCAATTTAAAATCTTTCGTCTTGTAACGTTTACTTTTCGTGAAGTAAACATGTACTTTGTCTTCTTTTTATTTCTCGTACTCTTCGTTTTCAAAAGGTATAGATATGACATTAATGCCAGAAAATTTAAATTAACGTGTGCGCATTTAATTTCATGAGTCCATTGTTTTAAGTATATATTTTATGGCTTTATTTTCACGAGGCCATTGTTTTAAGTATGTATATTTTTATAATCCATTGTTTTAAGTATATATATTTTTGTAGCCCATTGTTTTAAGTATATATTTATACTTGAAATGCGGTAAATGCGTCACAACTTCTCTTTGTTGACAAATTTTCCTCTTCATGCACCAGGATTATAATTTATATTTATACTTGAAATGCGGTAAATGCGTCACAACTTCTCTTTGTTGACAAATTTTCCTCTTCATGCACCAGGATCATAATTTATATTTATACTTGAAATGCGGTAAATGCGTCACAACTTCTCTTTGTTGACAAATTTTCCTCTTCATGCACCAGGATCATAATTTATGTTTACACTTAGCAGAATTTTAACAGCAGGTCAAGAATGTTTGCTGTTATTGAAGATATACCTACTAGGTCTAGCATTATATCATCATTATCTATCTAGATCGAACATCCGAATTTTACTCGCCTCAAAAATATATAAATGAAAATAAAGGTATTGCATGTATGATTTGTAAGTATGATAGCTTGTAAAACTCAGACATTTATTTAGAATGCATTTAGAAAAGCTGTAAATTGAATAGTTTATGCTCTTTTTGTTTTGAACACTATCAGTATTAATTAGATATGTTGAAACTATTTTCTTCTCATACTTGCTTAATACTTCCAACTTGAAATTCCTTTTCAGCACGATGTCGTCTCCTCGCATTGGAGCATAGAATTATAGCATGAAATACGTGTAGTTCTACATGTCCTTCAAATTGGCTGAAAGTCAATGAAGACACTATCTCTTCGTAATTTTTTAGAAATTCCCTCTGAGGCTCCCGGAAGATAATATATGTAACACTTTTATGTACGCGTGACCTCAATTAACGAAATGCATAGAAGACGCTAACTCTCAATATGAGAGGCGCCAAAACTTTGGTTTTCTAGGTGGGAGTCCTAGAGAGAGGTTAGAAAGGGGGAAGGCTCATAGGAGCCGTAATTGAACACAAAATTAACCTATATTAATTAATGTACATATCTTAGTTATTAGGAGTATAGTTTTACTGATCTGGTGTGTAGTTTTGTGGATGTAATAATCATTTAAAAATACGAAGAAGCGTGGATAATTTCTTTGCGGTGGTAAGAAGACGGAGTGTCATTACAAACACTATTTTTAAATCTGGAGACCTGAAGGTCTTAAATAAGTATATTGCTTTTACTACATCTTTTTGTTAGCTGTTTTAATTTAAATGATTATGATAATGTTCGAAGACGAAAAATGTGAACACGGTATTCAGTTCAGTAATTAGATGAAAATTATTTCTTTATTACCTCAGACAATACAAGAATGTTTGAAGACATGCTATAATGCAAAGCATAAGAAATCAAATGCTCCATTTATCTCCATGTGTAACCATTTTGGAGTTAACCGGAATGTTCTTGAAATTTGTGTATTTCCGTTTCAGGAGAAAAAAGCTTGTCATTTCTTTCCATCTCGACAGTTAATTTTTGGTGGACAGTTGCTTTAATTACAGTAACGTTTATCACAGTTTCACACGTAATAGCATTTAAATGTAACTCTAGAACGAGTACATATTTCTTCTCAGTAATTTGTAACGCATGCAGTTGGAATGGATGTAACGAATATAGCAAGTAAAAAGAGTATAATTTTACCATATTCTTTAAATGTGAAATTAATTAAATTATGAAAAATATTACATTAAAATGACGTTTATGGGAATTTAAATTTACTATAAAATTCAATAAGAATTTAAGATATATATATATATATATATATATATATATATTTATAAAAGAGCATAAATATGAGAAAAGAAGGAAAATAATACATCTCTGAACCTTAGTTGAGTACATACATAGAAAAAATTCCGTGTGAGTAACAAATCTTTAACAAGGGCAACCTTTAATCTTTTGCAAATATCTATATGAAAAACACATAAATGGTAAATCGATCGTATGAAATTTGAACTATTAATCAAGTCATCTCTCTTCAGGTTACTTATATGTAAGTTCTGAAATTTTACGTTCAAATACATAGCTTTTGTTTCTGAATATAGTTTTCATATTTAAAAAGGTGTATCTGAATATTATTCAATTTCATTTGATTTGAATAACTGCTATTTCTATAATTTATTAATGCGAGTGTTTATTTAACGTTAGTACTTGAAATACACTCATTTATTAATACGTTACGAATACGGCAAGTACTTCAGATTTTCAGAGACGCAATACTCCTCTAACCATCTTGGAAAACTTTAACGTGAACTCAAGTTTCAGAAATTCAAAAATCAGTATTAATAAAGTCTGTGTTAGTTCCTTAAGGATTGGATAATATCCCAGAGATTGAAACAGTAGCTCATTAATTTATTAAGAGAATTAATTTCTAGGTATATTTCTTTCATTTAGTTTTCTAATTATTTTTCCGATCTCTAAAGTTGTCTCTTGAGAAGAATTCATATGAAACTTAACTTATTACGAAATTCAATTTTACATAAGAAAGCTTTCAAAGTTTAGTGAGGATAATTAATGTGGGAAGGCTTATTTGTTTAATAGAACTTGAAGAGCTCCATGAGTCTATGAAGAGCGTAACAGATTATGTTATCCTGAGTTCAATCAAATGAGATGCTGAGAAATATTTCTATGGCTCTGCTTTGGAAAGTGCTTAATTTAAAGCCTGCTTCTCACAATTATTTAAGGTAATATTCATTAATATTCATAATAGATTTCAATGATTATTGTTCTATGTATTATTTGCAAAATAAAAATAAACTTTGAGTTTTCATTGTTAAAATTTAACTTATTCTTTTTTTAAGCCAACAACCGTAATGCTAGTTTTGCATCTCCAAGACGGCAGCACAATAAATCATTGACTGATATTCCTAATAGATTTCTGTCAGCTATCAAAAAAGAAGCCTATTGTTATATATTGAATAAGAGGAATCTTAATCAAAGAAACCTCTTAAGAAATAATAACGTAACCTCTTAGCTCTCGTAAGAAGTATGTTTAATACCTTAAGAAAACAAATTTGAACTTCATTACTGTAATTCTTAGATATTCTTAGATATTATAGAACTTCATTACTGTAATTCTTAGATATTCTTAGATATTATAGATCTTCATTACTGTAATTCTTAGATATTCTTAGATATTATAGAACTTCATTACTGTAATTCTTAGATATTCTTAGATATTATAGAACTTCATTACTGTAATTCTTAGATATTCTTAAATATTATAGAACTTCATTACTGTAAATATAGTTCCTGTTTAAAATGCTTAATAATATAGGTAAATATTATACCTATAATATATACCTGGTTTATGCGATTACGGCAATGATTCAAGAGTATCTGCCTATGTGGAGGGATGCATTCGCGGAGAACTTACTAAGGGAAACTGGCTCGTTGTACACGTTACACATGAGAAAAACCACGGAAATGCCCATGCGACCAACCCGTTCGCGGGATTCGAACCTCGGACCGAATAATCAGTTTTCAGCAACTTTATCGCTTGGCCGATGGTCGGCGGTAAATATTATATAGTTTACATTGCTTCGAAAAGAAATTAATTTCTATAGTAATGGGCGAAAATGCATTCGATCACCTCCAAACCTTTTATCTGAGGATCATGTTGCACGTGATTAAAATAGCATTCTAATAATACGATTTCTAAAGCTCACATCCATTAATTTTTATAATAGCTTACGCATTAAAATTTAGGCATATTTAAATTAACATTATTCACTTTATATATTTAGAATCTATTAATAGAATATCGTTCACTATCAAATGCGTTCATAAAATACTATCTATTATATTAATAATTTAACATTGATTAGTAAAAAATTTTACATAAGTTAAGAAATTTTGTAACTAAAGTATAAACTGATTTAATGTTTTTAAGCGTAAAATAAGCTATTGATTTAGTTAATTAGATGGATTTTGCAATCACCTACAAATCTATCTTTCTTTGTTGCGAGAAACAGTGGTATTGAAATTAGCGTATTCAAGCGAAATAAATTTGGTGTTTCCGTTTTCAGTTTCTATAAATATTGATAATAAAGTATTCATACATCTTGTTCTATATAAAAAAATGAATTTTACTAAACGATAGTTTGTTTTATAAGTAAATTTCGAAAGTTTAGATGGAAGTGTTTATTCACTCAGTTTAACTACCGCTAGCACGGCTAATCTAATACAGTTGCTATAATGACTTTATTTAGTCCAGCTAGTGTAATTTTATAAAAAAATGAAATACGTTTTAATAATAAACTGAAATTATTGCATTTTTATTACACTATAAGCTACTTCTCTCTGGTTTCTCCAGGCCGTCAAGGTATAACTAGAAGGACACTCGACGCTCTTCGAGGAGTCCAGGGCGAATATATTTATATTTTCGTATTTCTAAGCAAAAAACATTCATTTTATATGAATTACGAAATCTAGGCCCTTTTCACCCGGTCCCTATCCTTATATTTAGGAAAATGTTATACGAAATACAAAATATAAAACGCAAAATGTGCGTCTTCGTATAATAGAAATAAAACCAGATATTTAATTTAGAAACTTGCGATTTTTGACGTTTTGACATCATTTTCATTTTGACATAATTTTCGACCTACCTTGAGATATATAATTAAATAATTACAATCCGAGATTGATTTTTTTTCCTGAAATGCTATTCAGTGATATTCTTCTGCGGTTTATTAATGTGTAATATCCCGCAAGTTATAATTTATATTACAAATGTATGCAGGAAGAATTTCAACGCAAATAAATTGTAAGTTTTGAAACGTTAGAGTTATGCTATTAATTTATCATGCAGTTTTGTTACTTTAGAATCCTAATTTATAAATCATACAAAAATTTAAATTAATTAGAATTTTTTTTTTATTTTTTATTTATATAAATAAGTATACAAGTTGCCAAATTGACAATACTAAAGCCTGCCAGTATTTTCTAAGAAAAGCATTCTTTAGGATTATGTGAATTAGTATTGGATTGGATTGTATTATTCAGTTATTGCAAAGCACACGAGGGCTATCTGGCTAAAGGGAGGGATGCCTTCGTGGAGGACGTTCTAAGAGAAACTGGCTCGTATACACGTTACACATGGTAAAATTCACGAAAACGCCCATGCAGCCAGGCCGTTTGCGGGCGAACCTCGGACCAAACTACCAGTGGTCAGCGTCTTTACCGCTAGGCCCTGGTAAACCCTTGTGTGCTAATGACAAGAAATTCTGAAAATAAAGGCTAAGTATGAACTTTAGCAGACACGGTGTATATGTAAATTTGAGGCTTTTTTAGAAAGTCCTGAATAAAATTATGCTCCTGAAATACAAAAAGAAGGCAGCCATAACCACAAATAGTGAAAAAACAGATTCATTTAAAAGTTGACGAACATTTCTTGCAGTTCATTATATATGCTGATGCAAAAATTGTCTTATATATCAACTTTCTTCGTTATTCTTGATACTAGGTTTATGGTTGATTCCATACCATTCAGTGTCAGGAGCAATGGAGCTAGCTATATCTACACCGGCGATTATCTATAATGCAGTAGTTTGGTTTATTCTATAAAAAGAAAAGCAAAAAAGAAAAATAACTTTCTGTGAGATACAGTTGATGTCTTGCATCAATATTTTTTTATATCAGTGTTTGTAAATTTTAATTGAAATTTCAAAGATGGTTAGCTATTAAGTTTGATTCTGATTTTAGACATTTACATTTCTGGTTCCATGAAAGCTTTTTTTTTATATCAAGGTATTTTTCTTCTTTGAGAGTTTTGATTTTTTTCTTCCTCTGGGTATAGAATTATTTGACAAGGGCTTGAATTTGAGTCGGACATAAAGAAAGTTCGTGTTTTTACACCTGATATTTTATGCTTCTTTGTACACTTACGGAACTCTTTAGGCTGTTTATTAGAGAGTTTCCCTGCTAATGCTGCATATTAGAAGGTAAAAATAGTACAAAAACTGTAGGAGTGAGTTTATGTATGCGAGAACCCAATGAATATTTTTAAAGTTGTGTTAGTTATTATATTCCAAAGATTGGTCACCAGTAGGAGTCTTACGGGAAACCGCTTGTCCTGGCATCCTTTGTGAATTGAAGACTACAGTGTGTATAACATGGTCTTACCCACACCGTAGAAAACTTACAATGATCCGAAGGCATTTGATTTGTATTGATTCCTTTAGAATGTATGGCCAAAGGAATCTAAAGCTAATTGAAACTACTAGAGAATGTTGATGAAGGACATAATTTTTACTTTACGAATTCCATGTCATAATGCATCGTGAAAGAAGCTATAACTTTTGAAGCAAAATTGATCGTGATAAATAATGTCATTTACTTCTAAATGATTCTGTTGTTAAGAGACTGTAATCTCTTCCGAAATATTTTCTGAAGAAGGTCAGGACAGGTATGCTTGTACGATGCAACATTTTATGGATTTTAGACTTTGGTTATCGGACGATTGTGCTGAAAAGATCTCTGTATCGATTATGAGGGCCTGTAATTGTTGTCAGTTCTGTTTCCTAATTTTTCGCAAACCCAGTTAATCGCCCCTTGTTATTGTAGGTTGCTAGTAGAATCTTTATTGCTACAGCGCGTAGATCGTGAAATGAAAATATCTAACAAGTAACAATCCAATACTGAATACGGGATAAGAAATTGCATATGTGTTTTAAACCCATTTTAATTAGCGATCAGGTGATGACCAATGAAGTTAAAAGAACAAAAACAGTTAACTTAAAATTACTAGTTATTTAAACAAAAAACTTTTGCAAGAAAAATTCCATTTTTTTTTTCAGCTCTCTCATCATTTATTTGAGATATTATGAGAATCAAGACCAAGCCATGTATAAGAATTCAAAAATTAATAACTTCGACAGTTACCAGTTATTAAGATTAACGAGGCAAAATTTTAACTCTAGAAGCGCAGAGCGTTCCCTCTACCTAGACACAACAATGGCAGTCAAATCGACTGCTCAGTGAATTAAATATATGTATCAAAATGCAAATGTTTTATAATACTCTTATATGCACTTAATTATATCTATTTAAGAACGTTTGTAAAGAGCAAAGTATTTTTTTATAGAAAACAGATTTTGTTTTGAATTTCAACTTACATTTAATAATACACATTTTATATCTTTTCGAAATTTGTATTCAACACAACGTTTTCAATACTAGAAGTGCATTTTCCAAGCACATAATATAAGCATTTTTTACACAAATCACATTTTTTGTTGTTATTGTTACAAAGTACGATCTGGCACTGACATTTTTTCCGAGAGTCTGTTCCTAGAGCTGGAAATATCCTGGGGAAATTTTGTTCTTTTTTCTGTTCGAACGAAGTTTACTTAATGCCTCTGCTAAGTGAAGTAGGTAGCTGTGCTTTTTAATATTTTTAACACTCAATTTTTGGTAGATTAGGTAGGCATTTGTTCTTGGTCCTCAATAATGTGTGAAGTTTACTTAATGCCTCTGCTAAGTGAAGTAGGTAGCTGTGCTTTTTAATATTTTTAACACTCAATTTTTGGTAGATTAGGTAGGCATTTGCTCTTGGTCCTCAATAATGTGTGAAGTTTACTTAATGCCTCTGCTAAGTGAAGTAGGTAGCTGTGCTTTTTAATATTTTTAACACTCAATTTTTGGTAGATTAGGTAGGCATTTGCTCTTGGTCCTCAATAATGTGTGAAGTTTACTTAATGCCTCTGCTAAGTGAAGTAGGTAGCTGTGCTTTTTAATATTTTTAACACTCAATTTTTGGTAGATTAGGTAGGCATTTGCTCTTGGTCCTCAATAATGTGTGAAGTTTACTTAATGCCTCTGCTAAGTGAAGTAGGTAGCTGTGCTTTTTAATATTTTTAACACTCAATTTTTGGTAGATTAGGTAGGCATTTGCTCTTGGTCCTCAATAATGTGTGAAGTTTACTTAATGCCTCTGCTAAGTGAAGTAGGTAGCTGTGCTTTTTAATATTTTTAACACTCAATTTTTGGTAGATTAGGTAGGCATTTGCTCTTGGTCCTCAATAATGTGTGAAGTTTACTTAATGCCTCTGCTAAGTGAAGTAGGTAGCTGTGCTTTTTAATATTTTTAACACTCAATTTTTGGTAGATTAGGTAGGCATTTGCTCTTGGTCCTCAATAATGTGTGAAGTTTACTTAATGCCTCTGCTAAGTGAAGTAGGTAGCTGTGCTTTTTAATATTTTTAACACTCAATTTTTGGTAGATTAGGTAGGCATTTGCTCTTGGTCCTCAATAATGTGTGAAGTTTACTTAATGCCTCTGCTAAGTGAAGTAGGTAGCTGTGCTTTTTAATATTTTTAACACTCAATTTTTGGTAGATTAGGTAGGCATTTGCTCTTGGTCCTCAATAATGTGTGAAGTTTACTTAATGCCTCTGCTAAGTGAAGTAGGTAGCTGTGCTTTTTAATATTTTTAACACTCAATTTTTGGTAGATTAGGTAGGCATTTGCTCTTGGTCCTCAATAATGTGTGAAGTTTACTTAATGCCTCTGCTAAGTGAAGTAGGTAGCTGTGCTTTTTAATATTTTTAACACTCAATTTTTGGTAGATTAGGTAGGCATTTGCTCTTGGTCCTCAATAATGTGTGAAGTTTACTTAATGCCTCTGCTAAGTGAAGTAGGTAGCTGTGCTTTTTAATATTTTTAACACTCAATTTTTGGTAGATTAGGTAGGCATTTGCTCTTGGTCCTCAATAATGTGTGAAGTTTACTTAATGCCTCTGCTAAGTGAAGTAGGTAGCTGTGCTTTTTAATATTTTTAACACTCAATTTTTGGTAGATTAGGTAGGCATTTGCTCTTGGTCCTCAATAATGTGTGAAGTTTACTTAATGCCTCTGCTAAGTGAAGTAGGTAGCTGTGCTTTTTAATATTTTTAACACTCAATTTTTGGTAGATTAGGTAGGCATTTGCTCTTGGTCCTCAATAATGTGTGAAGTTTACTTAATGCCTCTGCTAAGTGAAGTAGGTAGCTGTGCTTTTTAATATTTTTAACACTCAATTTTTGGTAGATTAGGTAGGCATTTGCTCTTGGTCCTCAATAATGTGTGAAGTAAAGATAATGCTTTGTGGGTTTAGGGAGGGAGCAAATAGTTTTGCGATTGAAGTAGAAATAAAAGGCCTAGGCGTTTTTACCTTTTAAAAATCCCACTTTCATTGCAGATTTTCTTCTTAGTTCCATACTTTCCGGCAAAAGGACAATATTCTGATGTTTTAGAACATTGATTATGGTCTTAAATGCTACTTATGATAGATGGCAAAGTTTCATGCTCATAGTATATTATAGCGTTTTCTTCTTTTCAAAACTTTTTTATAAATGAATGAGGATTGCATAAAAATTGAAGAAGATCAATGTTCTGAAATAACTATTAAAGGATATTCCTCTGTTTTTCCTATTTATTAATAAAAATTTTCTTTCTTTTAAACATATTCCGTATCAAGCACTTTTAATACTATAATTTTTGTGCAGCTCCTAGTAGTTAACATGGCTTCAGCAGATATTAGTATGCTTTTACTGACACATCGAAGTTCCTCTAATCTCCTACATGGTGTCAACTGTACTTGTATTCTCCTCTAGCGTTTCAGTGTATGATGCTATCCTTTTATCTGTAAACAGTTCAAAGTCACATCAATACTAGAATTCACATCAATACTAGAAGAAACCTTTTTATTAACTTACCGATCTAATTTTTATGCAATTATTTTTTTTTAAATCTCACAAAATAACCAGTTCTCAAAAGTAACTCAGTTTTTCCCCTGCTTGTAGTGAATTACTTTTTTCCCTTGCTTATTTGTACATTTACGAACCGAACAACATTCAAAGAATTGTTTTTCCTAAGCATGGATATGTGTTATATTTTAATATGGCTTTCTTATCGAAACTTACTCAGACAAATAACATTATTGAAGTAGTATAAATATTTGCAAATACTGTTGTGCTATAAATATTTGCAAATACTGTTGTGCTATAAATATTTGCATCTGTACACTTTACTCTAAATATTTACAGTAATAACATTGTACTATAAATACTTATTGTAATTGTACTCTAAATTTACTGTGATATAATTGTGTTATCAGTATTTGCAAATAATTATAGTAAAGTTCGTCATTTTGCATTCGGCAAATTAACAATGCTGATTTGAGAACAATGTTCAGAGTCTATATCCCCTTTTGATCAGCTTTAATAATTTGCAACAAATTAAAAAACGTATTATATTTTCTTCAGTCTAATTATATTGCCTACATATCTACGCAAATTCATAAGATTGCCATTAAACTCATATAGTATTCATGGGCATAACGATTTGGCCATCCCAATTATAATTACTTATGCTTGAAACTACAAGGTTATTCTCTATTAGCTTGATAGCTGCCGAGCCTTAAAAAAGAATTTATTTTGTAGAACATTAATACCCTCATTGCTCCGTTCTTTAGAATATTACTAATGCCCCTTCAAGTTTGAAACTTTCTTCTCTTTTCGTAACTCGGAAGATTCAACCTTCTGTATGTCTTTCAATAAGAGGGTGTTTCTCTTTTTCTTCAGTATCGAAAGTTTAATTTCAGAACTATTAACATTCATCCAATTACTCTGCTTCTATGCATCGTTTAGCCTAAAAATAATAATTTAAAACTTACAGTGAGTCTTTAGCATTTAGTTCTGAAAAATATCGAATGTGAGAAGTGAATTTTAATACATTCTCAAACGTTCTTCATGTCACAGTCGGATAGCAAACATAACAACTGGTTTCGAGTACTTGTGGTAAAATAAAATGCATCTACTGAACTGGAACTGAAACTTTAAAATTATCTTGAAGAATCTTTAATTTATTTCGCTGGCTTCCAGCAGTAAATTCTATTAAATGTTCTGCCTTAGGATATATATTACTATTTAGAATTTCCAAAATATACTCAACTATCGTCCCTTCAAATATCAGTATAATGATCTTAATATTTCACAAAGAAAATTTTACTTAAACCATCATAGAATTATTTTAAAAATAATAAATGGGTAATAAAAGTTAAATAAATGATAATTTCGAATAATAATTTCGAATTAGTGAGAGAATTAAATAAAAATGTCTAATGAATTCGCAGGCGCATAATTTTGGTTTCATGATAAAAATTCAAATTTTGTCTTATTATAGAAATTAGGATAATTTTAGCATAGCAATAAGCATTCATAAAAAATAAAACTTTGAAAACACGTTTTTGTCACCCTCAATATTCTTACACAGTTATTAAGGCTGTTAATTACCATTTAAGAATTCACAGTTCAACTAAAAATGCAAAATGAGTATTATTGAAAACTGTGTTTTTAATGAGACGTCTACTTCTTTCCCGCTTATTTTGACTTTAAAAACATTTAGATGTTTTCTAATCCTTTTACTATTTTAATACGTAGCAGTTCTATACGTGATTTGATAAAGAAAAGTTATTCTTTTAAATTAGCTAATGCAATGGTCTTTTTAAAACAGAAAAAACACATAAAGAAATATTTACAGTTATTTATAAAATTTCACTCGTTAGATTTCGGATATCAATAAAGTAATGCTTGACAATCACCATTCAGTAAAACTGAGGTATTTTGCTGGAACGCCTAGAATTTGTAATCATTTGAAAAGTATTTCAAGCTCTTGGAAGAGGTAAAAGCATGTGATAATTTACTAAATACTTATGACAATGTTTAACAGCTCCTTTTATGTTACGCATTAAAGAAAAAGTTTTATATTTTGATCTTTCACCTCCCAGGCTCTTCTGAATGACCCATTTGCGCAAAAGTATAGAATCTTTTCCATTCCCGCGTCAAAGAGTCAGTCGAAGTGAAATTCAATCTTTGGCACGTCGCTTCCAATATTTAGACCACTTATTCTCGGATAGGAATGCCTGTTCCAGAGTTACGTATTTCGCTTCACGCCGGGTTATGATGTTGACAGAAGATCCTCCCGAAATCCTTTTTTTTTCTTTTTCTTCTCTATCTCTGACTGCGAAACGTTCGCGTATTATCGCTAGTTCCAATACTGAATGGATTTTGCTTTCGATGAAATTTCCTTTCAACGAACCTTTGAAGAGGGTATGTGTGATGCCGAATTCGTTTCTTCCTCGATCCGTCCCGGAAACTGTCAATCGATAAAATTTAAAATACCAGATATGTTGAATAAATCGATGAAACTCAAATCAACGCATATTATGAGTTTCGAGTCTTTTACTCTCCCATTCATTTAAAATTATGTGTCTTTTTAAGTGTTCTTTATACTTGTTTTCGGCTATGATTTCATCAAACTCCAACGGTTTCGTTTCGTTCTCAAACTAAATACGTTGTTAGTTTTAAGAAAAAGAGAAACTACAAACAATGAATGCGTTGATTAATTTCACTGACAGAAAACGAAACGATTATACTTGGCCAGACACATTTCACGCATATCCCAAATTTAAGATGATTAAAAGTAATTACACGTACAATTCACCTGCACAAGTTCAGTATATATTAAAAAATGTGCAAACAAAACAAACAGTTATAACTGACTCATTAAGAGTTTTATATTTACAGCATAACATTTCCTTACAGGCAGAATATGTGCATTGCACACATTGCTGATCGAGCAGTAATAAACGTGCTGTAATATCTAAAGGCTACAAGGACTTCGTTTAAAGTATTTTAACAGAATATTTCTTATCTGTAAAATAGAGTGTGTGGGTCAAATTCTTTCATGTGCACATGCGTTTCTTTCTTTCTTTTTTTAAAATAAAGCTATTTTTTAATTCAATGAACATTCTTTTTCTGTCTTTGTTTCATTTACTAATTAAAGCCTATTTTAGTTAGGAGCTGGAATATGAGAGTAAAATTAGGTGAACAGTATACCAGTCCCAGAATTATCCCAGAACTTCGGGCTCGGGAGTAAATCATACAACATTCGGGGCTCTGACACCAGACATTATCTAAAAATCATCTAGCAATCACACAGTCCGAGTAAGCGATCAGATCAGAGCTAATAGTAGTATCATTGCGGATGTCTACCGCGCCTGAACGTCCACCGACCAATACGGTAGTTCTAGTTCTGTAAAGGCAAATATCTTTCCCAAACTATTCACTCGCAAAGTATGGGTATAGCAACTGACCAGCTCGGGGTCGGGTGTGATTAGGCACATAAGCAGGATAGCCAATTGATGCGTTACCGGCCTTCCTCTACGCCCCAGTCAGGCTAACAACTCTTTGATATTTCAGGATTTTCTCACCTGTTGCAATTCGATTAAGGGCCTCAAATGAAAGTGTCAGAATTTTCCCAATGTTTTAGTATATTGTATATTTAGTATAGTCTACCAGCTAATGATACGCGTTGAAATACAATAAAGTACCTTTCAGATAGTTTAATTTATATATAAGCTATTTAATAACTGTTTACTCTAAGCAACGTACCATGTTACATGTAAACAAATAATGTAAACAGTACTTAACAATTATGTAACTTATCCTGTAATTAGCAATCATGTAACTTCTACGTTCTGCTTGCACTGCATCTGAGTTACGTAACTATAATTTTTGTATTTATGTTATACTTAAGTTGCTGTTTATGTTCATATCTAGGTTATTTCATTATTGCTTACAATCTGTTGAATATTACACACGAAGGTAATCAATACAGACTAATAACATTTAGACAATTTAAAAATAAAACTAGTATGCGCATTTAAACAACATGACGCGAAGTTCAATAAAACATTTAAAGACGTCATAGAACATAATTTAGATAATGTGTCTTTTAATAAACGTATACTCTGAATTTAAATATCCTCCTTCTCTGTAATAATTTTCAGACTTATTCCATGATTAATTCCAAGTGATTTCATATGATTAATTCCAAACGTATCATTTACTTTTTTTTCTAATTTTCACAAGTTCTAAAGAAAACAAGAGAAACTCACTTGAGGCATAAATTCTCTTTTAGAATGTCTACTCATCGTACACATTCCTTTAACAAATAGGCCAGTGAAACCAGTAGTACTTGTATGTTTAAAGCAGCCACCATTCTATTTGCCATTTCCCGCGGTTAAACATAGTAGCCGCTTTCACAAGGCAGTGCTAATCCAGTTTATATAAAAGGAACCGATATACAAATCTTGTTGTCTATTAAAATTTCGCATACTATATAGTTATATATACTTATAATATATCTACATATTTGTTAAGATGACATGTCTATGAAGAGACACATTCTAGAATGTTACAGGTCTCCTTCTGCTTTAACGTGACTGCCCAGTCATATCAGTCATGCCTCAGATCAACACCGAGATTCCATTCACCGTCCTCAAGCACATAACTATTTTGACGCAATGCTCGAAAGTATCATTAGTCGGTTTTGCAAGCATCGATGAATTTCTCTAGTTTTTCAGAGCTATCTAACTTTTGAAGTTCTTTCATTAAACCGATGAAACTACAATTTCATTTATAGTAATTAAAACTTCTTTTTAATCTGATGTGGATATCTTATGTTTGGTGCTTGCTTAAAGTACTATAATAACAGACATCTAGTTAGTATATGCTAAAAGATTTTACCTGAGCAAACTGCTGGTTTCATTAAAATATGACATTTCACTCATTTGAATTAAAGACTTTCTCAAAAATGATATATGACCCAATATTTTTAAGATCAAATTTCTAAGTAAATGAAGTCTAAATTTTGCATTTATGATCTCATATGTATCTAATTTACGTATGTGCTCATAAGTATATTGAGAAGGTTCAGAAATTCGAAAGTCTGTTTAAAATAAAATTGTTGCCTAAACATTAACTTAAAAAAAGAGAGAGAAAAGGTTTAGATTTAACGTTCACCCAAAAGGGTTTGTTAAGATTTTTTTTTCTCTAACGCTGAGCTCGCAGTCTACAAGTCTGCTGTTGCACTCACTCCTGTTAATCCATTTTTTTTTGTCTTTTTAGCTTAATTATTAAGTATTATTATTTTATGTTTAAATTTATTAATTAAATATTATGTCACATAAAATTCAATTCAACAAAAATATTTAAAAACAGTATATCTTTAGAATTTCTGATATACAGTGTGGTACAGTATTCCAGTAGACGCTGGAGATAAAAATGTTTTATTTCATAAACTGCTGCCACTGCTCGCTTTCAAATCGTTGAGCTTCTAAATCAAAAATTCTTTAAAGCTTTACAAGATATGAAATACAAATTTCGAAATTAATAATTCGGGTTATCAGATGCACATGTTTGGGTGACAGACTATGTAATTCCAAATTTTTATTGCCCTAAGTTCAGTTGTTTTTTTCACAGTGCGAGGAATATACACACATAGCAAATTCTTCATTACTTAATTTCTTTAAAAATAATGCAGGGCGATTATTTTTGCGGCAGCCGTTTATAGTAGACAACGCAAAATCCCATTTCGAAACAAATAACCAATTCGGGATAATACCCTTTTTGGCTAGTAACAAGGTATCAACAAACAATACATATCAAAAGTAAATTCCAGATAGAAAATGTTCAATTTAAACACCAATAAGAGGAAATAGAAAAAGAAATATGTTTAACTAATAATGCGCTAGGATAACAATCGCTAATATGTGTATAAAATTAGAATGTAAAATATTATACAAATCAAATTACCAGAATAATAAGCATGGATATAGAGAAAGCAAAATTTAATTTAATTCAAACTGCTTAAATGAAAGGAATTCTTCTGAATAATTTATTATACTTTATTCCTTTACGCATAGTCTAAAAAAACTTTTTTCATGCATTGTACACTGCATACAGCTGATAACAACTCAAAAATTTTTAAATTATAAATATTTTTGCGTGAAATTTTATTTTAGATGTTTCACTAAATTTAGGAGAATATAGACAATTAAGCCTAATGCATCTAGCGTGAACTAAAGTATGAAATGATAGTATTTCAAAAGAAAGAGCCCGGAATTATAAAACGTTAGCAGTTGAATAAGCCCCTCTCGAATGATTTAAAGGTTTTACTATGTTCAGTTGAAAGCATGAATATGGCAATTTAGAATAAAGAAATCAAATCTAGGCACTTTAAAACAAATTCTTAGGTATGTCTTTTGGGCTAATGGCTTTCAGAGAGAAATTAAGCTTTTTAATACAGAGTACAATTTTTTTTTCGAATACCGGTACACTTCTTCAAGAGTAATTCAAAAGAGATATCAGCATCAGCAAAAAAAAAATCCTTTAATATTATTTACGTTATTTCTCCTCATTTAACTTAAGTGCATTACAGTTCCAAACGGTACAATTCTTCTTGAAATTAGAAAACGGCTTGAATCTCATCTCACAAGTCTCCGCTTAATGAAAAACACGAGGCTTTTTAACATTGCAAATGAAGCATGGAGACCATGTTAAAAGAAAACAGAACCAGTAACCAAAACTTTTTGTAATTAAACTCTGAAGTTCTCTTTTTTTTCTTTCTAGTCTTCGCATCCAATATTTCCCAAGTCTTTCATTTGCTTACTTTCCTTAACGCTTACGTTAGCCTCACCTGGGACTAGATATGAAAAAGCAGAACCGGAAGCGCTGCGAGGACTCTCCGAACCAGAACTCGCATTTCTTTCGCTGTTAGTTCTACAAATACCCATTGGAAACCTCAGAGGTTATTTGTATGCATAAAGAAAAGGCAAAGAAACAAAATTTTAACGACTTGCTGTCGTTGATACGACGGCATGTCGAGGTCTCTGAAGTTTATGCTAATTCTTTGACTTAAAACAGTTTCTACAGGAAAGAGGAGGTTCCTAAGCAAAACAATAGGATGAATTATTTAAAAACATTTACTTAGGATTCGGTCGAAGTACCCTTTCGATGTAATTAGAAATAATGGTTGGAGTTTGTTGAAAGGAGTTTCTCTCATAAATTTCTGATATGATTTTGTGGTGTTCATCTAGAACGACGTTACTCAATTTAGTAAAATATTCGCTTCGTTTCTCTTAGATATAATTCTACTCCAAATGCAATTCATTTTTCTTATTGACACGAAAGAAATTTTAAGAAGATATAAATTCTAAAGACTAAATTACTTTATCTCTTTAGCAGAAATAAAGCAAACTTGAAAGCTTACAAAATTAAGCAAAATATATCCTAATACGTCATATACAGACTTGGCATAATTTTAAATATCGCAAATATATTTACTCATTCATCAACATAATATAAAGTTTAATAATTTGTGTAATATTATTGAGTTTAATGGTTGTAGTTGAATATTTGTATTGCTGTATTTCTAGTTTAAATTCTATATTGAATTGCCCTTTAATGGATTTCTTAGCTGTTTCCTTATAGTTGCAGACATTGCTTAAATTAATACTGTTTTTGAAAGGTAATTCAAAAGTTAATGCACTACTGTTAAGACATTACTAATCTCAAAATACAGTTAAAAATTAAAAGTACTCTTTTTCCCAATGATTACGTTAAATATCCTTTTGTACACTAAATACAGTTTTCAACAGCTATAAATTTTAAATCTCCTTTTCTGTCACAACTATTAATTTACGATTAAGTTATCATTCCAATTAAGCAATACATGAAAATGTATAAAGTAAAGTAGAAAAGAATCATTTCAGAATTTAAGTCCAAACTGATGAATGGCCTACTTCAGACAATCTATTATATTCACCGTCTATGAAGTCTCTAGAAATTTGAAGAAATGCACACGAATTCCAAGTTATGGCGGTCCTCTTTAGGGCAATGCTAATTAACCAAAAATAACACATTTTTTATCATCTGATGATGGGTAAGGAAGAATGTAAAAAACCCGAAAATATTCCAGTAGAATTTAATTCTATTCGGCCGTGGCCAACGGGACAGCCCAAGATATGACTAAATATTCCGATAAAAATAAGATCTCCTTGTCGCTGAATCATAGAAAAATCGCAGGTGAGATTGAGTTCTTAACACAGGGCATGGCAATAATATTCCGATGAAGATCAGATCCCCTTGTCGCTGAATAAGAAAACTGTAGGTGAGATCGAGTTCTCAGCGCAGGGTATGACAATAATATTCTCATGTAAACGAGATCCTCTCGTCTCTGAATCCTAGAAAAGCTGCACTTGAGATCGATTTCACAACCCAGAGTATAACGATAATATTCCAATAAAATGAGATCCCCTTGTCGCTGAATCCTAGAAACACAGTAGGATAAATTAAGTCCTTTCTAAACTCTCTCCATTGAAGGAAGGGACGCGAATATCAAAAGTCACAACGATGCATTCAGGAATGTTAAAGAATGTGAAGATACCTGAAACCAAGAATACTTTTTTTAAAATGTCAGGAAATGTGAAGATGCCTGCAAAATTAGAATCTCGTGATCCCCACCCTTAGTCGACTCCCGATTAAACGTCACCAGTGAAGAAGCATATGAGACTGAAGAAGAGAGATTATTTAAAACTCGAATCCTGGGAATTTAGCCGACACTCTAGAGGAGTTGATACCTCTGTGCAGCTCTCCTCAAAAGAGATGAAATTCAAGTAAAATTATGGAGTAGATAAATTTCAATAGATTATCAGTGTGCGTCGTAGTCTTGTAATTTATTTTTTTTTCCAGGATGCGACTACTATTTCTCTCTCTCTGCCCCTCCTTTTTTTCTTTTTTTCTGCCTTCTGAACTTGATTAAGCTAATTTTTTTTTCGTTCTTTAATACTCTAAATTTTAAAAAACCCCTCAGCTTCTCAAAAATGAAGACTGCCTCTAACTACACCATTGGCTCTATTTAGTGATAAAATTAACTTCTATTCACTCACAGGCTTTCTGAAGCTCTCTCCGACCAATTAGAAATGGTAATAAATACAGCGACCTTTTTCGAGAAAAGAAGTCTTAGTACCTCAAAATTTTCCAAACCATACTTGGGTAGTGGGAGTTTAGAAAACACTTAAACGGAGTTAAGCGGAGCCAGCACTTAAGACACCTCTGCGCGAATGTTTTTAAAAGTATTTCTGTCAGAGCTCTGAAATAAACAATACTAAACCTGCCGAATCTTTCTCACGTCTTCGCTCGGTAAGAAACATGTGTTCAAAGTTTGAAATTAGAGTTCCCCATGTGCCCCTTACAGCTGCGCCGAACTTTGTATCACAAAGGGTGGTAGCATGAGAAATTCACCCGCGTGCAGCTATGTTACATTTTTAACTAGCTTTTATGTTCCTGTTTTCTTTCAAAATGTCTTGAAAACTCAACACATTTAGCTCTAAGATTAAATAACAAAATTTTGCATGCATTATGAATTTGTACCCAACTCCTGTTTCTTGTAAAGTGTTGTATATGTTAGTGTATTAAATATTTGTTAATATCTTGAAATTACACATATGTTAGGGCCAAGAATCAGAAATAAAATCAAAATTAAACTTAGATTTATTTTTTCTCCTGTTTACCGTCCATTGATCACTTACAATTTCAAGATTTGTTTTTTAATTTTCAATTAGACTTCTTTCTAGCTTTTTAAAACAAAACCTGCTATAAATCACCGGATAATTTCAAAATTCATATAAAAATTTATTACAATGTTTAAATACTATTTATGCTGATCATGTGGTAAATCTCGCATTTTATTTTAAATAATACCATAGTTGCTGTAGTTGTTAAAAATTAATAAATTATTTTATAGCTTGTGCATTTTTTTTCAGATATATCTCAGTATTAATGATTCTTACTGCCCATATGAAGAGGCAGCTTCTCACCATACAAAGAATGCAAATTTTGATCATATGCAAAAGTTATAGAACATCCCCAACTGCGGCACTGCAAGTGCTGGTGGGTATCCCTTCACTGGACCTTCTAGTGGAGAGAGAATCACTATTAGTAAGAACATTGCGCCTGGAAAATAACGTTTCTTTGTGGCAAAAGATATTCTACCACACAGACTATGAGAAGCTCAAGCCGATCATTCTTGGACATCCTGCAGATACAGATTTATCGCCCACAATATATATGCAATACACCCCGCCATATGAGAAAGCATTAGCTATTTATACAGATGGCTCAAAGACGGAGAAAGGCACAGGCTGCGCCTACTGTGTACTCCAAGAAGGAGAAGTGGTTAAAATTTGGGAAAGACGACTGGCAGACAAAAATGCCGTCTTTCAGGCAGAGCTTCTTGCATTAAAAGCAGACATCAATTTGGCAAAATATCAGTTAGGAATAAAGGTCAACATATATAGCGACTCTGCCTCAAGTTTGGAGTCCATCCGAGGGCAAAAGACAATGAGTCCTTTGGTGCAAGATATTCAGAAAATTCTTTTAAGTATCCCACCAGATGACAGACCTATCCTGATCTGTGTTTCAGCTCATATGGGTATTACTGGCAACGAAGCGGTGGACGTGCTTGCGAAATCTGCAGCCAATGACTCCAGTAGACTGGAAAACGCAGTAAGTGTTCCACAGTCCTATTTAAAAAACTTCATGCTCAATAGCCGTTTGCAAGAATGGCAGAAAAGATGGGAAAGCACAGGGAGGATAACCTACAATTTCTTTCCGAAAGTTACATGCTCAATTAATACATACAGAGGAGCATAAACTCAATTCTATACTGACCATGATCCCTTCCCACATTATCTTAAGAGATTCGGCAAACAAGCATCAGAATTGTGTGAATGTGGTGCGGTAGGTGATGCAGATCACTTCCTCTTCAACTGCCCACAAACCGATAAACTGCATTTAAAAATGCCAAGCAGTGAATACTGGCCGCAATGGGCGGAGAATACCTGCGGCAACAAGCAGACGAAAACTAAAATAGAGGAGGTGATCAGGCTATGCTCAGCAAGATACTAAAATTTTCCCCCTTTCTTGAGAATTGTACCAGCGTAAAGCAAAGCAGCATAATTTTAATAGCAATTCAAAATACTACAACAACTGGAAATCAACACTAGAAAAATAGCTCACATCGTAGAATAGTAACAGCACTGTAAAAGCAAAACTATTGTAATGTAAGCATATTACTATCCACTTTGCATGCACTTGATAAAAATAATATTGTAAAGCAGTTTAAATGATATTGAAAATCCAGTCAATGTGTAAATGAATTACAAGATTACTTTGATTATCTCAATAAAACTTTTGTAAATATGAATTCAGATAATGTTTAAATGTACACATAACTGTCATGATCTTATGTAACTATCACATGTAACTTGTACTATGCTTATACGCAGGCCTTGTATGTCCATGTAATATTTATATTTATATATTTTTACACGGAGGAAATATTCCCTTCTGCCAGGATGACTATTAACACTGTAAGACTTTTACAACAAAGTCAGGTCAGTGGTTATCTCAGGCGGCGCTCAGTATTAATGATCATATAGAGGAGAAAAAATTACAGTAATTTTACCAGCGTATGTAGTCCACTATAAAAAAATCTGTATCCCAGAGTGGGCTACATATGCTTCTCTATTGTGCAGACTCTTCTCCTTACGAGAAAGCGCTGTAAGGCTCACATTTTTGTTTAGTTCTAATTCTCAACAACAGTGAAGCTTAGAACTTTCGATTTTGAATTCCATGTGATATCGCGGATGAAAATGTTCTATGTTTCCTTTAGATAATTATGTTTGATATTCTTTTTACAATTTTCATATATATTCTTAGACTATTCATACATATTCTTAGACTTGGTGATTTTTAGAAACATACATTGATTTATGTAACTTTATGTGTGCTGCGTCATTAAAACGAACAGTACATCCAGCAGGCCTTCTGAGTTCCTTTTGAATTAGAGATCTGAATTTAGGATTTAAAATGCGAACTAAATCATACGTATTTAGATAAGGGTTCCGAGAATTAGCGAGTTTAATTTGCGACAGTTCTCTAGCTTTTTGATAATTATTCATACCAGCTGTGAACGTAAACAGTTTAAAAGCCGTTTTCTAACCTATGCATAGATTTCTTACTTTTATGTAAAGATAATCAAAATCTTTTATGTAAAGATATAGTGTAGATATTCTTGAAGTAGCTGTTAATTCTTCACGGTTTTTCTGAAAACTATCTATATTAAACTACAGCAATGTCATTGTAAGCATTTGCATGACTCTTTTTAAAATTCTAGACCAAATGAACCAGAAATTTAACATGAATACTTGTTTTGAATCGTTTGCAAACTTGTTAAATTAACTACATGATTAGTATATATATTTTATTTCGAAATACTAACTTTAAACTACCCTCTAGTTGAAATCCGTATAGCACCAACCTTTCTGAATATATTTTTTCACGTAATAAAACATTATATATGATTTCCTGATTGTCAAGATTCAAATGCCACAAGCAAAATCCAGAATTATATTAGTCTTATATAGGACTATATAATATTATCGAGACATTATATAAGTCTCATTTCATCCCACACTTTTATAATGTCTTAGATAAAAAAAATTGTTTATTTCGACATATTGAACTATCTGTAAAAATGTCTAAAGACCTAATTAATTCCTTGAAAGTAATGTAAATATCTAACATCGTAAATGTCTAACAGTGTAATTGGTTACCATTGTATTTTCAGCATAATTAACAGAATATCTACCTTAAAAGCTCTGTGGTGCTCAACATAAAAGATAGCTTCATGGGCTTTTCCATAGTTTTCCCCATGTGTAATGTAGACGCGTGTCAGTTTTCCTTAGAAAGTCCATTACGAAGGCATCCCCCGCTTAAACAAATAGCCCTTATGAGATTTGTTGTAATTAAATAAACCAAACCAAAGAAAGAGAAAGCATAAAAATGAGATCAAAAAAACGTTCAAAAGACAACTGTTTCATGCTATCACTTAGTGCACTAGACCAAAATGTCCGTATAATACTCAAATATTTAATTGTTATTGATGAAGTAAAATTCTTGATTTAAAACAAAAGTGTACACTGTGCATACCTTTTAACTTTTGATTTAAGCACTCGTCTTGACCCATTTTATAGGCACATTTAATTAAGAGAATAATATTTCCTCTAAATCTTCAGATTTCGTCTTGTTTCCTAATCTTAAAGGAAACCTTCCTTTGCTGCGTTTTTGTGTATACAAATAAATATGTTTCTAGGACAAAGTGATACAGCGGGTTTTTTATAGTTTACGGCGATCAAAATATGTCTACAAACTAGAAAAAAAAATACTGAAATGATAATTTCTGGATTTTAACCGGATATTTTCAGGTCTTAGGATTCCTGATCGGTATAATCTGTCGAGTAAGCAAAACTTGTCTGTGTTACGCTCATCACTCTATGCATTACTTTTTTTTTGCCTCCATGAAACAAAACGTAGAAAATTTTCTTATTTGTTTTAACATGGTCATAACTTTAACATAAAAAAGAAAGATTATAAGGTATTTTCCCGACTTCTTAGCATGCCTTCATTGTGTAATGGTCAGCACACCCGGTGCGTATTCGAGAAGTCCGAGGTTCGAATCCCGGCGAGGGCATTGCTTATTTTTCATGACTCCAGCATCAAAATAATAACCTAATTACTCTACAAGATGAAATCAGGTTACATAAGGTATTGTCTCCATGGTTCCAGCCTGCCTTCGTGTTGCAAAGGTGGCACATTCGAGAAGTCTAGGTTCGAGTCTCGAAGAGGGCATTGCACATTTTTCACATCTTGTGTTTCAAAAATAATCTAATGACTCTACAAATGACGGTCGAACTAAAATATGGTGGAGAATAATTCATCACCACTAGGATTTGGCGATTGGGTCACCTAATCCCCAGTCACTGTTGGAAAGATAGTGTATATAAGGTATTTTCTCCCTCCTTTGAGCATGTTCCTTCGTGGTATAACCGTAGCACACTCGGCGCGAATTCGAGAGGTCCAAGTTCGAGTTCAGGCGATGTCGTTGCACAATTTTCGCATCCCCTGCTTCAAAAATAACCTAATAGCTCCACAACTGAAAACCGATATTTTTTAAAAAACAAGACTTGCTTTATTATGTAAAGTTTAGTTGATGTGCGGTTCCTCAGAAATTAGGACACGCACGTATTTTACAATAACATTTTATGGTACTTTTAATTTGAACTCTCAACTAAAACGAATGAAATCGCAATAGAAAACATTTAAACGATTTAAGCAAGTTGGAATATAAAAATATACTTGTAGCATTTCATTTCACTTTGGATTAAAGGAAACTCTTTTATAGGAAAAAAAAAAAACAATAATTCGCATAAAGATGGCAAATTTCCCTACCTCATTCCAAAAATCGATCATCGTCTATGACTTTTTCCCCTTTTCAACACCGAATTTTCCTATCCGCTTTATTGCGACATAAATATTTTATGGCTCCGATGTCGGCCGAAAGATGTCATCTGGGGAGTGATTCCGCGATATTAGGACATCAAAGAATGATGTCATTTTTCATTACATAAGAACAAAAACAAAATGAAAAAAATATTTTCGTCTTTTATTTTCTGTCCGTGTGCCTCTTAAGGCATCTTCCTTCTGATTGCGTACCTGCACTGAAATTCCGATTCCCACGAGGAAAGTATTTAATTATAAACGAAAGAGAAATCCCCTCCCGGGAGTTTTGTAATCATGTTACCATTTCCTCTACCGCTGCGCACGAGACAAATAATAATTTCCTCGCACGCTGTGTAGCATAAAAGCAAAAGTTTACCAAGAAATTATTATTTTCCCTGAAGCTCGATAATCACGATGCATTTTTAGAGCTCGGTAAACGAGCTTTGAGAGCATAAAGGAGCATTATGGATGGCAGTGAACGATGGAGGATTTTTGCTTGAGCCATACCGCCCCTTCTAAATCGAACTCCATTCTTCAGTATGTCTTGCTTGTTTGGATTAACACGATTCTTGAATGCTAACAGAAGTTGAATCTCCCACCGGTAAATTGGTTGATTTTAATCAATCACAAATTCGAATGTCAGAAAAAAGGGGTTATCAATTAATTAATAAGCGAAACAGTAGACTGTAGTATTATAAAAATTCTTTCAAGGGTATGCTTCATTTCTTTAGTTTCACACATTTGGGATACGATTTAAAGATAAATATTCCCGAACTTCCATATTCAAACTAAAAAATTATGATAAATCTCACTTAAACTGTATCTTTTAACTCAAACTCTAAACTTCTGTTTGAAAAGTTATTAATTTTCCCACATATTAATAGTTGCAAAACTACCCATTGTTTTATTACATGCTTAATTTTTATGCATAGTATGTCTTTATTATACGCCTCGTTTTTAATTCAGCATAATGCTTCCTCATACTGGGGAATAATTTTAGGAAACATATTTGCTAATGACTAGCATTTTTACCAATGAAAAATGTGTTATAAAAATTTGTTGACGGCTTTCCTTTAGGAAATTATTTACTGAGTGGTCATCTCTCACACTGCATAAAATGTTTTATAAATGCTTTGACAACTGTTTCTATGAAACTGCTTGCTGCTTGCTGTTTTCTCACAAAGCTCAAAATGCCTTATCAAATAGTTCGAACTAGATTTTGAAATTTCCCACTTGCTGCCTAGTCAGTTATTTTGCACTTGCCTCTTTTGATAACTCTCGCTAGGTGAAAATCGGATACTCAGTACATTGTATACTAATGGCAAATTCATTGTGAAAGCGTGAAAACTTAGTTTTTAATTTAACGGTAAAGTGTCTTTGATACCGACATGAAATACACAATGTATTTGTTGATTTCAACTTTAATTTAACAAACTTTCACCTTCTGTACCTGAAATCTTATAAGAGACTATTCACAAAAGCTTTTCGAAAGCATACTTATTGAATGATCAGTTCTCGCATATAGCAGAAAAAGGTTTTGTATAAATGAATTACTGGCATCAGAGTTTGGGAACGCGTCATGAAAAAGCATTATGAAAGCTAATATAAAACCTTTACTCCTAAAGAGGAAAGGCATATCTCAGTTGCCTTCAATATGTTAATTACAGCCTTATTTATACAATGCCAATCTGAACTGCTTTTAAATCTAATTTTATATTTGCATTGCGAGAGCCTGATGACAGTCCATTGCTAGCGTTTGCAATTTTAATCAGGTTTTAAGACAATAATGTTATGTAATCATATCAGGCTACCTTAGCTAATTGAGTATACTTCTAAACAGCAAATCTTCGGGCAAGCTCTTTTCTGTCGATGAAAATTTAACGTTTCATTGACATCAGAGTTAAGAAGAATTTTAGCAGTTTAACGTAATGAACACGCAAGTGTCTTGGTTCATAATGTTGTAATTTATGCTTCCATTTTAGAACAACAGCCACTGAACTTACTTCCAGCAGGGCTAAAAAAAAGATTTGGAGTTCGGTTTCGAAATTTGAGTTTCTTTTTTTTAAAAAAAAATATATAATCCTCTTAAAAACAAATTAATTAATTGTTTCAATTTCTGAATAGGTTATATATATATATATATATATAACATGAGAAACTATTTTCAATTCAATTCGTTAATAATCGAAAATTTAATCCAATTATTTTTAATCTTCTAATAACTTGAGACATACTGAATAATACTGAGGCATACTTAATACTGAATAATATAAAATTTTTTCCAAGCGTTATTTTTTTTTATTTTAAATATTTGAAATCAAGTTTTTTTTTTTTTTTTTTTTTTTTTTTTTTTTTTTTTTATCAGGTTAAAGTGAAAAATTAACTTTTAATCCTCTTCTCTAAGGTATATGCACATGTGATCAGGGCTAGTATTTCAGCTGAATTATGCCTTGCAATCCATCATTTTATTTTACAACGTATCAAAAATTTATTTTTCTTTCATCAATTTAATTTGACTATCTTCAGGAATAAACTTATTCCTAATAATCCTTATGAGTACTTTCATTTTCATTTCACTCTAAAATTAAATATTGCTTTCATACTATAAACTGTAGATTATACAGGGTGTTTCGAAAATCATGCGCAAAATATTAAGGGCTGATAAAGATGCATATTAGAAATGCCTTCACGAATATAAGTGCATTCATCCGTGGATAACACATGTGCCCTGAAATCAGGCTGCGCTGCTAGCTGTTGCAAAACCAACGTGCAAACTCGACACGTGGCGCATAATCCGCAGTTATCAAAGCTTGCTCTTTCTGTATATTGAAGAGATCTAAACCTTCGTCCCGTAATACTCGCCAAACAATTGGATGAGGCACACTTACGGCAAGTGGAAACTTCTCGCGTTCTGATACACAGACAATCTTCCACTCTTTGCAGAATATCCTCTACAACTTGTGACGTCCGCACACACCTGCCACTCCCTGTATCCTGCATCCAGGGGACAAAGGATCCTGTTTTACGCAGGCAAAGCTCGAACCCTCCGCTCGAACATATATCGGTCTGCCACGTCACCTTTCGGGAAACGCTGCCTGTATACTTTCGGCTTTCAGAGCATTTCCATTCGCAAGACCATACATAAAATCTATGTCCGAATTTTCCTGATTACTGTATTGTGACGTGCCTTCTGAAATCCATGCTAGAACTGAGGATGTGTACAAAAACTCACGTCTCCGCCCATTCATTGTATGGTGAAAATTTTTTGTTTAGATGTTTTCTATCACGTCCTTAAATTTTCGCTCATGAGTTTCGAAACTCCTGTATTTTATGTTAATTAACCCATTTTCTTAAGCTTTTAAATCTATTATCAGTTCTTTACATTCTCTCTCACGAGAATGAAAGTGAACTAAAGGTCTTTTACACGAAGTTTCGAAAGCTTTAAACAGAAAGATTTTGGCAGCCTCTCTCGCCGTAGTACTATTATCTCGTCACTTTTACAGTAGTTGATCGGCATCGATCAATTTGCTAGTTGACAGCTAACTTAGAATTTGAGCTAAAGATTAGTTAAGCCATTTGTATTGCAGTCTCCTGCATCAAACCAATTTAAATTAGAAGTTCAGTTTCTGTTATCTGATTCTCGCAAGTAGCGGAAATTCAATTTTGTAAGCATAAAACGGGCATTTGTTAATTTCGAATTTTTAATAAAACAGTTTGTTAAAGGGCTTCTTCTAATAAATTTCAAAATTTGTATGCCCGTAAAATACAATTTACAAGCATTTCTTCTTTAGTTCCATTCTGTTTAATATGACTCAAATTACACAAAACATCGCTCTAGAAGTTTATATGACATTTAACAGTTAAAAAAAAACACTGCTTAGATCAAAAACGAAAGCCTCCTCCGGTTAGCACATAGATAACGCAGCCAGCATAGCACTGAACATATACGTGTATTCTTGAAGAAAAAGAATACAGTACGTTTACATATCCAAACATTTGTATACATATATTCATATATAGATAATTAAAGAAAAGAAAGCAGAACAAACTAAAAAAAAAAAAAAAAAAACTTTGTGGTCAAGAATTTTGCGCATTGAGCTGCAAAAATTAGAAAACAAAGTAAAAAGAAAATTTTTAATGCTTCCGCTTAAAAGTTGCTTTGTTACTGTGGTTCCGGTGAAAAAAAATTTTTTTAACATATGTTAAAATAAAGTGCAATGAAAAGTGTAAATACAAAATAAACGAAGTTATCACTAAAATACTTACTAATAAAAAGTGTATTTAAAACTCAAATCAAATTGGAAATAATATGTTGATTAAAGTTAAGACAAGCTTTAAACATTTGAATAAAAATACAATTGTGGTGTAAGACATAAGCAAAAATACAAAAAAAAAAAAAAAACGGTAAATAGTAAATTATCCCAATTCGAATCTCATTACTGACTCTTCAGAGGATATACATAATGATTTTCGAATCCAGCTAATTCCATATCGCGTTTCGTCAAAACAGAAAATTGAAAATGTACACGAAACTTGAATATTTAACTGAAAAAATAACTTAGACCAAAACTTTATTTTCAATTTCTCTGTTTCATTTCCCGACGCGTCCGCTTGAAAAAGTAAATGAAAAACACATTAATGGTGTAAGAAAAAACTATACAAACTGGCCTGGTTAGGCAAATGTAAAAAATAAAATAAATAGCGAATTGCTATTAGTCAAAAGCACAAGATTTTTAGGGAGGACCTACTAGCTTAAAGAGTTTAAACTTTGTAAACGAAAGAAAAGACTAAAAATTAAAATTAAAATATAAAGCGAAGAATAAAATTAAAAGAATTTTTTTTTTATTCTTGCTATGACCAAATACTAAAACAAGGGAAAGAAGAAAAAACAGAAATTGATCGGCGACATCTACTGTGAAGAGCCAATTTACACAAACGGACGATTGCCTCCAGAAAAGATAAGAAAGTAGCTAGCCAATCAGGCAGGATGACGTAAAAGGGGGAAGAAACGTCATGAAGAAAGAGCCAATGAAAAGTGACTGACAGCTGGCACAACCTGACTCAGTGTGAGAGGGGAGTGGCAATTTGTTGAAGAAGGAAGAAATTGTTCAAGATGGCGTCTTGCTCGACGAGTTTTAAGTAAGTTGGGATGAGGTGAAAGACAAAATGGCTAATTCCGCAAAATGTTAAAAAATTGGCCTAAAAAGCAAGTAGAAATTAGAAAAATACAGTAAATTGTTGATTAAAGTCGGAATTCTTCTAGCTAGAGGGCTATCGAGCTTCATGAAAAGAATAAGGCCCATAAAATCAATAACAGAAAAAGCTTAAACATCTATTCAAGATTAGAAGTATAGAGCAAAATTTGTAGAGTAAAATTGAAGCTGTGAGAGGACTTAATTTTACATTTTTACATTAGATCATTTGAATCAGCCATCCACTTAACACCTTTCCAAAGGGATTTAAGTAAATCTTACTCAAAAAAACTAAAAAATAGGTAAATGCCAGCTTTTTTCATGAATTTTTGTTGAGATGTTTCTAATCGCATTTTTACTGGTTAATAGAAGTACAGCTTTCTGTCACGTCCGATACATACATTAGCTTTCAGCCTGGTCCGAATTATTCTGAATATTAATCCCATTCTGTATGTTATTTTTGATTGGTTATTTATTGTGTCTTGTTTATGATTTGTTAAACCATGATCTAGTGTAAAGTTATATATATGACCACTGTAACCGCTTATCCCTGTTTGCTTAGGCTTTTGGCTGGCTGCTTAGGCGGTTGCGGTTGCTTTCTTCGTGCTTTTTTCGTGCCTGGATTACTGTGATTGCTATGTGATTACAAGTTTTTCAGTGTGTTTTGCGAATCTACAACGTGTGATTTGTGAAATTCTGTTCACTCATCATGAGTGAAGGTGATAATTGTGTGAAAATTATGGAAAAGGCTGCTCGGCAAATTGTTATTTTCTCTGAGGATTACATCGATTACGGTAACTCGGTATTAGGTGGAAACTGGTGTGACATTCTTCATAAAGAGGATTTCGGACCTAGAGATTACATCGCCTGTGTGCAATTTCGTGACAAAATCAAAGCGGATATTAACTCACAAGGTCGATATTGTGCAAACAGCCTAAGGATTATGACGGATGATACCCAGAAACAGATTGTGGAAGAAAACTACAGAAAGACCAGAGCGATTGCCGAAGGACTTATTTCTGCATGCATAGGTAAGTGCGAGTTCTTTAGTAGTCTGGATCCTGGTTTTGTTAATCGATTTAAGGAAAATGTAATTAATAGGAATCTTAATTTATCTGATATTTCTGATGTTTTGAATATGTGTAATGTTATTGATGCTCATAATACTACTGACAATGATAACAAACTTAAGCCCAAGGCTAGAAAAAACTCGGTCAAACGAGTTAAAAGATCAATTAATGATACTAGGGATGACGAGGGTTTTATTCTCCCGAAGAATACCTCCCGCCCTGTTAAATTAGTTAAAAACAATATTGATCTCCCTTTGGCCAATAAATTTGAAAAACTGTCTTGTGCAAATAATGATGCTAATGAAAATGTACCAAATAATTGTAATGAAAATGAAGTTGAAATTATTGAAATGGACACGCAACAGGGTTCTGACAGTGTCATACCACCAGCTCTATCGCCAAAAATTCGGCCTATCATGGTTAAGCCTGATATAAAATTCAGCGACTTCATTAAGATATTAAAAACTGACAGCAAAGCTGACTTTGTAGGCAAAGTCAGTGGAGAATTCCTGAAAATCTTCCCGGCTACAGAAAATGACCACAGAATTGTTACGAGCTACCTGGACTCTAAAAAAGTGGATCACTATGTTATACTCACAAAGCATGACAGACCGATCAAGGTGGTAATCAGAGGGTTGCCAATCGACTGCCCAGTGGAAGAGATAAGCGAAGCGCTGCAAGACCAAGGATTCAAGGTTCGACGAGTCGCTCAAATGCACAGAATAAAAACCAGAGTTCCTATGCCACTCTATCAGGCCCAAATTAACAATGTACCTGGTGTTGAGCAGGTGTATGACATTGTCAAGCTCCTGGGATTTTATGTTAAAGTGACTGCTTACCAATCAAACGGAAGTGTTGTGCAGTGTCACAACTGCCAACACTTCCATCATTCTTCAGATAACTGCAAATTTAAACCAAGATGTGTAAAGTGTGCTGGGCCACACAAATCTGCCGAATGCTCTGCCAAAAGGCTTGATATTGTTAAATGCTGTAACTGCTTACAAACAGGGCATACTGCTAATTATAGGGGGTGCCCTAAGTTCCCCGTCAACAACACTATTAAAAACAAAAATGCAGGTGCCAAAGTTGGTTCTGATACCCTAAGCGCTCCCAAGCAGAGCGAAACCAATGTTCAAAATTCTCATGTGTCTAATGGTCGTACCTTTGCTGCGGCAGTTAAAAATGTTATTTTTGATAATTCTGAAAATGTTGTAAATAAGCCATCTACTAAGCCTCGTAAAAATGAAAATGTACAATCTCATGTTGATATTGCTAAAAATTGTAACCCCTCTGCTGAGGGAGGCTTTAGTGCCATTATGGACATTTTTAAGTTATTGAAAGAATTAAGCTGTGTTTTTAAAGGCCTCTCAGTAGGCAATGTTATTAGTAAAATTAGTGCCAGGCTGCCAGACTTACAAGCAGCTAATAATGCCATTGACAAGCTATTTGTTGTCTTTAACATTTGTGAGGACATATTTGGCTCTAATAATGTAAATAATGAATAACTTGATGAATAATTGTGTAAATATTTTTACATGGAATGCGAATGGACTATCCCGTAAAATTCATGAACTTCGGGATTTTGTAAATAAGTACGAACCCGATATCTTCTTCCTACAGGAACACCGCCTTGGCCCTTCATCACCTATCTTTGTGCAGAATTATGCTGTACACAGATATAACAGACCAGCTACAGATCATAACCCTCATGGCGGGGGCACAGCACTTCTTATTAAACGCTGCATTCCTCACAACCCTGTTCCAATTCCACGGCTTTCAGCTATTGAGGCCTCAGCCATCTCACTCATAACAAGCAATAATATAACATACATTTTTGTCTCCACATACATTCCACCCACACGTAACCCTCAACTTGTCCGTATGGACTTGCAGGATTTACTCTCACTTGGCACACATGTTATTATTGGTGCAGACCTTAGCGCTAGACATCGCGCATGGAACTGCTATAATTCAAATGACATAGGACGTGTAGTTTTCAATTTGGCCAAATCGGCGAATCTACACATAGCAGCTCCCAAAACACCAACACGGTATACTGCCCGTTCTACTGGAATCTTGGATTTCTTCCTGCTCAAAAATACCAGCGTTCCGCTGGATATTTCTGTGCTCGACGAACTCTCTTCTGATCACAATTTGGTCAGACTGATTCTGAACGTCAGCAGCTATATTCCACCAGACACAAGAGTCTTTCGCACGGACTAGCGAGCCTTCGCCAAAACTCTAAACAACATGCACTACACAACCCCCACAGTACAATCGAGGGATGACATTGATAGTTTAATCAAGACTTTCACCGATGATATCACTCATGCCAGAAAGCCTGTGCCGAAGGGGCACACTTACAGAAGCCAAGAGCTCAGACTACTCATCAGACAACGCAACGCTGCCAGACGTCAGTTCCAGAGGTCCCGCAACCGAGAGGACAAACAAAGATTCAACAGACTCTGCGGAGAGGTCAGATCTCTACTCAATACACAGGCACAACTCAACTGGACCAGGTACCTTCAAAACCTCTCCACAGACGATAACTCGTTATGGAGAGCCATCAAAAGGTATACGAAATGCCACAACAACATTCCGCCCCTTAAAGGGCCTCAAGGGATCCATTACACCGAAATTGAGAAAGCAGAACTTTTAGCGCAGCATCTGGAATCTCAATTTCGCACTAACAACATGCATGACTCCACCACTGAAAGCACTGTTTAATACTTTCATTCCACTTTCTCTACAAGCCCACGCACTGACAACATTATTCCAACCTTACCTTCAGAAGTCCTAGCTATTATCAAGAAACTCAAAAACAGGAAGAGCCCTGAATTGATAACATCACAGACATCATGCTTAAGAAGCTGCCAGTCAAAGTCATCTTCATTCTCACCAAGATCTGTAACATCATCCTGGAATGGCAATACTTTCCTGAGTGTTGGAAAAAGGCTAAAATAGTCCCTATACTGAAGCCTAAAAAACCACCAAACAAACCAGAATCATACAGGCCTATAAGCTTGCTTTCGTCCATCAGCAAAGTGTTCGAAGCAGTCCTGCTCAAAAGAATCAACGCACACCTGGAGGACAACAACATTCTGATTCCCCATCAGTTCGGCTTCAGGAAGCAACTCTCCACGGCAAATCAGCTCTACAGGGTTGTTGAGACCATCGCTGAAGGAATGGCTAACAAGAGGATCACTGGTGGAATTTTTCTTGATATAGCAAAGGCTTTTGATAGAGTCTGGTTGGAAGCACTCACATACAAGTTACATGTTCTGGGTTTCCCAGAATACATCATTAACATCACCAATTCCTACCTAACAGGTAGATACTTTGTCGTTCATGTAGCAGGCACAAACTCAACTTTCCACCCCATCCATGCAGGGATCCCTCTGGGGTCCTTGCTTGGACCTACATATTTTAACATTTACGTGAACGACATTCCCACCACACATGACACAACATTAGCTATGTATGCGGACGACACTGCGATCCTGGCACAAAGTGCATTTATTGGTCCAGCAATGCAACGACTACAGAATCACATCCATGCACTAGAGACCTGGCTCACCCAGTGGAAGATTGCAGTTAATGTCGACAAAACCAAGGCCATCCTGTTCACTAGGAAAACCAAGATCAAGAAAAATCTCCAGTTCTTTGGTACCACCATTCCCTGGGCCAAGCAAGTCCTGTATCTTGGGGTGATCCTCAACAATACTCTCACATGGTCCCCACACATCACTTCTATTATCCAAAGGTTGCGGGTTCGTAAAGCGCAACTCAACCCCTTAATTGCTCGGAACAGTGTGTTATCTATAGACAACAAGTTACTTATTTACAAGTCCATTCTCAGACCGTTACTCTGTTATGCCAGCTCTATCTGGGCCCACACACGCAAAACTAACAGAGGCAGGCTGCAGGCTTGTCAGAATATTGTTCTAAGGCAAATTACCAACGCAGAATGGTATATCAGGAATAATAGAATACATGAAGAGCTGGGCATGATGCAGCTCAGATCATTCTACTACAGGCTGGCCAAAAGATTTCACAGTAGGCAGCAAATTATTGACAATCCCTGCATCAAAATCTGTGAATATGATTATAACGATCTTGCGAATATTAATCGTCCCCTTGCTCAGCTCAATGTGTACATTATGTAATTTATTCCTGCTTTGTGTATACTCTTTCTCACCTTTTACCTGCCTCTGATGTCATGTATGTCCTTATTTTTATTATCTTCTAATGTATCATTAATTATTGCTCATATATTTTTTGAATCATGTATCATGTACTTAATGGATCCAGACTATTGACTTACTCACTTACCATCTTACCATGTAACTTTGTAGTCACGGCTCGACAGCTTTCCTGGGCTTCCACCATAACAGCAATTTACCCTCTAAAGACCTAAAAATATATATATATATATATATAAAAGAAAAAAAAAGAAAAAAAAATTATTTTGGTAATTACTTATATGCTTATATTGAATGGTTAACTGTAAATATAATATTAAATGGAACCAGACATATTCTACAAGGGGTAAGGGCCTCTGGCCTAGGCACCCTGGTGTTGCAAACACCGCTCTACTGGGTAATGCTGATCCCTGTTGCGGCTTTCGCTCCTTCGCTGCTGGCAGGCTTTGATCAGCTGAGTTGCTCGGCACTTATCGCTGCTACTCTCGCGTTCGAGCTTTGGAGTTACTGCGAGCTGGTCGCTTGGTGAAGTGTTCCTGATCGATTCTGCGCGTAAGTAGTTTTCGAGTTTGGTTTTTGATTTTTCCAAGTGTTTTCATGATGGACTTGCCTTTCCGTTAGGGACGGTAGGTTTTTTGGACTGTTGCAATGAATTCCAACTTAGAGTACATTCAGACTTTAAACTTAATTAATGATAAAAATGTTATTGAAAATCTTATTGAAAGTGGTTCAGAAGAAGAATTAGATGCTATATCTACCTATTTGCAAATCCAAAAAAATCTGATTGATAGTGGTCAAAAAATAGTTGATCCAGAAGTTGAAAAATTGTTTCAGGTTATGGTAGCCAAACTCTTCAGTAAATGGCAATTAAAAAAATGTTAAATCTTCAAAGGAAATTGATGAGATTGTAGGAATTGGTCAGATTCTGACCCAACAAAACATGAATAATGTCAATGTGCAAGACAATAACTCTCTTAAGCAGGGCGAAACTTGGATTAAACCCAAAAAAACGCACAAGCGTACTTTAAGTGATAGCAGTAACTCATCTGTTACAACAATAAAAAATAGATATTCTACCCTTAGAATAGATGACGGCATGGAAGTCAATCAAACGCCCAACACAAACCCTCAGGATATGGACCAATCAGAAGAAGGCGAATTCATAGCCCCTAGAAAAACTGCAAACCGTGTACCGCCGATTATAATATCTGATGTTACGTCTTGGAAGCCCCTTAGAGATGAAATTAAAAAATTTACCACAGCTATGGAGTGCGTACAAAAAGGTGGAGACATCCACATAAAAGTCAAATCTGTCGATGACTATCGCTCAGTCACAAAATTTTTGGATAATAAGGAAATACCTTATCACACATTTCCCCTACCAAGGGATAAGCCCATTAGAGTAGTAATAAAGAAGCTTTCAGTGCATACTAAACCTGAAGAAATATTAGAAGAACTCCAACAATTAAAAATTCCAGTTAAAACGGTTAGACAGATAACCAAAAAGATTGACAATGAAATTGTCAAATTGCCAACTTTCCTTGTAGAAGTCCCACGGACAGTTGAAGAAAAAAAGATATTTCAGGTAACACATATCTTGGACCTTGCGGTCAAAATTACCTCTTTCCAACCAACCCCAGGACACAAACAGTGCCATAACTGTCAGAGATATGAACATAGTCGCTCCCACTGCAAACATAAAGCAAGATGCTTAAAGTGCGGATTAAACCACATCACCACTAGCTGTACAAAAGATAGAAATCTTCCAGGAATGTGTTGCCTTTGTGGGGGACCCCACGTCAGTTCCTACAGGGGTTGCGAAATGCACCCTGACAATATTAAACGCAAGATTGCTGAAAAAGAAAATCAAAGAGATGCCTGGAGAAAGACAAGAACAAATCCTCCAGAAAACAACTTAGAGAACTTCCCCCCATTACCGAGTAGGAGAAACACTAACGAAAATATTAATGAAGCCAGTCCCTCATCAGCCAACCAGAATGAAGCTCACGAAAGAGAACAATTAGGCTTCGCCCCGGATTTCCTGAAATGGATCAAAAATCTATTTACTCAAGGCAAAGCGCTATTTGAACGCTTTTTTAAAGCCAAGTCAATAATGGAAAAGCTCCAAATAGGGTGGGAAGCCTTTGAACTTTTAGCAAATTTAAATTATGAATGTTAATATTGTAAATAACTATGCAAGCATCCAACTTACTGCCTCCAGCAGTTTAAATTTCGCCTTCTTTAATGCCAACGGAGTTCGCGGCAAGAACACTGAGATCATAAACTTTCTTAATTGCCATGACATTGATATTTTCTTAATTAACGAGACACATCTTCGAGCTAGTGATAAATTTAACATCCAAGGTTATAGAACCTTTAGAAAAGACAGAGAAAATAACAAGGGCGGTGGCACCCTGATTCTCATCAGAAGACACTTGCAGGCCAACTACTTTAATCTCCCAAGTTCTAGTAATATTGAAACTACTGCCATCATAGCTCACTCTCGCACTAATGAACCTATTGTGATTATTTCTGCTTATAATCCCCCGGGACATAATATCAGCAACAGTGACAGGAGCATCTTTAGCGGCATTATGCTTCCCACAATACTAGCCGGAGACTTGAACGCGAAGCATCACTCCTGGAACTCTCGACGTGTAAATGCAAACGGGAACTTCCTTCATAATTATGCCCTTACAAATGATTTAAGTATCTTTGGACCAACGGATCCCACCAGATACAGCCATACTGGCAGTGCTGAAGTTCTTGATATTGTTATCACAAAAAATATTGCACAAATTCCCTTCCTACAAATTTCACACCAGCTAACTTCCGATCATCTGCCTGTCAGATTTACTTATTACGGCTTTGAAAAAAATATTCCACTTAGAAAAGTCACAAACTGGGATAAATTCATTCATTCTCTGGAAAAACTACCAGCGCATCCTGCTTTAGCCGATATTACTGACATTGAGTATCAAATCACTAATATCAATAATTGTATAAAGAGTGCTCTTGACAAATCTACTAAATATGAAGAACATAAAAAAGAAAAACTTCCGGATAACATTATTGACAAAATTAAGGACAAAAATCGCACCGTTAAAATTTGGCGACGTACTGCTGATCCTAACATCAAAAGAATTCTTAACAGAAAAAATAGGAATATTAAAAATCTTCTAAGTGAATACAGATCTGATAGTTGGAATAATTTATTAGACTCAATGGACTTCAACCCTGATACAGTGTGACGTATTGGGAAAGCACTCAGAAAAACTCATAGCGACAACATTGGACCGTTGCACACCGATACTGGAATCGCATATTCTGAAAAAGATATGGCAGAAGTTCTTGCAACACATCTTGACAAAACCTTCACGACAAATAACTCACAAGATGAAGATACAGAAGAGGAAGTTTTTAATTTCATTATTCACCTTCCTGTTAGAACAGATGGACAGCATATTGGTTACACCTCGCCCATTGAAATTCAAAACATTATAAAAAATCTGAAAAATAGAAAGGCCCCCGGCTACGACGGGATAACAAATAAAGTGCTCAAAATTATCCCCAAGGGATATATTGTCCTAATTACCAACATAATTAATGCCTGCATAAGGCTTAACTATTTTCCGCAGCAGTGGAAAATGGCACATATCATTACTTTTGTTAAACCTGGCAAAGATCCAAAAAATGTTAACTCTTATCGCCCAATTAGCCTGCTTCCAAGTCTTAGCAAAGTTTTTGAGCGAGTTCTACAGAAACGGCTGACCAGACACTTGGAAGATAGAGGGATAATTCAAAATGAACAGTTTGGTTTTCGCCCACAGCATAGCACAGTACATCAACTTCTCAATGTTACTGAATTTATTGCCGATTCCTTTTCCAAAAAGAATACTATTCCAAGCTGTTTCCTAGATTTAGAAAAGGCATTTGACAAGGTGTGGCATGAGGGACTCCTCTTTAAGCTACACCTTGCTCATCTGCCTATACATTTTATCAAACTAATGCAAAGTTATCTAAAAAATCGCAATTTTCATGTCAAAATCAATAATACTTTATCCTCAAGAAAAAGAATCAAAAGCGGCGTCGCCCAGGGAAGTGTTTTGGGGTCAATTCTCTTTAATATCTTTACTAATGATATGCCAATCCCACTAAATTCAAAACTTGTGAAATATGCAGATGACACCGCTATTTTTACAAAATCTTTAAAACCACAGTTTGCAGTAGACAAACTAGAAGAAGCAGTTACACAAATCTCACATTCCGTCCTTAGCTACGGACGCAGTGGTGGCTCACACAGACGCTGAGAAATCCGAACAAATTGCGGATTCTCTTCAAACTCAATTTACACAACATAATGAAGGAATTTTTGCGAACAACGCAAATTCTTTCCCACAAGATGTTGAACGTTTCCTCTCCTCGCCTTTTGCGAGAGAAATACAATACACGTCCATGAGCGAGGTAAGTGAATACATTACCAAGCTCAAACCTAAAAAAGCCCCTGGTATGGACTCTATTTCTAATCGTATGATTAAAAATCTACCCACCAGTTATCTATTTTTCCTAGTAATGCTTATAAATTTTATGATACAGCATTGCTATTTTCCTCAAAGCTGGAAACAAGCACTCATTGTGCCTATTCCAAAACCAGGCCAAAGCCTTTCAAATCCTCAAAATTATAGACCTATCAGCCTCCTATCTTCGTTATCTAAGATATACGAATTTGTGTTACTTAAACGCCTGAATGATTTTCTCCGAAATCACAACGTTCTGATTGATGAACAATTTGGATTTCGAGCAAAACACTGCACCACGCACCAGCTGCTGAGGACAGTGGAGTTCATTCACGAAGGGTTTCGTAACAATATGCTTACTGGCGCTTTATTTCTTGATATAGCCAAAGCATTTGATAGGACTTGGCATATAGGAATCATTATCAAGCTCATACGACTTGACGTTTCGGCCCATTTAATTCATATAATTAATTCGTACCTCACTAACAGATCTTTTTCTGTACGAGTTAATTCTTTCATTTCGGCTCCCCGTCCAATACTAAGCGGCGTCCCCCAAGGGTCACTTTTAGGCCCAATTTTGTTCAACATTTTCATAAATGACATACCAAAATCACCAAGTATCACTCTTGCACTTTATGCAGATGATACGGCCATCCTAGCACAACGCCTTGAAAACCTGGTACACACCATTCAGAGATATCTCTCCAGCCTTGAGCACTGGCTCATCACTTGGAAAATCAAAATTAATGTTGCTAAATGTGCTGCTATGATATTCAAACGTAGCCCCCTCCCGTACCCTTCCATTAATTTAAAGTTTTTCGACGATTATGTTCCCTGGTCAAACTCTTACAAGTACCTTGGAGTTGTACTTGATTCAAAATTACGCTGGCACCTTCACATTGAAAATGTTCTCAATAAAACAAAAGGTGCTAGAGCCCAACTTTACCCTCTCTTAGCTCGAAAGAGCCATCTGTCAATTAAAAACAAAATTCTTCTCTATACATCAATTATAAGACCTGTCTTCATGTATGCCTGTACAATCTGGGGTACTGCTGCAAAAACTCATGTCAAAAAACTTCAATCTTTTCAAAGTAAGACCCTACGTATGGCCCTGAATGCAGCCTGGTACGTCCGTACAGATGTGATTCATTCGGACCTAAATATTAAACCTGTAGATTACCATATTAAAAAGCTTAGTCGAAATTTATTCCTCAAAATTGAACAGATTGATAACCGAGCACTTCAGCAGATTCCAGCATACAATCCTGCTATACGCAGCTCACAGAAGAGACCGAGAGCCGTGATTGGCCGAGAGTTTGGCATCTATCCGCCATCCAAAAGGGCAAGACACGCCCTCTCAACTTCAGTTCCAGCCCCCGCGCCATGAAGGAAGGACGTCTCTTCAGCGAGCTGCCATATAATTGCTTATTCCATCTTTTTCTACTGCAATCAAGATCTTCAAGCAAAGTTATCAATCTGTTTACTTAAGAATCACATCTCCCGCAGATTTTAAATCTGCCTAAGAATATTTTCATCGCGATCCCAGTAATTATTTGCACTCTCCAACACAAGCCACATGCCAATGAGCCTATTAATCGTAAACTCTTTCCTCTCCGCTTTTTGCTTTAGTGTTTGTACTGTGTATATAAAATTATAAAAAACCAAAAAAAAAAGCATAAAATACAAAAAAATTATAAAAACCTAAAAACTTATAAAAAATTTATGATACTTAAGTTTTTGTATTCTCATCTCTATCCCTAAACTTTCTTGAGCCTGTGGCTCCCTCTATTGAGCATCAAGTAAATCACTTATGCCAAATTTTTCCAATTTCTGCTCACTTTTAGTAATTCTGATGTGGAGGTAAATGGTTTTGAACCATAGGCACTCCGAAATTAGCAAATCATTGGCATTTAGAAGAAGCAGTTAACATCATCGCACATTACCTCAAATCTTGGAAACTTAAAGTCAATTCGACTAAATGTCAAATTCTGCTCTTTAGAAGGTATAGAAAATTTACTCCAGTCAACGTAAATATAAAGATAGAAGATCAGCCACTCCCCGTCGTCAATAGTACTAAATACCTGGGTGTCATTTTCGATTCACAACTCTTCTTCAAGGAACAGACTGCATATGCCTTACGGAAAGCTACAGCCGCAAAAATGGCTCTGTACCCCCTCATCAAAAGAGACTCAAAATTAAACATTCAATTAAAGAAAAGAGTTTACATGATGCTGATTAGACCGACACTACTTTATGCAATTCATGCTACAGTGATTTATGCTAATTTATGCTACAGTGTTCAAAACGTACAGACACAAGTTACAAGTCTTTCAAAACAAGATTCTAAGAGAAATAGTTAATTCTCCTTGGTTCGTTAGAAATTTGCAAATACACAAAGAATTAAAAATCAGACCAATTGCTGACCAAATTATTTCAACCTGCCACAACTTTTATAGTAAAACTGAACAGTCTCAATATGATCATATTAAGGAACTAATCAATTATGATCCGACACTTGAAAATGCTGCTAAGCGTCCTAGGAGCATTTTTCATAATCCAAGGTGGTGAAACTTGTAAATAGCTGTACATACTGTAAATATTTCCCCACTAGAGACTTTTGTGTTTTTTTTCAACTTATTTAGGACTTAAAAAAGCTCAGTGGATTATTACTTTATATCATTATTTTCAAGAATTTTATATTTTATTACTGTTCCTATAAAAAGACTTTGTTAGGGACACACAAACTGAATTAATTATGTGTGTTTCACCATCCCGCCTTCTAAACTGTGACTTATGCTGAAATATTGTGTCTTTTAAAATTATAAGTGTTTCTTAAAAAGTGTGTTTATTCCAGAACTTTGTACAGTGTGTTTGTGAATACTGTTAATTTATATGACTTTAACATTTCTCGTACGAGAACTCTTGAAATTCACCAGAAATATGTTACTGTTGACTTATTCCTCATTTGAGCCACTCCCACCAGTATAATTACGATCCATTTCATTCTGAACCTGTTTCAAAAGCATACTTAATTTAAATTACTTAATGTTTATTTTTTCAAATGCTTTATTAAGCATACTTTTCAGCTAGTTATATCTTTTGTCACAGCTCGAACAGCTCCCAGATGCTTTTTCACTCTACATACCTTTGTATTTGCTTCAGCTTCGCCTAGTAGGCGCGGCGTTACACGCCCATTTTTTTCAATTATATATACCAACGCCTAAGGGCATCTTTTTCAAAAGCGGAGGTTAAAGCAGCAGAGGCTGCTAATTGCCTCCTAACCATTCAAAAGACAAAGACAAAGCTTATCCCTGCTTGTATTACTTTGCTTGTGCTTATCTCTGCTTGCTTGTATTTCTTTGCATGCAACTCTGTGTGTATCTCTGCGTATCTCAGTAATAAATATTTGTTTTGCGAAACACGGCATTTCCTATGTTTAACAGCAGAGCGTGGTTCCTTCAAATGTTAAATTCGCTGATAATTTCCCTAATTGAACATTCAGTGTAATAATTTATCGTTCACGTGATTATGTTTTGGTGTTTCGTGAATGATGTTTTTTTCCGGAAGTGAAAGGGAAGCTTTTGGTGTTGCGCCATTTGATGGTGTTAATAAATTTACTGTTTGGTTTCGAAGAGTTTAAGCAGTATTTACGGCAAGGAAATTGGATACATTTTTGGAAATAGAAGCAATTGCGGATAGAGTTGCAGATGTTTTGAAATCAAAAAGGGCTTATTCCTTAATACTTGCGCTTCTAAGTCATAATGTTATTCCTTCTCTTCAACGTGAAGACACGGCATGTAAAATATGGAAGAAACTACAAGCTTCGTATAGCGCTAAAGGTGCAGTGAGTCAAATTTTAACGCGTAAACGTCTAGCTACCATAAGGAAATCCAAAGATGTGTCAATGAGACAGCATAATGACCTTGGTAAGTAGTCTACGCGTCTCTGGCTCTGAAGTAAGCGACTTTGATATTATTATTTACATTTTAATGTCTTTGCCAAAGGAATATGAAAATATTAAAGCATCTCTAGAAAATCAACCCAGTGATAATTTGAGTTTGGATTTTGTTACAAGCAGACCTATTGATTGTGAATCTCTTATGTTTGATTATAAAAGTGAAAATAAGTATTCTAAACCAAATACGGATAACTCTGTTTTTATTAGTGCTCGTAAAGAATTGTTTTGTACTTATTGTAAAAGAAAAGGACATTCTGTTAAATTTTGTAGGAAAAAGAACTGCGTCTGTCATAACTGTGGGAAAAGTGATCATTTCAAAAGTGAATGTTTTGATAATTCTAAAAAGCAGGCAAATTAAAATAGTAATAAGTATGCTTACCCTGCAATATCTTTTATGGCTGGAAATCTTGTGCATGATCAATTTATTATTGATTCTGGTGCAACTTCTCATATGTCTTATCACAAGGAATGGTTTACCTCAATTAAACCTAAGACTGTTAATTCCTGTTAAGTGCGCTTCTAAGTCGGCGGTTTTAGAAGTGGAAGGAATTGGTGATATTTGCAGTAAAACTAAGAATGGTGTTGAAATAATGTTAAAAGATATTCTTTACGTTCCAAAATTAAACGGAAAATTAATTTCTGTTAAAAATATTGAAGCAGCAGGTTTGAGCGTAATTTTTAAAAATGAAATATTTTATATTGAAAACAAAAACAAGCGTTTTAGATTTGGATATTTAGACAAATGCGGACAATATTTTTGTGATTTTTCACCAAACCTATTTACAGCTTTAGCAGTAAAGAATGATGATTTATGGCACAGAAGATTAGGACACTGCTGTGATCAAAAATTAAAACTAATGAATCTTTCTGCAAAAGAATCCTTTTGTGAAGTATGTGTTCGTGCCAAACAAAGTGCTTTGCCTATAGGAAAGGGTCCTCTCATAAAAGAATCCAAACCGCTTATAACTATACACACTGATATATGATGTCCAATAGAACCTCAAACACTCCATGGGAAAAGTATTTCATGACTATAATTGATGACTACTCGCGATTTATGGAAATTAGACTGCTCAAAAGAAAAAGTGACATTGCTGATGAAGTCAAGCTATTCTTTAAATTGAATCCAACTGTTACGAAACTGCGCTGTGACAATGCCAAAGAATATGTCAGTGGAGAATTCCATGATGTTGCTAAAAGTGCAGGTGTAAAAATAGATCATGCACCTCCTTATACACCTTTTCTAAATGGTGTTGCTAAAAGAGCAAATAGAACTGTACTGGAAAAAGCTAGAGCAATGACACTTGAAGCAAAATTACCAAAATTCCTTTGGGGTGAAGCAGTACGTACGGCTGCTTACATAAATAATCGACTCCCAAATAGTTCAAATGACAATCACGTTCCTTATTTTCTGAAGTATGGTGAAAATTCTGATTTAACAAACATTCGTGTATTTGGCTGTGATGCTTATACTCTTGTGCCACCATCGCAAAGAAAAAAAAAACTAGATGAAAATCAGCCAGAATAATGTTTGTAGGTTATTCCACAATGGGATATCGTTTGATGGTTCCAGAAACAAGACGCATCGTTGTTTCCAGAAATGTTAAATTTAATGAAGAAAAGAAGAATGTAGAAAATCAAAAATATATTTCCTATAGTTTGACTTGAGTGAAAATGACAATGATGACATTAAAAATGAAGACAAATCAATTTCAAACACTGATAACGGCGAATTAAATGCTGCAAATAAGAAGCAGGAACAAAGAAAATCTTCAAGAGAAAAGAAACAGCCAGTTCGGTATCCTAATCCTGAGATTTACCAAGTAATGTTTGTACAACAAGACACTCTGGCATTTGAAGATATTGTAAATCTACCACAAGTAGAACAAGAACTATGGAAAAGAGCTATGGACGAGGAAATGAAATCTATGGAAGATAACGACATCTGAGACCTACAAAGTTTACCCCCTGATAAAAGAGCTATTTCCTGCAAATGGGTTCTACGTAAAAAAACGAGATGTAACTTACAAAGCCAGGCATGTTGCTCGTGGCTTTATGCAAAAGGAAGGCATAGATTATACAGACACGTTTTCTGCAGTGATTAGTATGTGTTCTTTATGTTTGATCCTGGTAATTATCAATAATGAAGGTTTGCAAACTTTTACTTTAGATGCAAGACAGCTTTCTTGAACGGTAAGTTAGATGAGATCCTCTACATGGACCAGCCAAAAGGATATGATGATATGAGTGGTAAGAAAAGTAAACTTAAAAAGAGTTTATATGGTCTTAAACCGTCTTCTCGACAATGGTATCAGAAATTTCTTAATATTGTTATTAAATTAGATTTTAAGCAATTGGACTCTTAAACATGTATTTTTATCAGAAATCTAAATTGTAAGAAAGTAATTATGGCTCTTTATGTAGATGACTTATTAATTGCAGGTTCGGAGGTAAAAGAAACAAATATTATAATATCATTGTTGTCTAAGTGAATTTCAAATGACAAAATCTGAAAGGGTCTCAGAATTTTTAGGCGTTAGACTGAAATTTGAGTCTGGTTGCTTATATTTAGTGTAACAAGCAAAAGTGTATTGCACTTTCATCAGCAGAAGCTGAAATAATTGCTTTTATGTAAAGTTACTCAAGATGTTTTATGGATAAAAAATGTAGTAAATGAAATTTCCAGTGTTAAAAATGTTTATATTTTTGAAGATAACCAGTCATGTATTAAAAGTATTGTTAATGAAAACTTTTCAGGTAGGTTGAAACATATAGATATAAAATTAAAGTTCACTCGTAAGACTGTTAAGGAAAATAATATTCGAATTGAATATTTAAAATCAAGTTTACAAGATGCGGATATGTTAACTAAGGCTTTGTCCAAAACAGAATTCTATGAACTGTTATCATTGAGCTGTTTAAAAATTGTGAAATTCTTTTATGTTTTGCATAATGTGCGATTAAGGGGGAGTGTTGATATATATTTAATCGCATTCTTACTGGTTAATAGAAGTATAGCTTTCTGTCACGTCCGATACATACATTAGCTTTCAGCCAGGTCCGAATATTTCTGAAACTTAATCCCATTCTGTATGTTATTTTTGATTGGTTATTTATTGTGTCTTGTTTATGATTTGTTAAACCATGATCTGTTGTAAAGTTATAATAAATGACACGCCGGGCAGCTTCCGGGAAACCAAAGCTTTTGGGTTCCGGGACAAGTATGGTTGCAAAGCTGAAACTTAAAGGAATTGACGGAAGGTCACCACCAGGAATGGAGCCTGCGGCTTAATTTGACTCAACACGGGAAAACTTACCCGGCCCGGACACAGGAAGGATTGACAGATTAAGAGCTCTTTCTTGATTCTGTGGGTGGTGGTGCATGGCCGTTCTTAGTTGGTGGAGCGATTTGTCTGGTTAATTCCGATAACGAACGAGACTCTAGCCTACTAAATAGACGCTCCGATCCTTCGAGTCGGACGTTCTTCTTAGAGGGACAAGGACACTTCGTTTAGCCGCACGAGACAGAGCAATAACAGGTCTGTGATGCCCTTAGATGTCCGGGGCCGCACGCGCGCTACATTGAAGGAATCAGCGTGTGCTTTCCCTGTCCGACAGGACTGGGTAACCCGTTGAACCTCCTTCGTGCTGGGGATAGGGGCTTGTAATTGTTCCCCTTGAACGAGGAATTCCCAGTAAGCACGAGTCATAAGCTCGCGTTGATTACGTCCCTGCCGTATGTACACACCGCCCGTCGCTACTACCGATTGAATGATTTAGTGAGGTCTTCGGACTGGCTCTCGAAGCGGCTTTCGGATCGCGTGTGTTTCACCATTCCGCCTTCTAAACTGTGACTTATGCTGAAATATTGTGTCTTTTAAAATTATAAGTGTTTCTTAAAAAGTGTGTTTATTCCAGAACTTTGTACAGTGTGAACTGTTTGTGAATACTGTTAATTTATATGACTTTAACATTTCTCGTACGAGAACTCTTGAAATTCACCAGAAATATGTTACTGTTGACTTATTCCTCATTTGAGCCACTCCCACCAGTATAATTACGATCCATTTCATTCTGAACCTGTTTCAAAAGCATACTTAATTTAAATTACTTAATGTTTATTTTTTCAAATGCTTTATTAAGCATACTTTTCAGCTAGTTATATCTTTTGTCACAGCTCGAACAGCTCCCAGATGCTTTTTCATTCTACATACCTTTGTATTTGCTTCAGCTTCGCCTAGTAGGCGCGGCGTTACACGCCCATTTTTTCAATTATATATACCAACGCCTAAGGGCATCTTTTTCAAAAGCGGAGGTTAAAGCAGCAGAGGCTGCTAATTGCCTCCTAACCATTCAAAAGACAAGACAAGACAAGATTGTAAAGTTATATATATGACCTCTGTAACCGCTTATCCCTGCTTGTATTACGTTGCTTGTACTTATCTCTGCTTGCTTGCATTTCTTTGCATGTAACTCTGCGTATCTCGGTAATAAATATTTGTTTTGCGAACCACGGCATTTTCTATGTTTAACAATTTTTAATGACTGTTGTTGGAATAAGGTTGTTCTGTGAGATAGTAACAAAGTAAAGTACTTCTTCTTGGATGTGTTTTGTATTATTTCAGAATCTTTTAATTCTAAGAAGTTGTGCATTAATTGTATTGACAATGACCCTTTTAGAAATATTAGAATACCAATTAGTTTGTTGTAATTAATGTTGGAAAGTTGAAATCTATGCGTTTATCGTAGATTTTTTTAAAAGTTTGTAATCTAAAATATACAAATCAAGGTAAACTATATCATTTTGAACAGTATTAGTAGTATTAAGCTTGAGGCAAGAAGGGTAGATGTTAGCTTTCTCAATTTTGTTGAAGTTGTTGAAGTCAATTACACCATCAGTATAACGAAAGATGTGTTGGTAATATTTTTTATCTTTGAACGTACAAAACGTTTTATTTTTGAACGTACAAAAGTAAATTCTTGTGTGAATAGGAATAGTTCACAGATTGCGGTTGAAAAGTTGCAGCCCATAGGAATTCCCTATATTTGTTTAAAGATGTTGTTATTTAAGTGAATATAATTGTTAAAAAGAACGCTTGAAAGAAAATGTTGCCAATTTTCAGTAGATAATATTGTTGTTATCTTTGAAAATAAGCACGGGATATGTTCTATTTTAAGTGAACTTAAGAATTTGCTCTTGGCTTGAAATCACCCAGTTGCAATGTTGATCTTCAAAATCAAAATTATTGATAACATCTCGAAAGAGATGAAGTTTTTCCGCAAAGAGATAATCTATTTCCTTTAAATAACTTCTGGTACTGTTGGCTATGAATCTGAATTTAACAGGAGTCTTATGAAACTTTGGAAGTGCATAGAGATTTCCAAACCTGTTATTAAATTTGTTGGGTTGGATTTTTAAGTCTTTTACGAAGTGCTTTAAATTTATTGAAAAGTATTTTAGTGCTGGTAGAGACTTTTTGATACCTGCAAGTGCTATGTAATTCCATATGCAGAATGTCGTAATAAAATGTTTTTCAAATGGCATTGAAACTTTTACTAGCTTTGTCGATTTTGGTGATCATAAAGCTTTCTTGTAGTTTATTAATAAGAGAATCTAGATGCATTTTATTGTGGATATGACTGAATCTAGCTAGCTTAAAAAGCGTAAGTTTAAAATCTTTAATAAGAGTTGCTTTCCATTCAAGAAATGTTGTCGTGGGCAATTTGATGCTATTACTAGCCAAAATAGTGAATTTAAGATCATTGCTGAACTGTTTTAAGCAATAGTGTTTATTAAGACTGAAAGTTGGACGAAATTTAGTACCTAGTTGCATGAGTTTTCGCAGTTGCACATCTTCAATGATATTAAGAACTCCTGTGATAATATGTTGGTGAAAAGGATCTACAAATTTATTGTAAACAGCAAGCTGGCAATTTCATAAGCTATCAGCTACTACATTTGGTGGTTACATCGTTAAATTTTGGTGGTTAATTATCATGTTACCTAAAGTCTTTTCAAATTTAAAACAGCGTGTAACTTGAAGCCGTTGGTCAGGGAGCAGTTGTTGACATTTTTTGAACATGTATGGAATTTTTAATTGATCATTTAAAGGAGGCTTGAACTGTACTGTACAAAACATTTTCTTGAGAAAAAAATTACTATTCTTCAATTTAAAATTGCAAATGTCAACTATTAGATCTTTGACTATTTGGTTACATTGAAATTGTTGATTAAGCGTGCGAATAAGATTCCATAATGTAATATTTTTTAATGTATGCAAAAGGTTAATGGTATTTTTTGCGAAAGCTTTCTTTCCAAGGAAGGAATTCAGATTTTGAATAATGAATTCCAGATCTTGTGTGGAAAAATATTTTTTGTGGTTAGAATTTCCTCCACTTTTTCCTCTGGGAGTAACAGTACTAAGAAATCTGAATTGTCCATATATAGACTCTACTGCTTGTCTATCGGGGGTATTGTTGAGATTAGCGTAAAGTTCGTAAGGATAAAGTGACCTTTTTTTAAGTATATAGATAGATTCTTTTAAAGAATCTTTTAAAGATTCTTTTAAAGAATCTATCTATATACTTAAAGAATCTATCTATATCTTTAAAGAATTTCAATTGTAAGTCAGGTACAATATCAAGCCCACTTACTTCAATGTTATCAAAATTATGTATTTGAAAATGCTCAAGAATTGCAGTACGTTGTTTTTCATTTGTGATATTGGTGTTACAATTTTTAAATTTTTTTTATATGAGATTTATGGTATATAGATATAGGGTATTCATATATACATAGATAGATATTGTTAATATATTTTAAACGTGTTATCTGGGAGATTTTTAATTCCAATGTTAACAAAATCGTTCAGTTCCAAATAGCCGGCTGTAAGATGAATAAGAATGTGATTAATGAAGCTCTGGGATAGTGAGTGAGTTCTGTATAATCTCGATGACTTCTTCAAATGTATAAATATACATCGTACATTGATTCTGAAAACATTAGCTAGCTTAAAAGCAAAAGCATATGTGAGTTACTCATTGACTCAGCTTTGCTGACGCAACCTGTCATTTAAAAAAAGCTACTCCATAGCAGCCACTAAAATCACGAAAGCACTTTTGGATTTGTGCATATCCTCGGATTATGAATAGACATTTGGTAAAAAGATTTAAACGTTATGCCCTCAAAAAACCTGGAATTTAAAAAATAAAAGTTTAGATTCGCGGGCGGTATTCTTCTCACTTTAAGATGGCAACGCTTCATTTGCTTAACGGTTGGTAGTTCGTTACTAAACCTGAAACATTATATTCGAGTTTCACTGACCTATTTGATACAATTTGATTTAATTTGCATCTTTCCTATAGCCTCGTTTTCGTCGCGGGCACTTTCATTTAAAAGATTATTCAGATTTAAGTAGCACGTAGTTTAGTATAAAATAAGATGAAGAACTTTTACATGTAATAAGAACTTGGTTTAACATTGGCTGCCTACCCGTCCAGCTTGTCACTTGCCGCCAGACACACAGCATTACTTTAACTAAGTGTATCATAATTTCGGTTGGTCCGATGTAATTTATTCATATTCTTTGTTAAAATACAATTATATGCAAAATTACCAGTAAATGTGTGTTTATTTTTATTTTTTCAGTTAATGTGAAGAAAAAGTTCGTTCATTCTATTTCAAAAACTTTCACTTTCTTGGAAGGAAAACAGAAGGAAAACAAAATGTTGATTCTACACTAAACCACAATTATATATCTAATTTCACCTCCACTGATCATGAACCGAACACAAATGAGTCAACAAGGGACTCAAATAAACAGTATTTCTGTGAAACTGATTCGTCGGATTTCTGATCCCTGTTTTAAATTCTGGAAGTGATGAAATGAAATTAATATTTTTATTTCCTTCTTATTAAAGATATTATTTCAATTTAGTCGCTTAAAAATGTGTGTATGGACTGTTTAAAGCTCAATGAATATAGACTAAAATTCAAATTGAAATATTAAAAATCGACAGAGTTACATATTCAATAAGATTGAAGTTTGACTATATGTCAAATTTCGATCGCAGTCTCTACTCTAAAAATGTGACGATTTCCTATCAAACCAATGGATTTTTGTAAAGTAAATTTTAAAGTAAGTACATAAACCTAAGTACATTTTGCAATGGATTATGTCTTTTAATGATTTCAACAGAGCAAGAAATAAATACTAAATATTATAACTATTAAAATATTATTATTATAAATATTAAAATACTATTATTATAAATACTAAATATTATTACAATGATGCTGAATATGTCAATTAAGGTAATTTATAATTCATTATGACAAAGCTATCATTTCCGTTCCAGTATTCCAAGTCAAATGCGATTGCGAATTTATTTGAAAATATATATTATTTGATATTTTGTCTAAATAATTAATGCTTTGCGACAAAACTGGTTAAAATTATTTTAAATAAAATTTACTAGTTGATCAATCTAATGAGCCGGTTCCGAATAAGTTTTAAAATTATGGTATAAACTTTTTCTATATAATTATTTGCTACATAATTCTAATGTAATTATCTTTCTATATAATTATAATATAATTCTACTGCTATATGTTTTTCTTCCGTCGGGAGTAGTTGCTATTAGTTGCTGAAGACATTTAATAAGATCTGATGCTTAAGAATTTGAAACCATACTTTAAAATTAAGGAACGTCAAGTGAAATTACTTCATTTTATTTAGATTATAATGTTCCATCGCAATTTATTTGCATTAAAAGTTCGGAAGAGTTTTATTCATAGAAAAATGTAGACGATTCTTAAATAAAATATTACATACACATCGCATTGCTTACTATTTCCGTCTGGTATTCGCAAACGCGAATAACCAGAATTAATTTTTAAGTTCCTTCATCCAACTGAGAATTGACAGAAAGGCGTCTCTCGTTCCTAGGTCTCTGTTTGCAAACGTATCATTTAATTAAGAGAAACTGGATTATAGAGTAAAGATTTAGATTAAATCAGAGATGACTGCTGAAAACAATCCTTAGGAAATCTTTGCACTAATGTACCGAAACGTAAGTGAACAACGAATAATAAATAACAGAAAAAAGCAAAACTCGACAGACTTCTGTAACCACGCTCGTGTTAAATTACCGTCGAGTTGTTTAATTAGAAACACGTTAGACTTACACATTAGGAGATGAAAGAGAGGTTTATTCTTGGAGCTTTATAAGACAATAAAGAATAAATAATGGGGATTCATTAAATATCATGCGAAATTAACCAGTATATTATAAGTATCCTCTCTAATTTACATCACACAGGAACAAAAAATGCATTTATAATCATATGAGTTTAAAAGGCAAAAGATAATGCAAGAGTACTTTAAAAAATATAACGTGTTTGCATGCCGAATCTCAGCGTAGCATCAGTACCAATAAGACTGGTATGATTACATTTACATTAATTTTTGTTTTTGATTTCCTGGGATCAGTTATTTTTATCCTGAGTCAGCATCGGCTTGTAGTTGAATATAAATAGTAATTTATTATTAAAATATATGAAATATTATTTTTAGTTTAGTAAGCGTCAGCAAAAAGTTTGGACTAAGTGTGGCAATAAATTCTTCCCTCTTTCGTACTTCTTTTGGCTTTTATTTATCATGTCTCTAATGTCACAGTCAGAAGAAGAGAAAATTCACTTAATTTGAGAGTAACGCTAACTACACGTAACACATTTGTTACTTTAAACTATCGATAAAAGTGAATCCTTTAAAGACCTGTAGTAAGATGTTCTCACGAGCTTATAGTTTCTCTCTTGTTATAACCCACTTAAATAATGACGTTTCCATTCTCTACATACATGGGGAAATTAGCTTTATAAATAATTAGAACTCATAGACTCGATACCTATTTTCACTAAAGTCACAGAGCATAACAAAGGAACAGTTCATGTTCCACACTCTTCTAAACTGTTCACATAAAGCTTGCTGCTATACTAGATGTAACAGTTTAATTTTATAAAGATTGTTCATAGATTGCGGCGTGGTAGAAGATTTACCTTTTCAAATTAAAACTGTACATCGTTTTGTTGATATAGTTCGTACGTCTTGATACGCCAGCACAATACAAAGTTCGAAAAGTGTCCGATGAGAACATTGTGTTATGTCGCGAATTTCAATTATTAATATGTATTTCAAGTCATTATTATTCTAATATTTTTATTTGTATTCATGTGTATTTTAATCTGGAAAAAAGTACCTTATTCTTAAGCTCTTAAGATTTTATTTAACTCATTATTCTTGAGTAGGAATTGTAACAAAGGCGGGAGACGGTTGCGAGGACACACATCTGGTTTATTGGTTATATAGCCTTTTACTAACAATGGAGGCAGTAGGGTCCTTTTAGCTAATGCGTATGAAACGGAAATCGTTCGTCTTGTCGCTTTGTAAAGTTTGCAGTTTTGCGTACTTCAAGACAGTGGGGGTTAGGTAATTGGATGCTCATAAAGTTAGTTTCGCTTGTTAGTTGGGGGGTCTATTTTTTTTCTCACGTTGTGAGTACAGATGTTTTTCGGATTGCATTGTCAGATTTTCTGGTGTTTGATTCGTCATGGGTGTGTCATTTTCTCAATTTAGATAATATAAAATTCCGGGATTGGTAAGATTTAATTTTATGATTTTTTTGAAAGCCTATGAACTCACAGAGGCGGAGAAACCGTGTTTTCCTGGGTGCTTGCACCAGGATAGAGATCATTCTGATTCAGATTTTTGAGCGAAAAGGAAAAGGAGAAGCAGAAAGTTTTGCGGGGCGAGCGATTTGTACCAGCGGGCTGCGGTGGTGATGGCTGTAGCGGAGTCTGATTTGAGTGAATTTTGAGCAGCCGCGATGTGAAAGAGAAAGAAAGATCGTGGGGCGTTTTACTCTGCTGCGGGCTTCCTGAGCAAGTCGGACTGGGTACCGTTTTTCTTGGCTCTAGAGAATGCATTATTTTTCTGCGGGATGTTTAAAAGTTTTGTGCGAGATGCAAGAAACATTTTCCTGCGAGATGTCTAAAGAAATGTGCGCGAGCTGCAAAGAGCATTTTTACTGAGAGCTGATTGAGATGTATAGAGAAAAATCTACCAAGAAAATTTAGCACAGATTTTCTCTCTTCACCTGAATCGCCGGTTAATCTCCAAGAGCCTTTCTCTGAAACATTCAGCATAAAATGTTGCCTCGCCGCTTAGATGATGCACGTGATTGTGCTAAAAAACTGGTGTATATTCAGCTACCTGTTATGGAATTGAAAAAAGATCCTGAATTGGACTATTGGTTCCCACCTAATGGACAGATAAAAGATCCTTCTAAATTGGACTATTGGTTCCCACCTAATGGACAGTTAAAGCGATTCCTGGCTGAAGAATTATTAGACTGTAATTTCCACTCGCGTCTCCTAATGATTTTTAGACGCTTCAGAAAGGGTTGTCCCAGAAAGAAAAATGAGCTTGGCTCATTTCCATGTGGATTGGACACTAAGGATCCTGCTAATCAGGAAAAACTGTTTCCATCTGTGAGTGAAATTTTTAAGTATATTTTCTCTCTCTCTCTTTCTTAGTTTTCCCGAATGCAGAACAGTTAATCATGATTTATCTACCTGTATATTGTTATTACTTATATAAGTTAAATATTACAGTTAGAAAAATTGAGAAGTTATTTATAATTTCAAGTGAATGCCAGTTTTAGGAGGATTAAAATTTGTTACACCTACTTAATTTGTAAAACAAAATAATGTTAATCTTAATTAATGTAAGCTGTAGTTTGGTGTAGTATTATGTGTTATTTTGGCTTAGAAAAATATGTGGTAGGATACTGATCAGTTATCCATTATTTAATTAAAATAGTCAAGAATTTAATAAATGTGTGTTTAGAATTTAATAGTATTTGTGTATTTATGTTGAGTATATTTTACTGTGGTCTGTCATGTCCCTCCATTTGTTTGAGCCGGGAGGCTTTTAAGAAGCATGGAGTTTAATTGAATTTGGAGTTATTGATATTTCCTTTTGCATAGGTTACTCACAACGCAAACCTAAGAGTTAGATTGTACTATACCACTATACGATTGATTGATAGATATGATATACGAATGCTTATAATAACGTCGAAAAGATACATGAATATTATGAATTAGATTTTGAATGAGAATTATATGATATTTGATTTTTTTTTTTTTTTTTTTTTTTTTGTTGTTGTTGTTAATTTTTGTCGGGCACCATGAATTAAAGTTTAAAGTTAAAAGAATTAAAAAACATAAAATTTTCAGATATAACAATGATTTATTGGTTTATTACTTTGGAACTTTAGCGCAATTCATAGGCCTTTTTAATTTACTTTTAATTACTTTTATTTTTGAATTTATATATATATATATATATGGGTTCTTTAGTTTTAAAATCACAATTCATGTTCAAACAAAACATATTTAATAAAATATTAATACATCTATAGTATTCTGCATCTATTAATACAACATATATATCATCTTATATCTATAAAACAATATCTATATCATCTTACATCTATAAAACAATATCTATATCATTTTACATCTATTAATACATCTATATCATCTTACATCTATAAAACAACATCTTACATCTATATCATCGTATATCACTCTCTCATAAAACAAAGTGGCGAGAGTTCTATCAATTTCACTCGTGCTAACAGCTAAAATTTAGACAGCGCGCGAGGAAAAATATTCAGGATTTAAAATCCAACATATATATATATATATATATATATGTATGTGTAAGATAATTCTTTTTTAATTTTTTATTTGTAGTTTAATTTTTCAGTTTGAATATATAATGCTTTCTCGTACTGGATTGGTTTTCGAAAATGTAGTACTGTTTTGTAAAAATGCTATTAAAATTAAAATTTTGTTTCTTTAAAAATTTAATTTTTAATAATAAGTGTAAATAAATTAAGAAATGAGTTTTATTATTACAGTCATGGAAAGTTATTTATGGAAAGTTATTAAAATTTAATGAAATAATAGTTATAGATTTGAATTACTGCTAAAAATTTTGAATTAAGAATTTTGAAAATGAAATTATTATTAAAATATATTTTCTTTTTTCGGAGGAGGAGATAAATATGAAATATGACTAATAATGAAATCATTGCCTCCCAACGGTTAACAACGCTGACTGCCCTACACAATGCCCAAGTTTGAATACAGAAGAAGGCACGGATATTTGTAAATCTATAGTTTGTGTTCATTATGGGGGCACTTAAAATATGTGGCGAGCCGAAAGTCCTGTCGAGAGGTTAGTAGAAGGAGAAGAGAGGTGTGAGATCCTTGGTCCCCTTTCCCCGGGGGGCTCTCTATCAAAATCGGAGGCAGAATGGAGCAAAGTTTTACTATCACCTGTACTGTGCTCAAGGCTCTTGCCAACGACAGGCGAAATCTTGCACTTCTTACTACGATGAATTTCGTGGGCTTGTTCTGATGTTACTGTCAAACAAGTGAGAAAAGTAACAACGACAACAATGCAATCATTTTAGTATATAAAATTGTTCGAAGTTATAATATTAAGTATTGTTATCAATGAATATAAATATGCTAATGATTTGTGAAATTTAATAATTATAATGGAATTAAATATGGTTAATATAATTTAGCAGTTAATTGTTTGGAAGAAATTGTACTATGATAAATGAATATTATAATTTTGCAATGAATAATCTTTTATAAAAATCAGCATGTGCCGAGGAAATATGGTTTCAAAATCACAAAGATGAATTTTAAGAATAAATATAATATTTTTCATAGAGATTTTTGCTGTTATTACGGAATGTTTTAGTGAAAGTCTCAAATCTCAGTTACTTTATATCAAGAACGGAGGCTTTTTAAAGCAACTTTCTAGCATCACTTGAATAGTGATACAATAATACACTAGCCAGTCAAAGAGGATACTCCCAGTCTCATAGAAATATTTGTTTCAGAGATTTTTGGAGACTTCAATTTCTGTAAAATTATAAACTAAAAACTCAAATGTAATAATAAAGAAACCATAGTTTCGTAACATGGTAAAAAGTAAACTGTGAGTAAGAAAATTTGAAAACTATGTTTTTTGATCTCATGTATCAAAATAAGTAATAGTTATATAAAAGCGAAGACTCGAAGAATTCCTTGGAGAATCATAATTATATGGAATCTGAAAACCAGAATTTTTAAATTGGATTGAATTCTTAAATTCCATTTGGACTCTCAAAATTGTGGTTATTCTCCAAAAATAAGCGTACAAAATTTTGTATTATTTGAAAATTTAGTTCAAAGTGTCATGATTTATATTTTTTATATTATTTTTTTCTTTATTGCTTACCACTTTGATATTTTGTCTCCAAAAAAGCTTCTCCATCTGCTAAGCTTTTTTTTTTTTTTTTTTTTTTCCATTTTGAAAGGGTGAAATATATAAGGTACAAAAAATACGTGAATCAAAATACCAAATTTCATCTGAAAAAGACCTTTAATTCTCTATTTTAATTTTGATATTTCCTTTTATCCTCCTGAAAACAATAACTGCTTATAATAAACCTCTCAAAATTGCGTCATTTTCGACTTATTCTGTGTCATAAGACATAGGATTTTTACCTAAAGTTAGTGAAGCAGATAATTTTGCAAACTAATACAGAAACCAGCCATTCAGCTATGCAAAATCAGACTCTATCAAACTTCCATCTCCGACACCTCGTGTTGTGCTTTCCACATCTCTTTCTGTAAACTTGCTTCACCTTCAAAATTATCACAGTTACTTCAAAATTATCACAGTTGCTTGCAAAACCTTCGAAATTATCACAGTTATATTTCCTCTGGGTTTTGGGTAAGTTTGTGGGGGTGATGACGTACGTTGCACTGATGGCAGGATTTCATGTGATAAATGGTGTTTGTTTAAGGAAGGGTGTTTCTTTCGTTTGTCCTTACTGCGTACAGAACTGAAATAGATTTAATTTAAATATCCGAAAGCTCTGTTATATAACAACATACAATCATTATATAACAGACTTTGTAACAGTTTGCAGACTGAATTAGTTGCTCCATCTTTATTTTTCTGTTGTATTGTGCGTCCTTTGATTCGTTAAAATTGAAACGATGGTCAGAGAAGCAAGAGGATGATTGGTCCGACAATACAAAGCCAAAAATCAGGATCTTATCTGAGCCAGAGAAATCTGGTAACGTGGCTTCGAGGGGTAGAAACACGTTGCGTCTTACAATTCAACTACCTCACTTTAAATAAACTTAACCTTATTTGCATTCCGATAGGGAAACGGAAGGGAGAAATGACAATAAAAATCCAAATCATAATAACTGGTTAGATAAATAGAATATAACGGAAGAAGTATACACAAAATTTTAATTTTAAAATTGACAGAAAGTTCTTTTGCTTTATTTTGAAAATTTTGAAAATTTGATTTTAAGCTCAAACGGCTTAAATATTGCTTTCTCATTTAATGTTGAATGTAAATTGCGTAAAAGGAAGAACTTCCTTTTTAAAGCACATAATTTTTACAACAGTGTAATGAAAATAATAAGTAATTAGATAGTTAATAAAATAAGTAATTTTAGAAAGCGACTTTATCTAGACTTTGATCTTTAGAACTTAAATTACTCATGACCATACGTGTAAGTGAACAAACAGAACACCACTCTTTTGCTGAAAAATGTGTTATTTTTTGGACACAGTAACCTATGTTAAATGCTTGTAGGAAACATTCACTAACGAAAATAATCAGAAGTGTATTTTTAGCTTCATGAAAAGGGCTAAAAGAGAAAGTTGTCGTTCATTCCCTCTTTTATGCCATGTATGCCCGAAGGTATATCTACAGTAATTATTCAGGAGCATTAAAATTTGAAGTAGTTACGTTTGCACGATGTTTTGATTGTTTAAAAGGAACTGTACGTTAAACAAATATGCCAGTGTAGTAATCAAGCATATTGCGTATCAACATTTTTCACCTAGTATATTTTACTCCGTTATTATGCCCTTTTGTCCATGTATAGGTTTATCTAAAATAAATAAATAACTAAATAAAAATACTATTCAAGTAGATCGGACTTCCGTGACTCATTACATATAATAAAAATCTGACAACACCTTATAAGGCAGTTTCTCCCTCCTGTTTGTATGCTTTGGTGGTGTAACAGTAGCCCATTCGGCGCGTCTTTGAGAGTTCTAGGGTTCGAATCCCGGCGAGGGTACTGCTCATTTTTCACGTCTCCTGGTTCAAAAATCTTAATGACTCCCCAATATTTTGAAAAGGTATCAAATTCAACAGAGCCTTGAGCAATTTTTAAATAGTCAGACTTTCTACCATATTATTATAAAAATATTGCATTGTTGATTGTCATAGAATTTATGTCGAAAATTCGACTTGTTATTTCTGTCGCTAAATGATCTTTACATTTCGTTAGTTTTTCCCCCCTGAAAAAAATCATCCAGCACTTTTCGAAATAAAAACCTGAGTGCAATGATTTTTGATCAGCTGTGATATAAAAATGCATAAAAGTCACCAAAAAATTAATTTTCTAACGCATCAAATGTAATTTGGAATTGTAAAGTTTCTAAGAAGCGAATATTTTGATAAACTGATTTACACTGAGTAAGGAAATGCCTATTGTCAAATCGCAAGACTTTAGTTGAAAAGAAAATTAATTCATATTATATTTAATCATTATTTCTTTCTGTTTAGTATGCCTGACATTTAAGTTTTTTAACAACTGGAGTTCTGATGCTAAAGCGAAATTGACAAAGATGCATGAATAAAATATTCTAATAAATTCTCGAATATATGATTTATGGGAATTTTTGATCTTATATGCATTCCGAAGATTATTTATCCCTTCTACAGAATGTGATGAATGTTATTGATATGAATTGCGTAAAGACTTAAAATGAACTTTATATTTTCCATTTCCATTGAAAAGCATTTTTGCTTTCTGATGATAACTATACTATAATATCATACATAAACATTTATAAATATGCATATTTATTGTAAAACTCATTCTAAAATTATAGCACATGGAATAACGCTTAGCGCGCCCTTTTAACATAAAATAACAAAAATGCATACATAAATAAATATAATAAAAATGCATAAATATAATAAATGAACATGAATTTTTGTCTATGTATCATAACATATTATTGTTAAGCATTACGTATAATTAATACTTAATGAGTGTACTATTAAATATACTCTCTTAAAAGTGCTAACGTTTAAATTAGCTGCTTCATTTTTAATACATCTCTATTTTATCTATCTTCTGTAATTCCGAATATGCAATCGTCTCTTTTATCTTGGCAGTCTATAAATAATAAAGATATATTTTTTTAACATTTCGTTCCACAAAATCCCTGAAATAGTTTACTTTCAAATGCACTAGACATGATTTTGTTTTACTTTGTATTTTTATGTATATTTCTCAATTGTGTATTTTTGTGTATACTGCTTGTATTGTCTTAATAAGCAAAATCATAGTGTTAAAATGCGGCTCGTGAACCAACATTCGAAAAATTTTAAATTGTTTTATCTTGCTTGATATGTATTCAGGAATTATATGAAAAATGCATGATTAAATGTCATGGAACAAGTCGAAACTAATATTTTATATATGATAACATATACAAAAGGGTTGCAATGATTTTTTAACTAAGTGTTATAACGTCTTCGTAAATTATTACTGATTGGAAAAATCCTTGTTTAGAAATGATAACAAATAAACTTATTCAGTTTGAAATGGAATATATGAGACGCTGAAAGGATAAGATCTAATGAATTGAATTTGGAAGAAGAAGCAAGTTAGAAATAAGTAGAAGAAGAGGATTTGAAAAAGAATGACAGTCCATTTAGCTTAGGTTCTCCAACTGTGCAGTAAACTTTCTTAATTGTGAAGCGGTGCTAAAATTTTCAGTTTTATCGGATTGCTGGAAGTGGTGTAATTTGCTTTATGGACCTTATTTTTACTATGGGACATTAAGATATATATCATATATAATTCACAATAAAATAATTAGTTTTAAACCTATATCACTAATGATCATTAATACCAGAGAAACCTTTAAAAATATGCTGTATATTTCCCTGCAGCCTGTATAAGAAATTTTTGTTTCAGAAAGAAGGTAAGAAAGGAAATGTTTTCTTTACTTATATGCATAATGTATTTAACTTTCCTAGCATAATAGGAAAAATAAGAATTATTCGTATCGTTTTGAACTTATATTGCAAATATGATAATATATCTTATGCAAGGTAATCATGAAATCTACTGAAACGTTACCTTTGGAAATTTGGTAATTTATTTTTGGATTTATATTGCTAATATTTTTGAATATTTTAAAGTTTTATGTGCACCACGATTACAAAGTTCGCGAAATGAATAATAAATATTTAAGCAGGCAATTTGAAAGTTACTTTGCTTTAATGCATAAGATTAGTTATGATATAATATAAACATTGGTTAAAAATTATAATATCAACTGATATTTTCTTTTGCAGTATATGCCCTGACATCATTATTTTATATACGAAATGCTATAGCAGCTGCAATTGTTTAAAAAAAATAATCTGTTTGGTGTTCTTACTATGTTCTCGTCTGATGCTGAAGAGAATAACACATTATTTGAAGTACTCTGATCTAGTAACAGTATAAAATCATTTGAGAAATGTAAAGAACGCTATCTTATCTATACGCTATTATAAGTGAACTATGTGATACACATATGATGCAAGGGTTTAGAGTGAAAGTAATTTTTTTATTTATTCTTCATTTGCAATTGCTTTATTACATTGGTTATTTTATACTGCATTTAAATTTCCAATGCACTTAAAGGTGTGTATTGGTGTATTTAATTATGGCAAAGCACACAAGGGCTATCTTCCTAAGGGGAGAGATGCCTTCGTGGAAGACTTTCTAGGGGAAACTGGCTCGTATACACGTTAAACATGGGGAAAACCACGAAAACGCCCATGCAGCCAGCCCGTTCGCGGGATTCGAACCTCGGACCGAACTACCAGTGTTCAGCGATTTTACGGCTCGGCCGCTGGTGGGACCCAATGCACTTGGAGGAATCTGTTCTATATTCAGAAATATATCTCAATTTAAAGTTTGTTTTGGTTCTTTTTAATCTTTTTTTGGAATTTAAATTATATATGCAGGGCATAATTTCTTCCGCAGCAATGCAAAATGTAATCTTTAAAAAAAGACACAAGCAAATTATTTTGCATAGTAATAATCATACAAGAAATCTGACAAACTTCTTAAATAAAACATTTTTATTATTCCTAACTAAATTTTTACTGTAATACATTTCGTTTCCCTACTTTTAAACTGATTTAAAAAAATCCTTACTTTTATGTGTAAAAATACTTAAGTTTTACTTTGGGTAAAATTATTTAGCAAAATAAGAGTCAGGAATACTTTTGATACCTGCAATTTCTAAGGCACTACATCTCTCGTTAGTTTTCATTTATTAGTATTATTTGAGACATGCGAGAAAATATCAAAAAAAAAAATATTGACACTCATCTCTATTCAAAATGCAAATGTATTCAGTTCCAAAAACTGCTTGTTGACATTTTAGTGCTGATTTTCTTATGTTCTTCTCAGAACCTTAGTGTGCATAAACTATTTTATAAGCAAAACGAGCACCAGAGGATATCTGTCACTGTCAAAGTTAATGCACTTGAATGATGCGTATGTCCCATTGAGCTCCAATAAAATGTACTGAAATGGAAAGAAAAAATAACAGGATACGTTATAAAGTCTGGTTAATATAACGGTGATAACCGTTTGTTTATCAGGATTTTGTTATTATAATACTGTGCAAAAACCTACAGTCAACTAAATTTAGTTGACTGCAGTTAATTTTGATTCTTGATGCATTTTTATTTTATAATTAATACTGCTGTAAAATTACTATTGGCTGTTTGAGTTTTAGTTCCATTTACAACATCAAATTATGTAAGATTCATATGACATGGATTAATCTCGAAATGATGCAGTGAAGAGAGATTGCTGTTTTTAGAATAGAGGAGGAAAATTAATTTTACACTGGTAATTTAATCTTTTACATATTCTTTATTTTTCTTATAATATAAATATGTACATATATCATTCGATGGTAGTGAATCATGACTTTGATTAATATCTTTCTATTAATTTTATTTTAAAAATTATATAAAGGGAGTTTAAAATTTTGTAAAGAGAATTTGTGCAAATATTTTGTTATGTGTTTATAGATATTGACATGCATTGAGAAAGACAGGTACTTGTAGGCTTCTAGATATTTAAAAAAATTATTAAGTTTATTCGAATTGAATTTTATTTAAAATTACTCTACATGCTTTCTCAACCGTTTAGTTCTGTATATTTCATCAGTGCTAATTATATACTTCTGTGGGTTTATGTTTTTTTTACTAGTTTTTATGGAAATTTGATCTAAAGTTCTATTTTTGTATATTGCTTTTTATAGAGATTCTGTATACGGATACCCGTTCTATGTACGATTCTATGTATGGATACTCTGCTATGATATAATTCTATTGATTTTGTTTATGCGTTTTTGTCTACTCTCCAGCGATTTTTCCAAGAGGTACCTTTATTGGTCTGCGGAATTTTGCGCACGAGGTTTTACAGGGATTTGGCTTATGGATACCTATACAGGTGTACGTGTTTTTGTCTACTGTTTTTTACGAGGCATAGACCTACGGAAAAATAATTTTTTAATGAAGATTTGACCTATGGATATGCATAAAGTTATGATTTCTGGCTATGGGTTTTTACTGGAATTTCGTTTATGGTGCTAGCAGGTCTACAGGTTTCTACAGAGATTTGGCCTACTCATATCCTTGCAGTCGTACGGGTTTCTGTTTATAGGTTTTTTATGAGCAATTGGCCTATGTGTACCCGTACAATTATACGGGTTCCTGTTTATGGGGATTTGGCCTATTGGGTACCCGTACAACTGTGCGGTTTTCTTTCTATGTATTCTTACGGAGATTTGGCCTACGAGTACGGATACGGGTACGGAATTCTTTTTATGGGATTTTACGGGAATTTGGCCTACGGGTATACGTACAGCTGTACGGGTTTCTTTCTATGGGTTTTTACGGGGATTTGGCCTACGGGTACCCGTACAGTTGTACGGGTTTCTGTCTGCGGGTTTTTACGGGTTTCTACAGGGCATTTTTAGCAGGGAAATTACATCATTTACCTTACTTTTAAAGCTCATTATTTCTTTTTTAATTGTCATTTTTCATTGGTCATATATGAAAAGTTGATTGCATAAACATTAGTAAAGTTAATACAATTAAGGAAACTTATCTCGTATATTGTCACCTTATTTCATCAAGCAGTACAAAACACACTATTAAAGCACACATCGTCTGTAAATCTCTCTTTCTCTCTCTATATATGTATAAAGAAGAAAGGTTGTGTGTTTGTTTGTGTTTAACTCAGTCACTACTATAGCTATCATCACCAAACATTCTACATTTCTTTTTTGGGTCTAGCGAAAAATCGACATCCACGTTATTCCAAAAAAAGTAGCTAAAATTAGAGAATTAATTAAAAACTTTGAAAACGCTAATTTTCGCTCTCAGTTTTCCGAATGGCAACAGTCTCGCACGCTGGAGACAAAAACCAACACTTTTTCGGGAAGTGTTGCCACTGCTCTCTTTCAAATCGTAGAGATTGTTAAAAAACTGGCTCGTATTCCTGTGACACCTATGGAAAACTAAGAAGACTTGCATGCAGCCATCCAATTCTCAGGATCTGAACTTCAAGAAAACTATTAGTGTTTAGTGTTTATACCGCTCCGGCTACTGTTCCTAGTAGAATATTTGTAGAGTAGATAAAATAAGACAGTGAAATATAACTCTAAATATTACAAAATGACTAATTGACTTTTAAGAGGGACGTTCCAAAAAATAATTCAAACATTTATTCCAAAGTAGATATAGCCAAACTCTAATAGCTCATCTACATAATAATGTTGCTTGTTGTAAAATACTTATTAATAACAATTTTAAGTTTAACAATGAAATAAAAGTAACATTGCCAAACATTGCCAAACACTAAATACATTATTCCCGATTCCGAAAATTCGTGGAAAGCCATTTCGGCTATTCCCATTTTCGAACGACTTTAATCAGCCGATATATTAATTAAAAACTCTGAAAATACTAATTTTCGTTTTCATTTTTCCGAGTGGCAACAGTCTCGCGCATTGGAGATAAAAATGCTTTATTTCGGAAAGTGTTGCTACTACTCGCTTTCAAACCGTAAAGTAGTTAGTTAAAAATATATATGTTTTACAAAATCTATATATATAAAGAAGAATGCCTGTTTGTGTGTTTGTTTCCTTTGTTCGCGTTATTGATTTCTGATCTATTGTGATAAGTTTTTTGCCACATTTAATCGACTAAAATTAAAAATATGTGAAATATTGGATGGAATTTGAGCTTTGATGACCATTTGCTTAGAAAGATGAAAATCATTAAAAACTGCTTGCCACTGTTGCTGATATAATGAGAGAGAATTAGGTTGTAGGTTCCATATCGTACCAGAGTGAATAATGTATGACTATGAATCCTATTTTTTTGCATCGTTATTAGAGAAGGATTACAGTGGTGTCGTTCTGTCTGTTTTTAGATATTACTCTCAATCTAATTTAACTGGCATTGGGTACTTCAACAAGTAAGTAAATAAAGTACATCTAAAAATAAATTAAATTTCAAAAAGTTTTTTATACATTAAGTTTTTATTTAAAATGAATGTGTTAATTTATGCAGTAAAAGGAGAAAAGTAATTTATCGTATAGTTAAATGATAATAATAGATTTAATAATTACATTTACAAAATTCATCTGCAATTTAATATCGCAAAAAATACAAGCGTGAGGCGCGCATGATAAGTTTAAAATGATAATAGCTTATACATTTGACAATGCGATTAAATTTATAGGTTGCGTTATTTAGGGACTCCACGCTTTTATTATTCGTGATATAAAATTGTAGATGAATTCTGTAAATAGTATTCTTATTCTATTACTTCCATTTAACTATGCAATAAATTCGTTTATCATATAATAAAATTTCGTTTAGAACATTTGCTATAATAGCCATTTTAAATAAAGGATTAGTGTATAAAAATATTTTCTTTAAAATGCACTTAATTTTCTGTCCATTAATCTCAGTTACACGTTATCAATGATGAAATTTTTAGTCACTATCAAAACAGAAGCAATAAATTATGTGAAAATTATTAAATACAGAAAAATAACTGAACTTATTCAGGGAAAGAAGAAATCGCTTTGAATATTCAGTTTTTGAAACTGGATGAGAAAACAATGTTAAAAGGAGCATTTTACTGAAAGCTAAAATGAAAAGAAAAATATAACGCCAATTTGCCATTAACTGGGCCATGATGGCAAACTCAAAAGCAATTTTTCCGCAAAAAAGCCTTTTTTTCCCGGTTTGCTTCAGACTGCAATAGATTTTAACAAAAATGTAGAAAATCCTTCAATTAATATTTTTATCATACATGTTTTAACAGAGGACGAAAGACTTGTTTTATAATCTATGAAAATTTCAAAACTTTATATCCTATGCTAAAATTTTAAAATGATATACTACATCAAATAGTCTAAAAAATTGAGCGATTTTCAAAAATTCGTCCAAAATTCAGAAATTAAATTATAATTTTCATACAAGCTTCTTTGAAAAGATAAGCTCTGTTCGAAAGTGTAAACAGAAAAACTCTGGTAGGATTAGTTTGTTCATCAATTAAGAGATATGTGCGAAAAATCGTTTAAAAATAAAATAAAAAAATCTAAATCGAATCTCCAGATTTCATTGGGCCCACCAGCGGTCGAGCGGTAAAGTCGCTGAACACTGGTAGTTCGGTCCGAGGTTCGAATCCCGCACGCGGGCTGGCTGCATGGGTGGTTTCGTGGTTTTCCCTATGTGTAACGTGTATACGAGCCAGTTTCCCTTAAAAAGCCCTCCACGAAGGCATCCCTCCCCTTAGGCAGATAGCCCTCGTGTGCTTTGCCATAACTCAACACACCAACACCACCAACACCAGATTTCATTGTCAACTACAAACTTAGTGTTAACAAAATTTGAATTCGATAGCTTATCAGCAAATAGTTACAATTCGATGACAAAATTCCACTCACAGTAAAACATCATGAGTGAACTAAATAAAATCATTTATAATAAAAATACTAGATTAAAATTGTTGAGTAACAAAGAATTCTGAGAGGTAGTAAATATGAACTAATGTGTAACTCGAAATACACATTTTATTAATATGTTCAAAGAAACTAGCTGAAGTTATTTATAAGTTTATTTAAGTTGTTATTAAGTTTATTTTTCATAACTATGACATTATTTAAAACGATCCATTTTCAAGGATAAATTTCAAGCAAGCCAAGATCAATCAGAAGACAAACTTAACGTTTCGCGGGTAACGCAAGAAAAATAATTACTGGCATGTGTGGACAAAATTACTTGAAAAATTGCCTTTTCTGAAAAGTTATAATGCTATAACTCAAAGGTATATGCGTTGAACAATCGCTATAAATGAACAAATACAAAAGGATTTCAAGACTTCTACACATGTTTTATTTTTTTTCTCTAAAACTGTTGTACTCTTATAGCAAATACAGTGGCTTCACTTTATGATTATATTTATCTGTTGTTAGTTTTCTTTTGTAATAATCGTTTTCATTCTTGTAATTTTTCTCCTCTTTTTTTCACAGCTCTATTATTTGCAACTAAAGAAGAAAAAGAAATTAAAATACAGACTTGAAGGAAAGGTTTTCGTACTAAGATCGGTTAATTGTTTTTGGTCTTTTTATTATTAACGTTTTGTGAATCCGAATGAGCTATCAGTCTCGAAACGGAATTTGGCTACGTATCATTTTAAATGTCTTAATCACTTTTCAAATTGTTTCTACGAGATATTATCGCTCTGTATTACTTTTACAGAAATTGAATAATGAAAAATGTGCATGAATGCATGCATGTTTCTTGCACTGTCAAAAAACGACGGTATCTAGGATCATCAAATTATGAATAACATAGTTCTCCACCCGAACATGTGAATGTCCGAATTTTGAATTTTATATTTCACATTATATAAAACTTTAATGTATTTTTAACAACTCAACCATATGAAAGCGAACAGTGGCAACACTGTATGGATTAAAACATTTTTACCTCCAGCGCGAGATTGCATACTGAAATTCTAAAGATATGCTGTTTTTAAATATTTTGTGGTTTGGCGACTGCGAGCTCAGCGAGAGCACAGAAAAACTTTAACAAACCATTTTGAAGGGCAGTTAAAATCTGAGCTCTTTCTGATATTTCTTTTATTTGGATAACTTTATTTATTAAATATCACGTTCTTTCCACTTAAGCAGCATAAAATTCGATTAAAGAGCAAAATCCCAAAATATTTAAAAACAGCATATCTTTAGAATTTCCACAGTCTATGAAACAGAAAACTATGTCTCGCGCGATGGAGATAAAAATTCCGTACACTGTTGTTACTGGTCTCTAACAGATTACTATTAAATTTTTACAAAATATAAAACACGTACCAAACAAATGCGAAATTCAGGCTTCCAAGTGCTCACTTTCAGGTGGAGGGCTACGTTATTCAAAATTTGATGACTGTAGGTACCGTTGATCTTTCACAATGCGAGAAAACATACATTCATGCAGATTCTTCATTATATAAAATACAGGTGGGAGCAATATTTGGTGGGAACAATCTGAAAATGATTCAACACTTTTAGTGATTCAATTCAAAATGCCGTTTCGAGACTAATAGCCCTTCTGGGTTGATACTCCTATGGGCTTATAATTAAAATTAAAATTCTGTGAAATGTAAAAGGTTAAACAATAATTTAATAAGTTATTAACTTTATGATGAATAGTTGGAGAAGAAAATAAAATATCAGACCTCGTCTCATTCGGGTCATGATTATTCATTTGCTTGTGGCTCAGCAGTGCCTTTCCTTGTGTTATAATATAAGCTCCCTCGACATCTTCTTTCAAAAGAGACCCATCTCACTACAATTAAAATCATTCTACAACAGATAATCTTCAAAATTCACAATCTTCTTGAACATGCCAATGAAGCTCTCGGTGGTCGATATGTCTGTGCTTCTGCGTCCCGGTGCCCCAAAAAGGTGTGGATGCAAGTATTTCCCTTAATTTTTTCGAACTACCCGCAGTTTGTCTTGAATAATTCTTCGTCCGTGGTGCATTCTGACGAATTTTACGTGAGTTTAACAAAATTTCGCTTTCTCACAAAAAAAATCAGGTTTTAGTTTTAATAGCCTCGCCTTTTATATTCTTTTTGTTGATCCACATGTGTTGAAATCTTTCAACATTGTCGTGAATACGTGGACTTTGCGTAGAAAATCTTGTGACAACCTTTCAACCATCAATCTATTTAACGTTATTCTTGATTTTGAGGATAGTGCATGTCGCTGGATGTGGACCAATTGTGTATGTGTGCTAGGTCACTCACGTTCACACCGCGTTCTCGTTTCTGAATAAATGTACAGTGATCGTTCTTCTCCTTCCCGTATCTTCTTGTGTCATTTTCTTTGGGGACGTATGTGAAAACATGCTTAAACTTTGCTCTGAAGAAAGCAGAATAATGTGTCTGAATACAGCTTTCACAGAGTACAATAAGAAAACAGCTGAACGAGCTCTAAACGCAAACTAATAGTTGTGATCTGAGCAGAAGCCTGCATGTGACGTCGGTATACCCGGTCACATGTTTTGCGAAACGTTCCTCGATAAGGGAGTCATTTTTTATACTTTATTCTGTTAGATATGCAAATCACTCTTAATGGGAGGCTTTTGTTAAGCGAGGTTGGACTGTATATTAAAAATAATTATATAACTTTAAGGAACAGTACAGAAATTACATAGATAAAAATTATTATAATGATTTGAATTTCTTGCTGACAATTTTGATTTAATAACCGCCATTGTCAGCAAATCAACGATTTTATTTTATGCGCATACAACCAAGATTATAACAGAAATAGATTTTTTTCCTATACTAAATACATAATTGCGAAAATATGTAACAATTTTGCACGCAATTTTATAATAAGGAACAAATTATTTTTAAGAATACATTATGCATTCCAAAGAGTAATAAAATGCATAACGTGAATTAATTATTAAAGTAATAAACATACATCTACATTTTATTTTATTTATTTTCATGATGACTTTATATTTAGAATAAGTAATGACTCTGTAATGATATTTAGACCAGATCTGAAAAGATAAAATCATCATCAGCGTTTTATGGCTATAAATTTAAAACCTTACAGAACAATACGAAGGATGAGTACAGTTGCAGACTTCATGGGAAAAATTTCATAGCTTTTTGTGATGCCACATGGATCTCATTCGCTTGAATATTGCAATAATAATCTTCTTTTTGTCAACTAGTTCTATTTGTGCTTGGTATGATATCATTCCATGACTCACATCTTCTATAAATTTGAATCGACAACATTTTTTAATCCAGGAAGGAGGTAGCTGTGAATGTTAGGAATATCTATAGCCTAGTAATTTTATTATATGCATTACGTCAGCATATGTTACAATATACACCCGTATTACATCACCATTCATTTGCTTAATGAACTAGACATGATCTATTCTTTTACGAACTGATTCAAAGAACAGATTCACTTTACTGAGATAGTAAATGCTAATTCCTAAAAAGAGAGTGATAGTCCTTTTTTAATTCACCCAACGAGAGCTCTTGTCGGAAGCATGCAAAAATGTTCATTCACATTTTAGGGATAAAAAGAACATTTATCGTCCCATGTTTAAAAGTGAAAGGAGTTTAATTTCTATCATTCTCCAATTATTTAATGTTTTTATTTTAGGATTTATTATTATTATTTATCTAGAATTTATTTTACTTATTTATTATTTTTATTTATTCTAGAATTTAATTTAATTAGCTCAGTGTAGAGAAAAATATTTGAATTTCGAAATCGCAGCTGAAAGAAATCAGTCCAGGTAGTTCGCGGTTTGTTTGATTCAGTTCTTATTCTACTGCTTGCTGAATTCTTTTCGCTCTTCACTTCCATGAAATCCATTCCCGATGACACTGCTCATCGATAGTTTCTGCTCCTCTCTGTATCGTTGCTAATTATTCTTGATCTTTTTCAAGGTTATTCTTAATGAGCGGTAACTCATAAAAATGAAGAAAGTCATTTGAGTGAACGAACAGTTAAGACGGTTTTGCCGGTTTCTATAATGAACCATCTGCAAAATCTCAGATAACATAACATAATCTCAGCTGCTATTTCGGTCAAAGCAAATTTCAAAATTTACCTTTCTCTGTATAAAATACTTTGTCAGACATTTCATGTACAGAAAAGACTTGTATCTATTAATTAATACAAAGCTATCCATGATTATTACTTGCTTAAACAAAGAGAATAGGATTAAATTGGCACGCATATGTTAAAAGGCACCTCCTTACATTAATTAAAATTTCTAATTCATGTATAAGGTCTTTTATGATTTTGATAATAGCTCATTTTTCATTAGAAGATTATACATTTCAGAATGAATATGAAATATAAACTGGGAACTAAGCGATTGTGTAATTTCCTACAGTCAAAAAAATTATCTAGTGAAAGTTTTCAGCAAGTAAATATATTTTCAAGTGTTAAGAACAGAGATTTAAAATGACGTACGATTTCAGTGCTCTTAGGATTTGTTGCTAAATTCTTCCTCATTAAGATATTGTAAAATAAAAATAAAACTTCGCAACTATCAAACTCAATCTGCTGAAAATGGTTTTACTCTGTTATTTCTCCAGAGATAAATATTACTAACCGCGAAAATTAAATTCTAACTATTTTCCTTCCTTTTCTTATTCTTTTACTATTATTACTTCATTAGGGATGGACATGATAACAGGTTTTTTCTACCGAGAATGTCTTTTAACTTCAAAACAAAATAAAGTGCAAAAGACAAGAAGATTATTCTTTGGGGAATAGACTAATAATAGCGTAATTTATGTAGAACGGAATAATACTGAAAGATGAATTTCATTTGCAAGCATAATTTAATTTAAAATCGTGCTTGAAGATTTAAATATTAACATTGTATTTGCCTTTTAGTACGGCATAACTAATAATTTCATTATATCTGCATTTATAGCTCTTAACTTACTACGCCAGATTCTTTTCATCAGTATCTGCATTCGTGATTTGCATTTATTGTTGAGATTATTTTTATATATTTCAAATTAAACTCGAAAGCAATAAAGCAACAGTACAATAGATTTCGGAATTCATCACGTTCTAAATTTCATGACGCAATATTAGAACAAGATCTCTGTACTCTTTTAAAGGTGTAATAGAAGACTAAACATAAAAGTTGTAAATCTTTCCAAAAACCAGGCACGGAAAAGAAAATAAATTCGAGGGCAAAAATAATATAATATAGAGTCTCCTGTTATCTAACAAAAATGTATTCCATTCGACATGCCGTTATAATTTCTCTAAATACCAAGATAGCAATACCTTTCTCGAAAGATATAGTAACTTTCCTTATATTACCAGACACGATTTAAACGGGCTACAGCATAACAAACGAGAACGGATATATACTGCAAAATATTTTAGATGCACATAATTTGCTCAACTACAATAATTCTGGGAAACATTTTTGAGACAACGTAATGAAGACAATGACCTTATGTAAATATGTCACCGTTTCACATTGCCTTTAATATAAAAGTAACGGAAAGTTCAAATTCCATCCTTAGAGTATGCTAAGCTAAGCTATAATAATCTATGCTAAGCTCAGTAACTGGAGAAACTGTAGCTGTAAAGATACGTATGAAAATTTATACAAAGACAGATATTTCATTAGAATTTTAATAGAAAAAGTGTGTAAACTTGCAAATATAATGTCTTTTGAAAATATTGGCCAACCTTCTCAACTAAATAAGACAGACGCAGCCTTCAAAATATACTTGATGCAGTTTCCATCAAGCCACAGCAGAAAATCATATTATGCAACAAGCTGTAATATAGTAAAATATTCCCACTTCACTGAAATTAGATTAGGCCACCTTCAACAATCCATTAAATAATATCAGATATCATAAAGAATTTTTTTGGAAAAAAAAAAGCTTCAGATCCACACATTATCAATAAAATATAGTAGATCTACAAAATAAACGCATCTTTTCTCTAATACGTTCTAATCTATGATTGGTTTTGCACTCATTCTTCAATTAACTAAAGATTAGCAAAATTATTATGCTTAAGAAGAATCTAATAGACATTATTTCTATTTAAATAATCGCTTGTCTGCTATTGGAAAAGCTCTATAGAGAACAAAAGCAGATTACGTCACCAAATTACGAAATATCAAGTACTGAACGATAAAAATTTTGGATTCGTGATACACCTATCGACATCTCATGCCGATAGGTGTATCACGAAGTAAACACAATTAAATGTACTAAAACCTTAAATCTCCATACTGCGGTCCTCCATTAAAACGTAAGGGAACGCTCCCGACTCTTTCGACTCTCTCTTTTGCCAACAGTACTACAGTTACTTCAGAACTAATTTCCTAAAACTATGTACCAATTAATGGCACCTTACCTTTAAAAATGGGAAAGCTTAATAATATCAAATAATACTGCCCATAAGTTTCGTTCTTGTATGCAGACATCTGAAGGAAGTTCAATACCATCCTGTCCTGCAACTGTTTACAACATATTACAGTTATAACATTCGCTGATAATGTAAAAGTTATTGTCTCCTAAAACAAGAAATATACTAAAATAAGAATATAAAAAGTTAATTAAACACCGGAAGTTTCAGTTCCATAGCAAAGAGCAAAAAATATAAAATTTTCAAAAAAAAATCCAAATTTATTTTTCTCAAGCCATCCGAAATTCTTCATAGGAAATAAACTCTAGACACATTAGACTGCAGACAACGTTAAACTATTTCTTCAAAGCACATTTTTTAGCCTCAAAACTAGTGAAGCACTTAAATGATGATTACAGCCAGAAAAATATAACTGTCTCCAAATACCTTCGTGATATGCAAGGCGACAGAAATTTCTGGAAAACCGCCAAGCTCAAACAGCATTAATACTATGATTTATGATAATAGAAATGATTCACAAAACAAATGGAGTCTTCTTGTATATGTTTTTGATAAATATCTGGAATATCCTACACTTTGAAATGCTTGAGGTTTAAGAAAATGATTCAGTTTAGGAGAAACAACAAAGTTACAGGAGACCCACTTTCTTCCCCCCCCCCCATAGTCACAGACTTTTTCTCACATTCAATGTATACTCTTCAAAACAATGATAGAAGAAAGCGTTACCTAAGTATCAAAAACAGGGTATCGTGCAGAAATGAGAGATGCATGTGTTTCTTACCGTCTAGGGTCTTTTTTCTCGTTTTCTTCATTGTCTTCTAAATCTAGTAAATTTATGCAAATCAACTTCGAATGCAAACCGTTGCATCTTGGCAGATATCATATAACTACCTTCCATAGTGAAAGCTAAATAGGCAATTGTGTTACAACTAACACAAGGAAATGAGCTTCAAGATAATCATTTAATGCATTAAATTATAAACATTCGGAAACATAATTTTTTAACATAATCCATAATTTTTAACATGATTTTTTTAACACATCCGGAAACATAATAAACATAACATTTTCGCCATTTTGGGTTATGAAATGCAGAATCAAGATCTAAGCTAAAAAAGTCAAATAACTAGTCTCCGTCATACCAGTAGCTTAAATAAGGAGGTGATTCTAAATTTGATATCAATTAAGGTACTACTTTGGTAGACGGTTGCACGGATTTTTGGCGATTTACGTTGGCGCAATTCTGGCGCGGTTTTTATAATCATCAGCCATCTTGAAAAACGCTGTTTTTACGCATAGTAAAGTATTCGAAACTTTAAAAAAAAAAAATAATAAATATCGTTAAAAGTATTGGTTTAATTTTTTGTTGAAAATGTCGTTTTTTAAGATGGCAGGTAAGTGTAAATAAATACATTTACTATGAGTATAAAATACTAAAGTAAGGTTATTATTACTTTCATATAGCAAAGAAGAGAATAAAAACACCGCTATAAAAACATTGTGCCAATGTTTAATTAGATTAAAATATTACTTAAATTGAATATCGAATTAAAAACCTTATACCAACATTTAAAAGAATTAAAATATTACTAACTTCAAATACTTTAAAATACGTTATAGAGAATATAATAAACATTAAAACATATGTGACAATAATTATCTCAGCAATTTTTGAAAATAGTGTATTAATTTTTTTAACAAAAATTAAAGTATACAATTATAAAGTAAAAGAAAAATATGTACTTACATTTTTTTAGTCACTTAACCTGTCATTTAATCGTTTATTGATAAGGACCACAAAAAAAATCGGAATCATAATTTAGATATCAATGAAAAAAATTTGAAAAATGTAATATCAAGGGCAGGAATAAAAAAAAATTAAAAATAAAAAAAAAAAAAATTATAAATAGATAAAGCAATTTAGACTCCAATAATGGGTATTGTTTTTAAGATTTCGAAGATCCTCTAACCGACCCTCCCTGAAGTACAAAGGACAATTTTTTTATTCCGATACCAATAATTCTTGGTACTTGCCAATAACAACATTCTTTGAAAGAATTCGAAGATATGAATTAAATTTTAAAATGGCGCAGCAATGCACAAATTTTCAGTAACCAATCAGGGAGCTGATTACAGCTCGTTAATGCACAAATATTCTATACCAATCAGAGAGCTGATTACATCACGCTTAGAATTAAAATTATTTAAATAATCATACATAATAAAATCATTTAAAAAATGCAAAATTAAAATGTACTTTAATATTTAACAGCCATAAATAATGTTTAAAACATTAGATTAAATTTATAAATATTAAAACTAATTACTTTTAAAGTAAGGTGACGCCATTGATTACATCATCCACAATATAAAATTTTATAAAATATCATAAACAATAAAATTTTTATTTCAAATAAAAATGTAAAATTAAATTGATTTTGATATTTAGAAGCCATTAATAATATTTAAAACACGGAATTTATGCATAATAAAACGCATTATTTTTTAAATAAAATAACAACAAAGTATCGGTTACCATAAATAACTTATCCAGTAGTGGGTTTACCATAAGTCGTATTACTCACCAAAAGAAAATACACCAAAATATCGCCAAAATCCGTGCAACCGTCTACCAAACTAGCACCCAAATTAAATAAAGTTTTTGTTCATACAACAATAATATAATAAATCTACAAATAAATGTCCACATGATTAAATTAGACTTTCAGGCAGAACTGATAGCGATGAAGGAAATAGCATTGTGGCATAAAAATCGTGTCCACAAAAGTCTTCAGCCTGTCTCTATTTCCTAATTGTTAGTCGTAGATGAACACTTCCAAACATAAAAATATTTTAAATGACACAAATAACCAGGTTTTCACATTTTTAAACAAAAAGAGGATTAATTTTGCGTAAAATAAAAAATCTAATACTTTTATACTTTCGTCCTTTTCGTATATTTGTGTTTAGGAAATTTCGTGCTCATCATATAAAACACAAAACTTTTGACTCTCGTGCGACAAAAACTGACCTTTAATTTCAAAATTCGCGATATTTGACGTCATTTTAAACTTGTCTATTTGGGTCAGTTAATAAAAAATTAGAATAGTTTAAAGTTGATTCTTTTTCCCATTAAATGCCATTTAGTTGCATTGCTTTGTGATTTTCTAATGTTTTAGTAACTTATAAGTTTTACAATTCTAAAACTATGTTACCAATAGTCTCATGAAGTTTATTACTTTAGAATCGTAATTTGGAAATCATAAAAATTTCGTTCTAAAGTACAGATATTTTTCATTTAAAATTAATGCAAGCAATGTGCTTCGTGTTGGCTACATGCCAATACTGAAACTTGTGCTGTTCTGTAGAATACGAATTCTGTAAGATTTTATGCATAAAATTTTAAAGCAAATATTGATTAACAAATTATATTCAACAATAATCTTCATAGAAATGCTCTTAGGAAGTCAGTTAATATCAAGGAAGCCTTTTACTTAAAATTATTTTATTTTTAGTAACGTACGAATGCAAAAATTTCGCTCCTCAAGTTCTGTACAGCTCTTAAATATGATTCCCGATTTGAATACTGAATATCTCGGTCACATTTGGTTATACTTGTTTCGTTTCATTTTTTTATAAAAATTACAAAATTCTTCAAAATATAAGTGTATTGACCGAAGGAACATCTAAAAATTATATTTCGTAATTTTTGAAAAATTTAGTTCTTTAAATTTAAAAACACCAAATTATGAATCTTTGAGGTATTTAAATATTTTTCTAGCTGGAAAAATATGGATCTGATCAACGGTTGAAAAATTGAAAGTCGGGCGGGGACTTTAATGGATCCGACATATTTTGAATCTCGCAGATTAGAAAAGTTGTTAACTGACAAAACTCACTAACAAGATTTAGTATTAAATGCTATGTTAACGGTATTGGTTTACTTATTTATGGTTGAAAGTCACTTATTTCTAGATCAAACGGACTAGACGAAATTACTTTCGTTTTCATCAGAAACTGAGGAGCGAAAACTCAGAACATCCCATTGGGAAATAAAAGTGAGCGTGAAACCAGTTTCAACATGCGAAATTCAGAGTTGACGACACCGAGCAGAGTGGTAGTTTTGTCTAACTAATTCTATAGACACATGATGAATTAAAGACGATTTGTTTATGTCTCAAATTTCTATATAACCTTTTACGCAAATCTTTCCATTAGCTAAAATCTTATCAGTATTCTGTTACAGGCGTCATACATCTACGATACTGGGAAAGGGGTAAAAAATTAAGTTGACAGAAATGATGGTAATGCAGTAAAAACTCATGTTGTTTCCAAGTAATACAAAATATATTTTTAAATAACAGGTGAGGAGTTTATTGAAAGTTAATTAGTAATAAACTCTAAGATACTAACAAAATAAATGAACTGACCCTTCGATAACAGAGATTCGAATTTTGTTTTATAACGCACTCTTCGTCACTGTTAACAGGTTAGAATTCAATTCATAACAATGGTAGAATATTTGTTAAAAAAATAAATAATATTTTAGATTTCTGAAAAAAGTTGCTGTTATTAAGCTACTTTCAAATTTGGAAAAAAAAAAAAAAAAAAAAAAAAAAAAGAACACTTGCGAACAATACATTCTACTTTTAAAATTAAAATTTGTTTAATAATAATAATTATTATTTTCTAGCAATTAATTTACGGAATTTTAAATTTTGCGCATTATAATTAGAAATTACTACTGTTTCCTCTTTTATACCTTTAACACTCAAGTTAATGGTTACATGACTTGCGAAAAAAAAATAATAAAGTAATGTTAATATATAGTTTCGCTATCAATGTCATTAATTATTGTTGCATAATTTACTCGTGAATTTTTAAGAGAATATTAATAAACAAACTCGGCAAAATAACCGCTGACCCGGACGTGATTTGAACACGCAACCTTCTGATCTGGAGTCAGACGCGCTACCGTTGCGCCACCAGGCCTCACACAAATAGTTTGAAATAAAATTTAAAAGTGAATCAGCAAGTTTCCAAATTAAAAATATTCAAGAAGGTATAGAATTTTTTATTACGTAATTTAGCAACACATAAAAAAATTAAATGTTTTAAATCGAGGATTAAAATAATCTCCGCTATTTAGTAATCTCGGATATCTCTAATAATATATGAAATCTCTAATAATATATGAAAAACTCAGTAGAATTATTTTTGCTTATTTATTAATTTTTTTAATTTTATTTTGTTGCATCTCTCTCCCCTGTTTTCGTATTCGAAGTTATATTTGCATTCTGTGCCTCTTAACTTACACTACATTTTACTTAAAGAATTCATTTAGAAAAATTGAATTCAGCTTATAATTAGAATATCCTTCCATACTCCAATCGATTCAAGAACAAAAAAATATAATAATATTTATCATTGATGTAAGATTTATCTGTAACTTCTTGAATCCGCAATTATTCAAAATAAAATAAATAAATAATTCAATTTAGATTGTACTTTTACGTCAGAAACACAGATGGCAGCACTATATGCGGTAATTTAATGCATTCTATAAATTCTTGAAATTTAGATTCAAGATATAGTTTTCGAACAATTTTGAGACCAAAGAATTTAAAAATAATATTGACAGATGTCTTAATGCATATTGGCCTTATATTAACTTCTCCAATGGACTTTGTTACGTATGTCCATAAATACTCTCATTCATAGGTCACTTTATAAAATATTTATTATTTATCCAAATGCCTGATCTGGAAAGAAACCCATTTCCTTCACGTTTGATGGAATAAAAGAGAAAATTTTTGTTCACTAAATTAAAAAAAAACTGCTCATAGCTTTGAATCAGCTTCTGCATTATCACAGTACATGCAGAATGAACAAGTGTGTGGAATTGATAGGATAAATATTCCAATTACGGTTAACACAGTACATCTGAAATTTCAGATTATTGCATGAAAGCCATTTTCGTAGTAGTACTGAGTGATAGAATTTGTCATAATTATTTCACCAAAATACACATTTTGGATAAATGGTCAAAACATACATTTAAAAAAAAAAAAAAAAAAAAAAAAAAAAAAAGATTTTTGAAATAAAATATTATAAAGCTTGCAGTTCAAAGGTTGACTAACATACATAGAGATTTTAGAAATAAAGAGGCATATTTTTTGTATGTGGAAAAATAACGCATTTAGTTTTAAAGCAGCAGGTTAACATAAAAACTCCTTTTGTCTAAACAAACATGTAAACTGTATTTCAATGCATTCTAATATCACTCCAGCAGTATTCAAACTATGAATATGGTGTCCTGGAAACTTAAAGCCAATATGGTGTCCTGAAAACTAAAAGTCGCAAAGTGGATAAAAATTCTAAAAACTTTGAATTGATGGTTCTCAACTAAGAATCGGTAATGTATGACTGACTGGTAATGTAATATACGAGTGTGCTGCAACCCTCCTAGCCGATAACCGGTCTCATGTTTAACGCAGCACATCCAACACGCATTACAGCAAAAATACAGTTAAAAACATCAAACTGAAAAAATATTTTCAAACCAGTTTTCCTCTTGCCATTTATAAAATTCATCAAATCTATTGCAAATCTAAACTCTTTCTTGCCGGGATTAGAATTCCTTTACGTTACCATGTTTTTCCCTAACATATCGCTATAATACGCAGTCTTCGACGAAATGCCGTTCATTGCTTTCAGCACTACAAAAATTACGAAGACTATTGTTTTGCAAATTAAATCTTTTCATGTACGCCAGGTAGCGCCCGTGTCTCCTAATTATTTGATTGTAATGAAAATCACATATCATTCTTATATTTTTAGAAACTCCAGAGTTTAACAAATAATGTTTCCTTTTTTCCGGCAATGTTCCATTTCCAGCAATCATCATAGAAATCCTCGGTTTTACCAATAACAATTATTTTTTATGCCTGAATATCGAACACATCTCCAGCATTACGCATTTTAGCCACTTCTTTGGCCAGTATGTCGGCCCTCTCCTCCTATAACCTTCTGACTGGTGTCGCGAAATTGTTTTGGGGATTGTTTGCATTTTTATGCGATCGCACTATTATGAAGTTTGAATACCACTTCTCTAACCTGTAACCGTCTACTTTTAATATTTATTTAATACAAAGTAAGTGAAATAAAATATTCCGAAGAAATAATCTATACTCAGCCAAAAGATGGCAGCACAAAGCAAGATGTTAAAGCTCAACCATATTTAAAATTAATATTTGCAGAAGAGATTGAGAGCCAAAATTTTGCGTATCTTACTCGTTTCCCAAACACTCATTTTGCTACTTACGTACCGAATACGTAAATAATCTATTACGTTTAGCTTCTAGAAAAATTGCACGGATTCAGTTTGTGTTAATCATTAACCGATCAAGTCGAGCGGGAATTTTCGGGGATAACTGTGCTTAATATGAATACAGACAATTTGCCTTAACAATTTCATAAGATGGTGTACGTTCTATTAAGCATACAGCCCTCGATTGCTTTGATATAAAGAAATAAATACAATAAATAAATAAATAAAAATTTAGGAGTGGAGATTCCAGTTTGGGAATACTCCTATAAGGGAAAAAAAAAAAAAAAAAAAAGCTTTAATCAATTATTTTCCAAGTTTAATGTTAACTGCTCTGAACGTATAAAATTTCATTTTATTTTATTCTGAAATAACTTTTAAGTTTTGGACTATGCTTGCATAGTGATTCTTACATTTTTCAAATACGTATAGAGCAGTGGATCTTAACCTGAGATACGTGCTCTGCGAATGTGAGAAAGTATTTCCAGGGGTGCGAGAGAAATTTCCAGGTTTTCACTCGAAACTACCACTTGGCCATCTGATAGCTAAAATATTCACAAAAAGATGAATAATATACATTAAAATATACATTAAAAGAAATCAATTAGAATAATGTTGCGAGGCAAGTTTCTAAATTTTTGATGGAAACTACGACTTGACCGCCCCTAAGAAAAGAGAGAACGCTAGTTATAACGAGTTTTGGAAATTTATAATAAAGAAAGGACATAGAAAAGTTTTCCGAGTATCTCCTAATTGATACCCTAAAGTAAGAATAAGAAGAAACATACAAATTTAAAAAGAAAGACATTTAAAATATTCACACACAGAAAAAAAAAAAAAAAAAAGGATACGGAATGTGTCACTCTAAATCTAAACTGAACGAAACCGACGCAACTAGTTTAAACAAACAATTCGATTTTTCTGTCCTTCTTAGGCCGGAGCTTATGTCTGTTAGATTATCTGATTAGGCAGTCAAAAAATGTTAAAATGTAAAAAACCTAGCAGAATGAAAAGTAATACTAATGGAGATTTACTAAATAGAGATGGAATGTAACTATTAAATTAAATTATAAATGGGATTTTTAATTAAATTACAAGTGGAAGTATAAATTAAATTATAAATGGAAGTACTAATAAGAAGTTATGTCTTATTTATTTAGCGTGTATCTTATGTACTATAAGTCTCTAGAAGTCGAGAAGTCAGTAAAGTTAGGAGATGCCGCCATCTGTTGGTGGCTTTACTGTTCGTTCATCCTGAAGTAGGAAATAAAATTACTGAGTAGTTACTTGTGATACTAATAATAATAATATATAGTACAATTCTTGAAAAAAAATTTAGCTATAAATTAAATCGCATAAAAGAAAGAATATTATATTTACACTTCGCAGAATTTCTTCAGCTCAAGTGGACTCGATCTCATGTTATTCAGTCCTCCATAATCATTAAACGCTAGGTTGGTCCGCTCGGCTATCGAGCTTAGTACGCACACTGCGTACGAGCTCGTAATGGGCGCACAGAACTGATAAATGGGCACCATACTTCGTAATGGGCCCATTACTGCTCGTAATGGGCACACAGAACTGATAGCAGCTTGAAATTAATTTTTCTGAAATGGAGCACTTTGCAGTTAAGAACTCTGCGTACTCGCAGAGCTCTTCTCAGTATCACAGAGCACAACGAGTAGTAACATTTCAAACTACTAATAATCTTAAATACAACATAATGCACCGCGCATTCGATGAACGAAATTCGCGCTATCTCTCAATACTCCGAATTCAGCTCTGAACTGAAAACTGAGAGCTGAAACTCTTTCTGGTCTTACATAGTTTTCCCTCCGGCTGCTGAGAAATCTCAATTTAGTGAGCTAGCCATTTACGCCGATGATAGACAGACTTGCCCCTGTAATCTTGTTTTTAGGGAAACATTCACACTTTCTAAACAGTATTTAAAAGTAATGCAATATATAAGTAAAAAAGAAATCATCATTAAATAAAAATAATTAGGCATACTCGACTACCATTTAGTATTGTGATGGTGTGTGATCCTTTTGGGAGCTGCTCCTCTAAACAGTCATAATTTGCAATGTTTTTTTTATGATATTCTGAGTATAGTTTTCGAAACTCTTATAAAAGCTGTGAATTCTATTGAGTATTTCTGAATTGAGAATCTTGATATATAGATCGTTATGTGTCACGCGGGTGGCTAGAAGAAACTTTTCCGAGAAACCAGTTTGTCCATCGTATGCCATTGATGGGTTCCTAGTTGAAACACGTTTCTTTAAAAGTTGTGCATCACCCAGCTATGCGGGTCTTTTTGAAATCGAACTGAAAACTCCCGCTTGAAGCGCTGTCCGTCGTACGACTTCACCAAAGAACTAGTTTCGCATAAGTCGAAAGAACTAGTTTCCATCTAACATCATCTTAGAACTAGTTCCAAAAGAACTAGAACATCGCACCAAAGAACTAGTTTCGCATAAGATATCCCGAAAGTTCTTTAAGTAATGTTTATTTCGACGTGCTGTTGAAGGTAGCTTGTAAATGTAATGATGGTATTACAAATCACTGTGAATTAAGAATGATCCTTAGTACCTTGTTTTGCAGTCTTTAAAAGATTAACCTACCATATATTTCCGCTGATAAGATATATAATTTTTCACAAAGTTTTACAATTTCAGCATATTTCTGTCCTATAAGATGACCTCCAAACTATCAATGGCCGGCCGATGAATTTAGTTCAGATCAGCGATGATCATCTGAAACAAATATTATGTTCTTTAATCCGACAGCAGTGCCGAATTACAAAATCACATGTAACTCTCTCAAGTTTACTTTTTCATGTATAGCAGCACTGCCTATTGAAGCTCCTGCAGAATCACGAACAAGCATGCATCTTTTATACTTTTCGTTATAGGTTGTGTCGAGTTGAAATAATTTGTACTGTAAGTGTAATCAGCGCAAAATTTGTAAAGTGTTGGCTTAATCGTGAAACGAACGAAAAGAAAGAACCATGAAGCAAGCTTCCAGTTAAAAATCATAAAACAGGCTAAAGAATCGAACAACTATGCTGCAGGAAGGGCTTTCAATCTAACAAAGGATATGGTAAAAGAATGAATGAAGAATGAAGATGCTGTTAAAAAATGATAATGAAACATTTTCTATGACAGGAACAGCTTGCTGGCCAAATTTAGAAAATAACATTGCAAAATGGGCACAAGAACAGAATACAGAGTTACAGAGGTAGAGCTATTATGTTGTTATAAGAAATATAATTAGGACTTGTGCGTTGAAGTGAACGCGGGTCAATCTAAAACAAGGCAAAAAATTTAATGAAACAGTAGATTGCTCAATTGATTCATGAACAGGAAAATAAAACTGGTAATACGACAGAAAACAGAAACTGTTCAGAAATTATCACAAGTTCTTGACCATAAAGCCACGAGTTTTCACAAGTTTGTTCTTGGTATAAGGCAAAAATACAACTTTCGTTATTTAATATTGGAAATATGAAATAATTAATTTCGACTTGATGAACAATAGAACTTTGGAAACAAAAGCCATAAAAACTGTTCACTGCAAAATTGTAAGTCATGAAAAACCAAGTTTACAGCAGTATTCACATGCATGGCAGAAGGAACAAAATTAAAACCCATGGTCGTTCTCAAGAGGAAAACTACTCCTAAAATAAAATTGCCATCAGGCATTTCCGTGCATTTCCATTACAAGGGAAGAATGGTGTAAAATTATAGATATAAAATGTGTGGCAGAGGCGACCAGATGCTCTATGAAATCAACATAGTTTGTTGGTCGCGGTCATGTAACTGGGAACACTAAAAATCATTTAGCACAGGGAAATAGCAAGATTACTGTTTATACCGCCTCGTTTACATCGATGCTACAACCTGTAGATGTCTCTCTGAATAAACCATTCAAAGGTCATATGCATGATAAGTGGAATAACTAGATGATGAGTGCCGAAAAATTGCATATGGTGGAGTTGTACGAGCTTCGTCACTTAATAAATGCTGAATGATGTGCTCTCTAATTTAGTGATAGAATCATGCGAAAAAGTGAAAGTGAAAACAGAGATCAAATTCTTCTAATGTATTATTGCTTCTAATGTCAATATGATTTCTAATGCTATGGATGGCACTGCATTATGATTCGATATGGGATACTGATGACGAAGCGGAAATCACTTGTTTAGGTACAAATTGGGAACCATATGACAAGCCTCTGAACAACGAAAGTGAAAATGCGCTTGAGGAGGTGTTTGCCTTAGATGATGAATAAAAAGATTTTGCAGGATATTAAATACATTGATGAGTGATTTGTTTTATTTTATAATGTCATTACTATATATAAATTTCAATCTAATTTTTTTGTGTCCTATAATACGATTCTGGAATCTGAACGCATTTTCGTGATTCACCTATCATCTTATCTGAGGAAATATATAGTATTTGTTTTAGATCCTAATGCCCATGCCAGTTCAACGAAGAAAATAAAAGGACATATGGATTTTAAGATTCGAATTCCTAAACAAAGTTTACCTATATGATAATTATAGCTTTTATTTCTAAGAGAGATGTTGTGATGTTTAAAACGTAATCTTATATCAAGATAAAGTTCAATATATTTGATTTAAGTATGACGGAACAAGAGGAGCCATTTATGGTCATTTTTCAATGCTTACCCCTAGCGGGTACTTATGGAAAAATATTTCTGATGAGTTCTGTACGTTTATCTTTTATTTTTTAAGCCTAAAATAAGGAATAAACTTCATTGATACAGATTTTTGATATAGGCTTAAAGTTTTTTTTTTTTCTTCCCATGATGAGGGCTTATTGATTTGCATCGAATTGTTGCATCATCTGCCCAGCAAACAAGAAGATTTTTCCAGAATATCATTGATACAAATGTTAAAACGAAGAAGGCCTCCTACTGGGATGCTTCTGAGTTCGTGTACTGAAACAGTCAGAAATGAGTATAGTTAATTGCAGAGGAACATTATGAGACGTGAGTTTAATCAGAAGACCTTTGTGCTAAACCTCATCAAATGCCTTTCATATATCAATAAAAGTGCCAGCAACCGTCTCTTTTCTGTTGAAACTTTCTACGAGGAATTCGACTATTATGGTTATTTGCTGGTTTGTTGAAATCCTTTTGCGAAAACCAAACTGATCGTCAGAGATGATATTATCTTTAATGAAGGTAAACATTCTATTGATTATAATACGGCTATAGCTGGAAAAACAGACCCGAACTTGCAATCCTAGTACCAGTTGAAATTTTTCTTCTCAGCTCGATACCTCAACGCTCGATATCATCGTTTGAGGGTGATGTAACGAGAAGATTCGCGCAATGCGTCTTCGTGGATTGGAGTCGAACCAATCGAAGGACACATTTAATTTAACCGGCGTGTTCGTGAGGGTTTGTACGGAAAAATTTAGTTAGCACGGTTTGGTTTGGTATAAAGATGTAAATGTATATTAAAGAGTGGTATCACGAATTTTTCAGTGAAATAGGTATATTCTATATAAGTCTGTCACCAGGTATATTCATGTTTGTAAAAATAATAAAAGAATGTCATTTCATATGATAATTACACACAGGAAATACAAGAGACTGTTTTTTATTTTTAAATTATCAATCGGATGCTCCTCTCCAGAAATTTATACAAGAATAATTTTCGCGTTTGATTTTAATTATCACTTTCAAATTTGTTTCTGGCGGAATATACACTTCGATTAGGTTGTAGAAATTTACAGGAGTATTAAAACATACTGTTGTTAAACAATGAAGGAATACATTTTTTCAAAATTGCTTTGTTTATACAAAAGTAAATTTCAATTACAGAAAGTAAGACAAAGTAAAAATAAAAATGCAAATAAAAGGGACAGTTAAGGTATAATAATTTGCTTAATTTTATGAAAGGTTTATAAATTTAAGAATTTTAATTCGTAAATTATCTGTATATAATGATTCATTTAAACAGAAAGATAGGTTAAACAATATTCTAATTTTATTGCTTGCAATAATATTGTAAACCCAAACGTATTACGTGAGTAAAAACAAATTTTTATCTGTGGCTTCTTAAATCCTAGAGTCACGGATATTTTTCCTTATCATCTGCTACAGTGGAGCACAGAACTAACATCAAAGTTGAAAAAAAAATATCTTACCCCCTATTGCTACAAACTCTCGATTCATTTTTAGATATTTATAGTCCATACTGAGCAATGCTACGACTGAAGTCTTTCCAGGATTCACAAAAGTAAGCTTCGTAAAACAAACGTTTCGATTGGATGGATAGTTTTGTGGCCTATGGGGAAATTCAGCATTTATTAAGTAACCCATGAATTGCGATCGGATTCCATAGCGTATCTTCGAGCATACAAATAAATCCGTATGAACATGGTTGCTATGGTAACTAAACTCATTTTTTCTTTGTAGCCAATTTTGTACCACCCAAGTACAGTAGCAGTTATTGTTCTCTTTCGCTATCAGGAATGTATTGCATTTCCTATTTAACCACCCCAAGGAACCGCATAAAGCGTTAGGCTTCTCTTAGCAAAGGAAAGACTAAGATATGGCTCTCTTTTGTTTGGCAACTCATATATGTTAATCTATTATTGGTAATTAAATATGATCTCCTTGAAGTATCAGATAAATTTCAGTAATTAAAAAGTATAGTTTTACATTAAAATATTTTATTTCTTACATGGATTCAAAAATTTATTTCTTCGAATTACATTCTCGAAACTATACAAAGAATGCTTCTGCATAAGTTGTAAACATCTTTATAGTTACGCATAATAGAAAATTTAACTTATTAATATACCTGTATATATATATTTATACACGCGTACCTATGTAGTAATTTACTAATTTTTAAAATTTCATGTGTCTAAGGTTCTAAGGTAATATCATTTTGAGTTAAAATTTCGTAAAATGTGATTTTTCGCTTGAGTGGAGGAATTCTCTAAACTATGTGACTAAGATATGAAGGAAGACTAGCAGAGAAAGACGCTAATGTGACAATCAAAATCGTAAAAACAACCTTGTATTTAGCGTAAGTATATTGAAACACTCAATCGATTTCGAGGGCAGCTAAAGGTCCCTCCTCATCAGGAGAAAGAAATACATAGAAAGAAGAAAAATAAAGGGGCAGGAGTCTTAGAAACACGTGGTCCTTATAAGCACTGCGCGTGGTTGTAACCGGATTTTTAATCGAGTTGCACTGGCCGCCTACTTTTACTGAGAAAGGCTATCTGATCAAACATGTAACCCAAGGGACAAGAAAAATGGAACACAGGAAATGCATCTCCATCCTTTAGTAACGGCAGACTCTCGTCGGGGCGAAATGTGGGCTGGACCGTGACCCTCGAGAAGAAGGTTCTCTTGAAGGTTTTAAATGATATCTTTTAAATTCCTAACGGTTCCCTGAGGATATAATCTTCTTTGAACTATGAATTGCATTGAAATATAGACCTAATATATGCACTATATTTTATCATCTTATCTGCACAGATGGAAATATTATTCGCTTTAAATTTCATTATGAATGTGTTGTGCAAATTATGAATGACATTGTTGAACTGAAATTTTAGAAGTCATATTTCATTTTTCGAAACTTTAATTATTAATTTATATTTTACTTTCTAATCGATACTTTTATATTTTTTATCTAAATAATTGAGAAAGCTACAGCATTAAAAGTCTTTGAATTTTAAAAGAAACAGTAGTAATATATGAAATTTGGATTGTTGTATTGTTTATTTTAGTTTCTTCCTAAATGTGCTGTTATATTTTGCGCAAAGCATTTTCCGCATATCTACTTTTTGGGGTTCGAGAATAGTCATCTGCCATTTTTTACAGGAGACAGATTTATGTACTGCTGGAGTAAAAAATTAATGAACGTTGAATTTCGCTTGGAAGAGTTAAAAGGGGCTGGTGTATCTTCATTTCCCAAAATCACTCATACAAAAATTTATAAAATTTTCATTTACATTTCAGAAATTTAAAAATAATTAGCAATCGCATCTCATAAACAAACCTCATAACCAACCTTTACTTCACAAAAATTTATTTTGAAAGTGCAATTTTAATTTAAGCAGAACTAGGTGTATCTTCATTGTAAAATCGTATAGAAATATGTGAATAAGAATAAACTTCTGGCATTTTACAATTTATAATTTGTGATACGTTGTTTTCGTTATTCATGTAACACTTACAGACTTATGCTGACAGTTAAAATTTAGCATTGAAAAGAATATTTAAATTCTGAATAAAAAGCGGAAAACTCAATTTTATACATAATTATATCATTCAAAATGTACGAGCTATAATATGAGCGCTTCATATTTTTAACTTATAAGTACCCAAAACCTCAAGGAATAAATTTAGATAAGTATTTTATTTTCTAATTTCAAAGACACTGAAAAGATTTTATGAAGATAGTCTTAGAAGATACAATTCTTAAAGCCATTTATTTTGAGGTTAGAATAAGAAAAAAGAAATATTAATGGAATTATAAAGATGGTAGCAACAATTATAATTAAAAAAATTTGACAAAAATTTGCTGCTTAATTTTATTACCAAAAATTTTGAATTTTCAGCCCATTATTTAAAAGAATTGTCACTCCTTTAGTAATCTATCGAACAAGAACAACTAAAATCGGTCACAACCTACTTACTTTTGAAGTAGGCAATTCACATAATTAAAATGTCTTTGCTGTAGGAAAAGTGTAATAAGCTAAAAGGTAACTAAAAATTAAATAATTGAAATTTTAATTAAGAAACTTAAATATTTAATTAATTTTTTACAGAGCGTCAAGAAACTAATAAAACAAAATTTAAGGATATTTCAAATAGGCAATACTAGCTAATGAGCTTATTTTTACTTTAATGAATAAAGCTTTTACTTGAAAACTAAAAATGGCATTTACATTGTGATAGATTACAATAGATTTGCAGTTAGGTCAAAGCGAAAATATCTGCAGCCTTTTATGTTTTATGGTCCTCGCTAGGGTGTCGTTAATCAGTATCCTTGAGTGTGACAAGTACGCGGTTCAAGTTGATTTGAATAGAACTTCTAAATAGATCTTAACAGCTGGTGAAAGGGAAAAGAAAATATTCTCAGGGCAGTTTGAGACACAAAAAGTTTACCTTTGGAGGAGAAAAATGGTACAAAATATTTGCATTTCGTAGGACGGTGAACTGGTTAAGGTCGGTTTATTGCCTCTTGTATTCTACCTCAAGGCACTGACTTGCCTAGAGAAGCAGTTATTTGATCCATTAGCTGCTGGACCTGAGCAGCTCTTACAGGATCCCGGATGCCTTCGATAAATTACTGAGGGACTTTCTGTTGAGCGGTACGAAACGGCTAATGAGACAGCCTTTTAACAACCGGAGAGCGCTTTTGGATTGTTTCCATGGGCTTCTATTAGCGAGAATTTATATGAAGCCTGCCACAATCTTCTCGTAAAAGCGCAGCCCCAAACCGCCGGATAGAGTTTCGAAGTCTAGCCTCTGGGTTTTGAGCAGATTTTAAAATTTATCAGCTGCTGATCTCGGAGAAGTAGCGAGGAGGCAGGCCTTATTTCGGAATACCATACAATTACATTTGCTACTACAGAGAACTAGTCTTGTACACTTGCCAGAAGGTGTTTGTATCATACGTGAATAGTTGTAGAAAGCGTCGTAAGGACATAGTCATGGATTTAAAGGCGTCAAAACTATGACCTGTTGTCGATCAACTAATTTATCAATTTGATATTTATACACTGCGTATAGAAAGGATTTGCCTTTCTGATGAATTTATATTTGTAAATCTAGGATAACTAGTTGAGAAATGATTTGCAAATATGTTCACATTTTCATTTGAATTATGTCTAGCTATCTGCACAGCTTCATGTTGTCAGTCTTTGGCATATCCCATTTTCATTGATTTTTATACTGCCACAACTTTGCTTTCAGTCACACGAGATCAGCATATTCTCGTCCTCTAACAAGAAGAGTGGTTAATTGTAATAAATAGCTCTGTGAAAGAAACTTCTAAATAGAGTAGTTGTCTTGAGAAAATTAGGAATGTTCTATAATAGAATATGATTTTTATACTTAAAATGTTTCTCCTTTATACATAAATTATTCCATGTTATTAATTTACATTAAGTTAAGCACAACTTTTAACTTAATCCTATAGATATTGTGGAGTCACTAGGCCATATCGATACTAGAGACCTGAAAAATGCGCAGTACTCTCACCAGGACTCGAACTTGGACCTCTCGAATACCCGAAAATACTTTTATTAAATATATACTTAAATGCAAATAAATACTTAAAAAATGCAAATAAAGTTTTTACAAAGGTTTTAGAAGAAATACTTAAATGCAACTAAAGTTTTTACAAAGTTTTTAGAACTTTAATAATATTTTACGTTTTTGCAGTATTTTTGTTTCAGTGATGTAGAAGTCATTCAAAACACTTTTCTATTATTAAGAAATTAAAAACATCTTATAAGCTTTTTTATTTTTCGTACTATATAGATGGCAAAATTATACTAACAAATGAATATGTAAAATTACCAAACCTTTACAAAACAAGCAAATGTTTGTGAAATTTGAATTTATTCAGCATAAAACTTATTCAAAGTGCATAATTGCAAAATTAACATAGAACGCATTAAATATTCCCAAACGTGTTCTTAAAATCTCTTTCATATGTACAACACAAATAAAACCAATTTAAAGAAAGTGATCGAGAATATTTTTCAAAATCCATCTTCTTTTTGTATCAAGTAGAAAAGATTTTTAGCATCTTTAATATGCTTTAAAAAGAGTTACAAGATTATTTCTAAACTTTGTTTAGTCCCAGAAGACTGTTTCATCAACCGTGTTCTAATTCGCAGAAAATAAACAAAAGTCATCCAACCGCCTAGTTGTCAGAGAAAAACTCCTTAAAAATAAAATCCTCGGCCGAGTATCTTCTTTTCTTTCGAAAAACGCCAGCATTAGAAATAAATCACTTTCTCTGAATTTATTACATGGTATAATTCACATATATAAAATGAATTCAAAATCCTTACATACATTAATGAACATAGCATATATTTGTAGTTCAATTATAAATAGCCAAATTCTCATCTTCTACGTTATTTTATATATACTAAACATTTAATACAGCCTTTCCATTTTTAAGCAGTTTGGTCTACATTACAGTATAATACCTAACTATCGTATTTAAACATGACTCAGTGGTCTCAGTTTACACATAGGTAAAAATAAGAGCAACATTTAGATTTATGAAAAAAAAAATTAAAGTTGTAAAATATATACAAATTTATCTTTTAATAAAAGTAAAAGTTGTCTGATACCTCGTCTTGGGACAGCGATCTCGTGACAACAGCCTCTTTAAAGATTTTGTTAAAATGAAATGCTATCACGAAGTAAAGTTTAAATTCAACAAAAGAATCAACAAAAGAACAATTTTTCCTCAAGTTTTCGCTGAAGCATTCAGTGGTGCATAGATTGTTTCTAGAAAATACTGATAATACATAAAAGTGTTTGTTAAAATATTTGACGAAAAATATCTGATGTTATTAACTTACTATGGAGATGAGAGCTGTTTGTTATAAATTGAAAGGTAAATTTATTATAATCTTTTTTACATCTTTTGCATAAAATTTTACTTCGTGCAAAACATCTAACGTACCTGGTTACATTTCCTCGTATTTTGAGGTAAAATTACCACGTTTTATTTCTCCTCTTCCTTTTAATTTCAGAACAGTGAGAAATTGGATCATAAATGTCAAGAGAATCTAAAATGATTTGCTGATTTGCGATATGTGTATAATATAATAGTGTAGTGCCGATCGCTTGGAGCTGTGATGAAAACCAGATGCCGTGACGTCATTCTCTCTACGAGCTGCGAAGGCGCCAAGCAAAAATTAGGGGAATTACCGTTTTGAGATGATAGACGATTGACGTGAAAGCAGAGACGCTGCTTCTGTTCGAAAAGAACTTTGACGAATCATTACTTGTTTAATTCTCTTAAATGTTAAATTTATGTAATAATCGTTTGTCTAATTAAAATGTCCTTCGTTAATTAATTTGTTCATCGTTTAAAATCCCCACAAAAATTTTCTCAGAAGTGGGATAGCACTTCAGCACTCGAATGAACTGTAATTTTACCTGCTTTCCTGGATTACTACCGGTTTTGAAGAACAACTGTTGCTGTTCTGGACTGTTTTACGATGTATAATCAACTATGTTTCGAACAAAAACCTCATTAAACTCCTAGGAATGTATGCTGATTTACCTGAACTGAAACTGCGTAATAGTGAGTAAATAGTGTGCGGCTCTATTAAAGACTGGAATTAATTTTAATAATACTGGATGTCAAGTGTCAAGACGTGAATTGTGGCCAAAAATCCATCGGACATAACCTGTTTCTACTCGCCTTTTGTCGACACCATTTGTGATCCATTGGATGGTATGGAAGTAATTTGTTTCGTTTCTGTTTCCGGATTATAGAGCCAGGAACATCGTGGATTACCATTATATGAAGTGAGTGATTTTCTCAATTTTATTAACTATGTTTCTAATTGATGTGCCGGGAATGGAAGATGTCCTGAAAAGTGAAAAAGCGCATAATATAAAATTATTACACAAAATAATATTTAACAATGTGGGCGACAGAAATAATCTAAAAAGGTTAAGACAATTTAGTGGTTTCTCTTTAGAAGAGAATAGTAAAGAACTTAATGAAAAACTCGAAAAAATCAAACAAGATTTTCAGGCTTATGAATTAATTTCCATTGCCAATGTTTTATGCATTGATAGCTCTGGCGCACAAGATGACTTAGCAACCCGAATTGTTTCTTATCTGAATAATTTAGAATTGCTTAAAAATAATGTAATTTTAGAAGAAAGTGAAAACGAAAGTGATTTAGAGGGTGTGGATGGTGGGGATAAAAATGAAGTAGATGATAATGTTCGAGATGAAACGAAACTAAGAAACAATTCTGGTGCCAGAGTGAGACAACTTCCTTCCCAATGTGCTAATGACAATATTCTTAGTACAATTGAAAACAAGTCGAATGTATTTCATAACTGTAGTATAAATGTTACTATTGAAGACATCAAATATTTTGTTGCTCAATTTGATGGCCAAAGCCACGAAAATGTCAGTAGTTGGGTCGAAAGTTTTGAAGATGCAGCTACCATTCTTCAGTTAAATGATTTACAAAAACTGATTTTTGCTAAACGCCTGATGACAGGCAAAGCAAAACTATTTGTTCTTAGTGAACCAAAGTTGAACTCATGGCAAGTTTTTAAGAATGCCATTCTTGATGAATTCCGGTCCAGTTGCAATTCGGCCGAACTGCATGAGTTATTATCAAAACAAAAAATGAAGAGCAATGAAACATTTGATGAGTTTTTTTTAAATATGAAAAGAATTGCTAAAAATGGTCAAATTGAAGATGTTGCTTTAATACGATATGTTATAGATGGTATACCAGGCTCCGCGTTTAAAAAATCTTGCTTGTATGGGTCACAAACATTAACTGATTTTAAGAACAAATTGAAGCTTTATCAACAGATATGTGATGATGAAGAAAAGTCGCGAACGTCTAAAACAAAATTTGAAAGTAAACAAAAAATTGAATCTAGGCATAAATATGACTCAAAAATTCTGTTAACCAAACAAAGCGTAACGTAATTGATAGTCGAGGAACAATTCCTGAAATCAAACGTAATACAACCTGTTTCAACTGCGGTGAACGCGGTCATATTTCCAAACAATGTGTTCATAAAGATAAGGGAGTCAAGTGTTTTAAATGTAAAGAATTTGGGCACCGAAGTTTCGAATGCTCAAATACGAATTCGAAACCAGAAGTATCAACCGTGAATATTGATGTAGTCTCGAAGTTGACCAAAGAAGTAAAAATTAATGATGTATATGTAACCGCGTTAATAGACACAGGAAGTCAAACTACTTTGTTATGTAGATCGACTTTTGATAAACTGAATATCGAAGGCCTCGTGCCCGTAAGTTCAACGCTGAGTGGGTTCGGTAAATGTCAAGTAAAACCTCTAGGTTTCTTTAAAGGTAACATTAAAATTAATGATTTCCAGTGTACTGCAGATATTTGTGTTGTAGACAACAATGTAATGACACATGAAGCCATTTTAGGCTTAAACGTAATATTAAAAGGTGAAATATTAATAAATGAAAATGGGGTTACCATAAAAAGTAAGTCACAGAGTGTAGAGAAAGTAAATATTGTATCTGTTTTACCTGTTGACCTAGCTAGTAACGAAGAAGAAATAAACATTGCACCTAGTGTTCCAAACTACTTTAAAGAGACTGTTCAACAGCTAGTTTCGAACTATATGCCACGTAAGACCAAATCTACGGACATACAGTTAAAAATTTTCGTTAAAAATAACGAACCAGTATCGCATCAACCGCGTAGATTACCGTTTGCGGAAAAGAAAATCGTTGAAACCCAAATATTCGAATGGCTAAAGTCAGGAATTATAGAACAGAGTTCTTCGGAATATTCCAGCCCATTGGTCATTGTTAAGAAGAAAGACGGGACACCAAGAGTTTGCGTTGATTATCGTTGTTTAAACAAAGTTGTCGTAAAGGATAGATTTCCCCTTCCCCTGATTGAGGATATCCTAGACCGCCTTCAAGAAGCACGTATTTTCAGCACTATTGATCTAAAAAATGGCTTTTTTCACGTGGACGTCGAAAAGGAAAGTCGGAAGTACACATCATTTGTTACGCATGAAGGACAGTACCAGTTTTTGAAAGTACCGTTTGGACTCTCTAACTCACCAGCTGTATTCCAGAGATTCATAAATACCATTTTCCGACCGTTAGTTAACGATGGCATCGTTTTGCCGTACATGGACGATATCATCATTTTGTCCGCCTCATACGAAGAGGGAATCGAGAGGCTGAGTCAAGTTTTAAATCTAGCGAGTGAATACGGATTGGAAATAAATTTTAAAAAATCGCAATTCTTAAAGAAACGAATTGACTTTTTAGGTCATGTCATAGAAGAGGGTAAAATTTTCCCATCCACTTTGAAGACGCAAGCTGTTATAAATTTCCCTGAACCATCTAATTTAAAACAGATCCAAAGTTTTCTTGGGCTGACAGGGTATTTCAGAAAATTTATTAATAAATACTCTATAATTGCCAAGCCACTTAGCGACCTGCTAAAAAAGGGTAATAAGTTCGAATTCGGTGAAGAACAAAAGATCGCATTCAATCGTTTGAAATCAGCGCTAGCTGAGAAGCCTGTACTTGCAATTTATAACCCTAATTATGAAACCGAACTACACACAGACGCCAGTATAGAAGGATATGGGGCGATTCTAATGCAGAAACCCCCAGGTGATAGCAGTTTTCACCCCACTTATTTTATGAGTAGGAAAACCTCTGATGCAGAGAAAAAGTACTCAAGTTACGAGTTGGAGGTCCTCGCGATTGTAGAAGCACTGAAAAGGTTCCGTGTTTACCTTTTGGGAATTTCATTTAAGATAGTGACGGACTGTTCAGCATTTCAACGGACGATGGAAAAAAGAGATTTAGCGACGCGTGTTGCTCGTTGGGCTCTGTTGTTACAAGAATTGGATTTTGTTATAGAGCATCGTAAAGGTGTTAGAATGCCACATGTAGATGCTCTAAGTAGAGCTCCTGTAAACGTCTTATGCATTTCTATTGAAAATATCTTACCTAAATTAAAACTTGCTCAAGAAAATGACACTGAAATAAAAACCATTAAGGAATTATTGAAAACCTCAAGTTATGAAAATTATTGTAATAGAAATGGCGTACTATACAAGTTTATTGACGGTAAAGAATTGATAGTCGTGCCGGAAAGTATGCAGACTGAAATCATAAAAGATGCTCACGAGAAAGGGCACACCGGTATCAAACATACAGAGAAACACTTGGATGAATACTATTTTATTCCCAAACTTCGGCAGAAGATAGAAAACGTTATCGCGAATTGTGTTCATTGCATCTTAATAAATCGTAAAGCTGGGAAAAAGGAAGGATTTTTACATCCGCGATTCAAAGAGGACATTCCGTTGCATACCTATCATATCGATCACTTGGGTCCTCTGGAAAGTACCCATAAAAACTACAAACACATATTAGTAGTGGTCGACGCCTTTACTAAATTTACTTGGATTTATCCAACAAAATCTACGACCTCAGCCGAGGTGATAGCGAAGTTAGAGAATCAGAAGGCCATTTTTGGAAGCCCTTGTCAGATCATTTCTGATAGAGGAACGGCTTTCACATCCAGTGAGTTTTCTGACTACTGTGCTAAAGAAGATATTAAACATCATCTAATCACCACAAGCCTGCCGAGAGCAAATGGACAAGTCGAACGAATCAACCAAGTCATTATATCAGTATTAGCGAAACTGTCCTTAAAAAAACCAACCGAATGGTATAAACACACACACGAAGTTCAGAGGACGCTTAACTCAACATATCAAAGAAGCATTAACACCACTCCGTTCGAATTACTCTTCGGTACTAAAATGAACAGTAAGGGCACCGATCAGCTCAAAGAACTGATAGAAAGTGAGTTTCAATCTCAATTCGAGTCTCAAAGAGAAGAATTACGAAAGCAAGCCAAGAGGCAAATTTTCCAAGTCCAACAGGAAAATAAAAAGACATATAATGCCAAAAGAAGACAAGCACAGCCGTACAAAGTTGGTGACTTAGTGGCAATCAAAAGGACTCAATTCGGACCACACTTAAAATTAAGAGCGAAGTATTTTGGACCTTATAAGATCACGAAAGTTAAGGGTGGCAACACCTATGACTTAATAAAGGAAGGATGCCATGAGGGTCCCATATGCACCACAACATGTGCCGAATTCCTCAAGAAATGGACGGCACCTTAAAATTTTTCACGAACACTTATTTCTGTTATTGTATATTCTTGCTTGTTGCTTTGTTTTTTTTTGTTTGTTTGTATTTTGCAGTGTCCTGGAGGGCCAGTCCACCCTCGGATGGCCGAAATGTAGTGCCGATCGCTTGGAGCTGTGATGAAAACCAGATGCCGTGACGTCATTCTCTCTACGAGCTGCGAAGGCGCCAAGCAAAAATTAGGGGAATTACCGTTTTGAGATGATAGACGATTGACGTGAAAGCAGAGACGCTGCTTCTGTTCGAAAAGAACTTTGACGAATCATTACTTGTTTAATTCTCTTAAATGTTAAATTTATGTAATAATCGTTTGTCTAATTAAAATGTCCTTCGTTAATTAATTTGTTCATCGTTTAAAATCCCCACAATAGTATATGTATATTCTCGTGTGTATATTTTTGAACATATATATATATATATACGCATGTTTGAATACATGTGGGTGTATACTGCCTATCTCAATTAAATTGGCTGAATAACACCTCTCGCTAGACCAAAGAGCCAATTTGCCAGAAGGACTATTAATTTCCTTTTGGCATTTCGCGTCATCGAACATAAAAGGGCGTTTCAATTTTCAAATTGTTGCCCCCCGAATATTAGAGCTCTGCATTATATTTAAAGAAATTAAATAATGATGGATCTGCATGAATATATGTGTGCTTTTCGAACTGTGGAAAAACAATGATAGACACCAAATTTGAAATAACGTACTCCTCCGCTTGAATATGGGCATCTGGAAGTCCAAATTTGCAATTTGGAATTTGCTTTATTTTCTAATTCATATTCTGGAAAACTCTTTCGAATTTTTAATTAACAAACTCAAGAATTTCAAAGCGAGCGATGCCAACATTATACGAACTAAAGATATGCTGTTTTTTAATATTTTGTGACACTACTTTTGAAACGATCTTTATGATTTGAATGCGAGGAAGATAATATTTAATAAATAAAAGTTACACAAAAACGTTTAAACACGCCTCTTTGGGCTAATATGAAATGCGAAAGCTGTCAATACTATTTTTTTAATATGATTGTTACACAATGAGAGTTAATATTACAGAAGCAGCGCCGTAAAGACAGGAGGATTGCGGACCTAAATTAAAGAGGACTGACGTAAATTTAGAAGTAAAATTAGAAACTGTATGCACCGTCAAAAGATGTATAGCTGAATTACAAAAGGATTACTTCAAATTGCCTGTAAAAGTGGATATTAGTGAAGCAGAATCGGATTTAGAAGAGATGGAGAATTGTCTGGAAAAAAATCGAAGTAAGATTAAAAATTTCTTACATAAATTAAATGTGAAATTTTCTAGAAAATTTCACATTGTAGAAAGTACTGAGTACTCACAAGTACGGAGAATGAACAGCGTAAAATAAGTGTTAATAATTGTTCTAAAATAGCCCCAGATATAAAGCTTCCATAATTGAGTTTACCTACATTTACTGGTAATGTTTATGAACGGATAACTTTTAATGATCTTTTTAAGGCTGCTGTACATAACGACGATAATTTGTCAAAAGTACAAAATCTTTAATATTTATTATCAGCTAAAAAAGGCGATGCACTTCGAGTCATAAAGTCAATTCCAGTTTCGGATGAAAATTGTGAAGTTGTTCGGTCACTGTTAGAAAAAAGATTTTCAAATCATCGAGACACATTAAGCGACACATTTTGCCCACATTAAGCGATTTATGTCAATTCCACCTATTCACAGTGAATCTGCTAGTGCTTTACTACATTTAGTTAACATTACCTTTGAATGCACAAGAGCGTTAGAAATTTTAGAACACAAAATTGATGGGTTTGCTGATACAATGTTTGCGTATGTTTTGTTACAAAAATTAGATGCTTCAACAAAATTATGGTTCGAACGCGAATTTGGTAAGAAAAATAATGTTCCCAAATTGAGTGGCTTAATTGAATTTCTAAAAAATCATGCAAGAATTTTAGAAGCGTCTAGAGGTTCTAAGAACACGAACCAAAAGCATTGTTCTAAAGGAACTGTATTGTTAAGTACTGTGAAGTCATCTAAGAGTAGTTTCTGTTTGGATAATCATATTATATATGAATGTCTTAAATTTCAAGATATATCAGTGAATGATAAGATTGAATTTCTAAAAATGCAAGGATTGTGTTTTAAATGCTTTTTAAACCATACTGTAAAACTGTGTTCTTCAAAATTTTTATGTGCTAAGTGCGGTAAAATACATAACACCCTTATTCACTTTGAGAAAAGAAATAATAATTCATCCCATAGTGAACATTCTCAAAAAGCATCTGTCGCTCCGAATAATGCTAGTCTGCTAGTGAAATAAACATTTTAAGTGAATTAAATCCGAACGAGATTAGTTTCGAAACCAAAAAGGGAACTTCCTCCATAACCTCCATAAATCAGTCATTTGTCGGATCGAGTTATGAATGTGAACATAAATCCTTCTCGAAGTCAGGGCAAAGGTTTTTTTCCAAGGTCGAAAAACTTACACGTTTTTATCTACTGCTGTGATTAAGGTTCGAATGGTAAATGGAGAATTAAGAAACATTTTAGCAATTCTTGACGTAGGCAGTCAAGTCAGCCTAATTCGAAAGGAAATCGCGGATATGTTACACATGAAAACACAAGCAATAAATGCTCCTATATCTGTCCTGAATAATTCGATTCTAACTGTTAAAAGTAAGCAAGTAACATAGTGGAAAATTCGAATGGAGACTTTAAAAGAAATGTTGAATTTTTAATTTTAGATAATATTACTGATCTTACTCTTTCGAAACAACTGGATGTTAAGAAAACTTGTTTCCCCACAAATGTTCGTTATGTTGAACCAAATTTTTATAAACCAACCAAGATCGATGCTCTTCTGGGAGCTGATATATTTTACCTGCTGCTCAAATCAAATCAAATCAAATTACAAGAGGAATCTATTGTGTTGCAAGAGACAGTGTTTGGTTGGTTGGGTAGTGAGTGGGTCTATAAATTTAGGTAAACAAAACAGTTTTCATTGTGGATGAAATTATGAAGAAAAGTAACTTCGAAATTAGTAAACAATTTCGAAGATTTAGATAATGAATTAACAAAATTATGGGAATTAGAATCCCTTGGTATTAAAGATACCGAATTGAGAAATGAGGAATACCAAGTCCTACAGATGTTCAATGAAACAGTATGTTTTAAAGACGGACGATCTTGGAAGAGAAATTCGGAGGAACTTGAAGATAATTATGATATTGCAAAAAATCGACTTGCACACCTTGTTAAGATAATGGAGCGTGATAATTCCCTGTATTTAGACTATTGTCATGTCTTGAATAATTATTTGAGTTAGAGAATTATTGAGAAAGTGATGAGCCCAGTTAAGGAAGTGAATAAATCTTTATATTACTTACCCCACCATGGAGTTGTAAAGCAAGAGAGATTAACTACTAAATTAAGGACTGTTTTTGATGTTCGCATGAACCTGGAAAATTATCTCTAAATGATTGTTTATATCAGGAAGTTAATTTAAACCCAAATATGCTTCTTGGCAGATACAGAGAAGGCTTTCTTGCAAATTTCTTTACGTGAAAGAGACAGAGACGCAGTGAGATTTCTTTTCATTGACCATATGAATAATGTATAGTATATAAATTCAAAAGGATTATTTGGGTAAATGCTAGTCCCTTTTGATTGGCAGTAACTATTAAAAACCATATAGAAAAGTACAGAAGGGACTTTCCTGCTACAGTACAAACGCTTGACACCTGTTTTCATGTAGATGACTTTATTACAGGTGATGACGACATTCCATCTGCCTTTTAAATTTCTAAAGGTGCCGAAAAAATAATGAGAGATGCTGAGATGCCCTTAAGGAAGTGGGTTTCAAATTCTGAAAGGTTAATAAAGGAGTGGAAAGCTGTAGGATTTCAGCAGTTATGTCCAGAAGATTTAAAGGGATAAATTACAGAATTCTTGATCTCTTATGGGATCCATGTAGTGATTACCTATCCTTAGAAATTAATAGTTTGCTAGAATTTCTCCAACAGGAAAGGAACACCAAGTGGTTTCTAATAATGGCTGCTGGAAGAATCTTCGACCTATTGGGTCTTGTGACTCCTCTTACTATCCGTTTCAAGTGCCTATTCCAGGAAATCTGGCAAAGAAAGATTTCTTGTGATGAAGCTTTACCTCCTTATACTAGCGAAAAGTGAATGAGGTGTTTTAAAGAAGTTCCACAACTTAAACCTTAAAGGTTCCGAGATATATACTTGGTTCTCTTACTGATGAAGATGCAGAACTGTAAATTCATACATTTTCGGATGCTAGCACTAAGGCTTATGGAGCAGTTGTTTAAGTTAAGTTAAAGGTTGAGAACGAAATCTTGTAAAAACAATTTGTATCAAATCGTGTGAAGAAGATACAAGGCTTGACAACTGATGCTACGTGGCATCATTGTCCAGGCAAGGCTAATCCAGCTGATTTACTTACCCGTGGTGCAAGTAATGATTCTCTTATAAATAATTCAACTTAGTGGACTGGACCTGCCTTCTTAAAGTAAGTTATTACTGATCCTCCAGAACTTAGTTTCACTGAGGATGAGTATTTTAATGAACTGAAGAAAGGCTGTGATAATATTGATTCTTTGAAACTTTTTAGTATAACAAAAGACCTAAACTTTTTAAATCGTATTTATGACTTAAGTAATGATTTTCTGTATATTTTACGTGTTTTAAGTTTTCTTTTCAGGTTCATCTATAATATAAAAAACCCGAGTACCAAAAGGTCAGGATATGTAGCCGCTGCTGAAGAAAAGCAAGCAGAGATTTTCTTAATCAGAGAAGTACAATCTCAAGAATTTTAGACAGAGCTGAAAAGTTTATTTAAGGATGAAATAGTAGCCCCAATAGTAAGCTAAAAGGTTTAGCCCCTTTTATCGATAAAAATTCTATGATTAGAGTTGGTGGTCGCCTCCAAAATTCTACTCTTGAGTTCTGTAAAAAACATCCTGTGGTGCTTCCACCAAAAAATAATTTAACAAAATTAATTATAGTGTATTTTCACAAAAACGGCTTTCATGTGGGACATCAAACTTTATTATATTATGTGAGTGAAAAATACTGGTTCATAAATGGGAGAAATATTTACAGAAAAATTTGTCATCAGTGCGTTGTTTGTTTTAAGGCAAATCCTTCTACTTCTTCTCAGTTAATGGGAAATTTGTCATCTGAGCGTGTTAATGAAAATTTCACATTTAATGATGATATAGTAATCGTTTTTTTTTTTTTTTTTTTTTTTTTTTTTATGGACGCTTTCTTGTGAAATACAAAAACCAGCGTAAAGGTGCATTTAACAAAGTTTATATTGCAATTGATTTGGAAATCGTAACATATCTAACCCCATAAATGAACTTTTATTTCTTGTCTTAAAAGGTTTTTTTCACGAAGAGGTAAATCTAGAAAACATTTACGAATAACGCACAAACATTTGTAGGTGCGGCAGCAGAGTTAAGGAGATTGCTTAATATGGTGAGTTCTCCTGATGAACTTTGCAGGATATTTATCTTCCGAAGGTATTGACTGGAAATGCATCCCTCCCGAGGCTCCCAATTTGACGGTCTTTGGGAGGCTGGCGTAAAGTCATTTAAATACCATTTGAAACACGTCGTGGGAAATACTAATTTAAGTATAGAAGAGTTTGTAACAATTTCAATACAAATCGAAGGGTTTTTGAATTTTCGCCCTCTTTCTCCTATGTCTTCCGATCCCAATGATTTTAGAGTTTTGTACCCCCGGACACATTTTGATCAGCAGAGAAATCACCTCTATATCGGAGCCTAAATTAAAAGATATCCTCGAAAACAGACTTTCTAAGTGACAAAAAATAACTAATTATGTAAAAAAAATTTGGCACTTGTGGCGAATAGATTATCTTAGTAATTTACATCAAAGTTCAAAGTGGCAGTTTGATAAAAGTAATGTTAAAGTTGGAACTATTGTATTTAAAAAGGATGAGAATCTTTCACCAACCAAATGGTTTGGCTGCTAGAATTGCTGAGATATTTCCAGGCAATGATGGAAAGGTAAGAGTTGTGAATTTACGGTTACCAGATGGAAAATTTCTTTAAAGAAGTAGTCGTCACATATGTATTTTGCCAAACCATAGTTAGACTATATGGTATTATTGCAATTGTGTTGTATTCATTATGTTATAATTATATTCATTTAAGTTGTTATACAATGCTACTGTAATATGTGTTTTATTATTATATATTATTGTTATTCAAATTGCAAAATTTGTTTTGATATTCTCATATTGAAATTTGCAATTTCAATGGGCGGGAGGATGTTCAGTCTTACCTGCGTGATATATGAACTGCAAAATGTAGAAAATGCATCAAGAGAGCAGTGCTGTGCAAAAAGAGAAAACCTCAGAGTGTGTTCGCGTTTTGGAGAAGTGAGAGTTTCCACCTTTGTGACGAAAGTGTTAAAGTAATTACAGGAGATGTGAAATAAAGCTACAGTCCTAAACTTTATAAGTGTTTTCGAGTTATTAAGAAGTTGTGATTTATAATATGATCTTTCAGCATCCATGCCATATAGTTTCAAATTTTTTTAGAAACTGTTTTGAAAGTAATTTGCTCTTATAGTGTAATAATATACCTAGTTAAGTGACTACTGGCTATCGAAATTTTAGTACTTTGTATATCACTCGTTAAACTTATTGTTTTGTATTATTTTTTAAAACAGAAATTATAAGTTATAATCAAATAAGCACTATGTTTTAACAAAATAATTATTCATTAAATTAAATTTCTTGTTTTTTGATACCATACGTAAAACAATGACGTTCAAGACTATATATGTCTCTCTACAGCGTTAGCCAGAATGCAAGATTATTGATGATAGTATACATTATTGTGCCAACGGAAATGTAAATACTTTTAAACTGTATTTCAATGAATGAAATAAACGTACTTAGATATTACGCTGCATTTATTTTATATTTAATTATTCAATGTGGAATATTCTTACGGAGTGACATTAGGTGAACTGAAATGTGTTTCGTAAATCCAAAGAAAGAGACAACACTTTTAAGAAACTGGTTTTATATTTTCATTATATATTAAAATGCTTAACAGTTGATGAAGGAAGAAATGCATTTACATGAAAAGGAGCAACACAACAGATAGTACAGAGATCATATTCAGAAAGAAACACTTCAAATCACTACACGCACATATTACGAGGGGGGTCGGAGAGAGTGACAGAAATTCGAGTCACGCTTCGTTACAGCATTCAGATTCTCTCACCAGCTAGGAAAGAATGTAGTTTATGCAAATTGCTTAGTTCTAAGTCAATAAACAAGGACAAATTTCTAATGTTTTAAGCATTTATGTGATAATTCTGTAACTGCAAATGAAGAATAATTTATTAAAATTCATCATTCTTCCAATAGTCTTGGCATAATATAGTGGACAGAAATGAAAGGAGCCTTGCATACGTAAATGGTCATTGATTGTTAGTTATGTCACATTATCCTGAAAGGAAATACGTTGAGAATTAATACACAGTCATTGACCTTTATTTTAATGCTTTCTGAGCGAAAATTAGCAAATGCTGCATTTATCTCTCCAACTTATTAGACTCGGTTTATTTGGTTGAAAGATATTATTTAATGTAATTACTGCGACGAACATAATCACATTCTCGAAATAGTTAAGTGTATGTTGTTAATTTAATATCCATTGCTAATGTTTGAGAAAAGTTTAAAATTCGTGTTTTGTTAAGCTTTCATTAGGCTTTTTGATAATCAAATAATTATACATTTTTAATACAAATGTAGATGATAGTAGGAAAAAATCAGTTTTTGTAATCTATTTTCGCTTTCAATAAGAAAGACAGTCAATGCGATTTAAGAGAAGGTTGGCCCATATTCGTCAGGAGCAAGGAATTCCAGATCTGGATGTAATTTCAATGCAGGCCACGGAGACGATTTGCCTAAACATAGCTGGATCAGAGCAGTCCGGGATTCATAGTGCAACAGAAATATCTGGAAGATATTTTTTAAGGGACTGTATTTAGGGTAAGAAGCATAAATTCTATGTTTAACGGTCCTTGTATCGTAGATTGTATGTAATATATAATGTGATTATTCCTGTTGTTCAAAGTAGCCTCAATTTCTCTTGTTTCTCTTAATTTAAACAAATAACTCATGATTTCACATCATATTCCGAAGAAAAAAAATCGTAACTAAATATACAGGCGATATCAAAATTAAAAATTGTGGTTTAAAGTAGATTTATGGTGACGTTTCTTTTTGAGTAATCAGAACTAAAATGTTCCTCACGTTGTTCCATAAATATTACTAAAGATTTTATTTTAAATTTGCTTCCATCTTTTAATATAAGTTTAATAATTTTGTTCGGCAGCAAATGGAAGAATGATGTAGCATTTTGATGCTATTTTAATGTTAGGTTGGATTTATTCTAATCCAAATAAAACATACACAACAGGTTTTTAATACATATGGTTACACAACAACAAGTTTTTAATACACAACAGGTTTTTAATACAATGCACATGGGTATATTGATTCAACTTATCTTGACTACCTTGATTCAGCTTGATTCAAGGTAATATGAAGAACCTGGGGAGAGAGAACTGAAATCTGCAACTTCGACTCTGATTTTCAACAAACAAACAATGAATACGACGAAAGAAAGCTGGGATGTCAGGTCCTGGAGTAAAAAGGTAAAATACTACTTTTCTTTCGGGCGGAATTCGTCTCGCATTGCCACCTTAAATCTTGCAAAAGAAAATACTTGATAGAGTCCTCGCACTACTTCTACAGAATCATAAGTATATATATTTATTATTCATAGCTTCTGCTGAAAAGATATTATGGACTTTATTTTTTTGAATGAAGGCGTGATGCTCTTCCATAAAGTTGTTGTTATGTAAGATATAAATTTAAATGTAGCATTTGTTTCAGGTTAATTAAATAAAAATATAAGAATCTACTGGCTAGCTTTCATAAAATTATATGTTAGCTATGATGTTAACAGCAAAAGTGTATTTATTCGAGAATATATAGTTAAATTTAAATTTTATTTCATATACTTTTCTATATACAATTTTTACAGATCAGAATTTTTTGTATGAGCTACTGGAGAAAGTTCACCACGAAAGTTCTCAATTTGAAAAGGCATCCAAGCATATATGATGCATTCAAACCAATTTCGCGTTTGGTAAACTACTTTCATCTATGCAAAATCAGTACATATTTTAAAATGCAGCATAACTAAAGGATGCGAAAATGGGGTAATTTTAATTAATATCTAGACGAACCTTATTAAAGAGATAGATTAACCGGAGTTGATTAAGAATATTTTTAGGAAGCGCATGCCAATTTTTCAAGTACATCACTGGGCATTATGCTCACACATATTTATTTGGAAGTCCTTTCAAATGAAGCTGAAAGTATCTCCTTGACAAGAAGTTGAATGAGTATAAGTGACTTAACGCAAATGATATATGCATACATCCTTAATAATCGATGCTTGTTTATATCAACTAGCAAACATTTGAAAGTGGAAAATATTTTCCATAATTGAAAAACTCGTCAGTTTAATCTCTATCATATCGTAAAAGTATAATTATCTTAGAAAGTTATCTGTCGAAAATGCATTTGAAACATTTAATACAATAATCCACTTTTATTTTATGATTTCTATTTAGATAAATAAATTATTTATAAACAAAGAAAGCGAAGAGCTCCAAAAACGCTTGAGACGTTTGCATCTTATTCGATTACATATTAACGAAAATCGTGTTTTGCCATCGATCAGGTAATCAACTTAAAGCATTATGGGCTCTGCCCTCAGACTGGACTCCCTAGGAGCTGTCATCCCACGCGCAGACGTCCTTAATGAAAGAGGCGCGTCCAAACAATGGGTGCCCATTAAGCCCCATAATCCTCCTTTCCTTCATTAAATATTTCTTCAATAGTCTCTCTTTATCGGAAATCCTACGTTCATATAAAAGGCAATGAGTTTAAATTTTATCCTATAATAATAGTAATTTGGATGTATCTGAAAATATTATGTTTTGCATGATATAAAATGAATTACTTTTTAAATGCTGAATACAAAGTGACATTTAAGACTAATATGTTTCAAGGAGATTTTGATAAGCAGAAAAATAGTCAAACTTACAAAAAATAAGTATAATTAATTTCGAAATTTTGTATGATATATGCAGATTACGCTTCGCTTTATTGTACTTAGATGGCATATCTATCTAACTTAGTTTAGTTAACAATTAAAATGGTGAAAAGAAATGCGAAAACATTTAAGACTTTTCATGAATATTTGCTTACGCGAAATATTTATTTTAATCACAAGCCGAGACCCGCCGCTGGCCTACAGTCTGTGACTGAAAGTTTTACACTTAAGTTTATTATCTTAGCAATCTTTTTGTTAATTAAATATCATTGGTCTGAGTGAAGTTTTGGTAGCTGTTAATTGTTACGTTAAAAAGTACAGCGCACTTCATCGAGACCTAAAATGAGCATTGTAGAAAGAATACATTAATCACTGGGGTTACGTTTCGGATGAATCCTCTTATTATTTTAGGTAGACAGTATCTAAATGCATATCTAAGTAGTATTGCTAATACTGATGTTGCAAATGAAAATGTAAATATTCAAATAAGAAGCTCAGTTTTATTTCACATTATTAAAGACTGCAAAGAAAAAGTTATAACAGGATTCCTACGATTTTTTTGAATGACCTTTATGTATATTTTATCTGAATTTGACTTTAATTAGCAAAAGTTACAATATAAATTTTATAAAAATGATATGTTCAAACAATATGAAAAAACTTCTATATAGTTAACGAAATATTATGGTTAATTTCACAAAAAGCATATTTAAAGATATTTCTATATTTAAGTAACATATACTCCACTGAAGACATTTTAAGCAATTCCTTAACATTTTATCAGAATCAGAATAAAACAGTTGAACCATGATTGGTATATTATGAATGGTGAGTATATGATGAATCTGAAATATATATTTTAATAAGTTTAGCTTTGAACATATATTTTAGCAAGTTAGCACAATAATTATAAATGGAAATTTCAAATAACGAAAGATAACTGGATTTGAATGACATTATGATTTAATAAGAAGAGAAATATTTCAAAGTAAAATGTAAAATTAAGCAACAAAGGTTGTATTTTACCAAATTTTATACGTATAACGATGTACTAAAACGCAGTTTTAACTCATAAAAGCTAAATGTTTTAATCATCTCCTCAAAGAATGAGACTGGTGTAGATTTATTACACAATTACCTCAATCTATAAGTGAGTTTATTATTTAAAAAAATACTGAATTATAGCAATATTTCCTAACTTTTAAAGGTTATCAAATTATTTTTACTTTAAAAGATTAAAGTTATTCATTTTTAGAAACTTAACAATGAAAAGCTTAAAGCAGCAAAAAAAAAATATGCTAAAAATATTGCATGAAATTTAATAAGAGACGCTAAAAATCTCTCGCTCTAATCGTAGATTCATTTCTTTCGTAGTTTCTATTGCATTTCCATCAATCGCTTTCAATTGACTGTTTTATAAACCAAATATTTTCCCAAGATGTTGTTATACATTAAGTAAAATATAACATAATGTTATTTTATTACATAAATCATTGTTGATATAAGGATAATTTTTTATTAAGTTTTATTAGATAGCTTCGTTTCTTTAACGTTTCCTTTAATACCATTAGAATACTTTTAAGATAATTGATGTATATTCATCAAAATATTTTCCAAGACATAATCTGCGCTAAACCAGAATATCTTCCAATGAAGAGTAATTTAAAGATTTTATTTTTAAATTATTAATGCTTCAGATTAGTTTTAAATGCAAGAAAAGCAAAATGTCGTACATTTTAATTTACCGTCATAAAGCAGAAGACATTAAATTGCACTTGTACTTAAAATAATATCTGGCATATGATTTTGTATCTAAGATTTTATTTATTCTTATTCAGTGAGAATTCAGACGGCTTTAGCATTTATTCACGCATGCGAAACCTTAACGTTCAGTTAAAAATGGCTGTGTATTTTACCAAAAGAAAGTTCTAGAAAGCTAAGTTCCTGGAATCCTGATATATTTGTTACATTTTAATTCCCAGGAAATTTTTGTCCACTTCAAGAAAATAACTTTTAAATGCCTTACGTTTTTCATTAGAAACATAACTTTTTTTTTAGAAGAAATTGTGGATTATGGTTAATTTCTGGGATAGGTAATTTCGATTGCTTCAGTTTCCAGAAATGACGTTTACAGAATACTTTTGTTACTTTTCGAAATATTTGCCCTACATAAAGTAGACAGGAACCATGAGATGGGCACCCAGCAACAGAAAGACAAAGAAGGAGAGGGGGTCAGAGTGATATGTGCGAAAAGAGTCTCTGTGTGTCATCTTGTGCTTTTGGTGGAATGCTAGGAGAAGAAGAGGAGCGGCTAAGGGGCGTACAGCGTCAACGCTTGAACGATCTTCGGATCATGTTTGGAGCCTTCTTTGAATTCTTCTAAAGAAAGCTGGTTATCATGATTCTGGAAGAGAAACAGGCAATTAAAATTTATATATGATGAAACTTTATATTTATATATGAATACATAACATCGCTTCTACATCAAAATTTAAAAACAAGGATAAAATGCAGTTGAAGTCCATCTAATCTATCCGGTTTCAAGATATCTCGACCTCAAAGTTTTCTGACTTTTTTCCTTTTTCTTTGCTTTTTTTCCTTTCTTTTCCTTTTTTCTTTTTTTTGTGTGTTACAGCACAGATAAAATTCCTTTTAATATAAATTTATACACTGTAATTTGAATTATTTTGCCGCTAAGAGCCTGGAAATTGCAGAAGATATTTATTTTGTCATGCCTAATATATCTTCAAAATGCAAAATTGCCTATTTTTCAAAACAAATAAATAAATAAAATAAAAATATAGATGAATAAACGGAAACGCATAGGAAATATACGATAGAACATGACGTAGAAAAAGATAGTGTTACAATTTTCAGAAATACATAGAAAAATTAATAAGTCTTGTTATCAACTTTTCCGAAATAAAAGTTTGAAAATATTTTATATGCTGTGTATTAGATTGTGCAGGAGTTTCTGCCCTGAAAATGTGTACTCACAATGAATCGTGCCTTGAAGCTGCGGGTGAAGTTTGCTGCAATTTGCAGGACTAACACTAGTAGAGTGTAATTCCACCAGAGTCGTTCATCTACAGTATAATTTAGCATATCTTAAACAGAAATGGGAAAATTCAATTAGTTTTGGCTTTTGCTTACTACCATTACGAAAGATGTTTTGCTTGATATTCTTTCAAAAGGGCTACAGTTTCCAAATAACAAAAATTTTAACTGATTGATTAAAGCGTCTAATCAAGCCTGACGTTTCTTATATATGGACAAGGATACCTTAATATCGCAGCTATAACTAATAAGATGGATAGAGTATGTGTTCAATCTAACTTGCTTTAAAAAAGTCTGTTTTAGTTAATTACTGGGTATGCCTTTTAAAATTACTTAATATTTGCATCTTTCGGTCGGAATGGAATTGAAACATGAGATTCACGTGGGAAAAAACTGAACGAACTAAATCTTATGAGCTCATTACTTTTTTTTATGCAAAACATTCTTTTCAAAGGCATGATACTGATTTTGCAAAATAGAAAAATCGCTCAAATCGAAGTATAAATAAATGTACAAAATACATAAAACATTAAGGTAATTATTTTGCAATTAGGGCCGCAAAATTCATTCAACAAACAGAAATTTTTTAATGAATATTTAGACCTCAAACCAAAAATGATTATTAAATAAGCACTATTTTTCTTTAGTAATTTTACTTTGTCCAACTGTTCAAAAATCCTGTCCACTCTTTTCTTGGGATCATCTTCTGAATCTTCAACTTTGGCTTGATTACCCTGCAAAAATTGATGTTTTGCTTAGATGAGTGTAATATTTATGAAAAAAGTACTCGCATTACATCATTTGTAAATAACTTTATAGTCTTAGGACATTTAAAATGATTAAAAATAGAATACATGAATAAATATAGAATACATATACATATATAAACAACTATAAAGCAAAAAATATTTTGAACATTTAAGACAAATATAGAGTAATATACTTAAAATCTAACCATTACTGTCTGGAATTTAAATCAAATTTATTAATCATTAAAAATAAATATTAAATGAAATTTACTGTAATAGGTTAGAGAAAAAGTTTAGTATTTAATTTACAAGTAGTAGTACAGAAAGATATAAAATAAAACATAAGTAAAACAAAGATACCGAGAAAAAGTTAGCGTGCAGATAAATTGGCTACTTTCAGAAACCCCCTTTTTAAATTTTTTTTTCAAAATGTGTTTCTTTGCAGTTTGGTACAGATTAGATGCCTTTTCGCAACACATTCAACTAAAATTTATTTTGAGTTTACAGACGCATAAAATCCAGCTTTATTTTTTAAATGCAGAGTGTCATGCATAAATCATGTCGCAAAATTATATAAACTATGCCACTTTTGCTGTTTTATGAGTTTAGTCGTGTCCTTGATTTGTAAAAGATTAAAATAATTATGTTAAATTCAGTTTAAAGGTGTTTATTTTAGAAAATTACCAAACGATCATATTTTTGCAAAAACGCGTGTGTTTTTTTTCCTAAATTTTTATTAAATTTCTTTGTACATTTTACTTTATAATGTAAAGTCTGATTAAAGTAGATCTTACTTTGCAAAGTCCTGCAAATTACGGTATTCACTTAAATTATGAGAAATCCACCATTAAAACAATTGAAAGACAGAAAATCGATTCAATTCATTTTTATTGAAGACCAAATTCTTTTTGAAAGTTGCTCTCATCAACTACGACTTAGAGACAGCTGTTTTCTCAAGCAATTACTAAGATCATTGACGGGATCATAACCGAGGAAGTTAGAATACATGTAAATGCCCTCCTTGGAGTTCAAATTAGCCAAAAATGGGTAAAGCATACATTTACTAATTGTGGCCACGGAGGTAGGAAATAAGAGGAGAGGTTCTAAGCGGTTTTCCTCATATACTGCTTTGAAGCACTGGCGATCCCTTCGTGGCGACCATGGAGGTAGGAAAGGGAGGAGGGGCCATTCCGCGCTAGAAGTGAAGCACTGCTTTCAAGCTTGGGTCACCAGACGGGGTGTTCTTTGTTTACATTCAGAAGCTCGCTTGACAAGATTCTGATAGTATTTCGACACACGACAGTTCCATAGAAATCGACACTTTCGCATGAAAGAAACATTCATAGTGGGATGGATAATAGCAATTTGTATAGTTTAGTGACATTTACGCAAAAATCACATCTTGGTTATTTTTCGATAACTAACAACAGCGATTTTGATTACGAATTTGTTTTATAAAATTATAAGCTGTTGCACTACAAAAATATAGATTTTAAGAAAATTGCTAAAAGAGATCTGCCAAAATTTATTTTCTAGAAGATTTGAAAAGTTCGAAACTTGATGGCTAAATGTAAATATAAAATTATGTATGTTAAAATATTTGTAATTAGGCACATAGGTCAGATTAAGTTTTTATTAAATAGAGTAACGCATGCAAGGGCTATCTGCCTAAAGAGAGAGGATGCCATCGTGGAGGAATTTTGAAGAAAAACTGACTTTTGAGTGGGTATTAAAAATAATACTTATAATTTTCATTCAAATTATATTCATATATATTTTTTATGTAAAACTTTCGGGTGTATGCTAAATTAGTGTAAATTACTTTACACGAAAAATATAGTGAATGCACAGAAATTAAAGATTTGCACATGCCGGAAATGATAAATAGGAAATATGTATGGGTATTTATGCATGTGCTTGCAAAAAGCATGTATCTGCCTTTGACAAACTACTTAAATATTCATTAAATTATTTATAAATGTATTTGAAATGAAGAATTTATTCACTTATAAACAACTGTGAAAGTACTGTGAAGAAATCTAATGATTAAATGTATCTAATTTATAATGATTATAAATGTTATCTAAATATATAATAACCTTAATATTGAATTGTAAACATAAATTGAAATCCTGTTGAAAAATACGTTATAAAACTATTTAAGCAAGAATTGTTCGTATTGGAAAGCAATCTGTTAAAAGGTATTGTAAAGCAAATGCTATGAGATGCGCACTTAAGAACGTAATAAAGAGTTTTGGAATATGTATTGTTGAAATGAAGGGTTAAAAAAAATCTGATAAGTATAATTAAAAGAATTATTCCCTTTACATTTTATAATAACTCAGTTACAAGTTTTAAATAATACTTAAAAAAAAAAAAAACTTATTTTATTCCCTTTCAGAAATGTTCAGAGAAAGTCAAATATTATTTAATACCTATTTAATTATTAGGAATTAGCGAAATACTTATTTAAAGTATTTCGCCAATTCCTAATAATTCTCTAATTTAAAATGAACCGAATAGAGCATTAATTATAAATTGACTTAAATTTTTCGATTTAAAAGAAGCCAAAAAATCATGTCATATTTAAGAAAGTATTTTAGGAAGAAGCTCTATAAATAGAAAAGAAATAATGCATAATTTTAATATTAATAATACAATAAACTTTGATCTTAATTTTTGTACCTTAACCGAATAAAATCAAATTACCTTAATTTTTTTTTCTAATGTAATTAACGAATACTTGTGAAAATATTTCATTCAAATTAAACCATTCTGAGAAAACTGTCCTGTGAAAAGTATAGCATTTAATTCCGTTCAGAATGAAATGTTGTTTTCACATACTTAGGACTCTGAAGTGTTGTAGAAAAAGAAAATATATAAATATATTTGCGACGTAATTACAAAATATTTACACCCGAACGCGTCAAATCCCATAGAACTCAATGGTAAATGACCCAATGTTTTGGTCACCACGTAGGGATCGCCGGTGCTTCAGAGCAGGGTACGGAGAAACTTGTTTAGGGCGACTCCTTCTTACTTCCTACCTCCATGGTGGCGACCAAAACCTTCAGTGACTTACCATTAAGGGGGGGGGATCAATGGGTTTTGACACGATCGGATGTAAAACCTTTGTAATTACGTCGTAAATATACATATAAGTATATATATTTTTATTTTTTTTTTTTTTTTTTTTTTTTGCAATATTTTAGAGTCTTGGGTATGTGAAAAGAATACAATATATTTTTAAACAACTTTGCATTCTGAACGGAATTGAATGCATACTTTTCACAGAATAGTTTACTTATTTAATTTGAATGAAATATTGTCACGAGTTTTCGTTAATTACATTAGAAAAAAATGCGGTGATTCGTTTATTCGGTTAAGGATTACGAAAACTAAGATAAAAATTTATTCTATTATTAATATTAAAATTACGCTTTATTTCTTTTCTTTTTACAGAGCTTCTTCCTAAAATATTTTTTAAAATATGACTTGATTTTTTAGCTTCTGATGCATCTTTTAAATCGAAACTCTGAGTCAATTTATAATTAATGCTCTATTCGCTCCATTTCAAATTACAGAACTTTTTATTTTAATAGTGAAATACGTTAAATATTGGTGCTTATTTCCATGTACTGAACTTTGACTGAATATTTCTGAAAGGGAATAAAAGAAGGATATTTTTAATAGTATCTAAAACTTGTAACTGAATTATTATAAAATGCAAGGGAATAATTCTTTTAATACTTATCAGCTTTTTTTTTACCTTTAATTTCAACAATATCTGTTCTAAAACTAGTCTCTACTACTTCCTTAAGTACGCATCTCATAGAATTTTCTTTACAGTGCCTTTTAACAATTCTTACTTAAATAATTTTATCAACGTCAAGAGAATTTCAGTTTATGTTTACAGTTAAATGTTAAGGTTATTATACATTTAGATAATATTTATAATTATTATAAATATAAATATATTTAATAAGTAGATTTCTTCATAGTAACTTTCACAGGAGTTTATGAACGAATAAATCTTTCATTTTTCCGAATACATTTATAAATGATTTGATAAATGTTTATGTATTTTGTTAAAGGCAGATAGTACATGCGTTTTTAAGCGTATGCATAAATACCTATACATATTTCATATTTTTCATTTTAGCCGTGTGCAAATCTTTAATTTCTGTGCATTCACTATATTTTTCGAGTAAAGAAATTTACAATAATTTAGCATACTATATCAGAAATTTTTATATAAGATATATATATAAATATAATTTGAATGAAAATTACGTGCATTATTTTAAATACCCATTCAAAGGAAAGTTTTTCTTTGAAATTCCTCCACGACGGCATTTCTCCCTTTAGGCAGATAACCTTTGCATGCCTTACTCTATTTAATAGAACTTAACCTGACTTATGTGCCTAATTACAAATATTTTAACATGCATAATTTTATATTTGCATGTAGCCATCAAGTTTCAAACTTTTGACTTAAAGCATGTTTAAGTATACATTTATTATCAATTTAAATCTTCTAGTAAATATAATTTGGCAGAGCACTCAATACCTCTCTTTACGATTTTATTCAGTTTAACAATTCTCTGATAATATAATAAATAGTAACTATCCATTTCACATTTAAACATTAATCTTATTGTCATCAGATCGTAATCCATCACGCAATGGATGTTTCTTTTATGCGGAAGTGTCTCGTTTTTTTTTTTTTTTTTTTTTTTTTTTTTTATGTATTTGTATAGAGCTGTCGATGTCGAAATACTATCAAAGCTGTCCAGGAAACTTCTGGTTGTAAACATAAAACACCCTATCTGGAGACCAAAGCCTGGAAGCAGTGCTTCAATCGCAGTGCGGGGTTAGCCCCTCCTTTCCTTCTTAGCTCCTTTGGCTCCACGATCGTGGCTTAGAAAGATTGACTCAGCCCGTGTAGCAGAAGAATTCGACTGCTGGACAATGTATGGGAAGCACGTGTTTTACAGGACCTCCGCTGTGAGAACGTGTTTCATGCTGAATGCCTTTGTATTTGTTTTCGACGCTGGTTATTCTGATGTTGTGTAATATAAATTTTGGAAGCACAAGATGATTTAGTTTCGGACAGTTACGATCATTTTAGTGATCTAGAAATGGAACGTTCGGACATGGATGGAATACTTACGGATTAAGGATTTAGCTAAGAAAGGAATTCGACGCTGTAGATTTTATTAAGGCCACTGGATTTCTAAAAAGCAATATTTCGTAATATTTGTGAATTAGCTATTAAGTAAAATCATGATGTGGATGTTGTGTCTCAAAGACACTTCGCTGAAACTCAAATTCAGGAAATGTAAGCCAAACGCAAGAACTTACTCGGTAAGTGAGAACATTTTAGGGCACATAATAGTTCTGTTGCTTATTCTATTGTAAATTCGAAAAGGAAAGTTGTATTTTAGGTAAAATGTCTAATGATAGTGATAAGAACACTGATAATGTGCTGAAATGGGCTAGTAAACCCAGTACTTCTAATGAATTACTGTTCTCTAATGTTATTAAAAATGGTAAAGAAGTAGAAAAATCCAGTAAACTTAAACGCGATTCTAAAAACGTGCAGAAGATAAAACACATACTTGGACGGATTTATTTTCCCTAGGAAAATTGTATGCCCCATATTTTCGTAACTGCCTTTGCTCGTATTCATCACGTGCCCCAACTCGATATTTTTACCTGCTGCCTAATATACTACTTGACTACCCTTATGGACTTGTGATTTTAAGGAATTTCCTCTACTTTTATGGACTTTTGCATAAACCTTAGAACTTTTATTTTTGTATTTATGTTGACTCATTCGAAAAAATAATTTTTTCGATGGAGGTAAAGTCAATGCACCTAGTGATTAGCCATTTTACCCAGGACAGGTAATCGAATTTAAATTACAGATGAGAAATCATAATCGAAACCATACCTCATGTAACAAAGGTATGGCAAGTAAAGAAATTATGCATAAATAAGTATTGCTCAAAAGAGCATCAGTAAAACGGTTTGGCAATATTGAACTGCAGTTTTCTGCAAGAAATCCTATTTTCGTATTTTTAACAAGGCATTCGACCTTCCTGAATGTTTTCTATACCCGTATGAGATATATTCACAACACGCTACGGTAATATTCTGCCTTAAAACGTCATAAATTGCAGGCCGAAGCAAAGATAAATATTTTATCTGCTAATAGTTGGTTAGAATCGCTGTTTTAAAAGGTAAAACATTTTGTGAATACGTTGTCTATAAGCATTTTAGTTTTTTTTCCCTAAGTGTAATTTGAAAATTAATGGAAAAAGGCATTTAGTCTAACTTATGCTATTTAAATATTCTGCTTCCTCCGGGGTTTGAGTCCCGGCTGGTTGCATGGGCCGTTTCGCGGTTTTCCCTTTGTGTAACGTGAATACGAGCCGTTGAGCCGTTTCCCTTAAAAAAGGGCATCCCTTCATTTTCATGTAGTGCCTAAAGGCGGAGCACGTAAAAGAAAAAGAAAAAAAAGAAAAAAAAAAAAAAACGCTGTGTCATTTTTTGCAATTTCCTATTCATATAAAACCATTTCCTCATCAACGATCAGGCATATTAATTTTTAAGTATGTGTATGGACTTTGTTGATAATAAGGAATCTAATATTTCTATAATTCAGTGTTGCAAGAAATAATGATGATAATCATAAATACTGGAAAATTAACTAATAACTTAATCTATTTGCGTATACATTTTTCCTTTTTTACACAAATTATTCTCAAAGAAATCAAACAAATTCCCATGCTTTACTCTAAAGTTTTGTAATTTTTCTTGCATTTTTAATTTTTAATTCTAAACTTTTATTTATTTTTCTTAAACATGAAAAGATACAATTTTTCTTGTTCAAAATGAGACATTAAAAAGTAATGGTAAATATAAAGCAAAACATAGTAAAAACGCAGAAATACTAACAGCAGTAAAGAGGACTATGTATAAAAGATATGAAGCAAAAACAGAACTCAAAATGCTTATGTTTGAAAGGAAGTTTCCATTAATTAGTTGTTAAACATTTTACGTGAGCGGAAATATAGCAATATTTGGCTTTCATAATTAGGGAAATTAATCATTTCGTGGGGCTTAATTATCCTTTGGCTTCTTATCTAACTTGTATAGTTTTCAGGTTTCCAAACGTTTAACTCAGAATTTTCAGTATAGTTTTATCAGCACGAGAACAATGCTGATTACAAATTTTCTTTCTTTTACATCTATTGTGACATTTATTTAAATTTCCGTACAAAAGGATAAGTAGTTAATGCTTAAAATTTAACGGAAAGTTAAAAAATGTAAGTTCTAAAATCAGACTGTTTCAATATACTGCAAATATGTGCATAAAAATTTCTGTTTGGAGTACCATAATAAACTTTTTTTTTTGCCTTCAAATTTTGAATACTAAAATTTTGTAACAGTTCCATCTATGTTGAAACATTGCTAATCATTCCATGATTAGGAATGTTTTAATTTTTTAGACCTGACTACGGTAGAAAACTACATTTAGATTTTACAGTTATCTCACTATGTTTTACATAAGCATGTAGTTCATCACGCAAAAAAAACTTCATATGATCCAAAAATTAATCAACCAATGCCAGTTAAACTGCATAATTGTTTAAAATGATAGAGCAGAATTATTTAATATAGTAGTTATATCAATGCCTCTCATATTTCATCCTAGTAATGTGTAGCTTTTGTTAATCATTCCTTAAGCAGTTTTGAAATTTGAAAGCTAAATTATAGATATTTATGAGTCTTTTTATGATATGTTCTTTTATACTTCTGTGCTCAAAAAGATTGAAAGAAATGTCATGTTTATGTGATGGAACTTACATTGTTTAAATATGACTGTCAGAAAGCATGAGCTCAACATGTGTAGAAGAAATGTATCTTTGTCCATGATAGCATATTTCACGTTTTATTGAAAAAGGACTTGATATACCTTTCGAATACTTTCGCTCGTTATTGCATTCTCCGCAAAGAGAGTTTGAGCAAAGAATCTTGGCTTCTTCTACTCAAAAATAGACCTCTGTCATGATAAAGCTGCTTTATTTGCCAAACATTTGACTTTCAAAGCTAGTTCTATCTCTGCCAGTTACATTGTCCATTAGGCCATTAAACTCCTTGCTTGCAATAGCGCTGAAATCTACAAGAAAAATTTGTCAGTTCTTCACACTCGTCCAAATGTTCCGCAGTCATTGGCCTTCCACTATTACATAAAACACACAACGGCAAATAAGCTAGTCCAATGCGAAATAAATGATTCTGTAGACGGTCATGTCCCGTCAATAGTCTAAAAAATGCAACCGCAACTGTTCGTGGGTGGTCAGAAATAAAAGCTGGGTTTGATGACAGGACACTTCAAGGCTTGCCCTCACAAACCCGAGTGGCAAAATCTCTAAAAGTCTTTTGATATGTTAGCGATGTCAGAAGCTTAATAGAATGGAGGCTTGCACTCGTTTTTACCTTCTGAACAGGATTTTATAGGGTCAACGTTTTTACGTGACGGAAGCTATCCGAAAGAATGGCAGAGACCATATAACAAGGCATTTTCTCGATGCATCCAAGAACGTCAATACGTGGAAAATTGTGTATTGTGACACATGCTACTTCGAAACTGTGAACAAAGTAACATTTTCTTTTATTTCAAATAGAACTGCCCCGTAAGGGAACAAAGTTTCGTGAATCATTGTAAAATGTGATAATTTTTGTCAACTTTAGTGTGATCATATCAACGTCATAAAGCATTTAGAAATGAAAGTGATTAAAAGAAAGGAAGAAAAATTCTTTTCGGATAAGCATAAGAGTTTATCTTTAGTGACATATTAAATAAGAAAAATAAAAATATCAAATTATCACTTTTACGCATATTGAAATGCATGTTAATATTACTATGTCATTTACACGCACATGGGGGTTCATTTATATTTCCCGTTTTAAGAGCTATCAGATCTGAAGATGGACGATATTACGGCATTGCTCAAACTAATGGAAGAATTTTATTTGACCTGGTGACATGAAAAATACAAGAATGGAACTCAAAAAAAGAAATATATAAATTTCTAAGTATATCAGATTTATTAAAGTAGGAGTTGAGAAAATTTATTGTTAAGTATCATTAAATACTTTTAGCAGCAAAAATAAACTTAAATATTAAATAACAAATATTGAATATATATAATGTTCATAATTTAATTTATAAAATATTATGTGTGTGTTATTATTACGAACCAAAATTAATAACTGTACTTCATTATATTTACATACTTTTACTCAAAGAGGAAACATTAAAACCATAGCTGATAAACCTTACCATAGCTGATAAAACCTTACCATAGCTGATAAACCTTACCATAGCTGATAAAACCTTACCATAGCTGATAAAACTTTTAAAAAAACACAGAAAAAATAGAAAGAAAGTATAATATATGTATAGTTGTTGAAGGAGTCGAAATGGAGAAATTCCAAACTTTATTATAGATTGCGGGAAAGCAAATAAGGTTCTTAAACTAAAATCTTCAGCTGTTTCCTTGAACCATGACTGCAAAGCAAAATATTTTCAAACGGGAAGTAAGATGAATAGACTCAATGGCCTTACTCATTCTGGGAATCACAATTTACGGAAAAGTAACTTTCGGGCTTGAATTTCGTTTAAATTAGGATTTCCGTTTTACATTTCAGAAAATGCTATGTATTGGGGAATTCAGAAAACAAATAATAAGAGTTTATGAGACTCTAGCTTTGGGATTCTGCGGCAAATATACGTAAGATAAATCTAGATAGATACGTGAAAACAATTTATTTTTATTGAAAGGAATGGAATAATTTGAGGCAGGAATAAAACAAATCTTGGTTTCGAATATCTGAGCTAACGTTTGATTTCGAAGCTTAGTATTACACCTCCGTTTTGTCGCTTTCTTATTAAGGATTTGTTTCACTGATTTTTTAAACCTTTGAATCCACACTTGGGAAGCATATCTACTAGGCAGTTTTTTAGACTTTGCTATCATCAAAATTAAGACATATTTTCATTTTCTTGAGCTCATGGAAAAGAATTTGAGCAACGAAAAACCTACGATGCTGATATTCATAAACAAAAATAAAACTGTTGAAGACTTTATTTAGAAGTCGGATCGTTTAGCAACAGCACTTCTGTAAATTTTATCAAGATATCAAAACTCACAATCTATTATCCGAATAACAATATATTATTTTCACTAAAAGGTAAATTAAATTTGACCCATTATTAGCAATACTTCACTGATTTTTCTGCTATTATCGCATTTGCTTATTTTTCATTATCTTACCATGATAGAACAAAACTATCGAGATGGAGGTTTTAAACTCAGTATTTCATATATGTAAGATAAAGCGCTTATTTTATTTTTGGACTGAATTTTTTCCATTCTCTGTTCTAAATTTGGCAGTTACTTAAAATACTTATAATAAATCTTTCTGATTGCGTCATTTCAAAATTAGTACATATTATATGGCTCCTGTATGATGTTCATGAGGAATGCTTATCATAGCACAAACGATTTTAAGCCAACAGTAATGTCAAATTTTGAAAATCAAATAGCTTAATTAACACAGATAAAGGAAACTATAACATTCATTTTTTAATCCCCGCTTTTCATCTTAGCTTCTCAGTCATGTTAACATATTTTCTACTCCTGCTCGTTTTCGCTTGAAATATATTATAAAAGTATGAAAAGTTAAAAAAAAATGATAGGCCTTACACAGGTATAGTTGTGTACATCTGCTTCAAAAATATTTTGTCAACAATAGAGAAGTGTTCAACCGGCTATTACCGTATTCACGTACTTATGCACCAGCTACATTATGTTCTATACCATTCACAGCAAAATTTCATTAAATACACGCACATACATATATATATACATACAAGCCGCGACGCGGCTAGCCTTCGTCTGGCTTTTAAATGTATCGTAAAAATGCCTAAAGAGGACACCAAACATTAAATACAAGTATAAAACCTGCACAGAATTTTACTCTGCTGAACAACTTTACAAAAAAATCAATAAAAATGTATCAAATATTAAAAAACTTACAATGAAATAAGCAATATCAATTAATACAAATATTAATTATCCTAATAAGTAAATTAATCAACTTTCCGTTGCAAAATAAAGAATTCAAATGGTACTTATTAGATGCAGTCAAGGACTTTGTTTCCTAAGAAACAATCATGAAAAATTTTTATATAATTAAAACATAATATAAAACAATTACAATGAAATAAGCATCAAATCTCATATTTTTAAGAGAAAACAGTCATCACTCCAGTATCCAAAGCAATGAATGAAAAAATTTGCCAAAACCACATTTCTAAAAGAATGAAACTATCATCAGAAAGCAATAACCAATCAAAATTGTGCTTTCTGGATGACATAATTCAAAGTATACAAAACTCTTTGCCATTACCTAATAAAGAGTAAGAGGGGAAAAAAGAAATTCTTTCTGTTGTGCCTTGCGAGACACATGCGCTTCAGAATAAGAAGATCGCGATATGCGTGCTGCGTGCCCCAAATCAAAAGGAAATAAGCAGCATTTTATGTCATATTTTCAACTGTCAGCAGTCCAGTATACAAAGCATTGAATGAAAAACTCTTGACAAAACCACATTTGTAAAAGAATGAAACTATTCAAAATGATACGATTTCATCAAAAAAGTTAAAATAAAAAAATTGTGATTCGAATTTTGAAAAAATTGCTTAGGTGCACTGGCTCTGGTCTAGATGCATCTGTGTATCAAATTTCGTAGCAGCTTCGCAATATCTGCTAAGAATCTAGTTCATTGAAGCATACTGTTATTATTCCCAATATGACCATTTCTGAAATAGACCACCGTTTCTGAGAATATACATTGGTATTAAATGAAATCTTTCTCAGACGACCATCTTCACAGAAAATTTCAGGTATCCTGTATCCGGTAAAAGATGTACATCTATTTCGGGTACATCTTTATAGAAGGTATCCTGTATTATAGTTTTACAATTTAGCTTGTTTATTCCCATAATCAAAGAAAGTGATCTGAACATGTTATATTGCCAGAAGTTAATCACAAATTAATCTAAAATTATTTAACATGCATTTTAAATTGTACAAAATATTTGTATTAAACAATACTTTTAAAACTTGCACTATATTTGTTTGTTTTACTTTCGAAATCAAAATCCAAGTTGTAAATCATGTGATATTAAAAAATTTACATGATATCACATAAATTCAACTGTTCTACTATTATGAATCTAAAAATTTAAAACATTGGGAACTACGGAATTTTTCATCCTTCTTTCATTTTGTTAATAAAATTAATTAAAATTTAATTAATATTGCAAATAATTTCTGCGTTAGCGGTAGGACCTGTAAGATCTCTTCCTAAAGTTATCATTCATGTGAAACAGCAAGTAAAAAAAAATTAAGCTCAGATGATAGCATGCGTGTGTTAAAAGAACAAACGAAGAGAAATCTTACGAAAACACATAATATTGTATTTATACTTTACTTTCGTTATGTATGTTAACTTTTGAAAATCACAATAAATAAGTGTTATTAAGAAATAAACGCTTGCTTACCAACATTTGGTAGATGGCATCTACAATGCTGTACATTTCTTCTCTTGTGATGTAACCATCATTATCGACGTCATAGAGCTTAAATGCCCCTGTTGAAGAAACATAACGCATATAGGTTGATATATAATGGATAAGAATACAATAGAGATTACATTGATGTATAGTTTGGTGATTTCATTACGTATTTCGCATGTTTAGCATTACTTTAATACTCTTTTTCAGATGTATATTTTGTACGTTGTTTCAGCATAGTAATTTACGACATCGATGCTTTGTGGATAAACCGAATTAGTCCCATATTGCTTGTTGTTTCAAATAAAATAAAATAAAATAGACTTGTGATATATATATAGATAGACAGATTCTGGAAGTATCAATTTAGAGCAAACAAAATATTTAATGTTACAAATGAATCTTGAAATGCCAATGAGGATGCTGATAGATACTTTTCAAGACATCATGCATAAGTCACATGTATACTATAGCTGCTAACAATAGCTCTTTAGGATGCTATTTAGATACGAAATAGCCCTTTAGGTAGCGTTTCACACATTAGTTACTTAATGAGAATTTAAGGTACAAGAATCTCGAAGAAAAATCACATTTATATATTTTTATTCTAAAAATACTGCAAATAACGTATGTTTCTACGAAAGTGGCGTCAGAGGTTATCCAAAATGTTTTCTTGTATTCTATGAATGAGACACCACTGTACATATTATTTTGTCTTTTTCTCAATTACCTTTTACAAAGTGAAATAATCTGAAGTTGCTTATTGTGAATTTACATACTTGTATACCATTTATCTATTTTTGATGTTTTTTAAAATTCAGTTCTGTTCACGTCAATTTTAATTTTAGTTTTTTTGTTTTTTGTGCTAGATCGTTACTGAAATTTTGTATTTACGTTGCAGAATCCTTAGGTTATTTTGAAGCAGAAGTGAAAAATGTGCAATGTCTTCACCGGGATTCGAAACATCCCTGGAATACGCTTCCAGTATTCTACCACGAAGGCTGCGGAAAGGAGAGAAATACCTTATACATTCCCCCTTTTAAAGGAAACTGGTGATGAGGGGATCCAATCGCCAAATTCTCGTGGTAACTAATTAGCGTCCACCACCATTTTTAATAGGGGGAAACTGGAAAGAAATGCTGCTTTCTTACATTAAATTCAAACGAATACATTCTTAGCAAGTTTTTTTTTAATCATTAATATAATCACCCTCGTTATCAACAACCTTTTGCCATCTAATATGCAGATTTTCAATCCCGGACCGATAAAAATCAATTGGTTTTTGAGTAAAATATCTCGAGAGGACATTTTGGACACTATCCAAATTTTCAAATTTTTTGCCACTAAGAAAATGTTTTAGAGATCCGAAAAAATGGAAATCCAATGCTGCTATATCGGCCGAGTATGGTGGGTGAGTATGGCAGTACCTCCCACCCCAATTCATTAATTTTTGCAGTGTTCGTCTTGCACAGTGTGGTCTTGCATTGTCGTTTTGCATTTTTCGATTAAAGATTGGTTCACTCCATCCAATTGCTCACAATAAAGATCTGCATTAACAGTTTGTCCAGATTTCAGCAATTAAAAATGAACATTACTCCATCAAACACCCAGAAGCGCCTTTTCGGGATGTAAATCCTTATCCTTTGTAACCCCTATTAAAACTGCCTTTTGAAGTTTGGATTATCACTTTTTTTTTTGTCTTCCCTAATCAAACGATCAAAAACTGTTCTGTATGGTGCCGTTAAAGCAATACGTTGCATGTGATGGATAAGTTGGCTTTGTTCTTTTCGGACACATTATGGGGGACTCAAACACCTGCTTTACTTATTTTTCAATTCTGCTTTAAATGTTCTTGGATGGTCGACCAAGGTTGGTTAAGAGTGTTTGAAATGGGGGGGGGGATTTGCTTCCACTTCTACCATTAGCATGTTGTTGTCGACGTGCGCTGAAACGACATTACTTTCCGGTCCCCCTATTATTTTGGGCGCCACTTGTTGAGATATTTTCGAACTTTTCGAAGTGAGAAAACTGAATAAATCCGCAATGCGCTAGCCAGGACTCGAACCCTGGAGCCAATTACAACACGAAGGCATGCGGGAAGGGGAGCAGAAAATACGTTATACGGTTTCTGAGAAAGACATATTAATCAGTTAATAATATGAATATAACATATATTATAAATTTTGATTCTTTGCTTAAAATTATTCTGAGCTCTGTACACTTGGTTTATTTTTGAACTTGTTCGCATACATATTTTACTCAAGTAACATACGTAAAATAAATATTTTGAATCTTTAATTAAATTAATTTTTCTGTAAAAATAATTTTTTTTTACAAAGTCTTTGATTTGTGTAAATAACTGATAAAAAATATGTGCATATTGTGATTTAGTTGAAACGATAGAGCCAAAATATGTCTATGCATTTATCTTTAACCGCATTTTTCATGATCTCTCATTTTTAAGAGTTCATATCTGAATTGCTTCAAAAGATCCATACATATATAAGCCTAAAATTTTCTATACATGACATTTATTTTAAGTGCATTTACATCAGACACTCGGATTTTGAGGGAAAAGCACGAAAATATTTGCCTCAAAGCAAATGGAAATTTAAAAAATTTACTTTTTATACTGAAAATTGTAAAAGAAAATGCAATTAATAATTATATAAGTCTTCAGGATAAATGACAGAAAGGCTTTTATTTTAGACAAAAATGAAACAATTTTGCAAACTGCTCATTGTTTTAACAGATACTTTGAAAATTATTCATGCCTATTCTTTAAAAATTACTTTTCATGTATAAGATTCCAAGCTGATGAAAAGAATTTTATATATAAATATACATATAGTGATCTTTATCAATAGATATATCTCAGAAAACAAACTCATAAAATATATCTATAAATAATTGCAATCTTGATCACCTCAACATAGAGGTGGTGTGGTGTATTTAATTATGGCAAAGCATACTAGGGCTATCTGCCTGAGGGGAGGGATGCCTTTCTAAGGGAAACTGGCTCGTATGCGCGTTGCACACGGGGGGGGGGCCGCGAGGGCGCCCATGCAGCCAGCCCGTTCGCGAGATTCGAACCTCGGGCCGAACTACCAGTGTTCAGCGACTTTACCGCTCGGCCGCTGGCGGGCCCTCACCATAGAGGAAACTGTGGAATTTACAAATGGTGAAAATATCGAAACATTCTCGGTGCTTTTGACCGAAATGGAATATCGGATCTTCTGGTAATCACCTTGGTAGCTTAACTCTGTAAAACTAAAATATATACGGAAAGACAGCTTTTATTCCTCATTTCTTCTTTTGATATCTTCTTTATTATTTAGATATCACCAACTGAATTTATGCTGCCTGAAATTAATACTACTTTTTATTAAAACAGTTGTGACTTTTTTTCGCAAAATACCACGTTTCATCAGAAAAAGTTTCGTGTAAATCTCTCATTTACTTAATTTTTTAAACATTATGAATAATTTCTGAAGATTATTAAAAATACAATCCATTTATCTAGTTAAGGGTATGAGCATTGTTTTAATGAATGCAGGCAACAAATGAACATCATTGATAAAAAGCTCCAAATCTACTATATTGAAGTAGGATGTCTTAATTAACTGATTATTGCTTTTGTTATTGTCACTAAATAAATGTGTTACTAAAAGTCGAGAAACACATATTTCCTACTGAAAACTATGTATTCTAATACGCAAAATAACTAACTGTTTTATTATATTTAATTTTATACTAATTTTAATTCTTTTTTTAATTATTTTGGCAAAAAGGTATCCTTACAGTATTAGAATATTTTACATTTTTGATATGAGTGAGTAACTATATCAGGAGCTATTAGTTTTTTTTTTTTTTTTTTTTTTTTTTTTTGTTCAAAACTCTACTAAGGTAGGAGAGAGAAAAACGTTAATTTTCGTAAAATTAGCTAATAGCAGATAATTTAGAATTTAAAAAATATTTAAAAATTAAAAGTTTATTTTATGTATACATGATGCTATATGTTTGAAATATATTGTCTGAAGTAAGTAAAAATGGGAAATCACATTTTTTAACAATTAAATTTCAAGAATATATAAATAAATAGTTGCGCAAAGTTTCATTCAGTTGTGATGAGCATGAAAATGTCTTTAATATAACTAACTAGGTCTTTTAATTTCAAAACTCAAATGCAGAAATCCACCAGAGGAGTTAAAAGGTACTTGTGGTTTATAAACATACTATTATTAATGCTTGGGTTTGTTTATGTTTTATGTTTTATGAATTTTTGTAATGTTATAAATGTATTTTATTATTCAGTATATTATACATAAATACTCGTATTGTGCATCTTAGTTTAATAGTTTTATAGTAGCTTATCATATTTGCAAGTGTTTACTTCATCTATTATACACCAGAAAGTTTGAATCGATGGATGTTGAAATTCCTGAGATAGTTTAAGTAGAACTAGAAGTATGGGTAAAAATCCTCTTCCCCGCTACTGTGGTCGCAAAGTTCTCAGTATTTGGTGACTTCCTGCCAGCTTGAAAGCACTTTAGTAGTTTTCGGAAAATACATATTGAAGCTCTACCTTTTTGTCGAAGTTTCCATGAAAGCTTGCCATCCTCTTTGAACAACTTTATAAAAAGAGAGTCGCCTGTCAGTTGAATCGAGAAGCTTATGTTTTTTTCCGAGGTTTGATCTCGGAGATCACTGGACTAAAGTTTGTCCACAAGCGATTTTTACGATCTGCAATATTCCTTACTTTTTAAGGGCAATTAGTCATTTTTCTCTTTTTTTCGGTCGACTATTTATAACTGCTTATTTTGCCTATAAGAATTGCTGTTTTTCCCTATAAATTTCTAGGGTTCGTATCCCCCTGACCTAACTAAAATCTATGATCAGTTCTGAAAAAAAGTGTTCAGAGACTAAGAATGAGGAGAAAGTAGAGAAGAATGATAAAAATAATTAATAATACATAAATCTTGATAGCATTTACACGTCTTCCCTCCACAAATGATGAAAAAAAGATCAAAGTAACTACCGTAAGGGCATTTATTCTGATGATATATTTAAATACCAAAGGAAACCTTTCCTCTCTTTGACAGAAGTGAACTATGTTTTGCAGTGATGTTAAGCATATTCTTTAACTAATGTAACTAAAAATCTTTACTAGCATTTATTTAAATAACAATCTTCTTTAACTAATAATCTTCATTTTACTCTTTAATGACTGGTATTTAATCTTTTAAAAAGTATTTTATAAATGTTAAGATGGAATGTCTACAGCTGAAGTACGTGTAGAAATCACACGGGAGAAAGGTTAAAAGAACCCTTTCTTGGAACTATTTAAAATTTACAATACGTCGATTTGACGCTAACAAACCACGCCTCGCTCGGACGGTAACTCAAATAACAAGAACTAAACTAAAAATTAACAAACAGTAGAATTACTCTGCAGGGCTCAGATAATCCTGTTATTTAAATCCGGGTTGAAGTCTCGTGGCAGCAAAGTAATAGCTGTTACGCCACGTTAACCAGCAATAAACTCAGAACCACAAGCTCACGCTGCTAAGATACAGTGCTTACCCACACTCGCTAACTTTCCCTACTAGAACTCGGTATTTAAACCTGTTTCTCCTCAAGGTAGAACTTGCATTCCCTCACGCGCGCGTCCAAATTTAAATATTCTGGCATTGACAATTAGGGAAATGGAGCCTTATAGGAAAGTGAAAAATTATGTTTCAGTGGTTATTGAAAACAAATATAAATCCCTACAAAGTATATGTATTTTTAACAGGAAATAAAAGAATAATTGTTATAAATATCGTTAATTCATAAAATAAATAAACGGTGAAATTTTGGACGTAAGGAACAAATTCAAATCAAATTATTGGCACAGACATCAACTCTTCTTAAACTTGTTTACTGCATTTTTAAACTTGCTATAAATATAAAAAGTAATACAATTAAAAAAATTATCTTACAGATGAATTATCAGAATTATTATATTTTTCATTCTATTTCACCGTTTAAAGAATAAAGAAATTTTCAGAGTTCATCTAAATTTTGGCTCATAAAGTGCATAATTCAGATATATACAGTTCGAGCGCCATAAATCACACTTCTCAGTTTTTGTGCTTGTTAATATTTGATTATTTTAAGGTCAAAGATCCGGTCATTTTTTTTTTTTTTCTTTTTTCTTTTTTGAAATAGTACGGAGAGCTGTGTTAATGGAATAAAAAACAGGAAGCGTATGTGCAAATACCTGTAGGTAGATGTCATCATTTACGATATTTAGCATTTCGTAATTAAATAAAAAGTAATTGCAGAATTTTTTAACGTATTTAATTATAATTTTATTGAAATAAAAAAATTACAGATCTATTTGAGCTGAAAGAACAAAACGTTAGAAATACGTTATTTTTAATCTGCTTGGAAATTTTAGTAGCTGGAATTACGAGAACTATAGAAATGGAACCGAAACAGTATTTATTTAAGATTATCTTGTTTAAATCCATTTCAACAAACAGCATTTCAAATCCCATTTATCATTATTATCACTGTCATAAATAAAATTCATAGTAAGTAACGCACCATTAACGAATTAAATTGTGTTTAACGAATTTGTTAAAGACAACTTTAATACGTAAGATTTCATCGCGGTTTCTATTATAATTTTTAAAATAATTATGGATACACAGCTTGAATATGTCTAGGATATACCATGAGAACTGAATATCCAAAAAACAGAGAAGCTTTAAGGCATACAAAAGAGAATATTCTATGATCAGAAATGAATGATGATCTGCCATTTACTGTGTTTTTTCCTCTTTTCCTAAAATGCAGCTAAGCATTTTGAGACAAGATGACGAAATATTATGGCTGAAAAAGTGCAGATATTAGCGTTTTTTACTAATGTCACAAAAGTGTTCTTTTCTTTTTTTTACCAATAAAAAAGAAAGTGATGACAGCATTCAAGAAGATTCTGTTAGCTAATGCGAAAATCATTTGTCTTACATTCCAGGAAAAAAAGCCGTATAAGATGGTCAAAAGAAATATGCTAGCTAGAGTTAGTGGAGCATTTAGTTTGGGAAATTGCAGTTCTTGGACATCAGAACAGGTGCTATTTTAAGTCTCATTTCGAAAGTGCTATTTTAATTTTATTATAAGTCTCATTTCGAAAAAAAATAAGCATAGTTCAGGTTAGAATTTTTAAATACATTAGTCAAAAATTTAAATTTACTAGTTACTATTTTTTTGCTATTTGAAAATATATAATGTCTATCCTACCTTATAAAAACATCTTCTGTGATGTATTTAGCTCTCCATAGCGCTAGATGAAAAATAATATTTGACGTATTTACAAACTAAAATTTCTAAAATTATTTGGCTTAAAAGCATTGCTTGTTTTGCTAGTACTTTTAGTATTTTACCATAAGTACTTTTGTTTAAGAAATAACTTAAGATGTATGGATGGCAGTTTCCGAAGCAGAACTGAAGAAATAATATGACTGAAAGAGAAATTCAGTTACATTCAAGTGGATTTTAATAAGGTGTTCAAATAGAAATTTATAAAAAATACCTTTAAAACATTTGTCAAAAAGCTATACATAAATAATTGTATCTTCTCGTTTTAGTTTTATTTATAAATGTCATTTAAAAAAAGAACATAGAAGATATTAAAAAAATGTCACTTTAGGTTGAAATTCTTTGAGGAGAGGTAATCCAAATTAGAAGTTTTTAAACTACAATGTGGAAAATTATACGAAAACCGTTTTAGCACTGAGAAATATATAAATATAATATACACATTTAAGCAGTTTTTCGCAAGCTAAATTTAAACAGCAAAAAATATTCATAATGCTTTCGTGATTTAAATTATAAAATAAAGAAAGAAATTTATTCTCTTAAACATAAAATTCAGAAAGGTACTGTGAATGAATTTACTGATTTAAAATATTTTCCTATACCTATTATACATAAAAATTCAAACATTTGAAAGCAAATATAGGGAATTTCAAAACGAAAGTTACTCGTTTTCACGGATATTGTTTCCCTCTCACATTACACAGAATTTTTTATTAAATTTATGGCAGGTCTTTTTAAAGTTTTCGTTAATCATGTAACTTTAAATTTTCATACAAATGCATGAAAAATTCTGTATTTGCCTAAGCAACGCACAATGTATCTTTTGCAAATAATATTTTTTCCTTCCACAAGATCATTTAAAAAGCTACATTTAATTTTTGCGAAATACTTCCGCCCCCAAATTAAAAAATATTCCATGAAATCCTCCACTTTATTTTATAAATTGTCAAGGCAGATATCTAGATATATGAAGATATTTAAGAAAATGATTCAGATTAAATGCATTATTTGATTGATATTTTATTCATGCTACATGTATGATAATCAACGTATTTTTGTATGATAAAACAATTTTATCCTCTTTTTTATAATGTATTTTTGTGTTATGATATAGTTTATAGGTGTTTATGATTTTTATGGAGAAAATGATTTAATATATTAAAGAATCAAAGGATCGTGTATGTAAGAGAAAAATTGAACAGCTATGAGACAGAAATGCCATGCTTCTTCCTCTCCATCACAGAGAGGAGATAAGAATTCTTCACTTTCATTTCGATGAATTTTTAGTTTTTTTTATTCAAGAGAAAATGTATTTGGACGTATACAGAGGCAATTTGCACATTCATTTTTAGACAATTTTCATTGCTAGAAATGTTTTACGAAAACATTTTGTGTTTTAAATGTTCCATTCACTATTCGTCACGCCATTTCTACACCGTAATTTCCAAGACAATAAAGCCTTTTTAGTATTAAAAGAGGTATTTTATCTCCTTCCTCTTGAAAAGCTTTCCAAAGTCCAAGGAGGGTTGTAGTTCGACGTTTGAATAATTCGCTTTATAAAAGTCCAAAAGCTCAAAAATCCGTGGAGGGTACATCAGAAAATTTAGTAAAGGTATGAGTGAAGGGAAGATTGTTGAACCCTGTTTTTTGTTTCATTTTTTTCCAGGGAATTAACAGTGGGTTTTGACTTGTGCTTGCTTGCTTTGTCTTGATATAGTTCTACTGACCGACGGCATTGTGGGTAAAGAGAAGACATTTCATACTTAAAAATTGGATATAAAATATATTCCTGATAATATGTGGAATTGACCTTAACAGTTTTCTGCACTGTCTTTAACTTTTATTTGTCTTTATATCAAAAACCAACAACAATTATAAATCCCTTTGAACAACTTAATTTAGAGTCTTTGAATTGAAATAATTGCTAAAAATAATGTTTGAATGTTGAAATAAATACCAAAATCTCACAGATATAAACCAAGGAAAAACAACAGAGGTCTCCTTAACTGCAAGTCCGAAAACAAAAGCAACATGATAAGGGTAATAAAGGATGATGAATAATGAAAAATTACGCATTTTCTTCACCTTGGCACGCCTTATACTAAAGTGCCTAAAAAACTGTTACCCTTGCCTAATGCTCCGTAACTCCCCTAAAGGAAGTGTAGAACTACAGCATCATCGATTCATCGAGAATGAGGAAGTGTTCTGCAGACCACAAATATGCTACTTTTGACAAAGTGGTGCAAACTTTTGCCCGATTCATAGATGTATGAACTCATAGATGTATTAAACTTTCAAGGCGTTGAAATCTGGAGATTTAAGTGCTCACTGCAAGTCTCCAAATGAAAATGAGTGTTCATCTAACCATAATTTGGTGCTCTTGTGTGGCTTTCCCTTGTCCTGTTGTAAGAGGCTAAATTCATCAGAATGGACACAGTATATGAACTGATGTAACACATCAGAAAACATGCGCACATAGTATTCCCCTTTATATACGTACCGAGAATCTTAACGGAATTTCATCTACACAAATTTCATACCATTACAGAACCACCCCACTTGTATGGTCTCCTGTCACTTAAGGATTATATTAATTTATGGAATTTTCTTCTTGTACAGATACTTCCAGTTATCCCAATTAATTTGAAACGTGACTAATCATACCAAACTACTTGTTTGCAGCTTTTACGTTGTCTAGTATTCAATTCGTCAAGTCCAGGAAACCTACAAAATTCCATGTCGTGCAATTTTCAGGGACAGTCCATCCGAACATCTGGTCTTAAGTTCACATGATGAAATGAATAATGATGGTTATATTTAAAAAGGACTCAGCATTGAAGAGCAGTGTCTCTTGAGATAGTGTTGAGCACCTATTCCATGAAATGATTCTTATCGGCTGATGTGGTACTGTTCATCTACTGGCTTTACATGGTCATGCAATTTAAATTTTTTTCAGTCAAAAAAGGCATTTGATTTGGTTTGCGATATTATCATCATATGATGGTTAATAGCTGACTTATTTTTTACTACGATATTTTGAACAACGACGTTTTAAAATGTTGAAATCTTTGCACTGCTTTATATTCAACCAAGACTTTTTATATTAGACGTTTTAGAACTGCGATTTTTCTCTTGCTTTTTTTTTCACGATGTTTGTATGACAACGTATCCCCCTTGTGTTGTTACTTTTCTAAGTTTTCGTCCACGATGTTTCTAATTGTAACTGTGATCTATGCCCGTTCCATCGAATTTCAAGGGAAATTAAGTGCAGTTGAGGCAGATCTATATCTGTAACACATCGATGTTCAAAAGCTTTTGAACTTTTCAGAGTTGATAGTTTAAATCTGTTTATTCGGGTTTAGGCCATTTCAAGGAATAGGCTTCTGGCGAGTTTCGAAGACATCTAAAAGCACTAATAAAAGGAAAAGTATATTTTCAAAAGGTTGTTATGTTGATTGCAAATGTAATCATTCAGCATCATACCGCTAATATTAAGGACATATAAACCTAGTTCCAGAATGGATAAAGGCTCCTGCATATAAAATTTTTCTACAAAACCTCTAATAAATAACCAACGTCATTCGAAGTGAACGATTAAATAAAGTAAAAGTACTCTTTAAATTAAAATTAATATTTATATTTTCGTAGTAATTTGTAAAATTGCAATGGTTAATTTTTAGCCACATGTAATATCTCTTTAAATTAATAAGACTGAATGATTTTCGTTTAAGCATCGAATTAAAAGTACGCCATGATATATATACGCAATATTCTTAAACAGTAATTTTCAAATTATGCATTACCTAATAAAATAGATTCTCATTTAAGTTGTATTCTAGAATTTAAAATTTTGTGTTATTGCATAGCTTTACTGAAAATGTTTTATCATTAATTATGATAAAACGCGCCTTTACCAGAAAGCGGTTTTTTCATATAAAACTTAAAGCGTAAAGAAGTTTATTCAGTTTGCAGCTTGTGACAGTAACCTAAAAATCTCTTTTGCCATTTCTTCGACAAGAAGCTACCAACGAGAGTAAATTTTATTGAAAATTCTTTCATATCCCAAGTTGCGTTAATAGGTAAGGTAAGATCTGAAGTCATTGCACTTTTGTGACTTTTAGAAACGACACTGCATCCATTAAAAAGACGAAATGGATTTAATGGTTCTCCAGGGTCCTTCACAGAACGTTTTAAAACATGTTCGATTAGCAATTGCAGGTAATAATAGAAAGGAAAGTCTTGGAGTAATTTAGAAGTAAACTCTTAAAGAAAATCGCAAGTGCTTTACTGAAGAACTACACATAAAACTAATCGATTAAATTTCTTTTTATTATCAATAGCGTCTAAAGATCCAAGACGCAGTTATCGAGAAATATTTTTATTATGCTATTTGTTTTAATTTCGAATCAAATCTGCCTTGTATCAGCAAACATAATTTGACATAACATAAAAAATTATGTCAGCTTGAAATATACATTTATTTGTATAATAATGCTTCATAAATCGCAACAAATGCGACACATAATGCTATTTGTATTTATCTCTATAATGCTTAATGATCATAATTAAGAACCTCTACCCTATTCTGACCTTGAACCTTTGTCAAAAGGGTTCCATGATTGATATTTTAATTCGCAAACCGTGTAATGAATCGCGCAAATTCTGTGTTATTAAATCACCTTAAATGTGCTATTAATACACAGGGCGTCCCATCATGACCGCCCAAACTCTGCACAACCAAATTCCTCGCTTGAAATAAATAAAAAAGTGCCTAAAGTATTGTGAATGTACTACCCATAGATTTCAAGATAAATGCGAAAGAAAAGGTTACAGCCGAAAACATCGCGGCAAAATCATCGCGGACGAAAACTTCGCGGAGAAAACAATGCAAGGGAAAAATGTCGTGGTAAAAAACATCGTGGGAGAAAATATCGCACTTCTAAAATATCGTGGTACAAAATATCGTGGTCGAAAATAAGCGGTTCAAAACCTTCGCAGTTTAAAAACATCGTCGTCGAAAATATCGTGGTAGTACCTACAAATCATCGCATGACGATAACATCGCATACATGCGTTCTTCAAATCGCATAGTGACATATTATGTAACTGACTTTCGTCATAACTAATAAATCGATATTCAAACAATTGATTGCACGTTATACATGAAAATGTTAACGGTATTTTACGAATAGACGGAAACAAAACAATGTGTAATTTTCATTAAAACAATATCAAATTAATAAATGTGAGAGAAAATAATTTGATCATTAAATAAACAATTTTTATACAGGTAACTTCCTGCAGTTATTTATCTTCCTTTTCCTAAGCATTTTTAGACTGTATTTTTCATGAAAAATTATCAGTTAAATTTAAAAAAAGCCTTCTTTATTAATTTCCTTTGTTAATTAACTATATAATTATAAAATTATATTAAGCTTTTTAAGTTGCATTAATTTTCCACTCATTTTCAATTAAATGCTTAAGTTTCCTTCTTATTTTTTCAGGAAAAATTTATTAGTTGTTCAAATATATCAAATATAGAAGTAAAATAATGCCTCTTGTCTTTTTGCGCTGTATGATATTTATACGAACATGCATTTAGAACTTTCAAAACCTGAAAATGCATGTGTTCGATGTTATCGTCATGCGATGATTTGTAGGTTAATTTATTTTTTACCACGATATTTCTGAGGACGATGTTTTTAAACTGCGAAGTTTTTGAACCGCTTTATTTTCGACGACGGTATTTTGTACCACGATGTTTTAGAACTGCGATATTTTCTCTTTGCGATGTTTCGTTTCACGACGTTTTGTCCTTGCGTTGTTTTTTCCACGACGTTTTCGCCCGCGATGCTTTTGCCGCGATGTTTTCGGCGGACACCAAAAATAAAGTACAACTTCCTATTCGGTCCAAGAAACAAAATCATTGGAAACATGAAAATCGGTATTTCAATATGTTTACATAGAAAAATGCTCAAAACATCACCGTTAGAAGAAGTAGGGAGTAATAAAAGTGGAAATAACTATCTAGTTCAGGGATTCTCAACTGGTGGTACGCAAGAGAAAAATAGGTGGTACGCAAGGAAATAAAGTATTTTTAACTATTAAATTCCAAAATCTCGTGAAGAAAACTGGTTAACTTTTGGCTGAACCGAAAAAAATAATTTAAAGGAATTTCAAATAAAGATGTTAAAATTTTATTGCCTTTTTGCAAAACCTATTTGTACGAACAAGGATTAAATACAGAACAAAGTTTAAAGTGGATCCTAATTTACGGTTAAAACTAAGTGAAATAAAACCAGACAAAAAACATTTGGTCTCTCTTAAACAGGCCCAAATTCCGCACTAAATTTTAAAATTAAATTATTATAACTTAAATTTTCATAATTAAAATGGTAACCAATTTTTAATCGAATATTTTTTATGCGTGCGTATTTAATACAGATAGCCAACAGGTTGTGCAAATGGCAATATATGTATATATATATATTTTAATATTTGACAAATTGAAAAATAATCATTGTAAAATGTAGTGATACTATTTTTTTTTAAATTTTTGTTTAGATGGTACGCGTTAGACGAAAGGTTGAGAACCGCTGATCTAGTTATTAACTTAAAATGAACATTATGAATTAAAAATCATTTTTATTCTGAAAACCTTAAGCATTTTACTTATAAACCCTGAAATATATGATATAAAATTCCTGCAATAAAATGGGAAAATACTTAATAAAATGCAATGGAAGCATATAGCAGTAGGTTTTTCTTTTGACAGCAGTCATAAAAAGAGACGTAAATCCTCTAATTTTAAAGAGTTCAAATGCCACTCACACACGAGCTTTTCTTCGAGGCTTCCTCGTGACGTCACCGAGAGAGCTCGAATGAATTCTTCAAATTCAATTGCACCATCCTGTTAAAAAAAATTCTTATTAGAATATAGAAAGAGGGAAAAAATTTAATAGAATTCTAAAACTAAAATGCAATTTTTATAACAATTTAAATCACATTGTACGAGTATATAGACAATAATAAAGGTTAGTGCAGATAAAAGGATAATTTCCATTTTAATTTGATGAAAGTTTTAGTCAAGTACAAATTATGATGAAACAAATTCCTGAGATAAATAATAAATTCAAATTAACGTAATTTTGCATTTTGCAGAGCTGTGTATTTTATTATTTCCATCATGTAGCTTGATACTTCAGTAATCATTTTAGAATCCGAATTATTAATTTCTTTAAATAGCTATTGGCTCAAACAAATGTAAAATTCTTTCATAAAACATTTCTTAACTTAAAACAACAATTAAAATTAATACTTTTCGATAAAATAAGATCGATTTTAAATCAGAAAGCTGTAAATAAAACGTCAGAATTACTATGAAATTTATTCCCTTTTCTTTTTTCTTTTTTTTTTCTTTTTTCTTTTTTTTTTTTTTTTTTTTTGATATACTGTGATTTTTTGTGCTTAACTGTACATTTGAGCTTAAAAATGGCAATTTTTTTTTCATGACAACTAGTACATTTAACAAAATGAAGGTGATTTGTTTTAATTAAATAAATTGATAATATAATTTCTAACCAGTAATAATTACATATATATTAATTCATTTAGTAATCTGCCTATAAGATGAATTATTATCAAAACAAAATAGGACTTTTCCCACCACTTTGTAGTTACGGTTTAATAGTAACCACATATTATAGAGATATTTCGTTGAAGATTACCATTAATTTCATGGAGATTTGCTAAGACTAATGACCATGGATGGCAGCACTCGGATGTTACATCATTCGCGGATGATCACAAACAAAGTTCTCAGAATTCAAATGAAAGTGATGAATTTATGCAAGTTCTTTTAGAGTTAGCTAAGAATTTATTGTTTCCTTGTCTTTTCTCTTTTTACATTGAATTGATTTTATTCTGGTTGTATTTCATATTATATATTAATTTGCACATATTTCTTCTATCTGTTTTACTTACATGTTGATTTTTTCTGTCTCCCAACAAGCATATTGCTCAACAAATTTTGCTTGCCTTACCAAATTCACATCTTTCGGCCTGATTATCAGCCTTAGTAATTCCATCCATCTGATTTCTGTCTGCACGGAATGGGAATGCTTAAGTCCGGACTTATTTTACATTATAGATTAACTGGAATTACTTCGTGTCAACTAGATAACTCGAGTCTGAGTGATAATCGCGAGTAGAAGGATTTTCTACCAGCGATTTGGGTGCGGATGAATAACGTTAGTAACTCAATAGTTGAAATTTGGCTTGTGAAATGTGTACATAGAACTATACGAAAGCGAAAAGAGCAAAAAAGGGCTTTTCTTTAGTGTTCTATCATTATACGTGTAGGTTTTAACACAGTGCTTCGTTTGTGAGGACTTTTATTCATATTTTTAGTTATGATTATTAAAATTAAATTTAGATTGGAAAGAAAAGTTGACCATGTTGCATTCTGATAGCGTAAGAAAGTTAAATCTATAAACCCAACTCGCCTAACATAATTATATTAATATAACATGAGTTAATGACACAAATCAAAACTTGCATATATTATCATTTGCGAGAATTCGGAAGAGCGTTTTGTATTTTCGCAGTTGTGCCAGCTTATATGAACTAAATGTAGTACTCTAATTTTGAAAAATTTCGAGTATCATATTTCAACGAAAATATCCGTTTGACCTGCTATTGAATCCAGTTGAATAAGTATTTTGCATAGCATCTGTACGTATGGACAGAATAAAATACTCTTTTTCCCAAAACTGATTTAAAATGGGCTCAGAAGGGATTTTGTTGTTACTCATTTGTACGTACGTACGTATGTATATATCTCACATTACTCATAAAAGATTAGCCATAGAAAGTTGAAATTTTTTATTTGGGACTTAAGCACTTCTCTTTTTTATTGCAGTCATCCATATAAAATTTACATATCTATCTATCAATCTCTCTGTCAGCCTATCTATCTACCTATATACATATAGTGCCGATCGCTTGGAGCCATGAAGAAATCCAGATGATGTGACGTCATTCTCTCTACTACTACGAGCTCCGAAGGCGCCAAGCAAATTAGAAGAATTAACGATTTAGATGATAGACGATTGAAGCTAGAGCAGAGACGCTTTTTTATTATATATATATGTGTGTGTGTGTGTGTGTGTGTATGTATACTACATACCCAACCTTAGCCGGGTCTGTTAGCTCTGTTTTTTATCCCTGCATTTTTGGTTTTAAAGGTGATTAAATTATGTTGTTCTTATATTCAAGTTACGTTTTTTATGCCTTTAGTTAATCTACATGCAATGTTTGTAGAATTATCAATAATTTATTCGTGTAAGTGGAGGTAAGCCTAACGAGGTAGCTTTTGTTTACATATGAATCTCTTATTGTGGTGAGTTAAGCCAATTGCGCACAATCTTGAGTATCTGTGTTCCCAGTGGGGCCAAGTTAACTAAAGTTTGTTGCACCGAAGTTTTTTTTTCTACCCATTGGACGATTTACTTGTTTTGCCGAAGAAACTCTAATTTTAATTGAAAAAATTAATTTTTAACTATTTTCAAATGTACTCAGTGTTATAGGTGTTTTTTTTATGAAGAAGTGTTTGAGGTTTATGTATTTTTGTATTTATATTGTCTTTAAAGAAATTCGATAAAGGAAATTTAGGAAATTTAAATGAAATGCAGCAAATAATACGTATAATTAAATAGTCGTACAAGGAAGTCATGGGGTATCTATATCAGACGTTTTTGTAAATTGTAACAATGTATATAATAACAACCATACTAGTGCGTGTTTTTTTTTTTTTTTTTTTTTTTTTTATAATTTAAGTCATGCCTTCTTCTTTGGATTTTATTGTATAAGTTATTCGGAAAGTAAGGTCCGATTTCTTATAAAAAGTAAGCCACCACAAATATTTTTCAGAAACATTTTTAATTTAATTCCTCATATGTTTCTTTATTTTCTTATATACATATTTCTCTATTAAATTTAATTCATTACATGTTTCTCTATTTACATGTTTGCTACTAAAGGAAAAAACAGAAAATATCTTATTTCTGTTCTTAATGTGGCAGGTATTCTTTAATATCAATGTAATGATTCCGTTTCACATTATTCCATCATTGCATTGAAACAATGGTGTAACATACGATATGATATGAGTACTAATATGTGGTCCGGTGCTTGCTAGGTGTTCAAACTGACCCTCTTTCCAATACTATGAGTACTATTATTTTTATTTGTGTAGTTTCACATTTGCAGGGTTTTCTGAGTCATTTTCTAATTCGAGCCGTAAGTGAAACGTTAATTTTTATTAAAGAACAGACAAAATAAAATTTAACTTTTTTAATAGCATTACACGAACCTTTTCGGGTTTATTTTTCTATTTCTGACCTAATCAAACTTCTTTCCAAAATAACTTTTTTCTTCAAACCAATTTCTACCATTTTCTTCTGTATTCATAAGGATTACAAAGTTCTTTCTTTAATGGATATTTACGAAATTTTCCTTACTCTTACAGATATACATTTAATTTTCTTTTTTTTTAAATTATACTCACCTAACGGTGTGAAATATTGCCATGACTAAAAATGCCCAGAAATATCTCTATTTTTTTTTAAATAGAAGGAAACCTTTAAGTAACTGATATGGTTCCTTCGATTTTGAATCTTATTTGATTATATGCTAAATGTTTCTTTACCTGCGTATTATATTATAGTGTACTTTCTTATATTTTATTTCTACATGAAGCTTTTAAATGGCAGAAAGAATAGAAACAAATTTAAGAGAAAGCAAAATCTGAAATCAAATCTTATGTTATAATAAGCCAAATGACACATAAAATCAGATGCTGAAGCACCCTTAAGAAGTTATCTGATGAAAAGCATCTCTTGAGTTCACTGCTTATTATACGAGTTCGATACAGTCTGCTTAGCATTAATAATATTTGAATTTAGCAAATTTACAGATATTTTGTTCACAACGGTCCTCTATATAAAGCCGATGCAGTAAATTATTAGCACCGTAATTTGTGCTTTTTAAATATCACTACAACGTATCGTTGATCTCCTACTTCTACGAAAGTTCGCTTTAGTAAAGGAACGATATTACTGTCTTTTTCGATGTAACAGAAGAGTTTTCATTTTTTTCAAACATTTAGAAAATTGAAACAATTTTTTATCATTTATATGCGATAAAATAAAATATAAAAATATAAAGTATCCAAAATATAAGTATTTATACAAATGTTTAACAAATGTGGAAACTTTGTAGAAAATAGAGAAACATGTAAGGAATTGAATTTAAAAAGATTCTGAAATTATCTGTGGTGGCTTACTTTTTATAAGAAATTGGACCTTACTTTCCGAATAATTTATACAGCAAGAACCGAAGAAGAACGCAGGACTTAAATTGTAAAAAAAAACCATGCACTTCCAGTGTTGTAATATGTTTCCTTTTCCATGAATAACCGAATAACAGAAAAGCGAAAATACAAACGAAAACATCTGTCAAGTAAAATATATTTTTAAAGCCTTTCACGTTAGCCAGCGGCACCTAGAGATCTTCACATTCGACATTTCGATTGGGAAATCAGAGAAATGGTGGGTATAATGTTGATGGTAAGTACATAAACAATAATCTTCTCCATTTATACACCTCAATTTTCTGCTTCTGCTACTACCGAGTCTCTGATAACTCACCGCTCTGTCATCTATCAACACCCTTGAAACATTAGGTGCACTTTCTTCAAAAGACAAAATTACAAATATTATTATTTTTTATTTGGCCAGGGTAGTTATTTCGTCTATCGTGCTTTTAATGCTGTTTTAGATTTCATGCAAAATTTCATGAGGTTTTTGATAAATGTATTTCCGGCAATTGATAAGTCTTTATAAAGCAGTTCACTTTTAAAAGTTACTGTTAACCTTTAAAAATGAACTCTTGATTTATGTAGAGAAAACTCTGTAACTTAACAACAAATTTTTGTTTCGTTCTCCGCCATTTTTAATACACTAAACGTTATGAAATACGTCAAAAAGAGATATGTGGACTTAATTATTAATGAAAAGAATCAATAGAGCAAATGTTCCAAAAGTTGGAGATACGTATGCATTTTGAGTTTACATATCTGACATTTGTGATATATGTTCTGAATTGAAAAGAAGTACAAAAACGTAAATTAGGAAAACACACTTTCTTCTTAATGACTTTTATCTGATATATCTTTTTATTGAGTTATAAATGTAATTCTTGTCATTTCCTAAATAAGAAACATAACAAAAAATAATTATCATTTCCCGAACTGTATAACGGTCTTTTATTTGCCTCTTACGCAGTGTTATATATTCCTCAGATAAACTTAAAAGATTAATAATTAGAACCGAAATAAATATCATTTTGTAATTAAAAGATAAAACAATTCTTTTATTCATTATCTTATAAAATGCAGTGCAGTTCAAAGCAATATTAATCAAATTGTTTATAGGTAATCAATGCTCAGCAGATGTGATTGATGGACATGTTTTTAACCATTGGCTAATTAGTCAGGTTATCGATTTTAATTACAACCATTAAGTTCGGAACTAAATATAATTTAAAACTAAATAAACTATTAGCTAAACTATCGATTTTATTAAAAAATTTTATGATCAGAATTAAGTACAGCTTTACCCTAATATTGTAAGCGTTAAAAGGTTCTAGCAAATAACATAGGCATGTTTTTAAACCAAAAAGGTTATTATTCTCGAAATACGATTTTGCATTGTTTTTTTAATAAATGTCGTCCACCGCAAATGCGTTATCTCCGCTTCCAATCGATACTGTAGACATTCGACAAAATATACGGTATTTATCTTTGAAATTTAATCTATATATTTTTTAGCAACTAAGTAAGCTATTGAAATCTCCCAGACAGTTTAGTGGTTAGATAAACTTACTGCGATACCGAACGGCCCGTGTTCGAATCCCGAAGAAGGCATCTCTGTAATTGTTCGTCCCTTCATGGAAGGTAACGTTGCGACACCTATCAAATGCTTCTAAAATAAAGTGGCCACCACCTCTGACATTACTGTGGCCAAGCGAAAGTCGACTAGGTAGGCCAAAATAGTTTGGCGCTAACTTACCCCGCTTATGGAATATTAGCTGATATTGTGTAATACTGTACGAATATCTGAGGAAAGTGAAGCATTTTGTTTTATTTATTGTGATAATAATAAATTTTGTTCATTATTCATCGGACTTGTGCCTTCAATTCAAACGAACCCGTACGCATGCAACACTTTTTAGTCTCAGAAGTAGGATTTGAATGCCAATAACAAGAGCGATGGAAGGACAACTAAGGCATTTGGTATCAGCCTTTGCCTCGTTTAAGGGAGAAATGAAAACGTAACAAGAAGAGATGAAATTGAGCCAAGAATCCGTTAAAGGGGAGATGAAAACACTCAAAACAAAGATAGCTGCTAATCAAGAAGAGATGAATTTGGACCAAGAATCCGTTAAAGCGGAAATGAAAGCGGTTCGAGAAAAGATGGAACCTGTTAAAGCAGAAATGAAAGTGGGCCAAGAGGAAATTAAAAGAGAAATCACATACATAAAAGAAAACAAATTTGAAGCTATAAATATCAGAATTGACACGGTTGAAAACAGAGTTGGAGAAATTGAAGAAAAGGTTTCTGCCGCCCAACATTGAGTCGAACAACATATTGATGACAAGATTTCTACGGTTGCCAAAGAAGTTGATACTTAAAAGAAATTCATAGCGACGGCAGGGAGCAATTCAGATGGTTTTAAATTTTTACCGATGCCTGCCAGTCCGTCTCTGAAGCTATCCACGTATGATGGGAAGACCTCCTGGCAAGTGTATAAGATGCAATTTTTCTATAGTTGCGGATGCGAATGGATGGGATTTCCAAGCGAAGATCTGTCATATCGCCGCTTCTCTAAGAGCAGACACTGCTGATATCCTTCAGACTCTTCCAGAAAAGCTAAGGCTAGATTTCGAAGCTCTGTCCGGCGCTTTGGGGAGAAGTTTTTAAAAGACAACAGCAGGCTACAATTAAAATCCTTCAACAGAAACCCACAGAAACACTCCAGCAGCTGGCTACGGATGTTAGAAAGTTGTCCCACCTCGACTTTACAGAGTGCCTGAGAGAATCGAGGGAAATCCAGTCCCTGCAATACTTTATCGATAGCATCCGGGATCCCAAAATACAGAACGCTCTGCGAAAGGCGGCTGTGAAGGACATAAAAAGCGCTCGGTTCTACGCCGTGAAATTCGAGGCAGCCTAACAAGCAACTCGTAGAGATCACTACCCAGCCAGTACTATGCGAGTCCACGAGCCAGTGTATCAATTGATGGATGATTTAGATGATTTATCCAGAAAAATCAATGCTTTAATACGGAGTAGGCGTGAGAACAAAGTGGCTCTAAAGTAATGGAAATGTGGTGCTGAAGCGCACATACGACGGCATTGCAGAGCACCCCAAGGTATGGATAATAAAACGGATAATTTGAAAAGACCAGTGAATGCCTTGAGACATAATATTGGTGAAAGGAAACCGATCCTAAATTACTGGAACTGCGGTGTTGAAGGCCACCTACGAAGGAACTGCAGAACACTCCAGAGCACCGAAAATAAGGCATACGATTTAAACAGACAATTAAATGCCATGGGTCGGAATAGGAGTGACAAGAACCAAAGTGTTGGAACTGCGGAGCAGAAAGCCACGTGCAAAGGAACTGCAGAACACCCTAGAGCACGGAAATTAAGACTATTTCCAAGTAACGACGGAGAAAACAAATTAATGACCATATCGAGGAACGGAGGTTGCCAGAGAATGAAAACACTACTTTAAAGTGCTCAAGATTTCTGCCCTGAGTGGCAGCAGTAATGAACTATCCATCAATGGGCATATTTTGATTGAGTTCCTTGCAAGATGATCATTAACTCAGGAGCTAATCATTCGGAAAGAGTTAACAGTTTAAAGATAAACTCATTTGGACGCCAACCTGTGTTACATCCAGACTGCTTCTGGCGAAGAAATCTCCATACCTGGGAAGTTAAACGTGAACATCATGTTTTGAAGTGCCGCCTACCGTCATACGGCATATGTGGCGAATATTACAGATCCATGCATACTCAGGCTGGACCTTTTAAGGAAATACAATTTTTACTTAGACTTAAAAAACAAAAACCTGCTTTCAGCACCTGAGGACATTGTAAGGATCTTAAGTTTTACTAACGTTTATTTTATTTTAAATCTTTACTATCACTTCTTATTTTCTACTTCCGGCCAGAATTAAAAGCGTTAAAGTATTTATGCAAAGTTTGACTGGCGAACGCCAAGTATTTAAGTTGTGGCTTTTTGCCAAGCGGGAGAGAGGAAGCAGTGAGTCGAAGCAGGCCGCTTACCTTAGAAGTTTTACTCAGTTGCTGGTTGCCTTCCAGGCCAGAGGTTTTAATCCTCTTGATAATTTTTAAACGTATTGTAGTGTTCACAGTTCTCTGTACTACATACGGCTTCCTGTTAATATAAGGCCAATCTTCCACGTTTATTATTTTAAAGTTAAATTAGAGTTTAGTTTTATTTTTATATTTTTACGTTAGACCACAAGTAGCGGGTCTGTGTATTCCGAAGTACGGAAGTTATTGTAAATAGAGAAAAATAAAGGGTTTTGTATACCCTTCTTGTGTATCCTGTCTACTTCCCACAGTGATTGAACATAGCTTTAGTAAGCTCTCTGTTCCGAGTCAGGTCCTTGCATGTTCCCGAAGAAAGTAAGACGGAACATTGAACCTGATAGTGGCGCCCAACGAAGAAGAATAACCATGGCCGAGTTTCAAGAAAAACCTGTGCTGCCTGCAGAAGCGGCTCAGAATCCAGAAATGCCAGCTGCCGCCCTGGAAGGATTTGGTTACATCGTCCAGACCATGCGCGCTTCGATGAAACCAGAAGCAACATTTAATGAAAACTCACCGGTAACCAGTTTTTTGGAAAAATTGGATGACCACTTCATGCTCTACCCCGTGCACGAATTTCAAAAAGTTACCTTAGCTACCAGCGCTTTGAGGGGCGAAGCGCTTAATTGGTTCAAATGTATAGGCAGAAGTCTCTTGGGTCCAGCAGGAAGTCCCACCTATACTTACGAGAATTTCAAGACTGCCCTACTAAAAGCCTTCCCTGTCGTAAGGGATCGTGCGAAATTAGAAACGGAACTTTTCAGCATATATCAACAAAGAATCGAAAATCTCTCAAGCTTTATTTTAGGAAAAATTCACGTCTTCAAACTCTTGTATGGAAACCGTCCGGATCCTGAGATAAATCAAGTGATTTTGCCGAGGTTACTTCCCCAAGTGCAAGACTTTATTGAATTAAGAAATCCGACTACACTGGAAAAGTTATTTGAGCTAGCAATCCAGTTTGAAAGTAGAAGAACGGCGGACATTGAAAGAAGACGCCAATATCAACAGCGAAACCAATTTGGTGCGCCAAGACTACAGCACACTCAAGCACACGGCTACGGAAGCAAAGCGAATCAGTGGGCAAGTAAACCCGAGCATTCAAAAACAGCCGGCGAACGTCGACAGTTCAATAGCAATCCAGGAAAACGTCTCAAGGCCAGTGGAAGAAGAAGGAAAGCACGGAAATGAAAAATAAGTTAAACTAAAACGGATTTCTGCTGACGGGAGGGTGCGGAAATCCGAAGGCCAACAAAACCCCTCTTCTTTCAAGTTAAATACAGTAATGGTGAAAAATTTGACTCTTCCGAAGATTGAAGTGTTGGTGAATAATATCCCAGCCACCGCACTCCTGGATACAGGCGCGCAGTGTTCCTGTGTGGCAGAAGAATTTTTTAGGAAGTATTTTCGGAAATACCGCATATATAATTCGGATAATACGACAGTGTTAGCGGCGCAAGGAGAAAAATGTAAGTGTATAGGTAAAGTACCGCTGTATGTCCGTATCAAGGACGAACAAGTAAAGGTGATGTTTTTTATAGTAAAGAATCTGCAAGCACATATAATCTTAGGAATAGATTTTCTTTCAGAGGCACAAGCAACGCTGGATTTTAATGAAGCGTCCCTTAAGCTGACGATGAAACCAGTTCGTGCAGAAAAGGCTGAACCGCCGATGTTAAATCTTGACCACCTGCCTAATGACGAGCAAGGAAGAATCCGACAAGTGGTAAGTGAATTTGCATCGTTATTTAGTGATATTCCAGGATTTACTCAGGTTACTAACCATAGTATTGACACCGGAGATTCAATGCCAGTTCGCCACAAAGCATACCGGTATGATAAGAATAAGGAAAAAATTATAGAATGGCATATCAACGATATGCTACGTAAAAAGATCATAACGCCCATCTCAAGTAGTTATGCTAGACCGGTGGTTTAATGTAAGAAAAATAATGACTATCCTTTGACACATCCAAAAAGTGGAGATTCGCAATTGGCTACCGTAAATTAAACTCCATAACTAAATATCCGGTATATCCGTTACCTATTATTGAAAAAATTCTAAGGAACATAACATCCACCAAATATATGACGACTTTAGACTTAACGACTGGTTATTTTCAAATAGGGGTTAGGCCTGAGGACGTGCCTAAGACTGCTTTTATAACCAAGTCTGGCACTTATGCATTTTTGCCTATGCCGTTTGGCCTTTCAGGGGCGCCGGCAACATTTCAGCGATGTATGGACATTGTGTTAAGACCTGTTCTTGGAAAGTCCACATTTATCTATTTAGACGATATCATTATTACTAGTGATAATCTTGACCAACATGTACAGGATTTAAGACAGGTGTTTTCTTTATTAAATGAGGCCGGTCTAAAAGTTAATGTCGAAAAGTGCAAATTTGCAGCCCCTGAATTAAAATATTTAGGTTACAAGATATCTCAGAAAGGAATAGAGACAGACGAATCAAAAATAATCGCTGTACAAAAGTATCCGACTCCAAACACGGCGAAGAAGCTCTCTTCTTTTCTAGGACTTTGTTCATATTATAGGTCCTTTATAAAAGATTTTGCAGCTATTGCTGAACCATTGTTAAAATTAAAAAGGAAAAAGGCAAGATTCTCGTGGACGGCCGAAGCCAATAGTGCTTTCGAAAAATTAAAACAAGCATTAACGCAAGCCCCTGTGTTGAAATTTCCTGAAAAGGATGAGAATTTAGAAATTTCAGCGGATGCTTCGGATTATGCGGTAGGAGCGGTACTTTCGCAAAATCAGCAGCCCGTGGCATTTTTTAGCCGAACTTTAAATCAAACACAAAGAAACTATTCCGCGACCGAGAGAGAGGCACTTGCAGTTCTGTTAGCAGTGCAAAAGTTCCGAGTCTATTTTGGAAAGGCGCCAATAACAGTGTACTCTGATCATGCGGCGGTAACTAGATTGTACTCAGGGAAAAACTTATCCCCAAGGTTAATAAGATGGGCACTCAAGTACAAGAATATAATCTGGTAATCAAGCATACCCCCGGAAAGGAAAATATCGTAGCAGATGCCCTATCCAGAATTAAAATAGATGAAGAAGGGAATACCGTAAAGGTGGCAATGCTCACAGCATGTACAATAAATTCCCGAGAAACTGTAATAACCGAACTGGGTAAGGATCCTAAGTTTGGAAGCATTTATGAGTATTTAAAGGATCCTGAAAATTTTAGCCACCAAGATATTGTGGCGATAAGAAATAGGGCGGCCCATTACGAACTAATAGATGGTCTATTATTCTATACAAAAACTACGAATTCCAAGAACGAATTTCGACCTGTTATCCCAGCTAGTCTTAGATTAAATATCCTGCAGGAGCTCCATGACAGCCCTTTAGCTTCTCATGCTGGTATTCGAAAAACTATCCAACGCGTACGCGAGCCAGTCTATTTTCCTGAACTGCAAAAGTTAACAAGGGCGTATGTCCAGTCCTGCCCAACATGTCAAGCAGTTAATTATATTAATTTCCGCCCGGCCGGGTTTCTAAATATTATTAAATCCGAATTTCCAAATGAAATAATTGGCATCGATTTATTGGGCCATTTCCCAAAAAGTCAATTAAATAAAAGTCGCTATCTCCTTGTTATGGTTGATCATTTTAGTAAGTGGACCGAAATTGTTCCCTTAAAACGAGCCTCCGCGAAATTAGTTACTGATTCTGTTTTAAATAAATATATTTTACAATATGCGGCGCCCCTAAAAGTTATATCGGATAATGGTCCTCAATTTGTAAGTAATATATTTGAAGACATGTGCCAAAAACTCGGCATACGTCATTTAAAAATATTCCCGTATCGGCCGCAATCAAATATAGCGGAACGGGTCAATAGAAATATAGTGAAAATTATCCGTAGTTATGTTAAAAATTTTCATAAAAGCTGAGATAACTATGTCAATGAATTTGCTTTCGCCCTTAGGACCGCAAAACATGATACAACGGGCAAAATTCCTGCTGAGTTATTTTTAGGCAGAAAGATTATAACGCCGTTAGATAAATTATTTTATGTGCAACAAAGAGCCCCAGAATTTAAAATGGGTGATATAGAAAAACTGATTAAGGAAGCAAAGAAGAATACTGAAGTAGCACAGAGAAAACAAAAACTATATTATGACTTGAAACGACGGGGAGTAACTTATAAAGTAGGGGATGAAGTTTTAAAAATTAAGCATTCACTTTCTTCAGCACCAGAAGATAAAACTGCCAAATTTTTTCCACGATTTGAAGGACCATATGTCGTAGAAAAAATAACTCACGCTGTAGTAGTGTTAAAATGGTTAAACCTGCTCCGCAAACATTGATCAAATCAAACCCTACTATGATCGTAATAAAATGAAAATTTTCAAAGCTCTTTTGCAGGATTCGGCACGGCAGACTCCGCAGGCACAAGCTCCAGAGGTGGAAAAACGACAAGTACAAGGGCAAGCCATTAAGAGGCAGGAGCAAGTGAAAAGAAAGTTTCCCCGCGGAAAAATTGAAGGTAGCAAGAAAAAGAAGCCGTTCCACCGTCCAGAAAAGAGAGCTCAAGAACACCCCCAGAATGAAGAAGGGAGAAGGATGACGTATGCAAAGAGAGCCAGGAGAAGTGACGGCAACTATAACCCGGCTCTAAAACGGAAGATCTGTGTGTGTGTGTATTTATGGCAAAGCCTCGAGGGCTATCTGCCTAAGAGGTGGGATGCCTTCGTGGAGGACTTTCTAAGGGAAACTGGCTCGTATACACGTTACACATGGGGAAAACCACGAAAACGCCCATGCAGCCAGCCCGTTCGCGGGATTCGAACCTCGGACCGAACTACAAACGGAAGATCTACTCATCCGACAGGACTCTCCGCAGCAAATGTCGCCGAACTGCGGAAGGGCCACCAGCGGCGGAGGAAAAATTACAAGGAAAATTTGAACGGCCAGCAACGAGGTCCAAGCAGGAACACGAAAGAAGTTTCCCGGTTCCGCCAAGACCAGCTGCTATCAAACGACCAAGACCACAGGCACAAGCGAAAAAGAAGGTATTCAAGGGTGACCGAACTGGAGAAAAAAGAAAGCATCTAGAGGAAGGCACTGAAGGGCGAGCCCGTACAAGAAGGAGGATAAATCAAACAACAATCTGCACTACCTTTCAGGACTGGGCCCAGAAAAGAATGTCCGAATATCACAAAGATAAGTAAAATTTTATGTTACTTTACAAACTTAAGTTAATCTTTCATTTTTACTGCAAGAGGCAGATTTCAAGAAGTTTTACCTCATGCGAGGTCTACCTTTATCGCCAAAAAGGGCGAGAAATGAGTTGTTACCGATTTTGGTATTATGTTTTTCAATTACTCGCGTTTAAAACTAAAGTTGATGTATAATAGCGTTGTATACTGACTTAAATATTGTAAAAGTTAGTGTATAAATTTTATTTAAAACATTCTGGCAAGAAAGAAGTTTTAGTCTGAAAGACTTTTTAAAATGTAGTATTTCAATGTAGAAAGAATTGGCACTTGCTTTGAAAAGAATAGAAGTTAACAATATACTACTAATGTATGTTTTCAAATGTGTAAAATTAACGGCATGTTAATATGTTCTTACATACAATGTGAGCTGTTATTTTAAATGTTAAGAAATACCGTGATATGGTAAAAGTGAAAGTAATGTTAAAATTTTTTTTATTCGTGTGACTGTAAAAAGACTAAATCATGGTGAATATGTGTTAAAGGTTGAATGATGTAGTTAGGCTCTCTGACGCTACACTTCAGAGTTAGCCACTTTCAGAATAGTACCTCAGGGTTTAGAGTTGAAATTAGGGTGTGTTACGAGGTCTTGGTATGATGAATTTTAACACGTTAGTGTTTTGATTGTAGGAGGAAGTGTTGAACACATCGACATAAACACATTCGTATTTGGTGTTCTTTTACAACACATGTCAGAGAGCACGGGGAGAGATAACTAAAATAGTTATGAATGAAATAAGAATGTTAAGAGAAATATAATTATACATGTTACTTGCCATTTCATTGTGTAATATTTCATTAAACTAGTTTTCCTTCCAGATCTCTGGAAGGAACCAGATTTGAATAAAAGCTCCTGTTTAGATGCAGTACAGATGAAAAAAAAAATGGTGTGTCCTGGGAGCTGCTATTGTAAAAACAAATTTCTTTCTTTTAAATTTCTAGTTTCTAGTGAAAAATGTTTGTAAAAGATTGGCCTCGCGTTAGATTGTAGAGCTAAAAGTTTTCAACAAGGTCCTTTTAGACCTCAGTTTCAAACTAATTAACTCTGGCGGGAAGTATGTAAGGATCTTAAGTTTTACTAACGTTTATTTTATTTTAAAATTATTATTACTATCACTTATTATTATTACTATCACTTCTTATTTTCTACTTCCGGCCAGAATTAAAAGCGTTAAAGTATTTATGCAAAGTTTGTCTGGCGAACGCCAAGTATTTAAGTTGTGGCTTTTTGCCAAGCGGGAGAGAGGAAGCAGTGAGTCGAAGCAGGCCGCTTACCTTAGAAGTTTTACTCAGTTGCTGGTTGCCTTCCAGGCCAGAGGTTTTAATCCTCTTGATAATTTTTAAACGTATTGTAGTGTTCACAGTTCTCTGTACTACATACGGCTTCCTGTTAATATAAGGCCAATCTTCCACGTTTATTATTTTAAAGTTAAATTAGAGTTTGGTTTTATTTTTATATTTTTACGTTAGACCACAAGTAGCGGGTCTGTGTATTCCGAAGTACGGAAGTTATTGTAAATAGAGAAAAATAAAGGGTTTTGTATACCCTTCTTGTGTATCCTGTCTACTTCCCACAGTGATTGAACATAGCTTTAGTAAGCTCTCTGTTCCGAGTCAGGTTCTGCATGTTCCCGAAGAAAGTAAGACGGAACATTGAACCTGATAACATGACTATCTATCCTCAGTAGGGATCCTCACCTCGAAACGCCGACGCTTTTTCTGCAAGACCCAGCTCAGAAAGCTGCCGAGATCATACTAGGGTCAAAAAGGAATGCAAGACTACCAGCTATTCTCCATCTCAGATGCTCATCGGTTGTGACCCTCGTCTTCCATGTGATCCTTTGTTTGGTCGCCCTCCGGTTGCACCTTCATCGCCTGAGGAAGACATCCAAGATCTCCAGGCTCAGTTTGAAGTGATGCAACAACGAGTCAACTTGCCGACAGAGAAGGTGAAGACCCGATACGACAAGAGAGCGGCTGGACATCCATTCAACTAAAGAGACAAGGTGTGGTTGTGGAACCCGATTCGACGAACAAGACTCCGGCCTAAATTACAATCACTTTGGGATGGTCCGTACACAGTCCTAAGCAGGCTGAATGACGTCGTGGTTCAGATCCGCAAGTCTTCGAAATCTAAAGTCGTTCATTACAACAGGTTAGCTCATCACTATGGCCATAGTACATAGTGTAAGACCATGGTCCTTTTTGATTCTAGATGTGTATTTGATTTGATTTATATTTAGTATTTGATAGCATTTGATTTGTTCAAATTAGTTATTGCATTTATTGTTCATTTTGTTTGTTATTGTAGTGTAATGTTTATTATTTCATTTATGCCTTAGCTGTAAGTTTGGCGCCCTGTCCAGGGATTGTACTTCCCGGGACATGCAGTCCTTGGGAAGGGGGCAGTGTTACGGATTTGGTATTTAAATAGTTAATGTTAGTTGAATTATAAATAAAATTATTTTTTTCCCCGTGCAGTGCTGCGCGTGACGAATATTAAAGGAGAGCTAAGCCGGAAAATTAAAAATACAAGAACACGTGCATTTATTATTTAATAAAAAATATATCTTTTTAATTTCGAGAAATTGCTAGAACAATCTCGCGCGTGATTTAAAAAGTTTATAAAAAGGAGGAAAACCTCTCGGTTCAGTTAGCTGTTGTTTTAAGATTTTGTTATGAGCAAACTGCTCTTGTTGATTGTAGCGAATTGGTGGATTAGCTTTCTCTAGCTGTTTTGAATTAAGTTCTGTTGAACGTTTGAGTAGTTAAAAGAAAACTCTTGTGAGATATTGTAATACTGTACGAATATGAGGGAATTAAAGCATTTTGTTTTATTTGTTGTGATAATAATAAATTTTGTTCATTATTCATTGGACTTGTGCATTCAATTCAAACGAACCCGTACGCACGCAACAATATATATTTTTCACTATTAAAAATTTTTAAAAATCTCTTTTAAACGGTCGTTAGAATCTGAACCCTTAGAGATTTTATTTTAAATTTAAAATAGAGCAGCTTTTTTATTCATTTTATTGATACATATTTTTTATGAAATTAATTCTTTCCAAAAATTAAACTGAGTTCCATGAATCAATTAATTTTTGCAGTAGGCTTTTTCTTCCATGCAATCACATCAGTCTAATATATTTAGTTAATATTAGTATTTACATGAGTTTTCGAAAAACGTTCCTTTCATATTTTGTGAAATTAGAAAGAAATTGTAATGAGATATCAATACATCGGGTGAGATTTTTGAGATTATACAAATTTTCTATGACCATGTTTTTAAGCTGGAAATTTCTAACATTTCTTGTCAGTGTAATTCAAAATATGTATTGCAAAAGAGCATGGGCATACATTATTCAAAATAACACTGCTTGCAAGGTGCAAAATAAAGCGTAATGAATTTTGGACTTTTTTCAGTCAATTTGTTTCTTGGTATTTTCTAATTCATAGTATTTTCATTCATACAGAAAATTCTTTCAATTCATGGAAACATTCGACATTCTATAAAGTATATTTTATGTTGTTAAACCCATTTTTTTTGTGAATTTGAACTTAATTGTCTTTTTTTCCTTACTTTAGCTCTCATCAGGATGTAAATTAGATAAGAGTATTTAAATCAGAATTGTAGGAAAGTATAGGCAAAAAACTTTTGGCAGCGACGCTGACTATAATAAGATTCTCTCCTATAGTTCTGCTTCTTTGTTAGCCGATACCAGCCAATTTACTAGCCGAAATCAGTAATGCACTGAGTAATTTGAAATGCTTGTTAGGTTGTTTGCGTTATAGCCTCCAGCATCGATTTAATTTAAATTTTAAGCTCACCTTTCTGTTACTCATATCCGGATAAATTCCTAAGATTTAAAGGTAAGCCCAAATAATGCATAAAGTTGTAACGAAAAAACGTTTGTTTAAAAACTAAAGTTCTCCGTAGTTGACTTCACAGACGTTACGAAAACTTAGTCAGATTGTCTTTCGTCAGTGGGATTTAAGGACGTAATTAATTACTAAGAGAAACCGCACAAAGTAAAAATTTCACAGAAGTAAAATTTGCAAAAAAAGTCAAATTAGCATCATTCTACAATCTGCGCATATTTATTTATTTTATTTTGTTTATATCATTCCTTTATTTTAACTCCAAAACATATAAGAAAGATTTAGTTTCCTTTATTTAGCGCCATTTTGTTATTTCCCCCTAATAATTAGTTATTTCTGAAGTTAACTCTTTCGCATCGAAGTCGCCCCAAACGCCCGAGCATTCAGACATCGGCTGGACGCCCGAAACGTCTGAATAATTTCCTACCCAGTGCTTTCCTCCATCACGTTACTGCATTACTCATTGCTTTCAGGTGTTGTTAAATAACATGTCAATCATTCTTTTGAAGCTACTAAAAGTAGCTTCTTTGTTTCCTTTGTTCCTTCCTTTCCTTTGTTTACTGTCAGTGTTTAGCTTTTGATGCCCGAAGTTACAATCCCGTCCCAAGGGGGAACTTCACACAGTGTCAAAGCGTCGAAGAAAGAAGTTCTCGCTTTACTTAAGTAAGGCTATTGTTAGCGCTGTAGTATTCAACTTGTCATGGGGGAAGGAAAGCATTCCAGGAGAAATTCTTAGATACGGGCGTTTTTCGATGTTTGGGGAATTGAGATTTTGCCCTCTCGCGATGCGAAAGAGTTAAAACTGTGCTAGGGATAAATAGTGTTCCAAATATGTATAAGAATACCAGAATATTATCAAGCACTTATTATGGCAAATGAATCTGCTAAATATGTTAATAGAGCTTACATTTCGACAGTAGGGACAATATTCCGACGGCAAGACTTACAAGTTAATCACATCCTTAAATATTGATTCAAATTACCATTTGTTAAAATCGTCTCAAATACATTTTTAGCTAAAGAATACGATCTTCCTGGAATCTTCCACATTTATCAAAATTTATAATTTTAAAGATTTCAATTTAGTACCAATCATTTCCTCCATGTTTTTAAATTCTTTTTTTCTTTTTTATTCCCTTAATTTTTTTCACAGCAAACGCTGTCACTATTGTTGATTAAGTTTTTATTACTTTGTTTCTTAATTTATTTTAAAGCAAAGAGATTATAGTAAAGCGGAGTAAAAAATACATAATTTAAGTATATAAGTAGTAAAAAGTACATAATCTAAGGTACCAGTATCGAATGCTCTTTAAATGTACACAATTGTTCTGTAAAATTAAAACATAAATTGATTTGAGTTTTGTTAATATTAAATATTCTTTGAAGCTTAGGAATTCACCAGTTAATTACCCTGATGTTAAAGGTTTAAAAAATCGACATTTTACAAATGTATCAAATTTAAAATGCGCCTCTTGTATTATGATTCTAATGCACACAGAATGGTTTGTTATGTCACAAAAATAATATGAATTCCAGGTAATAACCTACACTGATCTGATCAAAGTAAATAACATATCTGATCACATAAAATTCGCTTTAATATATCTCAATAATACTATCGCGATATGACATAAAATTTCACTCACAACATAAAATTGACAGATAAAAGCGAAAGACCTTTACTTGACTAGTGCTAAAAATGATAAAATATTTAGCACTCTAGTTTAGACATTTGTATAAGAGTTTTAAGTATCAATTTGTTTCTTTTAAAAAGTATCCAATAAACACTCCAGTTCTAATACACATATTAAAAAGAGCCTGAGAATTTCAAATTACTGTTTGTCTTTCTAGATGTGTATAAAATAGAGTAGCCTTTTTTATTCATTTTATTAATATACATTTTTTATGAAATTAATTCTTTCCAAAAATTAAACTGAGTTCCGCGAATCAATTAATTTTTGCAGGAGGCTTTTTCCACGCATTCGCATCAGTCTAATGTATTTAGTTAATATTAGTATTTACATAAGTTTTCGAAAAACGTTCCTTCTTTAAATCAGAATAATTACAATTCATATTTTGTGAAATTAGAAAGAAATTGTAATGAGATTTTTGGTTACATTGGGTGAGATTTTTGATTACATTAAGTGAGATTTAATTTACATTGGGTGAGATTTTTGAGATAAAACAAATTTTCTATGATCATGTTTTTTAGCTGAAAATTTCTGACATTTCTTGTCAGTGTAATTCAAAATATGAAATGAAATAGAATTCTTATCTTCGTACTCCTGTTCGTACCATTTTGCATTCAGAAACCATTAGACACAATGTCAAGTTTCCTATCTCTAAAAATTGATCCCTCCTCTTAATCTCTTATGCCTCATTAGGGAACGATTAATGGCATCAGCAAATTCTATTAAAACAGAGATGACTCATTAATCTTAAAACCAATTTCGATTATCATCTGCAATTTACTCAGACAAGTAATTTCGGTCAGCAAGTAAGTTCTGTTTGCAGCATAAGATACAAATGAAACCGTCGCTCTGCAGTTTTGCCAGAACTCTTGAAAAACGTAGCTGAAATTTGATGATATTGCAAAGTTTTGTAATTATTTGTTTATCTGCATGTGTTTTGTAAACTTGTATATTGCTTTTATTTACTTATTCAATGAATACTGTATGACGATTTTTGTGCTTATTCATAACATATTATATTTATTGAATTCACGACCCTTGTTTAGTTTACAAGTGTCTTATATCATGTATTATTTCGTAAATTTTAAAATTCTGAGTTGTGTGATTTCAGAATTGCAGCAATACCTCAAACAAAACCAGAAATAATGTGCAGAAAAACATTCTTTCTGAGTTTTGGTCAGAATTCCTGTCACTCAGTCCGAGCCATTAGGCAATTTCTTGCCAATGTCAACACTTTGAATGTTCCGAAGAATTTGTGGAAGTCCTAGGAACGATATTCCCCGCCCCCCGAAGCTTCTGGAAGTTCTTACTTTTCCCCACGGTAAAGCTATATATATGAGGATGCATCACAAGATTTATTACAATCTTGCACCACTACTGGGTAAATACTCTAAACTGGATCTTTCCGTAAAATACACCGTTATACGGCCATTATTAGGCCAATTTTTTCCTATGCATCCCCTGCTTGGGCTACAGCTACAACTAAAGACCTTTACAAACTGCAAATTCTACAAAATAAGTTTGTGAGACTTATTACAAATGCACATTTTTATGTGTCAAACGACACTCTTCACAGAGATCTCAAACTGGATACTGTTGAAAAATACCTCCATAAAATGAACAAGAATTTTTTCGACAAAGCCATACAATGCGACTTTTTTCGTCATTTCAAAGTTTTTGATTATATTCCACTGAGAGAGGACAGTTGCATCAGACCATACGCGGCTCACCTCACCCGTGACGATAATTTCACTACATAGTTTTCACGGATTTTCCTGTATATAGTGTATATTTGTTATTTTATCATTTGCATCTCTTTATGTGTCTTGTATTTGTATTGTATGTAATATGTTACAATATCTGATTTAAATAATAATACTTTTCTCAGACTTATTCTCTTATTTTAACCACCCATCCATCATGAAACAACACTACCAGACAACAACTTATACTTAGCCTCTCCATGCGCGCGGCTTTCTTGGTTTTCTTTCTTCTTGTGACGCTGGTCACCCCCTTTTTCTCATTTCCGACGCCTTCTCACTCCCCGGCCAGACCGTTCAATGTCTTGGGCCTTACTGGGATACTTAGTCAGAGAGCCGGCAACGTCGCGAGCTCAACCTTTTTGAAACCGTATTAAACAATATGGGAAAGGTTATGTGAAAAAGCATATCTTAAGGAACTTACCTTATTTTCATCGAAGACTCTAAACACTAAAGAGGCAAATTTGGAAGGATCTCCTTGTGGGAAAAACTGTTTGTATATCCGTAAGAAACCCTAAAAATATAAGGATAGTTTAAAATAAGCGTAAACACAGCATAAAAACACTAAAATCTGTTATTATTTAAAAATGCCAAAATTTATCTCATGCATTGATAAGCAAGAGGTATCATATAAATAAAGAAGAAATGAGGATACAAGAGGAACAAAATTTTTTATTGTGTTTAGAAATTAAAATGCATTCTTTATTACAGTTAGATTAAAGCTTGTAGCATTTTCGAAAACTAATGCTATTATCGAGAGATAATTGTAAATCACCTTTAGCTCAAAAATGTGCTTTTTTTCATTCCCGCTAAAAGATGTATTCACTTTTCATATTGTTATGTAATATGGTTCTTCATTTTGGATTTTAGTTTTGTTTTTAGTAGTTGATTTTTAATAATTTGATTTTATTTCTTCGGTTTAAAATAATTGTAAGTTAATTCCTTTTTAAGCTGTAATTGTTAATATTAAATTTAAGTTTGGTAGTGTTGATCTTTTTTCTACAGATGAATACTACATAAAGAGACAGAGGATACATTACGCTGCTGATGTTAAATCACATTTGGGAACTATGTTATGGAATGAATGGCTAGGTAAATTGATGTGAACTGAAGCAACGATAATGAAAAAAAAATTTAAATTCATCATTGAATTACATTTATGCTGATTTTCTCCGTAACTTGTGAAAACTAACTTTAATGCATAACATTTTTATGTCCGAAATTGCCCTTTAAAATTAACAACAAAATGAGAGAGTGCGAGCTCATATGCGTTACGCGAGCGCGCGCGCTGGGTCCTTAGGACCCGTTTCGTGTTTTTTGAAGAAAATATTGTAATGCTTCAGAAAAAGTATTACATTTGCGCCAATAATAAATTGCATTATCAATTTAAAATCTGTGCCCATTAAAATTTTTAATATTTCCAAATGCTTTTTATAAAATAATTTCTTAAAGAAGTTGAAAATCGTATTATATATTTGCATAGGAAGAAAAATAGTATACTTTTACTTTGTATCGATTTTTATTTCCTTCTAGCTTCTTTTTTAGCTTCTTTAGCAGCACTTTGAACTGCAGCTATCTCAGCAGCAACTTCTGTGATTTCAGCAGCCTCCCTATCTTGTTTGTCCTGTTCTTCAGCACATTTCTATCTTTCTTCTTGTTCAATAGTTTTAGCCATTGCTTTCTTAAATGTTTACTATGCATTATGGAACGACAAGTTTTTGACTTAGCGACTGTAACATCTTTAAAGAGTTTATGACAAAGCTTACAATGATAACCATGGACAGATACAACAAATGACTGGCCAACAGACTTAGGTTCTTTAGGTTTTGATTTTTGGAGTTCTTTCTTCTCTTCCTTATATTTTTCTTCTTTTTTTCCTTTTGATTTGGCGTCATCTTTAGCATCTTTGTTTTCTTTAGCACCATCTATTTGAGTAGCATCTTCAGTCTTATCTTTTTCCTTACCTTCAGCCGCTCTCTCATCATCTGCATTTTCTTCTTTCACTTTAGCAGTGTCTTCCTCCATCTTTTCTATAGTTTCACGCTTTTTTTTCAATTATTTCAACTGGCTCTCTAGCAGCTTCATCTCCATCTGAGCCAGAGGCTAAATTCTTTGAATAGTGAAACTCAGCAAATCTTTGCTTGTGCTCTTCACTTTTACAATGGTCTCTATATTCTTCAGAACTGCTGAAGCACAAACGACATGGTCCGCATTTAGAATATTTCTTTTCTCGTTTCTTCCTGTGCTCCTTTGTTCTCCGGTAAGCAAGAAAGTTTCCACTGAAAGCACATTCACAAACCGTACACCAATTTCCTGGATTACGACTAGAGTTCTTTTGGCCATCGGTTGAATAAGCCTTTCACGAGTAGAGCATTTAACGTAACAGTTTAACGGCTTCTTAGAAGCTAATTCATCAGAAGATTTTGCATCCTTATTCTTTTCCTTATCTTTTTCAGCAGATTCTTCTTCATTAGCCTCTGCTTCACCATTTTCTTTAGCCCCAGATTTCTGATGTTTTCGTTCTCCATCTTCACCGGATGACTTGAAGTATTCAAACATATCACAATCTATATCAGAAATGTTGTCTGTAGGTTCGTCAAGATTGTATGTTTCGTCATCATAATCATCTTCACTACGTTCATGATGTCCTTTAGAACCTTCTCTCAAATCATGTCGTCATCTTGGCTAGGCAACACGTCTATTGCTTTCAACATTAGGATGTTTAACGATGGGACCGCTTGCCGGAGTTCTCTGGGGTAAAAGGTTTCGTGGCAACTGACCACGTGGCAATGACCTTTGGATTGTCTTTTGGATTGTGTTTGGATATAATGTTTTCTTTTGTTTTGAATTTTGGGTTTTATTTTGTTATCCATGGTTTCTGTATTTTTTGTTTTGTTTTCCTTGGGGAGAGAATGAAGGTGTATTAAGTTAGTCTAGACAGGTTAATCCTTAGCTTTGCTTAAAAATATTTTTTGAAAGTGAATTGTTGCTTTTTTGTGAGTCCTACTGTCTTATTCTGATTTTCAGCAGGTTAACTTACTGCGTTCTAACTTCAGTTTAATTGGTAAAGTTTAATTTTCATCACTTTTGGTCAGTTTAAGAGCTGGCTACTTCCATTCAATTCTTAACGTTATTGTCACTGTCACCACTACTTAGCGTATAACTTGCCAATGAGTTTTGTAATTGGTTATTGATTCTCTTCCGATTTTTTTTTCTTTTCAGAACGGGGGAGGATAGTTATGTAATATGGTTTTTCAGTTTTGTTTTTCAGTAATTCATTTTTAAATATTTGATTTTATTTTTTCAGATTAAAGTAATTGCTGTAAGTTAATTTCATTTTAAGCTGTAATTATTAATTTTAAATTTAAGTTTTTTTTTTTCCTTTAAAGGTAAAGTTTGGTTTTTAATTTTTGCTTAAGAACTTGGATTAAGTTATCTGATTTTATTTTACTCTTTTGTTTGGGGTTGTTTTGGTTTGACCCTTAAGTTCATTTAACTTTTATATTTAAAAGTTTTCTGTTTGTTACACTAGTTTGGTGTGCAAATTTAATTAGTTTTTTTGTTTGTTTAATGTTTACCCATTTTTCTGGTAAAGTTTATGAATCCATGTTTTCTGACTCAGGTGGTAATTTCGACTGATGTAATAAAAATATATGTATTGATCGAATTGAAATCTCGATTTCTAGAATGAAAATTCAGTGCATATAATTTGATTAATTGTAATGAGAGAGTTATTAATAGAATTAAATTTCGGTACTAATTGTTAACGCTACGTTTTCGACTAGTTGTTGGAATGGAAAACATTCCTATTTCCCAGAATTTCTTAAAAACTTTTAAAAGACACTTTCTTATGTCACTTATTATTGACACTTATTTTTGACACTTATTTATTACTTATTGACACTTATTTATTACTTATTTTTGACACTTTCTTATGTCTCTTTCTTTTAAAGGTGACTTTTTGGCCAAACAGTTTACCGCATAGAAGGATTCACATATTCTGCATCTTCACTCACAGGGTTCTTCTATTTGTAATTGTATTACGGGCTGCGCTTGCGAGGTGTGAAAATTTTGGCAGTTCAACATATTCATGTATTAATTTTGCACCCTTGACGAGGCTAGCTCGAAATATTTTGTTTACGTCGCTATTCGGCAGAGGAGTCTCTCGAAATAATCTTGAGAGGTTGCATTGAAAATTGGGAGATGTTAGCCAGCTTCTGGAAGCTGGAAAATCCCTTCAGGTTCGCACTGAGAGGGTTGCTGGAACTGGACGACTTTTTCTTTCTCGTTCTTTATCAAGGTTCCCGCCAACTGAGGGCTTTCGCCAACTAGAAGTTTTCCTTGAAGCGGCAGATGGTGGAATCGAAGAAGTGTCTTACTTTCCTGCACTGAACGAGCGACATGGGTCACCTTTTAACCTTAGACCATGGCTTATTTTCTCTTGACACCAATGGACCCTCCCGACAAACCCAGGAGAATGAGTGGACCAGTGCGACTGTCGTGCTTTCAGAAATTTGACAAATATAATCTTCTTATTTTTGTTCTCCGTTCTTCTAGTTCGAGGTTCTGTATGAAATGGCTTCCTTTCGTCTATGCGTGAACTTCAAACCTTTGCACCCCTCCGAGTTGTAACAGTGTACTACAGGATGTTTTTATAGTTTGAAGTGCTTAGTTTCTAATTTGTTGTGTCGAAAAATATGAAAGATAAAAATTTTACTCCCGGTGTAAACCAGTTCCTTGCTAAAATATGCTGTGTTCTATTTAGTACTTAAGAAGCTAACCCCTACTAAATTGCTATTTAGTGTGTCTTGGTGTCCACTGGCCTGTAATGTGTTATTCCAAAATTTGATTTTCTTATTTAATTTTACAGTTCTTTAAGAGTTTAAATGTATTTGTTAAAGCAAATAGTTGTGTGGGCTCACTGGTAGTAATCATAATAGAATGGAAGGTATTCTTTATATTTTGTTATAGTTAACGTTATTACCTACCTTACCAACTTAGAAGATAATCTCTACTATGTAACGTTAAGCAACAACTCTAATGTTGTCCTCGAAATAAATTATTGAGATTTAACTTTATTTTTTTATTTTATTTAATAATACACTGGACTAAATTAGCTTAAACTGGTTTTCATTATAATTTTCACAACGCTATTGTTTTCTCTTTTATGTTTTAGACTGTTACATCAATATTGGCAATAATATATGTGTAGACACATTACACTTTGTTCAATATATATTGTATATGACCTAATATGCCCAAGTTTTGTTCAATGAGTTAATTTTCTCATTTAATTATGGCATCAGCAATATTCATAAGTAGCATTGTCTTTAACAATATGCTATTTCATATGACGAAAATACCGCGATGACCACGCACCTAAGCAAACCAAATAGCAGGTCCCTTTGTCTCTAAGTTAACTAACAGCTAAGAGGGTTTAATTACAATGTCATATTTAATGAATATGAGCTAAGAGTGTTTGATTACCGTGACATATTTAACAGTCATATTTGTCATAAGTAATGACTATAGTTTCCCTCTGCTTTTAATACTAATTATAAATTAAAAGGAAGAATAAGTTAGCTTGTGGATGAAATCTTTTCCCTTTAATCCACTTCACCTTAAGATAAAAACAGCTCTGCTTCATTAAGTCTGCATTCATTTCGGAAACGATGCTTAAATCAGTAAATCTTAGATTGGCCTTTAGAAAGAACAAATGCCGGACTAAATTTATTATTCGGTTTACAGCCATTTTAAAACAAATTATATGAATACAGTTTACAGCATTCTCTTCATAATCACAGAAATTTATGGGTCCTAAAGCAACACATTGAGTGAAATCACAAAACGGTAAATTTATATTTATGTGACCTTTCAAAGTGTCATTTGATACTACATCAAAAACATTACTTCTGTATTCAGTTTCCATATCAACAGGAGGAACTCCTGCAAGAACAAAAGCACGCTCGCAACTTAGTGCTTTATAACCACTGATGTTACGAAGAAGAACTCTGTTGAAGTCTTTCACATATTCTCTTTGTTAAAATTCTTACGAACATGCCTAAAACATGAGATCTATAAGGAGTGAAAGGCAAAGTGCTTATACATTAACGTTTCGACTTAATAGCTTACTCCGAAATTATATTTAGCTATCTGATGATGACTATAAACATGTTTGTTCATATTTAATGAAGAGGAAATCAACAAAGTTTTCTTGTTAATTTCCTTCGAGTATGTCAGCAAGATAGTTAAAAATCTACAAACTCGAAGATTTAGTTGTCAAGGAATATTATTCTTGTAATCAGAGCTAAAAAAAGATAACTTTACTTTTAAAGGATTGAAGCTTGAGAGAGACCACTTTCTCCCATGCAAGATAAAATCTAGCACTGACAGCACCACAAGATGAAGTGACTGAGTGGGGCGGTATCACAAGCAAATTCGTTCTCAGTATGTACTTCTTCGAAGAGTTCAATTCGATAGGTATGAAATATGCTGTATACAGGTACTTGGTATATAACAATGTTGCAGAATATCGTAATTCTAGAACTTCAGCAAGGAAATGTCGTGAATGATGTTATATGAATGCAAGTTGGTGCTTCTCTACACACGTCGCCTCACGTGTTCGCAAGCGCTGCAACATCACTTTGGAGATAAAGTTATCTCCCGTAACTTTGCAGTTTCGTTTCCACTGTGATCTCTCAATCTCACTTCACTGATTTCTTTCTCTTGGTTTATCTGAAATCTAAAGTGTACAGATCAAATTCACGAGGTTTATCAGAACAGAAAGATGCCATAAAACGTTCTGATAACGTTATACTGATTCCTTCTAGGCTGTTATGTTCGTCATTGCTATCAACAATCTCCCGCCTGCAATGAGTTATCGTCTGCGAAGGTGGGCCTCTTGAAAATTTGTAATTCCATGAAAGTTTTTTTCCCCATTCTTCCCTATTGTGTTTCACTTGTCCTTTACAATTTTCTTCTTTGCAAATGTTTTACCCCGAGAGTTCGTTTATCGTTCCAATGCCATTTATGGTTTTTCAGTGCGCTGATCATTTTGTGCAGAGAAAGCGGGAGTGTTGTCGCTTAAAAATTCCAAATGTTTTTACTGTCGCCCCAATCGCGAAAGATTTATTTTTTTATTTCATCACATTCGCGAGCGTATACCTTCAAATAACAATATCTGAGCTTATGTTTCAATTGGTTGAGCGGATAGGCCACTGCGGAATCATATATTGGAGAAAAGTTTTTATATTTTCCCTTTTGAGATGATGTACAATGAACGATAGCTTTGAATGATTTATTTTAATAAATACGCTGTTTTTCTCCTCGTACTTCTTACTATTTTGTCTACTCTGCCATAAAATGTAAATAACGTGAGTTTAAATAATTAGAAAAAATTCAAGTTTAGGAGAAAGAATTAGCATTTTTAACCTGCCGTACTGCCGTATTCCTCAGTTATGGCATGTTTTAAACGACACGCTACCAGTTGGTGAGATCGCCTTTCGTTTAAGTTATGCTTATAGTCGCTCGATAGTAGAGCTGGGTTGTAGGCTCTAAATTTAAACTTGTATGTAAATGAGAATCACTACTTCCTTTTCAACGTGCAAGAAGCAAAAGTTAATTTTATTGGTCTTCAATTTAATTTATATATTCGAGCTGATTGTGAAAGCAAATGTTTTTGTTTGATTTTTACTCTGATGTTGTGGATGTAGGAAAATGCCCATGCAGCGAGCTCGTTTTTCGGGTTCGTGCCCCGGATCGAACTACCAGTGTTCAGCGACTTTATCACTGGACCTTTGGCGGGCCCGGTTTTAAGAAGAAATATAATATTTTAGCTTTACAGATTTGGAAGTAAAGATAAAATATTAGTTTTTTCTGCAGTCTGAAAAATGTTAGACTAGTGCTAGACGACGCCAAAGGGAGTTTAAAATCACGGCCTTTTATGGAGCAGTCTTAGCTTTTCTTGTAATGCGTTAGATTTCAAATACCCTTCTTGCGTATTTAAAGTTATGTATCCATATTTTAATATCCAATTTTTTATGTGTCCTTTATGCTTGAATGTAGTAAAAGAAACACATGAAGTAAAAAACACTTACAACACATGATATATGAGTTCATGAATACGCTGTAATATTTAAAAAAATCTTTGTGACTTCAGATACAAAAAAATTATTTAAATCATCCTGTCATATTATTTTTAACATAGTGCGTAGGCCTTTATATAAAGAGACATTACTTACTTGTTCTGTCAATTGGCCGTTTGGACAGTCCTTTAGAAAACCTTTGTACCTGAAATAGTAAAAGTATTTACTTAACTTTTATTATATTTTTGTGTAATTAATACAAGATGTTTCAATTATGAATAAAATATTTTAATTTTTTATAGAAATTAATTGCCAACTTGATATGCATTGAACAAGTGCAATACTTTTATTTTTATAACAAATCAATGCGAAAATAATTTGCATAATTTCTCTTTAATTATTTTTAATTATTTCTATAACATGATTCTGAGATAAACTCTTAACTGGAACGCTGAATTCATGCTAGATTACCAGTTTTCTTCTGTAAATCATTATAAATTAGAAATTTATGCACAGATTAATTAATTCGCTGTGATATAAAATGACGATAAAATCTTAAATTTGCAAATCCAAATAAAGCTGTTTTAAAACAATTCGCATATTAAATAGAAACAAAATATGTAACAAATATTTTAAGTAACTAATAGCTAGTTTGATGATTACACTAGCTCAAAAATATAAACTGTAAACTCTATTATTTGCAGAGTGTTATATTTAATAATTTTATAAGATAAATACTTTGCGATTTTGTGATCTAACAGTGCAATCAGAGATGGGTGCTTTTAAAAATTTAGTAAAATATTTTACGTGAATAATTAAAGTAATAAAATACCTGTCTTATAGAAATTCGTTTAATCAGGCTCCAGTTACATTTGCGAAGCATTTTTGACAACGAATTTTAAAACATTACTCGCAGTATTTACAAAAGCATAACTTATGGAATATGTTCGTGAAAAAATTCCTCAGAAGTACCCAAGTTTAATCCAGCCTCGTATGACGTTATATAAAACTAGATGCAATATATTTTATAAAATTTCTAACGCAATATTTAAAAGCTAACTAAAGACACCTGCAGTGTTCGCCACAGATTTTATGAAAAAGTACTGTTGTGAATTTCGGAATGGTATTACACGTATATCACGCAAATACCCTCACAAAGAGAAAAGATTCACCGCTTTAATTCACGCGATCGCATATATGGCAAGCATTTCCTTAAAATGCCACGTTGTCAAAAAGGAGTTTTGCTTAACGTTGATTTTTCCTGCTACGTTCTTTAAAGGTATTAAAAACAAATAAATAAATAAATAAAATAAAATAAACAGATAGTTGTATATCGTGAAAGTTACGATACAGCAATACATTGAATCATTCGATATAAAATGTTTCTCTCTATTTTTAATCCCTATAAATTTCCAAAACATTTTCGGAAATTGAGGAATTTTCAAGACGTTTCATTTTATTGAAGTGTATTTTTTTTTCAATAAAAAATGCATTCTTCGTAAATTTTTTTGGAGAGTCAGTATTTCCATCTTTTCTCATTTAATTCTAGGATGGTTTTGCTTCTTTTTATAATGTTCGAACAATGAGAAGTGCAACAATAAAGCACTAAAATAAAATTTATGCAATATTGTCAGGACTTGTGTTTCTCTTTATTTGCTTTGGAAACATGAATGGTCCTGAATAGAAAAGAGAGCTTACTCAAGCTATGTTCAGGAAAGTGTGAAGTAGACAACACAAGCAGGAATGGTATACGAAACCCTTTATTTTCAATACTTTATAGGTATTTCCGAAACTTCGGAATACAGAGACCAACCACTTGTGGTCTGAACGTAAGAATATAAAAACTACTAACTAAAACTCTAACTAAAAGCTAACTTTGAATTAGTATACAAATGTCTAGCATTAAGACTGGCCTTTATTTAAAAAAGGTACGTATGTAGTACGCCGAGCTGCTAAAACTACGATACGTCTACCAATATCAAGAGGGCTAAGCCTCTGGCCTTAAAGGCAACCAACAACAGACTAAAAACTCGTAAAACTACAGTGGCAAGCGGCTTGCTTCCTAAAAACTCCTTCTCTCTCTCTCTTGGCAAAAGGCCACAACTTAAGTACTTGGCGTTAGCAAGACAATTTGCATAAATAATTTAAAGCATTTAATTCTGGCCGGAAGTAGAAAATAAGAAGTAATAGTACTGTTTTAAAATAAAATAAACGTTAGTAAAACTTAGGATCCTTACAATATTTTTATTTAACTATACGAAATAGAATTATTTAGCAGAATATAAAAATGTGCAGCCTGTTTTTGAAAACAGTTTCTTAATGAAGATCATGTTTTACTAAATTTCAAATTCTACAACTTTCTATTTGCACTCTAGGAAGAATGTGAACAATTCTCCTTTCTAGTCCTTGTTGAGTATACAGATATTTTTAACTATTTGCTTAATTAATGAAAACACGCTCATTTTATTTTTAGGGGAAATAATGCTTTTATTACTTATGCATTTAACTTTTCCTCTTTTGATAATAGATTAATAACTTGATTATGGAGAGTGCCATTGCTTTTTAATAAAGAAACATCGCTTCAAATATGCTCATAATGAACGCTTTGCACTCAACGTTAATTATATAACAATACTGTTTCGGCAACTGCTAAACAACAGAGACGTTTTATTAATGATATAAATGAATTAATTTTGAATGAAGGAATTAATTTAACCTGTATTTAGTAGAAGTATTGTGCTCAGGTTTGAGTAACATGATATAACTTTTACCACATGAAAAAAACGAGATAAGTAGAAAAATTACCCGTTGGAATAATTTCAAGCTGTCACAGAAAGAACTTTTTCTCACCGATGTGATGAATGATGAGAATCTCTCAGTAGAATGTATTCGATAGGTCGGAATCGAACGTACATTTGGCATCTATCACGCATGCTCTCCATTAAACTCTCCGTTAAACATAAGAATAATTAAGAGATATGATTTCATTTGACTTCAATGGACAAAGTAATTTTTTTTGCACCATTTGGGTAGAGTTAATTTTTTATGCATCAAATCTAACGAGAGCAACCCAGATATGCTCTATGAGATTTGTATCCAGAGATAAAGCAAACAAGCCCATACCCTCTGTATCTTCTTTTTACAGCGTCTCGGGCACTTCCGCTTTCCTATAGGAGCATGCATTGTCGCCCATGAAGAGCAAATGTAGACTGAGTCCACCATAATAAAGTTGAATGTATCAGAAGTATAATTTATACAATTTATGCCATTTTTACTTCCTTGTACGAAGTAAAAAGGAAGTATTGTAATCACGAAAAGTTTCAGGCAGCATATTTCAACGAAAATATCCATTTTGACCGCTATCGAATGCAATTTAAAGATGTTTTTGCGTCATATCTGTACGTAAGGACAGAATAAAATACACGATAATTATCTTTTAATTATCGTGGTGTCTGTACGAGCGTATGTACGTACGTTCATACGTATCTCACATAACTCAAAAACGAGTAGCCTCAGAACGCTGAAATTTTGTATATAGGACTGCTATAACATGTAGATGTGCACCTCTATTTTGGTTGCAATCGGCCGCACTAAACGTATATCAATATATTTATATATATATCCACTCTATTACCCGGCTCAGTGATCTCAGTTTCTTTACTCTTATATGTTTGTAAATTGTACATTTTTTGCTTTAAAAATAGTTGAATTATGTTGTTTTTATCTTCCGGTTAAGGATTTTATGCCTTTAGTAAATCTGTGTGCAATATTTTTAGAATTATCAGCAATTTTAAAATTGTTTAATTGCCGCTAAGCCTGTTTTTAATGGCGGCCATTGATGTTTACATTTGAAACAGGAGACTAGTGGATTTGTTGCCAATCTAGAGAAACTTAGCTTCGCAACAACAAAGATAACGCATTCATTTATTATTGCCAATTAAATCATGCTTAATTCTTTCTGGAATTTTTTCGAGGAAATAAGTGTTTGAGATTTACTTCGTAATTTTTAATGCAGATATTTTGAGCTTTTATGTATTTTTGCCTTCTCGCGAAGTGAGAACTGAATTAATTAAATGAGAAATACTCAATCGTCTGTGAAAAACTTTTTTTTTTTTTGCTTAATTTCTTTTATACATAGTTCTAGCTTTATTATAGTATTTGAATAGAACATGTGGCAACGATTAGATAATTCTTTAAATGATATACATTTTGTGCATTCTGATTTATAATATGAATGAAATATAATACTGTTAACTAAACCTAGCGCCAGAGTGTCGCTATGGTAAACAAAGTGAATTTTAAAGAATGCATTTATTCCATTGTGGTTTATGCGCTGTCGGCGAAGTAGGTTGAATTCAGTCTAATAAGTTTAAATAAAATCCAAAAAAAAATGAGTATAATTTAATATTCCGTACAAGGAAGTCATGTGGTGTACACATCAGATTTTTTTATTACGAGACAGTATATGACATAGATTCATATCTACATCAAAGATGTTGTTATGAATACATGTTGTTATGAATAATGAAAATCTCATTCAGTGACTTGTTACAAGAACAAGTTTAAAGGACATTCTGATGTTAATAAGTTACTTTCTCTTTTTAGGCTAGATAATGTCTGGAAAGATTCTTGATTGATGAATGGGTATTCAGCAAAGGTCATATGGATATCTGATTGCAATGAGTTTATTTAATACACAAAGGTGACTGTGACGGGACCTTTTATGAAAAGAATGAACATAAAAGGCTTCCGTGTATACAGGTTAACATGATTTATTCTCCGCGAGTCTGTTATAGTAGATAAAGAAAAGCTGGTAGATTTGAAAGATCAGTTGTTATTTCGCCAAGAGTAAGATTTCTATAACTTTTCACTACTAGATACACATATCCGTCATCTTGAGAGCAGATATTTCTTCCACGACCACCACATACTTTTACAGGACATTTTTTTTCTATGATCTCTTTAACAACAAGATAACACTTTCTGCTCCATGTCTGTTGCGTGATAACTTTTAAAGGCATTTTCTCCTTCATTTGTTGATGACATCGTGGTGTAAGTGGAAAATACGTTCAGCTAAGAAAGCAGAAGGTCTGGATTCGAGTCCCGGAGATGGACACTTCGTATTTTTCTCATCTCCTACTCTAAAATGCTTAATTGTCTATAAAGTAGCAACCGAATTGAAATGAAGGTGGACGAAAATTTGGCTCACCAACGGCCGAGCGGTAAAGTCGCTGAACACTGGTAGCTCGGTCAGAGGTTCGAATCCCGCGAACGGGCTGACTGCATGGGCGTTTTCGTGGTTTTCCCAATGTGTAACGTGTATACGAGCCAGTTTCCCTTAGAAAGTCCTCCACGAAGGCATCCCCCCTTAGGAAGATAGCCCTCGAAGCTTTGCCATAATCACACACACACACACACGTGGACGAAAATTCGCGATCTCTAGCATTTGGCGGTTTGATCCTCTCCTTCTCCGTCATCTTTTAGGTGTATATAAGATTTACCTTCCTCCTTATTAAGATGTTACACTCAAGATATAAAACTTTTTAGATTGTTCACAATCTTCTTCTCCTTAGATGTTTAAAAAAATTCCGCTTGTAAATTCCACAGATCCTAAATCCATGTCAGTTAATATGAGAAAAATTCTTTCTTGACAAATGCAGGAAACTGAAAATGTCGCTAATTGTTGGCTGATGTGATGACTTCATAGTCACAAGGGCACAACATTTTATATAGCTGAGATAACTGGTGTCTGAGATTATGAACATAACACTTCATTTCTTATTGTAAAAATCAATAAGAAGGAAGCTAAAATAGCTTACACACTTTTGTGGACGATAAATTAAACTTAATGCTGGTTTATTTATCAATGATGATTAACTAAATTCTAAACCGCTTCTTTGGCCTGTACTATAAATGAATGATACTACGAAAATTAGGACAGAAGCATTATATCAGGAGGCTAGAGTGAAGATAATGAATACTCTTACAATCTTCCGTCTAGACACATCTTATTTTAATGCACTTTAAATGTCTAGACAGTCACTGATGTTTTCACTTAAGCTTTCTCGCTGGCTTAACACAATATATCTGCTGATACACTGAGGGAATTAAAAGGAATGTATCCCGAGAAATAAACTTAACAATACAATTTTAAACCTTATAAGTATATTACAATGATCTACTGCATGTATTCAACTATAAATTTAAAGAAAAAAATTCACATTCATAGTTCATAATTTTTGAAGATATTGACTTTAATTCTGAAAAATATACATTATTTCTTTATACAGAATTAAAGATGTCAGTTAAGTTTAAATGCATTGTTAATTTAATATATTTAGGAATCCTATACAAAACTAAAGATACTCGTCAAGTCTAAAATTTCCATCCAGGTTATTCATATGCACTCTAAATATAATTTAATTTAGTTAATTCTTCTATAACGTCTCTGGAGATTTATTTACAAATAGAAGATGACATAACAGTAATTGTTGCTTTTTATAGTTTCTAAGAGTGAGAATCTTAGTACTTAAATATTTCTAGGACATAAATTTTTTAGTACGAAAATGTTACCTTGTAGAGACATTAGGTAATTTTTGGAAGCAGGACAATTGAAAATTGAGCTATACAAAACTAAAGATACTCGTCAAGTCTAAAATTTCCATCCAGGTTATTCATATGCACTCTAAATATAATTCAATTTAGTTAATTCTTCTATAACGTCTCTGGAGATTTATTTACAAATAGAAGATGACATAACAGTAATTGTTGCTTTTTATAGTTTCTAAGAGTGAGAATCTTAGTACTTAAATATTTCTAGGACATAAATTTTTTAGTACGAAAATGTTACCTTGTAGAGACATTAGGTAATTTTTGGAAGCAGGACAATTGAAAATTGAGCAATGCCTTCTCCGGGACTCGAATCACGGGCCTCTCGAACACGCGCCAAGCGTGCTGACCATTACACTACGAAGGCATACTAAGAAGGCGGGAGAAATACCTTATAACATTATAATTTATGTGTGAAAACTTGCTCCATTTTTCCAAAATTTTTCAGAAAATTTATTAACTGTGTTCCTAATACTCAAACAAGTCTACATTTGACCAGTAAATGTAATTCTACGCTCTATTCTAGCTATCAGAAATATGCTTTAACATTCACTGAGAAATATAAATTAATTTTAGCAAGTAAATCTGGTCCAGTAAATGACATGTTCTTTCATAAATCTGGATATAACTATGAATCTGTAATGGATGGATATATTTCGTTTATCATTTTCTTCTGAACAGGAAATTTTTCAAAGTGTTTAAGAACTTCATCAATAACATGACATGGCTAAAAAAAAACAACATTAGAATGGATAAATGTGGAATATAAAAGTGTATTCTGTAAAATAATTTATTTTGAAAAAGAAACTAGACTGTCTAGTATGGTTATCAGTGTAAGAGGGTATCAGGTCATAGTATTGGGTCGCGGTTAATTTTTGTCGTTCAGAAGTCAAACGTTTGATGTCTTATGTTTTATAGCAATTATAAAATTTTCCAAAATATAAATATAGGAAACAAAGGAACTCAGAAAATATTAGGTTTCACAATTTTTACAAAACTGATTGCTTTAAAATTAAAAATTTCCAAACCTTAGCATTTGAGCCATTTAAAACATTTTTGTTGCGATAATAACGGCCGGATAAGTAATTTTTAACACATTGTGTATATATACGTATATACTATGTATTATAAATACATAAATAAATAAATTTCATTTTTACTAGATGGAATCCAGTTAATCCGCAATCCGGTTTATCTGTCCGAGGTTAATCAGGGGTTGATTGTATGTATTAAAAATTCAAAACCATGAAAATACCTTTAAGGTTATAAGGTATTTCTCCGACCTTCCTAACGTGCCTTCGGGATGTAGTAGTTCTGCACGCTGGGTCAGTATTCCAGAGGTCCGCGGTTCGATTCCCGGCGAAGGCGTTGTTAATTTTTCATCTTTCCTGCTTCCAAAAATACCTAATTTCTCTACAACTCTGATGAACGGAACCGCTTCTTCCTAAGGCTGCCCAGGAGGCGCCAATCAGAATTAAGTGCCCAACTCCATGTAAACAATCTACCATGTTGCGACCCGACAGAGCAAGGGCAGACAAAGGAGTACCAGTATGGTCCCTGCCGAGCTTTACTCTGTCCCGAGAGCCCTCAGGCCTTCTGTGAAGTCTGCTATTGCACCCCCGTGGTTCAGACTGCCTAGGTACAGATCGTAACCAGTATTTTCCAGGCGTTTGTTGAGTCAACCCCCGGGGGCGCTAATGTCCCTACAGTGGCGCCCGAACTAAAAGGGTGGTGGATGATGATTTTTCCCCACTAAGGATTTGGCGATTGGGTCCCCTAAAGCCACAGTCGCCCTTTAAAAGGGGGAGTATATAAGGTATTTCTCTCGCCTTCCTAGCGTGCCTTCGTGGTGTGGTGGTCTGCACACTGGGGTGGTATTCTAGAGGTCCGTGGTTCGATTCCCGGCGAAGGCGGTTGATAATTTTTCATCTTGCCTGCTTCCAAAAAGTACCTAATGTTTCTACAAGGTGTGTAATAAAACCTTTCTACTCTATATATTAAAAATTTAAAAAAAATAATTAAAAATGTGAAATACATGGACTGGAATTGCCAAACAAGTGAATCACTAGCGCTAAAAAAATTTGAAAGGAATCACTAGCGCTAAAAAAATGTATGATAAAAATGTGAAAATGATGAAAAAAGAGGGGGCAACTGAAAGTGCACATACCGTCATCAGGAGTCGCATATGTGTAATTAATTCTTTTAACTGAGTTTAAAATCTCTGTAGTTCGCTTACAAAAATTATAATTTTTAATTATTTATTACAGATTTTTATTAATTAAAAATGTGCAATGCCCTCGCCATGACTCTAGCACGGACCTCTCGAATCCGCGCCGAGTGCGCTGCCGTTACACCACGAAGACATGCAGAAACAGGGAGAAAATACCTCATAACCTTTTCCTAAACTGATATTTTGATTTTCATTAAACTGCTATTTTAATTTTCTAAGCTCATATTTTAATTACTGCTGTCTAATAATTTTCAGCTTTTAGTAATATAAATGATTATGCGTCTATGGTGTAATCTACCTTATGTGATACGTGTAATACGTAATACACAGGTTAAACTTAATTCAACCAGATTGACAACAGGTTTTTGGATAACTTCTCTTTTGCAAAATATTTAGTTTATTTTTTAAAAAAATCGCTTTTATCACATTTTTCACAAATTTTGTAATTAACTATTACAGTTCCTAATCCCTCTGTCCTACTCGCTAGACGAGGTATGGGAGATTCGGATATAACTAGTATATAACTGTCCCAATATATTTGGATCTGAAATGCACAAGCAGGCGTTATTGCATTTTGGAAGGAATTTAAAATAAAAACTATGTTAAAATTTGAAACTGGAATAACATAAAATAGCAGGAATTCGATTTGTCAGACCTTTAAATTTCTCGATTTTTTTTTAATCCAAACATGCGTTCATCCAGAAGGGCTATTAGTCTCGAAAATAATGAAGAATCTGTATGAATGTACGTCTATTTCTCGCACTATGAAAAACAACGGTACCTAGAACCATAACATTTTGAATAAAGCAGTCCTCCACCCGAATATGATCACCCGGAAGCCCGAATTTTGCATTCCAAATTCGTTTTATTATCTATTTCATATTTTATTAAATTTTAAGCAAATTTTTTATTAAAAGCTCAGCGATTTCAAAGCAAGCAGTGGCAACACTGGATGGAATAAAATATTTCTATGTCCAGCGCGTGAGGCTGTCTATCGGAAATTCTAAAGATATGCTGTTTTTAAATATTTTTAGGCGAAAGGGGCGTTAGTTCAAATGCTCTCGAAACGCTATGTATGTGCAAATGAAAGAAATGATCTTTTAGGCGTAATATAAAAATCCGAAATATTTCTCTCCTTCTTTTTTTTTTTTTTTTCCAGTTTTATGTCATTTAAAGGGGAATGCGTAAACGTCTGAAATGTGTTGACCTAGAGAAAAAGAAGCAGCAAGGAGAAGTGAATTACAGTTTGTTAATGAATAAATGGATATATTTTGATAAAAATATTTACTAAAATTGGAAGCTTTTCATATTTCATTATAAAATGGAATACATATTTGTTTTATGAAATTATTTTTCCCATTCATAAAGCACAGACTATATCTTACATATTATTTGACTCAAACATTTCTACTTTCACTAGTAGATGGCGCCACCACAGCCGTCGCCCTGATGCTCTCTTATACCAAATAGATGAACTGCTGATTTATTAGTATTTGTTATTAAATTAAGAAAGTTAGTCTAGCAGCTTCTAAGTACTCAAATCTTTCACTCAAACCAAGCAGACTAACTAACTTAGCATCGCATTAAGAGATTTTATATGGTGACTGCCGCATGCTAAATGAGCTCTTTTAATTCAGATTTAATATGAACGTTATGCTAAAAGATTGTATTCAGTTTATGTACAGAAAGATATAGATGTATGCATGGTTTATGTATAGTATATATATATATATATATTCTTAAATTCATTTAGTGCGAAAACTAGTTACTACTACTTGCGCAATTGCTGCAAAGTAAGTTAATGATAATTTATTTACTAAAACTTAAAACTAAAACTTTATCAAAATTAGGAGATAATATCATCAATTAATAAATATTTTTAGTATATATATATATATATATGTAAGATAAAAATATATGAATCAAAATTATAGATTAAACTATAAAACATTAATCCTTCCTCTCTATTCTAAAATCGTAATAACTTCTTTGCATTGCGTCATTTCTAGATCACTCTATGATCGGCGCAGCTCTGATGACGTAATCTGACGGAACTGAAACTGTCCTTGTAAACCAAAACTTTTCTCTTCGCGTGCCTCCATCTTGCATAACTACGCACTTCAGCTTTTGCTCGCTACTGTGCTAAGATGTAATTTCGCTGGCTTGCTTTCTATCCCAACAATATCAAAAATGTTAATCTTCTGTGGAAAGGCACGACTAGAGTGCCAAGTGATTGTGGCCACAAATATCAATTGGAAATAAAAATGGAATTAAAATCGCTTCTACTGCCAAGTTTTATTGACGAAGTCAACACATTAGCTTACGACGCAATCAGATTACTTCCTCTTCAATATAGGATAACTACGCATCGACAGTGTTATGTCTTTTCCTTTTTCCTTTGCTCTTATTATTACATATATATATATTAAAAATATTTATTAATTGATGTATATATATATATATATATATATATATATATATATACACAGTAAGAATTTTTTACTTTTTCATAGTAAGGTACATTTTAACACTTTCATTATAAGAATGTATGTATAGTACTTGATACCAATGATTTTATTCTTGAGTTATTTATTTGTAAATTCCATTATAAAACATATTGAGAAGATTATAATCCATATTATTTTATGTGCAATTAGAGATCTAGTTCCACATTATATCTTTAGTTCATTATCCCTTCTTTATAATATCTTTTAGTAAGGGAAATTAAGTTCTTCGAATTTTATAGGCAGATTGACAAGTTTTTAAAACTGAAGATAATAATTTCTTTCGAAACATTAAGTACCGTTCAAAACAATATTACGTATACTTAAAGCAATACACGTATAAAACTAACCCAAAAATTTTATTTTTTTAATTTTAATTCTTTTGACAAAGCAGTTCTCTACAACATTATGCTACATGGGAAGCATTATACATATTTGTATCTTAATCAACAGATTTAAAACATTTTGGATTGTGTTTTATTTTAAATAAATTAAAATTCATTTTATTTAAAATAAGAAAGGATTGTTCAGATAAATTTTTCCATAACTTTTGTGTTCTCATTTAGGAAAATAAGTACATTCAGAAGCATTGTATTACTCTTATCACAAGCATAACATTGTTTGGATTGAGCCTAATAATGTTAACGCTTATAAAATTAATGTAAAGTAAGTTAATACATAAAGTGAAGTATAATACAGCAGAACCTCAAGATACGAGTTTAAATCGTTCCAGCATTGAGCTCGTAATATTCGTTCCAGTATTCAGCTTTAACCACTGAAAATAATGGAAATCTAGTTAATCCCTTCCGCACCCCCAAAAATATCATTATCATCTCATTTTCAATCGACGTACCTGGTGTTTTTTGGAGAATGTGAAGTATAGATTCTTAGCGCAAATGATAGCTTCCGACACCGAATCGCCTTTCAACTTGCTTTTCCTTAAATCCACACCCACAACACCTTGTCAACATCTTTTAGTTTTGGACGGTGCTTGGAAATAACGGTCCATTGGCCAAATAAAGTTTCTTTATTTCTTCATTCTTCAAAATAGTGCAGATCGTCGATGTCGAACGGCCGTAAGTCTTTGTCGATTCCATCACTCTTACACCACGTCTTATGTTAATCTATGATTTCTTTCTTAATTTCAACGGCCATGGCTTCCTTCTTTTTCTTTACAGCAATATCTAACGCAACAATCTTCTTGGGAGGCGTCGTGAAATAATTATTTTGATGTTAAATGTAAAAAACAATTAACTCACGAGAGCACAAACACGTAGATCAAAGAACACAGTGATCTGATGAGACTATTCCCCGAGTCGAGCCAAATCGGGGAACCCCCACACATTCCAACCGGTCGCGGACACTTAGCCGACGGGACACTTAACCGACACCAATTAGCCGACAAGGCATTTAGCCAACAAGGACACTTAGCCGACATGGACACTTAGCCGACAGTTCATTTAGTCGACACGGACACTTCGCCGACAGGACATTTAACGACATGGAAACTTAGCCAACAGGAGATTTAGCCGACACGGACACTTAACCGACAGGTCATTTAGCTGACACGGACAGTTAGCCGACAAGACACTTAGTCGACAAGGACACTTAGCCGACAGGACATTTAGACAACATGGACAGTTAGCCGACACGGACAGTTAGCCGACAGGACATTTGGCCAACACAGAGAGTTAGCCGTCAGGACATTTAACTACGGGACACTTAACTGTGAAGTCATTTAGTCAACAGGACACTAAGCCGACAGTGACGTTTAGCTGACACGTACCCAATAATTATTCAAATTTACTATCAATTACAAAATTTCTCGACTTCTCCGTAAGTTCAATATTTAAATCATTTTCTTCACCTATCAGCAAAATTCATTTTTCGATTCTTAAAGATCTCATATGTGCTTTTAGTTATTGTATGGCGTATATTGGCCAAATTCAAAAAGCGCTGATATTTCTCGTCAGGGAATATAAATTAAATATCGAAAGGAAAGAGATATTCTTTTTTACCTAAGTACGACGGTCACTTAATTACATTTTGATATGGGATTTTCAAAAATTATCCTTAAAGCTTCTGCATTAATCAACTGGGTTCCTTTGAACACTTTCACATCATTAATAATTTTTCTTGTTTACTTAATGATATTAATTTTCCAATCTGGCTCTTCTTAATGCTTTCAGATTTGTAGGAAATTAAAAGCGCCATTCTGTAACATTTTATTGACCACGCCTCTCGCTTAAAATACTTACTTAGGTTACTGTTTATAACAGTAAACTGTTGCATAATGTTTAATTTAGAATTAAAATAATCTTTAAGTTTTTGTTTTATTCAGAACTGAATACATTTCCGCAAAAGCTACATTTTTCACTCTTCATATATCGAAAACGCGGCTGATATGCAACTCCATTCTTATTTTCTAACCTCGCCTACTACACGATTTGGATCGTGTTAAGGTCGCGCGGAAGCCTTTTGAATATGATTTATCGGCATTGGATAGTGCATGTTTTAGTACACTGCAAAAATATACATAAATTTCTCTTTTCCTAACTAATTTGTATATAATATTATGAACTCACAATCATCTTTCACAATCAAAATATTACACACACAATCATCTTTCTTCTCTCATCAGGCGACAGAACTCCAGGATAAACACCGTATATCGAGTATCGCAGTTCTTCTCTCTCTTCATATATATGTAGTATACACAATGACTTTTCTTCCCTAAATAAAAATTATGCAATAATTCAGCTCTCTCAGTATTCAGTTTTGAAGTTTTATCATAATGGCCATAGTTAGTAGGTAAAAATGAGTTTGTCCGATTCCGACATTTTAATAGAGTTGCTTATTTTTATCTTAAGAATGGTAAATAACTGCCGGTTGACGATGAGGTGACAATGATTTTTAAACATCTCTTTTCGGTCACCATAACCTTGAAAGTTCTCTTTATTATTTTTTTAATAGCAAAATAAAATAGAGATGCTAATCTAACACTAAACCGCCAATATTTCCTTCAATACATAATTCAAGAATAACACTTCGGTATTCGGGTTTGGGAAATTTTCGAGCAACGCATTTATAAAGGTTTAGCCTAAAAAAGCGATTTTCAACGGAAGAGACTGGTTCTATATTAAGTAAAACGGTCACTCTATTTCTGATAGCCCAGTAGCGTCTGAGCGGTAAATTCGCGGAGCACTGGTAGCTCGGTCCGAATTTCGAATCCTGCAAACGGACTGTCCTCAGTTTGGGTGTCTCCTTAGTTTTCCCCATATCTAACGTGTATACGAGCCAGTTTTCCTTAGAAAGTCCTCCACTAAGGCATCCCTCCCCTTAGGCAGATAGCCTTCTGACTTTATCGTAATTACATAAACCAAACCTACCTCTGTTAGGTGGCTGCAGCACCATGTAGCTAACCATGTACCATGTAACCCAAAACGAGACAGAAAAGGAATGAAAAAAAATTAATTAATGAAAAATGAAATGAAAATGTATACATTTTTAACAGATATTGAGAAAAGTTGTATTTTATAAGAAAAACATTAATATAACATATTACAATGAAAATTACACCTCACGACTTTCAAAACATAGTACATAATATTATCTATTTACATGACTGATCTAGTTAAATCTAGCATCGATAGATGACACATTACGGTTACTTTTCACGATCTGACGCTTTGCTCCGCCCTACTTGGTTTGTGGCCGCCTCCTTCTGCAGCTTCAGTTATGAATAAAATGAAACCTTAAAAAATATTTTACTTCTAATTTAAACATTATGCACTACTTTAGGGCTATAAACATTAACCTAAGTAAGTATTTTAAGGGAGAGGCGTGGTCAATAAAATATAGAATTTTTATCTCAAGGATGGTGGCATGAACTACAAATTATCGAGATCACAAATAACTTGTACCTTTGCTGGTCTTAAAAATTCCCTTTTTTTAATTAGTTTTAATAACAAAATAAAATATATTTGCTGAACTAACCCTCACCGCCATATGTTTCTACAAAAAGTATAATTCAAGAATAACAAAAATTTTTATTGCATTATTCAGATTTTTCATGATAGGGAAAGGAAATTTCATTAGTGGGAGTAGCCAAACAATTTTTTAAGGGAAGGAATGTAACGCGATGTGATGAGTAATATAGTAATGAAACGTATTTATTAGAATTATTAATTAGAAATTTGAAATTTGATTTAAAAAATCAATTTCAAATTTGTATTAGAAATTAGAAATTTGAAATTAAATTAAAAAATTTGTATTAGAAATTTGAAAGCATTTGGAAGAGCGAGATTGAAAAATTAATATCATTACGTAAACAAAAAAATTATTAATGATGTGAAAGTTGATTAAATGATCAACTTTCATTTAATCAACGGCTTTAAGGATAATTTTTGAAGATTCCATATTAAAATGTAATTAAGTTACCACCATACTTAGCTAAAAAAATTCTTTTTCTTTTTGAAATTTGATTCATATTCCCTGACGAGAAATTTCAGCGCTTTTCCAATTTGGCCAATATACACCAAACAGCACGATACATATCAAACAATGCTAAATTAACACAATAATTAAAAACACATATGAGATCTTTAAGAATCGAAAACTGAACTTTACTGATACGCTTGAACATAAATAACTTGAATATTGAACTTATGGAGAAGTCGAGAAATTTTGTAATTGATATTAAATTTAAATAATCATTGGGCACCCGTCAGCTAAACGTCACTGTCGGCTTAGTGTCCCGTTGACTAAATGTCTTGACAGTTAACTGTGCCGTAGCTAAATGTCCTGACGGTGAATTCTTTGTGTCGGCTAAATGTCCTGTCGGCTAACTGTCCGTGTCGGCTAAATATCCTGTCGGCTAAGTGTCCTGTCGGCTAACTGTCCGTGTCGGCTAAATGTCCTGCCAGCTAACTTTCCGTGTAGGCTAAGTGTCCTGTCGGCTAACTGTCCGTGTCGGCTAAATGTCCTTGTCGGCTAAGTGTCCTTGTCGGCTAACTGTCCGTGTCGTCTAAATGACCTGTCGGCTAAGTGTCCTTGTCGGCTAAATGTCCTGTCGGCTAAGTGTCCGCGTCGACCAAGTGTCCGTGTCGGCTAAATGTCCTGTCGGTTAAGTGTCCCGTCGGCTAAGTGTCACGGACCCCATACCAACAGCTTGGCTCGTTGCTCATTACTCGAGTCAAACGAATAGAAAACGATAGAAACGAATTTTTCGCTCACACTTTCCTCGTATCTCGAATTTCTCGTACATAGAGGTGCTCGTATCTCGAGGTTCGACGTATATACTAAAGTTGCTCATATATTAAAATACTCTTCAATGAAGCCGAGATTACATCAGAATACTGTATTATTGTATACAAATGCTAAGAAAGATGATAAGACTAAAATCTGTCCAAATAATTTTTTTATCATTAAATTATACATGCATGCATTTAATTTGACTACCCAGAGTTCCTAGCAAATTTTCAAATAACAGAAATACATTTGATTAAACTAGCTTGAGTAAGTATTTTGAGGCATTGGGATAGTAATATGATCATGCACTATAAATAATGCTATAAGCATCGCTTCTACATTTGGAAGTTAGCACCACTGTTTCAAGAATCATAAACTGTACCGGGTGTCCCATAAGTCTGTACATATTTTTTGAAATTCATACAAATTTAATGAACTGGTAGAACTGAATGGGGTTTGCGAAAAGGTTATTCTCGTGAAAGGGGATTTTTAAGGGGGTTAAAGGGATAAAATAGTTAAAATTTTGGGTCGATAGAGGTACAGACACAGTAACAAGAAATATGCAAATATGAGTCCTATAAATTGCAGGGTCTTACGATTACATCTAATTCCTGATTTTCTCTCTACTTGGTCGTATATAAAGTTTCAATTGCGATGCTAATATTGGTGAAGTTGTTTTACCTCAGCCGAGGCTCACCGATTGAATCCTCACTAAGATTCCGGACACAGAAGGTATGAAAGAAAAGTTCAGGTGAAATTTGGCACGACGCTTCGAAGGAAACGGAAGTTTGTATCATCGTCTTCAAAGTGGTGCAGCAAGCTTATCGCTAGTTCCGTACTTCCAATGTGTCTTTACAGAGGGACACTAAGAGAATAACGCATGAAACGTGGCATGAGACACTGCCGAAGACATCGGCATTTCGCATTCTTCACGGTATTTAAAAATTTTACTCCTACAAGTTGCGATTACTGCCGTAGCTCTAATCAAATGACAAAATTTAAATTCGCAAATTTGGCTTTATCGGAAACCAACGACAATCGACGCTGACTTTTCAATATCTCATAGATAGATAAGGCTAATGGAACAGTCGATACCTGTAATTGTATGGGCGAAGGAGAACCCATGTGCCTATACTGCGGAGCCCCTAGATCATCGCGTTTAAATGTTTGGTGCGATTTCGTTTCATTCATCATTGTAGGCCCGTTTAGATTTTAAGTGAGATGTACGAAAGCTGTTCAGTTACTGGAAAAAGCTACTTGTAAATGATTCTGAAAAAGTGATACAGCAGTAACTGGAGCGTAATGCTTCTGAAGTTGTGACTTTCATGCAAAACGGAGCCCCTTCTCATATCACAAACGAAGTGAAGGCGTTCCTAAATTATATATGCATGCTAAGAAGAACCTTTACGGAAGAGCAATTAATTAGCCGTCACTGCATATATAAGTGCGCCCCCCCCAGTCTCGTCAGACCTAACACTACTTAGTTTTTGTCTTTGTTGTAATGTAGAATTAGAGTGAACCGCAATAGCCCATTTTTAGGTGCAGTTAAAAGGAAAGCCATATGCCACGAGAGCTCCTGTTTGCATTCAGATATAGTACATCCAATTAATAGTGTTGCAAACTCGCTTGTAACCTGTAATTTGTGGTAGTGACGAACACATAGAATAAGAGTGATATGTTTGTGAAAATTCGCCTGAATGTACATAAATATAGTTTTCCATGGAAATGTTTGATATGCATCCGTACACCGCCCCCTTTTGACGACAATGTTAACTATTTTTTCTTTACCCCCCTCTCTAAGATCCCTCTTCACTAACATAACGTTTTCGCTAACCACTTTCAATTCTACCTATTTCTTCAATACTTTTTTAATATGTACAGACGTATGGCACACCTGTATATAGAAAATGTTTGAATTAGAATCTCTACAACATCGCTGGATTAGTAGCAAATGCCATACTATATAGGAATTATTAGTGCAAATAGCAGTTGTTAAAAAAATATTTTTGTAAGTAGCATTTTACGTAAATTTCAATTATATGTACAACATGCTCAATATATTCATCATCTACACAATATGTATTTTTTGCATTAAAGAATTTTAGTTGACTGTTTGCCAGCATCATGGATATTATGCTTTTGCGCAGTTAAAGAAATTAACTCATGAGATGTAGGTATAGTGATCAAACAATCCATCTAACGTAACTACGATAAAGCAAATTTGTTGCTGATGTTTGAATTTTGCTTTCTCTTTTTGAATTTTGGATGTTTTATTTATCGTTACACCAAAGCTGAGAAATAGCATTACTGTTATCCACTTTTGAAAAGATGATTTGAGAAGGGGCTGAGAAAATATTTAAATATATTCAAATTCAAAGCTTCTTTACATTGTGCTTGTGCAGACATTTCATCCTTTTATGAATGATCTAGCACAGAAGATTTAGTAAGAAATAATCGATAAATTTTAGGGTGAAATTATAAGAGCTTGTGTTAATTATGAAGAACATTATCTAAATTTGTAAAATTAGGCATTACCTACTTATTTAAAGAAATGCTCGGATTAAAACTTGTAAAATCTCCCATTTGCGAAACAAGTAGTTAGATTAGGAATCTAGAGAAAGTTTTTTACGACATATAAAGTAATTTTTGCTTTTACATCAAAAGAGAAATTTACAATCATAAAATGTATTAGGATAGACACTTAGATACAGAAACATTAACGGAAAAACACAGGTAACTCAGTTTTTCTCGGAAGCTGCAAATCTTTAATAATATTTAGAAAATATACCATTTTATAACAAGATGTGTGACAATTTTTCATCAGCAAATGTATGATTCTGAAAAGCTACATAAACCAAAATTTCGTTTATTTTAGTGAAACGAACTTGATTCTTAATAATGAAAAATATTAACTTCAAAATAAAAGCATTGCTCAGAATCAACTTATGAAACAATGGAAAAAATTATGAACTATTTGAAAGGAAAGTAGAAGAAATTACTGATGTGGATGGACAATGATTTTTGACAAGATCAGTTTTGCAAAGCTTCAATCCAAAATATTTGAGTAAAATATTTTATTTCAGAAAATTAATCACTTAATCGGCTATCAGCTTCCGAGTAAACTTTTAAATCCTTTATTACCAAACAGAGAGAAATATAACATTGTATTACTCTCTCTGTTTGGTAACTTGGTGTGCCATTTATAGTTAAAACTAGAAAAGCAAATCAGCGTTTTAAATCAAAGTTGGTTCATGTCCCGTAATTATCCCACGCATTACTTGGTATATCTGGAGGATTTATGGGGAATATTTATTTAGACACAGTCGGGAACAACTGAGCCCATCATTTAGACGTCTCATCCCTTAGGAAGTTGCCCAGAATATAACACAGGAAGTGGAGCATATTACACCTGCTAAATCTGGATAAACAACTACGAATAACCATGCCTTCTGACATTCGAATCCAAAGCCAAGCCAGCCTGCATTGTTTCACAGCACTTCTATATAAATGACTCAAGTCTATACAGACAAAATTTATGCTCTTCCAAAATCAAACATTTCTCTTTTCGATTCTGGAGACAATGACGTCACTTTTCTCGTAGAAATGGGAGAAACGAGAAATCTTGCTATGAAGTAGGACATCGATGTTATTACGCTGATTGACAGTGAACAGAAATGGGCTAGCCTTGTAGTACAGCAACTTTAGTTTACTTAAATTTATATTTACATGCTAAAATTTTACACTGTATAAACATATTTATACTTACATGGTAATCTTTACAATGGACATTATTTACTAATAGTTTTTCTGTTGAAACGCGTATGAAAAGATTATGCAGTCTTGGTCTTGGTGTCATATGCATTGGTAACATTTAAGTAAAGAGGTATGATTGTTTTTGCATAAATTTTATATAAATGAATTCTTGACGAGAGAAAAAAGTACCTTGCTCTTTTATTGCAAACTAAAAATCTGAAAGAATAACCTCGAAAGATATGTATTTAACATAAAATACCGTAGACGATAATTTCAGAAGTATGAACTAAAAAAAATGTTTTAAATATTTTCTAGTAAACAATCAATATAATTTAACATTACGGTTTCATTTAATGCAAATTTAGAATAAAAGTTTTAAATAAAACTTAAAAACCTCAAAATATTACATTTTAGCAACGTCAACCCATTAACGGCAGATAAGGTTAATGAGCTAATTCATAATGAAACGCAAAATATGGAGCCCAAGCTGTCCTATTTTCCTTCATAAATCAATACCTGTTTTGTCTATTCTCTGCTGACTAACGACAATATGTCACTTTTTTAATTTCAGAAAATAAATTTTACGTCTCTGTATAATCCAACCGCATTAAAATGGCATTTTTTTTTCAAGTATGAAGATAAAGTCATTTAATGAGAAATCGATTTTTATTCTAAACTGTTTTTAAAAATATATCCAAAGCAATTATCAATCGTTATGCAGCTTGCTAAAAATATTTTAAGAGTATGTGCTCTTATCGCAATGAATCATCCAACATTAACATTGCAAAATAATATTTTTCTGCAAAATCTATTGTGGATCATAGTCATAAACGCATCAGCAACCCTATATTACATTTTATTTTATAGTAATAAGCAAAGAAGGCAGAAAATACTTCTATGATTTCTAGTTAGGTTATAAATTAATTGCAGTCTGATTCTACATTATAAAAAGAAGCATTAATATCCTTCTTTTTATATTATATAATCAGACTGCAATGCTAATTTTCAATATAAATACAGACTTATGGAAGGTCTTTAATTATAACAGCATTCCATAAATATATTAGCTAAAAGCTAGAAGGTCGAAAAATATGAAGGTCCTCTTAGCTAAAAACTAGAAGGTCGCAGGTTAAACTTCCGGCAAAGGCGTAGTTAATGCGTCAAGACTCTTGCGCATGTGCAGCAATTTTATACTGGTGTCTGAGACGGAAAATGGTGTATGTTATCCCTACAGTACCTTTATTAATTTAAAGTACATAATTCTAAAAATTTTAATGAAGTAAACTCAGTTTGTGATTCGTTCTATTCAAGCAAAATGTGCAGATATATCTAGAAATGAAACTTCTCCACTTTTCCAAAAGTACATAATATGGATTATTGTGTCAGAAGTATATAACATCAAATTTTGCTTTTTTAAACATTTCAACTATGTGTAATGAGTTCCATACTACCTGCTTGTAGTCTAAATGTCATTTTGTGGTTATAACTATCATATTACTAAAATTTATTAGATACTATTCAATGAATTAAATGTTAATAAGCTGCTTCAATTTAATAAGCTGCTTTTGATACCATAATGATGCTACAAAATAGCTTTCTTGACATTAGATAATTAAATATTATTAAATATCGCTTTGAAAATACAAAGCATACTACGCAATACTTAGTATCTGTCAAGAAAATATTCGCTTTTAGAACTATTATTTAATCAAATATATTTCTCGAATGAAATCCTTTCCAAGGAATTATTTTACAAAATATATTTTACTACAAAAGAATAAGTGTTATTTTAAGGAATAAGTGTTATTTTAAGGAATAAATATTTTCTAGAAATGAATTCTTTCCAGATGCATCATTTTGCTAAATAAACATTTCTGGAAATAAAAAATTTTCATTGCAAAAACAAAATAATTTTATTTATGCCGTTGTATGATTTCAGTTAAGATAATTTTTGGCAAGACTGTTTATGCGTATTATTTCTTTTTATGGTGTCCGAGTCTTACTAACAATTCTTAAAATACCAAAAAACTTAGTTCTACTATTTTATGTGTAACATTGGGATCTGGTTCATTTGAATAATTATTTACAGGATAGTTAGAGTGTTCACTGCTAATTGCGGAAACAGTTTCAAAATAACAAAAAAAGAAACTTTCCTGAAGATATTCCACGTGTTTTCACAAAATATTGTTATTCCCTAAAAATGATTAATAGTATTCTATTTTTTAGTTTTTGAACTTCTGGAGACCTACTTTAACCACATTTAATTGGTTTGCTCATTATGATAAAATAATTGCTAGAGAATAAGTATCTTCTGTAGAGTTATAATTCATTCGTATGTTTTTGTCACTGAGCACACTTTAAAGATATTTACTTTTATTATACCAAAATGATTTTCTTTCTTCAAATTAACATTATTCACAAGTCTTTATTTTCGATTTTATTTATCGAAAATTATGCAATGGATAGCTCATAACAAATTATTCAAGACAGGTGAATGTTCTTAACATAGAAGGATCACTACGAGTTTCTAAATTGATAACATGAAAACTGATCCGTTTCTTTATCGACGTTTGAACCGCGGATATCATGGTTGAGTGCTGAACGTGTTAATCGCTTAAACCACGAGAATACCCAGCACACATTGAGTAATGAGGTAACTTGGTGTATGAGAAAAAAAGAAGATGCAGGTAAGGTTGAAATGTGAAAGAGAAAAGTGGTAAATTTGCCATTTAGATCGTAAACTCTTTTCAGGTTTTTAAGGAACATTCGTTTTTCAAACAGCAAATGAAACAGTGTAAAAGGATTTTGGAATTAGTTGGGGAAATTAAGCATGTTTGGAATGTTATTTACAATTGCACATTCATTTTAGGTAAAAAATAGAAATGAGCTTATAAAATTCAAACATTTTACTTTGCGCATGATGTACGAAAATAAAATATTTTCTGAGGGGAAAAATATATTATATTCAAAGACTCCATCTCCCGAGATGTAAAGAAGTTTTGAAGAAATGCTTTCTCTAAAATAGAAGGCGCAACGGAGTTTATAAAATATATTGAAAGTTCATAGATACAAGAAAACTAATTATCCTGAAACCCACATTTATGTTTCCCATATTCATATAATACAACAGAAAATTCTCAAGAAATGATCTAAATGTTCATGAATGAATGATGAAATGTTCATGGAGAAAATGCAATGCAGGAAAACTGCTCAAATTAGATAAGAATTCCGCACACAGGTAGAGTTCTAAAAATAGTTTTAATTTCATACAATTACCTGTACCTAGTGGCGGAATATACACAGAGTTTAATAAATAAAGTAGGAGCTATTTTTGGAAAAACAATCGTTAATTCATTTAATTAGTTTTCAGATTCTGTGTTTGAGAACTACAGACGAAGTTGTACAGAAGTCACACACTTTTGGCCTCGTAGCGAAAGGTTAGGGAGCATTCAATGAAGGAGATAAAGCTGACGAAGGAATCGTCTGGACATGGAAAGAGTCCCATCGATAATAGCTAAATTTTACTGTACTTTATTCTGATGGAAAAATATTATGCAGTACGTCCAGAAAATATGATATTTTGAAAACTGAAAGCACTTTCTGTACATTAAAATAAAGTTATATGTAATTCTTGCGTTTTATATGCATAAAGGAAATAATTATGTTACATTCTATTTGAAAAAAATTGGAATATTGTACCTAGACACAGGGTGTTTTTTCCTGTGCAAGATTTCTCCTTTTATATAAAAATTAGTTATCAATTTCATGATTTTGTCATTCAGGAAAAATTAGTGAGTCTGTTGCACTAATAAATGAAATTTACCAGAGAATTTCAGAATTCATCTTGTATTTCCTTACTTTCGGGAAAGTTACAAAAGCTGGCATGAGAAATGAATATTTCAGGAAATGCTTTTTCAACCACTCAGTGACAGTATTTGCGCTTCTCAATGAGAGTGATTTACTGGCAATGTTTCGAGCGACTCAGTTGAACACATATCAGAGTTTTGAGCAGCGCTCTGAAATTTGCACAGTAGGAGTCTTTTGCTCCACTCTGAAGAATTACTGTTTTAATGACGAACAAATTTACAATATTACGACAGATTTTCAAGCCAGTCATTATACCTTTTCAAAATAAATATTTTTGAGTTATTACCTATGGTTATTCTGTGTTTACGATATTTGTTGTGATTGTATTATGGAGAATTCTCTGGGTTGGTAGTGCGGAAGTTATGATTCTTTCTTTATTATCAAGTTTATTAATTGCTTTCGGCTTAGAACTGCAAAACAAGTTTCAAGCTTCTTTTTCGACTCGCTTTTGTATAGGAGCGATCGGAGATGCAGCAGATAATATACAGCAATTTTACGTTTCAACTATAAGTTTAGTTCGCAAAGTGAAAGATTGAAAGAAATCGTAAACAGTTTAATTTTCTAGTGATTGAAATTGTTGCTATCTTGGGATGAGTTATAAACCAAACTATAATTAGCAACTATTTAACCAGCTCTCTTTTCACTTCCAAAGACTATATTTCGATTTACGATAGTTAGTTTTTGAGTACATGTATCTCTGTACTAACGTTTCCTTTACACGAAAACTCGTTTCCATTGATTTATTGGATTTTTGCTCATTATTCTATCTATACAATATCTCTTCTCAGAGCGAAATTTCTTTTATTGGGGTTTCGCAGGGTACCTTATTTTACCTTATCACGAAATAAAATATATGAATAAAATTTGTTAACTTGCAAAATGTCTATAATTTAATTTTCTGTTTTTTTACTATTCTATTATATTATTTTAAAGAAGCACAAATTTAACTAATCAAATGGATTTTCTACTTATCTTTCCGTATTACAACTTTAATTAGTCTTTCAAATTAAACTATATCAATTATTATAGATGCAGTACACTGAGTGATTAAAAACAAAATACTTTCTGTCATACATTTTAACTTTCTTTCATTTTTTATCTTTTAAATTATAGTTCTGCGTTTCACATTCTTTTGAAAAATGAGCTATTTATAAACAGCATGCTTCTTAATTTCCATAAATGTTTGCAATTAAATTGTATAAATCAAATATGTAGCTTACAGATTTATATACTGGGACCTAAATGATAATTTTTACAAACATTTAAATCATTTGAATTAATAAATGCTTTTATAAAGTAATATGTATCTTTCTTGTAAACCAGTTAATTGCTTTGCGCATATAAAAGATGCATTTAATTTTTGAGCACTTTAATATTGATTTTTAATTTCTAACTGTAAAATGATAGCTATTTTTATAGTTACCAAATCAAGTGGCTTTCATAATCTATGGAAGTTTCAAAGTTTAGAATTTTCTTAAGAATTAATTTAAAATTACTCTCCACAAAATTTAAATTTCTTCCCCTGCGAAGAATTAACTAAGGAAGTCAAATAAAAGAAAATAAAGAAAAGTTTAGAAAAGTAAATGAATGAATAAATTTAAATGACGGGCAATCTAAGAATCATTAGTTGCCATTAGTTGCAGGCACTCAAAGGAAAAAAAAAGAGGGAAAAAATGCACCGAATTGAGAAATTGAAATTGCAGACTATCAAAAAAATGGCCATATCAAACGACCCTTGGTTACGATGCCTGACGATATAAGAATAAAATACGACTGCCGAAAATTCTTAATTTCCGAAGCGAAATGCTACAAATCATGCAAATAGAGGTTATAATTGTTTTTTTAATTCCTCAAAACATATCCTCGATTACAACAAGGGCAGACAGTTCATTACAGTGGTGTATGTGGTAACTTTAGACATGTTCTTTTATATTTATTATCGTTTATAAAATGATTTTGTTTAAATTATTATGCGAAATATTTTATTAGCTTTATATTGAATTCAAAACGTATCAAACATAGCAAACAGAGTATTGAGTGAAGTGTACTCTTTTCCTGTATAATGAAATTTTCTTTATCAGTTTCACTTACGGAGGCCTATTTTACGGGTGCAATTTTGTATTTCAATAACAGGTACTCATATTCATTTAGTTATGGAAAAATAATGAGGGAATATCGCTTCATTTTTAACCCTTAGGACTCCTATGTCGAGTGTGGCTCGACATCGTATTTCTTACACCAACTCCTTTGTTGAGCTAGACACGATATTATGCATTCTAAAATAATTTTAAATGTTTGAACCTATTTTATTTTCTGTCAAATATTTTGTAATCCGTAAATAAAGGCTGAATTTATTATGTTTGGCCAAGTAAGATAATTTAAAATTCTTTTTAGTATTATTTTAACATGTCGAGTGTGGCTTGCATCATATTTCTTACACCAATTCCTTTGTCGAGCTAGACTCGACATTATACATGGTAATTTCTAAAATAATTGAAAATGTTTAAAACTGTTCTTTTTTTCTTTCAAATTTTTTGTACTATGTAAATAAAGACTAAATTTATCATGTTTGACCAATTTATATTATTTAATTTTTGTTAGTATTATTTTTACATTACGATCAAAAGAGTCATTTGTAGTGTGGTGTAGTGGTCGAACACGCTACCCAAAGCCTCTGTTGTATTTCAGGGTTGAAGTGACTCCAAACTCAAGTTATAAAACAATAGCGAGAATTTTAATAAAAATATAAATGTAAGAAGTTAAGATTACATCAATCTGGTATGTGGATAACACTTAATCCGATAGCACTTCTAAACGATTACCAATGTACTGTGCTAGAACAACATCATATTCGGAAAGATTAGTCCGTGCTAAATCTCCTAGCATAACAAAATACTCCAAGCAGAACAATTCTACCTCCAGTATTCCCGGTGGACATACGGTCTTCTAGCTTGGAAGAGCCAGCTCGTTAAACGCGCATTACGCATCACGCATGCGCAGTGTTATGCTTGGCTAGCGTAATAGACTGGAATCTGCTGTACACTATTGGCGATGTATCTTAAGACTGGCGATTAAAGACATGTTGTTCCGCTAAATATTGTCACGATACGAAGTTTACTCTGACTTACCAGTTTACTTATGTGTTATATTTAGTGTGATTATTATGCAAGAAAATTTTTTTTATGTTTGGAATCTTCGAAACCCTATTCATTCCGACACAATCTACGGGCGCATATTATTTAGTGGTATCTTTCGAAATTAGAGGAATTAGCTCCTACATTAAGAATTGCTCGCAAATTTACATGTGATGATTGTGAGGAAGTTTTTTCAAAACAGAACCTGCTTCGTGCACATGAACGCACAGAACATAGTAAAAATGACGCATCTGAAAAAATAAGATTTATATTAGAAAATAATGGAACTTTTAATATCAATACAACCCAACAAGAATTTACAACCTTTTTGATTGATGTCTTTCTTATACTGAGCTATGCGAAAACAGTTTTGATGTGGTGGTATCTTTTATTTGAGTAGACAACAGTAAATTAAAATGGTCTGAAATTGAAGCTTCAAAGGAAAAAAAATAATTAAACCGTTACAAATTATACAATAAATATGCATCAAGTTTTTGATGAATTAATGATTTCAAAACGTTTGGTCAGCTAATTGTGAAATTTAGAAAAATAAAATTTGTGAAAAAGAATGGATACAAAATTTTAGTCATTTCGAAGTAAAACACATTACATTGCACACTGTGCATTAAATGATAGAATACATTTTCAAGCATACGAGACACACTGCCAACAATCCAAAGAATATTGTCAATTATAAGCATAAGAGAAAAATGGTTTGAAGAAAGAGGTAAACTGGCTAAATCGACAGAAAAAGCTTTAGTAAGCTGCAAAATTAATAGTCAACTAAAATGCAGTGAATTTTTCGATACTGTTAAAAATAACAAAGAATTTTTAAACAAAGTTCACACTAGTGATAAAAACACTAATGTGAACACTAGACACTAATGATAAATACTAATAAATAATATATTGAGTAACTAAAAATTTATTTTATCTCATTGCTGTGTTTTGTTAATAACTTCTTTATTTAGCCTTTTCGATTTTTCTTTATTTTCCTGTTTTCTTAGTAGTTGCTTTTTCAGGTTTTATTTTCTGTGCGAGTATTTTCTCAAAATTCTTCCGGTTTGAGCAAAAAAAAAATAGGGAAAGCCTAGTCATTAGAGGACCGATTACGAATAAAGTGTGTGTCTTTTGGATCACTAATAGGTAAGATAATGTAATCAACACCAAGAAAATACAGACATATAATATAGAAAGATGTACATAATATAATACACATATAAGATATAGATATAAAATATATAAGAAAATAATGGATAGATATATAGATAGGTATAAAAACTTCATTGTAAAAAGAGTATAAATTAATTGATTATGGCAAAGCAAACAACAATTACTTGGATGAGAGATACTTTTTTTGGAAAATATGAATTCAAATAATTTTAAAAGAAATTTTATAACAGTAAATATAGGATGAAATATCAAACAAAAACACATTAGGAAATAAATGTGAAATAAGGGTAAATAAATAAATTATTAGCTGTTAATTCATCAGTATTAACATCAACACATCAACAAAGAACAACGTCTGTTTCCGCATAAGCTTTTAAGTCCCGAGTAAATAAATTCCGCATTTCTGGGGTTTATCTGAAAAACAAATCAGTATTTTTTAATGCAAACAGTACTGAATGTTTATCTTTTGGACTATGAATACTTCTAAATATTTATTTTTTTTGTATATGGAAAAAAGAACACATGCACACAATTCCCAGCAATTGACAATGCGTGCCTGAAGTCTACATTCGTCGCCAATCGACAAATGTTGCCGTGTCGAAACATTATGTATTGCGCGTGCGTGAAGCCTCAGTCTCGCAGAACGGACGCGACTTGAAGATGTCTGGGAACTATATCCTCGGAGGGCGAGATAAGGAACATCTGTGTGACCTTGTCACAGTAGTGATGTCATCAGAAAAGCAAGTTCCCGACGCTTTACAGAAAAATCGTATTTTTTGTCGTCTTTGATATTTTGTTTGCATAAAAACATATGCTTTAATTAAAATAATAATAATTGAACTGTTTATTTTATGCGCTAATAGGTATAAAATTATAGATGTCTCGAAGCAAGAGGAAACAATCGTTCGACAATGACTATGAAAGTAGTAATGACGAATGTACGACTCAAATAGATAATGAACCTGAATTATTGGAAGATGTTATAGATTTTACAAAAGCCTCTGAGCTATTGTTTTCTGTTCCTTTTCAAACAGAGTCCGATTCTGGCGAAGAAATTATTATAAGAAGAAGAGAAGACTTATAAGCGATAAATGAGCATAGCAATGGGCAACCATCTATTTCTACATATAATAGGCAGTTTGTTGGAAATGATGAAACATTATGGACAAATGTCACTGAAGAAGAAAATTATCGTTATAATATAAAATTCTCAGTTGGTGAAAATGTTGTTGGTCCACAAGTTCCTTCCAGCTGCACATCAGCTATAGAATTTTTTTAGTTGTTTTTGGCTCCTACTCTACTAAAAAACAGTGAGTGAAACTAATGCATATGCAGAAAAAAATAATATCAGAAAAAACACCTAGCAAATTATCCATTTGGTAACATTGGAAAGATGTAACTGAGAGTGAAATGAGAGCCTTTATTAAGTGTCATCATAAATATGGGCCTTGGTTGTTTCACCAGCTTTGGAATCATGGTGGTCTCAAGCATTTCATTTGAAGATGTCATTTTTAGAAACATTTTTTCACATAAATGTTTTTTCCAAATATTTTGGTCACTATATTTGTAAACAATTTCACCAAACATTCAAAAGACGAGGACAAGGATAGAAAGAGTGAACAACTTTCTGGATTACCTAAACCAAAAATTTATGGAAAATTATAAACCTCGTGAAAATTTGGCAGTTGGTGAATTTACAATCTCCTTCAAGGGAAAAATAATCTTCCTCACGTCTAACCCTAAAAAACTGGGACTTCGAGTTTATGTTTTAGCAGATTGTGAGACAAGTTATTTATATATATTTGTTCCATATTATGGTAAAATTACAACAGATTGCTTAATTAGAGCAGATCTTAATTTCACTAGCAAAGCTGTGATTCAACTCTATCGAAATTTACGAAATTCGATTCCTGAAGGTAAAGGGTATCATATTTTTACTGATAGATTTTATACGAACCCCACTTTAGGTGTAGAACTTCTAAAACCCAACTGTGTTCTTACTGAAACAATTATGACCAATCGAAAAGCATTGCCAGAACAAATAATAATAATAAAAAAATTACCTGTTAGACTTAAAATCTCTTATAGAAAAAGAAAAACGTTAGTAACATGGCATGACAAAAGAATGGTCACAATATTTAGTACAAAACAATTTTCTGTTCACGACCTGCGAGAAAAAGATCAAAGACGACTGAAAATGCTAGTGAAAACGAAATAAACAATCTGACTATCACATTAGATTATATAGAAAATTTATTGATGAGTCTAATCAAAGACTTCCGTGCTCCTACACAAAAATCCCGGCCGATTATCCACGGATGATATTATATAACGTTTAGATGGGAAGATTCATTTTATTTTTTCTCGTAAAAAACACAAGGACTATATGTGAGTTCCAACCGGAAGGTCAAAGGAGGGAAAAAAGAGAACATTCTATTGTGATACTTGTGATAGGACACCCGGTCTTAAACCAAGAGAATGTTTTAAAAAATATCATACTTTGAAAAATTATAAATAATTAAGTTAAATAAATTGGTTAAATATATAAATTTATAATTAAGACACAATAACACGCCGAATAAATACTAATTCAGAAGTCAAACAACAAAAATCAGCGTTATACCTACAAAATTTTCACAGGACTAGTTTCGATGGTTTTACCGAACCATCATCTTCAGCTGCAAAACCGCAAATGAACAAGATAGGAAATAATGATTAGATAAGATAAGAAAGCCTGGACAAGAATAAGCAAGTGGCGCCATCTGTTGGCGAAACCAGAACTAAAACATAATTTCTCTAAAAGCCGAAGGCAAATTTGGATTGGAATTAGGATCGTTAACTAGAACAGAAAGATTTTTATGAATGTGAAATGCCTCTAGAAAATCCAGTTCTCCAATTGAAGATGTTTTTTGAATAATTTTGGCAGCAGAAAAATTGAAAGTGTGATTTTCGGACCAACAATGTTGAGCAACAGAAGACTTCTGTGTTTCCTTTTTTCTAACATATGCTTCATGTTCTTTGACGCGAAATTTTAAGGCTCTCTTAGTTTGGCCAATGTAAATTAAACCACACTGGCAAGGAATCCTATAAATACCCCAGGAATTCATATCCGGAATGGGGTCCTTGAGTATAGAAGTTGGAATTTTATTGATGGGAGAATAAACAACCCGAAAGTTAAATTTCTGCAAAATATGTGCGACTTTATAGCTAATTGATGGAAAGAAGGGAATGACAACAGAATTTTTATAATCTCCTAAAATAATAGTGTGGCTTTTAGTGTGTTCAGATGAGAATTTTTTAACTGCTTGATTAATAATGTTGGGTGAAAAGCCCCTGTCAATAGCTATTGCTTTTAAATAATTTAATTCTTCATCAAGGGCTAATTTGGAGGAGCAAACTTGAAGAGCACGGAAAACATAGGAATAAAATGAAGCTAACTTTTGTTTAGTCGGATGACATGATTTAAAGTGTGGTGGAAGGCAAACCGATGAAGGTTTACGGTAAATTGTAGTACTGAAGTTGGATGTGTTACGTGTGACCAGAATGTCGAGAAACGGACATTCTTATCTAATCATTATTTCCTATCTTGTTCATTTGCGGTTTTGCAGCTGAAGATGATGGTTCGGTAAAACCATCGAAACTAGTCCTGTGAAAGTTTTGTAGGTATAACGCTGATTTTTGTTGTTTGACTTCTGAATTAATATAAATTTATATTTATTTACTATCTTACTACATAACATAATCGAAAAAATATCTGTTTGACACTCTGGGCTATTGCAATACAATCTTTTATTGAGACTCTCCCTTTTATCTATTTAAAGAGTTGTTGGTTAGTAAGGGGAAAAAAACATTAAGAAGTGGAAACGGTTAAGTATACAATTGTTGTTGCAGTAATTTAGTATAAATTTTTATTAATTTTCCCACCGAACTGTTTAACATTCATAATCCTTGTAAGTACTTAACGAAAGAAAATAGATGGGATTTATGTGCTATAAGGTATTTCGTGGTGTGGTGGCCTGCACGCTGGGTGCGTATTCCAGAGGTCCGCGGTTAGATTCCCGGCGAAGGCGTTTGCTCATTTTTCATCTTTCCTGCTTCCAAATAACCTAATGTCTCTAGAGTGCTTCCGTTTTGTTATTACAGATATCTTTTGTTCACTGGAAAGTTGCTTCACTGTATATTAAACGGCAGAGAATTTATAAATTTGCAGAATCGCATATACTTCATAACTGGCTTTATTTTACAAAGGTGTGATCCTTGATTCTTGTGGTATAATAGTTAGCATAAGTGGTGCCGATTTCGATTTTAGAAAAGATTATGGTGAAAGCTTCTATAAATCCGCTTAGAATCAAAAAGAAAGAAATAACTGATGCAGAAAGTAACGGTCAAATTATCGAAAAATTACGGTCCACAGGCCTGAGGTTTTCTCCATGAATTGAAATTAACGAAGATTATAAACCCTGTTAATTCTGATTGTAAGTAAGTAAGTTGTTCTCAAATGACTACAACAAAACCTATGTGAAAAAGCATTGCAAAACATAATCGAGTTAGATTTTGCTAGTTGGTTAACTAACGGAAAAGCACACGAGAGAAAAATCATGAAAAAGTGATGCAGTCATGAACAAAGCCCTGAACAAATTGTAGTGATTGTGTCCTATACGCTTGGCTGTTAGGGAGCTAGTCAGGAATAATATCAAAAGCTACTAATCACTATTAAGAATAATTATCTTTTAAAGATCATATCAAAGGAGCTGTAGTGGTATCCTCTCAGAATTTCAACAAAAATGGTAAAAGGTAAATACGAAACAATTAAAAGCCTAATGTTTTGATATCTGTACAATTCAAAACTCATGAGCTAATAATGTTACCGCGTATTCAAGGGAAATCATTAAATCTTCCTGAACAATGAAAACAAAATATAATGGTAATTTAAATAATAATATATTTAGATAAAACTCACGTTCGGTTTCATTCATTCAAAAACCATGCAAATCTGCATGGCGCCGAGATAAAATTTCAATCGGTAACATTGTTTCTGAAGAAACGCAAAAGGCTGTTGCTTTCAATGTAAATGATTGCTGCTAGATAGAATAACTATTTAGGCTAATAAAACCTGAACTTTGTTTAAGAGAAAAATATTCATGTATAAAAAACTTCTGGTCACATGAAGATGCGATTAACCTTCTCTTGGCAGTAAAGCAATTGGCTGTTACAAATGCAAACCTTTCTCAGTTTGTCAAATTACTAAGACAGAAGTTAACAAGTATTTATCTTTTTCTTGTAAACACGCTCACAGCTCCAATAGTATATATCACCAAGTTTTCTATTTTTAAATGAAGTATACTTTATTTCCGTACTTAAGAAAACCGAAAGCGTGTCTTCTGTTTTACATATCTTCCAATGGCCGTATCAGCTTGTAAGGTCCCTCACTTGAAATCTAAGTTAATGTTGGAAGTGAGGAACCTAGGAACTGATAAGCTAATAATCGCTAGAGTTCGAAGACAGGAAACAACAAGAGAGAAGGGTAAATAACCCTTTATTATTTCTATAAGATTTAACAAGACTCCGCCTGGGAGTGAACAAATAAAGTCCGCACTTTGGACTTGAACTTAAAAGACTAAGAATTAAACTAAGATTAACTAACTAAGTATAGCCAAAGCTATCAAGGTACAATGAGAGTTGGCCCCTTAACCTATTTTACTACGAAGCTTAGCAAGGGCCTGAGTACGGCCGAGCGTATAAAAGCTTTGAGAGAGAGAGAGCGGCCAAAAAGGCAGACGCGCGTAGTTCAGAAACTCTGTTTCTCTCTCTGTCTCGGTAACTTCGTGGTTTAAATACTGCTCCTTCTCATTAAATATTCAGCAAATTCCAAAACTACGTTCTGGCTGGAAGTAGTAAGTTGCAGTTAAGAATTTGACAGGAAAGGAGGAAAGGAACTTTAACTTAAAATTTAACTGTTAATAAAATTAACATAATCCTTACAAGCTCTTAAATGCGTATAAATTATGTGCATTTAACACGATGAAATGATAAAAATCAAGTTTGAAAATAAGAATACCCCAGGGAGTCTTGTTTGAGAGAAAAATAAAAATGAAATAAAGATTTGTAAAGTCATCGTTTCATGCGACGTTGAGAAATAAAATGGCTAACTGTTGGAGAAATTCTATATGTTTACAAAGTACTTAAAGTTTACATTACCTTCTATTCATTTACGAACTAGCTACGATCCTGCATTTTAGTTCTAATTAAGCAGAAAGCAAATTCTTTAATTAGTTGGCAACAGTTTTTATTTTATAATAAACCTGCACCATTTTTGCACACGAACACAAGCAGAAAGCCCCCTATACCATAGTGTTTTATAAAGATGGTTATAGGATTTGTTTCTTTGAATAATTCTAAACATGGGTTTCAAATTACGAAGTTTCTCATATAGTTGAAAAGTTTACGCAAGCCCTTTCTGCTTCGCATTTGAGTAAAAGTTTTCAAAAGTCAAATCCAACATTAAAATAATCATTGTACGATAGTGAACAGAAAGCACAATGCTCCATATAAACTTCCGCAATGTTTTTAAGGGGGAAATTAAATTTTACATTTACAGAACGCTTCCGCTTACAAAGTTGATAATATATTCTTAAAACTGTTTATTATGTTTTGTGAATATTGTAAGTACAGTGCGCGTCTATAGTCAGTGTTCTCGAAACAATTGCCATATAGACATCTTTTTCGAACATTGCGTAAAACATTCTTTACTTTAAATAACCTGTGATGTGCTTAAATTTCTTATTCGCTCAAGTCTAAAAAGAAGTGATTCCATTTCTACATAAAAGAAGATTGTAATTCTAGAAACACATGCATATGCATAATTTAGCATTTTCCGTTTCTGTTGACAGGCAATTTTAAGCTTCTTTTCTTAAGTCCTTCAAAAGAAATAATGCATCTGAAAAATATCTTAAGGCATAAAGGATTATTGAATTTGTTCGATTTTGGTACCCTTGGCAACCGACAAAAGCATTTTCAGCTTTTGTTGTATCACTTTCAGATTCTTAGCCGAGCCTGGAAATAATACAGGAAATTCCCACCATTCGCTATAGAGTCAGAAGCGCCGAAATTTCGGATATCTTATTTGTCAGAGCTTTTATTGAGTTAGTTTTTTTTTTATTCCTTTTCGTCTCGTCCTGCATTGGAAGACAGCGAGCTTAAGTGTATGTTTGAGCAGGTAAGTGCGCCGAAAACTTGGGATTTTATAGTTACTCAAGAAGTGAGAGTAACGTAACTGGGTGGTCAAATAAAGACATCATGGAGATAAACATAGGGAAAGCGGGAAATTATATATGAGTAGTAGATATTTAGATCTTCAGTAAATAGGAAATACATGTATGCAATCGAGGATACCTCTCATTGTTCACAGAATGTCAGGCTTTCGTGAATGTATTGCGAATGAAATGTGATGTAATTGTATTATTCATAATACATAAATTGCACATTTAAGCAAATTCTTCTCATGTTCATTTACAGAATTCGAACTCTGTCTTTAGAAATTTTAGACACACAAAAATGCCATGTTTTTACAAAAACTTTCTCATTATTCATTTATCAAATTTTAAAGTGTGGATACAGAACTATGCATGAATGACCCATGAAATATCAAAATGCCAATTTTAAGGAAATATTATAATATGCTTTCGCTTTCCTTTCTGCATGCCTTCGTGGTGCAATTGGAAGCAAACATGATGCGCATTTGGGAGGCTCGGAGTTCAAGTCCCGCGGAGGGCTCTGCTTATTTTTCATGTCTTTTGCTTCAAAATAACCTAATGACTGTATAATATAAAGGCAAAATATGTATATTAAGTTAAATGAGAGTAAATTTAATCCTATTAATTTTTTCTAAAATACAATACTTCAAGTACTGAATTTTCATATTCAGATTCAACAAATCGGTATTCCAGGTATATAATTTCATAACTTGGTCTTTTAAGGTCCTATTTTATCTCTTATTTTAATGATTCGCGAGACATGGATAAATTAGAAAGTTTCTACTTATAATTGTTTGACCATTGATTAATGTTAACAGTAACCGCTGTTATTGTATTTTAAGCATGTTCCTAATAGATTTTTGCTAGAATAACGTTCTCCTAAAAATTGGTGCATCCTTAGTTTAAGATACATTTAGCCTTATGTTCTAAAAGAAATTGGAGACTTCAGACACCGACGCAACGATTCCACTCGTAGTAGCCCAGGGTCGCTTATACGCCAAGAGCTCCGACCAATCTCTTCAGTCCAGCAAAATTTTAAAATTGAAAGATTTATTTGAATTAAATTTTATTTGAAGGATTTATTTATTAAATGGCAGTAGATGTTGCTAAATGGTAATGGTTTTCACATCGGTTCAGGTACAAAGAATACACTATTATCGGGTACCCGCGGGAATTCGCTAGCCCGGTATAAGATCTTCCAATACTTATAAGTTTCTAATGCGTGTCAGCAGGTATAAGATAAGTACGGTGATAACAGCAATTAAGTGACATATCATAAGTTGCAGTGCAGAAAGAAAATCTCCTCATAACTTCATCAGTAAAGATGGAAGATGGCATAGAACCAACAGAGTCTATAGACTACTCCTGACTGCCAGTCAAGTCTGGGAGCAATCATATGAAGATGGGTGTGTATAAGCCGGTACAAAGCACAATTAAAAAAAATGCCAATTTTTGCAGAAAACAATTTCATACAATTAATCAGTCTATTTATACAATAGTAAATAATATTTGTGTATGCGCTGCATTATAAAAGCAAGGCAAAAACAAAAGCAAAAGCGATGAGACGGGGCTAGGTATAACAATACACATGTTACGAGGTATGGCTAAGTCATATGGCTTTTGACCTTCAGGTATGAACATCAGTTTCTGTTCTGTGCTTCTGAGTTTGATAGATTTATTGGTGTAAACAAAAAGGGACACCAGTGTTTTTAATTACTTCGCTAGGAGTTTATTTATTTTTTTGATTGTTATTGTTGTTTTCTTATCTATTTTTGCGGTTTTTGTTATTAGAATGTAGGGAAGTGCACCATCAAGTTTAATGTTTTCATTTATTTATTTATTTGTTTGGAGAATGTAAGAAAACGAATTAAGCTGACTATAGCGGGTGTAACGTCGCCGAACTTCCATAATGGAAAAACTCAGATCAGTTGTCCTTTTCTATATTTATTTTAAAACTCAACATAGATTTTCTTGGTTAAAAAAAGTAACATTAAAAGATTTTTAATAAAAAGTAACATTAGCATTATTACAGAAGGGAAAAGACATCAGCTTTCTCGATGTGTGATTCATCTTAATTGCTCGGCGAAAAAAGCCGTCATTGTCCTGTGTATCGATACTCGTTTTGAATTATTCCACAAACAGCAGAATTTTTAAATTGGAATTTAATTACCTACAGATAATTAGTGCTTAATTTTCTTTTACATTTCGTATTTTTAATTTCGTTTTCACATGTTATAAAGAACTCGGGTTGACCGCGTTACTGAGTAATGCGCATGAGTCAGTCTATAAGTAACTCTGGATGGCAACGCCGTTACAGAGTATTGTGCATGCGCAAGTATAACAGATGGGCTTTCGACGCCTGTCGCAGAGAGTTGGGAAGATCTGCCAGCGAAGGTGCTTATTCGTCCAGCGAATGACGAGTGCCATCTTCTTTAACGTCTCTGATAGTGTCACCATCCTCGGATATATTGTAACAGTTTTCTAAATGTATTAATTAAATTTTGTATCTGTGGCTTGTGTTGTGAATAAAAAAAGTTATGCATCACCAATGCAAATGTTACTTATTTCTCTTGTAACTAGAGCATCCACAACGTCCTAATGTATAGTATTTGTTTTCATGTGTATAGTTATATTTTTAGTATTTCGTATGCTTTATTTATTTCTATCAATGTGATATTCTTTATATTAATACATATTAAGAAATAGTATATTAAGTATGTAACTTCAAAAATTGAGGTCATTATATTAATACATATAATTTTAATAAATTATTTAATATATAATTTTTTGTGTAAAATTATGCTTAACTGCTGAAAATCTATGTGCCAATGGCGACGTTCCGTTTCGAGGGGTTCGATTCCGTAACTGCGCTTCGTTCTCCGCACGCTAGTTCTCAAGGGGAAAAATAAAGTTTTGCAATAATATTGAAGGTAAAGTACAACTGGCGTATTTTTCAAGCAACATAGCTTTTACTGCTCATAATTATTTTATTTTGTTAATCTGTATGCTACACTGGACGAAATTCTTTCAAAATGAAAAAATGGTGTCAGAATTAAGCTCCAATTCAGAAATAAAACACGTAGCAGCAAACCTGTATTTTGTGCATACGATTAACAGAAAATAAGCTTGGATATAAATCAGGCAATATTTTTTTTTCAATTTAGATTACATTCTCTTGACAATCACGCCTACTAGTTTGAAATTACCAGCAAGCATTGTAGATTTTCAGTCTCAAGCACTTATTTTTTGTTAATTCATAATACAGAACCATTTAAAACATGACACCATTTTTGAAGATAGAATGAGGTACAGAATGGAAAATTGTTGACAAATTTGTCATTTCTTTGCGAGAGTCAAATTCAGACCTTCAGAATTACAAGACTAACACACCAGTGTTTACATCATAAGATGGCATGAGATATGTGTTTTTAACTACCACGTCTGAAATCAACTGAGGTGAAGTTGAACTAAGCCCCATTGAGAAATCCAATTTTGTTAGCGCCGTGTGGTTCACCACTTTAGTTCAAGTAGCAGACTTAGGTTTTAGAGAATTGTCGAGCAGGAAATGGTAGAAAAATGCACTGCGTCCTCCCAGAGATCGAATTCACGAATTGTGGAGTACCAGGTTTAATCTACTGCTTGTTATATCTACAGAGAAAAGATGTGCTTTTAGCTCATGAACTGATTCAAAGAACCGAATCACTTTACTGAGCGAATAAACGCTGATGGCTCTTTTTCCCACAAAGAGCTCTTGTTGGAAGCCTGCCAGAAAAATTTGACCACTTTTTAAGGGAGAAAACATTTCGCCCCATATTAAAAGTAAGTGTAATTTGTTTCATTTCGCAACTATGTTACTTTTATTTATTTTTATTTTTAATCTAATTTTATTTTTGTTTATAATCCCATTATTAGTTTTGGTTAGAAAACAGGTTTTGGAGAATCTCAAATCTATATTTGAAAGAAATCTGTTCAGGTAATTCGAAACGATTTTTCCGATCCCAAAGCATGTTTGATTCTTTTCTCTCTTCACTCAATCTTTTCTAACCTTTCCCGATCCCACTGTTTGTTAGTTTATGCCCCAGTTACCAACATTTTTCGTCAGACTTATATTAAGTAAACGGCCAGTCATAAAAAAATGATCCAATTCAGTGAGCGAACGATTCTGCTATAATTTTATAAAAGAACTGTATTGTTGTAACCGAGAGCCATGGGAAGAATATCTCCGATAATTTACCGCAAAATCTTCCAATCTGTTTCAACAACACGCTTAAAAATATTATTTTAAATCCAGTTAAATTTAAGTTTTGAAAACTGAGCCTGAATTAGTTTCAATCTATAAAAATGTAACATATTAAAATCACTAACTAAGTCACTAGCTGCTCTTCACTTAAACGCATAAAGAGAACCATAAATATTCTTATCAAATCAATCATTTGTGCCTCTACATTAATAAATTTATGCCTATACAAATCAATCACTCTAGAGGCAACAATCACATCAACTAAGAGCCGAGCAATAAAATCGTTAAATATTTGTAGTTCAGCGAGGTTTGAAATCACGGAGAACGGGTTAACTGCGTATAAAGATCCTCCCTGAAAGCATCTTTCCCTTTAATATATAGCCCTGTGTTTTTCCGTGTGCCAAAATAAACTAAACCCAAACCATTTAAGGGGAAAAATATGCTTAATTTGTATCTATCTAAACTAGGTCTTCTTATATTGGAAAAGATTTTGTATATAAAACCCAAAATGCCTTCAAACATGCTTAAGAATAAGTTTAAGGATACGGGTTCAAACTTGAAACATCAGCGAATTCAGCATATTTTATTCAAAAATAACACCTCAAAAAGGTTCCAAAACCTTATGCCAAATAATCTGAATGGTAACATTGTTTAATATTAGAAACCTTGAAGAAAATATTTAGTGAAATCTTTCAGATAGCAGCAATGTTGAATGACTTTTCGAAGCTATATACTGAAGCATTTGTGATGTGATATTACTAACTTCAACATGCCAACAATGCTAGTTATAAAAGTAATAAAGAGAAAATTAGAAGTGTTGAACGTTCATTCATATTGTGAATATTTTGGCAATCGGTAAAATCATGGTCACAATGTTTTCAAACACAAAGAATTTATGAAAACAGTTCTATTTGAAATAAGATTATTTAAAAATGTTCCCAGAAAAAATGACTTTAAGGAGAATTATTATAAGGAAATATGGAAACGAAGATGAATACATTTCCTTTCAGATTACGCACTTTCCTTTAAATTAAGTAGTAGAAAATCAGTAATGTATTCCAACCCCGCTTTTTTGTCCTAAGCTAATCGATTCATAATGATCAATTTTTCGCCTTTTTCATAGATGGAAAAAATTTATCCCTTTAATGGATAAGCGTTGATAAAAAGTGCTAAGTTTTTATACTTAAAAGAATTAATTCATTGAATTAGAATGAATCAACAAGGCAAAAGCTTCAGAAATGTTTATTCTTTTTACAATTAGAAAATGCTCCTGATGGGAACTAGAAAAAGGAAAGATCACGATTAGAAATTTTAATCTTGTAGTGTGAACCACTACCAATACAATTAAATACGCAATACAATTTAAATACCTGTTTTTATAATTAACATTATAAAAACCGGTATTTAAATTGTTTTTAATGTTACCGGTTTTAATATTAAGCTAATAATATCAGAGACGCCATTTGTACAAAAGTACCATAAGGTGTGCATATATTCCGCGAAGACCTTGAATGTTCTACGCCTATATTCCGTAAAGAAGTTAAATACTCACTAAATCATAAATATCCTGAACTTCCGTTGAATATTCATAAACTTCTGTTTCACGATGAGGTCGAGTATTTTGGAATATGTGAGTCAAGAACCAGAATGGATCTTACTAAATAATTTCTAAACATGATCTATGGTTACGCTTTTATGAATTTCATTTCTATGGAATAAGCTATGGAGCCATGGTTCAGTTTTATCGAAAGTTACAATTTTAATTATGGTAAAAAAACTTAAGTTGCATTTTTAAAGATAACAGTTTCTCTTATATGATGTTTTGTACTTGTTAATCTGAATCCACATCCACTAGCGTACTGAAGCATAGGAAAAAGTCTGTGCTAGCTCGCGGTTGGTAGTAAGCAAATCCTGTACTTAACCACTGATAATGAGCTTTCTTTTATTCTGGCTAATATAATACACGCTTGCGAATTAAACTGCTGCCCTGTTGTCCTAATAGTAGGAGAAATTGCTATTCTAGTCGTGGCTTCGAGTTTGAGTCCGGAGAATACATGAATGATTATAAGTATCTTGCGACATGGGAGTGCTTAAAAACTGTCATACCAAAGTTCCTCTTGAGTAGTTATTGAAAGGAGAAAAAAAATGGAAAGCCCCTATATTCGTTCTACAATAGATTCTCCTTCAAGATTGGGGTACACTTGGACTAATTCGCTGTCACTTATAAAGTGTTCAGAAACAGTCCACATTCTTGGCCACAATAAAATTTCTGAACGTGATCTAATGTTAACGAAAAACTCAAAATTCTAAATTTGAAACTAAACGAGATAAGATGGTAGCTTCCGTCAGCTAAAACTTTAACTGTGCAGTTTTTGTAACATTGTATGCACAGCTCTTTTATTCATGTCACAACGTGATTATGGTGCTGAAGAAATCTGCAACTGTTTTCTAACAAGCGTATATTTCTATGTGTAAACTTTTATTGATCTTTTGAATTCTAAATTTTAATGTTCTTTCGAAATTATTAGATTGCAAGTAGATGTTATGACGCTGAACAATGGAGAATATTCTGGGTGGCCAGAGTAAAACTTAATGCAGTATATAAACTTTTTAATTCACTTTCGTGAAAAGAATTTGCACAAGATGTATGTGGGTATACTTATTAACTCGCAAGCCCAAACGTTTTTAGCTTAGGAAGCTAAAATTAGTCGTGTTATTTTTAATTTATTTTTCTTAGTTCCCATGCGAAATGAGTTCTAAAGAAATCTTAGTATTTTATGCGTTTACCATCTGAATATTATTCACACATAAAAACAGTAAAAAAACATGAATAAATACTGAATGCATCCAGCTTACAGAAAAACTCTTATTCTATGAGTAAAAGATATTGTGTCATCCCATAAGTAACGCTGCTTTCTTAATTGAACTAAAATTCTGGGAGGACCGGATAAAATTATGCATCAGCTTGGTATAGAAGTAGGGAGAAATTTTACTTTGTTCATATTCTTAGTGCAAGTTAAGCGCAATTTGATTTTTACAGGTATTTTTTGCAAAGCTAAATGAACGTGGTAAAGTAGCACATTCGACACATTTTGCTTTATGATTTCAATTAAGTAATTATTGATAGGAATGTCAATGCAATATATAGCTATCGGACAATGAGAGTAAATGATGATCCAGAATTTTCAAGCTGAAAATAGTCTAGAAGACTGGCCTCTTTTTGGAAAATCTGTAGAGTTTGAAGAGTATGTCCTGAAACCCCTAGTAAAACAAAATTCAATCGTAAGTGCTAACTAACGCAGCATGAAGGAAAATATATAAATATTTTAATTAAATCTATTTATCCATCTATATGTTTATCTATATACTAATCGCTTCGATGTTAGACTCAGATTTACGTTCTCAAAATATTCTGACAGTTGAAAACAGCCATGACATTTACTTTCAGAAATTGATTTAAATTGCCAAAAATAATTAAATGTATTCTCTTATTTCATTCCAGCTGTCTAAGTATTACTTTAAAAACTAACGAATTATTGATAAATAAATAACTGGTTTCATTAAAAGGTAGAACACGCGTTCTCTTAACTTTTTAATAAGTTTAACCGTGGCCGAATGTATTTGAAAGTGAGCATTTGTTGAAGCATAGCATTGATCGAATAAAATGTATTTTGAGAGGGCAAATTAATTAGCTTGTATTTGACAAGTTGCTTGTTGAGCCAGCTGATGTTGAGATTAAATTTTATTCAGAAAATGAGATTTGGGATTGCATTCAGATGCAGTATGAAATTTCTAACAATTGATGAAAAGTTTTGAGATAAAGAGAAAATCAAATCAAAGCAAAAACAACACAGCTCCTTTATATATATATATATATATATAGAAACACAGCTCCTTTATATATATATATATATATAAAAGAAGTATTCGGATCAGAAATATTTTTTCTTTATTTATACCCTTCATTAATTATGATTTATTGCAAATTTGCTGAAAGCAGCAAAATAAAAAAAAATCTGATATGTACACCACATGACTTTCTTGTAGAAAATTAAGTTATATTCCCTTTTTCCTGAATCAAACGTATTTCATTACAAATATATTTGTCATCCAATTAATTCAGTTCTCACTTCGCGACAAGGCAAAAAACATGAAACCTCAAAATATCTTTGTTAAAAACTGAAAAATATGAAACATAAATACAGTTCAAACAGTTTAAAGAATAGTTTTTAAAATTAATATTGGAGTTTCTACGCAAAAACAAGGCATTTGGCCGGCGGGCAACAGTTTTTAGTATGTTACCGTAATTTTACATTTTTTTTCAAATTGGTCTAAAAATTCCTTTTAATGCAAATGAAATGGTTTTCGTTTTCACTCCGTGAGACGCAAAGTGTGCATTTAGCATTTATAACTATGCTTCTCTTTAGGACAGAGCTTCTACAGCTCATACGACGAGAGCATTTACGTTGCCTGTTGTTTAATTTGTATTTCTTCTATTAGCTATATTGCGAAAACATTAAGATCAGTTTGTAGCTGCAGATTTATTCAAGACGCTTGATAATTCAACTATACGTTAGTGAAAGATTTTCACCAGTTTGTTCAACTTTCAGTTCGAGGTGTTAATAAAGATCGCATCTTTAAATTTTACAATGTTTTTAAAAAATCTAATTAGGAAGTAGGACAGGACTAAGTCTCGTCTTACAGTCTGCTTTAGCACTGAATAGTTATTTAGTACCTTACTTTGGTAATTTAAGCCATTCAAATGTATGCCCTCTATTACCACTTTGCTGATCATATACAGTCTCGGAATCCGCCTGTGGTTATAAGGAAAAGAGATCTGTTTTAATTCCCTTGAGACCTTTGATAGACTCCAGTATCCCACTAGTAGCCAAGTAAATCAGACTGTTAAACATCGGTGTTTCGATCCTGATTCGAATTCTTGGCGATTGGAATTGATGTATGGGCCTTTACAATGTTTTCGCTGCTTACAATGTACACATTAGTTAAATTCTCATGGAAAGTCCTTCACAGACATATTTCTTAGATTAGGTAAATAATCACGGCGTGCTATTATATTAGTCTAAGCAGGTCTGCAGGTATTATAAGCTCCTAGACCATCCTATAAAAATAGCCTAAATTTATTTTCGAAATTACTTATTTATTAACGTTTGTGGCAGTGCCATAATTCAGCACTTTAGTTTCATTAATTGTTGAGATGTGACTTAAACATTTTTTATTTTAAGCATTATTCATGTCTTTCCAGAAAAGGAAAATTAGATTAACACCCTTCTGACATAAATTTCTACTCAAATTAATTCCAGTTTAATGTGACGTTTAACAATATATTTTTTTTAATTTATGTATATATATTTACTTAGATTACGTTAAAACTAAACAAAGAATGATATAAAAAGTGAAAATATAACCATATTTTAAAATTAATTAAATAAGGTTAGTGAAACTTAACTTGGTCTAAGTTGAAAAAGTAATTTATAAAAAGTAAAAATAAAAATTACCTTTACAACTTAGTCCAAGTTATTTTAATAGATTGCACTAACTTTATTTAATTAGTTTGAAACTTTATATATTTCCATTTTGTAGATTCTTCTTTGCCTATTTAGTTTTAGTTTAAACTAAGAAAATATTTATTTTATGCCTGTCTCAGGAGTAATTGCGTAAGATATTTTTTTTAGTTATAGTTGTATATATAATTTATTTAAAGGGATTTTATAATTTTTTATAAATCAATATGATAACCATATAAAATATGAAATAGATAAAAAAACAACCTTAGGTTTATGTATATTTAAATAGTTATCATATCGATATTGAATTAGATTATTAATATCGAAAAATTTGAATAAAGCTCTATCGATTTCGAAGGTGATTACAGAAACTACCTTTTCATCATGAATATATTTTGCAAAAATGAGAGAAACAACAGCGATTTTATAGCGAAAGCAGTGGCCAAGAAAAACAAAATCGAAATTAGCTCAAATACACAAGTAATTAGCAGTAGAATAAGAAATTGTAAGTTATTAAATTTATGAAAAATTTAGGAAGAACTGGATTGAATAAATTAAAGTTTTACATTATGTGTTTCTTTTCCAGTTTCAAAATGCGCCTATAAGTGTCATTTTGAAAGCGATTTTCAAATAAATCTGTTTGTTTATAAAATTACAGAACTTTGAATTGAAATAATAACTTTTTTATTTCACGTGTAAAAACCGCAATATGCAGAAATTTTATTTATCTTCCGTAAAATTCTCAAAGGCGACATTTTTAAGCGTCTTTGTAAGCTACCATAAATGGTCATAATTAACTTACTGATTGCATATCAATGCAATCATAAAATAAATTTTCTTACCAAGCTATACAAGTGTACCTTTTAAACGTACCTTTGAAAAAGAAATTTGATGTCATAACTTCAAAGGAAAAAGAGCTATTATTAGTGTCTATGGATTTGCACATTTGTGATAATTTTACATCAGCCACAAAATTAAATATCTAATTATAAAACTACGCATTTTCAACGCATCTTTTAAATTGAAGTCAGTCATCCTCTCCTTAGCCAGTTATTCAACTATTATTAGAGTCCAGCTAGTTTGCATTACTTATTCTATGCCTAATTCAATCAACCTGCGCTCACGCATGTGCTGCACAAACGCCACAGGGTATTATGAAAGATATTAAAGCCTTTAGCAAGTGTCGCATTGGGAATTTACACACGAAGCCTTAAAGTTTATGCAGTGCAGCTCAAACGTTATACAAAGACGGAAATACTGAAAAGACTGAATGGGAATCGTAAGGACAAATTTCGTGAAGAGTCAGACAGCTATTGTTCGCTTATATTTCCACAGAAGATCAGAATAACTGATTTCGTCTGGAAAATTATACGAAGCCCGTTATATGAGGAATAATGGATTCTGTAAACGATGGGTAAATTATCGCCCTACACGCACTTCCCCATGCAAAAATATCTTACTCTATATCACAGGATTAATTAGTGCTTTAAAGCATTGTATAAGCAATATAAGTACTATGAGTGAGTAAAAGCTACTTAAATTTAGAAATCCAGCAGTGAAGTCTGAAAACAAATCTTTAAGTGCTTTAATATATTATTTTACGCTAAGCTCTCAAACACTTAGAGTGATCAAAAAACATTTAACAATTGTTTAATGTTTTGCTGAAATTAAAACGAGTTTTATTCAAGTTTGATAATGAATTTCTAAAGGAACTGACGTTTACCTAATGAAGGATTAAAAGCAAATTTTAAAACTGTACCTAAAAACTTATAGTCTTTGTCTCGGTCTCGGTCCAAATGAGTATTTAAATGTATATGACAAACGATAAGAGAGATTATCCGGCTATTTTTCTGGAAAGAGCTTTCTGTTGAAGAGAGATTATTATAGTACCAACTTACTATCTAGGTTTTTATAGCTTTCTCCCATTTTTCTCGCTTCCATTCTTCTATAATGCGGTACCAAATACTATGGTATTACGTTCTAATTAGTGCATACTATAATAGAGGAAATATCCAAAATTCATTAGTTATGAAAATTAGCAGGTGTGGCCAATCAATACGTGATCTTAAAATATAATTAAGTACATTTCGCTTTGTAGAAAGCAATAACCAGATTTTTAAAAATTACGATAAATGCACTGTTCTTTTAATCTATTTCTATCAAATTAGAATAACAGTTGTACTTATTTCTTACTTATGTAGCGCTAATAACAAATATCACAAGTTCAAGGTCTGATTACTTTATTTCTTCTTATAGAAGTTACTAAATTAATTATCCTGATTATCAAAAGCATTTTCAAAGATACTAATTAGATTCCACCATTATTTTTACAGTCCTTGAGAGTTGTATTATAGTTCGATTACATGCTGACGGTCCATGATACAGGTGACTACCCGAAGTATACCTCCTGGATAAACTGTCGGTAAAATATTAAACACGGAAAAAACACTGCTGCTGATCTATTCTTGAATTGCAGATTTTGTAAGTAGGAAGAGAGATTCCGGATTTCTGTCTCATTTATTTTTAGATTACAGCATGTGGCGAACGCACAAAATGGCAAGGCGAATTCTCAACAGAAAAACATTGTTCTTTGTTGGATGAAGATACTTGCCTCCAGTTGAAGTTAATTGAAAACCATTCTCTGGTGCTTTTAAGCTCAATGTTCTTATGATTATACCATTAACAGTTTCAAGTTTGAAGAAATTGACTATACTACCACTGCAGACATAGGGAGAAGAATCTTAGCGGGAAAGTGATATCGAAGCCTCCTCACCCCTTGCAGCACGCTGTCAAAAAAGAAAGAAAAAAAAAAAAAAAGGCTGGGAAAAACTCGTTCAGTGAGAATGTACGCACTCACGGTGAGTGAATTCAATGAAGTTTAATTAATCGCATTTCAAGTATGAATACTTGCTTTCACATAATCCGACAAAAGAAGGAAAAAACAGCACGTTCTGGCTTTGAACGACGAGAACTTGAGTTCATCTGCATAATTCCTTTTTTAAGTTTACCACACCGGTCTCTGTAACTATATATTTTGCATTATCCAATTTATACATTCATTATTTGGTACTACACAGAAGTAATTCTACTAAACATGTGATTCAAACTATAAAAGTTCAGATGATATATACAATTTATGCTCTACATATGATATGTCAGTGAAATAGTTACTTAGTATCTAATATATTTGTTTTTCAAAATTTCCGAGTTTCAGTGTAAAGCATTCAGTTAAATATACTTTGTTTAAACCTTTTTTTTTCCATCTTTTATACAATTTTCATATTTATGCATTACAACCACCTCTAGTTTTCCATTATTTTGTTAAGTGTTTACATTTTAACCACATTTCATTTCCCATTCAAAATGTTTCTTATATTTCCATTAGTTTAATCGGGAAAAATCTATCTATTAGGTTATTTGCATTTTTTATATTCATTGTACTTTCCTAGAGAGATTTAAAAAAAAAAACATTTCTGAAAGATATCGTTAACATAGTGTAATTAATTTGGTTATGCCTAGTAAAAATGTAATTCGTTTGGTATATGGACCAGCAAACACTACCAAAAATTTAGAATTAGCAGTTTATTGCACTTAAAGTAAACCTTAACTATCCATAATCACCATTAAATTGTCTAGTTTGTATTCGTAATGCACACAGACAATTTTTTTATTCACATTAATTTTAAAAAAGAAAAGGGAAAAAAAAAAGGTTACCAAGGTCAAATCTAATAAAGTCCGTATAAAACTACTAAATATTGCTAACAAATAATAGTTGCGTTCTTCTCTTTTTTTAAAAACACATAATACTGTAAATACCGGTATTCCGGTACAATGTTTAAAAAATCCCGAATACCGGTAAAAAATGTGCTTTTAATCCGATATTGCAATCACTGCTTCTGGCATTCAAGTCATGTGCCTATATGGAGCGTGCCCTCTGTACGTGTCTTGGTATTTTGTTGTGTTCTGTTGCCTTGTATACTTTTAAGATAATTTCTCCGCCTCGTCCTTTAACTTTTGCATTTTTCCTCGCCTTTAATTTTTCCTTAATTTTTGCAGTATACAACTCTGTATTTCACTAGACCGAAACTGTAGGAAAGAGAGAGAATTAGTTGCCGAGATTATCAGCAATTCACACTTGAAAAAGTATAGGATGTAATTAAATACATTTCAATAGTCAAGATATAAATTATTGCCCTATTTTATGATTAACATTATTTAAATATATTAAAGTCATTGAAACATTACTAATAAAACCCGTTTTAATCTTTACTTTTGAAAAAATGCTGCATATAATGGAATAATTTAATGCGCCTTCAATTGTAACTAGACGGCATAAGATCCTTTGAAAGTGATAATAAAAGTTTATAAAGCTTCACTTTTAGCATAGAAATATTGCTTGAAATTGCAGGAATACTACACATTACCAGTATTATGAGAATAGTATTTTAAAGGCGCTACCTTTCAAATTTATGAAGGAAAGACATTAATTATTCAAAAACAAATGAACAAAAATGCAGGGTGTTCAAAATTTAAGATTTTCTTTATTTCAAATAATAATATAGATTTCATTTATAAAATAAATTTCAAATTTATGGAAAGTATTTATATATTCACGTAATAAGAGTACACTTATTAGTCAGAATGATTAAAAAAAATTAGAGACTCACATAGGATAAAATCACTTCTATTTTAAGATTCCTATAACGGCTATTTGAGATAAAAAGTCTGATATTCAATGCATGAAAAATGCATGCAAAGAAACAAATTTCTGCATTATTCCAAAGATCGAAGATTAGATCGATTTGCCGAATGTTCCGCCTAAGGGAATAAAAAAATTGTGAAACATCCGAAGATGTTTACATTCTGTACACTTCTATACATTTCAACATTTAATACATTACGATTAGGGGTATATTCAGCTAGAATTCTTGAAAACTTACGCACTTTCGTAATCAAATGTCGATTGCATTTGAAAACGCAAGTTAAGAGATATTGGCATAAAATATATTTTACAGTACTTTCTTTAGTACTAAAGTGGAGCAGTTTAGTACCGGATTATAATGTACTTTTAGTATGTTTTAGAATAATTATATTTAAATTTACTTCTGATGATCTGTTGATTGCTTTGAAAGGAATACTGAAATTTTTATTTTAGACTGTGTAATTAATAAAAATAAGTAAAAAGGTTTAAAACAATAAAATAAAATGGTTTGGCATGGTTAAAAATTATTAGCCTGATACCTCTGCATTTACTAATATTTTTCGTTAAGAAAATTGTTAACCTTTTTGCTTTTATATTGAGAATAAAATATTTAGAATTCATTTGCCTTAGGATGGCGATTATTGTCTGATCCCTATGAGTTGTAAGCTATCTCGAATGTTTGAAATTATCAGTATTGTCAGATGAGAATATTCTATTTAACTGTTACATGCATTTATAATATTAATTGATGTATATCGATTGAAATTCCATAAACTATAGTAAATACGGATGTTAAGTAACCAAGTGACTTATCTCATGAAAGTTAGAAATAAATATTCTAATGCAAAACAGGGTTATTAATCATTAAAAACATGTAAAGTACAAGAACTTAAGGTACTGTAATAATTACATCGACTAATAACTTTTCGAGGCCTACTAGAGAGTATCAAGGATCAAATTGTAAGTAAATGCACAGAATAAATAACATTGCATTAATGCTTTTGTAAACTTATGATAAACCTTAATGTGAGCATATATGATATCAGAATAGATTTCCTGTTCTTCGAATTGCAGATTCAGTTTATAAAATTTTAATTTAATACCCCTGTAAATAACATTATAAAAGTCAGAAATATTAATTAAATTAACAATAGGTTTTGCAAGAAAATGATCGATTTAAAATTGTATATATTTCTAAAACTTGAATTTGTTATTTGAAGATGATATGTTTTAATGACACTAATAACTTTCAGTCTTATTAATTTTTTCCAGAGATTTCGAAGAATCTTTCTCAATACCTAATTAAGTAAAGTTTCATTCAGTGTGCATTTGAGCAAATAATGGGCTTTAAGTTTAAATAAAAGCATTTTCTTTGAAAATTTAGCCCAAATGTCAGTGAAAGTGAAAAACCATTTTATTTCCACCTACGAACATAGAAACGTTTAAAATATATTCTTTTGCTTCTAAGCATTGAAGTTGATCTTCAAGATGAACCTTTTGAAATTGATATTTTAATAACAGGAATTACATTATCATAGATAAAACCACTGACGTGGAAAATTTGATGGAAGTGCTGCCTCAAATTGACAGTTTCATTCCTTTGTTAGTTGACATTCGCACTTTATTCGAAGACAACTTCTGAAGAGAATTTAACGATTTGCTATTTCTTTTCATGGTTCTCGTTGTATTTTTATTTTTCGTCTCCGAAATACTTCTACATTTCAAACATTCTTATATTGATTATATCATTATATTATGTTATTGTATTTTGCGATATTCGAAAGTTTTCATGTAAAACAATTATAACAAAAATAAAAGAATCGAAAAAAGTATTATTATTTCTTCAGTAGGCGTCATAGCATCTCTTAAAATATACATAATATTTTGCACAGACACAAATCTAAGATCACGTTTTGTCTAATCTTAACATCTAGCTGAAATACGTCTTTTTACATCATGATAGTATTACCCAAAGAGAGACTGTATCACTCAATTTTGATAGTATTACTCAAAGTAATAAGAGCTACAAATTATTGTTAGATACAAGTAATTGAACTAAATCTGAAATTTGAATACAAATAGACATTTAAAAAATAGATTTATATTTTAAATCTTCAAAAATTATTATGTTCTTACGTTCTTTAAGCCGATTGTATCTAATTTAATTCTTTCCAACAAGCACTGAGCTATTTCAAGTTTAAAGGCCGTGACCATTTTACAAATTGCAAAAGTTGGCTAATTGTTTGTTATAGGCAATCATTTTTTTCCCTCAGAATTGAAAAAAAATGGATTTTTGAGGGCATTGATAACTTTTGTCTAGTGACATTTGCAATTTTAAATTTTTGTAACATGCTTGACAATCATCTCACTTTGAGTGTAAAGCAACTCTGCCGTAACAAGCTTAGCTTAGCTTAGCATTAAGTACTGCTGATTAAACTACGCTTTTAGCATACTTCAAAGTATCCTTTAAATGTATAAAATAACCATATTTAAATGTTTTTCTTTAATATATAAATGTTAGTGCATTACATTTTGTAACAGGAAATTTAACACCTTGATAAATGAAATAGACTGAAAAATTTTAAAGTTAATTATAACTCAAAGAAAATGAAAAACATACCAGGTAAAAATTCATTAACTACATAATTAATTTGCTTTAGAATTTTTATTTCTCAGATTTAAATAAATGAGACAGCATAGTTTTACTAGAAACTTCTTTACAAGTCCAATTTTAAGGATATATGGTTTGAGTGCTCACTTACCTTAATAAATATATTTACATGGAAGGAAATGAAATGCGAAGCATATATACTATAATAATTCCTATGTTTAAATTAATTGAATAATGTTGCACTATGTCATTGTCATAATCAAAAATAGGAATAAAAATTATAAACTAAGTACTACATTGAAGTTTGTGAAAAGAAATTTATTTGAAAATAACTCGTATATTAATAGTCTTGAATGCATTTATTTAAGTTGGTGTATTTGGTAATGCTTTATTAATGTTCGTTCTAATTTCAAGCTAAAATGTTCTGTCTTAAAATCTTTCAGTACAGTTAGGCTAAAGGGGTTCCGTTAAGTAATAAGAAAATATGAAAGCTACTGGAAAACACAGAATTATAGAATATGCTTCATTACTACATCCTTTCTTAGCCCTATTCCATTTTTAAGAAATGTTGTATTGGATTTAAGTGTTACTACTTCATTCATTAAAGACAGTTCGTTGTGTCACAGATGGTCATGAAAGCGTACAAAAGATGGCAAGTCGGTTAAGACTTTTAAAGTCTGTTGTTAAATCTTCCCGTAAAGTATGTGAATCTGTGGGGTAATCTTGAGCTTTCCATTGTGCTATATGTCATTGCAGCATAATAGCGTTGTTGGAATATGACTCTTTTGTGTATTAAGCAGAGTGACTTTGTTAACAATACTTCAGTGTTGAATTTTCCCAGATAGATTCAATATATTACTAATACTGGCAGATAGAATATACATTTGACGACCAGTTAGCCGGTAGATGATAACTAGTAGTTGTTATGTTGATCTACATCTTTTTTATGAAAAGAGGCAGAAAAAGGAAGTTATGACGATTTGAACCATTTTGATAGTATATATAAAGAAACCCTTAAAGAAATATTACGTTCCATACGGAGAACCAAACTCTACAGTACATGAAACAACAAATATTCCGTATACTTGTTGGAAATTTAATCTCGCAAATGTCATGCCAATGATGGATAAATAATAAGCGATTTTTGAGTTTTTTAACTTAAGATATATTGAAACTAAACCTCTAATGTATTCAAAAGGGGTTTCAAAAATGTATTGAGACTATCGAGTTCATTATTATTATTATTATTATTATTATTATTATTATTATTATTATTATTATTATTATTATTATTATTATTATTCTGTAAAAATTTATATTAACAGTTTTCTTTTGGCTATTGAAGTTCCGTCCCGCTCGTCTGCCATAATGTTTTTTTAATTTTGAAAAGTGTTTCAAATAAAATTTGAAGATAAAACGCGTACATCATTTGAGCTCTTTAATGCATCGAGTTAATTTTACAGCCTCGAATATTTGTTTTTCCGATCTCTTGTTATTCATAACCGCATCTACATTCCATTAGTCAAAGCAAATGGTTTGTTTATATACATTTAATTTTATCATTTCACGGTTATTCTCAAACCCTTTTCATATTTCTAGATCAGATTTGTAAAGGATTCAATTTTATAATGTCGAAAAAACGGTTACTATTTATGCGTCGTATTCAGATTCTTAGTTTTTAAGGGAAGTATTACATAGAATATGTTATATCTAACTCATAATTAATAGTTTTAGTTTTGTACATATATGTATACAAATTCATGTGTAATAAACAATTTATAATAATTTTAAGCTTATAGACTTAAACATGTAAGCTTTTTATTAATTACGGGGGTGAAGTACTCTGCTTGTTATGTTTAAATATATATTTGTCTTTTTTAATAAAAAACTGCTCTTCCAATTACGTGCATTTGCATATTGAAAGAACTACAGACACGTGTAATGGTCAGTATTGATGTATTAAGGTTTTATTAAGGATTTTTAAGCTTTATTTTTTACATTTATTTTATAACTATTTTTCTGGCATATTTAGTGATTTTCAATACTTACGGATGACTTTTAGCCAAGAGCTATTACACATAGCCGTCCGGAGATGGATAACTAATACACAACCGAATTATAAATTTTTATTAAAGTTTTTAATTTATTAAGCTTCTTTGGCAGTACTAAATAATTCATTGGTGATGGCAGAAACAGTCTATTGTTTTACGTTTCTAGGGACATCATTTTCTGATGAACGTGTCATAATAAATGTAATATAGGCTATTTTTATCATTTGATAAATTGTTTGTTATGAACATTTACGTTTGAAAGTCATACTTTCTGTTTTCTGCAGTGGGTATATTTAAACTCCAAGTTTAACATTTTACCAGTATGTATAATTTTACTTTTTATTATTCTTTTCACTGCGGCTTCAATGGCATACGAATTCAAAATTCAAACTGCATTATTATTATAGATATAAATATGAACACTCGCACGTTACTCCTTTTCAGTTTCTAATACATATTTAAAAGCGGAAATTTTAAACTTCTGTTATTGTAGTTCTCTTTATGTATCTCATGTAATATGTAAACAAACCAACGCTATGAAAAGTTGAATGATGTATTTCCTGACTATTTAATATTTAAATTGCATTTTTCACATCATTTATTTATGAGAAATTTGTCTTCGTTAAATTAATGCCTTTGTAAAAGATTTAAATAATATTAAAATCTTGTAGTTTAAATAATTTAAATAGATGAACATTAAGGTATTTGTGAATGGCAATATTTGAAACCAGATTCGAGTGCCTCCTGCGACTCTCGCACGAAGAATGTAATTTATTTTTAAATGATAGAGTATGTTTTCTTTTCTTGTTTGTATGTCGCCATTTTTTTAGTGTTAAATAAAAGTTATTGCTGTGTTCCATCATTGGAGTTGCTTCATTTCGCCAAAGAAGTATTACAGTCTTAATTATTTTGGAGGCACCGACCAAGATCGAATAATCGTGCGTATTTTTATTTTATTAGTTCATCACTGAACATAATATTAGCGATACCAGATTATTATTTCCTGTTAATATTAAATTGTCTTATTTTATTACCGTATTTGATATTATATTTAATATTCATTTTAGTTGTGCAGACGGTAGATATTTATATTGCTCTATGTTATTATTCTTACTTTAATCACAATTAATGTGGTACAGAGAATGAACTTCATATAATTTAAATATTTCATTTTTGAGGTATACGTACTTAACAAAGTGCATTTAATTTCGTGATTCCTGTTTGCATTAACTAAAGTAATTGAATTGAGCTATTTTGAGGAAATATAAAGAACACAGTGTTCGTTAATTTTAAACATAAAAAAATGTCCTATTTGGGAAGAGCTCGTAAGGAAGATTTGCAAAATCTCGCGGCTGAACTGGGATTTCATATGACTGCAGATATGAAAATAGTTGATTTAAAACAGAAAATTGTTGAAAGTAGAGATTATGATGAAGTCTTCGTCAAAGGAGTTTTAGACACAATAATAGAAGAACGGAAAGAGAGGGAGGAAAGGGAAAGAGAAGAAAGGAAAGAGAGGGAGGAAAGAGAAGAACGGAAAGAGAACGAGGAAAGAGAAGAACGTAGGAGACAGGAAGCAGCAGAAGAGCGGAGAAGAAACGAACAGTATGAATGAGAGAGATTAAGACTTGAAGCAGAGACAAATTCTCAAAATACCAGACAGATCCGGCCGAAAACGGAGCTGCGTCACCTTATGCAGAAATTCGATGACAAGAAAGGAGATATCAGTCTATATTTGCTATTGTTTGAAAGGCAAGCAGAATGGGCTAAAATTGATAAAGAAGAATTTGTATCTCATTTACTAGGACTACTTCCTTACGAAGTAACCCAGTTAATAGCTAGAGAACCCTCCGATAAAGCTAAAGACTATGAACACGTGAAACATTTATTGTTAAGACGGTTTAAATTAAGCCCGGAAAAGTTTAGGCAGAAATTTATGAAACATCAAAAAAGTACCGAATCCACATGGGTGGATTTCAATTATGAAATAGAAAATTATTGCAAGGAATGGGTGATTTATCTAGGAGTTAAGACTTTTGATCAGTTGCTAGATTTGATAGTGCTTGACCAACTTAAACGTCGAGTTCCTCCTGAAATTCGAGATCATTTTCTTGATGAATGGGTAGAGATGATTTCATCGAAAAAATTAGCTGAAAAACTTGATGCCTATGAAAACGTTTGCGGAAACTTTCAAAAGAGGCCTGTAGTGGATCGGCAGAAAGAAAGATACAATGCACTAACTCAAGGTAAATTGAGTTCAGATAATAAAAATAAAACTGAAAAAAAATTGTCATCAGGATTTAATACGCAAAGCTTGTTTCATAGACCTAGAAGTCCACGTTCAGATGATAAATATGAAAAACGAAAGACGCCGCAATGCTATCAGTGTGGGTCCTATCAACATTTAAGGCCCCAATGTCCAAAACTTAAGAATAGGTCTGAATCTCCTGCTAATCTTAACAGAATTAGTGCAAAACCAGAGGATAAATTTCTATTACCTTATACTAGTATGGGTTACGTAAATGGTCATAAAATTCCTATATTAAGGGATTCAGGTGCTAGTATTGATATAGTTTGTCGCAAATACATCACGCCGGAAATGCTGACAGGTGAAAATGTGTGGGTGCAACAGCCATTAGATTTGAATCCAACCTGTTTACCATTGGCTGAGATCGAACTAAATTGCGATCTTGGGCGAGTAATAACTAAGGCTGCCATTATTAGAAATGAACTCGACAAAGGAAGGTATTTATTAGGCAATCGAACTTTTGCACTGTTGAATAAACAAGGAAAGGAACCTGATAGTCATCCTCACCAGGTTAATGCCGTCTCTACTAGAGTTCAAAGGAAAAGAAAAATAGCTGAAGAGAAGATCTTGGAACCGATGAAAGAAGAAAATAAAGCATCCAGGGATATCTTTGAAGAAGGTAAATCACCGGAATTAAACGTAGAAGATTTTCATGAAAATTTGAAAAACGATAAAGAAATTAATATTGAGAATCATTTTGCATTGCAGCGTTATCATCATCTTTCGGCTTTTGATTTAATATCAAAGCCGCTACTAATAGACGAAGAAAACAATTGTCGAAAGCAAATGACAATTGAATATTATCCGAAAGGCACAGATGAACTGAGGAAAGGCTTTGCTGTGAATTATAGCCGAGAAACTGGTCCACCATGGAAGAGATATAGGCGCCGTCAAGAAAAAAAAAGGAAGACTAGATCCTTCTCCATTTTTTTCTATTTAAATGTGGTGCAAACGTATTTGTTGAAAACTTAAAATTTTGGTCTAAAGTTTGGAACTTATGGGAGAAATTACCTCTTCTTAAAATAATTCAGAATGTCGAGCTTATAAACTTTAGAATTTTTACAGAACTTTTCCCTTCGGCAAAAGTCTCTCCGTTGGGGGAGAGGTTGTAACAGATTTAAATAATATTAAAATCTTGTAGTTTAAATAATTTAAATAGATGAACATTAAGGTATTTGTGAATGGCAATATTTGAAACCAGACTCGAGTGCCTCGTGCGACTCTCGCACGAAGAATGTAATTTATTTTTAAATGATAGAATATGTTTTCTTTTCTTGTTTGTATGTCGCCATTTTTTGAGTGTTAAATAAAAGTTATATTGCTGTGTTCCATCATTGGAGTTGCTTCATTTCGCCAAAGAAGTATTACACCTTGTTTAAACTTAGTGTCTGATATCTTAATGTGTCTGAAACTCTCACTCTGAAGGGAAACATATTTACATAATATGATTCAACCGAGAATTTTTAAGTTCAGTATTAGAAGGGGAATTTCAGTATTTGAATATCAGATCGCTGCGATAAACTGCTTATGTAAATACTGCTATTTAAATTTAACATCAGATTCGTATATTTAAAGTATTTTAAAAAACAATTCTGACTAATTAATACGAAACGATTGAGCAGCAGTTAATTCTTGTAGCAAAATCATCCTGAAATGCTATTTACCCGAGGAAGCACAAAATGGTTAGTTCAAATAGCTTTGAATAATTACATACGTGATTAAACAGATAATTCACATTAGATAAATTCAAACTGCTGGCAACATATTAAAACATTTTCGTGGCAAAATTTCAAACGCCAAACGTCAAGACGCGACGCAAACTGCAAGTTTGGTTTGTACTACAAGGCTTCGCTTGCTTTATTACATATCTCGATGGAAAGTAATGCGTGTATCATGCCTCCAGGTGACAAATAATGCATATTTTCTAAAACCAGTAACTCCAGTCTTTTGAAAAACCGCTAACATGAAGCAAACTCCCCATTGCCGAATTGTTTCCTATCAGTAGTCTGAACACTTAAAAGACATTCATATTAAAAATAAACGTAATATTATGAAGTTGTAATTCAGGTTACTGAATTCGCGATACAAGAATTTTGTAATGTATGATAAAGAGACTAACGACTAATTATCTCTTGAAAAGTCTGAAAACCATTGATTAGTTGTCTAAGGTTGTCGTTCATGGGATGTTAAAATGTACAGACCATAGCTGAAAACAAGAAGACTAAACATCTCTTGAACAGTCATTCGTAGATGTGTGGATAAATGTCTAAGTCCGGCCAATTGATGTAGATAAATAAATTTATAAGAAATTAAAAACTTTATCGAAAACAATCGAACAATCGAAAAGTTTTCAATGCGAAAATTTGCCCTCATACCATAATTTGTCAAACATGCATGAAAGAAAAGAAAAGTCTCTGTACAGTACGAGTCCCTTTAATTAAATTTATGAAATAAATGTTTCTAAAGACAACTAAACATACCCAGGTTTATAATACAAAAGTACAAAATACATTTCACATATAAAGAATCAGATAGGATAATAAATTAAGATCAATTTCAAATATCCGCTTCAGAAAAGTTAACATTCAAAATTTAGCATTTAACAAAATCCAGCTATTTTATGATTTTTAAAACCGGCGTTTCATCATCGAAATAACGTTGTTTTAGAAGGATTCATTTTAGCTAGAGCATCATTTTTATGTTGAATCTCTCCTGGACTTCTATGCTTTTATCTGTTCCACCAGATAATATAAATTAAAGGACATTAAATAAAGAAAGATAATCTGCGTTTAGGCAGAGGGTTGACAACCTCAGCCTGCCATGCTGAAAATACTTTGTAGCTCTGTGTCTCCAGCTGGGGATTAACTTTGATAAAAATTACGTCAGTACATGCACAGCATCCTAGCCAAGTTATTGGGATTTAAATTTAAACTTTAATATGTAAAAGATTTAATAATTGTTGTCCGTCTAACCTGCAAGAAGAAGCAGAAATTAATTTTGTTAAAAATGTACTTTTCAGTAACTTCGAGCTGATGAGAAAATAAATGGCTTAGTTTGATTATATTCTGCTTGTATTACTATAGAATTTTAGCATTCTGAATTTTATGACGATAATTTTTAATAATTTCTATAGAACTCTAAATGTGTTAGACTAAACTAAACTGAGTTTAACGTTACTGTATTATTCAAATAGACAGCATCCCCCCCACCAATTTAATACTTCATATCATGGGAACTTTCGCAAAAATGTTTTTTGATAGGCTAAAGAACAAATTTGGAATTTAATTTCCTTCACAAAAGAGACGTAAAAATAAAACAAAATGCATAATGGCATACAAAATATCATGAGACAATATTTAGCGTGGTTTTGATTTATTTATTGAATCAATCCTTCTGGATCAAACGTTCAAGATACAAATGTTTATGCAGACCTTTCAAAATACTCTTCAGTTTCTTATTCTTAGAATGCGATTCCTGCATATTGGTTGAAACTGTAAATTTTATAAGAGAGCGAATCATGAACAGGGCAAAATTATAATCAATATCTCATACATAAGGATAGTCATACATGAAGCTCTTACATTTTTTATGCTTTCGATATTTAGAAGACAGTTCTATTGGACTCGAGAAAAGAAGAAATGTCTTTTTTCATTCACTCTTCTTTGCTGATTTCCTTTTGTCAGGATCAGGATTGTCACGTAGAAAAGGGATATGTCCCAAATATGCTTATAGTCTAGGTTTTTATTTTTTATTGTTTTTTCTGCGTATTATATAAATGCAAAAGGTTCTCAACATATTCAGAAAGACAAAGTGCTTTTTGTTGGCAGCACAAAAAGCATGAAAACCCACTTTTACGTTTCTCAAGAAAAGATGATTCTCTCCGATTTTACATACTAAGTTTTCAGGTGGCTTCCCGTACTTGGAAATATTTTACTTTGAATTTAGCTACTGAACCTGACGTATATGCCTAACTCCGATTGCTCGTCTCCCATGAAAATTTGTTTGCAACAGATAAAATTTCATGTTTATGTAAGGTACGAATTTTATTTTGACAAAAACTGTAATATATAGATAACAGTTCAAATACATACACATTTTAACCTATATTATATGTATTTTAAAGCAGTTAAAACATTATGTAATTTATAGACTTTTCAAATAATGAAAACATTACTAAGCCATTATATGTATATCAGAGCAGTTATAAATAACAGTAGAACTCCAACTATCCGAATCAATTGAGACCGAAGCCCATTCGTATAATCGAAAATTCGGATAACTAGATTTTGTCCAAAGAAAGGGTCTACGCACACTTTAATTAATTATATATTGAAAATGGAAGAAAAAAACTATTTTTTTAAAAAAAAGAGATTTTTCATTAAAATGAAAAGGCAATGTTACGTACATGTTATACGGCTATATGATCTTGCGCTCTTTGTCCACATAAACTAATCTAGATCCTGCTAATTAATCTGGCGACTTCTCGCGTGAAAGAATACCAGCACAGAAGAAATGTGAAAATAACCCTTTATTAATTTCGACCATAAACCAAAAACACGTACTTCGTGCTTTACAATAGCATAGATAAACTGCGGTGGAAACTAATAATTGGAGCGCAATAAATCCAAATAAAAAAGAGTATTGCTGGTATAGCGGCTCATTCCCGACATATCTACACCGTTTTGGAATTGCTGAAAGCGATACATGCGAGTATGGATAGCAAGGCAATCCTAACTGCTTCGCATTCTCCTGCGAGTTTACAAAGAGACACCACCCGTCCAAGCCTTCAGAATCATACTAGATAAGAGTGGGCATTGCATTTAATGAGGCATAAAGGTGCATTAATCAACATATTTCATTACTGCAGTACACACAGCTGTTAATATACACTCACATGTGCGTATATTTTGAATAGTTCATTCAGTTTTCATCCTACAATCTTCGTAACTTACTATTGTAAAATTAGTATTGTATTTTTAAAAAATGTTTCATTATACTGTATTTAGTAGTATCGGTGAATACATGCAACATCAGTACTTATATTCTGCTTATGTACTGTTTTTTATATATTGTTATACTATACATTGTTCTACTACGCAATTATGTTCAAACATGTCTGTATTTAGATACTTAATTTTAAATTTATACTTTAGTTTAAGTTTTCTATTATCTGTTATAACCTAACGTATTACTGACGCTACCCATATTAATTTGTTAATAACTGTGGCATTTATCTCCATAGAAACGCCGTTGATAATGCATGCGATTTATGTACAGTAACTATGTTATGTGACAGGTAGTTAAGCATTTAAATACTTGGTTTGTTTTATACTATGTCTACCGAACGTGTGTTTAGTTACACTGTATACTGTTCTTACACTATGCAATTATATTCAAACATGTCTGTATTTAGATATTCAGTGCATGTCTTCTACTATCTGTAATAAAGTATTACTGAGGCTATCCATATTAATTTTTTAATAACTGTAGCATGTATCCCCATGGAAATGCCATTGATAATGAATACAACCTATGGGCAGTAACCACCTTATGTGACAAGTATGTATAATAGCATAACGGTTTAGTAACGTCTGATCATTGTGAATTATTCTTAGGAATAATTCCACGGAAGTATCCACAAAGGCACGATGGTATTTTCCTAGACCTTTGGAGTCTCCTCTTTTACTTTTACTATGACTATGGACTCATTTAGTGATTCAAACACGAAGACATATTATTGTCAAAAGTAATTCCCCCGACGAATAATCGTAGCATTCCTATGCAAGGTGGCTAAGCAATAATAACCTACCCTGTCCATGAAACTCTTCAGTGAAAACGAATAAAGCTATGTCTGTCGGTCCTATCCTGTGATTCTTCCACCCAAGACGTATTATTCCGCATAATTTCTAGGACGGAAGCTTGCTCCGTGGCGTATAGCGTTGGTATAGCACTTTGAGTTACGGCTATTCTAGGTTGACTCGACAATCCTAATAGACGTGATAATTATTCAAAATGGCCAAGAGACCTATTAGCGTAACAGCAAGGTCAGAAATGAAACTTGCGCTGGCTAGCTCTGAGTAAACTCCAAGGTTCACCCGTTTAAATATTCACTTCGCTTAACTTTAGATTACACCCTAGCGAGGGGAAATGTAGTGTTCAGGAAAGGTAACAAAAATTTGAATAAGACGTTAGTTAAACTGAATCCTACATAGCGTACTGTATAGTATTTACAAATGCTGAAAATCATTGCTTGCTGAACATCTCGGTCAAAGTAACCTATTTGACTGTATTCATCTATTTTGGGGCAGCCACGTTGTGCGTCTGCGTGACAATCAGAAGTTGCATGTGGTCACACTCGGGCTGACACTACAGCGCAGTTTCAAGGCCGGTAAATGCTTCACTAGTTGATGATTTCATGTTTGCTTCAACTTCAACATTAAGGTCCTCTTCCTCGACACTTTCCTTTCTCATATCTTCAAAAATTTCATCATTTAGAATTCAAAACTCAGGGTCTGACGAATCGTTCTGTTGTATCCTTAGCAGTAACTTCTAAACATCCAGGAATGTTCAAAAGAATGTTTCTTAATTCCTCAAGTGACACGTAATCCTCATCTTCTCCTGTCTCTTCCCTTTCCTTTTCTTTAACTTCTTTTTACATTTTTTCTTTTTCACCTTTCTCCTCTCTTCAGTTGATTATAAAAAATTCTGAAATTTTGAAAGCAATTCGGGTAATTGGAGCTGTACTGTACTTGAAGTTGACCTGAATATAATATATTTAATATGAATATTAATATTAAACTTGTTAATAAATATTGTGTAGAATATTTGAGTTCTGTATTTTGGCATGTGGACACAATCGCAGACATTTGAGAAATTATTTCCATGTAAATGTTATATTTCAATATTTATAGATATTTGATGTTTAATAACATAATTACCTTAAAGTACCCAATAATCTAAAAGCGTAGATAAAAGTAACAATTTATATTCACGAAATTTTCCCATAATAGTTTTACATTTAAATCAGACATTTTAATAAAAAGCTATTTTTAATGAGAATAAAAAGTTGACGGACATGTGCGTATGAACTTGTAAACCCTAAATTACATTAAGTTTTATTTCCTCATAAAAAAATTTATATGCTATTAAGAAGTCCTCTCACAGATAGATTTGAGTGCTTGCAAAATATATTTCTAGTATTAATGGGTTTCGTAAGTTATTTAACTCTTGTTGCTGTTTAGAAACAATGTGAATTTAGTCATAGTTCATTTCTCACTGCTGGCATTTGTATTGTTGCGTGCGTACGGGTTCGTTATGAAATGAATGCACAAGTCCGATGAAAAATGAACAAAAATTTATTATTTTCACAACAAATATGATTAAATTTCCTCAAATTATCGTGCAGTATTACAATATCTCACAGTAGTTATCTTTTAACTACTCAAATGTCCAATAGAACGTAATTTAAAACAGCTAAAGAACGCTAATCCGCGAATTCGCTACAATCAACAAGAGCTGTTTTTTAAACAACAACAAACTAAGCAACTACGAACTGAGATGTTTTCCTCCTTTTATAAGATTTTAAAATCACGCGCTAGAATTTTCTGGTACTTTCTCGAAATCAAAAAGAGGTATTTATTTATTTAATGCACGCGCTCTTGTATTTTCAATTTTCCGGCTTAGCTTTCTTTTAATATTCGTCACGCGCTGCCCTGCGCGAGAAATAAAACATTGAAATAAAATAGCTTTTTAAATACCAAAATCGTAACAGTATAATAAGCAGTAAAAATAAGGAAAATGATCTATACATCAGTATTATGCACCTGAAGTTTTACTAATAATAGGACATTTTCTTGACCAGTATCTAATCAGACTGAACTTTCTTCCAAGAATCATATGCTCCACATACTTCATCTCCTTTTTCCATAATATATCTCATACTTTTCGTTATGCCTTATTTTGTACTGTCGATCTTGGAACACCTCCAATAGCAATTTTTCTTGAGGTTCCTGCTCTTGGAAGTATGGCTATGTTTTTGGATGGTCCAGAAAAGGTTTCCAGTAATTACTGTTGTACCGGTTGTAATAAATTTAAGAGAATAAAAATAAAGCTAATTATATTCAAAACAAATTAGAGAAGTACATTTATGGCATAATTGTTCAGTGAAATTTCACACAATAGGAAATCCTTTTGAGCGTAAATCACAATAGTGAATCCTATTTTCGACGACTTGACTGAAATAAAGAATTGTTTTCTATAGAAGGCATTCTTCAGTTGCTTTCGTACTTATGTGGTCTAACAAAATGTTAACTTATCGATTGGCAATTCAAAATTCGACTCTACGACTATTTTTATACCTAGTTTCCTAAAAAATTGATGAACTAAATTATTCGGCTGAATGCTTTTCACGCTTTTGCTCTAGATGTCTTTACGTAAGCGAGATTGCAGGAAACTAGGCTTGCTTCCTGTGCTGTCGTGGGATCTGAAGGATACGTATTAATTTGGAGTTCCATAGGTCATAAGTACAAATTTGAGCAAGGACTCCCTCAAAATTTGCAATTACATCTTTCTATAAGAGTTCATGTTTTTTAATTAAATTACCTTTTCTTCAGCGAAAACAAATTCAAATTAATTAAAAATCTTTAGAAGCAAATTCAGGTAATTTACGCTTTATTTAAAACTGTAATTTTGTCCAATTATTGGCCGAAAATATATGCTAGAACTCCCCTGATTGAAGTACTTTGCTCTAGCTACCGTATACGCTCAGCTTTAGGTTTCAAACTTAATATTCATATTATAATAACTACTTCGGTATTTTTGTATTTATGCTACATATGCTGTAAAAATTTTATATTATTCTAACCAATTATTTTTAGTTTAAGAAACTTTCCTTTCCCTTCTGATTTTAATTTCCTGCAGAATGCAGTATATGTAAATCGAAGTGGGTTCAGAAACAGTATTTAAGTAGCAGAAGTTAAGAGTTTTGGAATTGAGCTAGTTCTGAAATTGTGCCGCGTATCTAAAAGTAGATCTGTAGTTGAAGATATGGGTGCTAGCCACTTATTTCAGCTTATATTGATATTGTTAGCTTTGCTGTATGCAGCCGATCAAGTGGTTTGTACTGAATAGGAGCCAATCATGTAGCTAAAGTTTAACTCATTTTGATTGTGAATACTATTTTGTGTTCAAGTTACTAAGCTGCAAGTGTTGGTTATATCTGTGAGCCCCGGGTAAGTGCATTTTTGTTCCGTTTAATTAAACTAAAAAGATTCCTACAATTTTTGTCTGCAGTCATCTGTTCTTCCAAGACCTAGCGAGAATTCGCTACTTCGTATTTCGACAGGGTCTAACAATTTTTACTCTCAAAACACACAGGAAAATTCTACAATGCAATAAGGGATATGTTATTCGATTCAGACAATCCGAAACGTATTTTTAAAACACTATAAGCAAATAATTTGTGAAAATGCAAAAACAATATTGCGGAGTTCGATCCAAAATATGTATAATGCTCTTCGAAATTATTATTATTTTTTTAAAACTTAAATTATTCCACGTATGTACAGTACAAATTCAAAAGTAGATGCTTCATATAAAATATCTATTTAATATTTACAAGCTTTCTCTACATATCAGTCAGTATTTTAAAAATAACTTTTAATGTAGCATAAGTAATTATTAACAACAGTAGAAATTGATGATTATTTTTGAATAAGTTTAAGAATCATTTGTTCATATAATTTTTTTATTTAAAGTTCTTCAAAAATCTGTACTTCATTCGCTGCCATTCTCTTGCGGATGGAAGACGAAAAATACCTGTGATTGTTTTATTGATACCTTTTTGCCTGTGTAAGAATTTGCACTTAACTTTCTTATGATATATTTTTCTATTTAGGAGAGTTCGGTTATAAATAATATAAAAATTTTAGCAGAAGGTTTCTAATTAAAACTTAGTTGCAATCAAGGATACAAAATTAAAAAAAAAAAACTCATGGAAATCAAAATATCATATTTCGAACCGCAGCTATACATGGATTTTTGTTATTAATAATCATTTGCGAACTGTGAAAGGAAAACGAAGGAAAATAAAATAATTTGTTATTCAAGCTTGAATATAAAGTTAGGTTTTATACTCCAAATTGAAGCAATGAATCTAGTGATGATTAACCTAGATATGAAATAATAAAAATTACTTTAACAATATTTTATAAACTTTAGGTACGTTTAATGCATATTTTATTAGTTCAAACCTGCAAAGTTAGGAACTTAACAAATTCAAATAGAAGTACAAAAACTCAGCTATAGGCGAAATATGACAACAAGAATTAATACACTGAAACAGAGAACCAATGCAGTAGCTATTATGTTAAGGTAATGAAAATAGAAATAGCACAAAGATGAATGAGACTTTTCTTGCCTATTAGCAGCTTTCAAAGATTCGAACATAAGAAAGAAGATTCAAAATATTCTTTTTGAGCAATAAATAGATTGTAAATTTCATTTTTAAGTAAAACTGCTTAGACAAATCAAATGTTAATACATAACGATTCATCATACGTTCTTTCGCTTGAAATGAAATAACAAACTGGTGCTCATGAATGGGAAAATTGTATCATTTGAAAATTGTTTGAAAAATCATACAAAGAAAGAAAAAAACTTCATGTATTGCACCAAAAGTGAGATCAGCTTCTTCTGCGTATGAATGCAAATTAAAAAAATCTTCTGATATTATATTATCTTTATTTCTGTGCTAAAGTAGCGTTATTTCTGAACCGAGTGATGCCTTTTAGACATTGCTTCTGCTCACCCTCTCACACATGCATTTTAACAACACCTTTCGGCACCATTAACCACATATTTACAGTGGGAGGAGATCGTTATCTCTGGAAATGAAGGTTCTGGTGTAATTGAGGACTTAAGCAATGTCCCCAATGCATTACGTGGGCTTCCGCTTCGATTAAAGGGGACGAACACTTAGCATTTACCTATTAGTGTCAATCTGATGGTCTATGATAGCACTTTCTTGTCGTCAGCTGGATAATAAATGCTCTGGGCCTCGTCATTCCCTAACCACCGCCATTCTAATTTAGCGAAAGAATTTGGGCAGGAAAATGCCACCTATGACTATATAGGTCCAAGAAACATGGAAAATCTGATTGGGGATGCATACGATCGGTGTCTGCTCAAACATGCAAACTAAATATTACGTAAGATATATTTTTGTTCAGTAAATTATTTTTCTTTTTCGTAGCTTCTAATGTTTCAGTATTTATGTATTTGTTATGTGTATCTCTAATATACCTTTTCAAATAAAAATGATATTTTGTGTACATGCTTTGGAGGTTTTTCGAATTCATATTACAATCCCTGCGTTTATATTTTAAACACAGCGAGTGCACTATATCCCTGTGTTTAAATTTTAAACTACAGCCAGAACGATGTCATAACATTTCTTTCTGTTTTCTAATAGCTTCGAGATTTAGAAAATTTTTTTAGGTTCTTTGCATTTTAAAAACGCTTCGTGAAATCTCTGCGTGCAATTTACATACGTGATGAAATTTCGCGCTGACTTAAATGATAATGGAGATGAAGACAGGTGTATGATTACAAGGAACTGCCAACAGTCATGGACAATTCTAATTATCTCTTACCTAAATCTTGTCTGATCGTCTTGTATTACAGAGGGCATATTATCCAAAGTCTATAATAGCGCAGAACGAAAGGTAAAATGTATCCACTGCTACATGTAGCTCTAGAGAACACAAATTTACATATTTCAGGTACAATAAGTATATATAACAGATATACAATCTAGTTCCAAATTTAGCTTATACGTAGTTTGATTTAGGTGAATGTAAAAAAATTAGCTTTAGGCGTATTCCAATCTAGTCGTAAGCGCTTTCAGTTATTAGGATACACCATACAATTTATCTTTCGTATGCCCTTGTCTTCAGCATTAATAAATGCATAATAAATTAAATGAGGTAATCTTAAATAATCTTCATATATACATTTAATTAATAAAAGGTTCCTTTAATTATAACTTAAGATTCGGTTTCCTTAAAATAAGATTACATAAAATTCCAGTTATTTTAACAATTTGATGAAGTGTAGCAGTTTTATAAGGCATCTTAAGCTCTGTTATTTTTTATTGCAAGTTCAAAATTTATAATTGCTACTGTAAAGCTGTTTACGTAGCATTCATCATAATATGACAAAAGAACCATATCTACAGGGTTGCACGTGCCATTTTTTACAGCTGAAATAACAGATCCCATTGATTTTGATTTTTACATTTGTTTTAAATTTTTACCTCCTTGCATAAAGTAAAGAACGTATTGTAATCATGAAAAATGTCTGGAACAATTTTTCAAATAAAACATCCATTTTGCCTGCTCTCGAATTCATTTGAATTACTTCTTTGCCTGGCATTTCCATGCACGGATAGAAAATAAAGGACTCTTTTTCTCTTTTACGAAAGGATTGTAAAATAGATTTAAAACGGATTTAGAAGGATTTATTTTCGTGATATCTATACGTACATACGTATGTATGTATCTCGACTAACTCAAAAAAGATAAGACGTAGAGCGCTGAAATTTTGTATATGCAGCTCCTATAACGTTTACTTGTGCACCTCCTTTTTTTCTGCTGCAATCAGTGGCACCAATATACATATCTATCTATCTATCTATATATATATATATATATTTGTTTCGCCAATTTTACTGTTTGACACTTTACATATTCCATTTCCCTTTTGGAATCAAATTTGCTGACAGTTACCTTTAAAGAAATTATAAAATAATACGCATTCTCTTTCCCTTTGCCCAGTAACACTATCAATTCCCCATGCAGTTTTCCTATGATAGGATAATATTTTTTTATAAAATTACTAAGCATGCTTCGTAATTATTACACATATATCTATATATCCTTACCCTCTTACCCAGTTCGCTAAGCTCTGTTTTTATTTTCTTACATGTTGGTAAATTGTGCATTTTTTGTTTTAAAACAGAATCCATTATTAAGACACAATAACACGCCGAATAAATACTAATTCAGAAGACAAACAACAAAAATCAGCGTTATATTTACAAAATTTCCACAGGACTAGTTTCGATGGTTTTACCGAACCACCACACTCAGCTGCAAAACCGCAAATGAACAGGATAGGAAAAAATGATTAGATAAGATAAGAAAGCCTGGACAAGAATAAGCAAGTGGCGCCATCTGTTGGTGAAACCAGAACTAAAACATAAATTCTTTAAAGGCCGAAGGCAAATTTGGATTGGAATTAGGATCGTTAACTAGAACAGAAAGATTTTTATGAATGTGAAATGCCTCTAGAAAATCCAGTTCTCCAATGGAAGATGTTTTTTGAATAATTTTGGCAGCAGAAAAATTGAAAGTGTGATTTTCGGACCAACAATGTTGCGCAACAGAAGACTTCTGTGTTTCCTTTTTTCTAACATATGCCTCATGTTCCTTGACGCGAAATTTTAAGGCTCTCTTAGTTTGGCCAATGTAAATTAAACCACACTGGCAAGGAATCCTATAAATACCTCAAGAATTCATATCCGGAATGGGGTCCTTAAGTATGGAACTCGGAATTTTATTGATGGGAGAATAAACAACCCGAAAGTTAAATTTCTGCAAAATATGTGCAACTTTGTAGCTAATTGATGGAAAGAAGGTAATGACAACAGAATTTTTATTATCTCCTAAAACAAGAGTGCCTTTTAGTGTGTTGAGATGAGAATTGTTTAACTGCTTGATTAATAATGTTGGGTGAAAAGCCCCTGTCAATAGCTATTGCTTTTAAATAATTTAGTTCTTCATCAAGGGCTAGTTTGGAGGAGCAAACTTGAAGAGCACGGAAAACATAGGAATAAAATGAAGCTAACTTTTGTTTAGTCGGATGACATGATTTAAAGTGTGGTGGAAGGCAAACCGATGAAGGTTTGCGGTAAACTGTAGTACTGAAGTTGGATGTGTTACGTGTGACCAGAATGTCGAGAAACGGAAGAGAATTGCAAGTCTCAAGTTCAAAAGTGAACTGAATAGCAGGATCAATAGAATTCATTGTTGAAAGAACTTTATTTAAATCATCTTTATTACCTTCAGACAGGGTAAAAGTATCGTCTACATAGCGGAACCATGCTGGGAAGTTTAAAGATTCAAACAATTTTGATTCATAATAATGCACGTAGTTATCAGCCAGGATGGGACTGAGGGGGCTTCCCATGGCTAATCCCTCAGTTTGCTTGTAATATTTATTTTGGAAAACAAAATGTGTTTGTTTCAAACAGAGTTGAGTGAGAGAAATTAGCTCATCAATTTCGATGCAAGAGAAATGAAATTCGCGAAGTCTGGTTTCTAGACATCTTAATGCACCCTCCACCGGGACATTGGTGAATAATGATTTTACATCAAAAGAAACCATGAGTAAATTACTAGGAGAAATGTTTTTAACCTTTTTTACAAACTCTGTTGAATTTTTTATGGTGTAAATGTTATTGTCTAAGAGAGTGGAAAATCTAGAAACCAAATATTTAGCTAATGGATACGAGGCAGTACCTAAATTTGATACAATAGGGCGGAAAGGAATACCACTTTTATGAATTTTGGGAAGAGCATATAATCTGGCACAATTCGCAACAGATGGGATAAGCGAATATTTTAAGTTGCTTGAAATGATTTGCGAAGATTTGATCGCAGTTTTTATTTTTGACAAGTCTTTAGAGGTGAAGGATTTTATCTTTAAAGGTGAAGGATCTTTAGGGATCGGATTATATGGTCCTTCGTTTAAGAGTTTAGTGACACCATGGATGTAAGTGTTCTTATCCATGACGACTATCTAGCCACCTTTGTCGGCCTTTGAAATGATAATATCCGGGTTAGAATGAATTTCGCGCATTGTAGCTCTTTCTCTCGCAGTTAGATTTGGTTTCAAAGGTTTATTATTGAATTTCACATTATGAGCGATAAGATGCCTAATCATTTCTTTCTGTGAATCTGAAACTTTACTGAACTTGAAAGATTTTTCGATAGGAGCCAAAATCTTTAGAATCGAGGGTTTACAGGTTTGTGAGAAGTTAAAATTATATTTTAGAATTCTCTCTTGTTCTTCTTAAAGACTAACATTAGAAATATTAACTATTGGCTTGATGTTTACAATAGGAAGATTTTTTGAATTACTTGAACTGGAAGACTGTAAAAAGAGTGTTTCGAATTTAACTGCAAGGGTGTTTTTATGACGGTTAATTGAATTCTCCGTTCTAGACCAAGACTTTTGTTCAAGGGCAGTAAATTTTGGATATGATTTAACGAGTTCCAGATGAAGCTTATAGTGTTCATGTTCAATTTTGGACAATTGGTGACGTGTATCCCTTATGACGGACCGAAGTAAGGCAAGCTTGCAATTTAACAGAATTCTTCAAACGCGACTCGAAGGTTTTTGATTAGATTTGATTTGAATAAAATTGGGGATCAATTTTTTACATTTACATTTAAGTAAAAAGTCAAGATGATTCAGGAATTTTTGCCGTTTCAGGCGTAATTTAGTGAAACGATTAACGGATGAGGGCATGACAAACAATGCAGAAAATCAAACTAAAGTTTAGTTATAAATATAGTTATAAATAATAATAGTTATAATAAAGTTTAGTTATAAATAAACTAAACTTTTCCTATCCTGTTCATTTGCGGTTTTGCAGCTGAGGATGGTGGTTCGGTAAAACCATCGAAACTAGTCCTGTGGAAATTTTGTAAATATAACGCTGATTTTTGTTGTTTGTCTTTCAATTAGAATCCATTATGTTGTTCTTATGCTTCAGTTAAAGGTCTTATGCCTTAGCACGCAATAATTGTAGAATTATTAGCAATTTAAAAGTGTAATAGGCGCTAGGCCTAACCTGGCGGCTATTTCTTTACTTATGTATGTGTGTGTATTTAATTATGGCAAAGCACACTAGGGCTATCTGCCTAAGGGAAGGGATGCCTTCGTCTTTACATATGAAAGACTTAATATAGTAAAATAAGTCACAATTTCAGTATCTTCTTTACAAGTGGGATCAATCTTTAACTTTTTGTGCACCGAAATTTTGCCGTTGTGCCTGTTGGTCAAATTGCTTGTTTTTGCGTAAAAAATGAATTTTAATTGCAAGATTGTTTTTTAACTGTTTTCAGTTGCATTTATTATTTTAGATTTTTCTGCATTCTACAATTTTTAATGAAGATGTTTTGAGTATTTATGTTTTTTTGGATTACCCTGAAGTCAAAAATGAATTCATTGAATGAGAAGTATATATATAATGAAATTACAGGAAATAAGTTTAAATGAAATGCAACAAAAATGTGTAGATTTTAATAGCCTTTATAAGGAAGTCAAGTGGTGTTCGCATCAGATTTTTTTGAAGGAAAATATCTAATGTGATAACTTCTTTGTACGGACTATTAAATTATATACGCTTTTTCTGCCATTAAGTCAATTTCGTTGAATTTTATTCGATGTATCTCGCATTCAATCAATTCATTTATCACTTGTAATATTTATTTTGGAGGATATGTAATAATTTGGAGGATATGTAATGATACTTGTAATATTTATTTGGATTTATTTTATTATATTATATTATTAATATAATTATATTAATATTAATATAATTATTATTTTGGAAGGCAAGTTCAAAAATACTTTAAAAGCTCAAAACATCGTCATTAAAAATTCTTAAATTCAGGAAAACCTAAAATACCAATGCAGTTAAAAGTTAAAAAAAAAAAAAAAAAAAAAAAAAAAATTATAATTAAATTTAGAGTTTCTACGCAAAACAAGCAAATTGGCGAACTGGAAGGAAGGCAGATTTTTTTGCTGCCCAAAACTGAAAGTTAACTTTTGGTCCCACTGGACAAAAACGCACTAAAGTTAGGGCATTAACCAGACTTAATTCACTGTTTTTTTAAGAGTTTCAAATGCAACCAATGGCTGCCTCGTTAGGCTTAGAGCCACTTAAAATTTTAAATTGTTAATAACACCTATTGCCTACACCTATTGCATGCACATTAATTAAATGAAGTCATACAAATCTTAACCGAAACATGTCAGCAATATAACTGAATCACTTTTAAAGCAAAAAAGTACAATTCGCAACATGTAAGAAAAAAAATCTGGACTCACCGAGCCATGTAACAGAATGGCAATAAACATATATATATATATATGTATGACACGCCCTGTTCAAATTTTTCCAGTTTTTTCTGTAACGATATTTGGGAAATACAGAACAGATGTATCATAATATAGAAAGAGTTACCACATTTCAGAATTCAGCTTGATTATTCAGTTTTAATACATTTATTCCTAGTTGAGTGCAATGATTTCTTTTCGTTTGATGACTTAACTAAAGTCTCAAAATTGATTGCAAATATTTCGCGTGTGCACAGAGTATTGCCTTTGTGCTGGAACTTCAATTTCATATTCAGCAATTCCAGAAAACTTCCAATTTCTTGTCTCCAGATACAACTTTTCTATACTTAAAACGGCAACTTCGTCAATTATATTTATTTGTATTTTGAGTTGGGAATTTTTGTCATACGCTAAAATTTCATAAAATACTTCATGACAATTTCCATTTCGTTTTTTTTTTTTTTTTTTTTTCTGGATAAAACGCTGTAGTGAAGAAAACTTTCAGTAAAATCGATACTCTAAATTTCAATTCAATACATTTGTCAAACGATGTTTAAGGAAACCTCTGCTTGCTTTAAAGAAGTGACTACAGATTTAAAGTGCCAACAACCAACTTTGACTACACATATAAATCATATGCCTAAGTGGAAAAGTGCTGAGTCTAAAATTATTGAACGCGTTCCATCTTTGTCCTTTGAAACGAATGCAATTAAGAATACTATGTTGTGATGGTCACGAAATTAAAAAAGCAAAAATACTCTTTGGTAAGTTATGAATCATACATCCTGGACTCAGTGTCAGATGAAAAAAAAATATGAAAGCTTTCAGATTTTATATTACGTCCAAAAGAGCGTTGTTTTAATGTCTTCTGTTACCTTTATTTATTAAATATCATGTTCTTGGCACATAAAACCACATATAATGCAATGTAACAGCAATATCATAGAATATTTCAAAACACTATCTTTAGAATTTTCGATATACAATCTGGATTTATGAAGATAAAAATAAGTTTTCCCGTAAAGTTTTGCCATTGCTAGCTTTGAATTTGTTGAGTTTATTAATTGGAAATTCGTTAAAGTTTTAGAGAATGTAAAACAGATAACAAAACAAACTCGAGTTGCCAGGAGTACATGTTCGAGTAGAGGATTACGTTATTCAAATTTGATGGATCTAGGTACCATCGTTTCTTCCAATGCGAGAATCATGCATACACATTCGAGCAGATTCTTATACATTTAATTTATTTAAATATAACAGAGGGTGATAATATTTAGTGGCAACAATATGAAAAGTGATTCAGTACTTTCAGGAATTCAACCCAAAATGCTGTTTCCAGACTAATAGCCCTTCGGTACTAGCGTCGCTTTGGGCTAAAATGTAAACCCATCTACATAGAATATCATAATCCACAGTGTATTTAAGCCTTTATTCGAAATTCGTATGTTTTACAGCATTTTATTAGTTTTATTTTGATTAATATTTCAGGAAAATATTCTGCTTAATATACAAAACAACTTTTAACATGCTATATTTTGTAACTTTACCTAAAATTTTAATCACTTTGAAATCGTTTGTAATACTCATATTGGAAGTTTGTAAACTTATGTAATCCAGTAAACTTGCGGTGTATTTTATTATTGATTCTGGAATAGAATTTTTCATTATTTGTTATTTTTGCTGTTGAAAGATAACTTTTCTACATTTGCACTTACGTTACGTCAAACGTTCCCTCTACAATGTAATAATATATAATATGAACTGATCATCAATTATGTAATGTGCATAAGAGTATGCTGCAGCAGACAAATATGTGCAGGAAATTTAGAAATTGTGCCAAGAAAGCCTTTTAATTAATACCTTTCAATTAATAATTTTATTCTAGAAGTAATGAACTTATAAATAGGCTTATGGCACTAAGTGCCTCTGTGCACTGCATAAGACAATTCTCTTTAAACAAGAAGGGCTTGATTTATGATGCGCTATGTTTACAAATCTAGCATATATGAGTTCTTCCTTACGTTTGGCGCCTTTGATATTTCTATGGATCTCAGAACATTTTGCGTGCAAGAAAATTATCGTGGATTATGATTTTAGACGTAAATAAACGAAATACTGAAAAGAACTATTAATATCTGTACGATATTACGCACGTTTATTACCCACAAAAATGTAACAGCAAAATGTTGCCGTTTCGTTAGTGATTACACAAATGTTAATATTTACTAAACGGTAGCGGATCCAGTTTTGCGTGGAATAATTTCTCAACATTAGTCTCAGAGCGTCGCATTTTCAGGATTCGCGCTATCGTATGAAATCCAAATATTCAGACCAAAACAGTTGCAGAATAATTTTGCGTTTTAATCTATGATTTCCTGAAAGATCATAAGTGTCAGACTGGTAGCAGTTAGCAAAGGTTTCACATCAATATGTACATACATTTATTAAATGAAAAATTATGCTTTCTGAATGTACCGTTTGTTATCCTGTTCATCAAAAGGAATTTATAAAAATGTTTTTAGATTTAATGTACATAAAGTATCTAATCTACTTGGATATGTTTCATAATTCAATCTACATGTGTATTAGTTATATTCGATCAGTCGCATATCTATACCTTAAAAAACATTGGAACGATCAAATCTACTGAAATCGAAACGCTTCAAACATCTATTGACATGAAAACCTCAAATCTCAAAAGACATCAGGAAATTCTATACAGAAGAGAAAATAAAATTCTAGTTTGAAAAATAAAATAAAAATATTCCTTCGGAATTTCTTCCAGAAATCCCACTATTAGAAGCGGCTGAATGAAAATGAGAAGTCTTATATCCGAGACGGTAAAAGTTACCATCCGTCGTCATAGAAACCCAAATTCATATGGTTCTGCTATATCATCCATATGGTTCTAGCTGCTACATAATGCATCAAATAGACTTAAATCTAATTTCTGATCGAAGCTCATGTATATGTGAGCTACGAACACTGAACTATAATCAAGTTTCTTTCCTAACATAATAAAAAATGATTAGTGATAAATAGCAAAAGCAAATTATTATTGACAATTTTTAACAATTTAGATCATTGTTAATTATTTTATAATTTTTTTTCAATTAATTTCAACAACATGCAATTATAATAATAAAAACACCATCAAAATTTCAAAATGCTTAAGGAAAAATTTGAAATTAAAAACATAAAATGTATATGAACGAAGGCAATTTCAATCTAATTTTAGCGTTTAAATTAACATTTGAGAAAATTATTAAAGATTTTGCGAAAGCCTTCATGTTTCAAAAATTATTCTCCAAAATTTAGTAGTATACAGCATAAAAACTTATATATAATATAACCTCGGAATGAGAAAACAAAAGGCAAAAAAATATTTGTTGCGATGGTATTGTCTTATAAAGTGTTGCGATGTGGAATCTTAATGGTTTAATTGTCAAAGAAAAAGTCTTAGTTATTAAATGCATAGCTTTCATTGGTTCACTAGATTGCATGTGAAATAAATTGGAACAAATATTTTCCTCAAGAGGATATACTTTCTGTTTTACAATAATTCGTAATATGCGAAATTAAACAGTAAACTGTCGGAAGATTTTGTCTTGAGGAGTTAAATGTAGGCTTAAATAATTCATTCATTAGCAGGATACTTTTAATAATGATATTAAGTTAGATCCCACACATATGTGTACTTCCAGATACTCAGAAATTTAACTGTTAAAAAGCAGTTTTTTACCGTAATTGCGTTGGTAACTCCTAGGATTTACTGCAAAAGCTTGGTAAATGCCCCAAATGGAATCATATTATAGCATACTTAGGACTTTTACCGCTTTGGTAAAAGCTAGATTTTACCGGATTTACAAGGATACGTAGGATTTACAAGACTTCGGGCGTTTACAGTAACATGTATATATAATAGTTCAGATAGCTCAGTAATTAATTTAGTTCATGCACTAACTTCACTATTGTTTGGCCAAGGTGGAACTAAATGTTAACTTTCAATTTAGAGCACCGGGAATTTCATCTTCCTGCCCGTTGGCAGAATTGCTTGTTTGTGCGTATAAAATTAAAAATTTAATTGTAAAATTTATCTTTTAACTGTCTTTAAATGTATTTGGTGCATTATAGTTTTCTGAATTTTACTACTTTTAATCAAGAAGCTTTGGGTTTTTATGTATTTTTGCCTTGTTTCGAAAGGAGAATTTAACTGATTGAAAAAGAAACATATATCTAATGATATTGGAGAAAATAAGTTTACGCGAAGGTCAGCAAATTATATATGGTATAATAGGCCGTACAAGGATGTCATGTGGTGTGTATGTCAGATATTTTATAGTTCTATATTGGGATAATTTTTTTTATGCAGAAGCCACAATTAAATCAATATTATTATACTTGCCTTATATACAATAAGTTATGCAAAATTTTAATTACTTCAGTTTTGTTACTTTGGCTTTTACCATTTCTGATACTGCTGATAAGTTACTAAAGCCCTAAAACTGAAAATATTAATTCCACATGATGGATATATATAAAAGAATCAACGTACATAATCATAAAGAAATATTTAACAAACAAACTTGAAAATTTAGTAGTTCCTCGGAATTCATTCTCATTTTCGGGCCGTTTTTATCTGATATAAAAAATATGAAGAATAGGTAAAGGAAAAAAAATGGCCAAGACGTGTAGCTTCAGTTACAATTTAAAAATTTTTTTAAGATGCAACTAATTCCTTAATTTTCGCTATAAAAAGCAGGATGCCTGAGAAAGAAAGCAAATTTCTTCAAATGTACTTGGTACTTACAAAGCCGAGTTAAACTTTGCGGATAAAATTCATTGTGATTGTTTATTATCTAGAAGGAGCAACTCTAGCTGTAATATTATAATTTCCAGTCTTAGAGTCATTATTATGATACGCATCGCACATTTAATGTTCGTATTTTGAAGAAACAATGGCATTAGTCAGACTCTTGATTTTTCATAGCAATGGTTTCTACTGCACGTTCTACAGGTCACTAAAATTGCCTTTATTATTTTCTTAATTTAAGACCAATCAATGAGAGTTACATGCGCTTAAAGATCGCACAGATGGCAGTGGGCATATTGAACAAAAGAAGAGCATTCAGTTGTGAAAATAGAAATGCTATCCCTCCTCATTAGTAGATAGTACAAAGAAAAGCAAATTGATTCTTGAAAGGAACAAAATAAAGTAAAAAAAAGTCACAAAAGAAGTAGAAAAGGAAATGGTCACTCACCACTGGCGAACTTCTTTTTCAGTAACTAGAAAGAAAAAATAGCGAAGTTAATAATAAGAAACTAGTTTGTTATTTACAGTCTGTTAAATAACGTATCAGGTTAGAAAAGGTTAAATAAAATTCTCATCGATCTCTTATTGTTCTTTATCTGCGTCCTAGGATATAAAACAAACTGCTGAAATAGATCTGACTAGGTTAATTATTAATGCACTGAGATATCTACGACAGCAGATTACTTTTTTATTGTTTCAAAACATATAGAAACCTCCAGTCCGAAACATATAAACGCAATAGTAAGATTTTTTAAGTGGTAAAAATATATTCTTACGCTTTGTGATAAAATAGTGCTAAATGTTCAGATCATTAAAATTAATTTTATAATTATAAAATTTTATAATTATAAAGTTATAATGCGCTTTTCGAACAGCTATCATAATAATGCAAACACTGTAATATCAATATCACCTTTCCAATATCATAATTCAAGTATCAACCTAATTAAACCTTTAAAATTAATCTGAAGCATAATTTAAAAAAGGAAAACTAAAAATTCAAGAATGCAGAAGATATGCTGATAATCATAGGAAAGAGAAACATTCTAATTTGAGTTTCAAAAGTAGGCAGAGATAAAATTTTAGTTTTACAGAAAATTTTATACATTTCAAAGGGGTCTGACCTAACTTTCTCCTTTTCAACGGAAACGTATTCTTGAAGATAAAAAAATATTCTGAAGAGAAATTTGCATTTAGCGAATTTTGTCTGGATTTAAAATTTAAATTGTGCAGTTTTTTATTTTTGAAGGAGAAAGTCCTGTATCAGATTACATAGATATTTATGAAGTTTAACGCTTTGACTGCTTACCTCACGATTTCTACAGACAACGTAAATGTAGCAAAATTTGCTCATCCAGCGATATACGCGGCCTTGTGTTTTTTCCTTTATTAAAAGCGTATCTCGCTGTTTCAATGTTTAATCGTCAGTTACGCATTTTGTACTGGGTTTGTACTGACTTTAAATTACCTTTTCCCAAACAGATGGGATTGATTGTTCCCCAAAGTTCCTATGTTTGGGTAAAGTTTCCGAATTTATATGTAGATTTCAAGTTGAAATAAAGAATACACAATTTTTGAAGCCATTTTGTTTTAAAAAAAATTAGCAGTCAGAGGGTAAATGTCTAATGAATGCGTAATGCTTTCTAATTTAAAAATTTCGTATAATGGACCATAAATGAAATGCCCAACATTCTTATAATGGTGAAAAACAATCATTAATACACCATTCACATTTTCATAGTTTATCGTATAAATGTTTCAGTTCTTTGGAAGTATATGTACGAAGTTTAAGGGTTTTCCTTACTCCTTCAAATCGGAAAAAATATATTTGATCCTTTACACCGCGTTGGTTTAAGATTTCAGAGAAGGGAAAAAACGCGTATGCGTTTCACCAAGTGATGAATAAAAAGAAATACACAACATAGATAAACAACAAAATTTACATTTAAAAATGCAAATTCCACAGGAGACACACAGTATCAACATTTTAGGAAACCTCGTTACATTCCTTATTCACGTTTTGTTGATGTTATAAATGATAAATGCGACATATTTTAAGTATTTTATCGTACGCCTAGCATACGTAATACAACTGTAGAAGTATCATACTATTTTCCCACAAAATATTTCATTAACTTTATGTAGGCCGTTACTAAATAGCAAATATCGCCATTCCCAAATGATTGTTCATAAATTAAACCTTTTATGAGTATTACGTTAGATCTTTTAACTGTTTCAGATATCACAACGACCAGTATTAATTCCATAAATTTATTTAATGGTTTCTCACAGACATTTGGTGACACGTCATTTCCAATATAAACTTCAATATCAAGTTTTCCATTGTCGAAGCAATATTGATTCAATCGGACAGTTTTAAGATATCAGCAAGAATATGGAAATGAGAATTTATAATTGCAGATTGCTTTAGGCGCTTAAATTTCATTATCATGCAATATTATTATTGGACAATATCTATGAAGAATATTTCCAAAAATTAAGTTTTCCGGAAGTTCTTCGTATTGTTTATGTCACGGCCATGAATCCGTGGCAACCTTTAGCTTATAACACGATGAAAACCTTGATTAAATCTTGAAAACCTTAAAAGCTTTAGAAATGCTCATTGTAAAAATTAGCATATCCGAGATTTTAAACAAGTGATATCAAGTTGCGATGATTTGTTTTCAGAGACGTCAGAGCATGAAACCTCTCGGTATATTTATATATATGAGTAATGCGTTATATAACTTTTCTAGCAAGAGGTTTGTGTATTTTTGAGAAAACTTGCATTTTTGCCTCCTTGCAAAGGTAGTATTGTAGTGGCAAAAACTTTCAGATTTCAATGGAATTATCCATCTTGGCCTTTTCCGAATAAATTTTGAGTGTTTTTTGCGTGACTTCACTACGCATGGATATAATATACATGAATCTGTAACATCAAGTTGTGCATCTCTCTTTTTTATTGCAATCCCCGCAGTACCAAAAGTATATATTTACTCACCCCGCCTTACCCGACTTAAAAGTCTTTACCCGGCCTTCAGTTTTGCAATCATTAATCGCAGACACATACTTCCAACTACGGAAGTGTTTTAAATGACGAAAATATTCATATTTTTGCAATTTCAGATTTAGAAAAAACACTTTTAGACGAGTAACGAAATCTAACTTTTAACGCGGTGTCCCGATTACTATATTTATGTATATAGAATTTATGTATATACAAAAAATAAAAATACAAGAAGTTTGACTCCTGAATGACAAAAATTAACCAGTTAATTTCAAAACCTGGTTACTATCAAAACTTGAAATTTTGGAAATTAACCAGCATGTTTAATTTCAAAATTTGAAATTTTGATGTCATTTTTAACTTGCTTTAAGGTGTCGATTAATTAAGTTTGAATATTCCAAGAAAAAAGAGGTTGAATGAAGTGCATCAAAAAATGTATATAATTTAATAGGCAATACAAGGAAGCATGTGCTGTCCACATCTGATTTTTTTTTATATTGGATAACAGTTTCAGTGCAGGTCCTGCCTGAAAAAGCTGTCATGGATTTGGATTTTATTTTGATTAGGCTCGATTGTAAATTTCTCTATTTCGGTTAATCATTTGTAATCGGGTCTGAAATTGAACTCTAAGTAGCTAATCCTGCAGAAGAGTAATTAATATTTACCATGTCCATGTTATTGGCCACGCTAACTTGGGATATCTCGCTAAGCTTATCTCTTGCTAATTTGGGACAAAACATTATTTTCATTACTGACTGGTAGATTCGGCAAATAAAATTAACGGTTTCTTTTAATAATAAACTAAACATAGCATAAAATAGCAATTTAACATCTCTATCCTGATACCTAAACAGAATATACAATATTTAAGATGTGAAACTTAATGCATAATACTTATATACATATATTTAGCACAATTTAGTACTTGTAACGAAACAAAGAAAGTGTCATATATACGTAAATTCAACTATACATAATATAATTATACTTTTATACTTAAAATATTTCATTTGCAAGGCTAAACGTCTAACTACAACATTTTAAGAATTATTTCGTGTTAATATAATTAACCAAAGAATTTTAAATGGAATCCTACTTTATTGCGAGGTTTCTTTTTAATTTTGTAGCTTATAACTCCTTACCATCCATGATCTCCGACATTAGACTTCTTGTTGTTTAAATTAATTCACTGGGAATAATATTTTAATAAATTATAAGTTTATAAATTGCGTTGTTTGAATATATTATTTTAATGAAATTCGTGAAAATACCATTTTATTCTAATTTATTTTACTTATTTAATTTATTACGTAACTGTACAAAATGTTATACAATATAACAAAGCACTCTATACAGTTTTCGGAGGGAAGCTTTTTATACCAGTTCCATTCTACCTGTCAGTAACAAATATACAAAAAAATCTGATGTGGAGACCACATGAATTCCGTTTATGGCATATTAAACTATACACATTTTTGCTGCACTTAATTTAAACTTATTTCCTCGAATTTTATTAGAATTATATTTCTCATTCAGTCATTTCGGTTTTCATTTCGCAGCAAGACAAAATCTCTCCCTCCCCCAAAAAAATCTTCAAAAAAATATAGAAAGCAGAAAAAGTAAAACACTCAAAACAGTTAAAAACATAATTTTTACAGTTAAATTAAAGTTCCTCTGAAAAAATAAACAATTCGCCCAGCGGGCAGGAAGACCAAGAAACAAAATTGAAAGTTAACTTTTAGCCCCACTGAGTAAAAACATACTGAGGTTGGAGCACCAACTGACTTAATTCACTCTTCTGCTAAGAGTTTCAAATGTAAACAAGTGGCGGCTCGTTAGTTATACCACCACTTACATTTTTAAACGGTTGATAATTCTACAACTGCTGCATGCAGATTAACTAAAGACATAAAACCTTAATCGGAGCGTAAGAAAAACACAATTCAACTCCTTTTAAATAAAAAAATCACAATTTAAAAACATATATGAATAAAACTAATTAGCTCACCGAGCCGTTTAATAATGCGGGAATATGGCTGATTGCAATGCAAAAAGGGAGGTGCACAACTGCATGTCATAGCAGCCCCATATACAAAATTTCAATGTCCTACGTCTGATCGTTTCTAAGTTATAAGAAACATATCCATACTTACGTATGAATGCTGTTATATAATACTTTTCCTAATCTTGATTATCAGCAATTTGATTTTAATATTTTTGTTTACTTTTTTACAAATGACAAATATTAGCGCTTAAGCCATTAGGTTCTCCAGAACTATTTAACAATGTCGTCATACCAAGAAAGTGCAATACGATTGTTTAAATGTTCAAAAATCATACGCTGATTGGAGTCGCACAAAATACAGTATGGGGAAAAAACTTGTGCAAATTATTTGTTAAACTGATATGCAACAATTGAAAAATAACTAATGGCATTTATTTACAATTGCATGTATGTATCAATGCTTTCATTAAATATGATCTTTAAATGAAAACGAATTTTAAAGGGAAATTTTTATTTGAAATTATACATCCATTGTTTGCTATTAAAGAGTACTGACGAATGCTAAACCCTAAAGCAGTAAAAATTGTTTGAACTAAAAACAATAATTCCAAATTTTTATGCAATGTTTTTTTAATATGATAATAAATTATTTTAAATTCAGATGCAAACTGATACATGCTTAAGGGGAAATTTGCCTAGACCTTTTGATTTCGATTAAAAGCGACCGCCTATTTTTAACTGGCAAATAGTAATCCACTGAAACCTTTCACTTGAAAATAAAGAGTGTAGACATATATGGTCTAAAATAAAGAATAGATCTAGGTTTTTTTTTTTTTTTTTTTTTTTTTTTTTTTTTTTAATATTTCAAAATTTTTACGGCGAAACAGCAACTGATTTTCATTACTTTTTTGTACGCAATAAGCTTTGTTTCCTCGAAACTAAAATATAAAGTGTGTAATTCTGACAACCGTTTAAAAATTCGAAAATATTAATGAGACAGCGAAAATGTATTCCAAAAATTAAAGCTCAGAAGCAAAAATTAAAGACAATTATTAAAAAGCAAAAGACAAAAAGTATTTAGAAGGAACATAAGCTTACAGAAGATGTATATTGTTAATAGGAATGTATGTAGGCTATTAAACACAGATAAAGCTATATTCTTCAAATATAGTTTTATGGCTTTCTAGAGACATTAGGTAATTTGAAAGCAGGCAAGATGAAAAATGAGCAACCGCCTTCGCCGGGAATCGAACCGCGGACCTCTCAATTACGCGCTGAGCGTGCAGACCACTACACCACGAGGGGTCGCTAAGAAGGCAGGAGAAATATCTTATAACTTTAATGCTAAAATTTTGTGAAAACACTATGTTTTTATGTTAATTAAAATTTATTTATTTATATGCATTTGTACTACACAAGTCCTGAATGTAGAAATTTATTTTCAATTTGATATGCATTTTATTCGAAAACTTATTTTCTTGTGTAACGAAACTTGTATTATGCATTATTAAAATTCACCAGACACTCAAGTTTCAAAAAATAATATGAGACTGAAATATCTCATTGATTTATACTGATTGAAAGTCGAAATCTTTCATAATTTTAAAATGGGTTGTTTTAATGTGTTTAGATTTTATTTATTTAAATTCGCATATGAAGCAGAGAACATGTTTTTAAAATTATTTAAATTCGATATAGATTTTAATTTTAAGTATGTTTTCACTATCGCAGACAATAGAGAATATTAATTTGACGCATATTATTTTAAATCATAGGCAATAAGTAGATGCTTTTGTTCTGATAAAGTTACAGGAATTTCACAGCTTTTATAGGCTTAACTGTTATAATTAAGCTGCTTTTATATGGTAAACTAAACGAAAAATTAAAAAAAAAATTAACGTAGCTTTGCTTAGTAAAAGCATTCATTAAACGTCATTTAAAAAACTATAAATCAGGGATGGCCAAAGTGCGGCTCGCGAGCCTGATACGGCTCTCACAGGCAATTTATGCGGCTCATCCATATAAAATATATGTATGAAATATGGTAAACTAAACCTCAGTGTCCAAAAGGAAGTATTTAATTAGTTTAGACTCATTTTACAAAGTCATCAGGGATTTCTTTCAGTTTAAAACCTCCTGCACTACTTCTATAATGATGTAAATATGAACTTGTGGCTTTAAGAATATCTAGATGCGGCTCTCGAACATTCCTGAATTCAAACGTGCGGCTTTTACTGACATGAGGTTTGGCCAACCCTGTTATAAACTGTGCTAACTGTAAAAGAAGTGGTAAAGAAAGGAGAAAAACAAGTATTTTATGCAACATTTATTTCCAATAAGTGCAAAGAAAATTATGCTTTCTACCTTATTTTAATTTCGAAATAACTTTGCCAGAATATTAAAAATACAATAACTTGTGGCATTCAGACTTATTTAAAATATCTCATGGAAATTACCGTTTTAACTTTTCATAAGTAGAGGCATTTATAAATATCAACAAAAGAACATACAAATCATGCAATTCTTTTTCTAAAGTAATGTTAGTCTTGTAAAAGACGAAATAACTATAGCTTCTGCGATAAAGACAGGAACCAGTGCGATGCAATAAAATTTATAATTATCAATTCGTTTAAAATTTGATATTAATCTTTTATGAAATAATAAATTCAACGCTCTGAAACAAACATATTTCGTAAAACCTACTTCATAAAGTATTTAAAATATTATATAACTAGGGTAAAAATGTTACGTAACTTTTTACACTGTTTTCAGGATTCTGTTGAACGATTTATAGGCAATAGCTATAAGTACGTGATTTTATTAAATCTCATTTGCATATCTTTTCGCCAGAGCACACATACAGAAAAATGTCGGTATACTTTAAAGGAATTCTTTAAGGTACAAAATGATAAGACAGTTGTAGTTAGGGATGCATTACATGCAATTTTAATTATTTGGATAAGTTTAGGAGACATTTAATGCAACTTTAAGAGTACAAATTCATAGCCTTTTTTATATATAACATACGCATATTATATCTATATTAGCATAAAATATTCATAAGTTATTATAATATAAACATCAGTGCACATGAATTTCGCTCTTGTGCAACATCATAAATCAATCTCATTCATTTAGATTATATGCCATAAAATTCTATATTTAGCTTCAAATTATCATTCTATATATTACCATTTGCATAATTTTATTATTTTCCCTAATTCAGTGTTTCTTGTTATTATTCACTATTAAACATTTCTTATATAAATGCATAAATTATTAATTCTAAAGGTACAACGTAGTTTGGTTTGAGTGGTCTCAAAAAATAATCGCAAGCTAGTACAATATTAAGCGAAATATTTTCTTAAACGAAACAAATGAAGTTCTTTACAGTATCAATATTCTATAATGTGATTTTTGAATTTGGCTGTGTGAAATTTATTTACTTTGTTACAAATTATAAATCGACAAGAATAGAGGCTTCACAGGATAGGAAATGCGTCATGTTGAATTAAACACGTCTTGATTTGCAAATATTCAAGGTATAATCTAGAGGTATTTAAAGGGAACTCAGTGGCTAAATCCTGGTGATACAGAATCATCATCTACCGTCCTTTTAATTCAGGCGGCACTTATAGAAACATTAGGTATTTTTTGAAAACAGGCGAGACGAAAAATGAGCAACGCCTTCGCCGAGACTCGAACCACGGACCTCTCGAATACGCGTCAAACGTGCTGACCACTACACTAAGAAAGCGGGAGGTATACCTGAAGCGAACCTCCTTTCTGATACCAGTTATTTTTAATTAAATTCAACAAAATGGGCTATTACTGATAATTTCTCAAAGTGATAGAAAGTATTCATTAAAATATTCTTTCATAGAAGATTAAAAATATAAATTGCAAATAATAGCCAAAATGATAAGAATAACTGCAAATTATTTATGAATCAGGCAGACTAAAATTCTTTTAAACATTACTTGATAAAAAAAATAAATAATAAATTCTGGTGCAAAATATGAAATTTATATCCATATACTTCAGGCGAATCCACGTAGCATTCATCCTCATAATCGAATTCGAAAACTGCTTACGTCATCTCCCTCCCGTTGCCATAGTTTCCGCACGAAACTCGAATTGTTTGGGCTCCTATTAAACCGCAGAAGCAACATCTGGAAATTTGAAATGGAAGCTTTTATTTTCCATGGCATCGCTACTACCTGTGACTATGACTAACTCGTAAAATGGTTCACTGATCCAATTTCAATATCCCCTTTTATCGAACCTTTCAAACAGTTCTCAAGGAAAATATGTTTCTTCTTTTCAATATAAAAACGGGACTGATACCCTTGAGCTTACTTGAAATTCGCTGTAATAAAAATTGATAGACTAAACGAGTACGTAAGGAATTTTTTTTCCTTTCCTGGGGCGTGCCTTTGTGGTAAACGTGGTAGTACGTACGGATATCAATCGAGATGTCTGGAATTCTAACCCAGGAGTCAAAAGAAACCTAATAACTCTATTTACAAGTGTAAACCACCAGAACCAGATGTATTGAGACGAATAGCGCGAGCAAATGGATGACAATTTTAAAAGATATGTATATTCTCAACATTATTTTGGAAACGATATATTTAAAAAAATAAGCCATTAAAAATAAATTTAAGACTACAACGTTTTAACAAACAAATCTTCATATGATAATTTCATTTCACCTTAAGAAGAACAGTTTCAGCTTATATAATTAGATCTACATTTATCAACGTCTTTAATTGAAGCAGCATATAAGCAGTTTACGTTTTCTACGAAATTATTGCTGTAAATGAGATTACCTGTTTATATGAAAACCACGTGTACTACAGAGATTTTGAGAACTACTTTTCTGTATCGCGAAGGCTTCCGTTTAATTTTGCATGAGCTGTTACTGTTTGCATGGCATGGTGAAAAGGAAATGCTGCTGCCATGTTACTGAGCTTGTGTTCATATTGCTGAGAAAGTACGGTTGTTTGTAGATATATGTCTTTACAGCACGCGGATACTAAAAATCAGTTCAGACGAAAGCTGGAATTCTCCTCTTTTATCAATAACTTCTCAAAAAGCTCAGAGTCGGAATAAACAATAGACAAGTAAAAATAATGTATATGGAACAGGTTTAGTACAGAAAATTATAAAACAAATTGAATATGGCTGCCAATTCCATGATACGATATGGAATTGGCAGCATAGCAACGAGCTTAAAGTAATCTGTCACTTCGGTTGATCGTCTGTAATTAAACTTAAAACTAATCTAATTTGTTCATAAATTTTAAGGTTCAGTGTTAATTATCACATCAGTTCTCATGATCGGATTTTATCGTACTACTCTAGTTTTACAGTGTTTCGGATTCACAAATCAATGAATCATAAAGGTTTAAAAGCAGACTACCTTTAGAATTCCAGTTATAATGTTCATTGTTGCCGTGCATTTTGTTTCAAGCTTTTCTGAGTTCATGACATCAGTGTTCAGTTTTCTTAACAAGATATTCAAGCTTTTTATTTGTCATTTTAGCTTTATTTATTAAACATCCCTTTCTTCGCTCTTACGGCAGATAAGCATCAAAATCTTTAAAATCAGCCTATCCTTAGAATTCATTTTTTATATTAGATTTACTGTTTATATCTGCTACATATACAAGGAGTTTCAAAATTCGATTACAAACTTACAGAAGATGTAGAATACACCTGGACGACAGAAAATCACATATAAATGCGTGGTTGGAAACTCTTTCCTTGCGGGGTAATGACGACATAAAACGCAACAAACGAAGGACACGAACAGTGAGAAAACATGTTACTGTTTATTATCCTTAGTACAGCAAAAAAACCAAGAAATGAAAATAAAATCCGACAACTATTGTCATCAAAGAAAGAATTAGATTTTGCGACCGCATGGAATACCTGATTTTCTGCAAAATACTTGGCATATCTCTCTTGGCTCTTTCCCAGCAGCTACCTTGATGCGTGCAAGAAGTTCGTGAGCACTGTTAACGAGGGTTTCGTACACCAGTGTCTTAACATACCCCGAAAGAAAGTAGTCAATACGAGGTGTAGCTAGCCAATGCTCCAGACCAAGCTTGCGGACACAATGTTAGGGATGCGTTGCATTCAGGTAGAGACGTTTATCAACGCTGTTAATGTATGTTAATGTATAATATTCCCATCATTTTAGCTGCACTGAGCTATAATAAACATGTTTTCTTTCGTGCCCATCCTTTCTTGTGTCTTTTGTCGTCGCTACCGCGCCAGGAAAGCGCTTCTGACCCTGCATTACTATCAACGTTATTTCCCATCGTCTAGGTGTACTCTATCTTTATTGAAAGTTTGTAACCGAATTGCTGAAACACCCTATATGTATATGTAAAATATAAAATCTAGCTTTCAAATAATAAATTAATAGCCGTTTATCTTCCATTTCATTCTAAAATTAACAGTAATAAATTTTTCTCCCTACAGTTCTGATGCGCACTCACGGCTGAAATCTGAATCCACAATCCTGCACATTAAACTGTCATGTAATCTGGAATGGAATTCGTATAAAAGGTTAAATTGCGTCAGAACTCCAGCTTTTCCGTCTTTTCTCCTGCTTCGTGTCGATGCTCTGCATTGCAGCTAGCCTCGTAGAGGTTACTTTTCTAAATTTAGTACTTTCTTTAAGAAATGTGAGCTGTAGAAAATTGAGAGGTACATAGCGGACCCACAGTGATAATGTTAATTATCGAAAAAACATTATGTGTAGAATTTACCGTTATGTGTGTTCGTCAAGTGTCATCTTGCTACGCAGCAGATTACGCAGCAAAATCTTCAAGTTATGATGCAGTCTTCTCCGACACAATCCGTTGAAACTCTCACCAAGTCATCTTATTTGAATAACAACGCAGTCTTATCACAATAATTTAGCAGTTTTATAACACATACATATGTTCTAATAATAGATTGGCGTTTATAAATAATTTTTCATTTCCAATAATTTTAATTAAGTTACATCGTGTAGGGGAATTCTTTATATGCATATAAATATGCTAAATTTTTGGAATTAAATATTTACAATTAATTCCATTTCTAATTTCGATTTGCATATATGTAGCAAGGACGAATCACAATGTCAGAACAACTGGAAGGACAATGAAATAAGCTAATTCTCCCAGAAGAGTCGGTGTTGTTTTGATTTCTTTCAGTTGTCAATTTTTTAAGTAATTTTCTTTGCATGGCTTTAATTATCATTAGCAATTTTTGTTACAATTTTATGCATGTCCTCTACTGTTGGTCATTACTGGTAAAGCAATTTTTCCATGCCGATTTAAATTTCACACTTTTTATTTGTAAAACGTTTCTTAAACATTTTTAAATTAAAAAAAATCTGAATATTACTCAAAATTTACGAATTTTTAATTTGGAATTTATTTTGACTTCCTATTGTAATTCTTCTACTTTATTAACTTTTTAAATTTAATTTGTAATGTAAGTTTAATAGGAGTATTCCCCTTTAATTATAATTATGTTTAATTAAATAATTGCAGCCTAGGCACAAGATTCTTACTAGTCCTTACTTACATTTGATTATTTGTTAATACATATATATATATAACATATAGCGATAGCATTTGGTGGCAGTTTCGTTTTATTTGAAAAGTGATTCGACACAGAAGTGTGAGCATAAAAAAACTGGGACTTGAGGCTAATAGATTTAATTGCTTCATAACGAGAGGTCATCTTCATAATGAGGTTATTCTCGTTGCTTTTTGAGTTTACTACTAATTACTGCACTACTGTAATGTTCTGCTACTTTCAAATGCAGTACTGTAATAAATTATTAGTAATAAATTGTAAATTTTTTTCACAGTCACATACCTGTTTTAAATGTAAAATCTGAGAAGTTTTGGATTATCTCTTACTACAAATTTTTTTAATACATTCTGCTCAGTGCTTCAAGTAAATTATAATTTCTGATTTATCAGTTTTAGACCAAAGAGGTTTTCATTAAAATCGGTTTCAATGTACTGCTTCTGGTTGTCCATTAGAGAATATTATAGGCTTCCTGTAAATTTCCTCTTTCAAATCAGGCCCACCAGCGGCCGAGCGGTAAAGTCGCTAAACACTGGTAGTTCGGTCCGAGGTTCGAATCCCGCGAACGCGCTGGCTGCATGGGCGTTTTCGTGGTTTTCCCCATGTGTAACGTGTATACGAGCCAGTTTCCCTTAGAAAGTCCTCCACGAAAGGCATCCCTCCCTTTAGGCAGATAGCCCTCGAGGCTTTGCCATAATCACACACACACACACACGTCCTCTTTCAAATCAAATCTTTATATATATATATATATATATATATATAAGCGTTATCGTTGATGAAAAAATAGTCCCACAAATGCAAACGCACACACAGTCAGACATCACTCCAAAAATAGAAAACACGTGATGTCAGTCGTGCTTATTTACTGAAAACTTAGTGTCGTATTTTTGGACCAAAGCTATTACTCCTTTTACCTATGTATATATGTTGGCTGTAACTAGCAAGCAAAAAAACAAAAAACAAAAATAAAAAAAAAAGAAAGAAATAGTAAAATTTAAAAAAAAACCTATATTTGAAAATTTCTCCGAAATATTTATTTTTTAATATTAGAATTACTCAAATAGGAAAATAATACAATCCTTATCAGGCAACATTATCCTATTAATCGATACTGTTGTTCTTATAATGTGTTTCTAGCAATGACTTAAACATCTTAGACTAGATAACTTATGGGTTGCTAAATCTCATAAAATGTTAAGAGAAGTTTAAAAGTCTAAAAATAGTTTGTTTTATTAACAACGACAAAACTTTTGTAAACCGATAGTGCAGTCTTTTGGGCAATCTTTCTTCTTAACTTTCTCTTCTGCTGACAGATATCCACCCACTGGGGCAATTACTTTGCATTATGATCCACAAACAATGTGTTTCGTTAAGGCATCCCTGCTGAGAATATGACAGATGTTTTCCAAAGTTTCTAAAAATTTTAATGCTCGTACTCCCGAAGGAGAATTGCAATTTCATTGGATCAGTGAAATTAGGGAACTTACCAAGCAACGAAACAAAATTTTTAATATTTTTTTTATTGTTTATGATACTAGAAAATGGTAAGCTCTCATAAAATGGGATTCTTTTCATTTTAAATTGAACGTTTTCTAGATTCAAAAATGTAAATTTAAATGCTATGCACAGTTATAAATCACATATATTACAGTATTTATCATACGTGGTGCATAGATCAGAGGTAATTATTAGCTTAGCTTTAATAAATGCGTTCTGTATATATAATAAATAAAACAGCTTTTAATTTCAATACAATTTATTAAGGTTTCAGATACTGCTTCCGGTCAATCTTCTATCAAAAGAATGATTTAAATTACGTTGTACTGAATTATGGTGCAGGAATATCATTATTCAAACATTATTAACATCCCACTCAATGATAATAACTAAGACAATACTTTAATCATGCCCCGATGTTTTACATTAATTTCAATGAATTTTATAGGATGTTTGAAATTTTACAAAGATAAAGATTTTCCATGAACGTTGAATAAATACTCGAATTTCAGATACTACTTTCAAATTCGCATTACATCTGTTTATTTTTTTTCCATATTTATGTGATTTTAATAATAATTAATTATTAAACTAAAAATATTTTAATTTTATAGTTTAAAATAAATTAAATTAATTTATGTGATTAATATCTGAATTTTTAATAATAATTAATTTATGTGATTTTATGTCCATTTCCTTAGACTTCCGATGAACAATACAATGTAGTGTAATAAATAGTTTTGGTGCTTAACAATAAATACTTTTTAAAACAATCAATTATTCTGATTAATGAAGGGAATATGTCTGCAAATGTATCAAATCTGTGTACTTTTAAGATGGAAATCTTGTCTCATGTAGTAGTTTAAAATTCACTACTAGAATTCGACTGCGTTCAACCTCAAAGACTTTAAATCTTCAACATTACAGCAAAATGGTGAATATATATTTTTACTTTTTTTCATTTACATACACTTTTTCCTGTGTATTTTCATTGTACTTTACCTTAGCCTTGACAAGCAGTGCGCATTCTGTTTAATAAATACACTGAATGGTATTTAAGACTCACACAGTTTACGCATAGTTATTGCCTATAGTGGAGGTACTGGTTTATAGGAGTGACATTAATTTTATTTGTTCTTAGAAATGCTGATCACTTTCAGATGTGATCAATATGAAAGGATTCGGTGAATAAGAGAATTATACTGCCGAAATGATAATTCGATATTTCTCAAAATCAAGCACATGCTAAACTTAAAATGTATTCTTCTCAAAACACTTTCATCACAAATTCGTCACTATATGATGGTTTAGAATAATTGTTAATTCCAGTTTTGATAAAAGTGTGATGTAATTCTTGTTTGTGAACCAGCTAATTGTTTATTTCACAGCTCCTTAACTTTTAGAATTATTTTAATTTGAAATGGTCGTCGGCTACTAATGATTTATTGCAAATTTGTAGGTGCAAATCAAAAGATTAGCAAGAATTTCTGGAAACTTCACTATTTTCTTGGCAACCGTCGGGCTAAATTTTTGATTTTTTTCTGTACAAGAATTACTGCCCTTTTCATGATTTACAGTTAATTCACAAATGTAAGAAATATTAAAGTTTTGGTTAAAGCCTCTTTACTGATTACTTCTATTTACATCTAACTAATATGTTTAAGTGTTTTATTTAATTTCAGAGTATTTAATTCCGCTTTTTATGTATTACTCTATCTTTAGGCATTTATCAGCTTACGAAGGAGTCGTTATCATTATAATTTTATTGCCAACTTAAGCACAATGATTACACTATTTTGAGGATTCTTGATTTTATGTGATTACCTCAAAGCCTCGAAGGTTATCTGCCTAACTGGAGGAATGCCTTCATGGAGGACGTAGACGTTGCACATGAGGAAAAAGACGAAAGCGCCCATGTATCCAGCCGTTTTCTGAACTCGAACCTCAGACCGAACTACCAGTATTCAACGACTTTACCGCTCTGCCGCGGGTGGACGGCATTACTTTGAAGAACACTAGTATGAAGCTTTGGGACCAAGGAGTTAGACGAGTTTCTGCCACAGACAGATTGTTCTTGTCATACAATGGAAGAGAAAGATTGGTTGGGGAGAATAGAAAACGTAAAGCATTTGCATCCAAGTTAGCTTCTAATCATTTTTCGCGTAAGCTCTCATTGCTGGGACCATTTCATGCAAAAATTTTAATATTCTAATACTTTTAAATTTAAAAATATCTATTTAAATATTAAAACGTCATTTAAAAAAGAGTTGCTTTAAACTGCTGTTATTATTTCTCGATTATTTTCTATACAGCGTCTATACGGACGGCCACCTAAAATAGTTATTACAAAAAAAGTATGTCATGATTTTAATAAATCCATTTAGTATAATTTTATCATACACAGCTAATATAATTTCATTCAAATTTTAATTATTTTTTTATAAACCAAAATTAATGGATTTCGGTTGAACAAATTTAACCATTCGTTTCAGTCCAATGATTTTAGAATTCATATACAATAAGAATCATTGCAGAACTTTTATTATGTTACAAAAAGAACTGGGAAAAAGATAAAATATTTCAAAGCATTTTATATTTAATTGAATAAAAGATTTTATTGTTTAATATTTAAATACATAGTATGAGATATGGCTTATTTCTTTCCGTCAGGTCTTGTCAAATGCATTTATAGCTTTTATGTACGATATTCGTTTATTCTTTGTTTAAGTATATATTGGTAGTGCTGACATTATCTCAAAAATTATTTGTGTTATGAATTTCTCCTTTTCTTTCGTTTTTGTTTTTATTCAAAGATTTTATGACTGGAGACACAATTATTGTTCTGCAGCAATCATAATATACATTTCTTCTAGAGTAAAATTCCTTTTTTTTTTTTTTTGTAGCAATGCATCGAAGCTTCGGAATTCTTTTGATAGAACCGGAAAAAATTGAGAAAGGAACTTAAAGTGATAAAATCACATAGTTTGGGACAGATGAAACGTAATAAAAGACTAATTTACTATTGTTTTTATATACTAATGTAATACTAATTTACTAATGTATATGCTTATTCACTACTTGCTAGACAAGATAATTATAAATGCATTTTGTATTCAAATCAATACGATGATTAAAAATGAAAAAGCATTATTAGCAATTCAGTTTATTGTTTTTAAATTTCTTAATTTATTAATCGGTAACAGAAAGATAAAATTTTAAAGCTAAATATTTTATTATTTATTCACAAAGCATTTGTAAAGATAAAAATATTTTATTTTCGGCATTGGCAACACATTGTTTTTTAATAGAAGAGTTTGGTGACTGAATGGGAAATATATCAATCTATCGAATGCTTCTTAAAATGGGCGGAAGATAAAGATTTTATATTGCGAGCAATCATTATTTTTAAATTGATGAATTCGTTAATAAGAAAATCGTTAAATTTATAGAAAATAAGAAATAAATATAAAAAAGATCAGAAATTAAGAATTCAGTATTTAAGGTGCAGATGTTTGCTAGAAGGATTTCGAATGTGTTAAAATTGGTGGCTCTATAGGAGCGTCGTTTTACCACAATGTGAGGAAAACATGCATGCATACATACATGCAGATTCTTCAATATTTAATAAATAAAAATAAAACTCAAGGTATTTCAAATGGCAGAACGAGATTGTATTATGACAGCTGTCTCATTACAAAAATTAAATTCTTTTATTTTTACTCGAATCCATAAAATTAGTACAAAACTCATTTGCAATCAGTTCGAAAGAATGATCCCGGATTCACAAAGTTTGTACATTTTACATCAGTAAGAATATTTCACTAATGAAATGGATGATATACAAAATATGTCTATGTAATTTACAAAATAACATTTATAATAGTTTTACGGAACAAATTAGTGCTTAGAGAAGAAATCGGATTTTAAGGTACGTGTTTCATTCACTGATTTCACTCTTAAATTTTATTTATTAATTTTCGATAAGGGTTAAATATTCCATTTCAGCTTCATTATTCATTAGAACGGTGTTAATTTCTAAACGAGAAAACAAATCTTCCTCTCTAAATTAAAAATAGGAATGTGCTTTGCTGTTTTCGCCGTCAGTGTAAGAAGGCTTGGTTTGGTTTATTTAATTATGGTAAAGCACACTAGGGCTATTTGCCTAAGGGTAAGGATGCCTTCGTGGAGGAATTTCTAAGGGAAACTGGCTCGTATACACGTTAACATGGGAAAAACACGGAAACGCCCATGCAGCCAGAATGTTTACGGGATTCGAACCTCGGACCGAACTACCAGTGTTCATCGACTTTACCGCTCGGCTGCTGGTGGGCCTTTTCAGTGTAATAAGCTGTATGTTGACGTATATACTATCATAATATACCTTGAAGGTCGATACGTTAAAATCGATGGGCAAATAAGAAAAAAAAAAGTGATAGGTTTGTGAAATTTCACTCCAAGCTTTTGCAACATCAATTTCATAGCTCTATGTGACAGTAATATTTTCATATCTTTCCTTGACAAGGCCTTCAGCCCAATCTGGAGAAGCAGGCGTTTCAACTCACCAAGCCTGGGTGGAGAAATATAGAAATATTTGAATTAAATAGTCGGATGACTTTCAGCCCCTCTAAACCCGCCAGTTAAAATAGAAGGAGAAAACAGTTTTGTACATTTTATACCCTCACGTTGGGTATTCTGAGAATGCAGATCTCAAATAACAATAAACGAGTCCAAGAGATTCCACTCTGTAAGAAAAATGCAATTTTCTTAACAAATTATCGATCATTTTCATTTTACTTTGTGAAGTCATTAGGGGTTTTTGTGCTGGATACGTGAAAAATGAGCATCACCCTCGCCAGGGACCTGGACCTCTCGAATTACGCGCCCAGTATACTTCCAATTGCCCCACGAAAGGAAAGAGAAAATAACTTATACAATCCCCTTTTTAAAAGTTGACTGGGGAAGAGGGGTCCCAGTCACCAAATTTTGGTCGTGACGAATTATAATCCACCACTTTTTAGTTCGGATACCACTATAGAGTCTTTAGCTCTTTTTCAAAGCAGGAAAAAGAAGAAATCCGCAATGCCCTCGCCAGAACTTGAACCCTGGACCTCTCGAATATGCGTCGCGTATGATTTCAATTACACCACGAAGGCGTGCGGAAAGAAGGGAGAAAATACCTTATAACTTCATAGTATGAGCCCCAGAAATATATTAGATGTCTCACTTAGAATACAAATGTCTTCACTGAGATTCGTTCCCAAGTGCTTCAATGCGTTTCCGAGCTATTGCTTCGTAGATATTGTTTTATATATACAGACCAGTTAAATAGGAAAATTTGCTGTTTAATGAGATATACTACAGCTGTTGCAAAGCTACAGGTTTGCCTTATCTTCCTAAAATAAGCAAGGAATATCGAGAGTCGCCAAAATTGCTCGAAGAACAAAATCTATAAAACAATTATCAACCAGCAAGATCTAAAAAACCAAATTTATAGATCCCGGTCTTCGATTTAAACTAATGTTTATAGGGTCGACAAAATGGAAGAATTCTAAAAGTTTCGAGAAAAATCACATCCAAAGTTTGTGACAAGGCCTGTTTCTGCCTACATCTCTAGTTCAACAGTTTCTGCCTACATCTCTAGTTCTAAGTGAGTTATCCTCGTAAGTCAAAAATACCTGTCTATCATTTCAGGATTGAAACATCTAAAGATAATATACGAAATAAGCATATACAAGAAAACTCAGAGAGAGCGCAAACTAAAATAAATCAAAATACATTATGCATTAATTAAGGAAATAAATAAAAAACAGTATATTACATATAGAATTACATAAAAACCAAATTACGAAGAAATAATTATCAGTGCTTATAATTTTTTGTAACAATATTCTTCTGAATAATATTTTTCTTCATTTTAAATAATTAAATCAATCGCATATACAGACATTTTTTCGGTAAATTAATTTTATTTCTTTGTCATATATACCAGTATTTTATTTAGCTCCGTGTATTTAAGTGTACCAAATTAGCTTTGTGAATTTAAGGCGATAATTTTAGATTGCACGAAAGAGCGTGTTTTGGCTTCCGAAGCCACGTTGCTAAGTTGTTGCTAGCTTAAGTAAGATGTGAAATCTGCGGCCTTCCATTATAATTGACAATATTTGAATGTCCATGCCAGTCACGTCGAATATCCATGACAACTTTGCGTTAATTTGATTTGTATAGCATTCGGCTACTAGTTTCTTTAATTTAAACTTTATATTTAAACTCACTGTCACATTAATTTATCTCTTACGAAGTGGTTAACTGAGTTCTAAGCACCGGGTGTGCTTTCTCTTCTTCTTTAGTTTTAATAATTGGTCTTTTACACACTTATCAAGGCTCAGTTATTACTTAGCAGTAAGTCGCTACCAGTCTGTCTAATGTTTGGTTCCACGTAGTTAGCCAAGAAGACCACTAAACAACTTTATAACAGAAAACAAATTCTAAGCAATAACCAACCTATACCGAATTATATATATATATATAACAGAATCAAGATTTTATCAGTTAACATATTAATTCAATAACATGTTCTTGTTGGAGATTTTGTATATGCACATATGCACATATTCCACATATTCGGGTTTAACTTCCCGCCATTATATAACGAATTTTACTCTGCAATTGTATATGTTCTGGATTTATTTTATAAACTGATTAACAATCTGATGTACAAATCAAAAGATATTATTATATATTGAATTTACAGTCAGTCGAGATTTCGTGCTGGTCATTCAACATCCGTGGCATATATTTTAATCTTGTCTTCGGCATATATTTTAATCTTATCTTCGGCATATATTTTAATCTTATCTTCGGCATATATTTTAATACGTATATATCATAAATTTACTATCATCGGTAATAATATTTCGTTGTACTTTCCATTCTCGTTACTATTAACACGTCATAAAGGAGAATCCAATAGTAATTTGCGTATGCACCTCTCCATACATCTAGAAACTAATGATTGGCAACAGTTTCCCCAAACCTAAGCATAAATATCATTATTCTGCATCCGTACTCTGAGAAATTATCCATCCGTGCAGATAGTTTCATCTAATTTTCCTCATAACTCTTTTACTAAGCAACGTAGTGAGGGGGATTCATCATATATTCGATCAATATATGCATCACAGGTTTACTTCATTTAAAACAGACCGTTTCGCAAGGATAAGTGGCGTTTGAAGCCTATCAAACATAGTGGCAAAATCTAATGTACTGTCATTCAGGACTTTAGTTGGTTGATCGAATTTTGTTGCGATACGTGCAACAGTATCTAATGTAAATGCAAGAAAAACTACACTTGCATTTTTTCTTGACGTAAAATGAAGACAATAAAATGTAGCAATGTGAAAGCTACAAATTTAATGCACAATTAATGCAAATCTATGAGTGCATATAAAGCGATTATGAAGTCATATATACACATATACGATTGGGTTGAAGTTTGTACTATAAGTTAGATAAAGTGATTGATTGGGAAATGCAAACTGGTTGATTATTTGAACTTAGCAAAGCTTACATGACTAAAAGCAGAGTAATTCTTTACGGAAGACTTCGTAGCGGAAACTAGCTCCCACTCGCATTACGCATACGAAAAACAACGAAAACCAACCATACAGCAATCTCTGCATGGATTTGGCTTCTGAAGTTGCAGGAAGAAGAATATTTGAGAAAAAAATAAGTAAAAATGAAATAAAGCAAATATTAAAAAGTAAAGAATAAACAATGAAAAGGTAATCTAATAAAAAGTAAGCGTAAAATATTTTTCCTTACACATAAAAATAAATTAAAATAGTTTTGCATTTAAGAACATTTCAAACTGATTTAAAAACAAATTACTTTAATCAAATCGGGAAACTTTTAATAATATTTATATCAATTAAAACGGTAAAATATACCTCAGGGCAAAACTGCAGAAAAAGAAAAGAAAACCAAAGAGATTCGATTAAAAATATAATGAAATGCCATCTGAGTCTGACTTCTTAGAAGCTCGGCGCTCATTCTTTTCACCCAGCAGCTGCTAGTGACAGAGTTTAGACTGACCGATAAACAAGGAATAGAATTACGTTTTAATAGAATTTTGTTCAATTACCAGCAATCCACTCTAACGCTCATATACTTTAAATTTTTGTTGGTTTATGAATCACAAAGTAACTTGCAATAAATGAGTTATATAATTATCATTATTCAGCATCAGCAAAGAGGATGAATCAGTAAAGTATCGCAATAAACGTCTGTTGTGCTATTAAAAATCTGGTCATAAAAGATTTTCATAAGAGTGCTTGGGAACAAAGATTGCTTACAATATATAGCAATCGTTTGAAGAAAATGGATGAAAATCGACCATTTCTTAGTAATATTTACATTAATAAACCGATTTATTTGACATAACGTTTAGGTTATCAAGATCGAGTGAAATGTCTGGTGGAAGCAGATATAACATTTGCAACTACGCTTATCTGCTTATCTAACTATTCTTTAAATATAAAGTCATCACTTATATTGAAATAAAGAACTGTAATTAGAAATTAATTTTTAGCCCACCAGTGACCCAATGGATAAAATCGCTCATGAGCGATTTTATCCATTGGGTCACTGGTGGGCTAAAAATTAATTTCTAATTACAGTTCTTTGTTATTCATGATCTTGTGAACCCATGTTAAAATCAGGGAAACACATAAGCATGGACATTTAGCTGGTTTATTACACGCTTAACATGAATGTGAAACCGTTTTTTAGGAAATCATTTACGAAGAATCCTTCTTCTTCGGCAGATAGCCTACGAATGCTTTAATTTAATAAACTACACAAACAATTAGAAGAATTTGAAAATTGTACATCAGAGAGTTTGAAAGCATTTTACTCAGCTTATTCAAATCCGACAAAAGCATTTTAGATTAACAAAGAAAATCTATCCTAAAAGAAGATATTTGCTAGGTTTTTCTCATTTTATTTTTCATTTATTGCGATACATTTAGATCGAGTAAAATGTTTTAAGACATCATTAACACATCAAGTTTAAAGGTATTAAAATGTGTAGCATGTTTATCATAAGATTTAAGATAAAGATCAATATGATACGATTAAGATTTTTATAATGAAGCATTGTTTGGAACAAACTATACATAAGCAACCTTGACATTCTTTTCGAAATACAAAAGCTAAATTTAGTCCAGAACTTTGCTTCGTAAACATATAGTCACCTCTTTATGGACATTAATTCTTTTTCTGAAAACTCTCAGCACCTACGAAGGTTATGCTTGATACAAGAACTAACACCAGATTTGAAGCAAGGAAAATCGTATGGGATCAGAATTTAGGATAGTCATATTTTGAAGCAAAAGACAATACATAACTCATCATGTCTCAATTGAGGTCTGATCAGATATCTATAGATTCAATACATAAAAACTCACTAGTGGGAATGCCAGGGCTTTGAAACGTAATATACGGTATTTAAGAAAGATAATATCATATTTAAACAAAATGGAACATAGTGATGTTTTTCAAATATAATATGTCTTTAAAGCATGAGAGATATTTGTTCCAAAATTTAAAATTTGGAACAAATATCCAGTACCAAAGTGATAAAGGATGGACTCTGAATAATTTCATGCATTTTGTCTTGAAGTATTAAAACTCAGAAAAAAATAAAAGTAATTTGTCAAGTAATAAATCAATGGAATTTAATTCATGACAATTCTAGACGTAATGTGCAAATAGAGGTTAAACATGACAGTCTCTTATATAAAACATGTACATCTACACACATTGTCCTTCTTTGAAACTCTGAACCCGTGTTTTCTAAAATTCAATAATTTTACTAAGCTTAGTTTTAATGTGGACATTTACACGTAATATATATGAACATTGATACTATTGCTATAGAAAGAGAGAACAGTGAAATAATATTTAAGCACCAGCAAAGGTAGAAACCAAATGCGCGATTACCCAGTATGGCAGTCTGTTAAGAGATATGTTTTGGATTAGGTTGGAAAGTTTTCAGGTCTCAGAGTTTGGGTCCGGAATGAACTACGTCATAAGCGTTATGCTAGCTCTGTGGCATAGACTATTTTAGAAATGACGCAGTCCAGAAATGTTATTATTTTTAGAACAGAAAGACGAAATAACGAAATTAAAAAAGAAGAATTAAGAGACTATTACTAAATTCAATTATAAAGCTTATTTACATATGTTTCATCTTACATACTTCCACCGTTGAAATAGAAAAACGCTTGGCGACAGAAAAGCCTTAAAAGCATAAATCATAATTTAAATTAGTAGCGTAAATTAATTTCCCTTCTTTATTCTAAACATAGTAATCCCTCTTTGCTCTGCGTCATTTCGAGACTAAACTATGCATATGACACTTACATAATTCTGATGATGTAAATGTAACTAAAACAACCAATAATAATTTTACAGGAGTATCAATTATTCAATCAAAATTCACTTACATAATTCTGATTATGTAAATGTAAGTAAAACAACCAATAATAATTTTACAGGAGTATCAATTATTCAATCAAAATTCATTGAGAACCAAAACTAACTGAGTCTTAATTAAAATTTCATCCCCTGAATGGAATTCATTCGCTAACTACTGTTCGGCCTAACAGGAATGCTGCCTGCTGCTTCCTTCTTACTGCAAAGTTATCCAAATGTGAACATCTTAAAATAGGAACAAATAATGTGCCAAGTTGTTTGTGGCCCCACATGTTTAATGAAATAAAATAAAGATTTAATCTGACTCAATTGCGAGTTTCATATTCATTGCGGATCGGCATTTTAGTATTTTTTAACAGCCCTAATGGGCCGAAATCTGCTTTTTTGACCCAGGTCCCCGGGGTGCGTAAGTATACATATGTCAAAACAAGTGGTCAGCTTGGGGTCGCAGGACCCCCAGTGTTTAGTCCCCAAGAGAACTTGGTACTCATTTTATCGACCCAAGTGATGGAAATCAAGGGATGAAAGGCTGAGTCGACCTTGCCCAGCCAGGGAATCGACCCCCAGACTTGTGGTGCTGTTGCGCCATGCGCTAGCCACTGCGCCACCAGGCCTCATTTTAGTATTCTACGCCATCAAAATTCTTGCTCTTCATTACAGATTCAACCTTCAATGCTGTACATCGTCAATATTGCAAAATCATATTTTATTACATACACACACCACTCATTTTAGGAAGAATAGTTAATACTCTGATTAAAGAGTTTATCCTGAACACTATTTTTAGATATATGTAAAAATAAGTATCCGGATATGAGGAATAGTATTTTAAATATATTAATGTGTTATGCATATTAAATAGAAGTATTTGAATTTCAAATTTTCTGTTTTTAATGCATTTACAGCTACGTGTATTTATGATAATCTTGTTAGCATAGTTTAAAAGTAAATATGCCTATTTTGAAATATATTTCAAGAGGATCTAACAATATGTCCAAAGCCTATCTATATTAACTTCACCAATCAATACAGAATAGCACTTCATGATGTGAGAAGAATAATTCAAAGTTCTACATTTTTAATCTTTATAATGGAATGACATTCACGATGTCCGCTTCACCACTGAAATGGATGTGCTTCCATCACACTGATTAAACAGGAAATGGGAGCAGGAAAAAAGCTTTTCCTTCCTTAATATTCAATGATTTCGATATGAAGAACGGGCTCTTTTTTCTCCCTAAATAACTGCAGGTTTTGATTCATTCACTTAATACAGCTGTTACGTACTTGCTATTTAAAAGTGCATCGATTTTTTCCTACTGGATTTCGATTATTCTCAGTTATCAATATACAATATTATTACTACTTTGTACGAAGTAAAGGCAGTATTGTCATCGAAAAAAAAATCGGGTATCATATTTCAACGAAAATACCCACTTCTAGTGCTGTCAAATCATTTGGAGGACTGTTTTGCAGAGCATCTGATTGTACGGATAGAATAAAGGATCCCTTTTTCGAAAACGGGTTGTAAAATGGATTTAAAATGGATTGAGAAGGTTTTTTTTTCGTGTCCTCTGTACGTACGTACGTACCTCGCACAGCTCCAAAACCATTAGCTGTAGAACGTTGAAATTTTCTATCTGGGACTGGTATAATATCTAGTTCTGCTATTCTTTTTTTGTTTCAATCGGCCGCACCAAACACGCATATATATATATATATTTATATATTTATAGTGATATATACATTTATAGTGGTTATACCCGAATCTGTGAGCACTGTTTTTTAATCTTACAAGTTAGTAAATTGTGCACCTTTTGCCTTAAAAGTGACTGAATTATGATCCGTCTAAGATTTATGACTTTAATTAATCTACATGCTGTAGTTATAGAATTATAAACAATTTGAAAGTGTAAGTAAGTAGCGCCAGTCCTATCGTGGCAGCTGTTTGTTTAGTTTTGAAACCCTTAGTAGTACAGTGAATTACGTCAACTGGCATATCAACATCAGTGCCTTTTTGACCAGTGGCAGAAAAGTTAGCTTTAAAATTTTGTGCACTGATAATTTTGTCTTTTTACCCGTTGGCGAATTACTTGCTTTCCCGTGAAAACTCTAATTTTAATCGTAATGTTTTTTAAATACTTTTAATTGTACTTCTTGTTTCAGATTTTTCTGTATCTTACAATATTTAATTAGGGTGTTTTTAGTTTTATGCATTTTTCTCTGCCGCGAAGTGAGAGATGAGTCTATTGAATGCAAAATATATCTCTCATGAAATTCGAGGAAATATGTTTGAATGAAGTGCAGCAATAAACGTAAGTAAATTCATATACTACACAGCGAAGTTATGTGGTGTCCGCGTCAGATTTTTAATTCTCTGTGATTAGAAAGAAGCATAAATACATAGTAGCCAAAAAAAATATCCTGCGTTTATTTTGGTAGTTGGCTTAGTCAAAGCACAGTTTTCCATTTTGTTACAGAAAACAAAAATTTAAACTTCACTTATTGAAACATATTAGCATGCTGTTTATTAAAAACATAAATAGTACATTTATTTGCTAAAAATAAGTAATACATTTATTCCTGCAACATTTGGAAAAGTATATGGACGTTTTAATAAAGTGTTGTGCAATAACGTAAATGGTAGGTGAGATAATTATAAAATTAGTAACGAAGTTATACAGTACATATGCAAATTCTGGTTTTCATTCATTTAGTCATCGTCAAAACAATAAGTTATGCACATTTAAGTTTTACATGCGTATTTTATATTTTTATTAACAGAAATTAAACGTTGCAATTAATAAATTTTACACGTCTTTCCAAAAAAGCTCTGATATAAAATTGAAAAACAATATTTTTTATTGTTTCTATTTTTAAATTTTATTTCCAAATTGCTATATAAGGAGTTAATCATTTATACTGAACTTAAGGTTTAGTTGTACTTATTTTCCTGGATTACCGTTTTCATGGATTATGATTTCCTGGATTATGATTTCCTAGAATACAGTTTTTCCCAATGATTCAAATTTCATACAAACTGAAAATAATTTGTTATTTTGTATAATGCTTAGAAAACTTTAGGTCAAATAAAATTATTTGGTAGAAGTCCAATAAAATTACTTAAATAAATTTTAAATGCGAATATCAAATGTCTGTATAAAAAATACATGTTTAAAATAAAATGCAACCAAAAAAGGGAATATTATAAAGGATAACATGCTAGTATTCATTAAAAGTTATATTTTTAGTGTGCTTTCTTACTGTTTGTTGGACTTTATTTCCCTTTCTATAATAGTGAAAAGTTATTTGACATAAACTTATTCATAGTAAATTCATTGTATTTATGTTTCTTTACTTGTATGGTTTTGTTTATAACCTCACTTCCATAACAAATGATTAATTTCTGAAAAATGGTTTGAAATGAGCATCAGTTTACGTTGTAATGATTCACATAGCCTACACTAAAAATAGTTTGCATTACCTCTGAAATATGTAACTCTTTCCCCGCGGGTAAGAAAAATTCAGTAAAAAAGAGTTCAACTTTTATTTGATATACAGCTTTAGATTAATTTCCATTCATTATTAATAATATTATTCTCCTCAGATTTGTGAAGAACACAATTTATTTAATGCATTTACATGAATTGCTTGCAAGAGGAATGAGTTTATATTATTAGTTTTAGGTGTTAAAGTTACAAAAACGTTTAAAGGACAAAGATGCAAAACATTCAACTACTATTGCAACATGTAGTATTTCAGACTCACTAATGTAAATACGAAAATAGATTTTATATGTTAACGACCTTCGCCGACATCTACAACATCCTCATTATTCAAATTCTTTCGATCCAGGTTATTAACTATGAATATTAGCGTTTCAGCTAATATAACATATAATCTTTAATGAGAGAAAATCACTAATGAGAGAGTTTGTTAGGTTGGATAACATTACGCTGTATTATGCTATACTATATTCTGGTGCAATATGACGCTTAACAGCGTACCGAAAAGCTAATCTAGACTCATAAAATGAAAGCGGTATCTAATGAGCTCGCATTCTTTTCTAAATTTGCTTTCCTTGTGATGTAGAATCAAAAGCACAGAAATTATTTCCCAGTGAATATCCATTCCTCTATATATGTTATTTATTAGTTTGACTCCGCAAGGTATCTTGATTAGTAATTCTGAAGCGAAAATGTTATTTTTTCATTAGTTAATCTGCAATTATCATGCGTGATATGCATCTATCTCCACAGAACTAGAGTCAGTGTTTTAGTTAAGAACTTCTGAAAATAACAAAACTATATTACTAAAAATGGCATAATACACTACACTAAGTGCAAGTCATATTGAGTGATGACGTCATTTATGCATATTATCATACACGCAACTCCATTGTCATTGAGTGATGACGTCATTAACTTAATATCACATACGCTTTGGCGGAGAGAGAAAGTGTGCTGTAGCACACGCACGATTCATCATTCTTTGGAAGTTAAGATATTTCTTAGCTTATTTTAGGGCCAGAAATTCAGTTCCGAATCTCAAGATTTTTCGAACGATATGAGTTACTTCAGATTTTGTTGAAGCTGACGTTTTTCAAATGCACCGATTTCGATTCTGCGGATTCGAGATTGCGCATGCTTAAGAGAAGCTTCGTTGATACATTATATTCTGGTGAACTCACAGCCATTTCGTTTCATAGTTTTTCCATTACTTTGAATTCAATTTTAGGTTAAATTTTCTAAATAGTACACGGTTTGTTCGTCGTTGCATTAAACTTTACCTGTGTAAGTTGTCATTACATTTTATACAGATCCTAAATAGCTTCTGATGTCGGAATCAAGGTAATGCAAGCACAGTGAGAGTTTTTTCTCATACTGTATTTAGTTGAAGTTAAATTTTTTGCAGGTAGTAGAATCTGGAAAACTCATTTGTTTTCCAGTATTTTTGTTCACCCCGTGATGAGGTCGAGGAAATTTTATTGAGGATCAGACGGCTAATACATCGATTGGTTTAGCAGTTGCTTAAGAAACGCTCAATTGCAAGTGTCCAGATGTTGGATTAAAAGTTTTTTCTTGGTTGTTCCGAAATGAGTAGCGTCTTTGCGTCAAAGAGCACTTAAAACATACGGCAAGCCGAAACTCCTTTCGAGAATTTGTTTCTTTATCACAAGAGTAATATAAGACCCGTTGATGAATTTCCCATGGAATTTTCTTGAAAATTACGATTGCTCAGGACAAAGACATACTTTCATTCAAAAAGTGCTCAAGGCCTATGGCAACGACAAAAACAATCTTAATAAAATTCATGTGCTCTTTCTGGTGTCGCTGTTAGACAACTCAGATGCGTTACAACAAAATAAATTAATTTTATGTTAACGGTAATGCATTTAAGTGTATAAAAATTAACAAATATTGCTATTTCTTTTTAATAATTTAGTTCATGTGTTTGCTGATGTTGTTATTTAAATTAACTTTGCAAATAGAAATATATTCTAGCTGCATAATTTAAATTATTTACGAATGATCACTATATATTTTATCAGTATAAATGTTTTAGCGCTTTAAGCTTAGTTTTACTTACTTTAAGCGTAACTTCTTTTACAGCTCAAATACTACTCTTAAATAATTTCCTTTCTATTAAATTGTTATCAACTACAGTCGTTTAGTATAACTGTTTTTAATCTCCCTGTTGTTGTATTATGTTTGAAAAAAATTTAATATTTCTCTAACATTTTGATAATATATTTTATAAATAAAAGATAGGAAGATAAGAAAGCTAGATGTTACCTTTATAAGTAAAAATTTCTGCACTGAAGTATCTTTCAAAGACGATAAATAAATTTGTTTCATATAAAGCAAAATTTACATTTTTATGGAAATTATGAATTTAAAATTTTGAATGTTGATAGAATTTTGATTATTGAATGCAAGGAAGAAAACTGTTTCAATGCTTAAAAATGGCACGACTAGAAACAATTCCTATTTCCATAATTCTTTCATTAACTTCTCCACTTTAAATCCGTTCCTGTAGCCTGTGTTTTACGGCCATTCAAGATTCGCTGCTTTCATGCAGCATTTAATGGCAATAATTCACATAAAGTTTTATTTAATTATTTCGTTAGATATATTAATTTTATTTCGAAATATTTTATGGAACAATGTAATAATCAAGATTCAAGAAGAAACGCAATTAGGACGGATAACTTCATTATTAATAACTAACACCATTATTTAAGAACGAATAAAAGTAATGAAGAATATGCTTACAAATTGTTTTAGACGTTAATAGTGTTTCAGGCATTAGCCGGGTAAATAGTGTACTAAACAGACTAAATTAATGTAAGAAATAACACTCCTCCATTATATAAGTAAGTCTATAGTAAAGAAGAGTGAATTGGTGGGCATATTTGCCTAACTGATTAAAAGGGGTAAACATTTTACTAGAAATATTATCATTAACATTCTACGCTATAAAAATTCTGTGTTATAAGTCTAACATATTTAACGTATGTATGAGTTATAAGTATTTAATGATAAATATACATAAGATATTATATAATTTTATTGATTGGTATGTTTTATTGATTGATATGGAATTTTAAAAGAAACCTTCAGTAGTGTAGCGCTCATATTTGATCTTAAGGTTCATAGTCGACCAACAGTGGGGAAAATATGAAATTCTACTACAAGATGTAACTCATTGGCTTGTCGGGTGGAATTCGAATATTTTAGAGATTTTGGAAATCACCATGCATACCTCAATAGCGTAACGAAAAATAACATAAAAGTATAACAAAATAGAAAAATTATGTTCCATTAAAACATGCCCTAAACATTTTTTTTACAGAAGGATACCCGCAAGAAACGTCGGCTGTGAGCCAACGTTTAATTAGATGTACTATTCTCATCTCTTAGTAAATATTGTCATCAAATGAAAAGTTTTTAAAGTGTGTTATTCTGTTTTATTCATTGTTAATTAAAATAACTGATATAACGGACATACTTCTTATAAAATTGTTTGCCGCGTAGTAGTTACATAACGGAAAAGACTAAATAAGAACTCTAGGCTATAGTTGTATCTAATGGCAAAAATACCACTTTGCAACTTATCACTGATTGAGCCTTTAAAGCAATTATAAAAGTTTCAAAAAGCTACTAAGCAGATTTTTATGCTCGTAAACATCAAATAGAATCATTTCTTCTCAGGAAGATGAACATTTAGCAATGAAATGCTTGAGAATCTCATGAATCGAATATAAATATTTAACAGTATTTACAGCTGAGATAAAACTCTTACACATAATTCTACCAGTACACCAGTACCTATTTAAAACGTATTGCACAAAATTAAAAATTAATTGTTGAATGGGTATTTCTTGTCGTTGCACAGTTGCAACTAATGAATACAAGAAACATTATGCTATTTTCGCAATTAATAAAACCGAGTTAATATCTTTAAAGTTACGGAAGTTATAAAAGAAGTTCTAGTTTTTGTATTAATCATTTAATTTGTACTAAAATACATGCGTATAGATTTGTGACATATTATGAAAAATACATGTAATAAACACATATTTCACTTGTCTCTCGGAAATTGCAGTAACGAAATTGTACATTTAATATAAAGTTAGTTACTTTATGGCATTCTAAACAACATCATTCAAAGTGACTGATCTTTTATTATGGAATTTATTAGTCCAAAGGTGCTTTGTCACTGAAGGACTATAGTTTTCGTTTTGCGGTTTTGCGTTGAACCACTATAAATGTCCGTTTCACTTTTCAAACTGTTTCCACAAATGTTAGAGTTCTGAATTATATTTGAAGAAATTAAATAATGAAAACTCTACATAAATGTATAGAGCCATCGAATTTTGAGTGACGTAATCCTTCTACGAAAATAGGCATGTGGAAGACCAAATTTGAAATTTGGAATTTGTTTTATGACCGATTTCATATTTTGTAAAACTTTAACGAATTTTTGTTTAACAAACTCAAGGATTTCAAAGCGAGCATGGCAACACTACGGGAAAAAAAAAAAAAAAAAAAAAAAAAAAAAAAAAAAAACTTGTTATCTTTAGCGCGCGGAAGTGTGTATCGGAAATTCTAAAGATAGGCTCATTTTAAAATTATTTTAATTGCTATTAAATTGAATTTTATGGTTTAAGTGCAAAGAACATGCTATTTAATAAATAAAGGTAACACACAAAAAACGCCTCTTTGGACGTAATTTAAAATTTGAAACCTTTCAGATTTTTTTTCAAGTTTTGAATCATTAATAAAATGCTTTTTATTCATCCCCTCAAGTTCAAATATTAATTCAAATATTATTTATTTATTTATTTATTTATTTTTGATTTTAAAACTGACCGATGCCGCAGTGGCATCGCGCAGCAGCACCACAGCTCCGGGTTTCGATTCCCGGGCTGGGCAAGGTCGTCTCAGCCTTTCATCTCTTGATTTCCATCACTTGGGTCGATTAAATGAGTACGAAGTTCGCTCGTGAACTAAACACTGGGGGTCCTGCGACAAGCTGACCACTTGATCATGGCATATGCTTACGCACCCCAGGGCCCACGGTCAAGAAAACAGATTTCGGACACTGCAGGCCTTGGCCCATTAAGGCTGTTACGCCACTGAGTTTTAGTTTAATTTATTTGTGATTTTTCCTAGGAAAATTCAAACATAATATCCTGAGATGAGACGAATCAGAGTGCCTGCCACCCTTCTTCTCCTATAAAAAATCACATGAGAGATATTTCGGTTTGCATCTTTTAAGTATTCCTATGCCGCATAAATAATACACATTTACAAACATTAAAGCTTGGGGGAATCGGACACGGGCGCAAAGATATAGCAACTAGCATTTCTTACCACTAGACCGATCATTACGCCAAACCTGAGGAACAAAAAAAAAATAGAACTATTTTCTTAAAAGCACCATATTTAAAAGAATGCTGTTATAATTAAATCTGCATGCAGTAAGGTCAGAAACGGATTCCTAGACAAGACGCATTTGATTCATTTTTTCATAACTTTAAAACCTAATTTCAGTATTTCAAAATGCCGCTCACAAAAAGCGCTTTTATTACACTCGTAAGGTAATTATTATTTTAGTAACCAGTTATTTATGATTTCAGTGTTACTATCACTTTTTCTTCCGTTTCCTGACCAGAATGCAAATCAGATCAGAGAATATTTGAGGGCTTTGGACTATAAGACAAAATGTTTTTCTGCCTCTCGAGGCCAAGTTACAAGGTTTCCCTTGCTCTGATTAGATTGCAATTCTTTGGTTTACGTTATTTCTATCGACATTAAAATTGTTATGTCAGTGAGAAGTTTTGAGGCTACTTCGCTCTGAACGGCCCACCAGTGGCCGAGCGGTAAAGTCGCTGAACACTGGTAGTTCGGTCCGAGGTTCGAATCCCGCGAACGGGCTGGCTGCATGGGTGTTTTCGTGGTTTTCCCCATGTGTAACGTGTATAAGAGCCAGTTTTCCTTAGAAAGTTCTCCACGAAGGCATCCCTCCGCATAGGCAGATAGCCCTAGTGTGCTTTGCCATAATTAAATACACACACGCACACTCTGTAGAAATTGTGTAGCCTTTAACTACTAGGCTTAGTTGAAATTTGAATTAGGATGTGTCTCTAAGTTGCATCGCCACAAGCGGCCAAGATTCTGTTAATACTTCAGTTCAAGCGATATTTCATTCCAAGTCTGTTAGGAGTTTGATGCTGGTTTATGCTACCAAAGGAAACGGATCTCTATACACTTAATCATGAGTTATTTGATACACACATTTATCACATCACGTTATATACTGCATATAGTATTTGTTATATGCGAATCATATGTTTCATATTCCTGAGCCTAAGAATTCTGAAATCATATAGTAAAAACTAAAAAAGATTAAAACTTTTTATGTTCCAATGATCAAAATAATTTACGCAAATAAAATCCTGGCAAATTCGGATGATTTCGAAAGGTGTATAAAATTTAATAATGTAGCAAATGGATATAATTTAGTATCAATAATGTGATAGCTTATCGATGTTTCTTCAGACTTGTTCATATTTATTCTGATTAAAAAACGACAGTACAAATATATTATAAAAGTAAAAGGAACGTAAGGCTTCTTTGACATATAAATTATGATTCACCTGATGGATTAAATGCTTCTAGTTTCTTCTTATCATACACAATATTAAGCCCAGTAAGAAAAATAAAATTAAAAATGGCGCACTAGAACTCAGTTTCTTTTAAAACGCCTCTATAATGAAAATTTTATTTTAGTTTTTCATTCATACGATTACAACAGCCATTCATTTTCAAGCTTGTTTTCTGCATATTTAGTTCCAAAAATAAGTTTTATCTTACAGAACTCGCTTGGTGCGTGTGCGAAACTTGTTGACCTTTTTCATATAAGATGGGATAAAAAATCCAGGGTTTAGCTACATCTCGTTACTTGCGTGCTTCTGAGTCGAACACTGCCCTCTTTGAAGAGGGGCAGCATTCATCGGGTAAACTGGGACTAAGACAGAAATAGAAACTTGTGCTTGCCTAGGATAGAGGATTGAAAGCAAGCGAAATATCGATCCATGTGTAAGAACTGAGAATACCTTGAATTTATTCTTATTCACCCAATGCATGTAAATTGTATTTAAAAGATTAAAAAATAATTACTACACGCGCTTAATTTATCTTTTTATGATTACAGCTACGCGTTTAAGACGCATTAGGAGAAAACTGTTAGATTTAAAATAAAGAAAATTTAAATACATTAATCGAACTTATTTATAGAATTTGTTTTTTCTTAAACTAACTTTAAAGCTTGATGAATTCTATAAACAATTGCTTAAAATTGTTAAAGGAATTAATTAAGGTGATTTCCTGTAAGAAGGGCCTTTTAGATATAGTTTGTACGGATTAGACACTTGACGAGGTCTTTTGATAATGAAATATTTGTATTTATTTTAAAGTGTATTGCTTAATACATCTATTGACACGGGCAGAGAATAAACTCACTAAGCAATTTACTTGAAATTTAACATATTTCAATCTTAACTGTAAACACATATTCAAATGTAAATGTGTTACAAACTTTCACTGAATTTAATGTAATCAGCAAGAAGGTAAATATTTCATGTAGCCTCATATCTTCAGAAACAAAACAGAACAAATGTTAAACTTACAAAAAGATGTGAAACTTAAATAATTAAAGAAGCGATTGTTCTAATCTTTTGAGAGTTAAAGAAATTGACATTGATTAAAAATGTCATCGCTCGAGAACTAGGATTCATATTTGAAAAATGAATGTTTCCGCCAGTGTTAGGTGTACTAATGAGCGATATTTATAAACTGAAGAAAGGTTGTCGGTAACGTAGAAGAACGAACACTTGTAAATTATAAAAATTTAACCGAAAAGTTTATATTTTTCAGTATGTATAATTTACGCTTTTCTTAAACTCATATTTCAAGGTTATTGAGGTTTTGTCAGTGTGTAAAAATTAAAGTATTAAATTATTGTTTAAATTTCAAGAGGTATACTTTGATCTCAATGCATAATTGATAACAGAGAAAATAATTAAACTTTTAGTAGATTATAGGAAAAATATATGCTATTTAGTAATCAAAAGAAATGAAAATTAAAATATTATAATCAATAACATATAGCTTAAACTATTATTTGTAACACTGTTTCATTGTAAGAGAATAAAATATGATTATATTATCATTTATATATCTATAGAATTTTCAACATTTTATAGTTGAGTATCATACTTTAATTTTACAAAACATGCCATATATATTAGCTTTACTATGCTAAGTTTTCAGTGGCAAAAAGCTTAACATTGTAACGCTATGCTAAGCTTCGTAGTGAAAGTACTCCGTCACAAATGTCATCAGTAAAATAAACATAAATGCAGTAAGCCCACTTGTTGTTCAACACGTATGTCGGATGAACGCTGTCAGTTCAAACCAGGTTTGAGTTCCAGCCTGCATAAATGTTTTCGCCATATTCCCGTAGCAAGTCCTCCACAAAGGTATCTCACCTTTTAGGCGGGAATAGGCTCATTTTTCTTACCACATTCAATCAAACAATAGGAAAACCTTAATGCAATAAATAACTTTTCTCTATTATAATTGTATGTTAATTAAAAGCTATATCCGTGATCCTTAATAAACCGTTGCCTACACCAAAAATATAACTGAGAGCTATCAATTAATATTAACATTAACACAATATTTATTATTATCCATTTATTTCCAATATTAATTCCAATACATTCATAAAATATTTATTTAGAAATGATCAAAGAATGAGTCCTATACTTCTCCAACAGAGAACGAGCAACGAAAGAATGACAGAATTAACATATTTCGCAAGGATTTTGCAACGTATGAAAAGGATCTAATTAATATATTTCGCAACATACGAAATGAACTTGTCCATTAAGTCCTGCAAGTATAATGTGGTAGCCACACCCTTCTAATAAAAGTTACTAAATTAGCCTAATCATCTGCGTTGAGCATTATTTTCAAATAATGGCGAGCTACTTTCTGGTACCTGCAAAGCTAAGAGAAAAACGAAACAAATAATACGTAATTTTTTTACCCACAGTCTGTGCGGATACATATTTATCATAAATACAAAAATGAAGTCTTGCTAAAATGCATTTAATCATCTTTAACAGAAGTGGGACTTTCCAGAACTTAGATAAGAAGTAAAAGATAACTAAAAGATTTATTAAAGTACAATGAAAAATTCTAGTACAATGACAAATTTTCAAATATTATGTGTTTATTTATGGGATTTTTGTAACTCTAAGAATTAAATAATTACAACACAGAAGGTATTAATAATTGGGTTCGCACTAAAGAAATGGACTTCCACTAATGAGGATCCCGTCACTTTGCACAAAAATCTCCTACTACCCACTTAGATTGGTCAAAAGAGTCTCTCTCTTCTCAGATTCTCAGAGCAAATAGCTTTGATGGTGAGTTACCACAGTTTTTCACTGTAAATTACAGATTTATTTGCTACTTAATCTCAACATAATTCTTATGAAGACAGAAGGAAGACACAGAAGGTCAGAAAAGAACTATTTAAAGAATAACTTCTTAGTCAAAATAAATTGTACAGCATAATATTAAGCTTGTGCATTTCTGTCAATATAAAGTTACTCAGAATACATTACAGAGTCTAGACTGACATTACATCGGGGAAATATAGGAGGAATGTATTAAAAACAGGGAAAGGACGCACGCAAACAATCAGCTTTATACGATAAGCGAACGCGCATTTTATATTATCATTATCATTATTATTATTCGGGAACCTGTAACCTGGATTTCAGACTAGCACTCGGTACTCAATGGCTGGACGGTAATATAAATATCCATATGAAGAAGTTAATGGCAGAATTTTTAAAAATATATTTAATAATTAGAAATCCAAATGAAGCAAACGGAACTATAAAAAACAACGACCGCTGTGATAATAATTAGACCTCTGAACGTATCTTAAGAACATAAAAAAAATTTTTGAAAGGCCATTATCAAAAAATGCTAAGAATTTACTATTTATTCGCTTATATATAATTGGCAGAATAGCTTTGCGTCTTGCTCACTATTCCAGATGAGCTAATAGTTCTTTCTAAGCATGCCTACCTATGCTACCCATTTTCGATCTTCTCTTCGCCGTCTTCTCCAACTGTCAGTTTACCTCTTCTTTTCTCATCGAGAGCCATTCGTCAATTCTTTCAGTCATTCCTCGCTAATTCCTTCTATTCATTTTAATTATTTATATCTTAATTAGTTATACCTCTTTATGCATTGTTTTAGACGTATTATAATATATGTGCTATCTTCCTTTTCCCAAGTAAAATAATAAATACTTTTATATAAAATATTTAATGCATAGATTTATAAAAATGTTATTCCAAAATAAAATATGCAGTTCCCTTTCTCACTGAATACATAACAAGAACAATCTTAAAAAGTTTTTTTTAATAACAACGTAATCCTTATTATGCGTATAAAACTAACATAAATATCTTCTCATTTATTTATGCAAGGTGAGTTTATAAATTGGCAATCGCTCAGAGCTTAGTATTGAAATTCTTCCAATCAATTCAGACTCATGTGTTTAAACTTAGTTTACTTTTCCTTTTCCTGTTTGCAAATGGAATACGACTCGGTCGAATACCAATTTTTTTAATGATTGATCTTTCCTTTAATTAGTCGTAATTGGAAAATGAACCTACAAAATTCGAAGCTGTCGGCTATATCAAATTAAAAACGTCCGAAGAAAATAATTTTCTTTTTATTTTCTGGCAAGTCATTTCTGTCCATGGCTGAGTGCTTGAACTTCCAGTTAATTGCCCCAAATCTTGAGAATTTCAATTGCAAAAATTAAGATTAATATTAGCGGGGACATTTTTTATCATGCTTTTGATGTAATATGAGCTGATGAATAAACTTTGTAGCCTTAATTGCATTTTTCTTAATGCAGGCGCTCTAGAATATTGTTTTTATCTCTTATACCTTGACAGTGGTCATCCGGGTTCTTAATGTCTTAACTCTAAGACATATGAAACTTTCATTTCATTGGGAACAAATAATTACGTATAAAATAATATAAGAAGCTATTTGGCTTATTCTCTTACGATTTTGATAAGAAAAGATGAAGAATATTTGTGATCGTTGCAGATATTTTTTTTCTTTAACTAGAATTAAATGCTAAAGCAGAGTCAAAATCTGTTTCAAAATGCAAATATTATTTAATTTCATATTGTAAAATTAAAAATTTTATCCCATTAATCCTTTTCTTTTTTATTGGATAAAGGATGCTTTTTTATTTTTTATACAGGACTTTTATTAAATAATTATGAAATTCTCAAGGAAAGAACCTTATTTCGTAGAGATATTATGTTCTTTTAAGTCAGAAAACGTGAAAAATGAGGGATACCTGGCATGTGATTCCAACTTTGGATCTCATGATTTTTAGTCGGAGGTTTCACCGTTTGCACAACAAAGACAAGCCACCTTGATTACAATAATTCCTTTAATAAAGATTAGGAAGTTCATGCCAGCTTAGGGCCTTTTTCTTTTAAAATGTTTTATGAACCATATGCTATTAAGATTTGAAAAAAATTAAAGTCCCATTTATCTATTAAGGAATAATAATCAGGACAAGATATTAGATTAACGTCAAAACGCATGAAGAAATTTAATTTAATTTTATGCATTGCATTTCTTAATGCAAGTTGATTTATGATGCGCAAATGTTGCCTAAAGTAGCATTAAGATTATTAGTATTAACTGAAGAAGAATCAAGCAGCCGGTAAGAGAATTTCCTTGAGGTTCATGAGCAATTAATAAAATTGGCAAAGACTGCTATAGCTTTGTCAACTGATAATTAATACCTTAGCATAAAATTATGATTCCATAAAACATGTACAAATATAAAAGGCATTTACAAATTCAATGAGAATAAATTCCATTTCCACAATTACTTTTATAATATGATCTTAAATGGTAGACAAATTAAACATAAGAGAAAAGATGAGCTATTCACAGTCTGAATATTTCTTAATTTAAGTTAATAAAATATATCATAATAGTGTACACTTCTTTGTGGCTTTGGTACAACTAAGACTTTCAATCTCTATCTTGTCCTATTTCATTTTCATACTAAATTACTTAAAAGCAGATAACATTTGATTGGCCTCTTTAATTTCCCTGCAAATAATACACTTCCCTATGACGACGAAAACTGAAACAAAAAGGAAACACCTCTTTAAAACTTGGTATGAGGCTCCCCATGCGTAGCTGAAGCACGCAACCGAAATATTATGCAGTTTTTATCCCATTCACAGTTGTCATTCATGTACCTCATATACCACTAAGAAATCGTATAATACTGAATATAAAAATTTATGGAAGTCATTTTAGCCGAAATATTTGAGTACAAATTACATTACGAGCCACTATAATTTAATTTAAATATTGGTTTTATTTACGTCTAGAAATTAAGTTGCTTCAAACAACATCTAAAACTTTGTAACGAATTATTGAAACCATTTATATCTTTTTGAAGTAAATTAAACATTACAAGGAGAAATCTTTTTCGCATGTAAATTTAGAGTTTTATTTAACCCTTTTCGGTACGCTACATTTTAAAGTCGAAGTTTTGATAAAAAAAAGGTAGGCAATCTAATTAGGCCTAGAGGAGTACACAAGTAAAATTTTGTGAAGATCGTTTTAATTATCGTTTTAATTCTGTGGGTGTGCCCAAAGTAGCACGCTGATTGAATAGAGCTTCGAAAAGAGTGCTGAAACGAACATTGTTGTCAATGAACTGACCGATTAGATGCGGAGAAACAAAGAATACAGACTCCTTAGTTGTCCTAGATTATCGGTGAGCCCGGTCTGGGCACACCTAGGGTTCGCCGTTTCATTTTAGGCAAGATTTCAAGGTAAAAATTTAAAACTAATATAGAATAAGGAGATTAGCATACAACCAAAAAAATAACATAGAAATTTCTTTTCAAACAATTCCTTTTATACCTTAAAAAATCTGGAAGATTTCTATGAAAAAATGAGGGTCTTAAAAAACTAAACATGGCTAAAATATATGGACTGGTTTGTTTTGAGCTGCCATCTACTATAAATAAAGAAGGTTCAGAATAACCTATAGTAACTTATAAATCCTTTTTCATTAAATTTTTCTGTGTGTACAGAAGGAAATTTTTAGGTGTGTCGCAAAGGTTAAAATTTCTGAGAGATAAAAAACACAAAAGCTATATATAATTACACAAATAAAAAAATGCATTTCCCTCTAACATTTTCTCCACCTTCTGGTTAATTGAATATAATATGACTGCCTGAATACATGTAATTATCACGCGAAATATGAATTTATGTGCTTTAGAACTTACCGTGTACTTTTGTCTCAAGATGTAGAAATACTCGTATATTTCTCGAATATCGTTCCTAACTTAAGTGTCTGACTTTAAGAATATAATACTTTAAGCAAACCAGATTATTGATAAACTACCATATATTATGATCAGATTTGTTGATAAAATACCATATATTATGATCAGATTAGAACTCCATTTACTCAGATCCCAAGTATCTGGAATTTCCCTTTAGCGATTTTTTTTTTTTTTTTTTTTTTACAGACCAAATAAAATTACGCATCCACTTAATTTATATATGTGTTCTCATTTCATTAAATATTATAGGAGAAACCTGTCATATTTAATGAAATAGTAGATACCTAGGAGGCAATACAGTATAGAACTGTGAAATTATTAATATATTTTTACAATTTTCGAAACTAAGAGTATGAGAAAATTTTGCTGTGTAAAAGATGAGTATGAATTTGGTAAAAAATGGTTTCAGGAATTTTCCATAAACTTACCCATTTGGGCAATTTTACAAAATATCGGCCGTCCGACAATATGATCTTAAGGAAAGCAGATTTCAATATATATTATCTGAAGGACCAATGTAGCTATTTCCAAAATCTAGCAATTATCCACGCAGACTTAAACCATAAGAGACAAACTAAGAGGTCCACAATTATTACTTAGCAGTTTAACAAGCAAATATAAAAGAAGTATTCGCAACTACAATAAAAAGGAGGAAACTATAAATTAATTCCGTATTAATCAAATACGTATTTTCAAAACAAATAAAACTAACTTATTATAAATTACAACTATGTAAATAAATCTAAATTAAAGTTAAGATAAAATATCAAAAAATATATATTCTTTCAATTTATTCACTAGATATTATATCACAGTAAGTCAAGAATTCCACAAATACGATATCATATTCTTAAACATATCGCGAGTACTTTTATTCAGTTTTAAATAAAATGATTTTAAGGTGGAAAAACGCAATATGCACTATTTAATGCTCAATTTGGCTTTTTTATAAGGAATTTTTTTAGAAATTACCATCAGGATTTTACAAATGATTATTTACAAACACGATTAGGAAAATTATGAAAGATTATATTTTGACCTCTGTATGAGATTAGTTTCGCTTTACTGACTCTAAATTTTGAAAACTGTAATAAACAGTAAACCAAATGTAACAAAATAGATGACTCTAAGTAGAATTCCACATCATTTGATTTCTGACTATAAACTCTTTGAACCTCTAGTTCTTTTTATATATTCAGCAACACTTGAAATGTAGTTTGAATTTTCTTTTAATTTATATTAGTTTTCTTTTTATTTCTTGTGTGATTTTCCTTAATAAAAATGTGAGAGAATTTCCCAACCGTAATCACGGATGTAATCGGTCACGGATGTAATCACGGATGTAATGGAGTCCTTTAGAGACTAGCTCAACTAATTCTCGGTTCTTTATTGAAATCATATATTCAGGCAGAGTCCATGAAGTCTCCAAAAGCACCAGCTACTGTATAACTGAACTATTGAAATAAATTATGTTATCAGTGTAGTATTTTGTTTAATATTTAGTAAAACTGATGTATATCACATTTTTACTAAGAAGAGTAGACAATTTGAACTTTGAACCTCGGTAGAAAAAACCTCGGTAGAAATGTCGCCCAGTCGGTATAGTGATCAGGGAAGCTGACTCCGATGCCGAAGGGCTTGGGTTCGAATCCCAGAGAAGGCATGGTATAGGAACTCTTCATAGGAAAGGCGATGGTGGCCCACCTATTGAGTGCCTCCATAATAAAGAAACCACCACATCAGGCCTTGTATAGGTTAATGAACTGAGTTACATTTGTAATTGTTCACAATCTGCCATTGAAAGAAAAAAAAGAAAAAGAAAAACCATCGGTAGAAATACGATTTTTCGTAAAATTTAAATTTTAGTATTTGTACTTATTTTGGTCAAGAATCTGAAATTAAAATAAAAATGTAGTTTCTCTTGATCACGAATATTACTGTTTAAAATATTTACTTTTCTTTTATCCTCCATATGATATGTTTTTCTAATTAAATGTAACTACTTTTCCATTATTTCATTTTCTTTTCTTGATACTCTACTTAATTCATTATTAGCCTAAAGGAGCAATATGCCCAGAAAGGCTATTAATTTAGCTTTAGCATTTTGTGTTGGTTCACTATAAACGGCGAATCACTTTTTAACTTGTTGCCACCAAATATTATCGCCCTGTAGTATATTTAAAGAAACTACATAATGAAGAATCCGCATGAATATATGTTTCTCGCAATGCGAAAAAACGACTGTAACGAGAGCCATCAAATTTTGAATAACGTACGTCTCTACCCGAATATGAGCATCTGGAAGTCCAATTTTGGAATTTATTTTATTATCTAGTTCATATTTTGTAAAACATTTATGAGTTTTTGATTAAGAAACTCAACGATTTCTAAGCGAGCAACGGCAACACTGTACGAAATAAAAAACATGTTTTATCTCCATCGTGCGAGACTGTATAGCGGACATTCTAAAGATATTATTTATTTCATATTTTGTTAAACATTAAAGAAATTTTTATTAATAAACTCGACGATTTCAAAGCTAATAATGGCAATACTGTTAAAAAGAAACATTTTTATCTCTAGCACGCGACACTGCGTATCGAAAGATATGCTCTTTTAAATATTTTGTGATATTGCTCTTGAATTGAATTTTATGTTTTAAGTGGAAAGAACATGATGTTTAATAAGTAAAGGTAACACAGAAAACGTTAAAAAATGCCCATTTGGACGTAATGTAAAACCTGAAAGATTTAAGTTTTTTTAACATACTTTCTTTGTATTTGTTTCAGTCTTTTTTATCATTATTTCATTAACACCAAAGGTATTATTAATCTCGATCCTCACTTTTTTGCATATGACTTTTCAAATAAAAGGATGTTGCCATCAAACATTATCGTCATGTCTTATTTTTAAAGAAACAATATAGCTGATGTAAAAACGTGCACTGGAATTGCCTTTATTATTGAACACAGTATTGAAAATTCTAAATACGTATATCACGAAATTCCAAATTTCGTGATGTCGCTGTTAAAAATTTCGTGACATAAGTAGGAAGAAATGTGGTTTAATAATAAAGTGCAAAAATAGTTCTATAGGTCATCTTTAAGAAAGCTGAAAATTGATTTGATGAAATGAGAAAAGCGTGAAAAAAATTAACACTCTATCAAGAATTCTAAACATAGGCTTTCTTTGTCATTAAACCTCTGAGCGTTACAGGTTTAGCCCTGAAATTTCAAAGTTCATCAAAATGTCATGAATAAGTGATATTTTCTTGATTTTAATTAAAAAATGACTCTTTCATTTTGTACCTTGATTCCTTTTCTTCCAATATACATCCAAACTGAAATCAGATACATTAAAAACTAGCAGAAATTTCCATGTATAATGAATGTGGAAGGCAAACTTCTGTACGGAATTTTTCGGTCGTAACGCTGAGAGGTGTCTAGTTTAGAATCATTCGAACAATTACCCAATCTTTACAATGTTAATTTTATTGGTGTAATTAAAATAACTTTTCATGTTACCTTAAAGACGAAAAAATGTTAAAGAAACTTTAAAAAAGCGAAAGCTTCCCAAATATTGCTGAACGGATAACTTAATTATACTGCCATCTGTTAGAGATGACTAATATCTCAATTTTTTCATTTATCTTTTATTCTCGAAAATTATAAATTTAAGAAACAGGAAAAATCAGAAGACAACGTTAGGCAAGAAACGACATTAAAGATTTTTAGTCATGACATTGACTTTTTTTTTGAGTCATGACATTTCTTTGCATAAAAGAAAGTTTTTCTGTAAAAACCAAAAGCAATTACAATTATATCCCGAGCGGATAAGACACTGTCTCGTAATAAAACTTTTTCAAGTATTTCGTTTTAGGTTTCTTAAAATCATAAACGTAAAAACTACTTTTCCCCAAAATTGCTGTTCAATTAGTTTTTAAAAAAGAGTACTTTCGAACTTGATCTACCCTAATTAGAAACAACGTTTTATATATATTCTTAACCTTGATAAGAGAAAATATTTCATAAGAATAAAAACCGATTTTAATGGAATTTGAAACGTTTTTATGCTTTATTATTTCTTGGGTGGTCGTCCTTTGATAGTAGCATATGTTTCCAAACTTCCAGTATGTAGCTCAAGTATTAATTGAATGACACTGTTTTTTCATGGAATATAAATTGTACATGTAGCATGCTCATCGTTACTATAATGGACTAAATTATACATTAGATCCTCTTGTTTTAGAGCTAACTATTTCAGAAAACGTTTAATTCGTTATTGTTGTTGTAATGTAATTCATGGAAGAATGTCCATGTAATTCATGGAATGCCCACGAATTCTTGTCCATGTAATTCATGGAAGAATGATTGCCACAGTCTCAACAAGGTTGGGCTTCCACTTCCACCCCAGGTTTGAGAAAGCGCATCCCGGGGTAGGGGGTGTCCGAGGTTCTCCCACTCCTCTCTCCTACCACAAAACCACACGAGAGGACTTTCGGCTTGCCATATATTTAGAGTGTCCCTATGCCGCAAAGACACTGTACATTTACAAACATTCATGCCAACTCCGGGATTTGAATCGGGCCCTTGGGTTCTGCAGTAGGTTCCTCTAACCACTAAACCATTTAATTACTTTACAACTTAAAAGAAAGAAATAAAAATATCTTCATAGTAAATGTAGCAAGCATATAAACTTCATTAAACTATTACAAACATATAATATTTTGATTGTGCAAAACATGTGATTGTTTTGCACAGCACTGAAAGGATGTATACAATATTCATCATTAAATTTTCAGAACAAATGGATTATTATTATTTTTACAAACAAGAACTTATAACGCCAAATTACAGAATTTTTCAATAATGATTAATAGCCGAAAAATGATTAATTTCTTTTATCCCACGTTATCCGATTAAATTGCCCTGGTGGTGTGTGGTGTATTTAATTATGGCAAAGCACACGAGGGCTATCTGCCTAAAGGTAGGGATGCCTTTCGTGGAGGACTTTCTAAGGGAAACTGGCTCGTATACACTTTACACATGGGGAAAACCACGAAAACGCCCATGCAGCCAGCCCGTTCGCGGGATTCGAACCTCAGACCGAACTACCAGTGTTCAGCGTCTTTACCGCTCGGCCGCTGGTGGGCCCATTAAATTGCGCTGTAAATTTCCATCTAAGCTACCTGTTCAGTTTTAAATAAATTTTAAAACAAAGGAAACCTAAGCTATAGAAAGCAGATATTTTATTCTGTGTGCCCATTAGAGTTCTGTTCGTGTCTGTTCGTGTTTATATCTGTTCGTGTTTTATGTTAGTTTAAATATACATTTATAACTTAGTTTGTTTTTTGCAGCATTTTAAATTTGTGAGTGGTGTTTATATAGCTGCGTATATTTGTTTGTTTATTTTTAATCTTTGGTTACGTAACAGTTTAGAATTTGTAAATAGTCTCAGTATGTTATCAAAGATACGGTTCTTTCAATTGTGTTTGCCTCGGCGATATATTTGCTGATAAGTGGTAAAAGTGGAAGAATATTGAAAAGTTTAGGTACTTTTGGAGTGGCTAGAAAATTAGCTGTCGAAGGTTTCGAAAGCCATTATAATCAAAACTGCAAAAAAAAAAGTACTGAAATTTTTTTTTTTTTTTTTTTTTTACCATTTGTCAGAAAATTGTGTTTGTTTAGTCAACTGTTGCAAAGTTCAACAAGGCCTAATGAAAGAGTTCTTCGTCATAAACGTGCTCAGGAAAAACGGTTGGCATTCCCATTACATATACTAATAGTGCGCCATATGTAAGGTCATTGTTATTTTTCATTAACCAGTTATTTCATATTTTGGATCTTCACAGTTTTATCTCTCTTCCGTTTCATAGCTACAACGCAAATTAGATTCGGTATTTAAGCTGAGGTTGTTTAGAGTCTAAGAGAGAGGGAATATTTTTGCCTTTGAAAACCACGTTACTAGGTTCGCTAGGTCAGATAATATTGTATTATGCGGTTTTTCATTACAGTTGCCATGGGTTACATTTTTACCCCGGCAAGAAGTTTGAACCAACTTCGCGTTATAACACTTGTGTTGGATTTGGCTACCAGACTTAGTTTTAATTTGGAATTTAAATTCACTATTACTTTAAGTTACATCGCCACAAACGGTTGGCTGATTTGTAAACGCGAATCATTCATTAATGTTCTAGTTCTGACTTGATAAAAATGTTTATTCTAAAATCGTCTTAAAATTGTATAGTTTTTTTGAAGAGCGATAATTCGCTCTAAGAAACAACACAATACTCTCTTTAGAAATACAATTTTTTTAATATAAGGTTGGTGTTTACCTACGAGAATATTAGTTTGTTTAGCTTCTGGGTAAGACGGTAGTTTGGAAGTTGCTGACTTTCGCCTTAAAATTGAGGGTGGAATCTGTAAGAGCTCTAATTTTTTTACGACAAAACTAAATATCATATCTTTGAAATAAAAATAAATTTTGCTTACCACAGCTAATTCCGAATTCAAACAAATATTGTTAAAACATACCGGTTAAGTTGCCATATAAACGGCTAAGTTGCCATATGAAGTTATAGTTACATCCAAATTTTAAAAGGCTAACCGTTAATGGAAATCAGATTAGTGGTACCACTTAATTAAAGAGAAATTTGATTAACACTGTGGAACTGATTGTAATTATCTTTAATATACGCTGTAAGCTTTCATTAACTTACGTTTGAATTTACCTCATTAAAATAAGCAAACCTGAAGGAATGAGTCCTGACCAAAGGGAAAAAAATCATTCGACAAGTTGACGCCATTCTTTCCACCCAACCATTCTCCCAAAGTCTGAAAGTTGCCAGGCATTTCGTTGCCAGTACTAGGAACGACTCGTGTGTTACAAGCTACATTTATTTTATTATGTTTACAAATTACGTTTTTTGTAAAGTTCACAGCCAATTTATCGTGTCAAAGAATTAGAAAGATCCCAAAATTAGCTCATTAATTGAAAGAAAGAAGAGAAAGGTAATTACGTTAGACACAACATTTGATTAAATTAAAGAACTTAATGAGACCGAAATAATAAAACTGGCAGTGATTTTGATTTTGCAAGTCTACAATGGCCGAATATTTTGCTTAAATCTCGTTAGCATTACAAATACAGTTAAGTTGCCTCCACATCTGTAAAATAATTAAACGAAATTATTATTAATTAAACTAAATTAAATTAAAATAATTCTTTTCTGTATATTTCCTGAACTTATTTAAATCGTTAGTAGAAACAATCACACAGTGAGCTTACTTTAAATCAATAAATATGTTTTCAAAAAATTGCCTGACTTTTCTGAATTATAATTTCCATACATCTCAAAGTCTACGTATTATAGTGGAAAGGAAAAATGAGGTACCTTACCAACAGGCGTCCTAATGGCGTTTGGATCCGTCATGTCTGCGTACTGCGGCAGCAACATCAAAACAGCATGGATCGATACGATATGGAAATATCTGACTTTTCAGAAGTGGAGAATAATGATGTATCATTTTTCTTCAAGAATAGCCTCAAAAATAGTATACGAGGAAATGCTTCATTTGACTTTCAAGAAAATTCCCAAAATGTTCCATGAACACAAAGTTTGGCGATTATGTTTTCGCTGCTTCATCCTTGCATTTTTGAAACAACATAATGGTTGTTTCTTAATGCGTAAGCTACATTGCTCTTCTAAAACTTTTCTTTTCAAAACAGTACGCAAAACATACATTAATAAAATTCACATTTTTCATAGCAAATATTTGAAGACTTATTTGAGTAGAAGAAATGTTCTTTTACAAGTTTAAATGCCCTGTGACGAAATTAATAGGAAACTTATAAGTGCATGAAATCCGATTATTTAATATTTGGCAATGCTGATTTTGTTTCATATTTTGTAAAACTTACAAAGTTGTTACTAACAAATTCTACGATTTCAAAGTGAGCGCTGGCAAAACTTTTCGAAATAAAGCATTTTAATTTCCAGCGACTCCCTAAACTGTTGCCACTCGGAAAATGAGTGCGAAAATTAGTGCTTTCAGAGTTTTTTTATTAATATCTCGGCTGATTAAAGTCATACGAAGATGAGAATGAGCGAAATGGTTTCCCACGGAATTTTGAAATCCGAGGAGAGGAGGACCTCTCTCTAAACTCAACTCCTCGCCATTCTGTAGGAAACAGTGCCACAAACAAACAGACATACGGGAACAGATTTTTAATAGTGCTGATTTCTTGCTGCTCAAATTTATTTTCACTTTTAATATTACTAGACATCTCCCACATCTGCAATAAAAATGTAATTGTTTACAACTACTGCCTTTCGAATGAATATTTGCAAATTATAACGCTTCCTCATGACTTCGTTTGCCACATTATTACATGTTATTAGCTATTAACTCATGGTTTCAAAATATTTATATTTTTAATTACTTTAATGTTATACGGTATTACGCTGTTTCATAAAAATTAGATATTTTACTTTGTCTATTATTAGTTAATTTTACTACCGATCTGAAACAGGTGTTTCTTAAACCAAACATTCAAGGAAATCATTTACTTTTTTCAGCGTTTCAAGATTGCTTAAAAATACCCTCCCATTTGAGTAGTTCCATTGCCTAAATAATCTAATTTATGCACATTGCTTGACAAATGTACATACTGCAGTTGTATTAAATGAGAACATTCCATATTACTCGATGTACTTTGTAATTTATAAAACCTTTCTTAAAATAATTCGCCCATTCATTTTTATTTCACTTTCAGCTTGTAGTTTTAAATAAAGACACTTACGTACAAAGCACATATCTCCTTACAATGCAAAAGAAATAGAAATGAAAGTTTGAAATATTTAAGTTCTTATCCATGGATAACGTATACATTATTTTATTTATTTTCATAGCTTTAAAGGTTATCAGTACTTTCGAGCTTGCTATAGACTTAAAACCTTATATAATTTTAGTGCAATGGTACAGTTTTTAACCGATTACATATCAAAATTTCAACAAAGGAATCAAGTCTATAAATATGACTATTATTAATTGCGCAGCTTTTTTTCCCCACTTCGCTTGCTGTTGCCAGCATGCGCTTCTTATCACGCTGCTTTTTCCGTCCTTTAACGATACGAATAACTGTATAAATTTGTTGAATGCGTAATTCAATTTAAAAAAGAACCATTTCCAATCGAATATGTCAATATTGAAGTTCACTTCCAAGTAAATGCCGAAACTCACAAATAGAAAGTTAAAACAAGATAACAGAATCCTCAGTAAACTTAAAAGATCTCAAATAAATTTTACTTTTTTATAAATTCTACAGCATTCAGATAGGACATACTATCAGTTTCCTTGAATTATTTATGGTCGCATAGGTAACAATTGGTGTTCGCCCTAAGCCAAAATCGGTGGGGATATCTTGAACTCGATTTTAAAAAGGGAAGTATCATTTTTTTATGGATAGAACCAAATATCACTCTTTTAAAAGAAAGGTAGGGAAGGCACCGGTCGTTACCATGGTAACCAACCAGATAAGACCTGCAGATGACTGAAGTCAAAAAAAATATTGGGCTGCAGATGACAGAGAATGTGATGTCGTCAGAGTGAAGGACATGTGTCATCGGCACGAGATGGGAGGAGCAGAAGAAAATGAGATTGTCTCTTCCACGAGACATCAATACACCGAACGCCATTTCTTCTGTCTTTATACTATAACTTTCACTTCCTGTAAAGAAGACTTAACCGGTTTGGATAAGTATATGCAGCATTCTAAACATTTATTCAAAACTGTTTCAGACAAAAGCGAGTTAGTATTAAAAGGTACAATTGAGTGTATTTCAAGAATATGATACTAAACTAAAAAAATCATTAATTAGTCCAAAGGGATTTGAATCCCGAAGGACTATTAGTTTCGTTTTGGCATTTTGCGTCGGACGGATAAATGTCGGTTCACTTTTCAAACTGTTGCCATAAAATGTTAGAGTCCTGCATTATATTTGAAGAAATTAAATAATGAAAATCTGCGTAAATGTATGTGTATTTCTCACATTGTCATAAAATAACGGTACATAGAGTTATCGAATTTTGAATAACGTAATCCTCCAACGAATATGAGCATGTGGAAGACCAAATTTGAAATTTGAAATTTGTTTTATGATCGATTTCCTATTTTTTAAAACTTTGACGAATTTTTGATTAACAAACTCAAGGATTTCAAAGCGAGCAATGGCAACGTTGTGCAGAAAAAACATTTTTATCTCCAGCGTGTGAGTCTCTGTATCGGAAATTCTAAAGATATGCTCGTTTTAAAACTATTTTGCGATATTGCTGTTGCACTGGATCTTATGGTTTAAGTGCGAGGAACATGATATTTAATAAAGAAAGGTAACACACAAAATGTTAAAAAACGCCCCTTTGGACGTAATTTAAAATCTGAAACATTTCAGATTTTTTTTTAATTAATAACTAAGTTTCTCATTAATCTTTAATTCTGAAGCTAAATTTCCCAAACGCATTTGACACATTTGCAAGAAAACCTTTTTAAACCTGGCTAATTATTTTTAGACATAAAAATAACCCATCTGAATGTGCTACGGTTTTTATAACACCTTCTTTATAATTCCGCTTTTAAAGCCTTTTATATTTTTCAATTTTGTTAAAATTATTTTAAAAATATTGTGAAGTGAAATAAAATATTTTTCTAATCAACGACATAACTATTATATTTAGAACAAAAATCCAGCAGAAAACGTTTTTTATAAGAAGAAGAGTAATTGATGTATACATATTAAACAACTCAAAAAATGATGCGATAATTAGCTGTCGTTAAAAGTATTATAAAATTGGCAAATAATTCCATATGCATATTTTTACATTAATTTGCAATGCATTCTAGTGCGGAGAAATTCACGAGCATTGCAATTTTCAAAAACGCAACAGCTAAGAAGTAAATTGTTGCTTTTATTTGTATGATTTTTAAAGGAAAATTATGGAATCTTCTAATACAAGTGAATTTAATACGAATGATAAGGGAAGCAAAACTCCTTATTTTATGAAATATTGAGGACTTCAGCCTTTCTGAATAATACCAAAATTCAGATAATTGGGTTCCGTATTTTCGGTAGGCCAAATATACAGGGTACGTACTAAAGTCCGGTACCAGCCGTTTAACTGCCAAACAGCTGCGGCTGTAGTCATAAAAGTGGTGTTTAGGTACAGTAAAGTGGCTATGCGCTACTAGATGAGATTTCCACCTATCTCGAAAATGATACGATATAGGAAGAAAAAGTGAATTACGAAGTTGTAGAGCATCGTCGATTTAATACAAAAAGACGCCTTATGAGCATGAATGTTAAAAGAACAGAACGTTTTAGACGCGCATTTGTTTTTTCGCGATTTCCGAAACTGTAACGTCACGAAGCGATCTTAGGAAAAAAAAACAACTAGTTATCACAAGCTACCTTTATTTTCGATGTTTCAAGCGGGTGACACGATTGCACAAGCACGTGTAATACGTCGTTCAAGGTCCTGCGATGTTTGTGGACGGTGAGGTATCCGCACAGGAAAAAGTCCACTGGAGACAGGTCAGGTTGAATGTGAAGGCCACTCTTCGAAACCATCGTACCCGATTATTTGTTCTTCGAATTCCTCCATCAACTACTGCTTCACTTGTGATGTCGTGTTGAAAACGTCAATTTAGGAGTTGAAGCAACAGCAGGTTCTCAACAAAATCCGGTATTATGTCTTGCAGAATTTCTAAATATTGTACGGCCGTTAACGTACCCTGGTAAAATACTGAGCCGATCAGCTTGTCATTATAAACTCCATAGCACAAATTAATCGAAAACCGTGTTTGACGCCAAACGTCGGCATAAGATGGTGGATTTTCCAGTGCCCAGTACTAGATGTTCTGCTTATTATACACTTCATTCCATGAAAGGCATGCCTTATCCGTCCACACTATACCTGCCAAGAATGTTGGCTGGACCTCTGTCTGGTTCATGACGAAGTTCCACAATGCGAAACATCTCTCGGCATCCCCGTACGGCAATGCCTGATTAGGTGTTGGTGGATATGGATGAGTACCTAATTTATTTAGGATTTTCCAAACGCGACATTTTGAGAGACCACAGTTTTCACTTATCTCTCGTGTGCTGCTGATTGGATATGTGAAACCGTGATAAGACATCTTCCGGTTGCATTTTCCGCCGTACTTTAGCTCGTCTGCCGGATCGAAGTCGGCTAGTCGCGCAGCCTATCTCCCTTAGACGTTTCACAACCTATAGGATGGTTTTGTATGAAAGATGCGGGCCTGCAGGAAAACGTTGCCGGTACAACCGCACTACCGATCGTTCCTTTCGATCACATTCACCGTTAGGTAGAACGATCTTACAATAATAATTTTTTGAAAATCGTTCCATGACTTTCAATATGCAACAACGTGGAGATATCTCTATTATAGCTGCCTCAGATGAACAGATGTGGCGTTTCATACTCTATTTACATATTCGCATATCAAGCTCAAGTTGCGTTGAGTTGATGCATTTTGCGACACAAATGTGCTCGATCTGTATGTTGTCTACTCTGTTTGTAAAGACAATCGGTGCAAGGATGCACACAGCTTGGCTTGAACCACAGTGCTCTCGGTTGTGAATTACAAGCGACATCACTGCGCTGCGATAAGAGCATTTTTTCCATCTGAAAGATAATCTTTTCTCTTTTCGTTCAAGTTTCATGACGGCCCACCAGCGGCCGAGCGGTAAAGTCGCTGAACACTGGTAGGTTCGGTCCCGAGGTTCGAATCCCACGAACGGGCTGGCTGCATGGGTGTTTTCGTGGTTTTCCCCATGTGTAACGTGTATACGAGTCAGTTTCCCTTAGAAAGTCCTCCACGAAGGCATCCCTTCCCTTAGGCAGATAGCCCTAGTGTGCTTTGCCATAATAAAATACACACATACACACAAGTTTCATGACGTCATAGTTTCGGAAATCGCGAAGAAAGAAATGTGTGTTTTTAGCGTTCTATTTTCAGCATTCATATTCACAAGGTGTCTCTTCGTACTAAATCCCCGATGCTCTACAATTTTGTAATTCACTTTTTCTTCCTATCTCGATCTCGTATCATTTTCGACATAGGGAGGCTAAGTCATCCGTTTTTCACCAGATAGCACTGTAAGCTATCCCATCAAGTAGCAATCCGGTATTATGTCCTGCAGCTATATTCATAAAATTGGTGTTTAGGTATAGTAAAGCGCATAGCCACTTTACTAAACTTGAACACCAATTTTATGAAAATTGGTGTTTAGGTATAGTAAAGCGCATAGCCACTTTACTAAACTTGAACACCAATTTTATGAATATAGCTGCAGCCGTTTGGCAGTTAAATGGCTGGTACCGGACTTTAGCAAGTACCCTGTATATTTATTATTACTATAGTCAATAAAAAATGTCACTCTTTTAATCCAAGAACAAAATATTTTAATTGAAAGAACAAGCTATTTGCAGTTTGTTAAGAGTGAATCCAGTTACTGATATTTTTCAGTTACTTTAAAAAAAAGCAAAACAGCCTAAATTGTATTTTTTTTTCATAACATGGGAAGCATTCATAGATTATTTTCGAACCAAAGTAAACATATATAAAGAATAAAAATAAGCAGTATGAAATACAAAAATTGTAAAATACTAGAGGGTAAGTCCGCCGGAGGAGGACTTGGGGACAAAATAAAATTTTTAAGTTCTATGTACACATGAAAAGAACATACATAAAAACATTTCAGTACGAATTAAATCGGTTAATTCTTTCGAAGTAACAAGCAGTTCGAAAATAATTTTTGTTGCCAAACTAAGAAATAAATAATTTTGAAACTTAAAGTTAATACGTATACGTATAACGTCATTGTAAAGATCGTGAGTTGTAAAGATCATGACTTGTGAAGATCGTGACTTAAAGAGAACGTGAAATATAAATAATAGGACAAGAACTTGCATTTTACGGTGTGGCAACAAGAAGAGGATTCGAAAGATTTTTATATATATTTTTGTTTAGAGAGTTGAAGATTTTTTAATATGTTAATAGTTGTAAGAGTTTTAACTGCAGTAGTTAACAGTTTAAAATTTTGATAGTTTAGAGCTGCAGTATTTATTTTTTTTTGGTTCTGTTTTAAAATTTAAATAAAAGTATTTTGTTTATTCTGAAAAATTAGCTTTATTCTTCCTACAAGATTCAATATTCATTATATTGAAATGAGGAAAGGATTTTTACTGGCGCAGCCGGTAGGATCGGAGTTTCCCCGCATATAATTACGAACCAAAATAACTCAGGTGAGAGATCAATTTACCTTGGAAACGTAAAATAGTTAATTAAGATTATGAAAACTTAATTATTGTTTCCGTCATGGAATCTTAGTTTATTTACTTATCAAAGTAATGAATACGCCAGTGTTCAAATGTAATTTTCAAAGTAATGAATACGCCAGTGTTCAAATGTAATTTTCAAAGTAATGAATACGCCAGTGTTCAAATGTAATTTTCAAAGTAATGAATACGCCAGTGTTCAAATGTAATTTTCAAAGTAATGAATACGCCAGTGTTCAAATGTAATTTTCAAAGTAATGAATACGCCAGTGTTCAAATGTAATTTCGTTTGACTCGCCAGAGTAGGTGAACAACACATTAAGTATTGATTCTACTGATTGATTTTCGTGTCGAATAAAATTAAATTCATTGTGAATTATATTTAAATAGAAAAAGAAAAGAAAAAAAATAGCTTTTCATAAAACTAAGAGTCTATTGGCTGAATAAAATCGAGACATGGCTTTTATGGGACGTGGGAAAAAAGAGGATTTGCTGGCTTTAGCTGCTGAATTAGAAATTCAAGTAGATCCAAGTATGAAAATCGTGGCGATAAAAAATGAAATAATTCAAAGTGATACATATGATGAAGCATTTGCTAAAGAAGTGTTTTTAACGATTATTGAAGAGAGGAAAAGAAAAGAAGAGATTGAGGAACACCGAAGAAAGGAAAAAGAAGAGATTGAGGAAAGACGAAGGAAAGAAGAATTAGAAGCACAGCAGAAAAGAGAGCAAATGGAATTTGAATTGAGGAAACTCGAAATTGAATCTCGTGTTCGACTAACACAAACTCCACCAACAAATGAAAATGGACATCATAATTTTGATTTAATTAAGCTTATTCCCAAATTCAATTTAAGACACGATGATATTGTGATTTATTTATCCTTATTTGAAAGACAAGCTAAAAGGACAAAGATTGATCCTAAAGATTGGGTTTCATGTTTATTGACTTTAATGCCATCTGAAATCATTCAATTAATTGGTAGGGAATCTGAAGAAAATTTTGAAGATTATGAGTACATTAAGGCCATTTTATTGAAGAGATTTAAATTAAATCCTGAAAGCTTTAGAAAAAAATTTGTGATGCACCAAAAGAGCGCTGAAAAATCATGGAGAGATTTTTGCTACGAAATTACAAGTTATTTTGAAGAATGGATCAATGGTCTTGAAATCACAAATTTTGCCGCGTTAAAAGACTTGATTATTACTGACCAAATTAAGAAAAGAGTACCCTATGAAGTAAGAGACCATCTTCTTGACGACTGGGCGAAATTCGTTTCTCCAACCAAATTAGCTGATAAACTTGACGAATATGACAGTGTTCATAATATCTCAAAACAGAATGGTGGTAATCCATCAGCAGACAGAACTAATAAAAAATGGCAACCTCGTTCTCCACTTCCAGAAAGAGCTTTCAGAAATAAATCGCTGTACGCTGAAAACACGCCAAGAGTGTACCCATCCCGTAAGAGTGACGAACCACAAAAGACTAATTTCAAATTAACTTGCTATAATTGTGGAAAAGAAGGTCATACATCTAAGTTATGTACCAAAAATCGGATACCAAGAAGTGCTTCTGCAACAGCACAAAACAACTTAATACAAACACAAGCACCCCTAGCAGAAAAAGAAAAACCAGAAGTGCTAACTGCCAAGATCTCTATTCCTGTCTCAAAATCAGTGGATGTATCTAGAAACATAGATGAATTAAAACTGGTCAAAGTTAAATGTGGAGATATTATTCTAAATGGAATCGTAGACACGGGAGCACAAATTTCAGTAGTCCGTGAGAAATTGGTTGACAACATACCTTGCGAAGGAGAAAGTAAAATAGAGATATCTTCTGCTTTTGGTGAAAACGAAATTACTCCACTAAAGATTTTCCAGATGAAAATTGACGATGATTTTCACGGTAGAGTGTCCATTACGTGTGCTGTTTCAAAAAAGCTAGTTACCGACTTGCTATTGAGTTCTTCAGCTTATGAAACACTCTGTGGAAATATCGAACTGTGGAACTGTGATCGTCATTGGGATGCATCCCCCTTAGAGTACAAAGAGACAGATGATAAACCCTCACCAGTTGAAGACAATACTACAAATTTGGCTGTTGTTCATCAGATTTCCCAAGAAAACATAGAGTCTCTGAAAACAACGAACAGGGTAAGAATAGAATTCAAGACACATCAAGAACAAGACGAAACTCTAAAAAAATGCTTTGAATGGGCAAATAAAAATCAAAATTCATATACTTTCGATGATTACTTCCTTCCGAATATATCTGTGGTGAAATCATTAAGCAAGTTGTGTTACTTTTAGAAAAAAGAAGGGAAGTCCTAAGAATGGCACACGAAATCCCTCTTGTCGGCCATCTCGGTGAGAAAAAGACAATTCAACGAATCAAGTACTCATTCTTTTGGCCTACTATTAAGCAAGATGTTAAAAAATTCTGTGAAAGTTGTAAAGAACTGCCCTTTACAGAAATAGAGAAAACAGAAATGATAGAAGATGAAATTGTTGAACAGGAAGCACAGAAGGAAGAAATTATAACTGAAAAGGAAAATGTCATCCACAATGAAACTGAAAACCACAGAAACCTTTCAAGTTCAAGGGTGAAAACATGGAAGATTGAACCGAAAGTTATTCGGATGACATCGAAGAACTGGAAGACGAGAAAGAAACGGAAGGAATTGCTGAATTAATAGAAGAGCCCGAGTCCGAGGTAGACAATCTACATCATGTTGATGAAGAATTATTAGAAAAAGAAGAAGAAAAAAAATTGCTGAGATTTTTTTTAGTTTATAGGACTTTCACCAAGCACAGAAATCCCATATTTGAAGAAATTGATAAAGCTGAAACAATTGATGAATGGTATGAGCTACTCGACAAAGCCATTGGAAAGATAGAAGAGAAGAAAGATGATAAGGAACAACAGCTACTAGAATTGCCTACCATAGGTGAGAATGATAATGAAGATAAACCATTTACAAAAGAAATGCCCATAGCATTTTTCAGCAAGAAACTAACGCCCTGTCAACAACGATGGTCAACCTTCGAACGAGAAGCAGTATGTGTCATCGCAGCCTTGAAAAAATTTGACACATGGATTTTCGGTGCCAAAGTGCAGATTGTGTCTGATCACAATCCCCTCACCTACTTGACCCAAAGCGCCCCTCATGGTGCTAAACTGTCTCGTTGGGCCTTAGCGTTACAACGGTATAGCATGACTGTGACATACCGCAAAGGGAGTTCACATGAGAATGCTGATGCTTTGTCAAGGTTAGCTGTTAACTCTTTCTCTCTCAATGAACTCTGAGCAACATTGTCTCTACGGTGACGAATGTGCTTCTTGTGGGGGGACTTGTAAAGATCGTGAGTTGTAAAGATCATGACTTGTGAAGATCGTGACTTAAAGAGAACGTGAAATATAAATAATAGGACAAGAACTTGCATTTTACGGTGTGGCAACAAGAAGAGGATTCGAAAGATTTTTATATATATTTTTGTTTAGAGAGTTGAAGATTTTTTAATATTTTAATAGTTGTAAGAGTTTTAACTGCAGTAGTTAACAGTTTAAAATTTTGATAGTTTAGAGCTGCAGTATTTATTTTTTTTTGGTTCTGTTTTAAAATTTAAATAAAAGTATTTTGTTTATTCTGAAAAATTAGCTTTATTCTTACTACAAGATTCAATATTCATTATATTGAAATGAGGAAAGGATTTTTACTGTCATGATTTAAATTCAATTATATATATAACAACGTTTTCTCAATACCAATATAATAATTAATATGAGAATACCATACGGTGTCAGTTACCCTAACCTGAAACAAAATGCTGCCAACAGCAATATTTATTTAGAATTTAAATTGTCTACTCTGTTTGTAAAGACAATCGGTGCAAGGATGCACACAGCGGGGCTTGAACCACAGTGCTCTCGGTTGTGCATTACAAGTGACATCACTGTGCTGCGATACGAGCATTTTTTTCATCTTAAAAGTGTCTCTTCGTCACTAACGAAACATTTTCGATATAAAATGACGTCACGTGCAATCGCGTGCTTTCTTCAACGTTAGAATATGATCTTATATAATAATAATATATTTAATGTTTGGAAATGCTATTTTTATTTCACATTTCACATTTGTATTCAAAAAATTTATTTCGAAATTAATCAGTGTTTCATTTTAGAGAGGGCAAGACTGCTGCCACTCAGAAAAATAAATGCAAAAAATAGCGTTTTCAGATTTTTTAATTAATATCTCAGTTGATTAAAGCCGTGCGAAAACGAGAATGGTCGAAATGGCTTCCCACGAATTTCTGAAATCCGGGGAGGGGTAACTCCCGAAACTCAACTCCCCGCCTTTCCGAAGGAGATGATGCCACAAACAAATAAACAAACAGACAGACGCGCACAGATTTTATTAACATAGATTTATTACCTTATTTTTCACTCAAGGAGTAAAACTCCATTGTAAATAGTCACTTATTTAATAAACATTTAAATACAACATTTTTACCGACTTGAATTTCTTTCATATTTGATAGCCTTTTTTTAAAATTCTTATTGGCATTGATTTTATTAGATTTTCACAAAGCACGTTCCTTTTTGTTGCTATTCTGTTTTACTTTCAATTTATACTTATTAAATCTCTAAGTGTCTTGGTTTCGTCTTTCAAATTATGATATATATTCTAAAAAGAGTCAGCATATAATTTAATGTAGGTATTCTGTTGATTGCTGGACAATAATACACTAGTCATATCAAATATGGGCATTACGCTTTGATTCCATTTTTAACATTTTTAAAATTCTCTTTCAAAATATTTAAGCAAATAAATTTGTCTATTTGACCATCTCTCAAAAGAAAATTTTCAACTTAATGAACCTTCATAAAATCCAAACCACCAACACGGTTTACTCTGAGAATAAAATTTAAAATTTCTATTTTCCACACTACATATGAGCCCACGCCAAATATGCTTCCCCGTTTTTTTCTTTTCTAAGGTGGTTCACAAAGCGCATTACGTGCGATGAGGCGTTTTCATGCATAAAAAGGACTAAATCGTAGATGGCAGCAACATAAAGAAGGATCAAGTGTCTTTGAATTTCACCTCTGTAGCTTTGATCAGTCAGGTGAAATTACGAAGTCCTGCATATCAGTTTGTCCAACTAATCGTCTCATTTCCAAACAACCATTAGGTAAACATGATCTTTTCTTTGACATGCGTTTAACTGTATCAAACATTTTGTGTACAAATCCAAAATTGTCGATCATTAAGCTCTAGGTTAAATCAAGAGTTTTTATTAGAAGATCATTTGACTGTACGTGGCAGAGCCAAATGGCAGTGTTCTTCAGGCTGGTTTCTTTAAGCTTTCCGATGATGGATGGCTATTGGATGCAAAACACTGTTCTATGTACATATTGTATGTAGATGTGCGAAAGCGTTTGTAAATTGCACGCGTCAAATACTCTAGTTTCAGTTGCCGTTAAAAGTTGTTTTTTTAACTGGGAGGCATTTTGACACCTTATCGAAAGGACTTGTATTGATAAATAACAATCTTCATCACAACTGGTAATTCTTGAGTGATCTAGACCGGGATATCTTCGAACAGTTCCCGTCTCTTGTAATCAAATTCACAAACCTGAAGTTAGTTACATTTAGGCTCGCTTCAATGGCAGTGGCAGACGTAAAGATCTGTTATTTTATGCTGTCTTACAACATTCCTTTATTTCGAGACAAGGCAAATTGTGTTTATTCGTTTCTGTAAAATTGTGTTGACTCGTAAGATTAGTAATCAGAAAAGGGAACCTATGTAACATCAATTTCACTCAATCTAATTGTAATAATGCAGCATTTGATACGTGTAAACCAAAATTTATGGAATAAACAATCAACAGTTGGCTTGTATGCAACTTATAGTTGCTTTTTTTAAACCCTAAAAAGAATTTTTTATTGAAGGATGTAAGCTAATCTTCATGGCATACGCTTTTTCTAAATTTGATTAATAGCTTCAAAATATATATATATACACTATACTGAACTACCATTTTGTGTAATGAAATGAAAATTTAACATATAAACATAAACTAACAGTAGTCTTAGTTTTGTTTGACCTTAATAAAAAAAAATGGGGATCCAGATAAATGAAATGTGTTTATAGTATAATGAAATCAAAAATATACACAAGGGAAATTTACTTATCTACTCTAAGTAATTTCATACAGTATATTAATAATTTAGAAATACTTGATAGTACCTGTTTAGGTAAATTATTAGAAAATTTATTACACTTGAATTAATATTCAACTCGTATTTTATTGTTTGAAATGCTTTCGATAAAGTAATTGTTTCCAAAAGGAAAGCGTGCTTAGATAGTTTAATCAACTTATCAAGTAAACACTTTTTCATAAAAGCGACGTGAATGTATCCGTCAATTGAACCTGAAGTAAATAAGCCGAGTTACTTTTACTATATTGATTGAAATTGTAAATGTAACCGTAAAAACCTGCAGTGTGTTGTTTTAAGTCGCGGATATTGCATTAGGACATTATAAATTTTCAGAGCAAAAGAATTTCGTGACCCATCATGGCTTACAGATATCAAAAATGCTTACAGATATCAAAAATGTTGTGGGGATTGTTCAACGTTCTTGCTCAAACCTTTGAAATAATTTGGTGGTTTTTTAAAAGTTTCGAATTAAGCCTGTAGAGACCAGATGATTTCTGAAATTTTTCAGGCGACTACTAATCCGATGATCTGTCCTACCATCACGATATAATAGTATTCTAGACATTCTTATGAAACGTTCATAGAACATTTACATATATGCCGCTGCTAACATCAGCTATAAAGAGGTGTATTTCAAGTTCCGAAATCTCATAATCATGCATAGCGAATATAAAACTGCATTCAATGCGTATCAAAGGGGACAGACAGCACAACTGCTGGCTACCCAGAATATCACATCCAGTTCTCCAACTCTGTACCTCTGACAGGCTAAGCAGCTTATTTCATTCCACCCCTTCAGTGCCAAATGATTATCTGTTTAGCACTTATAGAAAACGAAAAGCAGCATTTGATGATATTTTACCTCCGAAATCATTTGGATACGGCATCAGTTCGAACACATAAGACATTAATAAGAGTTAAAGCGGTATGTAACAAAGAAGACGATGTACATGTAAAGCCGATTTGCACAAGAAGCGAAATATTTAATTCAGCGGTCTCAAACTCTAATTGCATGTAGGCCGAATGTACGATCTGAAAGTAGATGACGAATCAAAATGTTTTTGAACAAATTGAAAGTTTTCCCGGCCCTTCGGTACAGCAGTTAAAGTCACTAACCACGTTCCCTCCTGAGCGGCTGTGTGAAATCTAAAAGATAGTATCTGCAAAACATTTTGGCTACACTTTGTAAATGAAGCATCCTGACTTCTACATGATAATTTTTTCAGAGTGACATCTATTGGAAATAAATCTAATACGTTGAATTAATGCTAAGTAACTTACTTAAACTAAAATTAGGCAGATTACAGAAACCTTCCAATGAGCCAAAATTTAAGAATAAATAAGGGCAATATATTCTCATATTTTTATTAACTGCATTTTTCTTTACACTTACCAAAATACATATATTTGTATGAAAATAATTATAAAATTCTTTATTTCTAAAGACAGCTAATGATCTCACTGCGTTTCGATTTTCATAAATTTGTAACCTTGGAGAAAAATTGCTAGAAATTCTTTTCATCATTAATTGTAGATGATCATTGGACAATATGGTTCTTTTTCTACATTTATAAATTTTCAAATAAATAAAAAACTGTTTTAAAATAAATGTACTCTTTAACAAAGTGTTTATTACTATTCCGAAAAATCGTAACTGAGGTTATTTATCTAGTAAGCACGAGAAAATTTTAATCAAATCTGTACCTTCAAAGTTTTAAGCGAAATTTATATCATAGTGTAAAAGATGTTTTGGAGAGTTACTCATGTTTATTTTTAACACTAATGAGAATAATATAAAACTAGAGTCAAAATCATTAAATATTAAAAATTTTCTATAAACTCATGTCATAATAATGTTCATTAATTTATAGAAAATGTATTCACGAGCCGTGTAAAATTTCTTTCAGGGTCACCAGTTTCAGACCACTGGATTAATTGATAACTGGTATTATCGCATTTTATTTTTCTAAGTTATACTAATGACAGTTAAATTTATTATTATTATTATTTTATTTATTTAAATGCTGTTTTATTAAGTGTTAATGTTTGCTGCTATGTGTAAAGTAGTACAAGTTATCAAAATATTTGAACCTGGTCAGCTACTTAATGTACCAATTCATCATATTAATATATGCTTCTATTATATATCATTTGGGCAATGTATTAGTGTGGAACCTAAAATACTGCCTGATGCATCGCACATAAATTCATTGTTTCTCTCGGAACATCGCTTCCCCATACTGAAACATATAATACATATATATCAAGCAACTCGGAACTAAGAGGGGCTACTATTCGCATTCGTCTCATACGCAGAACTCCTAACATGGTTTTACAGTTATACTTATTGCCAAACGAATCAGTGAATCATATTAAAATATTCTTCTATTGTATATTATTTGGCCAATGTATTAGTGTGAAACTTAAAATAGTGTCTGATACATTGCACATAAATTCATCGTTTCTCTCGGAACATCGTTTCCCCATAGTGTAAGGTATGATACATATAGCAACGCAGAACTACTGAGAGTAGCTACTGTTCGCATTCGTCCCATACAGAGAATTCTTCACACTTGGTTTTGAATATCTCCAAGTTGCAACGCAAAATAACGGGGTACTATCTTCTGAAATGATACCATTAGTCCGCCTTACGACTTGGTTTTTAGTAGCATCTCAAAAGCGCAAAATCTATGGCGTGGTAGTAGGAATAAAGTATTTGTAGGAAATTATCATAGAATAAATCAATCATTGCGCTTACTAAACAGGTTTCATATCGCAGACCTCCCTTTTGTCTCCCTTTTGAGTGCCATATTTTAGATAAATATTTAATAATATCTGAATCTCAATATCGTATTTTCGTATTTTAACTGCATAGTTAGATTGTTGCCTTCATAAATAAAATTGAATTAAAATGTGATTTTTTATGGTTTCTCGAATATCCCTTTCTCTCCTTTCTCTATATCCCTGAAGTTTCCAGCAAACAAATCAACAAGTTTTTCCTTACATATCTTACGGAAATCTCGCATATGTTAATTGGTTTTGATTACCTTCATCACGATCTCCTCGTATTAAAATTGTCAAATAAACTACCAGGGTTTCAACAAACTATGGCCTTTTAAGTTTAGTCGGTATAATATAAAATTAAACTAATTAAATATTAATGAGACAACTAATTAAATATTAATGTTTTGCAAAGTAAGAAAAAGGAAATGCCAGTAAGAGAGGGGGAACTAGTATAGTATACAATATATGCTTAAATGGTCATTTCCCAAGATTCAGTAGTGCATTTCAGTTACTAAATAATAATCCTTTAAAAATTAATAGCAATCAAAATAAATATATATATATATACAAAATAAATATATGTATATAAATAAATATATGTATATGTACTATTTTTTTAGAATGCTTGTTCAGAGATATTTATGTTTACACATTTCTTCTGAATTGTTTCTGTTTCTTATCGATATATTCCTTATCATTTTATAAGAAATTTAAAGGCGTTTGAGCTCGTTAAAATATGCATGGAAATTCTGAACTGGTGTAAAATTTGAAAAATGCAATTATGTTCAGAAGATGAAGATACACTATATACGTTAATTACATTCTTTATTTCTTTGCAAGTACCGATGAATTGCACGAGGAAGAAAACTTCTTGTTAAATACTTCAATAGGTTTAGCCTTATTAGCTACTGAAACCATATAACGTTACGTGCTTAAATGCTTTCTAAAGCATAAAGATGTTAAAAGGAACCTGTGAGCCGCACGTATTACTGTCTATGATTTTTTAATAACTGACAAAGTTATATTAGATGATCTCAGAAAACATGAATCCTTGTGGATAAGATAAAGATTTTCTGAATTTAATTTCAAAACTAAAAGTTTAAAACAAACGTTCAGTAGAATTTTTGAACATTTAAGTAATCGAAAATTTCGTTTAATTGCATTAAAAGGGAAGTTTCGATGATGTAACGAACTCGAGAAGCACTTAAGTAGTGGAAAAAATATAAAAAGAATGAGACTCAAAATATCAGTCAATGTCACACGATGAAATGAAATCAATTCGAAACATAAATTAATTGATCTGGAAATGATACTTTCCAAAGTAATTAATCTTACTTAGGCGAATACAAGAATAGAATTTTGAAATTCTGCTTTTGTCGATTTTAACGCGTATTCATTAGCGAACAATATCAGAATATGAAAATTATTCTGCAATGTATTTTAGAACAACCATTTACAATTTTTAATGGAATATATATTACCGAAATTGCTTAATATAAAGTTTTTGTAAATACATCTGTTGTATAAAGAATAAAACTCTGCAGTCAAAATGCAAATTATGCTAACCTGTATGAGCTTTTGGAAAGGTTAAAGCAAATCCTTACTAAAAAAGGAAAAATTAAATATTCACATAGATTGGAAGCAAAGTCATTTGAATTTAACTTAAGAATGATGTTACCATTCATTAGAAAACTTTATGCATTTCTAAAGAAACTAACAATATTCTTGTGTATTGAAAAAAGGTAACCTATCTTAGCAATTATTTCTACAAAATCAGTATCAGCTAAGATATGAATTATTTCTAATTTTAAATTAGATTTAAAATGTCAACTTTTTATTAGGTGAAAGATATCAGTTTTAAACCAGTTAAAATATTTCTTTAACTTTTTTCTCGAAATAATCAACAACTGCTAAATATTTCTACGAAACATATTAACTCTAAAAGTTCCTAGAACGGGATTTCCGAACTTACTATGCCCACAATATCAGATGCATTTTCCAACGTGATGCAGAGAATAGTAACTACGACTGCACTTTAATATCTATGCCAAGAAGGACGATAAGGTAAATCACGTCAAGAGTTAGTAAATTATTAGCAAACTGAGAAACGAAATTAAGTCAGAAGCTTGTATTTCATATATAAATTTTCCATATATCAAATAAAATCTATCCGTCTAGCCATATATTGAGTAAATTCCTGTCTTGTCTTTTACGTTATTCTAAATATACTTTTGATATTTTGTATTGTTCTAAATTTGAGTAATTTCAAACCATACAGTTATACTTGTAAAATTATAAGTGTATAATCGTTTATACATTATAAATATACTTAGTACTATTGATTATGTTTTCTCGAATTCCAAGTAAATTTTATTTTGATTAAAATTGAATTTCACTCTTCTGATTAATTGTTTGTAACGTTGCTTCAGATTTTGTAACAAATTTCTGGAGAAAATCCATTAGACAAATAATGTCTTCCGTTTTCTCTGTTTTGTTTTTAATTTCATTTCATTTTGTGTAATAGGCAAGATAAATTATTCTTTTATTGCATATTTAAAGACAGGCGTACCCATCTTTTTGTTATTTCGCTTTGATTCTGCAGGGAAGCACTTTATATATATTGAATATTATGTGGGTTATCGGATATCACAAAAAACGCAGTTTTTTGGATATTTGCTTTATTAAAAGTTTTTCCCGTTCAATTTCCTTTTTTTTTTACAGCACAAATTTATTATAAACTTCATTTAAAAAATAATTTAGTTCCAATTCTTACTTTTGATGAAAAATTCAGCTTTCACATCACCAAAGTTTTTTCTATCATCCTTAGAAAACCAAAGCCTTCAGTAACCTGTATGTTTAAAATACAGAAAGGACCGTCCCCGTCCGTTTCCTTCCCTCTCCATCAATTAATGTGCAAAGTGGTGTAAGGAATTCAAATGGTATTTTTTCTACTTCCTAACAAAGAAGCTTCCATTAGTCTCTTAGGACAAGCTGTCTGAAAAAAAACTAATACAATACATTTGGGGAAACTACTACTGCATATCTTAAGGGGAGGGAAGAAAACAGCGTTGCAATCTTGCAGTTTCTGGTGTCTGTGGTCGTTTGAGTGAAAGGCTATCTCGGACGTTTTGGCCTTCAAAGGGTTAAATGTCAGATTTATAGAACGTCACAATGTCACTTACGATGACATAATGATCCATATTATATAACTTCATCCTTATTATGGGGTGTTCAATGTCATACGTGTTTTTATTAATGCTGCTTGTATTTTCAACAATTTAATAACATTTTATTAATTGGTTACTACTTACTTTAATAAAAAGCATATATTCTAATAGCCTACATTCATGTAGTGAGGCTGAGTTGCACACCAACACCTGCAGATTTAAACTATGTCATCCAAAGACGTTAATCACATCACATTTTTACATAGTAGTAAAGATTTCCGTTTTCATAAAACTTCTCATAGCCCCTCATTTAAGATTAGGCTGCATTTATCTTCATCGTTTCGAAACTAATCGTATTTTCTTTATAAATAATTAAGTATTTCTTGAGTCCTAAACGATCTGTCAATAATCTCAATGCTCATTAAAGAATTCAATTAAAATGAAAGAGTATGGAATTTCGATATGCAGCATATTAGCAATTCCATGCAAATATTTAGATGGTTGATTGTTTTCTTACTCAATATTAGAACTCTCTTTGAAGACAGTATCAAACCATGTTACTGGAGTATCTGTTGCTTCCAAATAGGAATAATTCAAGCAACATTTGTTACACTCTGTCAAAAGTTTGAAACAAATATGAATGAAGGGCAACATGTTGCAATGGAACTGGTTTTCAGCTTTTGGATCGCAGGAAATCGTGGAAAATGTCCAAAAATCTATGAAAAATGCATTTTTGATATTATATTTTGGAGATATTTCCGAAAATCAAATGTAAAAGTGAGGTTAATTTTTTTCTGACAGCTTAGGCACCCGTAAGCTGAAAATGCATGTAGGTGATTGCATTGTCGTGGTGAATATTATGAATATATTTTGGGTAGATATAGTAGAAGCTTTACTTCGTTTTTTAATTTGTCTTCAGCATTTTCTCCCTCTCACGTGACATAAATATTGTTCATTCGGAAGCAGTGACTTGTCAGATTTCCACTTCATGTTATGACATCCAGCACCATCCGCACTCATCTGACTAAATGAGCTGTAAAACGCCTCTTCTCGCTCATAAAACGAAAGTCGTGATTAAATGGCATCCAACTAAGATATAGCCAAGGATATGAATGCGATCCCGTGATGTACATCATTCTTTAGCAAATGTATTAAACATGAGGTAAGCAGTGTTTTGAATTAGAAGAAAAGTATTTATGAGGAATAAAATTTTAAATAAATAAGAACAACATTTTTTTTTAAATTTTGAGTTACTTTAGTAATAAAACATCTGGACCATAATTTATAATAGACAAACTTCTGCTTTGTTGTATTATAACATAGGGATGCGCATTTTGTCTCGCAACACAGGAATGTGTATACTGTTGCGCAGCAGAGGGATATCTCTACAGTAACTTTCACAACAGATCTCTAATAACAGTAACACAAAAATATGTATTCTGTCGCCTTAGATCTTAATAATGAGATTATATTATGGTTTATTTCGCCATATGATACATCGTATTATAAATACTATTAAATAACATACTAGATTTTCTAATGTTTTTGGCTTTGAAAAATCGTTAAAATCGTTTTTTACTTCCTTGTACGATATAAAAAGGAAGTATTGTAATCGCGAAAAGTTTCGGGCAGAATATTTCAACGAAAATATCCATTTTGACCGCTATCGAATGCAATTTAACGACGTTTTTGCGTGATAATCTGTACGTAAGGACAGAATAAAAGACTCGTGTTCTCCAAAAAAGTTATAAAACTGCTTTAAAATTAATTCTGAAGAGAATTTTTCGTGACGTCTGTACAAACGTATGTACGTTTGTTCGTACGTATCTTGCATAACTCAAAAACGAGTAGCCTCAGAGCATTGAAATTTTGTATATAGGACTGCTATAACATGTAGATATGCACCTCGTATTTTGGTTGAAATCGGCCGCACAAAACGTATATAAATATATTTATATATATATATCCACTCTGTTACGCGGCTCAGTGATCTCAGTTTCTTTACTCTTATATGCTTGTAAATTGCACATTTTTTGCTTTAAAAATGATTGAATTATATTGTTTTTATCTTCCGGTTAAGGTTTTTATGCCTTTAGTAAATCTGTATGCAATATTTTTAGAATTATCAAAAATTTTAAAGTTGTTTAAGTGCAGCTAAGCCTTTTTTTATAGCGGCCATTGATTGTTTATATTTAAAACAGCAAACTAGTGGATTTGTTGCCAATCTAGAGAAACTTAGCTTCGCAACAACAAAGATAACGCCTTCATTTATTATTTCCAATTAAATCATGCTTAATCCTTTCTGGAATTTTTTCGAGGAAATAAGTGTTTAAGATTTACTTCGTAATTTTTAATACAGATATTTTGAGTTTTTATGTATTTTTGCCTTCTCGCGAAGTGAGAACTGAATTAATTGAATGAGAAATACTCAATCGTCTGTGAAAAACTGTTTCTTTTTTGTTTTATTTGCTTAATTTCTTTTATACATCATTCTAGCTTTATTATAGTATTTGAATAGAACATGTGGCAACGATTAGATAATTCTATTCTTTAAATGATATGAATTTTGTGCATTATGAGTTATAATATGAACGAAATATAATACTGTTAAGTGAATCTAGCGCCAGAGTGTCGCTATGGTAAACAAATACTAGAGTGAATTTTAAAGAGTGCATTTATTCTATTGTGGTTTATGCGCTGTCGGCGAAGTAGATTTAATTCAATCAAATAAGTTTATTTGAAATGTAAGAAAAATGCTTATAATTTAACATTCCGTACATGGAAGTCATGTGGTGTACACATCAGATTTCTTTATATTAATCCACAAGATGTGTTATTTTACATCTTGTATGCATATGTTTCCTTAGTTTGCATCCCGTACAGATTTTCACTTCACCCTAACGAGTGAAATGTCTAAATCATCAATTTGGAAATGTTTCTTTAAAATTCTGTGCATTTATATCATATCTCACAGAAACATTATGATGTTATCGTCTATTTAAAAATTTAATAACGTCTTCCCAGAATTTATCCATTTTAAGGCACAAATTCACCGAGTGTAATAATTTAACAAACTGGAAACATATCAGGAAGTATAGGTAATACGAGACATATCATGTTTTTTTTTTCTTTTAAGACACGTTACAAAAGGCTGTTCTTAAATTGGAAATGAAACTGATGTCATCACTTTATAAATTTTCCTGCATACGAAATCATAAGGAATGAGATCTGCAGTGTTTGCATAATCTCTTGCATGCCTTCCAAACTATTAAATGAAGATTCATTATTTAAAGAAACATTTTAGGGTTGCTGTCAGTAGAATGCAGATTAATATATAAATACAGGATCAAGCGTAGTTTAAGAATCTTAGCAAACTCACATTATTTTAAAACATTCATTGACTGCTTCATCATTGCACTACTTTATATTCTAGCAAGCAGTAACGACAAATTGAATGAAAATATTAAAGGAGAAAGAGGAAAATAAATGCAATAGGAGCTTTTAAATCTTTAACTTGAAGTTTTCACAAGGAATATGCTGTCCATTCCATGCAATTAGATTATACAAATATTCTTTTTATGTTGTGGGTTTAATAAATAAATAATATATATTCAAATTTATAAAAAAAAATCAGCCATTTTTTTAATGTAAATCATTTTATTAAAACAACTGCGTGTAAATGTGTGTTCGGCCCATATTTTAGTTCTTCCAAACATGTCTAATGCAGTGTCTAAAGCAGGCATATCGAATGCTTTTTACGTGATGTCAAAGTACGTTTTATGGGGGTCTAAACACTCCTAAGGACAAGTATGAAAGGAATTGTTTCTGTTGCGGCTACTAAACTGAAGAACTCCATTACTCTGATTGAAAAGGTAATGATTCTTTGTTTATACGACATACCTACTCATCTCCCTAAAGCATACCCAATTAACTAAAAGCCATCCTATCTTTTGTTCTTTGCGTTAACGCTATATCTACATAATAGTATTAGTTAATGCTCCGAGATGGATTGCCCTTGCGTTTAGTTTTACTGGAAGGTACAAATACAATTATATACACTTTGCCTAATTCAACTGATCATGTTTTAGATTGTTGTGAATTTGATTAGGTTTGTGTAAGGTATTTACGATAACAGTTCTTGTCGATAAAGCTAAGTAAATTAGTGACATAGTTACGAACAACTCCTTGTTCCTATTGATGCTTTCCTCTTCTTGAATAATGCTTGGTGATACGCACAATTTAATGCTGGGATCTAATGGTCTGGAAATACTCTTGCGTTCCTTCATTCTATACATCGCAGAAAGCTTTTCGATGTATTGAACTGGGCTGCAGCCGTAGATTTATCTTCATTTATTTTGACATTCATTATATGGACTACTTTGAAGTTGCAGAAGTATTCTATTGCTTACGTACAGCTGGAAATATGGACAAATACAAAAAAGTATGTGTTATTTTTTAGTCCAATTTGGGAAAAACTACTAGTTTAAAAAGCTCTATTTTTAATAATGCTCTTCTTGTTTAGTTGCTCTTCGCTGTATCTTTGAGCATAACATGCTCAGAAACATGAAAATTTAATGACTATTTAAAAAATGAAAAGTCCATCCAAAGATTTAGAACTATAGCACATAGCAGGCGGGATCTCCATGCTATACTAATTTATAGCGACAATTTCTTTGCCTGTTGCCTTTTGTAACTAAATTTAATATGAAACAAAGTAGACTTGTCGTAAAATGGGACTTCTGTACTGAATTATAATTTATACTGTACTCTCTGTTATTTGCAGAAGAATTTTTAACCTGTAATTGAGTTACGAAGTATATATCTGGAATTAGAATTTGTGAATAAACTTTCCATAAAATTCCATCTGATTGTTTTCGCTTTTTCTGATAATTATTTTCAGTGAATGTGAAAAATCACAAACGTCAACACAGTTAACCTGCTACTTATTAAAACCATACGTAAAGTATATGAATACATGTATATGGGAACTTTCATGCACAGGTCCTATTTTGTCATTTCGGGCTTCTGTATATATTTTTACTTAATTATTAATATTATTATTAGGTTTTACTGTCGATTATTTTTGTAAGTTCTGTAGCTGTTGTGCCTTTTATCTTTACTATAATAACTTTCAGTTTCTGAAGTATTAATGATCTTTTTTTGATTATGACTACATCATGTGTGATTCTGGAGTGAAGATATCTTAGCGGAACTCCAATTGTTTACATAATTAACATTTGTATTTCTTAAAATATGGATGGTTGCAAAGCAATTAAGAACAATGAGTGACCAATAATTGCTCTTCCCAAAGTAATTATTGTTCACTCATTCCCCTGGTATCCGAAACGCAACCTTTCAGAATTCCATTCATTCGTGAGTTTTTCTTCTCTGAAGGTGACATAGCTACTGTCTATCTGTCACCCAAGAAGAATAGAAATTAATGACATTTCTAATGCCAATATACCTTGGTACAGAACGATTAGCCGCACAACCGGAGTACTGGTTAGAGACGCTGACTGCCATATCGAATGGTCACGGTTCGAATCCCGGAGATGGTTTTGAAATACTATTATGTTTATAAATGTATACTGTCTCTGTCGTCTGGGGCCACTCTAAATATGCGGCGAGTCGAAAGTTCTCTCGAGAGGTTGTGGTAGGCGAAGAGGCGTGGGGGACGCTAGAAGCCGTCCCTGCTAGGTGATCGCCATCAAAATTGGGAGTGGAAAACGGAGCAAAGTCGTACTATCACCTGTATGGTGCTCAAGGTTCTTGCCAACGGTAGGACCAATTTTGCACTCTTTGCCAATCTGAATTTCGTAGGCTTGTTCTGATGATACTCTCAGATAAGTGAGGTAAGTCACAACACACTGTCCACCTACAATTAGCTTATTTGCGCATCAGCAAATAAATGTAATGCATTTGCAGGAAAAGGCGGTAAGTTCCACCGAGATGCATTGGTTTATTTTATGTTTTGGTAAGAACCTGCTACAGTCACCCGCTTTTACCTCGATTTTTAAATACTACATGACACACAGGTAATCAAAAAGCAACAAAAGTGTCAGAACATTTCCAGTAAGTATCAAAGAAAGAATATAAGCAAACAAAGGAACGAAAGGGGGGATTTAGAAGCCTTTGCTGGTTCCCTTAAAATGGTATTCAAAGTTTCCCGACACGCTTTCAACTAGAGATCTGAGATTTGTGGGTAGACTGGATAAAATAACTAACAGCCATGTTTGTCATTTCATGCAACTTAGCTTTCTTTATTAATTATTTTTAGTCTTTACAAATAATAGTTCTTTTACTCGTAATTTTGTTTCTGAAGTCATTTGACATATTTGCTTTCAGAAAATTTGATTAAGACTTATAGTGTTTTTAATCTTTAAAGTAGACAGACACCCTTTAATCAGTTATATTACATTTGCTAGTAAATAGATAGCTAAAATCTGCAGATATGATATAAATTAGAGCCACATCACTTGACACATCACATTTGGCAATTTAATGGAACATAACGAAATAAATATTTGGTTAAGAAATTACAGATGCAGTTATTTTACTAGAATATAGAAATTAAAATTTAATGTAACTGAGCCAATGAGTCAAAAATTTGCTGCTGCTGCTGAGACGAAACGAAATGTAAAAATTAAATCACATATTTCTTTTGTATAAAATTAAAAATTAATTGCGTTTATTGCAAGAATGTACCTTATGACTTATCTTTCATGTAATAGTGTTTCATATTGTAAGTATTAATAAAATTTACTGGCAATCACAAAATAAAAAGACAGTTTATGCATTTGACGTTATGCTAATTATAATATCTCTATTTAAAATCATTTGCAAAATTGAGGTTTACGTAAAAGTTCAGTTTAATGTGCGGTAATATTTAACAATGCAACCTAAATGAAGGAATTTCCTTAAAACTCTCTTTGAAGATGAATAACTGAGATACAAATTATACTTTAAAAATTATTATAACCCAGATTTAAGTTTATTAAAATACTCGTTTTAAGTTAATTTGATTATGGTTTAAATAAATTTTATAATTTTAATATATCTCATAAGAAATAAAATAATATAATATATTGATATCATAATTCCTTTAAATTTCTTAAATGTTTTTAAAACTCTTGCTTTATTAAATTAATTAAACTAAAAAAACAGAATTCAAGAGGAAAATGTTTTGCAATATTAAAAACAGATTACAAAAGTTATCTCCTCTGAATTAATTTCAAGTATTGTTTTGATATATTATGTAAAGACAGAAGCTTGCGCATTCCTTTGAAATTCCTTTTTTATTAAAGGCTTAGATAAGATGAAGCCCCAGAGAGTATGTTTCGTTTTATAAGATTAATTATTAGTATTTGCTTTTTACAATAAAAGCTTTCCTGCTTTATAAAATAGCAGGAAAGATAACAGAAGAAGGAGAGTGATATTAGATATTTTGTTATGTGTACAGATATAAGAAATTAAACGGGAATGTAAATCTGAGTTTATATTTTCAAATTAAATTAAACAATTTTCGTGAATGTTGCTAAAAGCTTCAAACGCACATTTTTATGTTTGTGGTTAAAGATGTTTGTGGTTAGTATCTAATTTTATGCTTATTATTTTAGCAAATATACTATGTCGGCAAGAAATTACTTTCAGTTTGTACGAATAGATAAAGTTCTTTTGTTTTGGTATTCCTTCGTCAACTTATATTTTCTTCTTTTGAGATTTGGGATCTGACACTTTTAAGTTGCTATAGAAATAAATTTCTTGTATTATTGTTTACAATTCCTAATTTACAGTCAGTTTAAACATGGGATGCAAAAATAAGAGTATTCGTCATATTTTGTTTTATTTTCATAAAGGTAAGAAAGCGGCTGAGGCTAACAAAAGATACACGTGAAGTTTATGATGCTAATTGCTTAACAGAACGCATGTGTGAGAATTGGTTTACAATTTTTATGAAAATGACTAACATTCTGGCCGACATTCTGAAATCGATGACGACAAAATTGAGTCATCATATAATTGAACAAGAGATTGCAAAACGTTTATATATATTTCACACACAAGAGTCTATTTGAGATTATATATACAAGAATATGAGATTATATGTACAAGAATCTATATGTGATTATATATACAAGAATATCTATCTGATACAATCGATATAAGAGTGCATATACAAGAATTATATATATACAAGAATTTATATCAAGTCCGATATCTTGGACTCTTTAAAACCCTCGATATATGGGTTTCACTTGAACTGAAAGAAGTTCCCTTAACAAACCAATATTTGCGATATGCATTTCAACGTAATTAATTTGATCTTTTCTTGAAGCAAATTATGACTGGTGATAAAAAACGGACCATATACAATAATATTAATAGTAAAGATGATGAGCAAGAAGGATGAATTAGCACAAATCATATTGAAATCTAAATTGCAAAGGGAAAATAGCATTTGCCAATTTACAGGTAGGTTTACCTTTACAAAGGTAGGATTACAAAAACGTTGTATATTTTGAGATGTTTCCAAGCAACCAAACGTTCAACTCAGGTGTATATTGCCAACCCTTATGAAACTGAACGAAGCAAAGAAAAAATTCCAGAATTGGCAAATCTCTTCCGCCACGCCCAATGCAAGGCCTCACATACTACCTTTAGCAACAAGTACGAAATTATTGGAGCTTTGTTGGATGTGATGTCGTATCCTCCATACAGCTCCGATCGTGCACAATCGTATTACCATTTATTTCAAATTTTACAAAGTTTATTAAATGATAAAAATTTCAGCAAAAAAGCCGACCTCAAATCCCACTTGGTCAAGTATTTTGCTGATGAAGACCAGAAATTGTAAGAGCGAGGAGTAATGAACTTACCAAAAAGAGGACAAATGCTTGTAGAGACATTAGGTATTTTTTGGAAGTTGGCAAGATGAAAAATTTGGAACGTCTTCGTCGGGAATAGAACCACAGACCGGCCCAGCGTGCAGACCACCACACCACGAAGGCACGCTAGGAAGGCTGGATAAATACCTTACATACTCCCCCTTTTAAAATTCGACTGGTGAATTTAGGGAATTAAATTGACAAATCTTGGGTGAGGAGAATCATCATCCAACACCCTTTTAGTTCGTGCACTACTATAGAGATATTAGGTGGTGTGGAAGCAGGCAAGATGAAAAATTAGCAACACCTTCGGTGGGAATCGAACCACGGGCCTCTGGAATACCGGCCCATCATGCAGAACACCACACCATGAAGGCACGCTAGGAAGGCGGAAGAAATACTTTACAAGCTTATTGAAAAGAGTGTATTTATTTCACTTACTAAAGTACTTTTCTTGTGTAGAAAAAATTGAGTATTATCCAACCCCCCCCCGAAAAAAAAAACTTTTTTTTGCCAACCCGATAGTTTTATCAAAATATTGATTTTATTAATCAACTGATTTTACTGATATAACTGATATGCAGATTTCAGTTGGAGTATAATATTCATCGGTTCTGGGAAAGCTTAAAATCCCTAAAACATCGGTAGGAAAGAAAATTAAAAAAACCCTTACTTGAAAGTCTTTACACTTAAAATAATTACTGAATAATTTCTTCATTTTTTATTTGTTAGATTTTATTTATATTCTCATTTTTATAACTGTGTTAAATTCAAATTGTACTATGGCTGCGATATACTCTCAAAATATAAACTTATGTCTGAATTCTTACTCCCATAGACTTTTTCTTTCCCTATAAGAAAGAGACTCGTCAAATGTAATGCATAAAATCAGGCGAAATCTTCAGAAATTTAAAAATTTCTAGCAATATCCATCGCTTCTGAATCGGTAAAATTGTACAATAATATTAATAGTAAAATCTACGCCAATCTAATGTCTTCGTACATTTTATATCCATTCCTGCCTGTCTTCAGTAGAACAAATGAACTTGCTAATTACATTTTTGTAAAAAGTGTTTCGTCTTGCAAATCTTCCTCTTCATTACAAATGCCACTCCTTAATTCTGCGCCTCCTTCCTCTTCTTAAATTTAGTCTTAGTATTATTGCATATAGCAGTTGCAACAGTTAGTCTTAAATACACATGCACATTTCGTTGCTCATGAAATGCTTTCCCCCCAACTAGAATTATGTCGTTCTGTCGGCCTTCGAAATTGTGCATTATACTGCAGAATGCAGATGTCTGCCTGCCTTCGAAATTGTACATGATATTGTAAAATACATGAATTATTATTATAGAGACAGTAGGATTAATTGGAAGCAGGCAAGATGAAAAATATGCAATGCCTTCGCCGGGAATCGAACCACGGACCTCTCAACTACGCGCTGAGCGTGCAGACCACCACACCACGAAGGCATGCCAAAAAGCTGGAAGAAATACCTTATAATATTATTGCAGAATAATAATTTTTCAATTCTATTGAGAATTAGAATACAACTCTGAAATCTCTTACTTTAGTAAGTACGCTAGAGAGAGAGGAAAAAAGACCATAAAACCACTGCTTAAAATACAGTATTCTCTATTATTACTGTACAGTTCCAGTTCTGTTAATTAATCAGAACTTTGATTATATGAATTCTTTCGAATTCATTTAAAATTAAGTTCGCCGTGAATTTATCAATGCGCTTTTCATTTTTTGCCGCTTTAAATATCATTAAAAGATTAAACATCACAGGAAATGCCCTTTGAAAAATCGTTAAATAAGTTAATAAGTATATTTACGATATAATTAGCAGCATACAAGAAAAAGAGTTTTACTGCAAACCAATAATTCCGCCATGCATGTTCATTTCATTTAATTCAGCAAAGTTCCGTCGCGTATGGGTAACAGAAAGGCACTTATTCGCTTTTTCTTTGATAATACGGAGAATAATTTCTTGCATATAATAAGCATTCTCCTAAAATTATACTTAAGACTGATAAATATGATACAGGGTACATTAAGCAAGATAAAAAGATTCAGAATTATAAATATGCACTTGGCCTAGAAAAATGAGAAACTCCATATTAAGGTCACTATTAGTACTGATAACTTGAGTTCATCTGCACTGTATTTAAAATTGCCAGTCTGTTATTATGTGCACTTTATCAATTATATCAATTCATAATACACGAATAATGTTACAGATATTATTCAGTATTATATGCATATTCACGCAAAATGATAGATTGCAGTATATATATAGGCTTCTGATGGGCTTAACAATAATGCTATCATAAATAAATTTTCTATTCTGTCAAAATTTATTTCATATAATGGCAAAGTTCATAATTCATGAAAGCTTTATTATTTTAGAGATAAACTCTCAAAAACAAGTCTTCATAAAAAAGTCATTATTCCCATTTACGCTTTTTAAGATGCTGAACATGTAAAGATTGGCCTTTCGCAGTCTATTTCATAACCTATTCTCACGGAAACCATTAAGAAGCTAAACCGATTACGAGCCTGTCATTCCAAGCCAAGAAAATCGCGTGACGGATCTGATCACGCTCCATCTGATTGGATAAGATCCAGTGACCATAAAAGGTAATGAATCTACCTCTGGCTTTTTTCCATTCATATTACTTACTCTCATCTCAGATTCCGAGATTGCTTTGCTTTAGTATAAATCTACATTCACCAGGAAACCTGGCATATACTGCTTGAACAAAATTAAGATGCAGCACGACTAGTTATGGAACAGGAAGTGTATCTACTCGATTAATTATTTAAGACACGAATGCATTTACGCGAAACCTAAGACCAAATATATATATATATGTCTAAATCATTAAATTGAATGTTCAAAAATTGTTTCTTAATTTTTCTAATACTATGTACAACCAGTCATCGTGTTGCAGATTCACTAAATACTCCATTAATTATCTGCATTTATAATTCTGAATTTTGCTTTAGCTTACACATAAACGTAAAAGTATGATGATCATTAATTTCTTCATGATAGTTATTAGTGCATGCACATATCTCTTTAAATGAAATGAAGCACATATCCCTTAAATGAAATTTAATCTTTTAAATGAAATTTTATTGCATTGGTATATCATTCCCCAAATTTAAGCTTAAATAGTTACCCACTATGAATATAATCATTAATTACTTTTTGTGCACAGTAGCTTTGAATTCTCTTAAAAAAGCATTTTTCCTCCTCTTTATTAGTTTAAAATACTGATAACTCTTGTTTTTGATACGATTTAGTTCATTTCTCGAAGATCATTTTCATTAATTACTGCTTGGCATTTTAATCTGCTCAATTATTTTCTTATAATTTCGAACTCATTATTTTTTCCCTATTTTTTGAATTAAAAATATTTATAATGCATTATCATAGTAAAATTTACTTTTTTCTACATTTAATCCTTTATTGTTATTCTTATTCATTCCTTCTTGTGTCACCAAACGAGCAAGAAAAGAATTAATCATTAAAGGAATTTCCAAGACTTAACCTTCTTTACTTACACAGCATTCCTAAACATATTTTCCTTATTATAATTTATATAATTATCTTAAACACAGTTAAAAATATGAACAATTAATTATTTTAAATTACAAAGCTTTTCGAATAGTTCATTCTGTTTTCCTAGAATCTAAATGAGATTAATAACTTTCACATTTGTTCATTCTGAGATTCAAATTCATTTATTTTGTTTTGCTGCCTCATTTCTAAACTGGATACAAGATGTACAACACAGCTTGTTTCTATAGTGTTCACTGAAAGGCGGTTTTCATATGCAGAGAAAGATATAATTGCTCAAATATCTATAAAATATTACTAAATCATATGAAGTGGTAGTGAATTGGTATTTATTGTGATATCTGTAGAATCAAACTAATATTTTAACCGTTTAAATACACCTTTTTTTTTATTTTTCGTGCGAATTTATAACATTAAAATCGGAATCACTTCATCAACATTATGTGAAAAACTGTACCAATTGCATATTTATATTATTTACATATTTTCTACTCTCGCATAAAGTGATGATAGAAGTACTCTTCAAACATTTAGCAGTGTTTATATCTTACTGCCGGCAACGAAACGTATTTAATCTTGTACTTATACTATTCGAAACAAGATAGATATAATGAGAGAATAATTTGGCAGTATTAATACGTATTAATGGGTACATAAGCTAAAAGCATCATATAAATAAAACCTAATTTGATATAATACTTATGTAGTTAAAAAGAGTTACAGTTGTAGTCAAAGTAACAAGAGTACTGCAGACAAAATGATCAAGGAAATATCCTTATTGTAAGAAGAAAATGCTCTGAGCTATACACTTTAATGATATTAGAAGAATCAAAATATTTTCCCTCTTTAACATAAAACGTTCAACTGATATGCATTTATGCCACATTTTCAATAAGGAATTCTCACTATGATCCTTACATTTTCAGCGTTTTCACTTTTTGATAGCATCTAATGTTAACAATTTTCAATCGATTGAAAGGATTTAGTTGTGTGCAAGTCGGCTTTCAATTTTAAAACAAGGACAACCTCTAAATAACCTAATCACTTTGCAGATGGTGATTTACGGTAGAACGGCGTTCTTTTCTTTACTGGAAATCGATTTTTAATTACTAGTTTTCCAGCTTCTTTACCTTTTAGTTGTGGTTAATGTTGTTCCCTGAAAGCATTAGCGTTATAGCATTAGAAACAGTGTATCTTAAACTGCAATGCAATCATCTTGTTTTCATTGTCTGTGCTCCAAAAAACGTCGGGTACTTTTCTGACCTATAAAATCTGTAACACCTTATAATGCCTCAAAAACAGTGCCATTTAAAGTACAAATCTAAAAACTTGAATAGGCTTTATCCCCATTTATTTCTGCTATTTAGCAAATTAATGACAAATATTTCGCAGGTATTTGTATCATGTGAGTTAATTCGAACATTTTATCGTCTATAGGGTTTAAACAGATATTTCTAACATTTTAATCTATCATTATATTTTATCGTCGTTGCATATTTCTTTCCAGCGCTTTATGGATAGGCAATGTAGTTTATCCGCTCTCTAAAGTTTATAGCCGAAAACATGGATCAGATACAAAGAAGTCAAGAACGAAGACAAGCCCTTGCTATTATTGGTAAATAAAGCATATGTTAAGAAATACCGATTATGAAAGCATTTTCCCTTTTAAAATACACTTATAGTTACTTTTCAATTGCATTTGTTCGCATTTAATGGAGTTAATATCAAAAATTTGAAATACTACTTATAAGGTTAAATTAGAGTATTTTGAGTTATCATTTTGTATGTTTGTATTTTGTATGTATTAACCCAGTCTTAATACACTGGCTTTTCTATAACATCCATTTTTGCCAACTCCCATCAGAGTGCAAATTAGTGAAAGTGCATGAACACAGCAGAGTTCCTGATTTCAAGACAGAGAGCTTTGGACAGCCTTGCTGCCCCTTTCTCTCTTACACCTCCCTGCTGTTTGAGCTAATTTATAGGCTTCAACAAATCAGTTCAAGCATCTTTGCGAATACTTAACAGTAATCAACTTCACCTGAATTTCTTTAACGTTTTTGAGAGTCACTTTCGTTTGAAAGCGTTTGGAAAGCAGCAGAAATACATTATAGCCATGTCCGTTTTGAAAGCGCATGCACCGAACTTATTTAAGATAAAGCAATTTCTTAAACATGGAGAAATTTTATAGTTTCAGAACATTATGTATGAAGGAAGAAATGTGTCATATTCGTGAACTGCGCTGAGAACTTTGCAGATGATATTGCATATTTTGAAAATAGCAGTCGCCCGTATTTATTTCAAGGCAACGTGTGAAAGTAGACATGATTATTATCCAGAAGAAAGCAGTAATTCTAAAACCCCTAGAACTCCAAGACCTGTCGGGTACTAAGAAAAAAAAACTTACAAGATCTGCTAAACACGTTTCCTTCTTTACCTGACGAGACCTTTCAGTTGACGTATGTAAATTTCACATGAAACACATACAGCGAAATTCACTACGATAAGATCAAGGATGAAACAATTGAGAACATGATCTATTTGACCTTTCTGAACTAATTTTTAGACAAAGCAATAACAATATTTCTTCAAGTCATATTTATTTCTTTTATGTTTTGAAGTTGTTAAACATTATATGTAAACATAAAAGATATTTTTTTTTATTTTAATTAGTTGGTGTAAAATTTTCTTTAATCTGAGAATTTTAATCTAAAACGTATATTTTATTTTTTGTGTTACCTCAAACATTGTGGCCACAAATGTGAGTTTTCTGTAGTATTAATAAGACTGAAAAGAGCTAGATTATCTAATGTAATGACAAATAGTAAACAATAGCAACACATTGTGTGTATGTTGTGTATCGAGTAAAGTAACCAATTAGGAGTTGTGACAGAAGGTGCAAATTATGCGTGTATAATATAGGTATATGCTTCTATCACATCATATTCTGCTGGAGAGCTGAAAGTAATAAATATGCAACCGTTAAGAGAGTAGAGGCAACATCACCCTTAGAGGATCGTACGCTGACTCGTAATCCAGCATTGTACCCGTAAAGGAAAGGAAAAACAGAACAACAACGAAGTTTATCCCGTAAGTGAAATTAAACTTAAAACCATCAACATTATTGTGAACGAGCACTACCTATCTACCGACACGAATGATAAAATATCAAGAAATGTGAAATGTTGTTAACTTCGCTGCATTATTCAAATTTAGTTTTTATTACTCTGACTGATTATTTAATTGTAATTTTTTATTTTAATATTATTTTGCGATAAAAAGAAATGCAAAAATCCGGGAAGAAACACTATTTATTTCTGACAAGAATAATAATGAAAATATGGGAAATGTATAAGTTTATGTATTGAGAAATAATGAAGAAATTCGCCAAGCCCTTTTTATGTGTTCTCTAGATTATGTTTGCGAATAATTCAGCAAAGTTTTCATGCCGTATAAAACAGACCATTCCACATTTTAGGTAAAGAAAATTCAAGATTTGAAAATGGCATATGTATAACGACACTTGGTTCAGCAATAATGGATCCAGTATTATATAGCAATTTAAAACAGTATGGTTATTTACAGATTCATTGCTTTTAAATTGGTTACTATTTTATTTGTAAAGATACGTTTAATACCTATTGACTATAACTGCTTAATCTTTATTTTAACCACGCTGTATTTTAATTATCTATGCTCCTTGTTTTAAAATCGTTTTTGATGATGTTTCAACACAAAATAAACTAAGATAGTAAAATAAAAGAATGAACATTTATTTCCTCCTGTTTGCCTTTAGAAAAATTTATTGTGAAGCTCAAACTAAAACCGCATGCCACTGGAAGATGTAGTAGCATAGCTCTATTTTCGTGATGTGAGTCTCAGATGACAGCTGTGATTCCCTTGCGAGATAGAATGAAATCAGTTTACTCAAGAAACGAGTTTAAAACTTTTTTCGCACTAAAATATAAACTATAGGACGATATTAACTTGCCCTTACCACTCACAGGAAGCTTCCATCCTTTAGCCACACAAGATACCGAAAAAGCTGCTCTTAAATTGAAATTCTTTTTAAAAGAAGATTTATAGGGAAACATAAGACTATAAAAAGGCAAAAATAAATTGCACAGTCGACTTTGCATGATAAGTATAGGTTATTCACTATTTCCAGCATACAAATAGCAATTTTATTACGTAGGCAAACAGCGATTTTGATTGAAATCCCAAAGAAGTGATTAGGAGAAACTAAACTTGCACATAGCATTCTAGTCCCTGTAAACTATTGCCGAGGTTTTACTAATTTACGATGTGTACATTTTGATGTTTACTTTTATTTACTTTTATCATTCTCTAGTGCTGTTTGACTAATTTTACTAATAACGATTATGCATGGATGATAAATCCCTAATCGATGAACAATAAATCTAGCTAGTTATAGTTTAATGTGTTTGTCCGATTTAATTGAAAAATTCATAATTTTGCTTCTGTATTAATTTTAGTTTTGCAGCGTTTTATATATTCTATTATCAGGAGTCTTTATAAATATAAAATATATAAATACATAACTCTAACTCGGCTGCATTTGGAAAACCATTGTGATTACTACGCTATTCTTTACATACTAAATATTCTGTGCTAAATATTTATGAAAATAAGTGACGTATTGTCATCAACAATATACGAGATATGCGTGACGTTCGTCGGGATGTAAAATGTGTCAAGTTTTTGGGTTCGTGAAGCTACTTCATATTAAGCTAATTATTTATTCTACATCGCCTGCACGAGGATGATATATAACGGAACTTTCTTGGTCACTGTCCCTGGCTTTTAAGTTATCCTAAAAGAGTTTTGGAAAGTTATCTACGTTAATAAGAGCTTCAAGTGAATTAATTCGTATAACACCCTAACACGCCACTGCAGGTACACTGTAGCTAACATGTCAACGAATTTGATATTTTAATCACAAAAGAGATGCTAGCTAGTTACTAATTTATGAGTTACATTGTTAAAACTATCTTCAAAGCATGCTAATATTCAGAAATTTATAAATAGCAGGTATTCATTCGTAATCATGAGAATTATTAAAATTAAGAATCTAAGATTAAATTAAGTTTTTTATTTAAAGTGAATGAATTTATAAATTCTTTCTGACACTACTAGCTTCTTCATTACATCTTCTTATTTTTATCAAGTTTTCAACTTCAACATTTATTTAAAATTTAAATAATATTTTCAAGTAAACAAAAGCCATAAAAATTGATACGTTACCTCAGGCTTAATTATCCCTTGACAAAGTTGACTTTAGTAGTTTGTCTCACTGTATAACGTAAATACGAAAAAGATTCCTTTGAAAATAAACTGAAATACAATGTTCTTCTCAGATAGACAGCTTTTGGTGCTTTGCCATGATTCAATAATCTTGTCAAATAAATACTATATAAATGTATAACAAAAAACTGAAATTCATTAAGACAAAATTAATTTAAGAATTAATTAAGCCGAATTTTTTTAAAGCTCATTGAACAGTAGTTTGGTCTAAAATAATCCTAAATATCAGCTAAGATTTACGCTTTTTATGCTTGCCAGTAACCGCTCGTAACTTGGTAAGAAAGAGCAATGTAACTTAATTTAAAATGGAATATTGTATAATATCGTGGGCCCTAGTTATTGATTCCTGAGTAGAATAAAGTTTTCCGATTTTCTCAAACTACATCTTCTTCCATTAATGAAATATAAGAACAAATGAATACCATATACAACTTAAATATTACCAACACCATTAATAAGGTTATAAATATATAATTCCATTTAAAAGAACGTGAGAATTATCTAACTTTTCTGCTGCCTAAATCAAGCAATTAACCAGTTAAAGTTCGGATATTCTTAATAGCTCTTCTACTTTCACATTCATTTACCAAGGAATTCAGTATAAAAGCAGAGAATGAAAACAGAATTATTGATCAACTGATAATGAAACCATATCGTCCAATCTTATTTCTGTCAGCATATGACAAGATTTGAATGAAATTCGCATGCTTTAGTACTGCTGCGTTGAACATACATTATTTCATTAAACATGTAATAAATAAATAAATACATGTATCTTAATAGTAAATACCAATAATGAGCAATACTGGCCCGAATACAGTCGACTTCTATTTTGGACTTTTAAATTATATTCTATCTTTGCAATATTTATTAATACATTTGCTGAAATTTAAATCTTTTTGCCTTTTATGTAATTATAAAATCTTTGAGAGAAATTAGAAGGATAAATGGGTATGAAACCAGTATTAAGAAGTTAGTATAGTAGCGAAATATTGCGAATCATATCCTACTTCAGTCAGCGACAAGTTTGGCAATATGTTTTCTGTAAAGATCTGCCTCACAGCGGATCCTATGTCCAGAATTGATTAATTTATTAAGACAGGGCGATTCAAGAGCTTATAAGGTATTTATCCCGCCTTCTTAGCGTGCCTTCGTGGTGTAGGGGTCTGCCGCTGGGTACTTATTCCAGAGGCCCGAACTAAAGTGTGGTGGATGATGATTTTCCACACCTAGGATTTGGTGACTAGGTCCCCTAAAAACCTCAGTCGCCCTTTAAAAGGGGAAGTATATAAGGTATTTCTCCCGCTTTCTTAGCGTGCCTTCGTAGTGTAGGGGTCTGCATGCTGGACGCGTATTCCAGAGGTCCGTGGTTCGATTCCCGGCGAAGGCGTTGCACATTTTTCAATCTCTCTTCCTTCTAAAAAATTCTGTTTCTATAAGCTGCCTCTACTTAAGGAAAGGTACGGCATCGCTAAAGACAAGTAAATCTTACTCATATTCACTTTGCACACACACACGAAAACAAAAGAAAAAAAAATGCAGTTAGCCAATGTGTAGGAACTTTGAATGGGATTCGATCCCATTCAAAGTTCCTACACATACTGCTATCGGAGAACCTAAATAATATCTTTGATGTCTAACGTGTTCTTTTAACAGAATGATGACCATTTGTCTTTTAGCTGCTACAAATTTAGACTCTCGACTTATTTTGCATTTGTTTTCTTTAATAAAGCCTCGTTTAGAATTTCTCTAATAATGAAACTGTAGCAATTTGCATTATCCAGAATCACGAAATATTGTTGAGCAAAAGCATGGTAAACATCTAGGTAAAGCCTTTAGGATGCATATAGTGGTGTATTAATGAAACACGTGCATTCATATTGTTACAAAAAAGCAGAATAAATAAACAGGAGAATGTAGTTTACATTTACAAACTATTTTCCCTTTCAACGACTGCTGGGTTTTCTGTAAAATTCCTCTTTTCTGCTTAGAATTCGTTAACATACGCAAAACACGCAACATGTGACTCAGCTTGTCTAAATGTTTAAAATCGCGTGTTTGAAAGTGAGACTTTTTTGCGTGACATCCATAGAGACTTGTTTTAACATATATTTGTCTCAGTTTACTGTAACATATATGAATGAAATACTAGGGTACATTCTTTACGAAATATTTCACTTTCCAAGTAAATAGCATCCAAACCTACATGCTTTAAATAGGAGTTTTAAAAATTAATGGTAGGGCGTTTACTTGAGATATATTAGAATCGCACGCTTCTCTAGATAACCAACTGTCCGACAAGTCATTTATAGTTTCGGAAATGTTAAGCTAGAAGATAAGCATACCTACCTTTGATAACACAATATATTTCAGAAGAGATAAGAGTCTTCCATTTTTTTAATATTATACATGTTTTTAAATATTTACATTCATTCATTTAAAATTTCTTTTATGATATTTTGCAATGTTAAATATTTTTTTCTTTTATTTATTAGCTTATTTTGTTGCTTAGCCCATTTTGTGTTTTAGTTTTGTATTTATTTCATGTATATTTTATTTAATTTTGAAATTGTGGCCATTTAATGTGTGTTTGTTCCATGTATTATGCTGTAGATATTTATTTCTGAATATATTGACATTTGAATAATTAAGATGTCTCAAGCAGAACACGAAATATAGGTAGAAAATCTCTTACAGACTTTGTCAGGATTTTTTAATTGCTTGCGAACTTCAAGACAGTCTGGAAGTTTCCATACAACACATTTTCGAAGACTTAACGCGATTTTTCTGGAAGCTTATAGAAATGGCAGATGGCTCTTCCACTTGTGCAAGAAAATAAATGTGGCACTGCATCACAGCCGCAGTCAGGGTTGGGTGGAGACCCTTGTCTGTTTCATACTACTGAACTTTCCGCTCAGAAATTATAGCTTGGAATTTTACTAGTGGTTGTGGAGCTCTATGATAAACATCCCCTTATAAAGACAATTTCATCTTTCCTTTGATTTTTCACCTATTTACAGCTGTTTATATTGCCTGTAAGATTTGTTATTTTCTTCAATAAAGATTTAAGACTTTACGTTCATCTGGGGTAGTTATTTCCAGAGAAACCCGTAGTGTCCAGAGATTAAGATTAGTGCATTTTGTAATGATTTCTCGTCAACTGAGAAAAGCATATGGGATATCTTTATTTCACATTTTACAATTGCCTTTTTCTTGTGATGTTATAATAGTAGTATGTCAATGTGTTATAAATTCACACTACTACAACTATATAGTGTTAGAGTTAGAGCATTCATTGACTATAATTAAATAACAGATATAAAGCTGTTAAATGTTTCATAAAGTTTCTAGACTTAACTATCTATGGTTCATATAAATATGCATGCCAAGAAAATTGCCAGATGCTCAAACATATTTTCTGAATATGTGTGCCGTTTATTGAAGGAAAAGACACTAATGACTGCAATAGTTTTAATTATTTACAAAGTTAACTCACCAATTATAATAATGTTATTGTACTGAGTTCTTGAAAATGTTACATCATAAATGAGTATTTTTCAAATGAAGCTGAAAGACATAATATTTTAACATAATCTGTTTATTTCACATACATTCCTTATTGTAACTAATTAATGCACATTAAGGCTCGAGAAAGGAAATGGAAGCAATCAAGAGAAATGCGCTGCTGTTTTTAAAGTTAATATAATCACCAGAATGAAAACTGCAAAAAGAAAGAACGAATGCTATTAGAAATAAATACGAATATAGCGAATTATTCCATTTCCCTTGTGTCTACTATCATGGCGCAAGTTTCCAAGTGATATTTGAGAATACGTGATTAGAACCCTCACGAATCCAGGTTTGGCTTTTCATGTTTCCTTATCCGAAATAGCTAATGATATTTACAAATAAAAATCTGATATTTATTAACTGCAATCAAATTCGTAAATAATAAAAGAAAAAACCATAAACATATCGTGAATTGAGCTTATAATTTACAAATCGGCAAAACAATTTCAATAATTTGTTTTCTTCTCAGCTAACTGGAACACTAATTTACTTTGAGATTGTTTCTTTGTTAACTTCATTTATTAAAGAACACAGTGTTGCATTATAGGAAACTATGAATAAAATTTACAACCTATAAAAGATAAATTCCAAGAAATTTCAAACACACAATAAATTAAATTTAAAAAAAATTAGCTTAAAGGTTTCTTAAAATAGCTGCAGATTATTTTCGTCTTCAGTTATTGAACGTTTACACGAGCGAGCACTTTAATTAATTCTGATTCAATGCTTTATTAAAAAGAAATACAATCAGAATAATTCGCAAATAATTTACGTGACCATCATCCTCGGAAACCATGAATAAACGGAGCGAAACAAAGAAACAGACAGAAGATCGAAAAAAAAAATATCTCGGCAAACATAAGAAAAATTGTAGAAACGTAATCAAATACGTTTTTTTCTCCGATGCAACCAAAAGGGAGATATAAAAGAAAACAATGAAATGAAGCAAATGTAAGTAACAAAGGGAAAGATTCTGTAATTAAAATTATCTTTTATTAAGTTTTATTCTTCACATGTCTTCGGGTAGGAATTTCTAGAAAGGTTCAAAATCAATTGAGGAACTTGCTGCTGTATTTCCATAATTTTGATTAACTTGAGTTATTAGTGAAATTCTGTATGGAAGTATTATCCATAATTTTGATTATCTCAAGCAATTAGTTAAAGAAAAAATCAGATCTGATAAATAAGTCTTAAATTTAAAACTTTTATTACTTCAACGTGCCTATTTGTATTTGCTGTAAAATGTGAACAGCATTGGAGCTACTACCGTTTAATATTGCATATTTCAATTAAATACTTTTAATTAAATAATTATTTTAATCTGGAAGCAAATTGTATTCCTCTCTGCGACACCATATTTCATAAGTGCATGAAGATTAAGCTTAGAGAAGCACATCTTTCCTTGCAACTTCAAGAAAATTTCGAATGAGGTTCCTTTAACATATTTCGTAAAAATTATACTTTGATTTTTTTCATAATGCTCTTTAATAGTGGATATTTAGGAAACATAATGATTTTCATTAAAATGTTGATCAGTGTCTACAAAGACGATTTATATAGAGTTGTTCTATCATACTGTATGAAAATCTACTTTACTGTGTATCCAAAATTTGGAAATTCAGTCATCAATGAAAGGATGTTCTTTTTGTATTATCACTAAAATCGAAACTATTCTACACATCTTTAAACTGAATAAATGCTATATTACAAAGTGCGGGAAAAAAAATCTGAAAATTTTTAGATTTTATATTACGCCCAAAGGAACGTATTTTCAGCCTTTCATGTGTTACTTTTATTTAATAAATGTTCTTTGCACTTAAACGATAAATTTAGCAGCAATATCGCAAAACAATTTTAAAATGAGCATATCTTTAGAATTTCTGGATATATAGTTTCGCGCGTTGGAGATAAAAAGTTTCCACCCCGTAGAGTGTTGCCATTGCTCGCTTTCAAATTGTTGAGTTTGCTACTCAAACATTCGTTAAAGTTTTACAAAATATTTATATTAATATGTAATAAAACATATTTCAAATTTTTAAATTTGGGCTTCTACATGCCCGTATTCGCAGTAGGATTATGTCATTCAAAATTCGATGGCTCTATGTACCATTGTTTTATCACAATGCGAGGAATATACATATATGCAGTTTTTCATTATTTAATTTCTTCAAAAATAATGCAGGACTCTAACGTTTGGTGGCAGCAGTTTGAAAAGTGAAACGGACATTTATAGTGATTCAACGCAAAATCGCAAAACGAAAACAATAGTCCTTCAGGCACAAAGCCCCTTTGGACTAAGAACAGGGACAGTTGTATGTCTCCCGTTCTACTAAGCTGGTTGACGAAATTCCACTTGCGTTTTTCATATCTCGAAAGCGCGACTTAGGCTATGTATTAGATTTATCCATAGCATTGTTCTAATATAGGTATTTTGACAGAAAAATCGGACTTTTTCTGAATTAACATGCCAATTTTTTTCCCATATTTCGATTCTACGATTCAAATTACGCCAAACTACCAAATTTTGTAAAAATCGTTTTTACAAAATTAGCTCTCAGAATTTTAGCTCCTCAATGTCAGTTGAGTTTGGTATATATTTATCTATCTCTCTTTTGTTATCAAACTTATTTGATTCTTCCTTTCATATTTCCTTTCATATTTGATTCTTCCTTTCATATTTCATATTTTTTTCATATTTCGAAATTTAGGTTCATTCCAAATAAAATTCACCCATTTTTTATGATTTATTTTTAAAATTTGTATTTTAAAATAATTTTCATAAATTTTTCAATAATTTTTATAATTTTTATACATTTTTCAAGAAACTTTTCCAATTATATAAGATTTTTATCATCGTCTAAAAGTAGATGTATTTCTAATCATACCTGCAAAAAATTGCAGTTTTTTATTCAAAATTTCTGAAGATATACGTGAATTTATATATTGGCGCGTTTTAAAATTTGGCATATTTGTTGAAAGCGATAAAACATCAAATGTGGTTTAGACACTTTGCTAAAATTATTTGGAAGTAAAAACGCAGTGACGGTTTCCCGCTCATGCAGAGTATAAAAAGGTAGGAACGAGAGGCCCTTTTTTTCTGCTCCAGCATAACGGAAGGGAAAGGAAAATTGGTTGCCACATATTAAGATGTTCCCCAAGTCAAATATTCTTGGCGCAAACTGAAAAAATGTGCCAAGATAAATTTTTGAATTTCTCGGTAAATTTCGCAGGAAATTTTACAAAATTTAATATCTAGGCGTAATTTGAGTCGTAAAATCGAAATATGGAAAGCAATATGTTATTTCAGAAAAAGTCCGATTTTGTGTCAAAATATCAATGTTAGAACAATGCTATATATACATCTAATATATATCTTAAGTCGCGCTTTCAAGACATGAAAAACGCAATTTGAATTTCGTCAATCGGCCTTGTAGAATGGGAGATATAGAGTTGCTCCATTTTTTTTTCGCAGAGTACCTAAGCTTCTTATTACGAAATTATAGGTTTCATTGCAAATGAATTTTATTCCGTTATTTGGTTAAGAAAAAAAAAATGACATCAGAATTATATTTTGCATAAAATTGATAGGATTTATTTTTTAGTAGAAATTTTATTATTGTGTGCTAAAAATATTCTTGAAAGATCTTCAGAGATTATAGTTTGCCTTCATTTATGTTTGCGATTCGCATATTTTGAGCATGATTCAAGCAGTAGTAGAAGATAATCAGAATGGTTTGATAAAGAGCATATTTTTGTTTTTAGTTCAGAGGAAATGTTGCTAAACGGGCAGAACTTAATTTCCCGTTCCATCAAAAATAAGAAAAGAATAAAAGCATCCGACTATAGATTATCTAAGACCTTTGAAAAGACATTTGCTGTTATAATGTTCTCTAGCATTATCTATATGAGAAATCAAGACTGTGTATTGTGACTTATCTTACTTGTCTAATAGCAACATCAGAACAATCTCACGAAATAATTCGTGGAAATGAGTGCAAGATTGGGCCTGTTGTTGGTAAGGCAGCCTTGAGTACCATACAGGTGACAACACGACTTCGCTCAGTTCTGCCCACGATTTTGATGGTGAGCACCCCGAAGAGACAAATCTGAGTACCTCCTACTTCTCTTTCCCTACCGCAACCTCTCGAGAGGATTTTGGGCTCGCTATATATTTAAAGCCTCCCCATGTCGCAAAGAGTTTATACGTTTACAAACATCCATGTCATTCCCGGGATTCGAACCCAGGCCTTTCGGAGTAGGCTTCCCTAACTACTATACCGTCTGGACGGCTACATCAGCGATGTTTAAGAAACTGTAAAATATTTTGCTCCTGATATTTTAAATTGAGAAATTTAAAATGACAAATTTAAAACTTGCAGCAAGAAGCATGATATTTAGATGAATTTTAGATAGTCATTGCAACTACAAATCCTGAATGCAGGACTTACCTTTAGGTTACTTATATTAACTTAGGTTAACATATGCTTTTATACTAACTTTAGCCTTAGAAGTCACGATGCATGGAAAATGTCAGCGATGGTGCTCGAGTTTAAAAAGAAAAATACCGATAAACAGGATTAAATTTTGAATAGTTACCAGAAAATCACACTGGAAAGAAACGGAAATACAAAAACAATGCAAAAGGTACACGGAAGCAATAGATTGTTACAATAATGGCACTAAACAAAGGCAAATGCAACGGGTGTTTAACATACTGATTATAAATTAGAGCAAAAGGAATTTTTATTATAGTATAGATTTTCTTTATTAATAATTTATTGCAAGTTATAATAGTAATGATTTGTTAATGCAAAAGTTGCCTTATGAATTCCATCAATTTTTCAGATTTCAAATGATAGCTTAGACAAAAATTAAGTTTTCTTGATCGTTAACGTTACATTCAAAGCAGAGCGCGTGAAACTCATATGAATACCACGCTTACATTATAACAAAAGCCAGACGAATTAAAAAATGAGTGGTTGTTGAGAGAGAGATTCACTGAAGACACTATTAAAAAACAATATTACTAATTTTACAGCGTATATTTTTTTCTTAGAAACACTGTTAAATCCTTTATAGAAAACAAAAAAAGAAATGTCATTTTATATACACTTCTCGGAATTATAATACCGGTATTTAAAGGTATCTATGTAGTAAAATATAAAAAAAAACTGTTCCTAGTCCCATTGACATACTGAAGTCATATAAGAACGCATTATGCCAGCTATTATTATGCAAAACATAAAAGCAAACAATAAAAAGATAAAAGCATTTAAACATTAGAAATAAACATGAGCATGCATGAAACAGTAAATATGCAATATTTTGAAATTATACTATGCATAATTCTCCAAAAATCTGTTAAGTAATAATAGCTTATTCCATGTTAACCAGACAATTTAAATGTGTAATATCGCATATTATTACATAAACATCTTTCTTCCCTGTTGCCGGAAAATGTATTCCAGTATCTGATCTACCGACGGTAACACGTATGAATAATTCATGCAGGACTATGCATATTTATTTATAAGCCTGCAAAACTGAGATGGCTGCAACAAAAAACAGAACAAAAAAAAAGTACATAAATCATTTTTGTTGCCACGATTGGGCTTAAAATGTGAAATTAAAGAATAGATTTATTCAGAAAAGAGAAGCTAGCGAGTGAAAAGCTTGTGCGAGAGCTGCCAGGTGCATCACAGCCTCTGTGCAAGTGCATTCAACGGAGGCGCTCGATTGCGTTGCTATGGATACGGGATCGAGCGACGACAATGCACGCTATCCGAGCGTCCAAAACAAACCGGAGGGATGGAAAGGGAGGTGGCAGACTTGTCATTTATCCTTCGGTTAAAGAAAGCATCTCTCGATAGGTAGAAAATTAGCTGCGCTGTCACAGTTTACATTTCGGTGCAAACCTGCGCACGATTTATAAAAGAAAAAAAAAATGTGTTTTGAATCCAAAATTTGAAATTAGTCTGTGAATAAACGCTGGTTAAACCTATGATAAGAACACTAATATATGTAAAAGAAATTTTCAATAATTTAAATATTAACGACGGAGAAGCCAATAACAAATTAAAATAAATTTCTGTTTTACATAAAAATGCAATTCATCAATGGCTAACGATAGTTTAAAAAGTGTACTTCTACTTATGTGCTGTCTCTTCACACGACCATGTGAGTTTTAATTTTAAATTTTTCTACAATTTAAGAAAGTGTCACGAGGAAAATCATAGATTAGAAATAGTGCCCATTTCTGTCGTGAAGGACAAAATTGGGAAATTACGGGAAATTGCTTCGTTTTCATGTTGATCATGGACAGCATCATAAAAATCTTGAAGCAGCTGAGAAATTTGCTTGGACATCAAACAGCATGTTACATAAGTAATGCATAAAATGTATACAGTGACTCTGTCTCTATGTTTATGCTCAGATCTTTTGCAAAAAAATGTCATATTCGATTTAAAACACCAATTTATAATTATTATTAACACATGATTATTTTCATTTAGTTATTTTTTAATTTTTTCTTTTGTTGAAATGGAAGTGGCCTGTAATGACCAGGAGACCAACTTGTTTGGTTATGTGGGTCGGGCTGCGCCCACTACTGATAATACTGATACTGATACCAGCAATACGTATACCAAGTACTAAGTTAGCAATGAATTGCAACAAAAGGAGATGTCACAGAAGTTTGAAATACGCATCATGGACAGTTATATTAATCACATGCTAATAATCAACAATTAAAGACAAAATATCAACTCATCTAGTTTTATACAGTATGGAATAGAACCACAATGCGTAGAAAAACGCGTCTTGGTATTCTGTCTGTTAGGTCATTAACTATTGTCGGAATAATGTGCTATAACGCTATACAAACATGGGTACATAAAGCGTTAAGGTACATACTTGGGTACATAAGATTGGTAGCTGGCTTTTCCTTTTACAATAGCGCGCATTTGTATATCAAACATGCTCGATGGGAGCAGGTTCAAAGAAGCAAAATACCATGAAATCACGTTTAAGTTAGTTAATAAGCACTCCAGTTTAACTGTGGCTACTCACAACAGCACACGTAATATTGGAGGTAATTGTCGTGTTTAAAAAGGGTTCCAAGGAAAACTTGGTTTAGGTAGGATTAGCATTGCTACTTTCTGCCTTCTCACCCAAATTATTTTATCTTTTAGCCGTTATTGTACAATAAAGGAAGACAAGGAAAACCCTGTACCGGAGGAGGCGTAGTTAAATGACATTATTTCAAAAGCACGGCTGCTATGACGTTCTCTCGTAAATTCTTGTGAATGAAAATAGCCACGCTATTTCCAGATAAGTTTATAACCATCATTGTTCCCAGAAAGATGCAGGATCCGTCACCAGAAATAACAGTCTTTCATTCTAGCCCTCCACTGCCACCTGGATGTACACCACGATGCAGACACAAAGGCGTACCATAAGTGCACATGAAATGTATGAATGCAGGCTGACGATGAAGGCAGAATAAAGATAGTAAAATATTTCCTTAAAGTAGTACTTCGCATAATCCAAATAAATGTTTTTCAAGAAATATTTGAAGATTTTACTATGAAATATTCAAATATTGCATAAGCTCTGAAATTTGCACATACTTGCGTGTGCATGTGGTATATATATAATTAATAAAAATTATGAATATTTTTTTTTTGTTTTTTATGTATCATGTTCTGTAATATCTATAAAAATTTTTCTTTTTTCTCCTTTTAATTTTCATTAAAGATTCCGTTTTTGAAAGTTTCATTAGTTTGCGTGCGTTTATTCAGTTTAGTAACTTTTATCCGGAGAAAAGTTTTAGACCTTTATATTTCAGGAAAAGAATTTTATACGTCTTCGTTCCGTCCGAGCTTTAGATTTTAATTTATATATATATATATATATATATATATATATTTAATTTATATATAAATATATATATATATATAATTGACAAGTTTAAAAATCTGTAAAAATATCTTCATTGGTTAAACCTTTCAACCAATGTTTAGTTGTGTAATTATTTAGTTCTTTGTAAATGAATACAGAATAAGGCTCAAACCTTAGTGATTGAAATATGCAAATAAACGCCTGATATCGTGCTGCGCATTGGGCACGCTATGGAACTCGGGTGTCTTAGTTTTATTTACTGCTAATATGGCTTCTAAAAATTATCAGCATTTATTAGTTATCTCAATGACATCATTTGATATGATTCGAAGACATTCAAAGCATAAATTGCAATTTAAAGCATAAGCTGTAATTCAAAGTATAAACTTGGCAGTTTATAAATGTTTAAAATATGTGCTGTGTAACTTCTTGCTTTTCAGCATTCTTAGTTCATTTTTTCCTTCAAGTTTAAAGAAAAGAGAAACATAATTACAAAGGAGCAACACTTGTGCAAATAAAATTCCTCTTGCAAAAAGTTAAAATTTATTATAATGACAGCTGTGAGTAATTACAGAGAAAAATGTTAGGAAACATACGAAGCGAAAGTAGTGAAAAAAATATAAATTTTATCATTCCGTCTTTTTCCTGCCCTCTGAATATCTGCCCTTCCTGCTTTATGAATTAAATAGTTGAGTTACGATCAGAAATATATAAAGTTCATTTACTTTATTTATTCGTTGCTGGAATTGCTGGTGAAGGATATATCCAATTTTCAATATTAATTCTTAAAATATTAGAATCTATAACTCTTAAGACAAACTTCCCACTGTTTCAGGCTGAATTTAACACTTAAATGCATGTAGCGATTGAGCAACATACTCATATTTAGTCATATACATTCATGTCCATAAATTAAGGATAATGCAAAATCAGGCAAAGGAAGAGTGAGAAGCAAAACAAATTTGACTTATCTGTAAAGCTTATTTATTAAACAAAAGGTAAAGAGCGAAAAATATGCTATATGTTTGATATTATTAAAAAAAATAGCGATTTTTTCTCCCTGGAGCAAATTACAAAAAAAACCTATTTACAAAAAACCAATATTAAATTGTTGGTATGATTGTTAATACATTGTATGTCTCCCAGACGATGCAATACAGTCCGTCCAACGCCTAGGCATGCTGAGTATCAAATTATCGATCTGATCTTGGAAGATATTACACCACTCAAAAAGCAATGGTCTCTGAAGTTCCGGTAGACATGTAGGAGGAGGTTAACGGGCTGCAACTTGTCGGCCAAGCATGTCCCACACGTGCTCTACTGGATTCAAGTCCAGTGAGAATGCTGGCCAGTCCATACGGGTGATATCATCCGATTGAAGGCATTCGCTTACGATGTTTGCACGGTGAGGACGGGCGTTGTCATCCATAAACACAAATTGTGCGCCCATGGCGCCCCGAAACAAATGTACATGTTGTTCCAGAATGACGTCCCGATAGCTTTGGCTTGTCATGGTTCAAATTTGAACATGCAGGTCAGTTCTGTAACCCAGAATAATTCCACCCCAAACGAGCACTCCAGCACCACCGTAACGGTATCGTTCAATGATGTTTTCTTGGTGGTAACGGGTACCTGGAGCCCTCCATATGAAAGTCCGGCGAGAATCAGACTGCAAGCTAAAGCTGGACTCGTCGGAAAACATCACACAAGCTCACTGTTGCGGTGTCCACAATGCATGCTCAGGCTAACCGCAGGCGACAGTGAGTTGCAGTAAGTGGAACGCATCTGACAGGTCTACGAGCATGTAGACCAATCTGCCCTAAGCGTCTGTACACGGTCTGCCTTGAAATTGTTGTACCAGTGGCTGAAGAGAGCTGACGAGACAGGTCTGAGGCTGCGCTCCGCCTGTTTCTTTTGGCAGTAACTGCCAAATACCGGTCCTTATTCGGCGTTGTAACTCTGGGGCGAGCTGTGCTGTAACGTCTACTCACATTACCATCATCTTGGGATCTTTGCCAAAGCCTGGAGATGATACTCTGCGCTATTATAAGTTCGTCTGATACTTCCAGTTGGGTACCCCCACATTCCAGACGGCCGATAATTCTACCACATAAAAAAATCATCCAAATGCGGCCTTTGTGTCATAACTATTCCGTTATTGCACTGAAATGCTTATAAAGCGCCTGCGAACAATTTTCTTTTTTTGCTTGTATTCCTTATACATCACTCTCTTACACTCTCGTCATTGTGACGTACCATCGGTGTCATCTTGTTACTTCCTGAAATTTGCGTATGATTCTTGAAGATGTGTGTAGTGATTTTACAGGTGATTTATTTATTTTAGAGTTCGATTTCCGCGTGACTCAATTATTCTTAATTTATGGACATGAGTGTAAAATCAAATCAAAACACACATTTTAGCTTACTGCATAGTGTAGCCAATTGGTCTCGAAAAGACATACTTCACCATTTACATTAATGTTGTATCACTTCATTTCCGTCGAAGGCACTAGAAGACACTCAGTCCTATATGCATACGTCCTGATTTCACTTTTACTTCCTTGTATGTGTTGTTAGGAAACAGTCCTTTTAGAATTAGAACTTCGTGTTTTTACCTTTTAGTCTAGAGGTTAATGAGAACTTAATTTTCGTAATTCATTATGTTAATTTAAACTTAAAGTAATTTTTGTAAATGCGATAGTTTAGTAGTATTGCTTCAATGTGCAAATGTTGTAGATTTTATACATGACCGCTGTTTATATTCTTCCATATTTTCTCTGGTAATTTGGCAAACAGAGCAGACACAAACAATTTATTCATAAAATGTACAATCTCCTTACAGAAATCTTATCTTTTATGTTAATTTACTACTACACGATAGATAGAATAAACTAATTAAAAACTGAACAGATAATTTAGTGTAACTCACTAAACATTTTTGCTTGTGGAAAGAAAATTAATTCATTAGCAAGAAATATGAAGATAACGAAATTAATTTTCTCTCTTCTTCTAAATATTTCAAAGAAAAATTCCACACTCACCGCTGTTAAAAGAAAAGCCAATTAAGTTTTGCGTCATAAAAAACCATTTTATCGATTTCAAGCTTGCTACTATAATCAATTGTTATGAATTTCATAGAGTGGCACATTACTTCATAAAAGCATTAAGAATGACTCGAAATGCTTTCATGAAAACTTATACAAATTCATTACTGATTGTGAATAAGCATTATATTTTAAAATTTAAAGTCCAGAGTTTTATATATATATATTTTCTTTAAGCCACAGATTTGAGTAAATTTCAATAATTCTTAGAGGAAAATTACAGACATTACAGGGAAATTTTTGACAAAAAATGTTTTAAATGCGTAGGACAGTTTATAAGATTAACTACTGAGTACTTCAGCTGTAAATTATGAGTGTATTTTGGTATTTTGTAGTTTCACTAGTCAACTTGGTGTACCCCGGGGATCGAAGCAGGAAAACCTGTGAATATACTGGCTAGGATCTTACGTAGACAGTCTCGGTGCCGAGGGTATAAAATCACGATCCTGGCGGTTTTATTTCCTCAGCTGGAGGGATATTTTTAGACTAAACCTCATTGGCCCAATCTGGGAAGGTTAGCGTAAGTCCTCTTCCGTAGAACAAGGCTGCCCGCGCAGTACTGGCGGAAGCAATTTTGACTACCAGTCAGATCTCCAGACGTGTATGTTATGTTCCCCGCCACTGTGAACTCTGAGAACCGGGAGTGGTGACCCGGGCATTCGGGATGTAGCAATGGTTATAGGGAATTTTTAAATTTGCCAATTCAGATTGGGGCCCCGAGGCAATAGCATGATTAGCGTACATTTACCTATTGGAACGTTGATTGGTGTCCCACCTCCTGCCTAATGGGGGACCTCTCAGTTGGGACCGGTCCGTGTTGTGCCGAGCATGACAGATAATCATTACTAATTGTCAACTTAGTAACAATAAACGAACTAAATCAGAGACTTTAGACATTAATTAACTTAGTTAATTTATTATAATAAGATATTTTATTAACGCTTATGATTCTAGAACAATGTTTCAACATTTATTTTAATGGGAAAGTAGTTTCGAATAAAATAGTTTGAATTACTCTTAAGTAAAAACCTAAAACTGCATTATTTACATGTTTTAATAATTAAAAAATTGCATTAAAGATATTGATTTTAAAACTAATATACAGAGCGGTAAATTAAATAAATATATTTTGTGTAAGTCATACCTATGCTTTATAAAAATATTATTACCTTATTCCACCTTAGGTCAATTTATCCCAAACTATAAGTTTTATTTTATTGAAAGAATTTATTTGTTTACATCTTTATTCAATTTACTATTTTCTAATATGATACATACATAGTTCTACGTTTTAAGATCTTGATAATTAATATTTTGTCACAAATAGTTTTAGTTTACTTTTATATATGCTGTTAAAAGTTTATATTCATTCTATGATTTAAATGCTCATTTTTCATTGGGATACTGCATGTGAGCATGCTGTAATAGCTAGGTTTAATTTCAGTAATATGTATATAATTGATGTATCATCAGTTTAAATTAGGTTAAACAAAAATCTTCCTTTGAAATCTCTCAGTATATAGACGATTCTTATCCTCCAGTTTCCGATGATGTCAATAAAGGTTTAAACACGCAAAGAAAAATCATCGTATGAATATTTTAATTTGTTTACAAATGTAAGCGTAAATAATATCAAGCAAACGATACTTTAAAATACATTATCTGCGTATGAGAATTCTTATATCATTTTCTTCCTCCTTTCTGCATGTCTTCTTGGTGTAACTGTTAGCACACTCGGTGCGCATTCGAGAGGTCCAAGGTTCGAGTCCCGGCGAGGGCGTTGCTCATTTTTCACTTCTTCAGCATCAAAAAATCTTAATTGCTCTACAGTGGTGCCCGAAATAAAAAAAGGTGGTGCATGATGATTCTTCACCACCCAGATTTGGCGAATGGATCTGCTAATCTCCAGTCACCCTTTAAAAGAAGGGAAAGGGGGAAAAGTGGAAGTTTATAAGGGGGAATATAAAAGATATTTTTCTCCGTGCTTTCTGCATGCCTTCGTGGTGTAAGGGTTAGCTCTCTTGGCGCGTATTCGATAGGTCCAAGGCTCAAGTCCTGGCGAGGGCATTTCCCATTTTTCTCTTCTCCAGCATCAAAATATCCTAATGACACTATATCACAACATAGAAAATAAAAGAAGAACCTAAACAGTTTTAAATTACTTTGAACTCTTTGGCAAGTTTCGTTCCTGTACACGGGACCTTCAGGTTCTTCAAAACTAGAAAAAAAAAATCTGATGTGGACACCACATGACTTCCTTGTACGGCCTTTTAAATTATGTATATTTTTGCTGCACTTCATTTAATCATATTTCTTCGAATTTCATTAGAGATATACTTCTCATTCAATCATTTCAGTTCTCATTTCACGGCAGGGGAAAAAAAAACATGTAAATTCGAAATAATTGATTAAAAAATGTATAACGTAGATAAAAAAAAATACAGTTAAAGACAATTAAAGAAACAATTTTTGCGTTTAAAATTAGAGTTTCTAAGCGAAAACAAGAAATTTCCACCAGTAAAAATACACTAAATTTGGTACACCAACTGACTTAATTTTCTATTCTACTAAGCATTTCAAATGCAAATAAAAAGCTGCCACGTTAGACCTCATACACTTGTAAATTGCTGCTAATTGTATAACTATTGCTTGCAGATTAACTAAATGTATGAATTACTCTTAAGTATGAATACTCTTAATGTATGAATTACCTTAACCGAAAAAAACAGCGCTCTTAATCACTTTTAAAGCGAAAAATGCACAGTTTGCAAATATATAAGAATAAAAATACAGAGATCACCGAGGCGAATAAAAGGATGGGAGTATTATATTTATACACGTTTGGTGCGGCCGATTTCAACAAAGAAGGGAGGTACACTACTAAGTGTTATAGTAATCCCCTGTACAAAATTTTGACGCCTAAACGTTTTTGAATTATTCTAGATACTAGATTCTAGATAAGTACGTACGTACATACGTGCATGCATAACAGAAAAATCCTTTCTGAATCCATTTTACAATCCATTTTAGAAAACAGAGTTCTTTATTCTGTCCATACCTACAGATGTCATGAAAAAAATCTTTCAAATGATTCATGAGCGCTCAAAATGGATATTTTTTTTAAATATGATATCTGATTTTTTTTTTGCAATTACAATACTTCCTTTGCTTCATACAAAGAAGTAAAAACTGATTTATTTTTTTATTCTGATCCGCAGAGGCAAATATGTTATGTTTTGATTTCAGGAGTAAATTATCAATTCGTTTAGCTCTGTAGCTATTAACCGTATTTTAAGTTTGCATGGAACTTATGTAATTTTAACATTCCTAACATTTTTTCAACTGCACAGAGCGATGATACTGAAAGACATTCATTTTATTAATGTCCGTGTGTAACCCATTACTATATATTCATTAAACGCACTTAAAGGTCAGTGCTGTTTAGGAAATAAGAATTGAAGCAGCTTTGAGCGGTGAAAAGAAAACAAACAAAGGTGTTGTATTCTTTAGCTTTCGCTTGTCAAGAAGATTTTTTCACGAACAGACACCAGGCGATTTTCTTTAATAACTGCTGACAAAGAGATTACATCAGTTTCATCAGCATCTCCGCAAAGATTTAGATGTTTTCCTAAAGTCAGACTATCGTTTGTTTGGTTGTATTATTCAATTTTGGTGATATTTTTATTTTGACTGACGAAGAGTTAACATTCAAAACAAACGAATTAGATTAAAATTATTATAATATTTTTAAAACAAAATCTGTTTTAAGGCGATTCTCCTTATATTTTCCTTTAGTCTATGTTGAGAAAAATATTGAAAGAAAAGTACATTTATTTTTTAGTTAACTAAGGGCAGATTGGCCACCTTTTCCATGTATGAGAACGTTGTTAATTAATCTGAAGAGTAATTATGTTTTAACAAAGTGGGATTTAATGCCTTGAAAAATCATCTAATGAATAACCCATGAGTTAAGTAAATCTTTAATTTATCAGTATATTAAGTTATTATTTATTACTTGTTATTGTCTGTCATCATTTATTAAATATAATGTAACTCACAATCGATTCATCCTGCAGAAGAAGTGTTACAATATCTATCTAACATAAATTCAATGACGCTTTCATTTAAAACGTAGAAAAAGATATTAAACTTTCTTTTTTCTATTAATTAATTCTACTAATATTAATTTTATTATTGATAATAAAATTAATATTAAATTATTTCGTTTTTAAGTTTTTAGTTCTTATTGGAAAGCGTATCAATAATTTTGCAAAAGAAATTCAGCACTCATTTTGTATCAGATTTCTCTAATGGAGACACATATATAAGAAATATAGAAATGTGATCAAAATATTTTTAATGAAGAATATATTAAATTACTGCAATCAAATTCCAGATTTTTAATAATTTTGTAAATGGTTTTTCAGAAAATTTAACGTTTTTTTATGTTTCTTTATTTTATTAATTTTTTAAAACCTATCTGTACTAAAGAAAAATTTTACCAAAGCAAAACTCAAGAAAATACATTTCTCAATTTGACATTTTACTTCCTTTTTATCCTTCAGTTTAAAATAATAGTATCTAAATATTTTCATACATCTTTATGTTCCTAAATGAATCTTTCTGTCAAAAATATAACTCTGCGAGTATTATTATAATAATTTAATCAGGACTCTACACTGTTACACATTCCTTAAACCTTTCAGAAACAAATTCATAAAATTCCCAGAACAAAGAAAAATTTCATACAAATTTTCAGAATATTAATAGAAAGTTTCAATGTTTATCAAACATTTCCGAAATGCATACGTAAATTTTTATTGAAATAGAAAAAATATGTTAATGAATTCTTCAATTACTATATATATTCCTATGTAAAGGTGAATAACCATTTACCTGTAACTTAAAGAGTAATATTAAAGAATATCTTAATTTATTTCCGTAATTTTTTTCTGTAGTAATCCTGACATAAAAAATATGCTCTATGTACGAAAAGCGATAATGTCTTGTTGAGCATTACTTTCACGAATTAAAAAACATTAATTAAAATAACTAATTAAAAGAAAGCAGTTTATAAATAACTCACACACATTTAAATTATCTCTCAGATTAATACAGGGATTCAAAATCATTATTTTATTCAGTCTCCTATTTAGCTGGAACAATAAATTTTTATAGATATAAGAAATTTACAAGCTAAGGCGAATTTAAAACCAAGTCTTTCTAACCTTTAAATCATTGCACGATTTCGTTTTACACAGGTTAAGTAATATCGATAATACAGTATCGATTAAGTAATATCGATTATATAACATCCATTAAGTAACATCGATTTAAATATCTTTCTTGTTTTCTCAAAATGAAATACGAGGCAATATATTTATAACTTCCCTAATCTTTTATTTGTTAATATTTCTTTTAGTATCCGATTAATCTTCTTTCCTGATTATTTGTTGAACTGCATTTCTCATACATGGGTTTAGCATTTGAATCTACACAGAAGAAGCATATTTCCCACTTTCAGAAAGAAGCTTACTTCCTGTTGGCCTCTTTTTTTTTCAATCTGTCAACTTCTGTTTTAGAATTTCTTACGCTGATAAACCCACCATCATGCATATTTACCATGTCTACCGATGGTACATACTTTTTATTCTATTAACTTGCATGTTTTACAAAATTTCATTACAAATCTTCTTGGGAGATAATAGATCAAATACGAAAGCTATCTTAATTTTGAATTCAATTAATATCATCGTGGAATCGAAATTTTTGATGATGATTTTGTACAGAATATTAATATTCTCCCGTTCTCTGCTATTTATATTGCTGAATATGCCATCTTAGTATTTCTTAGATTATTTAGTGCAATAGATTTTATCAATAATCTACTAGCTTCTTGAGTCTTTATCTCAATTTTCATTCATGCTCCAGTACTTTAAGAAATGACGTATCACAGCGTAATTTGGGTAAGATAGTCTAATAAACTAGTAAGCCCCCGTTTCTCTAATGAATCGAATAAGCAAGTTCATAGTATGAATTCCATGTGGAAGATACTGGGAAAATTAAGAAGTAGAGGACAAATCCAACATTAAAGTTTACAACCTAACTCAGAATTTGCTAAAAGGAGCACTCAAATTTAAAAAAAAAAAAATAGCCTCATAAAATTATTCAACACCCTCACTGTACAAAATGCTTTCATATAAAAACATTATTGCATCCAAATAACAGTCCGTCCTGGAGCGGAGGTTGAGCACTTAACATCACAGGGTCGACGATTTCTAGAAAATGGTGTGCAAAGTTGCCCAAATCCAACAGCAAGTTATGATAAATATATTCCAGCGTTCTCAAGAGTTTGTACCTAGAATTTATTTATGGTCATTGCAAATGCCAACATGGCAGGAAATCGTTCCCTCTTAAGTTTAAATGGTAATTCCACATCCCAGCTAATAAGATCAGTCCTTGAGATCTAAACAATTTTCTGCTTGCTCGAACCTGCAATCATTTCAGCACGTGAAATCTTTCCTTGCATGCTCCTATTAACCAACTTCGCTCCATTGCATTAGCCATTCTTTGTGCTGAGGTTTTTTAAGAGCATAATTATGTTCCCAAAGTTTTAAAACTAATTTATACCGTGAAAGGCCCAATGTGCAAGTACAAGGACAGCTAAATCCGTTAACATTTTTCCTGGTGATTTGATTCCCACAAATTTCCAGTCACAAGCATCGGCTACACTAGAATTCAGCTACTTGCTATTTGTGATTAAAAATTTACTGAAAGGCAAGAAAGGACTACATTCTCTAAATTTGTTTTCATCCCAAACCGGATATGCATTTTCGAGTCAGCCAAACATTTTTGCAATATATACACAAGCCGATTGTTAGTGGTACTTTATAGAGAAAGCAGATTTCAAGAAGGCCTTTCTTAAAGCCAAAGTAAAGTAAATAAGACTTGATAAGCTATAATCTGCTAGTACACGTAACATGGCTAGACATCCTTTACTGGAATCAGAATTTTTCAGATTATGCAGTTCCTATAGATATAGTGATACTGCGCATTTTTATTAGCATTTCAATATTTGTTCCACAAATATGTCTAAAGATATTGCGTCATATTCCAGAAGTAAAGATTATATGTTCATTGCCTTATTAGCTGGTTAAGCTACAGTAGAGTCAGAATAAAGGAATTTCATACTTTGCCAAACTCTTTGGATGGAAAAAAATTCCATTTTTATCATGAAAATAAAAAAAGTGAAATTTCAAAAGTTATTTTATTATTTCTCTCCATTATTACTGCATTAGAAACTTCAAAGTTTTTAAAAAACACGAAAATGGTTTCTTAATCAGTGGTTTTAGTGTCGAAATTCTTTCCTTCCGAAACCAGCAGCAAAGAGAGTGTAACGTTTCTACAATCAGTGACTAAAATTCCACTCCTTCACACTTGTTATTTTATGTCTGCTGAAGAATAAGCGAAATATCTTTGGTTCTTTCATTTTATTTTACTCTTTCTTTTGTGAAGACAGACAGCCATCTGATGCCACTGATGTTACTCTGATGAGATTTTCGGAAGGTATCATAAGATTTTCTTTTCTTTTCTTTTGTCGTTGCAGAGTTTTGAGAAGAAATATTTTAGGGAAATGGAACCTGTTTCTTTTAGATGTCTTGGTTGTTCTCTTCACCTAAAACCACATTTCGTCATAAAACCTGATACATGTTTCCATTTTCAGAAGCAGATCTAAAGGCAAAACTTATTTTACAAGAAACGACTTGATTTCATGCTTTTATCGGAGTCTCTGAATTTTCATAATAATATTGTATTTTTTTTATTAACGACACACTATTATATGCGGATAGAGTTAATTTGTGGAGCGAATATGGATAAACATTCTACAAGATTAATTGAAAACATTTCTTTGTAAATCAAAGTCCTACAATACTTTTGAATCATTTAATCTTCCGTGACACATGTTTAATGTTTTGTCCCGGTAAATTTCCATGCATCCTCTCTTTCTGTTTTATCATTGCTATCCTGTGTCAAATCTGAATGAGCAGATAAGAGGATATAAATTCAAACCTGCATAAGAAGTGGTACAAAAGCGAGCTTTAGTTTTATTTTTATCTCCTTTCTAACAGCGTGACTTTGTAATTGAAAGCAGGTCTTCCTAGCAGTTGGAAATTCCGATGTTTGAATTACATTAAGGGCGTAATGAGAAGCCCCTTTTTTCTTGTTCCGATAAAATCAAGTGTGCATTTTCATAAGATGAGTGCCATGAAAATTTCGGTGTTTGGAGAATTTCTAACATTGCGTTGAAATTAATAGAAGACCATCTTGTTTGCCTTTCCTTTTTATCTTACTTTATTTTCATTTACTGATATATGTTTAGTATATACGGTTGCCAACTCCTTCCTCACAATAAAGAACACTAAATCTTTTTATTTTTATTGTAAATTATTGGAAACTATTCTAAAATTAATACTGATATAAAGAATAATTACTTAAAACTTCAGAAATAGCTGAAGAAAGATTTTATTTTAATAATTTTGGTAATAATATATCGACTCATTAAACGCAAAAGATAAATTATTAGATTAATCATTAAAATTTAATTAGAAAATTTTAATTAAAAATATTTGAAACTTTAAGTCAAAGCTAAGGTAGATTTTTAATTTTTTAAATTCCATTTATTTTGATTTTTAACAGAATTGAGAAAATGTGCATCACTTTTTATTTTTTATGGAAGTCCTGAAAGACTTTCTTAGAAATTAACTTTTATAAAGTTCATCCGAACATCTCTTTCGTTTATTTCTCCATTTAGTTGGCATAATACTGAAATATCTTTCACAGTGTGCTGATGTCATAGAATGTGAAATCACATGCTTAACTATTTGTAAAACATTCATACATATAATCAGCATTTTTCAGAAATGATGAGCCATTTGCTACTAACCGTTTTGTATCATTGTAAAATGTTCAAAACTTTAGGAAAAAAGTAATTAATGTTACTTTATCAAAGAGTTTATCTGTATTCAAATCTAGTTTTCTTTTAGCTTTGAATCGTAACCTGGTAATGAGTTATTTAACTGACAGAGAAGTTTAAGTTTTTTTTTCTGAAAATATGTCAGTGCTAGGCAAAAACGATACATTATTCAGCAGAAACAATTTTAAATTCAAAAGCAAGAAAACATTCTAAATATTCTATAAAAAAACTGCCGCTCTGATCGCTTCATCCATAAAATATGAAACATAGGAGGAAATGCAACAAGCAGAACATTTCCCATCTCACGTTTAAACTCGTATATCAAGTAAATGGTTGAAGTTACTGGATATTAAGAAACATTTTAAAATCTGTTCCATTCACAATATAATTTGAAACTGTTAGCATTTGGTTAGTACCTGAAAGAAAATTTGTTAATTGTTATAAATACATTTGATTAGAAATATAAGAAGGATTATTTAACCCTTAATTAAAAGCACAAAATCTAAAGCAGAGCCCAAATATATTTTTCAGCAATTCATAAGCAGTTGTGTAATATTCAGATTTTCAGATATTTCTTTTATTCATTGGTTAAACTAAAGAATTGAATTAGCCGGTTAATGATAATCAACATTAAAGCAAATAGAACAGTGATGTGCGTTAAATATTATCATTACATTTTATTTCACTATACAGTGTTTATTACTGTTTTGCCTAAAAATACTTATTATGCAATGCATGTTGTATCCCGCTAGTGAACGAGTGTTCAAGACAGTTGAATACAAGAATTTCGACTTGGGATGAAACGTAGGCAAGGGATGTTCGGTTTATTTTCTAACTTTATCCCCTGTGTAATTTGAATACAAACCAGTTTTCCTTAGAAAGTCCTTGTCAGAATCTTCCCCCTCCTTAGACAGAAAACTATCGTATGCTTTGTTATATTTAAAAAAACTATGCTAATTCAGTTCGCGTTTTTATAAATTTAAATCTAAATTTTCATTAAAGTAAGTGAGCAGGGACCTTAAACGTATAGACTTTTTCTCTAGAACTCATGGGGGTCACCAGCGGCAGAGCGGTAATATCGCTGAACACTGGTAGTTCCGACTTACCAGTGTTCAACGGCTGGTAGGGCGTGTGACTACCAGTGTTCAGCCACCAAAAAGGTTGGCCCATGCAGCCAGCCCGCTCGATTGTGGATGCATGGGCGTCTTCGTGGGCTTCATATACTAGCCAGCCTTCCCTAGAAAGTTTTACACAAGAGGCATCACTCCCCTTAGGCATATAGCCCTTGCATGCTTTACCATAATTAAACAAACTAAAAGTAATTAACTATGGAGCTTGCGGTGTGAATTCCTTATTAATTTGTAAGAAATAGGTATAGTAATAAAATATGTATAGTTAAAATGTTAAAATTAATTGTCCTTTATAAACGCAAGAATTAAATTTGGATTACGTCATTTTTAAATGGTTATTGGCATAGAATAAGAAAGATATTTGCTTTTAAAAGTATTATAAATTTTAAAGTTTTTCAGAGTAAAAAAACAATGTATTTGCTGCAAAATTTAACCATTTCTGTCTACGTTGCTACTGAATCCAGACTGAAACAAAGTTCTAATAAAATGTCCATATAAATGGAAGAAATATTTATCTTGTTAAACTTGAAGTTCACTTTAGATCTTTAGAAATTGCTGCTAAATAATTCTTGATTTCTCATAGCGTTGTATCATCAAAACGCTTTTAAGTTGAGAACAAGAATTAGAATTATATTAATTCATAATTCAAATAAATATATTTTAAGGTAGAAGAGAAGAGTCTTCCCTTCAGGTGTCTTCCTATTTAAGGACATACTCGTAAATTAGTATATAGAGAAACATTTAATTTAAACAAGAAATTACTAGACAATAATCATTTGGGGTAATTTGAGTGTTTAAATTTTGTAAATTTTAACTGTAGAATTATATGCATTAAAATTTTAAAATCAAGTATATAACAACCGTTTTCCAACTAATTATATCTATTTGCAATTAGAAGTATTAAAAGTGGGATAATAAGAAACTAGTTTTCTGGGATTTCGTTACTCATTTATCAGGTCAATCTAGATCTGATACTGTACATTTATAAGGCATTAGGAAGCATATGTTATAATTTTAAAATATAAAGGAAACTCGCTGATTCTGCAACTGTACTTCAATGGAGCAAATGAGCGGTAGGTTAATTAGGCTAATAATGATGAGTTATAAATCAACTCATTCACATCTGCATAAGAATAATCAGCTTTAGAATTACTAACAATGAAGTATCTATTCTGTGATCAGTAATAATTCATTAATTTTGACATGTATATACATACCCTTTTTACAATGCACTGCCACTGGCTGAAGTAAGTAAGCCCATTGAAAATTGGTAACTCTGTCTAAATTAGAATCTCGGTAAACGAGTTTGTTGCAGGGATGTTTTAGTTGTTTCCTCCACGCGTAATATAAAGCAGGAGAAAATTCCCTAATACAGTTCTTCACGAAAGCATTCTTCTTCTTATAAATAATCTTTCTATCATTTGCCCTAATCAAATATATAAATATAACTAAAATTTGTGAAGAATGAGTTCATGGAAATCAATACTGCTGTTGATCTATAGTATTTACATAGAATATTAAATACCAGAAATCTATGATAAAGTAATGATAGATGCATAATAGATATAATAAATCTATAAAGTAAGTGAGTATTAATAAAATATACTTGTTTAAATTTTGTAAAGTTTATCTAAAAGGTTAAGAGAATTCTTACAGCTTTTTAAACAAATTTTGAATTAAACATTATTGCCGAAGAAATGGTTTTTATTCTTATGCTTTTGGTGAAGCCATATATCCTAAATCAACAGTTTCTTAAAAAGTGAGTTTTAAAGTAAACGAGTAGGGAATTCCTGAAAAAATATCTGGTGCTAAAACAATAAGCCTTTTTCTCAAGTACCTTTCTTACTTTCTTGTAAGTGTATAAAAAAACTTCCCCATATTCCATTATTTCAGTAAATATTCCACTACTGAGTATTAAACTACCTCGTGAGTGCATAAAATATTCAAACAACACATTTTACCCAATTGTTTGTTTGTTTTGTTTTTCCTTGATGCATTAAATTCTGTTTCAGATTGCATTTATTTCCTCACATACATCTATCTATATTTTAATAAATATTTCTGCTGGTAAACAACTTGGCGGAATTGTAATCGGTTTCAATTAAGTATTTAAGTATTTTCATACAAATACTTAATTTCAGTTATGAATTAGACCTCACCTATTTCCTGCAGCGTTTATCAAAATATTATACGCACTAATCACAATTCAAGATCATAGCTTAGTTCATTTGGTAGAGAAATTACTTTAATAACTTCATTAATCATTAAGCTGCTTTAATAAATTTAATATTATAATAACTTATTCTTTTTTATTAAACGGGTCTGTACTTCAGCTAACATAATAGAGATCATTTCATAGATACGATTTTAATTAAAAAACAGTTTTACTACTTTCATAAGATGATTATAACGACAAACAGCATCAATGAATTATCATGGCAAAATAAAAATAAATAAATAAAAAAAAAAAAAAAAAAAGATAAATAACTGAAACATTGACGCAGTTCTGAAAGCAAATTAGCAAACTGCTGTCAAAAGATCCTTTAGACATAATGTAGATTGAATAAACATTTAATCTTATTACCTATCACAAAAAGCACTTCTGAAGTACATTAAAGACATAACAGGCGAAAAAGTAAGGGTATAAAATGAGGATAGAAAGCTAAAACTATTTCCGCATCAGGGACTCAGATTGAAGTAAAAGACTGCGAAATCTGATAATACTAAATGTTAGAAACTTTATTCAATTTTGGATTAAATGTATCCATCGGTAGTATAAAAAAGGTTGATATATATATATATATATATATATATATATCTAGATATATATATATTATATATAGAGAGAGAGAGAGAGAGGCCCAAGTGGTTCTTGACACGGTTATACTTAAGGAAGATTTATAGACATTTTAGAAAGTTGCCCAAATGCAAGCTGTAGAAAAAATAACACTGTGAGTTTGCTACAGGGAAAAACATCTCTAGCTAAAACCCGAGTTTTCTTAATCCACTGCTAATTGATTAAATTAATTTGTTGGAGTATCATAGATTTGTGAGCAAGAGAAGTAGTCATTTGAGTTCCATTTTTGCTTTATTATAGATGTATTGGTTGATTGTTTTTGTTGTTACTCTTTCTTAAAATTTACATAGAAGGACAAAATTGGAAAATGTAAGAAATGTCTAGTTCTCAAGTTAAAAATGTTATGATTTTTACTTTCGATTGTTAAGCAAAATAAACTGTGTGAAACTACTGCAATTGTTGCATGCACACGTTCTTCCTTACAAATGCTATTCGTGAATTATAAATTCATTATATAAATTCGCAGATTAAAAAAAATCCGCGAACTGAGTCAATTGCACAGCAATCTATCTTAAAACTACTTATGGAATAAATAAATTCATAACAAAATCACTCTTCACTTATTTTTGTTAATAATTGTGAAAACCCTCTTAGATATTTTGGAGAAAATTTTAAAAAATTCTGCAGACAGGAATTTTAATAAATAAGGTAGAAAATAAGTACATTATTATTATTAAAGTAGAGATAATATCGTCAGCCATAACTTTGAAAAAAATGCACCATAGAAAACAATGAAAGCAATTTAATTTAGTTTACGGGTACCTGTAGTAAAAATCCAATAGAATCCAATAAAAAATGCTATATGTTTGATATTATTAAAAAAATTTGCGACTTTTTCTCCCTGGAGCAAATTGAAAAAAAAAAAAACTATTTACGAAAAACAATATTACATGTTTGGTATGATAGTTAATACATTGTATGTCTCTCAGACGATGCAATACAGTTCGTACAACGCCTAGGCATGCTGAGTATCAAATTATCCATCTGGTCTTGGGGGATATTACCCCACTCAAAAAGCAATGCTCTCCAAAGTTCCGGTAGACATTAGACATGTAGGAGGAGGTTGACGGGCTGCTACTCGTCGGCCAATCATGTCCCACACGTGCTCTACTGGATTCAAGTCTGATGAGAAAGCTGGCCAGTCCATACGGGTGATATCCTCCGATTGAAGGCATTCGCTTACGATGTTTGCACGGTGAGGACGGGCGTTGTCATCCATAAACACAAATGGTGAGCCCATGGCGCCCCGAAACAAACGTACATGTTTTCCGGAATGATGTCCCGATAGATTTGGCTTGTCTTGGTTCCAATTTGAACATGTAGGTCATTTCTGGAACCCAGAATAATTCCACCCTAAACGAGCACTCATGCACCACTGCAACGGTGTCGTTCAATGATGTTTTCTTGGTGGTAACGAGTACCTGGAGCTCTCCATATGAAAGTCCGGCGAGAATCAGACTGCAAGCTAAAGCTGGACTCGTCGGAAAACATCACACAAGCCCACTGTTGCGGTGTCCACAATGCATGCTCTGTACTCCAGGCTACCCGCAGGCGACAGTGCGTTGCAGTAAGTGGAACGCATCTGACAGGTCTACGAGCATGTAGACCAATCTGCCCTAAGCGTCTGTACACGGTCTTCCTTGAAATTGTTGTACCAGTGGCTGAAGAGAGCTGACGAGACAGGTCTGAGGCTGTGCTCCGCCTGTTTCTTTTGGCAGTAACTGACAAATACCGGTCCTCATTCGGCGTTGTAACTCTGGGGCGAGCTGTGCTGTAACGTCTACTCACATTACCATCATCTTGGAATCGTTGCCAAAGCCTGGAGATGACACTCTGGGCAATTCCTAGTTCGTCTGATAGTCTTAGTTGGGTACGTGCACATTCCAGATGGCCGATAATTCTACCACGTAAAAAATAATCCAAATGCGTCCTTTGTGTCATAATGATTCGGTTATTGTACTGAAGTGCCTGCGAACAATTTTACTTGTATATGTGTGTGTGTTTATGTATAATGTAATGTGCATATATTATGACGCATAATATAAAGACATTGACTGATATGTAATGATTGTTTTCATATGACGTATTATTACATAATATAAAGGAGCTGATCCATGAGGCTACAGTTGCTGTGATTGTTGGTAGACTCTTAATTTTTCTCACGGCGGTTTCCATTCTCGAAAATAGAGGGGGAGGCGAAGATATTCACGCTTCTATGCTAACACAAAAAAAATGCTACATTTTGCAGTTTGGTAATCAAATAATTCTTTTCTTCTTAAAAACAGTTTTTGATCCATAAAGGAATGCCAGAATGTGGTTCTTATTCAAAAGTTTAAACATTTAACAAAAAGCATTAAAACAGCGTATGTTTTTAATTCATTTGCTTTGCTTGTGCATTGTACCTTATTATGGAGAACGCCTATGAAAATTACTATTATTTCTGAGAACGTAAATAACCATCACCATAGAACATTATCTGTATAACACAACCACATTCACATGAACTAAAATCAATTTTCAATCAAATTTAAGAGGGTATACATTATACGTACGGAGAGTGACTATCGTTTGACGTAAGACGACCGCACGTTCCAAAAATGCTCCATCTTGGCAAAGCTTTAACTAAATTTCGTTAGTTTAAATACAAAATATTTAGTACTTAATTTGTCATACTTTAGTTGTTTGTCAAAAAGAGCAGTTCTTTTCCCCTTAAAATGTAAAATATTTCTCATCTTTATCTGGAAAAAGAAGGATAATAAGTAAAAAAACGAAAAAAATTCTCCCTGCAATTTCTTTCTAACCTTTTTTTTTTCATTATTCAGTTTCTATATCTTACTTTTTTTCTTTGCCTGACTCCCACTAGGGAACAGCGGCAAATTCTGTTTTTACTTACTTTCTTCACGAGCACGACAAACGCTTTCGCTGTATCTCTTTTCAGGTAGGTACTTAAGCCTATTTTTGAGCAATTCAGGCACTTATCGAAGAAAAAAGTTTAGAAATGCTTTCATTTTCAGGATATGCATTATGCAATACAATTTATGGACTAGACATTCAGACTTTTTCTTTTACGGTACTTTTTATTTATCTGAAGATGAGAGTTCTTCTTTCGATTTTCTCATGTATATGTTCTATGCTAATCTGGCTACTTTGGTCAATTATCTTACAAAAATTAAAACAATGTGCATGCACTATTTTATAAAAATTACAACTATGTATTTATTATTTTTCAGACAAAGAAACACGTTTATAAGTCATAAAACATTACAGAAGTTATAGCCTGATTAAGCATGAAACTAAATTTGAATTAGAAAAATAGAAATAAAGACAAAAAAAGTCTAAGAGCTTTCAGATTTTATATTACCCTACGGTTTTTTTATTTAAATCTACATACAAGTTTTAATAGAAACCTGTATGTACATGTAAATGAAAATAATTTTGGACTAAAGTCATTTAAAGGCAGGCGATCTTTAGAATTTTCGATAGAGGGTCTCACGCGCTGGAGATAAAAATGTTTTTTCTTTTCGTACATTGGTGCTATTCCTGGTTTTGAAATCGTTGAGTTTGTTAATCAAAAATTCGTTAAAGCTTTACGAAATATACAATACTCAATAAATCAAATTATAAATTAAAAATTTGAGGTTCTGGGTGTCCATATTATAGTGGAAGTCTACGTTATTCAAAATTTCATGGATCCAGGTATCATTGTTTTTTCACAATGCAAAAAACATGCATTCATTTATGCAAATCCTTCATTATTTAATTTCTTTAAATATAATACAGTGCGATAATATCTGGTGGCAACAATTTGAAAAGTGATTCAGAATTTTATAGTGATTCAACACAAAATCCTGTTTTGAGACTAATAACCTATAAAATTGAAACCTGGGTAAAGTTAAAGTTGATCAACCTTATGAACTGATAAGCGAATAATCACTTCAGTTCGTGAAACAGAGAAAAAAACGTGTGAAGGGTTAAATACCCTTTATTATTCCATATAAAGTTTGCAAAATACTTCTTTTTGGAGTCTTACAATAAAGCCTCCACTCGGGCTTGAACTCTGGAAACTAAGAAATTAAACTTAACTAATATAACTAAAAAGATATAGCCGAAGCTATCAAGATTCTAACAGGCTCCTTAATGCTAATTAACGGCGAAGCTATCAAGGGCCTAAAGTAAGGCCAAGCGTAGTAAGCGTAGCTTAAGAGAGAGAGTAGTCTAAAAAGTCAAATGCGCCCTAGTCAGAATCTCTGGCTCTCTCACGAAATTAGAACTTCACAGTTAAATGTATCTTCTCATTTGCATTCAAACGCGATTCTGAAAATACTTTCTGGCCGGAAGGTGTAAGCTGAAATTAAGGAAGATAGGAAAGTAACTTTTAACTAAAAATTAACTGTTAGAAAAATTAGCATAAACCTTACAAGTCCTTCTGGGCTAATACTTCTTTGGGTAAAAAGAAATATTATTTATTAAAAGATATTATTTAATTTAAACACAAATTACAAATGTCACTCAAACTAAGTACCTTCAGTAGTCTTAATAACTAGCAAGGTTGTTTTATGCAGTAAATCATAAATAAATGAGACTTCAGTTATGAAACATACAACTAAATCAAGAAAAAACATATAATCATCAAAAGAAAAATCTGAAAGATTTTAGATTTTAAATTACGTCTAAAAGGGCGTTATTTAACGTTTTGTGTGTTACCTTTATTTATTAAATATCATGTTCTTTGCAGTTAAACCATAAAATTCAGTTTAATAGAAATGTCGCAAAATAAATTTAAAATGAACCTATCTTTAGAATTTTCGATACACAGATCCGCGCGCTGGAGATAAAAAGGTTTTTTCCCCGTAGAGTGTTGTCATTGCTCGCTTTGAAATCTTTGAGTTTGTTAATCAAAAATTCGTTAAAGGTTTACAGTATGTGAAATCGATCATAAAACAAATTCCAAATTTCAAATTTTATCTTCCACATGCCCATATTCGTAGGAGGATTACGTCATTCAAAATCCGATGGCTCTATGTACCGTTATTTTATCACAATGCGAGAAATATTTATGCAGATTTTTCATTATTTGACATTTGGTGGCAACAGTTGGTGGCAACAGTTTGAAAAGTGAAACGGACATTTATAATGAATCAACGCAAAATCTCAAAACGAAAACAATAGTCCTTCAGGCACAAAGCCCCTTTGGACTAAAAATAGGGACAGTTGTATATCTTCCGTTCTACTAGCCTGGTTGACGAAATTCAACTTGCGTTTTTCATATCTCGAAAGCGCGACTTCGTCCCTTAGGGACGGGACGAAGCCCCTTAGGACTTATAATTAACATATCATATTCCTTTTTATTTACTACATTTAATATATTTAACATATGACCGTGAAGTACTCAGACGGAAGATATTTTCTGACTTGCTTTTTTTTTTCTCTTGGCTGGCACATAGTCACCTTAAGCCTGTATTAATTTCTAAACACGGCCTGTGTATTTTTTCTTTCGTTTTCAGTAATAAATATGCCTTGTTTTGTTGAGGTAAACCCATGACATCAAGGATTTCAATGCATTTCCATTTATGTCTTGCTGAGTAGTTTTCATGCAAAGCGGTCTGATTTAAACTACAACTCTGCAAAAATCTGATGAATATTATGTTTTTAAGCTTTTTTAAGTTGTAAATCTTGGTTTATTATTTTATTTATTGCTACTGCAGGTGTCTTTAAGAACTTTGCAATTGATTTGTGCGCCGGCGGAATTTCTCTCGTTACCAACGATTTAACTTTAGGAACATTGGAAACAGTAAGCATCATTTTTGGGTATTTACTTAGAACCTTCTCTCCATGTACATGTTTTCCGTTTCCGATTAATAACTTTTTTTATTTTGCACTGCCAAATTTCAATCCCATGCATTTCACAACGCTTTTTATTTAAAAAAGAAGAGTACTTCTTTTCGGAAAGCGAAAAATCCTTCAATCAACAGCTTGTTAGCACGTGACATTTTGAAAAAAGAATAAATTACAAATCAGCAGATTATATTTCATATTTCAAATCATAAGCTGTTACCAGAAAATTCTATTCCAAAAAATTTGCTTTTTAAAAATTCTTTATACAAATCATTCTAAAAATGTGTGAACCCCTCTCTGTCAATCATACTTGAATAAGAAATACATTTTAATGAGCACAAAAGTGCGCTTATTCTTCAAAAATTACATTCATGATTGTCGCATAATTATCATTGTAATAAGAAAGAAAAACGGCGAACTAAATACTAACAAGACACATAAGCTGAGAAGAATGCCTAGTTTATAATATGGATATTAGTGAACAATAATTGCTCTTTACTTCTGCTGGCTGTTTAAGGTTTTTTTTTTTTTTTTTTTTTTTTTTTTTTTTAATTAAATGATAAAAGGCCTTTTGAAATTATTTCGTACGGAACCTAATTATCTAAAATATTAAATGTTGATTCAGTAAACACAACCAGGTGACATATAGCGTCATCTTAATCTTTCAGCAAAATATCACCAAGACAGGATAAGTTTAGAAATTATATTCTGAGCCTTTTTATTACATTCTGAGTTTAACAGCTGCAGAAGGCTCAGCTGCTTGCGGATTTAACAGAACACCAACAACAAAGTAAAATTTAAGTGTTTTGAAATATGAATATTCACAAAACATATTGCACCTCTACGTTTTGGCTCAGGCCATTGAGTCACGCAAGTAAATGCAGTTAGCAAAGGCCAAAGACGATTCCATCCACTTTGGTCGCTGCCAAACCTTTCTCTAAGCTTGAGAAAATCTGTTTTATGTACATTACTTACTTTCATCTGGTGGGAGCCGATGAAAGAAGTAATAGTACAGGCTAAATAATACGATGATGGGACAGTAAATATAAAACTCTACGATGTAAGTACGTGCATGACGATCGTTATGTTAGAAATGTTTGATAGAGATTTAGTTCAGATATGTTGCAGTTCAGATAGCTTAATTATGAACATAATAGCATTTTTAATATATAAAGGGGATATAACTAAGTTATAAAGGTTAATTAACGCGCTGCTATGTCTTTGTGTCTTCGTATACGCTTTATGTTTAAGAGTTGTGCTTAAATATGCATATATGTTTATGCCTAAAAGAAATGGCCGATGATTCTCTTGATTTAAAGGTAAAGCGATTTGCTGAATGTTTCGATTGTTTTTTTTTTCAGTCGTAAAAAGAGTAAATTGACTAATTTAGTATTAATATTTAATCGTATTTCCCGAATATAATTTAGCAAGTAATCTTGCATTTTTGAAATTGTTTCTCTGACGGAGCATTGTTTATAGGATAATATCAGTTGAGTGAGGGATATGTTGAAAGTCTTCTTCTCATATGTTTATTTTAGGCTCTAAATACGGAACCTTGAAAAAGGAGGTAATTAGGTACATTATTTAATGGTACATCAACTTGTATAATTACAATGCTGTGTTACATTAGTTAAACCTAAAGTATCAAAGTAATTCCTTTTGTTGCTCGACCTACGGTATAAAGGTAATATTTTTCCGTCTAAATTTACATTGAATTTAGAAATGCTGTTATTGAAATGTTTTGTATTGTATCATATAAAATGTCTCTGCGTGTTTTTTGTTTTTGCCACTAGATGGTGTTAATGCCTATATATCCGGCAACACTCACCCGATTGTCTCAAACGAACATGCGCTTAAAAAGTGACATTCAGCTTCTATTGTTTGTGAAAATATCAGTGGAGTTTCTAATTCGATGCTTGTGTAAAAACGTTTATTGATTTGAAAATGAGTGAAATATCTGAAAAAATACGTTAGGTGATGCTTTCTTATTATAAAATGGTAAAAAGGCTGCAAAAACATGCCGAGAAATTTGTGACGTGTATATTGAGAATGCTGTGAGAGAACAAAGGACGCAGGAGTAGTTTGCTTGATTACGTCCCGTAAATTTCAATATCAAAAATGCACCTCGCTCTGGTCGGTTAGTCACTGAAAAAGTCGATAAACGTTTACGTTGGGGGAGCAAGACCGGCACGTAAGTTGTCAGGGAATAGAAGAGGCACTAAACATCAACCACATGACAGTTCGGAATCATTTGAAAAGAGCAGGTTACAAAAAGAAGCTCAATATTTGGGTGCCACATAAATTAAAACCTGGTGATGCCATCAATTCGGCCCCGTACTATTCACAACTCGACTGTTTAAACTAAGCAATACAGAAAGAGTGACCAGAATCGAACAGAAGAAAGGGAGTTGTCTTCCATCATGACAATGCGCGACTACACACATCTTTGATGACTTAAACTAAACTCAGTGGCGTAACAGCCCTAATGGGCCAAGGCTTGCAGTGCCCGAAATCTGCTTTCTTGACCATAGTCCCCGGGGTGCGTAAGCATATGCCCTGAACAAGTGTTCAAATTATCGCAGGACCCCCGTGTTTAGTCCCCAAGCGAACTTGGTACTCATTTTATCGACCCAAGTGCCAAGTGACCAAGAAAATGAATTATTTAATATAAATAATTCATTTTCAAAATAACATTAAGGTTGCTTAAAATGTCTTTTCATAATTTATAATTTACGAATAAAAAATTCAAGACAAGTTGAACTATTATAAAACAAGCTTCTAAAGAACTACTGCTTGGAGAAAAAAGGAATCGTTTTAAAAATAAAAATATAGCTGTTAGACTGAATTCACTGATTCACTATACATACTACATATTTTTCTTTCGCTATTTTGGTTCAGCTGTATTTCTGTTAAGAAGAAATTTGGTATTTTATTGAGTCTCACCTACTTTGTAAGCATAAACTAACCTTTAGACTCAAGCTGAAAGATAAGCGAATTATGGCTATGTTCAGTAAGAAGACAGAAGAAGCGTAAGGTGTAACAGACACTTTTATTAAAAAACAGAATATAACTGAATGTATTTCTTGTGCTTACAAAACCAGTCAGCATTTATGGCGTAACACAGAAAGTAATGAATTCAAATTTAAAATAAGTTGATTAGTAAGTTAGTAAAAGGCTACACAGAGGGAATAACGCACAAGTTCGCTCAAGCTTAATACTAGGATGGCAAGCCTAATGACAAGAATAGCTCAACACCGCAGACAGAGAGATTCACCTAGCAACGTGTCTTTCAGCAGGTGGAAAGCTCTGATTCAACAATCTAAAATCTTCCTTTAAATATTATCTCTCTCTACCTCATTTGAATAAGCGCGAAATAAAATTTGCATTCTAGCAGGAAAACGGGAAAGAAGATTGACAGTAAACGTACTGAATATAAAATAACTGGTGAGAAAAATAAATAAATTTTTTACTTGTTAAAGTCAATATTAAAAATATGAAACTAATTCAAAACCTTTCTTGTGTATAAAAAAGAAATGAATGTGAAGTTTATTCTCTAAAAATAAAATGAAATATTTGGAATAAATATTTGCAGCTCTTAAATATTTTCCAAACGAAAATTTTATATGATTTGATCCAAAGAACTTTAGGATTTATTTAGCTTCTTCTAAAAATATTATTTCTTAAACTTTTGTTTCAAACGTATAAATTCTGAATTTAGTCGTATAATGTGACAGGTAAATATGTACACACTTTGCAACGATTAACAATTCTGACTGCATTACACATGGGCCAATTGAAGTTAGTTCATTTAAAAAATATTTTCGCAAATATGCTACTCTATTTACATAGTCAGAATGTAGACTAAAAAACTTTAATTTCTGTTGCAACAGCAAAGTAGAAAAAAAGGATCATTTCATGTTGATCTCTATTTCCAATATAAAAGGAAAAATTGACTGAAATAACGATAAAAAATATCTTCGACCCTAACACTTTCTTCGCGATCCCGCCTTATTTGGAGAAGGAATAAAGATTCTTCAAAGCAAAGAATTGAAAAGAAAAGATATAGGGAGGGGTATTTGGAAGATATCTTTCTCTTCTGCGAGCTTTTCGTAGTATTGAAACACTTTCTTTTTATTCTTATGTACTTACGGGTTTCTGGGCTTAGATATTTCATTCTCATAATGCAAGGGCTTTCTTTTTCCTATCAGCTAGTTCTCAACCGTAGTTGAACTTCTGGTTGTTAAGATATCGTATTCTCCATTAATCCTCGCGATTTTCTTTCTTTCTGCTTCCTTCTTACAAAATGTGTACTACATAGCATTCAAAATTACGTAAAGTAAACTAGCTCTGTGGATGTGAGTAAATATTTAGCTTAAACAAGGAAATTTCCTATACCGAAATATTACTCTGCGTTCATTAGAAAATACGACTTTACGAATAAATGCGTACTCGTCTATACGCCTAAAGGTAGTTTTGCAGAAAACAATCAGCCACATTTGAAAGTTCGTGGATAAAAATAACTTAAATCGATCTGTAATTCCTACTATATATCTGAGTGCGAAATAAACAAAATGACATAGTTTTTGATTTTAGTAGAAGTACACTTTGTAAATAAAAACCTACCTTTATCTTCAATGTCAGTTGAAACTGAAGAAGGCGAAAACTGTTATATATTGTCAAAGGTTCAAACAATTTGACTCTAATTTAGTAGAAACTATGGCACAAGCTGAAGCGTCCTCATGAAAGTCTCATGAAATACATAAATATGCCGGAACGTCTGATCTGTCAAAAATATTGCTTCATTAATGAGATAGAGCTGAAAAAGATATAAACTAAGGCATGGATGACGTTGATTTTAATGGTGAAATTGTGGGCGATGTGATCATGGTAGTGATATTTAAAAAATTCAAGGACTTGAAAAAAATAAGAAAATCTATTTTTAGCCCATCGACAGTGGCCTTCTGGGCCATCTTTGCATATGATATGCCTGATTTATTTAATCGCTTTTTTTTTGCATGGATTTGGCTTTTCTTAGGAAATTTAGGTCATCCATGATATGATGCAAGATTTGAACTTTGGCAATTAACATACTTAAGATCGTCTCTTTTATCGCTCTGAGGGCAGTAGATCGTTTTGTGTTCTAAAGAACACTTTGCCCGACTGGAAGCAAGGAAACAATTCTCGGAAGAATGTTGTTGAATATTATGACATTGTCACACCTTGTTATTTGAGATATATTTTTCAACAGTTAATGAAAAATGCAACAGATCTTACAAATCATAAATATTATCAACGTTTTAATAAATATTATCAACATAAATATTATCAATTTATAACAAGTGCAAGAAAAAGCGGCATGGGAGCATTGCTCTCCTGCGTATTAGCCGTGTGAGTTTGCTAATAAATAATCCTTTAAGTATAGAGACGGAGTTGTCTTTGTTGTTGTTAAAAGGCAATACATACAGCATCACTTTAATTGGATGGGCAGGCTTGTCATTAATTACAAAATGCTTGATGCTAGCGTCTTCGAAGAGTGAGCTTAATTTACTATGGTTTTCGTCCGAGGTTAGAAGAATCTTTAGAAAATCACCTTTAAATTTTCCTAAGCATTTTGCGTTAATGTTATTCGTTAATTTTCGCAGAAATTCCTCATATATGAATCATCCTATGTGAACCACAATCGGAGAGGTCCTTTCGTTTTAGATCGAAAGATGGAGATGCCCTTCAGATAAAATACCCAGCATAGGAGTTTTGCAGAATGAAGAGGATTTATTTAGAGAGAAGTTAGATTTTCTCAAAATCCCGTTTTCAAAACAATCTGTAAAAACTGATAGGTAATGCATTTAAATTCTGATCTAAAGGTTCCTATACAGTTCTGAATACTAGTAAACGAATAGTGTCATTTAACGGTTTTAGTCAGAGCTGTGGAAGGAATGCGACAACGGCGTTGTGGACCTAAGATGGGTGAAATAATTCCAAAATTGAAGTTATGCAGAACTATCAATATTCATTAAAAAGAGTTCTAAATTCCATCTTTGGCATACATGACTTCCACAGATATCGGGAATTTCGACAAGGTGGACATACGATGTGTGCCGTGAGCGCAATCTTTGACTACAAACGCTAGAATGTGGACTACAAACGCTAGAATGGGTTTTTGAAATCCTGTATGGATAATAATAATCGTTTCTTTCTTTTCTTTTTTTAAAGGCTATGTATGCATGTTTCATTGAAATCGGAATAAAACTGTAAATTTGTATGTATTACCCACAAGCAAATAATTGGACATTCTTATATATAAATTTTGCTTGTGTTTTTTACAAATATGTTGCTATTAATTCATTTGGATTAACAGGTATGTAGAAAGAAAAAGCACAATGCCCGGTGGAATTGTCAGGACATCATTTCACTAATTCAGAGTTCACGAATTAAACTTCTGCCAGAAACGTATACAATTGTTTAACAATATTTCGAGTTCAGCTCTTTCCGTAACCATACACTCAGCATTTAATTCAGGCCTCTCTTTCCATGGTTTAGGCTCAATTCATCGATTAAAATACTTGCTTTCATTAGTTTCAATCCATCGGTTTAAAAATACACACACGTATATATATATATATATATATATATGTGTGTGTGTGTGTGTATGCATATTTTATATATATATGCATAATCTGCATTAAAATAAAATATGCTGATTCAATTTTGTTTTAAATGACATGAATAGTTGAAAATTCATAATCAAGTTTCGGATAACAAAATAGAGTAATATTCTGCAGCTGACCGACTCTGAGTAATTGCTTTTAATTAAGGATCATTACACGCAATTTTAAATATTTATTGAATGAGGTTTAGACGTTCTTAAAGGATCTGGGACTCTATTGATTGATTATTTAATTACTATTGGCAGTGGAAGCCGCAATAATTCAGTGCCTTAATTTATATGTCGATTAAAAGTCTTCATTAATACTAAAATTAAGGTCGCTTGTTGTTTATTGTATTTGGGTACAGAGCTTTAATAAAACTGTTGTTGTTTATCATTTATCTTCGAAACTTGCTAAATTCTGGAAAGCAGGGGTTTTGTTAAACATTAAATTTTAAGCAATCGATGATGATAGTATCAGCTCTAATAGGAGCTTCTTTACACTATATTCTTCAAGCAATTCAGACACCTGCATCTTTTCAAACAGAATTTCTTAATTTCGTGGAAGGAAATTCAATGTAGATTAATCAAAAGCTTTTGGGTTTTCAACCTCCTACTTGCTTTAGATTGTAAAAGATGCAATTAATTTCTGGTTTTTAATCTTTCCCCTGACAGCTTTCGAACTTGATGTAATTAATGATTATCCTCTGCGAGCTCCCAAGCTCAAATGGATACATAAGAGAGATCAATAAACCTACTTCATGCACATAATCAAAGAATATATTATTAGCCTGTATGAGTGCCCAAGAAAAGTTTACGCAGCTGCTTACATTGTAAAAGTATTCCATAAACATTAAACATTTTAGTTAAAATATAAACATAAAACACCACATAGAAAGATGGCTTCCTGATTCGTTGCACGCAAAAAGTTCTGCCAAATCCTAATAGATCTGAATTTGGATTGAATGAATATTAGAATAAAGGAGTTAGGGTACAAAGCAAAAGGGTAATTTTATAATTATAATAAAAAAAGAGAATGTATTCATATTTTGGAGAATTTTACAGTATAAGATTCAAATCTATAATGCTCGGAAGATTAAAACATTCAGCTTCCAAAAATTTTGCATCTAGCTAATAATTCGTCTAGATTTGTCATATATCCAAAAAGAATATAATGGCTGCAAAATTCTCATAAAAGGTGTATAATTTCAATAAATTTTTTTTCGAAATTAATGATTTCTAAGCAGAACTTATCTATTTTAGCAGGCATTATCTAGGAAATTAAAAATATTCAAGATTAATATTAAAGCTTCCGCTGATTGATGTTAATCGATACTTTAATTTACAGATAGCGTAGCAAAAATTCTTGGACCAGTAAGTAATCTTGTCATTGATCATAAGTCTTCAGTACCAGTACTGGCAGTATGATTTAAGAAAGTGAACCCTGAATGCATTGTAACCATTCTCTATCGCTAACATTTCGAACCTTTAAGGATCTATGTAGATTACGAATCTCTATTCAAGAATAATACTACCATCACATCCGTTCATCCGCATTTTCTTTAAGCCCTGACTCTGTCGTCTTTATGTTAGATCTCTTAAGTAGATAGCTAATGCAATTGATAATTTAACCCTATTTCATCGGTGAAGTAAGAAAAGTAAGAAAATTTGTTTTTCATAAGCAATATGCATTTGAAAATCATGAAAACCTCATGTTAACATTCTGTTTAACTTCCGAGAAGCTTACATGGAGACAAGTATTCAGCCATGTTTACGTTTTGTGTGTCAGTTCTTACTTTATAAAACATGCTCTAACAATTTAGCGACGAGACTTCTTAATTAGGGAAATGTTTTTGTTTTAATATGTACTCTTTGTGCTTAGGTACTCTTTGTACTTAGGAAAATCAATAGATTTCATATTGTACCTCTCAAAATTTCAAGGCAAAATATGACTACGGCAAATTATTTTTAGGCAAAGTTTATTTTTTAAGAAAAATGTGACTTTTTAAATTTCCTTTCATTTTAAAGGATTAAAGTTGTTTTAAAATAAAGCAAGGAAAGAGGGCATCATGTAGGTGTATGTTAGTGGCAGATTGAAGATAATTTAAGCAAACTCATCGATGTTTCAAGAAAGTTGATTTGTGTAAACTGAAAAAAATAGCAACAAAATAATAAAAGATTATAATAAAGAATACCTTAAGATGTGCAGCGATATCATTTACGAAAACGAAAGAATAAAATATGGAGTGAAGAAACCATATTTAGGCACGTATAAAAATTTTTGATTAAGCCAAATCATTTATTTTGTTGTCGGCTTTCTAAAAGTTGGAATGAATGGGATTTCTTAAGAATTTATGCATAGTAACCGCATAAAAATGATAAATGGTCAGAACACGAATTCATTTCAATGTTTTTATATCACTTGGTTGTAAGAATACCACAATTATTTATAGCATTTTATGCATCCAATCAGGTTTTAGATTTTTTGCGTCAGCGTGCAAGTTCAGACTTATAATAACATGTGAAGGAAATGCACGAAGGAAATGCTGCCGCATGGTTCTATTTATTCTGTTTCTGGCATGATTTATACATTTTAGAATTTTGAAATTTATTTTGTTCATTTGAAAATCTTGTAAAAGGGAATCAATTTCAACTGTGACAGTTATTTTAGTTATATCTGTTTTTTACATTTTCAAAACAACTAGCCAGGTATTTCATATTTCAGAAGGAAAAGCAGCATTTCTCCTTGAAAGAAATATATTTTCAATATTGAATTTTAAATATTGAATGTTTCTAGACATCTATAAAAAATTCCGCCCAGACGGTATAGATGTTAGGGAAGCCTGAGTGCGATATCAAAAGGCTCGGGTTCGAATCCCGGGGTAAGCATGGACATAAAATTGTCTGTCTCTTCACAGGAGGTAAAGATGGTCTACATATTAGGTGCCTCCACAACAAAATGGCTACCACTTCTGGTCTTAGTAGTAGCCAGTGCCGTTATAGGCAAGTGCCCGCCATTGGGAAAAGTAAAAGTAAATATCATCTTGAAGAGAAACCTTTAGTTAAAATTTCCTTTAACATATTGAGAAAATATTTAAATTTCAATAAAAAGGCTTGTTTTAAATGTTTGAATGAATAATATAGAGTACTTTTATCATTTAATAATTATCATTAAAGAATTTAAATTATTTAGCATAGTGAAGTTATCATTATTCACCATTATAAAAGAATTTAAGTGATTTAAGTGATCAAAGTAATTTTCAAAATTGTCAGAAATTGACCACTTTATTTGATTCGTTTGGCAGCATTTTTTTTATCATAATATGTAGTTACTTGCATATATATTTTAAATCAGCACCACCAAGAACACTTTAGCATTCTTCAAAATCTGCACTCGAATCAACTGGTTGAACAAAAAGTAATTCAGTCTGTTTAAAATTTGACGAAAATTATATAAACTGAATAAAATATAGTTTTGCATAAATTTTGCATTATCCGTGCTAGGATTAGAGATGTGTGCCTTGCGAAATGAGAGTATTTGAAAGTAAATTGCAAGAAAATAATATCGTCTTAATTTATGGTACTTACCTTCTTAAATTATAGTATATTTGTCCTTAATTTATGATTGAAATGCTTTAGAAACCAATAGTATTAGGTATCCTCAGTCCTATATACATGTAGAAATAGATATTTCAAAATAGATATTTTTGGGCAGATATTGTTAGCTATTCTTGAATGCATGAGAAAAATCCTTGTCATGAATCACTTCTTTTCAAAAGCTTTTGCTTAGTTGATTTGCTTAGTTACCTTTCGTTATGCTTTGAATATTACGAATTCAATAATACATGAACTTATTATATTGAATTTGATTAATATCAGCTATAAATAGCTCTCTTTATAGCTATTTTTATACATTCTAAGCTAATAACGCCAGAACATATCTCTACAAAATTTCTATTAGCGTATACGTGTATAGTTCGACCATCTCAAATGCAGCCTTGATTGGCATTTTTCCAAAACACATAGAATCGTCCATAGGGGTTAATTATGTGCCACGAGGCCCCGTGAAGTTCTCTCTTCGACGGAAAAAAGGAATTTATACGACCAAGGGAAGGAAAATCTGCATGTCATCCAGTGATGCAGTCGTCAATTGCCCTTCGTGGATTTCATTTTATTTTATTTTATTTTTTTTTTTAACTATTTGCTGAAATAAATATTCAGATATACATTAATTCAGATACATTTAAGAATTATATTTTACTTGTTATTATTGTTAAGAATTATATTGTTAATATCTTTAGGTAATATGAAATATTAACACAAATCAGACAACAGACGTTTAATTGCTAAAAATTATATTATGAACTTTTATTTACTCATGTTCCACAAAATAAATCTTTAGTGATAAATATCCATTATTAAAGCTCAGAATTCTGAAACTTACAGGTAATTAGTAATTCAACTACCTTGTTAAATTCTTATTTATATTCTGTTCTTTCAAATATGATATTTATATTATAAGGATGTATATAAATATGATATTTATATATATCCTCAATGAAGCCTAGTTTTAGTGCAGCAAAACAGGCAAAGAAATAAGAATAAAATATATCTAGTGTCATATGATTAATAATATGATATATTTATTGATAATAATTGAGATTAGATTAGTGGCAATGTGTTCAACAGTTTCAGAAATATAATTGTGCTAACAAAATGAATAATTCGTACGAAATACAAATGTTTTCAACATTTACATGTCAAATTACTTTTACTTCTTAAGTTTTCTATTTTAATTGCCATAAATAAAAATGTCCACCCTCATCAGAGGTATAAACGTACATGAAGGAACGTATTTAATTAAAACAATTATATGAAATGGGTTTAAAAAAAGTTTACCATTATATGAAATGGGTGAAACAGTATATTGATACGAAATGGAGTATTTATGATTATAACTTACTCTCTTGAGTACAGTATTTTAGACATCATTCAAAATGTACTTACCTAAAAAAGGAATGAAACAATTAATGTAGTAAAAGCATAACTACACAAAATACAGTTTAAATAATATACATAACAAATGAATAACAATTAAATATAAAAAAATTCTAAATTGAAATTCTAAATTATTTTCCTTTACATTGAAACATAATTGCTTTCTTTCGTATATTAACTCATGAAATAAATTGTTTAAACACTAAATATCACGTTCAGATATATCCATTTGCTTAAATACAAAAATCTTCTCACCAGTACCTTCTTATTTATTTTCTGAAAGAGATGAAATATAACAATTTTATTTTTTAAGCTAAAAGTTTGTATTTTAAAATGCATGTTTGAAAAATAAAATATTGTATATTGAGCTAGAATTTAAAGGAATTTTAACAGAACATTTTTAATGATTTTTTTTTTTTACATTTTATTTTAATATTTGTCTTTATATATAATTATGTGTATTTTTCTTCTCCAGTGACTACTCCTTATGCAAGTCTATTAATAAAATTAAAACAAATTGAATTTAATAGTACTGAGTTGAGAATCATAGTGAATACTTTGAACTACTAAAAAATGAGTTTAGGGTATCATTTATCTAACTAAAAATCCTTTATTTAAGCAAAAATATCCATAATGCATTCTAATACGATATTTAGTAAAAATAATATTTATGAAATAAACATTAAATTCATTTTCCTGCATAATCAGAAACTTATATATAAATACGATGGCTAAAACAAAACATCACTTTAAAATTTTAACTTTTCCTTTGTTTTCTTTAACTGATGTTAACTTGCAGCAAAATAATCAGTTTTAATGTGTTTAAGTGAGTCACAATTAAAACTAAATATTGTAACCAAGTTTACGCAGATTTTTCTACTGTTTTTAAATATAATAGCGAAATGAAAAATATCACTCTTCCTTACTTTTGCATTTTATCTTCTAAACGGAATAATAAAATTTTTATTAAATGATACTTTTGCATTTTATCTTCTAAACGGAATAATAAAATTTTTATTAAATGATACGCTAAATGATTTACAAACTTAAAACTTTAACTGCCTTGTACATCTAACTAAGAAATATGTCATTTTGAATATTGCAATTAATCAATCTAATTTAAAACTACAACAAAATGATTGAAAAATACGAAGTAAGTAACAATGAAATATTTAAGTATGTACGAAGTTTACGCTTATTAAGGTTAATGAACGTCTGTATATAGTGAGTTAAATATTATTAAAATATTTAATATTCAAAATGAATAGTTACAAAATTTAATAATTTTTCAATCTGCATATATTGATTTCAAAATGAGTGAGTCATCATTAAGTGAACATTACAGTATACCTGAAATACATCATAACGCAATTAAAACAGTGAATATGGTTATTATTCATGTAATTTCTGAACGCCAATAAAATAGTATGTATGGAAAGTTTTTATGGAATTTCTGTTTATCCTTATCAGTAAATTAAAAGTCATTAATGTCATTAGTAGACTGAGTAATGTAAATGTAAAGTGTGTCAAAAGCTATCAACGGATTATCAAAAGAAATAAAACGTCAATGGAAAGTGAAATTTTACGTTTTCATTCCAGAGCTTTACTTTTAATACATGTATTTTTTATTGAGTGAGCAATAGAAAATACTGTGCGTTATGTCTTATATTAAACACGGTATAGCTTTTATTACATATTTAATATGTTTCAAAGCTTAAAGAGTAAATAACTCGCGAGAGAGCGTGCTTGTCGTGTTTGTCGGGATGGCAGAGATGTCACACTATACGTTATTGGAAATTTAACGCTATTATATGGAAACACGACTTTTATATACAAAATATTTACATGAGACTGATAGGGTATGATTTAAGAAAATAACTCCATTTAAACTCAGGTGTTCCTAACATCCTACAAATTACATCAGCCAAGCTGGCTAAAATCGAAACTCGAACTCAGGCATAAACGCCCTACCACATATTCTGCAGACAACTCTCGTCTACCACAGACTCTGTCTGTCTCAGCTACTGGATTCTCTCCGCGATGGGAGGCAGCTGATTGGTTGACCGTAGCCAGATACATTTCAGTAATATTAGCACAGAAGGAAATTACGAAAGTTTACACTTCGAATTAATCGAATTAATTTGGATATAAAAATTTAAACAAATTTTGAGAAAGTTCCATCACTTAAGCTTTTGTGAAACCAAAAACGCAAAAGAGCTCTGAATTCATCAAAAATATATTTGAAAGCTCTTCCCTTTTATCAGATTTTAGTCAGTACTTGAAAGCAGATATAAACTTAAATCTTTACAACATGAAATGTACCATTAAAAAAGTGTTAAACTTTGCAGATGCGAGTACATGCGAACTTTGTGGATTCGAATATATGGTCACTTCAAATTTGGCTTTCCAAATTCAGGTATGAACGAATCATACAGACAAGGTACTTGTGAACTCGTGTTTACTTTTGCGGCGGAAAGGAAAAAAAACATCAAAAGTTAAAAAAATTACACTTTTTCAGTTTGCTAGTTTGAGCCAATTGCGTGTTGTAACACTAAGTAGAATAGTCTCTAAAATTTCAGTATCCAATTAAAGTAAAAACGTATCCTGAAAATGCATGAAATTTCAAACCATTTTCAACAAGTAATTTTAACTTGCTTTTAAGCAACATATATCATAAACTCTTTCCATACATTTCTAGTTCTATGCCCTAAAAATCTTACGGCAAAGTTGGAAATTTGGCAAAACTAAAATTTGCAATTCTGACGTTTCATTCAGGGATGACTTTGATGATTCATTTCACTGACTTTTTTTTTTTTTTTTTTTTTTTTGAAAATTTGGCAGAGTTGCATATATGGCAAATCATGATCATGCTTATATTATCATGATTTACTGCAATTTCAATGTTATCCATCTTAAATCATTCCAAATACAGCAAAAGGCTTTAGGCACTGATTCCACTTTCTTAAAAAAAGTGGAATCAATGCCTATATAGTGAAATAATTGCTAATTATCCATCCAACCAAATTCATGTCCGCCCAATAGTTAAAAATTATCATCTCAATGTATATAAGCTCTGTAATAAGAAGAATAATCCGAGGCTATCACAAAAAAGAAAGACCTCCAGTTTCAACAAAAATCATCAATCTTTATTGCAACTAAAGAATGTCAGACATTTGGCAAAGCTGTTCCCGCAAAAGCAAATTCTGCAATACGTGATTCCCCATTATATTCTCAGCTTTGAATGCTTTCTGATATAATACGAATCAAAATCCTTCCAGTAGAACAGATTGCCTAATTATGCATCCAATCAGATTTCAGACATCTCAATCAGAATGTAATCCACCATGGCTTAGATGAAATCTCAGTTGCAGTATTCAGCGACGCCATTATTATTTCCGCTTCCGACGAACACATCGGTAAAAATCGATCGTATTCAACCCCCATGGCGCTGCCAACGCAGCAGCATGAGGTGGCAGGTTTTAATTGGTATTCCTAATTGCTCTTTTGCAGCTTTCTTTTCATTCCCTATCGAAGCTTCATGCAATCCGTCCATTGAGAACATTGCATTTGATTGCTAAATAAACTTATAGGACAACAACATATTTTCTTTGAAATCCTTGCAATCTGTAACTTTTTCAAAATGTCCAAGACTAAATAAATTTTGTGGACTGAAAGCGAGAAAACTAAAGCGTGGTTATTACATATTTAAGATCGAAAATAAAATAATTAAAATGTTATTATAATAAAAATACAAGATAATATTATAGCATTATATTATAATTTATTTGTTATAATTAAACAGGTCGTGTCAACAAATAAAAAAGTTTTGAAGAATAAATTTCCTAATGTTATTTCAAAGGCTGAATTAAAAAATTGCATTTAAAATATGCATCACTGGCCACTCTTTTCACAAACTTGATTTTTCAGTCATAATACACATGTTAATACTTACCTTAATTAAAACGCACAACTTAAATTAATAATAAAAACGTTTACGTTAATTAAATTGAGCCTGTCAGTAAATACTTATTGTAATTTTTTTCATTTTATTATAAATTATTAAGCGAATTTCAACTTTCTCCTGCTAATTCCTGAAAACTCTTAATTCTTTAGCATAATAAGAAATCAATTATGCCTCTGCATATATCGTTATATTAGTACATGTTTGAGCAAATTACGAAGGTGTGAAATCATTCCTGGTGCATAGAAATTAAGTCATGACTGGATGACTTTTAGATACTTTGGAATAATGTATATGTCCTGTAATCTTCGTAAGTAGAGGCTTTATACTTAGCTTTTGCTTTCATGTGTGAGAGAATCGTGAAGTTTGACATTGGATTCAAAAACAAAATCTTGTTCAAAACAGATAATTCATTTATGACGGTTTCTCTAACTTTCAAGCAGGATGCTAACGATACCACATTGACTCAGACGAGATGAGTCTCTGAATCCGATCAATATCTTTGACGAGATTCAGGAACTGCATAGGTTACATCAAAGCATTTCTAAAGACAACTGAAAGGTGTGGTAATTGCTTTAAACACTCTTGTTTCTTTTAGCAGCAACCTGAAACAATTAATCTTTTATTGGTATTTTATCATTGTGAAAGCGTTTGGAAAACCCGGTAATTGTTTTAAAAATTTTTGTTCCTTTTAGAAGCAACCTGAAGAAATTCATTTTCTTTGCATCCCACAATAGAAAATGAATGTTAGATGAAAATATTAAATTTATCCGGAATGAAACTGAAAAGAATGCTTAGATTTCCTCAAATAGGGAAATTACGAACTTCGAGGCTACTAATAAAAAAACCTGATAATGCAGGCGTATATAAAGACCTATTTAAAAACATTCAACTCTTTCAATAGCGATGAGTGTAAAATTTCATTCTTTTTAACGCTTATAACATTTGTTCAGGAAATCTTAATAGATTGCATGATGAATATATGTAGCAGAGCCTCCATCAAGACCTTAAAAATTGAGTAAAAGGTAACAGATCGCCACAATGTTAATATGGCAAAAAATTACTGTTACATTAGGAAAATCCAGAAGCATGAGAGAAAAGCAAACAATTACAGTTTTAATAATAAAAGCCAAAAACAATGCAGGATTTTGAGTAGGAAAATTTATGGTTACATATTGTATTTTAGTTTTAAATTTTGTAATTATACGTAATAGTTACTACTCATTGAAAGTAATTTTTCCTTATTTACTATTTGATTATTTAACAATTGCAGATATTTGTATTATCCAGTATAAGCCCAAAGGGGAAATTTGCCCAGAAGGGTTATTAATTTCGTTTTGGATTTCTGCATTGATTCGCTATAAACGGCGAACTACTTTTTAAATTGTTGCCATCAAATATTAGAGCTCTGTATTATATTTAAATAAATTAAATAATGAAGAAGCTGCATAAATGTATGTATGTTTCTCGCATTGTGATAAAACAACGGTATCTGGAGCCATAAATTTTTGAATAAAATATGTTTCCACCCGAATATGGGCATCTGGAAGCCCAAATTTGTTTTATTACCTATTTGGTATTTCGTAAAGTACTTATGAGGTTTTGATTAAGAAACTCAAAGATTTCAAAGCGAGCAATGGCACACTGTACAAAAAAAAAAAAAATATCTCTAACGCACGAGACTATGTATCGGAAATTCTTAAGATATGCTCTTTTAAATAACTTTGATATTTTGTGATATTGCTGTTGAATTGAATTTTATGGTTTAAGTGTAGAGAACATGATATTTAATAAATGAAGGTAAGGCACAAAACGTTGAGAAAACGCCTCTTTAGGCGTAATCTAAAATCTGAATGCTTTCAGATTTTTTTCTTTTATTTTACTGCTAACTATTTTATTTTCTCGTTAATATTAGTTTTACTGATAAGGTTTATTATATCAAGCGTAACCATTTTCTGCATCCTTCCATTTTCGTTTATTTGATGTAACTTTAATAAAAAATGCAAAATTTCAAACAATTCATTGATATTCGGATTGGTGATTCCTCGTTCTAAGGCAAGTAAAATTAAGTATGTAATTAATTCACATGTTTATTTTTATTTTTATTTTATTTAAAAACTATAAAATAATTCAGTAAAGTTCGTATTATCAAAAGATCTCGAATTAATTTATTCGAAACTGCGGATGGAATTTAGAAAATATATATCCTTAAGTCTATTCCCATACTTCACATTTTGCACCTGAAATTTATTTTGATGGATGCTGCCTAAACGTTTAACCTTAGGATGTAAGTGATCAATAAGGCAAACAAATGCAACATTTTGTTATACATGCAATAAACGCACTTTTTTAACTTCTTTTTGTGTAAAACCTAACTTTGTAATGTGAAGTGCATTAACCTATTGTTCTTTTTCTATTCCAAGTACACTGACTACCAATAAGTATTTGGACACCTGTGATCGAAAAGAAAAACTAACTTTATTCAAAATCAATAGTTGGTAGAGCCTCCACGTGAGGTAATTACAGCGTGGACCCTCCTGGGCATACTTTCCACAAGTCTTTGTATGACAGCTAGTGGTATTTTCTTCCACTCGGCTTGGAGAAGACATAGAAGTTCTTAACCGATTTTGCACGGGTAGTGCACCCCTAAATTCGGCGATGCAACTCGTCCCAGAGGTTCTCGATAGGGTTCGGGTCTGGACTCTGGGCAGGCCAGTCCATTCGATGAACTCTATTGGCACAATACCAAGCCTTGGTTAACGTCGAAACATGATAACTGGCATTGTCGTCCTGAAAGTAACAGGGGTCCAACCCGTAAAACTGCCACAACGTAGGAAGCACATTGTCATTCAAAATAGTGCAGTAGGCATCGGAGTTGAGCTTACCATGAATGGGGACCAAGGGTCCCAGCCCATACCAGGAGAAACACCCCCAGACCATAATTCCACCTCCGCCGAACTTGACTGTTGGCACAATGCATTCTGGCAGGAGACGTTCTCCAGGTAGACGCCAGACCCAGACCCTGCCATCCGAACGGTAAAGGGTGAACCTTGATTCATCTCTCCAAAGAACCCGTTTCCACTGATCTACGGTCCAATTTCGATGTGCTTTGCACCACATTAACCGAGCAGCGCGGTTGGACCTTGTGATCAAAGGCTTATGGGCAGCAGCACGGCCATGAAAGCCACGCAGATGTGCTTCCTTACGGATGGTATTCATTGAAACAATACTCCCGGATGCTTTTTGAAACTCCTCGAGGATGAGGGTCATCGGTTGGGTGCGGTTCTTCCGAATTTCTCTGGACAGCACTCGTCGGTCTCTGTCTCCCAGTTTCTTTGGTCTGCCGACTCGAGGCACATTCCTACAATCACCGCTCACCTTCCACTTCTTAATCACATAGGCCACTGTCGATTTTGGGTACTTCGGATCGCTAGATATGTCCCTTAAGGATCGGCCACATTTGTGATACCCGATAATTATACCTTTCTCGAAATCAGAGAGCTCCGAACTGCGAGGCATCGTGCATGCGACTAAAGCCAATGCTGTTTCCTACACGATATATACCGGCGGAGTCCGTGACGTACCTTAGGACCGCAGATATCGTCATTTGCATAGGTGTCCAAATACTTATTGGTAGTCAGTGTATACTTTTTAGTCATAAGAAGTACCTCATTTTTAAAGCAGTGTCTATAACTTTCGTGATGTCATGTCAGGCCGTCCTCAAAGCAAGGAACTTTTGACTTTTAATACAGTTGTAATCAATAGCTTTCCATTATCTTTGTTATAAACAAACAGAAAAGAACTACAGATTAAATCTGAAGTTAATTGTATTTTGTATTTTTTGAGAGAAATAATAACACTATGAATTTTAAAATATTCTATATGTAGCTGTTAAATTAAAATAAGGTTTGATGAAAGGAAAAACATAATTTCATTCATTTATTTTACAATAAACATATACCTGTTTTAAAACAAAAGTCTACTCAATTGCGTGAATTTTCGGAACATTCATATGAGCTACGATCACAGGTCTTTAGAATATTTTATGTTCTACTCCAGTGTAAAGAAGATAGCGCGTATCAGTGTTTTAGCCCTTACAGTAGTTACTTAGATTGCTTTGTGATATAAACTTCAAAAATAAAACATACTTCCAAAAATGTTTTCTCTAAAAAAAGATTTAAGTGCGCTATACTCATTTTTTTTTTTTTTTTTTTATTTCCCTTTTTCTGTAAGTGCTAAATTCTGGAAAGTTCCTTTCCGTATAATCTCACATCTTATGTTTACCCTCCTATACGGCTAAAAGGTTGAAGCAACTGTAATTTATATACAAAGGTATAATTCCAAAAGCACCCATTTATATTCAGTGCGAGTTTCCCCTTTACTCGAGTAATCACTGTTGCTTGCGTGAATAAATTCTGCTTCCCCTTAGTTACTTCTAATCTATGTTGCAAAGGTTATCTTGTGAGAATTGTGTTCACGTTAAAGTTCGTTTTAAAGGCTGTTAAAGAAGCCGAATTTCGCACTGTGTAATCATAGATATAATTTGGAAGAGTTTTAAATCTCGTACATGAAAAACATAGCAACATTTATATTTCAAGTACATAATACTAACAACGTTATCTTTACATTAGAGAACATTTAAAAATCATTACAAATTTCAACTTAATTTTTTCCTTTCCTTCTTCCTTTCATACTGAGTATATTTTAAAAATTTGCTTATATTACCAGACTTTAATCATTTGGATGATTGAAATAAATGTTCCATTAATTTTGTAACTTTTAATTAGATAAAGTTAATGTTTTATATCTGATAGCTGGCCATATTTATCAGGAAAACAACAATGAATTTTGAAAGGGAGTTACTTCACCACTAGCAAAGTGCATAAATTAAATGTTATATACATAATTAATTAAATTATTTAATGATTATTTAACATTCAGAATTTAATATATACTGTATAATTTCAGACTGTTGGAAATTTCAATGTTGTGTTTTAGTATAGACATATCTTAATTTCCAATTTATCTTAAAATTATTCAGTTGCCATGAGTAGCTTAATTTCTTAATTTTAAAACTATTCTTTTTATTTATGTTTATCTATCTTACGTTAATATAAACGTAAATATCAGCTTTGTTTTAACTTGTAAGTTATGCTTAGAGTGTAAAATTTTAACCATTAATAAAACTATGCTGTCTATTGCTTCTTGTTTGAAATGCTTAAACTGCAAAATATCATTTCTATCTAACTCATAAATTGTTATTGGTAGACACAAAGATTGTTATTGCAGCTGCTAAAATAAATATCTCGGGTATTTTACGTTTTAGAAGAAGGCTAGTTTAAAAGATTTAATTATTTTTAAGCTCAGTATCGATGGATCCGCTGTAATACCTTCTTTACACGATTCCTGAAACAATAATGCAAGTCTGTAATCTCCGCTTCTGTTTTAATGTTAAGTAAACTTAGAGACGTTAAATTCAGAAACAAAATTATCAGAAGTTTGCTTGAGAGATAAAGTACCCCTTTGAGCTTTAAAGATCATGGTCGGCTTCAAGTTATCTAGAGTAGAATCACTTGGTGTTTAAATTAAGAGATTCTTACATTATTTATTATTCGTTTTCACCCAAGTTTAACCTGGCTATGTACAATGATGATCGAATTCTGGCACGTTCTCGAGTGTTCCTAATAGTAGATTTTACTTTTAACATCTCTTTGCATATTCAGCTGTTTTAAGAAAAGACGAAGAGAAGATGATAAAAAAACTTCTAATATCAAAGGTACTGATTTGTGTATAAACAAGTAAACCTACCGTCTGGATCATTTTGATGAGAGATATATGCCCCAAGGAAGTATTACAGAAATTTTAAGCTTATTAATCCTATACAAAAATAAAATAAAACTCTAAAAAAAGGGAACAAAAATCTGAAAGGTTTCGGATATTAAATTACGTCCAAAGAGACATTTTTTAACGTTTTGTGTGTTAGTTTTATTTATTAAATATCATGTTCTATGTACTCAAAGTATAAAATTCAGTTCAACAGTAATATCGCAAATTAATTTTAAAATGATCATATCTTTAGAATTTCCGATACAAATACAAAGTCTCCGCTAGAGATAAAAATGTTTTTTTTTTTTTTTTTTTTTTTTTTTTTTTTTTTTTTTTTCCCGTACAGTATTGCTATTGTTGGCTTTGAAATCATTTAGTTTTTAGTCAAAAATTCGTTGAAGGATTACAAAATCTGAAATCGATAATAAAACAAATTTCAAATTCAACTTAGGACTTAAACATGCCCCTATTCTATGGAAGATTACGTTATTCAAATTTTGATGGCTCTACGTACCGTTGCCTTATCACAATGTGAGAAACATGCTTACATTCATGCAGATTATTCATTATTTAATTTCTTTAAATATGATACAGGGCGAAAATATTTGGTGGCAACAATTTAAAAAGTGATTCGCCGTTTATAGCGTTCAACTCAAAGTGCCAAAACAAAATTAATAGTCCTTCAGGGCAAATTGCCTCTTTGGACTAATAAATTTTTCTGTCATAGATTAATATTTATATAATTATTGTTAGTTCCATGTTAATGCAATTCAGCCTGAATTTAAATCTCTAAGTAAGAATCTTACAGCTTACACCAGTCATCTTCACAGCGGCTTACGGCTATTCATCAGTGATACTTTGTACTTACTACGTAAGCAATTCATTGAATGGAAATCTTTCTTATCTTGCATGATTGAACGGTTTTCTCTCTTACATCTCTGTATTAATTGTTTGCACAACTTAATACATGAAATTTAATATAGCAAGCGACGATGTTTCATTAACATGCTTACATTATTACAGAGCCGCTAGAGCCGCTGGTAAGATGTACTTTGCATTTTAATGTAAATCCTCAACTTGCATTCGTGCAATATATTAAGATTTCAAGACAGAGCTGCACATTGGTACAATCTCTTTCAATTATCTTCACTCTTCCCAGATTATACGAATGTAATTGATTTTCATTCTTAATCCCTTTGAAAGCGGCTAAATGTAAAGTCTTACTGCTATTTACTTAGTGCGCATGTGTCGTTCTAAATCCACGGAGGGAATTCGGAAGTGACGGAAACTGAAATCGTTTAATGAGGCAATTAGAAGAACTGGGTTACATTGGTTCAGATTCCTCCAACAGCTATTTTAAATCACTGATACTGGTCCGAGAACGGCCTGTGGAAATTGAGCATGTGCGGTTGTCACTCGTGAATGCAAAATGATTCTAAAAGCATGGATGAAAGGATTTCTTCCAATTATTAAATAAGGGATTTTGAACTTTATTTTCATTAAGCAGAGGATTTTATGTAATTATTATTAAGTTGATATCAAATATATTCTGTTTAATGTATAATAATAATTATGGTGTTTTAACAGGACGTTTACAGAACCAGATTTAAGAACTAAATATGGTATAAATAGCTTACAAAATTATTATGTCTTTGCATAAATTAAAACTAATTGTGATGGAAATGCAAGTATGAAGCCGAATGGTAACAGTTTGAAGCGTAATTCAATTGGTGTTTTATGACCTTTCAAAATCTCAAAATTTTTATACTCGATGGATTTTTGGGTCATATGATTTTAAAGCTCATAAAATAATGCAATATTAAGTACCCCAATAAAATTCACAAAATCGATATTTAAAACGACACATAGAAAACAATATATATATACACTTATAAAATGACCAGAATCAAAGCAATAAAAATGACATGGTAGATTCGGTTGTAGGGTAAATTTAAACGTTTACCAAGCATTTTTTTACAATGATAAAACGAGATGAATTGCAAAGGAAAAATCTATACATAAAAAGTCTGATGTGTACACCACATGACTTCCATGCAAGGAATATTAAATTATAAGCATTTGTTCTCGCATTGTATTTAAATCACTTACACTGAATTAAATCTATATCGTCGACACCGCATAAACCACAATAGAATAAATGCACTCTTTAAAATTCACTATATTTGTTTACCATAGCGACACTCTGGCGCTAGGTTCACTTAACAGCGTTACATTTCATCCAAATCACAACTCAGAATGCATACAAATTCATATAATTTGAAGAATTATCTAATCGTTGCTACATGGTCTATTCAAATACTGTAACAAATCTAAAAACGATGTATAAAAGAAATTAAGCAAACAAAACAAAAAAAGAAACAGTTTTTCACAGACCATTCATTATTTCTCATTCAATTAATTCAGTTCTCACTTCTCGACAAAGCAAAAATACATAAAAACTCAAAATATCTATAATAAAAATTTCGAAGTAAATCTGAAACACTTATTTCCTCGAATAAATTACAGAATGGATTAAGCATGATTTAATTCGCAATAATAAAAGAATGTGTTATCTTTGTTGTTGAGAAGCTTAGTTTCTCTAGATTGGGAACAAATAAGCTATTTTGCCAAGTTTGAAATGTAAACAAACATATCCGCCATCCGCAAAATTCATTAGCTGCACCTAAAAAACTTTTAAATTGTTGATAACTCCACAAATATTGCATGCAGATTTACTAAAGGCATAAAACCCTTAACTGGAAGATAAGAAAAACATAATCCAATCATTTTTAAAGCAAAAAATGCACAATTTACAAACATATAAGAATAAAGAAACTGAGCTCACTGAGTCGAGTAACAGAGTGTATATATATACACATATATTTATATACTTTTAGTGCGACCGATTGGTACCAAAATACAAGATGCACATCTACATGTTATAGCAGTCCTACATACAAAATTCCAACGCTCAGAGGCTACGCGTTTTTGAGTTATGCGAGATACGTACGTACGCACAGACGCCACAAAAAATTCTCCTTAGAATTTATTTTAAATCAATTTTATAATTTTTCTGTTAAAAGAATCCTTTATTTGGTCTTTACTTGCGGATTTCAGAGAAAACCATCATTAAATTGCATTGGATAGCGGTCAAAATCGATATTTCCGTTGAAATATGATACCCGAAAGTTTTCGCTATTACAATACTTTTTTTACTTTACAAGTAAAAAGAGGAAGAAATAGCATTTATAAAACGGCAGAAGATTTTTATAATACGCTTAGGTGGTGTATTTAATTATGGCAAAGCACACTAGGGCTATCTGCCTAAGGGGAGGGATGCCTTCGTGGAGGACGTTCTAAGGGAAACTGGCTCGTTTACACGTTACACATTTGAAAAACCATAAAAACGCCCATGCAGCCAGTCCGTTCGCGGGATTCGAACCTCGGACCGAACTACCAGTTTTCAGCAACTTTACCGCTCGGCCGCTGGTGGGATATAATACGCTTAATTTCTTTGCAAATAATTCTTTGAAGCAAAAGCATTTAGATTAATAAATAAGTAAATAAAATAAAATTTAGAGAAATCTATAAGCAAGCAAGAAAACTAGTGCGATGTTACGGCATTATAACCTTGAAACTATGTTTCCAAGCGGTGCCCAAAAGAACCAATTCATTATTTCTTTCATTTCTTCTTCACTGCGTATTTTTTAAACGTAAAAAAAGTTGCCTCATTAATCTCCTTTTTTTTTTAATTCTCACTTCAAAAGAGAGCGAAGTGTTTGTTTTATCAGTGAAAAATTCAAAACTTTATAACCGATACACTTTTAGATGTCGAAATTTAAATTACTGCTCGTCAAGAAGTCTAAAACAATAAAGCAGTTTTAATTTTTAAAAAAATCTAAAATGTTTCAGATTTTAAATTACGTCTAAAGGGGCGTTTTACTAACGTTTTGTGTGTTACCTTTATTTATTAAATGTCATATTCTTCGCACTTAAACCATAAATTTCAGTTCAATAATAATGTCGCAAAAGAATTTTAAAATAAGCCTATCTATAGAATTTCCGATACACCCGCGCGCTGGAGATAAAAAGGTTCCCCCCCCCCCCAGTAGATTGTTGCCATTGCTCGCTTTCAAATCGTTGAGTTTGTTACTCAAAAATTCGTTAAAGTTTCACAAAATATGAAATCGATAATAAAACAAATTCCAAATTTCAAATTTGGGCTTCCACATGCCTATATTCGCAATAGGATTACGTCATTCAAAAATTCGATGGCTCTATGTACCGTTGTTTTATCACAATGCTGGAAATATATATATATATATATATATGCAGATTTTTCTCTATTTAATTTCTTCAAATATAATGCAGGACTCTAACATTTGGTGGCAACAGTATAATAATAATTATGGTGTTTTAATAGGGTGAAAGTGAAACAGACATTTATTAAACGAACATCAAAATCGCAAAACGAAAACAATAGTCCTTCAGGGACAAATCCTTTTTGGACTAAAAATTCTCCCAAAAATAAAAAAGTATGCTGAAACTTTAACTTCAATTTTATTTTCCAACTCGCTTATCTTATTAGAAATAAATTTAAAGATCAATGACCGATTTTTGAGGAACTCCACGCGTGTGATCGTAGAAATAGAGCAATTGATATCCGTTTTGCTTATGTGCGTGCTTTTCACGCTTTCTATGGAAATGAAAGAGCTGATTTCTTGCTAAAGGTGCCTTAAATTTTCCCATTGATATCAACATTAGCATTCCAAGGAGCTATTGGAAGCCCTTTCATTATTAGAAGCTTTTAGCTAAGTGGAATAAGGAATATATTTCATCTTGTAATGGCCCACCAGCGGCCGAGCGGTAAAGTCGCTGAACACTGGTAGTTCGGTCCGAGGTTCGAATCCCGCGAACGGGCTGGCTGCATGGGTGTTTTCGTGGTTTTCCCCATGTGAAACGTGTATACGAGCCAGTTTCCCTTAGAAAGTCCTCCACGAAAGGCATCCCTCCCCTTAGGCAGATAGCCCTAGTGTGCTTTGCCGTAATTAAATACACCACACCACATCTTGTAATGCTGAGGTCACCAAAACATTATTTCGTTCTATTTACCATAAACTGCATTCCGAGTCTTTCCTCTCTATAAATTTTAAAATTTCTCAGTTTTTATCTGGTCACGGCAAATTTGCAAGTTACTTGTTTCGCTTTAATCTAAGATCAAACAATTTATGTGAATGTTCAAAAAGAGTACCTCAGGAGTGAAACATTTGATTTTCTCGTGCCCTACATTTGATGGCCCCAGAGGCTTGCAGAACGATTTGAAAATGCTCGGAGTGACTTGGCCAATGAACCTATCTGTTCCCGCGAAGTTCAGTCTGCTGTTCTCTGCTTTTGTTCGTTTTATTTATGCACATGTAACTTTTAATGTTTTAGTTATCTTACTTCTGTAAGCCCCATGTTGTATATCTGTGGTGCACGGGGCGTCTGTATGTTTTCAAATAAAAAAAAAGTTTTTTGTTTAGCTCATTTATGGTGTTTAATAATAAAGCAAAGTAAAAATGAACAATAATAAAAATCATAACTCCTTCCTGAAACATTCCGAAACTTATGGAAACAAGTGTAGCAAGAGCAAATAAAAGTTTAAAGAAATCTGCGAGCCAACGACATAAAATCGCCGTTTGTGATAGCATTGTTCGCCGAGGGCTTATGGGTAAGGTGGTCTCATGTTTCCTTTTTACATTGTAGGTAACGTTGGTTGTGAGAAGGAGAATTGCATCTGAATGGGACCTATTTAATTCCTGCTTGATCAGTAATTTTTGTGTTAAATTAGTATTTCAGTTAAGCGAATATTTGAAACAAAAAACGGAACTTATTAGTCGTCGAGTTGCCTTTCACCAGTACTTAAATATATTTCTGCTGCAGCATATTTTGTCTGTATCCTACAGATTATTCATCGTGCTTCTGAAAAATTGGCTCCAAATCGTACTCATACAAAAGAATGCCTGACATGCCGCCTTTCGACTTCCATTCTTCGTCGCTTATCAATAATCCAGGCCAGCTTCTCTTACTTAACAAAACTTTAGACAATCGCGGATCCTCCTGCCCCAAACTAATGGCCGCAGGGTAAGCTCTTTCAGGCTTTTCATTACAACAAAACGTATACTCTTTTGCAGGTATCTGGTACATGAAATTATATACTGTACTTATAGCCTAAAGTCTGAGTATACTAAGATTAACTATTTTTACTGAGTCAGAAATACTTATAAAAAGAATTGGATGTTCTTATATACTCATTTTCTATTCACGAAAAAAAAAAAAATTAATGTGACTTCAGAGTCATTTACATCAGCTTTTCTCTGTTTTGGAACAAAACTAAAGTAGGTATTTCCCTTGCTTTCAGAATAAGAATTTGTGTTTCTGCATATTTGTGGTTGACATGGCATTTAATAAACAACGCATTCTATCTGAGTATCAGGCATTTCTGGTACTAACCTTTTAAAATTAGAAATCTAGCCATATACATGCACGGAATAATTATAATTCCTGATATTAATACGTTTAATAGATAATATAGTTTTGAGGTTTTTTTAAAAAAAGCTGAAATGTTTAGCTTGAAGTAATTTAAGTACTGCTGATCGTTGGTAGGCTTGTTTATATGGATCAAGGTTAATTACGTTAATATTATTTACGGATACATTTCCAGGTGATATAAAAATTAAAATACATTATCTTATAATTATTTTTAAAAATCTTACGTTGATAACTTTACTGTTAATTTGTAAAGAGATAAAATGCCTTAATATTTCCAACTGAGAATGTGCACCTCATGTTACACATTTGTTAAATGTTACGTTTAACATTATGTAATGCGTGTCCTTGGACATAGAATATTTCATCTAACGGACTGTTGTGAGAATGTTATACCTATTATTTTAATTATAATTAAGGTACTATTAATTTTAATAAATATATGCTTTTATTAATGATTATCTTTAAATATCTTACTTCATATAAAAGTGTTAGTGCTGTAATTATATTGCTACATAGTGAAAAGAAATTATATGCTTGCTCAAAGAAAACTTTTGTTACGACTGGATTTTCGAATGATTAAACTGGCATTGCCATACATTCCAGCAGATATGTCTTAAAAACATTAGCAGTTCTTCTGCTATTTCAAGTAACGAAGCGATTTGCTTTGTAAACATTTTACTCAATAATGTTTTAGGTAATGTTTTGTATCTGAATGCGTTTGGTTAATACCAAAGTGCATTTTGCTATAAACGCGTTCATCTCACAACTGGTTAAAAAAATTAAAAATTATTGAAAATGCTGTTGAAGTTAGAAATTCCTCTTTTTGGGAGCTAGAGAATAACTGTGTTTTTTTATTTCATATTTTTATTGAATATGAATTTGCGCATCTCTAAGAAAATAATATTTCTTTAAAATAAATAGATTGAAAGAAAGAGTCATTTTTTTTATTATTATTTATTCTAAAATGCGTATTGCAGTTCTTGATCACATGTAAATGTCTCTATTCACAATGTTTCATAATAAAAATTAATAAATAAAATCTGGAAGATTTCATATTTTATATTACCAGCAAAGCTGCTTTTTCAAACGTTTTGTGTGTTATAATTATTACTTAAACCACATAAAATTCAATTTAACAGCAATATAACAAAATATTTAAAAACAACATATCTTTCGAATTTCCGATAGACATACTTACACGCAGTAGAAAAAGAGTTTTTAAAAGATGTTTTTTTTTTTTGGTGTTGCCAATTATCGCTTAGAAATCGTTGAATTTGTTATGGAAAAAATTGTTACATGTTTACAAATTATAAAATAGATAATGAAACAAATTCGATATAAAAATTCGGGCCTCCAATTGCCCGAATTTTGAATAACGTAATCCGCATAATCGTTTTGAGTAACGTAATCCTTCATATTCGGATGGAGGATTACGTTACTCAAAACTGTATGTCTCTAATTACCGTCGTTTTTTCACTTTGCGAGAAACATACATTCATGCAGATTCTTCATTGTTTAATTTCTTTAAATATAATACAGGCCTTTTTGGCGTATCATAATACTGGACATACATAATAATAAAAAACATACATAATGGTAAGACACAGCATATAGTCATTCTTTTAGTATTGCTATACGTGAAACCATAAGCCCCATTTTATTAATTGAATGTCGTGCTATTACAAGCATTATCCTGTATGAGCTGAATGACTTAAATACTTTACGTATATCAGTTACGAGTATAACTCTTGCATGACAATAACATTTTAGAAGTAAAATATTTATTTAGATACTTAGTTATAGTTGCCCAAATCAGTTTTGAAAATATTTGCATTAACTGAAAACTATGAACTTTTAAAACATTTTTCTACACGTATATTTAACTAGATTCAGATGATAAGATGGTTATACTCTTAGAATATTTCAATATCATTTCGAATATGCGATCTATTAACAAGTGATTATATTTTTTTATTTCTGAATGAAAATCAGATATTTTCTTTTCTTTCAGATATCAAACGCATTTTCATCGAACAAACCTCCGACGGAAGGCTTAATTGGATTTTCTGGCACTCGAATTAGATGTTTCACGAGAAATTAGTGTAAAAAAATAATCTTTTTTTATAACACCAAATAATTTGGTCTGGTGATAAATAATGACAGAATACTATAATCCAATTATTTTTATATCGTAAGGAAAATGTGAATTTTCCTAAAATGTATGCTTACTGCGTAATCCGATATGTCGGCTTACACGCATTTAATAATTATAATATTAAGATATATTAGATGTATATCATTTGCACTTACATTTTTAATTAACTTCACTTTTTTTTAAATGCGGAATTAAAACAGTTTTTACTACCATTTGTTCGCTTAGTGCAAAACTATACATTTAGCGATTTCAGAGAATTCAAAAATCTGAGTGCAATAAAATTATTAGGTTTAATTAAGGAAACTTTATTAAAACTAGCAGAGCAATTAGGAACATTTAGTATTGAATTAATCTTAAGATTTTGCATTGGAAATTGTTCTAATACCTTTCTGAGAGACTTAAAATTTCTTAAACTGAGAGATGCTGTTTTTTCAATATATATTTTCTGTGTGTTCTTCAGCTAAGCAAATGAAATTCCACTCAGTTGTATTAGCGTGAAATACGAATTTTTTAAATATGTATTCTTTTGAAAAAATCTCTCTAAATACCATTGGATAAATTTACTTCCAAGCATAAAATGAAACGAAATTCTCGGTAATTTTAAAACGAATAATTAAATCACATTTCATTTAAAACAGTTACTTTTAGTGTTTTAGTATTTTTTAATTAAACATGAAATCTTTCATGCATGTTAAATTAAATATTTAATTTAATTTTTTAAAGTTATCATCCCTTTCAAGTAAATACAATTAGGCTAAATTCCTTTATTATATCTTTTATAAAGTGGGATGCAGCGTCTTAAAATAAGGTTTATACATAAATAAAATTAAATCTTAATGAAGATTTAATGCCCTAGGTACGTAAAGGAAATGCGTCTGTCTAAAGTACAGCAATATTTTTTTGTCTACGTCAAAGACTTAACTTAAAAGTTTATTAAAATAATTCAATATAAATAAAATTTAAGAAAGATATATCGCTCAGAAGTCTATAATTACATGCAAAAATTCCTTCTTTCCAAACGGATAGAAAATCACATTGTTCTTCTTCCAATGATTAAGCAAAGTGATGATTAATTTCAAGAATTTCTGAAATCATTAATACCCGTCGCTATTGAATGTCTTATCACACTTACTGTCTCGTGAAGACCCTCCTACTTCAGAATAATGACATCGGATTGGCAAAGAGTTTCGTGTTTGACAAATGCGCGAGTTGTCATGAAGCCATAATTTTAATTGTCCTTTCTAATTTCGTTAATCTGACTGAGTGGCGGGTCATGAAAAAAATCGAGATGTATTGGAACATAGCCAAGAAGGAAATGACTTACACCAAAAACTAGGAAGAGAAACGCAGTTTTTTGTATGGTACACTTTTAGGTTTTCCAAATTTTTAGGTACAATATATTCGTATATTTCCTAAAAATTATTTCCTAAAAATTATTTCCTACAACAGTGTTTGCATAATGAAGGAAAATAAGCATCAGATGTAATAATAGAAACACTGCACTTCACCGTCACGGGAGAGGTCCTTTTTCTCACTCATTTTAGTCCCTAAAAATTTATTTCTGCTGACGATTTAAAATTATATAACGCGACGTTCTTTTTCTTAGGATACTATCTATAGGAGAAGATGTCCCAATTTTGCAAATGCTTTGAGGATATCAAATAACTTAATGTTTTCTTATTATTGTACGCAACTGAGAGCTGCAAGTAAAATACTAGTAAACCGTGTTTTAATTCACTTCGAAGCTATTCTAAAAAAAGTCCTGTAAGATAAACATTTTATTAACTTTTATAACAAGCAAATCAAACAAAAATTTAAAAATTCTGATTTCATGACATGCATATTTTTTAACTTAAACATTTATTAACCGAAATTGCATTGTTTATAAAATCTATAAATAGGTCTGAAGATGGCGAGAGATGGCAAAATTACTATTAAAGAACACGTTAACGTTTGTTACCCAATTGTCTAACATTTGACTGGAAATTCAGACGCGCAAGAAAAAGCATTTTAAGAGGCATTTATATTTCTTAAAATTTCGTCTTATATATTAATCTTGCAAATAGCTAAATAATCCTCACTCTCAAGTTATTTAGAATGTAGAAAATTTAGTGCAAAAACTACTACATGAAGGTTTTTAATAAATAATGAATTATGATTGAAATTAATTTATTAACAATTTCATCGATGGCTATAAATTAATCTTAGTTTCTTACATTATTTCCTCTTTCAATAGATCTTAGTCTCGTAGAATTTATGATTTCATTGTTATTGTACAGGTTCCGATTGAAATTAGGCAGTAATGCGTTATTCTGAATTATTAGAACATTAATTAAAAAGGTAAAATTCATTTTGCTTTTTAGCCTTGGTCCTTTATAAAGAACAATGCATACACAACAAAAGGCTTCATTGGAAATTGTACAAGTAAATAAAATCAAACATACCTTTTTTACCAATAAAACAAGCTGTGAAGATCAACAGAGCAAATTAAATACAAAAGTGTTGTCGCTTTAAGTATTAGCAGCTGTAATTTTTTATGAAGATGTGTTTTTAACTTTATTGCGCATAAGGCTCAAAAAGCCAAATGCCAATTATCGGAGTGGTTAAATTCACATCAGAGTAATAGATCCATTCCTTAAATACAAGTGTAATGGTATGATTTGTTTTATGCTTCTGACCATCGTAATCGAAATATTTCGATTACGATACAAGTTACTGATATAATTACTGATACAAGTTATTTTATTACTTTGCGACAATGAATTATAATTTTCTAAATGAATTCAGATATCACTAAAATTTCACAGTGTATTAGAGTTTAGTTTTCTGAATATAAGTCATGTATTTCACATTTCTATAATAGACAGTTTTAATTGGTTGCAGATTATTGTTTCCTATCCTTGAAGGTGAAAAAACAGGTGAAGAAGAATTCAGTAATTTCACAACAGGTAATTTTAAATGGGGACAGAACATTAATAGATAATTCTATTTACAGGCGGAACATTATTTCCTGTCCTTGAGAATATGTAATAATAATTGCATTGAAAAGACTCAGAATTCAAGTTAACAACTAAACTTTTTTAAACGTTACAACCGACTTATCATTTTCGCATTTAAGTGAGAAACTTGAAGCCTTCTGCCATTTACATTTTCTTTGCAGGAAACTACGGTTTAAACATAGATTTTGGTTTCATGCAATGCGCTTGTTAACTACATAGGATTGCCTTCATATATTATGCAACTCCAATCAATACTGCTCAAAAGTATTTCCGTAAAAGGGACGTTTTCTCAAGGGAGCTATCCAATGCGTGCTTTGCTTGATGAACTTAATCTAATCAATAATGTGTGTGAGGTTACTCCCATACCAGAACAGCAGTCAAAATTTAGCAGGCTGTAAATGCGCAATAGAGCTGTAAATCCCCAAAAGATACTTTAGTAGGAGTAGCAGATTTGTTGCCAGTTAAAAGAAGGTGTATTAAGTTAATGTTTAAGGAATTTTTACCATTATCTAGAAACTGAAAGCAAATTTATAAACAACACATATGTTATTTAGAACAAAACATAGCAGGCATTAAATGCTAAGATGTGAATATTTTCCCAGTTAATTAATGTAATAAATTTAAATGTAAGTTTTTTTCTTTCGCCATTTCGTATAGTGAAAATACACAATATTTAAAAACTTGGAATAAATAACATGGTCCTATAGCTTTCCCAAGTAGCACAAAACGCAGCAAAGACGTTACCACGACCATTTTGCAACGTCTTTGCTACGTCATGTGTTACTTGGGTCATCCCCAGCGCATTTTATTCTCTTTTAATATTATTCCTAATTGAATTGTTTGAGAAAATATATAGCATGCATTTTCCTCACACTTGTTAGTTTAAATATAGCTTTATGTCTGATTTTGAAAATATTTTTCTTCTTTCGCTAATGATAAATTTAAATAAATTTAAAAAAAATAAAAAACGCTCAAACAGATTCTTTTTTATATTACTCCCAAAGGGAACTTTTTTTATTGTTTTGTGTGACACCTTTATTTATTAAATATCGTGCTCTTCGCACTTAAACCATAAGTTTCAATTCAACAGCAATATCAAAAATAAAATAGCATATGTTTAGAATTTCCAAAGCACAGTCTTGCGTGCTGGAGTTAAAAATGTTTTTCTTTCGTACAGTGTTGCCATTGCTCGCTTTGAAATCGTCGAGATTGTTACTCAAATATTCGTTAAAGTTTTACAAAATTTGAAATAGATAATAAAACAAATTCCAGATTCAAAATTTGGGCTTCCAGATATTCGGTGGAGGATTACGTTATTCAAAATTTGATGGCTCTAGGTACCGTCGTTTTATCACAATGCGAGAAAGATGTATACATTTATGCAGATTCTTCATTATTTAATTTCTTTAAACGTAACACAGGGCGATAATAGTTGTGGCAACAATTTGAAAAGTGAAACGGAAATTTAAAGCAAATTGCGAAATTCAAAGCAAAATGCTAAAACTAAATTAATAGCTCCTTCTGGGCTATCTCCCTTTGGGCTAATAATACAGTTTTTCACCAAAGTTATCACAAATATACCCAATCCCATGTCTCTCACATTTTTTTTAAATATTGTACTGGTTCTTCATAACTTTAAATTCAAACAAGTTGCTTTCTTTTCACTTAACAGCATTCCTTTTTCACTCGTTAGAAGCCTCATTTCGGATTGTTAAGAGAATTTAAAGCATTCCTTCCTAAGAATTCAAGCAGATAGCATTCATGTTCTTTGCCATATTAAAATAACCTGCATACTGCTTTGCTAGATGTATTCACATATGTTGGTTACTTGTCTGAACGCAAACTCACGGTTATGATTTTAGTATGTTAAGATCTCCATAGATAGAGGAACTACCCATATATAAAGGGACCCAAGAGTTCAAGCAAATAGCATTCGCGTATTTTGCCGTATTCAAATAACCTCACTTCTGCCTTTCTAGAAGTATTCACATCTGTTTGTTACTTGTCTGAACCAAAACTCAAGTTTATGACTGTAGTCTGTTAAGATCTCCATATATAGGAGAACTATTAATACATGTCTATGATGAGCTTCAATTTTATCTTAGAAGAGGCACTGTCTCTGATTTCTCTTCTAGGATAATTTGAAAGATTCATTTTCGAAAGTGTTAACATATGCGGTATAATCAAATTGGACGAGAACACGCCAGTATAAAATATAAAACTGGACAGGCAAGCAAATTTAGATTAGCGTAGATTTTGAATATTATGATATGAATATTTTAAAATTTTTATCGAATACGAGGGCGATCAGACGCAAAATAATTTTGCTTCTGAAAAAGAGGAACTTGCTTTTAATTGTCCTCGAAACTGATAGAGTTTTATTCAAAATCTAATTGAAGTAGCGAGTGCGTTTTTAGCTAATTTATAATATACGAGCTACTTGACTGATAAAAAATATTCAAGTTCGTTATTATTCCCCATATAACAACACACATATGAGGAATATTAACATATCGCAATGATAAAATTGAATTTTATGTCAGCTAAATAGATTTTACATTGCCATTATAACCGTAATAACTGAACAAATTTTCTTGTATTAACGGATTACGTTGTGATATTATTATATTATTATTTCTACTTTGAAGACTTATTAAATTGTTATTTCTACTTCGGTTACATGTAGAAATAATGAGATATTAGTTGCTAGATATCTTGCTTAACAAATCCTAAAATTTAATTTTGTCTACAACCCAAAACGAAAAAAAAATTCCTCATAAGTTTATAGGAAATAAAAATAGTGAAATCACATCGTCCTATTTCCTTTCTTATTTTCGGAAACAAATAAAATAAAACTCAATTTCCGAAACTATCGGATCACGTAAAATGAAGAAAAAATCTCTTTTTACCAAAATCATCATTTGACGCAAGGTTATCCGTTTTTGACAGCCGTCAGATACGCGAAACGGAAGCGGCCAAAAAAATCGTATAATATTTTGCTCAAAGTTTAACCTCTACTTTTTTAGTTCTTCAGATGCCCATTTTGCTCTTGAAAAATAATTTTCAAAAAGCAACAGAGTTTTAATCTTTTAACGAAATTTGCAATATAATAGTAAGTTTAAGACATTGTTTTTCACACAGGCTTTGAAGCAAAAGACAAGGAATAATTCATTTAACTCTAGATGTATAAAGCTCTATATGTTATCCATAGGTGATGAATTAGTATTTGCCATTTGCTCACTACTGTATGACTAAAATTGATATCAATTTGTAACTCTAAATTATATTTTAAAGTAGATGATCATATGGATTCATTAAGATTCATTAAGAATTACTTCAAGTTATTACATATTGCATGAAATAAACCTTGAATAGGTTTGGAACCTTGAATATTTTTGGTTTCAGATGGATTTTTGGTTTCATGAAAGAACGAAAAATCTCTCATTACGCCTCATAAATAAAAAAAAGTCTATGTAGATCATTCGTGAAAGTGAAAAAGCAAAAAGAAAATTTAAGAAAAGGTGATGCATGTATATATATATATACATATGACATGATATGAATGATTCGGAACTTAGATGGGGCTTAGTAGATGCGTAGCGAAGAAACTTGCAAGGCAAATAGGGACAGATTCAAGATAATTTTATTACTGAGGAAAATCACTTCTGGATTCGCAATATTTGGTTCACATGCGGACGAGCGTCTTATTCGCACTACATTTTTCTTAGCTTAGCACATATTCAGTGAACAAAAATGATATCCGCAAAGCGTCTGGCCGGATAGTTCGGAAGAAAGCTAATGCGAAAGATGACGCAGCAATTCAGAGGAAGAAGGGAGTAAGTCAAAAGTTTCAGTTCGAGTTAAAAAGTTTTGGTTTACAATTATTTGATTGGGCAAGATGTATATGCATTAAGCGTTACATAAAATCACATGATTAATTTGGATAACGCAGGTTATACTTATAGCGCTATTTTTAAGATAGTGAGAGGAAGTATCCAAATTAAATAAAAAAATAAAAGGGGTTATAACCAATTCCAATAGAAGTTTGCTTTTATAGTTTTTATCTTACACATCCCCCCTTCGAAGAGAAGGTGGAGCGATACAGAAGCTTATTAGAGCAGCAAAATATGAGAAATATAATTTTGAAAAAACAAGACATAAAATTACCTCTTGAACAGTTAAAAAGTTTTAAATCGTACAATTTTGAATTCAATAATAATTTTAAGCACTATATTCCTTTAAAATAATATTGCACATTTTTAGAGTTCTATTAAGTTTAAAGTCCAATCTGTAAAAGGTTCTTGTTTCTGGAACATTCACATCACAGTTTTGTACTTCAGGGAAGGATTTTCAAAAATATTTACACACAATCTCACAATTATAAAAACTTTATATTTCCATTAATTATTACGAATAATCCTAAATTTTAAAATTTTGCACCATACTAATTTTCACATTTATAAGTAATATTTTACCATTTATACTGGCATTATTGAAATTATAATTTTTATTTCTATTATTACATTTTACAATTTTTTTATTTAACACAAACTGGAAAACGCCACAGCTTTCTTCTAGTACACACATATCCAGCTATTTGGGCATATCCACTTTAACGAACTCATGGTTTAAATTTCCATGAGTGGTTAAGGGTTACTCGGCAGTCACCTGGATTTTAAGGCAACAGGTACACATTCTCGTCGTCTTTAATTAAATGTAGCATTTTAAGTGCGTACACGCCAGTGGTGCTTTTAGCAGCTTTCCATATCTATCATGGCTGATGGTTAAGGCATACAGACGAAGATAATAAAGCTGAATTTTGACAAATCACCAATCTTTATTTTTGCACACATCAAAAATCATCCTTCTGCAGACAAGAAATTTTTATCATAGTGAGAACACAATAATTTCCATGTGCACGGGTTTTAAAAGTACGAGGTAGGCATTTTAGAGAGGACAGTATAAGCGGCGCAGAGTTATTTGCAGTGTAGAAGCCTAAGAGAAGTAATTAACTTGCGACAGGTATTTATAGAGTATATATGCAGAAAGTACTCTAAGCTATGTTTTGAAATTGAATACCCCATTATAAATTTATGCCGTACTTTAACGTATTCATAGCTGCTTTTGAATTTGGTTACAAAAGGTTTTTTCCTACTACAGATGTCTCGCATTTCATCTTTATCATTGTTATCGTTTTCTTTGTAAGTTTTTTGACAAATGCCTTTTTGACAAATGATTTTGAAGGAGTCAATTTGTTTTTATTCATAAAGAGAGATTTTATTTTCGAAGATCAGTATTTTACTGAATGAAGTTGTATTAATTTTATATGGTTTTAAGCAACATAATAATATTAAGTAATAACGAAAACTATGAAATAATTTATAACTTTATCACAAAGGCAACTGAATTTTGAAATTATTTTTCTATTTTAAAGAATATATTTTTAATGATTTTATTTAGTGCTCATCACCTTTGCATCAAATCTTGCAGTCAAATTTTACCTAATTCCTTTGAGTAGATTTTTTTAAATTTTGCCCATATACGTACATACTATAATAGTACAATACCTCACGAATGTCATTACAATTATTCCGTACACATTTCGGTATAGAGTTTCTTTTATTTATTATTGAGTATTTTATTTATTATTACGACTTCCACTGCGGATTTTGCAGACATCATTTAAAAATCAAGGTAGAATTCCGCACTTTACATCACTGGAGAGATCCAAATGCAGTAAATTTGCATAAAATCTGTAACTTCATTACCGACTTTGGGAAAATTGACAGACTGAAGGACCGTTATTGTTTCTTGATCATCATTATTGCCTGAGCAATCATCTGAGCACTGCTAAAAATTTCGGATTTTTAAATAAAATTGAAAATATAATTTCATATAAACCAAATATAATTATGCCATCGGATAACATTGATTATTTCGTTTCTTTAAATCTTAAATCCAATAAATTTCCCTCATTCAAGTTTTTTATGTTTGCTAATTCACTATTTAACATCAAATAAAATTTTTAAATAATGCTTATAAAACAAATCTTTAAATACCGAATTTTAGTTAAATGGAGTAAAACGTATTCCTTAATTATTATAACATTGCTGATGATAAAAGATTAAAAACTGTCGAATGCTCATGAAAATTTCATTGCAAATTTAGCAGAAATTTGCGAGGCAACAAAATGGACAGAAAAAAAAAAAAAGCAATTATACGAAAATTTTACTCTCTATTTATTTAAATTTCACTCTGGCCATTTCTAAATTTAGTAAGTTTTACCAACCATTTTGAATCGCAAATGGCCATATATTATGTCATTGTTAATTTAGATCTAGTTTTTAGTACATTTTACTAAACCTATATATTAAACCTATATATACAAACCTATATATACAAATCACTTAAATTTTTCCGTATAACAATAAAATACAAGGATTGATTTTTTTAAAAAAAAGGTACAAGGGTAATAAAAAATTATTTATTAACAATAGAGAGAAAATATAAAAAGGAATGCAGAGGCACATTTGCGTATCATTTTTCCACATATTAATCAAATCCATTTGGGCATTTATCTAAACGCAGGATCAATTTGTTTAACCCAGCTTTGTAGAAAACGTGCCCCTGCTCACTGAGGCAGTTTTCTGTGGCTATTTTCACATCACTGTCTGAAGAGAAATCTGTTCCAGATAAATATTTCTTTAATTTCGTAAAAATAAAATAGTTACTGGATGCTGAACCTGGGTTATATTGGTGGTGACTCAAGACTTCCAACTTTAACTTTTTCAGAAATTTTTGAATTTGGCGAGCAGTATGAGGCTGGACATTCCTAGGGCCGGATTAGACTACTTGAGACATGGAGCCATTTATAAGTCCAGATATTATATGCCACTGCCAAATAGGATTTTTGGATATCTAGAGCGGTTTTGGGGAAGGGCCTTAAGCTATAGCTTGCTAGCTTATAGGTAAATCCTGCATTAGACGTTCCCATCCAGGAGGATGATGCCCTCTCTTAACATGGCGCATGCGTCGGTGGCTCCACGTAACCATTTTCTAAGTGGCGCAATAACGTTCGGCAATAATGGTACGGTCACTCTCCAGATACTTGATGAGGACAATGAATAAGACAACTGCTACCATCTGCCTAAACACTGAGGATAAAGTATTCCCTACGCAATAATTATTTTTTAGATGCTGATGCTTTTAACCTTTTTTCCGGATCCACCTACGTATATTCGAGTGCCAATAAAAGTTGCATTTGAACATTTTTAGCATTCTGAGGAACAGCTAAATCGTAAAAGCAGAAATAACATAAAAGCGAACACATCTGATTAACTAACATTTTTCTCTGATAATTTGGTTTTAAGATCTGTAACTGTTAAGAGCTCACTTTTTATTTTTAGACTAATGATTTTTCTCGAAACTAAATAAGTAGTTTTTAAAGTTTAGTACATTTAACAAAAAAGATGTAAGTTAGAATTTTTAGAGGTGGTTCTTTATTATAGGCTATAGTCAAATGTATGTGATCAAAGTATTAATGTAGAGTAAATTACAATGTTCTCCTAGTAAAAATAACTATATTACCTTTTACACAGTTGAATACAAATATAAGTTATCTCATAATTTCAAAGTAAGAAAATCATGTTATTTTTAGCGCAATGCTTCTGCATATGCATATTATACAAGCTTTCAAATTTTAAAGCAGCACCGCATTTTAACAAATTTTTACAAACCGCATTTTAACAAACTAAGGGTTTAACTATTTAACGTTGTCAAACAGTTAAACCCTTAGTTTAAGTTCAAACTTGAAACGGATTAGCTAGTTATCTTATCCAAAGAATTTCTTATAAAAATTTTGAATAAGTAGGAATTTTTTATTGTTAGCATTAATGAGATACAGAATAGGCTTTCTTTTTTATATTCTGCTAATCTTGGATATACTGTCAGCTTATCATCTTTCAGCATTCTTTTCTACAAAATATATTCAAGATCCTCGTTCTATGAATATTTCAGTAGCTGATGGCAATTCTGTGTACAGTCAATTTTCTAACTATTAAATCCCTATTTATTAAGTTTGAAAAAATTTTGTAAATCTCTCTGAAATTTTCAGACTGTTAAATTTTGCTATGCAACAAATAATAAGTTTACATTGATCGACTTGGTAAGTGACGCCAATGCGTGAAGCATAACTTTTTATTTACCTACCATTCGTTATCGTAAATATCCTGTTACCAACGTGGTGGCAATTGTGTGGCAAAAGATTTTTTTTCCTTTAAATTTTACTTTTATCACTTAAAAAGCTGAGCTACTTAAAAATAATAATATTCACTCTTTTTAAACTAAATAATTATTTCATTCTTAAATAATGTATCTTATCAGGTTCAATGTTCCTTCTTCTTCGGGAACATACAAGGACCTGACTCGGAACAGAGAGCTTACTAAAGCTATGTTCACTAATTGTGGTAAGTAGACAGGATACACATGAAGGGTATACAAAACCCTTTATTTTTCTCTATATACAATAACTTCCGTACTTCGGAATACACTGACCCGCTACTTGGGGTCAAAACGTAAAAGTATAAAAATAAAACTAAACTCTAATTTAACTTTAAAATAATACACGTGGAAGATTGGCCTTATATTAACAGGAAGCGTATGTAGTACAGAGACTGTGAACACTACAATACGTTTAAATTTATCAAGAGGATTAAAACCTCTGGCCTGGAAGGCAAACAGCAACTAAGTAACTTCTAAGGTAAGCGGCCTGCTTTGACTCACTGCTTCCTCTCTCTCGCTTGGCAAAAGGCCACAACTTAAATACTTGGCGTTCGCCAGACAAACTTTGCATAAAAACCTTAACGCTTATAATTCTGGCCGGAAGTAGAAAATAAGAAGTGATAGTAAAGATTTAAAATAAAATAAACGTTAGTAAAACTTAAGATCCTTACAATCTAACCGATACAAAGTTAAAATGATTTAATTTATAAAGTATTTATTTGATAAGAATTATCAGTATTTCTAACATTCTTGTTATCAATAAAAGATTAATAATAATATTGCAATATAATACGCATACATCATAACTATATGTATTATCTTAGATAGCTTAATGCGTAATTTTTAATAGTTTATTCTTTGCTATAAGGAATCTGCTACTGGTGATAACCGGTGTACTGAAAATGCATGTAGAATTTCAGATATTTGTCTTGTACAAAAATAGATTTAGTTAATCTACGTTAGAAAACAAAAATTTACATTGCGTTTGAAACTCATTAATAATTTCGGTGTTCGGTAAATAATGTAACAATCACATCATGTAACAATGAAATTAAATTTGTAGCCATACTTCCACAGAGCTTACAGTTACATTATTTAATGTCGTTTTTGCTAAGCATCTGAATGCTGAATACGTTCTTAACTTTGTTAAATTTCATTCTACATGCCCTGTAAAGTTTTATCTTATTATTGCTAAGCAGCAAATTGTATCTTGTGTTTTTCATATCAAATTACATATGTATCAGTTATGTAATTATTAATACAAATATCTATCAGCATTACCAGTTTTCCAATCAATAACTAATGAGGAGTTTTTATTCAGAACTCCTCATTAGTTATTGGAACAGATTTAACTGAAATATTAGCGTTATGTCTTCAAAGGCAGAATGCAGTTTGTTATTTTTTAAGTTAAAGAGAAAATTTTTGTTATTTTTTAAGTTAAAGAGAAAATTGTATTTTCTTAGAAAGACTAATCCGAGTTCCAAGTCGAACTACCAGCATTTAAAGCCTTAACCATTTGATCTCTGGTAATAGCCAAAAGAGTTTCAAATTACTATTATTTAGAAGTTCCACATCAATCTCATAATTAAGGCAGCCTGTCCGATTCACGGAAATTTTTCTGTGCTCCCCATATCTCCTTTCGATGAAGCACTAAAACTACTATTACATTTCTTTTGTAATAGAAAAATTTTCTAAAGTCAGATTAATTTCCAAAGAAATTGAAATTAATTTATCCCATTGACCATCTCCACTTGCATTTTATTCGACAGCAAAAATTATTTTTTCAGCAACACATTTTCTGTCGTAGAAGACATACATAACATTAAATATACAAAACTTATCAAACTTTCTTAACCATTACTTCTTGTCTTCATTTTAAATCAAATCTATGAATTTGGAGTCACCCTGGGAGTGAATAGTTACCATCGCAGTCTCATGAGTGGATGATATTTTTGTAAAATATCTGTTTTTTTATTGAAACATTAATTTTGCTTATGATTTATTATATCATCTCTTGGAAATGTGTCTTTCCTTGCAGATCGTTGATTTTAATTGTATACTTTGAAATTCATGCAAAATTTTGCGTATTTCCATCAGAAAATGTCTTTATTATGTAGTCTCATTAACATTGTGAAACTATTGGAGATCTAAGCAGAAATGTAACTGCTTGCATATCTACAATTATAATCTTGATTTACACATTTTTAATTTGTATAATTTCAATAACAAAATGTAGACCTTTCATGGATTAGACAGATATTAAATTTAGGTTGGTTTCGATACTATTAGAAGAACATTTTAAGAATAGTGAGGTATAAAACACCAATTTATATCATTTCACTGCCAATGTGGTTACAAATCTGTCATAGTTAACCAATATGACAGCTTATTCAGAAAAAAAGTTTCGGTTTTCAAAATTGTGAACTCCGAATTGACTAAGTGATCATCGATATGGTGGATTAATCTAAAAACGACGCCGTTCGGACAAGAATTATTACTATGTTTAGAACAGAGAGAAAATGCAGCCAAATTAAAATGGAGACTTAAGGGTGTATTTCTAATTTAAGTTATAATTTTGATTTATAAAATTTTTTATCTTATATTATGTAAAATTAGGGAAAAGGGCAATTTGGTGCAAATATGTAATAAAACTTAATTCAATTTCAAGAAACTTTTTATTTAGGAGCAAAAATGTTTTCTTTATAAATATGTTTGAAATATGCTTGGAATTAGTACCGTTATTTAAAAAAAAAGTTTTAAATAATAATATTCTAATGGATTACTGAATAATATTTTGGTTTGTTAATGACATATCCCGAAACCTCTGCTGCTTTTCATACCCCTAATATTTTATGGCAGGCACTTTATTCTGTGCTACTGCTTCGTATTTATTTATTTTTAATTCCTAGAATTTCCACTGAATCAATAGTTGTTTAAACTAATTTAAAACAAAATGTGGCGGATACCTTTAATTTTAATATCGGTAGCAGGTTTATTATGAATGAAACTGAATAACAATTCGAATCTTATGCAAAACTGAAATATTTTGAATTTATAACATAATGAACCATGCTTCTCTTTTATTTAATCTAGACTTCATTTAAGGCAAAAAACACCGGATAGATTCTTTCAGTTAATAAGTGTTATAAAGCATTACAAAATTAAGAAAATATTAGTTTAAAGAAGATATTTTACCTTTAAAACACGTAACTAAAGAAATGGTCTAAAAACACATACGGAGTTTATTCTTATTTACATTAATTCTCCTGCAACACCTATTTTATTTTTTGGTTTGCCAAGTCATGAAGAAATTTTTATATCATCTGCTTCGCTTGAATTTTCTTTCTTCAGTTATTTTTTCGGGTATAAGAAGCTTTATCATATTACATTTTCCTCAGAGATAAAATTTTACAGATCTCAAAGATAACAGAAAGAATGCATGAAAACATATTACATAACACTTCTTGTATTTATTTTAACCTGACAATATTTGAAGTCTGTTTTGCTCTGCAATAATTTCCTTCAATTAAAATATAAGAAGATGCATCGTGCTAAATGACTTTCCTTAGTTTCTTTGTGTTATTTTTTTTTCATTTTTGTTTATCAAAATGAATTACAATACAAACAATCTAAATAAATGATAAAAAATATAAATTTATAAGAGAAATTTACATTCATATAGTCTACATTTTTTACCAACGAAATATTAGCATTTTATTTTTTTATAGAGTACTTCCAGTATTAATCGATTTAAATTACTAAATCACTTCTTAAATGTCTTCAAACTTATTCAAACAAATCAACTCAGATATTTTAAGTAAATAAATTTACGATCTCAGTCTTCTAATTTTCTTTTAAATATATTTCCTTTACTGGATAAACATTCTCTTGCCTACCTTTGTTTAATCAAGGTTTTACAGACTAGCGCTAGTCTGTTAAGTCTATCTACTTTAAATAACAGCACTATTCAATTTGCAGAGGTGCAAATGTAAGCAGTTAGCCATCAAAATTATAAAATAAAGAAACATTATGAAGCTAGATAATGACAAAAGAACAACTTTGCGCTAAATTTTAAATTATCATTAGATCATTTTTACCAGAAGTCGTAATGAAACAAAGAAACAAAAAGATGAACAATTTATACATGTAGGAAGATATTATGACGTCTATACAATTATATATGTAGGAAGTTATTATGACGTCTGAACTAAGTTGGTTTAGAACCTGACAATCTTCGGGCAAGCGTTCAAAAAGTACGTCTCAATACAACGGGTTGTTTATATCAGTTAATTATGCGTCAAGGATACCATGATCATATATTTCTTCCTGGCTGTGTTTACGAATAGCCAACCAAAGAGCTGCGCTTAAACTTCATCCTCAAATTTAACACTACCGATAAAGTTGAGATAAGCTTAAATAAATCAAGAGTTTTATTACATAAATATTAATTACTGAAATAATGCTCTGACAGGGAAAGTGAATATCAAGTTTTAAAAACAAGCCGAGACTAGTCTGCTTCAGGGCTCAGTTAATAGTCATTATGGTTCAAGCATCCATATCAATGAACTTCCTAACCTTCTGGTAAGTGAACGTTCTATTATAATAACTCTTTTTCTGATTCAAGAGTTTTATTACCTAAAGATTGATTACTCCAATAATGGTCTGACAGGGAAAGTGAATATCAAGCTTTAAAAACAAACCGAAAGTAGTCTGTTTCAGAGCTCAGTTAATAGTCGCTATGGTTCAAGTGTCTATATTAATAAACTTCCAGACCTTCTGTTAAGTAAATGTTCTACTATAATAGCTCTTTTTATGAAAATCTGACGTTCTGGTTAACGTCCTGAAAAATCCTAAACACAATCCAAGTACACAAGTTATAGATGAGGTTTTATCTATTGTCTTTTACTCGGTGTTTGTTACATATCTGCTACTAACAAGTTCACTTCTATTTTGGGGCTGTATTCCAGGCTCTTGCTTATGTTGAAATGAATATACAGCTCTCGTTAGGAAGAATGTGGAACGTAAATTATCAATTTTGAAAACACTGGAGGATTGTAATGGAAGCAGTAAGTATAGTATAAATTTCATTATTACTTACAAGATGTATATAGCCTCTACGTAATTACCTAAATTAAGTCATATAAAGCCTTCAGCTAAAACTAAAAACTTGGAAATTGTGCGTAACCAAATGATTGGTTAATTACTAGAACATTACACCTACTGCCACTATGTAATTCTTCCCTAACTGAAACTCAAGTGAAAACAAAATTTACAAAAGTGCTGGAGTTTTACTGCAAAGGTTTAACAGTTGATCAATCATGACTGCTAAAAAATATGACTTAAAAAATAGCGGAAAATAGCATATGGTATTAAAGCCAGGTGAAATACTTAATTCCAGATATCTTCATACTGTCTGGTGAGTAGTGATTATTAATTGGTCTATGGTGCTTCTTAGATTTTGGTAATTTTGGTAATTCTTGATGTAGTCATAAAGATTGCAAAGGATCAAATGTGTGATTCCGCAACTCGATGTGTTACATATATGTTGATAGTTTATTCAGGATACTGGTGCAGACAGAAAAGAGTCGATGCTAAACTACAAATTTGATGCTGAACTGGAAGTAATTCAGATGCCTTACAATAGCTTTCGTGTCGTAAAATCTCCTTCACCGACCGTCATAGTTTCAGACTCTATATCTGTCCTTAAGATCCTTGATAGCATAATACTGGTGAATTTAAAACATATTTATGTGTGCCGATGTCTTCTAAATTCTCTTACCGATTCACTAGCATTACAATGAGTGCTGGCACATTGTGAAGTAAATCAAATGAGAGTTAAGATTTCCTGAGAAGGAAAAAACAGTTATCCACCAAAATCCCAGAACTCTAATGGCATTTAATTCTTTTAAGAAATTGATAAACATGGAATTATTAAAATTTATGAGTCAAATTTGTGCTTAAAAGGTACCGGAAAAATTCAAGTACCTCCTGATAATGGAATATACTATTTCAGATACTTCTCGTGTTGCAGCTGTGATATCGACCTGTCTTTTAATTGCACATGAAATCTTTATTATCTTTTATTTTACATTAGATTTCGGAATTGTTATAGACACATGAATATTTAAAGACGTGTTCTGCTCCTAAACTGTCTATATTGTGTGACCAAAATGCATTATTAGCAAGATGAATAATTTAAATTAAAAAAGCCAGATATGGTAAATAAATAAATATTTATAAGTTCAGAGTTCTCCATGAAGAAACCATTTTACTTATTTTTACTGAAAATGCATGACAGATATAAAAATGCAAGAGGCCACGAGTCTCTTGATGAAGTGATGATGAAAAAATGATGATCTCTTGATGAAAAAAGTGATGACAAAACAGATTTACATTTGAAAACGAGAATGGATACGAAGAGCCTTTCCAGTGTCGAATAACCATAGCAGAGCAGACCAATTAAAATGAAACTATTACTAAAGCTAATTAGAGAACAAGCAATATGGTTGTTCTCCTTGAAGGCTAGTCCCCTGTCGGAAAGAAGCAAAAAATGACGATTTAAGATTTGGAAGCAAATTTAAACAAAATATATAAATTATATCACAAATTTGATCTTAGTGCAGTTTAGAATGACCTAGTCTACATTCGAATAATATTTTAGCAATTAGAGAAATTTTACTTTATCTTCTAAACATGATATTTATTATTAATGTATTAAAAATGCAGCGTTACGAGTAAACATTCTGCTGGCCCATTGTTCTAATTCTTAATTATATCTCTAAAAACATTTATTTATCCGCTATCTGGATGGATTTCTTTAAAATGAACAAGCATTTACGAGTTAACGTTAGTTCAGCCATTTGATACCTGTGATAAAGCTTAAATACTGGATGCAATCCTACTTAAAAAAATGGTTTTCTACGCAAGTCGTTTTTGTAAGTCAACGGAGTACATCGGAGTAAACATTCTGGAATGCTAAGCATGAATGGAAGCGTCGTGTTTTCCCAAAGCCTTAGAATTTTTGCTCTTTATTCCAATGCTTTTACTTCCTCGATGTTCCTGCAGTATTTATTCTTTTGTATTATTGTTTGCTTTGGGTCTAATGCTCCATTTTTCCTCGGTTCAGATCTTTTGGCTTTCCAATATTCTGAGTTTTTCCTTGTTGTACCTTTTCATTCTATTTATTTCTCATAGAAACAAAGCAAAATAACAAAATGTCAAAATGTAAGTACTGAGAAGTACATAAAATTATATAATTTTTATTCAAAACTCATGCTATAAATTAATGTATATTTGTTCTGTTAATAATAATAACATGTATGACATTATGTATTATTTGATTTTCTGCTGTGAGGTATTACTTTTATTATGGTGTTTAATTCAGCATTCACACTTTTTCAATATAAGTTTGTTTATTGCAAATATTTAACTTAGCATTTATATTGTTTCCATTCTGTTACATATTTAAAGTTTTTTCGCTTTTCCACATATTTCAATATTTTTACTGCTTTCGTTCTTTGTTTACGCATTTTTACAGCTGTTGAACTACCTCTGGATTAAAGAAGTTCATAATGTTAAATCCTTCCATTTAGTTAAACTAAGAAAACTTAAATCTACCACACATGTATATAATTGAAAAATATTTAATTAAAGCCAATAATGTTGCTAAATGAATATGCATAACATAGAATAGAACAAAATAAGATATAATTCTTCCAAAAGTCGAATATTGCCTGAAAAGAAATCAAGCAAATGAAGAAAGCTCAAGTCAAACTAGAAGCATAAGTTTGGAAATCAAGCTCAAAATTGAAATGAATTAAATAAAAAAGCAATTAGTTTACAAAAGATGATTATTCTTTGGTCTTTGGCAAGAAGCATCTAAGACAATTATCACTAAAGCCACATTTCTTAATTATAATAAAGTATTAGTTACTAAACTATTAAATCGAAAATTATTTTACTTTTAAAAATAAAAGATTAAAAACTAAAATCGTAATAATTTTTTTAAAAATGTTCATCAAGATATAACCTGCCCATTCATCACATAAAATATGTCCTTTACATCTTACGATGACCACAATTTATAAATTTACTACAAAAATGAACAAATTCGTGCGAACAATTTGTCTTAATTTCGAATCAAAATGAAGATTAATGTCAAGAAATGTTTTAACAAACATCTTGGTGAAATGCAAAATATAAATAAAAATCTGTAACATGGAATACCAAAGACAACATTCCGTGAATTACAACATTCCGTGAATAACTAAAAAGAAGTCATTTGAAAAAATCATAATTTCCCCTCCCCTAAAATAATCAAAAATACCAATCCATACAATGTATTCCATAAATATTTTAAATGCGAATTTATGCCCACCATTAAAAGTGGGTAAAGTCGCTGAACACTGGTAGTTCGGTCCGAGGTTCGAATCCCGCGAACGGGCTGGCTGCATGGGCGTTTTCGTGGTTTTCCCTATGTGTAACGTGCATACGAGTCAGTTCCCTTAGAAAGTCCTCCGCGAAGGCATCCCCCCCTGTTAGACAGATAGCCCTAGTGTGCTTTGCCAGAATTAAATAAACTAAACCAACCAAAGCAATAAGAATTTATAACAAGAAATCTCCACTTTTAGTCTAACTGAAGACTAATTGCTCCCACGTATTTATTCATCTTTCTTGTGTGCTTAAAATTTGTAATTAACATTATAAAATTAGTAACTATGATATGTATGTTATAAAATACCCTGTAATTAATGTTATTGCACGTATTTTTTCAAGTATAATCGGAGCAGATTTTATCTCTTAGACTTAAAATATGTTCCACTTAAATTTTTATTTTATATAAAAGGGAAAATTAATTTGTAATTTTTTTTTTTTTTTTGTAAACTACTACTGTATTGCAATTCATCCAGGTATAATTCAGAAAATCGGCTGTGTTACTCATAATGTACTCTTGCCCGCTTCTGAAGAAAGACCAAATATTTATGAAATTTTGCTACCTGATTGCTTTGTTTGGTTTTTGTTTTATTTTAATTCTGTTTCAGGACTAATTTTCAAACTTATTTTACGTTGTTTGATTTAAGTTTTCTGCACTCACTACACACTTATAAACACTTGGTCTTTTATAACATTCTTCGAATTCTCGAAAACGTGTCGGCATTTTGTAATCGAAAACTCGAAATATCTCTTCATACTAAACAAGAGTAAGCAATTTTGAAATATTTTCTGGAACATGATACGTTGGACAGCACATCTTCAACCAACATTTGGATGTGACGTTTAAAATTTCAGTAAATTTTGGTTTAAAGTGTTCTTTAAATGAAACATAATGCTAGCTTTTAGAACTGCGACAGCAGGAAAAAAAAAGAAATTTATATCGTCTATGCAACACGACGTTTACGTATACATTGCTAATTCTCCAGAGTAAATGCAAATGATTTACAAAATATCATGAAAGCAAATCTTATATGAAAGCAATGTTCCATTAAAACAGCGTAAACGAATAAACAAAGAGACCAAATCTCATTTAAAAACCTGCGTTTCAGCCCTTTTTAGTTGCAAATAGCTTTCTTTTTGCCACGTCAAAGATTATATTATATCCAAGAGTTTCATATTTTGATGAGGAGAAAATCGCGAAATATCGAGATTAGTATTTTTTAACGAAAGCTTAGTTCTCTTTTACGATATTTGTTATTGTTATAGTAATGTAAATATGGAAAGGTTATGCCAAAAGGGAACAGATTTACCAGTCGAAAGATCGAAAAGTCTTCGACATACCATGAAATGAGAGGATATATTCTGTATGGAATGTAATATGCTGCAGCGGTAGACTTTTACAATGTACCCGTTGTTCACTAATTTTGACTGATTACCATTGTATTTTATTGTGGCAGAGGTGTGTACAGAATTACAGAAAGAAGGGATTGTAACGTGACATCACCTTTTCAAATGAATCCTGCTTTTTCAGCATCGTGTTCAGCATTATATTATCACATTCAGGTATGACGGTTACTCGGTAATAGGCATGGATCCTCCTGGTCCTGGATCTCGATTCCTGTCCTACGTTAACGGGTCCATTATTTTATGGGGTGTTTACTGGATTCCAATCCAAATTATGCCTAATCTGTATAAGTTCAAGGTATAATAAGCCAGTTCCTAAAGTAACTTCTCTATGGCATTCAAGTCTCTTGTTGTCTCTTAATTTTAGGAGATGCTTTATAACATCTTCCAACAACGCAATGCGTTTTTGCATGTGGCACACAATGTCTGAAAACATTTCGATATGTTTCATTTTTCCTCAGTCTATGCATTGCTTTGTCTACCATTGAACACATTACACACATCTGATCCAAGAACATATATTGATAGGCACATTGCATGTTTTTATCAGCTCCAACAGATTAGTTGTGGCAACATGGCCAAACTGTACGGAAATGCATACAAACCCTATTTTTCTCACTTGAAGCCACGGAAAAGCCGTTAATACTGAACAAGACAACGATATGAAATTCTCTGTTCTTTAGGTTCCGCAAGTAAAAAAAGAGCTCACCTGAAATCATTTCACTGCTGAATCATAAACTCTGCGTATAACAAATACAGCTATGATAGTTCTTCCCGAATTTTGTACCTTTAACAGCAATTCCATATTTATTAAAGTCATTCTCTGAAAATATTTTGTTTTAAAATACGTTTTCGCTTTTGTTTCAGTTAATTAATTTTTCCTTGAAAAGGAATATTCCGACATTTGGAATAAGTTGTCAAGCACAAAATTTCCACTAAATAATAAAATTCAAAGTAACTGCAAATACTTGTAATTCGGCTTACATTTTTCAGCATAAATTGCATTTAAAGATCTCAGCAGGATTAAATAAATTCCATCTGTATGACGTACAATAATTGTAGCTAGATTCGTTGGGTTCCATATAGCAATAAAATGTAGAACGAAAAGATTTATTGTAAGAAGGAATTCGGCAATAAAATATTTAGTTTGAAGAAGCAGCTAACTTTATGGAACGTCATAAAACGAGAGCATATGAAAGAAGAAGATAAAAACTAGGTAATATATTATGCTCTTCAACCTTATACCTTCGAATAAAAAATAAGAAATTAAATAATAATAATTTAATAAATAATAATTTAATAATTAATTAAATAATAATAATTCCTCTCTGCAAACCGATATTGATCCTTTCATTTTTATTGCATTGTTTTTTTCAAATATTCAAAATAATAGCTGCAGTAATCAGTAGTGGATTAAAAACGTTTTGAAACGTATAATATTTATACAAATCATAATTAGATAAAAGCAGGTTTTGATCACTACTTAGCTTTAATTTTAATTAAAAATCTCAGTGCTCTATAAATGCATATTCGACGTGCTTTTCTTAGCTACCAAAATAACTTAGCTTTGAAAAAGTGAGAAAATATCATCTAAATGCGCTTGTCGAAACGAACGTTTTGGGAATATTTGACTAAAAGAGACGTATAATAAAGAGTGATCATAGTTTATGTATCATTTTTAAATATCTCGTATTGTGATAATAAAACGCTACCAAAAATCTAAAAGCTGCTGTGCAGAAGCAGTACCTGAAAAAACACACTGGTTCCACAATTAAGTTAGAAGAAGCATAAGCACTAACTGCATGCAATTAGACATAATCCGAGAGAGTTTGAAATAAAAAGAATAGAAGTTTCCCTTCCGTTACTGGTTGTTATCATTACTCAAGTTACATTAAGAATCCTTCCCTACGTTTTTCATCCCGACGCTTTTATTACGTAAACAGTACACATATACAATAATGCAGCTGTGAAATCTTTTCCTGAACAAAGGAAAGGTTTTGACTAGTTTTATTAAATCCTTACTTTATGGTGAATGGTTGTTTTGAGAACTTGGGATGATCGAGAGTTAGAGCTTTCAAAACCTGCAATTTAATCAATTGTGTTAAATGAAAGAAATTCTATTATATATGTAGAGTAGATCATGATATTTCGTTGATAAAGCATAAGTGATCTTATGCCTAAAATAATTCTTTGAAACATGTTACAGAAAATTACATATTTCTATCCATTTAAAGTGATGAAAAACAAAGAGATAGCCTTATCAGTCTTTAAAATTCCATTAAAATACACTCGAATCTCCTCTGTCTCAAGACAGTTCCTCTCACTCGAGAAGAATGCTCCAGCAGAGATAGGAATTAAGAAGATAAGTGTAATTTTGACATGGCGTAAGGGTAAATACATAAGAGTGATTGCTATAATCTTATGAAAAATCCGCATATGATTAAATAAAATACTATGAATTTGCCAAACGCGAAATCCTCATTCTTTGAAAAAACAATAACTTGTTACGTCCTGTGATTTTTTCAAATACTGCTGACAAGCACCGAGATATGTTAAACAATTTTATTGTGTCACTGAATAAATTAATTGTGTCAAAGTTATTTTTAAACACGGACCTCTACCCGACTCAATCGTAAGAGGTAATGAATTGGCGAGATTCGTGGGTGCAAAATGATCCAAGTCATGTTTATAACAATCGATGCACATGATATTAGTTATTTATATGCAGGCCAATTGATAATTAGAAATTAATGTGCCTATCGCAAGAAGTGTTCTGAGATAGAATTGCGGAAGCTAGAATGGCCAAACGCACAATCCCCAATGTTTCATTGCCTTGCTCACCTGAATTTAACCCCTGTCGTTTTAAATCCGACATAAATTCTCAAATATAATGTTTGCCATGACCACCAAAAATCATGGGCAGCACTGAGATAAAGCAAAATTGTTCTCAATCTCTCTGGGCTAAAGTAATGAACTTATAGCCAACCTGGAGAAAGGGAGCACAATTGTTTACAGTTATGGAATGCAAAAGGGGCATGAATAAAAATGCATTACCTTTATTGCTGTAAGAAGTCTGTTTTTGAATTAAAAACAATTATCATTTCTGCATAAGATACATCATATAACTGCTTCGAAATAGCACTTTGAAATAAATTTTCTGATTTGAAAATATTTTTTACCTTCTATATTATCGCATTTCGCAAAATGCTGTTATATAATTTCACAATATTTAGATCTCTGAATAGTTCTCGACCGTATCTTTAACCTGACTACCTTATTTATGACTTACATGCATTTTCCCTTTAAAATCATGTATCGAATTTTAAAGGTTCTCAGTTATACGATTTATGTTAAATCAAAATTACGCAAATTTCATTTATCTCTGATATTGTATCATAATCATAACCAAGAAAAAACCCATATGTAGAAGTCAAAATTATATTTTACCTTAGTCAAATACAAACTAATATATCATTCATATGCGTATCATATAAATGCTTAATTATGGAACTAGTAACAGGTAACAATAAATGTGGTAACCGTTCATTATTAAGTAAATTTGCGATGTTGAACACTTAGGTCATCCTAGCACAGAATGTTTAAAGAATTTCTCAACGACAATTTTCCTGAATCATTATCACAGTAATTAATATTTAATAAATTTAAACTTAATTTTAGATAAAATACTGAATATAAATTCAGTAAAATTATTGATAGCCCAAAAATGCTTATTTTGGCTTGCAAAGTCTTTATCTGTTTGTCTGAAATTGTTGGAAGCCTTTGTCTGCTGTTTCCCAAGTATTTCAGTTGAAGATGACTTTAATCGTTCACGATCTTTCCACGTCACCAGAATTCAGAACATTGGTCCATCTAACATTAAGGCATAAATAGTGCATTCAAGTTGAGAAAGTGAAAGAAATGTAATAAATATTTCTAGTTCACAATCCCATTATGCAAAAGTTGTTAATCTTTATACACTCTTATGAATGGATAATTTACTTTCAATTAGAGGATGGCTTAGCCTTTTACTCAATGCATAACTCCTTTCATCTTGGATTCAAACTGGACAAATTCCTGTCAAAAATTTGTACTACATGATATTTTTTTCGACTAAAATAATCTTCAAGCAAAACATGCCCGAATATAAAAAAGTATTGAGAGACTTATCAAAGCACTGAAGACATTAGATAATTTTATTTGCTAAAAATGAGCGTGATAAATTTATAGCAGTCATGCTAAAGATAGGGATTTTAATTTTAAATCGGAAAAGCATGATTTGAATTAATCTACTTCAAAGACAGACATTTGCGTTGGGAAGAACAATATGATTTCGAAAAAATATTTGGTCTAAACAAAAAGTAAGGAATATTCTCTCTCATATTCTCAGCCTTTTATCAAAGCTGAAATCGTTTACTTCTGATGTAAGTAAACTTCATATATTACGGAACATATTATTAGCTGTACGTTTCGCCAGTGAAATACTGAAAATTACGGATCAAGTAGCAATGCCAAACACGGTTCCAATAGAAATAAGGGCATTTGTTCATGTTTTTACTTGTGGCATATTTCAACCTAAATACAAGGCTCTGGAGCATCTGCGAGTCTGATTTGAAAATTCACAATTGAGAGAACACAAAAGTCGTTAAAGAATAAATGCAGAAACCAACTTCTGAAGCCTTTGATCCGAGTATCATTCATCACGTAACAGCACTACTATCCGATATTCAAAGAAAGCTGCAGAGAATTGGGATGCTCCACAAATGAATAAGACTGTTACGCAAATTACATGAGGAGTTCATGTTTCCGCTCACGTTTGCGAATAGCATTCCTTATCGAATGTTTCATCAAGCGGTGATAGTAACGTAACAAAACAGCTTGGAGTGAAAAAAGAACAATTTCATTTCCTCGGGGAGTTTCGCTTTCAAATAATATAAGTAAACACTATGCACGCTTACCCTTAGAAAGTAGTCCTTTCAAGCTGTACAGCTACTTCTCATGATAGATCTTCAAATCTCGTTCCACTTTCCAACATGCGCTATGTTGTAGCAATAGTCGAATCGAATGCACCAAGTATCAGACGCCCTCAAAAAGGAAACAGCTTCGGATGATATTCTATAACAGAACTTAATAAAGAGTTTCTCAAAGACCAAGGAATGGCATTGTTACTGAATATTATTGCCTGATATGGTGAAAGTGTATATAGACATCAATTTACCGAGTCATATATGAGGACTTACATTAATATAATTGCGAAATGAACAGCTGCGGTGAGATAGCTTCCCCGCAAAGCAGGATTAGGGTTGCCAGAAAGTGACAAGGAAAGATAGGGTTGCCATAATTTGTGTGAAATCGCCTATTTGGCGACAAAACTTGAGATATGCCATAGACGTAGCGAGAACTTTCTAAAACGCATTCTTAGCGGTTTCCTCGGGAATATGCTCGAAGGTAAGTCAAAGCTATATATGTCTTGCCTGTACGCAGGGAAAGTACTGTAGTAGTAAACCGCATCGGGAGCTGTACTTTAGTCCTTTGCCGCGAAGTTGTATTCACCGTTATAGCCTGAAGGCTGTGATGTTGATTTGATTGTTTCAGCGTGTTTATCGTAGTTTTTCGACGATTTTAAACGTGTCTTTGTGACTGTTAACTGTCCTATGTAACACTGGCGAATAAACGGTGTTTTAATCCTTCATCAAGTGTTGTCATTTATTACTCCAAATCCACGAACCGATAGAAAGCAACAATATGAACCATGTTGATCAGTAAGAAAAAATATTTGCAACTTTTATTATTATCACCTCTTAAATGGCATGATCCCTTTTTATCATCGACAGTTTTTGTGACCCCAGATATTAAATATGTAAAAAGGATAGGAAAACCAATATTTGTAGTAAATAATCTTTTTCTTTGGTAGACAATACCTATATGAAAAAAGTGGTTCGTGGATTTGTTTCAAGTATATAACGATTAATGAAAGATCACCACATTTTAATGAAACAGATGTGTTTGTATTTTGCTGAACAATAGAATAAATCTTGGGAGAATATTTGCCATTGCTGGACGCAAAGTATCTTCAGAATTTTTTAACTGTAGATGGCAATTGTGTTTAATAAGGTTTTGAATGGTAAAAAAAAAGAAAAAAAAATAATGTCATTTCAGAAACTATAAGAAATACATTTAACTCCGATCTAGAATTCAGTCAAGGATTTTTTTGGAAACTCAAATTTTAGCTCGAGTCACTCAATAGCGCAAGAAATTCCTCTTCGGCTTTATATGACAGGGAATTAATCTCACTAATGTCAAATAATATAATTGCTTTAAAAATCATACTAATGTCAATAAATTTAATGTCTTTAAAAATCTCATCAATGTAATTTTTTTGAAGTTCATTTATCTAAATTAAATTTTTGCGGCGACAATATTTCGCAACCCTAGCATTTCGAATTCAACCCTAGATGTGGTCGCGACGCACAACTAAATAAACATTTTTCTACATCACTGGAAAGAATTTTGTCTTACTTAGAACTCGTTTTGAAAGTGGAGCATATAATTGTCAAATATATTTGCATACGATAAATCTATACGTAGAAACATCTAAAAAATTGATCTAGGAGCACACTGAGATATGTTTGCAAAAATAAAACGTAGGAGAAAATTTTTACATGCGATTGGTTTAAGTAAGTCAATTGAATTCTGACTGGGCCTTCGGGTGATTTTGCTGGGCTTGAGATGCTTTATTAGAAAACTTGCTTCAATTTAAGTCATAAGGGGAAAAATTCTGAATATACCAAAAACCTATATAGCCAAAGTAATTTCTTTAAAAATTGAACCATCTAAGCAACCAACGCACGTTTCTAAGAATAGAATCTTGGTAAAATCTGCATTTAGTGTGTTTAGAGCTTTAGAGTAAATGTACTGGTATGTGTGCACTTAGAGCAATAAACAGTGATTTTTCCATGATTTGATTTAAATCCTAGATGAAATTTTAAATTTAAAAATTTGCATGTGCATGATCTTTTGCATTATTATTATTATTATTATTATTATTATTATTATTATTATTATTATTATTATTATTATTATTATTATTATTATTATTATTATTATTATTATTATTATTATTATTATTATTATTATTATTATTATTATTATTATTATTATTATTATTATTATTATTATTATCATTATTATTATTATCTGTTCAATTTAATTCTTCGACAAAAGATATTGATACTAATGAAAGTATATTCGTTTGTGTACTAAACACATTAATCGAAATTTAATTAAATTTCAAATGCCAACACAAAATCAATAATCAAAAAGTAAAATTTCTTACTTCTAAGAATAAACTCAATTCACTTGTGAATGGGTAATTACAAAAAAAAAGATTATAAATAGCCGTCTTTGAAGTTAAATATATGAAAAGAAAATCTGAGAGAATAAATAGATGCTTTATTAGAAAATTCAATCTGGAAATTAAATAATAAGGAGAAATTTAAAGAGAAAAAGAAGAGAATCTTTATATGTGCAAAAGCTTGACTAAGATGTTGGAGCCTATTTTCCCCGGGATAAATATTTAGATTTATCGCATTCAAATTTTATTCGAAGTATAATAAATATTTTGCTGTGAATTCATTTCCTCAGCTTTCATTTCAGAAGACTAATGGTACAACAATTACGATTTAGCTTTAGTAATTCCACATTTATAATATATTTAGTTACTAAAAATACATTTTATATTTACAAGTAATTATTTTCTTTTATTCTCTTCAGAATTGATATTTTAGAATATTTTACTTCAAAATATACTTGAATAGCTACTTATGAATTTGGGACTCTAATACGACATCAAACATGCATTATTTTATCAAAAAACATTTGCATTCTTCCCTTTCTCTACTGATAGATTTAAGCAGAAAAGCTTAGACATTTTCACCTCTATTCATCTACACAACTAGAGGCTTATTACTTAATGAAATAAACATATGCTATTCCTCATTTATTTTTACATGAATAAATATAGGCTATTGTTTATTTATTTTTTACAAATGTTAATATAATTTAAACTTTATATTTGTTAATATAATCTAATAATGTAATTTAAGCTTTATATTTGTTAATATAAGATGTTAAAATAATTTAAGCTTTATACTGATGTAGTTTAAAGTTTATTTTTAGAACACTCTTAATTTAGGAAAATTAAGCTATAGTTCAATGCGCCACTCAGAACTAAATGAAAATCTTTTATACTGCTGCAACCTTGAGGAAAGCTTTAAAGAACTTATATTTAAAAGAGTCTTCCACAAAACTACAATATATATATATATATATATATATATATATACATCCTATTCTATAGCCTCTCCTGGTCGTAGCAGTTGGTAGATGATTCCATCAGTTGTGCATACAAGCTGAATGTCTAAAATATAGTGCAGCTGCTCATCTGATGAAAATAATATATATATATCCTCAAAAATATTCACAAATTAAACTTTTCCCATCATTCAAAGATATTATGAATTGGAAAATATTATGTATCACAAAGAGTTTTCTGCTTTTCTAGTATTCATATCGTCATCAAATTGTAAAATTCTTGGAATGAAACTTCGCAACTTCATATTCGAGCACTTTGATTCTAAAAGCTGAGAATGGATTTTACTGACCTAATGTTATGGTTTACGTAATAATAAAAGGTAACGCTATTACGGTTCTTTACTTTCATGAAGTCTATAAAGTATTTTTGCTTTTATTTGAGGCTGCTCTTCTTGCCTTGGTTCCCATTAAACGTAATATAGGCCTACAGAAAAAGTAGAAACTATGGCCTCATAAAAATGATAATAAGGAACATGGAATTCGATCACTAAACGTGATTTGATTTTCTAACACTCTCTTTAATTCTTGCTCTTCTTTCACCAAAGGATTGGTTCATTTTCTTACTCTTCCAATTTATCACGAAGCCAAATCTTAGGTTAAATCATAGCAATATGTTCATTACTTGAAATAATACTTTTGCACTTTTCCAGAAGTTTATGGTAACTAGGCTATAATTTGCTAATACGGTATTCTCATTATTTCATCCACTCACTGTTGAAGTTGTTAGTTTATGAACAACATGAATTACTCTATTCCATTAATAGTGTTTCATAAAATAAAAAAATATATAACAGACTTAGGAATGGCGCTTTGTATTTTGTAATCATTTATGTTATTAAATAATCTAGAATTTGTATGTAAGTTTGTTACTCGTATTGTGGAAAACCGCAGCATATACAGCCATCAGATTTTGAATACATATAGTCTTAAACTCAAACACGGCTCTCATTGGTCTAGTTCCGATACAAAGCTGACAACAGGCATACAAGGTTTCTTCAGTTTGTTACAAAATTAAGTAACTGGATTTATAATGTCATTCAAAAATGCTGACTTCGAAAATGAAGAGAAACCCTAGGAAGTCTCTATCTGAGATGGTATTGAATTATATGTTGACTATCCGTCTTTCCATGAGAACCAGATAACTGGAGTTGAGAAATAAAATCACTGTTGGCATGGCAAAAAGATGCTGATCGTGATGAGTTTTTTTTTCTTCTCAAAACAGCCTGAAACGTGCTTTATAAAAGTTTTTCGAGAATGGCTGATTCCGCCGGGAATGGCCGTTCCGAGAATGGCCGAGCTTTCTAAACGCCGAGAAAATTTCCAAAATGCATATCGCAAGCATCGCCCTCACAGTTCCACGAAATGCTGAAGATAATATAAACATCAGTGCCTTCTCTTGGATTGGAACTCAGGTTAAGAGCTTTGACACCCGGCTAACCAATTACCAAAAACAAGGGGCGGCTACGATGAAAAATTTTAAAATGTCACTAAATATTACTTTAAGGAATACCAGAAACCTTCTTTCCTATAAACAAAGCAATAATACTAAGATGTACATAATATAATACGACCGTCTCAAGCGCAACCTGGTTGGCATTCTGCCAAAACACATAGACTCGTCCAAAAGGGGTGGTATTACTTGCTGCGACGTGAAAGGTCTTCTCTTCTCCCGAATGAGCTATGCTGGAGGGAAAGAAAGTCCCCATCATTACACCGTATTTTGAGAATAATGCGGTCCGAATGGCGCATGCGTATTTGCGCTCATGGTCGCGGATGAGGCGGTCGAACTATACCTTGAAGTTCATGAAGATCCAGTTGTAAAGCAGGAGTTTTGAAGAAAACTGTTTAATTTTGTAAGGTTTATCCTAAGTTTCTAACAATTATTTTTAAGTTAAAGCTCCTTTCCTATCCATCCTAATTTCATTTTAAAATTCCCTACCAGAATGTGCTTTTAGAATCGCGTTTAATGCAAATGAGTAAGAGAAGTATTTATGTCGGAGTTCCTCTGACTTCGAGAGAAAGCCTCAGAGTTTCTGACTAGCGCGTGTTTGCCTTTTGGCCACATCTCTCTAAGCTGTTAACCACACTCGGCCGTATTACAGGCCCTTGATAGCTTCGCTAGTTTATTGGATATTTAAGGGCTAATTAGTTAGATTTGTGGTAGTACATCTCTTTAGTTAAGTTCTTACTTCTTACTTTTTAGTTTTAAGCGCAACTTGAGGCTCTGCTGTACACGCTGAGAAAGAGGCTGACTGTTCATTCTTATTTTGAGCAATAAATAGTAATTAACCCTTAGTGAGTTTTACGTTTCTGTTACTTAACTTAAGCGGTTATTCGCTTAGCTGTTCATGAGGTTCCTCCAAACTTATTTGTTAGATGAATGGCTGGAACTCCACAAGTTACATATTTAAATTACAATTTCTGGTAACATGTGTAAGATTAAAGTGTAATATTAAAGATCCTCAGGGCGGGTAATAGCTACCATGCATTCATATATTGCGTGCCTTTATAGCATTTGTGCTTAAAATAAATAATCTATTTACTTGCGTATTCCTTCCCTTTTACTAATTTCACCGTATGAAAATGATGCAAATAATTTAATTTTGAAAGAGACGTGGTCACAGTGTGAGCAAAACAAATTCAAAGCATTAACTTTGTGCCTTCTGCTACAGCTTAAAAATCATCGCCATCATCTTCGTTACCGTTTAGTTTGTCCTTCCAAATACAATGATCTTTAGAATTATTAAAAGTACCAGATATCCTCGTTTTATTTTAATTTCGATTTTAATTAATTTAATTTTGAAAGGCATGGTCACAGTATGAACATAAATTCAAAATATTAATTTTGTGTTGTCTGCTACAGCTTAAAGCTCGCTATACGAAAGTCTTGAAGAAGAGGAAAATTACGTGAAAACTTGGAAAACGTTTTATAAACTTGCTCTGAAAAGCTTGGGGGAAAATAGTCGAGTAAATACGAAATGTTATTTCCGCTAGAATAAATACGTAGAGTTGGAAAAATAGCGATCCATGAACAATCAGTAACATTTGTAGTCAGCTAACATTTTAAAATCATAAACTTGCATCTTAAATAATATTTGCATGAACACAACACCTGAACTGCATAAATATTTTACTTCTGAATCAGCTTAGCTTTTTGTATTTAATTTTAATAGTTAATTTTCCATAAGATCAACGGTTTGTCTCTGAATTTGCAATATCCTTCAAAGTAAGATGGTCAGACATTTTGAAATTATAATAAAAATGAGACATTTTTTATTATATCTATCAAAATATGTAGGCCACTTTATATCTGAGATTTTTTAATTTGGATATATTGTTCTAACTATTTTGACATAATTCCACTTGCCCATACGTATTAATATTTAATAGGTGTTATGGAAATTATTGTTAGACATACACATAGGATTTTTCTAGCTAGAGGACAGCGTTTGTAATATTAAACCTGGTGTTGTTTAAGTCAATGTTAAATTTTACTAATTCGGAAAAACAATTTGTTATTAGATTAAAAAAAAAATTGTTTTAAATATTTTCACAAGCCTAGAAATTTTTCCTCTTATATGGTTCAAGAGATGTATTAGAAGAACAAAACACAATATATGGATATGCTTATTATATATAGAGTAGTTACTCGAGTCTCTAGCCTTTTGTAATGAAGTACATTAAATATGTCTGCTTGTCGTAATTTTCTATAAACTATAGTATCTCGTATGATATGTGTCACCACCTTGAGCATAGTGCGCATTTGTAATTTATTTTAAACATATCTGAAAAATGCTTTGCAGCAGTCAATTTTTGAGAATGGCAGAGCTTTCCTTAGGCCGCTCACCCTTTGACATTCCCTTCTATGCATCTGAGAGACTGACGCCGGAAGTCAACCCACTCCGCCTTTTGTAATGAGCTCTTTGATCAGCGGTATCGTTTTGATGGTTGCCAAGCAACGCCTAACCTTGCGTCAAAGATTCTTTAATTACTTTCTTCAAACACCGGAACACTTCATTTGCTACACAACAAAACATTGGACATGTCAGTATTAAAAATAAACGCTTTTGAAATGTGTCAGCTATTCAATTAATGTACACAATCCCTTTAAAACTCGTAAAACATTTAATTCAATATTATCCCTATTGCTATTTTTATTTTTGTAGAATTTGCTTAGCGAGCATAATTTTGATGACTTCAAAACGGTAGTAGTCTTACAGGTATCATAATAAGCCTATGTTATTCATTTAGGCATGGTAATTAGATTCCATTTTAAGAGCTGTTGTTGACATCAACATATATAAATGATTCTGGTATTCTTTATAATCAGAATAGGCAAGGGTTTAGTCATGCGTATGCTAAGAGTTTTTGCTGGAATACTGAAACGAGTAATAATGAATACTGAGAACTGATATTTTTTACTTTTTAACGCATTCGTCCATACTGTTAATTTTATGTTAATCAGCATTTCCCTGGATTTCAGATATTATTTCTTATTCAAAAGAACATGCATAATTATCATAATCAGTTCATCTACTATTGTGGTGAACATATATAAGAATCAGTAAAGCAGCCAACGAAAAAGGAATCTGTAAAATTCTGATAAAAATACGGAACTTCTTCTGTACAAAGCTAATTAGAGAAAATATAGTCTGAATACATTCCTTAATTTAAGAGTGATTTCTGTTATAAAAAACAGGATAAGCCATTTCTGTCATAAAGAGCCATTATGTCCAACATACACGTTCACCAAAACGAGAATAGATAATCTCAGAAAAGTTTAAGATTATCAACAGAGAACATCGGATGATCTTTCAAAAATTACCTTTCCTTATTCTAGTAACATATTAAACTATTTTTTAATTCCTTTGATTTGCATACCTACTAAGTAAATTATCACACTTAGTGTTAAGGAAACAAAGCAAAGCACTTTTGTGCAAATCGTTTTGTGCAACAAACAAGGTATTTCTGAAGAAGGAAATAATCGCAGGTAATTAAATTAATCTTTGCTTAGAAATTTGAATCCTGGTTAAAGAAAAACATGTATAGCAGTTTTTAATGAATACTCGCAACATTTCATAAAATTATAAATAAAGAACTATAACAAATTAATATCTTTTAAAACCGAATGAATCTCTAAAAGGTTTAGGTTAGGTCATTTGCATATAACACAGTCACGAGAGCTATTTACCTAAAAACTGTAAAAGGAAATTTATTTCTGAATAACATATTTTGAATTATAGCTTTTAACCTTAGTAATGGTTATTAAATTTATACTAAGGAAATCATCACATATATTTCAGCTTCAGAACTGATACTGTGTAATTTTTCAGGATTAGTAATAAGATTTTCTATCAAGTACTGAAGTATTTTTTTACCGAAGGATATGGAATTATTTTTCAAACATTAAATGCAAAATGACTCTTCAGTTGAATTACAATGTTGTCTTTCAGCTATCTAGCTGCTAAAATATGAATAGAGCTAGTGTTACCTTGTTGTTGTTTATGCTCTCTTGTCTGACGTATTCAGCCCAAGTCCACGAAATTTCTCGTGGCAAGGAGTGCTAAATTACGTCTACTGTTGGCAAGAACCTTTAGTACCATTCAGGTGACAGTGCGATTTAGCACCATCCAGGTCTCCCACACCTCTCCCCTTCCTCCAAACCACACGAGAGGACTTTTTGCTCGCCGCATATTTAAAGTGCCGCTATGCCGCACCGACATCTATACATTTGTAAACATACATGCCTTCTCCGGGATTTGAACCCGGGCCCTTCGGCACGACAATCAGTGACGCTAACTACTATAATGGTTAGGAGGCAGTGTTATCTTGATGTAACTTATCTCTCACGCTACGTGGTTAATGAATTGATCTAGTGCATGGAGTCATTTAATAACCATTAAAGGGAAAATATTCTACATAAATTTAAATAAGTTTTATATTATACCTATTAAGAAAGAGGTCACAAGTAAGTTTTCAAAAATTATAATTACTTCCAAGATAAATAGCCCAACCTTTTCAGAAAAACAGTAACGAAAACGGTAAAATCTTTTCCTTCAGCCAGGAAATCTTCCGAATAGTTTCATGCGAACAAGATATGTTACCATGCACGCTCCTTTTCCTGAAAATGCCCGGGGGGATGCTCATTGATCGTGACATCTTCAGCGTCTGATTCTTTCTTTGAAGCAAATACTGGTTACCTAGGCGACCACTAAAACTTCGCAGACATATTTCGTGAATCATTAATTCTGACAGCCCAGTGCGTTGCGTAGATCTCGCACTGTGCCACACAAGATATAAATCACCTTATTTAAAGGAGAAAAATTGCTAGTAAGGAAACTACATAAAAATATTTACTTTTCTTTCTTATCCCTTTCGTGCCTTATTTCCTTACTAATTTACATCGCTTGGAAAACTAATGTACATCAATATTTTCAAAAGAAATATTATATATTTAGTAATCACTGTATGCATGTCTTGATGTAAGGATATGAATTTTTAGGGCATACTGTTTAAAATATAAAATCACAAATGCCTTAGTTTCAGTTAATAATAGAAATGAAAATCATATACATGTAAATCCACTCTCCATAGATAAGTATTTAGCACATATCATGTTTGCATCGCCAAGTATTCAAAGTAGAAATACGTGTTAATGATATTCAGTGACTAAATTTAACTCTTAGCCGTTAGACAATGAATAACTTTAACGAAAATAAACTGTTGGTTTTGTTAGTGAGTTCACTTGGAATGCAGTCAGGAAAATATAACAAATCTATTACAAATTCGTCTACTTCACTACGTTCATTAACCCTCTAACTATTAAGCGTTTTATCATGCTCTGCGTTTCAAATATGATAACGGGCAAAATTCCATTTGAGATTATTACAATTCCTTTTTCCTTTCTTATTACCCAATACAGATATTTTCTGATATCCCTTTACAGCACAGCCCACCAGCGGCCGAATCGCTGAACGCTGGTAGTTTGGTCCGAGGTTCAAATTCCAGAAACGGCCTGGCTGCATGAGCGTTTTCGTGGTTTCTCCCATGTGTAACGTGTATACGAGCCAGTTTTCCTTAGAAAGTCCTCCACGAAGGCACTCTTCGTCTTAGGCAGATAGCCCTGGAGACTTTGCCATAATGACATACACCAACACCAACCAACCTTTACAGCACAATGGTGATGATTGCCCAAGAAATATTCGTGCGAAAGGAGGAAAGAAATAGTTCTATACATTAATGTCTAAATGAGCTGATTATCTGCATTTTCCTTAAAGCTTATTCATACAATTTCAAAGAGAAAGGGAAATATTCCTATAAAGTTATGGATCTAAAAAGCTTCTCAAACATATATATGCGATTTTTGTTGGAATTTCCCGAAGCGCAGATTAATTAATTTACTAATTAACAGGATTCCAGGAATGTTACTACACATTACATTATATCAATAAAAATTTTTACATTTTCATATTTTAATGAGTTTTATGGGTTTTTCTGATAACTTTTAAAAGGTTTAGATACTCAATACACTATTTAAGAAAAGCTTTTAATATTATGAGGAATAACCGGATACAGAAAATACTTTTTTCAGATTCCGCTGGTGCCGTTTAAAGTTTTTCTTTTCTAATTAAATTCATAGTGTTAGATTATAGCAAAAATGTTATTTATATTTTCCAAAGAATATTGTGGACAGGTTTACACACAATATACCATGTATAGAATGATGAAGACAGCGCACAGTTTGAAATTTAAATTCAGTTATTCTACTAGTATTTAAGTACATATGATCACACATTTTTAGAAATTTTAAAGCGTTTGATTTTTGTATATCTGAACTTCCACTCCCCCAGCCCCCCAAAAAACGTCACGTATAACTGGTTTTAACACTAATTTCAGATGGATATATACGTATTTTGTGTGTTTGGGTGAAAGTGACTGTTTACTCCGCTGTAAATGAACGTGATGCATGGAAAAGGAACAGCAATTTAAGAACAGATCTATGAAGTCCTAACTGTTGATGACGATACATGGGAGTGTCATATGTATTAGTTGTTGTTGTCACCAAGTCATCAATATCCCAAGCCTTAGCGGTGAACCTATTTTGTGCATAATTAATTATATGTATAGGTGGATGGATTCAACTGATCATTAACTGCTGTGCCATCCTCTAACGACTGATCGTTGTCCACATCAATGGCTACTAAAAGAGCCCTGTCATTCAAGACTGTTCAGAAGATTTGGCTTTGCTACATCATGGTGTATTTTCTGGAAATTCCTCTAATATTTTTGACCGTCTTCGAATTACCGCTATGCATCATTCATTACAATATCAGCTCTGCTAGTGGGAATATATATTTTGCGACATTGCAGCGGCGTTAATACAGGTAGGTTTAAAGTTTTACATTCCACAAAAGCTCGAGTGATAATCTTACTACTCACAACCTAAGTGATAGTCTTGGAAGCTACATCTTCTTATCCAAAATTCTGTAGACGTATGCGGTGCACTGACAGAAAAACATCGCAGTGAATATCTGATGACAGCTAATTATCATTTCTGTCTGTGTTCACTGAGAGTTTATCTGCTTTAAAGGAGCTTATAATTTGACGCCCTGTGCAAAGTGAAATGCATTTCTTCCGCAGCAAAATGACATAAAATAATGTACAGAAGTTTAAAATTTAATTCAAGACTTATTCTTACGCAAAACGAAAAAAAAAATAAATACTCACATTTAAAACTGAGATTACAAAAAATTAAAATGAATTGTAAAAGACATAAACCAGAGAAGTATCCTATGAACATTCTTCATAAAAGTGTAATGAAAAACATAGTAGGGGACGAGTTTGTCAGGAAATTGAACAATTACTTTTTACAAAGTATTTGAAGCAAGGCATCGTTTTTTAACACAAATAATGTCGCAAGCATTTATAAAAATTTACCAGTGCATGGTTAAGTACATCAAATAAATATAGTATCAAAGTATAAAAAACATATAAATTATTAAAATATATTGACTTATATTTCGAGGGACTTCATCTTTTAAGCAAATACAATTTTTATCTGAAAGGTAATTTGAAGAATATACATTCATTAGGTTATTTTAATGCTGGAGAGTTGAAGAATGTAAAGTGCCGTCGCCGGTACTCGAACCCTGAACCTCTCGAAATCGGGCCGAGTGTGCTACCGTTACACCACGAAAGCATGCTGGAAAGGTGGAAGAATATACCTTATATACTCTCCTTTTTAAAGGGAGACTGGGGATGAGAAGACCTAATCGCCAAATCCTGGTGATAATGAATAATCACCTTTAGTTCGGGTGCCACTTATAGAGTTATTAGCCCTCGCTGGGACTCGAGCCCTGGACCTCTCGAATACGCGCCGAGTTTGCTTCCTTTCACCCCTAAGACATGCTGGAAAGGAGGAAGAAAATACCTTGTATGTTATTATGCAATGTCAAACATAATCTGGAAGATAGTTAAAGAACTTTTCGTCGCATAATACTTGCGTGTTGGCATGGATCATTAATACTTTCATAGAGCAAACCCAGCCAGATGGGAAAAAGCCACTATATGCTTCTAACGTCAAAATGAAAAATATTTTAGCTTAAGTAAGAAACTTTATCAAGTCGCTTTTCAACATCTTTTTACCTACTGGCAAAATGATTCCTAATCCAGAAAGGAATATCTAGATTCTAAAGTTGATTGCAGAATTAATCGAAATGCATGTTTCCTAGTAAGTACTCGAATAAAGTTGCAGGAATGAAATGAAAGGTATCCTGCTCATCTTTTATAAATTTAGTTCATTTGCTTCTCTTCCACACGAATTACATTAATTATTATGCTACACTGACGTCTAAATTGTAAAAATACATTTTGATAAAAACTGATTAATCAGTGCATAAGAAAAGGCATCAATGATGTTTTATTTCAATTCGTTTTGTTTTATTATTCCGTATAAAATTTTCGGCTGCTATATTATTTTAGGCCCACCAGCGGCCGAGCGGTAAAGTCGCCGAACAATGGTAGTTCGGTCGGAGGTTCGAATCCAGCGAAGAAGCTGGCTGCGTAGGTGTTACACATGATTTTCCCCATGTGTAACGTGTATAGGAGCCAGTTTCTCTTAGAACGTCCTCCACGAAGGCATCCTTCCCCTTAGGCAGATAGCCCTCGAGGCTTTGCCGTTAATTAAGTAATCTAACCTAAACTATATTATTTCAAAATTCCTATATCGCAGATATTATTTAAGTAACTCAAAAATACGATAGGTATAAATAAGCTCGAAATTACTAAAAATTGACGATTTTATCCCATATATCATTTAATAAAAGTATTTGTGTACAGTTAATGGACATTTACAATTTTTCCCTTTATACCATTTTCCTAAAATGAAATTAAACTGTGCGGCGAAAAGAGTTGCCGACGGAAAGGTACTAACCGCTAACAATCAACATGGCAAACCACATATGATGTTTTTAAGAGTAACAAATTTCATAGTTAATGTATGATAATTTGACATATGTTTGCATTGAAAAGCAATAAAATATGATTTATGCGGGCTTGAGATAAAGATAAGAACATTAACTTTTTTAGGGAGCTTCAATTGAGCTGCGGATGCGTGTGACAGGAGAAAACGCAATTTCTTTCGTATTTTGTTGATTGCGCTTTTACTTCATCGCATGAAAGAAATAATCGATCACGGAGAAATCTTCTCGTGAGAAAATTCGTTCAAGGAATTACTGTGGTCACGGATGAAAGTTTATTCCCAGAATTCCATTGTGAAACCAATTAAAAGGAGGCACTTTTTTAAGGTAACGGTTTCCTTAAACTGAAAATGAAATTTTTCGAATTGTGCTATAAAGTAAATAAATGAATCATTAGAAAATTTTGGCCACATTCATCAGGTTTAAGCTAAGCACGGATCTTTTGTTGGGGACACAGGACGCATTTAAACCACTTTCTATGAAATCAACCTCAATTCTTTAAATTTAAACTAAAGTAGTTAATACAGTTTGATGTACAAAGTTAATCCCAATTACCTATTAACTTTCCCTTGTCTTCTCAATGTATTTTCCTTGTCTATATTACTGAAGACTCATTAAACTTCAGTAACAGAGGCAAGAATTAAAATATATGCAAAATTGTCTATACAAATTACTATTTATAGTACTTTTATTAATTGTATACTATAGTAGTTTATTATTAATAGTAGTAAAACTTAAAATTAAGAAATAATATCCAATGTTACTTGTGGAGTTTCAGAAATTTAGACATTTGAAACAATAGCGAGTGGTAAAAATCGCTTAACATTGGTAGTTTTGAATCCAGGCGAACGGCCTGGCTACATGGGCGTTTTTGTGGTTTACACCATGTGTAATGTGTGTACGAGCCAGTTTCTCTCAGAAAGTTCTTCACGAAGGCATCCCTTCCCTTAAGCAGATAGCCCTAGCGTGCTCTGCCGCAATAAGCTAAACTAAACCAACTTGCTTTCTGAAATGAGACATCCGACCTTGCGCGTTAACCTTCCAGCACGGGCACTATGTACAAAATTTACGACGAATTCAGTTTTTAATGCACACTTTTTGCATATCGCAGCTGAGACGTCCGAAGGTCATTTCTATTCCTCCTTTCAACCCTTCCCCACATCATGGAATGTGCCAAAAGGAAGTCATATGACATTTTTTGTTTTTTTACTGATCTTCTGCACTACGTGGCAGCTTCTTCGCAAAAGTTACGACATGCGCGTAGTCGTGGGGGAAAATTTTGAAAATACGTTTTCTCAAATATTTTGTAATTTTGTGTTATTAATTGACGTGTATTATTTTAATTTGTATAAATTCGAGTCTATAATTTTTATATCGGTTTTCATGGTAAAAAAAAATATGTGCAGCCAGCTGATTTTGCACGCATTCTTCAAGAATTATCTGATAAAGAAAAAAGAGACAAGGAAACTTTTCGATGTGAGAATAATAGCACTGTAAGTGGAATGCCTAATTTGAATTGTTATATATGATAGTAATAAAAAAAGAACACCATGTAAATGCAAAAGAATTGTTCTCAAGTGATGGCATTGGAATTAAAATAACAAGAGCTGTGATGATCTACAAGAGATTTTTATTTCTGACGAGTTGTCCTCGATTCGATGATAAATCAACAAGACAGAAGAGATGAATTTTAAAACTATCTTGGATTTTAAAGATATAGTTATCAAATAATAAATTTTTAAATTTGCATAATAAAATATATCATTGCTTTCAAATCTGACTGATTTGAACGTTTAAAAATAATTTACTATCATTTAAATGTTACATCATTTTTATTTTGCAGTAATAAAGTTAATATTTTATGTTTTAACAAATTTATTATCAATATTCACTCATTTCTGTCATTTTTTGTGCCCAAAACAGTAAAATATCGGACGTCGTAAAAAATACGATGCGCTCGGGCTCATGTAAATTTCCCAAGCGCGCGTGCTGGAAGGTTAACCAATATCACACTTTAACCACCAAATAAATTAACAAAGGTTAACCACAAAATAAATGCACAAGTTCATTGCCACACTACTTTCATAAATTACTAACTCGCTTGCTATTTAAATTCAAACCAAATCTAATTACTAACGAAAGAAATTGTTATTAAAATAATAATATTGACTAATTAAAGAAAAATATTGACTAACAAAAAAAAAGAAATAATATTAACCAACAAAAGAAAATAGACGACATCGGAAGGAATTCATATAATATTAACTAGTTAGATAAAATTAACCTATAGAATCCTATACTATGTAAATTAATTTAAAGTTCTGTGAACCCTAGTTAGTCTGTAAGCGAGTTGTTAAATCTGCGAAAGTACAATAGAGACCTAAGAAGATTTTAAAAAGCATTTTTATAAAACGTTCGAGCCTAACAAATTACACAACTTGTTCATTCCTATTTAACATGTAAACCTGTTTCACCTGCGGATATAAGGGAGAAAGTAGAATTGACAAATCGAGTTGACAAGTCGAACTGACAATGAGAAAGTCGAAATGAAATTCTATAAAAAAGTCGAAATGGCAATCTACCTTCTGCTAAGGTAAACCATCGCAAAAGACTACAGTATAAATGGCCTACCTTAGCGCTGGTACAAACTCTAAATTCCTGAATTAATTTCGGCTAAGAAAATATTTAATAACTTAGCACGGCTAAATGACATAGCAGAGCTCGTCGAGTGAACAGTACAACTGCGAGCTCTGACACCATAAGCTCTATACAGCTTAAAGTTTAAAAAAACCTCAATTAAATATCCTTAACTCGTTTACATCCTCATGAGAGCCAACGAAAAGGAGAAGTATAGGATAGATTTAAATGAGAAAATGGGACAAATAGCATAAACTGTACAAACATTGTTGATAGATTAATTTAAGAGGTATTTGAAATATATTTGAAGATCTATCGAGCATAAAATTTGCGTATACATATTGTAAAACTTAGAGTAAAACGCCAAAACACAAAATTCAAAAGGAAACATTAGTTTGGCAAATATAAAATTCTATCGATTTTAAAAGCAATCAGAAAGTTTAGAAGCAAAATAATATTTCCAGTTTTTTTTCTGGGGATATAAAGAAACATGTCCTTCTTTTCCGCTACGACGAAATTATTTCTCCCTAGAGGAAAAGTAGGACATGTATCTGGTGGCCCTTTCGAAATCGACAAATTTTTATTCAGAATTTACCCTTCACTATGATTCCATATTTCGTATCTAATTTTAAATGCGTATTTTTGTCGTTAAAGTGAAGAATAAACTTACGAGGCTCTGAAAAATAAAGAGAGGAAAGTAAATGTATATGCTCTGTAAGAACAAACTTTTAGAATTTTCGTTTGCTGCATATATTTCTTCTGATGTCATTTATCTCTTCAAAGTGAGTATTCACTTAATTTTCAAGAAAACCAATAACTGAATCGTGACACATTTGTTTTCAGTAAGTTGCTTGACAACATTTAATTCAGAAAAGTTCAGATATGTTAATAATTACTATAATATCGTTTCTGCAACGTCATTGGCATTGAGTGAAAACTTCAGTTCTGAAGCTCTGAAAACTCATCGCATAAAGTTGAATTAACACAGGTAGTCACAAAGCAGCACGAAGATACATGGTCTAATTTTATCACCTTTGCCAATACGCGATTATAGCCACCCCTTGAGGTGAAATAACCATATCATAATTTACCACAGTGCCAAAGCTAGTTTTCTAAATATTTTCAAAATCGTCATAACGTGTTTACATTTACTATTTTGATTTTAAAACATCATATCCATTATTTTCCTTCTAGCTGAAGGATCAAGAGAAACACATGTAGAGCTGCATCTAGTGAATTAGATCCACGCTCAACACCTTATCCTGTCCTGCAAAGTGCTGAAAAAAATTGATCCTGCGTTATCTTGATGAAGTTTTTCTTCTGCCTGGAACTATCTTTTTTCCAATTAAAATTCTACTGCAAAGCTAATAAACTATATAATTAAGACAGTAAGAGCAGCACTGTATTTACTAATAACTTCAAACCAGTTTATAAAGTAATAAGTTGGTTATTATATATAAATTGTTTTTAATTTTTACAATTTAATTTTACATTTCGAAGAGGTTTATTCTTTTTAGTTATCATACATAATCACATTTTAGTAAAACAAAATTTGTAGACGCGATCACGCTTCTGCTACTGAAGAATGAAGAATAGGAAGAATTTAGCCATTTATCGTCCCGCGCCATTTAATCATTTCTGCATTTTGGCAAGTATTTATACAGCTTGAAATGTAACACATTTAATATATCTTCGAAGCATTCCGGTACTTGATTCTTTATTAGAAATTTAACATCCGTCAAAGTACATAATGTTTAATTATCTTTCAAAATTTATCAGTGTATTATTAATTCACAAACTGGGGGATTTAAAAGCAGTAAACACAATAATAGAAATAAATTTAAAAAAAATCTGAAAGCTTTCGGATTTTTTGCGCCCAAAAAAGCATTTGTTTAACGTTTTGTGTGTTATCTTTATTTGTTAAATATCACATTCTTCGCACTTAAACCATAAAATTCAATTCAACAACAATATCACAAAATATTTCAAACGGCATATCCTTAGAATTTCCGATACATAGTCTCACGCATTGAAGATAAAAATGCTTTCTCCCGTACATTGTTGCCATTGCTCCCTTTGAAATCGTTGAGCTTCTTGATTAAATACTCATAAATGCTTTAAAAACCATGAAACAGATAATAAAACAAATTCCAAATTTGGGCTTTCAGAGGCCCATATCCTGGTGGAAACATACGTATTTCAAAATCTGATGGCTCTATGTACGGTAGTTGTACAATATCACAAATATTTCACACATAATTATGAACACGTAATTAGAAAGTGTATTTAATTCTTTAGTTATACAGTTAGATAAAAATACATACTTTTATGCAGATTATTCATTTAATTTCTTTAAATATAATACAGGCTCCAATATTTGGTGGCAACAATTTAAAAAGTAATTCGCCATTTATAGTGAATCAACGCAAAATGCCAAAAAACGAAATTAATAGCCCTTCTAGGCAAATTGCCCCTTTAGAGTAATAACGATGTTTATTTTACTTTTCTAATTACGTGTTCATAATTATGTGTTAATACTAACAATAACACAAATTGAAAAATTAACTTTTATTTAATGATCATAATACTAATTGAAATGCATTTTAATAATTTTATGAACATTTGCCCACTTGCTGTAATTTATAAATGATAATAATATTTTGCGAAAGGTATGAATTTATTTGTTTCTTTAACATATATAAAGTTAAAGTTTTATATTTTAAAATTACTTTAGTATTTTTAACTAAAGAATTAAATATTTTAAATGTATTTTAACTAATCCTTCATTTCATAACGTAATTACTTTTTAATTATTTTATCATTAAGTAATTTTGAAGTATCTGTATATTTGTTACAGGTAAAACAATTTAGAAATTTGTGTAGCTTTAATTTCAGTATAAATTTAATAATTATGTTCAACCACACTGTATATTTCTCAAAGCAAATATAACTAAAGGCAAGGAAACAAGTACGGATTATGTACAACAAAGTAAAAGTTCTATCTTCTGCCTTTGAGTGAAAAGATTTGGTATTTTTTCACCTCTACAAACGATTCCTTCTTTCTTTTACGCACTGGGTTTTTCCAAATTTTTTATATTATGTTCATATATAAGCTTTCCCTAATATTATATCTTTCTAACAGACAACATCTGAGTGCTTTCCAGAATTATTTAAGGAGAATGAAGAATTTGCTTTAGGAATATAAATTTAGAAGTTTCAAAGATAAATCTTGCAAGAGATAGAGTAGCTCAAGTCTCAAGTCTGTAGTTATTATCTTAGTTTAGAGAAGTGTAAAGATGACGTTGATAAGAAGTAAAACATAAAATTACAAACGAAATTGCAGCTTCTTTAAAATGATGCACACATATTAAGAAAAATCCATTATACACACATTGGTATTGTACCATCCGCTTCTGTTGATGAGTTATCCTTAGAAAGCAGTCAATTTCACTTTCAAAATAAATTGTGTATCATTTGCATTCAACTTATCAGTTTAAAGATTCGAAATTTAACAAGCGTACATATCATATCAAGGTGAAATATTCCACCCTTTCATTCTTCTGCAATGAAAAACGTTAAGAATTAAAACAATCTTTAAATCAAATAAAAGATTCTCCTCTTTACTTAAACAAGAAAGTACAAAAAAGCAACAATGATCTAAAATTCATTTGATGAATTTAAAAATATCATTAACTTAATAAAAGTTAAAAAATAAGTAAGATAGAACAAAGAGAAAAAACAATTATTAATCAACGCGTAAATATTCTTAAAATGATTTTATTAAGAATAAAATGATTTTGAATTCATATTGAAATAATACCGAATTTTTAATAACTTAATAACTTGTGTTTATTTGTGAGTTTTTAAATTTATTTCTATTTTAGATAAACTGAGATGTAATACTATAAGAATAAAAATGAGCCTTTAATTTATTTGTATTTATGTTCTCCCTTTCACATTATGAAGTATTGTACTGTAATAGTAGCGTTTTTGGATTAAAACTCTTACCTATGTTAGAACAAAATATCTGTGCTTAAAGACAAGTTTGAAATATAATTAGAATTTTTTCCCCTTTAATGCTTATAACACATTTAAATTTTAAAACATACTTTAAAGGATTTATATAATTTTCTGCGTCACCTGCAGTGTAAAGCTCTATAAATTTTGTTCTAGCGATCTACAAAGAAATCGTTTTTACTATTCTATAGACCGCAATCTATTCTATGCTCTAATTTTAGTATCAGCTTTTTAGATTGTGGGAGTAGTAGACATTTTCACTATAACAATTATTTTTATACAAATTTAAATAGGCGTGACAATTATCAAAGAATGAAAGATCTCCAACATTCAGGTGCGTCAAGTTATCCTCAGTTTATGTATTTATATAATCACTTAGTAAAGATAGTAAGAAGTATCTAATTTAGTTCTGCAACAGTTTTTTCTTAGTTTCTATGTCACTCTAGTCTCATTGTATCCAATTTTGTTGTCCAAATCGTTAGAAATTCTTCAGAATGGAGCGTTTACTAGAAACGCGTACCAGTCCTGTGATTAAATGTTCAGTACACTCAGTTAAGTACGTCTCCATTTAGTCGAATGACTATACGGCAGAAGCTAATTACGCGGTTAGAGCTAATAATATAATTTATAATTTATAGCACTGGGAATAAATTCAATTAGTATCTCTCACTGGTAAGAATTTTCTTAATTTTAAAAATACATTTTTGTTTGTATACGAGTAATCTTGTGTTTAGAAGATTTAAAAGGAAAACCAATTTACAGAAATTTAGCTGAGTAATAGTGATGTAGTTAAAGTTAGTAAATTCCTTTGATAAACGTCAGTATGCTGCAAATTCAGTGTTGATTGTCTATGTTGGAAAGGAATAAATAAATTTCTAATCCATATAAGCATGTACATTTAAAATATTTTAATTGATATAAATTTCGTTATCTCGTGTTCCGACATTAAAATTTAATTAACTACTCCCAGGATAATAAGCCGCCAGAGGCAATAAAATCCAATGACATTAGTAAGATATGTGTTTAGTCATATCATCACGTGTCGAGATTAGTAATGCCATAACTCTTGGATACCCCATAAAAGATTTATTCAAAACCTTGTGGAGATTCATTTAATTTATCTAGCAAGTAATTTCTTGCTAGAATGGTAATACGTTAGCGCGCGTATATTCAAATGAAGTAAAAAGACGTAGTATTTAAGGAAAGGGTTCCTAGAGTGATTTTACAGTCTCCACGAGAACTACGTTCGGCATTTCTTTACCTGCAGCGCTCCTAGAAGCACCAAAGTTCGATAGCCGGAACACAACCTGCGATTTCGCAGGTTAATCGCGGCAAATAAAGCAAGTTGGAGTTGGAGTGATTTTACAGCGTGTTTAACTGCTTAAAGGTCACGTTGCTATTTTGAATTACTAGAGATTAGATTTATGTGGCGTTGAACGCGTCTAGCCATCAAGCTTATTACGCCGACTTTACGAGTCAGAGCCTTCCTGCGTGTTAAATTATCTTGTGAGCCGTTTGGCTAAACTTACATTTAATTTTAAGTTCATTGTTACCTGTTTGAATAAAGCCAGAAATGGTGTTTTTTGTGCACGCGTAAGTGGGACCATCTGTAAACTTATAATGATTGAATAAAGGGTTCTTTACACCCTTGTTTGAATTTGAGGATAATTCTAGGTCTCGTTAGTTTAGGCTATATATGTCTACGAGACGCTACATACTCTAGCCTTTCTCATTTCCTGTCATGTGTGTTTACTATTTTATCCCCCTGATCTACTGTTATTTTGCATTGCACTATAACAAGTATACTTTCAAGCATAAATCAAACTTAATCAAACTTATAAACGTAATTATTATGAATGAACTGCTAGCTCCAAAATAAAGTCACATTCGTACTCCTACAGTCACAGTAGTTTTAATTTTATTTTTTAAATAAAAAACTCCTCGTGTTCCCAGAAGTATTCCACAAGGCTTACAGATTAAGTAAATAACTCACAATACAAGAAATTCAACAATGAAAACATAAAATCTAGGCTTGGAGAGGGAAAGCAAAGGGGAAAAACTATAAAATACAAATAATATTATAATAAAAATGCTAAAATATCCCATGCATAATTAAACTATGTTAATGCTCCTATTAAAAATAATAAATCAATATTAAATGATAGAAAGTAATAAAAATGAAATAGTACTTATAAATACTACTGATATAAAGGAAAAAGGATAAATAAATAGTACATACATAACGTAATCACACATAGACAATAAGCAATGTATTACAATGAGATATAAAACATAAAAATCCAATTATATAAATAATAGTTCAAAGAACAAATAAAATCGCAAAGACTTCGGAACTCCTAACAAGATCATAGAAAACAGGAGGCCAGCAAATAGACAGCTGCCCGAAACTCACTTTAAATGCACTTCTGGTAGTAGCATGCGAAGAAGCAAGATATTCAGCATTCCAATCAACTATAATTTTTTCCAAGCCACATGCTTCCAATAAGACTTGGGAGCATACAAATTAAATCAGTATCTGATAAGTCGCTTGCTTAGCCAATTGGTCAGCCCTCTCATTACCGAGAATACCACTGTGTCCTCGAACGTTAGTAAAATGCAGTATGCCCAATCGCGTGCAATACCGAATGAAATTTCAACAGCAGTTTTTCAGTCGATACTATATCAAGTAGAAGAGAGAGAGAAGGAAGCAGATCTGTACAAATAAGATATTTAAACGTTTCATACTTATGACAAGAGTTTTGTATCCTATTAACGGCAGGATTTAAGATCAGAAACTCAGCTTGAAAAACAGAACATACATATGATATCCTATATTAAAATTTATATTCTCCCTGCCATTTTCATAAATAACAAATGCAAGGTCAACCTTTTCATCTAACTTGCTACCATCTGTGAAGTAAATAATACTATTTTAGAAGTCAAACAACAAAAATCAGCGTTATATTTTCAAATTTACGCAGGATAGTTTCGATGGTTTTACCGAACCAACATCCTCAGCTGCAAAAGCGCAATTGAGCGAGATAAGACATAGTGATTAGATGAGAAAAGATAAGAAAGAACGGACAAGCGTCAAGTTACTGGAGCCATCCTGTTGATGAAACCACAACTAAAACATAATTTCTTTAAAGGCTGAAGGCAAAGATGGATTGGAATTAGAATCGTTAACTATAATAGAAAGATTTTTTTGAATGTGAAATGCCTCTAGAAAATCCAGTTCACCAATGGAAGATGTTTTTTGAATAATTTTGGCTGTAGAAAAATTTAAAGTGTGATTTTCGGACGAACAATGCTGGGCAACAGAAAACTTCTGTGTTTCCTTTTTTTTAACATATGCCTCATGTTCCTTAACGCGAAATTTTAAGGCTCTCTTAGTTTGACCAATGTAAATTAAACCACACTGGCGCTGTTCCATACTTAAATTAAACCACACTGGCGTACACCACACACTGGGTTCATTTTCGCTTTTGCAGCTGAGGATGATGGTTCTTTAAAATCATCGAAACCAGTCCTGTGAAAATTTGAAAATATAACGCTAATTTTTGTTGTTTGACTTCTAAATTATTACTTGTTCGGCGTGTAACGGTATCATAATTAAATAATACTATATTCTTGGAAAACTTTATTATCATAAGTAACAATTGTCACTGGGTTTCTGTCTGAAGGGTGAGGTAAATCTGTAAAAGAAAGTATCCCATTCAAGGAATTTTAAAGATTGTCATTAGGAAGTCTATTTCTAACATCCATATTGTTTTAGATTCAACAGACGGAAGACTAGAAATTATGAATTCAGCTTCATAACTAACTGTCCTGTAACCACAATTAACGCGAAGGTGAAATCTTCTTTGAAACTTTCTAAGAAGGTTACTGTTAATTTTCTCCCTTAACGAATTCCCTCAAGCTCTTGAGCCATATAAAATGATCGGTACGATTGTTACGTAGGGAAAAAAAACGTTAAAATTACTTTTACATTTAACTACTGACTGGTGCCGCGACAATAAAACTCAAACTGAAATTAAGCTAAGTAATTACTAAGTACTTACTTTCATATTCAGAATCATAACTCCTTAAAATCAAAGAAACAAAAACTATCACCCCAGGCGTTTTGGTAAAATAACGATTATTTGTCAAAACCAATTGCGAAAAATTCACTTCGGCAACAAAATCATCAATCTGCTGTCTCTCCTTAAAATAAAACTAATTTAGATCTCCAAACTGAAAAGATATAATTTTCCATACAATTCTCGAGATAGCCCTAAAACATTTTGCATTTAAAATACCACTCTTAAACCTTCAAAACACCAAGGAAATATACATCTCACACTAAAGAAGTCTACTCATCAATTCCAAATAAACTAATTAATTCGATCGTATAGTCATAAAACACCTAAAATTCATTTTTCTCTTAACGCAATATAGTTTTACCCAGGTTCACATAGACGTAAAACCATGTATTCGTAAATAACACATGGGTGACTAAGAGTAGACCACAATTAAAACTCAAGAGAAACATACACTAATTAAATCAAAAAACACATTTATCAAATATTCCAAATATTATAATTTTAGATAACTGATCAGACTATCCCTACGAAACATACTCTTACAATATATTCATCATTTCAATCTCATAGTTAACGTTATTCAAATTTTACTAAATCATATTGAAACACGTCACAGATTTTAATCATTTTAAACAGGAACTCAAGAAGTTTAAACTCACTTATAAAAGCTAATTTAGAACAAATCATATTTCTTTCAACTGTGACATATCAGCGTATTCATCCTCGGTCAATTGAAATTAAATGAACTTAACACTTAAACATTAAAACAAAAATTCACTTCCTCCAATTAGTTCAATTAACTTCTGACAATTAATAAAAAATTAACTTCTAGAAATTTAGTACAATAAATACTCAATTTTCATCTACTTAAACATGACAGATCTAGCTTTAGTATTAAACATTTCCAAATTTATAAAGATTAATTATCAAAAGAAAATCACCAATGAAAATATAAGGTGACTCACGAAATCCGCGTACACACATCTGAGGGACTCAGGGAGCTGCCCGAATCCAGTCACAAAACGTCGAAACAGTAACTACCAAATCTTCATCGTTTTCAGGAACCGATACTGAAGTCTGTTCAACGGGAAGCACAAGGGATTTTTTTCCTAGTTCCAGCACTAACCTTCTTCCTGCAGCATTTTAACTCAACAAAATCAACTTTCCTAAAATTTCGAAGTTCCACTGAAGATAACAGAAGGAGGTCGAAACTGGAGACCAAGGCAGACCTCAGGAGATGACGACTTCCCTCTTTCCATATGTTCCAAAGCAAATCAGGAACTCCAGCACGAGCAGTTCAGACTCTTCCACAAGTGGAAAAAAATATCAGCGACGAAATCGAAAATAATAGGCCGCAGGACAGGAATCGCCGCCGTCCAACACGACGAGCACCCGCACTATCTCCGACAAGTCTAAGTAACCAGAATCTCGGAGATAAACAGCTTTAACTGTAAACTGCCGTCGAGTCCCAAAGAGCCGCCGCTTTTCTTTTTTTCCGCTCCATCTCAGCACCTCACTGACCGCAGCCGGCCCAAAGGGGCCGCCTTCAAGGAATCAAACCCGCTAAGGCTCTGAAAAATCTGCTAAACAAAATCTGCTAAAAAACCTTTTAAAAGCGGCTCCTGCCTCTCGTTAGCTTACGAAAACTCGGTTGACACCCACGAAGATACCCCTCAAAATCACTATTGGCTCAAACATTAATAAAATTTAAATGTAGCCAATCTTAATGAAACTTGGATTTCCCCTAACCAACTTGAACAAAGTTAATAAATAGCCTCTAGAATTCGCAGAAATTCAGAACTCTCTACAAGGTGACAGACCCTTTCTTTCCCACGCAAAGAGGAATGTTTCCAACCTATAACTCTGTCAAATAATCGCCGCCCCTTAGAACTATTCGCCTCTGAACGAGCAAAACAAGTGTTCTCAACCCTCACGAAAACAGGAAAATACAGCTGGCCGGAACTGACCGCTTCGTGGGAAATGGAAGTAACAAGCCTCGCCTTTTTTTCTGAATCCCATCTTCAGCTAAACTTAAAAAGGAGCTTTGAAGTAATTAAGTTTTTAAAACAATACTAAATATTATACATTAATTCTTAAATACGAACATTACAAATTCATTGTTCACAGTAAAATAATATAAATACTAAGAATACCTTATGCACAGTACAATAATACATAATACACAACAAAATAAAACATAACAATTTTCCATAACAAATTCCCCAAGGTACGGAAAAAAGAAAAATTTTGAGCAACAAAATTTTTCTATACACTCCTAAATAATTACAAAAAGATTAAGCACAAATGCAGAATATTATTACATACCTGGATGCAGTCACGGAGAACATTGATAAGTACCCACAACAATTTCAAATTTACCTACACTCAAACCAAAAAATTCAGAAAATTCAACTAAAAAATTTAAATACATTTCAATTTGTAGCCACAAAAACAGCAAGAGTGAAGTGTCCCTGATACCTTTAGTTACCAACTTGGTAACACAATGCTCATAACCAGCAACAAACTAAACAACTAATGAGTAAATAAATATATACTTTTAGTGTCCTAATCAACAACAGTAACAAGCAACATGAACCAGAAACGTTTATCACAAATAACCTAGTAATAATCTGAAAGGAAGTACAAACACGCAAAGAGAAACTCCAGAAACGGAATTCAGTAGCTTGACCAAAATCAAAGCCAAAAGGGTCTAGCGCATAACTAGAAGAAAAGGGAAAACAAATTGTTGATAAACTTAACTTGAAACAGGAAATGAAAATTCGAACGAGCCGAATAATTTCCTAAACGCAAACAAATTATGGAGTCAAGAACCCGAATAAGAAACTAACAAAACTCTCAACATGCGCATACCACCACCAGAGCGAAGCCCAGTTAATAGAAATCGGAACTTAAAAAAAATTTCTTGAAAGAGCTAAAGAAAATTCAAGACACTAGTAATGTAATCAAAATTCACTAATAAACCAATTACTGAAAACAAAATTTGTCACCATGACTACGTCAAGACCGAATCGAAGCAAGTTAAAGAACACATAAAAAAAAAACTCAAAATAACAAAAGTTGTTCAAAAAATACCCTTAAAATTTAAACCGTATGAAACATAAAATAGCCTACAAGAGCTGTTTAGGGAATGTGTACTGCTTTGAGAAAATGCAGTATTGAGCAACATCTATACAAAAACGCCCAAAGTAAACAAAAAGAAGAAACATACAAAACCCAATTTAGAAAAACGAGACAGCAGTCTATTAAGGACAAAAGTGCATGCACTGCAATCGTGAGATGCAGACTTTAGCATAAACATAAAAAAAAAAAAATCTACCAAATAAGACTACCAAAAATACCTGCAAGGAATAAATGTGAAAAATCTCAAACAAGAAGGAAGTGCTTTAAAACTCAAAATCTGAAAAAATAAACTCAAACTCAACTCAAAATTCAATAACTCCACAAATGCGTACACTAAGCTCCAAGTAAAAATCCACACTGTAACCTGGCAGTGTTTCTACCCAAGTATAAAAGCAACAAGAAGTCTTGTGAGTTTAAAACAATGGCAATAAACTGAAAACGCATAGCATAATACTAATGAAAAACTCATAATATCAAATTCACACAAAAACCGCTCCAGCAACCTGAAGTCTCTCGTATAAGTATTCATTCTTATTTCACACCAACCATCTAAACCAGCAAGAAACTCAATTACCAGATTAGAATTAAACCATAAGCCTGCAGCAAATCTATCAAGAACCGAAATCCAGTGACAAAAAAATAGAAACCTTATAAAATGAAACTGATTACTCAAATTAATTAACAATTTAGTTCACTGTTAAAAACAATCTACACAACTCACTATTAATTTCCTCACCAGAATAGCATTTAAACAACCTGAATACAATGAATATAGAAGAGTAATTATCCTAATTTCCTAATTTACAACACAGCAATATTCAACCTTGTCACACAAAATTCTCAAAAACAAATTGCCACAAAATTCTCGAAAATTCACGATTCTAAATTCTCTAAAACACTACACTTCTACTGTTTAACCAATTCGCACCAAAAGTAAATTCTAATTGTCAAACTACTAAACTCAGAAATTAGGTAGAATCTCAATTACTACTTGTACAACTCATTAAGCCAAACCACAACCAAAGAATAATTGAACACATGTAAAAGCTAAACAACAACTTCACTGAATCTTATAACCTAAACATTTCCCTAAAATCTAAAAAAATTCAGTCAAATCCTTAAACAGACTATCACTGGTCCCTCGTAACTTTACAACTCTAACCAGCATTTAAAGTTAACAAAACAACTGAATTACTCAAAATAAAATGCGAATTTGTAATCCAAATCTGGTGTACAAAGAAAAAAAAATAATCCAATAATATCTTTTACGAATTAAAACATTGCACTGTTAAATTGAAGCATAGAAATGTTCTGACATTGAAATAATTTACTAAATAATGGAACTAACCAAATCTTAATATTAAAAATGCAATTAACACACAAGCAATTCAGAAAAATTCAATTACCACGCATTACTTTAAATTAACTAAAAGGTATGTCAAAGAGCTAGGTGAACGGCAACCATAAAAAATCAGCTCTGCTCAAAACCACATAAGCATACACAAAATGGAAATTCAACACATAATTCAAAATACATATTTTAATTACAGTGGTTTACCCGTCGCGAGGTCACGGCACCATTTGTTACGTAGAAGAAAATTATTTTTTTCCTTTTACACTCATTTAACTTTTAAACTAACTAAACTGACTTCTTAGTGCCGCGCTCCCCCCCCCCGGAAAAAAAAAAAAAAACTTAACTAAGTATATTCCCATAAGATAAACTTATTCTTAACTCATGAAATCAAATTAAAAAATACTATATTCCTTGATGTTTTGTTAGACTCCACGATCATTTATCAAGACAAAATTCGAAAATGCACTTCGGCAACAAAATCATCAATCTGCTATCGCTCCTTGAAAAAAACTAATTTAGATCTCCAACCTGAAAACATATAATTTTCCATACAATTCTCGAGATAGCCCTAAAACTCTTTACATTTAAAATACCACTCAGAAACCTTCAAAACACCAGGGAAATATACATCTTACACCAAAGAAGTTGTAATTTGACATAAAACTTTGATTCTGATGATATATTTTGACGCAATTTTCATGTTTTGACGAAAAAGTCATTTTAATTTTGAAGAATAAATCTTTCTTTTAAGGTTGCCTCTTTTCAAAGAAAGTGACAAAAAAATAACCCTTTTTTTCAGAGTTCCTTAAGTAGAGTCTGCTTCACAGAGGAATTCATGTTTTGTTCATGTTAACTTTGCATAAAACTATTTCGGAGAAAATCTGATCCTTATTATCGGAAATAAGGATTTCCTCCGTTACAAAATTAAATTGATATCTGCTTGCGTGGTAATGCAGTCCTATTTTTAGAAAGTAAAATTTCCCCAGGGAAAAAGTTTGTAAAGTTTTAAACCGGAATTACTGTTAAAAGATTCAAACAGAGATAAAACTGTTTTCCAAATGTTTAGTCTAAGAATTCTTTGTGTGCAGATATATGTAGCTTTGCTAAACTAACTTACATTAACGTTCTTATTAAAATTGTCAACTAGAAATATTTCTTTAAATTTCATATGACTCTACTTGAAAAATGATGCAAAATATGGAATGATGTAAACTCACTCAATTTTAAACAATGTTCTAAAATGCAATTATACTGCGAAACTTCGCTGATACTTTATAAAATGTTAGGTTGGTTTCTCTTGAGAAAAATATTCGAAAAGAAATTACATATCATATCAGAAATATTAATTACAAAGTACACTGCTGGCCATTGAAACTGCAACCCCATGAAGGAAAGCAAATAGGAAAAACAAGATATTTATTGTACGTAAACAGTAGGGCATGAAGACAAAATGATTAAACTTGTAAATAGTTTTGGGGTTTACAGGGGTGCGAAATTAGTAGAAACAGCTGCCAACCATGGCAGCTAAAACGGCCCTTACTCGGTTAGGCATGGCGTAAAACTGGGCTTGGATGACAGAATAAGGCAACTCATTCCATGTTGTTCAAGGTCTATGCCACACTTCATCAACCATATTAGCTGGAGAGGGGTGGCGGATCAATCTTTCAGCAACCCATGACCAGTTGTTTTCAATGGGTGACAGATCTAGAGACCGTACAGGCCAGGGCAGCAATTGAATATCCTCTGTATCGAGGAATGTCAGAGCACAATGTGCAACATGTGGTCTGACATTATCTTATTGGAAGATGGTGTTTGGTAGGTCTCGAATATAGGGCACAACCACTTGACGTAAGATGTCAGAAATGTACCTATCTGTTTTCAAGCTACCGTTGATCCAAACTGGAGATGTGAGTGTCGTGTACTGAATAGCTACCCAAACCATCACACCAGGTGCAAGGCCCCTATTACAATATCGAATGCAAGCAGGCGACTTGCGGTCTTCTCGGAGCCTCCAGACACGTGTACGGCGATCAGAATACTGCACTCAGAACCGGGACTCGTCTGAAAAGACTACATTGTCCCACTTCTGTATTCAGCTTTGTCGTTCGGCGCACCAGAGTCACCATCTCTTTCTATGCTGCATTCTCAAGGGAAGCCGAAGTAGTGGTCGTTGTGTTGAGAGCCGCACAGCTGTAAACATCGAGGCACCGTACGAGCAGATACTGGGCGTGCTGGAAACATGCCCATTTCTTAACTAATGATCAATGATATAGCTGTACAGTTTTGCAGATCTGACTTCACAATATGTCTGTCATCTCTAGAGTTAGTCATGGGAGGGCGTTGCGATTCTGCATGACCCTCAGCAACACATTGATTACATATTCGCATAACAGTGGTTGAATGTTGACCAGTGCGAAGAGCAATATCACGGAATGATAATCCACACTCTCGACAGGCAACAATCCTGTCTCTATAGAATTCCAATACTTGCTGGTTAGCACTTCATCTTCTTATTCGAAACATAACACGATATTCTGAGCAAACTCCGATCTTACAAAGCGCTTTCCGAATGAGAAATCCACTACACAACTTTCCTTTTATGCAGTGCTTCAGATGTCATGTCAGCCTCCTGCGTTGTCTAAATGCCCTGAAATATTAATTATTTGCATATCCTAACCTCTTCTTTCTTTCATGTGATTTTGACGTTCATCAGATAATTTCTTCCTGGTGTTGCAATTTTAATGGCCAGTGCAATTTCTTATATATAATTGACATATATAAATAAAAACTGGATAAATGAAAAATATAAATATTTAATTTAATGTTTTTCTCGAATAATTTCCTATGCCAAACTAAATGTCATTTTATAGCACATCCTGGAAAAATGAAACATTAAATAAGGATGCATTCCCCAATACTGTATATCACTGTTGAATGTGCTTTTTATTCATGTATATTATACCTCTACCCTGTGAGACAGGAACTAATCAATGAATTTTATCAGTCATCAATCATACAGAATCCGAAAATATGACAACCAAAGCAAAAATCTATGCAATATTTTATCCTCCCCTGCATGACCTGAAGCGTAAAAACTGGAAATGTATCAGACTGGGATATGTCTGGATACCAAAAATATCACTTAACTGTAAGTATGTATATATATTTCCTGAAATATCATATCAGGGCAGATATAATGTGAAAAGTAATATCATTCCAATAACAACAATTCATAGTAGCAAGGATCTTTTTTTTTGACACAAGCGAATAAAATTTTTAAGAGAACAAACAACTTGCAAACAAAATGCACGATATTATCACACAGTATTCGTTTCGTATTTATATCGTAAGGTATGCTGCTATATTTGAACACAAATACACTGGTGGCTTTAAGAGAATTACTCTATTACTCAATCAAGATTAAAGTGCCGATGCCCATTTGATAGTAATATTTTCCTATGTTTTACGTCATTTCCCGACTAGACTCAAAATCCTAATGGGACTTTCTGAGAGGGCTCAAACTTAGAAACTGGCCAGCTGATATTTGATCTGGTCAAAGGTCATTCGGCTTCCAGTTAAAGAACTTAATTAATGAGAACGCGTCATGCTGAGCAATAAGATAATTCTTTGACGAAGGTTACTAGCACAACTACATCTATAACATCAGCACCGAAAAACTAGTACTAATAAATAAACATTTATTTAATGTGATCAAGTCAAAAAGCGATGAGCTACATAATAAAAATTAAAATAAAAAATAAACTACACCGTGGAGCTAGGGTTTATATGTCTTAATGATATCTCACTTTGATTAAGCGTTATTAAAAACATCTAGTATTTTTATCAACTAGAATTCACCAATTCACATGACTCTTACTTATTTTAAAGTAATTTTTCGCACGTGTAACATAAATGAGATCCAGCTTTCCGCTTAAGCGTACTTCCTTTAAGAACAGAACACTTTCGTGTTTTTCTTTCATCAAACTACCAAACAACTTAATTAAAAATTCGCTACTTACGTTTCTCTAAACTTACTGTAGTTGAAATACTAAAGTAGAGATTTGTTTCTTTTATAACACTGGCTTTTATTATTACACGTTTTATGCACAGAAAATAGTAATCAATGAAACTTATTATTTAACGCTGTTATTATATGTATCTAAAAATATTTTTCTTAAGAAAAAATACTTTCTTTTACTTAGTATAAAAACACCAATCATTTCAGTGATAAGCAAAACCCACTTCTCGAAGCAGCAGATGTTTTTTCTGTTAATTATATATTGAATCTATCTCAGACTTAATACGTTTTAGCTTACCACTCTCACAATCTGACGTGCACATGTGTTTCTTATTAAACTGTTCATGATTTTCATTAACTGACATTAGAAGTTTTCTTCAAAACAGAAATTAGTGTTTTTATTCCAAGCATAGTTACATTTTTAACAGACAGGTAAATCTTATATTGTGACGGAAGTTCGTACATGAAATTCGCAATGCAGATAATATTTCAACTTTTTAGCGTGGCAGTCGCCATTCACGGAAGTGCTCATCAGACGTGACCCGTCCTCCCTTTGCAACGCATCGAAAATAGTTCAGCTGTCATTCTTGTTCCATAATGTCCCCTTTCAGTATGACCAATAACCTGTATGCATAATAAATTAGACCTGTATGCATCTATGACGTAAAGTACTCTGGCAGTAAAATTTCCTGGTGTTAAAGAAAACGTCTCATGTCTTTATGTGCATTTCTGTTAGACCCGCTTCATGCAAATGTGCTTTTGAAATTTTTCACTTTTCTGTTACCTTTGGATCTCCCTGGGAAATGAAACATCAGAGACTATTGAATAATTGTTAAGCATATCCGCGTGATTTAATCCTAAGCTGTATATAAGAGCAATAAAATTACTTTAGGAACACTTTTTGAAAGAATACTATGAAATATGGGATGAATCTCAAAATCAGTTGCATAAAAAGGGAAGTTTTGTGGTCTAAGTTGGTATAATGAGGGAGATAGAAAATCTGTACTTTCACAAACGTGATACTTAGCAGCTGTATTTAGGTGTCCCGAGAAGATGTTTTTTTTCCCTAAAGAGCCCGGATCAATTTTGTTGTTTCATATGACCAAGCCTATCGCTTGGTCATTGAATCATCATCCGTAGAAACGTATAATTCCTCTTGAAATATCTTGGATGTTTCCATGATTTCTGTGGCTTTAAGTAATAAGATATCTTATCATCTGTCTACTATAATTTTGTTCAAGATGTTAGCTTTATTAAATACAACTCTGTATTCTAATCTCAAAACATGTTCGAGAACATCTAGATTTTTTACCTTTGATAAAGTGCATGAGGTTTCCTTCAGCTATTAGCCTGTGTTTTTCTGTATTTTTTCATTTCCACAAATTTGCATGTTAGTACATAACAGGTGATGCATTTTAAGTGCATTCTTTGCTTTCAGAATCGTGTTTCATTTCTCATCATATGAAACGTTAACTTGAACAATCACATCATGTATTAGGAACCGATCAAACTCGGAGCTCAGATGCACAGATTTTTCATTAAAATGTAAAGAATTAGTAATGACAGTCGCAACAGTAATCATAAGGATGTATATAACGTTGAATAACAAAGAAACGTTGTAGAGACATTCAGCTAATTGGAAAAGCAGGAGAGATGAAAAATGAGCAAACGCCTTCGCCGGGAATCGAACCACAGACGTCTGGAATACCGGCCCACCACACCACGAAGGCACGCTAGGAATGGGAGAGAAATACCTTATAACGTCTATAGTGAATTTATGCATTTACTTTAACAACTATTTCAAGAAATTTTTAAAGTTATTTGAATTTTAAACACAAAAACATGCATTCAAATATGTCTATCTTTTTTCATTTAACGTCATTTCTCATTTTTAAATTGTGTATTATTGGATTTTATTCCTTTGTTAGCTGAAACGTATACCAACTATTCTACACTTTAGAAAAGAAAACACAGAATAAACACTAAACGCATACATATGTAGCCAACTATAACATAAAGTAAAATAGTTAAAATATTATATTAAGTTTCTTAATATCCTATAAGAATCTAAACAATTCTATATTATTTTCTCCGGTGCACTCTTTAATATTTTTATTAAAATATGAGGACAGATTTTAAAAATGTATTAAATTTCCAGCGCCCTGAATTAAGAAGCAAAATACATTCAAATTTGTATTTGATTCTGAAAATATGAAAAATAATTCCTATTTATTTACATCTTACAAAATGAAAATTTCGCAATGGTTTAACACAATAACTTCTACTAATAATGTATTTCAATCATGAGTGCATAAAGAAATACACATCTAAAACATGCTAAGATAAACTAAATCTAAGAGAACAAACAGAATAATATTCAGATTACGTTAACAGCTAGAGATTATAATAATACTTTTCTAAAGAAATAAAAAGAATTTTTTACTAAGCGGTATATTCATAAATCATCTAAAATACATAATTTGGTGACGAGCCAAATTTTTCCCTTTCTTTAAATTATACATACGGTATAAATATTGAGAATATCTTTGTATTCAAAATAACCAAGCACAGTGAAAAATTAATCAAGCTACAAATAACCAGAAAAAATAATGCAAACAAGGGAAAATTTAGTTTATGCGGAAAAGTAAAGAAAGATTAATGTAACTGTAAGTTAAGATTTCAGTACTAAGAATTATTGCATATAATATTAGAAGTAAAATAACGGCAAGAAACAAAGAATTCTAATTTTTCCGTAATTCACAGTGAAACGAATAAGCATAATCTGAAGAAACGAAAAATAATGTTAGAGTTTTTATGTGGAATGTTAGGTATTTTACTCAGAAAATGTAGTAATAACACGTTTAATAATGTACTATAAATGTTTAAGAAAAATTATTTCATAGGAAAGTAACAGAAATATTATTTATAAATAAAACAAAATGCATTGTAACTTGATTTTTGAATATTTTACAACTGCTTTCAACTTTATGGATCTCGTATGAATAAAATATGACTATATGATTTCATCGACATTATATTCAAAATGTTTCTTTTTCCGATTACTGTATTATTATGCTCAGTAATGGCATTTACGTAGATTTAAAAACTGTAAAATTTCAGTAATAAACAGAATGATCAATGGTACACATAACGGGAGGAATTTTCATTTTTTAACCTGGTAAGCAACAAGCAATTTCGAAGCAAGTTGAGTTTAAAGCATTCCATGTTCTTAACTCGCTTATTCAAATTTTTAGTAAGGAAACTTATTTCCGAGTCACATTTGTTTTGCACATATTTATCATGTTGTAAAGCAAAGTAAATGAGTCCGAATATTTTTAATTACCTCTACTGTATACGAACGTATAAACGGAAAAGAGACTAAATCCAGTTAAGTGAACTCTAAATATAAGGGTAAAAATTACAAATCCTATTAAGTTCATTTTCATTAAAAAAAATTCTCTGCTTACAAGCCCTGATTCAAAACTTCGTTTACATATATGGTGAATAATTTATTAAAAGGTATTCAAACATAGTCGTGGGATGCTTAATATTCTTCAGCAGAAAATTAGGAAAATTTTTACTGGATTTTTTAAACTGAGAAATTTTAAAATTATTAGAATACTGCTGAAAATTGTAAAGCACGTCGCAAGAAAATATGGTAGTGCAGAAAGTTTCGATGGAAAATAGATGCATTTTAATAAGACAAAGGAATCTGTACTAATCTGACAACTTTAAAACATTGACGAGGTAAATTATCCTTACTCTGACTGCTAATGTAGCTCCTGTTAACGCAGTAAAAACACAAGCTAAAATAAGTATTTAAGCGTTTAAACAAAGATAAATAAAGTTACAAAGTAGAAAATTTTTACTTCAAAAGAACAAAAAGAAAGAAGCTGTGTTTTGCGAAAAAAAAAAAGACTACGATAATAAATTGTGTTCATGCAACGAACGTATGAAATCACAAAAAAATATTTGGGAGTTGATAAGAGAAAATAGCTTGCAGTGAGAGGCGTGGTTTAAGTATTGAGACCAAAATGTTATTTCATGTGCTTGCAACCACGTACAAACACTCGGCTATTTATGCGATATTCTAAAGTGGTCGAATTTAAGCAAGCTAGATTGCTAATTATGCTGCTTTTTGCGTGTCTACTATTCTACTAATTTTTTCTGATAATATATCCAATGATACGAGATCTATATAAAAACCCGATTATGATTATATATGGTTGCCCAACCAAATTATATGGTTGGCAAAATCGTGAGACTTGAACATAAGAAATCTAAATTGGCAATTTTGCAGTTCCTCGTTCCTCGAAATTAATCCTGGTATTATTTTAAGTAGTTAAATTAACTACGAGTTCAAATGTGCTATTGTGCTATTTCGAAATAGCAAAAACGCCTATACCTTTTACTCATAACTATTATGGTATTTTCCTTTCCTCTTCCAGCTGTAGAAAAACTTCTCAGATTTTCTAACCATTATGCCTATCATGATGACCTTTCTAGATATAATTTTATCTCTCTAAGAATATTACTTATAAAATATATTTGTAACTTAGTTAAAGTTAAATATGCTAATTTTTTAACTTATTATTATATTTCTTAGGAATATTTAGCCTTTAAATGAAAGAGCAAGTAACAAGATTTATGTTCATATAAACCTGCACTGGTTCCGATTCAGGTGTATACTATGTACCCATATATATACACACATATAAAAATGCATTTCGGTTCAAATTCTTTGCAGTTAAAATATTTAATACGCGTACATTTTTAAGTGACGATATTTGTGTCGTTATTTTCGAGGAAAGTGTCTTGTAATAAGCTAAGAGTTTGAAAGCCCGAAATAATTGGCAATAAATCTCTCTTGCATCAAGGCATCTCCGAATAACTGGTTTAGTATGCTGATCATTATATATAATTCGTTATTTTAAAAGGAAGAATGCCTTCAATCCCATGTAATTCCTTGTCTCTTGAAGTAGCTAGAGGTAAACTATACAACATCAATCGACAATCCTATGTCTCGTAATGAGTTATCATACACCATTTTAATTCAATCTTCAGATATAGAGATTTTAGGAGTTTTGAAGTTAAACACTGAAACCAAACTGCGCTTCTCCCACTGTCGAACCTAGTGTCTGTTGTAACAGGTGTGCTAAAACTTGTGTGCAACGAAATGAAAGTCTTTAATTCCTAACAAAATGAATTCAAGAACACAATTCATAAAGGAAATTAATGATTTAGAATCAGGGAGATATTTTATGACAAAATATAAATTTCTTAACATCTAAATCGGAACTAGTAGTATATCTCTTACCTAAGGATTTCCTTTACGCGGGTAGGAAAAGTATATCGATGGAGATTTGACATAACTACTATTTTCTTTTTCTTCAATAGTTCATATGATAGGGTAAAGTTCACCGATTTTAAAGGGAGAGGAACAGGAATAAACAATTTTATCCGTGTTCCTTTCCCTTCAAACACAGTATTCCAAATATTTTAGACATAAAAAAAGTGCTTTATGCGTGCTCATTCTTCCTCCTTACATTTCAGCCACACTTGATGTCTGAAACGGTGCCTTTTCTCAGATTATTCTTTTGTACTGAATGGCTCCTTGCTCGCATTTTGACAAATGATCTACTACAATGAGAGTGATATATCTCTTGCGAGCATACAATGGATAAGCTTACGGTAAAAGCATTTTCATCTGATTTTTATTTGCCTGTCTTAAATTGCACATAATTCGGTTTAATCCAACGCTACAAAATAGCACTTGATAATATAATGCATTGTGTTGCACTGATGTTATTGTTAATATATATGATAATTTTGGAATACAATATGTTTGGTTAATAAGTGCCAGTAATTAACTATTGCTTAATTACACAGACGCAGTATGTCTGACTACGACATTTAACAGTAACAGTTGATTTTATTTCCCTTGTCAATGATAGCACGTATCAAATGAAAAAGTAGTTTTTAAATTGTAGTAATAGTTGTTGTCCTATTCTGATAACCGATGTATGGCTTTTAGTTTAATAATACTTTAACTATCTTATAATTTCTGAATCAGGAAATGCTAAATGGATCTTTCCTTTATTATATATTCATTTAGTTACCTTATAAGGTATTTCTCCCGCTTCTTACCATGCCCTCGTGGTGTGGTGTTCAGCTCGCTCGACGCGTATTCGAGAAGTCCGTGGTTCGAGCCCCGGCGTTGGTATTGCTCATTTTCTTCTTTACTGCTTCGAAATAAACTAATGTCTCTACAGCGGCGCCCGAACTAAAAATGGTGGTGTATGATGATTCTCCACCACCAGGATTTGATCATTGGGTCCTCTAATCTCCAGTCGCCCTTTAAAAGGGGGAAGTATATACCGTATTTCTCCCGCCTTCTTAGCATGCATTCGCGGTGTAGTGGTCAGCACACTCGACGCATATTCGAGAGGTCCGTTGTTCGAATCCCGGTGAGGGCATTATTCATTTTTCATGTTTCCTGCTTCGAAAAAACCAAATGTCTCTACAACCTGATAGATTCGATAGTTACTCTTGATGATCTTATCAAAGTAAACCATCCCAGGAAATATCGTTCATTTGAGAAAGTAAGACTTTAAGCAATTCAACGTATTCAGTAATTGCATGAACCTTTATTGTAACCGCAGAAAAAATAATGAAATGCATCAAAATAGTCGGAATAAAAGATAAATGGTGGCTAGTAAAGAGAAGAAGCATAACGGGCCCATAGAATTGAAAGAGGCTATTAATGCTAGTTTGTAGGTACGCCAGAAGTTTAAGAGAACGAAAACAAAGATAATTAGATGCGTCTAGTATAGAATAGAAATTCAGCCATCATTTAGAATAACAATGAAAATACTCAAATATACATACAACGTAATCCAAATAATTTGCGCTGGAACTCAATTTTGCAAGGAATGAATAGCAAAAACTTAATTTTACAAAGAATGCCATTTTTAAATTTCAGCATTAAGTGATATAATTACATTATAATCATAAAGTAATTACATTAAGCGATATAATTACATTATGATATAATGCAAATTTAAACAAATTTAAATTTAAATTTAAACAAACACGTATAAAAGTAAAAAAAGCAAATTTAAAGCCAAAATTAAATTTAAAGTCGAAATCATTTAAAAAAAATATTTAAAAAATGTGCAAACATATAAAAGATTTAATTCTCTAACTAATCTACAATATCATTTAAATTCAGAAGTATAAGCAAATAAGTGCAAAAACAATTCATAAAAATAAATTCAATAATTTAGCAAATTAAAATTAATTCAAACAATTTTTTAAAAAATGCATAAGTGAATGACTGTTAAGCAGGCAGGAGACAGACTTATCAAGGGGAAGTTGCCTCCAAACCTAACTCTCAAATCATTCAGTTCGTGTTTCGTCATTCATGTAGGCAAGGGTAAAAGTCAAAACCAAAAGTAAAAGTGAAGAATGTCCAAAAATAAATACCAACAAAGTGGTACCCTTATATTATCGTTTAAGAATTAAAGTTCTAAAAAGAAAATTACTAATGAAGTCTTTTGATAAACAAGCAAGTAAAGTTAAGTATTAAATTAAACTTTTTTTTAAAAAAATTAAATTTAAAAAAAATAATATTTTATAAAAAAATAATTCAGAAACCAATGCATTCTAGAATCCCTTGTCTACGTATTACATTATAATGTATTTTCTTAAAACATTTTAAATTTTAACATCAAAGTTATGATCAGTTTTGCACAGAAAACGGCATTCTATCCAACTTGCTTACTTTAGAAATACCAATGGGTCCTCACGTATATAAAAGCGCATAACAAACTGTACAATCTACAAGAAGTTTGGTTGACATGTTATGAATATTTGTTTGCTTTACGCGATTTCGTATTCGCATTTAAATTTACTGCATTTTAGTTTAGAAAAGTAACACATTTAAACTTTATTTAACGTAACTCGTTAACGTTTAACGTTAAGTGGAAAGACAAATTTTTACTTTGCATTTTTATTTATCTGACAAGGACCAATTCTTAAAACACTTTCTTTGAATGCAATTTGGAAAAAATTACCCTGTTCAAAAATAAGGGCTTACGATTTTTATTTTTAACAAAAATGCTGCCTGTGTTTTCATTTTGTTGCAAACAAATTATTTTTTTAAATTTTATTTTAAATATTTTTTTGTACACCAAAGTCTGCAAACTCGAAACCGCATTAGAAATATTAATCTAATTTCAGTTATTGGTTTGTATAAGAATATTCTTATTTTTGAGTTTATCAGTTTATAAAGTTACCAGATTTTGAAAACATGTTGAAACGCTATTTACCTAGCACACTTGTGAGGTTTATCTGTTTTTTTTACTAATAGTTTATTTTTAAGTTGAAAAGCCTTTCCTATTTACTATCTTTTCAGTCACGCTTTTAATGCCTGAACGTAAATTATATAGCGAGAGTTTATTCAGATTAAGGTAGAATGAAGTGCTATTAAAGCAAGAGTTTCAGAAGTCATCTTTCAGAGCGTGTCTGCCTAGTCTACGCCACGTCGTACTGTGATAATTCCCGACTTGCATTATCGGCGTTGGTGTGTTCTTGCCTTTTTTAGGCTCGTCTCGCCTGTTAATTTAGACCAGAAATCTTACTGCGCGTTAAAGTATTCTGTGAGTCGTTAGGCTAAACTACATCCCTTGAAATTACTATTTATTACGTATTTCTGTTGAGCCAGAAGTGTTGGCTTTTTGTAACCTGAGTTGGGTCATTTGTAAATTTTATGACTGAATAAAGGGTCTCGTAAACCCTTCTTCTGATCTCTGTTTAGCTTCACAAGTCTAGAGAAGATAATTCTTTAAATGTTTATGTTTCTAAAGGGCACAGACTTTATACACTCAAAGCTGAAAATTATTTGGTTCAAATACTATTACGAAACACTCCAGTATCACCATTTTAGCATACTCAGCAGGTAAGGGAGTGCTCTATGATTTATTATTTTCCGATATCGAGGAATTACAGGTTGACAAAGCTCTTAGAGATTATGACGTAATAGAAGTTGTCCTTGAGACTCTTCATGTAAAAAAGAATGAACGACAGCGAGGAGGTTCCATTCCATTTAGATTAATAAAAGAACGCTTCAAATGTATTACAAATTTGGAAAACCATTTTCCTACACTTGATCTCTCTGCTTAATGAGTAGCCATATTTTTTTAATTATACAAAAATCTAAAAAATTAAGGTTTTGCCGAAATGATTATGTTCTCGCAATAGGTTTAGGAAGATTACAATTTCTTCTCACTATTAGCAGAAATTGGTTAATCTTGTAGCCTCTGGTTAGAATAAGTTATACATAGAAATATGAAGTAGTTTAAGTAAAGACTGCATTTGCATTGATGCCCTGGCTGCTGGTAATCTTATGTGGCACTAAAATTAGTCTCACGCTCACAAGCAGTGAAGTAGCATACATTTAAATTATTGTATATATGTTCGTCCGTTTGATTATTCTAACAGTGAAGACTCACCCACGAAATACCTGTAACACATGCTTTTATTTTTAAATGAGCTAATTGAGGTTATATAAACTACAGATAGATTTTATATTACAAGCGATTCAATTCCAAAATTAAGAAACCTAATTTGTATATTTTCAGAAAGTGGAAACCCATTCAGAAAACGTATATTGAATTCATTTATTTTGAGCAGTTTTTCTGAAATTATTGGAATATTATTTTATGAATAATAGTTGATTTTAAAAGTTACATGTAATACATTTTACTTAAATAAATAAAAGCTAATAAACATATAATTAATGAATCGATGTTATTTATTGAAAGGAATTTGTTATTTGCACTCACTTTTATATATTATATGCATTGGGTTTCAATTTCTTTTTAATACTTTGTCTAGATGTCCAAGATTCCTTTTAATATTGTTCTTTTTTACCACGTTTCTCTGAGTATCTTTTTGAAAGACTATCTACAGTTAAAGAACGATTTTGATGCATCAGAAGTTTATATAAACTATTTCTTATGCATAAAATTCCTGTCAAGAGTTAGAAAAGGAACCAGGTATACATATCACACATTGAAAATAATGTTATAGTGGGTATACATTCAAAATGTTCTATTTATTTGAAAACTAAGAAATGCTGAAATGTGTCGGCACTTTAGCTGCTTCCCTGATGTATACTTCTTACTTTACAGAACAAAAGTAAAACGTAAGATCCGTCGTGTGGAAAAGAATGTACGAAATATGAATCCAGAAATATCATTCCCTTTCTCGCTAGTGTTTCAGATATAACTAAGTGCAATAAAACCAAATAAAACGGAATCAAATCGTCGTTCCATGATATTGTAGAGTTATGTGCGATTCACAAATTTCTCTCTATATTTCATCAGTTTAAAGCCAGAATTCTGAGCTGGAAATTTTGAAATATGAAGCCATGCACGCTTCAGTGTACTAAAAATATAATTTATTTAAATTGGATTTTCAGGAGAGCAAAGAAGTGAAACGAACCAAAAATAAATAAATATGTGATTTTATATCATTCTAGTTATGTTTCTATTTAAACGAATTGAATATATACGACGAACATTTTCAGAAATTTTAACTTATGTTTGCAGTTAATTAATGTAAAAATTATTGCCTGGTTCATGACAATGAACCATTTGCTTAAAATATACACTTCATGATGAGATTGGATTGACCCAGGTACTTCCAGTTGCTGGAATCCCAGTAAAGCATGGACATTTGTGGCTCCATGTCTATTCGTAGTTAGATATGTAAAATATGACATTATTGCATATACTTTAAAATTTCAATAACGTTATAAGGTATTTTCTCCCTCCTTCGTTCTGAAACGGTAACACACTAAGCCCGTACTCAGGAGGTTCAGGTTTCTAGTCCCGGCGAAGGTATTGCTCAATTCTCACCTTTCCTGCTTCTAAAGTCTCTACGGTGACGAAAATAATCTAATGTCTCTACAGTGACGCCGAACTAGAAAAGGTGGTGAATGATGGTTCTTCACCACCAGAGTTTGAAGACTGGGTCCAATAATTCCCAGTCGCCCTTTAAAAGAAGGAGCATATAAGGCTACAAATGAGAGGAATACGACCCGATCCACCTGGTCTAAAAATAGACCTTATGATCTGGTTTGGTTCTCCTCTAACTTAGGAGTATTTAAGGTACACTCAGGCCGTCCTGGCCACGGAGTGGGGAGTATTTAAGGTATTTTCTCCCTGCATTCTGCATACCTTCGTGTGTAACAGTAACACACTCGATGCGTATTCGAGAGGTTTAGGTTCAAGTCCCGGCTAGGACATTGCACACTTTTCACATCTCCTGCTTAAAATAACCTAATGTAATTCACCGTAATTCCGGCAATGATTACAAACGTTTTCTTCAATTGTGATAGAGAAATGTTAATAAAAACTTTTAAATGCTATAGGAGAATCTCACAGACCACGGCGTCGATATATCTGAAGATTCTACGGTCCAAAAATAGTTTCTAAAACAGTTCTAAATTTCGTAAATTTTTTATCATGTTTAATTAACTTAAATTTACAGAAATAATACTATGCATCATAATGATTTATACTTTAAATCGCATACAGCCCACGAGATATTATATAGATCTTCCACAGCTCCTTTCTGAAATGAAAGATCTTTATCCATGAAATGCTAAATTCCAGTTTATACCAGCTATAAATGAGATAGATAACATGTCTTTTAGAAATTGCATTTTATAAAACTTTACATTTGCAAAAAATGTTGAAGGTCCTTCTGGGTTTTAAGATGAATTGTTTACTGTCCAAACAGCTGTATGTGGATGAAACGCAAGAAATTTCGCAGTTGAAACAAGAACCAACACATTTATCACATGCTTCTTACTGCTGATTCTTCAATGTAAATTATATTAATGAGCACACAATGAGTTCACGAATATCTGCTAAATTGTATTTGTTTCCCCTTAAAATTTTCATAAACAGCATATTTTGACTTCCCTGTCCCTTACTGTAGAAATACAAGTAGAGATTCATGTTAATTCAAAATATTCCATCTACTTCTCCTTATTCTCTGTCCAGATAAACGAAAGGGTCATTGCTCTCTTACATAAATACCAAATGCATTAAAAATATCTTGCGTGCTGTTTTGAAGAGGGCATTGGTTTTTATATTAACATTCATTACGCGAAGATACAAACAGTTCTTATAATACAAAAGGCTTCAGACACGCATGAGAAACATGATTGAAGATTTACAGGTATTAGGCATAAAGAAAAGGTTTCATCTTTAGTAATTATAATTGTATTGCAACCATTTCCTAAGTACATATCGTATTGGTCTGCCTATAAAATAATCTTACACGTAAATAAATTTCTTACCTTTTAAAAATACTTTAATGGAATTTAAATATAGCTTTAAAAACAAGAACATAACATTTTGGGGTTTTAATAAAAATAATGAAATGTTCTAATGACCTAAGCTATGTAAAAAACAGTTTGCTTTAACGTAAAAAAGTTTAAGTCAAACTAATAAATTAATCTTATTGCATTTTGTTTAAAAAGTAGATCGCAAATGTAAGGTAAGTATGAATTTAGAATAAAAAACATTTTAAGGTGAAAACATCGCTTTGTATTCTAAATTGACCTCTATGTATATTACCCCATGCATAATTACAGAAGTATTATCGCGATAATGTTGCTAAATTGAAATAATTAAAATTATATTCAAAGTTTAAATACCCAAATTCTTTGTATCTACTAAAACAACTTTAAACACGTATGTGGAAATTTGTTTCATTGAGTGATAAGTTAATTTGCATAGTTCGTTATTAGAAAGCATTTCTTTTGTGAATTTTAATTAAGCGGGATTTGTAGAGAAATTAGGATTTTTGGAAGCCAGAGAGATGAAAAATGAGCAATCGCCTTCGCCAGGAATCGAACCACGGACTTCTGGAACACCGGCCCAGCGTGCAGAACCACTACACCACGAAGGCACGCTAGGAAAGTAGGAGAAATACCTTATAGATTAATAAAAAATAGATAATAAAATTATACTTTTCTTTCATTTTTGGAAAATGATATCCTTAAGCTGGCTCAAAATGTTAATTTGATAATGATTGAATGTAGGAACTTATTTTGATAATGATTGAATGTAGGAACTTATTCTGATAATGACTGAATTTAGGAACTTATTTTGATAATGATTGAATGTAGGAACTTATTCTGATAATGATTGAATTTAGGAACTTATTTTGATAATGATTGAATGTAGGAACTTATTTTGATAATGAATGAATATAGGAACTTAAATATTTATAACATGAAGCAAGTGTTACAACTTCAATTAGAAATAACTTTGGAAGATGATGTGTAAATATTATAAACCAGTTCAGGAAAAGGAAAAGTCAGAGGCAGATGAAGTAAAGTTAAAAAAAATAACATGTCTTTATATAATACCAAATGCATTACATAAATATTAAATGCATTAAAAAGAGGGAAAATGTGATAATGAAGTTTCTCTTTCTTTTTTCTCTTTCTCTTTTCTCCCACAAGCCAGAGAAGATAATCAGTAGCATCTAATCCAATAGGTTTCAAATAGAAATAGATTATTCATCAAAAAGAAAGTTTCTTTTCATCTTCTCAAACGCAATAACCCTTTTCGTTTGAAACTACTATCATTCAAAGCAGGATATTTCTAATTAAGATTTTCTTCTTATTTTGACGAAACCCGTTTGATCGCAATCAGCACAGTATCAAGATAATGGTTATAAATATTATATTACAGCTTAAAAACTTCAAATATTCATTATCCAGTTGAATGTTCCTAAAAACAAATAAACGTAAATCGAATAATATTAATGGTTCGATTTAATCCTTCTCGGGGGGAGGGAATTAAACATTTGCCAAATTTAAGCTGAGTAATTAACAAAAAGCAATCAACGTTGAAATTTTTATATATTCTTAGAGTTTTATAATGCAAATCATATTTAAAATTTCATAGCTTCTCTACAGCACTTTTACACGTCAATGTGATAAATTGTCTTCTAATGTTACGAATTTTTAAAATTTTTATCGACAGTTAATTGATTCTTTATGTAAGCAGCATGCGGTTTCTTTTTAGATGCCAATTAACAGAGGAGGTATATTTTCCTAGTGCTTTTACGAATTTATTTAACAAATGAACATACAATAACAAAGAATAACAAATTAACATATGCAGATCATACTACATCTGCCGTTTTCCTTTTGGTTTTTCAAATTAATATTACTTTGCTGTTCTTAATAATAATAATGAAGAAAATACTAAAAAACTTACAACTGCTTTCATTCAGCAAATTAATTATTCAGTATTATTAACCAAAATTTAATATAAATAAAATATAATAAAATATGCTTATATGCAAAATAAGAATGTAATATATGTTGAAATTAGAATATATTATGAAATATGAAACATAAATCATTTCCTCCGTCAAATACCAGTAGATTTTAAAATTAATTAATAGATTAATAAAAATAAGCATTTGATTATTTATAGAGAAAAACTTTCTGCATTTAATCAAAGACTTTTTGTTACGTTTTGGACAATTTACAACGTTTAAGTTAACGGCAAAATGAAGAAAGCAAAATGAAGAGTATTTAACTCACTCCGAGACAGGGTTTTTATTACAGAAGAAAAGTAACATTCTTTTGTGTTTAATGAATTTTATTCACTCTCACTGTAGATGCCACTAGAGTAGTTGTACCTGCATTACCAATATCACTATCGCCGGCATTTGTTCTGTTTACACACTTCAAAAATCCGCGTTCGAAAACTATTCATTCACGTATATAAGCCACACTCCTGATTTTCATCTGCTTGTCTGGAAAAAAATGGTGCAACTGATACACGACAGAACAGGGTATCTTTATAAAAACTAACACGTTATGCTATAAATTCACAGAGAATTAAAGTCAGAGGTGGTCAATCAAACAGCGAATTTTACTAATATACGAGAAAATGGCCGCAAGTTATAGCTTCAGGAGAATTTGAGCTATTTTATAACTTAGAAAAGGAAGCAAAGGAATGACGACAAGGCTATTAATTTTTATTTGTAACAGCAAACTATATTCCTTGATAGTAAAATGAAACTTATTTATATATTTTTATCTATAAAGGTTGGAGAAAATGTCCCTGTCAATAGCAAATGATATAGGATAATGGAATACATTAGAAATATTCTGCAAAACTAGCTTTTAGAGTGCGATATATAATAAGATTACAAAGAAGTCATTTTTGATTAGCAGGGTAACATGATTTAACATGGTTAAGGAAATAAAAAGTAAAAGTTTTACAGTAAACGGTTCTGCTGAAATCGAATTCATTGCGGCTATTTAGAATATCATGGAAAGGAAAGGAATTACCAAATTCAGTTTCAAAAGTGAACTAAATGGGTACATTAATCAAACTGATAGCAGGTAAAATCTTGATTAAATCATTATTACCTTCAAGAAGCACTGATGTAATGTCAACCTGGCAAATAGAGTCCAAATATGTATTTTTAAATAATAAAACTTCAAAATAGTACTTGTCAATATCAGCAAGTGCTGGATTGAAAGAATTATCTACAGCTAATTCTTCAATTTTATACAGTAGTTATTTCGCGAATCTGATTCAAACGTTTTAGTGACAGAAATTGCTTTTCCAATTTTAGAATGCGTGAAATGAAATATTCGATGTCAGATTTTAAGATGTTTCACTATTCTGTCAGTTTGAACGGCAGTAAGCAATGATTTAATACCAAACGTAAAAAATCGTTTATTCTCCTAATAAAGAAGGACATGTGTCTAATTGCCCACAAAATAGTGCCATAGTTAAAACCAGAGCCAAATTAAGTTTACTTTTGTCCTAATTAAAAAAAAATTTTATTTAAAAATGAAACAAAAATTATTCTGTACTATTTGAAAAGTTAAAAATAATAATTACCTCAAAAAGTTTTTAGAAACAGTTATGTCATCAGAAGAAATACTTAAAATAAAGCCCATGAGTTAATCATTAGTAATTAACAGAGACAATGAAAATATAATTTACACTAATATTTTTCTACAAAATGTTTAATAGATAACCAAAAGATTAAAAAAGAAATAGAAAACAATCATTATCTCGTAGACAGATTGCTACGCAAAAATCTAGTCTTACTGTTTATTTTATCTATTATTACCATGCCTTTAGCAAAACTTGCTCAAAGCAGTTTGATTTAGAGGAATATAGCTGTCTGGGATGGCTGTTCTAAATTTCTAAACAAATTCGAAGCGTTCATCTTTATTGTCTTCGGAAATTTTTTCAGATGTACAGAAGGTTAAAATTAACATTTTTATTTTACATTTAAATTAAAAGATAAGATTTAAACTTCAGTAACAGTATTTTGCTTAGACCATAAAAATGAATTAATAATAGCAAAAATTTCATTGCCTATAATTACTATAAAAAATTTTCTGACGAACGTTCTGAAGCATTTTAATACGTAAACGATAGTAATAAAACTTATAATGAATAACTTATAATTTTTTTCCTGTGATTCCTGTTCTTCCCCCGGTGGGGTATTTGATTTAGGAAAACTATTCTGCAGTGTTAAAATTATATTAATTGTCTACCAAATGGCTACGTGCTACCTTAAAACCCAAAATAAACATAATTATTTTGTATTAATATCGTATCTTTCCCCGTAGCAAAAGTATTGTTTCACCTGCATTTATTATATTTCAAATTTTAACTACGCTGAAATTTTTGATTTTCATATGATGATTTAATTTTCATATTTCATTTCTTAAATGTGTTCCGATAAAATAACAAATAACTTCATTGAAAAATAATATCAACTTTCTGTAGTTTATAACAGAAATATATGATTGAAAATTTCCAAACATCTAATCTATTTGTTAGTAATTTCAAAACTTAACCTACAATTATCTCCTAAAAAGGATTAAAAAACGCACAGAAAACGATCGTGAACTGGCTTAAAGCACGCACAGCTGGTTTAAAGCACACAGGAAATGTTTTACTCAAAACTTATGTAACATATATCGCTCAGCATCTACTTTCAGTTGAGATGTAGTAGAGGTATTAACAAATAAGAATGCTAATCCAATATGGTGACGAGTTCAACAAACGAAAAAAACTTAACAGACATCACTCTCCTTCGACTATTTAAGCAACAATGACACAAAGCAGATTACATTGATTCTAGCAGGGTATCAATAATTGCTATGACAGGAAAAATATTCGTAATATTACACAATCTTAAAATAGTGAGAATGAACATGAAATCACAATCAGCTTTCCTGCTGCTGATTATGCCCTTCTCTCTTGGACAACTAGCATCACGAAACATCATTGCAGAATGTGTAGCATCATTACAGAATGTGTAGCATCATTGCAGAATGTGTAGCATCATTGCAAAATGTGTAGCAGAAGCTAGAATTGTGTTGATTTTTATGCTTTTCAAAATATACCAACAATTCCTTGTTATTGGCAACAACGCTTAAGAAATCATTTCTTGAGATACGTCGTCACCTTTATTACTTGAGATACCTGGATTTTTCTAAACATTGTAGTGGTCAATAATTTCCTACGGTCAGTTATATTGTTCGTTGTCTTGCTTCTGTTGGAATCCATGCTTCAATAGGACAAATATTTTCAATGCATGAGGTCTTCCACCTACCAGATGTCACCATCTTGCCTTGGCAGGCCAATTCTCCAGGTTATCCCCAGTTGAAGACGTTAGAGAAAAAATAAGATGTCGGTTAAGTTACCATATAACGTGTGAGGGATTTTTAGAACAATTAGAGAATAACTTGCAAAAATACCACAGGAAATATTTCGATATTTATGAGGCTAAACCAGACAGATTATCCTCACATATTGTTGCCATATACTGTTATACATTGCATAACCTGCAATAATATCGTCATTAATCACGCGATTTTACAGGTCCGCGTACTTTTGTTTCGACTGAGAAAGCAATAACCATTTAAATAATGATAAATGATGATAAGGATAATAATAAAAAATAATAACTAGCTAATATAAATGGAAAAATCATACTTCCTCGTATATTTAACTATATATCATGCAATATTTTACAAAAAAGACTGAGAAATATATGCACATAAAACATTTTATATTTGCAAGGTACTTCTAATTTATTTCGAGAAAAAAAGACGCTTAGTAAATCTTCATTCAGCTTTATTTTCTGACTTTTATCTTATTCGCTGTCATGATAGTCCTATATTTTCATTTCTTCTCTTTCCGGAAATTTCTAATATTGGTTGAGAATTAAAAAAATCAGAAGCTTAACGGCAAGAAAAAGAAAAGAAGAAGAGAAAGAAAAGAAGTAGCACATTCCTTTTCATTATAATAAAAAGTCTTATTTGTTAAACTTTCTATTCGTCTCTGGGTTCTAAATGTTTTCCTTTTACAATAAAAGCTCTCCACCTAAAACTAATGAAAATAGAACAGTTCTACTTATGTGTAATTGTAGTTTATCGCCTGCTTTTTCGAATTTGCAGCGGCATTCAAGAAAAATATGTATTTTTCTCACTCATGACAAATGAAATATAACATTTCTAACAAATATACTTTAAGTAGTGGTAGTATTAAAGTGGTAAATTGAAAGTACAAAGTTGTAAATTGGAAGTATTCCATTAGTATATTTTTTTAACTTGCGCTAAAATTTTAAAATAAAGTTTTGCTCACCTTTTCTTACTGCTAAAAAAATATAAATGAACTATTTTAATCAGGTTTTTCTCACTAAGAAAATATTGTTTTAGCGTCAAAATATTTTAATATGAACATCTAAAATATCAGTACTGAATATGATTATATCCCATAACTACGAGTTGTGGATCAAGATCTGGAGGATTCAGCTTCAGCTGAGTTGATTAGTTGGGTGAATACATTGTCGTAATTTTATATCTTTTGCACTAATATTTTTATCATTTGATAGTCGACTAAAAGAAGTCAAACATCTTCCAATGTTTTTGGTTTTCTTGATATGTCAAATTTCTGAATAATTATAATATTTTTTTTCTTTTTTCCTATACAGCATCTGCTAAATCTAAAATTCTCCAACTACTAAATATTATTTCTATTATTTCCTGTAGAAAATGCCTTATGTTAGCCCATGATCATCCAGTTTAGCAAACACTGTCAGCTATATGTAAATTTATTATTATTTTTCATTAATCAAGTAATTTTATGCTTTGGGTCTTTATTATCAATAAACCCTTCAGTTTCATTGTCAGAATGCAAATTAGATTGAGTACTTAAGCTGAGGTAGTTAGATTCTAAGACAGAGCGTTTTTCTGCCTTTCGTGGTTACATTACCAGGTTAGTTAGCCAATTTCGCATTAAATCATTTGTTTAGCCATTGGCTACAGGATTAGTTTTAAATTTAAATTTTCTGTTACTTTAATTTGTATCGTACGCAATTAAATACCCCACCAGCCCGGATTCTGCTATAAGATAGGAAGACTTGTGACGTCGCCAGCCATTGTAGAGCTTTCGATATTGGTTGTACCAGACAACAGCTGTACCTCGGCGCTAGAGCGGAACTATGGGCTATTAATCAGGACAGCTAGTGTTTAGGGCCTTTACCTAGCTACTCCGGGAGAATAATTAGCTGGTCCTTTACCCATACTTAATCTACCCTATATTACTTAAAGTCAATCGCCACAAGTACTTGACTGGTTTGTAAGCATGAGACATGTATTTACATTACAGTTCTGATTTAATAAAAATGTATAGTATTTAATGTATAATGTTTTAAAACTTTCTTAGTTTGCAGGTACGGCGGTAACTACAAATAAGGAAAGTTTGTATACTTACTTTAAGTAGTTCTTTGCAGACGAAAGGATAATTTGCTCGAAGTCTGTTAGTAGTTTGGTTTTAATTTATGTTAGTAAAGAAGACCAATTTTTATAGCAAAAGTCGTAAACTAGAAATTATTCAGTGCTATCCACAAAAAAATCTCAAGTTTAGTTTTAATCCGTTGAAATATTTCAAAAAAAAAAAAAAAAAAAAAAAAGATTTTAGACAAAAATGGAATTTTTTACATTGACAGAGAGACACTTTCCTTTAATACTTATTAATTATATTAGAATGAAACATTAACTTGAAAATATGCAAAGGTGTAAACACTCCGAAGAAATAAAAGTTCCTTTAAATTATGAACATAATTTGTACTGCAGTAATTTACTTTTAAAGATCTTTGTCATATGCAATAGGTTTGGTTCACTATGGTAAAACTGAATTTCGTTACTTTAATGGATTCGTCATCTGGTATGTAAGAAATGTTTTGCATGTTCCATGCGAATTAACATTCTGATGTTTTCCTAAGAGCATCTTTCTTCATTTCTAGAACAACTTAAAGAATCTTAATCTTATAAAAAAGATTAATTAATCAATTGATAGAATTCTGAATCCTCCGGAACCTGAAAAACAACTTCACAGTAGATCATCTACTACCATAGCATTTACGAATATACAAAAATTATATATTTTATGAAATTGAGCGAAGTACAATATATGTGTCACGTTCACGATATTTAAATTTAATAATCTATTCACAATGAAAGTCAGTACTTTCATAAACAACATATATGAACTATACAAGAATACATAATGCTCCTTTTTATGTGCTCCATATTATCTTATCACTCAATTTAAATTTTCTAGCCTTTATTTCAAATATTATCATAAACTAGTTATACACTGATTGATTAAGGCGCATTACTATACTACCGTTACAGATTTCTGCATAGTCATAGTTTGTATTTAGACAAAGTTAATAAGCAGCAAGTTAAAATGCTGTAGCACTTGCAGATCAAAAATCCACTATATATAATGTTTATAAGTAACTAATATAAGCGACACAAAATTCATGTAGAATAAAAAATTTCGTCGAAAACTTATTTTTAAATTTAACCTTAGAAGGTGCATTCAAATTCTCACTTACCAGAAGTTTGGCAAATTGAAATCAGACAACTGAGTCTTAAATTTTAATCCACACATATGTTATTGGTAAAAAACAATAAATCCAGAAATGCCTGTTCAGTCATAATATTTCCTTGAAACTTGAATGTTTATATACTTATGTATTATTTATACTAATGTAATATTGTAGAGACATTAGGATTTTTTGGAAACCGGAGACATGAAAAATTAGCAACCGCCTTCGCCGGGAATCGAACCACGGACCTCTGAAATACCGGCTCAGTGTGCTGACCACTACACCACGAAATCATGCTAAGAAAGCGAGAGAAATACTTTATAATATGATTTTCCAAAAACAGCGCGTATGGCTCCGAAATAGCAGAAACACTAAAAATTCGGCTATAAATATAATTTATTGGCTTAAATAAACTCGCTCCCGTTTAGCTAACAGAGCATCTTTTGATGAATATTCTTGATAGTTCTGTGTAAGTAAATCATGCTCTTGACGAATATTTTCAGAAAATCTTCAAACAGCTTTGCATTTAATCTCATTCCCTTCTTAATTTCAGCACACTCCATACGCCCTCAGTCATTTCTAAGTGTGTCTGTTATCATAGGATATAACAAATGCAATTCCTTAAAGTTAGGATTTTTGACCAAGTTTATTTACTGCATGAAATCTATTTCTGTGAATATGTGTCTTACCATCATCTGAAAACATAAACTTATGAGATTAAAGTCTACTGGAGGATTTATGTCTTTTTTAGGGCACAATAACTCTCTAACAGAATCAAAATGAAGCTCATAATATCTTCTACGGACACGAAACTTTTCTCGCGAATGAGGTTGTGAAGAAGTGCTGAAAGGGGAGGAATTCATCAAGAAAGATATGCCAAATTTTACGAACATCATAACCTGGTCATTGTCTCAGCCACATTTCCTTATGAATAGAAAAACTGCGTTACCCACGATAAAAGCTCATTTTAACCGGTGTAAATAAAGCATTCTGGCTGCTAGCGAGCTCCTATAAACTAAGGCATTAAAGAACCTTTCAATGTTTCTCGCCGTAGCCAACGCGGGATGTAATGAGGACATTTTTAAGCGGACAATATTGCAATAACGATCGCAGTTGTGTCGCTAGTTTACTTCTTTTTCATGCCTGCTTTGCATTCTTGTGGAAATTTCATTATCTTCGGACAGGCAGAAAACTTTTCGGCGATGTGGTTTCTCTTTCATTCTTACGTGTCATGATTGAGGTAATTAAACGTAGAGGCGGGGAAGAATGAGGTAGATGTATATCATTGTTAGCTTCATTGCTGCTGAATATATCTTGTTGCTTGTTGATTACAAATAACTTTTTTCTATAGGGAAGTGATGATTAACTTTCAGCAATTTAATTATGAGAGCGATTTTTTGCCAGCATTTCTGAAAAATAATGAATAAAAATTTTTTAATACATTTAAAAAACTTAATTGCTGAAAACGTATAGACGCAGCGCTAAACTAAATCTATAACATTTCCAAACATTTTCCTAACAGATATTTTTATAGCAAACTTTCCATTAAAAATTAAATTCGCTTGGGTATTTTAAAAATTTGTCAGTTCCTTGTATTTTTTTTTATTTGCGCTAAATTATTACGCGTAGAAAGACATCTGACCTGTGTCAAGCATGGAAAGACATCTGATGAATAATAGAGTTACTTGTCATATCGGTGAGAGAAAATGGCTACTAAATATGTTTATTACTTCCATATATTGTACGTACAATACATAGTCACTTCACTATACGCTTAAAATACATTTGGAGCAATACTTCAATACTACGTATGTTCAATTTATTGAATCATTACATATATTCCATGTAAATACCAACACTCATAATACATAAATGTGTATAATATACCAAATAAAAAAGTGCTTACAGCACACATTAGATCGTACAGGAGACTTCTTAGGTAACTCTGGAGATTCTCTTTGTAAGGCATTTCTTTCAAGAATGATGTAATCCGCTTCCACCCTCCATTTGTTGATGTCAAAAGTAAACTGCCTTTAAATGCCAAAAAATGTATGACATTTAAGGAGATAATACAGAGTTTCCTCTCATCATAAGCCCAAAAGCAGCGCAAAAATTGAACTTCTATCGCATAGTTATGTCATTATACTGAACGTACTTCTAGATGTAAAAGGCATATGTAATGCTAGAAACGTTTACCCTAACATGCATTGAGTAGTTTAATACTAAATAATTTATTTTATACTTTCTAAATGTATAAAATCAACATGAAAAGACAAATGTTACAGAATGCATTGCATGCAACCATACGTAATTAATTCTTACATATAAATTAAACTCGTGCACATTTTCACGTACATTATTAGCATATATGATATATTTCTATGTTTTTAGGAAGATAAACTTTTAATTGAGAATAACTGTATTGTTCTTAAAGGGATCTCCCTTTCCGTCCTTTACATGTGGCCTGCCGCCCAACCGGTATAGTAGTTAGCTTCGCTGACTGCCCTGCCGAAAGGTCTGTGTTCGAACCCCGGAGAAGTCATATATGTTTATAAATGTATAGTGTCCGTGCGGCATGGGGGCCGTCTAAATGTGCGGCGAGCCGAATGTCCTCTCAACAGGTTGTTGGTAAGGAAAGAGTGGTGGGAGACCCTTGGGCACGTTCTCCCGGCGTGCTCTCGATCAAAATTGGGGGCGGAAGAGCTAAATCGCACTGTCATCTATAAGGTGCTCAAGGCTGTTGCCAACGAAAGGCGTAAACTTGCGCTGCTAGCTTAGAGGAATTTCGTAGGCTTGACTGAGTATAGATCAGACAAGTGAGCATTAGCGACAACAACAAAAGTAGCCTAGGCAGATTATTTAGGATACGTTATCCACAAAAAGAAAATATGATGTTTGAAAACAATTCTTACGCTTATAGTATAATTATCCCTAATTATATTATTTATTTGCAGTTTGCGTTCAATATCGTTATAATACTTAAAAGGGCGTTATGCGAAACAACGTTAAAAAAATTGTATTAATAGCTAAATGAACAGAAGAATGTGTTAAAGTAAGTTATTACATCAACATATACCCAAATAATAAAAGAAAAACTTTGATACCAAAAGTCTGCTTAAATATTTATCAAAAGAAAATTAGCGAAGAAATTACGCAAATAATTTTCATACTTCATTATACAAAACTTAATGTAATGCTTTCAGTTAAATTTATGACCTTCAATATTTATTTGTCCACTCTTTTAGTTTCATTGATTTTCATCATTTAGAAAAATAAAAACTAGATTGCCAAACGAGCAGATTGTTTGGAGAAGTACATTAAGATACACCATAATACTAAAGTTTGGCTTATGTCCAGAAGCTTTACTCAGACTGAAGATGGGGATGATACATCTCTCCGGAGAAGCAAACAAACAAAAACAGAAAACTGCAATTAGTTGAAAATGAAATTTGAAGAAACATATTGTGAAAACAAAGCATACCCTTACATTTGAACCATTGAAAAGACATAAAATTTTTCTGTGGTTCAAAGGCAAGCGTTTGTTATAAAAGAGGAACGAAAAAATTCATCTTTCAACGAGCGCTTTTCTTTTCCATGCTACTTATATAAACCCTATTTGTTTGCAAAATATCTTAGGTATCTCGGTCTTGTTTCATATAACATATGTTAAATGGGTACTTGAATGTTAAGAATGTTTCTTTTTGTTTTCTTCACTGTGAAGAGTAACGTTTTTTAAATTTTAAATCACTCGTCTTTTTTTGGGGAATGCGATTTGACTCGCTTGCTCTGAATGTTGGAACTAGGTCACAGTGATTCGAATACGCTTCAATTTATATTGTTTTATTTAATCACAAAATAAGAATAATTTTCTTTTGACTATTGAAATGCTCATGTTTAAACATTTTCTAGATGTACTGTGCTTCAGCATAGAAACACTACTTCATGAAACAACTCGACATTTCACATTTAATTTAGACGTTGTTTCGCTTTTAAAATAGACCATCCTGCATTTAGATCTTTAGATTTCTTCTACTGGAAACATTTGTAAATATTTAATAGTAAAACGCAAATGCCGCAGATAATCTGCTTTCCTCATATACGCCCTTTACTTATAGTGAGGAGCTACAACATTATAAAATCATGCGAAACAACGCTTTTATGGCTCTTGAACAGAGAATTTTCGAAAATTAGTTGGTAATGAGTAATAATCTCGAAAGTACGAGAATTTCTAAGGATATTATGATTTCTAAGATTTCTGTAATTTATTTCGAGAATATATAAGAGAGTAAGTAAATATTCCTAGGGAGATTGTTAGTATATTTATTAGAGTTATAAAATTGTTAGAAAGAATACCCGTTCGTGAAAATTCTATTATTAGCAATTTGTTTCATGTTTCATGCATATTCAAATAAAAAAGATGGAAGCATTTTAAAATAACACAATTTATCTTCATTCGGAACAATATACTCCACGGAATGCATTGTTTCAAATTCAAAATAAAACATATATAATCACATGTATAACATAAAAAACAGAAACAGTATGCAGTTAAAAATTTATTCCACTTGTTTCGACTCTTTCAGCAACAACAATTTTTCATAATTATGCGTTTGATTTCTGACAACATTATCTATTAATGCTGGAATTTTTAAATATTTAAATATTTCAAATTTGGCTATCACGGATAATTAACAAAAATAGGTAATGTATGTCAGTTTTCTTGTAGTCTAATACGGCGGCCTGACAAAAAAGTTTAAAACTACGTAAAGGTTAGATACTAGCTGACATTCTTTGGACATCCTTCTGCCACCTACTTAATTCTGAACGTATGATAGTCTTCGTATGTCACAAATGAACTTATAATAGAAAGATATTGAATTTCAAGCATTTCATTCCCAGTACATCTATTCGGAGTAATTTCATTTGGGACACCTGTGGCAATCGAGACCTATTCTGTCTCAACTGGCTTGCATTAGTTTATTGCCTTATAAATCACACGATTGTAAGGATCCAATATTTATTTCTTAGAACTGCTATGTATAAAAACTGAAATTGTTCATTATCAACTGACTGCCTATTTTCTCATTTATTTTATCCAATGTCCTTATGTGTATAATGTTAAACATTATACAAACAATATCCTTCATTTTCTATCTGATACTTAGTTTATTTTGCAACAGTGCAGTGTGATTTAAATTAATTTCATATAGAGTATGAAATACTTCATTTTATAAGAAAGGGCTTTGATGCAACTTAAAAGCATAGAACAGATATTATTCCTTTTAAATCAGTAATTACATCGCATTGATTCTAACTATGGCATAGCTGAGGATTACTAGATATAGCAATGAATTTAATTTATCGAAGTCCAAAATATTTTAATTTGTTTTTGCTATCCATTAGTGTTTATTTTTGCTACTCGTTAATGTTAGTACACCTTAATGTTTGCTAACCATTAATGTTTAACCACTTCCCATCCTTTCTAACTCTTCAATATACTTCCAGAAATAAACAGCAGTTTCTAATAAAAATGAAAAGGAGAATTTATGACCCTACAACGTGATATGCCTTGTCCCTCACGTGCCTACTGCTCGAAACCTGAAAACGAAATATCAATTTTAATACCTAACTACAGTATTCGTAATACATTTTATACGTGTATGATGGATATTACATCCAGTTATTGCATCGAGGTTTAACCGTTTAATTAATTAGCCTGAACAACAGGAAGGTCTAAAGCCTTTTAAGTTTCTAGTCATTAGTTTTTTTTAAAGCAGAATGAACAGGAATAAAAGTAAAACATTATTTCTATCTCTCCTTTCAACTGCAAATATTAATTCTTCTATTAGTTTGTCGTACTGATTCAGCTACAGAGAATGTTTACGCATGTTTAGAACAGTTTCGGAACATTATTTTAATATTTAAAATGTAATCACGAATTTTTAAATGTTCGATCTGATAGGCTTCTCTCTGGGCTATAAGTCTACATTGTGAATTCCGTACAGTTTAATAATAAAGCCCGTGATAAAAGGGCTTTCCGCAAAACTTTCAGAGGTACTGACTTCTACTATTTTTCCATAAATCGCAATTGGTTTGCATTTTGCATGTAAAAAGAGTTCTTTTCAACAGACGAAAAGCTCAATAGTCCACAGATGGAACGTTAGAAGACTTAGCAGGAATATATTGAAAACATACATACTTTTATCAGTCTACATTTTATCAAAAAACGAAGTGCTACTTGCTTTTCTTGCTTTTGTCTTTACGAAGTTTCACTTTTGTAAAATCGTTCTATAATGAAATGAAATTTTCTTCTGTAAATATCAGACGTTAAATTTATTTTAATATTTCGCCTTCTCTCTTATTTTTAATTTCTCACTTTAGCAGCCAGTTTGGTAAACCCATGCTTTAGCAAGGGACACACGAGGTATTTCTATTTATCTCCCGCTAGATAGTTTTCATGTAGGATTCTTGCTCTGCGTTGAGCCACATGCCTAGGCGAAATTTGAGGAACATCATGTTTTGTAGCTTTTATAAGATGTATATCTTGGTTTATTGTTTTATTTATTGTTACTTCAGATGCATTTAATGACTTTGCAATTGATTTCTTGTTCGCCAGATTTTCTTTTGTTACCAATGATTTAACTTTATAAATATTAGAAATAGCATGTACTTTCTTCGGCTATTCCTCAGGAGCTTTCTTTCCATTTAGAAGTAACGTTTGACGGTTTTTTTTTTATTTCCGATTAATCATTTTTCTCATTTTGCCATGAGAAATTTTAATAGCATGCATTTCAACGGTTTTGAATTAGGAAAAAGAAATATTTTTCCTAAAAGCTCAAAAACTTATTCTTCAATCCACAGCTGTTTGCATGCGACATTTTGAAAAGAGAACAAATTTAAAAGCAGTAGACGATATTTCTCATTTGAAATCATTAGTTTTTAGCTTTTTAAGTTGTAAATCATGGTTTATTATTTTTGTTTGAAACAGATGTATTGTGTGAGATGACTTTCTCTCGTGACCAGCGACATAAATTTAGAATATTAGAAAGAGTACATCCGTTTTTCTGGTATACGTTTTGAGTTTTCCTTCTGTGTATAAGTAATTATTGATAGTTTTTCCCTTCTGATTAATAATGTTTCTTATTTTTCACTTCGAAACTTTAATACCATACATTTGACAACTTTCTTGAGTTATAGAATAGGAAGATGTATCTTCAGAAATGCAAGAAAGCATACCTTTCACTCCATAGTTTGTTTATGTACGACATATCGATAGAAGAATAAAAGTAGAAGACGGCATTTCTCATTTTAAATACTAAGCTGTTTCCAGAAATTTTTATTTCAAACACCTTCTATTTTTAATTCCTTATTGAAAACGTTCTAGAAGTGTTTTAGCACCCACTGTGCAAATCCAAGATATCCGAAGATATCAGAGATATGAAGCATATTATAGAACAATCTATAATATGCTTCATATCTCTGAGTAGGCTTGAGACTTAAGCTAAGCGTTATTTTTGTTCTATCAGTAAACCTGCACTGATTTCAGACTAATTGCGCTCATTATTAAAATCGAAAAGAATTCAGACATTCCTTGAGGAAAATAAATGCGCAACTTAGGAGTAAATATGTGTAGGAGTTCATTACAATAACTATCACTAATAAGCTCGAAATGTTTCGCTGAGCGCAGTTGCTTTGGAATTCAATCCAACTTTTTCAAAGCATCAGTAGAACGCAGTAGAAGTTTTAGTGCTTACTCGAAAGAAGATAAATGAGTTATGCTCTTGCACTGCAGGAGACTCGGCAGACTGAATTTGAATTTGAATACGAAGACATGTCCAATATTAAAAAGGTACAATCTCAAATAAATTTCTAGATTGATAATTAATTTAAAACGCTGAAAAAAGATAGTATATTGCCTTTGACAATCATCTTTTATCAAATTCAAAATTCCTTTTTGTGAGTATCTTCAACCAATATTAAAAATTCCCTACTAATACAAAGAATACTTTGCTGAGTTTTGAAAAAAAGAAATATGATGAGCATTTCAGAAAATACTTTACTTCCTATAACTTAATAACAAAGTTCATGTAGAAACATTTTATTTGACGACCCATTTTTTGGGACATACAATAAATTGAACTTTAGAAAATCCGTTATCGTATGTCCCAAGATCCATTTATCAAAAAACAGCAGTTCTTGAATAATTAATCCTTTGCTTTCGACCGCAACAGCTGTTCTGATAGCGTATTACTTACGTCACAGCTAAATGCTGAAAGTAAAAATTAGTAAATTGCCACTGGAATCAAAAGCATTTTCAAGAAGCTCATTGTCAAAGTTTGACCATTATTCCGAACGGCTATAATGAATTACTTTGTTTAATTTCGTTAGGAATAAGAATATTGCTTTCGATAAAATAGGTTGCCTTTTACAAAAGTTGTGCAGTCGCTTGTTACGTATCAGTTACGTATAAAATGCTTATAACTTTTAATTCTGAGGTTAAATTGAAATTTTCAATGTAATTTGACCGAGCTGTTAAACAAGATTTTCTATGTCATTGCATTTTACATTTTCAACGGTAATTTTTATTTTTAAAAAATATGTATTTATTTGTGCGGGGCTGTTTTACATCGGGACATATTTAGCTTGAGGTGTATGTACATATTGTAAATAATGTTTCCCATTTTTCATTTTCTTTTTATTGTTTATATTGTTATTTGTTTTGTTATGTATCATGTTCCGTAATTTTTTTTTACGTTTCCTCTTTTTTCATTTTAATTTTTAATTAATGATTCCGTTTTTGAAAGTTTGATTAATTTGCGTTAATTCAGTTTCATAATTTTTACCCGGGGAGGAAAGGTTAGACCTCCATATTTCAGGAACAGAATTTATTCATTTTCGTTCCCGACATTTACTCCTTGATTTTTATCATTTTACAATCTAACAGCCAATGCGCAGATTCGTCTCTTTTTTTTTTAATTATTAGATCAAAAATCTAAAAATCTTTTAAATAAAAATTCTTTTAAATTATTAGAGAAAAATCACTTGATATTCCAAATATACCTTTATTATTTGTTGCACTTCACAATGGGGGTCGATTTGCACCCCAAAATTCTGATGATGGTGCATTATATTTTTAACCAAAGCAGAAAAGTTCTTCAGCCAGCATGCACAAGCTGAGAAAGAGGGTGAGGTAGGATTGAAACAATATTTATAGTAAAATTTTTCGTTAATCTGATTGGATAAAACTGATAGGCAATGCAGAAGTTTCGAGATGACATAATGCGGAATACTTTTCAGATATGACGCAGTTTAGAAAAAGTTATTACTACAGACAAAGTACCCAAATTAAAAATGAGCAATTAAGAGCCATTTGCATTTTTTTATCTTACATATGTATATATATATATATATATATATATACATACTCGTATACTGGAATATTAAAATTTCTACAAATGGAATTGCTAACACCATTGGCAATCAGATTTTGAAAATTAAAAATATTTGCACTGTTGTTGCAGACATTAATCGAGAAATTCAATGTCTTAAAATTATACTTATTAATATTCAAATTCCTCTTAATTTTATAAATTTACGCTTTCAAAAATTACCATTTCATTTTTATTGTTACTTATGATAGAATTTATTTAAATCGAATTTGGAGGTATTTAATGGATGTGAAACAATTATAAGTATCCTTGTAAATTTGAAAATAGCCCTTTATCTCTGGTGACTAACAAATGTACATTTCTGTTTACACCAAACAGCTTAAGTATTTTTACTGTTACTCACCTTTTTCTTTTTCCCAACCTTTTTCTGCTCCCCATTACACACATATTACTCTTCTTTTAAATCGTTTTGGAGCACTTAAAAATAATTTTCCACATTTTAAATTTTTAATTAGTTTATTTATCTCTATTAATTTAAGTAGTTCATAAAAATTTCAAAATAAAAAATTTCTTTCCACTACTTACACGATTATTTTTTTAAAAATGAATTTTGAATATTTCTATATTTGATTTTATAAATAAATTTAATGATACGAAATTAATTCCAAGTTATTCCTAAATTTCACACTGATTTTTCAATCTCCCATTTTTTCATTTTTCAGTTTGTTACATTATTGCACATCAACTCTTCTTGGTTTTTATTATTTCCATTTATTCAAACTTCCCTCCTACGACTCAAACTCGCCTCTTAATTCTAAACAGCATTCTCGTAGGTTTCAAGGAAAGCAGCCGTGAGGTGTTTCGCTTCATTCAATTTTGATTTGCTTCTCTTGCTCCTTGAAAAATATCAAGAATTTATTAACAACATATTTTTTAATATTCGTTTCATTATGTTATATTGATGCTATTAATTTTATTAAATTAGTTTATTGAATAGTTTTTGCTTGGATTTTGATGTTTGTATTTGTGGTTATGCTGTTAACCCTTTCTTGATTTAATTTTCATCTTTTGATATTAAATATAATACATGTGTAATATAAAATTATAATTTTCTTTTTGTATTAATCTCTTAATGTGAATTAAAAGTTAGTTATATCCCGTTTCTGTTCTTGAAATAAGAAAAATTAATTAAATGTCTTGTAATTTGAAAATTAAGCTATATATTTCGAAAGTTATTCCTTATCATATGATTTAATCTAACGCTTATAATACATATATTTACATTAAAAAAACTCCTTTCAGTCAATAATTAGATCAAAATTTGCAAACAGAATTCAGAAATTAATGAATAGAAATAAAAACATATCCGAGCCGCCCAACCGGTATAGTGGCGCCAACTGTTCCTGACTGCCGTGCCGTAGGGCCCGGGTTCGAATCCCGAAGAAGGCATGGGTGTTTGTCAATGTATAGTGTCGAGGCCGAAAGTCCTATCGTGTGGTTTGGTGGAAGGGAAGAGGGGTGGGAGGCTCTCGGACCCGACCCCCCCCGGATTGCTTTCATCAAAATTGGGAGTGGAACTGAGCTAAATCGTATTGTCACCTTTAAGGTGCTCAAGGCTGTTGCAAACGACAGGCGTAATCTTTCGCTCCTTGCTACGAGGAATTTCGTGGGCTTGGGCTGACTAAGTTAGACAAGTGAGTTTAAGTAACAACAAAAATATATCCATAATCCCTTTATTCATATCTTAACTTTCATATTGGTAGCTAAGCATTTTTTCTCGAATTCTCTTCCTTGCCAGCTTGCTGCGCTACGATTTTCTTTCTTGTTTAAACCATATTGTAATAACAAGAAAATTACAAATGTGATTTTTCTAAAATGGGCGCGCATTTTGCGCTAACTGAGCTGTGGTTCAAAAGTATTTTGTCAAGAAATGATGGTCGTTAAATCGGTCACGGGCGTAACTATGTACTCATGCGGTATCTCTGCGTCATCTTCATCGAAATTTTAATTACATGTGTATTTATTCACATACATATATTTGTGTGATAATTTAGAGGTTTGCATTCATGGTACATTCATAGAATTCAGCAATTTAGTAGACAGCTGACTAGGGAAGATGAAACCAGTTCACTTTTTAGTTATGACGGAGAAAACGTTTTTACGTAGATTTGACTGGAGCGATAATCACGACTGACTTGATCGTTATAACATCATTTTTGTTTTACACATGAACATTTCTTCAGAGATACATTTTTGCTTAAATCGGTGCAACATTAGCGATGCTTCAATATACGCAGTTTATATTTTACATAAGAGAAAGGAGAACTTAGCGAAGAGACGTGGCAGAATGAACAGGTGAAAGGAAGAAGTGTACTAGCTAGCGTATTTATGAGCTCGGAAAGTCTTTGTTATAATTCTGAGAAGCAATTGGACGAAGGTTTTCGCAGTTCAAAGGAAAAATCAAGCAAGGAAAAATCTCCAGAGTGACACAAAATGGTTCAAATTTATCCTTAAAGGCGGATACTTAGTTTAAAATTAGGAATTTAAAGATCTATTGCTAAATGGTTCCAATTAAGTTTAATAACGTTTTAGCAATTTTGTTACGTATTTTATATTTTTTACATATATATATGTTTTATACTTACCTTTTTACTTGTTTTTATCGAAAAGCGGTCATTTTATAAAATCATCTTTCAGATTTTAATGGAAATGAAGCTTCGTCTCTCAATTACGTTTCACGTCTAAACAATTATTTAGGACATTAAGGAAGATGAAACATTATGCATAAAGGATGGGAGAATAAAGTAATTAAGGAATGAAATGAAACTTAAATTGTTTATTTTACATTTATTAAGATATTTTATGTTTCATCAGTTCATGCATAAAACATAAATTTCTGAGTTAATAAAGCCTAAAAGCTCATGCATATCCGTTTGGCTCAAATCACTATCCCGTATTCCCAATCACGTTTCTTTTGCTTTTAACAGCAAAACTTAGAAGAGAAATATTTACTTAAAGACATCTTCTACGTCACAAACCTTCCAAAATGAAGAAAAGTGAATTCTCTAGGTAATCACAAATGGAAGGCAGTTTGCGTGAACTTCTTTGTTCGAAGGAACATGGTAGAAAAAATTACCTTTACATGTATGAAAAGAAATTTCGTTCAGCATGCTCTTTCCTTCTGTATTACTCTTCTTGGAATGACGAAAGAAGTCGCGTGGGACTAAGCAACTCCAATAAATTTTTCCCTCTAGAATTGATTCGGAGTTTTCTTAAGATGGCTTTAACCTCTGGAAGTGTTGGAAGGGGGCCAGGACAATGTCAAGGAAGCATATATTTCTTTCTCCGTTGCTTTTATTGACAGATACTTTCTTAGATATCTTTCACATTCTCTGTGAATATCAGAACAAGCAACTGAAAATTCTTTAGAAAGCAACATGTTGAGTTAAATATAAAAACTTAGTTTTTACTCTGTCTCAGAATAAAATGGCACACTCGAAGGTAGTTGTCAATTTTTTTAAATGAGATTCCGGCTTAAAATGAAGTATGTTTCATTGCTTAAGGCAGTAGCCCCAAACTGCATGTGTCGGATTAATCTAAATATATGAAACGCTTAAATATGTACGTGATATGTATGAAAATGAAACGACAGAAGACAAAAAGTTTTGAGCGAGAAATTAGCTTCCTCTTTTTAATTAAAATATTTACGTTTTTACTATTGTTAATGGACTTTTTGCCAAATAAATACATCTGGCACGTAGGGAGAGATAGAAAACTCCCTGCTTTCCTCACCTCTCTCTCTTTTCTACATGTCAACCATATTTCTGTTAAAAAACTGTCTCAGACTGTTTACAAGAAGTTTCGACATGTTTCCGTCATAGGTTTTAAAAATATTTTTAATTATATATTTTACTCTCAAAGACACTTTCCTTCTCAAATTAGTTTTAGTAAGAAAGACTATATACGAATAAAGATGCTTTTACATTTATTAGATCTCTATTGCGAATAGTAAAATAGTCAATCCAAAGTCTTATACACCTTGTTTTGCCTTATTTAAATATCTTTATATATTTTCTTAAAATATTTTGTCACTATTTTTAAAACAGACAAGTTACCTTCTATCAATACATTTTATGAACGATTGCACCATTGTGGAATTAATAAATGATATTTCTAATAACTACTGAGATATAAAAGAATCATTTGCTGTCATTTTACAATTTTTTTTACTAAAACGTCTACAGATACTAACTAAGTTTTCAATAACAGAGTACCGTAGACTCGCATTACTAAATCTGGTACTTAACTGCAGCACCAACCAAATGTTTCCTTCCTAAGCGCGAGAAGTCGCCAAATGTTGTAACCTTAATGGTTTAGAATATTTTTCTTTCCAACAGCTAGCGTTCAGAAAATGTTTTTGCCATATTCTGAGTGAGATGTTCTTTAAGTTGTATCTATCAATACATTTTATAAACGATTGCACCATTGTGGAATTAATAAATGATATTTATAATAATTACTGAGATTTAAAAGAATCATTTGCTGCCATTTCGCAAATTTTTTTGTTTTGTTTTCTTTTTAATGGCTTTTGTATTTTTGCATTTTAACTTAAACGAACATTGGTAATATTACTTTATGAAAACAATACGAAGGCTTACAATACTAATGATTGCGAAGGAGTTTTCCTTTTGTCGGTCTTAATGGAGTGAATTTATAAAGTTTGTCTGAGCGCAAAGTGTTGAAGCCATTTGGTGAATTATTGTGCTTAGCAAGAAAGCATTTTCTAAGCCTATGGTTATGGGAAAATATTCAAAAAGCGAAATAATAATTATTTATATATATAATAGTCTAGACATCCTATTCTTTTATTGTTTATGAGAACGGAAAGAGCTTCCAATCAATTCTGACAGGGCGGAGGAAAACTGAATTCACATTTCCTCTCCAAAGAACGTTTCTAATAAATATACTTCTTCGAATCTAAGAATAGTGTTTTTAGAAGTTTTTCTGCTCAGTGATAAAAATTTTGGAATGATGTTCTTTATTTCTGAAAACCTTTGCGTTTGATAAGCAGGCATAACTAGAATGCATTTCTTTTTTTTTTTTTTTTTTTCTAATCATTCCCGATTGCAAATTTAACGCATTACCCCTGTTCATAAAAATAAAATACCTTTAACAACAGCATTTCGTTTTTAATATCAAATACTTCAATTTCATCACAGAAATCAGCAAGTAGATTCGCATTTTGTCGTAAATATTGATATCATTTACGTAGGCAAGCAACAGATTTGAGAAAGGAATTATAATGGATATCAAGATATCCAAGCATTACTATTCCTTCATAAATTATAATTTCGTTCATCTGCATGTATTAAACTTTGAACCCTTTTGGTTAATGTTCTTTCATTTCATGCAATTATTAATTATTAAAAGAACACAGCAGAGAAATGATCATATCACGCAAACACAAGGAGACTCCATGGAAATAAATAATTTCATTTATTTGACAATGATACTGAATTATGTCTCTCTTTCCTCCCAAATACTCCTACATCTGAAATCCAAGCTCAAATCATTTGCAATAAACGAAAATTATTAAAAGCATTATGAAAATTATAAGCTTACTGATAACGCAGCTTGAGATCGGATATCAAACATTCTTATTTAATTAATTCTTATTAGTCTTCTCTCTCCCCTTTTCACTTTTGCTGTTTTCCTTATAATAAATTAAATACGTTTCATCTCATCATATGTAATTTATTTTTTTCTAATTATTATCTATTAATTTTTATCTGATAGAAAAATATGAAGATCTAAATCGATATAGTATTGTAAAGTTTTAAAGATTAAGCACATACAACTACATAAATATTTGGTATTCGAAAAACATCTTAATGTTTTAAAGAAAATCTGTTCAATAATAATAATACATTTTAAGTAACTATTACTAATAGTAAAATTTTAAAGCACATGCAAAACTCCAACTATTAAATTATCAATTAATTTTAAAATGAATTGTTTCTAAGCATTCTAAGCATTAGTTCTGTTTTAAATATTGTAGAATTTTATTTAAAATATTTCAGCAAAAAGATGCTTTTGTTTGTTCACAGAAATGTTTCGTAAATTTGAATAAGTAATACTTCAAAGTAAAAAGAGTTGTTTATTTTAAGCATTTTACTGTTATTCATGCAAAACTTAATGTACTATTTATGCAGCATATATTATGTGTTTTTTTAAATTATGAAAAAGGGTATTATTCACACAATGTGGAAGTTTTTAAATGCTCATATAGAGGATTAAAAAAATCATATTCTATGGATGTCCTGTTTATCATACTAGATCCACCAGAAAAATTACGAAGCTAACGCAGATGTAAATATTAGCTTCATTATCCATCACCAAAACTTGTAATAATGCACTGAATGTATCTTTTCAAGCCTTCTTGAAGTTTTGCATATTCGTTTCTAAGGCGAAATGAAAAGAAAACTGCATTATACCTTTCACAGAAATGAAATTATTACAGTCAAAGAAATAGAATTTAAAAATCTTCGATAAAGATTCTAGATCAGAAAGGTATTTCTTTAAAGTTAAAACGTTTGAATGACACTATAATGATGCAAATGCTCAGAGATAAAATTTTCACTGATGACAATAAAATTTAAGTACAATATATGCAGCTATTAAGTGAAATTTTCACTGGTGGCTCCGAAATTCAAACAGAGTAGGTGAAGTTTATAGTATTATCAATATTATGCATACTCAGTAAAAAAAGAGAACAGTTTTAATATATATCCTGTTTTACTGGAATTATTCATGAGTTCAACTTGTGTTTTTATGCGCCAAAAACGCAGCTTTGGATGCATATTAGATTTATACATAGAGCTGTTCTGACATAAGTATTCTGACCCAAAATCGGACGTTTTCTAAAATGGCAGCTGTTATTTTTCCATATTTGGATTCTTCGATTTAAGTTATGTCTAAAAATCAAATTTTGTAAAGTCAGATTTAATCAGCAATTCGGAAATTTACCCTGGCTCAACATTTTTTTTATTATTTTTTTTACTTTTTGCTTCGGATAATTCACTGAACAAACTTCTCAGTTTACGGCAACTTATTAAAATTAAGGGGAATCGGAACCCCCTATATCGACCATGTTAAATTGACCATTTTCGATGTACCTTTTCTAAACATCTGCTATAGATGCTTCAGAAAAATTCCAATTTTGTGTCAAAATATCTAAGTTATAACAATGCTGTATATAAATCTAATATTTATCATATTTATGTTTTCGAGACATGATAAACACATTTTGGATTTCGTCAATCAGTGTAGTAGTACAGAATGTATACAACTGTGCCATTTGCTTGTCTCAGTTTGCATAATATACTTGTATTCATGCATATAATATAATTATCTGATCAATAATACAAAGTAGAAACACAACATATTATTTATCGAGGGTATATTTTAATTACTTCTCAAATTATAGAAGTTTACCTCCATATAAGTTAGAATAAATTAGAATTCTGTAAAATTAAAATTTACTCAGCTATATTTTATATAACATGCGAAAAATGTGATTTAATTTAAAATACTGTTTTGCTAGCAATAACGAATCCTTTGGCTTTCACGCCAAAGGGGGAAAAATTATTGACATTTCTAAGACTTTTCTTTTGGTTCATCAGAATATTTCACTTCAATGCAGACGATTTAATCATTTTCTTCTTTCCGCCATCCTCCATAAATTTTATCGAAACTGGTACCTTGTTTCCGAAAATCGCATTTTTATTGTTACCTCGATATAAAAACTTCATATGACGTTTTGAAGTGGCTTAGTGTTTGGGGCAGAATATTCGGAAATGTAGTTATTCAGGATGCCATCCTTTTATATCTTTGGAAAGCATTTTTATATTTATGTTGCAGCTGAGGTGTTAAGATAGTGAAAGAAAAATATTAATAGCAACATTGTAGTCACAAGGGATAACACTATCCTAAATGACTAGATAGCAGTAAATCTTAAGGGAAATATAGTTGCCTTCTATGAGAAGATTCCAATACTTTTTTTTTCTTTTGAAGTATATAATAAAACGGGCATAATGTGTTTTATCTAATAGATTACTTTAAAATATGGTATCAAAATTTCTAAAGCTCGAGTTTTAAGTAGTAAATATACCTTGTCATTTCAGTGTTGATCTTAACATTGAGACATATGTTCAGGTATAGAAATTTGAGGATTTTCAAATATATTCTTCGAATACGATTGTTACACTTGCAAATGTGTCATTTGGTTAATCTACAAAGCTATGCATGATATCAAGAACTTCTAGGAGATAACAGTGAATATGATTAAGTTTTATTAATGCATAAGACCTCATCTACGAACCATAATCCATTATAATTATTTCACAGCTGGATGTAAAGCTTTGAATAATGATCAGGTTAAGGTGTATATGGCAAGACTGGCAACAGATTCCGTGCCTTGAGATTACTAGTGTAAAGTATTCAGTAAGTATATCCATAACTGGTATACATGAATATATTCTTCATCTTTATAAAGGAAAATATATACTATCTAATTCTTTTAAGAATGACATGCTGTGCTGAAATATTAGGCGAGGTGTTGATCCATTCCATCTTTGCAGTACCTTGTCTGATATTTTAATAGATTCCATTTCAAGTATAGTTTTGATGAATATTGACTTTTCAAGTGTTCCTTAAATGCATTTAATTAGAACTACAGGGAGATAATTTTGAGGATTGATACCTAGGATCCTACCGTGATTTTGCTAACGGCGCAGTTAAGTTTGTTTCTCATACAGAGCACCTAAAAAGCTATCTTACCATTTTACTTGTGTGCAGCTTAGAATTTGACAGGACTTTTATCGGACAGTCTAGGCCAAAGGTGATAGTAAATATTTGCTGCTATTAATCTTTGCAATGATTTCATCGACGATTATATTAAAGATACTTATCCTCTATATATTTTTTCCTTAATTTTTTCTCTAAATTTTGAATTGAAAAAACGTTATACACTCGTTTGTTTTTCAACTAATGTTTCAGATAGACTAATAGTTTTAACTCTATGTAAAAAGTATTCTGGAAGATATGGCTAACATATTTGCATCCTTTAATATAATTTCTTGTTTTATGTATTATAGACTTAAAGATCAATCCAAATTCAAGTTTAAATAAATGATTACATAAAACTGCTGGAGACTCATCACCTTTCTACAGGGTATACTGGTGCTTTGCAATTCTCATATTTTCGGGATTTCTACAACAATGAAAGGCAAAAGAAGCAATATATTTAGATTACATTTTATGCTCATTAAAGTTTGTAATCTCTAGAGATTTAGATTATGCACTAGAATAGCAAAAACGAGTAGCAATGCATGGAAAAAATTAGCATCAGTTACTTAATCAATAATTAAGTAATCTCCAATCTTCCAGTAATCGGATTAATTAGTACTTAGAGTCTAGTTTATTTAAACGATGTGCACTAAAAAGATTATATCTCTTCTGAAAAGTGTAATTTATAATATTCCCCGTTTGAATCTGAAAACAGTTCTTTATGTAAAAAAATTGACATTTGTGAATGGTACACATTATTCTTAATATCGGAACACAGTTCAAAAATGACGTTAGCTGAAATGTATCAGAGTAATGTAATAGGCAACAAATTTTTAGTAAGGAAGCAAAGATTACCCTTAATGTGTCATGAAACATTGAATAAAATCTGATAGAATGGTTTGGTTTGTATCTATAAATAAATCGAATTTGGTTGGTGAATTTTAAATTTTCTGTTTGATAGCAGATATTGATTTTCTTTGAAGGTCATACTGAAAGGCAATCGCTGCAAATCAAAGTATTGATGCTTAAACGTGTTAGGCTATGTGAAACTCCTCAAAAGTACGTTCAAACTTAGTTAAGCACATAAAAATACATAGAGTATATTTCCGTTCAATAGTCTAATTTTTAACCGGAGAATACAGAAAAGTTAAATTGAAAGCAATTAAAAAATACATATTTATATAGATTTATAAATAATAAATGCACACAATACAGAATTTGAATGTTTAAGCAAGGTATGTTGTACACCTTCATTTAAAAGAGAATTTCTTTTTGATGATTTCCAAACTATCAACAAGTTACAGTTCTCAACATTGCTTATATTCTAAGAATCTTGGTTCTCCCCAGCGGCCAAGAGAACAAGACCATTGAATACTAAAATGAGGCCGAAAGACCAAGACCACTTAATACTAAAAATTTAAGCCAGGTACGAACCCAAACAAACTAGCAACATGGTTTAATTTATTTATTTCCAAAATGTGTAAGATGAATACGAACCAGTTTCCTCGCATCTTTTCTTTTGATAGACAGCCTCTGCGTAGCTTTGCCATATTCAGTTAACCTTGTGGATATTGGAATTTGCTTCTCTGAATGCGAAGCGCTTAAAACTGAAGAAACGAAAGTCAGAATATGCTTACACAAAGTCATATTCACAATTATTATCCCAAAAGGCTGTCAGCCCGAATGGGCTGATTGTTGCCACCAAATATTATCTCCCTGTATTATATTTAAAGAAATAAAATGATGAAGAATCTGCGTGTATGTACGTTCCTCTAACTGTGAAAAAATGGCAATATCTGCAGCCTTCCAATTTGAATAACGTAGTCCTCCACCCGAACATGAGCAACTGTAATATCAAATTTTGAATTTAGAATAGTATATATTTTTTTTCCTTTTCTTGTAAAACTTTGATGAAATTTCAATTACGAAAAAGCAATCATTTTTATCTCCAGCGCACGAGACTATATATCGGGAATTCTAAAGATATGCTGTTTTTAAATATGTTATAACTTTTCTCTTAAACTGAATTTCATGTGTCATAAGTGAGAAGAATATTGCTTAATAAATAATATTAATAATAACACACAAAGCGTTAATAATAAAAAGACAAAAAGGAAGGTTTCCAAGCCATCTAAGAAAACTGAATATTGGTTTTGTGAATTGAAAAAAGACTGAAAAATGTATGTCAACGCCTAATACTGTATCGAGAACTCTTAGCATATGCTTCTATGCTGCTTTTAAAATTTTCTTAGGTTCGCTAAAAACCAATAAGCTAAATAATAATAAAGCTAAAAAAACAAAAATAAAAGCATTACAAGAAATGTGTGCAACAGCAAGTCTACGAGCTGTGCGAGGGCATAAAAAACATTAACAGTTCCTTGGGCGATTGTTAAAATCTGGACCCTTTCAAGTGTTCTCTCTATTTTTTTAAAATAGTATTGTCTGACAAAAACCGCCTCGTAAACTGAAAACGGAAAGAAAGATTTTAATCGTTACTTGAGGTTACATTGATTGAACAGTGCGTTTCGCCGGCCTACCATTTTAAAAACTAAGAACAATAAAGATGATGATCTTTTCCCGTACTGGTGCTACAATCATGTTAATCCCAGTGCTTGAACCTTAGAAACTGTTTCAGGTCATTACATGTAATATTCATTGAGAAATTTCGATTGTGATTCTGACTGAGATGCGGCCTTATGTTTCAAAATGAGCTAGAAAAAATATAAAAATTAAATAACATACTAGATATATTTGGTATATACATGATTATATTTGTTTGCATGTTATGGCATAATATATTTACAGCCCTGTGGGATTTTGATTTTTTACTCAAAATTTATCTCATATTTAGATGCATTTACTTTTAGCTTTTTCGAGAAAAAAGTTGATGCATTCCACTTTTTATAAATCGGATGCAATTTCATAATACTAAAATTACGGTCTAACATTTGCTAAAAATTTTTAAAAAGAGGTTTAATTATATAATTTTATGATCTTTCTTTAAATATCTTTTTCTGTTTTGCAAAAGCGTAAAAGATCGTTATAATTGTTAAATTTCGCACTTTCTGAATCCATACCAAACTAATAAAGATAGATTCAGTATTTCTAGAGACGCCGTCGAGTCGGGAAAGTGGTTATAGTGATTCTGACAAGGTCCCGAGTTCAAATCCCAAAGAAAACATGGATGTGAATTGTCTGTCTTTTAATAGTAGGAAATGGTGCCTCCCCTGTTAGGTGCCTTCATAATAAAGTGACCATCGCGTTAACGCAATAACGGTAATGCCCGCCATTGCAAGAAAAGAAAAAAAATCGAGAAACTCAAGCTTAGGCTTATTACTCATGTTTCACCAAGTTCTTTACAAGTTGCAAAAAATTAATGAAATTATAAACTTAATTCTACTTTACATCCATAAAGCTCATATTTCAAAAGAAAAAATTAACATAATCTTACCCTGTACTTACTTTTATGGTGATAGATTTACTACTCCGTATACTCTTAAAAATATACACAGAGTAATAAATAATTCTTAGCCTTTTTTATAGTTGTTTTGCACCTTCTGTATGCACTTAGATTTTTGTATAGCTGCAATATGTGTATAATAAATATTACAGATATGTGAGTTGCTAAAAATTTTTTTACATTAAATATCATGTGTTAATGACTAATAAAATTTTAAAATAGACATTTGTTAAAAATACTAAATATTCCTACTTTAACAATAACATTAGACATGATCGATTGAAGAGCGTCTATTACAGTAGTTGAAAACTTTACAATATTATTTTAAAATCAAACATAAATTGCTTAAAATAGTTTTTCTATTTTTCATTCGCTTTATTTAAATCTTTAGTCTTATTACCAATCATTATTTTGAATTTATTTTATGTAATCACAATCATCACAAATAGTAATGTGTCTTTGCATAATTTTAACCTCCGTACGAAAACACTGCTTCACATTTAAATTAACTGCATTTTCATTACATTACATTTAAATTAATTAATATTATTTGAATTATATAATTACTTAAAACGCAAATTTATTAAATCGTGTCCTAAAACATTAAATCGTGTTCAAACAGGATATTTTAAAATTGTCGTACAGGACACACTTTCAGGTTTAAATGCTGTTAGATACGTAAATTATTTTAAGAAATAACACTTAAGATCTCTATGAGTGCAAGAAAATACACTAACAGCAAACGCTAATGATGAAACATGGTACCAATTGCTAAATCAAAGTATTTTATTACTCTTAGTGAATTAAAGGAAGTGCTACAGGAAAATTTTCTCTCAGTTGTAAACTTGCTTCCATTAAAAACTAACATTTCTATGCTAAGACATGTGTAAAATAAATGTACTTATTAGTTAGTAAATAAGGAAGGCATTCTATTTTTATAAATTTTACTCTTAAAATGCTTTCATGCTCCTTGTATTTTGGTAAATAAATAATCTTTAATAATATAATGTGAGAAATGTTAACAGCCTGAAGTAAAAATCACACGGCTGAAATCACTGCACGGCTGTCATTACTGGTGAGAATAATTATCCCATTACATTTGCATGCTGTTTTAATGATTATTCGTTCACTTAATGAAGAACAATAAAGTTCTGTTACGGAATGAAGCGTCCTTTCATTATTTATTACGCAAATAATGAAATTGATGCTGTTAAAGTAGCTTAGAGTCTAGGATAATTACATAAAATAAAAGGAGATTGCCTTCCCTCATTTTTCTGTACAAAGATTGCATAAAAAGGAAGAATTTAATCTATAATCTTAGTTCAGATGGGTTTCTTTAACTGATATAAAACGTGCTTAAAAATTTAATTAAGCTGCTACTGCTTATGATTTTATTTATTAGTCTCAATAATGGAAGGTTCTTGCTCTGAATAAAGAAATATAGAGAAATGTTTTGATCTGTCGGACATACCCTACTGTCTCCGATTGCTCCTTTCACAGATCTTGTTATTTTAGAAACGCATAATATAAAAATACCACATTATCTTAAAAATCTAAACATTTTCTTTCTTAACAGTTCCTTTTATTCAGATTTAGTAAACAATGTTTATACTTAAGAGAGTGATATGATGAAAATCCTCTTTTGCATACTTTAAGGGATTATGTTTAATATTTTCAATACTTGCTGATAACGGAAAATTAATAAGCATGTTACACATATGTAAGTAAGTAAATAAAACTGCGTTTTGTTATTTCAATAGCTTTCGGTACAGACTTATTGTATTCATCGTATATAACGTGTGCATTTGACCCCTTGAGGAAATATTACATAAACTGCGCGAAACAGATGACAGAAAAGAACAAAATTAGAAAGAAAACTGAAATTGTTTTTGACGCGAAATGGAGTGTACATAAATAAATAAACATTTTATGATTATTACTATTAGTCCAAAGGGACAATTTGCCATGAAGGATTATTATTTCCGTTTTGGCATTTTGCCATGGTTCACTATTAATGTCCGATTCACTTTTCAAATTGTTGCCACCAAATGTTATTGCCCTCTTTCATATTTAAAGAAATTAAATAATGAAGAATCTGCATACATGTATGTATGTTTCTCGAACTGGGATAAAACAACGATTTCTACAGCCGTCCAATTTTGAATAACGTACGTTTCCACCCGAATATGACCATTTGGAAGCCCAAATTTGGAGTTTGGAATTTGTTTTATTATCTATTTCATATTTTGTAAAACTTTAACAGAATTTTGATTAACATACTCAACGATTTCAAAGCGAGCAATGGCAACACTCTACGGGGGACGGGAACCTTTTTCTCGCCAAGGCGCGGAAACTGTGTATCGGAAATACTAAATATATGCTTATTTTAAAAGTATTTTGCGATATTGCTGTTGAACTGAATTTTATGTTTGAAGTGCGAAGACTATAATATTTAATAAATAAAGGTAACACACAAAACGTTAAAAAAACGCCCCTTTCGACGTAATTTAAGATCTGAAACCCTTCAGATTTTTTTCTTTTTTTTTTAATTTTTAGAAACAGTTATTTATCGATTTTTTTCAGCTTGAACTCAGTCAGAAAAAGGAATAGGGAATTGGCAATAAAAGGCTTTTGAATGATTTTAATATCTCGCTTGCATTTCAGATCTTAATAAATGTCTCTCATTTCTATTTCAATATATAAACCTTTGTCGTTATTATTATTATCATCCCCATCACTCAGTATTACTGTTACTGTTATTATTATTGTGGTGGTTCCTTTATAACAGAAAAAGATATCACTTAACATTTTTTGACTTAAAACTGACTTCTTTAAGAACAAAACACAATTTTATTTCCAAAATTTAACTACAGGATGGATATTTTAAATTGTTTCCAAAGCTCCAAAATTATATTAACAGTAATAAATAATTATTAAATAAAAATAAATTGCAAGTAAATAATAAAAAAGCGAGCACTGATTCTCTAAACCAATTTCAATAAATTACAGCAACCAGTAATTGTCCTATTTAGTTATACTAACAAAATAATTTCCTCACTTCTGACTTAATAATTAATTCTCCTTACAAAATTTTAAATAACCAAGTTTTTAAGAAGAGAAGTTTTACAAAAATTTTAGTAATATTTTCAACTCTCTTTTAACCATATAATCCGGATGAATTATTCAAAATGTGTTCCAAATTACTAAATAATTAATGAAAGGTTAAAAATAAATAAATTATGAAGCGTTGAATACGTTGGATTTATCTTTTCTTTAGAAATCATCCATACAGTAAGAACTTTCATTTCATGTAAAAGCAAGAAGGCATTATGTACTTTTTAATTTTTTTAACGCTTTGAATTTTTTAATTTAGAAAAACAATATAATTGACAAATTTTAGAAATCATATAATTTGTTAGTTTTTTATTCGAATGCCTTGAATCAAATTTAATTAATTTCTTATACAATTTACTTTGGATTTATTTAAAATTCAACTTCTATTTAAAGAAAAAGAAACAATTTTATTTAATGAATAACCTACGTTTTACCTGTTTTTTAATATTTTTATAATTATTTATAACTTTAACTTTTAATATTCATATACAAAATTCATTTAATTATTAGTAAGACAGCACACGAGAACTTTTTAATAATTTTTACTAGCAACAAGCACATTGAAAAATTCTAAATCATCTTTTGAGCTATGAAAATTTTTTAATTCTTTTACTTCAAGGATGTTCATCTCACGACTGTCAAAACTCATTGATAAAGACTAATATCCGTGAAAATGTGAGAGTCTGTGACGTTAAATTTGAGAATAAGAACTGACTGCATGATTTTTAAAATTTATGATTGTTTACTTACGTGAAATGCTTTTATTTTTAAAACAAAAGAAACAATAAGTGATAGTTCAAAGTATTCTGAATTGTGATAATCTTGGATTAAAGGAAACAGCAAAATTAAATTTATGAAAACAATCTAAGTATGTGACACTGGTTCTCTTTATCAAAAAACTATGATATTATATTTCAGAGATTCTTAAAATGAAATATGTTAAAATTTATTTGCTACTTATGTTTAAATCGACATGACTCTTTACCTGCAAGCTTGCTAGTATTACAATGAATAAATTTACTTTTGAATATAAAGCATAAAATTTAATTTAGTGGGTCTTTATAAGTTGTACATATCTGAAGAAAATATTCCGTTACTTCATGAAGAAGGTTTGAGAGTATAAGCGTGTATATTTAAGAATCTTTATTTAATTTCTTTGTGGTTTTCAAGCACGAATACAAATATTAAAGGTCAGCAAAACTTTCAGATAAATATCTTGAATATAATCTTTGCCTTCATTATATTTTCGTCAAACAAGATATTGGTTAATAAATATTCAAACAACAGGCTCAATGTTGAAATTAAAACATTTATGTTCATTCTTTGTTGTATGGAAGAGCTTTATGGCTAAAATTAATGTAACATTAATACATGCAATGTTATTTTGCATTATGTTTTGGGTCTCAACCAATATTAAATTATGCAAAATGCCATCGGCATATTTTTGTCAAATAGCACTGTGTTTGACATACCTGTGGTAATTTATGAGTTCGAAAGCTTCGAAAAATTAGGCACCAATGGTTTAAAGCAATAAAGACGTCAAATCTCAGGAAACTGAACTTAAATGTTTACAATTTACCTGCTTTTTAACTGTGGACAACTACCAGCTCAAGAAAAAAAGTTCCAAATGTCTCCTAATTTTAATATCAACACGAAATTTACCAACAATATTTACAAATGTACAAACAATATTTTGAAACAAACCTAAAGTTACTAAAACACTTTCAGTGCTTGACTTTTCAGTGTTTGTCGGCATACGTACGTATGTATGCCGTATGCCGACGTACGTATGCCGACAAAAGTAATACTTGAACTATAAGAACATAATTGTTATTATTTGACATTTTATTGCTAATAAATTATGATCACTCTAAAATGGCTTCATACATGATTATATGTGTATAAATGTTTAGCGACTGAGATGTGGTTATATAAAAAATAGATTAAATAATTTACTTAAAACTATAATAACCAATTTAAATCTTGTTCAAAAGGAAATACTACCTGCAAGCTCTTTCGCCGCCCAGACGGTATGGTGGTTAGGGGAATTTACTGCGGCACCGAAGGGCCCGGGTTCGAATCCCGGAATGGGGCCCTCTAAATATATGGGCGAACCGAATGTCCTGTCGTATTGATTGGTGGTCGGGGAGAGGGGTAGGAGACCCTAGGATCCCCCACCCCCGGGTGCTCTACCTGAAAATTGGTGTGGAACAAGTTCAACTTCCTTAAGGGTCTGGAAACCATTCTTCCATGAATCCATAGACAGAACAACAACAACATTAATAATCTGTTTTTCGAGTCTGTCTGCGTTACATGATTATCTGTTATTAGAGTATTTGAAATCAATATATATATATATATATATAATCAACTTGAAATTTATCGAAAGAACACTTTGCCTACACTCTTCTTTTATTTATCTGATATATACAATCTATCTATGTTATATCTTCTGATATATATGATTACCTATTGTTGAAATTTTCACTGAGATAAATATATAACCAATTTGAATCCATCAAAAAAAGTGTTATCTGTGATCTAATTTCAATTCTTTCTGTTCTAGACGTTGTCCTCTAAAACATGATCAGGTTATCATACAAATCGATGGCTATCGTTGATATACTAAACCGAAAACGTGCGTTTTGTCGGCGACTTCTTGTCTATCTCCCGGTGAAAAAAATCGATTTTTCCTAGACTCTCATTTATCTTCACTTTTGAAAATTTATTCCGCACCCTACAACTCTGTAGAGATTAAAATTGGGATAAAAAAGAAGATACAAAGTTTTATTTTATTTTCACTCTTTAGCTTGAATGATTGATTATCTTCTAAATTGGGTATCACAAGTCTGCTCTTTGCGACTTTGTTTAGCCTTTTTTGTTTAGCCTACGGATATTACGTAGGAAAAAGTTGCTAATTCCGCCGGGAGACAAATTTGGAAAGTCATAAGCAAAGTTTATTACGTAAGTTTTTTTTTTTTAGTTACTGACAGTGTCGTGGGAAGAGATTTTATCGCACGCGTATTTAACCATGGAGTAATTACTCAAAATAATTAAATAAGTGATACCATGCATTTACTTTCACATTTTTGCTGCAAAATATATTAGAAGTTCTTCCATGCAGTTTAGTGCCTAATAAACAATATTCAAATTATTTGGAAATGTACATTAGATACATAAGTTTATGTACGTATGCTCTGAATAAATAAGGGATTTGAGTAAAACCTGGAAGTTCATGTAAATAAAAATGCTTGAGACATTCAAATAACAAAGCAAGGAAAATATATTGTATTTAACGCCGAAGAAGTATCTGAGTTTAATGTAGAATAAATAAATTAGTCGCTTTAGGACCCTATCTAAAATAAGTTCTGCAATGATGTTTAAAATAAGAACCAAATTTAAGTGTATTTTATAAAATGTAGCGTTAATATTATATATACATAAATTGATATGTCACTTAACAAGAAAATAATTATTCTTCAATTGAAATAAAAGTAAAAATTATATATTATAAGGATTAGAATGTAAATGAGGAATGAGAAAATTCCATAGCTATTCTCTTACCATTTGAAAAAGCACCTAAAAAGCAGCTTATCAAAAAATTATATTTTCAAATATCTGTCACTATGAATTTAAGTTTTCTTGCTTTAATATTTTATTTCTGTATTGACTTAGATGTATTTATTTTATTTTCAGTTTCTCTATATTAAAGTAACTGTTACATTAAAGTGAATTTATAATTTAAAATATGCGATTAAAGTATCTCTATTTTTAACATAAGTTGCATGGCCTAAAATCGGATGTAAAGTAATACAAAATGACACATATACACTCTAGAATATAAAAAGCGACGCACTAAAAAGGAGTTATCAGAATGGGACGAAATTCGTAGATGTGATGTACACGTATTGAAAACCAAGCCCTAAGACTATCATAGTAACTTAATATTTTATTCGGGAAATGCCGATAGAAAAAAGCTGTAATGCGTTGCACAGCCTCTGACTCTGATGCAAACTATTATTCAGCTGGGAACTGACAAATATCGTTTTGCAAGACTGCTTGCCACTTATTGCTTAATTCTTATTTTTTAATTTTAATTTTTAATCAGCAGGGATAGTGCGTACATCAGCGGAACGTTATCAACTAATGAACTTGTGAACATTCTAAAAGGTGTTAAAAACTTTAAATCATGAATTAACAGCAGAATATCAATACAGTATGACAAAACAGCAATATACCATAATTTATATATATATATTTTATTTTTTATGTTACTTTGCAAGTATATTTTTATGTTGTATGTTTGTATTCATGTATATATTGTGTGTTATATGTATGTTTGTAATGTCAGTTCATATTGCATGTTTAGTTTTATTGTACATGTATATATGTTATATTTTATAATTTTATAATAAGCAAACCAAAGATACCACTCTGGATCATACATACCATTGTAACTAATCTTCTAAAAACCCTTAACTATGCAAAATTTACAAAATACACAAACTCCTGAAGCGGCACCCTTGTTTCCCATGGGAGGTGTTGCTCTGGATAAGAGAGAACGTGGGCCCTACACCTGTTTACCTATGTTAAACACCAGGTATCCCCTCCCTTCGTCACCAGTTACCACCTGTCTGTAAGATCCTAGGTCGAATATGCCCGGCACCTTTACAAACGAGCTTAGCGTTGCACAATAGCATGGGACGGTAAGCATGATGGCTTTCATAATTTCAACCCTTGTTGGTTGAGTTGCCTATTAAGTCCTACATTGGCAACAGATGAATAGGCAATAGAGATATTATGTCTTTGTGTCGTGTACAGTTTTAAAAGTATAATTTATTTAATATAGTTTAATAAAAATATAATTTATTTAATATAATTTAATAAAATATAAATAATTTTTGATATATAAATATAATTTAAATTATAAATATAAATGTTAATGTTATTTTAATTGTTATTTTAAGATTTAATGGTCATTGCAGTTACTAGTGTCCCGGTTACACGTCAGATCTTTTATAAGGAAGCCGATCGGAAGTTGACTCTGTCGTCGCTCTTGGTAGACCGCTATCTTCTTGAAGCTCTGAACGGCCATGGTTCACCCATTCCTGCCAATGTCGTCGAATAGTACCATCGTTGCCACGCAGATGTCTATCGTTAATGCTGTATTCTAACATGATAAACTGAGAGAATGTCACTGATGCAATCTGTCGATTAACGTGTTTAAGTGATGACAACAGCAATCTTGAAAGTCAGGCTTCTTTCAGGAAGTCTTTTGGCAGTAAGTCATAGCACATGAATGGTAAGTTATCACCATTCAGTTGTACGTCTACTATACAGCCAGCAACATTGTGATAAAAGAAGTGCACGCAATGGACATGTTGATCAAGCTTCAGCAATGGGATGATGCGTTCACTAGCATCGGCGTTAGGAAGCCTCCGCTTTTATTCACTCTTATCGATACTCCATTGTCTGGATGGATCCCATTGCCACAGAGTGAAAATTTTTTCACTACGTCAATGTGAATTCTAGAGGTTCCTGAATAGAAACGGAAGGCTCATCTGTGATTCAACCAAAGAAAGGAACTACTTGCGCAAAGCGATGTGATTTATGAAACTCACCTGGTTTAAAACTTTAAGAACTGATTTTTCCAGGGAGTATTACCACCGGTAATTTGTGCCATTATTAACTAGAGAACTCTGCTGATAAACTTTTCGAAATGCGCTGATAAGATACATAATCCGTTTCAGAAGTTTAACTGTATCCACTGCATAGCCCCAAAACCACATAAAGACTGCCACTTTTCCGATAACCTAGCGTAGTCCTTGGGGGTACTCCTTCTTCAATGACATCTGGTGCCTGGGCGGCCAAACGTTTCGCATCTAAGCAAGCTTAATTCTACAAGAATAGAATCACATTTACTAGATTTACTAGCTTTCGCAGAAGGTCATCGTTCCAGATGGGGCTTACATTTAGAAATGATGAACTTCGACTTTCGCGCAAAGTACATTTTCAACATACATTTCATAGGCTGGCATATCTCTAAAAGAAAATTAGTGATAGTGCACTAATAGTTAGTTAACATCAAATCCATGTGTCACTAGTCCCTTAGCAAATAAAGTTATCAAAAATTCACCTCCATCGCTGCAGATCTGAGAAAGTTCTAGTTTAAATTAGTTAACAAATTCTCTTTATCTTCAACTCAAATAATTTTCATAATATTCACGAAAGCAGCCAAGGCGTTCAGATTCCCATCAGATGTCACAAACTCCCCATTAACTGTATCATTATATTTGTTTCAATTCTTGCTACGCATTATGAAAGAAATTAATTAAAGATTTTCTGCTTATCTTTCGTATAATTTTATGCTTACCCAGAGTAAAGTTTAAGAAAACTTTTAGTTTTGACTTTAGCTGGTGTATCAATATTGGGTCATGATTTCTATGTGTATTTTGTAAAGTATCAATAACTATAATTTACATTTCCTTGGCAGGTACTGCCATACTAAATATAGCATGTCTACGAGTTCCGAATATATACCTCATTTGTGAATACAGTTTGCGAAGTCATGAATCGTTTCGCAGTTATACTATGAGCCCATCGTTTTATGACCGTCAGACGAAAAATGAAGTGGCGAAGCCATAAAACCTTCTTACAACCCTTACTTGGTTGTAAGTTTAACCATATATCCTTTTATACTATCAGAGGTATCTGGGAATTTTATTCTGCAGATTTAACGTTTTTGTTATGTAGTAGTAAAGATATTTAAAGTATAAATCGAAGAAGTTCCCCATTTTCTTCACGCATAATTAACATAAGAAATCATCGATTTGTCTGAGGCCAAGGATTCAAAACGATACTGAAAGCAATCAAGATCTGAATTATACGGAAAATTTCGGAAACAAAAAGTTTTATTTTTCTTCATTAAACTTATAGAATTTTACTTGACTTAATATAATGCTACACTAGAAAAAGTAGCTTTTATTAATAAGAAAAAGTAATGGGTAGATTTAAATTCTTATAAATTTCTCCAAGTATTTTGAATTTTGCTAGATTTTAAACAAATTCACTTAATCTTCTTATTATTTGAAATATTCTGAATTATTTTATAATATTAGCTTTAAATCGATCGTAGCTTTAAAATTTTATATTTGTAATTCAGCAAAACTCCAGAATTTATTAAAACTTAAGCATATCAATTAATTATCATTAACACAGTTTTTAGAGTTCAGTAAATTAATTATCATTAACACAGTTTTTAGAGTTCACCATATCATTAACACAGTATTTAGAGTTCAGTAAAACAGTAAATTATGAAAAATGTCCTAATGATTTCCTTCATTAATTATAATTGGTTATAGCTAGGTTTTACAATATTTCTTACTATGCTTGATTCGTTCCCAATTTTTCGCGCCCACCAGCCGCCGAGCGGTAAAGTCGCTGAACACTGGTAGTTCGTCCGAGGTTCGAACGGGCTGGCTGCATGGGCGTTTTCGTGATTTTCCCCATGTGTAACGTGTATACGGGCAATTTTCCCTTAGAACGTCCTCCACGAAGGCATCCCTCCCCTTAGGCTAGATAGCCCTAGTGTGCTTTGCCATAATTAAATACACACACACACACATTCCCAATTTTTCACATTGTTTCTACTAAAAGTTATAACAATCTCCAATCAGTTTCAGCTACATTTACGTTTACCCAACTCTTTTAATTTTCAGTAACTCATTTAATTTAAATACAGTATAGCTATAAAGTCCTGATTATTCTCTTGTGTTGTTGTTGTGACTTATTTCACTTGTTTGACAGTAACGCAGGACAAGCCCATGAAATTCATTATGGCAAGGAGTGGAAGGTTGCGCTTGTCATTGGCAGAAGCCTCGAGCCCCATACAGTTGACAGTACGACTTCTGCTCAGTTCTGCCCCCAATTTTAATGCAGTGCACTACGGGGGACGGATCCGTGAGCCTCCCACCTCTCATTCCCTACCACAACCTCTCGAGAGGTCTGACGGCTTGCTAACCTCTATCCCGCTTGGGTGTCTTATTATCTTGTAAATTATGTTATTCCAAAATCTATTTAATCAAAGATCATATAAATAAGAAATAGATGGTAGGAATTTCCATGTTCGTACACGTGGTAAATAATTATACGAACACGCCTTTCATGTTAGGTTACTATAAAAAACGATTGAAATCATCGAGTTTGAAATTGGTAATTATATTTTGATTGACTGATATTTTGGTTCCAAGTTAGACAGAAAAAAGTTAGCGATTTTTAATTTAATTATCGCAAGGATATTATCAATCAAAATTGTTACTTAACTTCTTAACTGTATTATGTTCACGTTAATCTCCATAAAATAAAATGCTTATTATCCATGAATTTTAAATTTATACTCTACTTCAAAGATGATTTATTATTTTTATCAATAGCAAGCATACTTTTTTCGTGCAAAAATAAATAATTTTCTGCAATCATCGAATCGCAATTTGCAGCATGCATATACCATCAATAAATAAATAAACCATAACTGAAGGAACCAGAACCAAAGATTTCATTTGCCTTTTCGTTGTGGCTTTGGTTTCTTCATCTGTCTCTCTCTCTCTTTCTCTCTCTCTCTCTTTTTTTTTTTTTTTTTTTTTTTTTTTTTTTGTGTGTGTGTGTGTGTGTGTGTGTGTGCTTTGTATATTTTGCCGTTTCAATTTCACAAGAAACCAGTTTTTAAAACTTGTATACAATAAATTTCCTTCCTCAAACTGAAAACTATTTTGACTTCTGTTCTCTTGTGTACATTATGTACCTAATTTTGAGTCACACCCTATGTACCTAATTTTGAGTCACACCCAAGCAAATTATATCTGCATGATTTATTTGAGATAACAGTAGATTTGGAATTAAAATTTTTTAAAACGTTTTTAAGTTTCTGAAACAGTTTTAATGCTGTAAATTGTGTAATAATATATTCTCATTTAATAAGTTTAAATTCAAGGAAAGATTTGATTTGTTTCATACATCATCCGTATATAATTCCGAAACGTAGCTCTGTTAGTAATTCTTTGGCTACTCCTTCACAAATAACATAGCGTTATCAATTATTACTTAGTATCATTGAAATTGTTCCACTTTTGTATTCCGAACTATTAAATATAATTAAATTTAATTTGTGCATTCCTATCAGAAAATTCATCTATTTAAATTAAATTTACGTCTACATACTTCGTTTCTTATATATTTATATATACATATATATATCTAGACGATGACTCAGCGTAGAAGCACATGTAATCATCTAGTAGACTGCACAGAAATAAATCAGAATATTTAATAATGCACAGTCACAAATGCCATCTTCGTAACTTAAAGGACACAGAATACTAGAAATAAAAGACTAGTGTCTATAACAATTAAATCCATTTTAATGCTCAAAGACATATGCATCAGTGAGATTACAGAAGGTGTCTAAAGTTGATATCGAGCTCCTTAGCACAGGCTTGATATCATCAGTGTATGGGATCATTTATATTTTTGAAACCTGCTGACCTGTCTTTTACTTCTGAAACAACTGCAAATATCTTGCTACAACCTTCTCATCACTTTCAACGAGGATTTCATGCACCAGTTCTTTGACTTTGAAGTTATGACCGTAATAGTGAAGCATTTTGAAATATTATTTACATAGTTTACCTTTCAAACTAAATAATGTATTTTACATACAAAATAACATAAGTATATATGGAATTGATTTTTTAACCAAAATTTCAGAATACATACATTTTCAGAAAAGTTACAGAAAATTTACCTAAGTAAAAATAATCATGCTTTGAATTATTGGGTTAGTGCATTCATCCATGAAAGTCACTGACTTACCTTATTTCGAGCTAGATTTCAAATAAATCAAGAAATTCTTTTCAGTATTAAATACCAAAACGCTGAATTCTGCACAGGAAATGAGTAGCAAAGGTACTTACCTGAAAGTAAAGAAATACAGTTATTACAAAAATATATTTTTTATCCTAAGCAGTACACAGAAAACATACTAAACTGTAAAGTAACTAAGCTTATGCAAGTAGGTGAATGATAATTTTGCTGGTGATTGTTTTCACACGCTTTTGTAAAAGCGTGTGAAAGAAAGAATATTGATCTTATTTTTTTTTTTTTTTTTACTTTATATGCATTAAAGGAAACTTATCTCTAATCATGGGAAATGTTGTAAAGCTTGATTAATTTTACCCCCTTCCATTATTCAAAATATTAAAAAATCGTAAAATTGTTACAATATTTTGCATCAATGCACGTATTCTTTGCATTCTATTCTATTCAGAGATTTTTAAAATCAAACTACTAAAATTTTTAATTTGAACTATGCAACTTTATTTTCTTCTTTATTGCAAACTTTTGGTTTAGTTAATATATAACAATTAATTCAGGTATTTATGATGGATGATAGGAGTTAGTCCATCAAACAATTAACATTTGCTTTATATGTTCCTCCCTAAGTATGATTAAAAAACAAGGAATAACCGTTAAAGAAAATGAATAAAAGTATGACGAAAATTAATAAATTAGTTTTTTAAATAGTCCCTCGAATATTTGATATAAAAAACTAGAACTTTCTTACTTATTAAAGTATAATGAAAACTTGAAAATTTTGTTTTAATGTTATTGTTAAAAATTTTGCTTTCAAAAAATCAATTTTCATGTATTAAAAATCTCTGCCGCCTTCTCTTCATATCCCGAAATGTTTTTTTTTTTTTTTTTTTTTTTTTTTTTTTTTTTTTTTTTTTTTTTTAAATTCTCCTTTATATTCTAAGAAGAACATTATTTAAAAATATTGCATTCGTTGAAGTAGCATTTAAAGAACATTCTGCATATCGCTGTCTCTGGAAAATGCTATTGACAGTTATTTCAGATGGGCATTTCAGTTGTTAAATGCGATTTATATTGACTCACTTAACAAAGGATATATTATCAATTTTTAAAAAAAACCTTCATTATGATATCTAGAGAGAAAATCCATATTGCTTGAAAATACCAAAAAAATTATTAACTTTTGCAGATAATTAACTTTTCCAGAGGGAAACCAACGTTCTGTGTTTCCAAATACGCGCTTTACTGAAACAGCTGTTTTAGAAAAATTGAAAGAAAATATTTTGAACACAGTGTTTCAAAAACGAGTTTTCCGGTGGTAGGAAAATGCTACTCATTCATTCGGACTACAATATGAACTTTGAACACTGTTTATTCTTCTGGAGTAGTAACAACCAAATGCAATACGTGTGGCGCGTATGATTAAAAGGCGTTCACGAAGCAGATATTAGTTGTCCTGGCTTGTTAGAAGAGAAAACACAAACGGAGGAAAAAATTACGCAGTCGAAACTTGGTACCTTCCTGACGTATACTGTGCTTTGCAAGCCATCAAAATCTAGATGTGCCCCAGTGTAATCTATTATATATCTCAGAAGATCGCTAAATAAAAAAAGACTGATGATTTTACGTAACAAAGGATATATTATCAATATATCCCTAGTATCTCCGTCAACCAACATTTATTTTAAGCTTGATGCCTCAGATATTCTTCAAACACAATGTAGCTAACGGTAACTGCTCTTTTCCCTTATTTTTCCATTTCATGACATTATTTGCCCACCAGCGGCCGAGCGGTAACGTCGCTGAACACTGGTAGTTCGGTCCGAGGTTCGAATCCCGCGAACGGGCTGGCTGCATGGGTGTTTTCGTGGTTTTCCCCATGTGTAACGTGTATACGAGCCAGTTTCCCTTAAAAAGTCCTCCATGAAGGCATCCGTCTTTTAAGGCAGATAGCCCTCGAGTGTTTTGCCGTAATTTAATAAACCAAACCAAACCATGACATTATTTATTACATTATATGACATATATGTCTTTTGTAAAACAGCGTACGTATTAAGTGATTTTGCTCAATTTAAACATAATAAAATTAGTTTTCGAAGCATACTTGGACAAGTTGTTCGGTGGATTATTTAGTACATATAGTTTTGTCAGACCATATTTTCAATGTAGGTGGTGTGGTGTGTGTGATTATTGCAAAGCCTCGAGGGCTATCTGCCTAAGGGGAGGGATGCCTTCGTGGAGGACTTTCTGAGGGAAACTGGCTCGTATACACGTTACACATAGGGAAAACCACGAAAACCTCCATGCAGCCAGCCCGTTCGCGGAATTCGAACCTCAGACCGAACTACCAGTGTTCAGCGACTTTACCGCTCGGCCGCTGGTGAGCCTTTATTTTCAATGTGGAATGACTTTATCAGAACTTAATTCCTTTGATTACTGTATGCATTGTTTTAAATTAATATTACATAAAATAACTTGTAAAATACTTACAATGTTTCAGTGTTGTGTTTTATAGAATATATTTTTATATATTTCGAATATATAAAAATAATAATTTTTATATATTCGATTTTTTATTATTATAAGCAGTGACCGGTAATTTCATAAGATTGTTTTAATATAGAATAGTAGAGTTTAAAAAGAAAAAATATTTTTATTATTATTTTTATTTTATAATCATTCTTTTCTTCGTCAATCTTTGAGGTTTTCGAATGTTATTTTATCAAATTGCTGATCATTGACCACAAGTAAAACATTTCTTTAAACATTAACATTTCAGATTGGAGAATTTTGAAAATTACTTTGCGAGCTGTTTCAATTTACTTCAGTATTAGGTGAGTCGATGAAACTGAATCTTGATACAAAAAATAGGGCATAAAATCGAAAGATTCTTTCACCACCATGACTCAACAAACTCGGCAATAGAAATGTTATTGATTGTAAGTTCTATTTAAAAAAAAAAATATATATATATATATATATAATGCGACCCACAAAGAAATTGAACCGGACGAACAAACAAAGAATAGTGAAATAGGCGCCAAAAATTTGTTCAGGCGGATACTGAAAATCTTGTTCTGTTTGGATAGAGAAATTGCTGTCGCTTTTTACATGACAATGCTTCTGTTCATTCTGCTGAGACAGTGAAGTGCTTTCTGACAGAATGTGGCAGAAAAAAGTCCAACCTCTCACCTTATTGACCTGCTCCTTCAACAACTGTCGTTTTTCTTTTCCGCATAAGAAGAACCGAAGTAAGAGATTTCAGAATGTAAAAAGGCGAACCGCTGAAGTTGTTCAAAGTATTCGCAGAACGTCTATGATACTGCTGAGCTCTTCAAAGAAAAGAGAAATCGTAAAACAAGAGCAAACATAATGCTGAAAAATAGCATAAATGCAAATTATTATTAAATCTGCTATATTCTCTACTTCAATATTATATTCTGTCATCTCTGAAATACAAAAGCTAATAAACTGTACATTTATTACACCTAGGGTAATAAAAGACAACTGTAACATTGTTACTACTATTTTATTGCAGACGCCTAAAGCAAAATATAATTTTTTTAGTAATATAACGTTTTGACATTTATAAGCTTCTCATTCTAAAAGTAAATTGAAATATTTATAGCTTCTGTAATATTTTTCACAGTTTGACAGGTGATATAAAACGCATGTTGACATGAGCAGAGCTTCAATTGCTTAAAGCTGTTTTATAGGCTGAAATGAAAACGTTACCAAAATTACTGTTAGTTAAGAATATTATATTTTCTCGAATGCTTTAGTTTTTAAATGACAAAGAATACGAAACCTTCCAGGAATATATTGAATGAACGCTGCACTATCATAACATTAAAGCTTTGTCTAACATAAAAATTTAAGACTTCATCATATATCAGTAAAAAATATCAGTAGAAATATCAGTAAAACTTGCTTGTGTATAAAATTATATCATTCATTATTTTAGCTAACAGTTACTTTTCAAGATTTTTCTCATTATTTTGATTTATATATGTGCTATTCTTCAAGAACATAACTCAAAGATACATTACTCAGATTTATTTGCTGCTCCATGATGGTTTGTTTGAGGGAATGCTGGTGTTGTAATTGTAACTTGTTTAATTTCCATAAACTAACAATAGGTAGTAAACACAAATGTTAAATATTAAATCAATTATTAATTGCGTTAAAAGATGAAAGGATAAGCTTTCTGCAGTTCCTTTATTTATTTTTAATCTACCTCAGTAACATTTTTATAATTTAAGATATAGTTCTAAAGATCTATATTGATGTATAAGACGTTTACTGAGAAAAACCTAAATAGGTTAAATCTGCCAGCGAAAGATAAATTCTCTGGACATGCGGTAATTCAAATTTACGTGAGAAAAGAAGTGAAACATTCATTGATTACATTAGGAATAGGATAAAATATCCACTTATTAGAGACATAGAAAAAACAAATTGTTTTCTGTTTTCTTTGTAATGTAACCGATCATTTAATATAAACTCTGTTGTTAATACAAACTATGTTGGACTACTATACCAACGAGGGTGCCCTCTGGTGAGTAGCATGAGAAAGAATTTTCAGTAAAATCCAAGTGTTAGGTTGTTAGGTAAGTATCCAACCTGTTAGGTTGTATCAGACTCTTGCTCTGTAATATTCTTAAAATCAAATGTGATGTCCGTGTGAAGCTTAAACATCTTAATAAATTATTGTTACACTACAAAAAACTCTTTTATGACCCCATCCAAAACGATCCCCCTTACAGTAATACTACTTTCATTATATATTTTTAATTAGTAAGTTTAATATTATGTCTTTAATGCTACAATAACTTTTATAACATGAGTTCAAGTTGTATGACCATTAAAAATGTACGCAAAACATCCATTAGTTTACAATAAGGACAAAGTATTAAGGTACTAAAGAAAGGGGATTTCAAATGTGTTTAACATTTAATAACATACTCGGATAACTGCAAAGTAACAAACATTCACAAACAGCAAAAATTATGTAAATACATCAAACAAAACCCACTTGCAAGCTCCAGAGTTAACATTGATCTTTTCACAAATGTGGGAACTCAAACTCTAGTTCCTATACTTTTAACTATTTTAAATCAAGTTTATTGCTTTTATTGCGAGACGGTTACTTGAAGAAAATTTCGTCCTTGTGAAATATAAATTACTGCCATTCCACGGCATTAAGGTTTGTTACATTAGGGTTTCAACACGTGTATCAACAATTCTGTACTCAGAATTTTCCAATATTGAATGTATAATCCTATCTCGATGTAGGAAATATGTGTTGCAAGCAAAGAGCCTTGATGATGAGAAAAATATTTTCATTATTTAAACAAAGCGTCTTGCAAATATTTTTATATAGATGCATGGTCGTAAGCCAAGTGTACATAAGCAATGATGCAAAGTAAGATTCTTTACAATTTCCCAGACATCAGTCAAAGTACAAATGGCGTTTTTCAAAGTTTACACATCGTCGCATGAAACGGGACTATTAATTTATCTTTATATTCTGTATTATTAGCTGGTAAAAGAAGGCCTGATGATTTATTGTTTAGACATTTTTCCTGACAAATCAAGCAAAATCTAAAAAATCCGTTAGCAAAATATTTAACACTAAAGAATTTTTTTTATTTTAAAAACAGAGTGTTTCTTCTGAATTCTGTTATATTCTATGAGGTAAAATATATAACAAATAGCAATAATTCTTTAAAACCGTATAAAACGTGGTTTTGTATTTCCGATATAATACTGGTCAATGATGTTCTTCGCGAATGGAAAGTTACCTGTAGTATACAAAAAATAATAAATTTAGAGATTAATGAGTACGATTTATTCTGAATTTTTCAAAAAGTATTGGTTTATTTTTCTTCAGTTTTTTATTATCACTACTTCCGAAAGTAGGAAAGATTTAGTGGAACATATTCTGCATTTTCCATTTTAGCAGTGTTTTCTAATGGAAGAAAGGAGAGTATCAGTTTCCTAGAACTGCATAATATTTGTATAATGTAATGAAAATATAAAGTTGAATTTTTCTTTCAATTCAAAATGGCGTACATTCCTTCTGTATAAAATTCAGGTGCTGCGATTAAAATTACATTCACATATTCACATTATTCTGCTTCAAAACCTTTCAGAAATTAGCACATTATTATTAGAATAAAAACGTATTACAAACTTTAAATTAATTAAGAGACGAAAACATACTGCATCATAATTATTGAAAGATTAATAATAAATTATTTTCATCTTATATCGTAACAGAATAATTTTCATGAATATTAATAGGTTTTTATCTACATTTAAATTTTTATAACTTTATTTTAATGCAATTTATAATTAGGAGAGCTTCAAAAACTATTAAGGAGATAGTTTAACTTGTGTCCCTTTAATCGTTAAAAATTTCTTAGTAATTATGAATGAAGCCTCTCCTTGTTTCGCATATTCCAAGTATATTTTCAACACTATTATTTTTGCAATTATAGAGAACAAACGAGTTAATTTATTGAGTCTCACAATTTTGCTTTGTTTTTATTGTTTTATTATTTTATTATCAATATCTCTCTAAAAGAATCGCGTATTTTTAATAATATAAAGAAAGACTATGCAGGATCCATCTAACAAAATTCGAATTGATAGGTTTATCAGTCAGTCTTCTTAATTTGCTCGAGTCGTGTTATGATAATGATGACCAACTCAAATAATAAAAAAATAACATATCTCCAATGTACAGCAAAGCCAACGTATAAAGTGCTTGAGAACATATTTTGGCAATACTGAATAAAAGACAATTGTCTTAAATTAATAATTAATGATTTAACGCGGATATTTTTATTAAATTATTTAGTCTAGAGAAAACTTATCAGCACAATTAGCATATATTCTAATAAATTTTCTACCGCACTCTATGTCACAATTATCTAATTTTGAAAGAAATGTATCATATTTTATTGCTTCCTATAATAAAATTATTTACCATATGTTGCACTTGGTTATCTATTTATTGATTACATTACGTTAACTAAAATACTGAGTATATTTGTAATTTGTTTGTTATATATCTTTATCGGGACAGAAAAACGAAATTTTTTTTCTTCCACTTAAATAAGAAAGAAAAAAGATAGAGAGAGAAATCTAATTCATCATTTTCTTCTATCTCTCGTTAAAACTCAGCAGATGGTCTAGTTCTTAAAAGCCTGTCTCTACAACTGCTTATGATCCAACCACATACATTTTCCCCGCGACAGATTAAAGTATAGCTTTTCAGACTTATTTGGTATATCTTTGTTCGTAGAGTTACTTTATTGCCTGTGTCATTACAGTGTCCTTATCGTGTCATCCAACAAATTTTCCGATATACCATTAACGAAAAACTCTTTCTACTAGTTACGGGCCATGCTACTGTCTTTTCTGGTAATGTATAATTTAATGTTATTATGAAATACCATCATGAAATATATAGGCGTGTTTTTAGATTTTACTCCTGAGTGCAAGTTTATAAAGCAGTATGGTGAGGACACACAAGAAACGAGATCATGCAAAACTAGGGCGTTTCTAGAAGGAATAAATTACAGAAGCGAAGAATAATTTCTTCACTTATCAGACATAATAAAAACCTTCAGTGCATCAAACCAATAATCTTGTATATTATCATTAAACAGCATGCCCCCCCCCACTATGTACGAAATGCCAGTCGTTGCAGTCTGATTCCTACCTTGAAATCAAAGATACGAGTTCAGCGGCTGCTGGCTTTATCCTTTGTGGTATAGCCCAATTAAAGGTCTCGGTCATAAACCAGCAAAATGATAGGTAGGTTTCTCCATTCCTGATTAGTGCTTTCCAAAAAACTTCTAGTCACTTGACAAAGAAAGAAACTTTCAAATAAATTACGATTTTCCCGGGTTTTTTCTGAAAATATAGCGGTATCCAGTTAAAATATTTCATTCTACGATGTTTAATGTTTGTTAATATTAAAAAAAATTTTAACATATCCGAAATGTTTAGTTTGAAAAGCAAGTAAAAAGGCAATCAGAAGTTAGATTGGTTTGGTGACTAGCATTAAATATATCCGAATGCATACCGTTAGTAAATGTGCTAGAATATTCATAATTAATATTTTATTGAGATATTCTGATGCATAGAGTGTTCAGAAAAGTTTTCAAAATTAAATATTTCCTAAATGATTGGCTATATAGACCCATAGTTCCAGCAATACATAGGAATTTTAAATGAGGTTACTGAAACTTTGAGAGACTCTTTACATATATTGTTCAAGTTATTTACGCAAGTTTAGATTTCAAATGCGGATTTCTGAAGAAAAAAAACTGTTTATTTTGCAAAATTTATTCATTTAAGAAGAGTAGTTTTAAATTACTTTTTGCAGAATTGGAAAAATTTGGAATTTCATATTTAATGAAATTCGTTTTATGAGCGTTAAACTTTTATGAGCGTTAAACTATGATTTTTATTCTTTAAAATGTGGTTAATGTTATACAACTTTAATAATATGTTCAACCCCAGCTGTGCCTACTAAAGGGTAATAAACACATCTATATTATTTTACTTTTAAAAAATTAATAAACTGTTAATTCTGAATTTATTTCGTGTAAAGTAAGTAAATGATGACTATAAACGAAAATCACATCGCATTGATTGGAAGGATTACTGTAAGATGGCTATGTAACGAAAGAAAGTTTGAAGAATAGGATTCATAAGCGTGCATATTTGCTGTATAACAAATATACTGTAGATTATAAATTCAAAATTAGGAGGTAGTAGGTTTAATTACGAGAGCGAGGAAAAATTAAATTTGACTTGCTAGAAAAATACTTCAAAGTAATTGAACATAAAGATTTATTATCAAAATTATAAGTTGCATTTAGCAAACTTCATTATTTGATGCTAATATGTAATATTTACCTCACAATTTGTGTATTAAATGTAACACTTATTGAGCAATGATATTATATAATAATGTTAAATAATTGGAATTTTTTTTTCTTAATCACTACGAAATGCCATTAAATGCTTTTATTCTGAGCTTTTGCTTTCATATTTTGATTTCCATTGTTCTGTTTTCTTTAAATAAAATGCTTACTCTTTCTTGTGCTCTCTTATAATTTGACTTCGAAGTGCTAGCATTAATATACATACTATGTTGTAGAATCTGGAAATAAATAATTTCTTTTTTTTATAGCTTGTTATAGAAATGGCAAGATTTGGAATTTCATGTTTAGTTCATATTTTGACTCTTCTCCCGAATTCTGCACTTTTCTAATAGAGATTTTTCCATTTCAAAATTCAATTCTCTTAGCTAAATTTACATCTTTGCGTATGCATTGTTAGAATAAAATTTTGAAAATAAGTTTTGTTATCTATTTATCGTCCAGTACACACTCATATTAATTACATTTACATCAAAATTTCACACCGTATTCTTGAATTATTATCTATCCACAAAAAGGGGTCAATTATATAAATAAAACTTTGATTTTATTACAGTAACAGCATATTTAGTTTTATAACAATTTAAATTGTGGCAAAAATATTAAACTATAATTATCATTCGGAATTTTTAAAGCGTGTGTTCATAATGCTGAAATGAAAGGTTTACAGATTTAATAAGCAGTTTACACTTTCATGTAAAATTATTACTTTATTATTTTATTATTATTATGTTTTCTTGTAAAATTATTACTACTGACTATTGTAAAACTATTTCAAATTTCTAGATAATAAGGATTTATGCGGAAAATAGCAATAAAAGTCTTCATGTTCAATTACTTTGAAGTATTTTTCTAGCAAGTCAAATTTAATTTTTCCTCGCTCTCGTAATTAAACCTACTACCTCCTAATTTTGAATTTATAATCTACAGTATATTTGTTATACAGCAAATATGCACGCTTATGAATCCTATTCTTCAAACTTTCTTTCGTTACATAGCCATCATACAGTAATGCTTCCAATCAATGCAATGTGATTTTTGTTTATAGTCATCATTTACTTACTTTACACGAAATAAATTCAGAATTAACAGTTTATTAATTTTTTATTTTACAAAAAATAGTAATATTTTAAAAACAATTATCAATTGAAAAGCGAGTCAAAATAATCGGGAAATAAGAAATTAATTCATTTAAAAGTATGCGTTGAAATTTATTATTTTATAAATCCCATTCGGCGTTGAAAATATAGAATTCATTGCCACGAGCTACTCTTATTTGATATTTCATAGACAGAATACACCAAATTTAAAATTTAGCATGCCTGAACAGATACCTGCGGAAAGTGTATTGTAAAAATTTTATTAGAAAATCTTTCGCAAAAACATTTGGGTTACTTCTAGTCAGCTGCGTGTGTTGTTACAAAAAATTCCTCTTTGATCACTTAACACGAATAGGTGAAACGTTTTAAATACCTATCGGAGTTCATAGAAATGTGTAACGTTTGCAAAACTAAGCCTGAAAGCTCACATTCTAAACAAAACAGTCTACAGAAATTGCAGTAATCCTTTAAGACTTCACATAATTTGATGTGTCAACAGTTTTCTATCGAGCTGAATCAACGAAGTTCCTTTGGAAAGTAGAAAGCATTTGATAAACTTAAGCCGAAACGTAAACTGCAAATTGTTTAATTCATAAATAAATACAGTTTACTCTCGATGGTGGAAACTATGTTTCTTATCGGAATGTTAGTCCAGATTCACGTTATTAATGCTCTAGTGATCAAGCCAGTCTCAATGCAGATAAAATTTTATTGCGTGCGTAAGTCATAACTAATAAAGCTTACGTCAATCACATTTTATAGTAAAACTGTATGGTAGACTGAATTTAAATAAAACATGAAAACCCGAATAAATGTATCAAAATCCATGAAGCTGTAATCTGTAAACTGAAGTTTAATTTTCTTGTTAGAAATATGTGAGTATTTTAATACATGGAAAGATTTAAGAAAGGGGTTGTCCATTAAATTTTCCGCTCGATGTATTTCGATATAAATTCTAATTCAAAAGAATTCTGCTTTCAGAGCTAGGAAAAGTCACTCCTTCAGTATTTAAATAACCGAAATGTGATATAAGGTAATAAAACTATAATACTATAGTTCTGCAGAAAGACTGATAGATATCTCCACTGTCACAGATCGCAGATAAAAACAATTTTCTTGTAAAAGGAAAGTAAATGAATGATCTTATGATCTAAAAATAAGATAATCAGAGAACAGAATCTAGGATAAAAAGATAACATGTAAGTTGCACATCTCTTGAGCTAAACAGAGGCAGCAGTTATAATGACAGTTTAAGTTTTCCGAATGTTATGTTGGAGAACATTTCAATTTAATACAGCCTTCGCTCTACCCGGTCTAATGTAAGGAAACAGTGAGAGGACGAGCATTTCATATTGATGCCGATTTCAAAGAAGAAATGTACTTTAGGTCGCAGATGCAACCATAATATTTCCTGTAATATAGTAGAGATGCTAGCGGAACGATTTTAGAAATAATATGATGAGAAGTAGGATGTTATGTGGAAAAATGGTTTATGAAATATAGCTCAATGAACACATCACTTTATTAACTAACCAATAATTTTTTAAAATATTTTCACTTATACGTACATTAAATACTTAATATGTTGCATATATCAGAAGTGCGTAAAACTGCAAGATTTGTAAATATACTCAGATAAAGGATTTAATGATAATGAACATTCATTGATAGCTTAGGTTATTATGAACAATGACTTTTAAGAAAAAGATAGGCCTTTTATATAAGAAATTTATAAAACAGCTGAACATTAATTTCAGTTTTTATTGACCCTCTAAACTAAAAGTACGTAATTGCTATTAAATTTTAAAAAAAAATGTAAGGCAATTTTTTAAGTGCCAAAAATATAAAATAATAAGATGTAATTGTTTTACTAATTCGTCGACAAAGCAAGCGTGAATCCTATATTTTTTTAATCAGGAAATGTTTCTTTTTATTAAAATATGCACGCGTAAAACAAAACAACATATAAAACACATTCAAAAAATGGTGCATTAACTCATTTTGTTGCTCGTTTTAAAAGCCTCATCTCGTTATAAGATTAAGATGGAAAATTAAATAAAACGTTAACTTACTTAAAGAAATGGGAGTTTAATACGGATAGCGTCTTTTTTGGTCCTATGTAAATATTGGTTGTTAGAAAAAGGTGCTGATAATCGTAACAAAAAAATGGCAAATTCACGTCTGTAAAATTTAATGAGCTATTTTTTCTACAATTGCGTTTCTCAAGAAGATTTTTTACTTATGCAAAAGGAATTAATACGAAGTTAGGCAGTATTCTTCAGGTGGGCTTAAGTTAATTTCAGAGTTAATACTGTGTTTTATAATTTCAAAGTAAATAGAATGATTTTAATTATAAAATCTATAGAAAGAATAAAAACATTTAATCTGCTCAGCAGATTTCTTTCAATGGTTTAAGACCTGTAGCTTAGGTTAAGTTATATCCGTTATGTTTTTATGCTGTTTGCATAACAAATTGATCCAATTAAAAAGAAATATTTTCTTATCCATTACATTTTTTGTGGCAGTAACTGCAAAATTTAGTCTTTAAAGTCATATTTCTGTTGAAATTTTTCACACGTATTCTTCATTGTACTGATTCATGTATTGTATTTATTGTACATAAATCTTATATTAATCAAATTGCAAACATTACCATTTCTATTTTTATTTTTTAATTATTTAATTTATTTTATTTCTATTTATTTCGCACTATTTTTAAAGCGATATATTCCAAATAAAACTTTGCTGCTTTTCCCAGATACAATTAAAATTCTTGGATAATGCTTAATTTTGCATTTTTAATGGAACACATCTTTTAGCAATAATATTAAAACGTTAAGATGGTTTCATAAATAATTTAGTCTGTTTCTCTTAATGCTAGGGTAACACTTTAATATGTCAGAATGCATTTCCAATTTAAAATCAATTAAATCCTTTAACTAATTTGTAATACTAATTATATTAATTAAATCCTAGGGTAACACTTTAATATATCAGAACGCATTTTCAATTTAAAATCTATTAAATCCTTTAACGAATTTGTAATACTAATTATATTAATTAAATCCTTTAACTGATAGCTTCAGTGCCTTTGTTACCTCTTGCTGTAGATTTGGTACGTTATTATTCGTTCTTGACTTTATGTATCATTCTTTCTTGAATTCTTCTGAATTCAATTAGATTTAAATATCTAATTGAACGGATAATTAGTTTTAATTTTTTATATATTTCATATTAGCTTTTTATATTTTTATTTATTTATTTTTTTTTTCATTTTTCTCAGGTTTGGTAGTGAGGTTTCTTTCTGGCATGTGTTTTATATTATAATTTACTTTTAGAATAATTCTTAATATTTTAAGATAGATTTTATTTATAAATGGTAAAACAGTAGAAAGAAACAATGGTAAATCAGCAGAAATACATTATAAATATATAATATTTACAATGGTAAACCAGTAGAAATACATTATAAATATATAATATCCTCACACAACTGGTCCAAGATATGATTTAATTTTACAGATCTGACCACATTTGATTCACTGAATAGCGTTTCAGATAAGTGATCATCGCAAAACGAGTTTTAAAAATGGAATCAAAATTTTTAGATGGCTGCCCTTCTTAGGGAAACTTTATGCTGTTTTTCGCCTTTACGTTACGTTATTCTTGCCTTCTATTTATCAATTACGTGCCCTGGCAAGTATCTCCAATGTACGAAACATAAGATTTTTATTCCATTCTTCAAAACAGCCAGTTTCTCGAATTTTATCATTCAACATGGTATAAAATACTTTTTTTGCCTTTCAAAGTGTAGTCATATTTCTTGACAAATTAAAATTCCTTGGTAACTAATTTAAATTTTACTTTAAATAGTATGTACTAAAACTTATAAAATTTAGTTTATTTTATAATATAGTCAACTGAAAATTAAGAAGATTTTCAGTATTATTGAAAGCAATAAAAGAAGTTATTGGCTTCGCACATTAATTACACTTTGAATAGTATCGTTACTTTCTCCGTGGATTTTCCGTCAAATTTAAACAATAGCAGAAGTGCTCCAGAACGTATATATATTATGAGATAATTATAATGGGTACATCAGTGTTAGAACATTTATGTTATTTAATTTAATTTACTTATACGGCTCCCAATTATTGATTAACCGTAATAATGCTGTTAATTAATCAATTAAATTTTGCTTTCTTACCCTTTAACATTTTTAAAGAAGCAGAATTTACTAATTTCACGTGTGAAATTATTTATCGTACTATAATAATCCTGTATAATTTATTGTACTATAGCAAAGCACGCGATTGAAAATTGCGGCTGTTTCTTTCTGTTATGCCTAACTAGATCTGATTTTAGGTTTTAGCTTCTGAGCGTTATTTAACAATTTGAAGTTTACTTCAGTCACTACCTCTTTCTATTTCAAACTTTAGACAACCAGACATATATATATGAATGGAAGAATGCGTTTAGCGGTAGTAGAAGTAACTGTGAGTAAATTTTGAGCCTAGCAATTTAGCACCAGCAATACGGAATAGCAAAAAAAAGGGGGACCGCTAGAGAGAAAACAGACTTTGACATTCAATCTATTGCCTGAAGCCAAGTTATTAACAAAGTATTGAGGATTGTTGATTTTCGAAACAATGAGAAGTCCAAATACCCCTATAAAAGCAGAATAAACGTTAAGTAGACATTGGTAGACTTACCTTAATATGGCTAGTATATAAAACAATGTCTATTTAAGAATTTTGATTCAGTTATGTGAAGATGTTTGTTATAGGTTTACTTAAAGGCAGGTTGTATTTCTCTTATAATATACAGATTTTGTTTTAGTTGTAACTCAAAAACATGCTTATATTAATAAATGAAAGCCTTTTACTTTAAATATTTAAAGTTATATCCACAAATATCTTGTTCTTTTAAACCTATTATCAGTTTTGAAATTCAGTGGTTAGAATTCTCAATAACAAAATCTGAAATTAAGCCGTTGGCCTCAGCTGCGTTCTGTGCAAAAAACACGCAGAAGACAGTAGACTTTTCTGTTGGAATTAATCAGGCATCTTCCTTTCACCATTTTGAACAAAATTAATAATTTATTATAAACACTACAGTAAATTTTAGCCTATAAAAGGTTTACAGCAACGGCTGAATAACTGAAACAATACTAGTCAAAGATCCAGTATAACCACATGACAAAAGCAAACATTATATTACACATTATGAACTATGAACAAACCTGATGAGATATTAATTACGTCAGAAGGAACTAAAGCGTTACATAAAACAAAAAAAAAATTGCTAATGACATAGAATTATGTTGAAAGAATCTTAATATTTCATTACACTGGTTTATATAATATTATTTTGTACATAAACTCCACACCGTATAGTGCTGAAATTTAGACTAGAACAATCTCTTGTAGAGTAATTAACCTTTAATTAAGAACAGTAAGCTACGGAAATTTGTTGAGACCAAATTCTTCATTAACCGTTAATCAACCTTCGAAACAGAATTCCATGTCACGTCTTTCATAAAAAGCTTAAATCCAGAAGATGGTACTTTCACAGAAACTAGCTCGCAGTGATGAACTTCATTAAAGGATTTAGCACCGTTAAAAACAAGTTATACAAAGTATGCACTCAAGCAGCCGGCTGTTAATCCTATCTTCTGAGATTATCTTAACTTTAATTCCTCCGGTTCGTAGGATTTAAATGACGGAATGTCGTTACATCGTTTCTAAAACGAAATTTCTCTGAGACCTATGTAAACTTAAATTGAATAATTAAGATTTTCTGGAACATAAATAGCAATGAAAACTTTAGATAATTAAGGAATTAATCTTATGAAGAATTTTGAAGCAATGTTTAAATCGATTTCTTTTACTGAGTTGTTTAAAGCAAAGTACTCATAACCTGTGTGCGAAGATAAAAAAATGTAGTATTTTTTTTAAATACGTTATTTATTTATCTTGAAACAATAACAAATAATATAATAGATTTTATTATTTAAAAGACTCATAAGTATCTACTTTGTTTTATATAACTGGCATGTACTGCAAACCTGATGTACGAAATCAACAGCAGCTCCTGTAAACATCACTACTACCCTTTTAACTTTCAGTTTTAATGTGATGCAGAAAATTAATTTATGTTTATGAAAGTTGCTCACAAAATGAATAATTATATTTATAGTTTTCTAGAACCTGACCATTTCAGTGATCTACAATTACAATACTAATTATCACGGGCCAATATATACACTGCTGGCCACCGTAAATGCAGCACCCTGAAGGCAGCATGCAAATAACATGAAATGTACAACATGCATTAGCGGAGGTGAGATATGCAAATGGATTAGAATTTCAGCGCAGACGCACATCACGCGCGCCTGTGGGCCACTTCAAAGCACTATTTAAGGATTGGAGTTTCCGATGATTTCAAACTCGACAATTGTGTTTTTGTTGTGGTTTTTTTCAAAACAACGATCAATTATGCCTCGTAGTAAACAGTGATCATCGTTTGATCAAGTATTCGAGTTCGACAGAGAAAGGATAGTGGCCCTACCGAGAATGTGGATTATCTTTCAGGGAAATCGGCAGTCGTGTTGGAAGAGACCAAACAACTGTAATGAGTATATGTGATCATTGGATACAGGAGGGTACGACGGACCGACGTGTTTGATCGCATCCACTTCAGTGCACCACTTCACGTGATGGCAGGAACATTGTACGCATGGCAGTGACGGATCGCTCAGTCACATCACGAACCATAGCACAGCACATTCAGTCTGTAACGCATCATCCAATATCTTCGCGTACCATTCGATGCCGTTCACAGCACAGTGGTCCGTCCACAAGACGTCCATTGCTTCGTCTACCCTTGACGCAGAACCACATATGTCGCCACCGCCAATGGTGCGATGAAAGAAGGATGTGGACGGTAGAATGGAATGAAATCGTCTTTACTGACGAGTCACGCTTCTGTCGGATTCGTGGTGAAGATTCTCTTCGAGATTCTTCACCACGATGGCCGGATTCTAGTCTGGAGACACCGTGGAGAGAGGATGCTGAACAGCTGCGTTATACACCGCCACACTGGTCCTGCACCGGGTATTATGGTATGGGGCGGTATTGGATATCACTCTCGCACTTCTCTAGTACACATTGCTGGTTCTTTAAACAGCCAGCGCTACGTCTCCGAATCGTTGGAGCCATTTGTACTTCCTTACCTTCAGAGCTTGCCCACAGCCATATTTAACCAGGATAATGCGCGACCACACGTGGCCCGCATTGCCCAAGGGTTCTTTGTCAATCGCCAGATTGAATTGTTTTACTGGCCGACTCGTTCTCCGGATCTTTCGCCGATAGAAAACATGTGGTCCATGGTTTCTGAACGATTGATCTAGATTACATCCCAAGCTGCCATACCAGATCAACTTTGGCAACGTGTGGAAGCTGCTTGGTCTGCTCTATCCCAAGAACACATCCAAAGTCTCTTTGAATCAAGGCGTGTGGCAGAGTGATCTCCAACAATGGCGACTACTCTGGCTACTGATTCTGGAAGGAACCACACTTCACAGAAGTCTATAAATTTAATCATTTGATACTTGGTCAACATGTTACCTACTAAATAAATTTTATTGTGATATCTCTTGTCTTTCTTGGTGTTACAATTTGGGTGGCCACCGGTGTATATATACGCATGTAAGAAAAATAAAGACTATGTTAAAGATTAAATTAATAACGTAAATATCCCTTCTCTTTTCTAAAAATAGCAGCCTCTATTTGCACTGCGTAATTGAGAAACAATTTGCTGAAAATAAAACTGAAGATTTAATATGTCTTTGCCTCCAATTTTCTAGTCATTATGACTCAACACTTCTACGTACGCCATCAAATTCTGCTCGTCATTACTTCTAAGTTTGTTCCTGCTCCTGAATGTATTACATATATATATATATCCAATATATGTATATATATATATTGTTTTAGTATCATGCGCCAATATATATGAATATTTGTGTTTTGCACATATCTACAGTTTAATTCCGATCTTTATGAAACTTGCCACCCTCGACCTTCGAAATATGAGGAAGGTCACTATCTACATAAGATTTCTCAAAACCAGCATATAGGGTCCATACTCTTTAAATAATTACGCTAATTTACGCTAATTTAAGTAACTTTTGATTAAAAACTGAGAATTTAAAACGTTTTGCGTTGCCACTCTGCAAAGTATACAATATGTATGTTTCAAATTTAATCAGAGAACTCAAATTTAATCAGAGAAAAAACATTTTGTTGCCACTCGGGAAAATGCAATTCTTTTAATTTGTCTCGAGTTTAATAAACAAACCCGGTTATTTAAGAGACGTGTGTTGCCACTGCTCAAATCAAAATATTTTAAAGTGTGTCATCATTCAGGAAAGTGTAAAATATTTAATTTTTTACGTTTCACGAGAATCTGGTGCTTCATTCCTTAGGAGTAGAGATTCTTTGCTTTTTCATCACAAGATGTCTCCTGAAATCTACGATTTGCTTCTTTACATTTCATGCGTTGAAACTTTCATTAATAATATAGTTGCTGTAATATTGCTTCATGAATGTGTTCTTTCTGTAATTACAATTTTTTTTAGAAACAATGGTAAATTTATTGAGTATTGCATTAATGAACACATTTATTTTAAGAACGCCTATCATCTCGGATACTTAATACTGATAAAATTATCAGCATCTGTCATCAGTACCAATATTAAAGGTATACTTTACACTTTTATGATTATAATTTGATACTATGAACTACTGAACAGAGCTGTTTCCTGAAGAATTTCCGGACGTTAAAAGACCCTTAACATTTTTTCCCACTTCTTTCAGTTTTATCGAAACTGCTTCTAAATCTACGAACCTGGAAAATATCTGACAGCAAACCATCGGACAGCTTTCTTGAATGATTAGATAGTTTGAGATTTTTAATCATCATATCATTTGGTGCAATATTTCCAAAGGTAAAGGAGAGATATGTCAGAAAATGTTTCTTGCGTTTCTTTTCATGATTTACTCTATAATATCCTAGTTATACTCGTATGGGCTGAGAGTAAACACCCTTATTAACAATGCGCTAAATTGGTTAGGCAACATAAATCCTGGTATGTAATTATATTGGTGTTACCGTTATGTTGCATTAATTTAGCAGTTGGAAACAGAGAGAAAGATTTCCCGGATACGTTATTTTTTCTAATTCTATCTGTAAAGTTACGCCATAATTAATCTGCGATATATTATATTATTTTATTTCAAATAAAAAAGGTCAGTCAAAGGTTTTAAATAAATAACTGTAACTAAAATCCCAAAATATTTGAGACAAATCTTAAAAGAAACTCCGAAATAATAAAAGCAAAAAGTCACTCTTTGCTTTATTTACAGCAACATGCCGTTTGCCTTAATCACTTACCAAGAAAATGTCTCACTGCAGTTATTTGGAGTTTTGAAAGTCATAAAATTTAAATTGCGTAAACTAATAGTAATAAAATATTTACGAAGTTTATGAAATATAATTTCTTAAATTCATTTCCGCGAAGATTTTCTAACCGCCACAAGAAATGATAATGACATATTAAATTTAGGTAAAGCTTTGAAAAGATTCGAGGTGTACTTGCGAGCAGAGTTAATGCAGATCGTTAAGTTAGGTTATTTACTACGGCAAAGCTCTTGGGAGCTATTCCTCTCTAATTTCACGCGAGAATTTAATGTAAGAAGTCCATTTAATGCATTAGATATTAGGTTTTATTGATTCAAAATGATAAATGAGAAACATAATGTAAGGTAATACGTAAAAGGAATTCTAAACGCAAATTTATCGGTAATATTGAGAAGAAAGTATTTTTTTACGTAAATTAAAATATTCATTTTTTACAGATTTTTTGTTTTAAGTTCGGTTATGTGAAATAGTCTATGGGTAATAAACTTTACTCGAGAAAAGTTATGAAATTTAAATATAGCAAAAGTAGAAAATCTTTTGCTCAAAATTTTTATCAGTAAAAATGTACTTCACTATTCCATTACTAATTAATTCATTACCATTACTAATTTGGAACTTAGTAAAATCTTAGAATTATTATTATATATCTTCAAAGCTTAGAGTTTAAGATTATTATTATCATTTTTTATAAGAGCCGAAATAATATGGTCATCACATATATATGTTCAACGTAAGTAGTACCAACTTTTACATTTGGGGATAATGTACTTCCTAGATTTATCATTCTTGCTTGATATTGGATAATCATTATTTTTGTTTACAGAAATAGAAAGTGGACGTAATTTTCCTTTCTTATATATCTTTATTTTGCTTTAATTATAAAAATATTTAATACATGGTAAAATATTTTAGGTTTGTTCGCAATGATGTAAACTCAGGCTACCGAAATAAGCCTGATAACTATCAGTTAACCAAAGTCTATCCTATGTTTACTGTCAGTTTTTTTCCTACGTTTACTTATCATATTACGAGTATTTAATTTCCAAGATATGAATATTTGTGTATATGTGTGTTTATATACATGTATGTATGAAATAGGTTGTCTTGGAGAAAGGTGCAGCGGATCTGCGTTATAACTTAAAAAATCTTTTCTATGTAGTGAAAAAGATGACACTCAAAGATAAACGAAGCCTTTAATTCCCTACATAATTTTATTCCTTGATAACTAATTACTAGGACGCATATTCGCTTTCGTTGCACATTATTAGTAATCCACAATTTTATACAGATTATAGTTTTAGAACCATGGATAATAGCTAACAGAGGTTATGCGACGAGTCAGCAGACGAAGTAGCGTCATGGGTGCCAGAGAGCCAAAGCTAAAGTGCTCATTTAATCCAATATGGAAGCTCACCAACAGGAGGTTTTAGTTTGCTATGTTTATTAAGAGAAATACTTCTGTTCCCGAAATTTTGATTTTAGGTTCCGTATTGGCTATGTCATTAGCGTTACTCTAGCAGTATGAGATGGATTGATTTAGAAATGACGCAGTCTAGAAAAGTTATTAACATGTTTAGAGTAGAGAGGGGGAATTAAGGACTATTACTTAAGTAAGTTATAATTTTGATTTAAATATTTTTATCCTACATCCGTACTACTGACATGTATATATATATATATATAAGATAAAATAGCATATTTAATTAAAAATAAATAAATAGCATATTTAATTAAAAGAAAAACAAAACTTTTAACATGAGTGAAAATCCGTAAGTAAGGAAGCGCGAAATAGAAAGAAATGTAAACTTGATACTAAACTCAGCTTAAAAAATACTGCATAAAAATAAAAGTAGTAAGTTTTCATAATCAATCATTCACAAATGGAAAAATCCATTTTCTTGACGAAAGGGAGAAGAAAGGAAAACAAATTGCTGCCTTTTCACACTGAAAGATGCGAAACGGCAGTCGTGGTTTCATAAATAACGTTTCGGATTTTAGTATACATCAAACAAAACGGAAATACTCCTTTAAATTACAATCTCTGAGTCATTATGCAAATTAGGGCAAGAAATCAGATAATTACTCTTCTTGAATATGGACGAACTGATGTAATTTTTCTTTAAGAGATAAGCCTCAAGTTTGTGGTATATTTGAAAACATGAAGGCCACTAAAATGTTAAACAGGAGAATCACTTGACTCGTATAGGTCAATTAAGGCAATTCTTATTTCTTTTAGTCTGCTTTGCACACATCAGGGTCTGTTTGAAATAAAAGCACTTTATTTATCCTCAATCATAAAGCAGTACTTTTAAGTTTTGGTTGAGTTTGTGAGACGCCCACGTAAACAAACAAAGGACAGCCGAAGGAAACTTCCTTAAAATTACCTTAAATGTAATTCCAGAACACATAAAACGTGTCTTCGTCTTTCTACTGGCGTAAGATGAAATCGATATACTAAAAATAAAAGAAGGAAGGCAATGATCTTAAAAGATTCCTTTGAGTCAGCATTCTTTAAAATTTGATTAAGAACTGCAATCGTTAGCTAGTTTTAAAATCACTTAAGAACTATCTGAAACAACGTTAACATAATCAAGGTCAAGATTCACTCTGCTGTTCACTGATTTTCAGAACAAATAAAGTGTTCTTGTTTTATAAACTAAAAATACATATTATGGTATGTTATTTTTCCGAGACGTTAATGATATTTTATTTGCAGTTTCTTTTTGAAATTTTTTAAATTTATGTTAGCCGAGTTTGATTACCTAATAAATTTTCAGACTGTTTATTGACAGAGTGTGCCTTATTAATGTTTTGTAACTAGTTTCGTTACTAGTAAATCTTAAAATTAAGCGTAAAACAGCGTTAAAATTGGCTTTAATAATAGAATTGGGAGATGATCGACAGATTTCAATTAAAGCATAATATGGCTACCTCAGGAGCTAGAATGATAATTCCTTCAACGAAATTAATATCAACGTAACCATGATTCGTTTATCAATTTTTTTCATATGTTATATTAGTGGTCTTTGCTTAATAAGAGTTTTGATGACCCTCGTTCGCAATGCTTACTTTTTTTCTAGAATGCCTTTCGATAAATGCGGAATACATAAAGAACAGCAAACGTTTGTTTCCTACAAAAGTAGAAATGCACAACACATTTTTAAGAATTTAACTACCGTGGTATGAATTCATCTTATACGAATGCAAGAAACGGTATAAAAAGAAAGGTTAGGTTTCAAAAGCTGCACTCTTTTTTTTTATTACTAAGAGAATTAAATTCGTTAAAACAGTAATTAATCAAAGTTATTACGCTTTCAGGCTATATAATGTTGTCTTCGGTCTTCAACCCATTTGCTTTTTATCAAATATCCTCCTTTCTTGCGATTTCTTTAGCAGAATCTTGATCTGTTTGCACTGTATTTTGCAAAAAAATATGTTATTCTCGATTGCTTACTTTTAGCAGCTATAGGCTTTTTTTACTTCCTTGTACGAAATAAAAAGGAAGTATTGTAATCGCGAAAAGTTTCAGGCAGCATATTTCAACCAAAATATCCATTTTGACCGTAATCGAATGCACTTTAACGATGTTTTTGCGTGATATCTGTACGTAAGGACAGAATAAAAGACTCGTTTCCTCCAAAAAATTATAAAACTGCTTTAAAATTAATTCTGAAGAGAATTTTTCATGGCGTCTGTACGAAAGTTTGTACGTACGTACGTGTGTACGTACGTATCTCACATAACTCAAAAACGAGTAGCCTCAGAACGTTGAAATTTTGTATATAGGACTGCTATAACATGTAGATGTGCACCTCCGTATTTTGGTTGCAATCGGCCGCGCCAATCGTATATAAATATATTTATATATATATCCACTCTGTTACCCGGCTCAGTGATCTCAGTTTCTTTACTCTTATATGTTTGTAAATTGTACATTTTTTGCTTTAGAAATGATTGAATTATGTTGTTTTTATCTTCCGGTTAAGGTTTTTATGTCTTTAGTAAATCTGTATGCAATATTTTTAGGATTATCAACAATTTTAAAGTTGTTCAAGTGCCGCTAAGCCTTTTTTTGATGGCGGCCATTGATTATTTACATTTGAAGCAGCAGATTAGTGGATTTGTTGCCAATCTAGAGAAACTTAGCTTCGCAACAACAAAGATAACGCCTTCATTTATTATTGCCACTTAAATCATGCTTAATCCTTTCTGGAATTTTTTCGAGGAAATAAGTTTTTAAGGTTTACTCTAATTTAATCTAAGTAATTTTTAATATAGATATTTTGAGTTTTTATGTATTTTTGGCTTCTCGCGAAGTGAGAACTGAATTAATTGAATGAGAAATACTCAATCGTCTATGAAAAACTGTTTCTTTTTTGTTTTGTTTGCTTAATTTCTTTTATACATCATTCTAGCTTTATTATAGTATTTGAATAGAACATGTGGCAACGATTAGGTAATTCTATTCTTTAAATGATATAAATTTTGTGCATTATGAGTTATAATATGAACGAAATATAATACTGTTAAGTGAATCTAGCGCCAGATTGTCGCTATGGTAAACAAATACTAGAGTGAATTTTAAAGAATGCATGTATTCTATTGTGGTTTATGCGCTGTCTGCGAAGCAGATTTAATTCAATCCAATAAGTTTAAATGAAATTCAAGAAAAAAATGCATATAATTTAATATTCCGTACAAGGAAGTCATGTGGTGTACACATCAGAATTTTTTCTTATGTGGAGTTACACAATTATGATGTTTGGCCTTACATTTTAGTCTTTCAAATCAAAGTAAAATAACTGCAGCTAATTGTTCAGCTAAGATGCGGTGTAAATAATTTTTCTCGTGGTATTTTCAGTTTCTGACCTTTCAGTTGACAATGACTTAACTTAATCACATCACATTTCAATATGCTATCACGTCGAGGTGTCGACAATTTTACCTTAGGTACATGATGTGGTTATTAATTTCTTTACTCCTTAATTAGTCAGCGTTAAAGTGAAATAGGAATGTCGAGATGTAGTGCTATGGGGAATTTATTAAACTTAGAATAAATTGTACCCGTCAAAAAGACATAAAATCTTTAATTGCCTATTCATCAGTAGCTCATAAAAATACAGAATTAAAGACTCAATGAAGTACATGAACTTTGATAGATCTCTTTGATTTATCGTCAGACGATAGAATAGATTGGCAGGTTTAACCGTGTATAATGAAAATAACAAATTACCACTACACTACGAAGGCATTATAAGAAGGCGGGAGAAATAACCTATATACTGCCTCTTTTAAAGGGCGACTGGGGTTTTTAGGTGACCCAATCGCCAAATCCAGGGTGTGGAGAACCATCATCCGCCACCCTTTTAGTTCGGGGGTCACTGTACACACATTAGTTTTTTTTAAAGCAGGAAAGATGAAAAATGAGCAACGCCCTCGCCTGGAATCAAACCACGAACCTCTGGAATACGCGCCTAGCGTGCTGACCACTACACTAGGAAGGCATGCTAAGAAGGCGGGAGAATACCTTATAATAGTACTTTAATTTCAAAATTTAGTGTGGAATTTGGGCCTATTTAAGAGAGTTCACTTTCTTTATGTCTGATCTTATTTCACTTAACTTTAACTGTAAAGTATGATCCACTTTTAATTTTGTTTTTTAATTTAAATTTTCAAATATAACACGGAAGAAATCCCTTGTTCGCACAAATATATTATGCAATAAAATTTAATAGCTTAAGTGTTAATTTCAAATGCCTTCAAATTCTTTTTTTCGGTTCACAAAAAGTTTACCAGTGTGTTATTTTTGAAATCTTCAGTTAAAGTTCGATCACAGGAAATTTCTACCAATTGGTTGTTTTTCTTCAGGAGATAAAATTTTAGGTACATTTGAACAAAATGGATTTCTAATCCAATTTTCGTTTTTATAATCCTTAGGAATATACACTGAAATTTTTTGTCAATGAAAAAAACGGTTTTTAATGTCCGATGCTAATTCTTCTCCTGTTTTCAAATTATTTTCGTTTAGAAAACACCTTAAAAGCCGTAAGAAGCATAAAATATTATTATCCAATTCTATAAATATTAGCTCGAGTTTTTTATGATTGCATTTATTTAATCTTTAATGGTAAACAAATTAACACTTTCTCTTTGTAATTCTAAATTTGATTCATTCAAGTTTCCATGAATATCTGCTAAACGCGGCAGCCATAATTCACTAAATAAACAATTTTGCATTTCAAATTTTGAACCACAGAGAAAAATTTGAATTTCTGATCGAAGTTCAAAAAGACGATTTAAAAGTTTATTTTTGAATAACTACCATACATCGGAATGTAAGAAAAGCGTTTCATGTTAACTGTCCATCTCTTGGAAGAAAATCGTAAATATTCTTGAAATTAAGGCTTGGTTTTTAATAAAATTAATAATTTTCATAGGTTGATTCAAAGCAATTTTCAGGTTTTCGGAGACTGTTTTGGCTACCAAAGCTTAACGATGAATGAAGCAGTGAGTAAATATAGTTTCAGGTACGATTTTCCTTATATGATAAATAACACCGCAATATTTTCCTGTTAAAGCCTGAGTTCCGTCACTGCATACGGCAATGCGCTTTTTGCAAAGAATATCTCGGACATAAAATTGTTAAGTACTTTGGAAATTTCTTTTGCAGTTGCTCTATCATGAAGAGATTCACAAAATAAATATTCTTCGGCAGTACGTTTACCTTCTTCGAAACGCATGTAAACTAATGATTGAAAAACGTTCGTTATATCAGTACTTTAATCAGATTGAAATGCGAAATACTCACTGTGTTTTATTTATTATTTTTTTGACTAAGTGTCTCTTTTATGGAATTTGCCATATCATGAATTCGCCGACTTACTGTATCATTTGATAACGGAATATTTTTGAAGTTCATCAGCGCCATTTTTTTTAAAGTGAAAACGATATCTTTAGCTGCTTGTAAAATAAGGCTTTCTCCAATAGCGTGAGCCTGTCCATGCTTGGCAATTCATACGCTTACTAGGTAACTAGCTTCTAAAGCTCTTTCACTTGAAGTATTAAAGCCGCTCATTACTTGTTTACCATTTTTTAACTCCGATACTTTTGCCTCAAAATATTCAGATTTATCCTTTAAATTGGCCTGCTCAGATTCAGAATGTCTTTTAAGAAACGATGGTTTCATACATTGATTGGATAATAATTCATCGCAAACAACACGTTGAGGTTGAGGATCCATTTTATCTCCATTCCAAGTAAACCCGAATGATGTTAGATTCTCTTGGATCCTTTACCTGTCAGTCATCCCTTTTCCGCTTAGTCAATCCTAATCATTTTCCCATTTTGAAAATCTAGGTTTCTAGGTTTGGTTTATTACTTTTCACAAATATTTAAATGCGCACTATATTGCGAGTTCTTCAAAAACAAACGGCGATAGTCCCAAATGGCATAGAAACGTAAGTAATGCAAAGCAACGAAAAGACAAAATATCTGCTATTACAGATAGCAAATAGACTAAAAAATTATTCTAATTGAAAATAGAAAAATATGAGCCTGGAAAGTGAGGCAATATATAGTGTAGACATGCTAATAAATAGATCAATTCTAAAAGAATTAATGAGATATTATTATCTTTTTTTAGGAACTTATTTTTATTTCCTATTAAATTCAACATCCATTTCCATCTCCTTTTAAAACATTATTTATGACAAATCTTGTTATGTTTATGGCTAAAAGAATATTTGTGAAAATAAAAACGGATTATTCTGTTAAAATCTATAGGGAGCTATTGGCCCTGAACAAAGCTCAGATTGTATTAATTTAGCAGAGTGAGAGGAAAAAACTTTAACTGGATGTTGGGGTATTTAATTTTTGAATATAATACGTAAAAATACTTTGTGTTTCTTTGCGTACCACCAGAAGTACTGGTACCACCGGTTGAGAACGCTGCCTTAGAATGTTGTCTGTAAAGGCACTGCTTCTCATAAAGCTTTTTATGCATTGTCGTGATAAAATAAGCCAATAACTGGACATAAAGCGTTAGTTTATGGATTAATCCATGTATTAAATGACTATATGAGAGAAATTTCTTAATTTTTTATAAATTTTACAACATATTTCTCTTTCCGTCTTAGCATGCTTTCGTGGTGTAGTGGTCCGCATGCTCGCCGCGTATTCGAGAGATCCGTGGTTCGAAGCCAAGACAGGGCATAGCTCAGTTTTCTCGTCTCCAGCTTCGAAATGCATAACCTAATAACTCTACAGTGGCGCCCGAGCTAAAAGAGTGGCAGATGATGACTTTCCACCACAAGGATTTCACGATTGGGTCCAATAATCCCCAGTCGCCCTTTAAAAATGGAGCATATAAAGTATTTTTCCCGCCTCTTTAACATGCCTTCGAGGTGTAATGACCAGCACACTCGGCGCGTATTCGAGAGGTCTGAGGTTTAAGTCCTGACGCGGGCATTGTCATTTTTCATGTCTCCTGCTTTGAAATGACCTAATGTATCTACAATTTCTTAATATCAGAAAAGAATTCGACGGCTTTCTCGACTTATTTAAAATATTATCTTAAAAACTGAATTTATTAGCATTCAATTTTAAATTACATACTTTATATGTTTACGTGATTGATTTCAAAGCCATTTTTGAACTCATAATCTACAACTATAAAATAAGTCTAAGAATTCAGAACGGTCATGTTTTACTGCACAGTTTTTATTCTTACTGACGTACTGCAAATACTTTGTATGTCTTCTTACTACATAAAGATACGGAATTCAAAATAAATTTAAAATTTTTAAAAGATTCCCAATAAACTCCGAATTCTGGAAAATGAATTTAAAGTAAACTTTAACAGAGTACTTTAATCAAAACAAAATTATTTTTTATAGAAAAAAACTATTTTATTTAATGTTACTGAATCTCATATCTTACTGTAAGCTTCCATATGTACAAGAGAAGAATTCGGTGTTCTTTTTGAACACATTTTCAAAAGATACATAGAATAAAAGATTCATTAAAAACGCAGATGCTTAAACTGCTGCTTTTCTCACGCTTCAAGTATCCTTTTAAAATGAAAACATATTTTTCTTTCGAATTTCTTATTTTTGAAGCAAGTAAAAACTAGCATTAAATATTTTTGCTGTTCTAAAATTCCTTATCCTAATTCTCGGATGTAACAAGCAAAAAGATTTATTGCTATGAGAGAAAGGGTGAAAGAACAATAAACATTGATATAAAACCGGACGCAATAAAAGTAAATAGGTTCTTTCGAGCCTCGGAAATAAAAAGAAAAAATAAAGTTTTATGATATTAAATGCTAGTTATTCGATTCGAAAACCTATCATGCGTGGAGCTACTAGGCCTGAGAAACATGTAAAGCATAGCAAACATATTGAAACAAAATTCCAAAAGTCTCAGCCAGATATAAATTTTCTTCTTCCCCACTCCTTTGGCTTCTCAACGTCAACATAAATAAATAATATTGCTTTTTATTTACATATAAGACGATCTAAATAAAATAGGTATGCTTTAGAAATTTACTCGACATTCAGTTAAATAAAATCATCAGGATTTTACCTTTAAATGTAGTTTTTACGCTGCACACTTTTTTTTGTCTTGAAATAAATATGACTGATTAGGATTTTCAATCGAACAACTAATAATATAATAAAAGTATTAGTTGTGGTCCATTTGCATTTGTATTTTTGTGTTATGATTAGAAGATACTGAAAATAAATTTCCCTATTTGTTTAACTAGTAACTGACCTTAAATATTATAATTCTTGTCGTAAAAATATAAAAGCTTTAATAAAATGCATAATGTTATCTGCTTCATGGAAACAAGGAAATGGATGTATTTATTTATCTATTCCTAATTTAGCTCATGATTTTAAATACGATTATTGCAAGATTTTTAGCGTAATTATTGTTGCAGCATAAATTTTTAATAACAACATTTATTTCCATTAGTGTTGGTTATAGCAACTATGGAGCTTCTCCTATTTAACTCAGGTTAGTATAATGCTCGAGTAGCTACTTCAACAACTGAGCCCTATTTTAGGATTCTTAATAAAACAATGGCCTTGCAGGCCTTAATATTCCTTAATATAATCCCGGAGAGGTGAACTTACTCAGTTACCTCAATTTGCGCAAAATGGAGAATTTTTCGAAAGCATTAATTATGTGTAGCAATGAAGGCTTCCAAATGAGGTCTTGATCAACAAACAAGTTCGTCATGATCAAAATTAGAACTTAGGCTCTTTTTGTACAGATTTGAATGAACACAGAAAAGACTCCAGAAGAGCTTTAATTGCAAGCAAAACATTTTAAAATCATTTATTTTTAGATATGATACATAGATAGGGGACCTGATAAGTATATGTTATCAAAGTCATATCCCCTTTTTTGGACATATATAATTTGTTAAGTCCTAGACAAAAGAGAAATTCGGTTTCCTTACTACGCTGCAATATCCATCATGTTCTATTTAGCTGAAATGTATTCTTACTATACTATATTACACCTAGTAAGTCTACCTTGTTATTTCAAAGTTATTTATGTTACGAGGTTTCGAAGTACCTTGTTATTTAGGTTATTTCGAAGCCGTAGAGATGAAAAATGAGTAATGCTCTCGCCGGACTCGAACCACGGACCCCTCGCATACGCGCCGAGTGTGCTGACCACTACACCATGAAGACATGCTCCGAAGACAGAAGAAATACCTTATATACTCCCCCCTTTTAAAGAGCGACTGGGGGTTAGGGGTCCCGATTGCCAAATCCTGATGGTGGAAACTCATCATCCATCTTCTTTTTTAGTTCGGGCACCACTGAAGAGGCATGAGGTTATTTCGAAGCAGAAGACATGAAAAATGAGCAGTGCCCTCGCCTCGACTCAAACCACGGACCTCTTGAATACGCTCCGAGTATGCTTCCTGTCACACCACGAGCATGCTAAAAAGGTGGGAGAAATACCTTATAACCTATATATTAAATAGTAGATTGCATTTATGGTAGTTTTAATAAGCTATGCACTTTGATCTGAGAATTCCTTAGAAATTTGAAGCATACCACTGTTCTTCATATAATTATAGATAACAGCAGGCTATTAATAAATATCTGATGAATAAATTGCAACGTCCATGCTGCAATTTCTGTATTATTTGCACAAGTGATGTTTACCTTTATCCAGTTAAATAAAATTACATACTTAGAAATATTTTCCATTTTTGGTATATAAAAGTATCAACAGAAGTATTTCTAAATAATTCATAGTTTAAATAGTTTATTGATAGTTTTAAATTAATTTATAAAATTATTTCCCGGGTTGCCAAGACCTTCTCTGCAGTTGAGATGCTTTAGGTAGGATAATACGAGTATTTTCATTAAAAAAGATATTAAATTCTCTGAGTAGATTCGGGTTAAATCGCAAGATACTGCATTAGTTATATATTGCATTATCATATCTTATAAATGGTTTGTTTTTATACCTAACAAAAACTGGTAAAGTTGAATTTCTATACTCCAGTTGTGTGGATTAAAGAATACAGTTCACATTACACCTCAATTAATCTACAGATATGAAGTAATATGAATAAAAGCTAAAATAGTAAAGCTTCATTTGAATCTATTGTCATTTTCTTAAGCAGATCTTTTGATTGCAGACATTGCCAAATTATATAAAACTAAGCAAAAAATAAAAACTTAAATTAACGTAGACTTTGAATAAAAGACATTCTGCTGTCTTTAAAATAAACTGCTGTTGATAATAACCACAATAATCTTATTATAACCCAGTTATCGATTCCATCTGCTGGATATAAAATTTCTCAGACTCTCAACTTGAACTTTCTCACCTTCAGATCAATTTTCATTAAAAGCCACTCCTCGATTCTTTTTCATTTTTTCTAAAATATATGGAATATCTTGTACGTGTAATTTAACATAAAACAGAATTAAAATTTTGCATCAAGAAAGTACGAATTTTATGTTTGAAAGAAAGACATAAAAAACTATTTTATAGCTAATCATAGTTGGTCTTTGTTGGTATATTTGATCTTACGTTTACAGAGTCTATCCAGACAGATTCGTCACCTAGTGACTTAGATATTCCTAAAATCTTCTGTATTCAGAATAAGTTATCTTTTTTATTACAAATCCTAATATCTTAAGTTTTTCGTGTCGCATTATTGTCTTCCACAAAAGATGTCGCTATCCACGCTTTCTTTTTGCTCAGCCCATTGAAAAAGAAGCCCCTGAAAAAGACGTGTATGTGGATGAAAGCTGTCGAAATCAATATTCACAACATTTATCAATCTAACGCTATTATTTTTCTCATTTCAAATTCTACATTCATATACTTCTCTTCCAATTAGATTGTTAAAAGGATTCAATAAATTTTGAAATATCCGCGTTGTAAGAGATTTTTCTGTTTGTTCCTCTTTCAAATCAAGATGAATTTTCCTATATTAATATTTCATCCGCACCGCATGCTCAATATCAAGCTTAGTGGAGGCTCCTACCATCTGCATTAAAAATCTTATATATACGAGTATAAAGTCGATGCTTGCATTTGTCATATTTATCATGTCTATTTGCAATTTCTAGGCATGTTAAACCTGACAGATAAAATTTCTATATAGTTGCTAGTAGAAGAAAAAAAAAGAACTGTCTAAAGGCCTTGAATATATTCTTCTAATTCTCAAACAAAACTGAGTATATATCTTTATACAGAAGGTATGCTATTCAAAACAATGTGATCATAGTCTCAAGATCCGCGATTAGTGCATCCGTTGTTTACTCGTGGGCAATTCTAGAAAGTAATAAAATAAATAAAAGGAAAACTATAATCACCCAACGATTAATGCATGTACGTTGTTGAATGGCAAATGGCATACTTGTTTTACGAAATATATAAATTACTGAACGATATAGGTATTATATCATGTTACCAGTATTTTTGGGGGGGGGTTCTTCATATTCTAATCAGGTTATCAGTATCATATTTTTTATTTTCTTCTCGTTTTATATTCTATTTATTTTTATATCTCTTCCTGTTTCTATCTATCCATATTATCAGCTTTATGTCCTTCTTTTTAATGACTCTATCAAAAATTCTAGAAACGTCCGGCGGTGTGGAAACGATCACGAACTTCTGCTTCACAGCATTTATTTTCTACTGAATTTTTTATCAGTGTATGGCAGAAAAAGTTGACCTTCTTCTATATCATCTCAGTTTAATTGAATTTCGATTTAATTCTGTTTTAGGAAAGCTAAGCAAAAAGAAAGTATTTCGGTAAATTACAAATCTATCATATATTACTTCAATTAGCTATTAAATACTTTCTTTTTGTCTCATATCAATGTGTATATTTTTCTTGTTTTACCAATTATTTATACAGATTTTATACATTTAACATTTTCTATAACAAATATTGCTGAGATAATTTGGAATGTTTCAAATTTCAATGCGACAAATGCTTTGAATAAAAATGAACATTTTCGTAACAAAAGTCTTTGATTAAAGAAAGCAACTTGACCAAAATTCAAGATTTACGAAAGCTAAAGTTTGGGAACAATTACGCAAGAGATATGTAGATAAATGGGAAAATGTAATTCCTTCGATATGAATAAAGTGCACATACAGAAATCTCAAAAAGAAAATTAAATATTAGTCTATTTACCTTGGGCGATGTTCGATTTTAAATAAATTTTTTATATATTTAAACTGTATTCAAAAAGTGGGATAAAATATTGTAGACAAAAATACGAATTGGAAACATCTATTTAATAATCCCGAAATGACAACAGAGGTATAAATTCTATAAAACCAAAGCATATACACAGAAGATAAAATGAACGTTTAAATATGCACAAGAAATATGTAAGTAAATATTCGTTTAGCTAATATGTATGCAACGTATAAGCTAATAATTATTTCAGCTAATAACGTGTGCAAAATAAATTTATTAAAATGTAGTCATTTATTCATAATCGTTACGCTACATTATTTATAATATGAAGCAATGATCTCATGTAAATTTTTAAAAACTTCCATTTGAAAAATAAATTATTTTTTGAACTCTCATAGTTTATATAAAAACAAACAACTTGTTCCATTTTTACGAAACTGTTCATTTAGGTGCATATTTTCTTCTAAAACTAATTCTTCACGATAAAATAATGATAAGATAGTTTTTACTGCTTTCAATCCTATAAATAAATGTATTACTACGCTGATTTCTTTAATATTAATTAATCTTGCGGAGCAAATTAATAAAAGTAAAGTAAACCCTTCAATAGAAATATGTTTCATTTTTATAGAAATATGTTTCGTATAGGCCTTTTAGTTTCCATTTCTATTTCATACTAGATCGGTTAGATGTGTCTCTATTCTCCTAATAAAAGATTTACTAAAATCTTCTTCCCGTATTTTAATTACGAATAAAAATTTAAAAACCTATAATAGATATTTTTAATGTTCTTAATTGTAAAAGGGCAAAAGTTTTCGTTTACTTTCTAAAATAATCGTGTTTTTAAAATTGAACCATTTGAGTTAACTTCCAAAAATGCCGATTAATGAACAGGTATTTAAGTTCTAGCTCACGACTTAAAAAATGAAGCAAACAATTTTTATTTATAGTACTTTTATTTTATGTCTTATATCCAAGTACTATTTCTAACTGTGTAAAATTTCTGGCATTTTTAACTACTGAATTTAACTAATTCAAGTAAAATGTATAAATACTCTTTCCAAAATGCCTATACAGAGTAAATTTTAAAACCTTGTTCTGCATATCTTACGACAAGGGATCTTTAAAATAAAATAATTCTTCAGTAAAGCTTCACTTTCAAAATATTTGCACCTTATTATTCTTTTCTGGATTGAAAAATACTTTGTTTGTTCCATTTTGTTTTAAGGTGTTTTTCTTTCATAAGAATTTAAATGTATCATACAGCTTTTTAAGTTCATTATCAAAAACTTCTTCTACTGAAAGGTTTGCAAAATATGGAGTTACTCCTATTCTCCTCCTTTTGAGGAAATCGGAGATACCACAAATAATAAAGACAAAATGTAAATCAATATTTCATATATATATATACAAGTAAATTGGCTGCTCATAAAATCTTGGCACTCCAGTGAATTATATTTCTTCATTTCTCGGTTCCCCAGATCTTTAATAACGGAAGACACAAACAGAAATCCATGAAACCTTTTGTTCCATTCTTCTGATTTCCCAAAACTTCGCAATCGCAGAGAGAATCGCCTCGGGAAATGGGTTCAGAAATAAACAGCAGCACTCTAGTGACGTAATATTCCGAGTATCTTTGACTGGAATTGACAGAGAAAGAGGGCGACTAGTGGAGCAATAAGGTTTGGAGGAAAGGTTTTCGTTCAGAGATCGGGTCATTAGCTCCGTTTCACTATGACGCTTTTAAAGACTTCGGAATATTCTGGTTGCGTTCCTTCGTATGTGTTTAGAAACATTTGACTCTCCTGTTCTGAGAAAGGAATCGAAATTATTACGAAAAGAAATATATTTCTTAAAACATTCGCTGCAAAAGTCTTGTAAATCTGGTGGCCATTTTGGTATTCTCAAGAACCATTCTTTAAGTCGTAACATTTAAAGAAAGCTGATTTTTTAAGTCTGTAAAATAATTAATTCAGTTCTCACTACGCGGCAATTCAGAAATGCATAAGAATTCAAAGTTTTTTTTTTTTTTTTTTTTAATTTTAAAGATATAGAAAAACATAAAACACCAAGTATCATTAAAACAATTAAGGAAAAAAAAAAACAATTTTTACAAATAAAACTACAGTTTCTACTCAAAAACAAGCCAATAACTTAAATGATAATTCCAGAATAAATTAAGCATAATTTAATTCGCAATAATAAAAAAAGATATTACTATGTTGTTGCGAAGCGTAGTTTCTCTAGATTGGCAACAAATCCACTACTCTGCTAAGTTTCAAATGTAAACAAATATGTTAGCTATTCTAAAAAAGTTAGGCTTAGCCGCACTTAAAAAGCTTTTAAATTGCTGATAATTCCACAGTTATTGCATGCAGGATAACTAACGGCATAACAACCTTAACCGGAATATAAGAACACCATAATTCAATCATTTTTAAAGCAAAAAATGCACAATTTACAAACATATAAGAATAAAGAAACTGAGCTCACTGACCGAGTAACAGAGTGGACACATATGTGTAATAATTTAAAAAATGCGTAGATGAAGGCTCTGTAAATTTAACACTTTACAATATTGCGTAGATGGCTGTGAAGACCGTAGTGGCTTGAAGGTTGGGCTAAGTGCAAAAGCATGATGACGCATTTAGCACAACGGATCTTGAAGAATCACAATCTTTATTTTTTTATATATATCAAACCATCCTTTTGCAGACAAGATGTTTAATAATTATATTTGAATACAAGTTTCATTTTGACGTCATCTTATGCAAGTAAGCGGCAGCAGCAGGGATGAAAGCATCTTGCCAGCAGGAGAGATTATGCGGAAAAAGCAAGAGTGTCATAGTACTTCAAGAGGAAAAAGGTTGGGAGTAAGAAACGTTTCAGTTGAGTTTTGGTTACAAGTAATTTGATTGGAAAAGAGGTATCTGCATTAAAATGTTACGTAACATAGAAAAATCTAGGACCTGGAAAAAAAGATGAACCCAAGGGGAGATCACCAAATTTAGAATGTTAATTTTGAGGTCGCAAATTATTTTTTTAAAACAGCTATCATATTTTGATATAGCTTACATATATATATATATATATATATACACTTTTGGTGCGGCCGATTGCAAGCAAAATGGGAGATGCACGTCTACATGTTATAGCAGTCCTATATACAAAATTTTAACGTTCTGAGGCTACTCGTTTTTGAGTTACGAGAGATACGTGCATACATACGTACGTACAGACGGCCAAGAAAAAATCTCTTCAGAATTCATTTTAAATCAGTTTTATAATTTTTTGGGGGAAAAAGAATCTTTTATTCTGTCAGATGTCACTCAGAAACATCGTTAAATTGCACTCGGTAGCGGTCAAAATGGATATTTTCGTTGAAATATGATACCCGAAATTTTTCGCGATTGCAATACTTCCTTTTTACATCGTACAAGGAAGTAAAAACCAGTATGCATTTTCACAGTTCCACGTTTTTATTGACACGAAAAATGAGTATTCATTTCACTATCAGAGCTTAAACTACGAGCTTCTGAACATTCTGCAATATTCAAATAACACCACTCTTTAAGCAGCCAAAAGGTCAGATTTATGAATAAATATTCAACATAAGTTACAGTGCATTCATATTTATTTTGTAATCTTCGTATCCGCGCACCTCTGTACGATTAATGAAGGTAAATAATGTTTTATTAAATCGTCGGTCCATTAATGTATCAAGAAATGCAACTGATGGAGATTCCAGCACCTTCTAAAGACATCCGCACTAAGAGGTCGTAAAATGAGGAAATTAGAAAAGAAAGCTTATAACGTTTGACATGTTTTGATAGCATAAATTACGTCTAAGCTCCTAGCAGCCTGGAAATGAATTATCGTGGCGTCTGAAGTTAATGACGTAGACTTGAGAAGGTCTAAACAAACCTTTCTGTTAAATCAGAACTTTGAACATAAATGCACGACTCGGGCTTACAAATCAGCCAAACACTTGTGGCGATGTAACTTAAAGAAATAGTAATTTCAAATTAAAACAAAGTCTAGTAGCCAAGACAAAAAGGATTTCTTGTGAAGTTGGCGCAAAACTTCTTACCAATGTAATAATTTAAATATCGGCATTTATGATCCAAACCGAATAATACAATTTTATCTGAGCTATCTAACCTAGTAACGTGACCTCAGTACGTTCTAAAATACAACGAAACTTTCCGTTAAATACTACCTCTTTCTAAATTATTTACATTCTGGCAAGGAACCAGAAACGAGAAATGATAGTAACGATCCCAATCATAAAATAACTGGCTGGTGAAGAGTAACGGTAATAACCTTGCACACTTTAGAGCAAAATAATAAACGATATGAAAAGCATATCCAATTTACGGAAAGAACAAAATATCGCAGTAAAACGTTTGGCATTTCAAAATTTTAACAAACCACAGCTAATTCAAGCATGCATTTCAGCTCCACCGAAAATCTTTTAAGCCTAAAATAATTAGGAGACTTATTTTGCGCCAAGAGATTAAACGTAAAATCTTTCAGAATAAGAAAGGATGCTTGAATTTTTATTGAAATATTTTAAATAGAGAAATTTGCGGTTTGAATTTATTTCATTATTTTGCTCACATCTATCTTATTTTCATCATTTAATTATTTCATTTAAAAATGAAAAATAATTAAAGATTGAAATATATTTATATTGCGGATAAAATGTTCAATCATATTTCCTTACGCATAAAGCCAATGCAATGTAAATATTCCACCGAGAAATATGACTAATGATCTCGTGAATTCTGTATTTGTGTAACGACCTATTAATTAATCACCCGATCTGTAACATATATATTCTAATGAACCAAGCTAAAGTTTACTCATCTAAAACGAAGTACAAAAAATTTTTAATTGGAAACTAGTTATTAATAACTAGTATATGTGAAACTAGAAAGCCCAGCGGTCATACGAAATAACCGCTGTTTTAGATATTATAAATTGATTATAAACAAATGATTGCTAATGCAAACAAAAGTTCACCTTTTCCCTGACACGCTCAATTTGCGTTCAGCTGAAAATTCAGTTTAAAATACAATGTCGGAATATAATTGGGCGAAATTTTAAACTCTTTACGCGAAAGGATAGTTAGCATAGGAGTTTTGGGTAAACCTACCTGATGAGATATACTACGCACAACTCGCTAGTTGGTTTCGTCTTCTTTAATTTCTCAACGGTTGCAAGTTTCTAGGTAATTCATATGTAAATATAGTTAAATGCATAATAAGCAACAATTGCATGAATTAAAAATGTTCTTAAATACCATGATAATTTAATTAAAACAATGATAACTGCATGTATGGTATCAGTGTATATGGACTATTTGAATATTGTGGCAACTTCACCCCATTGGCTAGTACAGTTACGCAAGCAACCAATAAACTATCGACAACAAACAGACAATTAAGCTGCATATATTAAAGATAAGCTTCTAAGGTGAATGTTAATTTTATAACAGTTATTTTTTATTTTGAATTCCTTTCCTTTCAATTCTTGTTTCCCACTTACAACTCCCTACCGAAATGAGTTTTTAGAATCGCGCTGAACGAAAATGAATTAGAAAGAGTATTTAAAGGAAGTCCAACTTACTTTAAAAGAGAGTGCTTAGGAGTCCTTAGTGGCTCTGTTTGCCTTTTGGCTACTTTGTTCTTGAATCTATTACGCTCGGCCGTATTGTATGTGCCTGATGATAATCGCCGGCTAGTTTGAATTAAGGCCCAGCTAGGTTAGATATATGTGTCTAGCTTCGGCTAAGTCTATTTTAGTTAGTATTAGATTAGTTTCTTACTTTCTTATCCTGATTTAAAAACCCGAGTGGAGGCTTTACTGAAAGCCCGAGAAGGGCCGACTGACATTCTTATTTGAGTGAATAAAAGGGTATTTTAAACCCTTCTCGAGTCTATGTTGTAAGTGCTTGAACTCAGCGATAAGTCGCTACTTAGTTCACTAGGTTCTTCGACATTTTATCATAGGCAAAGTAACGAGGGGCATTACAAGTTGTATAAATTAAGCACAACTTAACAGCCGAAAACTATGACTTTATTATTCATTACATAATCGCGTAATTACATTAACTAAACAAATTTCGCTTTAAAGTATCTTTGTAAATGTTGCCCTATTTATGTGATCAAAATATTATATTATAAATTTAGAAATACGTTATAGCATAATCAAATATTTAATATTGAAATATTGAAAACGTAAGAAAAATAGTAACATTAAAAATTTAAAGGCATATAAATATTTACATTTCATAAATTTAAACCAAAAAGAGCCTATATGTCATAAATTAGAAATTTTCAAAATATGGTTTGCTTACTTTTAGCAAAAGAACAGCGAAAACACATGCATTTGACAGTTTCATAAAATAAAATATTAAACATTTGTCCCTCTACTACAGATCCATTAAATATGCGCAAATTTGTAGCAGAAATAAAAGCAGCGAATACCTAACTTCCCTCGATTTACAGCTCGAGATGCTCATTAACGATCAGTTTTCCTATATAACATGAAATTAATGTACCGTTTATTTCATCCAAAAAGATTTCCTCATATAAATCATATCTCTTTTTACAATAAAGAAACGCCTCCACAGAAACCTTACAACAAGGCGAAAAGAACGGTGTTTATCTTAGACGAAATTCATTCTAAGGGTTAGAAAGAAGCATTTAGTCGGGAAAGAGTCATCTGTCATTTCTGGAATAAGCGCTTCTGTGCAGACTCCTCCTCTCCATCTACCCTCTCTCTCTAGAAATGGTCTTGAATTGTGTCGTTGAAGATAAAAGAAAGGAAGAATCCATTGTTCTCGAAAGTTAATACTTTTTCCACAAACTAAGCTCTAAAAAGAATAATTCCCAACTTTTTATTGAATACTGTGGTGAGAATGTTTAGTGCATGTTTTTTACAATAAAGGGATTAATTTTAAACAAATCCAACATACTCGGAGAAGCAATTGTTTCAAGTGAAAACAATTGTAAAAGAAAAGTATTTATCCATTTCATTCTACAATTTGTCATACGCAGTTTTGTTAAGGACAAGCAAACCATGAAATTTCTAGGTTTTCTGCTGCTGTAATGACCATTAACACGAAACACATGAAAGTCTGATGTTCGTATTCTGTAAAATTTATGATACTGATTTTATTATTACTTCGTCAAATTGTTAACTAAGGTATTTATTCTTTTTAATAAAAATTATATTATTAATAGCAAAAACGGCGAATAATTTTATTCGGTCTTTTGAACACATCTCTCTAGTTAAGCGTTATTGAAATATGATAAAGAGTTAAATTCATTATTATAAATACTCATTGTAAATTTTAGAAATCAAGTACTTTCCAGAATATTTTGAAAAGAAATTAGCATTTCTAAAAATTAAATGATTACATGCAATTATAGTCATAAGTATTATATGCTTAGATTATTTCTAGAAATTTACACATCAAGGGGTTAAAACTCTTTGGGGAATGAAATTAGAAACTTCTTCTCTGTAGATATGTATTAAACCGCCTAAATTATCAAAAACTAGCAACTCCTTCCGGTTATTTATTATGATTCTCCAAAACTATGATCTGATTTTGATTAGTTGGCAAGTTCGTAATAAAACATGATATGCAAATTAGATTTTGCTTCCTACATATATATGAAATGTGTGAAACATATGAAAGTGTCTGGGCAGACAATTGAAACGATGTCGATGAGAGCGTTAAATCTAATGTCTAATGGTTCGACTTTAGTTAGTTACCAGTGTAATTTCTGGGCTGAGCTTAAAGAAAGCACCAGAGACTTCGGCTCTTTGAGCAAATACTTTGACAAGGAATTATTCGAAACCGTTAATCAATTGTGAATCATTTCTGTAATAGCTTACGAAACTTTAGCACTGACGTAACTGTGAAGCAGATGGTGATACATATCCAAAAGCCGGCAGCAGAAGCACACAGCGCATGATATAAGCAAATGGAAGATGCAGGAGGTTATTGAAGAAATTTTGTAAATTTAGTGACTCCAAATTTAGCGTGGTTAAATAATACCGACAGGTAGTATTTTTTTCATATATGCAACAATGCTAATTCAACCTAAGAAAGGGTGTAATGTGATGCGTCCAACCCCAAAGTTTGTGTCGACTACAGAATTCTCTCCCGTACTTGAAACGTTTTCCAAAATATTAGTACAACTCTGAGAAATTTGGTGGTAATTAGTCAAAAACATAACGACAACGGATGACCGTAAAATCAGTCTGCAAGCAAAAGGAGACGGATATTAGTGAGAGATAAAACTTTGCTCATCACCTGTGTAAATCAGGGGGAAAGAAGCTCTTATGCCATACTAAAAGAGATTTGTTTGTTATTCTTCCTTTTAAGTAGACATCACATATACCTTCTTTCTATGAAACTTTAATATCCATAACTGCACACCGTCCTATTAATTTCTGTGCTAGTTTGTTTTTCTTCATCTTATAAATACAAAATATCACACCTGTATTCTAATCACCATGTCTTTCAGGGCATTTCTAGCGGATTTCAGACAAAATAACGAAATCTATTCAGATGTTTTGTATATTAGGGTTCTTAACGAAGAGACTAGTGTGAGGTTTCTTCGTTAACCAGATCATATTTATCAAAACTATAAAATGAACATGAAACTTCAGCTATTGTATTAATAGTTCCAAATTTTTCTAAACTGATAAGTTGCAACTGAGTAGATTAACTTTGGTTGAGAAACCCGCCTGTTGCATGCAAAGAAGTACATTTATTATATTATTATATAAACAAGATAAATTTAGGCTTATGTATCTATAGGTAATACCAATAATTAACATTAGATTAACAATAATAGTTATTTGTATAAAACTATGAAGCATTATTGCCTCCGCTTGCTTTTTATTCTGTAGTGTAATTGTTTTGCTTATTCAGTTGACAAATAAATGACCTGTGGCTCAAATCCCGTTAAGGATAACTGATTTTCACATTTCATGGCTCCTAAAATAGATTATTTGAGACTTTAGAGTAGAGTTTAGTAATTAGTATGAACTTAGATTTATTTTTAGTATTTTGAACATAGTTTTGCATAATTTATGTACACATTCTCCTAAAATTATTTATATTTTTACAAAGCTTGCTAATCCATTAAAGAAATAATTTAATTCAGGACTACATACGTTCCAAACTATTGATTGCTTCACGAACTGTATTATTTCTATTTGTAGTCTCACTAAAGTAAATATTTTGTCGAAAAGAAGAAATTGAAAACTTTTAATGTTTAAGATGATAAAAGTGGCTTCAAAATTTATCTTTTAACAGATCGAATACACCAAAGTAGATAATTGCTTTTCTAATACCGAACTTGTTTGTAGGAACATAAAATTTATGCTAAAATCAATACACAACGCGGAGAAATTTTTTTCTACTCAAATGGAATGAGCTTCAGTAAAATATTTCTCTCGTAAAAAATGAATAGATTCATTGAAAAGCAAGTTAAATATTTGATCTTTTTAAAAAAGCTATTACCTACGTTAAAAAAAAAAAAAAGAATTTTATTGAAATAATAGATGTTATCTCCTTGTTCTGATCGAAATGGAATTTTTAAGCAAATAAAGGAAGTAAGAAAAAAATATGGAATGCCATACAAATTGACCAAGATAAATTTATCTTGCATAAGTCCGACGCCAATTCATTATAACAACTCTTTTCTTTCATATTTGTATGAAATTCTTTCAAATTTGCAATACCAAAATTCTTAACAACGTTTTTCATGAACATGTCAGATGCAAAATCCAAAGAATGCTTTTTCATATTATGACGAATCCTAACTACTGAAAGAGGGTAGGAGAATAAAACAAATTAAACAGCGGTTTGAAACTCTTAAGAACAATACACTTATATATAGATATTATAAGGTATTCCTCCCACTTTGCTAGCGTCCTTCGTGGTGTAGTGGTTCTGCACACTGAGCCGGTATTTCAGAGGTTCGTGATTCGATTCCCGGCGAAGGCGTTTTCTATTTTTCATCTTGCCAATTTCTAAAAAATACCTAATGTCTCTACAATATATATATTATCAATACTTTATTTTCTTTCTAGACCAAAGGGGTGGTAGCCCATAAAGGCTATTAATCTCAAAACGGCATTTTGTGGAGTTTCACTTTAAATGGAGAATCACTTTTAAATTGTTGCCATCAAATATTATCTCTCTGTATTATATTAAAAGAAATTAATTAGAGGAGAATGCGCATAAATATGTATGCTTCTGGCATTGTGAATAAACGACAGTACCTCGAGCCATCAAATTTTGTATAACGTAATCCTCCATCCGAACATGAGCACCTGGAAACCCGAATTTTGAATTTATATTATTAATCTATTTCACATTTTGTAAACTTTTAAAGAATTTTTGATTAAAAAACTCAAAGATTTCAAAGCACGCAATGGCAATACTGTACGGAAAAAAAACATTTTTGTCTCCAACACGCGGGACTGTCTGATGGAAGTTCTAAAGATAGGCTGTTTTTAAATATTTTATATTATTGCTGTCGAATTAAATTTTATATATTTTAAGTGCGAAGAATGTGATATTTAATAAATAAAGATAATACACCAAACGTCAATTTGGGAGTAATATTAATTCTGAAATAGTTTGGATTTTTAGCCCAAACGGCGTTAGTCCAGAAGGGCTATTAATTTTGTTTTGGAATTTTGAGTTGGATCACTGTAAACGGCCAATCACTTTTTAGAATGTTGCCGTTAAATATTAGAGCTCTGTACTATATTTAAGGAAATTAAATAATGAAGAATCTGCATAAATGTATGTATGTTTCTCCCATTGTGATAAAGCAACGGTACCTTGAGCTATAAAATTTTGAATAATGTACGTTTTCACCAGAATATGGGCATCTGGAAGCCCAAATTTGAAATTTGTTTTATATTTATTTTTTATATTAATTTGTATCCCTGCTGTTGTTAAAACAATATTTTATGTAATGTGTATTTCCAGCCTTTTTATTTCTTAAATATATTTAGACCAGATAGAGCTATTTATCCCGAAATGAGATTTTGCGTCTGTTCGCTATAAACGGCATATCACTTTTTAAATTGTTGCCATGAAACAATATTTTTGTCCTGTATTATTCTTAAAGAAATTAAATAACGACGAATCTGCAAGTATGCATGTAATGTACTTCCCAATGTAAAAAATAACAGTATCTAGAAACATCAAATTTTGAATAACGTAGTCTTCCACCCGAACAAGTAAGTGCACCTGAATACTCCAATTTTGAATTTCAAATTTGTTTCATTTATTTGATATTTTGTAAAACTTCTATGAATTTATGATTAGCAAATTCATCGGTTTTGAAGCGAGCACTGACAATAATGTTCGAATAACCTTTTTATATCCAGCGCACGAGACTTTTGCATACGGAAAATGTAAAATATTCGTCTTTCAGATTTTATTAACAAACCCTATGAAAGCAACTTATTGCCAGTGCAAGAAATAAAATACGTTTATCTTTCATTTGCCAGCGTGTAGAAACATTAGGATTTTTCGGAAGCAGGCAAGATGAAAAATTAGCAACCGCCTTAGCCGGGAAACGAACCACGGACCTCTGAAATACCGGCTCAGCGTGCTACCGTTACACCACGAAGGCACGCTAGGAAAATGGGTGAAATACCTTATATAATCCTCTTTTTAAAGGGCGACTAGGGTTTTAGGGGACCTAGTCGCCAAATCCTGGGTGCGGAGAATCATCATCCCCAACCCTTTAGTTCGGGCTCCACTTGTAGAGACATTAGGATTTTTTGGAAGCAGGCAAGATGAACAACCGCCTTCGCCAGGAATCGAACCACGGACCTCTGAAATACCGGCTCAGCGTACTACCGTTACACCACGAAGGCACGCTAGGAAATTGGGAGAAATACCTTATAAGCATACTGCCATTCAGTAAAGCCTAAGATACTTTGGAATTTAATCTGAAATGTTATTGAATGATAAACTACATGATTTAAAAGCAATAAACACAGTTCTTACAAATATATCTGTTCTACTTTTTAATATTATTGATTTAAATAAATATGTATTAAAACCACGAAATGTGGTTTTAATGTCTGACTAGAAATATTCAATATTTTTACAAAATTACACTAGCTGGACTGATTATTACGAAATTACACTGGCTTGACATAATAATCATTGTATACTTTTCTTTTTCATGTTAACTATTTTAGATGATTGACCTGGTGAGCGGTTAGCTTTTTAAGTCTTATAGCCCAATACAAAAGTACGTATGGCAATATCTATCATTCTATCCGAAATTCTAAAGATATGCTGTTTTTAAATATTTTATGATTTTGCTGTATGATACAATTTTGTGTAGTGTAAGAGTGAAGAATGTGATATTTAATAAAATTAGCATATAAAATGCTAATAGCAAAAGACAAAAGAAAAACTGTTAGCCATCTTACTAAGAACACTGATTATTGATAGGATGAACTGAGAACTAAACTAATATAGAAAAATGTGTGGTAACACTTAAAACTGCGTCGGTAATTCTAAACATGCTGCTATGTGGCTTTTAAAACGTTTCTGATTTTGTTGTTTAATTGTATGAAGAAAACGATGCTTAATTATAAATCTAAAAAGAGAAAACAAAGGGGAGATAAGGAGAAGTGAGTGCAAAAGCAGACTGGTAGTGAAAGCTCAGTTGCTATGATAATCCCTTTTGGCTTGGCTTGATTTAGTTTTGGATTTTAAATTGATTGATTATGCTAAAGCACACTAGGGCTAGCTGTATAAGGGAAAGGATGCCTTGGAAGAGGACTTGCTAAGGAAAACTGACTTGTATACATGTCACACGTGGGGAACCCCACGAAAACACCCATGCAGGTAGCCCGCTTGCCTAGACTCGAATCCAGGTCGGTACTACCAATGTCCATGTATTTTAAGCCCTTTTGAGCGACCGTTAAAATCTGAAAACTTTCAGATTTTATTTATATATTTATCTAATCTATTTTTTTAGTTATTTTCATTTATTTATTTATTTTCTAACGGCCTTCCGTAAAACTCAGGCACTTCTGATTTTACAAATGTAGCCTTAAATTAAATACTGCTGTTAAAATCTGCCACCTGTCAGATTGTTTTTCCCTGCTGTTGCAGTTTATGATATTTTTTTAAATTTGTATTTTCTTATTCTTATTTTTTTACATTTAATCACATTTGATAAGTAAATTTTTGCTTACCTTTCATGATGAATATCCACAGGAACGCTTAGAATTCCTTTCCATTTTTATCACGCAGAAGCTTTATTTACAGCTATGTACAACAATTGTATGCTTACATTAGAACGTTCATCGTGTTTCTCTTGTTGCCACTACATCTATCTCAAAAATCCGCAATGCGGTAAGAAAAATATAACAAGCTAAAAGTAAAAAAGCTGCGCTCTCTCGTGGCCAGCTACATAAATTGTAACATCGTCCCCCTCGATGAACTCTTGGTTCATCAAAGGATTGGATTCTGAAGTTATCTTAAACACTAAATGTTTTTAATGTTCTACAAGTTTAAATGTTCATACATGCAGTGTTCGCAATTTAAGTTCATTGTATTAAGTTCAAAGAGTTCAAGTCATTTCTAATGGGTACAATAACTGCACAGGACGACGAAGATGAGTTCCATTAGCTAGAAGGACAGTGCAAGCCCTTATTTTCCCATCTCGTCCTGGATGTTATTCCATAGTTTTTGTAAATCCCTGTCTGCTCTGTTGAAGGTTTTTGCATCGTCTGAACATATTATTCGACATACTCCTCTTCTTGAGATAAATCTTCTAAAGGACAGTAGAAAATTGTTTGCTGTTTGGCTAGAAACTAGTTCCAGATGCACTGCTCTGATTACAGCGCATGTATACATAGCAATAAAAGCTTTCCAGTTTCATCCTTTGTACTCATAGGACCAGCAAAATCAAGTCCTACAATTTCGAAGGGACTTGCCTTCGTAATTTTTTCGGTTAGTAAAGGAGCGATATCCTGATTCAGTGCCTTAGCTTTAAATCTGTAGCAAATCACACACTTGGTTAATATTACTCTTTACACGCTGTCGACCCTTAAGTATCCAAAGGTTTTCTCTATTTTGAGTTAAAGTTTCAGCTACACCAGCGTGTCCTCTGAGTAATATTAACAAATGTGTAATTTACAGATTTACAGCTAAGCCACTAAATCAGTATATCGCTCCTTTACTAACCGAACGAATGCCAGAGGCAAATCCCTTCGAAGTTGGAGGACTTGATTTTGCTGGTCCTATGAGTACAAAGGATGAAACTGGGAGTGTCTAGCCAAACAGCAAACAATATACTTCTGTCCTTTCGAGGATATATTGCAAGAAGAGGAGTATGTCGAATAATATGTTCAGACAATGCAAAAACCTTCAAAAGAGCAGACAAGGATTTACAAAAACTATGGAATATCATCCAGGACGAGATGGGAAAATAAGGGCTTGCACTGTCCTTCTAGCTAATGGAACTTATCTTCGTCGTCCTGTGCAGTTATTGTACCCATTAGAAATGACTTGAACTTTTTGAACTGAATACAGTGAACTTAAATTGCGAACACTGCATCTATGGACATTTAAACTTGTAGAACATTAAAAACGTTTAGTGTTTAAGATAACTTCAGAATCCAATCCTTTGAAAAGAATCAAGAGTTCATCGATGGGAAGAATGCTACAATTTATGTAGCTGGCCACGAGAGAGCGCAGCATTTTTACTTTTAGCTTGTTATATTTTTCTTACCGCATTGCGGATTTTTGAGATAGATGTAGTGGACATGATGAACGTTCTAATGTAAGCATACAATTGCTGTACATAGCTGTAAATAAAGCTTCTGCGAGATAAAAATGAAAAGGAAATCCAAGCGTTCCTATGGATATTCATCAAGAAAGGTAAGCAAAAATTCACTTATCAAATGTGACTAAATGTAAAACATAAGAATAAGAAAATGCAAATAAGAAAAATGTCAAAAAGCTGCGCTCTCTTGTGGCCAGCTACATAAATTGTAACACCTGCTTTCTTTCTTTCTCCTGTTTTATTTTGTCCCCTAGCACGGCTTAATTTCTTCCTTAAATATTTTTTTCAAAATCTAGTCTATATGTTTAAACTTAGTGTTCTGGCTTCAAATGATATCCAAAATATGAATTAATATCGCATAAGATTTTTAATGCAAGAGCTTTAGCTCGCGTACAGGACATCCTATAGCAGTAATAATCTGTGTTTGCTAGGGATTTTATTATCTATAATAAAGATAAATCACTGAAGCGTAAATAGTTTGCAAGAATAAAGACATCACACGTCAACGTAGAAAAATGTGAAAGTAGTAGGACAAATAAGTAGAAAAAATTTTCTGAATTAATAAAATCAAGTGTAAGAAATACTGTTTGAAAACAAGATTTTAAAAAGTTATGAGGTTCCTTTAATTTGAATAACCAGTTATTTTGTGTTTTGAATTTGTACTGTCACTTCCCTCTTTTCGTTTCCTCGCCAGAATGCAAATCAGCTGGCGTGTATTTAAGTGAGATTTTGAGTTTGTTAAGACAGAGCGTATTCTGCCTCTTGAGGACACGTTACTAGTTTTGTTATTCTAGATGAAGTTCTTGTCTTCGGCCTTGCATTATTGTAATTGTCGATAAAGAAAATCCCCGCCGATGAAATTCTGAGTCAATTTCGCGTTAAATTGCTAGAGCAATTTAGTCTTTAACTGTTAGTTTATTTAAATTTAAGCTTTACATTTGACTTACTGATTTTGAGATTTTCGCCATAAATACTGACGGAACTGTAAACAGAAGAAGTGGAAGAAGTGCTTTCCATTCATTTATTTTAGTTTTAAGTAAAGGGTCTTTTACAGCCTTCTCAATTTCCAGTAGTATTTTTTGACTTAGCAATAAGCCGCTTAACGTCTACATTGAGGTTAACGGTGGATAATAGCCAAGAGAGTTAAACGTTTATCTGCTATTAATGATAGGTTCCGCGAAGACCGATCACCTGACAAAGTCTACTCGTAATGATTTACAATATTTTTGGGATTACTTATTCTGTTTAAAAGAATTAAGCTAACTTCCGGAAACTTGCTGCTAAGTAACTTATTCACCATGTTGACAAAATACGCAACCAATTTGTAAAAAGAAAGAATCATTAAATAACGTAGTACTATACTCATTTTATTTAGCTAAGCGTGCATATATAATTTTTAAGGTTCATTCCTTAATTGAACTACTTTTTCAGAAAACCTCCTGCTATATATTCCTTGTATAGCCCTGAAAGAATAATTTTCAGATAAATTTTGATTGTTGAATCGATTTCTTTTGTTGCATTTTGTATTATGTATTATCATTTTATTATGTCTTGTGTTATTTATCTTATATCATTTTTGTATCTCATATAATAATTTTATGCTTGCATAATATTTCTTCACATTAAAGAAATATTCTATAAAAACTGAGCTGCGGTATTACTCTTTCTGTAAAGAGACAATTGAACTTAGTGAAATTGCTTAATTAATTATGAAACTGCAAAAAAAAAATTAGAAAAAAATTATTGATCATTTCAAGTTTCATATCGCGTAAAGATCGTTTATAGGCTCTACGAATTAATAATTACTTATTGGAGCATTGTAATAGAAAAAAGTTAACGTTTTGGCGAGGTGATAAAAGGTTTGATTGGTAATTTAAGTAGCTCAATGGACCTAAATTTAGAAAGTTTTATGCTGTCACTTGTGTAAAATACTTTACTGATATGAATATAAGTTGTTTATTTTCTGTCCAATTTCCTATATGCAGCCGGACATAATTTATTATTTTATAGCGTCTTGTGTGTTTTGCTATCATAAACTAAGCTTGAAGTTGAAAGACTGTTTAGGGGATTATCTCGAAATCTTAAGGTATAACGGAAGTCAGGAGAAATGCGTAAAGGACCCTTTATTGACTCAGATAAATTACAGAGATGGCACCAACTGGTGTTTACAAAAACCAATATTTTTAGACTAAAGGATTCACAAGTTGAAATGTAGCCTAGCTTTGACTCGTAAAAGTAGGCGTAAACAAGCTTAACCAAGAAACGTTCAACTCCACAGAAATTTTATGGCTAGTGAAAGCAAGATAGCAAAGTGGTATTAAGCAGGCAGAACTCGCTCTGAATTCACCTGCCAAATCTTTCCCTTAAATACTAACTTCTTTCTACCTCATTTGAATGCATGCGCGCTAGATCATTGATATTCTGGCAAGAAAGTATGAGTTGAAAGCAAGAGCGAGAGGAAAGGCTGCTTCAAAATAAAATAACTATTAAGGAATTAAATAAATCTGCACAGGTTTTAAATAGAAGAAATTATAATTATTTAATTTCACATCAAAATGCTTGACCATTCTAATTATCCTCCCTTATAGATATACAATATTTTTAGGATATCAAACTATCATGTGTAAAACTGTCTTATATGAAAGCCCTTTTTTTAATGAAACTCCTTAAGAATTCAGAGAATAGAGCTAAAATAACATTTTCTGAAGAAGAACCTTTCTTTCACAGAGTATATCAGTCAAGGTTGCAGTTGAAATATAAGATGCCTCTCTCTTCAAACTAAAAATTATCTGCAAGAATATTGAGCATGATCGGTATAAGAAGATGTAATGACTCCATGTAGTCTATGTATATGTAATGACTTAGTAGTCAGATCTGCTGGACCATTCCAGCTTTAACCAAATAAGCAAAAACGTAATTCATTTATCTCCTTAAATTTGAGTTCCTTCAAAAAATGCTAATACGCTTCTATTAGCAATGAACTCATATTTCCAACCATTCCCAAAATTCTTTTAAATATTGAATTGCTATGATAGTACGTTAAAGTGCTACCCATGCGATTTGTAATAAAAGTGGACTAGTGCTTTCATGCAAATCAAACATGGTAAATGCAGGGCGAAACTGGTATTCTCGAGAGGAGTGTATGAGAGGTGACAGAGGATAAGAATGTATCCATTTCCAAACGCAAACGGAAACAGATACATTTTGTCGCCAATAAGATCGATCGTCTGTTAACTGTGTGTGCTTTGGCTCGTGTGCAAAGTTCCTCGTACGTCGAAGTGATTGGGGTTCTTGCTGCAGACGACCCGGTATTCTCCAAATCGATAAGCCTCGCCCCCTAAAATAGATATTCCTCTGCACTTCTTCGGGAAGAACTTCTTCCCCCCTACCAGTTTTTGGTTTTCTTGATTTTATTTCCGTGGCCGAGGACAGCATTTCCCGTCTGGTGTCTGAGAGCATAGATAGATCACGAATCTTCGATGTTGGCAATTTATCAGATGAGAAACTACTTGGAAAAGAATATTTCTCTACATCTCGGCTTCTGTTCGTAGGATTTACACAAAACAATAGCTTATTTGATATTTTTAGTCACACGGAATGACGGATGTTTTAGGTCTACAGCGATCAATTCATAATTTTCGGAAAACTTGTAAGATATATGCTTTAGTAAACAAAAGAATTTTTTTTTTCAAAACATGTGTCTCACAAGAAATAAAGCAACTGGAAACTGATTCAATACTGTATGTTTGCTGACTCGGTTTCATTTAAATTAGTTTGTTATTACGTATTATTTATCATGCTTCAGTCGTAATATTTTTATGCAAATTTAATATTGTGCAATGTTTAGCACTTGAGTACCTACTGTATGCATAGTCTGAAAACTTTCTGACCAGGTTATTTGAAAATATTTCCGCTTTAGTAGAAGCTCAATATTATGAATATAAATTCCAAAATATTTCTCATCGGCACACATAATCAAACATTTAAAATTTTGGATTATAGCTGTGTTTTACGAACAAGCTGGTATTATGTATAAAACATAAATTTAAACCAAAATTTATCTTTACCACTGGTATCGGAAGCACAAAACTCTCTAACTGGGTGTAACTGAATGATTAATCTAAGCTCAATTAATTCAATAACACACAGTTTTAAAAGTAAATTAATTCTTTTAATCAAAATTCTAATTTATTAAACCAATAACGTGAAAATAAAGAGGATTGAATCTTCTCTGATGCCTTGGTATAAAAATATCTAAACTTATGTTATTCAACAGGAATTCATTTCCTGTTGAAAAACATGTTTCGATATTCAGTTGGAAATTCAATAAAGATTATAGCTGTCTTAAAATACTCTAAATCACCATAGCTAAATACACATTAATTCCTAATTCCTTAGAGATAGAGAAGAAATATCCATATAGAAAGATCCATCACCAGTTCATCTAAATAACAATAATTCGATAAATTTAATTACAGTTTAACTATTTTTGTGGTACTCTCTAATAATCAAAATTTTTAGAATTACGTTGTATTTTGTGAGATTCTACGTACATATCCATGTTTCTAGAACCATACGGTCAAACAACTGTAGTGACTAATATAGATCATCAAATAAAAATAACAATACACGACTTTAAATTTTTACCATATTTATCAATTATCTGTTAACGTAAGTTGAGACAGCTATCCAGATTACCCCTACATCCATTATTTAAATAATTTTCCAAATATTATTCATTACAAACATAATTCATATCAAAATGAACTGCAAACTTAATATATAATTATTTTCAGTCTTTGAAGAACATTTCTTCTTTTTGTTTCTATGATACTTAATTTTTTACTTTTTTTAAATTAAATTTCGTTTTGCTTATAACAACCCTTAAAATCTTATATATTCATGTGTTTCTACTGCATTGAAATAGTTGACATACACATCACAAATCATTATCAAATTACTTTGAGACGTTATAATTAACCGAATTCCTTTTTCCTTAAAATATTCAAAAGCATCTAATCACAACCCATTTCCATTTAATAACATAATTTTAAATTCCTTTTATGCCAATAAATTTAAGAAATGAAATAAAATTATCCTTACTTGATAATAAAAACAATAGTATAAGAAAATGTAAAAAGACAATGCAGAGTAGTTTATTATTAACAAAAATCGATAAGACTCAGTAGAATGAACTAGCTCCCCGTAATTTTTCCAAGACAGAGAGTCCATCAGTCTCTGAAGGGAAAAGTCCATTTTCACTTTTCGCTATCCATAATGCAAAAGTTAAGAATCCTTAGCTTTAATTTCGAAATCTTTGGCAAGAACAATGTGATACAAAGGAAGTCTAGTTAATATACAGTTGTCGAAGAAATTGAAAGCAGAAGTTACGGGAAAATAAGATGCACATAAGAATCATACCTTACATAGCCGTGTTGAAACGAGGTGTACCGAGAAAAAGAAAACTTTTCCTTCAGTAAAAACAGGCATCTTAGCCCCATACCCTTAATAAGGCAAAATCGAAATTCTTAATTCTTCGGTCTTTAGCCTGATTTATTCCCTTTCTCAACAGCCGACCTAGCGCTTTCCACTTCCATTTAGCGGCACCGATATTTCAGTTTGCAAGCTCCGAACTCAGACGAGAATGCATAGTTTGCAGTGGCTGCAAAATAGTGGTCTTATCTTGATCATCCAGGGCGCTTGGCGACGAGAAGTCCCACTTCTCCTCCTACACTCTAGAAATTTCAGTTCTAGCTTTTCTTTTCTTCAAAAATATTATGGGTTGAAAGATACAATTAAAATAATTCTCTAACCGAATGATTCTTTACCCTTAACCGATCCCAAAACCTCTGCTGTCAGCAAAGTATGCCAGCAAAAATATAAATAAAAATTACCAAACGCTTGAGAAACAATTCCGACCCTCATTCATCTTTTTGCATCCGATCTTTAATTGCCAGCTAATAAAAGCTCATTGCTTTACCCTTCGGGAAAAGTAACTTTGCAAATGATATTTCCTATCTGACTACAACTAAGTGGCGAAAACGAAAATCAGCAATACCTCTAACCTAACCCTGCTTTTCTACACCCAAAACCGATGCTCAGAAAAAACACCCTATCCGATGTCGGCCTGACCCAGAAATTCCCACCCGTCAGAAAGCTAGCAACAAGAACTGAAAATAACGACTGGGCGTATAACTGCCAAAAGTATTAAATTCTTGCTACATTAATCCAAAGAATTTCAATAAAAATTAAAAACAATCCTTCATACATAATTAAATGATATTTTTAACACAACATTAAGTTAATCTGCATCTTTCCTATGGGTCATTTCTTTCGTCTCTGACTCCAAATTATGCAGATTTTAAGAGCAAATAATTTGTACAGTCGTATTCTTTTTCGGAGCATAAAACGTAGACCTTACTGAAGACGATATAGCGAATTCTTGATATGTCTTGAAAAACACATGACTGTCGACGAAGGTTGTAGCAACCTATTTATTTTAACTAAACCGAATAGAACATACACACACACGCTGCCCACAACTAACCACCACTTGTGACTAACTTAAACACAAAATGGTATATACAACCAGAACGAATTTGGCTCCTATTTCAATCTAAATCAACTTTATCGCACACAGCAAAGCCGAGTCTAAATTATCAATATAATGTAAAGTAAGTGTCCAGCACAAATATTCAGCTAGAGAGCTACTTGCAAACATACGGCATAAATCTCGCTCGCGGCATAAACTGGCTCTCGGAGTGTAACACGCTCTTCTACTTCTAACTCTTCAATTCTGCTACTTAAATATTATTTCCGAACTCACTGTGATTTTACATATGCATCATTTAAATTTGCATTCTGGCAAAAAAAATTGGAATCAGAAGCGGAGGGAAAGTTTCTTAAGATAAAAATAATTGATTAGCACAAAATAAAGTCTTTACAAGTCTAGCGCAAAGTTGAGAAAAAAATCTCTGTTTAAATACATTTGAGAGTTTTAGATCAACCCTTGACTAACGCTTACTTCTCATCTAAGCCGCTGCTCAAGAAGAAAATGGAATCTGAAACCAATTTAGCCAGGTTGAGATTTCGAACTAAGTTTTAGTTGCCGATCCACTACATATAATCTCGCTTCGAATGTATTTAGTTTGTTTATTTGTTTTAGTTTGTTTAGTTTGTTTTAACAGACTGTTTATAGTCTTTGTGTTTCATTTTCAAAGCGACTGGTAATTTTATATTGTAATGTTTTATTACGTCTCTCACCATCGCTGAGATAGAATAAACTCAAATAAAAGTTTAATATTTTTAGGACTTAGTTAAGCTAGTTGTAACAACCCACTAATTAATGTAATTAGCTGTAACAACTCACCAACAACCCTTTACCAATTAATGCTCATAATGACAGACCTACTCCTTATTTCATTGTTATTCATGTAGGAATCGTCATCGCCCGATGCCAACTTAGCGAAGTACCAGCTGACGTCATCAGTATAGCTCAGCGCGAATCGTCCCAGACAGAGTCAGATCGCTTCCAGACGTAGATACGAGCAGACGGCTCGTATGCCTTCAAGAGTTTGAGAAGGCAGACGGTCTTTTCACGTCTAGCTGAAGTCTTTTGATTTTTCTTTTGATGTTTCGCCTTTAGCTGTGATGACTTTAGATGATCATATTATTTAAAATTAGCTGTGTACTAATATATCCCAACAACGCCGGAGGAACTCTGTGTGAAGGACTGTCTGTGATTGCGCATCATTACATGAACCATTCAACAATTAATCTTTACTTAGTTTATCATTATTACTCTTTATTTCTTATCTTTAAATAAAAGCATATTTAAAATCGTACGATGCTGCCCTCCTGCTCTGATTTAAAAGAGAATTCCATAGAACATGGCGACCATCCGTGCGGCCTCGAACTCGAAAGTGTGCGAGTAGTAGAACTGTGCTTTGAACTGATTGAGTGAACTGTTCTCACAAGTTATTCGATTTATTGGATTACTCGTATAAAGTGTGGATTACCCTTATTGAAGACGATCATCTGTCGGGTGAGTACAAAACTTTCTTTCCAATATGAAGTTAGTAGAAATTCTAGAATTGGAAGCAGCTTTAAAGAACAGTAAAAGTTCTGAAATCAAAATTTTGCATAAGCTTATTTTTAATACTGATGGAGACCGAAATAACCGGAAAAGATTACATGAATTTTCTGGCTTTACATTTAAACCAGATTCTGAAGAATTCAATAAGAAAATAGATAGTGCAGAATAGTTTTACTTTGAATGAGTTAATTAAAGTTTGCAATGTATTGAGCATAAATTCAGAAGGTTTAAAACGGAAGTCGTAACCCGAATTGTCTCTTTCCTATATGATTTATCTGTATTATTTGAACGTATTTTGCATGAAGAAAATAGTGATATTGAAGATGAAACTATTAATAAAATTTCTGAAGTAATGCTTGATGATAATCAAAGAGACAATCCTGGTTCTAACGAGTCTCAAGTAAATAACAGTATGCGGCTTCCAATTCAAGATCAATTTAAACCTCATCTTAGTTTTTCGGTTATTGAAAGTATTGTTAATCCTTTTTCTGGTAATGCATATGAAAATGTTGATAAATGGATTGATGAATTTGAAGATATTATAAATTCTTTGAAATTGAGTGATTTGCATAAATTAGATTTTGCTAAAAGATCGTTAAAAGGTAAAGCGAAACTATTTATTCAGAGTTAACCTAAAGTCAATGACTGATGTAAGTTAAAAAAGCTTTTGAAATCTGAATTTGGTAAAGCTTTTAATTCTGCTGAATTGCATGAAATGTTATGTAAGCGTAAATTAATGCCTAATGAATCTTTAGATGAGTATTTTTTGAAAATGAAAGTAATGTGTTCGCGAGGTAACATTGAAGATGCTTCATTAATTAAATATGTTATTGATGGTATTCCCGATTCGGTGGTGAGGAAAACTATACTATATGGTTACGAAACAATATCTGAATTTAAACAAAGGCTTAAAATTTATGATAAAATGAGATCGGACAATGATAAGTTTAAAAATCCGAAACCGAAAGTAGACACTCAAGTTAAAGATAGAAGTAAGCTTTCGTCATCAAACCGAAATCAATCTAACGTTAATAAGGTCAAATGTTTTAATTGACAGGAATTTGGGCATCTATCAAAGCAATGTGTAAACAAATTGAAGGGTATAAAATGTAGTAAATGTAAAAATTTTGGGCACAAGTCAACGGACTGTCCAGAGCGGAACCCCGAGACACAACAAGCAGCTTTATTACAACGAATTTCCGACAAGGATAGAATTATGAAGACTGTAGAAATAAATAATCATTTACTTGATAGTCTAGTTGACACTGGGTCAGATGTAACGATATGCAGCGTAGAGTTACACAAGCAGATTGGTTCTCCTAATTTAAATTGTAACGATATCACATTAAACGGAATTGAATCAAAGCAAACGTACCCCATCGGCTTTTTTATTTCGGATATTTCAATTGATGGTTTTTTTGCTTCGTACGAAACTTTATGTTGTTAAATTGTTATGTAATCAAATTGTATTATGTTTGGATGTATTGAATCAGTTTAACTTCTCTTTTACCGAGAATGGCCTTCAAATAATTTCTCATCGGAATAAAAGTAATGTAAACTTGATAACTGCTGAGTCATCTCGAAATTCTAACGTTCGTTTCGTTATGGGAAATTTGAATATTTCTGTGTCATTGAAGAATGTTTATGATCTTTCTCAATCGCCAGACGTCTCCGTTAATGTAAACAAAAACCCCGAAAGCGGAAGTGGCTTGACGTTTAATTATCTTTACACATCTGGTGAATGCTATTTCTGTCAAGATTGGTTTATCGCATATTTCAAATTTAGAACATAAAGAAAGACTGTGTAATTTAATTAATTCGTACCAGCCTCCGAAAAATAGACAATCTGACTTCAAGATGCAAATAAATATATGCGATGAAATTCCTGTCTGTCAAAATAGAAGATACATGTCTTTCGCGGAACAAAAAATTGTTGACGATCAAATTAAGGAATGGCTGAAAGAAAAAATAATAAAGCCTAGCAATTCTAACTATGCGGCCCCTATTGTTTTGTGTAACAAGCGCGATAATTCGAAACGATTATGCATCGACTATCGGAAATTAAATAAGAAGATTATTAAAGACAAATTTCCACTGCCTTTAATTCCGGAAGTACTTTATCGTTTAGAACAGTCAAAAGTCTTCACGACACTAGATTTGAAAAATGGCTTTTTCCATGTAGACATAGACGAAAATTGCACCAAATATACCGCTTTTGTAACGCATAATGGTATTTATGAATTTCTTAAAGCTTCTTTTGGTTTAAGCATTAGTCCAAATGTTTTTCAAAGGTATATTTATTCAGTATTTCGTGACATGTTAAATGAAGGTGTACTAATTATTTATATGGATGATATAGTCATACCGGCTAATGATAAAGTTGAATGTTTAGACAAATTAGAAAGAGTATTCAAAACTGCTTCGGAATATGGGTTACAAATAAATTTCAAAAAGTGAAAATTCTTAAAACGTAAAATTGAATTTTTGGGACATGTGATTGAAAACGGAAGTATTCGACCATCGTCTTCCAAAACTGTTGCTGTTCGAAACTTTCCACAACCGCGTAACTGTAAACAACTACAAAGCTTTTTAGGACTAACGGGATATTTTCGTAAATTCATTCCTCAGTATGCTAAAATAGCTAAACCTCTTAGTGACTTGCTTGGAAAATGTATTGGTTTTAAGTTCGATTCCGAACTACAGGAAGCTTTTTGCAGATTAAAAGAAATTCTCTCTCAAGCACCTGTTCTACACATATTTAGGCAAGGATATCCATTAGAACTTCATACTGATGCTAGTAGTCAAGGCTTTGGTGCGGTATTACTCCAATTGTCTGATGATGGTAATTATCACCCAATCCAGTATATGAGTAAGAAGACTTCACCGCAGCAAGAGAAACTCTGTAATTACGAATTAGAAGCCTTTGCGGTTATAGAAGCTCTGAAGAAATTTCGAAACCATTTCTTAGGTACTAAATTCAAAATTGTACCTGATTGTAGTGCTTTTCAGAAAACTTTAGATAAGAAAGATTTAACTCCTAACATTGCGAGATGGGCAATGTTTATAGAAGAATTCGATTATGAAATTGTACATCGTTCAGGAAGCCAAATGAAACATACTGATGCTTTAAGTAGAAATGCTCTAATTTTAACATCATACACATCCGATGTAACTGAAAAGATTCGGTTAGCATAACAACAGAATGAAGATGAACATGTGAAATTGATAAAGAATTTAGTTTAGGAGGGAGAAGAAAATGGATTCTTCGTGAGAAATGATATTTTGTACAAATTTGAAAATGGTAAAGATCTGCTAGTAGTGCCAGAATCCTTACAGAACGAAATCATACAGAAGGTACATAAAAAAGCTCACTTTGCTGTAGATAAAACTGTGAACGCTGTTGAGCAAGAATTCTATATTCCCAGACTGAAATGCAAAGTTGAAAAGGTAATTGCTAACTGCATAGAATGTATACTGTACAACAAGAAGAAAGGAAAAGCAGAAGGATTTCTTCATCCTGTACCGAAAGAAAACGTGCCTTTGAGTACATATCATATCGACTTTATTGGACCTCTTTCATCGACGAACAAGAGATACCAACACATTCTGACTGTCGTCGACGCTTTTACGAAATTTACTTGGTTCTATCCAGTGAAATCACCAACTACGCAAGAAGTTATTTCAAAATTGAAGTAACAACAGACTGTATTCGGAAATCCAGCCACAATCATTTCAGATCGAGGTAGTGCCTTTACATCGAAAGAATTTTCAGCGTATTGTACTGAAGAAGGAATAGAACATGTCAAAATTACTACCGGTATTCCAAGAGGTAACGGACAGATTGAGCGAATTCATAGAATTTTGATTCCTGTTTTGTCAAAATTATCACATGAAGATTCAAGGAAATGGTTTAGGTATGTTCCAGATGTCCAGAGGATAATCAACAGTACAACTACGAGAAGTACGAAATATTCACCGTTTGAGCTTCTTATAGGCACGAAAATGAAGAACAAAGAAGATTTAAGAATTAGTGAAATATTGAATGAAGAATATCTAAAGCAATTGATGCAAGAACGTGATGAAATGAAAGATGCGAAAAACAACATTTTCAAGATACAAGAAGAAAATCGAAAGCAATTCAACAAGAAACGTAAGAAACCGAAACTGTACAAGATTGGCGACTTGGTAGCCATTCAGAGAACTCAATATGGGACTGGTTTGAAACTACGACCAAAATTTCATGGACCGTATAAAATCATAGCTGTTAGACTAATTGACAGCTATGAAGTCGAAAAAGTAGGATGCCATGAAGGACCGAATTTGACATCTACTGCGGCTGACCATATGAAGCCATGGTCAAATTGATTTGATGTTTGTATCAGCTCAAAACCTAAGGACCTGATACTCTTTTTTTCTTTTTTTTTTATTCTCTTTGCAGGTACATGATAGTGATGTCCATTCAACAGACATCGAAGACGATGCCTCTTCAGGCTGGCCGAAGCTGTAGGTATCGTCAACGCCCGATGCCAACTTAGCGAAGTACCAGCTGACGTCATCAGTATAGCTCAGCGCGAATCGTCCCAGACAGAGTCAGATCGCTTCCAGACGTAGATACGAGCAGACGGCTCGTATGCCTTCAAGAGTTTGAGAAGGCAGACGGTCTTCTCACGTCTAGCTGAAGTCTTTTGATTTTTCTTTTGAAGTTTCGCCTTTAGCTGTGATGACTTTAGATGATCATATTATTTAAAATCAGCTGTGTACTAATGTATTCCAAAAACGCCGGAGGAACTCTGTGTGAAGGACTGTCTGTGATTGCGCATCATTACATGAACCATTCAACAATTAATCTTTACTTAGTTTATCATTATTACTCTTTATTTCTTATCTTTAAATAAAAGCATATTTAAAATCGTACGATGCTGCCCTCCTGCTCTGATTTAAAAGAGAATTCCAAATTCATGAAACTACATGAGTGTGTGTATCAATGACTAATATGTAAATTGCAATTCTTGACTTCCAACGTCTTCCAACGTTCTTATCTTTAGAAGAAATAATAGAAGAAACACAAAAATAAGTAAATAAGCAAAACAAGAATAATTAACTCTTCAAGCCTGCCCTTTATAGCTTTAGGTATAATTTTAAGGGGAGGACTTTAATTTGACATACCTAAGAAGCATAATTAGTGCCTTAGAATCATACAAATGCTTATAAATAACATGCAAATTATGTTTTTGGAACGGGTATACTGTTGATGGCGTAAAGAAACCAGTGGTACTTAATTTAGGTTTTACTTTTATAAGTACTTTTTTTTTACTTTTATAAGTACGTGGTTTGAGAATACAATATAATTTCATTTATATGTTAAACTTTCCTTAACACGTTTTCGTAGTCATAAATTATTGAAAATAATGCTAACATTCATTGAAAATACTACTAGCATTACTTACATTCAAAATTAAATTAAATAATACTAAAATTATATTACAATAATATTTTAGCTAGGGAAAAAGAAAAATGTCACTTTCGTTCTAAATCAAGTTATTTCCTTGAGGAAATTTTCAGCATCTTCTTGGTTTTCTCAGAATCTTATTTGTGGCACCCAAAATAGCTTTAGCACAAATCGCACATCCGGTCCATCTTTGACATGGTACAGCAAATTAAGGGACTGGTCTTGACCTTCGGTAATTAAATTCCGTCTGTTTTTCCACTAAGCTAACGAAATGATTTAAAAGTTCATATGAAACTACATCAGAAAATATATCTCTCCAGTCCTTCTGGCGCTGAGTAGATTGTTTTTCTATTCATAGCTTCCTGGCCAGAACAAAAGTGTGCTGTAGTTTAAGACAGCTGTTGTCAAGCAAACACCGTGCCTTTTTGAAGGGATTAGGAGGAAATTATTAACTCTATACAAAAGGCTATGTTATGAATATCCAGAGTACACTAGTTTAGATATAAATCATCTTCAGTGGGTAATGCTTTTATTATGTTAAAAAGTTTAAATTGTATTCTAGGTTTTTTAGCTTAAAAGCTTTTAGCAAGTGGCGGTTTCGGGCGTTAGCTAGCGTCTTTCTTAATTTTCTTTCTGTTTACTCACTTGATCATATTTTAGCACAGGTTGTCGAATGCGGATCTATTCCTTAGCAAACATCATTATTGCCATTTCAGAATTTCCTTTCTGATCACGGAAACGCAAACAATATTGCAGCTGAACAGAATGTTTCATTTTCGACAGAATGGTGCCATAAATTTAAAAGGAAACACGGGCTTTGCAGCCTGTAGACAAATATCTTGCATCGTGAAAAATTGATGTTTTATAAAGTGAATGTGAGTTCAAAGATATTTATGATTCAGTTGAGAAGGAAATATTTTAACTTATCCTGACATATTTTAAAACAAAGCTTATTAAACTGTTTTAATATACACTAATGCTGACGTTTCAGAAAATGCACTATCATTTACTACCTGGAACTCTCAAAACTCATTTGTTACAAAAATATCGAGAACCAGCACCACCAAACATGCAGAAAACAGATCAGTAAATGTATCTTTATAACTGAAAGATGGCACTTATACTGTAGTTTTTTGAAAAATATATAGCTTGTTTCCTGATACTGAATTCCTCGAAAATATAAAATTCGTTTTTTTCAACTACTAATTTTGTGTAAGAACGTTACAGCTATTAGATACTAATATACAGATATGAAGGATATTGAGAAAGATTTTTTTAGGAAGTTGTAAAGCTACGAATTTCATACCGTGGTTTGACCAAAAAAGGTCATCTCAAGCTATTAAGCAATGCTCCTTTGAATAATCAATGCTCATAATGGTATACCAACGTACTTTTTATTTCATTGATACATTCAACTGCATGAGTTTGTGCATAAGTGAAGAATGTGCAAATTGCAATTCATGACTTCGAGATCATCACTCTTACCTTTAAAAGACACAAAATAAATAAATAAATAAATAAAACAGCTAATTTGCTTGCAAAAGAAATTAGCTTTTCAAGCTTGCCGCTAGTCACTTTCAGACATCTCGTATACGCTATTAACATTGTGAAACTCTGCTGATAGAAGATAATTTGATTGATAACAGGTAGCATTAATTACAATTTAAACGAATTTTTTCAGCGGACTCCAAACACCTCATTAAAGCAAGACAACAAACTACTTGAAAAGCAGATAATTTTAGATACCTTTCCAACTTATAAACCTACTTGGTAAAACAACTAAATACATATTATGCATATTTTCATCAAAATAAATTTTATTATTATTTTTTATTTTAATTTATTAATAGGTTTTTATTACACTTTTGAATGAAAATTAATTTCTGAGTATATTTACACCTAGAATTCCATAGCTAAAAAATCGCAAAATTTTAAATGAAAGACTAAAAGTAAAATATGCTTCTTTAATAAGTAAGCAACTCTTTTATTTTTTTTAAAGATTTTGCAAAAATTTATGATAGTTTCCATTCAGACTAAAAATGGGATCGATTTTTGTATAATTAATGCTATGGATGCTCTGGAGTATAATTTTTGTTGAAATTCTTAACGAAACATTAAACATTAAAATTCTTAACGAAAACGATATAAAACATCGAGTTTAATATCTGGAAAATTTATCTCAATGTTGAAGTGAGTGAGTTATGGTTAAACGTTAAATGTTGAGCAGCTTTCGTATTTTGACAGTCTTCGAACTATAATATAAATATTTTGAATTTAAATTTGAATCCTTATAATCTAGAACTGAATATACCGTCCGAAACAAAAATGAGCTTATTTTATTGTAGCATCATATCAAATATTGAAAATAATCATTTATGCATTTGTGTAGTAATGCATTTAATAAGAGCTTATGGGTCAGAAAGGTCATTTTACTCAAGGTTTAGAAGTTTTGTAGTTTCATACTGGAATTTGAGTTTAAAAATCAGCAAAAAACACTGTCAAACTTTTTCTTCGTTCAAACGATTTTCTAAAAAATTTGAGAAACTTGCAAAATTTTTTTCTTTGAAAGGTAAAGTTTAAAACATTTCATTCGCTAAAATGTCTCATTTTCTTATCTTACAATAAAATAATATTATAATATTCGTTGGAGTCTTAGAAGAATATAACTTGAAGGTTTTGTAACGTATTTTGCAGTATTTAACAAAATAACACTTGATCTTCTTAGTAAAACATAAATTTTATTTTTATTTTATGGAGATAGATAATTTGAATACAGTCTTTTATTTACAAATTTTTCATACATCTATTAGCTGGTAAAACTTTCAGAATAACAATTTTAAGCAATTTCTTACGTTGCTGAGCAACGGTTACATGATACAAATGGCGTTGCAACTCTAATAATAAATGTAGTTATTTGTTAAATAATAAAATATTACAGGTTAAAACATAGACCTCTTTTGTTATTCCTTTTATTCAAATTAAAATTATACTGCAAATAATACTCAGAACATACATATTGATATAAATATTAATATAAAATCGCTCATATGTAGACAATATTAAGTTTTTATTTAAAAATTCCCTTTTCTTTAAACTATTTCAGAATGTTCATTTTGCATTTTAATGTGATATTTTGTACTCTGTTTCACAGTTTTTCAAATGTTTAGGTATAGCAGTAACCGTATTCAGTACTCATATGATTAATTATGTTTCTATTTTAAGTGAAAGATAACTGTATCTGGAATGGTTCTTTTTTGACCTTCGATTTGCAGTTGAGTAATTTTCTACTCTAAATGGTCATGCATCACTACTGAGCACATTTCCTGCTCTGATTGGCACTGTAATTGACATAGAACAAAAGCTTGAAGAGCGAAGGTCAATACGATAAAATCAATTCAGCACGAAACACTATGATATAAAAAAGTTCCAATACGTGTGTTCGCATCTTCTTTTAAAGAAATTTCAAAAATAAATGTTAAACTAAAAGCAAATTTATAATCTGTGATATCTGAAAGCATAAGCAAAGAGAACGGGAAGACATCTGCATTTTACTCTCATTCCATATATATTCGTATACAGAATAAAATCACCATACTCAGTGTATCAATCAAACTACTCAATCACCATAGAAGTACACCAGTCAGAAAATTCAGTCGCCATATTCAGTACACTCAGTCAGAATAACAATAAACTATAGAAATTAAAAATGTTAGATTTTCCACTTTAGATTCACAAAAACGTGTTCCAATTTTAAAAATCCAAAAGCATGTGATGCAAATGAGAACGTATCTAAGAGCAAATTTAAAGGAAATGTGAACAGATTGTTAGAACTAAAAGAACATATGAAGATTTGTGGAATGCTGAATAATAACCGAGAAGATAATCTAATATTAAAATTCAAAATTACATCATTGAAAAGAGGTAATAAAAACAATCTAAATACCACTTTAATTTAAAAAACATTTTTATACTGAGAAGCTCATAATTATTCAGCATATAGCGATTCGAGATAATCAAGTCTTACATATTAGATTTTTTTTTTTCATTTTATAAAATTTATTTTGATTTTTTAAGATGCTTTCAAGATATTTAGAGATTATTCTGCCGAAAGTTCTGTAACTGTGATTTTTGCACGTTGCAGTTTAATTAAACTTCTCTCTGTCGTTCTGTTCAAACTCCAGTGTTCTCGTTTAGGCTACACTGAATACCTCAATAAATTATTACTATTAAAAACAGTAACTTAACACTAGATTGCCCAAGGAAGTCATTTTGACTACTTTTTAATTTCAATTAGAAAAACAATTATGTATATAATGACACAATTTCTTAGAATTTTGTGACTTTTTGTACAACATATAAATGCGTTTATTAATAATTGTAGTTACCCAGCTTCTTTCATTTCCGGTATATATATGTGTTATACCTATATCGCCCAAAAGCAGCCATTTTGACTACTCGGGACATTTTAAATAATCAAATGACTCTTATTATTGAATTGAGTAAATTTCTTATATGACCAGTTCGGCTCTGTATTTTAATAACAGTTTTCTCTTTTTTTCGATTACCGTCACATGATAACATACAAGTACATGATAAATTATCGATTTGGGCGTATACATGATAAGTTGCAGTTTCTCAATAAGCTAAAGTAGTACTTGTTATTCGAATCTCATTGAAACTTGTCAAGCCATATACAAGCTGTGGAAGAAATATCACGACCGATAACTTTTCCACTACCATGTCATTCACGACAAAATTATTGGCCAAAAAACAACTCAAGTTGGCACTATTAGAGGAAACAAAAGAGAACTACCGAAACCAGCCAAACACACGAAGGATAACATGCCTTGTTTTTCTGCTCTGCTATATAAATCAGAGAATTGTGTTCTTAATATATAAAAGCAAACCAAATAAAAGAGTAGCTGTTCTAAGCATACATTTGTGAAAATTCATAAAAGTAATAAAAATATTTTACCGGAATCTAATTAATTTTATAACAGCACAAAATTTGGAGTTGATATGACGGATCAAATGGCCAAAAACATACAATAAAAGCTAGTTCTCGTAGATATTTTTCATTCTCCAAATATGTTTCAATATTTTACGTTTGGCTGCTATAAATGCTTCGATCCTTTACAAAGAAACGACAGGAATACAAATACAACGAAAATAGTTCTTGTTTCAATTAGCAGAACAGCTTTCCACCGAATACAGAGCTGCAAGACAGAAAAAAATCATCAAAACAGGAAAACCCACAAAGATCAACTGCGGCATCATCAAATGAAACCATTCTAACAAACGCAAATTTTGTCAAGTACGAATTTGCCACAACAACAAAACAAATAATATATATGAAAAATGTCAAAAGTATTTTTGCGGAAAATGTACACATAAAAAGATTTCCACTTCCATTTGCAAACAAATTTACAAATAATAATGTATAAATTATTTTTCCCAAGTGAAGTAATTTTTTATTGTTAATGTTTACTAATAACTTGCTATATAACTGTAAATAATATAAAAAATATTAAAAATTAATTTTAAACAAATTTTTTTACACATCAGTTAGTCTTTCACAATGTAGTCATTTTGACTGCTTTTGGGCAATATAGGTATGTACTAAGTTTCAGTCTTTCTAGTGTTAAAGTCTTTTATTACACAACATATATATGTCTCGTGTAGTTTACAAGGCTGAAATAATTGCTCCGATTTCAAATCAAAAAGCTAAACTGGTTTAAATACTGCAAGTCAAAAGGTCTAACATAAACAAATGCTATTAACGTGTGTTAAAATGACTCTGAGTCAAAGAAATTGCCAGAGTGGTCAGAATCGTAAGAACTGAAACAACCTTCGATACCACGTCATCAACGAAAGTTGGATGACATTAAACAACGAAAGCTGGCAAATAAATCCCGCCAACACTTCCTGCGGAATTCTGAGCCGCACTTCTGTCTGCAACTCTCGTTGAGTTAAGTACCTATAGTCTTCAGTAGCACAGTGACTAATTTCACCTACAAGTGCACTTAGTTACTAGATCTACTTAATCAATAACTACAATCTGCATAGCTTTGTGAATCTCGTAAAAGCTGAGATTACAGAAAACGAGGGAAATAATCTCGAAAAATTAAAAATTAACTCTTAGCTAATCGGCATAATTTTTAGATCTTTTACTTTCTGTTTCTCATCTATTGCTTAAAACTTTAAAAGAGTGTAGTTGTCAATGAGATTAAGAATATTTTTATTTTCTTTGGAACTTAACCTTGAAATGATTGATGCATACCTCCAGTATCGCTGAGTATGACCGAATATTTCCATCAGAATGAAAGCAAATTACGTGAACATATATCCTGCTATATATAGTTGATTTCAAGACGCACCAGTAAAGGCTGGAAAACACATGTACAAATAGTCAAAACAACAGCAAAAATTGTGCTGAAATCACAAGCATTGTAACTTGGCTGAGGTTTAAAGAATGTGAGTCATTTTTCTTCTTTGTAAAAAATCAAATTCTTTAAAGTCCATAAAGCAAATTCTTAAAACTAGTTTAAATGGAGTAAAGAGAAACAAATTTCTCAATTGATATTCCTGTACCTTTGTCTCTATTAATTATAATTTATATCGCTGTGGGCTGATATATTCCAAGCTAAATATATTAGAAACTTCCTATCAGTTCCAAACATGGCGAAATTTTATTTAATGGCACCAAATTCTTTATATGGCATATTAAACTCAACAACATGTAATTAGTTCCTGGGGGTAATACATTTAACTTCATAGATACTAATTACACGCTGTTATACGTCGTAAACTAAATCTTTGATGAATTAAAATATACAACAGCAATCATTCTTAGATATAGAAAATTAATGTACACAGAATTTATAGAAATTTAAGTTAACAAAACAGCGGAGATTTGCCAAATTAAGATTCCTAAATAAATTAGTTTATATACTTACTAAGCTATAATTTAATCTTGTCTAAGATATATGGATAACTATCTCTTTCTAAATTTTAAGCTCTGGAAATACGAAAATTATAAATCATTCATAAAGGTGGCAGAAAGTTTCGTTACTGCTCGAAATCATAAACATTGATTTCTTCCCGAAATAACAAAATTTAAAAATAATGATATATAACAAATAAACATATATGTTTCTACTAACGTCTCTTCAAATTTGCTTACGAAATCGCATCCGGGAAATTTTTAAGAAATCCCACTAAGAGGATATGCCACTGATAAATTGACGTATAATTACGTCCATACTCATTAAATATAGATTAAGAAAATTACAGAAGCAACTTCAATATATAGGAAAGTTTACATATTTTTTATGATTTTAAGTTAGTAATATTTATGTATATGTTTCACTTATTTTACTGAATGTTTTTTATTATTTATTGTCTTGTAGGCGGGGTGATTCCTACAAGAATGCTTTTATTTACAGCCCTAAATAACTTATTCAACTTCTCAAAAATAAACAGTGCCTCAGACTATCTTCCTCATAATGCATGTAATAGGGACAAAACTCTCGCTATTAGGTGGCCGTTTATTAGGTGGCTAATGAATATTGATTAGGTTAGGTTACTTAACTAAGGGAAACTGGCTCGTATACACATTACTCATGGGGAAAACCACGAAAACACCCATGCAACCAGCCCGTTCGCGGGATTCGAACCTCAGACTGAACTACCAGTGTTCAGCGACTTTACCGCTCGGCCGCTGATGGGCCTCTGATGAATACTGAAGAGTTCGCTTCTAAAAAATTCGTATATTTATATTGAAGTAAAGAAACTAATATATTTAGTAATTTAACATTTAATGTTTCTTCATTCTGCGGAAGAAGATGAGCCGATAATCTCTGAAATATATTAGACTTCAGGAACAGATTACTTTATTAATGCAAATCAAACGAAGCGGTTTTCCTAATTTCCTTTCAATTTTGTACAATATTACCTCATAAAAGAAAGAAGAAGTGTTTCATAGCTTTCTCAATTTACCATCAATCTCTCGAAAAGAATTTTGCATCCACATCTTTTAAAAACTTTCTTTCTACAAAGACAGTGCAGTTAAGAACCGTGTCTTGCCCAGTGTTCAATTCCTGTTAGCAGAAACTAATAGTATAAGCAGTTAGTCACATCTAGCCATTATACACGGTAAAACTCTGGCCGTTAAAGTAAAACATTAAATAAAATGTTACATATATTGTGGAGTTTATCAACTTCAAAAATAAGTTTGGAAACATACATCGGAACAGAATCCAAATCATTGCTTAAGCGATAAAGCAAATTCGTAACTATCCCAATGCATGCAGAAACTTTTTAAAGTGTAGGAGGAAATCTACAGTTACAAATTAATTCTGTGAATTTTTAAAAAATTTATATTAATATTTTATTTTTATATTGTAAAATGAGGAATGGGTAAGTGCATTACTTTTATTAAAGGTTTTTTAATTCTTGAAGAACAATTGTTTTGTTGCGAGATCCATTATTCCGGCACCATATTATTAACACGATGTATTAAGGAGCATCCATATACTATTCCAAACCACGTTACATTGAGCATCATCAAAAAAGAAGTGATTTTTATCACGATTGTTAAACCGAAAGGCAAATAAATTTCAAAAATACATTTTGTAAACTCCTGAAACGTTTTACTTTATATTTCATAATTTAAGTAACAGAAACTTATTAATCAGTACACATTAATGCGATGATGTTAAACTATGTTTAAAGCTTGTGACCAGAATCCAGTGTATCTTGTTTTGCAGTGCTGGTTACGAGTATTTAAAAACTTCTGTTTCATTATTAATTTTTGAGTGCAAATAGATTTAAATGACGTCAGTTAACGAGTGTGATCTGCCTAAGCTCCTCACATTCTTCCGTCTATCAAGGGTTTCATAGATAACGTAGAGCCCTAGTGCAACATTGGCACCTAGCTTCTTCTATTTGAGGATTAGCATCTGAGTGTTTAGTGATCTGAGCTCTATTGGCTAGAGACTGACCCGGAGATCTGGCCGTAAACCCCCTTCTCAGGTATTTATAGAAAAGTAAATAAATTAGTGGTGAGGAAGTGTATGCGAAACACGATATAAGATACTTATCTTTTTTAGGAAATAGAATACCTAGGAATAAAGTGGATAAAGCTATAATATTTCCCTAATGGTGATCGTTTCGAGTTATATAAGATTTTCAAATACATGATTTATAAATAACATAATATGTAAAATATAAAATTTCATTTTTTCATATGATTTGTGACTATATTATCTCATAAAATCTTACCCGTAATGCATTATTTGCACGAAAGTTCAAATTTTATAATGTATATAGAATTTCAGAATCATAAAAATTTCAATTATCATTTATTAAATTTTACTTTATTTACATTGAATTATTTAATAGTTTTTTTTTACATTTACGTACAATATATTTTATTTTATTTACAATTAAAATTCTCTTTTAAAATATACCTATTAATTCCTTTTAAACCCAAACTCCAAGAACCATAATGTTTATGAGTTTCGAGGTTTAAAATAATGTCATTTATTCCTAGAATCGTTTGAAAAATCATAAAATCTAACCGCAGACCAAGTATTTCGTTTAGTTTCTGAATATTTCAGTTGATTCCAAATGATATATTTGTGTAATACTGAAGGGGTACTGCTGTCAATAATATTTTTTGAGTTTCAGCTAGGTCATCTATCAAATCTTTTAATGTTATTGCCCTAGTTTAAAACCACCGAAAAGCAATGAAAATGAAAATTGCTCATAGGGTAGTTCCAACTTTCCGTCAAATAAATATTTCAGCATGCTCTCTAAGATTGGATTTAAGCTTATTAGATTTTTTTAATATCATATTTTGGACACTGCCTTTAAATGAATTACGAGCATATGAATTTAATTTTTTTAAATGATGATTTTAAATGATGGATGCCTCGGAATATTTAATAACATTTCGCAAGGAATTATTTATTCGATGGAAATTTACATCACATAAAGTTAACGTTAATATGATAAATGCAGAAAATTTAGACAGGTTCTCACTACAGAATGTTTTAACAACAAAAATCAATGATTCCATACTAAAATATGTAATATATCGTTTATGGGTTGTAATATTGGTACAACTCGAAAAAATGAAGTTTTGAGATCAATATTTTAACGTTTACCTTGATTTTGAAATGCGGGAATCACACGTTTAATAAATGAATTAAGGAATGAGCATTATTTATAGGCTTCATAGTTCTGTTAATAATAATAATTATAAAATGTTTCAAAGTTAACATTATTTACTACTATATCAAATCGTGCTACTGACTTTTTGTTCCTAATTTATGTTAGATACGTACATATTGCCACAGCCATTTCGCTAAATTTTTAGCTAGATTACTTACTATACACGTTTCAAATGACGAGTTAGATTGTGCGACCCAGAGACTATCGGAGATTCCTGTTCATCAGAATCCAAACATACTTTATTGGAGAGAGATCCAGAGATCTCGTCGGCCAAGGAAATGTTGAATAAATACAGAAGTGAAGAGCAGAAAGGCGTACTATTTGCGTCCGGGTATTATTCTGTTGAAATGTAAGCTCAGGAATCCCTAAAAGAAAGGGCCAAACTATGGGGCGTAGAATCTCGTCGACTCACTTTTGTGCTTTAAGTGACTCACGGACGACAACCAAGGGATCCAGTTATCAAATGAATTGTCCTCCCACACCATGTCTCCTGGCTGTCTCCTGTTGTGTCAGATGATATCAGGGGAGTATCCCGATGCTGTCCTGGACGTCTTCAGACGTCTTCTCTAATGATCGGGGTTCCGCTCGAAGCGGGACGCATCTCTGAATATAATTTTATGACAATCTGCGATGTTCTAAGTTGAATGAGATCGACACCACTATAAACGTGCGTGAAAGCGTGCAAGGTAAGGGGATGTGAGCGCAATGGCTTCTGTGATCTCAGGCTCCCCGTTCTCTGAGTCGCCTATCAATGGCAATTTTAGTTACTGATATAATGTTTATTCGTCGGATAGTTGTTAAGGACGCATTAGAGGCTGTGACGCCGATCGGAGGATCTTTCTCGGATTTCGTTCTTAATCGCACGCTATTTTTTTTATGCTCTGTACGATTCGCCTATTTATTCAAGCAACAATCGAAGGGTCGCAAGGCGAAACTAAGACAACATCGAATGGTAACGTCGTTTCGACACAGATGTCCAGCGACTCCTCGATTTGACCACTTGCTTCCTTTATTCCCATTGCACGTCCTCTATCAAATGACAACATCTGCCCATAGTGTTCACGACCTCGTCTGCTAAGTTTTGGTACAGACCACGTAAGTCGAAGGAATGACTTTTGCATGGACCTTAAGTCTTAACATTCGAATATCCTCTGTTTTATAAACCATCCATATGCTCTATTGCACTGGAGCTCTAGTTATTCATTCATTCGTTAATCATTTGCATATTCTACTGCAATCACGTTAATCATTTGCATATTCTACAACAAATTAAATTATGAAAATGATGCATATTCATCGTTACAGCATGAGAGATTTTGTTTCATTTGGATGCCTTCTTCTTGGTGGGGCCCTTTTTATGATATAGAAAGTATAAGGAATGAATTAACATAGTCTATTTTTCTAACTTTATCTCTGCATGCAAGAAATTGTAAGGTGTTTATAAATGAATGGTGCGGGTTTAAAAATTAATAATAAATAGATACATTACTTTATATGGGCAAACTTTACAGTATAAGCAGCGGGAACTGTCTAAGTTTTGATGAATTAATCACAGTTCTTCTCTATGTGCAACCTTGGCCACACGACACACATCTACACAGTAATACAATTCTTCCCATAACTCGGTGTAGCATGTCCGCCGTGAAAACCTGCAGTGCATGCTTCTTCCAACGACAAACGTCTTCAAGGGACACGGGCACTGGAGATACATAAACTCGATCTTCAAATTCCTAAAGAAACCACCATGCGATTTCTTTCTTTAGGCGTCTTTAACAAACCTCTAAAGAAAGAAATCGCATGGTATTAAATCCGACAAATGGGGTGGCCAGGGGAGCTGATTGTTGTGTGCTGTCGCAGCATGTCCGATCAAATGTTGGTGAAGGACAGGATTATGAGCTCCAGTACATACCCGTGAAAATGGAGCGGGTTACCGTCCATTTGCAAAATGTAATCAGCAAAATTTGTGTTCAACTAGAGTAACAACCAGATTTGAAACATATCTAGAAATTAGTCACCTATTACAGTTTCTTGTTCCAAGAAAAATGGGCGGCGCATTCTCTCGAGGGACGTCGCACAGAAAACATACACGAAACTCACGCGGCACTGAGACCACAGATCCGAAACCTCAAAACAGAGCCACACAGAAAGCCTGTTCCTGTCACGGCGCCATCTTGGAAACTGACGCTGTGACAAGCAAACAGCAGGTAGTACATAAGAAACTTGGACCATCGCGAACGATTGCGTTGTAGGTTTCCACAGGTAAGGTGATACGACGTTTTATTATTAATTTTAAAAATCACGCCAGTCATTTATAAACACTATGTATATACTTTAAAGGACAGTTAAGAAAGAAACTATTGCATTACATTCAATCTATAGCATCCGTTATAAGCTGCTATGTTTTCCAAGAAAACTTATAATTCACAATATTTAGGAAATTAAATAAATAGAACTACATTAAAAAATGCTATCTATGGAACATTTTGGAATTTACTGTTGGAAATTTCCCTGAAGAGGGGTCGAAATGTATTTTGCTTTCCCTTTTAAAATATTAAAGCAAAGAAGAGCGCAGTGTTGTTTAAAATATTAAAAGGAAGAAGAGCGCTTCACGGTTTTCTTTTAAAATATTAAAGTCATAAAGTAGAAAAGAACGCACTGGCGTTAACTCTTAGATTCTGCTTTCAAACAACATAAAAAGTTGATATATACTAAGTTTAAATAGCGGAAATCTTGAAATATACAGTGAATTTTTATACATAATGTAAAATACTTTTAAATGTTTTTATTTTACACTGTGTCTGTATTTTTTAAGATATTGTGTAGAGATAAGTATTAAGATAAGTATTGTAAGATAAGTATTGTAGAGATAAGTATTGTGTAGAGATAGGAACAGTGTATGCCTAAAATTTGCAGTTGCAAAAGACAATAAATTATTGAGAAACATTGTTGTCATTTTTCTTTAAAAAATTTAGAAATATTTCCTATTTTTTGGCTGCCATAAAATAAACGATACCAATATTTGAACCAATACCTGTACTTTCAAATTGCAGCCACGCATAAGTTTGTGTAATCTCAAATGCACATACAAGAAAACCGGGCATCTATACAAGAGAATAATAATACGCACTTAAAATTTTCATACAAAATAATCATGATGCTTCTTCAGCAGATGCAGACGTGTTCTCCTTCCTTGATGTGCAACTGGTTAGTGATGCTTCATAATTCTTATTGTGTTGTTAAGATTATCAAATTTACTGTGCAATGAATCTGATTTTATATGTATTTGCTAAATCACATAAAATAATATTTTATTCGATCATCCAGTGATGCAATTAAAAGTTCATTAATGTTAATCATGAAAATTAGTAACATAATTTATTCTTACTCTACTCAAAAATTTCTGTAAAATGTTTTACATATTGGGAGATAGAATTTAGTTGCACAATGTAACTATCCCCTTTATCCTTGGAAACTAAAAGACGAGAAACTGAAAACTTTTACATCAATCGTGAATATAGTTTTAATATTCGCGAAATTACTACAACGAGTTCAATATTATTGTACCCAAGTTCTTGCTCTTCTAATGGCATGATAGGTCTGTAAAAAATACTTAACATTAGTAGGAAAATTCTGTAATCAGTTTTCTCGCAATACGTTCACAACAAGCAAACAGACTGATATGTTCATGTATCGCAGTAGTATTCCAGATCATCTCATAAATACTCAGTCCGCATGTAGGTCTATTTAGAAGCAGCGAGTCGAGCACTAATGAGAATGCAAAATGCATTTAAGAGCATTTATATGACAGCATAGTCCATCTGACAAGCTGTCTAATGAGGTTCATGATATCCTAAACGTCTGCAAGCATTCTAATGGCTAAAGAGTCGTCAGTGTCACCTTATATTACCATTCTGTAATGTGCAGCTCCCATCATGGCAGAAGTGCAATATAATGAGACAAACATGAGTTGTCTCATAACCTTAAACATCCCACATAACGTACGCGCGCGCGGACCAGAAAATACTCAGCGCAAAGAACTCTGTCTAGCATTACGAATGTGGTTGTGCACTTTCAAATCGGAGCTATTTTTTCGTATTTTTAAAAATTGTAAATATGAAAAAATTGTCTCTTCGTAAACAAAGCAAATGAGAAAAAAAATAAATCTTTTATTACTGGATTATCAATGATGAACTACGAGCCCTCTTTGACCAAATATACGAAGACACATCCAGAGGGATATTAATTCTGATGAGGTGAGAAACAGAAAGGGACTACATTTACTACAAATATGAAAGTATTACACAGGAGAAAAGGAAATTTAACAGTTTCACATTTCTTAAAAATAACATTTAATTTAATTAGATGTGCAAAGAGATTCAGATGACAGCCAGACAGAGGCACCCCATTAAGGTCAGATGAAGAGAATGGCTGATATGTTCGACATCAAAGCCAAGCACCCCTTCAACACTAACCTCAACGAGAGTAATCATTTTGAACAACTTATAAACCTTTTTTTTAGCAATTTATTGAAGCCCAAATCTCCCTAAAAGTTAGAGACAGAATCCAGGAAGGTAAAGAAAAGTTGAATTTAAAGATGTTCATTGGAAAAATGAGAGTACCAAACCAAAATGGAATTACAGAAAGGTGTAAGATGGAATATATAATGTATATAAATATATTTTCTAGCAAACAAATGAATTAACTTCTACATTTTCCAACTTTGGCTGTACTCTAAATATTTTCTAAATTTTTGTTGCTGCATTTTCAGGCACTTTAAGCTCAGGAGCGCACTGAAAAATGGAAGAACTTGAATATCATCATTAATCTCGAATATCTGAAATCTATTTATTTATTATAAGTTTCATTTATGGGAATTCGCGTTGTCTGATTGACAATGTGATAGTTATTATTCTCAAATAACTCTTTTATTGTGTCTCGAATGGCTTAATTATATCAAAAGAGAAATTCAGAACCCGTCTAACTTTTCCTTTAGTTCTATTATATGATTACGAATGAGATCATATGTAATCAGAAAACCAGGAGTCTGAAGTAAAGCTGTTCGTAATTTAGGTTTAGATCTGTTATCGCTGACTGCTTGGTTCTCAAGTTTCTATTCGGGAAACCTCCTATGAAAGTAAACAAAGATAGCTATAGACTACATGCATGGTTTTTATTGCATTGCATTACTTGCTTGAATATATCTCATCAAGATTATTCTGTACCGCAAGATGTATAATAAGACTTCTGCTATTTCACCTGTGTAACACTCAGAAAAAAGTGTCACTATTCATTAAAGGCATGTCCAGTTCTTCAAAGGGGAATGTATTAGCTACGTATTTATTTTTATTTTCTATAACAGAAGCCAAATTATGGGTAGAATTTTAATCAGTCTTTACTCGGACCTTGAAACTTAAACATACTCTATTCTCTTAAAAAACAATTATAGAAAATTGAGAATAATAAATTTCCTTTATTATGAATTCAGAACTTATTTTCTCACAATTAAAGAAGATTTGAGCTTATATAACGCACATTTGAGTTTCAGTTAGATGTGAGTGTGTAACTTCTACGGTGAATAATTCAAAGCTTATTCTTAATGCTTACTGTTTAGTTGATTATATCCTTGGCGAGATTGGTTTTGTTTAACTATCAATGCAAAATAATACAACTCCGTGTAAGAACCTTAACAAAAATTTATTTGCCACTCCTGATGAGGTTTTAAAGGAACTTGAAAAATAAGAACTTAAACAGAAAAGAGCTTGGAGTCCGAACGCGCAGCCTCGATTTCATCACAGAATACACTGCAAAACAAACTTAGCTATGTTCTCGAAACAATTTAATAATTTTCATGCTAAGATTCCAGTTTGAATACAATAATAGGTTAAACTCAAATCTACACACACGAGGAATCAAACTAGATACAACTAATTTCTACCCAACATTCCAACATTCCTCTCTCTTTCCCTCTCACAATTCATGTAGGCAGCTTTCCTAGGCAAGACGGCAGCTCCATTAGTCTCACGATTCATATCCTGCATTTAAACTATGGCTCCTGCCTTTCCATTTTCTAACTTCTCTTTCATTTTCGTATGATGAGTAATGTAACGGAAGTATAAGATAGAAATGAACTTAAATCTAACTGCTAATAAAACTTAATTGTCACAAGTGAACCTAAACGTGGGTTAAATATCAGCAATAAACTGTTGTTATGCCTTTAATAAACTGTTGTTATTGCTAGAGAATAATCTAACAAAAAAAAATATGAAAGTTTTCAGATTTTAAATTACGTCCAAAGGGACTTTTTTTAACGTTTTGTGCGTTACCTTTATTTATTAAATATCATGTTCTTTGCACTTAGACCATAAAGTTCAGTTCAGTAGCAATGTCGCAAAATAATTTTTAAATGAGCCTATCTTTAGAATTTCCGATACACAGTTCCGCGCGGTGGAGATAAAAATGTTTTTTTTCCTCCGTAGAGTGTTGCCATTGTTCGCTTTTAAATCTTTAAGTTTGTTAATCAGAAATTCGTTAAAGTTTTACAAATATGAAATCGATAATAAAACAAATTCCAAATTTTAAATTTGGTCTTCTATATGCCCATATTCGTAGGAGGATTACGTCCTTCAAGATTCGATGGTTCTAGGTACCATTGTTTTATCACAATGTGAGAAATATACCTATATTTATGCAGATTTTTCATTATTTAATTTCTTCAAATATAGTGCAGGACTCTAACATTTTGTGGCAACAATTTGAAAAGTGAAACGGACATTTATAGTGATTCAACGCAAAATCAAGGAACGAAAACAATAGGCCTTCAGGGACAAAGCCCTTTGAACTAATGACAATAGTATTGTTACAATCTACCAAAAGTATTTTAGAATATTATTTGAAATCCCTTTGTGTAAGTGCTCAACAAAGAAAATGAAGTTAAAAAAATTAACAACGAAACAGCACGCAACGCAACAGCTCGAACCAAATAGCAAACGAAAACAAGTTAAAACTTATTTCCCAAATTTTATATCGTAAAATGTTTTTAATGCTTTCAAAAAGCTATGATATGTTATTGTAACGAAATTAGATTTATTTTCTTGCTAATATATCCATATTTAATAATAGTAAAATAGTTTTAAGAGTAAATAGGACTTCAGGATGAATTCAGTTCATAAATAATAATATATTTATTGTAATGCTTTGCAGATTTTATTTTATTTTATTTTATTTCCAATAACACAGTCCATTAATCTATAAAAGTGGTACATACATCTATATGTGGTGGTCTCTTTATTATGGAGGCACTTAATAAGTGAGCCACGATCGCCTCCTATGAAGGGACGGACAGTTACAACCATGCTTTCTCCGGGATTCGAACCTAGGCCCTTCCATATCGCAGTAAGGATTCTCTAACCGCTGTACCGTCTAGCAGATTTTATTGTACATAGCAAATCAAAATCAAAAAACACTCTTTTTAAAATAATTTAGTTCCAAAATATCTCAGTATCTAAATGGCGTTAAGAAACCTTCTCAGGTATTAAGGGAAAATACTTTTTTTTTTCCTAGCTGAAGGAAATTTCATAGCTAATATGCAAATTTATCGACAATAAACTTTAGGTAAACAAAGATATGTTTGATTTGGAAACTATTTAATAAAACAGAGCTCTTGTATCTATGTCGGCCACAAGGAAGAAGCATTTCAGCAATATAAGTCTAGATACAAAACAAAGGTTTACTTGGTTTTAAAACAACTACACCTATATTTGGAATTATGAGAAAAGGCTCTTATATCATCTATCTGATTGATTTATATTTTATATTTTGCCATTAAATCTTTCTTAAATGGTTTATTTTACATTTTATAAAAAAAAATCAAAAACCGAGAAGTAAACCATCATCTTTTCATTGAAATAAGTCTAGCAGAAACAAACAAGTGATTTTTTTAGAATGTTACACTTACCTTTTAAAGCAAGGTCTACGTTTATTACATTTGTACAGATATACAACTCGATACAAATAATCCTCGATTACATCATAAGGTATTTCTCCCGCCTTCTTAGCATGCATTCGTGGAGTAGTGCTCAGCACACTCGGCGTGTATTCGAGAGGTCGAGTCCCGGAGAAGGCATAGCTCATTTTTTATTTCTCCTACTTTCAAAAAATACTTAATGTCTCTATAACAATATACTCTGATTTCAATAGCATTCAGTTTTAAGGATCATAAAGATAAGAATTCCTTTTGGGACAATAAAGCAAAATATATTTGTTAATTTGTTTTTCAGTTAGTATTATTTTAGTTATTATATTCCTTTACTTATATCTTCTTCTAATATATTAAACAGTAGTGTTGCATCCAAAACTCTCCCTAGATTTGAAATTTGCTTGAGATTAGCAGTTTCAAAATATATATTTTTTTTTTTGTTTCTGACTATTTGCAGTTAAATCTCACAAACTAAATTATATCTTGAAATATATGCAAATCAATTTTTATTGTATTTTTCTCGCACTTAAAATATATTCTGTTATGGTTTTGTAAAAGATAATGCAATTCAATTATAATTGAAATTTGAACAGTTTTTCTATCCTAAGTACTTTCTATATAGATACATGACAACAATATAAATGTTTCATTGAATAACATTGGTAAAATATATTTCTCCTGGATATGAAAAGTTAGCTTACTTTTGAGTATATTTATATGTATGTTTTAAAACTGATAGACGCATCAACTTTGGTTTTGAAAAACTGGCACAGTGACTTTCGATGTTCGTACGTGTAGACAAGCCTAAACAATGAGCTCCAAAAAGGGCGGATTAATTTTTTTTTTCAATAAAGACAATACATTAGGCGCATTGCAATCGGTTTACTTGAAGGGTGATAAAAGAAAGGATGAGACAGTTAATTTAGTTCCGAAAGATGAAGTGTCAACAACATAAGTGGATGATTTATATAGACCTCTTGAGATGAAAATAATAAGCTTCCTATTTGTTTCGTTGTACATAATCTATGCTTCTTAATGTCTTTGCGATAGCGCAGAAAAAGATTGACAATAGATTTGAAAGAAAAAATAGCCTTCGAGGAAAACAAAATATAATTAAGCAATTCTTGGTTGACTGGTATGAAACCATTTTGTCAACGTTCTACATCAAACTAATGGACTAATGAAATAAATGAGTAGGGGAAGCTGACAACAGAAACTTTTAATGGATCCTAGATCTGACAGCTTATAAAAGGCTCATATTTCATAATTTCCAAGGAGCATTTGACTAATCCTCTTCAAATTAAAAAATAAGCTAAACAACTATTCTCAATTAATACAGTGTTTGCTCTGTTATATTTCGGTCATTTTCATATTCGTTTTCACTTCGTATACGTACTGCAACGACACGTACCAGTTTGATAAGCTTGGCAGAAAAAGTAAAATGAAAATTTACAGATGCTTTTTATCGTTTTCCGAAACCCGTTGGTGCTTTTAGGAAAAGGCAAAAAGAAAAGTTTTATTAGGATATTTAAAATGATCGAAATTAGATATTAATGTTTATGGGGTCCTACTGTGCAATATTAACTAAACGTCCTTCAGATCCTATTAGACTGACAAGCGAGTTATCGTTCTATCTGAAAGTGCACAACAGTATCTTATGAAGATTTTAAATAAACATTTTAAGCTTGAATTGAACAGAAAACACATCTTGTGTGCACGCTTTCGTTTCGGTACTTATAGGCACTAAAATAAGTTGATGATTTTATAATTTAGAAAGGAATTGTAACACGAGATTACAAACATTTGGCTAACTAAGCTGAAACATAAACATAATCATGCAATAAATAATGCAGTAACTCAATATAATAAATATCAAATATGACACGTCTGTGTGAAATATCGAAGGTGACATAATATACCAAATGCACTCAATCATTGAAGATCTGATGAATGGCTTGAGAAGGAAGAACTGTAACTTGCTATGGGTCAACGAAGTATTACACTCAACAGAACAGCTTTATTCTCTTAAAAGTTGGCTCAAGAATACGTCCGAAAGTAGGAAACAGCAGTCTTGCCTCATGTTTTATTAGTAACCAGTTTGATAGATATGGTACAGACACAGAGGAACTCACATTCAAAAGTAAACCACACCATTAAGTCCCGCCGCTGACCAATATCATGATGCATAACGCAAGATTCTAAGATGCACTCCCAATGGGAGAATTATATGCGTACACGTCATAGAGTGTTGCAGACAAAAGTATGAGTCTTCTGAGAAGACGCTGTTTTGCCAACTCATTAGTGCCTATGAACTGTTCAACTAATCATTGCAATTCAGTTGCCTATGTTTTACTGTTGAAAGTAGTCAAAGCAATACCCGCAATTTACTCAGAATTGAATCTCAAGATGACGTCTTACCTTATGCATAAGCACTTCTTTCCAAGCCACATATCGTATTACCTGTGCCAGAATGCCTGATATGACCGTACAGTTCATACACGTCACTTGCACAAAATGCCTCTCTTCTTACACTTTGACGCATTGACGCCGTTCTGAGCCTGCATACCATTCTATCCGGGTTGTTTTGAGCCCATCGATTTCATATTTGCGTGAAAATAGTTGAATATTGAATAGTTTAATTAATAATATGTCGTTACGACAGTCCGCAATCAGGGTACATATTCTTCCTTTGTCAAATTCGACCACCTTCTGTTGTACTGGTATCATACTCGAGATATACTGGTTATTTTCCAGTTAAAAATACAAAGAGGAAACATTATTCTCGTATGAAAAACGTAGTCTCTCTTCTTAACTTCTATACTTTGACATTATATTTGCCCATTATTTGCATGTGCTCTGCACTGCAAACTACGAGTATTATCTTTTGTGTAATCTTCAAGTCGACCGGATGTTTATTTCAGGATACTTCAATTTGGATGACCAGCTGTATTAAGTAACATGTCGCTATTATACGATCCATTTTAAATATCTTTGGTTTTGATTAAATACGTACGCTAGTATCTTTATGTATGCATGCGTTAAGTTCTTATACTGTATATATGAAATTATACCTGAACAGATAACGAATCAAAACAATAGGCCCTTTTCTATACCTGTGCCACAAATATATCTATAAACTCGTGTAACTTTAAGACAGCAGTTCATAATGGACAAATAAATCTCCTTAATAGTAACATTCAGTAGTTCAATGAGTACAAAATAATGTTGTAATTAGTAGGTGTCTTGTTACAGTTAAGAGAAAATTTCTTCCTTTCTGTGTATTCGCACTACCTCAGACTTTATTTCTCTTGTAATTAGTGCTTCAAGTGAAAATCTAAAACTTTTTATATAATCAATGTGGAAGTAGATTCTTCGATTACTTTCACTTCCACTCCAACTCAGCAGAGCCATGACGTAGCGCAGCTTGCAGAGCGGCAGACGACCGTTGGAAGTGCTGCGATTAAGACGTAATCGACGCGCAGAGAGGATAGCTTCGAGATAGAATGGAAGCAAGAAGGCAGCCTGCAGATCCTCCAAGATGCTTGTCTATAGTTAGCCATACAAAGGCAGACGGGCCCTTTGAATGTATTTATTGAGGACCGTATGTTAGTCATCGTTAAATGAATCCTGTAGAACTGTTTGGAATTACTTTCATCGTGAGATTGCCATCTGAATTATTAACTCTTACTTTTTTATCTTTTATTTCATTTATTTCCTATTAGTAAAATAAAATAGTTAATTATGCTTAACTTGTGCTCTACCATGTCCTTTTGAAAATAAATCCTACATCAATATAAATATATATGAATGTGACATAAATATCAGTAAACTCATACACTTATAACCTTCCATGAAGTTGTGAAAGTTACTTTTTAGCTGACTAAGAAAGAAATTTTTATAAGAGTTTTTGTTGTAAATTCTCTAATTTATGATGAGAAATTTGGTAAAGGAAGTGTATGTCTGACATCGTTTATAGCCATAAAGAATTTAAGCACATTTTTCTAACAATCTGCTTAAGCTTAATTTTTAATTAAGACAAAATTTTATTTTTGGGTTTCGAAGTAACTTTAGTGAATAAATCAATTCATAAGAGAGCCAAAAAACCCACAAAAGAGCATACTTAACTAATTAGAAAAAATTCAAATTTCTTTCTAGTTATTCGCGTAAAACGTATAAAAGCGGTTTTAAAGTAAACTCAGAAACTTGTGCAGATCTTTAGCAAAATAATTTTAAAGTTCATGCAATTATTTTTAAAATGTTTAAAATTTTGTTTTATGTTAATAAAACTCTGTCATGTTTCTGTTAATATAATAATATGAGAATATTAGACTACGAAAGAATAACTTGCACAACTGCAATTCATTACTAAAAACCTTTTGTCTTAAATTTGGTTAATAATGGCTTTTTCCTTCAACTATTTTCCGCATCGTTAGTCCAGATAACGATGGTCTTCCGCAGTTTTAATTCTGAACTTCAATGTGCAAATCCTTTTTTTTTCCTCTGTCTTTCAAATATTTGCAAGCATATTTTCAATAACTAAAGCTTACAAATGTTTTCTCTTCTCTCACGTTTTGATCTAATTAAACATTTTTTTCTTAATCTTAGTCATAATATAATCTGAATTCAAAGTGAAAGTAATACGAAGGTATTATAGTTTGAGGTCAGCAATTAAAAAAATTTTAACATGCATTAAGCTGAGTAAAATAATCTTCAATTGCGTTAAAACTGATTTACTGTCACTGAAGCAACTGGCATACTTGTATCCATACCTTTTATTCCATATCCATACCTTACGACAAAATACATATTCCTATAGTTGTAAAGCTGTATAATTTAGCCAATAGATTTCTCTTATGCTTATTATAATCCAAATTGAACTTAACTGAAAATGTGGGATTCATAATTAGTTGGATAAGAGTGTTATTCAGTTCGGATTCAGCTCTGTGCATACAAATGTAAATTCAACGAATATTTAACCATATGCACGATGTTAAACTTTGAACCATAGTTAGTTTCAGCTAGAAGTTTCATATTACAACTTAAAATTAGAAATGACGAGAAAAACTCGTTCTGAAAATGTACTTTTTCCAGTACTTCAGTATTACATTTGACACATATATGAATTATTAGTATTGAAATATACTTTGAAGTTCGAATCTGAGAAAGTTGTTACAACGTCCTGAAGGCTGTTGGACCGAATTTTAAAATATAGAACTTGTAAAACAAAACTGGATGATTACAAAATGTTGCGTTTTAAAATAAATTAAGAATTAGTCCATAGAAAATCAGAATACACATCTAAAACAGAATTCAAATTTCGCAAAAATCAAAATTAATTTTTTAACTTCTTCCTGTCGTAAGTAGAACATGAAAAATATTCATTTTGATTAAGGCATTGTTGATTAAATTTCAGTATTTAGGAATTCAAAAATGAAATGAAATGATTCTAAAAGGCTTAGGTATATAACGATTTAAAAATTAGTATAGAAATTTAGAATATGCAATTTGACGATTCTTAAACAAAAGATTCAAAAGAAAAAATAAATATTGTACTTCTATGTATAGTGTACGGGATACATTAAACTAATTTTTGTATTTATTGAAACATATTATTGCTACGAATATTTAGAGTAGCAGCGAAAATTTCATTAAAATTTTCTTGATCTCTGAGTAAGTTTATTTTCCATATATATGTTTACAGAAGGTATTAGGAAATTAAATAATTGAAAGGTCACTTTGTAGTGTCTAATGCATTTCATAAAATTTATAAACTACTGAACCATTGCTATATAACTGCTTTACTTCTTTATAATTTTTAACGTAGAACCAATAAAGAAACATAAGATTAACAAAATTCAGCAAGTTTAATTCGTTGGTTAAAAAATTAAACGAATGCGCATGTGTGCTATAAGCTTAACTATGAGGTGCTTTCATAAAGGAGCTACTTTTGAGTAAAAATAACACATATTTAAGTCACGCATGTGAAAAAACATGAAATCTTTACGCAGAACTTCCATAAAAACCCCAAACGTTGAAGTACATGAATTACCTTATAGGCAGGTTTAACCAGCTGACAAAATATTGGCAGTCAAATGGTAAAAAGTACTGAAATCTACTCAGAAGCAATGTGAAAGAAAAGACAAAACGTTTCCTTTTTAATCTGAACATAAATTTCTAATTTATTCATAATTTATGCAGTGGATAAAGTGGAGTAATCTTCGAATTAATTATCTTAATTCGACATTAAGATTAACTACAATTGAGATTGACAGACTACTGATTGAAGCTTCTACAACGAGGTTCTGAATTTGATAGTAATTTGAATGGTTAACTGAACAGTTTGACTTCTGTGATATAAACGCTAACGTTATTAACAGCAAAATAAAACTTGTTGGCGAGTCCTTAGTTTAATTAGCAAGTCCTTTTACTAAACTTTCAACCAGCTCAGTTAAATACTGAACTGAAAATGTTGCCAGTAATTTAGGTTTTGTGCCTGCACGTCTCACTGCAATCATCATATATACAGCTCACGGAATAAATTTTACGGCAAAGGGCTGTTTCATAATCTTCTCTTGAGCATTTGCTTCCGTTAAGTAAATTCCATTGTAACTGGCACAGACGTGGATTGCATTTATATTTTGCGGTAAAGAACTGAAATAAAACCATGCACCATATAATATATTATTATGTAACATTTATTAACAGATAATTACAATTAAAATTATACATAATTCTTGTTTCAAATTACATCAGCTTTGTTCTTAAAAATAAAGTCATATTCAGCGAAATTTTAACTTGTTTTCAGTTGCAATAATCTTATTCCTGTAGTTAACTAATGAAAGGATGTTACAACACCAGTAGTGAATCCATCAACGTAGATTGATAAATCTCAGAATTAATTTCAGTTTAACGAGAATTTCAAGGCTCCTTTATGAAAGCATTTCTTAGTTAAACTCTTCCCTTGGTAAATTCTGGATAAGAGCATTTTTGTAGATTATAGTTTATGGCTCGTTAACAGAAAACTAATTCCCATTCGAGCTTGGTGTTGGTCATATTTGCAGAATATCAGTATACATACATCAAATAGTGTTGTGCAATAATTCACAGTGCATAATGAATTTAATGATAATTCATAATGAAATTAAAATTTATATAGAATTTAATATATTACTATTTAAACACAGTGTCCTTTGAATGAGCTAAATTTCTTTAAAAAGGTAGCAAAAAGTATAGCACAGCTAAGTAGCGCGAGTTTTTCTTTCTCACGCGGTCACCATTCGTTGTCAAAGTTCAAGGAACACTTGTATTACTCGTGGAAGGCGAGGAAGTTTTGCCTTCGTCTGATGTGGAAAATTTTCTGATTTGTTTATCACTGCACTTGTCGCAGTTCTGACAGAAATACTGGCAAAATCTTTCCTTGAAGATTTGCGTGAGAGCAGGGTTTGTCACGTTTAAAAGGAGTTAGACGATTTTTCGAAAAATAACTAGATTATGCGTTTCTTGTTGGTTGAAGAGAGTTTAAGAAAAAGATATGAGCGCATATATATTATTTAATATCTAATTAGAGCAAATGCTGAATTTGAAGGCGATCCTAATTTTAGAGAAGCCGTGGTTTTAAAAGCTGTTGCACGGGAATCAAGAGGATTTTTTTGCGTTATTGAAAGTTACAGAAAATGAAGGGAGAGAAGGAAGTAAAGCCTTGACCTCTCTCTAAGGTACTGAAACCGGCCGCAGTCCGCGAGTCCAGTTTTCCTGGAGAAAACAGAATTTGATTTCGGCATTTTTTCGTAGGTGCCGCAGTCACGGGAAACCCAGTCGATTGAGAATTATTAAGGGGTGACAGTTGTTCCTATCGCCGACAAGGTGGGCATTTTTCTGAAGACAGCGAGTGGCGAGTCCAGCATTCTCTGCTAACAAGTGACCAAACATCTTCATACCTGCAGTGTTCATTGCCAAACTATGCGTTCTATTCTGAGCTTGGATTTGCAAGCTAAAAATTTAGCATTTCTAACATTTGTTTTGTGGCTTAAAGTGTTGAAGCAAAATGCTTGATTGCTCGAAAGAGTGCTTCCAACTCCGAAATTGAGACATAGAAAAGAAGGGTTTTGTCTGACACCTTAACAATCACCCTAAAGGCGATCATTTCAATCTCCGTATTCTGCTGATATTCTTATGAAGTTGCGCCTGCGACCAGTGAAATTTTCGAAGATAGAATTAATTCTGGATATCACTAACTAGGATGCCGTAAATTAATGGGAAAGAAGATAATTTGTGTTACTGTATTCCCCTTGTATTCTTGAGGAATGAGTGATCAGCCCAAGTGTATTAGATGTCTTGGACCCTGTTTAAGAAGATCTGCAAAGCGCCGTGCTTATTCGGAGAGGAGGACCTTCAATTTCATTTACGGACTATATTATATTCTAGGGCTGTGAGGGATTTATTTTCCTTTGCTAATCATTTGACTATTAAGATTTTTGAATGTTAATTTCTAAGGAATGATGAGTCTTTTTCAATGGTAAATGAAAATTTGAAAAGCTACATTTTACTTAATTAATAATTGACAAAGGTGTTATGTGTTTATATTCCAATGTTTTAAATGTCTATAGCTAGCTGTAGAGTATAGGAATTACTGTACTGATATTTACGTATTTTAGGTAAGTCAGAAGATATAGTTTTATTTTAAAGAGAGATTGTACTTTTAGAATGCGAAAATGTATTGCATTTTTATTTGTTATTAAATGTTAATATTTTTCTCACTTTATACGAAGGTACCAGGGAGGATATTAGCTGATTTCAGTCTCAAAGATATTGATTTAAAGAGTATGAACTTTGAAGTAATGTAATTTACTTCACAAAGTGGTTGCTTTATTTAATTAAGTTTAACTTCAAATACCAGTGTTTAGATTTCAGATCTTAAGAGGGGTTATTTTAAAATATATGTTCGGCACCATTTGTTCTCAGTTATTCAACAGTAAGGTTCAATTTAAATATATTCAAAACTTCTTAAAGTAATTTTTTTCTGTATAGCAATAGTTATACAGAAAAAAATTACTTTTTGAATTTTCATTTCATGTACCCTGTTCGGCTATGCACAAATTTTGAGATTTATATTATTTAGATTATTACAAGCACGCAAGACCTAACTGTCTGACAAATTAATTCGTGAAGGACGTTTTATGAAATCTGACTCATATTCCTCTAACACATCAGGAAACAGTGAAATTTCCTATACAGCCAGCCTGGATTTGACCCTGCATCCGGCTACCAGTATTTAGTGTTTACCTCTCGCCAGTGGAGGGCCACGATGCACGAATACCAGTCCTCGACAAAACCACGATCAAATACAATCTGTCAAACAGAAAAGATTTAAGGAAAATCTTTGCTATTTAGTAGATATTTCAAATCAATAGTGGGAGTTTTCTATTTGTAAATATAAAATAAATTTGCACGAATAGTTGTATACGAAGTATGCTGCATTTTTTTATTCACTCTATTTAAATGAAGTATTTCCTGCAAATTATCATTGTGTTGTTGATACCCGAAAATAAGTATTCATGTCAATTTCCTTCTGAATATACTAAGATTTTCTGTAAACGTAATGTCAATGTAGTGTTTAATTTTGTTTAATTTGGAATTACGAAATCAGTTTTAATTTTAGAAGTAACCAAAGGAATATTTGGCTGAATCAGATTTCGTTTAAAAAAATAAATCTGATCTTAGCGCAATTCATTTGGAACACGAACTGTGCTTCATTTTAACTGTAGTTATGTGTTATTAAATATTGCATGACAACAAATTGAATGGTCCATGATTTAGATAATTTCAGTTCTTTCCTGCAAAGTTTAAATGCAATCCTCGTCTGTGCCATTTACAGTGACATTTTCTTAATGGAAGCAAATGCTCAAGAGAAGCAATGATCAGGGGAAAACATTACGAAACAGCTCTTTGCCATAAAATTTCCTCCCTCAGCTGTATCTATGATGATTCATTGGACACACGCATACGCAAACCTTTTAGTGGGTACAATAATCAATAAAAAGCAGGCCAATCCGAACGTTGACATAAGGTCTCGAAAAGATGTTTGCTGTTACATATGCAAACTGTGAGAAAAATTAGCCGCGTTTAATTCGATATTTCACTATGAGGAAAAATGGTGCAGATACTCCTTTTGTGTATTGGGAAAATATTATAATTTTTCTTAAAATCGTGGAAAAATAAGATTTAGGTACTTAATTTGTTTTTTATAGCAACTACAACGGAAAATAGACCAGCTATTGCAATATAAAATTTGCTGTGTAAACTATCCAGTTTAGAAATGCTATTGAAGCTATATAATTTTCTGTAAAAATTAGTTATGAAATCAAAATAAATTTTACTGAATATTTTCTAGTAACTTTTAAATGTTTTGTGCTATAAAATTTAGTGGCAGGCTAGACTCAGTTGTACTTGGCTATATGTTCTCTTCATATGGCTTCAAGCAAAAACATGTCTGAAACAATACTCCAAAAAATACATAAAACTAAAACTTTCACTCGTAATTCTTACTAGTAGAATAACTAAACTCAGTTTCTTAGAGTAACCCAGACACACTTTTGCAAGTTCTGGCTGTTAGACGAAATATTTTAATTACAGTTCTTTCAGATGTCGTATAACTTCAATAAAGAACAGTGGAACATATTATTCAGCTTATTAAATAGTCCATAAATCAAACTGACATATGGCTTAAGCTGCGAACTGTCCTTCATTGGACTAAAATAGTTAAATTTAACAGATTCAATATGTGGGATAAATACTTCATTATATTAAATCTATTCTATGCAGAGATGTTGCAACTCAACTCTTACTGAGATCCAATGGCTGAGTGACATCATCTCGAACTATGAACTCTCGCTTAGAGACTATTTATAGTTAATATTTAGTTCTTTGTTTAAAAAATCGAACAGTAACATACAGCAAGGTTCTTTTACACGGTCAGCAACAAAAGCACAGAACAATTTCCTCAAAAGTTTCTTGATTTGTTTACGAATTTTTCTTCTGGTTATGAATTGTTCGCAAGAAGGTATATGTTTAGTGTAATCTCGCATGTAAAGTATAGATATAGATATATGTGTATATAAGAAGATCAATAGTTTTGATTCAGTGGCTTCTAAATCAGAGACAACGTGTGATAAGTACTAATTGATATCAATGAAAAACTGCATACTACAAAATACTTATAATATTCATGTATGGAGTTACATTACCCTCATTTTACTTAAATGTTTTTTAAATATTAAATTTCTCTTTTTATTTTTTCAGGGCCTTTTTAACTTAATCTGTCTTCTAGTGAATTAATTATATAACTTCTGTTTAAATTTAAAAGAAATGCTAATTTACAGTTAATCTACGCTTTTCAGAAGTCATTTTTGCATTCTCGTTACAATTTTATAACGACAAACGATTTGGAAATTGCGTGTCAATAATCCAATGTGCTTTGAATGTTTCATTAGTTTGCGCCATTTTAGTGAAAGAAATTAGTTTTTAAACTTAAAAAAAATGGAATTAAATATTTGATCATTATGTATCTTTAATTAAGCTCGAGAATAATGCAGATTATTTATACTGTCTTAATTTCTTTCAAAGTAGAAGAATATGTTATGCAGAGCTTCAGTATATTTGAATAAAGAGAAATTAAAAATATCCCTTCTGGCTACGTTTCAGTGCATTAGAGATGACAGAACTTTGCTTTCTTAAAACAGTTAAATTCATTGTTCCAACTTTATAATGAAAACTTAGAAAAGAGTAATCATTAATATTTTATTGCTGGAACGAATAAAAATTTCTGCCATTATTTTTCAAAGTAACATGATTTGTACATTGACTGAAATTTAAGTTATCACTAACTGCTTAAATGAAAAAATGCACAGGAATTAGATCTGTAACATTAGAAGTATAATTTAACGCTTTGCAACTACCACGTATCATTTCAATTTTTATTGACACAACCTTAAACAAAGATTTTTCAGCACTGTTACTTCTTCTTTTAATATTTATACATTAATCTTCCCTTTCCATTTAAACCACATATTTTTCATGCCGCTTCGTTTATGTAGAGCTAATAGTCAAATAGACTCATACTGGTTTGGTTTTATTTGGTTATGGATAAGTATACAATGGAAAAGTTGTCTTCGGGATGTCCGTGAAGCCAGCCCTTTCCCCGGAATTTTAAATCTAGTCGAAATACCTCTGTTCAATGGTCTTAAACCAAACGGCCACTAATGGCTCAGTCCTCAAGCTATATCTGGGACTTGAACATATGACCATCTTTAAATTAATAAACACACTTTAATCGGCTTAGAATTGGCAATTTATTAATAAGGTGAAAACACGGAAATTGTGTCCGCACCACGTAAAATTCTAATTAGAATGAAATAAAACTTCGCAGATTATTAGTAAAATTCTTTAAATAATATTGTCTATTAATATTAACACTAATAAAAATACCTTTTAATATTAATTTATCTCATTCTGCTTATCTTCACTAATGATATTCAGGGATTACTCTTTCGTTTTCCTGAGTTTAAATCCTGTAACGGACCTCTTATTTACACATTTATTTTATCCTTTTATCCTGTGACTTCTGCGTATCAACGTAAGAGTGTTGACATATTTCAGTTTTAATATCCAATAATAACTGCTAAGTTAAGAAACAAAATTATAATTAGTTGCAAATAACACTTGTCTTAAAGAAGTGCTCTGAAAGGTGTCATTCTGCTCACCATTACCTTTAGATCCATATGAAGGAGTATATAAATATATCTCTGATCAAAACGTTGCGTTATCAAAACCAACAACGTATCCGTATAGGCACGTGATCGATGAGGAGATATTTGAAGGGTCCGATCGCTTTGGCGTGGCTCTTTAATCGCCGTCCTCCACAGTAATAGCTGCAAATTACATTCGCCAACGCCCTTATGGGACGCAGCAGCTATTGACCTTCAGAAGGGCTTTATAATGTAAAGGAAGTTCGAATATTAAAGTACAATTCTACAATGACACATTTACACGCAAAATGTTTAAACTAAGAGTCACTGATAATGTTTTGAAAGAGTACAGATGTTAAAGTATAAATGCGAAACTAAGAGCATAAGGTGAAAGAAATGAATCAACAATTGCTGATAAAACATTCATTATTATTCCATTCAGGTTTCTCTTCAATGAAATGCTTGTTGGGTACTGTTATTCTACTTTTCCGTTTCATCTCGAGAGACCGAGATTATAACTGCATGTTGATTTTATGCTTTTACACAGAATTTGTATACTTTGCGACAGATTATATGTCTGGAAAGAAAACGGAGCTCGATCGAGAAAAGCTAAGCCATATTATAAGCTGTATTTAATAAAACAACGACACAAAGTAAGGTTAATATACTATGTATTTAGTAATAATAATATATTTGTTATTTGTAATTGCTATAGAAGTATATCTATAATATTTTATACTTGTAATTACTATAGAAATTACATAATATATATACTTTATTTACTACAGAAGTTACATAAACGCTGAGATCGAAGTTGCAAATCTATCGCAGAAACGTGAATATCCCTAATGTATATAGCACTAAAATTACCTTCGTCAAAGATATTTTAAATTATACACGTGATTTCAACATTTACCAATATAAATATTACATGATCAAACTGGGTATTCCAGTAAATTATCATTCATCACGACAAAAACGACTTCGAAATTAATATTTAGTTTACGGTCATGTATTTAGTACATGTGACATGGTACATGGTCAATATTTAGTACATGTGAGGAATGAAAAAAAGATATTTATACTTATATAAGATAGATTTTATTAAAATTCCCTGCTTAGTTTTCAAAAGACATACAGTACCTTTTAGCCTTAGGAAGCGCTAATAGTATATTTATTTATTATAGGATTTTATAGAATATGTGATTGTGAAGTCTTTTCTCCTCGATCATGCAATTAGTATTTCTGGTTAAAAAAAGGAAGATAAAATTAGATTATTAAACGGACTGTATTTGTAAAAGCAGTTAGCGCAATTCAATATCTCACGTTCTAACATGATATATTTAGAATGCTTTAACTATATTTCCACAGCGGTTAACATGTGAATGCTTCACAAACCCTGTAACTATGTAAAAAACCATGTAAAAATAACACAAGCTGAAAATGTAACAATGTGTTAATACAAAAAAGCTAATTCCATTTGATGATGATAAAATAATTCAAGAATTAATCGTAGTAATCCGAAATAATTCAAGAATTAATCGTGAGGACAATGTTGAGTAAGAATTAGAATTCAGACTAGAAAATAAAATAAAATTATTGTTATGGATACAGAAATCAACGTACTATTTTCTGATTGCATAAGTACAGTAATATATAATGCTCCAAATTTCATTGCAGTTTGCTAATTTACGTGTCTACATTACTAATTTACTTATTCGATATACCTGCTTCATCTTCCCCTCAAAACATATTAAAAGTGAAAAGTTTTAAGTAGTTTAAGTCTATACTTAAATAAGGTGAAATTTGTTTCATAGAACCAACCATTCATTAAAAAAGCATTCTCCCAAAGTAAATAAATATGATATAAATTATTTACCTGAACTAATTTAAGATAAGCATTTCATTTTTATAAATATGATATAAATTATTTACTTGAACTAATTTAAGATAATCATTTCATTTTTTACATATAATACAGAAACATTAGAAATGACCAAAATAATTTCTAATTGTTTTAGTTCTTAAATTTACAGGGATAAAGTGTCAAGCAGAATTAAAAGCGAATATAAAGTTTCCCAAGTTTTACTTATTAAGCGATTTTCTCAATTTACGAAACAGTGCTCAGATTATATTCAAAACGCTTATTTTTGTCTAGGCTTGTTTTGTTCGCTGTATTCTCAGCATTGACAATACAGGCTCTCGATGAAGTGGGCTTTAGAGCAGTGGTGGCTCGTGGCTAAAATTAGTGGGGGAGGGGCTGTTCCAAAAAAATGTAACCTTTAAAAATTGTCTAAAAGGATTGGATTATTTAATTAATGTTAAAGCACACGAGGGCTATCTGCCTAAAGGGAGGGATGCCTTCGTGCAGGACTTTCTAAGGAAAACTGGCTCGTATACGCGTTACACATGGGGAAAACCACGAAAACGCCCATGCAGCCAACCCGTTTGCGGGATTCGAACCTCGGACCGAACTACCAGTATTCAGCGTCTTTACCGTTCGGCCGCTAGTGGGCACAATTGTCAAAAAGGAAACAAACATGTATAAAAAGAAAATTTATTTTGAAACTTCATGAAATCTTACAAGAAAAAAATTAAACATTTCCTAATTACTTTAACCAAAATTGTTACAGTTCAATCTCTGTCTATTCATTTAAAAATGAAATCCATTCTTCTTGTTTTAATTTGCGCGAAAAGATCAATAATTTTCTCCTTGATCTCTGGATGACAACTGAGGAAATTTTTCTTTATTGAAAGCAATGCAAGCGCATTTAGTCTTTCCGAATTCCTAGTGCTTCTTAGAAAATTTTTCATTATTTTCAATGTTGAAAAGCAGCGTTCTGCCTCTGATGTAGTCATGGGAACTCTCAAGAGAATTTTTATCTGTTTCGTAATTTCACTAAGAATATATCTAGATTATTTTCGAAGATAAATTTCAGTAGTTCAATTAATTTGAAGTATTCATGGATATCAGACCCACAATAGAATACTTTTACTTTGGTTTCAAGCTTTTCTTTGTCAATCATTGGATATGCTCCAGCGGTCTGTACTGTTTTTTCTGTAAAATGTTCATTCCTAAAACTAGCAAAGCATTTCTTGTTTAACAACTGCTAAGTGTTTAGTGGTAGAATATCTGTGCATTATATCAATACATAGTATAAAGTCACATAATTCTTTAGCTTCTGCCATCAGTGTCTTTGAAAATTTCTCACAGTATTTTGAGTTTCTTAATTCTAAAATAACAGTTTGAAATATGTTACATATTCCTTAACTTTAAACACACTAATTTCTCTTGATTGCATTTAGTTGTATATTATTTGAACATGAGGCATCTGATAAAAAAGCTCTAAGCAAAACTTGAAATTATCATCATTTAGATATTTTAAAATTCCTGTTGCTTTCGCAATAGTTTGATCTGCATTTGACGTTGACTGAATTTCAGTAAGGCAATTTTTTAAAGGTTGAAAATTTTCATCAACTCTGTTTATGGTTCGTATGGTGAAGTTCCATCTTGTGAAGGAATACCACACGCGCGGAGTAAAAAGAAATCACGTTTCCAACAACATGCCAGAATTTCGGCACTGTACGAGCGACAGTGATCTTCTCTCTACCCGGGACAGTGCACTTCTCTCGCGTGCTGCTTTTATGTGTGCGCATGCGCAGAATAGCCAAACACCAAGTCGCTGGAACTGTGAAACGCGCAGTTCCAAACAAAGAATTTCGTACCGTTTTCACAAAGTAGGGGATAGCTTAAGCTTAAGGATTATGTATTGTAAAAGTATAAAGAAAGAATTAAAGACTAAAAGGCACACTATATTAAATATTAAAAATAATAATAAGTGGAAATAGGTGGTGCTGCAGTTCCACAGTGCTTATTACGAGTCGCCACTGCTTTAGAGTAAAGATAGCTTCAAGAACATTTTTATATACCCCCAAATTAGAATTTGCAAAGTGTAAAAATGGTGATACACAAGTACAGGTGCAAGTGGGCGGGACACTAGAATTTCAGCACTGCTCGTATAGTCCCACCGCACCATCTCCGTAGGTCCGCCCCATTATGATGAAGACTACCATAAAAACATGGACCTTATAAGACATAGACTAACCCAGTGGGCGGCGTGCGCTTCACCGACATGTCTGCAAGAAAGAGTAGGGACGATCTCGTTTACTTTAACATTGAAACCTATGGCGTTTGTATCACATAACTGTTTTTAATTATTAAATGCGATACGTTGTATAGTGATGAGATTATGCAAGTCACAGATATTTTCAAATAGGATTTAATATATATCATTAAAGCACTTTTTACTGCATTTCGCGCATTTTTCTCACGCGTAATTCTTATACAAACATCTTTACTTTGGTAAAACGGTAAAAATTCTAAGCACAAAATTTATGAACTTAATTTTGCGTAAAAAAATTTAAAAATAAATAAGATAGATAGTACGTGCTGCTTTGAAATAAATAAAGTAAAATTAAACAAGATCTGATAATTTGTTTTAATTTAATGAACATTTTCAGGCAGTGATTTTCAAAACCATAATAACATTATAAAACGATTATTTATTTGATTATATCATCATTAAATTATTAACATTAAAGTGGATTATTTATTTTAGTAATTTACAAAATTCCGAGCGTTAAATTTTTTGAGTGTAATGAAGGGGAAAAAAAGATAAAATAAAATCTAGAAGCACTCAGATTTTATATTGCGCCCAAAAGGAACCTTTTTTTAACGTTTTATGCGTTACCTATATTTATTGAATATCATGTTCTTCGCCTGTAAACCGCATACAATTGAAAACAGAATATCTTTAGAATTTCCGCACTGAAGATAAAATTGTTATTTTCCGTACAGTGTTACCATTGCTCGCTTTGAACTTTACCATTGCTCGCTTCCGTACAGTGTTACCATTGCTCGCTTTGAGTTTGTTAATCAAAAATTCATTAAAGTTTTACAAAATATGAAATAGATTAAAACAAATTCGAAATTCGGCCGTCCAAATGCAAATGTTCGGGTGGAGGATTACAATATTCAAAATTTGATGGCTCTAGATACCGTCATTTTTGTCACAATGTGAGAAACATACATGTATTCATGCAAATTCTTCATTATTTAATTTCTTTAAATATAATACAGGGCGATAATATTTGGTAACAACAATTTGCAAGGAGACACAGGCATTTATAGTGAAACAGCGCAAAACGCCGCTTCGAGCTAATAAATTAAATTAACAGTAAATAAAAAAAATCCTATGCAGAACTAAAAATAAATTTAAAAAATAATCACTATAAAATACAAGAAAAATTAATTATTACGGTTAAATACAATTTTAATATTAGAATTAAATGTATAACAATTTTTAAGGAGTCAAAGTGTTTATCACTATGATTTATTATGAAATATAATTGAAATAAAATTCCTTTATAGAAATTATGCTATATTACTCATGTATAATTTTTAAAAAAGCAGCACAATTTAGAATTTTAAACAAAACTTTCGAAAATTCGTTTTTAAATATTTTAGTATTTTTTACTTATTTACACCAATAAAAAGCATAAAAATTGCAAGAGAAAATTGCTTGTTTGAAATTTTCTATTAGTTCAGATTTAAAATATTATTTTCTAAAAGAAGTACTTACAAATTTCCTTACAGCATAGGAAAAGATAAAAAGATATCCAGCCATGCAATAGCTTTATAATTATTTGAAACGCTAATTATGCTTGATAAATATGCTAAATTTTAAAAATCAATCTCACTTTCAAAAATAAAAATATGCAGAAATTTTGATTTGTGAAATAGGGCGCTACAACCAGCATTTTCTTGACAATTATACTCCCTGCAATAGGCAACCAATGTTAAATTTCTGCAAATCGTCCCTACTCCTCCGGATTTGATCAAGGTGACAGGCGGGAACGCTTCAGACGAGGGAGAAAACCCGTTTGGATTGGTCTATTTCTTATAAGGTCCATGCCCCAAGAAACGAATTGTATGCCTATAATGTATGTTTACCTTTATTGCTTTAACTAGCAAATATATCTATGGGTGGTCCGCGGTGATCGTTAACTGAAGCCGCTGGCTAGACCATGGGGCTAGACATTGTCCAGCTAGAAAGATGTACCATTTCTAACTTTCAGGTGTTTCTTCTTGATTAAATTTTAAATTAATTTCTTAATTTAGCTGGAATAATTGGGTCATCAAACTAAGCCAAATATATATATATTTTCGTTTGTTCTTTTTACTTTAATTATATATATATATATATATATATATAAAGGAAAAAATTGCTTTTAAAGATCTTCAAAGATATAACCTATCACATATAAATAAATTTGGATATAAACTTCTCAAACAATACCCTAACTTCTTTTGCGAATTTTAAAGTAAGTTTTTTTAATTTAATCTATTATTCTCATCATAAATGCAACTAAAAAAAGGAATTCTGTATTTAAATATTATTGCTAATTTTATTTTGCCAAAAAGTAACACAAAAATTAAAATTTCACAAAATTATAAAAGAAACACTTAGATAGTTAAATAATTAATTATAAGTCTTTAATTTATTTAAAATGTTGCTAGATCATATTTAACAAGAATTTGACTCATTCATTCTTTTAAAATTTGTTCTTAAAATTTTATATTACGTTCTTAAAACTTTACGTTCTTAAAATTACAAAATTCTTTTTACTTTAAAATTTTTTTGAAAGTAAATTTTTTCTAACTCATTTTATTTTAATTATGAAGGTAATTGCTTGATTGTGATTAGATGTATCAGATACAGTTGATTTTATGGTATCTTGCTTGAATATATCATTAAATAAATAATATATCATTAAGTCCCTAATTCTATTTTGCATAATGTTTTTGTCCAATAAGTTATTTAGATGCTGTTATATTTACAGCAGATTCATTTATGCCGATTTCCAAAAAAGCTGAGAAGGTTACTGTACTCCCAAGAGCAATGTTATTTTTATTTCGTTACGTGATAAACTAATCGTAGTTTAATATATGAAACTGATCTGTTTTTCTGTTGAGCAATATTGTAATTATTTGATTGTCAATAGTGATAAGGTACCCGCTAGCAGTATTCTTAATCACTTACGCTTAATTCCGTGAAATAGAAAATTGTTCAGATCAAAGAAGTTAAAATTCACAACGAAATTTGATATTTATAGTAAAATGCACTTGCGAAAATAATACCAGTTGTTTTAGTCCACAGTTGCATACCGAAAGCAAATAAATGGGAAAATAAATCAAAGAAAAGCCTGCCTTTGAGTGAAAAATCTTTAATCTTTAAAAATCTTAGTGATGAGACTTTTTAAGGAATCATAGAAAGATTTTGCATTCGTCTGTAAAATAGTATATCTGAAAGCATTTTCACAGGCAACCGGTTTCGCAGTAGGAAGCCGAAACCGAGGACATGCAGGACTTATTGGCTTCAAGTTTGAAGATTTTCAGCTGTTACTGGAACCACTGAATGTAGTATTGATATTTGTTGATTGTGATCGATTAACGCGGTTATTAATATACTATCGATGTAGTGTGAATGTCGTTATCATTACATTGTGACGTGTACAGAATAATCGATAAATGCCTCCATAAAGATGGTTGTCTTGTTGTTTTCAGCCTGCATTTACTGGCTATCTTTAGCCTACAATCTACACAAAAAACAGTTGTTTATAATTAAAATAAATTATTCTGTATTTTAATTCTAAAATTGTTTTCTAAATGAGTAGATGACAACAAAACTGCAAAATGGTTCCAATATCTAAATATTCGAAACAGCAACCAAGGCTATAAAATACGGTTAAGTAAATTCATAATTCAAAAGAAACTCCAAACTTTTTCTTATTCTTTAAGATTTGTTTCCTCTTCTAAACGTTTACCGTTAATATTAAGTCAATGGTACTCTTAAATAGCACTTTTTCAACGGAAAAAATGAAAATTTGGTCGGATTGTAAAATAAATTCAAAACGAATTTTTTCCTTGATTTCTGTAGCTATGTACGTATGTGTCTTGCATAACTCTAAAATAATTAGCCGTGTAATGTTTAAATTTTGTATATGGAACTGCTTAAGCATCTAGTTGTGCACCTTCATTTTGTATTGCAATATACAGTAACAAACATATATATATAAATGTAATATTTTGGCAGTCGGGCAGATAAATGACGAAAATGGGCATTCGAATCAGGACATTATTGTGGCTGAGTGTAATCCAATGACGACACAGAAGAATTTAACTTTTGAGCTCCATATGGCAAATCACATATGCGATAGTAATTTAGACTGAATACGATTAACATCAAATTTATTGCGTCATACTAAACAAAAAGATGTTACAGCGGCAGATGGAGAAAAGCAATCTGACGAAAAATGGCGCACACTTTTCATTTATAGCAGTGGTTACGTAATTTGCCCGAATGTTCTCGAAAGTACTGGTCTAGGGGGAATTTCCTGAAATTACGGAAAGTTAATTAGAGGTGTTATATCTTAAATTCCTATATTGTTAAATGTTAAATATGAAACTACTTGCCGTAAAAGGCAGTAATCGTATAGTGAAACGTGTACAGCATTTTTGCGTTGTGAAAAAAATGCATTCCGGGACCGCGCCGTGAGAGGATCGAAAACATAAAACATATACAAGATATAAAGGAAAAGTTCATATTAAATATATAAAGAAAACATACTGTAAGACGTTCCAGATTAAATATCAGTTTATTCAATTACAACACAATAAGAAAAATCTTAACCTCATCTGAGAGTCTGTTCATTTAAATTCATAAAAAAACTTAAGGTTTGTCTGGTGATTTAAAAGAAAGGAAAGGGAAACAATTTAAGGCCTGAGAGTTAAATTTTAGATTTGACGTTGTTTTTTTTTCTGCTAAGGACGTTTTTGAAAAGCTTGCCTAAAGTTCAAACACACCAAAAAAAATAAAACTTATCTTGAAGGGACATCTTGAAGCGGAGGACTCTTATCTTATCCCGCGTTGATGTCGGCCGGGCTCATCTTGACACTGGTTCTAAAAATGTAGACCCACTTCACTACTGTAGAACAGAAACAGGAGCACTGCTGCCCAGGACGGCTATCCGCTTGGTCCTGAAAGTCCTATGTCAACACGCAGGTAACTCGTTCAAATTTCGCCGGTCAGAAACGTTGTTGCTAGGAAATTACGGCTCGCCTGTTCTTACTCATCCCAAGAGCAAGCTTCACGGGTAACGTCCCAAGTAAGTTCCAGAGTAACATCCACAAGTCCAGCCAACCAGTAAGTGCGCGAGTCCAAAAGTCACGGCACCAATGTTATATCTTAAATTCCTATATTGTTAAATGTTAAATATGAAACTACTTGCCGTAAAAGGCAGTAATCGTATAGTGAAACGTGTACAGCATTTTTGCGTTGTGAAAAAAATGCATTCCGGGACCGCGCCGTGAGAGGATCGAAAACATAAAACATATACAAGATATAAAGGAAAATTTCATATTAAATATATAAAGAAAACATACTGTAAGAGGTTCCAGATTAAATATCAGTTTATTCAATTACAACACAATAAGAAAAATCTTAACCTCATCTGAGAGTCTGTTCATTTAAATTCATAAAAAAACTTAAGGTTTGTCTGGTGATTTAAAAGAAAGGAAAGGGAAACAATTTAAGGCCGGAGAGTTAAATTTTAGATTTGACGTTGTTTTTTTTTCTGCTAAGGACGTTTTTGAAAAGCTTGCCTAAAGTTCAAACACACCAAAAAAAAATAAAACTTATCTTGAAGGGACATCTTGAAGCGGAGGACTCTTATCTTATCCCGCGTTGATGTCGGCCGGGCTCATCTTGACACTGGTTCTAAAAATGTAGACCCACTTCACTACTGTAGAACAGAAACAGGAGCACTGCTGCCCAGGACGGCTATCCGCTTGGTCCTGAAAGTCCTATGTCAACACGCAGGTAACTCGTTCAAATTTCGCCGGTCAGAAACGTTGTTGCTAGGAAATTACGGCTCGCCTGTTCTTACTCATCCCAAGAGCAAGCTTCACGGGTAACGTCCCAAGTAAGTTCCAGAGTAACATCCACAAGTCCAGCCAACCAGTAAGTGCGCGAGTCCAAAAGTAAGAGTGTCCAGAGTAAGTGTGTAAGAGAGTCTCGCCTCTTAACCAAAACGCGGCCGGGGAGCATATTTGCCGCTCCCCGCCGGAAAACACCTCTCGGAGTCACTTACATTTTGTCCAGCAAGCCCAAAAATCAGCGAGTCAGTCCGAGAGTCAGCCAAAAGTGAGTGTGTCCAACTCAAATTTCCTTCTTGTCCTTCACCAAACGGGCTCCCACTATGGCTTCACTTATCGCCCCCTTAATTATGGCAAAATCTTCGTTTTCAACTCCAGAATGCGGAAATAAGGGTGATCGCGCATGCGCGCCCTTCTTCACTTAGCCAACAACCGGACCCTCAATCGCCAAAACCTGAATGACTTACATTGAAAGACAAGTAGCAACCTTTGACCTTTCCGTCACGTACTTTCCTCTCTTAAGGTCAACTAACAATGAAAATTCTTTCTCGAACATTCTAAAGCGCGCGAAATCATGACTTGGCGAAAATTGCCTCCCTTTCCCTGCTTCTTTCACAATAAATAAAAGTTTGTACAAGATTTGCAAATAAAAGAAAATAAATAATATTCATTTATACTAAATAATATTTCCCGAAGCATCTGTTTCTCCCCAAAATTAAAGCCTTAAATTAAATAATTCAGAATCTAAATAAAATTTAAATTTCCATAAATCATAAAATCATTCACATAGTTTTTACAACGCTATCAGATAATTTCTCTACATAACAGAGGTTACCTGTTCGCGTAGCGTAAAGCCATCGTATTTTTTATATTTTACATCTTCATACCCCCTTATCCGGCTTAAAAGTCCTTTCCTGGCCTTTACTTTCGCAGTCTTTGGTGGTAGACATATACGAGAATCACTAATTACAGAAGTGTTTTAAATGACGAAAGTATAAATGTTTTGGCAATGTCAAATTTAAAAAAGAAAATTCATTTTCAAAAAATAGCGAAATCTAACTTTTAATTCTGTCTTCCGTTTCTCTGCGTGTGCGTATTTGGGAGAGTTTTATATTTGTTATAAAAAAAAAAAAAAATACTAGAAGTTTGCCTCCCTCAGGTGAAAAATTGACCGGGATATTTAATTTCAAAATTTCACTTTTTGATGTCATTTTCAACTTGCCTTGACGGATTAGTTTATTAAGTGTGAATAATTCAAGGAAATAATTTTTAATCAAATGCAGCAAAAAATGCATATAATTTAATAGACCGTACAAGGAAGTCATGTGGTGTCTACATCAGATTTTTTATTTTTCTGCAGTTGTTAGGAAATAGGAACCTTACATGATGATTTTGATCCAATTTAATTAACTATGTTTTAGTTTTGATAATGTTTCGATTTATTTACTATTTATTATCTAGCAACAGATTATTATCCAGATTCTAGGCATTATAGATGAGAAATTAATTTTGTGAAAATAGAGTAGTCTGTTCTCGAGAACCACATTTTGCCTTTTTCTTTAAAAAGCAAGCTTTAGAAAATTCTGTATCCTGTGCTGTATGAACACCAAACTGAACTCCTAATTAGAGAATAAGAAACTAAAGAAAAAGTAAATAAACAATTCTCGTTTTTAGTAAAAAAAAATTTTTTTTTTCAATGTCAAATAAAATTTCTATAACAGTTTTCTTTGTAGTCCTTTATTAAAACGATAGTGTTGTCATAAAGCACGTAACGCCTATCAAATTTATATGAGTAACTGTAGGTAAATGACTCATGCTCATGCTCTCTTATAAAAATACGGAAACGTCCACGAAACCTTGCCTCTTGAGATCCAAACTTGGATGAAATTAGAAATCTTCATTGGTTTCGCTCATTGACTGAAGAGACAAATTCAAGAACAGCTAAATATTAACTGTTCAAAGATAATGAACAAACATTAATTAATTCTGGAGAATTGCCCTAATTAGGAAGACTATGTCATTGTTTTGTCTTTCCGGAGAAAATAGCAAAACTATGCATTCCATTCTACCAAAGTCACTTATTGTAAAAAGAATTATAATATCCGGCAATCATTCCTTTTCCGTACCGATAGACATTCTAACTAGATGTCATAAAAGCTTATCCTACTTTACCGAAATAAAAACATTTAATCACCGAATGATTTTATATATATAATTTTTATACTATTCTAACAAATGTATTCATATATAAATATCAAAACTCGATAACACGTTCAGTGTATTTGAAATTATACAAAATACAAACTTACTTAAAAGGACGTTTTATACAAGAACTCTGCATTTACGGTTTCCTCAAAATGCATAGAAGTTTTTATATAATTTATGGCTCATTATGGCTAATGTTATATTTTAAACTTCAATGCTTCCCTTTGTACAATACATTTATTACGGAATGAATGTAATACAAGGGTATTCTGAGAGATTTAAGAATAAGTTATGATATAAGTTACCTGTAAAAAATATTTAATTAGATTTTTAATAAAAGCAAAATCTCTAAAAACTGCAAATTTTTAATTCACAAACTTAGAAACAAGGATTGAATTTATTTCATTTAACTTCCATTTATATTTTAAACCAAAATATTCTACGTTAATAGTATTCTATTTTTTAATTTTATTTCTTATGTGATTAGAATAACGCATTAATAACTGTGCCTTAATTAACAACGGATATTTTAGAAATAAGGCTGATTAATTACGTTTATCAAAATATCTCTCTTTCAAACGTCAACGAGAATATCATTCTGTGTGAGTCTTTACTTAAATTAATTCTTCCTTTTGTTAATCTTCTCATTAATTCTGCATTCAGCAAGCATTATTAAACTTTTATTGGAATATTACAATTCTAATTTGCGTTTGTGATATAACGGTATTTCATTACAAATCTCTTAATTGCCTTTATTTAGATATTTCATTAAATAATACGTTCAATAAGCATTTCTGATCATTTTTTCACTCAAGAAATGCGTTAGTCTTTCTTTCAGGCTATATAAATTTTGCTTATATATTCAGCAAAGGCTATTTCCCTGCTAATTTGTGAAATGTTCTACTCTAAATTACAATTTATTTTATTATGTTATATTCGTAATATTAGTTTGAAAAAGATAACTGGTTAAATTTATTTAAAATTTATAGCGGTTAATGTCAAACTGAATTTTATTCTAGAAAAAATGTTAAAAATTTAATCAGCAAAACTTAACACATTTATCATTGTATTGGCTATGTCGAAAGAGATCAGTTTCACAAAAATAAAGAAATCCTGTTTCCGAGGCTACATATTCACATTTTTATGATAAATTAAGATAAACAATTTTTCATTTCCTTTATTTTTGTATTGCAAAAAAACCTTCAAGTACGTGACAAAACGTAAAAATGAACATTCCAGTAAGCATAATATTTTTTCAAATTATATCTTTAAAGACTTTCATTCCTTAAAGACTTTTTTATCATTTCTATCACTCTCTGAATATTCAAAAAAGTAATAAAGAACTAAAACACTACCACTGCTTTGTTTTACTCCAAAGTACTCGGGTCCTTATATTTTAGAACTTAAAAAGTATTTTATTTCGAAGCTTTCAGTATATACGTTTAAGTTAATCAAAAGGGGTTGAAAGGTTAAGAAAATTGTAGCAACTTCATTCCACTCTGCTGAAAAACAAACTGATTGTGATTTTTTACAGCAGAAGAAATTCTTGACACAGCAAAGAGATTTAAAATTTCATGAGAAATACCGCAAAAGGTAGAAACTTTTACGTTCATAAATTCTTCAAACTCAAAACATAAAGTCACGTGAAGGCATTCATACTTTCATTTTGTTCATGGTTCATATTCAAAAATTCTTAAAAACTGCAAACCGAATGCAACTTCTTTTTTATTTCAATTTATCTAATTATCTTAGGACATTTTCAACACATCTGGTCTAAATAAAATAAGGTTTAATTTTTACATCCATTTCTTAAAGCACAAATATTAGATAAATATATATTAATGTATATGTAAACATAATGTGAATTTATATGGTAATAATAAGGAATCCCATGGAATACTCCAACTCGAATTTTTTTACGCAGTAGAATTCGTGTTCTGTTAAGTACATAAAATAGGAATTTACATGACAGTACTCGAAAATCACTTGAATCACTCCTATGGCTTTGTAAAACTGATGTGCACTACTATTATTATACGCACAAAACGTGTAACTTATTTTCTGTTTCCCATAGTGGCTTACTAAGCTAAACTTCACAAAGACGCAAGGGAAAATACTTCAGAATTGAATTTTGTACTTTTGCTACTTTATGCAATTTTAACAACTATTACGTCTTTGTGTTCTCTCGGAGAAATTTTATACACCATCATAATAAAATATTTTTTAACTTTTATCTTTAGTATTCTACAGAAGTAAAAAAATAATCCCCCGAAACTTATAATACTCTAAATATTAAATTTCTTTCTTACTCGTCTAACGAATATTATAGCACTGAACGCAATTATTAAAGTCTTCGCAATTAAATAATCAAGAGATAACTATTAAATTGATTTGAATTAAAGAAGAAATTTCAGCTTTGGTTTTTATTCTTCCTGTTAGCTAGTTTTCCACTATCTTTGCTCTAATTACTACTGCTTGAGTATATATATATATATATACATTTTGCATAAAAGTGTTAATTAGATTCTTATCACACATGCTACTGAAAACCTACGTCGACGATTTCGATGAATTTGTGAACACAATTTTAACTTTGTCAGATCATGAAATAGAGTATAAGACATGCATATCGTTCTTGGTATATCGTCCGTGGATTTCACATCTGAAAACAAATCGCAATTGTAAAGCAGTTGCAATTTTTGTCGTTATCAACAAAACCTCAAATCACATGCAGCAGTACTATTAATTCGCAAAGCAAATTAGATGGGGGTTTTCTCGCAACAGTTTTTGACGTCTCTTTTCTTTGCTTTTCTATCGCAAAAATTAATTTATGCCAATCTATAGTAAGTTTTCTCTTTTAAAATTCTTTTTTAATTATTCTAGACTAAATATGGGGAGAGGGTTCTTATAAAGCTTTTATAAGGTATTTTCTCCCTCCTCTCCGTATGCTACATGATGTAACTGAAAGCATGCTCGATGCACATTCGGAATTTCCGAAGTTCGAATCCTGGCAAAGGCATTGCGGATTTCTTCGATTTCCTAGCATGGAAAAAAATTCTAAACAACACTATAAATGGCGCCCGAACTGAAAAGATTTTGGAAGGTAGACCGTCACCACCAGAATTAGGCGGTTGGTCCCCTTAATCTCCAGTCGCCCTTTAAAAGAGGGAGCATATAATGTATTTTCTCTCTCTTTTTCGCATGCCTTCGTAGTGTAATGGAAAGCCCGCTCGACGCGTATTCTGGCAGTCAGGAGTTAGAATCCAGGTGAGAACACTGCACATTTTTAACCTTCTTGCATTGAAATAACCTAATGATTCTATGCATTAACTTACCGTGCGTAATTAATTAGATGTTTAAAAGATTAGATGCTGAAGAACGTCAGTGATGCCTTTTAATTATAATCCAAGTATGAACTCAAATATTTGAGCAACTCCATTCTCTTTCAATAAGATCAGCAGTTATATCTACAACAAATTCGAAATCAACGATTTGCATAGCGAGTATCAAGCTTTCATAATTGAAAAAAGTCTCTTAGTTTCCGAGTTTGAGTACACGAAGCCAGAAACTTATAGCCTACATTAGTGTCATCCATTTTATATAACAATCGCGTATCGATCTAAGATGTATTATTCCCTTTTTTATATCACTATGTCAAATAGAATAGAATAGAATAAGCAAAGCAAAAACTATTCATTTAAAGTTTTGAATCTAAGATGTGTTTTGAAATTATGTCTTGAACACATCAGACAGATATTCTGTTTTAAGACACAAATCGTTATTTATATCTTAGTTTTATTTTTTGCATTTATTTTTAACTCAACAATATCATATTAAATCAAAATGTTTCCATCTATAATTTTAATCAAAATTTCCTAAAGTTACTTTAGTGAAATGAAAGAGAATCTCATCAACAATTGCATAAATCCCAAGAAATGAAGAATTTTTAAAAAAGCTTCAGTAGTTAAATCCTATTTTTTCAATAGAAATAAAGCCCATGAGAATAAAAATTCTATTATTCAACGCCTTTATTTAAAATAGAGTTCCATTAATTTAAAATATTTTTTCGTAGCTAGAATTCAACTCTCTTTAATACTTTTTCCTTTTTTTCTCTACATCAATGTTTCATTCACATCTTCGTTCAGGAAGAAGTATTTAATGATTTCCCATTAAATGAGAATAATAAAACTCTTTTCTGTCCCCCATCATTTGCTGAAATTCAATAACTAGTATTCATATCCTCCAGGAAAATGATAAAAATTTAAGGAATCCAAGAATGTCTCTACAGACAGTGTTAAGATGTAGTGAAATTTAAGGGGTTTCCTTATCCTAAGAAAAATTACTTTTGGCAGCTTTGATGATTCCTGAAGACATATTGTGCTAAAGTACCCTATTCCAGTAGATTTCAAAATATAAATTCTTTTAGCTATAAAAATGTTTATTTATGTTTCTTACCTTTCTTGCATAGATATTAAGTATGTGCCTATCAGTATTAAGTATTCATAACACGCATATATGGAAGTAATTGGAAATCGCTAAGAAAATCCCACCTCATCTTTTAAAGGATTACTTCATATTTGAATCCACAGAAATCAGAAATATAATTTTTCAGTAGTTTTTTTCTTGTTTATTCTGCCTGGTCTTATATTATATGCTTTCCAAATTACGTACTCTTTAAATATCGCAAGTGGCATACTTACGTATGCTTTCTGCTTAAGAGTACGCAACTGTTTAGAAGTCTAAAGGAATTTGCATACACATTACAATCGATTCCATTTATCCAATCATAACAAGACTAACCTTTTCCCTTAAATAAAAAACTGTCTCAACTATCGGAAGCTTGACTTTTAATTGTTAAACAACACATATACCTAACATATATTTTACAAAGATACAATTCATTTATTCAAAGAAATTATAGAACGAAGAAAAACAAAATGTATATTTAGTATTAAAATGTTTTCCTTCTTTTACATATTTCCTGTTCTTTAAAAGTAATGTTTAAACCTCTTTGAGAAATGTACTTGAACTAAATAAAGTTTTCCATTATTATGTAGTTAGTGAATAAATATGATAATAATTTATCTTACAAAATTAATATGCAAAATTAGCAAACAACATCCATTAAACTATTCAATTCTTGGGGAGTTTGAAAATTAGTATAGCGTAATAGTTCCCAGTATACAACTCAGCAGATTAAAAATAACGTCACTATACTTGTCAAATAAAAAGCCTAAATGTTTTGTGAAAATAAACAAGTAAAGACTAATCTGTTGCTGGAAATTTCTCTAGAGCTACAATTTAAAATAAAATGATTTTAAGTTCTTATTTACATTCTTGTTAGAAGAAACCGTAAATACACTTATGCACTCATCTTCAAAGTTTAAATGATACTATTCATGTTCAGTCATTCCTTATATCTATCTAGCTGATATGCAAAGCAATCTGAGAGGGACAAAATTAAAATACTTTCTGTCTACAAATACATGTTTTCATGTTGTAGTAAGCTAAGGATAATGAAGTAATATCCGCAACAAGATTCTGAGATATAAATGTGGCGAATTCTTGTTAAAATAAGTCAAGAAACAAAAAATAGTATTTGTGACACATTTTCATGAGATAAGAAGATAAAAAATTAATTATTAACTTTTACAAGAAAACATTTTGCCTGAGTTTGCAAGTAATGAGGTAAAATTCATTAATAAATTTTAGAGAAAAATAACTTTACCTGAGTCGGAAATTTTGGCATCGAATGTATTGCCATTTGCATAAAACCTTATTACAATATTCTTTTCAATATTTTTTAATTTTCATTTTTTTCAATGAACAGGTTTCAGCTGAAGGAAGAAGCAATGTTCTAGGGTTTTAGATGATCAAAATCTCCTATTCAGTGTCGCTAGAGTTTTAACATTGTTAATTCTGGCTATCTTTTTAACAGCACTAGAATTAATAAATATGAGGTATAGACATATAGAAAAGTGACTTTGATAGTAAGAAGTATGCTCATTAAGAATGTATCAGTGTTATAAATCTGGGAAAAGATTTTTAAAAATATTGTAAACTATTTAAGATTATTCTGCTCTTATTAAACTCTTGTAATTGCTTTCTGTTACAAGATATCATTATTCTGAATGTTAGATGCCTTTTAATAAAGTTAGCAAAGAACAATGAATTTTTTATTTTGCTAATATTTCATTATTTTTCATATATTTTTTTAAATTTTCCTAATCGAAATCTTTCAATTAAAAAAGAATTATATAAATCAGCCAGTCAGCACAAAGCTGATATTTTCACGTGAGTTAGTTTTTCACATTGGGAAATGTAAGCATACTAATAATTTTTCTTGCTATCTTTACTCAAGCAAATTTGAAATGAATAAATTCAATTTATTTCCACTCCTAGCTTGAGATAATAAGTTTTCTGTTTTTCAGAGACTTTCAGCTTCCAACAGCCATCCATGATTGATCAGTGCAGTGGATTCGAAGCTCTTAGAAATACCACATAGAAGAATGGTTCGACCCTTTTCAGGAGGGAGAAAAGACATAAAGAAGCATTAAGGAAATGGCAATATAAACTTGGAATTGTAAACAAGGCAGAAGCTACAAACTCAATTTTCATCCTTTCTGTAGCTCGCTCTAAGATTGCCTTGTAGGCTTTTACGTAAGGAAATTCTTGAATCCCATTACTAGAGTAAGGTAGTAAAAAAGGCCTAAAAGTGCTCAACAAGAATACATATAGAACTCAGTCATGATCAAGTAGTAAGTAGTTGTATTATTATACAGTTAACAAGCATGTCTGTAAGCAAAACATAAGCAGTCTGCAATATGCAGAAGCCATCGCCAAAGCGTGAATCTATTTACACGAACCAGGTAACAATCTACTACAGTAGTGGCCTAGGCAAAACAAGACGTGGGTCAGAATGTCTGAGGGATTCAAATGTCATACCAGAAGTGGGTTGCCACAGAATCTTAAATATTAAGACTTAGGATAGGGAAAAAAACTAAAGTAAGTAAAGTATGGACAATGCTTGAAGGACATTGCTGAAGAAATTTCACCAGTCTCTCATATATGAAAATGCTTTCTTTCTTGCTATCTTTACTCAAGCAAATTTTCAAAGCGTAAATTCAGTTTATTCGCATTCGTAGCGCTAGATAATCAAGTTTTTTTTTTTTTTTTAGACTTGCAAAAATCAATGACAACATACGTACTCAGCTGCATCCAATTGTAAACACCTCATTTGCTACCAAGCAACACAATTACTGCATTCACTTATTTCATTATACTAATTAAATGCATGTGATTATGCTTTATTTTCATCAGATGTCAAGAGTAACCAGTGCTGTAGCATGTTCTAATGCTCAGTCTTCGGAAAAGAACCCAAAATGGAGAGGAAAATCTCAGATGCTTTTCATTTATAAAATAGTCAGGATAGGAAAAATGTTGCATTGATATAGGAAGTAACTCAAACGGTAAAACAGATAAACAAATCATTTGAATGCTTTCTCTGCTATTGATAAAAATATTGAAAATGCCATACAAATATGCAAAGTTATATGCTAAAGTGAATTAAGATTTCTACGTTGCATTTTGAAACTTTCTCCCTGCTTTAAAATAAGAAAATTGGCGAAAATTTAAAAGAAACAACGTTTTAGGATCTACATTCATATAAAAATTCATATAGGCAATCCGAAAAGGCTGGAACATATTTGAAGATATGTATAACATAGTAGAGCAAAATCAGAGACATGTAATAAAATATTACGAAAATCTCAGTTAAGATAAAATATTACATAATTATTACCTAATTACTGTAATAACAATTACGTCTAAATATTATGCAATATGTTTAAATCAAAAAAGATACGTAACTACATCAATTACTAAGAAACGCGTTATCAAAGCGAACAGAAACAGAAAATTTGTTACGCGAGTTTTCAAAGAAGAGAATGATGAAGAAAGGATGTATCGAATTATCACTCGATAAGACAGAACTCAGCTTTGGGCATTTATAATGTTCAACACGGAGTGATAGTTACGTTGAAAGAGATGTCATGTCCTAAAGATATCGAGAAACTCTGAAGTTAAAGGAGTCTATAGCTGTATTAATGAAAAGAAAAGAGAATACAGGTTCTGTTCTGAAAGTAGTAGGACTGAACATTTTTTTAAAAATTGTATTCACAATTTTGACACATCCAATTAATAGTTTTCAAACTATGCCTCTTCTGCATCAACACAGTGTTTGCAGTGACTCTGTCAATCACTGAAGGCTTCCTGGAACGCAGAAACTGGAATGTTCTTCAGCTTCCTCGTTATGGCCTCTTGAATGGCCTGGACCGAGCCGTGGTGTCATCCCTTCACTACCCTTTCAGTCGGGAGAAGAGGAAGACGTCTGACGGAGCGATATTTGGCTGTAAGGTGACTGGAAAAGCTGTGTAATGCCAGGTTTGATTGGGAAGACCATAACAGTAAAGTTGGTATGGCATGGCGCATTGTCGCGATGGAGCATCCATGACCCAGTGATTACTGGACGGACGCGAGTGACTCGTTTCCTGAGTCTTTCAAGCAAAGGTACAGCTCAGATGTCACTCCTTCAGACTTCTTCCTCTTCCCCTAACTGAAATGGCTCTTTCAAGAGGCCGTAACGAGGGAGATGAAGAGCAGTTTCTGCGTCCAGATAACCTTCAGTGATTGGCAGGATCGCTGGAAACGCTATGTTGATCAGAAAAGGTATATTTTGAAAACTATTAAGTCTATGTGTAAAAATTGTGAATATTGTTTTTATTGTTCAGTCCTACTACTTTCATAACAGATCCTGTAATTAAGTCATCTCTAAAGCTTTTGTTTGTTACAACGCTAAGATTTGTATTACTCCGCTTAAAATTTTCCTTCTGAAAGCAACTTTAAAATTTTAAGCTATTAATTCTTTTCTTACAATAATCACAACCATATGTCCATTTTAGAATAACCTATATAAATGTTACTATCATATGTTTGTCGTATATTATGCTGCGTCCTATTGACTGCCGCTAAGGACCTCATGAATAAACGGGCCAGAGAAAGAAGAGGTCTTGAATCCTTATTAGGGCTCTAATCAATAAGAGTTTTTCCAGAATGCTCTGATAGTGCCATTCTCCTCTTCAGTTTAGTGAAATTGACAGTAGAAACCTGCGAGAAGTGCTGAGTCAATTCAGAGTTAGACTAGTTTATTTATGGACTAAAGTGCTATTACTCTGTTACCTTTAATGATATTAGCCTTCGTTCTGTGAAAAAGTTTTTAATTCATGATGATCGTTCCTGATGATCGTAACAGAACACAGAGAAATTTAACATTTTGTAGCTATTTTTGCTGTTATTTTTCATATATAAAAGCTATTATTGCTCAACCTTGTAATCTTCAGATCTTCTTTTCCATCTGGGCTCATTTTCAAAGAGTTACAGAAGATACGCAGGTAATAAAAGGCAAGATTTAAAGATGTATAAGCAATTTAATATAATTGATTATGAAATATAACTGCTTTTAAAAGTAAATAATTGTTGACATATTTTTTTAAACGAACTTCACGCTTTTTCGAGTAAAGCATCAGCAGATTTTATTGCATCTGTGAAAGAATATAAGCTCATAAAAATTATTATTCTTAATAACTTCCTCTTTCCTTTCCTTTCCTAATCATTCTGGCAAAATGCAGCATATTAATTTCTCTCTTTGCTAAGAGAACTTTTTATTTTTCTAATCCTAGCCCTAGGTAGAAAAAGATGTACAACACCATATGAGGATAGAAAATTAAAAGAGTGTGCTTAAGTGATAGAAGAAAATAATCTGGGAGAATATAAGAAGAAATATCGCTATTAATTGTGGAATAGAAGAAAGGCCTGTTTTACACAGATTTCAGGAATTTGGTCTAAACACTAAAACTTCACGCACCCAATAAAAAGTCATTTTTATCTCTCAAACAAAGAATAAACAGGTTACACTGAATTACATCCCACAGTACCTGAACAGCAGAACAACGAAATAGCGGTATTTAGAGAGACGAGACTAAATTTTCGATGTTTGATAGCAATGTCATGAAGTGCACAAAGAGGAGAATGAGAGATTGCCATCCTGTTTACATTACACTTGTTGTAAAACAAGTAATTAGCATTCTCTATGGGGTTAGAGGATATCAAAAGGTTGGTCAGAATTTGTGTGACTAATATATTTGGGATACATTGTCAAAAAATGCATAAATGAATTGAGAAAGCTCAAGTCTTCCGCAACTGATCTTTTCCAAGATATGAAGCATAACTGCTGCTCTACACAAAAGTTGATATTTTGCTGCTGAATGGACTGGGAATATCACAGACCTTAGTCCGACTGAAATTCTACAAAGCCTACTAAAGGAACTTGTCAGGCAGAAAACAGCTAGCAATTAACAGAACAGGTATTCGATATTGATTCCGCAGAACTAAAAACCCCACGAAAAAACGTTGCAAAACTGTAATTAACTCTAATTATTACCCAAATAATTATTCTTTCACATTCATTTACCACTGACATGGTAAAAATTTACATAGTCATTTTGCGTTCTGCCTTTCAATTTTCTTTTTCACATCTGATATTTTCATAAAAACTAATCTATAAATATAATTGCATTACATTATTGATACATTATCTACATGCAATACAATATCTCAGCACATTATCCTATATTCCCAATTATATATACTTTTATTACACTTGTATCACTCTCATAATTATCGTTGCTCCAAACATGAGGTGTTTTATATCAAGAAACCTCAAAATGCGTTTTTTCAAAGAGTTTCCACAAGCTTTGACCACAATTCTAATTTTTTACTACTAATCTATTTTTAGCATCATTAGATGTTTTTCGGAGCAGTAAACACAACAAAGCAGCAGTGCCTTCGCGAGCTTTCAAACTTTGGACCTCCCGATGCTAGTCGGACGTGCTTCCAATAACATCACGAAGACAGGCGGAAAATTTATCACACTCTCTTCCGCTCAAAAGGAAGGCTGGAGAGATGATAATGCATTGGCCGTATTCAGATGATGATGGATCACTACATTTTCATTCAGGCACCACTTGTACAGCTTTCCATGTTTTTAGAATTTTTTGGAACAGGAAACATGAGAAATTAGCTAGGCCTTCCTTGGAATACGCACCGACTTCCCGATAGCTAGGCATGCTTTCAACTACACCTCGATGATACTCCGATAGGAAGGTTAAAAATTCCTTACATACTGAAGCTGACATCTTAGATGATTAGATCGTGTAATTTCTTTACGATTAATGAGGCGTTTTCCTCCTCTACTTAATTTTTACTTATAGCAGTTTTTCGGATTGATGAGCTTAATTGATAACACACTGTCATTATTTTCTATTTTAGCAGTGCCTGCACATTTTTTCGTTAATATAATGCAACTTTTAGTGCTTGAATTATTTTTCTTCTGATAACACTGTAGAGACATTAGAATTTTTTGGAAGCATGAAAGATGAAAACTGAGCAACGCCTTCTTCGGGAATCTACCCACGGACCTTTGGAATACCCACCCAGCGTGCTGATCACTACACTACGAAGGCGGGAGAAAATACTCCCGCTTTTCCTCACTTTACCTTAAATGCTCCCCCCCTTTTAAATGTCGATTGGGGATTAGGGGACCCAATCGCCAAATCCTGGTGATGGAGAATCGTCATCCATGATCTCTTTTAGTTCGGGCGCCACTGTAGAAACATTAGGTATTTTTGGAAAGCAGGAGAAATGAAAAATGAGAAACGCCTTCGCCGGTAATCGAACCACGGACCTCTGGAATACATGCCCAGGGTGTTGACCACTACACTGCGAAGGATTGCTTAAGAAGGTGAGAAAAATACTTTATAGTACTACTATTATTGGTTTTGCAAAAATTCCCTTTTTGAAGACTCTAATAGTGAATTCTCCCTAAGACAATTAAATCGTTCCATAGATTTTCGTCTCCTGTGAAGGTTGTTGTTTAAAATAAATAATATTCAGCACAGAATTTTGAAACTGACTCAGAAGTAGGAGTCTGTTTAAGAAAAAAAATCATTCTCAGAAAGTGGCAGTCATAAGATATTTTAATGCATTTAGGTAAAAAATAATTGCCCCCTATTATATAATATATGCTTGAGATTATTATCATTTACCTAAATGTTTCTGTAATCCGTGAACTTCTATAGTCATTCGAATACCAGATTAAAGGTGCTCATATAGTTGACCAATGCAGAAGTATATTGAATAAAACAGAGTATTTCTCTTCTAATGTTACTATATAAATTACTTCATTTTTATTGAGCGTTGATATAGTCAGATTCTTTCTGATTAAATTTTAAATTAAAAAGTAAATCTCCAAGAACTAATTTATCAAAGAGTATATCGAGTCAATCCATAGAAAATCTAAGCAAAAAGAAAATCAAGCAAGATTGGCTTTATCATAAGTAGAAGCAATATAATTCAACATAGTAATTTTTTAGCAAAACAAATATTCATCAGAATAATTAAGATAAATCAAGGTTATATTACAGAATAGTAACATTTCTTAAGGCACCAATTATTTCATTCCTATTTAATTTTTTCCAACAATGAATTTCTGTGTGTAAGAATATTACATTTTTGTAGCATAAAATATTATTTTAATATGCCAAGAATATCCTCACGCACAGAAGTACTAATAAAAATGAAATTACCTATTATAAAAATAGCATCTGTAAACAACAGCATTAGAAGAATTAACAGTACTGATTAATTGGATTTCAGTAGAGATCACAGTAAAGGCAGAGAACATATTAAGGAAAAAAACTCCAGCAAATATTTTGGATTAGAATTGTCATATAGCCGTAAAGTTACCTAAAATACCGTTAGAAAATCATATCACGAAAATTAAAAACGTCCGGAGGAACAAACTCAGGAAAAACTGCAAATCAAGATTAAAATATTGTTTTTTTTTTTAAATATAACTCTCAAAATTGCAAGTAATGTCTGCGTTTTGTCTTATGTTACGTACTGTGGTTTTAATTACGTCTATTAATGCGTTTTTTTTTAAAATCTTATCACATGAGCATGACTTTATTATTATTCAGATAATTAGCATATTTTAAACATGATTTTGAGGTTCATATGAATATTTATTACTTTTTATTTTCATACTTTTAGTTGTCGTTAACTTTGTAAAGTTCCCTCAGTTTCTAGATTATTGTTTTCTACATTTACTTATGAAGTTAAAGAATTTTTTATCATTGCAAAATTACACTACTGGGTTATTTTTATTACATGACTTTAAATTTGGATACAGATAGTAAAATTTAAAAATGATGAATGAACCTGCTAAAGCACTAAATTATATAAAATAAGTACAATTTTATAAATAAATAAATTAATATATAAATAAATATTTTATATATTGTTACGGATTTGGTATTTAAATAGCTAATGTTAGTTGAATTGTAAATCAAATGTTTTTATTTCCCGCGCAGTGCAGCGCGTGACGAATATTAAAAGAAAGCTAAGCCGGAAAATTGAAAATACAAAAGCGCGTGCATGTAACATTTAATAAATATCTCTTTTTGATTTCGAGAAAGTACTAGAAAATTCTCGCGTGCGATTTTAAAATCTTATAAAAGGAGGAAAACCTCTCAGTTCGTGGTAGTTACATAGTTTTTTGCTGTTTAGAAAACTGCTCATGTTGACTAATCTCAGCTAATCGAATTCGCGGATTAGCTTTCTCTAGCTGCTTTGAATTAAGTTCTTAAAGACGTTTGAGTAGTTGGAAGATAACTACTGTGAGATATTGTAAAACTGAAAGAATATCTGAGGGAATTAAAGCATTTTTTGTGATAATAATAAATTTTTGTTCATTTTTTATCGGACTTGTGCATTTATTTCGTAACGAACCCGTACGCACGCAACAACCGAAGAAACTCTTTCTTCAATTTGATCTTTTACGGAAGAAACTTTTTCTTCAATTTGTCTAACTTTATTTTCAACTGTGTCAATGTTGCCTTCCATAGCTTCAAATTTATTTTCTATTATGCAGGTAATTTCTCTTTTCATCTCTTCTTGACTTGTTTCAATCTTTTGTTGTCCTGCTTCAATCTTTTCATGACTAGATTTCATCTCCTTTTTAACGGATTTAATCTCTTCTTTAACGGAGTCTTTAATTTCTTCTTTAAAAGGTATTTGGCCAGCTTCCATCTTTCCTTAGAACGCAGAAAAAGCACTGATGAGCTGCCTCAATTGTTCTTCCATCGCTCTTGTTATTGGCATTTAAATCCCACTTCTGACACCAAACATTGTTGCGTGCGTACGGGTTCGTTACGAAATGAATGCACAAGTCCGATAAAAAATGAACAAAAATTTATTATTATCACAACAAAATGCTTAAATTCCCTCAGATATTCTTTCAGTTTTACAATATCTCACAGTAGTTATCTTCTAACTACTCAAACGTTGAAAAGAACTTAATTCAAAACAGCTAGAGAAAGCTAATCCGCGAATTCGCTACAGTCAACAAGAGCAGTTTTCTAAACAACAACAAACTAAGCAACTACTACGAACTGAGAGGTTTTCCTCCTATTATAAGATTTTAAAATCGCGCGCGAGAATTTTCTAGTACTTTCTAGAAATCAAAAAGAGATATTTATTAAATTTTACATGCACGCGCTCTTGTATTTTCAATTTTCCGGCTTAACTTTCTTTTAATATTCGTCACGCGATGCACTGCGCGGGAAATAAAACCATTTATTTTTCAATTCAACTAACATAAGCTATTTAAATACCAAATCCGTAACAATATTTTATGAAATACATAAAATAAATATCATATAAAATAAATTTTATAACTTTTATATAAAATAAATTATAAAATTAATGTTATTTATTTTATAAATTATATAAAATAAATAATATAAATATATTTCATAATATTTTAAAACAAATTTAAATAAATACTGACTCAAAATGTTTAATGCTGCAAAAGGATGGGCGGAATTATATAAATTATAAAATTATAAACAATATAAGTAAGTGCATTTCAATCTGAAATGTAGTTTAGGAGAAATACTTTGAAGGTGATTTTATTGAGCAGTTTTGCTTATAATACAGATTGACTTTAAAAAGAAATTTATTAGTAAGCTTAAAAAACAATTTCTCTCTTTCACAGCTATAAGGTATCTCTACCGCTTTCCTAGCGTTCCTTTGTGGTGTAGTGTGCTACACGCTAGGCCGGTATTCCAGAAGTCCGTGGTTCGATTCCCGGCGAAGGCGTTTGCTAATTTTTCCTCTCTCTTGCTTCCAAAATATCTAATGTCTCTACAGTGGCGCCTGAACTAAAAGGGTTGTGGATGATGACTCTCCACACCCAGGATTTGGCGATTGGGTCCCCTAAATACCCCAGTCGCCCTTTAAAAAAGGGGTAGTTTATAAGATATCACTCCCGCTTTCCTAGCGTGCCTCCGTAGTGTAGTGGTTCTGCACGCTGGGCCGGTATTCCAGAGGTCCGTGGTTCGATTCCCGACGAAGGCGGTTTCATTTCCTGCTTCAAAACATGTACGTAATGTCTCTATACAGCTATAAGAAATAATTTTCCGATACTTACTTTAAATGTATGAATTCTAAATAAAGATTTTAAACTTTGTGAAATTTTTAAACGGTAGTGAAAATCGCAACATGGTAAACATTTTTACACATTATGCTTGTAAAACGGAATGCTAAGTGAACAAAGTATTAAAAGTTTATCATACACAAGAAAATATCCTATAAACCTCAATTATTGCTATAACTGTCTTGTAAATTTTAACTATATGTATATCAATGCTGTAATTTATATTGAAAAATTTGCAATTTCTAAATCAGCAAAATTAATTAATTACCTTTTAAGGGAATATTCGTAATGAAAATAACTATTCGCATTAAAAATATTTCTTTCGACTGAAAGTTTGTATTCTTATCAAATAATTATTTCTATTGTGCGCAGTATGAATACAACCAGTTGTAAGACCTCTTTTTCTCAGATAAATAATATTTATTTGCCCTTCCTTCTTTGTAAAATTAACTTAAAAGAAAATTAAAAGCCTTAATTTTTTTTAGAATTTTTTTGGCATCACAAAAGGATTTAATAATAAAAATATACATTCCCATTAAAATTATCTCTCTTACGTGTAAAAAGCATCTCTCTTACATATAAAAACTATATCATTATTTCACCCATGCATGAAAAATAAATTCAAAATTTGGAAACTGTTTTCCCTCAAGCATAAAATTTTCTATTTTTTTTTCCTACATACGTTCTGGTTAGAACGTGATCTAAAATGTCACAGCAAATGTATTATGCTAAATTTATGCAGCAGTCGTAAATTTGCTGCTGATGGAATTATAATTTGACACATTACAGTGTATTATGACTGTACCGGATATATTTTTGAATTCTTCATTAGATTTTGTAGCCATTTTTTCGAATACATGAATATTAGTTTCCTGAAAATAGCAATTCTAACTTACTTGCAACGTTATATAACTTTCCGAACGTTCCTAGTTATTTAAACTAACAAGCTGCTTTATGATTTTGGTAAACTGGAAAAATAATGGCAATAAAAAAGGTACTAGCAATAGAAGGTAAATTTTTGTTTAAACATTTCTTCCTTATGGGGAAAATTTGATACGTAAAATTAAGAAATAATAGAAAAAAATCAGTAGTTAATAAGCACATATTAATTAAAGCCTTTTAAGAAGAAGACGTACATAGTTTTAAGAATTTTAATCGCATTTACATTACATCACAGAAGTATAAACTCCTCACATAATGCAAAACACCTTCAGATGTATAAGTTCGTATACCAAGAACTAAATATAAAAAAACTGCTAATTACAATATTTTCATAATTTATAATATAATTTGCTTTTCGCTGCCCTGTTAGCATGATAGAGAAGCCAGTTTCTAAAGCCTTTGGTCTGTTTTCGAATCCCATAAACAGATAATAATTTTGTAAATGCATATGTTCTTAGAGACATCTGAGCACTTAAATTATCATCGAGATGTCCTGTTGTCTTTTAAATTCATATCAAGAATATGCTGGTAGGAGAGAAACGTGTAAGAAACCCTTGGATTCGTCGTTCGGTGGATTCTCCTTCAAAATTGGACAAATGTAAAGCAAAAATTTTCTGTCACTTGTGAGGTAATAAAGACGCTCACTACTTGTTAGTCTTGATGAATTTTATAAGCTTGATTATGACATCCTGTTAACTTAGGAGGATATAACAACATCCTTTTCAGCAATTTGATGATCATGCAAGTAATGGTAACTTATGCAATTAATCAGTAATTTCAGATCTTTGATGGATTATGCATTCCACTTAATACGACTTCAATTTTTCACCTCATAAAACAGAATTATAAAATTAATGTTCTATTACGCATCAACATAGACATCTTCTATTAGAATAAATATCCCATGTTACATAAGAATTTTCTTCTTATAACTTGGTCAAAAGTGAATTGTCAAGCAGGTGGCTGCTCTAAACAGGGAAGGAAATAATTTACTACTTTATATAATAGACCATATAATAGATTTACAATGAGCATACTACAAACTGAATATTACGTATATTCGCTCGAATTACATTATTATTCGTTTGAATATAACATGAAGATTTTTCTAAAATTGTCCTTTTAAAAACATATTCTTCCAACACACATACCGTAATTCTTTTTTCTAAATATGTTGAGAAAATATGACACATATTCCTTAATTCTGTGTTTCTCGGCTCCTGGGCCATAATGCATTAATGTGTCATAAATGCGGGAGCATATTATGAAGTTCTGTCAGTCGTATTGAAATAGTAGTGAGGCTTAACATATTATACAATTCGAAGGAGTAAACCTTTGATTTCCAATGCGCATTTCATGTGGTTCAGAATTTGTCTATAAAAAAAATCTCACTGCATAATTTCCATAGAACAATAAAGTTTTTTATGATTTCAAAATGTTCTAAATTGTCAAGGTCCGCAGTGATATTTAGTTTATTAAGAAAGAATAAGCAACAAACGCTAAAAAATGGCACGAATATGAAAAGGGAATTAAACAATCAATGTAGTATATATGAGGTAGAGGTTTCATCACCGAATGCAAATAGGCAACCAAAATTGGCATAAAATGAAAGCCCGTAGTCACACTACAACGCTTTAAAAAGGGGCGTACCGGACCTGCGCGTCAGTTCGTAAGCAGCGTTAGTTCCGCATAAACCGAGATAACCGAATCGGAAAGCAGCAGACACCACTTTCACAAGGAAATACGCTGGAGGGCTGTCGGAATATTGTATGCTGGTGTAAGACAATCCGCAGATGCGAAAGAGATAAATGTCTACCGTAATGCCATCAACAGGCCGGGGAATCGTTACCAAAGAGATCAAAACTCTGTAGAAGACGTGTGTCTGTACGATACCACAAGAGATAGCTTCCTGTTGCTACGTGCAAGACGCCGTAGATCATTAAAATCACAACAGCTAGTGTCGCAGGTTTCTGCTGCTGCAAGACGGCCCATATCCCACAACATTGTCGTGTCGACTGCATGAAGATGGACTGTACGCCCGACAACCTATGATATGCGATAGAAACATTCCTTTGTTTCTATCGCATATCAGAGCGCGGCTGAAGTGCGCCAGTGAACATCGCAGTTGGACACTGGAGCGGGCCAAGTACTCTTTACGGATGAGTCTCGATTTAACATCTATAATGATTCCCGAAAGGTAATGATATTGCAGAGCCAGAGACGTGCTCGGAGCCAAACAAAATCGAAAAGACCGTTTCAGAGGAGGAGGCTTACTTGTATAAGCTGAGATTGTAACGAACGGCCGTATCAACCTCTGCGTCATTCTTGGTGACTCCGTTACAGCCGTCCGATGCTGCAACGAAACTGTACACCCTCCTGTGTGTCGTTTTATCGTTGCAATGGCTACTGAGGCGATACTAATGGACTATAACGTCCTCCCGCATAGAGCTAGAGTGATGCGAAGTTATCTGGATAGTGAAACCATTCCACATCTGCAATGGCCTATTAAATCATTATAAAGCATGTGTGGGACATGTTGGGACAACGGATAGCGGGTCGCAGTGTGCCGCTAGGCACCCTTCGTGACCTTCAACATGCCTTACTACAGGAATGGGCGCTACTGCCATAACAAACGATCACTATTGCCAGCTGCCTTCCCGTTTTCAAACATACATTTCAGCTAGCGGACACCATACTCGTAATTAGCGTGATGTTTCCATTGCACATTCTTTTCACCCCTTTCGCAATGTGATGGCCGTAATAAGTGTGTTTTGCGTATGTTTACTTCATTGTTTGCTGTGTAGTCTAGTATTGTTACACTAACCTGTTGATAACTTTCAAGCACATCCATTAAATAGTTTTTGTTTTATTCCGTGTTTTACCTTTCTTGCTTATTTTTTTAGTAAAATTGTAATTCCAGATGCAATAATATTGATTAATTAGTTTCCTTCTTCCATTTCAGAAAAATCGAGCAACTGAAAACCAGTCTATTCAAATTCAAAAGCAATGCTTGAAAAAGTTAACATTAAAACTGCTGCACAAACTTTAGTTATATAGTACAGGTAGTCATAGGTCGACGCTCATTTGGGTGACAATAGTTAGCTGCTGGTATAAATTGGTAGCTTTTTAGAGGCCAAGATTTTCGTACGGTACAGCTTAAGATATCCTCACAAGTGAAAACTAAGTAAAGGCCCATTTTGCTGTTAATTGTAAGCATTTTTCTTTTGTAGTGGGCCTAAATCATCCTGTTCGCCTAGGATGCCGAAAGTTTTGAACCAGACCTGATAATGATCATTCGTTATATCTACCATTCCACTGCAATAGCCGATATAACATACCCACGGATGATAAGAGTGTATTTAATATATTTTCGCTATAGTTCCCGTTTTTTATAACCTTTTTATCTATAGCCTGCTATTTTTTCCCTTGCAGATTATTCTAAAACGCATTTTCTGCAGTGAAATAAAAAGAAGAATGTGGGAGGATGCAACTTGCATATTTATGACGCAAATTGCTCCTGTTAAATATGGCCAAAAGGAGAATAAAACAACTGTTAAAACAGAAGCACAACGCGGAAACTTTAAAGTGGCCAAAAACAGCAATTATGGTGTCAGGCAAATTGAAAAATCTTATTTTCTCAGATGATACTTATAACATCCTAAACATAATGGTGGTAATAACTGATTTTAGAAGTGATGTATTCCGGAAACCTGAGGGATATTACCGCACGGAAGAACAGGTTAGAGTGTGCCGATATAAGTATGTGTTGGCAAATCTTACCCTGCCATAACATCATCGCATATATTGCACGATTACCTTGATTGATGCTTTTTCAGCTTTAATTCTGTTTCGGCCGAGTGAAGGATCTTTCAGTAAGATACTGAAACTAGCAAAACTGTAGATACAAAGAGACGAAATTGATATCCTGAATTTCCATCGATAAGCCTAAATTTTAATGATACTGAAAATGTCAATATAACATATTTGCAAAACCTATTTGTACTAATAGACATGTTCTTTCCTAAAGAAACTACAATTAGCGATTTTTATAATTGCTGGGATGAAAAAGGCATCAAATACATCCAAAAAATTTTTAAATAGCAAAATAAGCAGTATTTGCTCCTTATATTGAATACGCAAAATTAAGCATTAAATTAGAAAATATGATACTGTATGCATAATTATCTGCGTTTGTTTATATCATTTTTATACATATAATCGCACTGAAAATGTTATATATTTATTTTTATAATTTTACCAGATATCAACCTAATTATTCATATTGAAGAACATTAGATTTAATACCTGAAATGAAATCCCAAAAACTATTTATTTGTGCACCGTGGCATGCTAAAAAAGACGAATGCAGTATATTTTCAGATTGTATTAATAATTACCTTGTAAATCATGTATAAATTTCAAAAGCGGTGTTCAGAACGTGTTATATGAGCGCAGATATTCACTTCAAAGATCATGGTAGAATATTCAAGTTATTATTGTATGAAGTGTAATCAGGATAGCACCTAATACGTACTCCAAATCGAAGCTAATGGTACACAATGGATGCACATTAAGCGCAGTTGGCTGTATGGGAAACCTCCCAGGTCAATTTCCCCAGGTAGATACGAATATTGATAATATTCGTTCAGAACCAAACTGATCAGAATATACTCCAAATTATTCTCTTCGAATTTACATAATAGAAATTTAATTATACAGTATATAAATATCCTTGTCATGTTGTAGTCATTCATCAGGAGATGGAGTTGTTTCATCTTTTGAACAATTCTAAAGGTAGAAATATTCCGATAATGATATTTATACCTTAATAAAGCGTTATTAGTTACTTATCCTGTTGCTCGTGAGATGGGTATGATTTTCAAAAATTAATTATTCGGAAGAAAATATCATGTTGGCTGCTGCACACATTTTAAGAAAGCTTAATTTTTTAGTTATTTACGTGAAAATATTTGTAGCCAGTTCGTAATATTAGCTTAGATAATGTATTTTATTGAAAGATAGTATAATACTACTATATAAACGTCAATCATTTGTTTAAATATTTTTTCAATTCATTTATTTCTGTTACGGTCTATATGCAGTAATCTTAACTACTATGTATGCATCGAAGAAACTTCATTTAAATCAGTTGACTTGAATAATAAAAGGATCTTGTATGATGAAAAATGGAGGGAAACCTACATACACAAAAGTATTCTAATGACACTTAATACGAAAATAATAAATACGTTGAAGAATGTTTTAACGCTATAAATATAATCAAACTAATTAAAATTAAATAATATGAAAGTAAATTAAAATATGCAGAAATAATATTCTCTTAACTTGCTAAACTTATAAACATGTTATAAAGCATTTTCACCAATGATTTATTTTTTGAAACATGAAACATAATATGAGTTAATATTATATATAATTGAAGAGAGCTCAATAAAAGCTACTAATGCTCCAATTTAAAGAATTACGAATTTTTCTCAATACTGCGACAAGTTTCAGTTCAAATGCTAACTAAACTAATAATCAGTAAACTGCATACCATACCATGGGGCATTCACTAAACTGTGGCAACATAAAAAACTTTTACAGAAGCGTGTGTTCATTTTATTGTGTCTTATATTCAATAACTTTTATTATGATTTGTAGCCTTTTTTCTAGTCAACTATCACCTCTTATTTATCTCTAAATGATATGCATGGAATTTGCAATGAGTAATCCGTTGATATTTCTTTTGCATCCATTGGTTATTCTCACCGGCTCATTATTTCCACGCACGATTTTGCGTCAGAGCAGTACTCACTCCAAACATCGTAACGTTGACAAAGGCAACCCCAGCCCCGTCTGGAACACCCGCAAAAGAAATGCAAGAGGAAAAAGGGATTAGGAGATTAAATAAAAAAACACTCATAAAGTACTCACAGTAGGTTTCCTTGGCGAGTTTCGCAACCACTTCTCCTTTCAGCTTACTGTTGCCTTTGCCCATGTTTGTGAACAAGCACCACAAGTAATCGGCGATCGCCTGCCAAGATTTACATTCCTCTGCCTCTCGCTGCAGCGCTCAACTCTGCCTGCTCTCCAGCGACATCTGCCGGGTCTCCCCCATGACGAGGGGGGAATCAATAAATATGGGGAAAGTAGTTTTCGGTTTGGAAGAATAGCGGTTTGTCTGCTCTCTCTTCACCTGTCGTAATATCAGTTTGAGCAGACAGTGAGACAGCTAATTACTCAAAAGTTTTCGCCACTAAATTAAATCCATAGATTAATCCATAAAAGCGGAAGAATATATCTAATTATCAAGCTCATATAAAAGAAGGTTAGAATTTACAAATGTTATCTCCCTGTTAATACTTGAAATATTAAAGCAACATCAGTGCATGAAGTAGATTCTGCAAGGGACTTGTACTTAGGTCACACTTGTATTCTACTTGTAGTTCGCATAAAGCACTTACAGTTAAAGTACTTTCTGCAATCATTTTCTTAACTTTGAACTGTTTAAATAGTGCTCAGATTATTAAAATTGCAAGTTCAATAAATTTTTAATGTAATTTGCAGTTAGTAAATTAAACATCACATTGACTAAAATAAGATGATTTGTCTTCCATTAAAGTACCTTTTGAAAAACCGTATATGCCCTGCATATGATTTCAAAATGAAATTAAAGTATTAAAATAATTTATTATTTTAATACTTTAATTTCATTTTCATTCTATTTTAAAAGAAATATCTTCGTTTAGTTTTACATTGGTATATAGCACTTAATACGAATTATCTTCAGTAAATCAAGCTTAGACTTAAATCAGTTTTCTGTAAGCAAACTTTTCTCTTATTAAAAACCGCAGAATATTCCGGCCATACATATTTAAATAAATACAACTAAGGATAAGATTGTTTAAAATATAAATTTTGAATTTTACGAAATACGAATATTATGATCTTCAGTCAAATGTATAAAATCATTTTGGAAAAATAAACATTCTTTACTTAAATCCCAATATTTTTAAGAGTTGTTGTTGTGACTTATCTCACTTGTCTGATAGTAGTATCAGAAAAAGATCGCGAATTTTATCGTGACTAGGAGCGCAGGATTATGTCTGTCGTTAGCATAAGCCTTTGGCACACGGAGAATACCTATGATACATACCCAACGGTCTACCCTCGGCAGTCACCCATACCGACCAATGTGCCAGAGTTAGTACTGATAAAAAATATCCCGTATTACTAGCCTTTTTCTTTACTGATAAGACTCTAACTGCAGCTTTTCTGCTTTTTAGACTGTGGAGAGTAAACAGCTGAAGTGAAACTAGAGGAACAATACCAGAATTAAAATAAACACACCTTCATCCGGTAACGTATATTGTCTAAATTATCAAAGCTTCAGTTAGTTTCCTGTTTAATAAATCCCTTATTGTTCTGTCTACATATATTTTCAAAACAGCTAGAACTTCGAAAGAGCACGGCCTTTTCCTTTTAGTTTCTAATTTTAACACTTGTTAATTCAATGCTAATATTTTTAAAGCTTATTTTCGCTCCTTTTACTTACTTATAGAATACTTTATTGCAGAGTTTAATAATTTGCGTATTATTTCTAACGTCAAAATTGAAATCCTAAATGACAACATGTAAACTCTGGGATTCATTTTAAATAGTGATAAACTGTAGCTTTCAAGATTCTTCCTAATATTCATAAATTGTTCTTACCTTAATATTGATAGGTAAGCAGCCTTCCATTATTTATTTTGATCTTATCTTTTCATTGGCTAGTTTTACTAATTTGTTTTAAATGTTGTAGCATTTTATTCAGTAATTTACCTTATTTCATCCATTCAGAACGAATTTTATTCTATTGAACGTTTTATGTAGTTAATTTTAGATTATCATATACTCATTATTTTTCTTGAGTATTAGCGCGCCTTAGGAAACCCCACCCTGTTGTTTAACCAACTTTTGAGGTAGCGCAAAGTTAAACTTACATATTCTCCTCCTTGCTTGTGATAATTTTCATGCTTTATTATATCAACCCTTTTCTCCAGTTGGCATTTCATTTAGGATAAGATTTTCAGTCGTTCAAGTTTGACAACCGTTTAAGTTTCAGGTATGACAGAGGGTTATTTGACTGAGATAATTTTTCTTCAAATTTCTATTTAAATGATAATATAGATTTTTTATCCAAAAGCTTGCATTTTACTGAAGATCACAAAGAGTAGAGAATTTTAGAGATGATTCCACAAAAGTTAGATAACTGGGTATCGGTAGCAGGGTCGGGACGATGGTGAGGCAAGTCACTTTCCTCAATGAACAAATAGAAGGGGCGCCCAATTATCTATTCGATCAAAAGAATCTGCTTAAAGTAGATCTTATGATAAGATGGCAGATTATTTTCCAGAGAATGATTTTTTAAGAAATGTTCTAATGGGGAGGTGTAAGAACGCTTTTCTGAGAAGTGTTCTAATGGTTCTAATCCATCGCAACTGGCTTATTTATTCATAAAACTCTCTGTCGTCATTCTGTTTTCTATGCATTCTTTTTAATAACCGTAAGCTATATTATACTATTTCCAATCCAAAAAGAAGTTTCAAAGATTCGAAAAACTTAAATTTCCGATGGCGAAAATTCTATGCTTATCTTCAATGGAAATGCTTTGAAAAAAATTAAAGGAGGTTGTTTCATAGATGATTCCCTGCATAAAGCAGTAAAATCAGAAAAATAAAAGTAGCGACATACCTTACGCGTTATATTAGACATCATTTTGTTTTGTGCAAAACGCAGCTTACCTCTTAGAAGTACGCATGAAATTATTGCGAGTTCAACTACAGGAATGTTCCTAAATTTATTAGAATTAGTAAGTAAGAATTAGTAAGCAAATTTGAATTAGTAAGTCATTATGATAGAAATATTGCCTATCATATAGCTAATCACAGAAAGGGATTCGTTTTTTATCTGTCTAATCAAGTACAAGATGAACTTATATTACTCTTAGGTAATCATGTTCGATTTGAAATTCGTTCTAGAATCTAAAAGGTGAAATATTTTTCCTTTATATTTGATTATGCACCAGATGTTTCGCAACTGTGTCAGATTATTAGATACGTGTATATAAAAGATGAATCCATTGAAGCAAGTCATAGATTTTTATAGAAGCAAAAAAGAAATCGGGTAGTGGTTTGACAAATAAAATTATTTATAAATTAGAAAAGGATAGCCTCGACATGTTCAAGGACAAGATTATGATAACGGCGCCAATATGGCTGGATTGCACAAAGGCGTGCAAGCCATTATTTGTCAAAGAAATGATAGAGCTACATATATTCCTTTACATATATTAAATTTAGCATGCAAAAATGCCGGTTCAACAAATTCAAATATATTAATATTTTTTGGCACTGTACAGAAGGATTTATAATTTTTTTGTTTCTTCAACGAGTAGATGGGATGCACTTATGTCCGTTTTCAAAACAACATTAAAAGGTCGTACGCATACACGATGGTCATCAAGAGCAAATGCTGTTAAAGAATTAGATCTACAAATAACAGAAGTACATAGATTATTGACAGATATCGCATTAAATCATAAATCTTTTCAATGGGTTGAAACTAACAGCATTTTGAAGCAAACGAGTTTTAAATTTTTGTGTTTGTTATCTGCGTGAAATTTAAAACTGCAAGAAATCGAAAAAGAAAATAAAGTCTTGCAGTCAAAAACTATAACTTGAAAGTCGCATGCTTAATCGAGGGACTATGTCTTTCATTACAGGAAATGAGAGAAAATATTTCTCAGCGCATTTTAGAAAAATGTAAAACTTGCGCTTAAATATCCGAGTGATATGAACGCTGAAGAAATTCAGTCAGAAATATCTAGTTTTAAAAACCATGCTATTTCAATAATTCCTAACACAAAAGCAGCTACAAGATTAAAACTTTTAAAAATAATTCAAGAGCATAATTTAGTTCAGTCCTATCCGAATTTTGAAGCAGAGTTAAAAATGTTTTAACGTTGAAAGTTACTATACCTGGTGCTGAAAGACACTTTAACAAACTTAAAATAATAAAGAACTATATGACATCTTCTCTAGGCCAAGAAAAACTTTCAAACATGACCATTCTCTTTTGAGAACATGAGTTAAGTTATAAATTAGATTTTTGAAACAATTATTGATGATTTTGCTTCTTTAAAAGCAAGAAAAATTAAATTATAAATATGCTTGAAAAATTTATGCCACAAAATTTTGAGCAGATGTTTTATTTATAATACTACTTAATATTATCTGCCATTTCTCAAATAGCATATTTTTAATGTTTTTCATTTCAAAATTGTTAATCATTATACATGTTTTACTTTGGAATATACAAAAATATAATTAAATGTTACTGTAAGACTTTGTATTTTCGCTTGAAATAGTTACTGTTAATGCGCATAAAATATATATAAATATAGATAATTTTTTCTATATATATGATCTGTATATATATATGCAATAATTCATATCTATATTGCACGTGTTTGTGTAATGTTATGTTTCAAACATCATTTAGTATTATTTATTTATTCTCCCACACTCTCACACAAATACTCACACAATCTTGCATTGTATACAAGGGCGCACATTTACCGCTTTGCTTCAGGTGAAAAATTATGTAAGCACGGTTCTGATTGCAAGGGCAATTAGTTTCTATATAAATAATTCTGGAGAAGTCTGTATATATGTATTTATCTCTATGAGTACTTCGAATATTGCTTTAGCTATGAAAAATGTTAAGTTCCAACACTATCAATATATAACGAGTAACGCAAATTTCATCCCTCATGTAATTCATATTAATGCCTCACTACCTGATTTTTAGTACTTTGTCAAAGAAATATGTATTGCCGATAACTATCTTGTAAGTTTTATTAGGTTTTGGCTATCCTTCTTTACCATACCATCTCTGCAGGTTTTACTTAATATTTTAGTTAAACATTTTAGTAGACTTTCATTCCGGTTATCATTTATTTTTACTCTAGAATGGCTCTCCTACAAATTTTCATAGGCTTATTTTAAACTTTCATATTTGTGATATCGGGATAGTTTTCCGTTTTCGCTTCCAGGTTTATAAAAAAATATTCTAGCTACCAGATAGCTATTCTTTTCGTTATATGCATACATGAGAGCATACCGCTTGGCATACCGCTTGTAGAGTCATTAAATTATTCTGAAGCAGGAGATATGGAGATATGAAAAAGGAGCAATTCCCTCGCCCCGAGTGTGGTACTGTTACACCACGAAGGCATGCTGAAAAAAGGGAGAAAATATCTTAAACGCTTACTGCTTCATAAATAAATGATCTTGTGAATAAAAGCAAATAGTCACCATCTTTTCTTTGTAAATCGATGTCGTTTTCTCCGCTTCTCTTTTTATATAATTATCCTCCGAATATAACTTAATAGGATAATTTAGTCTTTCATTATACTACATGGGTATGATACGTCTATGATATGGGTACGTGATGTCTATGATATCTCTTTTCTCAACTTACCGCAATATCCAATTTAAAACCTAATAGATTTCATACCTTTTGTGTTCTTCTTTTCTCTAATATTTTCCTCTAAAGGTGTTTCCTTTCATTCAATGAAATATCTAAAATTTGACATTATTGTTAAAACATCTTCATTTAAACTTTATTTTGCCACCGCTGAACTTCTATCTTCTTCAATGGACCTAAGATGAAAATCACAGGAATTTCCTTTCTCTTTGTCTGACTAAACATTCCGAAATTTCTGCGAATTTTCTTAAGCTGGAGAACTTGCATTTACGTACACTCTTTAGATTTAAACCTCTAGCGTTAAGTTCAGTAACTTCATGTCTGCTTAAAAAAAATAGATTTAGTTTTATAGTCCGGCAAAATCCTTTTATGGGTCCTTCTTGATCATGAAAACATTTTATAGTTTTCCTAGTGGCCTAACAGCAATTTTGAGGTTGTATTGTTCTTGCACTTTTATATTTCTCACTAGTGATCCATTTACCTCTTACTTAACAACACTTTTATACCGCAGCTCAGATTTTCTCTCGCCGTAATTATTGCTATCCCGGATGTATTTACTCTATTTCTACGTTTTTCAGTTTACGATGGCTAGCCATAGCAGCTATACAGAAATAAAAATATTTGAAAAAATATTATTCGGAAGGACAAATGTAATATTTAGTACAAAAGTGGATTTTATCTGGTCAATAACCAAACATTTCTTCCACTCTTTGAGCTATAGACATTATCTTGTCTTTAAGAAACTTTTACAATTGGTTTTCGAGAAATTTAAAATGATGATACGCTGATGATGTTCCAATTAATTTCATTTCTATACACGCTACGAGCAAAGATCATTCCTTACAGGTAGAACGATACTCAAATATACCTCGTTTTATCACATTTAAGCAAAAAGAGAAAAGGTTCCTTTCTGGCTGTGAATTCCAAAATCTTTTCATTGCTCGAATTTCAGTTCTGTTCCCCCAATCCTTAATTTCGTTACTCTCTGAATTTCAGTTTCGTTAGTTTTTACTTTCTGTGCTCTTCCCATCTGTTTCACTTTAATTCAATTTCTCTTTAATCTAGCTGATTTTCTTCATATATATTTTTTTCGGTTCTAATTCCTTTTTCTCAGTTACTTTTTATCTTAAAGCTTTTGATCTTTCCGACTTTTTAATAATTCAAATTTCAAAATTTCAAATTTTTCAAATTCAAATTTCAAAATTTCAAAATTTTTAATAATCCCAGTTATTTTCAATATCAACGCATTAAAATAATTCTAATCGTAATAATATGGGTAGCATCGAGCATATATTAGGTTTCTGTTATAATGCTGCTTACATACCATGGTTTCGGAAAATACACGAATATTGCACAAAACTAAGACCGTTTCTTCAAATTATAAATAACGAACTGATTTCCAAATTTAAAATTTTTTCATTTTATACATAATAGAGCATATATTCAAATGTATAGACAGAGTTCAGTACGGGAAAAAATATTTAGCTATTAATCTGGATCTTAGCCGTCAAGACGGCAAAGTAATTAGTGATACTGACTGCCGTGCCGAATCCAGGAGAAAGCATGGATGTAATATGTCCGTCTCGCCATGGCAATCGATAATAGCCCACCTAGCCACCTAGCCTTCCGGTCTTTGTAATTGCTAACGCCTATAAACGGCTAGAACCTGCCGTTAAGGGAAAAAACTATTAATCCGGCGAAGCTCATCAAAATACGTTCAGGAACTTAGTTCTGTTGATCATTCGCTTGGATGCTCTTTGTAATAAAACCAAAGAATTATAAACAGTTCTTATTTCATTGTTTAATTGTTTTATTTTAGATTTTAATTTATACTCTACTGCAGGGTTAATGCATGATATTGTTTTATGTTTTTTTCTTTATACTAGGTAGCTTTCCCCTTTTACTGGATTAATATTCTTCCTTTTCTATTATATATATATATATAAAAGGAAGAGTCAGTCTGCCTCTTTCGCTCGTCCTGCGAGTAAACTAATAGGCCTAAGAGTACGAAATTTGGTACCTAGGTGCATCTAGATCAGAGCCTATAATAACGAGCACCTCGAAGCAAATTTTTCAAAATTTGAAAAAAAGTTTTTGTTTTTAAATTTTACGTTTTTGTGATGAAATTGCATCAAAACAATAATTCTCTCTCATATCAGCAACAGTGGCAAGCAGTCATTGTTGCTGATATCAGCACTGTTGCCATTCGCAAAACCTCGAGATTGTGCCCCTCAGATGATGCCTTTGTGCATATTGAAAAGCTTATTAAATTTTATAATTTATAATTTTACACTTATTCATAATTTTAGATCATGTACAGATATAGTTATATGATTATATATACACGCTCTTGTGCAAAATTAAGGGAATTTGAATAATATCGCATTTCTAAAAAACTAGTGGACAAGTGAAATTTGGTATGAATATACATGTATAACAACGGAAGCTATGTACAATTCAAAAGTAATTTTATGTGCGTGTGATTATCAGTAAAGCTCATAATGCAGAAATGTCCAAAATCCACTTTGTGATATCCAACTAAAATTTAGTCGAATATGGTACATAGTCACCTTTCATAGCCACGCAGGTTACACAGCGTGATGGCATACTGAACAGGACGCATTTAAAAAGTCCCTCCTCTTAGGCAGATAGCCCTTGTGGCTTTGCTATATTCAAATAACCTAACCTAACCGTCAGGGAATTAATAAAATGAGAATGATGTGGTAATACGACAAATTATGAAAATTCATGTCGCATATGAAACGCATATTTCAAAATGTAATAATATATTGGTTTCCGGTGCAATAGAATGAGTCAATATGTGATAAACATATTTGATATTTCTCCAATGTGCAGTGTCTTCCAACTTAGTGTTTTTATAAATGTGAGTACAATGACTTTATTTTACTGTTATGTATAAATTTCTACGTTGTAATAATTTAAGTTCCTCATATGCCTTCACATACAAAGTATAGTAAAGAAAGGAAACCGTATTCATCTAAGTTAAGATCTAATGCCCTAAGCCGTAACATGAAAATTTCCTAAAGTAGAAGACTTAAAGTGATAAATAATTGTAATAAGTAATAAAAAATACAAAAATATTTTTTGAATAGATCAAACTCTGTAAGTGTAAATTTATAGTATAAATAATAATTTAAACGTTTTATTCCATAAGAAAATTTACTTTTGAAATATTTTGATATGGGTGTTATATTATAAAACAAGTTCTTTAATTTCGGTATATACACAAGTCCTTTTCTTTTGGTGTATACTCTAAGCAGAAACAATTACAGAGAAAGAACTTGATAAATATTCAAAAAGGAGCCCTTAAAACTGTATAAATTTTATTAACACTTTTACGTTTATTAACCATACGTCCATTTTAATAGCACTGCCAACCATTTATATCTTACCATTACATCTGCCGAATTTTAAATTTTATTACTTTCAGATGTCAATTAAAATTCATTATTAATTCAAAAGGCTTTATCTGTTTATAATATGTTTACAATAGTTTTGCTTAAAATGTTTCTTCAAAATATCCAATTAACATAAAATTAATTAACTTCAAATTTAAAAATATTCATTATTCGAATTAAAAATTAATACTTACGACTTTACTTACTTAAATAACTTAGTTACAAAAAGAATTAAATCATTTTTCTGGTTTCTGACTTTTCAAGTTTGGGATGCAAAGCCACAAAACTCCTAGCCAAGGAATTGTTACACCTTAAATTAGCAAGTATCAAAAGAAAATCGTAATAAATCCTTCTGTTTCACAGAGAATTTGTGTACTTTAACGAAGGAGTTAGGTGACTTGAAGCTGCTATCAGTTTAACGAAACATTCCTAAATCACCATCATTTTAGACACAGTTAAAAAGAAAATGTAGATAAAATGGTCCTTCTTTGTATTATTTTCAGACAGTAAGGAAAACTGTGGTATAAAAGATTAGAGAATGATCTTGGAAAATCCCGTTCTAGATGTCATTGTTTCCCTCTCAGATTTGTCATCTCTGTCATCGTGTTTTCACCTCGTTACTTTCCTTGAGTTTTATTTTGTTTCTCATAGACCCTCATGTGATTAACTATCCCTGATTCGTTGCCCAATATGTATTAATAACTTAAACCAACATAACATAATAACGAAAACCAACATAGCAAAATATACCGATTGTTTCGCTATGTCATGTGGAACTTTAAACTATGCTTTAAATAGTGCTTGTAACAGAATTTGGAAAAACCATTGAAATCGTAACTCCGTTTTATTTAGCAAAGCCAATCAAAAAAAGATACTAGACGATATTTTATTTCTGAATATAGAACAGTGATTGTTATGAAATACATAGAACTCATAAGTGATTACAGAGTAATTTATTGATCGTACTGATCTATATTCAATAAAGTATAGTTTAAGTATAATTAAAAACGTTCTATGCCACAGCTATGAGATTTGCTTCATTTCGTGAAAAAGATATAAGAAAAGGATATCTGTTATAGAACAATCTTGCATTTGAGAATTGAGTCTACCATTTTTCGCTATCGTCTGGTTTTCTGCTTTCTCACCTCGTAAGAAATTATCGCTTTCTCGAGTGTTCTGGTAATTTTAGTGTTTAGCACAGGCGTCTGGAACAAAAGGTTGATCCGCAGTTCCAGCTCCGGAGAAGGAAGAGGTGAATCTTTAAATTTCCTATTTAAGATATCTAAAACGTTTTTAAAACTTTAAAGGGAGTATCTTAATTTTATCGACAAAACTCTGAGAATTCACACAATCATCCCATAAAATCATACTACCTTCAAAGGTGATGCTAGGATAATTCACGATTTATTAAGTATTCCTACATCAACGTACGTGTAATATTCCTACATTTACGAAAACGCAATATACAAGGTCAATTAAATGTCAATTAAATGATTGTAATAAAGTTCTGTGTAATTTAGGCAGGATTATACGTAATTTAGGTCCTCAAAACCGTGTGCAAAGCCTTTTTTCCAGATCTCATGTAGAACTATTATTGCATGGCTTTAAATACCTGGAATATTCGAAAATCATTTTTCGTTTAGGGTTCTTTCATGTGCGAGAACAGAAAAAGTCTGCTAGAAGAAGATAAAATGAGTACAATAGACGAATTAAGGATACAGATCATAAACTGTTTAACAATGTACTGAGCATTATCATGGAGAAGAAGGCAACAGCCCGCTTTGTCATATTCTTGTATACATTCGGTGCAATACTTTGTACTAAATTTCCACAAATTCTTAAATGTGTTAGTACTTATTATTGCTCATTCTGATTAACATATTTATTACGTTTTTAATATTTTCTTTCCTACCAATTCTAATAGCTTCTTAAGTAGAATCCTATCCTTCCCGAAAACGCTTAAACGCTTAAAAAACACATTTTAAGTACGCAGTACAGTAAACTAGGGAACAAGCAGCTGTAAGGTATCAGCATTTATTGTGTATCCCATGAAAAAATAGATTTCATAGCACAGATAGTATGTCAAATACAGAATCACATTTTACACATGGCAAATACATATTCATAGCCTTACAATTTCTTTTTCACATTACAAATAGAAAGTTATATAATTAAATTTCTAAATATTTTTTAACTAAGTGAATGAACACAGTAGCGAGAAAGATACCTAGGACATTCCCCTTACTGTGCGCTATTAAATTCTTGCCAATAAATAATTTCGTATTAAAGACATATGTTTTGCATATTACTTGAAATATATTGGACACAAAATCCCACTTTACACACAATAAATATGTATTCAGATTTTCAATTTCTTATTCAAATTACACATTATGAATTATATAATGCAATTTCTAAACACTTATGCGAGTGACAGGCCAGGCTATGGCATTTATATACAAGGTGAAAGTATAAAGCTACGAGAAAAATGCATTAAATATTTCTCTCGTAAATAAAAGTTATTATTAATAATATTCCTCTTAATGCGCGCTTTTAATTTCTTACTAATTAAGAGAAACATATCTAATATGTTACAAAGGTTATTTAACATTATGTTTGCAGTCATCATAGTAAGGAACCAAATCTGAAAGTCATAATAGCATGACAAACACAAACATCACTAAAACAGATTCATTAAATTAAATAATAGGACTGAAGGCCTTACAAAATATTGTGTGTTGTATTATTCTTACTATGAGTCGTATAAAAACCTATTTGCAAATTACGTGTTACATATTGATAGGTATTTTCTATCTCCTGCGAGCTTTCGTGCTGTAATTGGACGACGTTCCATCGATAGCTCCTACGTTCGAATCCTGACGACAGCATTACGGATAATTTCGCTTTCTTGCCTTCGATAAAAAGCCTAATTGACTCTACAGTATCACCTAATCTATACCAAATTCTACAAATTCCTAAACTAAAGCAAAATTCTAGTTATGTCTGAATTTTCATATTAGGTGTTAGACGTGGGACAATTAGAGACGTGAAGTTAGTAAAGGGGTGCAGTTGGAATATGTTTTAAATTAGTTGGAATAACTTTTAAATTATCGTAGTTAGTGCCTAAATAATGGAAGATATCCGAAATTACTAATCGAAATAACAAATTATAGAAGGCTTTCTGCCTTCTATAATTTGTTAGGAAAGGGCCTGGAGGGGCTTTTGTGCAGGTTTCTTGAAGTAGAAAATTAAACAATGCTCGCATTCAAATATGATCCCAGATTGTAAACAAATATAGTTATTGCTGACATATTGCCCAAACCCGAAGTGATATGTCGGAAATACTCCGCATCCCGTTGCAAACTGAGTTATGGTGCTCAAGTTGTTAAGAAATTAATAAGTAGTACTTAGTATAAAAGAATGTGTTCTCTTTGTTTTTGCTATATTCCTGTAAATACATGTTTATTTCAGCAGAACCTTTTCTAAGTTTCTCTTTATGTATTAAATCCAGTTTTGTGTAGTAAATATCAGTATATATGTTTGGTTTCTCCTGCTGTTTCATTACCCAGAATTCCACCAAGCACAGAGAGCGAAATTTAACTAGACACCTAATCTGGTCAAAAGTATAATAACTATTTTTGGATTTTCAAAAACCCAGGAATCTTAAAGTTACCAGATATTGCTTTCAGACCTGATTCGCTGTGTTTCAGGATAGCTGTGTATTTTTCTTGAATTTTCTTTATTGCTAACAGTTCTGCTTGAACTATTGTATTGGAAAAGTTATCGCTTCTTCCACTTCAGTTTGAGAAAAAAAATCTGAAGAGAGGAAGCATTTTAAAGAAAGAAAAATTAATTTAACGACGAAGGCAATTTCGTGATGCATTTATCTCACCAATATGTTCCCCCCCCCCCGGAAAAAAATGGAAGGAATAATTTGCGAAAACTGCAAAGCATAACAATGTAAATATAAATTCCAGTACAAAGGAATACAAAGAAAAATATTTTCCATAAAATAACAAAATAAAAATACAAATTTAAATCATAATATCCATAACGTAAAAGAAATACTAAGTGATGCACTATTAATTTATAACCAAAAGCTTATATTTTCATGCGTGCAAAGCAAACGCTGGGTGGAAAATTACTGTAATATAGTTTTTTCTGTACGCAGAGTCACTCTGTTGGATAATACTTTCACAGGCATTGGAGATTATTATTATTTAATCATACGACACAGGATGATAGTTATTAGCTACCATGATGTGTATTAAAATATTGGGAACGTAGAAAGTCCCAAGTAACAAGCTTAATTTACACAGATTATTGTGCAAGATTTCAAACTATAGAAAGTTTCGAAACTAAATTAAAAGTTCACTGAGAGCAAAATTATATGAGTTAATTGCAAAACCAACATATAAAAAGGACCAAAGAAAATGCAAATCAAGAGAAAACATAATTAATAAAATCAAAAATTATTAGACTTGAAATGGGGCATGTTGTTATACGTAGCAATCAGAAACCATTCAAATGTCCTGTAGACAGCAGTATAACAAGTACTTGTGTGTTGAATTATAGTACATCTTAATATTTTTGCCAAGAGTGGCAGTAACACGTATAAAATATGGAGTGGCAAGAATGCCAGAGACAAACACTGCCGATCATTTGATAGGATGTTGTTTAAGCGAATACGACGATAAATTAAATATTGTCACAGGGATAATTGTTGGAGAAGTTGACTAATTTGAGGAATAAAATTTCGTAATTAAGTAAAAGAAACGTCCTACCTGTATAGTGCTATCAGTCCTTTCTTATTCCTTTGAATTACTGAAGAAAGTGATTTCAAAATTTATTACTAAACTTCATACAGTTTTTCAATGGATAACAACATTAATACTAACTATTCAAAAATTGAAAAAAAAAAAAAAAAAAAAAAAACCGCAAATTTTTACTCAGCGCAAGTTATGATCGTGCAAAACATGCCTGTTGTAGAAAAAACCTATTTGCAAATTACGTGTTACATATTGATAGGTATTTTCTATCTCCTGCGAGATTTCGTGCTGTAATTGGACGACGTTCCATCGGTAGGTCCTACGTTCGAATCCTGGCGGCAGCATTGCGGATAATTTCGCTTTCCTGCCTTCGATAAAAAGCCTAATTGACTCTACAGTATCACCTAATCTATACAAAATTCTACAAATTCCTAAACTAAAGCAAAGTTTTTATACGTAAGGTACTTAAAAAACATATTTTTATTCATTTTTAAGAACCTTTTGTACGAAAAATATCAAAAATACAAAACACAAATTTTAGTCTCGTTCACCAGACAAAGATTTCGATATTTCATTTTAAAGATGCAGCTTCATTTTTGTAATTTTTTCCAGCATGTCTTTACTTTCTTCAGCATATTTATGAAGTTTGAAGCAGAACTTTAATTTTTTTGCTCCATTTCAGACATTGCTACTTCTCTTCAGGTTAGAGTTTTACTAACAGAAAACGGTAATGCCTATTTCTGTGCCGAGCTCAGACATGTTACACATTTCCCGGACTTAGGCGTTCACCAGCTACCCCGTGTTCACTCTGTGACGTTATTTATCGAATGTTTCTGTCATACTTTATATTTGCGTTTGCGAAATGATTAGGTTGTCTCTCTACTAAACAGTTTTTCTTTGAGTTGACTTCTAAACACAAAGAGAAAATAAATAGGATAAAAACTCAAAGAGAAACTATTTATTTTCTCTTTGAGTTCTCTGAGTTTTTGTCCTTTATGATTTCAAAAAGCAAAAACTCTTCATCCAGATGTGTATTAAAATAAATGAGGTAAGATTAGACACGTTGCATGGTGTATTGATAATTATAGTGTATTTCTCTAAGAAGATTACCCGTTAATACAGACTTACGAAATTCGCTATTTTCAACAAGCAAACCCCCAATACCGTTGCAAAATATTTTTCTTCAAACAAAGAAATGTATTTCCGAACATGAAAACTATTTTTTATTGCGAATCAATTTTTGCTGCATTTCTGAAGCGCACATTTTATCCTTATTTCAGTGTAATTCTTACGAATGCGCTGTTGTTGTTGTCGTGTTCATATTACATGGAACAATGGTTGGCAGAGCCTACTCCAAAGAGAGGTTGAACTTCTATTTTCCGCCCCCAATTTTGATAAAAAGCACCCCGTGGGTGGGGGATCCGGAAGTCTCCTGTCTCTCTCTACTCCCACCAATGCACGCAAGAGAACTTTCGGCTCGCCGCCATGCCGCTCCGACAATATACATTTACAAACATCCATATCTTCTCCGGGATTCGAACTCGGTTTCTTCGGTACCGTAGTAGGCTTCCCTAACCACTATACCATCGGGGCGAAAACAGATGCGTTTATGACACAATATGTTGCAATTCATTATTTATGTTTCTAAAATATATATACATTTTTTTATTTCCTGTTTATGATGCCGATTGACGCTCAGTTCTTTTCAGATTTTAAGGATATTGAAATTAGTCCCCCTCATGTTGGTCCCTTTCAGCTTTTAAGATTATTGAAATTGGTTCTAAGTTATTCCGCAACGGGTGTACATGTGCGTTAAATTTCATAAATAATATGCAACTTATACTAAAGTAATAACTTATACAACTCATACTAACATTATGTTTCGGCTACGCGGAAATGGACGTCGAAAGCGACAATTCTCAGAGCCCGCACATTTTCAGGAAACCCAGGTAGCTAGGTTACCATTTTCACTTACTACAGAGACTTGAACGCCAAACAGTAATCGATTATCGCTGAGACTGGGATCACGTAATCCTTCAGAAGCAGAACTGTCGTCTGATTGGTTGACTCTACCTGACACAGAGCTCCAACCGAGACATCTTTGGTGACGGTGGAAAAACATTTCGCGTAGCCTCTACATTTCCGTAGCTAGACGGGATTTTTTTAGGAATCCTCCCTTTTAAACCAGTGCTACCAGAATCTCGTTTCTCAAAAAAGTCCCGTCTAGCAGGGACTGTGGCTAGAAGTGACAACAGCAAAATAAAGAATAAAAGTACCAAATTCGGAACATAAGCCACAAAATCATTCAAGAATCTGCTAGCAAAGAAAGTCATCACAACATTGCTAATAAACTAAAAGTCAGTCTATTAATTTTTATTTTCAACAACTACATTTAAAAAAAAACGAAATTGCGTTCTTATAAAAAAGTCATCAAGAAGCGGATTTCATTGTATAAACAGTGAGTATTTTTTACGTTATGAAACATAGCTCATGGTATAAGTTCTTTGTAACGTTTTTTTTTTTTTTTACCATTTCACATAAGATATGTTTTCCATTTTTTAAAACACAAATCAATATTTAACAACTAAAGTATAAAATGAATGTTTTTCTGAGATTATTTGTTGCTATGTTATTTCTGTGATTTATTTGTTATTTTATTAGCGAAATGTTATTAAGTGTATAAAAATAGCGCAGACATCCTTATCTAGTTTTGCTTGATAAATTCCAAAAGGGTAACTTTAGAAACTTCACTGCGCAAGTCTATAATTCCGACCATCGACATATTTTATTTCTAAGACAACCATCACCACGGAAGGTTGGAATTGCATATAATTCGTGACTGTTGTCTTGGAGAGAATTCATGGTGATTAAATACTCTAGTAACTTCGTGTAACTGAACTTGCTTCAGCTTTAAAAGGCAATTCCAAAAATCTAGAATACGCTGCTTCCCAGAAGATGTAAGCGAAACATGAATCTCTAATTTTATTTAGTTATCATTCCTAAGTTTAAGTTCTCGTATTTCATCCCATACAATTGTTACAGTGTGGTTAAAATTATGAAACATTGGTTCGGATCCTGCAGAGAACGGCTGAAGATTTAAGAAATTTGAGTTCCTTCATATATAACATAACGATATCTTAAGAGAATTTAAAATGTCTACCATGAACAAGTTCTATCCCTTAAACAGAAAATCCTAATATACTTTTCAGTAATGATTAACGTGCATTTTCCTTAGAGACGAAAGAATCAGTATAACATGGATAAAATCCTTAATATAAATACAATACCTAGTTCCTGTCTTGCAACGAATATCAAGTTTTCCAACTGAATTCTCTTTTATAAAATTCATTCTAAAAGAAATATATTTAACAATGAAATGCTTAAATGAAACGTCTTACCTGAAAATCTCCTAACGTTTGAAAAATGAATGAAATACTCTTTAAAAATCAGGCTATTTTATTCTCCTCCTGTGAATCTAGAGATAATATTTTGAGATATGAGCTATGATTGATTGGAAATAATGAGATCTTACAGTGAACTCCCGTATATGACACCCTCATTACAGTTCTAGTGATATAAATAGATCAGAGAGGCGTGATATGAGAAATAGATGGAAACAGTTTGTCAAATAAGGAAATTTGGCATGCTAATTAGCTATTTGTATGGCTATATCCTAATGAGGAGAATATCACAATGTCGAAAATAAGCTTATGACAGTATTATTTGCTTATACTGAGAGGAGAAGTGATACATAGTTCCTAAAAATAGCACTTTAGAGGTAGCTGTATGTGTGTACTTTTGATAAAGGGAAAACATAATTAAATAAGCTCTTCACTTTATTTTTAATAATTACTTCTACATGCTTTCGTTCAAATAAACAGCAGTTTCTTAACTTCATAATTTTGAATTTATATTTTCGTTAGTTGGACTTCAATTAATTTTCTTTTAATACCAGTAATTGACTAAATTATGTTAAGTGTAAGAGGGCTATAAACTTCTGAGTAATACCAGGTTCAAAAATCCTTGTAGTTAAAAGTATAGCCAGACTTCATCAGAATACTGAGTGTTTGAAATAATTCAGTATCTAATAAAATATTATTATGTTGATGTGTTTACAAGACATCTTAATATTTAATTTGACATAAAATAAAGCCATGTATTTTACAATATGATACTGAAGGGACTTAGAGAACAGATAACAAAAACATAATTTAAAACACGTTACCAACAAAGTTGAAAAATATGCTATTTCTTTCGTAAATTACAAATGTTATTCAAATCTAGTCATTTACTTAACAACTGAAAAATCATCAGAATCATGAACGAAGTAAATTCTGCTGCATGCTTTCGCCATTCTGAGAGTCTATTAATGAAACAGTTCTTTGCATAAAATCTAAAGTTTCAACAAAATATAATTGCTTTTACATTGCAATTGTAATTTAGACTATGCAGTAGCATTTTATAGATACACTGCAATTATAATTGTAGCATCGTCGCGATTATAATGCAATTACAGTCACAGAAAGATAATTACTCTAGTTACCGATTGTAATTGCAATGTAACAGTAGGCTATTTCGAAGCAGGAGCGATGGAAAATGAGCAATGCCCTTGCTGGGACTCGAACCACGGACCTTTCGAATACGCATCGACAATTACACCACGAAGGCATGCTAAGAAGGCGGAAGAAATACCTTATATCCTCCCCCCTTTCAAAGGGTGACTGGCTTTTTAGATGGCCCAATCGCCAAATCCTGGGTGTGGAGAATCACCATCCCACACCCTTTTAGTTCGAGCGCCGCTGTAGAGACATTAGGTTATTTTTAAAGCAGAAGTGAAAAATGAGCAACGCCTTCGCCGGGGCGTTGCTCATTTTTCACTTCTGCTTTAAAAAGCAAGAATATGCGTCGAGCGTGCTAATCACTACACCACGAAGGCATGCTAAGAAGGCGAGAGAAATACCTTATAAATGTATAATTAATTTTTAATTATGCTTCAATTTCAATTGCAATTAAAATTGTATTGAAATTCTAGGTATATTTTGCCTACCCAAATGCGATTATATTGTCATAATAATAACAGATTATTTGCATAATCTAATTGCAATTACAATGTGGATGACATTGTAACTTAAATTGCATTTTATCCTATTACGATTCAGATAGCGAATGATACCAAAACCACGGTTGGCGATCATGTTAACGAAGCTTCCCAAGTTCCTTTATTAATTTATTATACAGATTGTGAATGTAGATATTAAATGTCGCTACCTTAATAGGTATAATCTATTCATTTCACTTTGGATGCATTAAGTTTATACTTGCTGCCTTAATTCAAAATATCACCAAAAATGATTTAATTGTTAGTATATTTTCAGTTTATACTGGTATATATATACTGTAAGGATTGTAGGATTTTATATTAATTAAGGGGGCTCATACACCTTAAACCCCTTAACACTCTTCGACTATGTGACTGTTGCAAGAATTGGTATATTTTATTTATTTTAAAAGCAATTACTTCCAACTTTTTACAGCTGACTACATAATATAGCTGCTTTGGAAACTAATAACCAGAAAGTTTGTGTTGACACAAATAGTTTTGTAATTTAATCCGCTTTGTGACAAAATATTTCGTCATGTTTCCAACTTGCGCGCATGATATTTAAAAAATGACTAACGTTACATGCTTGAAATTTGATGAAATTCTTTATATGGGCCCTATGTTTTAACTGAACCAAAAATCTGATGAATATTTTAATATTAAAACATTTTATGGACGAAAACATGACAGATATTTTTAATAAAATACATTTATAATCTCAACTCCAAATAAAATAAAAATTTAACATGAAATTCTTAGAATTTTTGGTTTACAGTAATTTCTAAGTGTTATAAAAGCTACGTATTGAATATGGAATTAAATTATGCAACATAATGTTTGAAACTGTGCGCGCAAGGTGGAAACATGACGAAACATTTTGTCACAAAGCGGATTAAATTATAAAAATAGTTGAGGCAACATAAACTTTCTGATTACTATTTCAGAAAGCAGCTATATTATGTAGGCAGCTGTAAAAAGTTGAAAGTAATTGCTTTTAAAATAAATAAGTTATCCCAATTCTTGCAACAGTCACATAATAGAAGATCTTATGAGTTTTAAGGGCACTATAATTTCTTGTTTCTGTAATTTTCAAAAATGCAAATTAGCTATTTGAGTACTTACGCTGAGGATTGGGGTACTTAGGCTGAACTTTTGGCAGCTCTGCTTACACTTTATGTGCTACAGCTAGCTCCACCAGGGATTACTCCGGCTTTAGCAATTTTCTCTATCCGACATTAAAACTCGCTATTTTAAATATTTGATACAGCTTAAGTAGACCATTTTTTGTTATCTCCTATTACGTTACTTGAAACTGAATCTCAATTTATCATACTTTAAATACACGCAAGTTGCCGAGTTTAGTTTTTATGCACAAGCACTGCCTTACATTTTAAATTACATAAATGCCTTACATAAATCATTTTTAAAATATCATGCGCGCAAGGTGGAAACATGACGAAATATTTTGTCACAAAGCGGATTAAATTACAAAACTATTTGTGTCAACACAAACTTTCTGGTTATTAGTTTCCAAAGCAGCTATATTATGTAGTCAGCTGTAAAAAGTTGGAAGTAATTGCTTTTAAAATAAATAAAATATACCAATTCTTGCAACAGTCACATAGTCGAAGAGTGTTAAGGGGTTTAAGGTGTATGAGCCCCCTTAATTAATATAAAATTCGTTTAATTCGTTTAATTCAAAATTACGTTTAATTCAAAGATTACAAAGTTAAATTACGTTTAATTCAAAGATTTAAGAAGGTTAATTTACCTTTCGCAAGACTTTCTAATCTGAAATTAAGGTTAGAGCGATAACTCGCTGGTCGGTCTGGTAGGGTCTCAAAGACACTGCTTTAAGCTTCTATACAAGTAAAATCCGACAACCTCAGACGACAAGTCGAGCGATATGTCTGCTTAATACTAGTTTTTTGAACTGGTTTCAAATCCCAGTGAATGGATTAAATGCTTGGGGTGAGTGTTTCCATCGATTTTCCTGTGTGAGCCGGTTTTCCTTAAAATGTCCTCTACGAATTTATCTACTTTTTAGGCAGCTTGTTTTCGTGTTGCCAAGATCCAAATAAAATGGACATCATAAAATCAGCTTTTCCTATGTTAGAGTGTGATTGTAGTATTAATACATATACAGGAAGAAAATCAAGCTTGATTCATTTAACTGCATTTAAACTTTGCATGAAAAATAAAGTTATTTCCATTTTAAAAAAATTTAATTCATCTTACCTGACTGTTTATTTCTCATAATTGTATTCAGCTCTGAATCGAAATAACAAATACTACGAATAATTTCATTTACACTATACTGTAAACTTTCCAAGAGACTGGCTGCATTGGTAAGTATAAATATTAAAACGGAGAGAGACCTAACCTGGATCCAATATTGTGGGTTCGAATCCCTTCTTAAGTTTACCCCATATCTTTCGCTCATTTTCGGGGGGGGCAAAATTTCTATCTACTCCTTTCAATGCACCATCCTAGGTACATACGTTTTGCAAAGGTACAGACGTTTTGGGTGAGAGACGGCTGACCTGCAAAATTCAGCCTTTCTCGATGAATGCCTTTAAGCAATTGTCTGCCCTTTAGACAAGTATTTTGGAAAACTAAAATATGAAACATTTCTTCTGAATGTCCTCCTGGGTTACATTTTACCCAAACAGGTGAAGCATATGAAACAATCTTATTATTAAGACTGTTATTAATAAAATTTCTCGCAGACGGACGTCAACATTTTGTTATTTTTTCACGGATACTTATGAAGATTATTTCAGGCAAACAGAGCGTATTGTTTATATTCTTATCTGTTTCCAATACTCCCCATTTATTGTGAAAGGATTTTCAATTCCTTTGTCCGTATTCTTTTCATCTTAAACATTCTGCAGTATTGCCTCAGTAACTGCGGGTAATACGTTGCAAGGTACTGCAAATACGCAAAACTTTGGATAATAACGAACACTGCGTAAAATAGTATACTTGTGAAATACATAATTGCAAGTCAGTTGAATCTCTAAATTATCCGAGTAATAGCACCAACATTAAATAAAACAATCGTTATATATTCTGCACTATAAAATGCATTAAATACTGTACTAAAAAATAAAATAACACGAAATATACTGTATAGCTGAGTTTCTTTCATACCTTGAAAATACCAGATTCTGACATCTTAAAGACGATACGAAATACAGGTACGCAATCCTTCTATTGCAACATACTGTTCTTAAAGAAGCTAGAAATAAAGCCATTAATTTTCATAGTCTTCTGATATTTTGTGAAACTTGTAAGAATTACCAGTCGTACCTTTGATGGCCTTTATTGCTATAAATAAAACTTTAAAGAGTAGAACTGTTAGAATAGTAGGAGAACTTCTTACTAAGGAGAACAGTAAAATGTTGAAATTCAGCTGGAAGTATATTTAAAATGACCTACTAGTACAAAATAACAAGTATCTAATTTTCATTGATAACGAAGATTCCCAGAAACATACTTATGATCATTAAGCAAGCAAATGTAACTTCAAAATGGAATGTAAGCTCAGAATATTAAGAGATTCCTATAGCCTAATAATGCGTCAAAGATCATTTCCCATTTCCCATATTTATTAATATCGGCCGAAAACGAAACTGTGGATGTTTGAGAAGATAACACTGTGCCTGTTTGAACTGCTCTGTTTTGCATATTTATCGATTTCTTGCCGCTTTGTTTGCATTTTGAAACCTAACAAATCTCATAAAAAAAAACTTCTTTCTGCTGTACTTAACCGCTGATACTGAATCAGGCGTTATGGAAGCGTTACAATATTCTGTTTCTTTTTTCCCAGATAACATTAATATTTATATTTATTTTATTTCAAATATAATTACTAATATATATATTTTCTAAATAAAAGTAATTATGAGTAAATTAATAAACCTATAACTTGCGCTAAAGCTGCAAAATAATAAATCAATAATTTATTACTAGAAAACCTTTTCATATATGATCTTCAAGGAACAGAAATTCAATTAAAACCATGAATAAGAATAATGAGAAACTGTGAATAATTAGAAAATAAAAATTTTAGTCAGTACTTTAATTAATGTTTTAAATTAGTATTTTATAAACCTCCTTAGTAATAAAGTAAATTTTAAAATAAACAATAAATAAAAGTTTAATTAAAATTAGTTTTTTTCTTATAATAATTCACAGTTTTAATTGAATTTCTATTTCTTGGAGATAGTATATGAAAACGTTTTCTAATATATAATATTTATAAAATATATTATTTATTATATATTATTTATAAAACATTATTTCTATTTATTATTATTTTAGTTGTTCAGATTACTTCTTTTATAACATCTTTATACAATATCATCATTTCTGAAATGTTGCAAGCAAAATATGTGTTATATGAAGAGAAAAAGTTTTATGTATTATGAAAATATTACAAAAAAGTATTTCATTTGATTATAACATTTTTACTATTATGCACCACCAAAAACATTTAAAAAGAATCTATAATTTCAAATATTTAAAACATTAAAATTAGTATAATTTTGCTTTATACATTAATTTAAAGACGTGAAGTACAAAATGTAAAATATTATGCTTTGTTCGTAAGAGTATTTAATTAGAAGTATAATTTATTAAAATTTAAAATGCGACTTTAGTTTACCTTATATGTCTTTAAGCCGTGAAATGACGTGTTACAAATATGTTAATCGGTATGTTATGTGCTGTCTTATCGTATGTGAAATTTGCATTTTAGATTGTTATTATTCAATTATTAAGCATTTTTTGTTTTAGATAGGTAAACATAAATGCTGACTAGAGTCATAATACCTACTTCTGTTAAAAAATTACCATTTTTTGTCTAGATCATTTCATTTTTAAAAATTACCATTTTTACTTTAAACGTAGCCTCACTACCTGCTTTCTATGCTAATTATTTAGAACTTTAAATTTCATATTACACTGAAATATAAAAGCTGGACAACAGTTTATCACAATACATGTAAAAAATATAAGGCATATTTGAATTGCGCAGTACTCTTTGGGAAAAATCTAAAGATAGAAGTTATGCCGGAAAAGTAAGAATACAGAAGCAAGTCCATTCAACACTGAGTAAATGCGTCTATAGTTAATTTGGCGATATATCGCCAAGCTGTCAAACGTTTCGGCCACTTTGTCGCAAAATTTGGTAACAAAATTTGGGGACATTTTGGTCCGGTCCCTGCATCAATGAATGTATGTATTGAAAGTCCATGCATGTATTCAAATTGAATAAATGCAATTGACCACTATATGAGCTGTAACCATAATTCGGCCTTTGTACTGCATTTCCAGTAATTTTGAGAAGCAGAAAGTACTATAAATATCTCCAAGGCCGGGGAAAATTAAATAAGGCGGAGGAGTGAGCATCTGCTCTCACTTAGTTGTTGCTGTTATTGTTGCGAGTTGTTGGTTCAGCGTGAGATCGGATTAGCTTTCCCTCTTTAGATGCGCTTTGCACTGCATTTTGTTTAACGATTTTAGTATATTAAAGTGTAACCACTGATTATACAGTGTGATACGGCGAACACATGTACGAGTATTTCTGTGGAAAATTCCAGAACTTTAAAGAGTTTCTGTTGGTAAAATAAATTTTATTAATCTGTAACGAGCTTCTATGCATTCAATCTATTACGAACCCGTACGCAAGCAACAATGTTTTAATTAATAAACATAAATATGTAGAATGTTATATTTTTCTGGATGATAATGCGCTTTTTTAACAGAAGATGATAAGTTCCATCGGTGAAGCAACAGTGTTAAAATTAGTAACTTCACGGTAAAAAATCTTCATAAACATTCTCAAATAATAAACTGTGGCAGATTTCAAAACTTTCAGCTGCAAAAATTAATAATTTCTCTATAAATATTCTAAAAAATAATTGTTTCCAAATTATCTCCTTAGCTTAAAAATGCCAAATCATGAGTATATGCCTCAATAAAAATATTTTTGAATTAGAAGTATACTATGTGTGCGATCAAAATCGTATATGTGTGCAAAAAGAGGCCAGATAAGGATATCTGTGGGCATGGTGTTCATGCCTTTATACTTATATGCCTTTGCCAACCTTGCATAATAAATGCGTTTTGAAATACATGGAACAACGTTATGTTCAAAAATTCTTTTAACCTTGCATGCATGAAATTTATGGTGACAGATATTATGGAATAATGAATATATCAACGTTTCTTAGTTTATATGATTCACATTATTTCAATTGTTTAAAGCAAATCCTTTATTTATAATATATAGACAAACAACTAGATATAAGAAGGTGAATAAAATTACATATGAGAGCTACGATCCTTCGGTACTAAAATCGATGTAATCTGGGAAATATTCTTAAAGATTTATTCACAGACAAATCTCTAATAGTCTATACAGCAGCAGTTACTTACCAACAAAAGAAAGAAAAGCAATTCGGAACTTCCCAAGAAATATTCTGATCTAAGAAAAAGCTATAAAATCTGACTTTTGCTTGGCTAATTAATGAAATAAGTTCTCACAAAAGATAAAAAGTATGATTTAGGGAGCATCGCACATTTACTTGAACGGATTCTGTCTTGAAAATAATTTGAACTTTAAATAAAAAGTTCGCTTTTTTCTAAAAGAAAGAATAAAGCGATATATGACTATGTACATACAAGAAAAGAAGTTTAAGTTGGCAGTCATCAGCATTCAAAAAAGCACGTTCGTTTACTTATTTATTTATTTTTGAAAAAAAATAAATGGTTGACAGAAAAATAAGCTTTTTTTCGAAATAAAATTGTTAGGCAGTTTCATTTTTATTGTCACTTTCATGTAAAGTGAATACTAGAGAGAATTTAAGGAAAACTAGGGAGAATTTGACATTTAACGTGTTTGTATGAAACTTCAAAGCTCTGAAATGTCTTAATAAATTAGTCAAAAACAAGTACACTTCCTTATCTTATACTTTCTCTCCTTAGTAATTGAGAAAGGTAAATACATAATAATATACATTTAGGTAAATACACTTATAATGAAATTCGAAATAATACTACAAAGCGATCGATCTACTTAAACAAATAAAAATATCTATGTTGCGGTTTAAATTGCATTGTAAACTCAACAAAATGCTAAAGAATAGAGTTATAGGAGTGGATCTAGACTGGCATAAATAAAGATTTAGTTATTTTTTAACTTGCCCGTCACACAAGTAGAATTCACAGTTGCAGCTGAGAAAACTAACATCGACAGCAAAGTATTTTATGCTGTTTTTAAAGATAAGTCGTGATGTTTCCTTGAACGTTATTTGCTCGGAAAAAATGCATTTTCATACATTCTCTAAAAGCAAAATTCATAATGATAGAGTACTTCGTAAAATTTGAAAACATTTGTGATTATCTCTTAATTATTCTGTGTAAGATTTAATTTTTATGCTAGCTAATAAGGATTTTAACTTGCCGAGTACATTCGAGCTTTAGAGTTATGAGACGTTTAGAGAAAATAAGCCCCAGTTGCCACTCCAAGTAGAAGAATAACTTTCCAACACGTGTGTTACATAAGATAATTTTTTATTTCTTTAACGGCTGATCAATCGTAGTTAAAAAATTATCAGACTTCACGAATATTAGAATAGCCTGAATCATATACACTGACTACCAATAAGTATTTGGACACCTGTGATAGAAAAGAAAAACTAACTTTATTCAAAATCAATAGTTGGTAGAGCCTCCACGAGAGGGTGGACCCTACGGGCCATACTTTCCACAAGTCTTTGTATGACAGCTAGTAGTATTTTCTTCCACTCGGCTTGGAGAAGACATAGAAGTTCCTTCACCGATTTTGTACGGGTAGTGCACTCCTGAATTCGGCGATGCAACTCGTCCCAGAGGTTCTCGATAGGATTCAGGTCTGGACTCTGGGCAGGCCAGTCCATTCGATGAACTCCATTGGCATCATACCAAGCCTTGGTTAACGTCGAAACATGACAACTGGCATTGTTGTCCTGAAAGTAACAGGGGTCCAACCCGTAAAACTGCCACAACGTAGGAAGCACATTGTCATCCAAAATAGTGCAGTAGGCATCGGAGTTGAGCTTACCATGAATGGGGACCAAGGGTCCCAGCACATACCAGGAGAAACACCCCCAGACGATAATTCCACCTCCGCCGAACTTGACTGTTGGCACAATGCATTCTGGCAGGAGACGTTCTCCAGGTAGACGCCAGACCCAGACCCTTCCATCCGAACGGTAAAGGGTGAACCTTGATTCGACACTCCAAAGAACCCGTTCCACTGATCTGCGGTCCAATTTCGATGTGCTTTGCACCCCAATTAACCGAGCAGCGCGGTTGGACGGTGATCAAAGGCTTATGGGCAGCAGCACGACCATGAAAACCAAGCAGATGTGTTTCCTTACGGATGGTATTCATTGAAACAATACTCTCGGATGCCTGTTGAAACTCCTCGCGGATGAGGGCCATCGGTTGGGTGTGGTTCTTCCGAATTTCTCTGGACAGCACTCGTCGGTCTCTATCTCCCAGTTTCGTTGGTCTGCCGACTTGGGGCACATTCCGACAATCACCGCTCACCTTCCACTTCTTAATCACATAGGCCACTGTCGGTTTTGGGTACTTCAGACCGCTAGATATATCCCTTAAGGATCGGCCACATTTGTGATACCCGATAATTATACCTTTCTCGAAATCAGAGAGCTCCGAACTGCGAGGCATCTTGCATGCGACTAAAGCCGATGCTGTTTCCTACACGATATATACCGGCGGAGTCCGTGACGTACCTTAGGATCGCAGATATCGTTATTCGCATAGGTGTCCAAATACTTATTGGTAGCCAGTGTATAACGTGTCTAATTAAGTCAAGTCATATAACAGGGATAGCCTACCTGCGGCTCGCGAGCAACATGCGGCTCTTTAAAGAATTATTTGTGGATTATTTTCGATAAATGTACCCGAGTTCCCTTTTCATTTTTGTGTTATTATCTTTCCGTATGTGTTTCAAAATGTCTTTTAAATTACTGCAAACAAATATGAAATACTAAGTGCAACGTTGTAACAAATTTCTTTTCCGTCCAAGTTAAGAATGGTATGACTCATCGAAAACTGCGCGAACGAACATAAATAGTGGCGTAACAGTTCCGTTCGTCGGATTTTCTTTCCCTTCGACTGCCTGGTGAATTATGAGAAACATATAAGAGTCAAGGCCTTGTCTGGCCGATTGCTTCTCGAAGAATGACGATCTACGTTATCGACCGACTCCAGACCGATTTTGAATTTCTAAACTTTCATTTCAACGAAAAATGACGACAGAGAACGAAAATAAAAAAAGAAAATAGAATTTTTAATAATGAGTCGGAGGAGAATTTCTTTTCTATTGAAAATAACAGAAACGCATTATGTGTTATTTATAATCCTACAGTCAAAAATTATAAAGCTAGCAATTTACGTCGACATTATGAAACCAATGATCCTCAGTTTTCTAATCAGTATCCACCAAATTCCAAATTAATATCAGATAAACTTGCGTCTTTAAAATCAAATTTAAATACACAACAGTCAATTTTTATGACCTTTAGCAATCAAGCTAATAATGTACCTGAAGTCAGTTTTGTAATTGCCTGGAATATTGCTCGTGCAAAACACCCGTATGGAGAGGGAGAGTTTATTAAAAAAACTTGGAAGATGTACTTATAGATCTAAATAATGCAGCATTGCACAAAGTTGTTTCGCAATTTCCCATCTCAAGACACACAACCGAACGACGCATAACTGCAATTAATACATCTCTTGAATATAATTTAAAAAACGATTTGAAGAACTGAATTGCATTCAGCTTAGCCGTTGACGAATCAAAAGATATCACAAATCTTCCGCAATTGGCAGTTTTCATACGTTTTGTTTCACCTGACTTCGTTGTTAAAGAAGAATTATTAGATTTAGTAGCACTTCAAGAGTCAACCCGCGTAGTCGATATTAAAAACGCATTAGATTCCATAAGGAAAACTTTCGATGTGCCTTTTAATAAACTTTTAAGCATTGCTACTGATGGAGCTGCGGCAATGCCGGATAAAAAAATAAAATCGGTTTTATTGGGCTTTTAAGAGCTGATTCTCAGGTTCCACAATTCGTACCGATTCACTGCATAATTCACCTAGAATATCTCGTTACAAAATATTTAAAATATCCCGATGTTAGAAAACAGTGTTACACATTGTAAATTACATTCGCACCAATGAAAAAAAAATCATCGACAATTCAAACATTTCCTTGAAGAATTAAAAGACGAAGAGCTGCCAAATGACAATAATTTCTGTTAGATGGTTATCTAGCTACAACGTATTAAATAGATTTGTAGATTTGTTTGATCCGATAACTGCATTTCTAAGAGAAAAGGAAATAACCTATTCAGAATTAGACGATGACGAGTGGTTACAAGACTTAATGTTTTTGACTGATGTCACGGAACATTTGCAAACACTGAATTTACAATTGCAGGGGAAAGATAAAATAATATCTGACTTTTCACAGTGTATATTTAGTTTTCAAACTAAATTACAGCTTTTTCTAAAGGACATTAAAACATTTTGTTATTTTAATCGAATTAAAAAAAAATGTGTTCCAATATTAAACAAGAAAAACTCAACGAGTATATAAAAAAGCTAGAGGAATATTGACGGAATTCCAAAATAGATTTCAAGACTTGAAATATTTTAAATCGTTTCTTGATTTTTTCTGAATCCATCTGAAATTAACATAATTCAAGATGAGTTTTCGATTTCCAATATAATTATGTCCCAAAAGGCATCTGGAGGATTAGAATTAATAGAGATGCAAAACGATCAAGCTCTACAATTAAAATATAAGTCATTGCCGATTACTGAATTTCGGAAATTTGTACCAGAATCGAAGTATCCTGAATTAAAAAAGGCTGCTTGTCGAATTATTTCAATTTTCGGAACAACGTACTTATGTGAATCATTTTATTCCATTTTAAAATTCGTGAAATTCAAACACCGATCAGTATTAACTAACCAGCATCTCAAAGAATTACTGAGAAGTGATGTCACCAATTATTCCCCAAATTTGATAGAATTAGTAAGAGAAGTAAAATAAATGTGTTTAATTTTTCATATTTGAATTCAATACACGCTTTTTGTACTTTTATTTATATGTTTCCAATAAATATAATTTCTGTAAAAAAATTTCTTTAATACTTTTTTGCATACCTTTTAAATACTTATTTAATTGCGGCTCGCGAAAAATTTCAAATTTTGAAAAATGGCTCGGTCTGCCAAGGCGAGCCATTTTTCAAAATTTGTTGTTTTTTCCGTGAAACGAATAATGATACAAATACTAATTTGTGCGAAATGCGACATTTACAAGGTTATTTCATGCAACTCGCCCAAACAAATCAGTTTATATAAATTGTTTTATCTCTGCGAGTTCACATGCAAAATATCTCTTTCATATACTCGTATATTACTATATATAATTTCTTAAACCAGCAGCCTTCATAATAATATATGCAATACTGTTCTGGAATACGGGATGCAATTTCCTCTGAGAAGCAATGATCACAGCTCAGGCAGATGCTGCATCTAATATTCTATAGCAATGAGGTATGTGACATGTTTTAGCTCATCGTCGACCTTACATGAAGGTATTGTAATAGGAATAAGCTTTATTAAAGCAGCATTGACGTTTACCTATAATATAACCTCCGAAGGCAAATGTTTACGAAAATGCATACTATATATTTAGAGAATGAGAGTAATGAAATGCCATTCCTGTTGATGTAAAATTTTCAGTGCTTACAAATATGTCATTTGCGACATCGAAATATGATACTAACACAGTTACAAATAATTTCTTTGATATTGTGAATAAAGATAAAGTGTATATTTAGTGTATGTTTCTGGATGAATGTCATTTCAGCTATGTATAGACAGACAGATAGAGATACAGATAAATGACAATCCAAAGCCAAAATACAATTTAATTTATTGTGCGTCAAATGCTGCGACAAATAATGCGATAAAACATGTAATTCGTAAGGAAACAAAAGTGTTCGGTTTTCAGTAAGCAAATAAGTTTTTAAAAAAATGTCTGTTCGTCATTGATGGTAAGTTGGCTTTTATTTATCCTTTGCACATGAAGATAAAATAATTTCACGATCTAATTAACAAAGATCCCCAAAACCTAAATCGACGAAATTGAGTTTAAAAAAAATTTTTAATATGGAATGCCTACACATTGTGTACAAAATACAACAATATGTGCTGCGAACACATATTGTTACATTTTGTAACGCTTTGTGTTTCACCTTTATTTATTAAATATCATGTTCTTCGCACTTACACCATAAAATTCAATTTAACAGTAATGTCGCAAAAGAGCATATCTTTAGAATTTCTGATACATAGTTTCGCGCGCTTAAATATTTTTTTTCGTGCAGTGTTGCCATTTCTCGCTTTGAAATCATTTTCTTTTACAAAATATGAAACAGAAAATTCCAAATTCCAAATTTGGGCTTCCAGATGCCCATATTCGGGTGGAGACTACGTTATTCAAAATGTGATGGCTCTAGGCACAGTTGTTTCATCATAATGAGAGAAACATACATACATTTATGACGATTCTTCATTATTTAATTTCTTTAAATATAATACAGGACTCTAATATTTGTTAGCACAATTTAAAAAGTGATTCGCCTTTTATAGTGACTCAACGTAAAATGTCAAAAGGAAATCAATAGCCCTTCTGGGCAAATTTCCCCTTTTGGCTAAAAAAAACTAAAGACGCAAACTCTGTATTACAAGAAAGCTGTCACGTCAAATTTTACAAATAAATACACAATAGGTCAAAAATAATTACTAAAAGATCAATTTAAAACAGCCCCATTTTTTTAAAGTAAAATGGCGGCCAGTTCGGCAAGTAAATTTTTATTGATATCTTTTATCGATTTTTCGGATAATAGACTATTTCGTTTTTGAATAATAAGCAATATTGTTATATAAACAACATAAATTCATACTTAATAATTACAAATGAACACCATATCTGTGAAACATCTAGAGCAAAAGTTCATTCTGTGTTATGCGGTAGGTAACTGTGTGTATAAGACACTTAACTGAACATATCAATCAATATTGTAACAATAACATACTAACTATTGTGAGCAGTCATACTAAACATAAATACAAGATAAGTAAACAATTTTAAATTTCCAAGATGTAGCGTTGTGTTAAACAAAACCCATTCTATGTTTAAGGTCCAGTGTAAAAGATAATTACAATAATACAAACAGGATAATAAAATCAACTTACGCTTATTTAAGGTAGGAACATATTACGATTACAAAACATCAAAAGAGAGTCATGACCTCACTAAACATTATAATAAAACGTGGTGGCTGGTTCAATTAAAGAACTAATGTGAAAGCAACAGAAAAGGATGACATACCCTTCTTTAACATATTAATGATCCTTCATATATTTGAGTTTGGTTAGAGTACTTAATAGCGAACGGCGAAGGAGAATATTAAGATCTCAAGGAAAACTTGGGAGAGTATCTGAAATTAGAAAAAAAAAGGGGTTAGGTTGATGCGATTCAGCAAGCTATTGGTTCGGAGGCCAGGCTTCCCTCCTATTACTGCTTCCAACCAGCAGGACACAGGTCTTCCCTCCACCGGCCATCATGACAGCGTAAATTTCTGTATTTTAGAAATATAGGTGTTGCAGCCTCTCTTCGGTGTTGGTTAATTTACGTTGCTACGTCTAAGATGAGGCTCACCTCCGAGCTGCTCGTCCAAGTTGACATCTTATAAGTTCTCGTGAAATTTCATTTTTTTTCCCTTCTTTCTGTCGTCTCCGTCACTGTTCCCGTCTCCCGAAAAAAAAAGCCTCTCGAAAACACTGCGCAGCCGTTTTAGTAGCTGGCGTGGTTTTTGAAAACTTGGCGTAGATGGTGACTAGCAGGAAGCCAAAAAAAGGCAACCCACACTCTGGATCTTCACGGGAAAAGGGTTTCCCGACTACCAAAAGGAGCCGTTTCTCGCCATTCCATCCACTCCATCGTTCAACTTCCAAGGCCACACCAATGTGTCATCACAACTGCAGGCGGAAACAAGGGGGAAGAAACTAGCCTCGCTCCAGGGTCCCAGTCGATAATGCAGATCTTCTGTCTCAACGTATATTTTCCCCCACCATAAGTATGCTGTAGAACATCACCCTGCTAGCCTGGTCCAGCAAAACAGGGTCCCTTTTTCGTGAAACCCAGATGGTAAAACTATCAAGCCTTTCGCCCCCCACACATGGTGGAACGCTTAGCAGAAAGGAATTTTGGGGTGCAGTACAACTGCTGATAAGAATTTCCGCTGAAGGAAAGAGGGCAAGGGGTGAAAATCTCTGAACTAAGTTAATACAAAATGACTTTGGTAAATTAAAAAAAATGAAGCTACTAATTACACATTATAATACATAATAAAAATGTCAGCACTGTAATAATTGTTTCCTCAGCCACCAATTGAGACTAAACACAATTTATCCAAAAGAAATACAAATAGAATCAAATTATTTTTCTTCTACTGGCAGTCAGAAAGTATGTATTCGTTTAACGTTAAAAGAAAGAGGGATACCAATTAAATTACTCAAAGTTAAGAAAAAAAAATTAACACACAAAGGTGCAACAACAAAGTTTTAAAATAAAAAAAATTAAAGTTAAAAGTTAAACAACCTTAAGGGTCAAAACAACTAGAACAAAAACAAAAAAACTAAGTCCCTAAACTCAAATTAAAATTAAACAACTTCAACTCAGAACTTTTTAAAGCAACCTAACCAAAACTTAAAGTTTACAAGAGTTACAATTTAAACTTACAACCCACTTTAAACAACAATAAAAAAAATAGAACTTCAATTACAAATCAAAACTGAAATAAGCAAAACAACTTAAGCTTAAAAAAAATATAACGATTAATACATAACAATATTGAGAACTTCTTTTCACAGTACACTTCAGAATTGGATATGATTTGGAAAGATATCTACTCTTTTCAAAAGTAGAGACCAGTTTCCTATACTCAAACTAAGTTATGAATATATTGCTTAACTCATTCTTCGGAATTTTTTTGCTTTCGTATTTCAGCCACATTTTGAGACTCTCATCATTTCTTTCCCCCTAACTTCTAAGCCCCATAGATATTTCATTTTAAGTTTATCTTTTTGTTGATACGTTGATATAAATATTTATATACATATCAACGTATCAACAATATATATATTAATATACACACAGATATGTATATAAATACATATAATGTTACGGATTCGGTATTTAAATAGTTAATGTTAGTAGAATTATAAATTAAATTGTTTTATTCCCCCTGCAGTGCAGCGCGTGATGAATATTAAAAGAAAGCTAAGCCGGAAAATTAAAAATACAAGAGCAAGTGTATTTAACATTTAATAAATAAATATCTCTTTTAGATTTCGAGAAATTGCTAGAACAATCTCGCGCGTCATTTAAAAAGCTTATGAAAAGGAGGAAAACCTCTCAATTCAGTCAGTTGATGTTATTTTAAGAGTTCGTGAAGGAATTTTCTTCCACCCCAGGACCCCTTCACAAGCTGACAGAGAGAAAGCAAAGGTTCTTGTGGACTAAAGAATGCGAGAATGCATTTTACAACTTAAAGGAAGCTTTAACATCTGCTCCAATCCTGTCGTATCCTCAGCTCGACAGAACTTTTATTCTTGACACGGACGCGAGCAATGAAAGTGTCGGTGCTGTTTTTTCCCAAGAAATAGACGGCCAAGAACTTGTAGTGCCTGTCTAAACCGGAGAGGAATTACTGTGTCCCCCGGAAAGATTTGCTCGCCATATTCAAATCCGTAGAACATTTCCATCATTGCGAGGCAGACGGCAGAAAATTCCTGCTAAGCACAGATCATGCATTATTGGCCTGGGTTTTAAAGAATGCTGAGGGTCAAATAGCCAGGTGGATACAGAGACTCCAGGAATATGACATCACAATCCATCATCGGAAGGGATCATCACGCGGAAACGCCGACGCCTTGTCTAGAAGACCTTGTCCGGAAAGCTGCCGATATTGTTCCAGGGTCGAAGCGAAATAAGAGCTACTGCGTCCGGTCGCACGACAAATTACGACATCAACATCCGCTGATCAAGACCCGTGACTGATGATGAAGTCAGGAAAGACCAGCAGGAAGACCGTGACATTAAACCCATAATTGATTCAATGGAGTCATCAAACAGAAAACCTACCCGGCAGGACATTTCTATCTATAGTCCTACAACAAAACAATACTGAGCACTCTGGGATTCACTTCACATTCGAAACGGCGTCTTATACCAAAAATTCGGATCGGATGATGTGAAAACTTTCTGATAGCAACTGATACTTCCAAGATCCCAGATTCCTGATGTCCTTAAAGAACTACATAACAGCCCTAGAGGAGGTCACTTTGTAATATTGGAAGACCTTGCAGAGAGTTCGTGAGCGCTTTCACTGGAAGGATGCAAAGGATGACGTGCAAAAGTGGTGTCGATTTTGCGATGCCTGTGCAGGTCAGAAAGGACCGAGGAAACGCAGCCGAGGCAAGCTGCAACATTACAACGTAGGTGCGCCTTTTGAACGTATCGCCTTTGACATCTTGAGGCCTCTGCCACGAACTGCTGATGGCAACAAATACAGACTCATTGTCATTGATTACTCAAACAAGTGGCCTGAAGCGTATCCTATTCCTGATCAAGAGGCTGTCACAGTAGCTGAGGTGATGATACAGCATTGGATTTCCAGGTTCGGAGTGCCTCTTCAATTACATTTCGATCAGGGAAGGAATTTTACCTCATAAGTAATCAAAGAACTATGCAAACTACTTGACATTGACAAAACTCAAACGACGCCATTACATCTTCAGTCGGACGGCATGGTAGAGAGGTTCAATCAAACCATCCTTAATAACCTCTGATCATGGTTTCCATAAACCAACAGGACTGAGACAAGAAATTACCACTTTTTTACTGGCTTACCTCAGTGCTCTCCACGAGACTACCGGCTATTCCCCGTCAGCTTCGTCTGCCTTGTGATCTCTTGTTTGCTCGCCCTCCGGATGCTCCTTCATTGCCTGAGGAATATATTCAAGATCTCCAGGCCCAGTTTGAAGTGATGCACAACTTTGCACGAGAGCGAGTCAACCTGGCGACGGAGAAGATGAAGACCTGACACGACGCTACTGAACATCAATTTCACGGAGACAAGGTGTGGTTGTGGAATCCGACTCGATGGAAAGGACTCTGTCCGAAATTACAGTTATCTTGGGATGGTCCGTACAGTCTTAAACAGGCTGAATGACGTCGTGGCTCGGATCTGTAAGTCATTGAACCCTAAACCTAAAGTCGTTCATTACGTCAGGTTAGCTCATTACTATGGCCATAGTACGTAGTGTAAGTAATTGCAAATAGCGTAAGACCATAACAATTTTAAACTCTAAATGTGCATTTGATTTGACTTGTATTTAGTATTTGGTTTTTAGTATTTGATAACATTTGATTTCTTTAAGTTAGTTATTTCATTTATTGTTCATGTTGTTTGTTGTTGTAATGTAATGTATATTATTGCCTATATGACTTAGTTGTAGGTTTGGCTTCCTGTCCAGGGATTGCACTGCCCGGAACGTACAGTCCTTGGGAAGGGGGCAGTGTTACGTATTTGATATTTAAATAGTTAATGCTAATATAATTATAAATAAATTGTTTTATTTCCCCTGTGCATGACGAACATTAAAAAAAGTTGACCCGGAAAATTAAAAATACAAGAGCACGTGCATTTAAGATTTAATAAATAAATATCTCTTTTGGATTTCGAGAATTTGCTAGAACAATCTCGCGCATGATTTAAAAAGCTTATAAAAAGGAGGAAAACCTCACAACTTCAGTTAGTTGTTGTTTTTTTAAGAGTTTGTTTAGAAAACTGCTCTTGTTGACTATAGCGAATTTTGCGGATTTGCTTTCTCTAGCTGTTTTGAATTAAGTTCTGTTGAACGTATGAGTAGTTAAAAGATAACTACTGTGAGATATTGTAATACTGCAAGAATATCTGAGTAAATTTAAGCATGTTGTTTTATTTGTTCTGATAATAATAAATGTTGTTCAGTTTTCATCGGATTTGTGCATTCAATTCATAACGTACCCGTACTCACGCAACTATATATATATACACATGTCTGTGCGCGCTTTTCGTAATATCAAGAAAGTAAATGATAAGTTGTAATTTTGTTACGAATTTCATTGAATGTGGGCCTAAACAAGTTCTGCAGATTTGGATCTCCTATTTTGGGTTATTTTATCTCCTATTTTCTTTGTGTTCCAGTTCTGTAACTGTGTTTTTATATTCATATATTTGCTGGTGAAATTTTATAGTTTTAATTTATTTATATTCCTTTTATTAAAATTATCTTTTGTTAAACTCAGAAGCATTACTCTTTTCTACTCCTACAAACTCCTTCGATTCGTTGCACTATCCCAGTTTCATACTTACGCTTGATATTTAAAATTACCGTTGCTTCTAAGTTAATGAAAGGTTAGCTAAACTTTTTTTCTGCCTAAAGCCTGGAATTACAAATTTCAGAAAATATCTAAAATATTGCTTATATTTTTACAGAACTTGGGCATTAATTTAAGCGTAAAATATCCTTACAGAATCTGCATCTGATTCCCACGTACCTGTTTCTTGGATAAATTTTATTTATTTTGTGTTAAATAATACATATAGGACTAAAATTATTGACAAATCTTTCATACATCTTAATATTCGTAATGTTATCTTATTCATTAATCTATCATGTTCTCTATGTCATCCATTTGAGAGCTAAAATCTTAAATTCAAAAATTTGTCATTCAGTCAACTCAAAAAAAAATATATTACTGTTACGCATATTTATTTCGATTTACTTACATCTGAAATATTATTTAGAATTTCTGAATATTACAATCTCTTCTACCCATTTATGAATATTTTCATACTGATTTTATCATTTATCTGATGTTGCTACGCGCATCATATTTTTTTTGCTCTTTAATCTACTTAATGATTTGAAAATTATTCGTAAACCCAATCAGCATTTAAATGAATACAAAATTAAAGTACGTCTGAAAGCAAGGCCAAAATAGATTAAAAGAATAACACTGCAGACATTTTTGAAGAAACTCTAAAGAATATACTTGCTTCAATTCAAGTGATATTGTTTAAAAGTCACATGCCTTTGTTCAAACAATCGAAATTTGTTGTAAACTCCTCTTAAATTTCTTGTATTTGTAAAGCTTCCATGAACCATTTGAACTATTTAGGATTACAATGAACTGTCCTATCCCTTAAACGCATTTTATTAGTTATCAGATAATAGTGACGAGCAGGTTTTTTTCATCTTAACAATTTCATAGTGGTAAGAAAATGTGGGACATTTTATAGAAGTATATGCGGCTAATGACAAGTATCAATTTTTACGATATCCAAGTTGTTATTTCAGACACATAATTACTTTTTTCTGATTTCAAATATAGGTAATTATTTATTTATCTAATTTGTCTGATATTTATTTCTTCCATTTAATTTTCCTACATTTCTAACAAACAGTGAATTGCAAACAAAGATTTTCCAGTTAAAATATAAATTACGTATTCCAAACGTTGGGTGAGTCATTACTGCGAGCAGCTTAAAGGTCTACAACGTAACAGCAGAGAGCGAACATTCTCTATCAAACCACAATCGACGTGAAATGGCTCCTGCTTCTGTAATTCTGATGAATCTTGAAGAATCAGATGATATAAATTACTACAAAACTGAAATGAAAGGAGAACAGTTATTAGGTATTTTCAGATGTGCATACAATTTCGTTTAAACATTTTATCAAAGTTTCTTTAATATTGCGTACCATGCTCCAATCAATACAAAATACTAAAATGAGCTTATGCTATTTTTACTTCAATTTCCACAATTCACACAAATTTAAGCATTCATGCACACACACACACACACATATATATATATATATATATATATAACATATCAAGCAAAGTAGTAATTATAATTTTTAAAAAAACCAATTTTGGTCTAGAAAACATCTTGCGCAATATGCTGCAAAATAAGTAAAATATAAAAATTGTAGTAAGCTCGCCTAAAAGTTACCAAGACCTGCTGCTCCAAAAGGTTCAACATGCTTTTTTTAAAACGTGTTAAACCTATAGTAAATAATCCCATAAAATGAAATCGTTATTCATATGTACATAATACGACAGGCAATGTGTTAAAATTATTTATTATAATGTATTTAACTGTATAAATACAGCAGGAAATAGATTAGATTTATACAGATTCACATACTTCACCCGCACTGTCCCATTTTACAAATTTATTTGCATCTATCAAAATTTACAGCTGGATATAAATATTTGAAATCGATGTGGATTTCACGACAAACATAGGTATATTTCTGCACTATCTAATGTTGATAGATACCTAAAATATTATATAATAGTAATTGCGAAATTTCAAAAACTTAAAATCACGTTTGTTGTATGAAACAGAAAGAGCAAACATTATTTTTCGGTATAGTTCTTAAGTATTCACTTGGCAATGTTACTGATTTGGAATAAGATTTGGGGCTTTCATGTTATTTATTTTTCTTTAGCCACTGTTCCTTTTAGCTTCAGGAAACCGTCTAAATCTCACTGGTCATGGATATTTTGCCAGAGCTTTTTAGTAAAATAGTTATCTAAACCTAACAATGTTCGTGGTAAAACGTCTAACTCATTAACGCGTGAACGATATTGTCTAGCAAAACGGATATTTTAATGATATAGATAATGTTAAGCGAACTACTTGAATATTTCTTGACTACAGCATTTAATAAATAGGCAGAAACCCTCTGTCAGTTACATGTTTTTCAAGAGTTGGAAACTATAAAGATCGTTATCAATTAATCTCTCACAAGGACGAATTTTAAATTTCAATTAAGTTACAAAAATTAAATTTCTTTTCTGAAGCAGAACGTTAACATGCGTCAGGTAACAAATTTAATTTTTGACGAACAGATGGATATTTTGGAAAACACCGGAGATCTGTGGCTGCAAAAATACTGAAGATAGATTGCATATGAAATGAACTGCATGTTTTAATAAAACTGTATATGTTAATGAAATAATACTTTTACAGAAAGTGAAACGGCAGTGCGAATGGTAATAAGTTGATAACCTGATGAAGAAATGTTTTTGAAGTTGGAAGCCTGAGAGGAATAAGAACCATGGAATGGTAGAAAAATTAACCATATCCTTCTAGATATTATCGAAAGGAGTTTCATACAATTTTTAAATTATAGCTGTCTTGACGATAATTATGACTATTCCGTGAATATTATTATAGTAGGACTTCTCGTAGATTTATGGCACTTTTTTGGTCATATATCCTGTTTCAAATTCAGTAGAATAATTTATTGCAACTCCTTTTTATTTCTATAAATTATAATTCCACGGCTTATTTCCAGTTATTTAACAATTATTTTAATATCATAACTTTGTGCAATAAATCCATAAATTCTTTTCTTTTGCAATATCTGTTTATTCTTCTTACGATAACAACATCTGAATTAAGTTTTCGTTTCAAAGGGTTAATTAAATACTGCCATTAATCTTGGTTTATGAACTAGCAATCAGTTTAATTTATTAACTAGCAGTTTGAATTAAAAGATGTCTTTTGTAAAATAGTTTTCTGCAAGTTACACAATTTTTTCTGTTTCTGCATTCTTAGCGTATTAGCAAATGGAAAGATTATAAGTGAAATACTAAAAGCCAAGTATATCATTTATGAAAATATTCAGCATAACTGCTCCCAGTTCCAAATAGTTTGTGACATGTGTTTCAAAAATTAACTGTTAGAAATTTGAAATTGTGTAGAATCTTCAACAAAAAATAGTGCTTTTCTTTCAGCAATGCTTTCAATACTATGCAATGACTGATTTGTACATAAATATCGCTACCTGAAACGCACTTCTGTGAATGTTCCTTCAGCTCATAAAACACATGCTACAAACTACTTTTCGCGACGCCCTTTTAAGGGCATTTCTTAATGTTAAATAATGACTAAAAAAAATCAAAGGAACTTTTTCTTTACAATTTTGAACGAGATACATTATGATGACCTCAAGAATTCACGTAACCTATCTTTAGTTAATGTAAACAAACAAGGTAGTTACTTTTTTGCTGCGTTAGATTTGTTGAAAATCTTAAAATTAATTTGCTTTTAATTATTTATTAAATTTTTATTTCATCCTTTCGTTAACTCTTCATTCATTTATTTAGCATAACTTTGACGATTATCTTATTATTTTGATGATACCCGTTTTACCCTGCTTTACGATATTTTGATTATTAATTTTTATGTATGAATTATTTCATGATTATTATTTTATGCATACTTACAGATATTTACATATGATTTGATAATTATCAACCCAAAGGGGCAATTTATCTAGAAGGGTCATTAATTTCGTTTTGGCATTTTGCGTCGATTCACTATAAATGTCGGTTTACTTTTCAAATTGTTGCCACCAGATATCAGAGCCCTGCATTATATTTAAAGAAATTGAATAATGAAGAATCTACATGAACGTATGTATGTTTCTCACACTGTGAAAAAACAACGGTACCTAGAAATATCAAATTTTGAATAACGTAGTCCTCCATTCGAATATGGGCATCTGTAAGCCCAAATTTAGAATTTATTTTATTATCTATTTCATATTTTGTCAAGGATTAAAGAATCTTTTTTTTAACAAACTCAACATTTCTAAGCGAGTAATGGCAACACTGTACGGGAAAAAAATTATCTCCAGCACGCGAGACTGTGTATCGAAAATTCTAAAGATATGCTCTTTTAAAACATAATATTTCATAAGGTAACACACAAAACATTAAAAATCGCCCGTTTGGGCGTAACATAAAATCAGATTTCAAATTCAAATTTGTATTTTATCATTATTCTGCTATAATTTTATTATTTTGATTCATAAACTGCTGCTTACTTTTACAGTTTCTGAGTGCTGACAATGTACGTTCCTTATTTCTCATACGGTTGTTCAAACAAAAATATCAAGAACGAATATAAAGAAAATAAAAATTTCTTTATATCTGTTTGCTAAGGATAAAAATTTACTTAAAGAATGAATTCGAAGAAAAAAAAAAGAGAAACCTTTAATCAAACCCAGATTATTAGAACATACTCCAAATATTTCGAAGAAGAATGTTTCACCCACCAGCTATTTACGAATAGAAGATAATTAAAGGCAGATGTTGCCCTTACGAAATTTATTTTTAATTTGACTAAAAAAACCTTTTGTAAGTGAATTAGTTATGTGTTTAGTGAATCATCATGCGAAAATTTAGAAGAAAAGAGGTATCTGTACGACAGGGTTTTAACAGAAATATTTAGAACATTTGTTTATAAAACTGCTGATCTCAGTTTTCTTTTCTTTAAATTATTCGATGATTATGGTTGTAGGAAAACAATAAAAATGTATTAGACTAATCTTGTGCTTACATTAAGCAAATTTTCAAAACTCTTTCAATAATTTAGAACAATTACACATAAACTATGAATAAAAGTTTAAAAAACGGTATTCAAAGCCTCGGGAATACTTTTGAACTAATTGATGTATATACACTTCGATTTTCCTGCAAAATAAAACATTATTAGTATTGGTAAGTTAATAAGCATTGTTCATAAGAAAATTTGTAAATACATCCTTTTCTGTTGAAGTTCGTAAGACGCTTTATAATTAATGGTTCTCTTCATTTCTGCCTTACCACAGCTTGTTATAAATGTCTCTCCGGCATTACTTTAAAACAAATGCTGTTCAGGTATTTTTCCTTCAACAAGAAACTGCGCTTGTTGATATCAAGGAAGGAGAAATCACTTTCTAGGGAACTTTACAATTTTCCGCAATAGTTTTAAATTTCAGAAATCCTAAAAAGGAATTAACTTTTGTAGAATATCTGCTGTAGGCTTCATTGTAAACACAGCTCATGCGAATTTTAAATCCTAAGACTCGTACAATACTCCCCTCTTCGTCTCTTGCGAAATGCATCCCATTGTGGAAATACAAATAACTAAAATATAAATAGGTTTGAGAAAAGATTGCATGAAGTAGGTCTGGGTGGTTTAAAATATGAACACATTTAACTTTATTTTTAACCAGATACTGTGTCAAATTATTCTTCCGGTAAGACAGCGTATTTTCTTGATGAAGGCGCCAAGTAGAAGGGTAAATTTGTGAATGTATGCTTTGCATATGTCATAGTATTTTGTTCATAATTGTAGATAATACAGAAATATAACCTTTCCGTTTAGAAGAAACAGTTGTTGATATGTTGTCTTTTTGTTTCCAACACGATTAATTTAACGCCTTTCTTCTAGCAAGATTGGTAAACTTTTAATACTTTTTGAAACTTTCAAACATTTGGAACACTAGTGTGCACCCTTTTTTTCACTTGTGATTTATATCTATCATATATTTGTGTGCACAAATTCTAGCTTAAACAAAATGTTACAGCTGCTCTTTGCAAATAATATTTATTTTGACTGTAGTCACCAGTCATTTACCATCATCTGAATGCGAAACGGGAGATCACTATGTCACGGAATAATATGGAAAAATCGGTCTACTTCGAAGTAAGCCACACTCTCGATTACGTAACTACAAGTCAGTTACTTCTTTATTCCTAAATGAGTTACATTCTTTATTGAGAAACTTTTGTGTGTTAAAACATACTTCGTATATTGAAATATATCTCAATATATTTCATAAAATAAAGAAATAATTACGTAATTTGAAGCTATATGAACCCTTCATAAGTCAGATGCGTCTTATTTTATATATACACTGAAGTGTGTATGACGTTAACACTGATTGGTACATATTTTAATATAAAGTAAGAATGTAACATTTCATTCGTAATTTACAACCAACTATATTCTATCTACAGGATGAGGCAGAAAAGTGACGATTCTTAAATGACAAACCATAATAAAAAGAATTAATTTAATTTATGTTGTAGTTTTAAAGTTTATTATACGTCATTATTCGGTAAAAAGATTAATTCAAAATTAAGTTCAAAATCAATAAGCAACTTCAAAATTAAATGCTGAAAATGACATCTTGCAACTGCAGTCTTTCTCGGTTTGCTCTGCTGGAATCGATCTGCAAAACGTCTCATAAAAATCTGCAGTATTTCTCCGTATATGGCTGCTAACTCATGTTAAATGGAGATCTGTAGTTTTCCTAAAGAACTTGGTTTGTCTACATCATTTTAAGTTGCTCCAAAGAAATCAAAAGGAACTCCAGGAAGAAATTGAAAGCCGAAATGTCAAGTGGCCACTAAAATCTACTATATATCCAGTTCGGAAAATTAAACGTCCTGGAAACATCCCTCTCGACATTTGCTTCGAATCCATAGTTTTATGGGCAATTGTCCTACACTATCAAAATTACAAGTCGTTTCGGTTTATGCGCCTTCTGGCATGTTTTATGACAAAGAAACTCTTTAACAGTGCAATGTGTCATTCTTCATTCACTATTACTGTATGATCGTCTTGTACAAAGAAATATAGGCCTACCAGCCCAAACTTCTTCACTTCATACCATAATGTATTTTTTTGTCAAAGTAGTGGACTTTCATGAACTTTAGGATAGCTTGGGTTAGATATGAATGCAGGAACCACCTATTATTTACTTTGAATTAGTATGTAAATCTACCTTGCACTAGCTATCCAGATTAGCAACGCCTTTTTAGGGACCACGGGACCGGTCTGCCGCCGACGTGTAACTGTTGTCTAGTGCAATCAACATCGCAAGCTCTGCCACCGCTGATGGTATCGTCGATTGTCCCCTCTTATGTCCTTACTTAACAGAATTATTAAAACATTTATGGTACAGTGGTACATTCAATGGTTACTTATTTGTTAAATGATTTATATTGCACTATTGCGAACTTGATAAGATTGAACATTTTTTCTCTACATTTACGTACAAGTCGTCAAGTTTTACGAGTCTGAATATATAAATAATTATTCATGCAATTTGTTCACATGTACATGATATGCACTCAATGATTACAGTGCGAATACATCAATACTTAATTCATATTATTTACAGACAATAATCACCACATGATTGCACTATCACTTAAATACTGACATGTTTGGCAGACGAAGCATTATTGAAAGTTCAACTGGCCTAGACCTGACAAAAAAAAATACAGTTCATACGTTTTGTTTACTTATGAAATGTATGCACACAATGCTTATAACAGGATTAAATTAATGCTTGAAGTATCCATTTTATACACACAATTGTTTCAACAGCGTTATACTGCTGCCTAAATATGCATACCTACTTTGTTCCCTTATGCAGTGTATGCATTCAGTTGTTACTAAAGCATTGTCTTGATGCTAGAATTTTATATATTTTATATACACATCGGTTGCATCATGATAATAGTAAGGCTTAAATAAAGTACTAAACTAATGCCTAAGTGATAAAGCTACATACTTGGACAGGAAGAGCAATTACATCGTTACTGAATTATACATTACATACACGCAATAGCTACAATAGGAATGGTTGTTGTTTACTTTACACTGAGTAATATGCTTATCTGCTTGGGCTAGGGGGGGGGAATTAAATTGAGTGCGATATAATTACATGTTCATTATACTTGCCCTTTCGTTGCTTAAAAGATTCAGTTCATGCGCTTAGTTACTTTTTAATGCATATTCACGAGCAGGTTTATTGAGAATTCTTCTATGCTAAAGTTGAACTTAGAATCAACCAATTGAGCATTTTAACCGATAACGTTATTCATGCATATTTGGTAGTTGGTTCAAATATGTTGTATTATACACTTTAGTTATTGTTGAGATACATTAAAGCAGTTGTGATTTTATTCATATTATTTCGCTAACTTGCTGGTATATTTCGCTGCTTCATACCAATATTTGTCGTGTGAAAAGGTGTATTTTCTTGATGAAGGAACCAAGAAGAATAGTAAATTTGTAGAGTCGTGCATCGCATATGATATATTAATTTATTCATAACTAGCGGAAGTACCTGATGCCGCTTATGTTATATTGAAAGTGATGTATCTAACAACAGAGAGAATGAACGATTCACAGTCATACATTTTTTAACCTGATGCGGTATGGAACACGCATACAAAATGTCGATATAAAAATAAACTAATACTTTCTCATTATATCAGCAAAAATGGCACGCAGTTTTTAATGATTTTCGTCTTTCTAGTCAAATGGTCGTAAAAGTTCAAGTTCCATCGAATATTTCACCTATATTCAATTTTAGTCGATTAAATGTGACACAAAACTGATCATAATTGATTAGAAATCAATAACGCGAACAAACACACAGATATTCTTCTTTATATATACAGATTTTGTAAAATTTACAAATTTTTGATTAACAAACTCTAGATTTGAAATTGGAGCATTAGCAAGCCTTTTCGAAATAAAGCATTTTTATCTCCAATGCGCAAGACTGTTGCCACTCTGAAAAATTAGTCTAGAAATTAGTGTTTTCAGAGTTTTTAATTAATATCTAGGTTGTTTAAAGTCGTACGAAGATGGGGACAGTCGAAATGGCTCACCACGAATTTTTGTTAAAGGAATCGGGAATGATGCATTTAATGTTTGGCAATGCTATTTTTATTTCATTGTAAAACTTGGAATCTTTTATTAAACAAACTCTAAGATTTGAAAACGAGCACACTTCTCGAAATAAAGTAGATTTTTATTTTCAGATCTCCAGCGTGTGACACTGCTGCCACTCGGAAAAGCGAGGGCAAAAATTAGCGTTTTCAAAGTTTTTAATTGACATCTCTGAATTTAGCTATATTTTTGGAAAAAAGCGGACGTTAACCTTTTCCAAGACCTAGGAAAAATTGTAGAAATTTTGGTGACGATAGCTATAGTAGTGACTGAGTTAATCTCGAACAAACACACAGATAATCTTCTTTATATATATATATATATATATTATATATAATACAGTGATGTAATCTTTCTGAGAAAACAACTGTTGATATAACCTCCCTTTGTCTTTTTTCTGACACGATTTCTTTAACTTCTTTCTTCTGACACGATTGGTAATCTTTTGATAACTTTTTGAAACTTTGAAATTTGAAAATATATTGATTTTCCTTTGTATATTGATTTTCGTGTTTATGCCCCATCCATTTTCTTGTATTATCCGTAGATTTGCTACTATTTTAAAGATTTTATTTTTGACATAATCGAGATGGTCCACAAAATTTAATTTATTATCGATATTAATGTCGAGATATTTTACAGATTTTAACATTTCTATTTTTATATGGAATTTTGGGAGAATTAAAATCTTCTGCAACGGCTTGTTGAAGATAGCTTCTTGGGAGGTTTCGAAAGGTATGATTAACTTTTGCTACTTACATAATTCGTTAAAGATGTTTGATGTGCTATTTATGATATTCTGATAAATTTTAATTTATAAATTAATTATATTTAATATAATTATATTTTCTGATAAATTTAAATTTTATAATATAAATATGTATTATAAATATATATTTTGATAAATTTTAATTCTGATAAATTCTATCGTCTCAAGTTCTGCCACTGTCATCAAAAACCGTATCTTCGGCGCAGGCAATGCAATGAGCGATGATCATTTGTATTGGGTAATTTAAATCAAACGCCAGATTCCAGACGTCTTGTTATTGAAGATAATAATGCATTATTTAAATTAAATACATTCTCTGTCTATAAAGTATCTTTGGAAGGTTTCGTAGATATATTTCGGACATCAGATGTCCCGAAGTGTGCCTAAAACCTCAGGCACACTTCGGGAATCAAATGTCTTTCGTCCACAGAGGTACAGAGTGTACGTCTACAGAGTGTATCGTCTACAGAGGTGTACGTTCAAATGTCTACAGAGAATCAAATGTCTTTTTAAAATCAAAATAGAGTAACACCGGACACAGATTTTGGGATTGTTACTGGAACTTTTCTCTGTTTTCTTTCTTAATGGGACGCCTTAGGAGATTTGCGAGGGCTTTCTCAAAGATTTTGCTCGGATATTTTAATTAATTAATATGCCAGAAGGAACCTGTGTGCGATGCAACTTCTCCTTTCTTTTTAAAGAAAATAATTACAAGCTCACAGGGAAATAACTTGTTTGCATTAACAAACATATATTAAAGGTTGTCAGTATTACTGTTGGAAATTGTTCGCGAGGGATTTGTATCAGAGTGTTATCGATTTAATCCTGGCCTAGCCCTTTTTTCATTGACTATTTATTTGACTATTCTAGAGATTTCAAAGTCGGTATATCGTCTGTATGTGGGTGTTGGAAGTTATTTCTTCTTTCTTTGTGTAAAGCTGAGTCAATATGCGGGAAGTCGCTGAGGAATGCAGTATACATTATACTTTTCTGTGCTTGTGGTATTGTATATTGATTGCGGAATTGTAATTTCACCTGGGCGAAAAACTTTATTTGAGCAAATCTCCTAAATGGGTCGATAGGGATCTTTTTTGTCTATTATAATCTTTCCTCAGCATTTTAATTTCGCTTCTCGGGTTTCTGTTTTGTATATCGCTCTTTGTTTTGTGAAGATCAGGTATGCATTTGTCCTTTTGTTTTCAGAACGTGAGTTATTTATTCTTCTTTTTAAGGCTCTGATTTTGCTCCAAGTAGCTCTTAGTGCAGCTGTCCGTCAATTAATCCTTTTCATATGACTTTGGCTTTTGACTTTAAATGACTTTTCGGAGGCATTTCGCATTGTTTTTTGAAGGGATGTTATCATATGCTTAATTTGGAATTCATTTTCGAAGATTCTGACATCGTTTGATATTGAATTATATTTTTTATCTTGATTTTGTAATTTTTGAAAACTTTTGCTGAAAATTTTAAGGATAAAAGTTCGATTTCTAAGGAGATAAGTTTTTATCTCATTTTTCTTCGTCTTGTAGTTCAGGCTACTGATGTATATTTTGGGCTATTGGGTATTTCACAAGAATGATATCCGGCCATCCTGATCTTTTAGTTATTTGAAAAGTTTAAACTACTGTTAGGTTACTATTAGATTACTATTAGGTTAAAAATTTTGATAAGATCTTCGACTTCTGTGCTCGTCAAGTAGCGAAATTTCACTGTTCGAATCTGGCAATGTGTAGACAGACGACGACGACTTTTGCAAGAAGTCATTCGTAAAATTTCTTCTCCCAGTAAAAGCGTACGTTATACTGTACAGCTGCAACAAGATATTATCTCTTTGTTCTTACTACTGTATTTTTTTCATTTCAAAATCCGCCCACCAGCGGTCGATCGGTAAAGTCGCTGAACACTGGTAGTTCGGTCCGAGGTTCGAATCCCGCGAACGGGCTGACTGCATGGGTGCTTTCGTGGTTTTCCCCATGTGTAACGTGTATACGAGCCAGTTTCCCTTAGAAAATCCTCAACGAAGGCCTCCCTTAACTTCGGCAGATAGCCCTCGAGGCTTTGCCGTAATTAAATAACCTAACCATTTCAAAATCCAGTAAGTTTTTCAGAGTTTATGCAGTACATATTAAGTAAACTAATACATGCGTATATACATATTTAAATTAATCTCTGTAGGAGTTAAAGCACTAGCATTATGGTCTTGTTTCAAAATTACAAATGTATAAAGAGTGCAAAACTAACCGACTGGGATTCTAGTATATCTGGTTCGAAGGTGCTCATATCGTCCGGACAGTTTACTTTAACAACTCTGTCCTCCTTGATCCATGCAATCGAACATGGCATCTGAAAATATAGTTTTAGATAATAAGTATTTTCATATTTTCATATTTACAAAAACATCTGATTAGTGCGTTTTCTGTTCAATATACATTAAAGCCGCAGAACTAGTTCAATTGCTTGTAAACTTTTAACGGTCATCACACCGTATAAAATAATACTACGAAAATAATATAATTCAGACTGTGGAGCTTTTCTGCATCAAAAGGCTAACATAATACATAAGTTAGTTAATGCTTATTAACCAATCATTATGATCTAAGCCTTTACTGTAAGTTTTTATTTTCATAGTCTCCACCAGAATGCATCAGTTGCTTTGTGTATTTAAGCTTAGCGTCGTGAGTATCTCTGCCTAAGTTGTATTCCGGATTTAGCCTCTTGCTAGCCGACGTTTAAAATACGCGCCATTAAATATCTGCGGCAGCTCAAGTAACCTAGTTTATGCGCATTCTCATATTTTGTTGCCCAGATTTGAAATTTGAGGTTCTGTTATGTTAATTTAAATATCCGCAAGTCGCGGAGGTTCATCTGTCGCACAAGCTGTACTTTTCTTTTCGTTTCAAAGTTAACAAAAAGATATTTTAACCTTCTCACAACTTTGAGATTTGTTCCAGACTAAGGAATAACTCGCTGTCAGTCTAGTAGGATCTGCAGGGATTTGACATAAAGTTCTAGATACAGTAAAATACTATAAAAAGTGATTTTCACGTTTATTTTCATAGCTATCTTATTTTAACAGGTAAGAGTTATAAAGTAATACGTTTTGAGTTTAAAGTTTCTGAAACAGTTTATTTAGGAAATAAATTTATAACGCAGTCGTCTTTTTTCTTAAATAATAACTTTTTATTTACTGAATTCGTGTGAGTAGATCTAAAATGGCTTAAAAGGCTAAGTGAATTGTTTCGAAAATTTGGTTGTAAGGAAGTTGTTTTTCGAATAAACACATTCTTTAATTAAGAAAAAATGTCTTGGAATTATCAGTGATGGCAGAAATAACTGATCTCAAACTACAATGTGGAATTAAAAGAATAATGCAAAAGGTCTTCAAGGAAAATTCTTCGGCTTTAGATATAAAACTTCACAACAATCACCAAGTCAAAAAAATTCAGTTAATTTCAAAAAAGAGAGTTATAATTTTCATTTAAAAATAATATTTAAATTATTTCTTAAAGAAAGATAAGAGTTATTTTGCGTCTGCTAATTTTGTGACTAAAAGAAGGTAAAATGACAGTAAAAATATTCATTTTAACAGTGACTGTGATTTCAAACTGGATTATAGGATTAGTATCACAGTAGTATGCAGGAAATGCATTAAAATGTTCATTATAATTTTCAAATTGTGCTATGTGTTTGTAAAAATATTAGTGCCAAGCTGACAATTCCCCTTACTGAGTTCAATAAAATAGTTAACTATCTTCCCGAGTTTTAAATATAGTTTCATAAAAAAGACCCCCAATGAATATTGCTTTCCGATAACGTATTCTTCACAGCCCTGTTTTTACTGCGTTCGCTTGTCTTCAAAATGCATGTGGGAAAACTCATAACAGAATCGTGGAAATCGCTGTGAAGAACAAAATTATTACAGCAGTGAATCACCATTTTAATTCTGCCATTTTCTATGAACTTACTTAAAAGACTAATATTATGAAAATTCTTTTCAAATGCCCTAACTTAACTTCAGAAATTTTCCAAGATTTGTGAGGCTGAATATTTTACGTCTGATATCATGTGAAATTGATAAAGGTGCAAGGGATAGATTTATACTGATAAAAAAGTGCATTTTATCATTGTTGTTTTTGGTTTCAAATAGGAGTTAGATTTATACCTATCAAAGATAGCTATTATTATTATTTTTATTATTATTATACTTTTGGGGGGTGTTTATACCAGGCAATGATGAATATTATAAATATTATAGTTCGGGGGCTTAAATTGAAATTTTCCGTGTTTAAATTCTAAAATGTGGCATTAAACTGAATCTTTGCCATGAATGAATTCCTAAATATAGATAAGATTTAATTTTTTAAGAGCTTTGTTTGGTTGAATCAATCTTAGTCATTATTTTTTAATTATGTTTGGCTGCATATCTTCATTTACTTTAGTACTGTATAAGAATTTTTATTTAGTTCCATTATTTAATTATAAGAATGTATTATCATACATTAGACTTTAAATACATTTAGTTTTGTACTTTTATTTATTTTTATGTTATTATTCGGTTATCAAAAAAGCAATTTCAGTGTTTTAGCCTTAAATAAAACTAAATTTGTTCTATGCAAAAAATTAACTTTAATCGGTCAAATATCTTCCATTCTATTCGAAGATCTTTTTCTATCTTTCCGGTAACTTCATGAATCTAGGCTGTTGCAAGTTCTGGTCTTAAAACGAAATAGCATTAACCACGTGATGTCACCATTATTATTGAAAATCTTTTCCATTGAAGTTCTGTAAACTTCGAAATAAATGATAATCCGCTATTTATTTTTGCTAACGAATTTTATTCTTGCCAACCCATTTTTCTTTTAGAATTACTTAAAAATATATAATGAAAAACATTTAATTTTTAATATTATACATTGCAAATAATTTTCCCCTTCTTTACCACGTATATTTTTGGTGTAATTGAAAGCAAGCAATCGGGAGGTTCGAAGTTCGATTCTCACGAGGGTATACTGATTTTTCCACGTATCCCGTTGGAAAAAAGATTCTAAATAGACAAGTGGCTAGCGAACTAAAATGTAGTGGACGATAATTCTTTACTACTGGGATTAGGCAATGGGTGCTGTTCTCCCAGTCACCATTTAAGTGGGGAAAGTGTATGGAATTTTCTTTTTTCTTAGTGCCTGCCTTCTTGATGGAATTAGAAACACCTTCAGGACACTGCTCATTTTTCTCATGTTTCCTGCTTCGAAAAGCGTAACAGACACACATATACACTGGTTATCATAAATTAAGGAAAAATCACAAAAATAGCGATAACTCCGTCAAAAATAAGCCAAACCGTGTAAAATTTGAATATGTTGCCAAGTAAGAGTAGCTGAATAAAACTGCAATATGCAAATTAGTGGCGCTGCAATCGGAATACGTCATCTGCGAGGAGAATAAAAGTCCATGTTTGAGAGCAAGCCCACATATATCACTGTGATAGTGACATCAGAAATCTGAGATAGCCAATTCGTAACAATGATCTGCAGGCATCATTTGTCGGCAGAACTACGATAGAGAGCCATTGGGAGACTAGAGGCAGGATAAAGTCAAACAGAAGTGGCCAGATGGCTAAATGTGAGTCCTTCTGTGGTTCATAGATTTTGTAGGCGATTTCAAACCACAGAGTCGGCATCTAGGAGGTTCATCCAAGGACGGCCAACTGCTACGACGAGTGCCGATGACCGATATTTGACATTATGTGCACGCATGAATAGAACCGCTACTCCTACTCTTCTTAGATCCTCCCTTGCTGAAGCCACCGGAAGGTTGGTGTCAACGTCAACTGTGCGTAGAAGGCTTCAGGAAGGTGGTCTGTATGCGAGGCGACCAGCCATTTGCGTGCCGCTCACGTCACGCCATAGGAGGTACCGTTTGCAGTAGGCACGACAACATGTCCACTAGAAGCCTGATCAGGGGAGGGCTGTTCTTTTTACGGAGGAGTCCACGTTTAGTCTAGAAAGCGATAGTAGGCGTTATTTGATATGGAGAGAACCTGGAACCCGTTATCATCCGTCAAACATCCGTTAAAGAGATGCATACGGAAGAGGTAGTGTCTGTGTTTGGGGTGGCATCTCTTTGGGTGGACGCACAGACCTCCATGTCTTTCCAACGGAAATCGTGAATGCTCCGGTTTATAGAGATGACATCCTTGATGCTTATGCGCGCCCATGTGCCGGGACAATAGGTGATGCTTTCCTGTTACAGGACGATAACGCAAGACCACACAGGGCTCGCATCGTAGATGATTATCTTCAACAGAAAGCAATTATGCGCATGGAGTGGCCAGCTCGATCCCCGGACTTGAATCCTATCGAGCACGTTTGGGATGCTTTAGGGAGACATCTGCTCTCAATCCGCACCCTCAGACCTTTGCCGTGCTTGCAGCTTCTTTGCAAGAGCAATGGTTCTCGCTTCCTATGGAACTGATAGACCGCATAATTGAAAGCATCACGCATCGCTGTATGTGCTGTATTGCTTTTAGAGGCGACCATATTCCATATTGAATGTACTTTTTCTGTAGCAAACTGACACCTTCGATTTGTTCATTTTATTCATGTGCTAATTTCTATACTACCATAATTGTCTGGTAATTTAGTTTTATGTTATTTATACCTTACTATATTGTGGGTAAGTTTTATAAAATTCTACATGTAACTTTTTCAGTAATCGTGATTTTTGTGATTTTTCTTTAATTTATGATAACCAGTGTATATACACATACACACACGTACATATGTATAATATGAATAAAATTGGGAGAGATAGAGAACAAAATATTTTTCCTCTTACTTCCTTCACTTCATCTTTAAAAAGGAATTTTAAAACCACTTGGTTACGTGGAAGCTGACGGTTCCACTTGCACCAGAAGAAGTCACATTTTTTGCACAATAATGACATCGTGATATAGATCTCGTTTTCCAGTTTTGATATCTGAAAACATATAATACATTTTTATTAATCAACAGCAATGCTTCCTTCTGTACATACAATTACAGCCTTGGATAAATAGCTTATTACTACATATCACAGTCACCTGCAGTTTATTTTCCATTTCTTTTTAACTAGCTTGCCTCGTGGTAAATCTCCGAAACGCACTCAAAAGAGAAATTATTAAAATATTTGTAAGCAAATCTCTATGACATCTAAAACTCATCGTGACAAATGTGTATAAAATATGACTATTTCCTTAGAAGTTTTTAATTCGTTGTTAATAATAATATTTTTAATGAACGATAAATATCCCTCTCAAATTGTTGTGGATGTAATGGTACGTTCGTTGTTAAACCATGTTTTTTTTTCAGTAGATATTGTAGCATCCAAAACACTAGCTTAACTCTTAAGTCCGCAAACTAATCAAGCTTGCGACTGGTTAATTCAGAGAGTTACACGTAAGCATTAGTAAGGGCGCAGTAAGTTCAATGTGGTTATTGGTGGTGGATTGTACTTATTGGGCAGTTTTCTTTGTACCTGATACTTCTAGTTTATTGTTTGCATTTCTTGTTGAAAAACGAAATTTCTTCTTGGACTCAGAAGCATCTAAATATACCGCATTGCTTAAAGTGATTGAAAATTTGATCGGAAAATTAAAACAGAATCTGATATTTTAACATTGTTGGAAAACTAATTACTTTTCAAAAGTTTTAGAAATGTCAACTAAACAATAAAATAAAGTTATTTTAAATAGATTTCAATTCTAAAATATGTCTTGAAAGATTAATCACTGGCCCACGATTTGCTAAACTAAACTATGAAACAATTAATTTTCATTTACTTTGAGAATTTTACAGCTAATGCATTAAGGTTTGGTTTGCTTTATTTGATTATGGCAAAGCACTTAAGGGCTATCTGCCTAAGAATAAGGTGTCTTCGTGGAGAACTTTATAAGGAAAATTTGCTTGTATGCACATTACGTATGGGGAAAACCACGAAAACGCCCATACAACCAGCCCGTTTGCCGGAATTCAAACTCCGAACTGACTTACCACTGCTCAGTGACTTTACTGAACTTCTGACGAACTCTAATGCACTAAAGGTTGAAAAACGTATATTATTTTCAACAATACAGTTCTTTGAAATCTGTAATGACTTACACTTGACAAGTAACATATTTGCGAAAAGCAAAGAAAAAGAGGCATATGGATTTTTTAATCAAAGTGCTTTCGTTACAGTTTAACGAATTCAAAATGGTACTCCTGATAATCTGAAACATTTCTGCTATTTTGACTCCACTTCTTCTTTTCCTTTACTATTTCTTTTCGATTACGAATAATGGTAAATATATTATAATAATTAATACCAGGATAATATGTTCTTTTTTAGAAAGTTGGAAGGAAAATAATTAAAACCAACATTTTCGTTCTGTTACTTGAAATGTATTATAGGAGTGAATAAGATAGGTGCTTCATCTTTTAGAAACGTCATAGAAAGTATGGTCAGGTTAGTTTCAGCAAAAATAGTAGATGGAGAAAACAGCCGAAAACGTTTAGAAACAGCCGAAAACGTTTTAGAGAAGTTTCTTTAAATGCAATATATATACTCAAAAAAAAAAGATTTTTTTTCGTTTTGATTTTGACATGTCAATCTTCATGAATCTGTATTGAGTTATTTAACTTGAATTTAGCCAGTGGATAGATTCAGATAGTCCTATATTATATGTTTCATGCTTTCAAAAATAACAGCAGTTGTATAGAAACTGTATATTCTTTCCAAATTGAAAATAGCATAATAAAAGAGACCTTTTGGCGATGCATACTAACTATACTTATAATCTGTTACGTTACAATTGGCATATTGAAGCCATTTTCCTTCTTTTGACTTTTCTTGTAATAATGATAAAGACTGCTGCGGGAATAGTTGAGTCTTTTATTTGCTAAAATTCACTAATCTCTTCTGCATGGTGATTGCTACACAAGTTATGATCGTAACAGAACGAAGATGCGCTGCGAACTTGAAATTCCTATTTTAAAGTTACAGATACAGATAGTAGATGTATCTGTAGTAGCTGTAGTTAATGAAATAGCAATTAATTAACATATAATAAATGTAATTATGATTGTTCATAATAATTTGTTTCTAATCAAATGTGTTCTTTTTTATAATTTGATTCAATGTCACTCCTTTTAACCATATTTTGTATTGTTAATATGACATTAAATTTAACCATTTATGTTTCGGTAAAATTTAGATTAAAAGTGAGGCATTTTCTAAATTTTATGGTCAGTATCCTCGAACTTGGAGTGCGTTTTCTATTATTGCATTTCACTAAATAGCCATCAAACTGTCTTATATAGTTAATACTCTTCGAATAATGACTAACAACTTTCTGAAGTTTCCAATTTATTTAGTTTGATTGTTTCATAATGAGGAGCATTCTATAAAAATTAAAAACCTTTTCTGAAGTTTGTAATGATTTCACTGCCAGGAAAATTCTTACCTTGGGAAGAAATCCTAAAACTTCAGATATTTTCTTCTCGGCCGAAATATTTATGCCTACAGATAATAATTTCTGGAACAAAGAAAGTATTTTTTAATATTTATACATGTTAGGGGTTTGTATCTAAAAGATGAAAAATGTTTTACACCTTTTGTAAAGAAATATCTAGTAAATTTTCAATTTTCATGTCTTAAGACATTTTGTAATAATGTATTTGAAATAATGGCACATTTAAATAAAAGTATGGTATCCCAACACAAGCATCAATTCCATTTAAAAAAATTATTTTCTTAAATTTATAATTCCAATATGAGAATTACTAAGAGTATTTAGTCATTATTTTTACTTTGAATGAGCAAGAGATAGCACGATTTGATAACAGAGGGAAATCATTAAATTTGATTTTTAGGGTGAAACAATCTGCAACTTTTTAATTTGTAACATTTTATAATAGTCTAAGAAAACCTCGCCAAAGTAAAATTTAATAGAAAACTAACACTCCCTTAGATTGGCACGTATTTTGAAGAAATCTTCCAGTCACCTTTAAGTTAGCTTGCACCCTTTTTTAATTAAAGCGCAAGCGACTTGTTTGTTTATCTGGCATTCAGCTGGAGATAATTTACAGGATGCATTAAGTGTTGCTTATACTTGACTAGGCTTTCTTTACCTTACTTTTTGTTAATTTACTCTGTTTATAATTTGGGTAGTGGCAAACAAATTATAATTTTAGTTTGTAAGGTTTTAAAAGCAGTAAATTAACTTTTAACTATTTACTGAGATATTACTAACTAGAGCACAGACAACTAATAGCAATGAGGATAGCTCGTATAGTTACATAACGATCATTATAATGCAGACTTACAAGATTTTAAGTTAATTATCTGGTTGTTAAGATCTGAATCTTTATTTTAACTTCTTCTCTCTGTTGTCCTGGCCCGAAGGCAAATTAATTGTTTGAATATTTAAGTTGAAGGTTATAAACATTTTAGAGTTTTTGCACCCTCGCTTGCAAATCATTCTTATCGCTAGCTCTGCACACAGATTATTCGGACTGTAGCCCGTTTTGCTAACCGGCATTAAAGCGCAAAGTTTATAATATTTCACCTAGCTTAAGTAGAGAATTTTGCATAATCTCCGACTATATTACTCTTTGATTGAATTTCAGCTTATGATATTTTAAATACCAAAAGGCGGTGTTTTGTGTATACACATAAGCGTTGCCTTCTGTTTAATTTTAAAATTTAATAAAAAGGTTGACCTCAATTTCAGATTGGAGCTATAAACAGCTTATGTGTCCCACAGGGTCTGAAGCTCGTCAGAAATGTAAGTAGCTTCTCAGTCTAGTTGGGTATTGAGTTAATCTTAAAACGCAGTACCATACAAACATGATATTAAAAAATGCTATGGTGAAAACGTACTACAAAACTTTCTTTTTTGGAAATGATTAAAATAAAGGTATGAAAAGATAAGTAAAGGGAATGTTTTATTATTATATTCGTTGCTCTCCATAAATTCCCAGAATCATTTATTGAATAGTGAGTAATTCATTTATTGAATTCATAAATTCACTTATTGAATAGTGAGGCACTAAAAATAGGCTTCTGATGTTTCTTAAAATTTAAACCTGTGTTAACGCAGAAGTGAAGTGACGCCAAGATCTAATAGGAGTATTTTTTAACTAGAGGGATCTGGCAACTACGAGTGAGAAAGAAAAACGTGGAAAGCTAGCGGCCTTTGAGAGAGTACGTGCTGGTAATTCGGGTTTGTGAAATGCATGTTAAAGTGTGGATGGCAAGAGTGTCCATCCGAGCAAGAATACATAAGTTCTCATATACGAGTATGTGTGTATAGTTCTGTTAACAGATGTAATAGTAAAATTTCTACAGTTCATAAAATTTATTTGTGAAGTTCGTAAATATTTGTGTGTCTATTTCTTTTCTTTCTATCCTTAAATCCTTAAGCTCCCATTTGTTCTACTCTTTTACCTGTATTTTTGCTTTTAGATTTTCCCCATTTCTCCCCCCCCCTTTTTTTTTTTTTCAATGTTTCCCTCTTTCTTAGGGCTCTCAACCTTAATATTTCAAATTTCTTTTTAGGAATTTGACTACTACAAGTATGCAGATTTTTTTCTTAACCGGACAACGGGAGACATCATACATTTGCAAATCTATATATTAAAATTTCGTTTGCGGTAATGTGCTTATGAACAGTCTATTTAGACCGTCAGTCATCATTATCTGTCGTTACTATCTTTTTATATTCTCAAATATGTGTATGCACATATCTCTGTAATGTAAGAAAAATGAAGAATATTCAGAAATAAAAAGGCCAAGGTTTGTCCTAGATTCATGAGATATTATCTAAGAAAATATCTAATCTAATATAACTACTTGTAATATTAAAATATATTAATTTTCTAGTGCCTTATAAGTAAGTATATTTGGTAATAATTCCTGATTATAGATACCTGAAACTTCAGAACCCTACTCCATTCTCTTTTGGAGTTAAGTAAAACTTACCTTATTGTTACTACTTACAAATTTTTTTATTTTTTAATTAATAATATAAAACAAACTTAGTTATTAATTTTAGCGACTTTTTAGCGACTTAAGTCAGTTAGGTAAAGATTAGTTTTCGTTAGTAAACTAATAATGTTTCACGTAAGTACAAATGGTGGTATTTTTTACCGAATGCATTGTTGCTTAAATTAGTATCTTAGAAAAATATAATTTTTATTTAACGTTAACTTTGTTGGTTAAGCATTTACAAAGAATAACGGCAGAACCAATTTCTCTTTTAGCCCTCTTATCCCCAACAGCATTCCCAAAAGCGACCTAAATAAGGTCGACCTACAACACATTCGAAAGAAGGGGAAATGATAAATACATACAGATTTCAGCCTTACACAAGGGTTGAAACCATATCGTTAGTTTTGGGCCAGCAATTAGCCTTTGAAACCTTCCAGCATGGAAAAAAGTAAAAACAAGATTATGTACAGTTTTAAAGCCTATTTAAATGAAAAATAATTCAACTGTTTAATTTTAGTTAAATTGCAAATGGATTGTGTAGGTCCAAAAAAAAAATAAAGAAAGAAAGAAAATATATCTGATTTTGTTTCTTAATTTTGGATAAAAATTGTATTTTCAGTTTTAAGGAAATAGAAGTATGTTACATTTTCGTTAACCTTTGTTAAAATAAAATAGGATAAAAAATATTCCAAGTATTTCAAACAAATAACATGTATTTCATAAATTTAGCATGAACAACATAATGCTTAGCGTAGATTTTAGCCAAGACTATCGATTTTGAAGGCTAACAAGTACAGGTCTCCCCTCATCAAGAGCAAAGAAATCTGCCCTTCTGCCTTGATCATGTATTTGATGTACAGAAGCGTATCCACAGAAATAACATGTATCTGATCCTCTCAATAAATATTATACATTTAATCTACAGAAGTGGATTTTGTAGAATTATTAGGTATTTATTGGAGCAGGCAATGAAAGCTGAGCAACGCCCTCGCCGAGACTCAAACTCCTTATTCAGGTTGCTTCAGGTGCTTTGCAATTACATCACAAAGGCACACATGAAGCAGCGAGAAAATACCCCACAAACTCAGCTATTGTACCTCAGTTTTCTGAATATGCGAATGGGTTGTAAACCAATTTAAGTAGAATATTTGAACAAAAGTTTGGCAAGGATCATTTTAATGTGGATACCAATCAATTTACTGATATAGTTGAGTGCAAATAAATGCAAAACCGAAAAGCATCAAAATGTTAAATAGTTATGTAGTAATTCATTCACATGAAATACTACGTAACTATTTTAGTGTCTCAAAAAGACCGCGAAGATCTAATTACATTGCTTTAATTACATTCAATCTAATTGCATTAAATATCTCTTCAGCTATTTATCTTTTCGAAATGTCAATTCGTTTTTAATTGGAGAACGTTAGGAATATTACGTCGATTTCAATGTACTCTTGAAGTAACATTTTAGCTTTAATATAGTTCTTTCGTAAGTAGGCATTTAAAATGTTTCTTTGATTAGTCCAAATAAAACACACAACTAAACTCTTTTACGCGTGTTTTGAAAAAATACATTATTCTTACTTTATGCGTTTAAACACGAAATTTTGTTCCAAAATTAAGGTTTTTCTAAAAACAATTAAAATCATTTATGACAAACTTGTATGAGCTGTTCAGGAGGTGCCCATTCAGCGCCAATATAGTGTGCAATATTATCTTCATCTGGGTTTATGGATTCAATACGGCAACCAGAAGAAGAAATTTCGATCCTGATTTTGATGAAGTTTCCGCTGAGAGATAAAATAACAGTGTCGCCTCCTATTATTTGCCATTTCTAAAAATATATATAAATAATATTAACCTTACCCAAAGTAAACAAAACATCCAAACTTTAAAGATGACATTTTCGTTACATATAAAATGTTTCAGGTTCCGAAAACTTAAACACAAATCTGATCTTGATGTTGTACGTAAATTTTGAACGGATAACAAAAGATTTGGTTGTATTTATTGTACTAATTTTGTTTTCTTAAATGTTGATCCTCGACTTATGCTTCTAACTAAAGTACGTTTCTTAAAATGAAACGAATAATTAATACAATCTCAATATTATAGGTGAAAAGAGTTTTGTAAAAATATTAAATGGATTCTCTAGAAGGAAATACGTTTATTTCTCTCTTCCCATAAAATTTGAATAACTGGTAATTTAAGTTAAGTAATTAGCAAATTTTCTACGGGTCAAAATAGAAAATTGCTACATAGTCATGTAAAAAATTCCCATAAATATTCAAATAATTTTTCATGGCTATTTCTAATTAGTTGAAGATTTCTCAGAACATATTTGAGAACAAGAATCAAATGTTTCTCGATATGGAAATTCCATCTTACGTAAAACAGCATTCGTTGTCAAATTTTGATTTGTTTCTTTGATGATGTATGTTAAGCGTATCTCAGAAAATGTTGCTCATAAAGAGCTTCTTATATATTACTAAGTAAGGCGTAATTAATACTTTCTAAATTTTACTCTTGTGACATCATAAAGTTTTATTATTTTTCCTGCAGTCTGTCACACAGTAGTACTGAGACTGTTTTCATGAAACTGAGTACCTAATTTTTTTTTAAATTTAAAGAACTTTGTAACTGTAAAAACAGAAATAGGGTCACTGTTCGCTAGGCAATAGACAAAATAGCGCTGTGTATCTCTGGAGTTATACAATAATTCTATTTAAGACTAAGAATATAGAATTCTACAACTAGTGGTTCAGTGATAATTCTATATTCAAAAATAGCCAGTCTAGTTTAAAAATGAATTTATTTGAATATCAGAAATTCTGTAATCCATTCTAGCATCTCATCGGCAGCATTCAAGCTGCATGAAAACAATTCGAAAAACAAATGATCAAGTTCAGACTATTGCCACTCAGAAGCAGAGACAAGGGTCTATTCAAACTGGAACAATCACATTTAAAGGAAAACATCACCTGTAACTTTTATAATACCTTCTATGACTGAGCATAAACTGCACATAATATACATTTTAACACCATCTTAAGCAAAACATTAAAATATTCATTATATTAACAGTATGTTTTCGGGGGAACTATGTTTGTAGAACTGCAAACAAGTTAAAAATGTAGGAAACCAAAAATCAAAACCTTGGATATACTTTTTTGTATGAATCAAATTATATATAATTTAATAAAATAACCATTAAAATTGATATATTTATTCTAATATACACCTCATTTATTTATTTATAAATGCATTGTTTTTTACATTTAAGTTATTACGCATCTAATCCATATATTTATTTTTATTACTACGAAGGCTTGACTCTGAAAGTTGTTTAAAATCAGTGTTTGACATGCAAACGTATAAGTACCGTTTAAAGGAAATAGCATGTTAATGTATATAAAAGCGATGTAATAATTTTAATTTAAGAAGTTCCAAGTAATTTTTAACCAGCATAAAAACACCAGAAGCAGCGTTTGAATAGTAAAACAAATATGCGGCTAGTCATTAAACGAAAAGCGGCGTGACTGAAATAATACAATTTCTGTTCTACTAGTAAATGTTAGAAACAACTTTTCTGTGCCTACTCTATATCATTCTTTAATTAAGGCTCGATTTTTTTAATTTTTCATTGCTGTTATTTTTTATCACAGCGCGTGTTCGCATTAACTTTTTTATTGAGAGAAAGAGGATATAATTTTTGGAAAGAAGGAAATTCACAATAAAACATGTTGCCTATAAAATCGTACTCAAACGCTTGGTAGTTTTCGAGTACAGAAAATATTTTTAAAAGAGAGATATATAAATTATTCCAGAATGATTATATAAAAAAATTATAACTTGCATACTTTATACAAAACACTCATCGATGGATTCTAAATTAAATTTCAAATGGACCTTTTCCTTAATCACTGTATTTCTTACTATTTAATTACTTAGCACTATCTAATGACCATCTAATTTCTTAGCAAAATCTTAATGGTAAAATCAAAACATTAAGGGGTTGTACATTGTTCAAATGTTAAAATAGACTCCTTTCTTCAGATTGGTTTTAGTTAAATGAAGAACTAAGACAGTGTCGAAAAAATGACGGTGATGAAAATTGTTAGAAAAGTACTCAGCTGTGTAAGAAAGAAGAGTAAGGTTAGCATGAGTTAACGTAAAATCGTGAACAAATTTTATATTTTTATCTGGCTAAAATTTTATTTTAACCTCTTTTTCATGTCTTTCAGCTTATTTTGAAATCCATTTTTACCTTTTCTCTAAATAGAAGGCGGCGCTCTTTAGATGCATATCGTGACAGTGTTATATTTCGTATTGAAATAGAATTTTTCAGAATTTTCGAATAAAAATCACTCAAAGGCCTAGTCTTACAAACTGCAACGAAACAAAGTGTTAAAGAAAACAAAATAATCACCATGTAAAATTTTGATTTAAATTTGTTCTGCATTTTGAACTGTAGTTTGTAAATTTGTGTAATGTATAAATTAGATCCGACAATCTAAGTTATAGCAGTTACTAAAAGTGAATATTATAGCTGACTGCTAAATTCGAGTTAAGAAACAGCGTATACTTTTTGCCACTCTTTGAGTTTATTGTATTTCAAAACGACTATTAAGGTTAATTAATAATAAGACCATAGTTAGAAGTTTTATTAATAACTAGCTGTACCCGCCCGGCGTTGCCCGTGCATTTAAAAATTGCAGATAAGTGAATAGCGCAGGAATAGTAGTGTAGGACATGTAGACTGTCTCTCTCTCTTCCCCCCCCACAAGCTACAAAAAAGAAATGAATTGTAATTAATCGATTTAATGTATCGTCAAAACAGCAAACTAACGCTAGAATAAAGAAATCAATTGTTACAATCGAACGTTATTTGAAAACAAATAATAATATCAGTGAGTCCAAAAAACCGTGATTAATTAATTATAAATAATTTTTTTTAAATTTTTCTAATTCAAAAATCGAAAATCGGGCTTCGAGGTCTGGTGGCCAGCCCCTTTGTGCTTCCGTATAAAAAATTCCAGGTCCCTGCGTGCGATAGATTTGGCTGGAGAGCTCGGTCAGACAGACAGACAGACAGATAATTAATTATAAATAATTTTTTTTAAATTTTTCTAATTCAAAAATCGAAAATCGGGCTTCGAGGTCTGGTCGCCAGCCCCTTTGTGCTTCCGTATAAAAAATTCCAGGTCCCTGCGTGCGATAGATTTGGCTGGAGAGCTCGGTCAGACAGACAGACAGACACATTACACTTGCTTTTATTATTATAGATGAAAAACCAGTTTATAGCTCTAAATTAATATTCCCTTCAAAAACAAAATATTCACAGGGTGTAGAATTCCCTATTTATTAAATTTACATTTACAAAAATGAAATTTATTATAAAAGTAAATTTTTTACTGGTAGTTTATTATAAAAATGCAATAACTTTTTATTACATTATCGCCGCTGAATTTCTACAATTCAGAAATGAATTTTGGATCTTCAGTCCATGTGTAGCTTCCACACAATTAACCAAGATAATCTTGCTTTTACATCATCTTTAAAAGAAGCACTTGTTTTGTTTTCCAAGGAGAATTTATTTTCTGCGCGTAAGTTTAATTTGTAAGGATCTTTGCGTATCATTTGAGAACTGATATTAGGTAAATACGAGCATAATGAGACACCTCAGGTTACATGAAGAACAAAATCTCAAGCAATCAATCAGGAATCGAATAAAAAAAACGAACAGAACATAGTCATTAAGGAACGGGAATGGGTTGTAGCTTGATAGTGAAAACACCATGTAAGGTAATGCCGGAGAAACACAAGGAGTTATCGCATAGTGATATTTAATCGGACAAAATATCGTATCAGGCTTGCAATAACAAACTTTTTCTACTGAAGAAAATAAATCCATGGAATCAATAGTTCATTCAAATTTTATTCCAGAGCATATCATTAAAAATCGATCGAAAACATTTACTTATGGCGAATCCCTTAAAGACTGTTTGATTAAGTCTATTGAACTTCTTTGTCCTTACAAACAACAATTATTTATAAGCATAATTTGCAAGCTAGAACGGTTGCAGAACATGTTAACAAAATCTTTAGCAGTTTAAGCTATCAGTTGAAAAGAAAAAATATATGCTTTATTATATTTTCAGTTGCATTTAGCGAAACTCTGCTAATGGGGTACTTTCTGCTCTTTCCGTATGAGCTGTTGCTGAGGAATTTGAAGCAACCGAAAAAATACTAGAAACAACTGTTATAAAAGAATACGCCGGTACATAGGGTACTTTCTCTGAAATCAAAAAACTGTAATAGATAAGTTTAAATTAATTTCGAATAGTTTTGAAATAAATAACAGCTTGAAAACTTAATATTTTGCTGACAAGTCATCTAAATTACAAATTGTAACAAACAGAAATTTCTTGCGTGTATCAACACTAATATTTCTGATGTAAAATAAATTTGAATTTTTAACTTTCTCTTATTGTTACTATTATTGTTTATATATTCTTTAATAGTTATTTATTAAGTAAAATTTAAAAAATTTAGTTTAAAATGTTTGTACTTTATTGAAAACATTTCATTTTGCTAAAAAATAAATTCAAGTCCATGAGCTACATTCAGACCGCATGCAGTTTGATCAATATCACTGACTATTCTAAGCTCTGACCTGACAGGATTATTAACAATGAAGAGCAAGACTAGCATTTTTCGACAAAAAAGACTAGCATTGTTCGACAATTTTGTGTTCTTACCATTTTTTCTCCGATTTTCAAAAACAAGTAAAATCAGTTCCAACACTGTTCAGCGCCTCGAAAGACGACTGATTTCTTCTATTGGTCAAAACGTGTCTGGTATATAAAGTTTCTTTTTTAATAGGTCTACCTTAGATTTACATTTCCAAGCCACACGAAGGATTAAAGCTTACGGATTAACAGCTCAAACGTGAGCAGCGAATTTTTAAAAAGCGTAGTATTTATCATATCTGATATAAATGACATTAAATATGATAAAATTCATTTATAATCCTTTCTGATTTAACATAATAATGTGTTTTGCAATCAGTTTTGTTTGGTATTACTTCATTGCATATTAAATCTATAAATAAAAGTTCTCAATAATAAGATAACCGTTGCACAGTTTTGTAATTAGCCTTTTTCTTACATCTCGTTTCGCTGAAGAGTTGCGTTTGGATACTTTTTCTTGTTATCTGTTACAAGATTTTTCAGGCATGTCCGCTTTGTGATAGATAAACATGACAGATATTGCCTACGACTGTTCATTCCGAAATAAATGGGTTACTTAATCAATTTATCTTTTGACCCTAGAACAATAAATTATCTAGAAGTTGCACTTAAATCGAGCCCTAAATCTAGTCAGGCCCTTGTGACCCTATAAGCTGCAGTAAAATCCAGAGATAATTCGTAGAGATACATCGTAACAATAAACTCTTTTTACGAGTCAATAAATGGTAAGACTTGTAAATATACATATACGCTCTGTTTGCTTCAAAGACATTATAAATGTATTAGTAAGTGATACTTTATATCATGAATTTTTACCAAAATCTTAAAATCATAAAGACCATGAAAATAAATAATGAAATAATATTTTTTAAATAATAACAGGAAGAAATTAAAAAGTAGATTTTTGACAGTTTACCCAAATATTCATTGGTATAAAAATGATCCACCTTTATAGGTCTACATTGAATTTCTGATAATGCTTCGCATTAACTTCATTATTTACTTTTTAATGCCTTATCCCTTATTCTTTACTGTATCAACGTTCATAAATAATGCCTTGAGTAATTAAAATTAAAATTTTGCTTGAACGCATGTTTTTAAGAACAAATATCTTTTTTCAAAATTTGAAATCAAACAGAAAAATACAACCCGTAAATTAATGTGCTAAAATTGAATTCATTGCATGTATTAAAATGCAGCAGAATGGAGTTAAACCAAAGATTTTTATTCTGAAATGAAATTTTTATTGCATATGCAGAAAACCCGTGGATAAAAACTCATCTCATATGAAATAAGAATTCAAATTATAGATGAATATATTTGAAAATTGCTGGAATAAGCCATTTATTTAACATAATCTTGTGCTTCAACTGTAAAATAATGAAATAACATTTTTAAAAATAATAAGAAGAAATGTTTGTACTTTATTGTAAAGTTAGCTAACACTTTTGTAATCATAGTATTTAAATTTTCTAATTTAGTTTAATAACCTTCTGAGAAATAAAAGCTATGCATCACCTTATATGGAAAGTTGGAATATCTCTTCTGAAGCATCGCAAACATTCCAAACTTATTCGTTCTGAAGGAAATTTGGTGATTATCTGGGAAATAAATTAAATAAATTATCTGTTGAACAGAAGTTTTGATATTTCTTATTCAATAATACACATCATATTGAAAAACACAAAAACATCACAAGCACTCTTTGCAAGATATTTGAACTACAGATGTTTTTAGGTTTCATCAGTATTTAACAAACTATTTTTATTAATCATTTCTAAATAAACTTTAACAGGAGAAAATATACCTTTTTACATTACTACTTATAATTGGGAAAGAATGAAAAACAGCTGAAAACGTAATCAAAATTGTATGCATTCAATTCGTGATCTTTCCTCCAAAACAATTTAAACTATGGAATTTGAAATTTAAGTTTATAATATGTTATTTCAAGTAATCAGGCAACTTTTTTCCGTAAATCAGATTGGTCCCACATATGCATTAATTCCTATTTAATAATTATTTATGTCGTCTTAAAACATATAACAATATTTTAATTCGATAATACTTTGAAGTTATATTACCTGTCCTTGTTTTATGATTATTTATAGCCACTTCCTGAGTCCTAGTTCACAGTCCTGAAGCAACCTCACAAAATGAGTAACTGACCATTTGAATCTAGGTGCATCATTTCACTTTAGAGCTCAGTGGCTAGTTTGCGCTTGGAATGGCGACAAATCTACCAGAGGCTATCTTTGTTCTCAAATTCTGAAGAGATAGTGCTGACAGTTTCAAGACTGCAATCTGTGTAAAGGAAAAAGTCCCAGAAGGCTGTGCGTTTCGGAAGAACAAATGGAGAAAATACAAAGAAACTTTCCCGCGAAATGCACAGAACTACAAAAATCAAACTGAGCTATAACTTGCAAGGTATTCCTCCTTTATGCATGCCTTCGCGATGCAATTGGAAGTATCCTCCTTGCGTATTCGAGAGGTCAAGTGTTCGAGTCCCGGCGAGAGCATAGCACATTTTTCACGTCTCCTGCACCAAAAAAATCTAATGATTCTACCAGCTTACTATCCTTAACTTAGTTTACATTTAACCCTCAAACAGCCTTTTGCGGCTCTAGAGAATTGATGCCTCGACATAAATGTAGGGCACAGGGCAAATGCCTATTTACCTCTGTTAGCAACCCAGGCGCCTCTGTCCTCCGCCACTTGTCATTCGCTCTTTTTCAGTGCATCTAAATACCTGTATAACAGGAAATGAAACTACGTTGTCAGTCGAACACTCTTTGCCTAGTATAGCCATTGACACTCTTTGCCTAGTATAGCCATTGACACTCTTTGCCTGGTTAGAAGTCTGAATTCTTTAGCTGGATGGAACTGTTTTATTCTTTTTCAACGAAATTTAACAATTATTCACAGTAAACGGACAGAATAAATAGTAAATGTAACTGAATTTTGCAGTTTCTGTCTTACAAACTTAGCATTATTATAATTGTAAAGACATGTTACTAACCGCACTTTCATACGTAAGATTTTTAAAAACGTTAAGTTAGATATCGAAAAGCAAAAAGGAAATCTTCAACATCTGCTTATCAATTTGTTTTCTCAACAAGAGCAATTCGTAACGGCACTTCATTTTTGTTCATTAAGCAACATTTCATAGTGTCGTCTGATAACAGCAAAATATATTTTGGGGTTCGTGCTCCAAAATCCTTCATGAGAGATATACGATTCATTTGAAATATATTTTTAATTTAGTTTTTTATTAGGAAACTACTAATTTTATATTCTTGCAATAGTTAGTTACAATTCTTAACAAGCTATCTTATATAAAGAAAAACTGTAACTATATCAGATGTATTTTCAGTCTTGAAGCCTACAGCGTCAGTGATAAAATTAAGGCAGAACGAACAAGAAAGTCCATTTATTCTGCAAAAAAAAGATCTTTTGATAATTAAGACACAATAACACGCCGAATAAATACCAATTCAGAAGTCAAACAACAAAAATCAGCGTTATATTTACAAAATTTTACAAAATTTTTCACAGTCAAAATTTTGTAAATATAACGCTGATTTTTGTTGTTTGACTTCTGAATTGATCTTTTGATAAAAAAAACTTTCCAAAGAGATCTCGATTGGTTGTGTGTTACGCATTAAGAATCATGAGCATTAGGTGATGGGTTTCGTTTATTAACTCCCAAAAATAAATAACCAATAGTTTACAGTTTCATCTGGTCGGTTTATACCGTTACTTATCGGTAGAAGGAAACACAGGACCTTGCTTATCAACACGTCCTTTATCGGCTATACAGAGCGTATCGATAATGGAGTGGATTTCCTTGTGAAGTGTTAAATGATCAGATGGTTGATAACTTCCTAGAGGTTGTTTGAACATTCATCGAGTGACAGTTATTCAATCTCGGCTTTGTTAGCTTTTCTAAGTTATTAGCTCAAGTAGCCCTAACGCAAATTTTACTATGGGGCTCATGGTGTTGTTTACAATGAACGGCAATACGTATCTGAAGTTTAATGTAAAACTATATAGATTAAATCACGTTGCTAAAATTATTTATCTTTAATGTTCTAATTAATATTAATATTTAATTCATCAAAACACACTTCAAGCAAAGATTTAATAATTTCAATTAGTAAGATTTTATTACTTATAATTTTGTGCATTATTTTAGATTCGTTTACTAATAGAGCAAAGTATAGGTTATATAAAAGTATAGGTTATATAAAAAATTACATAAACAAACACAATTGTAGAAAACATTTGAACTCTAAACAATTGTTAGTTTTCTATAGCTGTATTCGTTTTAAAGACAAAAAGAATTAACTCATAAAACTGCTGATTTCTACAAATGTATTTCATAGACTGGAATGCAAATAAACGTCTTATTTAAAAGCCAAGTAAATTTTGCATTTTAATCCACTATATATTAAGTTATGAATAGAAAGATAATCAAAATGATAATATTTCAAGAAATTCTTATCCTGCTTGTTTTGCATTATATTTCTGTTACGAATATCATGTTAATTGTTTTCTAAGTTTCTAGAATTATGGTGTCTTTGGCCTAAAAGTGAGACACCATGTGAGACAGCTGAGCTTCATCAGTTAAAGAATATATAAGGTTCTAAATAAATCTTAATAAATTTAGAGATGTTAGAGAGAATATTAATAAAATGAGAAATTAATTACCTTTATTGTAAACTGGCTCGTAAATATTGCTTGCAGAGAAAGCATTCAAGTCAGAATAGAAATAGGCTGGAATAGGTTCTTCTAAGAATGTAACGTATTTAGGTAATCTGTGAGCAAAGCATTGTTAAGAGATAATTATAATTTCATAATAGTGTTTTGCTTAGTAGTGAAATGATAAACTAATGTGTTAAACAAATCATAAATTTTGCAATTATTCACGATGTGGTCTTAGGTTATTCCTAAGAAAATATACGTCATATATATTATTCAAAAACATTATGAAATGCATCGTGTTAAAATTTCAAAGTGCAAAATAAACAATATTATCAATCGGAAAGCGTAAAACTATCAGTCATTATTTCTACATTAAACAAAGACTCCAAGTGAATACCCGAAAACGGTACACTGTTTCTGATGCTTCTAAAATTAAGATTCACTACTTAAAATGATTTACAACGCTTAAGCTGTAAATCTTTTTAAGCTAAAAAACGTAACTTTCACCAGATTTTTCTAGGGCGTGTGGCTCAAAGCAGAACACTTTGTAGAACCCTGTATGAAAACTATTTAGCAGGAGATAAATGGAAATACATTGTGACTCTTGATGAAGCATGGGTTTACCTAAATGATTACAACAAAATGGTATATCTGTTACCGAAAACGAAAAGAAAAAATGTACAAATCTGGTTCAGTCAATGCAAAAAAAAATTCACTAAGGGGTTTATGATTGTCGCAGGATTCTCTTTCAACGCTAAATTAAAAATAAAAAAGTGAAACAAGTGTTAAATCAACTCTACGTACTATCGAGAGAAAGTTTTACGTCCGATATGTACAGAAGAAATTCCATTTATTTATCCCAATGACTTTCAGAGAGTGAAATGTCATCAAGACAAAGCAACAAGTTATACTTGAAAATTGCGACTACATTGCTTGAGGAAATGAAGATTGTTACAGGTATAGCTATACATTTTCCACGTATTCCTGTTACGTTCCCTGACGTTTCACCCATGGCCTATTGAGGCTTTGGTCTGTTGAAAAGAACTCTGTCTAATTGCATACCCACATCGACTAATAGTCTCTGCAAAATATTGCAAGAGGCATGGAAATTTTACAAAATGCCTTTCTATCATGGAAATCGCGATGCATCTATTTCTGCATTGTGTTACAGTCCGGAATTATCGACTTATAGTGCGGAAAAAGGCTATCAGATCTAACACTCTAAAATGTGTAAACACTCCCTGTAGTGGTCTGTTTCTTCTTGAAAATGTAGTATCCATCGTCCTCTGTGACGCACCTTAGATAACATTCTTGGGAAAGAAATGGCTAAAATGACTGGGAGGATTGCCCGTTGCTGACGAATGCTTAACAAATTAGTTTTTAGAAAACAAATTGTTATTAGTTAGCAAAAAAATTGAATGAACTTGTTATTCAGTTTCCTTTGTATGTAATCTCAAAGAATGTCATTTGCCCACCAGTACCCGAGTGGTAAGACAGCTAAATATCGGTAGTTCAATCCAAGCTCATATTTCTGCAAGCGAGCTAGTTTCAATAGGCTAGTTTAATGATTTGTCTATGTGTATCGAAAAACGTGCCAATAGTTTCCTTGTGATAATCCTCCATGAAATCATTCCTGTCCTTAAGAAGATAATCCTTGTACCCTTTACCATAATGTTTAGTCAAAAGCAGTAACATAAAGATATAAATTCCACAACATGTTTACATTTTGCATATAATTTTAAATACACTTCCATTCATCTCAGTTTAAAAACCATTAAAACAAGTGTCTGAATCTACCATACCAAGATCGTCCGCTTTTTAGCTCCCAGAATATTGACAGAATTTTACATCTTATACCAATATAAACAGACATTATTTTGAATTGGTTTTTCTGTGACTGAAATCATTACCGTTCTTGACCTTTATTGATTACATTCCCGATAATTTTTTTCTGAATCCTCTCCATTCTGTAAGGAACCCGTTTTGATTCGCCTTTCTTTTCATTTCAATGTTTTACTATACGCTTATCTTGATTGTTGGGATACGTTGACATAACTTCTTTAATTCCGTAATGTATCAGAAGACGCTTTTCGCTACTTTGCATACAAATTCATTTGCTTTACCTAGCGTAACTGCTTTAGTTCGTTAAATTGTTCTCAATATAAGTAGGACTTTTATTTATCTTTTAAAGATTTGGAACAAACTTTTAATGACTTGCTATGCATTTAAACGCCCACTGATCATTTCAAGCCTGGCTCACAAATATGTTTCATTATGAGCTAAGATTCAAATAATATTGGATTTTGCAACTAGTAATATTTCATTATGAAACTTAACCTAAGTGATTGCAACTGATTCAGGTCCCGATTGCCTCTTTAATATAAACTGAGAGCTTTTGATCAGAAAAGGAGATTTTCATAATTCGTACTACTGAGATTGTTGTCTCTCAAATTACAGTTCTGAGTAAAAGACAGTAACAGGAAATTATCATGTTCAGTGAAGTATTTATCGATTAAATTACAAATTTTCACAAGTCTGTGATACATTGGTTTATTCTGTATCATTACTTATTCCAATTCGAAAGAAACTTTGTTTCGAATTACGAGAAATTTGACTAATAGCTGATTTCATCATACTCTGGGAATAATTTAAGCATGAAATTACATTTTAGTAGCTTATTTTACCATGTGAGAATAATTAAAACACCCTTTGCTCCTTGAATTAACACCGGCTGCTAAAAGTAAGATCTCACGAAGATAATCGAAACATCGTATTTGTTAGACGATAGGAGCATTATCCAATTAAAGTAAACACATATTCCTTAACGTTTACATTCTTTAATTTCTAAAGGATTAATTTCTTTTTAATAAATAATTTACTTGTAAAGTTGCAACATTCTTCAAAAGCACGCAAAGAAATTATCAAGCATTTCTAATAACATTCCAAGCACAGCATTGCGGCTATCATTAGTGACACTCACCACTGACACGATCTCTGGATCCTATGCAGAATTGCTCCTTACCAATTTAACGTAAATGTTTGTAACTGGATCTGACTCATGCCATCAGTATTTGATTACATTTACATTAATATGATTTCTCACATGATCTATCAAACAGCCTTGATTTAGATAATATATCCGTATTACTTTTAGTACTACTTACATAATTTTAGTGCTTAATCAATATAAATATAATTAGCAATTAAATTATCAATAATTACTAATTATTTATTACAATCAGTAATAATTTCTTATTATAAATAAAAAACTGTTAATTATAATACATAATTAGTTCTACTTACATACTTTTAGTACTACATAATCTTGAGTTCATTGATTCGAGTACCCTGTTTTCAGAAGTTAACTGGGTAAGACTTATCCAATCCGACTAAGGCCAAAGTGGTGTGTATAAAAAATGGGTGAAGTTGTGATGTTCAAGCAAAAATTATGAGAAACTGTCTACAGATTACAAATACACAGTGTAGAATAAACGGTGAGTAGATTCAATTCCAAGAGTTTTTTTTTTTCCCCAAAATAAAAAAATTAGAGGATTTAAGTAACTATGAAATTGAGAAAGAAACATTTAATTAAATAAACTATCTAAAGAATACGGCAAAACTAATAAATAATAAGAGTACCAAAATCAATATACAAGGCAAAAAATATTTGCAACTTAGCAAAACCGAACTCTTGAAGCAAAGAGAATTCCAAATCAAAGAAACTTCAAATCTGTTCCCAGAACCTAGAATTAAATTTAGGAGAGGAATGTCGGAGATTCATCTCATAGATAACTATGAGCAGTTACAGTGCTAGAGAGATCTTACGATAATATCAAATTACTCTGAGGTTTGTCTATATCACCTTTCAAAGTTACTGGATCTCTGATTAATTTGAAGTCTTTTGAATAATTATTCAGCATTCCTCTCTATGAAGGTGCAGGAAGTCTGAGTACGCTTACAGTATCTAATCGCTTGGAAACGATAACAGAGAATACTGTCTAAAGATCTGTCTAAAAGTACTTAAAGGATGATATATGCTTTGATACTATACATTAAAAGTCTTCTAGATTGTTGCTCAGACTCATGTTTAAGTTCCATTTTGCATTGAAATGTAGAAAGTCATTCCAGATAAAGTTGTTTTCAGAGCATTCCTTACATGAATATGTTCTTTCTATGTGTATAAATACATAATGGAATTCTAGAAAATATGTAAAGTACTATGATTTTGGCAATAATGTCTTCTCACAGATACTGAAAGAAAGAGTATATGAAAAAAGGCAGTTAACTGAATGCCTTTAAATATTATCTAACAATTATTTCTGTAAAAATGTAAATGAAAACTGTAAAATGTATTACAAAACTCGCCATTTTTATTTAAAGAAAATTATTCATTTATAATTTATATTAATTTATAAAATTTATTAAATTCCGTTCAAAGATAAGTATTATTTAATGGTTTTAATAAAAGATAAGTTTAATGGTTTAAAGATAAGTACTTGCTTTCAAATATCATCCAAAATGCATCGACGCGTAAATTTTAGTGAATGGCATCAAACTTTCAACCTAAAACCCATAACTGCAATAAAATGTGCATATATTAACAAGTTCTTATAGAAAGATACATTTAAAGAAATGCTCTTTCGTACCCTCTTTACAAACTTTAACTATTCTGGATTACATTTTATTAGTATTGCTCTTGTGAGATCTTTGATTTGTAGCCAAAAATCCACCAGAATTTTAAATTGATATAGCTGACGTGCTGAACCAGGAAATGAAAGTTTTTCTCCGAAAGAAACAGCTCTGTTCCGAATAATACTAGTAAACTCCTTTACAGGAATAGTAACTCACAGAAATGGAGATCATTTGAAAGAACTTCATTTCTACTACTACGAAAACGTTGTGCGATCATGGACAAGTTTTAACACTTTCAAGGCACGTTGAACACTTTCAGTTAAGTTATTTCTCAGATCCTATAACAATTCAGCTGCAACTTTATTACTAGAATTCCGCCCACTTTTCTTCTGTTAACACGGATTTCGGCAATTTAGATTCTCGTCACTCGAGCATTCTCAAAACTTTTCTATGATATCTTAAATGATACTTTTTATAGGATAACAAAGTATCAGAAAACGAAGTTTCGAATCTTTCAAGAAGAACTGTATACCTAAGGAAACATAAGAATCTTTGAGACTGAAGACGAATTGTTTTGCGATTTATGGCATGACTCATCTTTGCACATCGCTTTTTTTCTACTCTCAATGCAATAGTTTCGCTGAAATCATTCTTAATAGTTTCTCATAAAACTTTAAACTTTAAAAATCTCTAACTTTAAAAATCGGAAATTCAATGCAAAAAGTGCAAACATGAAATTTCCTACTTCAAAAGTACATTTTAGCAAACAAGATTATAATTACTTAGTAAAGTCATCTTTATCTCTTCATTTGTGCAATGAAATACTAAAATCGTGCTGCTGTTGTTAGAAATCTATTTTATTGATTTCTAATAATTTAAGAAAAAATTCTATTATTATTTAACAGTTGAGGTATTTTAAATTAATTAATATTTACAATGGCTAGTTTATAGTGGCTATATTCAATCACCAAACACCTCAGGAAGTGGGAAATTTTTCTGTTCCAAGCATTATAATATCTTCAATTTAGCAGCTGCTTCCTCTGCCTATTTATCTGTTTCCATCTGGGAATCTTGACTGTAGAAGCCTTGAAAAAGGTTTTAAGATCCAAGTTGTCTTGCGTATTAAAATCTATCTTTTAATCAAAGTAGAACAATATTTGATGTTAAAAGTAGTTAATTAATGAAATTGCAGTCGATAAAAAAAAACGATGGAAACTTTTCAGACAATTTTATTGATTTGGATTACGGTATAGCTCACAAAGACAATCCCTCTGAAGTCTTCATTGAGGATATACAAAATGAAAATGGCTCATGGTAATCATGGCAAAATCAGAGCAGCCCCATGCAAGAAGTCTCATGTATTGTTGAGATTTAAAACCTACATAGAACCACTAACGATTTAGCCGCTTGATCGGTGGTGGTGGGTGAAATTTTCGAGAGAAGAAAGCTGGATAAATATTAACTTGGTTGTTAGACGGAGGAAAAAACTTCTGGTTCAAATAAAAATCACCAAAATTGTTTTAATCAAAAATTGATTATTTAGATAGCAAAACACGCGAGAACTATCTGGCTTGGTTGTCTTAATGAAAGATTTTATTAGAGAAATTGACACTTATTTACATTACGCATGAGAAAACCCATCAGCTTCGTCATATAGCTGGCTCGTTCGCTTGGATCTGAAACGAGGTCAAACCGTCAGTGTACGGTGTATTCTTCATCTCAGATGCTAGAGACCGATCTCTCCTACAGTTAGGCTTAAATTTGCTCTAGCAACAATACACTGCTATGCGTATTGCCTAGCAGCGTATTGTTGCGTTAAATATTGAGTTATTTATTAGTTTGTTTGATTGTTAAGTTATAAATCATTCAACAAATACGACATTTGATTAATTTAAATATTTAAATGCATTTTGATTTCTTATACGGCAAAAGTTACCTCTAATATTTTACTTTATTTAATCAGTTGATAAAAACATAGTCATTTTTTCGAGGAAAGAGTATTTTGTATTGCTAATATTGAGCCATCTTTTCATTTCTTAGGCATTGCACTCTTTCCAGGAATATATATGCATAATGCATTACCTAAAGCCACCCCACAATAGCTGAATTAGTTACTTTAGTATCAAACTGAAGTCTCTTGCAATGATAGCAGTATTCCTGATAGAGCGAGGTGGTAACCTGGTGTTGAAAGAATCCCTGGAAGCAACAATGTGGAAGAGAGCTTATGAAATTGTAAGTATTGTTTCTTTGTTCTAAGACTTATTAGTAGATAGTTAAGTATTCAGACTGAGAATCTCATCAGCTTAGTCAAGGAAGGAATTTGACATGACGTTAGCTCAATTAAAACTCGGTAGATCTCTTCTATGTAGTGCACACGTTTTATTGTGCATTAAACTTTTCACCATTTTATTCGCCACAAGACAATAAAAGTAAATTTAATCTTTTTAAATAATGGTGCCTATGTTTCTGCTACTGGATATAATAGCTGCTTGATAAGTGGCTTTAATTTCTTTGTTTTTGATAATAATTTGCATCAATCATATAAGAAAATTTAGACAGAAATTTTGCAATCTATTCTAACAGAAAACCAAGGTAAATGAAATTAATATCAAATTTTAACTAACAGTTTTTTAGTTCAATAATCACAATGTAGAAAGCTTGGAGCCTTTTATTCTAAAGGTCTGGTTTACAATCTCATTATATGCTAAATTTAAAAAAATATTGTTGTAATAAAAATTTATAAGAAATTTCTTTGAAATCTATATTGATACAGTTTTTGAATCCTTTATTAATTTTTCCGAATATATTTTTTATTCTCTTATGATGAATAAACAGTTTTTTTATGATGTTTAATATTGAGTTATTTATTAGTTACAGGAATTCTATCTTTCTGTTACTCATTTAATATGTGTAATATATGGGGTCAGCCGCTCTTTTCTAAACTCCTCCCGACATCCTACATCTGGCAACGTCCACAACAGTTAGATAATTCTTCAAACTGAGTGAGGAAATCAACGGTGTTGCTCGAGGGTTTCTTCCTCGAGCAGCAGTCAACGGTGTTGCGCCAAGCAGCATCGACGATGCAGAGGCGAAGGACTGTGATTGTTTCTTTGATGACGTGATGCTATTCTGTTTTTATGATGGACTGAACCTTTCATCTCATTTTCATCTTACTTTCTTCTGAACACACCACCCTCATTCTGTACACACCACCTTCATGTTCATTATTTCATTATTAAAACGCTATAAAATACCACTACATTCTTCGTTATTAAGCCTAACCTCATCCTATATATAAAAGTGCGAAATGTATGACGCAGGTATTAGAAAATAATAAAAACTTATGGTTTGAATCAAATTTGCATTAGCGATTGAAATGATGTAATATTTTTAAAAAAAATAACTCTCACATTTAGTTAGTTAAACTTTATTATATATGTTAAAAAAAACAAATTCCAAGAAATTGATTTGCATGGCTAAACGTAAGTTTTCATAACCAAGATAAAACTTTATGAAATAAAAAATATTTTGCCTAATAATCTATAGGTAACGAGCAGAGTATATATTTTTAAACGATATTATCTTTTCTATCCCATGCTATGAACTTCCAAAAAATAAAAGAAATTAATCAGTTTAAAATCAAAATTGAATACTTCAGTAATTCAATAAAAAATCCATAATAATGTAACAAAACGAAACTGAAGCAGATTTTCAAGAAAACGGCACACAAGATATTGAAAAGAAATCTCGTTAAGTAATTATTACATGTAACTTTGCATTTCTTAAAGCTTTATTTGAGTTTGTGCATCGGATAATCACAGTAAATAATCTCAATTACAATGTTAACATTAGAAGAAATATTAGATACATGCTGAGACTAGATGAAAAAATCTAACATAGAAAAGCATCCTGTTCGGTGAAAAAACATGATTTTTTGACGCAAGAAATTTCCAGAAAAGCCACGAAAATCTCAGACAGCCTAATCGGTCATCTGATTTAATAGCAGTAGATATTTTTTCTATGTAATAAGGATATTTTTTTCTGTGTAATGGAGCACATTTCAAAAACATTGTTTTCTAGATCAATAGGGACTATTTTCAGCTCTCAAATGTTCGCGCAATTAAATCTGCAAGTATACTTCTCTTATAATGCTTCAAGCAACTTAGAATGCGATTATCATTTGTATGGAAGCTTGTTTTGCCAACTGTATCACAAACACCGAAATTTAACTTATAGAAACAATGAGCTGACACATTTATTTTACAATAATATAAATGTTTATTCAAAAACTGTTTATATAGATTTCTTTCTACTTTAGCTATCTTCATCTGGATATACTATAATATATATCCCATCATTTCTACTGTTACTTTTAATCAAAATAAGCAAATTTCGAAAGCTTAATAAAGGAAAACAAAAGTTGAAACATTTAAGCTCATTTATATACTACTGTATGTTAAAATTTTCCAGGTTCATTAATAGATACTACTCTCAATTCCAGTCACATTAACTGTTCCTTAAGCTCTAGTCTCAAGCAATTCTCCCGCCCTCATATCATGCCTTCGTACTGTAGTGGTCAGCACGCTGGGCGCATATTTTAGAGGTCCATGGTTCGATTCCCGGCGAGCGCTTTGCTCATTTTTTATCACTCTTGCTTTAAAAGAACCTAACGACCCTACAGCTTCATTAAATAATTTTACTGAAAATTTTAAATTCCATGATAAGATAATGAAGCTTAGTACTACTAGTAACGATAAAAGATGGTAAGATAAAGGACAATTATTTTATTTAACTATTAATAATTTTTATTACGTATTCTTCGCTATTTTTTTCAAACTTTATTAAATTGTAATGCGTGGTTAAACATGAGGTTCAACCCCGCATTACATGAGCATAATTGAGTTGATTGTTCCCAACCAATCAACGAACTAGTAATCTGAAGATTATTTTTTCCAGGTGGAATAAATGCCATCCATCTAAATCTAAATGCCAGCCAATTAAAATAGTCACCACAAAAGGATCCGTCTCAAGATGGATAGCATATAAGGTATTTCTCCCGCCTTCTTAGCTTACCTTCCAGATGTAATATTGAGTACACTTGGCGCGTATTCGAGAGGTCCGAGGTTCAAGTCCCGGCGAGGGCATTGCTCATTTATCGCGTCTTCCCTATCAAAAATGCCTGATGTCTCTACAGTGGCGCCCGAACTAAAAGGGTGGTGAATGATGATTCTCCACGACGACTGGCGACTGGGTCCCCTAATCCCCAGTCGCTTTTTAAAAGGGATAGTACATAAGGTATTTCTCCCGCCTTCTTAGCATGCCTTCGGGGTGTAATGGTAAGCACAACGGGTATTTGAGTTCCGAGGTTCGAGTCCCGGCGAGGGCACTGCTCATTTTTCATGTCTCCTACTTCGAAATAGCTTAATGCCTCTAGAAGCTGTTGAGCATTTTCTATAATTAATAACCTAACTTAGATATCTGGAAATATTTGATATGGGAATGTTTTAACTTCCACCATGTCTACTAAAAGCGCTCGTCCCCAGAGAGTCTGCTGCATGTATAAGCTCTAGAATTGCCACAGTTATCCAAGTAGTACGGTACGATCCAAGTAACTAAACTGATTTAATTAGCCATTCGCGGTTTCGCCTTAATACGGCATGTACTTACACACGCATGGCTTAATCTTTGAGACAAGCTTATGACTACTAGCAGGATCAACCAGGTACCATTTTACGTTCATAGAACGTTCGAGCTGCAAGCATCTTGAAGGATTTCATAGCGCACACCTTAGAAATGCGCTGGTAGCCGCTGATCAGGCGGATACGCAAGGAATATTATCTCGTGATATCGGTAGGGGTTCAAAACTCACTACGTCCTTCACGCTTCACGGCATCATTGCCGGAAGGTGAGCATTCGTGGGCATCAAGAGGCATTTTCTGCGTGGGACGCAGATTCAGAGTTCCGTGTTTTTCAGTTTTTACTATTACGTGTCTGGACGCCCAGTAACGGCACTGGGGCCGAGCTGGTCGCAGACGTGCTGTGAAAGTTTTCAGCTCTCAACCTCGCCTTCAGAAGACTAGGGGATACCTAGAGACAAGCGAACTAATACGCCGGTGTTTGCTTTTGTGATATATATAGGTGCACTAAATTTAAATTTGATTTGATATATCATAACATTCTTTTGATTTTCAATAATACTCGCCGTTTTACATTTTTATACGTAAACAATAGACCGCATAAATATATAGGCCAAATTACTTTGGCTTTTTGGAAGTTCAGACATAATTTTAAATTAAATGTTAGGTACATACCTATTATCCATTTAACCTTGAACAGTCTGAAACTCGTGGAAATTCTGGGGTCTCGGGACTCATAAAACTGAAATACACCATCGGAAGTGTGTTTATATATTGCACCCATAAGCGAAGAAAAGGCAGCCTCACATTGTAAGGGAATTTAATACAGGTATATTTTTCTGCAAATTTAATCGTTAACTCTTGTACAGACCAATTAATATTAACATCAGATATTCATTCATTTATTCTTTTATTTTTCCTGCCAGTATTTCTTTTTCTTAAACTGCTGAATAAAGTACGTTTCAATAATTAATTCTTTCTGTTTATTATATTAACTACAATACACTGAATACATACTACAAAACACGTAATAACTATCCTTTAAGGAAATGGATGCCTTAGTGGTACCTTTCTAATGGAAACTGGCTCGTATTTACATAATACAAGGAGAAATTCATGAAGACATCCATGCAGGTACCCTTTTCTCAAGAATTCGAAAACAAATCGAATTGTTAGTGTTCAGTTATTATATTCACTGCCTCAGATGGGCACGCATTTCCAATGTAAATTATATAGAATATAAAGAATAAAACTCATAATAACATATATTCCTGCATATATAGAACAGAACCTTAAAATATTCTTCACGGGTATAAGCTTTGTTCAGCACATCCCGCATTTTTTCGGAAATTATAATAGCACATCAGTATTTTTCCTTTTCTAGATTAGAAAATCCTTCACCAAATCTGACTGCTTTTTAGTGGAGTCTTTAAACTTATCGAAACATGCTTCAGTTTACATTTTCTTTTCACAAGATTGCAAGATTATTTCATGTAGCTTCGATTTTTTTCAGATTCCGAATGAATCTTTATCCATTTCAAGGTCGATTTGACGCGGTAATTATTCCCTCGTCAGAACATTTTTCCAAAGATGACAACAAAATCTAACAAAGAAATTTATTAAAAATTATAGAATATTGCTAAAACTCTGCATCAACCTAAAGTTAATTTTTTGCCTAATTTAAATTTTACATTGACTTATTTTCCTTAGAATTGTACTGTAGTACGTTCAGATCTAAAATGGACCAACCAGCAGCCAACCAGTAAAGTCGCTGAACACTGGTAGTTCGGTCTGAGGTTTTAATTCCACAAACGGCTGGCTGCATAGGCGTTTTCGTGGAGTTTCCCCCTGTGCAACTCGTGTGCAAGTCAGTTTCCTTTAGAAAGTCCTCCACGAAGGCATTCCTCCCCTAGGCAGATAAGCTCGAGGTTTTTCCATAAACATATAAATAAAAACCAACCAAACCTAATCTAAAATGTTAGGTCTTATTTATATTATGTATTTGCAAGCCTTAATAGCTCGTAATTCTTTCATGGTTATGGAAATTCTCACAATTTTTAAGGAAATTTAGCGTTCATGTGTAACAGTATCAATGCTATTTATACATTTTCCCTTTAATCGAGATTTAAGAAAAAGCTAACTAAAGAAATTGGACATAATTTAATGCTTGTATCGTTAGCTCTTGTAAGAATGCATCCAGGATATAGATCAGCATTTATGAAGATATTGAACTCCTAAAGTTCCTTTTAGGAGCTTCTTTAAGGTCTTTGTATTTCAGTCAAAGCCCAGACTTTAAAAACATCAGTCTTGGCTTAAACTGATTCCTTAAAGAAGTTAGTGGACCTCAAATTAAAAACATATAAACGGAACTTTTACTTGGTGCATTTTGCTTCAAAACTGAATGAATAAAAAGGAAACGTTAACATACGTTAGCTTATATTCTGTATTGAGATAAGTTTATCAAACTTCTGGTAAAAATCCCGAGAAGGTGGTTACCGTATTCAGCAGTGATGTGGCATTTCGGTCAGCAGACGAGGAGATTTTCTGGTCAAATAAATTCCAAAATAACAAATTCAGAAAAAAAAAGTGAATCATCTACTTTTCTTTATATTTAATTTCTTATACTTTTAACGCAATCCTTGTTATTTACGTTTATAATTTCTTCTCATTTTTCTACATTTTTGTGGATTTTCAGCACTACTATTGCCCATTTTGTCATAGCATAGCAGCCCTCAGTTCAGTTTATCTATACAGAATTATGAAAATACAACAAACAGGAAAACAAAAAAATACACAAATAGTAATCAGAATGTATGCGTAATATGAAAGCTTACTGAAGCTGCAATTGAATGATGGCGGGTATTTCTTGGCGCTGTATTTCATCCTCAAATCGATCCGTGAGCTGAGTACGGCTAGGAGTTTCCTCAGACGGGAAAAATTTCATCTTGAAATGAATTCTCCTCAGGTTTGGCTTTTCCCCTAAATCATACGCAATCCATCATAACAAAGTACTGAAATTTACATTATGATAAAGCGAATTTTTCAAGTTTCAAGTTCAAGTAAAGAAAACATAAGGACACTCATCGAGATTTTCTTGGGAATAAAAGAAAATAAATTAATCTTATGCCTTAAAATATTTCTTTGACTTCCATTTCTTCTAATAAATTTGTTCTTTGAATAAAAGTCGTTAAGCTAGAAATTGTAACAGTAGTTTCAGATGGCCGTCAGGACGGCCATCTGAAATTCATTCATCTGGAAACCATAGTCATCCGTGACTCTCACTGTGCCATACCGAAAGAACAAATTTCGAATTCCGCAGAATGCACGGATGTTTGTGAATGTAATAGTGTCTTTATATATGCATAAAGTGCTGCACGGGGACACTGTAAATGTATGGCTAGCTGAAAGTCATGTCTCGTGCGGTTTGGTGGTAAGGCAGAAGGATGGGAGACCCTCGGACCACCCTTACCTTAAAATTGTTGGAAAGTAGAAGTTCAACCTCTTTGACGCCCAGGAAACCACTCTTTCGTGAAATATGGACTCGAAAGCCACAATAAAAAATAGTTCTAGACTACTTTCAACTAACTTTTATTGTTCGTGGTTTGGTGGTAAAGTAGAAGGATGGGAGACCCTCGGACCACCTCTACCTTAAAGTTGTTGGAAAGTAGAAGTTCAACCTCTTTGACGACATGGAAACCAATTTTTTGTGAAATATGGACTCGAAAGCCACAATAACAAGTAATTCTAAACTATGTTCAACTAACTTTGATTGTTCGTATAGAAATATCTATAAGGAAAGATAAATTTTAATATATTTAAATACATAGTCTTTCTTACATGCCGTATCAAATCTATACCGAATCATATTTTCCTAAACAAATATTTAATTCTCTTACTAATTACTAATCATCGTTTATTGGTACAGTGAAATTTATTTGAGGCGGCCATTACGATTTCAGATGATTCTAGACATTTTCAAAAATAATCATCTTAGGTTATGTTCCAATATTAGGTTATGCTCCAATATTTATTCATGTTCTAAGAGATATTGGTCATTCTCTGTGATGAGAACATGACAGACTTCTTCGCAGCATTACTTTTAAAAGATTAAGTACAGATCACAGACATCCAAATCCTACAACCACACATCGTCAATATCACGTAAAACTCCCAAATTGCATTTTTGCTACTTGTATGAATTTTCTAGGTTGTTTTCATCATGTTATAAAGTATTTCTCCTCGCCTTTTTATCATGCCTTAGTGGTGTAATGGTCAGCACGCACGGCCATATTCGAGAGGTCCGTGGTTCGAGTCCCGGCAAGGCCGTTGCTCATTTTTCCTATTCTCTAAAATAAGCTAATGTCTCTACAGTGGCGCCCGAACTAAAAGAAAGATGGTGGATGACGATTTTCCACCACGAAGATTTTGCGATTGGGACAATTAATCCTCAGTCGCCTTTTTAAAGGGGAATTATAATAAATCTCCCACCTTCTCAGCATGCCTTCGTGGCGTAAAGAGGGTAATGGTCAGCACGGTCGGAGCGTGTTCGAGAGGTTCGTGGTTCGAGTCCCGGAGAGGCCATTGCACACTTTTCACATTCTCCTGCTTTAAAATAACCTAACGTTACGTTCATATTCTCTGAACCTGCGTGTAAAAGCACTATTATGACTGTATGAAAACGCTGTTGTGTCAATTTAATAATTTTGTTGTACTTAAAACGAAAACTCATATGAAATATTTAAATGAGCTCTTTCTAATGATTTTCAGATTTTATAGTTTTGATGTCGTGCCTGATGCTTCTTTTTATCTTACCTAGCAAAAATACTTGACTAGCAAAAATAAAATTTCAAGAAATAGAAGTTTTAATTTAGATACTATGGACATTCTTTAAATATTTCCTATACTTCTCTCCGATCTATTGATCAATCTATTCAATTTTTTGGCTTTGCCTTAAGTCGGAAATTGGAGTTTACAATAGCTTATTTTGCTTTGCCTTAAAAGTCACTCCCTTAAGTGCATTGTTTCAAGATAGGGCTTATACGTACATAGAGATTTTTATCTCCAGACTTTCTTTTCTCAACTAGCTCGTAGGATGGTACTCTCTTTGGTAACATAAACTTTGCTAGATCTTTTAAGGATCTAAGGAACCTAGCGACTTCTCGCACAGTCATAAAGAATACAAGCACAGAAAGAGGGTAAAAAAAAACCTTTCTTATTTGTCAAACTCTGAACAGAAATAAGCACGTGCTTCATGCTTACAATAACACCGACACCTTGTGGTGGAACTTCAGAATCGTTACACAATAAATTCAAAAGATAAAAGAGTACTGCTGGACTAGCAATTTAAGTTAAGGCTAACTAGGTTGGCTCAACAACCTACCCGGGGTTATTAAATGACCAAAAAGGCGTATCACTAACTCCGCGTAATAGCAAGGACAGATTCGTAGCGTACGCTAGCTAGCGATAACACGCTCTGCATAAACTCCAAGATTCACTCGTTTAAATACTCACTTCATTTAAATTTAAATTTGCATCCTGGCGAAGAAATACGAGGAGAAATAAGGAAAATTACTAAAAATAATTTGTTATGCAAAATAAGGGAAACCTTGCAAGCTGAGTTAAGATAATGATTTTGCTTAAAATAAGTAAATCCGCATTCACGTTAAAATTTAGAATGTTCTATCATGGAACAAACATCAACTTCCACGGATTTATTATTTCGCTACAAAACTTGTCACAAAATTTTGATAACGTTTAAGATTCATGAAAGTTTAAACATTTGCATACATCTTTCATTTAAATATATATACTTTCAAATTCATTTAGCTTTTAATACGATTTAAGTATTTTTGATAGTAGGACTAGAAGCGTTAAACAGATCTAACCAAAGAGATACTTTTAATATATCTATTTCAAAGAACGCTACTAAATTTATCTTATTCAGAACTGGGCAAAGGGAAATGTAGACGTTAAGGTTTTTGAATATTGTATTGAAATTACTACAGATTTTCGGTTCTTAATGAAGTGATATTAGGCAAAATCTTGTTGTTTTCATATAAATATAATACTGTTTTACGGCAAACTGCTGTTTCAAATACAATGTATTATCGAAGTTCCATATTGTAACTTTAAGCCATAGCAATAAAATAAATAAGTATCTAAAAATCGTCTGATAATTGATGTTTTATATGTATTCGCTATTACTATCATACGTCTGTTTCCTGATAAGCAGTTTTTATAGTTTTAAACAGGAGGAAATATGCAGGTTTTACATAGGAAATACATATTTTAAAATTTTTATATTAAAATTTTTGGCAGCGGAAGGAAATGTTCATCTTCAATTCTTTGCATAAACGTTTTAGTTTTGTTTAATATTTTTTTTATTTATGTTGCAATAAGTAGTTTTGCTAGAAGGTTTAATGCTTAATCATCTGAAGGCAGACTACATATTTTCCGTTTAAATTCATTTTATTTCACTTTATCTAAACATTGTTTTCTTGATAAACCAATGAAAATTTAAGTGTTTTATGTTTTTAACTTTTTTACTGCCTGCCTGAACTTTCTTAGGTGCCGAACAAAAGCTAACATAAAGAATAACAAATTCTACTAAAACTAGTCTGAAACTTTAAATCCTAAGCTGTGAAAAGGAGGAGAGGAATTGTGTGATTTATCAAACCCAATTTAGATTTAATCAACTGTTCTAGTATCAATTAATTCGATCAAAGCAAATGTACACTCAATAAAACTTAACCTGAAAAATAAAGAAGAATAAGTCTTCGCTGGTGCACGGTAAAAATAAAACTATTCATAAAAGTTAAACAGGAAACTTCACTCCAGCTGAAAACTAATTTCCAAAAAAAAAAAAAAAAATCACTTAATTTCTATGTAAACTATCACTGTTCCCTCGCAACTTTACAAATCCTAACCTAAATTAACTTTAATAAAAACTAACAATTCAGCTTTTCAAAAAAGGTATCCAAATTTTTAACTCATTTCTGTTAGGCACAAATTACATAAAATCTGTAGCACAGTTTAAGAAGTTGAAAATTTATCATTTCTTGAACGCAAAAATACTGTTCTTACACTAAAACAATTAAATTAATTAAATTTAGAAACTTCCAAAGCAATTATCTAAAATGCAATTAGCAAAATCAATTCTTAAGAAAATGAATTGTCATAAAATACTTTAAATTGCTAATAAATGCATCAAACATCTAGATAGTTACATTTCATCACTTCTATTCAAAAACATTATGTTTATACAAAAATACAAAGACAAAATAGAAATCAAATATATAATACAAAAAACACATATTCATTGTGGTCTGCCGGTCACGAGACCATTGAAGTGACAAAAATCAGCCTCCAGAAAATTCTTAACCAGATTACAGGATTTAGCTAATTAAACGGGCATATCTTAAATACTATTTCATCTATCTTAAAGAAAGTATTTTTAAATGAAAGAACGAATTCCTCTGCTTTTAACAGTTTAAGTGTGAGGTTGTAGAGACATTAGGATTTTTTTAGGACAGAGAGATGAAAAATTAGCAACCGCCTTCGCCGGGAATCGAACCACGGACCTCTGGAATACCAACCCAGCGTGCAGAACCACTACACCACAAAGGCACGCTAGAAAAGAGGGAGAAATACCGTATAAGGTATATAAAATCATCTTAAGTAATTTTGAACTACAATATTACGGAGAAATTCATCCTATCTCCCATTGTCTCTTTCACGCAAGCTCAGAAAATTGAGTGCGAAAAAGCGTTGAACCTAGCTTACTAAAAGTCCAATTAGTAGAAGAACAAATTAATATATTGATTAAATAAAATAAGCATTGTGTAGTATATTTCGGAATAAATAATAAATTAGTTTTTATTAAACCGTTAATTAATTAAACCACTTAATTTCACTACATAACATTCTTACGTTCGTTACACAGTAATAAGCAGAAAGCTTTGGTTGGAATAAATATTTTGTACATCTGAAGCTAAAATCTTTGGAAACAGGTTACAATTGTTAGTTATAATTCATTCTACAAGCGCTTCGCATGACATATATACACATATACATTCAAGTTGAGAAATGAAAATGAGAAAATACATAATAAAATGCTCTGCCAAGTTCTCCAGACGTATTGAAATGCTTAAAATTAGTTATTTAAAAAGTAACATAAAAACGGTTGAAAACGGCATCTTTAATTTTCTCTTTAAACTTTGACTTCCGGTGTGGCAAACAGTAACTTCCGGCTTGTCATCTCTCAAAAAAAGGATATACGTCTACTTCTTGTCAACATATCAAGATAAGTTGTTTTTGATAGCTAATAATGCGGTGTTTAGAAATGTTAAAAGAATTGAGAATTTTAACCAAAATCAACCTTTTAAACGAGTTCTTAACATGCCTTCTTATTTATTATATATATATATATATATATATATGCCAAAACAAAATATATGGATAAATGTACAAAATTAACTGTGAAACAGGATGAATTCTTCTAAAAATTTTAAAGTCTTTCGAATTTTAAATACTTTCTTCTTCTTTTAAAAAAAAAGAAGTGTTCTCAATTTAAAAAAAAAAAATATTTAGCTTCTTTTATCTAAGACTAACACTAAATATAAAGATACCTGTCACTTCTTTTATAAATTTCTGTGTTTCATTTACAATATGCTAATAAATGCTTCTTTTTTTAATGTTAATTGTTATTTCCGTAAAGGAATTCATGAAGATATTATTTGAGATTTTTCACTTCAGATTTCCTGCTAAAGAAACATTCAAATTTAATTTGTGCTTGAAAAGAAGCGCAGACCACAAAGTTACAGCTGTATCGCAGTTAATGAAAAAAAGTTGTGTAAATGCCCAAATCCATCTATATATGTACTTCCCTTAGCAAGTGACTTATATCACAACCAAAGAACAATGTTAATGTCTTACCCGAAGCGATTGGCTGATATCTGTAGCGGTAAGTACTTTAATACTTCCAGAACCAAGTCTGTAAGAAATTTCTCTTTGTTTTAAACTTTTTAAATATTAACTACTGAGCTTCTGTCCTTCAGTTCTGTTGCACGTTTTGAAAGCTGTTCTTTAAATTTTACCCGGTTTTTCTGTTAGTCTACAGACAACGGATTTCAATAAAACGTTTAGTTTGTTTTGACGCCGTGCTAGTTTTCTGTTTTAAAAATACTTAGTTTGTAGAGACATTAGGTATTTTTTGGGATGCAAGAAAGATGAATAATGAGCAACGTCCTTGCCGGGAATCGAACCGTGGACCTCTGGAATACAAGCCCAGCGTGCAGACCACCACACCACGAAGGCATGCCAAGAAGGCGGGATAAATATCTTATAAGTACTGAGTGGATGATAAGCAACCAACAAAAAACAAAAAAAAATTTAGTTTTAGTAAAGTCAGTTAACGAACTGGTTAAAATTTAAAACAAACCAGAACTTAATATGATGGCAGTGAAGTGTTGTCTATTTAATAATTGATGACTGAATTTGAAAAGTTTTGAATTTAAAAAACAATTTAACTCTTGATCTCCAAATTGAAACTTGGTTTTCTTCAAATTCACGCTTTAACAACGGAACCTAATTACCAATCTACAATTCTGCGGAATTTAAACCTCAAACCACTTGACAACAGTTACCAGGCGGAAACCCTAGCTGCAATTTTATGAGTCTGAAACGCAAAGCACGTCTAGAAATGCTCTTTTCCAAAAGACATCATCAGAATACTAATCTGAAATTACGCAACATACTTAAAGCAACGTTTGTCATATAATGAACTTAGTTCTTAATTCTTTCCTAGCAGGGAACCCAGTGCGTTTATCATAACAATGAGTTTTATTTTTGTCGACCTTCTATATAAAAAAATAAGGCATGTGTTTGTATCATTCATTATAAATGCTTTCTTCTTATGCATGTTTCGTGCTTTATGATACACAGTCTTAGAATACGTGCTATAGAAGCGTGTCCTTATTTTTGACAGTCTATGAAATTTAGTTTTGTTGCCGTGTTTACATGCAATTCTTCTTCTTGAATCGCTATAGAGAATTTGATCTTAGCAGCACCGTTTGCGCAATTGGATTTGGTCCATGTATTCTGTAGAAAATACAGACACATTTAAATTTTTTATATGATCGTGATTAATAAAAGTTTTTATCTTTTACCTTTAGATTCGGATGATATTTTTCTTGGCTTTTTAAATCCATCTAAATGTGATAATATACATGAAATAAATTCGATGCGCTTTTTTTCACCTTTTATATAGTAATCTCTTTAGTCTTTATTCGATCGTAAAGAAGACTCCATACGAACCTTCAGATGTCAATCCTTTCATACCATTATACAGCAAAATTTCAAAACGATATTCTTAGTTAAAGACATAGAAATTTTTAAAGTAATATATGAATTGCATATGTTGGAAGCATATGCATATGTTGAAACAATTTAACCATTACTTGTGAATAAGTAACATAACACAAAATAGTATATACAATCAGAATGAATTAAACTTCAACTACCTGACCGGCTCCTACTTCAATATAATCTGCCTCATTAGCTGCACACAACAAATAGTCAAGAATATCAATATAAATTAAAGTAAGTTTGCTAGCACAAGATATTCAGCTACAGAGCTACTTTCGAATACGCCTCATAAATTCGGAACTAACTACTTCCAACATTTTGCAACTTAAATACTATATCTGAACTCATTTAGATTTACATTGTGGAAATCAGAAGGGAAAGGAAAAGTTTCTTAAAATAAAAATAATTGATTAGTATAGCATAAGGTCTTTACAAGTTCACTAACAAAGTGTCTGGAAAAAAAAACGCATCTCGGATGACCAAAGGTATCTTGAATTACTAATACTCAAGTCAACAACAAATGACTTCCGGAGATGTTTTGTGCAACTCCGGACGCAATATTTACTATAAGAGGATTCTAAAAATATCATTTTAACATTCTCTATTGCTTAACTTCCATTAGCGCAGACTGATAGCAAGTGAATTACAAAAGTATGAATTTGGCTTCCAGAAACTTATGACCCGATAGTGTTGCAGACAGACTTTAAATGCTTATTTTGTTATTTAAAATATTGTATTTGTAGGCAAACCCATGGGCTTAGAAATTAACAAAGATCATGTGAAGGATAAATTATAATATCATATCATGCGGCGTACAGGAAAGGAAGAATTAAATATTCTATTTTTTTCGTTTGACGATTTTGCGCTGAATCACTATAAATGTCCGTCTTACTTTTCAAACTGTTGCCACCAAATCTTAGAGTCCTGCATTATATTTGAAGAAATGAAATAATGAAAACGCTACATAAATGTATGTCTATTTCTCGCATTGTGATAAAACAACGGTACCTAGAGCCATTGAAATTTGAATGACGTAATCCTACTGCGAATATGGGCATGTGGAAGCCCAAATTTGAAATTTGGAATTTGTTTTATTATCGATTTCATATTTTATAAACTTTAACGAATTTTTGAGTTACAAACCCAAGGATTTCAAAGCGAGCAATGGCAACGCTCTACGCGGAAAAAAACCTTTTTATCTCCAGCGCGCGGAACTGTGTATCGGAAATTTTAAAAATAAGCTCATTTTAAATTTATTTTGCGACATTGCTATTGAACTGAATTTTATGGTTTAAGTGCAAATAACATGATATTTAATAAATAAAGTTAACACATGAAACGTTAAAAAACGGCCCCTTTAAACCTAATTTAAAATCTGAAAGCTTTCAGATTTTTTTTTTTTTTTTTTTTTTTTTTTTAAAGTATAAACGATGACTTTTTCTGTTTCTTATTGTTTGTATATTTTTTGTGTGTTAGGTTAAATGATTCCCAGTGTTCCTGTGTTATTATTGCAAAGTACTGCCGTAACTTTTAACTAAGCGATAATCTATGCCCACAAATCATTTTAAATTAATTCCCAGGGGTACCCTCAGTTTCCGAACTTTTAGGATAACCTATATATATGTAAAATATAAAATATCTGTCTTTCAAAATCTTTCAAATAACAGCCCTTTAACTTCTGTCTTCATTTTTAAAATACTAAAGCAATAAATTTTCTAACTAAGCGAAAACAATCCGTCATCTAATCTGTATTGTGAACTTATCGATGAAATCCTAACCCGACATTCTGGACATCAAACTGTCATGTGATCTGAAATAAGGCAAAAGGTTCATTGCGTCGCAACTCCCCCTTCTTCGTTTTTCACTTCTAGACGCTTGTGTCTGCTTCTAGACGCTTGTGTTGCCTTGCATAGTTTTACTTTTCTGATTTTACCTATTGTTTAAAAGATAAGCTTTACGAAATTAGGCGGGTGCATAGCGTACCCTCGGTGATAATGTGCATTATCCAGAAGAAATAAAATTGTTTGTGTAATTTAGGCCACACATCTGCAAGTTTTTTGGTTTATGCATTAATCCTTCTAACGACGCAGTCAAGTTGTCTTCAAGTTATGATGCAGAGAACCACCGCCAATCCGTTGGTGGTGGTTCTATGCATCATAACTTGAAGACAACTAATACAATTTATATAACCAAGAGACTGAAAGACAATGTATATAACCAAGAGACCGAAAGACAATTTATGTAACCAAATAAATAGGCATTGATATTTTTAGTACCAGCAAGCAAGCAAAGAAGTAATGAGTGTTGGCGGGCTAATATGTAGAGAGACAATATTTATTTTAGATTAAAGATATATTATTTTCCGGAAGTGAATAACTTCAGATAGTAACCAGAGCTAAACAGTACTGAAACGTAGAGTATTAAGTACTTTGATTTTAATATATAATTTGTTTCTCACGGAACATCCTTTTATTCAAGAAGCATTTCGCATTAATCAGAATATAAAAATAGATAAAAGATTGAAATTTAATAATTAGGTGATCATTCAGAAGGACCAGGTTTAGAACCTATCAAAGTAGTCGTTACATTACTTTTTCAACCTAGTATTCTGAAGTCTATTTTTTCTTTGATCACGCTAATAAAACTAGTTAAGTGACATGCAGACTTCATATCTAAACTAGAAATTGTTAGAGGAATTTTATGTATGCTTTCTTTAAAAGGGTTAAATTGTATAAATCTAATAATGAAACCTCTATTTCGAAACTATCTACAAAACGCCTAATTAAATTAATTATTTGGATGTTCACCGTTCAGAAACATTCCTTCTCTTCCAAATTACGATATACTCATTACGCAGTTATCTATATAATCGTTAATTTACAGTAGAATAAAATGTTTCAACAATTTTTGGATGCTATGTTCACTTGACAACCAAGATACACTCTCCGTGCACAGAAAAGCTTAAAAATGCTGATGTCATTCCAGTCAAACATAAGCATGAATATGCATCTTTTCTAATAATTTACTGTTAATGAATTTTAGAAACTTTAGTTACAGGTACAATTAAGCGACATAACCAAAAAGCATATGTCTCCCTTAGTTTGTGTTACTCTATCTTAAAATTAGTAAAACTAGAATTTATTTCTCTCTTTCCCCTTAATTTTTATTGAGTCCTATTTTATATCACCTAGATAAAGGCTTGAAAAATTTCTATTATTCGTCTCTCATTCACGTAGTCAAGCAAGAGATTTTCACGTGTTATTTTCACTTTTAAAATTCAATTATGCTTTGGTCCAGGTGATTCATTTCCATTACGCTATTCAATAGTGAAAATGAGCATTTATTCAAAACAGAGTGTAGAGCAAGAAAAGATCATTCTTTTTTCATATGCATTGCCATTAAAAAGCCATAATTTCAACTAATTGTTGAGAATAAAATGCTTATATATGGCAAATGCAAGATTTAAAAAATATTTTTCTTTGTATGCAACATTTGCCTTCTCAAATACCATAGCGATTTCTTCTGCATAAATTATCTTGTTAAATTTCAATGAACACGAGAATAAAACGAATTTATTTCCATTTTCTTAAAATTTATTCAAAATTTTATAAATATAAATACGTTATCGTTAAAATTCATTTTCGAGATTCGACAGTTTTGGTTCCGAGACTTATTAACTCTTTATCGAAGCAAATAACTAATCAAACATCAAGGGCAGAAACAGAGAATGTTTCGAACTGCTCCTTCAAAGAGCAAACGTACGATAAGTGAAGATCATTTTCCTGTTAGACATATATATGTTCATATATATATATACGCATACACATATAGAAACACACATGTATACATATATATGTATATAAATGTGTGTGTGTCGATCATATGTGCCTCAGTGTCGATCAATATAACAGATCACTTCCAAGTGACGTATTTTCTCCGCAATTAGACAATGGTCGAAACCTTTGGGGGACTGATGCTGGATTGTTTATTGCATCGGTATTGCTGTAGAGACATTAGGTATTTTTAAAGCAGGAGTCATGAAAAATTAGCAACCGCATTCACCGGGAATCGAACCGCGGACCTCTGGAATACGCGCCCAGCGTGCAGACCACCACACCACGAAGGCATGCCAAGAAGGCGGGAGAAATACCTTATAGTATGTTTTAGATCATTAACAATTGTAGTATTGGACTGTCGACTATTGAACAATAATATTTTAGACTTATGTTATAATAATAGTTTATATGCATAATATAAATTTAAAAATAATCTTTGGTAAACTCTAATCATTAAAAGCATGTGAAAGGATGCTAATTATATTAATAATAGAAAATTATTTTATTACATTCAGGATTATTCTATTCCTTGAGTTAGATTTGACGCTGCTGAAGCCAGTTGCGGATAGATGGCACTCTTAGAAAAGATTAAATGCATTTGCTGTTCTGTTACCAGTCGGAAAAGATCATGTGCCCGGTAGTCAAGTGAGAATGCGCCTCGTTATAGCATTTCGATTCACATGTCTTAGTGCCTAAACTGTTTAACATTCCCCTTTGATTATAATTTGGGTGATAAATATTCTTATCTTCATATAGACTATTCCAAGTGCTTAGTCCCGCATGAGAACATGGCCTTTTGTTCAAATTATTTCATTTTCGAAAAAAATTTTAAAGCGTGACCGAGAATTACTATTTACAGGTTTATTCATTATCATAAATTTGTTTCCAAGGGTCGAAACAGAAAGCTGTTGTGTTGCAAGTGAAAAATCTTATCCTTATCCCAGGTGAATATCCTAAATTATTTGAAAGAATTTTGCGGCTTCGATTGTGGTAGTTCTATAAAGCAAAACAAAACAGCCTAGTATGTTTTGATTAGAGCATTATTTCTTTGAATATTGATATTTTATATGCACTATCATCTACGAAATCTCACGCTTGACTTTATAGTTTCTTACCAGTGCATGACTCAGACTGAAGTGTCTATTCTTAAATTACTCAAATTAAAGCCTTTTTTTAACAATATTCTTTTTTATCCTCAAAACTGGAAATTTTTTAGCTATAAATGTTGGCCTTTTTCCGAGAGAGGCCTTTTCCGGGAGCTGGAAAAGCCCTTGGTTTTATCATTCGTTTTTCTAATGAAACCAATTTAGCGACTGAAATGTGCTCTATCTAGGTAATAAAAACGACTCTCTAGAAATGCACTAAGATTTGGATACACCTTTGGTAATTAATTCAAATTATCGCTGGGAACATAATATAATAAACACTGTGAACATAATATTACACATAATATAATAACACATAATAGGTAATAATATTACACATAATATAATACATAACACATAATAGGTAATAATATTACACATAATATAATACATAACACATAATATAATACATAACATATAATAACACATACTATGTGTGAACATAATCACTGTGAAGATAATATGAGTTAAAATATTTTGTATGTTTAAAATTTAAATTAATTAATTTAAATAATGAATAGGTACTCAAGTATACTTTTCTCAAGATTTAATAGAGATCTTAACACTATTTAGCCTCAAGCTCTGTATTTTAGTACGAATATGATATGAATTATCTGTGGAAAACACCCCAAAACATATGATGTTTCAATATTTAAACTCAGAATACATTTTCTTAAATGCTCGTTTTGAGGCAGTAATGAGAATAATTCGCGGCAACAAATCATATTCACTAGACGAAAAGAAAGAGGCTTAATATTTTATTCAGGAAACGTAGATACTTCTGTGTATCTTTAATAATGTCCTTTAATTTCAATGCGTATAAATTAAGCTTACTATTTATTCTTAAATAACTGCAGTAGGTGAATATATCAAAGGGGAACAGATTTTCCAAAATTATAGAAACAATATTTAATATCTGAGTTTATATATTTAATATCTGAGTTCATATATTTAATATCTGAGTTCACATTTCATTTTAATCTGCAATATAAAGTGTTAGCCAACAGATTAAGGAAGTGTTTCATATGGTAAAGGAAAATTTATGGCGCTTATACGAAATTTCCTTATATGTGCCTTATCTAGCTACTTGATTTAGAATAACTCTTGACTTTTATAATGAAGTTGCAAAGTAAGTTCGCCAAATTTGCGAATTATCGAATATCGAAGGACCAAAATTATGAAGCTATATAACTGAACCTAAATTTTGTAATGAAGCCTCATTCATAACAAACAGGCAAATCTGAGGCACACAAATATGACTGATTTCTCTGTAATAGTCCCATATTTATTTGAATGTGCCTTAATTTTCCCAAGCTACACACTAGATAGTCAATTTTTTTGTTTCCAATTAGTTTTTAAACTCTCATCTTTAATGGGAAAGTACTTTCACAAGCGATGCTTTACATCATCTAATTAGTTTGAGTAGAATCAAAGCTCATTAGAATACGTAATTAGTGGGTTGGAATATCATTTTCTGTTCACTTGTCAGAAATATTTAAGTAAATCCTTGAAATCTGGAAAATTTATAAGAGGGCAATTATCAAAATATATGATGTAAATTCTGGAAAATCCCTATTTTTTATTCCGTTTTATTTGATGATATAGAAATAGTTTTATTTACAATGTATTTAAAGATATACGATTACTGAGAAACTAATGTTACAAAAGGTTTATATTACGTATCAGCTTTAGTTCCTCCTAACTCGAGGGGCTTTTGTATCCTTCCTCGCATTGAAAGCAAAGTCTAGCCAGTTTTCATAAAGGGCTTAGAATGCATTCTTTGTCTGTAAATGATAGCAATAGAATGCTTTGCGATAACTAATTAACCAACTGGAGTATGAGAAAATAACACTAAATCAAGTATTCTCTGTATAATCCATTGGAATTTTTTTAATTATTAAGTAAGTGAAACTATAAATAATACATATGAGATTTTGAAAAAGTAATAAATTTGCCAACCGGTGTTTGAAAGCAATCCCGTTTGCACAAATTCTAGAAGTTTAAGTTTTAGCAATATTATTATTGATTAAGCTCTTCAAGAGTATTTATTTCATTTGTAATAATCTGAATCCCATCCAAATACTTAATATAAACATAAACACTTAAATTAATTTTTGTGTATAGCATATTTTTGCATTTTAGTAGTTAAAAAGCCGTTTTGATGGTTTTCAAAACTATTTTTTAGAACTCTATTTATTAATATTTTGGCCATTCTTTGCACTATTTTACAACAATTGTAGAATAGTCAAAACTACATAAAATAAAATTCGTATACGTTTTTAATGAAAAATAGTAATATGTGTTTCTTATGTAATCTTAGTTTCCCATTAGTGCTTATATGCTATATATGCTCTGCATGTCATATGCCAAAATGCACAATGTGAGCAATTGTTTTAACAGATTTTTAAATATATATTTATGCATATACTCTCAATGTATATTCTTTAAATCAAGAAAAAAATTACAAACACGTAAAATAATTACCAAAAAATTCATTTCTTTAATCTGGAAAAGAAATATTAGGACTGTAAAGAATTTTATGAATTATTTATTTATAATTTCAGTCTTCACTATAACCTCTCCATTCCATATTCCCCACCAGAATGCAAATAAGTAGCCAGTATTTAAACTAAGGTTTCTCATTTTAAAATAGAATGTGTTTCTGGCATCGCGCACACGCTACGCTTTCATGCCAGATCTGATAAATGTAATTATTCAGTTTTGCATTGCTGCCAACGCTTTGATGCTGACGCACCAATAGTTAGTGACCTAGCTTCGTGTAACATTTAAATGCGCAGTCTTTGATTGCTGTTCAACGTATGATTTAAATTTGACTGTTCTACTTAGTTGCATATCACTACGAATTGTGGCTTATATTGTAGCTTTGTGTTTCTAAATTCTATTTCAATAAAAGGGATATTTTTAAGCTACTCACGACTTTGTCGTTGTTTCAAGCATAGCAATAATGACTTCCAGTGTCAAAAACAACGTTTTTCATCAGCTTGCTTCTACAGTCTAAAGTTAAAATTGTTCCTTAATAATTGCATGAGGTGGTAAAACTTGAGGTGAATGGCTTTCATTTCTTAACATTAAACAGAGACTTTTATTTGATTGTTTAGTGTACATCTGTATCAAAACTGCGATAAGTCTTTGAATAAAGTGTTAGCTACTTTTTCACTTTTCTTTTTTTTTTTTTTTTTTCGTTCTCTGTTCCCCAGTTAAACAATTTGTATTTTTAAAACACTGAAGCTTTCTTCAATACTTTCTCATCGGTTTTTCCCTTTGTATTTTCATAACACTTACTGGCATAAACAGGGATAATATATAAAAGCTAGCTGTAAAACTTTTCTATAATTAGTAGCGTGTTCCAAGTTGGTAAATGAAATGTTTTGAAAATATACATTTTCAACATACAGTTCATTCATAATCAAGATTTCTGCCACTTCTCATGCATATGTTCAATGAATTTTTGACTTTTTGAGAGCATTTGTTAAAAACGTTTCCGAAATACCCTTCGAAAATGTTTTTTTGCTCACTTCAATACTTCATTAATCTAATATCGAGAACGATTAAGTGTTTGTTCTCCCTTCATTGATTAAGTTAATGAGGACCCAATTACTTCTGCAAAAGAATCATCTCAGTATGGTTTCTATTCGCCGAAACTCTTCTACTGTTGCTAAAGATCCTCTACTGTTATAAAAGAGCATCCCAAAGATAAAGTAAAACACAAATTTTCCGCTATTTCGGTTTCTTTACAAAACAATTTTTCTTCATTTTCGAGTTTACGTCTGAGGAAGAAAGAAGATTATTCTGTTTCACATACGAAACAGTGCAACTGCACGTTTCACTTTAACCCAACTACTGATGTTAATCATGTTTCCTTTAGAAGATATCAGCTCCAAAATACATTAGAATGTTCTAGCTAAATTGAAAGTGCTTGGCAGCCATAATACTTAAGAATGTGTATGGACTAATTAATATCTTTCTTCTAAGTCTTTAACAACAAGTTCAAAGGAAGATGAAATTCCCCTTTTATTCGACTCAAGTGTATTTACAGTTGGGCTTTCTCGGGCGTACAGGAAGTCTCCACTTGTGCTTAAGGTAGAAAATAAAAACTAATCTAATGCTAACTAAACTAAAAATTGCATAGATAGTGTTGGACGGTTAATACTAGCAGGCACGTAACAATACGTCCGAACTAGTAAGATTTAGCTTGAAGCAACAACGTGGCCAGAAGAGTAGAACGCGCTCTGTTTCGAAGTGATCCCGAAAGAGGATAACAGATGATTTGAATTAATTTCCCACAATGATGACATTTAACTTTGGACAACGCAATGTTGTTAGGTTGCGCATTAAACAGTAATGTTATTTTAACAAGAACAAAGAAATGATATGCTCTACACAGACATATTGTATAATAGTTGTAACTTGTGTTTCCTATAAATATTTTAATCCATAATTTGATTTCTCGGAGTTATTTTCCAAAGGGTGCTGAACTTTAAATCACTCCAGATAACGTTTAGTGGCCACAAAATTTTACCTCCAATTCAATAAATAAAAATTGCTATTCAAGCTACCATAAAACATAGACATTTGGAGAACATTATAGATGAGAAAAATTTACATGAAATATCAAATCCAAATTCTGATGTACTTTTTCAGTGGAATGAAATTTTATAGCTAATGCATATAATTTATCATTCTATAAAAGAACTGAAACTACGGGCTAAAATAAAATAATATTTTTAATTCTTAAACAATATTGTTATCTGGGGCATGTAGGACGCACAAAAAATTAAAAAGTCAAAATTGGACACTGGCATTTAATCAAAATGCACACTGCAGCTCAGCAATCTATTTCTATATACTAAAATCGATCTGAAATATTTTCTTGGTATCTTTCCTTTAAGCAGCATCGTGCCTGTAAATCTAAAATTTCCTGTGAGTTTCATTACTACATATTTTGTGTGTTGTGGATTTTTCATTTTGTTATTGTGGATTCTGTTGTGGATTTCCATTTTCATTTCCAGATTTCTTTCATAAAATTTCTTCATTGTTCATAAAACCGCAAGCAAATATCCTTTCAGAATAAATCTGTTCTCTTTACAAATTCAATTTTACTTTTTTCTTTGCTATTATCTATAACTCTGTAAGGAGTTATCAGAGTTCCTTCAGTGTACTTGTTAACACTTCTAATTTGCAATTGGAAGGTTTCTGTTTCCATTTCCAAGTAAGTTGAATTTTCAAGATTTTTGCTCACAAAAAAGAAAAGACAATAACGGCACTAAAAATGCATTAGTTTTATATTTTCATCCAATTTCTATTAAATGTTTTCATTAAAACTTTAAACTGAGTTTTCATTATATAATTTAAATTCTAAACTATCCTTCCAGGTCTTTTCTCATAAACAAATGAATACATTGATCAGCTAAGGATAGAAAATAACGCAACTTATAGTTAATACAAGCTTCGTGCAAGCCGATGATCAGTAAAATGTCATTCACTCCCATTACGATCCCGGTTTGAAAAATATGTATACCTGAGGCTCTGTAGTGACCCAAAAAACTCGAAACATCGGATCTGTTTTCTGTTAAAATTTCGAAGTGGAATTCGAGGTAACTTTTATCAAGAATTTGTTGCACATAATATGTATGTATAGAACTTCAAAATCTTTGAGAGACCAATAAATTAGATATTAGAAATTGTGTTTTATACAGCAGATTTTTTTTCCGTTATAATTCCTGTATATTATCGTATTTTACAATAATAAAAAGTAAAACAGGAACCTACGCTAACAGTAAGTTTGAACACAGAATAAATCAAGATGGACATCGAGATATTATGAGCTTGCATAATACTTTCACAGAATGTTTGTAGGTTTTACTGAAAAATTTTCACACTTTAACATATTCTATAGTTAGATTATTAGGGTAGCTATTTGCTTTACTGTTCTTTTATTCGAGGCAGGTGTAACACGCATTTCTTAAAGAAATGCCATAAGTATACTTAAAAGCTCAGTATTATGTTACGAAAATGCTTATTCATAACTATAAATGTATGTATATTTTAGGGAAAGATGTGTATTTTAAAAATTGCCTGAATCGTGACTTTTATGTGATGTAATATATCGGGTAAAACTAATAGAGAATGGCAACAAATTTATATATGTATCATGTTTTTAAAATACGTAGATGAAAACACTGGAACTTTTAACAGCTTTCGATTTTGCGTCATGACTGAGAAGACCGTAGTGGCTGAGTGAAAAAGCATGATGACGCATTTAGCACAACTGAACTTGAAGAAACACAATCCTTATTTTTTTAAGCATATCAAATCATTTTTTGCATACAAGATATTTCTTAATTATAGTTGAATACAATAAGTTCCATTTTAAAGTACGACGTTATCTTAGGCAAATAGCAGCAGCGTGGAAAAGCAACGTCTTGCTGACAGGGAAGCATAAGCGAACGAGAACGCTGCAACTCAGAGGAAGTAAGAACGGAATCAATAGTTTCAGTTCGAGTTAAAGAAAGTTTCGAAATAAAATTTGATTGGACAATATGTATCTGCATTAAAACGTTACGTAACATAGAAAGATCTAGAATCCGGGAGAACAGTTGAATTTAGAGGGAGACCATAAAATCTAAAATCATTAATTTTGAGGTCGCCAATTATTTTTAAAGCAGCTATCATATTATGTTATATCTTACATATATATATGTGGGGGGTACATATTTTATAAACTTATATTTTATTGGAGAAGTTAAACAACAAAAAATCAGCATAATGTTTGTAAATTTTGCAGGACTAGTTTGGATGGTTTAAATATAGAACCAACTTTTTCAGCTGCTTAAGATAAATGAAAGAGATAGGATATGGTGATACGAATGACTGTAAAAAAGTCTACTGACGCCATCTATTGATGAAAAAGAAAGCTAAAACATAATTTCCTGAACGGCTGAGGGTAAAGATGGATTGTAATTAGTGTCATTAATTAGAACTAAAAGATATTTTTGAATTTGAAACGCCTCTATAAATTCTAATTCACCAATGGAAGACTGCTGATTCTTGCTTAACTCACGCTGTTGTTAACATTACGCTGTTTAACTATTATTTCTGTTTAACTTTCCAATAATCGTTTTATTAGGTTTGTTATTTTGACATAAACCTAGATTTTGTTAACAGTATACTAATGTAATTGCCCAGGCAGTTTGGGTAAAGATTGGCTCATGCTTTTAAAAGGCAATACGGCCGCATTTTGCACTTAAATCTGGGAAATTATCAATGATATTGTATTGTTAATAAAGTAAGTGAATAAGAAAAAAGATCTAAAATAGGATTTTATGTAAATCTACTAACCTATAAATAAACGATATGTCTTGACATGTAATTAACGTTTAGCCTTCTTCCAAGTATTTTACAGTAGAAAAATAATAACTTAAATAAAATTTCAATTAGCATATCATAATATAGAGTAACAGGACAGTCAAAAATTATGCATACTGTTTGCTAGTTTAAAACTTGACAACCTGGCTTTTCCATCTCGCGATTTCTAACATAATCAATCTTCAACCAAAAGTAAACGCATATTAAAATTGGAGCGCAACTACAGAAAAAACGAATGTATGTAGCCCGTTGTGTGAAAGGAAATAAAATGGAAAATCCTGACACTCAAAATTTCTTTCCTGGTACTAATAAAAACGTTGGAGAAATACAATACACAGAAAATGACTCTATAAAACGCAGGATTCCAAAACTGCGATGCATATTATTAATAAGTTATTATTATTATAGCCTAAACTGATGAAATCATTTCAATTTTTGGACAAAATTATGAATGAAATTTTCTTAAAATCAGTATTTCTCCAGAATAAAATTACAGATTATTCTTGCATTCAGGCGTTAAGTAAAGATTAAAGTTTCATTCCTTAGTATTTTTATTATTTTTTCATGTTTTATATTTTTATGAATAAAATTAGTATTCATAATTATAAATGTATATTTTAGAGGAAGATATATATCTCGAGGGAAAGGTCTGAATCATTCTTTTAAATGTGAAATTATTAACGTAAGGAGAAACTAAAAAGTAACGAAAAATATTTACTGATTGCTTTTATTAATTGCACTCAATAATAATTGTAATTAACGGTACTTACGCTAAATCACAAAAAGTGACGGAAAACCAAATTTACGTTATTTTTTTTCCGATATCTGTGCCGCGCTTCTATCTGCAACTCCTACAATAAAACATTCAGCAATTTCTTTTCTCAAGCCACCAAATAGCCATTGCTGCAAAAGTATTCGATCCGCTTCATTTTGGTTCCTGTAAAGGCTTTTGTTGATTTCTGCTGTTTTGTTAGACACTCCGATTTTATCGAACGTTCTGTTTAGAGCTAACTCTACGAGTATAAACTTTCCATAAGTAATTGTTCCAATATATTGCTGTTTTCTCGGCCATATGCAGTTGCTGTTTTCTCCATTAAACAGATGTTAACTCTCTCGATCAGCTGTAATGAATTGTAGTGCAGTCACAAATGTGATTCTACGAAGCCTATGGACAAAGATCGGAGATACATCATACGGAAGTGCTGATGTTAGGAGGAGTAATGTTTATGCATAACTGGCGCTAAATCTCTGAGTATCGGCAATGAGATCATTGATCAGCTAGCAGGAGAGGCTGCGAACAGTATTTTAACATCAATTATTTCCTTGCCTAATCCAATTCTTACTTCAAATCTAGTTTAGAAAAAGATCTTGCGTCACAATGGAAATTTTTATGGTCACAAGAAGTCACTTAAGGAGAACATTTACCTTCTTACCCATTCCCTCACGTAAATTAGTTTCTACAAATAGTGTAGTGACTTATCTTCTGACAGCTCGTAGACCTTTTGTGGCATACTTATTTCATTTTAGGGTACATAACACAAACAGTAGCATTTGTGGCTTACCAGGTACATTAGATCACTACTTATTTCAGTTTCAAATAACCAAAGATCTACATTTTTGGCCCTATACAACAAACAGTGCTCGTGAATGATTTCAGCAGATTCTTAAGAATAATTCTCATCGCCAGAAGCTTCAGACTCTAATGAACTGTCTTATAATAAACAGCGATTATCTCAAAGCAGTACAATTCTCATTTTTATATATAATTTTTTATCTACTAATATTATTAACGTAAGTAGCAGTCTCAAAAGTGGCTTATAATCTTAATGACAATAATTTTACTTTTGTAATATTATTTTATTACTTTTTTATAATAAACACCTCTAAATGTGCAGAAAAAGCTGAAAGTCTTTCAGACGGAACAGCTGCTCATTCTGTGGTTTCCTGTGTTCGAAGACAGTTTAACTATTGAGGGGATAATATGTAAAGTACCTTCTTAATGGGCTTTTAACTAGAATTCTTATTTAGCTTTTATATATATATGTTGTAATACCTTCTTGGAAAAGACATGTAAGAAACTAGTACGTTTAATTACATTTAAAGTATTTACATGTTTAACAAATATGTTAGTTATAAACTGAATTAACTTCTTCAATACATTTTTGTATATGTCTTTATCGTCGTCGTTCTTTTACTGCATCTTCAGTCCAACTCATCTGATTGCCAACTCACAAAACGAAAAATAAAACATTAAAAGAATTATACTATGAACAATATGGAAGCCATCTGGTATTCAACATTGGCACTAGACACATATATATATATATATATTTAGAGTTTGCTGGATAGACAAATAGATATAGATAAGAAAGTGTTTATAATTTTACTTTTCTTATCAAAACGGATAAAGCAAATCAAACTTTCGATCCCTTGAAGTTCGTTTTATAGGGAGGTTTGATGGTATTTGGAATTAAAATGCGTAATGTCGTTCCATACTTAAAAATTGTATCATGGTGGAAGTAATCATTTGTTATTGATAAAAGTAATCCCACGTTTTACTAATTTTTTTCTTGGAACATTAAGCTGTCATGAGACCGGGATTTTCCTCCATTTAGGAAAGAAATCCAAGGATATTCGCTGTCGTTCAGAAAAAGAGAACTGAATAACGAAAATATTGTTCAGTTAATCTTCTTTGCAATTATTGTAGAACTGAAAAAATATTTGACAATGTGAGGAAAAAATCTGAAATAATTAAATGCACTAAAAATAAATGAATGAATAAAATAATAAAAAACTGAAAAATTAAAATATTCAGTTAAATTTTTTACAGTTATTGTAAAGAATAAAAGTATGACAATTTAAGAGAAAATGTTTAAAAAATTAAGTGCATTGAAAAAGAAAAAAAAAAAAAATACAAAAGAAAAAAAAAAGAACTGAAAAGAAAAAAATATCGTTCAGCTTATCTTTCCGGACGTTACTGTAAAATGCAGAAGTAATGCAGGAGAGTCTGAGAACGAACGCTCAAATAATTAAGTACACTATCGTATTTTAAGTATTTCACATAAGTCAGAGTAGATGACAAGATTTCTTCATTTTCTAGAGCGGTTTCTGTCTTATCTGTTGGTTTCCATACTGTCTGTTGGTTTTCATACATATTTCCGTAAAGTACCGTCGTATGAGTTATAATTTAGATGACTGTATGCGTATTCTTATAAGCATTTCGGCTTACGAAAAATTTTACATTCCGGGTTACGTGATTTTCATGAAACAGCGGAAAACTGTTTTGTGTGTATGTACATACACAAATCATACACATATGTCTATTAGTATTTTAACTTCATAAAAGGTACAAACACTTAGATTACATAACTAATGCAAAAGAGTTGACGTCTTTCATATAACGTCTTGGAAGACGTTATATGAAAGACGACTTTAAAATATAACGATTTTAAAAAATCACCCGAATCAGGAAGCAGTGTTCGATAAAGCAGACTTTAACCCTAACATCGAAAGTTAGATTTAACTACTAACGTTATGATAATTTCAAACTAAATTATTTCGTATAGATTATCCTTACTTAATTTTGAATTTCGAAATTATTTCATTTATTTTTTTCTAATTAAGGCATTAAGGCGTTTTTCTTTGTGAATTATTCATGTAGATGTTTTATAAATTTTTAATTGAAATTAAGAAATGATGAATATTAACATCTGAAAGTAGATAAATAATAGTATACTATAAAATTAAAAGAAAATTCATCATAAATATATTATTTTCGATTACAAGTTAAGGAAAATTAAATTAGTTTAAAAATCATTACTAGACTTCATCGAAATAAATTGAAATCTTCCCTTTGCCTCGTCTCATATATCTTTCCGTCTAAAATTTCATGTTATTTTTTTAGTTTTCAGACATTTCTTCTGGTTATGGTTCGCCAGCAAAAAAAATGATTTTTCATTTATTATTTTTAAATTGTATTTATGGAATGACAAAAGGATTTTTTATAGTTTCACATTTCTTTTCATTTCGTTTTTGCAATTGGATCTTAAAGCAGAATTATATATAACAGATGATCAAATTTCTTTAATCAAGTGAATTAAAATTTTATTAAATACAATGTAACCAGAGTACTTCTGAGAGATATAAACTTCGGAAGTATTAGATGGAATTTAATTTTATGGCTTACTGTGAATATATGTAAGTCCGCTCCTCCAAGTGGTTAACTTTGGAACTGCAAATATCTCAAAATGGTATGTGCCTCCAACAAGAAAATATTCATCTGCCTCAAGGATTTTAATTTCGGATTCTTCTGGTGGATCTGCAGAACAAAGAAAAAGTTGAAAGAAAAAGAACTAAGTTAACAAGTATGCGTTAAAATATTCATGAACATGATATGCATTGTAAATGAATTATTAATCAATCTGCATTATCAAGTACGTTATTCAGGTTTCATAAACATTTTATAACTACATAACGCTTTGCGATGTTCAAGTGTAATTTATTTATGATTTTCTATGAATATAATGAATTTAATATCTACATAAGAATTAATACATTAACTACATTAATGCATTTGCTAGAATTTCCCTTTGGTTTTATTTTTTTCCTCAACATTGTTCTGCTGACTGAAAAATTGATCCAGAAAGCGACATCTACATTAGATTTATGGTTTTTAATTTGAACCTTATTATTAATTTTGGAGTGCGTTTTTTTAACTGGATTTTAGAAGCATTCCAAATTAGAAAAGCTTAACAAAAATTAAACTGCGTTTGATAAAACTTCATTTACAAAACGCAATTTCAGTGCAGTAAACATCTGTTGTTATTTGTTAGATATGTTTTGCACGTTTATGCATTTCCCTTATTGGAAATCACCAGGAGTTTACTCCTTTTTCATCTTAGTCCTTTTCTTGTAGCAACCGTTCTTAATAGATTTCCTTTTAGAAAAGACCCCCAAGGAAATAAAATACGCCCTTCAGATCGGTCATTCTTGTTTAACTTTTAAGTTTCCTAAGTGCTGCCTTCTTTGTCGATTTATATGTTTGGTATAAAATAGATAGTTGCAGAGAAAATAAATAATGTAATGCTTTATTCAAGTAACATTCTTTATAATTCGAGTTCAGTTTTGAGCATCAAAACTTACAAATGAAATTATATTTGATTGTTCATATTTAAATTAAATATATTGTTCATACCACGTGATATCTACGAGCAAAATAAAAAGCAAAATGAAATTCTACTAAATAAATGATAAAATGACTGATAATATTGACTATGTTATAAATAAAAAAATAATTTTGAGTTAAATTATAAGGAAACAACATTTTATTTATAATTCTAATCTTTGTTTTATCATTTCGCTATTTTATACAGTAACTGTCAGCTACAGTTGAGTAGTAGCACTGCATTTCATGTAAATATACAAATAAAAAATTCACTATTCAACATGATATTAAAAGGAATGTCAGAATGTTCACAAGGTGCAAACGAAATACATGAAAATGTAAAGAGATAACCTTGACTCTTCGAGCTTAGTGTTCTATTTCTGCTACGGTATCTAAAAGGGTAATACTGACTCAGAAACAGACAGGTGAAACCGTAACTAACTAAAATAACTAGCAAACTGAAAATAAACTCTTATAGCTAGTTAATTTCAACATTTTTAGTGATCGTACAAGTGGGAAAATTGCGTTGTGTTTTTTATGCATCCGGGACCGTGCCGTGAGAGGATCGGATAACAAGACGTAAATGTAATATATACTATAAGGAAAAACATAAATAGATATAAAGAAAACAGAAAAATAGGTTTCCAGATTAAAATACTAGTTTATTCAGATTTCTCAAGATTTTTAATTAAATTTCACATCCTAGGTAATGAATACTCAATTCCTTATTTCAGTTACACATGTGAACTAATTCTCAGACTTCCCTTTATGACTCATTTAATTTAACTTTAACCAGAACTACTGCAGTAAATTCTAGGATGGTCAAAAACCACATTACTTTCTTCAGGTACACCTCTGAAATTCAACATCTATACTAAAGATAATATCACAAAAACAAATTATATTTTATACCATAATTAATTTATTAAGATTTTCCATTTTAGTCTCTGTAAAGAACGAAATAGGAAGGGAGCGAATTTTCAGGCATTTAGAATTGAATTGGAGATTCAATATGAAGTATAAAGTCCCAAAGAAAGTTCTGGAAGTTCATAGGAATAAATGAAAACACAGGAAAAAAACTTATCTGTAACATAGATGACTTGAAGAGGGCCTTGAAATGACTGGGTGAGACGTTGCATTCCCGAAAAAACCGCATCCTTTGGAAGAAATGTTAAGCGACGCTTCAGCAATTTCAACAGAGGAGAACGCCTGCAACTGGTTTCCATAGAAGAAAGTTTTTCCCAAAGTTTGGAAAAAAGAAAGTTTTGGAAAGCAGAACAGCTTGCGCCGCAGGGCTGTCAGAATAGAATCTCAGCTCAACAAGGGCAAACGTAGACTATTAAGCTAGGTATTTAAGAAAACTGCTGACGCAAGTTTTCATTAGTCTACGGTAACATAATTCCTTTCCTCAGTTTCAAGTCGAAGTTCAGAGGACATCGTCCTGGTTTTAGCAGATCCAGATGAAGACCAAAGTCTCTGTTAATTTTTTATTATTATTCGCTCAACAGTTTAGTCTATCGCCACTCAGTATCTCAAAATTTTAGCTAAAACACGCGGCCGTGGAGCATAATTGCTGCTCCCCGCCGGAAGCACTGCCAGTAGGCGAACTACATCTGTCTTTCTTTCCTCACTTCACAATAAGAACAAGTCTAAAATCTGAGCGTCAGACAAAAGTTCAGTCAAAACGTCCATTCAAAAAGTGATTCAAACTCGAATTTTCTTAGTCTCCTTCACATACACGGGCTCCCATAGTGGCTTCATTTATCCCCTCCCCCCGTTTTGGGACTAAAATTTGCGTTTCTTTCCCTGAATGACCGAAATAGTTTGATCAAACATGCGCACACTTCTTCACTTAGCCAACACCGGACACCCAAATCGCCAACCAAGATGACTTACTCGAAGGTGAAGTGGCAATATCTGACATTTCCGCCACGTACATCCTGTCCAAAAGGTCAATTGCACAAACAAAATTTGTTCTAGAACTTTCCAAAGGACAAAACAACCCGCGAAATCATGACTTAGCAAAATCGCCTCCCTTCCCAATTCTTTTCACAATGAACTGAATCTTGAACAAAAATTTTAAATAAAGTAAAATAAATAATATTCATAGAAGCTAAATATATTCTTAGAAGCATCTGTTTTCCCCCAAAATTAAAGCATTAAAATAATAATCCAGAATTAAATAAAATTAAGATTTTCTTAAATCAGAAAAATAATTCGCCTGGTTTTTTATAACGCGATCAAACAATTATATACACAACATTAGATAAAAGAGCTATTTATCAAACTTCGTGAATTAAAATGTATTTTATTTTGTTATGAGTTATATATCATTTACTAAACTAATATATAATATATAACTATTAATTTACTAACTTAACTAATATATCATTTAACAAACTAATGAAGTACTTCAAATGAGATCTGTCTTGTCCTACCATATATTCTAGTAGGACTTGTAAATGGCGTGTTCAATAACGAACTTAGTCACTTAAGTCTATAGAAATAAGTCGAATCTCAGTGCTAAATACTATGCTCGCTTAATGCCAGTTTCAGTAACTCATTGTATGAAACCCAAATGAAAGAGCATAAATTAGGAGGTCTTTGATTCAAATCTCAAGTGAGGTTTTTAAAGTAGATTCCTACTAATTAGAATCCTTAGAGTTATGCAAACCTTTCAATGCTATTGTGCATGACTTCCTACGTTCTTCCTACGTTGAATGTGATTTCAACTCAGGTGAAGAATTTTGTTTCGTAAATGTTTGGAAAAAAATTTAATTACATAATACTTTATTAACGACCGGTGATAGTTTGAGTTTGTGTTGCTCTTTAATTTTAATGTTCTGAATTAACAGAAGTAGCTTAACAAACTTTGATTTGGATTTTACTCTGAATGTTTCTGTAATTGCAGTTAAATAGTTGTTGAAAGCAGTATTTTGTTATGAAATGAAAACACTGTGTATTAGCCGTTAGATTGAGTGTTTAAACTAATTTCATGCCACATAGTTATAACTCTGAAAAATCATGACCACAGATTGCTGCAATGCCTTTCCTCGCATAAACAGCAGTCCTAAAAATTAAATGCACTTTGTAGATAACTCAGCAAATAAGTGTAGCTTCCCGGCTGCACTTATTTATAGGAAAGAAAAAAAAGAAGACAGGAAGAAGAAGAAAAAGGAAGAAGAAGGAAAAAGGAAGTTGAAGTTAAAAAAGTGTTCTTAAATATTTCTTTTTTTCCTTTCAGAGGGAAAAAAATAAATGTTTAAGAACACTCTTTTAATTTTGTTGAAGAATTGTGATAAGTTTACCGTTTTTTAATATAAAGGGATGCCTTTTCAGTATACTTTCAACACTTCACTTATAGTTAATTCTAAAGATTAGATATTTACCTAATTTTTAAAAAAGCATTACTTACATTGTCTTCTAAACTTAGCATTTCAAGAAACTAAATCCACAATAATTATAATTTCCAACAGAAAATAAGTTGCAAGGCTCACCATGCTTTTTGACAATTTCTCTTTTGTTTAATACCGCAATCCTTTCAATATTTAAATTGAATTATTAAAAAGAAAAGACAAACGGCTATGCTTCTTACCCATGTTCCCATGTTCATCTTTTCCAGTTAAGATTTCGCTTTGTGGTGATAGTTCTTCCAGAGTTTCTTCAGATTCTTGACGTTCTCTTGAAATTTCAGTGACAGTTTCCTTGAAAGATAAAACTGCAGATTAAATCTCGCATCCAAACAGTGTTATTTGTTTAAATTACTTGTAACTTTGTTTCATCATAAAACTATATGTCTCATTTTCGATTCTATTAAATAATTATGAAGAACTCGCAAAAATTTCGACACTAGCCCTCTGGCGGTTATAATCCTTCACCAACATTAACGAAGATATAATTATTAGTTCAGAGGTGCTTTCTTCCTGAAGGACTATTGTTTTAGTTTTGCGTTGATTCACTATAAATGTCCGTTTCACTTTTCAAACTGTTGCCACTAAATGTTAGAGTCCTGCATTATATTTGAAGAAATTAAAGAATGAAAAATCTGCATAAATGTATGTATTGGAAATATTGTGATAAAACAACGGTACATAGAGCCATCGAATTTTAAATGACGTAATCCTACTGCGAATATGGGCATATGAAAGCCCAAATTTGAAATTTGGACTTTGTTTTATTATCGATTTCATATTATGTAAAACATTTTTGATAAACTAATTTGAAAACTAATTTTTGATAAACACAAACTCAAGGATTTCAAATCGCGCAATGTCAACATTGTACAGAAAAAGACATTTTTATCTCCGGCGCGTGAGACTGCGTATCGGAAATTCTAAAGATATGCTCAATTTAAAACTATTTTTCGATATTGCCCTTGAACTGAATTTTATGGTTTAAGTGCGAAGAACGTGATATTTAATAAATAAAGGTAACAGACAAACTGTTCAAAAAACGCCCTTTTGGACGTTACATAAAATCTGAAACCTTTCAGATTTTTATTTATTTTTTGTATGTTTTGTTTCAGTATTTGTATCTACAACACAGACAGACACCCATACATAATGCATGATCTGTGCTATCTTTTATCCATTGTTTAATACCTCTACTAAAATTATTAAGGTCCGACGGTGGCCGTTGAGTATGACAAAACCAATGAACATTGGTAGTCTGTTTCGGATTTGGTTCTCAGCGGAAGGACTGCTTGCATGATGTCGTTTCATGGTTTCCTAATGTGTTATAAGAAAGTAAAGCTGGTTTCCAATCGAAACTCTTCCACGGAAATATTTCTTCTAAAGAAGATAGGCCTTCCGTGCTGTGCCATAATCTATTAATCAGCTTTGCATTTAAAACCATATTTTTTTTAATATTCCGAAAAAAATGTTTTCAGATTTATCTTACTTTTTAGGTGCTAAATACATCAATACTGCTCATGGTCTTATATTCATATACTTCTTCTTTTATGATGTTTTGTATGCAGGTCTTAAAATTATATGGTTAAGTGAAATAGCTTTAAAATTTCCTTTCAGCTCTGAGTAAACGTAGAAGAGTGCCATTCAACAACTTTTCGTTCCGTCTGACAGCAGCTAAAAGTATAACAACTAAAGCAAAAATTTGAAAATAAAAGCTATTTATTAGCAAGCTCTGACTTCGTGCTAAAGTCTATGGACGTTATACCATCGATTTCAATAAAAGCTGTTTATTTATTATTAAAAAATCGAAAATTAACAAGAAAAAAACTCCACTAGTTCACGGTTATACAACGCACACGTTCATACCGAATCTGTGCAGAATACAAAATTAGCATACCTAAGTAAAACTTTTGTCTCACTCTTCTAAATGCTCGCGAAGCAATCACGACTAGCAGAAGCTTTCGCCGGCAAGTTAAATTACAACAGATTGATGGTCAACTTATTGTTCCAAACGCTTACTAATAAATTTAGCCATTACAAGCTTATTTAAACATTAAATTAATTTGCATTCTTGTGAAAATGATGAGCGTAGAAATATGAAAAATTCAAAATAATAAAGCGATTTGACAATTAAATAAAACTTTATAAAGTAATTCCGGATTTCATCATTATTTAGATACCTTTCAAAACTCTTTGCCCTACTTTAATTGCTTAATGAGACGGTAATTTAACTGACACTTTAAACATCTGCTTGTCAAATTATTTTCTGTATTTATTAGAAAGGAATTTCACACGAAACACGCTTTACAATTTTCGACTTTATCAAAATGTGTAAAGCTAGTTCCTGTTTTCTTTGAAAATCTATTGCCCACTTAAAATTTTCACCTAAGTTTCTGATACACCCATCACAATTTTAGAACGTTAGAATTTTTTATAAGTTCTTTAGAAAGCATGTTTTTCACAAAAAGAGATGATTATTTATTCGAATTATAATTTTTTTTCAAGATAAATCTAAAGCACAATTTTCAGGGATTTCTTGTGGTTCTATTTATCCTGAGATCTACTTATTCTCTTTTTAGGTCTCGTCTGGAAATGTATTAGTGGAGAATTGTTTTTTGCGTTTAGAGCTTTTTTCCCGTCATTCCATAAAGATTTTAAGAGTCAGACGCATCAGCAATCCTTTTTGACCTAAATACGTCATCGTAGTCTTCCATTAATCTAAATCGCTCGTAATCAAAATGTGTCTATTTTTCCACTATATTGTCTCGAAAATTTACTAAAAAAATAAAAGCATTACTTTTGTTTCACAAAATAAATAAATTTCTAGTTTGTTATAGTTGTATTTTCAGAAATTTATATTTATTAAATTGATGAGTTAAAACTAATTAAAAACTTAAATCCACCCATTCTGATTGTAAAAGCTCTCATTCCTTTTTTATTTACAGTAACTTCTTTCTGAAATTATTTTAGTTTTCATTAATCTAAATGCCTTTTCTAATTTATGAATTTATGAAATTTTACTGTGAAACCGAAAATTAGAACTATAAAGCCTAGGATAATTTTCTGAGCTCAATAAGCTACAATTAAAATACACACATGTTATGTACAGTTTAAATATGAGTAATAATTACAAACTATGGGTAATTCTCGGTTGCTTTTACTAATCCTTAGTTATTTTAAAGACACTTTTATTTTTATTTTTATATGCATTTAAGCAAGTGAAGTATCATTACAGACTAAATTGCTTAAGTCTGCAGCTCACGGCATCAAGGTTGTACTTTCAATTTATCCTTAAAAAAGGCCCAACTGTATCTTAAATTTAAGTCCACCTATATATAAAATTCGAATCTCTTCCCGAGTGCAAACTTCTGAATCAAAATTTCTCCAATTTGTAGAATCCCATTATTTGTCAATTGGCGATTGGTTTGGTAGATAACGGCAAAACACACTACAGCTATCTCTGTAAAGGGAGGATTTTTTAAAAGCAACTGGCTCGTATACACGTTACACATGGGGAAAACTACGAAAACGCCCATGTAGCCCGTTCGCTCCCCTGGAATGGAACCCAGGTCTAAACTACCAGTGTCCACCGATTTTATCGCTCTGCCGCTGGTGGGCTCTGGTTGTCAATAAAATATGTGAACCGAAATAATGATGGTGTACAAACTTAAATGACCGTTTATGGCATCACTTTTTTTTAAAGATATAAACGTAGTGAAAATTTACACTTCCAAATTTTTTATTTAGCCTTTCTAAATATCAAAAATGGTTTCAACTTTAAATGAAAATTTATCTCAAGACCTTGCAGATTAATGTTGAAGCGTTGGTGTCAAACGATATTAACCATTTAGGTACTTCCGGAAAATTCCGTCGACCATTTTTGCTTATTGAAGAAAAGACGTCAAACTACGTGATTTTTCGCCAAAAAATTCTTCTTCAAACACGCTGGGTTTGGTGTAACTTTGATTACACGTTTTACTTATTATTCTTGAGTAAAGACGCTATTTTTTTACTTCTATCATGTATTTTCGAAAACAAATTTATAAAACTTGGGACCTGCCTACTACAGAAGAGCATGCTGTTGAATAGCGAAAAAAAAGTATTTCTCGAGACTTATATTTTCTCACGAAAATTAAAACCTAGCGTAAATAATAAATTTTAATCTCCTTAATGGAAATTTTTAATGAAAACTTAAATATAAATAAATGATAATATAATAAATTTGAAAGAAAAATACGAATAGAACGTTTGTTCTTGTATTTAGTAAATGGGCTTTTTTGGTTTGAGGCGATTGGCGCCGCCTCTTGTGGCCGACGAGATTTTCTGTAAGTACCAAAATGGGTTATTCAAATTCAAGTTACTGATCATGTCAGATCTCAACAGTCAACGTTTTCATTACATCAAATAATATTTCTTCAGCGATAATCTCTACAGCATGTCTAATATTATTTATCAATTCATCAGTCGATTTGGTTATTCCTGTGTAATCTTTTAAGCAGGAATGCCCAGGAGATAATAATAGCAATGATTCAAATGCTGAAGCCGTCACAGCATATATCGATTACACTAACTCATAATAATGGTTAGAGTGTATTTTCCCATGTAAGTGTACATTCAAATAGCCTCGTACAATGTTTGCCGTGTGTGATATTCTCCACCATTTGTAGACTGTTTGATCTTCGCAGAAGATATTAGTTAACGTCATCTGAATGCATCGTTAGGGCTATACGTAATAAAATTAAAGCTCTCATTAGAAAAATCATAATATGGCATATAATACAGTAACAAAATTCCTTAAGTTAACTTTGTTTGACATTAGCATCATAACGTAAGGCTGATGCAGGAAAAGGATATTTGAGCTAGCACATACCGTATCATTCTTATATTTATTCTGTAATTTAACATCACTTTGCAATTGTATAGAAGGGATTATCGTATTTGGTTTGGTATTAAAAAGATATGGAAAGTTTGTAATAGGCAAAATGTGCGTTTAAATAAACTAATTACAGCGCTTACCTCTTCAAACTGCTTGGTAACTCCTTTTTCAGCTGAATCATTTTGTTCATCTGCAGGAGTGGTAATCTCATTCCCTTCCATGCTTAACAAGGCTATAAATTAAACATTATGGTACAAGTATGTAAGAACCTGCATTTTTGCTACGCTAAATTTTTCATTAACGTCTTACAGCTTCAAATAACAAGATAAAAATCAGAAAAAATAAATAATAATAATAAAATCGTAAAAGTTTCATTTTATATTACGTCCAAAGCGGCGTTTCTTCGACATTTTGTATGATACTTTAGTTTTATTAAATACTATGTTCCTGGCACTTAAACCATACAAAATTCAGTTCAGCAGCAATATTCCAAAATATTTAAAAACAGCATATCTTTAGAATTTCCGATAGACATTCTCGTGCCCTGGAACAAAAAATGTTTTTTTTTTCGTAGAGTGTTGCCATTGCTCGCTTTGAAATCGTTGAGATTATTAATCCAAAATTCGTTACAGGTTTACAAAATATACAATAGATAATCAAACAAATTCGAAATTCAAAATTCGGGCTTCCAGGTTCGGGTGAAGGATTACATTATTCAAAATTTGATGGCTCTAGGTACCGTCGTTTTTTCACAGTGAGAGAAACATACATCCATTCATGCAGATTCTTCAATATTTAATTTCTTTAAATATAGTACAGAGCGATAATATTTGGTAACAACAGTTTAAAAAGTGATTCGCCGTTTAGAGTGAACCATCACAAAAATACCGTTATGAGACTAATATCCCTTCTGGGCTAACCCTTCCTTGGGATAATCAGCAGTATTTTATAAAACAAAAATCTTAAGTTCATTTTAACCTCAACTTATAGTTGAAAAATTAAAGTAAATTTACTAAAACTATTACTTTCAATTAGAAAACTAAGCCTAACTTCCAGATCGCTCTATTTACATTAATATCATTAAACTATTTAAAAACCTTTAAGCATTGTCTTATTTGGCTCACATCCTATCAATCATCTTGTGATTAAGGTAATTTTGAATTTAACCAAAATATTCTTGCAAAACCTTTCTTAGCACTTTTATATCAACTACTATGATATAAAAGTGCACTATATGATACTTTAACAGCTTTCTCTATCTCAGAAAAAGCACCAAATCAACCAGCAGAAAAACGAAACTTAATTTATGCAATAAAATTGCAGTTAATCACAATCAAATCATTTTCTACAAATTTTAAGCTACGTTAACTAGTTTTGCTAATGCTACTAATCTTTGCTTTCCCATTACATCTGAATCCGCTCCATGAAAACGTAATTTGACACGTTCGCACCGGGGCCAATTGTGTTCTTCGCCGCGAGTCAGCGCTTGAATTTTTGCCGCGTTTCATCTGGCGGCGCGCGATTATTGCCCATTCAAACCCGTATACGAGTTGTACGTTTGCTAATGGTTATTAATTATAATTGTTATTAAAAAAGTTTTTATAATAATTAAACGTCAATTTTTCATTATTTTAATATTCAGCGTCTAATAACACAATCGAATGCGTACCATCGGTGGCACGCGCCGCCCGATAAGAAAGACTAGTGAGGGCCACCATTGGCCCGCGCCGGCGTGAACGTGTTAATCAGCATTTTGGTTAGAAATAGCGGTCTTCAACGTGCTACAGTTAGAAACTAGAAGTACTCAGTTGAAAGAATCTTTATTACGTTCTTCGATGAACTGAGACAGCGGATTAATAGTACGAGTATATCAGCAAATTTAATTTATTACTTATAATACTTAATAGAAAACATCTCGTTAGCAGATGTCTAATTAAAAATTTAACCGGTGTCTCTGTCTCATGTCTGAATGCTTTAAAATTGAAAGCAGCTGATTTTAATCAAGCGTTGTAGACCCCTTTCATATGATAAGCGTCTTGTCAGCTCTCTAACATTAAATTGCATAATATTTTACACCGTTTTCATTAGATAACAAACTAAATTTTCGTTTAAAATAAATAAGACTTACGGATCCTTGACTATTAGCTCATTGTTCTCCAAGAATAAGCAAACCACAGTTTAAGAATAACTAGTATAAAGCAATCTAATCCTTGCAAGTAGTAAAGAATAATTTCCAATTTAGTTTTAAAAAATAGTTTTTAATAGCATCTACGTTTCATTTTTTTCTTCTGCATTAGTCTTCCATATAAGAATTTAGTTCAAATACTTCCTGGTCGATAAATTACCGTACATAGGAAAGTCTAGAGAGTTATTATATAAGCTTAGCATAATAATAGTCGAAGTTAGTAAAAAATTATTATCATCGTCGTCTTTTCTTTCTTCTATTTACTACTTCATTTATATATCCCTAAAGCAAAACGGTGTGGTTACATTACAAGACTTGCAAAGAGAACTGAAAATCTAACTTGTCAGCATAAGTTATTTTTAACTTAGAAAAATGCAAAAGTAATAAGGTTGCACTAGAATTATTAGTTTAGAAATGTTTTTAAAGCTGTTGACTCACTCGAAAAGAGTAACCTAATTCAAAACTGAATATTATTTTACGAAAATAGATGCATTCAAAGCGAATGAAAACTTTGTTAAAAACGCAAAATAGCGTGAAATCGAAGGAAAACAACATTTGGCCGTAATAAATTATTTGCTTTCCCAGCAAGTCTTAATTTGTCAAAAGTAAACAGAATATGTTATTTGAAGGAGAGACTGAGAGACGTTAATCATAAGAATAATGGTAATTAAGAAAGATGAGAAACGCATGTTCTTTTATTGGAAGCAATATATAAAATAAATATCTCTTATTATCTTTTGTAATTGAAATTCGTTCATGTATTTCCGAATTATTTCGAAACAGCTTATAAATTGTTTTTAAAGTTCATTTTTTACCATTCGCATTTGTTATATTAATCCTCGTAATATGTGCTGTATTTGCTGTGACAAATAAACATAAAGATCAGTGCTTGTGCTACAAGAATAACATTTCTTTGTAATTGAATGAAAACATAAAAGCTTCAGTAAATTGCAAAACTGAAAGTTTTAACATTATATAATTCACACTTAAATTAGCAAAGAAGGACATGAATAACAATTTGATGGAAATTTATTAAACAGATAGAATTTTTTCCATAACTTTCGCGAATAGCTTTGGCATTATTGTTTTAAACCAGTGGCAAAATTGTATTTAATTAAAATGAAAGAAGCGCAGTATAGAATTAGAATAAATTAAAATCTCCAATTCCGCGCCTGTTGATTGATGACAAAGAAATCGTAAGTAATTTTTAGAAAAGAGGCTCAGAATCAGCTAGCGATATATGTAATATGAAATCAAAACTCCGAGCTCGAAATATCTTAAATTAATCGCTTAAACTTTATTCAAGCGAACTGGAATTCGAGGACACAGGGATAACTAAACGACTTAGTTTCTATGTTTCTATGTTGGAAGCTTCTATGTTAGATAAAACATGGATTTTTTTCTCAATGGATATTTCGATCAGACCTTTCAAAAGCTTCAAGTTATCAGTTTCTCTTCGAATATAGCGAACAGTTTTACGGTGAACGAACATTTTTTACGCTTTCTCCGACGGGAAATGTATTTCAACTGTTTGTAAATTATAAAGAGAATTTAAATAAAAATTAGAATAGTTACGTAGAATCAGATAGTTAAGTGTGTAAACCTTAACTTAAATTTTACTTCTCGGGATGACTTGAATATAACTTATGCTAGACAAGTGTTAAGGTGAGTTATTGCTCATTCAAAAATAAAAAGTTACAAAACAACTAAATTAATAACAACTAAGGTGTAGAGACATTAGGATTTTTTGGAAGCACGAAATATGAAAAATGAGCAACGCAATCGCCGGGAATCGAACCACGGACCTCTGGAATATGCGCCCAATGTGCTGACCACTGCACTACGAAGGCATGCTAAAAAGGCGGGAGGATATACTACCCCTTTTTAAAGGACGACTGGAGTTTTTAGGGACCCAGTCGCCAAATCCTATTTGTGGAAAATCCTCATCCACCACTATTTTAGCTCCGGCACCACTGTAGAGACATTAGGATTTTTTTTTGAAAGCATGAAAGATGAAAAGTGAGCAACACCTTCGCCGGGAATCGAACCACGGACCTCTGGAATACCCGCCAGGCGTGCTGACCACTACACTACGAAGGTACGCTAAGAGGGCGGAAGAAATACCTTATAAAGCTTTTAATTAAACCACAATCTGTTGTCTAACTTAAAAGGTAACGCACCACGCAAAAGTTTAATTTTCGCTAACGTGTGAACAAATACACAGGTGTAAATTAGGAACTGCTAAAAATTCACAATTTTAATTACTAAATCAAATAAACCTCTCAAAGCATTCTAGACTTTTGTCGTAATTTAAATTTTCACTTACTTCAGATATGCGCTTTAAGTCGCTGTCCGACTGACTGTATGAGTCGGACAGCGACTTAAAACACTCGAAAGTCTCGAAAATGACACGCAGCTACTTTAGCTGGAACTGATTTGACTGGAATTCAGGACACGTTGCAAAAAGAAATCTTATTTCGTAAATTTACATCACATACTGAGATTTGAGTAAAATTATTTTCTGAACTGTCCTAGTTACTGTGACGAATGTTAAAGAAATTTACCCTCTAGAAATGTAAATAATTTCCTCAAGTCGACACATAGTATTTATAGGATGCTATTCCAAATATTTACAAATACTTCCTCCTTTTTATTGCTTTTCATACGAATTCTTTCCGAATTATGAATTTATAGCATTTATTCTAAGACTAAATTTGCTACGAGGATACTATTTTTAAGTACTCTTCACTTTTTCTTAACATGTTGACATAATTATGTAGATCTTTTTTAAGCATGTCGATGATTACAAATGTGCTCTGTTGCTAGAATTAGATGCAAATATATGTTAGAAAGACGTTATTTTAATTTTTTTCTTCCTTAGAGATTTTGATGATTATATAAATTTTAGAATGTATTTTCCTATGTTTGTACAGAGTATTTGGTTCCTAGTTTGGGGTAAATTCTTTGTCTGAATACTCTTCACTATAAAGTATTTATTTATTTTAATTAACCAGTTATTTTATGTTACGCAGCTTTACTATCACTTCTCTCTCTCCGCTTTCCTGCCAGAATGCTAATTTTAATCTACCAGAATGCAGTATTTAAATGAGTTAGAAACAGGTAATATTTAAATGGGCTCTAGTGTGTGTGTGTGTGATTATGGCAAAGCCTCGAGGGCTATCTGCCTAAGGGAAGGGATGCCTTCGTGGAGGACTTTCTAAGGGGAACTGGCTCGTATACACGTTACACATGGGGAAAACCACGAAAACGCCCATGCAGCCAGCCCGTTCGCGGGATTCGAACCTCGGACCGAACTACCAGTGTTCAGCGACTTTACCGCTCGGCCGCTGGTGGGCCAAATGGGCTCTAGATTATTTAGTTACAGCATGCTCCGCCTACTGAAGGCCCACTTGCTAGCTGCTGTTTTATGTTAAGAGTCTGTCTTCGGCGTTTCTTTGTTCATGCCAATAGTGTTTTTCGCGCCGGTATAGGTTTGAACCAAATTGCGAGCAATAATTTTATTTATGTGTAGCCTTTGGTCTATCTTAAGATTTAACTCAGTTTAATTTGAAATTTCTTAATTTTGAGTTACTCCATAAATGTTAGCTTAAGCAGCAGTTCCTATTCAACTATACTGAGTTCAATAAAAGGATCTTGTACACCCTTCTTACGTTTCTGTTTTTTATTTGTACATGGCAATAATTCGCTTAAGTCTACATATAGAGTCTTGACTTAGTAGATCCTACCTAAAACTCTACATTATTGTGATCATATACCTTTCTAAAGAATTTAATGTAGCAGATATTGCCAATTTATGTTTATTGTGAATCTAGAAAATATAAAATATAATTATTGGCACATTTAGGTTACCTTAATTATTAGTCTATCATGTTGCACCTTTAGAATTATATATGTTTTCTTACACTGAATCTGGATGCTATTGTTTGCAACGGTACTTGATTATTGTTAAAAGAATTTGGATTAAAATAAGAAATCAAAAATTGTTTTTATATTTTGTTTTGTTTGTTTGTTAATTGGTTCTGTTGTGCTGATAGAGGTTTCAATCTGATTAACCAAATCTCTCATAACAGCAGATGGAAGAAATGTGAGATTCAAATTTTAACTTAGATCCAAGTAACAACAGTAATACTCTGCATACTAAAAGCAGATCTTTAGTTATAGGTTATCACTATCACTAATAACAAAATAAGTTGAATATGCACCACGTACCTTGTCAAGTGAAAATTGTTTTTTTTTTAAATCATTTTCAAATCTTTTTTAGAATTGCTTTCCCACCAATGTTTCTGTTAATAACCTTAAGAAAATTCAGATGAAATAAAAATACTTTTACCATTTTTTATGTCGTCGTGGAATCCTTATAGATTTAATTTGCGTGTAATATTTCTACACAGTCGCATATAACTACTAAAAAATGCAGATTCATTTGATTGCCCGCTTTCATTTTAATTAATTATAAGCACAAGACAAAATAACTTCTCGACTACAGCATTAGGCGGAAGTATTAAGCAAATAAAGAATAGCATGCAGTCAATAAAATTCATGATGAATGATTATTAACTCCATTCAGAAAATATGAAAATTAAAGCAAAACGTCGAGTTTAATTATTTTATTAATATTATTTTTGTCAACATAGAAAATTTTAGAAATTGAGGAGTTATGAGTGGATTGATTATGAAAATCAAACATCGTGGGTTGTTGTTGTAGGTTTTAAAAATTACATGTATATATATATATATATTGCAAATAATTACAGAATAAAAACACAGAGAAAGCCAAATGCCTTAAAGCTATATTAAATGAAAAACAAGGGATTTTTACGTCAAACAAAACTGGCCTGAAAGTCCTGGCACCCGTTGTTTGAATGAATAAATTCATTTAATTAGTTCATTAAGTATTACTGCAAAAAAGGTCTACTGCTGTCTGCCTTTCAAAAAAAAACGATTTCACTCCTAAATTTTAAGGAAAACTAGATCGAATTCAGTTCACATATAAGAAAATCAAGAAAACTGCACTCGATCATTCCGTTTGTCGGTAACCTTTCCTTTTGGAACAGGACGAACTTCCAGAGTTTAGCTGTCATATCCTATTGATTACTGATAGCCTGTTAAAATCATCAAATTCTGATATGTTTCTCAGGAGAAATTTCCATTTCCGTCAATTTCAGTTTTCTCAAATGAAAGAATTTATACATATGCATGATATATTTTGCAGATTTTCCATGCGTAATATGTCAGTGTTTCTTAGAAATTTCTCCACGAAGGAACCTCTTCTCAAGTAGTTAGATAATGCCAACTTTGCTCTAATAAATCATGTGTATGTCATTTACTAAAGAGAAAATTTTACTTTCTAAATGCTTCCTTTTTATGATTCTAATAGGCGATTCAGAGCTATGCTTCCATTCCATGGAAGCTGACTAGTTTCTTGAGAAAACGGCAGAGAGCTTTATAGAAATTTTGAAGAAAAAGGCAAGAGAAGTAATTCTTGGCAGCCACACATGATGGATAGCTTTTATCTCGCGCAAGGATATACAATGGCTAAAATAAAAAGGTCAGTGAAAGGAGTTTCTTTTTTCTTAGTAATAAAATTGTTCTTTTTTTCTTACTTAAGACTGTATTTCCTAAACAAGAACAGTTTTACATGGGTAAGAAACGGATTTCAAGGAAAGAAATAGTAGTTTTATAAAACTTGTACATAAGATAATAGAAAGAAATGTTTTACGGCTTTTTTAGATTCCTAATTCTTTTGCAGTCAACTATTAAATTCTTCTAGCCTAAAAAAACGTACTTTTACATGGAAAAGAATTATATTTATTAAAAAAAAGCGAGAGAGCGACGGAATGACCCACTGTACACCTTATGTATAAGTGGCAATTTTACAATGAAATGATTCTGAAGTTGGATAATTTCATTTAGATATAGCTGGCGCAAATCAATATAACTTTCGTAAAAGAATTTTTTAAGATATATTGATTAAAAGGCAATTTTTTTATTAGTTATCTCCCTGCCCAAGCTTGTTTGCCGAGCATAAAATATCCTCAGGTGTTGACATTTGGAAAACAAAGTTGCAAAATGTCATTACGAAGAATTCTAAAATTGTCTACAGTTATAGAATTTCGCTTTTTGATTGGATTAAGCACAATCATCTTTCCTCTTTCACTTTTAAAATTCCAAATCACGCTACCGAATCGCTCACTGGTCAGAAAAATCCACCATCATAACTGCCACGCACGCATTAAATTTGATTAGGAAGTTTGAAAAAGCGCTGTAAAAGCACGTAAAATTGCTACGAAATTTTTGTTTTCTGAAACCTCCAGTTTTCACTAATACTGATTCGGTTTAAATGAATCTCAGTATAAATTAATAACTTGCAAATGATTTAAACTATTCAAAGTAACACTGAAAGGAGGAGATTCCTCATAATGCAGTTCTACTCATACTTCGTTTACTAAGAATCATGTTTTTGGATCGAAAAGTATGGCAGCTTCTCCCGGCCTTACTTCACAAGATTTAGCATTTTGCTGCTTGATTTTTTTTATTTGAAATTCAGCTGGAAATTGTTTCATACCATAAGAAAGCTTAAAAACCTGCAGACGATACTAGTTACAAAAGATAATTTTGTCAAATATTTCCAGTTGTTAGAAAAATTGCCGGAGTCACTGTTTAGAACTCGGAGGATATTTCTAACATAGCGTTATGTTAATGATATTGTATAAAGGAATTTCAATAATTTTGAGTGCACCTTGTATTCATTCTACTTAATCCGAAACATAAATAAATAAATATATAAATGTATAAAAAGGAAGTAAATTTAAAAATCATATCTAATTTGTTTTACCATATGCCTCTAAACCTTATTTAAGATGAACTTGAAGCGCTTGAACAACTTAACCTACCAGAAACGAAAAGAAGTAAATTGTCTGAAAATATAAAAATAAAGAATGAAATCCATTCGGAATATCTTAATCTTATGTGTTTTCGTTTGCCTTATAAAACCATGCTTCCTTACATTAAGAAGAACTGATAAAGATTTTCTCTGGTATTTCTGAGTTTTGCAATCATTCTTAATGAAGGCTGAGCACTAAGCAGATACTAAGTTTCAAAACAACAGATTTTCAGCAAAAAAAGGTCCATTTCCACTCTTTTTTTAAATGAAACTTTTTTTTTCATTTTAGTTTAAAATGACAAAGAAATCCATTTCATGTCAAAATACGACGTCTAAGAAACGGGGAGTGCGAAAAATAAAGGCCCCTGAATGAATTTTGGAGAAATGAATATTTTCTTTCACGAAGTAAAGTTTAAATTTGTGCTGAAATTGCTTAGAAATCTGTTTAAAATTTAATCTGAAATGTTAAATAAGTCATTGTCAATTGAATTAAGAACTTAATTTTAGATAATGGTAGTGGAAGAAATATTCAGTTTACGTTAATAATGAATCATAAAGCTATGAAATAATTAAGCTATGACATTATCAATAATGAAAGTATGGAATTATATGCAGCACAATAAAAAATAATTCACAAATAAAAAACTAACGTAGTTACATTTTCTAGAAAACTTTTAATGACCAAATCCTGATTTCTTCTTTTATAGCAGAGCTAACAATAACAAAATATAAGTGCAAAATTTAATTATAAAAGAAATTTTGCTTTTGTTATCCGTGTCAACATAAAAAGTCTGTAACTACGGAAATTGCGATAACGAGGTAATCTTTAATAAAAATCCTTGAAAAAAGTTAATTGAAAGGCAGGATTAATAATAATTTCAGTAATCTCTCTATATACAGCTCACGTTTGAGACATATTCTTTTAATGAATTGTTATTCTGTTGACATTTTAATAACTTGATGAATCTAATCTTGATACTTCAGTACCTCGGAATTCGACTTTGATTCCATACATAGCCTCCTTTCATTACTAAGCGAGAAATAACTTTTTATTTCCTTCTTCTTGCTTTATATGCTTTGAATATACATTTTTATGGTCTCTTTAACTCATAAAGCCACTTAAAGTTGCTTCATATGTATATTACTTCTAGGTTTATAAAACTCCGCTTCACGTATCATCACATTAAATAAACATTATTTTTAAAACAACCATAATAATTTCAGTTGCCATTTCTTTCTCATTTCTTTACATTATTATAAAACTGGTAATAAATTGTAAAATTAATTGTAAAGTTACATGAGTTATAAAATTTTTCAAAATTCGCATAGATTTCAGTTATGTATCCTAATATTAAATATTAAAATCATTTCATCTCTAATTCGTCGTTTTGTCCTTAAAGATCCTCTATATATATCGGATTTCTTTTGAAATTGTGTTTCGTTTAGTAAAAAAGAAAAAAAAAATTCTGAGTAGCTTAAGTTTTCATGTTAGCCCATTACCAATAGGTTAGTTTAGGTTACTTGAACTAGACAAAGCATGGAAGGGTAATCTGCCTACGGGGAAGGATGCCTTCATAAAGGACATTCTAAGGAAAACTGACTTGTCTACGCGTTACATATGAAACAAACCACAAAACTCAACTATGCAGCTAGTCCACTCTCCTGGGTTCGAAGCCGGATCGAACTACCAACATTCAGCAATTTTAACAGCTCTGCCATTGGAGCGGCCCCATTACTGATAGGCATATTTATGTTCTTGGTTCCATATCTGAACTTTTCAAAATCCATCAGAGATTAACGGTGGGTTTGGAGGCTTTCTTTACATGAAAATTTTAATGACCCCTAATCTTAAGAAGTAACTTATTTTTTCCCACATTTTAAAAAGTAATTAAGGATTTCGGGCAAGGGACTGCGGCGTACGTGTCCCCATATCCGTTTATGTCAGAGGTTTCTCTATTTCTGAATTTCTGCTAGATATGAATTTTCTTTAACAGTTACCGATGGCGCTGTTAGCTGTTATCGAATAGTAGAATGTACAGAAATATTGTTTTGATTTCATAAAAGAGAGAGCGAGTTTGATTTGAAAGGCCTGGATTCAATTACTATTTTTTCTTTAAACTATAAGGTTCACCAATGGCCGAGTGGTAAATTTGCTCAACGCTTGTAGTTCGACCTGGGTCCGATTCCAGGCGATTGGGTGGGCTGCATGGGAGCTTTCGTTGTTTTAGGTATGTGTAATGTAGATACGATTCAGTTTTTCTTAGAAAATCTTCCACGAAAGCATCTCTTCCCATAAGCGGACAGCCCTTTTTTTGCTTTGCCATAATCAGACAACGAAAAGAAAAGTTTCAACTGTCACTTGCCGTTGGAGAGTAATCTCGCATGTAAATTTCAATAAAATTAAACCTTTACTCTCGTAGATATTTTCCAATAAAATTAAAACTTAATTTATAAAAATAATAAAGAATTGTAAATATTTTTAATACAAACTTGAAAGTACAAGAAATAACACAAAAAAAAGTTTGATACTTGAAAACTACAACAGAAAGAATAATTAATTTATTTACAGTGAAGTAATGTTTTCATTTCAGACTCGGAAGAGAAACACCTATTATTTAAAGCTTTCACCTAGAACACTGCTTTAAATAAATCATTTAAATCCCCCTTGTTCTAAGCTAGTAGCTTCAAGATAATTCACTGAGTTACAATAATTAATTCAACTAGAGCGCAGGTGATGGTTAAAGCATTATAATCTGCTTACATGGTCAAAGATACGAGCAGCAGATCAGAATTTGTCTAATCTAGTTCTTCGTTTTTACCCCTTTAATGAACCCAAAATTTCTCTCACATCACGAAAATGTTCATTATTTCTCGTGGATTTATTTCGTTCTTGTAACATTGCGGTTCAGAACCGTCGTTTATCACTTATTTGATAACATTTATTTAGTTCACTCATGGTGTTTTACTTTGAATGAAATTTTGTCTTCGATTTATAAACTACTTCTCGAAAAGCTATCGATACTCTATTTTTCGATGGCATTCATGTGACGAAGCGATGTTCTCAAAATTCAATTTAGAAAATTCAAATTTTAAAATTAAATTTTTTATTTAACAATTAAATGATTTTTCACACATGTCTTCCTTTAACGAACAAACTTTAAGCGTATCAGAAGTTTATTGTTTGAACCACCGAATAGAGTGTAAAAATAAGTTTGCAATGAAACTTTTATGAAAACTGTAACTTAATTTCTGAATTTTTCAAGGCATTTTGAAAATCGCTTGATTTTTTAGACAATGTGATACTTATTATTTATAAATTTCAATATCTAAAAATGCATTAGATAAAAAATTTTCAAATTTTCCAAGATTATAAAACAAACTTTTCCCCATCTTTTAAAACATGATAAAAAATATTAACTGAAGTTTTTTTGGGGAAAAAATGTGCTGCAGTTAGGCAGAAAGGAGAAAAAAGCATTTCTTGCCGAAATATTGCTTCTGAGTTTGCCATGTTGGCGCACTTAATTGCGAAATCACGATATTCGTTTTTTCATTTCAACTTCAAGTAAAATACTTGCTATGACATTATTATTACACCCAGTTTCGGAAACTAAATTTTTACAGTTATAAATTTAAAAAATAAAATAAATAAAATAATTACAGTTAAATTTTAATTAAAAATAATTACGCATTAAGTAGCTAAAAATAATGACAAATTAAATAACTAAATTTAATATAGAAAAATTAACTAAAACTATTATCATCTCAAACACGTAATTCAAGATATCATTGCCACAAAATTAAAGCTATAAAAAAAATAAAACTATTGTATATGACGTCATTCATAGACGTCTATGTTATTTTTGGAAAACCCCACGATGGCGACGTCATTTCCGGGTGTCGCATGATACAAGATGGCTGCGACCACGCTCACTATGACCTCACATCCGCTGGCTGAGGGCGGACACTTACTACTATCCTGATTAAACTCTATGATAAATTAATTTTCCCTTTTAGTGCGTTAATTATCGCATCGATTTTAATAATACCTTATTGTTTAAAAAAACATTTTTATTGTATTTTATTTCATTTTTCAGTTTTCATCCATTTTATGTTATTTTTTAAAATTTGAAAGTTTTTAAAATTTTTGTTTCTTAGCTTTCTTAGGGATAGGCTATTTAGTTGCAGAACTCATTTGAACGTTTAACTTTCTGTTTCGTGTTCTTTCTGCTGACAATTTGCATACATCAGCATAGCGTCAGGGTGTGAGATAGGGTTTCCAACTATTGTTATAGCTCACATTTCACATATTCTAAACTGGCTTTGATAGCTAATAATGATAAGCGAGGCTTCACTCAAGGGTACAGGCCACTCTGGTGCTCTGTCCATTGCAATTTCGCCTTGTACCTACCTGCTAAGGTTAAAATACTCCAATTAAGAAATATACAATGTAAGATTGGGAAATCTAGTATGTTTTGCAAGCATGAAGTGGTAACAAGATCTGACTTCTCTCACAGACGTGAAGATGAACACAACAGGAATAGAGTGTAAAAGACCCTTTATTTTTCACAAACTGTATAACAGAAGGCGCGGACTTACGTGCTTACACAAAACGCCAACCACTTACGGTGAATGCTTAAATGATAACAATAAATTTAAAGATGTAGTGCTAGACTGCACAAATCAATTAAATTTAACAGGTTGACTCAAAAACCTACACCAGTGATATAGACTAGACGGCGAGAATGCATAACCGTTACTAAGATTAGCAGCTGGAGGGCAAAATACCAAACATGAGCTTCACTAGCGAAATTGCGCTTTGTCTAACCTTTTCATTTCAACAGATTAAATGCTCTCGTTCACCTACACAATTCGCATCCTGCCGAGGAAATGCGAGGAAAAATAAGAGAGTTCAGGAATGGCTTACAGATTAAAATAACTAAACAGAACCCTATACGATACGCTCGCGATAATTGTGATCAATTAATTTGAAGGAAGCGAATCGATAAAAGAAATGCAAATTGAAAAGATTTTAGCCGTTAGCAAGTCAGTAAAACCTCAGAATCTTTCACAGAGATATTATGTAATTTATATCGCTTCAGTTTAAAATATAGGAATTATCTGATAATTAGGATGATTATTTTTAATAATACATCTAATTTTAAATATAATTGAAACAGCATGAAAAGTTGTAAAATACATCATCTTTTTTTCTTTAAAAATCATTATCTTATTAAAAAGGATTAATGTCATTATTTAATAGTGTTTTCACTTCGTTCAATTCTTAAATTAACAAATTCAGGTTTCTTTTCATTTTCACTTTGCGTTAAATTTTAAATTTTAATTTTTATGTATTTTGTATCAACTTTTATAACATTCTATAAAAAAAATTACCTGCATGATAAAGAAAAGGTATTCAACGATTTTTTAGCCCAAAAGAAGCTGTTAATCTCGAAATTGGATTTTGCTTTTTGTAAAAATCATCGATTATAAATAAAAGAAAAGAAAGTGCTTTTCCGGAATGGCAACATCAGAAAAAACGATCGTGAATTAAAAATAGAGAGACAGTAGTGTCAATAAAAAACGGAAGCAGAAATGAAATGCTTACCGTATCCGTAATCAATCTCCTTCCAATCATTTTAAATTCTTTGTAATAGTAATAAACTATGTTGTTTCGATAAAGGTGTTTGTTAAATTAAAAGCCAAATGATTTGATTTTTGAGTTCATGTAACAGAATCCTTCTGTTAGCCGTCCATCGCGAAGAAGAAAGTTCTACTACTTTTTGGTTCACTATAACTAGTGTATCTCTTTTCAAATTGTTGCTACCAAATAATATCGCCCTGTATTATTTTTAAATAAAATTAAATAATATAGAATCTGCATAGATATATATATGTTCCTCGCACTGTGGAAAAAAAGCCGGTACCTAGTACTGAATATTTATCAAATTTGAATAACATAATCCTCCAACCGAACATTAATTACAATGAAGAAAACGTAAGTATTACAAGCAAACTGAGAGAGTAGAGATGGGAAGCCCTCTTAGACCCATCCTAATATCTATATGCATTATTATGAATCAAAATTATTTGAAACTTTAAACTTCCTGGTATGGTTCCGATTCCTCGACATTTTGGTGACATGTAACACATCCAACTTCAGTACTACGGTTTACTCCTTTCTTTCCACCATTTAGCTATAAAATTGCACGTATTTTATAGAAATTTAACTTTCGCGTAGTTTATTCTCCTATCAATAAGATTCCGAGGCCTATACTTCAGGACCTTATCAGGAACTGAGTAGATTCATCTTGTTATCTCGCTCAGAAAACACATTTTCTTAAAAGAAAACCTATGCACTCCTTTTATTCACAATATTTACAAAAGGAAATGTTTCCAAACTTCCCCGACTCCTTGCCAACTGTGCACCCTTTTTTGGCGAAATTTTGTTATCATTAGTTTACAGTAGTCGAGACGGTTCATGTTTTGTGCCATTTCATTCTTTCAAGCGTTGTGTAATGGTAACTCGAACACTGTGAAATCTTAGTCCAGAAAAAATTTCACAATTTTGCAGAATTTATCTGAAAATGAACCCGATGTTTGACAACATAGTATTGATGAAGATATTGATTACGAGCCTACTTAGAACTTTGAGGAAAAAATACTTCTAGCGATTCTGAATAAAGCACGATTGAGGAATTCTTAGGCCAAAGTATTAAACCCAGCGGAATTTCAGCAGCAAATATTTCGTTATCAGTAACTGCGGCGTCCATATCCACTGAAACGGGCAAGAGTTTATGTATTGTTATCTTTTTTTAGACATTTTCTGTAGTACTTGAAATTTTTTAAAACACAATGAATCATTTATTGTCATATATATATATATACTATTTTTTTACTTTAAGTTCCACTAATCTAGAAGGTAGAAGGTCAGAGAAGAAATACGATTCATCTAACTTAGAATACGCACGAAGAGAATGTCTTTTCCAAAATCATGAGGAAGGATCTATATATGTCTCAAAAGTTGTAGCCTTCTGGACAGTGACATCTGCTTCACATACTATACTGGGAAATATGGAACCCCAAATGTGCTAAAAGAAATATCGGGACCAACATCACAATAACATATTTGGAATAAATTTATAAAGAACCTTGCTAATTCCTATAAGCCAGGAGAAAATCTAGTTGTGGAGGATCAGTTATTTCGATTCAGAGCCAGGTGTAAGTTTATGCAGTATATGCCGAATAAACCAGATAAATTCGGTATCAAATTTTGGATGCTAGTCGATGTAGACTCGAAGTTTACGGGCAATACTTTTCCATATCTTGCAAAAGATACATCAAGACGTAAAGCTGAAGTCTTCTCCGAAATATAATAATGCCTCTTCTAAGCCCTCATCTGAATTTAGGTAGAAATTTAACCATGGGCAATTATTTTTCCTCGCTATCATTAGCTAAAAGACTTAAAATGAAAAACAAAAACGTTGTTTCCACAATAAGAAGACATCGAAAAGAAATTCTGCATGAAGTAAGGAAATGAAGACCCCTGCTATTTGAAACAGTTTTGCTAAATGGGAAACTACACTGACAAACTATCAGGTTTAAAGAAATCAAAATGTTATTGTTTGACTTCTAAATTAAATCAAAATGTCCTACTAGTAAGTACCTTACATCCGAAAATAAAGGTAGGTTCATAAAATAAGAAGAAACTTCCAGAAACAATAGTGGCTCTACAACAAAACCAAATGTAGAAATGATATCTTTGACCAGATGGCACATAAATACTCTCTTCGGGCTGGTTCATGTAGATGGCCTGTATATATGTTTTTATAATATTTTGGATTAAGAAGGAACAAATGCCTATGTTATACATCAAAAATTGAGTGATAAAAAATATTACAAGGCAAGCTTCTTATTTCAATTAGTAGAGACGCTAAGAGAGCTTCATTTGAACAGAAATCAAAGCACAAGATTGCCGCCAGAAAATTTCCAACTCTAGCAATAGACTCTTGAAGAAATGACGTCAGTGCCAGATTGGACTTTGTAACACCAACAAAACAAGTGATATATGCAAAAAATGTTCATACTATGTGCGCGGAAAATGCACTTCAAGAATGAAAAAGTTGAATCGGTAAAAATTTTGAAAAGCTATAAAATGTGTTTTATTAAGGGTAAGTGGAAATGTATAAAAAAGACATATTTTTTATTAAAAATCTTTTGTTCTTTAAACACGTACTCAAACAGCTATAATTGAGAGTAACTAAAAGTTTGCCTATTAATACATACATTTAATTCACTGAGCAATCGATTTGACTGTCATTGGCGCTTCTGGGTAGGAAGAAAGTTTTCGTTTCTAGTGAAAGAAATGATGGATTATTTTAAGCTTTTTTATTTTGATACTTCTGGAACCCTAACACGTAGTTAGTTACTACCTATAAGAAGACAGGTAATTTATTATACCAAAATATTTGAAATCTGATTTCTGAAATAACCACAAATTTGTTAAAGAACTTTAATTTTATTCAAAATTTTACCAAAATAAAGTTAAATTTAAAAGCAATTTGTTTCCCTTTCCTGAAAGAATACTACTCAACCCGACACAGTCAACCTATTCAGATTTCAAATAAAAGTCTTCTGCAAATTAATTTTTATTATGTGCTTTCATTTATGTCCAATTTCATGTCCGTGTGTCTTATTATTTTTTTATTATTATTATTGTTTTAAGTTTCAGGTAATAGCTTTTCGTAACTGTACGCAAGTGTTTATTGTGTTAGCTTACTTCGTTTTATAAAAAAGGACTATTATTTTAAGTGCATTCTATTAATGACTAAGTAGTTTTGTCTCTGATTTAAAACTTACTTTATTTAAAATTGAATTTGTTTCTGATTATATTATGTCACAGTATTATCCGTTTATGTTTATTTATTTTATAAACAACGAAAAACTTTTGCTATATGTTTTAAAAATAAGTAATACAGTATAAAACAAAAATTTCCGAAAAAACAGAAGGAATTCTTTCTCTTCAGAGAATAGAAAATGTTCATATCAAAATAAAGATAATTGGTTTTATTACGCAATTTGTTTCCAACGCTGTAACTTGTTTTCAGTGAAAGGTAAACGCCCTACAATAACCAGAAACCTCTACTCCCTAAAACTTAAGCAATTGCTAGACGAAGAATAAAATATAATACTAGTAGAAATAATAATGAATAACTACTAGAAATAGCAAGGGATTCAAGACTTACCCAGCCTTGACGTCTAGAGAGAGTTAAAATTAATCTAACTAGACATTAATTTTTATGGGTTAACGTCTGCGAAGTTTCTTTAATTAACTTTACCTATCAATTGCGGAGAACTGCTTATTAACATTTCTTACTTATTCGCTTTAGAATGAAATGCTTTATTGTAGTCATTAAATTTATGCATTGTACGTAAATAACAGAAATCTTCTAAGGAGCAGAATGATAAGGAGAGGTTTTAAAAGTTTGTAGATTATAAATATTAATATTTTCTGGTCTAACAAGAGCTGTAAATTGTGGTTTTCATCATATTTAGGTTGATTACTACGACATGGACTTTTTCTCTTTTGAAAACTTAAGTGATTCTAAATTTTTTACGCTAGATTACGTTTTGATGCGTATGACACTATAATCACTGTGATGTAAGTTGGGCACATGGCAGTGTTCGTTGCCTTTGCCATAAGCAAAGTGATCTTGATAACTTCTCTGTCTCTTAGGTTACTAACACAATTGATTCGCCGGTTTATACAAAAGGATCCATGTTTTACGTCAGAATCGCTCATGATATGCTTTAAAACCGTCAATATTGATAGTGGAAGCTACATATTTTTCTAATCTAGGAAGAACGTCGATTATTTAAAGACATCCCTTTTATACAAAATGGAATAGTGCTTCCTTCTTAATGAGCCATAATAGACTTTATCGCGTTAACTCTTATTCTTGAAGATAAATGAAAGCAGACAGGATATCTATCTTTAGATCAGTAGACTGATCCTTCTTCACTTCCAGATGGAAAGGAGTATCAACTCAAATATCTGCTTTTCTGAAGCAAAGGTTGCATGTTGTTATAATGAATGTAATTCTTCTGGTCTGCTACGAAAAACTGCTCCTGGCTCGCAGACGAATTATACAGTCATACTTCGCCATTATTTTGCCAACACCTTTATGTAGCTCCGTCATTGTTCGCGAAAAGGGGACACTTAACAACAGTATTCTGGCATAAAAGTGCATGGACCTTTATTAAGATCAAATGTTAGCAAGAAAAATACTACTTTCGTAAAGGAACCATTGCAGGAATGCCAAAATCCTCCAAGCAAATACATGTTTCTAAAGGAAATGAAAATCCCACTAGCATAGTGGTGCTCTTGCAGAGTTGTAAAATAACCCTCCTCACAACTCTTGCGGAAGCTTTCTCTGACGGTGTCCTGCCCTTTCTGCTCTGCAAAATGTTGCCGATATGTTCATGAACACGATTTTTCAATTTATAAAAACACAGCTTTATAAACGCGCTTTTAACTTTGTGCCGGACAACTTTGTTTCTGGAGAGATGGCAAAAGGGCTGAAGGACTTACAGGGTGATCAGCGAATAAGCCCTGATTTCAAAATTAAATATCTCTACAACTTAAACTCTTAAAATGCAGAATATATATTTCATTTATTTATATTATTTAATATTACATTTTGGTTTAAATTTAAAAGAACTTTTTTAACAATTTTGTATTTTAATTTTAAATTAAGCTTCACATCCAATTTTATGGTCAGCAATTAATTCAGACTTTAATGTACTGAGTGTGATGTTATTTATATGGTGCATATTGAAGTACAGATTAAGCTGATAACACTTATCCACAATAAAAATACGTTTTTTTAAATGTAATTTTCTTCGAAGAAAGAAAATTATATGTAAGTATCCATTCTTACCTCAGGAGGATCTTGGACATCTCCAAGTGAAGGTGTTAGCTCACTCTTCATATCAATTTCTGACATATCTTTGAAAAATACACAATAAAGAATTAAGGTTAATTTTCTGAGTGAACGTTAATTATTAGAAACTAAAACATTAAATTTTATTTTCTGTGTTTTTGTATGAAAAATTTTATTTAACCTTTCGGCATATATGGAATAAGCATGCCCCCATGACCTTCATATAAAAATGCATGTCTGCAACTTATTTGCATACACAATGATGCAGCATGGTATGTAGTGAATCCAATAGGCCTTACTGTAAATGCTTATATGTCACTCAGTTAAAAATCAATATGTGTACATGTGACTCAGCTAAAGAAATTCGATTGTGCCCCACATTAGTATTGCTTCTCAGAAGTTAAAATAATCTTGATTTCAAGAAGTGATAAAATCCATGTCTGAATCCTGACTCAAAATTATTGCAAATATGTTACGAAATAAATCATAAATAATTATTCGGCTTAAATCAAGCCCATAAACCGCCTCTGCGTAAGACTTTATTATGGCTTAGGTTTTGCAAAATTGTGCAATGCTTTTATGCGCACATATGGACTTCAGACATTATCATACCAAACATTCATAGTGATTCAAATAGTATATTTCTCAGTTATATTTTTATACCGCTCCACAGTCTACAGTTCAGCATTATGGCAATTATACCAAATATTAGAAGTACTGAGGCTTAGAAGGATCATTTGCATCTGTTATAAATGTTCAAAATTTCCAAGAAAATATCTGCAAAACTTAGCAAATGAAAATTTCTTGTGCTGAATTTCTTAACAACAATGCCAATTTTTTTGATATCCCTTGTATCTTTTTTATCTTTATAACATACGCATGAAAATTAGAACTTTATAAAGTTTGCAAAAAATTATGCTTGAAAGTCTGTTAAATATTAGGTGTGTTGGTAAAAACTATTATTAATGACTGATCATAATTTTGCAATTTGTTATAATGCCTTGCATCACTAATTGCATGATTCAATGGCTTAAAACAAAGCCTTAAATAAATTCTTATCTCCAGACGTCAAAATGTTAGACTGATAAGTAAAACTACAATAGTTGATTTCACTGGGCATACCTACTGTAGCAGAAAATATCTTATCTTGAAACTAAAACTGAAATGTAAATAAGATTATCTGATTTACTAAAATTGAATTTGTCATTTGGAAAGATATGCAATGTCATTTTCCTTGTGAAGACCATATGTATACAACGGACTTAATAAAAATATGAAACTTGTGGTATATACATGATACATGAAAGTTAAGTTATTGACATAAGCTTCAGTTGAAAGGAACTTACCATCCGCTGACATTGGGTAACATATTTCTTCTGGACGCCCATGGTGAATACGAGAATATAAGATCCGTATTGCACAGTCTTCAGCTACCATGGCTGGAGGAAGGGTGAAAATAAATCCCATCATGGCCATGCCTTGCCTTCGCAAGGCCCTATGAATGTTCGCCCAAAGACATAAAGCCACTTGGTAGTCTTCAGATTCTACATCTTTTATACCATATTCCATATTTAAATTTTTCTCGTTCAAATATAGCTTCGCATCCTGAAACGAAATAAACTCATTAACTGCTAAGTATTTTAGAACTTTTTGATTTAACGAAATAAAATAAAACCCAGTATTCTTCTTTCTAGATCTGATTAAATAAATGCAGCTACAATATTCATGGATAGTTTCTTAAAGTAGTACAAATAGCTAACATCCTCCTACAGGTGACTTCAACGCCCGTAATACAAACTGGGAATATGCTAACACAGATCCCAAGGGTCATAACCTTGCAGACTTTCTCGCTGCAAATAACTTAATTCTAATCAATACAGCAGATGCCCTTCCAACGTTTCATACGTTTGCCACATCACCCGCAGCCACACTTATACAAAATTGGACGGTGGCCGAAGAAACTAGCTTATTGGACCATAATTACATCACCTACAAAATCGATAGAACAGGAAGAAAGATTATATCATTTACAAGAATAATAAAATTAGGACTTTTCACATTCCACAGACGCCTAAATAATATCAGATCTACAGCAAATATAGAGCATTTTATGGATGATCTTATGACTTCTCTACATGAAGGATGTGAAGAAGACCTCCCTGTAAGAACTAATAAACAAATTAATAAGCTGCATCGGTGAGCTACGCATACAACAGAAAAAATGCCGCATGCTGGGCGGATGATTGAAACAAGAAAGTATGAATAATATTGAGTCTAACACTCTCATCATTTTTCAGAAAGAAACGGTTTAATACAAACGGATGATTGTCGAAGCAAAAATTAATTAAAGGGAAAACTTTTATACAGATAATACCGTTACATATGGTATTTACCACACGATTGTAATGGATAAGCTCTACAAACTTTAGTATTATTTTAAATAGGCGACTTGTGTGAGGGGGTCCTGTGGTCTCCTACGCTTCCCCATATCATTTTGGGGTGCTCTAGACAAGGGGGACGCAATGCTATACCAATTACCCGCTATGCCAGAGGGGTAGTGCTCGCGTCCTCCGTCACTTGTCCTCTTTCATGGTCTGATGATTACATAAGGTTTGAGAAAAGAACTACATTATTTTTATGCTTTATGAGATTGTATCATTATTATAAGTGCAATATTTTAACTATAGTTGCTGGTTACACACTAAATACATAAATACATATACAGGGTGATTCTAAATTGTTTTTACAAATTAAGAGGGTTGATAGTACTCATCCGGATGAGCAATAATTACCATAGAATATAGAGTCACATTCCACTCTGAGAGGCAGAAAAGAAGAATATTAGAATTCCAACCTGAACTTACAACAGTGTTGGGAGAGCAAATAAATGAGACAAAAGTAAGTACAGCGCAACTTCCGGGCTACGTATTGCAAGCAAGCGCTTTCGAGACGAATAAGTGGCATAGTGCTTGAAACTAAAAGCAATGTATTCAAGTAGCCAAGGAAATGTTTTCTCAAAGCGAGTCCTTTTTAAAATGAATTATTAGAGGTGATGACACGTAGATCTACACTTTTAATATAACACATCAATCAAATAAGTAGAGCCCAAAAACTGAAGCAAAGTAGCAATTTCATACTTTCATCTAGTTTATACTTAGTAAAACATGAAGATATTTTTAAATGTGTTCGTAAATTGTTTCGTCTTATAAATCATGAATGCCTACTAACTGACCCAATTGTTAAAAATACATATTGTTACGAAATGTACAGGCGCGGTAAGATAGCTTCCCCGCAAAGCAGTTTTAGGGTTGCCATAAAAGGGCAAAGGAGGGCAGAGTTGCCACTTTTGGTGACATTTGGCGACAAAATTGGCGATATACCATGAATGGTTGGAGAACCTTCTGGAACGAATTCTTACCGGTTTAGCCCAGAATGTTCCCGAACAAAAGCCGAAAGCTATATAAACCCTGCTGGTCCGCAGTCGGTGAGTGCGTGTCTCTCATCGAGAGTGAGTGTGTCTCGTCTAACGAGTCAGTCCCTGCGGAGTCGATCGAGTTGATAGCCGGGCAGCGAGTGTCGAGTGGGTAGTCGAGTCCACCGAAGGAGTCTGTTAGTGTATCGCGGTTAGTGCATCATCGAGAGAGCGCGTTGAGCTCCGGGAAAGACTGAACCGAAGAGTCAGGTGCTGTGCTCGTTTGTCGTCGAGTGCATCGCGAGTTGTAGCGTGGAGAGTATCGAGAGTGAGTGCCTCGTCGAGAGGGCGAGTTAATTAGTATCGAGTGGTGTCAGAAGGAAGAAAGTAACTTGACAACTGGGATCAGAAAAGAAAAACGCAACAACTGGTGTCAGGAGGGAGGTAACGCAACAATATTATTCACTGAACTTGTATGAAGTAATTTGCAGAAAATTATCTGAATTATGTCAAGATAACTTATGGATTTTGCACCGCGTAAAGTACCTGCGCGCAATGTTCTTGCTTTTCGTGAATATTTGGCCAAATATTCAACAAATAAGCTTCGTAAGTCCCATATGCATCTCATATAAGACTGTGACACTACAAATTGAGCAGTTGCTTTTGAGTAGACCAGGAGTCAGAGACGATACAGGCAGCAAATGTCACAAATCTTAAAAACTTCTTTTGGCATGCGTACATTTGAAGGGAAAGTCATAAATACTGACTAATAAATAGAAATCTTGCATTTTATGGGCTTATTGCGGAGGCTTTTGGATAAAGTGTTTTAAAAGATTCTCAACAATTCAAATATTATTTTCAATGCTGAAAGGTAGTGCAAATATAGAAATTTTGCCCTGTTCCGTCGTTATACTATGATTTGAAGAAAAAATCTTTAATAAATGGCTTTAGCGTTGTAGATACATTATGTTATGTTGAAGCAGTAGATGTGAAAAATGAGCAATGCCCTCGCCTGCACTCGAACACGCACCTCTAGAATATGCGCCGAGCGTGCTGATCACTACACCACGAAGGCATGCTAAGAAAGCGGGAGAAATACCTTATATAGCGTTATACAAAAACAAAACATATTGAATTTTGAGAAAAGTCGCTGGGATAGATTTCGAGTACTAATGCTTAAAAATTTCAAGATTTCGGCTCTGTACATATGAATCAAATATTTATTTCGAGATTTAACCTAGACAAACAAACGAGGAAGCAAAACAAATGGGGAAAAAAGAAGAAAAATAGAAACACCGACCTGAATAAAATCGTATAAAAAGCAATTCTTCTCATTGTTATATGCAATTACAATCCATTAAATGCAGGCTTAGCGTAAATTTTAGTAACAATTTTCTAATAAATTTTAACAAAAATAATTTGAACACTAGTCTGCAGAAAATTAACTTGCGTGTGATATATTCTCATTTGTATAATTTTAATTAGCATTTTAACTGCTCACCTTCAAAAGCATAAAAGACACGAAATCCAATTTCTCGTCAATAGCGGTGACTATATTCTTTATACTCTGAAAGTAAAATAATTTATTATATTTCATTTCTGAATAATCGCGAATTATTTCTGTCATTTTTCTGTGGAGTTTAGTACTATAGCATCACATAAGCCATACAATTACACTGCATGTGACTTATTTTTATGCATGTATTTTAATGAAGTAAATGTACTATACTTTTATAAGTTGTATAGGATAACTTCTATTTCAAGTTATTTTCTGTGCAATTCGGCATATTACTTGAGTCTAAATAGAAAGTCATTATTTCAAAACAAATGTCGCAAAATTAAGTTTAAAACTCGCGATAAAAATTATTTTAAAGGAACTGTCGTTTGATACTTAAGCGTGCATTTTTCCTGCAAGTTATAGGAAACCAAACATTTAAAGTACAAAGTGATTACACATGCGAAGTTAATTACTCATGTTGCGATTACTCATGTTAGTGCAAATCTATCTTAATGTAACCCTATAATAATACCTTTGCTATTCGGGAAGAATAGACAGTTTTATCAAAAAATGAAATTGTCAAAAATTAGCTGTTCGTTTTCAGATGGATGGCTTCGTAACTTTAAAATAAGGCATGGCATCGGTAAATCTTGTAATAGGAAAGACGAATGTGTGATGCCGTGAAAACAGTCAGCTGATCAAGATCAAAGGGATTATCTTTTTCTCTCATTCTTCCCATCCTCAACATGAAGACATGGAGGAATTTTACCCTATCTGCAATAAAAAGCGAATATTCATTGTTTAGCACTGATCGTGTCGCAATTTACTATTATTACGTTTTTGTAAAGCAAAGACAAGATTTCTGCTCCGAAGTTTGCATTTCTTTTAAAATACTGTACATGCGTGTTATATGTTCATTAATGTTTAACAATATTTTTACCTGGAACACCGTGAACAGTGAATTTTTTGATTTATTTTGTTGCTCGTTGTTTCAAAAAGTTTGAGTTATATTTTAAGTGATCCACCTTCGTTTAAAATTATTTATACAACTTTCTCAAAATTTTTACGCAACTCAAACAGTCTAAAAATATTTATACAATAAAAGCATATATCTTTTATATGCATTTAAATGCATACAAAAGATATATGCTTTTATTAACTTATTTAGTCTGCCTAAAAACTTTTACTATAGCTCACTTTATCAGAGATAAATTCAAAAATGTACTTTCCGTATTGAATTAGTGACCCCATAAAACTTTTATATTATTTTTCTAGCACTTAAACTTTCTAATTTTGCGTAGTATTTTATGTTAATTAACCAATTATTATTATTTAAAACCTTTACGTTAACTTCTTTTCATGGTCCTCATCAGGAAGCAAATTAAATGTTACATTCCATCGCTCAGCTATACCTACGAATATGCCTGCTGTAGCCATTTCGTTAGCCAACTTTAATAGCACATTAACATTTCGCTAGCTACTAAAATACTGAGCTAGCTTAATCATTTTATACGATTTCGTACGATATTTTAAGATTTCAGTTTTGTTATTTTGAAATACCCGCAAGTGTTGGAATTATTTGTACGCACAAACTGCGCTTTCGGTTCATTTCAAGATTTAATTAATAGATTATTTAAACATTCGTATAGGACTTTTTCATGACACTTTAGACGGAGCGATAAATCACTTGTTAGTCTTATCGGGCCTGAAGGACTTTAATTCTACATAATTAGAAAAAGTTTTTGTTTCGTCGGAAATATTATGACAAAGTCCTGTGAAGTATTAAATAATATAATAAGGTAACTCTTGCGGGTATTTTAAATTATAAAGTCTCACATTAAAAATAAAGTAGCCGAAGACTACACAAATCGGCTTATTTAAGCTGACTTAGATGCGTTTTAACATCGACTAGCAAAATGGCTAAAGCAGAAATTATCACTGGCAAGGCTGAGCGACAGAATGGAAACTTCATGCGACGCTGCTAACAGATCTACATATATAACACTCAAAAGCTTCGACTTAAATACATACCATCTAATTTGTATCCTGGTGAGGACTATGGTAAGAAGTCGTAGCGAAGGCTTTTAATCATAATAATTGGTTAATTACTATAAAATACTCTACAGTATATTCTTGCTTTTAGTTGCGGCTTCTTGTAAATTAAGCATAAACAATGAAAGAAATAAAAGCTAAAATCCTCTACTTTAACAATTAATTTCATTCGGAGTTCCAAATGATATAGCTTTGTTATAATATTGTTATGGATAGCTAATGTTAGTTAAATTGTAAATTAAATGGTTTTATTTCCCTCGCAGAGCAGCGCGTGATGAATATTAAAGGAAAGCTAAACCGGAAAATTAAAAATACAAGAGCACGTGCATTTAACATTTAATAAATAAATATCTCTTTTTGATTTCGAGAAAGTTCCAGAAAGTTCTCGCGCGCGATTTAAAAATCTTATAAAAAAGAGAAAAACCTCTCAATTCGGTTAGTCAGTTATTTTAGTTAGCTTGTTGTTGTTTTAAGACTTTCTTTAGATAACTGCTCTTGTTGATTGTAGCGAATTTGCGGATTAGCTTTCTTTAGCTGTTTTGAATTAAGTTCTCTTAAACGTTTGAGTAGTTAAAAGATAACTACTGTGAGATATTCTAATACTTCACGAATATCTGAGGAAATTTAAGCATTTTTGTTATGATAATAATAAATTTTGTTCATTTTTCATCGGACTTGTGCATTCATTTCGTAAGGAACCCGTACGCACTCAACAATATTCAATTGTAATATAAACAGAAAGCTTATTCTATGCAACATTTGTTTTAGCGAATTACTAAAAATTCCTAGAAAATTAATAAGTCTGATATTGATACTAGCTACCTAATACATGCCTCGATTTTGCTAGAAACAGCAAAATATACGGGAAACTTTCAGTACCTGGGAAAAAACGCCTGGAGCCTAAAATGCAATATGTGTAGGCAGTGAAATATTTATAGGCTCTAACTTACTTAGTTAAGATGTTTTAGCTATATCAGAAATCAAAATAAAGAGGCAACATTCTCTAGATATTGTTCGCAATATTTACTTTGTAGACATATTGGGTTTTCTGAAATGTAAGAAAAGCATCAATTATCATTGACAGATTTGAACCACGGATCTTCTAGTTTCATAGCTACATATGCTGCTTTTATATCACGACTGTAATTATGTAAGATACGATAATTCTTTACATTTTTTTTTTTTTCATTTACGATTTATACTTTGTTATCAGTAACTTATTTCTTATCCACTATTACTTAATTTGCTTAACACACCTGTAAAAATGTATAATTTATCTCTCTATCATTTTAAATTTATTTTAATAATATTTATTTCCGTCTTTATATTTTAATTAATTTTAATTATTAGTTATTTATTTTTTATTTGATTAATTTGTTATTGTTGATAGATACTGGTTACTTTCTTTGGGTTCTGGCAATTCTGACTTCAAAAGAGTTGTCGGAATCCAAGGAATTGATGAGGGAATATAGTAGCTGAGTTACATTTATCGCAGTTTTTAACTCAGGTGCACAATTCTCGTAATAGCATGTTAATTTAACTGGTCCAACGAAAAGATTGAAAAATTTATGAACAGCTAAAAGCGAAAGGCACGCTAGAAGATTTTAGCTCATACTAGAAATTCTTCTCTCATTTAGTCTAGTTATTTTCTTAATATTTTAAATCAGCTCTCACTAGTTTCCATTTTAAGGAATAATATTCTAAGAGTTAAAATGCTGCATGAAAACTCTAACTTAAATTAAATTAAGTCTGAAAAATTTAGTGTTTTATCTTGAGTAAATTATACAACAACTTTTACTAGGAATGAATCTTAAAAATATAGTATTACGTAAATAAATTGTCTTAGAATTTCGTGATTCTTTAAAAAAAATTCAAAAACAGAGTATTCTTTCCGATGCTTTATTGTAAACTGGAAAACTTATAATGCATATACGTATGTGCTGCGTGATTATATTACATATAATTTACTGGAAATTGAAATTAAATATTTTCAAATTTATTTTAATTGTTTTTAGCAATTGCAGTAAAATAAAATAATAATTAAAGAAACAAGAATCACAACAAATTTCAAATGGAGGTATTTTTTCTTTCTCGCATACCTACCTCGTTCCACAGACTGACAGATTTTTCATCAGTGATAGGATATGAGAAAAGAACTGAACGAATTTCTTCAATAAACTGCAAAAACATAACTCATTAAATCATATGTCATAAAAACAGAAATATTTTGAAACCTGCCAAGGTTTAACACCTGCGAAGGTCCTGTAACATGTGCCAGATTCGTGTCAGTCAATATAAAGTTGCTTTAGTTGACAAGCACAACGAAATGATCTTTAAACCTTTAATATTATATTAGACAGAATACAAAATTCAAATTTATTAAAATATTTTAACAAGTTTAATTAATTAGTTTGAATTTGAGTGTTTTTAATTATATTGTAAGTTTCCTATTTTAAACTAACCAATTGTTATGGTTTCGATATTTAATTTAATTTTTTCTTCCCGTATTCCTACATAGAATGCAGTTTAGTTTACTGTGTATTTAAGCTGAGTTTTTTGGATCTTGAGAGAGTTTTTGGCATTCAAGCTGCGTTGTTAGATATCTTCAGTTCTAGCAAATGCAATTATCTCGGCTTTACTTGCTGTAGCAACCGATACTTTAAACTTAGTCAAAGTTTGATTATTTAAGTGAACTTGTAGCTTATTATTTAACTATCTTAAGCAATTGATCAATGTTTCAATTGCCGTTCTTATTTAATTTACCGTTCTTATTTAATTTACATTCCCACAAGCAGCGGTTATCTATAGCACAAGCCGTGGCCTGTTTTGTTATAAGTTCTGTTCAATGAAAAGGTTGTTTAAAAAATTTCTAGGCTTTTTCGTACTATTTTAAGAGATATCGATAACTTGCTACGTGTTTATCAGAATTAAAGGACTAAACTTCCAATACCAGACAATATATAATACTGTAAGATTTTCAGCTGTTATCTAAAATTAATTTTTGAACAGGAAGTTAAAACCAACCACAGTGGACCCTTTAGTGAGAGCCTCAGATCAGAAGAGTAGGTTGTAACCAGCTAATTAAAAAAAATATGATTTTTAAATGCAAGAGCTATACATCGTCTTAAATAACAAAATTTAATCGCTTTCCGTAATACAGTTGTTTTAATAAAATAAATATTTGAGTTAAAAACTTGCTAATAATAGTCTATATTATCATAAGTATATGTTAAATGAAGGGAACATCTCCGATCTTGCCATTTATAGTCGTAGTTTATCTGTCATTCTCAGATCTGTATTAATGGAGAATAAAATATCAACGCCAAGAGGGTATAGAACTAGATGAAGAAAATTCAGGCGATGTATTTTCTGTCTGATTTATTGACTTTATACAAATTACAAAGCTTTCAATTATATAGTAGCCACTGGTGTAGATTTCAATTTTCTTTATTCCAATAACCGCAATATTGAATGCAGAGATGCAAACATGTATGCATTTATCTTATCAAAAAAACCGCGAGTATCAATTTAAGTCATGGAATTCCAATTACATATGAATATTTATCATTCGACAGTCGTTGTTGCTGGCAGTGCATGAGCAGGGAACGGGCAACCAATAATGTCCCATAATAAGATATTGGGTGATCGTGCTGGCCATAGTAACAAATTAACAGTTTAAAGAACAAGCTGCAAAATGAGGCCGAAGAAAACATTCCCAAGTAATCCCCTTTTTCTAAAAAATTACAAATTATTTGCTGCAATAAGACCTTCGTATAATTCACGTATGGCTGTACGACAATAATATCAGCTATTTTCTCATAGAAAACTTCTTGTTAGCATATTATTCAGATTAATAAAGGGAGGAGGTTCCACTCTGTCTAAATAGTAACATGTGAGGTGAGGTTGTGAGAAAGCTTTCTCTGGACGGTAAGATCTGTGGATGAGCCGGTATGTCGACAACGAATGAAATTTGGTAAAAGCCCTGATTAGTGTTCCTTAATCATTGGATCCAGGTAGAAGTGACTTTCATCCATGAAAAGACCACAGATTCTTCATTCTACCCTCCAATATGCTCTAGATTTGAAGCTACAGAATATGCATATGACAGTGATTTGGAATTAAGGACAAATGTGAGTAAGACATTTACTCTCCAACACACATGTTGGTCATCTATTACCGCTGAATGCTCCTGAAGCTTAAATTTCCGCTAAAATTCTCAAGGGACATCAGAATTCTTAAGGTTCTTATTGAGAATTCATCGCACTTCCCTTTCTCAGAAGGACCTAATTTATCTCAGTCATTCTGTAGCTGTCACATCTCAAAACAGGACTGTCAACCGTATACTATGAAAGTTCTTCACCTCTTTCTTTCATCAACCACATGGTAAATCATCCCTTTTTCAAAGACGGCTTCGTTTAATGGCGAAACTGAATCAAATCGTCGTCATGACGTTTCAGATACGTTCTTAGTTTTGAGTTACAGCAAACCGTTGATTTCAGAAGAACAAGAACGCTTATAGAATATTCTACATGTGCTTAATGACAATCTGATTTACCTAACTAAGGCGAGACTACAAACACCACCTTAAATTATTGCTTTGTAATCTGCTTAGATGTCATTTTTCAAATATTGTATGAATAAACAATCTAAATTTTCGTTCTCATAATTCTACTCCTTGATGTTGAAATTTTATTTTCCATTATGCATGTCATTTTTTCTCCTTTATTTTATGGTAAAGCACTTAAGGGCAATAAATAATTTTACTAACCGATACTTATAAATAGCAATGAAACTGCTGCTTGAATGGTAAATATTTCGTTAATAATCTTGCCATTGAAAACTATCAAAATCATAAGGAGTGTACTGGCACTTTCTGTTCTGTTGTAAAAACAATATAATATTATTATAACTTGAAGTACATTACAGATGCTTCGTGGTTAACAAAGATTTGTCTATTTGCAGTAACACCATATTCTTTTCCTTCTGCTACCACAAATCTGTCATTGCGATTTAAAATCAAATATTTTATATAACAAGGGTAAATATGAAAGTAGTGTGTAATCAGAAAGTGAACTCACATTTTTTACAAATCTCCGTTTCACGAATTACACATTTTCAGATTTATATCAGTAGTTCCAAAAATTCTTTGGAACTTTTTTAAGGCATTCCTATTTACGAATGTTTTTTGAGGTCCATATAAGTACTGAAAATTTGCAAACCCTATAATAAATTACGATTAAAGCTGATTCCCTCTCTCCAACAAAATATCTATACTCCTTCTTAAGATATGTAGAATCCTCTTTTACCGGACGAACATTACTTATACTTTTAAACCAAATGAAAGTGGAATTTTGTAATGGTTTTTCGGAAAAGTCTAAGATTTGTATTTCTCAATATTAACCTACTCGTCACTGTATGATACAATAAATATTTCCTCTTTATCTTCATTACCGGATTATTCGAATTCGAATCGCAATAGGAAGCATAAATGACATAGGCAGCTAACTAGAACACCGATTTGCAAAAGACGCCAAAAGTTCTTGCAAGTATTGACTAAATACAAATATATGTTGCTATGAATTATTAGTTTATTTAATCTACACGAGACACCAACTATACTGATCGTATAAGAACGCTGAAAATGATCAAGCCAGCCTTGATCTTGGACGCTGAACACATTGCAGGCTTAAGCACAGGCAATATAGCGATCAGGACGGACGCCAGACGCATTGCGGCAGAGTTTAGGGACAGCAAAACGTTTAGAATTTAGAAAGAAACCGAGTTGCAAAATTTAAAAGTTGCAAAGACCAGTGAAAAGCCTAGCTCCGCACCTGATAACTGTCCATGGCGCGAGCACCAGCTAAACGTTATTCTCACAAGAGCAGGGGCGTAGCTAGACGGGGGGCAAGGGGGCCATCTGTCCCCGGGCGCAGAATCCAAGGGGCGCCAAACTGATGTTACGACATTTTAGAATTAAATGTTTTCCATCCTTGGCAAGCAGGAGGCGGCGCGAAATCTTCAGTTGTCCCTGGGCGCTGAAAATCCTAGTTACGACTCTACACAAGAGACAGACAACTAAATGTAAATAAGTATACTTCGCTTTGAAGTATTAAAATCTTAATTTATACAGAATGCCAGCTGTCAGGCGTAATTTGGACCAGGACTCAAAACATATTGGAGACAGGTTTAAATTTTCTCGAGCCTTAATATTTTAGCTTATTCAAATCTTCATTAGTAAGCTTAGATAGAGCGCAAAAGCTATGTCATGTGGCGCCATCTAGGAAACTACTTGGAAACTAATTGTTTTTAAACAAAGAATTAAATGAGATAGAATTATGCTGCAGTACAAGTAATTGACACAGAATTACGGTACTTGAAAATATACACAATAACTCTTATAAATTCTAACGATTTATTTTGTTATCATATTTATTGTGTTACATACTGACGCAAATATTGTAAATTATTTAATGAAATGTATCTCTAACTTATAAAGCTTTGCCGAATGATTCATCATGCTAACATTTGACACTATTTTTCCACTTTTCAAAAAGTAGCCAAAGGAAATAGTTACTAGATTATTGAGTTATCAAGTAATTGATTATTTCAAAAAATCATTTTCAGTTCGACATACAAGATGCTGGAGTTAAAAGTTTAATCTGCTCTGATATTTATTAAAATCACTAATAATGCAGACTTTCCATGTAAGACATTAATATATTAACGGGTTTCAATAAATTACACAGATTTGATAGTTATGTATTTAATTATAAAGATAAACCGAGCAAAGTATTAATTTTATTTTTATTTATTAGTCCAAAGGGGCTTTGTCTCTGAAAGACTATTGCTTTTGTTTTGCGATTTTGCGCTAGTTCACTATACACTCACTTTTCAAACTGTTGCCACCAAATGTTAGAGTCCTGCATTATATTTGAAGAAATTAAATAATGAAAAATTTGCAAAAATGTATGTATATTTCTCGCATTGTGATAAAACAGCGGTGCACAGAACCATCGAATTTTGAATGAAGTAATCCTACTGCGAATATGGGCATGTGGAAGCCCAAATTCGAAATTTGGAATTTGTTTTATGATAGATTTCATATTTTGTAAAACTTTAACGAATTTTTGATTAAAAAACCCAAGGATTTCAAAGCGAGAAATGTCAACGTTGTACAGAAAAAAAAAATCTCCAGCGCTTGAGACTCTGTATCGGAAATTTTAAAGATATGCTCAATTTAAAAGTATTTTGCGATATTGCCCTTGAACTGAATTTTATGGTTTAAGTGAGAAGAACGTGATATTTAGTAAATAAAGTTAACCGACAAAATGTTAAAAATACGCCCTTTGGACGTAATTTAAAATCTGAAACCTTTCAGATTTTTTTTTTTTTTTATTTGTTATTATTTTAAGTAATTTTTTTCTTTTTCGAATTTCATTTTAATTGTTTAAGTTGCATGGTTTCTTTCAAATAACTGTTTTAAAATTTCTATTTGCTCATTCGAACTGCGTAGTTTAAATAAAAGGTGCATTCTTTTTGTTAAGCTTTTTTTTCCTTATATTAATATATATATATATATATATCTCTTTGAGTAGATAAATATTTAAATAACAAACTGAAACTTATCTTTCCGTTTATTCAGTGCCTCAACTTTTGAGCAGACCTCGATTCCACTCATTTTTCCTGCCCTTTAAAATTTTATGCTTTTATAAGTTTTCTTACAATTGTCGTCTATTTTAGTTACTTGTCCTCATTATTAGTGTTTGCCCGTGGTTATTCGTTTTTATATTACAGTTACTCTTTATCTTTTTTATACTTATTTATCATTTGTTCCTCATTTTCTAAGTTTCACTTTCAAGCAAATCATTTTCAAGTTAATTTTATTCGCTTTTCCAATGGTTCAGTTTTAATGGCTTACTAAAATTTACAACTCATGTGGAAAGTAAATTCAATAGTTTATGTCATGTAGTGTGATGGCTTAACATACTAGAATAGCCATACTCTAAATTTCAAACATTTTTGTTAAACAAATGAACAGAAGAATTTGCAATCAAAAATTGTTTAATTATCAGGAGGCTATGATGCGAGATTATTCATAATTTCTTGAATATTTTCTAAATTTATTGAAAATATATAAAAACATTTGCTTTTCTTTTATACAAATTTACAGTTTAATTCCGATTTTTATGAAACTTGCTCCACTCGACTTTCAAAACAAGAGGAAAGTCATTTTCTTCATAAGATTTCTCAAAAACCAGCCAGTCCACATTCTTTATAAACATACTACATTTTACGCTGATTTAACGAACTCTTGATTAAAAAAAACTCAACGATGCAATAGCGTTACATTGCCACTGTGTAAAGCGTAAGGTAAATTTAATCAGAAAACTAAGTGACATAAAAAATACCACTTGGAAAAACGGAATTATATTAAATATTTTGCATTCTAAAGTACTTCAATAACCAGAATTAAAACACAAACAATTTTTTTTTCCTTGGAGTAGCCTGCAACGCATGCGAGGTAACAGCCACGTATTCCAATGATTTCCGACAGATATGCCATTCGAATTTAAACGTTTGCAGTTTGCCGTGCGAATCGCATTTTCAATGACCATCAACAAAGCACAGGGCAAAAGCTACAAGTTTATGGATTAAATTTGGAAAATCCATGCTTTTCACATTTCGGCAGCTATATGCGGCCTGCTTACGCATCGGAAAACCTTGCGATTTATTCGTGTACGAACCAGATGGGAAAACAAAAAGTATTGTGTCCAAAAGCACTTCAATAGAGAGAATCAAAACACAAACAGTTTCGTTGCTTTAAGTAGCGTTGCAACGCAGACCCGGTTTCATGCCTTTTCAAGTAATAATGATGAACTAGTTGAAAATAAACTATACAACTGATGCCAAATTACTATATTACATTGAAAAAAAGGCAAATTCCCAAAGTCCCGTCTCCAGTGCTCACTATATCTTCATTTCCTGATAACACAAATATCTATAACTATACGATAATTCATTTTGTGCTAGAATACCATGATAGATGAGGGTCAGTATTTTTGACAAATTTTTACAAAAAATCACGAAATTAAATAAATCAAGAGATTTAGATGACCGATCATTAACATGTCTTCATCTTTTCCCGTGTGTCCACTCGAGTTTTGTGGTAAAAATTGAAATACTCCAGCAAATGATCTTTGCAGCTAAATTATAGCGGTATAATCTTTAAGATGACCTCAATATTGATCTCTGAACTAAACAGAAAAGAAGTAATTTTCCTGACTTTCTTTCCAATAAGTTCACGTAACTGCTTCTAGTGACTCATGAAGTATGTCTGCAGTAGAGGACAGCATGATGAACGTTTTTGGAATATGTAGAAAAGAATTCACGAATTTACCTCTATTTTAGTGTAATAAATATTTAAACTGATTTCATGGCTTAGTTGTTATGAATTTTTAAAATGTTTCACTTAATAATGTACAATCATATACAATAATAATTATTAGCATTACATAGCTATTTACAAATTATTCCTTGATTTATTTCTCGACAACCAAGATTAATTTCAACAAAAATAATGTAATCTGTGATCCTCCCACTTAAATGCAAGAGTTCTTTCAAAAAGCTTTTTGGCCTATTACATTACAAATAGCATTAAGAGCGAGTGTTATTCCAGTTCTGAAAGTTATACCCTTTTACAAATATCGTCTTTATTTTATACATAGTATGATTTTTTTTTATTTTTAAATTTATTAGTAGTGGACGTAATATTCTTTATTAATTAGAGACCGATATTATTATCTTCTGTCAAAATATTTATGCTTTATAATAACTAGTAAGAGAAGCATAAATGGTCGCGTTCTTTACTGCTTTCGACATAACTTTAAAAACTTTATTATGTTTAATACCTTTAAAGAAACTTTTCTGACTAACATTTTATTTCATGACTTAAGAATCTGCCTGTAGTTTCAACAATGAGAGCAAAGAAATAATGGAAACATAAGACGGACTTGGCATTTGAATTATATGACATAGTGATGTCTGGAAATTTCTCTTAATTCAAATAAAATTTATTGACAACAAATCTAACAAATTACTGGTAATGAGGGCTTTTTCAAAAATTTGAAAGTATGATAAAACCTTGGAAAATTTTGCTACACTCTAAACGACGAGCAAAAAGAACATGCATACAACATTCTTCAATTTCTCAAGCAATTTTCCTGCAAAGCTTCAAAGCCAGTTTCTTGTTCTTACCTTGAGGCACTGATGCACCTTTGAAAACACGTCCTTAGTATCATACATTTTATCATCACTCCATTCTGATAAAAATGCGTTAATGATCGGTAGACGAAGTGCGTCAAGTTCTCTAGTACGATGTAAATAATCATTCCACTGGAAGAAAAAAAACGTGGTTATTATCCAGAATTTTATATTTTAATTATCTCTGCTTTCCGAAAAATAATCCCTAAATGATTAAATTATTCATTAATATAAAATATAAATCTTGCTTCAACTGTTAATCGATTTTGTTTGTTAAAACCAGGAATTCTTGTAGTTCCTTAGTTTACTGATCGCATATCATCCAAAGATTGAGTCGAATCAACCACTAGTTTAGTATTGTTACGTTATTTTCGTTTTCTTTATGTTCGTACGTTACGGGGTTCGTGCGGATGTGGAGTGAATAACGACAACATTTTATGAAGTATCGAAACACACATTATTTAGCCAATATTAATCAGGACAGTTCCAAAGTCACGTTTTACAGTGGTCGAAGATCTACTATACACTCGCTGGAACAATCAGCGACACAGGCTTCAGGTTATCAGGCTATAACGGTGGAGGCAGCTTCACTGCAAAGCACCAGAGTACAGCTCCCGACTTCGGTCGTTCTCGGAACTCCACGTACTCTCGACTCTCCACGCTACAACTCGTGATGCACTCGACGACACACAAAACACAGCTCCCGACTCTTCGGTTCGGTCGTTCTCGGAGGCGTAATGGCAGACTGCACATTGAGTTGAACAGTGTTAAGCGAATTTCGCTTACTGCGCATGCTTGATGGTGTACCTTCGGCGCGGGGAGAAATATTGGCGACTAAGCAACCCTACGTTAGCTTATTCGTGATCTCCATGGCTGTCGAGTGATGTTTAAAATTGCAATGTTGTGGAACTTTGCTTATTAGTTATTTTAATGTCCATGCCGATTGCACTTGCTTATTTTTCTAATATATGTTTCATTTTAATTTGTCAATAACAGTGCATTTAATATTTGTTAACATATGTTCGTAATAATTCGTTATTTAAATGTAATTCGTTTACATGTTACAATTCAGTAATTGTAAACTGGAGTATCTCGCTTAGTTTGTTAGCGTATATTCGCGCTTTTATTTTCTCATTTCAAAGAATTTAATAACTAGCATTAAAGAATTGTAAAATTTCTTTAGTGTTATTTGCAAGCACTTGTTATATTCCTCATTGTTTCTTTATGTATGTACGAATGTAACGTATGGTAAATCCTGAATTGTTTTTATTGCTTAAAAGTATAATGAATAAATATTCAACTAATATATCCTAAATTTCAGTCTTTTTCTGAAAGAAAATTTGTACAGTTCCAAAGGAATGTGCAGAATTTCATAAGTATTATATTTTACATTTTGAATGTAAACACTGCTTCACATTACTTCGCAATAATTTCAACTTTCCAGTTGTTGGAGCAATACAGGAAAGAAATCTAATTTTACACAGTAATTACTTTACATTGCACGTATACTCTACGAAGACTTAAACGCCGGATGTGTTCACAATCAGATGGCGGTACATCTACCACATACCGTATTTATCTTCTTTTCAAATCGCGCCAACATAATAATTACGCCAAATTTGTTTCTGGGCATGCCCAGTATGCGACATTCGTTTAACACTGTTCAACTCAATGTGCGGTCTGCCATTACGCCGGAGCGCAACACACTCTCTCGACGATGCACTAACCGCGATACACTAAGAGACTCTTTCGATGCACTGGACGACCCGTTGCCCGGCTGTCAACACGATCGACTCCGCAAGGACTGACTAACTCGAGACTAACTATCTCGCACTGACTCTCCGCGTATTAGCAGGGTTTATATAGTTTTTGGCTTGTGTTCGAGAACATTCTGAGCTAAACTGGTAAGAATTCGTTCCAGAAGGTTCTTCATCCGCCCATGGCAGATCGCCAATTCTGGCGCCAAATGTGGTAACCGTGCTTTCTTTTGCCATTTTATGGCAACCTTTTTGCGGGGAAGCTATTTTACATTTCGTAACACTGCCCCCTCCCAAGGACTGCACGTCCCGGGCAGTACAGCCCTTGGTCAGAAGCCAAATTCGATACAAACAAAAGATAATAAAACAAACAAGTAACATAACTAAAAAACCAAATATTTACACGATATACAAGTTATATACACAAATTAAACACGTAATAATTTTAAATTATTCAAATTAAAGTTCAGAATGAATTTCAGTCAGTGTTTTCATTAAGTTATACCCGCGTTAAATACTCTTCCACTGCAGTTCTCAGATATATTTATGTGTTGCATATCACACTCTGAAGATTCAGTCTTTCCAGATTTTCATCTACAGGAAGATCTGAAAAAGTTTGTTCACCACTCTGTAGTTTGTTCGCATCATGTGCACAGTTCTCCTCTTTATTTTCAGCAGCTGGTCCATGTTCATTTTCCTCCGTTTCCGTTTTCCAATTTCTGCATTGGAATCATAAACGGAGCCCAATACTTTACAAACGCAAGTATCCTGGTTTAGAATCAATTCCGTATCTGCATAATCTGTATTAGGAGACACACACTCAGTTTGTGGAGTGGGGGAATTTTCTTGCAATACTGGAGCACGCTGCTTAAGCTGCACATCAACTTCTCTCATCTCTGCATCACATGCATTTTCAGATGGTTCAATACTCGCTAACTGCGACTTCATAATGTTAAAAAGCAACCTACGTTTCCAAACATTAAATTTTAAACTTAATTTTTGGAATCATAGAATGCTTTTATTATTCGCTTGCTGCTTTGCATCATCACATTTTTTCTTTACTCGTAATTCTATCTTTTCTACGAAAACTTTATTGCTTTTTGTTTGGTACAGCTTTTGCATTCTTCACATTTGCAATCTCTAGGCAATTTTGCCTTTTTTGTATTTTTGGTTTTTCCAACTCTCTTTCGCTTAGCAACTTTTGCGATTCTCCCTCTTTGGTATTCCAGCTAACATTATTTAATTTTTTTTTTAATTTTGTCATTAAAATTCTTAAATTTCCATCACTTTATTTAAAAATTTAGATTCATAAATTTTCACCAAGAAACGTTTTTGTTTATTTTGTATTCAGATTGTTTAAATAATAATTTTTGTGCAGTTATTTTCTTTCAAACCGCGATTTGAGGTAGGTTATATCTTAAGAGTGCTGTTTCTAAATTTGTTAAAATTTTCCTTTAAATTTTATTAAATTTTATTTAACATTTTTATTAGATTTTTTTTTTTTTTTTTTTTTTTTTTTTTTTTTTAATGTTTGTAAAAATATATTTTCATTTAACTGCTTTTGGTTTAGATGTAATAGAGAAATTTTTCATCTGAATGTTTTCTTTCTTAGTTCATCCTGACATAATTTAGATGGCTCTGTTGATAATTCTTCCGTCTGTTTCTTGACAAAGATCAAGGAATTGTCAACTTTTAGTTAATATTTTTTATTAATTTACTTCTGTTTCGAGTTAGTTTTTTTAAGTTTTTGCTTTGTACTTATTCTTAATTTGTGCCTTCTTGTTAAGTAGATTGCCTCTTTTAATTGACATATATTCTATAAATTTCATCGTATTCCTTAAACATTAGTTAAATTCGAAGCATTTTGCGCGATATTATTATTACATCTATTAATTAAATATTTTTTCTATTTTCATCTGTCTTCCCTCTTCTGTATATATATATAGAGAGAGAGAGACAGTTAAATAGATGTGTGCACATACGAAATTACATATATATATATATACCCGCAGACACACCATATGTGTCAAAAATAAAAGAAACCTCAAAACTCTTTTTTTTAATTCATCAAAAAAAATCACACCTAACTTTTCCTAGGTTGCAATTCACACTTTGAGAACTATTGCTTTGTAGCGTTCCTTATGCTATATAAGAAAAATAATATAAGGAAGCATAAAGAATAAAAGGAAATGACACAGAGCTGCCTATACATTCCTGAAATTTCTCCTTTCTAGCGAAATTAGCAGCATACGTACAAAGCTGCGATAAAATTTGTAACAAACCAGACCTTTAAAGAAGAAATTAATCGTAAATTTTTACGTACCTATATGTCACTGGAAGAATATTGATACTAAAAACAGTACTAACTGAATTATTAAAAATTCTTCTTCGTAAATTATTAATGTTTGGTCTTCGTACTTATCAACCAGAATTCTTTTTAATCCCATTTACAGCCGAATTTTTACTGGGATTAGGTTTCATTGTTCAGACCATCAGTTTTGGACCTTGATTTCAACAAACTGTCACTTGCTCATCAAAGCATGACGAGACCTGACAGGTAAATATAATATGTACAAGGAAACGAACAAAGTATTTCTCCTCATTTGAATTCATGGTCACTTGAACCAACTTTGCTTTACGACAGCGAATGTAAAGAAAAGTAATATTTCATCTTGCTTGTTTATGTAGGTCATGAGGAAATCTTCCACCTTTCCTTATTGTCACATAAGACAACATCTTTTGACTGGATTTTTCAAATGAATATATTTGATTGATTGATATACTTTATTTATTTTTCTTTTTTCATAGTTCAATTCCATTATTCGGTTCAAAATATTGATTAAAATGTGATATAATTATGTCTAACATATTCTCTCGTGATTGATCTGTTGCAATGAGTTAAACAATAAACGTCGAAGCAGGAAAATGCACCGGAGACAGAAAATGAGAGAATAACAACTTGACCTTGGGTGAAACAGTCTAACCTATTACACAACGCGATTCAAACATAGCTGATAATCTGCACTAGCAACATGTTTGAAATGACCGATTTTGGTTAATACTCGCACTAATGCTATGAAAGTGAAATGGTGTTTGTGCTTCTTAATAATGCAAACATCAGTCCACGAATGGGCGCGAAATTTCGCATGTATGTAGGCAATGCATCCACTCGGGAGAAATGCCATCAATAACTGCAAAATCAGTCCTCTTCTAAAGTCGAAGAATTTTTATTTTACCAATGGCTGGCCCTCTGCCGACTTCGGCTTGGCCATTACTAAGGCCAGAAGTAGTGGTTACTTTGTTATGGAGGCACCTAATAGGTGGGCTATCTTTGCCTCCTATGAAAGGACGATCGTTGACAATCATGCCTTCTCCGGAATTCGAACCCAGGCCCTTTGGAATAGCAGTGGGCTCGGCTCCCCTAACCACTGTGCCGTCTGGACGGCAATTCGAAGAACTGTATAGCCAGTGTTGATTTTTAGGCTAAATACCGCACATGTGTTTTGCATTTACAATATTTATTCCTCTTTTATATCGGTGTAATGCTCATACAATGAAATGAAATATGAAATAATATTATATTTCTGTGGATGCAAATGCAATCAGTTCAAACATCAAGTTATGGATGCCACAAGTTCTCATTCTCAGTTTGCTTACATTGTCTAAATTATGAACTTATGCGAATGTAGTATATTTCAGAGACCTTCAGAACGTTATTCTTATTATGATAATCAGAATTTGATTATTTTCCGTAACATTTGCAACACTAATATTAATTAATTAACTTTTTCTCAACAGTCCAAAAATATAGTATGGGGCATACATTAACTCTTCAATATGGAGGGGAAAAATCAGTGGAAAATTATATTTGAAAATCAGCTCCTTGTAAAGACATTCGAATTGTTAGAGCAATGAAACTCGAAAAATTAGCTTTCCCTTAGCCGGTATTCGAGCCGCAAATCGTCTATTGCCAGCTTGATGTATTACCAATTACATTTAGAGTGCCCCCAGCCCCACTCAGTGATTGAATAAAGGATGGGGACAAACTGAAAAGTCTAAGCTGTGACGAATTATTATTTTTCGTTAACCACTGTAGAGACATTAGACTCGACGGAGTAGTAAATACGAAAATTCAAATAGTTTGTCAGAACCGAGTTTCGAACCAATGGCCTTCCAGTGTTACTACATACACTACGAGAGTTTTACTATCTGAGTAGTATATTCATTGGCAAAAAAACACCTGTCAGGATTAAGCCGAATAATACAGTTGTAAAACGGCTTTGTATTTTAAAATACTATTTTGTATTTGCATGTTTAAGGAAATGTATTTTGACATTGCAAATGTCTCCATTTTAGACTTTCCATTTTTATTTGTTCCACTGCGCAACGTTACGATATATTGTTAGGGCATATATTACCTTTTCTCTATAAGTTATTTTCTGCCTCCTTTCCACATGCCTCCGGGGAGTAATTGGAAGCATACTCGACGCGTATTCGAGAGGTCGAGGGTTCGAGTCCCGGGGAGGTCAGTGCACATTTTTCACGTCTCCTCCTTCAACAAAGCGTCTTCAACAAAGACTCTACAAGTGGCGTCCGAACTAAAAGGTGGTAGACGATAATTCGTCACTACCGAGATTTGGCAACTGGGTTCTCTAATCCCACGTCGCTCTTAAGAGGGGGTATAAAAGGTATTTTCTCCCTGCTTTCAGCATGCCTTCTCGATGTAATTGGAAGCATACTCGACGCGTATTGCAGAGGTCCAGAGTTCCAGTCCCGACGAGGGCAGTGCACACTTTTCACGTCTCCTGCTTCAAAAACACCTAATGACTATAACTCAAACAGTGATAAATTTCATTTATCCTTCATGCAGCGTGGTAAATCTCAAAATCTCAAAGGCATTGGTATTCAACGTTTTCTGAGTCTTAAATTTTATTTAAAACTATACTGTGAGGTATTTAAAAATAATGCACGTAATTTTAAAAAAAAAAATTATGAGTTCTTTTACTTTTTAATATAATGTCTGAATTGGCAATATATCCAACTGACATGATTTATAGTGTATTAAATTTTAAAAAGAACTGTCATTACTGTAGCTAATAATGCATAAGATGCGTTTGAATAAAACTGCGCTGTGTTAAGTTGATGATGAGTCCTTTGTACCGTACATTGTCAAAAGCTCAATATTTTTTTAATATTAAAGAGTAAGACCTTGGTAAAAATGTAACCGTTTGCGCACCTCATACCAGCAATGTTTAAGCTATTGTACTCTATTTAAGCTGATTCAGAAAATGAATGTGCAAAACGTTACTCATTTCTAGCACACAAAAGAGTATTAGAGACATCAATAAAACAAAGAAGTCGACTATACACATGCTGTTTATATTCAAACTTTTTGTGTCTTTTATTCGCATTCTTTTTAAAACAAGAGTTTCAATAAATATGTTTTTTCTTATCTTCTAAGGATTTCAACACCGCCAGTGTCAGAGTGGTTATGGCAGCTTCACAGTTGATTTTTGTTTCTCCCCCTTATGTTAACGTGCATACCACTAAATCTTCCATAGACTCCTAGCTAGCCTTTGGTGTTTTTCTATATGTGAATAACCTAAGCTCTAAAACCTACAACCTTCATCGACTAATATCTGCCTTTGATGATATGTTATTTGAACCAAGAATACAATAAGTGATAAATTTCTAAACAAAAAACAGAAGCTTATTTTATATCCTTGAGTTTCCGAAAGTAAAATAAACAGAATTTATAGAAGCTTGTAGTTAAGTGGCAGCGCAAATAAAATTATAAAGTTGCTATTTACAAATATCAGTAATTTAAATTTAAGCACTCGTACTTTAGATCATTAGTACACTCGTATTTTTGGTTGTAACTGTAACTCACTGCTTAAAGTAAGTCTTAAAGATCAGTTTGTTGTAGTAAATTTCATTGTCAGTCGTTTTTCAACTGGTGAAAAAAATCAAACTAGAAACTAATTTGAATATTAAAAGTGTGATTAATTCACAAATAAAACAAGCACAAAAATTACATGCGCAAAAGTAGAAAAATTACTTCTTTTAATGCAGCTGTTTGTCATCATATTGCAAAATGCCATTTATAGTTTTAAAAGCTGAAACGCTTATCGTATTACCCTAAGAATTCCAAGTATGACTTTGGAAAGATTACGATTACAAAAAAATGCATCGAAATTTATTTGGATATAGCAACACAGAAAACTATTTTAGAAATGACTGAAACTCTGGCTGCAATAATTAGGTAAATCTTATTACTATACCTAGTTCCTCAAATGATGTTAGTATCAAGCCAAATCTAGTGGGTTTTTTTTTTCACTTTCTTCTTTTTGGAATTCATTATCTTGTTTTAATCAATTCTATTCAAATGTTTTCTTAGTATTCTCTTTTTCTTGATTCTCCTATTTAAACGATTCATATTTTGGAGAGCACATATTACGAGAAAGTTTAAACAACGTAAAGAAATTTAATATTATTAAGCGAAACTTCAGCAAATATTTGTTGCAATATGAATTGAACAAAATTCATATTGCAACAAAATTAATATTGCAGCTGCAATCTGCCTACTTCAACAGGAGAAAAATTATTTTTATACGTACTCTTTTTAACTTCCACTCTTTTGTGAGAGTATTTAAATAAGCAGCAGAGACCTCATGCACATATTCTTCAAGTTCTTTGCTTTGAGTGGCTCTAGCTTCAGCTTCCTGTATTTTTTAAATAGATTTATTTAAAATTAGATAAGATAGTTTGCTATTTTCTGTCACTGAAATATAATGAATATAATTAGAATAACTAGCGATGTTTTTATAGGAAAAAGAAACGAAAAATAAAGTAGAACAGCTCAAAATATATCATTCCATTTCTGCATCTATTTATATCTAACGTTTTAACTTTCTTAGTAAACAGAAAACAGCATAAATACGATCATTAGCAAAGCAAATCAATATAATTTTTTGTTTGTTTCTTTGATATACCTACTCAATAATATATACTAAAATTCCTATAATAAATGCAATCGGTACTTTTATATCGAATTCAATTCATGATATTAAATTACAGAATTTTTTCAGCTTTAATCCTTTATTGTACTCAAACACGATTATCTATTAAATAATCCTTTTGTGAGCATGGAAGATACGTAATTAAACAGCAGTGAATAAGAATACGGCTAAGAAATATACATTTTAAAAACTGAGCTAATAAATTGCCACCAAACAGTATAACAATATAAACAGTAATACGATTAGAGCATACTTCTAATGTAGTCAAGCTATATAAATACGATCAAAGATCTTCGCAGTTAATAGCTTCGTACTTTATAATGCCAAGGTATACCTATACCTTTATTATACCAATCCTTTACAGAGCTCCAGGTGGATTAGCACCTTCGCCAACCTATTTTAATACTCTAATTAATAATTATTTATTATTGATCCTTATATAGAAACTTCGCTTTTACTTCGAAAACGATACTGTGTTATTCTGCTAGTCTTATTCGGCATAACTGCATTCTCTGAGATAATAGAAGTCAAAACAGAATGAGTCAAGCGCGAGTAAGCATTAAATATAGTAGTTTTCGCAGTTGATAAAAATAAAATGGCAATCTCCTACATGGTACCAGGTGAGGATGGCTCACAGCCGAACAGTCTTATATGTCGGACAGCTGCAATTCGATTCTGTGAAGCTAACTACGATCTTCTGTTTTTGAATATTTGGTATGGAACTGTCTAACGCTAACGCACCTTTTCTTCGTCGTTATCATTGATATCGATTTCGAAATTTCTCCATCACAACCTAGGGTTTCCTCAATTTTTTCTATTGACAATTTTAAGGCCGCTTTTCCATATCCAACTATTGCAAGTCAGAAAAGATGGGTTTAGGTTTTGGTGTCTTAATGGTATTATTAATACATTCGTTACCGATCACACACGTGGTGTGTGGTTCCATCATCTAATAGCAAATCCTCTATACCAGAGCATAGTGAGGTATATGTTTTCGCGATATTTCTACGCCAGTGAGCATCTGGTTAATCTTCGCATATATACACTGGCAGTGAATGTGTTGAATTACCAACGGTCATGACTTTAAATTCAGAAATTAATTGTGACTCATGAATCGTGACTCTTCAACAGCTATTTATCCTGCAAAAATTATTATTATAACTAAACAGATATACATACGAACTCCGCAGTTGGCGTTTCTAATATTTCTTCAAATGACGCTGTAGGAGGCATCATATGACATTGCTTAGTCCTTAAAAAAGGAAGAGGCAAAAAATATATGGAAAAAAAAAACAGGCCATTACCTCGCTGCGTTAAAAGAGTGGAAAAATCATGAATTATTAGTTTAAAAGGTAATTTCTGAAGACGTAGGTGCACAATTATTCCCTTTCTACTAGTGATCTATTATCCATTATTAGTTGCATTCACTTCTTTTGCGTTTGGCAGAACTGTCTTCATGAGCTAATTAAAGGAGTCAAGGACTAATGTTTAACTGAAGAAACTGATTACATTCGAGAGAGTTTCAAATATATATCTCGGTCTCCTTCAACTATTCTAAGTCTTCCTTGGCTCTTTTGTTACAGATTACATATGCATAGAATTTATTAACATGTACTGGTCCTCGAATGTTTAGAGATATTTTGTTTTCGAAGTATGTTTTACACTTTTTTCAATATGTTGTATGACTTTTGCTGCAGTTAGTATACATAGGTTCAGAATTTTTACTTTTAGGCTAATGTCTGAACTCATAATCCCAGACCACATGACGCAGTGGAGTGGAAGGTGTTTGAGAGTTTTGAGCATGGTGAAATCTTTGACATTTGAAACACTGGGTTGGATCTTGTAGATGAAGCGAAGTAACGATCGTAAATTAAATGTTTGTCTAGATTACTCAGTCTTGCTGAACATAGCAAGAAATAATGACAACGTAGTAAGTGCCCTTATGTCTAGTTACTTTATTAATGCAGCTTTTAGTTTATTTCATCCGGAGGCCCACCAGCGGCCAGTTGCTGAACACTGGTAGTTCGGTCCGAGGTTCGAATCCCGCGAACGGTCTGGGTGCATGGGCGTTTTCGTGGTTTTCCTTATGTGTAACGTGTATACGAGCCAGTTTCCCTTAGAAAGTCCTCCACGAAGGCATCCCTTCCCTTAGGCAGATAGCTCTAGTGTGCTTTCCCGTAATTAAATAAACCAAACCAAATTATTTCATCCGGAGAGATGGAGGAATAAAAAATAGTCTTCTTTTATCAAGGAATTAGTAATAGTGGGACGGGTTTTTTTCTATTTTTATTTTATGGTTTTTCAGAGATCTTACTTCCTATAAAATGAGTGAATTTGGTATGCTTGATCAAATCACGAATGACATCCCAAGCAAATTTTTTATCTCAACATTTTGTTTGTTGCGGTAGGAGATAGCAGTAATCAAGAACAATAAGCCGAGCAGAGAAACACTGAGCAGAGAAAATGACTTCCAAATTGGCAGTCTGAATCCGAACTCCTACGACATAAATCTTTGTCCAGGAAATTTTTTATTTTTCTCCGATAATAAACATGAGTTTTCCTCATTTTAATTTCCTCTTCAAATATTAGGTCACGATGGACAAAATCTTTATGTCTTTTAGCACAGTAACTATATGAAATCATCTGAAGAAGATAAATACTGATCACATATATGAACATTTTCGTGATTTTAAGCTAACTGCTTTTATGTAGGAAAATTTCAGCACGTAAATAATGTATTAATGTACATTACTACAGACGAATCTGTCATTCAGTTCTGTGCAAAAGCGACAAATAAATTGATTTGCAATGTCCTCTAAATTTTCTCCATTCGTTTAAGGTTTTATGAAACTTTTATGGGTAGAAAACGCATCTTTAAATAGTACATTGTTTGAGAATACCCTTTTTTCTCTTTTCAAATGTTCTGTTTGCCGATTGATTCTTCTCCTTTCCGTTTTAAAATAAGAATTAAAGTAAGACGTGGTTCTTCATGAAATTGAGTTTGAATTCCTAAAAATTAATTCTTTTCTTTCTGCCGAAAACTAAATTAATTTATAACCTACATCTAAAAGATAAATCTCAAATCGCATGACCCCCCCCCCATACGCCAGAAACTCATCGAACTATTTAGTTTTAAATTTTGAGATTATGCTTAGTAGTCACGCACAAACTGAAAATCGAAATGCTTGCAATCGCAGAAGGTATCCTTCCTTTCTGCATGCCTTCGTGACGTAACGGTACCACATTCGGCGCTTATTCGAGAGGTCCAGGTTCGAGTCCTGGCGAGGGCATTCCTCATTTTTCACTTTTCCAGCATCAAGAAACCCTAATGACTCTACAGTGGGGTTCGAACTAAAAAGTAGTGAATGATGATTCTTCACCATCAGGATTTGGCGATTGTCCTCTAATCTTCAGTAGCCCTTTAAAAGCGGGAGCATATAAGGTATTTTCTCCCTTATATAGAGTATATAAGTCTTTCTTCATGCCTTTGTGGTGTAACGGTAGCATACTTAGCACGTATTCGAGAGGTCCAGGTTTGAATTAAGGCCAGAACATTGCTCATTTTTCATGTCTCCTACTCCAAAATAAACTAATAACTCTACAATCGTACGTAAGGTAAAAATGAAATATCAGTTTAGGAAACGATTTCTGATGTCCATAGATTACATGATGAAAATTGCTATTCAATCTATCAATTAATGTACTGATTGATATCAATTTTTCTTCAAAAAAAAAAAAAAAAAGAGAGAGAGATTTTATTCACAGAATCGTATAGCATTCGTATTTTAGAAAACAGCGGCAAAGTTCAATATTGGCACAAAAATCAACCTGTAATATTATTTATATGAATTAAAAATAAAACATGTTCCTAGTTTAATAAATATTTATGTACTATTAATAGATTCTGATCCAAAAGATTAAAAATTTTTTTTGAGAATATTGATAACGTATTTTTGGAGAGTGATACTTATGAATTACTTAATCGAAAATTTTTATCCTAAACCAAATGCAACAAAATTATAAATTAAAAAATTTTACACAATAGTAAAACACAAACGAATATCACTGAAGGACATTTAAAGGGACAAATAACCTAGAATTATTTTAGTTTGTTTTTAACCTACTACTCAAACCAAGTTGAAAATAGTGCCAAAAATGCCAAATTTTGAAATTAAATTAGCTCGGTGAATTTTTGTCGTACACGAGCCAAATGCTTTATGGTTATCATTCTTAACCCAAAAGGGGCGATAGACCCAAAGGGTCTCAAACGTCTCAAAACGGCATTTCGTATCGTTTCACTTTCTGCGTTGATTCATTTTTCATATTGTTTCCACCAAATATTATCGCTATGTATTATATTTAAAGAAAATAAATAATGAAGAAGCTGCATGAATGCATAAATGTTTCTCTCACTCTGAAAACACAACGCTACCTAGAGCCACCAAATTTTGAATAAAGTTGTCCTCCTACAGAACATGGGCACTCGGAAGCCGAATTTTGAATATGAATTCGTTTTATTATCTATTTCAAATTTTGTAAAACTTTAAAGAAGTTTTTCTCCAGCGCGGGAGACTGTGTATCGGAAATTTTACAGATCGGCTGTTTTTAAATATTTTGTGATGTTGCTGCTGTATTGAATTTTATGTGATTTAAGTGCAAAGAACATGATATTTAATAAATAAAGGTAACACACAAAAAGTTTAAAAAACGCCCTTTAGGATGTAATATAAAATCTGAAATCGTTCAGACCTTTTTTTTTAATCTTTTATATATAGTATTCGCTTTTACTAAGTATAGTTATAAAAACCGGGGTCTGTAAAGACAGATTTCATAATTTTCACAAAGTTAATTTTTTCATTTAAAAATGCCACAATGTCATTTATTTGAGTCATACGAAACAGTTTTATGATTAGAGGCAAAAGTTTACTACTAACAGTTGCGAAAATAAATGGCGCACAAGGTCGTCTGTACGCATACTGTGTGTGTATGTATATAATAAAGCTACACACTTAGATGCAATGACGTAGAAGCACTGATAGCACAGAACGTAGAAAATGCTGAATCCGTAACGAAGAGCAAACTCGGCAATCGAGGCAGATTAAATATTTATTTTAATTGATATTTGCGGCCACAATTTACTTGGCACTCGGATCGCGCCTATTCAAGAACAGCGTCTTAGCAAGAACAGATTACAAAAGTATGTAGTTATTCCAATATGGAAGCTCATCAAAAGAAAGGTTTCAATTTTCTAAATTTTGATTTCAAGTTCTGAATTAGCTATATCACCAGCGTTATGCAAGTCATATGATATGGACTGATCTAGAAATGACGCAGTTCAAAAACAGTGACGACTATTTTTAGAATACAGAGGAGAAATACCCACCAAATGAAGAATTAAGGGACATTGCTAATTTAAATTATAATTCTGATTACATATTTTTTACCTTACACAAACACACACACACACATATATATATTTAACAAGCATGCTCTATTCGTAATGTCGCAAGAGAATTATTTAAAACTAAATTTAACTTTACTTTATTCTTTTGAAGTAAAGATAGATAGATAGAGATATATAGCGATTACTTTAATATATTTTGAGGGGTTTTTTTATTATTGAAGTTCATTTCTTCTACCTAAAGAAGAAGAGCCATATGAACTAAATTTTCGCTTCTTTGTTTTGGTTTTCCCGCCAAAAAAATTCCCTACATCAACAATATACTAGTTTCTATAAAAAGTGCTAAACATAGTTACAGACTTATTTAATACCTGTATCTACAAGATCAATTTTCACAGGTTATGCTTTAGAAAGTAAGAATGAACTTTGTATACCTGTAATCGAATGCGTTCCTCCTCTTCTTTTTGCCGTTTTTCTTCTTCAAGACGTAGTTTTTCTTCTTCCTGTTCTTTTCGAGCAAGCTCTGCAATAAACAATAATTTAACATATTAAGATTAAACATGAAATACTATAGTAATGTTATTTATAAGTGTTATCTATTTAGTAATGTTATTTACAAATAAAGAAAAAAAATCTATCTTTTACGATTTATAATAATTGAACGAAACAAAGTTAGAATAAATGATTGTACGAACCAACGTTAGAATAAATTAATTTATATACATTTGATTTATTAGTATCTTAATTGCGTTAAAGTAAAGCATTGATCCACTTGTAGGTTATTTATTTCAAAATACTTTGAATGAATATATAATGAATCAGTTTCACGTTTCGTTACTAACTTCCATGTGTAGAATAAATTTGCTTTAAAGATTTAAGTGTTATTCGTGAAATTTCTCTGTTACTTGATTGTTCTTGGCACTTACTAGGCACTCTCTATTTAGTAGTTTTCCAAAAGCTTGAGGATTAGAACTTCTTAAGCATGGCTTATTAAAAACGAGCACATGTTGAAAGCTACAGAACAGTTAGATAACAACTTTAAAACTATGAATAGCATCAAAAGAGACAACGCACAAATTTTCACAGAGAGTAATAAATTTAAATCTGTTTCCAATTTGATAGATTTAACACAGTGCAGATGGAATCTTCTTTACACAGTTTTTACAACTAAACTCAGTTCTTAGTTTTCTGAAATAGAGGATTCAGTGATCAGTAGATGTATGCAGATTATAGTATATATTAAAACAAATGCTTTAATTGATTTTATCAGCTAATTAGCTATTGTCAGAATACGTTGAATTTAAGCTACACCAATATATCAAATGAACACCACCGAAAACAAAATCTTCCCAACTTTCGATTTCCAGTTACGTAAGTGAAGAATGTTTCCTTCTCAATACATACCAAAATCCCAACAGTCATGTAATAAGAAATCAGTCAATACCCTAAAACTTAAAATATGTTTCATCATGGAAGAAAATAAAACTCTGAAATGAAATTTTTCCTCTACATATCTTAAAGCCGCTAGCTGTGCACGGTTGACTGTGCGATATATTGCTACTGGCGCTATCTACTGAAGAGAATATCGTTCACCCCGATGTGCTGAATTCACCAACTAGAATCAAACCAAAGAACTGCTGCTCACTAATTCAATGCTTAAACCGTCAAATCAAGAATGCACTCATCCAATAGTAAGTAGGAATATTTTTTTGTGTTTAGGGAACACGTACATCCACTACAGAGACATTTCTTACAGTAAAATTCGCAAATTTTTCTCCTTTCAGCCAGGAATATGTTTTTTGGCCAAAAGATAAGAAGCCTCAGTTCTTCAGTGATTGAACCTCATATTCTAGTATTGCAGTAACAAAGTCTAATCTTCTCTGTCGGTGCCATCGATAATATTTACGCCTAGTTAGTGTTAATTTAGTTATTGTGGATTTTTATGAAAATGTTAAACATAATACCAATATTAATTTAGAGGTCAAATAAGAAAAATAAACGTTATGTTTTCAAATTTTCACAGGTCACTAGTATCGAAACCTGTAAAATCGATTTCAGTAGTAGTTTCGATGGTTTTTCTGAACCATCATGGTCAGCTGCAAAAGCGCAAATGAACTAGATAAGATACAGTGAGTAGATAACATAAGATAAGAAAGACTGCACAGGTGTTAAGCTACTGGCGCCGTCTGTTTTTGTTGTTTGACTTCTAAATTAATACTTGTTCGACGTGTTATTGTATTACAATAATACCAATAGCTAGAGAGGCATTAGTACTCACGCTAATGTGCATCAATGGTAAGTGAAAGTTACTGTATAGGTCAAATAATAAGATAATTGGTATCTTAACAAAACTCTAATAATGTTTCCACATAAATTCTTATACTGTGAAACGCAAGAAAATAGCCAGCCCTGAATGTGGGGAAGCGGGTGCCCACTTCTTGAATGGATTTTCTCCAAAACAGACTAATTTTTAGCGTAACAAAATGCATGATCTAAATTAAATTTTTTTTAAAATTATTTTTAATATTTAAAGTAAAATTAATTGATTAATTTAAATTAAATTAAATTATGTTTTTAATTGTAGGCTTAATGCCTCCTAATATATAAGAGTAATCTGAAGGCAGATTGCACATGTAACTGCACATGTAAACCCATTTTATGATTTTACTACCACATTATTTTCATTTGCGTTAAATTTTTACTTGCGAATATATAGAAATTAAACGTTTAACTAAAATAAAACCTGTGGTAAATTCGAGTATATTTGAAAAGCTGTAATTCTCAGAAATTTTAATTACTAATTTTAAATTACTTCGAAATTATTTTAGCTTACAACCTACTCCGAATTTATGTTATTTCAGTGCATAAAAAGCCTCGTATTTCTCTTTAGAAAGCTGAAAACAAAGTTGCTATTATGGACCATAAAGTTGAGTTTTGATTATTGCTTTTTCAAATGAAGGAATGGTGAATTAAATTTATATTATTAATAACATATTACTTTTCTTTTATATTTTTAACCCAAAAGGAAGTATTAGTCTCGAAATGGTATTTTGCGTCGAATCACTACAAATGTATCATTTCACTTTTTATTCGAGCCTATTTGGCAAAATCAAGTCTGTTCGGCCATTCGGCAAATTGTAAGATATTTATGTTTCAGTCTATCTAACTAAAAATATTCAGTATCTTCGAATGACGGTGAAGATTTTGTTATTCTCTATTTCATATTTTTTAAACTGGAATGAATTTTTAATTAACAGCCTCAACGATTTGAAATCGAGGAATGGCGATACTGTGCGGAATGAAACATTTTAATCTCCAGCGTGCGAGACGCTATCGGAAATTCTAAAATTTTTCTGTTTCTTTGTGAGTTTGCTGTTTAATTGAATTTTGTGTGCTGTAAATGTGAAGAACGTGACGTTTAATAAATACAGTTAATACACAAAACGTTAATAATAAAAAGTCAAAAAAAAGTTTTGTAAGCTACCTTACTAAGAAACCTAAACATTCATATGATGAAATGAGGAAAAATTTTTAAAAAAGTATAAAAATATATGCCAACACTTAATACTACATTGAGAATTCTAAACATATGCTGCTGTTGAAACTTTCGTGATTTTTGTTGCTGAATTAATTGTATACGGCTTAAGTGTGAAGAAAACGATGCTTAATAATAAAGCTAAAAAGACAAGCAACCAAGCAAAAAAAAAGGGGGGGTTAGCATGATTCAGTGCAATAGCAGATGGGTAGACTGCGAGTTCAGGGAGAGCGTAAACAGCTTTAACAAACCCTTTCTGGCAATCGTTAAAATCTGAAAAGTTTCAGATTTTTTTTCTATTTTTATTTTTATTGCGAAAGAACTTTGGCAGCGATGTTGACCATTACGTTGTTTCTTCTCCAGCTCTGTTAAGTTACTCTAGACTAGTGTTAGTTTAATTTCTAGCCGAGTTTGCTGGAGGAATTTAATTGAGCCAATGCTTTTTAGGCTTTTGCATGTTTGAATCTCCAGAGTTAAAGTATTTTTAAACTAAACTACATTTCATTTTAGTTGAATCCCGCAACCTCCAGAGATAAATTCCGTTAGCACTCATGTATCTGTCAAGTTCAAAATTTCAAATAAAAAAGTTTGTTTAAACCTTGTCTAATTCCTTTAACAGACGGGATGGTAAGTCGCAGCCTGAACAACGAAGAAAGTGAATTATGGTATCCTTCAACTTCTGATCAAAGATTTATTGTACTTTAATTTATTATGTTATGTTAATGCCACTATACTGGAATAAATTGAAAATAGCAAGATTTCATGAGAAAGGTCTGTGAAGATCTTTTGAAGAAAAATATTGGAATGCTCCCTTAACCATACACTTAGCCTCGGTTTGAAATATACATATTTCTGAATTTTTCATTTTAAAATATGTTTCCTGAAATTTAATGCTATAAGATTTTCAAGAAAATTGAAAGCATAAAGATTTTGCTTCTCCTGTGTAAAATATCTAACTAATATTGAAATAAAATTTTAATTTATATAACTAAATTTCAATAATAGTTATATAAATATAACTAATATTGAAATACATATCGACGTTTAGAGATATATTTAAAATAATATTATGCTTTCAATCGTTTTTTAATTAATCAAATCAGTTTTATGTTGACTAGCACACAATTAATGAAGAAAATGGTTTTACCTTCTTGTAAGAGCTTCTCTTCTAGTTGCTTTCTCAGTTGATCTCGCTTGTCATCTTTCTTGGGCTGTTTCAAACGAGAAAAGTATTGTTAAAATAGAAAAAAAAATTATCGTCTTCGAAACAACTGAACAAACTATGGCAATTGTTTAATACTTTGAACAAGAAGAAGCGCACAAGCTAAGAAAAAAGATTCAAAATTTAATATGATACTCAAATCAGTAAAGTATGCATCAAAATAAGATAAAAATAGAAATCTAGAGAAAGCAAAGCTGAATAATGATATTCAGATAAAAGGCCTCTTCCTTCTGGTTCAAAAAGTATTCGTTTATTCACCAGGATTTAACTAATAACTCTGTAAGTCAATGAAAATACCTTGCTTAATTTTACCGTTGCTTAAGAGAAGAAATTCGTTTTACAGAAACGCAAAATTTAGCCTGTAACATTAACTCAGCAAAGCTTTTTATAAATCCTAGTTCCATGTTGTTGAGGAGGTATAGTGTTTCTGGATCTACACGTGCTTTTGTTAATGATGTCGAATTTTCCTGATGCTCGTTTCAGCCTGGGTCGGTTTTTTTCCAGGGCATTAGGAAAAAACTGAAAAGAAATCGAACCAAAAGGAAAAGAAATTGGAAGAAATGAACAGTAATGCACCCAAGGGGGCTGCTAAAGGGATAAAATTATTAATAAAACTTTTTTTTTATTTGAAACTAAGCATTTTTTTTATTTCTACGTTGAAATGCAAATAATTAATTTTCCCCCAAATTCAGTCAAAAGTGGGGCAAACATGTCATGCATTTACTGTTGCGGTATTTCATTGAATGTTTTTCCTGTTAACCATTTTGGCCCAATAAAAAGTCTATCGTTGCAATTTGTGATTTCCTAAATTATTTTTTTTTTTAAATTTGTAGATAAGAATATTGGTTTTAAGATCAGTTCAATGTTTCAAACATATCCCAGTTTAGTTTTAAATATGCCTCAGTTTATGCACTATTTTGTTTTACTTCTTATCTTCATCCATACATATAACGGAAATATTTTAAATGCTTAGTTACGTAGTACCGTTATTGATTAGTTATGTTTTAGAGTCTCCTATAATGTTTTGGTATCATGCACTGTAGACCCTAACTAAAATGACTTAGTAGCGAATTCTCGCTATGTCCTTGAAGAACAGATACTGCAGAAAAAGGTTTAAATAACCTTTTTATTTGAACTAAATAAAAATGCACTTACTCGGTGCTCCCAATTTACCACCACTTGTGGCTAAGTAACTCTAAAGTGCCGTTCCCACTGGGGTTTATCTGAGCTAACGGAGTCAGTTCCCTGTGTCGACTAGCTCCGCTGTGCCTGCAGTTCAGATTTTTCAACTTGCTGCTCTATGGGGAAAAACTGGTTTTGGGGATGGGTCGACTACGTTAGTTGTGTTCGTTAGCTCATATAAACCCCAGTGGGAACGGGCCTTAACAGAAAATAAAAATGTCAAATCACAATAAAATAAGATGGGCTACACTACTGGTTCCTTATTTATCTAAACCGCTAAATCGGCTACGCACAGCAAAGGTCAACCTAAAATATCAATATAATCTAAAGAGCACCAACTATTTACGTACAAGGCTATTTCAAACACACGGCATAAATTTGGAATTAACTCATTTACTACTACTCTTAAAACCACTGCTTAAATACGGATTCCGAACTCACTTCGATTTTGCATCCATTATTATTACGTCATTAAAATTTAAATTTTGGCAGGAAACTGAAATCAGAAGGGAAGGGAATGTTTCCCAGATTAAAAATAATTAGCTAGAATAAAATAATGTCTTTGCAATGTACTATATTAATATGAAGTACGTAGAAAATTAATTTCTTCTTGCCGATTTTTTCCTCTATGAAAGAAACTTACCAATCGTGTTGAGGAAACACCACTTCTAAAATCTTATTATAACACAATGTCATTTGCAATACATTAAATTTTATATGATAGAAAGCAATATATCTTTCCTGAAAGTTGATATGAAGTATGTAATATAGTTAAAACTCAAGTTCGGCAGCATTTGAGCAAATTTTTCTCCTCTTTTGATTTCATCCGTATAAAATTACTAAATAAATTAATGCATGCAATAGGGCAAAATTTTCCGATACGGTATTTATGATGATGCAGGTTCAATTATGTAATTTTTTTTTAAATTCTATTCCGATGTCAATTCTTTACAAATAAGCGTTTTATTAAATGTTTTTTGTTATTGATATAAAATCAAATTTAATTTCAGAATCTATCTAAATTTAACGATGTGAAAGCATATCTCATGGCAAGTGCTCAAAAATACATATTTTGGTTATATAAATATGTATGTATGCGTACATATATATTACAATCATTTACATAAATTGCATTAGTTGTTGTTTTAGATTCCTAATCCAGATAATTCGATGTTTTTTTCCGTTTTTAAGTTTTTCATTTCTACTGCAACATACTTTGTTACAATAGAAGTGTTTCTAATTCTTCTTATTGAGTTTAATCAGTTTAAAATTTATTTTTATATAATTTCATTACTTAACTCATTTTGGCTTACTTGTCACTATACAGGCGAATATACACTTCCACTCAAAAATTAAGCGATAAATGCAAAACACGGAATAAAACAGAAACTATTTAACGGATGTGCGTGATACTAATCCAATAAACTGGTGTGGCATTACTAGACCATACAGCAAACAATAAAGCAAAGACTACATAAAAGCATGTATTAACCATCACATTGCGAAAGATCAAATGGATCAGAAGAATGTTCAATGTAAACATCAAGCTAATAACTATTAGCCTGATGTTTACATTGAATATTGATACCTGTGAGGGCACAATTTTCTCACTGATGGATTTAATTGTCATTCATTTAATAGCACGTTGAATCGTCATCGAATAGCTGCACGCGGGAATAAATTACGACGGCGAACGGCAGAATAGGGTTTCAGCCAAAGAACATAAACGTTCTTTGTTTTAGCCCCGCTCTTCCCGTAATGAAGTGTTAATAGGTGTACGACGTAGCTGATGCTTAAAGAAAGCATGAGATGCATAGGACGAGAAAAAAGATTAACTCCGCATATTCCTAAATTTTCCTGAATTTTTTTTTCTTCTGCAACACTTGTGCAGCACATCCGTCATCGTGGTAACTGAAGCACATGACGCCTATATTCGTAAAATGTGAGCAGCTGAGATATATCCAATGTTAGAAATAATAGACGGTATAAAAATCATCTCAGCTGATCTCTTTTACAAAAATAAACGACAGTGTGAACAGAGTAACATCAAGAATACAAGTGTGAGACAGTAAGTGATTCCAGAGAGAAATAATGAACAATGGCGACAGATTAACTTCAGAAACCATTTTCATGCCCGTGGTGGTTGCACAAGCAGTTAATGCAGTCATAATGCTCTTAGATGTATTTTTAATCAAGAGTGCAACTAAATTTATTCGTCAGTAATTAACTAAACCAATTTGGTAAAAATACGTATGTGTGAAACAAGCAAAGTATGTGTATTTTTTGAAGGGCACTATACCTGAAACGGGTAAGTGAAATGTTGTATTTATTTCTTTTTCTAGGGTTAACACGCGCAAGGTACTAATTTTAGTGCAGGCCAGCAATTATTGGGCACATGTGATATCCTCTTAGACGCTTAGAGTATATATCTTTTAGTACCAATTTCACACCATCACAAAACTCTCTAGCTAATATGTTTGTCTAACAATGGCGAGACAAGCTGACAATAGCATCATTGATCGCTTGCTGTGGCAGTAGCTTCCATTCCTTTAGTAATGCATGTCGGAGCTTGTGGAGGGTGTCTAGCAGCACATCCGTCATCCCAACATGCTCCACACATTCCGTCGATCTAGCAGGCCACGGCGGATGTGGAATGGTTCTAATCCCTGCTTTATCGTCCATAAATATCGCGTACCCATTGAAGCGATAAAAAGATGTACAAGTGGATGTAGAATTTCGTCGCGATACCGAATAACTGCGATAAAACCACCAGAAATGACGTAGTGGCCGTTCAGTGAGAACGTTCTTTGTTATCCGAGCCCATACAAGTAAGCCTCCTTCTCTCTTTAGACGATATTTGGCCCCGATATTATGTCCCTGGCTCTCGCTATATCATTGCGACAATCTATATGGTAACCGAAACTCATCTGTAAAGAGTACGTGGCAGCACTGCGCTAGTGTCGAACTACGAGATTCATGGGTCCAATTCAACCGCACACTGACATGGGATGGGGACAAAGGAACACAAATCACAGGGCTTCGGGCAGTCAGAATGTCCCCCACATGTTGTATGGGACTGCATGAATGGAACCCATGCTGTGGGACTACATTCTGCATGGGATACATGCAGTCAACGTGACATAGTTTGGCGGGATACGGTCCGTCCTTCAGCAGCAAAGAGATGGGAACGTCAGCTCTTGTGCTATTATTGATCTGCGGCGTCTTGCACGTAGCAACAGGAAGCGATCGTCTGCAGTTGTGGTAATTCTCCGGCGTCCAGACCCACGTCTTCTACATGGTTTCTAATCTCTTTGGTAACGATTACACGGCCTATTGATGACACTACGATGCACTTTTCGTTCTCTCGAACAGCGGATTGTCTTGCACCAGCTTATAACATTCCGACAACCCTCCAACGCATTTCATCCTGCAGTTGGCGTCTTCAGCTCATGCTTTCTTCTTTGGCTACCTCGGATTACACGTATTTATCGCTGCTTGTGAGCTGATGCGTAGGTCCAGTATGTTCCTTTTAAAGGCATTGTGGTGTGGCTGCGGGATTTCATTTTGTGCTCGTTTTGACTGCCTATTTGCATTCGGCGAGGTAAACCTCTACCTCATATGCATATTGTATATTTTAATTTCCCTTTTAGTACCTATTGCTTTAGCGTTTGTTGCTTATGCATTAATGCATTTTTCCATTTCAAAATTTTGTTGTTCTTGTGTTACAGAATTTAGGAACTTATTCCTCTATTTTTTTTTTATTTTATATTTTTTAGATCAAATTTTTATTAATTTTTTATATGTTGAATTACTTCTGTTTTACAGGTTTTTAAATGTGGTCCACTAAAATGTTAAATCTTTACTAGATTTTTCAGATTTATTGATCGTTTATGAATTATGCTATTATTTTTTAACCCGGTCTCTATGTTTTCAAAATTTTCATATTTGTTTTTCAAATTTTGGATTAAAAATTTTTCATGTGGTTTTATTTTCGAGTATTGGCTTATTATTTTTACAAGTTTTGTTTTTTGGACTCAACGTACTCAAAGTATTCTTTTTTAATTTCCTATTATTTCACTGTCTTTTAGATTTTGTGTATGTTTTTGATGCTATAATTTTGCAATTTTTTGCACTACTTCTCCCTGTAGGGGATGGACTGATAGAAATACAGATTATTTTTGTACTTTTTCTAAAACTAATCTCAAATTTTAAACTTTAATTTGTGATGTCGGTTCATAAACAGGCTGTTTCATTTATTTACTTCTTTCGTTACACCAATCTTCTGATATCGTTGCAGCGAACGATGTAAATTTCAATTTTGATTGTGGCATATTCTACCACCTTATTTCTTGCAGTTTGCCGCTGTACATCTGTTTCAAGTAAACAATTATCAGCAATGGACTATCATAAAAATTATATATTAAATAATAATGTTTACATTTTTCATTTTAAAATTCGTATCATATTATTCAATCCCATATTCATCTTCAGTATTCTCTTTATAAGAAGTTTCATGAGCAGCATTAATGTTTAACACATACGCTTAGCGGCTGTTTATGAAGAAAGATTTGAACGCATTGCAATACAACCGTAAAACAGGATAGAGTAATTTTCAATCAACATTAAGAATTACTCAGAAATGACATCAGTAATTGTTTAAAGGAATATGGGTAATACTTATTGAAGGATCATTAGATGTAATTCATGAGCTGTGAATGATAGTATTCAGATTAATAAATTGCATATTAAACAGAATTAATCAAATCTGAATTTTAAAATTAAGTAAAATTCAGTTTTAATTTGGAATTCCGTGTAAAAGCAACGCAAATCCAGGATTGTAGAGGCTATGAAACTAATTTTGTTTTCAAGAGAGAATGCCAGTCTAAGTTTGACTTTTGCTAATTTAAAATGCCTAATTTTTAATGTCTTTCCTAGTGATGTTTCCTAAATCCTAATAGTATGCATATTTGCACCAGCCATTTTTATTGCTAATTTTCATACACTTCACCAAATATAGGATTTTTCATTAACTATAATTTTTAAGAAAAAATTATTTGAATTTTGAATGAAAAAAAATATTAGCTTAAAACAGTTCCGAAAATAAATACGCAAAGTAAATTTTATTACTCTTTAAATTTATTTTTAGCTTATTTGGCAATTTGACAGAGAAACTAAATTATTCCCCAAATTTTAAACGTAAATGTTCTCAATTTTACATAATATATTTTTAGAAAGCTTTAAGAAAAATTGACCTAAATTTAAAACTCAAACAAAAAGTACTCACTGGCATCACAGCTATAAATCTGTTTGAATTTTAAGTGATGCAAATCATATGATAAACAAGGAAAAATTTGGATTTATTGCAAATGTTTTAAGAGGTGAAGAAATATTGATGCCACTATTTCCTTTATAAACTCTAATATTTCTTCTTTTCGTAGCAATCTAACATTAATAACTCGTGTTAGTATTTTAATAAAGTTATGCGCATGAACTTAAATTCGACGCTAAAATTTTGCTTAGTCATTTTTGTCCTCCAGAATCAAAAACGAGAAGCTTATTGAACATCCTTTTACACTTCTAATACTTTTAGGATATTTTGTTGGTGTTGTGTCAAATGGCTGAATACTTCCAACTTAATGCATAACCAACAATGACCAAACCTATGCGTCAAACGCGATAGTAACGAACACGTCAGAGCGCGTTAACGCGGTCTCTCAGAGACCAACGTTACACGCAACTATCATCTAGAAATCCAAGGGACGAAAAATCGTTTGAAAAGCTTAAAATTTTTCGTTTTCAGATTTTTATTTTAAACAGAATATTGGTTAGTAATATTTTAGTAGTCTAGGTGTATGAGAGAATGTTTTTTCTATAGCAAGCATTGCTAAAGACCTTAGCTTTACCTGCCTTAGTGAATTTCTTATAATTTTTAAATCTGCTTAAAACCGAGACTTTCTTGAAACTGAGATTTAGTTGGCTTTCTAGCAACCACGTGATTTTTCATTATCGAGGAATATTTCGAATTGTGTTAAGCTTTTGAAGTTTACGTTCGAACTGTGTATTTAGCTGCCGAAAGTGAATAATATGGATAGTGACTATGAAGATGATATTGATATTTTGGACTGTGGTATTGATTATTCTTTCGCTGAAATACATCAAGTTCTGAAAGATTTATTGAATAAAAATGATGATAAAGTGGTTTTTCTAAATGCGCTAAGAATCCAGAGAAATCTGCAGAACCGTATCGATTGTATTCGGAATGTGTGTGATGACCGTAAAGAAAAACCCTCATTGGATTTGCAATTTCATGCAAGACAGGATTAAAATATTGAAAGGTAGTGGAAATTTTCGGGCATATAATAATCTACTCTGGATTCATGGGCTTTAAAATTCTTAATTCTGATAAAAATTCCAGTATTATTAATTCTAAGAAAAATCCTGATGTTGCTAATGGTGTTGAAAATAACAGCGCTGAAATTTCCAGTGATGCATATTGTAACAAAAATTCTGGGTTAAAAGCTCAGAATACGCTGCATAAACAAAGTTGTGAAGGCGGAACTAAGTGACGTCTATAAATGGGTGGGACTAAGCGTGTAGCGTCACAATGTCTTCTCCATAGATTTAGTATTCTCGCATTTACTCTACGCGTACTTTCTATTTTCTACTGAAATAACAATAATCAGTTGTTTATTATTGTAAATTATTATTACATTCTTTATCTTAAACCAGAGGAAGTACCCGATGCCAGTTAAATTAGATTGAGAGTAATGTATCTAACAACAAAGGGAACGATACCGCTGTAATCCTTCTCTAATAACGATGCAAAAATTACGATTCATAGTCATACATATTTTAGCCTAATGCGATATGGAACCTACATGAAAAATTTCGATAGAAAAATAAACTAAGTCTTTCTCATTATATCAGCAACAAAGGCACGCAGTTTTTAATCATTTTCGTCTTCCTATTCAAATGGTCGTAAAAGTTCAAGTTTCATCCAAAATAAGCTCAAGTTCCTTCCAATATATCACCTATATTCAATTTTAGTAGATTAAATGTAACAAAATTTGATCATAAATGATCAGAAATCAATAAAACGAACAAACAAACAAAGGCATTCTTCTTTATATAGAGAGATTTTTGTAAAACTTAACAAATTTTTGAATAACAAACTCTACGATTTGAAAGCGAGCAGTAGCAATACTTTTCGAACTAAAGCATTTTTATCGGCAACGCGCGAGACTATTGCCACTCGAAAAACTAAAACTAAACGCCACTAAAAGCTCACTGATATTGATAAGTGGGGTAAAATTCAGAATGTTGCTGATTCTAGGAAGAATTCGAATGCAGCTGTAAGTGCTAAAATTTCTAGGCATGTTAATTTATCAAATCTATGCAAATGATGTGAAAAAAAGATTTAACTTATTCGGATAATAATACACGCAGTTAGCGACCTGGCAAAAAAGTGGCTCGAAAAACTCATGGATCTTGAAGGCTTAGTCTTCCCACGGAGAACTACAAGCCCTGCTAAAATGTTAAATTACAACAGTGATATATATATACTAGAACTAAATTTTCTGCTTTGGATAATGATAATGTAACCAATCCTAAAAATGTTACTAATGAGATTATTGTAAATAATGATATAGAAATTGTTGCTAAGGATATTCCAGAAGAACCCTGAATTAAACTGATTGTGGCGATGCCACTGCTAAAATTCAGTGAATTTGTTAAGGAACTTAGTGATAACATTACTTTTGCAGCCAGAATCAAAGATGAATTTCTAAAAATTCTCCTAATTGAAGCTGATGATCACAGAGAAATTACATGCCACTTAAATGTGATCAACATTATGTTGTGCATGCCAGAAAAACTGGAGGTATAATTATTTAGGGATGCTCTGCTGCCTGTGAAACGGGAAATTTAGTTTCTATAAATGCGGATCATTATAAATAAATAAATATATTTAATGAAAACATAAAAGAACATGCAAGAAAACTTGAAATGCAAATTACCTTCAAGTTCTGCCCAGGATAACAATCCTAAACATAAAGGCCAAACTGTTTGCTTGTGATTATTATGCAACTGTTCCAAAGTTATTAAAACTCATCCAAATTCTTCCGACTTAAATTCTGTCAACTAACATTCTATGGAGTGAGTTGTGAAAAAAGAATAAAGAAACACGATGTTTCTTCGAAAGCTATACTAAAAGTAATGGACCCAAATGGAGCATTTTTACATGAAAATATTGGTTGGGTCCATGCGAAAGAGTATGAAAAGTGTAATTTTAGTTCACGGATATTTAAAGAAATATTGAATAGTCCGTTTATTTTTATGTTTTTGTTAAATGTAAACTGTTTGTTCTAAGTGTCCGAATACTTAAGTGAGTTCGTTGTCAGAGTGTTTTGAATAAATTACTTTTTTTAACAAAAACATTTTCAATTACTTTTTCTAAAACAAGCAGAACGTAAAAAAGATGATCAAAAGTATATATGAAAGAAACATAAGTATATATGAAAGAAACATAAGGTCATTTCACAAATCTTTAATAACTGATATTTGGAAATAAAACTCAAAACCAGAAATGCTCAAAAATAAATATAAGCCACAATATACATAGTGCATGCCCACTACAAATCGGCTCACTATGTACCATCGGATCCAGTTTTAATTGTTTATGAATCATTATGATGGCGTTAACTTTTGTACGTAAAAATAAAACCACAAATAATGTATATATTATTAAAAATTATTAACATATCTTTTTCAGTTTTGAAATTTAATATTATATTTATATATATATATTTTTTTCTAATACTGAGCGAACTTATACGAATTCTAATACTACGAGCCCACTGGTTAATCCAGCACTGCTGCAGATAAAACGTTTTTCTTTGACCATCTTGTGGCTCATAACAGAAAATATTCTTAAGATAGATGCGGTATTCCCTAGATTCTAAAATGAATAAACACTACAATATTGGATGTCCGCTATGTGCTTTCTACACATTTAAAATAAATACTTCACTTATTTGTCATATGCAAGAATATTCTTTCTTCCCCCCCCCAATTCAGTTTTCTCAAAACTCTTACAAATGTTTTAAAATTAAGTAATAATTATATTTTGTTAATTAATATAAGTCAACCAATTTAGTAAATTGCATATTTTGGGGGATTTATATTACTGGTATGCAATCACCAATAATTTATGTCTGCATAGCAGAAGCATATTTTTAGCTTAGAACGCAGTTATCATTTTCATCAAAACGACAGAAGGAGGGAAAATTCGAGAAAACGGCACTGGCTTGCTCAAAATGAGCATCGTTAGCTCTTACTTGGGAGTGGAAAACATTTTTTGTAAATCTCGTTTTGAATTTTCTCCATAACCGCAGAATTTGTGTTTTGCTTTTGCAATGAGCGGCGTTTTTGAAAAAACGTTGCGAGCAAGAAACGGAGTGACTGACCTCTTCCCGCTCTCCCAATTTTCTCTATTTTCTTTTTAATTAGCCTTAGTTAAAATTTCTTTTTATCTGTTAAGAATATATTTAAAAAAATTAAAAATTTTCTCCTTATTTAACTCCGTTTTCCCGTTGTGCATCAAGCTGTCAGAAGATTGCCTTTTGGTCAGTTACTACCAGAATTTCGAAAACTTCATAAATACTTAGAACAAATTATTTATTCTCTTTTCGTTTTGCATTTTTCGAAAATGAATTTATTTAATCAGTCTAGGTCTTAAATCCTTCATATTTACTTTTAACATTGCATCAATTCACTTTTCACATTCATCTTTTCAATATAACAATCAAAAGAGCTCTATCTTATCATTAACCCCCCGCTGAGCTCTTTGGTGGAGTCAAGTGTTTGAGGTTTGGTGGATCGACTTAGAAAATTGTTGAAAGTCTACTTCTGCTACTTTAGTTGAAAATAATCTGGCAACACTGCACCTAAGGTGATTTTTTGTTCTGCGAGCAGAAAGATTTATTGGGTGCAAAACAAGACATCTGTCTACTTTGTCTGTTAGCGGCGTTTTCAACTTTTCTCAGTTACGTGGTATCCTTGTTTTCCTTTTTCTTCCTTCTTATAAGGTCATTTGAAGAATTCCAGGAAAGAGCATCTTTTCTTTTCGCATAAAACGTCATAAATGGCAGTTCCGTCTACCTTTCACCTTGACACTGTCGCTCTTAATTTGAAATATTTCGAAATTTACCTCGATGTTTTCCTCATTAAAAGATCAGAGAAACATTCACTTAACATGTTGCTCAGAACTGCTGCGCGCGAATCCTAACTCCAAAGGTTTTACAATTGGAAACTTTTTGCTTCATTTATGGTGCTGCATAAAAATTTTGCTAGTCATGAAACATGTCAGTTTTTGTTTGATTTTGTATGCATTATCGCAAAGTATTAATGCAAATCGTACCGCTTCCAGTTCTCTACGCTTTTTTAATGCTTTTGCTCAAAATGCTGTGCGTTTACAAGAAATACCTTTAAAATCCAATCTGACTAAAAGTGTTGATATAATGCAGTTGATGACATTTGGAGAAAAAGTTGGTAACAGTAATTTTATTCAACAGAATCAAGGATTTGGCTCTAATAATCATAGCAAATGTTTTGAAGATATTATGTTTGTCTTAAGTCATCTGACATCTCATCCTGCCCTTCAAAGTAGGTAAATTTGTCTGTTACGTTTTGTAAAGCATGATTTTTATTTCTGGTTTACGAAAGATCTTTGGAACCACTTTGTTGGGTATGATTCAGTATTATTCAACAGTTAACAAGAAACTAAGTTCAAGTTTTATTAATAATATTCATTCTCATTTTCAGTTATAAAAAAGTAACTATATATTTATCATTTTCCTTCGTAGTTGTATGCTTAATTTATAATTATTCATGCTTTGAAAATATGAAAGAAATAGGATTAAAACATGCTTTAATTGTTTTCTTTAAATATTAGTAATTACAATTAATGTGAGTTAATTCTATCCAATGTCTTACATGTATGTTGTATTTTTCTATTATATACTGTGCTATGTAATATTCTTCATAATTAAATTATGTTATTTGTTTACTAAAATGATATGCATTGTATATAAATAGAAAATGTTTACAAATTTTTTCTTCATATATCTTTATAACTGTTATTTTTATTTATATTTATTTATGTTTTTAGATTTATTAATTAGAAGATCCTACCCTTATAGCTTAATATTTTTTTTCTGAGAAAGATTGAGTTTTTTTATTTATTCAAGTCAAAATAGCATTTATATTTTTTTATTTGTGTTCTATATTATGAATTCTAAAGTAAAATAGTTTGAACTAATGAAATCAAACACATAAGGATCCTTTTTTTTTTAATGTTTTTCTGTACATCTTCACATAAAAGTGTAGATATTTATATACAGTTTAATTTGTAGTTTTCCAACAGTTTTGTAATATTTAGCTCCATATTTCTTCATCAGAGTTAATTTAGTATGAACTCATAAGTACTATGCAAAATTTGTACCAATCTTTTCATAATCTTTGCTTTGTTGGAAATGTGAATGTGTTGTAACACATTAAATGTAAACCATTTTAATTTAAATTCAGGATCATAAGATCAGATTGATATTTTCAAATATGTATTACCATGTAAGCAAACTTTTATTTGTGCTTCTATCATTCAGTTATTCCTTAAATCAATAATTTGATTGTATCAAAAATGCTTTTTGCATTAAAAAAATTTTCTTTTCTTCCCCCCTTTTTGTTTCTCTTTTTCTTTCTTTTCTTCTTTTTTTAGGACAGTTTTGAATTCTATATTTTGCACGAAATCCACCTTAACTTTATATATTTTAATGGTATTTAATGTATTAACTACTTGTAATGAATTTCTTAAATGTAATACTTTAATAATATATAATAAAAATTGTGGAGATGGACATAGAGCATGAAGATTATATTAGATTTTCTTTGATATTCTGGGGCATTATTTATTTTACTAATAAAATATTTTTAAATGTGTGACAATGAAGCCACTGGTGCATTAACAGTTTTTATTTCATAATAAGCAGTTTTATGCTTTCTTGAAACAGTCTGTTTTTTTTTTCAGGCACAGCATAATGCTGAGCATAAGTTTAACCTTTGTGAGCATATGATATAGTTCTTTAGGCATGGCTTTCCATAAACATTATTGAAGCAATTATTGTAGAATCAAACTGGTATAAGAGGCAGGAGTGTTCATCATGTTAATTACAGGTGTACATTTCATATTACTTCAATATTATAGTTGGTGATAAAAACAAATATAAAGACTATATGTTTTCTTAGCAAATGGAAACTTGAAAAGAAGATTAGGTTACTGATGTAAGATTAAGAATGAGGAAGTTATTTAATTTCTCATTAGAGGGATGTCCTATTGCTTTATTAAAAAAAATATTTGATATTTTTTTAATTTGATAAAAACAAATATAAAGACTATATGTTTTCTTAGCAAATGGAAACTTGAAAAGAAGATTAGGTTACTGATGTAAGATTAAGAATGAGGAAGTTATTTAATTTCTCATTAGAGGGATGTCCTATTGCTTTATTACTGATAATGACAATTTTGATACGAATATTATTGAAAAAAACTGTAGTTTCACTTTTTCAAAATTATGCATTTCTGTAAGTTTTATTATAAGCCATTTACTAGTTTTAGAATAGAAATTTGAAACAATGAAATTAAAAAAGAGGATTTCAGGATTATTATAAGTTAATAAAAGGATGTCCTTTAAGTCCATTATTATCTATGTAACCACATTGCTGTTTGTGTATTCAAATTGTTATTCCATCCAAACTTCTTTTTTATAGTAATTAAAAAACTAATAAAATAATATTAGCCTTTTAAAAATTCATCATTATTATTTAAAAAAGTTAGGTTGATCTTTACATTATGGTAACTTGGCGTTTTTTTGGCGACCAACTCTCCTACAGCAACCCTCTATTTTTTTTTCCCGCCGCCATTTTGTCTTCACGAAGTAAAGACATGTTTCTTTTCTTTTTATCTACTGAACACTTCTTCCAACAATCTACTAGCCGAATTACACTTATGCTAGAAATTTTATCTAACAAAACTGCTTAATCATGACAAATATTCACTGCAAAATTGGGAAAAAGTGCACAATACCATACTCCTTACGCGTTTTTCAAAATAACACATATACATAAACCATGTACACGCTGACTTATTTTTACTTAAAAAAACATCCCAGAATTGGACAAAAATGGCATTGCGCACACTCTTCACTATATCCATGTACACTGCTTTTTTCTCATAAATTAGAAAAATTTCACGAAAATACATGACAATTTTCTCAATCTTTAAACCCAGTAAAAAGAACATATATGAAATTACCTGATCGCGAAAAAGTATTTACCCTTTCCAAATATGAACATTTCCACATATAAAATAAATAAAATATCCAAAAACTTTTACCTCTAAATCATCTATTACATTATACACGTCACCAATGAATTCATACCGCAACCATTACAAATACTTAGTATCAAATATTTAAATTATTTCCATGCACGTTTACTTCAACTTAAACGTGTACCAAACTCCTACAAACATAAAATTCACAAAATAACTATCATTTAATTAAAATATCACTAAACCATGTACACGTCAACTTATTTTTACTTAAAAAAACATCCCAGAATTGCACAAAAATGGCATTGCGCACACTCTTCACTATATCCATGTACACTGCTTTTTTCTCATAAATTAGAAAAATTTCACGAAAATACATGACAATTTTCTCAATCTTTAAACCCGGTAAAAAGAACATATATGAAATTACCTGATCGCGAAAAAGTATTTACCCTTTCCAAATATGAACATTTCCACATATAAAATAAATAAAATATCCAAAAACTTTTACCTCTAAATCATCTATTACATTATACACGTCACCAACGAATTCATACCGCAACCATTACAAATACTTAGTGTCAGATATTTAAATTATTTCCATGCACGTTTACTTCAACTAAAACGTATACCAAATTCCTACAAACATAAAATTCACAAAATAACTATCATTTAATTAAAATATAATTAAATTCAAAAACACTACTTAAAATATAAATGAGCACATACATTAAATTAATACATACATAAATACCCATTTCGAATTCACTTTAGTTACGGCCATGGGATCCAAAAATTCACGAACACTGCTTCACACAACACAGAATAAAGCCAAATACAAAATTTCCAGATTTTTTCCCGATTTCCCCCCTTTTCTGATTAAAGAACCGTAATTCGTCCATTAATATCACATGACATATCCCATGATCTCTCATTTCCCTCACACAAAATAATGCGTAATCGGAACTGAGTACTGCTCACATTATTACCAAAGTCCCAGGTAGTAATCTTTATCGCCTCCAAAATGTCGCCAAACTACCAGTTACCATATTGTAAAGATCAACCAAAAGTTATTTTAAATATTTTTTCTTACCTTATAGTGTTGGATGCAGATGGCAAAATTCCAAGTGGAATATTTCTAGGAAATCTTTTATGGATGGGAAATTATGATGAATGTCTAAGTGTGCACACATCTTATGTTGTCAATGCTTCGGAAGGTTTCAGTGGCTTATACTGCATTTCAGAGTGGAATATTTCTGTACCAAAGTCTGTAAGTTGTTAAAAAGAAATCTTCTGATTTTCTTAGGCTTATAAAGCATATTGAAAAATATGTAGTTTTGTAAAAGTTTTATGAATTAATTTTTATAAAATCTTTGAATAAGGCCATCATTTACAATGCATTTGGGTTATTCATACATCCAATTAAAAACTTGCATTTTTACAAATAAAACAATGCAAATAACAAAAACTTTTATAAATAAACCTTATGTGGAACATGTTAATTGTTATTTTTGAAAAGGTAATGAGAGTACAGTTTGCTTTAATTTTTTAAAAAATGTTAAGTTTTATTCCCCATAGCTTAGCTTTGGTTTTTGGATCCTTTGTGTGTGCATTTGACCACATCTTTAGGGCTTTTCAAATTATATTTATTACATTATTTACTTCTAGATTTTTCTTTCTTTATTTCTTTTCGGTTAATCTTTGGATTATGGTAACTTGGCAATTTTTTGGCGAAAATTTGGCAACCAACTCTGCTACAGCAAACTTTTACTTTTTTTTTCGGTGCCATTTTGTCTTCACGAAGTAAAGACATGTTTCTTTTCTTTTTATTTACTCAACACTTTTTCCGACAATCTGCTAGCGGAATTACACTTATGCTAGAAATTTTATGGAACAAAACTGCTTAATCAGGACAAATATTAAGTGCAAAATTGGGAAAATGTACAGAATCGCAAACTCCTTGCCGCGTTTTTCAGAATCGCACATACACAGTAACCATGTACACGTTGACTTATTTTTACGTAAAAAAACATCCCAGAATTGCACAAAAATGGCATTGCACACACTCTTGACTATCCATGTACACTGCTTTTTTCTCATAAATTAGAAAAATTTGCATGAAAATGCAGAAAAATTTTGTGAATCTTTAAACTCGGTAAAAAGCACATATATGAAATTACTTGATCGCGAAAAAGTATATACCCTTTCCAAGGATGAAAATTTCCACGTATAAAATAAATAAATCCAAAAACTTTTCCCTCTAAATTATCTATTATAAACGTCACCAACAAATTTATAATGCAAACATTAAAAATGGTTCCAAATACTTAGTGTCAAATATTTAAATTTTTTCCATGCAAATTTACTTCTACTCAAATGTATTCCAAAATACTACAAACATATAACTCACAAAATCACGATCATTAAATTAAAATATAATTAAATTAAAAAACACTACTTAAAATATAAATAAGCACATACATTATATTAATAAAAATTAGCTTACAATCCTAATTACTTTAAACTAATTCATTGCTAATAACAATTTTCCAATAATACCATATTAATTTATTTATTCCTTACATGCATAAAAATAATATCCTCAAATGATTAAAAATACTAACTTACCTAATCTTGATTCAGAAGTCAAACAACAAAAATCAGCGTTAATTCACAAAATTTTCACAGGACTAGTTTCGATGGTTTTACCGAACCATCAATGATGGTTTGGTAAAACCATCGAAACTAGTCCTGTGAAAATTTTGTGAATTAACGCTGATTTTTGTTGTTTGACTTCTGAATCAGTATTTATTCGGCGTGTTATTGTGTCTTACCTAATCTTCTTCAGAATCTTGATTGCATGGCGGATAAACTTTTCTTATAGATTCAATAATCCAGTAGTCAACTGGCAGTATATTCACCCAGTAATAAGTAATTAATAAAATGTCACCCATACTCAAACGACTTTCAGTAAACCACATACCCTTCCTTACACTCCGTTTTGCAAAATGTCCATTTTCACCAGATTTCTTTCACCGCCATTCAAACTTATCTGTAATATCCTTCCTTTCACACAATCTCATTTCATTCCCACATGTTGGAGATTCATACTTATCCATAATTAATCCTACACTCATACACCATTCAAGCAATTCTTTTGGATTATCAGATAAACACAATAAAAATTTAGAATTCACTTTAGATAGCACCATGGGATCCAAAAATTAATCAACACTCTTTCACACAACACACAATGAAGCTAAATACAAAATGCTATAAACTACTGCAGATATTTTTCCAAATTTCCCTCCCCCTTTTTCTGATTAAAGAACTGTAATTCGTCCATAAATGTCACTTGACATATCTCATGATCTCTCATTTCCCTCACACAAAATAATGTGTAATCGGAACTGAGTACTTCTCACATTATTTCCAAAGTCCTAGGTAGTAGCCTTTATCGCCTATCAAAATGTCGCCAAACTACCTGTTATCATATTCCAAAGATTAGCCTTCTTTTCTTCATAGCAATTATTAAGGCTATATTAAAAGTAATGTAAAGATTGGAAAAAATTTTTTATTAATCTTCCGAGCATTATGTGTTTACTCCTGGAATTTCAGAGTTCCTTAAAGTGTCATGAATAAATGGTATTTTTTTTATTATAATTAAAAATGACTCTCATTTTGTACATTGATTCCTTTTCTTTCAATATATATCAAACCCTAAAATCGGATACATTAAAGGCTGACAGAAATTTTCATGTGTAATGAAAACAAAAGCCACCCTTCCGTATGAGATTTTACATTCATAATGCTTAGAGGGTTAACTAATACATGTCTCCTAAAATTCCCTTGTATTTGAAATGGCTCTTGCTCTGAACAAAGATATTGGTTAACATAATCTTCATTACAAGTACCGTATTTGATGGCATATAAGACGCACCCTCATTTAGATGGCCACACACAAGGGAAAAAAGTTTCAATAGTCCGCGCGAAAGCGTGTACCACAATAACTTAAAATGTGATTTCTTTCAGTTCTCACGTTTTGTAAAAGCCAAATAAATAATCGTTGAATGCAATTAAGAAACATATTTTTATTAAGGAAAATTTACAGCAAGCTATTTTTAACATGATATGTAAATTTCAGTAATGAATAAATGAATGAACGGCAAGCAATCAAACATAATACAAAATAAAGCAAAAGCAACAAAAAACACAGATTCAAGGAAAACGTTGCCTATCATGAAATTAGACTTTAATCACTTTCAAAACCATAAAAATCCTTTTCACTATCATCATCATCGAAAACGAGAATATCATCATCACTACTGTTTCCGTCATCGCTCGTATCACCTTCTTTGAATAATGCATGGTCTTCTGTTCCGTCAAGAGCATTACTGATTCCACACATCTTAAAGGTCTTAACAATTACTTCAGCCTTTACGTCCTCCTAAGATCTTTTTACTCACTCGCACACTTGTGAAATAGAGTCTTCTTACCTATCACCCACATTTTTACGGCATTTTCAAGTTCAGGCCAAAATGGAGCTGGGCATCGAAGGTTATGTTTTTGTTTTTTTAACAGTCTATTTTTTAGAGAATTGATCTTCCTACAGTCGCCAAGTACATATCATTTTTTCGGTAGGTGGTGGACCGAAATGCCTTGCTGCTGCTCTGTTTCCATACACTTTGGCGTAGTTTAACACTCCTAGTTTATACTGAATTGTATAGCTTAATCTCTTGTTTCCTGTAGTCATATTTTCCAGGGTATTTTTTTAAAACAAATAGTTTTAAGCACCGATACCGACCCGTTTATAAAGAATAGCACTGATACCGACACGTGTGTCGGCTGAGTCAAAGTCTATGTAATGAAGGAAAGGCTTCATAGATGTAATCTGACCGTCGAACCTGTTCAAACTTCGACATCAGCTTCGAGCTTTTGGTGATGATATTTCACGCATGAGCAAAATAATTATGGCAGATGTAGAAAAAGTTGTGTGTCTAGACCTTTATCCGGGATAAAAATAGCATTCAGTATTGAAAGTTAACCTGTGTCCTTTACATATAAGACACGGGTAACTTTTTTGAGGCCAAATTTAGGAAAAAAAAGTGCGTCTTATATGCCTTCAAATACGGTAAATGTATTTGTAAAACTGTTGAGCTCAACTTTCAAATTCACTTTGAAAAAATTTAAGTGTGTGTTGCTTTACCCATCTTTTTACAACTGCTTTCTCTTTGCTTATGGGGTACTATTATCCACCAATGTATTGATCATAAGTTATTACTGAAGATGTGTGAGAGGATGTATTATATCTTGATAAATGTGGATTGTGTTCAGGTTCTTATTTTGTCGCTTCTTAGTGATTTTTTAAAGTTTTTGGAATGTAGAAGAGTCATTCTAATAACACGTGAAATTTTTGCTGATGACAGTATGGTAGCATTCCAAAAACTCAAAGAAAATAATGTGCTTGTTATCTCAATCAACTATTCAAATAACAGTTGCCATCAACTTTTATGCTGATTCATGGCTCTTGAACATTCTAGGCCAGTGTTTCTTAAACACTGTGTTAAACGCTGTTTCCTTAAATGTTGTTTTCTGCAAGTCACAACCCCAAATGGTTTTACAAAACAAGAAGTTGGGATTGTGAAAATTTTATTCAGGTATATGAATGTAAAGAAATTGTATTAATGTGACTTTTAAAGAAATTTAATTGATACTTACAAGATTTCTTGTGTCATGTAACACCTTAAAAGAATTTGTTGAGTTATCGAATGACTCAGATCTTGAGTTTCTGTAAAAATCCTAAATGGAAGTTTTGGTTTATATCATGATATATTTTTTTCACAAAAATCTGTTCAGATCTTCAAGTAAAGTATCACTTCTAGTTTATCAATTGTAGCTAAAATCTAATAATATTGTTCCCATTGATATGAAAGTTAAGTTAAGGTGACCAAATGTCCCGCTGTTGGTGGGACAGACCCGATTTTTAACAATTTGCCCCGTGACATTTTGAAAAAGTCCCAATTTTTGGAAAGAATGCACGATAAGCTAGAGAACGGCGGAAGAATACAGTTTTCGGCGCCATGTGGCTACTTCGCCAGGATATGTGTCTTATATTCTTTTTGTTAATTTTATAATGTTAAATTTTAATAATAACAAATAATTGTTGACAACTGATTATGTTAGAATTCGACCACCGTTGTTTGAACTTAATGCCATTTTTTTACATTGGCATTGACGAAAAAATTTTGTAACTGTCTCTCAGATGATACACATCGTACTGCATGCTAGTGCTAGTTAAACAAGTGACGTCAACAAATCAGCTATTCAAACAATTTATTTACATAATTTAGTTATTTATTTATTTCACAAACATATAAATTTTCTTGAATTTAGCAGACAGTATTCTTATTATTTATATTTTATAGTGGTGGCAAAAGGTCTAGTGTCGGTCTTGAAAGTGACGCTTATGACTTACGTTACGGCAAATTCAGAGGAAAAATAATACAAGTTAATACTGCTATTAAAGAGAAGAAAAGAAGGCTAATCTTTGGAATATGGTAACAGGTAGTTTGGCGACATTTTGGTAAGACGATAAAGGTTACTAGCTAGAACTTTAGCAGTGTACATGGATATAGTCAAGAGTGTGCACAATGCCATTTTTGTGCAATTGTGGGATGTTTTTTTAAGTGAAAATAGGTCGATATGTACATGGATGATACCGTGTATGTGCAATTCGTAAAAACGCATCAAGCAGTGGGTGATTCTGCACTTTGTCCCAATTTCGCACCTAATCTTTGTCATGATTAAACACTTTTGTTCCATAAAAGTTCTAGCATAAGCGTAATTCGGCTAGCAGATTATTGGGAAAAAATGTTGGAAATGTTGAGTAAAAAAAAAAAAACATGCCTTTACTTCGTGAAAAGAAAATGGCGTCCAAACAAAAACTAACAGGTTGCTGTAGCAGGGTTGGTCACCAAATTTTCGCCAAAAAATTGCCAAATTACCATAATCCAAAGATTAACCGAAAAGAATTATAGAATTAAAATTTGAATAATTTTTAAAATATAGTTACTTTATAACAAACTAATTAATTTAGTTTTTAAACTAACAATAAAATATGTTCATGTAATTATATACCTACTTACTGTGTTTTTAAGCTATATATAAAGTATATATAAATTTATAATATAATTTATAAATTTATAATAAATTACTTCTTTAGATTTTTAACATAATGAGTAAGAACAGAAGATGCAAATTCAAAGATGATCTAAGAAGTGAATTTCCTTTTGTTAAAAAAAAGAGAAGCGATCACATGGTAAAATGTGAGAAATGTAATGGTGAATTTTCTATTTCGCCCAGCTGGAAGAATGATATTTCAAAGCTCTTGGGGACACAGAGACATAAAAGATATTTAAATAACTATTGCATCTTCCTCCAAAATGCAGAAATTCTTTCAGAAAACTATTTATGGAGACGAAGAAAAGAAATTAGCATTAGCAGAAGGACTTATGTCTTTTCATGCTAATAATCACAATCATTCCTTCAGATCTTGTACATCACAAGTTGTCCAAAGTTATTCCACAGAAAAATGACAGCAATGTACTAAAAAAATTTACTCAAATGAGAAATATGCCAAAGAATAAAATAATACTATATGTAATTTTTTAATGTATTATATTTGTAAACTGTACTTATGTTGAAATTTAAAAAAATATGTATTACAATGCTATTTTTGCATTCTATGAAAATTTGTGTTGCTCCATATAGACCAAATTTTTAATGAAGAATCCCCCCCCCCGGTCAGTGGTGTCCCGCTTTACCAATGTTAAATTCTGGTCACCTTATCTTAAGTACTAAAATTGAAAAATTTTGGATTATATGTTAATATAGGTTTCACTAAATCTATCATGGGCTTTAGGTAAAGTACCATTTCTGATTGTTCAGTTTTATCCGAAATCTAATCAACTCTTTATATGAATGCAGAAAGTTTATATAAAGAAAACAGAACTTTGATATGAGTTATCAGGGACCAAAAAATCATCACATGCATAGACACACACACACACTCACAGATGTCATTGTAAACATGATAAAAGCATATTGTGGAGACCCTAATTTGTCATTTTTCACTGAAAACATTACCTGCCTTACTTATGTATATAGGTTGGAGGTAAATATAGCATTTTTAATAGCTCAAAAACTTTCAATAAATCAGAGCAAGCGACCTCCCTCTTCTCCTTCATATAACTTGTCAGCTGTCAAGGTACTACTCATTTCACATTTTATGACACTTAAAGTCATTAGTCATCTTTTATATTGCATAGTGTCCACAGAACCAGTTAACGAAAAAGCTTATGGATTGTCAACTGAATCACTTTATTGATCCATTAAAGATTGATCCTATGGTGATATTTTATGATTTCCCTCTGCATAGTTTCTCCATAATGCTCTTTCCTCCTTTAAATTTCTTTCTCCATCTGTGGTCATTGTTCTTGAGAATGGTTTTGTCTTTGTGTAGTTCATATCATGCAGTCTTCTGCGAATGTTGGGCAAATTGTATTTTTCCTTTGTTAGGAACATAGTGGCAGTGCATTCATTGTACTCCAATGCTATTTGTTTACAGTTAAAACAATTGTTATACACTTATATAGAAGAGTCTTGTTAATACACAACACACACACTAAAGTAGAATTCCTGCAATGTTATGGTAGAGTTATCAAAATCTATTAGCATTATTAGTTAAGAATATAAAGCACTGTGAAAATACATGTCTAATGAAGTTTGCTCTGTTATGCTCATTACCACATTTTCAAACATGAGAAAAGCAGAATAAGAAAAACAAAATTCAACTATTTTGACATTTCAAGAAGTTTATTTGAAATGTCAAGAAATCATCAGAAAGTTTACAAAATATCTGTGAATGTTGATAAAATTTACATTATAATATGCTACATAAAATTCGTTTTAAGTTGCATTTAGTATTGGTTTTTTAAAATCCAGGTTCTTTAATAGATTGATATGTTTTGAAGGCATAAGATGCTGCATGCATGTATATTTTCTTAATCATGTAATATCTTGTGTAGTGTATCTCATTTTTATTATTGCTGAAACTGAAAGATTATTTAAAATGGCATTTTACTCTCTTCCAGTTTAGTTTGCCTGTCCAACAGCTTCCTATAAAAACAGGACTGTGTCTTCCAGATTCTTGTCTAGCAGCAGCTGCTAAAAATGCAAGCAAATATTTAACACACATATTTGGTAACTGTTTTATTAACATTTTATTAAATATAAGCATTTCTTTCAAAATTTTCTTTTTTCTTTTGTGATGATCAGGCATTTTGTTATTTGGAATATAGAATTTCTGATGTAATGATTTGCATTATATTTTTACTCTATTCAGCATAAATTATGCTATTCAGCATAAATTGTCAATACTTTGTATACTTTGACAGGACATATTGCCATATAAGTGCAGTTTATTTTTTAATCATTACATTGATATTCAGGAAGTTAGTTTTATTTAGGAAATGGAGAAGTTAAGAAATTTGTTATAATAGGGCAGTAGTATTTGTATTCTTTGATCATAGCAATTTGCTGGTGGTTTATTTAATTAAAGTTGCTTCCACCCGCTCCCAATATCAATTCATTGTTTGGTTAGCAATATTTTTAAATACAGGAAAAGTCATATCATTCCATGTCTAGAATGTAAATGATTTATTTCCTTCCAGTCAAATGAGTTTATGATTGCTTGAACTTGAGTATTGTGTGTGGTCAAATGTTGCTATAAAGCTATATCACATCTTAAACAAGTATTCTCTATCTTTTGTTTGAGTTGGATGATTGATGTTGAAATGCCGCACCCGCTGAAAATTTCAGTTTTAAACACGTAAACGCTGCAGCCTTTCTTCCGGAAATTCTGGTATGTTTTTTGACCTGCAGTGATGTGACTCAAGGATTCATCACCTTCCTGGGATACCAGATAAGGAAACTACAAGCAGAACTAATGCATTTTTTCTTGTGTTCTTTAGAAAGCATTTTTAGAACCCAGTGAGAGCACACATTTTTAATAGTTCAACTGACTTTTGACAATTTGGCAAGAATTTTTTATATATATATATATATATATATATATATCCTTGGAAGGTGCAGAGAAATTGATAATGTTGTGAAGTACTATTCCTCACAAGTTTTCTCTCAAGAGCCGTTACCAAATTGTCTTTTATAAGAGATGGTCTGTAATTGTACTATTCACCAGGAATATTATGATTTTAACTAATATTTCTCTTAAATTTGATTGTTATTGAAACAGGCATCAAATATTATCTATAAAATTTGAAAATTCAATGTAAATGTCTACCAGTAATACATTATTCACTTTTGGAAAATGATCAACAGATTGTATTTCAGATTTGACTAAATTTTCAATACTCTTTGGCATTTTAAAGATAGAAGTAGCATGAAAAGGCTTTTGAATTCTAGGGGAGAAAAAAAAAGAAGTATTTAATTCCGAGAGTTTAAAGAAATCATTCCACATTCACAGCTTGTAGCATAGTATTATGTGTAAGGAAATAGTTTCTGAATTTATTATTTTAATAAAAAATGTCAATGTATTTTGTGCAAGAACAGATCTCTTGCTTTGTAAGACTGAATGTATCTATGTGAACTGTATATATGTTGTATATTTCTCATTATGGTAACAAATTATTAGAATTCCAATTTATTGTTTCATTGATTATGTTTAAGTTTTAAAAACTTATCTTTAAAAATATAATGTTTTGTTTTTATTGTTTTAGAACAAAAAACTGTTCAAGATAAATATGATGCTGAGCTGAAAATGACGTGTACAATGGATGATGCTAAGCTTAATCATTCTGCTTTTATATTTTTGTAAGTTTTAGCTGTTGTGTAATAATACTTTAGGTTTTATGAATAAGGTTATTGATTATGTATACTATTGTTTACAATTTTTAGAAAATTTTATTTTTTAATATTTTAGCTTTGATTGATTATTAAAGCTACTTTGACCTGTATTTAGTCATTATAAGTATCCAATTTAAGTCAGTTAGGCTGTATTTTCTACTAAAATTTTTTTAGAATAATAGAAATGTAAAATGACTGAGACTAAATTTTAAATTTGAAAATTTATTTTATTTCTTTCATATGTCAATTGTAATTTAATCCTCAAAGAAATAGTTAGATTTCTACATTGTGTGATTTTTAACAACTCATTCTAGTTATGTCTTTTCTCCATTTTCTTTCCAGATAATAAATTTATACAGTATTCATGAAATAGCATTATTTTGAACTGGCAGTTTATTTTATTGATTCTAGTGCCTTTTGAGCTTTCTCTTTAGTTTAAAATTAAACAGAATTTAAGTTAGTAGTAAAAGGGCATGAAAAAATTATGGTACTATTCGGTTTTGAGGGCCGTAGAAAATCGCCAAACTATTGTTGATGCCAGTGCTGCCAAAAATAATTGCGGCAGCCCTAACGCAAGAAAGGAAGTATAATAGTAAATAACTATCTAAGATTGATGTTTTAATTTAGATGAAAAGTTAATTTCATATTGTATTTTTTTATTTTTATAATTTATATAAAAAAGGCTAAATTTGACTGAATGGAAGCATAAGAGTAAATAACTATTTCAGATCATTTTTAGAATTTATATAACAGGGTTCGTACGGTCCTTAAGAGCCCTTAAAAGTCCTTAGATTTCTTGGAATCGATTTTTGGTCCTTAAAAATCCTTAATTTTGGCCAAAATCAGCAGAAGGTCCTTGATTTTAATCATCTGAAATTTGTCTGTTTTTACGACTGTCATTTTGAGTGTGAATTAGCATTTTGAGGAATATTTTTGGCGATTCACTGCCATATATATGGTTATCTTTTGAATGGGTTCATGAGTTATAATTTGTTTCTATTTCTAATATAAATGATGAAATACTCGAGTTTCTAAGAAAGAAGTGAAACATAAGCCTTTCGAAATTCATTTTTTCTATAAAAAAGCTCTTAAACAACTTTTCACTTTTGGGGATGTGAATTCTTTTATTAAATGGTTCTAAATTTGGCGACTTTTCAACAGTTTGGCGATTTTAAGATTAGTTTCTATAGAAACTTTTTAATTTCGAGGTCTGAGAATTTTTCGACGATTTTTTTTAAAACATCGTAACATTAATAAATTTCATTAAAATAATGGTGATATATTAAAATTATATTTTAAAAATAACATTAAAATAAGACATTTTTATTTTTTGCTGTCATATTATAAAGTTTCATTTTGGCAACTTATTATACAATATTTTTAATCTGAAAAATAAACAAGGTATAATGCTATAAAGCCCAATTTATGAAACAGCTCTTAGCAAAAGCAAAATTAACTATGTAATTAATTAAAAAATGTCTTATTTTTAATTTTTTCATAGTAAGAGTTGGACTATTTAACTTTTACCAGATCAATTAAACCCTCATAGGTACATTGTGGAGAGGTTGACAAGATAAAGACGCAGAAACTAGCAAGAGCATTGATTTGCATATTGAGACAAATCTCTAATTGTTAGAAAAGATGCTTAAAGAGAAGGAAATCGATATAAACTAACCAAAATGTCTGGGAAGGCTTCAAATTAAAATGACAGATAAACATTTTGTTGACTGTTGTTGCTACAAAACATAAATGTTCTGTAGCTTTTAATGCGCAATTATCTTAATATCATTTAAGAATCTGTGTCATAAATTACATATACTTTAAACTGTGAAATTTTATTAGATTTTGATTCAAATAGGGCTTTTTTTAACAAATATTGCTAAAAAATAAAATTTAATAGTGGTCATGTAAATCCATAATGATAATGACTAAGGTTGTCAAGCTACCTAATTTAATTATTTATATCTAACTGCTTACCCTTAAAAATTATCTCTACATATTAAAGCGAGTTATTGCCTTTCATTAATACTCACTGTGGTCACAAGATAAATTATAAAAATGTAAAAATTCAAGTAAAACATATTCTATGCATCTACTTAAAATAAAGCAAAGCAACTTATCACCTCTGGTGCTTTAATGGCATATTGAAACTTTAAAGTATATTAACTGGGTTATAACTCCTGGAACTGTACACAAAGCTATGACACTAACTTCATCAAACAAAACCTGACTAACTTTCAACACTTGCCAACCTTGCTTACATCAGGCCTTTCAGGTTTGTTCTAATCAGCAGGTCTCTCTCTAGACAAGCAGCAGTGGTGATAACATTCAGTTTTTCATTAAGAATAATGCTGATTATGTTTTACTTCTCATTTTAACCTATGCAGTTTGACATAAAATCTACCTGATTATTTACTAAACCGTTAGACTGACCAAGTATGTGACAAAATGAGACATAACAAAAATCAACATAAAGCTAACTTTTAGTAAAACGTAAATGCCACTTATTTTCTTTCAAATATGACCAACAATTATAAGTGTAATATATTTAAATTTACTTGATAAATAGCATAAAGTTTATTTTATTTTTAAACTTATTAACAATTATATTAATTAATTCATGTTTAGCAATAATGCGTACTACTTAGGGATCTATTTTATTTTTAGGATGGTATTGCAAAAGGGAAATTCAGGTATAGATAATATCTTCAATTGAATTTATTTAGTTCCCATTTGCTCATAGGTCCTTAATTTTTTTCATTAATGGTCCTTAAAAGTCCTTAAAAGTACTTAATTTCCGTGTGCAGAAATGTGTGCGAACCCTGTATAAAAATTGCTAAACATAACTGAATGGATGCCTGCATCGTTATTTCGCTACCGAGTTATCTCTAAAGCATAATTTCATCTCGTTGGTTGTTCAAATAGAATTTTCTATAATGAATGATGCCTTTTCTATGAAAGCATTCTCGATAAAGGTGTGCGCAGTGCCGTTTTTGTGCAATTCTGGGATTATTTTTAAGTGAAAATATGTCGATGTGTACATGGATACCAAGTATATGCAATTCTTAAAAATGCGTCAAGCAGTGGGTGATTCTGTGCTTTACCCAAAATTCATTGCAAACTTTTCTTCATGGGCAATTCCCAAATTGTTAAATCCATAGGATTTCAAAAAAGGATTTAAAAATTAAACTAGTATTTCAATGGCTTCTTAAGAAATATAGAACTATATAAACTTATGCAATCTGGAATCAGCGCATACGCTAGATTTGGTGCGCTGTTAAATGGCCACATTTGCTAGATTTGGCGCTTTTGCACGTACATTTCCGTTGGAATTTTTTTACGGTCCTCAAAACAGAATAGTACCAAAATTATTCTATTCAAAAGATTTTAACTAAGGGTTTGTTAACCTATACAGATTACTTGCATGTCTTTGATTTTTACTTTTGATGAATTTAATTTTCTGTTGAATAATGATAAAATTTCAAATGCAAAGAAATAAACTAGAAATACTATTTGAAATATAAAATTAAACCTATTCAGATTTGTGTTTTAATTTCAAGTTATAGATTAATTTCAGATTTCTGAACTATATAGCAAAGTAAAATATCATTTGATGCACATTCAATAGTGAACTTGGGGATGAAATCCTTGACATTTCTGCAGAACAAGACTTTAGTTACGCTTTTCCTACTTTGAGTCCTTTCATGCAAAGTGAGGTGTAGTTAATAAGACGCCAACATTTTTATAGCATTATTTTATGCATTTAATTTCTGCACATACTTTTTGAAAGAAAAAAAGGGAAGAAAGTCTACCCTGAATTTCCCCCCCCTTATTATTGAGAGTTTCCGTTAAATTATATGGCAGTGTCACTGTGAAGATTAAATAAAAGCCCGATTATTTTCTCTTCGTTTCTCTCCATTGATTAGAAAATTACTCTCAATCTTCCTGAACTTCCTTTTTAATAGCTTTTATTTTGTCATTGAAATGTATGGCTTTGTTTTCAGTACAACTTTTGAATCCATAGAAGTTTGCAAAAATTCTTTTGTAATGGCATCATAAACTATATATTCAATATGTTAAGCATATTCAATATGTTAAGAAATTCCTTTAACTCAATCTGAAGAAGTAGAGTAGCATGTCTTAAAGGAGAACTTAAGGAATTTTTGTTTCTGTTTCTTCTGTCAAAAACATACTCAGTTTTTGTAGCATTATTTTATGCATATAATTTGTGCACATACTTGTTTGGGCTGTCATTTTATTTACTTTTAATTACGGTTTTCACTGAGTTGATGATGTTATAATTGAATAAAGTTAATTTTTATGTTTCAAAAATTTAATAATTTATATTTTTCTTTTCAGATTTCTAGTAAATGCATATCTGTGTGTAGTTTTATTGGCAAGCTTTGTAACAGTCTTTAAATCCATGAGAAGCATAAAAAAAGTATTGAAAAATTCTGTTGCATTAATTGATGCCACTTCAGCAGACAACAAATATAGTAATTTTGTAAATACAGAAGATCTAGAAGCCTCTCTAGAATTGGAATTCTGTGAAGATGATCAAAATTTTTCTGCATATTATGAGGAAAAACCTGAATGTTTTCAAAATCAGAAATGCTCGTGTAAGTTATTAAATTTATTAAAAAAGAGAGAGAAAAGTAATGTGTAATATAAAAAGGAGCTGAGAATTTAAATATTTATATTTTATGTTATTTCAAAAAGCTCCTTAAAGTATTCTTATTAACCAACCTTTATAGGACTAGGCTCTAAAATGAATAATAAATAATTAATTTTTCAATAATATTTATAAATTTTTAATCAAGATTATTGTGCATATACTGTTAATGCAGATTTATTAAACATTTGTTTATTAATACTCATTAATTTTAATTGTATGTATATTTATATTATAATTCAAGTTAAAATCATGTTACCCTTTCATAAAGATAATATGGATCACTGATAAACAGTTATCTGTTCATTATATGTCACCATAGTTGCAAGAGTCTTTTTGTCCGAGTTTATAATTCTAAATTAGCATAAACTGAAAAAATAAAAACTAATGAAAAACTATTACATTAAGAAAGAAAAGATGTAGGTCGCTACATTAAATGAAACATAAGTTTTAAAAAATTCAGTTCTATAGTTAAGTGCTTTTATTTTACTTTTTCAATAAAACAATACCTTGTCTTTGAGTATAAAGCCCTATAACTAGGCTTACCATAATATTTTCTACTAAACAGGGACTATTTTGCAAAAATGCTAACAATAGAACCTACTACCTATGATTATGAACAATAGAAACCTACTACCTATGATTGAAATGCCAAATAAGCAATAAATTCTTTGTTATTTTTAATAACATCAAAAAATCACTTAATTTAGTTTATAGTTAATTTTGAACTTAGTAAAGTTTCTGTGATTGATTCAGCCATTCTACCTCTTTCTTCAGACCATATGATATCCATTATTGGTAATATTCTATCTCTTTCTTCAGACCATATGATATCCATTATTGATAATATTCTTTTGACTGGTACCGAGGTGCCTGGCCTACTAGAAATGTAATCTGCTGTTTAAACAAAATTCAGCAATGTAATGTTTTTTCCCTTGAAATGATTGAAAACTTGTATTCATTTTTCTTCACAAATTTTATTTTTCTTGATTTTTGAAATTCTGAAAACTTTTGCAATCACTACTTCATTTAAAAGTTGATCCATGTTTATTATCTTATTTTCCACAGTTTCATCAATTTTTCCACCAGAAGCTTCACTTTCAGATTATGTTAATTGATTATTTTTTTATCCAAATACAATTCTGCTTCCCCAAACTCTTAGTTCAATGTAAGAAAGACATCTATATTTTTGTATCATAAAATGATACAAACTATTTGTAGGATTGATATTAATAATTCCATTACTTTCCAGTATTCTAATTTTTTTTTTTTGTTGCTTCTTGAGGCATAAATATAATATCACGCCTTGCCCCTAGTCTTGTTTTTCATTTTCTAATTTGGATGACAGTATCAGTTGCTCTCATTTTGGTACTTCCCACAATCAAGATAGCTTAATATTTAATAGTTAAATAATTTGAGTTACCATTGCACAGATCACGGATCACAAATATATTTCACCGCAATTATTATTAAAAAACTGTTTTTTCATCTTTGTACAGTGTTCCTGTGAAATAAGATTTCAATCCTTTATAGATTTATCATACGTCAATAGCTAGCAGGAAATAGTCAAAGAAAATGAGTGTTGAAGAACCTTTTTATACTCTGTGTCTACAAATTCACAGACATCGTTTAATAACTTGAGTTGTATAAATGTGGAAATGTTTGTAAATTTTGACCAATAAAATTTCTAGTTCAATAGGTAGAACACCATCTGAAGTTTGAAAGCAGTTGTATAGTGTGCCAACAATATTTCACCAGTTTACAACCAATGCTAGTAATATTTTTTCCTAGTTTATTTATTAATCAGTTATAAATATTGTTTTCTCCTTCATGTTTAATACCCTCAAAATTGGTCTTTCAATTAGTCCACAAAATCCAATGACTTTTTTCTTCCATTCCTATATTCTGAGTTCTTATAACTGATATTAAATGGTTTGTCAGATTTCTGTAGTTTCACTGGGAACTGGTTGAAAGTCTAAAAGTTTAACTATTACACCACAATTTGGTGCAAAATGTTACACACCAATCAGCACGGTTTTAATTTCTTTCCTGTTAGAAGAATCTATTGAAGTGTCACAAAATTTGTTTTATTTAAATCTTCACAAAGCTTCTGAAGCAACAGTAGCTCAACCACGTTAACAGTGACAGTTTTACATTTTGTTCTGGCTAGTCTAAATTTTGTTTTGATGTGATTTGAAATTAATTTAGATAAACAATCATCTGACATAAAGCTGATGAACACTCACCTGATATTGTGAATAGTAACATGAAATGCAAAAATTGCTTCTTTAGCTCTAATTAAGAATTCTTTGTCATTTAAATGAGTGCCTTTTAAATATGATAATATATTTGAGGAAATTTCTGCTGCTACTACTACTAGGCTGCCATATGTTTTGCATATTTCAAGAGATTTGTAATGTCCAAATACCCACTTCAAGCTACTGAGAATTCCGAAAAGCATTATTCACATTTCACTTTCAGTACGATCACAAATTTTTTAAAAAAATGGATAATCATTTTTTCATTCATCAGTAAACATATAGTTTCTTTTTGGTGTTTTGGCGATTAAATTAATTTAATGTAAAATACAAAATAATCGCAAATGCCAACTCGCAATTTGAACTCTACTAAGATAGAACATGCTCAACAATGACATGGCTGAGGTCTAAGTTCCAGTGTTGTCAAGGCTAATTGAAATAAAATATCTAAAGACTGAAAAAAAAAGAAAATCTGAAAAGTTTCAGATTTTACATTACCTCCCAAAGGGTCTTTTTTTAATATTTTGTGTGTTACCTTTATTTATTAAATATCATGTTCCTTGCGCTTAAACCAAAAAATTCAGTTCAACAGCAATATCGCAAAATAATTTTACAATGAGCATAATTTAGAATTTCCGATACACAGTCTCGCATGCTGGAGGGATTGTCAAGTTTGTTAATAAAAATTCGTTAAAGTTTTACAAAATATAAAATAGATAATAAAACAATTTCGAAATTTGTGTTTTCTGATGCCCATATTTGGGTGGAAACGTACAATATTCAAAATTTGATGGTTCTAAGTACTGTTGTTTTTATTACAGTGCGAGAAACATACATACATTTATGCAAATTCTTCATTATTTAATTTCTTTAAATATAACGCAGGGCTCTAATATTTGGTGGAAATGATTTGAAAAGTGAAGCGACATTTCTAGTGAATCAATGCAAAATGCCAAAACGAAATTAGTTCTTCGAGGCAAATTGCCACTTTGGACTATAAAAATCTGCATCTCGTGGGCTATGTGATGAAAAATTTAAACATATAAATTTATTAGGCTGCATGTTATAATTTTGAAGGAGAATGTCTAAACAACTTTAAAGGTACATAGATCTGGAGCTGTAAAATATTTAAATTGACAACAGTGAGTGTAACAGAAGGGATATTTTGTTTACCTAATCACTGTTTTATCCTAAGCTGCATTATTTTTACTTCATGTATATTAGGTGCTTTTAAAATGTTACCAAATAAATGGGACAAAATGACAAATTGTCTGGGAGCAAGGACCATATCATCAAACTAAAACAGTCCCAAACAAAGAAGGCTTCTGGTAAGCCTAACTCTATCCATTTCCTAGAATTAGTAATACAAATTCAATTCCCTGAATAACAATTGATGGAAATATGGCTGATTAAAGTGAGTCTGAAAAGAGGGAATCTATTTTATACATCTAGACATGGGACAGTGAAATCTTACATGATTGGTTTTTATGTATAACAGTAATCATCTTCAATCAGATTTTTTTATGTAAAATTTATTGGTAAATTAAACTTTATTTCATATCAAACTTTTTAACTCTCATAACTTAGAAAATAAAATTATTATTTGAATTTTGTGCTCTCCTGAGCTTTTTAAAAGTATAGTAATTTAATGTACTGCTGTCACTTCTGTGGTTTAACATGAGAATTAGGTATTTAAATAATAATATGAATAACAAGTTATTTCCTGTGGCTATGATGATTAGATAGCTGAACCAAACTTGTTTTTCGTAATTAAAGGGAAATATTTGTGCATTTTAGTGCATGATTATACATGTGCATTAAGAGAATAGTTATTCTGTTATTTGTAATATGAAAATATGACTGAGATTGTTATCAAATCATTTTTTATAGGTCATTGGAACAAGATGTTGAAATTTCTGAAATGCTTTTGTTTATTTTCCAATGCTGCTAAGATCTTAGATACAAGTACCTCAAAGAAGCAGTTTCCATGCATACATGGCATAAAGTTCTTTAGTATGACTTGGGTAATACTTGGACATACATACATTCACAACATAAATGTTATTGGTGAGAAAATGAAATTTGTGTGCTAAGAAATAATATTGGAAGAAAATTATATTTAAAAACTGAAGTAGTTCTAAAAGTTTTTAATTTTGTTGAATAGTAATAAAGGCAAATAGAAATTTTAGTATTTTTGAAACAATGTTTATAAAAATTCAAGAATCAGAATGAATGTTGGTGTAGAAACTTAACCTCTTTTGTGAATAATTAATTTTTTTTTCAGTGTATCTACAGATTAAGACAATACCACATCTGTTGCTTATTAGCCCAAAAGGAGTTATTAATCTCAAAATGGGAATTTGCATTGATTCACACTTTTACCACCAAATATTATAAGAAATTAAATAAGCATCTGCATGTATGTGTGTATGCTCCTCATACTGTGAAAAGATAATGGTACCTAGAACCATCCCATTTTGAATAACATAGTCCTTTATCCAAACATGAGCTCCTAGAAGCATCGATTTTGAATTTTGGGTTTATTTTATTATTTTTTATTGCAAATTTGATGAGTTTTTGATTAACAGGCTCAGCAATTTGAAAAGGAGAAGTAATAACACTGTTCAAAATAAAACATTTTTATCTCCATCATGTGAGATTGTTGCCACTCAGAAAATTGTAAGATATTCATCTTTCAATTTTAATTGATAAACTCATCTCCATGAAAGCAATGTGTTGTGGCAACCAGAAATAAAATATTTTTATCTTCCGTGTGTCAACGTGTTATCATTCAGTAAAGTCTTAAACTAGTTCTACCTGGAATATCATTTAGAAATAAAGTAAGTGACTTAAAAGCAATAAATATAGTTCTTAATATTTTTTTTCTACTTTTTAATGTGATTGTATTAAAGTCATGAGGTATCTAATTAGAAATCTCAATACTTTTATGAAATTAACATTAACTAGAAGTAACTGAAAAATGTAGATACTAAAAATCATTATGTACTTTTTCATGATAATTTTTTAATCAGCTGGTTTTTAAAGAAATAATATAGCAAATAAAAAATTATATATGGAAATCTCTAACACTCTATCGATAATTATTTAAAAACGATATATCTTAAAGATATTAAATGTTTTGTGATTTTGCTGTTGAACTGAATTTTATATGTTGCAAGTGTGAAGAAAATGATATTTAATTAAAAAAGTTAACACATGAAAGATTAGTAATATAAAGACAAAACAAACTTTTTGTTATCCATCTTACTAAGAAAATTGTTATGATGAAATGAGAAAAGACTGAAAACAATGTAAAAATGTGTGCTGATGCATAACACTGCATTCTAAACATAAGCTGCTACACAGCTTTTAAAAATTTTGTTGAACTATATATGTTGTAATCGAAAGAAACAATACTTAATAACAAAACCTAAAAGACAAAAAAAAAAAAAAAAAAAAAAATGTTTATCAGGACTGAGTGCAAGAGCATATTAATAGACTGCGAGCTCAGCTACAGTGTAAAAAACCTTAACAAACCTTTTTGAGGACTGTTAAAATCTGAAACCTGTTGGATTTTTTATTTATTTATTTTACTTTTATTTTTTTAAGAAATTTAAGTTGTTAAATTATAGCTGATAATTAGATAGCATCAAAATGCATAGAGCTTTTCTCTCAAATTATTGCTTGTCTAATTGGCTAATTTTAACATTCAAATTGGTATGTATTTCTTAGATCTGTTATACTAGCTTGTCAAAGATCTTCTTTCGATATTTGGGAGCAGTATTTAAGATGATATTCTTTTTAAATGTATAGAATTTTCACAACTGTAATAGAAGAGAAACATGCCAATGTGACAATCAAAATCACAATAACAACCTTGTATTTAGCGTGCATATATTAAAACACTCAATCAATTTCAAGGGCAGCTAAAGGTCCCTCCTCATCAGGAGAATGAAATTACTAGAAAGGGGGGAAAGAAGAAAAAATAAAGCATTGGCAAAGGAGTCTCATTAACACGTGGTCGTTATCAACACTGCACATGGTCAGAACCGGCAGCCAGTGTAACTCTGATTCAAAATCCAATTATGACCACGTGCAGTGCTGATAACGACCACGTGTTTCTGAGACTCCTTTGCCAATGCTTTATTTTTTCTTCATTTTCTCCTTTCTAGTAATTTCGTTCTCCCGATGAGGAGGGACCTTTAGACTGCCCTCGAAATCGATTGAGTGTTTTAATATATGTACGCTAAATACAGGGTTGTTATTGTGATTTTGAATTTCACAACTGTTTCATTCTGCATTCATGTTCTTTATATGATAAATATAAGTATTGCTTTCTTTTGTATGCTAATAACTGAAAAATGAATTAATAAATTTTTATACAATTGTAAATCTTTTTATTATGCAGAAAGTTTATTGCTTTCCTGAATTATAATATTTTTAGATGCAAAAATGTTTTGATGTAAAACTACATTTGTAGAGCATTACTTTGTAACTATGCTTATCACACATGGTTTGTGGGCTTTCCCATTAAAAAGTTAGTGAACAAATCACATATATTCTTTTATTTTATGTAAATATATTACTACATAATATAAGTCTTGCATTTTATAGTAATACATTATATTTTCCCAGTGCCGGTAAGAAGATATATGGAAGGATAAATATGGCTGTGTGATGTCATTCTTTATCGTAATGTTTGTTTAATTAAAGGAATAATTTATCTTCTAAATTCCCTTCTGCAAACTATTTTAGCTGTATACAGTTTCTTTATGTTTAGCTGTGTTTAGCTTCTCATGATGTTTATGCAAATAATTACTAAAATAATTATTAAAATATTAAACATTTCTTGAAAAAAAAAATGTGTTTCTTTAGGATTTTCAGCTACTTATAGAATTTATAAGTATATATTTGCAGTACATCTTTTCTGCTTCAGTTCTACTGGTTAAAGTATGCATTTTCCTTAATATTATATCTGCGGAGCACCGTAATTTTCCAGATTATAATTAATTTCCTTGTCTAAATAATTGTGTTTATTAATTTATATTTATCGAGTTAATAGGTTGTGGTTGTTTTCATATACTATGACATATATATATACTATGACTTAATTTTTTTTAATTGATTGGTTTTCTGTCTCTGCATGTTTCAAAATACTTTCACTTTGCTGAAGAATTTAAGCTCTGTAACTTATGGTTTGTAGAAGGTCAATTATTAATTTTTTACAAGTTTGGCTATAAAAGTGTTTCAGTATTTTAATAATTGTACTATAGCGTGATCATAACTAAAATGTCCTATTTAGATCTGTGTAATTCTAAATCTTAATTGAAATAACACCAGAATTTGAATATTTATGATTAAGGACAGGAGGGAAGGATGGGAAAAAATTATGCTTTGTGATTCAAATGAAAGATAACAATTCAATGGATCAGAAAGTACATAGACTAAAGAAACCTTTTTTTAAATAAATCTCAAAGATATGCCTGCTGAGCAGAGATGTTAGCTTTGCAGGGAATATGGTCATATGTAACTAATTCTGTGTTCTATGTATTGCACTACTTTTCTTTTAGTTTGCTAAGTTACAATATGCATCAACAAATCTTTTTAAATGATCCTACATGTAAAAAAGGAAAAAAAAAAAAAAAAGCTATCAGCAATCAAATTTGTTTTCAAGAACTCTGAGAGCACTCTAAGTTTTGAGTACTTTTAAAATTAATATCTTATGGAGTACACCATTTCAGCTTGTGGCATTTTAGTAAATGAATCGCACAGCCCACAGAAATTATTGGGCATATAGCATATGGAATGCGGTGAGTGAGCAGAAAGGAACAATGTGAGTAATTGAGTAAATTATTAGTGAAATTTTAATGCAAAATTATAAATGATGTATTCATTGAGTTATAATTCCAAAATGTCTGTGATACATTATATCTGAATGCTTTTTTTTACAAAATTTCCAATATCTTAATGTGAGTGTATTTTTACATATATGCATGCCCTTAAAGCTGCGAGAAACTATTGTTAAACTTATATATGCTGCTTAAGTATTTGAGGCTTAAGGAACTTTTACTGTGATGAAAATATTGAGCATCTTGTGATATCCCGGAGCTCTCACAAAACTACTAGGATAGGAAGAAGAATGGTAAAAGGTTAAAGATATCTTGTTTATAACCATTAACTGATATTTATCACTAACTTACTATACTTACTAACTTTAAAGTAATATAAAAATTTTATCAAATTGTTTTGTCTTTTAATAACTAATATTCATGAGAAAGTTTGGATTAAGGGAAGAACGTCATCTGTCATCATCATTAAAATCTACTATTTCTGGTATTTCTGGTTCTAAAAATTTAAATATTGTCAAGTATTAAATTTCCTAGAACTGAGTTCGTGTTTTTCTTTTTCTGTCCACTTGAAAGAAAAAAAAATTCTGAAAGCTTTCAGATTTTATATTACACACAGAGGAACGTTTTTTAAACATTTTGTGTGTTATTTTTATTTACTAAATATCATGTTCTTTGCATTTAAACCATAAAATTCAATTCAGCAGCAATATCACAAAATATATAAAAAGAGCATATTTTGTGGAATTTCAATACACAGTCTCACGCGCTAGAGATAAAAATGTTTTTTTTTTTTCGTGCAGTGTTGCCATTGCTCACTTTGAAAATGTTGAATTTGTTAATCAAAAATTCATTTAAGTTTTACAAAATATGAAATACACAATAAATTCCAGGTGCCCATATTCTAGTGGGGGACTATATTATTCAAAATTTGATGTCTGTAGATACCATTGTTTTTTACAATGCAAGAAACATACATGCATTCATGCTTCCTTATGTAAATTCTTTAAATATAATGCAGGGCTCTAATATTTGGTGGCAACAATTTGTTTTATAGCGCAAAACACTAAAACGAAATTAATAGCCCTTCTGTGCCAATTTCTCCTTTGGGATTAAAAAAAAAAAGGAAGTCTTTTAGATAGAGAAGTGTAAGAAGTATGGTCACAGGACTTCCCTTTGTTTTTATAAAAAAATTCATAATTATTACATGTTCTGGTAAGCTAAATGAATTAATAACTTTCAGCAATTGTGATTACTTTTTTATACTTAATTTGACTGCAAGGCATTAATTGTCACTGCTTTTCTATGCACAGTTTGACTGTAAGACATGAAGTTATGCAAACTGGAACTTTTTTTTTTTTTTTTTTTTTTGTTTGTTGCTTGTTCTTGTTGTATTCTAAGAATCATTATTATTTAATTTCTTTCTATAATTTTGTATAAAATAAAAAAGTTAAGCATATAAATTTTATTTTTATTGTCTGTGATATTTAGGCATGCATTTCCTATTATACTGTGAAATGATTTTTTTTTTCCCTTGAAACGGTTTGGAACTTATAATTTTTTGCAGAAACCTCTTCTAAATAAGATTAAATTTAGTTTGGATCATTCTATATTTCCTCTTCTATATAAGATTAAATTTAGTTTGGATCATTCTATATTTCCTCTTTTATATAAGATTAAATTTAATTTTGAACATTGTATATTTAGGTACTGTTTTGTTATCAGGACTGGATCCAGAAATGTATGTATGCATGTGTGTATGTATTCATGTGTGCATGTATGTATGTAAGCACAAATATTTGTGTGTGTGTATGCATCTACACATATATGCACATATGTACGCATGCGTATACATTCATACGTTTCTAAATTCGATCGTGATAACAAAACAGCACCTATATTTATTTTTCTCAATGTCAATGCTGGCTATCTTTATTAATTAACAGTACTTTTTTGGAACTTTTTATTGATTCTACTATCCAAAATTGCCACTCTGCTGGTATAATGCTTAGTGACTCTGACTGCAATAGTGATGGGCCCAATTTCAAATCCTGGAGAAGGCATGGTTGTAATTGTATACCCCTACATAGGAGGCAACGATGGCCACCTATTAGGTGCTTAGAAGAAAAAGAAATGAGCTTAAAAGAAATGAGCACCACTTCTGGCCCTTCTAGTGATGTAAGGCTAATGGCTATTAAATAAAGTCCTGACCATTAATTAAACAAAACACTATCCAAAGTTTGTTATGATTAACCAGACCAACTGAAAGTAATTATCTGCTTTAGCATTTTACTCATTCATCCTATCTGTTTTGACCATTTGAACAGGATGCTCATTCCCATATACACTGATGGGGGGGGGGGAAACATTCCAACACCAAGAAAAAAGTTAATGTAGAATAATGAAATTTTGACATTGCATTTGTCTAAGTAACATGTAATTGATTTAATTTTCAAGATCACAGATTAATGCAATTGCAAGAAGAACCATTTCAAATGTGAAATGCTGGTACATTAATAACCAGTGTAACCACCAGAATTTTGAATGGAAGCATGCAAACATAAGCCTACACTATGTTATACATGTGCTGGATGTCAGTTTGTGAAATGGAGTTCCATGCCTGTTGTACCTGGTTGGTCAATATAGGAATGGTTAATGTTGATTGTTGATGATGCTGGAGGTGTCATTCAATGATGTCCCGCATGTGCTCGATTCGAGAAAGATCTAGTGATCTAGTAGGCCAAGACTGTATGTCAACAGTCTGTAGTCATGTTGGATTACAACAACGGCATGAGAGTGTTATCCTGTTGGAAAACTGCCCCTTGAATGTTGTTCATGAATGATAGCAGAACAGGTTGAATCACCAGACTGACGTAAAAATTTGCAGTCAGGGTGTGTGGGATAATTAGGAGACTGCTTCTGCTGTCTAGTCCATAACTTCAGGTACAGGTCCAGTGTGTCTAGGCCACAGATAGGTTAGTTGCAAGCACTCATCTGGCCTCCTTCTAACCAACACATAGCGATTCATGGCACCAAGGCAGAACCGGCCTTCATCAGAAAATACAACAAGTCACCACTCTGTCTTCCAATGAGCTCTAATTAGAGCATTGATGTTGTAAAATGGCAGTGGTTTGGAATCGGTGGAATGCACGCTGCAGGAGATGTCCTTTAAATAACAGTTCATTTGTAACTGCTCATTATGTCACTGATTAGTGCCAACTGCAGCTTGAATTTCTGCTGCAGTACTGTATGATTTGGCCACGGCCATACGCCAAATATGGTGGTCTTCTTGCCATGTAGCTGCTCTGAACATGGTGTCATTTTGATCCATTACCTTCCCTTGACCACTGCGGCCAACAATCAGGCACAGTGGATGCATTCTTGCCAAGTCTTTCTGCAATATCATGGAAAGAAAATCCTTCTTATAACCCTATTACATGACCTTGTTCAAAGTCATTGAGCTGTTGCTAATGTGTTCTTTGTCATCTTGACTAACATCAACTCACTGACACTCACGAACTTTACAGCACATATTTAAAGCTAACCTGATATATATGTTCATAGTGGTGCTGTTAGTGCCTTATATATGCACCTAGTGTAAAATTTGAATAGACGTCGTCTTTCAGATGTCATCATGCCTAACAAATTTTGTTTATGTAGAACAACTCCTTCTTTGTGTTGGAATTTTTTTTTCTGTTGGTGTATTTTAGATGTCTGTAAATGACATTTTTTTTGCTTATTTTGTATTAACATAATTCTTTCAAAATTTGAAGTCAAATTCAAATTCCAAACATAACTTTAAAATATATAATCAGAAGTGTTCTTTAAAATTGCATACTATAAAAATTAGCTTCAACATCTAGTGTTTCATTAAAGTTAAGCCATTTGCTTTTACACTTCTGGTGCCACAGGCTACTTAAAAATTAGTTAATGAATTCAAAACAGAATTACTTCAAATTTATGTTTTAAAACATATAAATGAACTATTTTAACTCTTACTTTTGGAAGAAGTGTAATTAAAGTTCTTGAATATGGCAACTAAAGTAAGGGAAATATAATTTTTAGATTCCACATATAGGTGATTTTATTTTATTCAGAAATCTTAAGTCAATGTTTTGACCGAAAATTTTTCAAAAAATGTTTTAATATGATTTTAAAAATTATTGATTTTTTAAAATTCTGTAGATGATTTTATAACACTTATGATCTTTTTGCAGAAAATCCACTTGATTTGTTACATGGCATTGATAATTTACCATTTCAAGTGGTTATTCAAGGTACTTTTTCTGTTGATACATTCTTCTTTGTTGGGTATGTATATTTTCCCACTTTAGAGTTTTTAAAAATATTTTTTTAAGAAAGTCACATGTATCTTGCCAAGGAAACCCCAATGTATTTGTATAAAAATATTTTATTTAATAGTTAAATTATTATAATAAATAAGTAAAGCTGTAACTTAGAATTGTTAAAAAGGAAAAGTAGCTTTAAGTACAAGTCTGTTTTAAGATCAGCAATTCCATGCATATCTGCTTAGCTACTTCTGCAATATGTAATATTCTGTTATATTATACTCAAAATTTTGTTATATGATGCATAATGTTTATTTTCAGGGGCTTTTTATTAACTTATTTATATCTTAAAGAAGCTGAGAAAAGAAATGGTAAAATAAACTGGCTTGCATTATGTTTGCATCGAATAATAAGGTAATTATTTTAGTTTATATATTTCAGAATGTATTTTTAAAACTATGTTTCTTTGTATGTGCAAAATAAGGCAATAAAAAAAGGATCAGTTTATCTTGTATTATTGCCCACATATTTATGTTCTTTTCAAGTCTTTGATTTTCGTAGAGTTTTAAGTCTGAAATCACTTTATATTATTTGCTTTTTTATTATAAAATGAAACTTGTTCTTTTCTTTTTATTAGAATTACACCTGTTTACTTATTTCTACTTGGATTTAATATTTTGATATTTAAATACCTTGGATCTGGACCATTCTGGGGTGAAGCTGCAAATGTTACAGAATGCAAAAAGAACTGGTGGTGGAATTTACTTTATATAAATAACTTCCTTCCCATTGATTCAATGGTAAATTTACTTACATTTCATTTCTTCCCCCCCCTCCCTGTGAGCTGTTAAGTTAATAAGTGTAGTGTTATATATGATGCATGATTTGCAAACTGTGACATATGCTATCTAATGTATTATATAGCATCCAGAAATATATACTATGTATTTCAAACAAACAAAGAACAAACAAAACTTTAAAGGATGGTGGAACATACTCAAACAAGTACTTTTCTTTCCAGAATGCATAGTCAGTTGTCAAGTATTGAAAAGCAAATATAATAATGTATCATCCTAAACATACAAAAAGAATTTGTAATGATGTGTATTTATAGAAATTGCTTAAACGAGTTGTCATCAGTCGCTAATTCATGTTTCATAAGGAGAGAATCGTTTTCATTTTGAAAGATAATTGTCTTCATGTGCATAGCTGCAGCAGTTATACTAATTTAGGCTACATATTGAACCATGTTGCTGGATTTATGCAGTATGCTGCAGGTTGTTCCTGAATTGCTGAAAATTAAAGATGATTGGATGAAATTTTATATGCCAAAGTATTTAAATTGCTATGCCCATTGCTGTAATTTATATAGAAGAAATCTGGAATTGTAATCAGTTGTTATAAACTTCCCAACTTTCATTTATGCAAGAATTTTCTATTTCATTTAAGACAACAGCAAGTAGAATTAAAAATTATTAATATTTAAACTTTTTTGTATGTATGTGTGCATGCATGCACTTTATTTAATTTATCCTTCTCCTCTCTTGAAACAAGACTATCTTTTTATAGTGCTTGACTTGGACTTGGTATTTAGCGAATGACATGCAGTTTTTTGTTCTAAATTCTTCACTTCTATATATATTGTGGAGGTAAGTAAGTATTTTTATTTTTATTTACTTTAATAATTTAAAGTGTTTATGATATTATATTTGATTAAACTCGTATTAGGTAAAAATATACGTTAATTTGATAGCTAATCCATATGTCAGATATCAGTTGAAATGGAATTTTGCATTTCAAATAATTTAAATTTCCTTTGCAAAATATTAAAAATAGTAAATGATCATTTAATTGCTGACTAAAAATATATTTGTATAATTTGGCTTAAATATTATTTTTGATATCCTGTTTTCAAACTCATTTATTTGAAAGTTCTTACAAGAAATATAAGTATTGTGTATTGTATTTATCAGGGAAATTATGAATTAATTTTATATTTTATATGCCAAATTGACGGTCTAGTTGGTGGCTTGGGCTTGTAGGCTGCATATGTGTTCTTTTTAAATTAATAGAATAAAATAATTTGTTGCCATCTATTGAGCATAACAGGAATTAAAATGCTGCATATCCCCAACTCATGGAGCCTTTCGTAGCCTGAGGTTCAAGTATCTATTTCTCTCTCTGCCCCACACCTCACAGCATTCTCCTGTAAGTTGTGGACTGTGCCTGCTTGTAACAGTCTCGTCATGTATTGCTACTGGCCATTGTGAAAATGCAGTTGTTATTGTTTTACTTATTCCATGGTTTTACCAGTACACAGTTTTATTGTATTTCTAACAAGTATGCATATTTTTAAAGGTATTATTTGATATTTTTTTTTTCTTCATCATATCAAATTCTAAAATAAGAAAATAGAACATTTAATGTAGGGTGGGAGTTAGATTGTTTCTTTACTTCTATGAAGGATAAAATGGTGTGTTTATTGTGCAATACAGTTTTTGCTATGTGGGATTCTCACTTGTGTAATTCTCAGTTACTGTAGAAAGTGACGGATCTTAAGAACCGCCAAGCGAACAATTGCTTGAGTTCGTGTGACAAGAAACAAAAAGATGGAAGGGTAACTAACCCTTTATTATTCAAATAAAATTTAATAGAACTCCGTCTTGGAGTGTGCAATAAAAGCTAACATTTGGGCTTGAACTTGACTAAGAAATAAACTAAAACTAATTTTAAACTAAAAAGAAATATAGCCGAAGCTATCAAGATTCTAACCGAGTTGGCCCCTTAACTCTATTTAAATTATCAAGGGCCTGAGTATGGCCGAGTGTAATAACAGCTTTGCAAGAGAGTAACCAAAAAGGCAGACACACGCAAATCATAAACTCTGATTCTCTCTAACTCAGCAAGTAGAACTTCGCGGTTAAATACCGCTCTTCCTCATTATGCATACAGAGTGATTCTAAAACTACGTTCTGGCTGGAAGTAGTAAGTTGAAGTTAAGAATTTGACAGGAAAGGTACTTAAAATTTAACTGTTAATAAAATTAACATAACCCTTACAACTACTTTTGGAAAAGTGAATGCAAAGAAACGCTATTTGACTCATAAATAATATAAATATTTCAATACAAGAGGTGAATCTCGACATGCTGCAGTTCAAAAACTGAAAAATGAAAAGCATCATCAACAGGTGTCTGTTAGTGGTTTCGTGAAGTTCGTTCTTTTATAGTGTCCCCAAGATTGAATCGCCAGTCAATTGAGATATTTCACCAAAATCTCTCTGCATGTTCTTATATCTCATCATATTAGCACTGGCTGTGTGTTCGTATACTTTGCCACATAATCGTATATTAGCATCATATTGCAGTTCTGCTCTCACCACATGTTCTTATATTATTCATTTTTATGAGGTTTTTAAATTTGCATTGTTTATTTTAAAATTTATTCATTGCTTTTTTTTGTGTGAATATGACATTAACAATCTTTAATTTACCAAGTAATGAGATGGCTGCCATATCATTTTTTCAAGAAAGAGGTCTTTTACCTGACAAACAAGTATGCAAAAATGGCCGCAATATGAAACTTTTATGTTAACAACAAAACTGTTTGGAGGTGCAATGTTAAAAATTGCGAACAGAAGAAGGGCCTCTGTGTTGAAAATTGGTTCAGCAGTTCTAGAATATCATTCATTCCTGCTATTAGATTTATGTATTCTTGGGCAGAGGAGTTGACATCCATGTAATGATGTGACAAACAGCTCAATTTGTATCAAAGTTCTGCAGTTAATTGGAACAATTACATACAATAAAATAATAATAATAAGGATAAGGATTCTTATAAATATTCTTAGAAAATGACATGAGTATTATTGTTATTATTATATATTGTATTGCTTATTTTATACACTGCGCTTCACAAGCTTGGCAAATTATAGCTGAGATCTTAGCACAAATCTAAAATTGTCAAATATGGTTGGGGGCTGCTATGACAAAGAAGTACCAAATAATACCACTGCAGTTGATGTTACTTACAAAACAGCATATATACTTGGAAAAAGAGGCTAATCATTTAGTGGTGTAGAAATGATTAAAGAGCATGTTGTTGGAGCAGTGGATATGTTAGATCAAGAAAAAGTTGATAAATATAAACAGTTGCCTCTTTCATGAAGTATAACCGATTGACAGCATAATTTTGCTCAAAATGTAACAGAGAAACTTCTTTTAGTTCTTCAAAATTTTTCAGTTGCTATAGATGAAAACATTGATAAAATTGACATGGCACAAGTTTTGTATTTTATTTATGCTGTAACTGAAGCTTTTCAGTGAAGAACTTCTTGTACTGGGTGTACTAATTGGAAAAACTCGTGAAGTTAATGTTTTCGAAAATTCAGAGAAGTATGTCATTGATTACAATTTAAACATCAGTAATTTAGTAAGTGTCTGCACCAATGGTACTTCTTCCATGAGAGGTAAAATGAAGGATTATGTGCTTTAGTAAAAGAGAAAAACTTAAACTGAAAAACTGATATTATTTCTCTATATTTGCATGAGCAAAATTTTTGTGCAAAATCCACTACTTTGCAAGACACTCTGTATGGAATTATTGTGAGTGTCAATTATATTTGCAATAAATGCAAAGCATCATTGTGAATATGGACCAATGCTAAATTTAACTAGGTAAGGAAACTTACAGAGTTGATCTACACTACTACTGCAAGGTTCGCTGGCTATCAACATAATAGGTTTTGAAAAAGTTTTAACTTTAAAATGACAAATTTTAAACTTTTACCAAGAACAAAGAAAGCTGTGTGATATATCAGATGAAGCATTTTTTCGAAACATTGCATTTTTATTTGATATCATGACAGAACAAAACAATTTGAATGTTTGTCTGCAAGGCAAAATGAAGCATATTTATAAAATGTGGCAAAAGATTCATGCATTTCGAAAAAAATTAATATTTTTCAAAGCATTGCTGTCTCACTCCGATGTATCTGCAGAACACTTTCCGAAGCTAGCAAAAATGTTGAATGAGCAGAAATGAGAAACTAAAATATTTGACAAATATGTAGGTGTGTGGGGAATTTTTTAATTTAAGAATATAATGAAAGATTTTCAGATTTTGATGAGCACACTTCTGCTGTGAAAATGTTATTTGATATATCCAAGGCTCTTATGGAGTTACAAATGGAGTTATTTGAGTTGTAGGAAAATGGTATCCTCAAATCCCTTTTCGACACTAAAAAGGATTTCGTAGAAATCTAGAAAATATTGAATATGCTGTTGAATATACTTTTCCACTTTAGTTTATTGCTGTGGGTCAACATTTTCTCTCTTGACAAAAAAGGAAATTAGTTAAAAATGCCAATTACAGCTGCTCATTAAGAGGATTAATTAAGGCTGCACACTACAAACTTGTTCCAAATATTCAATTACTTTGAAGCAAGAAACAAATGAAAATATCCCACTACAGTAAAATCTTCACTGGATTTAAAAATTATTTTACATATTGCTGCTGACACTTAATATTATTACTTTTCTATTATATTTCTTTATATGTAATAAATTTATTTAAAAATACTTAAAATATTTTATATTGTAGCTTTTTATGCTAAATAAATTACTTAATTTTATTTCTATATAATACTATAAATTGATAAAAATATGCAAAAACTATAATAATTTCACAGAAGTTGGATTTATATGTATATCAGTTTATGTAGCCTCCTTTATTACTGCCTAATTTATATGTGACCTCTAATGATAAAAAGGTTCCCCACCTGTGGTACAGATATTGAACTTCTAGAAACGTAAAGTATCTCCAATTATTATCTCACTCCAGATTTAAATTTTGCTAAAGAAAATAGTTTTGAAAAATTTAGAACCAATATTCTCATAGGAATAGATTTGATAATTTCAGATAAAGTGAAAGTAATTTTAAAAATGTAGTAGCCCCAGAGTCATTATTTGGATAGTGTTTGCAGGGTAAAGTAATTATGACTTTAGTGAATTATTAGCTATCAAAATGAAAACTTGATATCTGATCAGTTCGGAAAGTTTTAAAAGTTAAAAAATTTTGGTTTAGAAAGGGATACTCAAAACAACACAACTATTGGTTCAGAAAATTATGAAATCTTTCGAATCTGATGTCAAGTAAGAATGGTAGATATCAAAGGTAAGATTGCTGTGGAAACTAAATTCAAAGCATTTAATGGAAGACAATAGGTATATTGCACTTGAAAGATTTAAGTAAGTAAACAGTGAATTTAAAGTTGATAACTTTTTGTTCAGCATAAAAAGATTTTAAAAGATTACAAGTTAAAACATATTGGATCAGATCAGAAATGATTGAGTAACAAATAGATTGAGAATAATTTATGAACCTCATAACCAAAGACATTCTTTAAACATTTGTTTGTATACTGGTCCGAACTTATGTCCTGACATTTTTAATTTGCTGATAAAATTTAGGCAAAATTTGATAGTCTTTATGGCTGACATTACACAGGTATTTTTGGAGAAAGATTTAAATGAAAAGATAGGAATGTTACATGGTTCTTTTGTAAAGATGATCCTTATGATAGAAATGAAAATTTCAAAACTATTAGAATTACAAGAGTTTTGTTTGGAGCAAAATCTAGTTCCTTTCTTCTTGTAGCTACCGTTAAACATCACCTTTAGAAATTTTCAGAAGTATATCCTGAAACAGTAAAATTCTTAAACAACTGTTTATGTGTTAATGATTGGTGGTCAACAAAATTTCAGACAAGTACTGAAAACAAATTTAGAAAGCATGAATATTTTTGACGTGTTACTTACTGCATAAGAGGTATACTAATTCAAAAGAACTGAGAAACATTTAGCATCAAAAAACTTTTGAATACCAGAATCTCCTGAAATTCTTCCAATCAAAATGTCAAGAGTTTCCTGGAATACAGCTAATAAAGCTAATAAACATTTTTTATGCTCAGCATTTAACAAATTTCATCTCTTTACAAATTAACTCGAAATATTTTTTATTGCAAACCACAAATCACATTTATTTTTTATCTTGCCGGATTCTACAATTCTTTCATTGTAAGAATAAAATCTGGTCTGCTAAAATCAGTTGGAATAATGAACTACCATCTGATCTTAGTAGTAAACAGAAAGCCAGGTATGAAGAAACTGAAGAGCTGAACTACCTCAGAGTTCTCCATTACTATTTATGGGGAATGTTAAATGCAGATCAGAAACAAACAGAATTCCATAGCTGTTCTGATACTAATCTAAAAGCTTATGGATGTGTAGTATATCTGAGAATAGTTTTAAACAATGGAACTTTTCAAACAGTTTTGTTGCCTTCAAGAGTAGAGTTTCTCTTCTGAAATCACATACCCTTCCTATATTGAAGCTTGGTGCACTTATGTCTGCCAGGTTGAGCGATAAAATTGCAAAATGCTTAAAACACAAAGTAATCCCCTTTCATTAGACTGATTCATAAGTATCTTATTTTTGGGTTTGCAGACCTCCTGAAAGATTTAAACCTTTTGTCAAAAATAGATGTTATGAAATTTAGAAATTAACTGAAAACAATAATTGGCATTATTGCCTTGGGAAAGACCAGAATGGAATCCCTGGGAAAGACTAACCCCATGGACTTCATATCACAATGAACTCAGTAATTTAGTTCCATTGTTATAATAAATAAATATAAGTGCTGTAGTAACTTAAGAAATTGCCAACTTGGCATGGATTTTACAATTTTCAGAATTTGTGGCTCTTTGGTAATGTAAACACTTTTGAAGAAGAAAATTCGGAATAGAGAAAGAAGCTTGCTAGCACCCAAAAGTATTAATGCGTCATACAAAAAAGGGTGAATTATTTTATATTTCCAAATACAGCAATCTTGTGAAAATATTAAAAATAACAGCTTGGATTAAATACTCTACTTTGAATACAATAAACCTTACAAACTTAACAGATATTCCCTCAACTAAAGAACTTAAAGATGCAGAATTTTGGATCAAAAGAATTCAAAGAGTGGCCTATATTTCAGAGATTTCTGCTTTAGAGATTAATAAAAAATATCTAAGAAGTCATCCATATTTTTCTTTTATCCTTTTCCAGATGATGAATCTTTTTGACTTGGAGGACGATTACAATTTTCTGATTTCATCACCGAATAAAAACATCTTATTGTGTGATTGAAATTTTTTGTGACTATAAGTATATCATTTTTTGTTTGGAAGAAATTTAGAAAATATATTATTGGCCTTAAATTTGCTACACCATTAAGGAAAAATGAAATGATTAAAATTACCTGGAGCATCTACCTCTGGCAACAGAAGCAACTAGTATGCAGGTGGTTGTTATGGTCATAGAGTGAATGATGTGTTAGGATATTGCGGTTCATATAGCTTTTATTCTATGCCTAAGTTGATCTGCCATGCTGGCTGTTTGCTGTGATCATGTCATTCTCTCTGCAATCATTAATCACATATATCAGTGCTGGATTTATTTACAAGCTATAGCTTAGGGCCCCCACTTTCTTAGGGCCACCTTCAAAAATTGTACTACACCTCGTATTAAGGGGAAAAAAAAAAAAAATGTCTCATATCCATCATAAAGGGCCCCATATCTCAAATAGCTTACAATCTCATCAAATCTAAATCTGGTCCTGACATATATACAGTTTGTGAGAGATCTGGAGAGCTAGCAAGCCAAGAGTTGAACGCCTTGTGTATTGAGAAATTTTAGAAATGCAGTCTTGCACTGTCCTGTTGACCAGGGCTGTAGAATCGGAGTCGGAGTCATGAAGTCTGGCAGAATTTGGGGTAAAAGGAGTCGGAGCTCCAGTCATTAAAAACAGGTCGACTCCGAGTCCAGTTTTTGTTGGACAGTTTGAATTTGAAATGAAATTAAACTGAATTGAAAAAAAATTAATGACAAGCGAAGTTATTATTTTTATTTATGAACTATATACATTAATAAATAGTTATTTTCTATTTTATTGCCATATTAATAAATAAATATAAGGGAGGAGGATGGATGTGATATTTGCCATTAGTGATTAAACTGATTCATTTAGTTACAAATCTCACTGGTGAATTTAGAGAAGCAGCAATAACAGCAAGAACTCCCCAAATTGATGCTTTCTTAGGAAGCGAGCAGGAAAAGGAGCAATTATTGATCAAGCAATGCAATAAGGAAGTACATATTTGATGATAAAGAGTTTGTTAGAATTAAGAACGTTTTTAGAAGATGTAAATAACCCTAATGTTTCACTGACAGAATGTCTGGGGAATGATCTTGCAGAATTGGAAACTCTTCTTTCTACATCATATATAGCCACAAAAAAGCTGCAGTCTGTAGAATTGACAGCAGGTGAGAATGGAAGATGATTTGGATGGAGAATGTGATGTTTGTTCTTTCTGAAATGGAGAGCTTATTGCAGAAGGAATCATTTCTTCAATGAAGAAAAGAGAAACTAGTTTGCTAGACAATGAGATCTTGCTGGGTTCAATATATGTAGATCCAAAACACTGAATTTTCTTGGATGATGAACAAATTAAAAAGGTAAAGAAAACCATCTATGAACTTTCATTAAGAATGAAATTATTCTTGGAACAATTGGGGAATTGGAATCAAAACAGTCAAACTGCAGACATTGTGATTGAGTCTCTATCTTCCTCTTCCAGTTATGAATTAGATTTTGAGAAATATTTTTGGATAATATTAAAAAGGCTAAGGCAAAGTGAATGAAAATAAATAACCAAGAGCCGTTAGACATAAAAATGAAAAATAGAAACAAAATTTCTACATGGCCTTTGAAGAAATAGAGAAATATGATTGCGCTTTCAAGACACCTCTTTTAGAACTTATAAAAATCTATCTTGAAAAGAAGTAGCCCTAACAGTAACAGCTCTTCCCTCTACTCAAGTTAGTGTGGAAAGACTCTTCTCAGCTCTGAAGTTTATCGAATCGGATCTATGGCCCTCCAACAAAGAAGATCTTGCCGAAGCTAGACTGTTTCTTAGAAATAATTAATGTCAGTTTTCCCATTTTATAATAAATGCTAATTAATATAAACAATTTGCTATGCCATCATTTTTTTTCTGTAGCATCTATTCTTTTATATTAAAAAAATAAGCTGTAACCCATACGTATATGTTTATATATACATACATACATACATATATATATATATATATATCTGAGAGAGTCTTTAAAATTCCAGGAGTCGGAGTCGGTTATTTTCCCTACCGACTCCACAGCCCTGCTGTTGACAGATGAGGCAATGGAGATCCGAATGTATGGATCATGGTTGGTTAAATTACTGAGTATGAGACATAGCTGCCAACTCTCCCGATTTTTCATCTCATCGCCCCGTGTTCCCATAAATCACTGAACCTCCCAGTTTTTAATTTTTAGTCTTTATTAAGGAAAATCTTTCCCAGCAATAATAAAAATTTGAATGAATGAAACTTAAATTGGGCAAACTCTATTCCTTCAGTCATTGGATCTCTGTCAATGCAAGCATTATTTGCATGATATGATAATTTGTAGTCTCAGTAAGCATGATTCTACCATGACTGATTTCTGAGGTATGCTGGTATAAGTTCTTTCTTTGTACATGAACCATAACATGACCTTCAATGCGAAAAATGATGAACTAATGCAATTTCTGAATGAAATACTGACATTTCAGTATGCTTTTTCATGTAATTTTGAGGTGTCATTACTTTTGCAGTAATGCATGTGTACTGTGAATTGCTAATGATTTGCATATCCTAGCATATTTTATCTTTCATTCAAGTTTGTTATGCATTTGTTTCATAGTGTAGCAATTTTTAATGGTACTTTTACTTATAATCTTTTGCAATTATGTTGTTTTGAGAAGTTATCATTGTCTTTAAATGAAACATATTCTTAGAGAGACAAACTATGTTGCTTGAAATTTAATAATAATGTAACTTGGTACTTTATTATTAAATTACTTTATTATTAATTGTAATTTATTATTAAATTTTATTATGCAAGTTTGCAATATAAAATTTTTAATTTTGTGCAGATGAACTTTTACCTGATTGTAAATGTTACTGATCCATATACAGTGTCTCACAAAAGTGATGGGACACTTGTGCTTTACAAAAGGAAATTGTAATAAAATTAATTAAAAAACATGTAAAAATTTTTTGTGGGTGTGTTTCATACTTAAATTTAGTAACAATTATTACATAACATACATTTTCTCAAAATATTAAAATATTAATTTAATAAAAATACAATTGTTTAGAACGGAGCAAAAAATGGCTCACATAAGTGATGGGACACTACGTACTATGCAACAAAAATCGTCTGAAGTAAGCAATAAAAATATCTTTTGGCGTATTTATTTTTACTCAAAAGCAATTGCCAATAATTTATAAAATCGTCTGCAGTATTTCTCTCCAGTTTGTTTTGGAATTTTTTGGTTTTTAGCTCTGTGCAGCCATGAATGCTAAACGAAAAGAAACTTTGCCTGGAGTACGAAAATTAGTTATTAATTTGCATATTGAACGTGGAAAATCTATTAGAGAAACTGCTGAAACAGTTAACTTCAGTCATTCAACAGTTTTCAATATCATTAAACGATATAAAAAGAATCATATGATTCAGGATAAAAGAAGACCTAGCCGACCATCAAAGTTATCCAATGGAATAAAGTGAATTATCGTTCGAAATATTTAAAAAAATCCAAGAATGAGTGCTTCTAAAGTTGCTGCTGATTTACAAGCATTATATGGAGTAATTGTTAATTCTGAGACTATTAGAAGAGTAATTCAATCTACTGGATATCACAGTAGAGCAGCCAGAAAAAATTCTTCATAAGTGAAAAGAATAGAAAACTCAGACTGGCTTTCGCAAAATCCAACATAAAAATAAGAATTCTGATTACTGGAATGAAGTTATATTTACTGATGAGAGTAAATTTATTATATTTGGTTCTGACGGTAGAATCTTGGTGTGGAGAAAACCCAGGGAAGAATTTCGCAAACAGAATAGTAAAACATAGTGCCCATAGTAAAACATAGTGGAGGAGGAGTTATGGTATGGGGGTGTATGTCGTCCACTGGAGTTGGTAATCTTGTTTTTATTGACAGTATAATGGATCAGTACAAGTATATTGACATTTTAAATCAATATTTGAAATCTTCAGCACGAAAATTGACCCTTCATAATGATTTTAAATTCTACCAGGACAATGACCTCAAGCGCAGTGCTTTGAACGTTAGACTCTGGCTGCTGTATAACTTTCCTGAAATAATAAAAACACCCCCACAATCTCCACAATTAAATCCCATAGAGAATATTTGGCAAGAATTGGAATCAAGAATTCGCAAACACACCATTTCTTCAAAACAACAATTAAAATCGGTGCTTCAAGAAGAATGGGGTAAAATCACTCCAGAAATCACAAAAAAATTAGTCGAATCTAACCCAAGAAGATTAAATCATGTTTTAAAAGTAAAAGGAAATTCAACAAAATATTAAAACCTTTTAAAAAGTAAAATTTTTGGATAGATATTTGATGGAAAAGTAAGTGTCCCATCACTTATGTGAGCCATTTTTTGCTCCGTTCAAAACAATTGTATTTTTATTAAATTAATATTTTAATATTTTGAGAAAATGTATGTTATGTAATAATTGTTACTAAATTTAAGTATGAAACACACCCACAACAAATTTTACATGTTTTTTTAATTTATTTTATTGCAGTTTCCTTTTGTAAAGCACAAGTGTCCCATGACTTTTGTGAGACACTGTAAGTGTAAATTTTGATTTATTGCTTTGCATTGAGCCAAATTTAGGAAACTTTCTCTTTTTATTTTTTCTCATAAATCTATAAGAGAAATTTTTCCTTTAGAATATTGCTTATAATGTCATTGCTAATACATCATATTTGCAGTACATAACATAACTGTAATTTGTAGGTCTCATGTAGTTTGAAATGCATACAGAAATTAAAGTTTAATCAATTTGTGTTAAACCATTTCATGCACTTTTGATAATATTTGCATCTTCTTAAAATTTATGTATTTTTTACACACTTTTTAGGTGGAATTATCTTGGCATAAGCATATTTTTTTCCTTGCTGGTTGGAAGTTGGTCATTAACTTGGTACATTAGCTATCACTATAGTATTTTACCTTTATTTTATGGCATATCAAATGCAACAAATTATGTGGACTACAAAGAAAAGTTAGTGTGTTTTATAAAGTGTGTGTTTAATATAGCATTATTTTTAACAAAGAATTATGTTCTTATATTATCAAATATATTTATAAATAATTATGTGCTTTCATATGTAAAAATTTTAGTAGATATTCCTTTCTCTGAATTTTTTCTTAAATGAAGTAAAAATATTGTAAAATATTGTTGTCTATTAAGTATAGTATTTGTTATATTAAATTTTGTAGTGTTTCACAAATCTTTCCATAAAGCTGGAATTTTTAGTATGATTACACATTTTCCTTAGCTGATTTCCCCCCCCCCCTTCACTTCAAACTCAAAATAACTGCTTTCTTCAATTTTCAAACATGCTATATTTTTCCTCCATTCTTTTCATCAATCTAATTATTAGGCAAATTTTTTTTCGGTAAACTTTATCAATTTCTTGTTTTTATATCCATTTTAATATGAAACTGAAAAATTTGGTACTTTGGTGTTATTGCAACTACCTTGGTAGAAGTTGACAAACTGTGGCAACCACTGTGCATAGTAATTTTTCAGGTAACCATATCAATAACTATAAGCTTGAATAAGTAATGTCACCATTTTTGTAGATGCTGTTTTGATTGCAATAGAATCTCTAAAGCCAAGTTGCGATATTTTTGGTCTTCAGCTGAATTTCGAAATATGCACTTTTGGGAAGAAATTTCAATGAAATTTTTTCAGGAATATATTTTGCCACAAAGGCAGGAATGTTCAGATTTGCGTTTGATGATGATGTATTTTGAAACAACCTTTTTTGAAATTCATCGGGAATAACTGTAATGAACACATCAGCATTCGAAGTGGTAATTGGTTCAAGAATAGCCATCTGCCAGTTATTACAGCAGTCAGATTTATATACTGCTGGAGTAAAAAAATTAACCTGACATTATATACTTACATTATATACTGCAAAAAAATTAAATTGCTTGGAAGAGTTAAAAATGGCCTCTAAGACTGCAGTAGACTGGAATTATAATAATGAGATAAAGTAGTTTTATAAATTGTTTTCTGGGATAAATATCAAACTAAAATTAAAATATGTACCTAATAACATGTATGATTTGAAATAAATAACTTTCTCCGATTTAAAATTGCCATTCTTTTTCTTCCAAAAATTGCTAAATTGCATCAAGGTGGTTGTGATAATACCAAAGTACCAGCAATTTTAATTATTTATATTTTAATGTTTAATATTGTTATTTTCATTAAAGAAGAACACTGTTTATATATGAATGTGTCTTCAGGCAATGATTTTGGTTATTCTAGGCATTTTCTGTAAAAGAACAGAGCAGTATCAAATGGCAGTAGGATATACATAAAATGCAAAATTCTAGTGCTTGTAGATGTGTAGATAAAAGTACTATTCTATCATTTGTAAATTGCTGTAAGTTTGAAAGTCAAACATTTTATGCATGCAGCTGTACCTTATTGAAAAATAAGCCATGAATATTTTTGCTTTCATTTCCCATTTTTCAGTAATTTGTATAGCTCCGGTCTAAAAATTAGAAAGGAGTTGTATATTTTGTAATCACACTTTAAATATACGCGACAGAGAAAAAGATGAAAAATGTCCGTAAAACTGTGTTTCAAGTATTGTTATTATTATTTGTTACAAAGGAAAATTATTCAAGCAATACCTGTGAATGCTATATAGTTTGTAAATATGTGAGTAGGTACTAAAATGTTAAAGTGCTTGCTTTTAAAATAGCTATAGAAGGGTGTGTATATTCTAGTCTTGGTAAGGACTGCACTTTAAATGATGCAAATCTTGTTTTTGTGCATATCAATGACACTAATTTTACCTGGGATAGAAATATTACCTGGGATAGTATTTAATGTCATGTTTCAAGGAGTAAACACTTTTCCACGGACTGAAAAATATTTTCATTATTATTAATAGTAGGCAGGACAGCACCTCAAGGTTTCATAAAATGCAATATTTAATGGTGATTATTATGACATGTTTTGCATCTACTCAAGTTTTTACAAGCTTAAAAATACATACATTAGATAAAGAGTTAAATAAAGTTTATTAAATTTCACAAAAATCAAATCTGTTGTAAACAGGCAATATACTGAATTGATCCCACTTATGTAAGTAATGATTTTTCTTACAATAAGGATAATTTGTAGTAGTTTTTAACACCAATAGTGTGACTTTAGAATTTATCTTCTATTCCTTAAAAGTGGTTTTCCTGTTGGGAAGTACTCTAACATGTTCATTTAAAAAAGTAAGTAATTCCTGACATTTCCTGACTGATTGTCGTTTAATTATCTCTCATACCAAATGTATGTATTTTTATCCAAAAAGGAGGGGAAAAAAAAAAAAAGCTTATGGGGCATTTGTAGTGTTGTAGCATACAAAATCAAAATTCAACATTAATAATTAATTGTTTGCATAAAATCCATAGATTCTCTGGCTCAACAGACAAAAAGAAGTTTTTTCTTGAGCAAAGAAGGTACATTGCAAATAATAGCGAAAGACAAATCATCTACTCACATTACAAAGCACAAATAGTCATGTTATCAAATAAAAATAAATTTTGTTCATAATAGCAATGCTACCTGCATCAACTTAAATTTAATAATAACACTGTATATTTTTTCAAGACAAATGCAGCTGTATTCTTCACTCCTCGAACATCTTAATTTGCTATTCTATTCTTTTCTACTCGTTTTTGCTTCAATATGTAACTTTAAATTTATATTTTCTTTCTTTTTATTATAAATAGTATTGTGCATCTATTTCTCATTTTTTTAACTGCAATCTCTTTCTCCAATTAATATCTGAAGAATATGGCTTATTTTCATAATTTAGAATACGTACATTGATTTTGTTGTATTGAAGAATAATGAGTTCTCCGAATAATCATGTACAAAAGTTGATAATATAAAATTTTAATATTACTACCAAACCAGTACTACCAGTTAAGTACAACCAAAAATAATTAACCCAGGTTAAGGAATGTTTCAGCTGTAACATGGTAGACATAAAAACGTACATATATATTTCCATAATTCAATTTTAAGGTTTCCCCAAGTTCCATATCAACATACATATTTCACAGTAAGTTTATAAATAATGGACTTTATCCTAACCTTGGAACTACTTACTAAATATTAACATATTAATACTTAGTTTTACATAATCATCATTACATACAAGGAGGAGTGAAAGAGTACTTACACGAACAGATTTTGGAATCCCAGAAAATCAAAAATCATTTTCTCCAACATGCTAAGTATCAGTCCTGAACACCCTTAATATATCATGCTGTAGGCCTGAACCTTACCCATGGTCATTTCACGTTTTGTCACAAATAGTCACAGAGCCTGAATCCTGATGGGACTTCATGAATTGGAAAGAAGATATTGTTGATAGGAATTTCTACAATAGACATTGCTTATCACATCCCAATCAAAAGCCGAATTTCGGATCACAGGGACTCTCTGGAAACAGTCTCCCTTCAGATGTCAGTAATCTGATATCACTTAATCTCCATCATACAAGGACCTTTATCTGTCAGCCTTTTCTACTCAGTCAATCTGTAAATGTCTGTAAAACTGAGACATCATTCTTGCAGGACAGGAAACTTTGTTACTCAGCCAATTTCTTAAATGTAAAATCGGAGCACTTCATGACCATCAGACAGGAACCATTATAAATCAGTTGAGAATCTATGTTATATCCAAAAATTGTCTGGCAAGTCTTGCATTCTTGCGAAATATCAGGTTAGTCTGGTCTCAGTCTTTCATTCCAATGTACCTTTCTATTAGTTATCATACAAAATTATATCTTTACTTTTTTCTGTTCTCTCTTTTTTTTTCCCCTCTTCTCCATATTGTTCAACTCAGGGGAACACCTGCTAGAGTTCCTCCTTCCTGCTTTTCTGACTCTTTTTATCACTCCATACCATTATTTTCTTGCCTCATACAAATAAAAAGCAGAAAGCCCCCCTTTCAACAATATCTTGTCTATTTAACTCCTGGCCTAATATTAACTTAAAATCATCTTCTGAAGCAACTGTGCCACACTTGAAATTAATTGGTTAGTCTCAGTCACCCCACAACTTTTCTCAAACCATTTATAGCCATGCAGCCATTTAAAATTATGCACCACATACGCCTTTCCTATTTCACCCCCCCCCAAAAAGGCAACTGGCATATTTTTCAATCTGTCAAGAAAAAGCAATCTATCTTTTGTTTCTTTTACAATTGAAGGACCATTTAAACAATAAAATGCAATGTGCATGTTACATATTTTTGCAAAGCTACACTATCCCAAGCTTCTTACAACAGATTTATTTAAAATATTTTAAACTTTCCCTAATTTTTGTTCCTCTGGCTATTTTGATAATCAAGCACAAACATTTTCTTTCAAAGCAATATTCTTCACCAAGTAGCCTCCATGGCTTGCTATGCTCATTAAGGGAATGGGAGGCATTCTCCCTCTCTGCAATAGATGCAGAAGATGAAAGGATCCCTTTATTCACAAACTTCTTACCAGCACTCGTACCCTTTCATGATATCCACAAAATAGTTAGTAATTTTTCTTGAAGTCACTACATAACAATTCCTCTTAATGTGAATAATATTCTTTTTATCACATTTCACCATTATATATACATATATATACATAAGTTGATATGCTTATCTTGTCATTTTAAAAATTTGCATGCTTAATCTATGAGCAAAAGAGAAATGTTTTTGCTGTTATAAAGTTACAGAATGCACTTCCTATCAACACTTAGTTTTTTTTCCTTATGTAGCTTTAATTTAATCATATATAAAATAAGTAAATAAAAATAAATAGTTAATAAATACTCTTTTAGCTTTATAAACGTAATTCAGAATTAAGTTCAATGTGCAAAGTGCACATCTACTGTTATTTTGGAAATTTTAATAATAAATGCATTTAACATGATAGAAAATATCTATCAAATTGTCCATGTAAAGTGTATCAAATTTTATTGTATCATGTATTGTAACTGTATTGTACCATGTATTAAATTGTGATAAAAAAGTTTTCTGACATTTCATGTATGATTCAAAGAGTTTTCTGTTTTATATATGTATATGTATATATTTGGTATAAACAATATTTTGCAAAAAAGTAATGAATTCATACAAAATTTTCAGACTTGTACTAGGATGGAATCTTATTTACAGCAAGCCATACTGCAGGATTGGACCTTATTTCATTGGTGTATTTTTAGCTTACATCTTATATCAGAAAGGGGAGAAAGGAAAATGTATAAAACTGGTGAGAAAGCTACTTCAGTTACTTATGTTTACAATTTTTTATTTGAATATTAGTTCATTTATAAAAGGGATTAAAAAAAGAAATAGGAAAAAGTTTTAAAAATATTGTATGTAAATTTAACTGCTTCCTTTGATGATTTTAATATTTATACTAATAAGGGATTGCTTTATTTACAGGGGGTACAAATTTTAGGTTGGTGTCTTGCTACTTCTTGTGCATTGTGTGTTATTTATGGCTTATACCATGTACCACAAAACAGCATTTTGTTCCACTTTTATAATGCTTTATCTCGAAGTGCTTTCAGTATTAGTGTTGCATGGGTTATTTACTGCTGTGTAACTGGATATGGAGGTATTTGATTTTTTCATATGTCTTCATATTTTCTTGTGTTTATAAATTTTATACTTGGTATAAAAATTTGCATGGTACATTTATTAATTTCGAAACAAAATTTCATCTCCTGTATATACTGCACCTAAAGTAAAGAATGTTACATCTTTAGTGGCTATTTATTACACAGGACGCTGTATTAATCCACATGACACTTTATTATGTACTAGACACATTACACTCTACATAAAAGCTTACAAATACACACATACAACTCCAACGATTGGCACTTGCAGGCTGTCCACGTTCTCAATCGCTTCGCGTGCTACGCAGTGCTTGGTACATGTCAGCTCTAAGTTCAATTACAATTAAGTTCTTGAGGCACCACATCCCTCCCCCTTTAGCACAAGTTCAGTCTATCTGGGGGACATCGAATTCTACTGGACCCCGGATGCCAAGGTTGTTACACAGGTAGTTTCTTTGGTAACCTAGTTGTATCAGTGACAGGTCTGGTGGATGAAATGTCAGGTAAAACCTTGGGCTCAGAAGACAACACAGACATCTATCAGGTGGCTATTATCTTTGGATGGTTCTAGAACTCCACTCCACTGGAATTATAGTTCCAACACACATCTGGTTGACATGTTGTCGCCATAGCTGGCCATCTACATTTATAGTGTAATGAAGATGTCCATCCTTGGATTGGACTGTTCCAAATCTCCATCGCCTATCACCTCGGCGATGATTTATTACTGCCATTTTGTCACCAACCCCAAATCCTCAATTTCCATACTCGTAGGTTCCTTTTCGAACTCTATCTTCCGCCTTCCTTTTCAGATCTGGTCTCGAATACATTCTTGTTCCAGTTTCCCTCTTTAGCATTAGCATTGCAGAGTTCTGTAGAGTAGTTAAGTATGGAGCTTTTCTATATTGCATTAAAAATGCACCGAGTTTTTGTCTCAAATTTCCTAAATAATTTTGCATAGTTCTTAACACGTTTCCTGCCAGACCGTTTTTTGAAGACTTCCCGTTCAGGCCGCGAGGGGCGTATGCGCCTCACTCTTTACATTTGTATTATGTATAGTTTAACATGCATAACACAACAAAACAATAAATTTATTTTTCTAGAAATTAGTTTAACAAATACCTGGCTGAACATTACTATGCCAAGCAAGTTGCATCTTCACATATAATTTTTTTTATCGTACGTATATCAGTTTTAAATATAACATTTTAGTTAAATTCAAGTTTGTATGCAATTACAAAGGGATGTTACGATGAACTTTATTAAAACATGGCAAACATAAGTGTGGTTTATCCACACAACTATCGCAGAATGTTGTAACTTTTACAGTACAGTTTCTTGCCGATTGGGAACCCAAATTTTTAACATTTCTTTCGTAACAAATTTTACAGTGCCTTCTTATCGAATTAAAGTGGCCTTCCTCGTCATCAGAATCATCACTAGAAAAACTGTTACTGTGTGATGCCATATCTTCTTATAAGGAGTAATTATTGTAAAATTTGGAAAAGGTCTGAAGAAGAAAAGACAGGAAAAATTGCAACCATTTTTAAATGCAAAATATCCGAATTTATAACACTGAAATAATATGTACATACCATATTTCCTTCGTCTAACACACTGAACTATAAATCCATCCCAGCTTCAGTGAAGCAGTAAGTAGTATATCAACGACACACGAATAAATGACTGATCGAAATACAAGGAATGCAGTTGAAACAAGTTACGGAGGAAAAAAATTGCCCATCACGCCGCATGGGGCGTATACGCCCCACGATTAAATGAGGGCATCAGCAGTAGTATTAAGATGCCCATAATTGACTGCATAATGAATTTTTTAAAAATTCTTTATTTTACAATGATAATACCAAATGGCTTGAACGGAAAGTTTAGTGTGTGCGCCCCACGCGGCAGGGAACGTGTTAAGCATTGTTTTACTGTAAACACATACGCTTTCAGCCTGCCCGTTACTTGTTTTGAAAGTTGAGCTGGATCTTATAGGTAGGCTTCTGGCCATTTTGAATGAGCATCAAAGATTATCAAAAACATATACTGAAAAAATAGGTTCTGCTTAATCAATGGGAATATATTCGTTGGACCACACGGGCACTCCCAATGAACCTTTAAATTCGGAGGATCTATTTTATGTTTTGCACATTCAGCACAATTTTCGGAAGTATTTCCAATATTCTTATCTATACCATTTATAAACACGTAAGATCTAGCAATTGCTTTCATCTTTACAGTCCCTAAGTGTCCGTGGTGCAACTCTTTCAAAAATTTCTCACAGTATCATTATGGAATACAAACATACTGACCATACAGTATACAGCCATCTTAGAGACTGTACTCCATGTGTCTTTCTTTCAATTCACCACCGCTTTGAAGCATTCATAGCAGAGGACTGAGTTCTGCATCAATTTAAGTTTCTTTAGCCAAATCTCTGGCAGTGACTAGAAAAGTTTCAACCTACTGTAATTGAAAAATAGTCACATCATCGTGAATAGACAGTTGTTCTGAATTTGTTAGTAATTGTGATAGAAAGTCAGCATTACCATGCTCGTTTGTTTTATAGTAAATAATGTTGACTGCATGAGTTTTTACAATAGTTGTATTTTGTCTTTAATTAATTACAATTATTCATATTTCTTAACATAATAACCAGATCCAATCAGCATAGATGCCGATTCTCCAAGCTTTTCGACACATCTTCTAATCTCACAATAGATAATTAAACCTACTAGTTTTTTTCATTTTTAGCTTTGACTAGTGAAAGTGTTTTTCAAGAATAAAATTAAATTGTGCATATAAAATGCAAACTTCATCCCAACATTCCTTGTGATATTTATCATACTTTTTCACACTAAATTTTTATCTGAATTTTTTTAATTCTATCATTAACATTTGTGAGACTTAATATGAGATTCAACCAAATGTTTAGTTATTAAATATTTGTATTTACTTTTGTTTTACATTAATATGTAAAGTCAGTAGGTCTGTTTTGGAGCAAGAAACATAAACAACATTCAATATGAATAATTTTATTTTTGTTATATTTAAATGTACTTTGATAAATTAAAGCTTTTGTTCCTTACTCAGAATTTTTTCAGTATGAAAGCTTAAGAAAATTACAAAATGAAGTTAACCAAAGAACTTAAAATTTAGAATATGTAATTAAATATTAATGTATTTTACACCAGAAACTTATTATAAATAGTTCAATAAACTGTATAATGTGTTATAAAGTGAATTTTAATCAATTTTGAATTCTGTTAAAAATGATGCCACTGCACACCACGAATGTCTTCCAGAAATTCCGATTTTTTGTAGGTGAACCTCCCGATTTTTATATTTAAAGGTTGTGAGCTCTGAGTTATGAAGCTTTTGAATGTAGTGCTCATTTTTATTAATATAGCCTATCTGAAGCCCCTAAAAAGGCAATCTGGTCTAACAAAGGATCAATAGTACAGTGTTTCTTATAAATGCAGAATGATTAATACAACAGGGTTCGTAGCGGTCCTTATTTATTAATAAGTCCTTATATTTGAAAATAAAATATAAAGGCCCTTATAAGTGCTTACTTTTTCTTTAAAGCCGTTATTTTTTGTTTTTAGTGCTTATTTTTTGCTTTTAGTGCTTTTTTTTAATGAACGCGCTATTTTTCCTCGTACCAAAGCTGAAACTAAATAAACAACTTTTCTTCCTAATATGGAATGTCAGAGATACTCCCGGAAATAGCTTTTTCCCCTTTCTCTGCATTAACATAACCTTTGGTGTGCACGAAGAGTACAGACAGGTAGGTGCCCGTCGTTCTATTGGTCAAAGAATTGCGAAAGCAGTAGAAAATTCCTGTACATTCGGCATTCTTTTCCTCCCACCCAAATACTACACACATTTGAATTTCTATCAAGATCTCAATAATTTGCATTCTCGTTCCGCTTGATCAGTTCATATTCGTGTTTATTATGATCGTTATGCTTATATTATGAGCATATGTATGAATATTTATAATAACATAATTGCAGTAACTGCTGAAGTATAGTAAACTTCCAAAAATGGTTGTGTTTTAACACAGATTAGCTTTCTAAGGAATAATATTCGGAATGGCATAAATAAAGGGAAAGTAATCGAATAGTCAAAATAATTTCATTTTTTTGGCCAATACATTATACAGTACGAAGATTGGGAGGTTCTCTCATTTCTCCGCAAAATCTCGAATATTGATACTGGTACAGTTCGCTGCAAAACAAGCAATGGACCTTTTTTTTTTTTTTTTTTTTTTTTTTTTTTTTTTTTTTTTTTGTCGTTTACCAATCTAGATTGAATAGGACTAAAAGTTCTGTGGTCTACCAACCCAAGCGAAGAATGATTCTATTCCGTAAATTTAGCGCCGTGTGTTGAAAATTAGAATGAAACACACCCCAGTTACTTACTTCTTTATTCTCCCAATACCGGCAGCTTTTGGTTCTGATTGCATAATACCACATAGAGAAGAATTACGGCGCACGTATTGCGCAATAACGTTTGCAATATTTTGCAGAGATAATTAATTTTGATGTTCTGTCTGAGATTTGTTTGTGAACATTTAAAAGAGTTTTACTGTGCGTCCTAAGCAGAATGTTTTTCAGTTCCATTGGTTTATTTTTATATAATGCACATATCAAAGTGTCAAAAGCACTTATTTAGTGGAAAAATCTAAAGAGTGGCTACAGTCTACCCCCCCTCCACTCCTCTTTTTCAAGTTACGCTCGACTCTCCGAATATTCGCCAATATCCAAGTATGCGGTTTAGTTAAGCTTTTGCTGTTAAAGGATGACTGCATGAAGAAAATTTCTGTCTTCTGATTTCAGAAATGTTCCTCTTTTTTACTTAAATTACTTTGCTTGCAATGTCTGTAAGGGAAAACTGATATACAATGAAAATTTAGAAAATGTTCAGAATTTAGATTTAAATTATTTAAATATCAATATGAGTGGAAAAATAAATTGTATTTATTATTAGGTTCAAAGCGAATACAATAAATATGCCTTATAATTATTTTTCTATATTTTGAACTGAAATTTCATCATTGAATCTTGTAATATAGTTTAGTTCTGCATAGTTTTTTTTTTCTCTCATTGTAAACTACTTCTGTAAATTGAACTGTTATTTAAAATTTAAAAAAAAAAAAAAAAAAAAAGAGTAATTATTTTCCATTGTTGAGGTAATGCTTATTCTCTTTTGAAAGATACTGCATTTCTCATATTTTAAATTACAAGTCTAATTTTTAAGGTTATGCAGTTGTGTATAATGTAATTAGACATGTGCTTATATTTTTTCTTAAAATGTGCTTGAAAAGTGCTTATAGGTGCTTATTTTTTTGACTAAAATGTGGCTATGAACCCTGTACAAGTATACCAAGATTTCATGTCTTAAACTGTCACTCTGTTCAATAATTCAAACTATGTGTTGCTGTTTCTACAAATATTCATTAATAGTCATTTGGCTTTGTGTTTGTTGAATATGAGAATTGCATATAGGAATATATTAAGAATGTCTGAGCAAAATAAAAGGACTGCCAGTGACTGACTTTTCTAGTCTCTACCTCCTTTCTTTTGAGTTTTAAATTACAACCTCTCTTATCTGTTGCTGAGTTGTGTGAAAATGCCGTTACTAGTCTGCTACTAACTGTGCCACATGTAGGCATTGTTAATAACCCTCAGTGTTCACAATTTGTTTACACTGCAACATTTTTAGTTTTAACTGTACTATTAATTTCTTATTTTCAGCTCTATTTTAACCTTTGGAGATTTCCACAAAGAGATCAAGATGCAAGAGATGGCGCTAATATTAACAAATGCAGATATAAATCTTCATCTGTACTTTAAAAACAAGTTAATTAAAATAAAGAAATATCCGTAACAATATTCTGTGAATCCTATAGGGCTAGATTGTGAAATGTGCATGTCTTAAACAAAAGATTTCAAAATTTCTTGTAAATAGATAAATTGTTTCTTGTTGAAATAAATTAAAAGAGAAAAAAAGTTTTGAAAAGTATCAGAATTAGATCATTATCAGATTGCAACGAAAGGCTAAGGGTTGATAAGGAAAGTAATGAAAGTTTGTGAATGAATTTGCATACTTAGTTGCAAAGAGAAACTTATGTTAATAGCATATTTTATTTGTATGAATCAGCTGTATATTTGTGCATATGGTCTCAGGAATTCCCACAAAATGCTAGCTGCATTGGAATAATATTTGAAAAGGGTTATTCAGCCCTCTTTTCCAATTGCCATGCTCATTTCAATATGGCAAATTTATTTTAATGATCTGAATCCTTTGTTCCTGGATTGCTAGTGCCAGTACTTACTGATTAAGGAGGTGATGATGAAGATATATACTCTAAAAATACATATGGTCCGGCAGAAATTCTTCTGACCCTGATGAATTTTGAGATGCAGATACAGATTTAGGTTTATATTACAACATTATTTTTAGCTTTTTGATTCATATTAGAGTATGAAACAATGTAAACTTTATTTAGTAGCACTGATAAATGTATTCCTTCCTATTTTCAATTTTTTCTCTACATTTGATGTGATATATAAATATGTATGTATGGAATGAACTAGTGACATTAGTCGTTGGACATAGGATTTCCTTTACAAGTTGATTTCTGTTTTCAATCATTTTCTGTGGTTTGTCTGTGACCAGATTTTTTAAGAGTTACAATTTGTATTTACGTGAGCATGCTTATATCGATATATTCATTTAATATGAATGAAAATTATGCTTCAATGCTTGTGTGAATTTCAGATATTGATAATCCATAAAAAAGTATTTTTCAAAATTCAATATATTTAATGCACAATTTTTTTTTTAATTGGATTTCGAAAAAAAAAAAAAAAAAAGTTTTAGCATAGATGTATTTGAAAAAAAAAAATGTTTTAAAAACAGTATTTTTTTATTTGAAATGATATTTCATTTTTTCTCTAAGTGCACTCTAAATTTGTATATATGCTCTAGTAATGTAGTTAAGGTATTTTATTTTAATTCTATTTTTTGTTAGGTGTAGAACGTCTTAATTTCACCGCTTAGAAAAACAAAACTTTCTGTAGCCTAGAAAATTTCCTATGCATAGTAACTGAACAAAAAAATAAAATTTCCTATTGCTAGTTATGTACATTCAATGTTTCTGTGTTTGCGGAAAGAAAATCGGAATAATTGCACTCAGACTTCATGAACAAAAAATAATAAACAAAGTGTGTGTGGAGCAGGGAGAGACTATTTAGAAGCTCTATAAATAAATTGATAAATAAATATAAGTCAAAGCACCATTTTTATTAAAAAATAGATGGTTTCATTTTAATTTAATATGCATATAAATTTAGAATTTTAAAGCAATCTGTTTACCTGTAGTTGTTTGAAAGTGGATATGAAGAGGCTGACTCTTGGTGACAAGCGCCAATGGCCAGCCTGGTGATTCTTGGTGCTCACTTCATTTCAATTTAAAAATTTATCTGAATTTACTTTTCTACCTCTTACTGGTGACTTATTAGTTCATCTAACAGTGATCGTCAACCTGTAGGTCAGTGATGGCCAACATCCTTAGCAAGCACTACTGTGCTTGAATTTAATTTTAATTTACATATGTATACCTCATACCGATGACATAAATATTGATATCTGTGATTCTGTGACATTCAGCCTGATTAGTGGCTTTAATGAGCACCGACGTATTCGATTTAATTTAACTAAGTTCATCACTATGCTACCACAAGCGACTATCAACTTACTGGTAACCTGTGGTCAACACTCTGGATGGTCACGTTCAATTTAATTTTATTTTAATATTATACTTAAATGTTCTAATTTTAAATATTTATAATTTCTAATGTATCCAATTAATAGATAATATTTATTAATAAATGATGTGTCTATATTCTCCCATATATAATATACCTAATACAGATTATTTGGGTCTAAATTCTCTGGACTCTTATTATAAATTATATATTTATTTTTTTTTAATGTCTCTTGTAGGAATTGTCAATTCTGTGCTATCTTATAATGCATGGATTCCTCTTAGTCGTGTGACATACTGTGTGTATCTTTTCCATCCCACTGTGATGAGCTGGTTTTTCTTATCACAGAAAGTACCTGTCTATTTTACCCATGCAAATATGGTATGAGTACATTCTTGTTTATCTTATGCTGCAGACAAACTTAATTGAACATTGTCTTACTTTGAGTGCAAACACATATATTAAAATGAGTTTCATTTATATAAGAGAGTAAGATTTAAATGTTCAGAATTTTTTTTTTAAAAAACTTTGAAACTTTTTTCAACTTTGAAATTTTACAAAATTTTGTGAGTTTGATTTTTTGCCCTACGCACATGTAAAGTGCACATGCACACGTAACAGATAATTAAAGCAAGATCAATTTCTTAACAGTCTGCTTGTATTCCATCATTGTATTTTCTCTTCACTTTGTATTTGTGACCTTTTCCTTTACAGTATTCAGCTGTTTTACTCTTTAAAAATTAAAAAAATTACTCTTGTGATTTGAACATAATAAAAATAAATGACAAATTAAATTATTTAAAACAAGGTAACAATACTTTATTGAGTCTGTAGTTGATGCTGCTACCAAGTTAAATGCGTTTTTAATTAAAAGAAATCATAAAGTATGATTAAGAACTATTTTCCATTGAAAATTATCATGTTATTTAACTTTGATATTTCATTTTTATTAGATTTCTAAATTCCTTATAAAAATAAATAAGGAAGTGGAAAATAGAAAACAGACCCACTCATTATTTTTGGTTGCCAGGTTATAACTAATTCAAGAATGTAGTGGCAGAATGAAAATTGTATGTTCAATCCCTCTATCCAGTCAGGGAAAAAGAAGTTGATCTGTTGTAGTGCTTTCATTGTTACTTAGATTTTATAGTCAAATATCTTCACCCTGCTAGTTAATAAGATTTAAAAGTTTATTCCATTATTAGTACTCAAACTAAATAATTCTAAATTGCATTTTGAGCTTTTATTGGGGAAAGGGGATATTTACATGTTTCAGTCTACTGCTAGATTTCAGGCAAAGTAATTAAATTTTTTAAGATGTGAATTTCCAAGTATCCAGAAGTTTTGTCATATTTTGGGTATCATCATAGTTTTGCCCATTTTATCATTTGCAGCTTTATAATTGGCACGCACTGCCTTTTCTAGATATTTTGGAAGTTTTGGTAACTAAGACTGATATTCTTCTTTCTGTCTATAGAAACTGGAAGATTTTTCTAATAATATTTTTCCTCATTCTGCTTATCTTTGGAAGGCTAAGGCAGTACTTAAAATCAAATGTATTATCACATCAGGCCATTTATATGTATAGCTTTTCTTCTTTCTCTAGGCTACATTTTCTTTTTTGTCAACTGTTTCAGATAAATTAGAATATGTGTATAATTTAAATGACATTTTAAAAACAGTTTTTACATTATTAAGTTACTTTATTCTCACTTTTGTGCTGAAGTTTAATATAACACTAATGTTTTTAACATATACTCTGCATTTACTTTTCTAGCTTTCTGCCATTTAAAATATATAATCTTGCAAAATTTGAATTAGATGAGAGTTCTTGTAGTTGAAATAATTCATGTTTAACAATTTTTCTTTTTTCCCTTTCCCTTTATTTTAATCATGTTTAAAGAGAAATTGTTCATCATATAATTTTATAAAGCTTATGTAGCATTCATTTTTGTTTTTCAGGTTGTATATTACCTTGCTTTTCTCTTTATATCATATGGAATTGGTTTTCTCATCAGTGTTACATTTGAAGCTCCTATTATTAATCTGGAAAAATTATTACGAGACAAATGATCTTTTGATTTAAAATGCAAAATAATATTACTAAATGATTGATTTCTGTTTTGAAAAGTAAAAGCAATTATTTTCAATTTGGTTTCTGCTGAGCTATGCACATTTGAACTACAAAGAAATGCAATTACTACAAAGAACTATAAAAAAAGTGTGAAAAGTGAATTATGCTTCACTGTTACTTAATAAATCAGATCTACCCTTTCAGTGTCTCTCTTTGCATGTAAAGAGAACTTTTCTTTTTAAAGTCATATCAGTATGGTGCTCTATTAATTTCATTTAGAAGATGCTGTAAAGCCCATTTTAAGATACTACATTCAATTAATAAGTTTACTTGTTAATGTTATATATACATAATGTTATATTCTGTACTTTATTTAAAAAATAAATAAATATTATTTTTCTTTTGTTGCATTTATTAAGCTGCTTTGCAGTACATTTAAGATTAACACATTTGCTGCCATCTGAGAGAATGCAGGTAGCAGACTAAATTAACTTGCCTAATAGGAGATAACTCATTATTGACCACCTTGTCCTTACCTGAATCACTGAGTCACCTATACCTTACCTGAATCACTGAGTATGAGCATTGCTGTAGCAAGTACATGCAATGTTTAGATGTTTGATGTACTAGAAAGCATTGAATAATGTACTTGGTATACTGAAATGCATAATTTATTTCTCAAAATGTAAATACACTAACTAAACATTGGATTGTAAAATGTTCTATTTATTTATTCACTTGAGAAATTTTATAAACAGACTTCTCAAATTCTTGTTCAGTGGCTCATGTAAGAATGATGGGAAATAACATATTGCATGTGCAGAAGCTCTGTGTGAATGTGCAGAATGAGTGAGTATTCGTTATCTAGTTCTGAGCTATTTTGTAGTTGCCACAGTAAATACAAATATTATTTCATATATCAACTATGAGTGTACTTGTTTGAATTTATTTTCAGTAAAAAGCAATCTGTTATATCTAAGTAATAAAACAACAGGAAATAATTTGAAAGCAGAAAAAGTGAAATAGAATCTTGGCATGGGTAAATGGATGTACTACACTGGTGTGCAAAAGTTAAGGACGAAGTCGAAAAATTAGCATATCAGCTGAATGAAGAGGCACAACGGACAGAAAGACCAATCAGGAGATTAAGTAAGGTGATGTACGGTAGCACATGCGCAGATATGCAGGTATACGTAATGGGGGAGTGCCTGAGTAGTATAAAGCATGTTGTCAGTGTAAAATCAGTATTTCTGGCAAAGAGATTGCACGGCGTATAGCAGTTAAAATCACATCGAGTTGCTGCCTCAGCGAGAAATGGCGAATAATCAATCTGTTAGACGACATCTGGATGCTTTTACCTGAGGTCGAATCCTTGGGAAGTTGGAGGAAGGCCGCAGTATGACAAGTGTGGCTGCAGAGTTCGGAATTGCTCACAGCATTGTTTCATGACTTTGGAGACAATTTCAAACTACAGGAACAGCTATCCGGGGGTTTAGTAGTGGTCGTCCACGAGGAACCACACCCGCAGATGACCGGTATATATCCTTACAGGCCAGAAGAAACAGGCGGCAGACAGCGGGAGAAATCGCTAGACACACGACACAGGCGACTGGACGACCGATATCGCGTTTTACCGTGGCCAGAAGACTGCACAGTGGTGGTCTGTTTGCACGACGCCCTGTACGGTGTGTACCTCTAATGCCTGCCCATCGGAGAAGGCGTTCTCTGTGGTGCCGGGAACACCGGAATTGGAGAGACAATGAATGGGGACGAGTACTCTTTACAGATGAGAGCAGATTCAATCTGAGTAGCGATTCTCATCGCATACTCATCTGGAGAGAGTGGGGAAGCCGCAATCATCCCTCGAACATCATTGAAAGGGACAGGTATGAAGGTTGTGGTGTTCTCGTTTGGGGAGGCATCATGCTTGGTAGTCGTACAGACCTTCACATCTTCGATGCAGGTTCAGTGAATGGGACCCATTATTGTAACGAGATTCTTCTTCCATATGTGCGTCTTTTTAGAGGCGCTATGGGTCTGCAGTTCCTTTTCATGGACGACAATGCACCATGTCATCGCACAGTAGCTGCCGAACAGCTCTTAGAGAGTGAGGATATTGAACGTATGGATTGGCACGGCACGATCTCCGGATCTCAATCCCATCGAGCATGTATGGGATTTTCTAGGCAGATGCTTGGCAGCTCGTACTTTACCACCAGTAACGATTCCAGAGCTTTGATTGGCGCTGCAAGACGAATGGGCAGCAATGCCTCAACAACTCATTGACACCCTCATTCTCAGCATGGACAGATGCTGTGAAACCTGCTTAGCAGTCAGGGGAGATCATATCCCCTATTAAAGACCGGATGTTTCTTGCTGAACACCCATCACAGGGATGTTTCAGCCTTCAGTCGCATTGCGCTCCATGCTACTTTTTCAATAAAGCTTCTTTTTATCTCTCTGATTTCTCTTTTAGTAAGTGTTGCTTACATTACTCATGTCCTTACGTATTGGGGATCTTACGGTATTAAATGTGTTGATTTGGAAAGTTTTTGTACAAAGTTATATTGAAAAAACCGTCTCGTCCTTAATTTTTGCACACCAGTGTATATTATAGGGTCAGTCCATAAGTTCATGTACATTAAGAGTATGCGTGGAATTCACTATGATGCATTTACTAAAACAATAAAATTTTGAACTTGTTGAAACTTGTCATCGTTTGAATAAATATTATTCAATTCATCACCAATTTTCGAAAATATCGAACGCATTTTAGTACCCATAGAAGATGAATATAGATAATCAGTACAAACATGCTGTGCTACATTTTTTATTTTTGTGTGGTGAATCTGGCAGGTTAGCAGCGATAAAAATTAATAGTGTACATGGTGAACACACTATTAGTGTAAGGACTGCAAAGAAATGGTTTAAAAATTTAAAGTTGGAAAAAGCAGCATTGATGATGAACACCGTTCAGGACGTTTTGAACTGTTAGAACCAAATCAAATGATTAATTCAGAAGTTTATAGTTAACAACTTTGCCGTCTAAACTCAGAATTGATCAAAAAATGCACATGATTGATAAATATCAAGAAAGTGTTGTTTCATCATGATAACACTAGACCACATACAACTCAAACAATGCTGCAAAAAATTAGTGAATATAATTGGGAGCTTTTGTCACATCCTGCTTACTCCCCAGATATTGCCCCAAGTGATTTTCACTTATTTCGTTTGTGCCTTACAAAATTTTTTACTGGGAAAAAAATTAAATTCTAAACAGGATGTACACAATGAACTTTAGAATATTTTTTGCATCAAAACCTACAGAGTCTTTCTACAGCTAGGGCATAAAAAAGCTGCCTGTAAGATGGTGAGACATTGTAGATAATGGAGGAGAAAATATATAATTGATTAAAATGTTAAATTGTGTTTTTTTATGTTATTTAAAAATTTACCAAAAAATGCACACAAATTTATGGATGACCCAATAGCTTTAGCAGTAAATGTGTTAAATAATGTAACAAATAAGTTAAACTAAGCATTTATTATTCAAGGCCTTTCGTAGACATTTTGACATCTGGGCAACAAGACAACACAGCACTTTTTTACCTGTATGCTTTGTTTTAAATGAATTTCTTTCGATATACTTAATATTATTGTTGCTAAAAACAAAACAAAACAAAAAAAAAAAAAAAAAAACTGCACATATCTTCACATGTGTTCAGCAAGTGCTTCAACAGCACTTTTTGACATAGAGTTGTCTTCTGTAATTTTGCACTTTCATGGCCACCGCAAACCCCTGACCCCACTCTGATGTATTTTTCCTGGTCCTGGGGTTATCTGATATCTAAGCTGTACACATTAAATTCACAAGATTTGCCAGAATTGAAAGATGCCATAAAACATGAAGTTCTATAAATTCCTTTGCAATGTTGTCAACAATCTTTCGCTTGCAATGCATTTTCTTCTGTGAATGTGGGTACATTGGAAATCTGAAATTTCAATAAAAGTTTCCCACCCCTCTCTTGTGTTGTAATTGGTCCCTTATAATACTTTTTATTGCAAATATTTTATGCCACCAATTTTTGTCATATGTGTATCAATCCCAGGTCATTTATGATTTTTCAATGTGTTGATTAATTTGCACACGAAAAAGCAGGTGCCGTCATTCGAACATTTCAAAATTTTTTCTCTGTAACAATAACGATGGAGAGCTCTATTGTTTTAAATCATAACAATCTTAAGCACATACCTTCAGATATCAATATCGGGAATTTCATTTTGATTGGTTGAATGGATATACTTCTAAAGATTTATATAATAGGGAAGTTTTTCATAACCACCCTGCTTTTGGTTTGATGTTTAGACATGATGTCTTATTCAAACATTCATGAATATGAATTAAAAGGCTCAAAGGATGCCAGGAAAATATTCCCCAAAGTACCATATTGCTTTCACCAGCTTGAGAGTTGTAGAAATGCACTTAACATCCATACTTTCTTGTTGCTTCTGCTAAATTCTCATTCGCCTATTTGCATGATGTGATTGATAATGTGATTAATCAGCCCACATAACTTGTTTCCAATTAACTTCTATGTAATCTTTGTGCTTCTGGTTGAATTAGAGATGTTTTATATTGTTAGCTGCAGACAGCAATGATGTTTGAATTGGTTTTCAGCTTCCATATGCCGTACGATGCTTTGAATGACAAAGTGCATTGAGAGATTCTTTGAGACAATCCTTCATTGAGATCTGCTGCAGTTTACTGCATTCTTAACTTTCTGTTGTTTTTTAGAAGTGTGTCTGAGCTTTCATCAGCCGATGATGACCACAAGCTGCATGCCGAGACACATTGTTTACTGATAATCCGATCTTTAACTACAGCTGCTCTCTTGAACATTTCATAAATGTATCAGTTTGCTCATACATGTTCTGTGGCTCTTACAATCATCCCACTTTCAAAGTCTGCCAAATTCCGTTTTGCCCTGCTTTATTCACAAACAATTCACTTATACTGCTGTCTCAGAAACTTAATTTTTTCTGTATTATTCTAGTCTAGTGTGATGCCATAGTTGGTGTATTGAGAATACGGCAAAGCACACTAGGGCTATCTGCCTAAGAGGAGGGATGCCTTCGTGGAGGACTTTCTATGGTAAACTGGCTCGTATACACGTTACACATGAGGAAAACCACGAAAACGCCCATGCAGCCAGCCTGTTCGTGGGATTCGAACTTCGGACCGAACTACCAGTGTTCAGTGATTTTACCACTCGGCCGCTGGTGGGCCTTTGTGATGCCATAGCTAATTTGCTTAAAGTTGTCAAGTGATGATCATTAAATGGACAATCAATGTACGACTTAAAATAATTTTCTGTATTAATTTATCAAATGTTTTTTATGCGAAATTATTGCAACATGCATATTTAAAATACTATTATGTGTATGACATTTATTATTTTCATATTATATTTATCCACCTTACTCGAATATGATTTAAAAGTGCAAGAAACCAAGTTTTATACCTCTGTTTAACAGTATTTTCATATTTGCTACTTTTTCTAATTTCTTGAAAGCTCTTGCCTAAATTATATATGATATTTCATTCTAAAATTATTTGTTAGAACTTTGCCATAACTGTTATTTCATAACTTTTTGGAAGTTTAAATTTAGGACAGTTTTCAAAGCTGGAATATGTTCTTTACTCAATGCATGGAATCATTTAGTTTCCTGAAGTATGGTATTTGTACATTGGAGCTTGTTTAAAATTACTTGCTGCAAAATCATTTAGCATAAAAATTTAAAATTTACTTGTTGAAATAAACTGCTAAAATTTGTATCATCTAAAAAATCATGTAAAGATCGCATGCTTCGTTTAAAGACATTAATAAAACATGTTTTACTTGAACTCATTTAAATGGGGGTGGGGACTCTGAGTATCTACCTGAGACAGGCATTAAAATGAAATGCATGGATTCAAATATATTTTTGGTACTACCTATTTTACTTCATGATATTATTTGGATTTCAGTTTAACATTAACTAAATATATTACTTAGTTTATGAATTTTGTGCAAAAACTATATTCTGCAAAGCATGAAATTATAGAAATTATTTATAAAAGCCTGGATAGTTTTTATTGATCTTACATTTCCTTTTGTCTTATTAAGTCACTTAAAGTGCATTTTTGCCATGTCTAATTTCATTTCATTATCATTTGATACATATCAAAGTATCATGTGAAAAAAAATTCAAAAGATTATGCTATGCATCACATCAGGACACTAGCTATAAACTGAAATAGCCCCCCCCCCAAAAAAAAAAGGTTTGATAATTTAAAAAGGGGGGGCGAGAGAAACCTATATTCACATATAATGTGACAGTTTAACAACAAATGTATAGATGACTAGTAAACAGTTTTGCCTTCATAATGCTGAAATATGATTTGTTTTATTTGTTACAGAAACTTCAAGTATTTAAAAACAGCATACAGTAATGACTGACAAAATAGCAGCATTATACAACAAGTATGGTATAAATGTTTGAAAAGAGTCAGTAGTTTTTTTGGTCATTATAATTAGTGATAATTATTGTGAAATGCATTCCAGTGAATTTCTGAAATTTTATACATGTAGAATATCACTTTATAGAGTGTAAATGCAGTCAGTTAACATTTTTGGATTTCGTTCCGAATATGGGCATCTGGATGCCGGAATTTGGAAATTGAAATTTGTTTTGTAATCAACTTCATATTTTGTAACTCTTTAATGAATTTTTTATTAGCAAGTTCAATGATTTCAAAGCAAGCAATGGCAACACCGTACGGGAAAAAACACTTTTGTCTCCAGAACGAGAGACTGTGCATTGAAATTCTAAAGTTACGCTAATTTTAAAATTATTTTGTGATATTGTTGTTGAACTGAATTTTATGTGGTTTAACTGGAAAGAACATGATATTTAATAAATAAAGATAATACACAAAACGTTAACAAACATCCCTTTGGGCATAATATAAAATCTGAAAACTTTCAGATTATTATTATTATTTTTTATTTTATTTTTTTTTTTTATTATTATTTTTTATTTTTATTTTATTTTATTTTTTTATTTTTTTTTTATTTTTTTTTTTTTTTTTTTTTTGTCACTTATTGATTCTACTTGCATGAGAAAAGATCTATATTGGATTCCCAAAATGGATCTTCAATAACATTTCACACCTCAATGCTTTATAAGATTTCTGAAGCCCACTATTTTGTTCTCTATTATTTTCTGCCTTTTGGTTGCCTAAGGAGGGTGTCATTTGGGGAGGGGGCGAAATTTAAAAGATTTCAGTGCATCAGAATCAGTTTCAGTGCACCAGAATCAGACTTATTCAATATATATTCTGAAGCAGAATCACTTGCTATTTTCTTAATCTGAGAATCAAAGGCGTATCCTCCTCCCCCACTAATTTTGGGAGTTTTTTTTTTTCCTAAATGAAGATACGTTTATTTCCTGTGTATTGCCTTTACACAGTTTGTTGTGAAATGAACTGAAGTAATAACTGGCGCGAGGCGCTGCTGTTCGTGACGTCAGCCTGCGTGCTGAGTGTTTAGAATGGTTGGTAGTAGATGAAACGAAAGCTGATCTCGGAAAAGTGATACTGTTTTGATGGAAATAAAGAATGGCTTATTAAGAATTTTTTGTTTTTATTCATAATGCACCCAGCCTCGGGTAGAGGCATCCCGCAACTGAATGAACTGTTTTGAATATATTTGATTTATATATTTTCTGTGTTCTTCGCAACACAGCTTATTATTCAAAGTTTTGCATAGTGGTCTGGAACTAATATCTCTCTTTTTAAAGCCATATATTTTTATAACATGATTCTCTTTGTCTCTGCTATTACACTTACAAGCATATGAAAAAAAAAAAAAAAATAAGCAACAGTACTCGTGTCCGGTTGCAGATTAAGAAGTAAGCTACCACTTTCAGAACTCCATAAACATGGTCAAAAAGTCTTCATAATTTGTACTTTTTAAGATTCTTTCCTGTTTGCAGTACAAGCAAACTACTTGATGGCTACTCATTTCTGTAGTGAAGTGGCTGTTTTCTAAGCTTGTGTTTGAGGAATGTAGGAATAACCTTCTTATTCCAGACTACACTAAATCTTAAGTAGTAAATCAACATATAGGTTTCCTCCATTTTAGTTTTTTATAAACTTAAATAGCATAAAGAGATGAAAAAGTTACATTTACTTTTTATGAGAAAAGTTTCTGATAATTAACAAGTCTTCAGTGGGGGTTATCAAATGATACCAAATGTCCATTAAAATTTAAAATAACAGTAAAAGAAACAGTGTGAAATGTACATACACACCATATAATATATGTATGATATAATTTCATCTTTACGACTCAAAACTGAATAAAGACAGTGGAAGCTATAAATATGATAGCAATAACTGCTATTCATTGACACATTAAAAGATTTAATAGTGTGTAATTGCAATGGATGTAATTATTTGTTATAGTAAAGCACATTAAGGCTATTTGCTTAACAGAAAAAATATCTTTGGGAATAATTTTTTGAAGGAAACTGGTTTGTTAGTATTACTCTATAAAGTGTTTTCTCACTGCTTTCTGCATGCCTTCATGGTGTAATAGCAGCGCATTCGGCACTTATTTCGAGAGGTCCAGGTTCGAGTCCCAGCGAGGACATTGCTCAGTTTTCATACAACATATGCTGCAAGGCTTTCTGCAAATTAATGTTATTTATGCGAATGGATTAGTTGAAGAATAACAAACATTGTATAATTATAAAAATTGTCTTGTGAAAAATCTGTATAAGAATATAGTACTGATGGAAAAAAAATACAGTTTTTTACACAAGTGAAAGATATTTACCCCAATTTCAGATAGATTTGTGTCTCAACAAATTATTAAGACTAATAGCAAAACGGATTCTCTTATTTAAAAAATCTGATGCCGATACCACATAACTTCCTTCACACTTCCACATAACTTCGGCAGCACCAAAAGTGCATATATATATATATATATACTCAGTATATATATATATATATATATATATATATATATACTGAGTAACACAGTCGAGTGTAAAGTATATATATATATATATATATATACTTGAGTAACAGAGTGGGTGTATATAAACGAATTATTAAACTTATTTAAAATGGATTAAAAAGAGATTTTTACGTACGTACGCCACGAAATGTACGTACATACGTACATATGTGCAAACGAAAATGTATATACGTATGTATGTATGCATCTCGCATAACTCAAAAACGAGTAGCCTCAGAACGTTGAAATTTTGTATAATAGGACTAATAACATGTAGTTGTGCTTCTCCCTTTTTGTTTGCAATCGGCTGCACCAAAAGTATATATATACCCATATATATATATATATATATATACCCACTCTTTTCCTCGGCTCAATGAGTTCAGTTTTATATATGTATATTTTTATATTTTTGCAAATTGTGCATTCTTTGCTTTAAAAATGATTGAATTGTGTTGGTCTTATCTTCCGGTTAAGGTTTTTACTCCTTTAGTTAATCTGCATGCAATAGTTGTAGAATTATCAACAATTTAAGAAGTTGTTTAAGTGCTGCTAAGCCTAATTTTTCACCATAGTAGCCATATTTGTTTACATTTAAAACAGCATAATAGTAAATTTAGTTTTTTTGCCGAGTGGGACCAAAAGGAAACTTCTAGCTTTGTGCACTGAAAAGTCTGCCTTCGTACACGCTGGCCTAATTGCTTGTTTTTGCTTTTGCTTTAGCCCAAAGCGGCAATTTGTCCAGAAGGGCTATTAATTTCGTTTTGTCATTTTGCGTCGATTGGCTTTTGAAATTGTTGAAAATAAAATGATTATGTGATCTCTGGCCATCGAGCGTTTGCAATCGTCTGATATCTGTTTCCTGGCAGGCCTTGCGATAAATGTTTGTATAAACAAATATTTAGAATTCGGAATGTAACAGATATTTTTTGCTTACTAGGTTAGTTTATGTTTATTCTTTTTCTCGGATTACCTAATTAATTGTACTTGGATTATATTTCAGTCTAATACGTTTGTGTATGAGATGTGTTGTAAATAAAAATAAGAAAAGCTTAGACAACATGGTCTTCATTCGAGAATCACATTTATTCTTTAGTTTAATATAATATTATTTTTTGTGGTATTGCTGTTGGTTTAAGTGCGAGGAACATGATATTTAATAAATAAAGGTAATACATAAAACGTTAAAAGACTCCTTTGGGCGTAATATAAAATATGGAAACTTTCAGATTTTTTTCTTTTTATATTTTTTCATATTTTTCAATTTTTGATAAACATATTTTGAGGTTTTATGTATATTTTTGTCTTGCCCCGAAGTGGGAGCTGAATTAATTGAATGAGAAATATATGTGTAATGAAATTTGAGGAAATAAGTTAAAAATGCATATAATTTAATCTTCCATATACAAGAAAGTCATGTGGTGTACACATCAGTTTTTTTTTTTTGGGGGGGGGGTTGGTGTATTTTCCGACCTTTGTAATTTAGTTCAAAGGCTTCGACAGCTAAAAGTCTTTCACTCTATCTATCTTTCACGTGTTTTATATTTTACAGAAAATAAATAATCATTTTACTGCAGCTAACACTTGAGTCTAACACAGCGAAGATTATATACATCTAAATTAACAGCAATTTCGATTAAATTCACGTGCTTCGTTTATCAAAATAAGTTTTATGCGCTGTTAATTTTGTTCTAACGAAAAACTGATGTACTTGTCCGAAATTCTTTAGTTTATCTGCTTAAAAGTAAATTTCATGGAGCAAAAGAATAATCGTTTTTATCGCAAAAATGGCGGTCTTACTAAACTCGGAGAAGTGACTTTGATAGACAGACTATCTTCAGAATTAAATTGTAAGTATACGAGTAGTATCAACCACCGAAATGCTTTAGTTGTGATATTTAGCTCTTTTTATTTGTCAAAAGTAATTTAAGAAATATATGTTCTATTGGTGAAAATTGTATCAGTGTAATTATATCAGTTAATGTTTAAATACGATATTGAAAAAGCTTTCATACAAGAATTCTTTATTTATAGTTGAAAGAACAGAACTATGTCGTTTGATCAAAATCTACAAAAAATATGTGAAAAATGGTCCGCATATGGATATGCCTACATTTTCAGAGGTGCTTCATACTTTGTTTGGTTTCACAGAAGAATTTTTTATGAACAGAAGTAAGCTGAAAGATTAATTTTAAGTAATATAAATGGAAAAAAATGGTGTTGTTATGCGCTTTACTATGTAATTAGATAGAGTGAAATTGCTTGATTGGTTATAGATTGATCTGTATTGTCTACGAGTGAAATAAATAACAATATGTAAAATATTAAATTTGATGCAGTTTTATCTTAATCGTATTGTGCTTTGCAGTTACATTCATATAAAGGTCGACAGTTTGCAGTTCTAGAGTTAATGTACGGGAGTAGTAAGATAAAGACTTCTTTTAAATGACATGCCAAAATACTCGATTGGATTGATTCGAAGACTATATTAGACGCCGCAATAGTTTCGCTCTGTTTCTTCTCTGTATGGATGACTACCTTCTTCTACTAGATCAAAAACTGGGTTGAACTAATGTCATTTGCTGTTCAAGAATTTATCCTGATATCTCTCTGCGTCATACTACGCGAACGCTTCAGTGTCGGTAAGGCAGCCTTATGAAAACCATATCATCATGTTTGAGTACGATATTCAACATTTTGTCACTTGACTGATTGGTTTTTAGTATCTTCAGATCTTCACATATTATTTATCATTTCTGAGACAAATCTTGCATTTTCTGTGAAGAGAGGTATGAATCATTGTCTATGATACGTACTGAAGAAGCCACTTTTATCGGGATCTCTTGGTCATGGATTTCAAAGGAACATCAACATTTCTTAGCATTTATAAAGATACTTTGCATGTAGCCTTCACCTCTTAGTAGTGGTGGACATTGCACGGTCTATAGATGTAACAATCGCTCAAAAGTTTTGCGATTGCATTTGGTTTTTGATTCTGTGTACAGATCATCATTTGAGGGTGTAAATTTCGATGTAAACTCATGTTGTAAATATATTGCATTGAAAGAATGTGTCGTCTTAAGATTACTCTGCCCATTGTTTGGAATTGTGTCATTCGTTGGGAATAATAGAATAATTTTCAGAAAAGAGATTCGCTGCTTTTATAATCGGCTGCCCTTTTTCTAGTCTTCTAAAACATGCCTATCGTTGGGAAATCTCGGAGCATCTTTTTTTGAACTATGATGGAAAAAATATTATTTTAATTCAGCTATGAGCCTTTAAGAAAAAAATTCAGGAAATATTAAAATTCTTGGAAATCAGTATATTATTTTAATCGTCTTCTAGTCAAATATGCTCTACATATTTGACTAGAAGACAAACCGTTATTCACCACCCTCGCAATTTTTATTGGCATATTCCACTACAAGACGAAATAGGTTTTATGCAATAATATCTACGAAATTTCCCTTAGGATTGGCGTTTCGGGCTGAATGGTTATAGAGTAGGATAAGAATACCTATGTACTGAGATCATTATCTTGATGGAAATATTATGAATCAGTAAAGTTTGGATTTACGACAGTTTGCTGCAACTTAATGTCACAGCAGAGTTTAGAATGTCTCTAAATCTTTTTCTGGCTTTCATTTATACGGTTTACACTTAGGTAAAGAGTTTTAACAATTTAGCATTTATACAGCAAAAATGTATTGAATATTGAGTTTGTGTAGATTCGCAATATATTACGAAAAAATTTCATTTTCATGTCTGTATGTTTCACCTGTTTCAATTATTAAGTATATACTTGATGCATCATTGAATACCTTAAAATGCAATCATATTCTTAATGCCAATAACTTCATAAATAACAGCTTTGAGCCTCAGTACGTATTGAAGTCCATTTTCTGAAGCAATAACTTCAATTTCAGTTGACTATAAAGCTATAAAGCTTTGCTTTTTACAATACTATAATATATGGTAATAATTTAGATGTAACCAGAAATAAATTTTTTGTCATTTGCCCCGCCTCCATCTATATCTACATACATAAGAAATGAGAAATCCCCTCACATTTTGAAAGCATTAATTTTAGTTTCGATATTCCTTTGCGATAGTGAATTATTTTTTAAAAACTACCATACACAGCGAGTTTGTTTCTAAGAAAATTAATATGGGCACTTCGCTCTTTAAATAAATAAACAATTAACAATATTATATAATCTATAATGTTACATCAGTAGCAATATTATATCAGCTTCAACATTCTAGTTTTCAATGGAAGAGTGCCTCTCTCCCCAAAAAATGAGACTGTTAATCCCTTCCGACGCTGTTTCTCTGTCGTTTTTTTCGCTTACTCTCCTTATTTTATGCTATTTTAATGTTACTTTTTTTCCCTGGCTTCAGTGTTATTTTCCTTAGTGCTTATTTTTTCTGCATTTTTATCACAAATTATAGAATTATTGACGTTGGTCATTAAAATACTTCTAAAGTATTGAATAATCGCTTGCAAAGAAAGTACCAGTCTTATTCCAGTCTTAGCGTGAGCTTACTGACGAAGAGATATGCATTTTGAAGAGACGCAAGGCAAAAACGAAACTAGAGAACCTTTTACATAAGTTGCTGCAGAATCTTTTATCAGCTATCGAGGGAAAATTAGTTATTTTCTTCAGACAGTATTTCTAATGAAGCCACAAAATATCCAGCAAAAAATTTCTATACATCCAGTAAAAATCTAGTTTTTTTTTTTTTTTTTTTTTTTTTTTTTTTTTTTTTTTTTGTCGTCGTTGTATGCTATGTTAAAAAAGTAACTTATTCGGATTTTTTAATAGTTCGTAGACTTTCCTTTCAGGGATTTTTAAAAATGCGGCTTAGTTGTAGACCAAGGTCAGGAACCAGGAATTTTTTTTCTATGTAGTATCTCTAGATTCGTATCTATTTCTGTCACCAACGATCTATGTTCTTATATTGTTTGATAATGGAGGACCAACTTGGTATTTTTTTCCCCATCTTTGGATATAAATTGTGCATTTCGGAGTCTAATATCTCTCGAATGAAGATTCTGATATCGGTCAAAATTTGATTTTACTCAAATAAATTGTAAGAAGTAAGCAACAAGCAAAAATTTCTGATAGCTGGGTCGCAAAATAGGATAAATGATTATGCATGCGTTACGAAACTTATAATTTAACATTTATATTGTATATAAAATTATTATTATTTTCTCATATGTAACTTATTCAACATGTAACGTATTTAAATAAAAGCTGCCGTTCGATGTATTAAAAAAAACTATAATATTTCATTCTATGATAAGTAAAATGTCAGTCACTGTGTCTGAAATTTTAATTACATGCTTCTTTTGAAATGTTGTTTTGAATTCTTCCCATACATAATAATGAAATTCAGAATTCACCCGCTTTCTTTCATAGAGTTGATTTAGCAAATAAAATTTAGTTAAAATTGTATGTAGTATTAAATATGTATTATTAATACTACATACAATACTTTGCCTTCTATTGGTTTTTATCGGAGAATGTAGATATTGCATGGCATTTCCACTGAAGTCGCACCCGGGACAAGCGAAACAAATCCTCACTCTGGCATTTATCTTCGAAAGAAACTAGTTATATTCAGTACTTTCAACCCGCTGACTATGACACTGCAAAGGAACCACCAGTGTTCAGTAATTTTGACCTTCATGATGACTATACTAGAAAATGTTTTTACATTAGTGGTAACCAGGGCTTAATTTCTAAAATTAGAAGTGCCGGAGCCCTATGGAAGACCGTCAGCAAAGAGGAACAAGAGTAAATAAATAAATAAAATGACTATTAAACTCATTAATAATTTTTAAATTAAATAGTTAATTTTTATCGAATTGATTAATAGCTATTTAATTAATGTTTATTAATTGTTATTTAATCAATAGTTATTATAAAATTAATTAATCAAAATTTAATTGATGATTATTAGATAATTAATTAATTATTATTTATTGAAATAATTCAAGTAATTAAATAACTAAAATTAAAGTAACTGTAAAGAGATAAATTAAAATTTAATAAGCGATTTTTAATATAATTTTATAGCTAAAAATAAAATTTTCGAGATAAAATTTCTATTGAAATTGTTATTCAATTACATAAAAGAAGTGCCGCAGCGTTCTTATTTAGGGCTCCGGTGCGCTCCAGCTAAAATTATGATTTATTACAAAAACTAAGAACCACCGGAGCTGGCCCAATTTAAGCCCTGATCGTAGGGGGAAAAAGTTCTTTTATCATCACAAAAATTAAATATGCTTAAAGTATAGCTGATGAAAATTCAGATAATGCTAAAAACGGGGCGAAACAGAATGAGGGCGTGAAGGCATGAGTGGGTGGAAACAAAAAATGAGGGGAATCTCGGTGAGAGAGAACGTTCTCTTTGACCGCAGCTCTTTCCTGATATAATTATAGCCATCAAGCGGATGTGTGTGTCATGGGTAAAATGAGTCCTGAATCTGACTCCTATAAGAATGAATGTAAAGTTGCTGGTTTATTGCAAGGTCTACTTATTGTTAAACTAAAACGTTAGGAATTCTAATTTTTTTCCCTTGAAATAGTGGCTCAATTTTATAAAAAAAGTACCGGAGCTGATCTTATTTAGGGCTCAGGTGCGCTGCGGCTAGAATTGTAATTTATCTTTAAAATTGAGAAGTACCGGAGCCGGGCTCCGACGCAATTTAAACACTGGTGGTAACAATTGTCGAACTAAAAGGTGCCTCGAAGTTAAAAGGCTCATATCCAACAAAATGCCTTCACAATAGTGTTTTTTTGGAGGGGGGGAAGGGTTTATTCATTTTATTGATGACACTAAAGCATGCGAATGTTATCTGACTAAGAAAGGTAACAGTCGTAGAGAGCTTTCTAAGGGAAATTGCGCGTATTCTTGTTGCATAAGGGAAAATTCACGAATAGAACTTTGCAGCCAGCTCTCTACAGTGGAAGGTGTTAAAGTAGAATCTGTACTAAGGTGTTTTATGTATTTAAAAGAAAACCTGAAATATAAGTGTTTGTTCCCCCTTTTATCTTTCAGTTTTTAGTACGGCTGATAATGACAAAGATCGCCGGATTCAGATGGAGGAATTCATTCGCCTCATTGCTGTCATGTTACGAGGTTCAATGGAAGAGAAAATAAAATGTAAGTTGTTTTTGAAATTAGAGGTCTAATGAAAACAATTTGAATTACAGATTATCCTTTTGAATCGTGGATTAAAATAATTCAAGGCTCTTATAAACTTTTTTTTTTTTTTTACGTTTCACTTTTCTACTTCTCTTATTTCATTATTATATTTTAATTTTTATCTTCTGCTCAAATTGTTTTAGAATCATGCATTAAATTAACAGTATGTTCTAGAAAATTTGGCCGAGACTGTAAGGCTAACCCTGTAAGATTTTTCTTCCTCCTTGCCACGTGCCTTCATGGTGTAATTGGAGAGCACGTCCGGTTAGCAGTCGGGAGGCTCAGTGTTCAGATCTCAGAGAGTGCACTGCACATTTTATAGACCTCTAACTTCAGAAAATCTGATAGATTCTACAACTATTGTAAATGTACCAATTTTATTAAATATCGTTGTTTAGCAAATGTAAAACAGAAAACACTGAGGTATAAGTTTGAATTTTTAACCTTTTGCAGCGTTTTAAAACCTGCATTGTGTTTAACGTAAAAATATTTAAGACTATTATATTGTATTTTATTTTGTTTTATTTTTTAACAGTGTGCTTCGCATGTTACGACATCTCAGAAAATTTAGAATTAACTCGAGATAATATTGCCACCTTGTTGTTGGAATCGTTGTCCGAGGTAATTTTTATTCATATTAAGCAATAAAACTAGAAATCATTTAACATAGAAATGAGAAATATCTACTTTAACTGTGTGTGAAACCATACATGAAATGTATGAAACCGTATGAGCATAAAATTTCAGTTACGAAATATATGCATTCTTCAGTTCAAATATTTCGTTAATTTTACAGAGAAATGACCATTTTCTTTTAAAGAATTTAATTTTCAAGCAGGATTTTAATAAAAATTTAGCGCATACGAAGCCTTATTTTTAATGGTTCTATTACACTCATGTTCATAAATTAAGGATAATGCCAGCTCTAGCAAATAAAATTTCAGAAACAAAACAAACGTGATTATTCGTAAACCCCATTTATTAAGTAAAAGATAAAGAACAGAAAAGATGGTGTATGTATGATACCATTCATAAAATCCATGAATTTTGCTCTCGGGAGCAATTACAAAAAATATCTCCCATACAAAAACTTAACATTACATGGCTGGTATGATGGTTAGTACATTGTATATCTCCCAGATGATGAGAGAGGTGAGAATGCTGGCCATTCTATACGGCTGATATCCTCAGATTGAAGCCACCCCTTTACAATGTTTGCACGGTAAGGACGGGCGTTGTCATTCATAAACACAAATTCTGGGCCCATAGCACCCTAGACAAATGTACATGTTGTTCCAGAATTATGTCCCGATAAATTTGGCCTGTCACGGTTCTGATCAGATTTGCTCTGGAGCCCAGTATAATTCTACGCCAAACGAGCAATTCTGCGACAACGTAACGGTGTTGAATGTTTTTGTCTTGCTGGTACCTGGAATTCTCCATATAAAAGTCTATAAAAGTCCGACGTGAATGAGATTGCAAGCTATACCTGGACTCATCGAAAAACATCACGCAAGCCCACTATGACGATGTCCACATAGCATGTTCTTTTGGCCAGGTCAACCGCTGGCGACGGTGAGCTGCCGTGAGCGTAATACATCTGACAGGCCTGTGAGCCATGTAGACCAATATGTCCCAAAACGTCTGTACACGTTTTGCCTTGAAACTGTTGTACCCATGGCTGAAGATAGCTGACGAGATAGGTCTGATGCTGTGCTCCGCTTGCTTCTTTTGGCAGTTACTGCCAAAAAACGGTCGTCATTCGGTGTTGTAGCTCGGGGGCGACCTGTACTGTAACGTGACATTTCCATCATTTTGGAATCGTTGCCAAAGCCTAGAGATGAAACTTTGGGCTATTCCAAGTTCCCTGGATACTTCCATCTGAATACGTACACATTCCAGGCGGCCGATAATTCTACCATGTAAAAAATCATTCACATGCGTCCTCTGTGTCATAACTATTTGGTTGTGGAACTGAGCGTCTTACAGAAACGCTTGTGAACAACTTTACTTTTTTGCTACTATTCCTTCTATAGTCTTCTCTTACGCTTTCGTCATTGTGACGCACTATCGGCGTCATCTGATGGCTTCCTGTAATTTGTGTATTATTCTTGAAGAATTGTGCGAAATTTCTACAGTTGAAATTTTTACTTTAGAGTTCGATTTTCGTGTGATTCTGAATTATCCTTAATTTATGGACATGATTGTATTATATGTTTGAATTTCACAATTTTCCAGACTTCTGTTGTAGGATTTTGTTTTAGGTATAAAGAGTTACTAGTATAAGCAGAAACAGGTCATTAGCGTATCATAATTAGCGAAAATTCATAATACATTTTTGTGTGTGTCTTAACAGGGCAAACAAACGTCATTAATATCTTCCACATGCGTGCCAAGTAGAAGAAAAGGCGTTATGTATACAAAATGTCAAGAATTGGTAGTCAGAACTTTAAGGGGTGATAAAACATAACAAATGTGATAATTGTCAGAATGCAATGTGTAATGGAAAGTGAACGCGGAAACACAATAAGTATTAAGAGCTTGGAGAATGAAAAAGCGTTTTAATCACGGATATTTGTAAGAACTGTTCAAATGAGCTACCACTAGTTGCAAAATATGTATCACAACCACGACTGGTCTCGTTTACGAGATGCAGAGTGATACTTCCAAACAATATGCCTCCAGAATGAGCGTCTCTGCTGCAAAAGTACTTAGCATGACGGCAACTTCCCAACGTATACACTGATCACTCCGTCGTCGCTGTTATGCATATACTGTAGTTGGTGTTCGTTGACTGAGCACTTCTTGCAAATATCAATATATCTTGTAAATATACGGGATTAAAGCGACTCTTTTCATGTTTTTCATACTTACCGTATTTACGTGTTCACACGCATCATACATTCTGTTACGAAAATTGTTACTTTTGTCATGTTCTGGCTGTCATTTCTGTTACAGCCTGTTACTTACTACGGATTTGCAGTTTTGAATAGTTCATATTTCATAGTTTTTAATAGTTCATAAACAATAGAATTAGATGACCAGGGAAACTTAATACTTTATTGAAAAGAATGATAGATTTCACACACGATAAACAACAATTAATAATCCAAGAAAAATAAGGTGAAATTCTCCTTAAACACACGAGGTTCTAAAGCAACAGTTCTAAGGCAGACAAGGTCCAAAGTAACAGTCAGCGAGCATGCTCACTAATGCAAATATGATTACGTTCTCGATGCAACTGACTCAAAAGTCATTTCTGTGGCTTCACAAATGGATTTTATGAAAAGTTCCAAAATGTCGCCAAATTGCAAAAAATTGGCTAGTGTAATCAATAGTTTTATGAAATTACTGTGGTTTTAATTATTTCATATTTACTGTATTTTATTTTTACTGTGCTGTGAATTATTTGAAATTAAAGAAATGACTTTTTTTTTTTTTTTTTTTCTACTTAAGCTCCATAGCAGTTTTGACTCAAAACACTCTGCAGAATAAAATCCGCTTGCTACTTTCTCAACTTTGCCACAAAACTTTTGGATCAATAGACTTCAAGTACCCCATATTACAATGACACTATACTGCCAGTCTTTCATGCCATCTCAAAATGCAAATCCGAATCCAATGGTGTATTCAATAAACCTCTGATTTTCAACGAATCAGTCAGCTACTTAATGCTTTGATAATCAATTGATTGCTTAATTGCTTTGATAATCAATCAAAAGAGAACATTAAAGTAATAACTTCTCATTTTTCCTTCCTGTTTTCTCGTTTATATAATTGGTTAATTAATTAAGGAAAAGCAACTCGAGCTCTTAGCTTAAGGTGAGGAATGCATTTTGTGGCTGCCGTTTTAAGCAAAATTAGTTTGATATATCGAATTTGAATTTCTAAAAAATTCTAGTTGCACGCAGCGAAAACCTCAATATCTCTTTCAGCATCCACGGAAAAAAAAAAAAAAAAAAAACCACTCATCACGAATTACCAACATTTTCTGGGATTTAACAGCTTGCCTGCCAGATATTTTTCCTTTTGCTCGACTGTGTTTTATGTCAAACGAATATCTCACACACAAACGAATAGCTTACTACTTTATGTTTTATTTATGTCAATAAAAATTGATCTATTAATGAATTTACATTTCTTCCAGCAATAAACGGAATAAAGTAATAACCTTTCATTCAGAGAGCAGAGATTCTGGGGACATTTTAGAGAAATAGCCATAATCCAAATAAGCATTCTGTTTCCTCAGTAATTCCGTTTATTGCTGGAAGAAATGTAAATTCATTAATAGATCAATTTTTATTGACATAAATAAAACATAAAGTAGTAAGCTATTCGTTTGTGTGTGTGATATTCGTTTGACATAAAACACGGTCGAACAAAAGGAAAAATATCAGAAAAGTTGTTTAATTATCCTAGAAATAATTATTGATAATTTTATAAATTAATAACTTAATAAAAAGATAAAATTGTGTATTTAATATCAACCTAAAATGGTAGAGCAGGAAGACATGAATGAAAACAATTGAATCAAAAACTTGAAAAACAAAACTAAAATAAAACTAAATTCATGCAAAAATAAAATCATGTTAAATAACAGCTGAAAATTCTTTGTCGAGGAGCAACCAAAAGAAGTATCAACATAGCCACATTTCTGAATGATATCTGGATACACTGTAAAACTACTCAAAAATTGTTAACAATGAAATAATTAAATGAGAAAATATTATTATAAAATTTAAAGTAATTAAGAATTTCTAAGAAACTTAATTTTTTTTTAAATAACGAATGTCAAAAGTCTGCTAGTTTCTAAAATATATCATCAAGATATAACTTGCTCCTAAGTTAGGTACATAATATAATCAAATAGACCAAACATCAAAATGTTTTGAATAAAAGGAAGAAAATTTATTCATTTTGTATTTTAAAAGTACTAATTTGGAAAACCGAAATAGCAGAATCCATAAGCCAACAATAAAGAGACAATGGAGAAACCTAAATCAAATAAAAGACAAAATTGCCCAAGCTATGCACATGTCCAATTGTTAAAATATAAAATTCCAAAATAAATTTTAATTTGGAAGGAGGAAAAAAGTATTCAACAAGCAAAATGGAGAAATAAAACATGGTGTCTAACGCCAGCAAAAAGAAACACCATTGAAAAAAATATAAGTAGCTAACGAGCAAATTGTTTTCATACAATACCCTGTAATTTAGAAATAGGATTATTTAGAAATGGAATACAAAACTGCAACATAAATTTTAATTTAGAATCGAAGAAAAAATGGAATTTTAATTTATATTAGAGAATTATATCAAATGAAGTCTTAATTCGATCGTTATTTCTTTTTAAAGATGTTTCATCTTAATTTAACTTAAATGGAAGAAAAATCAAAATCAAAAGTCATCTTTACACTGCCTCAACCTCATTAAACTTGTCTCTCATGTTCTTTCTAATCTTTAGATAAAGATAAATTCATATCACAATGCAAAAATTTTCGTGGAAACCCTTTTTAATGGCAAATCACTTAAATTGAATATAGGTAACCCTCGTATAACACAATAGATAGGTTTCTAGAACCGTGTTGTAAGAGACTCAGAGTCAGTATAACTTTCACTTTCAGGATTTCGTTCTACCATTTTCTTCCCTCTTTAAAAAAAAATCTGTGATTTTACTTTGCTTACTAGTTCTTACCGGGTCATTGTAAAATTCTCGATATAGAGCTAGACAGTTTTGCAGCTCCCTTTTAAATTTTCGGCTTATTTCAGCGGAAGGGTCTGCACTCAAGAAAAATAACTCAAGATTTTAAGCTAAGCGTATGCCTTCTTTTAATTTTTTTAATGTTAAATTATTAAATTCACAATCTTCATCAGTGGTAGTGTCCTCAAAATTGATTTGATTTACAGCTTCGGATGCCATTTCTATCAAATCTTCGTCAATTTCTTCTTTCGCTAATGAATCTCGAACGTTCTCAATAGCCATCTTCACAAAACCTTCGCCTCCGATTGATTTAGCAAGTTCTAATACGGCACCAATTTCATTTTTTGACGATTCACGCACGTTTTCTATTACAACTGAAGAGGGCTATGTCTTCTTCTAACACGAATTTAACATTGATGCTTTCAGTTCTTTCAGCGACATAGAACTGAATCGACATACAATGTCGATTCAGTTCTTAATTGAAAATGTCTCCAAGCTTCCATTACATTAATTGATTTTGAACTGGTAACATCTAAAATCCACTGTAATGCTCTTCTTATGTAATATGTTTTAAAGGTATAAATAATACCTTGATCCAATGGTTGGAATAACGAATTAGTGTTAGGAACAGTATTTTGACTTTGGAATGATTCAAATCTTGTGGGTGACATGGTGCATTATCTAATAGTAATAAGCGCCTAGAAATTCAAATTTTTCTGCCTTAAATAGCGTTCAGCGTCTGGCACAAAACAATTTAAAAACCAATCTTTAAATATATTCCCAGCTACCCAAGCTCTTAGATTTCCTTTCCAATATATCGGTAGGGTGACTTTATTTACGCCTTTAAGTGCACGGGGATTTAAAGATCTATAAACTAACAAGGGTTTTGTCAGAAGGTCCAAAGTCATACTGCACAAAAGTAGCGTTAGACAATTTTTAAACACCTTAAACCAGGATGAAGTTTTTTTCTTTTTCCGATATAAAGGTTCTACTGGGAATTTTTTTCCCACCAAAGCCCAGTTTTGTCGGCATCGTAAACACTTGAGCTGCTGTGTATCCTTCTATAATATTTTGAAATTTTTCAGGAAACGTCCCAGCAACTTCATAATCAGCCGATGCAGATTCTCCTTGAATTCTTATTCTATGAATTGTAAAACACTTTTTGAAATTTTCGAACTAACTTTTACTTCAATTCAGAAGTCAAACAACAAATATCAGCGTTATATTCACAAAATTTTCACAGGACTAGTTTCGATGGTTTTACCGAACCACCATCCTCAGCTGCAAAACCGCAAATGAGCAAGATAGGAAATAATGATTAGATAAGATAAGAAAGCCTGGACAAAAATAAGCAAGTGGCGCCATCTGTTGGCGAAAACAGAACTAAAACATAATTTCTTTAAAAGCCGAAGGCAAATTTGGATTGGAATTAGGATCGTTAACTAGAACAGAAAGATTTTTATGAATGTGAAATGCCTCTAGAAAATCCAGTTCTCCAATGGAAGATGTTTTTTGAATAATTTTGGCAGCAGAAAAATTGAAAGTGTGATTTTCGGACCAACAATGTTGAGCAACAGAAGACTTCTGTGTTTCATTTTTTCTTACATATGCCTCATGTTCTTTGACGCGAAATTTTAAGGCTCTCTTAGTTTGGCCAATGTAAATTAAACCACACTGGCAAGGAATCCTATAAATACCCCAGGAATTCATATCCGGAATGGGGTCCTTGAGTATAGAAGTTGGAATTTTATTGATGGGAGAAAAAACAACTCGAAAGTTAAATTTCTGCAAAATATGTGCAACTTTATAGCTAATTGATGGAAAGAAGGGAATGACAACAGAATTTTTATAATCTCCTAAAATAAGAGTGTGGCTTTTAGTGTGTTGAGATGAGAATTTTTTAACTGCTTGATTAATAATGTTGGCTGAAAAGCCCCTGTCAATAGCTATTGCTTTTAAATTGCTATTGCTTGTCCAGGCTTCCTTATCTTATCTAATCATTATTTCCTATCTTGTTCATTTGCGGTTTTGCAGCTGAAGATGATGGTTCGATAAAACCATCGAAACTAGTCCTGTGAAAATTTTGTGAATATAACGCTGATTTTTGTTGTTTGACTTCTGAATTGGTGTTTGTTCGGCGTGTTGTTGTGTCTTAATTAACTTTTACTTACCAGAAAATCTGGGTTGACAGAGGGTTCTCCATATTCTTTGAGGTACTGGAAAATATTGAGTGCTTTTTGTTTAATGATATTACCATCCAACGAAATTCTTTTTCGACATCTATCATCAATGCAAATGCTGAGTGCTCTTTTCATCTTCTCAATTATTTGCGCCTCCGGGGGCGAACTGCCCGTTTTGCGGATGTCGAAGATCCTGCAACAACTGTACTTCTTATTTCTTTTTCATTTTCCTTAATAGTCCGGACTGTTTCTTCATTCCAATTAAAACTTTTTCCAATGTGAGATGCCTTTTCTCCTTTTAAAAGAGGGTCCAAGATTTGTATCTGTACATCTAAAGAAATGAATTTCCTCTTAAATGTTCTTTTTTATCTCTATCGGACATGTTTGGGGACGGAAACTTAATGTCTTGTAAAGACGAAAAGGTTATTCTTTAACACACCGTAGCTCGACGCAGATTGCCGACCAGCAGTGTGAGATACTTTTGTTTTCACGCCATGGAGACGAGGATTCGAATTTTGGAAGCCGAACATGCAGGTTTTGCGTTTTAGAACACTTATCGTGGCATCATGTTGTTCACCTTCTGCCATAGTGAGATTTCTTCAGTGTTATTTGGGGACATTTGTTCATACGGGTCATCTGAGGACATTTGTTCTTACGGGTACCTGATCTTGGAGACAAGTGGCAGAACTTACGAAACAAGGATTCTTATGTGTTAAATGACTATATGGGTGCTTTGCACAATATAGAAAAACTTCGTGCTGAGTTCTTGAAATTTCTTCGGATTGCAGGGGCAATTTTCTTATTGTGCTAGAGCGAAGCCGTGTTATAGGAAACCGTGTTGTAGGAGGGTTCTCGCAATTTATGAATCCTGTTGTAGCGAAACCGTGTTACAGGATGACCTGTTGTAGGAGGGCTACCTGTACTTAAAATAATGTCTAACTTTAAGTTATGACAATTTATGGCGAAAATGCGACGATGGAAAAAAATTAGAGGAAAATGTCGTGGGGTTGAAAAACAATTAGAGGAAAATGTCGTGAGGTTTTTTGTAGTGCCTCCTTACCTCGAAGCCCTAAGCACATGCTTCCTTATTATACTTAATGGTTAATCCAGCCTTGGATTTAACGGGATATTTGCCAAGGTTGTGATCTTTTATACACGAAATTTTTTCTAAAATAAACAATATACATTTAAGAGGGGAAAAAAAGGAAAGGAAAAAATCCTTAGTGCATTATTCATGTCCATCCACAATATTTTGTGAATAAATTGTCCCGAATAACGCATGCGTGTTTGTCTTATGGTCGCAGCTATCGCAGTTAAGCTTTTTTATTAAATATATATGTATAGTTGAGGATGCTTCCTGCCTGTGACGTAGCGATGCCTTCACTTCTCTCGTTCTGCGAAACATTGCTTCTTAAGGCGATCACTTTTTTACATTTTAGTTTGCTTATTATGCGAATCACTCGTTATGGGAAGGGCTTGTTAAGCGAAGTTTGACTGTATAGACGTACCTTACAGATCAGAAATTTGAAAAAAAATTAGTTAATAATTAATAGTTACTCGTAGTCGAATGTTGCTCCAAGTGTTGCGAAATTATTTAACTAATCAAGAGAGAGAAAATTACAACAGGAAAGCACTAAATAACGATACATTCACAAAACGTTTAAATCAAAACTAAATAATATATATATATATATATTTGTTCGTGTATGCATTTAGCGGAACGAAATAACTACATTTATGAAAATTGATCGTTATTAAATTCTTGAAGCTAACGTGCATGGAAATATTTATTTCTGAAAACCCTTATTTCGGAAATTGGGTTACATAAATAATCGAGAGAAAATTTTCCACAATATTTCTAAACAAAAGACGTAAAGTTACATAAACTAGTCATTAAAACTCAACATTGAAGTAAAAAATGTGCATTTTGTTTATATAAATAGTGCAACTCTCGCAAATGATATTTTAATGATCAGATAGGAAAGTTCGTTTCCTTATATATTATTCCACCGTATAATTGCCAAAATTTAACTTTTGACAATATAATTTTGAAAGAAAATGTTTCTTTTCAGCCACCTTCCAAGGATATAAGTGAGGACATGGTTCGGGACCTGGCAGACATGATCTTAAGTAAAATGGTATGTATTCAATAAAGTGATATTAATCTGCTTTTTACTTCCCGCTAACCTATGTAAGGCCGGTAATGTTTTATGCTTAAAAATCTGATAACGAGTTTTCAGTGAAGCACGAACTAGGCTCTCCACAACACATTTTTAATATTTTTAGAATGAGCATTTGTGTGAGGATTTTTTCGTCCACGATAACTCTTATATGAAACTTCCAAAAATTTCTAGTTTCCATATTTGAGTTTTCTACATTTATATAAACAATTGATTAGATTTTGGTTAAAATTGGACAACTGATACTTTACAGGAAGCTGATAACAATTTTTAATGGAAAGCCAGTAGTGGTTTTACTTGAGGGCCATAACACATTTTAATGAAACATTTTATTAAAATATAATCCAAAATTTTTCAATTTCAGTATTTAAGATTTTTACATGAGTGGGAACAACATATTGAATTTTATCTAAAACTGACAAACTAGAAATGATATTTTACTTAATTCTAAACAGACTGTCATAAAAAGGTATATTATGAAATAATCCCAAATTTCTCAGATTTGGCATTTAAATAGCTGTGTGATTCAGATCAACATATTACATTTCTAAGCATTGACTATATTCTTGGAATTGTTGCAACGACAATAAGCTCATTATGAAGACGAGCTGTCATTATGCAGCAATTTAATTAATATATTAGCCTCAATGCTCAGTTTTGTGTTCGCTTCCCTTTTGCGTCGAATCATTTTTCAAATAAAAGAAAGCTGCCACCAAATGTTATCGCTATGTATTATTTTTAAGGAAACAATATAGCCAATGTAAATAATACCGCAAATAATCAGATGAAATGTACTGCAGCACTTAACAATCTAACGGGAGCTCTAAAGATATGCTGCTTTTAAAAATTTTGTGATTGTCAAGGCATTAATTTGTGAATCCAGAACACTATGTGACTAAAGGATATATTACTGCGACGTTTTCAAAGCATGAGAATTGATGTGTACATGAACCCATGGAGTTACAACCCATTGTATGGGAGAATAGAATAATAAAAAATGAGTAGTGTTTACCATTAATACTGAGCCGTAAAATTTGTAAACAAATTAGATTTTATTTGCGAAAGATCAATTGGAAATTGTAGTTTATTTAAAACTCATTGTTAATTCACCAATTCTATGTCTTGGTATGGATTTGGCGGGAGGTTATGTGTTGAACACATCATAATTTTTATCTATGACTTCGTACACTAATGCATTTATGACATTTATAGGATCTAGATGGAGACGGTGTAATATCTTACGAAGAGTTTAAACAGGCATGTTTAAATGATTGGGTTCTCATGGAAGCATTTGGCAAATGCCTGCCAGACTACAAGGTAAGGAAGATTTTGATTGTTAAAGGTGCAAAATATGTGACACTGTGAAGACAATATTGAGATTTTTATATAGATATATTTTTCAGTGTTTATGTAAATTTGGCTTGTTGATTTGTGTTGTAACACTTGTATTGCAAATAGCGGCCCAGATAGTGTAGTGGTTAGTGATGTAAACCGCTGAGTTGTCTCCTGACATAGGTACATTTCCTATATCCATGCAAGATTGGTTGCATACCCAGCAGATGTCAACCATTATCTGCTAGACCAGAGCCCGGAGAGCAGGTCGGCAGATCGGACGGATTTATTTAAATCAGGTAAACCCTGATTAAACCATATACACAGATTATACATATGTGTATTAAAAACCTGAATACATCGTAAATGATACTTTGCAAATACTAAATATAAATGCAGGATATACATATTACGTAGAATATGCATAGTTTACCATGTAACAGAATAATATTCAAAAGAAATAAGTGCATAAACATTGTTACTACTAATTATAAATACAAATACTAAATATAAATGTAGAAAAATGAATTTAAATTTCATTATTTTCTTACATTTTACGTATGTTCTGGCCCAGTCTTATGTTTATAGTGTTACATTTTTTTTTTCTTCCTTTATGTTACGTACGTGGTTGGTGCAGATTTGGAGTAAATAACGATGACAGGACTTGATGGAATATCGAAATACACTTTATTGGACTGTATTATTCAAGTCAGCTCCAATAACACGTTTACAGTCGTCGAAGAACTACTATAGACACGCTGACAGAGCCTTTACACTACCAGGCTATAACGGTGGAGACAGCTTCACTGCAAATCACCAGAGTACAGCTCCCGACTCTGCTCCGTCGTTCTCGGAACTCGACGTACTCTCGAGACTCTCCACGCTACAACTCGCGATGCACTCGACGATGCACTAGAGTACAGCTCCCGACTCCTCGTTTCAGTCGTTCTCGGAGCTCAACACCCTCTAAAATCAAACTCGACGATACTCTACCTTGCGATACACTAAAAGACTGTTTCGATGCTCTCGACGTCCATCTCAGCACTAGACACTCACTGCCTGACTATCAACTCGATGGACTCCGCACGGACTAATTAACGAACTAACTAGGCGAGACACTAACTGACTCTTAGCTGACTCGACTAAGTACTCACTGACTGATTATGATCTCGGTGCTAACTCCACACGAACTAACTAACTCTCCGCGTACCAGCAGGGTTTATATAGCTTTTGGCTTGTGTTCGAGAACATTCTGGGCTAAACCAGTGAGAATTCGTTCCAGAAGGTTCTCCATCCGTCCATGGCATATTGCCGATTTTGTCGCCAAATGGGCGATGTCTCGCTAAATGTGACAAACCTGCTTTCCCTTGCAATTCTCTGACAACCCTAAACCTGTTTTGCGAGGAAGCTATCTTACCGCGCCTTGACATTTCGTAACAATATGTTCTGGCACAATCATCTATTAAAGCTTTCAGCTTCTTACGAGCAACCTTGTTCTATTAAGGTTTTGAAATCATTGTGGCCAGAAGCTTATGCTCGAATATTTTACCTTGATGTTTACTAAATGTGGGCAGAAAAACACAAATGCGATCTGAATGACTCTCCTTCCCACATTTGCATCTACAATCCTTTCTAAGGTCAAAGCATCTGAGATAATCAGGAAAAGGCCCATGATCCGTAATAAAATGTGATCGATAATTGCTCATTGATTGTGGTTCCAGTGGTACTTTGGGAAGAAGTTTATAGATTCGATGACCTGTCCTGGCCTGGTCCCATTGCTCTTGTTATTTAGATAATAATTGTTGAAGAGTATGCCTCTTCAGGAATGCAAAAGGCTTCGTTTATTGTTGGAATTCCCTTAGTAAAGTGGAGTTCGCCGCTTCTTTGGCAGCAGTGTCCGTTAACGCATTGCCTGCAATTTCCGTGTAAGTAGGAACGCAGTTAAGAATGGAACTTTGTGAAACCGCAGGATCTCGTAACAGGATGCTTCGAATGCTCTACATTATTGAATTCCAGGAACTGAACCCGGCTGCTGCTACTCGGCTAGAGATAGAATCGGTGTAAATGTCCTTTGACACGCTAGGATGTTTCCTCATGTATAAAAGTGTAGCTCTAGTAGCAAGTAATTCAGTTTGGAAAACGGAGTTTAACTTCCGATCTCATAATATGTGTCACGTCATCCTCTACGAGAAAATCCGCCCTCCTTGCCTTCTGGTGTTTTAGAGCTATCTGTGTATAAGCATTCTAGGACACTGATTTGCTGGACACTCTTAAAATGAATGGTTTCGACAAGATTGCTTTCAGCCAGGGGGTAAATAAGATAAGGTTTTGAATGCTCTTAGTCTGTATTAACGCAGACTTGCTCCTAAAGACTCTTGATTCGTCGTCTGCGAGAGATATTTAATGTAGCCATTTCTCTTTCGATTAATAATCTAGTGGAGGCAAGCCTGCCATAATCTGCACGGCTACTTACGAAGTAGTACGCTGTTGTCTTTCTAGTGTGAGCAGTGATCTCTATATGTAATTGTGAGAGGTATTACCGCAGATTGGTGCTGCATATAAAACATTTAGCCAAGAAAGTCTGTTCTTCGAGACTACTCCTAGGTATTTGAGTTCTTTGATACATGTAACTGAACAATCCAGGATTTTGAGACATGGATTTTTAAACAACGGAGGTCCTCGATTAGCGATAAATGCCTGTGTCTTGGGGACTAAGAGCTTTGGCTTATGGGTTGTCTTCCAGTCAGCCAGTACATTCAAGACACTCTTGGGTTTGTCTTTCCAGGTTACTACGTTATGGTTATGGGTTGTCTTCCAGTCAGCCAGTACATTCAAGACACTCTTGGGTTTGTCTTTCCAGGTTACTACGGTCTGAAACAGTGAGCAGAAAATCATCTGCGTAAGCGATAAGCATGACTTCCTCTTTATTATTGAATGGAAAGAAGACAGTTTTGGCATCCATATTCGAAAGAATCGGTCTAAGATAGGATCCCTGAGGGCACTCCTCTCAAATTTCTTCCACGCCACTCCTCCCAAGGTAATTTGCACTTATCTTGCCTCTAAATAGCTAAGCAGAAGATAAAGCGAATGGAGGTTGGGTAATTGCAAGATTCCAGACAGTGATATCAGACTACTACGACGAATCAAAGGTTCATTTAACGTCCAGGGCAATGCTGCGTGCCTGTTTTCCGATTATTAATGTAAATTGCATCTAAAAGTGGGCAGAGCGCATGCTCAGTTGATTGATCAGCCTTGTATACATACTGGTACCAGTTTATGCTACTAAAGTTATGAAAGTAATATAAAAAGTGTGTTTGTGAGAAGGTTGAGTTTGTCTTTAGTCATAAACTAAATGCTCGAAAAAGTAATTAAAATAAGGTAATATTTCACTGCATTAAAATAAAAGTACTTGTGGACAAAAAGGTATATGTATTGAAGCTTCACTTGTAAATGTCTTATACATGTGAATATGCATAAAGGATTTAATTTTTTTCTTTACAGCATACGGCTGCATTTTTAGTCCTTTTACAAACAGAGCAGGATATTATCTGAAAACTGTAAAGAAGTTTTGCTACAGAAGAATTACTTTAACCTCTTCATGTTCATCCCTATACTCTAAATGCATAATCCTTTTCTCTTGTAAACTGCTGTCTCTCAAAGAGAAAAATCATAGAACAAATAAAATTTAGATTTTTGATGCCAGTTGAGAATTACTGATTAAAAGAAATAAAAAGTTTCAAAGTCATTAGTGTAAGACAAGGATGACCAACCCGTGGCACGCGTGCCACAGAATTTATTTGAAAAAAGATTTATTTGAAAAAATAATAATATCATCTGTATTAACTCCATCGAATTAGAATAAATATAAGTCATTAGAATAAATAAAATGATTCAATTTCTCTGAAAGACATTAATTATAACCTAACTGAAATCCAAATCGAAATTATTGACCTACAGCAGCATACTACACTAAAAAGTAAATAAAAGAAACTTATTTCATCTGCAAGTGATCCAAATCATATTGAATTCTGGAAATTTGTACCAACAAGCAATTTTTGAAATTTACACGATTTGGCTGTCAGATATTGTTGTAAGTTTGTATCAACATATATTTGCGGGCAAATGTTTTATATTATGAACATAATAAAATCAAAATTAACTGATATGCACCTAAAACACCTACTTTTGTTAGCATTTTCAAGAGCTAATTCTAATATAGATGACTTGGTATAAAAACTACATCTTCAAAAATCACTTTAATTAAGTACTGACTGCTAATTTAGAGTTAGATGTTTCAAATTATTCATTTTTATTTTATACATAACCTAACTGACTGAACCTTTAAAAATATTTACTAACAATAAAACTCTAGTTTGTACGTTTGTTTTATTTATATTATTTTTTAAATGTCCACTACTCAGACTTACATAAAAAATGTACTATTTGCACAAAAATCCCATTATCAGCTTATAAATAAAAAAATTTCAGCTTTTTATATTTTTTAGTATGTTGAAAAAGTTGGAAGTGGCACGCATAACGTTTTTTTTTTCAGATAGTGGCAGTCTTCCCAAAAAGGTTGGTCACCCCTGGTCTAAGTGCTTTCGTGGATTTGAGGCAATTCCTCTTAGAAAGTCCTCCACAAAGGCAATCCTTCTCTCAGACAGATAGCTCTCGTGAGCATAAACAAAATAAACCAACCTAAACCTGAAACCGAAAGGCAGCATTGCATGTGGGAGATGCTACATCTTGTCGAACATCTATCATATATTACTCTCTATCTTAGCGAAATTAATATATATATATATATATTAATTCAACAACCAGCCAAGCAGTTTAAATACGTCATGCGGATACTTAAGAACTCTATATTTTTTAAATTAAAATTTTGTTCAAAAGCACGAAAAGAATTTTTTTTTTTTTTTTTTTTTATATTTTCTTTCGAGCTATTAGCTGAGAAATGAAATTAGCTCATTCATAGTAAATTTTCATAGCTTCTGCATTATTTTTAAGCTAATATTTGTTTTTCTTTGCTGGATTTTGGGCACTATATTCCTTTATAAAACGTTCCTTAATCTGCAAGCTGTGCCATTTTGTCGCTTTTCACACGATTTGCGCTTAGAATCTGCAAAGTAATCATGTAGCCTTTCAAAACGGACGCTGCACTGTAGATAATTCTCCAAGATAGCTTTTCAAATGTTGAATTTTTACTGACTAAATTCACGGCCAGCAAAATGAGCTTTCTTTAGAATGAAAGATAAAAAAAATATCAAAGTTAATGAAAGATAATTAACGTAAAATGGAATTAAAATACAGATTTTGTACCAGGTGCATAACATATGACGTTAGAAACATCTTCTATTTTAAGTACAACAAAGTTGCAAATATTCATAAAAATTACGAGTTGAATATTATGCATTAAATGCGTTTAAATTTACGCTGGTTAGATATATTATTAAAAATAAAATTTTAATTATTAAAGTTTTTATTGTGTTTATTGCTTTCATTTGATTAAACAGATACAAACTGATTAAATTTGAAAGAGAAATTGCAGTTTTTATGTTTTTTGAAATGGCAGCAGTGAGTATGCACGAGACCACCAGAAAACTATAAGAGATTTATACTTTATTTAGTGACTAAAACGTTAAGTTGTAAGGTATTTTCTCCCGCCTTCCGCCAAGCCTTCGTGGTGTTACTGGAAGCACATTTGGTGCGTATTGGAGAGGTCCAGGTTTCAGTCCACGGCGAGGACACTACACAATTTTCACGTCTTCGGTTTTTAAATAACCTTGTAAGGATCTTAAGTTTTACTAACGTTTATTTTATTTTAAATCTTTACTATCACTTCTTATTTTCTACTTCCGGCCAGAATTAAAAGCTTTAACTTAGTTATGCAAATTTGTCTTGCGAACGCCAAGTACTTAAGTTGTGGCTTTTTGCCAAGCAAGAGAGAGGAAGGAGTTAGTAGAAGCAGGCCGCTTGCCTTAGCAGTTTTACTCGGTTGCTGGTTGCCTTCAAGGCCAGAGGTTTAATCCTCTTGATAATTTTAAACGTATCTTAGTGTTAACAGTTCTCTGTACTACATACGGCCTTTCTGTTAATATACGGCCAATCTTCAAGTAGCAACTTGTTTATTAATCCAAAGTTAGTTTAGTTAGAATTTAGTTAATATTTTTATATTCTTACGTTCAGACCACAAGTGGTTGGTCTCTGTATTCCGAAGTCCGGAAATCATTGTAAAGAGAGAAAAATAAAGGGTTTCGTATACCCTTCCTGTGTATCTTGTCTACTTCCCACATTTATTGAACATAGCTTTAGTAAGCTCCCTGTTCCGAGTCAGATCATTGAATGTTCCCAAAGCAAGTAAGGCGGAACACTGAACCTGATAACCTAATGACTCTAGAGTGGCACCTGGACTAAAAGCTGGCGGGCAGTTATTCGTTACCACCAGGTTTTGTGATATAGGTCCCCTAACCCTCAGTAGCCCTTTAAAAGGGTGAGTATATGAGGTATTTCTTCCCTCCTTCCAGCATGCCTTCGTGGTGTAATGGTAGCACACTCGGCGCATATACGTGAGGATCAATCCTCAGGGTGTTTTTTCTGATAGAAAAAGCTTCGCATTTACATTATACAAGGGAAGATCACATGCAATCAGTAGATTTGCAGGAAACTGCACCTGGCATAACCAGTATTCAGTAAACATTTTCTAAATAGTTAGAGGCAGTGTTGGTTCATCGATCTTATAGATTTCATCACAGATAGTCAGGAACGTTAAAGGGAAGGACTAGAAATAGAGAAGTAGCTGTTTTGCCTCTAGCATAATTTTTCGAAATCAGAATCGAAGATAGAAGTGTTAAATTTTACATTGCATATTGAGAAAAATGTTTAATTTTTTTCTAATCTGCGTTAAAAACATGGAAAATATTATTAGACTATATATAACAAAAATGCATTAATCAATTATTAAAGATTTTACATTCTTTCTTTACAGAGGCCGACAAAAATATATTACTCCTTATTAGCAATTTGTGAAAGATATGTTTTTCAATAATTTTAATAAATGTGAAAATTTATCGATAATATTTGAAGAGAAGCCGAAAAAAATTAACAAATGAGACTGTAGAGAATCATTGCTGAAATAATTTATTTTTTAGTAAAATATTTTATTATATAATAAAGAATAAAAATAATATGTACTGTCACAAATAAAATAGAGACATGAAATGATAAATGAGATATCTTGATTTCTAAACATTAATGTGATTCTATTTAGAAGATTAAAAAAAAACGTAGTATCATGTGGCTAAATATCCACATTTATATAAATGCTGTATAAATTTTATAAGAAACATCTGTTTTTAAATAGCATCGAAATCCTATCATTCCGAATATTAAAGAAGTTCTACAATTCGGTTTTTGAATGATAAAAAAAAATTAACAATTTATTAAATGAGCTGTTTAAAGAATTTATGTAGTGACGTCAGTTCCTTCTACTTGAATTTGGAAGTTGAGCTAAGCATTAAAGATCATGTTTGTACTAGTATGCATGAAAACCACTAAAACACCAAAACAACCAATCTTGTTTAGAGAGATTCGAGCTCTAATCAAATCATCAACGGTCAGACTTCAGAGCCACTCAACTATTGGAAGGAGGGAGCTGTCGTTGCTAGAATTCTAAAATACCAAGCTGTACATTTATTTATATTTTGCCTCAATGAAGAAATACTTAAGCAGAATTATGTTGATTGGTATGCTTAGTACTACAGTCTAATCTATTTTAGTTTATTAATTTTTTTAAATTTGTCTGGCAGAGATTCAGTTACAGTTAATTATAATTGAAAACTATCGCTAAATTATTACTGAAAGTAATCGCCTAAATTTGGGAACTTTTAAGAAAATTTATAATGATAATGTTTGCGTTGTTATGGTATATAAGGATTGAAAAGAACAAACATTCCAATTAATAAAAACAATTTAATATTTTTTTAAAACTTGAAGGGCAAATGAAAATTTATTCATATGCACTATTACTTTGATAAGAATGTAGAAACGCAAGTAACACAGGTTTTAATAAGCCATATGCTTACTACATTTATGAATGAACATAAAACAAATAAAAACTTAATTTACAATATATTCTTTTGATCAACTATATACAGTTTAGTCAATATATACATGTAAAATATTCTAAAGAAAGTAAAGTGCTTTTAAAATACTTGATATATGAGAAAGACAAGTTCATACATATTTAATTTCTTCTCCCTTTTTTTTTTGACATTAAGAAAAAATTTTATTTCCGGCTTCATACTTTATAGCAGCTAAAATAACCATATGTCTTTGTCTGAAGACAGCAGTATTATTTTGAGATTAAACATCTGCGCTAAAGAGATGAGAAAAACATCGAATGCATATAATCCTCTAAACTCTTTAAGATTGGATCCGGTTTCTTCATTCTATTTATTCAGGAGTTTTATGAAAAATGTCATATTATGTGCTTAATCGTAAAAGCGAAAGTGAAGTAAACAATCCACGAATTTCTTCATAATAGTATATCCTCTCCCAATAGTGTTAATTCTTTTGTAACATCCATAATATATACTGTCACACACCTGATGTATAAAATTTGTGAAACATATATATATATATATCTATTATTTGATCACTGTTTAAAAATTTCACACAACAAGGTATATAAACTATGATATATAGTATATATTCTTCAGTATTAAATTAGCTTATTTACATGATAATGAATATTTGACTTCGAAAATTTGACACTAAAGCTTTGAAATTCTTTCAATTTTAATACAATGTTTTATGCATTGATTGCTAGAAATAATAAAATTTATTAAATAAATTGAATTTATTACTATTATTATCAAATAATAAATAAGATTTAAACAGATTTTTGAAATCTAATACACGAAAAAATACAAGGAAATTAGTTCGAAGGCAGTTTCTACAAAATGAATTAATTTTTTTAATTTTTTTATGTGTTATGGAAAGTTACAGATTACATTATCTGCTTGAAAGATGAACAGTAATATATATATTCTGAAAGGGAAAACAGGCAATATTTTCAGACTACTATGTCTGAATCAAATAATCATTATAACGAGTAAAAACTCGTTCATTTCAATTAACAATCACATTTTGAACTGAGTGGGAAATTGCATTACATTTAATTACAGTCTTCGTTAACTGAGCGAAACTGTATACATTGTTGTTGAACCAAGATTTTAAACAATAAATTAAATAATTATAAAATTATGAATAAGTAATCTTTGTTAGCACATGAACAGTAGTAGCACCATCATATAATTATATCTTAAATGCTACAAAAATTCTAATTATGTATCAGTAGTGACTTGTGTAACTACATGCAAAAAGGAATTCTGTTAACTTTCAAATTTTAAGGAAAACATTTGAGTTTTAAAATTATTTAATAATTTAAGATCATAAAACGCATAATATGTAATAACCTAATTAATAATTTAAATTTTCAGCAATTATTAATATACTTAAGTGTTAAAGATAATTTATTTTCATTGCTTTCTTTTCTCGAGCGTCAGCTAGCAGTTAAAGAGTATTTTTAGATAAATCATGTAATCATTAATTTTTAATAGCATTAATGATGATGAAAAAATAGTTTTTATCAAACAACGCAAATCTGCATATTTTTCGTACCTAGAAAAAGTAAGGTTTGATTGAGCTGTAACAACAAAGTCAGAATATAGAAAGATATGAAACTTATTTAGTATATGTTTTGTTTTCTGCCAACAATTCTCCATTTTTTATTGACATATGAATGTTAAGAGACCCTTTATAATTATTGACAAGCAGATTGAGAAAAGTGTTTAATAACATTAGTTGATTTAACGAATTATGAAGCAAATGACATTAAATAACTCTTCTCATTCAACAGCTTAATAGAATAAACTGTGCATTGGAAATTTCGCGTATGTTTCAGCATTTTGCCTCAGTGTTCCATGAATTCATCACGAATAACAAATTATTTAAATGACGTATGATTATACATTCAGTTTAACAATATGATTATATGTTAGAACAATGAATAATACACAAGAAAGTAGAAAAATTTTGTACGTTTTCTCTCTATATGTAGAGAAAGCTAAAATACATTGTATTCAGTAAAAAATTATGTATTATTTTCCCAGAATCACAGATTTATTTACACAATACCGTATTTACCATCGTGTTTATATTTTTGAAATCTCGCCATTTTATGTGTTAGCACAAGTTTCAAGTTCCATATCTTTCATACCATCTGATGCTCTTAAAATCTAAATATTCTAATATGTTTAGATTACATTTCTTAGAGTACGTCTACAGTTTAACTTGTTTATAAACTTTCCTTAACATTTTATCTTAACTAAGCATTATATCACAGAATCGTTTCATGCCACATAATGTTAAACAAAATAAGATGAAATGCAAGTTTCAGTAAAACCTATTATTTCTTAAAATTTACTATTCAGATTCTTTATTCTGATTTATTGTTATATTATTTATCATATTTATGAAATATTCTTCATATTTTAGATATAAGTAACTAAATAAACAAAATAGTTCGTGACTAGCATGCTTTAAGGAATCTAGTACTTGTTCATTTGGCACAAATTTTCAGCGCATGCTCCACGCAGAAAGCAAACCTAATGCTCAAAATCAGACGAAAAGTTAAGGAATGATTGGCAGTTGGACACATTACATTCTTCAGTTTTATATAAAACACTCTAGCTTCGCAGCCAGCTTATACTCTGCTTCAGCGTTGTTATAAGATTCTATCGCCTGAAAGAAAAATGAAATTACAATATTTCCGCATTTAAAGTCACACATAAATATCTCCTAATTTTTTTTAATGTTTCCTATAAAAACTTTAAAGCGGGACTTACTAATTCTGTTTCTTTGGCGAGGTCTTGAAGTTGTTTTTCGTGAACTTTCTTAAGCTTTTCTCTTTCTTTACTTTGCTTTAACGCTGCGGTTTTCCTTTCTTCGATAAACTTCTTGGTATTGTTGCTATTTTTTTCTCTCAATCTCCTAAAAATAAGGAAAACACTTTATAAATATTACATTCAATATTTAATTCCGCTGCATCAAGTTCCCTACATACTTTTTGTTATTGTTGAGGCGAATGCATATAGGGTATCTCAAAACACTTCGTACAAACAGTGATAGAGGTAAAATCATCGATATGAATCATAATCAATGAAGGGAAATGGACTGGTGATGCTATATGTTAGCACTCCAAATCGGTAAATAAGCCTTCCTTGTTAAAACTTGCCACGTCACATAAAAATATAGATCGTTTTACGAACGTTGAGTTGGCGAAGTTCCAATTTGTGATCAGCTTAATGGTAATGGGACGTGTCCCTGTTAATATCTGAGAAACTTTTAAGTGTCTTTAAAAATGTTAGGCATTTCATACGGCCTCCATGTCAGGCGTGCATCCCTCCCCAATGGGCGAAATTTTGAACACCTCTTGGGAAGCCGTATTGTGTGTCTACTAATTTTGTTATACTGTTAAGTTTCGCCTAATTAAATCGCTAGTTTACTCTGCTTTCTTTATTGTGTTCAAGCTGTGCTTTTGCGTCTCTTGGACTTTCTTCTGAGGGTGGCGTATCCGGTCATATTAGTACATTTATGTGAATATGGTTCATATCAATATACTTTATCTCCACTCAGAATCTGTGTGTGAAATTTTTCATTTTGTGTGCGCCTTATTCTAAGTACTTTTAAAGCACTTATAGAAGTAGTAACAATATACGCTTATAAGAGTTAGTCCGATTTTTAAATATGAGCGGGCAATTTTGCTTTTGAATTATGTTTGGCAACTAGGTTAAGAAATGTACACATGAGGGGAAAATATTTACTCAAGTCATAAAAAATCGCTCATTGATTTAATTACGAATAATATAAAAAGCTTTATCTTGTAATCAAAGGAATCTATTTAATATTTAGATTGGAAATGACTCATAACTTTCTATAAGCTAGCGCGCATTACCATCGACTTCAATATACTTTAGTCCCCCCTTCTTATGATTTTAGGTTCTTTTAAAGCAGATTTTTTTTAAACAAGAATTACAAATACTTTTACATAAATATTTATTTTATTATTAGTACAAGTATTTCCCTGATAAACAATACTATGGTATTTTATGCCTCAATTTTTATTGCAAGCCAAAAAGTAGAAGCCGGTGAAAATCCATCTACTTCACAGATCTCTTATTTTTTTTTTAATTCGTTACCCCTAAAACGAAAATAATTATAAGTTATAATATAATATATAATGTAATATATCATATAGTATAATATAAAATATATAATATGTAGTATTTGCCCCGGCTTTAAAGCGCACTCTCACGAAGATGGCAGTTTCTTCTTGGATGTTCAGAGATGTCTTTCCTCTCATCTACTTCCTACAAAAAATATCTTCGTGGTTATGCCCTTTAGAGCCAGCACATTTATGATGCCCAGCTCTCCAGATACTAGTGAAATAAGACACAGCAACCAATGAGAGAACCTCAGAGGGTACGCAAAGTGAGACTCACGATTACTTGTATGTATGATCATATATCACTCGTGCTATATGATCATCCCTTTGCGTACTATCTGAGGTACGCGTGACCCACTTTGGAGACAACGGATATACTTAAATTAATACTATTAGTACTTCAATGTGTACGTTTCTAACTTAACTCCCTCTTAAATAAAAGAAGAAGAAGAAAAAGAAAATACTGCTTCAAAAGCAAAATATATCATTCGTGAACATGTACCAGCGAAAGTAATATCTGATGATGTCTACAAGAAGCGGTTTAAAATGCTTAATAAAATGTGTCAAAGCCCATTTTTAAATTGCGTGGTTTTAGTCAATATATCAAAAAAGTAGCTCTTATATAATATTTTAATCACTTGAATAAAAGTAAAATCTGAGAGCTGAAAACAATGGCATATTTTAAACTAATATTGTCAAACAGAAATTGAAGCGAATTCAATATAATCAATCATCTATGTGATTATATATGACTTTTTCTCTTTTGTTGCTTTTATTCTTTGAAATTCTGTTAGTTACCTACTATAGTTCATATACTGGAGTCCGATGGTTTTATGTTTAGTCGCATATGATCAAGGATATTTTGACACTTAAAACCTATTTTTTAAAATTTTAGCGCATTTCATAAAATTCGTGCAATTAAGAAATTTTTATATACTTTCTAGTCTACAAATGCATATTTTCTAGTCTACGAAATAGCAATAAAGATACCTCGGAAAATGAAAAGCTGTACTTTATAAGCTAGTGTATAGAAAGTACTTTCTAAGCTAGTATTAAATTCATTAAAATTCTGTTTGGTTTAGATATCCAATCCCAACATTACTTATGATTATGGTCTGCGAAAAAAGAAGAATTGATTTAAACAAACGTAAAGTTATTAAGAATGGTGGATTTAAAAATGCATCATTGTTAGTGTCTCTACAATGCTAAGAAAATCGAATAAAATTTTAAAAAGCGCCGAAATTCTGCAAACTAATGAAAGAAATTCGGAAAAATCTTCGTTTCGAAGATATATTTTTGGTCTTTATGACAGCGTAAAAATCAAAATTTTGCAACTATTAGCTATAGAAGAATTTTATTAGAAAAATTATTTTATCCACGCAAATAATATCATGAAAAATAGCGAAACTGCTGCAACTCTAAACCGTGTTTAGGAAAACTTAAGGAATTTGAATTACGAAACGCTAGAAATTCCCTGTAAGAAACCTAGCTTAGGCAATGGAGAACTTAAATTGAATATATGTATTTTTTACTAATTAAATAAATGTATTTAAAATTTTAACTGTTTTCTGAGAGCAAGTAATACGTTTCATTCCGAACACGAAAGAAAAAAGTGTGGGCGAAATATTGTTGATATTTAAGCAAATGTGATGCATATATTCATCCGTGTGGGCAAAATAGTGTTGATATTTAAGCAATTATAATGCATATATTCACCCGATAAATTAAAGTAAAAATTCCATTATTTGAACCACAGCAGAATGAACAAGAATTCAAGTTAAGTATTCAACTGTATTCGTTTTTTATTCCAGTAAATATGAATACCATTTTAAATAACATGATATAGTATTTCTGTTCAATAAAAAAGCAATAACTGGACCTGGAGTAGATCCAAATAATATACGTGAAACATGATAAAAATTAATTGCTTTCTAATCAAAATAGAAAATAACAATTATAACATTACCTCTCTCTTTCGGCTTTATTTCGGAGTGTTTTATCACTGGCTACTTCTCTTGCAGTTTCTACTGACACCTTTGCTTGCTTTCCCTTCATTTCCTTGTTTTCCCTGTAGCAGCAACATTAAAACATAACATTAAAAACATAAACATTAAAGAATAGTTATAAAAATACAAAACTGTAGATCATCATTAGCAGTGCCTCCATTATGAACATAATATCTACAGTTCTTTTAATATCACTAATTAACTATTATATGTTCTTTTACCTATATTCTACCATTTATTTATATTCTACCATCATACCATAAGATTCGAAATTCTTAAACTGGCTTTAGACATGGGGAAGTTCACGAAAACGCTCATGCAGCTAGCCCATTCGCAGGGATGCGAACCCAGGTCGAACTACCCGTGTTCAGAGACTTTTACCGCTGATGGCACTGAAGGTTATGGGAAAGATGTCTGCTGTTATGCTGTTAACAAATTATTTACAAACAAACGAATAATAATATAATAAAGTAGTACTACAAACTTCGTTTGGGGGAACCAAAATTATTGCTCGCATTAATTCGACCCTCAACTTGGATATCTTAGAAAGGCTTTGAAAATTTTCCTCTGCAACACTTTCGTGAATGATGCAGCTTTTATTCTGTTCTTGTCGGAGACATACAACTTCCATGTCGAGCACTAACTTACGTAGTAACTTTTACTACGTTGACCGACTTAACAGCAAAGCTTTAACTGAGTTGGATTTAGCTCCAATGAAATTGCACTCAGCAATAAATTTTTCTTACAGCGTAGATACATTAGAAGATAATTAGTATGTGGAATCTTTTCATTTGTTTGCGAACTAATTATGCAACGTTATTAGAAGCTAATTATTACGTGGAACTTTATCATTTGTTTGCGAATTAATTGCGCAAAGTTATTTTCCTCAAAACGTTTGACGCTATTGATTAATTCAGGTCAGATATAGAAGAATAAATAATCCACTCTTGATTTTAATAGTTAATAAATCAATAAAACTAATTCAGCAAGTAAGTACTTGAAGGCATTTTAGACAATATTTGAATATCCAGAACATGACAAATATGTTTACAGTATATCGGAAGCGTCAACACCTAGTCAAAACCTATAAAGTTTTCTCGTAATGAATCAGTGATTGACTGAACTTAGATTAAAGAGGATTTCAAAAGCGATTTTTAATTGTCTCATACAACTTTTTGTATTATTGCCCATATCCATTTCGTTATGTTCAAGGTACGATTTCGCATCGAATACTACATACTATATAGTTTATAGTGCTCACTGGAGTCACATTTTCCATCACGACTCGAGGAAATGATGCCAGAATGTTGTTAGTTTTCTAGTTAGTTTGTGGGGCTAATACCTGCTTACTTAGGGTAAATATTAAGTAGCCCCCTCACTTCTACATAACATAACACACTATATAGTAATTCATAATACCGTGAAATATTTTTAAAATTCACTGCAAATAAACTACGACCAATACCGAATTTTATTACGTTAAAGTAAAGGAAATTCGTTAGGTTTGTATTTAACAAACTCTCAATGTACCTTTATTCATAAAGCATACATTTATGCATTGCTTAAGAGGGCTTACTTTGGCATACTGGAAAGTTGGCTGACTTTATAGTTGATAGTAAAGGGTGATGATTACCTCCCTCAGTAAGACAGTTATCTGTCTGTCTTTCCACAAAGACATTTATGTATAACATTTAAAAAGAGCATCTGAATCAAAATTTGCCACAAAAGTGGGTAGGATGCATGGATGATGCGTTAATTGTATAGTTACTTCGTGGGGAATCAAAACTGGATCTTCAGATATATCAGTATAAGAAAACTACTGCCTTACAGGAACACGTGGAAGGAATATACTTAATTCCTTATAACAATGGGTTCAAACTCAAACTGACAGGGCGGAATTTTTTTAATTAAAAATTTTAATAACAAAATAAAAATATTTAAAATAAACTTTAAATTTCGCTTATCAAAAACATAACATAAACTATAATAATATCATATAAGGAAAACACTCAAATTTATACTTATTTTACATCTTAAATCTAATGTTTGGCACCTGTAACACGACACTTTTCTTGATTACACTTTGTTATTCAAATTTACTGACAGCTAGATATTCAATTTTCAGACTGGCATTTATTTCAAATAATTCTTACATGTTTGATTGATTAATTTATTTTAACCTACTCTAAAAATAAACAAATTATGAAAATGTTCTATATTTTCAGAGGAATTTTCCAAGCGTGAAAAAAACTTGAGAACAAATAATGAAAACCTAGTTACTTTCTCTTATTTATTTAAAATTTTTCTTTGACACATAAATAAAAATACGTGTGTTTGAATGTAAATAATTATGAACTTCATTTCTTACTATAGCTTGATACTTGATGGCGGGCGTTTCAATTCTGATAAAGGTTTCAGCCTTGGCGAGAAAACAAGAAATTACCTTCATCACGAATTATAGATACTTGTTCATCAATCAATCGAATTATTTTCTCATCAGTTTTCAACTGTGAAAAAACGCTGTTCGCATATAAATGTATTCCCAAGCAAAACGATTATTCTCAGTGCAAAAATTCGTAATTGAGCTTTTTTTAGACAGGTACGAATGCAAATTAATAAAATCTATATATTCAAATCTTTGAATAAGATTTATGTCAGACTGTAAATTAATCAACTCTATTTGCTGATTTTCTGGTGCGTTATTCATGTTCGTTTTTAATGGAAATGGAACTAATATAAATTTGAACTTCAAATAATTAAAATTTTGAAATTTTTGCAACACTATATTTTCAACAAATGCATAACTGAAATGTTTTTCCGAGCCGCATAAAATTCTTTGGGGCCTATATTTTGAATCCACTTTCTTACAGAGTATTCCTTATAATACTAAATCTTTTATGAATCTTTAGCCATCACGCCAATTTCATGCATCAGAAACATCGCAGACTATGGTAATCAAGAATACAAAAGCCTTTATACAGATTTTTATAATTTACATGGAGTCTAATCTTTCTGTTGCTTGACTATTTGTAGTTCTAATAGAGAAATAATTGATAAAAAGTTAAGCCCCCACGTATTAGAACACCATATCTAAATATTAAAGATATCTTAACGGAGTGAGTATCGTCCGTACGTGTTGTAAATAAAAATAATTATAATCTATGATCTTCTGGAGCTGTATGGGTGCCAAAAATTACATTTTTTTCCTGTACTGCGCTTAGAATTCTCATTTACTGCATTTTATTTCGGAACATTTCTTCATCAGTTAGCTAAAACATAGGTAAGCAGTTTTACTTTTGTTTTTGTCGCCGCGAATTTATGTTACAGTTAATTCGCATTTATCATTTCAAGATATAATTTTTTATAAGCAGAAGTAATATCATTAAGAACATAAACTATCTTAAACTGATTAGAATAAAATAATAAATTATAATAACTATTTTATGAGATTATCTTATTCACGATAATGTGTTGTTTACATTATTATTATTATTATTTTGCAAAAACTAAGACTGAAATATCTAAATAAATCTGTTTCTTTTAGTTATTGAAAATTGTGATAATTAGATATAATTGTCTTGGAAATTATATAATTGGTTATGTAGATTCTAGGATCCATAATCTTGGAAATTTTAGGCTTAGCAAATAGAATTTTGACAAAATATCTTGTCACATTTAAGATAAAATGCTAACCTTGTAAGAAATATACTGTATCCCCTTCTGCATACTCTTGTGGTGTAAGTAGTTAGTACGTCCAAAAGCAAGACAAAGATCCTGGTTCCGAGTTCCTGTTAAAGTCTATTATCATATTTCGTAGCTTCGAAAACCCAGTAATCTTTACAGTGGCATCCGAATCAAAAGTGTGGTAAGCAATGACTGTACTTTACTTAGGTCACGTGCTTCTTCCCAGTCGTCCTTTTAGTGGGGAAGAATACGGGGAATTATTGTATCCGCCATGCGTACTCTCGCGATGTAAGTAGTTAGAACATCCAGCTAGCAACTGAAAGATCGATGGTGAAGGTTTTAATGATGTAAAGTGGTTAGCATGCCCAACTAGCGAGTAGAAGATATGCGATTCGAATCCACTTAAAGCAGTAATTGATTTAGCACAATGCCTGCCTTTGAAAAACCTAATAGTCCATGAAATCTCGTATTAAAGGGCATTTTTCAATGCAGAATAATTCACATTATCAAAACACGATTTCGAATTAAAAACGGCCATCAAATAGTTTATTAAGCAATAGTTTAAGCCATAATTCATTTAAATGTTGAAAGTGAAATAGAAAATAGATAACCTTTCAAACTTGGCCTCGAGCTGCTTCATCTGCGATGCTTGAGCGATCTCCATGAGCCTTTGCAGAATTTCTCTTTGTTGAATCAAGTGGGTCTTGAGCAGATCCCATTCTTCCCTCCTGTGACGTTCCATCATGGCCGACCACTGCTTCATCTGAGCCACCACCAGCTCGCGGATTTGTGGATCATTGGCCATATCATCAGTGCTGTTTAATGAAAGAACTCGCTCAGTCAGGAAAACACCTTCTCGTCTTCGAAATAAAACATGATAATAATTTAATTCACAGGAAATAAAAAGAAAATGCAATAACAGGAAGTTCATATGACAAGACAAATCAAAGAAAGGTATACAACTATCTTGAAATGTAGGTTTTAAAATTTTGTATTAATATACTTATTAACTTATACATACTTTGTTAATGAACAATTAATTGCAGAATATGCTTACCTATTACAATGATATTGGAGTTTATTTGGATAACCAGTTTCTTCACTTTGGTATCAGTTCGAGAATCACATTTAAGTTTCCTTTCCTATTATACATGGGATAGTTACTGTATGCTATGCCTAATGTCTAATAATTTCCATTTCATTTTCCTGCGGGTAAATTATCAAGACTCAACTACAATAATGGAAAATAGCATACACCATCCTTTCATTCATTACCAAGTTTTATTTTACACTTCTACTGCCACCTTCATAATTGCAAGTATGTTCCTTGAATATGCCCTTAACTATGCAAAATGATTACAGCTATTCTCAGTAACTTCTTCTTATCAAGAATAATTCGCACAGATAAACCAAGATTGTAGAGTTTTTATGTAACGAAACCAATTTTCTTTTATTGTCTGTGTACTTTCGCTCCTACTTTAGTCAGTGCCCAACAGGATGCAATTTAGTGCTTGTATTTAGGCGCAAACGCTTCATTTTAAAAGAGAGAAAGTCTTTGGAAGTTATCGGTGATCATTGTTAACTTCTGCCTTTAAGTAAAGCTATTATGTGATAAAACGCTACATATCAATTATTACTTTCTAACTGTAACTGTAACACCGCGATTAAAAAAATATTACATAATTATAACTCAAACTATGCAAGTACATTTGAGAATAAATACTACAGAATTTAGAGAATAATTTACAAACTCTTCGGCTACTCTGCGCATAAAAATAAAATCATGTAAATTTTGTAAACTAATTGATTCATTTTTATATGTATAATTTAAAATATTTGTCCATAATCCAGGAGATGCATTAAATTACACAAATGTATTAATACTAAAATTAATACATAGAAAGAATATTTAGGTAAACATTATATTACAAAAAACGTAACTAAAATACTTTCATTTAGAGGTCTGAAAAGTTTCGTCAATTTTCTTTCTTTTTTTTATTTATTAACTTTACTGATATGAAAAATAAATGGTAAAGGATAAATTTTGACACGCTAAACATGATTTCGAATTGCATTTTTTTTACTTACTTTTTAATATTTTTTACAGCTTTATCAATTGCTGAGCATTGTTGTTTCTGTATGACAGTTTTTTCTTTATGCTGTTTCCTCTTCTGAGAATCCACTTCTTTTTGCTGTTTTCGAATGAGTTTAAGAAACGCTTTTTCTGTTTTCAGTGTTTCAGCCGTGATTGGTTCAATTTTGAAATCATCTGCAAAAATAAATTGAGTGATTAAAGACTAAAACATTAGATTTATAAATTATATGTTTACTGTATTAAATTTTTAAAACACACAATTAACTTCCATAACTTCTGACTAAGATAGATTCTTAAACTAAGATTAGTGTCCTTCAATAAGAATTAGTAAACTTTTCACAATAAAATTGTTCAGAATCAAGAGATTTATTAAAAAAAAAAAACGTAATAAATGAACAAACGGGGGGGGATAGTAAGCATAATACTTTTCAAAGAATATCTGTATTCAAAATTGTGTTGTATAAAAAGCTCCTTTAAAAGAACGACTACGACCACTACGAATTATAACAAGCATTTCGAAATTCTGAAGTATTATAAATATTCAGGTTTTAGGTTGAACGTCTAGGTATTTATTAACGAAAATAGAAATTGTACGAAATATACTACAGTTCTTGTTTAGTCACTTTTTAAATTTCTTAAATGTTATCATTGTTAATGTAATATACACTCTTTTGCAAAATCTCGAAGCACCATGAAGGATGTGGTTGTTTTTGATTAAATTGAATATGTGTATAGCTCATACACAGATAATAAAATGATTAAAAATCAAAGAAATAGTACCTGTTCACGGCTCACAATCACCTATTGAGTTTTGAAATTAGCGTTGGTCGAACCACCCCTGGCGGCAATGCATGCTTGAATTCGTCGAGACAAGGAGTGGCAGAGGTTCCTAATGTCATCCTGCGACACATTCTGCCAGGCATTCATCAGTTGTCGCTATACATCTACGATATTTTATGGTGCCCGAATCTGGTGGCCTCCCATGCCCCAGACAGGTTCGATTGGTGAAAAGTCTGGTGATCTTGCTGGCCAAGGAAAAGTATCAACTGCACGCAGATAGTCCAGAGATATGCGAGCGGTATGTGGCCTGGCATTATCTTATTGGAAAATGGCCCCAGGATGACGTGCCATGATGTGTAATGCATGGTATCAACATGTCGTTGAGCTGTTAAAGATGCACGGAGGATGACTAAAGATGATTTGCTGTCATAAAAAACAGCGCCCCACACCCTCACACCAGAGGTTATGGCTGTATGCCTTTGTCAAACAAAGGCTGATTGGAACCGCTGGCCCCGTCCTCTCCAGACACGAACAAGGTGGTCATCTGCTTCAAGAGTGAAGCGGGATTTATCGCTGAACACTGTACGATGCCAGTCTGGTGGCAGCCATGATGATCGGTTTCGACACCACTCCAGACGACTCCGCCTATGTTGTACGGTCAAAGGCAAACGTCTTAAAGGCCTCTGTGAGCGTAATCCCGCCTCAGACAAGGGTGAGATTGTGGACGGTACCACGGGAGGTTTACACGTGGCTGTACTGCGTTGAATAGTCAACAATGATACCGTTGGGGCGGTTCGGGCCTGACAAACTATCATCCTATCTTGCCTCACATTTTTTATCCTTGGCCTTCCAAAGCCTTCATTTAGTCGGCAATTTCCTTGTAGCAACAATTGCTGCCAACGTCTTTGCACAATAGTGTCTGTAGGTGCAGGTGGCGGCCTATTGCTCGGTATGACTACCCAGCTTCACGCAACCCTACAATGCGACCACGTTCGAAGTCGTTTAGCTGTCTGTAAGGTCTTCGATATCGCCGTAATGGCATTTTTAGTTGCTTCTTTACGGAATTACAAAGGCAGCAAAAAAAAAAAAAAAAAAAAAAAAAAAAAAAAAAATTCTGCCTCATTATTGGTTTTATACTCTGTGAATTGCGCACTAGAAACGCGCGCTATGATCGTAATTTCTGTTGCCTTGAAACTTTGATCATTTGCATGTTTGATCAAGATGTTTTTGCATACCAAATTTCATCACGATCGCGAAACTGCTTCTTGGTGCTTCGATTTTTTTTGCAAAAGAGCGTAACAAGGCGATGCAGGTGCTAATACTTCGTATTTCAAAATATCATATTCTATAACTATTCAAATGCTATATTTTTATCAAACGGAATTTTAATTTTTCTTTCGTTCTAGGGAGCGAAACTATATATAATTAACAATGGCATCTTTTTTCAAATGTACAAAATCAGTAGTTAACGATTAGTGGCATATAACGATTTGGAAGCATGATTCGAATCCAGGACTTAACCCGAATTGAAGATTAACTTGTATCATTCAAGCATATATATTTAAGAATGTGCGCGTTACTGCATATTGGTATCTAAAACTTAATTACATAAAATAGTTAAATTATTTTATGAATATTTAAAATCATTTCTTATGAATGGTGGGCTAGAAAATAGGGATATCACATCTTTCGATATCAACTAAGGTGAATGGATGTTCGAAAATTATATTTCCGCAAAATTTATTGTCAGCATTTACCCCATATGTACATTAAAATAAGACAATATTTCAAATTAACTTCTCAAACACAATTTCTTCTTTAAAATGGAGAGTTATTAATAAATTTGTACTATACGGCTCATTTTATGCTTAAGTTTTATATGAAAACATCTTCTATCATTTTATTAATATCATTTTTGAAATGTCTGAAAGTACACTTTTTAAAAATTTTCGATACAATAGCAGGAACACGCCAGGAGGAATTTATTATAAAACTCAAAATAAATTTTAATCATCTAGAATGTCAAAAGTCTCCAAATCAAAACTTGCTGCTTCAACTCCGAGATCTCAAGGGAAATATTATGGCTAATAGAACCAGTCTTTTGCTAACGGATTAATCAATGAGGCGGAAAATGAGAAAGAATTTTTTAAAATAAACCTTTCTTATCTTCATCTTTCTTGGTGATGGAATTGGTAGCTCCTAGCTGAAGATCTTTGGTCTGGATGTCCGCTTCTTCAATGCCCATGGCTCGCATCTGAGCCAGTCTTTTCTCCTGAGCAGAAAGGAAAGCCCGAGGATCAGATAAGGCGTCCATCAAATCTACAAACAATAAAGCAAGTTAAGATTTTAATAGTTTTATAAAAAAATTAGACTAACAAAATATAGCATACCTTTAACTAAGAATGACTGAAAAGTTCTGGCTATTAAAACTCCAAATATAATAAATTATTTCATACCTCAAAAGCAGTCAATACAAACAACACAGAATTGGAAGCAAATTCCAATTCGAATTTCCAAATTCAAAAAGGAAACAGTTTTATTCTAAGAATAACACGTAAATAATAATGTAATAACATGTTTAATGCAGACGTAAGGAACATCGCTGTCTATAAGAAGTTGCTTAATTATTGAATTTGAATTAGGAATTTTCATGTATCAAGAATTTAGTTAAAATTAGTTTTTGTTTTCAAATTCGAGCTAAGCAAGCAAATGTAAATTTTAAAACTACGCAAAACAGCAACCTTCTTTTTCCTAATTTTAAAATTTAGTGTTTTATTTTTAATATTCCTGTACTTAAAGAAATGTTTTCATTACAAATTATCATCAACGAAACATAAGTGATACTTATATTACTTAATCTTTGATGCATATTGACTGTATACTTAAAGCACTTGTAATAATTTTAATTCTATGATTTCTCATCGATTTACTGTTCACGTGCAAGGTATTTATTGGGAGCTTTGTTATAGGATAAATAAGAATGGCAACTGGTTAATGGATATTGCTCTTAAAGAACTGGAATAACTAATAAGAAAGATTTAAATTAGAAAAAGTTCTTTCCTCAGTTGCTGGTACCCAAAATTTAAAACCCGAACTCAAACCACGTATTGGAATCTCAGCTAAACAATGTAAAACTTTACAAACAAGATTGAAAAATCATGAACATCTTTTCATTAATAGGGATTTAAAAACTGTAAGCAGTGCAAAAGCTTATGAACATCGCATCTGGAAAATTAAAAATACTCGTAATTCCTACTTACCACCTAAACCATCCGGAACATAAATCTTGAGCTCAATACTTATAAACAGCATAGCAAGAGACATGTGAAAATTACCCTCCGTCCGTAGAGAAACATGCCGATAGCCTACAACAGAATATTTATTTATTTATTTGTAGGAATTATTCGAATATTTAAAATAATAAGAGGAAAGTCTCTTCTCTTTCTATAAAATTAAGCGAAGAGCATGAAACTTAAGACAAGCAAATAAATAGTTTAAGTAATAGTTAATTTAAAGGTCAATAAAATTTTAATAATTTGTGTAGCACTTTATACAAGCAGTGTATGGGTAATAAGTAATAAATTTTTTTAACTTTGCTACTGTATGTTTTATTATTTTAAATCAAACACAGTAATTTATTTAAGTTATTAATTTAATTTTAAAATATAAAGTTAAATTTGCATGTAAAAAGCTCAAATTTGAAAAATACCTGCTTTTGGGATTATTCTGAAGGTGCTAGGATTATGCGACAAAAAATGTTTTGATATCGTTTACAAATTTAGGTACACTAATTTAATTAAAGCCGTTGAATGCTAGTAAAATGTGTGCACTGTGCTTATTTAAAGTAGACTATATTTCAGAACAGCTGATGTTTAAATTTGAGAATGCATAATGTGACAAAAATATAAATGCATAATATCCTTCAGTCGATTATAGCGCTATTACTTCGTTTGATGCATTAGAAGTAATGCAGTATTATTTTATTCAAACTTAAGAGTATGTTTTAAATTTAATCTGGCAAGTTTTTTCCTCAGGTTTCAAAGTGTTACAATATAATTTAAGATTACAAAAGGCGTATTTTACCTGCCTGCAGGCCATCAAGAGGAAGAATTCTCTGCCCTAACATTTTGCTGTTTTCGTCATACACTGCAATTCGGATAACTGCTAAATCTGGAAGAACTACCTAAGAACAAAGAAAATGTTATACCATGTATTACTTATTTAATTCTGAAGGACCAATAAATTTTAAAATAAAACAAAGAAAGCAAAAGTTACTTTACATTGAGATTTTAGAAGTCGTTATTGACTCTTTTCCAATTTTTAGTTTTTCAATCTATAATTGACTACAGTTACGGCACTTTTTCATATAGTTTCGTAACTAAGTCTAGATACCAATCAAGAGAAACTAAGGGAACATTCAGTCGTGACATTTATGCAATTGTTGAAGTAGTCGATTTCGTGGTTCTATAACACATGGTTATAAAGCATTAAGAGTAGAATTTTCAATCATTTAAATATATTATGCATTCATTGCAGTTACATTTTAGTTCTGAGGTGAAAGCACTCACAAAAATTTATTTTCATATTCGCAAACGCCTTCTAAATTATTCACAATTTACATTGAAAAGACAATCAAAGACAGCAAAAATGCATGTACTAATCCTTACATTCCTTGTATCATTTTCACAGCATAACTACCGTTTGGTTTTAGAAGAGATATATATTTTCGAGTGATTGGCAACTCATACTTTGGAAAACTGCATAATTAGAATTGTCCCCTTCACTGATCTACTTCCTCCCGCTACTTCAGAGCCCATAAATTTTTGCGATTATGAAGAGACTACTGAAATGAGTTTTCGTATGGTTTTCTTTACAGATGGCAGCAAGATGAACAACAAGGTTGGCCTTGCATTTGTTCTTTTTGAAGGCCATTCTGAGGTTTGTTATTTTAGACATCGTATACGGAATGAATGCACAGTTTTTCAAGCAGAATTTCTGTGTATTTATCCTTATCGTCAAATGGATCAAGGATAATGGGACAGCATCCTCAAGGTACCTTATTTTTCTGATTCTCTTTCTTTTCTTCACCTTTTGAACAGTATTACCAGCTGCGAAAAATTAGTTATCGAAACCCTATTAACTGTCAATTCGCTTAAAAATAGAGGAATTGATATCCGCTTTGCTTATGTGCGTGCTCATCACGGTTTCTGTGGAAATGAAAGAGCTGATTTTTTAGCTAAAGATACTTTAAATTTACCCATTGATATCAACATATGCCTTCCAAAGAGGAATATATTTCATCTTGTAATGCTGAGGCCACCAAAACGTTCTTTCTTTCTATTTAACAAAGACAGCATTCCGAGTCTTTCCTCTCTATAAATTTAAAAGTTTCTCAGTTTTTATCTGGTCATGGTGTAGAGACATTAGGATTTTTTGGAAGCAGGAAAGATGAAAAATTAGCAAACGCCTTCGCCGGAAATCGAACCGTGGACGTCTGGAATACCGGCCCAGTGTGCAGAACCACTACACCACGAAGGCATGCTAGGAAGGCAAGAGAAATACCTTATAACGGTAAATTTGCAAGTTACCTGTTTCGTTTTAATCTAAGATCAAACAATTTATGTGAATGTTCAAGAAGAGTACCTCAGGATGTGGAACATTTGATTTTCTCATGCCTTACATTTGATGGCCCTAGATTATGCTGGCAGAATGATTTAAATTGTTCGGAGTGACTTGATCAGTGAACTTGCTGTTCGCACATTTTTTAGACGATTTTGGTAAGCGGTAATAAAAAAGCGTTTGCTGAAAAAGAAGTAATTGCAATTGTACTATGTTTTTAAAAATCAAAATTATCGTCTGTGGCTTAAAAGTTTTGTTTTTATTCAAAATGGTGAATTTAACAAAGCAGTGGTTCGAAGGCTACATTTACGCTTTTTCTGAAGAGAAATATGCGTACTCCGTTATCCAAAAACGATGTGAGAGTCATGGTTTTGTGATATCTAAAGCGTCGATAGGTAATATCATCAACAAGAAAGGAAACAAACGTCAAATTGGAGCCTCAAGTGGGGCAAAATTTCCAAACAAGTATCCAAGGAAAAAACGGACATCTTCGACTATTGCAAAGGTACGTCGTTTAATGTTAAAAGAAAATCCCCCTAGTCAACGGACAGTTGCAAAATCATTAAAATGCTTGGTGTCCACTGTAAACAAAATGATAAACGTTGATTTAAATCATAAGAAAGCGAAAAAACGCAATGTGCATCGTCTTCTTCCAAAGCATATCGCTCAACGCAGGACGCGCTGCAGAATTCTATATGAGAAACACTTATCCAAAGAAAAATGGAAAACAATTGTCACAATAGATGAAGCATAGGTGTATTTAAATTATTGTAACAAAAACAGAGCCATTTATTATCATAAAAGGGGAGAAAAAAATTAAGTACATGGTTCAAAGAATCGAAAGAAAGTTTTTCTAATGGATTCATGATAATTGCTGGTTTTTCTTATAATGGCAAGTTAAAAATAAAGAGAGTGCAAAAAAATGTCAAGATTAACTCCAAATACTATCAGGAACATATTTTATCGCCAATATTTCTGAATGAAATACCATCGCTTTACCCACAGTGCCATCCATCTGTGAGATTCCATCAGGACAAAGCTAGCAGTCACACATCAAAATCCACTGTAAATTTCCTGAAAGAAATGGAACAAAAAACTGGTATCAAGGCCTTACCCTTCACTAATATCCCTACTAAATCTCCCGATGTGTCACCTATGGATTTTTGTGCTTTCAGACTTCTAAAAACTGCATTATCCAAACGTTGTCCCAAAACCCTAACAGGACTCTGGAAAACTGTTCGGGAGGAATGGGATAGAATATTTCTTCTGCCACTTCAAAAGGCATTATTATCCTGGAAATTGCGGTGTCTAAAGATAGTTCAGAATAAAGAATGTCAAATAGAACATTTAAAACACAAGAATTTTATGTAATTCAGTTTTATGAATACAATATACATCGTCTAAAAAATGTGTGAACAGCCTCTGTATGCTTTTGTTCGTTTTATTTATGCACATGTAACTTTTAATGTTTTAGTTGACTTACTTCTGCAAGCCCCGTGTTGTACATAGTATGTGGTGCATGGGGAATCTGTGTGTTTTCAAATTTAAAAAAATCCAATTTAACAATAGTACTATTATAGAATTTTGAAAATGACAGTATATTGTTATCGGAAGAAATTGTAAGTGAAGAAATGATTGGCGATTCTTCAATCACTCATTGCACGATATTGCAAAACATGTTCTTGTTCCCGATAAAATTTTAATATACAGAGAATACTTCTGTGTAGTTTTTTAAAAAACTGGATACCTTTCTGAAGACGAAGGGCTCTTCGTTGTAAACGGGGTTGAGTCCGTTGGAGGGTACGAGACGGGTGCGGAATTCTTTTCGAATGGTGTCGGTGGGCAGTCCGTACATGTCCACTTCGACGTAGGTGCCGACTTTCTTGTCGGAGAGGAACTGGCCTGAAATGACCCGAACCGAACACTGTGCCGCAATCACTCCATCTACGGGAGACTCCGCAAACGGATCGAACGTTTTATCTGGACGACGCATGAAATCTGGCTTCAGAAGGTACCTGAAATAAGATTTCAGATGAATTTATGGAAAATGGATGGGCAGTGTTACAAAAATAAATAAGAATTTCTTCGTAAAATTTAAGTAAGATGTAAAATTAACTTTCATTCATAAACTCACCCACAGCCTCCATTGTATTCAAATTTTCCTTGATTGAGCTGCATGGGTAAATCCGATGTTTGGAAGTTCAGAGCCACCATTTGGCATCCAGCATTCCAAAATATCTATATTTATACATAAACAAAAAGTTAGTAGCAGTAATTTAACTGCATGCAGGTTATATTTTTTATGCGAGAAAGCAAACTTCAAAAATTCCTAATGTAGTGTTTGGAACAGTATGTTTTCATCACGCTTGAAAAACGTTAAAAGGGTTTTGATGGCTTTGGCACTGAAACCAGAAATGCGGATCCGTATTCAGAGAAGGATAACTTTTAACCATCAACTTGCCTAAATATAAGCAATTTAACAATTTCATTAAGCTTATAAATGACTCAATAATTTTAAAACTGATGTACATTTATAAGCTTAATATGTGATTTTACAATAATGAGTTTGCAAAAGTATTAACAAAATACCTCATTAAAAATTCTGTATAGTGTAACGGACTATTTGATGATCTTTTAAAAAGTGCAGCTTGAAATCTGCTAATTATCTATTCGACCTAGTAATATAGCTTAGAAAATTGTACTTATGTAATAGAAAAACATTAATAGTTCAAAAATTTAGATCAGCCATGCTATATTTAAGCATCCATGCTGTTTCAAAGAATTATTTCTGTAGAACCCATTGTAAAACTAAATAGCAAGATTAATACTTTATTTCAAAATAATTATTTATTCCACCGAAAATCTCAAAATGCTAAAACTCATTGTAAAATGACATAACAATATAAGCTGTGGCCATCAATTCGGATGAATAGAAAAATTAAGTTTCTATTAATATTAGTTTCGAAGAAAGAAAATATAACGATCTTTCGATGAGAGGTGTGGTTTCTCTTTTTCAAAGATATTATTCTCAAGAGGAACAGTTCCGGTTCTTCAAAATGATGTATCTGTTGACAGGGCGATAAAAGAAAAGCGATTTCACGAAATAAAATGCCAATACATTTTGTAGTATTAAGATGCATGCAATACATTTTAGGATGTACTTCAATACAAAATTACAAATAAATATACATGGAAATTATGAAAATAATGAAACTAGAATAATGAAACTAGAATAATGAAACTAGAAACAAACACGCATGTAAATTAAATTCTATATAAGAATTCTCCTGTATATGTGAGAAGCAAATAGATGTTGAACATTTGAATTAGAATAATTACATAAAACCAAAAAGATTGATGATTTTGGAAAGAAATTCTATTTACTGCTTGAAAATTTTAGTTTTGCGTTTATTTCGGAATTCAAAGTTAACATGTGTATCAAGTCAAATCTTCTTGGACATTTACATTCAGTGCAGCGATGCGAGGCTCGTTTAACCTGGAATCTCAGTATAGAATAGAGTAGGTATCTATAGACTAGAGCAGTATATGGAATAAAGTAGAATTGTTAGTGACGAGTCCCACTTTGAAATAAGCTACAATGACTAGCGAAGACATGTCTGGAGATATCCAAGACGGCGGCGGCATAGTGACCTGTGAGCCACTTTTCGCACAACTCGAAAGCAGGTCTGGGGTGCAATTTCATTGGGTAGTCGAACACATTTCGTTGGCATGTGTTGCACTCTTACAGCTCGGCGGTCAGTTCATCGATGGTATTCTACGTCCTTCTGTGAGGCTCTTCCTTTTGAGGCATCCTAGACTTACATTTCAACAAGATAATGATCAGTTATATGCAGGAAACATTACTACTAACTGTTTTGTGTTTGTCAAACACTTCCATGGCCTGTTATAACGACAGATTTCTCTCAACAGAGTGCATTCGAGGACTGATGAGCAAGCGCCTTCGATAATGACAGGATGTTGCAGATCTCACTGAACACGAAAAGTTTCAAGAAATCCAGCCAAAGGTCATCCACCAACTCTTCGAGTAAATGACAAGTAGGATAACAGTTTGCCTAGGGGCTAGGTCTAGGCCAATGCTTTATTGATTGATTTATTAAATAAGGTATTGGCCCACGTATATGTTCTAAATAAATCATTTAGCTTCTTTAAAATTTTAAGCGTTTCTTTTCATACAAAACATCTACTGAATTTCGTCCCCCTTCGGATAACTCCTTTTACGTGTGTCAACTTTCTTTGGTTTAAAGTATATTTTACTCAGTAGTACTTATGTATGATTGCATAAAGAGATGGATGCACAATTACTTGCAAATATATAGTTTCTATTTCTCTTGCGTAATTTTACGCTCTACGTAAGATTTAAACTGCACACCTTTGATCTAGACCAACAGCAGATAAAAGAGTTCGAAGCTCCTCCTAGTTTGCTGAACCCTAACCATTACCACTCTTAGTTTCGTACAGTTTTGTAATAATGAATAAAAATTAGCCTTAGATGTAGTTTTCGGAGATTACTAGACCACAATTTAAGAATGGTTGATATAGACCTATTTACGTATTCAGTCAACTGAAAAATGTGACTAGAGAAGTCAGCCTTCGGTTATTAATTGTTATTTTCTTTAAAACTGACCTTTTCTTTTTAGTTGATATAAAATTAAGCTATTTAATTGAATTTTCCTAAGATCTCAAAATTGCGATCATAAATCACAGCTCCTTTGCATCAGACAAATGGTTGTAATTGATTATTTTCCATTTTTACGCAATAAATTAGGGTAGAAATAAAAAAAAAATTAATAATTTCTGTCATAAATTCAAATTCAGAAAACATTAGAATAAGTAGACATTATATATACTATTTTATGGAAAATACTTTTCTATTTTGAAGAAGAGAACGTTTACACATATGGTATGATCTTAAGCATTAAGTCACAAGAATGAATCAAAGAAGAATTAAATAATAATCATTAATGATATGTGGAATATTGCATAAAATAATACATATGATTACTTACTTGAGGAAGATAATTACTAGAATCTGCTCTGGTTCCTTTTGGATAGATACGACTGAGTTGTCGTTTATTGTAGCTTACAAAAGGTTAACGAAATAATGGTTATATAGTTGATTTACAAGAATAAGTATTAAAAATCCAACTGAATTTTGCCATATTTGGATATGAGCATAAAAAGGACACTGGAATGTTTTCTTAAATGGCAAATGCATTGTATATTCTAGCTGTTAGCGAAAATATACCATTAGGCAAAACAACCACATTAAATTGGCAGACAATTTAAATAAAACTCTATCGATTTGGAATGCAGATAATTATAAGCCTCTCTTCTTCAGAAGTAAAACATTCTTGTTGTCCAGGTAGAGCAAACAGCCGAATAAGTAGGGAAATGAATATTCATTTCATCACTTCTCAGTTCATTCATTCATTTCCTTATTCAATTTGGCTCTTTGCTGCACCTTCTCTGCAATTTTCTGTTTGATTCTGAGAGAGAAATAACCTAAATTAGTTCAGCATTAAAATAGATATAATTTTTTTAAAATTTACTCCAATTTAAGGTTTTATCTAATTTTTTATAATTTAAGATTACCACGTTTCTCTTCCGTATATATTCTATAAAAACTCCCGAAAGTCTTTTGCAATCCTTATAGAATCAAACCTAAAATAGGAATATAAGATAATGTAATCTTCACTTTTATGCAGGATCTCCTGTAAAATGTTAATATCAGCAGCTCTACATATGCTTATAAACAACTGCATGGAAACTTTCTAATTGCCTTCAGAGTAAGAAAGAAAGAGACTGGTGTGTTTTTTATCCAATTCCACAATTATAAAAATTTTTAAATTTTAAAGATGAAAAATATACTAAATACATTACAGATTAACAAAATTTATTACTACACATTATGCACTTTTACCTTTGGCATTAAAAATACATTGACATCTAAGAAAATATTTCTAATGTATCTAAAAACAGAATTATATCTAGAAAACGTTCGTGTTGTTATATATTAGTTTTTCACGTTGGTTGAATAAAAATCAATATTTGGAAAGCTTACAAAGAGCTTTCAGCATCGTACTAACGTTTCGTGCAAACGCACTTACATCTTTTAGGATATTTAGAGAAGCCGTGTTTCTTTTTTTTATGCGTTGAAAACATTTTCACAGTCCAAACGTTTGCCAAAGCTCAAAGGTTTGATCTATATTAATTTGGAGTCCATTAATTTACTCTTGTCATGACTTTTTGCTGTACACAAAGTAAAACAAATTTGTGCTTTATTTAATAATATTTTTTGTTGTAATTGAAAATCTTTCTTAATATGATATCATTTGTGGAGCATTTATTCAAATGAAGATCAGGGTTTACCGTTCAAATTTCAATAATCCATCCGGTTTAGCTTCTTGTAGAATTTTTTTATAATAATATCTTTTCTATTCTTTCTCAGTAAATATTGTTTGCAAGTTTTTAGATAAATAAATAAAGCCTCATTTATTACAGATAATTTTTAGTTCTTTTAATTCAAAAAAGTTTCAAAGTCAAACAAGTTTCAAAGTCAAACTAAGTTACATAAAAAATAATTCTATTTAGGTAAATTCTATTAAAAAAACATAATTAATTCCATTGGTTCTTACTGTGAATCTATCAACAGTTAAAAAATTGTTTCCTACTTTTCCACAGAAAAAAAGAAAATAATTCAGTCACCAGTAAATAAAGCAAATCAACAACAAACGCCTTATTGTGAAAGTGAATGCTAAGAGAAAATATTTCAATTTAAATGCAATTAAACTAGGTTCACTGTTTAGTCAGACTGCACAGAGTTAAGGCTAAAAAATACATCTTCTCTGTTCTATAAAACAGTAGTCGAAGATTCAAACTCTGTATAAGTTTAAATTCCAATCAACATGACTTCCAAGATATATGCATCTATTTTTTGGAAGGGGGTGACATTTACACCTATACGTCTAAAAACATACATATTTTTTTCAGAGTAATACTGACTGGTTGTAAAGAGAATTCTTGATTTAAACCGAAAACAATGCTTATACGATAAACGATATTAAAATTTTGACTTACTTACCTAGTATTCTAACATAATTCCAGAGGGAGGAATATTTCAAACAAACCGTTTACAGATGCTAAAGAGAGTCGACAATTGTATTGAAACAGAATTCAAGAATTTAAGTGTAATTAATGATCTGTAATTCTGACTAAATGACCATTCTTATTAAACATATTTGCAACCATATTGTAATTTAAAAGGAAAACACTTGAATAAAACAAAATATAGTGAACACATGCGTTTTAATTTGTTTTGCAAGTCCAAACAAGGAACAAGCAAAATCATTAAAAATATAAGCAATCTGATTCGTACTGAATTTTCTTTCTCAGAAGAGTTCTGTTACTGAGGGCTGTAAATATTTCTTTGAATGAAAGCCCCATGAGAACTCTACTATCACGCTAGAGTTACATCAGGCACAATATGTTGCGTGACGAATAAATGGATTGTACATGCTCATCAGCCAGCGGTTCTCAGTTTCATTACAACTTTACGCAGATATAATTTAAAGAGTGGCTAAGAGAGTCTTAGGAAAGTTATTCTTGGTGTTAAATTTTATGGTAAAAGCAATCAAATCGTTAATGTTTTTCAGGTCAAGCTGCTACAGGTTTTATAACTGTTACGAAATGTTTGTTGTGAGTTTTATAATATTAACTACTTATACGTTTTTCAGTTTCGCACAATTTTGGTCTCCTTTTCTATAAGAAGAAGGCTGTTTTTCTTCTTCTTATTATTGCTGGTTTATAAAATGGTGTATTAGGGATAATTTTTTTATAGATCGAGATGTTGTCTATCGCATATCGCGTATTTAAATTTTTCGTAAGGGCTCATTATGCATGGTCCAAAAAGCATTTCATACATTTTCCTTTGCTGAAGACAGATGTTTTAAATGTTTTCAAAATGCTCGCAATATTTAAGAAGCACTGAAAGAAGTAAAGGAAACAACTGTTCCTTTTATCCAATTTCATAAAATACCATTTATTAAAAACGGAAATTTTCGAAAATTGCCATTTTCAGTCTTCAGTTAAAAAAAAGCAATAGAATGATTCATAAATATAAGCAATTTCAGCATTCTGGATTACTAACTAGCTATTCAGAGCTGTAAAGCTGTAGATAGTGACGGAACAGTCTATATAATTTTCCAGTTTATTATCACGTTCATATAAGGATGCTACTAATCACTAAATGCAAACTCGACAATAAACATTTAGGATTCTAGAAATATGGGGCGATTTTCTCGCTACAAAATTCGGCATTACGTCCGCTTCATCTCACTGTATAGAAGTCAATGCCAATGCCAATGATAATAAATTACGGAGTGCCTATGGTTCAAAAAGAAGTCAATGAATGAATTAAATATGTTTTTAAATCCGTTTAGAATTCTGTATATTGTTGCCATTTTATTTTGGTTAAACATTATAGTCATTGTTTTGTAAGTCTTATCATGTAAATGATAAGTGAATTATCTTTTGATCTCGTTCAATTAACTTTCAAACTGCATGGCTACGCTATAAAATGAGAAGCGCATATAGTGACCGGACAAGAGCTTTCTTAAAACTACCTGAAATTAATTCGAAGATCCTCGAAACATGGTTGCTAGGCAACATGTAGAAGATAATGCAAGTCTTTTTCGAGTTAAAAATAACCGACTGTTTTTCCTTGTAAAAGCTAAAGCATATGCAAAATTCGTGTTCGAGTATTAGTAACATGGCAGCAAGTAGTTAAACGAAAATGACCGAACCAACTCTTAAATTAAGAAGTTACCGTTTTACAAGAGTTGACTTCAGTCATGACCAGAACGTATGTCAGATATAATACGTGTAAGTACATATATCAAACATATTTTTACTTAAAATTAAATTGTACAAAATTTATATTCATTTTAATGCTTATTAAGTGATTCTTGATCAATATTCCTCATGCTATTTGTTATTAGTATCTATTTACTGACAAACGCAAAAGCAGTTTGCTAAATCGAATATCGATAAATAATAAAATTCTACCTTTATTTGAATCTGATATCAAATAAAAGGTCTTAATGCATTCTAAGAACAAAACAATGATCGTTAAAAAAACAGTAACTCGCTTTAATCGACCTCAGCAACAAGTAAACGTAAAATTGTATCCATTAATTCGCTTAACTTTTATAAAGTCAAGAATTTTATTTCTTCTTAGATATTCGATTTAGAAAAGAAGACGTTAATCTAGTCATTGATTGTTTACTTGTAATTTAATCAAATCTCTCATTTCATGAAATTTTATACTCTCATGGTTGTTGGGATGCCCATCCTAATGCAGAAGGACACCTTATCTTACTGCTCGCTAATTATACCACTGACACAGTTTGATACGCTAGGTTGCTTAAATAAAGAAATAAAAATAAATATGATAATTATTGCTAGAAGACCAAGAAAAAGAAGGCTATCATTTCAGACAAAATATCATGCAATCATTTATTATTTTTTTATGATGTCTTTTCTATGAAAAAACAAAACTACTCAGGTGACCGTAAAGATTCAACTTTTCATAATGTCATTGAAAACGTGTATTTATAAATTAAAGGATACTTGACGAATTCTATAGCTTGTGACTTCAAATAACCCAGGGCAGTGTTCTCGGCAAAGGAAGACATATTGTAATGTAGATTTTTCTCTGAAAAACAAATAGATTTAATATTCAAAGCAATTAAAGTATCCCAGCATATATATAAATAAAAAATAAAATGTTAATAAAAACCAAAATTAGTCAGCTAAAAATAAGTCTAAATCTTTGCATAATTTGCATTCAAATTTAGAAGTTAAAACATATTATAGGTATTGTAAATGCAACATATAAGTGATATAATTTCTGCGAGCAACTAGTTGTACAAATGTGGAAAGAACAATCCAATGTGTTTTACTCTTTTGGCGAGGAAAGAACAATCTAGTATGCATACCTTTTCGGCATGGGGAACCACTGCCGTAGCTTTGGGCCCCGGTTGGAATGCCCGGTTGGCATGGATGCTTGTCAGTGAATAGTGTCTTTACGGCACGAGGTCACGTAAAATACTGTTGAGCTGAAAGTCCTGTCGAAAGTTTTATGGTGGGAGAAGAAGGGACTTCTATCCCTTTTCCGCACCTTGGAGGATTTTACGTCAAAATTGGAACGCAAACTGGGCAAAACTCGGACTTCTATCTATAAGGTGCCAAAGGTGGCCAATGACAGGCATTTACAATCCCTTGGTTATGATGAATTCATGGACCAATCAAAATCCTCCCAGAACAAGAAAGAATTCAGTAAGCACAATAATGACAAAACAATCGACTTCTGGTAATACCAAGGACAGCGTTCAGGATTTACGCAAAATCACGATTAATCGAAAAATAATTAAAACCCCACAGGAAAGAGGAATAACCCATGTTATAGTTAACAAACAGTAATGCTAATAATTTACCTGTATATTCAAGCAATTTAATTTCGCAAATATGTTCATTTGATTACATTAAACTAAATTAATATTGCCAAAAAAAGATGAGGGAAGAAAGAAAGGTAAGAAAAAAAAAAGGGGGGGAGGAAACTTTCTTTTTTTACATATTACACTTGTATTTCGATGAATAATGTATGTTAAATAGTAGTAATGTTTTAATAAATAATAATGATGATGATGATGATGTTTTAATAATAATAAATTAATGAATAATAATAATGTTTTAATGGCTATACGTTTGATTTATTTTTACTAAATTTGCAATTTATTTTAGCGAATGTGATGTAACAATGTCTATTTATTCATAATTTAGTACAATTAAATTATGTAATGTTCTGAACAAAAATGACTTAAAAAAATTCTGAAAGGTTTCAGATTTTAAATTACGTCCAAAGGGGCGTTTTTTTAACGTTTTGTGTGTTAACTTTATTTATTAAATATCACGTTCTTTGCACCTAAAACATAAAATTTAGTTCAATAGCAATGTCGCAAAATAATTTTAAAATGAGCCTATCTTTAGAATTTCCGATACACAGGTCCGCGCGCTGGAGTAAAAAGGTCTCCCCCCTTCGCTTTAAATCGCTTTAAATTTAATAAGATTACTGTATATACGTACTTACAGTTCTTTCAAGAATTATTTTAGAGTTTATTCAGACAGTCGTTAACTGCTTAACCGAATTAGTGACTTGTGTAGTTGTAATCATAACTGAAACCTGAAGTAGACGTCCCACCTCCTTGAGGCTCTAGCAACCATTCATCCATGAAACACATATACAAGTCAACAGGACACCAGATACGAAATCTAGCCCGTAGTGTATAGCGTCTAGACTCCGGAGACCATCCAAGCGGGCGCAAACCCTCGGTCCCCTCCGGGCTTTATACAAAGTGTTGGCCGAACTATACACTCAGACAAAATTAAAAACTATGACAGCTGTGCTCCCGGTCACCATTCCGGTCGCAGCAAATATATTCAAAAGGGTGTTCCATCCACTCTGCCAGTCCCCAAGCAGAGGATTGAATGAGCCCAAACCCCCCCCCAAGGATATCCACAAAATCTAACAATGTAGTTAATCTACAGCCAAGGGGCAGACAAGACAGTACCAGTACGATCCTGCCGAGTCTGAACCATCCACCAAATGAATGGTGGTTCTAGTCCTGTGAAGACTGATTATATACACCCGTAGTCGAAACTGCCTAAGTACAGATCCTAGTCAATAGCTTCAGAGGTTTTACCTGCATCAAACTCTGAAAGTTTGATTTGAGTTCCCAATCCCAACGAATGGTTAGTTTTCGTGGTTTTCTGCATGCGTAGTACGAATGTGAGTCTTTTTTTTTTATATTCTATGAAATCATCCCTCCTTTTAGGGAGATCATCTTAGTGTTCTTTACTACTATAATAAAAAAATTCAAATTTTCTCCTGAAATTCGGTTCATCATAAATTCATTTGATTCTTATTGTTTATTGTACCCGGCGATACTATACTTTCATCTAGCTAGATGCACCTGGTGTGCTTTGTCACAATTCAAATAACCCTAATCTAGACCAGAAACATTAGCACACTAACAATTTCCTAGTGAATAGCTCCTTTACTTTTCAGCAAGGGAATGTATTATTTTTTCACTAAAACAGAAACAAGGTAGTTGCTACTGTAAAATTATTTAGCACAATAGGATGTATTTAACTAATTTTGGTATTTTACCGTTATGCATTTTATAGATACTATTGTATATGTGTTAGTTTATTTATTCTTGTTTACACACACAGACACATACACACATAGGCCCCCAGAAGGTGCTGTCATTGGGTCACGGCATGTATATGGTTTCTATTTCACAGGCGCCAGAAAGTGTGGCATGTGTATAACGGAAAAGTACCCGAATTTGTAAGTAACAATATATACAATCTCACCTTCAGCAACGTCAAATCCTAGGAACTTCACGGGTTGTGCGTAATTGACAAGAGAAGAGAGATAAGGATGCACGTGAACCGTCGCACCCGTATATTTATAGTTAGCGATCGCTATCTGTTCTGCCAGCTGAGGTGGTTCCTGCAATTTGAAAGGAAAATGAATCAGTAAAAATGTCTGATTTAAACAAACATTCTTTTAGTAAAATGACATGTGAGCATAAAAAGAAAAAAATCAAATTTTTCGAATGTCTGAGAATTATAAAGATGGCCAATAATTAAATTCAAGAATACAATTTCTAGAAATGTAATACATGTCAACTTTGTTTTAAAAAATAAAATAAGTTCGACTTAATTTTTTTCCTTTTGTTTCTTTAACTTGAAAAAGTCTAGTCACATTTAGTAACACTATTAAATTTAAACTTCAGTTAAATTATTTAAATTTTTAGCTAATGTAATTATAAATATTAAGAATTTCAATAGCAATTACTTCTGACAAGTTAAAAATTGTTTTACAATTTATATAAATTAATTACGTATTACTTGTATCAGTTTCATACGAACTTAAATTTCTGAGTTCATTTTTACAACTAAACTAAGAGTTATTGTCTGTGTATACAAGAATTTATGCTTGTTTAAAATTAGGCAACATATTAACCTTAGATGGTGTGTAGATTTTGAACAAATCTCTATTGATCAAAACCGTGAAAAACAACCTTATATTTAGCGTAGGTATAATGAAACACTCAATCGATTTCGAGGGCAGCTCTAGTTATAACGACGTGCAGTGCTGATAAGCACCACGTGTTTCTGTGATTCCTATTTTCTTCTTTCTATGTATTTCTTTCTCCTGATGAGGAGGGACCTTTAGCTGCCCTCGAAATCGATTGAGTGTTTCATTATACCTACGCTAAATATAAGGTTGTTTTTCACGGTTTTGATTGTCACATTAGCGTGTTTCTCTTCTAGTCTAAATCTCTATTGTTTTTAAGAATGATCAAAAACAGAGATCAGGTTAGGTTAAGTTATTTGAATATGGAAAAGTACACGACAGCTATATGCTTTCGTATAGGATTTTTCTAGCAGAACCTGGCTCGTATTCACATTGCACATGGGGACAATTATTAAAAACCAACCATGCAGTCAGCTTCTTTTCCTGGGTTCGAACCCAGGTCAAACTCCCTGTATTGAGTGGTCTTCTTAGACACTGGTTGGGCTTCGGCAATAGAGGGTCCTATTTCTAATTGCCCTTGAAATAAATATAATTTTATAAAAAATCTATAACAATCTAGTGTTGATTAATTTGACATTAGCGTATTTTTCTTTCATAATGTAATAACGTTTTTGAATACAAAATACCTTCTTTGGGCACAAATATACGTTTTAAAAGCAAAAAATTGACCATGCAATGTGCTTGGTAATAAATTGTAATTAGTCTACTTAAATAATTGATAAAATATGTGCATATAAAGTACTCAAAGCAAGAATTAATTTACTTCAAAGCAAGAATTAATATTTTTTCAAAGCAAGAATTAATATTTATTCAAAGCAAGAATTTTTAATAATTCCCCTCCCCCCTCTGAAATCATGCAAAGACCAGCAACTGATTTAAAACGTGTTAAACTTTACGTATGAAATATTGCTTATTTTTAGAATTAAAAATTTTGTGTACGCCGTAAAATTGATTGCCATATATATAACCATATAAACAGGTTTACAAAATCTGATTTTATCATTACATAGAATTTACAATTGTTATTATCTGTTATAAATAGCATATCCATAAAAATAATTTTAATCTACTCATGCAGCTATTACAACTAGATAATTCAAATTACGGCATATGCAGTTATTTGTTTTAGAACTAATAAAACATTGCATACAATACCACGTAATAGATAAGAATCAATAAAGTCCATGCAGTAAATAACATTGCTTTTAAAGATCTGTGCAGACTACGCATTGAATCGTATGTATTCGAAGAATTAAAAATTTATGCATGCAATAGTATTTTAAAGGCTGATTAAGATTTTGTGATTTATGGCATGCATTTTATGAACGAATATATCTATCTACTTGTACAAAAATCTCTAAGAACAAGCATTGACAACCTTTTTAAAAAGTGGATCCAATTAAATGCATGCATCTCAAGGAAACATAAATGCAATACTAAAGTAAATACTGAAGCATATCACATCTATCCGTGCAATGTAATTATACCAGAAACTGAATAGAATGAAGGAAGAATGTTTTGAATATTAAAAGTAAGTGTATGCAATAGTTTTATTTCATTGCTTTAATAAGATCGATATATGCCATGTGTTAATATATTTTTCATATTCGTAAACTGCGATGTGCTTTAATAAGCAAAAATCAAATCTGTGCTTGCATTGTTTTTAAACTCATCCTTTCCAATTGTTTCCAAGATTTCGACTGGATGTTTGGAAATTCATTTTCATTTGAAGGATTTATATTCTTTCAATCTAGGAATTTTTTAGTGAGAATATACTTTTCTTCTCACAGAAATATTTTTAATGTAACGCCTTTAATTGTTGTGAATTTGGTATAAAAGTTAAAACCACTTTTGTATTTTTACGAATACATCTTTACAAATGTCTTATTTTCAGGTGATAAACTTGAAGTTTCATCATTTTAACTACGCATGTGAAGCATTAAGGTTTGTTTACTTTACTGCCATTAATTTTAATCTGTAATAAATTTCTTTAAATTAACATTCCCCTTAATAAAGATAGAAAGAGAAAGGAGTTTTTTTTTTTTTTTTTTTTTTAGTTGCTAGTGGTTTCTCGTTATATGTACATTTACGTGCCAATACAATTTTTTATAATAAATTTCTTTATAATCTTATAAATTATTGTTTCTTTTTTACAAGTTACTTTGAAACAACACATTAATAGTTCTCTAAGCACATGAATCCAGTTTCCTACTATCGTGCAAATTACCTACAATAACGAAATGTATGTAGCATAGCATCTTTCGAATTATGATAGCCATCCCACAAAGAAACTTAATTGTGTAAACTTGTTTTGGTTTTAAATAAAACTGTACCCCAGAAAATGTCAAATTTATATAATTATCGTTTACATTAAGCTTATAACGGTAAATGTTATTCTTATGATTGAGGCAGTATTCGAAATGAAAACTATTGCATTATTCTTGTGAAACCTTTTTAATGTGTATCTTCTATAAAATGCGCATAAAATGAAATAATAACTAAGATATGTATAGGTAATAATAATTAAACAGAAGAAAATCAATAATTAAATTAATAATTAATAAGTAATTTAAATAACAAGCTTGGTTGCGTATAACCTTTATGTCTGGGGACTTCGTAGATCCCCTGCACGATGAACCACCATTACATAGATTCCCAGTATTGAAACTTACCTTCTTTTCTGTAAAAAAAAAAGAAAAACAAAAGCTCTGTAGTTATGAATGACATTTTTTTGCATGATAATTACTTTATTTAACAAGCAATTACTATATTTAGCGAAAATTTATTTCACTAGTTCTATAGTTTAAACGCTAATTATAAGCAAAATATAATGGAATAATGCTTTAGGTAAATATATATCAGTAATATAATTTCATATAGTATATGCTAAGTATAAAATTGTTTCCATTAAAAAGCTATAAGTTATTAATAAAATTTTATACATAAATGATATGTCACTTTAAAGTGAATTATTTACTAACAGCCAGTTGTACAAAAGTTATGATAAATTTCTGTAAACTTATATAAACAAATGTAGTCTACTGCTTTCAAAAATGTAAAAGGCTTCTGCGAAATCACTTCAGGTTACTAACAATTTATATACACAAATTCAATCAATGTGCTCATTCATCTAGCATAGTAAAGTCTGAGACAAATTCATTCAGATAGTTACACTTTAAAAATATTCAGTGTAATAGTGTATCGTGATATATTTGAAAAACCTGAAATCATTTTTGAATCATCTGGAGAAGTATTAAAAGTTATATATTTAATCAGACACACACTTTATAGTTTTAATATTTTTGCTATTTTATTTGCTACATACAATATAAATATGAGTAAAAATACATTATAATTTCTATTAAATGTTATTTAAGAATAACAGAAATAAATGTTTTTAAAGTATATTTTAAAAGAATGTTAGCTGTCATTATGATATTGGTGGTTAAAATAGTACAGAAACATATTTCATAAGAATCATTTATGCAAAACTTGTGCATTATAATTCTGCTTGAGATCAAATAACATTATTTATAGTGAAGAAATTCAAAAACTTGTAAGAATTCCTACATAATTATAGTATAATTCGATCTCAAGGAAAAGTATTAAGTAAAATTAAAATCTTAAGAAATTTTATAAAATATTTTAATTTTAAGAATATACTAGTATGTCAACAACCATTCTTAACCATGTAATAAGAAACGCTTGAATGTGAATTCATTTTTTTTACATGTCAAGGTTACTTATTTTATAAAAATATTCATTTTTGAACTGATACAACACCAAATTTAATTATTATTCCTTAAATATCTCACCGTGTTCAGCAGTTGAAAGTTTCCGAGAAAATTCCAGAGGAACTGCAGTGCAACAAAAAAGTTATATAAAAAATCACATAAAAGAACACAGGAGCATCACAAGTGGATCACGACTGAAATAAATGAAATTAATGCACGGAAAATAATCATTATGACACAATCCAAACTCGGCAACTCAAAAGAATCTTAAATAAAGGTAGGATTATACAAAAATCATCAAAAATGAATAATGAAATACAAAGGGAAAGGATGTGTAAAAATGCCTGTTCCTCTTTTCATAAGTAATAAGTTTGGAGGAAAAAATTAAAATGCTTACATTTTAGCATTAATAAAAGCAAATAACAATCATTTAGTACTCCATGAAACATATTGTAAATTTAATAATGATAAGAATATTAATGCGTTAAACGAAATAATATTATTTGTTATCGAAAACTTGTAATTTAATATATGCTGCTGAAGTTTAAAAATTAGATTTTATCGCCTATTACTTTTAATCTAGATAAGATTTTATGACTAATAATTTTTAAATGATATATCTAGAATTTAAAATTAAGTGCTTATCATTTATGGAGAAGAACAATATTTTTCGCGTGTTAAACACGCTTGTTACATTATAAAGAGTAAAATATTATCGCTACATAAAAATATATCACTATATGTATATAAATAAATATTATTATAATTACTATATGTATTACATAATATTATATTTTCTGCTATAAATCTATATCAGTCTAACATAATATAAACTATGGTGAAGTTTAATTATCGCAAACAAAACTTTTAGTAATTCTGCTTGCTTTACGACAAACAGTATAATGTACAAGGGTATGAGGTATATAGAAAGAAACGAGGAAAACATACACCATAATATTCTGTTATACATGATAAAAGTATATGAAATAGAGAACGACAAGAAAACAATGAGTTTTATCCGTGCATAAATAGAAAGAATCAATAAATTTAAAAGAAATAGTAGTCAGAATAATTTAATTTAAGAAAAAAATAAATTCAAAATTAATTTTTCCTGATATCTCTAAGATGTCTGAGAACTCAGTAAAAAACAGTTCATTAATAAAGTACATTAAATTAGTCAATAAATATCTAATACGATATAAAATACAAAAATTAAAAATTTGGGTTCGCAGCTAGATAAAGTAGATTCCTAAATTTAAACAAAACTAACATTTTGCATTTATACTATAGTTATATATTTTTAAGATTTACTCACTGACAGCTGGTGTAAATATATAGATAAGAAATAAATTTTTAATAAGTAATATTTTATATGTAGTATGCAGAATAGCTTCATATCAAAAGGAAAATTTTGTATTTGATAAAATATTGCTTTCATCCAAAATAAATTTGTTTAATAATTTACTATTAATTTTTAATTACTTTTGCCTCAAATTCTAGTATAATTTATTAACAAAAATCACTTTCTATCAACCACAACATGCCGTGATGTTATTCTGCTACTTCCAGAACTAAATAAAGTAATTTCAACATAGAAATTTGTTTTTGAAAAGGAATAATTGAACAATTTATTAAATGTGTAAAACATCATATAAAGTAATTCTTTGAAATAAAAAAATATATCAATTAACTGGATTTCAAAGATGTTATTTTTATTTATATACCTTTTAAATTCAGAATAGTAGAAATAAAGCTTATTTAAATAAAAAAAAAGTAACTTAAATACAGGTAATTTTACTTCATAAATAAAAATTATAAAAAAAGACCTAAAATGTTTTTAATTTATTTATGTAAACAAGTTATGTAATCAGCTATTTTAAAATAACATAAAAACTGCTATAAAACATGCTATTCTATCTTTTTGGTAAATGGCTTTATAGCGTCGCTCTAAGATTTAAATCGAAGTAGCGAATTTAAAAACGCTACTTCTCATTTTGCGTCAAAAGTCTGCGTAGAATTACGAGTAATTCTTATTTTTTGAACCACTGACGAAAATCACAAGAACAATTTTCTAAATAAGAGCTCATTCTCCAAACATATTTATCCAATCAACGCTAAATTGCAGCTTTTCTGTGCGATGAAGTAATACTTGAGATAAAACCTTTATTGATTAAGGATAATTTTTTAAAATTTCTTTGTAATCCATATTTCATATCGTTTTGCAAATAAAATGATTAGTTCAAAATAGAAGAAAAATGTACCTCCATCCTGGACAATTTCATCTGTGATGAGCGTGAGGTCTGGGGCAGCATCTTCTTTATCATCATCATCATCATCATTCTGCAGCTGACCTTTCCTCCACAGTTCGAGTTCCTCTAAATTAGAAAAAGACAACTTTTCAATAACTTACATTTTTTTGTGTTTGTACAATATTAAGTACTATATCATATGTTTTATCAATTTTAAAACCGACAAATAAATACGAATATTCTAACTCATAATATTGGTTTTATGATGAGGATTCATACTCGTATTACTCATATTCATTTTATGTGTCGTAAAATTAGACTTTCTCTCATCTTTATTAAGCTTAAGCCTCTGAAAATAATGTAAAGTAGTATTCACGATATTCCATTTGAAGTTCTAATTTTAGGCTGCATATAAAAATATTATTTTATATAAATAATGAAAATCATATAACTTTATATAAATGACATAACTTTTACAATATATTTTTATTATAAGGTAAAGAGCTAGAAAACTATATACAGCAATATTTAAGATTCTCCTTTGATTGAAGTTCTAAATTTAGGTGGGATTAACAATAACTAATAAAATTCTGTATAATTTACAGCTTACTGTGAATTAATCGATATTTCGTTGCTTGTAAAAGGTGTAAAAATGCTGTAAAATTCTCCAAAAAGCTGTAAAATCCTGGAAAATTTTTAAATTGAAATAAATAACTTAGTAACGAGTTTCATGGTCAGAGGTAAGTGTAATAAACTAGTAATAAATTTCTAACATGCCCTAAACTTATTCATTTACATCCTAACTTATCTTCTAAACTAATTATATATTTTCGTTCACTTTTCTTTGTAATATACTGATCTATTACATGATAACTATTTTTGAGCATTTCGAAATTGAAATAAATATTTCAAACCGTCAGGATTTGGGATTATGTATTCCAAAAGAATTTCAAATCCTACCATTGTTTTCAAAAGAGAGAAACTACTTTTCTGGAAACCAAGAACCAAATACTATAAACTGAGGTAAAATTTCAAAGGTAAATATCCACTTTTATAAAAGGAAAGTATTAATAGTAACTTCTATATTAATGTATTGCGCATACTCAAACACAGGCGAGAAAATTACTAGAACTTAAACGTTTGTTCTGTGTTACAGAGAACTAAAGTTTTTAATGTTTTATGTTACTAAAGTTAAAAGAGAAGTTTTTAATTAAAGTAAAATTTGATATCTGCTTTTGATAAAAATAAATTAACAATACGTTTTAAGGTACATCTGTATTTATTAAGAAGATATGACTGAAGTAAATGAAGAACATTATTGAAACTTGAAACTTCAGCTCCATTTTGCAACATATTTTTAAAAAAATTATTTGCGAAACAATGAACATTTTTCACAATTACTAATCTTCTTTAAAATTAAACACAAATATAGCAGAAGGAAATTATTTTAAGAATTACTGTAAATACAAATATTTATTTATTTATTATTTAACTTTTTTAATTTAAACATTTCTTTGAGTTTTAGAGAAAATAAAGAAAAGTCAAATACTTGTTTGTTATAAATGTTCATTAAAAGCATACTTGCAGTGTGGCACTCACAGACATCACAAGAGTGATATTGGTGATACAGGCATCACTGAAATTGAAGCAATGACATTTGTGATTTAGTTATTGTTTATACTAATTTTTTTTAAGTTTTGAATTAATGCGCTTAACGGTTTCTCAGGTTAGTATTTGGAAGATTCGAATAACGACAAAAGCATGACGATTTTGAATTTCCGTTTAAAAATGTTTTTAAAGATTTATGGGATTCGAGGGTTCGAATTTCTGTTTCTTTGGATAATTTTTTATTACTTCTGTCATTTATATTCCTAATATTCTTTCATGTAAAAGAAGCAGTAAATGACATGATAGATCAGATGGTGACAAAATCTTTGCAGATGACTAGGCGGGAAAACTTGTTACCTGGAACCAGGTAATGAATTTCTTGGGTTGTTTACCAATGGATATAATTTCCTACAAATTTAGTACACGCAAAAATCTTCTATTCATATTTCTACTCACATAGAATTATTAAATTTAATTAGATGTAAAAATTAAAGAAATAAAAGTGTATATCTAATTTAGTTGCAATAAAATATTCTGCTTAAAAGTAGTCTTGTCTCTTGTCTTTGTATAATTATCATTTTCATACGTATCTTCCCATTTATTTAGAATTAGTAAATTTACTTTAAACACATCTTGAATTTTATAGAAATTTTGGTTTACATCGCAAGCCAGTGTTTTGCATTTTATAATTTTTCGTATTTTTAACTTTAACATGGTTTTGTAAAAGCTTTCCTTTGCAGAGGAACTGTGTTCCTATTTGAACTGTGTTATTATTTGAACAGGGCGGCTCGATTGGTGTTAGAAGAATACATACTTAAATTTAACTAGTCTCTCATAATTGTTAAAGTAAATAATATTGAAGATTATTAATTAAAACTTTGAGGACCATTACGAAGGAATACATTATATGTCTGAAATTCTTGTATCATATTCATTTTAAACAAGTGATAATTTTTTGGTTTGAATTTAAATAAATGTGACTTACGTTTTTCTACTTCTGGTCGTAACCTCTTGTTTTTAATGATGATCTTTCTTTTTAGATCATTTGGACTCGGCAGAGGAACATTAGGTTCAAGCTGTAAAGAAAAAAGTCGCTTATAGCAATGGGATATTTAATATTTAACTCTAACGAAATTACGCCTTATTTTCATATTAATATCTCCTTTCAAGAAAGTAAAATATTATGATAATGTAAAATATAATATGTAAATAAAACAAAAACGATTTAATAGTTTTTAGAGCTTGTATTCGTTAATAATGTATAAAATATTTTCTCCATCCTTTCAGCCTGCTTCGTCTTCATCTGCGTCGTCTGCATCTTTTCAGCCTGCTTCGACGGCGTAACTTGAAGTACGCGCGACACGTAGTCGGGAGATTCCTAGTTCGAAATGCACATTTTTCACGTTCCGGCATCTACATAACCTAATGATTCTACTAATTTAAAAATTTTTAGTTTTTAAATTAAATATGAATATTAAGCAACGTTGTCCACGTTGCTTAAAATTAATTTTGTTAGCATATTTATATTACACCGTAAAATTTAAAATCTGATAATAAACTCAAAATTAACTGAATAATTTTGATAATTTAATTTACATTATTAAGCAATTAGTTAAATGGTGCGTGAATTCCAATAGTTTATGCAACAGGCGTTACTAATATAAGATTGAGAGTCCACTATTCTCGCAGATTCTTAACTTAATAATTATAATTAACGAAAAGACCTCTCCATTTTGTAAAATCTTTCACCCCTGAAAATCCGCAATTTACAATGATTTACATACTTCTCTTGAAAAAATATTTGATTCCATTCCGTCTAAAACTAGGTGACTGTTTATGTTGAAGATACTATTATGCTGAATTTAAGTTTAATAACATTCAAAGTCTTCATGCCTGCAATCTTCATACATGCCTATACGGTTTATTACCAGAAGCGTTTTTTACTAGGTATTTAGTTACTCAGAAACTAAGAATCAAAGCAATCTTGTCGTTTTTGGCATCCCATTTGATGAAGCGCTCATGAAGAGGAAACGAAGTGACTCACGTCCCGTAAAAGAGATAGAACGTTTGTGAACCCATTCAGCCTTTAACTCAGAACTAAGCAGTGCCTTTAACTCATCCAGTTTTTTTAATATATCTGTAAGGTAATTCTTCTCTCCTTACCGCGTGCTTCTCTCCTTATCGCGGTGAGATTTGAAGCAAGTCCGGGTAGTAATCGAGGTCTCGAGTTCAAATCCCGGTTAGGGCATGGATGGTAATTGATTTTATGTTGCCAGGCTTAAAAAAATTATAAATAGACTGCACAAATAGTGCTCGAACAGGGGGATGAATGTAAGGTATTTCCTCCCTTCTTACCGCAAGCCTTCGTGTTGTAATAAGAAGCAGGTCCAGCTAACAAGCGGGAGGTTCCGGAATTCGAATTCTAGCGAGTGCCTAACACTTGATTTCATATTTCCATGCTTCAGAAAAATTACACACAAATTCTACATATAAAGTTCCGATCTCGATGAAATTTTGTTCACCTGATCTTCAGAACTACAGATTTTGAGAGCGTCTACAGATTTCGAGAAACCTTCCACGGGGTCCACCACACTTAGGGCGTTTATATTAGAGCACTGCCCTTACGTTATGCATCTTAGTTGTCAGTGGAAGTCATACACGCTACGAAAGGAAGTTGTAATTGTTTTCTATAAAAATAAATATTAATATTTCTGCTCAATTTCAATTTTGAAATAACCTCTCCGTTTTCGCGTTCTTGCCATTAGGTCTTCCTAAAACCGTTAGATGGTGTTGTGCTTGCTTACTCTTTTGGACAGTGCAGAACCTTGAAAGCAAAATTTTAGTGCGCTATGTCTTTGTATCAGTTTTTCGCGAACAGTGAAGAAATATGGTGAATGGTGATTTTCCGAAAGCTAATTTCCAGAAGAAGAAAAAAAGACGTATTCAATGACAAAGCAAATACTACTTCTCACTAAAACCGTGTAAGTTAGATACTGCTCTTCAGTTTTATTCGAGTTGGGAAAAAATTTGCACAATTTACCTTAAATCAAAATAAGACTAAAATTATTCTCTATGTGAGATTTCAAAAAATTACCCTCAACACCTAAAACAAATCACGCTGCGTAAAGCCGGGGAAATACGGGATATTCTAGCTAGTCATTTAGTCATTATAAATCATTATAAATTCACTCTCCAGATTCAACTCTAAGGTCTTAGGGACTTTAAGATTTCTTTTTCTACACAGGATACTGGGTATCAGAACTGATACTTATATAGAGGACGAAAAAGTTAGTGATTTTTTTTTCGATTTAAAACATGTGCTCTTCTGATTCCATTTTTTGATTTCATGATTCCATTTGATTTTTGATTCGATGATTTTCCATTTCCATTCTTTTTCAACATTTTTTGCCATTGTTAGAGTGGACATTGAAAAATGTTATCACGCAATGAGTTTCGCACACGTAATTATTTGTTTGAATGCTTTCGTTGCTATGGGTAAAGGCACGTGAAGAAAACAGATGGCAGTTGCAGTTGATTAATTGTTTACTCAATAAACTTACATAATAAGTTTTCTTTACCACTTTTGACGGACGAAGGAAAGCCAAAATTTACATATACTTTTAAATACTTTAACAAACCATATAATTTAAGTGCATGTTTCATTTATTTATCCGGCTATTAGAACTTGTGACTGAGAGCAAGATAATAACTGTACGGGTACATAATTTAAAATACTAGAAAGAAAATGGAAATATTTAAAATACATTGAAATAATATTAAAAACATGATTACTGAAGTTCATCTTTAAAAACTACTGCAAATGGTGTTTCTCTTTTACCACGAAAATATATTTCAGTTATTTTTGCGTTCTGATGCATATAACTCAGCTATATTTTCGCTAGCACTGACAACTAGCCATCCGTCAAGAGAGAAAGCTTTTCTTCTATGTCATAATAATGTCATAATAATATCTTTTTACTTCGAAAACAGAAAGTTCGTCAAAAGTTACGAACTATGCATTTCAGTGAAATTGGATTTTGACATACCATAGGCTCTTGAAGCCCACCAGCAGCCGAGCGGTCAAAGCATTTGAACACTGGTAGTTCGGTCTGGGGTTCGAATCCCGGCGAACGGACTGGCCGCATGGGCGTTTTCGTGGTTTGCCCCATGTGTAATGTGGATATGAGCCAATTTTCCTTAAAAAGACCTTCACGGGGCATCCCTTCCTCTCTGGGTAGTGCTTAAGGGCGGAGCGCGTAATACGTAAATAATAGACTCTTGAAATTTTAGATGAATATTTTTGAAAAATACAGGGTGTTTCATAGATCATGGGACAAACTTGGAGGGGTAGTGGAGCGTAGTAAAACATGCGTTTTTTGTATAGGAATGTAGGATTTAAAGTGACGGGTTAAGGCAGGAACGAAAAAAAAAAACCTGAGAGGAAAATGTGTTTATGTACAAAATCAACGCAAAGTGCTTCTTTGCAGCAATACAATATTCACAATAAATGTTCAAAAAAAAAAAGGGAACGCTAACAGCAGTAGGAACTACAGCTGTGATTGGCTGGCAATGCAGCGGTAGAGGGCGGTAGTGAGCCGGACAAACCACGATCCGATGCATCAGGGGATCATTCGCAACTCCTGATGTTGAGCGTGATGGGTGAGTTTACGCACAGCTGACATGCATCTCATGCATGGTGCTGCTAATGGGAACGGCAGAGCAGCGCTACGGTTGTACCAGGAACGGTTTCCGAACAGGCGTATGCCGAAGCACACAATGTTCGAGACATTGCATTGGTCTCTGTGTGAAAACGGGTCATTTGAAGCCTCCTCTGACACTAGGAGTAGAAGAAGTGCACGACAACTCGGCATTGAAGAATCCATCTCGAACATTGTGCATGAATCACCTCAGACAAGTACAAGAGCTATTGCACGTCATCTGCAGCTGAGTCATTCCACCGTTTGGAGAGTATTGCATGAAAATGGTTTGCACCCATACCATTTGCAGAGAGTCCAAGCCTTGCAAGAGACAGATTACCTTCTTCGAGTTCATATCTGTCTTGATTCTTGCAGCAGTGTGCGGCGCAGGCGGATTTTCCATCGAATGTGCTATTCACGGACGAGGCAACCTTTTCACAGGACGGCATCTTCAATAGCCATAACATGCACGTGTGGGCAACTCATAATCCACACGGCGCACGTCCACATGCATTCCCAATCCGCTTCTCCGTGAATGTGTGGGCTGGTATTGTTAATGACGACCTCATAAGCCCATACCTCTTACCTGCACGTACAAATGGCTTGTTTTATCATATTTTTCTGCAAGAGGTGCTACCGAAATTGCTGCAGGATGTGCCGGCTGTCGCATGTGGTTCCAGCATGGTAGTGCACCAGCCCATAACCATGTGCGGGTCCGCAATTACTTGGATGGGACATTTTCGGGCCGATGTATTGGCAGCGGTGGACCCGTTCGATGGCCACCCCGTTCGCCATATTTATCTAGCTTGGATTTTTTTATGGGGCCATCTGCAGAGCAACGTTTACGAGACTCCCATTGACTCACTGGAGGACCTCGTTGCACGACTAGCCATTGCGGCTGCAAGCGTGGGCGAAATGCCTGTCGTTTTTCAAAATGTTCATCAATCCCTTCTGCGACGTTACTAAGCATGTATTACTGCTGGTGGTCGCAATTTTGAACATTTATTGTGAATACTGTATGGCTACAAAGAAGCACCTTGCGTTGATTTTGTACATAAACACATTTTCCTTTCGTTCCTGCCTTAACCCGTCACTATAGACCCTACATTCCTATAAAAAAATGCACGTTTTTAATACGCTCCAACACCCCTCCAAGTTTGTCCCATGATCTATGAAACACCCTGTATATAACTTGCATAAGAAACAAGTACAAGCAACGGTATTTCTCATCACAGCAAAACTTAATAATAATTTTTCATCATACTTTTATTTTTCTTTCAGAATATCTCTTACGTAAACAGTGCTGCAGTATTTAAGAGAAAATAGTTTATGCCATTACGATATGAATTTTTTTAAGCTTTAGAAATATGACTTCATAACAGAGATATCAAAATAGTGTGACATCGCTTCCATATTTTTGCTTTAATTTAAAAGTAGAAAGAAATATGCCATAGATACAAATGAGTTCCTGAATGTAGTTCAACTGAATTCTCGTATCATTTTTAAACCTGTGTAATACTGTTATGTAGATTACCGTGAGAATTCAATCCAAAAAAAAAATTACTTATCTGGTAAAGACGTCTGGCACCAATGTTATATCTTAAATTCCTATACGTTAAATGTTAAATATGAACCTACTTGCAGTGAAAGGTTTCTACTTCCTCTTAGGGAGGAAACTAAACTCTTAAGAATTTGCTAATTACCCAAACTTTTAGTGATCGTAGAGTGAAACGTTAAAGCATTTTGCGTTGTGAAAAAATGCATCCCGGGACCGCGCCGTGAGAGGATCGAAACCATAAGAAAAACATATACAAGATATATAGGAAAAACATATTAAATATATAAAGAAAACATACTGTAATAGGTTTCCAGATTAAATATCAGTTTATTCAATTACATCACAATGGAAAAAATCTTAACCTCATCTGAGAGTCTAAGGAGAAGTCATCAATTTGTCATTTACCCTTTTTTTTTCATTTAAATTCATATAAAAAAAACTTAAGGTTTGTCTGGTAGTTTAAAAGGGGAAAGGGAAACAATTCAAAGCCTGAGAATTAATTTAAGATTCGACGCTGTTTTTACTTTCCAAGAAAAAGTTATTAAAAACCCACTCAAAGTTCAGACACAAAAAAAATAGCACTTAACTTGGTTGGACATCTTCAAGTGGAGGACTCGTATCTTAATAAGCGTTGACGTCGGCCGGGCTCATCTTTACACTGGTTCTCATACTGTCGACGTTATTTTACCACTGTAGAACAGAAACAGGAGCACTGCTGCCCAGGACGGCTATCCGCTTGGTCCTGAAAGTCTAAAGTCAACACGCAGGTAACTGGTTCAAATTTCGCCTCTTTACCAGAACGCGGCAAGGGAGCGTGTTTGCAGCTTCCGGCCAGAAACGTTTTTTCTAGGCAATTACGGCTCGCCTGTTCTTACTCATCCCAAGAGCAAGCTTCACGAGTAACGTCCCAAGTAAGTTCCACACGCCAGTCAGTAAGTGACTGCCTCTTAACCAAAACGCGGCCGGGGAGCATATTTGCCGCTCCCCGCCGGAAAACATCTCTCTTCGTAATTACATCTGGTCTCTCGCTTTCCAGCAAGTTTCAAGAGTAACGTCCACAAGTCCAGCAAGCCCGTAAGTAAGAGAGTCCAACTCGAATTTCCTTCGTCTCCTTTACAAACGCGGGCTCCCACTATGGCTTCACTTATCGCCCCCTTAATTTTGGCAAAATTTGCGTTTTCAACTCCAGAATGCGGAAATAAGGGTGCTCGCGCATGCGCGCCCTTCTTCACTTAGCCAACAACCGGACCCTCAATCACCAAAAACCTGAATGACTTACATTGAAAGACAAGTAGCAACCTTTGACCTTTTTTGTCACGTACTTCCTCTCTTAAGGTCAACTCCACAATGAAAATTCCTTCTCGAATATTCTAAAGGACAAAGCGCGCGAAATCATGACTTGGCAAAAATTGCTTCCCTTTCCCTGCTTCTTTCACAATGAATCAAAGTTTGTACAAGATTTGCAAATAGAGGAAAATAAATAATATTCTTTTAAACTAAATAATATTCCCAGAAGCATCTGTTTTTCCCCAAAATTAAAGCCTTAAAATAAATAATTCATAATCAAATAAAATTAAAATTTCTATAAATCAGAAAATCATTCACATAGTTTTTATAGCGCTATCAGACAAATTCTCTACACAACAATACTAAGTAAGAAATACTATTGCTGTCAATTAATTCCATTAATTTAGAGAACGGAATGGCGACCCATCAGTGCTGACACTTGGAAACAGATCCGAATATCAGCAGCATATTCTGCCTTTGCGGTACGATATTTGATTTCTACGCCGTAAACCCTAGTTCAATCCTCAAGGTCATTTACCATTCATAAAACACTAAAAGAGCAGTGGTGCAACATTACCAACCTTGGCCAACAAAGACAGCTAATGTGTACCATTTTTCCAGCTCTGAATATTAAACCCAACTTTAATAACATGAAAGCCTGCTTAAAACAAATACTTTTATGAATTAAATTTGCGTATTTTTTCTTACGGTTGATTAATCTTGAACAATAATAATGTTAGGAAAACTAATATCGACCACCAGCTAAAGTGCAAGTACACATTCGTGTCACTGGAAAATTTCTTAAATTACTTCGGATAGTGTGGAATGCCCCTTATGTACTTCCTCGAGGCTGTTTTCCGTTTCATGAGCATTACTTTCAGCGCCTACTCATCAAATGGTTTAGAATTCAGCCTCAGTAACTGCAATATCTTATATTCCATCAGCGTTACCTCATTGAGCTGAAGCTAAATTTTGATTGAGCGATACCTTATTTATCCAAATTGTGCGTTTGCTAAAAAATTTCTCAAGAAACTCATTGTTAATGCAAGTTTTAGGGACTGGATCAGACATTCAACGAAATTTTTCTCAGAAAATCACCTAAGAGTAAAATGAATACTAGCTCTGGACGAGCACGTTTTTTTTATTAATCCTTCCAGTGCTCTTTTCAAATTATTTTAAGGAAAAACGTATAGTTGGACTTTTAATGAGTGCGATACTTATATTTCTGTAAATGTAGCAAAATCTTTTGATATAGTGTGTTACTTTAAAATGGGGACTTAAGAGATCGTAATGACCCTCCTTTCATTTACCATCGTAATGTGCGTTGTCATCATCGCACAGAGGGGATTATGATATTTCAACAGATTAAAGGACTTGACTATCTTCCTCAGCAGTCGTTACCATGGTTACAAGGTAGTTCCATAAAGGAAAAAAACCTTAAGTGACATAACTTAGCAGACAATAAGCGGGTATAATGTCATGAAACTTTGGTACTAAAGCTGTGGGTGTGTTGTTGGTGTATTTAATTATGGCAAAGCACACGAGGGCTATCTGCCTAACGGAAGGGATGCCTTCGTGGAGGACTTTCTAAGGGAAACTGGCTCGTATAAACGTTACGCATGGGGAAAACCACGAAAACGCCCATGCAGCCAGCCCGTTCGCGGGATTCGAACCTCGAACCGAACTACCAGAGTTCAGCGACTTTACCGCTCAGCCGCTGGTGGGCCCCTAAAGCTGTGGGATTTCGTCACAAAGACTTCATCATTTATTATATAAAACACTGCAGCACTAATTACAAAACATCTTGCATTTTATATATTTTGTATACACGTTATGAAAATTCAACAGTAACAATTTAAAGCAGACTATTTATACATTGATCAAAATTTCTTTTAAGAAAAACCTAATTTTTTTTTTTTTAGTTGTCAACACGGTCAATGAGCAGTTAGTAATTTCTCAGCTTAAAAATAATTACCATCTTTCTAAATGTTTTGTGAATCAACTGTTCGTTAAACTATCAAGCTAATTCTTTTTAATGGCCGACACTAGCCATTCTAAGGCCAGAAGCGGTGTCATTCTATTATGGAGTCACCTAATAAGCGGCCACCGTCACCTCCTATGAAGAGACAGACAATTTACACCCATGGTTTCTTCGGGATTCGAGCCCGAGCCCTTTGGTACGGCAGTCAGAGTCACAAACTACTTTACTGACTGGGAGTCAAAATTTATAAATGAGATATTTAATACACAATATTCAACAAACGAATACTTTTTAACGTTATCCTTAATAAGTAAACATAAAATAAGTATTCATAAAACTAGAAATGAAAATATTAAAAAAATATATATTACCGGAAACATATATTTAATATTATTTGTAATAAAACCGATATTTAGTAAATCCTTTATAGAAATTGCAATAACATGTGTATATTGCAATAACAAGTGTAATATATGTATACATAAAGCAAGCAACTTACTGGATATCCAGAAAGAGGTTCTCTGAGGAGCAAATCTCCAAGACAGTCATCACAATATTTTGCAAGTTTGTACTGCTGCTTTTTGCTATGATGAAAAATGCGAAAACCAATAATTTTACGCAATTACATATTTTTTAAAACAGCATATTTAGAATAATGTTATATGTAGAATTTTTAGTGGAACAAAATTTATTTATATATTTATTTATTTTATTCATTGAATATTATCAGTAGAACCATATAAAGTATAATCAAGAGAGTATTCCAACTTTCGAAAAATGGAAACATGAGCAAAAATGTGTTATGTAATCATTAAGATATTTAAACACTGATTGGAGAAGTGGTATATCTTTAACTGGTTATTATGTATAGTAAGATGACCCAAATGCATTGCTAGGAACCACATTTTAACTCGAAATTCTTGATTTCGGTATTTTCTAACACAGTAAAGGAGATAAAAAACGGATTTTATCTTTTATCACTACATTCTGAATATCTAAAGATAAACTTTGGTTTCAATTCGATAGCCCCTTTATTAAAATAAACATAGTATTAAAAATTCCGGAAATATTTTATATTGTGATGGATAATGTAATTTAATGGAGATGAAAATGAGTTCAGAAAATGTCAAACTCTAGTTTCTACAAGGACTGGCATACAGAACAGTTTAGAGCCGTAATAATTTTAAATGAAATTTTGTTGCATTAATTTCTGGTTATCTCAATAATTATGTCAAATTCTTTAAAGTGTTTAGTTACTTATAAGGAAACATAAGGCTTTGTCAACAATTTGGTTATTTCAATATTTGGTTGGTTATTTCAATATTTGGTGATTATTTCAATATTTATGTCAAATTCTTAAAGTGTTTAGTTACTTATAAGGAAACATAAGGATTTGTCAACATGGTATGACAGACTGTTGTAGCAATAACAACAGTCTGTCATACCATGTTGACAAAGCCCTTGTATGGCCATATATTGATTGATATTGTTTCAATAAATGCTGGGGCCGGGCGATTCGATGAGGGGGAATTCCCGGGGGCATACTGGTCTGTTCGACTGCCCACCGGAAGCTCTAGGCGCTGGATGTCGGAGTCTTGTGCGAGGCTCTCGTGTGGCCACACCAACTGGCCAACTCTAGATAAGGGTGGACGTGGTGCTGTACTGATTAACCGAATGGCAAAGGAACAGTGCTCATGTCCTCCGTCGCTTATTGCTTGTCGCTTATGAGGAAACATATATAAGGTGATCATAAAAAACTTCCCATATATATAAACACCTAGTAGCCTATCCGCTTAATCAATCGAAATGAGATTTCAGATACTGTAATTTGAAGAGATGCGCTCGAGATTGGGATGATTTAAAAGTATAGAGCTATAACGGTTACAATGAAATAATTTCGAATGGTTACAGTGTAACGATTTCGAAATTTTCGAATGCAACATCCACTGTTTTCCTGCTCAAATTGATCAGCCCCTTGAAACACCTTAAATGGCATTAAAATGGTGTATGTATGATAAAAATAAAAACTGTAAAATATCTGGAAAGAAGAGCATTGAGAAGGACCAGTGACAACACAGAGAAGAGGTAGACGCACTTTGCTTAATTGACAGGAACAGAAAGTAGAAGTACCAGTCACAAAACACCATGTGCAAAGTCCTGCTTGTGGAGAGCCTTTAATAAGTAGAGTGGAAGACTGTTTCTTCAATCAGGTGTTCGAAAGTGTTAACAAGATGACACTAACGGGAAAACAAAAAGGTGAATTGATAAAGCTGTTCTCTCTAGATGAGGAAACTGCTGCCGAAGCAGTGGGAGTTCATCAGCAAAATTATAAGATGAAGCCCCAAAACTACGTGATTCGGTAAATAAATTGAAGAAATTGGTTGCAGATGTGATACACTGCGATCCGGGCGACCATGCGTTCCTGCTGAAGATGTTGCGAAAGTGTATAATATGATTACTCCGGGTCCATTGCATACAGCAAGAAGTATTTCTCGCAATTTGGATGAACCAAAAACCACAGTCCTCAAGCATATGAGTTCTCTTTTGCGAATGTTTCTACATCGATTTCAGAAGGTCCAGATGTTAGAAACTGAAAACGAGCAACAGCGTGTCGATAATTCAATTGCGAATTTTTTCCTCATGAGATACGATGAAGATAGCAAGTAGTCGCTGCGGATATTATAGACGGGTCGCGTTTCTCATTAACTGGGAACATAAACTCCAAAAACTGCGTTAACTGGGCTGATGAGCATCCTCACAATGTGCCACCAGCGTCTTTACACAGCGGTAAAGTGGCTGTCTGGCGCGGCATCGCAAGCCAATTTCTTCTCTCCTTTTCCTGCGCAAATTTATCAGCGTACTGAAAAACCATAGACGAAAATTGCTGGCGCAAAACATTTGCAAAGAAGAGCATTGTAGAAGACCAATGAGAACACAATGAGGTAAGGGAAAAAACTTTTATTGTAATTACAAGTTTCCAAAGCGTACGTAATCTCAGAACTGTAGCAGTGAAATGTCGTAACGACCTTTTATGGATTCAAGATATTTCTTCTCTACACGACGCCAAATGTGTTCGGCAAGTGCTGCAATAGCACTTTATAGATAGAGACATCTCCCATTATTCTGCAGTTTCATGGTCACCGCAATCCTTCAAACTCATTCCGATGGTTGTCTGGTTCTGTGGTAAGCTGAAATTTAAGATGTACACATTAAATCCATGAAATTTGTAAGAACTGAAAGATGTCATATAAGTGAAATTATGCAGATTAGTCTTGCAATATTACGTTCGTCACTCTTGTCAACAATCTCCCGCATACAACGCGTTACTGTCTACAAAGGTAGGTGCTTTGGAAACTTGTAATTATTGTAAGTTTTTTCCCTTGCCTCATTGTGTTCTCATTGGTCTTCTACAATGCTCTTCTTTGCAAATGTTTTGCGCCAGCACTTTTCGTCTATGGTTTTTCAGTACGCTGATAAATTTGCGCAGGAAAAGGTGAGTATTGTTATTCGAAAGCTTTGACATTTTTTGACCGCAACCGTTACCGTGAGAGCTCTATTGTTTTAAATTATCAAAATCACGAGTGCAAATCTTCAAATAATAATATATGAAATTTCATTCGACTGGTTGAGTGGTTCATATACCGGGAAAATTCTTTAATGACAAGTATGCATTATGTTTCTGCATCACAGGATTAAGTTTCATTGATTGGTACGTTATAATAAAGGAATAAATTATTTTTCCATAATGCACTTAAAGAAGTTTAAACTCTTTTATATTTTATAATTGATCCATTAATTCCTTGATAATCGTACTCATCAATTCCTTGATAATCGTACACATCAATTCTTTGATAATCATACACATCTTCATAGTACGCATGCCCATTTTTAATTAAACTTTATTATTTTTTGTTACTAGCTCATTAATTCTGCTCTGTTCACAGTGTATATGCATATTATTACATTTTTATTGTAATGTCGATGTATTTGCTTTGTGGCTATCGAATCCTAAAGTTATTAATTAATTATGTCAAACTTACCTGCAGTGGTTTTCGAACGAGAGGATAATCGGATAATCTGAAGTAACAAAAGCACAATCTCGAATGGCAGCGATAACATCCTAGAAAGAAAAATATACATAATTCAAAAGTCAGGATCAGTAACAATTTAGCATTCTCAGGAAGATTCTAGCTATATTAATTACTTAAGAAATAACGAGTAAATTCCTGCTGCAAAACATTTGCTGCAGAGTTACGTAATAATGAATCAAAAAGTTAATGATTGTCAAAAAGAACAAAATTAGTAGACTTTTGAGTTATATTTTTCTTAATTTTAATGCTTTTACTAGAAGGTGTGACAGTTAAATTTCTAAATTAACAAAATTATTATGCGTATGAAAAATCATCCTTAACTGATTATATTAATTCTAAGACATTTAGTAACGCCAGGAGAAAAATACCAATCTGAAATATTAGATGTGAAATTTTTTCATAATTACGCTTATTTAACACTGGCAAAACAGACAATTCAGCATAACAGCATCATTAAAATGCAAGCAGATGCGAATTTCTGTGCTCCATAACGAAATCTCATGTTAAGTATTCTGTATTACTTTAATAGCATTAAGTCTAGAATAACCTGATAAATTATTCTAAATATGTTTCGTGTTGCGTGCTTCTGCAGTATGACTAGACACATTGATTTCTGAAAATATATTTTGTTTACGTCGTTTCAGAAAACGTGAAATCCATAGTAATTTGTCGCTACGAAATGGATTTCAGAAAAATCATTATATCATAATAAGTGATTACATATCTCTCAAAAGTAGGAGTTCAGACAGAAACTCTAAGCATATTAATAGCAAGAAATACTAAATGGGTTCTGAAGTAGTAACGAATTTAAAGCTGATTTGCTGTAAGTTTTTGTAATGTTATTATATTATAAATTATACAGTTACGATATAATCGTATTTGTAGATAATTCAATTGCAATGTAATTGTAATACCACTATTTTTAATTACATTACAACAGCAATAAAATTATTAATTTATTGCTGTTGTTGTTATTGTTGTTATTATAATTGCCGTTAATAATTGCATTGTATATACATTAACTAGAACTACAATATTACAGCTAAATTTATTAGCACTCGCAGTTTTATTACACCTTTAATAAGGCGCATTATTTTTATTTACGATATAAAAAATTGTCCTCGAGAAAATAAAATCTGCAGACACGATCACGCCTCTGAAATCGATGGACGGGACGGAATGAACGTAAAGGATCTAGAAGCAGCTTTCAGGAAACTTTGTCAGTGAGGCGAAATATAAGGTCTTAATGAAACTTTCATTTGTCCTCGCACATAGCAGTTCCTCAGAATATTATCATTCATCAATACACAGGATCTTTAAATTACCTTTAAAATTTAAGGTATCTTTTATTAACTAAACAAAGCTTATAAGTCACTGTAGTTATAGTTAAAACTATAACTAACTCAGCTATAATTTCAATATAACAAGTTGTAATATAATAAGTTGTATTATTGGTATTTAGGATTACAATGCAACTTCAAAAACAATTAAATAGTAGAAAACGAGTAAAGATTTCTTTTAATAGCTGTAGATCGATTCTAATTCGAGTTCCGACGAATAATCTAGATTTATTGTTTAGGTATCTTCGTGGCTTTTCTTCCATGAATACACACCAATTTCCCTTAGAAAGTCATCCACCAGACGTCCTTATGCTTAGATGTTTTGCCGTGCTCAATTAAACAGACAATCAATCAATTAAACAGACAACTTTCTTAACATGTATTCAAAACTTAAATTGCGCCGATGCCCAATGGAGGCCGGCTCCTGTACTTCTCAGTTTTTGAGATAAATCCTAATTTTAACCGGAGTGCATCGAAGCGCTAAACAAAAGGGCTCCGGCACTTCTTTTATGTTAGTTAACCATAGTTTCAGCAAACGCACTTTATTTTAAAAATAAACATGCCTTAAAATCGATTCTAACTTCTGAATGCCGGCCTGTTTTCCCCTCTGACACAAACGTTTTTGTCGGACAGATATTGAGACTTTTAAGGAAAGAAAACCCTTCACCCACATGCCAAGGGCTTATTTTCTAGGAAATGCAATAAATGTATGAGAGCGGATTAATTTTCATTCCTGAAAGTGCTAAAAGGTATCACTCTGGTAGTGGACGTGCCCGGCTAGTGACTTACTACAGCAGAATTTCTGTGCACTTTTGAACAATATAACCGAACGCCTGGGTTCACTACTGTCACTTTTATAGGGGAGACTTACGTTTATTCTCACATTCTCATCGGATAGTATAAACTGGGAAAATTTCTGCTTGACAGCTAGAATTATATCGACAGGGCATCGCGATCAGAAAGTCTTAGACTCTTCCTCTTTTTTTTTTCGTTAAAACTTCCTTCCATACCCTGATGCTGTTTCTAGAACTCTCACTATTCTCCTTTCTGACGCTTTAATCGTTGTATCAGTTTTGATTTGTGTTTCATTCAGCATTTTCAATGATTTTTATATTTATCATCTCTTGCAATAGTACATTACATGTATAATCAGGGCTTAATTTGAGACGAAGATCGACTGAGGTATTTCGTAGCTTCTAAGGGGTATTGTAATTTCAATCACAGCCTAAAATATGACGAGGACCAATAGTTTATACTTTAACTAACTATATGTAATTAATTTAGTAATTTATTAATTTTCTATTTATCTCTGTTACATTTCTTTTAAATTTAGTTTAATTATTTAATTATTTTAAGTTTTAGTTATTTGTTTTATTTATTGTTTCCTTTCTTCCTGACAGTCTTCCATAATGCTCCGTCACTTCTAATTTTAGAAATTAAGCCCTGCATGTATTTTTTTTTTCGAAATGGATACATATATTTACTTTTATTCCTTACATAAGCATTTTGCTTGCACCAAAGTTTACAAATAATGACATTTTTCAGCATTCAGCTTCCATCACCGGCTTAGGGGTAAGATTTTAACATAATTAGTTCGACCTTGGGTTAAATCTTGGCGAACAGGCTGACTGGGTAAACCTTTTCATGATTACCTCACTGTAATGAAAACACCAGTTGGTTTCCTTTCCAAAGGCCTCCACACAAGCAGCTCTCTCTTTCGGCAGATAGCCTTTGTGTGCTTTTCAAGAATCCATATAATCTAACCTTCTGCCGCAATGGCCGTCTGCACGCATTTAATAAAACTATGCTTGTTTTTCTGAAGCTTTGTGAAATAGATCGTACTGGTGCATTCGCTTGTAAGTAAAAAATGCTTAACTATTTATTGAAAATATGTGTTGTATTTAATAATAAACTAATTCGAAATCAGTACTGTTATTGAAAATTTAATACACATAGGAACTAAGCAGGATGATTATGAATAAGTGTATTTTTTTTTCTAAGGCAAACAGGGATTCAGTTGGATTGAAAATTATTTTAGTCCTATTACAGATCCCTTTGTGGAAACAGGCAGACTAAATGAAGCTTTTGTGATTTTATTTCCTGTGTAAATTATATATATATAAAGACCAGTTCCCTTAACAAATACTCCCCACAGGCATCGTTTCCCATAGGCATACAGTCTTTGTTTACTTTCCTTTAATCGAAAAGTTCAAATTCACTTATCTGCCGGCGAACAAGAAACACACATATTTGTTGAACAAAATAATGCGTATTTAATTCTTATATGAAACAGCCAAAATTATTCCTGTAATCCCTTAAAACTGATTATAAATCCCTTAAAACTGATTAAAATATTTTTCGCAGAAAGTCGGGGACTGGATAAATTCTTATCCGAATAAACAATTACAGCAACGTATTAATTTTAGGCGTATACGTATTTCTGTAAAAATCAGGCAGAAAGATTCCTTTCGAAATGCAATAATAATTTATAATATGAGAATTCTTCTATTTATATTAGTATTTGATTTATCTTCGTATGTTTAATCCAACTGATATATGAAGAAGAATGGATTATATGGTTTTATATGTATACAAATTAACACTTAGATAAAAAATTTAGCATGACAGTGCTCTTAAAATTATTTGTAAAGAAGAAGAAAATATGAACTGTACTTTGAATAAGATATCCGTACACATGGCCTTGCCATGAGTGATAATTGGTTCTTCATCTTCACCTTTTCCGTCCCAACAGTCAAGCTCAACGCACCTGAAAGTCAACATCTTTTAGGGATCTCACTCATAGAATATCAATGAAAAGTACATTTTTCTAAGTTTTTTTCATGTTACTCAGAATTCTACAAAAAAGGTAAAATCATTAATTTGAATTGCAGTAAGCACTCAGAACGATTTAGTTAATTAGTTAGGAAGATTTAGTTAAAGACTTCAGGATTGTGTAGGTAGTAGAACAAAGCCTTTATGGAAGAAGCTTTTTTTTAGCAGTATGGGCTCAAGTTTATGTTATGCACGTAAACTGAAAACTTACAAAGATTAGCGTGTAACGTTATGTACGAGAAAAATCATTAAATGGCTTATGGCATAACATTCGTTTACATAATTTTTCTACAGTATTCGCTGCTGAAAGAATATGCCTTTTTTCACTCATCATGAATCAAGTTTCTTCTTGCATAATTTTTAACTATTCAGCTGTAAAAGCATTGAGACTTTCAGTAAAATTAACAATCCAAAATACGATGAGTTGTCTGCATATAAGAATCAGGTAGCAGTTACAAAGTGTGTGATAGTTCTTCGAACCATGACAAATGAAGCAAAGATGCTTCAAAGTTTTTAAACTTTCAAAATTTTTCATTCTCTGCGAAGAACTTTAAAGTCAAATAGCTATTAAGTCAAATAGCCGTGCTAAGAACCGAGTCCCGAAACACAAACTACTAGGAATTTTAATCACTTGGGAAGAGGCTAGCCCATTTTCAATGATGTATTAGTTTCATTTGTAATCATTAGAATTGGAATAAAATTCTTTATTATATTATCGGGAAGAATGTCTAGTTCTGCTACATTAAATTCAAAATTTTCTAAAATACGCTGCAATACTTTGGTTTCACTAATGAGATAAACAACTAATAAAATACTCTATTGGATTTATAATATGTTTTGATATATTTCAGCTAAGTTTAATCAAGTTGTAAGACAGCTCTAAGTTTTACTTATTCGCAATAGTTTTACTACAAATACATTCTAAATATTCCCTGTTGGTATATTTAGTAATAGGGGAGCCACCTACAATAACTTTGGGCCCAAGTTCGAATCTCGGAGAAGGAACCTCGGTTGTAAATATATAACATCTTTTCTGTTTGGAGGCATTTAAAATACTGTAGATTTGGTGGAGACTCTTGAATTCGTCCTCTAGAGTGTTCTTCATAGAATATGGGACGTGGCCTTCTCTTTTTTGCAAGTGTAATTCGATCACCACTCTGGACAACTTTCTCTGTAATGAAATAGCTAAATGACCGATAGGTTTGGCCATTTTCACCGAATGCATTAAGTTGCAAGTGGCTAGTCATTTGATTAAAAAATAATAACAATATACTAACTTTGTGAGTGGGATGGTTTGGTAAAATAAAATCTTGTTTTTAATTAATTCCCACAAAATAAAAATTTCATGCGGTAAAATATTAATTAAAATTTAGTGAATTAAAAAGAAAAAGTTATTTTTCTTCATAAATTCGCGGAGGATATTTGCGAATTTTTTTTTTTTTTTTTAATTTTTTAACTCTGTTTTTTACGAGGATTACAGAAATATGTTTAACTGATTTAATAAATAAATAATAAGACTGAAAAATAAATAATAATCAATTGCAAATTTAGAACGAAATTCTGAAATGTGGAAGTTATATTTGTAATCGCTAAAATTTCAGAAAAAAAGGACGGTTAAGATGCAGATAGGTTCTTTGAAATGGTCTGAAGTATGTTCTTTTGTTGGACACGGTGAGTACCCTCAAGAATATAACTGACACCTTCGTCATCTCTACCGTAGGTGCTCAGTGCACTTGGAACTAGTCTTAATCTCTTAAAATTGCCCCAAAAGTTTGAGTAAATTAAAAATTTTCTAAAAATTTATTAATTTTTTATTCTACGAAAAACTGCAGAGATAAGCTTTTCTGTCCTTTATGCGTTTGTTTATACAAAAGTTTTCGTATTTTAAATGCCAGTAGATGACTTTTTCCATAACATTGCAGAATGATCTTTTCCGCAAAAGAGCTTCCAATCAGAAACTGGAACACTGTGCTTTAAATTTATGGAGTAATTTGGGGCTAATTCTTTTGTTCGATTAATTAATTTCGTACTGTCATTTCCAGATTTTTCACGATTTTCCAGATAATTCAACGAACGTAAGCAACATGAATGTAGATCTTAAGAACTTGCAAGAATTTTACATTTGCGTGAATTCAACAAAAAAGGGAAAACAACCACTACCCAAATTTATATCAAATCAGTGCAATAATTTTGAATCAATTTCACAATTTTATTTGAGCACAGGAAGCCGAAAAATAGCGCGTTTATTGCTAATCCTGAACTGTGAAAAGTATCTTTTATGCTTTAAAGGCCCATTTTCTATGCTTTTTATGGACTTAACCGAAGACATTGAGAAAATATTTAGGGAGCACTTCCTTTCGGTTTCTAAAAAAAAAAAAAAAAAAAAAAAAAAAAAAAGGAGGGGGAGGGAAATAATCAATCAAACATGTTCCAGCTGACTTAAAAGCCATTACATGGATAGGGTCTCAATATTAGGCAATATCAATCCTCGATATCAGGCATGAGGTTGGCAATCCAGCCTATAAAAACTTTAGAGATGATAATAGTAATTTCTTAACCGAGCCCATAGTCCTTAATACCGAGTCAACGGATTTTCTGAGTCTCCTCACTGAACGCTGAACTGCTCAAACGGGCTTAACACTTCCGGCAACCAGAAACCATGTTGGGAGGGGAGCTACTATCCTGGATATTTGACTGATCGTCTAATTTGCTATCCTATAAATAGTGCTACGTGGGCTGCTTGGAGCTCACCAGAAGTCTGAGAGGCCTTAAGTCAACTTGTCATACTGACAAAATTAAGTTAATCTGAAGGTATCTCCCAGCATGACAAGTGAAACTGCCAGGCTCGTTTATTTATCCCCCATATTATTTTATTTTAAATTATAGATACCTTTCAGAAATGAATATCTGCAGAATGATTTCCCTTAAACCTTGCAGTCTATTTTGAATATGCGTTTTAGATTAATACATTATTTAACATTTAAAACTTTCAAACAGAAACAAAGTGATGGCTTCACAAAATAAATGTTTATTTCATAAGAATATACCTTTCATCTAATTTTCAGTCGTTTTCCTTAGAAATGATTCTAAACACATGGTTGTTTGGTGAAGGTTACCCAAGAGCATTCAAATCGAAATTCATTAAACATTCCATAAAAAACCTTCGTTCAGCAATTTCTCTCAAAAACATATTGTTTTATGCAGTAAATTACAACAATATTTTTGTTCAGATGAAGAAATACAGTATAATTCTTCTGTTTGAAATTCTGTAAACTAAATTTTTCAGTTTTGAAAGTTGAATGAGAAGTAAAAAATACCTGCATCCTGCCAGCAACACTTGTCGGTACATCTCGACGGACGACCTGCCACCGAACTGTCGCCCAGTCAAGTAAGTGTTATGTGAGGAATTGATGTAATAATGAGCTAAAGGTTGGTCCATATCCATGTAGATGTCCAGTCTGTCCAAGAACACAGGTGCATTCTCGTCAGACATCAGGTACCGGATGAGACCATCTTGACTCAGGAGACCTAAGACATAATTTTATTAACAATATCACCTCTTGAGGAACAAAAGTTTGGATCTTAATAAGAACTTAATTTTTAGAAAAGTAATCTGGAAAACACGACCAATAATTATTCTGTTGCTGCTTAAAAGGAAACCTGAGGTTGATATAACTGCATGTTAATATTCCTAAGTGGTATGCGATCGAAAATAATCTTTGGAACAATTTAATTTTTCCTGTTGTAACTATTTGCTAATTTTAAGCACTAAATTACGAAAAAAAATTCCAATACTGGAGAAACACATTTTTTATTAATGCCATAATTCATTCTTGCGCATTTTTGGATCAATAATCGTTTGGTTTACAAAGTTATTATAACAACAATTATTTATAATTAAAGAATAAGATATATCTCTCAATCCTCAAAATAAAGTTTTGGTCACATATTAAGTGCTCGCGTAGAAAAAAATATAACGATGAGAATTCAAGAAACATATTTAGCTGCAAACTATACCATTTGTTTCAAACTATGCTCGTCAGGAGTAACTTTCAATTAAGGGCATCTAATGGAAACATTTTAACTAATTTTGAAAACATGCAAAAACAGCGAATTTTTTTTTTAGCTAGTGCATGACTGTTTCAATTTCCTGAAGAGTCGCTATGCATAAATGAGAACCACATTTTATAGCTGCCATCTTCCATTTGCAAAACACAAATTTTGTAGCAGAAAAAAAGGCAGTCGGTTGCTTTCCATTACTAAACACATTCGAAAGACTTAAGCAGAAGGAGGTCGAAAAATTAGTGTCCGTTGACCATCTGAAAATACTTGTCAAGTAAACATTTGAATCCAATTCAAATATTTACTTTGACAAGCAAATGAGATAGCTCTAAACTTGTAAAAGCATTCGCCACTTCACAACAAAATAATATATTAGTATTTTATCAGTTTGTATTTCGAAATCTAAGTTTCTGTATGCTTTTCAGCTACAGTGTGCTGGAGTACCCTGACAGAGATAATAGGGATATAGGAACTCAGCTTTGTGACATCACATTTGTGTGTAAAATTATTTTTTTGCCTTCAAAACCAAATGCAGACATAGGAAAAAGAAAATAAGGAGTTAAGAACTGCAATTTGTATACGTGTCTTGTTATCTCAAGGGCAAACGAATCTGATTAAGTTCCTTCGTAATAATTGATGCCTAATTTAATGTAAAATATATTTGAATAGTGCTCATTAAAAATTAGCTTTTTCTTTTATTAAAAACTTAACTTTTAGTACAGTTTTATAACATTAACAGAACTTTTTGGGTGACGAAATGTATAAAAGCACCGTGAGATAGCACTGCATGTTTGCGTGTAAATATAAAAAGATATATTACTTCCAAATTTTTCTTACATTTCAGGAAAGGTTAGTTGTACGAAGATGCAGATTTAAAATCAATAAACTCTAAGAAACTCTGATTTAAAAGTCAGTAAACTCTAAGAGTTTAAACTTCTGTTATTGTTAAGATATTTCGAATTAGTAAACTCCGGCAATGAATACATATGGTTACATGAATCTGAATTAAAGTTAATTAAAGTGAATCCTTTTGCAGTGCAATATTATTGAAACGGTTTATTTATAAATAATGAATTTCTAAGCTCCAATTATTAAAAGCAGTGTTTCAATTTTATTTCAGAGACAAGAGATTGAGGAAAAATGCCTTAATTAATACCTACAGATTTCAAGTGAAAGCATTGTAAGAGAGACTCGTTTCTTTATTCTTCGAATTTACTTTTATTATATCAAAAACACGCATAGTTATTTTACGCTATATATCAAATTATCAGTACCAGTAAAGAACACTCAGTTTGCATTTCAATCATTTTATCATTTATGTTGTATTTATTACATACATCATTAATTTATACCGAATATATATACTTTTGTCGGTCCCTGCTAAAATCTTAGCAAAAAGATTATGCGCATTTCTTAATTGATTAATTATGCATTATATTGCATTTGCTAGATATTCAGAAAAAAAAAAACATCGCTTAACAGAAATCCCGTTCTAACGATATAGTAAAATAACCTAAAATGAATCAATAACCTATAAATTTTTAGTTCTGTTTAAAAACGTTTTCACTGTCGTCCTAATCAAAGGTAAAAAGGTAATTTACAGTTAAAAGGGTAAAATATAATCGAATCATTTTATATGTAAAAGCAATGAATTGCGAAATCTTTTTTCAGGAGATGAATTTTAAATACCTTCGTTTGTTATCTGATAAGGCCAATCAAAGTTTCTGCTGTATTAAAAATATTTAAAAAGGAATTATAAAACAGGAAGCATTAAAGATTTCGCTAAAAGGTTTGCGGTACATCCTAAGTGAGTGTTTGAGATTCTATTATTAAAAGCCTGTCAGGTTGTCAGAGTCAGCGCAAGTAAATTCACCAGGTGCCGCTTAAAGCATCATGCCATTCAAGATTCAGCATAATTCTCACAATACGATACTCATTTTTGCTATGAAAATGCAGTAATTGTGACAATTACGGATGTACTGCATTCCTGTCATGTGATGTAAATAAACAATATATTTTATAACGGAAATTTTGACGTTTATTTTATACTAAAGTCATTAAAAAATTACAAACTGATACGCAAATGAATCATTTCTATTTTTTTTCTGAAAGCTACTTGACGATCAATTATCCAAGAGGAAAAATTATCGAAAATGGTTTCATCCCAAATATTTCGGATAGAAGGTGCTGTACAGGCCATATTCTGTTTGCTTTGAGTAACTTTAAACAACTAATTACAAGTTTGTGGCTATATCGATATTAAAATATTTGAAATTTTTTAATTTAAAATTAGGCAAAACAGCAATTTTATTTTGGCCTATTTTCTAAATAAAACTCGTGGGCGATTGCATACAGATCTCTCTTCTTCAGCAGCAGGAACAAAATTCTGCTCCCGAAGAAGAGAGAATTGTGTCTCATCGCCCTGAAAATCGACACAAATTTATTGAAAATCTACGCCCAAATATAGCTGCTCTTTCGCTTAATTTTAAATTTGGCAATAGCGTGTTTCTCTTGCATTTTTATTTCCTATTTGTTTATAATAATTTAGGTGTCTTTATTAGAGCTATCATTCTTGCACTCTTACCATTAAATTTGTTCCTATCAGTAAACTAACTCTCTGATTTTAAATAATTTAAATAAATATTTATGTATTAGTCTCTATGTTGTTAGCCGGAATAGGATGTTAGTTTAAAAACCTGAATTACCTTTCAAATTGTTGCCGCTAAATATTATCGCCCTATATTACTTTTAAAGAAATTAAATAATGAAGAATCTGCATGAACGTATGAATGTTTCTTGCACTGTGAAAACACGACGCTACCTTGGCATCAAATTTTGAATAGGCCTCCACTAAAACATGTGCATCTGGAATCCTTTCATATTTTGTAAAACTTTAATGAATGTTTAACGAACTCAACGATTTGAAAGCAAACAGTGGCAACACTGTACGAATTAAAATCTCCAGCGCGGGAGACTGTATATAGGAAATTCTAAAGGTATACTGTTTTTAAATATTTTGTGATTATGCTATTCAACTGAATTTTATGCGGCGTTAGTGAGAAGAACGTGATTTTTAATTAATAAATTTAACACACTAAACCAGTGTTTCCCAACCCTTTCTGCCCCACCGAATCCTCTCTAAAATTCTTATTACTAAAATTAATAACTTAAATTACTTAAAATTATTATTACTTATCTTTCCCCTAGCATATATATAATTATAATATTCAAAAATTGAAATGTTCACGAACGAAACTTGAATGATAGGTTTTAGGAAGAAATTTTTAAGCATTTAAATGGCCACGTATACAGCGAAAATTCTTTATAAAATATTTAAAATGCACGGTAATTTAAATATATTTTTTCGGATACATCACTTACGCTATTCTTTATTTTTGGGAATAATTAATGAAATTTTGAAAAATTTCGACTTCTTGAAGAAAATTTAGAAATTTGAACCTCCCTTGTCCCTTTAAACTCTGCCCCTTAGACCAGTACTTTCGACAACATTCGGGCATGTTACGTAACCGCTCCTATAAATGAACAATTCGCGCCATTTTGCTTCAAACCGCTTTCTCCCTCTACTGTTGTTAAGACCTATGATGCCGCTCTTCTCGTTTGCCTCCCTTTGTTTGAATAGTATGTCGCAGTAAATTTAAAGTTAGTAATATATTTAGTTCATATTACTATCGCATATGTAATCTTGAATGATTTGTCATTTGCACTGAAGAAACGAAGAAAATGATGCTTAATAATAAAGCTAAAAAAAAGAAATGGGTTAGCAGGAGTGAGTGGAACAGCAGACTGGTTGACTATGGCCTCAGATACAGTAAAAATTTTAAGAATACATTTATGGAAAACACTAATCTCACCTTGTGTCGCTAATTCCGTATTTCGCTCATAGGTGGCGATGATCTCTCTCGCTCTCATTTCGTCATAGAATGGGTATAAGATTTCGTTTAGCCGCGGATCCCTCTGTTTCTGCTCAAAAAAATAGAAATCTAGATCAGATTAGGTTAATCGTTAATACAGATATTAACTAAAAATGACACGGTAGACTGAAATCAATAAAACCTGCATGGTGTGAGCAACTTATTACTTTCAGTCATACGCAGTTAAAAGTATAATAAATTAAAAAGGAAAATTCAGGCTAATAACTAACGTTGTGGTTACATTACAATTAGTTATCAGTAGTTAATATGTTCTATACTGCCGATAAATAATCATCAAATTTCTAAATGCATGAAGAATTGTTTAAACATTGAAAAAATGTTAGCAACACATATTAATTCTGATCTTGTTAAAATTTTCAGAGGGCGTTTCTTTTATTGATAGCAATTATGCTTCACTATATTCAAGAACAATAGGTTTTTGTATTTAAAGCTTTTTTTATTTTATGAGATAATGAAAAAGCTTTCTGACTGGTTACTAAATGCAGAATTATGGCTTCTCCTGCTGCTCGTCGGGATTTTACATGCTTAATCAAACTAAGCTAGAATGTCCAGAAATCATATTAATTTAACTGTCATTCCTTCTTTATTTCCTACTTTACTAAACGTATTTTAAATTCAATTATACTTTCTCGTTTTTCTAAGAAAGTTCGGGTTTCTTATCTAAATGAGCTTATAATAGTAGATCTGAATCGTTAGCAAACTTTTTCCTAACAATCCAATAAAGTTCCAATTTACGCTAAATAAATGTATCAAATTCAGGAAGTATTTAAAGTAATTTTGAAATTATATAATGCAACTCTTATTACTGAAAACAAAATGGAAAATTTCTATCACTAAACATTATTCGCCATCGTTTCTTTATCATTCTCTCAATCTACGTTTAGCCATAACTAGCAAAAAACTTTCAATTGTAACTTAGAATTTCTCGAAACCCTCACTAACTTCACATCAAAATCTATCAATTTTACTTAACGGCACAAATTCAAACCTTTATTTTGCAACTGCTTTTGCATACGCTATCTTTAGAATTTCATTTTAGTATTAACAAATGACATATAAAAGCAGAAATCAGGTCTCACATCCACAATAGTAAATAATAACTATATCTCCATATCGTTATTTCGATAAGTACTATAATCATAAAAATTAGCTAAAACAAATTTGGGTGCTTAAAATTTATGCAGACTAAATGAATTAAAGCGATGCATGTAGGCAGAATTAAGGCAAAATTTATCAAACTGGAAATGAAATAAAATCCTTTTTTCATAAGTAAATTTGTATCAAATAATATGCATAAGATTCTGTCTACAATTAAGGTAATTCTCACCTTATTTAAAAAGTTGATGAGTTGTTTTGCAGTAATGGTATCACTTTTGTCTTGAGTTCTATTTGAAACATAAAAGAAACATGTTTGAAATTATTAAAAAGAATGAGTGACTTAATATTTTATAAGTTAATAACAATTTACATTATATTATGTAATTTGATTTAAAATGGATCAAATATTTCATAAATTCGTACACAAGAGTACTTAATATATTTCCCGTAGGACGATTTCAATAACATTTACTTTTCTTTTAAGCAAGATAATCTGTGGCATTTAATGATATGATATGTATTGCTTTTATTAGTGGTGCGTCTATAAAACAGAATTCCTTGATTTAATATTTTTTGTTCATTTTTGTATTATCTGACAAGTATATTTGTTCATACTGCAGCAAAGTATTAATGTGGACATGGTGATTTATGAAAAAGAATTATTACAATCTTAACAACATTTGAAAAGCTATAAAACACTCATAAAGAAAGCGTTACTTTATCTTATTTTGAATGTTTCATAACACTAAATTGTTTGCTCGTTCGGAAAATGAATTCCGTTACTAAGGCAGAAAAATAATTCCAACTGTGTAAAACGTTTAACACGAAAATATTATTTGACGTCATTAAAAAACTGGAGCTTATAAAATATAGTCCGAAAATCTGTACATAGTGTTACTACTAAAGAAATTACGTAATTCATGTTTACATATAGCTGTTCAATTATCTATTTTTATGTTTATTTCATTGCTCTTAAATACTAAAATTTAAGAAAATGTGCTGATAATAGCATTTTTATGCACATAATGAATATCTTCGTGGAGGATGTTCTGAAGAAAAATGACTCTCATTCATGTTACACATGGGAAGAATCACAAGACACTGATTTAACTCGCTTTCCGTGTTCTAACGCAGTCTAAAGATTTACATGCACGATATTGTAATTAAGTATACGTTTATATAATAGACTTTATACAGCCTAATACATAACCAAAAAACATCAAAAACTATTTTATTATAATATCAATGTGTTTAGAGAACATTTATTATTTATATATATATATATAGTATTTATATATATATTATAAATATATAAATAATATAACATATATAGATTTCTATTTGTATATTTATACTTACATTATAATTTGCAAATGCAAACTGTTTTCATTTGCATTCGTGAAATACTCATGCTTTATTATTATAATTTAACGATCCCTACATGAGAAATTTTAGCGTAATTCGAAGTGATTAACTGTTGCGCTAAAATCATATTTAGTTTACAATTTCGGGATGAGTTTGTCGACAACGAATTTTAAAGAAGAAGCAGATATACGACAAGTTATGAGTATATATCTAAAGAAATGGATATATATATATATATATATATATATTTATGAATTTGTAACAGAAATACAAAATTTGGAATAAAACAAAATTTACTTTCCATTAACTCAAAGTAATAAAACATAAGAAGATATATTTATCCTATAGCTATTGACAAGATAACTATAAATTCTCACATGTTTTTAAAAAGCTCTTCAATGTCACTTCTTGGGCAGAGCTTGTTGTACAGTTGATGAAATTTTTCAAATGTAAAATCCCTTCCATCGATGACGTCATTCTGTAAATAGATTTACAAGTAAAATGATCTTTACAATATATAAATAATACTTATGGCATAGAAGAAACGCCGTAAAAAATTGGAAACAATATGTCATATGCAAAAGTTTGGTTACGATGAACTGATTTAGGCAACGCAGGTTGAGGTCTCTTTGCTTATGGATAAGAAGCCTCCGTGGAGAAATTTTAAGGAAAACTGGTTCCTATATCCGTTATACATCGGGAAAGCCATAAAAACTCCGATGCAGCCAGCACCCGTTAGCCGGGATACCAACCCGAGTCGAACTACCTGTGTTCAGCGACTCCACCGCTAGTGGAGCACCGCTATAATTTTATCAAATTCAAATGAATGACTTCCTTTTATCTATGGCATGAATTTTATTAACCTTCATGGCATATATGCCTTCTTGCATTTAATATAAAGATAAGTAAAACTCATATTAAATTCAAGGCAGTAATATCATCAGCTGTGAAACAGCACTGATGATAAAAATATTGAGGGCTTTTAATGTAAACAAATCTAAAATCTAAATATAGACAAACAAAATTTCCTTTTGTTTTGTTTTTACCTTTCCATTTGGTAGCCCGACCTCTCCAATGCATTGGTAGACTAATTTTTCTGTTTTGCCAGATGCAAAAGTTTGTGCTATCCTGAAAGAACAAAGTGAGAAAAAATATGAGAATTTGCAATAAATATTAATCACTTAATAAATTAATTTCTATTAAGTCAGGAATTCCTTTGTGACATTTATGATTTACGTTTTACTAAGAATTACCCGCATGTTATTTCTTCCCTATATGCTTTACATCGTAACATTACTCTCTAGACTACAATTTATATAATTATGTAACCAGTTTATGTAAATTTTACGGCTAGCGGCTTAATTTGAAACCAGAATGTAAATCGAGAGCTCAGTGGTATTGGAACTGGAAGATCGCAGCAGCTGAAGGAAGCTGATCGTAGAGTAGAAATTTAGAACTACCGGGAGAGATTTGATGTTATTCATAACAAATAATGGCTAGTTTCTGTCTGACCCAAAAGATTTGATGCAATCACGTCTCAAATTCAGCTAGTCCTGTTTCGTAATTTTATTACCACAAATAAACTTTTATGTCAATTTCAACACAGAATTATCTTGTGCTCTAGTAATAAAGCAGTAACAAAAGCGATCACTCGCGAACCACTAGGCATAACTTATTTAGGTTAGATATCAAGACTGCGAATAAGCAGTTCCTGGTTAATAGTTTAACGCCTTAGAAGGTATATTTTTTTTAGAAAAAAATTAGAAAAGGAATCATTGGTACATCAGAATCTAGCTGATTCATAAGTTTAATCTTATAAAAGAATAAGAAAATCCACGTTATCCTTTTACAGAAGCCTAATTATCTTATAAAAGAATAAGAAAGTCTATGTCACCCATTTACTGTCTAATTAATTTTTAATTATACGTTCCTAATAAGATAATCTAGCATTTTGCAGTTTCAAGTTGTATAATGTGATGAGTTCTCCCTTCCCTCTGCCTTCTTTAAAAAACTGATTTCTAAAACGAAGATTTTTAGCTCAGATATCGTGTCTTGCGGATTTTGTTTTGATGATATTTCTGTACTTAATCATATAACTGAATATACGTATCACAGTGATTAAGAGGAAAATATTTCATACAGAAAACCTTGAGAAACTCACCTTTTGATGGGTAGATTTCCTTCCGGGTCCACCAGATAACCGAGTTTCATCCAGCTGAAAATGGGGAGAATAGTTAGCAGATATTTATTGAAAATTGTATGAAGTTAAAATGCATTCAACGTGTTATGATATTTTTCAGATTGACATTGTTGATGAATTTAATTTCATCACAGGTTTAAGAATGTGTACCTTAAAATAATAGAAAAAGGACAATTTTAAAATAAATTTGAAATTATATTGAATAGCTATATAAAAAAGAAATATACTATACTGTTTAGCATTAAAAACTGTTACACATGAAGAAGCGTAGTTATCAGAAGCATTAGTATTTCACAATTACGCTATAATAGAAGTACAAAATTATTAAAATTTCAGATAATTTTGAGTTGCATAAATCCTCTTTTACAGAACCTCTGTCAAAACTGCAGCGGTTATAGAGTTGGGCATGAAGTCCAAAAACCTTTGGACGGCAGTTACGGGTATTGCAGTCCATGTGGATTCAGTTCTATGTCATAGTCCATTTGTTATAATGGTATGAAAATGCTCTACCTGTCTCTTTGCAACCATTGACCAGACGTTTCCGCTTAATGAACGATTTGTCAAATACCTTGTGTATTGTTAAAATGTAGAACATGGGCAATATTTTGCTTTGCATTGTCCTTTTGAAAGGTGGGGTGACGGATGATCCCGAAGATATGTTACAGCCACGAGCACTAACACCTCAATAATATAAATGTGGCTTGTCAAAGTACCGATATGCGGCCTACTGGTGAACTGGATATATACCCAAGGACACTCTATATTAGTAATCATCCAGGTACTGGGCCAACAATAAAAATGAAGCAACCAAGTTACCAACGTCCTCTCCCCTTGTTGGCTTAATACACGATATGGCCATCATGAGCTGTAAGCAAGAGTGCCTTGCTGAGAATTCGTTTTGACGTTGCAGATGAATTTGGTGCGGTATAATGCACTCTATTTCCTAACCAATAGAACGTACGGTTACACGATTCCTAACAGCGATGTAGACAACATATCTGTCGTCTTGAGTCGTTGCCTTGTGTGGAGCTTGTTGACATCTCGCATGTCTCTTTGTATATTCCTCCTAGATGCATCGATTACAAATTTTCATAACAATTTCTTGATCCCATCAACGCGAGTAGTAGTTGCACGGTACAGAAATTCTCAGGCTAGGTACTCGTAAGATTTATTCATGATCGAATTTTGAGATTTACTTCTACGAGTTCATGTTTTTTACACGAGGCATAATACTATCTCTCCAACACATATACCCAAGCATAAACACACATACAGACACACAAAAAGTAAACGCAATTCCCTAATGAAAAATTGGCATTTTAATCCGTGTTTTTATACTGGTTTGAAGTATCATTCGTATTGCCTATACTATTTACATGTCATGATATGTTAATCATTACATATGTCAGCATGTTTCTAGCTTTCGTGCAAATTTCAGATTTGTTGTGTGATTCCTTTGTGGTGTATTAAAAGTATGTATGTCGAGAGTCTGAGGAAATTGCCCGTTCACCCATCTCTTCATTCAGTTTCAATAGTTTACCTACATATTTGAATGCTCTGAATTAAAAATTTATTAGCAAGAAAGGGAAATATCAAAAATATATTATTATAGTAAATGTTTAAAAGTACACATGCGAAAAGAATTTGATTAGAAGGAAAACAATAGTGTTTGAAGAATATTTTAATGAAAGAAACGGACCAGATGAAATGAAGATGCATAAAACAACAGATGAAAATGCATGAAATTACATAAATTTGCGTTTATATTAAAAAATGAGTTTTAATATAGGAATTGAATATTCTAAATGACTTTTAATATAGGAATCATATTTTTACAGGCAGCAGAAAAGAAAACGTACGGAAACGAAGATAGAAAAAATGAGAAGTATTTAAATAATCTATTACGAAGCAAAAATGCCCAAAGGAGTTACAAGAAATTAAGATGATAGAAAACGAGAAGTAGCATGGAATATACTTGCAATCATTCTTTAACATTTTTAAACAACGTTATTTCCCTTTGCAATCAGTAAATAGAACATATCTTACATATTATTACGTGCAAGATGTTTAATTATTAAGCATTGTCTGCTCTTAAATTGTATAAGATTACTAAACTGTACCTTGATACAATAGTGGGATTTAAATACTGTACGAACCAGTTCGCTTTCAAAATAAGTGACAGTAGCTATATGTCGACAATATAAATATTACAATTAAATTTTAGCAAATTGTTAGCTAAACTAATATTTTATGAAGTGATTCTGCCGAACCGATGAAAACTGATTTAATCCACTAACAGCTTTCTGAATTAAAGGAAGTAATAGTTATTAAAAGTAAACAACACAATTTAAGGAAAGTTTTGAATTTTAAAAGTTAAAATTGGATGGAAGGAATGTTTTAGTTAAAGCAAAAATTAAGTAATTTAATTTGTTAATAAGTAATGCCAGATTGCCTAAAGAAACACTGCATCTGAATGTTGCAAATTGTTCAACGACCTAAAAATACGTCATAGAGAGAGTCTGCCAAATTGATGGAAATTAGCTCAATTCTACTTCTGGTCAGAATCTAATACCATTCTAAATTAAATGTATTAAGTACTTTCGCCCCCCTTTTCGCATGCCTTCGTGTGTAACTGGAAGCATACTCGACGTGTATTCGGGAGGTCGGGGGTTCAAATCCCGCGGAGGGCACTGCATATTTTTCATGGCTCCAGCATAATCCTAATGACTCTATCAACAATGCTTACAACTTAATGAAGATTTTGCTGTTAGAAAAGTTAAAATATAGAACAAAAATGCTTTAGTTAGAGCAAAATTATATAAAAATTTAGTATGACTGCATTATTTAAAATTAGCTAGTAAGAAATGATATACTGCCTAAATTATTATTACAACGAAATGTTAGCAAACTTTTAGTCAAATTAAAAAAAATATTTTATGAAGCGGTTCTACCGAAACGGTGGAAATCGGCTTGATCCCTGTTTTGACCAGAATCTAACAGTATTCTAAATTAAACAACAGTAAATACAGCGCATAATGAAGCTACTGCAATTCTAAAAGTTAAACTAGGATTAGAAAAATGCTACAATTAGAGCAAAACTTAATAGAAATTTAATGTGACTACAGTATTATAATTAGCTAGCAAGTAATGACATATTGTCTAAATAAATTTAACACATTAGGAAAGTGCTGTTCCACTAAACTTTAACTGTGTATTTACTTATTCCATTACAAAGTGCACTACTGTATAATGATTATTTTATAAGTAAATTATTAATGTTAGCAACCTATTCACCAAAATAAATGTTCTGCCGGACACTGCGAAAGTAAAGCAGTTCTGCCGAATTGGAGGAAATCGATTAAATCTCACCACTAATTTTATCTAGAATCTAACCTCATTCTAAAGTACTAAACAGTACCTTCAACATAATGAAGATTTTAGATTTCTAAAAGTTAAAATAAGGTAAATTAATTTTTCAGTTAGAGGGAAAACTAGAAAATTTAGGTTCAATGAAGTCAAGTTTTTTAATATTTGATTTGTATTTAAGAAAGATTAATATAAAAAACTGCCCTTTATAGTGAAGAAATATATTTTCTTCACTGTTGGCTTCGTAAGAACAACAATAATTAAGTTTGTAACATGTGAAATAAGTTGAAAAAATAGCCTGAACTTACTGCTTTTTGAGACACGTCATAGGACAAACATTGTTAGCTTTAATATTGTTTGTAATTTTTCGAAGACCGGCTTGCCATTCCTGTAAAAAGTAAAGAAATTAATTACACGATAATTTCTTTATACATTATGACATTATTCTACTATCGTAAATATTCGAAAGTAAGTTTTGATTATAATGTAAAGGAAAGTGGATTTTAGAAAACATACAACAGAAGTCCATTCAAAAATGAGCTATGGTCGTAATTTTTATGGTGATGAATTTTATGATGAAAAATAAGAAATATGCGAAGCTGTCATTTTTAGTTATTATTGTTTCATGAAAAATATTACTTATCTGTGCGTGGAAAGTAAGAAGGCATTAAAACAAGCCTGCTATCGAGGTTTTGCTCAAATTTTAATTTATTAAACTTTTAAACAGCAGAGAATTAAATTCTCTAGCTCCTTCTAATGAGCTACTGAAATACGATTTTATCATAAGAATTTCATATGAAAGTCAGATTTTATACGAAAATTGTTATTTTTTAGAAAGAAAAGAAATTGAATGGCATTATTTTACTCCAAATTTACATTATATATGATATCAGGAAAGTGCTGTTCCAGTAAGCATTAGCCGTGTATTTAATTATTCCGTTATGAAGTGCACTCTCCTATGCGAATTACTTTATAAGTCATTAATTTATTAGGGATAAGTATAAAAAAGTCATTATGGTAATTTTTCCGCATTTAATAAAACGCGCATAATTAATTTATACATCCATAATATTATACTGATGATGACTAACGTTTTGATGTAAATAAGGTAAATCACACGAAAGCTATCTGGAAACGGTGGGAAGTTTTCGCGGAGGAGCTTTTCAAAGAAATCAGCTTGTATTCATGTTACAGTCCAGGACGCCACCCCCTTCTTCTAACCCGAAAAAAATTCTTAAATTTAGGCTCATTTAGCAATTATTAATTCAGTAAATAAAATAAATAAGCAAATAATAATAATAAATAAATAATAAATAAGCAGATAATAATATAATAATAAGCAAATATAATAATAAGCAAATAATAATATAATAATAATAATGATAATAATATAATAATAATAATGATAATAATATAATAATAAGCAAATAATAATATAAAATAGAACCCGAAAAAAATTCTTAAATTTAGGCTCATTTAGCAATTATTAATTCAGTAAATAAAATAAATAAGCAAATAATAATAATAAATAAATAATAAATAAGCAGATAATAATATAATAATAATAATGATAATAATATAATAATAAGCAAATAATAATATAATAATATAATAATAAGCAAATAATAATATAATAATAATAATGATAATAATATAATAATAAGCAAATAATAATATAAAATAGAACCCGAAAAAAATTCTTAAATTTAGGCTCATTTAGCAATTATTAATTCAGTAAATAAAATAAATAAGCAAATAATAATAAATAATTTTATGAAGCAATGAAGCGTCTTTATTGTATCACATCTTGAATTCTGAAATCGAGAATGAAATTAATTATTGAATTCTTTCATTTATAACTAGTTTCTGTTGCATTTAAAAATAAGAAATGAGGCAAATATTATATGTAAAACTATTTGTATAATATCTCATTTTAATACGTCTTCGTGACGCTATACAGTGATATTGTTCATGCAAATTCTGTAATTAATAAATAGGTTTTAATTTTCTATAGCGTTAATAACACTTACCACGATTGATAAGTAGCACAAATGAAAGTTTTTTTATTCCAGTGTAATTATTCTCATATTCATATTTTTTAAAAATTTCTCTGCTTCGCAGTATGCTTTCAATTACAAATCAGTATTAATGCACTCTACTGCTCGTGGCATATCGGATAGGCTCTCTATGTTAAATTGGCATTACATTGCTCTGCATTTCCGCTTTTAGCAGGATGAACGGAACAAAAACAACGCGTTTGCTGCGTAAATATGAGACGTAGAAAAAATTAGACATTTAAATAGGCTCATTAGCTTTCATTCTGGGTGGGTGTGTTGCATGATAGAGAGTATATATGATACCAAGTCATTTTGTTTGGGTATAAACAAGTCTTTGTTTTACTGTGCAATGCAGGAAATCAACTCATGTATCTCATTTACTTACAGTGCTCACTTTTTAATCAAAAGGAACGGAAAAGTATTTTTGTAAACTCTAGAAAAACTACTGTTAATTTGATGCTACACATTTGCGAACAAAAAGCATAAGGATATTAGAGGATAGAACTTTGTTGTAAAAAAAGTATATAGGATAAAATTCTTTTCTTATTTTTTTTTTTGTGCTGTCATTTATATTATAGGAATGAGACGTATGTCTTATTTTTACAGCTTGCATAAAACTGTAACTCATATAAAAGGCATGTTTCGAGAAATTTTTAATAATATTAAGATATAAATGATGATTCGTACAAAATCAGTAGCGAAGTGCCTACGATGCATGAATAAAGTTAACTGGGGCTTGAATCTCCCCAAAACACGGATTCTTCTAAACAGTTACATCAAAAAAGTCGGAAGTTAGGCACAACCAATGGCAGTGGGAAAGATTACATTTACATTTACATTTTTAAATTCAATGAAACCTTTTACTCTTTGCATCACTCGAGGGTATCGCACAACTTCGAATACAATTCTTGATACTTTAGCTAGCACTCTTCCATTAACAATTAGAGCAAAAATGGAAAGCACCTACATGCTTAACCAAGTAGGTAAACCAAGTAGGTGCCTTTAACTTTTGCCTTTAACCACCTTTAACTTAACCAAGCTGCAGAATTTAAAAATCAAACCTTTCTGCCATCCAACTATAAAAAGAAAAAAATATCTCGATCTTATTCATCCAGCGCTTCGTTTCAGCAAAGTCAAATTCCCTATGTCTAACGCAAATTCAAGCAGTTCATATATTGAAGGATCAAAAACTAAAGGAAAATTTGGTTGATCAGTCTATTTCAAATTTATCTTTCAAATAATCAAACGGAAATGTCATCTCCATGATAATAATAGTATACACCAGGCTGAATTTTCAGTCATATAAACAGGGACTGAAATAGCCATTCTTAAAAATCTCAATTTACCGTAAGATCTGACTCCTAAGTAGCTATTTATGTGACTAAGAATGCCTTAACTTCCTTTGCATTAGTTTCCGATATAAATTCTCTTCTTGTTTTAATTCCAAAGTACAAAATTCAAAATTCATTGATCAAAGGATATAGTGGCCGTTTTGTTAATGATCAGGCAGCTAAATTAGCCAGCAGCAGTTCTTAATCAAGATGGCACTGAAATAATCCTTCCATGGTCTCGTTCAAATTTTAAGTACCAACTAAAACAACTTGCTTCAAAATATTGGCAAGATTACTGAAATAATTATTTATAGGGAAGAAGTACATATACTTTGATTCCCAACATAAGCTTCGCATCTCTGTACTCCAGTCTTTCAATAAATTATTATACAACAGGACAAGGAGCTTTCCTCACATATTTCTACGCAAGAAATATGGCGAACTATGACATCTATGTATGTGGGGAATAGGGAAATCCTGATCATTGCACTTTCTCATCCCCCTCAACTGAAGATAATCAACTAAAATCCTCACAAACTGATCTCTTGGCATTCCAAAGGTTTCTAAAAGATAAACGTCAGTATCCTAAATTAAAAAAAAATATGTAACGACTCTCTTCCTACGGCTTAGATATTTGTCAAGTATAATTTGCTCATGCTGTATAATTTTAATGAACGTTTACACCCTGTGGATATGTTCAATAAGATTCTACTTCCGAACTTTATAAACTGGAATAACCTGCTCCAGCATACCATTTTAAGTAACGTTTTAAAATTTGTGCTGGTCTATGGTCAAAATTTATTTTTTGTATTCCCAATTTTCGCATTCCCAAATCCCTAAGATATTAGATTCTTACAACGTTTTTTGATATTATTCTGAAATGATTTGGCCCCGTGGATCCGTTAGTATTATTACTACAGTTCCATTATAACAATGTGTTTCCCAGTACTTCTTATATTTATCTAGTTAAGTTTATCTGTTATTTTTGTTAATCAAAGCAAGTGTTCTCGATTTAATTTGGAAATTTTGCTTAAATTATACTGTAATCTATTTATGTCCTAAATCATTATTTTTAATGAATGCGGGGTGTACGATGGGATAGCACAATGTACATAATAGGTAAACTCTAGATCCTTTGGAAAGCTTCAGTACTTATCTCCTCAAGCTTTCGTTGTAAACTCTTAGAAAGCTTCCATTTTTTATAGTTAATAATGGAAGACATTATCCAGACTTTTCTCTGTATTTGTAAATAAGACGAACCGACTGATGCCTTTTTATAATTGTTTTTAATAGGAAAAGTGTTCAGAGTAATAATTTAATATTCACTCAATTTATTTCTAGAAGTTTAATTCTATGTACTCCTACTATACTTGGATGTCTCGCAATTTAAAATTCTGTAAAGTTTATAAGCTGTTGTTTTTGCAAAATTTATTTTTAATGTGTGCTATTGTAAGTCAATGTTCTGCTGTAAAGTAATTTGAGTATCTGAAATAATGTAATAATTATGTAAATTATATAATTATGTTCTGGGCCACAATGGAAACAATATCTTACAATGTTATTTGATTATCTCCTAATGCTAGGTATGTGGGAAAGCGAGATTAAAGAAAAAAGCATTATTCGTAGTTCAACAAAACACTGTTAAGATAATAAATCTTTATCTGCATCTTATTACGTGTTCTCAGCTGAATAAGTGACAGCTTAAACAAGTGAGAAACAATCGCAGATAGTGAAATAATTTTCTTTAGAGCAAGTACGAGAAAGTATGACAAACATATTTTGATCAAACGAAAAAAGAATCTGTTGGAGAAAATATTAAAAGCAACTTTTTTTTTATTCTGGTCTCCAAATACAGGAAACTACAAAATTTTACTTCAGAATGCAAGCTAATAGAGAAAATATTGTCTTCCCACCTCTCAGGTATCCAATAAGTTTTACATATAACTGATAAGATACAGAGAAAGACCACGTTAAAACTGAAATTTCATTAGATTTTCCTGTACCTTGTTAAAAATGAATTCTTTTATAATTCTAAGAAAATTTATCGCTAAAATGATTAATATGTGCTTACCCTTGCCGTCTCGACGTCAGGACAAACGACATGCGTATAGTTGATATTGACCATGTCAGAACCGCTGCAGATGGTGAGGCAAACATCTTCTAAATTGTGCTTACTCTTGGCTTGTAACTCCGCAAGTAGCTTTGCATCCTTTTAATAAAATACATCCTTTGAATGTTTAAGAAGCTCTTGTATGAAAAATTAATACTGAAATTTCTTAACTAATATTAATTTTCATAAGCAGAAATATTATACGAGGTCTAGAGACTTCCAGGTAAAATTTCGAGAGCACAAAACTTCTAGTTTATTTATAAAAATTCAAAAATAGTCACATATGCAATGAAACAACAACATCTTTCTTGTTTCGTTTTTTTTTTTTTTTTTTTTTTTTTTTGTGGTACAATTTTATACAATTTATACTAGTATTTAATACTATTTTTCATAATCAAAAGACGTGTTTTTCTTCCACTCATTGTTTTGAATATTCCTTAATAACTTATAAAATCGAAACAGGAAACAAAAATGTAATGAGACCGTTTACATCGTGGAGGAACAGGCAAACTTTCAACTGTCATTTTGTATGTTGGATTTCGTAATGGCGTAAATAGGAGTGTGCAAGGTATGCAACTTCATAGGGTCTCAAAATGGCCTTATATATCCCTTAGATGTTCTTCAGGATTAGATTTACGTGTTTAAATTTTAAATTAAAAAATAGAAAAAAGGTTTTTTCCCATAAAATCATATATATATATATATATATATAATGTGCAATATTATTTATTATAAAAACAAAAGCAGAGTATAGTGTAATTCCAGATGGGGGAAGCTTAAACTTCTCTTGTTTCAGCTCCTTAAGCCCTTAAGCTTCGTTTCTGAATTTCTAGGTAGGCATCAGGAACTGCATAAGAATGAACCTGCAAAAATGCCAATTGAAAGAAATTCAAATACAAAACACGTTGCATATTGTTTTTCTGATTCCTCGCGACACAACCACTTTCAAGTCGTTAATGATGAAATGCAAAGAATTCTGCTCTAATAATAATATGAAGACTTACTGGCTAACTGGTAAAGGACTTTCCAAATTTCTGTAGTCAAGCCTATGTGGATAAGGGCTGCAAAAACGAAGCAACGGGGCATCAGAACCCTCTGTAATTAATTATATCTCCCAGTAAGAGGGAAGGTCCAGGAAGTATTTCGCAGTTCTGCCACATGTCAAATGTTTTCCGGTACATCAAAAAGGAGTTTAGGGTAAAGATTAACAATGTTCTTACCCCTTTGTTAGCAATATCTATGATTCTGTTTTGGTTAGATAATTAAATTATTTACGCAACTCTTATATTACGTACATATACTGAGTAAAATTTTAAAAAATAAATAAATGAAAAAATTTATATCCCTTTTTCTTCTGTTCAATTTCTCCTTTTCACAGTTTTGTACTTTATTTATTTATCCAGTTCCCAGATAGCTGATTAATTAATTTTGTGCCGTTTTTCCATTTTGCAGTTATCAAAACAGCTGATTAGTGAAATTTAGTGATGCACAAGTATTCCAGTATTTACTTAAATATATTTAATTTTAAGGAAAATTATATGAGTTCTCTGCCTAGTATTAAACGTAATTTTTTAATGATAACAAAGTTTTGTTCGATATGATGATTAAAAAATCGAAGTATACATTTTTATAGTTATTTGATTATGCACATGAAGCTCTTTATAACAATTTTACGCGTCCAGTAGAAAAAGAACGTAATAATGTAAGGTCACTCTCGCAAAAATTACACAGCTGGGGAATTTTTTCACCCATCATTATTATGGAGTGGTCACTAAAACGAGTATCGACTGTATTAACCTTTCCAGCGCTAGTCTTAGAATAGAAATACACAAGTATCACCTGCCAAAATCACAGGATAAAAGGGATTCATTCAAAATATTGAACTTTTTAAGTAAAACTTGTAAGTCTTTCGAAAAGATGATCAGACGTGACAAGTTGTTTTAATCAATAATTCATATCCATGCAATTATTAACCAGCTTTAGAAGCTTTGAGTATATAGCATAGCTTAGAAGAAACTGTCATAATCGTAAAGAAATATTCTAATTTCGCAGGAAAGATATGGAACGTATTATTAAATTAATTAAAAATGTATTGAATATTTTAGTAATCAGCTATTTTACTTGATGAAGATAACATAAAATGCCATATTTTGCTACTTACACAGTCCTCTCAATCACTATGTAAGTAGTTTTTATACCATTTCCTATGTTTAGATATTTCATAACTGGTTGCATATGTCTACATTAGAGTCAACATTTCAGGAAATAACTCTACAAAGAGAGATATTTTTCAAGCACTCTTTATTATACAATAAATAAATGGGAAAAAAACCTCTTTCCATACTTTGCGACAAAACTCGAAAACAGATTTTAAATTTGTTTTCAAGGTATCCAACTTCACAAGAGAAATACTTCATTTTTTTTTCCTTTCTTTTTGTAAAAGGCTGGTTTTATATAAGCACTAATGCATTAAAAATATTTCTGTTCCAGGAAATCCAACCCATTATGAAATTAAGTATTTTGAGCAAATTTTCGTACTCAGTTTTCAACTCCTGGCGAATAGATTGGCTACTCGGGAGTTTTTATGTTTTCACCAGGCATAACGTACATATGAGCCAATTTCCCTTAAAAAATCTTTTACGAAAGCATTCCTTTTCAGTAGATAGCTTTCGTGATCTTTGAAGAAATCTAAATAATACAATTAAATCAAATAGGAACCCAAAGAAATTAAATGGAGAGGCGGAGGAAAAATTATACACCTTTTATAAAAGTGATTTGCTTAAGCAATTTTTTATGAAATTTCTGTTATGAATATATGTTTACATTGTATTTTATTGTGGTTTCAAATTCTGGAGTAATTCAGATTTGTAGGCAAGTAACTTATGGTGTACTATTGACATGATTTCTTTTTGTAAGAGTACCTGTTGTGCTGCCTGTCTGCTAGCCTATTGTTACGAAATGTAAAGGCGCGGTAAGTTGACTTCCCCGCAAAGCAGTTTTAGGGTTGCCATAAAATAGCAAGGACGGCAGGGTTGCCACATTTGGCGAGAAATCGCCCATTTGGCGATATTTGACGATAAAATTGGCGATATACCATGGATGGTTGGAGAACCTTCTGGAACGAATTCTTACCAGTTTACCCCAGAATGTTCCCGAACACAAGCCGAAAGCTATATAAACCCTGCTGGTCCGCAGTCAGGGCGTATGCGTCTCTCATCGAGTGAGTGTGTCTCGTCTAGCGAGTCAATCCCTGCGGAGGCGATCGCTTTGACAGCCGGCTAGCGAGTGCCGAGTAGGTCGTCGAGTGCACCGAAAGAGTCTCGTAGACCGTCGCGGTTAATGCATCGTCGAGAGAGCGTGTTGAGCTCCGGAAACGACTGAACCGAGAGTCAGGAGTTGCACTCTGTGTGTCGTCGAGAGCATCGCGAGTTGTAGCGGAGAGAGTCTCGAGAGTACGTGGAGTTCCGAGAACGACAGCAGAAGCAGAGTCGGGAGCTGTACTCCGGAAAGCAGAGTCGGGTGCTTTGCAGGAAGCTTGTCTCCACCGTTATTGCCTAACAGTGTGAAGGCTGTGTCGCTGATTGTTCCAGCGTGTTTATAGTAGTTCATAGACGACTGTAAAACGTGTTTTGGAGCTGTCCTGACAATACTGACAAATAAAATGTGTTTCGATAATTAAAAAAAAAGTAACACTATAATTTAACCAGTTATTCATTCATTTCTTATAAAATAGTAACTAGTAATAATAACTGTAACAATCCTTAGATTAATGAGAATGTCATATAAAATTTTAATTACGTTTTACATATAATTTCTGCTAATATAGAGAGAGTTTCTGTTTTTAATGTTGTATTCCGTATGATTCTGTATTCTCATGATTCTGTATTAATGTTCTCGATACGTACCCCGATAATCATATAAACTGCCAGTCTATAGTCATCTCATAAAAATTTGATCCCCCAAACTATCAAAGTTAGATAAATAATCAACTGATGACAAGAATAAAGCTTCAATTTTCACCCTCCTTCAGGGCCAGATTTACGTATATGCTACAGCTTAGGCCTCCCAAATTTAAAATATATTATAACAGACTTATAAAGGAATCTATATCTCAAATAGCTTAGGGCTTTATCAAATCTGAATCTGGCTCTGCCCTCCCTAAACTTTACTGACCTAAAAATTGAAAAGGAATTAAAAAGGGAAGGGCACTTGTTAATGTTCCTGCCAAATACTTCTAGTATGTGTTTTCCACCTTCGTAACCTACTACCACTTGCTTGTATTGCTTAATTCATTCCTCCAAGAAGTAGTCCTAATTGGAAAACCCTTGATTTTTTTCCACCGTTCTTTACGGAGTGCTGTAAATTACTCGAACGGCGAGTCTATGGGAAGAACCCAGAATTTTTTTCTTGCATAATAGCTCACGAGCTCTATTTATCTGACGGAGAGATCGAGTAACATCTGTAAGATTCAGAATGAATTTATACTCTCTTTCGTAAGGACGGTTGTGCCTGAAGTGCATTTCTTGCACTCGTCTAGTTGCATAGCGTCACCTCAATAAGGCATCGAAATTTCAATTAATATTGTGAGATAAAGTTGAGTAAATCCTGAAGGGAACATACCAATGCAACCTTAGGATGCGCAAAATTGGCATATGTAGAGCATTCATTACCTAGATCAAACGTTTTGAGGCGAAGACGAACTTTTAAGGAATTACAGCACTTTAGGAAAACAGCCCTTTGGAATATACATGAAATTGCAAAAAATATATTCCAGCCTTCTCTGATGCGCGTTAAAAAAAGTGGTTCTCTGATGCGCGTTGTGGTTAAAAACATTCATGATTCAGTGACAAACTGTGAATGAATATCATGGCCGTGAAGTTCTCGATAGGTTTAAAAAAAAAAGAGCCATTTAGTTGCAGCTAAGTTCGAGGCGTATAGATGCTCTATCTAGACCAAACTTGATTTTTTGGCTCGAAAAGAATTTTGGTTAGTTTCAAAATTGCTGGAAGTAATCATGGTGCTAGACAACATAAAATATATAATAAACTTGTCAGGACTTGTGTTTCTCTTGATTTGCTTTGGAAACATGGAATGCCCTGAATAAGAACAGGGAGCTTACCCAAGCTATGTTCAAGATTTGTGTATAACAGACGACACAAGCAGGAAGGGTATACGAAACCCTTTATTTTCAATACTTTACAGGCACTTCCGAACTTCGGAATACAGAGACCAACCACTTGTGGTCTGAACGTAAGAATATAAAACTACTAACTATAACTAAAATCTAACTTTAAATTAGTATACAAATGCCTATCACTAAGACTGGCCTTTATTTAAAAAAAAGGTACGTGTGTAGTACGCCGAGCTGCTGAAACTACAATAAGTTTGCAAATATCAAGAGGGCTAAACCTCTGGCCTTAAAGGCAACCAGCAACCGAGGGAAAACTCGTAAAACTGCAGTGGCAAGCGACTTGCTTCCTAAAACTCCTTCTCTCTTCCGCTTGGCAAAAAGCCACAACTTAAGTACTTGGGCGTTAGCAAGACAATTTGCATAAACAAGTTAAAGCATTTAATTCTGGCCGGAAGTAGAAAATAAGAAGTGATAGTACAGTTTTAAAATAAAATAAACGTTAGTAAAAATTAGGATCCTTACAAACTTACTCTTAAGTTTCACTTTTTACATTTCTGTTACAGTTATCCTTAGCGTTTTTAGTGTTTATTTCGAACGTTAATAACAGTAGTTTGTATTTTTAAATGAATCGTATTTGAAAGGCCATCGAAAATCAGAATCAAGCAAAATGCCATTTTAGATGGATGTTGTTTTATATTAAAATTTTCGAGCAGGACTAGGAAATGTTTTTCTACTAAAGGAACAAATTTATTCTACAAGAAGTCAAAAAACATTCTTCCTAGGGAAATTATTATAGTATGTTATAATTTCAATACGAACTTATAAAGCATTACTGTAATTCATCGTTAGCTATCTGCAGATAGAAATAAATAGACGATTAAATGTAGAACATAACATATTTTATAAATTATATTTTTCTTCACCAACTCATTAAAATATATTCAAAATAAGTTTTCCCGCAATCACATAAGAATTCTTTTGTAATATTTTCCTTTATAGCAATTAAATTTAAAAATATTTCTGACAGAAGCTTTGTATAACGCCAGTTTTATCTAGTTATGAAATGAAGGCTAAATGTGGTAAAGGACCGAGATCCCCAGTTGTGCGTGTGCAAAGGTTTCACGTGTTTGTAACTTTCTTTAGCACACTTGCCACACCTGATCCCATGTGGGTCTTAGACTCAGAAGTCCTTCACTTAATCGTACACCAGTAAGTCAAACGAGCGAAGGATTTGTAGTTAATAATCCATCGATCTTTTATAATTAACCCACTGGGAGACATATTTCATTGAAAATCGAGTTAATGACATTACTACATTGCAAAATGTTATGTCCATAATATAATTTTTAAAATCGGGGCATATTTAATATAATCCAGCCATTAAGCAATGATGTGAAGTAGATAAATAGTATTTTTCTCAAAAGCGTGTTATATTCACCAGATAGTGAAAAGTCACTAAGATACACCACTTATGCCCAAATTTTAGTCCCTATTATAAACCACTTATGTTCAAATTTTGAAAATTAACTCATAAATTTTTATTTTCAAAGATTAAAAATGGGTCATAAAAATGATTACTATTTACTTAAAATATGAATGCTATGGAAATAAACCACTTAAATATACTATAGAGTAATTCATTCACTGAAATTAAAAGATTAAAAATTGGTCATAAAAATCATTAATATTTACGTAAAATAAGAATGTTATATAGATAAACAAGTTTAAAATGCTATAGAATCATTCGCTCGATGAAAATGCATGTAAAAAATCTTTACATAACAAACATGTAAATACTGCATAATTTTATAAAGATTCCGTACTGTGTGCTTAAGTTATAGTTGAATGTGAAGAATCTAAAGAACTAGTAAGAGAATAAATGCTTGAGTTCGTGAGGCAATAATTAAACTTGAAGAGTTAAAAGACCCTATATTATGCAAAGAAGATTTAACAGAACTCCGTCTTAGAGTTTTATAATAAAGCCGACACTCGGGCTTGAACTTAGGAAACTAAGATTAAAACTTAACTATTCTTAACTAAAAAGATATAGCCGAAGCTATCAAGATTCTAACGGAGTTGGTCCCTTAACGCTAGCTGACTGCGAAGCTATCAGGGGCCTAAAGCACGGACGAGAGTAAAAATAGCTTAAGAGAGAATAGCCTAAAAAGGCGGACGAGTGCTACCCAGAATATCTGGTTCTCTCTGACTAAGACAGTAGAACTTCGCGGTTAAATACCACTCTTCCTCAATTTGTGATTCCTCAATTCCTCAATTCAAACGTGATTCTAAAACTGCGTACTGACCGGAAGTGGTAAGTTGAAATTAAGAAACGCTGGGAAAGGAAGTTTAACTTAAAATTTAACTGTTAATAAAATTAACAAATTCCTTACATTTTAAAAAAGATTGTAACATAACTAGGTGGGACTCGTCTCTGACTGCGTGGCAGCTTCGCTTTTAATTATCCGAATTATGAATTTCGTTGCCTTTATCTGTTTTTATACAAAAGCATTTCAGGAATATGATATTTTTTAGATTCACTTGTAGATGGAGAAGGAAATAATATTCAGCCGCTGAAAGCACTTTTACTGAAATAAAAATCTAATTTCAATTAGCGTTGGGATTCTTGCATTCCGTTCCACTTGCAGTATCAATTTTATTTGGCCGGTTCTAATCCTCTTAGATGAAAATAAATTATTTATGTTTAAAATTTTAAAAAACTAAAAAGCAACAGGCCTAAATTTATACAGAAGAAATTGTCTGGAAAATGCTAGATGATAAATATATGCTTGGACCATAAGTTTCTGAATGATGTTCAGGTATATAAGCACGGACAAATTCAATAGATTTCCCAAAAACGTAAACGGTGGCCAACAGATTATTATATCATAGTAATCTAGATCTGTAGTATATGTAAAAATATGTTTGCAAAAAGTAAAGACTCTAAAACTTTACAAGAAATATATTGGATAATGATATAAATCGCTTGTGAAATATAAAATTAAAAATTATTATTTTCCTATCAAGTTTCTTTCCTTCTAGTTAAGAACCGATTTGTATCATTTAAAGAATATTAGTTTTATTTGCCCTCGATAAATTAAATAAAGGAGTAGTTGTAAATATATAGATTTTTTCTTGAATATTTTTCTGTTCGAAAAAACAGGTCATTTTGATTTCTTCAAAGAAGTAGGCATAAAGTGATCAGATATCCCCCATTACCGGCGGAAATGATCTCGCATTTGAACTTGAAATTCGAATCCTTCAGGATTTTTATTTTACAAATGCTTAACCAAAATGCATTAAAAATAAAATAGGAAGGTAGATATATCAGAAGCAAGTTTAGTTTCAAATCATTTGGAAATTATTCTGATTAATGAAAATTTAAATCAGTGCGTTCTTTGTTGAGATTTCATGTTTAAAACAATATATGTTAAAGAAATAAAAAAAGGGTTCAATGTTAACCATTCCCCGTGCAACGGTTGAACACATTAACTACGGCAGATGTCGAGTTAAAAACTCGTCGGGGAAGGCCAGACCCATCGATTATTTAGTGGTTTGATCAATGAGAATATTACCTACGTGCACCACAGGGAAGGACCAATTTTATACTTGCGATGAAAAGGAATCAGTTTGGGTGAACACACCAAGGCACGAATCCAAGTGTTTTCTATCCTCTTTCCTTACTAGCAGCCTCTCGAAAAGACTTCCGGCTCTCCAGTATTTTAAGTGCCCCATGCCGTAAATACACTGAACGTTTACAAACATCCTTGCCTTCTCCGGTATTTCAACTCGGATTCAAGGTCATGGCACCCTGCCATAGCCGTGCCAAAAAACGCTAGCTTCCCTACCACCATGCCAAAAAAGTCGGTATGAATATTACTGTGAGATCTTATATAATATAGGTGGTGGTCTCCAGACATTTTGAATAGAGTGCGAAACGCATTTGAAAAGAACTGTTGGAACTGTGCCTGTCCAGACTTAAGAATAGTAGCTGAATTTGAATCTGCTATTCAGTACTAATGCGCTTACTGAAGGGATGTGCAATTAATAATATAACTAATTAATTAGTTAATACTAGGCATTAAAAGAAACTGAACTGAAACTTGAGACACTAAAAAAGCAATATAAGGAAACCAAACATAACTTGAATACTCTCGGTGAAGAGCTTAACAAAATTTAAAAACACCTGTTTAAAAAATTACGCATTTCTGAAAAACACATGTTTTGTTGTAAAATAATTTGCACTCTTACATATCATTAATGCTAATAAAAGATATTGCTTGAATAGAATGCAGTTTGCCCTCTTCATGTTATAAGTTTTCCGTTTGAGTAGAAAACAACCCTCTTAATCACTGTTATTCTAACATGAGAGAAATTACCTGTTTTATCCAGCCGGTCTTGAATATCTTATGTTCAGGATAAGCATATTTAATATTCGCACAAAAAAGAACTGCTAAATAACATTTGTTATCTATTAGTGAAACGAAATAATCAAAACTTTTAGTAAAAATTTTAAAAACTAGATTCTGACTTTAATAGAATATATCTGAAGTATTGTGAAAGTAATTTATTTTCTTCCAATTTACGTCTTTACCCTAATTCACAACAGATTAGCAGCGCAAAAATCTGCCTAGCGGAAATGAACAGGTCTGAAATTGAACATGTTGAGTTAAAACTGCAGTATAGAATAAAATAAGAATAAGGTGATGCAAGACTGAAGAGTTATTAAAATTGTTTTTCAGATTTTAGGAAAAAAAATGACGCAGAAGAACATAACGAAAGGTAACATTACAGAAGCTCTGCTGAACTTTGCAAATTATATTCTTTCCTCCGAAAAACTTGACAGCTGCTGCGTCCTGTTTTACGTGGCATTTAGACATGAATATGTCCTTGCTATTTCATAATCGCTATTAATCAAGATGAGTCAGTAAAAAACGTCTCTTTAAATAAGATGATGAGACATAAATCGCTTCGCTTATTTACCTTTAGAGTAAACAGAGGATGGAGTTGAAGAAATTGTGACAGGTATGAATGCAAGGAGAAAATAAAATGCTAAAATGTTTTTAAGAATTGGAGGTGAGCGGGATCTTTAAAGTACAACAAGTGCTTTTAGCAAGAACAAAGAATCAGTGATTTCCGAAACCCGCTATGAAAGTTTTTCAAGAGCTATTAGAGTATTTATTTTTCAAATTAATATAACATAAATATAATTAAACGTAACACTTTTGCTTGAAGATTTCAGTTATAAATAAATTTAATACAGAAAATTCAGTTAGTGAAAATGCAGACGAAAACGAATTAGTTTCCTTATGGTAGTTTCGCCTCACTAGCAGGAAAATAATTGCATTTCCTTAAAAAATAACAGAAAACATATATCGTTATTTTTAGCTCATAATTCTCAGATTTAACTTTAGTCCTCATAAATAACAATGAAAGCTTTTAAGAAAAATTCACAAGAAGGTTTTTATAAAATGCTTGACTTGCAATAAAATGAAGCAAATATTCTCGAAATTTATTTGTGACTTTGTCGATTAATTATCAGATTAGAATATTTTAATAAATAAAAGCATATAAAATTAAATAAATATTTTCATAAATATGCCTGAAATTATTTAGCCAGTTTGTTGTCTAGCTTTCTGATCATTTTATTTCATAACAGAATATTAACGGATTTTGATATAGCTAGATTTATATATTTTGATATAGCTAGATTTTATAGAATTTCGAGGAAAATAAATAAAAAATAGAAGTGCTTACTTTTGGGATGCCTCCAGCTCGTATATCATTCACTTGCGAAAGTTCAAGAGCTTGACCGTCCTGTAATAATAATACACATAAATGGATAAAGTATTTGCAAAAATACATGTTTTAAAGCAAACATAAATCTCAAATAAATGGTACGTTTATGAACAGTTAAATTATATTACACTTAAGTTTTCTCGATAAAAGTTTATTTGGCAGTTTTATATTATACTGCGTAAGAGCTTATTTAAGGTACAGCGTATCCTAATTTTTTCTGAAATTTCTAATCCTTAGAGATATTTCATAAGTTCATTACACGAATGACGAGACATTGATTTATAAAACTTGTAATGTTTCTAACTACTTTGTCTATGCTTAACTTCGTAGAAACCTAGTTGAACTATGTAGCGACTTATCGCTGAGTCCAGGTGTGTAAATGAAAAGTCCAGAGAGGGGTTAAACTCACCCATTTTTTATCTCACACTAAGAACACAGATGGCCGCTTTCTCGGGCTTACAGAAAAGCCTCCATATGGGCTTTAAATCAAGAAAAGAAAATAAGAAACTAACCTAACTAAGTTGAATATGGAAACCTTACAAAATTATCTAACGTTGTTGGCCCTTAATTAAACTAAAAGGCGAATATCAGCAGGCTCGTTCAATACGGCCGAGCATAGTAAGGTTTAAACAGGAAAGCAGCCTGAGGGCAAACACGCGCCACTAAGGACTTTTAAGCTCTTCAACTGAAGTAAGTGAAGCCTTCCTTTAAATGCTTTTTCTACCTCATTTGCATGCAAAGCGATGCTAAAAACTTATTCTGGTAGGGAATAGTAGATGGGAAACGATAATATACCACAGAACATGTTTAAACGTTAAAATAACTGCTAGAAATTTAAAATAACCTCTACAAACTTAAACAGGATTACTGCGGTTACCAATAAAAAATGATCAACGATAGATACCGGGTGGTTGAAAAACGATTATGTTATTTGTTTTGTGCAAAACGGTTCACATTTATGTTGGACATTAAATGTTTGAATATAATTTCGTATTGGACATTAAATGTTGTATTAAACGTATTGGACATTAAATGTTTGAATATAATTTTTTTATACAGCCTTAAATTTTAGAATTTATGTTAATTGTATATACTGAGTATCAGAGCATGTCGCAAAATAACTAATGTATTTTCAACCATTTAACTTCAGTAAATTTCTTTCTCCTCTGAGAGCAAATAATAGCTATTTTCACCTTTAATGGCAGGTGAGAACATCGCCGTTTTTTAGATTACGTCGTCATTTTTAACATGGGAAAGCACATGAGAGCTCTCTCCTTAAGAGCAGAGCAGAGATTCATTCGTAAAAGATTTTCTGAGGGAAACTGGCTTGTTGGCCTCTACAACTCAATACGATTCTTTTGGCTATACGGCTGTTTAACTGGAGTTACTATATATACAGGGGTTGGACAAAAATATGGAAACACCTTTAAAAAAACATGTTTCTTTGCTTAATATGGTGTAGGAAACTCGTTAGCAGACAAAAAAGCTTGCAGTCTTCTCGGAATGGACAAATACAGTTCCTGTATGTTTGCCAAGGGAATATTATACCATTCTTCCTGCAAAACGGTGGCAAGTTCAGATAACGATGTTGGCGGTGGATAACGAGAACGCACTTTCCGTTCCAATGTAGACCACAAAGGTTCGATAATATTCAGGTCTGGCGACTGTGGCGGCCAGGGGAGATGGGACAACTCATCCTCGTGCTCAGAAAACCAGTCCTGGACAATGTGAGCTGTGTGAATAGGGGCTTTGTCGTCTTGAAAGACACCATCACCATCGGGGAACAAAGTTTGTACCATGGGATGAACTTGATCGGCCAAAATGTTCACATAAGTCTTGGCAGTCATGTGCCCTGACACAGTTATCATGGGGCTAGCAGAGAACCACGATATGGCTGCCCAAACCATAACAGAACCCCCGCCATGTTTCACTCTTGGCAACAAGCAGTCTGTATTATAGGCTTGAGATGGCGTTCTCCAGACGTAAACTCGGCCAGAAGTGGGAAACAATGTGAAAGAAGACTCGTCAGACCATATTACTCGCTTCCACTGCTCTATAGTCCAGGCTTTATGACTTAAACACCACCTTTTCCTGTTACGGGCATTAGCATCACTGATGAGTGGCTTCTCAATTGCAGCACGGCCGGCAATTCCCTGTTTATGAAGCTCCCTTCTAATTGTTTTGGTACTCACAGGGTTCGGTAACACAACATTCATTTCAGCAGTAACTTTTGAAGCTGTGGTCTTCTTATTTTTCGTCACAATTGCCCTTAATGATCGTCTGTACCGATCACTCAGGACACACTTCCGTCCGCGCTGTGATTTAGCAGATGATGTTTTTCCGCTTTTCAAATATGCGGAATAAATCTTCGATACAGTACCTCTTGAAACACTAAACACCTCGGCTACCTTGCTTACGGAAGCACCTACCATACGTGCTCCAACAATTTGCCCACGTTCGAAGTCTGTTAACTCTGACATAATGCAATGACAACCTCACATAACAGTACTCCGACAATAACTGAACTGTTTAGCACATTTACGAAGTTGTATAGGTGGCGTCAGTAGTCAAAAATGCCAGCGCCACCTACATATTTCATTAAAATTAATCTTTCTTTTCAAACATGCATTTCACAAGGTGTTTCCATATTTTTGTCCATCCACTGTATTTACTTCGAATAGAAGTAAAACCAGTAATGTTGCACACACTAACAATCTATCTGCGAAATTCAGCCTTAATTTGGCAACAGGTTTACAGGAAAACTGTACACATTTCAATGGATTACGAAATAGGTCTCTGTTCCTTGAAGAGAAACTATTTTTGCCGATACGCAGGTCTTGAGTTTTGAATAAACTGTGCTTTTAGAAAAAAGTATTGAGACAACTTTCGAAATGCTGGAATATTTTTAAATTTAAAATTAACGTTGACCTAAAATTAATTTTGCTTTATTTCAGAAACTGCAGGTTTTCTTACATCTAGCATACTAGTGGCAGAGTGGATAAATTCCCTGAACACTGGAAATTTCACTTGAGTTTGAATTGTAGTGAGCAGGCTAGTTACATAAGCGCTTTCTTGTGTTTCTCCCAATTTAACGTGAACAAGAGGAACTTTCTATTAGAAAGCCTTCTCCAAAGGCATCCCTTAGCAGGCAGCCTTCGCGGGCTTTTTCGTAATCCATTAAATAAGTAGATTTTACTTATTTTGTAGGCCTCATATGTATTTTGACGAATATAATTAATATTTTACATTTATAATTGAAATTTTCGCTAACTCAACCAAAAACTGTATTAGCTAGTAACAATAGCTATTTGTAACATATAAAATAAAGTCATAAAGACCTAATGTTTAATCAGTTGCCATTTATAGCTCTCCCAAAAAATGTTCTCCTAAATGAGATACATATTTTCATCGGTTCTTGTTAAGGAAAACGGTTAGTCAAATTTTGTCAGAATGCATCCCAAACAATTTTTTTGGTGCACTCATTGCCAATTAATTAGGTTTCATTTACACCTGGACACTTCAGTACGAAAGAGGTCTTGGCAATACGAAAAAATAGTATAAGTTTATAGCTTAACTGCTGACAAATATGAAATATCAATGATCATGAGTGGGTGGTTTGTGCGGACCAAAAATTATAGACTTTTCTCTTTCTTCAAATACAGTAGCTGAATTTATAGGTCTTAAAACTGCAGACTTATAAAGTAGAGATAAATATGACTAAGAGTGGATCTTGGAGGTAAGTTGCAGATGTTGGAGAATAAAATGTAATTGATTAGCCTTTAAATGGTCATGGCAAAATCCTCCTGCCACCACTATACACCAGATTCAGAATGAAACCATTTTGTTAAATCTTTAAGATACTCGCCTTCTAAATTTTTATCAAGTAAAGTTCCTGAACTGAACATGAAAAAACTGAAACAAGGGAATTTTAATATTCTCCAGATAGGATAATTTATAACAGATTCACATTTCATAAGTTCCACGAACATGAGAGAGCGTTGTGCCTGATCATTGTTGGTTTAAGTTATCGAAATTTTATTTGCGAAATATATTTTAGGAAACAACACTTGATCTGTAAAGGATATGTTAAAATTTATTATTAACACAGATACTTGGATCGTTTACCTAAAGAATTTGAATGGTGTAAAAGAAGAGCAAAGAGAAAGGTTTTACTGAATTATGAAAATACGTATGTGAAACACACGATATTAAGAAAGGTGCGATATTTTGCATAATGGCGAAATTCTGAGTCTTTAGCAAGATCTATTAGTAATTCTTTCTGTGGTAATTAATATGAAAACATTTTCCATATTCAGTAATATATTAACTTTATCTAGGCTTGACTTTTAAATAACATTAAAATTATTAGACTTTTAAATGCATCAAAATTAATAATATGTAATGATTTTATAGTCCTATGAGGTAGTTATGCTATGCAATATGTTTTATATTATACTCTTGTTTGTGTTACCTGATGTATGCAATGAAATAAGTAACTTCGAATACTCTTGAATTATAATGTAACATGAAAAGTCTGAAGAGAAGAAAAGCTTTGCGGAAAAATAAGATGGCACAGGCAAGTCTATTTAACACTGAGGAAAATGGCTACTTCATTAAATTGGCGAGATGTCGCTAAACTGACGATAGCTATGGAGACTATTTTTTATCGCCAAATTTGGCGAGAAATCAACAAAGATTTGGGGATTACTCTTACAAATTCATTTTATTCTCAATATTAGGTGGCTATTCTGTAACTCCATAACTTTAGCTTATACGGAGACGCCGAGATCAGTTTAAATTATACGAGTATTAGGAATATATTGAAATTTCACATTATTTATAATTTAATTATTAAAAAACTGCACCCAATATAGCTTATTATCAAGACTGCAAATCCCGCATGCACATGTTGCGTTCTACGGGTTCGTGGATTGGGAGTAATTGATGATAACACTTCAGGAAGAATCAAAACACATGTTATTCGCTAATAAGCACTATTACACAAGACAGTTCCAAAGACACGTTTACACTCGTCGAAAAACTAAGACAAATATGTTGAAACAATCAGTAACAGCCTATAACGGTGAAGGCAGCTTCATGGCAAAGTAGAGCTCCCAACTCGGACGATCGCTCTCAAGCTAATCTCTGAGCTTAAGACACTGCTTTCTCCCCGTACAAGTATTGTATTATATATTTTTAACCTACCTTAGAAATTATTTCCGGGAAAATAGCTAAAAATGCGTTCTAGAATGTTCTCGCTCCGTCTATGACATATTGCCAATTTTGTCGCTTAGTATCGCCACACGGCAACTCGCGCCAAATCTGGCAACCCTACGCCCGCCGCTGACTCACGCTGCTGAGCCGGCAGTCTTGTTTCTCCGCTCCGATGGAGAAGCACCGTTTTCGATCACTTTAGCGGAGAAGTTATTTCATCGGGCAGCCGTTGGGCATTTCGCAACAATATTGATGTTTTTAAAGAAATTTTCTTATTTATGTTGAATAATATCACTTATTTTTATTTAATTTCATTGGCAAGGAGCATATGGATTATCAAATTCGCACTGTTTCTCGTCATTGTTCATAAGGAAGCACCGAACGACCGCAAAATGCCAGTGTCATTCTTTATCTCTTTAGTCTGGTGTCAGAGTTTTATGCATCGATTTTTTTTTAATGTTTATGCTTCTGCCAACAGATTAGGAGTTTAAAGTGCTATTCTAAATTAAAACAGTCATTTAACATTTTTATGCTATTATTTCATTTTAATAAAACACAATTTAATAACTTTTATATTAATTGCCGTAATAACGATGCCGTTTATGACAGAATAATTATCAAATAGTTTGGAATTATAATTACAGCAGAAATAGCTTTTCTGCCTCATCAATAATCTATAATAATCAGGATGTCATCAAAAATCTGGAAATAACTGAAATGCGAGACTTTTTTTCTCCCCCCCCAGCTTATAAAGGTATCTTGATAACAAAGGAAAAACATAAACAATGTAAGATATGTTATTTGCGAATTCGTGCAAAGGCTAAACGGCATATTCAGTAGAATGAACAATAGTTTGCAATTAAATTTACAAGACGTGACAGAAGGGACACAAGGACGAGAAGTAATAATGCAGCCTTCATTTTATAAAGCATTACTTACACGCACAAGATGTAATAATTCACTGATAATCACAATGGCGTGTTTCCTGACATTGAGAAAAAATTCGAAGTAAGTGAATGACTATATATGTAATTATTCTACTTCAAACAAGGAAAGTACTAAGGTTTTTCTCATTACTGTAAAGTGATCCTCCTAGCAGAAAATGCTTTTTCTCAATTTAAAAAAATTGATGTAAACTATATCTTTAGAGCTCATTTTTAATAGTTGTTTTCTGGACCAGAAAGTAGGAAAATTCTAGGAAATCTTTTCCATTTTGTGATTGGTTCTGCATAACTCTCATCCGTTCCAACATTAGCATATAAAACTATGCTATCTCTCCTAAGAAGGAAATTTCGACTTGGTAATTAGTAGTTTTGAAAGCCTACAGTATAATCTAAACATATTTCAGTAATATAGACTTCATGTAATTTAAACAGACTGCTGGTTTGTTGATTGAAAGACTGAAAAAGATTGCTGGATTGCTAGTCTAGATTTGATGCAAAACAGAAATAAAAGCATTTTGAAGATAAATAATGAGAAAACGAAACAAAGTTATTATTCATTGGTACAATTCGTACAGTTTAGCACAATTTCGTTTTAAAAAATATTATTTAATTTCAGGCAAATTTGGAAATTTCTAAAGAAATGTCGCTTAGTATAAAAGATAGCCTGTGAGGTATTTTATATTAATTAATAAAGTTTCTTGATTTGAATCGGTACTATAACTTCTCCTTTTTGTTAGCTCTCACCAGTAAGAGTATATATGATAAGGTTTTGAACATTTTAAATATCGCTTTTGGCAGCAATGCTTGCAACTTTACTTTCTTTGGTGAAGCTCTGTCATTTAATATTCTCACATTAGGCATTTGCTAGCCGAAGTTAAATCAGGCTATTATAGTTTGAGCCAGTTTAATTAGGCTAAATTTGTGTAGTCTTAGGCTACGATGCCTTTTTTAAATTATTGATTCAACTTTAAGTTGTACTTTCCGTTCAAGTTAAGCTTCAATAAAAAGCTTTACTTAAAAATTTCATAACGTTTTATCGCACATTTTCAGACGAAGTGATAATTCGCTTATCAGTGTAATACGGTTTGAAGAACTTTACGTTAATATTTCACAGTTAAGAGCCGGTAAACTTTAGGATCTAAATATGCCATATTTTCCAAATTTTCCATGTCAGACAGACGTGATATTTTCTTACCACAAAATTCCTTTTAATATGATAGATTTCTTGGGTATAGGAATTCTTAGTAAGCAAATAATAATAATAACCTATTGTTACAAGCTTGTTTAGATACGAGCCTTTTGGGATATTTTGGCAAAATGATTTGGGTAACTTGGCATAAATTTTCAAAACTTAGGTAGTTTGCTCAGATTCCTACATCCTGTGGCTGGTTGGACAGACTGCATGCTATTTCTTAGGTTTCCCCATGCGCTATAAATATAAAAGCCAGTTTTCCTTAGAGAGTTTCCAGTGAGGGTGTCCAACTGAGTAAATGGAAATTTTAGTGTACAGGTTCCCGTGCTGCACCCTTAAAAATAAGTTCTCCAAAAAGCAGTTTCCCGCATCCATGTAACGTAATTTTTCAAGGTTTGCTCGAGAATCATATCAGGCTTAGCATTCAATGATTCAATATCGTGGCCTGTAAAATCTGCACCAACATGTCAGTTTTTGAAATGTTCCTGCAGTTAAGACGGCTTCCGATTTACGTTCCAAAATACGACTCTACAAATTATGCATTCATGTTATCTGTATTAAAAACGACGGCAGGGGAAGACCTTCAAGAATCGATCTCGAATTTTTAATAAAAGGAAAAAAGGACATTTAGACTGTTCAATAACCTGAAAAGGACAAATGTAATTTTCAATTTAGGTTATTCTACGTTCTAAATGCGTATTAAGTAAGTATGATGTAGAAATGTTTGCGATAGTGACTATGTTAACATATTTTTATTTTTGTATTTCATGCAAAAATACAGCTTAGAAGGCAAACCACTTCCTTGTAGAGCTCGGCGAGAACGTCTTGGAAATCCCGCTGAATACTGGAAACTATTAAGAATTAGCAAAGGATGAAGGACAGTGCATTTTAGAATAAAAAGATCTTTTTATTTTAATTTTCAAAAATAAATTAATGTAAAAACAGTATGCAGGAGATAACCAAATGCTTACTATTCTTCAGATGGCGATCATGTTCTCCCCGTTTTATGACCTACGAATTTTCCTCCCGAGGCACTTTAAAGACAATGTCTATGTGCCCTCCCTGCTAGCAATATTACAGAAGATCCAAGGCAACATAAAAACCTGCTTTGGTGACCATTAATTATAATGTTTATAACGCTCATGGGCAGAATCTGAGTATTTGGATGTGTATCATGTAATAAGCTCCTATCAAACATTTATAATGTTATGGCTTGGCTCACATCGAACATTTATAGCGTTATAGTAGAATGACTAGAGTTTGAAAGCCTTTTATTTCATTTTGAGGAAGATTTAATTTTTATTTGCAATATTTTAAAAATAAAACATTTTGAAATCCCATGAATCATTTGTATTAACTTCATATAATGTATTATAATAAATCAGAATCTGATTGGATTTGGGTTTATTAAATCACAATAAAGCAGCCTATCTATCTAAGAGGAAAGTTGCTTTCGTGGAGAATGTTCTAAGGGCTACACGGCTACACATTTTCAACAGGATTTATGTTACTCACAGAGAAAATAACAGAAACAACCTACACATCCAGCCCATTCCCCACGATCTGAAATCGGATCAAACCAGTTTACGATGATTTCATTCGTTCGTTGCTGGCAAACGAATCTGACTACAGATGATTTTATTTATTTATTTGTTTCATTCGCATATGAATAATGCACATCTTAATTTGATATAACAATTTTTGAATCTAGTAATAACTCTTTCTATCTCTCTATATCTATTTATTGTGGTTGGTAAATCTTACCCTTCCTTCGCTTTTCCAGTAGATGAAGAAGCCATATTCATCGACCTTGAATAAGGCGTTGGGTTCATAAGCGACTTGTTCTTTTTCCTGTAAAATATTATAAAAAATAAATACAAGTATAGTACTAAATTAGAACAATTTCAGTGAGTAATAAAAAAATTTAAGGATTAAATTCTCTGTTTCGCAACTTCTTAATTTTACAAAAACATTTAATCTTATTTCACAATATAACTGCTTTCGGAGTTGAGATTAATTCCTATTACTTTGGTCATTGCACTAATGCATGAAATTTAATTTTTTGAAAAATTTTATTCATCTCTTCTGCAATAACACTTTTAAAAACTTCTCTCAAAGTAGAATTTTCCTTTCATATATTTCCTTTTCCTTACAGGAAATAATCACATGATGCACAGCATGAGAACTGTTTGGCAGTTACTGGTAAGAACTTATGAAATAAACTTTTGAATCACTGTCAAATTTTTAAAGCCTCAAGAAAAATGCTATTTTTTTTAATTTTGCGTCCTTTCAAAATAGAAATGTTTCCACTTCACTTTCGGGTAATGTTTAATGATAATCCACATGAGCAGCAGGCGACGATAATGAAGCCTGTTGACCTACCACAGGTCATACTGTGGAAAAAGCAGAGAGCTTTATCTACATTAATTAAGCCTTTTATGATTTAATAAATGGAAAAATTTTCAAATGACATTAGTTTATGATGGATTGGTTGCTTAGCTTATGATGGATGATTAGTTTATGATTATTTTTCTAATAACTTTTCCCTTACCTTTTGGCATCCCTGTGTTAAGCAACTCGTTTCAAGCATACGTTTTCACATTTTTTGTATTCAATTTCTAGAGGTTAATTCTTAAACTAGAAGGTTTGTCGTACCTTTTTAGCTTAAAACTATTTCATGCGTTAAATTAAAATCTAAAGCGAAAAGCACTTTGAAGTTTCTTAATAGTGATTTTTATATTTTTTAATATTAAAAATATTTCCTTTATAATTTTTGTGGTCATTTTTTCTTTCGGAAGTTAGACAATAATCTGGCATTTTCAGATTGCAAACGTTTTGCTATTGCTTCCCATGACACGTTCTTCTACAAATCCATACAGAGAAAACTTCAAAGCTTGCCATCTGTTAAAGTAGGTTTCTCATCAGCTTAACAAACTGAATCTTGAGAAACAATTGGTCCTTCCTAATAGCGTTTATAATAAGTGGCATAAATGTTCATATCATTATAATAAAAGATGTTTATAACGCCATGAATATGTATATCGGTAAGAGAATTTCGTATTCTATATCCTTGCATAAAAAACTGTATTATTGCCTATTAGCAATAACAAAAAAAATCTAGTGACAAAGAAGAAGTTCTGCACTTGCTGATTACAATTTGAGAAAATCCTTCTCACATTGTTTATTCGTAAAATCAAGTATGTACTTGTAGTACGCAATCCCACCTAGCACAAGAACGTTCAGAGAATGTTCATAGTTGGATATATCACGGACATGTCCAAAAAACGTCTGTATGTGACAGTTCTAAAAATGGACATAAGTACGTTCAGATATTTTTATTTCTAGTACTTCCATATATAACGTGCTATGAACACGCCAGCAAATCGTTACTGTTACCTTCGAGCAGAACGTTTTGAGCAGTTTGTATGTATAAGAGTTCTGTCACAGACAATATCCTGTTAAATACCGGCACTGATAATAATTTTGTATAATATTATTAAAACGTTCCTGAAAAAAAGAATCGAAATTTTATTGTTAATACTGTTATTGCTTGCAAATAGACACAAATGTAATCATAAAAAAGAAAAATTAGTTCTAAAAAGCTCTAAAATTATTAATGAATTTTTTAAAAATAATTATGCCATCTTCCAAACGAATCCGCAGATAATTTTCTAATCGTAAAGTCAAAAACCATTAGCATTTTCTTAAAAGTACAGAGCCCATTATACTGTTATTTACATCTTTGAATGTCATATTTTATCAGCACTGCTTGTAAAAGTAATAAAGACCGTTTTCAGGCATGTAACATCATCATAATAGTCGCTATTCGAAGGATAAACAGTCGTATTTGTAACGTGAAGAGCATTCCCTTCTTGCAACCTATGATAAAGCATTTCGGAAAATATCAGTTTTATACATAGAAGCATACATGCTGTTATTAAGTTATGGTTATATAATAAATTTGGTTAATAAGTTACACATGCAGTTGGGTACGAGTTCAGATTATGGTGCAGAACGTTATAAAGGCCAATCAGCAACATCTTAGCAAAACGCTGTCTTAACGTTCTACGAATGTTCCAGTGCTGCTTGGGATGAGTATTCATTCTACAAGAAATGTAATATACATTGCGTCACTCATTATGCGACTAAATTTAACAGTCAGAGTGCTCTTTATTATACGTATATTTTTCATGTGATTTTCAGCAGGATCATAAATAGCTTCATAAATTTCACGTAATCGCTTTGGCGAAGCAATAAATCTTTTACAATTATTTGCCGGCATTTTCTTACCTTCTTCTTTAAATGCTTTTTATTTTAAGCTTTCTCAGTTATTTTTTAGGTATCCCTGCAGAAAATAAGAAATGTACCTCAAGGAGCAATATTAAGGAAAGATCACAGACTTCTATGAGAAGGAAGAAATACGAGACTGTGAAATTCTACGAGACGTATGACAAAGAAGGTGAGACATCTTAATGGAACATACAGCTCTCGCTAGGGTAATATTTATGTTCTCTCATAATATACTACAAACCTTATTTTAACGGTATACATTATTCATTTGACCTTTCGCTTTTTAAATAATGATTTCATCAGTTCTTGTGGTTACATAACAAACCGTATCATGACCAAAAATATCAACTTGAACTTCTGACCTCCGCATCCTGATAGTGAAGCTTTTACCTAAGCTATCTTTATTTCTTTGGTAGTATGAGTATACGTGAGGCAGCACACTTTTATATGTGATCCAGTTTCCCGTTTACCACGGCAACGTTTTTATGTGATCCAGTTTCATCGCATAATCTTCGATATGAATAGCATAAGAATATTTTTTGTACTTTTCAACGGCTGTTCGTGTCAACTTAAGCATAAAAAGGTTCAATAAAGCATTTCAATCCTAATTCTTTAACGTATCATTTCAAATTTAATTATTAAATCGCTCCATCGCCTTCATTTCCTAAGACAGGTGTTTTCGGCAGTCAGAATTCGAATGAACTAGCTGTTTCGATCTGACTTAAGCATTTCAGCACTTGCTGTTATCCGCATTTTATCCTTAAAATACATGATTTTTATCAATAGCAGAGATATCGAGAGTATTTAATCTATTTAAACAATTTTGAAAAGAAACAATAGTAAAATATACAGTTTTTAAAAGTTTTATTTAAGATCTAATTAAAAAGACACTTGTTTCAAATGTTGCGAAACCTTTTATTTGACCTTCTGTTTGAGTTTATGAATTAGTGAAGTCATGAGGCAACTTATTTGAAGACTGAGAGTTCTGCGATAAGAATGATATACGACATGTAATCTCTACGATAAGAATCATAGGAACACAATTCTTCTCTTTCTTGAGATGTGCTGTTACTTGAAATTGCCATATATGTTGCAAATCAACCTATAATATATTAAAATAGTTCAAAACGGAAAATGTACGCTCAGAAAAAAAAAAAAAAAAAAAAAAAAACTGCTGTTACAAAATTTTCTTTCTACCCTTGCGGGGTTTTTTAAGTTTTATTAACAGTTCAATTAATTTTGAAAAAGCAACTTTTCCTATAGCTCTTTGTTTTCAATCCACGCCTTGTTGCTTAAATGAGATTTCAGTTTCGCGTATTAAGCAAAGTAGAACAGAAAGCTACTATTTAGGCCGGTGTCTGAGTTGCTTCAAACAGAGTATGTTCTGCCTTTCGGCCACGTTTTTTCTCTGCTACTTAAGCTTGCTATTTTACGGCAGTGCATATTAATTGCCGGTTAGTCGACATCGGTGGTACGGCGGGAGCCGTATCTCTATGCAGCTTCGGCTGTTGATATGTTCAATTTAGGATTACTTTACGTTTCTATTTTGAGTTGCCGCCAAAAGTATTGGCGAGGCCCTGTAAGCGCCAGGAGTGCCAACTGTACACATTGTTCTTGAGTTGAATAAAAGGTCTTTTCATCCTTTTTATGTGTTGTTACTTGTACAAGTTGAACTAAGCGAATAGTCACTTTATAGTTTAAGACAAGATCTAACCATCAAAAGGAATTTTAGTACACCTAGAATATTGCATACATTTTACATGCGTTGGTATTTTTGGAAAAAGAAATATAATTTTTTTTAAATAGTAACAATAGTTAAATGTTTGGTGTTTTAATTTTATGTCAAAGATAATCCACGCGGTATTAAGGCAAAATAAGACAATTTTACTCACCTCTTCCCACCGGTCAAATATGCAGCCTTTGAGCAGCGCTGGCGGCACAGGTCGTTGCCAGTTAAATTCGTAGAGTTTGGTCATCTCTTCAGCATTCTTGATGACTCGTGATCAGTTAGGACAAGACTCATCGAAGAGGTCCGGACCTAATTGTTCCTGAAACAGAAAAAAAAAAATAAATAAATAAATAAATAAATAAAATAAATAAATAAATAAATAAAAAAATAAAAAAAAAAATCTGAAATGTTTCAGATTTTAAATTACGTCCAAAGGGGCGTTTTTTAACATTTTGTGTGTTACCTTTCTTTATTAAATATCATGTTCCTCGCACTTAAACCATAAGATCCAGTGCAACAGCAATATCGCAAAATAGTTTTAAAACGAGCATATCTTTAGAATTTCCGATACAGAGACTCACGCGCTGGAGATAAAAATGTTTTTTCTGCACAACGTTGCCATTGCTCGCTTTGAAATCCTCGAGTTTGTTAATCAAAAATTCGTCAAAGTTTTAAAAAATAGGAAATCGATCATAAAACAAATTTCAAATTTCAAATTTGGTCTTCCACATGCTCATATTCGTTGGAGGATTACGTTATTCAAAATTCGATGACTCTATGTACCGTTGTTTTATCACAATACGAGAAATATACATACATTTATGCAGATTTTTCATTATTTAATTTCTTCAAATGTAATGCAGGACTCTAACATTTTGTGGCAACAGTTTGAAAAGTGAACCGACATTTATGAGTCCGACGCAAAATGTCAAAACGAAACTAATAGTCCTTCGGGATTCAAATCCCTTTGGACTAAAAAAAAAATCTGACATTTTGCTCTTATTTTGTTACATATTTAATTTTAACCGATTAATTTGTTTTTTTCCTTCATTGTTTTGAACACCGAAAACATGTGAATATCAGCATTAAGGGAAGGCTCATTTATCAAAGACTTTTTGAAAGAAACTGGATCGTATTTGTGTTACACATCAGAAAAGCCATGAAAATGTCCATGAAGCTAGCACATTCTCCGAGATTTGCAACTTTGTTGAACTGGCAATGTTCAGAAGACATAATCAATAGGCCTTTTGTGGGCCTTTAACTAAAGGGTTTAGAATTCTAAGCATCCAAAATAAATGGAATTTCAACTTATTCGTATATCCGTAAAATCTAAATTATAGAAGTATCTTTTTTCTATGAGGCATATTTTTGCTGAGCATAGAAAAGAATTTTGTCTTTGCATTATTAAAAGAATTTTGTCTTAATTTGACATATCGTATTTCAAAATGTTTTTAAGATACAATAAAGTCAAAAAGAAAGTTAAGAAATGAAAACTTTATTAAAGAAAGTTAAATCAAACGATTATTCAAAATACAGATAGCTAGTGTATGACATTGGCAATAAGTATGTATTGCAAATAAAGCCGACATATCATTAAAAAATATAAATTATGAGAAAGTACGTTTATTGCTTTTGAATTTCTCAACAGACTCTTAAGCAAATACAGTTACACTAAGAAAGATAAATTAAAGAACTTTTTAAAAGAATTTTAAAAAGGAACTTAAGAAGTTTTAAACTTAAAAAGAACTTTTCAAATTTTAACTATTTCGTTTTAGGATTGTTTGTAGCTACCAATTTTCTTCTTAATTTTTTAAGCAGCCACTCACAAAAACATCTTTAACTTTGAAAAAAAATTTTAGTAAATTTAATTTTAAATTCATTTTATATACTTTGAAACGAGCTAATCGAAACAATCGATAAGCCGAGGTTACTGCTAATTAGGGTTGAACTACTTTTTGATATGATTAGGAAAAGGTTTAACACCCGTATAAGCTCATTAATTAAAACACTCATACCTCAAGGCATATGCCTTGATATAGCTTGATATCTAAAATTGAACATACCAGAAATGGCGAATAGAATATTCTGACCTATTAGTTAACTCTTTTTATCTTTTTAGAAACCTCTTCCCTCAATCATTAGACTTCATGCACTGTACTGGAATTTGACTGTGAAGCAAATAGATCCTCCCTTTGTTCCAGCTTACGGAACGTATCAATTTGTGAAATTATACTTTCGTTTTCTGCCCGCCCATTCCAATTTTAGAATGGTAACGCGAATGACATTTTGAATACCACTTTGTCGAAATAGGTGTAATGAAAGAATGTCACAAATGCTTCAGTTAATTAAATGCCCCTTAAAATTCAGAAGAGTAAGGGAATAATTCTATAAATTTGACACACCATTTCTATAATTTTATATGACAGTAATGATTTGTACTTTATTTCCGCTCTCGTATTTTGCAAGCTTAATGACTACTATGAAATTAACGAGATAAAAATCAAACAAATACAATGCTTCTTTAGGTAATTAACCTATCATTTAACTTAAAACTCTGAACTTTATATATGTAGAGCATAATAACATTTCTTGTACTTTGCAATGGCTATCTGTGTCAACTATGCACAAAAAGCTTGATAACGCTTTTCAGTCCTAATTTTTAACGTGTCATTGTAAGATGATTGAAATAAGTATTCTTAATTTAACTCTGTACTTTTGTTCAATCCTAATTCTTCAATGCATTACTGCAAATTTAATTATTAAATCGCTCAACGGCTTCAGTTCAAGGACAGGTACCTACGGTCCAATTTCGTTTGAGCTAACTATAACATAACATATTATGTTGATGTTAATTTGGGAATGATGGCTGAACTGAATGTATTAGATATATGCACGCAATTAAAATTTAAGAAAACGCATAGCAATTGAATTAGGAAAGCCTGTATTTGCAAATTGTACCGAATAATAAGAAAACTAAATAAAATTTTGAAATACGTAAAGATGAAGTGTATGTGTTCCGAATGCTCAAAATGTTTCTAACTTTCTATTTTCCCCTTGCAGAATGCGCTCTATTATTGCAAATTGTACCGAATAATAAGAGAAATAAATAAAATTTTAAAATATGTAAAAATGAACTGTATGTGTTCCGAATGCTCGAAATGTTTCTAACCTTCTAGTTTTCACCTGCAGAGTGCACTCCATTACTGTGATTTGGAATTTGTTTTATTATCTATTTCATATTTTGTCAGACATTAAAGAATTTTTGATTAACAAACTCAACGATTTTTAAGGGGGAATGACAACAGTGTACGAAAAAAAAAACATTTTTATCTCCAGCGCGTGATACTATGTATCGAAAATTCTAAAGATATTTTAAAATTATTCTGCGATATTGCTGTTGAAATGAATTTTATGGTTTACGTGCGAAGAAAATGATATTTAATAAATAAAGATAACGCACAAAACGTTAAATAAACACCCCTTTGGGCGTAATATAAAATCTGAAAGAAAATCTGTGTAAAATCTGGTCAGAAAATCATGTTTTCCATTTTTCTGCAACCAAAATTATTAAATAAGAATCTCCCGTTTGCAAATCAGATTTTCTAGAGGTGTTTCATATTCATAAAAATCTTTCAGTTCTAGTTAATGAGCTCAGTTCCAATCAATCTTTACCCTCAACTTTTAAGGAAATAATTTCATAGTTATTTTCATTTTTCATCAGTAGATGGCGACAGTTACTTGACTTCCTTCCTCTCCTCATCTTATCACTGGCTTGTCTTTTATCATTTGCACTTCTGCAGCTGAAGGAGGGGGTTCTATATTTAAACCTCCGAAACTAGTCCTGCAAATTTATGAATATTACGATGATCCTTGTTGCCTTAACCTCTACAATAAGATTTATGTTCTTTTATAGACTGATTATTTTTTACTTGATGTAATATTGTGTAAATGTGGATTTTTCTGGTATGCTTTACTGATTTTTTAAATTAGAGACTTTATTTTACAAAATATTTTGAAAGCGACTCCTCCTTAATTTATTTCTTCTATCTTTGATGATTAGCAACTACTAGAATTTTGCATAATATTCAGTTTCATCTAATATTATGTGATTCAGGTTAAAAAAAGAGTATCAGAGATCTGTTAGCAATGGCTTTGGTAAGCTACAACAAAGAAAATATTACACATCCATTGCAGCGTCTTTCCAATTGTACGCAATTACCAAGTATTCATTTAAAAGATATTTCAGCATATATGTATCTTAGCTGAATTGCATACATAATCTGACAAAGTAAATAATTGAAAAGACTTGGAAATATTTCAAATTATCCTCAACGGGGGGAAATGCGTGCATTTAGATGGTTGTATACGTAATTGTATACAGCACACGCTTTCACCGTTGCAAACAATATGTCTTGCTTGAGGAGTTATTTATAAAACGCGTTCTTTAGATTCGTTTTCAAACCGTCAACACAAGCAGGTCATTTGCCTCTGCTAGATTGATTTTTCTGGCTCCTTTACAGAGGATGCATTCCAAAAGCAAGAATCTGAATGACGAATTCCTTGCTTAACATAAAAATACACAAATGTCTCTCACAAAAATGCTGGAATATTTCGAGGAATTTCAGAAAATAAGTGAATTATTCTATGGAAGGTTATTCAGCGACAGCGAAACAGTTTAAAGTCAGACGGAAATGATTCAAGTATCTTGAAAAAGAAGGAATGGAAAAATTAGATACATTTATTGAAGGAAAAAAAGTATTAGATGCATTTATTGAAGTCAATTCAGGTGACAAATGAGTTAACCAATCCATAGTTAAATTCTGTCTAATTACAGGAAAGGTAGTTACTGTCAAGGTTTTGAACTTTGTTCCCCGGACAAAAATTAATCGACGGTCAACCGGAATTTTTCTATTATAACTGTAAAACAGGTTGTTAAGATAATGTTCTTACAGTTGAAGTTAACAAAAAATATGTACTAACATGGAATATAATTTTAACGTAAGTTCATAACATGCTTTCGAAACGAAACTGTAAAATACCGTTAATTTAAACGCTTTCCCAAAAGCTGGTTTTTAGACATAATTTAAGACATATATACTATAGGATGTAATTACTTCTAAATTTCTAACCACCTCTTCTAAAAACCATACTTACCTACGAAAGAAAGCATCGGAAAAATGTCTAAGTTTTTGGCGAATTTCTAGAGTCTAATTCATAAATTTGAATATACACTTTTAAAACACTGAATTTGTAATTAAGTGACACTCCAAACTTCAAACAAGTTTAATATGGCTTAACAAAATCGCACAAAATTAAAAATGTTAGAAAAAAAAATCAAAATTTTATCAAAAAGTAATATCTTGAAGTTATTACAAATGAGTGCACATTCTAACAGTCAATTTCCCCGTTTTTCTTTCGCGATTATCCTCAATTTCAAAACAGTTTTATTGCGTATTGTTCGAGCCCCGACATACAATGGCTGTCGTAGATTTTCCAGGAATAATGAAAACTTTAACAAACGACAGATAACCCCCCCCAAAAAAAGGACGATTCTCACAAAGACTGACTGCATTACCTAATTTTGTAACCAACAGAAATTTTTAAACTGAAATTGCTTGGAGACTTTTCTGCGTTATAATCTGCCAATAGATGGTCCTTTAATTCTTTCGCATCGAAGCCGCCCGTAACGCCCGTTCATTCAGGCAACGGCAAACCGCCCCAACGCCTCGTTTATTTTCTACCTAGTTCTTTCCCCTCCACGTTAGTGTATGGCTCATTGGTTTCGCGAGTTGTTAAAAGACATGTCAATCATTCTTTTGAAGCAAATAAAGGAGAAATACGGAAAGCTATTGACGTTCGCAGGTACAATGACGTTCGCAGGTGCAATCCGGCCCTAAGGTGAAACTGCACACAATGGAAGAAACCGCAGAAAAAACTCCAAGAGCAGCAAGGGGGAAAGGAAAACTATTCCAAGACAAATTCGTAAACACGGGCGTTTTCGATGTTTGTTGAAAACAGATTTGGTCGTCTCTCGATGCGAAAGAGTTAAGGTAGACAACCATGGAAGGCGCAGAATCCGTAGTGTACGCGGAATGGCATTGATTTTTTTTTCTCGCAGAATGTGTATGGATGTATGCATGAAATAATAATATATTGTGTCAATAAATTAAAATACAAGAAATAATAGTGGGTCAAGTTAGATAAACCAGATAACGCTTGAAAAACAAACTGCCATTTGAATGTTCCAAGTTACAAGCCTTTGGGTCAGTCTGGATAAGAAAATTTTGTTTATACTAAATCATGTTTTCTAATCGCCCTGTTGTTGAACTTAGTTGTTTTAGTGACGAAAAGCAAACTCGAAATTAACGACAAGCACTGTGAACTTCTGATATAGGTTTTACTCACTTGGATTCCAAGAAGCCATTGCCAACAGTATTATAACATTCGGATTACGGCAAAGCATACGGGGCTATCTGGCGAAAGGAAGGCATGCCCTAGTTGAAAGCTTTTTTAGGGAATCTGGCTCATATTTACTACCAAGAGTGAAACATTAAGTATGTTGCTTCTCATTTAGGGTTGGAAATTTCTCATTTAGGGTTGGAAATTTCTCATTTAGGGTTGGAAATTTCTCATTTAGGGTTGGAAATTTCTCATTTAGGGTTGGAAATTTCTCATTTAGGGTTGGAAATTTCTCATTTAGGGTTGGAAATTTCTCATTTAGGGTTGGAAATTTCTCATTTAGGGTTGGAAATTTCTCATTTAGGGTTGGAAAATTGTTTTATTGACCATAATGTGTGTATAATAATATAAAGAGATGGATAATTTATTTAGAAAGTTTGCTTTTATGATATCATATTAGAAAAACACATATATGTATTACGTGCAAAATTACGATTTGAAAACATTGATTTTATTTGGAATTTTAATATCTTAAAAGTAACGTTTCATACGGAAATACATTCAGGAACTAAACACTGAATTAAAATTATGCTTTGGGTGTAATATGCGCCTCATATCATTCATCCGAGCTGACAGGAAACAAATCTTTTAGTCTATATGTTGTCAAATAGCACGGAAGACGCAGAACTAAATCCAAGCTCTTTAATTATAATTTTCTCTAGAATCTTTGAGGATTCTTTTAAGTTGCTGAGTTGCCACCAAATGAAAAATGCATAATATAACGATTAAGTAATACAGCTCTAATATTACTTAATACTTCTGGAAATTAAATAATTTTTAACATGTTTAAAAACGAAATAAAATAATTTCTTATGAAAGATTCATTATAACTCTGAGCTATGCAAACTTCCCTAAAATATTCGTTACCTTTGAATCCCTAAATATTCGTTACTGCAATATCCTAATTCGGAAAAGATATAAACTTTTGCACTCTTAGTTTCGGTGTGATTATTTTTTGATGTTGCAATATGAGGATTATATGTATGAATATTTCCGCATGTATGAACGTGAACTCGAAACTGGAGCAATGAAAATCTAAATCTTTATGGGTAAAATAAAAGAATTTTTAAGCCAAGCCGAACGACATAAGATCATTCATTTATATTCCTTATTGTAAAAGTAGGCAGTTCATTATAACAGAGTGACCAATTAAAAAAATATATCACCTTCTTCTTGAGAGTATTTTAAAATTTTTGTTTTAAATCATCAGTATAATTAATGAAAGCTGTTTCGAAATTTCCATAATGCTACCTCGAATGTAGATTTTTTTTCTAGATCTTCTAGTTATTTATTTTCATCTACATCAAAAATAAAATCTGATGGAAATAATAAAATTCTGCATCTTTCTGAAACTTCTGACTTAGGCTTCTTTAAAAGCACAAACATAGTAGACATTTTTATTTAAAAATGGGAATGACATTTTTGTTATGATTTCCTCCTTTTTGTTTAACAATAAATTTCCGTTCACAGAATTCGAAAAATTTACTATTCTTATTTAGATTATATACCAAATTACGAAAGACAAATGACGTAACTGGCGTCTCCCGATTTTTGGAAATAAAATAACTGACATACCGTAATTAGACTGAAGTATATCTAGATCGAATTATAAAAAACATATTTTTATGTTTGAAATTTAGAAAAACTTCACCTAGTTCTCTTAATTTTCAACTTACAGGTAAGAATTTATCAGCGTAAAGCAAATTTATTTTGAATATGTTTGAATACCTTTGAGATATACAGTACAACCCTCAGGTTTGCGTAAGTTTTCAGAAGTAATATGAAAATTATATTGCCATTTATCTTCAAACAATTCAATTTAAATACCAAGATTTGAAAGCAATGATCTTCAAATACTGAACTTTGTCATTCTACATATTCATTTGTTTTAACATTAGCTTATACGCAGTGTAGTCATTAAAACAATCTTCCCCGATATATTAACTCTTAGCTGGCCTATCCACTCAGCCAACTGAAATGAAATATCAGATATTGATATTTGAACGTATACACTCGAAATTAAGATGATGTATAACAACCGAACGTATACACTCAAGATTAAGATGATGTAAAACAATCTCACGATTACAGTTCACATGTTCTCACGGTTACAGTTAAAATGAAAACATTTCGAAATTTTTAATGGTAACACGTACGTTTTTGCTGTGTAAATTGATCAACTCATTGAGAAACCATAAATGGTTTTTGGAACGATACACGTATGACGAAAACAATCGACGTAAAATATTTGCAAAGTCGAGTGTTGTAAAGGACCAATGACAACGCAAGAAAGAAAGAAGAACAGTCACAAGAAAGAAGAGGGAAAATACTTTTTAGTGGATTACAAGTTTTCAACATGTACAACGTTTCAAGATTGTGCCATTTCCCGTAATTCGCAGTTTCGTGGACACACCGATCCCCGACCTCATTCGGTGGGTTTTTGGTTTTGGGATCATATAAAAACTAAGGTCTACACATTAAAGCCACGAAATCTGTTAGAATTGAACGATGCCATAAAACATGAAGTTATACACGTCCTGCTGTGACGTTACGTTCGGCATTGTTGTCAACAATCCCCCGCATACAACGCGTTATCGTCAGTCAAATTGGACACGTTGAAGACTTGAAATAGCAATAATTTTTTTTCCTTCTCCTCTCTTGTGTTGTAACTAGTCCTTTTTAATGCTTTTTTTTTTTTTTTTTTGCAAATGTTTTACGCCGGCAATTTTCATTATACGTGTATCATTCCAACGCAGTTTATGGTTTTTCAATGCGTCGATAAATTGGCTCAGGAAAAGAGGTGAGTGTTGCCATTCGAAAACTTCGAAATTTTTATACTGTAATGGTAACCGTGAGATATGTATTGTTTTAAATTGTCACAATCTCGAGTGCATACCTTCAAATAACACCATCTGAAATTTCATTTCAACTGGTTGAGCGGATAGGGCGGGGAAATTTATCACTTTTCGGGGAAGTGTTTTTATGGCCACCCTGTAATTTACAAAGCTAATAAAACAAAACTTTTTCAATAGTACATGTCGATCACCATGTAATTATTTCTTGCTAATGGCTTAAAAGAACTGTCAACTTTGAATGAAATGTACTACTTCTTAAACTTACTTTCCAACTGAGCTTTCTTTCATTCATACTGACAATGTCACTAATTATAGAGGTGATTACTCTGTCCTTGATATTATGTCAAAATCTGAATTACTTTCGTCAGTTTTCTTTTATAAATTTGATCACTTCAATCTCTGTTATCCGCGGCCACATCCCTTCTACGAAAAAATTGCAATCTATTAGCAACAAATCGGCACATGATCGAGCCCGTACGAGGAAGTATGTATGCACTTTAACCCGCAACAAGGTAGAAAATACAATAAAGGAGGAAGCACGTGTCGCTTCGACGAAAAAATAAAAAGATTTTGTATGAATGAGGAAAATATTGAACTTCTATAAGGGCTTACAGCTGGTTAGCGAAGAGAAATTTGTTTCGGTTAATTGAAGAATTTGTTAAAAACATGTCTATCATTGAAAAAGATCATGTGAGGAAATTGGAATAATAAAGCCAATGAACCAGGTTACCGAGCACTAAATTTTCATTCTTTGTAAAGATAATTACTTTATCGCAATTAATTAATTAGTTGCGATAAAGTGGTCTCTAAAGTACCTGTTTGAGGAAACATAGATTACATAGATAATGTTCTACGCGGGAGAATTAATTAGAAAACCTAAAGATTCCAAAATTTCGAGCGAATTCGATTAGAATGGTATGCAACATGGGATATCTTCTTTTTTAGTCATATTTACTTTAGAATGATATAGAATTTAAGATACAAAATTTCGACGTAAATGGTAATTTTCCCAATTTGACTAAATTAGTCTTGGTGTCATCGACTGCTTCAAAAATTAAGTTATTGAAGCGTTAGTAGTTTAAGAGTTTCCTTAAATAAGAAATGAAGATCTTGGTAGAAGATTTCCTCGATTTATATGTGAAGCCCTGTAAAATGATTTTGGTGGATGATGTGGTTTGATGTTCCTAAAATTTAAACAGAGAAATGCCTAAGACCTTTAACCTAAGATAAACCTAAGATATATATATACAGAGAGAGAGAGAGGGGGGAGATATGTTGGTATATGTATATAAAATAGAAGAAATTTTGCAAAATTTATTGTGTGAATCTGTATTCTTTCTGGAGTAGGAAGGAGATAATCACACAGCAAAGTAAAAATCAAAATTCAGAGCTATTTTTCTGCAGTGTCAAGCGCGTTATTTAGTTACAGATTTTATAGTATAAACGTACTAACTTCCCAGGTTTTAGTTATACACATATTTTTTTTTATTTAGTGAAAACTGCTAAATGATTGTTGGTGTGTAATAATTTACACACATACACACAAGTCACTGGCGCAGCAGAGAACATGATTACGGGAGTAAAGTAAAACTTATAGCTTGATGCGTGAAAGATAGTGAAGCTTGATCGTAGCACCGATTTAACACTTTTTTTTAATTCATAAGAAGCATACTTTTACTGTAATGTAAACAACATAAAAGAAGCAATCTGCGCGCCAGTTCTTATTGTACATGCAATATTTAGCTGGTTTTATATCTTTATAACTATTAATTTCGATGGGGGAAAGAGCAAAAACTGTAAAAAGTTCAAATTAGAGAAGTAAAAGTGAGAATGCAACATATCCGAGATGAAAACTTCTTTCAGAATTATTTAGGTTTGACTGAACTTAATTTTATTGGTTAATTTACGTTTTGGTTCTCAAATTTGAAACTGTTATTACCTGAAGTGTTATATCAATATCTTCATCAAAACGTTATATAAGAATCATATGAGGCCGTTTAACTTTAAAATATCACAATCAACAGCGATTTATTATATGCAGCTACTATTTTTATGGCGGAGAGGCTAAATAACCGAATAAAAAACAAGGGTTTAGGATTATTGCAACCTAAAGTTGGAATTTTGGTTTGTATGCTCATATATTTAAGAGATAAGATATTAAACTCAAAATTATAACTTAAATTATCAACGTAATTCTTCATTTTAATTTGTATAGCTCCCCCTTTTGCTCTAAAAGTAGAAATTGTTTGAATTAAATTTTTTGGACTGCGTCTTTCCATATTAATCTGCATCATACCATCTTATACAGGAATAGTATTGCGGATATTTTTTCACCTATCATATTAAAGTATCTTTTGACTAATTTTTTGAATGAGCTCATACTTTCTTCCCTTTTTTGTTTTGTCTCTATTCTCGTTAAGATATGATGTTCACACGTCCACTGTTTCATGCATTGTCTAAAAATATACAAACCTATATAAAATTGTGGGATGCATAGTAATATCTTTTTAAGTGCTACCTCTGTATATTACCTTTTTGCATAGCGAAAGCCTATATAGAACGTATAAGATATGGACTTCGACAGAAGAGATACACAGAGCCAATCCTATATAGAGCAAGACATTAACAAAATGTGTTTTAAAACATTTCGAGCAGCTTAAAACCTGTTAAATACTTCAAAAACTTGAAAACGAATTTCTTTCACGATCTTATTTTGTTCTGTCGTATTATGAGTAAATATGATTAATTGCAAAAAAATCTTGTGTTAGATTTTTGAAGTGTTTCTATCATACATGTATGAAAAAAATATTTGTTTTAATATGTCCTCTATTTAATTTACGCTAAACAAACGCAAGAAGAAGAAATGAAATCAATAAATAAATTTTATAAAGAATGTTAGATTTTAAAGGAATGTGAAATCAATTATCAAAACGAATATGAGAGAGGAAAAAGTGAGCATTAGTGCTTAAAATTTTAAAAAGGCACGTGGAACTTAATTAAAAAAATATGCAAAGTTAAGTTCACTTTATTTAGCATGAAAAACAAAATTATGATCTGATGATGAAAAGTTTAATCGTAGTATCTCTCGAAATGAACTGACCGTTTGCATTCTAAATAAACGACTAATTAAGGTTTAATGTTGGATTATACGAGTATTTTAAACATTAATTTTTAGATTACTGTATCACATTTTAATCTTTATTAAAAGAGCTTTAAACAAAGGGATATCGGAAACGAAGTAATAAATACGGGCGAAAGTTTATCACATTTTTATCAGAAAGTTGTTCGTTTTAATTATTCATTAATCAAATCAAATTTAGCGAAAACATATCTAATAAAATTTCACTTAAATTTTCTGCATAACAACCTATCGTTTTGAAGGACAAAAGTACTTTTACATATGGAAAATGGATGTTAAAATAAAATTTGAAATTCGAAAATATAGAAGATCTCAAATCTATCAAAATATACCAAAAGCACTAATTCAGAAGTCAAACAACAAAAATCAGCGTTATACCCACAAAATTTTCACAGGACTAGTTTCGATGGTTTTACCGAACCATCATCTTCAGCTGCAAAACCGCAAATGAACTTAGGTTCTGAATTAGTATTTATTCGGCGTGTTATTGTGTCTTAATACCAAAAGCAATTATTTTATTTTTTATGTACGAAAATGAATCCATTAAAGCGAATTCTGAATATTTAAGATGGTTTTTAAAAACGTAATACCTACTTTTTTCAATCAAAATTTAGAAACCAATGATTTTAATTCAAGAACAAATCCCAAAATAATATAATTATCTTCTGTCCAACAAAATTTCTTCGAAAGCAGTAATAAGCAATTTTTTCTAAGAGATTATTTTTTTCTGTCGTTGAAAAATAAATCACATCTAAATAAATGCGTTCAATACACAAGTGATGATATTAAACTGTTACAGAAGTTTTTTTACATTAAATGGAAAATAAAAAGATTAGATGCGATTTTAAGAGTACTCAATGAAACGAATTTTACTAACAAAATAATTAAATGCCCAGTTACTTTGATGAGACATAAATATAGGTTTCTCCCACGCGATATCTAGTAATATCTATAATATATCTTGCAGTAGAATTTTTTGATAGTATTTCATCCAGTAGTTCTCTGAAAATTGTAGTCCTATAACTCAATTCAATTTGAGAAGACAAACAAGCAGTAAATGGAGTGATGATCATGTCATTAAGCAAGTGATCCATGTCTCAAACTTCGGGAAATGGTTCAAATATTACGAACATCTGAAATAAAATACCTGGTGCTCAACAAAACAGTCATACACCTAGAAACGAATCAATAATTACACAAACTCATCTTTACCCACAAATCTACTTTTCTGGGCAACTAGTTTGTCACGATAAGGGCAGAAGTTAGTGACTAAATGCTTCGTGTCTTTAGTTGCTAAATGGGGAACTCGTGTCTCTTGAACTTGAAAAGCTTTCGGGTCTCCATCTCTTAGAGATAATGGACATAGCATTTATTGACATTAACTGTCACGCTCAAAGATATCCATCAAAGAAGCGATAATTCTTCACTTTGATTCATTCCTAAGAACGTTCGTAAGGAGAACTTAGGATTTATTTTTCTGGTTTGGGTTCCGTTTCCGCTAAGACTTATTTCTTATCCTATATAAATATCAGATATTGTGTTTTTCTGCATATAAAATTTATTTTAGAGTTAGGCCATAACTGATTTTTTGGACGTGGAGTTCACAGCAGAATGCTAATCTCTTCCTCTTTTTCTTAATTTTACTATTCACTATAGATTTCTTGTTCACTGCTCGCTTTTCTTATATTGGTGCGAATTATCTGAATATTATATAGATATAAATACAAATATGCACAAGAGATAATTAACACTAGCGGTCTGCAGCCAAAGCAAAATTTATAACTTCGATATACACCTGAAAAGAAAATGTGCAAAAACATTTTTATTATCAATGAAATTAGTTCAGTCTTTGCAAGCAACAACCAATGGGTAATTTTTTTTCCAAATCTGGAAATGAAAGTTTTGACACTTTAGGTTAACATGTATACGTATGACTTCATGATTTAAATTTAATGTAATATAACAACTTTTTCTCAATATTAATAAAAGAATTACTAACTTGGCAATAACATATCGTGTCAGTTATCCTAACCCGTAACAAAAAAAGTTGCAAACAGCAGCTATTTATTTAAAATGCTAACATTAACGAAGCATTTTCGACATGCAATGACGTCACATGCAATCGTATGCCTTTTTCAACATCGGAATATGGCCTTAGTAATTTATTTAATGTTTGGCAGTGCTATTTTTATTTCATATTGTGTGATTATTAAATTCTGTGTATGTTAAATTTTTATTAACGAGCTCTACGATTTGAACGATTTCAAAGCGAGAAAATGAGGGCGAAAATTATCAGTTTCAGAGTCTTTAATTAATATCTCGGCTGATTAAAGTGTTACAAAAATACGAAAGTTCGAAATGGTTTCCCACGAATTTTTGGAATCCGGGAATACCTCTTTCGAAACTCAACTCCCAGCCGTTTCGAAGGATATAATGCCACAAACAAACAGACAGATGCGCACGGGTTTAAATAGTATAGATAGTTAAATCAATTAAAAACGGTAAACTTGTAATTTCTAACCTGTAGAATATGGACACATGTAGTACTTTAAGATGTGAGAAGACACAAATAATTTTAATTTGGCGTTGACTGCAGATGGTGCTAGTGAATGCGTAATTGCGTAGTTGCAGTCGGACGCAGCCCTTGTGATTATTCAACACAGTTGATTTTTGGACAAAACAGTGCTTTAGAAACATGTTCTGATTCACATGTCATTATAAGCGCAAATGGCTCTGATTCCTCATCCAATTTTGTACCTTTCTACATAAAAAGACAAGTACAATGGATGGAAATAGAGGAGAAAGTGACGACATGTTAGCTCTAAGTAAGCAAAGCAGGAAAGTGTCTGACGCATTCGAAAGAAAGCCTAGGACAAAGCTGAGTTTGTGGTTGTCAATGTTTGTTTCCAGCTGAGTTTATGGTTGAGTTTCAGGTCGTAAAATTATTTACGTCATCAACGGTATGTAAAATTCATCTGATGGAGACTTTTAATTTTGAAATGGCGCAGTACAATGAGGTTTATTATAAGCAAAGACTGTTTTTAGAATAGAAAGGTGAAGTAGCCAAATTAAGTAGAAGAATTAAAGGGCTGTTGTTAATTAATATTAGAGGTCTTCTAATATATATATATCAGAAGCAGATAAAATACGAAGATTTAATATCGACGAATAGCAGCAAACTATTCAATAGGATGGCAGAAATAAAAAAAAAAAGCTGTAGTCTGGGAAACAAAACTAAAATTTAAGACAAAAATAAAACAATAATCATTAAATAATAAATAATTATTGTATATTATTGCATTACATATAATGAAAATTCTTGAGTTTGCCGTAGATATTGACGATAAAAGGTGGATGTTATAAGATGGTAGAAGTAGTTGTAACAGTTGAACATTTCTTTTATTTTTGGAATAATGTTCATTAAATATTTCAATTTATGCAACTAAATTAGCACAAAATGTGCGACCGGTATTCAATAATTATTAGCTTATTTCTCTCATATTCATAGAATTGTAAAAAGCAATGCAAAATCAGTGCTGAACAACATTTTAGCAGTAGAAGGAAACTGGCTGGCACTTACGCTATATATAGGGAAAATTATGAAAACCCCAATGGAGCGACGCCGCCCCCTAAAAGATCTGAGCTCATATGAAATTACCACTGTTTCGTAGCCATATCTGTTTAGACACTGACAACCATAATTAAAAAGGATCCACCTTTTGCAAGATGAAATAAGCAAGGTTATCTGGAAGAGCAAAACAGCTCAATTGCAGATATAGCAAGAAAAATCTTAAATTAAGTAAAGCTGAAGTAAATATTTCCTGTTTATCTTGGTTATTTCTGGTTATATAACCATTGTTTTCAAAAAACGGCACAGCCAAATCATCCATTAGAAGGTACTGAGTAGATGAAACGATTTTTAGTGCATCATTGTTCGCTATTGGGAAATATATCGTAAACATTTCTTTGCTTATAATAATGATGTTTATTAAATCAGTTATATATAGAATTAAAATCACTTGAATCTAATTTTATTGCTCATTGACTTTGCGTCTGTTTCGTACGAATGCGTCTTGTTTGTATGTAGCGTGAATTAAATAAGTATTGATGTTGTTAAGTGAAAAGTTTACAAAGCTAATCAAGAAAAGTTTTCAACACCTTTACCTCAAATTAATTGATACTCGAAACGTGAAGTAGAATGAGATCCGTTTTGCATCATGCAACACTGAGATAATTTATTTACTTATTTAAAAACCTTCGATACACTTAATATTTCTAGGGCTCTTGAGTATTATCAGAATTGGTTACACGTAGAATAATATAATAAACAGTCACAGATACAACAAAGTAATACTTCTGAAGATGTGTATAACGTTGACCAAAAAATTCAAGTCCCGTCGCAGAGAACTAAATTATGCTGTGCGAGTTAAGAAGAAGCTATAAATGAATTGTAAATATTATTTTAATATAACATAACCATAAGTATTATATTAAATAAAAAATTCTAATGTAATATGATCATGTTTCATAATATAGAGTCTAAGTTTTTCTAAATCCAACTGAAGCAGTTTTACAGCATCTGTTTGTTCAAATTCATGCTTAAATGAGATATGAACTAAGTGGAATCTAGTGAGATCAACTGCAGTATTAATTTGAGAAACGGAACACCAAGAAAGTATGCTTCCAGTTATCTTACATACATTAGTTTAATATTTTCGTTTAGAAATTGACTCGCAATTAAGAATATGATGAAAAACAGTTTTTAAGTGCAATATATCGTCGCAAAAGGTCATTGTAAATTATGTTAATTTAATTTATTAATTTAATAATTTTATATACCCGATTTTTGTTGATCCTGAGTATGTGATATGATTATACTGATCCCAAACGTAGCAAAATAAAATAATTGTTATCAAGTTTGTCTATTGAAAGCATTTTTACATTAGTAAAAAGGTATTGCATTATTTTTCTCATAATAGAAGAAAGTGAAATATATGAAACTGTGATTTTAGTTTAGATAAATTAAATTCTAATTATATTAATGTACAATGAAATCAACTAATTCTATTATTTAAAGTTATGAATTTTATGATTTCCTCCAGGCCCCCGCCCCCCGCTAAATGTAAGATCTTAAACGAAATAGTAGATTAATTCAAGGTTAACTCATTAATTTGCCAATGAAGATAGATTGAATGGAATACGACTGAATTCAGATAACGTCTAGTTTCATTATTTCATGCCTAATAATTTTATGCTGATGATTCATCGTTCTTTACCTGTATATACAAGGTCAGTTTTTTGCTTAATTTAAAACTGTAAAGTACGAGAAAGTGAAGAAAATTTGTGAGCTGTTCTTAATTATGAATGAGCAATTTCAGTTTTCCAGAATAACTATTCGAGAATTGCGTGAAACGAGAAACAAGTTACAGACTTCAACCAGAGACACGGTTGCAGCTACGGATCGATGTGGAACATTGTTGAAAAAGCGCTGTCACAGACTTTCCGTGTGCATGATGAAGTGAACAGCAAACAAAACAACGTTTAGGGAAATGCAGAGTATGAGTGATTGCGTGCGCATGCAAATAGAGAATATCAAAGTCTCGTTTGCTTCTTTCCCTGATTTTAAGAATTTATTTGGTTTAATATCGCTTTAAAAAACAATAAAATGTGAGCTGTACGCCTTGCCAGAAAATTCTTCGGTTAATTTGCTGAATACGAAATATTACACTAAATGAAACCAAAGAATGTTATTAATTTTGTCTACTCTAAAATGGATGAAATACTAAAATATACATTTTGCGGACATTGTGATGCATGATTCATGATTCGTGTTTTGAAGTGCAATGAGATTTTTGTTTTACTGTGTATGGACAAATACACACTGTTGGAAAATTATGCTCAAAAACCGAAAATATTTTCGAAAACAATATTTTCATAAATTTTACATAATTCAGGCTAAAATTAATCTGCAAGAAAGGAAGGATTAGTTACTATTTATTCGCGGAAATATATCTGGTGATATTTTTATGACATTATATGAAATCATGTTGTCAGTTTCTTCGATATGCAGATACAGCATTATAAGCGATTAATGCGAACATTAATCAGGCATACATTCGGAAGCGAAGTGAATAGCATTTAGACTGCTGCTTCTTAAAAAAAAAAAAAAAAAAAAAAAAAAAAAAAAAAAAAAAAAAACTATGTATTGTTGCATTTTAAATATCCTCAGAAACTGCCCAAGTGGGCACACCTACAACTGTGATCTTGTGAGTCCAGGAATCATTGAGAAAAATCTCTTTTGGTATACCTTCTAGCTTGGATGTCCAATTCGTTTTGGATGACTTGAACTTTGTGGGTTTTGTATAGAAGTGGCCTGTTTCTTATCAAAGGAACTCAAATTTTTTTGGCGAAACAATCTCGGCTCAAAGTCGACGTAGCGCCCAATGCTGAAAGATGTTTTAACTCCGTTTATGGTATAACACGGCAATACTCTCGTCCCAAATAATGTTACTTCATACATTTTATCTGCAGATAGTACAGTAATGGCTTCTAACAGCCTAATTCAAATTAAATCTGTCGCAAGTGCATTGCTTTTTTATGAGTATTTTTGAGCAAAGAATATATGTACGTAATGATAATTCACTGAAGTCACAATGTACTATATATAGCATACAAACATATATTCCGAAATTCTTCGGAAAGCTATTTTTGATTCAGATCATTTCACTGAAATATACGTTTTTTTCTCTACAGTTAGCCGTAAGTATGATATTTATCTATTTGAAAGTTATTATTTTATCATACATAATTTCTTTAAAATTAAAATAACGTTAAGCAGCACTAGAAATAAATTCAAATAACATTTCTATAGTTTAAACATGAAATGAGAAGATGAAGGGATTTTAAGTTTCTTGATTATAGTGATAAGCTATTGTTTGGATTGCGTGTGGTACTTCAGCCTTGTTTGAATAATGATCCCTATTTCGGCCAAATCAAGAAAACGATCTTTAGTGATGTGAAAGTTTTGGCATGTCAGATGGGCTTCTGATACGTTCTGGACAAGCGTTTTGTCACCTGCTGCACGACTCACATCATTAGTAATAAAATACATGTTTTTCATGCATATTTCTAAAAGCTCATACTAAAAGGCTTATAATAAATATAAATATTTCTTGCGATAGGAAATGAAGCTATAAATGAAAGTATTTAATGTTTACTGATGGTTTAGTTCTGAGATAGTATATTCAAAACATGACTTTAGATTAAAATGAAACTGCAACACTGACGTTGAAAGGAAACGTTGAAAGGAAAATAAATTTTACAACAGATGAGTTTCATTTTCAAACACTGTTAATAATTGATGAAAATTTAAAATTTATCATAATTTAAAACAATTTTTATTTTTATCCAAAATTTGATGTTAACAATAATTTTTCTTAAACATGTCGCCATATTGTTGTCGACTGGTATCACTAACTTTACATTCGCATTATGCATTTATGAAATTACACAAATGCATTTGGATGAGAAAATTAATTTGAAAGAAGCGAGATCAGCGAGATTTTGTGCAGTTTTATACTTATATCTCGCTCATAAAATAACAAAAAATGGGTTCTTTTCTTGAGATAGTGTCACATCTATTCCAAAATAAATTATATCGTTTGCACCATTTGCTCATAAAACCTTCATATATGTTGAATTTAAATCAATCATAATGTGATAGCACATTTTCTGAAATACCTATTAATTTTTCGTTTAAAGTTCACAATGAGATTTAACAAAAACCAGGTGTAGAAGCATAAATTAGTCCATAATATATTTCATTGTTAAGTTTTTCTTTTAATAATTTAGCTACATTAATTACTTGCGAAAATCAATTCTAGCTACATAATATCCATCAGAATCAATACTACACGTTTTCATTTTTCCGTAACTTCAATGCACATTTTCTCTGTTTTAGGTAGCAATGTAAAACGTTTTAACATTCCCTGGCAGTAATTGTTGAGGAGCTTAAAACTGTAATCTTTTGTGTATTCTTAAATAAAGCTTCAAAACACGTCCCTGACCTTTCTACCTATTGCGAAACAGCCCTTGGAGAGTTTTACTTAAGGGATTATCGCTGAATCCACAGCTAAAATGCTCCTGCTGAGACGGTCATAAAATAATGAATAAAAAACAAAATTACAGCCTTCTTCTTTTATCTCCTTTTCTTCATCAAGACATTAATTATAAATTTTTTGACAAAGTTCTGAAAAACTGGAATGGCATAAACATGAATCTTGCTTTATTGAATTATCTCATACTATGATTGTACAGAACCCTCTTCAGCTGCTTCTTTTTCTGTATAATTCGTTTTAATTGGATAAATTAGACCTACATATCAAAGCAAAAATATCAGTATAGAGTCGTTTTCAGTATGATTTCTAAAATTCAGAAATCGTAAGTCTCATAAGTGTAGCACAATTCCAAAATATCACATATGATTTTTTTTTATTAATTGAGTTCTTACGTAGTGGCAAAAGAGACTAGTTCCAAAAATGTTCTAACTAGTCCCAAATATCATGTTTTCATTTTCGTTATACAAAACCAGCCAAATGATTTTCATTACACTTAGAAAGGAGAGAAATATATATATATATATATATATAACACATTGGTAATAGAAAGAAATATTTTTTGCATTTGTTTGCTGTACTTGTTTACTTATGCCCAAACAGCATACATAAGCGATTCGAAAGACTTCATGAAAGATCACTTGTAAAAATCAATTGTTGGCCTTCGTTCGTCATTTGACCTTGACCGTTGAACAGTCAACGGCACACATTTGTACTTGCGTTCAAAGCACAAGTGTGATCTAACAAGTATATCTCAATTCAAGCCCGTGAATTCTGATAGGTTTGTACCTGTGTACAACTAGGCTCTTGAGAAAACAGAACTGACTGATTTTACGTGTGCCAAAAGGCAAAGAATCTAGAGTCACAAAAGTTTATGCCTAAGTCGGGGTTCAAACCCGAGTAGTTCAACATATGCGTAGCCTCCGTTTATCACCATGTCTTTTGGATAACCAGAACTATTATATAAGGATTTTTGTCGTGTGCTAGCATTCTTGAGGACGTATGAAACATTGTAGGGAAACTAAAAATGCGTTTACTCCCCCCTCAAAACGAAGATTGTGTATTAGGGATTTTGAAAGGCAACCGCGTATCATTTATAAACATGCATTAATGAAAAATCGCAATTATTTCTTATGCGTAACAAATAAAAATGTCAAGCGAGGTATTAAAAGATCTATCACGAATCTGACAGCCCAAAAAAAATCCAAGGTAATATGAAATTTGTGATGAAAATTATCCAATGAAAGCAGCTTTGTTAGCAAACAATAGACGTTTAAATACAATGGTCATGAAAATGATGAAGAAATGTTAAAATGAATTGTGCAAATTCTCAGAATAAAATGTTAACTTATAAACTTTATACAGTAAGAAGGAAAGTTATAAAACTGCCCAAAAAATGTGAGAAAAATCATAAGCAACAGACATCAAAGATTAAACTAATTTTAAAGAAGTTGGTTGAATGAAAAAATGGGTAACTGGATAACTAAATAACACTGCTTTTCACGAGAACAAGATCATTTAAATCGATTTCAAGCCAATATGCAAAACAATGTTTCTAAATGACAAAGATCTGTCAGATCAAAATATTCTTTTAATGGATACTTAACAGCAGCTATTTAAAATATTTTGTTTTTATGATCATTTGTTGTCTGCCTTCATTATGACATAGCGAAAAATGAAAGAATTATAATAAAAATTAAACAAAGAAACATCGAACAACGCGAAATTTCATAAATAAACGTGTTACTAAAACTTATTTATGAGCATTCGTACTAATAAAAGATTTTTCTCGTTTTCTAAAGGAAACATGAAATAATTAAGTTACAAGGACATTATACTTCAGAAGTAAAAGGATACATGATTTTATGAAGAAGTTTATTGTTCAATTTGAACTACGTAACTTTCAAATCTTTTTTCATATCCTGGTCGAAAGCCGGTAAATTATTTTATTTGATTAAGAATTTAAAGTCTGAGACAAAGATGGCATAAAGGCTGATAAATTTTTGTTATTTACTATTTTGGAAAGTTTGCTTTAATTAGGGGGGATTACAGTCAGGTAATTACATTGGTAAATTAAGTCCTAATTACATTGGTAAATTACTACAGTTACTAATTACATTGGTAAATTACAGTCAGGCCGTTTCTAGCGGGGGTTCAGCGCGTAGAAGTACGCGGGCGGCGTAAATCAGGAGCGGCCGGACTCTCGCGATACCTAAATATATTTAAATCATTTAATTCATTGTAAGCACTTGTCATATGCAAATACTTTTTACACAGTTTGTCATATGTATGTACTTAGTGAGTATGAAATAAAAATTTTATTAATCACTGAGCATTTTTTTAAAAATTTCACGGAGGCAATTTCAGGAAAGTACGCGGGAGGCCAATGGCCTAGGAACGGCCCTGATTACAGTGCTTTAAAGGCACTATGACAAGTATTTTTGTATGATATAATACTTTTTATATTCGATTATTTACAATATTCTTTTAAAGTTTATTTCTAGTCGACTGGGTATTAGATAATAAAACAAATAAAGCACCAGTTTTAAAGACTCTTGGATATTGCACTAAATACACTTATGAAAACTTGTGACAAATCTAAGCCGACACTCTTAGGTCCAATTATACTTCTTAACATTAGGGTTATTTGTCTTGCTGTCTTCATTTATAATAAAATAATTCTCTTTCATCTTATGGGAAGCAGGGCGTAGTGAGGGTTATTTATGACACTGGGTAGATAGTAAGATTCTGTTGGACCTTACATAAAAAATCAAGGAAAATATAATCAAAAGCGTCGCGTTAATAAATACATCAAATGGCTTCCATTTAATTGCCTTTAACTTCTCAATGGTCGCTTCAGCCAAAGTGACAGGGAGGAGTATTGCTGTCTGTTTCTTGAGACTCTAGAAGTGTTTAAGCAATGAAGAAGTTACATATAGGATAGTAGAATACGAGTATATCTTACATGCTGAGCTCCGAAAATTTATTATATATTAGAAAAATTATTTGACAATGCTAGCCCTCAGATTTATTTTAATAAGAATATTAAGAGATTGGAGTTTTGCTTGCGATAATCGAGCAATATTTTTTTTCTTTTGATCGACTACGGCAAAATAAAAGAACAGCTATTTTCCTAAGGAGGAAAACGCCTTTGTGGAAGAATTCAAGAAATTTGTTCAAGAATTTTTCAAGAAGTTCTTGATTTTTAAGTTTTTCTAGTTTATTCTGTGTTTCTTATGACGTTAAATGATAATAACCGCTCCGACAGTTATTATAATATTAGTATTTCTAACATTAAGTCTATTAAATATATTAATTGCTATGTCCTATTTTAAATAGTACGGATAACAATTTTAATGACAGCAGTGATGGAGCATTAGTCGCAGAAGCGACGAAATTATGTCAGCTGAACATCTTATTTATAACATATTTTGCTATGTATTACTTGCAGTAACTTCTAAACTGGAAAAAGTTAAGGAAATTTAAAGAGCCATTTTATATTAATATATATTCCAGAAACTTGGCGTTTAGGCGAGTATGTTCATGTCAACGTACTTGTAAATTTACAAAATTTTTCTCTCTCAGCTTACTTTTTGTTTTCAAATTACAAACAGCTACATATTTCATTTGGAAACATAATAATTGTTCAGTTACTTGGATAAAAATACCTGACGTGGCAACACATTATTTTCTTGTAAAGCCTTTTACGTTATACACATTTTTTGCTGCACTTTATTTAAACTTATTTCCTAGAATCATTCTAACTTGGTTAACTGATTCCTCGAAACAAGTTGAAAATGACATCAAAAATTGCAGATTTTAAAATTAACTATCCCGGTCAATTTTTGTCATACGGGAGTAAAAAATTTTTCGATTTTATTTTTTCATAACGGTCATAAAATATTCCCAAACATAAGTACAGGAATCAGGAGACTTCATTAAAAGCTAGAAAGTTAGTTGTCGAAAATTATTATTTTTTTAATTTGACATTGCCAAAACATGAATATTTTCGCCATTTAAAACACTTCTGTATTTTGGACGTATATGACTACGACCAACGATTGCGAAAACAAAGACCGGCTAAGGACTTTTAAGCTGGGTAAGGATATGAGTATGTATATATAATGTATATAATCGGCAATACCAAAAGTATATATATGCATGCGTTTGGTACTTCCCATTGCAGTAAAAAGAAAGCTGCACAACTAAATGATATAACAATCTCATATGCAAAATTTCAAAGGTCTACGTCCGGCTAATAGTTTTTGAGTTACACGAGATACATATATATATCTATATATGTACAAACGTCACAAAAAATCCCTTTTGAATCCATTTTAAATTCACTTTACAAACCGTTTTGAAAAAAGAAAAAAAAAAGAGAGTCTTTTCTGGCCGTAAGTCATGCCCAAAACCATCTAAATGAATTCGAGGACGATCAAAATGGATATTTCCATTGAAATATGATCCCCGAAATTTTATGTGATTACAACAATTAATTTACTTCTGACAAGGACGTAAAAATAAATACTTCTTTGAAATGTTTCTTGAATGTTAGGCGATTTTATGATTAAAAGACTACTTATTACTTTTAAAGGATGTAACAGCACTTATATTTAACAGCTTAGTGCACAGGTGGTTGTAAGCGTTTTCTCAGTTTTTCCCACATGTATAACGTATATATAATTTATATACGAATTATTTCACGTTTTCTATGAAGGCATCTCTTCTCTCAAGTAGATAGCACTCCCTTGCTTTGAGAACTAAAAAAAAAAAAAAAAAAAAAAAAGTGGCCGAATGAATAGAATTGCTGAACACTGATAGAGTTACCCACGTTGAAATCATCACAAAGGGAAAAGTTTCGTGATTTTCGTGTCTTTCTTCATATGTAAAACAAATGTCAGAAAGCTTTCCTTAGTAAATCATCCGCGAAGGCAGTCTTAAACAATTACCCTAACCTAACGGTGTTAACCGCACAGTGTTTCTATATATAAATACTGTGACTTTATTCCCATGTAAACAGCTCTAACAGCCGAAATTTGATTGATCGCACTGAAAATCTAATTGATGGATGTGGCAAAGATAAACTGGAAAAAAATCCGAACATATTAATACTTAAGATGTTATTTTCGTATAGTTGATAAGAATTCACCTTAACGTTAGCAAGATTAAATATAGATATATATATTGAACAGATAGTCAAAGCGCTATTTTAGCGTTTAGCTGTATTGTAGTCCTTTCATTGTTCGGACATTATGGCCAATGGACATGATTATTCTTGGAAATATCGCAGAATATTTTCGAGAACTATTTTACTATAGGTCATCCACCGTGCCGTCACCATCGACAACTTTAGAACACAACTCTTTTCAGAGTGGTCCGCAGAATAGAGGCTGTTGGCAGACGGCCCATCGACGGGGTAGGAGGGAGGTTTCTCATTAGTAGGTGACGGGGTTGTGGCACGTGACCGTGGCCTACCGCGTGCGAGAAAAAAGGGACGAAAATAGTCCGTGCGGGTGTTCCTCGCACTTCCACTTCTTGTTCGCAGGATCGATTTTCTTCCGCACAATCTGCAACTTTCTTTTTATTATTGTTGTTATTTGTTGCGAAGAGACTGGTATGAGGATGTCGAAGAATGTTCTCGTTTATATTTACACGGCATGCAACAAAACTGGCCGATTGTGCAGATGAGTAGAAAGCTCTTTTGTGCTGTGTATGTAGCTGTAGTATAGTATGTCAGAATGACCCAAAAATCAAAAGTAAGGCTCTCTCAGTTAAGAAAGTATGTATATATATGAATTCAAAAGTTACTGCAATATGAAATTACCTAATACTGTAAACATTACAGTTCCGGTATATGATAGCTCATGAAATAATGATTTCTTTGATCATAAAGTAAAATTACTAATGGTTTAGAATAAGACGAAAGAAAGTACTGAATTAATCGATGACTAATTAGTAAATTGAAAAAAACTGATTAACTGATTGATCAATTAAGAAAACTGATTAATTAACATTAAAGCAGTTAGAAATTTTTTGTTGAACTGGATAGGATTCCGTTAGAAAGTTAAGTTGAGAACTTTCTAACGGAATTTATTTGAATCAGTGTTTGCTCATCTGCATAAACTGACTCAAATAAAGATTTTGGGGATTTTAATAAAACAGCTATCAATCTTCCTCGACGACTAGCATAACATAGTAAACTGGAAAGGAAGTCTACAATTGTATCAAACCTAAAGGAACTGACTAATTAACTATAGATGCAAATCAGTTTTAAGAAAGAGCAATTGCTTTTGACCCTAATGGTGACCATTAAAATAAATGAGAACCTGGATTTGGATGTATTTGATTAGGATAAAGTATACTAGAGTTATCTGCCTTTGGTGTGGGATGACTTCGGGAAGAAATTCTGAAATGAAACTGGCTTGCACCCACGATACACATAGAACAACAAAAACGTGCATACAGCTAGTCCATTAGCCGATATCTAAATTCGAGTGGAACTAAAAAGTTTTAACGGTCTTATTTGCTCGCCTGCTGGTACGTCAAGGTAACTTAAAGGTACATATGAAACAAAATTAAGAATATTATATTTTCTACAAGTATTTGTTATATAAAGAACGTTACTCTTTTAGCACCACTTTAGTCGCCAATTCTAACCTGAAGAGTATCGTGAGTTCAAGCGGAAAGTTGGCAATAACTAACTACGCTAGAGAAAATCTATACTTAAATAACAGCTAGCATTTAATGATTAAATATAGGCATCACTGAAGCTAAATATCATCAAATAAGATTTTACGCAAATCTTATCATCATGTATAAGACTTTTTCAAATGATGTTTCGGTACTAAATAATTACGTCTCCAGATTTTGCTCATCAACTTCTTCCTGCGGCATCTAGTACCTAGAAATGACATTATTGATTCTATATATCCTAAAAATGAGCGCAATTCCAGCTTATTAAATTCATTTTAAAAGGAATATTTTGCAATAAAAACTATGGGATGACAGATAATGAGCTGTTACTTCTTCGTGAGAATTTCGTATTTGAATAATAGCCTTAAAAAGGATTTTGTAATAAATGTAATAAAGAGTGGATAATAATGCGAAACCTGAATACGACCGTCAAGTATGCTCTCTTTCCAGCTTTAGACGATGAAAGGCTTCAAAATTTCTTTATTGTTGTACTTTTTAGTTTGGTGTTACTTTCTTTGAATGATGAGATAGGAAGTAAATTGACAAATTATTTCTTTTTTAATGAAAAGACGGAATCACAAGCCAGCTATCTCTTTCAAAAACAATTGAAAAAAGTAGAAATAAGACTTTTCTGACGAAAATGTTTTTCAGAAGATTGACCGCTTGCATAAGGACATGATATTTCGATATTTTAACATATTAACTTGCTATTTAAGGTATTACACTTTTCTCCTAGTTTCTTTAATGGTTTGGTTAAAAGCCTTAATTTGAAGTTGAAGATATCTAAAGCTGACTTTTACACTTCAGGTTTCTTAAAGTAAACATTCATATTAATAAATGAACACCTTTACTTTTTTTATTTCAAAAATAGTAGCAAAACTCATTTAGCTACCCTTTTAAATAAACGCTACATACTAACAAGCTCGAAACTCTCAGCAAATATTTGGAAACAGCATTTTGGAGTATTATTTCAAATATCTCACAATGAATTTATTCTCACTGATCAACAAATAATTCTTATCAAGTACCTTACAGTGAATTAATTTCAGATGCAATAGATTTCACAGATCATGTATTTTTATTGATTGTTTATATGATCTACTAGATCACACTAGACGTTTAGAAAATTTAATTGTACCACATTAACAGTCCCACCAGTTGCTGAGCGGTACAGAATTGCTGAATACAGGTAATTCGACCTGTTTCAAAGCCAGGGCGCGTGGTAGCTGCATAGCTGCTTTTCCTGATTTACCCAATTATAACAGGAATATGAGCTAGTTTCCTTTATAAAATCTTTTAAAAAGACATCCGTCCTTTAAGAGAGATAGACTTTGGGCGCTTTGTCGGATCGAAATTAATTTGACTAGCTACACTGTAATATAGAATTCTGAATTCCTTATTAAAGAAGTATTACTGTGCTAATCTGAATCATATAAAACTTCCTATTTAAACGTGCGATTCCTGATTACTTTTGTCTTGTAGTTTCAGTATTACTGCTTTCCAACACAAGCATAAGGTCTTGAGTAAAGGAAGTGAACTGTCTGAATCCATACCGCAAAAAAATATTCCAATCATCTCTGAAATTATTCTTAGGCAAAGAGTTTAGAAAATATATCCTGGCAATCAAGAAACATATGAAATTAGGTTCGCAGACGACAGAGATATTTTCTCCCCCCTTTTTTTCTTTTTTAATGGCGGGCGCTTTATTTAACAGCCATTAGCCATGCGCCACTACAAGAGCCGGAAATGGTGACCACCGTTACCTTCTATGAAGGAACGGACACTTACAACTATGACTTCTCCGGTATTCGAACCCAGGTCCATCGCTACGGCAGTCAGGGTCATTAGTCACTGTACCGGCTGGGTGGTAGAAGTATTAATACTACTTAATGCTGTTATTTTGATCTAACTTCGAATCTTGGCAAAAGGAATGCTTAAGACGGTTTCTAATAGAAAATCCTTCATAAAGGTAGGCAGATAACCCTCAAGTTGCTTTGCGTTAATCAATTAACTAACTTAGCCTTCATAAAGGCATCCCGTTCTTTGCCCGGTACCCCACGCGTGCTTTGCCATAACGGACTAAAAAAAAACAAAGGTTCATCGGGTTTCTATATTTTCTGCATTTATCGTTCTTGATTCGAGCTTGTTTTAAGTCCGTTAAATTATGAACCTAAAATTATGATGTTTTTTCGCATAGGTTAAATAACATGAATCATCTAATCGTACATAACATTTTCAGATTTTTCCCTCTAAGAAAAAAGTCTATTAAAAGTTTTCCTAGTGTAAGAAATAAAACTGAGTTTCACAGTTCAGAAGAAATCCAATGGTCCGCACTTTTAGACTGGGGAACTTCTTATTGACATCTTTTCCCACCATCTTCTCAAATTTAATTAATTGGCAACATTGTAACGCTTATATCATTTTTTGTTTTGAATAGTTTTGGCTTGGTTTGCTAATATAATGTTGCCACTCTTTTAATGACTAGATTCACAATTTTGATATGTAGAAAGAGTATAATATATCGATTCTAGTGCACTGAATTAATCCCTTTCGTAAAATAACCGTATCAATGTTTTTTAGCAAACTGAGCTATGATATTAATCATTGTTAACTTCCACAAAAATGTCGCACTTTAATCGTCAGATATGTTTCATGTATTTTACTCGGATGTCTTCCGAATGAAGATGAAAAAACATGGACTGGATATGTTCCCAAACAGAATCCCACAGGCATTCATGGTATTTTAAATCCGAGATTCACTAGTCTAGGAAAGCGACTATAAATATTTTGGATTTCTACTTTGTCAATGAGGAGTTACATAGGTCGAAGTAACTTCTTTAAGAAAGGGTGCGTCAACTGTGTATAAATTTTAAAAGTGACGAAGCGCTTATTTAATTACTTTCTGCCAAAATGCAGTAGCATGCAGTTTTACTTTCTTTTCAACGCTGGAGCTCTGCCAGTGCTAGTATTGTACGCCATAATGTTTTTATCTGGGACAAAATCTGCATTGCTTTTTATTCGAGACTAGATCGCTTGCAGCTGGCCCTCTAATGGTTTTTAAATTGAAAAGTATGTCATACACTTCATGAATGTCTCTTAACACACGCTGAAGTAATCGATAGAAAACTACTTACCGCTATAAAGATTAACATAATGAGAGCTAGCAAAAGTAGAAACATGTTAAGATACTGAAAGATAAAAATAAAATGCAAAACAAATATGAGTAGAGAACGAATTCTCCGCATATGTCACACACGTGTATGTAAAGCAAAATCGATTAATAGCCAACTATTTATACACATCCCTTTTATAGCAAAGAGAAGGAGAATGTTGAAAAACATTAGAATGAAGAAATATAAAATATGCAAGTATTTTTTGTAAATCTCTAATATATGGAAGACTAACAAAAATCAAATATAAAATAGAGATTATCCACATATTTTATTCTTGTAAGAAGAGCTTTCTTTTTTCAAAAATGCATAGAGATTTTCTATTAAATTAATCTTCTTTGACTTTAAATTTTGCGTGATCCTTTTACACATGCATGTGCTCCTGGTTTTAATAACTGATTTAAGATGATAAATGCTTCAAAATATGCCACTTTATATCTGCCTTTGTAAATTAATAATTTTGAAATCTTAACACTTTTCTCGGAGACTAAATAATATTTTGATAAGAATTTAAATTTGTTACAATTAGCGGTATTTTGTTGATTATTTAAACATAGTTTACGCTATTTATGCTATTTCTGTAAAGACTCATTAAGTATCAACAGAATTTATTAGAAACAACACATAATAAAGATTTAAAATTGTTTCCTGCGCATAATGCTGCTATTATATAATTTGTAACTAGAGATTAAATTGAATTAAAACTAAACAACCGAAAGAAAAAAAAATCTGAAAGTTTTCATATTTTGTATTACGCCCAAAGGGGTGTTTTTAGCCCTGAAGGGCTATTAGTCTCGAAACAGTATTTTGTGTTGAATCACTCTAAAGATCTCATTCACAATGTTGCCACCAAATATTATCGCAATGTACTACATTTAAAGAAATTAAATAAAGCAGAATTTGCATTAGTGTATGTTTTACGGTGAAACATCAAAATCTGGAGAATGACGACTTTCACCGGTGAATGGCAACATTCACATAGTCACTTGGTGTATGTCATATAGTCACTTGGTATTTGGAAATATTTTCCAAATACTCTTATTTCTGACTTACACTTACTTACTGGTAAATGTCGACATTCACCGTGTACTAATAGTGAATGTCGAACATATAAGAATATTATATTTTCTTCTCCGCAATTCAGTCGCGAAAAAACACACTTGAGACTTAAAATAAGAACTTAAGAATATAAGAACTTAAAACACACAGTACATTCAAAATGAGAAAGGAAAATAATAGAAGTGAAAAACTTACTTAATTATACAGTACGTTCTACGAGTAAATGAGAAAATAAAATAATAGTAATTAAAAACTTACTAAATTATGTGATTCAAATCTTATTTATTGCAACAACTTTAGCTATTATGACACTTTATGACCTCTCTTTTCGACCTACACCAGAGCATATCTGTGATTGTCGGCCTATACACCAGTGAGGGTCCGAATGTACAAGAATGTAATACAATATTCGATCTTTCACCGACGTGGTGAATGTTGACATTCTCCGGTGAAAGTGGGCATTCTCCAATTTCGGTCTTTCACGGTAACATATGCTTGTTTTTCGCATTGCGAAAAACGACGGTAGCTAGAGCCATCAAATTTTGAATTACGTAATCCTCCACTCGAGCACGGGTACCTGGAAGCTCGAATTTTGAATTTTTTGTATTATCTATTTCCCATTTTGTAAAACTTTAATTTTTGATTAACAAAGTCAACGATTTCAGAAAGAGCAATGGCAACACTGGTAATTAACTTTGGTAAATTAACGTGGTTTTGATGGATTAGTTAATATTTTTCCAGCATTGATTAAAAAAGGAAAAGGGATACAATGACCTTGTTTCTATTAGCTTTCAAACTAAATTGCTGGACACCATTCTATAATGAACTTGGCAGAAGGATTATCAGAGCATAACATTCATTTGAGGTAATGGCAATTTCCAGCTGCATGAAATACATTTTATGATACATTTGCAAATCGATTATTAACTTTTTGATATATAGTTATAAAAATCAGACATCTCACACGAAAGGAGATCGTTAGAATACGAAAAATGATCTTAACCTATATTTATAATACCATCTGGAATGCTTATAAAATGAATATAAGAAAGAAAACTATTTATTACCCTATCGCTAATTTTTCAAACTAATTGATAGACTTCCATGCCCCGAGTTCGAACCTGTTTGAGGTTAAATATTATACAGACGCAGGTGTAAGCATGATTTCCAAGATTTTGAAAATACTGATTTTTTATCAGGAGCAGTATTTCAGGACACGCAAAGACACACAATCTCCCAATATAAAGGGACAATATGCATACATTCTATGAAGTAAAATTTTAAGTTACATTTTGTACGTGACCTATGAGCTAGGGCTCTAAAGAAACTAAAATAAACGAATAATCCTAATAGTTAGTCAATAAGAGAATAACTTGTTAAAACGTAGTTAATGAGAACAGATGAAGCAACACTGATGTCATCGTGACGTAGGGAAAATCCTACAAGTAGGCTTCAGGAGCTCTAGATTTCCTGATGACGTCATTCCCTTACTGCGACCTCATTGATCCGTCGAATGGAATATTAGATATAGTTAAAAAGGAGATGCTAGTAAACACTGACTGTTAAGTGAACTAATTTGCATTTTAAAACCTTAGTAAATACACCATATTCTGTTAGGTGGTATTTAAAAAAGCACTGACAATTCAATAATCACACGGACTGTGAAAATCTAATTTTTAGTCAGTTTATTTGCCCCAAAATGGCCTAAATCTTTAGCAGAATAAATTTTAAAAATGTTACGCAGTTAACGTAATTGTAAAAGTATATGTCAAGAAATATTTTTCATAAGATAACGTTTGAATTTCGTATTCTATTGCTGATGACTAATGCTAAATTGTAAAATAGATTAATATTACATATTTTAGGGACTATTTTGTCTGATACACGTTTCATACTTTGATGCCTTTCCTTCGTATTTACAAATTGAGTCCTCAGCATAATTTAATTTTGTTCTGATATAATAGTTTAAGTTATGCTTCCAAGATTTTCTCTACAAATGTAGAAGCTAACTAATCTATATCATAGGTATATTTTGTAAATTACATGAAAGAGTTGTGCCCTTTAAAGGTGAAGCAATTTCTATTATAAATGCTTTTCAACGTAAATGATTTACAAAATATTAAAACATTCTAGGATTAATCGGAAACCTGTTAAAGATAAAAAAATTCTGACATATTTATGATCATTACATGTTTTTTTTTTTTTTTTTTTTTTTTTTTTTTTTTTAATATGTTACTATTTGCTCATTTAGTTCAAAAATATTAAATTTGCCATTTCCAGGATTTAAGATTCTTTTCTTTCTTCATTGTATTGTCCTATAACCTCATATGGTATTTCTCCCGCTTTCCCATCGTGCCTTCATCGTGTAATGGTTCTGCACGCTGGGCTGGTATTCCAGAGGTCCGTGTTTCGATTCCCGGCGAAGTTGATTGCTCATTTTTCATCTTGCCTGCTTCCAAAAAATACCTAATGTCTCTACAACCTAGATCCAAACTTTTCAAGCTGGGTATTTAGAGTTGCATTATTTGCTAAATACAAGATAATTCCGTTTCTAAAAGAATTGAATTTGTCCGTTTTGAAGTTTGACGAATAAACAAAGCATCAACAAAAATAGAAACAAGCCTGAAAATGTTCCTTGCGGTGAAGAATACAATTAAATGCTAAAGATACGTACTGTGAACGATTTCAGAGCTGTGTTAATCAGGAAAACATTTTCTCTTTAAAAATTAAAAAGACACAGAAACACAAGTAACGAAGACATTTTAAAGCAACTGAAGAAAATCATGAAAAATAAGAAGAACGTTGTTGTTATGAAAAACTGGTCCATATACCCACCCGCATATATATATATATATATATATAAGAGGGGGACCGGAAAGTAATGTCGTTTCTGCGCATGATGACAACAACATGCTAAGGGCAGAAGTGGAAGCAAATCCATGTCAAACACTCTTAACCAACCTTGGTCGACCATCGAAGAACATTTAAAGCAGAATGGAAAAGTAAGCAAAGCAGATGTTTGAGTCCCCCATAATCTGTCCGAAAAGAACAAAGCCAACCTATCCATCACATGCAACGTATTCCTTCAACGGCACCATACAGAACGTTTTTTGATCGATTGATTAGTGGAGACAAAAAAATAAGTCCTATATGATAATCCAAAACTCAAAAGGCAGTTTTAATAGGGGTTACAAAGGGTTTACATCCCGAAAAGGCGCTTCTGGGTGTTTGATGGAGTATTGGCGGAATTGTTCATTTTGAATTGCTGAAACCTGGAAAAACTGTTAATGTAGACCTTTATTTTGAACAATTTGGATCTAGTGAACCAATCTTTAATCGAAAAATATCTGGCGATTGTGAACGGAAAAGGCGTCATTCTTCAACACGACAATACAAGACTGCACTGTGAAAGACGAACACTGTAAAAAATTAAAGAATTTGGGTGGGAGGTACTTGAGAGGTACCCACCACATGCGCCCGATATCGCACACTCGGATTTCCATTTATTCCGATCCCTACAACATTTTCTTAGTGACAAAAAGTTTGAAAATTTGGATGATGTCCAAAATGTCCTCTCGAGATATTTTACTCAAAAAGCAATTGATTTTTATCGGTCCGGGATTGAAAATCTGCACATTAGATGGCAAAAGGTTGTTGATAACGAGGGTAATTATATTATTGATTAAAAATAAAAACTTGTTAAAACTGTATTCGTTTGAATTTAATGTAAGAAAGCGGTATTGTTACGAATAGGCATTGTTACGAAATGTACAGGTGTTTACCACGCCTGTACATTTCGTAACAATACTTCCCCACAAAAGATGGCTTCCCCACAAAGCAGTTTTAGGGTTGCCATATGATAGCAAGGAAGGCAGGGTTACCACATTTGGCAAGAAATCGCCCGTTTGGCAACATTTGTCGACAAAATCGGCGATATGCCATGGACGGATGGAGAACTTTCTGGAACGAAAACTACCGGTTTAGCCCAGAATGTTCTCGAACACAAGTCGAAAGCTATATAAACCCTGCTGTTCCGCTGTCAGTTAGTGTATGTGTCTCGTCTAGCGAGCTGATAGTCAGTCACTGAGCGAGTGTCTCGAAGTCTAGCGCCGAGTTGGTAGTCGAGTGCATCGAAGAGTCTCTTAGTGTATCGCGATTAGTGCATCGTCGAGAGAGTGTATTAAACTCCGGGAACGACTGAACCGAAGAGTCAGGAGCTGTGCTCTGTGTGTCGTCGAGTGCATCGCGAGTTTTAGCGTGGAGAGTCTCGAAAGTACGTGGAGTTCCGAGAACGACCAAGCAGAGTCAGAGCAGAGTCAGAATCTGTACTCTGCTTTGCAGTGGAGCTGTCTCCACCGTGATTGTTTGATAACTTGAAAGCTGTGTTGCTGATCGTGTCAGCATGTTTATAACAGTTCGACGACTATAAACGAGATTTTGGAGTTGTCCTGATTAATACCGGCCAATAAAGTGTGTTTCGATACTTCATCAAGTGTCGTCGTTATTCGCTCCAAATCCACACAAACCCCGTACGAACGTAAAGGAAGAAAATAACGTAACAACTGCTGTCAGAAAAGAAAGAAAAACGCAACAGTATGAATTTGTAGACTTCGGAAGTTTACTTCTGAGTAGGAAACATGAAAAATCAGTAGTGCCCTCTCCAAGATTCGGACTCCGAACCTCCCGACTACTAGACGGGTGGGCTTCCAGCTATACCAGTTTCAGTTGAAGCGCGCGGTAAGGAGGGAGAAAATTCCTTACGTTCTCCTCCACTTAAATGGTAACTGGGGAAGAAGAAACTGAGTTTCCAAATCCAGGTGGTATACCATACATTACGAATTATCGTCTACCACAGTAATTCCCTCAACACTTGTAAAATGAATTAAAATTTTTGAAGCCAGGAAATACGAAGAATCAAAATTTTCCCTCTGAGGGATTCAAATTCCTGACTTTCCGAATGTTACTTGACGTACTTTTCATTACATAAGAAAGACGCGTGTTAAGGAGGAAGAAAATTCCTTACACAATCAATTAAAATCAACTAAATCTTAAATATATTTTTGATATGTTTACTTGTTTTCACACTAACCAAAATTGCTCTCGTCTGCTTCATGCAAAAATCTTATCACCCTGTTAGACGAAATATTTGTAAAAATTAAAATTGAAAGTCATGATTGAGCTATTCAGATCAAGAAAAGGAACATAATAATCAGACACAAAAAGTATAATGAGAAAATGGAATTTAAATAAAAATTTTTTAAAACAAAATATTAGCAAATCTTATTACCAGCAAACAAGCAACGAAAAAAATCATTAAAAGAATAATGAAAAAGATAAATTAATTTATGTATTGCTTTTATTACTGCAATAATTTTCTAAACTTCCGTAGAATTTTTGCTTATATTTTCCAATTTCACAAATGCCATTCTTCTATTTTTACTCGGAAGATCTTGAAACTCGAAATTAAAATTGAATTGATAAAAATACAGTGATTCTTAACACACTGCTTAATTCTACACATCCAAAGGGAATGATTTTAATTAAAACTAGTTACTGAATCCTTATAGATAAATCAGAATAAAAATGACTTGAGCTTTCGATGGCTAAATTTTTCAACAAATTTAGCAGTATTTTGAAATTTCGGAAAGTCTCAGAGTTGAGTTGTTTCATTAGAATTATAGTTACATTTTTAACTGAGTTTTAACAATGGTACATTAGTCAATTGATCATCAACAGCAGTTGATTGATTATTGTAATTGACTGATTAGCATAACCGTATAAAATTGCATTACTTCCGATGATTTCACTGCATAATCGGAAGTGTTTCTATCAACATTTCATCAGATTTGTCATCTACGCAATCAAATTAAATAATCAAACTAGTAGACTTTACACAGTTTAATGAAGTCAGTCATTACTTCACGGATACTCAAGTACGCGTGCTTAAGATAGGCTGACGTTAACACGTCGAACAAACGCATTCCCTTCCCCCACCGTATGCCCATGACCTTGGATAGCTGAAGGTCATTGCGTGCCCGAGCAAAATCAGCAATTAAGCCTAACTTGCGAAACTATTACCTATAAAATCAGCCTTTTATCTAAATATTTGAATTTTAGCATATGTTATTCCTTATAACACAAACAGAAGAATCCTAGCACTTAAATTTAAAATAAAAATTTAGAATAAGTTAAAGTGCAGTATTAGTATTAATGATTATATTTCCAAACTTAAATGATTTCTGTCCAATAATGAAGTAGAAACATTAAGAATTTAAATATCGGTGCTTAGAATATCCTACTACGATATTTACCTGCAGAACGTTTTAAGCCACTTGCGGTGCGTAAACGTTTCTAAATTATGAACGTGGGTGTTTATCTTCTGGCGTATTTATCCTCCGTAGAACTGATGATAAATAATCTTCACCACAACAGTTCTAATACTCTAGGAGATTATATTCAGTAAGTTTTCGCAGCATTCTGACATAATTTATGCGCATTTAAAATATGAAGTATAACGTTTCATTTCAGCACATCATATACAGTGGGCCGTCAATGACACTTCACTTCCGTAATCGCATTTCATACGGTCAGACTATGAAGATAAACCAAGCTGTATCATATTAAACATGTTCATAAACACAAATAATAAGCAAACGAATAAATTGTATAAACGAGTAAATAATTCAAATTAAGGTTCTGAAAGCACATACTCGTGAGTTTTGAAACGTCTTAAATAGCGCTTCTCCATGAATAGCGGCTTTTCTGTTCTAGTTTTACACATTCAAAATTTAATGTACTGTAACAAAATCATATTTTAATTTTTACATTTCTCTACATGCACATGTAAGATATAAAAAAAATACCTAGCATTCCTTTCTAGAAGATAAAAATAACGAAACATGTAAAGTGTTATTGAAAAAAATAAATATTATAATGTATTTTATTTTTATACGTTACCGAAAATTACGATCATCCATTCAGAAACATATTCTGTATATTAATAACTAAAACACATAAAAATATCTTTTGACCTAATATTATTTAATTTAATGAAATTTCTTCAAAACAGTTATAAGGTATTTCTCCCACCTTCCTAGAGTGGCTTCGTCCTAATGTCTCTACACAGTCATATTTATATCAAATTACATTTAAAGTGCTTTGCAAGCTTTTAAAAGGTATTCGTATCAGGATATTCTGTTTTTCAAAATGTGCGGTATAGAGTGAAAAAAAAAAAAAAAAAAAACTAAAGACGAAACATCAAATGATTTTTTTCCCAAGCGATTTCCTTGGTACGAGGCGTGACCTTCATTTGTGAATGAAGCATCTTTTCTATGATGAAGAAAAACACCTGTTCTGCTCTCTTTCTGACGGGTGGCATCTGTAGAGCGCTTAGTTACGGAATGCTTCGTTGGCTCTCGGCATTTAAAAGACATCTTTCCATTAACTTCCGTCAGACTTTTTGACTTCCTTCAATATTCATATTACTGTGCAACAAAATTAAATAAATAGAGTGTTTATGTAAACGAAAATTTACATTATGAAAATATATTATTAAAAACTGTTTAACATATCAAAATGGCGTAAACTTCTAAAGTTCTAAAAAGATATTTGAAGCTTTATTATTACCTAAGTAGGATATTGATGCTTGTTGCATCGCAGACTTCGATACTGAATTCGATCACATGCCGAATTTCTCGTATTACGTAATTACAATTGCGATGGCCACTGCAGTCCTAGATGCTCGAAATTATGAAACGTTTTGTTACGAAGAATGTTGTTGGTTTATTACTACAAATGAATTTCAATAAAGCGAATGATATTCTGAAATTGTTTCTTAGTGATAGTTAAACTTCCCAGCATTGGAATTGTACTCAGCTGAGAAAGTGCGATTTTATACAACCCATTCTTCTTCATCCTAAATCCTACCAGCAATTACTACCCTTTCCATTAAAGCAATTAGTCCTCTTCCCTTGATCTAGGCTTTAGGGTATCTCTTCAGTTACATCCTTACTTCTCATATATTTAAATTTGCGTAATTTAAATAAATAAAACTTGAATAAATTTTATACGTTTAGCGAATGGCGTATGCAGAAAAGGTCAGTAATAATAATTTGCTATTTTCATTTAATTTTTGCAGAAATCAACCTCAGCTGAAAATAAATTTGCTTTTGTAATAATTTCTTCTGTGTTAAATTAATCTGTTTTAAGAAATTCGAATACAAGAAGTTTTATAAAATATTCTCTCATAAATGTATTTCTTTCAAGTTACGCACTTCAGCTGTTAAATTCATATGAATAGTACTAATGTGCTCAACATTTAACACTTTGAAAACTTGACGCTTTACCAAAACGTTGCACATTACCAAATTTTACCGAAAAATTTTGCAGTGACCATATGTATGACAATATATATTTAGTTTGGTTTATGTGAGTACGGCAAAGGCTCAAGGGCTATCTGCCTAAAAGAGGGATGCCTTCGTGGAGGACTTTTTAAGGAAACTGAATCGTATACAAGTTACACATTGGGAAAACCACGAAAACGTCTATGCAGCAGCCCTTTCGCGGAATTCGAACCTCGAATTGAAATACTAGTGTTCAGTGACTTCCCTCTCGGCCGCTGGTGAGGCCACAGACCGATATTTAATCCATACTACTGCTCGAATGTTGCGATAAGTCGTGATTAGTTTATGATAAATTTCGTGATAAGTTATGTTAAAAAGTCAAAGTTAAATTACATGGAAATGCTATTATGAGTGTTAAAGATTTTAACCAAAAAAACCTTATTTACGTACCTATTTTTTATTCAAAATTTTGAAAATCACTTGAAGATACAGATTTTGACATATAGATTGATATAGAGATTTCATATATAGATTTTGATAATCACTTGAAGTAAATTAGCGTCATCCAGAACAAATCCTTTTAGAATGCAAAGCAAAAACAAACAAACTGACTATCTGCCTTTATTGTAATTTTTAAAGAATTATAATGTCCAATTTCCGTTCACTTTTTTTAATTTAAAAATAATAAAGTGAGTAACTGGAAAGAAATGAAGCAAGTAAAAGTAAAAGCAAAGAAAATTGCGTAAGAGTAGAGTGGAAATATTACTTTTGTTGTCTTTTCTTTGAAATCTACGTCTACCTGTATCAACTAACATATATTATTATTCTATTACGGACTTATTCTATGTAGATGGGAAGTTTTTGTGTTTAACTGGAAGAAGGAAGTTCGAGTTTTGAAACTATCTTTTTTTTTTTTTTTTCAGTTTTTTTTAATATAATTTTAATTTGTGAATGTTTAGAAATTGAAAGATGCGTTTATTCGAATTACATAATATTAATAAATTTAAAATCATGATATCGATGCCAATAGCGGCTAGGAGTTAAGGCTATTTCCCCCTTATTCATTCCAGTTTTTTGCTTTTCAGTGCTGAAATAAATCAATAATTTAAAATTTGACTTATTAACTTAAATAATACCGAGTTTTAATATATTAATTTAATTTTCAATTATCACTTACCTAAGCTTAAATTCTAGTCGGCTTCCTAAGAAGCACCTTTAAATTTATCTAAGAAAATTTACGCCTCTACATTTTCTCTCTACTAAACTTTCTAAAAAGAATAAGGAATTAGAATAGGAGGAAGGAATGTAAGTATTTGGTAACATCTACCCAAGAGTAAAGCGTTGTTGACAAATGGCGAACATATTGCATTGGACAAAACATGATGTTACATTTTCTCTCTGCTAAACTTTCTAAAAAGAATAAGGAATTAGAATAGGAGGAAGGAATGTAAGTATTTGGTAACATCTACCCAAAAGTAAAGCGTTGTTGACAAATGGCGAACATATTGCATTGGACAAAACATGATGGGAAGGGAATGAAATGTGCTAACTTTTCAGTGTTGTTATGTAAACAGATTTTTTCAATAAGCTGAAAATACTGCTCTTATCTAAAAATAAAGGTACTTCAATTTACAAAACTGCCAATAATGAAAACCACTACACTAAGTAACCATGGGCGCTATTGATTTCACTTTCTGCACTAAGTAATATGGGCGCTACTGACTTCATTTTATGTGCCATACATTTTCTTAATACTCTGTTTCGAAGCCGATTATTCTTCTATCTCCTAACCACTTCAAGTTACATAGACTCCATTGCAAACTAATAGTCTAAACCAGCGGTCGTCAACCCTTAGGAATTCATGGACCACTACTACTTATATAATTTTATACTTGGCGGACCAATAATATGAATTAAAAAAAACTTAAATCTGAGGAATTTCTAATATTGATTAAATGCAATAAATTATTTTCATATTATGCAATGTTTAACAACATATTAATGCGCAAAAACAATATTCAACTTTCCAATGCGTGTAATTCTAATTTTCCTTTGATAATATAATTTTTGAAATATTTAGTGTTCAGCAGCATGCCCTTATGGAAATTCAGGCTACGCACCTGATTATGAGCAACAATTAAAACAATATTAACATCTCACCGATACACATATTTCGTTCACATTGGAAGATTTAATGGAAAGTACAAAAATCTTACCTTCTTGTACAGAAAGCTTCACATTTCCATATTACTGAAAAGAAACATCGCGAAAAGCAAGAACAAACCTACAAACGTAAAGCAATATCAATGAACTGAAAGTGTTATGCCACCAACTTTTAATTATTGTAAACATAATAATCATCGCTTACTCCGCAATGGCGCCATCGATCAACAGTTAGACTAAACAAAAACGGAAACTTCAAGTCATGGAATTATAAACAAGAATGCAGATGGTTCTCATAAAGTCCATAGTGTTGCCTATTGACACGGAGAAAAACTGTGTTATTAACAACCACAATAGCATATATTTGTAATTCAAAAGGAAAGAGAATTCCAGTTAGCGCTATTATTGATAACAGCAGCATATCCATGGATGCCAACTCTCACTTTCAAATGCCGCTAGATATACCAGCAAAAGCAGCTAAAAAGTCGCTAAATAGGAATTTCGCTAAAAGTAGTAGCTAAAATTAAAAAAAAAAGTATAATCTATATTCCGAAATAGGTTTTATTGCGCGTCATTTTTTAAATTGAATCTTCATAAAAATATAAATAATGTTCCAATTTTTCTGCGGACCATCAAAAAGTTTTCACGGACCACCGTTTGGCGACCGCTGGTCTAAACAATCAGACACCACTGCATATGATTTCAAGCAATTTTACGGTTGCAATAAATGCGTCAGTTATATCCTTGGCTAATTTATCATACAAAATAAAACGTTTATCTTTTTAAACTACACTCAATTAAATTTATAATTAATACGAAACATGAAAATGAATAAAGAAGCAAATAACATTTTTTGCTAGGTTAGGGAAACAATGCAGCCGTTAGCAACATTCCTTGTTGTTACTAATCTCACTTGTCTGAATCAGAATCCATGAATTACTATTGAACGAATTATTATAGTGGCAAGGAGTACTGCATAGACTGCGTCTGTCCGTCAAAGCCTTGAACACCATGCAGGCAACACTCTTCCCTATCATCAACCTCTTGAGAGGACTTTCGGCTAGCCGCATATTTTGAATACCCTTATGTCAAACAGACACTATACATTTAGAAATATCCATGCCTTCTCCGAGATACGAAGCCGGGGCTCTTCGCACGGCAGTCAGGTCGCTAACCACTTTCCCGTCTAGGCGGCCAGCATAATCTAATCTATAGAACTACATCGTGATTTTTATATTGCTTGCTTTTTTGTTTTACCTGTGATTTATAACTATGAAAATCATACCAAAAGCCAGATGAAATACTCAGCAGTACACTATGGTAAAATGTTTTATCAAAAAATTACAGCTCACAAAAATTATTTAAAACATTTACAGAGTTATCGAAATTTCATTAGGCAGACATGACTGTATACATAGGTAAAGAAATTAAAAAAAAAAAAAAAAAAAAACTCAGTAACCATGGAGAGGTACATTCATTAATATACTTACATAGGGAACGCAAATATTACTGAGAAAGAATCATTCTAATCCAAGTGCAGTATTGAGTTGTTTAAACCTCTTAATTATTACTGTAGATTTACTTAGAGTCCTACTTGATAAATACTTCACAGCTCGAAATCCAATTTTCAACTAGATATTTCCAAGCACTGATATATTTAAGCAGTCTACTTAAGTAAATCAATGGCATTTTTGGTTGTATTTAATTTACTCAACTCTATCTCTGTTTTACATGAATAAAAGCTTAGCATTATCAGTACCGGATTTGTCGATAAGAATGTTTTCTTAGAAGCCTACCGTCGCATTTATTTGATGTTCGTTCAGCCGGATGTGTGGACAGGAATTAGTCATGATACCGTATCTTTAAATTCCGTTGTATGAATTTGTTATATTATTTTTTACGACAAAAAAATCGTCCACTTGCAAATGTAAACATGGCTACTATTACGATGTTAATTTCCTGACTGAATATTTTTCCAAATATTAATGTATTTAAATAAAGTTAGATTTTTATTCTGGTTGAAAAACAGAAAAGTTGTTTTCTTTTGTTAAAGCTATGTAGCTTGCATGGTTTATTTTAGCTGACGTGATATTTTTATTTGAATCCTTTTCTGTGTCATCGTTTTTTTTATTCCCTTCCGTCAATTGTTACCATAATGCAAATTAGATTCGACACAAAAATTCAAATTAGCTTCAATAACGAGCGAACATTTATTTAGCTTAGAGCAGAGCGCTGAGGTAACCAGCACGCAGAAGTATTTAGTCTAAGATTACCTTAGTCTAATATTTAGTTGACCAGTACTTTTGGTGACTGAATTTTATAGTTGTTAGCTCGCAGGGCTGTAATCCCCTTACGAAATGTTAGCAAAGTTAGCTTGTATGTTGTATTTATTTAAATCTTTGAGTACCTGAAACAGCACAAGTAGCGGCGGGTAATAATAATTAATTTTGAACTATACTAGCAGATGTAGTTTTAATAAAGTTAATTTAATTTTATTTTATAATTAGTAAATTTTATTTAGCTGTTATATATTGTTTGTGTTACTGAAGTTTAGTGAGTTTTCTATTTAGTTCAAAGACAGAAACTTTTCAGAGCGAGGGAAAGCTAAACAGTTTTTATTTAGGTAATTAATAATTAGGTTTTATTAGGTTTACTTTAATTGCCATTAAATTTTAGGCTGAAATTTGCTTCACTTGCTCACTACTATTTTACCTATTCCAGCAGAAAATGTAAATGAGGCGAGTTTTAATGAGGAAAGAAAACCTAAATTTAGAGTTCCGGCAGTCTCGGCCTGCTGGGCTGAAACTCCTCTGTTGCTTCCAACCCTTAACCTTGCGCTACGAGTTGTTGAATTGGTCTTCGATTGAAATTATGTCATGAGTCACGGAGTAGTGAAGCCAGGTTGTTAGGCCTTTAAATATAAACTTTGATTCGTAATTAATTTGAGTTTTATTCATTACTCAAGAAACGGACGTTAATTTTGTCAAAGTTTTATTTTCCTGTAACTTCAAGTTGAAGTGAAAATACATATTTTATTTTAACTTTTATTCTGTAATTGCTACTGTAGCTTAATATGTTTGAAAGTAAAGTAAACAGAAAATAAAGGTTATCTGTTTTTCGGGAAAAGGAAGGAAATAAAAGTGAAAGTTATTTTATTCTTTAGAACATAACGCTTGTTTAAAAACTGATCTAGCGACTGTTCGAGATCAGAAAATAATTTACCTTTTTTTTAAACACTTCCTAAATTAAGATATAAGAGTATCGATAGTAAGAAATGAGAAAGCTTAGAGCATTCCTAATGATTGATTCCTTTATGTGAAATCATCTAATTTATCCTTAACGTTGAATCAAGTTTCGAATCAAAACTACTACGTATCTGAATGTGATTTTATTTTGGTTTAGGACACTTTACAACTAAAAGGCATTAATAATTTGCATAAATGACTATATTTTCTGAACAAAGCTCATTAATAAATTATTTTACTTAGGAAATTTTTCATATGATCCTAATAAAATAATCTTTTAAATAAACTTATATATAAAAAAGTTACAAACACAAAAATTCTGAAGAAACTCTACTAAAGAAGAGAGTAAAAAAAAAGACTACTAAAGACTTTTTTTACTCTACTAAAGTCTACTAAAGACTTTTTTAATGTCAAAATGAAATCATTTTTTACTAGAGTTCATAGTACATGGCAAAAAGATACATCTTTTATTAATTACAATAATGCTGCCAACAGTCATTATTAACAGGGTATATTACAAACGAAATCTGTTTAAATTTATTATATCAGATACATTATTAAAAATAAAATAGGGTATGAAATAGAAAAAAAAATGTTTTTGTTACTTATAAACTGCTCATTTTCTTAACCTATACAGTTATTGTTTAAAAAGAATAAAAGACATATGCCATACCGAGTGACAATGTAATAAAAAGTGACCACTTGTCGGGTTGAAGAGCAATTAAATATCTTAGGTTTTGCGGACTCTTGCCGATTCGCGTGCGTAATAAATGCTCACAAGCATAACGTAACTGTTCAAAAATTTTTACAGATTCTGATAAAGACGTCTGAAACATATCAAGCGGTATATCAGTTTCCTAATGTTATAATTATACATTTAAACAAATTCAACTATATTTACCAGAGTGCTAAAAACCTGTAATTTTTGAGAGACCTCAAACTTTGCCATACTAAAGCATCAACGAACGGTTTGTAACGTAGAAGATGAACAATATTCTATTTCGTAAAATTGAACTATATTAACGTATTTTTTAAATGTTAGACCTTTTAACACAGGAATAAATTTCGAAAAGACATTTTAAGCCAAAAACAAATTGTCTCACATCCAGATCATGAAGAATATAAAAATGTCCAATTGAAATCAATGGAATATTAGTTTTAGATTCAACATTTCTTAAAAGCTCATATAAAAGTTAATTTCAAACGGTCCTTTTTTCAAAGCAAACAAAATTTGATTATTAATTTAATTACCTTCAGCCACTATATTACTTTATAGAAAAGGAATAAAAGTCTTAGAAACATATTTTGCAATAGACTAAACTATTTAAAATGCTAGGACTTACTAGGACATATATCCTATATGAACGAGCTTCGTCATTCGTTTTAACAAAATTTATTTCATATTATTATATTTTTGCAACTTCGCTAATAAAAATGTCATATTTTTAAGTTGAATTAGTCACCAGATGGAATATTTTATTAGCCTATTGCTTACTGCTGATGATCTTCGTAAAAGTTTATTTTTATCAACATTGAAAGCGTTAGTTCGTGCTGCGTCTGATAGCAGCCTGTCGATCCGTTGAACCAAAAGATTTGTTTGTTTAATTTTATGATTGTTTAAAATTATTGCATAATAAAGGATTACATTATTGATTTTCTGTTACGCAGCGTTATATTATATGATTAATTTTCTACCGAGGCATTACATCTATTTCACATTATTTCCATCTATTTCATTTTACTCAATTTCCTAAATTTAATGCAAAAATAAAAATATTCCTTGAAGTTTAAAAAATAAATTGACGATATTTATGTAAAATATTAAATGTAATTCAAAATTACTAGTAAAAATAAGAATTTAGTCCCATTCTAATTTCAACGATTAGTCACTTCTTAAATTTCAAATTAAAGGAAATCTAATGCTAAAACTTTTAATAATGAAGAGATAATAATTTTTCATAGCTTTTTATTTTCATTTATGGCTCTTAACAAAGACCTGTAAAACAAAGCATGCAAAGCAAGAAGTACGCTATTTGCTATCGGCGTTCCAGTCACAAAATGATGTTCTCTTTCATAAACCATGATTTAGTTTCTTGACGACTACGTTTGTAGAGACATTAGGTTATTTTGAAGCACGAGGTGTGAAAAATGTACAGTGCCCTCTACGGGACTCGAATCTTGGTCCTCTCGAATACGCGCTGAGTGTGCTATCGTTACACCACGAAGGCATGATGGAAGGAGGAAGAAGTACCTTACACGTTTAGATATGAAGTTGAAAGTGAAATACTTAATTAAACGAGCAAAATGCGGAAAGAAAAGCACATTATGAGATGCTGCTTCTTGAACATGGAAAAACGTTTGCACCAAACATCGTATGTAACAATCACCACACTGAAATAATTGATAAAATCTCTTAACAAGCGTAAATTTACATCTTAGTTTCATGAAATGGATGTTTACGTACACACTTTAAAACAGAAATTGTTCGTTACAGGAAATGGCAACAAAGCAAAAGAAATAATAATAATAAAAAATAAATAAATAAATAAATAAATAACATTAAAAAAATAAAATTTTAATGGCTAGAAATTTATTTAATCGAGAGAATGATTATTCCGTCTGTTTGCCATGATCATTACATGCATAAACAGAGAAAATCACACCATCCTGATGCTCATTTCTAAATGCAAATTCTGAAGACAAGATTGGGAGGGCTGCGCCTCTCTTAGTTGTGATTTATAACTTACTGTCATGCTGCCGAGTCGTGTAAAAACAGTTCAGACGTAAATGAACTTTCTTTACAGGCAAGCGCATTCACCAGTGCAGAAAACGTGATATATATTTCCCTACCTTTTAGGAGAAAAATACTGGCGTTTTTTCAGTATATTCAGACTATTTAATGAGGTAGCAGTGAAGCAAAAGAGCTCTATGTTATTGTAAGCCATTGGGTAAAGAAAGAAATTTTCTGATAACTTATTGAGTGGCCAATACTATCAAGATTTTTTTTAACTTGATATTTCTAAAAATGAAAGAGATTCTACGACAGTATTTGTACAAATTTTCTTTATATGTTTTAAAGGAAACTGATACGCAGGTTGATTACTCCCCAAAAAGTACTTCATACCACTTCAAACAGAGATGAAATAGCAGATCTTCAAAAAATGTAGATTAAAAAATACATTATACTATTTGCTTTGGTTTCTCCCTTTTTAGATTATTTTAAATGTTTAATATTATTAACTTAGTATTAATTCAACATAAAACTGCTAAAGTAACATATAGCTAACAAATAGGAAAAGAAAAAAAAACTATAATTATTTATCTCGAAATATTTATCCATTATTTTCAGCAGATTTTGCTAAATTATCTAACTTTTAAGGAATAGTAAAATTTTTCTTGGAGGAATGTTTTTTACTGAGAGGAATTTTCTTCAAGCGAGCATGTAATTTCTTTTATTCTTACTTAGTCATTGCCATTGCTGGCAATATTATTTTAATTCCCGCTGATAAATGAGGCAAGCACAATGGTTTCGACTAATGTTAAGTTAGGAAATATTCACCCTTCTAGAGCCTTTTCTTTCCAAACTTTTATTCGAAAAAATACATGAATTCTTGACTTTTTCAGTGTTTCTACACTCCTAATTAGAATGATTTCCTATGACAAGGTCTTTACAATTACTTTCTTCTGTAAAATTAGAATAATTCAAAGCAAGTGTTATTACAGCTTATAAACAATCTGAACTGCCCATTTCAGGATTGCTCAATTTTGAATGAAAAATTTCCAAAAATTCATTTGAAAATGTGTTTAAAATTCAGTGTAAAGTATTTCACCTCAAAGATCTTCATTATTTTTCTTGAACTGTATCTCATTTAAATTTACTATTTGATAAGGTTTTCCCCTCTCAAATTTACATTTGCTGTGTCGAAATATTAAATATTATTTTCAGTTGTTTTTGTTTTTAATACATTTAGATTTCAAAAATATTTGTCAGCCTTTTCATTTTATTTCCTTTTGATGAACTTAGAAGAAGTTACTTAATTAGTTACTTAATTTAGATAATTTACGTTTGATAAAGTTATAGTCTTCTTTGCTAGCATAAATTAAGTCAGAACTCCTAACAGACACCGAGCGAATTATAACTTTGTCTGAAGAGAACTACAAAGTCTTAAGGAGGTTTAAAAACAAACCTCTTTATTAAATCAGAACTGGAACATAAATGCAGCACTCGTGCTTAGAAATCACCCAACCTCTCGTGATGTAACTTAACAGTTAATTCAAATTTAAAACATAGTAGCCAAGGGTTCTAGAAACATTAGGTATTTTTTGGAAGCAGGCACGATGAAAAATGAGCAATCGCCTTCGCCGGAAATCGAACCACGGAGCTCTGGAATACCGGCCCAGCGTGCAGAACCACTACACCACGAAGGCACGCTAGGAAGGCGGGAGAAATACCTTATTGAGTTACACAAAGGAATTAACGCGAAGTTGGTCAAACTTCTCTCCGGCATAACAATTTAAATGTCGGCAACTATGATGGAAAGCTGAAGAGTACAATCTTATCTGAGCTAGCTAGCCTCGTAACGTGGCTTCAAGAGGTAGAAACACGCTCTTTCTTACAATCCGAAAATCTCATCTTATATACTCTCGAACTAATTTGCATTCTGCCAAGGAAACGGAAAAAGAAGTGACAGTAAAGGTATAAATCATAAAGTAAATAGTTATTCAAATAATAATAACCTTACAAGGTTAGTACTAAAAAGAGAAAAAGGGTGATAATTAAGGAATTTTGCAGTGCCATTAATATTGATTCGACTTGTTAAATACTACTATATTCTATTACACTCAATATGAGATATATGTTTGTATATCTAACTGTTATTTTACTCTTAATGTTATTATTTAGAAGGAAGAAAATATTAGATCTGATGACAAACGAAACAGAAAACTAAAAATCTATAAAAACTATCACGAAAATAGTAATATTGGTCATGCTGCTGATGCAGCATTTATTACAAGATTTAATTTATATCACTTTGACCAACTTCGAAATGATTACACCGAATGAAAAGACCGATTATTGATCAAACAGGATTATTTTGCATATCCTCAATATATCTGATTTCAGATGCTATTTAAATTAATATATAAATCCTAAAAGTAATGTGGATTGAAAACTACAATACAAATATAAACAAAGTACCGGACACAGATATTATGTGAAAATATAACGCTTTCAGAAATCTTCTGTCTGAATAAGTATCTCGACGTAAAGAATTAAATTACATCAAAGTCTAAAATATTGACTCTAATTTATCTTTTGTTTATGCAAGCAGATGCGGTAAACAGTATAATATCAAAGCGGTGTGCACATTTGCATTTACAAATTCGTTTAAAGAAAGAACCTTTTAATCACGTGTTACTTAGTGAGATAAATGTCAAGCGATGGCCTTTTATTTGAAGTGACAGTTGGAATGGAGTTTTCTCGAAGGGGTGTCCGAACATGAATCCAATTAGAAAGAGCAAGCGTTCCGAAGCGTGATCGGATCCCCAATCACGCATCGCGAACTCTATTTCGGTGACGGAAGTCAATCGATTAATCGATGCCTTTTAAGTCAATCTGCTAAAAGGGACAACTGCTCGCTGTGAGAGATCTTGGCCTTGTTGATTATGCAAATTCAAATCGCGATATTAAAAACAATAAAAAATGCCACTCCTGTTCTTATTAATTTAATAAATATTAATAGTTTTTCTGTAGTAGGAAGACTTGAAATCGGTTTTATAGAATTCAGGATCATTCGTAACCATTCTTCTCAAGCTGTTTTATGAATGTTTTATCCCTTGCGTATGATGGAAAGTGGGAAAGCGAAGTGGGTTGTAAAAGTTTGTTCTTTAAAAGTTTACTTATGCCAGTACAATTTTTTATGTTTCTTTTATGTTTTCTTTAACTGCAATGCTGATACCGTAACATGATCATCAACTTTGGATTACTTCGGGTATAGCAAAGCACGGAAGCGGCGTTTGCCTTTTGGAAAGGAAGCTTTGTTAAGGGATTTTACAAAAGAAACTAGTTCATATTTACATTATACGAGACATGAGGTTCGTATATGGGAAAAACCAGAAGAATTCCTAAGCAAGCAACCGGTTTGGTAGCTTTTGAGCCTGGATGAAATTACTAGTGTTCACCGGTCCTAACGTTCGTCTACTAGTGAGCAATCAACTTTTAACATTTTGTTTTGGAATGAAGGGAAGGATTCTGGGTGCAATGAATGTAAAAGCTATTGAACAAATGGACTGCGAAGCGAGATCCTTGATCTACCATTTGTCTAAAACAATCATAATTGTTACGAAAGTTTTTTATTTCTTTTTCCTGCAGAAGCGGAAGAAAAAAAACATTAGATTTAATTCCGAAACAGGTTTTATGCTTAAATCTTCCTAACTAAAAACATTATGTACAATAATAGTGCAAGCCAATGTCCTTATTAATAGTACACTAGTGTGCAAAATTTAAGCAACTTTCCGATTTTGACGAAAATTTCGCAAAACGTCAACTAAGAGAATGAATTCATGCAACAGAGGCACAATGTAGTACTTAGAGGATGAAGAAAGTATAGTAGCAAAAAAGCTAGAATAGGAAATAACAACAAAACAAGAGCCTTAGTAAGTGATAAGACCTCGCCGACGAAATCATCGTCATTAATTTAATTAAATAAATGATCGGTTTGAAAAATATGTGACGAGATGAAAAATCCTCAGTTAAATATATTTTAAAATAATTCAACAAAGTATTAATAGGTTCCTTACATACATTCACAAAACACAATACCCAAAACGCAAGAATCAATTCCATCAATATATCATGTTTGGAACAACAGCTTCGTTGCCACCCGTAACAACTAAAAGACAATACTTACCTCTTTCTCACTTTTCAAATCAACAGATGGCGCAACAAGACAATAAATTCTAACTTTACAACAGTTTCCCTACCTTGAGGTTTTGGGAGACAACACAAAAGTAAAATAATAAATTGGTGTACTACACAAGTAAAACAATTTTAAGTAATTTAAAATTATGTAAACTAAATCTAAATTTTACAGTTCAAAATTCTAAACACCAATGTTCAATAAAGTTCAATCTATTTCAAAATCTACAAGAATTTCTGCTTACAGACGAAGCCTTTCATCAGGTTTCAGTAGACAATGAGAGTAGGTCTGAACAGGAGCAAGTTCATTAAAATTATATTCCGTTTCAGATTACTCCGTTACCTGTACCAGTTAATACAATGTTCCCTATATTAAATTTGCAATATCTTTTGAAAACTGAAGAAGTAAGGAAACCTAAATATTCTTCTAAATCTTTCTTTCTACTTTCTGAAAATATCTATATCTTTTGGGTTTTATCTAAATCAGGAATATAATTCATATGAATGTCTTGACGACACACAGAAGGGGGCAGAAGTTTGGTCTCCGGTCTTCCGACACTATGTCATTGGTCTGTTATCCATAATGGATTCACATTCACAGACTAAAGTCCGCAGTTCTTCATATATCAGAGAATAGCGTCCAAGGTTCACTTTGAAATCTCTGAAAATTCTAATTAAGTGTGCCCATAACTCTCCCCACCGTGGGGAGGAGGGTCGATTGAATTTCCAGAGAATTTCGCCTACTTCAAATTCATTTTGAAGCTCCTTCCAGTCCATTCACTTCAAAGCGATATTTAACCCAGCGAAATTAGAACCATTATCTGAATACAGTACAGATGTACGTCCTCTCCTTATGACAAGTCTTTTTATAGCTTGGATCACGGCATTTGTACTTAGAGAAAGTATTACTAATTGTCATATTCTGAATGTACAGCTTTGAATATCTCAGATGCAAACAGAATAATCCACGCCTTCTTTTTAGATTTGTTCAGGAATGGTCCTGTTAAATCAACACCAGATACCTAAAAACAGCTGATATTATAGTTCGGTCTTTCAGAAGCGGTGGAAAAGGTACCTTTTGACTTTTTATTTCCTACAGGTGATAGATTCACTAATCACACTGAGAAAGGTTCTTTACTTGTCTAAAATCCAAACTCTCTCATGCAGAATGATTAAGAGAGTGAATGTCCCAGCATATTTGTTCGCGATATGTTCTTGTTCAATATATCTTCTTACTATCATATGCTTAGAAGGCAGAATTCTTGAGATAAAAAGTTGAATAAATAAAATGTTGAATTTAATCTTAACTGTAATGGTTGCGTTATATCGTTTGCCGATATTCAACACCAGATTATCTAACAGTTCTTGGGGTAAGAGTCAAGAAGCATCTGTTTCAGTTGTCTGGTGTTCTCCGGATGGTACGGTCGTGCCGCCAGACGTCTCTCTAGAGTATTCAACACAATTTCAATAAGATTTAAATCAGAGAAACAGGCTAGCCAGTTCATTCTGTGGATATCTTCACTAACAAGGAGCTCCTCAGCATAATAAGTTATGTATGGCCGTGCATTGTCATCATAAAAACAAAGTCAGGACCAATGGCCCCCGGGAAAAGATGGAGGTAGAGAAGGATAATTTCATCACAATAACGATCTCCGTTACATGAATTTCTAAGACATCCCATATAAGGCTTCATAATGCCTCCCCATACAATCAAGCCAGGACCACACCAATTGTTTTTTTCCTGATGTTGGTGGGATGAAAGCATCTCCATACCTCGCTACATATCAAGTGGCGCCAAAAATCGTTTGTCAGACTGAAATGACTCTCATCGTTAAAGAGGGGGTGATAGTGATTCAACTGAGGAGGAGACCAGGCTTTGCGCTTTTTATACAGCTACAAAACGGTGCCGTCGATGGACTGCTGGCAATATGCGGCATTCAGGACGGTGGGCGAATAGGCCACCTTTAAGAAATTGTCTGGCCACAGTAAAAAGGGAAACCTCTCGTCCCGTTGCCGTGTGCATCGGCTGAGGAGTGTTGACCGCTGTCTGGTTATGAAGTATTTTCTCCCTCCTTTCCGCATGTCTTCATGGTGTAATTGGAAGCATTCCCGACGCGTATTCGTCCAGTGTTCTAGTCCCGGCGAAGGCACTATACATTTTCACATCTCCTCCTTAGGGGAAAAAAAAACGAGCGCCCGAACTAAAAGCTGGTGGGCGATAATTCGTCACCACCAGGATTTGGCGTTTGGATCCCCTAATCCTTAGTCGCTCTTTATAAGAGTGATTATCCAAGGTGTTCTCTCTCTCCTTTCCACATGCCTTTGTGGCGTAATTGGAACCATACTTCGACGAAATTCCAGAGGTCCAGAGTTCGAGGCCTGGCGAGGCATTACACATTTTTCAAGGCTTCTGCTTGTAAGTAACCTAATGATTCTGTATGGTTTTGATGGTCATCAATCACCGTTATTTTCATTAGCGGACTACCAATCTTTCTTACAAATGTATCTGTCGTCTAGAAGGCTTTTCAAGCTCATGAAGCAATACTTTATCATTTACAAATTCTTGGGCGACAGAAACATCAAACTGTGCCCTTCCTCAAGCTTACCAGTCATTCTGCCACGTATAAAGGCTTCCTGATGTTTTTTTAGCCCTGCTGCACGTATAATATTACTTTTACTTGTAGAATAATGCCCAGAAATGCGCCTTCCCTTCATCATATTAAGTTGCGTTGTCCTGGACGTGCCCTTATATACCCTCTGACGTCATGGTTGCTGATATTTGCATATGCGTCACTTTTCTGCTGAGTTGGCTTTTCATTGTACTGATCTCAAAAAGCCTTTTTCAACAGTTTCATGGCTGTATGTTGAAAAATGTATTTATTGCTTAAGTTTCGCACCCTAGTGTATTTTCATACATTTTAGTAGTAATATGATCTGGCAAAATGCTTGCCTTGTGAAACGCAGATTAATTTTCATTTATAAATATTAGGATTGCATTTATAATTAATTCCTGATTAACCAGAATACAATGAATGATATCCACGGGTAACCCTAAATTTCTGCTGATCCAATAGCATTTAAAAGAGACACAGAGGAAGGGGAATAACTTACATTGTTATTAACGACGAAGAGAAATAACCTATATTGTAATTTAACAGAAAATACTACTAGCAATTTACGGTTTAATTTATAGATTAAATTATTTGGTGATGTAAATTAAATCAGCATTTAAAAAAAGTACATATCTCAAAACAGGAAAAAAAAATGTCTTCGTTTATATCACTCTTATATTTCAATAGGAGTCATTGTAAAATAGAAAATTAATTGGCTAAACACATAATTTATTTTTACGACTTAGCAGCTTATTTTCACCGGTTAATATAACAATGTTTATTTATATATTATAAGCTCCAGATTATATGCAATTAAATTACGTACTTTTATGGGTAATAACATTTCCTAAATGTGATATCATCGGATATCACTGTTTTTATCCCATGCATGTTATACTGGTTTTTACATTCTTGTAGAATTTTATTCTGAATTTTTGTTAAGGTATCTTTGTTCCACAATTAAAAACTTAACTTTTTTGGGATAGGGTGTATTTAATCTTCAACCAGGCTAATCTCACCACGGGTAATTGGGAATTAATTGTATTTAGCTTTTCAAAGGTCTCTACAAAAAAATAAGATAGAAAGTAAAGCCATAACATAGGTTGTTTCTAACAGAAAAAGACCCTCTTACTTTAATATGGTCAAAGTTATTGCTCATAATAGTGTAATTTGCTCACCTTTAATTCAGATTTCTGAAATGCATCTGGAATTTCCTTTCAAAGCAAATTCTTGAAAACGTTACTCTACTCATTCACCAATTTAGAATTTAATTTATTACATTTGGAAAAGTATTGAGCCAGTCGGAAAATGAAATAGTTTTCTAGTCTATAGATTCGATTTGTATTTATTCATCAGAGCTAAAAACATTTTAGTAAAAAGAGAAGCTCTCTCTTCTTTCTACATCCCGCAATTAAAAGAACTATTTTGGCCTTGAATTATTTTGTAAACCTAAGAGTCATTAGGTTATTTTTGGAAGCAGGCATGTTGAAAAATGAGCAACCGCCTTCGCCGGGAATCGAACCACGGACCTCTGAAATACCGGCCCAGCTTGCTACCGTTACACCACGAAGGCACGCTATGGAAGTGGGAGAAATACCTTATAAGTGAGGTAAAAGAAATTTTAAGTTTGTAATTTTATTCTTTGTGTTTTTAAATTTCTAAGTTAATAAAAATACGTATCAGGTTGGATAAATCGGTAAACTGTATATGAAGGCTAGTTGATTAGAACTAATTAAAGGAATGATTTCTGCAGTCCTTATAAAAATTTGCTGTTAAAACGTTCACAACTATCTTGTTTTTATTTACATAAAAATGTCACTCAGGGAATGAAAGCCATTTAAGTTATTTAAAACATTCTTTCAGAAATGTAAGATATAAAACATTGCCCAAACAACCTACAGATGGATTGTTTACTTCTAACATATCATTAAGAAACATAGTACATTTTACCCGTACCTCGGAGTTATGGGACAGTGACTTTTGTTGTGGCTTGGCTAACTGATCTAACAATAATACTACATCGAGAATGGGAATTTTATTGTGGCCAAGAGGCTCAGATTGCGAATGTTATGGCTACAGTCAATGACTTTATACTAAAGAATATTTCACCTTTAATTGGTGCAAATTGTTACTCTTTGTATAAATATCTGAAATGAAAAAAGATTTAAACAATTCAGCAGTTAAGACAAAATGAAACTGAACGCTATCTTCTGTAGCACTGAAAATACAGAAATTTTTTCCAGGTTAAGAATATTATGATATTACATATTATTATGTACTAAGAAATTTGATAATAGATTATCCCTTATGACGATTGCAATGATTAGTCAAAGCGAAGCAGTGAAAATGTTTTATTAAACAATTTCTATTTAACGTATTTTCTTCCACTCCGTCAGCATTCTTTAGCTGTTTGTTTCAACATTGATTTTATTCTAATGTCCTTATGCCATTTCAGAGTACGCAGAAATTAATTATGGTTTCTCCATACAAACGCTTATGCTGTCTCCCTGTTTTTATGTTTGTAGAGTCATGAAGTTATTTTGAACCAGAAGGAGTGAAAAATATGCAATGCTTTCGCTGAGACTCGAACTCTGCACCTCTCGAATACGCGTCGAGTATGCTTTTAATTATACCTCGAAGGCATGCAGAAAGGAGAGACAAAATACGTTATACATCATTAAAATGAATAAGCGCACACATACTAAGTAGTATTAAATCAAGATTTAACTTAAGTTTATACTAAGTAATATTAAATCAATATTTATCTTAAGTTTATACTAAGTAATATTAAATCAACATTTAACTTAAGTTTATGTCTTACATAGAAACATGTCTAACAGATCTTTTATTTATTACTTAAGATCGTTTATTTTTATGGTTATGTTTTATAGTAAAATAACCTAGTATGATTATTTATTATTATGCCAATATCATTTATTTTCAAAGTTTATGCTCATATTAACATAGCCTAACATGTCTTTCAGTTCAGTCATTTTTTATATTTAAGCCTCTATATTAAAGTAAACTTGCTTGTATTTTATTTATTATGTTAAGACCTTTAAACAACAGAAGAGAAGCATCGTACAAAATTCCAGCAGCGCTGAAAAGCTAAATACGCAGTTTTTGATAAGGATGCCTAAATTATGGTTTTGGTTTATTTCTAGTGATTGGAAGAGATTTCGGTTCGCAGATTTTAATATTATTATTGAGTGCTCTATAAGCTCATGAATATTAGAATCATATGACAAGATTTAATTTTGAATTGACGCAGTTTCGAGAGATTTATCACAATCCTATTACGACTTTTAGGATAAAATGGAGAATTAACCAAATTGAATAGAAGGAGGTAGGTATTAAGATGAGTCAAACTAAGAGGCTATTACAAATTAAAGCTACTATTTTATTTTACATATACCTTATATTACTTTACATTTTACTTATTTATTTATTTTATATAATCTTTACCTATGCAAAATAGAGTTTATAGTATAAAAATTCTAGAAAAGCCGATGCTTCCAAAGCTCATAATCAAATTGAAATCTATAAATTGCCGGATCAGTGTATAAAAATTTCTTAAGGCAGGAATGGTTTAATTCCGTACATTCTCTCCACCTACAAACGATTGATAAGAGACCGTATGACTTTTCGTCGACCAATCGAAGTTTTTGTAACAAGTTATCTTCCACCACTTTAGTATGGGTGGCAGTTGTGAAGAAGCATGGATAGAATCCTGAAAATTGATCATGTCCTTTCCTAGAGTCAAACTTGTGGCTTTGAAAATAACGGATCGATTGCATCACTAGAGCACATGCAAGGGATTCCTTATAATATCATTGTTTTTATTCTTGTTATAGTATATATACTAATTACCTGACACATAATGAGTATATTGTAGAATATATGCAGTATGCATTTGAATAACATAAATTTGTTGCGCCCTCACAATCAGTAGTTATCCAGTTTATCAATACTGATCATTCTTGTGATCAGTATTGGTAAAGAGGATTTGGAGGGAAGGAAGAGAAAAAGATAAAAGTAATATAGCTTTCGAATATTACAGGAACAGGAAATGAATACTTACTATAACAAGTGAATTTTATAAAATATACTGAGTTGCTTATAAGACATATTTTAAACTGAAAACAGTATTGTTTCTTATAATATGTTATTTACTTAAATACTATTAGATGAGCATTTCCTATTTTATAATGTATCCTCCACATTAGCCAATCCGTAAGCTAAAGTAATATTTAATTTTAGCCGTAAGAGATTTCACGCAAATCGATAGATTTCAGGTACTTATCAGACTTTAGAAAATAAATGAAATCAATAATACAAAAGTTTGAATTATACATCTGGGAATAAGGAATTAGTAGCTATAGCTGTGATTTAAAAGCTGATAATTGTTTGCTTTCAGAATTTCGAATGATCCAGGTTTTCTCAGAGAATGATTTGCAAAGTCACCTTTTCCTTTATTTAAAATAGAAATCATATGCTTTGCCTAATTCAAATATATTAACAATTATAACTGACAGAAATTTAATTTCATTGTTTTAGTTTTTATGCGGATCCCATTTTTCAATTACTTTGAGAATAAAATTGTAGGTCTGTTGCAATTTATTTAACTAAAATCACTGTCATATCTTTCTTTTACATTCTAGAGCTATTCCACCTTTCTCATAGACTTGACATTTCTCATAATTTTACAGCTATATCTCTTTAGCTACCACAAAGCGTATGTTGTGCTGGAATTCATTTTGTGTACATTCGCTGCACTGTATAATCATAATTTTTAGCATTTGGTACTAAAGCTTCGTTTTATATTACCTCAGTACTCCGAGCTGTTAGAAAAGATGTGATAAAAGAAAGTACATTTTTCTCATCTAGCAACAAGTTTTTACATACTGTCAACAATTTAAACTAAATGGAAGAAATTCGCAACAGTTTATGGATAGGTAAATTTTTGATTTAAAAAAGTAAACGAAATCTATCTAATTAGAACATAAAGTATGCTAGTATATTTTAAAACCAACTGTATAACAACCATCTGTTTACGATGATTATTGCTTCATTATTGTATTCATGAAGTATTTTTTACATCATTTTTGATTTTACATGTTACTAACATTAAATAAATATTTTTTTCAAAGCATGTACAGTCGGTAATAAGAAGTTTAAAACAAAATAGTACAAGTGTAACTAGAAAAAGACCACAAAGAACTGTCGAAAACGGGATCGCATGATAGCTATTCTAGCTTAAAAAAGTTTGCAAATGTATTTTGGTTCAAAAAGAATGCAAGTAATACATTAAAATTGCTATGCGTGCGAAAGTTAAGTGACATATGTTATATATGAGAAAGACACACGCCAATGTCAGACGCAGAATTATGCAAAAGAATAATAGTAGACTGACAAAAATTTTAGATAAAAACTCTATCGATTTTGAGGGTGACTAATCTTGTTGATCTGCTTAATGGAAGACATAGTTGATTTATTTAAAAGCAGAATATAAAGGATGAGAATTTACATTTAAATTTATGAAATATGAATGAATTAGATAAAAAGACAGAATTATACGCAGTTTACATAAGCTCCGATTATAAACAAAGACAGTCGAAAGAGAGGATAATCAAAAACGGGCAATGCTTGTATTGCACATTATAAAATTTTTATGCTAATTATTTTATTGTACATGCAGTATGAACGATATTTATATAAAAACCTGTTTTGGTCAAACTGAAATATTTCACATGCTATTAACAACACAAAATTTTCACGCAGCAATGCAAATAATTTGTGAAAGTTCGCACATACAGTACTGGAATTATTTAAAATTTTTTGATCAGAATGATTATAAAAGCAAAGTTAACATATTAATCGTAACTTTACCTATGCTATACACAATAAAAATGACGTAGTGAGGGAAAGAGAAGAAAAATAAAAGAGCAAAGTTTCTATCACATATTTTAAATGTATTTTAAAATTAATAAAAAAATTGCATCACTGACAGACTCAACAGATAAATGATCAAGCAATTAAGAAAGCTAGTACTCGTTGCGCAACGAGATTCGAAACAGACTAATCTCATCATTGTTACATAAAAGTGGAACGCAATTGAAAATGTATTTCTTTGCATGAGGTGTATTCTACCTTGCACCGTAATCGGGAATGTAAGAAACCCTTAAGTGGATGCCATTCACTCCCACACAGTCGCATTGACGCAAGAAGATCTAGGAGCCACTCCTGTGTCATCACTCCCCAGAATGGCTCAATTCACGCCAGCAATAAGTGAGTCAAAATGCAACGGATGACAGTTCCTTGCAGAAAAGAAAAAAGGTTCGAAATAAAGTGACTTACTCGTTTGGCCATCCTTTCCGATGAAGTGCGGACGGGGGATGGGGAGGATCGTACACTCTCTCATCCCTGTGCGCAGACGATTCAGGATGCAGAGGATGATGGAACGAAAGGGTCCTGCTTTCTGACTGAGGGTTGCAATATGGTCAGGGAGAGATCGCCAAAAATTATGATATCGCCAAGCGATGGTTACTTGGCGCAGCTTTGATCGATAAGATTCTAAGAAACAGTATTTTGATCGATGCGATTTCAGCTTGTTAGAATTCTGTTATTGAAACATGTTTTACTTTAAGAAAACTTTACTTTTTTAAAAGTATAAACATGTTTATACTTTTAAGAAATTTTACAAATACGTTTGCACGAACGGATTTTTAGGAATAGGTGAGACCTTTATTTCTCACTCAAAACAGTAATATAAAAGTGGAAGTCCATTAATGGCCGAGTACCTAAGACCCCCTAAACACTAGAAAACGATCCCGATTCTAATCTTGGTGAACGAGTTGGCTGTGTAGGAGCTTTTATATCTTGCATCATATGTATAACTTGAATGCGAGCTAGCTACTCTCAGAAAGTAGTTCCATGAAAGCATCCTCCCTGTAGGTAGACAGTCCTGGTATGCTTTGCCAAAATCTAATAAATCCAGTATTCATAACAATGTAAAGCAAACTAGTAAAATTTATTGGAATAATTTTAAGTGCATTGAATACCAGTTTGGAATATTATTTAACAGAATACGGTGAATTACACGAGGGCTTCCATCTAAAAGAAAGGATGCCTTCGTGGAAAGGTTTGTAAGGGGAATTGGAAAGTTTAAGCATAGGGTAACTCCAAGAAATAAGCACGAAACCAATATATTCTGGTTTTTAGTCCGTACGTACGTAATGATTCCCTAGCTTACACATGGGTTAAGTGAAGATAACTGAAATAATGAAAACTAAAAAAAAAAAGCTTGAATCTAATAACAAAATTTGCATACATAAAAATTTCATTGAAAATTGAGTAGAATGCATAATTTTAAGGATTACCCTTGTGACTATCACGATTATGTGGTTTCTTTTCTCAACTATTATCTGGCCACTGTAAGTCATAAACCATGAGAGGGTCTTATTATATTAACAGAAGTTCAGAATTAAAATCTTACTAACTATATTGACTATATTATATTATGCTAATTATATTAATTATTAAAGTATTTACGTATTATTATTAAAGCTTACTCACTGTCCTTTTGAGACGAAAAAAAATAAGCATTATTATTCAATCTGTTCTTCGATACTAAAATCAACACTGCAGCAGACGTTTTGCTGTTGGTAATAAAGCTTATATAACACGTCTTCCATATTTTTGTTCGTTATCTGTTTGGGAATGTGTATTGTTTAATTAAGCGTACAAAATACATTAATTTATACTACCTACTTTTCAGTTTTTCCACTTTCAGTAGTACTTATCAGTTTTTCCACTTTCTAAATTTTAAGACGTAAAAAAATATCCACGTTATTATATAAATAAGCATAATTTTCTTCCTTGAAAAAGACTCCCTAAAATTCTCTCGAAACGTAAGAAGCATTTCTCCACAACTGATGTTATCCACTACCATTTGCATTACATTACAATTCTCCTTAGTAAGTAAGGCAATAGAATTATCCGGATTTTCTGAATAAATCGATAGTCTGTTGTTCCTGATAGTTGAATATGTTTAATTCTACTGCATTATTGGTTAATTAAAACAGCAAATTTTGATTTGATATCCCACTATCAAATAAGACGTTATTTTTATGTATATAAATCTGAAACAAAAAAAGGCTGCTTCATTATAAATTTATTTGCGGTCGATAACTCATCTAGATATAGCATTTATGTTCACAATAAATTTTTCCAGCAAAACTTTTTAATTTATTAACGGCTAATCGTCTTTCACCAAAATCAGCACATTGCTTAAAAATTCCGGGCATTTAAAAAATTGCTTTTTTAAATAACATACATGCAACCGTCTGCGGTTTTAACAAATCACTGAAGAACTTTAAAAAAAATACGGATTTTTCAAAACGAATTCGAGTAAATTAGCAAAATCATCTAAAACGCGATAATCTCGCCAAATGAGATTCATTGTTTTCACGATTGTCTTTTTCTCTCAAAATACTGCGGAATTCCAGAGACACCTGGCGCCATCTATATCTCATTTGAGAAGATGAAACAAATATTTTATTTCCTCGAAAGAATTCCGTAGCCATTGTCAAGGATGGTACTGCAGTCATCGTTTCACTTATTCCATGACGCGAAACAACTATAACTATCTTTAAGAAAACTCAAACAATATATTTCATTTACTTGAGCATGTAGCCCATTTTTAAACATAAAAAATCAAGAGCTAAAATAAAATGACGAAATTAATATTTGTTTACATAAGCTTTAAAATTAAATACGTAATCTTGTTTTTATTTTTATGGTCCTAATATTTTAAAATAAGAAATTATTTAACTCTGCAAATGAAAACGCACTATTTTCTTCCTTTGCATTAGAATTAAACTATGATATTATTTTTGTTAACACAAGAAGAAGAAAATAAGAGTGAAGTTAAATACAGTATAGAATTACATTTCTTATAAATCCTCATGTATTCTTCTGTGAAATAGTTGTTAAAAAATAGTTAATTATGTATGGATTAGTAATTAGGTACTTAAGGAAAAAATATGTATTTAACTATTAGCAATTATGAATTTAAACTCTTACTCATTTAATTATTTAGCACATTCAGTTATATTTCTCATAATTCGAAAGTTTTATGTTATTCGATGAGGGGTAGGGCTATGGCGCCCAGGCACCCTGGTGGTTAAGCACCGCAGTTCAATGTATAAATCCTCTCAGATCATCTTCCGCGTCTTACACATTAATCTAAATATGATTCAAGAGTTTCTTAGTCATAAATAATACACTGTATTACCTTTTTAAGATACTTGCCTCTTTATGATACTAAAAAAATGAAAAACACTGAAATGAATTAATCAGTTTGATTTTAGTAATACTGAAACATAGATTCCAAATTTTTTTCTTGCATCGACTCCTTTTAGAAGAATGGTTTTATTTATCGATACCCATTTTTATTCATCTATACCCTTATGTATTTCTCTGTAATACAACATAATTATAAAACAAATATTTATGTTTTAAAAATTAATTAAAAAATATTTATTAGATTTATGTTTTATTATTTTTATTTTTCATTTTACAAATATAAAAAGATTTTTTCTGAAACAAAAGCACAGATTCTAATTACACAGAAGTTCGATTTCAATTAATGTGATGTCCGCGCTTGATGTATTGATGCAGTGTCCTTGATATTTGGCATAAAAATGCTTAACTTAATTCTGAAATGAACTCTTCAAAAATATTCAACCTGTTTTTTGTTTCACTCACCAAAAATATTGCTTTGACTAAAGCCTACGTCCTTTCGGTAAGAAGAGGAACAAATCGATATACGTTGGTTCGGTAACAACTTTTATTTTGGGGTATTTCTCTCGGATGTTGTAAATTCCAAAACTTAGCGCATCTATGTGTTTTGAATAAAACTTGATTTTGTAGGATACAGATTTATATCAATAAAATAATAATTATCAATTTTATTCATAGTTTTTTTTTTTTTTGGTAATCAATTTTTGATTATGCCGATAAATTGATACTGCATACTCGATTATCGATCCCTTGATGACCACTTTAATTCCTTTAAATTTGATCCCTTTAAATCTTCACTGAACCCCAGAATTGACCCTCTGGGAACTCTTGCTCTGTATCTTAAATTGTCTCTCGAATTCAACAAAGCATAAAATCATGTATTTAAAGTGAATTATGAAAAACAGTAATACCAGCCGATGGAGGAGGACTTGCTATAATATTATTTCAGTATTAAATTATCGTTACTTGGTGATTTCTTATTTTATAAGTAAGAAGACGTAATTCTTTATTTACAAGTGTCCACCAGCGGCCGAGCGGTAAAGTCGCTGAACACTGGTAGTTCGGTACGATGTTCGAATCCCGCGAACGGGCTGGCTGCATGGGCGTTTTCGTGGTTTTCCCCATGTGTAACGTGTGTACGAGCCAGTTTCCCTTAGAAAGTCCTCCACGAAGGCATCTCTCCACTTAGGCAGATAGCACTGGAGGCTTTGCCGTAATTAAATAACCTAACCTAACGTAACCTTTATTTACAAGTAAGAAGACGTAATTCTTTAAGGTAATGGGCTCAAATTCAAATTGTATGCGTGTCAAATGTATGATGTGAAAGTTGCTAATGGGCAATAACAAAAATCTGAAAGTTTTTTCAGATTTTAAATTAAGTCCAAAGGGGAGTTTTATTTAACTTTTATTTATTAAATATCATGTTCTTCGCACTTAAATCATAAAATTTAATTCAAGAGCAATATCGCAAAATAATTTTAAATTGAGCATATCTTTAAAATTTCCGATACCCGCTGGAGACAAAAATGTTTTTTCTGTACATTGCTCGCTTTGAAATCCTTGAGTTTATTAATCAAAAATTCATTATATTGTTACAAAATGTGAAATCGATAATAAAACAAATTTAAAATTCCAAATTCGGGCTTCTAGATGCCCATATTTGAGTCTAGACGTGCGTTATTTCCAAATTTCAAAGTTGGACTTCCACATGCCCATATTCGCAGAAGGATTTACTTTATTCAAAATTTGATGGCTCTAGGTAGTGTTGTTTTATCACAATGAAAGAAATATGCATACTCTCATGCAGATCCTTCATTTTTAAATTTCTTTAAATATAATACAGGGGGATAATATTTGGTGGCAATAATTTGAAAAGTGAATCAACGTAAAATGCCAAAAGGAAATTAATAGTTCTTCTTGTTAAATTGCCTCTTTGGAGGAGGAAAAAAAAGGGGGAGAGAGAGAGAAAGGGAGAAAAAGATCATTCTTTTGGTCAATACAAACAAAATTTGTTAAATAATTTTAAAAACTTTGACCGCATATTTGTCAAAACACACTTGTAAAAATTCCAATTTATATTTATTTACTGCCTGAAATCTAAAAATTGCTATCTGCAACAAATTTCTTTTGGCCACAATTGGTAATTCAAACGAACTAACAGCTAAATATGAAAATTTTCAAATTGCTATTTATTCAAATAATCATATTTTATTGAAATAATCACTAAGTAACTTAATATAACTTAAATGAAATATACGAAAACTTCTGAACACAGACAAAACTTCAGAATAAATAATGAAACCTATTCGTTTTCACTTATTTATTAGATTTTATATATATACGCATACAAAAAATTAATATTTGTGTATAAATTATTGTTTACTATAATAAATGAAATAATTGTTTACTATAATGTGTGTATAAATAATTGTTTCTTACTATACGTTTCAGCTATAAAAACTTATGGTGTTTCGATTATCGTAAAGTTTGTAATCTTGGGTAAGATTATTAGAAAATATCTTAATATTAGAAAATATTTATATCACAAAGTGTAAATACTCATCGTTACTTAAATGAAAGAAAATGTAAATACTCATCGGCACTTAACTGAAAGAAAATGTAAATACTCATCGGCACTTAACTGAAAGAAAATGTAAATAATCATTGGCACTTAACTGAAAGAAAATGAATTGTAAATACTCATCGGCCCTTAATGTATATATCAAAGTGTAATCGTAGTTTATATATCACAGTGTAATTAGTTTTCCATTTCCTAAATTTTCTAAGAGATACTCACGCTCATTTTTGGTTATGAAGATAATATAAAATCGGACCATTAAAATATGAAACTTTTTCTTCAAATTCTTGTCGTAATAATGCTTATTAATTTACCGCCCGAATATTGGAATCTCCGGGGATTGCTTGTGGCCTACGGGTTGCCAGTTTGTGACCATTAATTTACGGCTTTGTTGTATATCGTCCCTGTATCAAATGCGCACCAACGTTACAGCAAAAATTTCTCTAAAGTAAAAATACTTTTTATTTCGCCAGGTAATGGAAATCGCTAAATGAAAAATGAAATTTTCTAAGGATTTAAAAAAAATAACTACTGGAGTCTTTTCTTTCGTTTGCGATTTTTTTAAAATTTGATGTGACTTTTAAAAAACCTTACTAATAAGTTATAAAAGCTTAACTCTTATAAAGAAATGAAATAAAAAGAAAAGAAAAGGCAGTACTTTGACATTTAATGGAAAATTTTGATCAAAAGTGTAATTTTTCAATAATTGCAAAATAAATGCAATATAAAAAGTATAGAATAAAGTGTAAAACTCAAAAAATTTACCATTAAATTTTGAAAAAGTAAAGTAAATAAATAAATACACAAAAATTAAAATTAGAAACATAAAAATCATAAAATTTTAAAAATTTCTATCCTGATTCTCATACAAAAATTCGAGTTTATTTTATGCAAAGCAGTTTTAAGTGAAGTATTCACAAAAGGTCTGTTATTTCAAAAATGAATATGCTACAAATAAAATCATACATTTAAAGCAGTCTGCTCAAAATAGGGGTTCTAGATCATAAGAAAAATTCTTGCTTCAGAAATAATTATTTAATACGTAGTTGTTTCTACTGCAGGTTTGCTGTAAACATTTCTTCCACTGATGTGGCAATACTTTCTATCTTGCCAGAAATCCAAATGCGCGAAATGGAAACAATAAACAGCTCGACGAAATCTCCTTAGAGATTAAAAAGTACGAAACATATAAATTATCAGTTTAAAAGAATTAAAAAAATTGCAGAAAATGTCAAACCCGGATGGGAGAGGAAAATGTCATATGGTATTACTTCACCATAAATTAATATCACAAGGCACTTCTTTAAGAAAGGAATCATTCAAGTCGCAGGTGCACATTTATTTCACAGGATTGCTTCCGCATGAAACTTACTAAGAATATTTCCCACAAACGGGAATTTATTTCACAGGATTGCTTCCGCATGAAACTTACTAAGAATATTTCCCACAAACGGGAATTTATTTCACAGGATTGCTTCCGCATGAAACTTACTAAGAATATTTCCCACAAACGGGAATTTATTTCACAGGATTGCTTCCGCATGAAACTTACTAAGAATATTTCCCACAAACGGGAATTTATTTCACAGGATTGCTTCCGCATGAAACTTACTAAGAATATTTCCCACAAACGGGAATTTATTTCACAGGATTGCTTCCGCATGAAACTTACTAAGAATATTTCCCACAAACGGGAATTTATTTCACAGGATTGCTTCCGCATGAAACTTACTAAGAATATTTCCCACAAACGGGAATTTATTTCACAGGATTGCTTCCGCATGAAACTTACTAAGAATATTTCCCACAAACGGGAATTTTTCTTTCACTTTGCTAGGACAACATACCTAAAAGAGGTTAAATTGCTGAGCACCTGTAGAATAAACTGCCTATAGTTTTATCACATAATTCACATTTAATCTCAACTGACATCTCAGTAGCTTAGCCTAAAACATAGCTATGGCATTAGCTTTCTCAAACTTTTTTTTTTTTTTTTTTACAAAATGTCTTGCAAATTTAACTTTCAATCTAAAGACAGTGTCATAATATTAGCAGCTGTGTTTCAAGGCATTATCTTTTAAGAAACTCGGAAATAGGCATCATATTTCACACAGTATAGGGTGCTCGAAAAAGGTGACTTCAAAATTTATGAAGAGTGTTTCCGTATAAACAGTACACTTTCTTGTATTTATAGCTGCTTCATGGAAATATGAATTATACATAACTCGGTGAATTTTGCACTTAAAGATATATTATGCTATGTGCTTAATTAACTGGATAGATTTTTTTTTTCGTTAAAGGACACTGTAGAGAAAAGTTAGGTTTAATAATTACAAAACTCTCCTATCTTAAGCGCTGAAAATATTTTCATAAAGTATACTATCTTATTTTAAGACATTTTGCAGTAGATAGTATATGTTAAACTTTTAGTTACATTTTTAACACTTTATATATAACTCCAATTAAGGATTCGAATAACTTTACAAGTTGTGAAGGTTTCGCATGTTTTTGTGACTTATATCCTAACATCCTTCTGTATAGATTGCATAGTCATTGCGCCAAATGTTTTACTGCTTATGTATTTTCAATTTTATCTTATGTTTGTGGCAACAGATGTTAAAACAACGACTAGATTTCGATGTTCTATAAAAATGTTTTGCGTCCTTATTCGTGTGACAAGTCAAAGTGTTTCCAGGTAACATGGAGCCATCCGTGAAGAGTATTTAAAGCTGAAAATTCTATTCTAGCATTCTATTTAAGTTACCTATTTTACAAACAAATGAAAATATATATTTTATATATATACATTATATGTAAGTAAAACACTATTAAGGAAACTTTAGTTCCATTCAAACTATTTTTATCTAAAATTAATTCTCAAGTTCTGGTTTTTATTATATATTCTTAAACATAGGTTTGAGGTTTACAAGACATCCATACGTAACTGATTTTATTCTTTAGAATAAAATAAATTAGTTATTCTTTAGAATAAAATAAAGATGTTAAAAAGGGAAAACCATCAATTTCATTAATGCATCGAATTCAGATCAAGCAACTGGAAGCTTTGCTGGAACTGTTGACATCAGAAAATTCAGAGAAAATTCTTACATTAAAAACAAATCTGCAAAGATGTGACAAGCTTGAAGAATAATATTATAGTTGATCTATTCTTGAGGATTTTGATCAAGAATCTGAGTTCAAAACTTTATAGGAGTCATAGGATATGGCAGACGAATCATTAGTGAAAACAGGAAGATATCTAATTTTGGTTAATAAAGAATCACAACTTAGCAATGATAAGACGTTAAAATCTTCCAAATGTATGCAAATATAAAGCTTCCGATGTACGATCTTCCAACGTTTTTTGATCAGTTCGAATGTGAGTTTTAAATCCATATATTTAAGTTCAATTGATTCTGATGATTCTTTGACTAATATTCAAAGACTGCAATATCTTCAAAGTATAGTTCCGTCTGATGCTGTAAGACTTATTAGGGGATTTGCAATAACTTCCTGAAATTATAAAAAATGTTTGGGACATCGTTACTCAATAGATGTGATAATTAGCGGCAACCGGAGTTTTCTCAGTGTAGAAAATCATTTAATCTAAAATTTGTAAAACCAACAACGGATTCCATTCGAATGATGAATAGATTCTTGCAACGAAGTGATTCGGTATTTTGGTTTAGAGTGTAATCAGCTAGTGGAAATTCTTCTGATTTACGCTTTACAGGATAAACTAGACGATTTACTTAAAAGCAAATGGGAATTAACCCCAGAAGATAAGAAATTCCCATTTAATTTTTTTTTTTTTTTTTTTTTTTGATTTTTGGAAAAACAAGCTAGAAGCCTTCAGAGAGTAAAGGGAAACTATGACAAGCAGGACACCTCAGTAAAAATCCATTAACAAAACTTTTGCTTTTAAGAGAAGTGTAAAATTGAAGCAGATTACTGTAGACTTTGCCAATTAACACATTTTTGTATGAGTGAGAGAAATTTCTTAAAACGAATACTGATTAGCGTTTGCTGTAAGGAAAGCAAACCTTTGTTTTAATTGTCTGAGACTAAATAATCATAGTGTGTCCTCCTGCTGATTCACTATATCTTGCAATGCATGTGAACAGTAACATCATACAATTCTTCACACTTTTCGAACTGATAAAAAACTTTCAGCTTGAAGTCATTTACAATCTACCCTATCTCAAAATCAGCCCATACGTCAACCTTTTGTTAGCACCACGGAAGAGCAGCAATTTCTTTTTAACAAGGAATGTAAAAGTACTCCAATTTAATTATGCCTGCCGTAGTTGTTTAAAGCAAGGCTTCGAACCGGAACTGAATGGAAAACCGGAAAAAAAAACCGTTATTTTTGTCTGAACGAAAATCGAAACTGAACCGACTTCATTTTGTTACAGCATTCAAATTAACAATATTTTCTAATTTAACATCAACCATAAAATTATTATCCCCATATGTATATTGGGATTGATTTCTTGTTTTAATGTTCTTGTACTTTTCTATTTCAAATTCACGTGAAACTACTTCAAAAAGGCAGATAAATACATTTGAATGAACTAGAATAACAAATTCTGAAGGAAAAATATCATTTTAAACAAAGTGACATGGTAAAAGAAATAAACAAACCAAGATTTTGTTTTTAAAATTTATCCCTTTTTATAGAAAATGCTGCTTCTATTGATAAATTAAACAAATTTATTCATAGGTTAAAAGAAAAGAACAGTGTAAAGGAAAAGCGAGATGCTATTACAAAAAACAAACAATGTAGGACATTTAAGGAGTATTGTACTACAACTAGGTATATGCTGCGCCGTAATTTCACATAAGATGTTTATCATAAATTAACAATTTTTTACGTTATGCTGTATAGTTTTTAAAATAAGGGGTTCAAATTTAGAAAAAAAAAAGAAAAAAAAAAAAAAAAAAAAAACGCCTGGGTATGTTTTTGTCGTCTGATTGGTCCGGGGCTTCGTTCTTTTAACTTTTTATTTTTTATGTTCCATTATAAAAACTTTAGAATGGGAAAAACTAGGACAAATGCAAGTAGTGGGCTTTTTATATATTTTTAAAACACAGAATAAGAGCATCTGTAATATATGCGACACAGTTATGATTGGAAATCATGCTTGCAATTTAGAACGTCATTTAAAAAGGCATCATTTTAGTGAGTATAAAAAGTACAGTTAAAAAAAAAAAAGTAATATGAAACTAAGCGATGAAGCTGTAGTGAATACTAACGGGTCTAGCCGGCTACAATAAACACTAAATAAATATGCTATTACAAATAATATGTTTTAGTTAGATAAATATGTCAAAACAGAATTTCTGAAAGTAAAACTAATCAAGGAAAATATTAACAAAGCATGTACAGAACTTAATGTCTGTTCATTCGAAATGTTAGAATATTCAGGATTTAAAAGATTTTAAACCCGTAATAATTTTACAGTTAATTCAGAAAATATAAAACTATTAATAAGAGAGATAACTGATAAAACTGTTTTTGAAATAAGAAGGAAGGAGCTTGAAAAAAAGTAATTTCTCTGAACATAGCAACCAGATTAAACAGATCGATCTTAGGGGGGAATCAACTCTCAGTTTATAATTGGCGGAAAATAACTCTCAATTGATAATTGGCGAAAAAATAGTGTTATACACTTTGGGAATGACAGAATAAAAGATAAAAATACTGGTATTTATTTTTATTTGAAAAAAGGTTGCAAAAGTACTAGAAATATACAATACTGATATTAAGCAAATTTATACAATCACTACTAACAATGGAGCTAATATGATTTCATTTGTACACTTTTTAGGATCCAATATTGACGACTAATCTTCAGTTATTGATTTAGAAAATGAACATTTTGAAACTAGGGATCTTTTTATAGAGGGGATAGTTTTTGATCATAACTTCTCTTTCAATAAATTTTTTGGAATAAGCATTAATTTTAATGAGTTTATTATTGAAGTTCGGGTATTGGTTGAAAAGTTGCGCATTCCACATTTAATACCAAACTTTAATTTAAAAACATTCAGAAAACAATTTTGGATTGTCCAACAAGTTAGAATAGTACATATAATATGTTAAAATCTTTATTGACATGCAAATATTTCGGCTAATCCTTAGCGAAAAGCAGTTTAGATTATTATTTTTTAGACAGTAAATGAGAGAAAGTAAAATTAATTGGCGAAACTTTACAACCTTTTATAAGGTATTTCTCTCGCCCTTTTGACATGCCTTCGGGGTGTGGTGGTCCGCACGCTGGGCGCGTATTTCAGAGGTCCGTGATTCGATTTCCGCCGAAGGCGTTGCATATTTTTCATCTCTCCTGCTTTCAAAAAATACCTAATGTCTCCACAGTGGAGCCCGAACTAAAAAGGGTTGTGGATGATGATTCTCTTTACCCAGGATTTGGCGATAGGGCCCCCTAAAACCCCAGTCGCCTTTTATAAGGGGGAGTATATAAGGTATTTTTTCCGCCTTCTTGGCATGCCTTCGTGGTGTGATGGTCTGCATGCTGGGCGCGTATTCCAGAGGTCCGCATTTCGATTTCCGGCGAAGACGTTGCATATTTTTCATCTCTTCTCCTCTTTCCAAAATACCTAATGTCTCTACACCGTAATGGAAGCAACTTTGAAATTCCAACGTGAACAATTGACTTTATGCAATTTTTATGGTATTGGACACGTTGCAAACTTAAATAAAGAAATTTTAAAAATTTGTTTGCAGATGTTTTATTCAATCAATTATCTAACAGGGAAGCACCGTTTATAGAACGTGATAGTTTAGTTGGAGCGGTTTACGTTATCAAATTTTGCTTTCCACATTACAAAAAGTATAGGCTGTGCAACATTTAAAGAATATTTGGAATAAAATAGAATATTTCGAAAAGTACATTTCAGTCGTAAACGAGGAAATACAAATCTTCTACTGAAAACGATGAAGATGTAGATGATTTAGAGAGTTTCTGAAAAGTAAAGAATTGGCTATAAAATCACATAGATCTCCTATGTCTACCGAGATTGATACTGAATTTATATTAAATAATTTTGATAATCTACGAAGACTCGATACAAAAAATAATGTTTTAGAATTTTGGAAAGAGAATAAAACTATCTATCCGCACTTGTATAATACTGCAATAGTGGTTTTTGACAGCTCCGGCTGTACAAGTTAGCGTTGAAAGAGCGTTTTCAGGTTTGAAAAGAGTACGAAACAGTCCAGGACAGTTTCTTGAGTGCTGGGCTTTAATTGGTAATGTTTCTGAAAACAGCTTTAGTCACTGAGTCGTATTCTAATCGACTAAAACTTTAAATTAAAAGGTCTGAACACACAATTCTAGGACTTAATGACACAGTTGCTGCATGTATTATAGTTATTTAAATTTTGCCCTTCACTTTAAAAACGAGAACATTTTTGTTAATGTTGTGGTAGTAAAAAATCTGATGATAAATTAACCAAACTTCGACATATCCAGAATTCAGTTGGCCTCATCTAAAAGGATTGAACTGACAGCATTCTTGTTGCAGATACATTCTTAAATTTAATTCAAACTGGAACGATAGTGCGAAATCAAAACAACTCTACTCTAGTCAAAAATGAGTGGCTCATCTCAGGAAGGGTGTCCGTTTCAAATCGAATTCAGAATTTCATAATCAATAGTGATGCTTGTGTTATGTGGACTTTTGGAAGAGCTGGAACACATCAATTTACTTTCCCCTCGCCATACATAGGCCTGGGAAGCCTGAAATCCAGGAACTTTTGCAACAAAATTTATTCCGTCAGCGGGGCTAACTGACCCATATGCTAACTGCCCCGTGGATCGGCTGCCTCGCTGTTGGCGTAAAGGAAGAAAGTAGACATTGAAAACTTAATGAAGAAATCACGGGAAGTCTAGTTAGTTCCAGATGTGCAGATTCGCGAAATCGACTTATGACTAGTCGAACCGAATCGACTATCCCTTGTCTAGATGCAAAAAGGTCAGATGAAGCTCTCATTAAATTCATTATTTTTATTTCCAATAAGAAATAAATTGCATAAAATTTTTACACTAAACATTTTTACACAAACAGTTTTTGCTTAAAAATCACAACGTCAGATCCGGTTTAAATCTGCTATTAATGAAAACGTTGCCATAAAAAAGGCATAAATAAATCTCGGAAAGCTAATTTTTCAAATTCTCTCTAAAAATAAAAATGGCTATGTAATTAGGTCCAAAATAGAATTCATGTCCGCTCTTTGTCAGTTCTTTTAAAAAGGGCAGAATTTCAGGGTGGGGTTTCCTTCCTTCCGAAGTTCTGCTTGTAGATGCCCCCCCCCCCATGATTGCTTGAGACAGGCGCCAAATAATCAGACTGACACCACGATTCTGTATTCAACTGTTCTTTCCGTCTCTTGTTTTCCAAGGAGAATGTTTGTATTTTATACATTTCTTTATTTATTTACTTTGAAGTAATGAACTGGATGACAGTAAGGACCTAGAAATTCCGTTGTCTGTTGTCCACGCACGCAAAAAAAGTATTGGATTGTCTTAGGGGATTTGAAATTAAGGAAATAAAGAAAAATTAATTACTCAAGAAAATTCAACTATAAACTAAATTTAGTGAACACTATAAACATAAAATTTCAGTGATAATTTCTTAAACATCTGATAATGGCATTCATGCAAAACGTGATATTTAAACCTAAATCAATCTGGAAAGGAGTGGAAGAAAAAGAAAAGAGGCGTCAATATCTTATTTTTTGGAAAATATCTTATTTTTTGGAAAATATCTTATTAAAATATTTTTAGTTTAGCGTTGTGGGTGATTTTAATATACACTGATGGCAAAATAAAATCCCAACACCAAGAAGAAATCAATTTAGAGGTCTGAAATGCAGATAACATATTTATAACATTTGTCTAGGTAATATATTTATTTGTTTAATGTTTCAAGGCCATAGGTTCAAATATGAACAAGAAGAGTCATGTGAAATGGTGGTATGTTAAAAACCCTGTAGTCTCCACAATATTAAATGCAAGCGTGCAAACGTACATGCATTGAGTCATAGATGTGCCGTATGCCATTTTACGGGTTGAAGTTTTACGCTTGTTGCACTTGGTCAGTCAAATCAGCGTTCCGTGATGGTTGCGCATGACGCTGAATTTGTCGTGCAATCATGTCCCATACGTACCCGATGGGAGAAAGATCGAGTGATCTTGCAGGCCAAGGCAACATGTAGACACTCTGTAAAGCAGAGCAGACTGGAGGATAAAAGCAGCATAGAATTAATGGTTATCCTGTTGGGAAGTGCCCGAAATATTTCCCAAGAATAGCAGCACAGTTGGTGAAATAACTAGTCTAATGTACTCATTTGCTATCAACAACAACTAGAGTTCTACTGCTGTCATAGGAAATTCCTCCTCAGACCATAACTCTTAAGTCTAATGAGTCAAAGCCAATGATACCTTGGTCCTCAAATGCTCACCTGGCCTCCTTTTAACCAACATGCAAATTTAATTGGTACTAAGACAGAAACGGCAGTCACCTGAGAACACAACAAATGCCCACTCCGTCCTCTAATGATCTCTATCTTGACACCACCGAAGTCGGAGATGAGGGTGATTTGGAGAGCCACCCCAAGGCTTGGAGCTATCTCACCAAGTAATCAATTTGTTATAGTTCACCGTGTCACTCTAGTGCCAAAAAAGGTCAAATGTCTGCTGCAAATCCAGTGCGATCCGCCACTTGAGTGGTGCCCCGTATGCAGTTGGACTTCAGCTTTCTTGAGACAGTACCTTCCACCACTGCTGCCAACATAGTACATGCACAGTGGATATATCCATGCTAAGTCTTTCAGCAATATCGCGAAAAGATATTACACGGTTTCATTCGCAAACTCCCGTCGGTGGAGTTTACGAATTCAGCGAGCCTTCAAACTGCTTGAGGTTTCCAGTGGGCGCCTCGAGCTTCAAAACTGATCCTTCCATGGTTTCCCCTGGAGGCGCCTAGAGCCAATGTTTGCATACCATGATGTAGTGTAGGCAGGCCAGGCCGGATTGGTGGTCCGGTCTGTCTAACAGCGTTTAAGTGACTTCGTTCTGCTATCCGGCATTGGGGGGTCCCTGTTGATGGCAGATGTTTCTACCATCCCTCCAGAACGGGGCTGGGAATGTGAGTTGCTAAGTATTTCTGTCGACTGAGCCTTAACTCGTCGGCTGGAATAATAGGTTAGCGGCCTCTTGGATCGCCTCTAGGGATTGGCGTGTTTAACTGTGTTAAGGCAGCCTCGAGCTTGCCAAGTCTGAGTGTCCCTTCCTCCTAGCACTGTCTTATTTGACCAAAAGTTATAACCAATGCAGGAGTTTGTCTCTGGTGTTCTCAGTTATTTTGTGTCTACTGTCACAAATGTAGTAATTTGTGCAATATTTATATTTTTTGTGATTGCTTGTTGTTATTGTTTATCTACATAAAAAAAGATAAATTCAATTACATATTATGTTAAACTTAGGTTAACCTTTTAATTCGGAAAAGCAACGATTTAAGCATAATTACTCTAAAACTGTTTACCTCTTATGTTTGAACCATTTTCGTATTTTTGGCTGCGTAAATCACTAATATCTAAACCATTTTCCTCTAAAGGCTTTAGTAAAAATGTTGTTCTTCGTTCACCTGTCTTATCTGTTGAAACACAAAATACTGAAGACCTTTCTTCCATACTCACGTCTGTTTTTTATAAATTAAGGTACCTCATACAAATTAATAACTGCTCTTAATGGAGTGCAATCAAGTAAAATAGAAAAGTACTTTGCCTGTTTGACCTTACTTAAATAATTTGCTTTATATTATTCCCTACTCAGAGCTAATTGTTTCATTTTGAATTTTATCTTCAAGGTAATGAAGTATATTTTTCTGAGTTTGAATGTTATTAATATACAATATAGTGTCAAATACTGTGATCGTTTTTATACACTTTAAAAAATTATTATTTCTCTCGAATAAATTGTTCCTGGAACAACGGAAGGCTAACATTTGTTTGGCTAAAAACTGAATGGCATAGTAATTCTTTGAAGCACTAGCATCGCGCCAATGCTTAGTCTCTTTTTGTAATAAATTTTGAAATTCCGAATCAACAGGTTTATTCTTTCGTAGTCGTTCTAAAACATCGGACCAAAGATGTAGATTCCAGAAATGCATTTTATTTTTTTTATGAAGTGCTCATTTAAGTGGTTCTAGTCGTTAAATTCAGAACTACTCAGTTTTACGATGCTAGAACTGTTAAAAATGTTGCAACAAAAACAATAAACAAAATTTTATTCAGCAGAATTTAGGAACTAATTTCTTTTAACTTTTTCGTTGTTTGGCAAGATTCGATAAAAGTACATCTAAAAAAAATTACGTCCATTTTTGTCTTTTGGGAAACTGAAATTCAAACCAGGACCATTTTCTATTAAGGCTTGAACTTGGGATGGCAGTAATGGACTTCGGTATAATCTGGAATCATCAGGCACAGGCAAATGTGTATCTACTAGAGAAAGTGTAGATTTCACCAGTATTTCTGTTTTTTTCGACCGACTGCATTGAAGTTACGGTCATTCGCGGTAGGGCTAGTAGCGTCAGCTTGGGTGCTCCGACTCAAGGAGACAATACGTTTATGGGACATGACTTATGTTTATACTGACTATGAGCAAAGCATTCCCGAGCCACCTTGCCACCCGGCCGAATTCAATATCTCGATTAACTGCAGGCCACCAACATGGTTCAACGCCACTGCAATCTACACCGATGGTTCCAAAGGAGAATGTGGCACCGGTAGCGGATACTGTGTTCTACTTGGGAACCAGATCTTAGAGACTTGGCAAAGAAAGCTTAAGCACCACAACTCAGTTTTTCAATCTGAACTGATTGCATTAAAAGCTGCACTTATCTACGAACTGGAAAATAACTATTCCAGCATATATTCAGACTCAGCCTCTAGCCTCCAGGCAATCCAAGGAACATGTAGTAAAAATCCACTCGTCAGGGCCATACAAAAACTCTTATTAAGAACACCTAAATACTATAGACCTGAACTGAAGTGGGTACCTGCCCAAACTGGAATACTGGGTAATGAAATTGCTGATGCAATAGCCGAAAGAGCAGCAACTGACCCCCACGTTCGCACACTTGACGTGCCTCTCCCGGGATCGTTCTTAAAAACTGAGCTCGAGAGAGAATTACTCAAACGTTGGCAACATCTGTGGGAGACAGAAACCACCGGCAGAAGAGTTTACAGATTTTTTCCAAAAGTCTGCCGGCTTCTAAAATCTGGCTCGTCTCACTTCTCTCAGTATCTAACAGGACATGGTCTCTTCATGACTTACCTGCATCGCTTCAGACGACGCGAAAACGAGCATTGCTCATGCGGGATGGTAGGAGATCCGGACCACTATCTATTCGCTTGCAGAGAGACCGCCAAATATCATCTTAGGCAACCAGTAGCAAACCACATCCATGCATGGGCCGAAGCTACTTCAAAAAATCGCAATGCATTGAAACGCATATGCGATTGCATAAACATTGCACGGAAAATCTCAGACAGGCTGGAGTAATTCTCAGCCACCATCCTCGTCACCAGCACAGCCCCTGTATGCTCTGTACCTGTAGTGAACTAATTTTATCTTAAGTTAGCGTATTCGGCTTTTCTTATTCCCTGTATATATTTATCTTCTTGAACTGTAAACCTTGAATTATGAACCTTGAACTATGTATTTTGCCTTATTTTATGTATTGTTTCCACTGTTTTGCCTTTTTTTTATTTTATGTATTGTTTTACTTTCTAGTATTTTACTTCTTATTACTTTTAGTATTTGTAACCACCTATCCATAACTCTGTAAATATGTAACTGAAATTGTTCTTCACACCCGCAATGCACCCTTCTTCCATCATGCACTATCGTCTTCGTCCAGCATTTGTTTGCACTGCCCCCAGCAGTCGTCTTGAGCACACTATGTATTTATAAGTGTGTTATGTTGATCAAGTTATTTCCGTCAGCGGGGCTACCTGGCCGATATGCTAACTACCTAGTGGACCGGCTGCCTCGCTGTCGGTGGAAAGAAAGAAAGAAAGCTTGGGTATTCCCTGGGTTTTGGAAAAACTGAGTAATTTTAAAGTTCTGGTTTATTAAGTCTTCCTCTCATTTTCCGTTTTCTTCATTGCATTCTCATACTCAGACAGTTTTTTCTGCTTTTCTTCCGACGTCTGAGGAAAAATGAAAACAGGAAAAGCGGAAGTAAAAATAAAAGTCATAAGAACTATTGCGTAAAACACTTCTTCTTAAGTCATTGTTTGAAATATTTTTCCTTACTTCTAAAAACTGAGTCTATCTTAAACCATTGCTTGGAAAATATATGAACTATTAGATCAATACCAAATAATTCAAGGAAGTGGTACTACTCTTTTGTTTATTAAAGTAAATAAACCAAATTTAAAGTATGTATTTAAGACTAAATGAAACCACGAAACATTTTCCTCCGGTTTTCCATACGGCTAAAAATCGGAGAATGGCCAATTTTTGATTTCAGAACACCTTGTATATTTTTACAAGTAAGAACACCTTGTATATTTTTTATTATTCAAATTTCAAATAAGTATATTTTAAATTCAGTGGTACTCCGAAACATGTAAATACTTTCTTCTCGAAAGATAATAATTTTTAGTTTAATAAACAAATGGTTCATGTTAAAAAACACATTTTTCGAGTAATTATGCTCAAACCGTAGCTTTTCTGTATTAAAAAGCTGGCCTAAGTTTAACATAATATGTAACTGCACTTACCTTTTTTATGAAGAATTTCAATAACAACAAGCAGTCACCAAAAAAAAAAAATTACAAAAAAGATAAATGTTGCACAAATTACTACCATTGCAAGAGTAGACAAAAAATAAGGACTAAGAAATTTGGCGATTGCGTCTGCGGCGCTGGCCTGTACCCTTACATACGCATCGGCATCACGTATTTTCATTCACAAGATCAGCTCGACTTATGTCAAAAACTGCAAAAAGCATTAACTGATAAAAATCAAAGCGTTGTAAATAGTATATAGATCTTATGCATGAACTGCAGTTTTTGCAAACTTTTGTAGGAAATGTAGTATTCGCTAGTTAAAACTGTACGCTATATCGTTGTCAACAACATAGCAGCGTGCAAAAGAGTATTTTGGATACATCCTTAGATATCAACCTTATAGCGTTTTTTGTGGCCTTTTGTAATCACGGTTTGAACCTTGTCGTAAACAATGTTGCGAACAACAATTTATTCAGTGCAAACTTATTAGATTTGTAACATTGTTGTTGTTTACTAATGCTCACTTGTCAAAAGTCCATGCCCACGAAATTCCTCGTGGCAAGGAGCGCAAGATAAGCCTGTCGTTAGCAAAAGCCTTGAGCACCTTAAATGTGCCTGTGCGATTTAGCTCAGTTTGGCCCGCAATTTTGATGGAGAACAACCTGAGGGGACGGGTCCGAGCGTCTCCCACCCCTCCTCCCCTACAACCAACCTTTCAAGAGGACTTTCGCCTAGCATATTTAGAGTGTCTCCATGTCGCACGGACACTATAGATTTACAAACATCCATGCCTTCTCCGAGATTCGAACCCGGGCCCTTAAGCACTACAGTCAGCAACGCTAACCACTATACCGGTTGGGCGGCTTTTTATATAACATAAATGTATGCATAATTCTTCAATAAATATGTTTGAGTGTGGGTTTTAACAAAGCACAAAATGTTTGCATATTTAGACAAATTAAAAGATAAAATGTAATTAAAAATTTTTTTTCATATTATTATGCTAATAATACTTCATTTTAAATTTTAACCATAAACAAAAGGCGTCACTGCATGAAGGCGCTCGCTAGACATTTGCACGACGACGCTGATTAGGCTTGGCGCGGGCCTGCTCATAATAGACTCACATACCAACTACTATTTCAAAATGAATACACGGTGAGAGTTGAGTGAAACATTGTTCATCATCATCGGTACATATCAATTTGGCAGTTCTATCAGTTGAGATTTCAGGCAAATTACGAAAACTATACATAAGAGTGAAACAAATCGTCAGCGAGATTAGGTAATGCAACCTCAACCTGCATCCGTAGAGAAGCATTTGTGCTTAAAGTCTATAGGAGAACTGCAAAATGGATAATTGATCATAGAGCGAAATGCTGCCTATTAACTACAATAATGTAGAACTAGTAACCAGAAGACAAAAGCAATTAAAGAACATGAGTGATGCATTAAACTATGGGTTTTGGAGATGTTATAGTTATAAGAACACGGCGATTGCCAAGGGAACGCTACTTACCAGATTGTATTGTCTGTATGTTATTGTTCTTGTTACTGATCCTAACTGTTAGCCTTTAGACTACCAGGTCCATAAGCAGTCAATATTTCCATTGCGAAGGTAGGCATTTTTTTAATAGGTCCTCTTTTACAAGTCCCAAAGGGGTGAGAAGGTGTTGAGAAATGATGAGTATTACATTTCCAGCAGATGGGGCAGATCTTATTTGCCCGGTCAAATTTAAGACATTTCAGGTGTCCACTTAGAAGCCTCGTCAAAGCAATCTGTTGAGCACAGTTGCGCCCAAAAGCAATAGCACCTCCCTGCTGCCTGGCAAATTGTCTCTATTATAATGTTTGGTAGACAAGGAATTCTAGAGTTGAGCCGCTTTTCTGTGTTTGGTCGATTACGGTTTACAGCCAGAAATCTGAATACCGAGGGCTATGTGGCAATATTAAATAATTCTATTTTTTTATTCTGTAGGAACATTTAAAATTGGCTCATTTTTTTAGCACGATATTAGTTAAGCAAAGAAAAAGAAGCTAAAAGTGCAAAAGGCCCTCATTTATTAAGCAAAGATTATAATTTAATTCCCATTCATTAAGCAAAAGCATCATATCATAATCAAAGTAAAACTGACGATGATTTCAATCCTAATTTTAGTATTCTGTGGGTCCTGCTGGTTCCAAAATATACATGACCTTCAACTGCATTGGTGACGAATTTTTTCTTTTATCCATCTGTCAGAACACTGAATGTTCAAAATAACCATTACTTTGGGATGGATATGCGTTAGCGTTCTCTCTTGATGAAATACACTCTTTTGCAAAAGCATCGAAGCACCAAGAAGGACTTTTGCGATCGTGACGAAATTTGGTATGCAAAATCATCTTGATCGAACAAGCAAATGATCAAGGTTTCAAGGCAAATGCACAGGAATTGCGATCATAGCGCGCATTTCAAGTGCACAATTCTCAAAGTATAAAAGCAGTAACAAAAGCGAAAAATTTATCTTTTTTTTTTCTTTTTGTTGCCATTGTAATTCCGTAAAGAAGCAACTAAAGATGCAACTACGACAATATCGAAGACAGCTAAACAACTTCAAACATGGTCGCATTGCAGGGTTGCGTGAAGTTGGGTGGTCATGCCGAGCAATAGACCGCCACCTGCAGCGTGCAGACACTTCTGTGCAAAGATGTTGGCAGCAATGGTTGCTACAAGGAAATTGCTGACGAAATGAAGGCTCTGGAAGGCCAAAGATCACAAATGCGAGGCAAGATAGGATCACAGTTCGCCAGGCCCAAACCGCCCCAACGGTATCATTGTTGACTTCATTGCTGTACAGCCACGTGTATACCTCCCGGGGTACCACCATCTCACGCTTGTCTGAGGTGGGATTACGCTCATAGAGGCCTTTAAGACGTTTTCCTTTGACCTCACAACATCGGCAGTAGTAGGAAGCCGATTATCATGGCTGCCATCAGACTGCATAGTATAGTGTTCAGCGATGAATCCCGTTTCACTCTTGAAGCAGATGACTACCATAATCGTGCCTGGAGAGGACGGGGCTAGCGGTCCCAATCAGCCTTTGTTTTATAACGGCATACAGCCATAACCGCTGGTTTGATAGTTTGGGGCGCTATTTCTTATGTCAGCAGGTCATCTTTAGTCATCATACGTACATCTTTAACAGCTCATCGATATGTTGATACGATTCTGCAGCCGGTTGCATTACCCTTCATGGCACGTCATCCTGAGGCCATTTTTAAACAATATAATGCCAGTACACATAGCGCTCGCATATCTGTGGACTGTCTCCGTGCGGTTGATACTCTTCCTTGGCCAGCAAGGTCATCAGACCTTTCGCCAATCGAGCATGTCTGGAAAGTGGTAGGCGTCCAGATCCGGGTACCACAAATATCGCAGATCTGGAGCGACACCTGATGAATGACTGGCAGAATGTGTCGCAGGATGACATTAGGAACCTCTACCACTCCTTGTCTCGACGGAATTCAAGCATGCATTGTCGCCAGGGCTGGTTCGACCAACTACTAATTTGAACACTCAATGGGTGATTGTGAGCCTTGAAGAGGTACTATGATTTTATTTTTTTAATCATTTTATTATCTGTGTATAAGGTATACAAATATTCAGTTTCATCAAAAACAACCAGTTCCTTCATGGTGTTCGATTTTTTTGCAAAAGAGTATATAACATTGAGGCTTTCTTCCGGAAACTGAGCATCCTAGATATACACTCAGACAAACAAAATCCTTTTCTCAAACAAAAACTTTCTACAGCATCTTCCAGCAACTCATAAAGCTCCTGTATTTTCGAACAAAGCATTTTGCATTTTTCTATCTAATTTTGTACTTAGTAAAAATTTTTTAAATCTCACATTCTATTTGCATGAACGTTTAAAGATATAAGAACCATATTACATAGTTATGTTTTCATGGACAAGACAAGTGTATTTTTAAGTAATTGTTTTTTTTTAAAAAAAGAAAACATGAATCAGGTATGACTCATAAACTGTTTTTATTTGCATAGTCACACTGAAGTGTTATGGATATATATTTATTCATATATATATATATAGATATATATATATTATGTATATGTACACACATATAAATGTATATACAAATAGCGAAACATATAGGAGAGGACAATGCATGGAAGAAACCTTTTCGTAGAGAGTAAAAAGGATACATAGAGCGACTGGATTGTCTTTTTTATGCCAGTAGTACAAGCTTCCTGGTTACAGTTAATTCTTTTTGGTCATCTGTCGGTTTTACTAACTGGCCTTAGAAAACCACATGATTTGAACGTTTCCCTGAGACGGCTGACTCTGTGAATGCGAGACTAAAATTGATGCTGAATATCTAATTTATGTTTCACATTCATATTATTTTTCGAAACATGTATAATATATTCAATTATTGTACAAACACTTAAGGTAAGGGAACATGGTAATGTTACATACACAATTAAACTATTAGCAAATTAACTATCATCATTAAAATAAAAATAATGTTTTCTGATAAAAGTAAGTGTATTGTATAATAAATAATATAGCCAAATTGATGTCAAATTCACTTAAATACACTGAAATATAATCTATAAATTTATTTAAATACACTGAAACATAATCTATAAATTTATTTAAATACACTGAAATATAATCTATAAATACCTAAATCAAAATTTAAAATTTAATAGTTAAGTTTCTGATACAGCAAATTTTGGTTTCTCTTGTAAATTATGGTGCAGTTTATAGTTAATTAATATTTATTTTTAGCATTCCTTTAGCTTAATGTTGCTCATATAAAAAATATGTTTTTTATATTTTATAAGTATTTGGCATTAAGATAATAATTAAGATTTTTAATATTGTTATTATACATAAAACATTTTTTCTATTTTTCATATTCATATTTTTTACGAAGTGACAACTCTTAAGAAAGTTTAAATTTTTAATAATTAATAATTATTTTATGCGTTATTTAATATGAATCCATTGTGTTTAATGTAACAAAGCCATGTACCTTCAATAACGTAATTCATCGCAAAATTTTTATTTAATTTAAAATATTATTCAGGAAATTTCATTTAAAACTACTTAGAAGTTTAATCATCGGGAAAAAAAAAAAAAAAAAAAAAAGATTTTAAAGATAGACTTAATTTTTAAACTGAGAAGAAAAATGAGAGTATTATAACTGATACGTAATAAATAAAAATATGCTAAGGGTATACCCAAGCATTTAAAATAGAGAATCATTCAAATCATGTGTAAATATGCAACGTACAGGATAAAAGGGGTATTTCACAGACAAAAAGAATACAGAAAAAAGTAAATTAAATATAAAATTGGGTTTTTATATAATTACAAAATTTTTGGCACATAGTAACATATAACAATACATCACATGAATGCAATCTGGAAAGCTTCAATAAATTAATACACAAAGAATTTAATACATTTTGACAAAAATGCGTAATAAAACATAATTAAAAACTGTACAACCTGCTACTGAATTTTAAACAGATAAAGGGATGCGGTGTACAAAATGTAAATATAATTTTCCTCAGAATAATTTTCTAAAAGAGTGGGAAGCATAAAATCGAAAATACGGAAAATAAAACTAATTGTGATAATTTTAAAAGAAAAATTTATTTTGCAATTAAAATTAATATATGCTATTTAAAATATAAATACATAAACAGAGCTTCGAAAATTTAAAAGAGAATATAAAAGGATTCTTTGTGATGCAATTTCCGGTTGACCGAATTGTTACAGTATGAACCTTTTACTAATTTAAATGTTTTTAAATGAATTCATGATAGCAGAGTTCTAACTGAAATTTTTTGTAATCTACATAGCCTTAGATATTTTTAAATATGTTTGCATTTTATTTCTGTTAAGAAAATATAAATTAAAAAGTGGTCTGTTCTGTAAACCTTAAATGCTAATGAAAAATTCTTGCAATAACACTTTTCGTAAAATTAATAAAGAGTACACTATAACAAAAATAAAATATTTGAAAAAAAATCATCAAACAATTGGTTTAATCATTTTGTTGAAAAATAAAGCATTTCAAAATTTTTATTTAAAAGTATGAAACTTTCCAGAGTTTTCATCACTACAATCTTCGTACCTTTAATATGCTTGTTATTGCTATTTTATGAAAATCGCATCGAAACTTACTTAACCTTTATTTTATAGAGCATTATTCTGAGTAACTCAAAAATAAAAAAAAAAATTGCCCTTAACATCATTGACGGCAAAAGAAATTTTTCATAAACCAGCAACAGCAAAACTTAAGAGACTAGACTACGACACAAAGTACAACATTCAGTCATAGAAATATCATAACCAACTTTCGTTTTTAAATGCATGTAAACAATGCGTGCATCTCTAGCCTATGAAACGTGCTTGATGACCGTACTTTTGCCGGTAAACTGATTATCTTCACCAAAACTGGTCCGAGAATTTTTTCAAAAGGACGCTTACAAAACACATAAACAAATAGAATGCATTTTACCAGCATTATCACATTAAAGACAAATGACATTTGACAATCCCCATAAAAATACACATTTTTCCTACTTTTGCTACTGATCTGTACAATTTGAAAACATAATACACATAAAACAGCAATTTTTTTATCTTATATTAAATCTTTCAATATAATGTTTAGAATATTCAGATTACATTCTTTATATTATAGTTTTACGTACAAAGCAAATAAGAAATCATTAAGCAAACGATAATTTCAGAAATTTAATGTAAAAATCCATACTTGCATTAATTATAAATGCAGTTATAAGAAGATTTTAAGGTTATACTTTTCTTCCACTTTAATTTTTTTTTCATAAACAAATGTCTATAAACATTATATATAAAAGCATTAACGAAAATAGAAAAATTCCTAAGAATACCAGCACTATTTGAATTCATGATAACAGAGTTCTAACTGAAATTTGGAGCTTAAATATTAAAAGATTACTTGGTTACTTAATGGTTTAGCAACCTAATATATTCACTAATGTGAATACATTTTAAATTGAATAATATAAAAATACTATACTAACATTCTGATATAAAATTATCCTGTTATAAATATCAGAAACACTTTGTAAAAAAATTATAATCAGCTTAATTACAATTAAAATATTAAATAAAATCCAAATTAATTTTTTGTTACATAAGATTAATACATTATTATATTCGTTACAGGTCTTTGACCCATATTCTAAAATTTAACAATTTTTCTTTTATAGCCTTTTCAACTTTCTTAATTTCTTCTTAACAGTACACACATATGTAACAAAATAGAATATTTATTGCTTTTGCTAATAGTTTGTACTTTTTTTTCTGTTTAATTTGTAGTTTTTAATTTTTATTTATTTATTTATTTATTTATTTATTTTGAAGTAGGAACATTTTTAATATATCAAATATAAATTCTTTAAATAACAGTTTTAAATATTTAACATGTTATTCCTAAAAATAATTTTCTGCTTCTCTTTTCTCAAAATCCATTTTATTATTGTTTATTTTGAAATATGAATTGTGTTGGCTTATTTCTTACATTAAATGCATTTCGTAATTTCATTGTAATAACTTCAATTACTTTCTACCTTGGTTACTTAAATAACATATTCTATCCCACTTTTCTTAATCTTTGCTTTTCTACTATTTTATATGTTCTTGCTAAACGTATAGTGGAATGCCGTTTACATAAAAGCAAAAATTTCAATTCAAGAATATTTTTTTTATTTATTTACAAAACATTAAGAAAATTTTTCGGACATAAATTAACCAGATCAGTTGCACCACTTTATAAAGCTCATTGTACATTATGATTTAACGATAGTTTCGCATGAAATAAATTTTCGTTGTCAATGTAACAATAAAGCTAGTATCCGTAAAAAGAATAGTAACAATAGCCCCTCCCAACAGCATGTTCTTTATAAATATCACCATTTTATCATACAACAATTAGACACATTTAAAAGTATTTACAGTACATAGTTTCTTTGGAATGCTTCAACACTGAAACAGCAAACATGCAGGTGCAGCAGCGAGTGAAAAAACTGTGAAATGTGGACGATACAGTAACACGTAGCTGAGTTCCATTGATTTCATAAGATTTATATTATTGTGTGAACAAGAATACATTAAGGTCCAACTAGGCCGCAATAGATCATAGTTTTGGCATTTTAGTACAATCTGTCATGCGTCCTATATTTTTCCCTGTGAAAATATTATTAAACTAAATTATTTCCTTTGCTTTTGACTTTTCTTTTCTGTCACTATATATTGTTCTAAAATACAAATTTCCTCGATGATTCAACTTGAAATAGCCATTTTACTTTAAATACTGTTACTTTCATCACTGAATGATCTAGTACTTTATATTCCTGTTTGAAATGTGTTCAGGTTCACATTAATAGGTAATTCACATTAATAATAAAATACCTCAATAAGTTTGGCTTAACAAAATACACAAGTTAAAATTATCAGAGCATTTTTAAATAGAAGCAGCTCAAATTAATTTAGTAATATCATGACTGCTTGTTCTATTAAATTAAAAACAGGAATTTAGAGCTTGTTTAATTTAGATAAATGCTACCGACTTCAGGTTTCTACATACGTTCAAATAATACGTATTATCAAAATCTTTTGTATGTTTTTCTGAGCTATAATTTGTAATTTAATGCTTTATTTTTCTCAACAAATTTTGAATTATTTAAAATTTAATTTGGACATTTCAAGTTTAACAGAACCTTAATAATTTTGAATTTACATAGATGATTTATTTTCATAGCTCATTAAAGAATACTTTTGTTTCATATTTAAATATTCTTGCAAGTTGTTACTATTAGGCGAAAGGATAAACTTCGTAAGTTTTGTTACATGTCATAAAGATATAGTGATAAGGAGCTGGTTATTGCGAAGCATTTACTGATAACCATACAACTTTGTAGTACAAAACATTATAATGCACATGTGAGTAGTCATTTGTAAGATGGAAAGAAAAACAAAAGTTTGCATAGTTTTCCGCAGAAATGAAAGCGAAACTCAATTTTAAATATATATTAGTTTACAAATGAACATTCATATGCTACCTATTTGTACCCGGCAAAGGTATTTATTTTTATTTTATTTTTTATTTTATTTGTCAAATACTCTTTAGTTCTAAAATAATCAGTTAAAAACGTAATACTTTAATTTGGAAAAAAAAAAAAAAAAAAAAAAAAAAAAAAAAAAAAGGGAAAATGTAAAGTATTTTTATATTTCAGTATAAGTGAAATAGATATCTATTTATTGGATAGAACTAGATTTTGATAGTTAATAATGCCATATTTTATGAAAATTCGAATCTAAATATTAACATTTCTCAATCGGGAAGCAATAAACAGCATACGCAAAAAGTAGAAAGAATATTTGATAAGAAATTTAATTTTATTTCAAAATTTTACTTATTTATGAACATGGAAAGAAAGTTGGGTGCTACTTTGGAAGACGGTTGCACGGATTTTGGCGAGAGATACGACTTATCGTTAAACCCATTGCTAGACAAGTTATTTATTGTAATCGATACTTTGTTGTCATTTTATATAAATAATGCGTTTTATTATGCATAAATTCCCTGTTTTAAATATTTTTTATGACTTCTAAATATTAAATTAATTTTTTATTTTTATTTGAAATAAAAATTGTATTGTTTATGATATTTTATATAATTTATGTTGTGGATGATGTAATGAATGACGTCACCCTACTTTAAAAGTGGTTTTAATATCTATAAATTAAATCTAATGTTTTAAGCATTATACTTATTTCTCCATATGTTTTAATGTTAAATAATTATATCCTATAAAACTTATTTTAAAGTATTTGAATTTAAGTAATATTTTAATTCTTTTAAACGTTGGTATGATGTTTTTAATTTGTAGTAAATGCATTTATTTACATTCCCCTGCTATCATAAAAAACGGCGTTTTCAACAAAAAATTAATCCATTATTTTTAAGGATATATTTTTTAAAAAGTTTCGAATACTTTACTATACGCAAAATACGTAAAAACAGCGTCTTCCAAGAGGCTGACGAATGTAAAAACCGTGACAACAATTGCGCCAACGTAAATCGCCAAATCCGTGCAACCGTCTACCAAAAAGTAGTACCGAAAGTTGACCCATGAACCTACTTTCAAATACCTTTTCCATATCTTGCCTCACATAATTAGTCTTTGTTATCCTTCTGTATCCTGCCTTTGAAATCTGATGCAAAAGCAGATTTAGGTGAGGAATTTCAGACAGAATTATATTATTATGTGTGGTTTTGAAAATAACGATGTATCTCTCACGAGAGTAATGCTATTTTCGTACATTTTCATATATGTTTTTGTATGAATGTAAGCAGAAAATATGTCTGAAGGTAATAAAATACAATATTAAAATTTTGCCTTGTGCAACCGCTTGATTTCTAGAGTAACGTATCTACTATATACTATATATACTTTTTAAATAAATGCAAAACTATAATCAGATGCTGCCTTGTTGGAACCCAGTACAAATGCAACTTTAAATACTTTATGAACTCAACACTCATTACATTTTATGATGAGTTATGTTAAAAATCACGCATTTTTTAAATTTGCTGTGTGTTTAAAAATTGCATTTTACGAGTAAGAATACTTTTGATGCCTTCTAAGATATTTACAGCAAAATTTAAAAAATATATATTAAACTTCTTTTTCGTCTAAATGTTTTGTCTCTTTATAAATATCACAACTGAAAGAAAGAGGAAACTTTTAAAAGATTACGTTCACAGACGTTTAAATTAAAACTTTCCCATTTACTACAGCAGTATTAATTTAAGTGGCTTCAATATTAACGATCAGTAATAACTGACGTTATTTTTTTTCAAAATGCCAATTTTTGAAGAATAAAGAGTATTTTTCTAAACTTTAACAAGTATACTTATAGTTTCAGCATATATTTATATGTACACGTTCAGAGAAAGCTCTAATAACATAGAGTTTTTGAGTCTGGAAGAATCGAAAAGTTAAAGGCAAAACGTTTAGGCATTTTGAGCCTTTAATTATCCTAGCACAGACGTTTGATTGTATTCCATGAAGAATTTCTAAAAATATATCTCCAAACTGGAACTAATTTTAGAGTTCCGACAAAATTTTACATTCAACAGTTTAGTATCACAAATAACTAACATTTTCTCTTAGAATGAAAATTGAGTCATATATAAAAATTATATATTACAATCATCGTATATTTACAAGTTTCAGGAACAATTATGAAAGCTAAGCAAATGATATAATCATATTAAATAACAAGTATCATAAATAAAGTACTTTTTCATGTATCAAAAAACCAGGAATGAAATTTCAAATGAAGTAGAACGTCGTTTAATCGAACAGTAAATTAAACCAAGTACAAATTAAACGATTAAATCACAATAAATGACACAGCAGAAATAAAATTCATCTTGCCATATTCTTATGTATTTTTATACATTATAGTAGTTTTTGCTTAGTGTTACGAAAGAAATTATATGTTACGTTATATTTCTATTTAATACTTTTCTTTTAAACTTAATAAATTTGGGATATAATTTGCTTAGTTGTTTCTCATGATATAAATATTTCAAATTTTGTTCAATGTAAGAAAGAATGAATTTTTGGTAGAAAAGTAGCAGCTTCTAGCACAGCAGCTTTTTAAATTTTATGAGGCACGATTCTTCCTCCGTGATCAATACTAGAGAAGTAGTTGAAAAAAAAAAGGGAAAATGAGCATAATTAATCGATACCCAGCATTATTCTCTGAGGTAGTTAACCGACATGCTGCTTGAAACATTCATTAACTAGCTTCCTGAAACATTAACAGGAAAGAACTTTGAGTTACTTAAATCGAAATGCTTTTTTATTACTTGTATAACTTGTTACTTTTGGATGTTATATTGTATAATATCCATTATGAATTGGTTTAATGAAAAGCCTTTCAGTAATGAGGGAAAAACACCACATAATTAACTGGAATTTATAAATGAGGAATTTTTCCATAATTTTACGAATTTCGTATATTAAAAAAATTAAGTATAAAGCTCTGCAGTATTTAACAAATTAGTAGAATATCATGAGATTTAGAGTAAGAGCAATTAAAAATACTTTTATTAGGCTTCGCCGTTTGGCCAACATAAACATTTAAGTTAATTATTGTCTCCTTTGCTTAGCATAGGGCCCTAAATGCACTCTGCATAAAGGAAAGGATACGATAATGCTTTTGCTGAAATTTTTCTTTTATAATAAGAAAGATATGTCTTCTGCTTCTTGATATATATCTTCTTTCTTATTATAAAAATTCGAATCTAAATATTAACATTTCTCTAAGTTTTTAATAGACAGCAGTTTTAAACAGATGCAAAAGTTTTCAAATGATTAATATTAAATTTTCGAAGATTAATAAGCTTTCTTTTTTTATATTTGATAATAATAATAAACTAACAAATAGGAAATAAATATTAAGGCTATTTAATTACAACGCTAAAAATGATTTTGTTGACTGACCAAACCTTAAATTAACTAGATGTCTAGATTCATAGCAAATGTTCTGAATAAATACCATAATATTGTTTTGCCCTCCAGTAGCCAAGCGGTAAAGTCGCTGAACACTGGTAGTTCGGTCCATGGTTCGGATCCCTCAACGAACGGCCGCATGAACGTTTTTTGTGGTTTTCCCCATGTGTAACGTGTATACAAGAGTTTTCCTTAGGAAGACCTCCAAGAAGGAATCCCTGGTCTTAGGCAGATAGATTGCGTGTGCTTTGTCGTAATCAAGTAAAACAAATAACCAAAATATTTTGAACGAAATCTAGATATTTTGATTAAATAGTTATCTAAATTTCATTCCAAATGATTTGGTATTAAAAACACTGGAAGTTGGGTTTTCCAACCTTTTATATAAAGATTACATGATTTTTTACTGTGATATGAGACCACTTTTTCATTTTAGTTTAGTTTCGATCACTGTGCGATTTAATTTTGAAAATTCGACAAATTTTTGTCAATGGAGAATATTTTTTATAGAACAAAAACATTTTACCTCCATTTAAGCTTGATTTAAAAATCAACACACATACAAAACATAATTTAGTGACGCTTTAAAAAATCACGATATATATAGGTGAGGAATGACTGTCAAAGTCGAACATACCGTGGCCGACATTTTTGATAAAGCACGCGCATGTGTATTACATAAACTTAAATGAAATAATAATTCTAATTACCCAGCCTAATACTCGTTCGGTAAGCGACGCTCTACTATAAAAGAGAACAAAGGTTAATAGTTTTATACATATTTTATATAAATTACGAATTTCAATAATTATCACAGAATACATTTCCCAAAAGTGATTTTAAACTCGAGAGATATAAATTCCTTTCGAAATTTCATCTTTGTATATTTCAGAATTTCAAACCTATTGTCGAGGCGAGACATTTAAACACACAAAACATTGAGCTGCAGTGGGACGTACAACAGAAGTACGCTTGAAAAAAAGATCCTTCGAAACATGAATGAAAAGAGCATCCTCGAAGAAATATTGATGAGAAGTAAACAACAGTATTTATACAGAGCGTCAGCCTTCACACTTTTGGTTGAACGGCTGTTTAGCGTGTGGTAATTTTACGAGAAATGAGCATGAATTTAACAAAAAGAAGAGGATAAGTGTCCATAATTTACATTAAAACAACTTAATTTTTTTTAAATTTAAAATGCGAAATATAAAATTTGTAAAAGAATGTAGTCAAATTACGAAAGACAAAATTAAAAAACTTAGATTTTTCTACAATAAAATTATATAAAGGAAAGAAAGATATTTAGTAAAGTAAATTAAAAAAAGTAAATAACTTATAAGTTTAGAAACACATAAAAAGTATAAAATGTAAAAAACAAAATCCCATTAAAGTCACATAAAATACTGTAGGGAAATATATTCATTTTCAGAGGAAAAAGCAGAAACAGTTCTGCAATTTGGACGAGTAGAATTATCAGCAATGTCTAAAGCGATTTTCATTTTCTGTGGGATAAAATCATACAGTTTGAAATACAGGACCTGAGAAAACAAATCGTCGAAATTTAAATGCAATTTATAGCAACAAATGTTTTAATACATCAAAACAAGACTTATTTCTTATAGCTGTTTAAATAAATAAAGCAAATTATTATAAATTCATTGTAAGTTATAGAGTTGCACTTTATCTATTGAAATTTCTATGTATTTCTTATACTTGGATATGTTTTTAGAGAAAAATTGAAGATATTGTAGAACACTTAAAACGCATTTCATGGATTTCCGTTGCAATAAATCTTATAAAAGCGTAAGAAAAAAAATGTACTTTTGTTTTAAAACTAAATTTCAGGATTTCTGTAACATTTTCAAGGTATAACCCAAAAATCCCCAAAATTCTTTTACACAGCTTAATTCAGCACAAATTATAAAAAAATATTATTTTAATTACAATGTCCATCGTTAAAATTATCTTTGATAATTTAAATCAAATTTGATCTATCATATGTTATATATTCGAAAATCTTACATTCTTATTTTTGCCAAAGGGCTAGCCAGTTGCTTCGCAAGTAATCTTATATCTTCTAACCTTTTACAAAATACATTTTAGAAACATACAAAATATTTTCAAATAAAATTTCATAAAACTGAAAAAGCGACAATTGAAATTTCTCAGATCCTTCTTTATACGGCATTTAGACATTAAAATAGGACATTAAAATAATTCAAATATTTTCCCTTACCTTAAAAATTAATAAATTCAATTGTTTGATACTGCTGAAAAATGTCAGCACTAAAAATTGCTATCAATGAAACATGAACAGCAGTGAAATACCAATGAACAGTTATTAATGAATAATCACGATACACAAGAATACATATTTCACAAATAATTATTTCTCTCATAAAAGTTCCTTTCTTAATATAAATAGGAACAATGAAAAATGTCAAATCAAGCACAAATTTTTAGATATACGTTTTATTTGAGAACACAAATTATTTATTAAAAGGAGTGGTGATGCTTCTCCCAGACTAGAAAAAGATCGGGAATGGAATAGTGATCGTAGTTGCGGTTAATTACAGACACGTAAACAGACGTGGTGAAGTCAAATACAAATGGAAACTGTAGAGAAAAGTGATTCAAGGCAGACGCTTATTCATTCCTAGAGAGATGCTTTAGCTGCGTGGAGCTTTCAAAACCGTCGTCTCCACACATGTTGACGATGGGAGATATAACTAGACGAGAGATTCTAGAACAGAACATCCGTTTTTCACAAACAGAACTCCTCCTCTTTCACTTTGCAAGTGATTAAAAATCTCATCTACAACTGGCGTTTTCCTAGAAAAATAAGGATTAAAATTTTAGTAAAGATTCAAGTAAATTTTGTAAATACAATATTTACTTGCCTATTTCTGTTCTTAACCTCTTCCGTAAATTTATCCCTAATATTTTTATCATATGACTCTGAAACTTCTGATTTAGGGCAATGATGTAAAATGTATGCACAAACAGGAAATTATTTTGTGTAAGTAAAACGAAAATCCTTCAAAATACGTAATATACGAATATTATTGTATCTTTATGAATCTTTTGAATGTGGTATATTTATCTTTCAAATCGTCTTTTCAGAAATAATATACACAGAGTAATTTTTCCCTACCAGTTTTGAATAATTAAAATTGATACGAAAATGGGAAAAAAACCGTGTAAATACGGTTTTCGACATAATTAAAATAATTACAGAATGCCTATAAAACACCTTTAACATCTGTTTAGTTAAAAGTTTTCGTGGAATAAATTCGCGGATGTGCATAACGGTGTTATAACTTTTTTATATTCGAAGATGCAGGACTTAGTAGATTGGTGATATTGTGATATTAGTTCGTTCGCCGTTGACTAGAGCAGTTTGGGCTCCTATCTACAGTTGCAGCAACTGATACTACATATATTATCTGCAAAATCTAAAGTTATAGCTAAAGAATAGTGTCACTGCGTTCTGAATAGTGACTATGATGATGAATATATACCAGTTTCAGAACTTATCTAATTGTTAAATGAGAAATAACTAGAAAATTAGTTTTCAGACGTATTAAGAATCATGCATGATGCATGAAACAGCAAGAATCAACTACAAATCTTTATTATTATTTTTTTCAGATGAAAGTAACTTACCTTTAAAAACCTCATAATTTCGTACTTTCTGCTACTTCTGGCGGCGTGAGAAATATAGAGGAATTTTTCTCGAACTCTTTTGTCACCTTGTTGCACTTTTCTTCGTATTCTAATCTTAATCTTTCTTGGGCCTAAAATTAGAAAGAGCGAAAATAGAAAAGTAAAGATGAAAATTTACTAACCGGAAAATAAAAATCAAACTGCACTGCCTAGTCGTTAATAAGTTAGGCACTACAATATGTATCCAAAAAATACATGGCAGTATTTACGCACTCTCTGGTCGACTATGAAAGTTGGCAGAAATCCTGCCAAAGTTGTACTAGTCTTTCCGGTAGAAGTTTCAGGAAAAGCCCGTTCTTTATTTAGTTGGATCATCAACAGATACGAGTGACTGATATAGCATATTCAAACTTGCACCAATCATTTCGGCAGAAATCTAGGAGGAACATACATCGCTAATGATTATATACCCAGTTCATTGAGGTTGGTTTGGGCCAGTTGATTATAGCAAAGCACACAACGGCTATCTGCCTTTTATTAAGGCTGGCTGTTTTTAATGCAGGATCCGTAATTTTGAAAATGCTGCGTTGCATGCCATTTCCTCGAAGAAAAGTCCTTAATTCTAATTATATTTTTATAATGCAACTGAAAAATAGAGAAACAGCAATTAATTTATAGCCCTCCTGCTCCTCGGGGCCATTTATTGTTTTAGATGAGATTTATACACTATCACTCTCGGCTCTGGGGTGTAAACCAGAGGGTCCTGTAACTTGTAAGCAGAGCCTGATTAAGGCTTTTAGAGGTCCTAAGCATTTAAAAGATTTTAGTGCTTCCACATACATTTATTTACAAGTGCACCAAACATGACATGGTAAAATTGGCAATGGAAGTTCATTGGTGCTCCCTTTTTTTCCAGTTCCTACGTACCTTTTTATAATGTCCCTTTTCCTTGATTCTCTAAACACGTGCTTATTTTGTTTAATGGTTAATCTAGCTCTGCCTGTAGGAATAAGACAACTGCCTAGAACCCCATTAATTCTGTTAATCCACAGAGTGGCCGGTGTCGAAAGCCCGGCAGTTTGACAACTACTCATTCATCCGATTTACAGGCTCCACTCCACACTCTTCGTGGGTGTGTTATAAAAAGTACGGCTCTCTCAGATTAACAGGTCGCTGCGTCAAGCGAGACATATTTTCTTTCAGAGGAGCTTTTGATGAGACCCCACTCCTCTCGCCAAAATATGGTGTAAAACGCACCACGTGTGAGCATAAATGAGGAGCAAGTAGATAAATTATTGTTATATAATTCTTTAAAGATTAAAGGATTAATGAGAGTCTCATAAAACCAAAACTCATATCTGAATATATTATAATGACAAGCTTATACATTATTAGCACTTAAGGATCCGATCTGGAGATAGGTTTTTGTTGGTCGAATATAGTCGAAGGAAAAAATACTTATGTACCACACTAGTTAACAACAATTTTGCTACAGAATATATAAAGCTGTTTACTATGTGTTACAATTTGAATAAAGTTTAAATAAAGTTTTAAATGTGTATAAAACTATGGAACTTCAAAACTACAAAAATATTTTTATTCCTACTTTTTAGCTCTTGTCATAATTTAGCTCAGATTCTTTCGGTTTCATTAACAATATCCACAAACTAAGCTGCAATTCTTAACAGAATTGTAATTCTGATCCACATTTACGGTATAAAATATCTGTTGTGAGCGATAATCGGGAGGATAAGGGAACATGAAAGCAAGTATGCTAATTTTACACGCAAATAAATTTTGTTTACAATTATTTCATAAGTAAAAATGTTATTTGCAGCAACTTTAACAGACTTAATAAATAAAAAATATCACTTGCAGCAACTTTAACAGACTTTTAGTTTTCTATTCATATTTTACATATCCGGTATATTTATGTTTGTATATATTCAAAATCTGCATGCTTCTGGGAAGAATATGGAAATATCCTGAACCTAAATTGCTACATGCTTAATTCTCATCTTCCCCATAAAGCACCAAGTAGATACGTATTTTTATAATCCGGATAACTTGATATCAAATATCTGCATTCCCCTCTTTTTGAGATTTTCTGTCTGTTTTTTTATTAGGCTTTATCTAGATATGAATTGGATATGAATATTATGTACTTAATCGATATAAACTGGATTGCATATTGCATTTAAATAAAAAGGAATTAATTTGAATGAATTAAATTAATGTTTTTGTAATCCTTATTAATGCGATTTCACAGCTGGGGAAAATTCTTCATCTGAAATTCTCTTTATTTCGAAAAGAAAACGACCCACAATTTTAAAAAAGGCAAAGTTATTTGTCACGAATTTTTCCCAAACATATTTTGCAAACATAAAAGGTCGGGTTAAATTATTGATTTCTAAGCAATAATTTAAAAACAAATTACGTTAATTATCGATTCGGACTGATCATAATCATGTCAGAAAAAGGTTTAATTCATTTAACTTCCTGCTCAGGCATATTCCATAGATAGCGCACCAACCCATACCAGACAACAAAAATATAAATAATAAGACAACAAAAATATAAATTCAGAAACTATGACGACATTAAATGAAATTTGTGAAATATGAGTGAACTAAAGCTATGTATGTAGAAAGAAAATTTCAAATAAAATTCATTTTCAAAAAGAAAAACATAATTTATAATGTGATTGTTGTAGAATATGAAAAATTACAATTAATAAACTACAAAATAGAAGTTTGATTATTAAGAAAAGTAGAAATTACACGTAATTATTAATAAAAGTTATTGTCATTAATAAGAATAGAGATAGAGATATACCATGCATTAAATTAAAAATTCAGTTGAATTTGAATGGAATAAAATAATATAAAAGATATTTCGTTAAAATCGGATTACGCACCGAGAAATATTTTCAAATATAAAATTTAACTAAGGATCCTATGTTAAAATTATTTTACATAACTTTATTAAACACTTACGTGTGTCCTTTCATCTTCAAACGTGTTTTTTATATTGGAATGCTGCCGATTCAATTCTGATAATTTCTTTTCCAACAAGCTGCTGAACTGTAAAAAATAAATGTAATCATGTTTGAAAACAGAATTACAAAATTTTCAACTTTTAATTACTTATCTTTTGTTCTTCGCCAAAGTAATCTTATTAAAATAAGCATGCGTAAACAAATAAAATTTATTACAAAGTATAACTGGTGTTATGAGAAAACTCTTTAGAATAAATAAGCTTTACCCTTTGCCTTTCAGCCACCGCAGTATCGATAAGTTTTTGATGTAATTCTCGTTTAATTCTAAGAGAAAGAAATTATATATTTATATTAGTTTTAACACCACATTAAATAAAATATATATTTAATAATTCAAGCAGTACTGAAGGTATGAAAGTGAGAGCAATATAACGAATGTAAAATACATGCAAGGCCGGTATTATCTTTCTGTGTAAATACTTCATATTTATCGTTTATTAAAATGTATTTCGATGGCACATTTCTTAAAACATAGAAAACCACCCATTCTACAAGATTCAACTTATTTATACTAGCTATTTATTGGACACTATTTATCAACGGGAAAAGACAACTAAGAAATTTGCTCTTGGAAAGGTAACAAAATTGTTATTCTTAATGGTTGCCTTTTTATGTATTAGTGAAACGTAGTCTGAACTCAGATGTATTTCCTGAACGTCGTACATGCTGAAAAATATCCATTTAAAGAAAGGAATTAATTTTATTCTAGTACCATTCAGGCTTTTTTCTCAATAGCCTTGCTGTTAGTTATTAATGACAGAATTCTGCATATAATCTAGATACATTCATAATGTCTCGCCAAAACATACATTAAATAAATAAAATATAAATATCAGATTACATTTTCCCTCTTAAAATGCAGTATACTAATTTAAGCAAATCTAAGTTTTAAACTTACATAAACTTTATAGAAAACTTTAAAAAAATCTAATTTTTGTCTAATAAACTCAAAAATTTTAGTTTTTTGTCCTAAAGCTTATTTTAAACTACATTTGAATTCTGGTTAATTTTAAATTTCAAACTCGTGTGTTTAGTTTTGTATAGTTCATATATCTCTGTGATGAACCTACAGTACGGAGAATTCTTTTGCCGAAGTGACCGAGCGATAAGACTACTTAACACTGGCAGTTCGGTCAGAGTTCGGTCCTGGTGAACCGCAAATAGGAGTTTTCGTGATTTTCTATTTGTAACATAAACACGAGCTAATTCCTTTTAAAATATGCTCCACGAAGGCATTTCTTCCTTAAAACTATCGCATGCATGCCTTGTCTTGAATCTTCGAAAATACTTTTTTGCTCTTACTTTTCTTGATCTGTTAACTGATTTCAAGGTTTCTATCAGTTTTCCATGAGTTTTGTAGGTTTCAAATTGGATTTTCTTTTTAAGATTAAATTTTGTCTACTTTTAGATTTAAAATGGTTATGTTTGTGTATGTGCGTTTATTACAGGGGAAAATACTTTAATTTCCAAACATTTTGAGATTTAGTCCTTATTTATTTAAATGAATCAGTGTGTATGAAAACAATTAATTTTTTTTTAAAATTAAGTAGTCTTCTAAAATTCAAGCAAAAATTTAAAAACTAATTTTTCAGAACTTATCAGTTAGCTTTGACACACCGTTGGTAATGGTGTTGATAAAAGAGGAAATACTACCTCAAAAATAGATATCAGACGCATTTATGAGAAATATTTAATGTATAATACGAAAGACGATCGATTAGAATAATTATATGCGAAATTTAGTCCACATATCTACTATTTCTAAGCTAACAGAAATAGAATGAACATAAATAATGTAGCTAGTACACAAAATTGTTCTAATTAGTTTCAAATAAGAAATCATAGTTTGTGATGTAGCCGTTCCTCAATAGACACTAATGCCGGCTAGCTTTAAACGGATTTATTAACAGAGCACACAGGAACGGTTACAAACAAAAGAAATATACATAAAAATGAAACATATACCAAATGGAACATCAAACATTGAGAATAACATAACATAGCAAGCTATCATCATGGCGGCTGGAGGTCGACTGACGTTTTTTCATATCGCCACGAGATGGCGTTTAAATAAAATAGTTCGGTTACAGTTCATGACATGAATAAAATAGTTCAATTACACTTAAATAGGTCTGTTACATCCTCCCCCTCTGACTTCGTAGACGTCTCGGCAAGAAGTCAGGAACTGACATTTGTCTACTTTGTGCAGCGGGCGGAGAATCAGATGGATGGGCTCCAGTTTGACAAGCAGGAAATTTAGTGTCACCAGCACCTTGTGCAACAGGTGCAGATTCGGGTGGTATTACACGTTTCGGGCGTCCTCTTTTCTTTAAGGGAACCACTGGAGTTACACGAGCTGTGTTTTGAAACTTATTTCGATCTTGATATGGATTCAAGGCTGAAACATGATACTTGCCGAGAATTTTGTCTGGTTCATGAGGATCGGCAATATCATAAGTGGTTGGAGATCTTCTAGTCACTATCACATAAGAACCATCTCTCTTGGGCATGAATTTAGCAGTTTTCTTCAGTGGACCTTTGCTGATTGGATGGAGAGTGACCCAAACTTTATCTCCAGGAACAAATTTCGGTGTTTTTTCTTCGTTTTCTGTCAGCATAATGTTTCTGTTTATCTTGATGCAATTCGACTCTTTCTCGTACCTGTTGTACATTTCTTGCAAAACGTTTCAAATATGGAGTAATTTCGGGAACAAAATTATCGTTCTCAATTACGGCTTTTATATCATGCTTTACATCATCTAAGGTTCGTAACTCTCGTGCAAATTGAAGAAAAGAAGCAGAATGTCCAGTTGAATCACATTTGGCTGTATTCAAAGCAAACCTTATTAATGGCAGCTTATCCTTCCATGACTGATGGTCGTTACCAACAAGTATTGCTAAACGTGGTTTCAGATCTCTATTCTTCCTTTCAACTGGGTTAGATTGTGGGTGATAGACAGGAGTAAGACTTTGATCATTGTTCAAGATATAGCATAGTTGTTGCATAACAGCACTAGTAAACTGGGTACCATTATCACTTATTATTTTCTTGGGTAACCCAAATCGAAGGGCGACTTCCTCCAAAAGAATAGTGGCACATTCTCTGGCCGTGGCTTCCTTTAAAGCAAATAGTTCTGTCCACTTCGTAGCACAGTCCTGCACAACAAAAATCCATTTTTCACCAGGCGGTGTTTCAGGAAGGGGACCGAAAAGATCAATTGACAAGGTTTCAAAACGTTGAGCATAGACTGGAATTTGAAGTAAGCCAGATGGCTTTTGATTAGTGGTTTCTCCCCCTACTTTGAAGACAGTGTGATATTTGTTAAGCAATGCATCAGTTGCAAGCCGTTGGGCTGTAGTTAATTGTTGTCCTTCGTTTTCTCGTAGTCGGCAGTTGTTTACAACAACTGGGGTTTCTTTCAGTACTTGGGATTGATGAGGTTTCACGAAGCTATATTTTCTTCGAGGTTCATCAGAAAAGTTCCACTTATTTTCAGCAAGATTTAAAACAATTTTAGCTTTTTGAAGAAAGTCAGTTCCTAACAGAGTCGAGTTATTTTTGGCATCAGGCAACACAAGGAGCGGAGTTTTGAACTCTCTGCCTTCGAGAAGAATGATTTGTTCGGTGCGAAGTACCTCTTTTTCAGATACCAAACCATCAGCGAAAGACACCTCTAGTGTTGTCTTTTCAAATACTGCATCTTGTTTCTGCAGAATATGATAGAGGGATTCACTTGCAATTGAGTGACTAGCACCAGTGTCGGCGAAAGCTGTACCGGAAACACCACCAATACTAATTGGAAATACAGCAGTCCGAGTGGAAGATAAACCGGATCGGATTTGGATAGTGCCAAAATTTGATGAATTTGAAGTCTTTGGGGGGTTACAGTCTGGACATTTAGACTTGATAAAACCAGTTTTTCCGCACCCATAGCATGTTAAAGGAGGTCACCTTTCCTCTGTTTGTTGCTGAACACGATTTGAGAAGGTTTTATGAGTTTCCTGTATGTCACTTGTTCGATTTTCTACTTTGTGTTTGGATGGATTAGTCGGTTTGTAAGAATAGTTTCGCCTGCCAGGAAGTTGAGTTTTATAGTTCGTATTTTTAACACGTACAGCTTCATAATCATCCAATTTCTGTACTAATTCAGATGAACTCTTTATTTTTCCCCAAGTATCAATAAAATGTTCCTTAACGTCACTACTGACTCTTCTTTTAAGCTGATCCGTCAGGACCAAGTCTTTGAGTGATTCAAAGTCTGTAACATCGAGACTATGAAGCCACTCTTCAAGATAATTGTTTAATTCGTAAGTAAAATCTTTCCATAAAGACCCAGGGTGTTTTTGGTGTGTAGTAAGTTTAATTCGAAATGATTCAGCATTTAATTTGAATCTTTGTAGCAGAATCTTCTTGATGTAAGAATAATCTTCTAATTTGTCTTTTGGTTCTCTTAAAATAATTTGCGAAATGTCTATAGGCAGAAGAGGTAGGAGATGAGTGATGTAATCTATTTGTTTTATATTAACTTTCTCACATTGTCTTTCAAAAATTTGCAGGTAGGTTGCAATGTCAGAAGTTCCTGTAAATTTAGGGATTAGGTGTTGAATATTTGTTCCAATAGCTGCATTTGAAGCAAAGGCGGCATAGTTAGGGTTTGAGCTAGCAGCTGCCAGGTTTAATTTTAAACGTTCCAATTCTAATAAAAGTTCTTGTTCTTTTCTTTGACGTGTCTCCAGATCGTTGCTTTCACATTGTTTTTGTTTTCTAGTTTCGATTAAAGTTTCCAGAAGATTCCTGGTAAAAGCCTCATCATAAGTGTCAGAATTGACAATAAGATCTTTAAGATTTATTACTCGCATAGTGTCGTTTACAGTGAAACCCAGTTCTGCAGCGACAGTTTTTAAATCCTCTTTTCGTGCTTTGGCAAGGTAAGCCATAATTATATGAGAGGTCAGGGGGGAGGGAAAAGATGAAGTTGAATTTGTTGTTATTTCGATTTTATTCACAATACAGTATTTTAGAATTAATAATTATACCTTTAAGTAAAATGTATATACCTCTATTAAAGAGCATGTATGAATGTAAACAATGTTACTCGTACATTTAATATACCACTATTAAATAGTATTTATAAATGTAAACAATACTACTCACAAAGTTTATTATTTCGGAGTCGTAAAAATATCATAAAATGCACTCATAAATTCAACTTGTATCAAGAAAATAACATATAATAAATTGCTCAAAAATTGTTTACTACTTAGCAAAACATACAAAACATACATAAATGTCTTACCATAAGCTTTTATATTTAAGCTGAATTCTTCGAAATCTTAATCTTAACAAAATATTAAGCTGATTAAGCAACACACAGTAACTCTTTTACTTTATTTAAATAGTCATTCGATTTTATTCATAATTATTTTCTTTCGCTTCAAGAAATATTTTTTAAGACATACATTCATTAAAGGAAAACAATCGTATTTTCTTAAAGTATTATACTATAATAATTTTCTCAAAATGTTCGTCGAAAGATAAATAAACAAGTACAATATTTTATTTTATGTAGAATAAAACATTTAATAAGGAACAACAGCACTCAAAGGAAATAAAAATAATAAAAGATTTGACGTAAACACATCATAAATCATCGCTAGTCTAAACATTTCCGCGGGGGGAAAACATCTGCTGCTGTATGTCAGAATCGAAACTAATAAATTCTAATGAACAACGTCCATGAATATATTCAAACTTTAACATCAAAACATGTATTCAGTGAAACAATATTATTCACAAATTAATTTACTATGCGCATTAACATTTTAAAATAACAAATTACAATTCAAGAAATAACGTTTGGTTAACAGAAAGCCGTTTGCTTTCGTTTAATACTCTTATGTAATATTAATAAATCAGATTTCAGTAAAGAATTTACATTTGCTTTAAGAAGCAGCTTATAATAAATAATCAGTTTAAAAGAACTTTAAACTCAGATTAAACGATATTGTAAACGAAACTTATCTTTTCCGTTGAAATTGTCCAGTTGATGATTCGATGTGCTAGCAGCACGGTATGACAATTTTAATTCCTGAATTGGTTTCCAGAATATTTGACCAGTAGTCCACACCTGAAAAGAAACTGAGCCGATCTCCAGCAACTAAAAGTTAAATTCGGGAGTAAGAGCTTGTTAAAGCCAAACAGAAATTCTAAACATTTTGTTGCGCCATTTTGGATTCAAATTTAGTTGGGCGCCAATGTGATGTAGCCGTTCCTCAATAGACACTAATGCCGGCTAGCTTTAAAAGGATTTATTAACAGAGCACACAGGAACGGTTACAAACAAAAGAAATATACATAAAAATGAAACATATACCAAATGGAACATCAAACATTGAGAATAACATAACATAGCAAGCTATCATCATGGCGGCTGGAGGTCGACTGACGTTTTTTCATATCGCCACGAGATGGCGTTTAAATAAAATAGTTCGGTTACAGTTCATGACATGAATAAAATAGTTCAATTACACTTAAATAGGTCTGTTACAAGTTTATTTTAAAACCATCTCTAATCATGGATTTTCAGCAACTGTATTATACCTTTAAATGAGAAACGTTTCAAAATACAATCATTCACAAAGATTATGTACCTGGATAATTCATTCTTGTCTTTATGCTTTTTACTCAGATTTCTCATTTCCTCTTTTGTCTGTGCATCCAAACGTTTCATGAGTTCGCTCACTTCCCTGAAAGACAGAAAGAATATGTTGAGTGAAAACCGAAACATAAATCGAGCAAAAATGTACTGAAACAATCTTATTTGTCTAAAATTGAAAGACTGAAAGAAATAAAATACAAATCTGAACGAAGCTTAAATATTATATTCTTTTCAGCTATAAATTATTAAATACGCTTTAATAAGTGCGGCGAATTTCGAATTTAAATCCTAGGCACATATCAAGGATATCTGAAGTAATTTTCCCAATACTTACCAACATGCGTTCTATCTAAATTATCTTTAACGTTGTTCCGCCAAATTTTACTGTAAATTTTCTAAAATTTTTGTGAATATCAGATTTTTGTCCGCGAATGTCGAATAAGTCCTTGAATTAAGGACATTTTCCCTTCTTATTATACTTACAAAAACAAATTCTTCTTATTATAATTACAAAAACAAATTCAAAATATATTTTCTAAAATTCAATCTAGAACTTTAAGTTAACTTAAACTTGCTGGACTTCCGGAACAAAGTCATTTTCTGGAGTTATTTAAAATTACCCTCCATTGCATTTGAATGTCAACAACTGACTTCAATCGTTAGTAACATGTTCGATAGTAAGTAACATTAATAGCATATTTAAAAAAAAAAAAAAAAAAAAAAAAAAAAAAACATTATTTTGCTCATTAAGTAACTTTTTCTCAAACATGTTACTTGATGAACAAAATCTACGTATATGCAATACAAGGTACAAAAACTCTCTGAATATTTTTCCAGAATTTGATCAGTTTATAAGGAAACATTTCAATTAAACGTGTTTACTTTAATGTTCTAGTCATATGCATTATTACTTCCTTTTTGGTAAACATCTTTCTCTTCTACAACGTTCATTTTAATCTTAAATTCAAAATCTTTCGCGAAATTAGTAGGTTCTAACCTTGAAGTTACAGCTACGTGTGTGGAACGTTGAGAACTGTTAAGCGAATAATCGCTTTAGCTCAGGAAACAGAAACGTATACTCAAGCAGGGTTAATTACCACTTATTGCTCAAAATAAGGATGAACAGATGGCCCTTTTCTCAGGACGTACAGAAAAGCCTCCACTTGGGCTTGAACTCAAGAGTACTAAGAAAATCAAACTTAACTAATGCTTAACTTAAAAGATATAGCCGGAGCTATCAAAATTCTACGGGAGTTGGCTCCTAAATGTTAACTAAACGGCGAAGCTATCAAGGGCCTGAAATACGGCCGAGCGTAGTACTAGCTTAGAGAGAGTGTAGCCAAAAGGCGAACGCGCGCTAGTCAGAATCTCTGGCTCTCTAACGAAGTCAGTGGAACTTCGACTTAAGTACTGCTCTTCCTACATTTGCATTTAACCGCGATTCTAAAAACATGCTCTGGCAGGAAATTTGCAAGCTGAAATTAGAAGGGATAGGGAAGTAGCTTTAACTTAAGATAACTGTTTAAGATAAACCTTACAGAGTAAATAATGAACTACGAAAATTTCGCAAAGTTCACTATTTATCCTGTGACAAATCCACGAATTTCGCTTTTTCTTCCCGCGATAAAATTTATGCGATCTATATAACTTACATTAGTTATTCATGTTTTGTTGTAGTACTATTCTGATTAATGATGTCAGATTTTATCACACTACTACGGGGAGAGTAAACAAATTTCTGGTTGCAATAAAATACACATAATGTTTCAAGCTAGCTTTACTCTTGTATAATGTCAGTGAAAAATTCGTAATCATAATTATTAAATTTAATCTTTATTAGTTAAAAAGATAACAGTACAGAATTATATGTATTGTATGTATTGTTGTTCCCAATCTCATTTGTTTGAAAAGTTCAGTACAAGCCCACAACATTCATTGTGGCAAAGAGTCACATGCGCCTGTCGTTGGCAAGAGCCTTGAGCACCTCATAGGTGACAACCCCGCAATATGAAGAAACAAATGTTATTTGAAGCAAGCTTAATGTAAAATTTAGATTACAGATATTTTTACTAAAAGAGGAGATGTGATCAAAAGAATCAAACTCTTCAACTTAGATTATATTCTTAAATACTTAGTTTGAAAGTACGCAATACGATATAGGTAAATCGTACATAAAATTTTCATTTTTTATGGAAAAAATTCAAATATATTTAAGTTTTAACACATTAAAATTGAACGAATACACTCTTCAAAAAACAAATATTAAAAAGTCCTCTTTGAATCAGTATCAGTTTCGAGTAGTACGTTTCGACATTCAGTTTGACTTATCTACGATTCCAGCAATCATTCAGTCAAAAATTTCATTTAAAGGAAGTTCAAGTAATCGAAGTTTTGGCCTATCTTGACAATATGACAATTAAGTAATCAAAGTGCATTAAAAAATAGAAATATTGCAGAATTTATACTGATGCAACTTCCTGTCAATAGAGGTATGACAGGTAATTAAAGAGAACTCTTGTAGAGGTTTGTTGTTTCTGGCATGACACTTAAGATTATAAGGTATCACTCATTTATCTCTTTCAGGACAGAAAAAACTTGCCTTTAGAGAGGCGCTTTAGTTTTGTGAAGCGAAAATAATCGCAAAAAGACAAATGTAGAGAACACGCTGGATGACTATATACAGGGTGTTTCATAGAGCATGGGACAAACTTGGAGGGGTGGTGAAGCGTACTAAAACATGCATCTTTTGCATAGGCTTGTAGGGTCTAAAGTGACTGGTTAAGGCAAGAACGCAAAAAAAAAAAAAACGACACGAGAGGAAAATGTGTTTATGTACAAAATCAACGCAAAGTGCTTCTTTGCAGCAATAGAGTATTCACAATAAATGTTTAAAAAAGGTAACACTAACAGTAATAGGAACTACATCTATGATTGGCTGGCAATGCAGCGGTAGAGGGCGGTAGTGAGTTGGACAAACCACGATCCGATGCATCAGAGGATCATTCGCAACTCTGATGTCGAGCGTATTGGGTGAGTTTAAGCACAGGGAAAAAGCTGACATGCATCTCATGCATGGTGCTGCTAATGGGAACGGCAGAAAAGCGCTACGGTTGTACCAGGAACGGTTTCCGAACAGGCGTATGCCGAAGCACACAATGTTCGAGAGGTTGCATCGGTCTCTGTGTGAAAACGGGTCATTTGAAGCCACCTCTGGCACTAGGAGTGGAAGAAGTACACGACAACATCACACTGAAGAATCCATCTTGAACATTGTGCATGAATCACCTCAGACAAGTGCAAGAGCTATTGCATGTCGTCTGCAGCTGAGTCATTCCACCGTTTGGAGAGTATTGCATGAAAATGATTTGCACCCATACCATTTGCAGAGATTCCAAGCCTTGGAAGAGACAGATTACCCTCTTCGAGTTCATTTCTATCATTGGTTCTTGCAGCAGTGTGCGTCGCAGGCGGATTTCCCATCGGATGTGCTGTTCACGGACGAGGCAACTTTCTCACAGGACGGCATCTTCAATAGCCACAACATGCACGTGTGGGCAACTCATAATCCACATGCATTCCAAACCCGCTTCTCCGTGAATGTGTGGGCGGGTATTGTTAATGAGTACCTCATAGACCCATATCTCTTACCTGCACGTACAAATGGCTTTATGTTATCATATTTTTCCGCAAGAGGTGCTACCAGAATTGCTGTAGGACGTACCGGTTGTCGCTTGTGATCGGTTCCAGCATGATGATGCACCAGAAATAACCACGTGTGGGTCCGCAATTACTTGGATGAGACATTTCCGGCCAGATGGATTGGCCGTGGTGGACCCGTTCGATGGCCAACCCGTTCACCAGATTTATCCAGCTTGGAGGTTTTTTTTTATGGGGCCATCTGAAAAGCATCATTTACGAGACTCCCGTTGACTCACTGGAGGACCTCGTTGCACGACTAGCCATTGCGGCTGCAAGCGTGCGCGAAATGCCTGTCGTTTTTCAAAATGTTCGTCAATCTCTTCTGCGACGTTACCAAGCACGTATTACTCCTTGTGGTCGCAATTTTGAACATTTATTGTGAATACTGTATTGCTACAAAGAAGCTCTTTGCGTTGATTTTGTACATAAACACATTTTTCTGTCGTGTCGTTTTTTTGCATTCCTGCCTTAACCAGTCACTTTAGACCCTACATTCCTATAAAAAATGCCTGTTTTAGTACGCTCCGCCCCCCTCCAAGCTTGTCCCATGATCTATGAAACACCCTGTATACATACTTATTTTCAGGATGAATCGGCTCTACGAAGCGACCAGGGGGAAGAGGGATTATCATGCGATACAACGGTGTCCGAATGAATTACGTAAGAGTAAAAATCATCTGCTTAATTCTCAGCTATTTTAGGAGTTTCTCAACAAAACATTTAAAACTGCAGGAATATTTTGACGCCCTAGTTTGTAAGATAAACTTTATGTCACTTAATGTAAACACCTATTTAATCTTTCCACGGTAAATAACGCTAAGAAATAATTGTCCCGTATTTAGCTTACATTCCAAGTGAATACAATTATAGCAAAAGTAACTCAACGTTCATTTGCTCTACGACTGGGTAGTTTAAGGGGACTCATACACCTTAAAACCCATAAGATGTTCGAATAGGTGACTGTTGCAAGAATTGGGATAACGTATTTATTTTAAAAGCAATTACTACCAACTTTTTACAGCTGACTACATAATATAGCTGCTTTCTGAAATAATAATCAGAAAATTTGTGTTGCCACAAATATTTTTATAATTTAATCCGCTTTGTGACAACATTTTTCGTCGTGTTTCCAACTTGCGCGCACAGTTTAAAACATTCTGTTTCATAATTTAATTCCATGTTTAATATATAGCTTTTATAACATTTGGAAACTACTGTGAACCTAAAATTCTAAAAATTTCATGTTAAATTTTTATTTTATTTTGAGTTGAATTTATAAAATGTATTTTATTAACAAAATTTGTAATGTTTTCGTCCATAAAATTTTTCAATATTAAAATATTCATCAGATTGTTGGTTCAGTTAGGAAATAGTGCCCATATAAAGAATTCCATCCAATTTCAAATATGTACCATTAGTCATTTTTAAAATATCATGCGCGCAAGGGGGAAACATGGCGAAATTTTTTTGTCACAAAAAGGATTAAATTACAAAAATATTTGTGGCAACGCAAACTTTCTGGTTACTAGTTTCCAAAGCAGCTATATTATGTAATCAGCTGTAAAAAGTTGGAAGTAATTGCTTTTAAGATAAATAAAATACCCCAATTCTTGCAACAGTCCTCTATTCGAAGATCATGAGGGGTTTAAGGTGTACGAGTCCCCTTAAGAGCTAAAGCGTTAACAAAACTCTACTGTTTGTGCTTGAGAATATAATAATGCTTAAAATATTTGCAAATCAAATAGTAAATTAAAATCTATAGGATCGCTATTATATCTGGAAGCTAGATTTAAAAGTCTTGCAGAAAAGACAGCGCGTTATCGCTACGTCTTGAACAACTCAAGTATAAAGAAGGTGTAGTAACATTTTTACTTTACTCTCAATTCGAACATAGAGTCACAACTTGAACTACAGACGAAATTTTGGCAACTATATCGCAACTCGCTGTGGATATATTAAATTAACAGAACATACAATGAAATACAATACAATGAAATTCGAACGTCGATAACGCAGTCTGAGAGTACGCATTAAATAGAATAAGCTGGCTCATATATTTTACTCCCGCGTATTTAAAGCATCGGCTAGCTGAGAATGCTAATGCCAGAATATAATTCTTAAACACAGCTGTCTGAAAAAGACGTGATTGCTAGAAGCTCTCTCAACTAAATATTCAAAGCCCTCGACTAAATTGGGAAATTTTGAATAAAAAAACTAATTTTTTTCAGGTAAACCTAAATATACATCAACTTTAAGATGAGGGTAAAAATTTTATTGGTTCTGATACAAATTTATTTTTTCAAAAAATTTATAAAAATAATTTAAAAATACAAATTAAAAGAATATAGTGTGGACACCACATGACTTCCTTGTACGGTCTATTAAATTATACGCATTTTCATTGCAGGTCATTTAAACTTATTTCCTTGAATTATTCTAATATACACTCATGTCCAAAATTATGTTTACATGCATAAATTCACGGATTTCTCAGAGACTATGACTTATAATTTAATGAATTTTCGTGGAATCATACATAACATGATGACACATAAATGCAAAAGAAAAAATTGAAGATCACCTCATATGATATAAAATTGTAGTATGAAACAATAAAAATGGTAATAAAGTGTGACAAAGAGCGTTAAGAAAAAAAGGAATGATTCAGAAAAAGAATTAAGTCTTACAAATTTAATATGGAATATGATCTCCCCTGATTTGTACACACATATCACAACGTGTTTTAAGGCTGGAAATAACGTTGTTAACCACAGTTTGGGGAATTAATCTCCACTCTTCCAGCAATGCCGTCCTCAAAACATTTACATCTCTAGGAGGAGGATGTATACGTGCAATTGCTCTTCCAAGGTAGTCTCATAAGTTCTCTATCGGGTTAGGGTCAGGAGAGTTTGGTGGCCAAAGTATTCGCTTAATGTCTTCACTTTCAAGGAATTCATCAACGAGGTTTGCTCGATCTGGACGGGAATTATCATCCATAAATAAAAAGTCAGGTCCATATGCACCCCTGAAAAGTCTTACATAAGGATCTAAGACCTCATCTCGATATATCTGGCCTGTCACAGATCCGCTGCTGAACACGTGTAGGGGCGTACGTCCATCGATCATTGTTCCACCCCATACCATCACACCTCCACTACCGAAACGGTCACGTTCCCACAATGTTCGAGGGATCATTTCGTGTTCCTGACTCCCTCCAGATGTAAACACGTTTAGAATCACCAGTTAAACTAAACCGCGACTCATCAGTAAAGAGAACATGGGACCATTGATGTTCAGTCCAGTTCTGATGTTCTTTACACCAATTAAAGCGATCCCTCTTTTTCTGTGAAGACAGTAAAACACATACCCTTGGCTTTCTGGCATAAAGGCCTTTTTCATTAAGCCTTCTGTATATCGTTTGCCGTGATGCAACAGTTCCAGTGGCGGCTGCAAGCTCTGAACTTAACTGGCGAGCCTTTCTGTTACGACGGGCAGTTAATGCCAGATACCGATCTTCAGAAGCAGTTATCATTCGTTTCCGACCTTGTACAGGCCTCCTTACAACACTTCCATCATTTTGAAACTGTTTCCATAGCTTAGAGACTGTCTGTCTTGAAATATTCAGACATGTGGCTATTTCCATGATTGACTGCCCTGCTTCTAAACGGCCGATAATTCGCCATTTTACAGATTCTTCCAAATGATACTTCGAAGCCATAACAAACCGCTTTGAGTCCCTACACACTGAAATCAAACGCTATGTTGCAGAAATTCACTCAAATATTCAGTTTCCGCAAAGCGTTTGATTCACCCTTGGATGACGTAACGCCTAGATTTGCATATCACAAACCGTTTGATTACTTTTGATTGGATAATGCTAATTAGGCTTGGTTTTCACACATTCCCTGCAAATACGGATCACATTGATTCGATATTTCATTGAATATCATCATTTTTGGGTATGTAAAGATAATTTTGGACATGAGTGTAATTCGCCGATCTCTCAAGGTAAGTGAAAAATGACATTAAAATTCCAAATTTTGAAATTAAATATCCTCGTCAATTTTTGTTGTAAGGAAGACAAACTTCTTAGATTTTGTTTTTCATAACGAATATAAAACTTTCTCAAATATAAGTACAGGAACTGCAACATTGCATTAAAATTTAAATCTCATTACTTGTCGAAAATTATTTTTTTAAAATTTGACATTATCAGGGCATGAATATTTTCGTCATTTAAAGCTAATCAGCATCGGACGGAATAATATGACTGCGATCAATGATTACAAAAATACAGACCAGGTACGGACTTTAAAGCTAGAATAAGGGGGTGGGTATATATGTATACGTTTGGTACTGCGATTACAGTATAAAAGGGAGGTTCACAACTAGATGTTATAGCAGACTCATTTACAAGATTTCGATGTTCTACGGCTAATCGTAATAATCTTTCTACAGCTAATCGAAAAGAGACTCATCTGAAAAATTATGATTTCGCTGGAGATTTTTTTTTTTACATTAAGAATCTGGAAAGATGCCGCAATAAGTTTTACGCATTAATATACAAAGAACGGTTAACCAAGAAAATGAATAAGCAGGAAAAATCTGAGAAGAAAACCCGAAAATCGTCAGTACTTGCAACGTGTTACTTCGTTCCTTTCTTTTTTTTTTAATAACAATGCGATAAGGATTTGATTAAAAATGATATTATGGCACCCCCAGTTTTCCATTACAATAGATAAAATATACCAGTTTCCTAAAAGGATACAAAAATTAATATTTGGAAATTAGCTCCGTTTATTCGCAATAGCGATCTGTTAATTAAACAATAAAAATAAGCCATGTTACCATTAGGCTTTAAGACTGATACCTTTTTCTTGATTCGTAATCCTAAAAAGGAAAAAGGAAAGTATTCAAAGATAAATCTTTTACCTGTCATGAAGACTTTGCAAGCGCTCCACTTGCGATGATTGCATTAATTGCATAGCTTTGTCCATTGCAGAATACAACTGAAACACGGAAAGAAAAAGGTCCATTTTGTACAAATAAAAAGGAAGTATTTCCATACTGTTTTAAAAGCAGTTGCAAGGATAGATATAGCCTTAAAAAGGACAAATCATTATACGTAGAAGTAATTTTGAAATTTGATTTGATAACTGATATGATATCAAATCCAGTCATCTAAATGCTACGCTAGTGAAAAAAATTCCAAAATAACGACAAAAAAATCAGTTATTTTCTAAGGTTGGATTTGATTCGTTGCTGTTTGATACTGAGAGACTGCATAGAATTTGAAACTCGTAAATCTTCTCTTTAGAATACTATTAACGCATTCCAAAATTATCAAACCTTAGTATACAAACTTTTGACAGTAATAAACTTTTAATAGAAGGAAGTACAAATTGTTGTATGACACCGGCTTGCCCTCGTCTCTCATTTATTATTCCATAGTGGTTATGGTAATATGTTAACATTGTAGCTCATTCTGTTAGAAATTAATTAAATATTACAAATATGAGTTATTTATTTGATTGTCATGTATTTACGAGTTAAATCTCAAAGTATCTCAAAGTAGGGCAGGGGCAGTTTGCCCGAATGCATTATGCCTCAGTATGTGAACAAAAGTAGTGCATCAGATTTGCTGTCATAGATATCCTTAGCGATATACAAGGTGGAACATTAAAGGTCCTATGCGTGTACAGACCATGGAGGTGAGAAGTAATGGAACGGCTCTAAGCAGCCCTACCTGCAAGACCAGTAAAATCCATTTCTCCGATAAGCTTTCCAATCTAGCTCATTTTTATCAGCTCAGTTAAACTGCTGATTACATGCAACTGTATGCGTTTTACACTGTTTTAAGCATATTAGGAAAACCACCACTTTGCAATTAAATGAAAAATTTTGATCACACTATTAAAATGCTTCTTAGACGTGTTAAAGTTAAATTTTAGGAGCATTAGCAGTCTCCATTAAGCATAAATAAGATATTAATAAATGCCTTTAAATAATAATGATGGGCCTGGTGATATAATTTCAAGCAATTAGTTCCTCTGTGCTACTTAAAATATGGATGGATAATTTAAGAAACAGTAGTAAAATGGTAAAATGACACTGTATGTGGATATAACATTAATAATTAATTTATAACTACTACATTAATAACTAAAAAATGAAGGGAAATGTAATGTAGCATTTTTTTCGGAAATCATCCAACAACAACCATAACAAGTTTCTGGTATAACTAACCAGAAACTGTTAGCATAAATTTAGGTATTTTTGCATAATGAAACACAAAAGCATAAAAAACGAACGTGCGCCAAGATATATATTGGCGAAAGAAAGCGAAGGTCGGGACATTCGATTCTCACCTTAGCTACTTGTATCTGGGCCAAAGGTCTAATTCAATTAGTGCTTTCTCTTTCAGGTATTGTGTCAAAGTATGTTCTTGTTTCTTTTTCATTGCCTAAATAGGTAAGCCTGATGATAATTCTATGTAAGTTATTCTTTTTAGTACTTAAATTTTTAATTTTTAATGTGAAGAGTGTTATTTTAATTGGTGTTCTACTTACGTTAAACAGAATTCTCATACTTGTTAAATAAAGATTTCGTAGTTATTTTGACTTATGATTCTTTGATTAAAATAGAGGAAAAATAGAGGAAATGTACTCAATATGCCTTACGTGTTAATGCACAATACTACAGAAAAATACTTTAAAGAAAAATAAAATACCAAAATTTCTATAATTATTTTCTACACTTAAGGAGAAAAAGGCAAAATATTATTTCACGAAACATGAACATTAATGGAAGTATAAATTCCATCCGATATTTAAAAAATTAGAAATTTTATGAAGACTGTTTAAGTTACATAATCCCTTATTTCTTCTGCATTAAAATACTTACTTCATAATATTTCATCCATACTACCAAAAACGTAGTACAGTTTATGATATAAATTATGCAAAAAAATAGAGAGCAGATTTATATGTCACTAGGCAGAAATTTTTAAGTTCCATCCTAGAATTTTAAGAGACAGATTGATTGCTATGGAGCTCATCTCATGAAAATAACTTTCTTCGTTATCTTCTTTGTGACATACAGGGAAATGCACATTAAAATTCTGATGAAATATTATGTCTTATTATAATTTAAGAAATTAATTATAATAAAATTTGCCTTCATAGATTTTATTCACATTACTTATAACATTTATGCACACTATTCTTAAAACAAACTGAAAACTTTCCAAATTCAATTTTATGACAAGTAAATTAAATAAGTCAAATTAAGTAATTACATAAGATAAAATTAAACGAATTAAAATTTGGTAAAAACATCATTTAAAATTTTAGCAAAATCAAAGTATTCTTATGATATATCAAGAATATTTTTTTACTTATTTTTATTATTAGCTTGATTTCTATAGCATATCTTTTCATTCTTTCTATTCATTTTCTTTTATTATTAGCATTTTTCATTAATGTATTATGAAAAACTTGATTATACTTGAATAATAAACGTAACAATTGTTCTCCTCTAAACAAAAATAATTTATTGAATATAGATCTAAATTTCTGTAATGTAACTTTTTCGATAATTCTTTGCACCAATGTATACTTCTCATCCTTAGATAATAATGTTTACTTATTGCTCGAATTAAGTGCACAATATAATCTTCAGTCGGACATATGACAAGATACAGATGATATTTCTTCCAATACAGTGTTCTGATAGGGTCGAGGATAATGCGCTAATATTTGCAATGAGGAACACTTATTGATTATTTAAAGCTACGTACTTTTGACGAGCTTTATCCGTTTCTAGGAAAAAATCCCACAGGAATAATGCTCACAGGTGGAGCGGACGTCGTGTTTAATCTCGGAGGCCGGAAACTAGTCAGCTTTCGCCTCATCCCACTGTCTTTACGGTCCTCTTTCACTCTCGTGTTGGATTGGGTTACTATAGACGTCAATGACACTCTCAACACTATTTTCGATATTTTTTAATTAAAAGCGATAAAATGATTTCTTGCTGCATGATTAAATGTTCAGAAAGAGCTGATGCATCAAAAATATATCAGTGTTCATCCATTAATCATGCAAAATAGCAATGGAGGCTCAGTTTTCGTATCTAATGATGTTTTATTTACCTTTATGGTGCAGACAGATGCTATAGCCAGTTACTTTAAAATAGGCACTTCAAGGCCGTTTCTAGCCTCTCCCCATTTGCCATTGTAATTCGTGTCAGCATCATCCTGCAACATTTATTTTCTCCACGTCACCTAAGGTTGTTGTTCAAATCAGTCTTCATTCGCATGCTCTTCATGAATAGAAACAAGCTAAACGGAAATGAAGTGGGGGAAAATTTTAAGTGATTGCCCCTTTTTTTTCCGCAGCTGTAGTTCCTATGGTTACGAGTCAAATCGGTGGCGAAAATAGCCTTGTTTTAAAGTAACAAACAAATCTATTGCGACCATTGTAGAATGTTCCCATTGTCGCCACAAAAGCCGTAAAGACATATGAAGGAGATAAGATGTATTCTTTTCAACAAAGAATCAAAATAGTGGACTCTGGTAGGGAAGCAAAAGAAGCCGTTTCTCGTGCGTCAGGAATGGACAACGTCTAAACCCATGCCGCCGGAAGAATATGTTATGATGCAAGGTCGTATTTTGATAGAGGTCATATGTAAACATTGACCAAAAAATGACATTTTTACAACTATTTTTTTTAATGTTGCTCAAATTTAAGAAAAACCTTGCTGAAAATTAGGTATCTTTTGAATTTAATATTTTTAAATTTTAAAATCGATAAAAATTTCTTTGTCTGCTTTTCAAAGGAAGGCTTTCTTTATTCTCTGTCGTCTCCGAAAAGGAAGAGGAAAATTTACATTATTTAGTATACAAGTATCAAATATGTTCACAGAGTAAAAGTATTTCACACAGTAAAACTGCACTTAGAATTTTCAGCTTAAGAAATGCAATCAGAATAAATTTCGCTCTCTCACAATTCAAACTCATAAATTCTAACTTAATAAAGAAATTGAAGAATCTAAAACGCATATACTTATCAGCAACTTTAACACAGAAGCCTTAACTTAAAACTTAAAAAATTTCATCATCAAATTATCAGCACAGATCTAACTAGTTAAGTGGGAGATTTAAAGATGGAAAAAGGTTTTATTTTTTTTTTCTTTTTACTTAAACATTTGGTAATTTTAACGACATGTTTCTGTTTTACGATCTCATAAGGTTACATGTATGTTTCCCGAAGCATGGAATTAAAAGAAATAGCTTATTTCATGTCTGCTTTCTGATGCTTAAATATACCTGGAACATGGTAAAAACCATTTTTTCTGAAAGTGAATAAAATTATTTTTGCCAGCCATTTCCTTAATGCAATTTAACCAGCAGTGTTCGTTATCAGGCATTACGAAACGCGTCAAGAACTCGAAAATATATCCATATAATAGCTCTCGAAATGTATCCATATAATAGTTCATTATTATAATGTTACTCATGTGATAATAATGAACTAGTATATGGCTACATTAATGCAATGCACTATTAAATTACTATCGAAAAGCAAATTGAAGCTCTAAGTTTCATTTTTATTTTTGTTAAATATTCACATTATTGTTAAATTTTTGCCACTTTTTATTTTAATTATATTCCAGTTCTCCAGAATATGCGAATTGCATAAATGGAAGTTATTAATATAGGAATTTCCGTTTATGCAATTATTTTGAATTCAAGGAATTATAACTACTTATACTAGTGTCTAAAACTTGAGATTGAGCGTCTATTGCTGAAAGTTGTAATGATGGTGCGGCTGTCCCGTTGACGGTCTTCTGTCTAAAGCTTGAGAATGCTCCTGAATATTAAAAAGAATTATTATTAAAAAGAAGTATTATAAAAAATATTAAAAAGCTGCAATTAATCTCAAGGCCAAACTTCTAGAAATAACTGATTGTTTAGTGTCAAAGGAAGCTAAGTTTGGGGCATATAATATAATAAATTAAAGCCATTTGAAGATCTGGACGACTAATAAATCGGAAACCTTTGTTTAATATTCCGTGTTAATAAGGGAATAATCCAGCGAAATATAAATTTCTTTATAGAAATTCAAAAAGAGATAAAATTATTAAAAATTGTAATAAGTAACGAAATAGGAAAAGCCGTGAGATTTCAGTTGGGAATCTCATTAAATAATACATATATTTTTGTTTATAAAAACTGTACGACGATTTAGGAACATAAAAAAGTCCTTCTCAATGACCAGTCATTCTCCTCCGTTCACACGGCGTACCTTGGATCCTTTGTCGTCGACGAGACGTAGTGACTCATAAAAGAAGTTACTTCAGCCAGATAATGAAACTCTATCGTTTCGCTACACCATTTTATTATACGGTTAGTGCGACACTTCAGAAGAAACTCCAGATCACGCATGCGCTATTATCCTGAAATTCTAAGCGTTTGCATATTATACCCTGTTTTGCATTTGCTGTAAATTTCAATTAATCTGCATGATTTCATCAAGGGTTTTTCCATTTTTACAAATAGGAGTGTGAATTATGTATTTTCAGTCGGCACAATCAAACATGAGATTTTATATATACTGTACAGTAAATCAATAATTTTTGCTTTTCATAAATGGTTTTTATAAATATTATGAGATACTGGTACTTACTGGTTCTTGATATTTGGAATAAATCTCCATCTCGGAGTGTAAATGCTCTTTGTTTAAGGCCAACATAGTTTGAGAAAAGTTATTACGTAGTTCGTCCAACTAGAAAAAGAAACCATAGACTTGATTTTCGTATCATGAATTTTTAAAGGTATTTGAATTGTTTTTCATTAAGAAAAAAACTTCATAACTAAGCGACTTTAGAAGTAATCTTACTAATGCCAATTTATGGTAGTTCGAGTAGATTTGTAGTACTACTTATGCATTCAAGATTTATACAGATCTCTCTTGCAATAAACCATTTCTATGAAATGCATTTCTTCATAAATAAAAACGCCTTAAATTAATGAATGTGTAACCACAATTTATAGAAGAAAAGTTTTTGAACCTTCACAAGATACAAAATAATTTCCCAAATTATATCACATAGTATAAAAACCAAACTACAACACTACATAATATATTTAAAAAACATGCATCATATGTTAAATACACATCTTAGTTGTAAAAAGTATTGTATCATTTTCATTTAACACAAATCATTTTCAATTGATACAAAATAATTTTACTTAGCCAGAAATAGCATAACAGCAGCTAATTTTACTTAGCCAGAAATACCATGACCTCAAATATATGAAGTAGTGTCAAGTATAAGTTGAGTTAGTGGAAGGTTTTGAAAACTGGACCTGGTAATGTAAAAATGTAGGTCATATTATTGGGTTATCATTCTGCTGCCTGAATGCACCAGACACTATAGCCTATAATATGAACTCCTTCCTGAAAGACCTGTAGATTGACGAAGGCACCCTGCAAACCCTTGTCGAGCAAAATTCCACAGTAATTGGAGGAACTAGTAGAAGATGAAGAAGAGTGTCTTTTAGATTAAAAATGAACTTTATTTATCCTAATTTTGAAAAATTAAAGAAGTATAAAAAATTAGATTATTTATAAAATGACCTAATTTTATTTCGTCCTTTCCTCAACCGTCAAGCAGAAAAAGTAGCAGTTACTACACGTTCTCTGGCTATCAACTACAGTGTCAAAGTAAAAGCTTATTGCTTGCTGTGAGTAATATAACTAAAACGTGTTGTTTTACTTACAAGGATGTTCTTATTATAATATTCTATATAATAAGTATCCTGCAAATCTGGCCTAAACCCATGCATGATTAAAAGTTAAATTCTGTAACTCTACAATTGCTTTTTTGCCTCTTTTCTTAAAGAAGAATTAAGTGCTAATGCACATTTTTCGAATAAGCAAACATTTGCCAAGCGAGAAACATATGTACATTATTTTGAATTACACGTTTTGCTCACGTAGTAAGAGCACTTTCAGTTTACAACCACGAGGTTTTATCGATATGAAACTCAATACAGTTAATTTTGAAACATGAAAGCTGTTGAAAGCTGTTGAAAGCTGTATAAGCTTTCATGTTTCAAAATGTGTAATATTTGAGATGATGTGAACATGTAAAACTTATTTCGTATGTCAATTGATTGGTACAAATTTATGTTCCTATTAATTCAAGAGATCTAGTGTTCATAGAAGAGAAAGAATGTAGGAGTGTGATAGAGGAACAAAGTGATCATGATTTTGGTAAAACAAAACCGTATTCATCATTAATACGATTTTCATTTGTAGAAAGTCAAGTTTAACTAATTGCCCATGAAATTATCATATTAGCCCGAGCATATTCTCGTTGTGCAAGTCGTTAACAAATCCCGCTTGCAATTGGAAAATCCGTGGTTCGAATTCCGAAGAGGACGCAATGGATTCATCATGCGTCGAGCCTCAGAAAATCTAATAGTCTGTACAATACAGTTCCTAACAACTGATTTTAAATTATATTAATTTAAACGTTGACTTGTGGTTTAGTACGAAATTAAAAACATAAAATTTTCTATTTTTTCATTCACTTCATTCATGTTGTTCTATAGATGAAATAAATTTCGAACAGCAAATTTACATAATCTAGCTTGGTATGATTATTTAAACTTAAACGTTATCTATAACGTGTTGAACACTTCAACTCTAAGCTTGGGTTATAATCAAATATGAGGGTCGATTTAATATGAACGAGCCCCAATATTTAAAAAACACATGCTTAAGGAAAAATCTACATTTTTATAAATTATTTTGCTACATAATCTTTTTATTCCATGATACATTTCACTCAATGTTTTACTAGTTTTTTCATTCCTTTCTAGTACAATAAAGCTGGGCGAGTATTTAACGAGTTGCGGACGAATGCTTCCACTTGACTGATGGTTTTAAATCGCTTGTCCCCAAGTGCTCCTTTAAGAGATTTGGACAAGAAAAATCCAGCCTCAAAACGTCGAGGTCAACATTTGACCCACAAACAATCGAGTTTTGGCTTTTACGGTGTTTCCTTCGCTACATTATGCTTGTACGCATTGATTTTAAATGCATCTATGTTTCGTCATCGCTGATAATTTAAGTCATAAAGGTTCTGTCATAAAAGCTTTCTGATCATTGGTCAGCGAAGACTACTAGGATGTGCTTACATTTACAACATATTTAGGTCTTCCTCTATTTCATTACACCCAACCCTCACGCTTGACCAGGACATAGCATTTTTACCAAACTGAAGCTGCAGTCTGCGGTAAATTTCGCCTGGTTTTACGTTTTCATGGGTGAAGAACTAATATTATGCATTGCTTGACAGAAACTAGCCCATTCTTCTTACTGATCGTGAAGGCCACTAGATGAAACAGCGAGAGTCGGCAGCAGTTTGTGTGCCGCCAGATGTCGCTGCGAATGAAAAACAGGTCTGCCCGACATTCCCTATTCTGTGAGTACGGAAGTCGTCGGAATCGCGGGGAATCGTCGGAATGTTGCCACGTAGTCAATCAGGCTTGTGTAGTTAGTTCTAAGTAGACAATGGCTTTGTATCTGTTTTCACTGCTAATTTTTTCGTATTTAAACGAAAAATACGGTCGCAGATTTCTGAATCGGCGGCGAATTTATAGAAAATATGTTAATGCTTTTGCTCTGAAAAATATGTTTTCATTGCATATTTCAGATTGCCAAAATTTATAGTTATTTTAATTTGCGATGAGCTGAGAGAGTATTTGGAGCCACATTCGGAAAACAAGAACGCAATTTCTACTGAAAGAAAGGTTATTTATACTTTTCCAGAAATTTTAGATATATATTGTAATTATATAGTTTAAAAATAGTAGAAGATAATAAGTAGTTATCTAGCATATAATACTTCTTCAGTTAACAATAATATAGACATCCGAGAAGCGTCTAGTCGATTTATGAACAGCAAGAAATAAGTTTACTTTATAACAATGGAATACCTTACGAACAATATTGTGAACACAATAAGGAATGTCGTTCAGTATTACGCGAAATTCACACTACTGTAAAATAAAATATAAATATTAAAAAAATTATTTTATAGTTTTATAATATTTTTTCAGTAATAGTACTACTAGTGGTGTGATACTTTTAAAAATAAATTTTATCACAAAGGGCCTTAGCCCAGAAGGGCTATTAATTGCGTTTTGGCATTTTGTGGCGTTTCACTATAAATGACTTTTAACTTTTCGAACTGTTGCCACCAAATGTTATCGCACTGTATTATAGTTAAAGAAATTAAATAATGAGGAATCTTCAAAAATATATGAATGTTTTTGCATTGTGGTAAAACAACGGTACCGATGTAAATTTATGTACTATTGTAAATTTTGAATAACGTAATCCTCCACCCGAATATAGGCATCTGAAAGCCCAAATTCGGAACTGGGAATTTGTTTTATTATCTGTTTCATATTTTGTAAAGCATTTTTAAGTTTTTGATTAAGAAACTCAATGATTTCAAAGCGAGCAATGACAACACTGTACGGAATAATAGTTAAAAAAAAAAAAAAAAAAAAAAAAAAAAAAAGAAAGAAAGAAAGGAAGCATTTTCATCTCTAGAGCGCGAAACGGTGTATAGGAAATTCTAAAGATATGCTCTTTTTAAATTATACGATATTGCGGTTGAAATGAATCTTATGGTTTAAGTGCGAAGAACATGATATTTAATAAATAAGGGTAACACGCAAAATGTTAAAAAAATGGCCCTTTGGGCGTAATATAAAATCCGAAAGATTTCAGATTTTTTCTTTATTTCTTTATTTATTTTTTTATTTTATTTTATTTTTATTTTATTTTATTTACTTATTTATTTTATTTTATTTTATTTTTTTTTGTATGTGTGTAATTTTATAACGATTTAAAGCTGGTTTCTAAGGGAGGACTTTCTGAGGAAAAGTATTTCGTATACACTCTGCACATGGGGAAACCCACGAAAACTCCGATGCGGCCAGCCAGTTCGCGCGATTCGAACCTCGAACCGAACTACCTGCATTCAGCGACTCTACGGCTTGGCCGCTGGCGGTCAATAAGACCGCCAGCGTAATAATAATGCAGTACAATAATAATGCAGTATAATTCTACTAATAAAGTAGAATTATACTGCATTATTATTGTATTATGTTATAAAGTAACAGTGCTATAAGACTGAGGATTTCTTCATGAAATGATACTTTTGTAATCTATTAGTATTAAAAAAATGTTTCTTTGAAAACGTTAAAAAAAATTCGTTAAGTTTTACAAAATAGAAAATCGATAATAAAACAAATTCCAAATTTCAAATTTGGTTTCCCACACGCCCATACACGTAAGAGGATTACGTCATTCAAAATTCGATGCTCTATGTACCGTTGTTTTATCACAATGCGAGAAATATACATATATTTATGCAGATTTTTCATTATTTAATTTCTTCAAATATAATACAGGAGTCTTAACATTTGGTCGCAACAGTTTGAAAAGTGAAACGGATATTTATAGTGAACCAACGCAAAATCGCAAAACGAAAAAACAATACTCCTTCAGGGACAAAAGCCCTTTGGACTTTAAAAAAAAAAAAAAAAAAAAAAAAAAAAAAAAAAAAAAAAAAAAAACAAAGCCCCTTTGGACTAAAAAATCTGAAATTTTTCAGATTTTAAATTACGTCCAAAGGGGCATTTTTTTAACGTTTTAAGTGTTACCTTTATTTATTAAATATCATGTTCTTTGCACTTAAACCATAAAATTCAGTTCAAGAGCAATATCGCAAAAAAATGTTAAATTAAGCATATCTTTAGAATTTCCGATATACACGGTCTCGCGAGCTGGAGATAAAAGTATTTTTTTTCTATATAACGTTGCCATTTCTCGCTTTTAAAGCATTGAGTTTGTAAATCAAAAATTCGTTAAAGTTTTACAAAATATAAAATCTATAATAAAACAAATTCCAAATTTGGGATATCAGATGCCCATATTCGCAGTAGGATTTCGTCATTCAAAATTCGATGACTCTATGTACCGTTGTTTTATCACAATACGAGAAATATACATACATTTATGCAGATTTTTCATTATTTAATTTCTTCAAATATAATGCAGGACTCTAACATTTTGTGGCAACAGTTTGAAAAGTGAACCGACGTTTATGAGTCCGACGCAAAATGCCAAAACGAAAGCAATAGTCCTTCGGGACTGAAATCCCTTTGGACTAAAAAAAAAAAAAAAGAAAACAAAATCTGAAATGTTTCAGATTTTAAATTACGTCCAAAGAGGCGTTTTTTAACATTTTGTGTGTTACCTTTCTTTATTAAATATCATGTTCCTCGCACTTAAACCATAAGATCCAGTGCAACAGCAATATCGCAAAATAGTTTTAAAACGAGCATAGCTTTAGAATTTCCGATACAGAGACTCACGCGCTGGAGATAAAAATCTTTTTTCTGCACAACGTTGCCATTGCTCGCTTTGAAATCCTTAAGTTTGTTAATCAAAAATTCGTCAAAGTTTTAAAAAATAGGAAATCGATCATAAAACAAATTTCAAATTTCAAATTTGGTTTTCCACATGCTCATATTCGTTGAAGGATTACGTTATTCAAAATTCGATGACTCTATGTACCGTTGTTTTATCACAATACGAGAAATATACATACATTTATGCAGATTTTTCATTATTTAATTTCTTCAAATATAATGCAGGACTCTAACATTTTGTGGCAACAGTTTGAAAAGTGAACCGACATTTATGAGTCCGACGCAAAATGCCAAAACGAAACTAATAGTCCTTCGGGATTCAAATCCCTTTGGACTAAAAAAAAAAAAAAAAAAATCAAAAAAATCTGAAATGTTTCAGATTTTAAATTACGTCCAAAGGGGCGTTTTTTAACATTTTGTGTGTTACCTTTCTTTATTAAATATCATGTTCCTCGCACTTAAACCATAAGATCCAGTGCAACAGCAATATCGCAAAATAGTTTTAAAACGAGCATATCTTTAGAATTTCCGATACAGAGACTCACGCGCTGGAGATAAAAATGTTTTTTCTGCACAACGTTGCCATTGCTCGCTTTGAAATCCTTGAGTTAGTTATTCAAAAATTCATCAAAGTTTTAAAAAATAGGAAATCGATCATAAAACAAATTTCAAATTTCAAATTTGGTCTTCCACATGTTCATATTCGTTGGAGGATTACGTTATTCAAAATTCGATGACTCTATGTACCGTTATTTTATGACAATGTGAGAAATATACATACATTTACGCAGATTTTCATTATTTAATTTCTTCAAATATAATGCAGGACTCTAACATTTTATGGCAACAGTTTGAAAAGTGAACCGACGTTTATCCGTCCGACGCAAAATGCCAAAACGAAAGTAATAGTCCTTCGGGACTCAAGTCCCTTTGGACTAAAAAAAAACATAAGAATTAACTGTTTATAACAGAGTTCTCATTTTTCTATTGTAAAAGAGGTATCGATTATTATTACAGTTTTCTATTTAATGTGTCAAAGTGTTAAAACGTTGGTTTGACAAGGACTTCTTCAACTGCAGGTGACCTACATTGATTATTTTTACTTGAGTACCTCCATTGTGAAAATAATATTACTATCTTTTAATTATTTTGACATTATAAAATCTTTTGAGAAGGAAGAATATTTAAAATAAGCACTAAGCATAAGCATAAGAAATTAAAATAGAACAATGTAATATTAAACAAAGTATTACTAATATATGTATGACAAAAATTGCAATACAAATTAATCACACATACAGAATAGATTATTTTAATTTTGGTTATATATTTTACATTGAAAAATTATTTTCTATCATGTTAATTATAGGATAAATTATTTAAAATAAAACATTTTGATGCATGTGTGATAGCCGAATTCAGCAACAATCGGCCATACTGCAATGAAGGAATGACTTTTATTTCTTTTCATGAAAGAAATAATTTTTATAGAAAGAGAAAATAAAAGAAAGAAAGAAACATTAAGAAAGAAGATTAAGAATTCTTACTTAAAGAAATATTTTTCTAATATTAACTGTAAAATAGATTGCGTGAAAACACAGTTTTAATGTAAGCATGAAATAAAAAATTAAAAAAAAACTGGTTTGGTTTCCTTATTCTAGACAACAACCCAACCTAACGACTTGAACTGATTAATCACATAGAGATAAAGACTCATATTTGATCGTCCTATGCATTCTAAATTTCGAGAAAAAGTGAAAAAAAAAATCCATACCTTTGCTCGTTGTTCAGGAGGAATGATCTGACTATCTACTTCACCGACTCGCTTCGACTGTCGTCGAGGATTCCAACACCTGCAAAAGGAAAATATTTGTGAAAATTACTCTTGACAGTTTTCATTTAACATTATTTGGAAGGAAGAACAGCCAAATGAAAATATGAAATCTAAACCTAAACTCTAAATTTTTAAGTTCGTTAAAGCTGCATATTAGAATACTTCATTTTCTCTTCTGAAATTCCCGTGTGAAATTATAACAAATATTAGACATATTATATATAATGCAGAGGGATTTAGAGCACATTTTAGCTTCCTAATAAAGTTAAATTTGCATTTTCAGTGGCACTCCTTTCAGTACAATCAGAATAGAAAAGCGAAGACTAGAAAAGAAGACTTCAAAGAATAGAAATGCAATGAAGAAAAAGGGTTAAAAGAATAAGATCACACAGTAAACGGAATCCATTATTCTTATTTTGTGCTTAATTTTAACCGTTAGAAGTAGAAGTGTTAATCATATTTCCATGCTATGTTATACTAATTAACTTGTGCAAAACAGTATATTCTCGACGAATTTTATGTTATTGAAATGTATTCCAACTTAGCATAATTTCGATTTATCACAGTAAATAAGGAACTACTAGATAATAATCTGATAGATTTCAAATACTGTATCACCATTTCTTTCTCTTTCCTTTTCCATCACCACAATCCTATATCCACCAAAGGAAGTGTACTTGAATATGCATTTCCCTCTAAATGATTTCCATTGACTCTTTGCATTATTGAAAAACTTCTTCCGTGATGCAAAGAAAATGCCTATAAGTGAACAGAAGGGTCGTTTGTGTGAATGAAAAGTCATTTCTGTTTGGCAACAATGATGAACAAGTTTTTGTGATGAGACAGATTAGTAACAGCTGTGATCTCGCATACATCTTAGAGCTTCAAGTGAGAAGAAGGTATTGTGGATAGTCATTAAAGACGAACATCGATTACATTTAGCTTTTACTTTTTTAAAAATATGATTGCGAAAAGATATTTTCAGATATTATTATTAATTATTTTTACTACCCTACTTGGGATATTCCAAAATTCCGCTTCTTTTAATAACTCACAGCCATAGTGCAGTTCAGTTTTTTGCATTGTTTCAGTCTTTCTTGCTTTCCGTTCACATCAAACTTCACTTGTCGAATATGTACGTAATGTCACTGGGAAGCACCTGACATCTTCTGACTAGCCACTGGAAAAATTCTGTAACAAAGCCGTCACGAATCAACTCTATCTTCCAAGAGGATAATTCCAGATGATATGATTAGTGAACCCTTCCTTACTGTCTTGCCTAACACTTTGACATTCATGGTGACTTATAGGTTAGTGAATTTTACTATCATTATCCTTTAAATTATTTTTGAATCCGTAATAATTTGAAATCATTATTGTATTTCGTAGCTTTTGCAGATAGAGAAATATCCGTGGAAAATAATGTTAATATACTTTTTACTCGAGCTTTAACCCTGTCATTCCCGGAATTTTCAGTGTTAATATGGTATGTATGAATAAAAGTCAAATGATACCGCAAAAATTAATTTCAGCTACACAATAATATGCAATTTTATGTTAAAATATTATAAAAGTTTAAATATTTTAAAACGAAGTTACATTTCTTATAGTTAAATAGAATTTGCTGTTCTGGATACTTTTGGCCCTATTTGAATCCTCTGCACTGATGTCTTGAACAAGACAAAAACAACAACAAATAGAATTTAAAATTATATGAGTATAAAGTAGTGATTCATGAAATTTGATCAATAACTTGCATGATATGCCTACTTTCTTCTTTAGATCAATATACTGAATATAATAAATCTAAAGTACAGTGCAAAAATTTCTATCAAGTGGCCATTGAAAGTATGAAGCATACACTAATCCATGATTTGCTGATGATGCATTTTTAGAACAAAGAAAGAAAAACTGGAATTTTAAGTAACAGGCATCATTTTTAAAGTATAAAAAATAGAATGAAGTAAATTATATGTAAGAGATTCAAAGACTAAAATAAATCATATACAAGATAAATGCAGGGAGGAATCGAAAACGGTTGAGAGCAAGATGCAGGAAAAGTATTTTCGTTAGGTTTAAAAGAATATTAGTAAAATTATTTTTTTTATTTTAAAAATGTATGCACAAAATTAAAATTTTCCACATTCAAAAATCAAATAAATGAAGTTTTATTTGAAATATGAATTATTCCATAAAACATGCATTTGAATAAAGCGAACATAACACCCATTGCGGCCATTCTGAATTTATATTTTCAGTATTCATATAATATGACACTTGACAATTAAACGCTTCACATTTCACCGTAAATTAATCACTCCACACGAGAATCAATAACGAATCTTGTTCACAAATTATTAAATTAATATTTAATATAGAGAAAAGAAAAGGGTGGGTTACCGTGCCTGGACTCATGCAAGAGGGTTCAGTAGTGCAAGTAGTACTTACGGAGAATAAAACTTTCTGACGAACCTATTATGCGTCCGGATATTAGTATGTTCTTGACTCCGCAGCAGTTTCGCTTCTTTCGCTTGCAGGATGTCCATTTCTCGTTCACGGATCTATAACAAGAATGGAAGGAAATGAAATAAAAAATCTTCAGTTTCGTTTCTTTAATGTTTATGAATAAATTCGTATAGAGATATATACTTTAGTCCTGTTTGTTTTATTTTACGTTCATTAAACTACTGAATAATTTGAGCTTTAAGGAATATTGAATTCATGCAGAAAATGTGATAAAGGTACCAGTTTCGGGCAAAGACCAGTTTCGCCCAATGCGCAGTAGACAAAATAAAGTATAAAGAGTTCAGTATTTTTACACTTATTACATTCTGCATTGAAGTGTAAGTTTTCATTCATCAAACTGATTTGTAATTGAAATACATATAGCAGATAGCAACTTAAAGCAGTGATGAATTTATTGCTCCTTTGCGTTAAAAAATAAGTGTGTGTTAAAATAATGGTTGTAATGCGTAATAAGCAACGAGCTTTACTGAAATTTATGAATAGATGGAGCTGCATTGTTTTGAACTGAGCTCTCTTATCACTACTGTGTCAGGCATGTTGGACGGAAGTCACATATAGTCATCAGAAATTGATGTCCTAATATCAGCACTGCATCTTAATTTTATATCATCTTGTTTGGGCTTTGCTATCAAGCTTTTAATGTCCTATAATCTTAATCTTCACATTCACAGAATATATTTATATTCCGATCAATAATTAATTCTCTGATTTTTTAGCAGCCTTTGTCAGTATCATGCCATGACCATATTGAATGCTTTTTGGTTTCCTTATGCATATTGTTTCCATGATGATGAATTTGTTAAACTCACAGTAAGTTTTCGTTACCATACTCCTTCACAAAGGAAATCTATACTTTATGTTTAATATATAAGCTAAGCAAGAAACAAACAGCTGACGTTCCAATCTGGAAACTATGATGCTGTGGTGCGAGGTTGTTGTTGTCGAGTCCCTATTTCATGGAAGATTGGTTGCCAGAGCCTCAAAAACGTTGGAAAACCACAAGAGAGGACTTTCGGCTCGCCATACATTGTAAATGTAATACCGCAAAGGCACTATACATTTACAAACATCCATATGCTTTCTTCGGGATTCGAACCCGGATCCTACGGTGCCACAGAAGGCTCCGCTAACCACTATACTATCTGGGCGGCCACTATGGTGCATATGAAACATGGTTATAAATAAAATTTGAATTAATTATGCATGTATCTAAGAGATGAAAATTGTGTTTCGCTTTCTTAAAGGTCTATACGTATTTTGAAACTCAAATAAGCAAAAATTTAAGGAATGATAGAAAACATATAAACAAGCAGTTTTCACCATAGAGTGCATGGGCGGAGAGTAAGTGGTTAACCGCCAGGCGGCGCTGTAATGGAAAGCATAAAGCGTGAGTCTTCTTAGACCTCGTCAATCCTAGCTTGGATTTCAAAAGGCATGTCGACGTACAGTAATCAGAAAAAGACGGACATGCATTTTATATATGGAATGTTTTGGAAGCCGAAAGACTGTACAGGCAGCATATCCCGAGAAGACACGTGGGAGGGCGAAAACATTTCGAGCGATTGCATCGATGCCTGTGTGAAGCGGGATTCTTTGCCGTCGGTGTGCATGATACAGGCACATACATATATATACAGCACATACATGATACAGGTGTGCATGATACAGGCGTGGCAGGAATGTGCCACATCCCTGCCACGCCATAAGTTACAGAGGAGATTCTGCAAAGTGTGGAATATCGTCCGGATATCATGCAAGAGGTTTCCCCTGCCCTAAATGTGTCCTCTCAGTTCTTTGGCGAGTATTACAGGACGAAGGATTACATCCCTACCATGTACAGAAAATGCAAGCCTTGATATCTACAGATTATGCCTCCAGTGTCGAGTCTACACTTTGGTTTTTGCAACAGCTAACAGTGCAGCCTGATTTCAGCGCGCATATATTATTTACCAATGAATGCACCTTTATTCGTGAAGCATTTCTAATAGGCATCTTTATCACCGCTTAAATTTTTGCCCATGAGTTTCAAAATACCCTGCATATATCAAAAAAGATAATTCAGTACTAAAAGTACAAAAGTCTACGCTGATCATTTAATCTGCATTTCAAGCAGTAACAAAAATTGTGTAATAATTTAAATGATTAAAATAAGAATGGTTCGGGATCAATTCTTTAAAATATTTACCTTAAGGGATTTGTATTATATTTAATCTGAGTAATTCATCTTACTTTTAATTAATCTTGAAGCAGTTTCTAGAAAATGACAGCATCATAATGATAATATGGATTTCTCACTACGGACGTTTTCCATCTTTATCCATCTAGACTAGCCTGTTTTTGAATAATTATAGATTCTGATCATTTGCGTTTCTCTGTAAAAGTTGCTACTCAAACTGTTTAGGATTACGATTGTTACTCTGTTTTAACGCATCTTTCCATTTGTTTTGCATCTGTTCATGACATGTAGAAAATGTATTTTAACAATCTGTATTTTATTTTAATATAAAAGCTGTACAAGCACAAAAATCTACGCTGATCATTTAATCTCCGTTTAAGGCAGGAACAAAAACTAAATAATAATTTAAATAAGATTATTAAAATAAATGATTCTGGATATATATAGGCATTAATGTAATTAATATTCTGGATATATATATAGGCAATAATATTATTAATGTTCTGGGTATAAAATAGGCATTAATTAAGATGATATCCTCCTCCTTTTAAAATATTATGCTGCTTCATATATAAAAATATATTTAAATATTTTTATATATGAAGTAATAGTGATATGATTTATGACTTTTTCGTTAGTTCAAATTATAATGTTTAAATAATTCAGTTACCTTTCTTTTTGAACAGATTGAAACCAGAATCATATATGTGAGATTGATTAATCCATCCTCTCACTTTTCCTTCTAAAACACCTTTAAAAATCCAGTATCAGCTTCTTATGTCATACCACCTTATATTCTCGCGATATATTATTTATGTGTTGTGTTACAAAATGTCAAGGAGCGGTAAGGTAGCTTTCCCGCAAGGAAGTTTAGGGTTGCCATAAAATGGCAAGGAAAGGCAGGTGGCGAGGCATCGTCCATTTGGCGACAAAATTGGCGATATGCCATGGACGGATGGAGAACCTTCTGGAACGAATTCTTACCGGTTTAGCCCAGAATGTTTTCGAACACAAGTCAAAAGCTATATAAACCCTGCTGGTACGCGGAGAGAAAGTCAGTTAGTTAGTGTCTCCAGCTAGTCAGTCCGTGCGGAGTCGAACGAGTTGACAGCCGGGCAGCCAGTGCCGAGTGGATCGTCAAGTGCATCGCGGTTAGTACATAATCGAGAGAGTGTGTTGAGCTCCCGGAATGACTGAACCGAAGAGTCGGAAGCTGTGCTCTGTGTGTCGTCGAGTGCATCGCGAGTTGTAGCGTGGAGAGTCTCGAGAGTACGTGGAGTTCCGAGAACGATCGAGCAGAGTCGGAAGCTGTACTCTGGTGTTTTGCAGTGAAGCTGTCTCCACCGTTATGGCCTGATAACCTGAAAGCTGTGTCGCTGATTGTTCCAGCGAGTTTATAGTAGATCTTCGACGACTGTAAAACGTGACTTTGGAGTTGTTCTGATTAATACCGGCCAATAAAGTGTGTTTCGATATTCCATCAAGTGCTGTCGTCGTTATTCATTCCAAATCCCCACGAACCCCAGTAGGAACGTGAAGGAAGAAAATAGCGTAACATTATGTTGATACAAATTTAAATGTTTCTGCTAACATTTAATCACTTCATGAAATGGACATATTTTTAATACATATATTTAAAATGAACAGGTTGTGTTTCAGCCTTGGGTTCAATACATTTATTTCATATCGCACGGGCATAAATATCATTATGATGCCGCGTATCCAAATACTACATAGGTTTATGTTTCTATATATATGAATGTAGTACTTTAATTCAAGTAATTGTATTTTAGTCTTCCGTACAACATACAAGAGAAAAATTGTAGCTGCAAGAATAGTAATTCAGTATGAAATAGAACAGATATATCTAATTTAATTTATTCATAAATATTTAAACATTACTTGATACAAACAAAATTTCACAAATCAGGCGTATAACAATCATTTCGAAAAAGACAGAATGAAATTTTTCTTTAGAATTCAGAAATAAAACCCTGCTAGTAAAATCGCATTAAACGTGCTTGAATACTAAACTGATAAATAGCGTAAAGAGGATTTTAGTACTAATATCATTCTTTCTTTTTTTTTCTTCGGAGATACCTTTTTAGAGAAATACATAACGTATTTTTAAAGAAAAAATAAACAAAACAGAACACTTGCCCTTTCTTGCTTCTTCTTAAGTGCCTGTAGCTCTTTCTCAAGTCTGTTGGTAATCTTCTGGACGAGCTTGTGCTGTTTAATAATGTCCAAAGATTCAGCAGTTATATTTGCTTCCTCAGATTCTGCGGTATTAAAATATTAAGCAATTACTATTGTTAAAGGACACATATTTTATTTAATTAATATTTGATTAAAGATAGGCAGCGAAATTCGAAAATAATAGTCCTGTTACAAATAATTATAGCAAGGAGTTTATTTGGAATATGTTTATCAGTGTCCATCACATTCAATTTTGATTACACGATAAAGTTTATCAGATGTGACAGCGAGAAAATGGATAATGCTTCATGGTATTTCTCCCACTTCCCTAGCGTGCCTTCGTGGTGTAACGGTAGCACGCTGGGCCGGTATTCCAGAGGTCCGTGGTTCGATTCCCGGCGAAGGCGGTTGCATATTTTTCATCTTTTCTGCTTCTAAAAAAAATCCTAATCACTCTACAAGTGGTGCCCGAACTAAAAGGGTTGTGAATGATGATTCTCCACACCCAGGATTTAGCGACTAGGTCCCCTAAAACCCTAGTCGCCCTTTAAAAAGAGAAGTATATAAGGTATTTCTCCCACTTCCCTAGCGTGCCTTCGTGGTGTAACGGTAGCACGCTGGGCCGGTATTCTAAAGGTCCATGGTTCGATTCCCGGCGAAAGCGGTTGCATATTTTTCATCTGTTCTACTCCTAAAAAAAATAATCCTAACGACTCTACAATGTTAATTTAGCATTTAAAAGGTCGTAAGGCAGTGCCGTCCTTTCATAACACCCACCCCAATTAAAAATAGTAGTAACTGATATCTGACTAATCAGGACGCTAAATGAGCAAGGCACATTTTCATTCGCTCTTGTGAGGAGAGAAAATAACCTCTGAAGATCGAACGAAATATACCACAGACTCCATGTATCTGTGGCTATAGGATCTCCTATAGAGCATCTAATTTGGATAGATGTAAGATTCTAGCTAAATTAACTTTACTTATTGGCTAGAAATTTACCTGAACAATGAAGGGTCTATTCGCTAAGTTCAAACTGTATGAATGGCAAGTCGTACGAGGAGGAAAATACATTTCCTAAGGGGCTTTGTCCCTGAAGAACTATTGTTTTCGTTTTGAGATTTTGCGGTATTTCACTCTAAATGTCCGTTTCACTTTTCAAACTGTTGCTACCAAATGTTAGAGTCCTGCATTATATTTGAAGAAATTAAATAATGAAAAATCTACATAAATTATATGTATATTTCTCGTATTGTGATAAAACAACGGTACATAGAGCCATCGAATTTTGAATGACGTAATCCTACTGCGAATATGGTATGTTGTGTGGAAATGTGGAATGTGGAAGCCCAAATTTGGAATTTGTTTAATGATCGATTTCATATTTTGTAAATCTTTAAAACGAATTTTTGATTAACAAACTCAAGGATTTCAAAGCGAGCAATGGCAACGTTGCACCGAAAAATCATTTTTATCTCCAGCTCGTGAGACTGCGTATCGGACATTTTAAAGATATGCTCAATTTAAAACTATTTTGCGATATTCCTCTTGAACTGAATTTTATGGTTTAAGTGCGAAGAACGTGACATTTAATAAATAAAGGTAACAGACAAAATGTTAAAAAACACTCCCTTCGGACGTAATTTAAAATCTGAAACCTTTCAGATTTTCTTTTTTATTTATTTATTTTCCAACTCATGAACGAATTTACAGATGGAACTGCTGGTGCTTACACACCTAGCCAGTACCTTTGGCTGTAGCTCAAACTAGAAATATAAAATTAAAACTAAGCCTATTTTAAATAATTTGCCGAAGCTGCAGAGAACTTAGCGCTACCACTGACGCAGGGAAACGGGCAACTGATATGCACGACCGTAAAATAACAAGCTTAAATATCAGCGAAACAACGTGGCCGAAAGGCAGATCGCATTCTGCCTGAATTAACTCAGATATCAGCTGAAATAGTATCTTTTTACCCTACTTTGCATAACGCACAAAACTGAAATATGATTCTGGTAGGATATGGAAATGAGAAAAAATTGAAAATGTTATTAATTGAACAAAACTGGTTACTTTGGAACTAAGTATGTCCTTAAAAATTAAACATTAATTTGATGTATCCCGAGGGAAAATCATAACCCCCTCCCAAAAGTATTTTTTGATTGGTATAAAATTGGATTACTTTGTTTAATTCAAAATAATCGATATTTTTTTCCAATGGCGGACCTTCAGCCGGCTTCGCCTTGGCCACTACTAAGGCTTTTATTATGGATATTTGATTGAGGCACCTAACTCGTGGGACACCTTACTCTCCAATGGAAGATACGGACAGTTACAACCATGCCTTTTCCAGGATTCGAGCCTGAGCCCTTTTGTATCGCAGACGGCTCCCCTGACCACTGGGCTAACCACTGGGTGGCTACAATTCGCATTTGTTAATGACATTGCCTGCTGTAGCTAAACAAGGTGATGTAACAGGATGAGCTTTACTGACCTGTCCCTCTGCATTTTAGGCTAAGTATTTTATATACCATCTCTACAACAAAATGGTCAACATACGTTGGTGGTTCTTTAGTAAAATAAAATATCTCAGATTTAAAATTTGCTCATCTACCATTATTTAGATATTAAAACTGAAATTTAAAATCACATTAAGAGATGTGCGTTTAAAGGCATCATTTCAATGCGATAAAATACTTATACAGAAAAAGGATAGTGCTTATTAAGTATACCATTTTAAGGTAAAATTTATCATTTTTGATGCTTTTTGATGTTTTGACGGATATAAAAATCAGGGACTAAGTTGATGCTAATTGCATTTTTGGATTACAAGGACTTAATCAACATGACTTTGGTGAAAAACAATCAATTAATCAGTAAGAAGGATGTGCTTTTTCGATTAAGAAATAAGATAAGGCTAGTTAGGAAAGAACTTTTTGATTATAGACAATGATTTCTTTTACACGATAATGCGACGCCGACGCCTCTGTACAACAATATATTTACAAGCTATTAATCGCAGTAATAAATCACTCACCATATTCTCCCGACTAATCGCCAGCTGACTTTTTCCTTTCTTTGAAGCTTAAGATGGCCATGAAAGGACGGAGATTTGAAAACGTCTCGGATATATTTAAATCAAATATTACACGTGTTCTACGAAAGATTAGTTCCAAGATTAGTCTGACCTGACGAACGTTGGAAAAATTGTGCAGACATTTCTAAAGATTATTTTGAAGGAAATAAATTCATTTCAAGGTTAGTATTCCTTTTCTTATTTACAAAAAATTGCATGATTACTTTACTTATATTTCTCTTAATCCTTATCCTAATAATATCTAAATCCGAGCTTAATTTTAATTCCTGTTGGCTTCTGTTTATTTCACAGAAATCTTAATTTCTCTGTGTGTGCAAGGGGAAGGGGACTGACGTCATTATTCGCATGAGCTCAATTAACCCTTCATTTCAGATTAGAAAGTAAACAAATAAATAAAAAATAACAACATTAGACAAAAATATGCATTACAATATAAAAAACCTGAGATTTTTTTAAAAACATTTCTTGTAACTATAAATTATTAATAAAAGTACATTTACTTTATTAGTATATACAAAGCTTTAAGATTAAAACTGCATAAAATACTCAGTAGGTCGAATTATGAAAAGAGTAACATGCTAATATTGTTCAAGATACAACTGTGAGAACATCGAATATCTAATCAGCATTTATAATCCTCAACAATCTTTTCTAAATGACACGCTAAACATATTAAAAAGATAGAGAGTGTTCCTAAATATACAGGGTATTCAATGTTGTATCGAAAGAAGAAAACTTAATGGAAAATTTTAACATGTCCTTCACAGTTAGTATTATGTTTTATTATTAATTTCGCTTCTTTTCTCTTCAGCGATTTAATATAAAGTCTGTTATATTTTATTTATTATTATATTATACGATGTATTTCCTCATTATTTTTAAAATGTTTTCTTCTTAGAACGATGCTACTAAATGTACTTTAGTTTGTGCTTTAGTTAGTTAGTACTTTAGTTTGTGCTTTACTTAGTTTTAGTTTAGTAAGTACTTTAGTAATGTGCTTTAGTTTTCTACTAAATGTTTTCTTTTTAGAACGATTTACTTTTAATTTAGCAGTTAAACCCTTTTAGCGCAATAGTATAATAAATGACGACCTCTACAGAGTTTAACATTTTTTGCTTTCAAACTGATTTCCACTGTTTCACGATTTATTTCCTTCCACGTCGCTTTCCTGCATTCTGCTGTACTAAATTTCGTTAAAACCACGGGTTAAATTCAGCGAGAGCCGGGCTCTGGTATGCGTAATGGCAGACCGCACGTTGAGTTGAACAATGTTAAGCAAATTTCGCTTACTGCGCATGCTTGATGGTGTACCTTTGGCGCGGGGAGAAATATTGGCGACTAAGCAACCCTACGCTAGCTTATTCGTGATCACCATGGCTGTCGAGTGTGTTTGAATGATGTTTACAACTGTAATGTTGTGGAACTTTGCTTATTAGTTATTTTAACGTCCATACCGATTGCATTTGCTTAATATATATTTCACTGTAATTTGTCAATAACAGTGCATTTAATATTTGTTAACATATGTTCGTAATAATTCGTTATTTAAATGTAATTTGTTTACATGTTATAATTCAATAATTATAAACTGGAGTATCTCGCTTAGTTTGTTAGCATATATTCGCGCTTTTGTTTTCTCATTTCAAAGAATTTAATAACTAGCATTAAGGAATTGTAAAATTTCTTCAGTGTTATTTGCAAGCACTTGTTATATTCCTCAGTGTTTCTTTATGTATGCACGAATGGAACGTATAGTAAATCCTGAATTGTTTTTATTGCTTAAAAGTATAATGAATAAATTTTCAACTAATATATCCTAAATTTCAGTCTTTTTCTGAACGAAAATTTGTACAGTTCCAAAGGAATGTGCAGAATTTCATAGGTATTATATTTTACATTTTGAATGCAAACACTGCTTCACATTACTTCGCAATAATTTCAGCTTTCTAGTTGTTTGAGCAATACAGCAAAAAATAGTATTTTAACACAGTAATTAATTTACATTTACATTATACTCTACGAAGATTTAAACGCCAGATTTGTTTACAATAAGATGGCGGTACATCTACCATATACCGTATTTATCTACTTTTCAAATCGCGCCAACATAGTAATTACGCCAAATTGTTTTCTGGGCATGCGCAGTATGCGACATTCGTTTAACACTGTTCAACTCAATGTGTGGTCTGCCATTACGCCTCCGGTATCTCTCACTCTTTGAACGAGATCGAAATACAGTCGGAGTCCAAATAAGAAGAGCTCTGATATTTTAGTTCATTATTTAACTATTTGTCATTACTAATTCAGAAGTCAAACAACAAAAATCAGCGTTATATTTTCATACTTTCATATTTTATATTTCATTTTGTGCTTTTTGCAGTTGAGGATGGTGGTTCGGTAAAACAATCGAAACTATTCCTGTGAATATTTAAAAATATAACGCTGATTTTTGTTGTTTGACTTCTGAATTAGTATTCAGTTAGTTCTGAATTAGTTGTTCGGCGTGTTATTGTGTCTTAATTATTTGTCATTACTTTAGCTTGATCTATTAGTTTTTACTTATTTATTTACATTTTATTCAATTTATAACTCGCAGTTTACCATTTTATTTCTTTAATTTCGTTTAGCTTTCGTAATGCCCTTTAATAATGTTCCTTCAATTTTAATTTTAAACATTAAGCCCAAGGGTGAAACAAATATATGAATTTTGAATACTAAAGGGAGTTTCCCTTTTAGAGTTACATACTTCATAAAAAATATTGATTGAAAATGTTAAAATACTGTTATTTGAATAAACAGTAAAAACTATATAAAAAAGAAATAGCAAATGCATTACGTATTTTCAGACCAAATAACATTCGTTTTCATTCCTATTTGGTGCTGCCATCTTTCGGATAGAATAGAAACTAAAACAAAAGTTTGTAACAGAAAGGTAATGTTTTATATTAAATTATTCCGTCATCTTCAGTAAACTTTACTTAAAATTTTTATAAGAATGCTTTACTTGTCAATTCCCAAAATCTTTTTATTTAGATTTAAATACGCATTTCAAGGCGATATTTACACTGGCGTGCAAAAATTAAGGACGAGACGATTTTTTCAATATAACTTTGTACAAAAGCTTTCCAAATGAACACATTTAATACCGTAAGATCCCCAATACGTAAGGACATGAATAATGTAAGCAACACTTACTAAAAATGAAATCAGAGGGATAAAAAGAAGCTTTATTGAAAACGTAGCATGGTGCGCAATGCGACTGAAGGCTGAAACATCCCTGTGATGGGTGTCCAGCAAGAAACATCCGGTCTTTAATAGGGGATATGATCTCCCCTGACTGCTAGGCTGGTTTCACAGCGTCTGCCCATACTGAGAATGAGGGTGTCAATGAGTTATTGAGGCATTGCTGCCCATTCGTCTTGCAGCGCCAATCGAAGCTCCGGAGTCGTTACTGGTGGTAAGGTACGAGCTTGCTAAGCGTCTGCCTAGAAAATCCCATACATGCTCGATGGGATTGAGATCCGGAGATCGTGCCGGCCAATCCATACGTTCAATATCCTCACTCTCTAAGAGCTGTTCGGCAGCTACTGTGCGATGACATGGTGCATTGTCGTCCATGAAAAGGAACTGCGGACCCATAGCGCCTCTAAAAAGACGCACATATGGAATAAGAATCTTGTTACAATAACGGGTCCCGTTGACTGAACCTGCGTCGAAGATGTGAAGGTCTGTACGACTACCAAGCATGATGCCTCCCCAAACGAGAACACCGCCACCTCCATACCTGTTCCTTTCAATGATGTTCGAGGGATGATTGCGGCTTCCCCGCTTTCTCCAGATGAGTATGCGATGAGAATCGCTACTCAGACTGAATCTGCCCTCATCTGTAAAGAGTACTCGTCCCCATTCATTGTTTCTCCAATTCCGGTGTTCCCGGCACCACAGAGAACGCCTTCTCCGATGGGCAGGCGTTAGAGGTACACACCGTACAGGGCGTCGTGCAAACAGACCACAACCGTGCAGTCTTCTGACCACGGTAAAACGCGATATCATTCGTGCAGTCGCCTGTGTCGTGTGTCTAGCGATTTCTCCAGCTGTCTGCCACCTGTTTCTTCTGGCCTGTAAGGCAATATACCGGTCATCTGCGGGTGTGGTTCCTCGTGGACGACTACTACTAAACCCCCGGATAGCATTTCCTGTAGTTTGAAATTGTCTCCAAAGTCGTGAAACGATTCTGTGAACAATTCCGAACTCTGCAGCCACACTTGTCACACTGCGGCCTTCCTCTAACTTCCCAATGATTCGACCTCGGGTAAAAGCATCCAGATGTCGTCTAACAGATTGATTATTCGCCATTTCTCGCTGAGGCAGCAACTCGGTGTGATTTTAACTGCTATACGCCGTGCAATCTCTTTGCCAGAAATACTGATCTTACACCGACAACATGCTTAATACTACTCAGACACTCCGCCATTACGTCTACCTGCATATCTGCGCATGTGCTACCGTACATCACCTTACTTAATCTCCTGATTGGTCTTTCTGTCCGCTCTGCCTCTTCGATCAGCTGATATGCTAATTTTTCGACTTTGTCCTTAATTTTTGCACACCAGTGTATAATAACTTTTAAAAAAGTGCTTTTTTTGAGAAACTGGGTTGCTTCAGTTAGCTTTGTTCGGAATTAAAAAAAAAAATAAAAATTCTAATGAATATGTTAAGGAAACACATGTGACAAAATATTCGTTCAGCAAAGTATACATAAGTTTATTTATTTAAAAAACACACAAGTTTATTTATTTAAAGAAAAGCTATTTTGCTTTTTGTTTACATAAGTGTTTTCTCTAAAGGGATTTAAAAAATTAACGACTCCAGATTTCAAAGTGTTTATAGTATTATTAATGAAAAAATGATTTCATAATTAACTTTATGGTTGTAATTTGGTAATTATTTATAACTGTAAGGTTTGTTTAAATGAACACATTTTCGCTTACGTTAAAATCTATCTTACTATCTTACTGTTTCATATACTTCTCAAGAATATATTAAGGCTTTTTATTAATGAAAACAGTTACCTTTCTATTTGGGCTTTACTTTAGTTTCTACTTTCGTAAACTTCGACAAAACTGGATATTAGTTTAAATATAAATAAACTCAGATTTCTTTAGTGTTCTCGTCCTAGGCTACTTAAACTAACCGTCGTTTCGCTTTATTTTCCCTACAGATGCAATTACCCTTACGCTTTTGATTACTTCAGAAATGCTTCACGAGTACCTAAGGTGAGCCAAGGTTTAGTTAGGAATAAGAAAAAGCATATGAGGTCTATCTAACTAATGCCTTCATGGAGGACTTGATATGGAAAACCGGCTCTTATTCACGTTACGTACAATGAAAACCATAAAAACAAACTATGCTGCTGACCCTTTTACATGGGTTAGAACCCTGGTTGAACTATTTGTAATAAGTGGTCTTACACAATTGACCATTGGTAGGGTTATTTAGGTGTGCTGATGCCATACTTCGTATTTATTTAATTAGGACATATGTTCCAACTCAGTTTAGGGAAGCTTTCTGTATCTGTTAAGCCCCATCTATGGCGGAATGATTAAGACCGCTGAATCTCGGAGTTTGATCTAGAGTAGCGAGCTGGTTGCATGATTGTTTTTTCGTGGATTTTCCTATGTGTAACGTGAATACGAGCCAATTTTGCTTAAAAAGTCTTCCACGAACTCATCCTCCCCTTAGGCAGACAAACCCTTGTATGCTTTAATATATTTCAATAACCAGTTCCAATATTTCTGTTAAATTTTGAGTTTGTACAACTGTCATGGCGACGTGTTAATAAACATATTTATTTTAATCTTTTACTTTGGTTGTGATATTTAGATAGAAAGGAAACGGGACGAAAAGTCGTCTAATAGTTTCTGCGATTACTTCGATTTCGTGATAGCATGGCCATATATATATAAATAAGAGTTAAGCATCTAAATTTAAGAGAAATGGGACTGGCAAACTCCAGCCGATTGCGAAGAAGCTTTCCTATTTGCTCTACGTGTTGTATTTCTACCAGCTGGTGAGCTTCTCCTTTGCTTTGAATATTAAGCAGTAGTTCGTGAAATTAACGAAGCCATGTGATAGGATATAATTTTATGCGTATCTGATTGGTATGCGTCGATATTGGGTTGATTTATTACAAAAATTTAGGTGCTGCAGATTAGTACTATTTGAGCATGTATTCTTACTTACAAGAAGTGTTTCTTCTTCTTCTGTGAGATTCTCAGATAAAGGACATTAAGATTTTTAATTTTATCAAAACTGCAATGAGTTACCTTACTTTGATTGTATATGAATTATATCACAGACTATTATTATAAATCATTATAAAACATACTTGTAAAATTTTTGAAAGATTTCTATTGTTTTAAGATACTAGAATCTGTATAACATGAAAGATATAAACAAGATATCTAGTATCTAGTATATGGAATACTAATCAATCCAATGTGTCAATTCAATCCAATATGCGTAAAACATTTAGTCCATACCTTTGGACGCATGCAGGTTTTGAATAAAATGAGCACTGAGGAACCAACTGTTCGCGTATTTTCCAGAACTACATTATTTCTATCATTTATATGTTACAGTTTTGAAATAATTTGATTTAAAAATTTTTAAAATTCCCTTTGAAATTAAAGGACACACACATTTGATTTCAGTAAATGATACCCTTCTCGCAGGAAGTATATTCGAACTGCTACAAGAAGCAATTATGGTTTCATGTGCAAAATGTTTTAAATAAATTAATGGCAATTATTTATATTAAAATTACATAGAACATTTTATATCTTACCCAACAACGATAACGGTTTCTCCTGCGTGTCTTCGGAAATACTAGAAACAGGCTGATTAGGTCTTCCTGAAAAAGAAAAATAATTATTTCCATTTTTTGAGCAATACATTGCACATGAGAAATGAAAGACATTTTATATTTTCATTTTACTCTTTTATTGTTATGCGAACGAATATTTATTAAGAAGTAAATTTGTTGCTAAGTTTTTACTATCTTAAAATGCAGTTTTATAATATTTTTTAAAATATCAAATATAGAGTTTCAGATGAGAGTACTACTTTATAATACAAGAACGTAATTTATCAAGAAAACAAACATACCACGTTTGATGAAACAAGATTTTAAAACATTTTAGAATATAAATGACTTATTCTATATATGCAAGTTTATATGTAAGTTTAAGAAGTATTATATATGTAATAATTCTTAAAAATTTTCTAATTACTGAAAAAAAATATTTTATTGCCTTCATCGAAACACAGATAATCATCAAGTCAATAAATTGCTTTTTATTTCGTGTGACTCTTCAAGTATTCAACTTAATGTAGTACTTAAAAATATCAGGAAAGTTTTAAATATAAAGGAAATTTAGCTTTAGCTTGATAGATTATATCAAATGGCGACGGCATTCCTAATATCTCTGAGACAAAACCTTTTTTTTCAAGCAGGTATTAGTATTTTTGCCGTGTAAAAGCTTATAAAACATATTTTTCTCTTTGAACAGTAGAGTTCCACGTTAGCTACCCTCAAAATACCTAAACTTTCGCTCATTCCGTTTTTAGCATTTGAAAACAAATGCATTTTATTGCTTATTTCTTCATTTGTTGCCACAGTAGAGGCACTTTTGTCTCTCATATTCGCCAACTTCGGAATGATTGAAAATATACGTCACTGGAAAATGTACAATACATAAAGACTGAAATCGGATCATAATAATTCAAGTAAAGGATATCATTATTAAGTTAATTTTTTAATGAAATTATTATGCTTCTTGAAAATTAAATGTGAAAGTGAAATCGTGTATCTTTAATGTGTCCTCACAAACAGATGTCTTGAAATTAGCAACTATCTGAGTATCATTTCTGTGGGGATTTTATATAGAAAAACTGCTGCTTGCGTAATTTATGGAACACCTAATTTTTATATAATTTCATGTCAAATAAATACAAAGATATTCGGCCATTCAAATAAGAATTTTAAGGAATTTTTTTACTATGTTCAGTTCTGTAAGCATATGAGCCCACCAGTTTCCGAGCGGTAAAATCGCTGAACACCGGTACTTCCGACATGGGTTCGATTCCAGGCGAACGGCTGGTTGCATGGGCGTTTTCATGGGTTTACCCATGTGTAACGTATATACGAGATAGTTTCCCTTACATATCTCCACGAAGGCATTCCTGCAAGTTTGCTTTTTATGACTACTGTATGAGTTGTAGAAGAGTTTTATCTATTAAAGATTTACGAAACTGACAAAAACGTTTAATTTAATGTTGTTTCAGAGAATAACGAGGAACTGCTACAATAGTTACAGGAGTAAACTTTTATGCAATGGCTTACTATATTCGGAGCTCAAAGACCTATTTTTCAGTTTGAACTGTCTATACTATAACTAGTCTGAGTTTTAAGCAGCACTAAAGAAGCTCGACCAAATGTTAATACTGTTTTAGGAGTAAAATTAAGACAATTTATTAGTTTTGTTTGTTTAAACTCGTCAAAGAGAATAATAAACAAAAAATTTATCTCCAAAAGTAAAGGTTATTCAATACAAATATGTATAGCATTATTCATATTATCAGGTAATGCTATTAATAGAATTACCTGATAATATGAAATTTTTAGTTTCTCATTCGGATTTTATTTGATAATTTTTCAAATTTATTTCACATTCTGTCTGTGTTATCTATTACACTTGTATAATCAAAGAAGAAAATGGGCATTATCTGCTTACTAGCTGTATCCTGCGATTTGACTGGTCCTGGCGATGAAGATCCCACAGACGCTTGTTTGGGCACTGTACCGTTCATAGTCATATGCCTCTGAACTGTATGAGTCGTTGAACCCGCTGGTTCGTCTCCAGAAGAACCGATCCGTCCCCTCTCTTCCAGTTTACTTGGCTTAGGGGTAGTTTTCGAGGTCTGTGAAACTTTTCGTTTTTCACCGTCTTCTTTCGTCGTGTCGTCTTCCTAGAAAACAACGTTTATTAGTTGCAGCATACAGTTTCCCCTTTTTTTCCCATTGTTAAAGATGGTACAGCAAGTGATCACCGAACATCATATCCCTAATTTTAATAAGATATCATTCTTAATTGCTTGCCCGAGTCTCTGCATCATTCTTAACCGATTATCCGAATATTTCGGGTTCGTATATATTGCAGTTAATTATTATGACGAGAAAACTCGGGTGAAGAATTGGTCAGTACGATTTGTTTTACTCGGCCGGGAGGAAATGAAATATTCAGCTTTGACTGGGAGTTTGCCAAGTTTTGTTGGTTTCGCGGTTCTTTTGGCGAGACTGGTCACGTGTTTTCCATGTTGTATAGTATACGCCGTTTTGTGGATTAGTAATGTATAAAGAAGGATAGTTGCGTTGAAAAAAGTAAAATAATGGCGATGATGCAAGATAGCGTAAGCGATAATTTTTCAGCAGATAGTGATTCTGAAGAGGTGATCATTTTCCAGATGATATTCCTGCTACCGAAAAAAGTTAAATCCAACGAGACAGTGTACTCTGTGTTCCCGTAAAAGAGATTCCAAAGGTAAGCCAACGAAAAGAGACCAGATACCAGTGTAGAAAAAGTCGGGTATCACTTTGTGTTGGCCCTTGTTTCAAAACTATCATACGAAGACTAATATTTAACTTTTTTTTTCATTTCCCCGAGATAACTCGGGATAGTAAACTAATATTAAAACTAAATGCTTTTTGTAAAAAATTAAAAATTCAACTTAAAACCTACATATTTTGTTTTGTTTAGTTTCCTTGTATTTAATAATAAAATAAAAAATATGATAATTTTTTGCAATTTTTTTCAAAAAAATTTGTAAGGAAAGCAGTTACATTCGAGGAAAATGGAAATATGTAACCAATTTTCATGTACTGTAGGGGGTTTTGATAACTAATAGAAACTATATCTTACGGGGATTTAAATGTATTATAAAAATATAACTAAATTATGACTATTAGAAATTATTCTTGAATGATTTTTCTTTGACTTGTGTTATATTCAGTGATCGGCAAGAAAGAAATGGAAGTCATAATTGTCAGTTCGGTTCTCATCCCTCCTCCCCCAAAAAATATGTTTGGCATTGAAAACACGAATAAGCTTAATTATTAATAAAATTTTCAAAGGTATTCATATGTTTTGAAAAAAGCTGAATTACCAGAAGATTTAAGTAATGCAAAGCCTCAGAATAAATCCTCATTTGTGTTCATAAGAAAATAATGCAAAAATATGCATAAGAAATCTTTACCTATTGTATCTTAATTATTTGACCTACTGGCTGAAAAACTGAGTTAAAGCTGAGAGTGTTAAAAATCCGTACTTTATTCCAGTAATTCTCCAAGTTTTCTATACATGATAATAAGTGAAAAATAGAAGAGCTTTATCTATTGAAGATTTGTAAAACAGAAAAAAAAGTTTAATTTAATCTTGTTTTAGAGAATTAGGAGGCATAGCTACACAATTATAGAAGTAAACTTTTAATTAAATGCTTCAAGATAATTATTAGGTAACTGAAAAAAATAATTTTAACTGATAGCTATGAAGATATTATCTTAACTGCGTCAACGCCTTTAACCGTTTAAAATTACGAGCAATTGCTACATAGTTACAAATGTAAACTTTTAATTAAATATTGCATGATAACTATTATATAAAGAAAAAAATAATAAAATAATTATAACTGGATAGCTATTAACGCCTTTAATCGTTTACGTAAAAAAAGTAAAAATCTTGGCAGTAATATGATTTTCATGTTTTAAATAATACTACGAATAAACCTTTGCACTAACAAGTCTTTGCTTTTCAACATTACAAAATACAAATATCTTTTGATGATGGTATCGACAGTCAGGTAGTTTTAAGTATTCCATGATGAAATTCGTCCAGAACGAATGAAGCAAATGAAATTCATATTTACTAATTTTAATAATCTTCAATGAATACTGAGAGATTATCTGAGGTAAGGTGACAAAAGAGAAAACTAGTACTAGTTTTCTACATGGTGGTTTGAGAATAAAGCTTTGATGTTTTGTTATTAGATAACACTCCAGGGCCTTTCAGTGCTATTAGTCAAATCAATGGTATTTATATTTTATATTTTAACCTTCTTCTTTGATTGGATAGTTTTAAATTTGAAACTTTTATAATGCCTGTAATTTGCTAAAGCTATGAATGATAACTAGAACTATATTTGCTATATAGTTCTCATCATCTAAACGCCTTGAAAGACCATAAATTGAAGATTTTAAATAAAGTATTTTCAGAGACTCCCAGCAGAAAATTCGCTTATACTATAATATTCGAAATGCATTCACATAGGAACCTTTTATGTTTATTCATTGTTATAGAAAAGAAAATAGAATCACAAAAAAGCGATAAATTGAACGGATCTTCCATCTATCTTCTTTCTTTATGTTTCGCATAAAATTTGGAACTAAACAATCAACATTTGGTTAAATTGCATTGATATATGGGAAACGTATTGATACATATAGATGAACTTCGATCATCAAGTAATCAAAATCATCAAGTGTTGCGTGCGTACGGGTTCGTAATAGATTGAATGCACACAGGTCCGGTAATAGTTTAATAAAATTTATTTTATCAAAAGAAAATTCAAAAGAAAGAATTCATAGTTCAGGAGTTTTCCACAGAAATACTCATAAAGGTTTCTACAGTATCACAAAGTACAATCAGTAATTACACTTTAAACTACCAAAAACGTTAAACACAATGCAAAGAAAAATGCATCTAAAGAGAAAGCTAACCCAGAGATATCTCAGTACTCCGATCTCACGCTGAACTACAACTCGCAATAACAACAGCAACAACTACAACTGAGAACAGATAATATTTCCGGCTTTATATAATTTTCATCCGGCCACCGTGATATTTCTAGTACTTTCTATTTCTCGAAATTAGTGGAAGGCAATATGAGTGTCAAATTACGATTGCAGCCAATATAGTGGTCAATTACAATTATTCAGTTAAGATACTTAGTACTATGATACAGGGACCGGACGAAATAATAGCCAAGTTTGGCGATTTTTGTCTGTTTCTTGCCAAATTTGGCAACAAAGCAAGTCATCGAAACCGTTGCCAGTTTGACTATATCTCGCTAAATCACTGGTATACCTATTTACTCAATGTTAAATGAACATTCCCTGTACTCTTACGTTTCCGGCATAGCTTTTCCCTCTAGATTTTTCATGTTACATTATACAAAAGAAATACATTTTTTTTTTTATAATTGCACTAAAATTACCTGGCTAAGTACAACATTCGTAACAATAGTCAATATTTTTCTTAGAAATTAAATCAAACTGATAGTTTAAATTATGTTTATCAACAAAAGTTTTTTTTATAAATTACCTTTGATTTTAACAACTTTTTAGCTTTCATAAATAAAGTTTTTATACTTATTTTCAAAATAATATGTCCGAGAAGTAGTTCTCAAGATGCCAGTGAAATTTTCAGAAACCCCACTTGGTTTTTTACTCTAAACAAAGCTTAGCTGATGTGAATTTCTTCATTATTGAAGCATATTTATGGAACACGAAGTCAATAATTTGTAATTAATTATATAGTATATTATGTGATTAGCTTATGGTTAATGCCACTGCTTAAGAAATCATTATCATCATTTATATAGAAAATGTCGTCATTTAACCATCTAGTTTGTTAAAATAAGTTTACAGACAATAAAAGGCTGATGTGTTCGGATAAAATAACTTTTGCTTGAAGCACTAAAATTTATAAATTCTCTAGTTATTACGAATATTTCTTCAGAAGGTAATAAACTTCTTTTTGGTTAGAGTTCTTACTTGTAATGTAAACTCTAACTCACTAACATAGATCCATCGTTTGCTAAGAAATTTTAACTTTACGGACCAACGTTAAGAATTTATCCTTTGTTTCCTCTTCGTGAAATTATTAATACGTATACAGGTTCATTTTTTTCAAAATTTCAAGGCTATGGAAAATGAAGTACAATCAGAACTAGACTGAATTTTCTGCCTCGTCACTTGTTAATGCTGAATAATAACAACTATTTATTGGTATTGCTAATTGATGTTTTTTCAGTGCCAAAATTTAGTAGTTATTCAAGTGCTAATGTTAGTATTCTTAAGAAAAATGTATTGAAAATTTGTTCAAAATCACTTTATCCATAATTCAAGAATATGTTTCCTTGATATCATATCGTTTTAATATCTCTGTGATTGCTAAGTTCCTCTCTTATATTTCGTTCGAGTGATGATTCGAATAACCTAAAAATATCACAGCTTTGATGGCCGCTACATTTTAGAGAAAATAATTACATCAGAAATAAATAAGACAAATGGAATTTCGATTTCTGATTTTCCCGCTGCGAAGGAGATGCACAGTAAATGTTTTCAGTTATGCTTTTACTACTTATTTATTGACTCCAAGAAAATAACCAAATCTCTGTTCATGGTATTAATAAATGTTACGTAAAACTTGTGAATGACATCGATACTCCAGTAAAGCTGAGTGATACACTACGAAAGTGTAACAGAACAGATTACAGTTAGTTAAGAAGGAGACACCCGTCACTTGAACTTTATCTCAGTATTACGTCAGCTGCAAAAGAAAATGTATAAGAAATTAACTTGAGAAACTGCGATTAAATAAGTACTGTATATTGCAATTGTGTCATTAACATCTTCGGATGCATTTATTCATCTAACCTGTGCGTGAATTATAAGGACATGTATGATGATATAATTTTAAAGTTTAAATGAATAAGGTGGGAAGCCTTACTTCGTCTAAATCATCCGTGAGGGCCATCAGCTGCTGCGCGTGCTTCTCCACCATCGACTGGTATGCAATCGGATTGGCCAGTGCGTCCGCCAAATCTGAAACGCAGTTCCATAGTTATAACAGCGCAATTTATTTGCGTAACTCGCGCGTGTGAATGCATCATGTGCATCAAATACATCCAAGCAACTAAATAGCGCTAGTACTAGCAAGTGAATTAGCTGATTCAAATTACACAGGATAGCATGCGAATATGAAGCCTTCTGAAATTGCAATGGAGATCTCTAACATTTCATTTGGCATATTTATGTTACGTTTACATGTGTTATGCATTACCAGATGACGGTCCAAAGTTAGTACAAGAAGCCTGAATGTGTTAATCGTTAGCATTTGGTGTTGAATTGAACTAGCTTTAGTTTCAAATGCAAGTGCCTCTTACCTTTTTCATAATTATAAAGCATAAATAATGAGCAACTAAAAAATACATCATGCTGTTTGTTAGTAGCAAGCATGTGTTTTAAACATGCAAAAGTAATAAAAAATTTTATAGCAAGATTTGTTTTTATTTTATCATGGTATCATGGTTGTTCTGGGTGATAAAACATCAGAAATGATGAGCAGCTGCAAAAAATCAGATGAGAGCTTTTCTTACCGGATAGTCCATCAGGTACATAATCTTTGACAGTTATATGGACGAACAGCGTTTTTAAAGTCAATGGCTGCCCAGATTCGTTACGGAGACAGATATGACGATAACCTAAGAAAAATCATCATTTAGATATTATCATAGAAGATAATGAATAATGCAATTTAATTTGAAAAAATGCAATAGTTTAATGAAACAAATAATTTGGAGTTAATTGAGGTGTGAAGTATTCTGTTTGTTCAGAGCACGAATGGGCTTTAGAACTGAATAACCTCTATATCTAATCTAAAATTAATTTTTGTGCAAAGCAGGAAAAAAAACTACAGCTTCAATCAGTTGCAAGTTGCTATAAAAGACATAGATATTATAAGTGTATATTACACATTTTCTTAATTTTTAATAAAGAATATAAAATTAGGTTGATGTGCAAAACAAAAGATTAAATTAAAACTTCTACATTACTTGATTTTATGAAAATAAACTTTCAGCACTTTTTATAAAACTTTAAAATAGAGATCTAAGTGCTGTTCATACACCAGAGTTGCAGGACATTTTAAAGGAAACTGGCTCGTATACACGTTACACATGGGGGAAAACCACGAAAACACCCATGCAGCCAGCCCGTTCGCGGGATTCGAACCTCGGACCGAACTACCAGTGTTCAGCGACGTTACCTCTCGGCCGCTGATGGGCCCTTTATCTTGGACAGGGAAAAAAATATGATAGCTTGTGATCAGAAGAATTTAACAAGAAATCATCTGATAGTCTTTCCACGGAATTAATCAGACTATGAATTTAATTTGTAGAACTTAACTTACTCATTTAGGAGTACAAATCGAAGCTCATGAACACTAAAGAAAAGACTAAGAAGGTTAAAATTTGGCTTCCTAAGATACTCATCTTATACGTGCTGAGTATAGAGTGAAGAAATGAGCGGCTATTCAACTATTTCACATATACCGATCACTTTCCGAAAGTTGTAGGTAGACAGAAACGTGTTTATGGTCGCTGGAAAATTAAATATATGTTGTCTTCGAATTTTTGATGACCTTATCTCGTCGCTGGAAGCATAAGGAATTTTAGATGAGGAAATAGCATTTGAATGGCCTTAAACTGCACCAATACTAACATTTCTAATTAGTCTTATATATTTAATTGAGATAATTTTGTGGATTAGAAAGATTCCAGATTTTTGGTTCTTTTTTTTTACAAATGGCGGGCACTTGCCTATAACACTACTAAGGCCAGAAGTGGTGACCATTTTATTATGGAAGCACCTAATAGGCGGCCACCGTTTCCTCCTATGAAGGGGCAGACAATTTTACATCCATGCTTTCTCCGGAATTCGAACCTTTGGTATCGCAGTCAGGCTCCCCTAACCACTATACCGTCTGGGCGGCAAAGATTCCAGATTAACCCGGGGAAAAGGGAGGATGTCATCAACAGATTACACAGCCATCATGGTTTATCCTACAGCAGATAAAGCACAGCAAAGAGGTACTGAAATCAATGGAAAGTATCATTAGCAATTAATCTTGTATTTGCAAGCCGCTTAACTTGGAGAATAAGTTTAATTGGTTACTTATGCGCATGTATCAAGTGCATGGGTCACTAGAGAATACATACAAGTTCATTAACAGTAGTACCTCAGAGCAAGGTTGCATCGGAGTTGTTTAAATTAAAATTACTGTGTAAAAAGATAAATTAAAGTTACTATGTAAAAGAATGTTATGTGAACGAATCAGGTTTAAAATTCTTAAAAAACCAAATCCTTTTAACCTACAACTGTACAGCCGCAATCTCTTCAGTTTTAATTTGATAAAAATAGTTTGTAATTTTTAAAGTTGTACTAAAGGTAGACAGATAATGCTTAAAGACAGTCTTTAAAGATAATGCTTAAAGCTATTCTATGGTGAACAGATCCTTCCCTTTCCTTTTGCTCTCTTCTCTATTCCATCGTTTTGTTCTCTCCCGAAAGCATTTTTTCACTATTTAACTTTTAAATTAATTACAAATTTTATATGATTTCTGACTCAACCACGTCTGATCTGATTTTAAATTGGTCCAAAGATATGTCCAATTCCAGTTACAAGCATGTAGCAATTTATTATTAGGTATACCACTTTCGTTCATTTCGCCACTGGAAAAAGAAAACGTATTTTTTAAAGTCTGTTTCGCGCAGCAGGAGACCCAGAGAACAACTGAAATGACTTTTAAGAAATAATATTTCCTAGAATATATTCTGCGTACATTTTATTTCATTATCAGTCCAAAACAATAAAGGAAAAAGGTGCCATGCTCAAAGGGGCACTTTTGTCAAAGCTACCGCTTATCTCTAATATCCTACAAAGAACTTGATTTTTCTGTATATTTCAGAATTTCCTAATTTTAGCTTCTCTGAATTTCGACAATCACACAGGCGACATTTCTTTCAAAACAACGTCCTTCCCTTCACCCCAAGCTGCTATGGCTCTGAAACTATTTAGTTCATTAACACCACAAAAATTGTTTCGGCCTTACTGGTAGGATCTTTAAAGGAAGGAAACGATCTCTCCTTCCAATATCTTTGTTTATCTATTTTGTCCGGCGATTGTCACAACAAAAATTACTCCCATTTCCTTTCACGGCATCCACATATACAGTTGTTGTTATACCCGAAGTGAGACTGCTGCATGACAAAATCTGCTAGTGCTGCTAGTTCATTTAATTATCACCTTTTTATGAATGAGTCTGACACCGACTTTGCATGGAATTGTTCTTTTTACATGCATGAAGAATTATGCAGTGAAAATAGGATTATATAACTTTTATTCTTAAACAGAAAACTCTCATACAGTTTTTGATTTTATTAGAGCATTTCAAATCAAAATAAAAATTTTTCATTATATATATATAATTTATTCAGAAAAACGTTTTGCCCATTCCTTTACCTGGTCTGAGTCCAACGACTGGAAGAACGCGATGACCCAGTAGCTTCCCATTGTCATCATTGACTGCAATGCGCAGGCAGGCTAGGTCTGGAAGCACAACCTGAAGGAATAAAAATTGCTTCAGATATACATCAGATATTATTAGTTAACATATGTCAGCGAAAACATGGCATAATATACATTTAACAACTTGTCACCTAACTTGCATACATTAATATAATAGCAGTTCAGCACAACATTTCGTGAAAGATAGATTAGAGCAGTCCTAACACCATATAAAAGCAATTTTCCAGTTTATTCCTTAAATAAATTTTTTTATTCCTGCATTTGGGCTTTTAGTTTATAACAACACTAGTATAAAAATAATGAAAAAAGTAAATGCTTTAATAGTTACGCACATACAGTTTTCAAATAATCCTATCAAACTTTTAAAACTGCTGTCTACATCTATTTTATTATTAGCTTTATAATTTTAAAGAAACTAAATATTAAAGTAAAAAGTGTACTGCATAAAAGATTTTTATTAATTTCATACTTTCAAATAAAATAAATGTTATATTTAGAAACCTATTTCATAATAGAGTATCACAAGGGGTATCTTATGTCCAAGCAATGTTTTAACTTTAGAAGCACTACACTTTGAAACTATGATGTCTTTTTTAGAAATATACATTTATGCAATTTTTATGAAACGCTAGAACTGATAGCAGCTTTATTGGAAGAAAACTTCTAAGCCATTGGAGTTGTTATATCTCAAGAATTCATTCAAATGCAACAAAGTATATCATTCTTGTTACACTATAAAATACTTCGTCAGACTTAGCTTTCATTAGAATAAGTGTAATAAGTGAAGCTGGAATAATTTTCCTTTTGATAAATCATGGAAATTTATTCAAAATAAAAATTTCTTTTAGGATGTATTATACAAATAATCACTTAGTATATCATTTTTCATCGAAACTTTTGTTCTACAAATAAAGCATGCCCAACAAGAAAATAGGATTCTATAAGAATTTCAATCTTTTGTGTGTGTTACAACAAAAGACTTTGCACTTTACAGCCAAATATATGTTAAGACACTTCTTTATTTCCTTGGCTTTGAAATGACTATTAGGAAAATAATTTATGTTATGTAGAACTTTTAAAATTATAAAGTCACTTTTTTTATGCCAAACAAAAAAGAACAGAACTACCATTTTTTTTAACACCATGAGACTCTAGGCAAGGTGGCTTTCAGGGTCTCCCATCATTTAACTATACATATATGCAGATTTACTTTAAACTGTAGATGAAATCGAGATTGCACGAAAACTTTAGTTTGAAACAGAAATATGAATGCAGAAGTAACATATACTAGCATATTACTACACATGACTACGTTTACAAAGTTTCAAGCCTGAGTTCGTACAAAATGGAAGGTTGAAAACAATTAGGTGATAAATTTCAGTCTGAAAACATTCTAAGTCTGTACAACGTTTAGTATGTTAGTACAGCAGACTTAATTCTTTCGTGGAACTCATCTATTGGGTTACTGTTTAAGTCTGGTAACGCTATTCTGAATCTCTTTAACACGATGAAAATAATTTGCGTACGACTTCACTTAAGAAGACAGAAAGTAATCTGCAGGTACAAATAACGTGAGTGGAGAGGTGAAGCTGTAAAATGTGACATTTTTCTTTGCTAGAAACTGCTTGACGAGAATGAAATTTTAGGCTCTTAGGAAAATATTCTAGGTGAATTATCTTTTTACAATCAGACCAGTTTCTATTAAATTTCATTAAGATAATGAGCTCTGATAAATATTAATTTTAGACTGAAATTAATTATGATTCAATTCCTTCTTAATCAACCGTATATAAAGCAATATACATTTTAGGAAGATTAAACAATAAAATTATTGAAAATGTAAAAAAGAATGTTCTTATTAATTTAATATATTCCGTCTAATTTTCCAAACTCATATGAATGGCTGAAAATCGTTATTACAATTTTATTAAAATACAGTTAACGTGTATTATACGTACGCCCTCCCGCACAGCCTTCCAAATTTCCTTTGAAACTTAGTTTAGAAAATTAAGAAACAAGTTAACAGTCGAAAATACTATACTTGCATATAACTTAAAATGAGGCAATTGATTTGAAATTACATTAAGATTTGAGTCATAGTAATTAGAAAAGTTTAATTAAGAAAAACAAAGCGAAGCATATATAGATACTTGGTTCCTATTGAAACACTTGCCTTCTTAAAAACGAAAGGTTCCTCATCGTAAACTGGATCAATGCCATTATTTGGGACCGTCTTTGTCCTGAATCTCCGTCGAACTGTGTCAGCTGGAAGACCATACATATCGACTTCTACGTAGGTGCTGACACGTTTATCTGATAAGAATTGACCGGATATGATCTGCAGTGAATAAATAAAGACATATCAGTGAAGCATTTTGTTTCAGTAAAGTACACATTTGAAGAACAGATCTTTGTTTTCCTTTTTTTAAGACCAAAGAGCTATTAGTCTCAAAAACAAGATTTTGAATTGTTTCATTTTTAATGTGTTGTTTCACTTTTCTTTCGAGTCTGTTGCCTTCCGGAAAAACGTAAGGTATTATTCTTTGATATTTAATTTGTCTGTAATTATTTAGCAAACTATACTGTTTAAAAGTATTCAATGCAGTTTTTAAAAATATCACTTATTTACTTTTTAATCCCAATGATTTAAATTAATATATATTTAATTCATGATAAATCTCATTCAAAACATTCAATATTTTTATAGACGTGCATTACATGTTTTTTCAATTTTTAAATATACAGAAGATATGTAACTTTCACATTTTAGTCTAAATGCATGTTCATTTAATATCCTGTAAAATATTCTGCTATATTACCTGGGCCATCTCTGCTGATAACGACTACTTGATAAACCACGTTAAACTTTAAAAGATACTTTTTGGATAATCGTTAAAATCTGAATCCTTTAAGAGTTTTCTTTCATTTTACAAAGATATTTATTGATTTATTTATCATTTTTATATGGCAATTTATGTTTTAAGGTGGCATCTTATGTGCTAATTTTTTCATAAGCACTTAAATGTTAATGAATACGTTTTCTCTAATTTTCTAAAAAGAACTTCAGAAATTAGTTGACATTGTAAATTCACACAATTTTAAGTTGATCTTTTTAATAAAAATTAAAGGAATTTTCTTCTCAGAATTATATTATAAAAATGTGAGAGAATTTAAAATTTCAGAATTACATTATGTCAGGTATAAAAAGAATCATATTATATAAAGGAACTTCTCAGAATTATGTTACGAAATATCCGTATTTAATTTTATACTTGATAGCTTTACTTGCCGTTTTATCCGATTAAAATAATAAACCTTATATTCATAAAGCTTCTGTTCTTCAGAAAAGAAATTCAGATTTCTGATACTACTTCGACATAATTAATTAAGACATATGCTTAGTTAAGCATAAAGACAAATTAGACATAAATTCCTTCATTTTGTACGTTGTTTGCACAGCACTTTGTTGATAACGAAGGAATAGATTTTATTAATTATACAGTTTTCTGCATGAAAATATTAATCTGAGTAATATGTTGCGAAATGTATGTAATTTTAAACAGAATAATTCATAAAAAGTACAATAATAAAGAAGTAAATGTCTCAGAGAAAATGAAATTTCCAAAGTAGCTGAACTTGTCATTCCTTTTGACTTCATGTTATTTGGAAAGTTATAACACTACGATGAAGGACAGAGAAGAAATTTTATTGCCTCAAATTGTTACATAGAAAGTCGCAAATTGATAGAATTATTTTTCGCACGTAAACATCTTATTAAATAATTTTTATATAAGATGCTTTATAAAAATAACAATTTTTATATAAGTGCAGGAAACGGCCATGCAGGTGTTAGGCAACTGAATGATGAATATAATAGGTCATCTAGATCAGTGTTCCCAACGTTTGATAATTTTACCGCAGCCCGCTGGGGGATAGGGTGGACGTTGATTGTTTATATTTTAGATTATTTGATTTATTAATTTTAATTTAATTGTATTTAAACATGCCTTCAAAATAAAATACAGTTACACCAAAAAATAAAGTGATTTAACATTTTAAATTACTAGAACGTTAAATCAACGAGAACCCCGAACTTCTTTCTTTGCAATGAGACTGTTCAATTTGGGGGTAATCGGAGAAAATGACATCCGAAGTGTGTTGCTTATGTCCAGCTTATTCCGTTGCTTTGTTTTGCTTGCTGTTATTGCAGAAAACCCCGCTTCACACACATAGGTTGTCGGAAATGGCAATAGGGATTTAAGTGCTGTGTTGGCAATCTCAGGGTATTCTGCCATGACTTTAATCCAGAACACCGGCAGACTTGTTGTCTTGAACGTAGTTTTAAGGCCGCCATCATTTGCAACCTCTAGCAGTTGATCTTCTCTTGCATAGATATGCTAGATTCGCCTGATTTGTTGACAAATGGGTCTCAGATCCATTCCTTACCAGTTCGTGGGTCTTTTGTGGTTTGGAAGTAGCGCTCGAACTCTTTTAAATGCAAAGACAATTGATTGTGCACCAACTGGGAGAATGAATGTTCAGGCTCAATCTCGCCTAAAATCCCCGCTAATGTCTGAAACATGTCGAAAATGCCTCTGTTCTTCCTCCGTCCCCATAACTCCAGTTTGGCTTTAAATACAGCTACTTTGTTTGCCAACTTGAAAATAGTTGTCATTTTCCGCTGAAGGCACAGATTGAGTTCATTCAGCAGGTTAAATATGTCACACAGGTAAGCCAGTTTGGTGGCCCATACCTTGTCAATGAAATGTGCTGCCAGCGATGACTTCTTTTCTAAGAGAAATCTTTGCAATGACTCTCGCAATTCAACTACTCTTAGTAACGATTTTCTTCTGGATAACCATCTTATTTCTGTGTATAACAGAAGGCATCTGTACTCTTCGTCCATCTGCTCACAAAACTGCTCAAACAGGCGCGAGTAAGGGCGTGTGCTTTGATGTAGTTAATAACTTTAACGGCATCAATCAATACGCTGCTAAATTCCGGTGAAAGTTTTAGGCTTGCTAGCACTTCCCTGTGAATGAGACTATAAGTAGATTCACTCTCAGGTACAACTTCCTTGATCCGAAGAGCTAAAGCAGACAGTTGTCCAGTTATGGCAGCAGCTCCGTCTGTGCATATGCCTAAACAAAAGGACCATTTTAATTGTACTGATATATAACCATCCAGTGACTTGAACATTTCTGCTCCTGTAGTGTTGGTTGGCAAAGACAGTGCACATAACAAATCCTCATGCGCATCCTCCTGATATAGATATCGCACATAAACAAGTAGATTTATTTTAAAAACCTTCGAGGAGAAAACTAATTATATTTAATTTTTGAAAGAAAACTTGATTCATATTTTAAATTTTGTTTCCACTTACACTCTTGATTTAATTGTTGTTTGATGAGTTTTGGTAATAGGTCCTCAGTGTTTGAGAGCCCCAAATTACCCTCAATGTTTACTAATTTTAGTCTTAATTCTTCTGTTTACATTTACTCTGGTTTTCACCTAAATAATTTGTGAATATTGAAACCTAATTTTTATTTTTTCCGTTTCTTTCCTTTAAAGTACCTACTCTTCGGCTTCTAAGTCCGAAGAGTTGTTACTTGTACTATATATGAATAACTTGCAAGCATGTTAAAGATCTTATATGTTTGCTAAAAAATTAGTCTTTGAAAAAACAGTTACTAGGAATTGTGTTTGAACTCCCAAATTACTGGCATTAGAACCTTCCCATCTAAACTTATTTATTTATCTACAAGGTTTGATAAAAAAAATACAAGGTTAATAAAAAATATTTACTAACAATAGATAGAAAATTTCAAAAGGGAATTGGGAGACATACTTGCCTATCATTTTTCCACATAATAATCAAAATACATTTGGATATTTATCTGAACGCAGGATGAACTTGTTTAACCCGGCTTTGTAAAAATCACGTCCCTGCCCATTGAGCTATAGATCTTGGTTACTGTTTTCGCATCACTGCCTGAAGTGAACGTAATCCCAGATAAATATTCCTTAGGAAAAAGAAATTAGTTACTGAATGCAAAATTTAGGCTATACTGAGGGTGATTCCAGCCTTCTCACTACTTTTGCAGCAGTTCTTGAGTTTGGGTGAGCAGTATAAAGCCGGGCATTGCCATGCAGAAGGATGACACCATTATTCAACATTAGGGGGTTTGCGTCGGATGGCTTCACGTAACTTCGTCTAATAGGTACAGTAACAATCGGCAGTAACGGCACGGCCACGCTCCGGATACCTGACCAGGGCAATGAATCACGGCTCGCACCTCCAACCCAGACCACTTTTCTAAACGTCTTGCCATTTCAGTCGCTCTGACGCGTCTGCGATAATTACTGTACCTACCCGCACAACCGCTGCTAGACAAGTAGTGTCATATGCCTACATCGTGGGAATAAAGTATTACCCCCCACAATAATTACTTTTCAAATGCCTGATGCTTTTAACCTTTTTTAGATCCACCTACGTATTTTCATGATGCTTGTTTTGGAGTTTCGGGGCCTTCCGTCTTGGGTGACCTAGGGGCAAAGAACTCTAGAAACCTCTAAAGGAAGTTCGTTGCTTGCGAGAGTAGAGATATGGATGTGTTTACCATCTGGACTGCCGAAGAGAGTGCGTGAATAACTTGCTGAGCATTCACTGCAATTTGACCTTTCCGAGGTCTCCGTGTACTACAAGGAAAAGGAAGTTATTTCCGCCTGGCTGGAACAACTCTTTTGGACTCCCTTATTGAGATTTCACTGTTTTCCATTCGAGAGGACGGCGACGCCTTGGAGTTTGCTACAAATTGACAAGTGGTTTTTGTATCCAGAGCATTTCGAAGCAGAGCAGCCGAAGGAAGAAGTTTCTGAGGGTTCGAGACTATGAATTGATGAAAAAAGAAGAATGGATCGAAAGACCTTGGGATAGCCTTTCTAAAGAAAACGAACTTTCGGTTTCTTATTAGTTAATTCCTACAAATGTACCGTTCAGCAATGTCTTTTCGTCTACCTTCAGATATGTGTTTTTCCAATCTCTTAAGCCCAAACAGGTCACGTTTTGGAGAGGATTATTGCTTCCAAGTAAAATTTTGTAATGTGTGGTATTGTGCATCTTTCCAAATCGGTAATAACCGGTTCAAGTTTAATTTTGAACTTTAATAAAAACATTTGTAAGAATATGTTATAAAATTTTAGAATAAGTATTTTTTTCAAAACTGGCTAATGTCTTAGCTTTGGAATTTGTAGAGCTCTGAAACTGTTCATTTTAGGACTATGGTTTTGATCAATGGGTAGCTGCAATTTGTATAACCAGTGATAGCCGGTGTGTTTCTGTTTTAATAAATTTATTTTGAGATAACTTCATATTGTCCTTTTCATAGGCCTGAAATTCTGTAAATAGTACCTTTAAGTATTATGTGAAAATTGAGTGGAGCCATTAAAAGTATTAATGTAAACCGATTAATTGGGTGGCCATCTCCTAATGTAACTGTACCCAGGTATGTCAATATTGTTTCGTTTCATTTGTACCAATCTTGCCACGTATCATATGTGAACACCTGCCTGGGGGGTGTACTTACTTGTATTGATCGTAACAACAAAAGACTTACAAATCCATATTAAACAGAATGAAATATAAATATTGAATCATGACAGCAAGTTAGAACTGAAAAAGTGAGTCATTATATTGATTGCTGTGTCATGATAAAATGAGTTATGAATATTGTATGAGTCATGTAAAATACATCCCTGATTTAAATCATGGATTTTTTTTATATGAACTCTATAATCATGAACACTTTAGTGACTCAAGAACTCTGCTTAATGAATACTGAAAACTATTTGTGATAATGAACTCTAAAATACAATATTCTTCTCTTCTACATTTTATGCTTCTATTTTATTTATTTTATTATATGATACATCATGTATTATCCAACGTTTTAACATTTTTTCCCAAAATTCTAAACTTTATTATATGATACATGATGTATTATTCTATACTTTATGTATTCTATATTTTATTTTCTATATTTTAAGTATTATTTTAAATTTGTCATATGATATATTTTATGTTTTAAATTTTATTCCAAATTTGGAAAATTCAAAATTTTATTATATGACACATTATGCACTACTCTATATTTTATTTTCTGTTTTTTATATTAAGTATTATTCTAATTTTGTCATATGATATATTCTATGCTAGCTTAATGTAAAACTTGTTTTATTAGATATCCCTCTGGGAAACGGAGTACAAAATGTACGAGATCTGGTCTCATCCGGTGGGCTAATAATAGATTCGCCATTACGCAGTAACCTTTCTCATGACCCTTTTCTAGGTTTCTTCTTTTTTCTTCTAATAACGTTTATCCCTTTTTAGTTCTCCTCTTTAATAATAAACTTCTAAACATCCCTCTAAAGAAATATCATCAGCTTTATTGTTCCTCTATCCTTCGCTACTCAAATAACCTCATCAATCGAACCCAGATTTACCAAATCGCTACCACGCAGACACTTGACCTCATGGGAGTTTAAATTTGCTCTTGTCGGTTAGTGATTGGGAGACATATATGTTCTATATTTACTGAAGTTCCTGGTGCTCCCAAAACTTTTACCTGTACTTGCCTGGGGGTTGTACTGTAGTTATAAGTAGTAATTTTAAATAATAAAATGTGATTGTTGTAAATATAAACCAATTTTTTATTTTAAGAGTTTATCGCACCTATATTTTCACTGGGTTACTAACTGGCTTATCCAAAAGTCCTAAAAAAACGCACACACGCATATTATTTTGATTTCATTTGAGCACAAGATCTATACTAAATTTTTTCTAATTTATTTCATTAATATTTAAATTTTTTCTGTATTTTGTAAAATTATATACAATAGATGCAAAACACTTATAATTCTTTTGGTAGAAATAGTCACTATTAAGACAAACGTAATAAGAAATGAAAGAAACTTAAGACATTTTAATAGAAATGTTTTAATTCCTTTAATAGTCAAATTAAAAAAAAACACACTTCGGTATTAAAAGAGAAAGACAGAACTTTAAGTTATTGTACTTTCATTGTGTGTGGGACATCCAAATAATTAGAAGCACAGCTTAAACTTTTTTAGCATTTAATACCTCAATTGAAAAGAGAAAAATACTTTTTTATGAAGGAAAAACTTTTAACTTCAAATTTTTGAAGCAAATTTATAGTCCCTTGCCCCTCAGTTTACTTTTTTATCCACAGGTAACATCTTATTCATTTCAGTATGTATGTAAGTATATTAAGTTACAGTAAATTATGCTGCTAAATTATAGTTTTATATTATATCTAAATATTTTGAATGTCTACAATATAAATACGATTTCTACTGAAAAACATATTTTACTACATGCCATTCTTCAGTTTCAGGTTAAGAAACATATATAAAACTGTAAAAAATCGTGCATAAGATTGAAATAAAAGGTCAACAGAGTTTATGTTGATTAGCGGGATACGACATTTTAAACATATGAAGCAACCAGTGTGGTAATCATCTTAAATAATAATGTTTTCCTTGGAATCCGCTAAACCTAGCGCCACTAGAAATACCAATTAATTCGAGTAAAATAACGAGTGAGATACAAAGTTTGATTGGATCCTACGCTGCCCAGTAAAGACATTTTACTAACAATAACAAATTATAAAGATAATTGCATCTTTGTCTAAGTCAACTACTTTTCTCCAAGACAGAAACCTTCGCATGGGTTTACTAACGTAAAGGTGAATATTGCTTTCTTCAAATTCAGAACTGATCTTCATGAAATTCTGGGAACTAAGTAAGAGTTTAATTTATATACTCTGACTATTAACCCAAACGAAAATTCTACTTTCCTTTGGCATAAAATTGCCTGAAAGTTTGCGTTTTTCTAGCCCTAAACTAATCTTCATAAACCTCATATTTATGGCGGGTTACTCTTAAGAAGTTTTCTAACTTCAAGAAAATGAACGAAGTGCATAAAAGTGCGGCACTAAAATAAATTATTATGATGGGGCACTATTATTAAGGCGGTCCATGCAACCGAACATCGAGTATTCTAAAGATTATTTACCCATACTCGTTAAATTATTTTTGGATAAGTGTCGGTGAAGATCCTGGTTTAAGTCTGGAAATAAGATGAAAATGGTTTAAATGAAACCTTTTGAAATCTTCTGTCGATTCTTGCTCTATAATTCTTTTCTCAGATCTCTAAGATTTCTTGTGTGATCATTATTCCATTATTTACTTATCGTAAACTCACACTACCTCTATTATCTCCAGCCTTAATTCTTTATTTTCAGAGCCTAGACTGACAGGTATGCTTTGTAAGAAAATTATTGCTAATTATGACCTACAAATGCAAATTAATTCTGCTCTGAATAAAAGACAAGCTAAGAATCTTCAGGTTTTAAGAAGTACCTACAGTACCATTTTAGCTGCTACTAGCAGTGATAGTATGAAATTATTTTCGTATTACGAATTACTATATTTTCTTCTGTTCATTTTACTGAAAATTACAGCTTAATACCAAAAATAAAATAGTCAACATTTAAAAAAAGAGGGATAATAAGTTAAAAGAAATAATAATACGCTCCTAATAAATAGTTATTTTAAATATATAATTCGAAACATTTATGTGTTTAAGTATTAAACATTTTTAACATGAATTTATTAACTTTAATATAGAAATCAATTATCTGAAAAAAAATCAATAATTTTAACACGTGATGATTGTAATTATTTCCTATAATCAAAATAGTATTGCATACAGAATTTAAAGTATATTTAGGATGCAAATGAGTTTAAAAGAATTTATCTTGGCATATAAAGTATAGTATTTAATACGAATAAAATAATTAAGTAGTTCATTGCAAAAGTTTGTTACATTTCGTTTAATAGCCACAACGTTTTTCGAAAGAAAAATACGAAGTGTGACACACACAAAAAAAACGAGACTAGGTGTGTAGCTTCAAAACAGAGTGGAGTTGGCAACAACTGTTTTGGTGACGTCATGCCACATACCTCCTCTATCCATGCGCCAGTTTGGACTTAACCGACCACGCCTATGGGAAGTAATACGTCATTGAATGAACACGTGCAATTGCATTCTGCCGGAAAAATGTCTAATGTAAAAACCGAACAGCGAATCAACATCAAGTTTCTTGAGAAACTTAAAAAATCAGGTACGAAAACGTTTCAAATGTTAATCTAGGCTTATGGAGATGAAACTTTGCCTCATGCACGTGCGTTTGAATGGCATAAGTGGTGTTCAGCGGGAAGTGACAGCGTGGAAGATAATGAACGTGCGGAGAGCCCCCCTTGGGCCTTCATCATGATTCAATGGGTTCCCAGTGGTCAGACTGTTAATCGATACCACTACATTGAAGTACTAAAATGACTTCGTAAACAAATTAGAAAAATAAAAGGCACACAGTTGTAGAGTAACGGATTGCTGTTGCACCCGTTCACACGGCTCTATCTGCCAAGCAGTTTCTGACCAGCAAAAAAAAAAAAAAAAAAAAATACTGTGATGGGGCATTCTCCTTATTCACCTAATATGGCTCCATGCGACTTTTTTATTTCCTATAGTTAAATCTTACTTAAAGGGAACCCTTTTTACCTCAGCTGAAGAGGTTCAGGCAAAAGCGGAGAATCTCCTGAAAGGCCTTCCGAAAACCTCGTTCCAGAACTGTTACCAGCAATGACAGCCTCGAATGCAGAAGTATGTGAATGCTGAAGGGAACTGCTTTGAAGGTGATAATGTCACGGAGAACTGATTCTGTAAGTACAATGATTTATTGGACCAGTCTTGTTTATTTTGTGTCACACCTTGTAAAAGATAATTCTCTTTAACTTTCAAAGTTGGCGGCATAATAAAGTAGCGATAATTCCTGCTTTAAAACAAAATTAATGAAATTTAAAGAAACAAAAAACAAAAGAAGAAAAATGGTAATGACGAATATACAAACTATGTACCCAAATTTATTTATTCTTCAACTTATTCTTCAATTCTTCTACATTTCCCTCTAAAATGACAAAGATACAAACATTCTTTCGCAACCGTAACTAAAATCAGAGTACATTTAGGACTTATGCATTAAAATAACTTCTTAAAAACCCGTTTACTTACATTTGAAGCCATTCTAATATTTAATTTCATTAGTTTTTGCTTTATATGTGACGGGTTGATTCAATTTTTAATTCCTGTTTACCAAAGAATTAATGGACGTTCTTTTGGAACAAAAGATGTATTTACCTCACTGATAAAAACGTAACAGCCTTTTTCTTTGATATGCAAATCAAAGTTTACTTTCTTTCTCTGTTGTCAGTTAGATTTAAAACTCTTTTGAGTATAAATATTGATTTTCTTTTTTTGGTTATTTCTCTTTACTCAGGAATTTCATAATTATATATTTTACTTTCTGAATAAATTTCTTACTTTGAATTTACCAGGACCAATTGTACTCAAGCTTCTAATGAAAGGGTCGTAAAACATTTTGCTGTGAAGCGAATCTCCTTTGAGGGATTTATAACCATACAAATTACATACACTTTTTATATGATATTATTAATAATAATAGGTTAAACTTAATATTTTGGGGTAATAATACATAGATTGTGAATTTAATTTCATTTTTAACAATTGTGATGTTAATTAATTGTAAGAAAAAGCTTTAAGATCTATAGTCTCTATGCACAATATTTTATTTCGGCCAAACACACGCATATATATATTTCTACTTTATTTGGGGCCACAGCATAGTATAAACTCCCTCGTAGTTTAGTAAAATAAAAGTAAAAATTATATTAATGCATTGAAATGCTTATTTAAAAACTAATTTTTGACTCTAGGGCAAACCTTTTACTATTTCTGACAAATCATGTTTACTGTTGTGACATGCTAATTATAATGCATGATCATACAGAAATCAGCAAACGGATACCTACACTTGCAAGAAAAATTAAAGAACTATAAGTAAGGTGCTTTTGTGTTAATTCTGCGAAAAAAGGTAGTTGGTTGATAGTTTAAATCAACATTATGACGTAATTCAATAGAATTCAGTTTCCTTGCAGAGAAATACGCATATTCTTGAATCCGTATCTTTGGCACGTGTGGGAAGGAGTGCAAGGGAATACTTCAGATTCTAATTTCAAGTAGTGAGCGTGTAGGTTGTATAAAAGTTTCGCGTGTGGAAGCTGGACTATATCGTTGAGAAGACATTTGCCTTATTGTAAGAAATAGCGAGCAATTGCGTGAGTGGCACTAGAATAGACAGTGACACACGTTTATAAATACCTAAAAACAGCCAGAAGTATCATGCCCAAAATAAGACGCTGGTGATATATGCGGAGAATTAGGTCAAGGTCAACTTACCACAACAAATTCTCAGAACCATTATTTGATAAAGAATGCTAAAAGAAATAGACAACTTAACGATAGCCCGGGTAACAAGGGAGTTCGTAGCAGCTTCAGGAGTGCAACAAACAACAGATGTACTACGAGTGACAGGCTGCATAAAAAGGGGTGTCTTCAACGAAAGGTATGATTTGTGTTTCAATAACTCGGGCTCATGAATGCGCTCCGTTGCAATGGCGCTGAATTCATCGTGATTTTAGTACCACGGATTGAAACGTCTTTTTCATGAGTCTCTATTCCAAACAGATCTTAAAGTAATTCCTAAGGTGTTACAGGCACAGGTAGAAGCTAGACCAGCACTTCTGTAGTATCACAGATGACTGAGATATTTTTGAATCTAGATAACTGTAAGATTCCGCCCGAATTTTGGCATTAAGAAGTTCTCTCATCCATCTTTCCCTATCAAGAAATTCTCGAGAGGATTTCACTTACAAACTTACAAACATCTATGCCACACTTACAAACATCTATGCCGTCTCTGAAATTCGAACCATGGCCCGTCGGTACGGCAGTGAGTGTGACTGACTTCTACACCTGCTGGGCGGCCCAGACGTGTTACAGTATGGAATGAGTAAAAGGCACTCAGTATGCCTGAAAAATACTCCTGAAAGTCATAAGTCTAAAGGTAGTGGAATTTTACTTATGGGGTGGCATCTTTCTAAATAGCCGCACTGACCTACACATTTTACTAATGCAACTATGAATGCTGAGATATACAGAGATGAGATTCTTGACACTTATGTAAAGTTGTTTAGGGTGGAAACGACAATAATTCTTTCTATGGCCGATAAATGCTCAACTCTACCGCACTGTATTAGTGACCAATTATTATGAAGGTGAAGGAACTCAGCGTATAGAGTAGTCCGCATAATTGCCATACTTAAATTCAATAAAAGATGTGTGGGATGCATTAAAATAGCGACGTGCATCTCCGCAGGCCTCACATATCACTGCTCTTAAGAGGTTTCGAAATTCTACTCATCGTGAATACGCTTTGTTACCGCAGAAACTCCTGCCTAATCTGATACACGGCATAGAAAATCGCTGTGAAACTTGCATTTCGATCAGGGTAACTAGATACCTTATTAATCTTTCCTATGTATCTTTAAAAAGGAATAATACCAACGTTCACTACCGCACCTTATATCACATTTAATATGCTTTTATTCAAACTGGTGTCTTGCAGAAGCAGGTGATTCTGCATTTTGAAATTATGTCAGGCATGATAAAATAAAGCTCTTGCAACTCTTGCATGTTCCATGTTATTGGTTGCTAAACCATTGAAATTGTTTTCCGCCAGTGTACGGTAAACAGTTCGAGTATTTTTAATTAGAATCTAATGATTTGCAAAGATATGTTGATAAGAATAGCACGAACAACCTTTGTGCATATTTTTGTACAGTTGTAATTTTACATCCCAACTAATTTTGCCTACCTCTTTTTCTTTTTTTCTTAAAAAATAACTTCGATTCGTATCGTTTTTGAGATCGATGAATCAATCAAGCAGCTTGTGTAATCGTATCACAATGAAATATGTTTTGTGATAATTGCAGTTTCTACATTCAGAAATGTTTTATAAGAAATAGACAATTCTGAATATTTCTTTAATCCTGAAATTTAACCCTTGGATTAGGCAGCAAAAAAATTTTAAATTACTACATAGTTTTGCAAATATATTTGAAGAACGTTCTTGTTTTCCTGTGGTTGGAAGTTTGTGCAGCATTTGCTTTGATATTTCATCGTATAAATATTTAGTTAGGATTCAAAGCAAATACTTCGTTTAGGGATTTCACTCTGATTTTTCCCCTGTAAACCATGATTGTTGAAATGGTTTTCTGGTTATGCTGTGCAGAAAAGCTAAAAAACGCCTCTACCGTTGCCTTTTAAATTATTTGTGCCAGTGTGTAAATTATTTGTGCCAGTTCTGTATGCGTGTGCCAGTGCTCCTGTGTACCAGTGTTCTGGTTTTGTACCAGTGATTTGTCTTCAGTGCTTTGTACTAGTGATTTGTTGTGCTATTATTAGCATAATTATCTATTTCCATTTTTAGATGTCGCACAATCTTGTAAAGATAAGAACGATATTATGATTAGAACTTTACGTGTCAAAGCACCTCTAAAAGTGATTTTAAGTCTTAAAAGTCAGCCAATTTGAAAAAAAATTCAGTTAGTAATCGTTCTTACACAAACGAGTTTACTAAGCCTTGTAAAACGTTTTCATTTGCTAGCATTATATATAGAGAGTGATTCATAATTCCTTCCATGTTTCTGGAGGTTTATAGCGCATCAACTATAACTAGCACAGCAAAAGGATGCATATCAGAACATTAAAAATTTGTTCTAGGCTCTTAGTATCTGCACACCTGCTAACGTGCCTGACACCAATCCCCAATTCAATCTCTCTTTCTCATGAATAACCCAATATTTTGTGACTCGATGTATTATTTTTCTCACAGTGCTGTTAAACAGGGCATGAACTCACGATCTTTGATGTAACTTTTAAGAAATAAGTTACATGAGGTAATACCAGGTTAATGTAGACGCATAGGAATACAGGAAAAGTCATTTTGAGTAGCTGTTTAATGAAATGACTGAAACGTTAAATACTGATTTATATGCGAAAACCTAGATAAACATGTGATGAGCCTGATTTTGTTGAAAAATGAAGCATTCAATATTTTTTATAGATTTTGCACTAATCATAATTGTAGCATATTCGGGTACATATCACAATTAGCTGCTCGTTCCGCAAGGAAAAAAACGATAGCGGCTAAATCTACAATGACGTGAAAGGAATTATTACGAAAAAATTGGAAAGGTTGTTTGTGTTTTGAAATGCAAATTTTGCTGCGTTAGTTTCAACACTTTAATACGAACTTTCGATATTCTGGAAGCTATTATGGATGAACCTATATTTACGCGCCCAGCTGACAAGTTCATTGTTTCATTTTGAAACTACAGGTCATCGGTCTCTTGCTACAAACATAGCTTTTATTCATGTTTCCTTTCAGAAAATTTATTGTTCAACTGAGTTTGATTTAATTCTGTGGAATTTATAATATGCTCTCTTTATCTATAGTCTAACATAGCGTATTGAAGTTAACGCAAATTTAAAACTGATTAGGAACTATTCTGAAAACAGTTATTTAGTGAGACCGGGATTTGGTTTCTCTTTAAAGAGGTCTTGTGATAAAAAAGAATGAAATGAGGCTAAGCTGTTTTCGATATATTTATTAATATGTATTCAAATGGCCGGACAGTTTCTATTTAATGCATTCGTAGAAGAATGGACAATTTATTTGCTTCATTCCCGAAAATGCTTCTCGAGGTGCAGCACAGGGGTAACCGATTTTACCCTTTCGAGTTCTATCTTAATTTTTATGAAGAATATCCCGAGGACTCATTAAAATATCTTAAATCTTACCTCCTTTCTACCAAGCCTCTCAAAAGGACCCGTCAGTACCCAAATAAGCGTTCACATATCACGCAAGCACTAAAATCAATAATCTTAGGCCAACTAGGGACGAAAATGCTTGCAGCTTTTAAGGCTGTCGAAACTGTGATGAATTTTGCTGAAGATGATGAATAATTTGACCTCCTGAGCCTCCTGTTATTCCATTCAGCCAGGCTGAATGGAATAACCCGACGCCCGAAAGTAATCTTCTGAATGCGGTTTTAGGCCTCACTCATACAGATTAAATTTAAATTGCACTTATTTTCATGCATTTTGAACTTTGCATTTCATTTTTAATGAAATACATGTCCTAATAATCGATGACCCTAAGGGAAAAATGTGATGTATGGTAGCACAGTTCCTTTCATAGACCGATGTTGCTGAAACGAGTTATGATATCCGGCAGATGCTAAGTACAAACGCTTACAAACATCCAAGCCTTCTCCAAGATTCTAACCCTGTAGGTAGGAAACGTACCCTGTAGGTACGTTAGTCAGCTGCACTAACTACTACATCGATCAAGGTGGCTTTATATTTGAGGGTTTGATGTCCTGTTATCGTTCTACTACTATTATTACACGAAAAATGTTTAAATGGGGTTCTGGGATATAAATAACATTGGATATTTAATAAAATGACAAGATTTTCTTATAACATATGTATAAAGAATTTTTGGAGCATAACGTTTAAAAATTAAATGTCCATATCTTTTATCAGGTGAGAAAAATAAGGCTAACCACTTTTAAAAATCTTAACATCGAGATTTTTCTACTGCTTTGTTGTTATTATGTGAAAAATGTGTAAACTGAATTTCTAATTTGATTAGTCGTTTAACATTTCATGAAATGGATAGTATCGTAAAAATATTTAAGCAATAATTATAAATTCAAAGGAAAACTTCCCTTTCATTAATATTAATTATCTATTCAAAGTCATCCTTCTTTTTAGTCCCCTAGGATAGCTCGTAGCATATAAAAATTTTTCAGTGGAAAATGTGTTGTATCTACGCAACACATTCTTTAAAAATGGATTAGAATTTCAGTAATTTGACTTACAAGGTCACATTTTCATTGATTTCAAATATTTCAAAGGCTTTTTTCAAGTGCTTTTCAAGGTTATGATTTATTGCGGTGCAAGATGCCCTAGTGCGTATTCTTATCTCCTACTGCGCATAACTCAGCTCTTTGGGTCTGCCGGGGCGGGGGGGGGGAAGAAGTATGGCGCAGACCTTCTTAAGTACCGTTTTTGTTAAATTGCAAGACTAATGAGACAAATTCATTAATTCGCAACAGGGGTTATTAGTCTTATGTAAAAAGAAAAAAAAATACTATTTGTTTGCTTTCTTGCTGCTTTGGATTTCAATCAATATTCAATTCGTAAAATTCGGAATTTTCCTTTTTTTTGCATAGTTCATTTAAATATAACTTATTACATATTACAAGTAAATATTCTGTATTACAAAACATCGAATTTATTTTATTTTGCATATCATAATGTATACGTTAAAATACTTTGCATTGATTAAAAATACATTTTACGTTTTTTATTTCTCACGGTAATGTACGAGTAAATATGAAAACTTGCATGATGGACATTTCTCGCAAGAAATCGCTTCTGAGACTGATAACTATCACACATTCCAAGTATAGATGTCTATTCAAGGCATCTGCACTTAGAATCCCCTTTGAAAACAGCCCATCTAGAAAAAAGATCATAATCGTTTGAGAACACGTGTAGTCGTTATAGGTAGATTGCACCGCATTTCTCAGTATAAATAAAAAATTCGACATAGGTGTTTCAATGGATGTACGCGCATTTACGTAAAAGTGACACATATTTTTAGCGCTTTTCCATTATTAAGCCATAATCTAACGGATCAAACTTCAGCTGTGCCTTTAGTTTGCTGTCTAATTATTTTAGTATTTTCTGTGTCAAAATATGAAGTAAATTTTAAACGTGTCGGGAAACCTCCTTAAGATAACCTATTAAACTTCTAAGGGATTTCGGTCTTTTGTTAAGGTAGTCAGTCGCCTTACAAAATATAAAATATGAGTGGTGGTCAGTGTTTATTATATTCTCAGAAATACTGTTTACTTCCGTAAGGGATAGTCTTATGGAGATGATCTTTGGCGGAAATTTCACAGTTGTCATAAATTTTCTTTGAGCTTTGTTTGTATGAAAACAGCTTATTTGTGCTACTACAAAGTGCATTAATAATATATAGGATATATGGGCTGCCCAGACACTATAGTGATAAGGGAAACCTATTGAGAAGGCATGGATGTGTGTAAATGTATAGTGTCAGCTCGGCATGGGGGCATTCTAAATATGCGACAAGCCCAAAGTCCTCTCGAGAGGTTCTGGTAAGGAAGAGTGGTGGGAGACCCTCGGATCCGTTCCCCCTCTCTGCTTTGGGGTTCTCTGCTACAAAACTGGGGGGGGGGCGAAACTGAGCGAAGTCGTACTGTCACTTGTATGATGCTCGAGGCTCTTGCTAACGACAGACGTAATCCTGTTCTCCTTGCCACGATGAATTCCGTGGGCTTGTTCTGATGCTACTATCAGACAAATCAGATAAGACACTACAACACAACACAGCAACAAGTCATATGTTAGTACGGCCAGTTACGTCTATATCTGGCGTTTAGAAAACCTATTATTCTCATTTACAGGCTCAATTATTTGGACTCAGCAGCTTCGACGATAAAATCATGAAACCATGCAATAACTGATAGCTAAGATTGAAATGGTAAAGGACACGCATTAGTTAGAATTGGTCAAGTTAAACATACTAGAGGCAAAGATTAGCTTCTCCCCCAAAGATAATTTAAACTTCAACAGAGAAACGTTAAAAACAAAGTTTTAAGAGCTGATGTACCAAATTACTGGGAATAAATTTGGATAGCAAACTAGCTAAATTTCTATATGAAAGATTTCATGTATTCACACAATTAGCATATACTGCTTTATCTAATTTCCAACTTGCATTTTCATCTCGTTTCATTTGTAACTAGAACTTACATATTTAACACGTGGATAGCTCTTTCAACTCATTTTTTGGATTTTGCATAAAAGTTTTCAATTTAGTGTATTCTTCTATTATCGAAAACGGATTAAAAAAATGTATGTATGTATGTGCGTATATCATGGTCTGTGCATATATGTATACACACGTACATGCATGCGTGCATGCATTTCTGAATGTGGTCTCGATATCAGAAAAGTACCCATTTTACGTTTGTGTGTATAAAACCATAAATAGCGTGTTATCATCTTTTTAACTTAAGTGATACTTACAGTGTAGTAAGTATTAACATTCAAAGATACCTTTGAAAGAAACGGCAATATTCAACTCACGTTTCGCGTTTTAGAGTTTTCGATAATACATTGATTCCAAACATGTCGAATTTAAGGAGGTATTTACATTATTCAGAAAGAGCGCAAGTCCATAATTAATGAGTTTGACAAGTACACTAGAAGCGAAATTTTAAGTGTTCAGGAAGTTAATGACGGTGGATATTAACATGGCGATAGCGATTCTAAAGCATTGTTTCAAACTGTCAAATTTAGCAGTCCAAGGAGATAAGTGACGATATTAAAGACAACTGCGTTAGACTCTCTCAGAGATGAAGACTGCAGCACACACAATATAGTGTAAGATTCCGCAAAGATGTTAGGTGTAATATCACACTAACTGCGCCTCTTCTGACAAAAGGATTTACCCGCTAGTCAACCATATTTTTCACATCGGGAAGAAGACCGCGAACAGAATATGATTTTGTTCCTAAAATGCAAAAGATGGGTACAAGACTGCTGGAGTTGACAAGAAAACGAAAATGTATCTCTGCGATGACTATTAAAATTAACTGCATAAATAACTTAATTAAGAAAAAGAAAGTTTTATTATGACTGTCCAATATTAAATGTAGTACGACTTAGTTGTCTAAGTTGCATTAAGTTTGTGTTCATAAATCTTGTTAATTTTATCCAAGACAGTAGAATGTATGGAATTTTACTATAATAAATATCAGCAGCGACAACACACATTATTAACGCACATAACTGTTTTATAGATCCTACAATTTATACCTACTTTTTACTGGAGGTACGACTTACGCAAACGTGCCTTAATACAACGATATTCGAATGTTAAAATAATTAACGAATATATTATTTTTTATGTCTCTGTGCAAGTCCTGTCGAAAGCTAAAGGAGAGTTTTGAAACTGCATTTAAATTCTTTAATTTTCATGAGAAACTGTTCAGTTTTTCAAGAACAAGACAAATACTCATTCTTAATTAAATGATCAGCAATGCTAAAGTATCTGAAATTAGTTTTGATATTTCATCGATTTACATGGAATTGGCAGAATAACAACGAGCTTTAAGCAAACTATCACTTCCGGCTGATCATTTATTAATAAATTCTAATTTGTTTAAAAGCTTTACGGCTCAGTGTTAATTATATACAGTATTCATTTTTCATTATTCTTTTTCCCCATACAAAGGACAATGATAACTACACGTGCCCATGTACACATCAGCTCTCATGCTTTTGATTTGAAAATATTTGTAGTACTATAATGATCGTAGTGGTAGGGGATCGTTTATTATAGCCTCTTGCTATGTAGTGTTTCGGATTGGAAATAAACGACAAACAAACAAAAAAAACTGCATACGTTTAGAATTCCGGATGATGTTAAAAATTGCAATCTGTTATGCCGTGAGTTTTAATTATATTAATATTTGTTTTAAGTTATCATTATTAAAGTATTTTTATTTGTACTCATGTATATTTTAATCTGGCAAAAAGAGTATTCTTAAATTGTTAAAGCTCAAATTCACAAAGCTGTACTGGTTTAACTCGCATCAGTTTGTTTTTAGTGTCGACTTTACCAAATTTGAACTCGAAGACTCTATTAAATGCTTTAAAAACGGAAAGAGCCCCACCCCAGCCTGTGTTCACCCAGAATTTACTAAGAAGCTAGGGCCTAATGATCATTCAGTGCTTTAATGCTGATCAACAAAAGCTGGAACTCTAACGTAGAAGCAATTTGGAAGGGAACTATTATTGTCTCAATACATCAGCAGGACAAACCTTCTCACTAATTCGATGCATATAGAGCTTACCACTAATTCCACGGGAATCAGTGGTAATATGTTGCGCTGGCTGCGTGATTTCCTTGGTCAGCGGTTTTGTTCAGTAAAACTTGGATGCCCTTTATCCATATTGAAACAAATGGAATCTGGACTTCCTCAAGGCGTTGTTTTGAGCCCTATGCTGTTTAATATTTATATTAATGATTCATTGGAGAGCATTCTCGGGATAAAAATTGCTCTGTTTGCTGAAGACCTGGCAACGTGGGAAAGCGAGCCAAAGAACACGCTACACTTAATAAAGTCCTTCAGCACCTCAGTTTTTGGTGTTCTGACACTGCCATGTCTTTCAACAAATCAAAAACCACCTGTAAAAGTTTCTCCTTAAATAGGCGTCCTTTTGTACCTAACCTTAAATTCTAGGGTAGGGCAATTCAAAGAGCAGAAAGCACGAAGTATTTAGGACGCATTCTTGATTTTTAAGTTTACAGAGTCCATGGGTAGGCTTTGGTATCCTACAACATGGACTCTATATGGAAGACGAAGTATCGAATTCTGGCAATGTCTTGAAGAATAAAGACTGAAAAAAGAAGGTTTAAATAACCTTTATATTTAAATTAAATTAAAACATATGCACGCACTTAACACCACCACTTAACAGAAAATAAGAATGTAACAAATCACTACTAAATCAAGATATCTGATACCTTGCCCCTTAGCTTAACTAACGCGAAATCAGCTGTACACAGCAAAGCCGAGTCGAGAAATATCATTATAAACTGAAAGATGTCTGACAACGGCTAGACAGCTAAATTCAAACACGCAACATAAACTCGGAACTAAGTTCGCTACTACATGCAGCTTAAATACTGCTTCTGAAACACGTTTAAATTTGCATCTGAGTCATTACAAGTTTATATTCCGTCAGGAAACTGAAATCAGGAGGGAAAGAAAAGAAAACTAAAACTAATTGGTTAGAATAAAATTAATCCTTACAAACTGTTGATTACACATGTGGAAAGTTTCTTAAAAGGTTAGCTGGTTGATCTGGTATTTGCTGCTACTAGTACTGTTCAAAAACTTGAAATTGTCCAAACCCAAGCTCTCCGTTATTAAGGGCGCTGTACGAACCACTTATATTCTAGTAATGCAGTGTGTAACTCAAAACCCTCCAATAAGAAACATAACTGAAAGAGATGCAGTCCTTCTTTATGAAAATCTGTTTCGCCTGTCCAACAATACTTTTTGGAGGGATTACCACACCAAAGAAGAGAGAAGTCTTAAAACTCAAAACGGGTTCATACAATATGCTTAGTCTGCTCCTGCTACTATGCACAGATAGGTACTCATTCCACACATTACGATAGCGAAATCAAGGGTATTTATATCGCATTAAAGCAAATGGTTATTTGCCCCTCGTCATTCTGCAGAGCGGTTATGTTGTCAGACTCCCTGTTTGCTCTTCAATCTCTTGCAAATAGACAATACACAGACAATACCTGTATACTTGAGTGGAGATAGCTTTCAACGGCAATCTCTATTTCTTTCCAGTGGATGGCAGTCACTGCGGAATTTCTGGGAACAAGGGTGCCGGCGTTTTGGCCAAAATATGTGCAAGGGTCCTTCGAAAATGTGAAAGCTTCTCATTTTATTCATTTAAACTCCTGATAAAAAGGAGGTATGTCTGCAGGATAAAGCATTGAGCACTATGTGACTCTGCCGGTAAGTCATGGGTTTCACCACTGCTTGAGGATACACAATTAATCCCACATTTTCCTAGGAATGCAGCTATGGCACCTATTTCGCCTTACTACAGGCCATGACTATTTGCCGGCATACTCGTATTGGTTTGGGCTTTGTGACTCTCCCTTATGTCCTCTGGGCGGACAACATCCAATTTTTGATGCTACTCATCTTGACTCGTGCTATGCACTTGTGTCTTTAAAGTTCAAAAATATTGAAAGACTAGAGATCTAATGGTGTCATATCCAATCTTTTGGGCATTTGTAATAAATAAGTAATAAATAAATAAATTTGTTTAAAAATAATACATTGGCTAACGTTTGGTGGCAGCATACTTGTATTTGAAAAGTTACTGGATTGGTTTGGTTTATTGTGATTACGACAAAGCACACTAGGGCTATCTGCCTAAGGGAACGGATGCTTTCGTGGAGGACTTTCTAAGGGAAACTGGCTCTTATACACGTTACACATGGGGAAAACCATGAAAACGCCCATGCAGCCAGCCCGTTCGCGGGATTCGAACCTCGGACCGAATTACCAGTGTTCAGCGACTATATCGCTCGGCCGCTGGTTGGGCGAAAAGTTATTGGACACAAAAGTGAAAAGGACACATTGAGGATTGAAGCTAATATATATAATTGCTTTATAATAAGAGTTTGTCTTCACGATGAGCTTTTTCTTATTGAATTTAACATAATTGCAAGAGTGAATTTAATGCTTATAAATGAAGTTGTTCTCAAACACATACCTATTTTAAATACCAAATATGAGAAGAAGATGTGAGGTTTATATGAGATATTATGAGAGGTTTTGGATTTATTCATGTATTTTTTGCTAAAGTCTGTTGAGAGCTTCAATTAAAGTGCCACTTCCGTTTTAAGAATTTTAACCATAATCTAATATATTGTTCTCATTGCTCAGTCTTAAATACTAAAAATGAAAAACTTTGTATTATAGTTTAATATAGTTTCTAGTTGTTTTCTGTTATGCGCTTCAAAGTAAAGTATCACTCCCTGTTATCCAGTTTTACTCAAAAATCTTGTTAATTCTTTATATGAATGCAGAAAGCTTAAATAATGGGAAAATGGAAATTTTTGGAAGTTTTATATAAGAATGCACGAAAAATACGTCACACACATACATATAGACAGGCATTACTGAAAATAGTAAAAACCTGTTGTAGGAACCCTAATTACTGCTATTTCAATGAAAATTCACTATCGGATTTCTGGAACGAAAACTTCATCTTCCTTCGCTATGCAATAAATGTCTGCAAAGTTTAGTGGAAGGTAAAAAGAATCTCCGATCATAATTTAATTATTTCATTTATGCTCAGGATAGCAGCTGGACTTATAACCACCTCAAAGCAATACTAATTTACTTCTTAAGATAATTAGGCTAGTTTTCGATGCATATTATGACCATCAACAAGGCACACTAGCATGAGTTATAGCTGAAATTCGTTAATTTTTAAAAGTTTTTCATGTTCTGCATATTTAAATAACGTTTTGGGTTTAACAGAACATACGTATAGTAAGTCAAAAATAAGACAGGATAATATTTAATTCTAATCTAAATGTTAGTTTATGTCTTGAGAAGGTGAAAGTTATGAGACTTTTTTATCATGAAAAATTAACAGAATTTTTTTTTTAATCCAACAGATTCCCATAACTTTCTCTACTGAAATATTTTCTTTTTATGCATCTGTATTAAGAAATACAACCAGATGGTAGTTTATATTGTTATAATCGAGGATGAAAACCCAATTCATTTAGAAATATACTTAATAGAAAGGAAACTGTTATAAATTTCTAAAAAAATTAATTTCAGTTTTTTGGTAGTATAAAATCAAATCCTCGAAAAAAATCGTGTAACCTATAAACTAGAGTATTTTCATTATTGCAACGCATTGACGTTGTACAGTTTTGTAATTGTTTCGGATACTAGACATGAAGTTAAGTGATTTTAATAAAACTTATTTCCTTTCAGACAAGAAATCCTAAATATTTATCACTCAGAAGTGGTTAATTCTGTAACATTGATTGGTTTCTATAGAGAATAACTAGCCCTTAAAACAAATAACATTTACTTTCATATAACACTTGTTTCCTTATGCTATAAAATGTTTTCTCTACATTATTTTATCCATTATATTAATTAAAAATTTCCTGGAGCTATCTGAATATCTTATGAAGTTTATTTTTTCATAACGCATGATGTTAGTATTCCTAATTTCTTAGCAAATAGGTGTTCTCCACTATTTTCAGATAAAGGAAAGTGTCAGAGCAGCTGATCTAAGATACTGGCATATTTCTATGTTAAGAATTTCGCGTCTAGAAAAGTGTTATTTTTAGGCATATAATAACAACCTTTGACTAGCGCACCTTCGATGTTGAAGATAAAATCATCGATTGGGTTTTCCTTTGTTATTTCCTTCTTTCTTCTCTTTTTCGGGTTTCGGAGATTCAAGTTACAAAGAATTGTCTCTATGCTCTGAAACTTCTCTATTATTCAGTATTAATTGCTTCTTTTGTCAGTCGTTTCATCATTCTTTCCAAATTTTATTGTTTCTCGTTCTTTGTTGAACGTTTATCCGTTTAAAAACTTTCGGTGCAGCTTCTGGAAACTTTAACAATGCTTTTGAAAATGTTTCATGTTTTGTCGCATGTTGACAGTTACTCATATTCAAAATACGTATTTTCTGAAGCATATTACGCCACATATGCTTGCACAGGAATATTTGCGTTTCTGGTTCTTAATTCCGCTAATATATCAGTTATTTCTATTGTGTCCTAAAATGAATTATTGAAGATACCAAGTATTTATGCTATTACCTTAAAGTTCGTCTTTTAGTTGGTTTTAGAATACCTTAAAATAACTACAAAGGATAAACAGTCTGGCACAACACGCTTCTTTTCCCCAACGGCAAATTTAAGTTCAAACCTTTCAAAACGTCTACACCAATTACGTCAAACTCGCAACCCCTTGCATTCACCACTGCAACTTCTCCTTTATCCAAACTTTAGAATTTAGATATTACTTTAAATTAAATATATTTCCACTCTCCACTCAGAAAGATATTTATAACCATGCAAATGTGTATTGACATGTTTGCAGTAAAACTCTCAAATTCCTTCTGGACATATGGTATTCGATTAAAAGCATCTGAATTTATGATTATGTTTACGGACTCTTTGGATTATTTCGTAAATATGAAATAATGAGGAACGATGTGTTTAATAGTAGTTTGCTATTAAAAAGGCGCTGATGTTTTAATATAGGAAAACTGTGACTCACAGTAGTAAAGTAATTGCAGTTTTATTAATATATCACTTACATTTAAACATCTGTTTCCTCTTCCATTTACAGTTAATTATTTTGATTATTTTAAACTAATGTTAAATATATTGTCGACTTGCAGTCTTGTTTAATTTAGAAAGGAATCAAATTATATTAATTCTTTAACTTACAGCTTGACCCTAAAACTTTGTTTTATTGCAAAATAAGTTGATTTCAGAAAGCATTTACAGCCTAACCAAAAGAAAAACTTCAGAGTAGCTCCTTTAGCATTTTAATACTAACATTTATTTATGCTTTTATGAATAATGGCCTCTTACGGAGGCGATCACAATCAAAGATAATCGTTGTAGATGATTTATCTGCAGGTTTGATCTGCTGCTCTCTAAATGATTTTGACTATCGCACTCACTAGATGGGAAGCCTTCGATCAAAATGACCAGCCGTAAAATTTTGTACTAAAGCAAACTTAATTCTTTTTTAATTTTCCAGTGTTGTATACTCACTGACAGACTTAAAATTTAATTCTTTCTAAATACAGCATAACAATATGAAAGTTAGCAGATGGATTAATACGTTATCTTGAGTACAGTAGAAGGTGGTATTGAGCAAGTCAGATCAGTTTCAACTACACTGTAAAATGCCTTAATTAACGAACATTTTCTCTTGGCATTTATCCTACCATATCTAAGTAAATTTACCTTTATTTACCATATCTTAGTAAATTTAAATTTAGATTACCAATTCAATGAACGTTGCCTTCATCTTCTAACATCGATCATGAGTAGTTTATAAAATAAAACTGGTTATGTTAACGCAAACTGCTAAAATTAAATCCAGGCAATGGCTAATTCTTTATTACAAGATTTATGTATCTAGGAATAATAATCGAAACTCTTGCAAGTTCAATTTAATTGAGACTGAAGTTCAAGAAAAAGACGTAAGTGACTTCAAGTTAAAATTTTTATCCTTTTAATTGAATTCCTTAGTCAAGTTTTCAAGTGAATAAATTCCAAGAATCATATGTGAAAATGTTTAGTGACGCTAAAATTTTAAATATTTTAATCAGACATTTCAGAATTCAGCATTGTTTGTTAAAATTTGCAGAGACATTAGGTATTTGGAAGCAGGAGAGATGAAAAATGAGCAATGCCCTCGCCGGGACTCGAACCACGGATTTCTCGAATACGCGTTAAGCGTGCTGACCAGTACACTACGAAGGCGTGTTAAGAAGGCGGAAGAAATATCTTATATACTCTTCCTTTTTTTAAAAGGCGACTGGAGATTAAGGAACCCAGTCGCGAAATCCTGGTGGTGGAGAATTATTACCCACCAACCTTTTAGTTCGGGCGCCACTGTAGAGACGTTAGGATTTTTTATGCTGAGAGACGTGAAAAATGAGCAACGCCTTCGCCGGAACTTAAACCACGGACCTCTCGAATACTCATCGAGCGTGCTGACCACTACACCACGAAGGCATGCTAAGAAGGAGGGATAAATACTTATAAATTTACCACTGCTAAATTTGCTAATGCTTAGATAGTGCAATTTCTTTTGCTTTAAAGTTTTCTTGCTTTATTGTCGCAAATCCATGATCGTCAGAGATATGTATACACAAAAGAAACTTTTTATTGCGTGTTACACTGAGCTTACGTGTAGGTTAATATATATTTATGCAGAGCACAGTTAGATTAGACTTAATACAATTTTCCTGCATATACCATACAATTACTTAGAGAGCCTAAAGCGTCACAGTTGTGAGCACTAGCGGCTAACCACATAGAAAAACGGCAAGCGGATGCTTAAGGAATGTTGGCCAATGTGTCCTTGGGGAATGTTGCACACACCACTGTAATTTTTTGACGAAAGACCTCCAACATAACTGACTTCGCACGCACGTCCTTGAAGGTCCCCGAGACCAATTTCGATTTATCATCGTATGTTATACGTCACGTATTACAAACATGTGTTGGGTACCGACAGTTCAGTAAACACTTTTGAATCTTTACACACTGTAAGGATAATTCAATTCAATTTCGAAACCAATGCAGATACCATAGGGTACTTTAAAGGGCGTACACATTTTTTTGAATAACCTTGTATCTATGAAAAGCTTGGTAAAGAACGACATCTAAAAGCATTGAACAAAGATTAAGAATTCATAGATTTTAAAGTAAGAATTTTGAAGTGAAGAATTTTACACGACAACAGATATGATCGCTAAGAAAGGATACATTTTGACAAAAGAAAAATACAAGCATTTATTACCTAAAAATGTTCTAAGAATAAATTAATTAAACAGAATCTGGTAAACCATTGAAAAAATATTTATAGAGTTCTCTTGTATTCAAGAAAGTATGTAGAAGTATGCAAGAACGTATGGATATAAAAAGTTTTTTAAGTATTAAAATCAGTTACTAAATATTATACGACAAATGAGACAGTGATGCAAGTTTTGACAGTCTTCATGTTTGTAATCCATTTAGTAATTGTACTTTAAATCCATGCAATGTATAAAAACAATAATATAGTAAAAGGTTCTGATTAAGTGAAACAAAAGGAAATAAAATTTTAATATATTTGTCTCCAAATTAGTATATTTTTTTCCTAACGTTAGTAAGAAAAGCATTAAGAAACGCAGCATTAGAACAATGAGAAAGCAATCTATATATATAAAGAAGAAAGTCTGTTTGTTTGTTCGCTAATAGCTCAGTCACTACTATAGCTATCGTGACCCAAACTTTCTAGAATTCTTTTCTGGGTCCTGAAAACTGTCGACGTCCGCATAAAGGGAAAAAAAAAAAAAAAAAAAAAGCTGAAATCACATATATTAATTAAAAACTCTTAAAACGCTAATTTTCGCCCTCTTTTTTCCGAGTGGCAACAGAGCTGATATCAGCAATGGCAAAATGGCAACAATGATATATCATCAACAATGGCTGCGTACCATTGTTGCTGATATAATGAGAATTAGTTTATTTTTCTACCGAAATTTTTACGTGGGTTTCTATATCCCTCAAAATAACAATATAATTGTTTCTATTTTTGCTGATCCAAATGGCAATTCCGTATGTCATATGGGTATATACACTGACTACCAATAAGTATTTGGACACCTGTGATAGAAAAGAAAAACTAACTTGATTCAAAATCAATAGTTGGTAGAGCCTCCAAGAGAGGTAATTACAGTGTGGACCCTCCGGGGCATACTTTCCACAAGTCTTTGTATGACAGTTAGTGGTATTTTCTTCCACTTGGCTTCGAGAAGACATAGAAGTTCCTTCACCGAGTTTGCACGGGTAGTGCACCTCTGAATTCGGCGATGCAACTCGTCCCAGAGGTTCTCGATAGGGTTCAGGTCTGGACTCTAGGAAGGCCAGTCCATTCGATGAACTCCATTGGCACCATACCAAGCCTTGGTTAACGTCGAAACATGACAACTGGCATTGTCGTCCTGAAAGTAACAGGGGTCCAACCCGTAAAACTGCCACAACGTAGGAAGCACATTGTCATCCAAAATAGTGCAGTAGGCATCGGAGTTGAGCTTACCATGAATGGGGACCAAAGGTCCCAGCCCATACCAGGAGAAACACCCCCAGACCATAATTCCACCTCCACCGAACTTGACTGTTGGCACAATGCATTCTGTCAGGAGACGTTCTCCAGGTAGACGCCAGACCCAGACCCTGCCATCCGAACGGTAAAGGGTGAACCTTAATTCGTCACTCCAAAGAACCCGTTTCCACTGATCTACGGTCTAATTTCGATGTGCTTTGCACCACATTAACCAAGCAGCGCGGTTGGACTTTGTGATCAAAGGCTTATGGGCAGCAGCACGACCATGAAAACCAAGCAGATGTGCTTCCTTACGGATGGTATTCATTGAAACAATACTCCAGGATGCCTGTTGAAACTCCTCGCGGATGAGGGCAATCGGTTGGGTGCGGTTCTTCCGAATTTCTCTGGACAGCACTCGTCGGTCTCTGTATCCCAGTTTCGTTGGTATGCCGACTCGGGGCACATTCCGACAATCACCGCTCACCTTCCACTTCTTAATCACATAGGCCACTGTCGATATTGGGTACTTCAGATCGCTAGATATGTCCCTTAAGGATCAGCCACATTTGTGATAATTATACCTTTCTCGAAATCAGAGAACTCCGAACTGCGAGGCATCTTGCATGCGACTAAAGCCGATGCTGTTTCCTACACGATATATACCGGGGGAGTCCGTGACGTACCTTGGGACCGCAGATATCGTCATTTGCATTAGGTGTCCAAATACTTATTGGTAGTCAGTGTATACCATATGATCCTATGATTACGCAGTCAGTTGTGGTACATGTATTGAATATTATTACTTTGTTTTTTTTAACATTTTTTATGCATTACAATGAAGCATCATATTCTTTATGACGTATAATACGCTATCATACGAATTTTCAAATGATGTCAGGAGTAAAATAATACATTACTCTCAATCCAACTCAACTGGCATCGGGTACTTCTGCTAGTGTTAAAATAAAACTGAACTACTATTGACATGTAACATAGAATCCAATCAGGATTTCTCACAACATGCGTGATTAAACAGCAACAAAGTAGCATTAGAACCAATCCGTATTATTGACAAATGCACATCAGAACAAACAAAAGCAACAATAATAGATAATAATTAATAGATAAAACAGAAGAAAGCTCGATTTAATTTTATTGTAGCATTACGAAGAGGAAGGAGGGTAGACGGCATAAATGGAAAATGACGAGGAAGATGCTACTGGTCGAAAGCGAAAGACCCTTTGAAAAAAATCAGGTAACTGTTTTCGGGGACATCTTCTTTTATCTTTCTTTATACCACTCGTTGAGACTCACTAGGCCTCTGTATCATTCAAAATATTTTCAGTGTCATTGATATGTTGTTGCTTACGTCTTCAAATACTTTTAAAGTGAGAACTTGCATTGTTTCTGAAAAGATTTATGCTGTAGCTTGCTACTGATTTATGAAGTTTATATCGCTTATGGAAATGAAAGTCAAAACTTTGTATCTTACTTTCATTTTCATAAATTTCGTGGAACTGAGAAATTAGGATAATTTTTTTTTCCTTCTTCTAAGGGCATTTTCTCCGCAGTCGCTTTTTGTTGCTACTTGTGAAGCTGTTCCAATTATTTCTTCTTAAGACCAAATTAATGGTCTAGTAGCTTCTACATTGTTAAGTTCGATGTTCATGACTTTCTCTATAAACATAATACGAGTAACATAGATAACAAAAATAAATTCAAACCTCTGCCTGGAGCATAATTTGGGAATAATACGTCTTCATTGTTCAATTCGATACCCATGGTTTTGTCAAAAGGCATAATAGCACAGATAACAAAACAGACCTTAAGTGTCGAAGACCTCTAAGTCTGTCTGCAGCACACTTTAGGCATAACACGTCTTCATTGCTGAGTTCGATACACGATTTTGTCTGGAGACATGAAAGCACAGATGACGAAAAATATCCAATGTAAAAGACTTACAAATCGCTACCTGCAACATAATAGGATCACAACTTCTTCCAAGGCGAATTTGTGCTTTATTAATTATTGCTGTTAAGTTATCCCTATTACTGTCTGCCTTTATTAATGAGAGTTATACAATAGAAAATGTTAAAATGAGGTTTCCAGAAACACTTGAGTGCTTATTATGTGGCATACGTTACCTTATAATGTAGAGACATTATATATCTTTTTGGAAGCAGACAGGATGAAAAATATGCAACGCCTTCGCAGGGAATCGAACCGCAGATCTCTTAATAACGCGCTGAGCGTGCAGATCACTACACCACAAAGGCTCGTCAAGAAGGTGGGAGAAATATCTTATACACTCCCCCTTTCTAAAGGGCAATTGGGGTTTCTTAGGGGACCCAATCGCCAAATCCTGGGTGAGGATAATCATCATCCTTTTAGTTCGGGCGCCACTGTAGAGATATTAGGATTTTTTTGGAAACAAAAGAAATGAAAAATTTTTATCGCCTTCGCCGGGAATAGAAACACAGACCTTTCACTTACGCGCTGAGCGTGCACACCACTACACCACGAAGGTTCGCCATGAAGATGGGAGAAATAACCTTATAACAATACTTTTGTAAATCGTAGCTTGGCGATGTGTGTGTTTCCATGACCTTTTGTCATCCGGGATGTAGTTTCCTCAAATAATTTGATCCTGAAGTGAGGTGTTTGGAATCTTAAGTTCCACTCTACTGATCGTGTTTAAGTGTGTCGAAATCTCAAAAGGAACATCGCCAGCGTTGTTTGAATGATCTTATATCTATAAGCCTTACGTTGCTTTGGAAACCGAGTACCATATTTCTATATACGATGGATTGAAAAGTATAATTTTAAAAATTTTTTTGATTTAGAGACTATGAAGTGAAACGTCCAAGTTAATGTTACATATTATTTAGGGGAAAGTGAGTGGATGATTTAAGTCATCATTTTGCTTAAAATGCAGAATGGAAATTTGTTAAGACTAGTAATTTTAGTAGATCACTTGTAGAGACATTAAAGGCTAGTTTCTTAACATTTCATTAAAGTAATATCTAGGAAACCTCACAGAAATGACTGTTTTTCATTCTTTTGAATGAAATATAAACATGTTTAGTAAAACTGTTTTCTGTTTAAGAAGTTTACTAATATATGCTAAAAGCGAGTTAATGAGGCGCGGCTATGAAACCAACCCTCTGGCTTAAAAAGTGAATAATTAATAAGAGTGTTAATAAATATTTTTATCAAACAGACTTGGCCATTGCTTATTTCTTTTAAATGCCGAGAAACTACAAAATGGAAACAAAAATAAATTTATGCAGTCTAAAAGCCTCAAACACATAATGGCAGAACTTAAAATTAAAAAAAAAATAAAATAGGCATTCAGGGCTTTTGAATCGCCGTAAATGAATTATGAAAAAAAATCCTTTCTTCCGAATTCTTTTTTTCAATTATGAGCGTCATTACTTTTAGAATGGAGAACTGTCCGCAAATGTCAACTCTCCTTTTTTTTTTATTCTGAATTTCTTTGAAAGCTATAGTACAAATAACTGCTTTGATTTTAAAAGTAAAATATTTACACTATTTGTACTAAAGCTACATTGCAATTATAATACTTTTTGTTTCCTTTTAAAAGCAAAACCACTCAGCAGAATTTCCCTAATTTTTCTTATAAAATTTTCTTCAGTCACATAGAATAAAACGTGACGTCGCATGCGTTGAACATCAAAATTCAGTTAAGGAGTACTTCTAATTTTAGTCGTTAAATGCTTTATGAAAAAAGCACATGCAGTCATAGAAGTAAAAACGTGATTTTTCTCGAAATTTTAAACATCTGAAACTTTTTTAAAAAATGATGTTAAAATTTCTGACAGCTTTTTTCAGTGTCGCTGTGAAATTTAAAGATCACTTTAAAACCTTTTTCTACAAAACGTGTCATTTTCTTCGATTTGAAAGCAAGTTAATTTAAAATCTGTGAAATAACTTTTTTTCAAAAAACATTTTCAGAATTGCTAGGAAATATAAGAAAGCAAGTTGGAAATGGCACAATTTTTTGCTTATATATGCGTTAAAAAAACGTTAGAACGTGGAACAAAATAAAAAGGAAAGCTCGTATCAATTTATGCTGCGTAGTCAATAGAATATATTCAGAAACTTTTAAAAATAGAAATGAACTGATAAAATTTAAACAGCTTATGCAAATATTTTAAACTACAGCATTCTGAACTGGCTATAAGAACAGCTATAAGATTTAAATATCAACATTCAGAATTTTCACTAACAATATCTATAAATTCACTAACAATATCTAAAATGAGCGGTTAAAGCCACTGAAAACTGGTAGTGCGATCTGGGGTTCGAGTCTCGGCGAACGGGCTGGCTGCATGGGCGTTTTCGTGGTTTTCCCCATGTGTAACATGGATACGAGCCAGTTTCCCTTAAAAAGACCTCCACGGGGCAACCCTCCGTTTCCGTGTCGTGCCTAAGGGCGGAGCACGTAATAAGCAAAAAGAAAAAAATATGTATAAGCTCTCCTTTGGCTAACCAATAAAAAAACTATTTTTAACTATCATGAAGTGACGCCCCGTCGGTACAGCGGTTACTGATGCTGACTAGCGTATCGAGTGCCCTGGATTTCCGAAGATGACATGAATGTTTCTACGTGCAAAATGTTTGTGCGTAATGGAGCACTCAAAATACACTGCCAGCCGAAAGTCGTGTTTAGAGTTTGGGGGATTAGGGAAGAGAAGTAAGAGATCTTCGTACTACCCCCGAAGTTACAAAATTGGGACGGAAGCTAGCAGTCATCGAATTCCGGCGACACCTAATATACGGAATGTGCAGGTAACGGTCTAAGCTTCAGTCTGTACCTAAAATTATGGAGTTGTAAAAATTCTAAGTTAGAAATGTATGCTTAAAATGACTTTGCAGTAATGCCAAGTATGCATATTCCAATATGCATATTTATTCAACTTTAACTGATGGCTAAAATTTAAACCTACGTAGAAATTTATTAGAATACCATGGTACAGAAATTTAATGGCGAATATATTGTGAAGGTTTCGCGACATTTTCATGAAGCAATTCGCAGGAAATGATCTCAATTGTGGTTAAATAAAGCATGGATTTTACGCCATTACAATGCATTTACTCTTTCTTCTCTTGCTGTTTGTAGATTTTTGATAAAAAACTTAACAACGACGACTCCTCAAATTCTGTATTCTTTAATAAGGTACCGTGTGACTTTCTCTTACTTCCACGGTTAAAGGTGCTTCTTCGTAATTATTTTTTGAGTTCACTGGGGCAATAAATAAAAATTCTTTGCAAGATCTGAATTCAAGTGTTTTGCCATTATCGATTAAACAAACAAAATGGGATTAATTGCCACATCTTATAATAGACGAAACATGGCCACCAAGCCATTTCAATTAAAATATACATATTTCCTTCCAATTCAGGATTTTCAGCTATACTGATAATTTACTTCTGTATTTAATTAAAACAAACTTTTTGTAGCTATTTTTCATTAATTCTTGTATCACTTCAACAATAGATCTCAAGAGGAAAAATATCAGTGATTCTAATCTATTTGACTTAAACAAATAATTTTCTAACTTTGCTATAATGAAATATTTCAATGAATAGTATTTTCATGATTATGAAAGCCTCCGTCTCTCAAATATCGGTCAAGGTCCTGGGAAATTTCTACCTAGCCAGAAACATTCAAATCAATTGATGGCAAATTCAGAATTAAGTAGAAATAATCCGAATCTGCCTAGAAGCACACTTTTATACTGTTGGATAGGTGTGCGTCAGCAGGAAGTTTATCCCTCTATTGCAGGCACTTCAAATATCCCGATTATTGGAAACCTCACATAGGTAACCTCAGCTGTGGTCACTGGTGTGGGAAATGATTGTGTATAGTAATATTTCCGATCCTAACCTGATAAATGTGCGATGGGAAGCACTATGTGAAGTGATGTGAGTATATTAGATGGATGAAGCCGCATGGGCAGGAGCTAAGGAATCCGGGAGAGAGAGGGTGTGATATAGCGATTGGCTGGCGTCAGTCAGGTGAGTGATCACCCTTCCAAGTACTGATCGGTGCTAGTGCTGCTTGAAAACAGGAAGGAAGGGAAAATTGAGATAATTATTAAAATGAGAGACAAAATAGTTCAATATCATATGTGAAAATATGTGTTGGATAGGGACGCAGTCAAATCTACCTTTAGTAGATCATATTTAATATTACGTAATTAACTTGTGTCTTTAGTGGTTGCCTTATTAAAGAAGTTGTTATTGAGTCTCCGATGAATGTTTTAATATCCTCGAATTTTTAGATTTTATGTAGGTCAGATGTATTAATCTGATGCATGTTCATGTATGAACCATGGGGCCCATGTAATTTTTCAAATGAAATTGTTCTGGAAAGTTAGTAGTTTAATAAAATCAGCGCACCAGGCTAGGGAAGCATAAGTGGGAACTGGGGTAAGAATGCAGGTGTATATTCGCCTTTTCCTTGCGAGATCAAATATAGATGTCAAACGAAGGGTGTTGTTCCTGATAGTAGTTTCCTGATATTCCGGTTGCTTTTTCAATGGCAAAAAGAATGTCTGGATTGTTATGTCGCTTTGGTTACCAGCGGCACCTTTTCATTAAATAGAAGCCAACTAGAAGATAGCGGTTTAAATTCTGGTAAGGTCACAGTGGACTTGCATAGAAATGGGGGAACCAGGATTTAATACCCAACAAAGGTACAGTTAATTTTCCAAGCTTCTTGTTCAGAAACTTTTAGTTATGTGAACAACATTTGTGAAAAGTTCATTTAAAAGCATATTTCATCATTTAAATCGGATATTTAAAAATTTGTATTTATCAGCTAGCGAAGAGGTATCACATCTTATTATGTAAAAGAACATATGCTATATAGTCACCTTAACACTGACGGTTCCAGCAATGATCCCGTCCACTGTAGATTCGATAAAAGGATCGAACTTCCTGTCAGTTCTTCGCATGAAATCTGGTTTCAATAGGTACCCGCATCGCCCGTTGTATTCGAATATACCCAAGTTGAGCTGCATTCCTAGATCTGCAGAGAGTTGAAGATTAAGAACATGTCTTATTGTGTAAAAATATGAAAAATAATATTTAATAACATTTTCAAGAAAAAATCAGTACTATTAATAGAAGAAAATGACTGTTTTAAATGCAGAAAATGCATGCTTTATTGAAATTTTATTTTAAAGGAGCAAATAATTAAAAATTCGGTATTGCAAAATCTTTTTGAATAATCGGAGGAGAAAATGAACTAAAATTTAAATGAAGAATATCGAACAGAGATAAAATTCTACAGTCCCTTTACCAAGTACATCAGTGACCGAATGAAAAAACCCTGAAAACATTTTTTTTCAACAAAAAGTGAATTCCCGATGCCATAATAGATTGACTGTACCGTATATGTAAAACAAACACGAATTTCTTTCGCAGAACAATTTAAAATTTAGGCATGTTTCCTAGGATACATAGCCCTCAATCATTCTAATCATAAAAGGTTACTCTCTTAACACTGTTAATCCATCATTCAAGAAAGTAAAAATCTCAGAATACCCATCAAAACAGTTTGCAGTAACATGGCGATTTCTAAGAAAACTGCTTTCTTTTCACGCGAAAAAAAATGAGGAATACGGCGAATTTATTAAAAATAAAATATCTTGCCTTAAAATGCATTCCTTGGTTAAAGCATGCGCAGTATTTTCGTTCCAAACTTTTAAGCCCAAAGGAGCGTTAGCCCAGGATGACTATTAATTTCGTTTTGGTATTTTGCGTTGGTTCAGTATAAAAGTCTGAATTAATTTTCAAATGGTTACCACCAAATGTTACAGCTCTGCATTATATTTAGAGAAATTAAATAATGAAGAATCTGCATGAATATATGTATGTTTCTCGCACTGTGATAAAACAACGATACCTAGAGTCATTAATATTTGAATAAGGTAGTCCTCCACTCGCATATGGGCATCTGGAAGCCCAAATTTGGAATTTGTTTTATAAACTGCTTCAAATTTTGTAAAACTTTAACGAATTTTAGATTCAAAAATCAATGATTTTAATGTGTTCCATTAATACTAACATCGCGTGCCTCTTCAAGCACGGATATTTTATGCGCGAGGTTTCGTTTTTCGTGATATTGCTGTCGAATAAAATTTTATGCGGTTTAAGTGCGAAGAGCATGATATTTAATAAATAAAGCTAACAGACAAAACGTTAAAAAAACCCTCAGTTTTTTTTTAATCATCATCAGTAATGCTAGCGGTGTGATTCCGTAGCAATTTTCGCAAACATTTAAGAAATGTGTTTAACTGAAATATGTTAAGCCCAGTTAACAGTATACGACTTGTGAAATGTATTTTAGTTTTATAACAGTTACTTTAAATTTTAAACCCTTTCCTTTCATTTATTGTTTCCCACTTACAATTCCCTACCAGAATTAGGTTTTAGAATCATGATCGATGTAAATGAGGTAGAAGGAGTATTTAGGACAGGTTCAGATTACTTCAGGAGTAGAACTTAGGAGCCCGAAGCGGCGCGTGTTTGCCGTCAAGCTATTTCGTTATTAAACCTACTACTCTCAGCCGTATTGTATTACGTGCCTGTTGATAATCAATGGCTAATTTAATTCATCGTCAACTACGTTGGTTACTTGTGTATAGCTTCGGCTAAGTTACTTTAGTTTAGTATTCGATTAGTTTCTTGTTTTTCTGGGACGCTTTCCTGTACGCCACAGAAGGTGTGGTCTGTAAATATTTTTTGAGTGAAAAATTGGGTATTTTAACCCTTCTCTAGACTTTGTCGTTAAATACTCAGAGCAGCGATAAGTAGCTACGCAGTTCAATAGGTTGCATTTGTTCGGCATAAACAAAGTGATGAGGAACGTTATAGACTAATTTTACATGTCTTATCCAAGAATAAATTTCGCCTAACATATAGCGTTATATATCTTTTTTGATATTCAAATTATTAGCCAAAAGGGTGCTAGCTCAAATGGGCTATTAATTTCAAAACATTATTTGGCTGCGTATCATTTTGAATGTCTTAGTCACTTTTTAAATTATTGCCACGAAATATTATCGTCGTGTGTTTCTTTTAAAGAAATTAAATAGTGAAGAATCTGCCTGAATGTATGCATGTTTCTGTGAAAAAACGATGGTTCCTACGACCATCAAATTTTGAATAATAGAGTCCTCTACCCTAACATGTGAACATGGAAGCCCGAATTTTGAATTTCGAATTTTATAAAACTTCCTTCCTTGTACTTATATTCATATCTCAGCACATCTTCAGATTCAATCGACAGTGAACAAGAATACTGAGAAGTCTCAAAGTTTACCTCACTACCTCCAAGGGATATTAGCTCTTTAGACTCTTTGAAATGAAATAAATATTTGTTTAATAAATGAAGGTAAATACGTGTGAGGATTCGCTGTAAATCAATTAAAATATGATCAGAATTCTGTTCGGAAGATTTGTGATTTGCTTATTTCTAACGAAATAAGATTCACAAATATATTTCTTTTATGTTTTATTTGCTTTAAAATGTTGTTAAAATTTGTGACATAGTATAAAGGAGTAAAATATAAAAAGAAGTTAGAAAGTTAGATAACCTGCAAATCTGGACTAAAAAAAATTTCCAGTAGAGTGAAAAATAAAAGAAAGCCTCATGCTTTAAATGCACATAAAATTTAGAATGAATAATTTTGTTTATATTTTGAGAAAAATAAAATAAGATTTTTAATTTAGAAAAATATTAGAAAACAGTCTATATTTTATTAAAAGGTATTTGCTCAATAAGCGCGTAAATACTGATGGAACCAATTCAAAATACAGTGGCAGCATTAAGTAAATTTTAAAAAGGCTATTACGGTATTACCTAAACTAATTTGTATCTCATATTTGAAAGCAGTTTGAACAATCTTTCCTCCAAAGAATTTATTTATAAGCCATTTTGAATTTCTAAAAAACAAGAGATTGTAATGCTAGAGGCAACAATATTAATTTTTCTATAATTTTAGAAACTTTCATTAATATAGGATTAGAAGGTCACTTATTTGTTGTCTAACACGAGAAATCGAATTTATTGCATGCAAACTGAATATAGACAAACACCTACAAAATTAATAACAGTTTTCAGGAAAGTTACAAACATTATATTTAAAAAAGCTACGATTTTTTAGAAATCAATTAGCGAGTTGAAAGTTAAAAAGAGAGATACATAAGTTTAAGAAATGTGAAATCATTATTTCAATTTTGCAGTATAAAACACTTTTCACTCTGACTAAGGCCTAAACTGGGATTTTGTTTTGTAACAATGACCTTACATTATAGAAAAATCTTAATGTAACTCTACCTAGAAATATCATATAAATTGTTATTTTAAGGATAATTCTTCATATTCAAATTACAAGTGAGATAAAAGGCACTTTTTAATTAAAAAAAACCCTAGTTTTAAACAGCTACCGATATACCATAAAATATGAATGACAAACAGAGATTCTAATCTTGTGCTTCAAGCATTTGTAATGCAATGTATATATTTGCAATGCAATACCTTGCAATGATTTTACTAAACACATGATGAGCAGCAAAAACATTACATACGGAGAACACTTATGTAGATAGATTATCATACAATTAGAAGTAACTACTGAAATAATTATACTATTGAAATAATTATGTTGTTAAAACTGCATGTAAATCTTAAAATAGTTAGAATTTTAAAATAAACCAAGAATAAGCTGGTTACTTTCTTTGTAATACAAACTTTGCCTCTTTTGAAAGCAGCTGAATAATTCGGAAGTTTCTAATAGTCTATTTTAAGAAAATCACTTCTAATATCTGTCTTTTGATTATTTAATTATTACTCAACTAACCCAAAGCTTATCATAGTAACAACTGTAACAGCTAACAAACCGAAATAAAAGTATAAATAAAAAGTAATGCACAAAATAATTTTCAAAAGCAATGTTTGAAAATAAAAAAAGAAGTTGAAGTTTATTACCAAGTGTCTGGTAATTGAGGGCAACCATCTGACATCCAGCATTCCAAAACACCTGAAAATATTAAGCAAATCTTGAACATAGTTCACCAGCAATTAAATGAATTATTTCAGAACAAATGGAATATAACTGTAACAGGGAAACTGTCAAGGATAATAAAAATTAAGTTCATAAACTTGCATAATATATACTGTTGGATAAAATATTCGTGAGAACAATGTTGATTTATAAGCCTTCACAAAAGTGAAACTTTTGAAAAGTTATCAACAAATATATCATTACCATATGGCACCATTTTTCATTTTCAAAAAATGACATTCCGTACTTTGGTAACTAACGTCATATTAATCAAAAATTATAAGTTAATTAGTTATTTTGGTGTTAGAAATACATAGAATCTTTTTTTTTTTTTTTTTTGTTTAGTTTTAGATCGCGTTTTGATAGTACAACACTAATCAATAACAACGAATACAAAACTTTTTCGACCATTTTGCTCCAACTTAAAATCCCTAAAGGGATAAATTTCTGTATGTTTTTTTCGCGCGGAGGATAATATAATTAGAACAGAACAGAATGATGCAATAGAAAGATACATTGGGATATAACTATTTGTTTGAATCATGTTGCTATTGTTTATAATAAATAATCAAAAGCACCTTGTTAAAAAATAAATGACTCGACACTTGAAAACTGAAGACACTACATTGTTAGCGATCTCCGAACGTGTTTGACGCTACCCGAAGTTTCTAATTCATGACCATAGAATTGAGGTATGTCCCTTTAGAATTAGTTTTAGAGGTGTGCTTTTGTATGTCATAGGAAGTTTTGAATTTATAATGGTGGTTTGATATCCTTTTCCTGGGGGCTGGGACATATATTTCCCCCGCGTTTACTGTATAAACTCATTAGTTATTTTTAAGTAGAAGACATGAAAAATGTGCAATGTCTTCGCCGTGACTCGAAACTGGATCTCTTGAATACGTGCCGAGTGTGTTAACTGCTACATTACGAAGGCACGCTGGAAGGAGGGAGACAATGCATTATATACTACCCCCTTTTAAAGGGCGAATGGGGATTAGGTAACACAGACGACAAATCCTGGTGATGAAGAATCATCATGCACCATCTTTTAGTTCGAGCCCCACTGTAGAATCATTGGTTTATTTTGAAGTAAGAGACATGAAAAATGTACAGTGCCTTCCGGGACTCGGACCTGGACCTCTCGAATATGTGCCAAGTGTGCTAACCGTTACACCACGAAGGCATGATGGAAGGAGGGAAAAAATTTTAAATGTGTCTCAAGAAGCTTTATTAATCTATCTATTCTAAAATGTACTAATTAATATGAAATAGGAACCGTAAGGGCTTGTCGATTTGTTTTTCTGCTCCTTCCTATTAAAATAGTTGACTGAATGGCCGCATTCATAAAAAATTGTTCCTACAAAAAAAAAAAAAAAAAGATATTTAGTTCTAAATTGACTAGAAAACTAATTTTGAAAATAGAAGTATTTTATGTAAGCATGGAGTGAAAGTTGAAATACTATGGAAGAAACGAAACTGTGTAAGAGAGCTCTTTTTGTAACCTTTTAAAGATAATTGAAGATTCAATAAGCAAATCTTTAAATGAAATTAAGAGTAAAGAAGAAAACTGGATGATCTTAACAACTAGAAAAACCAGTTGATTGAAAAGATTAAGAATCTTAACGATTTAGATAATGAAATAGGCATAGCTGATAATAGGCATATGTGAGTTAGAAAGCGATATTACGTAGAGTGAAGAATACCAGGAACGGAAAGTTTAAAGGAAAAAGGATATGTATACACACAAATAGAAAATTTTCTTAACGTGGCTTTCCAAAATGAAATTCGGGTTAATAATTCGAGAGAAAATATTAGGCTTGATAAACGCGAAGTAAGAAACGAAAGTAAGTGTAATTAATCTTCCGAAATTAAGGAGTTTTATGGCGACTAGTTCTTGGTTAGGTTTCTGGAATTTCTTCGAAATAGCTATTCATAATAATGATTTGTTAAGTATGGTTGTGAAGTTTTCTTATTTGAAAGCATTTTTAGGAGGTACTGCCTTATCAGCAGTTTCGGGATTTTCGTTAACAAATAAAAATTATGATTCCTCAATTAAGTTATTAAAATAAAGATTGGGAAGGTTATATTTGATTATAAGCTCACTCAGGAGTAAACTGTTGTTGATTGAATCCTTTAAGACGTGCGTATTGCGAAGAATGTATGGTACAAGTAAAATTCAAATTCCATCTTTTAAAGGCTTTAATTGCTACAGCAGGCACTTGCAGTAGTTAACTTTGCTGGTAATATTACAAAAAATTCAGAAGACTTAAATTTGTATTAAAATAGACAATTCGAATCCCGTGAGTCATTTGGGATAGAGCACTTAGTTGATTTTTTAGAAAAGAAGTAGGAATAGGAGAAGCATCTACTTTATTATCAGATTTAAAAAACTTGAGACGAAATAAAATTTCGGTTAATTATAAGGTAACGAGTCAAAAGTTTCAAAAATTATGTAGACTCGAAATGAAACATTTCAAAAGAGTGCATTCCAACAGTGGCTACCTAAACAGCTGTAGCAAATGAAATATGTTGATTTGTTCAGATAAATCTCACGTAACTCAGAAGTGTCTTTTGCTATTAACCGAAGAAAGAAATTCGTTAAAAACATAGGGATGGTGTTACATTTTCTTAAAATGTAGACGTATATCAAAATTTTGCGATACGTTTGAACTGACAACAAATTCAGTCAAATCAAATAGTAAAGAAACGGAAAGCTTGTAGAGCCATTAGGATTTTTGGAAGCAGGCAAGATGAAACCTTCGCCGCGAAGCGAACCACGGACCTCTGAAATACCGGCTCAGTGTGCTGACCACCACACCACGCAGGCTCGCTAAGTAAGTGGGAGAAATACCTTATATACTCTCCTTTTAAAGGGCGACTGGGGATTTTAGGGGACCCAATCGCCAAATTCTGGGTGTGGAGAATCCCCATCCAACACCCTTTCAGTTCAGGCTCTATTGTAGATACATTAGGTGAATTGCAAAAGCTGGAGAGATGAAAAATCAGCAAGCGCCTTCGGCGGGAATCGAACCCAATCGAACCACGGACCTCTGAAATACCGGCTCAGTGTGCTGACCATTACACCACAAAGGCACGCTAGGAAAGTGAGAGAAATACATTATAAGCTTATTACCTATGGTACAGTCGTTGTATGGCTTAAAATTTGCGGAAATAAAAAATATTAAATTTGGAAATATTTATTTTATTAGTTATTCAATAAAGAATTAGTATTGCAAAAGTTCTTAAATTTTGTATTTTTGCTGCCCTTTCTAAAGCATACTCTATGAAACTTTACAATATTTTAAAAGATTTACTCTATTTCCGAAAGATGAAAGCTGCTTAAAAGCAAGGACTGAAATATGACCTTTTAAAGGGATGATTGATGTTCTTTGCATGCAAGAATGGCATAATACACAAGAAGATTTCTTTCATAATGTGAATACTAACTGCGAAGGTATAATTTGCAAGTCGTATTTTCTTAAAACGTGAAGGTTTAGAGCTTGAAAATATATTTCTTATAACTAAAACGGCAGCTTAGGAAATTGAAAATTGCTTAAATTACTCGCAAATGTAAAAAAATCAGGTTTTAAAATTGCATTTTCTTTTGTAACATATTTTTTGATTGCAAGAGCAAAAAATATTTAGCACAAGCAGATTAAACGTACAGTAAGACCCCGCTTAACGCGGGGGATATGTTCCATCAAAGTAGAGCGTAATGCGAAACAGCGCTAAACGAGGCTATCTTAACAAAATAATGGGGTTAGAGAAAGATGTGTAGAAAACTGGTTAGGTATTAAATTTAATAATATTTTTTTTAAATAAAAATAAAACCAAACATTTATTTCTTTCAAAAATAAAAACAATATAAACGAATATACTTATAAAAACAAATAAAATTCTTAGTCAGTCACATCATTCAGTCTATTCTGTGTTTCCAATTTTCTGCCTTTTTGTCAAGAAGGCAACTAATGCAGTTTGCGTTTTCCTTTTGCATTCTGTTAGAAGTTGTTGATAAGTGGATAAAGCGTCTATAACACCCCGTCTTGCTTTTGAACTCGTGTCAAAATTTGGATCATTTTCAACAAATTGGTCCATAATTTCAGTTATAGTGGTCAAACTCCTTTTTACAAACGCCATCGAAAGTTCTTTTTGCTCTTCTTCGAAATCAATACTATCAATATTTTTGTTTTCTTCTTGCTCAGTTAATTCCTTGAGCTCACCATTAGAAAGACTAGCTGCTGTTTCTTGGACTATTTCTTCGACGTTTTCCTTATTTACCTCATCTAAACCGGCTTGTTTCGCTAATTTCACTATTTCTTCGACGTCTTCCTTATTTACCTCATCTAAACCGGCTTGTTTCGCTAATTTCACTATTTCTTCCACTATTTCATCCATATCGACAGAGTGCCCAATGTCTTCGCTCTTACTTAAATCTGGCTACATGTTCTTCCATACTCCTTTGAAAGATCTTTCTGTTATCTCATTCCAAGAAAGGTTTATGTTTTCTACAGCATTCATGATATTGTAGTTTTTCCAAAATTCTCTTATTGATTGCTTCTCTTCTCCGTCTGTTTATTCAAACATCTGCTTAAATGTTCGCCGCAAGTAATAAGCCTTAAAATTGGATATAACGCCTTGCTCCATTGGTTGGGTTAAGGCAGTTGTGTTAGGCGGCAAGAAAACCACTTCGACTGGAATGCATGTTGCTAAGTCTGAAAAGTTTGTTGGGTGGCTTGGAGCATTATCAATTAATAGTAGTGCTCTTTATTCAAGTTTTTATATTTCGCAATAACGTTTAACAGACGGGCAGAAATGTTCAGTGAATCAATCCTGGAAAATTTCCATAGTTATCCATGATTTTTTATTAGACTCCCAAATTACAGGTAAAGTTGATTTAGATATACGCTCTTGGGTTTTTGGAGTGGTAAACTAGTAGTGGTTTTAATTTGAAATCTCCGCTTGCGTTACCACCCAGTAGCAGTGTTAAGCGATCTTTTGCAGCTTTAAATCCTGATGCTCGTTTCTCTTCACGGGATAGAAATGTTCGTTTTTGCATTCTTTTCCAAAACAGGCCTGTTTCATCAACATTAGAAACCAATTCTGGAGGATAGTTTCCTTGTTCAATTATTGTTTTTAATGTCGCTGGGAATTCAGCCGCCGCTTTCGTATCACCACTTGCTGCTTCTCCTGTAATCTTTATGTTGTGAAGCTAATTTCGATGTTTAAATCTATTAAACCATTCTCGACTAGCAACGAAAGTTTCACTTATGTCACTTGCCTCAGCCTGAATGTAATTAAAAATTCTTCTAAGCTTTTTCCATTATGATAGATTGGCTTAATGGCATATTGCGTTCAATTTCGTCGTCAATCCATATAGACAGTCGTTTTTCCATTTCCTTTATAATGTTATTTCTACAACGGGTAACTCTAGTTGCAGAGCTTGACGTAGTTGCAGTTGCCGATGACAGTATTTTTCTTTATTCTTAAGAATTGTCCTTATTGTTGAAGTTGCCAAATTCAATGCAGCACTAATTTGGGATTGACGTTCACCAGAATCTAATCTTCTAATCACTTGCATTTTAGTTTCCAGTGAAATGATTTTTCTGGTTGCTTTCTTTTCTTGTTTTTTTATTATCACCTATGATAAAAACTAAAGATCTGTCACTGTATTAATCGTTATAGTATTATATAAATTTATATTTACAATAATATCAACAAATGTTTCAAATGATAAAAATGCGTCTGTACAGCACCGCACCAAACAAGAAACACAATTACACTGTTTCGGATATGTTATTTGGAAACCTCTAGCGCTGCGCACAATTTCGGGGAATCCCCGGGTTGAAATAAAAGAACGCTAAACCGAAACAGCGTTAAGCGGGGTTTTACTGTATTTATTACAAGAACACCCGTCCATCGCATGGGATTATCTTCTGTTATTATCGTCACGCGCTAAAGATAAAGTCACGCGCTATAAGATTGTGAAAGTAGGTTAAATATTGAATTTTCAGAATCGGAAAGTTTCATAACATTACATAACACCTTTTATGTAGTAAATATGCCATAACAGCATATATTGCTCCGCTATGATATGCACATAGCATTGTTTGAATGCAAAATGACGTTCAGTCCAGTATGCTGAATACTGTCTTGCTAAGAAAATATTGAAACATCCCACAAATTCTCCTAACTTAGTTTCAACTGACGTTTGCTTATTTATTTACCAGAAATAAAGATGAAATAAGTACAGTGATTGTCGGATTGTGCCATTTTACTACGCCGTAGGGACTTACGAACTCCCACAAAGTGAGCTCTAGGGTTGCTAACATATTTCTAAACTCTGTTAAGCATAGACAACGAATAGTGAAAGTTTTGAAAATAAATACAACCCTGGTCATATACCGAAAGTGAAATAAATATTTTCAAAGTAAATAATTTTATTGTTAATTGAGTGTCTAGAATAAAAAAAAAACTACAGAAACATTTCGACGACATTTTCGATAAAATGTGGATGGCTTTTTACAGAAACGGAAATCATGTCAGAAGAAAGGGTTAATGCTACAAAAATTCTACACATATTTGTTTAGTGCAATCTGTCAATAACTAACTCTTCCATACTTAATATGACAGAACTGAAAGTCTATTACATATAAAAATGAGCGTATAAAATCAACATCTTTTTATTTGAAGATGTTGATATTCCTAGGTTAAAAACAGAATTCAGTCCTCGGTACGTTCATAGTACTCGTAAATCATCCGCTTCTTTAAAAATACGTTAAAATGATATTAAGAAAATACTCAGAAACGACAGTCAGTGAGTCAAATGCAAAACTGAAGCAGGTAAATATAATTTTCTGTTAAGGATACTAATTAGAATATTCCTGATCTCAACTTCACTGATACCCTTTGAAAGAATATACTGAAGCGAAATAGCCTAAGTTGATTCATGAGAATAAGAAACGATGTATTCCATTAAAAAACAGAAAGCTACCGGGGAATTCCCAAGTAGTTCGTTGTATTTATTAGTCCAAAGGGATTTGAATCCCGAAGGACTATTAGTTTCGTTTTGGCATTTTGCGTCGGACTCATAAATGTCGGTTAACTTTTCAAACTGTTGCCACAAAATGTTAGAGTCCTGCATTATATTTGAAGAAATTAAATAATGAAAAATCTGCATAAATGTATGTATATTTGTCGTATTGTGATAAAACAACGGTACATAGAGTCATCGAATTTTGAATAACGTAATCCTCCAACGAATATGAGCATGTGGAAGACCAAATTTGAAATTTGAAATTTGTTTTATGATCGATTTCCTATTTTTTAAAACTTTGACGAATTTTTGATTAACACACTCAAGGATTTCAAAGCGAGCAATGGCAACGTTGTGCAGAAAAAACATTTTTATCTCCAGCGCGTGAGTCTCTGTATCGGAAATTCTAAAGATATGCTCGTTTTAAAACTATTTTGCGATATTGCTGTTGCACTGGATCTTATGGTTTAAGTGCGAGGAACATGATATTTAATAAAGAAAGGTAACACACAAAATGTTAAAAAACGCCCCTTTGGACGTAATTTAAAATCTGAAACATTTCAGATTTTGTTTTGAAAGTTTTTTTATCCGAAGTGCTCTATTCCTAATGCGAAAAAAATTCTTCTTTTATATATTGTACGCTTCATAAATCAAAGAACGAAACAAAGCCTTTCACCTTTCATTGCCCATAAAATAATAAAGGAAAAATGTGAGCTACAGAATTTTCATACGTGATATCTTTGGATATATCATCGTGATATAAAAGAAAAATATGATTAAAATGTTTTTCATAATTGTGAACAATTTTCAAGTATTCCGAAAGCCTATAAAATACTCTTCAGTTTTCCAAGACCATATCAAACTAATGAATATTCCTGAGAGCAGGCTAAATAAAGAATTAAAATCACCCTGTAGATGTGTGAACGACTTCAGGAAAATAAGGTTAGGAATTAGACAATATGAATCATATTAATGCACAGTAGATTATGCACATGAATTTGAACGCCTTGTATAACGCATATACAGAGAATTAATTGCTATAAGGAAAGAAATTGAGAAAAAATAGATAAGAAATAAAAGAAAAGCAGTTAAAATTAATCGTATGGGAAAAAGCAATTTTATACAGATTCGAACAGATACCGATTACAAATATAACTTAGCTTTTAAGTGGAAATTATCTCCCGAATTATTTGCTATATTGTTGGAATGTTTGACTATGCCCCCCACTCCCTAAGAAAAAAATTATACTATGAAGAAACCACAAAAGCAGGTTTTACTTATAAAAAGGCAAACAAAACCAAGTTTTTTCCCTAGCGAAATTGTCACCAAATTTATATTCCTTTAACAACTTTTCTAATACTTATTAAATTACACTCGGTTCTTGCAATCTAATCAATGCATAATGCTTTAAGAAACATAAAGAGCAGTTTTGAATATCAAGTGGACCTAGATCCCCACAAGGGAAATACTGCATATACAAAGCTACATCCACCCAAACTTACGTAATTAGAAATCGGTTACTGAGTCATTATACTAATAGCATAATACAGACTTCAGTAGCAGGAAAGAGCTGAATTTTTCGTTGCCTTATTTACTTCGCTGTAATGGATACAAATAATTATTTGCCTCTTTTCAGATTAACTAGGAAACTAAATGTTATCAAATTTTTCCTTTTCTGAATTATTCAACATGAAAGAAAAATTTTCTAAATAAAATTCCTCGCTCTCGCAAATTTTGATCGTCATAACTTTGTAAAATAAGAAGTGCATTTAATTTTCTAAATAAGATTTAAATCATTAGCAGTTGTAAAATTTAATAGCTATGAACTTATAATATAAAATATTATTTTACCAAACTCATCTGTGAAATAAACAGCGAAACAGGTGTATTATCTGGCATTTCGTTAGAAACTTCCTTTTGAAAGTTTGTATTAATGTTGATAAAATACGCTAAACTGAAACCGAAATTTAACAACATTTGGGCTTAAGACTTTTAAAATACTACTACTAATAACAATAAAACAGCACAGCAACAGTAATAACTACAATGATAATAATAACGCTATTAAACAAGGAATTTGATAGAATGGAGAGGAAAATTGATTAAAATAGTGACAAAAATCTAAATACCAAAAATAAATACTGCAAATTAAAGAAAAAAAATTATGAAAAGGGAAAAGAGCTAAGTTAATAAATAAACATAGTTCCAAGTTTAAAAGAAACACGTGTTATTTTTTACAAAACTTCGTTTTATTACTTCCTCGTACTAATGAAGTATTGTAATCGCGAAATATTTCGGATATCATATTTCAACGAAAAAATCCATTTTGACCGCTATCGAATGCAATTTAACGATGTTTTTGCGTGGCATCTGTACGTAAGGACAGAATAACGGACCCTTCCCCCCCAAAAAAAATTATAAAACTGATTTAAAATGAACTCTGAAGAGAATTTTTCGTGACGTCTGTGCGTACGTAAGCATGTCTGTATGTAACTAGCATGACTCAAAAACGAGTATCCTCAGAACGTTAAAATTTTATATATAGGGCTTCTATAACATGCAGATATGCACCTTTTATTTTGGTTGCGATCGGCCGCACCAAAAGTGTATAAATATATGTCTAAATATATCCACGCTGTTACTCGGCTCTGTGATCTCAGTTTCTTTATTCTTATATGTTTTTAAATTGTGCATTTATCGCTTTAAATATGATTGAATTATGTTGTTCTTATCTTCCGGTTAAGGTTTTTGTGTCTTTAGTAAATCTGCACGCAATATTTGTAGAATTATGAGCAATTTCAAAGTTAAATCTTAACTTTAAATTTAACTTAAATCTTAATTTATAAGTTGTTTAATTGAGACTAAGCCTAATTTTTTTACTATAGAAGCCTTGATTGTTTGCACTTTAAACTTAGCAGAATAGTGTATTTGTTGCCAATCTAGATAAACTAAGCTACAACAACAAAGATAATGCCTTCTTTTATTATTGCGAATTAAATCATGCTTAACCCATTTTGGAATTCATTCGAGGGAATAAATGTTTAAGATTTACTTCGTAATTTTTAATATAGATATTCTAAGTTTTTATGTATTTTTGCCTTGTCGCGAAGTGAAAACTGATTTAATTGAATGAGAAATACTGAATCGTCTGTGAAAAACTGTTTCTCTTTTTGTTTGTTTGCTTAATTTCTTTGATACATTGTTTTAGATTTATTATAGTATTTGAATAGAACATGTGGCAACTATTAGATAAGTCTTCAGATGATATAAATTTTGTGCATTTTCAGTTATAAAATGAATGAGATGTAACGCTGTTAAGCAAACCTAGCGCCATGGTGTCGGTATAGCACACCAATATAGTCAACTTTTAAGAGTACTTTTTTTTCTATTTTGGTTTCTGCGCTATCGACGAAGTTGATTTAATTCAATCCAATAAGTTTAAATGAAATTCAAGGAAAAAACGCGTATAATGTAATATTCCCTATAAGGAAGTCATGTGGTGGACACATCAGATTTTTTCCTTTTGTTAAAACTTCATAGTAAGTTTTTTATTACAGTATACTTCCTCAAAACTTATTGCGCGATAGTTTCACACATTTATATTCGGCAGTTGAACTGCAGTATGCTAAGCAATTAAATTAAACATTAATTTTACAATAAAGTTGCTAAATATAACAGTATATTTAAGTATAAGTTTCTGCTCAGTTGTAAGGTATATTTGAAAAAAAAATTTCAATATCTACATTACCTTAACTGATACATTTTATACTTTTTACAATTCGGATACATTGTGTTTACGTTTATAAATTAGTTGTTTCTTTCGATAGGAAGGCGGGAGAAATACCTTACAGTGTTAATATTTCTTTCTCCTTTTCCATTATTTTTTCCGTTCTGCTTCTTCTGACTGTCGGTGAGTTTTCCGTTACATATATTGGACAGCCGTTAAATATGTATGGATATGCATCGTCTTTTAACATTGGACGTTTTCTCGGAATTCTTAAAATCGCCCCATTTTTATCCGTGAATACATCTTCACGCACATTCATATCTTCGCGAAAATTGTACTTTTTGCACTGTATGCGGTAAAATGTTTCATATTATGTCAGCATATTAATTTGCATAAACTCGTCCTTCCTTCAAAAATAATAAATATATTTAAACAGTGAGTCATATTTAAACAGTGAAATAATTGCTAACGTGTGATTTGCATTGATTTCGGAAATATGATTTTTTAAAATATATAAAATTCATAACTTAATAACTTACTTTATACATTAGTTTTACTTATTTAAATAATTAGTTTTACTATTTTAAATATTTTGCTAAAATATTTATAAGAAATATTTTAAGTATTAATTATTTTAACAAAATTTTAAAGAATAATTTAGCACGTATTTTTAGTACTAATTAAATTTAATATTTCAAGTATTTATATTAAATTTATATTTCATTAGATGAATCTACCTTAGATTAATATATTTAGATGAAATAAAGTAATGATACATTGCAAAATAAGTCTTATGCGGACTTCAGATTCTTGAAAGTGCAGATTTAGTCTCTTTTCATTCTAAAAGTAACACTGATGAAGTATGAAATAGATACTAAAACGATCACGTTTCAAAGCGGTCATATCATTACGTTTCAGCGACGTCAACAAATTGCCAAGATGCAACGGAAAATATTTTTCGCCCTCGCTACGTTGTAAAGACCACGACCACTTTGCAACCTTTCGGACCAGTTTGCAACGTCCTTACAACGTCGTGTGCTACTTGGGTATACTGGTTCGTCATGTGCTACTTAAGATTGTATGCTCAGTTCCAAATGTTTGTGGTTATCTAAACTACCCAATCCACAGAGGAAAGATTCAAGTGTGCTGTCAACATCTCAACCAGATCGTCCCAAACTGGCATTACGCCCTATTTACTTAGTAACCCAGATTTACCCTGAAATCAGATAATAAGCGTGTAAGAGTCTGGAAAGAACGAGGCTCATGGATTCAGGCCCAGAACATATAGCTCATGGTATGAGTTTGAATTTCAATGGGATATTACACAGAGCTGCACATCTTTAAATCCGTTTCTTTCCCGGCCTTGCGGTATCAGTATCAAGAGCTAGAGGCGACTGCGAGACTACTACATTAGTTAGCCCTGATTTCTTTCTTATGTATGATAGTGTCCATAGCGATCCAAACAGTATCGTTGACGAGTACCAGGACAGTGAGCGCATTTCTCATGTGGAGCGGCCGCCGTATTCTATTCAATATTAATCCTACTGAAAATATTAGGCTGTATTCAGGTGTGCTATCTGTGCGAGGTTTCCTCCTTCAGCCAGGCTCAAACAGTTTTAAACTGTCCCAATGGAGGAATTGCCATTTTTGGAATCTTCCATGGTTGATATCTCAATGAAAACATGGGAAATTGCTGTAGTTTGGTGAAGTTAGGGATGGTCACAGTAGACTAGAAGAGAAACACGCTAATGTGACAATCAAAATCGTAAAAAACAACCTTATATTTAGCGTAGGTATAATGAAACACTCAATCGATTTCGAGGGCAGCTAAAGGTCCCTCCTCATCAGGAGAAAGAAATACATAGGAAGAAGAAAATAGGAATCACAGAAACACGTGGTGCTTATCAGCACTGCACGTGGTTATAACTAGATTTTTAATCAGAGTTGCACTGGCCGCCTACTTTTACTGAGCCAGGCTGTCTGATCAAGCATAAAGAAATATTAGCGAAGTTAAAATAGGGAGCGAGGGGCAAATGCACATTACGCTCAAAATCTGAACTTCAAATAATGGAAAGCAACCACTGAACGGATTTTTATACCCTCTGGTAGTACCAAGTGCGAGGAGGTAACGCCATCTATCGGCAAAAATAATTGAATTGAGACAGTAGAATTTTAAAGGCATTAGGAAGGACTGGATTGGACTTCAAATCATTAACTAAACTTTCTAAATCTTTGTGAATGTGAAAAGCCTCAAGAAAATCCAATTCGCCTATGGAAGAAGCCTTTTGGATGATTTTTGCAGACCCAAAATCAAAATTATGGTTAAAAGTCCAGCTATGATACGCTATTGAAGACTTGTTAATTTCTCCTTTTTTGACATAAGATTCATGTTCCTTGATACGAAACTTCAACGCTCTTTTTGTTTGGCCAATATATCTTAAACCACACTGACATGATATACTATAAATTCCCCAAGAATTCAAGACAGAAAGCAATCTTTTAGAATCGAAGGATGAATTTTATTAATAGGGGAGAAACCGACTTGAAAATTGAATTTCTGGAGAATCCGTGCAATTTTATAGCTAACAGAAAGATAAAATGGAAGCACGACAAGGTCATTGATATTATTTCTAACAGTGGAATGTCTTCTTTGATGGGAATCTGAAAATTTTTTGACGGCTTTATCAATAATCACGAGAGAAAATCCACGGTCAATCGCAACTGCTCTCAAATAATTAAGTTCATTGGTAAGCAAAGATTCAGAGGAACAAACTTTTAGCGCGCGGAAAACATAATAGTAAAAAGAAGCCATTTTTTGCTTAACAGGGTGGCATGACTTGGCATGGGGTGATAAACAAACTGCAAAGGGTTTACGGTACACAGTGGTGCTAAAATCGGTTTCATTGCGGATTATAAGAATATCGAGGAAGGGGAGGGAATTGTTGGATTCAATTTCAAGAGTGAATTGGATGGCTGGATCAATTGAATTCATAATAGATAGAATCTCGGATAAATCCTCTTTATAACCGTCAAAAAGTGCGAAAGTGTCGTCAACATACCGAATCCAAAGACGAAAAGATAATTTATCAAATAATTTCATCTCAAAATAGTGCATATAAATGTCAGCAAGTACCGGACTGAGAGGATTACCCATAGCCAATCCTTCAACTTGACGAAAATATGCATTTTGGAAAACAAAGTGGGTTTGACTTAGAGAAACTTTAGTAAGCGAAACCAACTCATTAATATCAGTATGTGTGAAGTGAAATTCCCGAAGCCTAGTTTCAAGACAATTTAGTGCTCCTTCGACCGGAACATTAGTAAACAATGATTTAACATCAAATGAAACCATAATGGAACGAAGTGGGGAAATATTTTTAAGTTTATCAATGACTTCAACAGAATTTTTTACAGTGTGAATATTGTTATCAAGTAGAGGAGAAAATCTGGAAACTAAATATTTGGCCAAAGGATATGAAGCAGTACCTATGTTGGAAACAATTGGTCGAAAAGGAATACCGGTTTTGTGGACTTTTGGAAGAGCATAAAGTCTAGCGCAATTAGTAATAGGCGGAATAAGTGATTTCTTCAACTGAGTTGGCAGAATGTGGGAAGATTTAATAGCACTTTTTACTTTCATGAGGTCCGAAGTTGAAGGATCTTTAGGGATCGAGCAGTATGGGCCTTCATTTATCAATTTAGAGACTCCAGTAATATATGTGTGTTTGTCCATAACAACGATCTGTCCGCCCTTATCAGCTTTAGAGATAATGATATTAGTATCAGAATTAATTTCACGTAAGATCTCATTTTCCTTTTTGCTAAGATTAGAACTCAAAGATTTATTGTTAAAATTAACGTTATGAGTAATTAGGTGGCGGATTGTATCCTTCTGCGTTTCCGAAATTTTGGAGAATTTAAAGGCTTTCTCTATAGGGGCGATGATTTGAGGAATTGAAGGTTTAGATGTCTTTGAAAAGTTGAAATTATATTTTAATACTTTTAACTGATCCTCCGAAAGATTCCTATTGGAGATATTAACGATGGAGTTAACGTTTACAGTGGGAAGATCAGCTAGATAATTGGGACTATCCGACTGGTGTGTGAGTTTTTGGAATTTAGAAATGAGCACATTTTTATGCCGTTGACAAACGGTATCGGTTCTAGACCAGGATGTATGTTCAAATGAGGAAAAATTTTCAGTGGAATTAGCAATTTTTAAATGGAGGTAATATAATTCAAATTCAATTTTAGATAAACGTTTGCGTGTGTCCCTTATAATGTGACGAACAAGTGCCAATTTGAATTTATGCAAAATTTTTGAAACGTGAACGGAAGCTTTAAGGCTACATTTCACATGTATAAATTTGGGAGTGAAATTTTGATGTTTGCATTTAAGTAGAAACTGTAGATGATTCAAGAATTTCGTACGCTTAACGCGTAACTTACAAAATCGGTTCCTGTCAGTGGACATATTGTGAAAAGGGCACAAGCAAGAAACAAGTGAACAAAAGAAATGTAATTCCGAAAGTCCAAACAAGTAATTACTTATAACATGAAAAAAACACCAATAAATAATGAAGACAATTTTCATCAACAAATGACAAAAACATTCCAAAAGGAGAGAAACATCCAATACTGAAAAACCAATAGCCACGTGGAAAGAAGCAACGAAAGTCAAAATCGTGCACGTGGTAAACCGAAAAAATATAGAATTACCTCGAAAATGCCGGTTGATAGCATAAACCAAATCCGAAAAAATGATGGCCACGTGGAAAGAAGTAAATAAAATGGTGCACGTGGTAAAACAATAAACAGTAAAATATTCTCGAAAATGCCGGTTGATAGCACAAACTAGACTAGAAGAGAAACACGCTAATGTGACAATCAAAATCGTAAAAAACAACCTTATATTTAGTGCAACTCTGATTAAAAATCTAGTTATAACCACGTGCAGTGCTGATAAGCACCACGTGTTTCTGTGATTCCTATTTTCTTCTTCCTATGTATTTCTTTCTCCTGATGAGGAGGGACCTTTAGCTGCCCTCGAAATCGATTGAGTGTTTCATTATACCTACGCTAAATATAAGGTTGTTTTTTACGATTTTGATGGTCACAGTAATTAATGTACGTTTATTAATGTACGTTTTGTTTGTTTATTTCTAGCATAAAACATTAATTTTTTAACCAAATGTGACGTCATTTTATAATTCAAGAAAATTTAATATTGTTTTCATCTTTGTATGAATGTTTGTTTTCTTTCATGAACATCTACTACGTTTATGTACAATTTAGTGTTAATCAAAGCTTTATCTTTCCATTTTTGTTGATGTTACCGTCGCGTGCTTAACTTCTGGAAGTCAGTTATCTGGTTTTGGCAAACGTTTATAGTCTCCCTCACGTTTCGTAATACGTTCTTCAAAACTTCATTATGATACATTTATTCAATTGTTAAACGCTCACGTATTTTAGACCTGAGTTTATTTTTCGGTTTTTATGTATATAATTAATATATATGAAATAAAATATTAATGCCACATATTTCATATGATCGTCTTAAATACTAGATTTGTGACACTAAAGTGTCACACTTAAATCATTTCTTTCTTGCAATTTCCTTTACGAATGAGTATCTAGAATGTTCAAGAAAATAATTATTATTCAAAGTTATACACAGCTATTCAGAATCATATTTTATTTATTCTTTTGGATAGTTTTACAAGTTTGGAGTTCTTTTTCTTTTAAAGTTCAAATAACGTTCGATTTCAATTAAAATATCATTCGTTTTTCTGTTTTTTGTAAACATAAATCGATAAAACTTTTAATGCGCTAATTTATTCAATATATTAAATTCAAGTTGAATACTTTGTATTCAAATAAAATAATTACGAAGAATTTTAGTATTTACCTGAGGCATGTAATTGCTGGAATCCACTCTAGTACCTTTGGGATAAATCCTACTTAGTTGCCTTTTATTATAGCTAGTTTAGAGTTAAGACAAAATTTCTTTTAATTAAAAACACAGCTGTTTTGAAATATAATACCTGAAAATAATCATTATTATGCAGTTAAATGAAATATATATTTGCAGGATATGGATAGAAATTAGAAAAATAGTTTTATTTTGTTGACTGTTTTGACGACTTTCATCATTTGAAACATGCAATGAAAAAATAATTGTGAATATTGTTTTATAATAACACGTTATGTAGTTTTATAATGCTCAATTCAAATTCTCTGAAAGCATAATGCTTTGTAAAGCTTATGAAAGTGAATGGGCGGCTTAGCAAGAAATTGGAACAAACTTAACCTGAGTATTTGTTTGATCCTTAAATCAGTGACTGTTTGATTTATTAACGAATAACATACACGAGTTTTATGAATCAGGTTTTCACATTTTCATTCAGCAAAATTGTTTAGTGTTGTCTGACAATGCTAACAGAAAAACACGTTAATTGGTTTTCATTAGAAAGGACTTCATAAAAATTTCAAATTTTCCTATCAAAAATGCGAATTTTAATATGATTTCTGGAGTAATTTAAGCATACAAAACCTGAATTACAAATAATATTAAAAGTATATTTCTAAAGATAACTCGACAAATTCTGAAATCGAGTTTAGATAATTAGTTTATCCTCCTTCGATTGAAAAGACACAAGTTTTAAAATTAGAGTAAAGTATGTAGAAACAACGAATAAAGTTGAACTTATGTTTGATCTAAATTTGTGTGCTAAATAACAAACCAGAAATAGTTGTATTTTCGATGTACATTGTAAGATGCAACAGAAACTGATGCTTATCTTCGTTTTCCTCATTAATGCTGAAATAGCACCTTTCCTTTGGGGAGAACGGATTTTTTTTTTTTTTTTTTGAAATCTCTTTCACTCTTAAAGGATGCACACAAAATACACACGATTAATTTGTTATATTTTGGCAAAGAAATTCAAACTTTATCATTGAGAAAGACAGTAGTGGGTTAAAAAAAGATGAAAATCATAAATGACACTTCCCAGATTGCGGGCAAACACACTCGAAACTGATTAGGATTTGAAATGTAAAGTTATAAATTAAACTCCCTCAATGTCTATCCCACATATTAAAATGATGGAGGAAAATTTGTAGGGTATCTTATGTTAATTAAAGAGTTATTAGGATTTCAGTCTTTACGTCTCCTTTTCATATTCCTCACCAGAACGAAAATTAGTTGTGAGGATTTTAACTAAGGTTTTTAGTTTTGAAACAGTGAGTGTTTCTGGTATTGCGTGAGTGGTTAATTCCCGTCAACTAAAATGTTTGTTATTATTCGGTTTTGCTATGTCTGACTCTCGACATTTTAAATCTGAAGCGCAGGCAAAGTTATTGAGCCAACTTCTAGTTCAGCACTTAATTGTGTAGGCTTTGCCTACTGTTCAACCTTAGTTTAAATTTGATTGTTCTATTTATTATCGAGTGCACTATTAATGTATATTGTATATGTATAATGCATTGATACATCGAATGCACCTTTTATGTTATGTATGTATCATTGCAATGGACGTATGCATGTGTTATTAATGTATAATGTATATAACTATAAGTTGCATAATGCGCACTGGTATTGCTCTCCAGTATGTCTGTAGAATTTAGGTACTTTTATTATTGTATGTTTTAACATATCGAGTGCACTCTTAATGTATAATGTATTTATATATCGAATGCACCTTTTATGTTATGTATGTATGAATGCATTGAATGTATACATGTAATATTAATGTATAATATATATAGTTATAGGTTATACAATGCGCATTGATACCGCTGTGCAATGTCTGTAGAGTTCAGGAAATATTATTATTGTATGTATTAATTTATCGCCCCTGCATTGATTATTATAATAGTGCAATATTCATGTATAATGTAAAACGATGTATTACTACTGTGGTAATTCAACATACTAACAGTACTTTTTGATGTATCTTTATATTGTCATATATTGTATAATAAGCATTGGTATTGTAGGAATCTTCAAAACACCTGTCTTCCACAATCTGCCCCTGTTTGCAATATTCTTTTTCTGGACAGTTGCGGTATTCGGAAGATACCTGAATAGTCAGTGAAAGCCGCCCGGGTGTCCGGACTCTGCTGTCACCTGTTCTATTTATTCTCCTGGGGCGCCAAACAGCTCTTGTGTTGTACAATTGCGGATTCCGGATGATACCTGAATAGTCCATATAAGGCGCTCTGGCGTCCTGACCCGCTCTCACCTGTCACTTGTTCCATTTATTTTCATCACCGCGAGTTGTTATTGTAGCAGAAGTGTGTGAACATCTGTTCCAAGTTCTGTTTAAATAAAAAAAAACTTATAACCCTCTGCAAACTTTGTGCTCGGAAATAGAGATAAACTTGCTTCCCTACTGTTGTTAGGGTTATAGAAGTTAAGTAGCCTTACCGGCTAATTGAAACCCTATAAATTAATTAATAATTATCGAATGGAATTCATTCAGCGTTCGACTTGAATCTCAATCGATTGTTTAGGTAAGGAGAATTTAATTTTCCTAATATTTATATATCGTAAAATATAGCACATCGAACTAAATTTTCGAAAATCCAGTTTTTTGTTGAGCAATGCAATATATCCTTATGCTTTACTTTCACTACAAGCATCAACCTGAGTTTAAACCTGATCATTCGAACATACCATATGGCCAATCACGGTTGGAGAAAAATTTAGAGCGCTATCACGCCACTCACCCGAAGGCGAAAATAAGAGTCTGAGAGATCAGGCAATCAGAGCTTTAGGGTGGCAAGTCAAGGTGGCGTACACTAACATAATAGCAAAAATTTCAATTTTAAGTCATGAAAATCATCTGAGTCCTGACTGAAGAACATAAAACTGCTCAGTGAGAGATTCGAGAGAATAATATCTAATTCTTCAGAATTCAGGGTATGAGTATCACGAGACCGGTACTAGCCAACATGGTTGGATCCACAGTGGTAGGCATGGTGAGTTCAATTATTTACACTTTGTACAAAATTTTTAGTAGTAAACACAAACACAAATTCACAAACACGGAAATAAATCTTAGTTAAATACTTGGATAAATACTAGGATTAAATGCTTGAATAAAATGACAGTGCAATATATTGCTGAGTAGTACAATATATTTTCAAACGTTTGATCACTCCCAAACTCATAATGCTTTCCAAAAGTATTCTGCTGTTACTGATGTAGAAAAAATTAATGAATGCGTGTTATTTGCATTTTATTCAAGAAAGTGAACTTTTTATCAGTATTGTATTAAATATCCGCTGAATGGCATTTGTTAGTATGTTTTATTTTATCATCTTAAATGCTCTGCTTATTAATATTGCTGTTTTATTAATACTCCACTAAGGTTTCCTATACTAGCGGGAAACGTTGTCATCCAGTAAAGAAACAAATATCAAAGGATACTTCACAAATTCTACTGGGTGCTCCTTGAGCAGATTGGTTGCATGGGTCTCTACGAAAGATGACACTTCGTAACTTCTATTGCGTCCTGGAAAAAATATATTCATATATTAAATTAAAATATCTAAACTAAGACATTAATAGTCATTTAAAAATATTTATGTTCATCCTTTTTTTAAACTAGCAAAACATCATTTCTTTATTACTATGGCAATAGTTTTTATTCTATCCAGATATATATTTGAATAACACCTGGGAAATGCTTCAGCAATTCCATTTAATCTGAATATTATATTTCCTATTCTTTCCTCCCTGTAAGCTGAGTAATTCTGTTTACAATTTGTAAAGAACTTAATTTGATTTTTTTAGTTCTATGAAACATGATGAATTTTATAATAAATTGGGTTAAAATTTAAAGAAAGAACTCATATATCGTATTTTCATATGTAATATTTGTGGTGCAATTGAAAGGGTAGATGTAAAAAGGGGTTATGGGATTTGTTTTTTTCAAAAATGAGATTCATGGCAGAGCTGCTTCTCTACACCAAGTTTACTGCGAAAATATTAAGGCTCTCAGCACAGTGACTAAGGAATGAAACGGAAGGTCGTAATTTGCAGTCGTTAAAAGGGGACATATGATCCCTCACATTACACTTTTTTATTTTGCAGTCAGAGACTCGTGAGATTCTCTTGCCCTCGTCAGTCTGTGATCCGGTTGGTTTGTTTTTACTGGTTGGCTGTTTATGTCACAAAAACCTATTGTGATCTTGCTTGGGAGTTATTTTAATAATTTATAACGGAATCCGAATCATTTGAATCAAATGAAATCCACGAGGGCGAAAACAGCAAAATAATCAAGATCTTTACAAGAAGAATGTAATAATTAGCGTTAGGTTGACTGAAATGAGCTATGTAAGCCGTGCTGGTAAGAATTTTTATGTGCAACAATGATTGTAATGTGGGAAATACTGGTAACTGGTGATGGAGGGCGGGGCGACTTGATGTCTTTAAGATAGGTAAACAGGTGTACATTCCCACGCTCTCCTATCCAAAGCGACAACTTCCAGGAGCAACAAGAGTGCTGCTTCGGGATTTTGTGCTATTTAAGCGTAAGATTTACATAAATAATGGTTTTCCATTGGTCACATTGGTGTATATGTGCTATAGAGTGGTATCTTTGGCTTGCTCATAGAATTATAAAATATAACATCTATACATGCACCATAAAACAAAGCATAACATGCCATGTACACATACAACATAAAAGTAACCAAAGTATGGAAAGAATTATAAAACAATATATATAAACTGCTGCTTTGCCATTATTGCATTGCTCTTCTGCATTGTATAGCTATCTGTTCATGATTTAAAGTATTTAACAGCATTTAGAATTTTCATAAGTTAATTTTTATCATATTCAGTTGATGTTAAGCATTGTCAAAAGTGAGAAAATTCAGAAGATTATGGGGAAATAAAATAATTAAAAGTAAATAAATAAATGAATAAAAACATTTAATATAAAATAAAACTTCTTATGTGATGATAGCTTATGATAATGATTATTTTAATTTAACATGCATATATCTTATTTTGCCCCAACTCTTGAAGTATCAACTTCCGTTGATACTTCTAAAAGTTTTATTAATTGCTGTACAATTTTTCGACATAAATATTTTGTATGCTGGGTCGTAGATGGTTATTTAGCGAGATGATTTGAGTTTTTCAATGTGCATTGGAAGATATATTCTTATGGGGAAGCTTCAATTCTACAGACGCAGATGTTTGTTTCTGAGATATTGAACCTATGGAAGTAGTGTACAGGAAATGGATCCTGACCCGTTATAAATTGTATTAACTGTAGAATTGCTGTTAAAACGTTCATCTGAGACTTTTGGCAAAACGTCATACATTGTTCTTCCTGTTGCATCGTAATCGCATTAATTTTGTCATTTTTTGGACTGCCTTTATCAAAAGGGCTTTTTTGAATTGTCTTGTAGGATTTGTACATACTTTAGGAATAATTAGAGCAGCAGACTACTCTCTGGATATTTTAAGCTTCATACTATGCAGAGTTTTCAAATTAGGGTACAGACAGTAGTACTATGTTTTTCTAATCCATCTCAATTTCGTCCTCTCACTAAGAGGATCGCTTCGTAAGCATAGGCTAAGGTAGTGGAGTAATCTGGCTATTTAGCATCGAACACTGAATTGAAAGTAAGGTTCGAAAAGAGACATTCCGGAGAACACTGTGTGCAATCTTTTCTTATGTCCAAGAAAAATTCATATTTTTCTAAGAAACAGAACTTCTTATATGGTCTTGAATACTTTGGGGGACTATCTGATACTGTATGAGTTTATTAAAACATTTTAGAAAGTAGGCTGGAATCGCTTTATAGGCAATTTAAATGATACGGTAATTCAGCCATCCTCTCTGGAAGAAGCTCTGGGACATTTTTGTTTGAGAGCTTTCTAAAGATTTGTTTGATTTAATTGTTAGTGAAGGATATATTATTGTATGATTATGATGGAATTGCAGTATTCTTTCGGAGAAGGCGTTGGGCTGGGGTGCCTTTAAGTAGATCAATTTCGGGAAAAGTGTATTTAAAAAGGGGTTTTGATGTGTTTTACCATTAGCTTACATAATCATCTGAAGTTGTAGGCTGTATATAAATTTGCATAGGATAGCAAACTTTGATGCTATTCTATATAGAATGTCATATTCGCATAGGATTTCCTTCAGCTGAAGGTTTTTGTTGTGAGCTGTCTGTTTTTTATTTCGCACTTTCTCTGCAGAATATAGTTATATAATGAAGCTTATTAGCATCGTTGTCTGCAGTTCTTATTCGTCTTCCTTGTGCTTCACATTCCTGCCTCTCTTCACAAAACTCCTTTGTCCACCATGATACGCCTTAAAGCTTCTTGGCTGTCTGGGCAGCCAAACGACTTCCAAACGACTGGAAAGCTATTCGCGATTAGTCTGTAAGATGTTTTAGGAGATAATCAGTGTGTGTTTACATACCTTTCAGAATATAGCATAGTTGCAGCAGAATCGAAACTTTACCTCTTCCTGTGTTTATACTGATAGGGATCCAATTAACACTGAAGCAAATTACTGTTGCTCTGAGGGGATTCTGCATTATTCTGCATTATTCTGGACTACAGATCGTTATATCTTCCAAACGACTGGAAAGCTAGCAGCACGTCCTTCTGTACAATAGGGCTCTTCTATAATGATGAAGTCAATATTGTTCTGTATTGCATGTTGAATTGCTTTTAAGACTGTTATTCTAGCTGTCTGAATATTTATTTGCACAAGTCATATGCCTCTAGGTGCGGGCAGTACTAACGACGCTTGCTTCCAGTCAGTAATTCTAGGGTTATATTTTTTTATTTCGGTTAAAAAATCCCTAATTTACTCATTTTTAATTAGACCATTCTAGGAAGAATTTAATTTTTCTTCTTGGAAAAATATCAACTATTTACGCATTTCGAATTAGGACCTTTCGTGGATTGTATTTTCTTTCGTGAATTCTTTATAACTGGTGTAGGTTGTTGTATGCATCAAAGTCTATTCTTTATAGACCTTGAGTAGCTTGAGTTTAAGGTAAAATCTAAGTATGGATTTGTTGTTAATCTGTTAATTCGTTGTTTCTATAATAAAGTGCTGTAAGTTTATAGATTTTGAAAATTTGGAAGTACAAAATCCTACCCCAGTTGTCCTCCCCATAACTTCCAAATTTTTCCACTTCCTCTCTAGTGTTTGCACGATATTTGGAACCAGTTTGTATATTGATCATTTTTCGTTTACGAAGGATTTAAAATTGAAATATAAATATTTTCTTTGTAAAAATAACCAAATAAGTTGCGTTGAACATATTTCAGTTAACTTTATAGAAATAGTGGAGGAGGGAAGCTTTTATGGAAATGCCGCAACATGGTTTTTATTCAACAGAAAAAGTTTTCAGTCGTAATAGTTGTTTAGTTTTAGTAAGGAAATTCGCAATGATGGTTTGAACTACAGACGATATTGCTCATTTTTTTAATGGCTGAGCGTATCAAATCAAGAACGGCATTCTGTTCATGCCACTTGTTGAAACTAAAATTTGTTTTTCTATCCGGTTTCATTTGTTTCTCTCATGCAATCGAGATTATAGAACAATTAAGCTCATCACCAGGAGAAACGATTAGATCTACAATATGAAGAATTGATGAGAAAATAAAAAAAAAGGATAATTTAATAAAACATGAGTAGACACTGATCAAATCAACGAATTAATAAAGCAGAGTTTCTTTCTATAAAATGGCATGTGTATCAGAAAAACTTCAGGCGGCATATCAAAAAGAATATAACGTAACCTTCAAGATATCGTTTATGCTGCATTTTATCATTGGTTACCCATGTAAAGCCAAAGCATCGCCTTTATATGCTGTTTGAGATAAGATACATTTACCCAAAAAAACATTGCAATCCTCCCATGTTTCTGCCAGACCAACAAGCATTTAGTGAAGGAAAGAACTGAGTTCCAGGTTCGAGTCCCGGCTAGGGCATTGCTCATTTTTCATATCTCCTGCTTTAAAATACAACTTGAAGAGTCAACAATGACTCTACAACTTAGCCCCTTTTTACTCCTACTGATTCAATTGTTCATATGATTCTCAGAAATTTCCATGAATATTGTCCTTTCTGAGTGCTCAGAGCTCACGGTCTACGCGTTTAGTCCGAAATGCTATTATATCAAATCACGTGTGGAATTCTTATTGTATAAGGAATGATCTCAAATCCATTTTTTGAATGACAGCATTTTCTCCTAATTGATTTTGATGGCATGAAAGAAAATAAACGTTTTTCTCTATTTCAACTCGAACACTGATCAGCATTCAGTGCCAAAAAATAGGTATTCTAGAAACTAACTACTCATGTTATCAAAACACAAGGACATATTCTACAATCCCTTTCCGTACCAGAATTAGACATAAGTCATTTATTATACGTGAAAACTAACATCTATAGGAAAACATTTTTATTCATTTAAGACATTAAAGAATTAAAATTAGAAAACTCTATTTGTTGGAGGATATGAGTATCATTACCATCGTATTGGAAACAAGCATCACGACTCTTTTAAACTTTAAATGACAAAGATAATTTCTTGATAAAAAGATTCTTGAAACGTGAATTTGGACTAAATGTTTTTAAAAAACCATTCCAGCTGCCGCATTTCATTTCAAACCGAATGAAGCAGTAAAGATTTTGATATCTTCGTTTGTTATAAATATGATGACAAATGGAATTGACATAAATGGACTGTTATTTAGGACATTTTAGGGGATTCAGTATGGCATTGAAAATTCAGGAACAAAACGAAATTCTTATAAGTTAAGGAAGTAACGTAATGCTTTTGTGTTCTTTTGAAAGCTTCTCATGATACATTTAAGGTGACAGCAATGTATACGGGTTTCTTTGTTAAATCGAGACTTTGACAAATATTTTCTTAGTCACGTTTCGAAAGAAAAAAGCCTTTTTACGGAACAGAATTATTCATAGAAATATGAAAATAACATGAGTTTTTTTTACAAACTTAGAGAAGCCTATCAGCATAATGAAATGTTAAACGTTAGTGTAATTTGTACTTTTTATTTGTGAGCGCAAGTGCTGCTATAGCGAAGGCATTTGACCCGTACAAATTCCTGCCCATTTCTGTGCAAAGCAAAATGGCTCGTTGTCTTTCTGTGACACAAAGACAGCTGTATAGGCAATCCTGGATGGAAATTCCCTGATCACCAACAGGATTCACTTTCGCCTATAAAAGATTCATAATTTAAATAATGTCTGCATTCTTCAATGATTGCAGGTAACGAGAACGCAAATAAACAAACAAGAAAAGCTGGAAATTTCAATAATAATAATAACGTAAATGTCACCCTCTCGGACACAAATGCCATTGTCAAATACACATTGAAGGAACATCCAATTCAAATAAAGCACCAATTCCATAACATCAATAGAGTTCGACTTAAAGCTAAAACCTACTCAAGCTTAGAACATGCCATCACAGATGATTAAAAATTGACAGAGAGGGTAGGAAAACCTATAGAAACTGTGATAGTTGCCCGGACAAAAAGTTGACAAAAGCACACATTTTTTATTGTCCGACCATCCTTGCCATGTTAAAAATTTGAGTCTGGTTTACGGGACCTCTACGAAGATAATATTTTGCAGTCGATCAAGGCTATCATTCTCTCCCATGGTACTATTTGAATAGGCTTCATCATGGACACGACGACAGAAACAAAAACAAAAGTGCTGTGCTGTTTAACATTGGTTAAACTAATTATATAGACTACTGACATCTACTGCTTTACTGAAACATCATGAAAATAGCCAGAACTACAAAGGCTATTAAGTTATTCGTTCTGTAAGTTTTGTACATCTTCTACCATCTCATTGAATGTTAACAATTTGGTTACAGCATTGTGAGTAATGTTATCTCTTTTTAGTGGCATTTATTAAATTCATCAATAGTAATACTGGGGCATCTTTTACCCTTCATAAAACGACGTAAAATCATTTTCGGGTCAAACCATCTGTGCTGGATCACCTGAAATAAAAATTGACAATCTGCGAATAGACCATTTAGGTTAGCTTTATGAATCATTAAAGTTGTAACCAATAAAGACTGAAAACACCAACAGCCAAATATAGTAATAAACTCATGTATCACATATTACCTATCACAGTTAAAAATATTGAGCAAGAGTCAAATATTGACTGTAACGAAATATCCCCCTATATGGAACATTTCATCCCCATCGCTCATATTTAACCTTTACCTCCGTTGGTTTATTAATCTGATTTGAATAATAGTGTATTAAGCGATTAATTTAAAGCAATATCCCAAAACAAAAACTTGTTACCGAAATGAATGATGAATCATTTATACCTAAAATCGCAACGAAACTCAAGCTAATGTAGCAAGATGTATACTTGCTAAAATGTTATTTTTATGTTACCACTTTTCTGCCCTATCTTTTTCTGCAGTCAGCCTTTACCAGAATCCAAATTAATGTGCATTTAAATAGCGATCGCCATTACCATTTAGCAAGAATATACTATAACCATTCAAAACAACTTGTTAGACTTGTTGTAGAGATTCAAAACAACTTGTTGTAGAGTAAACCCCTGGAGCCGAGATGCTAAAATGAAGGCAATATTGTGTGTCTTATACACTTGGAGTTGCGGAAACTCTGCAAGTAGCGGTGGTTATGGTTTGACGATAAAGAGAGTTAAAAGATATGCAAATAGAGCTAATTAGGTTTTAGTTTAAAAGATATTTAATAGGTTTTTCTGTTGATTACATTTAAATTCTTCAGCTAAATAAAATCAGATTTGGAACTGAAAGTTAAACGGAATTAAAACATAATCTAGTATTTATTTAATAGTATACAACAATGTTATAGTGTACATTGTAGAACCAAGAAAATTGTGGAAGATTGGGAAAAACCCATGAGTGACACATGGACATATGTAATTATTCAAACTACTTAAATCAATTATTGCATTTGAGTTAGGTCGTCTAATTTAATTCAGCAGACTTAAAATCTTGAGGAGAACATATGTGTGGCAACTAAGATACGAAACCCAAAGATCAGTAACCTCTCGAGAAATGTAAACAGAGAAAATAGCCTGAGGTAGTGAAAATACGGAAAATTTGTTCAATCATAGATCAGCAAGAAAAACACAGAAATTGAGATGACCCGCTTAGAAGTAATGTAGATATCCCTAGATAAATTGATTATTTTAATTTGAAGTTCGGATGTACTTAAAAAGGAAACCGGGTGCTAGTATGGTAGCAAGGTGAGTATAAAGCTTAAAACACATTTGTATTCTAATTGCTAGAAAACGTGGAAAGTTATCACATATCTTTGCTTTTATCATGCAGATATCTGAAGCAATGTCTGCCAACATATGTGTCGGGAGGTAATATCTGGTGCCTCGTGAAATATTTTGATATACTTTTTGACTTGCTATATATGTGATATTTACCTGTAATTATTAATCAGTATTAACTATATTTGCAAACTGTATAATGCATTTCGCAATTTGATTAACGTAACGTTTTTGCATATGAGTTACGAAGTATCGTATTCACGTGCAAATAAAGTCGCAATGCTGATGTTTGGGTAACAATACTCGAAGATATTGAATTTTTCAAAACACTATCTTATTATGTATGAATATTCCATATTAATCAGTTATGGAGAAAAGCTTACGCAATAAATTTATTTTCCATAAGCGGAAATTTTATTAGCTTAGAGTTCTGACAGGCAAAGATTAATTTTCAATATTTCTCACAGATAAGTATTTTTGAGAAAGAATAATTATTTAGAGAGACGTAAGTTACATTAATTAGGATCACTCAGCAAATAAATGTTGGTTTAACAATCGTGAATAATGAAGCTGAACGCAGTTATCGTGTTGATGATCTAGTTACAACAGCTTACATTTACGACAAGTAAAGAAACAGTGAACATACTTTCTGCGTACTCAAAAGAATGAAACCGGACTGGTTGCACATAGTTCACAAGAGCCGACATCTCAGCACCGGCCTCGGATTCTTTGGCAGTTTCCTGAAAAACATTCGTGGCATCAGAAACGAGAAGAACAATATTTCTCTATGAAATAAATGTCAAAACTTGAGATAAATGATATGTTATTACAGGCAACATATTGGGTCCCTCAAATATCTTCTATGTATATAATGTAGGATCAAACAATTCAATGAAACATCATGTAGGAAACTCCGTAGTATACGCTTCCAGGCTTAACAATCTTAGCGATTTCATGTAAGGCGAAGATAATTTTTCAATATTTCGTTTTTATTTCAGTAATTTGATCGATCTAAATAATATCTGAAATACAACAGCTGTACTAAATCATAGTACAATATCAGAGCATTGTTTGACATGAAGCAACTAACAATAGCTGCTTTATGAATCACGAATTCATAAAAAGATGTACTCGAGTTGTCGAAATAACAAGTATTTAAATATGCCATATTACAGTAGAAAAAAATAACACTGCACACTTAAATATAATAAAGGATTGAAAGTACTTAAAATATTTGCGTTAAATATATGCTATTTTATAATAATTTTAAAATTATAATTAAAGCATAAATACATATCTAAAACTTTTATTGATTTGACAATAATATTGCAAGCAAATTGGCTAAAAGTTTAACGATAGTCATATTTTGCAGTTATACAACTCTATTTTCACTAAAGGAACTTTATAAAGACATTAAACGATTCCAACGGATTACTAACATACTTGCCCTTTTGAGAAAATGTTTTGAGATTATTTATGTTGTAGAGACATTAGGTATTTTTTGGAAGCAGACAAGATGAAAAATTAGCAACGCGTTCGCCGGGAATCGATCCACGGGCCTCTGGAATACCGGCCCAGTATACAGACCACCACACCACGAAGGCACGCCAAGAAGGTGGGAGAAATACCTTATAATGTGAAGTGAATTAAATAAAAGCTACATTGCATGTTATAATTTACGCATCTGTTTTCTTATGTTTCCAACGAACTATGCAAACAAAACGCGATAAAGAGGATTTTATTTGTCAAAATGACTTTCCTCAGAAATAAAACGACATGAAAATGGCTGCGCGAATTGTACCGAAATTATTTATTTAATGAACATTTACTCAGCATTAATAATAGTGGTTTTTATTAAAATACAAGCTCATTCAGTGATATTATTAAAATTCATTCTTTTTTAGTAAAAAATTACCTCTAAAAAGTTCAGAAATGTAATTAAGAAAAGGAGTGTCAATTTAATAAAATATTAAACTTATAAACCAGTCTTCAAGATTCCAGTAGGATACTTTATAAAATTCTTTAAAATTTACTTATATGTGCATCAGAAATTATTATGTTCCACCTTTGAAAAGTTTGTCGTTATCAGCATCTACAATTTATGATGTTTATTCCCATGTTTTGACTTGAAAACATTATATCAAAGTCAGTAGTTTTCCGCATACTTTTGTGGTTATCAGCATCTACAATTTATGATGTTTGTTTCCAAGTTTTGACTTGAAAACATTCAATAACTTTACACATATTTTTGCACATAACATAATATTGTCAGGAAATAAATTTTAAAAATATAACCTCACTCATCAGTTCACGAAGTAGAAATATATGGGAAAATGTTTGCATGTATTGAATTGCGAAGGTAAACACTTTGCTCTCTTTCAAAGGACAATAAATGCTTATAAATGTTTATCGAGGACGTGCAAAATAAAATATACAAAATAACTACATTTATAGGTTACTTCATCATAATTTCTTTGAATTATGATCCTTCCTTTGTATGAAGTACTTGTAAATGTAACGCAGATTGTCTAACGGATTATGTTTAAGAGGAAATATGTAATAATAATTCATAGTTTTCCTGTTTACGGAAAATGAATTTTATACATTATGTAAATAGAACTACTTCTATATCTTTTTGTTTGCCTCCATCGTTTGGTATTTTAAACAACAAAATATCTCATTCTGATGGCAGGGTTTAGGGAACTTGAGTTGCAGAGTCAAATCTTTGGCTAGTTGGAGAGTTTTAATAAAAAGCATTCATAAGTTTAATTTTAAAACATGTTTTTTCATTAAATTAGTAATACTGAGCGCCGCCTGAGATAACCACTGACCTGACTTTGTTGTAAAAGTCTTAGTGTTAATAGTCATCCTGGCAGAAGGGAATATTTCCTGCGTGTAAAAATATAAATATAAATATTACATGGGAATACAAGGCCTGTGTATAAGCATACATATGTTGATTACAAACAATTGTCTTGTACAAGTTACATAAAACCATGACAGCTGTGTGTACATTTAAACGTTATCTGAATGCATATTTACAATACCTTTACTGAGATAATCAAAGTAAACTTGTAATTCATTTACACATTGACTGGATTTTCAATATCATTTAAACTGCTTTACAATATTATTTTTATCAAGTAACTACAAACTGGATAGTAATATGCTTATATTACAATAGTTTTGCTCTTACAGTCCTGTTACTATTCTACAGGGTGAGCTATTTTTATAGTATTTATTTTCAGTTGTTGTAGTATTTTGAATTGCTATTGAAATTATGCTGCGAAGATACAATTCTCAAGGGAAGGGGAGAATTTCTTAGTACCTTGTTGAGCATAGCCTGATTACCTCCTCCATTTTAGTTTTCGTCTGCTTGTTACCGCAGGTATTTTCCGCCCATCGCGGCCAGTATTCACTGCTTGGCATTTTTAAATGCAGTTTATCGGTTTGTGGGCAGTTGAAGAGGAAGTGATCTGCATCACCTACCGCACTACATTCACACAATTCTGATGCTCGTTTTCCGAATCTCTGAAGATAATGTGGGAAGGGTCCATGGCCAGTGTAGAATTGAGTTTGTGCTCCGCTATATGTATTAACTGAGCATGCATCTTTCGGAGATAACATTTAAATTATTTTATCATATTATTCTAATAATGATAACAACAGCAACAACAATAGAGCCACTTAATGTGATTGCGGTTAATTTTAACATTCAGTTATTTGTATCGATTTGCTGAAATTGATCAAAAGCCCCCAAATAAAAGATAAATTCGCGAAGTAAGGTCCAAATATAGGTTATCAAAATAGCCGAGTGACAGACAAATGTCCCCAAAGGAGTTGTTAAGTTGCCAATTAACTTGGTTTCAATTTTACTAAACCATATAATGTTAAATAAAAAAGCAACATTAAAATGACATATATTTTGAATAATTGTCAATTTTGAGTTCCATCAGATACAAGTGTTTCTTATTTAAGAGAAAAAGAATCTGTAGAATTATTTCTTTTCCCTTAAGAGAAAAAATTCTTGAAAAATCTATGGCAAACTGAAAATGGCTTTTTACTTAATTTAAAATTTTACACTGGCATGTTCTCTTCTAATAAAGAATGCCTACCGAATATTAAGTTTAGGGGTACGACATCAGTCAAATAATTTCCAAAAGTGTTATGAACAGGTCATAAATAAACTTTGCGTTAAAGACATTATGAACATTTTATAAACAAAATTTTGCATTTTCTTAATTACCTATTTAAATATTTCGTGATATTTTTACATAAAACTAGTTTAATTCTGAAGGTTATTTTTCTCATCGTTTAATGTTATCCAAATAGTCATTAGCAAATGTCATCACATTAAGTGACACCTACTGTAGTAATAATAATATTGTTTTTGTTACTTAAATAACGTAAGAGTATTATTTTAAATATTACAGCATAATTAACTTTGATTTTTAATGTGACAAATGATATCTTAAAATTAAAATTTGTATTGACAAAATTATAATAATTAAAATGAATGTTTTATATTCGATTTCATTTTTGTAACTATTACTATTATTTATCAAAAATGAAGAGTGAAATGCTAATAATATAATTTCCCTCTAAACCGTAGTGAAATAATAGCGAAATATGATATAAAAGCCATTAAGATGTGTTTTTCATTGAAATATTCCGAAAAATCGATTAAAAAAAGAAGTTAGATAAGGGATTTTACCATTTATTCGCAAGGCATAGACACTAACACTAAATGAACATTTGGGAAAGAATAAATAAATATTGTAATATTTAACCAGTATTGTTGCCGAGAACTGTTTAATAAAATTAAGAAGCTCAATGATTTTAAGATATGATAAAAAAAGTCTAATTTATTTAATAACTAACTTTTGTAACATATTATGTTTATCAGCCAAATATTCAATTTAGAAAAGTTTTCTGTCCTCGCCAAGACTCGAACATGGAACTTTAGAATATGCGATGGGTATGCTACCGTTACACCACGAAGGCACGCTGGAAGGTAAGCGAAAATACCTTCTCCTTTAAAGGGCGACTGGGGATTAAGGGGTCAGTCTCAAAATCATGGTGGTGACGAATGATTTTCCATCCGCTTTTAGTTCGGGGGCTACTGAAAAGGGTTTTAGGTTTTTAGAAGCAGGGGAAGTGTAAACTGTGCAGTGACCTAATCGGGACTCGAACTTCTCGAATACGCGCCGAATGTCCTAATACTAACCACGAAGGCATGCTGGGAAGAGGGAGAAAATAACTTATACACCCCGCTTTTAAAGGGCGACTGGAGTTTAGGGCACCCAATCACCAAATTCTGCTGGTGACGTTGTTCACTGCCTTTTAGTTCGGGCGCCACTGTAGAGGTTTTAGGTTTTTAGAAGCAGTGAAAATTGTGCAATGCCCTAGCCGGGACTCGAACCTGGACTTCTCGAATACGCGCGAGTGTGCTACCGTTACGCAACGAAGGCATGCTGGAAGGAGGGAATAAGAACCTTATACGTTTATTGTTTAAATTTGACTGACTAACACTTATAATAAAAAAGTTCCCTCCTATTCCTTCGACTGTCAGGATGAAAATTTCTCTAATTAAATTGTTACTTTATTACATGTAGGTGCTGCAAGAATAATGTTCACATAAATTGAGATTAATTTATGCATGAGTATTTACTTATTTTATGAAGGAAAAAAGGTGGTAAAAAACAAAAAGTCACTTCTTAAAATGCACTAGAAACAACATAGCTTAACAGAGGATAATAAAATATGTTGCTTATCAATATATATTAATTTTTTAGTATTTTAAGATTACTTTTTCCTTCCATTTTTCTTTATTATATGAACATTTTTCTCTTTTCTAATAATTCAGCGCGAGAATCATCTTACATGCAGTTAATTTATTTTAATAACATGCATCTTGTTGTTGTCATAATTAATTATGAATCTTTACTCCCTTTACTCATAAAAATAAGCTTGGTATAATTGCTTCAGATTTTAAATTTCTTTTGCTAGTGTTTACATCTGTACTTTGTTTGCTGCTAATATATCAAAATCCTTTGAGATTATTAAGTAGATTTTTTTAGGTCAGGAATACAGAAAAACTTTAACTTAATATGCTTCTTTAAAGCTGAAATTTCATCGTCATTCCAAATTTAAATTGAGTTCCTTATTTTATTTTCATTATTTGTTATATTTATTTGCAAGTCAGAGATTCTCCGTTTATTTCTTCACTATCAAGCATTTTAATAAGCTTTAGCGTTTAATAATATTTTTACTTAGTACCTATACACACATTTGCATATGCCTTCGAATGCGTATAAATTTAGGTAACAACCATGAATTTGTAACTTTCGTTACATGACTGAATTTTTAAGTAATGTTGCAAAGGCTATAAGCCTTAAAATATAACATTCTTTGTTTATAACTAAAAAGCTTGTAAAATAAAATATGATGCAATAAAAATTTATTCAAGTCAATGGCACAACGCAAGAAAATCTACGACGACCTCTTGAATATAGGAAAGAAATTGTCCATTGCTTTTTGTGTATTGCATGCATTTATGCACATAAAATATTTAAATATTATGTTATGCTCAGCAAGTTAACTTTGACTCGAAAGACTCCATTTGATTTTTTTAAATTTGAAATTATCTAATAAAATTAAAAATTTAGCAAGTAAACAATAATAATGTAAGAACATTATGTTTTTATATCACATGACCTAAATTAGTTGCAAAATAGCTACGCATCCTACATGAAATTTGAAAAGTGAATATCTTTCATAAGCCTATCAGCTGAATCGTATTTTGGAACATTTTCTTAATTAAGACATAATAACACGCCGAACAAATACTAATTCAGAAGTCAAACAACAAAAATCAGTGTTATATTTTAAAATTTGAAAATAAAACGCTGACTTTTGTTGTTTTACTTCTGAATTAACATTTTAAGCTTTCCATTTACATGATATCAGAAACGATGGAGGTTAAGTTGGTGTAATGCAAAAGGACATAGTTTTATAGAGTAACACTATACCGTTTTCTCCAACAAATCGAACTTCAGCATCATGCATCATGATGAGAGTTTTTACTCAGATGTAACATCCTGTTTTAAAAATATTCATCATTTCGCATAATACATGCTTGGCATTTAATGTAGTACTGTGAATTTGTTTTGGATTTAAATTTCGTATCCATATTACATGCATTAGACAAAACGTTTCTCGCAAGAGCTCTTTTTAAAATCAGTTCCTGTAACTGAGCAATTTAAGTCTATCATATACCTTACAAGTTAAGGATGTTTAAGAGTAGCATTACAGAAATAGGAAAAAAGTATAGATAACAAAGAAATGTAAAGTAAGGAGTTAACCGAAGAATTGTACAATCTTCATGAAATGAAATTATGTTGTAAAAATTTTAATTTTCAGTAGTAAAGTCTCAATTTATTCTCAAAGTAATATTGTCAGGAACTAGCTATACATAAAGTTTCTTCCACGACATGACTTTTAAACGTTTATTTAAGTTGCCAAAGTTCTCTATCTTAAACACAGGTTGTAAAGGTTGGACATTGTTGGTAATTTGGGTCACAACTCTTTCTTCAGCAGTGTATACTATGTTATAATGCTTCTTTATTTTAGACCAATTTATTTCGTCTTGATGTAGCATGTGGTGGCATGGAGGTCCATGCCACCACACTCGATTTCCAAGCTCACTCACTTTAATAAAACGTGTGATTTTGTCGGCAGGATTGTCTGATCCAGGACAATGATGCGACGTACTCGGGGATGTTTTATCTTAAATTTTCGACATGCGATTTTGTACGAATGCTTTATTGCTGTGGTGAGTTCTTTATCCAGTTAAGCCCAATGAGAGAATCAGTCCTTAAATAAATCATAGCTTGAGGAAAATGCACACGGACTGTAGTTACAAGTCTTGCACCTAATACCTCTGCCATGAGTTGGAGTCTTGGTAAAGATAATATTTTCAGAGGAGCCACTCCGATGTTAGCTATCACTAACGTGCTCCATAATAGTTTAAGCTACGGAATTTCACACACACTGCTGCTCCGTAAGCACTTTGATATGAATCACAAAAACAATGTAGTTTTAACGTTTCAGGGTTTCATCAAAATCACGAAAATACCACCAAGGTATTTGGATTTTCGGTAGATCACATAGTTGCCTATACCATTTGTTCCAATTGTCTTGCAATTATGAGGGATAATTTCATCCCAGTCAATACTTTTAAGACACAAATCTTGAAACAGAACGTTTGCTTGAACCACATATGGAGCAAGAAACGCAACAGGATCGAAGATCTTCGAAGCGGCTTTCGAAACACAACGGTTTGTTTGATCATGTGACAGGATGAAATCAATAATGTCCTGAGCATTGAAACAGAATATATCCTTATTCGCATTCCACTGAAGTCGAAGAATCCTTGAGGGGGGAATCACAGTCGGAAATTTAAAACTGACGAAGTTGTTACTTGACTTATATTGTTCTTTAAAGTATCCGAATTAGAATTCCATTTGGTCACAGTCATTGATGCCTTTTTTATAATATCATTGGCTTCATGATATATTTTACAGCTTCTTCCTCCGTATTTGATCCAGAAATAAAGTCGTCAACACACATGAAGTTTTCTAACATTTCTACAGTTCTGGAAGAGATGTTTTCAAATTTCTTTACATGATGTTTAATGCAAGCACTCAGCAAAAATGGACTTAATTTTGCTCCAAGAAATACACAATATATCCAATAAACTTGAATTCTCTGACTGCTCAAACTTGAATTCTCATGAATCCGTAAAAATCGCATTGAATCCCGATCTTCAGAAGCAACAGAAACTTGGAAAAACGCCTTTTGAATAACTGACGTAAATACAATTCGATGAAGTCGAAAATCTATTAAAACTTTCAAAAGTTCAGGAAGATGATTTGGCCCTTGAAGTAAATTATCATTTTGAGATTCATGATTTTTTTGCCTTTAAAAAAGTATCAAAACTATACGAAGCTTTGTCGAAGTATGATCACGAATGACAACAAGGTAAGGAGTGTAATAAGTTCGTTTCCCAAATGGAGTACCAAGATGAACCTTTCCTATGATTTCTTCCTTAGATTGACTATCACGTCTTTATATTGTGTATATACGAGTAAGTTTGATTTAAATAGTCCGATCAAATTTAAAAATCGTCTTTCAGCGTTCTCAAAAATTGCCACATACATGAGTCACAGTCTTATCTTTCTATGGAACTTCTAGGGATTCTATCTAATTTCGTATCTGTCATCCTTTTTGTGTAATCGAGTTTTCAACTATCTGCTTTACAGATAGTTCATGTATTTTAAGAGACAATATTAATATTACTTTCTGCAGTTAATGTGCTGACGATATTTGTTTGCTGTGGAATTATCTATAGCACATATAACGCTCTGCTAGTTGGCTTTTGTCACAGTTTGGCTGTGGTATATTTCTCAAGTCAGCATTTATATTTCTTTTGAATCTACCACACTGTGGCAAATAAAGATAAAATTTGTTGTTTTCACATGATTAATAACTTAAGCAATGAATAAATATGCGTATAAATTTGAAATTTAGATTAAGCAATTTCGTTTCATTTTTCGAAAAACATAATAACTACAAACCTTTGACATAAGTATTTCTTTTCCGTCGAAAATATGAGCAGGAATTTAATTTAATATTTGTATAAGGCGAAATCCTAAAATGTATCCTCCTACAAAACAGAGCTTTTATCCTCCCCCTCAAACTAGATTAATGTTGGATAAGCTTAATAATGTTAGATAAGCTTGTAAATTTTTCTTATTCTAATAAATTCAATTTTTTTGGACAAATAAGCTGAAAATAACTAATATTTGGGTTTTATAAATACTATTTATACTTTAGTAAATAATTTAACTAATCTAAGGTGAAGATAGATATAAGGTTTGAATTGATTTCGCGCAATGAAAATATAAAAATTAGGTGAGATTCCTACTAATTCTAACAGAAGCTAAATAAGAAAAAAAAAGCAGTTCGAAACTAAACATCTCATTTATATGTAACAAAATGAACAGTTGAAACGATTACAGACATTTGAGAGCAAGTCAAAATAACAAGATTTAATAAGAATAATCGTAATGTGTATAAGAAGGGAGAATGAACTAAAGAAACACAGTTATATTTAACTTTTAAAATTTATTCCTGCAAATTTACTCATGTTACTCCGATTCACTACATTCATCCCTGAATTAAATTCCATAAACTTATTTTATATGCTGAAGCGTAATATGTACATCCGTTTAGAAACAATTAGGTGAAATAAAGTAAAAGTTAGCATTATTAAGTGTAATAGTTAGAAATGAAACAATAGCTTTATATGTAGCAGGATTAATACAGGGAGCTCAGAGAAATCTTATAACGCATTCAAACACACACATATTAATATACACACATATTAATACACACATATTAATATACACATATAATATATATATATATATATATATATGGTAATGATAGCACATTTTCATGGAAGCATTGATACAAAAACACTATGACGTAAAAGCGTAGAAATGCTGACTGCGAAGTTACTTGACGCCCAGAGCGTCCATGCAATTCCGATGAAGAATAAGCAGTCGAGCCAAATTACATTCCATATCTATTTAAATTCACAATAGTGGCCACAATTCACTTGGCGTTCCAATTGTGTCTTCCAGAACAATGTTGATACAATGGCGATAAAAGCGAACACAGATGACCGCAGCAACGTCCCAACAGAACGAAAGCTCAAGCGAAAAAAAAGCGAGTGTTGCACTACTTCAGAGGAAGAAGGGAGGAAGTCAAGTTTCATTTCGTGTTAGTTTTGGTTTACAATTATTTTGTTTGGGTAAGAGATATCTGAAATAAGCGTTACGCAAGATCGCATGATCAACCTGAATGAGGCAGTTTAGATCCACAGCGCCACTTCCAGGACAGAGAGATGAAGTTTCCAAATCAAATAAAAAACAAAAGAGAACACAGCGAATTAAATTTAGAAATTCGCTTTAACACCCTTTCTCACACACACATATTATCAAACACACACATACTATAAAAAAAAGGGATATAAAAATAATTTATATTATTGTTCAATTTTATATTATTGTTCTTTCTCATGCTTTAACATATAATGTTTCCTTTCGGTTTTCCTCTCCTTTTCTAACATAAATTGGTAACAGCTAGAACATTCATTTACTTATCTTATATCAGGGAAGATAATATATAAAAGTGACTCGACTATGCAAATTTTCCTAGATTAATAAATTACACGCAAAGACCTTTCCAGAAACTAAGAAGGAACCTTTCTTTAGCCAATTAAAAAGCAGTCTATTTACCTCTGTGTCCTCCACCTCCGGTTCCTCTTCGTCAGATCCTATATCGGTATCAGATTCTTCCGCTCCTTCTATTTTATCATCCGTCCCACCTCCTGGATCGTTTTCGTCCCCCGATATCGGACTGCTGACAGAGGAGCTCTTCGTACGTTCCGGTGTCATGGGTTGTCCAGAGTCATCTCTAGAAGATGATTTCTGTGCACGGTCTGGAGCTGTGATGAGAGAAGTGAAGCACTCAAGTTAAATCATATGGAGTTATATTAAACTAATATTTTCTATTAACAATGAAAATTACAGAACTTTCCTTAAAGAATTATTTCCTAGTCATCTATGTCAAAACCGTGGCAGATTGATAGTTTCTAGGCCTCATAAGACCGATAGCACGGTTAAAAATTACTATTATTATTATTACTATTCCTGTTAGTGTCATTTATGAACATCCTAAAGCATGACAATTTCCTATTTATGATTGTCTTCAAAGCTTAAAAATGTCAAACATACACAGCAGCTCTGAAAATAACTTCTGTTAACTTGTTAAATCCACGAACTGTCTACATTGCTCTCATTAAATTTTAAACCTTAAAAGCTTTTTTTCCCCATTGGCGGTCACTTAGCCGACTTAGGATTGGCCACTACTAAAACCGGAAGTGGTGGCCACTTTATTGTGGAAGCACCTAATAGGTGAGCCACTGTTACATCCTATGAAGAGACGGACAAATACAACCATGTTTTCTCTGGGATTCAAACACGGGCCCTTCGGAACTAGGCTCCCCTAACCTCTATATCGTCTGGCCAAAGCTCAAACATTTATGGCATTAATATTGTTGCGTGCATATGGGTTCGTTACGAAATGAATGCACAAGTCCGATGAAAAATTAACAAAATTTATTATTATCACAACAAAAATGCTTAAATTTCCTCAGATATTCTTTCAGTATTATAATATCTCACAGTAGTTATCTTTTAACTACTCAAACGTTCAACAGAAGTTAAATCAAAACAGCTAAAGAAAGCTTATCCGCGAATTCGCTACAATCAACAAGAGCAGTTTTCTAAACAAACTCTTAAAACAACAACAAACTAAGTAACTAACTAAAATCACCGAATTGAGAGGTTTTCCTCCTTTTTATAAGATTTTTAAATCGCGCGCGAGAATTTTCTGGAACTTTCTCGAAAGAGATATTTATTAAATGTTAAATGCACGCGCTCTTGTATTTTAAATTTTTCGGCTTAGCTTTCTTTTTTTAATACTCGTCACGCGCTGCACTGCACGGGGAATAAAACAATTTTATTTATAATTCAACTAACATTAGCTATTTAAACACCAAATCCGTAACAATATTTAATTCAAACGTGCATTCAAGCTAGCTTTTGAAAATTTTTTACACGTGATCATAATATATTTGATTGCTATTCTGTTTAAAAAATATTTGCCATTATGTTTACATATTTTATACATTACGTATGAATGTTTAAGTATCTAATACTCTACTGAAGTAATTTGTGTTTGTTACATAACGCACTGTATTCTGCTTGAAATAAGTATCTTACGTCTCTCAAGTTGCAAACTTGTACCTTAATTTAATTCTTGGATGTAGAGACAGTGAGCACCAGTAGTAGTAATATTTAAATTTTTGAACTGGTTCAAAATAATGAAATCACTAAATAAAATAAAATAATTTTAAGATGTAAGTTTGATAAAACAAGAATAATGCAAAAATTAGAAGCCCCTGAAGATGATATGCATTCTGTCCCGAGTCCCATGGAGGTAGGAAGTCCTTTTTTACCTCCAGGCCGGATCCAACTCATAGGAGTCGAATTCTCTACCACTAGCAAGAGAATTGGATATGCCAATTTCGACGGTGTACAAGGTTATTAAGATAAAAGTAAGACTGCATGCATACAAAGTTCAAATTGTTCAAGTTTTGGAACCGGACCATAGGCCTAGGGGGATGGCCTTTGCAACAGATGTGCTAAGGAGGATAGAAGATGATGCTGAATTTCTGAAGCGCATAATGTTTTCCGACAAAGCATCTTCTTATCTTTCTGGTATTGTTAATCGCCATAATGTGAGCATATGGGGATCTGAAAACCCCCATGAATACCGTGAGGCACAAAGGGATTCCCCAAAGGTTAATGTGTGGTGTGGACTAATGCACGACCGAGTCATTGGGCCTTTCTATTTTTACAGAAAAGACGGTCTCATCAGTCGTATACTTAGATATGCTGGAAAACTTCGTATTTCCACAATTAGAAGAGCTTCAGCCACATGTCTTTTTGCAACAAGATGGTGCACCACCTCATTGGGGTACCATTGTTCGTAGTTCTTTAAATGACCATTTTACAGGAAGATGGATTGGGTGAGGAGGTCCAATTCCTTGGCCACCCAGATCACAATAGTATCTGTGGATGCCGACATGCTTGCCGGTACCTGGCGTGAAATGGAATATCGACTTGATATTCTCCGTGCGACGAAGGGGGCACACGTGGAAATTCATTGACAAGGGTCAAGAAACTTTTTGAGTCTATCTAACCATTTATGTTATTAATTTTAATCTATTTTTATTATTTTATGACTTATTAAATATCAAAATGGGTCCAGGACTTTATAAACACCTTATACTTTGCATACCACCTATTTCTCTCTTGCGTATCACCGGTTGAGAACCCCTGTCCTAAGTCGCACTTTGGAGATATGAAAAACGCTAGTTAAATTTCGTCAGTCTGCCCAGTAGAACGGCAGATGCAGAACGGTTCCACTTTCAGTGCAGAGTGTACATCTTTTCATAAGCAATTAGCTTTACTGATATTTGCGGTCGTAAAATAATCTACATCTAGGTGAAAATGATGGCTACGAGCTTTAACTTCGTAAACATTGACCCTATACTAAAGTGACCACACGTCCCGATTCTGGCGGGACAGTCCCACTTTTTGGAGGATTGTCCCGCGTCCCGCCGATTTTTAAAAATGTCCCGCTTTTTAGAAAACATCTGCATTTCTTATTTTAAATGTACTGTAAAATTATATTACCTATTATTTACCAATTATTATAATGAATTTCAAGAAATTAAAAAAAAAACACATAAAATGCATGCAGAGTAAACTAAATTAGGGGATGTAACGAGTTAGATTTACTCGGTGGTGTTCGATCATTGTCGTTACGTCTCGTCAAGGAATATGCATTGTTGTGTAACGGAGGAACAGCTTGCATTAGCTGAAGGGCTATTTGCTTTCCACACCATAAACTACAATCAAAGTTTCAGATCAATTGATTGTACGTCGCAAATGATCAAAACATTGTACGACAAAAAATTTGCACGTGCAAGGACAAAAACCGAAGCAATTATTTGTAATGTTTTTTCATCATATTCGTTTTCACAATTGCAGAAAGAATTAGATAAATGCACATTTATATCCCTATATTATGATATTTCCAACCACAAAGATTTAAAATTACTTCCCACAATTGTTAGACTGTTTGATACAGAAACAGGAATTAAAATTAGAATGTTAGATTTTGTTTCATTGCAGGATGAAACTTTTTTTTTCCAATGGCAGATTGTGAACAATTACAGTTTTGTAACAGAGTCTATTCATCTATACTAAGGCCAGATGTGGTTATCTCTTTATTATGGAGACAACCTAATAGGTGGGCCACCATTGCCTCCTACGAAGAGACGGACAATTACAACCATGCCTTTTCCGGGATTAGAGCCCAGGCCTGTCGGTATCCTAATCAAGCTCCCCTAACCACTATACCGTCTGGGCGGCTGCCGGGTGAAACTTCATAAATAAATTTTGATTCAATAAGTATTATTTTAAAAAAGAATAATTTTAACAATAAAATTATTGCCTATTGTGAGGCAATAATTTTATTGTTGACAATAACGCAAATTTTGGTGGAAAAGCTAAAAGAGGCATCAATAACGTTTTTACGAAACTTCAACGAACATTTGAACCAATATATTCGTATATATATATATATACTGTGCGTGTCAAAAGTTTGAAGGATTTTTGTGAAAGCGCAGAAATCGAATATAAAAGAATTATTGGTTACAGCAAAACACGATGGCTAGCTCTTTTACCAGCTGTAGAAAATATTTTAAAAATATATGAACCATTAAAATCATACTTTTTATCATAAGATAAATGTCCGAGAATACTGCAGCTGTTTTTCAAAATGACACATCACAAATTGGTCTTCAGTTCATCCACAACCAAGGTACATTCTTTTACAATGCTGTGAAAATTATTGAAGGGACAAAATTTCAATTACGGAAGTGTCAAATGAAATCAATAATTTTAAGAAAATTGCGAGAAAGAATTGATAACGATTGCGTTTCTTTAGTTATTCGAAAGGACATCTTTAGGTTGAAAGGACAAGGCGCCATTAAACGACCGAATTTTCTAAAAGAAATCAGGAAATTTTATAATATAATAACTGTTTGAAATATCTTAATATATAATAAAAAGAACGGACAGTTAAATTCGAGGATATTCAAAATTTTCACTGGGGGACATTAAAAAAGGAGATTTTATGGGATTATGTGGAAAAATCTTTGGTAGCCATTTTCCGAAAAATAATATTTGCGAAAATTATCTTTTTGATGAGGCGTCATTGGTAAGAAGATATGTTACTGATGAAAAAATTAAATGTTGGTTGTCTGCGCAAATGTACAGACAATGGACGGAGTTGTGCTTTCATTTTAAATAGAATAATATTTTTTATCAAAATGTTTTGAAAACTTTAGAATACGCGCTCTGTTTTTCCAGGAACAAATGCAACAACAGAAAGTGTTTTTTCTGGTATCATTAAAACATAGACAACTGAAAAAAACGCATTTGAACATTAAAACGTTAAAATCTATATTAAGCGTAAAATATAATTCGACCAATTCATGTGAGAAATTACACAAAAATTTAATAAATAATCCCAATCTATTGCGACGTATTCACTCGGAACAAAAATATGACCGTGAAAGAAAATCGTCATTTTTCTAAATAAAAAATTTAAATCAATAAAAAATCATAATGTTCAAATTTTTGTTTTTCACAAATATTTTTATAGTTATCAATAATTAATAATAAATATATTTCTGTATATTTATAGACAAGTATATGAATGTATACAATAAAATATATTTTTTGAATTATTGGTCGGCTTTCATAACTAAATTATAATTCTCGCTTTGTCCCGTTTTGTTTAAATGAAAATGTGGTCACTTTACCCTAGACGCATTTTTTCCGTTACAAAGGAAATTGTACGTATAAAGTAACAAAGTAGATTTACATTTGAAGTAAACCTATTAAGGATAATAATTTTATAAAAACTCTTTTTGTACTCTATTTGGCAAAAATTTATTTTTAATTTATATTTTTAGAGTTTGGGTTTTGGCGTGAGTCTCTTCCTAGGATGAACATTTAAAGAAGTAAAAGGTCGTAACCACCTTTATAGATCTGTAATAATTGAATGGGTCTTTTCTGAAGTATGCATTAGAATAAAACAATTCGATAATATTTACATCAATAATATGGAGGGTTGAAATTAACTACACATGACAAATTGCTTAAGTAATAATATCTTGACATTATCAAAATAATGCTCTTTGACATTACCAAAATGAGAAAAATTCTTTATCATAATGATAAGAATAGTTTGACATTATGAAAATTTATTTCGCATTCGGTAAAATATACCAAACACTAATTAGGATACCAGCTGCAGTTTCTCTCATCAGGGAAAACCGAGACACAAGCAGCTGTCTGCGAATCTGAATAATTTATCACAGACCTATTTATTTGATTCACCCTTCAGTTCGGTGATTCTTGATCTTCTTTTCTTCAACGAATCGTTTAAAATTGCAGCGCGTGGCATAAGAGGATTTTCTATTTACGGACTTTAAAATTTTTTTCTGTCTTTATAAGGACATAAGCTTTTTTTTTAATCTCTTATTTTATGTGCACCTCAATCGTTTCCAACCCTTTTTCTTCCTAGAGTTAGTTCTCTTTTAGCCTCGGCTCCTTTTTCTTATCTAAATAAATTTCTATGATAGCGATAGATATATCACGGATAGATATTAGTGTTTAAATTAAAAAACTGGTTTCAGTCAAAGAATATAGATTTACATAAGAGAAAATTTTCTTTAAATTTGCAATAGCACATGATTTTTTTAGTCTATCATCTTATATATAATTTGAAATATAATTATATAATTTGAATATTATATATTAATATATATATATATTTCAATATTAAATTCAAATTCTTATATAATTTGAAATTTGTTTTATTATCGACTAGCAGCTTCGCTGCCAGCCTTAGTCTGGATTTTAAATGTACCGAAAAAATGAAGGGTTAATGTTAAATTTAAAAACTGCTTAGAATTTTACTCTGCAGAACAACTTCATAAAAAAGTTATTACGTATAAAAATTACAATGAAATAAGAAATATCCCTTAATTCAAATATTAAGTATCCTAATAAATAAATTAACCAACTTCCCTTTGCAAAATCTTAAGAATTCAAAAGGTATAAAGGACGTTAAGGACCGTTGTTTCCTAAAAAAAATCACTCAAAACTTTTCAATATCTTAAAGACAGTGAAATGAGCAATAAATAACATAAAAGAATACAAAAAACAAAAAATTCTGAAAAGCAAAGTATAATTAATGATATTTTATCTTATATTTTTAAGAGAAAAAAATTACAATGAAATAAGCTAGAACCCTTAATACAAATATTAATTATCCTAATAAAAAAATTAACCAACTTTCCGTTGAAAAACAAATCATGCAAAACTTTTCAATATCTTACAAATAGTGAAATAAGCAAAAAAACAACATGAAAGAAACTCAAAACAAAAATTTCTGCACAGAATTTTACTCTGCAGAACAACTTTATAAAAAAATCAATAAAAATATATTATATACATAAAAAACTGACAATGAAATATGCCAATCTCTTAAAAACAGTGACATAAGAAATACGATGAAAAATTGTTACCAAACCCATATTTCTAAAAGAATGAAACTATTCAAAATGATGCGATTTCATCAAAAATCTATCAACAACAATAAGAAAGGAAAACTGTTGCCAAAATCACATTTTTAAAGATGTGAGATATGAGAAGTGTACTAGGAAGCTTCATTTAAAAAAAAAAAAAAAAAAAAAATACAAAATATTATCATTTTTCCAAAATACTTTTTGTAAAAGCAGTCGCAAGTTTAACGTGTCCAAAAATCATAGAAAAATAAACTGTACATTTTTAAAAATAAACTTTTTGCTCCCTTTGTTAAATAAATTCGTATTTAATCGATTTATTGAAACACGAAATTTATTTTAATTTCGTAAAATAACGAAGTGCCTACGTTTCATGACGATGTGAAAATGGAGTGTATAGAGTAAAATCTCGCTTTCCTATAGCCCATTATGTCTCAAAATGATGCAAATTTCGTCACAAAACATAAAATAAAAAAAATTCTAATTTGAATTTCGAAAAAATAGCTTACGCGCAACGAAAACGAAAGGCCCACTGACACACACACACTGACAGACTTTCTTTTATTATATGGAGAGATTTTAGATTTTGTAATATTTCAACGAATTTTTGGTTAAAAAAAATAAACGATTTCAAATCGAGCAATGGCAACACTATATGAATAAAAAAGCATTTTTATCTCCAGCGAGCGAGTCTTTGTATCGGAAACTCTAAAGATATGTTCATTTTAAAATTAATTTTCGATATTGCTGTTGAACGGAATTTTATAGTTTGAGTACATAGAACATAATATTAAATAAATAAAGGTACACACAAAACGTTAAAAAAAACCGCCCCTTTGGACGTAATTTAAAATCTAAAAACTTTCAGATTTTTTTATTTTTTAAAATTTTACCTTCATATGATTACTGTTTTCAGGCTGGCCGCCCAAGTGACTAACTGGCTTTAGGCGCAATGTTACTGGGGCTTCGATTTAAATAATAATTGAAAAGAGAAGTTAGATTGACGGCAGAAATGTGTTAATATGAAAAACAGATAATAAATATTTCTAATTTATTTAAATAAAAATAATCTCGCTATAAAAATCTTAAGAATAGAAAATACGAGGAAATTTGAACAGAAATACCCGCCCCCCCAAATGCTCTAAACATTTATTTTACTAGTATAAGAAGAACTGTTGAAAATCTCAGTAACTTTTCACATCCGTTATGTTTCTTAAAGTCCGAACAAACTGAAAATATGAAATATCGAAAAATGACTGAAGCAAGTGTTATTCGCAAAAGTTATAGTAGTTCAGCTATGAAAGAAAAGTTTAAACTTGGACGTCTCCTCTCAGTATTGGGTTTTCTTTTCCTCGGTTCGCTTTAATTCAAAAGAATCGATTATTTTGTAGTTTGCTTCAAACATTTTCATAAAACAATTTTTGTAGTCTGTCTTCGAATTTCGATATATTAGACAGCTGAATACCAAAGAATGGTTGCGAAGGTAATGCTTATTATCATAACTGTTAACTGATTTTTGCTCCTAACTGTTAGCTTTAGAAGAAGAATGATTTACATTTTTAACGTAGGCTATTTTATTTTTACCCTACGTCTAATTAATATTGATTACTTAACTGAACTGCAATAAAATGCAAAATATTCAAACATATATTAATAAACATTTGGATTTTTTAATGAATACATCTGTAGAAATTTAGGGAAAAACTATTAATTTATGTTTTAACAATTTGATGAAAGGCAAATAATATTTCCATTCCGTATGACGAAATCATTTCATAAATCTAAACTAAACTAAAGCTAAATTTATCGAAATTTTATATATCGAAATCATATAGTAAAAGAAAGAGTCTGTCTGTGTGTCTTTTGTTCGTGCTGCGCGTAAGCTAATAGACCCGGGACTACGCCATTTGGTACATAGGTGCATCTAGACAAGAGGCAGTGCAATTCGAAACGATTGTTTTCAAAATTCGAATCAGATTTTTTTATTTAGTCTTTTTTTGATGAAATCGCATCATTTTCAATAGTTTTATTCTTTTAGAAATGTGGTTTTAGCAACAGGTTTTCATTCAGTTCTTTCTATACTGGACTTCTGACTTGAAATTATGAGATAAAATGCTGCTTATTTTCTTTTGATTTTTGAAAACGCACATTGCAATCTTCTTATTATGACGCGCATGTGTCTCGCGAGGCACAACAGAAGGAATTTCCTTTTTTTTCTATCTTTCTTTATTAGTTAATGACAAAGAGGTTTGTATATTTTGAATTATGTCATCCACAAAGTACAATTTTGATTGGTTATTGCTTTCGGATGATAGTTTCATTCTTTTAGAAATGTGGTTTTGGCACCAGATTTTCATTCATTACTTTGGATACCGGACTGCTGACTGTTTTCTCTTGAAAATATGAGATTTATTGCTCATTTCATTGTAATTTTTATATTATGTTTTAATTATATATATTTTAATTATATAAAACGTTTTGCATGATTTTTTTTTTAGGAAACAATGTTCTTAACTTCCTTCATACCATTTGAATTACGATTTTGCAACGGGAAGTTGGTTAATTTATTTATTAGGATAATTAATATTTGTATTAAGGAATATTGTTTATTTCATTGTAAGTTTTTAATATGTAATACATTTTTATTGAAATTTGTGGGTTTCTTTTATTTGATAAAGTCGTTCTGCAGAGTAAAATTCTGTGCAGTTTTTAAATTTAATGTTTAGTGTTTCGTTTAGGCATTTTCCCGGTACATTTAAAAGTCAGACGGAGGCTGGCCGCGTAGCGGCTAGTATATAATAATATATCTATTATATTTAGTCCAATTTATTATATAATTATATTTAGTCCAATATCTATATTTAGTCCAAATTTGTCAATCATACAGCTTTCATTTACTTTTCTTTATTTTCAACTAAACGCTTTTGTTCGTCCAATATCTAAAGCCAGATCTATTTTTTAGATCTGGCTCTAGATAATATTTAAATGTCAAGGCGTCGCCCAGACGGTATAGGGGTTGGGAGACTACTACGGTACCGAAGGGCACGAGTTCGAATCCCAGGTAAGACATGGATGCTTGTATATGAATAGTGTCGGTGCAGCATGGCGGCTCTCTAAATACGCGGCAAGCCGGAAGTCCTCTCGTGTGATTGGTGAACTGAGGAGAGGTTAGTAGGAGACCCCCGGATCCCCCGGGGCGCTCTCCTTCGAAATTGGGGGCGGGTAATAGAAGTCCAACCTGTCTTCGGAGTAGGCCCTGGCAACCATTGTTCCATGTAATATGGACAAGACAGCCACAACAACAAATGCCAAAGCATATTGTTCCCTATAAAAAACGACTTTCGACTTTTTCTACTCTGTTAAACTTTTGTAAAATAATGAATTTAGCCCAACCGTTATATATTTATAGCTAAACTTTTATATGAAGGAAAATTTATGGTTGAACTTAATGCAACATATAATACAAAATTTGAAAATTCCTCAGACTTACCAACAAATATACAACTGACCTACGTCTTCTAACAGTTTGCCTATCCAGTTATTTAACTAATCAAACAACTGGAATTCTTATAATTTTTTTTAAGCGCAGAATCTCAGAGCCATATCCCTACGAAAAACAGTATTTAAATTCAGTCTTACGTAGAAAAGACTTGAATAAATATCTGAACTGGAGGAATTATCGCGGAAGAAAGCACGAAAAACTAGGGACAACTTAAATTTCAGGAAGTAACCAGATGACACCGATGGTACGTCACAATGACGAGAGTGTAACAGAGTGATATATAATGAATACAGGCAAAGAAGTAAAATTGTTCGCAGGCGCTGTATAAGCATTTCAGTGCAATAACCGAATAGCTATGACGCAAAGGACGCGTTTGGATGAATTTTTACGCGGTAGAATTATCGGCCGTCTGGAATGTGGGCGTACCCAACTGGAAGTATCAGCCGAACTTGGAATTGCCCAGAGTGTCATCTCCAGGCTTTGGCAACGATTCCAAGATGATGGTAATGTGAGTAGACGTTACAGTACAGGTCGCCCCAGAGTTACAAAGCCGAATGAGGGCCGGTATTTGGCAGTTACTGCCAAAAGAAACAGGCGGAGCACAGCCTCAGACCTGTCTCATCAGTTCTCTTCAGTTACTGGTACGACAATTTCAAGGCAGACCGTGTACAGACGTTTAGCGCAGATTGGTCTATATGCTCGTAGACGTGTCAGATGCATTCCACTTACTGCAACTCACTGTCGCCTGCGGTTAGCCTGGAGTAGAGAGCATGCATTGTGGACACCGCAACAGTGGGCTTGTGTGACGTTTTCCGGCGAGTCCAGGTTTAGCTTGCAGTCTGATTCTCGCCGGATTTTCATATGGAGAGCTCCAGGTACCCGTTACCACCAAGAAAACATCATTGAACGACACCGGTACGGTGATGCAGGAGTGCTCGTTTGGGGTGGAATTATTCTGGGTTCCAGAACTGACCTGCATATTCAAATTGGAACCATGACAAGCCAAATCTATCGGGACGTAATTCTGGAACAACATGTACGTTTGTTTCGGGGCGCCATGGGCGCACAATTTGTGTTTATGGATGACAACGCCCGTCCTCATCGTGCAAACATCGTAAGCGAATGCCTTCAATCGGAGGATATCCCCCGTATGGACTAACCAGCATTCTCACCGGACTTAAATCCAGTAGAGCACGTGTGGGACATGCTTGGCCAACGAGTTGCAGCCCGTCAACTTCCTCCTACATGCCTCCCGGAACTTCGGAGAGCATTGATTTTTGAACAAGTACCTTGGGGTGTAATATCCCCCAAGATCAGATCGGTAATTTGATACTCAGCATGCCTAGGCATTGTACGGACTGTATTGCATCGTCTGGAAGACATACAATGTATTAACAATCGTACCAACCATGTAATATTGGTTTTTTGTAAATAGGTGTTTTTTGTAATTTGCTCCAGGGAGAAAAAATCGGTAATTTTTTTAATAATATCAAACATATAGTATCTTTTTTTGCTCTTTGTTTAATAAATAAGCTTTACAAATAAGTCAAATTTGTTTTGCTTCTAACTCTTCCTTTGCCTGATTTTGCATTATCCTTAATTTATGGACATGAGTGTATTTATAAAGTTATTTGATCGATAATTTTAGCTGGGTTCAGGTTCTGAATTTCTGCGCAGCGTGATTTGATTTCAGCTCTTGATACTCACTGTGATCTACACTACCTGATATTAATAGCAATGTAATAGTTTATATCCTACACTGCAAAAATCCATTTATTTATAAATTTTTCATCATTTTTAAAACATATAAACCTAAAATTTTATTTATTGCAGGGATGAGGATAATGAAAGTGTTACACTTATAAAATACTAATTAAAAACACTGCTTCAAATTCCCATTTAAACTTTTAAAGTTGTGTTAACTGCGAACTATGCATAAAAGCTTGAAAATATTTTACATAACGTAAACGATCTTCATATCGTGCTGCAGACGTTATATCGAATAGAACGAGTTACGTTTGAGCAGCTTAAGTTTAACGTCAATGAATACCCTGAAGTTTAAACGTCACCAACAAGGAAAGCATACGAATGTAACATAAATATAGGCCTTTAAACGGTAGTTCAAGATTCAAGTTTTTATTTTCTTTTGAAGTAATTTTGTATGAAATTGTAATGTACATTCTTTCCTTTCTTCAGTGTTGTTCAAGAAGTTTAGTTGGAAAGTCAGATACACATTTAATCAATTATGTATGCCCCAGACCTTCTTCACCTTTGTGACAGATGAATGATTTAGCTTTTATAAAATTGTGCGGGCTTGTTAGTAAAAAAATGATTGAAGTAGTTTTGACTGGAGTTCAAATCTAGTAAATTTACAACATCAAGAGTTCTGCAAAGCTCAGAACAGATGATGAACTTTTGGCTATATGTTGCATGCACTAAAATACATCAATTGAATTACAACAGTTTCGTCTGGTCTTCATAAAAATATATGATCTGCCATTGTATGGTGGAATATAACTCTTTTTTGCTGACCAGTTTGGAAATGAAACAATTTCCGCACAAATTAACTAGCATATTAACTAGCGTGATTCAGGGATCATGCTAGTTAATCTGCAGAATAACCGATTTCCCCTTTTTAGGCAGTAATATAACTACTGATTGTGTTCTGTGATTCTGCGAAGAGCTGTGCGAATATTTTTGTGGAAAGTTCTAGAATTGTGAATTGTTTCTTTTGGTAAAATAATTTTGTTCAAGTTACAATTCGTTCTGTTTGCATTCAGTCAACTACGAACCCATACGCACGCAACAATAGCTTTTATATATTGTGTCTGCATTATTTGTGACAGGTACCGAAGCTCGTGATACATCATTATCATGACATAATAACGTAATATATGACCTACTGCTTTTAGTTATTTATTTACTTAGATAGTACCTAGATAGTACCACCACAAATGGTAAATGTTTAGATCATTTATTTTTTCCCGCCATTTTATAGAATGTTCGAATTTCGAATATGAAAGATACCGAATTTTTTATTTTACAAAGCTTTTATTATTGAATTATGAAAATAATATCATTTAAAATTTAAGGGGTTATATAGTTAATTAATAAAATAATTTTTGTGCTCTGAATTATTTGTATTTATTTTCATATTTAAAAATGGAATTTTAATGGCGCCATCTGAGAAATGGAAAACTAACTAAAGGCGATCACATACCACATCATTAACAAATTTTATCACTAAATTACGTAATGATATTCATGGTTGATTATTTGCATCATTAGCACCATATCGAGCATAAGTTTTATTCACATACCTACGATTGTGGGCTTTTTCTTTTAACAGTAAAGGAAAACACGTAAGGTGAGGAAAATGTTTTTGATTTGCTGGCATATTTAAACTTTCACAGAATAAGCTGGGTCTTGTTGATCATATTAAATTTCATCCAAATAACAAATGAATAAAAGTTTTAAAATGAAAGTCTATACAAGCTTGTGTGAAGTTACTAACTATTCGAAAAGTAACGTTCCTTCACCAAAAAGATAAGCGAATGAATTTGCATTATATTTCCTTATTAGACTAATGTAGGAAAGATTAGTAGTTACAGGAAGTATTCTGAAATGATGTGTTTCTATCAGACCATCTTTTAGTACTTCCTATCTACAGACATGATACATCGAAGCATTTATAAGACACTCCATGCTACTAGCTTTTAGCTTTACCCTTCACTCGAAAATCTACTTTCATTAATCAATATCAAGCTTGAGAAAATATCTGTCAGTTTCCGATACGCAATCTTCCTGAGATATATCACTTGTTGCATTATCACGATTGAACATTAAAAATATAACCCATTAAAACATTGTTGAATCCTTTTGGAATTTAAAAGAAATCTGTTATATCTCCAGTTCATAAAATGTTTCAAATTGTAATCATTTTCATAGCCTTTGTCATATAATAAATAATTTATCACAGTTCCTGCTTACCTTCTTCATGAAATCAAAGGCATTTTCACTTTCATATTAAGTTTTCAAAACAATATAATATACTTGGATCTGCTGATAAGTTTTTAAAAGTAATTTAAGCTACTGTTCCTTAGCTTCGTAGTGAATTGACTTCAACTTTACGTTCTTTATCTTTTACGTTAGTAAGTTATTCGTTAAATTTAGTGTTCAAGAGAGAATCTGTTGGGTCATCCGACAAATAATGTGGATTTTTTACATCTTTTGTTTTTCAAAGGTAAGATAAACAAAGTTACTTTTTAATCTAAAATACAGTGTGTACTTTATTCTCTGTGAGTTCGTAGTACTCACGATGAAATTTTGTTCCTCCAAGGTTTGTAGAAGCTCGTCTTATCGACTATAGTTTACGAGACGGAATTTCTGGAATCACTATTGAACTACGGCATTAATAATTATTAATTGAACCACATGAAAAAAATATGCCGAGTATGTTCATTCTTCTCATCAATTTAGCTTTGAAATAAATAACTGTTAAAATCGAACTACACACAAAATACAAAAAAAAAAAAAAAATAAATAAATAAATAAATAAATAAATAAATAAAACAAAATCTGAAATGTTTCAGATTTTAAATTACGTCCAAAGGGCGTTTTTTAACATTTTGTGTGTTACCTTTCTTTATTAAATATCCTGTTCCTCGCACTTAAACCATAAGATCCAGTGCAACAGCAATATCGCAAAATAGTTTTAAAACGAGCATATCTTTAGAATTTCCGATACAGAGACTCACGCGCTGGAGATAAAAATGTTTTTTCTGCACAACGTTGCCATTGCTCGCTTTGAAATCCTTGAGTTTGTTAATCGAAAATTCGTCAAAGTTTTAAAAAATAGGAAATCGATCATAAAACAAATTTCAAATTTCAAATTTGGTCTTCCACATGCTCATATTCGTTGGAGGATTACGTTATTCAAAATTCGATGACTCTATGTACCGTTGTTTTATCACAATACGAGAAATATACATACATTTATGCAGATTTTTCATTATTTAATTTCTTCAAATATAATGCAGGACTCTAACATTTTGTGGCAACTTTTTGAAAAGTGAACCGACATTTATGAGTCCGACGCAAAATGCCAAAACGAAACTAATAGTCCTTCGGGATTCAAATTTCTTTGGACTAATAAATAAAAAATTAATGACCATCTGCATTTACAGCACCTTTGATGCCGATACTTTTCGTTCAATTGAAAAGATAGCATTACTTTTAGGATGACCCAATATCTGACACACACCATCACGTATAGTGACTTATTTATCCAGTTGTGTTACATAAAGGCTTTGTTTCATACAACATTTTTATTCTGCCGTTTGAGACGTCTGCACATTATATAATTTTATAATACATGACATTCTGAAAACTCGAAAATGTTTTGAAAGTGTCGTTGTATGTTATTAATGGTTGCTTCATTGATCGTCTTGTGATAGTTCATAATCCCCTGAAAATTATATCTTATTCAATTTAGATTTTTATCAAATGGAAAGAAATAACTTTAAACTTCTTCGTATTGAAATCTGACGTTCGGGATATCCAGAAAACTGCAGGTTGTTTATCGGTCATCAAATCAATTTTTGAATAAATTATATCTGATCATCTAATTTAGTCTCCAAATAATTTCTTAGCAAAGCATGTGTTCACTTTATATCAAACACTTTCTAAAACTTAATGTACCAAGAAATATTTTACTTATTACAATTACGAATTTTCGTATGTACGAATATTTTAAAAGGGCAAATTTTATTTTTTAACTTATCAAGTGTCGTTTTTGACTTGGTGCAAAATTGTATTTATCTTGTGTTTAAGACAAATCAACTGATTGTCGCGAAAGCCTTTTTCCAAAAATAGAGGTGTTACCGAAGCGGAATAATACAAGACAAAACACTTATGCTATGTGAATGAAACCAAATGTTTTCAGAAAAGTTTCCAAATAAAACAGTTAACGCTGAACTATTAACTATTTAAAATTTACCCTTTTAGATGAGCTCTAAAGTACATTCACTTCTCAGATACGTTCAATTTCTCCATGCATTCATGTTTATCTACAGTAAAAGTAGAAGAGAAATGTTTTAGAGATAGTACAGAGCATTTGGTATGCAGAATTATCCCTCGATTCCATATATGTATAATCTCTTACTGGTGCCTTGTAAGGTTACTTTTGTGTTAATTTAGCAAGCTATTATAATTTAGAGTTTACTATCACTTCTCGGTACCGTTTCTATACCAAAATGCAAATTCAGAGTATTTAAGCTGAGGTTTTCCGAATACAAACAGAGCTTGTTTCTGCCTCTCGAGGCCAAGCAGCTAGGTTTAGCTAACTCAGATAAGGTTGCAGTATTTGGTTTTGCCGACATTTAAATTGTTACGCTCGTGAGAAGTTTGAGCCAACTTAGCGTTAGCTCCGGATTCTGAACACTAAGTTTTAAATCTTGAAACTGACTGTTACTTTAAGTTACATCGTCACAAGTAATAGCTAAGCTTGCCAACCACGAGTCGTATGTTTATGTTAATGTTCTGATTTAAAAAAAAACTAATTTATAACCTTTTTAAGTCTTTGTCGTTAACATCAGGCACCAAGTGAAAATTCGCTCCACGTGTGTTAGGAGTTCGGATTACCAGTTTATGTTAAAAAAGAGCACTAAACAGCCTTCCAAGCATATATCTAGGATTATTATTTACGTGTAAATTGGTGTAATTTAGCAGCATCTAATAACTGTTTGGGACTAAAATCTCCGAGGATTAGCATACCAGATTTAAAGAAATTTTGTTACTGTAGAAAATGTTTACTGAAATGTGGAAATAATGGTTAGCAGTTTTTATGAACGTAAATATTTGTTATACATTTAGCAGTCTATACTGAAAGAATTTCATTTGCAACATCTTCATTATATGTAACCAGCGATTATGGTTATAGGTAATTAACCAATTCGTTTGCATCTGCTTTAGTACATCCAGGTGGCTCTTGAGAAAAGTTTGAGTTGCTGCTTAATTTCGGCTTGGCGGTGCGTTGATGGCGTTCTCTCAAAGCAGTAAGTAACCCAAGGAGGCAAATCAAATCCAAAGCTTGATCTTTAGCTCTGAGTCAAATTTAGCAAACATTTGTTGATAGATTTGATAATAGGAAATTAATGTCTCCTATTATCCTCCCAGTGTTAATTCTTAAATAACCACTTATTAGCAAATCATTTATATACTACATATTCTTATATAAAAATCGTGTATTTGATAGTTACAAATGCACTTATCTTTTAGTTTACGGTAATACTAACAAGAAAATGAGGCTGAAAGGTCTGCTTTTGCTTATCAACGTATAAATAATTGTTGCTTTCCTCAATGAACACTGCCGTGGTGTAACTGATAACATGTACAATTAGAAAATTTTAAAATCTGTGTTTCGAATCCCGTTGACAGCATAGCTGACTTTTCTAACTGACTGCTTCAAAAAATCTTTACGTACATAGAGAACCTCGAACTATAAGGTATCACTATATTCCTTGGTGTATAGTGTCGCGGTGTAACTGGTAGCAAGTGCAAATAGCAGTCGGAAGATCTGTGGTTCGAATTATGGATTCATTTTCTGTTATGCATATTTAAACACAGGCTTTCTCTTTTTACAAGTTTCGTGAGTTTGAGCAACATATACATGTTCGTGAGTGTTCGTGAGTACATAAAAGGCTTTCTTATGAAATTTATAATACTTTTCTGCAATAAGTTTAACTTTTCTAGCAACTAAAATTCACATTTCCTTTTTGAAACTACTAACTTTCTTGATTATTTAAAGGATGATTTAGAACAAAGTAATTAAACCAATCTGTGCAAGAAAGAGACAAAGAAAACAAAAAATTAGGAATTAAATCGCATTTCCAAATCAATTTATTCTAAAGTTTTTCTTCTAGATTCTTCTCGCAAAAGTAAATTTTAAAAGTGCTATTTAAAGGGGATTTATGAAATATTTTTCTGTTTAGTTTAGGACTGAATATTTATGCTTATTCCGAAGTGCATTTAAGAAATAACATTTGAGCCATGCTAGTTTCGTGAGAAGCCCTTTTAATAATGTCTGCGATTTCTATGTTAAAAACCTTTCTTTCTAAAACTTGGGTTATGATCATCTCACATGCAAATGAGATTATATTTTGATAAATAAAAATTATTTAACTCATCCTCGACACTTTAATGATAGGGAAGTAATAAAATTATATTACCATCATAAAATTTATTTGGAAAATATAATACATAAGTTTCTGCAGTAAGAATAAATTTATATTTTAACAGTCATATCATTTATCTCGTATAGATAGCTAACAGCATGCACGTCAGTGATGGTATATGAATTTACCTATGGAAAAGTGGACTTCATGGAAAATATTTTCATAGGCAGTAAGATCTTTAACGCATACATTATTGAAAAATCAACTCTAGATATTTTACGACTGCAAATATATTTGTAGCTAATTGCGAGGAATAAGAAATGCTTATCTGTAATATGCACTTTGTGGTGCCGTATTAATAACAAGCGGATTTTAACTCTTAAAATTAATATAAATGTTAATAGTTGTATGGAATACAATTTTATGAATTCATTTGAGACAGAAAGGAAACTAAATTGCTTCCAATCTAAATTTCTCTCTAACTTAGTTCTCTTCTAGGGTTTCATGTAATTGCAAGTATCTTCTGAAAGGGTTAGAAGATAATAGTAGAGCAAAGCGCATTTTGGTCACGATGAAGTACAGTAGTTATTTATTTATTATCTTATACATTTTAATCTGCTGATGTTAAATTAGAGCTTTAATATGACATTAAATTAGAGCTTTTAAAGAGCTTTCTACTTTGAACTTGAGTCTGAGGTACAATTAAGACCCTGATTAAAATCACATATAATGTTAGATCGTGTTCCAACGTTAGCGTTAGAACAAGCATGCAATACATGTCCGTATTCTCAAGTCTAATTACCAACCTCAGAATTTCGACTGATATAAATTGACATGTAAAGATAAAATGAACAATTCGAGTGCGTAATAAATTAATCTTTTAACATTTAACCGTAACTTTTAAAACTGCAGATCGCAATTTATGCAGCTACTTTCACAGGCGTATTTATTATGCTACTAATACGAGAAAAGAACTAAAATGAACCTTCTCTAAGACGATTCTTCAGATTCTGAACTATCTTCTATGGATGTGGTCAATTTAGGCAAGTACATTGAACTCCAGTGTTTATTTAAGATCCTAAAATAATGGTCATTTTCAGAGCCGGCCATCTATTGCACGTTGTCTCCATGACAGGATTTATTATACATTACTATATTTTAATTAATTAATTAATAACATTAAATTTTAATAATTAATAAATTTAATTAATTAATGGAAATCTTATTTTGGTATTACTAAAAGAAACCATAATTACCAGCATAGATTTCATAGACGTACAAAAGAAGACATACAAAATATTTTAATGATTTAATTTCTTGTCCTGTTAACGAAAGGACCGTAGTTTTAGGCATTGTTTCATTTTTCATAACTAAAATCAAATCGGGATCAAAGTTTATTCATTCTAACTTAGTATAATTTCCCTGATATACAAAACTATATAAGCCATATTGTAATCTAAAATTAATAAAGAAGAGTAAAAATTCGGTACAAAAATGCATTTTTTGGAAGCTCAGGATACTCTATAAATGCATTAAAAATTTTTAATTTTTCATTGCAATGTTTTCACTAGGTGATTTTATCAATATCTATTAAAGCCAATTAACTGGCATGAATTACCTAAAAATGAATTAGTAACCAAAATTATTTATTGATCGTCTGAATCTTAGATATACCAGTATATGATATGAATCAGAGAAACGAGCATCTTTGCTGACATCAATTTTTATCAGATTCTTTGCTCTCATTCGAAAATATGTTAAAATTAACCTCAATTAAAATTACAAAATTAGAGTAAAAATAATGGTTGCTTAATTCGGTGGAGAGCTTTCCGGAAGTACACAATTTTGGCTACTACTTTTTTTTTTTTTTATTTATTTTTTTAATGTTCAACTACTTTATGTCCTGTATAAGAAACTGCTAAAGTTTTATTAGCCCGTAACAGCAGGAAGGCATTTTAACTATTCTCTAAAATGATTGACAAGAAAATTTGTTGAAAATAAAAAAAGTGTTTACAATTTGTGCTTTTATGGTTTACTTATGGCTCCTTTATATTCTTGTTGAAATAATTTACGCCTATCATGGTAAAGCGAAACAAAATCAACTCTTGCTACAACGTAACCATAAAAATTATTATTTTTTATTTTTTACATGAGCAGTAGGTGAATTGGGTTTTATTATTGCAGTAAAATTTAAATCCCTACATTAAAAAAATAACCTTACATTTTGTTGAGAAATTGTGGTTTTTTTTTTTTTTTTTTTTTTCCCATTTCGAATTTTCACTTTATTATATAGCTACTGAATAATACATTATGTACTCAAATCTAGCTTAAACACAGCTAAAAATGCAATGAAGACATAAATTTTTATTTTAATTCTTATTGCTGATTTCATTATTTGAAAGCTTTTCAAAACATATTGAAAGAATGACTGAAAAACGGGATATGCTGCTTTTTACAATTTTACTGCACTGAAAGAACAACCTTATTGATTTTCTTAAAATATATATATGATAACATTACCTATGAATTTTTTCCCTTTATAAATGACAGCAGTTCGCCTTGATTTGGTGATCTATTAAGTGAGATATTAATAGAAGATTTTTATAATACCATTTAAAAATAACCCTTCTAGACGCATCTTTAATCTAAAAGTTCAGAATTTTTAGGCTTAAGGAACCATGATTAAAAGATTCATGTCAATAAGCAAAGAACAGAAAGTGAAATTTAAAAATGTTTACGATCATTTCTTAGAGTTCATAACAGAATAAATAATTACAAGATCTTGATGTAAATCAGATATATTAGAAAAGCATATTTTTTTACTTCCATAAATAACTACTCTCCCTAATCTAAATCATCGTTAAAATTTCTTCACATTTGCGTAGTTCTGTGAACCATATTATAAAGAAGTCTATTTCCTTAACTTCTAATAATGAGTGTGTAACACATTCAGGTGTGTTAAATATTTATAACAGAAGCTGCGAAAGCCTCCTATTCAGAGATAGAAGGTGTGGTATTTAAAGATAAAAACCAAAAATGAAAGATTTTTCTTGCTAGTGAAATCCTACAAGAATATTTCGAATAAAATGAAGATAATGCATGAATTAGTTACAAGAATTAATGAATAAAGAATGAAACATTTCTTGCGCTGCCTAAATATTTAAGAATTAGGAAACAGTACCCTAAATTTAGATTAAAATTTAGTTTACGATCTGAAAACATGTTCACAGCAAACTGGAAGCATCCGTATATTCGATATAACTGTTTGGCTGGAATTTCCTATCTCATTTCCTTTTTTTTGTAGATTATCATTTATGAAAGTTATGCAGATTATGTCATTTAAATAGTAATGTCAGTGGTGTGCGTCTTAAATTCCAACTCATTTATCTAGGCGTGCTTAACTTTGCTTAAATGAAGCTAACTACTATATTATTAAACGTATTCATCTTTCTTCGAAAACATACAATTTTGTAAAATATTTTATGTGAAAACAATCATTTTCCAGCCTCTTTTATTTTTGTTCATTCTTTCTGGAAATCACCTGAATTCTTCGGTGGCTCTGTATTTTCGGTAAAAATTTATTGCCTTGGATTAGAGCATCTGTTTCCCCATCAGAAAAAAAAAATATCTAAAGAAAGGAAACAATTGTTTGAAAATAAAGAAAATAATCAATACATAAGTTACAGGCAAGTTTTTATTCCTTTCCTCTTTTCTAAAAATGTAGGAAAAGAATCATCTTTATTCTTCTGAATTCAAATTTAATACCACATATCAATTTAAAGGTACGCAGAAATCAATTTTAGATTAGCATTATTTTTGATCGGAAGCGTTGTCTAGTTTGTCAAATACTAATTTTAAACTAAGCATGTCTTTTGATAAATTTTATACACTTTTAAAAGCAGAATTAAATAATGTTCTTTTATAAGTTGAATCAGATTGGGATACTGCTGTATATGAAACTTTCCAAACATAATTTTGATTACATATACTTAACAGACACAGATGGATTTTTAAAAATTATTTTGGAGAATATGAAGTTCTCTTATTTCTCCAATAATCTGATATTTAATGAGTTCCGAAATTTTCGTAAATGTAATTAACGCATCAGCCGTCATAAGCGAAGTAAAATGTAATCGTTTCTGTCGTCATTCTCTGTTTCTATTGTCACCTGTTTATTTTTTGATAACTGGTTCATCTGTTTCAGCTTAGAGCTGTTCAATAACTTTTATCTCAAGAATGTATTACTAGTAATTGCTTGAAGAAACACTTTGAATTGTATTCAGCATTCCAGAGTGGTTGATAAAAGGACCACTAATAATACTGGGGAAATTTTTCTAACACAATTTCTGCTGAGTTCGATTTTTGAGCTGTTTTGAAGTTAAATAAGGCATTATGATTTCAGAATTATAATTAATTTCTTTCTACTACGCCAACTTTTTTTCTCTAGACCTTAAACAGCCCCGATTCGTTTCGTAGTACATGTTTCACAGCTTTACCATTCTCATTCAAAGGACAAGCATCAGCGATACTGCGATATAATGTATTATACCGGGTTTTTATTGCCGGAGCAATACTTCCCAGTCATGCAAAGAGTTCCATGCGGAGCCTGGTAATAGAAAAATCCTTATTGAGTTTCCTCTGAGGGGAGAAATAAGAGCGATAAAAAGAAAATCAGGAGTTTGAAGATAGTAAGAAGGGGTGAGAAACCTGGCAACCTTTTCTTCTTGGTTTTATATCTGTACATCGTTCTCTGTTCTCTCTTATCTGCTTTAGTATTCGTCTGAATCAGCTGCGAAAAATCTGCTAGGGGGGGTACAGGCATCTTCTTCTGTGTAGACTGGCTCTTCCTTCTTTCAAAACGCTTCTTGTAAGCAGGACATACACGATGCGAACTTACAGGAGATTCTATACAGAATAAACAAGTGGGTTTTCCTTCGTCCTTTAGCGGGTATAACTTACTTCCGTGGAATTGTCCACATTTAAAACAGCGTTCAAGTTTGGAACACAGATGCTGGTAGTGCCCATACTCCTGGCATCTGTAACACTGTAGGGGTCTCTTTTTGGTGCGAACATTTCGACACGAACATTCAGTCCAAACATATAATTCAGCTGATGGATTGCGCAACCCTCAGCCGATTTCTTCAATTCAACCAGGAATATGGGAAGTTTCTCAAAATTATTCTTTCGACTTCTTTTAAACTGTTTCACCTTGGTGGCTAGAAATTTTCTTTTCGTCAGATCTTCAAGAATAGCTTCTTCTGTGACCGTGTGCGGCATATTCTTGATAATCACTCGCATAGGTTTCTGGCTCTGCAGTTGAAATATGTGATAAGGAATATTCCTCTCTGCTAGAATTTTCGTAGCTCTCCTATAATCATCTGAGTTTTTGACATTAACATAGATTGATATTGATTTCATCTCGCCTTCAAACTCATTTTCGCACACTTGAACCAGCAATTAGTGAACTACCATCCAATCCTTAGATTTCTGCTGTAGCAGAATAGGTGGGGGTGTTTTCTCAGTTTCATTAGCTCCTCCGGCTTTCCATCATCATTAAGTAAATCAAATCGATTTTCCTGTGTTTGGTTATCTCGTTTTTCTTATTTTTGGCCGTCTTCCTTGGGGTAATCCATCCTGGTTCCTCTGCATACGACTTTTCATCTGGAGTTTTGCTCAGGTTTGCATTTTCTTCAGCTTGCCTTGCAGCTTCGGCTTCCTTCTTTTCTTTCGTTAAATGAATTGAATCTAAGACCTCGGGTGCGCCATATTTCTTGACGATGTTAAGAACTGCCTGAAATTTTATTTCATCCTGATCCTTGAATTCTTTCAAAGATTCCTTAAACGTTTTAATTTTCTTAGCATTGCTCTTCTTTGCTTTTGACGACTTCAGAAAATCCTCTTTTCTTAGTGGAAATGTCTTGCTTGAAATCTAAGAGCTTAGAGATTTTTGGTCGCTTCGTTCGGATTCGTCTTCGGTCAGATCATAGGGTGTCCTAAATAAGAACATTTTGTTATACCCGGAGGTATCTAATCAGCTCAAACATCAGTAAATTTGTCAAGCAAACCTATTTCGCCTATTTTAAAGTGAAAATTGGTGATCAAGATTAATCATTGGTCCCTCACAAAATGTGCAAGCTCTATGCCGAGAGTTTACGGATGTGGCTGGGGAAAGGGAACGCGTTTTAAATTTCCATTTGATATGTATATGATTTGGCGAAAGCCTAAAGATCACTCAAGTCATTGTTACTTTTGTACGATGAAAACATTATAATGTAAGAAGAAAAACAAATGTGTGAAGGGGTCGTTTTAGATAGGGTCATAGAAGAGTCCGGTATAGTGTAACAAATATTTATTAACAGGTTTAAGTTACACATGGACATTACATTTAACTTTAAGAAAAATTACAGAGCAAGATCTAGTACTACCTATCAAGTGGGAGCCTTGCTTTTACTGAACTACTTCGCTGGCTACTCACCAGAGGGCAGCCTTGTTGTCACAGTTAGTCCAACAGTTTATGTTAAAGGATTGGTTACAAACTCCCCCTCTTGCTCCGCCGACGTCCCGGCAAGGAGACAGAACTGGAGGATTTGGGAGCTCTTGTAACATTGTCTCTAGTCTCAGTTTTCCGGGTTTCCTGGGCAAGGGGACCTCTCTTTGGAGCACTGTACGGAAACACAAGTTATTGATTATTTCGGGAATGCAAAGTAACGGTTGGAGGTCTACCTCTCTTCCTGAGAGGAAGAATGGGAGAAGTGGACGAGTCTTTGAAAGGTGTTAGGGTAGACGTAGAGTAGGTTCCTAAGGGTTCTGATGGTTTATAAAGGCTTGAAATGACATAGGAAGTAGGTGATTTCTGTGTCATTACCAAGTATGGACCGTCACGCTTCTACAGATATATTTGAAATCTGGCAAGGTGAAACTTCATGTTCTTAGCTTGGACGGGACAGCATGTCAGCGATGACGTTTGCCTCTCCAGGAATATATTGTACTTTCAGGTTGGAAGACTTAATTTCAAGCGCCCATCTAGCAAGTCTTCCGGTTGGAAACTTAAGGTTCAAAAGCCATTTTAAAGGTTGATGATCGGATGCTATAGTTACTTCTGATCCTTCTACGTAACCACGAAATTTCTTCAGGGCCCAGGCTACAGCGAGAGCTTCTCGTTCAGTCGTCGAATAGCTTCACTCAGCCGGAGAAAGCAGTCGGCTAGCATATTCGATAGGGTGCTCTTTAGACCCTTCCCCTTGAAGTAAAACCGCTCCAAGAGCATAATTGCTTGCATTTGTTCGAAGAATATACGGTTGAGTTCCATTTGCTTGCTTTAACACAGGAGGTGTTATGAGGCAGTTTTTTAGAGTTTCAAATGCTTTTTGCTGTTTGAAACCCCATTCCCATTGGACTTTCTTCTTCTTCAAATCACTAAGAGGTCGTGATATTTCCGCAAAGTTTTGTATGTATCATCTAAACCAAGAACACGTTTGAAGAAAGGATTGCAGTTCCTTGATGTTTTTGAGAGGTGGAATTCTCTGGATAGAGGAAACTTTTTCTGGATCAACTTCGATTCCTTTTTGTGTGATCCAAAATCCCAAATATTTCACACGAGAAGAAGCGAAGTGACACTTCTCTCTGTTTGCGTGCAGTTTAAACAGCAAAAGCCTTTAGAAAATAGCTTTGAGACCGGAAAGGTGTTTGTCGAATGATTCTGACAACACGGTTATGTCGTCCAGATAGGTGAGGGTTAGAATGTTCTCAAGTCCATTTCGAAAACGGTCTATCAATCTCTGGAATGTTGCTGGGGCATTCCGAAGACCAAACGGTATTCGTAATAAACGATATGTTCCGAAGAGATATGCAAATGCTGTTTTGTCTTGATCAGCAGTATGAACCTTCACTTGGTGATAACCTGCACGAAGATCAAGGGTTGACATGAAAGGAGTAGGTTTGGCCTAATGTAACAGGTCATCAATTCTCGGAAGTGGGTAGGAATCGGAAACTGTAATCGCGTTCAATTTTCGGTAATCTATGCAGAGGCGTACTGTTCCATTAGTTTTCGGTATTAAAACAACTGGGGATGCATAAGGGGTTTCGCATTCTTCAATTATTTCTTCAGATAAGAGCTTGTCAATTTCTTGCTTTAAGATTTCTGTCTTGACAGGGTTCATTCTATATGGTGGTACAGCTACTGGGGGATAGTTTTCAGTTTTAATTCGATGTTCTATGAAAGATTTTGCCTGTCCCCCTGGTTGGAAGATAGTTGAATATTGACTCAATAGTTCATTCAATTGTGATGTTTGATGAGCCGATAGATGTTGTCCTTCACATTCTCTTAACAGTACAGTGTCAACTTCCGACATACATACGGTTCTATCATTGAGTTTAGAATCATCATCAATAAACATAAACTTTTGTTTCGGATTATCGTGGTAAAACCACCAATGATTTTATAGATCTAAAACAATTACAGCGCTTCTAAGAAAATCCGATCCTAAAAGTGTCCTGTTACCCTTTGCTGAGGGAAGCGCAAATAATGTTATGCGGAATGGTCTTCCTTCAATGTGAATGTCTACCTGGGTCATATAGACCTCTTCGTTTCTTTGAAAACCGTTGGCAAGAGTGACCTTCATAGTAGTTTCTTAAATTCTGATCCTTGTTCTTTCAAGAGATTATATAATGTGTCTCCCGCTATATTGTGAGTAGCGCCAGTATCAGCGCAGACAATTCCCGTAAATCCGTTGATTTTTACTCTTAAAAGACTCGTGTGAGGTGTCTTTACAGACACTGTATTTAAGTTTATTGCTTTGAAGTCGGCTGATTCTTTACTTAAAGAAGGAGAGCAGGTTGGACACTTAGCCTTAACGACGCCTGATTTTCCACAACCACAACAACTAACAGTTGGTCGATCTTCTCTCATGCCAGAATTCCTTGTCGCTGAGATTTTTAACAAATTGAGGGTTATTTTTATAATTTTTAGGACCACTACGTTGAGCGGGCTTTGAAGTGTTATTACTGACGTTTCTACTCGTGATGTTTTTAGCCTCTTCATATAAATCTAATTTATCAGCCAGTTGAAGCGATCAGTCCACTCGGACCAATGATCCACAAAATTTTCTCTATACTCAGAAGGGCACCGTCTTTTAAGTTAGTCTGATATCATCAAATCCTTTAACTTCTCAAACGCATTGACTTTTAATTCGCCAATCCAGCCATCAAAGAAATTTCTCAAATCGAAGTAAAAATCTCGCCAAGTACTATTAGGACTTTTGCGATGTTGCGAAAATAATTGTCGAAACCTTTCAGAGCTCAATTTAAAACGCTTTAAGAGAATTTGCTTAATGTTGTCATAAAATTGTGCATCACCAGCAGATTCCTTTGCAATCAGTTTGCAACGTCGCTAGGTAACAAACCTAAGAGATACACTACCCATTTCCCTTGAGGTATGTTGTTAGTTGCCTTTCAAAAAAATAAATAAATAAATAAAGTGAGAAAAAGGCTCATGTCATCACTTTTTGGATTAAAGTGAAGAATTAAAGTTTGTAATTGTAACTTAGGGATATCCGTGTCAGTGAGTTTCAAAGCAGGTACGGAATCATAACTAGCACCTGAACTAGCCACTTTTATTTTCAATTTCTCAAGCTCGTGCATGCGTTCTTCTATCTCTTTCCTTTCGTTATATTCGCGTTCCTCACGCTGTTTTCTTTCGTTAAATTCACGTTCTTCTATTTCTTTTCGTTCCGCAATAATGCTATAAAATAAATCTTTAGTGAACTCTTCATTATATCCCTTACTCTTTAAAATGGCATCCTTAATATCAACTACTGTCATTTGTTCCGTAACATTCACACCAAGTTCTTTTGCTAGAACACACATATCTTGTTTACGTCCTTAAGCAAAAAACGACATGATGACGTGGTTCACTTAAAATAAATTCTTCGATAAAAAAACACTTTATTGTAGCACTAACTAGAAGGTTATAATGAGGTCACCTTACGCAGAAACGATTTTTAGTAATTTTACCATAGAATAGCACTACTAAAGTTAGTTGTATCAAAAGTGACACAGTGTCAAAATAATGTATAAGAAAGACTCTCATTCTTAAAATAAAACATTTTACAGGGTTTAGAAATAGAACAGTTTAAATAACATCGATAAAATCCTTTTCTGTTAATTATTTATGTTCTCAAAGAACAAAATAAAACATTCATGGATAGCAATACACTCATGAAACTAAAAGAATTACCACCATCTGAAACGTATGTCAATCAGTATAAAAAAATAACATTTTACCAGAAAGAATCGTACGCTTCGTTAAATCATCAAATATAAACAATTTTCAGCAATGTAAGGGGAAATGGAAGAAAAAAATATCAATAAATAAAACCTTTATGGAGGCACAAGGGTAATAAACATGTCATTGACCCACTGGTTCGTCAAGTTAAGCTCAAATCGAAACTACTTTTATAAGATTGAATACATTCAGCATATTATAATAACAATTTCTATTACAGAATTTTACTCTTAAAATGCCTCGCTTTGAATATATTATACATTTTTATGTTTTACCACATTTACCATTTCGAAACAAAACTGAATACTATGATTATGCAGTTCTCGAGCACTCATTATGTGTAAACAAAATGAAAGAATTTCTTAATCACTTCAAGATAATACAATATTCATGAAAGATATACATATATACTTTAAAAATACAGTAAAGTATTTTTACGTTTTCATATTGAAGTATTTTCACGTTTTCAACATTAAGGATTAACACATTATAGAACCTTAGTGTTTAAATGCAAAACAAATAATACCATTAACGACAACTATTTGTTGCTGATAGGCCATCGGAGTAGCACACACACACAAAAAATCATACCTGACGGGCGAGCTATCTCTTTTCCTAAAGTTTTAGGAGTTAGATCCAGCGGGTGTGACTGCAAGTACTATTTCTGAAAAAGAAAGTGAGCAAAAGCCAAGGAAAATTCTTAAAGCTAAACATTAACGTTGGACGTAACTTTGTGAAGGGGTCGTTTTAGATAGGGTCATAGAAGAGTCCGGGATAGTGTAACAAATATTTATTAACAGGTTTAAGTTACACACGAACATTACGTTTAACTTTAAGAAAAATTACAGAGCAAGATCTGGTACTACCTATCAAGTGGGAGCTTGGCTTTTACTGAAGTACTTCTCTGGGTACTCACCAGAGGGCAGCCTTGTTGTCACAGTTAGTCCAACAGTTTATGTTAAAGGATTGGTTACAAATGTAAAATAAAGTACCCTAGTTTACCATCAGGCTGAATTCCCAGGGCTAGTTTTTAAAGAATTAACCTCTTTGGAAATACAGGAATGCAATTCTTGTCTGTATCTCATTGACTTCAATGACAAAGATTTTGAAACTAAAGGTAATTCCGTTCGTAAGGTATTTCAACAGCATGAGTTAAATGATTTGGAAGGAGATCTCGGACTATCCAAAAAAGCTTCAGACCAGTTAGCACCTAGACTGCACGAGAATACCTTGCTTATAAAAGGAGCTAAGGTAGCCTACTTTCGATCAAGAGAAAGTGCATTTCTGCAATACTTTCGAAGTGATGATGGATTTGTGCATTGCCGTTAACATATATGGTTTAATAGACGAGTTAAGAATTTCAGCCTATAACGCAACGCAATGGCGCTGATTTGATATCAATGGCGTTATTCATTGATAGCTTAAGGCGAATCTTGAAGTGTGACCAGCTGCACAATGGAAATTTATTTTATGCAGTGCCAAAAGGCCATTCGTTGTCTTTGTGTGAAGAATATGAAGCCATAAACAGAGTCATTGATTTGTTGCAAAACCACATGCACCAACAGATCATCTGTGTTGACCTTAAAATGGTCTGCTTCCTCCTTGGCCACCGACGCAGATATACCAAGTGTCCCTATTTTTTGTGTATATTGGAGGATCTCATTAGCCAGTTTGTTAAATCTTTGCCAATTGAAGAAGACTGTTTCATGTATCTCATTTTGACATTTCTTAGCATGTCATTTGAAAAGATAAAGGCCAGTTTTTTTTTTATAATCCACAGATTCGGCAGGTTCTTAAAGATGAACATTTTATCGTAAACAGGACTTCAAAAGAATGCTTGATTGGCATTGAAAACATTGTCAAAAACTTTCTTGGAAATCTACAAGCATAGAATTTCAGAAAAATTGTCCAGCAATGTTTCGATAGATCAAAATGCTTGGTTGCAAAATAAGCATCAAATTACACTTTTTACACAGTCATCTTGATAACTTTCGGAAAAATCTTGGTGCAGTCATTGATGAACAAGGTGAGCAATTGTGCCAAGATTTGAAAGGGACAGACGTACGATACCAAAGTAGATGGGGCTTACATATGATGGCTGACTAATGTCGAAGCATCAAGCGAGAATGCCATTAAATACTCCAGAAAAAGACATAAACGAAAGTTTTTACCTATATATGTATGTTTATCGTTTGTTAAAAGAACTGTACTATTTGTAGGAACAAAATTTAACTTGTACTAACTATATATACCCTTTGTATAAATAAAATTATTCTTTGTAAACAGTTATATTGTGCAAGTTTTCCTTTTATTTTCCTAGAGGGTATCCTGTATCTTAAAAAGTTGACGGAACAAACAAAATCTGAGGTTGTTTTTGGATTCAGAGACCAAAAGTTAGTCAAAACAGGTGATATATCTAAGACAATGAAACTGCTGTTCTCCAGTGTAATATTACTTTTTTCAATAGAATGGCTTTAGCAGGAAGCTACTGTAGAGATATTCGAATATCATTGAAGTGTACTAAGATGGCTTGCGTATAGGTGATATGTGTGCTAAAGAATATTTTGAAACTGTATTATCATAATTTTCTGCATTCTGACTTTACTTTGTATTAGCTTCTTAACATATTCTTTTTTATTTAATTATTTTTCTGTTCTCTCCTGAAAATCGTAAATTGCTTGCAATAAAGTTTTTGAATTGCGCCATTTCGAAATAAATCCTTGTCATGTGATTCATATACAACCCAAACGATGCATGTACTTCCATAACGGTAAAGTGAAAATGGAATCGTTTAGACATTGTAATCATATTTAAACGTTTGTTAACCAAAAAGTTATAAAAAAATACTCCACTTGTTAAGAAATGTAATAAATTTATCATTCTTAATCTAATACTAATAACATCAACTTTACTCTTGCCATGCCTGTTTCTGTCTTGCTAGCGTGCATTCTTTTGCTTCTCTTTCTTTCTAGTTGCATTGCAATGAATATATATAAACATTTGCTTGAAATTATTTCATTGCGGAATGTCTGGTTTTCGAATCTTGGCGAGGGCACTGTGACTTTCTTTAGTTTTCTGGCTTCGAAAAATGTTAAGAAGAGGGACTCTACAAGTGACGCCCGAAGTAAAAAATGGCGGGTGGCGAGAATTCATTACCACCAGGATTTGGCGATTAAGTCTCCTCATTCCCAGTCGCCTCTTAAAAGGAGCAGTATATAAGGTACTTTCTCCCTTTTTTGCGTGCCTTCGTGTTGTAACTGGAAGTACGTCCACTGTGTAATTGGAAGGTCCGGAGTTCGAATCCTGGCCAAGATATTGTACATTTTCGTGTCTCCTGATCGATAAACCTAACGACTGTGTATGTATAGCATTGAATTGTTTAAAATATTAAGACAGCTTCTGTATTTATATTTCCTTCCAGAGGCACCAGAGAAATAAAGCCATACCATAATAATCCTTCAACAAAACGTTCAGTAAGAATATATGCAGACATCATTTATCTGGCATTCTCTGCACCCAGACACAGCCAGTAGATTTTTCGCTCTACAGGGTGATTCAGAATTCATCATCAATATTTGGTGTGGATGTAGAGAATAGGAAAAGAAGGAGATTTCACATAGGAAAGTATGGGCGCAGACGAACGCATGGTGGTGTAAAGGGCGCTGTGTGTACACAACTTCCATACATAAGCACAGCTGTTTGACGTATGCAGCCAGTCGTCATTCGACTAGGTGACTTTGCAGAAGTAACATGAACCGGTATACGTGGAATGAACTTGCAGATATGCATGTAAATGCCAAGCATAATCCAGAAGGTACGGTTGTCCATGCAACGGCGTTGGAAGTCATGAATTCTAGCACACGGTCAGCAGTTCGAGCACCTCTTGTAAGTCTGTAAAACCGACGCAAAGAAATGTTTACATGTATAATAAATGTTTTTTCCTTACTACTTCTTTCTTATGTGTTCTTTCCATCACTGAACTGGGGTCATTTTACTCTTTTACATGGAATATGCGCCCATGCGTTCCTATGTTAAATCTCATTCTTTTCCTATTCCCTACCTCCCCACCAAATATTGATAATGAATTTTGAATCACCCTGTATATAACAAGTCGCCATCGTTCCATCTTGTAAGTAGAATAACCAGAAATTCATGCAAGTAATGATTTAAAATAAAACTTTGTTTATTATCTCACCAATTTGACGTTGACTCAAAACTGATAACGATAACAGAAAATCAAATTTCTACTGCTTGTGCGAAAGCGTAGAAAAATATTTCCAGTCAAATCAAAATATTAAACACAAAATAACAAGCTCCTAAATAAGCTCTGATTTGATTTTAAATATTTCACGAACTAACTGCGGCTAGCGAAGCTAAACCTGATAATCTAATTAGTAGCCGTGAGTTGTTGAGACAACTAGTTTAATTAAACTCCTACAAGCTACGTAGATGTTTCAAGATTAAAGGAATTAGTAACGACAACGCTATTCATAACTACAAAATTAAGAAAGGAAATTTATTAGGGTTAAGAAGTGTTAACTGGTTAAAATAAAGGCAGAATCGAAAAGACTCTGCTGTTATCTTCAGAAAAGCAGCAGTAAGACTAAAATTACTTAAAATTATAGCCACATTAAATTTTATTATATGCCACCCTTTTTATGTTTCAATGACTAACAAGGAAAGAGAAATACTGATAAAGGTTTTTTTTAATTTTCAGATAAATATTAGTTATCACAACTCATTATTCATTGCAAGGCCACCTGCATGTAGCAGAACAGTGCAAATTGCTAAATAGCTGAATTATTGGATAGGGAGAAAAAGAAAACAATTTAAAATTATTCAAAAATCGAAGCACAGTAAATGGTACTAATATTAAAGCTAGTGAAAAAGACCTTAACGCCATTTTGAGACAGCACTCTGCTAGAGATACCATTCGAAAGGCGCATACAAATAATAACCAACGAAATATCTAAATTTTAACAATGAAAAACTGACATAAACAACGAATACAATTAAGCATAAAAAATAAAAATGGCAAAAAATAAACTGACTGGAGAGAAATGACTAATTTATTTTACAGTAAAGTTTAATGTGAAAATTAAAGAATGATTTTGGTGACTGTAATGCTGTTATTAAAAGTAATAATTTAGCGGAAAGCAAATATAAAACTTGTGAAACTGGAAAACAGTCAATGGGGTCTGTTAATGAAATAAATGCAAGCAATGAAATGAATGCACAATGGATTAGGGCAAAAGTGATAACGTAATGTTAAAAGGTTAACCATATATCAAGTGTTAAATGAACAGCCATATATCAATGACATAGAAATGAATAACCATAGATTGATGACGTCACTGATAGGCGTCACTCTGCTGGAAACCACATTAGCCTAATTATTTTAAATCATGGAAAATCTAATGAATGCAATAATAAGAGGGTTGATTATCTATAAATCAGCGTTAAACGTGGGATACCATCATGATGTATTTAAACAAATTATTTACGTAATATTTAGAGAAAAATATGATTACAGTAAATGTACTTTCTTTTGAGATTAATCTAAATATATATGCTTAAAAATGGAAAATCGCTGAGCAGTAGATTGAATTTAAATACCCCTTTGGAAACCAGTAAAACAGCAGTTGTTTAATAATAACATCCGCTTACGTGTCGCTTAACTGTATATCAATTAATTTGCAAAGTTAATCAAGAAAAGAATTATTAAGTTTGGGAAGGAACAACACATTTGCTTCGAAAATTGCTATGACTCTGCAAATATCTCAGTTGAAGATGTATGATATATAATACATCTTTTGAAAATATCATAGTATTTAAAATTGTAATGATTGCCTTCAAGTAGTATTTAAATCTGCATATTTCATTGTAGAGCAAGTCAAAGAATTGCATACATTAGGCTGCATTAAACAATCTGGACCTCTCGTTTGAATATTAATTTGACCGAAACAGGGCTCAAAATAACTGGTTATTATACTTATAACTTAGTGAAGAGAATTGCTTACTTCTCTAATTTTTAATGTTTACAGCAATCTGGATGGTTTTTACATCATTCTTTTAATGAGTAGTGGAACATATTCTAATCCTGCGTTGAGAGAAATTATGCTTTTGAAAACTTAGATTGTAATTGGTTCCAGCGCATTACAAAATATTATTTGAGTAATAACGAAACTCGACAGTTAGTCCACAGACAAGTTATTTAACTTCCTTGTCATTTTAAAGCAATAAAACAGATTACATATTTTCCTTCCTAATTTATTACTTATCAATAATTAGCAGATTTTTCATCCAAATTCACGTAAGATATATATAATTCACGTAAGATTCAATTAACCCATTATCTTGAAAATATTCTTATGATCTAACTATTGATAAATATTAAAAACTGAAACATCATTTGATATTAAAATTTTAACAGATATCTCTAGGTTCTGTCAAACTGATATAGAGTATCTAATTGGTAAAGAATCACGCTAGTTATGTAATTTTAAATTAGGTAAAAGGTCAGACTTTAAATTATAGATGTGCAATTGTCAAAGCCTACAAAACGTACTAGAATAAATGAAATAATACTTCTTTCAATTATGGATGTGACCGTTTAAAACTCTTTGAAACAAAGTAAATGATACCAATCTACATCTGCTTATGATTTGAAAAACAAAACACTTAAAAATATCCCTTTAATAATTTTTCTGCAAATAAATCATATTGCTTACATGTACTCGACAACAGAATATATAGATTATACGTATCCTCATAATTTTATCAAAGTTCATTGCCACTAAGGTTTTAATGTATATTACATTTTAAGAAACCAGGATATGTGATGAATTACCTGCCTAATTGAGATTTAAACCATGGATGCATTTCTTAAAGTTATTTATGAATGTACTAACCTCTTATTCCACGAGGCCACGCACAAGGGATTAATAATTCGGTACATTTTCTTCGAATTAAAGGGCCATTGGGTAATTCAGTTGAACAAATTCAAGTGTACATAAATTATCGTCCACCGCGTTTTAGTTCCATTGCAACTATATAAGTATATTCCTGATTTTTTCGAAGTCAGGAAACATAAACTGGGATCCCGACTAACCACTCACACTGCTGGAACAAACAGGAAGAAATACGATAATTCGTTACAAGCTGTAGGAAACTATACATGTTTATGTCTTTAATTTGATGCACAACAAAAGCTGCAATAATTAAAATTATCATTTTATATGGTACACAGTAGCAAATACAGTTGAATAAGGAAAAGCTGAATAAATAGCCGGTGACAGCATTTTGGTTTACCGAATTTGTGATGAATTTTGATACACAGAAATGAAGCTAACACTCTTACCTTTCCCATTAACTAGAATGCTGAAATTCAATTTCTGCATTATTATTAACACAACAGTTTCATCAGATTTCCTCATAACATCAGCTCTCGTAATAATCAGTACATATTCCTTTAAGCCAGTGCTTATAAATTACACTTCTAAGCATTTGCATAGAAATTGAAAACTTGTAAGGGCTCGATAGTATTACATTTCCTAGAATTTGGAATTATTACATTCAAAGGTCCTGATCCTCAATGATAATTAGCTCATTATCAACTTAAACCTTTAAACAGGCTAAGAACTATATACCAGAGAGTTAGAGAACTGCTCCTTAGTTTGGGGTCAGATCATGTTAGATGCATCACTTTCGACGTTAAATGGGTTCTTTATAACAATGAGTCCCTTATACGAGGTACCCTATCAAGTCAGAGTCCCAGGAATGGTACCTTTATTGAATTGAAGCAACTACTCAAAAAATAATAGATGTGAAACTAATCTTGCCCGCCAAACATATTCAAAAATTTTGTGGTAATACGTACTAAATAATTTTACGGTTTCCACATTGAATTCAAAGGAATTTCTCCTTGTATTCGAATAAAACAGTCAAAATAATCTCTTAAAACGGAATATAAAAATAATTCTTTGAATATCACATTCAAATTTTTCATGTAAGTATTTTCTATTAAATAATAATATTTATCTTCTTGCATTACTTACTCTTTAGCTGAGTTTTTTTTTATTTTTCAGATACTGGATAGATAAACTTAGGAATGTTCTTCATAGTTAGAGGAGCAGCTGAAGACACTTCTCGATAAATATAATTATTACAGCTGCGATTATTAAATTTTAAAATTAATTTTCATTCGCTGCAGTTACGAGGCTCACAATCTGAAGACAAATGTTTTTCTTCGCAATTTAAACAAACATGCATAGAATTCTCTGAATGGTTACGTAAATACCTAAGGCTTAACACAATCGTTAAGTATTCTTTGAATTCAAAAATTTACTTCGTCATGACATTAATTTTTAGATATTTAAAAATGCAATTAAATTTCCATCTAATTAAAATTATTTTAAAAATGCAATTAAGTTTGTAAACAACTGGCCATTAATTTAGAGAAGTAAGTTACGAAACTACAGACATCAATTTCAGTGTAGATACCGCAGTTTTAGAAAATACAATTTTTTAATTTCAGACATAGGATTATAAAAGATTCCCATAATTTTATTTCTGATTTTAATTTTTATTTAAATCCTGAAGCTTAAGAAATATCATTTTCAATTTCATTTAAGTTTCATAAGATGTTTCGATCCGATATTTTTGGAAATCCCAGACTTTTATGCATAGGCAAATGGAAGTTTGCTATAATATATCGTAGATAAAGTTACTCGCTAGAAAATAAATTACAAAGTAGCAACATAAATAAAGGAAATGGTAATTGATACTACATGTATGCATTTAATAGCAAAAATAACTGAAAATCAGAACTGAAATTTGATATAATGATTAAAATGTTCCCAATAATATGGCGATTTAAAATTTTTTTGAATGATTAGTTCTTTCTAAACCGTGGAAAAACTGCTAATATATAAATAATAGGAGAAAAAGAATATTTATAATTTCACGAATTTAAATTACTTCTTATTAGAACTTAAAATTTGTTGACTTCGAATTGATAAATGTGCTGCATTATATTTATTCAAGCAATAACCAATTCTAGCGCATCTATTTGAATTCCCAAGGACTATAGATGCCCCATTTAAAAGATTATGTGAAAGGTAGATAAAAATTTTTGATGTTTTGTATGTTATTTGTTAAAAGTTTTTAAAGTAGGAGTTATAAGCGTACAGATAATCTATTTCTAAAAAGAAAAAAATGCAAAAAGAATATCCGGCTATAGAATTCTTTCAATTACAAAATTACCATATCCGTCTCAAAATCTGTTTTGATTTATTTTTATTACATTTTATTATTATCATTACTACTACCATAGTTATCCTTATTATTATCTTTATATTACAGTTCATCTGCCCTCAAATGATGACGACCTACAGTCTACTCTGATCATACAAAATGATCCGCAGGAGAATATTCAGTACCTCTGAGGACCATTCTGATTTTCATTATACAGGGCTAGCATAAATGATTCATTCATTTTGAAAAGGCTAGTGTATAAATAACATGTTTTTAAAAGGCTATATTTTCAAAAGTATTGCGCGTACACACATGAAGAATATATGAAAAGAACCACAAACTCACCAAGTTTTTTTCACTATTTCAGCAAGTTTCCCGGATAAGTGGAATGTAGCTTCATCGCTGCATATCAACTTGGTGGCGAAATCTTCGTCCTCCAATAATTTCTGCAGCCTGAAGCAAAAATCTTGTCGACAGGCATAATTTTCCGGCTTTAACTGTTGCGTGTGCTACATATGGCACAGTTTGAAATGCAACCGCTGGTGCAAAATCTTTCACACAATTTTTTGCGGTAATCCGTACATAGTATGGTTATTTGACAGGACGAACAACTGGGCATCAACGCTGCAAAATGTATGGAATGAAGTCAATTACCGTCTAGACGCGTGTCATGTCACCAAAGGGGCACACACTGAATATTTGTAGAGGGTGCATGAATTTGGTGAGTTTGTGGTTCTTTTCATATAGCCTTAACATGAAATAATTTTGAAAATATAGGCTCTTCAAAAGGAATAAATAATTTATCCTTGCTCTGATTTTTTTTACAGCTGAAATGTCACTCACGTCAGTGGTACTGGTTTGAAGGAAGCCATCTGATAATAAAAATTAGCCAGCTATTATTCATTGTTCATTGCTGTTGTTCTTTGGGCACTGATTTCGAAAGTTTTCATTAAAACTCTAACATGATCTTGCCGTGAACGGGTAAGATTTTATCTGCTCAGGGTATTTTATTTCTGTTTTTTTCTTTCCATTGAGAATTCTGTAATCCTTTTCGATATTACTCTTTGCAGTTCTGTATTAAGCATATATAAATTTAAAAATCAGCTTTGTTTAGCAACCTAAAATAATTTAGAGCTGCGGATGTTACTAACAGGACACAGCTCTTGAAATACATCCGAGGAAAACCACAATTTAATCTTCTTTTAACGAGTGGAAGAGGCTAAATGTATGAATTCATGTTGCTACTTGGTTTGGGTATACGTTGACCAAAGAGAAATGAAATCCGTAACATCTTTACCCACTACACTCCTAAGCATCTTTAATCAACTACGGGTATCGTTGTCTTCTAAGTTACCACGATATGGAACGATGGGAATACAAGTGGAATCTTCAGGAGTTATTTAAAAGCTCTTTGCCATGAGCCTTCGATTGATCTATTATCGTACAGTTTCTTACAGCGAAATTCTACAAGACCGTTGAATTACTTTAATAATATTTAAGTTTATTTACAGAGATGTAAGAAGATTAACTGGTCTCCCAAAACGAGATAACTGTGAGCCAGATTAAGTCTGAAATGACAGTTGTCAAGCAACAGATCTGTGCTTAACTAACCCTCTTGCGAACTCTTACCGAAAATCAGCAAATTAATCTAAGATGTAAAGTATATTCGAGGCTTTTCTTACAGCACGGATTCTGAGTTTAGGTTAAAACAATTAATTTGACACATATTTTAGAATACTGCTAAAAAAAAATCTGTGAAATTTATTTTATCTAGGCAATTTCCGATAATGAGAGAGGAAATTTAATCAAATAATTACATGTAATTGTAAACTAAACATTAAAATAATTTACGGTTGAATAAATAATAAAATAAATAATTGAATAGCTGTATTATTTTAAACATATCATTCAGCGAAAGTGTGAGTTATGTAAAAGGAAATAACGGTTAAACTTGATTTTACTTTGGTATATCATCTACGTACTTAAAACAAATAGAAGCGACTTTTAAGGCTAAAAGTAAGCTTTATAATATCATATTTTTGAAAAAATGATCTGAATCTCTTTTGAATAGTTGGCGTTTAATTTAATATGGATTCATATAAAGGAAAGAAGAATATCTGGTTTTTATCACATATTTTAGTTTTAATTTTAAAATTACAAAATGCCTTTAATAGTATTTTATTCAAGATTAACAAATAACAAAAGAAGAGAAAACACTAATAAAAGCTATAAAACTCAGAAGATGCTTAAAACTGTAACCTTTATTTAATGCTGTTTCTATAACATTTAGTTTACGCAGGCAAAGTATACGAAGGCACGCGTAAACATCTGGAGAAATGCTGGTGATGATTAGACTCCTGAGGGATAAAAAGCAACTCAACTTACCTCTGGAAAAATGTTTTTTCTTATTCTTGATGATAATTTTTCTCATGAGCTGCCTAGGAGAAGGTAGCAACTGCCCGGGATTCAACTACAGTAAGAAATAAAAGCAATTATTTTATGAGGAAAGAAACATTTGTTTTAAGCAATTAAGAAGCAAAAGGAAAATTTAAAAAAAAGAGAGAGAGAAATGGATTTTTTATACTTCAAAACAATTATAATGATCTAGGAACATATTTTGAAACCAGGATTTAGCACACATATTTTTAATTCCACTTAATAAATAACAAGTTTTAAATTACAATACTGTCAGTGTTTTGCGTTTTAAAAATTATTATCTTCTAAGAACTCATCCGTATGCCTTTATGCTAAAAGGAAACGTGCAGAACATATTTCGCTCCTTGAAGAATGGAAATGGAATTAGAGATTACTTAGGTTAGATTTAGATTAGCCAGTTCAAATGATATACCTTGATATATAATTCTAATTTGTGCTTATTAAAAATCATTAAAATGATTTCCCATAAAATGAAAGGATCAAGAAGCGGAAAAAGTAGCTTCTAGAATATAAAGCACTGATTTTTAAGATTAGGATTTTATAATGCTGTTTATGAAGAATAACAACGTTTAAAAGAATAATTGGCATTTTTCCTTGACAAATCGATATCATATGGCAAACACACAGAATTGAGACGCACAAATTATACTCTTCATATATAACAGTGATAATTATTTTAAGGAACAAATAAAAAAAGAGCATCTATCTTTAAAAACTGCTTTAAAATTTCTGGCTTCTTTAAAAAATACATATTTAATTGAAATTTTCAAAAGCTTTAAACTAACACAGGAAAATTATTTCTTGTCTTCTTCTGATTTATATTAATAATTCCTCTTTCATCCGATCAAAGCTACTTTAAAAATTGCAGATATAACAAAAAAGCATTTTTACATTAATTTATTATTTTCGTGTACGTACAGAAGTCACGTACATATGCATGTATGTATGTATGAATATAACGCATATGTATGTATGTATGAATGTTTCTCGCATAATTAGAAAACTATCAGCTGTAGAACATTGAAAATTTGCTTATGAGACTGCTATAATATCTAGTTATGCACCTCTCTTTCTACTTCAATTATTAATACTAACTATATATATGTAATAGTTTTGATGCGTAGTCGTGCTGGCAGAGTGGCAAGAAGAGACGATGACGAAACTGTTTTTTTGCCAAATCACCAATCTTTATTCTCACACATATCCAAATTAATTTGGCAGATACTTATTCAATCATAATAAAATATGATAAATGTCTATGATAATGTTAAATTAATCGTTTTAATAATAAATTAATAAATTTTTTTAAGAAATGACGTAAGCAGCTGAGAAGCAAAGCGGCGCGAGGATGACAGAGTAGAACTTAGGGAAATGAATGGAATGACATTAATTAATTCACCAGCTGTATTTGCACTTCTGAATCGTTAATTTGGAGTTCCTCAATTATTTTAAAATCAGTTATCGCATTTTCGTATATCTTAAATATCCCCCCCTTCAAAAGAAAAGATCGGGAATACAGGGTGGCAGAAAAGCATTAGTAATTAGCGAAACAAGATAAAAGTTTATTATATGAAGACAGACATGAGGAAGTATCAAGGACATATGTAAGATATAAGAAAATACAATATCTGCTTTAAAAATAATTCGCGACCTCAAAATTAACGATTCTAGATTTGGTTCTCTCCCCTAAATTCATCTGTTCTCCCAAATTCGAGATCCTTCTAATCCTTAAATGTTATGTAACAACCTCAAATTAACCAATCATAGCTTGTATCTACAATTACATCAGAATTAGCATAAATATAACTGGTGAATTAATTACGTCAGTCCATGTTTTCCTTAAGTGCTACTCTGTCATCCTTGACCTAGGTTTTAAGAGAGACAGAGAGGAAATCTCCAAATTAAATAATAAATTAACGATTCTAGATTTGGTGCTCTCCCCCTAAATCATAGCTAATTAAAATTAAAAGTTTGCTTTTATATTTTTTATCTTACACATATACACACACACGTTTGATACTGTGCAATAAAAACGGGAGGTGTACAGCAGTCCCATTTAGAAAATATTATGTTCTACAGCTAATCATTTTTGAACTATGTGACATACATACCCACAAACATACACGCGTAGGTACAGACGTCACGGAAAAATAAAAGAATCCCCTTCGAATCAATTTTATAATTCGTTTTGGACAAAATAATCCTTTATTCTGTCCGTACGTATAGTCATCACGCAAAACTAATCGTCCAAATGGATTCAGGAATGGACAAAATGGATATTTCTCTTGAAATATGGTATCTGAAATTTTTCTCTTTTACAGTAATTCCTTACTTTGTATAAGAGAGCATTGTTACATTAATATATCATTAGAAATTTTAAATTTAAAATAATCAAGCAGTATTATCTAAGTATTTAGATGAATTAACTTTTTAACAATTCTAAAATTAGATATTTTTAAAAATTTAGTAACGCAGATGTCTATTATGAATTGCACGAATAATATAAAAACAGTAAAAATTAAAAAATGTTGTTTCCAGAGTTCTGTTTGGTAAATTATTTTTTATCGCTAATGGCATCGTCCCAACAATCCAAATTAAAAGAACGTTTTCGAGCAATTTATTCCTGTACTGTTATCAGATAAAACGTTATCATTTATATCCTTGTTGCTATTTATTAATTACTATCATTACAAACAGCTGATCCATCATAACTGTTAAACTATCATTTTAATCTAGTGTAATAAGCCAAACTGATACTAACCGTCTGAATACTTCATTACAAACGATTAGATTTCGGTACTCTAAAAGGCGTTTAATTCCTGTAGAGTGTCTTTCAATTGTTTTAGATATTTGAATAATTATTACAACCGAAACTTTGATATTAACCGTCTGAATACTTCATTACAAACGATTAGATTTCGGTACTCTAAAAGGCGTTTAATTCCTGTAGAGTGTCTTTCAATTGTTTTAGATATTTGAATAATTATTACAACCGAAACTTTGATATTAACCGTCTGAATACTTGATTACAAACGATTAGATTTCGGTACTCTAAAAGGCGTTTAATTGCTGTAGAGTGTCTTTCAATTGTTTTAGATATTTGAATAATTATTACAACCGAAACTTTGATATTCCTCAAATTGGAGCATTTAAGTTCTAAGAATAGGAATCTGAGGCCTGTTTTCGCTGCCTTGTCCATAGGAGAAAAGACTGTTCTTGCTGGGGTTACTTTAGGTCGAAGTAGATCCTTGGTAAGTGTATGTTCGAAATTCTGTTGTGATCTACCTAATCCTGTAATCTCTACATCGGTTAGATTAAAATTGCTGAATTTTCAGCCTTCGTAAAAGGAAACTTCGGGTTAGAACCATGCCCAAATCGACTGATAATTTTATTTCATTTATTTTAATTTAATCACTCTCATGCAGTGAGTTGGAACAAATTTACAGTATTTTAATTCTGTGTCTATTTGTTTAATAAGTATTAATTCTGGTGGTGATACTTCTTTACTCGGAATAAATGTAACCAATGTCGATTTAATGGTAATTGACATCACGAAGTTAGTTGAAAGTCATTTCAGGTGTTACAAAATAAATAAAAAGCATTCTTTCATTTTAACATTTGGTTAAAGAATCTCCGTGGAGTCATACGAACTAATCTTTCGCCCTTTTACTATGATAGATAAATTTGATGGAAAGTACTACTTATGTTATGATTGTTAAATTAAATGTAGCCAAGACCTTGTAGTTTGTAAGCCTTGTTGAAGTGGCTAGTTACTTCTTAAGTTAGACCAGAGAAAGTCTCTGAAAATATAACTTGGAAAATCCGCCCTCTCTGCCACTAGAAATCGAAACCTTGATTTGATGATCAACGCAGTGCGGCTCAGCCTACTTTGCCCTTTCATACACATGACGCTAAATGTCATTAATGATGTCATGAAAATACAATTTTAAAAGTATGAGTATTCGTGGCAGTCGTATTTGTAAAGGGTATAGAAAATGACGGAGGAATTTCAGTTTCAATAAGGTAAAGTTAAATTTATATGTCATTATCATTTGTTTAAATTTACATCAAATATGCTATTAGGCTACATTAGTGCATGTTATGTGTAGCATCATTAGGTTATTTTGAAACAGGCGTACATATGAGCAATGCCCTCGCCGCGGCTCGAATCTGGATCGCTCGAATACGCACCGAGTGTGCTACCATTACACCAGGAAGGTATGCAAAAAAGGAGGGAGAAAATCTGCGTCGGGTGTGCTGCGTTAACCGTGAGGCCGATTACTGTCGGCCAGGAGGGTTGCAGCATACTCGTAAACTAAACTAAACTAAATCTTATATACTTTTCCTTCTAAAGGGCGACTGCGGATTAGGGGATTTAGTCCTCATATCCTGTTAGTAAAGAATCCTCATCCGCCAGCTTTTAGTTCGGGCGACTGTAGAGTCATTACGTTATTTTGAAGCAAGAAACATGAAAAATGAGCAGTATACTCACTGGGACTCGAACCTGGATCACACGAATTTCGCGCCATGTGTGCTGCCGTTACACCACGAAGGCATGCAGAGAAGAGGGAGAAAATACCTTATATATGTTTCAGACGTTTCTTTAAAACGTTTGAAATTTATAAATCGTTTCTTCATAAATGTGAATAGTGTACTGAAAGGTAATGGATATTATAACGGAGTTTAGTCGGTTAATGTCTTTTCCACCTTGAACTTTAAATAATCAGATCTAAAAAGTGTACAATTAACTTTGATTTAGTGCTTCAAATAAAATGTCTTTTCTTGAGAAAGTCATCAACTGACTAACTACCGCTGGGAAGGGGTGCTATTTTCGGCTACTGGATAGATTCAGAAAAATGAAATAATCTGTCAAAATTCAGAAAAAGAGACTTTGATGTTTTGTAACAATTACGATTTAAAACATGTTAGATTTAAGAACAATTGAAACTTAAAATAGATTGAAATAAGAACATAATGCAAAATTGGTTGTGCAGATTCAAACGAATAATAATACTAGTACTGACTATTTGTAAGGGAGTGAGAAGTTCAGGATTCCAGAGAAATATTTACATTAGAGAAATTACATGAGAATGCAAGGAAAACATCATTGAATATTTTCGCCTTCCCAAAGTCAAGCACCCATGTGAATTAGAACGGAACGGAAATGACAACAGAAAAGGTAACAGAGTTTCCGCCTTCTAAGAAATATTTTCAACACTATTAAGCGATAATATAAACTCAACACATTTTTCTAAAAGATGAGACAGAGATTACGTGCTCTAACCTAAAACTTTCCCCAAACTGCATTCCATTCCTTTAAAGAACTAGCTCTTTTTCCATTTCAGAATTTATGAAGACATACTTAAACGTTGAGTTGTAAAGAGGTCTGACCGAAATATAAAATATTACTTGGAATTTTAGAGGTTTTGGCACTCCGCTATAAATTTTTCCGCTGGAAACTTCAAATCTATCTTTGGTTACCTCTTGGATTTTTCGGTTACCTGAATTATATCCCAGGTTATTGAACTTGCCAATCTTTCCTTTCCTTTGCTAAAGATATTTGCAGTAGACTTCATTTTATTTCTCCTAGGCTGTTTCTTCCCTTTGAGGAAAGAAACTAATAAACTGAATGCATCTAAAAGTATATATAATAAAAGTGTTTTAACTGTGCGAGTGTTAGTGACAATTTCTATATTATCGCCACTTGCACAATCAGCAAAAGAAAGTGGTAACTATTACTAGAGAATATCTTAATTTAAAAATTAGAGTTCGTTTTTTTAGTTCTCAATGCATGTTTAGTTGCTTCTTGTCTATGAATTTATTTTTCCCAATGTCTTTGCAAAAGACTATACAAAAGAGGTTCAGTTTATTTCAACTGAGTATAGAAATAGATGTAAAGTCACATTAATGTAAACTTTGGTGCATAACATTAAAAAAGTCTCTTAATAAATTTACCTCAATCAAAAACTATGGACATTTGACATCATACATTGGTAATCTAATTCCTGAAACCTAATTGCCTTTTCCTTCACGGAATCGCATAATTTATGGTGTATAATGAAATATGTGCTTCTGAGTAATTTTTGAAGTAAAAGTCATCTTAATACCATACAAATCTTACTTTCAGGTTCTTCCTATTATTATATTTAGTTTTAATAAAAATATTATCCCTTTTGCCACGAATCAATATCATAATGAACAACCTCTTTTAATTCAACCTTCTCAACAACCTTCATTTAAATTAGACAATAAGGATAGAAATTTATTCGGCACCTTGCTAAACTTTTTGATGAATATGACAATTTTATTAATGAGAACTATTACGAAAAGCTCGTGATATTTATCATACCTATGCCAGCGTCGCATGTATTTCAGTATAAGAAATATTAATTATAAAAATAGAAGTTTTCGTTATTCCAGTAAACAGAAAATCTTGCTCAGAGGATTTCTAGTCAAGGATAAAATTTTCGGAATCTATTCTGCTTAATGCAAGCCTACCACGATTTTTCGTTGATAGTTCAACCAATGATATTGACAAGAGTTCCTTTCTACGTATTTTGAAGTTTCATTTGATGATCTGAACTCCGTCAGAAAGGTTAATACCGCTGAAAACGCTGACTTAAATACAAACACAGGGAAATGGGCTGGCTGCGCGGTTGGGTTACGTAGTTTTCCTCATACGTAACAGGAACATGATCCAGTTTCCTTCAGAAAATCATTCATAAATGCATTCTTTCACTTAGATAACCCTTGAGCGGAGTAATATAACCTAACTTAATTTAAATCTCCAATAACTTGATAGATTATTTTTACTTGGTCGCCACTTGCATTAAAATTCCCTTGTCCATTTAAAAAAGCAACAGCCACTTTAAAAGCTAAAATTAGGCACACATCAACCATGGAAAAATTGATTTTATGAAAGAAGTATCCGCATATCAAGGTAGAAAGGCAAATGTGCACTCTTATTCAAGGAGCAAAAATGTTCTGCGCTGAGAGATGAAGTAAAATTTATATAATTAACTGAAGCAGAATGATATTGATTTGCACAAAAGTTAGCTTCATATTTTATGCCTCCTTCGTCATTATTTATCCGTTTTATTTCACATATATATAATATAGTGGATATATCTCAAACACACCTCTCTTCCTGCACTTCTCCAACATGAATCTTCGTTCAGGATTCCGTAGGCGTGGTTTCCCTGCTGTTACTTCTTTAATGCACTAGCAGTAGCACATAAATTTAGCATAACAAAAAAAATACCAAAATATCACACCAGAGATTTCTTTTTGCTCCCTGAAAATTTCCTGCAATTTCTTGAAATACAGAGCTGGTCTTTAAAATCAAAATTCCATAATGCTGAAATACTTCTGGATAAGTTGACTTACTAAAAGGGAGATAAATCTTCTCAGAATTAATATTGAGAGACTTCTGCATAGACCTTCTCTAAAACTATACATGCTTTTTTCCGGTCAAAAATGTATGACTTACCTGATCTTTGTTTGAATGCATCATTCTTATCCTAGTGTTCTTTCATTTTTCGTTTTGCCTTTGCGTTCTGTTAGTATTCACATCTCAAGCGGGGTAAATGCTTACTTCGGATGTCCAAGTTGTTGCTTTAGGGGTTTTCCAAAGTTTTGTTTTCCGAGTTCAATCCCTGTTTTATTTGTCCTATTTTTATTTGGGGTTTTAATTCCAGATAGAGTTTTCCGTTTTCGTGCTTGATTTTGCATCTGTTAATCCAGGTCTCATTATTTTCGATAATTTCCCCATGACTGGAGTGTTTTCAATTAGCATAACACCTCCCTACATTGTTATCTCTTCCTTCGATTAAGGACCTTACCAGGGGCCGATCGATTAAAGACTGTTAAATGCTCTAGTACTTTCCAACCTAGTGCGAACGAGCTGGCTGCAAGGTTGGTATTTTATTGTTTTCCCGATATGTAAACATTTCCATAAGTTTGTTTCACTTAAAAAGACCTCAACGCAGACATTCCTCCTTTTAATGCAGATAGCATGTGTTTACCAAGCAACCTTCGAAGTTCAGTTTGTTCGAAATCTCAAGTCGTTTCAACCAGCACCATTTACTAGTATATTTTAATATGCTTTCTTTCCGACAAGAGTAGTTTTTGAATGTGCTTGTTATTAAATTATAAGACCATCAGTGGCATGCTCCACGTAAGATGAAAGCAGAGTGTTACCGGAGTTCATACTTAACGCATAAGCCTAAAATGACGAAACAAACTATTTTTAAGTCTAATAATGTGGTTATTATTGAATACAATTTCTGAGGAGGATTATTACCATTAGTATAGACTAACATTTCATGTTTTGTTGTGTAACTAACATTACATTATGAATCATACAGAAAAAATAAAATTTTTATCTTATTTCAAGCATAAATAGTTATTCTTACTAATAATGATGAATAATTATAGGTATTGTTAATATTCTCGTCCTAATGAAATTATTGATCGCCATAAAAAATATCTAACGCTATCGCACAGTTTATTATTTTGATTAGTAAGAGCGCTTGATATATTTTTGATTACTTACCTTAAATTTAAAATCAAGTAACGCTTTTGGTCATAAATTGAACACATGAAAATCAATTCACTTTCTCTCTATATGCATCATTTTTCTTTGAGACCAATATCAATCTAAGATTAAATTTTTATTTAATTTGGCGTGAATATTAGAAATCCTGTTATACCTCCCAACGTCAAAATCATATTCTTACTTATAAGTTACTTATAGCTTATCTCACCTGCTTTAAGAAAAAATAATCATTGAGAGAAAGGTAATGTTACTTTAGCAATATCTTTCAAAAGAGTTTACCTAAAAATATCAATTTGTCTAGCTAATAATCTGTCAGAATACTTCGTATGGAAACAGCACAGTAGCTCATATTCTAGTTTACGTAAAACCATTAATTAAGAAAATGAATATTTAAAGGAGAATAAAACATTTTTCTGACCTGTGTTTGGTAGAAATGTGTGAACTGTGTTTGGTAGACCTGTGTTTGGTAGCTTTGAAAAAATGTACGCATTTGATTAATGAAAAGGAATGGTACATGTGTCAGTTTTTAAGTCGGGCTGGGAGTAATTAGAGAGCCTTACTATTCTCTACAGCAGAGAGGATTTTTTAAAAATTATTATTGTCATTTATTTCGTGAAGAGTTAATGAACACTGAGGTGTTATTAATGATATCCTGTAAGATCCAAACGAAAACCTATTTTGGAACTGCGGAATTTGATGCTTAATTGGGTATTTCTCTAAAGATTCTAAAGATAAAGAATGGAATGTCTTAGTTACGGAGCTCCTAATCATCTATCTTTGGTGCTGATTACAAAAAAATTGTGTATGACATTAAAATATATGAAACTTCACCGAAAAAAATTGAAAGTATTTTAAACAATCGGATGTAAGAAGCTTTTGTTGTCAATTATTTGAGAAAATGTGGCGAGTATTTGTTTTTCGGGAAAGTGCATTTTACAAAGAAAAGTATGCTTTATATTAGTCTACCTAAATATTTCTATAAACTTTTTTCCTTCACCGATTTTAAAATACTTTACTAGGAAAACGTTTTACCAACAAGATAAATATCAGCGAATATTTCAGTTAACTTCAATACATCGTATGTAGTACTTACTATATCCTTTTATATACTATAGTAAATTATACATCTTTTATATACTACAATCTTTTATACACTACAATAAATTATACATCTTTTATATACTACAATCTTTTATATACCTATAATTATCCATCACATTTAGCAAGAATAACTATTTATCCTTGTATTTTTTTTTTGTATGATTCATAATGTAATGTTAGTTACACAACAAACCATGAAATGTTAGTCTATACTAATAGTAAGAATCCTCATCAGAAATTGTACAATACTATAAGAACATTTATTACCCTTGTATTTGATTCTCTGTTTTTTAATGCATATTTACATATCAAATCATAAGGGTTGCACGGATAATGCACTTTTTAAAAATCACTGTTCTAAATTTATAATCTTAATTTTCCTTGACATTAAATATTTATTTTGTCAAAAATCCAGTTTTCAAAAATCTATTCTACCTCATATAACAATTGCAACCTATTGCATATAAAATCAATTCAGTTTTAAGCGACATTTTTTCCAAGAAATACATCTTTATAAATTTTAAAACTGCAGTAAATTTACGTTTTCACGAGGTTTAAGTGAGCGAAATGGAATTTATATTTTAAACATTATTCCTTATATTCCTTACTTTATCATCCAACTGAGGGAACTTCAATATTTAAACTGTTTTCTCTCTACTTTCCTGATGTCACAATAAAGACGATATATAGTTTTGAAACATTTTACTTTATTAATTTACAAGGATGTTCCTTCCGACTTTGAAAAATCTGATAGAATTTGCAAATATGCGTGCAACCAAGAGGCTCTGTTAAAGTATCTATTCCACACATACATTTTCCAAGTGGTATTTACTCTCACGAAGCGACAATCGCTTATTCATAAAGAAATGCAATGTGTCGTTTTAGTTATGCCAATGTAATACTTTTCAGATTCTCTTCAAATTATTACGAAATTTTAAATGAATTATAAAGTGATACATTTATATAAGACATATGTTTTGTAAATGTATACTATCTGTGGTGCATGAACATAATTGCGCAAATTTTCAAATGCGAAACTCGTTACAGATTCGGTAGATTACTGTGAGAAGTTAAGTAAGAAATATAGGGAAAATATTTTTCCACTATTTTTAAGTTATAATGTGTAACTAATTAATTTAAACTATTTCTTTTTATAATCTAGAAAATATAAATTTCATTCGATACTTTTGAACACATCTAATTTTCATTATCACTTCAACAGATGGGAAAAGAATTCTGCTCAGTATCAACTGTAATTTGATTGATGAATGGTAAGTTTAAAATGGGATAACAGCAGAAACGTTTTCAGCAAAGGAGAAAATGTCTTAGACAGAATAAGCAATATATATTAGGTAATATTTTATGTTAATTAACCTATTTAAAATTGTTTAGACAGATTAAGTAATATGTATAAAGTAATGCTTTATATTAATTAACCTATTTACCTATGGATAGGAACTTGATCCACCACTTCTGTTTTTTGTTAGCTCTCACCAGGATGAGAATGAGTTAAGAGTATTTGAGTCAGAGCTTTTGAAAGTCATGAATTGAAAGCTTTTGGCAATGATTGTCACTGTTATAGTATTTTCTTAATCAATTATGTTACATATGATCCTGAATTAGCCATTTTACTATATGAACTAAATCGCACGCTTTATAAAAGTAAATTGAGATACGCTTGGTTAGATTGTTTAAAATTTCCAGCATCGAGCTAATTTAAACTGTAAGTTCAGTTTTCTGTTACTCGCTGCCCCGCAAGTGGGGAAGTTTTAGTTTGTAAGAAAAAGCCATGCATTTGTTAAATTTAATGCATTGGATAAAAAGTTTTTTTAAGCCTTCTCAGTACTCAGTAATTATTTCAAAGACGGGGCGATATCTATCTTGTCTGTCTTAATAAAGCTGAAGAACTTTAATTAATTTCAGATAGTAATCCTAAAGAGCAATCAATGAAGTCCTAAAATTAGATCAAGGAAATAATGCTGATAAACAGAATTACAAAAAAGATTTTATTCAAAATTTAATTTCATATACTTAATTTAAGAATCCCGGTGGCGCAGGGGCTAGTGCTTGGCGCAGCAGCACCGCAGGTTTGGGGCTCGAACCCGGGCTGGGCAAGGTTGACTCGGCCTTTCATCCCTTGATTTTCCATCTCTTGGGTCGATAAAATGAGTACCAAGTTCGCTTGGGGACTAAACACTAGGGTTCCTGCGATAAGCTGACCACTTGTTCAGGGCATATGCTTACGCCTCCTGGAGCCCACGGTCAAGAAAGCAATTTTCGGAGCACTGCAGGCATTGGCCCATTAGGACTGAGGACGACGCCACTGAGTTTAGTTTTTTTATACTTAATTTAAGGATGCATTTTCTTTTACTATTTAATTAAATATTAAAATTAAATTAATTACTTAGTGACTTAATTAAGAATGAAAGTATTATCATTAACTATTAGTAACTGAAATCTCTACTTTTGTGTAGTACTGATGTCCATTAACGTTTCTCATTATATTCGCATAGATATCTCGAAAGTATTAAAACTTCTATGATATCTATCGAAATTAAACAAAGGGGAAATTATGCAGCTTCTACTTTTGCACTGCTTTTTCGAAAAGAGTAGGACAATTTTCGTAGTTTCAATATGCATGTGTTGATTTTGCACTTTTATTACATCAGTAGTTTATTGAGTAATATATTTAAGAATATTACAAATTTCATCACAGAATAAGTAATATGTATTAACCTATTAAAGATTTCATAAGCCATATAGACGTGTATCGCCGGCTGGTGAGATAATTATTCAGAGCCCTTAACATGTCTTCCATTGAGAAAACGGCTATTCTGAAGCTATTGTTAGCTGTGACTATGTATTGGCTGTATTAGCATTTTTTTCGGCTATTAAAATAACATCAGGAAAAAGGTAAAATAACCTCAGGCAAGAAAGAGAAATAATATAAATAACATGAAAAAATATAAAACGAGAATAAAATTTAAGCAGACAAATATTTTGTTTCAATTTAACTTGTATGAATTCCGTAAACTAGAATCAGATAGAATTACGTTTATACCAAGTTTTTTAAAACTCTAGAAATGCACTGTAAATGCAAACCAAACATGTACATTAAAATGTTTTATTAATGCAAATAAATTTTAATGCTGTAATGGGAATTATTACGATGTGTAACAAATATAGTAAAAAGAGACTCGAAGTTTGCAGTCTAGCTGACAGTAAAGCTGTTTGAGGAGGATTGCATGACTTTCATAACTGTTACACTAGACAGATTTCTTTAATCTCTTACTATAAGCGACTAACCAACAGCCTAATGATTGGCAATTACTGAAATTAAATGTATTAAATATTTCTTTAGTAGTAACACGAACGTTAATATCAGCAAATTATATTAACAAATTACGCTTTCTGCACAGAATTTATTTTTATTATGAATGAATCAATAAACTACTTAAAATAGATTTTGGATATTAAATAAAATACGCAGACAGAGTCATGACTACATTACTTTCTTAGTGTTTCGCAATGAAAAGTGCAACTTGTTACAAAATCCATTAAACTCTTTTTAGTTTTCAGGACATATGGATATAAAATTTTGAATGTTAATCCAAGAGCTGTGCAACTAAGGTTTATCATATATGAATGATAATATTCTCTCTACTAGGGGAATCTTATAAATGTTTAGACATGTAATTTTATTATTTTCGTTTTAAAAGTAGTAGTGTTGAGAATATTTTAAAAATAACATTTTCTATCATTTTAAGCTTTTATTGTACAGATTTCATTGAATAAGCAATTAACAAGCATTATTAAACAAACCTTTATTCATAATGTATGTAAATCAAAATCATAAACCCTATCGTAATTAAAAATGATTTTTCTTTCTTGTTTTCTTACCTGATGAGTACCAAATGGCTCCGTGATTATCATGTCTCCGAAAATCTTTCGACAGTACATCGCCATTTTGGCCTGCTGTTTCGTTCTGTTAATAAAATGGAATACATATTTCAGAAAACAGCAGTATGATTTAATACATATTTAAAATAAGCTCACAGAAAGAAAATTCTCAACTCTGTTCAAAATAATTTATCATAAATTTATATTTTGCTATTTCAATCTTCGGCGAAAAGCTTTTACAGCTTGATGTAGAGGCTACTCACTATGTTGTAAACAAACAAATCATGTTTTAAATGTCTTCGTTGAATACTTGAGTTTCAGGATAGTGTCCATTTTGACACTGACCTCAACGGATACTTTTATATCAATAAATATCAATAAATAATTTCATTTGCAAAACTGAAAAGTAATCTGAATTCTTTAAAACGGCATTTATGGTATTAAATGAAGCAAATTTAAAACGAAAGCCTTTTGGTTTACTTTTAATGTACTGAAAAAATCTGATGTGTACACCACATGACTTCCTTGTACGGAATATTAAATTATACGCATTTTTTCTTGCATTTCATTTAAACTTATTGGATTCAATTAAATCTACTTCGCCGACAGCGCATAAACCACAATAGAATAAATGCATTCTTTACAATTCACTCTAGTATTTGTTTACCATAGCGACACTGTGGCGCTAGATTCATTTAACAGTATTAATAATTATATAACAGTTAACTTATATATTTCGTTCATATTATAACTCATGATGCACAAAATTTATATCATTTAAAGAATAGAAACATCATTCTTTAAATTCTTCTTGAATAGAACATGTGGCAACGATTATCTAATCGTTGCCACATATTCTATTCAAATACTATAATAAAGCTAGAATGATGTATAAAAGAAATTAAGCAAACAAAACAAAAAAGAAACAGTTTTTCACAGACGATTGAGTATTTCTCATTCAATTAATTCAGTTCTCACTTCGCGAGAAGGCAAAAGTACATAAAAACTCAAAATATCTATATTAAAAATTACGAAGTAAATCTTAAACACTTATTTCCTTATTATTAAAAATTCCAGGAAGAATTAAGCATGATTTAATTGGCAGTAATAAATGAATATGTTATCTTTGTTGTTGTGAAGCTAAGTTTCTCTAGACTGGCAACAAATCCACTATCTCCTGTTTCAAATGTAAACATCAATGGCCGCCATAAAAAAAGGCTTAGCGGCACTTAGACAACTTTAAAATTTTTGATAATTCTAAAAGTATTGCATACAGATTTACTAAAGACATAGAAAACTTAACCGGAAGATAAAACAACATAATACAATCATTTTTAAAGCAAAAAATGTACAATTTACAAACATATAAGAGTAAAGAAACTGAGATCACTGAGCCGGGTAACAGAGTGGATATATATATATATATATAAATATATTTATATACGTTTGGTGCGGCTGATTGCAACCAAAATACGAGGTGCACATCTACATGTTATAGCAGTCCTATATACAAAATTTCAACGTTCTGAGGCTACTCGTTTTTGAGTTATGCGAGATACGTACGTACGCACGTACGTATATACGTTCGTACAGACGCCACGAAGCAGTTTTATAATTTAAAGCAGTTTTATAATTTTTTTGAATGAAACGAGTGTTTTATTCTGTCCTTACATACAAATATCACGGAAATACATCGTTAAATTTCATTCGATAGCGGTGAAAATGGATATTTTCGTTGAAATATGCTGCCTGAAACTTTTCGCGATTACAATACTTCCTTTTTACTTCGTAAAAGGAAGTAAAAAGATAAATTGAATACAACAATTATTATGTAACTGCAGTTAATTGAAAGATTCAAAGTTAATTAATAATAAAAAAGTTAATTAATTAATAATTCCTTAATAAAACAAGTAAAATATTCCTGGAAATTTTTCGTGTTTGAATACAAAATCTAATGAACTCTTGCTTCGTTAGGAAAGATTAGAAAGCGATACAGAGAGCATAATACGTTAGGAAGAGCTTAGCATCAAATGAGAACGATGGTCCAGGACAGAAATGACTGGCTATGTACTGGTGTAGAACATAAATGATTAAAGATGTGATAGCCTAGGACAGAATGAAATTAATTTCTGTTGAAATAGACATTTTGTATAAAATATTGATCATTTTCTGCTAAATTATCCCAAGACACTAAATCCGTGGGCTAAATGATGAAAGGGAAATTAGAAAAAACAGCATTAAAATCCTACTGATGATGAAACAGTATTCTGTGCATTGATGTAAAAAATATTACCTGAGAAGGCGAAACCACAAAAAGTTGTATAATAAGTAATACGCATTAAGTAACTTGCGGTCAGGTTTGATCTAAGATATACTGAAGGTGGAAATTCACAGACCATTTAATAGGGTTTTGTGTGTATTCTGGTTGGAGACATGACTACAGACTATTTAGATAAAAAGCAGACCGATGTTGAATGTAGGCCAAATAATATTGGGAGATGTAATTTATAAATTGGTAGTTTCATTTCTATTAATTTGTTTTTGTGATTTTATTTCTATTGATTTGTTTCGTTTACACGTTTGTGTTACTTATGATTTGTTTAATGCGATTATTATAATGGGGGAGTATGCAGATTGAAATTTACTACATGACAATCTTAATTATGTTAAATAATGTCAAACGGAATTTTTACGACTGAAGAATTTCTATGTATCGTGAGAAAATTTACAAAAATCATCCAAAAACTAACGCATATCATACTTAAGCGTTTATTACTCGATACGTTTAAAGGAGTTTCCAGTTTGACTCATTTTTAAGATGGCTTAACCATTTTTAAGTCTGGTCCTCCTAATTTAAATTTTGTGCAGATGAATAGAAAGATTTGAATCAATTGAAAGGTCTTTTGAAATAAGGTGTGCTGAATTTGTAAACAAACCTATATAATGACAAATAAAAGTACAAAGAATGTGAGAAATATTCCAATGGAAAATCGTGCTCGTCAACACGAAAGAATTTCGCCTTTATTAGGAATATCAAAAGTTTCACTTTAAACAGTACTGTGGGTTCTTTACGCTTTACAGATTTTGATAGTCTGAATCTGTGTAGTGACAAATAGACGAAATTGAGTAATTATTGAGCTTAGAAATTGAATCTGTAACACTAAAATTCTTGAAAAATCTTGGATATAAAATTTCGCTTATTCGTCAAATAACGAAACTGCTTTTAGTTTCAAAATTTCCTGTAATCTTTACACAGCAGTTTTTTACCTTTCATCATGCTATTTGGGTATTTTCCGTCTTTGACGCAGGAGATGTGCTGAGTGTGTTAAGAGTAACAGTCACAGGTAAGAAAATAAATAAACCACAAAATTAAATTTTCAAAAATATAAAAGAGATAAAAATGATACAGTAATTTTAATATTCATCTTAGACGTTAAAGATCTGTCTATACGATTATGTTCTGACATTATTTTCATCTGAAACAGGCTTATTGACGAAATTTCCATTCGGTGCTGTTGAGACGATGTAAGGTTAGCGACAGAATGGAACGTCCTTGCAATGTAGTAGAAATAGTTATGACGAACGCACGGTTTTTATAAATCAACTTTATATTCCCTAAGGAATAAGTGAATTACTTGACTCTTATTATTCATTTCATTTGGCTGTCTTTTAATGCATATTGTGTTTTGGGCGTGGAAATGAACATAAAATTTTGCTTAGCCTTGGAAATCATAATTATAGTATATATGTCTTAATACCAAATTGTGCTGAATTCAGAGTTTCGAAACCTTTCACAAAAGAAAACCACACCCCTACATTAATAATGCAGTCACGTTGAATCCTTTTACGAAGTGAATTTCAAGCTCTGTCGCATTTAGAAAACTATTCTTTTACTCTTATAAACCGTTTTGGGAAGTAGTTATTTTTTATGCAACAGCCTATATTTATTTTTAAGTAACTTATAACTGAATTACTTCACTTCAGCTGCTCGTTAAAAATTAAACTTTGAAGTCTGCTCTAAAAACTAGGGTTCTTATTTAGACACTCATGAAAGCACACTATTTTCACACTAAAGTAAGTAAAACTATTTCGAGGGATTATAACGGAGCGAACATTCGGCTCCGTTAATTGCGATTAAAGAACAAACATGTAATTCCTTATATAATGCAAATGAAATAACACTAATAAATTTTTTTGTCCATTGTGCTTTGTTTAAGTAAAGTTTATTCAGTTAAAATATGAATTACATTTTCATAAAATATTACTTTTTTTGTGCGAAGGAAGTATTGTAATCACAAAAAATTCTGGGTATCATATTTCAACGAAAATATGGTGTCCGCCGAAAACTTCGCTGCAAAAACATAGCGGACAAAAACCGTCGAGAAGAAAACAATGCAAGGGGAAAACACCGTGGCACAAATCATCGTGGGAGAAAATAAAGCAAAGAGAAAACATCGTAGTTCTAAAACAGCGTGATACAAAATAGCGTCGTCGAAAATAAAGTGGTTCAAAGACTTCGCAGTTTAAAAACATCGTCGTCGAAAATATCGTGGTAAAAATAAAGTACCTACAAATCTTCGCATGACGATAACATCGCACACATGCGTTTTTCAGGATTGTGAAATGATACTGTCATAATGATTTGTGAGCGCAAGATTGAAGGAAGGATAATTTTTACTTTCATATTTTTTTATTTATTCATTTAGCTGACAGGACATTTAGCTGACTGGGACACTTAGCCGAGAGGACATTTAAACGACAGGGACACTTAGCCGACAGGACATTTAGCCGACAAGAACAGTTAGCGGACAGGACATTTTGCGGACACGGACAGTTAGCCGACAGGACAGTTAGCCGACAGGACATTAAGCCGACTATGAGTCTGGCCCTTCCCAATGCTTTAAATTTCTAATACTTTCGCATTTCATTCCTATTTTTCTCAACACGTCATGCTACACACATTCTCGTATAAAGTCGTTTCACTCCTCTCACTAATGAAATTTCCTTATACAAATAATTAGGAAAAGAGAAATTCTATGTATATTTTTGAAGTGAAATTTTTTTGAAATTATGCTCCATTCTAATTCCAGTAAATAATACTCAAAATGCGTCCGCGCAACCCCAACTCGATCCAAATCATTTAGTAGGCGCGGCTAGAAAATAAGAGTAGAGTTGCATATCAGCACCGATTTCGATATATGAAGAATGTAAAATGTAGTTTTTGCGGAAATTTATTCAGTTCTGAATGAAACAAAACCTTAAAGAATATTTTACTTCCAAATTAAAAATTATGCAACAGTTTAGTGCTATACACATTAACCTAAGTAAGTATTTTAAGCAAGAGGCATGGTCAATAAAATGTTACAGAATTTTTATCTGAAGAATTGTGGCATGAACTGCCTATTATAGGAATAATTTAAAGCTTTGTTTGGCTTAAAAATTATCTTGCTTAATTGTTTTTAATAAAAAATAAAATATGTTTACTCAACTAACCCTTCACCGCCAAAGTTCCTATAGAAGGTATAATTCAAGAATAACAATAATTTTTATTTCATTATTCGGATTTTTAATGACAGGGAAAGGAAATTCCAGTAGTGGGAGAAGCGAAACGATTTTTCTAAGAAAAAGAATGTAGCATGATGTGTTGGGTAAAACAGTAATGAAACGTAAAGGTATTAGAAATTTGAAAGCATTAGGAAGAGCGAGTTTGGAAAATTAATATCATTAAGTAAACAAGGAAAATTATTAATGATATGAAAGTGTTCAAAGGAAATCAGTTGATTAAATGAAAAATCTTTACGGACAATTTTTGCAGATCCCATATTAAAATAGAACTAAGTCACCGTCGTACTTAGCTAAAAAAATTCTTTTTTCCTTTAGAAAATTAATTCATATTCCCTGACGAGAAATTTCAACGCATTTTTCAATTTGGCAATTATACACAAAACAGCACGATGCATATCAAACAATGCCAAATTACACATGAATTCAAAGCACATATGAGATCTTTAAGAATCAAAAAATGAATTTTACTGATAGGTGAAAAAATGACTTAAATATTGTACTTATGGAGAAGGCGAGAAATTTTGTAATTGGTAATAAGTTTAAATAATTAATCGGTACGTGTCAGTTAAACGTCACTGTCGGCTTAGTGTCCTGTTCACTAAATGTCTTGACAGTTAAATGTCCTGACGGCTAACAGTGTCGGCTAAATATCTTGTCGGCTATGTGTCCTTGTCGCTATGTGTCCTTGTCGGCTAAATGTCCATGTCGGTTAAGTGTCCTTGTCGGCTAAATGTCTTGTTGCTAATTGTCCATGTCGGCTAAATGACTTGTCGGCTAAATGTACGTGTCGGCTAACTGGTGTGTCTCGTCGGCTAAGTGTCTGTGTCGGTTAAATGTCCTGTCGGCTAACTGGTGTGTCTCGTCGGCTGTCACCCACCACCCCTGGAATGCCCTTGCAGTACGTGCGTGGTACTCGAGAGTTTGATCTAGTGGTGACGTAATTTTCGGGGCCATAGAAACCAGCAGATTTGCAAATCACATTTTGCCATCGGACATTTAATGGGTTCTCCTATGAGCAAGGGCAAAATGTCTTTAAGACCTGCACCAAGTATAGATTTATTCAGGCATCACCTGATCACATTTTATATTGTTTTGATTTTACTTTGTACAAGATTTTATCAGAACCTCCTAGTTTTAGAATTTTTGGAAGTATTTGAACTCATGAATGTGCTACAAATGGATTAGACCCGTTCGGGAATTGGAAACAACAACAAAAGATCTCAGAGAGAGCAAAACCTTCAAATTTTAGATACGCTTTGCATTGCGTTGTATTGTTGTAACGTTCTTAATAGTTTGAAGTATAATTACTTATTCTGCTCTATGATACTGAAAAGAGCTGTACGTGTGCTTTTGTAGAAAATTTAGGAGCTGCAAAGTATTTCTTTTGGGAAAAAATAATCCAAGAAACCTTACGCACGCGAAAGAATGTTCATATAAAATCCAAGATGACGTTTCTCAATCATTTTTACCTTATTTCCTCAGTTCCATTTTTGGTCAGAATGTTATTTCTTCCTGAGGCATTTAAATTTAAACTATTCGTATAACAAAGATAAGTTTAAAATTTATTAGTAAACATTTAATATTTGTGTATTTACTAATGCGTACGTTGCATTAAAATTAAATAATGCTAATTCTTTGAAAAACTGGAAAAATATTATATAAGAAAGAATTTACTTACGAACAATGGTTTTCAAAACTGAGTATGACAGGATAATCTGATGTCTTAAATGCACAGTCTGCAATAGCTTCTAAGACTTCCTGAAAAAAAAAAAAATTAAAAAAAAAAACATTAGTTCCTTAATTAAAATTTTTTATGCAACTTTGCAAACACAGTTAAAGTTTTTAAATCTCAGCATCGTAAGTACTCCTAAGCAAAAGACACACTTAGTATCTAAAATGAGTATTAGGAAGTAGAAGTAAATAAAAAAAAATATGTTTATTTTCTACATTTCGCACGTTTACTCTTTTTTGATTTAATTAAGATTAGCTTTTAAAACAATTAGATAACTTTTTTTTTCTTTTTTTTCTTTTTCTTTTTTTTTTTTTTGTTTTGTTTTTTTAACAGCATTGCGAATTGGAATATTTTTGCTCGCGTACAAAGTCTGTTAGTTCGTTTTAGATTAAGCAAAACCTTTCTTTCGAAACTGATAATAAACTATCAACTGACAAACATTAATGCCCTGCTTCCATCAGGTTATTATGACATGAAATAAAAATGAGAAAACAAATATATGTTAGCAAATGGTACACCGAAACAAAATAAATAAAAGGTTTCAGATTTTGTGTGAAACAGAAAGGAAAGTTTTTTTCATTTACACACACGTAAACGTTTCCAGAGCATTGGATAAAGTTTCACAAAATATGAACTATAAAACTAATTTGGGCTTCCAGGTGCCTATATTCGGGTGGAGGACTACGTTATTCAAAATTTAATAGCTCTAGGTACCGTTGTTTTTTTAACAGTGCGAAGAACATACATGCTATATTCATGAAGATTCTTCATTACTGATTTTTTTTAAATATAATACACGCTGATAATATTTAAATGGGAGCAATTTGAAAAATGAAACTGATATTTATAGTGAACCGACGCAAAATATCATTTGGACGCTAATCATCCTTCTGGGCTAACGTCTCTTTGCGCTATAAAAGAAAAAGTTATATGTCTGGATCTACTGAGCCGATTGATGCTTCTTCACTTGCGTATTTCATAACTCAAAATCTTAACTTATGATGAATATTAGAGTTATATATAAATTTTTTCTAACGTAGGTGTTTTGACACAAAATTGGAATTTTTCTGAAGAATATACATATTTTTCTCCATATATCGTTCTTACTCCTTGTTTTTTAAATTTGTAAATTAAAATAATAAATTTGAAATAATAAATTTGTAAATTGAAATAATTTTTATAAATTTTCCGAAAAACATTTAAAATTATAATATATAAAATTTTTACAATAGATATATCTCTAGTAGCAGTAGTAGTAACGGAAGACGTAGGGCACCATCCTCTACCATTGCGGTTAATCGGTTTTGCCCACGTCCGCCCTTTTTTAGCATTTATTAATAATTCTAAAATTTTTACATTGCCATATGGTGTGGCTGATTTACAATACAGTCAAAAGTCGTTAATTCGGACACCCATAATCCGGAATGAATAATCCGCACCTCAAAGATACAAACTTTCTGCGCATGCGTCGCATTGACGCATGCGCGTAAGACCTTTACCGCTGCGAATTTGCGTGTGCGCGTGCGCAAAATACGTTTACGAATGCGCGTTTAATGTACAACGGACGGGATAAGCTAAGCTAAAATTATCTAATTATCTATTTCAGTTAATGTTGCAGATTGCGTTGTTCCTTAATCTTCGAAATGGATCCGGATTATTATTTTTTGCAGACTGTTAGAGCAATTTTATAAAAGTAAGCTTGAACTTTTGATTATGTCAAATAGAATTTCCGATATATATTTACTAATATGTAAAGGATATACAAAGCGAAAGTATCGTTCGGAGTCCATTAAACAAAAAATGGAATTGCTGCAAAAAATGGATAAAGGCATATTCTTTGTTTATCTAAACTTAAACGTTTGTTTATCTAAACTTTGTTTATCTTTAACGCCGCAGCGGCGTGCAATGAATTGGAAGTTGATTTATCAGCACTATCCTTATCTTGAGGGCAGATGTTTTTATTTTATTTGGCTTATAATTGCTTACTCAATGTAGTATTTCATCTCAATGTACTCCGTCTTTGATATGATTTAAATCAAATGCCTCGTCATTATAATTCGCTTCCGATAGCGAAGAAAGTGACAGAGTTTATTGAAAATGAATAAATTTCGATTGACAAATTAGTCGGTATTCTCGACACAGCAATTATAGGACTTGAACAGCGGACCTTTGTAACTGAACAAGAAATTATGTCTGTTTATAGAATTAAAGAGAATGTATTATCACATAAAAAACGAAGCAACTGAAACAACTTACATTGAAAGAAATGTTTAATAAAGTAAACCAATAAATATTAAGCTTTTCTTTTGTCAATTTTGATACCCTTTAGATCATAATTGTTCTTTATTTCGTAAATTACGGTTTCATATTTTTACTTTTATAATTTCTGCATGCCATTTTACCAGATTTAAACTGATGATCTATAATCCGGAAAAATCGATAATCCGGAATCGCCGAAGTCCCGACGAGTCCGGATTAACGACTTTTGACTGTAGTTGTATTCACATTATTAACATAACGTATTACATAAATTTTAGTTGGAGAATTTTCTCTAATTAATTTCTTTCTTTTGTTCTCTTAATTTTTAAGCATTATATATATTATTTCTTTATTGCGAAGTTTCTCTTTTGTTATTTGCATCATTTCAACTAGAATGTTCTCTAAGTCCTCTTGCAAAATTCCTTTCATTTTACTGCAGTTCTTTCACGAGTTTCTCGGTTTCAAGGTTTCTATTGTATTCCTCATATTATACCTTATATATTATTGTAATGTCTTCCAGAATAGTACCTTCTCTTTCCAAAGTTTTTTTTCTAGATTAAAGATGTATATCTAGGTATACCTGCAAATAATTAGAGATTCTATTCAAAATTACCCAAAATATACGTAAATTTATATTTACGTATATTTTGGGTGGGCCTTGTGAAATTCGGCCTATTTGTCATAAGCGATAATAACGCCAAATGTGGTTTACGCCTAATTCACTTTGTAATTAGATTTTATGTTTTACTTGATTCCAGCAAAGAAAACTAGGGCTATTTGCCTAAGGAGAGGGATGCCTTCGTGGAGGACCTTATAAGGAAAACTGGATCGTAAACACGTTATAATTGGGAAAACCACAACAACACTCATGCAACTAGCCCGTTCACCTGAAACCGAGCACAGGTCGGAACTACCAGAGTTCAACAACTTTACGTTGGTGAGCCTAAGCACTTTTAACATATGGTTAATATTAGCCAACGTCCTGTTCTCTTGAGAAAGAACCACGTGGGTCCGCTGATTGACCGGAAAGTAATCAACAAAGGAAACTCGTTAAGGACCTCCCTCCCCTTGTTTGGTTTTCTTACAACGAAAACGTAAAAGGAAAGGAAGAGGCTTTTATCTAAAAGATGCCGTAGGTATAAGTCGCGCCAAGCGATTGTGTGATCCGCATCACGCTGAAATTTAGTCTGTTCGTTCTGCAGCTGAACTGATGATTTACTGTTATTTAATTCAGAAATCTTTGTTTAAGTTTCAAAATAAATATTCAAAACACCACTGGTATAATTACTTTCCATCTCGGAAATTCACTTACGGTACATCTTAGTTATGATCTTCAGTAAATTTCAATAATTATTTTGAATGAGAAATTTTTAAATAAATTTTTATCAGAATTATTCATGGGCAGTTTCTTTATTTTCACTTTTTTAATAATACCTTATAAATAGTTATTGATAATTTAAAAGAAGCTGTTTTTTAAATTTATAAAGAAAATTAATCAAAAGTTTAAAGATTCTTTCTTTCTTTTTTTTTTTTTTTTTTTTTTTTTTTTTTTTTTACGTAAGAGTATATTTGCTCCTTTGCCATTTTATCATCTGTTAGTTTACTTAACTTCATTTTGTATTCAAAGAAATTTACTTTGCAGATTTTAAAATTGTGCATCGTATATGCATTCAGTACTTCCGATTGCGTTAAAAATATAAATAAAACATGCTATCTTCTACTAAAAAAGCCAAAGCAACAAATTAAAATATTTCTGAAGATATTTCATGATATATTTTTTAAATAAATTGTTGTTTATATTTCAAAAAGTATCTAATTACCATCAAAGACCCTTTGTCTCAAATCAAAATATATTTTTATGCAAACAGTGAATTTGGAAAAAACACATTTTTAAATGTAAAATTTTGATTTTTTAATACTTGAATTCAGATCTTTATTAATGTAACGAATGATGACTACTGTCACACTTATTTACGTTTCAATTTCTGTTATATTAGAATTTATTAAAATTCTTCTAGTAAAAATTTAAAAGGCTCTCCTTTTTGGACATATTACTAACTTTATATCAATCGAAATTTTAACACCTGAAAACTACTTTTTCTGTTAACTCTGCCAAAAGAAAAATTAAGTGAGAGACATTGACAATTCAACCATTGCCTCTGTTATCTGTCATATTCCTCGCTTTAGGTTTCGGTGAGTTTACGCTTTTCTTAGTTTAAAAATCTAGGTTTAGATCCTGCGCATAAATTAGGATGGTTGATAATTTAAATATTATTTAAATTTGGCAAAGCACATGGAGGCTATCTGCCTTAGGGAAAGAATGTTTTCACGGAGATCCTTCTAAGTGGCTTGTATTCACGCCGCACACAGGAAAATTACGAAAACAGAAATTCAGCCAACTTGTTGGCCTTGGTTGCTTTTCGGAACAAAATATCAGCAGACTTATATAACCGCTCTGCCACCTGGTGGAAATACTTGAATTAAGAGCCAAATTATTAGATTTAACTAGCATCTCACGTTATTAACCAGTTATTATGATTTAAATCCTTACTATAACTATTTTTTCCGTATTCCTCACCAGAATACAAATTAGCTTTTGCTGTATTGAAGCTGAGGGTTTCGAATCTTTAGTTGAGATAGTTTCTAGCATTCGCGTCTTTCTATTATTACTATTTTTAGCTAGCTCTGTTAAAAATATTTCGGCTTTAGCAGTCATGCTAAAGGATTTTGCCGAAGCATATTTATATGCTCTGGAGCACATTTATACAATATATATATATAATATATATATTATTATAAATTTATAAATATATTTATTTATATATTTATAATATATATTTATTTATAATTACTAATTATAATATAAAATATATAATATTAATTTTGACGGAATATAAATGTACGCTATCACAAAATATATGCGCCAGCGCTTTTTGTTTAATGTGTTGCATTATACTACGCATTAAACAGACGACTTCAGAATTTAATTGTATCTTCTGTTAATTCAAAATATCCACGAGTTCTCAAGATTTGGTCTGTAGCATAAGTTATGCCTTTATGTTAGAGTAAAATAAATTGGCTATTTAAAACTTTTTCTGTATTTTGTGATTTGCTCAAAAGTTAGTCACAACTATATATCTGTATAGTCGGGATTTCAGGAAATTAACTCTAGTTCCCGGTTATGCAGATTCCAGTTTATCTAAAAGATGCCGTGATTTAGAAATTTTTAAACTATTATTACATTCTCAGGCATAGACAGCCGAGTTTTGTCAACGCGTTAGATAGCCAATCCATAGTGCAAGTAAATGTTCAATTGCATTTTCTTTTACTGCAGTCACCTGGTGTGCATGAAATCTAAGCTAAAGACGAGTTGATTATCTCCCTGCATTACTTACCAAGGAAAGATTAAACAGGTGTTTGAAGTAAGTGACATTAGGTTTATCTTACAAGCTGAGGTGTCAAACCAATGCTGCAAGTTTAAATGTTTTGCTGAGTAGCTAACTTAAATAGCTGAAAACCAAGCAAATGATTTTTAATTTTACGTTATTCATTCGCAGATCATTCTTTTGTAATATAATCCCACCGGTCAAAGCAATTCGTAGGGGCACTCTGTCCTGAAAAAAAGTATATGCATCTAGTCTTCACGCGTGTTCCTTACATTTGTCTTCGTTTGATTATTTTCATTTCACAAAACTCAAGCGTCCTTTCAAAGTTTTCCTATCACGGAAGACGTAAAAGGAATGCTACATTTATTTTTAGTAGGGTCAAAAACTGATTTCTACAAGCCTTCACTTTAATTACCAGACGTACTTGCATTGAGACATTAAGTTGAATCAAATGTGAACTCTTAAAAGTTTCTGTTTTTTAATACATTCCGATTACTTTGCCATACTATGAAAAAACATTAAAACTTACTTCAACTGGCAGCATTTAAGTGATTCAGTTAGTCGGAATGATTGTCGCAACTAGAAATTTGAAGGTAAGTCAAAGTAAATGTCGAAACATACTATTCGAAACTGATACTTATTCAAAGACGAATTTGTAATATTTGTTTTTTGAGGGCTGTGTTTCTTCAATTTTGACTTATTAAAACTTAAGTAAATTTCGACTGATTATTTAAGTTTCCTCATTAAAGCGAAAATCTTATGCGTGATATAATAGCGCGTAATTTCAAAGTATTTTTAACAATGCAACTAAGAGTTAGAGTTTGGCTTCTTTAACCATGTTTCTTCTTTTAGTAAAAGTGTATGAAATATGTATTTTATATTAACCCTCTTACAAAGAATGTTTCAAACAGCTAGTTTTTCTTTATTGCAACTAAGAGTTAGAGTTTGGCTTCTTTAACCATGTTTCTTCTTTTAGTAAAAGTGTATGAAATATGTATTTTATATTAACCCTCTTACAAAGAATGTTTCAAATAGCTAGTTTTTCTTTATTATAGTTAAGTAAAAAATTTGGCTGTTCAATAGGTCATTTATTGGTCTTTATCAAAATTATATGATTTTGAAAATTCGCATACTATATTTATGGTGTCCGCCGAAAACACCGAAAGGAAAACAACACAAGACGAAAACGTCATCATACAAAACATCGTGGGAGGGAAAAAAGCAAGGAGAAAACATCGCAGTTCTAAAACACCGTAGTAGAAAATATCGTCATTGAAAATAAAACAATTAAAAATGTCGCAGTTTAAAAACATCATCGTCCAAAATATTGCAGTATAACATAAAGCACCTACAAATTATTGTCCTATCATATCATAAATGGAGAATTCAAAAATGTGTCAGTCGAATTTATAGGAGATTCATGAATTAATCTAAGTAAGTATACGGATTAATTTATACTGTCAAACAACAAGAATCAATTTATAAGTCAAACAACAAGAACCAACGATATATTTGCAAGTTTTCACAGGACTAATTTCGATGGTTTTACCGAACCATCACCCTCAACTACCAAAGCGCAAAAAATTTTTAATCTAATTTTTTTGTGCTTTGACAGTTTGCGGATATATCTGTAGAATGCCTCAAGAGAATCTGTAAGGCTCTAAGGTTTTCCTTGAGGCAGTAAACCATTTAGAAGAAAAATTTAAAGCATTGAGAAAACAAAATACTTATATATTTATTTTTATTTAATTAGTTTTATTTATTTGCATAAAATTTAAGTTTTTTTATGTTATTTGAATTTTAAGATTTAAAAACTGAAAAATTTGGACTTATTCGGAAATATTGATAATATTTTAACAAACTGAATATAGGATGATAAAATTGTGTAAAGTAAAGGCACATTTATAAAACCGTGGAGAACTCTTTGTATGCATATTATTCTAAATTATAGATAATATAAATTCCTTATTTATATACCTTTTCAAAACGTCCATATGAACCGTGTTTTATGGTATTTTCATGAAAGTGCATGCTTAAAGTACACAATGCGAATGAATAAATAAAAAATTAACAAATAACTATTTGAAGAACTATATTTCAATCAGGCACCTGAAATAATTCAAATTAAATTATAAAAAAGAGAACAAATATCTAAAAATAATAACTGTGGTTAAAAAGTATAATACGAAGTAAAAATGTATGTAAGAAAGGTTAAAAACAATATTTTTTTCGTGCTAGCCCAGAATGAAAATGAAAGTGAAATAGGTTATCGTAAACTGAGAAGTTCACTAAGTGAATTATTCTTGGAATAAATTAGAAAATATGCGCTAAGGTAAATTTCCGAATAAATGATTAAATTTCGCAGCAAATTTTATAAAATTTGGTTTTGGTTTTTAGACATAATTTGAGAAATACAAATGAAATGTGCCACAAAATTGGCATATAATTTTTTAAAACGGCGATATTGTGTTAAAATACGTATATTAGAGCAAAGCTACATATAAATCTAAAATATATCAGTCGTGATTTCGAGACATAAAAAACGCAAACTGAATTTAGTGTATCGCCATGAGTGGAACAGGAAACATGGAAATGTTTTGACTGGATATATATACAAATAATATTTCTTACATTACAATAAAGCCAAACAATTTTATTTTCAGAGAAAAAAAAATTCACAGCAGATAAAGAAACAAAAACACGTATTATTTTTTTCGAAGGTCAATGTAATATTCTTCTTCAGTACAGAATAGCTACAAAAATATTGGACTTTATGAATGAAACTAATTGAGATCTCGCCTGGAAAAAATTAAGTAAGCCACCATATCTAACAGGCAAGAAAGAGAGAATATAATAATAGGAAATAATTATGTTATACATAAACAAATATAAATCTGTCGAAATTTAAGGTTTACGTCGATATGGCAAAGAACCTTGAGGACTATTTGAATAAGAGAATAGATGTCTTTATGTAGTATTCTCTATAGAAAAATTGTATTTATATTCCCCATGGAGAAAATCATGAAAATACACAAGCAACCATCCCTTTTTAGCCAGGAATCGAGTCAGGACCGAGCTTGCAGTGTTCAACGGGTTTATCAACCTGGCCATTGGTGGACCTTTATACAGATTATAGCATTCGTTCCCCAGAAAAATACTCTGAGACAAGTTTTGGCTATATTTGTGATAGTTTTGTTATTTGCATACACGCTTATTTCCTTCGTGCTCTGGTCAAATCCCAAAGCTCGTTCTATTCTCTTAAGATTCATTCGAACACGTGAATGTCTATCCTGGCAAATCAAGCGCGTTATTAGTAATCTCTGCAATAAAGAGTAGCCTACCAGCGGCCGAACGGTAAAGTCGCTGAACACTGGTAGTTCGGTCTGAGGTTCCAATCCCGCGAACGGGCTGGCTGCATGGGCGTTTTCGTGGTTTTCCCCATGTGTAACGTGTATACGAGCCAGTTTCCCTTAGAAAGTCCTCCACGAAGGCATCCCTCCCCTTAGGCAGATAGCCCTCGAGGCTTTGCCGTAATTAAATAACCTAACCTAACCTGCAATAAAGAGTAGCTCTTGCAGTAGGTCATACGAAACATCTTTAAAGTTTCCAATAACCGCTTAGTTGCCAGATCATTTTTGCGGAATGGTAATACCCTTACTTTGATAAGATTAACCGTAATACCAGAGAGGGTTCTAGACAATATGCGTTTTCTACTTGGTCAACATAAAACTGACAAAAAATTTTCAACAGAGTTCGCAGATAACCGGCAGTGCCGTAGTAATGAGTTGGCGTCGGATCGTCGATGGTGTTGGCCGTTAAACTTCGCGCTCCGATTTTAGTTGATTTTAAAGGTGGAAATAGCTACAGACGGTATTTTTCGTGTTTTAAAATGTGTGCATAAAGTGTTCCTGATCAAGTAGATACCAATTTTGTGAAATTCGACCTGCAAATTTCAAAGTTATGGTGATTTTGGATAATTAGTTGTGGTTTAGTTTTGCGAGATTCCAGCAATGGGGTCTTCGTTTTGTGAAGTTTTGGATCGTGTTTTGTGCCAAACAGGTGTAGAAATTATGTTCTACAGCTTCCGTGGATTGCATAGATTTGCGTCATATGTATTTTAGATAAGTATTTACTGATTTATCTTCAATTTTGTATTTGTTTACATTGTACTTACAGTGTTCATAGACTGATATTAAGCTAGAGACTGTTTTTGAATTAATTAATGGTCCTTTTGGTGAAATTAATTGCAATTTTCTTTTAAATATTAATGTTTTTTATGATTTTATGACTTACAAAAAATTTTTTGGACAGTTTTATCACAATTAGGATAATTAATTAAGATTTTTATACTATGGTACAAAAAGGACGCTATCTTACACCACTGTTCTTCGAAATTCTTAAGAGTCTGTAACCAGAAGTTGCCATACGCATAGAAAATATGTTCTAAATTTATATGTTGTTACTGATTATAATCTCTAGAGAAGTAATGTTTTTGAACTTGTCAAACTAACGTTCTGAGACTGTGGTTCTTTCCTGGAAAACTCCATAGACTATATGTTAAATTCATGCTTATATTACTACTTGAAGTCAAGTGATAATTGTTTTCATTTCTGTGCTATAATGTTCCTTGGGGTCCTTTTTGTTAATATAATAATTCAAATCGTACTTACTTTTAATTAGTCTTTTGTTAATTAATGATTTTTGTTTAATTGGTTCTTTTCTGCTTACCGATTTGTTTTTCATAGTGTTTTTATTTCTGTTTCACTTTTAGTCATATGTTTAAGGGTTTTATGATTATATAGTAACTCCCTCTGCAGAAAAGCCCATTTTATAGAATTATAATAAAATGTCTCATTCTAATGTTACGCTTTCTCCGGCACATTCAGTTTCTTCAGTCTTAGATTCTTCTCCTGGCTCTGTACAAGATTTGGCTCCAGAAAAGGTAACTGGGAACCATCTATCATTTATTAATGAATCCTATGACGGTATCTTAGCATTTTTAGTTGATGCCAATGCAAAAAATAAATTAAATAATAAAGATGCAGCGAAACTTAAAAAGTTTGTAAGCAATATCAGATCACATTTAAACAAACGTGAATTATACATAGCTCACCTGGAAGGTTTTAACGCCTGCTTGAAGGAAAGAGTCTCTTCATTGGAGGAAAAGAATTCTTTGTTGGAAAAAAGACTTTTGGAACTTGAGTTAAAATTTAATCAGTTAACACAGCTTGACCAAGCCACTGTCTTACCACATTCGGAAATAGCGTCTGATTTAGAGGCTTGTCATTCACATAGTTTAGACGGTAAATTTGATAAAGTGAATTCGGAGTTATCTTCTGCAGAAATTGTTAGGCTCACTTCGAAGCCTTCACAGGTAAGGAAGATTCCAGCTCAACAGGATCACGTTTTGATTATCAAGGCTAAAGATACAAGCAGATCGCCAAACAGTATTAAGACGCAATTAGTTCAGAATATTAAACCGCAAAGGCTCGGAGTAAATATTTTACAAGTTCGTCCAACAAGAGCCAAAGAGTTACTTGTTCGTTGTAAAGGGGAAGAGCAATTGGTGACATTGAAAAAAGCCATTTTGGAAAACTCGGATTTGAAAGAACATTTGGACCTGAGAATTCCAAGACTACCAAGAGTGTCTTTCATAGTTTTTGGGGTTCCTCAGGATACTACTTCTGAGGAACTACAAATTGCTTTTCAAGAACTCTTATCATCAGGTGAGAAGAATTTTGTTTTTCCAAGGGAACCCAGATCCAGAACAGACGGTACGTGCAACTGGCTTGTTGAGGTGTCTAGAGAACAGGCACAATTGTTGAAGGACCTGAAGAGAGTCTATATTGGTTTCGCATCGTGCTTCTTTCGAGAATTTCATAAAGTGACGCGTTGTTATCACTGTCAAGCCTTTGGTCATTTAAGTCTAATTTGCAAAAATCCACCGGCCTGTGCAAAGTGCGGGAAGGGCCACCTTACTCAGGAGTGCTCCGAAAGCATTGCAAATTGCGTCAATTGTACTCACTCCAACGCCTCTGCAGGAACGAAGTACGAGACATCACATCAGGCTAGCTCATCACAATGTCCGCTATACAGGCAGGAGATTCTTCACCTCAGCAACACTCAGAAGTGACAGGCTCAATGAACATACCTGTTACTCAGAGCATCTCGGGTCTGACTTGTGCACAAGTAAATTTACAGAGATCAAGGGCAGCTACTTTAAATTTTATTGATTTTATGTTTAGAAATGAAATACAGCTTGCTCTCTTACAAGAACCTTATGTCAAAGATGGCAAGATCATTGGATTACCAAACTGTAGTAAGATATTCTTTTCTGGTTCTCTTAAAGCGTTGATAATATATAACGGCCCTCTAAATCCATTTTTTGTGGCGAGAACTTTAGATGCAGTGACAATTCGCTTGCAATTTATCAATAGAAGTATTAATATTACTAACGTTTATTTTCCACCGACGGCCGATTTAGATAGCAATTTAACCGAACTTTGTTCACATATTATTCATAATGATCATTTGCTTATTGCGGGTGATTTTAATGCTACGAGTCCTCTTTGGGGTGGAAATCAAGAAGATCATAGGGCTGCTAAAGTTCTTGATTTTATCCACGAAAACAGACTGTGTGTTCTTAATTCCCCCGATTCAGAGCCAACATTCTTGACTGTCAGAGCCAAGGGTTGGCCTGATATTACATTAGCTTCATCTCCTTTTGCAATTTCTATTACAAATTGGAGGGTGTTGACAGGTTTGTCTATTAGTGATCATCAAATTATTTTGTTTGAAATTGGAATCTCGGAAGACATAATTTTGAAACGTAGATTTAAAACTTCATATGGTGGACATGAAAAATTTATTGAGAAACTTCGTCCACGAATTTCTCAATTTATAAATTTATTTGAATCTAATACTTCTCGAGAGGATTTAGAAAATAACTACGACTTTTTTATTGGTTCATTGATGGATGCAGCAACAGCGTCCTATAAGTCGAAAAGAGTACGGATTAAAACCTCTACATCATGGTGGTCTGACTCGCTCACAATAAAAAGGAACAAAGTTCATGCTTTAAGGAGACGTATGCAAAAAGAAAGGGATGACAATATAAGGCATTCATTTAAAATTTCTTATAAGAAGGAACTAGCAATTTTTAAAAGATTGATTATAAAGACAAAAAGTGAATCTTGGAAGGCATTTTGTGCTGCTATTGAAAATCCTTATGGCATCACTCAAAAGATTGCAGTGGACAGAGTATTTCGACCTCTTCAGCTGCCAGTAGAGGTAGCTCCGGACTGTACTTCTCTGGGAGAGAAATATAAAAAAATTTTAGATGAGTTATTTCCATTGGATTTGGAGATTGACGATATGGATTTACATAAAGTAATGCGAGAAAATTTTAAAAATCAAACTTGGAATTCTACTTTAAGTGACTCTGCCCTCCTGGAGCTTGAGGAATTAGAAAATACAATTCGTTCTCTACCATCTAAGAAGGCCCCCGGACCAGACGGTCTTGATAATATTATCATAAAGATACTTTTCAAAGAATTCCCCCAATTGTTGTTATCTTTATATCGAGCATGTTGGAAATTGGCTTTATTTCCACGGCAGATGAAAATTGCCGAAATAGTTTTATTTGGCAAAAAAGGTAAAGATCCTGCTATTTTGTCTTCTTATAGACCAGTGAGTCTTCTTTCTTCTTTAAATAAACTCTTTGAAAAATTAATATTGAACAGACTAAATTATTTTCTAACTGAAAATAAAGTGATCAGCGACTTTCAATTTGGATTTAAAAAGGGGGTTTCAACTGAAATGGCTGTTTTTAATCTGCTAAACACAGTAAAACGCAACAGGGATGGTAACAGGCACACGTTAATCATCTCCATTGATATACGTGGTGCATTTGACACGGTCTGGTGGCCTGACATAATTGATGCATTGGATAGCGCAAACTGCCCTGTAGAAATTTTGAATTTAATTCGAAATTATTTGGAACAACGCAAAATTCAATTAACCCTGGATAATGAAATTTTAATAAAAGATTTGCAAAGAGGCTGTCCACAGGGTTCCTGTTTAGGACCAACCCTGTGGAACTTAGTCGCTAATTCGGCCTTTGGTATGTTTGAAAATACTGAACAAGTAACTTTGCAAGCTTATGCCGACGATTTTCTGTTAATTATCTCAGGCGTAAAGGACATTGAAGTAAGAGCTCAACAAGCGATTAATAAGTTTGTAGAGTGGGCAGACATGCATAAATTAAGAATTTCCGAAGAAAAAACTACTATGCTGTTTATCGGTAGGAAAAGAAAAATGCGTCGAAATCCGTCTATAAAAATCCATGGAAGGCCAATAAAATGTGCAAACACCTTGAAATATTTAGGCTTTGTTATCAGCAATACGCTGTCTTGGTTTCCACATGTGAAACATCTTAAACAGAGATGTGCCGTTCTTACGAATGGCATGACAAAGACTATGGGCCTTAATTGGGGTACTTCCCCAAAAATCTTGCGGCTGTGGTATAAAACAATCACTGAAAGAGTTCTTTTGTACGGAGTCTCCATTTGGGGTTTTGATATGAACAAAACTATGAGTGGCTTACTGAATTCAATACAGAGGCATCAGCTATTACTTATTTCCAAAGGTTATAGAACAACCTCGACAGCCTCACTGTAGATTTTGGCGGGTATACCTCCATTAGATCTGCAGGCTCAAAGAGACTCTTTCTTAGGACGGATCCTACGATTACGTTTGAATGGGGATTTATGGAACCAACATCACCTAGTAAATGATTATGAACTACGGGTTCCATCTAATCTTGGCCATCCTGCCTCTTTAAAACTCAAATCTGCAGTCAATTTATACTATACGGCTCCAGTAGCCAATGACATTGCTCTATTTACAGATGGTTCTAAAACTGAACGTGGAACAGGTTGTGCATTTTGTGTATTTAACAATACTCAAAAGGTATATACATGGACTCGAAGGCTTGATAACAGAAATACTGTTTTTCAGGCAGAACTTTTAGCGATAAACGCTGCTCTCACTTATGTTAAAAGAAATCTATTGGGCAAGACTAAGATCTTCAGTGATTCATTATCTAGTCTGCAGGCTATCTCAGACATTACGAATAGAAATCCGATTGTACAAGTTATTCAAGAGAAATTGCTAAGATTTAATTCATCTGAAAGACCACTTCTTACCTGGGTGCCAGCTCATGTTGGCATACTGGGCAACGAAGAAGCAGATACTTTAGCTAAATGGGCTGCTAATGATATCAACGGAATTGAAAATCCAACGAAATTGCCTTTTTCACACTTGAAGAGCGAGACTTTAAATACACTGCTTGTGAAATGGCAGGAAAGATGGACTAATGACTCCACAGGAAGACGAGTCTTCTCTTTCTTTCCAAAAGTTTCACTCAGTCAAAGAAGCACATCGAATTTTTATACTCAATTTTTCACTGGTCATGGACCTTTTAATACATATCTCTTTCGATTTGGACTACGTACGACTGAGCTTTGTTCTTGCGGGGAGTTGGGAGACCCTGAACACTTTATCTTTCACTGTCCATTTACTAAAAACCTTCACTTGAATAAACCTTTAGATCAACACAGGCCAAAATGGGCTGAAATGATATTAAAAAACTATAGTGAGAGTAAGAAATTTAAGGAAATTATCCTTTTCTGTCAGGAATTAAATTTTTCTGTAAATAATTCTCTCAGATCATCTCTATTGGGAGTGAGTAATTGACTTTCAGCGACTGTTAGATTTTTACTGTATAATGGTAATTGTTTAACTTTGTGTGTTTGATGCTTATTATTGTTCAGTTTTGTTGTTTCCACTACTTATGTTACTGATTTAAAATTAGAAGTGGTTTTACGTAGAACAGACGTATCTGACATTGAATGCATCTATGCTCTTATAAATTGTAACAGTTAATTGTAGCTTATTAGTTTTGTAATTGTTAATTAAATTTAACTGAAAATTTTTGTGACAATTTTATTATTTTGCATATTTTAATGCGTTTTTTTGTAATTGAATTGATTCACTTTGGTGAATTTGATAGGCATTAATTGTGCATTCTATTATAAAAATTTGCATTCATGATAGTTATTTTATATTAATTTTCTTTACTTTAATCTTGAATGCATTTTGTTTTTGATTTTGAAATTCTGTAAAATTTTGTGTCGGCATTTTTCTAGTATTGCATTTGTCTTAGCGATGCCAGCAAACCTAATCTAGAATAATTATTTTATATACCTTTTTGCACTTTTCTGAATTGAATAGTTGACCTGTTTTTGTGAATTTTATTGGTTTTACTTGAGTTCTCTATTGTAAAATGTGCATTTAAGGCAGCATTTTATAATAATTTTCTTTGACTTATTTTTGAATGTATGTGGTTTTTGGAATCGGAATTTTTCATATATTTATGTTGGCATTATTCTTGTACTGTATTTCTATCGCGTCGCCAGCAAACCTGATGTAGAGTTTTTATATTACTTGGAGTGGTTTTGTTTTTAAACCAAATTTATGTTTTGCATTGTAATAATATCTCAGGTTCAGTGTATTTTATGATAATATTGTTCAGGTATTAGTTATTGGTTCTTAATTCTGAATTCATATGAAAAAAAATTTATTTGGCAGTTTATTATTGTCTTAGTTTATCTTTATGCATTTTTTTTTCCTAAATTGAATGGTTCTTCTTGAATTTGTGAATCTAATTGATATTAATTGTGTATAATGCAGTAATGGATGTATTATATTTTGTTTGTACTATAGTTTTTATTTAAATTAGTTGGACTCAGTTTTGAAAGTATTTCGTATTTTCAGTACAAATTATGAAAGTATACTCGGTTTATTGTTTGAATGCTATAGGTACTACTTGTAACATGCTTTCTTTAGGGTCTTTTATGACTATGTTACTTATGTTCTTGTGTTCTTGAAGGCCTTGTATGCCACTGTAAACTTATTCTGCTTAGTCATAATAAATAGCTTCTGGAGGCAGGGGCTTTAATCCGTGTAAGGCAGACATCATGTCAGCTAGGTAATGGAGCCCCTGTTCTCTGGTTAACAGTGCCGTAGTAATGCAAATAGCAGTATCATAGTAATATGTCCTCCGCTTGGCGAGAACTGACCCTTTATTTCTGTCTTGCTCCATTTGCAGAGTTAAATTTTATAACTTTCACTCTCTTCCTCTATTTTTCGTAATGCTATATGCGATCACTTTTCTTGGATTAAGCATAACTCTTTATTAAATATAAATCTAACATACTGTATTTCCAAAGATAAGATGATGATGGTACGTTTTACTTGCAGAACATATTATTATAGGCGTATAACACACTGTCATATACTTTGAGTGTAATAATTTAAAATTACCTATGTGAAATTTTGCATGTTCTGAAATTAAATAAAAACACGCAAGTGAACATGCTGCCAGTTCATTTAGTAATCTGTTGAAACCAAACTCAAAATTTATTACATATAAAATTAGCCAGATAGTTTTTATGTAAACGAAGCTATTGAGCCGACATTTTAAACATAAAATGCAAGATAAATGGAGATAAAATGCACAGTACACCCCGACGTTCATAAATCTGTAAGCTGCAAATTTTCAAAGTGTAAGCGAGGCATAGGAAATTGATTTAAGATGAAAGTTTCGAAATTTTGACCCAGAGCAAACGTAAACACATTGATATAAAATTGGTGTAAAATTAATTTACATATTAAATAAATTTGGGAAGAATTAATTTCTTTGAAGAGAAAAGCTTCTACATGAAGAAAAGCAAAATCTGCTGTCTGACTGTTTTGAATTTTGAGTACTTCATCAAATATTAATACTTTTAAAAACGTTAAATTTATGCATTTGATATTTTTGAAGTGCAAAAGAGTAATTTAATCAAATTGCTGAACATTAGTGTTATCACAGCGCAAATGGACTGAAAATCGGAAATGTTCGTGTTAATTCTTTTTTTCAAGCAAGATAAAATACTTTATTTTATAGGTTTTCATTTCCATAGAGATTTCCCTTTTTGGATGGGGGAGAGTAAGAGAATATTATGTTCGCAAGATCAATAAAATACTTTGTTTAGAAAAGTTAAATTTCGAAGTCGAAGTGAAAATCATTTTCGCAGTTCTTTTTCGAGTAAATGAACCTATAAATAAATGGGTGCAACAGAAGAATTTATTTTGTATTTTCATTCTAAATAAGAAAAATGTTATCGAGTAGATTCCATTTATTTTCTTTGAAACCTAAATCTGTGACGTAATGGAAAAGAAACAAAATAGTGAAAAAAGAACAAAATAGACTTATAGTAAAATCGTTGACAAAAATATTTTGCATATTTAGAAACATATGAAAAAGTAATGGATTAAGTAGGTAAGTATCAGTATTTCCAAATCAGTGTAGTGTATTTTGTATATTAAATACTACTATATCAGTGTTACCATATCAAAATTTATAAATACGAATTTCTAAGCAAAAATCAAATTGCAAGAATATAAGACAAAAGAAGAAACTCACGAGTCTCATACAACTGCAAGTTTGTATGAGACTCATGAGTTCTCTGATAATCTTAAAAATTATAAGTTTGTAGAGACATTAAGTTATTTCGAAGCAGAACAGATGAAAAATGAGCAATGCCTTGAACCACGGATCTCTTGATAACGCGTCGAGTTTGCTGACGACCACGAAGGCATGTTAAGGAAGCGGAAGAAATTACTTATATATTCCCCCTTTTAAATGGCGACTGGGTATACGGGTCCCAGTCGCCAAATCCTGGTGGTGGAGAATCATCATCCACCACCGTTTTTAGTTCAGGTGCCACTGTAGAGACATTAGGTACTTTTTGAAAGTAGGAGAGATTGGAAAAAGGGTCAGCTTCAACACCTAGCAAGCATCGGACTACAAGTAGGAAAGATGAAAAATGTGCAATGCCCTCGCCAGGACTGGCACCACGGACCTCTCGAATGCGCTCCGAGCGTGCTGACCACTACACCGCGAAGGCATGCTAAGAAGGCGGGAGAAATACCTTATAAGTTAAATACAGAAAACTGTATTTTAAATAAAAATTTAAAATAGCCCAATTTACTTAATACCTTTTGCACATTCAATCATTTACTTGAATAATTTAGAAGAAACGCTAGTGTTTGCTAGTATATTAAAAGCAAATATACAGATAATGTTACAAGTTATTTTCCCCCCTTTCCTAGCGTTAGTGGTGTAGTTTTTCTGCACGCCGGGCCGGTGTTCCAGAGGTCCGTGGTTCGATTCCCGTCGAAGGCGTTGCTAATTTTTCATCTTGCCTACTTCCAACAAATACCTAATGTCTCTACAATATAATACAGGGTAAGGAATAGTATTATAGAATAAAGGATAATATTGTACTCTAAGGTAACTTACGACAGAATTTCAAATCTCTGTCTGCTTTTTAATGATAGTTGTACACATTTTACCTGTATAATATTTCTGGCATATGTTTTCTTCTTTATTTTTTATTCTCATTCTACCATTCATGTAGTTTTAAGGCAAATTTTTTCTTTCTGTAAGTACATTTGTCGACAGTATTGCTGCTTAGAAATAATTGATAAGATTTGTTTATTATTACTGATTTATTAAGCTACGTTTATATTTCTCTCAACCATTATATTTTTGAAAGGAATGCTATTCTATATGTGTTGAGAATTTCTGAAACATGATAAATGTCTCCATAAAAGTATAGTGATACAAAACTACTTCCCAAAGCATAACTCCCTTGTGTTCTATATACCATTGTAACTCGATTTTCCTAGAAATCGCAGTTTCCTTTTCCTTGCTTTGATAAATGTTCTCTCTCAAGCGAGTGCTTTTTCTTTCGCTACCATAACACTTTATTCTCATACTGCAGGTAGCATTTAGACATACCATCATTTTTGCGCTTCTCGTGTACTATTACATTACATGGCAACATAATGACAAAATAACCAGAAATTTATAGGAGTAACGTAACTAATTTTTTTGTGGCATACTGTATAGGCAGAATCTCTAAATATAAAGAAATATTTCAATGCAGTATGTTGATACGACAGATAATATTGAATATTATCGAGCTAGTGTTAGTATTTTGCTTTCTCGTGCTTGATATTTCAAATAATAATCTTATTTTGTAATATTTCTTAAGAATATGTTAATTAATTATGAGAATTGCAAAATTATATACAGTTTTAGTTAAGAAAAGGCATCTGAATTAGCATTAAATTAATCTGTGCAGATACAAATTTTCTTTGGTTGATTAAAATTTAATGCTGTGACTTCTGGAAAAGTATCAAACTGCAGTAAGTAATATATGTAGGAAAAGCACAATTTGATTCCGTGCTTGTTTATCAAAATAATGTTAACAAAAGAAAATAACTTAATAAAATATTTAATAAAACTATGAAATTATTTTAGAAATTTTTGTTACAAGCATTATAAATTAGTGATTAAATATTTAAAATAATCTATTATCCAAGAGCGAATGTTAAAGCTACGTAAATTTCAAGATAAAAGGAATTACAGCTTCAAATGCCCATATTAAAATTTGATTGTAATAATTCTTATACATTTAACATACGAATTTTTTCATATAAAAGAATTAGCCATTTTTGGCGAAGGAAATTCAGAAGTCAAACAACAAAAATCAGCGTTATATTTGATATATATTGATTTTTGTTGTTTGACTTCTGAATTGGTATTTGTTCGGCGTGTTATTGTGTTTTAATTATCGAAAGAAAGGATATGTTTTTTTTGACTTAAAAAATTCATAATAATAATAATCAGGATGAATAAAATAACAAATAAATTTGGCGAAATTTACAGAAAACATGAATTAAATTTTTAATGATAAATATTTTCTACCAGAAAATTAGCAAACAGACGGATACCAAATTAGTTTCAACACACTTTTCCGAAGTACTTCATTATAAAAAAGGTATAACAGAGTAACACAGGCACGAGAGCGAAACACTTTTAGTTCATTCTTTCAACGCTTAGTTCAAATTATCTTTCTTGAAAATAATAAAGTACACAGTTTTAATAAAATTCAATTCTAAATGACCGCTAAAATATTGGTGTTTTTTATTCAGATTAATGCTATTTAATTGGTATGATTTTAGCAATCTTAAGGACCAGTTTTTATTATTACAGCCGGTCCTATTGCTGTATCACTTCTAATACAATATTCCATGCAGTAAAAATCTTAATGTTTCTTTACAGAATAACTTAATAACTTGGATATTTCGTATCAGAAGACGCGGATAGAAATTTGCATGTTTACTAAAAGATGTCACTTTCGTATTAACTGCTAATGGTCTACATCCAACCGTTTCATAGATATATAGTCATGTGCATTATAAAAGGAATGGTGTACTTGCTATATAACATAACTATAAGATATTATTGTAAAACACTATGTAATATGAATGAAATTAAAGCATGCATTAATTCATTATTCAAACATAAATATTTAACTTTATCTAAAATCTATCCTATAAATGAAGTTGGCCGGTTTTCAAATTACTTCCCAGTATGCTAGCAAAAACACAAAGCAAACTCCAAAACCGTTTGTAGCAATATTTAGGAAGTGAGTAAAACAACGTATAGAAAGTAGTCACGTGCATAATAAAAGTTTATTATGAAAAGAATATTGCAGCGTCGCTCATAGTGTATTATGTAATCAAACATGCTTATAAAAAACTGGCACAAAAGAAATTAAAAATATAAGACAATAAATTTATTTAAGTGTTAGATTCCAGTTGGGTAGTGCTGTATTTCGCCTTTTATTACTGAGTTTTATGTGTCTTTTATCGTCATTTTATTATGTTCGTAGTGAAAGTATTAGGGTTGTAAAATTGCTTCTTCACATCTCTAAATAAGTTTTGTAAAATGTCCTTTGAGTATCAAGGGTTAAGATTAACAATCTCTGACATTCCTTATCAAAATGCAGATAGACGAAATACAGTTATTGTGACAGAGGATTATAACAAAGAAAATGATTGAGTAAAACTGACAACATTTCAGGAAGTCTTAGTTCCTAGCTGTTCCTAGTAAGTGAAAAATGTATTCACTTACTAGGAACAGCTAGAAAGCTTAAAATGGCTACTGTGATGCAATTTGGTATAAATAAACTATTAACACGTGTACCACCAGAATGTATAAAAATGTATGCTAAGTGATAAAATGCTTATAAAATCTGAGGTCAGACCTAAAGTCACATCATTTTGAGACTAAGACGTACATTTGTCAAAAGCAGGCTATTAAAAACCTTTTAAACAGAAGGACTTCTGATCCAGTGTGGAAGTAAAAAAATGGTGCCGAACTTTTCATTGATTTTTATTGCTTGGTGTATGTACATTTGAAGACTTAGCTATAGGGGTTTGCGAGAAGACAATTTATCACATCCGCTGCAAGTTTGAGCACTTTTTTTTTCATTTCTTTCCATGCTCTTTTTATCCTCGTGACTACTGACGATGAGGAAATTGTTTCCTGTTTCGAATCGCTTCCTTTTTTTCCCCAAAACGTTTTAGAGCTAGAAGGAAGGTGAAATGAAAGGAAACGATTTTAGAGACTCTACTTCGGAAACGAAGCATCAGAAATTCTTTCTTACCCATTAATATGAAAAGAAGCATTTTTATAAACATTGCAGAGATCGTATTAAACTGAAGTTCATGATAAAAAATTATAAATCAGTGTTATGAAAATTGTAATAAAACAATAAAAGAAGACTGGCAAAATAGTAAGTAAATGTTTTTAAAAATAACATATTGGGAAACATTTTTGATTGAGGAAATTAAAGTATACAATTTAGAGATTATTTATGAATTGCATTCGACTCAATGTTAGCAGAAGAGATGACGTTCTGATGAGGATAACGAAAACAGATATTTCAAATAATAATACAACTAAATACAACGCCAAGCAAAGTAAGTTCCCCATACCTTAAAACCATCAGGAACAGCAGATAGGTTGACCAATAACAGAAAGTGCATACGCAGCCATATCTTACACAGGAAACAAGCCTATACTCATGGTTTCAAGGCTAGCAGTTATTCGGACTTACATTTACCGGATAAACAGTTAATTAGCGAGGAATTTATATAAATGAAAGCAAAGTTTTCGCCATTAATATTAAATTTCAATGAAAGGGAAATTCCTTCCTTTTTCAAGCAACTAAAAATCAATAATTTTAAAAAGTGACATACATTAGAAATATTTTCTTTTCTGAATAAATGATTTAATTAATTGTCAGGCTTGTATAATCAAAGACTTTATTGGCATAATTTGAAAATATCAGTATAGTTATATCAAAGACTTATAAGCAAAATAGTACATCATTCATTTAAAATTACAAACCTCATGCAGAAATCTTTCAATATTGTAGTAGTTTATGACGAAAGTAACTAATCTGTATATTGTAAATCTAAAGTTGCTTTATTTTGCATTATGCGTTTGGGACACTCTATAGATTTTAGGCTGCTTTTATATATTACAAAGGGAAGGGCGAATGCATTCCGTAATAAATACCTTATTTATAAACACAGCAAAAAATTCCTAAATGTGGCTTTCTGGCAAGGCAAACATGCTGACAATACTAATTTGTTCCACTTAGTGTCCAGAACAAGAATCGTTATTATCGTTATTGACATAAACCAGTTTTCGACTGTGTTGCAAATCCCACACATTTACGATATTTGACAAAGTAAAGAAAATTTAAGCTCAACACAAGTGGCGTAGTGGAAACACGAATGATATAAGTTGTTATATTTTTATGAAGTTCATCTTATTCCCGATTTAAAAATAAGTTAATGCAGTTTCCAAAGGAAAGAAAAGTAAATTTCTATGAAAAGCGTAATAAGAAGTTTGATTATTAAACGCTCTTTTTACTTCCTTTGTATGAAGTAAAGGAATTGTTGTAATAGCGAAAAATTACGGGTATCACACTTCAACAGAAACATGCATTTTTATAGCTCCGAAATCCATATAGACAATTTTTCCATGACTTCTGTACGTACGGATAGAAAGGTTCTCCATTATGAAACGGCTAAATCACCGATAGATTCGGTCAAAAGCCTTCGAGTAAGTTTCTCTCTCTCTTGACACACACGCACATATATATACACATATATATGCAGGGTGCCCCATTGAAAGTAGATAAACGCTGACATATAAGGTGGGATATAATTAGAATATCTTCAGTGAACAGATAGCGGAAAACGCGTGTAAGTTATGGGATATTCACGATCAGTAATAAGTGGATGTCGCCTTCACAGCCTCTTACCACTAAATATCCTGTAATAATATCTGGCATCTATAAAACATTCAGACTGCTTTTTCACGAATTTAGTTGGCATATTGAGGATGTACCGTAGTAAAAACTGGCGTTCAGTGCATGGCTGTATCGTAAATTATACTTTCTGCCCCCTCTGTGTTTAAAAATTACACTTTGTTTAACTTAAATACCATAGTCATAGACCTCTTTGCAATACGGCGTTCGAAGACATTATTCTGACCCACCCACCCACACACACACACACACACACACACACACACACACACACACATATATATATATATATATATATATATATATGCATACACATGGTGTCTCAGCATATATTACCACGTTTGCATGTAAATTTTAATTTGCTGCCAACGTACTGAGTGAAATAATGATTACGAGATGAGCTGTAAATTTTTATTCATTGAGATGAACGTAACTTTCTATCCTATTACCTATTATCTTTGAATGAAAACGGATGTATGAAAGCATGAATTTGACATTCAAACTCCGTTACATATTCCTCATGCCATTCTACTAGAAGGCGATGTCTGTGCAACGGTAGTCAGTGACAGTAGTGAGAAGCTAAGCGTGTAGGATGTGGATGGCCGGAACGGCCTAATAATATCTCATTAATAACTTATTTATCATTTTATTTATTGATAGTTCTCGATATAAGTTATCGTACCTAAAGATTAATTGCACTATTTACAGGACCATTTCTTCCCGATCAGGGCACGCGAGAAATGGTAAAGATTTTTAATAGTGTTCCCATAGCACATATCTATCATCCATTCACTTTAAACACATGAAAGAAGCTACCATACATTACAGGAATGTGTATTTATACTATCAAGCACTAAGAAAGGCACTATTCAGACTAGAGTCGGCTTCAGTCTGAATAATACCTTTCCAACAGGAAATGTTTATTACTCCAGCCAAGAAGAGAATATAATGTTTATTTAACGGGCTACAAGCTAGAAAATCGTCCGTCACCGTGTTCGGGTTCAGTTAGTCGCTGAAAACTGCTACTACATTTAATTAATAGCACAAAGCTACCAACCAAATTTTAATAGTGAGCACTGAATGCAGCGTGGTCGTTTTAGAAAATTTTGAAGTTTGGTTCGGTCGAAATTTGCAGTGACTTCTGTAAGCTCATTTTATACATACTTTGAGCAGGATCTCGGACACCACTGTATATCCATGAGTGATAATGGGCTCTTCGTCTGAATTTCTTCCGTTCCAACAATCGAGTTCAACGCACCTGCAACCGGTGAGTAATGTCTGTCTGTACATCTCTACGGAGGATTTGCCTGTTAACTGATGGCCTATAGAAAGACATAAAAAATTTCATTTAATGACTGAATAACTTCTTTCAATTAAAAAATGGAGTCCTTAATTTATGATAATTATATGAATTTACAGTTAGAATTTACTATATTTTATGAATAGAAAATGCTTCTTTCTTCTTTTCAAAATAATTATTATAATCCAATGATAATGCATAAAACAGCTAGATAATTTGCAATGTAAGGTAAGTGCATGATGTAGCTTGAAATTAAGTCATTTAACCACAAATTCATAAAAGTATTGATTTCGTCGCGAAAATAGAAAATAATAATTAAAAATAACCTTTTTAAATTAGTTTATATTACAGACTTAAATGGATTTAAAAAAATTCACTGTAAAAGCAAAGCCTAAGTATGTGAAAAAATTTATCAAATCGACGATATTCAAAACTTAAAATAATGATTAAGAATAAGGTAACTGAAAATTCTATTATAGGCGAATGATTTAAAATACTCTTAAGTGATTATATAAGTAATCAACAATTTAAAAGTGTGTAAATAGCAAGAACTATTTTAATGATATAATAGTTTTGAACGTAATTCAATAAATGCACATTTTTTTATTACACACAAAATGAAAAAGAAAATAATAAATAATGTATTAATAATAAATAATGTATTACGTACCACTGAGGTAAGTGTTATGGGATGAATTGATGAAATAATGACTAAGCGGCTGCTCCATATTTAGATTAATGTCCAACTTCTCCAGTGAGACGATCGGGTTGTCTTCTCCCATTAAATAGCGAAGAAACCCAACCTCAGAAAGTAAACCTGAAAGAAAGATTGCACAAAGTCAATCACTAAGACACTTCAACGAATTCTTAACTTATATTATTATATCTTACTTACACGACTACAAGCAGACCTTTGAGTACATATTCCATAGTTCAAAGAATGTCCCCTAGATTTGAGTCGGTATCAGTAATACATTTGGTAAAAAGTTGACACCTTCTTTGCTGATGCAATCCAAAATTTAGAAAGATATTGCCAGAGGCTGCCACAGATAAGTTTCTTCAAATTTTGTACAGATTAGAAGGTGAAAAATAAGTTACCAAGCTCTTGCTACTAAAGGGGAGATTTAGCTGTTTTTTTAATAATAAAACCCTGTCATTATACTGTAGAGATTAAAAGAAAATATATTTTATTTGCTTAGATGACATCGTATTTTGTTGCCTGTCAGAGGTACAGGATTAATGAAAGCAACGTCAGATTGAAAGGAAACAAAACGTTTGCGTGTTGCCAACAAAGAAAAAACATTTCGAAGGTTTAAAATATAGTCCTCATTATACAATGAATGTTGCGTTAATGTATTTTATGAAGAAAGAGGGTTAAAAATGATTTTGAAAATTTATTTAAAAAGTCAAGATTTACGAAAAAGTTTATATTAGATTCAGCTCTTAACGAAGTTCTGAGGTTTTATTTGCTCGGTAGGCACATGCCAGCTGTGAAGACATTTTCAGAAAATTAAGGAAATGAACTGATACAATTTCAGCACTAATGCAGTTAGTTGAAACGAATTCCTTTCTCAGTCAAGTGAGATATGCTGACTAAACTCCAGTATATTTTAATATGGGTTTAATTCTTTAGGTAAATTAAGTGCTTTTAATAAGATGCTTGAATAAATTTCTATTAAAATTGTTTTAGTAGTTCACAAAGTAAACTTGCGATTTAGCTTGAAATGTTGTGCGTATACTAATGGTCGTGTATAAACCGCACTCTTTTCGATAAAAGGCAGATTAAAATCAGGGACTCGGCGTATACATGCAAATAATTACATATAGGTTTGTATAAGCAAACTCTGAGGATAGCATGCTGTCGGTAATACTAGTATCAGTACCGCTACCAGTGATACTGATACCAGTAGTGAAGGTATCTACTCTAGTGGTAACCATAGTTATACTAAATAAGAGGTGCTGAACACAGTAAGATGTTACTTTTGACCGGTAATAAAAATTTTGAGTAGCAAGTACTGTTTTCATTTTAGCTGCTGTCACACCTCCAAACCGATAAGCATATTATCGATGAAAGATAGGCTATCCATGGTTTATCTTCGAACTTTTTTTTAATTAGAGGTAAATTTAACGATTCGGCTTATAAAATACGGATTTTTTGCTTCATGCAAAACGAGATTTTACCATATAGTTAAGGAAAATTATTGGACTTCCCAAGGACAGTCGTCATGAATTTTCAGGTGTGACCAAGCACATGAGCAAAAAACTATAGCGTTTCGCAACTGTCCACAACATACAAAAGAAGTGGAGTACGCATCAACAATATTTCCAAAAACAACTGAAAAATCTAAGGTATCAGTAAATTAAATAAGGTTGAGAGTTGAGAAAAACCTAACAGGAGGCATGCGTGTCATACAGTGACCATTGCTTGAGTAATGCGGTATGGAAGAGAAGCACGTTCCACTTCAAACAAATAGTATTTGGGAGTGCATGATTAGGGAAATAGCTTCTAATCCTCACGCTGTGAAACAGGTATTAGTGGTGAAGACGGCATAAAAGACGACTCAGACGACGGCACAGTTCCAGTGCGCATTGTCAAGCGTTTTGTTCAATAGTCAGTTCAAAAGCAACAAACAATTCCCTAAAAAGATAAAACACCACCGAATAAAATGCAACAACATGTCACGGCTTCATGATATAGTTTTTACTTTGGGAATATAAACTAGCTAGAATTCTCGAACAGTCGTACATAGAGTTCTAGATGGTATGTAACATAAGAATCACTGACGACAGAATGCTTTAAACTTCATAGATACATTGCGTTTGCCGATCTAAGTATAAAATATTGCGGGTAAGTACTCCCTTTTATAGGTGATAATTTTGAGGTTGTTATCATTCGCAAAATGATGGATGCATTTCCCTCCCTGTTACTTTGCTTGTTTGTTTTAGAATTCCTGTAAATTTCTTTGCATTTGAAGGCGAAACGTTTTCTTGTTAGTTGATTTTATTTGTAAGTTATATACATACACTCTGCTCTTAAAAGGCCTTGCGTGTCCTTTATTTTCGGAATTACTGATTGTAGATATAGAGTTCGAGTTACAAAAGTGTTTAAAATGATGTAAATATTGATGTTTGGGCATTTTAAAACTTAAAGAAATCAGTTCTTTAAAAATTGCGATATCTAATTTTTTATACTAAAGGTATTTCTCCCGCCTTCTTAGCATGCTTTCGTAGTGTATTGGTCAGCACGCTCGGCGCGTATTCGAGAGGCCCGTGGTTCGAATCACGGCAAAGGCGTTGCTCATTTTTCATGTTTCCTACTTTCAAAAAATAGCTAATATCTCTACAGTGGCGCCCGAACTAAAAGATGGTGAATGATGATTCTTCATCACCAGGATTTGGCGATTGGGTCCCCTAATTCCAGTCGCCTTTTAAAAGGGGGGGGTATATAAGATATTTCTTTCGCCTTCTTAGCAAGTCTTCGTGGTGTAATGGTCAGCACTTCGACGCGTAATCGAGAGGTCCGAGGTTCGAGTCTTGACAAGGGCAGTGCTCATTTTTCATCTCTTCTGCTTCGAAATAACCTAATGTCTCTACAACACCTTTTGGAGCGCCTTATATTTAGGAAAGTTTTGCAACCATTATAACGTATATAACATAAAAAGTTTGACGTATATAATATAAAAAGTTGAAAGACATATTTAGTTTCAAAATTTGCGATTTGGATGTCATGTTTTATATTCCTTTGAGGGCAAAAGTTAGTGAATAAATCTGAGTAGTTCGAGGTTGTTTCTTTGCCCTTTATATGCCATTAAATTATATTCTTTTTTGATTAATCAGTAGCTTTAATTTATTTATTTGTTACATTTTGTATGCCGAAGCAATTTCTCCACAAGTAATTCGTAAGTCTAAAAACACGTTATTATATTTTCTTAAAGTTCTATTGCATCAAAATAATAAATAGTCTGATCATCGTTCAAAAAGCTCATTAAAATATAAATGTTTGTCATTTCTAATTAGTGAAAGGATATAACTAATTGGCTAAGTGACAATACTGAAGACTTCTAGTGTTTTCTAGTACAGGAACCCTGTCAAATTTACTGGAAAAGATATCTAATTCGAAAATAGTTACATTGATAAATACTTTTCACAATGGTATATATAGAAGTCACTTTATCTCCGAAAAATCATAAATCTTTTCCTAAACTTTCATTTTATTTCTAGGTACGTACAAATGCAAACATTTCGCTCTTCAGTTTGTGCACGACTCTTGAATACGATCTTTGATTTTAATAACAAATATCTTAGTTAATTCTTGCCGTACAGGTGTGATATATTTTATCTTTTATTTCTTATAACGAGTGCAAAAGTGTCTTAAGTATAGGGACCGGAAAAACATACAGAGGTTAGACTTCATAATATTTACAGAATTTATTTCTGCAAAAAATGGATGATCTTTAACTAACGTTTCTATGCTACCACCACACTTATCGAATTCTCGGCTGTAATGCTTCTCAGTCGACATGAATTAACGCATGTATAGCAGTCATTTCAGGTTTTCGGTTATGTGATTCATTTTCAACTCTCTTTCAAACGTCTGTAAAAACCTTACATCGGTGGTACATTATAAAATAGAAAAAACTGCTCCAAAATAATTTTTAAGACTCGAATAAAACTAAGAAAGAGTGATATCTTTGTTAATCAAAAATCTAATAACAATTCGTCACGCAGCGCTGTTGTGAAGCTTCAGCTCCGACATGTCAACTGCAACTAATAGGGTGACAGAGAGTGACGCTCTGCAGTCGATAAGCTCAAACATGAGTGTATATCCAACGAGTCATGCTTACGTTGAATTCTTTACAAAAGCAGAATATAAAAATCCCCGAGTTTATTTGATTGTACCTTGTGTAGTAGTTTCTTCATTAATTTAATTAAGAAATTAAGATTTAAGTAATTAAAAATAATATTTAGTAAAATATTATCTGTACTTTTACATTGCACTGCGATTATGCGTTTCATATATACTATATATAGAGAGAGAGAGACAGAGAGAGAGAAAGACTTTTGTTAATCTTTCAATAGAGAAACTGAGAGGTATTTTATGGAATAATTTAACACACTTATAACCAAAGGTTTAATATTTAAGTTGTTTGCAATTTCCATAATAGGCGTATGTTTTTTACTTGAAAAGATGTATTATCTCTTTACGCCCTTGTTTAATATGTTGTTCTGAAAGTTTAACCCTCAGAACTGTAGAAAAATCGCCGTCTGCTCTGAAGTTGATTAATTGACTTATTTATAGACAGTAAAATAATGATTACTTTTATAATATATACCGCCATTTCATAATGTATATTTACTACTTCTTTTATGGAATTTTAATTGCTAAGTAAAAAGGGATTAGTCAAGATTTCTTGGAAGCGTTTGCGGCTTCACCAGTTTTATTATCACTTTGCCTAGTAGATAAAAATACGATAACTTCATACCAGTTGAAGTAGTTAGAAGTAGCTAGAATTATGAAGGCTAACCTCTGGATGTGGGACTTGGCCGTTTTGAAACTGACGCGCAGTTTTCGCTAATAAGTTTATGTAAGTATAGGAAGATATAAAGAAATTTTAATAAAACTGCACATGATCATAATGTTTGTGTTTAAGTTTTAATTTTAATGCGTTTTTAATCTAATAAATTCCTTAATTATTGTTATACTTTTTTAACTTACAGTATGTTTAGCCTTCTTAGCTCTAAATAGCCCTAAAGGCTGACTGAATTAGTTCTATTATGCAAATTAGATCGAGAGAGTGATTAAATAAATAGGTACTTTAATTTAATTTGTGCTATGAAAGAAAGGAGGCAAGGCATCAAATAATATGCCCTGATATTAAAAATCAAACTGATCAAAATTAATTTATAACAATATTTATTATCCCAAATCACCATCATCAAATTGAGAACATATTAATCTTTATCCTCTGAAGTACATCTGGAAAAAGTTTGTTATTCTTGTTAAGGGAACAAAAAAGTTCTACTTCCGTGTTATTTTAGGTTTAAGTTTTAATTACAGTGTCAAAATTATCCGTCATAAAATATAAAGTAAACACTCTTAGATTAATGAAAAAAGAAATTCATGGTTTTACAGACTGACAAAATATTTAAACATTGAAACATTTTCTGTATGCGAAATTTACGAAGTGAAAACAAAGTTCAAAACATTTTTTATTTTACTACAGAAGTCTTCAGGGGAAGCTGATAGAGAGCTTATATGTTGATAAATGTTATTTTAAAATAATGAACTTATAGTTATTAATTTTACTTAGACTGTAATATGTAGGAGAATAAATTCATTTTCTCTACCCTTTAACCAAACTTTGTTTGATATTAAATATATTTACGCTGTATGTATTACCTCCATATTATTTTAATATGCTAACAACATTATTATACTTTACTGCAGCTAATAATCAAAATTATCTTTTTACATCATATATAGTGTCTGCAAATCTCATCATTCTCAGCATTCAATATTTACCCAAATCATAATTTTTTCTCCTTTATTTTACTTCTTATTTTGGTAAGAAATACGTTTAAAAGTCATTTATTGATTTTCTAGCAATAGCAGTGGATAATATTGATTTTCATCGTCTTCGTTTTTATAAATGATTAATTTTATTTTATTTATTTATTTTAGTTTGCATAATAGTTTAGTAAATTAAAGTAAGGTTAGGAGATACTTTGAAAAAATTATTCCCTACAGCCGGGTCAAATCTAAAAACTAGAAATAGATGCTGTTTTTATAAAAGCTGACTCAATAAACTCGTACATAAATGCTTTATTATGGTGTTTTATGTAATTCGTAATTTATTAGCCCTTCCAACTTGCTCCATAAATAGACATTAGAGACATGTGGAAGATGATAAAGTCCCCTAATTTTCTAAAATTTCTTAATTCTTGTGTTCGGTGATCACGACCCGAGTTACGATTGCAAATGAGAAGGATGCACCTATTTTAAAGTAACAGACAGTACTCGATAGTACCAAGAGTATAAATATTAAATATGAGACAAAATTAATCAAAGATCACTTAACTCACAGAAAAATAAGAAAAAAGAAAGGGCTTGTTTAACAAAATAACTTTTTTTTTTTTTAAAAAAAGAAAGTCACCTTTTTTTAGTTCCTCGTACGAAGTAAAGAAGTACTGTAATCCTGAAAATTGTCGGGTATTATATTTCACCGAAAATCAAGAATAAAATATGACCCAAAGCATCCTAAAATGCTTCGAACAGTGACCAAGAATAATCTTGATATAAATTTTATATGTTAATTAAAGTGCTACAGAATACATATAGTAATGTTCGCATGTGTTTATGGCCATCGTATAGTTAAGAATCGTACACGACTTTAAATATATTGTCATGGAATATTTTACCCAAATTCAAATCGTTAAAGCATGTTTATTTGAATGTAACTCCAGCTTTTCAAGCATGTCTAAAGCATGGAACTAGACCCTAGATACTTTAGAACATACTAAAAAAACTCAAATAACTTCAGACATCTGGGTTGAACTTAAATCTTAATTTTATGAGAAAGCCCTTATTTGTTAAATTTGAACACAGACAACATTTTTTGATAAATTGTAAACTTTATAATTCCCATTTTTGTCGAGTAGAGTAATTTATTACTGCATATGGGATGTCTTCTTCATATAAAACATTCATTAATAAAAGGTCTTGGAAATGCATCTACTTGGCAGTGTCTCAAATCGCAAAACTGCAGTACATGTGTTTACTTTTAATGTGAATAGGAAATTTTTATTCAGGCACAGTGTCAAGGAATTTAATCACTAAATGATAAAAGGGAAAAATGATAATATGTTATTTATAAAAAATTATAATTAAAAATAAATTCCTTGTCCTGATCAAAAATACAACCTTAATGCATGACATGAAATATGGCGATGGAAGATTTTCATTTTATGCAAACGTCAGAGAACATCTAGAACTAAAGCATGATTTTAAAAAGCACTTTTATTAAAGTTGAGTTTCATCCGTCTTCTTACTTTCTATGCATTTGAAATATTTATTTTCGTTACAACGCAGAAGAAGATATCCATTTCAATTCGCTAACCTTCAAATACGCTTTTCCTTGCCAACTTGTGCCATTAATAACGCACCCCAGACAAAGGGATTAGAGCTTGATTAATCATCTGCTCAAGACTACGCTGATGAATTGCTCCCTATAATTTGAAACACGATTCGGGAAATAAGAATGGTTTGGGTTGGGAAGGAATCCATCAATAAGCAAGTCAAAGGATAAGAATATCGCTTACCAGTTTCAGTTAACAGTGGTATCAAAAATGAATTAAAAAAACACTGCCTTATAAAAAGTTGTAGAAGGAAGAAAAGAATTCTGTAGGTAACACCTTTATTGTTTGCATTCCTTAATTTTATTTCATTCTAAATATATTATTTTTATGGCTTGCTTTCCCAATTTCCTAAATTCGATTTAGTATGTCACAGTTGTAACATAAATGCAACTCCAGCTATTCGAGTTATGCCATTGTTGTTGAATGAAAGTTACCGGAAAACATTTTTAGAGTTTTGATTGAGAGATCTAGCCTGAAAGAGGACTATTTTATCTACACTAAATTTAATTGATGATTCTAATGAAAAGGTTGCCCATACAGATAAACCTTCATTTATCTTAACTAAAAATTGTACGCTACAAATTTGATAACACACTGTTTCTGATAGCTCACGGCAATCATCATGGCATCATCAACTGTGCTCTCACGGAAATTTCAACTCTGAATTTCCAGTGGCTGTCCTGGATAAATTATCTGCAATGAAATCTTAACGTTTGTGTTTATTGAAAAGATTTCATCTCTTAAGTAATGCAATATATTCAATTTCTTCTATTATTACTCTGGAGAGAATGAGGATAATTCACGTAAAAGGCTTAGCACAATTTAAAAAATAATTTATAATCATTTTCTCTAAAGACGTTATGCAGAATCAAAGAATATGTTTAAATGTCAGTAAATTCGGCAAACATTTACTCTATTTCAGCTAACCGTTTACATCATGATAGCGCGACTGGAGGAATATTAGAGTTCTTTAGAACAGTTTTACAAGATGAAATAGAAATTATCCGAAATGAAATTTTGGTTTCAGTAGGTCACTGGAAAAAGTAGCCTGATGGCGCATCAAAATCCAGTCTTACAAGAGTCTCTCCAGTATCACCGAAAACCAAAATTATCCACATTTGGGTTCCGATTTTAGTAGCTCAATGTAATAAGCAGCTTGGCTTAACTAAGCATGAAAGCGTTGTCTCATTAGATTTATTTATAGACAAACCTTTACAATGTTTGATTTATTCTAGGTATTTTCAATTAAAAATTACCAAATAATAAGATTTAAAGATGAATTTATGCATGGGTATGTTACAATTAAATATTAAATTTTCCTTCAAACTATTAGGTAAGGAACCTCTTTGAACTACAACTGCAATTTTTAAGTCATAGTTTCTTATTTGAAATTTTAGCAATAGATTGATCAGTGGATCTGCTAAAGTTAACGAAAAGCCACTGTAATATTAGAGCGCTCAAAATTGAGTAATACAATATTGTTTTCCATTTTATACCACAATTATGTAATTTAAATCAAGCTAATATCAGAGGGAAGAAAATATACACATATGAATTTCAAAGAAATTTCAGCAAGGTGTTAGAGACAGGCATTAACAGTTTACTTCACTATAGGCATGGGGTTCTAATTCGACTTCGCCCCCCCCATAGCTGCAAATATATTTGCCAGAAATAATCGTATACCTGTGAGTGTTCAGGGAAGAAGTGATTAGGATGTTCATCTAACAATTTAATGCCAAAGAAGGCTTATAAGGTATTTCTCCCGCCTTCGTAGTGTAGTAGCTTGCATGCTGGGCGCGTATTCCAGAGGTCCGTTGTTTGATTCCCGGTGAGGGCGCCGTTCATTTTTCATCTGTCATGTTTCGAAATAACCTAATGATTCTACAGTGGCGCTCGAAGTAAAAAGGGTGGTGGATGATGATCCTCCGCACGCAGGATTTGGCGATTGGGTCCCCTAAAAACCCCAGTTGCCCTTTAGAAGGGAGAATATGTAAGGTAGTTTTCCCGCCTTCGAAGCAAGCCTTCGTGGTATAGTGGTCTGCACGCTGGGCTCGTATTCCAGTGGTCCGTGGTTGGATTCCCGGCGAGATCGTTGCTCATTTTTCATCTCTCTGCTTCCAAATACCTAATGTCTCTACAAGCTGAGTTCACCTTTTCGTCCTAGTACAAAAAGCTTAATAACGTTTGCTATGACACAGAAAATTTACAGTGGTGGAAAAAATTGTGGACACTTTTGGAAATTTTATGTTTTTGAACTTTGTATGCTAATAGAAAATATTACATTTCGCAAAATGCAAACTTGTATATATCACTTTAAAGAGAATTTATTACAGAATTCAATACAAAACACAAAATTCAATTATTTGCAATACAAAAAAGTTATATGTACTTTAATATAAATAAAAAATACAGTTATGAAGTGGTTTGTGATGCCTAGCTTTTCTGGTCAATCACTGTTCTTGTTCTGAGAACCAATCAAATGTTAGTAACAGCTAGTAGAAGCTGACATCATGTTTACACTTAAAACAATTCATTATTTTGCTTTGTTCTGTAGAAGGAGGACCTGTTTCTTATACACTGCAATTTCAAGTAGGAATTTTTGAAAAATTTTTTAATATTTAGTCAAGAAGCAATGACATCAAATAAAAGAGTAGATTGGACACCTAGAAAGAGATGTAATATTATTGTGTTACGAGAAAGTGGTCTTTCCTATGCTAAAATTGCAAGACAGGTGGGTGGTTCAGTGACTACATCTGGAGTCCGAAAGTTTTGTTTACGATATCAGGAGACAAATTCAATAAAAAACAAAGAAGGAAAAGGCCGAAAAAGGTGCACCACATCTATTGATGACAGAAGAATAAAAGGACTGTGTCTCCAAGATAAAAAAATGTCATCAGAAGTGATCTGAATGATGCTGGTGTTTCTGTCAGTTCAAGAACAATCAGGAGAAGATTAACAGATGTTGCACTGAGAGGTAGAATTCCACGAAAAAAGCTTATCTTAATTTTCAGCAACGAGAAAGAAGACTACAATGGGCAAAGGAACACATTAATTGGACAGATGATCAGTGGTCACAAGTTATATGGAGTGATGAAACTGAGATATCGTTATTCGGTAGTGATGGGCGAAAATATATAAGACGTAGAATAGAAGAAGAGCTACATCCGGACTGCATTCAAGCAACTGTGAAGAACCCAGTTAGTGTTATGATTTGGTCATGCATGTCAGCAGATGGTATCGGTCGCCTTCGTGTCATCGATGGGACACTGCCAGAGAACACATTGACACTATTCTAGAACCAAAACTTCTACCTTCCATCAGAGATCTCTTTCCCAACAATGCTTCGTTTATTTTTCAGCAGGATTCTGCTCCTTGCCACACGGCCAAAATATCGAAAGAGTGGTTTCGTACAAAGAGCATTAAATTGTTGTCATGGCCAGGAAACAGTCCTGACCTGAATACTATCGAAAATTTGTGGCACCGTTTGAAACCTCTTGTCCGAATGAAGCGCTCATCAAATAAAAGGGAACTAATTGAGGCTATAAGTGTTTCCTCGCATCATGTAATAACGAAAGAAGAGCTAAAAACTCTTGTTAGCTCAATGAAACGTCGATGTGAAGCTGTAATCAAAAATAAAAGGGTACATAACTCACTGCAATCATCACTATCTAATGCATATCGATAACTATTATCTTTAAACTTTTTTATATTGCAAATAATTGAATTTTGTGTTTTCTATTGAATTCAGTAATTAATTCTCTTTGAAATGATATATAGAAGTTTGCATTTTGTGAAACGTAACGTTTTCTATATGCATACAAAGTTCAAAAACATAAAAATTTCCAAAAGTGTCCTCAACTTTGGCCACCACTGTAGAGTCATCAAATGGGTTCGATGTATGAATTAAAATGACGTAGAAGATTATTCCTCACCACAGGAATCTGATCACCTGGGTCTTGCAGTCGTGGCATAAAAATACGGACAAATAGTGTAATACTTCTTTGGCGAAATGAAGCAACTCCAATGATGGAACACAGCAATAACTTTTATTTAACACTCAAAAAAATGGCGACATACAAACAAACAGAGAAAACATATTCTATCATTTAAAAATAAATTACATTCTTCGTGCGAGAGTTGCACGAGGCACTAGAGTCTGGTTTCAAATATTGCCATTCACAAATACCTTAATGTTCATCTATTTAAATTATTTAAACTACAAGATTTTAATATTATTTAAAGCTGTTACAACCTCCGTTAGGAGATCGCGAGTTTGAATCTCGCCGGTGCCTCCAAAATAATTAAGACTGTAATACTTCTTTGGCGAAATGAAGCAACTCCAATGATGGAACACAGTGTTAAAATTTTATTTAACACTCAAAAAAATGGCGACATACAAACAAACAGAGAAAACATATTCTATCATTTAAAAATAAATTACATTCTTCGTGCGAGAGTCGCACGAGGCACTCGAGTCTGGTTTCAAATATTGCCATTCACAAATACCTTAATGTTCATCTATTTAAATTATTTAAACTACAAGATTTTAATATTATTTAAAGCTGTTACAATAGCATTTTAAAGCCTATGATTTCTGTCTCACTAAAGGCACAAACAATTTAGTTTCCTTGACTGCTGGTCCACCAAATTGTCATTATCTGAACATATTTTAACATAAAATACGCGATAATTATTACTTCCGAACGCATGTGAAAGCTAAATAACATATTTTGTCGGTCAGAAGTATGGAAAATATATGTAACAATTACAATTAAATTCAGCGAGCATTAGTAAGTAAAGCGAAAAAAATGTATTGAATGATGGAAATAAAGGTTTTCATATCAAATTAAAAGCTTCAAAACACAGCATTCTTGAAAATCGGAGGGCACCTATATTCTTGTCATATTTTTATGTTATTCGTTATTTCATATGCTTTCGGTTAGGAATTACAACTAATTTATTTTATTACACCTTTATTACTAATAGCTGAAACTTAATTTAAAAAGGCCAACCAGTAATCAATTGATGACCTACCGTTAAAGTAGTCTGCTTAAAAGTTTATTTTGCTCTCCTAAATCATTTCAAGTTATCAGTAATTTTAAAAATAGATTGCAACTTTAAATCTTGACGAATAGTAGTACTTATGAAGGGACGAAGGAATTTTAACGAACATAAATTTATTTATTAAAAGATAAACATTTGCATATAATATATTTATCCGACAAAACCGCTCGGAGTAACTCTTTTCTAACACATTATTTGCGTGCACATACAATAGCTATAAAATGATTTAAATGTAGTCTAATCGTAATTATTTATTTGAAATGTTCGTGGCATTTCTAAGATAAACCATGTTTCTAAAGTTAAACAACCAACCGTAAATTAGAGACAAGTAGTAATTAATTACGACAAAGCATGCGAAGGCTGTTTTACAAAGGAAGTATGTTAATGAATACTTTAACTTGATTCATTATTAATCCTTGCAGTAATATTAGATACCGCTATAAGGATTACCAATGATTTAATCACGCATATTAAGCATACTGTAGATCACCATCCTACAGTTTCTGGATCAATAAGATGTTACCGATTCGTTTTCTTAATAGTAAAATAAAATGATAAAACTTCTGGCAGGTTTCGACTTGCGTGTAGCTTGATAAATTAAAAAACTTTAATTTGCATATCTTTTTTAGTGTATAAAAAATATTTTCTCATTTCACAGCACAAATAACTCACAATTTACCTCTTTGGATGTAGTCGCACTATTTTTTAGGCAATGGCAATAATATATCTTTTCTTCAACAGAGAGGCCCACCAGAGGCCGAGCGGTAAAGTCGCTGAACACTGTTAGTTCGGTCCGAGGTTCGAATCCCGCGAACGGGCTGGCTGCATGGGCGTTTTCGTGGTATTCCCCATGTGTAACGTGTATACGAGCCAGTTTTCCTTTGAAAGTCCTCCACGCAGGCATCCCTTCCCTTAGGCAGATAGCCCTCGTGTGCTTTGCCATAATTAAATACACCATACACTACAACAGAGAGTTATAAATGGCGATAGCTTGCTAATAAGTGGTAGTTACAGTTTCGATAATTTAATTAATTTCTCAGAATACGCTGCTAGGAAATATAGTTTAACCGGTGAATAGTTAACTGGTGAAGATATTTTAAACATTTGCAAATATTTATATTAGTAAAAATAGTACAGAATGCTCTAGTTGATTCGAGTAATCAATGAAGCAATAAAATGTTTAAATAACGCAAATCTAAAAATAAAATATAATTGACATTTTTAGTGTTTAAAGAAAAACCTGGTAGTCTTTAATAGCCTGTGTAAAAGTTCAAATGCTGTTTCACCAGGATCACGCTGCTGGAACTACACTTGTCTTATCATTTGTGTTTGATTTCCAACGATGTGTCATACGAACGCAAGAAAAACTGTGTATAATAAAAAATTATGTATAATATTCTTCTTTCATCTATGTATAATAATAAAACATCTGCATTAAAAATGTCTACATATTTTTACGCCGCTCAAACCAGTATATATTCTATTGCCGTTATATGTATGTTTATTAAATTATCTCAATAAATGAATGTTCGAAATTAGGTTTTATTTTTTAATAAATTTAAGTATATTCTATTTTCTTCGCTTACTTTTTATGTGCTTGTGATAACAAAGAAATTCATAACAAATAGAAAAAATAGTTTCATCGTGTGCTATTTAAAGAAGAGCTTACTTTAACGTACTTAGCTTACTATCGTATCCTATATTATTTCAATTATTTCTGTAGAGTAACAAAAGGAGAGTTATTGATTCTAAAAAGTGCATTAAATAATCATTGTAATCTACCACTATTCTAAAATGTAGAAACTAACAATAAGTAAATACATTAACATATGTTCGAAAGAAATGGTGTTAAGAAACATCATGGAATGGTGTTAAGAACAATCAGGAGAAGATTACAGATATTGGACTGAGAAGTAGAATTCCACGAAAAAAGCTTATCTTAATTTTCAGCAACGAGAAAAAAAGACTACAATGGGCAAAGGAACACATTTAATTGGACAGATGATCAGTGGTCACAAGTTATATGGAGTGATGAAACTGAGATCAGCATTACTAGTAAATATTGCAATCCATAATAATGGCACTTTTAAGTGCTAACTATTTAAAAAACACAAATAATTTTTTGTTAATTTGAAATTTTAGTTCTGTTACCTTCCTACTGCTATTTATACTTTCATGTTTAGTTCATGTTTTTTCTTAAGTAGTGCTGTCATGTATGTTGTTTGTTAGGTTATTATTTCATTTTAGATATGAATATGGGAAGATTCTTATGGTTATTAGATTTAGGTATATTTTTGTATGAAATATTTTTGCTCACATTTATTAACTACTTTATACAGTCTTTCATTTGCATATCTTGGAGATATATAAGTTAATGGTTATATTTTTTACTATGAAACGCGAATAAATTTATACTTCAGGTAAAATACTGATTATGTTACCTTAAGAACCGCTTCCTAATTTATCATGACAGGGGCAATTTTAAATGTCTCTTTAACAGAACTAAATGTGATAATGCTGTTACAATCAAAAACGCTCTTTTTTTACCCACATAAATCTTTACTTTTATTTATGTCTGATTGAGTTTTATTTACTTAAAAAATCCTAGTATTAATGTTATATATGTTTATAATAACCCCTTTCATAATTACTCTCACTTACATACTAAATGATTAAGGAAAAAAATGATGAAATCTTAAATATAATCGTAACTTAGAATCGTAACTGAGCAAATCAATACTAGCGAATAACTTCAATATCAAGAATCAATTCACTAGAAGCCTGCAAAATATACACTAGATGGTCTGTTTTTATAATCTACAACGTTATAAATATATTTGACTAATTAATGCTTGGGAATAATGCTTAGACATCATGTACTTTTGCATTATGTTGTCGACGGTAATTGTTGGGCGTCATCGAACCATGAATGTTGGGCGTCATGCACCATGAAAATCACAAAACTAACTTGCGCCAAGCTTTTCTGAGGAATTCTGTGCCATATTTCTATTTGCAACACTTACAGTTAAATACACTTTATACGTTCTGCAAAATTCACCAAAGAGTCACTGCTGAAATGTTCAACCCGCTTCGTATTCGTTTTGCGCTTTATAGATAAAGAATTTCGTCAACTGCTACTATTCATACCTTTAGTCTTTCCGGGAGCTCTGTTTAGAACGAACGCTTACGAGTACAAACTACTACAATTATGGTTTTGTCGGCCATGTCCAGCTATTCTTTTCCTAATTCAACAAATGTTATTCCTCTCCATCTATAAATGAACCGAAGTGCCATCACAAATCTGATTCTGTAGCCCTCGAAGTAATTTATTTTCAAAATGCAAGAAACAAATACAACAATAACAATTAGTTTATGTCTTTGTCAATAAAAAAATAGCTTATACAGAATTAATTTTGCTTTTGTCCTAACAAAATTATAGATAATCAGTCGAGCATACATCAAACGAAAGCGCAATTGTAGTAAATTTGTTCTGACGTCCGCTTTTTCCTAGCTGGTACTAAGTCGCGTTGCTTGGTGGTAGTTTTAAAACTAAGACGGTATAATACGTAAGTACCGACAAGTCTTAAAGCATCATCTGATAAGCAATTAATTAATATGCACAAATATTTACAAATAAGTTAGAAATGTAAAAACATTTTACAAAATTCTCAATCTGAATTAAATTGTATCGATCTGTACTGATGTACACTAAGAGGAAAAAAAAGGACAGTTCTATATCTGTCCTTTTTTCTACTGGGCCGATTGTTGAAATTAACTTGCGTTTTTCATGTCTCGAAAGCGCGACTTAGGATACATATTAGATTTTTATATAGCATTATTCTAATTAATATAGATATTTTGAAACACAATCGGACTTTTTCTGAAATGACATTTTTTTTTGGTAATGACATGGTAATGTTTTCGTAGGTCGGCCAACTAACCTTCATTTTTTTGTTTCTTTCTTTTTTCTTTTTAGTCCAAAGGGATTTGAATCCCGAAGGAATATTAGTTTCGTTTTGGCATTTTGCGTCGGACGGATAAATGTCGGTTCACTTTTCAAACTGTTGCCATAAAATGTTAGAGTCCTGCATTATATATGAAGAAATTAAATAATGAAAATCTGCGTAAATGTATGTATATTTCTCACATTGTCATAAAATAACGGTACATAGAGTCATCGAATTTTGAATAACGTAATCCTCCAACGAATATGAGCATGTGGAAGACCAAATTTGAAATTTGAAATTTGTTTTATGATCGATTTCCTATTTTTTAAAACTTTGACGAATTTTTGATTAACAAACTCAAGGATTTCAAAGCGAGCAATGGCAACGTTGTGCAGAAAAAACATTTTTATCTCCAGCGCGTGAGTCTTTGTATCGGAAATTCTAAAGATATGCTCGTTTTAAAACTATTTTGCGATATTGCTGTTGCACTGGATCTTATGGTTTAAGTGCGAGGAACATGATATTTAATAAAGAAAGGTAACACACAAAATGTTAAAAAACGCCCCTTTGGATGTAATTTAAAATCTGAAACATTTCAGATTTTTTTTTCCAGTGTCCTTTGTAACTCTGCTTCTAAAGAGGCAGAAAAGTTAAGATGGCTCGTATATCTTAAAATCCTCAAAATATTAAAATATGTTACTGTTGTATGATGGAGATAATTTATATATCTCCATCATATCTGCTACTAGCTTCGCGAAGGAACAGAGGATGTCTACTCCGATTTTACTGCTATCCTATCTTGCAACAGAAACTTCCAGCATTGCATCATCCCTCAGTGTATATAAAGGCCTTTATGATGAAGGTGCAACTAGGCAGTGATGTGTGCACTTCTCAGCTCCCAATCACAAGGGTGCTCAACTGAATTGCCCGTGCAAGTAAGTGAACTAGATTCATGGACAATGAAGATTAATGTTCTGTTTAAATATTTGAAGGAAGCGATATAAATTACTTATAGAATATTCTGGGAATCTATTGATATACGGGTAATGAATGGCCGCTAAATTTCCAATTATATTTGTCAAACGGATAGTAATAGAGCAAATTGTGTAAATGTTTGTTCAAATTCCTTTCCTCAGTATTCTTTTCTGATCGAGCCCACCAGCGGCCGAGCGGTAAAGTCGCTGAACACTGGTAGTTCGTTCCGAGGTTCGAATCCCGCGAACGGGCTGCTGCATGGGCGTTTTCGTGGTTTTCCCCATGTGTAGCGTGTATACGAGCCAGTTTCCTTTAAAACGTTCTCCATGAAGGCATCCCTCCCCTTAGGCAGATAGCCCTCGTGTGCTTTGGCATAATTCAATACACCAACCTTTTCTGATCGTATGTTATCTATGCAAGTTAAATGTTAAGAGGGCGCATTATTATCTAGTAACCAAGTCAAATATTACGACAGAGATGATAATTGAATTCTGTACACGAATTGTAAGTTTTAAAAAGCCGAAGAGAAACGTTCATATTACGCCAACTTAAAATTTTTGACTGAATAAATCAAACTTAGAAATAAGCGCCTAAGAGTGTAATGTCCTGAAAGTGCAATAAATAACAAAAACTGCTATGCATTGAGAATTTACAGCCTATCATGTGAACTCTTCAGTACAAAACTCCAGTTAACGGATAAACAACTTTCAAGCAAGGATGCATAAGCAAGTTGGAAGACGGTAACAATTAATTTACACTCAGTGTGCTCATTTAGAAACTACAATTAATAAGCTTTCTGGTACTTAAATACCAGAAAACTTTAATTTAATAAATTTTCTGTTGGCCATTTCTGCATAAAAATCTTGTTGCTAGATGGTAAGATTTAGCACCAATAATTGATAAGGTGACTCCACGATACACAAATAAGATCTTCTCTTTGATTTTATGAAAGCCCTTTCTTCATTAGACCGCTTCGTTTTTGTAAGGATAGAAATTAATTACTATTCTTCTGTTTCTATCTTGTATCTTGAGAAAATGATTAAATTTTGGAACCTAGCTTCTGCAGAACAAGCAGTAGAATAATAGCTGAGCCATGAAGCAGTGAAGTATTTGCAAAGTCAGAAGATCCTGCTATTATACTCAAACATCTAAATACGCATACTTTAAACATCAAACGACAGTGAAATTCTGAAAAATGACGCAATAAAGAACAGCGCTACACAAATTAGATTTCGTATTTAAGCGAATTCATGTGGCATCGAGGTCATAAAGAAGACTGTTTATAATCGTTTTAAATGCCATTAGAGATTTTTTAGCCAACGAAATGACTGGAGCAAGTTTTAATGAATTTGTTTGTCAGCTACTCAAAAAGCATGCTACTTTATTTATTGGCATTCTTTTTATCTTGTTGTATCAGTAATTTTGTATTTATCGATTATAGAACTATGCAAAAGACATTCTGTGATCATCTAATTAAATAAAGAACTATCTGTTCTTTAAAGGTTTACCGAAAACATTGACGAAATTTTGACGGGGTCTCCGCGCTAGCTTTAATGGTACTCAGAAACCAACGTTCATGGTTGACAGAAAATTATGTAAGTGGTCAATTCTTCTACATTCGTTCCTTAAAATTTCTTCGCACTAGATAATTTACATCTTTTTTTACATTAAACTGAAAAAAAAAAAAAATTAACAAAAGACATATGAAGTGAGGATGAACAGATGCAGAAAATGTTTAAAATAAGTGGTAAGAAACTTATTAAAGTAACAAATCCTGCAGAGTAAATTAAAATACAGTGTTTCAATAAGATAATGAACACAGCATATTTACTAAAGGATCAAATGAGTTTTAAGTAATCATTTGGCAGACCGCCCAAAACCCTAATGATGCATTGAATATGCGGGCAAGGAAACTGAAAGAAATAATTTTAGTCATTGCATTTCAGAAAACGACAGTTTGAAATATAAATAAAGTAACACTTAGTATAGTATTACAGTTATTTAGAAAACTCAATTTGGCACGCTGATTAGTGGAAACTATTAAAAACGAACCCTGAACTAGTATTATACACATTATCACGTTAACGCAATAGGTAAAATATTGATAATCAAACACTATAAGCCCCCTTTCTGACATTTAGAGCATTTCTTTTAAAAGGTAAATTTTCGAACTCGATATGCCGGCATAGATGCAAAAGAATATGCTTGAAAGTCGTCATCCAGATATGCTAATTCCGAAAGTCGTCAATCTCATGTTATAGCTACTTTAAATTTAGAACTGGGCATCATAAAAAAGAATAATTACCTTTTGTCCTGACTTTGAATTGATTCTATATTTGAATTAATTTGAATATCATAAACTGTATATAATAATAAAATATGGCTTAGAACTGGAATAACCATTTCTTATTTACTAAAGTCATTTTATTTTATGTGTTATTTTATCTAACAGCTTCTGAAAACAAAATGAGTTTCCAAAGCAGCATGTAATAATAGATTTATAGCAAATTTTCTAATGCTATATTTTTGCAGAAGCCATTAAACTTACCAACGACTGGCTCAAGTTTGACAGGATCTCCACTAACTTTAATAGTCAACTGGAGTTTCTAAACTGTTCTAAAAGCTGCTTTAGCAACACCTTTTATTTTATATTTTTATATTCCCTATATTTCGTTAATGTATTGAAACTATAGTAATGCGGAAAAATCAACACACAAATTCTTTGCGTGAAATGCAAAAGTAGAAATATTTGACAGAATTTAAAAAGTGTAAAAATCAGTTCCTTTAACAGAATAAGATTACGTGCTGTTTAACAGTTCAACTAACTAACTCTTTTTCAGTTTTTTAAAGAAAATGATAAAACTAAAATGGCATGAAATTCCAATAAACTTTACTTTCTATCTTTAAATTCATACTCGGATACTTTTAAAGACTCATTTTACTCTTTGTTACTATCATTCTTTTTCAATTGCTTTCGTTTCTTAAAGCGTAATTGCTGAATAGGTTTCGTTTTACACATTTATTTCAGTACGCAGAATAATATTGATGAAAACAAAGCATTTACTAAATCTATATGGAATTTATGATATACCTGTGTTATACAGAGTCATTCAGTTAATAAGCATCATAATAACTCACTCTAATTACTTATATTTATGTGAATCACCGAATAAGCATCCCAGTATACTGTACATAAGAACACCAAGAAAGGTCTCATTTAATATTTATTCTAGATTTTAAGCAACGAAATTTCTCAAAATAAATTACATAATTTAAAGAAAATATTTCCAATCTTATCGAGGAGACAGACGCGGTTATAATAAATTCTAATTTTTATATAATATTTACAAAGTTCTTGTTAGCTCTAATTAATTAAAAAAAACAAATTATATCTCAAGTTAACTGCAAATTAAAGGAGATATTCATGAATAAAATATCTTGACAGAAAATACATGATTAAAAAAAAACATTAGCAACTTAGTAAACGTGATCTATCAAAATTAAATCTTTAGATGATGATTCTTATTGGGTTTGTTTTTTATATTTCAAATAGGGATTACTCGGTCATGAAAAATAACATTTTGAGTTTAATATTTTATCGCTTTTAGTCTGAATAAAATCATATTCTAAACATTTATATTCCATAGAAAACTCTCTTTTGCAACACTAAAGACAAAATATGGACTGTAGCACAAATACAAGATGAAAAAACATTTTAAGGAAAATTTCTCTTTTCCTAATTCAATGAAATAAATTTATTCATAGGACGAAAAGCATTCTTTTAACCTTTGCTTTACCTACACAATATAAAACGTTTTTAAATTTTATCACACATTTCGTTATTTGCTGCCAAGTTCAACTAACTATTACACAGTGAATATTTATTTCAAAAGACAGTCAAATATATTCTTAGCAGATTCTAACCATAAGAATTCAGAAACATTAAAAAATAATATGAAAAATCGAAATCAATTCCTATTTTAAAAGCTTCGGAAAAAAAACTGCATAGAAATTTCCATTTCATTTGCATAGCTTTGAATCGTTAACATGAATAAAATTAGACCGCAGACGAATCAAATAAAATGGAAGAATACAAAAGCTGTCGCTGAAATCTTGCACATTCATTAACGCAGCGCAATAGATTCAGACATTTTTCATTTCGATTGTTCTTCTGTAGAAGGAAACTGCATAGAAATTTGCATTCTTCCATTCCTGCCTACGTTATCTGAGTTAGTACTCAAGCTTTAATATTGAAACTAACTCAAACAGTGGTTTAAAAAGTAGAATAATTAAAATGGCTATATTTGCTGCTATATTGTAAGGATCCTAAGTTTTACTAACGTTTATTTTATTTTAAATCTTTACTATCACTTCTTATTTTCTACTTCCGGCCAAAATTAAAAGCTTTAACTTATTTATGCAAATTTGTCTTGCTAACGCCAAGTACTTAAGTTGTGGCATTTTGCCAAGCAAGAGAGAGGAAAGAATTATTACAAGCCGCTTGCCATAGTAGTTTTACTCGGTTGCTGGTTGCCTTCAAGGCCAGAGGTTTAGTTCTCTTGATAATTTTAAACGTATCGTAGTTTTAGCAGCTCTCTGTACTACATAGGAATTTTGTTAAATAACGGCCAATCTTAACGCTAGGCACTTGTATATTAATCCAAAGTTAGTTTTAGTTAGAGTTTTAGTTAGTAGTTTTATATTCTTACGTTCAGACCACAAGTGGTTGGTCTCTGTATTCCGAAGTTCCGGAAACCTCTGTAAAGATAGAAAATAAAGGTTTCGTATACCCTTCCTGTGTGTATTGTCTACTTCACAATTTATTAAACATAGCTTGAGTAAGCTCCCTGTTCGGAGTCAGGACAGTTCATGTTTCCAAAGCAAGTGAAGAGGAATGCAAGTCCTGATAGTGGCGCCCGACGAAGAAGAATAACAATGGCCGAGTTTCAAGAAGAACCTGTGGTGCCTGCAGAAGCGGCTCAGAATCCAGAAATGCCAGCTGCCTCCCTGGAAGGATGACCATGCGCGCATCGATGAAACCAGAAGCAACATTCAATGGAAACTCACCGGTAACCAGTTTTTTGGCAAAATTGGATGACCACTTCATGCTGTATCCAGTCCATGAATTCCAGAATGTCACCTTAGCTACCAGCGCTTTGAGGGGCCAAGCGCTTAATTGGTTCAAATGTATAGGCAGAAACCTCTTGGGTCAAGCGGGAAGTCCCACCTATACTTACGAAAATTTTAAGACTGCCTTAGCCTTCCCTGTCGTAAGAAATCGTTCAAAATTACAAGCGGAACTCTTCAGCATATACCAGCAACGAATTGAAAATCTCTCAAGCTTTATTTTAAGAAAAATTCACGTCCTTAAACTCTTGTATGGAAGCCGTGAGGATCCTGAGATAATCCAATTGATTTTGCCGAGGTTACTTCCCCAAGTACAAGACTTTATTGAATGAAAGAATCCGACTACACTGGAAAAGTTATTTGAGCTAGCAATCCAGTTTGAAAGTAGAAGAATGGCGGACATTGAAAGAAGACGCCAGTATGAGCAACGAAGCCAATTTGGTGAGCCAAGACCACAGCAAAGGCAAGAACACGGCTACGGAAGCAAATCGAATCAGTGGGCAAGGAAACCTGAGTATCCAAAAACAACCGGCGAACGTCGACAGTTCAATAGCAAGCCAGAAAAAAAGTCTGAATGCCAATGGAAAAAGAAGGAAGGCATGGAAAGGAAGAAAGAAAATTTAAACTAAAACGGATTCCTGCTGACGGGAGGGTGCGGAAATCCGAAGGCCAAGAAAACCCCTCTTCCTTCAAGTTAAATACAGTTATTGTGAAAAATTTGACTCTTCCAAAACGAGATTCTTCTTCCATATGTGCGTCTTTTTAGAGCCGCTATGGGTCCGCAGTTCCTTTTCATGGACGACAATGCACCATGTCATCGCACAGTAGCTGCCGAACAGCTCTTAGAGAGTGAGGATATTGAACGTATGGATTGGCCCGCACGATCTCCGGATCTCAATCCCATCGAGCATGTATGGAGTTTTCTAGGCAGACGCTTGGCAGCTCGTACCTTACCACCAGTAACGATTGCGGAGCTTCGATTGGCGCTGCAAGACGAATGGGCAGCAATGCCTCAACAACTCATTGACACCATCATTCTCAGCATGGGCAGACGCTGTAAAACCTGCCTAGCAGTCAGGGGCGACAATATCCCCTATTAAAGCCCGGATGTTTCTTGCTGGACACCCATCACAGGGATGTTTCGGCCTTCAGTTGCATTGCGCTCCATGCTACTTTTTCAATAAAGCTTCTTTTTATCCCTCTGATTTCTCTTTTAGTAAGTGTTGCTTACATTACTCATGTCCTTACGTATTAGGGATCTTACAGTATTAAATGTGTTGATTTGGAAAGCTTTTGTACAATGTTATATTGAAAAAAACCGTCTCGTCCTTAATTTTTGCACACCAGTGTAAGCTTAGATGACAAACACGAGTACTTCGTTTTATTCGGCTTCAGCTCTAATGCTAGAGTTCATTAATAGTAGTGACGAGCGTGGTGGGGTGCTAATTTCTCGGCAACCATAAATAGATTTCTCAATCGGTGAGAGTTTTGAAGAATGTGCTGTCCAGGGCAGTAGTCGAATACCTTCTGTATCATAAAAGGTCAGGACAGCATGGGAGCCATGCAGTCGTGCATTACGTTTCTAAAAGATGGCGTTACTCAGGCATCGAAAACAGGGCACAGCCAGGGGCTCTAATCGTCTTCCTGATGCGCTCGAGTTACCTTGGGATGAGAAAAATCATCACGAGTGATTCTTCCGAGTATGTCCTCAAACGCTTAACATATGGTTAGCCCTTGAGATACAAGTGAATACCTTGAGTTCTCACTGCAAAACATATTTTCCTTACCCCTATAAAAGCGACTGCTTGCAATCAGCGCTACAAAAGAAGTAACCACAGATATTTCAAATTTAGGGAGTACTTCTGAAGAACACTGTCCCTCTCTTCTTTGGATGCTTGCAATGTTTTAGAAGTTATTTGGGTGTTCATGTCACAGGATTGCGGTTTAATAGGCTCCGTACTTCACTGACTGATGAGATGTAGCGTGATCTGGGGAACTAACTATATTTCAAAAAGATAACAAAATTTGTCAGACCAGTTTTTACTGCGACTGCTTAGAATTGCAGGGAGAAATTCATTACATTTAGCTATACCATTTAAGGGATTATCACGTTAGAAATGAAACAGCGTCTCCTCAGATTACCGAGTATGCCTAAAACGGAATGTATACACAAGGAAACCCCATACAAGCACGTCCAGTGCTGGGCCCGTGTGACGATGTAGTGTGGAAAATTTTAATTGTGCTAATTTAATTTAATTAATTTTTATTAAGGTTTTTATTTGATTGAAATAGTTCGTTGACTAGTGCAGCGGGAATTTATTTTTGGCAGTTAAAATTTTTCGCTGTATTATTTTCGCTTCCTAGTTCTAACGAAAAGCAAGAAGTGTTTCCTTGATCAGGGCTAGCTAAAACAAGGCATTGTTAATTACTTGGTGAATTTCAACAGAAGGAAATTCTTGGACGGCCGTGAATAGGAGTCGGAGAAGTTAAGGTTATCTTGTCATTCGGCTTGGAGAGTTGTGGAGAGTGGAATAAGCTTCAGTTTGAAGAATAAATTGGCATTTTAAAGTTTAGGTGCTCCGGGAAGTTTGTGTGTGATCTGATGGCAAAGTGAAGATTTTTTTTTTTTTTTTTTTTTTTTTTTGGTGCTGGCAATTAAGAAAATAAAGTAAAAGATTTCCTGTTTCTAAAGGTAACAGGAGTCTATTTTCTGTCCCACGTGCGCGACTCTTTGCTGCAGGCGGTTTGCAGGTGTCAAGGCGACAGTTTTTATTACATCAGTTGTGTTTCTATTGGTTTAGGGGCGATAAAATAAGGAAAGGAAAATAGAAAAAAAATAATCTGGTTTGTCAAACATACTCTTACTTTTTATCTTATACCTGTAGAATTTAAGTAGTCACTGAGCTGAGGTTTCTACGGGAGTAAACATCACATTTTTCTGCTATTATCAAGGGGTAACAATAACGATCTATGGCCAGCTTAACTTGCTGCGAGTTTGCTTACACAAGCGGGTTGGAGCCCGCGTTTTTCCCCTGACTAGATATTGGATAGAACGGATATATGCCTGAAACTTCAGAACAAAAAAGTGAGAAGAAGCGGGAGCAGCAAGCTTAGTCTTGCGGCAGGCACGAGCTGGCTCGGAACCACAAGGATTCGCGTAAAAGCTGTCTGATTTTATCAAACGGTTGCAAGGAAAATAAAAGAAGATGAAATGAACGACAAGAGTAGAAATTCGTCTCGTTTTAATGCTTACGATGCTTTGGACTTTTCAAGCGGTGAAGGTTTGCTGGCTTGTCCTAGAGCCAATACATGACTTAAAGTGCAACATAGTGAGATATGATTTAGCACGACTATTATCTCCATACCTGCACTTCATGCTAAACACTTCGGATCTCGAAAGTGTAGTGAAAGCTGTGGAACCAAGAACAATGTGAAACTCAAGGGGAACCAAAAGCAATTAATTTCCTTGATCGGTCTGTGGCAGCAATGCATAGTTTCGCATTTTATGTGCACATTTTCTGGGCATTCGATCAATTGAATTAAGTACAGGGAGAACCATGATAACTGTTGTTCTGCCGATAAGTGCAATTCCCAGTAAGAAAATTCTAATATTTGGGCTTCAACCTGTACTTGATGTTTTTTTCTTGTCTTCTGTGTAATTATTATTGTAAGGGTCTTTGAAGGCTAATGACTAAGAAATGATCAGTTATTTAATATAGTATATGCTAATGAAAACGTTAGAAATTTTTTTTAATTGTTGCAATTTATGAATAATGGAAAATAAAAGTAATGATAAAATAATATATAATATGTTAAAATGAGGGTGTTTTAATTAGCAGACTGAAATACATCTGTTTAACTTTATCTTAGGGAAAATATTATAGGGAACTATTAAGTTAACTCCATAACTTGGAAATTAATAAATGTGTTTAATGTTTAATATTAAGCGTACTAATTTTGTTATTAATTTGTGCTATATTAGTCACTCCATTAGCCTGAACCATAATTGTTTTAGAAACTTTATGATTAACTTATTTGCTTATTGATCAAACACAACGCAGGTAATAAAAATGTACTAACTGCTTATTATTACAGAGGATGTTCGCATATTTTTAGATGACTTTGATATGTCTTTGATTTGTCTGGTTGAATTTTTTTTTTGTAACTGCAACTATATTTTTGAAAGTATAAACTACCATCTGCTACTTGACAAGGTTGTTTTCATGCAAAATGGCGTTTTTAAAGAAGAAAAATGGAAGGCTAAGTTTGTGCTTTTTCCGATGAAAATTATTCATAACTTGTTATTTAAAACCTCTGTAAAAGCCATGATTTTCCGACTTCTAAAGCTACAACAGGTAATATTGTCAACATGAGAGGAAAAACGTCAAAGTTTGGATTCAATTGGAAAAAAATTTCCAAATACATATCCGATGAAAAAACGGAATGTTGTAAAGGTAAGACCTTTAACGGTAAAAGAAATCCATCAAGTCAAGGGATAGCTAGAAAATCATTAAAATGATCAGTGTCAACTGTAAGCAAAGTGATTAATGTGATTTGAATCTTAAAAAATAATGTGCATCCTCTTTCTCCACGATATATAGACGAACAAAGGATGTGCTGCAGAACTATTTATGACAAATATTTATCCGGACAAAAATGGAAAATTGTGTTCACAATAGATGAATCTTGGGTATATTTAAATGATTTTAATAAAAGAGATCCATTTATTATCATGAAAAAGGAAACATAAGTCTTTAATTATAATTCAAAGAATCTAAAGAAAGTTTTCCAAAGGGATTAACCGAATTTTGCTGGTTTTTCATATAAGAGCAAATTAAGAATAAAGAGAGTGAAGAAAAATGTTAAGATCAACATCACATATTACTAAAACTGTGTTGTACCCAATTTTCAAATATGAAATACTTCTTATTTTCTATAGTGTCAACTATCAACATAATTGCATCAAGACAAAGCATCTACACGTTAAAATTCGCTGTTAATTTTCTCGAAAACGGGGAACAAGAAAGCGATCACGAAGGCCATACCCTTCATTCATATCCCTAAAAAAATCTATTGATGTATCACGAATGGAGTTTTGTGCATTTGGACTTTTAAAAAGCAGATTGTCCTCAAATGTTGACCTACAACATTTTTTAGATTTTGGATAGGTGTTCAAGAGGAATGGGATATAACTCTTCCGATACTAATAAATGCTTAATTATCTTGGAAGTTACGGTGTAGAAAGATAGTAAAGTATAAGAGTTATCAAACAGAACATTTAAAACGCAAATATTTTATGTAAACTATTTCTGCGACAATCTCTGTATTATGGATGATTTTTGGAAACAATATATCACTTACAGATACTGATTAAACTAAATTAGTTTTTATTCGAATGTTTATGTCAGGCGTCAGTCATTCGGATGTATTGCAGTAAGATCTAATTATATTAAGATTTTTTAAATGCAAAATTATTTTGTGTAACAGCGATAATGAATGCAACCTGACAACGCTCATTCTGCTCGGTGTAGCAATTTTAATTGCCAACAGTATACATTAGGAACTAGCAAGAAACTTCTCCTTATTAACAATGTGTGGACTCTTTGCTATGTTATGGGTTTGTCTAAAGTTTTAGGTATCACCTCTTTCCTCTTATACGATACAAATAATAAGCCACCTAATTATTGCACTGAACATATACAATTAGTTACCCAATTATGAACTCAAAATTTACGTTTCTAAATTTTCGCAAAATACCAGTTTAGCTGAACTGAATTCTTAAACTTTTATTACCTCCATTATAGCGGTTTAATTGCTTTCATAATTATCTTAAGCTTACTTTGTATTTTATGCTTATTTTTAATGAAAAGCTTTTGTGCTTGCATTTTACATAATAAATTATTTCCTATCCACTAAAAATGAAATCACATTCCGGTAATTCATTCATTTATAAGTGAGTTGAAAATATAAATGTCGCTGTGGGTTTCTCTTAAGTTTTCCAATTCATTAGAAAGATTTTTAAAAATTACATCTGCATGCGTTGCAACTTCAAAATTTTAAACTGCATGAATTACATTTTAATAAAATCATGAAGTCAACAAAATTAGTAAATTAATAAAATAAAAAAAAAATAAAAGGTAGGATTTTTTCTGAACAAAGTGATTATGTTTTATGCATTCAGTTTCCGATTTATTCGCTTCAGCTGAAGGTATGAGAAAGCATAAATGTATTTTTGTTACAGTCGCTTATATTTTCTCTTTTTAGCATATATTACTTGTCTTCATTTCATATGCCCTTTCCGGAGAAAAACAAAGAAACTAGAAACGCCTTTTATATCCAAGCATTTGTTTCAGAATAACTAATGTTATGTACAGTACGATTTCAGTCCATATTTCGAAATGTTTAACAAACTTTGATTATATTGTCTATCATTATTTGGGCCTTTATATTTACGCAATTGCTTAAAATTAAGCATTCTAAAAAATAAAAAGGCAGGCTTTTTAAAAAGAGTTATATATATATAACTTCTTTAATATATAACTCTCTCTCTCTATATATATATATATATAAATATTGTTACGTTATTTTCTTTCTTTGGTACGTTCGTTACGGTGTTCGTGAGGATTTGGAGTGAATAACGACAACAGCACTTGATGAAGTATCGAAACGCACTTTATTTAGCCAATAGTAATCAGGACAGCTCCAAAATCACGTTTTACAGTCGTCGAAGAACTACTATAAACACGCTGACACAATCAGCGACACAGCCTTCACACTATTAGGCTATAACGGTGGAGACAGCTTCGTTGAAATGCACCAGAGTACAGCTCCCGACTCTGCTCGTTTGTTCTCGGAGCTCCACGTACTCTCCATGCTACAACTCACGATGCACTCGACGACACACAGAGCACAGCTCACGACTCTTCGGTTCAGTCGTTCCCGGAGCTCAGCACACTCTCTCGACGATGCACTCACTAACCGCGATACACTAAGGACTCTTTCGATGCACTCGACGACCCACTCGGCACTCGCTGCCCATCTGTCAACTCAATCGACTCCACACGGACTGACTAACTCGAGACTAACTATCTCGCACTCGCTCTCCGCGAACCAGCAGGGTTTATATAGTTTTTGGCTTGTGTTCGAGAACATTCTGGGCTAAACCGGTAAGAATTCGTTCCAGAAGGTTCTGCATTCGTCGCTGACATATCGCCAATTTCATCGTCAAATGGGCGATTTCTCGCCAAATGTGGCAACTCTGACATTTTATGGCAACCCTAAAACTGCTTTGCGAGGAAGCCATCCCACCGCACCTGGACATTTCGTAATAATATATATATATATATATATATATATATATATATAACCTTTATTTATCTGTTTGGTGACAGCTTCTGGCATATGAATCGTGTCAGACTGCAAAAGTTTAAAATGTTTTTGTGATAATGACGCTGGGTTACCTCTTTTTACCTATACAATTATTTTTCAGACACACTGTGTTACATTTCTTCAAGCATACACTGATTTTTTTTTTCAGTTATTTCATATAACAAACTGATACACAAACTAAATAGAAAATCTCGAAGGCTTTCCAATAAACTAAAGTTTCAAATCGGCATTTTTACTATCTCAGTTCACGTGAATGCTCTTCAGCTGTATTCAAACGCATTCTCTTCCAAATCTCCGAATTTTATCCACTGTACGAGCGGTCTAAAACTTCATTTTAAGCTATATATTGAGATAAAAGTATACTTAAAATTGCTCGGCGCTGTTTAGTCTGACGGTTAACGGAGCCGTTTGTTTTGTTAGCCCTGGGTACCCGTGAAGGTCTGGATGTTTGTAAATGTTTAATATCTTCGGGAATTCGATCATTTAAATATTCTTCGAGCTGAAGATTTCCTCGAGAGGATAGTGGTAAGGGATGAGAAGTAGGAGATCTTTGCATTTTGTCCCTTAGAAAGTTTTCGTTCCCAATTAGAATGGCGCTGGGCAAAGTCATTTTGTCATGAGTATATATTGACCTAGGCTTTGGCCTTTGACACAGGCTCTTTTCTATCAGGTCATGTTGAATTCGTGCAACCAGTATATTATATGCTGAGCATAAATAGCAGCAACACTTCTAATTTCGCTACCGAACTTAAATAAATAATCGTTTCAAAATCATTTAACGGGGAAATAAATGCAAATATATGATATGTGTTTAAATAAACGTATTATTATTGATAAGCATAATTATAATAAATTCCTTAATTATAAATCTGCATCTTTTTATTAATATACATTATTGGTCGTCCAAAGTTTGTACCTTCTTTCATTTTCGTGTTTCGAAAAAAGTTTTAGTTCTTAGAAAATAATTAAAATTAATGAGTTCGTCTATCTCATTTCCTGCAGAGAGCAATACCTATTAACCGTTTATTAATCTTCTACTTTCGCTTTCAAAGAAAGAATTTACGTTTTAAATCACAAACTTCTTAGCAATACTTTAATGAAAGTAATTTTGGTGATTAATAATGCCTGGAATATGTTTACGGAAACAAGGTACGGGTAGTGATTTTCTATTTTCTGAAGCAGCCTTTATTTAATTAGTAATTTAATGAGTCTCATTCAAGTAAACTGCAGAAGCATAGCAGTGCATTTAAAAAATTATTTGGTTGAGTAATACAGTAATATCATTTAGACAATTTTCGTTAAACATTTCTCTTAATTTAATTCCAGCTTTTAATTTTCTACTTTTCTACAGAAAGCATTCATAATTTAACTCCAGTTCTTGATTTGATAGTCTTTGCTAACTGTGAAATTTGTCAGCTCATTTTTCATATTTCTACTGAAACGGCCTTACACTGATTAGCAAGATATTTTCAAATTTCATTGCTACTTTGCACATCAAGTATAAAGCAACATTTTTATCATAATATCATTAACACGAATCTAGATTATACTAAAATAATGCGAGTCTTATTCCTTTCTTTAAATAAATTATTAATTGAATCGTTACCGATAAACGTGGTATCATTCTTTGGAGGAAAAAGTATTGCTTTTATTGAATTACTGGGTTGCAATATGTGCAGAAGATAAAGCTATTATATTTAATAACAAGGTAATTTAAGAATAAGGGAACATCTTTCTAGACGGCGCAGTGGTTAGTAGAGATTGGGTGACAGTCCGAATTTTAGGATGCCGGTTTGAATCTTGTGTAAAGTTTGCTTGATTTTTGTGTCCTCCTTTCTTCTCGTCGTAATATCGGGTTGCCCCTTGTAAATAGTGTCCTGTGTAACGCTGTTGGTGATATATTAACAAAATATGCAGTAAAATTTATTCAAATTTTTTATTTTTAAATTTCTAGACTATTTGTTAGGAACTGGATTATTATTGTAAAACGAATTTGCATTTAATGATGATTGTTAAAAGAAACTTTATGTACATTACATTATGTTTCAAGATTGCTTCATGTGAAAGGTACGGCCTATAAGTAAAAGAAATTACTATATAAATTAGGTTAGGTTATTTAATTACAGCAAAGCCTCGAGGGCTATCTGCCTAAGGGTAGGGATGCCTTCGTGGAGGACTTTCTAAGGAAAACTTTTTCGTATACACGTTACACATGGGGAAAACCACGAAAACACCCATGCAGCCAGCCCGTCCGCGGGATTCGAACCTCGTACCGAACTACCAGTGTTCAGCGACCTTACCGTCCTAATTGCTATATAAAAATAAGTTTATGAATACCATATGTATACTTATTATCATGGAAAGCAATGATGTTTTAAAAAATGGACAGCTATAAAATATAAGATAAGCTAGATAAAATTTATATTCTTAAAAACTATGAAAAATACAATTTAAAAGCACCTTTGAGGATAGAATCTTTCATCAGCAGTTCTTAACCCATTGTTGCATATTAAGATGTCCACGAAATACTCTAAAGATTAATTTAATGTACACAAATTCGGTTCGTTTAAAATACAATACTTAAAACAATATAATTAACTCATACAAAGAAGGTTCGCTTTCTGAATTTAAATACGCTCTATAATTCACTAATTATGCGAAGTAGGTTTATTTAAGTTAAATACACTGTTTGAATTACTGAATTACGGTTTAGAGCTTCTTAAGCTGTGTGCTGTGTCTAGGAACACGATTTTAGTATTTAAATTATATAAATTTAATTTTATTAGTCATCGCACTGTAGGATTTGGTTCACACACGTACTGTATTCAAAGGACGGGGTATTTAAATAACACATTATATTTCAATTGCTACTATTACAGGGAAATTAAAAATATTTTGTTGCTTACCTTTTTGCGCCATACTCTTATTTGGTTCATACTGTCGTATGATGTCACGTGCTCTTGCTGGATTAGCGTAGGGGTAGAGTATCTCATTTAATCTGGGATCTCGTTGCTCTTTATTCAAGAACTCTACAATTTGATCTACAGTCATGCCTTTTTTCTTTCCACCACAGCTAGAAAATTAAATAATAGAAAATTAAAATCATATTCTAACATCTGCAGAAACAGCTTAATGGATCGATTAATCTGTAACATAAAACAAAAGACTTTACATCCTGATCCGTCAGATTTTCAAACTGAAAGCCTTGTTCGCGTGAGAGATATTAGGTATTCCACTTTTTTCATGTATTCTTGAACATTTCCTAACACATCATCATAATCAGCATCTGGCCTTCAAAGTTTCAGTATCACGAAATAGTGAGGAAAAATTCAATCCTGTATTCCATTCGTCCCATTCGGGAATGCTCTCGATAATCTCATCACTAACTATAGGCACTTTCGAAAGAGACCAATGCTATCAGTGCTTTTAAAACATTTCCACGCAAGTTCCTGATGCTCTTAATATCTTGAGGATTGAGTCCACACAAGCTTCTAAATCACCTTTGAAGGGCAATCGAGTTTAATGATAAAACAAAATATACTTAGCTTTACCTTTCATTTATGCTATTTCGTTACAAACTATTCCTTGGCGCCAAATATTGCATGGTAAGAAAGAATAGCAATATATTTATGTAATGATAAACATTTCACATTTTTATCTTCCACTATTAATTCATATAAAATGTTTCTAATCCGGGGAAGACTTTATGATCATCCTGTATATATCTCTGTAATTATGCATTTTCTTTCTTTACTTTTTTGGCGTTATATATAAAAGAAATATTTAAAAATTAATCAAGAGAAGCAGAAAATTTATAATTTCCGTGATTTATAATTTCCATGTGAATTTATAATTTCCGTGATTTATAATTTCCATGTGAATTTATAATTTCCGTGATTTATAATTTCCATGTGAATTTATAATTTCCGTGATTACAAAATAAAAATGGGAAGTATTGTGTGCCTTTGTTGAAGTAAACGGAAGTATGTTCTCCTTTATTGTAATAAGCACCATATGCATATACGTGATTTAAATGTAACGCCTTAAGTGCAAACGAGAATACATATCGCTAATTGTTTAAATAGAAAAATATTAAGCCTACAAATAAATAAATAAAAAAGTAAAGAAAGTTTATGAGGGAAGAATGCGCAAATTGAGAGTTAAAATTAAAATATGAGAGTTAATAAATAATTAAATAAATTCGCAAGTTTTTTCGAATGTGGAAGTATGTATAGGAATCAGATTCATATTTTTTTTTCAAGATATTAGCTTTTAAGTTTTGCAAAAGAAAGAAGTTTAGAATTAGTTCAAAAATAAGCAATGATTAACAATTACAAGCGTATTGCCTTCTTTAGTGTGTTCCTCAATACAAAATACCAATTTTCTCTGTATATGAACAATATAAACGGCACTTACAATAGATGTACTAAATTTCCAAGGAATTGTAACATCTGGTAGGGTCTTAGGACTGAAATACGTTTTTAATAAATGCATAAGAAAATAAACTAGGAACTGGATTTGTAAAATATCCATGCATTGCATTAATGAAAAAGTTGTAATGTTTAACTCTCCGAGCGTTACGGGTTTAGCTCTGAAATTTCGAAGTTCCTCAAAATTTCATGAATAAGTGGTATTTTCTTGATTTTAATTTTAAAAAATGACTGTCTCACTTTATACTTTGATTCCTTTTCTTCCAGTATACATCCAAAGCAAAATCGGGTACTTTAAAATCTAGTAGAAATTTCCATGTGTAATGAAAAAAGAAGCCAGCCTTCTGTACAGAATTTTCCAGCCATAACGCTGACAGCGAAGCACATATGCGGACTAGCCTTTTATGAAAATATGAATAAAATTATATTTCCAAACTTACACAGTCTTTTATTTTGAAATCAAAAGCCAAAAAAACCTGTGATTTGTCCAAAATTCGCTTGATTGTTTGTAGGGGAGATAAAAAGAGACAGAGAACTTTCAAAATGTATTCATTTTGGGTATGTTCCATCTATTTATGTCGTTTAGCTCAGTGTTTCTCAACTGGATTTACTCCAAGGACCAGTAAAATATTTTGGTGCGTTCTCGCGGACCGATAAGTTTAATAATTCTACCCATAAGCACAATATTTTCACATAAATAAATCATGAAGACAAAAATAATTTTAATGCATTTTATTTGTTATAATTTACATATGTACATTCAGCTTACTTAAAATATTGCATCAAGAATAAAACTACCAAAATTAACTAAAACTCCAAGAAAATTCTAATATGAATGATATATTTATTTTTTAATTATTATATTATATTAGCAAAATGAATCGAAACGTAAACAGCTTAGGTAGATACAAAATAAGCAAAACGTAATTTGCCAAATTAAAGGAAATGAAAACTAAAATAAATGAGATTACTGTTGGTCTCTGTTACTGACTAAAGTGTCAATTCTAGGCGTTAGACCAGTTACAGCACTACGTAGAAAAAGCGTAAGGGCAAGTCGATTTCGATGTTTCGTCTTAATAGCAATCATAGCCGAAAATGTAGTTTCACACAAGTAATTCGAGGAAAAAGGCAATAAAATCTTCAACGCCTTTGTATGCAGATTGGGGTATTCTGTTACAGTCTTTATTCAGAACTGATTTATATTTACTGAATTCAACCGTGATTTAAGTCCTAGATCTGAAGCTAGTTCAATAAGTTCTGTTTCCTCGACTGTAGTAAGATTGTTATTGTAATTCTCAATAAATGGATAGATTATCCATAGATTACCTGAACGCACATCTTCTTCTGAGGGGATAATATTGCTCAAAAGCCATAGAAAGTTCATTTAAATGCTCCACAATGACGTTGGTAACGCTCTTCTGATCCATGAAATTAGCATTAATGTAATCAAAGAAAGAAGCAAACATATCAAAAGCGGTTTTTTCCGCACGTTTGTACCAGAGTTTCAGTTTCTTCTTGAAAGCATCAGTCTTACTGTAGAAGTTGAAAACGGTATTATTCTTACCTTGAAGACTTAAATTTAGTTCGTTTATTAGTGAAAATATGTCTAATAGGTATGAAAGCAAGGCTACCCGTTTTTTGTTCTGAAAATGTCTGCTCAATAGTGATCCCTTCTGATTTAAAAACAATTGGACCTCGTTTCTCAACTCATACAGCCGGTTAAGGACTTTTCCTCTGGATAGCCAGCATATTTCGGCGTGCAACAATAATTGTACATGATCCGCTCCTTTTTCTTGACATAAAGTTGTAAACAATCTTGAATTAAGTGCGTTATCTCTGATAAAATTTACAACCGATTACAGATTATTATTAATTACAGATAATTTATAATGCAGTGAGTAAATACTAATTCTTCTGATACTACGTCTGCTATTATCTTTATAACACCTGTACGTCTTCCAGTCATAGCAGCAGCGGCATCAGTACACAAACCCATACATTTTCTTACAGTCAATGGAATTACTTTCAATGTAAATTTTAACTGTCTTCAATATTTGGGATGGCAGTTCGATACAACACATCAATTCTCTAATCTCATTGATTGCATAGTCAATATAACGAACATAACATAACAATATTGTACTATTTGAGACGTCAATTGACTCATCCATTTAGATAGCAAATCATTTCGATTTACGAATATTTTGCAGTAGTTGACTTTCTATGTCGTATGATAACTCACCTATTTTTCGTCCAATACTATCATTGGACAGAGGCAGCGTTTTCATTTTATCTGCAGTAGATTGGCCCAACACTTCATAGCACACATTTATCAAACAAGGTTTGACAAGTTCTTCAGAAACTGAGTATGGTTTTTTAGATTTGATAATACGCATAGCAACTAAATACGAAACGAAATTCGCTCTCAAGCACCTGTTCTACTCATATTTAGGCAAGGATATCCATTAGAACTTCATACTGATGCTAGTAGTCAAGGCTTTGGTGCGGTATTACCCCAATTATTTGATGATGGTAATTATCACCCAATCCAGTATATGAGCAAGATGACTTCACCGCAGCAAGAAAAACTCTGTAGTTACGAATTAGAAGTACCTTGCAGTTATAGAAGCTCTGAAGAAGTTTAGAAACTATTTGTTAGGGACTAAATTCAAAATTGTAACTGATTGTAATGCTTTTCAGAAAACTTTAGATAAGAAAGGTTTAACTCCTAAAATTGCAAGATGTTCAATGTTTATTGAAGAATTCGATTACGAAATTGTACATCGTTCAGGAAGCCAAATGAAACATGCTGATGCTTTAAGTAGAAATGCTTTAATTTTAACATCATACACATCCGATGTAACTGAGAAGATTCGGTTAGCACAACAACAGAATGAAGATGAACATGTGAAATTGATAAAGAATTTAGTTGAGAAGGGAGAAGAAAATGGATTCTTCGTGAGAAATGATATTTTGTATAAATTTGATAATGGTAAAGATCTGCTAGTAGTGCCAGAATCCTTACAGAGCGAAATCATACAGAAGGTACATAAAAAAGGTCACTTTGCTGTAGATAAGACTGTGAATGCTGTAGATCAAGAATTCTACATTCCCAGATTGAAATGTAAAGTTGAAAAGGTAATTGCTAACTGTATAGAATGTATACTGTACAACAAGAAGCAAGGAAAAGCAGAAGGATTTCTTCATCCTGTACCGAAAGAAAACGTTCCTTTGAGTACGTATCATGTCGACTTTATTGGACCTCTTCCATCAACGAACAAGAGATACTAACACATTCTAACTGTGGTCGATGCTTTTACGAAATTTACTTGGTTCTATCCAGTGAAATCACCAACTACGCAAGAAGTCATTTCAAAATTGAAGCAACAACAGACTGTATTTGGAAATCCAGCCAAAATCATTTCAGATCAAGGTAGTGCCTTTACATCGAAAGAATTTTCAGCTTATTGTACAGAAGAAGGTATAGAACATGTCAAAATTACTACCGGTATTCCAAGAGGTAACGGACAGATTGAGCGAATCCATAGAATTTTGATTCCTGTTTTGTCGAAATTATCACATGAAGATTCAACGAAATGGTTTAAGTATGTTCCAGATGTTCAGAGAATCATCAACAGTACAACTACGAGAAGTAGAAAATATTCACCGTTTGAGCTTCTCATAGGCACGAAAATGAAGAACAAATAAGATTAAGAAGATTTGAGAATTAGTAAGATATTGAATGAAGAATATCTAAAGCAATTGATGCAAGAACGTGATGAAATGAAAGAAGATGCAAAAGACAACATTTTGAAGATACAAGAAGAGAATCGAAAACAATTCAACAAAAAACGTAAGAAACCGAAACTGTACAAGATTGGCGACTTGGTAGCCATCCAGAGAACTCAGTATGGGACTGGTTTGAAACTACGACCTAAGTTTCATGGACCGTATAAAATCATAGCTGTTAGACCAAATGACAGAGATGACCAAATGACCAATGACGAGAAAGTAGGATGCCATGAAGGACCGAATTTGACATCTACTGCGGCTGACCATATGAAGCCATGGTCAAATTGATTTGATGTTTGTATCAGCTTAAAACCTAAGGACCTGATACTCTTTTTTTTTTTTTTTTTTTTTTTTTTTTTTGTTTTTTTAATTCTCTTTGCAGGTACATGATGGTGATGTCCACTCAACAGACATTGAGGACGATGCCTCTTCAGGCTGGCCGAAGCTGTGGGAATCATCAACGCCCGATGCTGAATTAGAATATCAGCACAATGACGTCATCACCGCACAGCACAATAAGAATCATTCCAGACAGCGTCAGATAGCGTCCAGATGTGGATGTGAGTGGAGATGTGAGCAGACGGCTCACTCCTCTTCAAGAGTTGAAGAAGACAGACGGTCTTCTTAGGTCTTCGCTGGAGTCTTGGTTCTTCTTGTGTGTTAACTGACTTTAGATGATCATACTATTTAAAACTAGCTGAGACTAACGTATTCTATCAACGCCGGAGGAACTCTGTGTGAAAGGACTGTTAATATTCATTAATGCAACATTTAATCTTTACTTAATTTATCTTTATTACTCTTTATTTCTTATTGTTAAATAAAAGCATATTTAAAATGCTACGTTCGTGCTCTGATTTAAAAGAGAACCATACATTAATAATAATACCTGGAATGTAATAATAAATTGCACCAAATTTTCTGCGTAACACGAATGGATTTCCACCTGATTCACTAAGCCTACTGCATGCACATACGGAACAATTTGGTCGCTCTTTCACGGTACATTAGAACAGGAAAAAAGATTTCCTGTTTCACCATTTAAGTTTAACTGAGTGTGCCCACACCAAGCACATTTGTTTCTAATATAAGATCAGCGAGTATTTCTAAGTTGTGTTTTTTATTATTAATGTTTATTTCTTCCCGGATTATGGAATATTTATGGATTATCTTTGATAATAATCGAGTAAATGCGGAATGAAATAAATTTCAAAGTGTGATTTCATTTGAGTTTTGTTTGAGCAACATTTGAGTTTCTTTGCATAGAAACTGAGATAATTGCCCAACTTGCAGTTCCTTCAACGAATTATTACCGGTGAAAATGTCACAGATAAAACCTTTATGTGGAAAATACTGAGAGGGAAAAATATCATGGTACAAGTTTTTGTGAGAGAAAAGAAAATAAGGAGAAAACATCGATTTTTCTAAAACATTGTGGCAGTATCGTGTATACCGTGGCAAAAACTAAAGCGGAGGCAAAACTTCGCAGTTTCCACCGCCGTACAAAATGTAGTGTTAACAAGTAAAATGCCTACAAAGCATCGTGTTATGATCAATCATAGACCTATGCTGCTAAATTTAAAACTTTAGATTATATGTTTACTGCTGCAATGTGTATCGATTTTTTTTGTATGTGTGTGTGAGGAAAATTAGGAATATGTTTCTCCTATTTTTCACATTTTTAAACAAAATTTTTATTAGATAAGTAAAGAAAGAAACGTTTAGAATCTTAATATTAATTAATTAAAATACGAAAAAATTACAATTCCGTAGCAGTTAACATAGTAGTTAACGAGCAAAATCTGACGAGCAAAAAACATTATGACCATCTCCATATTTTGCTATGAATTCGTCTGGATGACGTAGAAGGCACTTGATTAAGTGGGAATGGCATTTAACTGCTGCTTGGAGAAAGTAAAAAATCATTCTTGCACTTACGTTTACGAATGATGAGAAAGGCTGCTGATCCAAGCGAATTTGATAGAGCGCAGATTATAATAGCCCAAAGCCTCGGAACGAATACTTCAGAAACTGCATGACTGGCACGTTATTCACGATCTGCCTTTATTAGAATTTATGCAAAGTGGATAAATGACGGTGAAAACAGCACTAGACGCCAAGCTTTTGGGTATCCATCGTCATCGAAGAAAAAGGACGTCCGAGACTATTTCGCTTGATACAGCAAAATCGGCACCAGAAAGTGGCTCAGCTGACAATCCAATATAATGCCAGGTCCAAATGCAAGTGTTTTGGAACACACATTTCAACGGACACATTTGAATATGGGACTGCGCACCAGATGTCCCACTCCTGTACCTCTGTTAACCAAACGTCATCGTCAAGCACGCTTACAGTGGGTCCAGGAGTATCGAGACTGGACCATGGATAAGTGAAAGACTGTTGTCTGGTGGGATGAATCGAGATTTCTCATTCAGCACGTCGATGGTTGTGTCAGGGTACTCCGTCTTCCAGACTAACATTTGCTCCCCCCCTTTTATAGCAGGTCATACACATGCTTGTGGTGGCGGTATTAGTCGCTAGAGGACGTTTTCATGGGCAGCTTCTGGACCCTTAGTTGTGGTATAACAGACCATAAAAGCTGCGGACTATCTGAATGCAGCTTCGGATCAGTTGCACCGTTACATGACGTCTGTCATCACTCGCTAGATCGTAACTCATTAGAGCATATTTGGGATATCATGGAGCGGCAGCTCAGAGCTCAACCACCGTCATGTTGGAATATTTCGACTTTGCGCGACCGCTGCTTAGACATTTGGCACAACTTATTTCCATCTACCAAAACCTTGCGTCATCCATCCGAGGCCAGTTGAAGCTGTTTTTAGGCCAAAGTTCACGGAATGCATTATTGAGTAGGTGCTCATTATATTTTGTTTCTTCAGTGTATTTAAACATATAATGTAAAAAACCGCATCTGTAGTTTTTCAAGGAAAAAACCTTGTAAAAATGATTAAAATGAGTATTTCTATAAAATTGTTTAATTAACTGTCAACATCTACATCACTTTTCGTTACTTATTTGAAAAATCTGAAAGAATGCCAATACAAATATGCCTCATTTCTTTCCTAACAAATCGTTACGCGTTGCAAAATCCAATAAACTTTTCAAGCTCTTAAAACCTGAAAATGCATTTTTATTACGTTTTTGTCATACGATGATTTGAAAAGAGGTTTATTTTTTTAATACGATGACGGTATTTTAAATTCCGGTGATTTGTCGTCACTTCATTTTACACAATGATGCCGCTATGTTTTGAAACTATGTTCTCTTTCCTATTATTATGTTTTGTTTCACCTCTCCTTTTGTTTTCTCCGTGATGTTTTCTGTGAACACTCAACCAATATTCCATAAAGTGCTATTTGCAAATAAAATTTATTTCTAATTATTCAAATTTTATGCCTAATACATTCCAATGTAATATTACATTTATTTGTTTGCATAAATTTAACTGATTTAATGCTGAAATATTATTCTTTAACATTCGAATATACTTTTATTAATTTTAACAAAATAAATCCAGATTTTTTTAATTCAACTTATGAGAGACTGCAACCAAATGTAATAGCCTGACTATTAATGTAACTTTAACCTATTAAAACTTGTTTTCATTTAGTATTACTTAGTTAAGAAATTATGAAGAAAACTTGCTTTGAATCAGGCAAATGCAAAGAGTGCATAGCTTGCTAAAAGGTACTTGTAACTTTTTTAGTTTTTATACAATTAAAACATAATTCAATTGTTTGGGGATGAGTGCTAAAATTTTTAATTCATCTTTAAATCTGATAAAAAATCAAACTTCATTTTACCCTTTCAAAAATAATATTCAAAATAAGATTTCGGGAAATTAATCATATTCACTCTTTTGCACAATTATCCTATGTATGTTAAGAAAATTAGAATCCTTTGTTTCAGAGTGTCTTGGCTGTCTCGGTAAACAAAGGATTCCATTACGTTCCATTTTCATCTATTGACTTTGTGTTCCCTTTCTTCTAAGAAAAGAAAGTTTCAAATGGCTGTTAAAGCAACTAAATTGCTGTAAAAAACTTTCGTTCATAATAAAAGCATTCAAATGTGTCTGCATTGTGTGTGAGTAGTATTACAGTTGCTTAAAATTTGTTTCTGTGTACTTGTTCTTTAAACAGAAATATAAAATAGCACAGGCTTTAACAGCTTTTGAATGAATTTTTTTAACTTGATAAACATTTTCTTAAATTTGCCTCCTTGATTTTTCTAAATCCTTTACTGTAAAATCTACTTAAAGCTCAGGTAATCATTCACTAAGGAGGACTGAGAAATTTTACTAAGGAGGGCTGAGAAACAAATCGAAAAATAGTGTACGCTCCCACTATACTTTCCTACTGAAAATAATTTTGAAAGTTTAATTAACAAAATAAATTTATAAAGTTTGTCGAATTATTTACTTTATATTTTCATAATTTAAAAATGAGCATATTTTTGCACAAATAAAGTGAAATTATTTACTACCTATAATGTGAAAGTTCAAAAGCATGTTACAGTCACTTTATTTGTGTTACCTTTATGATGTTAAATGTTAAACGAACAAAATTTCAACATTAGCAACTGCGTAATGTATTATTTGCTAAATATACGAGTATTACGAATGTTAATATAAATAAATGTTAACTTAGTTGTTTAAAGTTAAATTCTTAGTACAAAACAATATTTCGTAACACGTAGCACCCTGAAATAGTCCTATTAAATGAAATGAACCTAGCAAATCAAGTTTCAAAACTGATAAAAGGAAATTAATAAATAGAAATATAATTTGATATTTGAAAAGATGAATTATTCATCTCTTTATCGAAGAAATTATACTCACAGTCGTTCAAAAATTTTGTCGACTTCGTCCCGACAGGCGAGATTCCTGTAAAAGGTGAAGAACAGTTCTTTTGTGAACTTTTCTGCTGGAATTGTATCATTCTGTAAGAGAAAATATGCTAAATAAGTGAGAGTGAAGATAAAACTTAAAGAGAAAAAAATTTATTTCTATGTGTAAGCTTAGCTCAGCTTTATAATTGCTGCAATTAAATATATGATTCTATGATAGTATACTAGCGAAGAACATTTAAACCACCGCTTTTGAAATTCCATTGTTCAAAAACATATTGATCTCAGCACTGGAGTACAAAAACTATGCATTCAATTATGGTGAGTTTATGACCACTGGATTGGAATTCTCAGAAAGCCAAAAAACTTCAACAACTCTCAGGAGCCTATTGTAGTAAAAAATATTAGTATAGGAAGTAAAATTAATTACGGCACCATATGTGGTGAAAATATTAATTGAGAAAGGCTATAAGTAGTGAAAATATTTGTAGCAGTAAAAATATTTATATATTTTAATTTCTTATGTAATTATCAGCGAAGAAATTATAACAATGATTAAGAGTACATCACGTTGTTTCCGCAATAACCCGAATGACAGGGATAAAATATGTGACCCACAGAGGATAGCAAAATAAAGTACTTACCCCAGAGTATGACAACTGTATGTTACCAAATCAATTATATTTTATTCTTCATCTTTGATATTGAAATAAGCATTAATATAAATAATTTTATCAACCAGACAGACGAATGAATTTGAACATCAAGCACGAGTGATGCGCATCACTAGAGTTAACATTGCACTGAGAATAAAGTCAATCTTTCTCGATCCGCTCGAACAAAGTCTTGGTGTAAAAGAAACAATCAAAATTTGATGGCAATCATTAAGCATACTTGATCAATCCTGGTATTTCTGCATTTTCTTCTTTAAATCAGGAAGTTTCAGATCTCACAAACACGTGCGCGCGAAGAGTTCTGGAAAGGAGGAAGAAGCTGAAAAAAATTATTTTCTGCTATGATGTACAGGAAACAGGAGTAATTATTTTCTTGAATCTTCATGTAAAAATCTCACTAAAAGGATTTTCATCTATGGCAGACAGCATCGAAGGATCAGCAAAGCGAAGCAGGAAAATGGCACATCATATTGGCCAGGGAGAGGACAGACCGAAACCCGTCCTACACCCCCGAACGCCAGCAGCAGAAGAGGAAAAAAACCGGTCCAACAACTGCCACCAAGGGCTTGGACGATACGATGACGATTCTAGAAACGATATCGTCTGAAGGTAGATGCCGGCTTGCTAGCACACCTATGACAAAACAGTTACTAAAATACTAAGTATTACAATTCATTAAAAATTACAAGTAACACATTCCGTCAGAAATTAGTTTCATTTGTTTTTCTTTTTCTTTCTTTTCTCTACTCTTCATCTTTCTTGCTATTCAAAAAGTCAGTAAAAGGCTAAAGGTCATGTATTTTAAGGTTTATAGAAACAATAATTGATTCTTATGAATAAATATGCTGGTATTAAAAATAAAAATTAGTTTTATAATATCTCTGGCTATAATAGTACATTCATCTATTTAGCTGAATTTCATTTCACTCAAAGTAAACACCTGATTATAAAAACTGTTTTTAAACTACACAATTCTTACTATTCAATAGATATATCCTACAATATTCTTGATGTTATAACATAGTTTGTTATTTTTTGTTGAATTTCTATGCTTATCTATGAGATATAAACAATGCTCTTACATGAATGAGCAATTTCTAATATAAATTAATGATTTAAATACAGATGGAATATGAAATTCCCACACCGAAAAGATTAAAATAAAACGGTGATGGTAAGCTAAAATTAGAACACAAAGAACACTTAAACCAGGTTGCCATCAGCTTCAACCCAGGACACTTCGACTACCCCGACAAAAACCCTTAAAAGATGTCTTACGCATTGCTTGCGCCAGTAGTGTTGACCCGGTGAGATGCGAATTACTTCTCAAGCATTCGTTTCATTTTGCAATTATTGGTTTTAAATTGTCGAAAATGAAGAATGCCTCCAAAGCGGTAGAGACGTCAATGTTGTCATATGGCTCGATTCGAATGAAACAACGTGGAGCTTCTAAAAGGCGGTTTTTCCTATCGACAGATTCTGGAACATATGGGTCGAGATGTTACCACAGTTTTCAGTTATCAACAGCATCGGTTCCGAATAACTAATTTTACAAGACATCTAGATCTGAATTCACTCATTCCAAATGATAATGGGCAGATAACAGGATGGCGTTATTAAAGTGAACTGCTGCAGCGAAAATTCGAGTTTCGTTAAGAGTGAGAATTGCTATACGAGCAGTATTGAATCATTCATTGAATAGATTCAGGCCATTTATGTTGTGTTTGCTGTTAACTCCGAATCACTTTCTTATGTGTGTTCAGTTATATTAAACTACAATCAGTGGAGTGAAGAGTGGAGATATGATATATTCACAAATGCTATGTAGCTTCAACGACATAGCATTTGTCGTTTCCGCCTGGGCGCCAGTGACGAACTAACATAAATCAGGAGAAAGTTTGGTGAACTCCTGCCACCAAGCTGCATTTCTCCGCGATTGCGAAATTCCCTTCTTTTTTACTTCAAACTTCATAGAAACAAGCGTTTACATCAGAAAGAGATTCAAACTGTTCTTCTACATTCATAAATAGTATCCAAGTTATTTTATATCAACAAGATAATGCTGTTCTCCATACCGTAATTGGAAACTAAGAGCATGCTATTTAACTAATGAAGTTATTGCCAAAGCGGGGCGACAGATCTACCTTACTTCAGAAACTGAATGGAGAAAGATCTACATGACTTTACAATACGAATGGAGATCAGGTTTATGCTCAACTACAGCCAACAGAGCCAAATGCCGATCGAATGCCCAAGATTGGAAAAACTAATTTAAAAACTAAACATCGAAAAGCAAAATTCGATCACTTTATGAATGGAAGCATACATAAGCAGATTTGTATGCCTATGTTCAATGTCGTGGTGATTACAGTCGTTACTGACGTAAACATAATTTATATTTAATATAGCACAGTCACCTTCCACCTTCTATTTTATATGATTTCAATGCAGAGATAAAACCTAAAATTAATTCATCTAGCTCAGTTTTCTAACAGTGCTGAGTTTTTATTTTCTATCACTGTATAACAGAGTACCTTGAAATTTGTATGCAAAATTTAGTATCCTATATGAATTTTTATTCTTAATATTCAGATAATTTCACGAAATACAACATTCTAAATACATTAAAATGTCTACTGATTTTTAGGATTAAAGATAAATTTAAATATGACCATGACTCTCCATAATGCTTTTGCAAATCTACAAGGAAATTTAAAATTTTTCATATCATATGTACACATATGTGGCTGTAAATCTTTATAAATGAAAGTTAAAAATACTTAATTATAAAACTGGCTTAATATAATCTAAAAAAATATTAGTACAAGTAGTACATTAATTCTAAGCAGAAACTGCTTTCAAATTCTAAACGGTATCTACCTCCATATTGTTATACTAGTTTTTTACATTTCACCTTTTCAGAGATGAACTTTTAGAGTGTCAAAAATTATTTGAATTTTTTTAATTGCGTGAGCCTTTCTCCCTTAAAAATAAAAAAGAAAAGACAATGAAAGCACACACGAAATAAAAAGAAGTCTATCAAGTGAGTAAAATATTATGAGTGCTTCCATACGACAAGGTTTTTGTTTTTATTGCTGACAGCCTATCCAGTGAATAGTTCTCCAACATATTTTAAAGTTTTTTTTTCACTTAGAAGAATAATTTCAATTAAAAACTCTATTCACATGTTATGAGTGTTTTTGAAAAGTTTAAATTACTTCATTATTTTAGATCATGATGTATTTAAATTTTGTGTCTAAAAATATTATAATAAAATTATGCTTTTTAAAAATTCCTAAAACACAATATTTGGAGAAATTTTAGATTATGTCTTTCTTTTCTGGGTACCGAAGTTCCATAAATTTTAGTCTTTGTGCTCCCACCGATATATACTTCTTTTATTTACAAACCAGTGACGTTGTAACAGTATCAGTTTGTATTAAGCTTGTACTATTTCTCGAGACTTTTCCTTTTCTTCAGCAGAAAATACATGAGAATGAGTAGTCAATTATCTAATTATCTACTCTGTAAGTCTTTTCTAATGGCAAGTGTAGTATCAACGTATACAAGGCTGCTTTTAGTTGACTGCATGATACGCTTAAACCTGACAACTTAATTACCTCTTTGCTGCCTTGCCTTTAATTATAGTATGTACCCTGCTTTCTAAATCAAAGACAAGAAAATAGCAATAATCGAATAATTACATAAGGGAGGAGATGTGTGATTTTCTTTCTGAAGGAAACTCATGGCCTACAGTTTATTGAATATTCTTTGCGAAATATGAGATTGTGTTTTAACATGGGGAGTATTTGCAATTTTAGATTGCAAAATGTTTAGCTATTAGCATAGCTATTGCAAGAAGACGACGACAAAATCACTTTGTTTACAAGCTTTTCATAACATTTCTTATTGATTCTAGAACATAAAATGCTGAAAAATACTTGAGATTGTTGATGAAATTTCCAAAACCAAGTATGAATGAAGTATTTCATTCATTATTAAATAATTCTTAAAATACAAAATTTTCTTAAAATTTTTAATTTTTAATCTTAATTCTTAAATTTTTGTCTGATGATCTAATCAACTGTTTGAAATATGTTTTTCTTCAAGAATTATGGCAGACCAAGTGACTTATCAAATAATTCACAAAAAAACAAAATAGTATCAAAAATACATAAAATCAATTACTGTTTTGTTGTATAAATAATGTCCTTCTACAAACCAAAAGTTAAGTAAAGAAAAGTAACTGTATAACCGAAATAAAACAATAAATAAAAATAAACATGTAAGCCAAAGTAAAACAATCACTTAGTAAAATTAAAGGTATAGTACCTAACTAATTCTACTTACCCATCAAACCCTGCGAAATAATAAACCACTTTCTATCTTAAAGTATACTTTGAATTAAGTCAGAAATAAATGAATCAGGGATTTAGAATTGCTCAATACCTAAGCTGAATATGTTATAAAAATCAATAAATCATATTGTGCATAGTTACTTCTTGCATACACTTCCGAAATGATTTCTTGGGCACAAGAAATCAGAAAATACCAAATATTAACAAACTTAAGAAAAATACATTACTAACAGGAAATAAGTAAACACTACACTTTTATATATGAACTCATTCAAATCATTTTCTTTTCTTTTCAAATGTTTGGCTATAGCCGTTTCTAGGCGATGGCCACTACTAAGGCCGCAAGCGGTGGTCTCTTTATATTACGGAAATACATATTAGGTAGGTATTTCCGTAATAAAGAGACCGTTGCCTCCTATGAAGGGACGGACAAATTACATCCATGTCTTCTCCAGGATTCGAACCTGGGAGGGAAAGAGTCTGTTATTTTTTTAAGTCTCCTATTATACATTATATTCAAATTACTTTTGATAAAATAAAATAAATAATCTTTCAATATTTTCACCGTAATTGATTGAAATAATGTGTGTGTTATTTCTTATGGAGCTTTGTAAAAGTTACTGAAGTCTACCACTAGTCGATATGCTTGTAGACAAGGAAATCTAAGTGACTGTTTTTTAGCTCCAATTTTTGCATTAAAATTCAGTAAAGGTATGTATTTGGCTACAAGTTATGCATTAAAACTCAGTGATCCATTTTATAAGTGGAAACTATTTATGTATGTAAACATGATTGAGAAGCAAATGAATTTAAATAATATATTTTGAAAAAAATTCCACCTATCATTGTAGCACTCAAACAACCGATGTAATACTTCCACTGCCCATGAAATGTTAAATTCATTTGTTAATTCTTAATAATATACCATTTGCACAACAAAATCATCTGAAAATCATCTGAAAACAAAATCAATAATTCTTTTTTTGGTTGTTTATTTAACTGATTGAGGCAAAGTACACTACAGCTATCTGCCTAATGGGAATTATGCCTTCGTACAGGATTTCTTGCGGGCAACACTCTCGCATTTTTATGAAACAAATCACGAAAACACTCTTGCAGCTGGTTTACTTCGCGAGATTTGAACACGGCACTATCTACCAGTGATCTGACCTACTTGACCACTGGAGGGGGGAAATTCCAATGTCTCCGATTTGGGAAGAAGTTTTCCTGAGTAAATAATCCAGATTTTATAATACGTAATAGCACTTGTGAATGAGTAATCGATTGTTTGCATTTTATTAGAATGAATAATTTTCTATAACTAAATTAGCCCTAAATATTGGTACTGCATATATTTATTAATATAAAATATTATAACAGTATGTGTCTAATAAATTGCTCTTCAGTGTTCAAATATAAATGCTATCAAAGATTCAAAGAATGTAGTTCACTAATGGTATACCATTTGTAAAACTCTATGATAAGCCACTTCAGTTAAACCTGTTTTCATTAATTCTTAAATACATGCTTCCTCAGTTTCCTTTCTTTTTCTCTTTCTATATATTTATTTAGTCATTAAATTATGTAAATAGCTCGTTTAAGTAGCAAAACATGCTAAGTATTTCAACTCTAATTTAATTTGTTTGCATATTTTTGTGTTCTAATTGTGGAGTTTTAGGGTAGCTGAAATCTAACATCTTATCTATATAAGAATATAACAGCTTATTGGGCGTAACTGAAGATAAATGAATAATAAAAGTTAAAACTAGTGATTTGAAAACGACAGATAAGAGCACAGTATCTTGAAGAATTAACTATGAACATTTAGAAACGCTAAAAATTGTTTACAAAATTATAAATTTAAAAATCATAAAATTAAAAATAAATTGACTTTTACATGCAAATTTCTATTTAATTCCTTAAATAATTTCAAAGGGGGCAATTATGATAGACCTACTAGTTTAAGAATTTATTCTTCAGAAAGATATAGAGTATAAAATGTTATATTTAAAATTATCTATTATAAATGACAAAGTTAAAAAAAGGCGAGGCAAAAATATTTCATGTGATATTACTTTATCTTGTATTAATGTGAAGTGAAGATCTGTGCACTCATTTGATAAAGAAATGTCTGAAATTATTAAAATATAGCTCTCATTTGTTTGACTAGATCGCTTGTGCACATGGCTTACAACAAATACTTTCTTTCCTCCACTGTTATTCCTATTTTGTCAGGGAACGAAATTTGAATATCTAAACAACAATTAAATTAATAGAAGACGCTTCTTAAACGTGTATATCCTTAATTATTTTAATGATTGGAATATAGCTAAGCAACAGTTATAACTATAATCTAAAAATGCTGCATTTTTAGGCAATTATTCTGGTAGCATTTAAGATAAGTGCATGTTTAGGAGAAATACCTTTCCAGATGGCAGTCCACACATTTCCAAAGCTTTCTCAACCCTCTTCTTATCATCCTTATGTTGGGCGAACATTTTCAGGACACTGAAAAATATATAAAAGGGGACATCAGAAGAAATTTTGCATATGAAGATCTCAATCATGTATTACTCATCATAACACTAAATCTACCACAGTCTTACAACAACAGAATAATAATAGCTAGCCATAAATTGTCACATGTTTTTCATTTCACATTATCTTATTATAAAAGATATGATCTGAAATTCTGAGTAAGAGTCCAATGCATTAAAAAAATTGCATTTAATCATAACTTTTACTCAACATGTGTCACATGAATGATAGTACTACTAAGTGAGTGTGATAGTATCCGTGATTTTGAAACCAAATAAGTTTTCTGCATTGTGCATCACGCAAAAATTTTTTATGTGACATATTTTTAATGTTTATGCCAACAGAAAGAATAATACTTAAAACATGAATATATACCACACTTTATACATTTCTCAGAAGTGTCTCTCTTAAATACCTCACAGAAGTCGCTAAACAAATTTGAAGGTATTCCATTAATTGATCCTGATATCATCTTAGAGTGCTTGAAACTTCCGATATAAACACTAATCATTCTCATTTGTCATTGGTATTTGACGTCTAGCGGGAATGAATGAAAAGGCTCAAGTCTTGCAGAATTATTAAATCATCATTCTTTAATTTTAATTCCGGGATCTAGATATTAACTTACTTTAGATAGAAAGAACCTCAAAATATCAGCCAGGCGCTCGCGAGGAACCTAAGACCTTATATTTGCTACCCATAGGCATTCACAGGTTAAGTTTCATTGCATTCGTACAAACTTAGAAAAGAATGAGTTATACATCGAAAATATCTGACCACTAGTATGGCAAAATCTTTGATACCGAAGAATATTAAAAAGAAACACTTTCCTTTCATTATCATCCTATTCTTATAGTTTCAAATGAGTTGCAAGCAAAAATATTTTTTTTCCAAGCACATGTAGTGTTTAAAGATTACGTATTTAAATTAAAAAGTTTCAAGCCACAAACTGATCCAGAATCACGAAATGATAATTATAATTTAATATCTATCAGATTCTTAAATTTATTCCACGCATACATAACGCGACTTTAACGTATCAGGCCAAAATTCGGTAACGACAGTCTAAATGTGGTGTTAATTTAATCTCATTAACTATGATGGATGACATAATCTACTAATTAAATTCGCTAATTTATTTTAGCTATCATACGTATAATAAATTAGTTTAAACTGAACATTTCATTTCAAAGACTGAAATGTTGAGAGGCTTATCTATGTTAGATACATAAAACAGAAACTATCTAAACATTAATGAAAGGCAAATATTTACAGTTTTGATGCCGCACTGAACTCTGCTATGAGAAGTTAATAACGGCCAATTAGAAACAAATTCTATATTTCTGAGAGGATATTTGTGATTACTTTAAACAGCGATAGGCGATAATTAAAACAACAAACGCCAAATGTCTAAGATGTCCTTTTCCTACATAAATTTAATTCGATGTCTAGATTAGAAATAATTTAGATTTTTAAAAGTTATATGCGTCAGTAAGAACAAATAACAAATTAGTTCCTGGTCCTCCTAAACTTCAATCTTAAAAGTAAGTAGCGCCTTCTAGTTAAATGAAAACGTTAGTTTGGAGATCGGTTTTCTCCGGGAGAGGTCGAATGTTCAGCGTAGTGATTTTATAATCAACAATTCTGCACTAATTAATATATTTCTTTTTTAAAGCAGAAGAGAAACACGCCAAGTGAAACATAAAATCAGTAACACGACAACCTTGAGTTAGGCGTAAATTTATATCAAGAACTCAATCGATTTCGAGGGCAAACAGATTCAGGTCCCTCTTCGGCAGGAGCAAAGAAATCAGTAAGATTCAGTCTTAATTACGTCTTAACTTTGTGTCCTTCTAACCTAAGCATGCATTTAAATATTCTCATTCATAATTACTTTTTATAAACTAGATATTTCTACAAATCAAAAAGTGTTTGAGTGTTAAACATGTATTGTACTCGTAAAACCACAAGTAAATAAAGATTTGCATGAAAAACATAATATGGTATTAACATGAACCAATATATCGTAAGTATCTCATCGCAGTGTGAAATTCTTCTCGCGCTTATAAAATTTAAACTTTGACATTTTTCAAGCAGGTAAATAACAACATTACTATACAGACCACATAAAAGTCGCCTCAAGTCCTTTTATTGACAAGGATTGATATAAGGATTTGAACATAAAAATAGATATTGCCTTGCCTTCTCCTCGTAAATATTATTAGGGGTGTCCTCAGCTGAGTGGAGATTGCATTCATTGCTTTATCTGGAAACAAATCCCAACTTGTTCTTCTCGAAAAGTATACGCGATTTACGAAGCAGTAAGGAAATCCTTGTGGACGCAAGGTAAGCAACAGAATAACAAGATCATCAGAAAGGACACTTTTGGTCATTACTTGGATAGATAAAAGGAAACTAAAAAAAAGTGAAAGTATAAAAAATAGAAACACACCCTGCATTTTAAAATGGAGTCAGGTGAAGTGGGTTTCCATTCCGTAAATCCCAAATTATTTAAGCATGTTAGTTAAGTATAATTTCTAAGTGCATTTTAAGGGAAAAATATTATTTCCAAGAAAATAATTTAACTCATTGAATTTCTAAAAATTCTTTATAAAAATAGGCATCATATATTACACAAAACTTTGCTGGTCTGAGTTTTTGAAAGGCATTCTTTTCCATCACAAAATACATAGATTACTGAAATTAAATACAGGAAAACCACGATTAATGCAATTAATCAGCCCAACAGTTAACGCGCGTTAAACAAATAATAATAAAGGGGAAATTTATTTCTACCTCTGTCTTCAGCTGTCATGCAGGTTTAAGATTTTCTTCCTTTGATTCAGTTCCGCTTTAAGGAAAGTCATGCAGTGGTTTTTAAATTCGGAGTTTGCTAGTGGAAGAATCGCTTGGCTTCCTAACTGAGTGTCTAATACTTCGCAGATAGCTTATAACTCCTAGCTCTTAAAAGCGTAGAATTCTTAGCTCAGTAACTAGCCTTTCAGGGCAGCTTAATATGCCCAGATAGATAATCATTTCAACTCAGCTTAAATAATTTCTGGTGAGTTTTCTGGAGTCTCATACGGTCTTGAGATATCTTAACGTAAAGGGATAGAATTTTGTCACAGATACATCTCAAATGCTATATCATCACCTAGCGGTAGTAGCTAAAAGTGCACTTCTGCAGTTATACTGACGTTTGGCGGGACAACTTGGTAAATAAAGAATAATGCTGCGGAGCTAATGCAATTTGTGTTAATCTTTCAGAGACTGAAGTAAATTTTTAAAAAAACCTGCTTAATTAAATAACGGGAATCGAAAAACAGATTTCACAGAAAATGCATTGTCATTTTAGTAGAAAATACCTAAAATAAATAGAAAATATTATATTTATACAAAGAAGAAAAGTTTATTTACATAAGAATTTTTTTATTTTAAATCCTACACTTAACAAAATAACAGTGCATTTGTTTTTCACGTAATGTTGGTTTTCATAATGCAGTATTTAGCCACAACCTGAATCATATTAACATTCCAAAGAATATGACATCTTTTTCTCATATTTCTGTAATGTTTTAACAAAAAAGGTCTCCTTCTTCTCATTTACCGAGCTAAGATTTAATGAAAAGCATTTCATAAGGGAATTTTAAAAAGGCAAGCTATGTATTTATTGAGCAGAAAAGCTTGGCATTTTGAACTTTGATAGTTTATATTAAAGTTTGACTAGATACTCAGGATCCTTACTTTAACCAAAATATAAATAATGGCATTTCTCTAGTGCAGTTGAAGAATTTTTTTCATATTAATTTACAACAAGCATACAGTTTTTATTTGGCTTTGATTTTCTACTGTTTAGAAAGAAAATTAAACATGTTACTGTGCTTTCGGTCAGAATACGTTCAGTTTACAAATTTACAGAGATATTTAAAGCATTTTTCACTGTCTACATAAAATGTTTTACAGAAACCCCATTTATGCAAAACCATGATAAAAGGATTTTATTGTTGCTGTGAAGCCTTAAAAGTTAATGGTTTTATTGCTTCCTCAAGAGATTTCCTTAATGGCTTGTATAGTTTCCCACAATGTTGATAGTTTTATTTCCCACACGTATAAAGCATGGTAGCTCAGAATGACCAATCTGTATATAAATAAGAATACATAATATTTTTAATTTGACTGGTATTATATTTTCAAACTTTTCCCCAAAATATGTCAGGCGACTAATAATTATATAGGGAGATATACTTTATACATAACCATATTTGTTGTCGTAATGCAAAAGAACCGTGTTAAGGCTGCGCAATAAATAAAATGTAAACTATGTTTAAAATTTATAATTTGTAATTGAGCAAATAATTCAGAATAATAAATACTCAATCGATAACTCATATGTAAGATTCTATGATAAAGCATTTTTTTATAATTGCTTAAAATCTCTGATGTAATTTCAATGCAAAGCTATTAATGTATATGAGATTAGAAAAAGAAGTTCCTAGAAAATTGTTACACGATAAATAATTTTAATGCTATTTCTAAATCCCACATCCTTGAAATATTACTTATTTAAATATATTAGGGGTATTTATTTATATTAAATAGGTAGGATATGAATAATCTCGCAATATTTGTGAAGTGGGCGTAAGACTTATTTTAATAACACATAAAAATTTATTGCCGCTATTTTCCTCTCTGTCTTTTTTTTTACTTTACATTCATGATGCAATTGCTAAGTTAACTTCCAAAACTAGCATGAAATAGAAATGAAAGTTAACATTTTGAAACATGAAGAGTACCATATATCTGATGCCAAAGTACTTTTGAAACATGAAACGTACCAAATATCTGACACTAAGAAAATTAGAATACAAAGTATTAGACAATAATAGCAATTTAAGTTGCAGCACATAATCTTTAATTTCTTTAGAATGCCTTTAACATGCCAGTTTTATTATAACAGAATGATCCAGTCGCTTTTATGAAAATGCGCGCAAACATACAGTACATATAAAAATACGTAATCAAAATTGTATTCCACAAAAGTGTACTCTGATTTGGACTTATTTCACATAAACAATCCGTTTTAAACATATTTTACAGCATGATATTTATTACCTCAGTTTTGATTTCTAAATTTCAATCCCTCTAGACTCATAATTTTAAAATACACTAAACAAATAAAATATGAATTATTATTACCCAAATAACCGTGCGAATAGCAGATTCTTGGACTTTTTATATTTATGTAAAAATAATCTATTTCGGAAGTCTTTGTGAGTGCTAGTTCACATATAAGATATTTTGCAGATCAAATTTCAGCACAATATCAGTAGATTGAAAATACTTTCAAGAGTACCTCATGATGATCTTATGCTTATTAATAAATATGTCTTTCGTTGGTGATAATAAAATTGTGTGATTACAGTTACAGTAGAATAGTTTAAAAAATATCTATTGAAACATATGTTTTAAAAAACCAAGTTTCATTCCAGATGAAAACAATTGTAAATAAATGGAAAGAGAAGTGAGTTTTACGGAATATTTGATAATTCAAGGAACTCGAGTATTGTCTGACACTGGAAATATATCTTAATAGAGCAGTTTTATGATACTTTGACATGTTTGTACTTTAAGTGAAAGAGAAATTAAAAGTTCGCCATGTAGCCAAACAGTTCAACTGCTCGGAAACATAACCGTTGTGAAATAACAGTGTAAAACATTTTAGCTTTTCAGCAGTTGATGCACCAAGAAAATTAGAATATAAAGTATTAGACAATAATAGCAATTTAAGTTGTAGCACATAATTTTTTTCACCAACATAATGGTAAGTAAAGATTTGCTCATATTGAATGAACAGGATTTTATGACCTGGTATCAGATCTCGGATTGAAGGCAGATGAATCATCTAATGTAATGACTTGTTTCAGTTTGTTTCAAGAAACTTGAATGATTTTATGATAGAGAGCAATAACATCATTGCTTTAAAAGCAAGGGGACCTTAATTAGCAGCAATAATTATTCAAAGAATTTTAATAACTATTTCATATCAGCGGTTTCTCTAACGTGTCATTTTCTCTCTAATTTGTGTACATTAATTCCCAAATTCACGGGCTGGTTTACACTTGCAGGCTATAAGCATATATTTCTGGTCATTTCTTAACGGTACATGTACTGAAAATTTCTCTTGAACGATTTGATTTTCCATATAACAGTTATCGTAAAATATGGTCAGAATGAGAATTTCTATTTTAGCATTAAGATTTCATTATCCAAGTAGGAAACTTTTACCTTGTCTGTGCAGTAATATAAGCACAAAGATTTAATTTATCGAGTTACATCTAATAATTGAAAAGAATTATGGACAGTGAGACTGTAGGTTCGTGAGCCAATACTTGTACACTAAAAGAACAGTGTCTTATACTAATGGTTTAAAAGCATTGCGACATGCCTGCTCGAATAAAGGCAATAATGCATAGGTCATTCAAATAATTCCACTCCAGTATTCCTTGGAGACCACTTTCTGAATTCAACACATGCACATAATTTCATTTCTCTCCTATTATATTAGACTACCGTTTCATTGATTTATTGTGAAAGGTGTATGTTTACATTAAATGACTGTACATAAATTTAAACTGAGTATAATATAATGCAGGTAAAATGAATGAAATAAATTCTAATTGCGAATTTTTACACGGCATATCATAAAGGTATTTTTTACAGCACTTAACAATCTTTTACATATAATTCAACTTTTTTATAAAAAACATTTCTTACAAATTATAAAAGTGTTCTTACACTTGTGGAGACCAGGTGGGTTACCTTTTATCTCTATACTGGAGTAGCAGGAAACTACCCAGGAGAATGGTTCACGTACCCTATATTAAATCTTTAAAATTTACAATGCGTCAAGTCGACGCTAAGAATCTTTGCCTCTACTTGGGCGTTAACTGAAAGTCAGATAATTGAAACTAAAAGTTGAAATATTAACAAGGATAAAACTAGCCTACAGGGCTCTGCGAGATCCCGTAACTTCAACCCCCTTTGAAGCTAGTGACAGCAGATAAATGCAATTTAGCCACTTGAACCAGCAATGAGCAAACGTACCTATGGCAGAGACGGCAGCTAGAACCTAACACTCTCTTTCTCCTACCGAAACTCGGCTTTTAACTATTTCCTTCAAAATAGAAAATTTGCACTCGCTCACGCGGGCTACAACATTTAACTGTTCTGGCATTGACAATTAGGGGAATGAAGGCTTATAGGAATGTTTCAAATAAAACTTTAAATTATTAGTTAAAATAAATATAAATCCCTTCACACTATTAAATACTGTGTAGGCAAGTATACTTGTACATATAGGAGTACTTAAGTGTTCCCAGAGGTAGCCCACTTTTCATAATTTAATTTTGACTTATTATTTTCTCTTGATTATATATATATTTTATACTATTATAATTGTAGAAAATAAATTAAATGAAAATATGTGTATTTATACATTTTAGATTAACTACAGGAAAAATTTAGCAAATACAGCACAATTTCTTATAACATTTCTGGGTTAGCTGAATCTTTATACATCAAAGTACGAGAAACAAGCAAAAAATTAAAGGAATTCAATGTACATATAATTTATAACGTAAATTCAATACAACAAATTATCGATTAGCTTTTTAACTGCATATTTTGTCTAGTTCAAGTATTTATTCGAACTCCTTTCGTTTATTAATTGTTTTATTTTACATAGATACACCACATACATGAATGCATTTATGAATTCATAAGTTCATCATGCGCACGCATGCACTTATGTCGCCCTTTATTACAAATCTCTAAATTGTCTCTAAACTGTTAGATTGAAATAGCTTTTCACTGATAATCATTAAACTAAGACGGAAATTTGAAATTATATAATTTTTATATATTTAAAAAATAAAAATAAAGCTTCAGGAGATAACAGCTAAAAGATGATAGACGTATTTTTTTCCCTTTCCTTAACTAATGAAATTTTTTATTAGAAGGTTTAATACTTTCACCGTATATACTACACATTTCCTATGTGGCTAAAGCTAATTTTATTTAAGTTCGTAAAATAAGCATAGATCTCTTTAAAAGGAAAATCATAGTTTAGATTGATAATATTACCTCAACATAATAATGAAAATTAATGATAAAAGTTTAGGAACGTAAGCTTTCCGTAAGAAAATTGAGTGTGAAAGAAAAATAAAAAAAAAATTAAACAAGAGAATCACAGAAATTAAAAACATATAGGTGAATTAAATTAAATTAAAGATTTTACTCGCTATACTTTACTTGCTTAAATTTTACTTGTCATAGGTTAATATGAAAGAATATTTTACAGTTAGAATCTAAGCAGGATGCTTCAATAAGTAAACACCCATAAGTAACTAAATAATGTTTATGTTTGACTCTATGTATTTGCTTTTATTTTTCTTTATCTGTTAAAACATTTTCCTAAGCATAACTCAGTTTTACTAGAGGTAAACGAAAATTTCTGTTGTATTACTTTTCTAAGTGCTATTCGTATTGAAATCTGGGATAAAAGTGACTTAACAAATAAAAATAAAGTGTACATTTGTTTGTAGGAATCTTAACTACTTTACCCAACATAGTACGAAGCCAGCGCTTAAAATTTAGCTGTTTTTCGATATGAATTGAGGTAATTTGGGAGTATAAATCTTATCAAAATACTGTGGCACGCATTACTTATATCAGCACTAAAAAAAGGTGTATGAAACGACGGTATTTAGTATATGGAATTTTGTGTGAGTATAGATTTAACTCTAGAACATATGAGTTTTTAGCGAAACAAAATTTCTAACTTCTAATAAAACTTTTCTAGTTGCATATGCCTTTTAACTTCTACGAGAGGTTTTAAATTAAATTTAGGAAATTTTGCTCTGAATATAAAGAATTTGCTCTTAATATAAAGAAAATTTTCAATTATTACAAATAAATAATACATGATCCGCAAAATCTTTCTCGGCATATTGACCAAATAAAGTTCAAAGATTCTTCAGCCTGCATTTATTAAAAATGCTTTCATTTACTTTTACGGTTCCTTTTTTTCTTGTTTTTAAAGGATGAATTTTGAAGAAAACGATAGTTTTGTATTAATTATATTGATTAGTTAATATTTTTGCTCTTGAAGCAGAATTTGAGTGTTTGGTTTTATAGAATTCGCTGTACTGGTCCTGTGTTTTCTCAACTATAAACATGCATGAAACGACATATTGTAAACTTTTAGGTTTGTACGTGTTAATAGACACATTTCATTATAATATTACAACGTTATTTCTGCTGAAAACGTGTCAAATGCTTTCTGAATTTCCATCTAGGTTTCAAAAGTAATAGTGCTCAGAAATAGCTTAAATTATTTATATCTGATTTCCTCCATACTTCCCATTGTGCTGAAATCCTACTTTTCAATGGCAGGGCTTTTCATTGAGAACTAAAATGGCCGCTGGCTGATATATTATATCACTTCGCGGACGAGAGAGCGCGTGCTCCTGACGTCACTGTGACGTCAAGGAAATTCATCGATTCCTGTCGTGAAGAGAGAAGGTTCGATAACTGGCGCGAAACGGAGCGACCACTTATGCCGCGGAAACCGGGAATAAAGTTATCACCATAAAGAACCGGATCATAAAAATTTTCGCTTCTAGGGGGAGCACCAAGCACGTAACAGTAATGATTGGTGTCTTCCTCAGCTCCAAGCAACTACTAGGTGTTTCAACTAGTTGCAACAAAGTTCTAAGTTGTGCATCAAAACTTTCATCTCTTCTTTTTACGGCAATAAATTTATACTTAAATCTTCCCTTGCTAATGAATAAGCATTGTAGAAAAATATGTATTTACAGAATTTTATGTTTTGAAGCTTATAAAATAGCAGCAAAACAAATAGCAATATTTTTGTAAAATTTTAAAAAATAATGCATGCATAATTAAAAGAGCAATCCATATAATTGCAAAAAAATACTTTTATGTTTTTGGTCATAAAACAGTTCGATCTTATATTCAAATTGAGGAATACATAGCGTTCTTCAAAATAGTTGATCCATATGTCGAATAAGTGGATTTTTGAAATTTACTAATATAGTTTAAATTGTCGTATGGGAAATTAAAACGGAGTCTCTCCAAATATTCGTTACAAAATGTCCGTCTATTTATTTGTCTGACTCCTACACAAAGTACAAATTTATTACAGTGTTTGTTATGGAACAAATATCTGATAATGAATTTTTTCAATATGATCTTCAATTTATTCGTTGTTTTTATAGCCATAGAAGGAATATTAATTTCCTGAAATCATCTAGCCTTCTGTATCATCTAGCTTCTAGCACAGAAATCGCTGTGGAATACAGTATTTTTAATGCTTCCAAAGAAACAAATCGTATGATTCAAGATCTGGGAAGCTAAGCTGTAGAGAAAAACCATTAAAGTCATTGTGACTACATCTATGGAAACACAAATATGCCTGAATATCCAAAGCCATGCTACCAGAAAAAGATTCACTTCATCGCGGAAACGTAACATCTACAAAAGTATTTCGGTAATTTTCTGAAACTGGGATGTTTTATTTTTTCTCCATTTATATGAGATCATTAATAAATAGTAGATTTGGGGCTGTGCTTGTAAGAAATCCAGTCATTAATTTCGAATAATATATGAGATTAATTATAATTATCAAATAATATGTATAAATTATATACTTCTATTATAATGAGTATATAATTTACGAAGGTAGCGAAATATATGGCCAAAATTACTATTACATTAAACCTTATTCCAAAGAAAAATGGATTTTAAATACATGTTTGAACAACGAAACTGATATTAAAAGACAGAAATATATTATATAATTAAATCTATTAGAATTTAAGGTAAGACTTTGATGAAAATGAATACACCATTGTTATATTATTTTAACACTATTTAAGTAATCTTTCTACTCTTCAATTTAACCAGCCGAAGGAGAATAATATATGTACATTAATTTCTTAGTCTGCATTGCTGTAAAATTTCACAGTTGGTAACTAATTCAAAGCTTACCTAGGAGAAAAATTAGTGAAACCAAATGTACTTATTAGCCTTCATAATATAATTTACATACAGTAAATTGTACACTGCAGCAAATCAATTGTTAACATTCTGAAATATAATAATAAAGATAATCCACTGATGTAACTTTTAACGGCAATCCAAAGAAAAGTATTCAAACAATTAATTCGCAGACGACTGCATGCAAGGTTGTTTTCATGCACTTAGACATCCCAATAACCTCCAATTCTATAAGCGCCAAACAACAAGCTGAAGAACACTGTGAGGCGCATGAAGAGTGGAGCTATGCTTTGTTTTCCGATGATACCAGAAAATCAGCTACTTCTAATCAAGTGAAAAGATGCCATCCGCAAGTTCAAGGAAACAGCTTTTTGCTGGAAGGGATGTGATTGTTTTGACAGAGATAAACTTTAGGTTTACTAGGTGTATGATGATAAGGCTGTGTCATTCACAATGATTCAGACATTAGCCATGCCCTATATTGTTGCAATTTGCACACCTTGTTAAATAGATGAAGAGGAAAAAATAGAGTATATAGAATGGTTGCCATATTTCTTATATTTAAATTTGTCAGAGCATGATTGAGTCATATTAGGCAGATATGTTGCTTCCAGAAACAACATTAACTGAGGCTTCTTCAGATGTAAAATTTCCTTTTTAAATGAGGACGAATCACTCAATGCTAATGAACTATCACATCCATACAAGGCCTCGTAGGTGTGAAGCCATCTGAGATGCTCGAGGTGGCCTGGCACTTAATTCAGCAGTTGGCAACGTCCCTCAGTGTTTTTCTTCTCCAAATGTTGTGGCTAATAATGATTTCTCATAACATTAGGTGCATTTCTATAAAATCAGAGTTTATTTACAATAATACATGTTTCTTTACATGCCCGATTTAGATTTTTGTCTCATAAAAAAGACAAATCTGCAACCTGATACGGAAATATTATAAATGTGCTTTCAAATCCCCCTTTATATTTGATAACAAAAATCTGTTCTCATTAACTCACCTCCTTCCCTAATTATATGGGATAGGGTAGTTAAAAATAAAAAATTACAACAAAAGATAAAATGAGATAATCATCATAGGCCTGTTTTAATCTTAAAAAAATTAAATATAATAGTGGATAATCGTTTACTATAGTTCCCTTTCAAAAACGTCCATTATTTATGATATATTGATTATATCAAAGAAATAAATATTAACAGAAGAATGTACAGCAAGTTGGTTCTGCATATGCACAAATAAGCTAAACTTATTAATCACATTTATTTTCAATTACATAGCGAAAGAAAAGAACATGCTACCAAAACATATCACGTCGCGTTTTGGTAGCATGTTCTGCACGCTAGCGATAAGAGCACAGGCACGAGGAAGACTAACTCACAAGAATCAGTTCACTTCATCTGGGAAAAATGTTCAGAGTTTAGTTGAAGCACTGCTATACATGAAAAAGACAAACATTTAACATTTAATTTAACTCCTTCACATCCAATCCGCCTCACACAGCCCTACATTGAAACAACCAGAACCGCCCGAAAACGGCCGAGATTGTAATCTTGTTTTCTTCCCTCCTTCTAAGATATGCAGTAGCAGGTACAGTTTCCCCAAATGCATTGTATCAGTTTACTGCAGATAGCTTGTCATAAGATGTTTCTTATCTTTTGACATTTCGTTGTTGATTCTTTTGTGGTACAGTTTGCTTTTAAGCTTTAAACAGCAATAAAAGAGCAGTTTAAAAATTTAAGGATTATATTTATTTTTAAGCAATTTATTCCTTCCTATAAAAATAATGAAAATAAACAAAATCTCAGCCGTGATCATAAACAAATCCAGAGAGGCTTGTAAGTCTGACCTTCAGAATAGTTTTATAAAGAACGGGGTCAAAGGCTAATGGAATCTTTCTTAGAAAGTACAAAGGATGTCATTGGAAAACTTCAAATTGCTGTGAAACTGGAAAACTATTTCGGGCGGTACGGTATTTTGAGGATACAAGTTAGCGAAGGGTCTGGATTTCAGAGAGTTAAAAGTTCGTTACATTATTGCTGCATACTCCCCTCCCAGTGTCAACGATATCTTACAGGGAAATGAACACGACACCCAGAACGTGTTGTCTTGGTTTGCACCTTTGTTGCAGGCAGTTCTGAAGTTGTGATATCAGATGGACAATCATTTATGGAGTATCTGGGTTAATTGGCAAATTATGTACCACAGTGCCCTGCAAACGGAGAGATGAAGTTGGTGGTGGAGCGATAGGTTTATCCCCGTTCAGAAAATAAGCTTGTTTTACACGGTGAATGGATACAGGTACAGTTTTGCCATTTATGTCTAGGTAAAAGACCTTCTCTGTTCTACGAGTAACTAAAAACGGTCTATCTTAAGGAGGTTGAAGTGGTCCTCTCACCATATCATGACGAAGAAAAACATGGGTAGCTGTGGCTAAATCACGGTGTATAAAGGTTTTGCTATCACCATGGTTCTTGGGTGGTATTGGGCGAAGTATTTGCATATGTGCACGTAAGTGGCTGACAAAATTTGTGGGGTCACCCGGTTGTTGAGCAGGAACCAGGAACACTCTCCAGGCAGACGAATGGCGGTGCCAAAAACCAAATCTGCTGGTGAGCAACCCAAATCTTCTTTCAAAGCAGCTCGAAAACCAAGAAAGATCCCAGTCCACCGCTCTTCAGTCCGCTCAGTGGCATGGCACGTGATAGCAGTCTTAAGAGGTCGATACAATTCCTCTATTAACCCATTCGACTGGGGTAGTAACTAGTCGTCCTGGTCTCTGAATTCCCAAGTGATGAGTGAGAGAGCGAAAACGTGAAGCTTCAAACTGGCGTCCTTGGTCAGTTGTCACAGTAGAGGGCACTCCATACCTGGAGACCAAACATGTGAAAAATGCTTCTGCAACAGTTTCAGCAGAGATATCCTTGAGTGTTGATCTTCTGGCCATCGAGAGAAACGGTCAATTAAAGTCAAGCAGTAAGAATAACCATTTGAGGGAGGGAGAGGGCCTATAAAGTACAAATGAACATGGTCAAGTCTTTGGGAAGGCTCGATAAAACTTGCCAAAGGTGCTTTTGTATGCCGATGAATTTTATACTTGTTTCAAATGTTGACATGGTATGGAACATTTGGTCCCTTCAGTTATATCCGATAACTTTTTAGGCCAGACAAATCGTGACCGCATGATGTGTTGTGTTCTGCGTACACCAGGGTAAGACATGTTGTGTAATGAGGCAAAAGCATCCTGGCGAAACTGTGTTGGGGCATAGGAACGAACTCTGCCAGTCGATACATTACAGAATAAATCACTGTTTGATTCCGGGACAGTAATTTTTTTATCTGTAGGGATGTGTCTGATGACAGTAAGGATTTCAACTCATCATCCAATGTTCGTGCTGTAAGTATTTTAGAATAATCAACTGATACAAGAAGTGTTACTGCAGGAATATTCTCAGGCCCTGGAATGTGCTGTATGTTAATTGGGATTTGCGAGATGAAATCTAAATGCCTCACCTGGCGTGGAGAGCACTAGATCAGAGGCTTATAATCGGTAAAGAGGACAAACTCTCTAGCCTCCAACATATGTCTGAAATGGTGAATGGATGCATAAGTAGCAAGGAGCTCCCAGTCATAAGCACCGTAACGAGTTTCTACTGTACTGAGTTTCCTCGAGAAAAAAAATTAAGGGCTGCAATTTGGAGTCCACAACCTGATGCAATGCACCACCAATGGCATGATCAGATGCATCTACGTGCAAAGCAAGTGGGGCACTTGGAGAAGGATGGGCAAGTAACGTGGCATCAGCTAGTGCTTGTTTGCATTTGTTAAAAGCCTCAGTTGCAAGCGGAGTCCAAATAATTGGTTTCTTCGAATTTTTCTTGCCAAAAGATTCCTTTAAAACGTCGCTTAACAAGGCCTGGTTGTCTGTTGCATGGGGCAAAAACCTACGATAGAAATTAATTAGGTCTAGAAACTTAAATTAACTACTGGCCACAAATTACCAATAGTTTCAGGCAACTTAAAATCTAGGACTGCTTGGACTTTATTTTGCAAGGGTTTCACACTTTCCGGGCTTATATGGTGACGAAGAAACTCCAGTTCAGTGACACCAAACACACATTTTGAAACATTTAACTTAAAGTATGGAATTGGATAACTATCAAATTCAGTAACAGAATTCAGCTTGCGGTAATCTCCAACCGGACGAACTACAGAATCCTGCTTAGGGACGACATGCAATGGTGAACTCCATGGATTCTTGGAAGGATGGATTATCCCTTGATCCAGAAGCAATTCGAACTCAGATTTCACTGCTTCGTGCAGCTTGGGATGGAGTTGTCTTGGTTTAGAAGTCACAGGTGGTCCACGGGTCAAGATATGATGCACTGTATTATGAGGAACAGTCTGCTTAATTAGAGTAGGATTTGTTATATCTGGAAACTCAGAAAGCAAGGATTCATAATCTGAATTAACAGAAACAGTGACAATAGAAGGTTGGATTTTGTGAGCAACATTGCTATAAGTAAACAATAAAGTTTCAGGATTTCTAAGACACTACCGTTTCAAATCAACAAGACGATTAAAATGTTTCAAAAAGTCAGCACCGATGATAGGAGAAGTTACATCAGCAATCAGAAATGTCCATGAGAAGGGTTTCCGGAGACCCAAGTCCAACTGTCTGTGCACAAATCCATATGCAGGATTTTTCGAATTGTTGGCAACAAAAAGAGCAAATGTTTCACAATAGTTTCTCTTATCTTTAGGGGAAGGAGGTAACACTGAGATCTGACTACCAGAATCAATCAAAAATTTTTGGTCAGTCTTCCTGCGTTAAGAAATAACCGACAGGGCTTTTTGGATACTTCCGTCATCCCAGCTATGACGGGAGTTAGAGGTTTTTTTTGGCTGTTGATACGCGCAAGGCTTAGCACATTTGCGTGCCTTATCACCAAAACGGTTATGATAGAGTGACTCCGGAACCTAGTTGTCGTCCGAGCACGGGAAAGTTCAGAAACTTGGTGTGTAAGTTCTTCTATCTGGGCGAGGGTTTCAGTTGTGATGCCATTGGAATCCAAGGACATTCCAGCTCCAGAAATAGCACAGATTGCGCTAGGTTGAACAAGCAACTTGAACAGCTATAATTACTAGCTGATCAAGTGTTTCAGAAAAAGCAGACAAAATTGTTTGGATATGTGCTGGCATCCGTTGCATCCATAAATTTTGCAAAAAGTAATCGTTTAGCTGTTTCCCAGATAGCTCTTTCATTTTCCGTAGGAGATGACTAGGCCGTTCATCCCCCAACTGAAGTTCAGTGAGGAGTTTTTTAATTTTCTGGTGTTCAGAATCTTCAAATTCACTGATGAGCCTCTCAGACAGTTTTTTATATTTGTCAGAGTCCGGAGAGTTTAGTACGATATCCGAGACATGTGACCGAGTTTCCGCATCTATATTCGCTATAAGAGCAGAAAATTTCGTTTCATCACTTGTAATTCCGCTGTAAATGAAGACATTGCCACAATGTGCGATCCACAACCGCACGTTAGCCTTCCAGAAAGGTGGAATGCGAAGTGCAACTTTCGATACTTGGCTCTGCTGATCGGGTGGAGGCATCGCTAGTATGTGGAAATAGTTCCGGAGAGCAGAAATAAAATAATCGTGATTATCCAAAAAAGCGAAGTCGCCACAGTGGGATAGGCTTAACACAGCAAGGCTTAGCAAAGCATGTGACCAATTAACTTAATTTATTTTTCGTCCATAGGTCACCAATTACGGCAGGTTGGTTCCGCATATGCACAAATAAGCTAAACTTATTCAATTAATCTCATTTATTTTCAATTACATAGCGAAAGAAAAGAACATGCTACCAAAACATATCACGCCGCGTTTCTTCACGCTAGCGATAACATCACAGGCACGAGGAAGACTAACTCAGAAGAATCAGTTCACTTCACTTGGGAAAAATGTTCAGAGTTTAGTTGCAGAACTGCTATACATGAAAAAGACAAACAGTTTACATTTAATTTAAGTTCGTTGGATGGTTGCTGCAAATGCTAAAATTCTACTTGCGCTGCAAATGATACAGCTTTGGAAAGGGGCTCAAGATGAAGCCAATGGAGGAGCTCCTTTTGAGGAGCAGGTAATTGAAGCTCTACAGAAGCTGGTGAGTAGATTTTTCTAACATCACAGCCAGAGAATGAGTCTGGTGAATTATTTTCCGCATAGTACTATTTATGTCACTATTAGCTCTTGCCTGCATTTCACCGTAAGTAAAAGACGTGGTAGCACAGATTTAGTTATGCAAATTGATCTTGCAAACTGCTAAGTATTTAAGTTGTGGCTTTTAGCCAAGGGAAAGAGAGAGAATTCTCGCTACTTTACCTCGCGCGGGCTTTTCAGTCAGTTCTTGTCTGCCTTTGAGACCAGAACTTAGTTCTCTTTGATACTTGAAGACGTACTGTAGTCCCCGCATTCTGTTCTCTACATACGTAAAGTTTAAAAGGTCAAACTTTACGTTACTAGTCTCTGTAAAATCTCTGAATTTAGTTCTTATTTAATTTAGTTAGTTTGTAATTCTTATTTTTACGTTTCGGACCATAAGTACTGGTTTTTGTATCCCGAAGTGCGGGAAGAGCTTTAAACTCTGAAGAATAAAGGGTAATTAAACTCTTCCCATTTGTGTCGTATCTTATACACTTGCACGAACACAGTTTAAAGTAAACTCCCTGTTCTTCTCAGCACTATGTTTGCAAAAGCAATTAGAAGAAACAGTAGTCCTGATAAATGTAAGTTATGATTTACGTTTTTCCAAACTATTTTAACTATTTAATTTTAATTAAATGAGTGTTAATTATATATTTGTGTTGACATCTTCTATGATGATTATTCCAATAAATGGGTCTGTAACAAGATTTCCGCCTTAAATCTCGTTATCTGTACGTCTGCCACTGACTGAAAGCACCTGAACCTACTCAATCTGTGAATGCCAGTTAATTTTAAGAGGAAAATAAACTGTAAGAAGAATGGTCCAATGCAGAAGTATGGTGTGCATAACAGTAAATGAAGAATATATGTAAGAATCCTGACACAAATGAAAATTTAAATAAGTGTTTTCATTGTGACTGGATGAAAAGCCTACGTTAGTGAGCCAATGCTCAAATGAAAAGCAGAGTTCGTTAAACCGCTAAGGCTTGATTATTTTACCAAAACCAATAGTTTATATTGCCAGTTAAAGATTTCGGCGTAGTTTTACATTTGAATAGATTCAAAGTGTAAAAATCTGAATTTTCATAGATATAAGAGAACCATTAAAAATGACAGAAGCAATTTGAGAAAAATTATGTAGATATCGTTAATACTGAACAGTTGAATTCCACCACTTCACGATAAATGAATCTGGGTAAAACATAAGCACTATTAATATGCAAAACAAAACTTCGAATTTTAAGAAATAAAGAAATTACTTGTAATGCTTTACAATCTAACTTATACTGTAAGGATCTTAAGTTTTACTAACGTTTATTTTATTTTAAATCTTTACTATCACTTCTTATTTTCTACTTCCGGCCAGAATTATAAGCGTTAAGGTTTTTATGCAAAGTTTGTCTGGCAAACGCCAAGTATTTAAGTTGTGGCGCTTTGCCAAGCGAGAGAGAGGAAGCAGTGAGTCGAAGCAGGCCGCTTACCTTAGAAGTTACGCAGTTGCTGTTTGCCTTCCAGGCCAGAGGTTTTAATCCTCTTGATAAATTTAAACGTATTGTAGTGTTCACAGTTCTCTGTACTACATACGCCTCCTGTTAATATAAGGCCAATCTTCCACGTTTATTATTCTAAAGGTAAATTAGAGTTTAGTTTTATTTTTATACTTTTACGTTTTGACCCCAAGTAGCGGGTCGGTGTATTCCGAAGTACGGAAGTCATTGTAAAATAGAGAAAAATAAAGGGTTTTGTATACCCTTCTTCTGTATCCTGTTTACTTCCCACAGTTTTGAACATAGCTTTAGTAAGCTCTCTGTTCCGAGTCAGGTCCTTGCATGTTTCCGAAGAAGGTTAGAAGGAACACTGAACCTGATAATACTATCATATATACTACCATATATACTACTTATACTATCAAGCTGGAAACTAACAGAAGAACTAATCCGTCACTCGAACAACAAATGAAGATTTGCTATTTGAGTACAAAGCTAATAAAAGAGTTAAGATAATTTCTAAAACATTTATGATTTCCTTACGAATGATGGATATGAAGTTAAAGAGAATGTTAAGAAATTCATTTAATTTTAATTCATTTAATAATGTTAAGAAATTCATTTAACTTTCAACGATTTGATATATATGATCAGGTGAGTTAAAACAGCACCCCAAGCAGCAATGATTGTAGACGCTAAAGCAGCAAGAATCTATATAATGATACTATATTTGGAGGACTAGCTTCGAAGGCCTTCTTTTTGAAACCTTCGTTTTGAGTTGAAGATGTGCAGAAACGCTTTTTGCTATTGAAATAAAGATTTTTGCAACCATACAGCTTCGGCAGCTAAAACGGTTTTTGCACTTCTGCATCATAAATATTTCAGAAAGTTTTTTGCACTTCAGCAGCTGAAGAAATTCTGTATTTAAGACTAATCCTACAAACTTAATAATATTACGGCGCCTTAGCACTTCCAGTAATATATCATCAGCATTTATATTATTCGAAAACTATCAAATTAAACATAACGGAATGGTATACGGTATTTATTAATATTACGCAATGTTTATGTAATAATTCAACATGGAAATCAGATAGTTTATGGCGGGAAAATAGTGAAATACATTTTAGATGACTCTTAAGAATAGAGTGATATCATTTTTCGCAGCAAAAATATTAACAATTTCTAAGCCATAAAACATTGTAAACAATAGTGGAGAAATAAACTAGAATGAAAACGAGGATCCGATTGAAACATCAGATCAAGGAATCTAGAGAACAAAATGATGATGATACATAAGAACTTGAATGAGTTATTTCACAATATCTTAATATGTATTCTTCATACAGGAATGCAATAAGAGAATTATATTGTCTGTATGAGAAGTATACTTTAAAGTATTTCTAAACAGTCAAATATAAGGCAAAACCCTAAAGCGCAGCACAAATAATTTCAATAAAAACAATACGACAAATTCTCTAAAGCACATAATTTCATGTAACATAAAAACTCAAGTACCAGTAATTTTTAAATTCTTAGTGTGATGCTAACCTCTATGGATAAAACAATGAATAAAACATTTTTTAATATATATGTAATATATGTATATATATTGTAGAACATCATTTTAGGAAACTAAGGCAAATGTTAATTTAGCCTAAAAACACATTTTAATTTATCCCAATAATCCGAAATTTGTTGCTTGTTTGTTATTTACCTTGATTTCTTTTGAATAAATCTTCTTTTCAAACTATTGAGAATCAAATATTACGTGATTGATTTAACTCGCTTGTTAGTATAAATTAATAACTGCTAAAAGGAAGATTTTTCTTTCTAATGTTCCTATAAATTTCACATTATGCTAAATGTATTTGAATGTTTTGTTTATCTTATATTTAGAAGTAATTATACATTCTTACGTTTCTCATATTTAGAAGCAATCATTTTTTATAATAAGATTGATGCGATACAATTTAAAATTATTTTTGTATCACAGCAACGAAATTTTCAGTTAGATTTTTTTCCTATTATGTGTTTGGAGGGAAAAAAGGTCCAAGACTAGTTTTAAGTACATATTTAATATCTTTTATAATTTAAGTTTTAAATAAATTTTTAATTTATCTTTCACATGAGTTGCTCTTAATTTCGGAATGCAGGAAGCGGCGCGTTTTCAAATAATCCCTCATTAAAATATTAATAAATACCGTATACCATTCCGTTATGTTTAATTTGATAGTTTTCGAATAATATAAATGCTGATGTTATATTACTGGAAGTGCTAAGGCGCCGTAATATTATTAAGTTTGTAGGATTAGGCTTAAATACAGAAATTTCTTCAGCTGCTGAAGTGCAAAAAACTTTCTAGTCTAGTCTAATCCCTCATTGTTTCACTAGCCTTTTATACAGACATATATATAAGCAGAACACTTTATTAAATCTTGTGAAAACGCCATTAGGCTATATTTAATATTTCCATCACTTTTGTCTTTGCTCTAAAATGCAACCAGTTAAGAATGCATTAAATTAATGAACGTCCACCTCCCTCTCCTGTTTTCACACACCAGAAAACTCTGCACTTTAATAGCTTCCGGCGGCCCCCATTATGTCACCTCCCTTCGTAAATTTTCGTCACGGTGAGGGTGAAGAAAATGAATACGAAAATGGCATTCATTATTATTAAAAGAAACCGTTTTCCTCGCCAGCGAAAAAATTTCTCCTGGTGAATGAAGTTAATAATCCTTCAATGAATATCCAGCGGGAATAATCTTGTCTTTGTGCGCCGCGTTCTGTTTGTCATTCCAAGGGGACCTTGAACAAACAAAGGAGTTTTATTAACTGACTGAAGAAGAAGCTCTGTTGGGGACACAGAAAGGTTCGGAGAGATTAATTATCGAAACCTGAAGATATAAAAGTTGGAAGTTTTCAAATTAAGCACGAATCTGAGGCATACTTTGCTTAAAGAATCTTCTGAGCAATATGTGTGTATATACTGAATTCTAATTCAGATGACATGGCAACAGACGATTCGAAATTAAGATAGTCAATAGATATTTTTCTTCATATAAAGTGGACGTGTCTGTTACTTGTGTTACGTGGATACACATAACGGTATTGTACGTACAATGAAGAATTCCTTAAAGTTTTAAGCAAACCCAAAATTAAAATCTGGTAACCTAGGACGTTGTTGTTACTTAGCAGCTCTGCGCAGCAGATTTATTTCTTGGTGAAAACTTCATTGTGGTATGCTTACAAAAAAGGATAAATTAAGAAATTATTTAACAGTGTCACAGTAAGTCATTGTGCAGAATAAATACGTAATTCAAAATAAACAAACTACGGCTCTCACGGAAAGCAGCAAACTTCATATTACTTGAAATCATTGCGTATTTTTTACCGACACTGTACTTTATTTATTTACTGAATTGTTTTTAATCATTCAAATGAATATAATTTGAAGACATTTTACTTTCGTAATCTGGTCTATTCGAGAGGTTAGTGGTGTGGTTAAGATTTTATATACCTATTGTAAAATTTAAAAGTCATGGCATGAAATGCCAGTGAATTGTACAGAGACAGATGCTTCATTTATTTTTCTGCACTGCTGCAGCAATAACCCTGAATGAAGTGAATATTATGATTTAACTCTGCAGTGCCTTAATAACCTAAAATGGATAAAAGATAAATATTGACTTAACCCATGGATATTCCCCACGGGGGTCGACGTAGAGAACTCTGTAGGAGCTATACCTAGGCAGTCTCGGCTACGAGGATATACAAATTACGAACCTAGTGGTTCTGAAGGCCCAGGAAAGGTCTCCTATTGACCAACTCGTGGGTGTGGAACGTTCTGGAGCAGACGGCTCTAGTAGCCCGGGGGTAGCCTCCCGGGTTTGATGGGTAACGTCTCTCTGCGAAGGGCAGCCGAGCGACTGGTAGGTAGCAAATTGACGACCATTTGCGCCCTGAGATCCGTCAGGTACGTTTGCGCCGATTCCTCCAAGGTTCGAGGACAGGGGTTGAATTCCTGGGTCTAGTTCGACAGGGGGTGAGGACCCTTAGTGCCCTTAGATGACGGGAAGGAGAACGCCCAATATATCTTATCTTACTTATAGATAGTACCAAGAAAGAACTTGTAATAACTTAATCTATGAAATACGTTTTTATTCAGAACATCAATGCTGTAGTAGAAATTTTTATACATATTTGGTCGCAAGAAACCTAGATAATATCAGTTATGTAATGACATCTGCGAGAACGCCGTAGAAGAAGAGGACGTCGAAGGAAGTCAAATGTTGAAACATCGCTAAAGTTATTAATTAAATTTCGACGTCATGCTTACAGAATACTGTGTAGGACTTAATAGGAAAGAAAAGTATCCAGGTATTTTTTAACAAAATGCGCTGTTTGGTCGGTCTTGTGATTATGCCGTAAAGGATTTGCCACTATGACTTTAAGAATTCTTCTTCATCCTAGAAAAATATGCGATGAAGAAAATCTTGATGACGAATATTAAACACGTTCATAGGTATGAAATAGCAATTAATACGAAAAAGTACGAGTAGTTGCTTAAGAAAACTGTGGTGGAACATCAGCGTGGTAAACATTACCAAACATTTCTCGCAGCCTTCATTTACGCATGCGAGCGTAAAACTAAAGAGGGAAGAGAGAAGAGAGATTCAAAAACAATCTATTTCCAGCCTTTTTAGCCGTTGCTACAGTTGAAAAGGAATTTGGGAGAGAAAATGTGAGTGTTTATCTTTAGAGTACTTCTCTTCAGAATAGAAGAAGGATATATCAAAGTTTGGGCTGGAGGTTCCTTTTTCTTGCGAATGTAATTCGATCGTGTCCTGTAATGCATCTCTGATAAACTTCTCGATGTACACATATAGATAACATATGAAGTCATCTATTATTAATGAATGTTTGACTACTTAAACTGATTCGCAGGCATTTAAATTACCACTCAAATGATTCATTCACTTTACGACATGCACCATGCAGCAATCATTTGTGTCACAGTTAATATGCATAGATTTGTTACCTATTGCACTCAATATTTTCACTTCAATTTCCAATAAAGTATCGTATTTAATTTTTGACTGCATTTGTGGATACGTTATATATACTATTTTCTTAACAGCCATATTGCAAACACTTAATATCATAAAAGTGAACGTGGTGCTAAGCGTTCTGTGATTTCATATAATAGATATGAAAATAAGGCACATCATTACAAAGTTCGAAACTGAAAAATACAAACTAAAAAAAAAGGTGAATATTATAACTGAAATTTTAGTTAAAAAATAAAATGAAGATGAGCAAAATTTGACATAAATTATTATAAACAAACATAAGAAACGCATAACTAAAGCTAAAGGAAAATACCGTGCGTACGTGTTTGCTCCCCGCCTCCTTTTACTAAATTTTATCGCATGAAACTAGAAAAGGAAAAATTAATTTTCGAAGGACGCGTAATTATAGTAACAATATAACAAGTGAAAAGTATTTATCGATAAAGTGCCAATAATTTAACGGTAAATACTGGCTTATTTAATTTTTAATTAAACCATTATTTGCCGTTTTATTTAATTTTTAATTAAACCATTATTTGCTGTTTTATTTAAAAAACAAGCGTACATTCCAGTAAGAATGCATAATAATACTAACATTATAGTATCTAATACGATATCTTCATTTCTATTTTCCTATATCCTGAATCTCGCCATCTCTCATAGTTGTCTACTGTTACTCATTCAAAATGAACGAAACGAACTTTTGTACGTCTAACACAAAAGTAAGTACCCCAAAACTAAAATATTGATACTCGTTTTGCTAGTTCTGGGTTACAGCGTGTTTAGAGAGGAACGAAAACTGGGTGTCCGCCGATAACATCGCGGCAAACACATCGCGGACGAAAACGTCGCAGAGAAAACAACGCAAGGCGAAAACGTCGCGCTACAAAACATCGTGGGAGAAAACATCGCAAAGAGAAAATATCGCAGTTCTAAAACATCGTGGTACAAAACATCGTCGTCGAAAATAAAGCGGTTCAAAAACTTCGCAGTTTAAAAACATCGTCGTCGAAAATATCGTGGTAAAAAATAAAGTATCTACAAATCATCGCGTGACGATAACATCGCAGACATGCTTTTTTCAGACTTTAATAACTAAAAATAGATATTCCCATAATAATTTGTGAGCGCAAGATAGAAATAAGGATAATTTGTTTTTCATATTTTATATTAACTAATAAATTTTTGCTGAGAAAATAAGAAGGAAATTTAAGCATAGAAAATTAATGCTACTTATAGCACTTAATAGAATTTTAAACCGACAAAGACCATTAATAAATCATTTTTTATAAAGTTTTTACTGGCAAGTTTTCAGGAAAAGCTATAAGTTGCATTAATTTGCTATGCTTATGTTTTCTTCTTACTTTTTTAGCAAAAATTTATTAGTTAATAAAAAAATGTGAAAGTAAAAATTATCCTTCTTTACATCTTGAGCTCACAAATTATTATGGGACTATCTATTCACAGTTATTAAAGCCTGACAAAAGCATGTCTGCGATGTTATCGTCATGCGATGATTTGTAGATACTTTATTTTTTACCACAATATTTTCGACGACGATGTTTTCAAACAGCGAAGTTTCTGAACCGCTTTATTTTCGACGACGATGTTTTGTACCACGATGTTTTAGAACTGCGATGTTTTCTCCCACAATGTTTTGTAGCACGACGTTTTCGCCTTGCGTTGTTTTCTCTGCGACGTTTTCGTCCGCGATGTTTTTGCCGCGATGTTTTCGGCTGTAACCGAAAACTGATGCTTTTAAGCCTTAACGCTACACACACAGTTACTGATACACAGGTAATTTAAACCTGACATATGCATGCACTCAGTTAGCGAAAAGTTTCTCACCGAAAAATATTTAATATGCTTATTACTTTTTACCTTCCATCGATATAAAAAAATCGTGTATGTTTTTTTTTACTAACAAAGTATTTTGCTCTTCAAAAGAATTTATGAAACTGCCATAATACGCAGATGTGTGCTTGAAAACAAACCTTCTCGTGACTTCCAGAAACTTGTATTTCAGGTTTTTTTTATACATTATATATGTTCCATAGGTTGTGTGTTTTATATAATGTTATTCTATACTTTTCATATGTTTTTATATATTCTGCTGGACGTACAACCGTGTTTCACAACATTTTATCTGAGACAAGAGTATATATTCGCGCCTATATATAAAGAACAGATCAACTGTACGTACTATATATTTTGTATTCAATATATACGTATAGTTGATCTAATTACTTTTATTGTAAAATTATTATATTTGTATTCAATAAATGTTTTAGATCATTAACTTCTATAGCAACTTTAAACTGTAGTTCTTTACACCCAGAAATATACTACATAACATGTGTAATGAAAAACAAAAGTGTAGAAACTGCATTTTTGACTATTCATTCAAAACAATTTTGAAAATTATAAATTTTCCACAAAACTATGGCCTACAAACGTTTTCTTTTTTATCAAGATGTTTGCATTTTGATGACATAGAAGCTCGCGCCGTCAAGAAAGAATCAGATGCGCTTGTCTTAGAAGAGAGCTTTTTGAAGATTTTGTGAATAGCTGCTAGAAATATTGTAAGTTCATAACAATTGAAAAATTTGAAGCTTTCCGAGGAAGATGTTCTTTCAGGCTATTACTAATAAACCTGAATAATATTTCTTGAATAACCTGAACAATAATATACTGAATTCCGAGTAAATTCTATATTAATATAATAAGTTTTTCTATTCCTTTAAAAAAAATAAATTTCATAAAAAATATTTTAGAAATTAAATTTAAAATTTTAATTTTTATAATTTGCATATTTTTTAAGTTTGATCATAAACGTTTGGCGTAAATGTAACACTTTTACCTGAAGAATAACAGTTTTTTCTTCAAAAAGCACGAGCCGTGTCTTTTGGACCCAGGGCGTGCGCTCGTGTGACTGAAAACAGCGCGCGCCCTCCCGGGTTAATAATATTTGACTGACACATAAATATAGTGCGTTGATTTTTGAATATTTTAATGTTTGTATCACTATCAGTAACAAGCTTCTTATTCGAATAATAGCATATCAGAATAGTACATAACATACGAAAAAGATGAACTTTCAATTTAATTTTAACATTTGAATGTCTGATTTAGTACGATCTTTTTTAAACGGTAATCAGTTAAAGAATATGGTATAAAATTCAGTACTTACTTTTTGACAGGTATTCGTCCATCTCTGTCCGTCAACAGCTGCACTTTAGTGTGAGCTTTCTCCAAGAAGACGGTGGCTGGAGAATTTAGAGCCATCAAATTGTAAGCCATTTTGAGCAAATTTTCAGTCCACAGCTAGGAAAGGAAAACGAATATCAATCACAGAACGTCCGGAACACAATTATTATTTCTTGTGGTTCGCATAACTGAAAGCCAGAAATAAACTTAGCAATAGTGTAAAGCAGAAATGGAACTTTTAAAGGACAAGGATTTCAAATTTATCATCAGTTTTTTTTTTTTTTTTTTTTTTTTTTTTTTAATTTAGCTGCATGTATTCTACATAGCAATGGTCTTGAACTGGCGACCTGCGGGGCGCATGTAACACCCGGAGCAATTTTATGCGACCCTTGAATACACGTCATTAATGCCATGCTTATAGATTTAGATGATGCATAAATTCATTGCACAGTGGGTTGAAATAGTGTGTTTAAGAGGAGAATAGAAAAGCACTAGTAGTCATTACATCCCAACTGTATTTATAGTTAGCGTTGGCACACAGCCAAATGTACATATGTAATGCATGTAACAGCCCTCAGACAGGGAAGCAAATGAAGCTAAGAAAAACGGGATATTAATCTTTATATCTCAGGAAATACAATTCAAAATATAAATATAAACACTTTTAGAGACATCGGGATATGGACTAAAACTAAGTTGTTATTATTTATTAAGTTTTTTTCATTCAGAAATGAATTGTTTGTTTTTAGTTATGATAAAAGTAAGTTATTTATAGGTTAATTTATTAAAGTTATTTGAAATAAATGTTAGTTCAAAAATTTAATATAAGTTAATACTTGCCGCTAGTCTGCTTAAATTACAAAGTATAACTAATAGAAATTGCTTGCGAATATTTTTTATAGACAGAAATTAAGTATAAATTCGAATTTTTTCTTTGGATTGTTATAATTGTTATTTATGTATGTTTTGATTAATGAATCAGATTTAAAATTAAATTAAAATTTATTTAAAAGTTATTATTTGAAATTTGGTTTCAAATTTAAATTTATTTGATTAAAAAAATGTGGCCTATTAGCACTTTTAGATCGTGTATTCAGCCAGCATACAGTTTAAATTACCAAATTTAAGGTATTTCTCCCGCCTTCTTAGCGAGCCTTCGTGGTGTAGTGGTCTGCACGCTTGGCCGGTATTCCAAAGGTCCGTAGGTCGATTCACGGCGAAGACGGTTTTTAATTTTTCGTCTTGTCTGCTTCCAAATAATACCTAATGGCTCTACAGTGACGCCCGAACTAAAAGGGTTTTGGATGCTGATTCTCCTCATCCAGGATTTGGCGATTGGTTCCCCTAAAAACCCTAGTCGCCCTTTAAAAGGGGGCATATAAGGTATTTCCCCCGCATTCTTATCTAGCCTTCGTGGTGTAGTAGTCAGCACACTCAGAGTGTAAATGAGAGGTCCGCGGCTCGATTCCCGGCGAAGGCATTGATAAGTTTTCATCTTTCCTGCTTCTATAAAATACCTAATGTCTCTGCAATCTGCCATATACATTGAAATTTTATTTAAAACCAAAACTTGCGACTTTCTTTTAGCTTGTATATAAAAACTAATGTATCGTTTATTAAATAAATCAAGAAATCGTGCTTATACTTATCAGCCTCATAGAAATTCATCACTAATGGAACAGATTTATTACTTTCAGAGAGTTCTATAACATGAATTATTTTCACAGATTTGTGTGTGGTTGTACGACTAGTTTATAACTATAGCACCGAACTTTTGTATCGTTATAACTACAGAAATTAGAAAACTCAAGATAAAAAGAGAAATTTAATTTTTAAAACAAGTGTAACACTAGTCTAAAAATCGAGAGCAAATGCTCCAGCTTCTTAATAATAAAATAATATTATTTTAACTCCAAATTTTCTTTTAAAAATCTTGGAAATCCGACAGCATACTGATGTATAATTATCCAGAAGAAAATGGGGAAAAGGAATTAGCTTTTCTTCATTTAAAACAAAAGTCAATAAAAAGTAGTACTTAGCCAATTAATTATTGCTTCGCAAAGTTTAATTGCTCTTTGAATTTGTACGAGACTTACTCAGTTAAAGTCACAGACATTTGCTTTTGTAAAAAAATCCGCTGCACTGTATTTAATTTGAAGCTGGGGGATTAATTTTTAATTAGTGACTTTTTAGAAAGTCTTGTTTAACCTACAAAATAATAGTTGCAGGAAAGATATCTTTTTAAACTTTTATTTATAAAACTAAACATTGTCTGCTTTATATTTAGTCCTACTATATATAATATTTCTAATAACTTTGTTAAAATATGAAGAAATTATTTTCTGATTAAAAACTAAGAAGGGCATACAAATCCGTTCAAACTTTAAATCAAGCAGTTTAATAAGTTTTCAGTTAACAGCTCATTATTGAAACAAAAAATCTAAGAAGGTAATGTCAATATTTTAATTATAAGATTTTATTTAGCTCACTCTTGGGGTTTGTCGTTATGACAAAAGACTTGTTATTGATTTTTTAACTATTTCCTGATGAGATATCGAGCTCCGATTCTGCAGAAATTCTGTGGATGATAGTCAAATGCAGAGAAGTGATTTTTAAAAAATTTGATTTTAAAACTTTTAATTATATACTGAAAAGAGTTTTCGCACATATTATTGCATAATAAATAAATTAAAATCTCGGAACTTAAATGTTTGAAGAGCTGAAAACATTGTTTTAAATTAAATTTACCTCACAGTTTAAGATTTGTTGGGCAGTGTTCGAAAACCTTTGATTTTTGTTTTAACATTTCTAAAATATGTGTACTATAAATCTGTATGTATCTTTTATAAAATTTTGAAATTTTCACAGATTGAAAACAAACTCTTTGCACTCTTTTGAAATAATAATGATACAAAGATATTAACCGAGCGATTCTTACATCATTTTAATATTAACAAAGATTGGGCGATTTTTACGTTCTTTATTACGCTTCAGACTTTAAGCAGAAAGATAACTTACAGTTCTTCCTTTTGCGATGCGTGATGCACTGGCAGTTTTAAAGTTACGATGTCGTTATACATCACATTGTTTTTATTTAGTTTCGAGGTAAATTTCTCTAACATTGCTTTTTTTGTTAGTCCAAAGGGCCTTTGTATCTGAAGGACTATTGTTTTCATTTGCGATTTTGCGTCGGAAGCCTGTAAACGACGTATCACTTTTCAAATCGTTGCCACCAAATGCTATCGCGCAGTGTTATATTCCAAGAAATTAAATAATGAAAGATCTGCATAAATGTATGTATGTTTCTCGCATTGCGAAAAAACAACGGTACCTAGAGCTATCCAATTTTGAATGACGTAATAACACTGCGAATATGGGCATCTGAAAGCCCAAATTTTAAATTTGAATTTGTTTTATTACCGCTTTTATATTTTGCAAACCTTTAACGAATTTTTGATTAACAAACTCAACGATTTAAAAGTGAGCAATGGCAACACTCTACGGGGAAAAAACCCTTTTTATCTCCAGCGCGCGGAACTGTGTATCGGAAATTCTAAAGATAGGCTCATTTTAAAATTAGTTTGCGACATTGAACTGAATTTTATGGTTAAGTGCAAAGAACATGATATTTAATAAATAAGAATAACACACAAAACGTTAAAAAAACGCCCATTTAGACGTAATTTAAAATCTAAAACATTTCAGATTTTTTATTTATTTATTTCTTCCCCTTGATAGAAAGTATTAAGTTTATTACAGAAGTATTCTGCCGCCTTCTAAATGCAGGCTCGTTCTCGTATTTATTTAAGATATATATTGAATTTACTATTTATTTTCTTTAATGAAACTAGAAACAAATAAATTTCTAACTATTTAATTGTGTTATTTGCAAAGAAATGTGTTCTATAATTTTTAAAACATTTTCCGTTTTATAAATTTATTTGAAATCAAAATCTCTCATGAAATCATGAAAAATCTGCTTCATAAATTTATATGTTTTTTCTTATTAAACATCCATTTCCTCAGTTTTATTGCAAAAGGTAATATTATATTCTTATATGAGACATCAAAATTCTAATAACCAAAAAACATATCAGTCATAAACATTTGAAATTTTCACAGATTATATAACAAACTCTTCATCTGCTTTATAAAAAAAGATGATAAATAAAAGAAATTTAAAAAACAAAAGATTAAGATCGTTATATTCTAGAATTTTTTTAAAAATTGATCACTTGAGCTCAGCCGTTGTACTAACATTGAGTAATTCTCAATGAATGTCAGATATTCTGATTTATATCAGAAAAAAAAATATTTGCAGAAAGTCAAGCATACAATGCTCTTAGTAAAGTAAATTCATAGGAAGAAATCAAAATTCAGGAGCGTGGTATGTCGCGGTAGGTCGGAGAATAGTTAATTGGGAATAAAGATATATATATATATATGCATATATAAATTCTTATTGTATTAGCGCAAATGGAGAGAAGGCGAGCATCCCGTCCAGGATAGCCTAACATTAAATACATAAACATTTTCATCAGAGATAATATACATAATTTCTAAAACAAACTTTGAAATAATGCATTTTATCGTAAAAATAGAAATAAGAGAATCTAAGAGGGCTTTAAAATTTCGCGTCAAGGAACATGAGGCATATGTTAGAAAAAAGGAAACACAGAAATCGTCTGTTGCACAACTTTGTTGGTCCGAAAACCACACTTTCAATTTTTCTGCTGCCAAAATTATTCAAAAAACATCTTCCATTGGAGAACTGGATTTTGAGGCATTTCACATTCAAAAAAATCTTTCTGTTCTAGTTAACGATCCTAATTCCAATCCATCCTTGTCTTCGGCCTTTAAAGAAATTATGTTTTAGTTCTGGTTTCATCAACAGATGGCGCCACTGGCTTATTTTCTGTCCAGGCTTTCTTAGCTTATCTAATCATTATATCCTATCTCGTTTATTTGCGCTTTTGCAGCTGAATGGTGGTTCGGCAAAACCATCGAAAGTAGTCCTGTGGAGATTTGAAAATATAACGCTGATTTTTGTTGTTCGACTTCTGAATTAGAATAAGAGAATTGTTAGAGGTAAAAGAATAATTACTTATTTGTTAAAAAATTATTTTTCAGTTGATTAATATGAATGATAAAAATGTAGATGCCTATGTAATAAATAATTGAACTGTGTTGTAAAATTTATAAGCCATTATCTTATAAATTTATCAAGAACGACTCTCGTTTTTATTATTTGTGATATAAAACTGTAGCTGAATTTTGTAAGGAGAATTATTTAATCTCTTATTCCAATTAAATTACGTAACAAATAATTTTTCTCCTTTCAGTTTAATAATTATTTTACGAATTTTGAATAAAAAGTTATTTTATAAAAATTTTTAAATCGTTTAGTTGGAAATTCATGTCAATGAAAATGCCTAAAATAAATACGTTATTTATAACACACTGAAAGATACAATTGCTAAAACAGAATTGACACTATGACATGAATAAGGCTGATGCCCGTGAAATTTTGGAAGTTCCCAAAAGAATCCAAACTGAAAAGTGCGATTAATGCAAGAAAATATTTGGTAAAAATTAAGCCCTTCATTCTGAATTTATTTTGCAAGTCATGCCATCATAAAAAGGAAATGGACTGGGTGTGTCATTTATATTACTTAACATTTCCTCCTAAGATCTAGAAGAAGTACTTGGAAAGAAAGAAGTGAATGATTTCACAATTTTTTCCCCTTCTCCCTGTAGTTGCCATTTTTTACTGTCCTCGTTATTTAAAGATGAAAGATGAACATTCTTCCCCTTTCGTATTTTTGTATTTAAGGATCTTTTATAAAGCTTCATCATATGTATAATCCTCCATTATAAACAAAACTAAACAGATATTGTACAGAGTTTAGAATTATTGCAATACCTCTTTAATATTACTTATGGAAAATATGATTATTATTCCCTATACCATTGCTTTCATATGCCTAAACAGACTTCTTATTGTGTTGCTTTCATACACCTGAAAGGGAATCACCAAGTTCAGATCATTTTATTTGGTACGTTTTCTAAAGGCGAAGCATTCTCCGAAAAACAATAAATAATATCTCTTCAGTTATATAGTTCTCTTCTGCTATTAGACAGCAAAAGACTGAGGGATTTAATTTTTAATGAAAGCATTTCTTGACTTCCATTTAATTCTGCTTGTTTTTAAGAAAGAATTTTATTGACAAAAAACAGCATTTTAAAAAAAAAAAAAAAAAAAAAAAAAAAAGTAAATCATTCATAATTTTATTACTTTTCTTCCACGAGTGAAATTAAAATCTAAAAAGTAAAAACAAAGTCTAGCATTAATGAGCATAGATATTAAGCTAGTAGAATAATCAAAGCATAATGACAACAGCAGAATTCCATCTTTTTTTAATGAATAAAAATGCGGGCACATTTGCGATTTGGTATTATAAACGAGATTATTACGATAATTTTAATTAAGCACAATTCTTTTATCCTAAATTTTTAGATTTACAATAGAAGATTTGAATCTATCAGACAGATGCAGATCAAATCTAAGTATTTGCGGTAATAGTATAAAAATCTGCTAAAAAGGAAGCAAATGCAATGCTTTATTTTAAATTACTTTCATTTCGATAATAATACATACAAGATAAATATATATTTGCACTTGTCAAGTTATTAGATATTTAATTTAATCAATACCAGTTTAAAATATTGTTAGAGTAATCAGCCTATTTTAAAATCAACGCACTTTACGCAGTTATATTAATTATTCAATGCGTTGTACACAGGTACGGGTTTAACCAAAACCGGCATGTGTGCATTACAGAAGGCAAGGTTCTTGCATACAATGTTTAGAAGGCACATTAGAAATCGTTGCTATCTGTTAAGCTCCGCCCCAGTCTTCAGGAAGAGCACTGTGAGGGGATGCGTAAACACACTAAAATAGATATAATCGTTACCCTTCAGTTGTAAACTGTGAAGCTACGAATTTCACCATGCTATATTTTTCTTCCCTGGCCATAGATTCAGTAAATATTTATTTAATTTTCACTGATTCACTTAATATGTAAAATGTTGAAAGCACATTTATGTGTATTAACTTTAAAAAATATGATTTTTATTAAATTTTGACTTCCAATAATTCTTCTTTTTAGTATTTTCCAGAACCCAACCTTTTTTAAGTACATAATAACAAACAATCTGTAAATATATTAAATCATTTAGTCGACATCTGTATACGTTTTTGGACTTACACACAGACTTACGTTATTCTCTAAGATTCTATATAGTCCTTCTTGGTAATTTAATTTCCAAGACGATCAGCATGATCATCCTGAGTTAAATCACTCATACGCCACTTAATTTAACTAATTCTTGAATTTTAATTCATATGCAGTTCTTGAAATGTTTATCATAATTTATTTACATATTTTATAAAATGAAAACTCTTCGCCGAACAATATAAAATTTAAAAACTCACCGTTGAAATCTGTGTTATAAAGCATGGCAATAAAAATGACCATTATAATATAAAATACAATTAGAAAACGATTTTGATCTGATATTCGAGACCAAAAAAGGAATTGAATGAACTATTGAAAATATTAAAAATAAATTTGATTATACTCGGAGTTATATTCTTAATAAGAAGATTTAAAGAAATATCTTCGTTACTATGCTTTCATAATTTATGTAAAACGTTCTTGAGAGGATTGTTAGACATATTTTGTACTTTAAAGTATATTTGGGAAATACTTCGACGTAATGTGAATGACTTTATGCGTGGAATGCTTAAACAGTTAAACAAATAATTTCTCTAAAAGAAAGGTATAATTTCCATCAATATGTGCGAAAATCCTTTCCTAAATAAGGATATAATATTTACATGCATCATACGAAACATTCCTATGCAATGATTAGCAAAACTTGTGAAGGAAATAGCACTTGAGGATTGTTTATAAAACTTAAGTATTCATATTGTTGCATCATGTAAAGAAAATGCATCATCATAAAGTTGCATGTAACAGAGATATAACAACTTTTATGCACAACTGCCTTAGAGACTATGCTCATGTCTTAAATGTTACATAATACCAATAAGCATATATTATGTAACTTTTATCTGGAATAATTTAGTCCATTCTGTAAATAAAAAATGCATTTTTAAGCATTGCGGTGACTTTCTTAACTAAAAAAAAATAGTTGCTTCGATTGAAATTTTAAAACAGAATTTGTTAAAATCTGATACCACAGTGTGCTAATTAAAATGGAAAGTTAATATTCACTAAATAAAATTTTAATGTAAATATTGCATTAAAATAATTTTTATGATATTATTGTTTACAATAATGTTTAGAATATATTTGTCTAGAATGATCTTACATGCATCTTTGTAATAGCCTTTTACACAACTATGTTTGGAAACAATGTTAACGTCTGAAATTTGCATCAGCATAGTTAAACAACATGTCATTTGAAATGTACTTTTAATAAACTAGAACATTTGTCCTTAATTTTGAACAATTTTTAATTGAAAAGGTTCTATTTTCTGATGCAAACGACGTTATCTTCTTCCTTTGAAGTTTTTGTGCTACAGAATATGCACATGGAGAGCATAGATGGTAAGGGAAAAATATAAAAGTTTCATTCGTCTTTTGTTTTTGGACATGTGAACAAACATACACTAAAAAATCATTAAAAATTCAAATCAGAATCAAGTTAAGTACACAATCTGCAAAGAAATAAATGATAATTAGGTTGACCACAATTACTCACAAGAAATCATATCCACCGAGAATGATTTAATAGCTAAATGTACTAATAGGTTTAAACAGCAGGCATTTGGGATCCGTACAGCTAGGATTAGGATTGTTGGTACATCATTAATACTGGAATGTCCGCAGTACCACATCTGCGCACTCCAGTCAGTATCTATTGTCTCAGGGAAGGCAAATTTCCAAGAAAAGTAAATTTATTCAAGCTAAAACGATTGCATTTCTAATATTAAAATAATCATCCGTTTAATGGAGAATTTCCTTGTATGTTTTTAGGAAGTAAATTTCAAAAACATTCATTAACCGCACTTACAGTTTCAGGAGTTCTTACGAACTAATACTTTGCGTAACAGGGGGACAAAGTAATGTCATTTCTGCGCATGCCGATATTTGATTGTCATTTGTCAACTCATCGTGTATCTCGAAGGCATGCCAAAGTCATTTTAAGGTTATTTTGACTTGCTAACTTTTAAATAATTCAATATTAAACTTTTTTTTTCAATTTAGGATGAAATGTTCAGCCGAACACCAAATATGGCATTGTATGATTTTTGAGTTTCACAAGGGTAGTAACGCAACAGTCGCAACCAAAAACATTTGCGATGTTTATCCACGTGCATTAGACGTTCGTAAATGCCACAAATGGTTTTCCAAGTTCAAATCCGGTAATTTTGATCTCTCTGACTCCTATTGATCAGAAAGACCAACAACATTAGACAACGACATGCTAAGGACGTGAAAATCATATAATAGTCACCGTATGTACGCATAATTTTGCTTAATGGTCATCGGGTAGGAAGGTATAAAGCAAATGTTGCAAGATTGAACGAAAGATTAGGTTAATAAGAATTATAAATATCTTTAATAGTAATGGAACTCTCTACATGTGACTTCATACAGGAAATTGGGAGATAAGGTAAGTTATGAGTCCTTGTGAGAATCGGCCCCACTTGGGTAGCAGCGCTATTTTCAGGTCATGGGATTTAGGAAGAAGAGAAGCTTGTTGCAGTTTCCCACTTATGCGCTCTTATACATCTTCTAAAATGCTTAGATCCGTAGATCTGGCTGACAAATTAATTCGGTTAATATCCTTTCCTGAAAATTATAAGCTGTACTAACCCATAGGGACGAGAGCTATCGCGCATAAAAAATGAAATGGGGATCAACTGCACTTCTGAAAACCGAACTTAAGACTTTATTTCTTCTTTAAGCCACTCAGCAGTGCCACAGAGTCTCTTCAAAGACATGAAGGTTTGTATGATGGTCTAACACGACGCCTGTCCGAAGCATCACACTTCAGGTGCCACACTCATACCTTTCTCATATTTTGAAGAACCGATAGAGGGTTCCTGTAAAAGGTGCGTGAGAACAAGATAATCTTATAAACCTATTTGAAAATAAGTGGTTAGGCTGAATTAGGCTTAAGCGGATGGTTTCCCATCGTATCTTGGTCTAAAGTCAATATTCTGTGCACCGTGCTTATTGGGTTCTTTTGTGCGCAGAGGGGCGCATGACGTAAATAGAAGATCGTTTCGTAAAGAGATCTCTCTCATGTAGCCTTAAGGAAACACTGACTCTCGCCATTCGACATTTTGTGGCGTTATGAGGTCACGAAACAGAGTTGAGAATCTATTGATCTTCATGTTACACCTCCCTTAAATGTTCTTTGGCCGTCGTGACTCCAAGACCAACCAAACTTTCTCTCTACGATCAGTATCCTTAAACGGTTTTCATAAATTGCAGAGAAATCAGGGTGTTTTATTTAAGACTATACGCTCTGTATTTGTTAACTGCTACTTCCAGTCTCCCGATGATTTACCTCTTCATTCCAATTACAAACTATGATGATTACTCCCTCTATCTGAGTGCTTCTGAATATCACGAGACAAATTTATGACAAATAAGGCCGAGGAATGCGAGCGAATGAAGATTAAACAATTTTATGTGCATTTTAACCCTTCCCTTAAATACTTCTGCACGCATGTATAAGCTGGCAGATTCGTCTTTGCAAATGTGCACCTTTCAGCCAGAAATTTAATTTATAATTTCACTTATAATTTCTCCTAAACATCCATCAAAATCTGTAAATTATATTAATTCTTAGAACTAGTGTTTTTTTCGTAGATATAATTGAGGTTAAACTAGCACATAATGCAATTTTGTGAAATAAGTCCATAATTTCATTATGGATTAGTGTGTTAATTGCTTTATCAAACGTTGAAAGTTCCTGGAACGCGAATTTATTAAATATTTGCTGTCTGTTGCTTCATACTAAAGCGCTTTGCATTGTAAAGGGCTGAAAATAGCCAAATGGGTTATTTACTTAACACAGGTAGCTTCCTGTACCTTTAACAGGTCTGTGCCAAACTGAGCTAGTTTAGCAGCTATTATGCAATTCTACTGTAGGAATTCTGGTATGTAATATCTTCATATTTTAGGTCTTTAATACAATGCAGGTTATTAATTTAATTGTTTACATGCCCAGTAGAACCTGCATAAGATTTCACAGCTAAGAAATTTTCCTTAAAATATTTATTGTATGGTGTGTTTTGCAATCTAATAAATAAACATTCCCTTTCTGTAGCATTCCCTTGTTTTACCCTATAGAAACTTCCAGATTTGTTTTTACAAACAGAGGTACTTTAATATAAATATATATCTCACCTGAGCGACTTCTTTACAATTGCAGCTGAAGTTGATAAAGTTGATATTAACCAAATCTGATCCATAAGCAACAGTTACTTGTTTATCCTCCAGAGGAGTGTCAGGAGCACCCATACTGATGGAGTCTTTTAGTTTTCCATCCTGAAAAACCATATTTCATTTATAATATAAATTCCTTTTTAACTTTTTCTATAACAAAATATTACAAAAATTATATTTATTATTATTTATCATTTACTTAATAGCACTTATTCAAAACACATTACGGTTAAGTTACAATGAATACCTATACTTTTCCTTAAAGCAACTGACACATGCGCTTTTTAGCATGCATCTAATTTTATTTTATCTGAATTATTCTTAAATATAATATTATTCAAAATGTTACTTTTAATTTAATAATAATGTAATTTGTGTAAAGAACTCTATTGTTACATATATTAAAAACAACCTAAGACAAATATTATTAAAAAATGCTTTTACATAATAAGCTTCTGTTTAAAATGGAGATGATAATTCATTAAAAAGAGAAAAATAATTTGTCATATACTTTAATGGGAATAATAGATTAAATAATCATGTTTATAGAATTTATCTGCAATGCGGCTGAAATAATTAAAACAAATAATAGCTTTTTCAATTTATTTTCGCCATTTGACATGCATAATATCATTTGACAATAGAATTAAATTAGTTGATAACGCTTTTATCATTCTCTAAATAAAACTGTAGATTAATTTTGTAAATAGAACTATCATAAATTGATTATTGCTATTACTTTCATAAAACTATATGATAAATTACTTTTATCCTTTTAATGTATTAGTTATCATATCTTTCAAAAAAGAGAGCTTTTGTATAAAACCTTTTTTCTAACTGTAATTTATTTTCTGTTTTCTAGTCCCAACTACTCTTTATCAATGATGAAATTTTGATCATTATTAAAACACAAGCAATAATTTATAGGAAAATTTTGAACTAAAGGAAAATAACTTTCTCTGAATCAGTACTTTTTTAAACATTCATCTTTTAAAAGATAGTGAAAAGTTTATTTTGTAATCTGTGAAAATTTCAAAACTTTATATCCAATGCATTTTTAGATGCTGAAATTTTCAACTCCTAAACGTCAAATAATGTTAAAATCGAGAGATATTGCAAAATTTGTCAAAATGTCAGAAATTAAATTATAATTTCCATGCAAATATTATTAAAAAGAATTTTTCGACTGTATTCCAATGGTGCGAAAAGTAAAATTCGATACACTTATTTCCCTTATCAAACGAAGTTATATGAGGAAAATGAATGAATGTAATGAATTCAAATGAAGTAAATTTAAATCGAATTTTGAAAACTTCGCTTCACCACATTGCATCAAATAATAAGGATAATCAAATAATAAGAAGTAATCAAATAATAAGAATTCTTTTAAATCAAAAAGACTTTGATTTAAATCTAAGAAGAAATTTCTATTTCGGAATCTAAGAAGCAAATTATTTTGCTACATTAAGTGTATACTCAATGAAAGCTTTGATTTCAATATGAACGAGATAGAAATATCTACATATATTTTTATATTTTAGTAGGAAAAGTCTCTGCCATATTTTCCAATGACTATTTTGTTTACTTAAATAAAATATTAAAATCTTATGTAATGAATAAATATTTGATGAAAATGTTTTATTTTTTATATAAAACCATGGTATCATTTTGATGTTAATGTATTGCAAAATTACCACTAGCACTATGGTGTTGACTTTCATTAAGATATTAGTTGAACAGCAGAAAACAACATCACGCTAAGGTGAATATAATAGAACTAATATAATTATATGGTAGAGGATTATTAATGTTGCTGTAATGCACATTTCGTAATTACAAATCAAACAATTAAATAATTAGCGGTTAAAATGTGCTACATTAAATTACTATTTAGGACATTCAATTAAGACATTATTTAGTAAACATTTTGAAGAAATTTGGTAAAATAATTTAGATTTAAGGAAAAATACTTAAAGTTCAATAATTTTAATTGAAATTACTTTTAACATTTCTGTATATATATGTTACCGGCAATGTGTGAAATGCCGGCATTCTATAAAATGCCTGCCTTTTCTAGGCAAAGTATGAAATATGACTATTATTATATACTTTACCTAGTCATTGTATATAATACCTAGGCATTAGAGGCTACAGAAGGCTTAGGCTATAGAATAACAGATGCGCTTTAGGCAAAATATGAAAAAAAATATCATGATAAGCTATTAATTAAAAGAATTCATTCTTGAAAAATACGAATGTTATTTTGAAAAAATCACGAAAGACTGCCATTAAAAAACTTTTATTCAAAATACATTAAAAAAATTAGTGAGGTGATCTTGGTGCATCATAATAAACTTATACTCTTCTTCTGACTTTAAATCAATAAAATCTACCTGACAACGGGAATTAACTTCAGAAAAATGATAGGTTTCGCAATAATGTCCTTTTTAATAGCTTTTTGGTTTTTCTGACAGGTCTCACAAAGTTGGATGTATAGTTCCATATCATTCCGTGTAACATTTTCGTATTTGATTTAAAGTTTCTTCAACATTCTGTCACGGCCTCCATGTCCAACAGCCACATGAATTTTATGAAGTACGTGGACGCCTTCTTTAACACAACAAATGAGTTTACTTTTGTTTTTTTACAAATATCACATCATAGCAACTCAGCAACCAATAGTCCCGTGGTTCCATCTTAGAAGTCATTTTGGCTTTTTACACCATTTATTAACTTCTGGTAAGTAGTTTCGGTTTTTCGAGAAAGAACCCTTTCATAGTTTGCGCGTTTGTCATTTGGCATTATATAAAATGCCTAGGCAATGTGTAAAATGTTTTATCATTTCATACACTGCCGGCCAGTTTTCGGCATTCTATTGCATACTTTGCCGGTAACATATACCATATATCTGTCTTTTGGCTATTCTTTTCCGAATAGCCAAAAGACTCCGCATTTGCAACACTTCAATTCAATATTAATTCAATGCGTATTTTATGGAACTAATTAGGTTTTTACAAACAAGAAGCATGAGGTAATCTGCTCTATGCTCACTTAGTTTTAAATCTGGATTTTTTATTTGTCAGTTATACGTACTAACCGAGTTGTAGCCCAAGATAAATCCATGAAACTCGAGATTATCCTACAACATATTTCTTAAACTGCATTGAAAGTGTGCGACTACCGAAAAGATTAGATTGGGTTATTTTATATAGAAGAACACAATAATGCTTAAGAAGAGAGATATCATTGTCGAAAACGCTTTAAAAGCAAACAAGCTCGTATTCACATTACACCTGGGAAAAATCAAGATATCCCCTATGCATTCAGGCAAACCAGGTTTTGAATCTAAGTCAAATTACCAGTATTCAGCGATTTTACTCTTTTGTCTTTGCTGCGTACATTATTTAAAGGGCCATAATCTGTTGAAATACAGTGTCTCACAAAGGTGATGGGACACTTGTGCTTTACAAAAGGAAACTGTAATAAAATAAATTCAAAAAACATGTAAAAATTTTTTGTGGGTGTTTTTCATACTTAAATTTAGTAACAATTATTACATAACATACATTTTATCAATATATTAAAATAATAATTTAATAAAAATACAATTGTTTAGAACGGAGCAAAAAATGGCTCACATAAGTGATGGGACACAATTAGATACTACTACGTACTACAATAAAAATATTTTTTGGGGTTTTTATTTTTACTCAAAAGCAATTGGCAATAATTTTTAAAATCGTCTGCAGTCTTTCTCTCCAGTTTGTTTTGGAATTTTTGTGCTTTTTAGCTCTGTGCAGCCATGAATGCTAAACGAAAAGAAACTTTGCCTGAAATTAGAAAATTAGATATTAACATGCATATTGAACGTGAAAAGTCTATTAGAGAAATTGATGAAACAGTTAACATGAGTCATTCAACAGTTTTCAATATCATTAAACGATATAAAAGGAATCATATGATTCAAGATAAAAGAAGACTTGGCCGACCATCAAAGCTATCCAATGGAATAAAGCGAATTATTGTTCAAAATATTAAAAGAAATCCAAGAATGAGTGCTCCTAAAGTTGCTGCTGATTTACAAGCATTATATGGAGTAATTGTTAATCCTGAGACTATTAGAAGAGTAATTCGATCTGCTGGATATCACTGTAGAGCAGCCAGGAAAAAATTCTTCGTAAGTGAAAAGAATAGAAAACTCAGACTGGCTTTTGCAAAATCCAACATAATAAGAACGCTGATTACTCGAATGAAGTTATATTTGCTGATGAGAGTAAATTTAATATATTTGGTTCTGACGGTAGAATCTTGGTGTAGAGAAAACCCAGGAAAGAATTTCGCAAACAGAACTTCGTGCCAACAGTAAAACATGGTGGAGGAGGAGTTATGGTATGGGGTGTATGTCGTCCGCTGGAGTTGGTAATCTTGTTTTTATCGACAGTATAATGGATCAATACAAGTATACTGACATTTTAAATCAGAATTTGAAATCTTCAGCAGGAAAATTGACCCTTCATAACGATTTTAAATTCTACCAGGACGATGACCCCAAGCACACTGCTTTGAACGTTAGACTCTGGCTGCCGTATAACTGTCCTGAAATAATAAAAACACCACCACAATCTCCAGACTTAAATCCCATACAGGATATTTGGCAAGAATTGGAATCAAGAATTCGCAAACACACCATTTCTTCAAAACAACAATTAAAATCATTGCTTCAAGAAGAATAGGGTAAAATCACTCCAGAAATCACAAAAAAATTAGTCGAATCCATCCCAAGAAGATTAAATCACATTTTAAAAGTAAAAAGGAAATCCAACAAAATATTAAAACATTTTAAGAAGTAAAAGTTTTGGATAAATATTTGATGGAAAAGTAAGTGTCCCATCACTTATGTGAGCCATTTTTTGCTCCGTTCTAAACAATTGTATTTTTATTAAATTACTATTTTAATATTTTGAGAAAATGTATGTTATGTAATAATTGTTACTAAATTTAAGTGTGAAACACACCCACAAAAAATTTTACTTTTTTTTTTTTTTTTAATTTCTTTTACTACAGTTTCCTTTTGTAAAGCACAAGTGTCCCATCACTTTTGTGAGACATTGTACACTGGCATTTTATTACTGCCTTTATACATCTCTATTCAAGGAAACATATTTCTCGCTGTTTAGATGTGAAAAGAATACGAGAAATTTGCAAGATTACGTAAAAGAAAAATCTGATGAGGACACCATATGACTTCCTTATACAGCCTATTAAACTATATACAATGTTTGCGTCATTTCAGTTAAATTTATTCTCTCGCATTTCATTACAGACATATTTCTCATTCAATTAATTCAATCCTCCCTTCGCGGAAAGGCAAAAATACACAAAAACTCAAACGTTCTTCAATAAAAATTGAAAAATATAGAAAAACTTAAAACACCAAATTCAGTTAACACAGCTAATTTTTTTAATTAAAATTAGAGTTTCTACGCAAAAACAAGCAATCAGCCAGAGGCAAGAAAGTAGAGTTTTCGGTGCAAACCGGAAAGCTTACTTTTGGTCCCATTTGGCAAAAAAACACTGAAGGTGCAGAATTTGACTTAACTCACTATTCTGCTAAGCTCTTTAAAGGTGCTAATTTATATATTTATTACAAATGGCCAGAAGATTGGCTATGGCGCCATTAGATCTCTAGACCTTCCAATATTTCTGAACTTTACAGTTTAAAACCACAAGTGTAGAGCATGAGTTAAGATGAGTAGCATCTAAAATTCGGTGTGCTCCGCACAGAGGACATAAGGGAGAATCACAAATCCCAAGCCAATACAAGTATGCGGGAAAATAGTCATAGCCTGTAGTAAGGCGGAAAAGTGCCACAACTGTGCTTCTAGCAAAATCTAGGATTAACTGTATGTCTTCAAGCAGTGATGCCCATGGCTTACCGGCAGAGTCACACAGTGCCTTCTGCTTTATCCTGGAGGCATATCTTTTTATCAGGAGTTTGACTGAATGAAATGAGAAGCTTTTGGAAGGTCTCTGGAGGACTTTTGTACCCTTCTTGGACAAAAAGTCGGCACCTTGTTCCCAAGTATCCCGCAGTGAACTAGGATCCACTGGAAAGAAACAGAGATCGACGTTGAGAGCTCTCTGCACTCCAGTATGCGGGTATCAGTATCAGCGGTGGGCGCAGCCCGATCCACCTATCCAAACAAGTTGGTTTCATGGTCATAAAAGGCCCTTCCCATTTCAACAAAGGAATATGATTGAAACATAAAATAACTATTTTATGCGGTATGCGGGTATTATCTGTGTATTGTCTGTTTGCAAGAGATTGAAGAGCAGCCAGGGAGACTGACAAAATAACCGCTTTGCAGAATGACGAGAAGCGGATATCCAGTTGCTTTAGTATGATATATTTAGCCTTGATTTCTTCATCGTAATGGGTAGAATGAGCACCTGTTGGTGCATAGAATGATAAACGATCACAACACATACCAGGTCCCGCTCCGTCTTCATCGTTAAACATTGATCCATCTGTGTAGACATGCAACCACGTGTCTCTAAGGTATTTGTTTTCAATAGTAGATAGAGCAATGGCACGAACCTGTTATTCGTTCATATTTCTCTTAAGGGGTTATCACATCTAAGGACAGTCCCCGACAGAGGGAACTTTTCTGAGAAACGAGGTTCTGGTACCACGTTTCCTAGACAATTCCACGTTTCCAAGAATTCCTAGAAGAAATAGCTTCACTGGAAGCGAAGTCCCGCTTAGCTACGGAAGCGATGTCCAGGCTACGCAGGAAATTTTGAAGCTTCGTCGAAAATGTTCCTTCAGCAGCTCTGACCCGCGTACAGATCAACCAATCACACAAAAGTTGTGCTTCTGAAGGATCACGCATGCTAATCTGAGCGATAATCGAATAGTGTTTGGCGTTCAAGTCTGTTTAGTAAGTGAAAATGGTAACCTAGCTATGTAAGTTTCGTGGACGTGCGCGGGTTCTGAGAAATGTCCCTTTTGACGTCCAGTCCTGCGTAGCGGAAGCATATGTGATAGGTGCTTTATTAACCTGCATATTCAAGTTCAGACACACCAAGATCCTTCATATCTCAAACGGCAAACATGCCTACAGATAATATGAGAATTAGACATACACGTCAGTGGCTGCAGAATAAGCATATTGCATAAACCCTTTTTGAGTTTTAAGATTTCTCAAATATAAAAAAAATTACTGCTCCGTTATGTTTAGTCAAACTTAAACAACTTTAAACTGTTAATAATTCCATAACTATTGCATACAGATTACCTGCAGGCAAACCTTAACCGTAACATTAGAGCAACATATTTCAATAGCATTTATAGCAAAAAGTTCACAATTTACGAACACATAAGAATAAAAAACTGAACTCAACGAGCCGATTAAAAGAGTGGGTATATACATGTACAGGGTTATCCAAATTAAACTTCCTCAACTCAGAGGGGTGTGCAGAGTGTTGTATGGGTCATAATGTGATGAAATTTTAAAAACAGACACTTCAGATCATGCGCTCGAGATTTATTAAACGAAAAAATTAGTACAAAAAGTTCCCGCTAGGTGGCGCTGCAGATCAACAAGACATTCTACATATGTTCTATATGTGTGCCTTGGTTCTCCACAACTCTTTCCATTCTCAAAGCAGTGTATTCCACAGCGGAACGCAGTAAGTTCACATTAATTCCACGAACATGTCGAATAATTGCGTCTTTCAGATGTGCCAAGGTTGCTGGGTGTTCTCCGTAGACCCGATCCTTTAAAAATCCCTATAACCAAAAGCATGGCGTGAGATCAGACGAGCGGGGAGGCTAAACTGTAGGGAAACAGCGGCTGATCACACGTGCATCGGTAAAAGTTGCCCGTAACACCTGTTGAACGCCACGAAGATATGGGGATACGCCATTCTGCATAAATATCGTGTCCTGGAGGCTCCCACGTTGTTGCAGTTCAGGGATCACAAACGTTGTCAACATGTCTTGATACCGTTTTCTTGTGACAGAGCAGGTTAAGGCCCAATGACGAATGTTGCAGTGAAACCGAACCATACAGTAACCTTTAGAGGGTTCAAGGGCACTTGATGGATTACGCGCGGGTTTTCACTTGCCCAAATGCGGCAGTTGTGCGTATTCACTTGACCATTCAGGTGAAAATGGGCCTCATCCGTCCAAAGGATGTTCAACGGCCAAGCAGCATCGACTTCCATTCTGGCAAGGAACTGCAACGCAAATGTTTCCCGAACTACAGGATCCCCGTCGGACAGCTGATGACGACTATAGATTTTATAAGGAAAATAACCGAGGATTTGATTTGACGCATCACACGCAAGACGGTAGTATAGGGCATATCAAAAGCACGAGAAACAGTGTGCACACTGACAACACCATGTGGCGATTGGCTAGTGGGATCCACGACCGCCAAAGCAACGTCTTCTATGCGTGCAGATTTCACAACCTGTCGTCCTCTACCTGCTAAAATTCCCAGCTGTCCCGTTCTTTCGAATGTCTTCATCATGTCTCGTAGATCGCGTGGTTTCATTGGTCCTCGGCGTAAGATCTTCAGCCGACGGAATGCTCTTATCGCAGCATAGGAGTTCTCGTCAGTCTGGCAGAAACGTTTTACTTACAGAGCTTTGTCTTTCAAAGTCGCCACTGTGCATCAGCAAGCTGGAAACAACTGCCTGTGCAAGGCCTGTCTTCCACTTTTGTAGGGCTCGTCTTTTGGATACGTTGCGCAGAAGCTTTATTTCTGGAAATCACGTTGCTGCAATATGCGCAATACTAGTGTTACAGCGCCACCTATCGGCAACTTCTTGTACTTTTTTTTTTTTTTTTGTGTGTGTGTGTGTGTGTGTGTGTCTGTGTAATAAATCTCGAGCGCATGATCCGAAGTGTCTGTTTTTAAAATTTCATCACATTATGACCCATACAACACTCTGCACAGGCCGCTGAGTTGGGGAAGTTTAATTTGGATAATAACCCTGTATATTACTTATATAATTTTGGTGCGCCAGATTTGCAACCTTAAAGGAAGATGCCTAACTACATATTATAACTGACAGTATACAAAATTTCAATGTTCTGAGGTTACTCGTTTTAGTTATGCAAGATACGTACATACGTACAGACCGCACAAAAAATTCTTCTGAATCCATTTTAAATCCATTTTTAATCCGTTTTGGGAAAGAGAGACCTGTGTTCTGTGTTTGCACAGAGATGCCGCGCAAATACATCGTTTAGAAGGATTCGAAAACGGTCAAAATGGATATTTTCGTTAAAATATGATACCCAAAATTTTTCGCTATTGCAATACTTCCCTTACTTCTTACAAAGAAGTAAGAAGCGAGTATTTTGTAAATTTCTCTCTAGGTTTCTTTTCTATTTAGCGAATAGAAGTCCAGTAAATAATTCCAATAGAAAGCCAAAAAGATTAATTGATTAGTAAACAACTGTGAGGATACTAGTGAGCACGAAAATAAAATTTAACACAAGATTAATCATTCTCATGTGCAGAATTTCGAATTTTATAATTTTAATGTAAGCTTATCTAGACAGTAGAAAACATTTTACATTAGTTGAGGAAATTATTTGGGACGAAATGAAGAAATTTGTGGACAAGCTCTCTTTCATTTGCTTCAATAAATGTAAGAGGAAATAAAAGACAAAGAAAAGAAGATATTTCATTTTGACAAAAGTAAGAAAACTGAACAGGGAGATAAATATTTTTCTTCTTATTCTAGCCATCCCATCTACACGATGGTAAAAAATAATAATAAAATAATGTTAAAAATATTTTCAAATAAAATAACATCAATGCGACTCCGATATAAAAATTCCTTTTCTTGATTTACTTCTTTCTTATTTCAAACGCATTTGCGCTTTCAAATGTTTATTACAGTGGCTTGTATTGAGGAATACTTTGAGGCTAAAATTGTACACTTGGGTATTTTGGTATTACATCTGATGGTTTAGAGATTTTTGTCGTATTGTTCTTGTCTCTTAGCGTGACGTTAAATACGAAATATATACTGCTAATATATATTTATCGCAAAAAGTTAATTTTAAAGCAATATTTCCTTGACAATCGGTGGATAAGAAAGTGTAAAATATAATCGAATTTATTATGATTTCCCCCAAAAAATGCTTTTTACATGCAAAAAATAAAAAAAACCTGTATGAAAGTTTAATACTTTCATTTCTGTCGACAAATAACATCAGCAAAAGCTACTTTTGTAGAATATTTTAAAAAACATTACATTAAATTTATTAGCCCAAAGGGCATTAGTTCAGAAGGCCTATTAGTGTCAAAACGGCACTTTTGTTGAATCACTAAAAGCATTATATTATTGTATCATTTCTGTACTCGTTTTCTTGGACCCTATATCTTTTATTTAGAAAAGGTTCATAAGTGGCTGAGTGAATAAAGTTAATAGATAGTACTTAACAGTTTCATATTTACAACTATTCCCAGATTTTTATAAGTTTTACCAGGTATAATGCAAACACAAGACATTTGTTCCGTTAAATATACTGAGGAATTTTATCAGGGACATTTTTTATTTCTAACGGTAATTTTAAGGCAGAAATATTTATTTTTGAAAGCATACTTTTTTTTTATTTCCACATTCATCTATGAATGAGACTTAGAGAATCGTATATAAAGCTAAATTCTGAGTAGAATGATAACTGTAAACTGTTCGACATATATATTTACGTATGTATGGTTACATGCATGAGTTCAGGTAAGAAGAATATGTTAAGAAACAATTCTCTCGAACTCCCTTCCCCGATATTTATCTTAAAAACAGTAACATGCTTATATTAAAACTTCATGAACTGCATGATTTCAGAAATCATCTCTAACATATGACTTGTTAAATAACGTATTTAATTAATTGTTAATCAGTATATTTAAAAAATCGAAAAATTGAAAGTAAATTCTTTTAGCTAATGATATTGATGTAAGGCAAAACTTAAAGCATTCAACAGTGATTTAATAGAACCATAAATATCTCATTCTTAATCTAAATTTTGTAATTTGCGCATTTCATTCTTTTCGCTCATGCCTTTACTCTTCTGGCTTCATATCTGCCTTAGCATTCATGCATAGTGAATCTTAAAAGCAGTTACATTTCTATTAGTATACAAACTCTGAACGTGCGGGACTTTAAAATGTTATTATTCAACAAAAATATTCTTCAATAAAGATGATTGGTCTTCATCATGCATCCATTTTTTAATGCAACATCTACGTTACCATCACAAAGCATTTTTATTATATGTAAGCAAAAATATATAAGACTGAAAAGTTACAGCTTCTAGTAATAAAAATGTATCTACAGCTCCTATTCTTTTATTGAATACTTCTAAAGCTGCATATAAATACGTCTCACAAAACTATATGTTTATATATCGCAACATGAATGATAATAAATATAAGATATTTTACTCTTAAGCTTCCAAAAAATAAAAGTTAAGAAATCAATAACCAAACTTTAGATCACTTTCATCTCGCTAACTTTTAAAGATTTCAGAAAATGGCGAAATAAAATAAATACACGACAAAACTGAATTCCCAAAGTGAGAAAATTCGCGTGCAGGTTTAGAACGAGAAGTAGCCTTAATGATATTCGGCACCACGAAGCAGCCACTTTACCTACATTTAACATCGGAGCTAAAACGGAGTTCATATGCCTTATCACGCATACCAGAAAAGGAATTTAACAGGTTGTTATAAGGATATATTTTCGTTCGTGATAACAAACTGTTTTCTAAGAAGAGTGTGTTAGGAATATTACGGTTTTTTTACTATTATTTCATTATAATTGCCGTTATTTTGTAAAATCTCTCTCGTGTGTATATTTATTAATTTATCATTTTTGCGCGGAATTACTTAGACTGATTTCTTTCTTTATATGTGAAGGGAGTTATTTGGTTTTATTTATCCACATCAAAGGGAGCTGATATTATTCAAATATTAAATAATCCACTGGTAAATATTTGGAATGAAATTGCAACAATTCAGTTTAAAAGTTGTAAATTACAGTTACTCAATTTAAGTTTAATTTGCATTCATTTTAATCCATTTCTAAAAACAAAAAAAAAATTCCTGACAAATATCACACATATTCATAAACTCGTTAGGTTTTTTCCCATCCTTTCCTCTTTTTTTTTGTTGGGGGGGGGGGAAGCGAAGACCTGAAAAATGTGCAACGGCTTGTCGGGACTCGAACCTGGACCTCTCGAATAAGCGCCGAGTGTGCTACTGTTAAACTACAAAGATATGCTGGTCAATAGGTTTTTTTTAAGAAAGAGACGTGAAGAATCTGCAATGCCCTCGCTGGGACTCGAACATGGATCTCTCCTATACGCTCCGAGTGTGCTACCATTATACCGCGAAGGCATATTGAATGGAGGGACAAAATATATTATATATACTTATTGCAATGATAACACAATATTTTATCAAATTTAAGCTTATCTTCAGGATTCCATGTACTTTGTATTCTTAGACTGATAAGCAATGCCATCAATATGGGTATTTATTAACAGCTCTCAGTCAACAGAAATCAAATTAAGTTTGTTTCCCAACCCTTTCATCTCTCAGGTCTCAATATTTTAGAAAGTGAAATTATATGCTCATCAGTACAAAGGGTGACTAGCGAATGTTATTAAACATTTATATTTATTTTATAACATTTTTGTATTACTATGTACATATCTTTATAATTCATGCATTTTTCAGAACCTTTTACGTGTATTTATTACATATGTCAACTAATTTTTAATTTCTGTTCACTTAGAGCGTTTCTGTTCTTATATTTTATGTTTTGTTTTCTAGATTGTGTAATTCTGATTTGAACTACATAAGGACGCTTACAATAGCTCAATTAGTACCAGATAGAGATGGAAGATACCCTTTTACCGGGCTTTTATGATATTCTAAGATTTTCCAGAAAACGCGATTTCAAAATCCAAGGAGCGATTTTTGATGAATAATCCAGAAACTCTTATATTCATTCTTGAGCAAGGTTTTAAGCAAACGGCAGTCAGCCAGTGAATTCAATTCGAAGTGGTGCAAATGTTTAGAATTGACGCCTGGTGATTGCTGCTTTGCATGATTTTTGATAATCAACAGTGTTCCTCCAACGTTAGGAGAATGTCAACTTCTCTCTGGTTTACTCCTTCTCTTTGGTTTTCTTCTCTTAGTCCAAAGGGGCTTTGTCCCTGAATGACTATTGTTTTCGTTTAGCGATTTTGCATTGAATCACTATAAATGTCCGTTTCACTTTTCAAACTGTTGCCAACAAATGTTAGAGTCCTGCATTATATTTGAAGAAATTAAATAATGAAAACTATGCATAAATGTATGTATATTTCTCGCATTCTGATAAAACAACGGTATATAGAGCCATCGAATTTCGAATGACGTAATCCTCCTACGAATATGGGCATGTGGAAGACCAAATTTGAAATTTGGAATTTGTTTTATAATCGATTTCATATTTTGTAAAACTTAAACGAATTTTTGAGTAACAAAGTCAAAGATTTAAAAGCGAGCAATGGCAATACTCTACGGGAGAAAAGAACATTTCTGTCTCCAGCGCGCGGAACTGTATATCGGAAATTCTAAAGATAGGCTCATTTTAAAATTACACTGCTGGCCACCATACATGCAGCACCCTGAAGGAAGCATGCAAATAACATAAAATTTACAACATGCATTAGCGCAGGTGAGATATGCAAATGATTAGAATTTCAGCGCAGACGCACATCACACGCACCTGTGGCGCCACTTCAAAACGCTTTTTAAGGCTTGAAGCTTTCGACGATTTCAATTTCGGCAATTGTGTTTTTCTCGTGGTTTTTTTTTTTTTCAAAAAAACAATCAATTATGCAGCAATCATCGTTTGATCAAGTATCCGAGTTCGACAGAGGACGGATAGTGGCCTACCCAGAGTGTGGATTATCTTTCAGGGAAATCGGAAGTCGTGTTGGTCGAAAGCAAACAACTATAATGCAGATATGTGACCGTTGGATGCGGGAGGAAACGACGGACCGACGTGTTCGATCGCATCTACCTCAGTGCACCACTTCACGTGATGACAGAAACATTGTGCGCATGGCAGAGACGGATCGCTCAGTCACATCACGAACCATAGCACAGCACATTCAGTCTATAACGCATCATCCAGTGTCTGCGCGTACCATTCGACGCCGTTTACAGCAGAGTGGTCTCTCAGCAAGACGTCCATTGCTTTGTCTACCCTTGACGTAGAACCACAGACGTCTCCGTCGCCAGTGGTGCGATGAAAGAAGGATATGAATAAGAATGGAATGAAATTGTCTTTATTGACGAGTCACGCTTCTTTCTGCAACACCACGATGATCGGATTCGAGTCTGGAGGCACTGTGGAGAGAGGATGCTGAACAGCTGCGTTATGCACCGCCACACTGGTCCTGAATCGAGTACTATGGTATGGGGCGGTATTGGATATCCCTCTTGCACTTCTCTAGTACGCATTGCCGGTACTTTAAACAGCCAGCGCTACATTTCCGGGGTGTTGGAGCCAGTTGTCCTTCCTTGCCTTCAGGCCTTGCCCACAGCCATATTTCAACAGGATAATGCGCAACACACTCCTTTGAACGCAATTTAAAATCTGAAAACTTTCAGATTTTAAATAAATAAGGTTATTACTGATAAGAGAAAGCAACTGAAGTACGAATCATGTATTAAGCACCTCAATGCCTCAAAATCTTGCATTAAGCATTTCAATGCCCAGATCATAATACATTTTAAACTTGTGGAATTTTGTGTATTAATTGTTTAAAAAAATACAGAGTTATCCCAAATAAAACATTTCAGAAATAAACGCAACAGTCTGAGAAATGAATCTAGAAAACTGCTAATTGAATTAGAATAATAAAACTGAAAATTCCGATTAAATTTTAAACGCTTTCACATAGCACATTGCTATTTTGCATTGCTATTTGAACGAACATACTACCATGCTAAAAAAACTAATTAACAAATTCATATGTATAATATTGTATGTTATTATTGTTTTTATGTAATTCCACAGTATGGAAAAAATGACTTATGTTATGACTTATGTTTTAACTCTTTTATCTGGGCTGTATGTATCTAAGTAAAATTCTTATGTTATGCATTACGGAAACGCACTTTGATGTTTACAGAATAAGAATAACTATCTGAATTCTTTAGTTACGTAAAATATATTTAAACTTCTTCACAAATTATGCTTAAACTATTAAATGTTTCTAAATTTTAATTTATTATGGAGTGTGTAGATTGTAATACAAATATACGTTAACAACGTAATTTCAGTCTATTTTATTCTAGTAATCAAGCATTCTGTGCCCTAAAGAAGTCCATATAATATTTCCAAGTTCTAAACATTTTCTACAGGCATGCATTTGACAGACATTACGAATAGCTTCCGTCATCTTCCAGCCAGAAATTGCTTCTGCATTTATACTTCTATAATGTTACAGGCAACAAAAGAACATTTTTCCCTCTTAGAGAGAAAATTCTGTCCTCTTTCCTTTATTCGTATGGAGTCTAATTTCCTGTAGTAAAAATTCCTTGTTCAGCAAGGGAATCGCTTATTACAGCAATCGAAAAATTTCAAAAAAATTGCTCGTGCATCAAACTTGATAGTAGGGAATGATATTTTCACTTTTTTTCTAAACGTTCACTCATAACCTGTTTACCTCCAGTTTTTTAAAATATTGTATAATTTATTAAAATTATCCTACTCGATTCATTACATAATAACTGAATGCGAATGACAAAATACGACATTAGTTTATTAATTACGTTCAGTCATTTAATATAAACAACTGGAGATTCGAAAATATTCTTCATAAGGAAGAATTATATAATTTTTATTAGCAAATATACGATAACACGCATTCATGTGCAATATTTGTGAATATAAAAGTATTTCATTGATGTTTATGGCTGATTTTGACTGTTTTCAGCACATAATATAGAGTCCGTTGCTCTGTGTTAACCTTTGCTGCATGTATAAAAGGTCATGCTACTTTAAAACGTATTTTGTTATCAGAAACTGAATAGAAAAAATAAAACAGAATAAGTAGTAATTATAAAAATTTTATTTTTCATAAAATTGTAATACTGTAAAGAGACGGTATTTCCATTTTAAGTTATAATCCGGAACTTTATACTTATAGAGGTTTCTGTTTCTAGAGTTCCTGACTTTATACGCAGAGCTGCAGAGACACATTTACTAATTCATCTTGGAAATCCTAAAGATCCATGATATAATATATTAGAATTAGCTAAATAGAATGTTTTATAAATACATTTTCTAAAAGCCGTAGATTTTATCAAAAATGGTGTTTAAACACCATAATTTTTAGAAAGGTTATCCGCTGTCTAAATAATTAGGCAAATTTGATAACTATGACTAAACATAAATTATTTTAATGTGAAAAGGCATGATCAGGATTTAGAAACTATTATAACGTGATATAAAACAGTTAATTTTGAAATGGATGCTACAATATTCAAGCATAAATAAAGAAGTACCAATATTGAGTTATTATTTATAATCTTCTTTTCTATCTGTACATACACTTACTATAAGGGTGAGTTAAAATAAGATTAACGATATATATTTTTGCTCTCAATGCATTGAATTTTTATATGCATACACAATAGATTATATAAAAGTAAAATAAAAAAATCACTATGCTTCACTTCCTAGAAAGTACCTTAGAGCTCGTGTGCAAACGTATTGGATCAATAATATTTAGGCACCGGCTGTAAAAAAGTTATGTGCTGTAACATAGCACATTTTATGCAACAACTATCAAAAAACTTCAATAAAGCAAACAGATTTCAGTGTTCGTCTTCTATTATCAATCAGCAAAAGGCCCAGGCAGAAAATATAAAACTGAATGCCTTTCTTTCTCGTTTTTCACGGTAAACATTTATGTGGGCAGAGAAATTTCAGCAAGACATTATTGATCAAGGATGGACTGTTAAAATCTCTCAGATATATACATAACAGCGAAAGAAAATTTTATTGCTTTCTCATAGAAAAATATTTTCTTTTGCTTGTAGATATCCCCAGTTTAATGCAAGTGAAAACATGAGCGTATAAAATTTTTATTGAAGTCCATATTATCTAAATGTATGACAATTCAGCAATTTCGAGATAGGTTATTGGCTCATGAAAATACTAAAAATAGTGTAGGAAAATTCTGACTGCTTGAATTTATTTTATAAGACGAGAGATAAGGAGTTATAGAAGACGTATTCACATTTATGAAACTTTCGTAATATATGGACCTGATATCGCCTGGAGTTATGAATGCAAAATAATCTAATATTTAGAGAAAATCGATAAATAAATTCTACTTCTACAGAATGTATTCTTTTACTTCTTTACGGGTATTTATAAAATGAGGGGGAAATGTTTAGAAATTTCTAAGCAATGCGATGAACTAAATATAATGTGATAGATCGTAAAGCTTTTGAAAATCTGATACAGGAGGCATTTGCTTGATATATACAGAGGGTTCATAATTAAAGTTCTATTCAAGAGCTGCCTACAACTTCAATAAGTCTTTAGAAAATCGTGGAATTCTGTGTCTAATGTAATGAAGGAATGGGGGAAAACTCTGTCTGAGCAAAATTTCAAATTAGTTCCAAGTATCGCCACTAGAGTGTGTATTACTGTGAAACACACGAAATTCATATGCGAATTTATTCAACGCCACACAACAGTTTTTATAATATCTGGAACTTGTTTTTGGTGTATTTTCCTCTCATAATGATCTCGAATTGTGTAAGAACGTGAATTCCGACTTCAGCTGCTTTCGGGTAATTTTGAATTTTCTCCTCAAGCAGATCTAGTCACTGTTAAGGTACTCCTAAAACTTTTAATGAAATATGAAACTACAGAATTATTGGGTGTTTGTCCTATAAGAGGACCAAACGTCATTTCTACCGAGATGGTACAGGATGTTACGACTTAAATATAGGGGACAAAGCTACAAAACTTTGAACTGACACTATTGTTCTCTGTGTAGTACAGGCGCTGGCTAGGCAATGTTCAGATACCCATTACGTCTTGCTGAATATTCTTTGGCATTATCTATACAAATTTGCACTAGCGCAGTAGTTGTTTTACCATAATTTCGAAGCCGCATTTCTCAATGTGCTCTGTGTGACGTCCGTTAGAGATGGCCTTATAGCATCATCTGATTACGCGAAGAGCATTTAAAATAGTCGGTTCAAAGAATATTCATAGTTGCTAAATTTTTTGACTTACAAAACCCGTATTCAATCCTAAATGTTGCGGTGCATTTTTCAAAAGTGATGTTATCGCCGCATCATTTACTTTGGAGATTATTTCCGCGTTTCTCTTTGAGGAGATAACTCTCCCGTGTTCAGTGACATGCTCGATGATCGGGCAATGATATGTAGTACTTGAAATTGTCTCGGTTCCAGAAGCCCATCAATACGTTGGTGCGCAATCTTTGCGCAAGACGAAGCTCTTAAGTCTTCTACACATTGCAACAAGTGTTAAAGTTGCTTTGAAAAGAAATTTTCTATAGCATCAGATCATCATTTTGCAGTTTCGCTCTGTTTGGATTTCTCTTTTTGCAGACTTGAATCTATGCAAATTTCTCTTTGGAAGACCAAACTTCGCCCAAACATGGCACACACTTCGCCTGACTATGGAACATGTCATTTTGCTATTTCAGGTGATAACTGTGTGAAGCGTATTTTTTTAAATCAAAATTGTACAAGCTGAAAATGTACCTTAATATATAATTTATTACTGTAATGTCCATTAGTGGTAATATTATTTATATTTACTAGTTTCATTTTTTTTCCTCAATGTCTTGTCCATTCCTTTATTATATAATACACAAAATTTGTACGATTTCGTCTATAGGCAGCTCTGCAAAAAGGAATTTTTATCATGAAAATCCTATATATTAGGGACATTCTTAGTGCACATAACTAACTATTTGTATACATAGATCTACAGGAGGTATCTCAACGAGGTATTTGTATATATCGGAACTTTACATACCTAAAGACTTACATACGCTGTGTAACGATAGCAGCATTATAGACACATGTAAGGGTGCACAGATGTTTAGTACCTACGGTGTCGCATAAATACTGCATAAAATACAAAGATAATGACTTTTAACGCATAAACATAGACAAAGAAAGCTTCCGTACCTTTCTGCTGTCGACACTTATAGAGAAAAACTAAATGATATATTCAACGTTACTTTGAAAATATATTAATATATTACAACGGTAAAAAAACTTTAATTATTAACTTTATAAATATGAGAGTTCATTGAAATAAATAAGCTTTTAATTTATCAATAACAGCGTATTTACAAAAGTATTAGTATTGGTTATGATATGAGTGATTTCAGATGAGTTGATTTATTATATAAAAATTACCAGCCTTAAAAGTGATTCTGAACTTACCTAGAAAAAGTCTTTTTAAACATTGCTTGTACATCGTTAAAATAATTAAGATTAATATTTTAGGAAGATTTTAGCTATCGGCAGTACAGTAGTTAATTTTATTTTAATAATGTCTGACGTTTATAATGTTTCAAATTGTCATTGCACTCTTAAAGGCATCATAATTATCATGCGTCGAATCACAGATTGTCGGAAATTTCTATAAATAATATATGCATTACTTGCAGGGCAACACATGTATGACATGTATAACTGCATTTATGTATGTGTTACGAATATTGTATGAATTTTTTCATGATCGGAATAAACATAAATTCGAAGTTTTATCTTGATTTTAGTTGCTTTCAAACATAGGAACTAATGATGTCTGCCGATAACATCGCGAAAGAACCTGTGAGGGAAAAAATAACCCGAAGTGAGCACGTCATACAATCAAAACAATCATCGTACAGATCATCAAAGGCGAAAACATTGCAAAGAGCAAACATTGCAGTTCTAAAGCATCGTTGTATAAAATATCATCGTCGAAATTAAGACGGATCAAAACCATCGTCTTAGAAATTATTGTGGTAAGCAATAAAGTACTTATAAATCAAACGCATGTGACGTTAGCATCTGGAAAACGTTTTTTCAGGCATTTAAAGTTGAAATGCATATTCCCATAGTAAATTATGAATGCAAGACCAAATGAGGAATTTTTACCTCTATAATTAATATTTTTGAAGTAATTAACAGCATTTTGATTTAAAAAAATAGGAAGGAAATTTAAGCATTCAAAACCAGAAAATGAGTAGCCAATTCATATTACGTTAATTTAACATAATTTAAAATATGTGTCGTTTAGCTATTAAATGTCATTATTTAATTCTTCTCTTTGATAAAGTTTATAGGCAAATTTTCACGAAAAATGTAGTCTAAAAAGATTAGGAAAGAGAAAATGAGTAACTTCGTGAGGTTACCTATACTAAAATTGTGTGAGTAAAAAATAGAAAAATTAAATGCATTTTAAAGGAAATAAAAATTACCTAAATTGAAAAGTTAAATTCAGTGAACTCTTTGTAAGGCGACCATCTACGGTTCTAGTGATCCTCTGTATAAAAGCTGGTCGTCTATGTAAGATGATTCACTATATAATATAAAACTTCAAGCAATTAAAATAGTTGAGAATAAAATATATCTGAAAATATTTAGTAAATGCTTGTACGAAATATCTAAATGCAAAGTGAAATATAAGGAATGCTCTTTAAAATAACCTTTCACGATTCCTTATGGCTTCAGCGGATATTATCATTTTAAAAAGGTAACGTTTTATGTTCTCAGAAAAACTTGCCATTTCAGAGAGGGAGTCACCAAGAGTTCATTGTTATTACAGATTATATCTGGAACAAAAATCTGCGTTTAAATTTTCGGGGTGTAATTTTAAATTTGTGTCTTTATAATGACTGATGTGGAAATTAATTAATATTTTACTAATTATCAGTTTTTGAATTATAAAGTTCCTTCTTACGTTTTCTGAAGAAACTTATTAATTAATAAAAAATACGAAATATGGAGGTAAGACTATTCTTCCTTTCTTCCTGTGCTTATTAATTTTTATGCAAATATAAGTTTAAGACTTTTAAAGAATGTAAATAAAAAACATGTTTTCAATTTTTCATCATGCGATGGTTTATGCTTCAGGTTTTACCACGATATCTGCTACAATGATGTTTTAAAACCGAAATGTTTTTGAACTGCTTTATTTTCGATGACGATGTTTTATACCACGATGGTTCTAGAACTGCGGTTTTTCACCTTGTTTTCTGTTCTCTCATCACGCTTTGTACCACGATGCTCTGACCTTGCGTTGTTTTCTTCGCAATGTTTCCTCCTGTAACCCATATAACACCTACTAAAATAACTCAGTGGTTTAAATAATAAAATATATATTAATGTTATCTGCCTATATTATTCAGACTTTTCAAAGAGAAAATAAATTTCAAAGAGAAAATCAGTCCTATTATATTTATAATCTATCATTCCATTCATGTGCTTAAACTCTTTTATAATTTTGCGAATATTTTGCTGTATAACATATTTTGGCATCTTCTAATCATTATGCTCCTCGCTGACTATTTAAACAAGGATATGATTACCAATAAATCGCTAACGTATATCAGAAGCCGTCGTAAATTGATGACAGACAAAACACGGTCACTTACAATCCTTCCATCAAGAGTTTATTGATAATCTTAGCTTTTAAAATTATGGAAGCTTAAATGATAATAATATAAAATGATTTACATTCCACATCCCTGAATCTTTTTTATTCTAAAGTAATACATCCACTATATATACCAAATGCCATCAACATAAATATGCGATTTTAACTCAGATGCTCAAATAAATCATAACATGCGAGTTAACGTTTGCTTTTAATAATAAGTACATTCATTTTAAATATTTTACGGTATTTTATCTCACCAAATACTTCAATATAATATTTGTGATTTCAGTATATTTTTCATTATGTAGTTAGACTGTTTTAAAGTATATTTAACCTTAGAACACTGTAATGAGATTTAAAAGCTTACCTTTAACTGAACTCAAAAGACTATTACGCTATATTGAAAAACGTTAGCTTTTATCACGTATATGAAAGATTTCCTCATTTCACTTTTTTTAGTTTTAAGAACTGTCATTTGGGTAGTTAAAAATCTCTATGCAAATAATAAAAATAAAGTTGAATTAAAAAGCAGTCTCAAACTTGATTATTTTATATAACTATTTCCATAATTTTATTTAAATAAAAAAAAGAAATTATTTTGCCACACGAATTAGAAGTGTTACAAACTGCATCGGTTAAAGATGTTACTATAAATAAGAGGAAATTCATTAAGTTATTCAAGAACATGCACAAAAGCCTAATTCTCTCAGTTAATAAAGCAGTATGCTGTTTTAATTAGAATGGTAAATTAAAGATTTCACAGAATGTAAACACGTAGCACCTACAGAACATGATTTAGTCTTTTTTGGCTTCACAAAAACATACATTCATCTAGGAAATGACATTAACGTAAATCAAATTAAAACACCTCATATGCAAGACTTTAATCTTAATCGATACCACTTCTGTTTCCTTTTTGAATTTAAAAGAGAATTTTGCGACGAGGTCTCAAACGAGATTAAGATAAAAGATAATAAATTCATTGCATAAAACGTGACTTCAGTTAAATATTAGAAAGCGTTAAAGATTTTAATAAACCACTCATTGAATGAAATTATTTAATAAAAATATACATAGGTATTTCTCTTTACGTATAATACTGTATTCATTTGTATTTTGTTAGTGTAAATGATCAGTTTACTACTAGAAAGGAAATCAATTAGCGTGTGAATCCGAAATGAAAAATTAATATAACGACCTGCTCAATTTACAGAAGACTTTTACAACGAATGACATTCGAATATCAATACGATATTTCTCTTAGCTCTTCTTTTCGTAGTATTTCATTAAAAACAATTTAATTGAAGTTGAAATATATTAAATGTTTTTTTTTTCAATTCTTTTATGCAACTACTTGAAATTTTATTGCTGAAAAGTCTTTAATTAAGAACTTTCGATTACGTCACGAACAATTTCTTAATACTTCGGAAGCAGAAGATCTTCTACCGACGCTGTTACTTAATATCAACTAATAAATATCATTTTAATGCCCATAAAGTTCATGTATGATATGATGTTAGTTTATTTGCCAGTTTAACATATAAGGTTACACTTTAATTTCACTTAAATTAATCTGAATAACTTTAAAAACTGGCTGACGACGTTTCGTCTCGACTTAGAATCCTGCGAAACAGTTATTATTAAATTTAAACTGGTAACTATAAACGTATCAAAAATAGCTAAAGTTTTTACTGATGTTTCAGCTGGACGTTGAAACATAATGGCAATAATGGCTCGATTCCTGAAAAAATTCGACTTATTTTTATAATAGTTCATCTTATGTTCATTGGGTAATTTTCTTTTCAAATAAACAAAGATATTCAACTGAGCGATTTAAAACGGCAGAAATATATACACCTCTTTTAAAGGGCTCCTCGGGATTAGTGCACCCGATCGCCAAATCATGGTAGTAATGCATACGCGCCGAATGTGCTACCATTACACCACGAAGGCATGCTGGATGGAGGGAGAAAATACCTTATATATTAACCTCTGAAAATCATTTTAGGAAATCAACGATTTAGAGGTAAAACGATTGAAATTTACTTCTTTGCTTTTTTCTTTTATTACCGAAATTCTATTGACATAAATTAATGAAGTCTCATTAAATTTAATTCTCGGTGAAAATAGAAAAGAAAAAATATATCAGAATTAGTATTTATTAAAATAACAGTGTTTCTGAACTTGCAAGGATAATACTTGAAGATGAGGCATTGTAACTTAATTATTTAAGGTAAGTTTTCATTCATTAGTATACAGAAATTGTGAAGTTTTTAAATAGAATTTTGCAATAAGCAGTGGCTGTTACATTTTACATTAAAAGGAAGAAAAATGAAAAAAGATCTCATGTATCGAATAACTGAAAATATTTACTTCGCTGTGGGTCTTGAAAGAGAAGAATATTTTCCCATACCTCATAAAACTTCTTTTTAATATGCTTACCTTATTTTTCTTTCAAACACATACACTTTGAAGTTTACACAAGTACATAATCTTTTCAGGAAAACATTAAAACTCTCTTAGATGTACTTTAGCAAGCAAATATTTTCCTCCTATATTCAAAATTCATATTTTTTGTTTTTCTTATACATCATATTGCTAAAGGTAATGAAAATAAATGTATTCTACTTCATTCCTGAAAGACACTTCGTAAATACACGAAAAAGAATAAAAACACCAAGCTCATGATCGAAAGGAAATGAGGATCATCCATCAAGTCCTCGTCACGTAGAATGGAGGAAGCTTGCAAAATAGTTTTATTGTTATTGGCATCAGCGTTAATCGCCTTCACTTCATAGCTGCCGTTGATGACAATAAAAGCTTCAGGAATGTAAATAATTAATGTATTACTTATGCTTTATCTTCTTATACTGTTAAGTGCATCCCCTTTAGTATGTTTGTCTGCTCGAAGAAAGATTGCTTGTGAGAGCTTTACTTTTTAAGAAATAGTAGTTTTGGTTCCACTGATTAAAAAAAAAGTTGTTGGGGAAGTTTTTTCTACTACCGTGAAGATAACTACTATTATTACTGTTTTTACTCTTTCAGAATATTCGGATATATCTAATAGCGAAATGAAAATGTGTATTTGTAGTGTCATTAGGATGAAACCGCTACACAACGAAATTACATATATTTCATTTGCTGGAAGGAGGAAGAAAATTCGTTATATAACCCCCCTCTTTTAAAGGGCCACTCAGGATTAAGGGACTCTATCATCAAATCCTGGTAGTAATAAATATGTGTCGAGTGTGCTACCATTACACCACGAAGACATGCTGAATGGAGGGAGAAAATACCTTATATATTAACCTCTGAAAGGCATTTCGGAAATCATCAATTTTGAGGTAAAATGATTGAAATTTACTTCTTTTTCCCCTATATTACTAAAATTTTATCTATATAAATTAATGAAGTCTCATTAAATTTAATTCTTAGTGAAAAGGGAAATGGAATAAATATATCAGGATTAGATTGCATTCGATTAAATGAATAATGGCAAAGACCACTAGCACCTAAGGAGAGAAATGCACACGTAGAGGATTTTTCAAAAGGTGTGGCGGAAAGAAGCATAGAAAATTCTAGCGCTCACATCCAAATTAATCCTTTTATTATTTCAGTTTTGCGGAAAGTGTGCAATTACTTTGAAACATCCATCACCAAGTGGTTAAATTCCTCGGATTCGGTTTGAGGTTCGAACTCCGCGAACAGGCTGACTGCGTTTCGTAGCTGCCCTGGTGTGTACCGTGAATACAAATAAGTTTTTCTTACTAAGTTCTCCACGAAGCATACCTCACTTTCGGCAGGGAGCCCTTGAGGGTTTGCCGTAATCACATGAACCAAGATCGTCTAAATGTCGCTTATGTTTTATATATGGCATTGAAATTACCTCTGTATTTCTTAAATTGATATCATCTTTGCCCTCCCCCCTTTAGAGACGAGTGTAAAATTAACAATGTAAAGACACTATATTTTTCGTAGCTAGAAAAATTAAAAATGTGCAGTGCCCTTGCCAAAATTCGAACTTCGGATATCTCAATTGCTATCCGAAGGTGCTTCTAATTAAACTACGAAAGTTCGTAATAAGGAGGAAAAAAACACCTTACAATACACATGAAATATTTGTTTGCAACACATAATAAAAATGAATATAAATGAATAATCAAAATCAATATGTACTATATCAAGTAATACCTATGATTCGTCAGACTTGGAACCAAAATTAAACCAATTTTTTTTTTAAATCACAAAAAATAGAAAAAGATTTCATTCGAGTTCGAAAGTTGTTCGAGCTATATGATTGAATGCCTTCTTTAAAAACTATATATAACGTACTAAATCATTGTTAGTTTAAAACATAAGGTATGTTAAACGATTTATTTAGTGTCTTAAGCAGTGCTATGCGCTGTGAAATGAAGGAAGACGAAATTAAGTATAGGATCCGTCCAGGATTTGTGTACGTGCAATGTGCAATATCACAGAAACATGAACCAACCGAGCACTAAATTAGTTAATTGCAATTTGTTAATAAATTATTTTACATATGATCATTTAATTATAGTAAATCAATTTAGTTGTATTCTAGCAGGCAAAGAACAGAGTTAGATTAACTTTAGTTTTAGAAAAGTCCGTATGCATTTTGAGAAAGAGCATATTGGTTCTCTTTTTCTTTAATCAGCAAAATTATTATAATTGATAAAGTATTAAGCTTCTCGTTTTCAAAGCGAATAAAAATTGAAAAAGAAATAAATAGGTTTAAGAACCACAAAACCTGTATTTAGAGTGTGACGGTCTACGCTACGTAATTAATTTTTTTCTTCATAAATCTAAATCATACTTCTAAGCTGAAGATAAATTGGACGAATAATATTTCGATTCAAATTTGAAATAAAAGGCATTTGTTCGCAGGTGAAAAGAAATCGCTTTTCCTCTTATTTCTTCGGGAATTGTACCCGTTAAGCATTTTTGCCGCGCAATACATTTGCAGGAAGGATTTTATCCTCGGATTCTTTGAAAAGTTTGGATCCCATTTCATCGGCAAATTCGTTGGGCCTGGGCAGGATGTAATCTTCACAAAGGAGGTAAATGTTGTTCCCCCAAAACCATTGTAAAGGTTTTGAACGAAGAAAAGGATAAAAAAGACCTCATAAGGAAATAAAAAAATGCTTTCTTTGGAAAAAATAGCCTTTCTTCTATATTCTATACAGCCATCAATGGTGATATAAAGCTTAAAATCATCCGGTATTATCGTACTTTAAAAAGAAATTGAAGATTAAATTTTGATCGTTTTTTCCATAAGAAAGTTAGTGTAAAAACTTTCTTAAAGTCTGTATTATTTCAGTCTTTGTTTTACATCAAGAAGAAACGATACCGATAATTATTTTACCCTGTTCGTTTTACTCTTGTCTTCGATAATAGGCGCACAAATACTTCCCAGTCGCCCAGACGGTATAGAAGGTTAGGGGAGCCTACTACGGTACCGAAGGGTCCGGGTTTGAATCCCCGAGAAGTCATGGATGCTTGTAAATGTATAGCTGCGTTCACACTGGTCCGTTGGGGCGTCAAGCGTCAAAGCGTAAAAAAACGCTTGCCGCGTGCGCCAGTTCACACTAACGCGGCAACTTTCGCGTCAAAAGTTGTCATAGATGCACGCTAGATGGCTCTGTGCATCGGAAACTTGGGGGGGGGAAACGTACTTCCTGTTTTTCGTTCCCGCCAAATCTTCCCGCGCATTGAGTTTTGTTCGCGTCCGATTCTTCCCGGCGTGTGTATTTTAAATAAAAATGGATCCCATTTCGGCGAAATCGAAACTAATTTTGCTTCTTGCATTACGAAGAAGGAGAAATAGAAGATGGTGGGTTCGACTCATATTTCAGAGACGATTGCAGCAAGGAGATGCAGATAATTTAATTGAAGAAATGAGACTAAATGATCTCGAAAGTTTTTTCAATTATTTTCGCATGACGCCTGGTCAGTTCGATGAATTGTTAGCCCTGGTTGGACCATCTATACAGAAGAGAAATAGTAATTTTCGTCAAAGTATTCCAGAAAAAGATCGTTTGGCTGTAACATTAAGGTATGTATATATCTAACTTAGTTTATTTTTGAATTTTCTGAATGTTTATTAAAAATTTTTAATTGCATGTTTTAACTTCTGAGGTGGAGTTTTCCATAAGAAACAGCACTGCATATAAAATTTTTACATAATACATGTACTTCCCTTAAATTGATTTAGTTAAGTATATTTTGGTATAATGTGTGCAAGATTTAAAGAGTTACCAAATATTATACTTTGAAGAGGCATGTAATAAAAATTATATAATTTTAATGTTATTAAACCATATTTTCTGCCTTATGTTTGTATTTTTTTACTCTTAAATGTAATTTTAATTACCCCAATTAGTTATACATTAATGTCACTGTTTAAAATTAGTCAATTTTATATAAAACTTATTGAAGAAATTGTTTTTTATATAATTTTTCATTACAAAATAGCTGGCAGTTTTTGTTTCGAATAATTAATTCCCATATTAATAAATTTGTCAATGCTCAGGTGTTCTTTAATAAAAGATTGTCACCAAGGCTAAATCTTTGGCTTTGTTTTTATAAAATTTGAGTGAAAAGTGACCTTGCATTTTGAGGAAAACAGACAAGGTGTGATCACAATGCATAGAAGTATTTCATAAAATCAGCATCAAGTATTTCATAAAATCAGCATCAATCCAGATTTGAATTTTGTCTTAATTTAAATGCCACATTCTGTCAAGTTTCCTTTCTGTGTGAGTAATAGTCATCCTAAAATTTTTAAACAAATTGCTTAGTATTCACAAGTTATTAAACATTAAGAACTCAATAATTTAGAAAAGGAACCTTAAACTTTGTAGATTCTAAGTTCAAAATAAAGAATCTTGAAATCTAGGATTATTTACTCGCAACAAATCTGTTGCTTTAGATTATTGTGTATAAATTATTGACCATATCTCATTTATAAATGATAATTATGATTTACTATTATTAATAAACTTGAGAATTTTCTTTTAAATAATTTATATATTTTTAACATTTGTCTAAAGTATTTCATTTAGATTGTTCGGTTTGATTTCGTATTTCCTTCAAGAATTTTTAAAGCATTTAAAGACTAATCATTTAAAAAGAATTAAGATAATTCTAGTTAGATAGACTATCAATTTTGATAGATTATCAAGCAGTTTTTTTTATTATTATTATTTTATGGACATTTTTCTTCATTTGAGCATTTTATTGATATTATTATGTACTCCCATTCTCTGCAATCCTGGCTTCATAAATGCTGATCACCCTCTTCTTTGTCCTGCTTAACTATGAATTCCTTATTGAAATTTAAATGAAAGATATTTATGATGGAATGATGGCACTTGCAGACAGACGTAGCTGTAAGACAAAATAATCCTTGAGACATTTGTCCTGATTTACATACGCCCACCAGCGGCCGAGCGGTAAAGTCACTGAACACTGGTAGTTCGGTCCGAGGTTCGGATCCCCCGAACGGGCTGGCTGCATGGGCGTTTTCGTGGTTTTCCCCATGTGTAACGTGTATACGAGCCAGTTTCCCTTAAAAAGTCCTCCACGGAGGCATCCCTCCCCTTAGGCAGATAGCCCTCGAGGCTTTGCCATAATCATACACACACACACACACACCTGATTTACATACCATAATGGACACAATCTGCACCCTATGGTTTTTTGTAAGTTAACATTTAAAGACAATAGATGACACAAAGAAGTGAGCTGTGACACGTTAAATGGAAGCAAGCAAGTGGAAAAGTATCATGCATTCAGAAAATGCCTATGAGAATGTCAAAAGGTTTGCTTTCTAGTGAAATCTTATTCACTGATGGTAATTCTAGTGAAATTTAAGCTCATATATGTACAAACATTAATGTTTTTTCATTTAACATTCAAAATTTGCTCAAAAATGCTACTGCTATTAGTGAGATGACTTTCAGCTTTTGCTTTGTGAGAGGGGTAAAAAGTAATTTAATCTGATTAATAAATAATTTATTTTGTGATTTGTAAATATATTAATGTAAAATTTATGTGATAGTACATGAAATTTTTTACACATTTTTAAGATTTCTTGCCAGTGGAGATTTAATGACAAGCTTGTCATTTGCATTTCGAATGGGAAAGTCCACAGTCTCTCTCATAATAAGAGATACTTGTGCTGCTTTGTGCAATGTATTACAGCCAATTGTTTTGGAAGTTCCAAGTGAAGAAAAGTGGCTGCGCATTGCCCAGGATTATGAAGCTTTATGGCAGTTCCCCCACTGCCTTGGATCCATTGACGGAAAGCATGTCATCATTCAGGTACGTATAACTGTTGTAAAATAAATAATGTGACTTTCACACACTACTCCCATGAGTAGGTTATGAAAAGTTTTTATTACACTTATGTGTGTGCGTGTATGTTATAACGTTGCGCGCCTCTAACTAGCACGCAACCAAGAGGTGACTGTGAAAGCTTGTATAAACCACAGAGTCTTATAAAGGGTTTAAGTCCCTTTTTATTCAACGTACTAATTTACAATTGCGTTCTCTTGACGCTTACAAACGGTGCCAACTCGGCAGTCAAAATAAAAATAAAAACCTGAAAAGAAATTAAAGACAATATTCTAACTACGAGGCTCTCTCAAATAACTAACTCACCGCGTTTTACAATACGGCTGCTAATTCAGCAGACTTGAAGCTCACTGGAACAATTGCAACTACTTCCCGCCAAGCACATAGGCTGCAACGCGGGGTTTTTCAAATCTCTATAACTACCTCCGCGCTCGCTAAGTAAGAATAACTCTCTCTCACCGAACTTGTTTCCTTCTATTTAAATCATACTACTTCCGCTGATAATTTGAATGCTTGCGCGTTCTACTCAAATTTACATATTCTGGCATTGGCAGTTCCAGGGGAAAGTAAGGATTGACAGGAAAGATAGTTTAAACTTAAAATAAATGTTAGTTAAAATAAATATAAACCCTACATTTGCCGCTGCCAGAATTTGGAAAACTTGGAAGCAGGTCCTACAAACGACCTGTTGTAAGTTTATCTAATTCTGAACTAACTGGCGAAAGCCTCGTTTACACAAAAATAATCTTATGTAACAATTAAAATTCTGTTACTCTTTACAAAGGTTTCTTCTTACAGCAACTTTTCCTGGACTTCATCAATCAATCTTGGTCTTTCCTTCCAGCATCTGGAAGGAATAAGTATCAGTATCTTTCTACATACATTATAATTTACACTTTCTTGACACAATAAATTTTTGTTTTTAACGTTTCGTTTTTCTTAGTTATTGCTTACTTCACATTCATTCAATTTTTCAAGCATTAATTTAACTTTACCCTGGCTCTCCACCGTGTGTGGTGTCAAACGGGAATATTCGTGTTTTAGTCTTACAACACTTCCCCTAACCACCATGATTTGTTAGAATTCAACAACCAAATAGACACACCTTACTCGACATTCTACAACTCAATGAGCTACTTTAATATTCTTAAAAATTCAAATGTAGGTGGAGAACCCTACAAAACACATTCATTCTAACTTCCCCCTCATTCATCTTTTAAACATGCAGGCTTTCGCTCTAAAGCATGACTTTACAGTTTAATACTTAAATTTTGACTTCATTGCTTTTAAGCATTCACTTTTAGCATCTACAATTTTATGCTTCTAGACTAAATTCTACTTTTACATAACATGCAAGTATTTACATACATTTACAAAAGTTTAATACATATGCTTTTTACAATTTACCATAAAATGAATAAGAGAAAATAAATTTTTACTTTACTCATCCTTCGCCAAGCTGGCGGCACTGAAACTAAAATTCTTATTAGTACATACAAGAATACGAAGTTATTTTTATCTCCGGCCAAATTTTGGCTTTAACATAACAGAATTAGTCTTTCGACCAACAGAAAATGCTTGTTTTTAGCTTTTACACTTAAAGAAAATAATACTTTTGCCTTAGCTAAATATAGTAAAACAAAACTAAGTCTCAAGCGAGACATATTGACTTTCGTCAAAACATAGAACTTCGTACTTATGCATAACATTTCGGAACAAAAGAGAAAAATATTTATAGAAGGTTTTCACTTATCTTTGAGTTTTCGATGCTTGAAACTCCGTCATCCGTTTTTGACAAAATTGATCCCAAGTTAGAGGTGTCATGGATGTCAATCTTCTCCTTGTAGATCTCCAATTGTCGTCCCCGTTGATCTTTCTTTTGCGTCCTCTACATGCTGGCCTCTTGACGGAGTAATCGTCTGGTTGTTGGCTTTTGCGTTTCTGCCTGGGACGGCTGGTCTTGACGTCCTCCGGTCTGGAGTCCTTGAATTTCTTCTGTTCCTCGTACTTCTGTGCTTCCTGTTGGCGTTTCAGTTTCCGGAACGGCGGCCTTGCTGGCACCTGACTCTGTGGCCGTGTGCGCGTTCTTCTTGATGTGTAATTCCTCCTGCCATCCTTTGTAGGTGGTGTTTTTCTTTTTACCACGGTTTCTTTACCCGGTTCATCTGTACTTTTGTTTTTCTTAAACGCCGGAGTTTGATAATCATTTTTTCTTTTTGATACCGACGTCCGGGTTGTAGAAGTGCTAGGTCTCTCTTCAGTTCTCCGTTTCTTGGGCGTTGGAATAGTTGTTGCAGTCTCTGGCCCTTCTATTTCGTTTAGACTTGAGTCCTGCAAGAAACTTTTAAGGATTTCAAAATCATTGGGATTATAGTATTTTTTCACCTGGTCGGGACTTGCTTTACAGATTTCCCCTCTCTCGTTTTTAAGATATAAAACTACTCCTTTGATTTCCTGAATTACATAGGGGCCTTCAAACTTTGGAGCTAGCTTTGCCATAAAATTGTCCGGGGCACTTGATAAAGAAAATTTCCGTTTCAATACTTTATCACCAACTTTAAAATCTGCTTCACGGCGTTTTTTATCGTAATAAATGTTCTGCCTATTTCTTGCCGTATCCGAGGTTTTAAGCGCCTGATCAATTAGTTTTTGCACGTCCTTTTGTTTGAATTCCTGCTCTCTTTGTTGCACAAAGAATAATTTATCTAAAGGCGTAATTAACTTTCTGCCTAAAAATAATTCTGCTGGAGTTTTTCCCGTAGTATCATGATGTGCCGTTCTTAAAGCATAAGCTAATTCATTTATGTAGCCATCCCAGCGCTTGTGATGTGTGCTAACGTAACTGCGAATTATTTTTACAATGTTTTTATTAACTCTTTCTGCTATGTTAGCCTGTGGTCTATACGGAACCATTTTGATATGGCGTATATCAAGTCCATTGCATACGTTTTCAAATATTTGACTAATGAATTGTTTTCCGTTATCGCTAATGACTTTTATCGGTGCACCGTATTTTAAAATGTATCTGTGTAAGAATGCATCTGCGACTGTTTTGGCTGACGCGCGTTTAAGTGGAACAATTTCTATCCATTTTGAAAAATGATCTACTATTACTAAAAGAAAACGATTTTTATTTAACTCGCTCTGGGGGAAGGGACCAAGGAGATCTATGCCTAAAATTTCATTCGGAAATGTAGCGCGAATGCTATTTAAGTACCCGGCCGGGCTGTAATTAATATCATTTATTAACTGACATTGATTGCAGGACCTGACATACGCCGTTACTATTTTGTATAATTGCGGGAAATATACCGCCTCGCGTACCCTTTTTAAAGTCTTTCTGACCCCGAGGTGGCCCGCTGTTTTTTTTTTTCGTGCAACTCCCTCAAAATGCTTAATCGAAGCGAGGCTGGGATGACTAGCTTATACTCAAGATTTTCGTGCGTTGTTTTCGTATAGAATAATAAATTATCTATTATTTCATAGTTTTTTGCTCTATTTCTTATCGCATCGATATCTGTATGCTCAAAGCTTTCGGGGTCTTTCAAATAAGCATAGATATTTCCAAATTCAGGATCAGCTTTCAGTTCAGTAATAACCGTATCTCTAGAATCTAAAATTTTTGAAGTCAACACAGCGCATTTAAGTTCATTACCTTCCTCGTCCAGTTTTATACGAGAAAGTGCGTCAGCTACATTGTTTTCCTTACCCGGTTTATATTTTATTGTGATATTACATTCTTGGAGTTTTAAAGCCCATCTTATTAACCTGGGCGTTAGGTTTTTTCCCGAGTAAAGTCTACCAACAGCCGCATGATCCGAAAAGACAGTTACTGGCGATTTGCCGAAATAAACTCGAAATTTGTGTACAGCCATTAATACGGCTAATGTTTCTCTTTCTGTAGCTGTATAATTCCTTTGTGTTTGATTCAATGTTTTACTAAAAAATGCTAGCGGATGGTTATTTTGCATAAGAACCGCACCCACCGCATAGTGTGATGCATCTGCCGCAATTTCCAGGTTTTCGTCCCCCTCAGGGAATTTTAAAACAGGGGCATTAATAAGCGCTTCTTTTAATCTTTCAAAAGCCGTGTTAGCTTCCGCTGTCCACGTAAATTTACTCCTTTTTCTTTTGATTACTAAGAGTGGTTCAACAATATTAGCGAAATCTTTTATGAAAGATCGATAGTAAGAACATAGTCCAAGGAAAGACGAAAGTTTCTTGGCGGTGTTGGGCGGTGGGAAATTCTTAATAGCTTTTATTTTTGAATCTTGCGTTTCTATACCCTTTTGCGAAATTTTATAACCGAGATATTTAAGTTCTTTAGTTGCGAACTTGCAGTTTGAGGCGTTAATTGTAAGACCGGCCTCTTTTAATAATTTAAAAACTTGTTTGAGATCACTAATGTGTTGTTCCAACGTACTACTCGTTATAATTATATCATCTAGATAAATTAAAGTTGATTTTCCTAGGACAGGCTTTAGAACAATGTCCATAGCTCTCTGGAATGTTGACGGGGCCCCACACAACCCAAAAGGCATGCGTAAAAATGCATAAGTGCCCGATTTTGTTATAAACGCGGTTTTATGTATATCTTCGGGTCTCATAGCTATTTGATAGTAGCCAGACGTTAAGTCCAAAGTAGACATATATCTCGTCGATTTGATCTGTCTAATGATCTCGTCTATAACCGGCAAAGGGTAAACTGGGAATTTAGTTATGCTATTTAGTTTTCTATAATCGATAGCAAACCTCCAAGCCCTTTTATCCGAAGGAGGAAACTCGTTCTTTTTCCTACATAGTACGACTGGACTCGCGTATTCACTATTTATGGGCGTTATTATTTTATTCTTTAACATCTCCTGAATATGTTCTTCGATGATTACGTCTTTTTGTTTGTCATAGCGGTAAGGTTTAGTCCTACAAGGTTTTTCGGCATTTAATTGAATCTTGTGAGTTACAATCTGACAGTTTCCCGGCTTTTCTGAAAACAAATGAGAAAAATTACTCACCACTTGCTGTATTGCTTTACTTTCCTGGTCATTCAAATGGCTAAGGTCCAATTCAGGTGTCTCCACCGGATCCACCACCCTCTGGTCCATCTCCAGCACCACGGAACTATCTTGAAAATTTAATTTGGCCCTCGCGGCCCTTAAAAAGTCCATACCTAAAATAAGAGAGTGTTGTAGGTCTTTCACCACAAAAATTAATACTTTGAGATTTTCCTCTTTTACCTGTACGTTTAATGCTACTTTCCCGATGCAGTGACATGTTTTTCCTTGCGCCGCTATAATTTCCGTATTTCTGGTTTTAAAGAGTCGTATCCTATAAAAATTCTTTTTGAAGAACTTTTCACTCATGAAATTGCCTTCTGCCCCTGTATCGATGAGGGCTTCTACTGGTACATCGCCGACCAGGACTTGTATAATTGGTAGCTGTGAGTTTTTTACGATGACTGTATTTAGATGTCTATTTGAGGGTTTTTCTAAAACTTCCGGGGTCTGGACCCTCCCTTTCACAGGCCCCTCTAGTCGTTTAAAGCTTTCCTTTCAATCTGTGTCTTCTGGGTACGCGGATGCTTATTTTCAAATTTTCTTTTTGGGCCTTGCCCTTCAAGTTTCGATGCGTTAGCTTGATAGTTCTTTCCCCCATATTTCCATTTCTTGTTTCCTCCTTCCTTCTGGTACTTTGAGAATATGTTTCCCTCTCGCTCTTTCCGCGATTCTGCGATTTTGAAACTTCACCGCCAATTCGAAAAGTTCCTGCAATGTGGTTGGGTTTCTAATTTCAAAGTAGTCTTGGACAGCGGGTAACAATCTTGGTAATATTATTTCAATAATCTCCGCATCGGGTTTTTTCCCATACAACATATACGTTAGCTTGATTTTTCGTAAAATAAAGTCCGTCAATTGTGCTGTATCCCGTTGATAGAAACTATATAGCTCGGCTTCCAGCCGTGCGCGATCTTTCACTATGGGGAAGGCCTTTACTAACGATTTTTTGAAATTTTCAAAAGTATACGTCGGGCTTCCAAATTCACCTAGAAGAAATTTGCCTATATTTTTTTACCATAGCGCGGCCTGTCCTCTTAGTGCTGATGTGGCGATAGCAACTTTTTGTCTTTCGGGCACAGGATAGAGCTGAAAGTGGTTTTCTATACCTTCTAAAAATACGGACACCGAATTTTTTCCGTCGAAATAGACGTTTGGCTTGATTGATGCTCTCAAAGTCTGGACCAGGTATCCAAATCCTTCTAACTGCGTTGTCATTTCTTGGTGTTGTCCAGCGGCTTCCATCCAGTTTTCGGCCATTTCAGTTCGATAAGTGTTCGGGCGCCAATATAACGTTGCGCGCCTCTAACTAGCACGCAACCAAGAGGTGACTGTGAAAGCTTGTATAAACCACAGAGTCTTATAAAGGGTTTAAGTCCCTTTTTATTCAACGTACTAATTTACAATTGCGTTCTCTTGACGCTTACAAACTGTGCCAACTCGGCAGTCAAAATAAAAATAAAAACCTGAAAAGAAATTAAAGACAATATTCTAACTACGAGGCTCTCTCAAATAACTAACTCACCGCGTTTTACAATACGGCTGCTAATTCAGCAGACTTGAAGCTCACTGGAACAATTGCAACTACTTCCCGCCAAGCACATAGGCCGCAACGCGGGGTTTTTCAAATCTCTATAACTACCTCCGCGCTCGCTAAGTAAGAATAACTCTCTCTCACCGAACTTGTTTCCTTCTATTTAAATCATACTACTTCCGCTGATAATTTGAATGCTTGCGCGTTCTACTCAAATTTACATATTCTGGCATTGGCAGTTCCAGGGGAAAGTAAGGATTGACAGGAAAGATAGTTTAAACTTAAAATAAATGTTAGTTAAAATAAATATAAACCCTACAATGTAAATGTGTTTGGAACTTTAATAGAGGCAACTAATTATTTACACGGAATACAAAAGTGATTCATGTCACCATGTTGTACAGTCCTTCAATATAGTCGCCAGCATCGTGTACAACCCGTTTCCAACGATGTTGACGTCGCAGAATACCTGTAGCAGCGCTTGTTTTGTTGATAGTTTGAATGGACCGGTCTACTGCCGCAAGAATCTCAGGAACAGTTTGGAAGTGAGTGCCACGAAGTGGTTCCTTCATCTTAGGAATTAAGTCATAGTCACAAGGGCTTAGATATGGGGAGGATGGTGGATAGTAAAGCACTTCCCAGCCCCATTGCTTGAACAAATCAGTCACAGCTTGCGCTGCATGCAGCCACGAGCATTGTCATGCAAAATGAGAGGAGCGTTCTGCAGAAAGTGTCGCCGTTTTTTTGGTCGGAGATTGTGCTCTAAAAATGAGCAGTAATACTGCGCAGTGATGGTCTGCTGTGGGGGAACAATATGCGTTAGGATGACATCATCACAGTCATACATAAGAATCACCATAACTTTCACATTGCTGGGGATCTGATGAAATTTCGAACGTCATGGTGACCCGTGATGACGCCATTCGTTTGATTGGCGTTTCAGTTCTGGCTGGTACGATCGGGCCCAAGTCTCATCCAGCGTAATGATACGGCGTAAAAAAGCATCTCCTTCGCGCTCATAGCGCTCCAGGTGGGTTCGGGAAGCATTGTATCGTAGCCATTTCTGCATTTCCGTCAATTGATGTGGAACCCATCGTGAAGCAATTTTTCTCATGGACAGGCGTTCCTTCAGAATGTGCAGCACAGTCGTATGCGCTAATCCTATTTGTCCGGCCAGCTGACGAATCGTTTGGCGGCGATCACTGTCCATTAGTGCGGCAACAGCTTGCACGTCTGCATCGCTAACACTCGGACGACCTGGCCGCAGCATGTCTGCCACGTTTTGGCGTCCTTCATTAAATGCTTTCACCCATCTTCCTACGGTTCTGTAAGGCAATGCAGATTCCCCGCAAGCCTCTTGAAGACACTACGACGTCTGGCACATTCAATTTTTATCCAACATCGTTGTTCTTGTTTTGAAAACATCCTGACAACACTTACTTTAGACTGCGAGCTAATACAAGGATCCGTTCTTCGCATCACTCCGTAAGCGCATGACGTAGGCAGGACGAGTCTTTTTGCTGAGAGGTAAGGTATGTAGTTCACGTGTGGTATACGCGATATTCTTTGGTTTTGTTGCACAGCGTTTTTTCAGCTGTGTTGCCACTATTAAAGTTCCAACCCTCGTATATTGTTAAAACTTTACAGCATCATTTATGTTATTTAATTGGATAATCTGTTTCAAACTTTTGTTTTTTGAACTATGATGCCTTGTATTCCTAATCAAAATTAAATTCATTACAGGCTCCACCACGGACTGGATCTACGTATTATAATTACAAAGGTTCATTCAGTATTGTTTTGATGGCCGTAGCTGATACGAAATATAAGTTCATAATTGTTGACATCGGAGCTGCTGGCCATCAGAGTGATGGAGGAATTTTCATCAATTTCACCTTTGGTAAAGCTCTTGATGAAGAAGCACTGAACTTACCTAAAAGTTCTCCAGTTCGTGGATCGCAGTATTCATTACCATACATTTTTATTGGTGATGAAGCTTTTCCCCTTAAAAGTAATTTAATGCGACCATATCCTGGTCGAGACCTAGATACAGAAAAGTCTGTTTTTAATTACAGACTATCAAGAGCACGGAGATGTGTTGAGAACGCATTTGGAATCATGGCTGCCAGATTCCGAATTCTGCGTAAACCGATTATAGCTGGTCTTACAACCAGCGAGAATATTGTGAAGGCATCTGTCTGCTTGCACAATTATTTACGTAGTAAAGAGGAACAGATGCCTGCAAATAAACGACGATATTGTCCTCCTGGTTTCGCAGATACGGATGATGGCAGTGGCAATATTTTAAGGGGCCGATGGAGAGAGGAAAATATGCATAATTTGAGTAAAGTGTCTCGTTCTGCCTCAAATATGTACAGCAGGAATGCAGCTGCTGTACGTATTTCATACACTAATTACTTTATAAGAGAAGGGGCAGTACCATGGCAGGATGCTATAGTTTCAAGAAAATGAAATTTATAAATATTAGGAACACTTTTACTAGGTGTTAAGCGTCCTTTCTTATTTATATGTATATTGCCATATGATAATTTATGTAAATTTTTTTTTATTTGTCCAATTGTATTTTATTCATATTTTATTTTAATTTGTCTGTATATGTGTAAAAATTAAAATATTTTTCAACATCAAAGAGTGTATACTAAAAATTTACTTTAGAATGATATATATGAGGAAGAAAATAACTGGTGAAATCAAAAAAGTATAGCTATATGATATAATTAATCTGTGCAGATAAGAAGGCAGCAGTCACCCTTAATAATATGTACATTTCACGTCACACTAATTGTCTAAATTACAAAAGTGAATTCAAGTGCATGTACCTTCCTAGTATTACTTATTAAAAAAATATCCACTGTTGTTTTTACAATCATAGGTGATAAGATTTATATAATTAATATAATGTGAATATACGTTTCCCAAATAAACTTTGTATTAACTGAATTTAAGATTACATGTTCCTAAGAAATTTAAGGAACTAGTTTTGCTTAGGAAATGTAAGTAGTGTACAAGTCTTGAATGAAATGTTTAATTTCTTGTTAGACAAATTAAACTTATTAACACACTTGACTAATAACACAATAATAAAGGATGTATTTAGGGTTTATTCATCATCCATTAAATCAAAAATAAAATTTGCAAGGCCTCTACAAGCCTTCCTTTTCTTTTCTGGAGGAAAAGACTTTACTGTTTTCGATATAAACAACATTAAATGATCTATGTTGTTGTGCTCTTGTGTCTCAAGGACAGAAGCAATGGCTTTGTCGATCATATCATTTTTTTCCCAGAAGAATCTGAAAAATAAATAAAAAATTCATTATTAAATAGTAATCTCAATCTCCACTGTGCATATTTTACTGAAAATATTTTAAAATTTGTTTCACTATTTTGCTTTGTATTTGGAATATATACATGTGCATTTTAGAAGATTAGAATTTTTTTTATTATTATTTAAACATATTTTTGTAAATTAGCACATATATATATAAATAAAAAAATTTTCATCATCTAAACATGATGTATAAAAATAACTTAAAAATAACAATTTTTAATCTACCAGAATTCCAATTCATATTAACATACTTTTATGTAAGGTAGACTCAGAAGCTGTTTCTAGTCCAAAATCTTCAAAATCCACTGACTCTTGCACATCCAGCTGCTCAAAATCCGTGGAGCATGATGCTTCATTGGAGCATGTTGCTTCATTGGAGCATGATGAATTCCTGCTTTGGATGCTCAAATTAGACCATGTACTGAAACAATTTCAAATTAATAATTACAGATTATGCAAAATTCAACCTTATGCTCATAAATTTTATTCAAATTCAACAGTATATTAGTTTTATTGAAAAAAATTGCAGAGCAAGAAATGTTTAAAATTAAAATGCTTTAATATACAAAAGACCAAAAATAATTGCATATGGACCTGTAAGGAAGTACAGCTTACAATGCATGTTGCTAAACTGTGCTAATGGAATAAACCTTTTCATTACCTGAGTCAATCAATAATTAATATAATTAGTGGATTATACCTGGAGGTATACTAAAATGTATTAATAAACCAAGCAAAATTGTATAGTGATTCTCTGATAGGCTATATTTTAAATCTTAACTTACTTTGATTTTCAAAAGATTTATACTTCAAACTTTTAATAATACAGTGTTACAATGGAGTGGACAACTTTTACTTTGCTCTGCGACTGAGCTTTTAATCTGATCTACTCATATCCTAAAAAATTTTATTCTTTAAGAAATATTTAGATACCATTAATCCATTGCAGTCCCCAAACAACAACCTCAGTTTTTAATGATGTGTTTTTAAATAAAAAATGAATTACATGTTATACAGTTCTTATTTATTTTTTATGCACTGTATTGCATAAAAATAAATAAAATATGTATAAAGCATAATACAAATATATGAAAGAATTTAAAGAAATAAAATAGTTTTACAAAGCTTAATTATTATGTTCTACTTATGTACAACATACCTTCATTATTCTTTACTGTTACCTTTTTCTCTACAATTTTTTCATTTTCATCCCTAGCTCATTTCAATAAAAAATTGTCTAAGAAAGTATGTATGCCATCATATGATGTTTAAGATTGTTTTCAAAATGTGTTAAGTGGTGTGGTGTATTTAATTATGGCAAAGCACACTAGGGCTATCTGCCTAAGAGGAGGGATGCCTTTCGTGGAGGACTTTCTAAGGGAACTGGCTCGTATACACGTTACACATGGGGAAAACCACGAAAACACCCATGCAGCCAGCCCGTTCGCGGGATTCGAACCTCGGACCGAACTACCAGTGTTCAGCGACTTTACCGCTCGGCCGCTGGTGGGCAGGGGCGTAGCTAGAGGGGGGCAAAGGGGGCATCTGTCCCCGGGCGCAGAATCCAAGGGGCGCCAAACTGATGTTACGACATTTTAGAATTAAATGTTTTCCATCCTTTGCAAGCAGTAGGGGGCGCAATATCTTCAGTTGTCTCTGGGCGCTGAAAACCCTAGCTACGACTCTGCTGGTGGGCCCTCAAAATGTGTTAAAGAAGTCTCACTTGAATAGTGCTGTTGTATGGCAAGTTGCCATTTTTTCCAATGAACTCAGCAACCCTAAAGTTAAACTTTGTGTCTATGAGTCTCATCAACAAAATCTTTTTTTAGTATATGCAAAGAAATTTTTGTTAAATGTTTTCTCATCATCGCCAAGCGTAGTGTCAATATAAAAGGTTAACATACTCCTTTATTATTCAATTTCTAACATAAAAAAAAATTGTTTAGGCATTGCTACATGAGTCATTACTCAAGTTGCCATGTGTGGATAAACATGGCATGATGAAAGGAAAGTATAATACACATAAATAATGATTCGCCAGGTTGGTGTCACATCAGCGATGTATCTATATGGAATGTTTCTGTTTGAGATGTGTGCCAATGCATCTCAAACGCAGCAATGAAGCCAAATTACTGATTGTACAAATTTATGCTAAAATGATTGTTTCTTCAATAAGAATGTATTTTATTTAGTGTAGAAGTGAAATTAAGAATCGGGACTCTTCACATGTTTTATTATGCATGGAGGGGTTGGGGACGCAAATGAGGTGGGGGAGTTTTGAGGTCCAGATTTTATATCATTCCGGACTTTATACTGTATAATGTTTACATTTTATTCCCAGCATCAAAAGATGAAGTTTTCAAATAATATTTTTTCACGATATAAATAGGCACTTGTTTCTCTCAAAGTAAAACTTCTTAGTATCATATTAAAGAATTACAGTTAAATGTTTGTCATTTGATAAAGGGTCTTCTATACAAAAAAGAAAAAAGCTTAAATTTGGACGTTCAAATGTTCAAAATTTGATTACTTGACCTGTTCAAAGTAATCAAATTTTTAAGGTAAAATGAAGTGCTTTAAAATTCATAGAAACACTTCTGAAAATATATATACATTTTAACATGAATAAATTTGATGTTAAATTTCATTCAGATGTTTTTGTATATTAATTTCAGTGATGATATTAATTTGATAGGACACTAATACCTATTTTCAATCTGTATATTTTCCCCTTAAGCATATCTAACATATTTTCAAACCATATAAACTCACACAAAAGAAACTATATACATTTAAAAAATATTAATTGCTTAAAATTATCTTTCCAAATTAAAATCCTCAAAAAATGTTCTGTTAGGTAAAATAATATTGTATGTAGTTAATCATAATGCTATGCAAGAATATTGTGGAACAGGTACATAATTTAAAAATCTTACTCTTTATCAATTAAAAACGGCTCAAAAAATGTCATTGATTGAAACAGTGGCCATTCTCTTTTCCTTTTTGCACCACTGCCACTCGTCTGCTTAAGCAAACGTTTTTCTTTCCTGAAGCGATCTCGGAGCGATTTGTATCGCTCCTGGCATCTGTCAGCTGCAAGAACAAATCATAAATATGAGAAACTTTAATCTGTAGAAAAGTCATAGATCGTAATACTTCGTTATTTAAATTGATTAAAGAATATAAACTAAAAATGAAATAAAACAGTATTCACTTAAGCAGTAGTATGAGAGGAAATTACGATATTTTTAATTTACAAATTCAGTAAATCATGCTTTATGAGTTTATTTAAAAGTTAATTTTAGTCAAACTGAATTAGTTATATTTCAAGAATTAGCGTAAGTAGTTAAAATAGAAAGAATTTTAATCAGTTTAAAATGCAGAAAAATTGTATGCCACTCACCTGTAGATCCAATGGCTTCAGCTATGCTGATCCACGCATTTCTCCTCATCAGGGAATTTTTGTGGCGTTTATCGTTCAGATTATATAAATACGGGTATTTCTGAATTTCATTTATTAGAAGTTCATCCGTCGCTAGAGAAACACTCATTTTTTTTTTTTTTTGTTTGATTTTTTGTTGGTACAAAGTGCTAAAATGGGTAAAAATGGCTTCCAAAGCTGCAGTAGTAAGCGGGTAGGTAAACAAACATAATCATTGGTTGTTGCAATCACGTGAATCGAGAAACACACGCGTCAAGCGTCAAAAAGTTGAAGTTGAATCAATCCATCCGGCCATCCGTCATCCGGCGAATGCCGCCTCTGAGCTCGCTTCTGATTGGTTAACGCTTTACGCGCGAACGCGTTGCCGCGCCAGTGTGAACGCAGCTTATTGTGTCGGTGCAGCATGACGGCACTCTAAATAGTGGCGAGCCGAAAGTCCTGTCGTGTGAATTGGTGGGAATGGAGAGGTGTGAGAGACCCTCGGATACCCCCTGGGGTGCTTTTTTTAAAAATTGGGGGTGGAAAATAGAAATCCAACCTCTCTTCAGATTAGGCTCTTGCAAAAACAACAACAATAGGACAATATGGACAAGACAGCAACAACAACAAAAAATACTTCCTACACAAAAAATTTATGTCTATATATACATATACAATATATAACGTACTGCATTGCCTTTTGAAATGGCAAAAGAACCAGTTTCTCGCAGTCTTCAATCAACACTGGGAAAGGTTGGATGACTTGGAATCCGACGAGATGGAATCGTACATTTTTCGTACAATCTTTGTGATTCGCGTCCATTCCCTTTTGCTTCACCCTATATGAAGTGAATATTTGCTAGTTCCTTGTACGTGTACTCCGCCATAGCATTCACGAGCAGTTTCGGAAGATGTTATCAAGGTAATACTTGAACCGTTTGCTCTGATTGGCTTTCTCCGGTACCAACTAAACGCAAAATGCTGCTTCTTCTCAGTGCAAATTTGCATAGAAGACAGTCTCCTTGTTCTTCTAGACGAGTTTTTACTTTCTTCTCTTCTGCCTCTCAAAATTGAATGCGACCCTATGATCTATGGTAATTATTGCTCATCTGGATAAGTACTATCACCCCTCTTAATTTGTGAAAACAATTTAGTGCAAATTTGCATACGGTTAATTCTTGATAGTCTTAGGAGAAAGTCTCCTTGTTCTTCCTCAATGCGTTTCTACTTTTCTCTTTTCTGCCGCTCAGAGCGTAATGCGACCCTATGTTCTACGGTAATTATTACTCGTCTGGTTGGGTATTATCACCTCTCTTAATTTTCAAAAAGAATTTAGAATCATCTTGTATATATATATATATACCTATCTGACTTTCTATAACAGTATGAACTGAGCAGCTGTGCATCCACTAAATAGCAGCTGTGTTAGCTGTTCAGAACTGATCAATTACCAAAGAGTGACTTACTTATTTACCACCAGCTGAATTGCTGTACGACCTATTATATGACTATCAGCATTTGCATTCGATTGGTGGAGAATTCTATTGTTGCTAGGTCTAGCCAAAAATCGCTATAGAATATTACAATTTGCAGCAGAATTTATAAAGTTACTTCGGAAGATGGGTATTTGTGACCTTTGGTTATTAAAGAGACGATGTCAAGACTTTGACTGTACTGAATTAGGATTTTTTCTAATGTTTTTGCATTGTGATTCTGAGTTTACTGAGAATTTTAGAAGACAGTGGTAACTTGGATATAAGAAGTTATTCTGATGCATTATACTGAATAATAGATTGAATGAATGAAAAGAGTGACTGAATGAAGGTGAAGGTAAGTAAAAATTAGAAGCGCTAATTCAATAGTGGGAGAAAAGAAACACAAGAATACTGAAGCGCCACTAGCTATCACCTGGCAAACTGTAGTTACTGATTGTACCGACATGGAAAGGTCTTCCACCTGGTCCACGTTACTTCGTCGGGCAAGCAAACAAAAGTGTCAACACCCCAGCCTATTCATTTTACCCCTTCTTCCTTGACCAGCACTCGTAGCACATGAACTCAGTCCATACCTCTATATCTTTACACTGTTAAGTACAGTACTTGCGACAAATATATAATTGAAATGTCCTCATGCAAAACTGCTTATGTGAACCGCCTGAATTTCCAATTTGAGATTTAAAATTTAGAGTTATTTCTGCAAATATCAACAATTAACTATTCTGCTATAGTTTCTGAATCTAGTGATTTTAGCGTTTCTTCATCTGTTTCATATATCAAACTCTTTTCAACGTTCACTTTTATCGTGGAGCCCTTGGTTTTCTTCCTTAATATGGTTTTAATGACACATTCTGTAAACTGATTATTTGCAAAACGAATAGACAGTTATTTCCAATAATATTTATTTGCTTCAAAACGTAATTTCAAAATTAACACAAATTTTCTTAAAACAGTACCTTGAAACAGGACTTCAAAATTTAAATTTTAATGGGATGAGTGGAACTTTTTTTTTACCGATGGTATACTTAATATTAGTCTTTGTGGATGAAAATTGAAGTCTTGTATCAAGTTCGAAGTGTATTTAGTATTTATATTTTGTGACACGTACAGCTAAAAACCCCGTTTCATGTAACTCGAAAAGGAAATGTGCCAAAACTGCCTTTTTAATATTTTAGGATACTCATCTTTTAAACTGCATAAGAATTCTACCAGGAATTATTTAAATATTTTCTGCATCGATGAATCAGATGTCATTTAAATAAACGTTTCGTATTTTTCTTCGGACATGGTTGAACGCTTTTGCGTTGACAATAAATGGAATTTTAATCGACAATTCATTTTGACATTTAATCTGCTGTTCACTTCGAAAATACTGGTTAAAACCTTCACTCAAATCTTTCAGATGCTGTATAATATCTTAGATAAATGTTTCCTCTATTTCAACACCTTTCTCTTCTAAAAAGCGTTTTATTATTGAGAAGCAATCAAGGACGTTGGAGCGTACACAAATTGTTGAAAATTCTATCTTTTTTTTGAAACCAAGAACTTTTTGATGATATCTATTTGTTTACCTTGAAGTTAACCCTTTAAATTTTAATGAAAAGTTCATTGATATCCGCAAAAATGTTACCTTGTATCAAATAATCGACTTTTCAATTGAAAACGGGGTTTTAAGAAAGCATGCACCTTATCCCGTTGCTCAAAAATACGAGTTAGTATCTTTCGTCGAGACAGATATCTGACTTCAGCATATTAAAAAGAAGAGATGTATGTGCGTTTCCCTTGTTCTCAGATATTATTTTGAATAAACGATTTTTTACAGGCTAAGATTTTATGAAATTAATGACTTTGAGGCTCTCACCAAAAGCAGTTTTATAAGGGGGGAGTAATATTTTGGCAGCAGGTGGCTACCTATGCATAACACAGTATTTACTAGAACAGATTTGTGCAACATTTTAATAAGCTATATAGCCTCATTAATTATGCCACACATGTCCTTTGCTCCAACTCTACATCTATCAGTGTAGATGTCTCATGGTATCTGTATATGTAATCATCAAAAAATAAATGCTTGTGTGTAAACCTGGCTGAATTTCTTTATAATTTACATTACGATTCCTGAGATATTTCTCTTCTTGCTTCTAATCATATGGAAGATTGTGTGTGATATGAAAATTATAATAACAAAGGTTGTTTAACAACAAGCAAAAAATTAAGGTAAAAGTACTTTCAATCACTTTATATTTTATAAGGCACACAACCCAAGGAACTTGTAATTAGGACTACTTTCAGTACTCTTTTTGTATACAAGTGTAGGAGATTCTCCTGCATTTTTAAAACTTGGAATTCCCCTGTATTTTTAATCCTGTGAAATTCCCCGTACGTAGTAATAAAGAAATGAAGAGGAAGATACCGACAGCAGGATTCCGGCTTGTTGGAATACCAAAAATTATCTCGACTTCGTCGTCGCAACTCACGACGAAGAACTGTCGTATTTACATCGATTATCGAGATTAGCACCGTTAATCCTTGCCAAACGCGTCATTAGTACATTCAGCGGACTGCAAAATCGCGATTTGCAAAATTAAATTTCTATGAAAAAATTGTGTTAGTTATAATTCAGATTAAGTAAGTATGTATAGTTTAAACAAACCTGAATATTGTTGTAATTAAAAGGCAAAAATATGAATTGATTGTTAATTGAAAGGACTTTTATTACAGCTTAATTTGATATATATCTTCGTATATATATATACATTAAGCTGGAACGTTTTGGTGACGCAACTTTAGAATTCAAATGTTTTCAATACCTCCCATAAATTGCCCTCTTCTTTCTTCACTTTATTTCAATCTCCATTGCAAAATAAGGCAGTTCGAGTGCCTTTTGTATCAATGCATTCGAAGCGCTTTCTTCTTCATGATCTCTTCTTTCACTGTCGGCTGGTGCGATAAGATAATCCTATTTTTCTTCGTAATTCTTTATTAATATTTTGATTTCTCCTTCTTCCATATTTGAAACTCCTTCGCCGCCAATAACTTTTGCAGTTTGTACAATTTCTTTAGCTTCACTTTTAATCAATAGAAATCCTTTAAAATTGTTGATAATTTCTAGCTAAACGTGATGCCAGCAAGTTTTCAGTGCTTATGAATGGAATAAATCAGGAATAAAATTCTAGCGTGTGTCCGCTTCACGTAGCAATTAGTGAAATCGGCAAATTAATGAAATCGGCAAATTATATGAATACAAGTATGATACCGTGGCTTGCTGGCGCAGTGGCTAGCGCGTCGTGCAGCAGCACCATAGGTCCGGGGTTCGATCCCCGGGCTGGGCAAGGTTAACTAAGCAAAGTCGTAATGTCAGCTGTATGGTGCTCAAGGCCTTGCCAACGACAAGCGCAATCTTGAACTCCTTGCCACAATGAATTTCGTTAGGACAGGCGTATCTTGAACGCTCTTTGCCACGAAGAATTCCGTGTGCTTGTGCTGATGTTGCTGTCAGATAAGTGAGCATAAATAACAATAACAACTACAAGATACCACGTATAAGCGAAATCAGGTTCCTCAAGTCTGCACTTGGTAAGGCTTTACAGTAAGTGGAAGCTAGAGTTAATTCCTACTCCTTGAATATTATGAAAAAAATCACGTAAGTGTTGCAGAACCCTTGAGTGATCTCCGTTGAACTCCAGGACTTCGTGGAACACAGTTTAAAAACATTTAAAAAATATGATTCACTGTAAATGTTGCTCGTTTGCATGATGAGTACTTATGTACGAAAGCAAACTAACAGTAAATGTTTCTGAAACAAGACTACTGTAGTACTCATTGATAACATTCTCAGATTAATCCCAGCATTCCCGTATAATTACGAATGCTATATTAAACATGACATTAATGAAAATATAAATAAATCTGTAACTGATATATTACAAATAACGCGACATTACCAACATTAAATAAAACCAAAATGTAACGTATAGAATCTATACTGCATGCCGTACAGTACGGAAGGTAATGAGAAGTGTAGTGGATGTTATATTGTTATATTCTTTATTTCTGACATACTGAAAGTAAGGAATAGTGACATTTTAGTTTAACCCACAAAAGGCAACAGAAAATTGGAGAAATGCAACATCTCATTTTACATGCTGAAGTACGATTTCGATAAACGATAGAAATTAAAATCGCTTTCTTCCAATACTTATATGCAAATAAATATAGAAAGGCTCTTCTACGTATTTTGATTTTCTTCCCAGTGTAAAACCGCGTTACGGAGATAAGTAGTTATTGGATTCCGCTTGCTTTCTCTCATACCTCAAGCACTTCACTTCTCCAGGTAGCGCCGAAGGATATATACCTTGAATCCCATGGACGACACTGTGAATGTCTGGCGTTCCCTGCACCGAAAGTTCTAATGACTTGTACAACTGCGCCCGAAGTGATTAACGAAAGCTCTTTACAAACTATATGAAGCATCAAATGAACCGATAAGAAGTCGAATGGACCACGTACCTCTCCCACTCTTCCTTTATGTTTCCCTCTGTGCCAAGTAGAATGAACAGAATTCCTGCATATTCCTTTGCGTGCTTTCATGGGGAAGTGCATAGGAGCTAGAAAATAGGCCGACTGAAAACTGAGATTTCTAAATTCGGATTTTGGCGAGGGAATAACTGATTTTTCGAATTTCCTTCTTCAAAAACGTAAAGGTCTCTATGATAGACCAGGGAATGCAGGGATAAGAATTATTTAGTACTAGAATGATAAACAATTTTGATCTCTGAAAATGCTAACAAAATTCCAAACTTTGAAAATTTCCTCTGAATTTTTGAGTTCCAATATATTACTAGATAGCAAAAATAAATTAAAGTTTAAATAAATCGCTTTTTGAGGAAAAAATAGTGACATGTATGTTATTATGTATGGAAATATGCAATTATGGTTTTATATATTTATATTTATGATCTAATTTAGATTCCAGTTTCAAATTTCAAAGAAGAAAAGAGTTAGCACATTTAGTTCTCATACCCATTTCGAGTTACAACGCAAGAACTCGTTAAAAATTCAAAATCTAATTTTGGAATGACAAGAAAGAATTATTTAATCTTAAATAGAGATAAATATGAGAGATAAAAAATCAAAAGCGAACTCCAATTTTCATTTTATAATTAAAATACTATTTGATAATTATTTTAATACTTCATGTAACATCAGACTTCAATAATTTAATATAATTTAAATTGTGTATACTTGGTAGGAAACTACTATAAGAAATACATTAAGTACTTTCTCAGTTGGTGATGTTATGGTGAGAATGAGCAGTGAAGTCGAATGATTTTAAACTGCATGAGTTAGATATAATTTTATTTTTCCAATATGTGAGTTCTAGAGACGTAAAGGATTTGCGCAATGAAAACAATAACGCCAAAATTTAGAAGTAAAATATGTGCATACATGAATCTGCTAGGAATTAAGTTATTACCTTGTAGGGATTGTGTCTCTTACTATGTGTAACTTCTGGAAAATCCTTGAACAGATGTGTAAGCTACTTATTGCTATGTCTAAGATAAAAGAGAATTTAAGATGGATGTAAAAAGCCCTTTTATTTATAACTCAATAAATTAACAGACGGCACTTCGAGTGCTTACAAACCAGCCGTAGCTCAAAAGATATGGAATTAAAAATTTAATACTAAGTTAGATCTCAAGTTCGCCCAAAGGCTATACAGGAATAAATAAAGTACATGTTGGCTTAAGCCTATATCAGTGTGACAGGCACTAATAGCAAGAAAAACGCAACGCCAAAGACAGACTGCTATAAAAGAATTGCCATTAGCAATGGGGCCTTTAGAAAGCAGAACACACCCTGATTAACCAGTCTAAAACTTACCTTTAAATGCTGTCTCTTTCTACCTCATTTGAATAAACGCGGACTGAATTTAGCATTGTGGCAGGAAAACGGAAAGGGAGATCAGAGTAAAGCTTCTTAATATAAAATACCTGGTTAGATAAAAATAAATAAATCTTTAAATCCTTTTATTTATTATAATTGTTTAACTAAGCATATGTTATATTATTGCAATTAAGTACAGGATTATAAAATTTGTAGGAAAGAAGTTTTATTAGTCCAAAGGGGCTTCTTCCTTGAAGGACTATTGTTTTCGTTTTGCGATTTTGCGTTGAATCACTATAAATGTCCGTTTCAGTTTTCAAACTGTTGCCACCAAACGTTAGAGTCCTGCATCATATTTGAAGGAATTAAATAATGAAAAATCTGCATAAGTGTATGTGTATTTCTCGCATTGTGATAATGGAATGGTACAAAGAGCCATCGAATTTTGAATACCATAATCCTCCTACGAATATGGGCATGTGGAAGACCAAATTTGAAATTTGTAATTTGTTTTATTATCGATTTCATATTTTCTAAAACTTAAACGAATTTTTTTATTAACAAACTCAAGGATTTCAAAGCGAGCAATGGCAATACTCTACGGAGGGGGAGGGGGTAACATTTTTATCTCCAGCGCGCGGAACTGTGTATCGGAAATTCTAAAGAAAGGCTCATTTTAAAACTGTTTTGCGGCATTGCTATTGAACTGAATTTATGGTTTAAGTGCAAAGAACATGATATTTAATAAATAAGAATAACACACAAAACGTTAAAAAAACACCCATTTAGACGTAATTTAAAATCTGAATCCTTTCAGATTTTGTTTTGTTTTGTTTTGTTTTGTTTATTATTCTTACTATACATAGCATGAAAAATTTCATTTGAGGATATTTAAAACATGAATTCTTTTGAATGAACTCTGTATTAAATTTGTCAGGGCCCACCACCACCGGCCGAGCGGTAAAGTCGCTGAACACTGGTAGTTCGGTGCGAGGTTCGAATCCCGCGAACGGGCTGGCTGCATGGATGTTTTCGTGGTTTTCCCCATGTGTAACGTGTATACGAGCCAGTTTCCCTTAGAAAGTCCTCCACGAAGGTATCCCTCCTTTTAGGAAGATAGCCCTCGAGGCTTTGCCCTAATCACACACACACACACATTAAATTTGTCAGATACCTAGAGAAAAATCTGTTTACTGTTAAATTAATAAAGGATTTATTTGAATCCGTTAATAAACATTTCAGCTCAAATAGCAATTAACTCTTAAATTCCTCATTTCATGCATTTTAACAAGTATTGCTTAGATATAGTGAATATTTTTTAGCTATAAATTTGGGCATAGAAATTGTATATATTGTGTGAAATGTACACTTTATTGATGTATGTAAATGTTTGTTCTTTTAAAAAATATTGCAAAACCATACTGGTGTTTGTTTAAAATTGTTGTTATTTTACCGCTATCCGCATTCCCTTTATGTCCGGCATTACCAAAAGCATGTCATAATTAACTTGTAGGTCAACTGCTATTGGGATACTAGCTACCTACGGATGAGATAAATGTTGACGTGAATATAGTAAATGTTTACTCGCGATGATATCATATCAGAGTGCGGAGTTGCAGCAACGGCTGATATAGCAATTTGTTGAATAATTTTACGGATTCCAAACCATTAAAACGTATCAGTACGCTTAATCTGCTAATCTGCTTTTCGTGTACCTGCTTCCCATGGTACTGCAAAGATAACGTGGTCACCTGCGTGTCTGGAATACACAAATTGTGTACTTGAACTTTTACCAAGGCCATTATTACATTTATACATGTTCAACATGCATCTTTACCTTACCTTCACCTCTGTTATCATATTTCATGCATATTTACAGAGATATGATAAACTAATATTTCCATAAGACAGAAAGAAACGCAATTATAGAATGCTACAAAACACTGGTGTAAATAAGAACATTTATATTTTGCTTTGAAAGGTTTACATAAATTTGACTAAATAATTCTGCCTTTCACAAATAATAGTCATTTTGAAGCGATCAAAATCAACTCTTATTCACACATAATTTCGCTCGTATATATATATGGGAAAGCTTGAAACATTTTATAATTAATCCATCAAAGCAATTTTAAGATTTTGCACACAAGTGTTTTTATTAACAGAACTGTATAAAAGTTGTGTTTTGCATTAAATGGTTATATTTTGCATTAACCTCAGACAGGTGATATTTTTTACAAAATTATCTGCATTATTTTCAGAAATGTTTCAACTGGAAATACACTTTATTCTTAATAGTTATGGAAATAAATCTTGTACCATATTAACAACATCCTTATAACACCGCACCATAACATCATATATACACATATATACTATACGATATCATAACTGCACCAATAATTATATATTTTGTCTCACTGTCTCATATTTTAATCTGATCTTGTTCACCTAAATTTTTATTTTAATATCTACAGTAAAGTGCCACTCTTAGCCAAAGGCTACTACCAGTTTATTTCACAGTAATGGCTATTTATAATTTATAATTGTAATTTTAATAAATTAATGTTGCAGTTTCAAAAACATTTAATTGTCTAGAATTATAGTCTCTTTTAACTAATGTATATATACAAAACAATTTAAAAATATATATATAAATATGCCTAGTATTTTCGCGCTTTAAGCTGCAGAAAATTATAATTAAAGACATAAAGTAAGAAATTTAGAACTAATGTTTCACAAAGACAAAAATTTTGAAATTTATAATTATTACATTGTATAATTTAACGTGCAATTTTAAAAGTTTTGGATTTTACATTTATTACATTCTTTGTTGCATTTATTAGATTATTTGAAATTTATTAATTATGAATTTTAAAATTTTTCTCTTTGTGAAACATTAGTTCTAAAATTCATACTTTATGCCTTTAGTTATATATATATATATATTTAATTAAACAATTTACTTAGAAAATTATTATACTAGCCTGGAAAATGAAAAAATTATATTGCGTAAAATTAATAAATTTTGATATCTAATCGCGCAAGCGCTAGAATTTATTACTTTTGTCCTAATTATTCTATAATTGTTTCTATATTATATGTATATTTCTTATCCTCAATGTCTCAATTCTTATTTCATAGGTAATAATATCATCGGCATGATATCGTGGTATATATACCGATACATCCTTATAATATCAGATGCTATCCTGACAAAATTCAAACTGTTTTACATTAAATATTATATGTTCATGGGTAATATAAATATCCATACGTCAACGAATTATATAGTATTACATTGTATAATTTAACGTGTAAAATTATTTAGGAAAACCAATTAAAGAAAATAATCCAGCTATTAGTATTTCGTTTTAATATTATTATTCATTCATTTTTGTCTAGTTTTCTTTCACAAAGTTCTTTTCTATCTTTGACTCGAATCTCAATCGGTAACTACTTTATTTTCCTCTGGAACGTAAAATGATATTTTAATTTCGATGCATTAAATTTTTCTACGTTTCCAATATCATTAATACTTTTTGGAATCTAGATTAAGGTTAAAAGGTATTTCCTTTAAACAATTATGTCATCCATTTTTCAAAGGTCAAGTTGACACGAGTCTTATCTGTAAATTTATGTTTGCTTCCCACATTCCCTTTATGTCTGCTATAATTATGCGATTGCTTTTAAGATGACATTAGAAGCATTTTATCTTTCCAAAGACCTTAACAACAGAAACTACGGAAGGCATGTTAAAAATATTGCAAAGTTTGTTGAAATTAAAGTTAAAATTTAAAAATAAAAATGGAAATATAACTTAATCAAACATAATATTTATGCAGATTATTGTATTTTAAATTGTTATACAAACAACGAAATTTTTAAAAAAATATATTACAAGATGTCATGACGTGATGACCACGCATGCGCAGTTCAGCCGAACGGCCTGCAACGCCTCTCTCTCATGAAACTGACTAGAGAAGAGTAGTTAGTAGGTAGTAGCGAAGTAACGAAGGAAACGTGTTGTATGTCAGTACGAAGTTATACTTGTGTGTTAATCGTTTGTACTTATTATTTTTATTTGTGTGGTAATAAAGTTTTGTGCCGTTAAAATGGCTGTTTTATGTAACGCACACAACACGATACGTCTACTGTAGGAAGTAAGTACATATCCAGAAGCTACACGCCCAAGAAAAAAGAAGGATATGACACAAGATTTCTCTTATTACGCCATAAAATATACCTGAAAAGAATTTCAGAAATATTTTATTCAGAAAATAAAGCTTTCAAAAGATTCTAAATTAGTAGTTCCTATAAAACCAATTTTATTTATAAAAACCTCCCCATATATAATTGAACATCCCTGTATATAGCTAAAGTAGCTGATATCCCTGCATGCAGCTGATAACAGAACTCCCTGTGTCTATTACCAACATTACTTGAAATTTAAACCACGTTCCGAGAATTGCTTAGAATTTAAAAACAGAAATAAACTATCAGAGCTTATGTTAACTGAAGCAAAAAATGTATTTTCCTCTGCACCTTTCAGATATGTTTTGAAAATTAAAACCTGTGATTGAAATGCGTAATATAATAATTCCATACAGGAGAAAAGGGGATTATGTTGTTTATCTTGACGCAGAAAATATGAAAAAAAATCTGATGTGTACACCACATGACTTCCTTGTACGGAATATTAAATTATACGCATTTTTTCTTGCATTTCATTAAAACTTATTGGACTGAATTAAATCTACTTCGCCGACAGCGCATAAACCACAATAGAATAAATGCATTCTTTAAAATTCACTCTAGTATTTGTTTACCATAGCGACACTCTGGCGCTAGATTCACTTAAGAGTATTAATAATTATATAACAGTTAACTTATATAATAATTATATAACGCAAACTAAGTTAACTGTTATATAATCCAGTAATTATATAACAGTTAACTTATATATTTCGTTCATATTATAACTCATAATGCACAAAATTTATATCATTTAAGGAATAGAATTATCTAATCGTTGCCACATGTTCTATTCAAATGCTATAATAAAGCTAGAATGATGTATAAAAGAAATTAAGCATAAAAAAATGAAAAAAATTAAAATTAAAATTAAAAAAAAGAAACAGTTTTTCATAGACGATTGAGTATTTTTCATTCAATTAATTCAGTTTTCACTTCGCAACAAGGCAAAAATACATAAAAACTCAAAATATCTGTATTAAAAATTACGACGTAAATCTTAAACGCTTATTTCCTCGAAAAATTCCAGAAAGGATCAAGCATGATTTAAATAATAAATGAAGGCGTTATCTTTGTGATTGCGAAGCTAAGTTTCTCTTGATTGGCAACAAATCCGCTATCCTGCTGTTTCAAATGTAAACAAGAGCAATGGCCGCCATCAAAAACATTATTAGGCTTAGCGGCACTTAGACAACTTTAAAATTGTTGATAATTCTGAAAATATTGCATACAGATTTACTAAAGGCATAAAAACCTTAACCGGAAGATAAAAACAACATAATACAATCATTTTTAAAGCAAAAAATGTACAATTTACAAACATATAAGAGTAAAGAAACTGAGATCACTGAGCCAAGTAACAGAGTGGATATATATATAAATATATTTATATACATTTGGTGCGGCCGATTGCAAGCAAACTACGAGGTGCACATCTACATGTTATAGCAGTCCTATATACAGAATTTCAATGCTCTGAGGCTATTCGTTTTTGAGTTATGCGAGATACGTACGTACGTTTGTACAGACGCCACGGAAAATTTTCTTCAGAATTAATTTTAAAGCAGTTTTATAATTTTTTTGGAGGAAAAGAGTATTTTATTCTGTCCTTACGTACAAAAACATCGTTAAACTGCATTCGATAGCGGTCAAAATGGATATTTTCGTTGAAATATGCTGCCTGAAACCTTTCGCTATTACAATACTTCCTTTTTACTTCGTACGAGGAAGTAAAAAAGACTATACTCGCAATATATGCTGGTGTCAAGACGTTTAGAGCAATAGCTTGAAATACAAGCACACACACATACATATAAAAATAACATCGAATACTCGCATTAAAATGAATGCACAAGTACGTCACAAAAATGTCTACAATTTTAAGCGAATGCATTAATCCACTTTTATGTATTTAAAGAAATCTGTTGTGTACACCACGTGACTTCCTTGTACGAAATGTTAAATTATACGCATTTTTCCTACATTTTATTCACATTTTTTGTATTGCATTGAATCCACTTTTTCGATAGCACATAAACCGTAATAGAATAAATGCACACGTTAAAAATCACGATATTTATTTACCATAGCGACACTCTGGCGTAGGTTCACTTAACAGTGTTATATTTCATTCATTTTATTACTCAGAATATACAAAAATTATATTGTCTGAAGAATTACCATATCGTTGTCATATGTTCTATTCAAATATTATAACAAATCTAAAAAGATGGATAAATGAAATTAAACAAATAAAAAAGAAACGGTTTTTCACGGACGATTCAACCCCGCTTACCTAATGCTCATGCACTACTCGTAAAACATTCTCCTCTGTCCATGACCGACTAGAGACAATATTTGCTGCTAATACAAAACACTTATTTCTTCGAATTTCATTAGAGATATATTTCTCATTTAGTTAATTCGGTTCGTGGCAAGGCAAAAATACATAAAATCTCAAAATATTTTCATTAAAAATTAAAGGATATAGAAAAACTTAAAACACCAAGTACAATTAAAACAATTAAAAAAAAGCTGTGTCCCAACTTTAGTGGTTGACCACCCTACGTGATTCAGGTCTTATTCGCAATTCTGAAATACTCTGCTTCAACTGATACTGTATATATGTATATAGTTTCCTCTGCTAGTATGCGTTCTTTATGTTTTTCATATATTATCCGTTCAAGTGCATTATTACTCATTTATTTGTATTTTATTATACTTTTTCTTATTGTACTGTACCAACAGAGGACGTCACCGTCACATAGTCACGTGACCCCGAACTTTGTGAACTCTTAAACTTCGCTGAACTCTATGCATCCAGTATCTGTAAATATGTATACAGTTTCTTCGATTTTACAGTATCATATTGATCATCTTCTGCTGCATTGTAATATATTTAGTAGTGTAACCAGCTTATATATTTTCAATTTGTATATCTGACAAATATTGCACCTCGTATTCATCTTGATGGGCATGCATATCACGTGACTACACACCTGCTTATTTCCTGATTTATCTTACTAACACTAAGGAAATTTTTTTAGTGAGTCCAAGTTTGTATATTCGATGACATGTTCTATTATTAGTGTTATGAAACTGTATTGACTTCTTACAGTATTTGTTTCAAGAAATTATGTAATTTTGCAGACCATCGCCTTGGAATCTCTCAAGCAACACGATGTCTTTCTGCATCCACTACTGGTCACGACCCTCCCCTCTGCTTGCCTGCCCTGCGGACCAACTCTGAAGCATTGAATACCTGAAGCGCTCATAGAAGCAATATAGAGAACGACGGCTGGAACAAAGCATGCCTAGCGCAAGCTAACCACGGTAATAAATTGTAATTTGGGACTTTTTTCCAAACATAGTGCGATTAGCGACATAATGGGGAAAGCAGCTGATTTATGAGATATCGTTATGTCTCGGTGACTGTAAACATCAGTATCAGAAACGGCGCGTTTAGTGGCCTGTTCACATGCAGTTGTTGTGAGCGCATATCGAAAGTGGTGTATAAATGGTGAAACGACAACTCACTGGCCAGTAGTGTAGTAGTAGTGGCCAGTAGTGTGTAGTAGTAGTGGCCAGTAGTGTGTAGTAGTAGTGGCCAGTAGTGTGTGTCAACGGCGCATTGATTCCAGAGAAGATTGGAGATTGCTACGCATTGTTCGCCATAACCGAAGAGCTACAATAACCAAAATCACCACCAGTTACAACAGTGTGCGATCCACACAGTGTTTCTCAACATACTGTGCAGCATATATTGCTGCGTATGGGCCTACGGAGCCGTAGGCCGAAGCATATCCCTGCAATGACGGCACGTCATCGCCAGCTGCGTCTATAATAGGCCAAGAAACATCGAAATTGGACATTAGAAGAATGGACGGGCGTGTGCTAATACGCCGTCCATTCTTCTAACGAGGAAATCGGGAAGCCAGGGTTTCCAAACAAAACCCAGCTCCCGGATGCACAGTTGTACGGAGACAAGCCGGTAGCGGGGTTTTTATGGTGTGAGCAATGTTTTCGCTTAGCACATTAGAACCCATAATCCACAAAGAACAATCTCTGACGTCTGTTAGCTTCGTTGCAGACAAAGTTCACCCATTCATGGCAACAGTATTTCCGGAAGGAGATGGTGTTTACCAACAGGCTAATGCACTGTGTCATATGGGTTGAATCTTCAGAGCGTGGTTCGAGGAACATTCCAGGGACTTTCTTATCCCTGGAATCCCTTAAACATATCTTGGCCACCAAATTCTCCTGGCATTAATACAACAGAGCATTCCACTGGAAAACCAAATTCGAGCTGCCACGCTACTTCTTTGCAATATGCAGGAATCGCAGGACCAGTTGTTGAGCGCTTTGTACTAGATACCTCAGACTACGTATCAGTAGTATTTTGTTGTTTGAATTCTGAGTTAGTACGTATCAGTACTTTGTGGAGTATCAGAACCTTGTCAATGCCATGCCAGGTGCTGGCGGTTTTGAGCTAAATATATCCCACATGTTATTAACAGAGTGGCCATAATGTAAAGGCCCTTCGGTATATACGACTGACATGCTTAAAAAGGTGTTCTTCGTAACAAAATTTGATATTATCAATAATAGCGTCAATATTAAAGTATCAATAATGCTTATTTTGTTTTATTTACATTATTCCTTCTACATGATCTGAAAGAGAAAGATTAGGATAATATTTTATTATCTTAATGATTGATATTGGCAAGACAGAAGCAAGTAATTGTAATTCGCATTATACGAATTTTATATAATTATTCGTAAGTAGCTTAAAGTTCTTGTCACAATGTATTTTTAATTCATTTTTGTTAAATATAAAAAGGAATTTGAAACTACCAATTAGTTTAAATGTTAGCATGTTTTCTATAAGTACTAAGCGTACCTAATCTCTTAGTATTACTGTTACATATACATTTTACCTTGAAATATCATTCTGACATATCATTAATTTTCATTTTCATCTTTTCTGCTTACAGTTAATTAAAAAATGATATCTGATGCAGCGCTTTATGTTATTTTTGCTCCACAAAATGTCTTGAATCGTAAGAGTAGAGTCATTGACAAATATACGTGAATATACATAATGGGAAAAATACCTCTGATATTTTAGCTTAAGTCCACATGTCATTTTTGATACCTCCAATCACATGAAAGTAGATCCTTTAGTTGATGGAAGAAAAAGAATTCTAAAATACCATTCTAGACAACTGAACGAAAATAGTAAAATATCCTTCAAAAATTTGATATCTGGATTACCTTAAACATAAGCTAGGCTGTCGCATTGAGACAAAAATAAATCAAACTTCAAAATGCTCTGTTCTTATAATGGTTTTGTCTTGCGAGAGAAAAATAGAATCGGAAAGCCTCTAAGGAACTCAAGATTTCCTTTTTGTGGACTTTTTGGATTTGGCACGTCGCAGTTGCAGATAAGTTGTAAATCTTAATTTAAACAATGTCCTTTATATCTCTACTTATTTTTATTGATTTCAGGAATTTTAAGCAACTATGCTAAAGAAAGTAAGTTTACAAAAACAATTAAGTGGAGTTTTTATCATCTAAGTGCAAGGCTGATGCTTGATATTACAATTGTACATCAGTAAACGTAAAGAAATTGTCTAAAGCATAATTATGACATTCGCACTTTACTTATATACTGCACACTTAAAATTTAATATTTATACCTAGAATAATTCAGCAGTATTTTACACTAAATTTAAACTAAATGACAGTGATTTTAGAGATAAACATTTTATATTTAAAAGGGAATTAATTTGTGGTATATAATTTTATGATAGCAAGCCACTTTAAATTATGATTAAAATATGATATGATTCAGAATTTTCAGTTCATTAGAAAGAATTAAAATGTAATTTTCTCACAATTCATTTTGGAAGAAAACTACATTTTGCGGAATGTAAAACATAAGAGGAATTACAGAAATGAAAAAATATAATTTTAATGAAACCAGTTAAGAAGTTTCACTCAAGTAATTTTTTGTAAAACACTATAGAACTACCTTGGATAGAAACAAAAGTTAAAATTAAAAAATCATAATTCATGTATTTATCATGCGCGTTTAAAAAAGGAAACATATGATTAAATTAAAATTGATGCATAACGTCCTTATTATTTAATTCAAATTTTTTTTGCACTGTTTTCATAATCCAAATCCTTTCCCTGGGTTTCATAAAATTTTTCCTTTCTTTTCATTAAATGCGTGTGCAGTTATTTTTTTGCTTTGAATAATTGATAAAAGTAATTTTAAAATTTTTTTTTCTTTGAATTGCATTGAATTTGGCGACACATGTGTCTTAGATAACTCATTTATCCTTTCTCATTCCATTTTCACACAGCCTGTTTCACGTAACATTGAAACTGTTGTTTTTAAGCTGTTCAAGCATTTGCAATTTGTTGCATATAATTAAAAATTCCCATTTTCAATTGTTGCATAAATACAAAAGAAATATTTTATAAATTTCTTCATGTAATAGTATACATCGAAACCTTCACTAAAAGAATTAAAATAAGTCTTATCCACAATTTAATCTGCGTTTCAATAGTATTGAAAAAAATAGTAACTTTAGACCTACCATCAGAGTACACATTGTATTTTATACTACTGCAAAATTTCCATTGCATAATATTGAAAAACTTAGTAACTGTAAACTTAGTTTTTTAATAATAGTATCCCATTATATTTATGAAATCTCAAATTCAAAAATTCAAATATAAACTACAAAAAATGCAAATATAAACACCATTAAAAACCACCAAATACAGTATGATTTATCACGATCATCGAACACCTATTGCAGCCTAACTCTTAATTAACCAAAACAGAAAGAGAGTTTTCAAGGTTTGCATTAAGGAATTTCATACAATTATTTATACTTAGTCTCTCGTTTTCTTGATAGAGTAAGGCAGTTTCAAATTAAATAAGTTATATTATATTATATACAAAATTGGATTTCTTTCAAAAGAAATATAACACCACTTTCAAATCAAAGAAACAAAATAGAAAAGAAACAGAGGAAAAAAAGAAATGAAATTGACAATCTATAGGAAATTCTTAAAAGAAATAAATTTAAAATATAAATTCAAAAGCCTGATGTCGAGTCCACATGACTTCCTTGTATGGCCTATTAAATTATACACATTTCTGCTCCACTTCATTTAAACTTATTTCCTCGAATTTTATTAGAGATATATTTTTCATTCAATTAATTCAGTTCATACTTTGCTGAAAAGCAAAAATACATAAAACTCAAAATATCTTCATTAAAAATTGTAAAATATAGGAAAACATAAAACACCAAATACAGTTAAAACAGTTAAAAACAATTTTTACAATCAAAATCAGTTTCTACGCAAAACCAAGCAATTGGGCCATCTGACAAGAAGAGAGATTTTTAGGTGCACACTTCGGTGCGCAAAAAGACACTGAAGGTACTAAATATGACTTAATTCGCTATTCTACTAATCTACAGCTATTACATGCAGATTAACAAAAGGCATAAAAACCTTCACTGGAAAATGAAAACCACAAAATCATTTTAAAAGCAAAAAATGCACAATTTGGTAAATTGTACACATAAGAATAATAAATTAAGCTCACCAGCCAGGTAATAGAATACGATGTACATATATATAGATAGAGAAAAAAAACGATTGATGAAGCCATTTAAATCAATTTTACAATCCTTTTTTGGCAAAGCCAGTCCTTTATTCTGTCCATGCGTACAAATGTCACGCAATAACATCATTCAAATTGTTTCGAGAGCAGTCGAAATGGATATTTTCTTTCAAATATGATACCCGAAATTTTTCGCGATTGCAATACTTTACTTCGTGCAAGGAAGTAAAAAGAATAAATTGAAACAAAAGCGAATTATATCTACCTCTACATTCACCTACATTTTGTCCCTCCTTAAAAATGTATAATTCTGGGTGCGCTACTGGCAAAAGGGAAAAAACTGCAGTCCTTGTTTTTGAACTTTACATAAACTTATTTAAAAATATATGTTTTATTATTTCTGCGATAAATACAAAATAATAGCATTACTTTTCTCTAACAGCCCAGTGAAAAATACGGTAAAATATTCCGTTCAATAAATCATGCAATATTTTTAATTCTTTTTTTGTCAAACAATGATTGGCCTAATAAAACAATGATCGTTACATTTTATAAACGTTTTGTAAATGAAAATGCAACATTTGAGATTTAGAGGGAATACACTGAAGTGACAAAAGTCATGGGATAGCAATATGCAAATATACAGATGGCAGTAGTATCGCGTAGAAAATGTATAAATGCGAAGTGCTTTGGAACGGCTTTCATTTGTGTTCAAGTTATTCATGTGAAGAGGCTTTGAAATGATTATGGCCGCACGACGAGAATTAACAGACTTTGAACACGGAATGGTAGTTGGAGCTAGACGCATGGGTCACTCCATTTCGGATATCGTTCGGGAATTCAACATTCCGAGATCCACAGTGTCAAGAGTGTGCCGAGAGTATCTAATTTCAGGCATAACATCACACTATGGACAGCGCAGTGGCCGACCACCTGCACTTAACGACCGAGACCAGCGACCTTTGCGTAGAGTTGTCAGTGTTCAAAGACAAGCAACACTGCGTCAAATAACCGCTGAAATCAATGTGGGACGTACGAGGGACGTGTCCGATAGGACAGTGCGGCGAAATTTCTTCCTTGGGCTATGCCAGCAGAAGACGACTCGAGTGCCTTTATTGACAGCACGACATCACCTGCAGCGACTCTCGTGGGCTCATGAGCATATCGTTTGGTCCCTAAACGAATGGTGGTGTGGTGGTGTATTTAATTATGGCAAAGCACACGAGGACTATCTGCCTAAGGGGAGGGATGCCTTCGTGGAGGACTTTCTAAGGGAAACTGGCTCGTATACACGTTACACATGGGGAAAACCACGAAAACACCCATGCAGCCAGCCCGTTTCGCGGGATTCGAACCTCGGACCGAACTACCAGTGTTCAGCGACTTTACCGCTCGGCCGCTGGTGGGCCCCTAAACGAATGGAAAACCGTGGCTTGGTCAAATTAGTCACGATTTCAGTTGGTAAGAGCTTATGGTAGGTTTCGAGTGTGGCGCAGACCCCACGAAGCCATGGACCCAAGTTGTCAACAAGGCACTGTTGAAGCTGGTGGTGGTTCCATAATGGTCTGGGCTGTTTTTACATGGCATGGACTCGGTCCTCTGGTGCAACTAAACCGATAATTGACTGGAAATGGATACCTTCAGCTACTTGGAGATCACTTACTGCCATTCATGGACTTCACGTACTCAAAGAACGATGGAATTTTTATGGATGAGAATGCGCCATGTCACCGGGCCACAAATGTTCGCGATTGGTTAGAAGAACATTTTGGACAATTCCAGCGAATGATCTGGCTACCTAAATCGCCCAACATGAATCCCATCGAACATTTATGGGACATCATCGAGATGTCAGTTCGTGCCCAAAACCCTGCACCGTCAACACTTTCACAATTATGGACGTCTATAGAGGCAGCATGGCTCAATATTCCTGCAGGGGACTTCCAACGACTTGTTGAGTCCATGCCACCTCGAGTTGCTGCACTTCGCCGGGCAGGAAGAGGACCGACAAAATATGAGGAGCTATCTCATGATTTTTGTCACTTCAGTTTAATGCAAATAGCGCCAATGAAAGTCATAAGTGAATAAGGATTCCAGAAAATGCTAATCTTAATTTTCATTTAAAAAGCACTTGAAATAGCGTTGCCTGCGTACGTGTTCGTAATAGATTGAATGTACAAATCCGATAATAGGTTAATAAAATTTATTTTTTTCAAAAGAAATATTTCAGAACTCTGAAATTTTCCACAGAAATATTCGACAAGTATTCGTAGTATCACAATGTATAATCAGTAGTTACATTTCAGACTAACGTCAACACAACGTTAAACACAACGTAATGCAAAACTCATCTAAAGAGAAAGCTAATCCGATCTCACGCTGAACTCGTAACGGTAACAACAGCTAACTAAGCAACTGAGAGCAGATGCTGTCTATTCGGCCTTAAATAGTTTTCAACCGGCTGCCAGATATTTCTAGTAATTTCTGCTTTCCAGTATTACTGGAAAGCAATACGAGGGTAGAATTAAGATTACAGCTAACATACTGGTGAATTAAATTTATTCAATTTCAATACAAATAATCGAGATATGAATTTGCTCGATGTTAAATGCACATGCCTCTGTATTCTTACTTTTCTGGCATAGCTTTCTCTTAAAAATTTGTCTCGCGATAAATTTCACATAAAAATACAAAAATTTTAATTATAATTCTACTAAAATTACCTTCTAAATACAAAATTCGTAGAAATAGATTTAATGAAACTACTCTTTCACACCACGCATTTGGGTATTCTGTATTTACGAAGCATAAAAGAAAGAGACTAAGATATGAAGAGCAAAAAGGAGCAGAAAACTGGATCATTATCAAAATATGCGATTCAATCGTTCGTGCTATTTTGTAAGACTTATGGTACACAATTTATAAAACCTTATTTTGCCTTGATGTCATTCTCAGCATATTAACTCACTCATTACGTTTCATGGTATAAAGGAGAGTACGTACCCCCACAACGTTTAAAATTACATATTGGATTGGATAAGTCTTTTAAGTTATTCTGAAAGTTACCATATGCTACTGCACATTTTTTTTACACCTTGTCATTGATACTATAGATTCAGATTTATAACTTAATTTTGCGTCAGAATTTGCTTTCTCTGAATACTTACGTTAATTCACTACTTTTATTATTTTTGTATACTGAAATTTTGTTTCAACATTTGGCAAAATACACTGACGTGAAAAATATCTCAGAGAAAACACGAAAAATTACAAAATCGAAATACTGCCAAAAAACGGTTACTGCAGGAATACAAATGAGGCATATTAAATTACATAATGAAAACATTAAAATTAGCTAGTAATATATATTCTACATACGCCTGAAATGAAAATAAAACAATAAAAGTATGAAGTAAATTGTGAAGTTCCTTCCCCTGATAAAAGACGAAGAACGGAAGTGACTTACCCCGGAAAAACCGGTCGAGGCCGGCTGGTGGGGGGAAGAAAGACTGGACGGAGAGGGCACTGGGAGTTGGACCGGCGAGCATGCCGTGTGAGAACGTAGAGAAAAGAAATATGTTTTAATTTCTTTTGCGCGCCTTGTATATATATATTGTATATAGTTTATGTTACAGTGTACTCGTTGTATGGTGTATCCATAGTGCAGTTTGTGTAATAAATTAGTGAAGAAAATGTCAAAGCGGACAACTGTTATTTTCCCACTATGGTAAGTTTACACAGAAGAACCCACCTCGTGTTTGAACGAGCGCGAGGCATGACAAATGTCGCAGTCGTATAGGATAGTGGGAAAAATGAAATCACTAAAAATACGAAGGAAGTAAGATCGTAAAAGGTGATTTGAGTGAACGTGGTTTAAATGAAGGAAATAATTCACGAAAGCAAGGAAGATGACAAAAGATGGTCGTGAAAGACGGAAAGTGGCGCGCGTAAGCCTACACGTGCAAGTAAACGAAAGGGTGTATGAAACCTCGTCGTGTGAAAAGTGATCATCAGTATTACCGTGGTGATATTATAAATTTAAATGTTCGTGCAGTGTTGAAACAGTGGATGGCAAAAAGTATATAGATATTGTAATTTTCATTTATTATTTTTTTTGTATTATTGTGGTTATTCTAGAAAAGATTGTGTTATTAGGGTATATTAGTAAACGAATTATTCCTTAAAGAAGTGTCAGTGAGTTGATATTGCAATGTTTTGTTTGTATCGCTGTAGAAATTTGGACATGTGCAGTTTTTATGTTTATGTGTTTTAAGTGTTCTTTTTTGTGTTAGTGTTTATAACTGTAGCATGACCCTTTTTTTTTGCTCTCTGATTTTACTGTGATTGCTTGTGCTGTGTCCCGGAAAAGAGGGACTACCTGGTAAGTGCCAAAATAATATGGGTTTCAAATTTTTCGACTCAGTCGTAAATATTTACAAACCAGAGGGGAGGTCTGAAGTTCCTTCCCCTGATAAAAGACGAAGAACGGAAGTGACTTACCCCGGAAAAACCGGTCGAGGCAGGCTGGTGGGGGGAAGAAAGACTGGACGGAGAGGGCACTGGGAGTTGGACCGGCGAGCATGCCGTGTGAGAACGTAGAGAAAAGAAATATGTTTTAATTTCTTTTGCGCGCCTTGTATATATATATTGTATATAGTTTATGTTACAGTGTACTCGTTGTATGGTGTATCCATAGTGCAGTTTGTGTAATAAATTAGTGAAGAAAATGTCAAAGCGGACAACTGTTATTTTCCCACTATGGTAAGTTTACACAGAAGAACCCACCTCGTGTTTGAACGAGCGCGAGGCATGACATAAATATAAATATCAGTTTTTCCTATTTTTTTGTGCCTTTTCTTTCCGTCATTTTTTTCGTTAGTCTTTCTTGTTGTGGAAATGACTAGAGACCCTGGTTTAAGTAGGACTTAACAAATAAGTTCACGAAAGCACATTTCGACTGCTATTTATTTCACCAATTCATTTGGAACAGAAAATGTTTTGACAATTTACTGATAATTTAATAAATTTGGATTATTTACGAATTCACAAAATGACAAAAGAACACTTTTTCTAGTGCATCCATTAAAAAAAGGAGTAAAATTCAATGTTGTGAGCCTGCTTGTGTTTAATTATGTGTCTCCTTCGATTTTGAATTAAATCAATTTATCATCAGCAATTATGTTTTATTAGTCCAGTTTGCTCCTTGTATACATAATTATAGTTTCCTTCTCGAAACACGAAAACAGTAATTTGTGGATTTGCCAGGTTACACCTTCATTTCGTGTGGGTTTTATTGCTATATTTTAGCAGCTAACCTTGAGCAATACGTACTTTTGGCAACATTTTAGAAAAAGGATTTTTTCTCTTTTTAACGAACTTGCCAAATAATGACAACCATTTTCTCATCGCTTTGGTATTAATTTTTAGAATCAAAAACTCTTGCTTGTATTTTTAAATTATTATCCCATTTACCATAGCTGTACCGATTGATTTACTTATGTTAAATTGAATAAAACTGAAATTTTTCAACTTTATGAAAATAAGCTCAATTACTTTGGGCATCTGTTATTTTTACAAATGTATCATGATAAAATTAAAATTATGCTGTTACATAGAAGTAAAACATATTTTGAATTAAAGAGTTAAACAAACTAACAAATGAGTCTATCAGATGGAATAATCTCAAAGATAGGAGTAAATTTTATAAAATTAATAAATTAAGTGGCAACAGGATATACCAAAGGAGAAAATTTTTAAAGCAGCAAGGCCTTTTAGTTAGGCGTTAAAAAACTAGTACAAGAGTACCTAGTAAAGATTGTTATCAGGCAGTATAAAAATTAAATGAATAGAGGTTAAAGAAGAAACTGCCACCATTCTTTTTTTTCAGACTAGGAACAAGGTCTGTGAAAAGTCTTGATTAACACTAAGGTGGATTTAAGATAAAGAAATGCACGTGTCAAAACATTTAGTATAGAAGTTTCTTAGAGAAAGCTAAATTAATGAAAAAGAGCATTGGCAAAGAATTATTATGTAGAATTTTTTATTTTACATCTGCATCTTATCGAAAAATTAAATTGAAACTTAATAAATTTTTAAAATTTTCAGTAATATATCACTAAAACCTAAAAGTTGCCTTTTATATAATTAACACTTTCTTCATTTGTGCACATAAAAAAGGAATTAAATACATACATCTTAAGACGTGTTTAAAGCATGTTGTTCTGTATAGTTATTTTTTAAAATATGTAGCAATTTCAAATTTTTCAACAGAAAAAAATTCCGAGTAAAGAAAGAACACGTTGAAACGCAGTTGAAAATTTTGACACGTACATTTACTCTCTGGGGATAGTATAGTGCCTAAAGAAAGCTGTTTAAACACTATTCGATATAAGCATGACATGCACATTTGTGACAGTAGCACCAGGGTAGCGCGGGCTCGTTAAATTTCTCAGTCCAAAAAATTCACTGATTTTACTTATGGTGAAGAGAAAAAAAGGTCATTTGGATTTCATCCATGGATACTCTTTCGATTTACACCGACTAAGATGAGTTCAGACACGAGTTGCTTTCTTTTACTAATTTAAATAATTCATATAGCCTTCTTAAAGCGGCAACTGCGCTAAATTTTGCAAACTTAATACTCATTCTGTAGCGTGAAAACCTCAATTATTTCTTTTGTTTTCGAAACTGCAGTATTTCTAACTCGACATGTCGCAATGCCTCAAGGAGTGAGTCGTAATTTTTAAGTTTTGCTTCCATTTTTGGTGTCACATATATGCGAATTTATATTTTATATCTTTAGCAACTAACCTTTTGACAATTACTCTGAAAAACTGATTATGGCAACTTTAATGTGATTTTCGGGTTAAATTTTCAACTAAAGTTCTTTTCTCAACAAAATCTGCAAACATAACAAGCGCAAACTTTTAATTAATTGAATAAATTGATATTTATTAACATACTATTAATTATAGTATGTTAATATACCAAAATTAATGTATCATAAAATAATATATATTCAGTTAAGTGTGCCCTTTACTGAAAAATCTTAGTAATTGCTTTCCTAATAAATAATCTGAACTCTTTTTATTCAGTTCTTTTGAAAAACATTTTAGTAAAAACAAACAATATGGACTACTTGTAAGCCTTCATTCAATCTATTTTTCCTAATAGCTTATAAATTTCAGTGAGTATCTATTTACATTGCTGTTTAGCGAAATGAGCAAGTAGTATTTCGTCCTCAAAATAAGCGAGCTGAAGCAGTATCCAGAAGCCTGACAATCCTAATAGCTTATTGAGTTCAGTTTTTAAAAATTAGTTGATAGTTCTCCTATCACTAATATGTCAACGTTTCAGGCCATCCTACATAAAATTTCGGAGTTATGTATGAAGTTATAAGGTATTTCTCCCGCCTTCCTAGCGTGCCTTCGTGGTGTAATGGTTCTGCACGCTAGGTCCGTGGTTCGATTCCCGGCGAAGACGTTCTTAATTTTTCATCTCTCTTGCTTCCACAAAATACCTAATGTCTCTACAGAGACGCCCGAACTAAAAGGGTGTTGGATCAGGATTCTCCACACCCAGGATTTAGCGACTGGGTTCCCTAAAAACCCCAGTCGCCCTTTAAAAAGGGAAGTATATAAGGTATTTCTTCCGATTTCCCAGTGTGCAGTGGTTTTGAACGCTGGGCCGGTATTCCAGAAGTACGTGGTTCGATTCCCGGCGAAGGCGATTGCTTATTTTTCATCTTGCCTGCTTTCCAATTAACCAAATGTCTCTACAATGTGTTTAATAAACTTTTTGAGTTTAGTTAAACTTTAGTTCAGCCTTTGTATTCTTGTGAACAAATTGGATAAGTTCTCGTTTCTAAGACTTAAATTAAGTATTCGCATAGTAATTTATGTTTTAAAAGTATAAGTGCATTAACCCTAGCAAAGCCTACGATAGTTCTGCACCAAATCTGAAATATTTTAAGCCTTAAATGGGTTAGTGCCCTGTAGTATTAAATATTTCTGTCTGGTGGCTTAAAGTTTTTCTTTGCAGCTATTAAGGATACATGCACTTTTTGAAGCTCAGAGATTTGCATCTATAACTTGTGTAAGGCCAACAAGGAAGAATTATTAAATAACTAAGCGATATAATCAAGTAACTATGAGTTGAGATATCTAACGTTACCGTGAAAGCAAGTACACCAAATCTCAATAAAACAATCATCCTCGAATCTTATATGGAACCAGACTACAAATCTAAAAAAGTATCAATAAAATCATCAATCAGATCAATAAGTAACCAATCTAAAACTAAGATAAGATCAGGTACATCGGTACTCAACAATCTAAAGAACCTTGAAATTCAGCTGGAATGAATTAGATTCAAATTCGTGTCAAGACCGAAGCTATGCCCTTTATATCTTGGTATTACAATAGACCACAAACTCTCTTCGATTCCGAACCTCCAAAATCTGAAACTCTTAACAAATGCAATATAGCTACAAGCTTATGACATTTGCAAGGTTTCAGATGGAGCCTAAATATAGCAAAGATATCGATTAAAATGCTCATCTTCAAAATGATATGGAGCCACAACATGGGCACATTCTTTGACTGCCAGAAAACGAAAATCTTTTAGAGAGATATAGAGATCTTTCCTATTGGAATTCACTGGGGCCTACAGAACGACATGAAATCCATCACTTAATATTTTTGCGAAAGTCAACCCTCTCAAATTTACGAAATATATTGAAACAACAAGTACTAAAGTTCTAGAAAAAAAATAAAGTATGGAACTGAGAGTGAAGTGTGAAAATCCATAAACAGTCTATAAGCATACACACATGGTTCAAACTTTGATAGCATGGTGGGTGATCAAAGTATCTCCAAAGAATTCTACTACATGGCAGAACAGCGTTTCACAAGTCTAATTAATTGCGATACAAGCAATATAATATGCAATTGAATTACACTTGAAGAACGTAGCAGCAATCATCGACAACAAGGCAGTATCAAAAATCTAAATCTGTTCCATCAAAAATCTAAAGAACTCCAGTAGTACAAGACATTAATAAATTATCAACAGAAAATAAAATCTATTGGAGAACGTCCTGGATAACAGGACTCTCCAGCCACAAAGAAATTGAGAAGATGACTGAACTTGCAAAACAAACAGCTCATATGTAAACAGGTTACTTTGTCAACATCCCTGGCATCTAAAGGGCCATCCGCTTTCATTTAAAATACAAATTGAAGAACACAGCACTGGAGAGCTGGCAACAAGGAATGGACTCCGCGCAAGATAAAAGGACACATGATTTCTTCTAAGTAGATTCAGTGAAACTAGCAAGTTCCAACACTTTTCTTAGCGAGTATGTAACAGATCATGGTCCTTTCTCCACATATTTTTTTCGATAAAAATATTTCTCCTGCTAACATTTGCATATGGGAGGAATGAGAGTACCTAGACCACTACGTCTTTGAATGCACAATTACCAACGAATTCCCTTTGAAAAATCTTCAAAATATTGACTGGGTGTTTAAAAAACATATCATTAAAACTCTAGCCTTAATCAACAATATCTTGAATAAAATAACAAGCGAAGGTACGGACTTGTGTCAGTTATTTTAAAAGAACAGTAAATTGCTATTACTAATAGCATCGTTGATCTGCTACAATGGTTCTTAAATAAAATATTGTTTTAGGACTGTATTTATTACTCTATTTCATTTTATTTATTATTAATTGCATAAGGATCGTATTATTTATTCAAAAAATATAGTATTAGGATAGTATTTAGAACTAATTAGGACTGCATTTAAGACCATAGTGCTTTTGTTTTGTTAGGGCGCAGCCCGGTTCACCTTGCAAAGAATTAAATTTTATATATTACTGTCTAATTAAGAAGGAATTTTGATTACTGTGCCAAATAGAATTGTACCAAGGAACATGGCTGAGTGTTCAGAACGGATGCTCATAGCAACTGGTGGGTGGTTGGAACTGAAGATGGTTAGCGGATAGAAAAATTTACCTAATGGCTAACTGGATATGGGAATGGTGCCTCTTTCACTGCTGTCTCTGTCGCCTGTTATGGTGTTAGCGATTATCACATCCAGCTAGCTCTGCATTACGTATTCCTTCAGTAGAATAGTTGATATTTAACTTCTTATGGAAAACTAAATGATTTCTATCACTCCAGTTTTATTTAAGAAACATTTTTCATCGCACTGGAAGATTAACATTTTTCTATTATGAAAACATCCGTATTAAATGTATGCACATATACAATTATGAATGCTTCAGCATATTGATATTTATGTATAAAATATCCTTGCCATACATTAATTGTAGGTCACTGATAAGAAATTTAGTATAGTCAATAACAATGTCTCATCGAATACGTGCTATTCACCATAATATTCTGATGCAATGAATATTCTGTGAGCATTAAATAAACTTATTAACATTATTAACACGAACTGCCTTAGAGATAATGTTAGATCTTTATCTTGATAAGAGTACTTATACATGTTTTAACTGGAATTTAGAATTAACATTTGAGAAATAATAATTAATTTTGTCTATTTTTTGTTGATTTCCGAAATAATTAATAAGAAAATGGCAGACATTGACTCGCCAGTATTAGCAATTGATTAATAATAAGTTGCGTAGAAAATGTGCTAATCAGTAGACTCAAAGAGTAAACAAAATTGTACTTTAGTAACCGATTCTCTTTGCGTTATACAAAACCCAATCTGAAGAAAAGTATAATATAAAAGAATTTAATTGCATCTTAAAATGCTCTGCGTTGGAAGACAAAAATTACAAATTAAGCCTAGAGTGGATTTCATTACAATAACGTAAACAACAGCTCTCTATTCAGATGAGGGATGCCTTCTCAGAGTGCCTTTTAAGGAAACTTGGCTCATATTCACATTACACATTCCGAAAACCACCAAAATACCCCATAAAATCCGTTTACAGGGATCTGAGCCATGTCCAACTTTCAGTGTTTAACAAATTTACCGCTCGACAACTGAATTAGATATCTTAAAGCTTTCAAATTCTTCAATGTTTATAAGTTCTTGTCAACGATTTCAATTTTAATCCATATTTTACCAAAATGTTCAATAGCCTTAACTCATAATATTTAATCCTTTCTTCTTTTGTTCAATAAATAGCATTGCATTTCTTGTTTCCTTTTTCTGCGTTCATTTATTTAGTCAGGTTTGCAAATTAAAACGTTTGCTATATACATCACTACAGAAATAGACTTTATTTACCAATGAATAATAGTGAATAGGCATGTGAACATTCAAATCCAATTCTTCTACATTAAAAGATACATTTTCTAGCTAAACGTTTCACAAAGTACTGTTTTGGGAACGTTTAATACTAAAAGATATATTTGTGAGATCTAGTATGTTTTGCAAGCATAAAGTGGTAACTGGATCTACTTTAAGTTCGTACCTTGCGAATTTTGCACAGGCATGACGATGAAAACAATAAGGAAAGGATATAAAAGACCATTTATTTATCCCAAACGGTATAACAGAAGGCACGAACTTACGTGCTTACACAAAACACCGACCACTTGCGATAAGAACTTTAAGAACTTATCGCAATTAACAATAAATTAAAAAGGCAACGCTGTAGTGCTAGACTACACAAATCAATTAAATGTAACAGGCTGACTCAAAAAACTACAGTGGCGATATACTAAGTAAATGGCCAGAATGCCCAGTCACTACTAAGATTAACACTTTGAGGACAAAATAGCAAACATGTGCTTCAGTAGAGAAATCGCGCTCTGTCTAACCTCTTCGTTTTCAACAAATAAATACTCTGGTTCACCTACCTAGTTTGCATCCTGGCAAGGAAATGCGAGAGAAAATAAGAGAATTCAAGAAAGGCTTACAAATTAAAATAGTAGTTAGTAAAACTAAACAGGGCTCTATACATTAACTAGCTAAACGTTTCACAAAGTACTGTTTTGGGAATGTTTAATAGTAAAAGATACATTAACTAGCTAAACGTTTCACAAAATGCTGTTTGTGAATGTTCAATATTAAAAGATACGTTACCTAGCTAACTGTTTCACAAAATACTGTTTTGTGAAAGTTTAAATCAAATCAAAAAAGGTTCCCCAAAAAGGTCTCCAAGTTCATAATTTCGTAGCTGCTCGTAATTGAATATGCTTATATGTAGACATAGCAATAGTGAGTTAGTTAGCAATAGTCAGTTAACATTCACATCAATTTCATCGGCTCAAAATACTTTGTAGGAACCACTTGCTTATCTTCTAAGCGACAACTGTACGTGTAGTAAGTTATTATAGGAACTACACAGGAGAAAGATTAAAAGTACCCTTTATTAAATACTTTAGAATTTACAATACGTCAGCTTGACGCTAACTCACTACGCCGCCCTTGAGCGGTAACTGAAATAAACAGAAACTAAATTCAAAGATGTTAGCAAGTAGCAGAATCACGTTATAGGGCTCAGAGAACTCGTATTACTTGAACCCGCGTCGAAATTAATGGCAACAAAGTAAATGTTGTTAGGCCAAGTTAACCAGCAATAATTGCGATAGTAGAAGCTCACGCTACAGAGGTGACGGCAATAGCCTAACTCTCTCTCTTTCCTTCTAAAACTCGGTATTTAAAGTATTTCTCCACAAGTTAGACTTTCTTTCACGCACGCTACCAAATTTTAATATTCTGGCATTAACAATTAGGAGAATGAAAGCTTACAGGAAAGAACGTGAAATTAAATTAACTTGGACGTGAAATTATTTAACTTAATTAAATTAACTAAAATAAATACAAATCCCTACAACTTGAATATTTTCCCTTTCTCTAACTCCAAGCGCATTTTCTAAAATGTTATATAGTGGTGTAATATAGAAAATTTGCAGCACGAAAGAACAGAGTAAAAACACCAAATATGTTGAACAAAAATTAAAATCATGAAATTATGGTATTATACTTTTCAAAATATCACGAAAATGTAACCTTTAAAGCCGTTTGCGGGAAATACCAGTTTATTAACTTTTAAAAGAAAACCAAACAGTCTTTCCAATTAAACAATTCATTCTTTCTGCTTATATCATTTCTTAAATTGGTAAAGATTTTGAAATTAATTTTCCTAGTGTTTAATTTTTTGCTGGGAAAACGATGCAGTGATGTGAAATCAGATAGAAAGAAGGAAAACGCGATAACAATAAAAAAGTTTAGAAATCTAGTTTCGAATATTTTTTAACTGAAACGAAATCCAATGTGGAAAGTGAAAAGAGAAATCAGTTAAAGAGTTTCACCGAAGCTTTAAATGATTCAAGGAAAAAGTTGCACTGTAAGAGAATATTGCAACAACACGTCGTAGGAGAAAAAGTACAAGGAAATAAGATAAAAAAATTAATTCATTTACAGAGAGAGAGAGAGAAAGGGAAGAAAAGATAATCAATCAAGAAAAGAAAAAGTGAAACATAAAGCTGAGTAAAAGCTCCGATAGGAAATAACAAACAAAAGTTTGAAAAAGGAAATAGTGAAAGCTATTTTTCCATCTTCTAATGGATCTTTTAACGAGTTGCCTTTTCCCATACAGACGCGAAGATAAATACCTATTACAATATAGGGATGTTGACATCATATAGTTTAAAAATATACAGCTTAGATACTTTCTTAACCTTTTAATAGGTACGCTTTATAAATTTCTAGTTCAAGCTCAGAGAAATGAAAGTATGTTTTTTTAAATTAAGTCTTAAACCTGGCTTTCAGTAGTTTTGCAACGTAGCTTTGAGATAGTTCTTGAAAATTGTCCCAGATAAGTTATTATAAATCTGAAGTTGTGAACCTGAAGATAATCTGTAGTTGTGAATACGTTATTGTTTTAGTACTGTTATGTAGTAATCAGATTAAAGAATTCCGAAATGCCGCCCTAGAAAAGGTTGATAAAAGATATCGACACCTGCCATCATTCGTTGCATGTTTCTTGAATATATTCATAAAATGATTATCAGTATTTGCGTAAATCCCATTCAAATTACTTATATGTAAATTATACGCTTCAGTTCACTCTAAGACAAAATTTCATTATCGTATTTACCTATTCTTATAATTATGAAATAGTTCAAAGGTTCCATAACTTCACCATGTTGTATGTTTTATTTCTCCTTAGCAAAAGTCATTATTTATTCTTAAATATCTTATTAACTACTTTGATATATAGAGAATTTGTAACATTTCTTTTCAGTGTACTGATATATACATCAACTACACCATACAACATGAAAAATTCTTGCATGGAAATAACACATAAATACGTAAATCTTCAGTTATAAACATAGAAGGGCACAAACCAATAATTTATCTTTAATTTGGTTAAAATTACCTGGAACTCTTTTTAGAGGATGATACGATTTCCTTGATCTTCATCAAAGTTTATAAGTGCTTGTTAACAATTTAGAATTTTAATTCATTTTTTAACCAAACTGCTCAATAGCTTTAGCTCATAGCATTTAATCCTTTCTTCTTTTGTTCGATAAACAGCACTGCATTTCTGTTGCTCATTATTCTGTAGAATTTAGTTATACAGCTTATTCTTTTGCTATATAATGTACTTGTTTTCAATTTTTATAAAGAACTAATAATTATTGAAAAATGTACAAACTGGCTTTAATTGAGTGCAAAATTCGTTGGATCCCATAAATCGCAATGATCCAGTCACAAACCAAATTTTATCTCTTTCAAGCCCAGCGATTGAAGAAGACTGGGTAAAAAAATATAACAGACTGAATTATAAAGCTAGGTGAAAGTGTGAAAACAGAAAAAAAATTTTAATTTTAAGGGTTGATTTGACTTTATGACAAAGCCTCAAAGACTATCTGCCTAACGGAAAAGGATGCCTTTGTGGATGACTTTCTAAGGGAAGCTGGTTCGTATATACGTTACAAATGGAGAAAACCCCGAAACCGCCCATGCAGTCAGCCTGTTCACGAAATTCGAACTTCGGACTGAATTACCAGTGTTCACTGTACCACTCGACCGCTGGTGGGCTAAAACCCTTGTTTAGTATTCAGTTTATGTTTGCGAAATTCGAACTTCGGACTGAATTACCAGTGTACACTGTACAACTGGACCGCTGGTGGGCCAAAACCCTTGTTCAGTATTAAGTGAGAAACACCCTGAAGAAGATGAATTTCCCTCAACCTACCTAAAACTTATTTCCATACTTTTCTTGGAAATTTGATAACACGTGACTAAAGTGCTTTTGACGACTACGAAAAGCGATTATTCGTATTCACGATATTCGGACACTAACAGGCTGTTGATCGTAGCTGGTCTGCTTAAATTTGTAGTGGAATAAAATTGCTGTTTTGTCTGCTCAGCTCAAAAACCACTTCTTAATTGCTTCATGCATTCCATATTCAGGATAATGTTCATAGATGAGAAGCTTAATGAACATGAAAAAAAAAAACATTTTAAATAGTACATCAATAATGCACTGAGAACTGTTTATTTTAAATATATAAGTTTTTGAGTACATTCTTACAATACGATGATATACTGGTAATTGAATTAATTGGAGATTTAATCCAATTTTCGATGGCTTGCATATCTTGTAAATTTTTATTTTAAGTAACACAGTTAACCATTGTTTTACTATTTGGCTTTTCGTATAATTTTTATTTTCACCAAGTACCAGAATGCAAATTAGTTAAAGCATAAATAAGCTTTGTGTAGCTAGATATTTCATAGAATTCTTGGAAGCATAAGTCGACCGTCATTCTGCTTTAGTTTCTCTTCAGTTAAAGTTTAAGTTGTCGTAAGTCTCTGTTAGCCGCTATTTCTTCTCGATCATTTAATCAGGCGTGAGGCAGACATTTGACTAGAAATGTTAATTTTATGGTCCGATTTCAGCGTGTGTGCTGTTTATCCGCAAGCCAGCGGAGTTCTGTTTCTGTTAAACTTATATAAAGTCCCCATAAATAGCTTTATTTTAACGTTTTTTTCTTCAGTTGTATTTCATTTAGATAGCAATCGGGTGGTATAAAAATCATTCGTCAGTCTATTGCAGTTACCTTTTCATACATTAAAGTTAATAGCGCAATCATGTAACTTTAATCTCAATTCTTACTACCCTGAACTGCACAATCCTACGGCTCTTTTCCCAGCAGCAGTTTTTCTGTTCAGAAACGCGTATGTAATTATCTTTAGATTTCTCAAAAGAATAAAATACTATTGTTATAACGTCTGAGCCCAACTGAAACTGTTTTATAATTTATTTTTCTTCATTTCTTCTAAACGGATCGAATTACTAAATTTTGACGACAAACTAGTTTTTTTAGCTTTGCATCTGTATTTATTTTTAAAACGCTTTTTGAGCGTCAGGTTTATGAAAGAACTTATGTAAATGGCAGAAAACTCTGAAAATTTGTACTCGAAAAGGAACCAGAATTAACGTTAGATTATAATAAAAAGGTTTTTAAAATATAGTTAAATTATCTATTCAGAAATTCCATTTCTAAGTAGCTTGAAATAAACGTAGAACCCAAGATCAAAGACTCATTCCAAGCAATCAAACTCAATTTCAGATGTGTCACTGAGCTCTAAACAAGCACTTACAAGGATCCAAATTATTATTGCTGTTCAACTCCGCCAACTTAAAACCAAAATGGTTCATTCCCGTACAAAGCATAGTATGTGGCTTGTCCAAGGGACATATCCCCACAAAAAGAGAATCATACTCTGATCTGAAGCCTAGCCACGGCAACACCTATTGGAAGGAGGATTACAGGCCAATTCATCCTTTAATACTCCACAAAGCATGTGAAGCTCTGCAAACTAGCGTCTAAATGGATTGATTGTCTCTCCGCATGAACTACCAGGAGAATGGGGATATAGCAAATCCGTTTATGTATATTATAGTACTAGAGCGGAGAATGTGAGAGTGCAGATCTCAGCTCGTACAATAAATTAAACAATAAATTAATAAGTAAGAAGGAATTCATTGAAATGCTCTAAATAAATGCTTCAGCTTACAAAAAGAAAACAAAATATAACAGTTGAAAGCAAACTAAAATGGTAATTCAGAGTACAGGCAGATTATTGTTTTAAAAGTTGAATTAAAAATAATGATAAAATCGTAGCCCACAAATGTAACAAATTGTAAGAAAACACTTGATTGAATGATTGAGAGCCACAGTCAGTTATAATCAAATTCATTATAGCCAGCTAATAAAAAATCTAAAACACAAAGAAATAGAAACATAACAATGCGTCCGGTGAGACCAGGGAAAAAACGGGGTTGGGCACACAAAAGTGTGGGAAAAACACGAAGAAATATACTTGAATATCTTGGAAAACAAATCAAATAAATTTATCACGTTATATTAAAGTATCAGGGTTTATGTACTTTACGTTAAAGTATCAGGCACACATACTTGTGGAATACACTTGCATACTTTGGGAAACAAACCAGATGAGGGTATCACGTTACATTAAAGTATCAGGGTATTTTTGCACTGTACTTTAAAGGAATACTGCAAGAATTCAGTTGTTTAAAATAGTTTCATTTTCTTAATTTTCAGATGTTATATTTTTTAATAAACATCAACCTAATTCTTGAGCTAAATAATTAAATAATTTGGACCGACAATCAATGTAATTACTAAGTAAACTTTTAAAATACTTCCTTCATCATACTGAAGTTGTTTATTCGCCATGATGATTTTATATTTCTTCTTCTTCGTGACATTCTATTGCTAGTGAAATTTCATAACATTCTAAACTTTTGCATCTGCACGTATTTACTTAGAAGGACTATTTTCTTTTTAGCAGCTTCTTCGACTAGGCAAAATACATTTCTTCCTTTCTCCACTTTCCCGTATTTTGGACAATTCTTGTGAATACCAGAATGCGGTGTTTCAAAGAATACCTTCCAGTCAGTTTGAGGTTTGTTGAGCTAAGAATTCTTCAGACGCTGTCTGAGACACCAATTTCTGTGGGAAAACCTGAATGATGACATTTCTTTCGAAACGGGGAAGGTAACGAAAAGAAAATGATATATCCTTTGTGAAGGAAGTAAAATAGATTTTCTTTATGATTTTTTTATGCATTTTGCATTCAAAGGATACGGAAAGGATCTGCGTGAACTGTAAACACAGCAGATATCTTGAAGGTTTTGTATGCCATTTGGTTATGTAGGATGAATTTTGTTTTCCTAAAACGAAGCCAAAAATCGTTTTAAATGTCTCTAAATTTTACTAAAGGTTTTTAGAAGTCAGTTTCCTTCTTTCAGTATTTTTCTAGTAGTATATTGTGCAATAATCGTAGATTATTTGTTCATATAAAAGGTATACAAATTTTTACATTAAAAGTATGTAAAGGTTTATTTTAGATAGGCACTGATTTTAGTAACCAGTTGTGTACATTTTTACAGACTCTAATGCGAGTGTCTATTTTTAAAAACAATTATTTTTCTTTCTGTCTTTTTGTTTTATTCATTTTTTTTCTTTATAGAGATAAAGCAAATTTGGCAGAATGATGTAAAATAATGGCTGCATCTGGGGTGCTATAGGAGCTATCACCCTATATTTATATCATGATATATCACCCTACGTTTCTGCCTGAAGAAACGTATGCATCTAAGCTATTTTTTAATATTCAAAGATTGATAGATAAATGATTAATAGATTGATAGATAATGTTTCCTAAATCTATTATTTGATGTAAATAATAATAATAAAAAATTGTTTTTCTTTTGCTGTATGATATCATTACGATTCTTCTACTGGACTCTACTCATTCAGAACTCATGGACAAATAACTTTACGAAAAGGCCAAGTTGACTATAACTAATATTTTTTGTATAGAAATATGTAGTTGCACGTGACGCGTTAATGCGCCGATACAAAAAACAAGACTTGAAAGAAAACTTAAATTTTGTATTTACAACATAGTTGGCAAATGCTTCTTTATAGCAATCTGACAATAACTGTTCAGAATTGCGTTCATATATAGTGATGCATGCTTGGTAACTTCTATTATTAAATTTCCGTAAGATTTCCAAAATACCATACCTTTCTCGCCCACATGCAGCAGCAATGGATATTCAATATACAATAGTCGCCAATACAGTCAACTGTATTCTTGTAAACTAAGACTTCTAGCCATTCCCACAAGAATATCGAGTCGCGCTGCTGGTAGGTGTGGGCCAATCGTGAAACATGAATTTGTTCCCATTACCCATCTATATATTCATACAGAATCGTTCTTTTAATGCATGCAGCTATATATAGCATACGGGTCTGAGTTGCCCACATATGACAAACAAACCTTCGGACGTAAGAACTGTCTGATGTGTAAAAATGAGATTAGTTGAGAAATCTGCATGCAAAACGAACTGGCAGAATCTCACGCATAGAGGGTAATCTTTTGTTTTCAAAGCTTCAGTTATATCTTTATCTTTTTCAGAGGGAAAAGATATAAGTAGATGTAAGTGTTCTTCGAATAACTGTTTCCAAATCTCGGATTAACTCACACCTACCTGACGTGCAACAGCTCTTGTGCATAACGAGTCTGTCTTCCACAAAACTTCAAAGTATTTAGCAGATACAGATAAAAGCATTGCAAACAAAGTTATAGGTACAGATAAAATGTGGGCGGGACACAAGAATTTCACCACTGGTCGCATACACATAATTCCATCTTAACTGTGCAGCTCCTCTACAATTTTTATAAAGAATATCTAATGGTGTAGATCTGTGGATTTTTTATACCTCTTTTCCTGCCAGCTTAGTTCCCCAAAAGACGTTCTGCTCACCAGTATTTTAATTGCCACCTGCCTTGCAGATAAAATGCACATACAAACAATTCTTTCTCTGGTATACGAAGCCGGCCTCAATGATACAACAACCAGTACCGTTAACAATTACATTGATCAGAGCGCATTATCATTTAACAGGTGCAAGATGAAGCAAGGCCAGCACCTATGAATTTTTTGACATACTATGTTGGAAGGTTTATTAATGTTAATTAACCAATTATTTTTTGTTCTAAACCTGTTCCTTATTCTGTCCCTTATTTCTTTCCGTTTTCCTACCAGAATGCAGTATTTAAGTGAAATCGCGCGTATTTAAGTGAGGGTTTAAGACTGTTTAGACAGAGCGTATTCTGCCTGCTGAAGACCACGTTATTAGTTTGCTATTCTAAAATAAGAGTTCCTGTCTTCGATGTCGCTTTATTCTTGTCGATAGTGCTTTCACGCCGGGTGAGCTTAATCACCAACTTTCGCGTTCAAATTACTCTGCTTAGCCTTTCATTAATGTATACTTAGATTTAGTTTTAAATTAAAAATTCTACTTTAAGTTCTTGTCATAAATGTTGGCTGATTTGTAAGCACTAGGTAAGCTTTCTGTTTAGTTTACTTAGTTTAAAATTAAAGGGTCTTTTAGACCATTTTTCTGCTTCTGTTTTTATCTTAGACATAGGAATAAGTCGCTTATAGTCTTACTGGGATTTGTCATAAGTTACGTTTAGTAAAAGGCATATTCCTTACAAAGCGTAGCAGGATCATGGCAACAAGTAAGCTTGCTCCCCAATTTTAAGGCAGAACACCTTGGGGTGGATCGGTAAAAGGGTCTCTCAACCCTCTTCCCCTACCACCATTTGAAAGGATTTCAGCTCGTAGTAACTTTTGAGTGCCCCTTGCCTCACAGATATCATTACAGATATCCATACTTTCTCCCGGATTCGAACCCGGACACTTCGGTATATCAGTCTATATCACTAACAAATATTCCCTTGGGCAGCTGTTATCATTTATCAGGTACGATTCCAGGTACAGGTAAAGGTCGGCAGAACACCAGAAATTCATCATTGGTATTACAAAAACAGCTCTGTTTCACTAACTAAACAGTTATACTCCAATTTTCAAGGAAAATATCCAGGTGGGGGGGTCTTAGGGTCTCCTACTCCTCTCACCAAGCTTTCGCGAGCACTTTCGGCTTGCCATGTATTTTGAGTGCCTCTTTGATGCACATTATTATATTATGCTTATAGACAACCATGCCTTCTCCGGGAATCGACACTGGACCCATCAATACGGGATTCAATATCACTAAGCATTATACCGACTGGAGGGCAATAAACATAAGCTATTCTTCTCTGCCATTACGATTTGAGTCCCCGCATATTAGATTCATGTAAAATGCTGGACAGTTACTGCAAACATGGCTATTAAAGCAGCACTTGCCAATGATGCTTAAGTAAAGAATTTATGTTTCCTTTCGTGTTTCTTTGTGCCACAACAGGTCACTTGAATATTCTAATGTGAAAACTGCTTGCCAAAGTGCTCTCTACCATCCTTTGAATGTTGTTTTGAATTTAGTTTTGAATCACTTTGAAAGTGCTAATAAGTGTTACATAACTTTATCATGGATTCTTGTAATATTGATAATGGACTTCATTTTTAAGCTTGAAATAATTCATAAGCCGTAGGGTGCATGTGGGTGATTTAATAGACTGGTTTGGTGACATTAATAAACTTGAAAACTGTCTCTTATAATTAGTAACATTAGAGTCACTATTAAATTCACATAAATATTAAATAACTGATACTTAATACATTAAAATTCTCATCAAATGCACTGCTACAGTATATTATTGTTTACTTTCAACACATATCTAGGAGACTTAAAGACTAAAATAATTCCTCAATAGTAGGAAATAATTTGTAATGATGTTGTACTTATCTACAGTTATTAAATTTACGAAATTAATAAATTAAACAGCTTACACCTTCGTGAGAATAGAGGATAAATTCGGGATAAAATAGTAAATTTCTAAACAAAATTAAATTATTAGAACCCTGTCATAATACATAACCTTGCCTAAATGTCAACAAATTAAAAAACACTAGGTAAAATTGCAAATTTTCTAACAGAAATTAACTTTCAAAATTTTCAAGAAAAGCCATTCCTAATATGATGTTGTACCGCCTAATATAAAGGTTATGGCTGGAGGTCTAGGAAACGTAATGCATTATAAGGCCAAGAATAAATAGCATTCAGTAAATAAGTGAGCGTCCTTAATAAATTTACAATAATATTTTATCCTGAATTTTTTAATTTGCTTTATAACTAGGCACACATATTGTTAATTTTTTTTCCAGTATTAGAATCGTTTAAAATATATAGTAATACTTTAAATACCTTAAACTATATTAGTTATTTTACAACCAGTTTGGACTGCTTAACCTTATTTTGTTTAAAACATTTTAGGGAATATATGTCAACATTCACAATTAAGCTGAGCCATTACAATTCATACCGCACCAGTGGAAATCATTATACCATGAAGAGATCTCCCAATCAGAGTGCCATTAATTCCAACCTCAAGAGATTAACCATCTTTAAAAATATCAGCACCGGGTAGGGTCAGCTCAGCGAGAAAAGTAACCTGAATGATTGGAAACAGATTTATTTTTGTTTCAGATTTCAGCATGAAGTCAGCTGCCGATTGCAGCAGAATCCTTAGAGGTGCCTCTTCTTTCATTGCACAATGCCGTAAATGAAACTTATTGTACCTGGCAGCAATCAGAATATCTCAGAGTGTTAAGAAAGCACAAATCAGATAAAGTCGAATGCATGTTCGAGGAAGCGAAAATTCGAAACATTTCGTTAATTGTAAATTATTCTGGGTCATTGTTTCGTATAGCTTAGTTGCTAAAAGCAGCATATGGGAATTGGAAGGAGGAGGGTTTTGGTCAAATCCCTGTTATGAACCATTAATCATTACTTTTAAGTAAAAAATCAAGTAAAAAAGGTACGAATTTTCTTTTTATCAAACTCTACGTATCATCGCGTAATTGACATCAATAAGGTGGAATGTTCTAGGTAATGAATAAATTGCCTGATATTCATTTCATTTATATGCATAGGTTATGTCTTCATCGTCAATTTACCATTCAGATAACACTTTGAAACACAAAATTTTTCCTGAGAGTGTTTTTCTGAAATTATGCATTACCTTTTTCTTGTTAGGGAGGAGGAGAGGAAATGTTAGATTAACTGATCAAAGCCAAGGGGTTGAGGGATATCTGCGGAAGGAAAGGATGCTTGTCGTGGAAAGCTTTCTGTCAAAAATTTAAATTTGCTCGTATTCTTATTATATATGAAGGGTCAGTAAAATAGTCTTGCAGCCAGCTAGATTGCTAAGTGTTACCAAAGTTCAATAATCTTATACACTTGGCAGTTGATTGGACAGAGGAAAAGTGCAGACCTAATGGCAATATGCTTCAGTTGTACTATGATACCAATTCAGAAGTCAAACAACAAAAATCAGCGTTAATCCACAAAATTTTCACAGGACTAGTTTCGATGGTTTTACCGAACCATCATCTTCAGCTGCAAAACCGCAAATGAACAAGATAGGAAATAATGTTTAGATAAGATAAGAAAGCCTGGACAAGAATAAGCAAGTGGCGCCATCTGTTGGCGAAACCAGAACTAAAACAAAATTTCTCTAAAAGCCGAAGGCAAATTTGGATTGGAATTAGGATCGTTAACTAGAACAGAAAGATTTTTATGAATGTGAAATGCCTCTAGAAAATCCAGTTCTCCAATGGAAGATGTTTTTTGAATAATTTTGGCAGCAGAAAAATTGAAAGTGTGATTTTCGGACCAACAATGTTGAGCAACAGAAGACTTCTGTGTTTCCTTTTTTCTAAAATATGCCTCATGTTCTTTGACGCGAAATTTTAAGGCTCTCTTAGCTTGGCCAATGTAAATTAAACCGCACTGGCAAGGAATCCTATAAATACCCCAGGAATTCATATCCGGAATGGGGTCCTTGAGTATAGAAGTTGGAATTTTATTGATGGGAGAGTAAACAACCCGAAAGTTAAATTTCTGCAAAATATGTGCAACTTTATAGCTAATTGATGGAAAGAAGGGAATGACAACAGAATTTTTATAATCTCCTAAAATAAGAGTGTGGCTTTTAGTGTGTTGAGATGAGAACTTTTTAACTGCTTGATTAATAATGTTGAATAACATTTCTAATGTTAGTCTTTCAGAAGAACAAGAGAGAATTCTAAAATATAATTTTAACTTCTCACAAACCTGTAAACCCTCGATTCCAAAGATTTTGGCTCCTATCGAAAAAGCTTTCAAGTTCAGTAAAGTTTCAGATTCACAGAAAGAAATGATTAGGCATCTTATCGCTCATAATGTGAAATTCAATAATAAACCTTTGAAACCAAATCTAACTGCGAGAGAAAGAGCTACAATGCGCGAAATTCATTCTAACCCGGATATTATCATTTCAAAGGCAGACAAAGGTGGCTAGATAGTCGTCATGGATAAGAACACTTACATCCATGGTGTCACTAAACTCTTAAACGAAGGACCATATAATCCGATCCCTAAAGATCCTTCACCTTTAAAGATAAAATCCTTCACCTCTAAAGACTTGTCAAAAATAAAAACTGCGATCAAATCTTCGCAAATCATTTCAAGCAACTTAAAACATTCGCTTATCCCATCTGTTGCGAATTGTGCCAGATTATATGCTCTTCCCAAAATTCATAAAAGTGGTATTCCTTTCCGCCCTATTGTATCAAATTTAGGTACTGCCTCGTATCCATTAGCTAAATATTTAGTTTCTAGATTTTCCACTCTATTAGACAATAACATTTACACCATAAAAAATTCAATAGAGTTTGTAAAAAAGGTTAAAAACTTTTCTCCTCGTAATTTACTCATGGTTTCTTTTGATGTAAAATCATTATTCACCAATGTCCCAGTGGAGGGTGCATTAAGATGTCTAGAAACCAGACTTCGCGAATTTCATTTCTCTTGCATCGAAATTGATGAGCTAATTTCTCTCACTCAACTCTGTTTGAAACAAACACATTTTGTTTTCCAAAATAAATATTACAAGCAAACTGAGGGATTAGCCATGGGAAGCCCCCTCAGTCCCATCCTGGCTGATATCTACATGCATTATTATGAATCAAAATTGTTTGAAACTTTAAACTTCCCGGCATGGTTCCGCTACGTAGACGATACTTTTACCCTGTTTGAAGGTAATAAAGATGATTTAAATAGAGTTCTTTCAACAATGAATTCTATTGATCCTGCTATTCAGTTCACTTTTGAACTTGAGACTTGCAATTCTCTTCCGTTTCTCGACATTCTGGTCACACGTAACACATCCAACTTCAGTACTACAGTTTACCGTAAACCTTCATCGGTTTGCCTTTCACCACACTTTAAATCATGTCATCCGACTAAACAAAAGTTAGCTTCATTTTATTCCTATGTTTTCCGTGCTCTTCAAGTTTGCTCCTCCAAACTAGCCCTTGATGAAGAACTAAATTATTTAAAAGCAATAGCTATTGACAGGGGCTTTTCACCCAACATTATTAATCAAGCAGTTAAAAAATTCTCATCTCAACACACTAAAAGCCACACTCTTATTTTAGGAGATTATAAAAATTCTGTTGTCATTCCCTTCTTTCCATCAATTAGCTATAAAGTTGCACATATTTTGCAGAAATTTAACTTTCGGGTTGTGTACTCTCCCATCAATAAAATTCCAACTTCTATACTCAAGGACCCCATTCCGGATATGAATTCCTGGGGTATTTATAGGATTCCTTGCCAGTGCGGTTTAATTTACATTGGCCAAACTAAGAGAGCCTTAAAATTTCGCGTCAAAGAACATGAAGCATATGTTAGAAAAAAGGAAACACAGAAGTCTTCTGTTGCTCAACATTGTTGGTCCGAAAATCACACTTTCAATTTTTCTGCTGCCAAAATTATTCAAAAAACATCTTCCATTGGAGAACTGGATTTTCTAGAGGCATTTCACATTCATAAAAATCTTTCTGTTCTAGTTAACGATCCTAATTCCAATCCAAATTTGCCTTCGGCTTTTAGAGAAATTATGTTTTAGTTCTGGTTTCGCCAACAGATGGCGCCACTTGCTTATTCTTGTCCAGGCTTTCTTATCTTATCTAAACATTATTTCCTATCTTGTTCATTTGCGGTTTTGCAGCTGAAGATGATGTTTCGGTAAAACCATCGAAACTAGTCCTGTGAAAATTTTGTGGATGAACGCTGATTTTTGTTGTTTGACTTCTGAATTGGTATTTATTCGGCGTGTTATGGTGTCTTAATTGTACTATGATGTTTATTATATTCATTTCTCTATACCAGAAATACTAATGTAGCAATATTGTATGACTTATATGACTTTTGTGGTAATAGGAAATTTGCCCAAAGATTGACGCTAAGTTTTCTATTAAAAAAATAGACATACAATAAGAAGTCCAAATAATTACTGCTATAGATGATGACCTAAAGCTTAAATTAAATGTAATCAGCCTTTCATTTCTTTTTTAATCTTTCTTAAATCATTACGTCATAAGAGCTATATTTAGTTTCAGTTTGAAATACAGAAGCGTAAAGTAGTTGTTATTTAATAAAGTGCTGTTGAAAATTATTCTTCTAGAAAGAAATTACTTAAAAAGCATTAAGATATTAGATTTAATATCCCATTGTAGAATGAGTCTCAAAGAAATGTTTTACATTAGCATTACTGTAATTATTATTAATTCATCTTATACCAGTAAATGGGAATTTAAGACTCGATATTTAAAGCTAAATCTAGCAAATTTTAGAATAACAACTTACCCTTGGCGTCTTAGAGTACTTTCCTGTTCTGGAGTCCCTAATAGAAGATATTTCTAGAAATTCGGTTTCCTGAAAACAAACAAATACGTTTATTCATAAATATTTCTTTGAAACAAATATACTTATATTAAACATATATTCCTGACTTTTGATCCTGCCCGCGCTTTTCAATCGAATAGTATCTATAATGCATAATAACCTTAAGTCGACGTAATTATATTCGATTATGAATTATCGTATGTGATTTTCAGATAACTTTTATGAGTTGCACGGCAAAATACCAATGAAAGAAGAATTTTATTAAGAGCCTTGTCAATAATGCAAAAATAGAGTAATAATTCCAACACCTTGTGTACTGCTATTGTTCAAAAATAAATTAGTATACTATAACTGAAAAAATATCACATATCCTAATCATCATATATGGTATTTCTCTCGCCTTCTTAGCGAACCTTCGTGGTGTAGTGGTCTGCACGCTCAGCGCGTAATTGAGAGGTCCGCGGTTCGATTCCCGGCGAAGGCGTTTCATATTTTCATCTTTCCGGCTCCCAAAAATACCTAATGTCTCTATAATCATAACAAAATATTAAAGAATAATATTAGACTACCAGAGTCATAATTACAGATAGATTTCGACACATGATGGCAAAAAAATCTAGCTGTCTTATAATACAAGTTGAGACCGAAAAGTAAGGTGACTGATGTCATAATAATAACTGTATTTTATATTTACATATAAATATATCACTCTCCTTCAAAGTAGTTTCCGCCGTCTACCATAAACTTTTGACAACATTCATTCAAGTTCTGGAAACTTTTGAAAATGTCCTTCTTTGAGACTGTGTTAAGTTTCTTGGAAACAGATGCTTGAATACAAAATCAGAAGGTCAAACAACAAAAATCAGCGTAATATTTTCAAAATTTTCACAGGACTACTTTCGATGGTTTTACTGAACCACCATCCTCAGCTGCAAAACCGCAAATGAACAAGATAGGAAATAATGATTAGATAAGATAAGAAAGCCTGGACAAGAATAAGCAAGTGGCGCCATCTGTTGTTGAAACCAGAACTAAAACATAATTTCTTTAAAGGCCGAAGGCAAAGATGGATTGGAATTAGGATCGTTAACTAGAACAGAAAGATTTTTTTGAATGTGAAATGCCTCTAGAAAATCCAGTTCTCCAATGGAAGATGTTTTTTGAATAATTTTGGCAGCAAAAAAATTGAAAGTGTGATTTTCGGACCAACAATGTTGAGCAACAGAACACTTCTGTGTTTCCTTTTTTCTAACATATGCCTCATGTTCCGCGACGCGAAATATTTTAAGGCTCTCCAGTTTGGCCAATGTAAATCAAACCACACTAGCAAGGAATCCTATAAATACCCCAATAATTCATATCCGGAATGGGGTCCTTGAGTATGGAACTCGGAATTATATTGATGGGAGAATAAACAACCCGAAAGTTAAATTTCTGCAAAATATGTGCAACTTAATAGCTAATTGATGGAAAGAAGGGAATGACAACAGAATTTTTATAATCTCTATTTTTATAATGCATTGAATGTCTGAGATGCTTGAAAATCGGTGTTCCTTTACACAAATTACTGAAAATGAGTTGTGAAATTGGCATTAAAGGGACACCGATTTTAAAGCATCTCAGACATTCAAGCTGCTGTTAGGAAAGAACTTAACACAATCTCAAAGAGGACTTTTTCAAAAGTTTCCAGAACTTGTATGAACGTTGTCAGAAGTGCATTCTAGACTGCGGGAACTACTTTGAAGGACAGTGATGTATTTATATGTAAATATGCAATACAGTTATTATTATTACATTAGTCGCCATACGTTTCGGTCTCACTTTGTAGTATATTATACCAAAATAAAAAGCTACGAATAACCGTCCCTTTGTTTTGATGAATATTTCGTATTATTAATAAAATGAATGAGGAAGGTAAGATCAGAATCATCAGAATAAACTGGCTATGAATACATTGGATAAGCTTAATTTCTGAGAAGTTATTATCAGTTACAAGATGAAAGTAGTTGAAATGAATGAAATTAGTATGAAATAAAATCTATAACAAACTACGAAAGGGAAGTACAGTAGACGCCGCATAATGTGATCATGGTTAATGTTATCATTCAGATATTGGTTTCGAATTGCTGAAGTCCTGTCCGATTGTATAAAAAATCATAAAAAATGTTTCACTTTTTATAATCAACAATTCGGTTACTATGATCGGAATATTGTAGAATAAATGTTTCAGCTGAAGTAAAGTCAATAATTTTAAAATTGGTAGTGAAAACTGCCAAGTGATAAAGAAATGTCGTCAAGTAAGAGATTAAGTCCCCAAACAACTTGATTTCGATCTTAGTCAATGATTTCAAATTACACACTGGCAAGTTCTGTTTGAATTAAAAATTTAGATTCTGACAGGGAAAAGAAACTAGGCTTGATAGGAAAGTAATTTAAATTAAAATAACTGGTTAGAAAATTAAAATAAGACTTTACGATATTATGCACACGTTCTAATTAAAATGTTTTGAAAGTACCTGTTTTTTTATTTCTAGTTATATTTACATTAAAATAATAATACCAATTTCTATTTTAAGAGCATTTTTTCTTATCGTTTAATATTATCATTCAGATAAAATTGTGTAAATAACAGTGGCTAAAAGTGATCACAGTAAGCGGAGCCTATTGTATAAAGATTCAGTAGTTCAAGTTTGAAATAATAAATACAGTAAGTGTAATACGGGATTAAAGGTTAATAAAACTAGCGAATAAATGTAACATATCTTACAAATAAAATGGATAATTATTTAATAGCCCATATATGGAATATAATGTATATGAATACTCTTAATGAGCTCAAGTTAGGGGCACAGTGATTTTGATGTGTCATTTGTTGGACTCCGGTTCGAATCTCGGTGACGGCTTTGATGTTTGCAAGCGGATGGCATCGGATGTCTGTGTGGCATGAGAGCACTCAAATTACACGGTGAGTTGAAAGTCTTTCTCGAGTGGTTTGGTGGTAGGGAAAGAAGGGTGGAAATATTTGGACCCATCCCCTTCTTTGAGATGCTCCATCAGAATTCGGATAGAGCTTGGTAATGCTTGGTCTTAAGGCCCATGCCAAGAAAGACGTAATTTTGCCCTCCTGGCCAAAACAAAACTCCTTAACTTGTTCTTACTAACTAAGAGATAAGCCAAAACAAAACTTGTGATGAAAATATATCAAGATGTATAATTTACACAGCTCGAAGAAGATGAAAAGGAAATATTACTTGCCAATATTAAATAGATCAAATGAAACAAGAGTTATACTTGATTTCAATATCCATGGTTTTTCATATAGCTTTTCATGTAAGAAAATGTTTGATGTAGATATTTATGAAAAATTTGCAAACATAAATGAGTATATCTAAAAGAAATTGTTAAAGTTGCTAATTTGTGACGAACATGTAAAATATGTAAAATTATGATTTAAATTCGTTAAATTGTATTATAATTACAATTCTGCCCAATTGTTAGAGCTACAGCGCGGTTATAAAGTGTGTACTTTCATATTTTGTAATTAATTTTTTTTTACATTTTAATAAGCAGAAACTGTTTGATTATTTGCCAATATCGAGAAGTATTTCCCTTTCTGATTTTTTGATTAACTTACCTTGTCTATTAAGTCTTACTTTAGGAGTACAGTTAATTTTTATTAGCCGGAATTCAATTGAAATTGTTTGTCGAAAGAATGTTGCACTTGTTAAGAATTCTTTCCAATGTTTTTTCGTTTCTTTCTTTCATTCTCATTCTCATTTTGTAAGTATTCACATTTTATTTTCTATCATTCTTTTCTTACTTTGCAGCTTGTTATTGTACTCTTTTACATAGTCGTAATTTAGTTGATAATTTGTTCGAAGTAATTAATTTCAAATGCGTATGGAAACCTGGATTATCGTTATTTAAACGACGTGTGTTGTTAATTCGTGTCATTGCATGGTTAGAATATTTTCAGTTACATAAAATTCACTTCTGTGTGTATGTAGGAAAATAGTTTTCAGAATAAAATTTTAATCAAAGTGCTACTTTATTTTAATCAAACTGCAAATAATACATTTACTGACTTTACTGCTCTATTCAAAACTAATTGTGCTCACATTTAAAACTGTATATATAACTCTATATTTGAGCTTTACTTATCTTAGAAAGAAAATCATGCTTTCGAAAACTCATTTAAAATAACTACATTTATAATCGTACATACCTTTCAAGCGCACAGAACATAACTTGTTCTTTAATTAAATATATCCTCTATTAAAAAAGTTATAAACTTTTTGTGGGGGTGAGCACCACAAGCAGATATCATATTTCTTCTTTCTGGCAATGAGTTGAATAAACGTTGTCACTTACATACAGCTACTTAATTAAAATTTAAAAATAGTTTTAAAAATACCTTTTTATTTTATTCTATTCTCTTCAGGTTATTTTACTGTGAGAACTGATACATAATCAAAATGCATTTCAAATTTAGTGTATTTAAAATATAAAAAATTAAGATTATTATATTAAGAGACTTAAATATGCCTACGGATTTTTAGAATTTTCGGCAGCTCTTTTCGCTGTTTTATGTGCAGCTAAAAATCAATTTTATTTATTTAGTAATTGATGAACTAGTTACAACACATCAGCTCCTAACGTAAACATTTTTAAATTAGCGAATAAAATTTTTGAATGCTGCAAATCCTCTGATGCCTGTGGAGATTGAAACGACCAGCAAACATGTATACAAGCACAAATATGTGCACCAAAACATGTACACTTGTTATTACACTGCAATAGCACTGTGATGTTGGAGCACCATTTGAAAGATTGCTCTGGATGCTCTCAAACTTTTATCTAGTGCAATCAAAGCTACAAAATACATACTAACTATCACAGACTACTTTACTAAGTGGCCGAAAACTTATGCAATCCCTGATCAAGAAGCTTCAATCGTTGCAGAAGTCTGAGTAGAAATCTAGATTTCGCGATTCCGATTGCTTCTACTCATTTACCCCGACCAAGGAACAAATTTCATATCTGCCTATTTAAAGGACTATGTAGCATTATTGGTATGAAAAGAGTCAAACCTTTATATTATGTCCACAGTCGGACGGCATAGCGCAGGAATTTAATCTAACGATATCTCAGAAATAACTCTCTTTATTCTTAATCCGAAACTAGCAGAACTAAGACCGAAAAATTCCATTATTTCAACTAGCCTACAGGAGTGCCATTCTTGATAGCCATGGATTTTCTCCATTGCAAATAATTTTTGGTCCTGGTCTTAGTAGACCATGCTACTTGCTATTCGAACGACAGCTGGAAACGCCTTCGTCGCCTAAGCAATATCTGAAGGCTCGACAGAAGTGTCCAGAAGACATTCATCTGTTCGCCAGAGAAAGGATTTACACAGCAAACGACAAAATGAAGATGAGGTACAATGCCAAGCACACCGAAAAGAAATTCAAAGAAGGCGATTTGGTTGTAGAACTCCAAGCGACATCAAGAATTTAACCCATGATGCAAACATCCTAAAAAGGATCCTTCCAAGGGAATAAGAAGATGAGCGAAATAGTGGTGCATGTCCAAAGAACTCGTTTTTTTAAATGCAAAGTACTGCACCATTATAGACTTAAATATTGTGCTAATGAGAGTTAGTTGTCATTGGTCTTGGGTACTGTATGGCCGGGGGCACACAATCGTCAAACATTGATTTATTTAGTAATTTCGCTATTTATTTTATATTTGTTGCCACATTTTTATATAAGTCTTTGTTTCAATAAGTCTTTGTTTCATTTTTATATAAGTCTTTGTTATATAAGTCTTTTATATAAGTCAATAGTCTTTGTTTCTTATATACAACTGCTCATCTTTCCGTACTGAATTTAGCAACCTTTAAATTTTTTAAAATAGTTCAATTCAAATGCGGCATACGAGCAAATTTGATCCTCATGAGCCTCGGTGACAGATCTTTGCAAAAACTTACAGAACGTTGGTACTTCACCAAAGCCACGCTTGCGTTACGCTATATAAATACAGATCCCAGAGCTTTTCAGTTGTAAAACTTAGAGTTAGTTGAACTGCAATTTAAAGTTCACTCTGTAAGTGATTTTGGAAACTGACGATATTTTTTTTTCGCTAAGGTGGAATTGCTTAATATCCGCATTCTCCTTCAGCTGTTTTCAGTTATTCATTGTGTTGCGTATAGTTAAATTATACAACTATCCGCAGTCAAAATATAAACATTCGCATATAATTTAATTTTCTATATTATGTTCACATTAATTTTCTAAAAAATTGCTCCTCTTTAACAGATTAAAGGTTTTGTATTGTAAGGATCTTAAGTTTTACTAACGTTTATTTTATTTTAAATCTTTACTATCACTTCTTATTTTCTACTTCCGGCCAGAATTATAAGCGTGAAGGAGTTTATGCAAAGTTGTCTGGCGAACGCCAAGTATTTAAGTGTGGCCTTTTTGCCAAGCAGAAGAGAGGAAGCCGTGAGTTCGAAGCAGGCCGCTTACCTTAGAAGTTACGCAGTTGCTACTTTGCCTTCCAGGCCAGAGGTTTTAATCCTCTTGATAAATTAAACGTATTGTAGTGTTCACAGTCTCTGTGCTACATACGCTTTCTGTTATTATAAGGCCAATCTTATTCTAAAGTTAAATTAGAGTTTAGTTTTATTTTGATATCTTTTAAGTTAGACCCCGAGTGGAGGGTCATTGTATTCCGAAGTACGGAAGTCATTGTATATAAAGAAAAAAATAAAGGGTTTTGTATACCCTTCGTCTGTATCCTGTCCACTTACTACAATTAGTGAACATAGCTTTAGTAAGCTCTCTGTTCTAGTCAGGTCATTGTATGTTTCCGAAGAAAGTTAGAAGAAACATTGAACCTGATAGTGGCGCCCGACGAAGAATAACCATGGCCGAGTTTCAAGAAGAACCTGTGCTGCCTGCAGAAACAGCTCAGAATCCAGAAATGCCAGCTGCCGCCCTGGAAGGATTTGGGTATATTGTCCAGACCATGCGCGCTTCGATAAAACCAGAAGCAACGTTTAATGGAAACTCACAGGTAACCAGTTTTTTGGAAAAATTGGATGACCACTTCATGCTCTACCCCGTGCACGAGTTTCAAAAAGTTACCTTAGCTACCAGCGCTTTGAGGGGCCAAGCGCTTAACTGGTTCAAATGTATCGGCAGAAGTCTCTTGGGTCAAGCAGGAAGTCCCACCTATACCTACGAAAATTTCAAGACTGCCCTACTAAAAGCCTTCCCTGTTGTAAGGGATCGTGCGAAATTAGAAACAGAACTTTTCAGTATATATCAACAAAGAATGGAAAACCTCTCCAGGTTTATTTTAAGAAAAATTCACGTTTTCAAGCTCTTGTATGGAAACCGTCCGGATCCTGAAATAATTCAAGTGATTTTGCCGAGGTTACTACCCCAAGTGCAAGACTTTATTGAATTGAGAAATCCGACTACACTGGAAAAATTATTTGAGCTAGCAATCCAGTTTGAAAGTAGAAGAACGGCGGACGTCGAAAGAAGACGCCAATATCAACAGCGAAACCAATTTGGTACGCCAAGACTACAGCAAACTCAAGCACATGGCTACGGAGAAAAAGCGAATCAGTGGGCAAGGAAACCCGAGCATTCAAAAACAGCCGGCGAACGTCGACAGTTCAATAGCAACCCAGGAAAAAAGTCTCAAGGCCAGTGGAGAAAGAAGGAAAGCACCGAAAGAAAAAATAATTTAAACTAAAACGGATTTCTGCTGACGAGAGGGTGCGGAAATCCGAAGGCCACGAAAACCCCTCTTCCTACAAGTTAAATACAGTAATGGTGAAAAATTTAACTCTTCCGAAGATTGAAGTCTTGGTAAATAATATCCCGGCCACCGCACTCCTGGATACCGGCGCGCAGTGTTCCTGTGTGGCAGAAGTCTTTTTTAGAAAGTATTTTCGCAAATACCGCATATATAATGCGGATAATACAACAGTATTAGCGGCGCAAGGAGAACAATGTAAGTGCGTAGGTAAAGTACCTTTGTACATCCGTATCAAGGACGAACAAGTAAAGGTGATGTTTTTTATAGTAAAGAATTTGCAAGCACACTTAATACTAGGAATAGACTTTCTTTCAGACGCACAAGCTACACTGGATTTTAATGAAGCGTCTCTTAAGCTGACGATGAAGCCAGTGCGTGTAGAAAAGGTTGAACCGCCAAGGGTAAATCTCGACCACCTGCCTAATGACGAGCAAGATAGAATCCGACAAGTGGTAAGTGAATTTGCTTCCTTATTTAGTGATATTCCAGGATTTACCCAGGTTACTAACCATAGTATTGACACAGGAGATGCATTGCCGGTTCGTCAAAAACCATACCGGTATGATAAGAATAAGGAAAAAATTATAGAATGGCATATTACCGATATGCTACGTAAAAAGATCGTAACGCCTATCTCAAGTAGTTATGCTAGTCCGGTGGTTTTATGTAAGAAAAATAATGATTATCCTTTGGAGCATCCAAAAAGGTGGAGATTCGCTATTGATTACCGTAAATTAAATTCCATAACGAAATATCCGGTATATCCGTTACCGATTATAGAAGAAATTTTAAGGAACATAAAATCAACCAAATTTATGACAACTTTAGACTTAACGAATGGTTATTTTCAAATAGGGATCAGGCCTGAGGACGTGCCTAAGACTGCTTTTATAACCAAGTCTGGCACTTATGCATTTTTGCGAATGCCGTTTGGCCTTTCAGGCGCCCCAGCAACATTTCAGCGATGCATGGACATTGTGTTAAGACCTGTTCTCGGAAAGTCCACATTTATCTATTTAGACGATATCATTATTACTAGTGATAATCTAGACCAACATGTACAGGATTTAAGACAGGTGTTTTCTTTATTAAATGAGGCCGGTCTAAAAGTTAATGTCGAAAAATGCAAATTTGCAGCCCCTGAATTAAAATATTTAGGTTACAAAATATCGCAAAAAGGGATCGAGACAGATGAATCAAAAATAATCGCGGTACAAAAGTATCCCACTCCAAACACGGCAAAGAAGCTCTCTTCTTTTCTAGGACTTTGTTCATATTATAGGTCCTTTATAAAAGATTTTGCGGCTATCGCTGAGCCATTGTTAAAATTAAAAAGGAAAAAGGCAAGATTCTCGTGGACGGCCGAAGCCAATAGTGCTTTCGAAAAATTAAAACAAGCATTAACGCAAGCCCCTGTGTTGAAATTTCCTGAAAAGGATGAAAATTTAGAAATTTCAGCGGATGCTTCGGATTATGCGGTAGGAGCGGTACTTTCGCAAAATCAGCAGCCAGTAGCATTTTTTAGCCGAACTTTAAATCAAACACAAAGAAACTATTCCGCGACCGAGAGAGAGGCACTTGCAGTTCTGTTAGCAGTGCAAAAGTTCCGAGTCTATTTTGGAAAGGCGCCGATAACAGTATATTCTGATCATGCGGCGGTAACTAGATTGTACTCTGGAAAAAATTTATCCCCAAGGTTAATAAGATGGGCACTCAAGCTGCAAGAATATAATCTGGTAATCAAGCATACCCCCGGAAAGGAAAATATCGTAGCAGATGCCCTGTCACGAATTAAATTAGACGAACAGGGTAATACCGTAAAAGTTGCAATGCTGACAGCGTGTACAATAAATTCCCGAGAAACTGTAATAACCGAACTGGGTAAGGATCCTGAGTTTGGAAGTATTTATGAGTATTTGAAGGATCCTGAAAATTTTAGCCACCAAGATATTGTGGCGATAAGAAATAGGGCGGCCCATTACGAACTAATAGATGGTCTATTATTTTATACAAAAACTACGAATTCCAACAACGAATTTCGACCTGTTATCCCAGCTAGTCTTAGATTAAATATCCTGCAAGAGCTCCATGACAGCCCTTTAGCTTCTCATGCTGGTATTCGAAAAACTACTCAACGCGTACGCGAGGCAGTCTACTTTCCTGAACTGCAAAAGTTAACAAGGGCGTATGTCCAGTCCTGCCCAACATGTCAAGCCGTTAATTATATTAATTTCCGCCCGGCCGGGTTTCTAAATAGTATTAAATCCGAATTTCCAAATGAAATAATCGGTATCGATTTATTGGGCCCTTTCCCAAAAAGTCAGTTAAACAAAAGTCGCTATCTCCTTGTTATAGTTGATCATTTTAGTAAATGGACCGAAATTGTTCCCTTAAAACGAGCCTCCGCGAAATTAGTTACCGATTCTATTTTAAATAAATATATTTTAAAATACGGGGCGCCCCTAAAAGTTATATCGGATAATGGTCCTCAATTTGTAAGTAATATATTTGAAGACATGTGCCAAAAACTGGGCATACGTCATTTAAAAATGGTCCCGTATCGGCCGCAATCAAATATAGCGGAACGGGTCAACAGAAATATAGTGAAAATTATCCGTAGTTATGTTAAAAATTTTCATAAAAGCTGGGATAACTATGTCAATGAATTTGCTTTCGCCCTTAGGACCGCAAAACATGATACAACGGGAAAAACTCCTGCTGAGTTATTTCTAGGCAGAAAGATTATAACACCGTTAGATAAACTATTTTATGTGCAACAAAGAGCCCCAGAATTTAAAATGGGTGATATAGAAAAACTAATAAAAGAAGCAAAAAAGAATACAGAAGTAGCACAAAGAAAACAAAAATTGTATTATGACTTGAAACGACGGGGAGTAACTTATAAAGTAGGGGATGAAGTACTAAAAATTAAGCATTCACTTTCTTCAGCACCAGAAGATAAAACTGCCAAATTTTTCCCACGCTTTGAAGGACCATATGTTATAGAAAAAATAACTCACGCTGTTGTAGTATTAAAGGCAAGAAATGGTGAAACCTGTTCCGCAAACATTGACCAGATAAAACCATTCTATGACCGTAATAAAATGCAAATCTTTTCAGATCTTTTGCAGGATCCGGTACGGCAGACACCGCAGGTACAAGTTCCAGAGGTGGGAAAACGACAAGTACAAGGGCAAGCCAATGAGAGACAGAAGCAAGTGAAAAGAAAATTGCCCCGCGGAAAAATTGAAGGTACAAAGAAAAAGAAGTCGTTCCACCGTCCAAAAAACAGAGTTCACGAACACCCCCAGAATGAAGAAGGGAGAAGGACGACGTATGTGGAAAAGACCGGGAGAAAGGACGGCAACTATAACCCGGCTGTGAAACGGAAGATTGACTCATCCGACAGAACTCTCCGCAGCAAAAGTCGCCGAACTGCGGAAGGGCCATCAGCGGCGGAGGAAAAAGTACAAGAAAAATTTGAACGGCCAACAACGAGGTCCAAGCAGGATCACGACAGAAGTTTCCCGGTTCCACCAAGACCAGCTGCCTTCAAACGGCCAAGACCACAAGCAGAGGACAGAAGGAAGATGTTCAAGGGTGGCCGTAGTGGTGAAAAACGGAAGCTTCCAGAGGAAAGCACTGAAGGGCGAGCCCGTACAAGAAGGAGGATCAACCAAGCAACGGTCTGCAGCACCTTTAAAGACTGGGCCCAGAAAAGGATGTCTGAATATTACAAAGATAAGTAAAATTTTGTGTTACTTTACAAACTTAAGTTAATCTTTCATTCTTACTGCAAGTGGCAGATTTGAAGAAGTTTTACCTCATGCGAGGTCTACCTTTATCGCCAAAAGGGCGAGAAATGAGTTGTGACCGATTTTCTTATTATGTTTTTCAATTACTCGCGCGTAAAACTAAAGTTGATGTATAATAGCGTTGTATAAAGACTTAAATATTGTAAAAAGTTATTGTATAAATTTTATTTAAAACATTCTAACAAGAAAGAAGTTTTAGTCTGAAAGACTTTTTGAAATGTAGTATTATTTCAATGTAGAAAGAATTGGCACTTGCTTTGAAAAGAATAGAAGTTAACAATGTACTACTAATGTATGTTTTCAAATGTGTAAAATTAACGGCATCTTGATATGTTCTTGTATACATGTGAACTGTTATTTTGAATGTTTAGAAATACCGTGATATGGTAAAAGTGAAAATAATGTTAAAAAATTTGTTATTCGTGTGACTGTAAAGATTAAATCATGGTGAATATGTGTTAAAGGTTGAATGATGTAGTTAGGCTCTCTGACGCTACACTTTAGAGTTAGCCACTTTCAGAATAGTACCTCAGGGTCTAGAGTTGAAATTAGGGTGTGTTAAGAGGTCTCCTATGTTGAATTTTAACACGTTAGTGTTTTGATTGTAGGAGGAAGTGTTGAACACATAGACAGAAACACATTCGTGTTTGGTGTTTTTACAACACATGTCAGAGAGCACGGGGAGAGATAATTAAAATAGTCATGAATGAAATAAGAATGTTAAGAAAAGTATATTCTATATGTTATTTGCAATGTCATTCTGTAACATTTCATTAAACTAGTTTTCCTTCCAGATCTCTGGAAGGAACCAGAATTGAATAAAGCTCCTGTTTTGATGCAGTACAGATGAAAAAGAAAAAAGATTGTTGTATATTCCGGGAGCTGCTATTGTAACAAATTTCTTTCTTTTAAAATTTTCTAGTTTCTAGCTAAGTTATGTTTGTAAAAGTTTGGCCTCGCGTTAGTTTCTAGAGCTAAAAGTTTTCAACAAGGTCGTTTTAGACCTCAGTTTCAAACTAATTAACTCTGGCGGGAAGTATGTAAGGATCTTAAGTTTTACTAACGTTTATTTTATTTTAAATCTTTACTATCACTTCTTATTTTCTACTTCCGGCCAGAATTATAAGCGTGAAGGAGTTTATGCAAAGTTGTCTGGCGAACGCCAAGTATTTAAGTGTGGCCTTTTTGCCAAGCAGAAGAGAGGAAGCCGTGAGTTCGAAGCAGGCCGCTTACCTTAGAAGTTACGCAGTTGCTACTTTGCCTTCCAGGCCAGAGGTTTTAATCCTCTTGATAAATTAAACGTATTGTAGTGTTCACAGTCTCTGTGCTACATACGCTTTCTGTTATTATAAGGCCAATCTTATTCTAAAGTTAAATTAGAGTTTAGTTTTATTTTGATATCTTTTAAGTTAGACCCCGAGTGGAGGGTCATTGTATTCCGAAGTACGGAAGTCATTGTATATAAAGAAAAAAAATACAGGGTTTTGTATACCCTTCGTCTGTATCCTGTCCACTTACTACAATTAGTGAACATAGCTTTAGTAAGCTCTCTGTTCTAGTCAGGTCATTGTATGTTTCCGAAGAAAGTTAGAAGAAACATTGAACCTGATAGTATTACTAAATAATATTAGAAAATTAATTAGTATATTGTTTTAATACTTTTAATACTTAATTTGTGAAACTCTCGTGATAACCTTTTATGATAATTTTTTTAATACCGGGAGGAAAACATATGAGATTCATAATATATAATTATTTAAACAAAAGCAATTTTTCCATCAGTATTTTATGGTTTTCAAGTCAATTCCACAAGTCAGTTTAAGTAATATATAGTTTTCCAAACACATAAATTTTACAAAGTTGTCAGATGTTTGTGACTGCTCTTGTATCCCACATTTTATGCTGCACTAAAGGAAATTTTATGCTTATCTGCACTTTAATTATCTAAATTAAATGCACTGAAACGTAAATGAATGATAATTTTTCTTTGCACTGGGGGGACAACTCAACAAAAATAACTTCGTGTGATTTGACAGTGTAGAAATAAATGCGTAAAATTTTAAAAAAGTAAATAAAAAACTATATTCTGATAATTTTTTATTAAAAATCGATTATGTAAAGTCAAGGAAATTGTTTATGTTTTTATTAACTATCAAAACTATAAAAACGCACATTTTTGTCTTAAGCTCGACGTGGTACTATTTTTTAAATTAAAAAAGAACATGTTACGCAACGGTGTCTATTTCAAGAAAACGCAGAGCATCAAAAATAACATCAAAAGTACCTTTAGATGAAACAATGAAGCATGCATTTTTAGCTTTGACGTGGTCTCGCAATACTTTGAGCGATTCAAAGTTAAATTCTATTCATAGTTATAGACAAGATTTCATGCTCATTCTTTTTTGAAAATGCAGTCAAAGTATCTCTATCCCATTCTTTCACTCTTTAATAAGTAAACGATAAGAGTCTTAAATACAAACTTACAAAACTCTCATTTGCAAATAGAGCTCAGCAAGTCAAATCTAGCATCTTAATAATTAAGGAAGAGATGTAATTCGAGTCTTGGTAAAACTGAATATCAGCATTTATTATTGCTACAAAGGTAAATCCTATTTTACGTTAGTTATCATTTAAAATAATAATATGTAGGAAAATTAACAAACATATTTTTTTTTGTTACTAGTATTCTTTAATACGCTTTTCATTTTTCTTTCAAATCGGATAAAATTTTGACTAATGTTTTTATTTAATTTCTGTTTTCAATATTTTACTACATACATTCTAAAAATTGCGTTCCTTTTTCACTCTGTTATACCACTTGGCAGATAAGCAATTAATAACCGTTCTTGAAGTTTAACAATACTGTCAAGAAAGTATAGAGTCATTGGTAAAACTCAAAGAGCTGTCATCTTCTTTTCTACGCGGATAAATACCAACCATAAGAAAGTACACTCCTTTTTAGTGTTGTCTGTTCCCACCTCACGTAAAAAATGTGAACACCGGCTTCCTCTTTCACCTTTTGCTTTTGAATTGACGTCTCTTTGGGATCATGTTCGGTTCTTTGACACGCAATTACTAAGGACTGCTGCGACACGCCATCTTAGGTCACGAGGAATTTCTATTTGCTATGCTATAAAAAAGTAACCCAAAGCGTAGTATTGTGTTAAGATTTAACAAATTACTCAAATTGCTTTTAATATTGAATGCAGTTATTTCTACTATTAGAAGAAAGGTTAATACATATTTATCGTTGGAGTATCAATAATTAGCATGTTATTTCTTTGTAATTTTTAGAATCATATAAAAATGAGTTTCCATTTGCTATACTGTGTTCGAGTACTCTATACTATGTTTAAATACAGATGTAGCTATAAAATGTTTAAGCATAATTTATTGTAGGTAAGAAATGGAGAAGGCTAAAAAACGTAAGCTATAAATGTATTAAATAATTTAAAAACAATTCACATAATTAAATTTAGTAATTGATTTTAATATTAGAGGAATCTAAAGACATATTTCTCCTGAAAGGGTAGGTTGTATTCAATGCACCTGTGAACAAGAATGTTATTCTATGGTTTAGAAATGGAGGAAGTAATTTGAGGTAAGAATGCATTTCCGATCCAAAGTAGTACGCAGAATTAGAAGTTAGATGTTTTCTCTTTCTGTAGTCATTTGAAGCCGTGATTTTAAAGTGAACATCGAACGCTCTAGTAAATCGCATTTGATGTAGTAGAAATACAATTTATGTAGTATGCCTTTTAGTAGTAAATATGGTTCCTGCCAAGCGAAACAAACACAATACTAGTTTCAAGTGCGAAGTCGGTTAATTTCGAAAAAAGAACTAAGATTCTGCTGCAGCAAGGATGTTTGATTTTGGTGAAAACTCCATACGTGAGTAGAAGTAAAGTGAAATCACAATAAATTATATACCAAAGAATAAGCGTACTTTGAATAAAAGAATAATGAAATGGCCTGTTCTAGAAGAAAGTGCTGCAAATAAGGTCCCAGAAAACTGCCAGAATGGATCAATTTAACAAGAAAGAGCATATGTTTATTTACCTCAAAGAGGGGTGAATGAAAGTGAAAGGGAAAAATTTAAAACAACTTTGAGTTAGCATAATCGATTCATAGAATAGAATAATTTAGTTCTACTAGAAAAAAGCAAAAGTTCTGCAAAAACTTTCGAAAGATTTAGACAACAAATTTATGTTTCCATAAGCATATGTTATTGACCTACGAAGGCAGAAAAAATATTTATCGTCACATTTTAGATATATGGATAAAACTCCAGTAATGTTTCATATTAAAGGAAATAAAACAATTAATGTTAAAGGGAAAGAAAGGGTTCACCTAAAAGTAAGAGACCACGAAAGATCTCACCTCACCGTAGTGCTTTCCAACTGAGCGGACGGAACAAAACTAAAATTCGTGCTTATTTATTTTTAAAAGAAAGATATTACCGAAACGTAACTTCCCAATGGTATTTTCATTCATATTCACAAGAAACGATGGATGGAAGAAAACGATGTGAAATTTTGGATAAGAAATATTTGCCAAAAGCGTCCTGTTGCTTTAAGGAAAGTCTTTTAGTTCGGACATGTTCAGATACCATCTAACGGATCATACGGAGAAATTCTCTGAAGAGTGTAATACGGATATTGCAGTTATTACAGGCAGATGAGCACTATTACTTCAGCATTTAGACATGTGTATCAATAAACCATATAAAGCAAATTTAAAAACAATTACAAAAGAAGGCTAAATGTCAGTTTAGAAGAAATGTATGAGTGGATAATAAAATCAAGAAATGAAATTAAACGCGACATAATTCAAAACATATTTTAAAAATGTAGTGTATCTAATCTAGATGGAACGGAAGAAGATTATTTATTTATAGCTCAGAGTAAACGTGATGGTGAAGACAAAACAGAATTCGATTATGTGCCGGAAGATATCACGGAAGACGAATATGATGAAGTTTTTATATTATTCGATTGTGAAAATTTTTAAGTTCAAAAGGTATGTCATTTCTTTTAAATAAAAAGCATTTAGACACGTGTAAAAATCTGATATTTGTATGCTCATGATTTCCTTATTTTTAAATCTATAATTTTTATATTCACCGTATAACGCGCCCTAGTAAATTTCTAGCTATTTTTTGTATAATAGAGTGCGTTATGTGCCGGATTATACGGTACTTTTATTTGGATTAAAGTACTAAATGCTTACTATGCTAGTTCGAAATATACTCAAAATCTTTCTACTTATGTGAAAACCGCATTAATTATTTTGCAATGGGTTTTAAGCAAATACTCCTATGACCGATGTCAAAAATTAAAGATATAGCTTATACATATGAGAATAATGTATTATATTTATTTCATTCACTTTTTTTAAACATGCAGAATATTTTTAGACCGAGAAGAAGGACACTTTTCTATCGTAAAATGCACCTGCATTTTTCTCAAAGACTCTCTAAAATTGAAAAATCAATTGGAATCTAAACTCGAAACTTTCCTGATTAAAATTTGAAATCGGACACCTCATCTTCCATATGCTATAGAAAATATAAATTAAAAGGAAACATTTAGCACACCTCTTCTATATGACCGCTTATCTTCTGTTTGAAAAGAGAATTTGAATAGCAAATAATCCTTTTTATCATTAGCCTACTTTGCTTGTAAATTTATCTCCAGAAAGACAAATTTGCGAAAGACTTGCTTCTGGAGAAAAGTGAAATCGAGTTCTGAAAAGCATTGATAAGAAGGTTATAAAAAAAGCATAAATTACAAAGACGCACTTGTTCAGAGACGTGTCTCAGACCTCAATGAAGGTGCTTTAGAATTCATTTTATATACGAGTCAGATGACGCATAAGACAAGTGATGTGCTTATGAACGATTTAAACTTTAACTTATTTCAGTAATCCTTTTGAAATTATTGAATACTTTTCTTATCCTTCTGTTGTCAGTTTAGACTGCCGGTGATTTCTCAAACTCCAGTGTACTAGCTATCTGACTATATTATAAAGGAAACGAGAAGACAAAAATACAACTGATTTGATTTTGGAAGTCTATCTTCACTACCAATGAATTCGCACTAGCATTTAAATCCGTAAATACACTATACGAAGAATAGTAGGAAAAGCAAACTTTTGAACTAAAGTAGACTATAAACCCTCTTGTTTTCCTTCATTAATTTGCTTTCTTTAAATGCCCAGTATATGCATAACTTGTTCAGGTTTAAAACAGGAAAATTATAGCATTCTTTTAATATTTATTTATTCGTAAGTTATATTCGTATTGTTATATTCAAGTGAAAACATATCGCAAAAATTTTGAATGAGAATTTGAAAATATATTACAAAAGTATTTAAATGTGAATTAGTGAATTTGGTAGCAATTAGGGGAGGAACGTGTAGCAGAATATTTTTTATTTACAAGAAAGAGGTATTGATGTTTAGACTAGAGATGTTAGTTTGAAAACTTTGTAAATTATTGAAACAAAGTGATCTGTGTGTAAAAATGAATTAGTGTGTGCATAAATGTATAAACACACAGTTTAATTACCACATAATATGAAACAGGAAATATTAACTCTCAATCATGCTAAATATTTATTTACGATGAAAGTGGCGGAAGACATTTATTTACGATAAAATCGGCCGATATTTTTAAAGATTACTGTACACTGTAACAGACTCCTTGGAAAGTTTTAAGTTTTATTGTTTTCATAATTAAGATAATTGCTTTTAGCTTCAAACTTTCAAAGATTTAATATTACATTAAAGTACTTAAAACACTGACTTGCTCTGATAGTTAAAACGATCTCTAGGAATATGTGGCATAAGTTATTTGGTTCGTATTTTCTTTTCATATCGAAACTAAATGCATGCAAGAAACAGTCATGTAAACAGTTAGCTAAGCTAAATATGAATGTGTTACTTGTTTTTCTAGAGCAGCCCCTATAGGTAAAAATAACCTAATTTGTTGCCCTGTAAAATTTTGTATTAATATTAAATTATGACATTAAAATCAAAGTAGTTACAGTCAACTTTCAAAATGAAAGTAGTTACAGGCAAATTTCAAGGCTGTAACCAAATTGTGAGCACTACAAAGCGGTGTAAAAATTTTTAACAGCTTTCTAATTCCCGTGCATGAGTATTTACAAAACATTTTTGCCTATAAATTGATGAAAATTATATATTCATATTTTGTAAATAAATTTCTATATCAGAAGTCATTTTGTAATACCATCAGCATCAGTGATAGTTCATTGAAAGTTTTTATTGCACTGTTACAATAGTTTATTTGAGACCAAATGCAAAGGTTTTTATAATTTATTAAAAAAATGTTTGATGCTTTTCATCTTTAAGAATTTTTTTGAAGAAAGGAAATTTTATTCGATCGAATTCATCAGTGAAGGGAATGCTAAAAAATAATTATATCCTAAGCAGAATTTTTTAACCCCCCTTTTTACATGCATCGGCAAAATGAGAGACACCCCAACGAACAATAAGTGATGTTTGTTACAGCGTGATACACTTATAAAAAGAGAATTATACACTATACTCAGTAAGTTGAAAGATCACCGTTGGAGATGATACAACGGTGATACAACATGTCTAGGTGCAAACGCAAAAAGCGTGCGGATTGTCAGAATTGCATTTAGGTAAATATCAGTCAGCACAAATGCACTAAACTCGAATGCATATGAGATCGCAAGGGGAAATTAACAACTGTAGCGTTATTTTTACTCACGGTTATGCCTACCAGAGTCTCTTGATTTGAACCAGACATTTGCAAAGAGCAGAAACAAAGTATTGCATTCATCAACGTAAATTTTGTGATAAAATGATGACCTGCTGGAAAGCTTTTCAGAACCTTATATAAATATGAATGGTCCACTAAAAAGTTTAAAAGAAATTGAATCTAAGTAACGTGTTCACCAATAACTGCATTTATAGACTAAATTTAGCAACACATTAAACATGAATAACAGATTCTTGATTATCCATAGGCTCATGAATGCTTTTTTGTGAAAAGTTCTGATGTCCAACTAGAGCTGAAGGTGACGACATTTCAGATACTTGTCTTTATTGGATCTCGATAAATGATGTCTCTGCTGATATATGGCAATATTGTCATTCATTTATCCATCTTTGACGGAGGCTGCAAATAACTAATGAAGGACAACTCTTAGCTGACAATTACACCGTTACTACAATGACAATCATTTCATACAAGATTATAAAACAGTTGTCTGAAACGTCTTATTATCTTCTTCAACTTTGCAACAGTCATTAGATCTTTACAATGCATCACATCGATGAAGTGAAGAATTTCAGAGTTGCAATTGGTGCTTTCCCATAAAAATTAATCATGTTTTACAAAGAGTACTTCATCGCAAAATGTTAACATGCTTTGGACTTAGTAGTTGGATTTGCTCTGAAGGTGATCATGACATTTTCTTAAGTAACGCAAAGATGTCCTAAAATTACGAAACTGCACATAACAGTTCCGAAATAAGTAAAATTATTACATTAGAATGAAATGGTGATTAATATGCGAAATATTATATCAGTTCATATTTTTATAATTCCTAGTATTTGACGACAAACTTCATATCTTTCTGCTTGACATAATTGTAAATAAAATGTATACGATAAAATTCTTTACTAAAATTCAAAATTTTAACTGGCCTTATGCAAATTGGTAATTATACCTAGCCAGTTAATATTAATGCACTGCACTTCATTTAATGTCTTGGTGTCTTGGATTACCTCGCATTGCATACTTGATATAGGAAGCATAAAATATGTAATAATTTGAAATTCATAGCGTTTATAGAAGGAAAAATGAATTCTAACAAAAAAAAATTTCTTTTAAAAATCCATATTTATTTCTGCTTCACAAAAAGGCTCGATTCAGCTAAATTTATTCTTCTGAAGCAAATGCAGTCTCACCAAATGAAGTGCAAATTTACTTCGCTGCATAAAGAATCAAGCGATGCAACTCCTTACATTGACAGCTACCTTTTATATGACTTGTTCTACAGCATGGCAAAGGAGTTTTATGACTCCTTTTCAGAGCCATGTAAAAGGGGAATAGAACTATTAGTAGAAGCCATATAATTTTTATGGGCCTCTGCTTGCGATGGCGCTCTCAATTCCTACGCAGATAAGTTTATGTCTGCTACGTAGGCGGTTGGTTTCTGGTTGGTACGATATTAATTAAACTCTTCCTTATATCTAAGGAATAAATGAGTTCCCGTAATGTCCGCGCCTCCCTTCCATCATTTCAAAATAATTATTACTTTGCTTTACAAAGAACATTAAATTTCTTGCTCTTCCATTTAATCTTGCATTCATGACACAGGACGAAATGTACTTTCGAATTGTCTGAGGGAAATTAATTACTCATAAATTTGGCTGTTAACGCTGCCGACTTGAAAAAAAAATGTTGTAATTACAGGAAATGGGAGAAATTTTCTGATAGTAACATTCAAGAAACTAATCTCAGTTATGGAGAGTTTGAAAATAGTTATGTCAGCATTAAAATGCACGGATTGCAAACGGTATCGCCATTTTACCAAGTTCTTGAAAGAAACTTCCTTTCATAAAACGATTTTAAATTGCGTGAGCTTCGACTAGGATTTGAACTTCAGGCATTCCTGAACAGTGGATAATCTCGTGCGAGTAACTGAATTATCAGAAACCAGTGGCCAGTACTGTATAATTTCTAACTGCAGTGAAACTGGAAATTTACGTCTTGATTGATGAGGGATTTGACTTTGATCTGAATCAGTGTACCATGGGTGATTTCATGAGAGAAACTAAACATGCATATGAAGTTAAAAGATCAAAAGAATTAAAACTTTTGCTATTATTCAATGGAACTGGACAATTTTTGGTGCTTTAAAATACAAAAACATTTTCCCCCGTAAAAACGCCTCTCGTTTTAAAATATGTTACATAGTAAACGTTTGAAGAAAAAATATAAATATATGCAACCAGATTGGATTAAATAATATTACTTTATTAAAATCGCCATAGAGATTTGTGTTTAATAATTTTTAACATAGTCTTTTGAGTATCAATCATGAATAATTCATGAATAATTTCAATCATGAATAATCATGAATAATTTGAGTATCAATCATTATTAATTAAAATGTTTCCAGTTACATATAGCTAACAGGTAATGGAAGGTATTCCCAATTTCCTACTAAAAAAATCTTTTTTGTTTTCTGAAAATATCTAAGCGTTGAAATTATACTACATCTTTGGTTTTATATCTTATTTATCGTTTAATTATTTTCTGTTTCTTTTCATATGCGCTTAAATTAATTCGAGGTGAATTATTCAATTCCCCTGAATTTATATGGCTATATATTCCAAAGAAGATATTATATGAATTTTTCTAGGCTTGTTCATTGATGGGTTATGAAAACACCGGTCAGAGTTATCTGTCGTAGAAAAGATGTCTTAATGGAGGTCTTTCTAGGAGAAACTGCTTTTATCTAAGCTACTCAAAAGGAATAAATATAAACCTCAAACGCCAGAGTGATCTCTTAGAAGAAACCGGGATTAAAAACATGGTCCATGATCGTTTTCTTCGATGAATGCTGAATTTTACCTCTGTGGATATTTTCTTTTTGGATCACATGACATTGACGATACACTGTAAAAATGTGCACAATTCTCATTTTATTGTGGAGGCACTCAACAGGCGGCCACAGCTGACAGGGGACCACTGGGTGAGCAGCTGTGACGCCAAGAAGACTTTCAGCTTTATTGCTCACTCAGTGGCCCACAGCTGACACTTACAAGCATGCCTTGTTCGGGATTCAAACCCAAACCTAGTAGTACCGTAGGTGAGCTCACCTAACCTCTATATAGTCTGGGCAGCCAAAAAGTAAATATACAGAAGGTCTAATACTAAGTTAGTTAGAAGGTGTCATATGTTAACATTTGTATAATACACTGATCCTAAATATGCAGATACCTTCTTCTTTTTGTTATCTTAAAGTCCTTTCACTGCAATTGCTTTCGATATTAAGCTTTAAGTGGCAAAGCATAAAAACGTTAACTATGCAACCTTCTGGAAAGTAGGCTGAATTTGAACGATGATTTAGAGTAATTTTTTCGTTTTAAAAATTAGGAAGTTCTTGAATAAAATATTAGTATAGGGTTTATTCTTAACATTTGTTTGGTTTCACTTTCGAAAATACTGTTTTCTGCTGAGTTATTGAGCCTTTTGAATAAAATTTACAATAGATTTCGTTTGATATTTCTGTTAGGTTAGGCTTCTGAAATTATTTTCTGTTTTAAGAAACTTAGTATTATCCTTTTATTGCTCAAATAGTAAATGAATATTAGATTCCACTATTAACACCTTATATATTATCCTTTTATTGCTCGAAATTTATTTACTGAAAAAGGGAATAAATTATTCTTAATTTCCTGGAAAGTTTATTTAATGTTATTTGTGAATTGTTCAAAAGTTTGCTTTTCATTTTGTTTTTTATAATTTTCAATGCATACTTCAATCATTTTGCAGAATAATTCAGCTGCGAAAATAGGCGAGCATGCAGATGTAAACAAGTCTGTTAACTGCAACCGAAGTTGGAGTAGATCCAACATGGTATGAGGAACTGTAAGGCTGCCTAAAGCTGGTGATTAAATTTATCCAAATAGGTCTTTAAGTGGTAAATGCTTAATTATATTTTATAACAATAGACAGGAAACGTAACCAGGGTTATTCCAGGGATACATGAATCAGTTGTACTATTACAAAATACCTAAAGTTCTGTTATACGTATTTATGTACTTTCAAGAATATTTCTTTGCATTATTTTAGCTTTAATACTGAAGATCTCGCTTTAATATATGATGGCTGCTTTAACTTAACTGGATGTTATTTTCTTTTGCAAATTAGTTGGTATGGAAATAATCGGTGATAACTCACTAGTGTCAAATTCGTAGCCATTTATTAGTTAGTCTATTAGGCAAGGAACTGAATTATTGACTAAGCTATGAATTGCTATTTTACTTATCTAATAAAATTAATATCACACCATTAAATCTTTTATTTATATTTACATGAAATATTTTTCAGCAGAACTGAGGAAGTGTGAATTGTAATCTATTTCAAGCTGCATCGTTACTCTTTCTTAATTTTCCTTTAAAGATATATTTCTTATATATTTCTTATTAACTGATATATTAAGATTTAAACTTCCCATTTGAATTAACAGTTTAGTACATTTACTAAATGGGTAAATAAGAGCAACGTTTGTTTTGCTGTTGATGGAGAGGGAGATAAATCTGATCATCCTCTAAACCGGTAGAGTTTTAACCGAAATCTGTATCATTCTAAAATTTCTTTAAATTGAATTTTATATTCACTTTATACTACACGATGTTTATCGCATCAATATGCTGCCCAAGAAACCGAAAGTGATTAATAAGGCTTAAAATTGCTTCCTGTTGTACATGAAATTTAATATAGAATCGTTTCTGTTTAAATATATATGCGATAGTGATAAAAAATAGTACTTAAAATATTTCAAATAACTGAAACTAAATAACAGTTTAAATTATTTATTTGGCAATATAAATATAGCAGAACTGATTACAAGTTAATCAAAGATTTGCTGTTTCTGCAAGAATTGTTATGTTAATTATTTAATAAATCAAAATTAAATTTAACAGAGCATACACAAAATCCTTAACATTCCAATAACACACTGATAATTGAAGAAATGTTGAGAAAAATCAATATATATTTGATTTTATTCAGTTCCTTCTTAAAATGTTTCTAATTCCCTTTAAAGCCTACGTAAAAATAGGCTTTATTTTTATAAATACATTGTTTTAGTTTTTCAGGAAACAAAATAAAAATGTGCCCCCAAAACAAATTTCTTGTCTAATTAAATCTTCTATACATTTAGAGCTTAATCTAACAACTTCGATCATTTTCCAATAAAAAGATATCTTTATTTACAAAACTTAACCGAAATTCGTCTGTGCAACGAAAAACGAACAGAAAGTAAACACAAAGTACAAAATAATTTCTTAAATTGAGCAACATTATGCCTCAAAGTGTTCCAAACTATTAAAAAATAATTTACTATAAAATATATTTAACACATGAGGTAAATTCTGTTCGAACCATCTACATCATATTTGCAACATTTTCAGGTTGTCTGAAAAAGGTTGTTGAAAATGAATTATTCGGCACTCTTAATAAATCGAAAATATGCTACATGATTTTCAATTTGTTGTTGATTAAAAATGCCGCCTTTTTCATTTGCTATTCTCAAATATATAGCACAGATATCAACCATTTTCATTATAAATAATATTTCATTCAAATAATGCATTCTATTCTCTAAACCTGTTATATTGGTGAATCATAAATAATGTTCTTGATGTTTGTTTCATTATTAGATATCAAATAAATTTTTTCCTCCTTCTCAGATCTGGGGAAAGTTCACATGGCCACTAATTTAGGAGTATATTTAAATAACAGAACTTTTGATGTATCAAAAGTCTTCAAATTGATTTTCTGTCAAAAACAACTACGAGTCACCTCCTCCAGAAATTGTTCCTCTTAACCTACTGGCCTTGTTTTTAATTTGCTGAACTTGTAGGAGGAGGAATGACATCGGTCAGAAGCAAGAGAAGATGGAATTTGATACCTTAATCGATAATCTTTATGTTCTCTATGAGCAATATCAGAGTATTTTAAAACCAGGTACAAAAGCAGACTTAACTTGGTGCATATTTCGTTTTGAATAAAACTCTACGGATTTCGACGGTCATTAGATATATATTTTTCTTTTGTCACAATTCGAATTTTTTAACTATACGGATGGGGCAGCATCTCATTCCCTTCCAATAACTGGAGTTTTGCAGTAAATAATGAAATAATTCTAAGTGGTTTTTGCAAATCATACCACATGTATATATATGCAGTTTGTTTTCAGAGAGGTAAGACTATTTTATTATACTGTTTTCTCTTATCGATGCCCCAATGTTATCAGTCAAAATAACGAGAATAAAATACTTCAGTCATGAAGCTATAAAATATAGAATAAAGAATAACATGTCACTCAGATTCCTTACTATTTATTTACTGTTTCAGCAGCAACTGCTTTCCTCTTAATAGTTAAGCATCACCCCCATTATTTTTAAGATGCATGATTTTAGAGTGGAATTTATATGAAGCCATTTCTATACGATTTTAAAAGCGTTTTATATCAATATTAGCCCTCCAGATGGTATAGTGGTTAGGGACACCGAGGGTAGTACCGATGGGCCCGTGTTCGAATCTCAGAGAAGGTATGGATGTTTATAAGTGTATAGTGTCTGTGAGGCACGGGACCGCCCAAAATACACGGCGAGTCCTCTCGTAAAGTCGTTGGTAGGGAAAGAGGGGTGAAAGACTCTAGAACCGCCCCCGGAGTGTACTCCAGCCAAATTGGAGTAGAACTGAATAGTTAGCGCGGCGGGACTGTACTTGTATGGCTAATGGTCAACTTCTGGTGTCTTGCCCAATTCTAATTGTACCCGGACCTACATAAGTATAAAAACCAACTTCGATGATTTAATGATAAAGATAATTTGAAATGTTGTAATTTGCGTAATTTTGTGACGACAGTATAAAATTTCTGAGAGATTTATTTATTCATTTATACCTGTAAATCATATTTCTTTCTTTCGCAACTTTTTACTTTCTTTTCAAAGAATTACTTTCTTTCTTTTCAAAGAATGTATTAAGCTGAATTTTTGTACAATTACTTTCTTTTCAAAGAATTCTTTACTTTCTTTTCAAAGAATGTATTAAGCTGAATTTTTGTACAATTTAAAATTAAAATTAATTTTCACATGGGAATAGATATGCTTGGTGGGTATAGAAAAATTAGGAAATAAAAGGCAGTTCTTTGATACTTTGATAGATGTGAATATCTGATATCTGACTACCAACTTTTGTGATAAACCTGACTGAAAATTATGCATACTGAGTATTTCTGTATACAAACTATTCTTTCTTTTGAGCGTTTTGTAGCTTACTAAAAATACATGCTTCCAGAAATTAGAATAAAAGATATTTTTTTTTCTCTTGGATTTTAAAATTTATCATTTCAGACGAAGTATCTATACATGCAGAAAATTTAAATGAAAATGCGTTATGATAAAGGTTACAAAGAAAACGCTTAGGAAAGAAACTATCGAATTACTTTATATTTAAAACTTCGTTTATTCCAGATTATCTTATGAGTTATGAAATCGTAGATGCTGGATACTGTACTAATCATACATACTTAAGAAAGCATGCATAGCTCTTGAACAGAACTTGTAGTGTTCCTCCCCTTGATTCTACTAAACTAAGAGTTGAGAAACCTAGTGAAATACTAAGCGAATAATCGCTTAAGTCCAAGAACAGAAACGTAACCTCAAGAAGAGTTAATTACCCTTTATTTGATGAAAATTAAGATTTACAGTTGGCTCTTTTCTCAGGGCGTACAGCAAAGCATCCTTAGGCTTAAACTCAAAATGTAAGAAATAAGAACTAACTAATGACTAACTAAAAGGATTTAGCCAAAGCTAACACAATACTAAACTAGTTGGCCCGTGATGTTAACTTAGCCAGCGAAGCTATCAAAAGGCACGTAATATGGCCGAGCGTAATAACAGTTAGAGAGACGTAGCTAAAAGGCAAACGCGCGTTTTCTATGCATCTCAAATATCGCTCTCGTAAAGTCAGTTGAACTTTAGTTTGAACTTAGTTAGTCAGTTGAAAGCGTATTTTTGAACATAAGCCAACGATCTCACTATATCTTATGTTAGGAGTGATGAAACCTATATTTAGATGTTATTTTGAAGTGCTTAAGCTGATTAATGTATTTGTCATTAAAATTTTCTTTTTTCTGAAAGAGTTAATTGAAAGACATTCTGCATCTAGAAGGAAAAAATAAATAGATTGAAACATTTTTCAGTGCATCATTTAAAAATTCACGATATTTCAAACAAAATTTTTCATTCCTGTTAGGGATTAGCACCCACATTGGCAATATTTTAGAGCAGGACCTTTGATAATGGAAATTTGCAGTTATTTATATTTTATTTATTTTACATTATACTGCGACTCCCTGATTTTTTTACTAAGCTGCAATTTTTTGTGATAATTAATGCGGTTAATATCGCACATTTCTTCAACTTCATCCGTAGTACATTGTTTTAAAATAGGTAATCGTAACAAAAATAAAAATTGCATAAGTTTCTTTTCATTATATTTGTATACTATTTTTGACTTAATATCTGAAAGGAAACAAAAATTTCAAAAAGGAAATTCTTAAACTTACTTTATGAAAAATATATTTAAAAATAGCAGTATTATCAGAAATGTTGTGCTCCAAACAAGTCATATCCGTTTTCTTTGAAAATGACTATATGAATTCTTTTAAAAGTATTACTATACAAAATGACTCTTCCAAAAGAACTCGGATAAATAAAAATGTACTGACCCAGAATGTTTATAATGAAGAAGAAAATTTTATTTACTTGAAAAACCGCTTTCCAAAAATGTATTTTACATCATTCGGTAAGCGTATGCTATATTGGGTATCCGTATATTATATTATACTATATATTAGTGCAGTTTCCTAAGTAAAAAAATATTAAACAGATGTCAAATTTATTCCACACGTGTTCTATCTGTGCAAAAAATTATAAAATAAATTGCTTCAATAATTATCTGCAATACTAGTGATGTGGTTTATAAGTTTAGGTACCTTCAAAAACAACTTTTCCTGCGGAAAGTTCATAAGGGATATGTTATGTTCTATTCTCAGAAAAAAAGTTTAGATCTTTCGTAAACCTGAAACGAAACATTCACTTCATAACCAAGACACGCCATTTCTTGCACAAATCGATAGATTTATAGAGTTAGGAATAGTTCCATTCTGAACACAGCTGATAATGGGAGCGTAATCTTTCGTTTTTTTTTTTTTTTTTTTTTTTTTTTTTTTTTTTTTTTTCCTTATCAGGTGATATCGTACACACGTTTTATTATTAAGAAAATAGCGAAACGATTCTTCAAATATCATGTTCATTTACTTTGAAAAAGTGATCAATTTCGGATTGGTCGAGCACCGTTAAAAATGCTGCTTGGCTTCAGAATCTATTTCTGATGACTGATCGAGTTAATTGTATGATGTTATTTTCTTAATAATGAAGAAAAAATGCGAAGCTCTTTTCTTTAGAAAATCTTCTTCTTTGAAAAACATCCCTTTAAAAAGGCAAATAATCTTACTATGGGGAGTTCAAGATAATTAAAATCCATTGAGACATAACCGTACGTATTTAACGAAATTCTATTCCTTTCTTTCTATTTTAAGCCCACCATCGGCCGAGCGGTAAAGTCGCTGAACATTGCTAGTTCGGTCCGAGGTTCGAAACCCGCGAACGGGCTGGCTGTATGGGTGTTTTCATGGTTTTCCCCATGTGTAACGTATATACGAGCCAGTTTTCCTTAGAAAGTCCTCCACAAAGGCATCCCTCTCCTTAGGCAGATAGCCCTAGTGTGCTTTGCCATAATTAAATACACCACACTATCTTTCTATTTTTAACTCGAGTACTCAATAACATTTCTAAATTGTTCAGTTTCTGGGAATATCACATTTGTTCATGAAGCTTTAGAAATCTCTTATTCAAATGATGAACTCTATTGGTAATACCGATGCTCATTTCTTAAAATACTTGCTGCTACAGTCTTCCTTATTTGACTGTGTTCACTGATCTAAATGAAGTTAAAACATTCGTGTTAGAATTGCAATTCACTTCCTATAGCATTGAGACTGGTTTCAGTATCATAAAGCAATATATGGTTTCTGGGGACTAATTTAACACTGTTAAAATGTTACGCTGCCTATTCCCATTTCAGATTTAAGCTAGAATGCTGAAATATAGGTTAATTGCTCGATGCTTTTCACATTTCATGTTTCATATTAAACTGTATTTTAGTTCTACCACCCAACACTTCTTAAATAATCATTTCATGGAAGGTATGTAGCATTAATGGTGTTTTGAGGTAACATTACTACATCTCCTTAGCTTATAGTTTTATGTTAAATTCGGTGTATAAAATAAATAATTATTGTGAGACAATAGTGGAAAAGGTAAAAGGGGAAATTAGATTCTTTAATAGAAATCTTCTAAGAATTTTAATTATTTTTACATTTAAATTATGATGAATAAAACTGGTCATGTTATAAAATTCTGTGCATGAAGCTTCGAAAATTAATTTCGTGATTTAGATTTTGGATTATAGAAATTTTTTAAAGATTAAGTATTAGCTAAAAAAATAGTTCTAAACAATTTTATAACTTAATATTGAAAAATGGCTTACAGTCATCATTTCCTTAAATATTTACCGCAACATAAATTATCTTATTTTATTCCTAAATATTTTCAAATGCGATAAAGAGCCTTTTAAGAATTGTTTCAATAATTTGAGTGGGAACATTTCACAGATTAAGTCTAATATTTTCGTATGTTTTCTGTCAAGCGAAAGTTTCAATCAGGAAAATATTTATTTTATTTTTTGTTCGGTAAAAATTTTTTAAATACTTTCACGCATCTATGTGTCAAATTCTCTGGCATATAAATAATTTCGAAGTTGTAATAATGAATGACTCTATTTTAATTGCGGAGATATCACTCATTAAAACGATCAACTGTTGCATGGTGTAACTCTGTTCGGCATGCTGATTAGAAAGACAGCTGTCATAGCATTGGTCCCGGGCTTAAATCTCGGAGAAAGCATGCATGATTGCAAATACATAGTGATTTTGTAACATGGGGTACTTAATACATTGTCAAGCCGAAAGTCTTCTACAGAGGTTGGTTACAGGGAAACACAGGTAAAAGGTCTTCCGGTGGGTTATCCTTCAAAACTGATTCGGAGCTTGCAAGTTCTTACATGAGCTGTTCAAGGTCTTTTCCAAAGACAGATGCAACACCATTCGTCTTTAATATGTGATTAATTCGTGAGGTTGTTAGAAACTAAATTCAAATAAAATAAATTAGTCGTAATTTTTGGGGAGGGGAGCGCTTTCTGATTACATTTGTCCTCAAGTGTGTTATATTTTGCCAGAACTGACATGGAAAATGATTCAACTTAGTAAATTTGATCTCGAATATCATCTCGAAGTTTGCATAAAACCATGAAAATTTGTCCTACTTTAAAGCAGTAATGCTTATTGAATATTTTAATAGATAGTATTTTTATTCAAAGGACCATATCAAAAATATATTTCATTTTCATAGAACGTTCCCATGTAAAGCGAATTATTTTAAGAAACTTTCTAATTGGAATATCATGTTATCAAGATTCAGGAATAGACCCTATAGCCACGTTTTTGAATGCAATATATGACCTCAGTCTTAATGTCTCTTATACTGCATCGTTTTCAGAAAAACAGCATAATTTCCTAAACATCATATCTGGAGCGATAATGAAGTATGAAACAGTACGCAGGAGTTACTCTTGTGTGTCTTTATGTCACAATACGCGAAGATTGTCTTTTCTCCCACAGTCATGATTTAAATACCAAAGGATTACATTTTTGCTCTAAGCGAATCTTAGGCAATACTTTTCTACTGTGCTTTCATTACGGATCGTTTATAAAGAAATAATTTATATTTCTGCTCTTTATTGACAAATTACTAAACCTCAAATGCAGCCAACCTAATCAAGCACAAAGTAATCTCATGCGGAATCACTTAAATCGAATGATTATATTCACTTGAATTGAAATCTCTGAATAAACTCTTGCTGATCCAGCCATGGTATTGTGGCCATACTTGTCATAAACAGTTTATACCATGTCTCTCTCTAGATACTCAACAGGCTATACACTGCGTTTATTTGGCTTTAGAAGTACGAGCATGATTTTCTTTAGACTTCGTTCACGAAGGCAGTCGTTCATTTAACTAACAATAACATCAAATATGTTAATTTAGAAGTCAAATAGCAAAAATCAGCGTTATATTTTCACATTTTTTTATATAAATTTGTCTATGTAAAATGTTTGTTTGTTGTTGTTTGACTTCTAAATTAATATTTGTTCGGCGTGTTATTGTATCTTAGTTATCAAATATGTTGTCATAATTATTACAAACCTTTATTGTAACGCGGATAAATATAAATAATTTGACGAAGCAATGCAGTCAAGGAACAATTTTATGAAATGCACTATTACTGATGTTTTTCTTGTTATCCTCCTGATACCTTCACATCTGGAAATACTTATGCTTGTGGTATGCGATTAAAATTTCAAAGAACACAAATCTTAAGCATCAGTGAAGACAACAAAAAGTATCACAAATCCTCGCATTAGCGAGTATCAACTTAAGGGAAGAATAAAAGATACTTCTTTTCATTCCAGCTTCCAGCAGCTTCTCTTCACACTTTCATGTTCAATAATTCTAACACCTCCTATACTAAACTTCATTAATCAGTAATGTTAATACTTTTATGGGATTATCCTTCGGGACAGGTTTATCCTACACTCACATTTTATTGGTTTCAGAAATCCATTAGAAAGATTCAGTAAATAATAAAAAAAAGCTATATGAAAGTATGTTACTGGCGTCTTTTGGATTTTAAGTATTATATCTATTTACACGGAAAAAATCACTGATAACGTCCTTTTCGAAATAATAATAAGCAAAATATGCCATCAACTGATACGCAATCACTGAAAGGTCAAATTTGATGATAAATAGTTGTAATTATCCTTTCATTTCCTGCTTCACAGACTGTCTGCTGACCAATGTACAAACTTCTTGGTATATATGGTCACACGTTTCGCACTGAAGTTATATATAAGAGAAAATAATATGTCAAAAATATTTTAGTCTAGAATACTTATAAGAGCAGCATCTGCAATGACGAGGAACTATTGTCAACAAAAAGAGACTAAGAAAAATGATATTTTATTCTAAGCCACATGAGAAATTGACCATTCTATTTTCCCAGTTAGTGTGAAAAAGTAAACAGAAGATATAACGTGAAGCATTCCTCTTGTTTGGAATAAGAGCTTATTCCGCAAAAATCGCGCTGTTTACATCCACTTGCAAAACAAAAGCAGGGAAAACTCGTTGTCTGAGTTACAACAAATGCTGAATTCGTCTTCCTCTGGCGCTCTTCCAAGGCCATTTCATTTGGAATCTCGGCTATGATGGTAACCCACTTTCGGCTTAAGGGCGCAAAATATTTTGTTTCTGGAGATATATGATGATCGACGCTTGGGTTTCTGGAAAACACTTTATGGTTAAGCTGCTATTTTTTTACCATAACAGTCTGAAATGTCTGGCAGAGATTTCTGGAGATATATCACTATAACGGTGAATAGCACGGTGTGAGAAATGTCAAACTGATAAAGCATAGAATCCAAAAAGACATTTTAAACCCACACAGCAAAAAGGGGAGATTAGTCCAAGTTTGAATTCTAGCATACAGTTCGTATTGTTACGGAAATTCAGGATAGAGATATATCTGACGTCGATTTTATGATTCAAGCTAAATATACACTGATTAATCCTCATGAAGATAAGAAAGCTTAAAATAGGAATAAAAGATGATCATATCAATACTGCCTTGTTATTTTTTAAATTATTCCAGATATATTTTACAAATCTTGGAAATACAAAGAAGAAATTAAAAAAAGGAATTAATTCAATACCAGTTTTTAATTTTGAAGATAAAAAATAATGGACAGTAATGCCTATAAAAATTACATAATTGTTTACTTCAGTATATATATATAACAAAGGCTTATGATTGAGTAACGAGATAGCACCATGAAATTGCAGTAATTCCTGCAAAGAATAATTTGGATATTTCTGAATATGATTTCAATATTTTGAAAATTTCTTTTATTTTAAATAAGTATCCATTTTAGAATTTTCTACAATTTGAAATTTAGTCTACTATTCAAAATAATTTCAGTACAAATGTTCACTTTTATATGTGGCTATTATATATATTTCATGTGGCTATTATATACACATATTTCATTTCTATTGGCCAGTGATCGAAACTACCTCTTAATTTGTTGTTAATGTTTGGTATGTTAATAAAAGTTTCCTCCTCAGATTAATTTACTAATATAAATGACTGTTTTCAAACATATTTGTAACAACGATTGTTTATCGACATTTAAAGATTAAGTAGATCATTTAATTCCATCATGAATTTATGATTAATGCTCATTTTGTAATTATATTAGATGTTTGTTGCAACTGAGGGAATGTAGTGTTCATTATTAGCTATTTCATTCCAAGAGATATTGGACATCAATTATTTTAGAATTGAAATTACGTAGTATTACCATGCATGCTCTAGAAGCGGTATTCTCAAGCAAGCGGGCTGTCAAGCGTTTTTTTTTTTTTTTTTTTTTTTTTTTTTTTTTGAGTACTTATATGCGTTGATGTGTATTCTCAAGCGAAATCATGTGTAGTTTACAGGAATTACATGAGCTGAGTTTCGAATTAACGATCATAATTAATGTGAAAGTAAGACTGATGATTTCAATATGCAAAATTTAAAATTAGTCATATGTGTTATTCTAGAAAACTGTCCGTTGAACAACCAGAATTGTATTTCGATAATGAAAAAAATTTATTGAAAAATTTAATTTCTATAGAATTTTAGGCTGCACTTGATTTACAATATCTAAATATAAGCCATATAGACAGTACCTACTTTATATAGCTACTTATGCATTACAAGCATAATTTACTAGAAAATCTGGGGTCCTGTAAGTACTGAAAGTTTGTGTTTTACAAACATTAGAAAATCATGATACTACAGTCACTGAAATTTTACTGGAAGGTTGCATTTTACTACGAGGTCGTCAGTTTTTTATTTTAATATTTACAAATCAGAGGTGTACGCTTTCTCATTTACAGCCACAGACATACAACCGTAATGTATCTGTAAAGCATGAGGCACTTCAGTATCAACACAGATTAGCGTCTCGTCATAATGTTGCACATATCATGTACATACTTCACGACTGGTAATATGGAGAAAGAAGACAATGATAGCAAAGATGATGTGTTATGGCATTATATTTTCCTACCGTTCGTTGCGAAATGTCACGCGTCGTACAAATTATTTTGTTTATGTTCGTGTTTATATGTGCAAGTTTTGTTCCGTTTGTAGCTGGAAGATCCAATGCCTTTGCTTGTAAATATTAAAATAAGAAACTGAAGACCTCATAGTAAAATACAACCTTCCAGTAAAATTTCAGTAACTGTAGTATCATGATTTTCTAATGTTTGTAAAATGCAAACTTACATTACTTACCATAATTTAAGTAAAAAACCTAAATTATAGGAGCTCCAAACAAGCTTCTTTTTTGTTACAGCTTTTCATGTGGTGTGCTCCCATTTTATGATTATATGAGGTTCGGTAAGTGCACCCCAATTTTTTAAGTAATGTTTATGTTTAAAACCACAGTTGAAATGCTGAACATCGAGGTAGCTTGTGCTTTGTCAGTCTTTAATTCTCAATAATGATATGTGAGTTCCATGTTACACACCTTCTAATATTTGAGGTATATGTGCTGGTTCTATGATATATGTCCTTGTAAAACCAGTGTCCGTGTTCTATTGTGTTTTGAGCGCCTGATAATTTACCACTCTTTGTTAAGTTACTTGTATTTTCTGGAAACTGTTGCTGATGACTTTTGTTCTATAAGGTGCTTTTCAGAGTATGTCTATATCTTCTCACTTGACGAGTACTTCTGCAACATATGTAACTTTTTTTGTAGAGAAAATTAGTAACCAGATTCAAAATATTAATTATTAGTAGCTTCGCTGCCAGCCTTCGTCTGGCTTTTAAATGTTCCGGAAAAATGGCTGAAAGGAACACAACGTTTAATTTAAAAACTGCGTAGAATTTTACTCTGCAGAACAACTTCATAAAAAAAGTTATTACGTATAACAAAATTGCAATAAAATAAGCTATATCCCTTAATACAAATATTAATTATCCTAATAAAAAAATTAAGCAACTTTCCGTTGAAAGAAAACAATTATGCAAAACTTTTCAATATCTTACAAATAGTGAAATAAGCAACAAAAAAAAAAAAAAAAAAAAAAAAAAAAAAAAAAAAAAAAAACATAAAAGAAACTCAAAAAAACAAACATTTCCGCGCAGAATTTTACTCTGCAGAACAACTTTATCAAAAAAATCAATAAAAATGTATTATATATATAAAAAATGACAATGTGACTATGCCAATCTCTTAAAAACAGTGACATAAGAAATACGATGAAAAATTGTTGCCAAACCCATATTTCTAAAAGAATGAAACTATTCAAAATGATGCTATTTCATCAAAAATCTATCAACAACAATAGGAAAGGAAAACTGTTGCCAAAATCACATTTTTAAAGATGTGAGAAGTGTACTCTGAAGCTTCATTTAAAAATTTTTTTTAAATTCAAAATATTATCATTTTTCCAAAATTCTTTTTGTAAAAGCAATCGCAAGGATGAAAGTTTAACGTGTCCAAAAATCAAAGAAAAATAAACTGTACATTTTAAAAAATAAACTTTTTTAGAAAAAATCCCGTTGAAAAGGTGTTAAGCTCACTTTGTTAAATAAATTCGTATTTAATCGATTTATTCAAACACGAAATTTATTTTAAGTTCGTAAAATAGCCAAGTGCCTGCGTTTCATGACGATGTGAAAATGGAGTGTGTAGAGTAAAATCTCGCTTTCCTATAGCCCATTATGTCACAAAATAACGCGATTTCGTCACAAAATATAAAATTAAAAAAAATCGAATTCGAATTTCGAAAAAAGCGCTTCGAGGTGCACTGGCTCTTGTCTAGATGAACCTATGTACCAAATTTCGTAGCCGTGGGTCTATTATCTTACGCGCAGCGCGAACGAAAGACACACACACTGACACACAGACAGACTCTTTCTTTTATTATATTTAGAGATTGTCTTTTCTAAACTAGAACTTAGACATACTCCCACTATATATTATACCAGATTCAAATGGATTATTAAAACTTCTGTGTCTGTAATACAAGTATAAGCAATATTTAGGTAAAAGAAAGAATGCAAATCGTATGTACGTATTCAAAATATTCATTTTTAATATTTCACTCTAAATTATCCACTCTGCTTTCAAACAATTCAAATAAATATTCTTTATATAAATATGCATTGTTTAACAAAGCAATGTTAAGGTTTCTTTAAAGTTTCTTAGGAAATGTTTAGTCAAGAGACTATATCATTCTACTGAAGTGAATTTAATGCTCTTTTGTCAAGACAAAGCGCACACTTTCAGAAATGTGAAATAAGGTAAATACTATTTAACATAGGTGGTGCCAATGCATAGAGTTTAAAAGTTTTATTCAGAAAAAGCTATATGTTGTTATTGAGGTCGTCTTCAAACGTCATGGAGAATATTCTGTGATCCAACATTAAAAGTTTTTCACAGTTCTTTAATTTTAATAGTAAATTAACTTTGATACTATTTAAAGTTAACGGTAATAACGCGAAGAGACTATATCACAACCACTCGAACATTAGAGCCGGAATGAAAACGAAAATAAGCGGTGAAACGTTTTGAGCCTACTCGCAGACCATTCATCCTATTCTTCTTTCTTTTATGTTTTTCTTTTTTCCCTTTTAGAAGCTTTTTACTATATTTAAACCGTTTCTTAATTAATTATAAAAACTGACACTTAATGCAATCACGCCTCGTCATTCATTGATAGTAAACTATCTTAAAACACCGTCTGAAAACCAATCAGAAAAGCCAAGGGAACATAAGGGTCATATTACGAAGAACGACTCTGCACAACTGCATGTTATAACAGTTCTATATACAAAATTTCAACGTTCTGAGGCTACTCGTTTTTGAGTTATGCGAGATATATACATACGTACGTATGGACATTAAGAAAAACAATCACTTCGGAATCCATTTTAAATCTAATTTACAATCATTTTTGACAAAAATATTCTTGTATTCTGTCCGTACGTACAGATCTCACGCAAAACTATCGTTCAAATGGTTTCGAGAGCGGTTGAAATGGATTTTGTCTTTGAGATATGATACCCTAAGGTTTTGCAATTACAATATTTCCTTTCGTACAAGGAAGAAAAAAAACAAATCATTATTTTTATTTTATTGACCCACGCTAATAAATTAATATAAACCATGTAATTTTTTCCCTTCTAGAACTATTAAGAGTAAACTGCAGTGAGGTTCTTAGAAGTATTTTTGGCATCGAAGGTTTTGTGCAGTATTTCTAAAATTCAAAGGGAAACTCTTTTCAATAGTTGCCTATCAAAATTCCAATATATTCAAATATCATCTACAGCTTAAAAAATGTGATGTGGACAACACATAGCTTGATTATATAGCCTATTAAATAATATCTATTTTCGCTTCATTTCATTTAAACTTATTTACTGGAATTTCATTAGAAATATATTTCGCATTCAATTAATTAGTCAGATTAGATGAATCTTGGGTATGTTTAATAATCTTACAACATGGTTCAAAGAACCTAAAGGAAGTTTTTGAAAGGCCAGTGTAAATGGCCAGTTTCAATAAATATTTGTTACTGGTTTTAGATATAACGCCAAATAAAAGTTAAAGAGACTGGAGAACATTTTTCAATTCAACTCCAAATATTATCAGGAATATATTTTGCACTCAGTTTTCGATATAAAATTCTTTCTCTTTAGAAACACTCTTTAGTCACATCAATCAGTAGAACTGCATCAAGACAAAGCAAACAGCCGCATGACAAAATTCGTAAATTTCATGGAACAAATAGAGCAAGAAACATGTATCCAGGCCATACTCTTTTCTCACAAACCCTACTGAATCTTCTGATGCATCATTCAATGAGTTTTGCGCATTTGGACTTTTAAAAAGCGAATTGTCCAGACTTCGAACTACAACCCTCCAAAGTAGGCCACATAAATATTATATGTATTGTCATACTAAATTCGTGGGCAATTCGCACAATAGCTCGAGTCTAAACAATGCAAAGGAAAATTTTCCAAAGCCTTAATTTTTCTTCCGTACCTGAAAAGAGGCTTCGTGTATTTCTGATCCGCTAGTTATTTCCACTGTTGTAAATGAATCTGCTGAAAGCAGTATACATTTTGTGAAGCAACAAAAATGCATTATCACAGATATCTGAAGGAGCTATGAAACGATTTCCTGATTACTACCTTAAGAAAATAAAGAATTTTCTAACTTTTAAAATGGGAAAAACGGGAGCATGGGCATTATGCTATTTGTTTCTTAAAGCTTCTGGCCTTATAACGTTTGCATAAAACTTTGTGTGTGTGTTCAGAAGTCTATCTTCTAACGAGCAAATAAATATTCACACCTTTTTTTCAAACGCACTGCACACAAAATAATTATGTCATAGGATATTTTATCTTAATTTAAATTAATTTGCTACATAACACTTCTCTTAAGAAACTGATGAATTATTTAAAAACATATACTACGAGATATTAAAGAATAAAATAATGTATGGAATAAAATCTTCCTCATGCTTCCTTCATATCACGGAAAATGACTGAAATTACTTTCAGTAATTTGTGATGAATAGCAGTTTATGGTCTCTGTGTAGAGACATTAGAATTTTTGAAACAGAAAGCATAAATGTTCAATGCCCTTGCTGAGACCTGAATCAGGACCTCTCGAATATGGATAAAATGTTCTACCGATACACCATGCTGGAAGGCATGCATGGAGAGAAAAAATACCTTTCACACCCTCTCTTAAAGAGCTTAGAATTGGGGATTAGAGGATCCAATCACTAAATCCTGTTGGTGACGAATCATCATCCACCAACGTTTTTAGTTTGGGTGCCACTGCAGAGTCATTAGTTCATTTTAAAGCAAGAGACATGAAAATTTTACAATGCCCTCACTAGGCCTCGACGTCTCAAGTACGCGTCGAGTGTGCTACCATTACATCAAGAAGGCATGCTGGAAGAAGGGAGAAAATACCTTATAACAGTTAAATAAATAATAAATAATACACAGAAGAAATAAAATACTGCGGTTCCTGGATTTTTTTTAATGTTTTATTCTTTCGGTCATCCACTAAACTCCTACATAAAATGTACTTAAATTCAAATAAAATAAATGTCAAAAATATAGAAATTTGATTAAAGCTTTATAAAGTCTATTTTAATTCAAATTACTTAATAGTATATCCCCAAAATTTCAGGCTTTAAATCAGTTATAAGATTAATTATCCATTCATTCTTAAAGCATTAAAGCATTTCGGCATTTTGAAAACATAAGAATATTTAAGTTTTTGAAAAGAAATGTGTCTTGAATTTTCGAAATTGTATAAAAAGGAATAATTTCATTGCATCTTCAAATATTTTTCATGTAAGATGACAACAGAGGGAAAAAAGTTCAAATAATAACAGGTGCCCCGGAATTCACAGAAGATATTCAATAAAATACGTCTTAGAGATCAGCTTCTTTTAGGGAAGATTAAAACCACTCGCCTTTGCATTTCATTGAAAAGAGGGAAGATTTTAGACACCATAGCAACGGTAACGCATAGCCTTCAGGGCTTTTCAGTCCTTTTCGTAACTGTGAAAAATATTTTCTCCTCTGGGTGCTGGATTTCTTTTCGAAGAATCGGAGCACATTGTTGATTGCTCAGCAAGAACGAGGAGGAGGGAGACGGTTTAGGATACTTTCGATTGCTTAAAAAAACTCTCATAGGAATGCAATTTTTGATTTTCAGAGAAAGTAATCTGTGGATTCTTATAGGGGGGAGGGAGACTGGAGTGCGTTTTCCTAGAGAAAGACACGCCTCCTGGCAATATCTCTGAAATATCATCATAGGAAAAAAGGATTTCTACTCAGTTCTTAGACCTACGAAATCTCTTGACAAGTTTATACTAATGCTGCTTCTTAGTAATGTAAGGTAGTTTGAAGACAACGTTACATATTTACTTAAGAGGTTTCTTTTGTTTTTTTCCTTTGTCATCCGTTTCTAATTTATGACGATTTTAATTACATTGCTAAATGATTTAATGGTAAAAATGTCAATTAGTGATGTGAAATTCCTTACGATTTTCGTTACTTTGGCTTACTGTTTTCCTCTTCTGCCGGAATAAAATATGTTTTATAATTCTTTTAAATTTTGATTCAACTTAAGCAACATAAGATTCATTCATAAGTTATTTTAAATCTTACTCAGAATTTTGAAGTTGTAAAAATGTAGGCTTCCATGACCTCTTGAATTATAGAAATTTTCCAGTTTGTTTCGGTACAGATTTAAACGATATCAAGTTATATGAAGTACACGTTCCTGTTTCAAAATATATTTTAATATAATGGTTTAAATAATATTTAACTTTCTGATATTTCAAAGGTCAATACACACACACACAAACATATACATATATATAACAGTATCACAAATTTGTATTATAAAACAAATTATCCCAATTTTATTTCTGAGCAATATGAAAAAACATATACATATATATAACAGTATCACAAATTTGTATTATAAAACAAATTATCCCAATTTCATTTATGAGCTACTAAAAATTAATCATTTCTACACAAAAGGTAAGAAGTTTAGAACCAAATCCACAAAGGCCAGAAAGAAATTAAATTCAAATCCCTATAAATATGTAAAAATAAATTCTAAAATTCCCTATAAATATATGAATAATCAACCAATAGTCAGAAGATTTACAGATATGTTAAACAGAAATGTTATAGAAATATGAAATACAAAAATTACAAAACTATATAGGAACATGAATGCAATTAAAGTCCGATTCAAGATTATTAAGAGGCGATAGATCAGATTCAATTGAATTTCTATGCCCTGAAAAACCACTGTGTTTCTGGTCATACAAAATTAGCTGATGAACCATTCTAAGTTATTTGATTATAACAGTGCACCGAAGATTTTGAACTCTTCCCTAAATTCTATAATTAAATAAATAAATATGAAAAAAATAACCCCAAAACAAATCTATTTGTAAAACTTTATAATGTCCAATAAAGTAAAAGAAATTAATGAGACAATTTTTACTGAATTTAAAACTCAAATAAATACAAAATTACGAAAATATATATTTCGTATACCTAATGCGAAAGACGAAGTATATATTCGTAAATATGTATTTCGTATTTCCAAGTATATTTAATTTGAGTCTTAATCTTAATAAAATGTGTCTCATTAATTTTCACTTTTTAATTTTTTCACATTTGAATTTTTTACTAATAGATTTGTTTTGGGGTTATATTTTATATACCTTTATTTCATTATAGAATTTCTACTGCGTCTTAGAGAAGTTCAAAATTTTCCGATGAACTGTTATAATTAAACAATTTAGAACGGTTCATCAGCTAATTAGTAGGACCAGAAAAGCAGTGGTTTTCCAGGAGACAGGAGTTCAGGTGAATCTGATCTACCTCCTCTTAATAATGTTAAACCAGATTTTAATTGCATTTATGTTCTTATATAGTTTTGTAATTTTTGTATTTCACAAATCTATAAATTTTATATTTCAAATATTTATAAATTGTCTAACTAATGATTGATGATTTACATATTTATAGGGAATTTCAGAATTTACTACTTCTGAATTTCATTTCTTTCGGTTATTTGTGGAATTGGTTCTAAATTTCTTACCTTTTGCCTATATACACATTAGTCGCATTTGGTTGTAATCTGTAATATTCACTTTAATTATCCATAACGTTAGTTTATCTAATTTATACTAAAATGCTAAAAGATCTCTGACAAGGAAATTCTTTCATTTGTACCTTTACTTTAATCACTTCCAAAAAAAATTAAAACCCATTTAGATCTGAATTCATTAGAATAGTTACTGATGCTCACAAAGTAAAGTCCGTGAGGAATTCTTTGATGACTACTTCCATTTATATTCCGTGGATTATACTGCATTTAATTGAAAAATAGTAAAAAATTACCATTTAATTTTGAAAGCATCTAAATTTTGAATGCACCATACATAATGAGATGTAATCCAAAATACAAAATTAATTAAAATTGCATTGAACAGCAAATGAATCTAAAATACTTTTGTCAGTTTTACTTAACCGATCGTAACTTTTTATATGCTAGAAGTACAAGATAGCCACATTTATAACAGGGAATCAAACTGAACTTTTGTACATTCTGCAACGTACAATGATAGTTTTAGCTAATGCTTAGTTATTCTTATTACAATACAATATAATAATATATCCTTTGAAAAATTTATTTCTAACTTAAGTAATTTTCAAATGACTATATATTGCACTGTAAGTATAATAAGTTATACAGAGGTCACTCTGAAATTTTTTAGATACGCGCAGACGATATGTGGCAAGAAAAAAAACTATTTATAGAGTCTGAAAAATATGAACTATTATTTGAAAAGCAGACGTTTAGTCAAGCAGACGTTTTTATTGCCCAATTATATAAATTTAAAGTAGAATAAACTTTAGGCAGAAGGAAAGATGGAGCTGACGCAAGAACATTATCTCGCTGTGATTCTCTATTTCACAGTGGGATTAAATCAAGAAGAATGCGTTCAACATCTACAGTTAGCATTTTGAAATAAAGATCCATCTCGTGCTACTATATTTAGATCGTTTACAGAATTTCGCAGAGGTTGCAACTCCTTCAGGATCAAGAACGCAGAGGAAGACCATTGTCAGCTGTAATCTCGGATAATGTGTCTGCCATACGTAAACTATTACTCGATGAAAATCGATGTACCTACCAAAAGATATTGAATGAATTTAACATTGGAACTGCCACCATACATATTCATGAAGAATTGCATATGATAAAACCCAGTTTGCCGTTAGGTTCTTCATAATTCAACTCAACACCAAAACGAGTAGCGTATCAGAATCAGTAAAAAAAATCCTTAAATTACTTAAAGATGGTGACCACCGCACTATTTCTAAAGCCGTAACTGGTTTAGAAATAGTGAGGTGGTCACCATCTTTAAGCAATTTAAGGTTTTAACCTAAAGATTTCAAGTTTAACTTTAAATACCTAGGTGTATCTCAAAACTTCAGAATGACCCTCGTATGTTAATGGCATCAATGCAGTGATACAAGAAATTAGAACATTTTTCAGTTTTCAGGAAATGACAAAACAAGTCACTTCACTAAGAAATTTGACTTCTGTTGAAATTTTTAAATATATCTGCAGTAAAAAGCTGAGAGGATTTTTTTTTCATTTTATACTGTGTTTTGCTGTACGCATGAGATAATATTTTGTTATCTAATACATTATGGCATATCAATCATACCATTATATTGATACTTATGTAGAACAGTTATTGAGCATTTAAATAAGAAATTATTTTATGATGTTATGTATATATATTATAACTACCATATAAGATAATCATTCTATTATAATAAGAGAATAATGCAATCTCCAAAGATCCCAAGAAAAAAAACCAGCGAGTACAATTAAAGATAACCAATTGATTTTATTATTAATACTATTTTATTGTAATCGTGTTATATGTTTTAACGAATAAATATTTTTGACTTTACAGTATCGAACTTAAAAAACAATTAAAAATCACAATAAATTACGTTTAAGAAAATATCTATTTTATTGCAGATGAGTGATTAAACTGTTTTTTTTATACTTATTTTGTTGAAAAGAACGTATCACTGAATATTGAACAGTTAAGTACAGATTTCCAATAGCATGAAATCATAGCAGCCGAAAACGTTCTTTGCTTCAATTTATTTCTTGATTAAGAAAATACAAAAATGCCGAATGATTTGCAAAACATGGTTTTGAGTAAAAGTATACTGTGACATTTCCATTTGAAAGACAATTTTCTCAAGTGCTTATCTTTTCTCTGTATGGGTGATCTATTGGTCTGCAATTTCTTGGTATTATTCCTTTTGTAATTAAAAGCTTAGGTTTATAGTTTGTTAAAAAAATATAAGAGTTTCATTCTGATGGTTACGTTTTCCAGCCTTTTCATCAGAGAGAGTCACCAATCTGTTACCTTAATTTTTCCGTTGCAATTACTTCAATGTAAATTTCTTTTTTCTTTTGCGCAAATGTGGAAAGTTGACAATAATTCGTAACAACAATTTTTGCAATAATTATTTTTAATTAATGCAAACATAAATATAAATATTTATAATAAACAGTTACAATATACATGGGCTGTATTTAAAAAGAACTCAGTACATGTTTGCGTCGAAATTTCTGAGAAAGAACGTGCTTTCTCAAAATATCAGAACTTCACTTAGGAACTTAGGAACACTCTTCTAGCAGTATTATTTTATCTTATAAAAAATGGCGAAATTTACCATTTTTCTATAGTTGATTTGATTTCTTGCTGATAATCTTATTCTAAAATCACTATATTTTTATCCGCACCGTTCAAAGATCATGACGAAATTTCAATCGTAAGATATTAATTTGATAAGAACCAGAATTAATTTTTATTGCATATTTTTAAAGTTCGCCATTGTGTTCATAACCTGTTGCTTAAGAGAAACCTTCTTAAGAAACTTCATTTCTCAAACTACATTTAAAAGTCCTTATTTTTTCCTAGATCTTTAAAAAAATCTGCTTTTCTTATCAGCATTTGACAAATAAAGCTATCTGTCATCCATTATCACTGTGTTTTTCATATTTTTCCAGACAAAATGTTTCATAAAGGCGTCTGCAAATGATCTTCGTCTGAAGTCGGAGTTTTGCTACAAATGATGGATGCGACACTTAAAGTTTCTTTCCTATCAAGGTCAAGAGCTTGGTCAAGTTATTTTGAATACAGTTTCACAGAAATTTTAAATGCCTTTGTCTTGCGCCTCTTGGTCGAAAAATTTACTTTAAAGAATTTTTGACATATTTTTGAATAATCATAACCTAATTGCCTTTTAGGATAGAGTTAGTCTTGCTCTCGGTTTCCTTAAAAGTGGTAGCTCAGATTCTTTTGCTTAACATGTGATAAAGAATGCACTTTTTATATATGTTAAGAGAGTTTTATTTGCTCTTTATATGACAACAGAATATGAGTATCTGTTCAGTGAAATACATTAAGTCTATCTTTAAAGCCTTTTGTCTGTTTGGACTGCAATAATTTTTTAATTTTAAAATTGTATATTAAACAAGGCTTTAATGTGCATGTAATGGTAAAATAATGCTGAAGTTAAATTAATAATGTAATGGGGAAATGATGCAGTTCGATTTGGTGTGTGTATGTGTTATGTTCATTTAATTAACTCTAGAATAACTGAAATAAAGAATTTCTTGTGATATTAGTAAATAATTTCTCATATAAACATTTCCGTTGTCAGCTGTTTTACGCCCTTATATATGTATATATACTACACTACTATGAGTATATACAATCTTGTGATCCTTAAATTGTCTTTCTGAAAATCACGCCGTCATTACACTTAGCGTAGCATTTCAGCTGTATATTAAAACAATCTGTCATTCATCTATTAACGTTTTCAAAAATTGTTTTTATTTCTTAGTTTTGACCACTTAGATCATTTAATATTCTTTCTTGAAAAATACTCTGAAAATCTATTCAAGACTTCACATCAAGTTTCAAACCTCGTCTTCGTGAAACTCTTGCATATTAGGACTAATATTTGTCAAGCATAATATAACTACGCATTACGAAAATTAACCAGATTTCTTAAACATATTTAAAGCTGATACTAAAAAGGTGTTAAAAATATAAAATTAACTGAAATTATAATAGTTAGCTCGTAATGATCATATAATGCAGGTTAAAACATAATAATTCTGTATTATTTCAGGTGTTGTATACTTGAAATAACAACACTATAACGTTGCGCGCCTCCAACTTGCACGCAACCAAGAGGTGACTGTGAAAACTTGTATAAAAGATAGAGCCTTGTGAAGGGTTTAAGTCCCTTTTTATTCAACGTAATAAATTACAATTGCGTTCTCTTGACGCTTACAGACGGTGCCAACTCGCCAGTCAAATAAAAATAATAACCTGAAAAGAAACTAAAGACAAGATTCTAACTACGAGGTTCTCTAAAATAACTAACTCACCGCGTTTTACAATACCGCTGCTAATTCAGCAGACTTGAAGCTCACTGGAACGATTAACACTACTTCCCGCCAAGCACATAGGCCGCAACGCGGGGTTCTTCAATTCTCGCTAACTACCTCCGCGCTCGCTAAGTAAGAATATCACACCGAACTCGTTTCCTTCTATTTAAATCAGAATACTTCCGCTGATAAATTGAATCCTTGCGCGTTCTACTCAAATTTACATATTCTGGCATTGGCAGTTCCAGGGGAAAGTAAGGCTTGACAGGAAAGATAGTTTAAACTTAAAATAAATGTTAGTTAAAATAAATATAAACCCTACATTTGCCGCTGCCAGAATTTGGAAAACTTGGAAGCAGGTCCTACAAACGACCTGTTGTAAGTTTCTCTAATTCTGAACTAACTGGCGAGAACCTCGTTTACACAAAAAAAATCTTATGTAACAATTATATACTAAAATCTGTTGCTTGTTATAAAGCTCTCTTCTTACAGCAACTTTTCCTGGACTTCATCAATCAATCTTGGTCTTTCCTTCCAGCATCTGGAAGGAATAAGTATCAGTATCTTTCTACATACATTATAATTTACACTTTCTTGACACAATAAATTTTTGTTTTTAAACGATTCGTTTTTCTTAGTTATTGCTTACTTCACATTCATTCAATTTTTCAAGCATTAATTTAACTTTACCCTGGCTCTCCACCGTGTGTGGTGTCAAACGGGAATATTCGTGTTTTAGTCTTACAACACTTCCCCTAACCACCATGATTTGTTAGATTTCAACGACCAAATAGACACACCTTACTCGACATTCTACAACTCAATGAGCTACTTTAATAGTCTTAAAAATTCAAATGTAGGTGGAGAACCCTACAAAACACATTCATTCTAACTTCCCCCTCATTCATCTTTAAACATGCAGGCTTTCGCTCTAAAGCATGACTTTACAGTTTAATACTTAAATTTTGACTTCATTGCTTTTAAGCATTCACTTTTAGCATCTACAATTTTATGCTTCTAGACTAAATTCTACTTTTACATAACATGCAAGTATTTACATACATTTACAAAAGTTTAATACATATGCTTTTTACAATTTACCATAAAATGAATAAGAGAAAATAAATTTTTACTTTACTCATTCTTCGCCAAGCTGGCGGCACTGAACCTAAAATTCTTATTAGTACAAGAATACGAAGTTATTTTTATCTTCGGCCGAATTTTGGCTTTAACATAACAGAATTAGTCTTTCGACCAACAGAAAATGCTTGTTTTTAGCTTTTACACTTAAAGAAAATAATACTTTTGCCTTAGCTAAATAAAGTAAAACAAAACTAAGTCTCAACCGAGACATATTGACTTTCGTCGAAACATAGAACTTCGTACTTATGCATAACATTTCGGAACAAAAGAGAGGAAAAAAAAATTTATAGAAGGTTTTAACTTATCTTTGAGTTTTCGATGCTTGAAACTCCGTCATCCGTTTTTGGCAAAATTGATCCCGAGTTAGAGGTTTCATGGATGTCAATCTTCTCCATATTGATCTCCGAGTGTCGTCCACGTTGCTTTTTCTTTTGCGTCCTCTACATGCTGGCCTCTTGACGGAGTAATCGTCTGGTTGTTGGCCTTTCCGTTATTGCCTGGGACGGCTGGTCTTGACGTCCTCCGGTCTGGAGTCCTTCTTGAATTTCTTCTGTTCCTCGTATTTTTGTGCCTCCTGCTGGCGTTTCAGTTTCCGGAACGGCGGCCTTGCTGGCACCTGACTCTGTGGCCGTGTGCGCGTTCTCCTTGATGTGTAATTTCTCCTGCTATCCTTTGTAGGTGGTGTTTTTCTCTTTACCACGGTTTCTTTACCCGGTTCATCTGTATTTTTGTTTTTCTTAAACGCCGGAGTTTGAAAATCATTTTTTCTTTTTGATACCGACGTCCGGGTTGTAGAAGTGCTAGGTCTCTCTTCAGTTCTCTGTTTCTTGGGTGGTGGAATAGTTGTTGTAGTCTCTGGCCCTTCTATTTCGTTTAGACTTGAGTCCTGCAAGAAACTTTTAAGGATTTCAAAATCATTTGGATTATAGTAATTTTTCACCTGGTCGGGACTTGCTTTACAGATTTCCCCTCTCTCGTTCTTAAGATATAAGACTACTCCTTTGATTTCCTGAATTACATAGGGGCCTTCAAACTTTGGAGCTAGCTTTGCCATAAAATTGTCTGGGGCACTTGATAAAGAAAATTTCCGCTTCAATACTTTATCCCCAACTTTAAAATCTGCTTCACGGCGTTTTCTATCATAATATAACTTTTGTCTATTTCTTGCCGTATCCGAGGTTTTAAGCGCCTGATCAATCAACTTTTGCACATCTTTTTGTTTAAACTCCTGCTCTCTTTGTTGCACAAAGAATAATTTATCTAAAGGCGTAATTAATTTTCTGCCTAAAAATAATTCTGCTGGAGTTTTTCCCGTAGTATCATGATGTGCCGTTCTTAAAGCATAAGCTAATTCATTTATGTAGCCATCCCAGCGCTTGTGATGTGTGCTCACGTAACTGCGAATTATTTTTACTATGTTTTTATTAACTCTTTCTGCTATGTTAGCCTGTGGTCTATACGGAACCATTTTGATATGGCGTATGCCAAGTCCATTGCATATGTTTTCAAATATTTGACTAATGAATTGTTTTCCGTTATCGCTAATGACTTTTATCGGTGCACCGTATTTTAAAATGTATCTGTGTAAGAATGCATCTGCGACTGTTTTGGCTGACGCGCGTTTAAGTGGAACAATTTCTATCCATTTTGAAAAATGATCTACTATTACTAAAAGAAAACGATTTTTACTTAACTCGCTCTGGGGGAAGGGACCAAGAAGATCTATGCCTAAAATTTCATTCGGAAATGTAGCGCGAATGCTATTTAAGTACCCGGCCGGGCTGTAATTAATATCATTTATTAACTGACATTGATTGCAGGACCTGACATACGCCGTTACTATTTTGTATAATTGCGGGAAATATACCGCCTCGCGTAGCCTTTTTATAGTCTTTCTGACTCCGAGGTGGCCCGCTGTTTTTTCTTCGTGCAACTCCTTCAAAATGCTTAATCGAAGCGAGGCTGGGATGACTGGCTTATACTCAAGATTTTCGTTTGTGGTTTTCGTATAGAATAATAAATTATCTATTATTTCATAGTTTTTTGCTCTATTTTTATCGCATCGATATCTGTGTGCTCAAAGCTTTCGAGGTCTTTCAAATAAGCATAGATCTTTCCAAATTCAGGATCAGCTTTCAGGTCAGTAATAACCGTATCTCTAGAGTCTAAAATTTTTGAAGTCAACACAGCGCATTTAAGTTCATTTCCTTCATCGTCCAGTTTTATACGAGAAAGTGCGTCAGCTACATTGTTTTCCTTACCCGGTTTATATTTTATTGTGATATTATATTCTTGGAGTTTTAAAGCCCATCTTATTAACCTGGGCGTTAGGTTTTTTCCCGAGTAAAGTCTACCAACAGCCGCATGATCCGAAAAGACTGTTACTGGCGATTTGCCGAAATAAACTCGAAATTTGTGTACAGCCATTAATACGGCTAATGTTTTTCTTTCTGTAGCTGTATAATTCCTTTGTGTCTGATTCAATGTTTTACTAAAAAATGCCAGCGGATGGTTATTTTGCATAAGAACCGAACCCACCGCATAGTCTGACGCATCTGCTGCAATTTCCAGGTTTTCGTCCCCCTCCGGGAATTTTAAAACAGGGGCATTAATAAGCGCTTCTTTTAATCTTTCAAAAGCTGTGTTAGCTTCCGCTGTCCACGTAAATTTACTCTTTTTTCTTTTGATTACTAAGAGTGGTTCAACAATATTAGCGAAATCTTTTATGAAAGATCGATAGTAAGAACATAACCCAAGGAAAGATGAAAGTTTCTTGGCGGTGTTGGGCGGTGGGAAATTCTTAATAGCTTTTATTTTTGAATCTTGCGTTTCTATACCCTTTTGCGAAATTTTATAACCGAGATATTTAAGTTCTTTAGTTGCGAACTTGCATTTTGAGGCGTTAATTGTAAGACCGGCCTCTTTTAATAATTTAAAAACTTGTTCGAGGTCATTAATGTGTTGTTCCAACGTAGTACTCGTTATAATTATATCATCTAGATAAATTAAAGTTGATTTTCCTAGGACAGGCTTTAGAACAATGTCCATAGCTCTCTGGAATGTTGATGGGGCCCCACACAACCCAAAGGGCATGCGTAAAAATGCATAAGTGCCCGATTTTGTTATAAACGCGGTTTTGTGTATATCTTCGGGTCTCATAGCTATTTGATAGTAGCCAGATGTTAAGTCCAAAGTAGACATATATCTTGTCGATTTGATCTGTCTAATGATCTCGTCTATAACCGGCAAAGGGTAAACTGGAAATTTAGTAATACTATTTAGTTTTCTGTAATCAATAGCAAACCTCCAAGCCCTTTTATCCGAAGGAGGAAACTCGTTCTTTTTCCTACATAGTACGACTGGACTCGCGTACTCACTATTTATGGGCGTTATTATTTTATTCTTTAACATCTCCTGAATATGTTCTTCGATGATTAAGTCTTTTTGTTTGTCATAACGGCATGGCTTAGTCCTACAAGGTTTTTCGGCATTTAATTGAATCTTGTGCGTCACTATTTGGCAGTTTCCTGGTTTTTCTGAAAACAAATGAGAAAAATTACTCACCACTTGCTGTATTGCTTTCCTTTCATGGTCATTCAGATGGCTAAGGTCCAATTGCGGTGTCTCCACAGGTTCCACCACCCTCTGGTCCATCTCCAACACCACGGAACTATCTTGAAAATTTAATTTGGCCCTCGCGGCCCTTAAAAAGTCCATACCTAAAATAAGAGAGTGTTGCAGATCTTTCACCACAAAAATTAATACTTTGAGACTTTCCTCTTTTACCTGTAAGTTTAATGATAATTTCCCGATGCAGTGACATGTTTTTCCTTGCGCCGCTATAATTTCCGTATTTTTGGTTTTAAATAGTCGTACCCTATAAAAATTCTTTTTGAAGAAATTTTCACTCATAAAATTTCCTTCTGCTCCTGTATCGATGAGGGCTTCTACTGGTACATCGCCAACCAGGACTTGTATAATTGGTAGCTGTGAGTTTTTTACGATGACCGTATTTAAATGTCTATTTGAGGGTTTTTTTTAAACTTCCGGGGTCTGTACCCTCCCTTTCACAGGCCCCTCTACTCGTTTAACGCTTTCCTTTCAATCTGTGTCTTCTGGGTACACGGATGCTTATTTTCAAATTTTCTTTTTGGGCCTTGACCTTCGAGTTTCGATGCGTTAGCTTGATAGTTCTTTCCCCCATAAGAGCGATTTCCATTTCTGGTTTCCTCCTTTGAAGATTTCCTTCGGGTACTTTGAGAATATGTTTCCCCTCTCGCTTTTTCCGCTATTCTGCGATTTTGAAACTTCACCGCCAATTCGAAAAGTTCCTGCAATGTGCTTGGGTTTCTAATTTCAAAGTAGTCTTGGACAGCGGGTAACAATCTTGGTAATATTATTTCAATTATCTCCGCATCGGGTTTTTTTCCATACAGCATATCCGTTAGCTTGATTTTTCGTAAAATAAAGTCCGTCAATTGTGCTGTATCCCGTTGATAGAAACTATATAGTTCGGCTTCTAACCGTGGGCGATCTTTCACTATGGGGAAGGCCTTTACTAACGATTTTTTGAAATTTTCAAATGTATACGTCGGGCTTCCAAATTCACCTAGAAGAAATTTGCCTATATTTTTCCACCATAGCGCGGCCTGTCCTCTTAGTGTTGATGTGGCGATGGCAACTTTTTGTCTTTCAGGCACAGGGTAGAGCTGAAAGTGGTTTTCTAGACCTTCTAAAAATAACGCCACCGAATTTTTTCCGTCGAAATGGACGTTTGGCTTGATTGATGCTCTCAAAGTCTGGACCAGGTATCCAAATCCTTCTAACTGAGTTGTCATTTCTTGGTGTTGTCCAGCGGCTTCCATCCAGTTTTCGGCCATTTCAGTTCGATAATTGTTCGGGCGCCAATATAACGTTGCGCGCCTCCAACTTGCACGCAACCAAGAGGTGACTGTGAAAACTTGTATAAAAGATAGAGCTTTGTGAAGGGTTTAAGTCCCTTTTTATTCAACGTAATAAATTACAATTGCGTTCTCTTGACGCTTACAGACGGTGCCAACTCGGCAGTCAAATAAAAATAATAACCTGAAAAGAAACTAAAGACAAGATTCTAACTACGAGGTTCTCTAAAATAACTAACTCACCGCGTTTTACAATACCGCTGCTAATTCAGCAGACTTGAAGCTCACTGGAACGATTAACACTACTTCCCGCCAAGCACATAGGCCGCAACGCGGGGTTCTTCAATTCTCGCTAACTACCTCCGCGCTCGCTAAGTAAGAATATCACACCGAACTCGTTTCCTTTCTATTTAAATCAGAATACTTCCGCTGATAAATTGAATCCTTGCGCGTTCTACTCAAATTTACATATTCTGGCATTGGCAGTTCCAGGGTAAAGTAAGGCTTGACAGGAAAGATAGTTTAAACTTAAAATAAATGTTAGTTAAAATAAATATAAACCCTACAACACATTATTAAATTTGAACAGAAATTTCTGGTGAAGTTTCATATATTGATATATTCTGATAATGGTGATGAAATAATAATGTTTATTATTCATATGACTTAATTTAAATTCCAAATGATTGAGTACTTATTTTAACCAATTATATTTCATTCAACTAACCAATTATAATTTGTGATTTAATTGTAATTGGATACAGTGGCTTTACTATATCACTGGGTTTTAGGTTTGTATTACAGCGTTTATATGTCTTTTTAATTTTGAATGAAAAGAGCAGAGACATTTATATTGAATTTTGAAAATAATGTCTAGTACTATACTAGATAGCACCTTTTAATGTTTGGCCTGCGATATACATTATTTTAACAGATGCAGTATCATTCTGCTGTTTAAAATGTGTATATTCGTAGAGTTAAAAGTATGGCAATAAATATTTCCTGCTCAAGTTTCATATTATTATAATACACAAAAATAAATTAAAAGTTAAAAATAAAATAAAATCGTTTAAATAGGAGTTCTTATAAAAACATTATAATATTTTCGTGGAAACATACCAAAGGATATCAGCCCCAGAACAACACTTGGGTATTAACTGTAATACCATATAATGATATTTTAGATTAATAAAAAAGTTCGAAAGCAAATAGTAAATAGTTTCTAGAGATACTACACATTGAAAAAAACAGTAAAAACTAAGCGAATTTGTAGATTAGAGATAACAAACAGAGAAAATACTTTTTTCAATTCAGCAATTTGCATCATGAAAATTAAGCTATTTATTAAGGCGAAACATTGAAAAGTTATCTTAGAGATCTTGTAGAGTCATTAGGATAGTTGGAAGCAGAAAAGATGAAAAATATGCAACCGCCTTCACCGAGAATCCAACCGCGGGCCTCTGAAATACCACTACACCACGGAGACTCGCTAGGGAAGTGGGAGAAATACCTTATATACTCCCCTTTTTAAAGGTCGACTAGGGTTTTAGGGGACCTAGTCGCCAAATCCTGGGTGCGGAGAATCATCATCCCCAACCCTTTTAGTTCGGGCGCCACTTGTAGAGTCATTAGGTTAATTGGAAACAGAAAAGGTGAAAAATAGCAAACGCCTTCGCCGGGAATCGAACCACGGACCTCTGGAATACCGGCCCAGCGTGCAGAACCACTACACCACGAAGGACGCTAGGAAAGTGGGAGAAATACCTTATAATCTTATGTCCGAGAAATGTCATTATTGAAGATCTTCTAAGAAAACTGATTTGCAGGTATGTTATACATGAGAATACCATCCAAATTCCATACAAGCAGTTTATTCAGTCGCCAGCAACCAACAATGGGTGAGCCTCCATTAACGGTATCCACTTTACCTAAATTGAGGTGCTGAATAAAATTCTGTCTTTTTAGGCTACATTATTAATAATAACGAACTAAATATTTTGTGAGTTACCGTTAATAAGGAGCACACTAGAGATTGACCGAATGGTAAAATCGAGTATCTCAGAAAGCCTGGGATTGTACCGTGAGATGCCCAGCTCCACCTAAGAGGTTGCTTTGTTAACCTTCCTATGTTTATTGTTTATGTCAAGTTTCTACAATCTTGACATAACGTAGTTCTTCTTGTTTTTAATAATAAAACCATATTTTGACCGAAGCTTCTGTGTCACTACAAAGTTATAGATTCCAAGCCATATAATAACATGTTTTCATGAATAAAAGCTGTAGAATATGTAAGAATCAAATACAATCATTAACACTATAAAGAATAAGAAATTCTAAATATAAGACTATGAAGATCTTAAGATGTACTCTATAATTTTCTGCCTTTTTTAAAATGTACTGTTACAGTCTTTTTTGGTAGTAAAACCTCAAGACTTAGCTAGGCAAGGATCAGTTATTTTTACCCCATTTCAGATATATTGATGAGTACTGAAGTACAAGTGAAAATTGAAATACTAAGTTTAATCACTATAATTGGCAGTAATAATAGTTCACCCATTTATATGCGCATTTTAATCATGTAAGCTCATCCTTCATTCTTTCCTCAAAATTAATATCGCTTAACTTTTCTCTTTCGATTTTTCTGGGGAACAAATTACTGAAAATAAAAGAAAATTAGTAAATATAAAAGATATAAAGGAAAAGAAAGAATTAATTGTCGAAACAGCATGGATGATTTAGTTCCCAAAATGAAGGAACCTTCATTATATATCTTTGACTCATAGAAAATAGATAGAGAACAAGACAGGCATAATGCAATTTTGTCCGATGTAAGAAAACAGGAACTCAATAAAATTTCAGTTCCTGAGAAAAGGGAGGAAAAAACTAAACTTGGTTCAGAAATTCACAGCAGAAAGTTTACGCCAGAGAAATTGCCGTTCCTACCCCCTCCCTGCAGCCTTAAATTTCGGAGCACTTCTCGTGGGTCAAATTCGTGATTTTATTTTCACGAAAGTGCACAGGGAGGTAAAATAAAAGAAAAAACATAGCAGCTCCCTAAATGTTTATCTTTCAATTTTTTATTTCTTATTTCAGGATGTCTATTTTGGAGAGCCGTGACGTCAGACTGTCGTCTGTGTTTTTAGCAAAAACAGGATAATTCAAAACAAGCGTAGAATAAATGTGAGCTTTTCTCATATTTCTTTATTATGGGCATAATTCAGAAAGAGGCAAATAATTTCTTTGCTTCGTTTTCTTGTGAATATTATAACTATGCCTTCACTTAGAGCTTTTTCTTCGGGCAAGCGCACCCTAAAGGAGACGATGAAAAGAGTGCTTTCTACATTTTAAGCGGTTGTTTAATGTAATTTAGGATTGATTTATGTATTGCTATTTTCAATAACATTTAAAAACTCACTTTTATTGCAGAATATTTTCGACTATATTTTAAAAAGTTTTAGATTTTCTCTTTGATTGAAAAGAAATGTATTAGTTATGTAGAAAATGTACCTAGAATTAATTCTTAATTCTTAAAGAAAAAAACTTCAACAAATACGTAATTTCTAGTTTGATTTTGCGTGACAACGTCTCGACTAATGGCAAACAAACCCTGTTTCAGTAAATTACTGCCTACAGTTGTTTTCTCAATTTCTTGTCCAAATCAATGCAGCACTGAAAGAGATTTAAGTAATAACCATTTATAAAACAGATGCTTATTTTCTTAAACCAAAACACTGCAAAGATAATTAATGATTTGTTTAGGGCAATTTAATAAAATAAGTACACTTCTTTCATTTCTATAAACTGAAGACACGCAATATGCTCATTAGTTTGATGCCATATCACATTGAATCTTATTCTAACGAGTATATTACTTTAAGATTAAAAAAATTCCAATTTCTGTCGCCGATATTTCACCCAAAAATTATAAATGATTCTATTACATTATGTTCTTTGTTTGATTCTGCTGACAATACAACCTGGCTATTATTACGTACCCCGTTTAAAATTTAACCATTTCTGTACTACTACATAGTAATAAGAATATATTGTACTACACAAAATGCAACTATTTTGAATATTTTTTGAGATTTTAGCACATTTAGTTCTAAGGAATTATTATATCCAAAAATCTAACACCTTTAAAAATAAACACAAATTTAGCAATAGCATCTGTCTAATGTAAGAAATGATAAAATTTGCCCACTATTTGCGCTGTGCAATAGTGCAAATATTTTTTTCCAAATACATGTACTAAAATTTAAATTAAAAATTTTCTAAAAAACTGCTAATGGTGAGCCTTTCTCGCAATATTTTATTACGTAAGATGTTAACTGTTATGTTAACGATATTTTTAATAGCCTTAATACCATAATCTCTAAGATCGATGATTGTTGCACTTAGCCATTTGACGAAAAATTAATTACCTGTGTGACAACTATAAACAGGAACTACATCTTCAAGCCATAATCTTAGAGATAAAATTAATCGTAAAAATAATTGTATGCTCTAATTTAGTTTAAAATATTACATTTTTGTTATATTCTTAGACAATTTTACTCCTATTCAATAATTAGGCTTCTTTTCAATGATCTCGCCTTTGTTTTTTTATATACAGGTAACTTCGGCTTGCAAATTGTCGAGAAGTTAAAGCCAGAAGTCATTGCTACATTGCTTCTCCTTCCAGTTTTATTCTCTGGATTCGGCTGATGTTTTCAGAATTTTCCATGTGCTAAGTAAATAAGAACAAAATAGGTAGCCAGTAAATTTTTTAACGTATTTAATTAACCTATCAGTCAGCCAACTAACTAATCACATTCACTAATCTTCATGGCTCAAAAACAAAAGATTTAAATGATATAAATTAAAACTCCAGTTAAATTTGGAAGTTTGAAATTAACTACCATTAAAAGTAAACTGCAACTGTTACGTAATACATTTTATATTCATCGTTTCTACTTGACATAACATCAGACGTCATCTAGACAAGATTTTATATAATTTTAACTACTTATATATTTAAATGCTGAAGGAATTTTCTTGTTCATTCCAGAGCACCTCCTTTTTTTTCAAAGAAAACGCGTTTCACGATTTTAATGTTATTCCCTCCCCATGGATTTGATCTGATGTCTAGACCACTTGATTATTTATTTAATGGGCATTTTGAAACTTCTGTGTGTTGCATTACTAAGCTATTAAATTTAACTGCATATCACAATCTGCAGTACAGTATCACCTTAATTTAAACTGCATGCTTTACAAATAGAAAACATAAAGAAATTTTTAGAGTTTTTGATTAGTAGTTTTTTATTTTTAAACCATTTAGTTTTAAACCATTTAGTAGTTTTATTCTTAAAACTTCTGTCAAACATTTCGTTCTCATTATTATGGGAACAAACTTTAAACTTTCAAAAATTTAACAAGATAAGTATTCTTATAAATTTTGACAGGATTTAGGTTAATTAATTGAGCTTTCCTAAAGGCATTTTACCACTTCTAATTTCTGCTGGCATTTTAGTTTCAAAGGTGAATAAAAGAAAAGACATGTATGAATGTTTCCTGGCTAACTTCAAATTCTGTTGCAAGCCAGCGAGTAAAAAGTTATATTGTGAATTTGAATCTTTTTTACCTGCTGCCAAACTCTTCTATTATGTATTTCCTAATTAAGGGACACAGGATTCCTTAAATAATAATTATGCTTTATAAACTTTTACGTAGATGTAATTTGATCAGCTGCTTAAGGTATTCTGTCAATAATTTTTATACACCTGATTGCTCTTGCTGCTAGGCACTGCTTATTATGTTCCGCTGTTTAGGTTGTAGTTTATGATAATATTACGTGATAAATACAGCAGGTCCCGTTCAGTGATGGTTCAATTAGTAGAATTCAAATTATCCATGTTTATAAATTCGGCTCATATAACGGGAAAAGGTACACAAAAAAATTAAAGTTTCATAACTTAAGAGTATGAAATTAAATTTCTTGAGGAAAACCGAGCTATAAAGCCGTGACCGCACTGAATAAGGAGTTCAATTGAAGCTTTAGCTCTTAGTATTCAGCATTAGCCATTACATTCTTAATGAGAAGAAACAAAGGCATTTTTAAAAAAATTCTTAATTACTTCTTCAATAAAGGTAGCGAGGTGTTTTTCTCCCATAGACAATGGAATACATTTTTATTTGTAATCTGAGTTCGTGCACTGAAAAAAACCTTTTTAGAAGACATTGTTTTTAATTGAAAAAGCTACGTAATATTTACATTTTGTAGATGTAATTTGATACTTTTTATTTTCCGTAGTATATTGATGGGCACCATGAACATATAGTATAATAGTAGTACATCTGATTTCCAGTACCATTTGATACTCCAGATGGGTCACAGCTTTACACTTTCACCAGATGATCATCTTTGCTGGATGATCTTCAGGAAAGGAACAATACAATAAAGAATTATTGGTTCCCGCTTCAGCAAAGCAGCCATGTCTCAGTCAATAGCCCGCAACATCAATTTACGATCAAGCAGTTTTCATCAATGTATGAGCCTCAGCTTTCTTGATATCAGCGAATGAACTACCTTGACAGCAAAAACGTTGCACAATTTGCTATTTAACTTTTTATCATCTCAATGCCTTACGATCCTGGTAGTTGAAGCTATTGGTATTAGGTTTTAATACCTACTACAGTTACTATCTTCTCATATTCAGTGATATATACTATCCCATATTCAGTGAAAATGTCTGAAAAAAATAAGTGAAAATGCTTAAAGAATTGCAGACAAACTTTGTTGGGTGAAGGGACTGCCTTAAATCCCTGTTTAGAAATTGCAAGAAGCCCGGGACAGCATCTAAACAGGGAAGTCAGCGCGGTATATACACTAATAATTGCACTAGGAGAAAAACGAAATATGTGGAATATTGAAAATATGAATATAAATACTTAAGAAAATAGCTGTAAAGATAGGTTAAGAAACATTATGTTTGCTTAACCTATTCTGCATTTTTACATCAAATATGATTAACATCTAGGCAGTGAAGTGTTAAAAATTTCATTTTGCCTTCCGATAATAATATGAATTGAAAATATGAATATAAATACTTAAGAAAATAACTGTAAAGATAGGTTAAGAAACATTATGTTTGCTTAACCTATTCTGCATTTTTACATCAAATATGATTAACATCTAGGCAGTGAAGCGTTAAAAATTTCATTTTGCCTTCCGATACATTTATTATATTGTATGTCTTATAATAATAACAATACCTTCGCTACATTAATTTAAAATGTAAAGTCAGACCTATGATATGTTGTATTATATGTAGAATCTATTGGATTTTTCGAAGCAGGAAACACGAAATATCAGCGATGCTCTCTCTAGGATTCAAGCTCCGGAGCTTCCGACTGATATTCAGACGGTTTACCACCTACACCAAAAATACATGGAGGAGGAAGACGAAAATTCCTAACAAATGCAGTCTTCTTATGTGATATATGTATAGTATTATGCAACACATGCATACCTGTTAAACCATGGATATAATGCCCATCAATGGCGAGTGTTCTGCTGTAATCGATTAAAACATTGACATAATGATGCTAATACAAATATATTCCTTATATAATGGTATCCTCGATAACATCATGTAATGCTTTGATTTGTGCCATATATTACAAAGTCTGTATATCAGCTATATATGCATCGGTAATGAAACAGCATAAAGTATCTCTAAAAACGTGCTCTGGTTTCGGTTTCACTTTGCTAACTTGTCGCAAAAGCTAAATGTTTATAAGATATTTCTCCCGCCTTCCTAGCGTGCTTTCGTTGTGTAGTGGTCTGCACGCTGGGCGGGTATTCCAGAGGTCCGTGATTCGATTCCTGGCAAAGGCGGTTGCTAATTTTTCATCTCTCCGGCCTCCAAACGAATCCTAATGTCTACGCGTTAACTAATAGCAGATCAGTTACTCACTTCGCAGGGCCATCAAATGCTCGTGTAAACAATAATTATTATTGATTATGATAACTTAATGTAAAAAGAAAGGTTTTATACTAATTTTAGGTTTTATACTAATTAATTACTAATTTAATTAATTTGATTTAATTAGTATAATTAATTATACTAATTTAATTAATCACATATTAACATATTTTTATTTTAAATAAACGAATATAGTTTATAATTCCTAGAAATATCCTCTTTTTCATATTTTCCAATGGACTCATTTCCACTGATTATATTCACAAAGGTGCTACGAGTAGGCACAGGTGGAGTAAAGTGAAGGTTTGTGCATATTTTACATAAATATTTCAGCTGTTCAAACCAAAGCTACAGCCAGCTGCGTAAGGCTAAGAAAGACTCAGATGATTAATTTCATTTAAATTTAATTTAATAACTTTACATCTATAGACTCCTATAAACGCCTTTCGACTTCAGACTTTCGAATGTAAAAAAACATCCATAAAAACTATTTTATCAAAACCGAAACTTCTATTCGTTAGGTATGTAAACATTATTAGTTAATCATCGTAATTTCACTTTATGTCATTTGTTTTCAATTTAATTACAGGCCTTTGGCAAAATGATGTCATTTCATTTATCGCAACTGGAAGGTTAACAAGAAGCAAATACCATCACTAAGCGCCATGTGATTATTACATAAACTTCATCTCAGTTCTTTCTGTAACTATGAAAAAAACTTATCATTAGTTTATTGGAGTGTTATTATTTACCTTTAACTATTGGGATTGCCTATTACTGTTATGGTCTATAAATATTTTTTTAAAGAATCTAATAAATGGTGGTGTGAAATATACAGATATGTTCTCATTTTTTTAAGAATTCAGGATTCAAAATCTACAAAATGTCTTATATCTATTTTCTTATATATATATATGTATTCATTAATTATTTCAACTTCCACTTACTTTGAAACTTTTCTTTGCAATAAGTCACATAAAATAATTTTGTGTGTGATTCTAGTTATTTATACAACCATGAACATGATAATTTACGCCTGAATCAAAAGGCTAGCTGCTTTATCATTTAGTCAGCGAAATTGCATCGTTTCCTTTCCTGAGATACTTCCTGCAATACCCAATAGCAATTCCCCATCATATTAATGCTTATCCGGCCTCGGTATCTTTTTTCCATCTCTAATATCTTGTCGGAAACGATCTCCTTTTTACCCGCTTCATAGCCCTAGATTTTCTGAAAAGGAACCGAATGTTCTTTCAAGGAATGATTTTGAGGATATTAGATCAGTAAGCACTTTAAAGTACGTTTCAACATTGAGTGCATTTTCGGGGTCCTTCTTATTTCATAAAGAAGTTGGTAAATTTCATAAAGAATTCCGTTGTGTCTTTGAAGCGAGACATTTTTTTATTACTTTCAAAGAAATAGTTACTTATATGAGCGGCATTCTAATGTTTTAGCCCATAAATGTCCATTCTTTTAACTTTATTCTGATACGCTAGAAACGTTCTTGCAAGGATACTCAAAGCATTCGTCGGTCCTTTTGCAGTGCATTTAGAGACATTTTTATGACGAAATGGCAGATATACTTTCTTTGAATCCGAAAGAATTTTATACAGGATGTTCTGCACTTTATTTTGCCCAGTCCTTTTGGATTTAATTGATTCCCTGTTCTTTTGCCTTTCGGTAAGGAATTGATGGAACCGATAGGGCATTTCCTGCTGCTGCATCAACTTGTGCAATATATTAATTTTTCCGCAAATCATCCATAGACATCTAATAATCAAATCCCAATTTTCTTAAATTTCTTTCACATATCTCATGTCACATATCTCATGACGACCTAGACAGAAAATGCTTTTAAATATATTTTTCTTTTTAGCCTAAACGGGCAATTGGCCCAGAAGTGCTATTTATTTTGGTATTTTGCGTCGGTTCACTATTAATGTCAGTTCTTTTTTCCAAGTTATTGTCCCCAAATATTAGAGCCCTGTATTATATTTAAAGAAATTAAATAATGTAGAACCTGGATGAATGTATGTATGTTTCTCGCACTGTGAAAAAACAACGGTACCTAGTGACCTCAAATTTGAATAGCGTACTACTTCATTCGAATATGGGCATCTGGAAGCCCAAATTTAGAATTTGTTTTATTGCCTATTTCATATTTTGTTAAAAATTAAAGAATTTCTTATAACAAACTCGACGATTTCAAAGCAAGCAATGGCAACAATGTATAGGAAAAAACATTTGTTCTTCAGCACGCTAGATTGTGTAATAGAAATTCTAAAGATAGGTTCTGTTAAAAATTTTGTGATAATGCTGTTGAATTGAATTTTATGGTTTAAGTGCGAAGATCATGGTAGTGAATAAGTAAAGATAACACACAGAACGTTAAAAAACGCCCCTTTGGGCATAATATAAAAACTGAACGCTTTCCGATTTTTATTTTTTATTTTTTTAAACTATTTTTATTTCAAAAATTCAAATATTATGATTTAAGTATTTTCTCATTTCCCGTTGCCTCAGAAAGTTTCTTACCACTTGCTATTAACTGAAATTATTTTCCACTAATTATAATTCAGCGTTAGAATACATATTGCTTCATGTTAGAATACGTTTCCTATCTCCATGCAGTATGGAATATGCATTTCTAGTTAATTAATAAAACTGTCACTTCTGCACTGAAGCTGTGAGACTGAATATCTCAAATATAATCTTACAATTAGCAATGCAAATCCATTGGAATGACCTGCTGGTAGTATTCATAACGTTTACGTATTAGCAAACCAATCACTGGCTTTAATCATGGTTTAATACAAAGCTTGTTTAAACGCAGCATTGGTCCAGCATTACTTATTGAGTAATCACGGCAGCCTCATTTCGTAAAACAATTGTTAGCAGTAAATGGTCATAGAAGATTAAGTAGTGTTGTGAGTGCAAAATTCATAGAAAAAATTACTCCTAAATTCCCAATTTTCTTTTAAAACAGAAGATGTCTTTGCCATTTTGTGTGTGGTGATTGCTAACTGAAAATTGGAAATTGGAAGACAGACTCAATTATATGTGTATGAAAAAGAAAAACATTCATATAAACTTAACTTTTAGATTCCAAGAAATTAGTTAAAGAATAGTTTCTTTTTGTTAATTCTATGGAAATTTTTGTGTTAACGAATGACTCTGCTGACGATATAATCAAATACTGATTTACTGAGTTAATATATGCGATGACGTTGATAGTTAGTTCAAAATCATACTTAATCCGAGGGCAGTTCATAACACGCAGAGAAGAGGAATAACTTTAAAAAATGAAATAAAAATTTCACCTGTATTTTCAGGCAATATAAGCTTAAGAATAATTTTATTGATTTACGTAAATTAAACAGATTTTTTAAAACAAAAAGGACTCGCTGTAAATAACTAAAGCATGAATATCACTAAAACTTGTAGAGGCATTAGATTTTTTTTTTAAGCAGGAGAGATGAAAAATGAGCAATGCCCTTTCCTGGACTCGAGCCACGGACACTGAAGAAAATAATGTATAAGTCAGAATAAAATGATATTTACAAGAGAGCTCAAAATTTTGATTGAGCACAAAGTCGCATAAAAGTATTGGCTTTTGTTTTTTAATATACAAGGTTTATACAATCCGAGCTGCGTTCAATTAAATTACAAAATGTTGCGGACAAAAACAATCTTAAATCATACTACGATTCAGTCTTTTATCACTGTTTCTATCCCGCGCACTTTTCGTTTCCATTTTGTATTTTTCAAAGACCGTTTCTTTTTACGCCGATGAGTTGTGATAGAAAATTGTCCATAATTTCACAACAAATAAACTTTTTTACACAGGTTTCGCTTTAGATTAATTGTAAGTTAAATATATTTTAATTTTAATATCATCTTATTTTGAATTTTTTTATTTATTTGTGATATCAAGCCCTTATCTTTTCACCCAATTCCGTTTCCGCTGTGGCAATGGACATTGGCTAAATAAAGGGTAAATGAATCGCACGTATTGAGTGAAAGCTGCAAAAGACGTCTAGTAACTTTTCGTCTGACGCCGATTCGGTGATACACAATGCTCTTCAGCAAATCCTCGAGCTTCTTCATATAATAGCTTTTTTTCATACCTATGAAGGAGATCGAACAAGTAGCTGGACATTTTCCATACCTACCAAGTCATATAGTAACCTGCAAACATGACGTTCAAATTTAATTAGGCACTTTTGCGATGTTTCAAGATTTCACTTCCTTCGACGTCCCGTTCTATTAAAACACGCTCGCGAATGTCATTATGTGACTGGTATTATTTAGGTTTTGTGTGACCAAATATATATCTAAACTTATGTTACTAATGTTTTGAATAAATATGTGTTTCATAGATGTAGATATTACGTGTTCCTTTTTGGTGCTGTACATGACTAAGTCAGCATTTGTTTTTCATCCAATTTTTGGTTATCGGGGCACAACAAAATAAGATCTTTAGATTTTTTTCTTTTCGGGTTTTTGTTGATCTCAGCGGAAACATGGTAAAAATCGAATTCTAATAACCTCTTTTGTTTTGCTTATTTCTTGTAAATTTTTACAACATTAGAATATTGTATAAATTATTATTTTTTAGAAGATTACAACAGATTGGGCTCTTCTGAGCCTGGCAAGATTGTTCTCAGCCAAGATGCATTTTATTTTAATTTTTTTCTTTTGCCCAGAGCGAAAGTATCATCACTAAATCCTTTATTAGCAGCCAATGTATACAAACTTCTAATTGAAATTAAAAGTTCTGCCAGCCTCTTGAAGAGATTTAGTAATACACAGTAATTATTTACAAACAAAAATAGCAACCGACATCTATTTAAAGTTCTAAGCAGTGATTTTTTAAGCTGAAGTCATCAAGCTGTTACCAAAGATTTAAAGATACTTAATATAGTGTATGACTTAGCTTCCTTCCTCTGACTAACCTTACCTCGCTCAAAAGAATTACAATCACTGCAACCTAGCTAAAAACATGTAGGGTTTATTAATTACTAAAGAGAAAGAGACACTGAAATCAAATTGTATTTGTTACTACTCGCACACTTTGCAATAAATATAGAAATAACAAAACATAATTTTTGTTTTCAGAGTTCTAATTAGCATAAAGCATTAAATCTGTTAATACACAATCAGAACCGTGCGTTGAAATTAGAACTTTAACTTTTGTCAGCGTTTCGACATTTAATTGGCTAAAACTAACTTAAAATTAATTCATTTACAGATATTATGTACATACTGAATACTTTCTTCAAAATATTTTGCTGAATTCTTTATTTTTTCCTCAAAACTATAAACTTTGCCTGTAAAGTCGATGAATATAGCATAGATATTATATACACACAGATAATTTTCCTAAGAATAATTATCTAAAGGAAAAATGTTAATAAATATTTCTCGGCTATACCCCTGACTTATGTTAAAACTTATACCTGTTATGAATACTTCCTCCGATTCTTTCGTCATAAAAAGCATGAGAATTAGAGGAATATGTTAATCTTATTCTCGAACAATTTTCATCATAATAATAGTAATATGCATATCATATTTGTCATAATTTTCAATATAATAGACTTTTGTCAAGTTATATGTTTGAAGACATTCTCAGTATTCAAAACAATGGAATAAATTTATCGGTATTTTATTAACAACATTGTTCGCCTAATAATGATGACTACTCAATTTGGTCCATTTACATTTTTAATTATGAATTACTCCTAATTTATGGATGTTTAATGTTACTTCTAAGTAATTATCCACATGAGCATAGAAATGACTACCTCACTACGATGGAGAATCCTAGGCAAGCTTCTTAAGATCTGGTACACGACTGTGGCCGAAATGGTCGTCTTATATGGAGTGACCATCACACATGAGACATATGCTTAATTCTATCCACCGACAGCAACTCCTTATAGTATGCAGGGCATATCTCACATCTCCGACCGCGGCACTGAAAGTAATAGCAGGAAGGCCTCCTCTTGACCTAGTCATAGAACGAGAAGCTACGATAGTGAAGGTTTCCCGACTTGGAATCACAGTTAATCTATGGGGACAAGAATACGGCAATTCAGATTACAAACACCATAGCCCAGAAGATCCCTGCCATCCAGCGGCAAATAACCTAGAGAAGTACATCTCACTTATGAAACCAAATGACCTCAGTAGTGCGCAGATGGAATATATACAGACGGTTCTAAATCCCTAGAGGGAACAGGAAGTAGCCTCTGCTATATCGAAAACAATAGAATTACTTACCAGTGGCAAAACCTGGGTACTTTTAACTCAGTTTTTGAAGCAGAGTTGATAGCGATTAAAGCAGCTATAATTTATTTGTCGGAAGCGCGTCTGGCATATAATCACATCTATACGGACTCAGCTTCAAGTTTAACTGCAATATCAGGGAATGCTTCACACAGTCCATTAGTGAATAATATTAGACATCTGCTGCTACAAGTATTCCACTCAGGCAATAGGCCTCATCTGCACTGGATCCCCGCACATACTGGCATATGTGGCAATGAAATGGCTGATCATATTACCAAAGAAGCGGCATGTTCTACCACACTCCCAGAAGTACCGGCTCTGAAACCGGTCTCTTTTCTCAAAATGGCAAGACGAGTGGAATAGAAGCGCCACAGGACGAACAGTATATAAGTACATCCCTAGGGTCTCCCTGGACAGACATATTTCGCCTTGCTATACCACTCACTTTTTGACAGGCCACGGCCTTTTTCTTCTTATTTCTACCGCTTTAAGATTACAGATAATGCATCTTGTGAATGTGGTGAAGAAGGCAGCCCGGACCACTTTGAATTTAGCTGCAATCTACTTAGAGATCAGAGACTCAGGCAGCCAAGTGATAATAATAAGACCATGTGGTACAAGAGCCTCCAATATAATATGTATGCAACTACCCGGCTCAAAAACATTATTGACTGGTGTGCAGATACTCTTACCATTGGCAAGCAGTTTTAGCATAATCAGTTCATTAAGGGAATATTGTAAATGAATATGTAGGATAGCCCATTTATAGCTGTACAAAGATTATAGAAAATTCGAATGCTACATGTCTATGGCAGTAGATTTGTACTGTGCTCTGGTACCATACACTGCATAATGTTTTTGCAACTGAACGTGCCTTGTAATGTATCAGTAATTGTATTATATATTGGTAATTATATTTTGGAAATTTTACATCAGTATTGGCATTTGTAAGGGTCTTTTAACGTTTTAGCTATTATATTAGTAATTATTTAGTAATATTTTACATTAGTCCGAGGTTGTGTTATGAGGTACAATGACTGTTTTAGCAATTGTGTAACTGCATAATGTACTGAATTTTTTACAATTGTATAATGTACTGAATTTTGTAAAATAGAATATGTATTTGTGTTTCAGCTTACGCCCAAAAAAAGTGGTAACTGAACAAAACATTAGTATGTAATCAGGATCGTATCTATTTAAGTTATAGGCTGATGAAATATTGTGCATAGTAATTGTATAATGTAATAGCGATTATAATATGTACTAGATATTGTAAGATGCAATTATCTAGTAATGTATGAGAATTTAATCAATAAGTGGATAATAAATATCATAACTGTATTTGTAATTAATGCACATCTGTCATTTATCCGTAAATGTACCAGTTGTAATATACTTGAAATTGTATTAAATATTGGTAACTACGTAATGTACAGGTTCTACATATATGTATAATGATCTGTATTATAAATGTTTTAACTTGTTTATGCAAATTGTCTTGCTAACGCCCAAGTATTTAAGTTGTGGCTTTTTGCCAAGAGTTGGAGAGAGAAGGAGATTTAGGAAGCAAGCCACTTGCCACTGCAGTTTTACGAGTTTTCACTCGGTTGCTGTTTACCCTTAAGGCCAGAGGTTTAGCCCTCTTGATATTTGAAAACGTATTGTAGTTTTAGCAGCTCGGCGTACTACATACATACCCTTTTAAATAAAGGCCAGTCTTAATGCTAGGCGTTTGTATACTAATTCAAAGTTAGCTTTTAGTTAGAGTTTTAGTTAGTAGTTTTATATTTTTACGTTTAGACCACAAGTGGTTGGTCTCTGTATCCCGAAATTTGGGAGTACCTGTAAAGTAATAGAAAATGAAGGGTTTCGTATACCCTTCCTGCCTGTGTCGTCTATTCCACACAATCTGGAACAGAACTTTAGTAAGTTAACTGTTCTTATTCAGGACACAGTATGTTCCCGAAACAATTGAGAAGACATATATCTCCTGACAGTGGCGCCCGAACTAAAAGGGTTGTGGATGATGATTCTCCACACCCAGGATTTGGCGACTAGGTCCCCTAAAACCCTAGTCGCCTTTTTAAAAGGGGAGTATATAAGGTATTTCTCCCACTTTCCTAGCGTCCTTCGTGGTGTAGTGGTTCTGCACGCTGGTCCGGTATTCCAGAGGTCCGTGGTTTGATTCTCGGGGAATGCGTTTGCTATTTTTCATCTTGTCTGCTTAAAGTCTACTTAAAGTCTCTACAACATTATCTTTACGCTCTTCCATGTGTACCACATAGAGTTTACTTTCCTTATATATATAGAGAGAGAAAAAGCCATATATGCAATAAAATTTCCACTTTTTCATAGATTTAGAAAGACTAACTTAAGCAAAGGATTAAAAACAAAGCTGGGCTAAGAATTTATAAACATTAACTAACTGTATTAATTTAGAAGTCAAGCAACAAAAATCAGCGTTATATTTGCAAATTTTCACAGGACTAGTTTCGATGATTTAACCGAACCATCATCGCTTTGGCAGCTGAGGCCGATTTTTGTTGTTTAACTTCTAAGTTAATGCTTGTTTGGCGTGTTATTTTATCTTAATTAACCGACTGATTAGGTTTTCATGCGTTAAAAGCTCACATTTCTAACAGTTATATCTCTGTCTTTTCTTACAGGTTTGATTAACTGACTACAGCAAAGCACGTGAAGATTATCAATGTAACAGAATGGATGCTTCCTATGGGAAATGTTATGGAAATTTGTTGCGTATTAGTTTTATTTTGTAGAATTAGTGTGCATTATTTAACTGTGCATAAGGTATTCTTAGTATTTATATTATTTTACTGTGAACAACGAATTTGTATTGTTCGTATTTAAGAATTAATGTATAATATTTAGTATTGCTTAAACTCAATTACGGCAAAGCTCCTTTATGTTTAGCTGAAGATGTGATTCAGAAAAAGTGCGAGGCTTGTTACTTCCGTTTCCCACGAAGCGGTCAGCTGCATTTTCCTCTTTTCGCGGGGGGTTGAAAACACGTGTTTTGCTCATTCAGAAGCGAATACTTCTAAGGGGCGGCGATTATTTGACAGAGTTATAGGTTGGAAACATTCCTCTTCGCGTTGGAAAGAAAGGGTCTGTCATTTTGTAGAGAGTTCTGAATTTCTAGGAATTCTAGAGGCTATTTATTAACTTGGTTCTAGCTGGCTAGGGGAAGTTCAAGTTTTGCTTAAGATTGGCTAAATTTTATTTTTATTAATGTTTGAGCCAATGCTGAATTAGAGGCGTTTCTTTGTGAGTTTCAACCGAGTTTTCTTAAGCCGTCGCCCGGGAGATTTTAGCAGATTTTTCAGAGCTTCAGCGGGTTTGCTTCTTTGACGGCGGCCCCCTTGGGGCTGGCCGCGGTCAGTGATGTCCTGCTGCACGATCAGTGGGTGAGAGCGGAGTTTTGTGCGAGTTCTGACCAAGGAGGTTAGAATCGACCAACTCTTCTGAGTGGGAGCGGGAAAAACGGAAACGTGGCAACCTTTCGGGGTTCGACCGTATGTTGCAGTTTTAAGGGATATTATCGCGTCCCCTTGGTTCTGGCTACGGAGACCTGTCCGAGCCCATGCGGACTCTCATCGTAATAGATGGCGGCGAAGTGTTTTCCTGTCCGACGGTATAATGGTCTTATTTCATCACGGTGGTTTTTAGTAGAAAGAGACAGATTTTCTGTTGAAATGGAATATGGAATAAGGGCATGTCTTCTTTACCCGTTATAATGCCAAATTTCTCGCGCCGAAGATACAGATTTTGTGATGATAATATTGAATAAAGGGAGTGGCTTCTTTACAAGTAAAATTCCGAAGGTTTCGCGCTGTGGTGTCTTGAACAAACTCCAGTATCGGTTTTCCTGACAACTATGAAGTGGAACTATAAGAAAAATTCTCGTTGTGCTTTGAACAGACATCTTCATGGGTTTTCCTGACAACGATGAAGTGGAACTATGAGAAAATTCACGTTCTGCTTTGAACAGACTTCAGTAACCGTTTTCCTGACAAAGATGAAGTGGAATTATGAGAATATTCCCGTTGTGCCTGGAACAGATTTCAGTATCGGGTTTTCTGACAACGATAAAGTTTTGGGCCGATTTTGTTTCGACGAATTGTGACTGGATCCGGACAGCTCCCCGAGTCCCTCAGACTGGTGTACGAGGATTCTTGGAGCAAACATCTTTATTTTCATTCTGCTTTCCTTTTATAAGTAATAGTTAGGATTTGGGAAGAGTGAACTTCTAACGCCTTAGCTGACCTTTTGTATAGATTAAAATTTGTATTTTACTGTTACTCAATCAATTAAAAGCTGAGAAAGTGTTATGAGCAATTAATAGTTGAGAAAGTGTCATGAGTAATTAACATTTGAGAAGGTGGTTAGTTATGTTTTTTTAATGTTTAATTGTCATGAGCTAAATTCTTGAGTGCTTGTTTAAAAGATTAATATGAGGTGTTTCACTATGATTTTGAAGACGTAAATAGTATTAACCATGAGATTAAAATAATGAGTAAATTTTAAGATTATGTTTTGTAGGGGTAGTCTGGCCAGCTATCTTAAATTATAATGTGAGGGAATATTCAATAAATGTGTTTATTATTTTTATTGTTGTATGATTTTGTGAGTTTTAATTTTGGTCTACTGTAGGTCACCCATGTGTTCCTTACGGAAACATGGTTTTACTCCCAATTCGAACCTGGGTAGTAGAAAATCAGTTTTAAGAGTGTGACTATACGATCGGCTTATTTATTTTGATTTTGATGAGTAGACTTCTTGGTGCGAGATTTATTTCTCCCTTGTGTTTTAAAAGTTTTGTGTTGCATTTTAAATGTTGTGTTTTAGGGCTACCTCTAGATTTGTAATGAAATGTATGTGTTTTCAGGTTAGAGATCTGAATTAGTTTTATTTTAGTGAGAGATAGCGTGTTAAGGATTTTGTTGCGGAAATGCCTTTTCGCATTTTGGTTTTGATAAACAATAGTCGTTTTTACCAAAACACCAGGGATACATCTTTCACATTTCTTTGATTTAATGAGTTAAAAATAGTTTATCTTTTTGTGAGAATACTTAGTTTTAGTTGAGGTTTTTATGTCGCGGCACAAAAGAGAAGTTAGATTAAAAGTTAAATGTAGAAAGTAATTTAATTTTAACATTTTTTTTTATCTACATAACAGAAACTTCGCATTTACATAACGCATATCATGTTCTCCCTTCTAATTATTTATGTGAAGCTACTTTTAAATTCGTTGAGGCTTTCGAATTATTTTTAGATTCGTTCAAACTTTGATAGTATAATAAAAATATTAACATATAATAATTTATTCCTAAGTTAAGGCGAGAAACTCTATGTTTTAGTGATCATTATCGATATCAAAAGTATAATTTAAATATTCTGCTTATGAGTAATTCCGGTATTTGCTTAAGTAAATACCGAAACAATACTGGTAAGTAATACAAAAAAGAAAACAATTCTTTTTTATATTACTTACATATTTACAATGGCTGTAAGTTAAAATAAAAAAGGAGAAATCATAGCTCATAATAACATAAAATATGAATAATAAATGTTAACAATACCAAAAGATGGAAATTTTCCCAATGGTAGGCCCTCTGCCGACTTCCTCACTGAAGTGGCGTTCAGTTTATTATGGAAGCAAATAATAGGTGGGTCATCTTTGCTTCCTATGAAGGAAAGGATAGTTACACCCATGCCTTTACCGGGATTCGAACCCGGACCTTTTGTTACAGCAGCTGGCTACCCTTACCACTGTACCGTTCGAACATACAAAGTAAATAGTTTATAAAACAGATTTCAGTATAGGGGAATACTTTCGTGATGCGATCAATCAGGGATAACAATTCTTTCTGCTTTTCAAATCCTTGGGACAAGTCATGTTAAAGTATCCATTTAGAATGAAGTTTAATGCAAAGAAACACAGCAAGAAAAGACCTCTAGTTACGTTAAGAGTCTTCTGCTTTATGTATTGTGATAAAGCTGAACTTCTCAGGCCAAACCTTGCCTCTGTTCATTTCCAAGTACTTCACAATACTGGAAAATTCATTATAAAACAATGCGTTTTCTGTTCTGCGGCTTTAGTTTCAAAACAGTCTCTCATTATTGCAGAACTTCATTCAATAGAAGCACAACTGGAAAGGAGGCGGCTGCTTGAAAATCTGTCAGCAGTATAATCATTTCGAATTTAGAGTGAAGCTTAAGTAATTAGTGCATTAAAACAACAAGAGTTTTCGCTTCAACTTCGAAGACTGGTTTAAAATTGCATGGGGCTTAAAAGACAAAACATTTTATGTATTCTGTAGATATGCAGGTAGTGAAGCTAATCCAAAGATTCCTTGAGTTAGAATATACAAATTCTATAGATCTATATATTCTAACTTAAACAAGGAATCTTTACATTAGCTTCGCTACTGAACACTACATAATTTATTTTTCTGTTAATGAGAGAAAGGATTAAACATATGCAATTAAAATAAAAATTGCATATGTTTAATCCATTGCATATGTTGCATATGTTTTTGCATATGTTTTTTCTAGTGAGAAACATGAAAAGAGTGCTTATGTATTACGTAAAAGATAATACTTGTTACTTTAATAAGTGGATAGAATGCTTATAAGAAACTTTCATTGTTAGATATATGTGGATTCTCTTTAGTTTTTCTACTACCATTGTGACAGAAAACGGTAAAAACAAAATAACAGAATTACAATTATTTTTAAATAAAACGCAATTTAAAATAGTGCAGAATATTAAATGTGGATGCTTTGCATCAAAATAGGATACGCAACTACAATATGTTACTTATTTTACATATTAGCGAATATTATTCTCTAGCAGTCACTTATCTTGACTAAAAAAGTATTCTTGCATTTTTTACCAAAATTATAACTCAAACTATCTTTTGAAAGACAGTTTTTAATCTTTAAATGGAAATCAAGCGAATGGAGCTAAGCTAATCAAGCTAAAACTATCTGAAAAAGGTTTTAAAATGACAAACTTTCCAATTCACTTAAGCATTTTATTAAACTTAGACACTTCTAAAACAAGATAGATTAAAAACTAAACACCTTAATAAATTCTTTTCTAAACCCTGTGTAAAACTCAGTTTTTTGAGAAGCTGGAAACGAGAAAAATGTATTATGATTTTATTCTAATAACGGTATTCTAATAACGGGTCTTCCAATTACCAGCTGGCCGTACTAACACGTACAGAACAAAAGCACATACTAAGGTGCTTTTTAGACTTTAGAAACAGTGGAACATAATGAAGGAAATAACTTTTAAACAGCATTCCAACCGGAATAGTGGTTATCGATACCGACTGCCGTACCGAAAAATCCGGGTTCGAATCACGGAAGAAGGCATGAATGTTTGTAAATGTATAGTGTCTGTGCGGCATTCGGATACTCTAAATATGAGGCGAGTCGAAAATCCTCTCGAGAGATCGGTGGTAAGAGACGAGGGTAGGGAGACTCTCGGATCCAAACCCCCCCCCGGGTTACTCTCCCTTAAAAAGGGGGACTGAGCAAAGCCTTACTGTCACTTTGTAGAGACATTAGGTATTTTTTTTTTTTTTGAAACAGGAAAGACGAAAAATGAGCAACGCCTTCGCCGGTAATTGAACCGCGGACATATGGATACGTGCCCAGAGTGCAGACCACTACACCGCGAAGGTACGCTAAGAAGGCGAGAGAACTAACTTATAACCTGTATGGTATCAAGACTCTTGCCAACGACAGGCATAGTCTTGCTCGCCTTGTGACGCTGAATTTCTTGAGCTTGTTCTGACAACAACAGCAACTTTTATTAAATAGCTTGGAAACCGTTTAGCGAGAATGCAAAAATATTATTTTTTCTAATGATGCTCTGTTTTTAAAATTTACATGTACTCTCATATATTCAGTGCATATAACATATATATATATATATATATATATAATGAAGAGATAGTATTAAATCAAAATTTGCATCTAACTAGCTAGAAGAATACAGATCAAAACTAAAATAAAAGTAAAACCAATAAAATAACACAAAAATATTAATGTAAGAAATAGTTAAAAATTCTTTGCTCTTTTTCAATAAGCAGAGAATCTTTTTCAAAGAAGCCACGTTTCCGTATTATGTCTGGAGGATAATAAATTCATGAAACGTAAGTGCCGAATATAAAACAAATTAAGTTAATTTAATATACAGTTATTAGTTATTATTTATTTTATTACACCAGTAAAGAATGCAATAAAATAAAATATAAAAATTTTAAAAAGATTTGCTCCGACGTTACCTTAAACAAAACATAATGTACTGAAATTGAATAGTGATACAATTAGAATATTCTAAATTTGAAACCAGAGAAACAGTTGCGAAAATTAATGTAATTAATATTCACTGAATAAACAAATAACAATAACTATCAATGTTATTATAACTTAAAAAATACTATAACTTCAAAATAAGCAAAACTACTTAAATTTACAACTTAAAAATTAGAAAACTGCTAAATAACTGCTGCAAAATAATAATTAAATTTTAAAATAAAATTTTATCTAATTGTGTTCTTGGACTGCTAACATATTTTATAACACGTCACTTTAAATTTACTGATTATGCTGATCAATGTGCAAATAAACAAATAACACTAATAAATATGGTTATTTATAACTTAAATAATTTACAATAAATTTACAACTTAACAATTAGCAAACTGCTAAATAACTGCTGCAAAATAATAACTAAATTTTTAAATAAAAATTTATCTAATTGTGTTCTTGGACTGCTAACCTATTTTAGAATACGTCACTTTAAATTTACTGATTATGCTGATCAATGTGCACTGTATACAGGAAATGCAAAGAAAAAGGTTCCATATTCTCTTTTTCTGGCTTCACGGCTCGTCCACTGTCCTACACATAGAAGTTAGAAGATGCGGAATATGTCTCACCTGTGCGTCCCGCGGAATGGAAGTGGGGGTATGAAACGCCACGACATGACATCAAGATTTTTCACAGCTGCTGCCGCAGTTTAGTTTTGTTTACATTTTTTATTTACGTGTTAATTATTTATCATTGAAGGTTTGTAGCTCTCTCCTCCTAATTTTCACGCTTAACCTGAATTCATAAGGATTGCTAATAGCTGTTTCGAATGTAGTAAAATCCATGTACATGAAAATGTGCCAGAGGTAGCTATTATAAGAATGTATAGTGGGTAAAATCTATAAGGCCAATGAGAGCTTCTGTGACATTTTAAGGCAATTATGCTTAAAAACATTTTTGTGAGTTTATGCTATCAAAAGGCATACAAGGTTGTTTTTACGATTTTGATTGTCACATTAGCGTGTTTCTCTTCTAGTCTATTTTTGTGAGTTTTCTTAGAAAACGGTTTACAGAAATAATAAAATAGGCAATTCGAGGCATTTACTGATTAAATGTAAAATTAGGTGGTGCATAACTGGAGTGATTTCTGCATCCTTGCGACTACAATGACTCATTTTTTTTTCCAATGAAGAGTTTCTACTTAATTACAATCCAAGTACCAGAATTTCGTAATTTTATCTAAACGCTACAAGGCGTCCATGATACGTCCTGAGGTCAGGTTGTTGACACATACTTGGCTTCACTCTGGTGACGTCATGCTCATTTCATGCATTCTAACCACTAAAACATGCATTTGGCTAAAAACGAAATCCCTATATCTTTCAGTAAATCCTGGTCAAGAACTGGTTTTTCTTTCGGTTTGTCAAGTCTGAGATAATTTTGTTAAGTACCAGTACTTAAGAAATAGTCTCAAATTTTAGACATCATTGCAAAATTAGATAAAAAGCTTATAAGGTATTTTCTCCCTTCTTCCAGTATTCCTTCATGATGTAACAGTAGCACATTCGAAGGGTATATTCGAAAGGTCCAGGTTCGAGTTCCGGTGGGCGCATTGTACATTTTTCACTTCTACAATATCAAAACTCCTAACCTGGCGCCCGAAATAAAAGGTAGTGGACGATAACTCGTCACCATCAGCATTTGACAATAGATTCCCCTAATCCCAATCAATCTTAATTTTGCTTATTTTGAAGTTATTATAGTATTTTACAAGGGAGGAATTTTCTCCCACCTTTTGAGTTAGCCTTTGTGGTGTAATGGTAACACTATTGAGCGCAATTCAAGAGGTCCAGGTCTGAGACCCGGCGAGAGCATTACATATTTTTATACTGTATCAAATTAACCTAAAGACTCTACAAATAAAAACAAAAAAAAAAAAACAAAAAAAAAAAAAACAAAAAAAAAAAAAAAAATATTTTTCTAAACGTTCATATTACAGAAGTTTAACATGTTTAGTTTATAAAACTTCGTCATGCATTTCGTGAACCTCATCATGAGAGGCTTTAATAGAATGAAAAATCTTCAACTGGTGGGTGATGTAAGTTGTGAAGCAGATACTCTCACTAAATTTCTGGGATTCTTAAAAATTCTACTATATTGCTGCATAGAAGCTTTCTATATTGACTTATATTCTCTCTATATTGGTTATCAAGTACCAAGTATATTTTTTATTTTGATTATCAAGTACTGAATACTTAATGTATTTTAGGATGTCTGCTCCAAAGCCTAAATTGCAGTCATTTCTAAGAACCTTTGCGTGTTACCATCCATGTTGCACATTTGGGGAAAAATTGTGCGAGTATTTACTACGAACTACACTTTGTATTTTTTATTTCTTCCAAAAGTGTCTTTATTATGCAAAAGCATTTGATTCTTAAAATTTGCAAAATTAGGAATATATTCATATGATGTTTTCTATATCATCTTCAGTTTTATGAATTGAGCTTTAGGGATTCCATGGACGGGAGACTATATAAACTTTATTTTTAATACAGTTGCATTTTATTTCAATTTTAGTTTTCATTCCTTTTCATGTATATGTTTCAAAATTTGTGCAGTTAAACTATGCTTTCAATATGAAAAATGCAAAAAAAAAATATTGTTATCATAATTTAAAAAAATTCATCGATTTAATGATGGGTACAGGTCAATGCTTATTAATGACTGTTAAGCACCATGTATTCACCCCATTCATCATCATCTGAACTGGCCTGAGTGCTGTCCTTTTCATTGTATACTATGGAATTTTAACTACTTCATTTAGAATCTGAAACTTTTCAGACTTTTTGAATTTTTTATCTGTTGAAGTTAATAGTTAGCCTGAAATAAGTTCTGATAAAGTTTATAGTTAGTCTGGAGTAAGTTTCATATCTGTTTTATTTTATTTCCAAGCTAAGCAAAAGTTACGAAGAACTAAAATCTTATACTAGAGGTTACAGCAACTAAGAACAAAAAGACTAAAGTTCGTTGCCTAAAGATCTTTTCTGCCTCCCAGTATCTCGACTATTCTCTGAGACCAGGAAGAGCCACATTGGAGCAGGTGGCCTCGGTCCTTTTCTTTCACAAAATGGGCGAATAGGATAGATTCAAATGCCTATATGGTGCAGGTGAGCGGCAAGGCAGTCATGTCCTGTAGACTACATTGAGTCTTTGACTGTCCGGAACAAGAGAGAGGAACTTAATCTTCTCCAACTTTTCAAGACTGTACGAGACTGCAGATCTCTTAAGATATTAGATATAACTAATAACATTATAATATTAAAAAAAACAGTTTAATCCTCTAATAATAAGTGCTAGTTTTTGATGATGTTGTAGTAAGCTGTCACCTCTTTTTGCAAGGAATTCCGCTTGCTCATTGCCCCAAAGGCCACAATGGTCAGGCACCCACCGGAGAACAATCTGTTTCCCCGGTAAAATGAGAGTTCTTAGGAATTCTTGACATTGCAAAATTTCAGGAAAAAAGTGGGTGCTCAACAGAGCTAATTGACTGAATACGACTACGCGAGAATAAAAAAATGACTTGAAACTATACGTGCAATCCAAAACAACTGTTTGTAATGATATGTATTAAGATTTTTCTATAAATATTAAATAACGCTGCTTTGCTCTAGTAAATTAGAACTGGTAACAATTAAAGCGAAATTGACTCACATTTTATAGCAATTAAACTTATCCTGTACAATTTTCAGAAATATTTAACAAATACAATTGCTTGATAATGTATATAAAGGATAATTTCTAATTTTTATTATGAATGAGGAAACAAGCCCGGCTTCAAATGCAAGACACGCCGGCTATTTAATACCCAGTTATCAGAGTTCTCCAGATGATGTCTGCATGTTGTGTTGAATCTCATAAATCTGAAAGAGAAACATTTAGCGTCCCTTTTTGAAGAGATAAGGAGACCTCACGTATTCTCATCTCTTTCTATACTTCAAGTTCTTAACCTTAGTTTGCTTTTTCCGCTGCATGAAATGAGAGTCAGACGTTATAGAACTTGATTTAGACTATTCGTATTCTTTGCTTTTCCTCTAGATTTCCTTTTATGTTTTATATATTGTCTTTCGCGCAATGGAGCGTTTTTCTGCTTTCTACTTACTTGCTCTTTTTTTGAGGGGGAGGGGGGGATAATTTAGTTCATTTTTATTCAAGAGAATTCTGATATTTGCAACTGCTTGAAATTTTGTCCTTTTGATTTCCAGTTTGTTTGGCAAAACAAATGATTGGTAAATAGGTACAATTTCAGTTTTGTAATTTCAAATAATATTGTATTGTGAATCCTTTAGATTTCTATGTAAGTTTTTTATTTAAATGAAACAAATTAATGACCTCACTATAAATTTGTTTCGTTTAACTTTAAAATTTAATTTAACATAAAGCTAAAGTTCAGACATTTATTTTACGATTTGGCATTTATAATATTTGCTGGCGAAATTGCATACTCCACCTTGAAATTGTGCTTGCGAACATAAAGTCTCGATTCTACAAACTGAATGAATTATATGATGAAGGATGTAGTCATCCGATCTATAACAGCACTTAAAATTATATTATTTATAATAAAAAAATTAGTTCTGAACTTTCTCACTTTCTGTTTTTATATCGGAAACTTCAGCCGATGAATATAGATAGATAAGTAGAAAAATAGTTAGATAGCGACTGAAACAAATACATGCAATTATTGGTTTTTGTACATTATAATCTGCAAGTAATGTTGCAGTTACATTTACTAAATTAGTCTGTAAATTCACTAAAAACTCTCAAACCGTAGCAAAACAAGTAAGCGAAGCGGGTTATCGTTTCGTCTGTGAAATAACAGCTGACTTTTGAGTAGATTTATATAACCTTTTTATCAAAAACAGTAAACTGAACAAAGGCACCAGTTATGCTTACAAATAAAAATCCCCCTGCTTGAGGGATATTAATAACGGAAAACTGAAGTGAAGTTTGAATTTATTTCGGATTTTGATTTGAAAAATTAAAAGCATTTTGTGCAATTAAGTTTCAGAAGCAAATTTTTCCTGAACGAAATTAATAAAAGTGATACCGTTAAAAATCTGTTTAAGAAGGTTACATAGTATTAAATGCATTGCATAAAACATCTTCTTGTTTTAGTTTGAGTCAAATTTAGGATTAGGATTTAAGCAACTAATATTACCAAAATAAATTCTGGTTCTTAAAGCAATTAACATATTCATAAACAATTAATTTTCTTCATCAGTATTTGTCTAAATAATCCATGCAAAACATTTCAGAAAATTTTCAGTAAATGCTAAACATACTTCAGTACTGGGCTAGTATTCTCCAGTATCTCTTTTATAGGAAATTACAAATCCCTGAACACCTACAAGGGATTAGCTGATATCACGTTACTAACTCAGGTTTAGAAACTGTTTGTAGATGATGTTATCCTTCATTAATTTTGGGGTAGAAACTGTTTATCCACGGTATTTAACCACTGAACCAGTTCTTATACTATACCAGCTTTATGTATTCATCTCAAATCAATTCTAACGGCTATTTAAGGTTTGAGCTAATTTATGTATAAATTTGCAACGTTCTATTCGATTTTAGTAAACTCTTAACTTTTTGGAACTAACTTTCCGTACTACTGCACTATATCTTCTGTATCATTTTACTTCTTTGCACAAAGTATTGTAATCACAAAAATATTCGGGTATCATATTTCAACAGAAATATCCATTTTGACTGTTTTCGAATCCATTCGGATGACTTTTTTGCGAAATGTCTGCACGTATAAACAGAATAAAGAAATGTTTCTTCCAAAGCGAATTTTAATATGGATATACCTGTAAAAGGCATTCAAAGGGGATTTTTTCGTGATGTCTGTACGTACATATATATATATATCGCATAACTAAAAAAAGATTAGTCGTAGAACAGAGGAATTTTATATATATAGAACTGCTAAAACATCTAGTTGTGCACATTGCACATCTTTTTTTTATTGCAATCGGCATTACCAAACATATACTACATATATATATATATATATACATATGCATCCACCCTCTTACCCAGCTTAAAAGTCCTTACCCGGTATTTATTTTCGCAGTCATTGGTCGTAGTCATATACTTCCAAATACAGAAGTGTTACAAATGATTAAAATATGCATGTTTGGGCAATGTCAAAATTTTAAAAAATTACTTTGGATAAATAACGAAATCAAGCATTTCTCAAGCGATCTTCTGTTCCTATGCTATGATCGCAATCAAGCGATCTCCTGGTTCCTATGCTTATATTTTTGGACGTTTTATACCCGTTAAGAAGAAATAAAATTATAAGAAGTTTGACGCCCATACTACAAAAATTGACAATGGTATTTAATTTAAAAATTTTCCATTTTTGATGCCATTTTAACGTATCTTGAGAGATCAGTTAATTAAAACAAAATAATTCGAGGAAGTGTAAATGAAGTGTAGTCATAATATCTCTAATTTAATAGGCCATACAAGGAAGTTATGGGGTGACCACATAAGATCTTTTTAAAACAGTGAAATGCTTAAGACCCAAATCTAGATGTATTGTCATCAAAACTCATATGCTGAAAACATTTCATTTTTTTCGAAATATCTCAAAATTCAATAGTAAAGCCAACATTTACCCTGGCATTATGATTCCGGAAAATATGAAACATTCCTAAATTTGATGAATACCGATGAGGTCTGAGCAATAACTATTTCATCATGTTAATCTATGGTAGTACGTACACAAAGTTTGGGGATATAGAAGCTGTGCACATTGTTCCATACAAAAATACGAATTACAATACAAGACATACATATAACACCATTTTTCTAAGGAGACTATTAATGTGGAATTTATGATGATGAATAGGTTCGCCAGAGGCCGAGGGATTACACCTGCGAAACTTAAGTTTGTCCGGAATCTGTCCGTGGAACGGACCATCTACAGAAATCATGTTTTTGTCATGTGTAACAAAATTAGAATTTCAGTTTCTTGGTTTCGCTTTTCTTGGTTTATAATTAAATAAGCATAAAACTTTCTTCATACAGTAATATCTCTACCTACGTCTCCCACTCATATACTGAAAATCTAAACAAATGGATTAAATATTTCGGCAATCACTTTGCTATGCTAAAAAAAGGGATTAGGATATTTTATCAAAATTGCTAACAGTATTCAAAGCTGAAACACTTCAGAAAAATCTATGTTTAGCTCTAGTGTTCAACACGACTAATGCTAAAAATTGAATTCTGAATATTTTCGAGTTATATTTGTCAAATAATATCGAAAATTCTGAATTTTAGAAGAGGCAACTACGGTAAACGCTTGTATATAATATTTATATTATAAAATAAGAGTACATGCGATATCCAGTTTTAGTGCATGCTGTTAAAACTATATTACTGTAAAATTTTGGGAGTAAATCATTAACCAATTCATAAACTTTCCCTTTGAGGGTTTTCATTGACAATAAAATAAATTAACATCTCAATGCATGTTTTTAGTTCCCTGGAACATTAAATTTTTAAATAACCTTCTTTTAGACATGTATGATTTTTGCTTCATAAATTATTGATTTATAACTCTTAATATTTTAATTAATATATAAAACCGGTTTGCGATGTTGAATTAATATATGATTCAAATGATGTGCGTAAAGCACATCTTTTTTACTTTAAAGCTAAAATATCCAGCCATCCAAGCATGAAATCTATAGCAGTATGCTATCCACATTAAATAAAGAAATTGTTCTTGCTGTTTTAGGTTTCATTCAATATTCTAGATTGTTGGGAGAAAGATCTCTTTCTCACAAATGTTTAGAGAAAACCCATGCATCCAATTACTCTTTCTTGTACGACAGTTCTAGTTTTCAAATAAATTCTCTAAAGAGAGCAGATTTTCCATTTGAAATTCGGTAAATATATATATATATATATATAGCTATTTACTTCTTTCTCTTCCTTGAAGTTCGGGAACGCATTTGCATTTTGTCACCGAAAGTTTTCTGCCAATCTAAAAAAATTACCATTTTAAATCTCTAAATACCTTTGCTCTTTTTTAGTTGAACTTAACATACACTCTCGATGCAATTGATATTACTCGTCTACGAAGCATTTCTAAAGAACAAAATCTTAAAAGATTTTTTATAATTCCCTAAAACTTTTCAGTTGCTGATTGAGAATAGATTTCGTGTGCAGAAAAAATTTGTATAATGCATTTAGGTTGCTCTTCAATTGATCCCCGTTAAAGGAGTTAGAGTGTACTCATTCCAGTTACGGGGTCTCAAAACAGTACCGCATTGTTATTTTTCGTCACTACCTCTCCGTTCTGGGAGAGGATAATTTGCGCTCCTGCTGCTTTCATTGGATGTGGTAGCCGTTTCTCAAGCTCCCTCTCCGGAATCGAACTCTGATTCCCCGTCATCCGTTAGGTCCCAATCACATTATGTTTCGGCTACGTGGGAATTCACGTCGAAAGGGACAATTCTCAGTACCCGCACAATTCCAGGAAACGCACGTAGCTATAGGTTACCATTCTCACTTGAACAAAGACTTGAACGTCAAACAGTAATCGATTATCGCTCAGATTGGGATCACGTGATCCTTCAGAAGCAGAACTTTCGTCTGAATGGTTGTCTCTATCCGGGACCCAAGGCATTTTCGGTGAGGTTTGAAAAAATCCCGTGTAGCCGCAACATTTTTCCGTAGCTAGGCGGGACTTCGCTTCGAGCGGGGCGTTTTTTTCTTGGAATCCTCCCACATAAACCAGTGCTACCAGAACCTCGTTAATCAGAAGAGTCGCCGGTAAGCGCGTAACCTACCATTGACAGTTCATAAGCAGGCACTTGAAAGATACGTCGCTAGGACGAGCCCGTGCGACATGGTACCGACACGAGGTCCGATTGGTATGATGTATGCAAATGGTAAATACATTATACCGAAAATTTAATTTTTTAAAATTTAATATTACAATACATGCAATTGAAGGCACAAATATTTGATGATAGTTCTGACACATGTACTTTTGTTGCACTATCTTCACACATGTACTTTTGTTGCACTATCATCGCGGGATTTTTTCAAACCTCACAGAAAATGCCTTGGTTCCCGGGTAGAGACAATCAATCAGACGAAAGTTCTGCTTTTGAAGGATCACCATTTAAACCAGTGCTACCAGAATACCAGAAGTGTTGGTCAGCATACGAAACTAGTAAACTGGAGATTCCAATCCATCTGTTTGGTTTTTTAAAACTTTAATATTCCAGAAAAGATAATTATTTTACAAAATTAACTCATATTTCTATTGTAATATCTACATTTCTTAGGATAAAATGAAAATATATGTAGTCTTTTTATGAAACAATCTCTGACATCTTACATTCAATTCACTTTTAGGAAATCAATAATATGACGGGTCTGAGGGTTTGGTAATCAGCCATATACTGTTAGGCATTAAAGCTATAATATTCGCACTGGAAAGTACATATTCGATCAGTCCAAAATTTTGAAGATAGAATTACAACTAAATAATTAGCAGCGCAACGCAGAAGCAAAAGATGTGCTCTAGTAAGTGGTCTCTGAACGCAGTATATGAAAATGTAACTGAAAGCCACTGCTGAATGCTGGAATTACGTTTTCTTGCTATTCTTGTGAATATAGCTAAAATAATGTCTCATTAAAAATGCAGCAACCATATCAGCAGGTCCAAACTTCAATCGCACGACAATTTTAGCACAACATATAATCCTTCCGATACATCAGATCTCGTGTTGTAAGAAACTGAGAAATTGGTAAGGTGCGGTAAAATTAAGTCAATGACGTAAAAAATATTAATGTTCCTGGTCATACCACCAAAAAAATGGGCAAAATGAAAGCTTTACTGTATATAATTTCTGAAATGTTATTACAAATCTTACAACCACATCAGAAATTTTAGCTCATAAATTTAGAGTATGTTGCAATCAAAGACATTCTTGTTTTGCATTATCTACGCTATCGAGAAATTTAAACAAGATATCCATTTCCCCGTATATTTTGACGGTATACTATATGTGACTCTGCGTGGCGTTTAGAATATTGTAGAGTTCTGTCTCTCAAAATAAATCTTTATCTATAGCACTGTGATAGTTCTACCTACGTTTAGTATTCCCCGCCCTGATCAGTGTAGTGGCTAATGATGTTGAGAGTCGAGCCAATGGCCTTAATTTGAATAATGGAAAAGGCATGCTTGTGAAAGTATAGTATCTGTGTGATCTGGAGTCATTTAAAATACCCTCGAGAAATTTGTTAGCGGAAGAGAGGTGCGAGACCCTCGAACAGTCTCCTGGGGCGTTTTCTATCAAACGTGAAGAGGAGCTGAAAAGTGAATGAATAGGAACTATACTGTACAACCAATGATTAAATTCTGGTGCCCATCCTATTTGTACCTTTGTCTGGCAATACTACGAAAAATGCTTTATGCATTGAGTGGTCAATGCATAAAGCATCTTCGTAGTATGCAATGAGTGGGTCGTGCTTTATTCATTGTCATACCGATATAGCATCTTGTTTTATAATATGGTTGCCACAGAATTTAAATTCACGATGCTAATACGTATTCCCTTTACCATGAAAAATCTTCATTATTTCTAATATGTTGGAGCGTACAGTTTTCTTTTTATCTCCGAAGCTAGCGTGGAGAAACTTAAGGAATAGTTCAAATGGAGATAGCTGCATATGAATGCCACTGATGGATAGCCATCATGTCCATTTCTTTCTTGGTCCACGCATTCGCATTATCTCTTTCCCGCTAAACACATCTGATCGCGCAAATACTGCATACCACAGATTACCTGTGACTGTAGAGCATGAAATTTAGTACCGTGCCGGAAACCTCATGCACTTACATAGCCTTAAAACATATTCACTTTTCAGTCCTCTCTGCAATGGAGTGGCCAAACGTGTCACGTCACTGAAAACTGGGATTTCGTCCCAGATTCGTTTACCGAAAGTAGCGTTTTCTGGATAACCTAATAACGAGAATAGAACCCCTTTTTCCAAAACATCTTTATGAAAGTATCCTTTTTAAAACAGATAGACGTAGTATGATTTACAGCCTGTTTAAACAATCAATTATTTATTGCTGATCAGTAATAATTATTGCCCCTCATGATGATTAGTGGACGTATTGATTTTGTCATGTTAAGCGAGCTGAACAGAGCTAGTGTACTTTCGAGGTTCGAATCTCGCGAAAGAGCTGCCTGCATGGTCATTTTCGTGCTTTTCCCCATGTGTAACTTGCATACGAGGCAGTTTATCTTAGAAAGTTCTCCACAAAAGTATCCCTCCTCTTAGGCAGATAGCACTTAAACGCTTGGCCATACTCAAATAAACCAAACCGAACTTAATAAATATACATTTTCTAACTATCATTTTTGTAACACTGATTCCACAAGGATTCAGCAATATACTAGGAATTGCAAATTACGTTAATATTAAACTCAATGCTAAAATTTTGATCCCTGATTGTAACTTTGATATCCGATGAAAGTGACTACCTTTTCCATTTCCTTCAATATTGATATCATCTCCAAAACCTTCTTAATCTAAGGCAGAGCAATTTATAAAATTACTTTTAGCACTTCGCACATGGATATTTTGTAAATATAAAATTCCAAAATTTTATCAAGCACCCTCAGGTTAAACCAAATTTAATGGCTTCTTGTACAGTATCCGTGAAGTTATTCGAGAGCGAACTTGCAGATTTGAATCTACTTTTAGTGAAAATTATTAATCTAACTTCGATATTATTCGACTAATTTTAAAGACCGGACTTTTTTAATCTGCGGTATTATGCGCAATGTTAAATGTTGTATGTTCAGATGCCTTCTATATCCAGTATTCACATTGTTTTCACACGGTCATTTACCTTTGTGAGTAGCAAATACATGTCTGGGATCAAACTTTAGGAAGGTAAAGCTTAGAAACACCTATCATATACATATACATGTATATATATAAAGCGGGTATAAAATAATGTATGGGAACCCCTCACACTTTAACGAAAATGTTAGAGATATGCTGTTTTTAAATATTTTGTGATTTTCCTGTTTATCAGTTGTTGTTGATTATCAGTTAGTTAACAAACAAAAGTTAATAGTTAAAAGACAAAAAAAAATCTTTTCTGTTAGCCATGTTACTAAGAAAACCGAATATTCATATGATGAACTGACAAAAGACTGAAAAAATACAAAACTTTATACCAATATTTACACTACATTGAGAATTCTAAACACATGCTGCTATGTAAGCTTTTAAATCTTTTGCGATTTTGGGGCTGCACTGTAAGAGGCGTAAGTGGGAACGAAACAATGCTTAATAATAAAGGTATGAAATCTGATGGGGACACCACATCTCTTCCTTATATGGCCTATTAAATTATACACATCTTTTGCTGAATTTTTTTAAAATTTTCTTTTACATTTCTTTTTTTTCTTTTTCCTGTTTCCTAGAAGAATATTTTTTCTACTTACAGATATATTTTACGTTCAATCAATTCAATTCCTACATCGCGGCAAGGCAAAAATACATAAATTCAAAACATCTTCATACAGAAAAACATAAAACACTACAGTTAAACACAGTTAAAAAAATTCATTAAAAAAAATCTGAAAGCTTTCAGATTATATCTGCATTAAAAAGTTACGTAAGATAGAAAAATCTGGAACCTGTGAGAAGAGATGAATTTAGAGGCAGATCACCAAAGATATAACAAAATATGATAGTTGTTTCAAAAAAATAATTGGTGACCTCAAAATTAACATTCTAAATTTGGTGATCTGCCCCTAAATTCATCTCTTCTCACAGGTTCCAGATTTTTCTATCTTGCGTAACGTTTTATTGCAGATACCTCTTGTCCAATCAATTTAACTGTAAACCAAAGCTTTGAACTGAAACTTTTCTGCTTCCTAACCCTCTTCTTCTGAAGTGCTATGACACTCTCTCTTTTTCGTATAAGCTCTGCTGCTGGCAAAACGCTTTTCATCCATGCTGCTGCTGCTTACTTGCTGAAGATAACGTCGTACTTCAAAATGCAACTTACTGTATTCAAATATAATTAGGAAACATTTTGTCAGACAAAGGATGATTTGATATGCGTAAAAAAAAAAAAAAAAAAAAAAAAAAAAAAAAGATTGTGATTTTTCAAAATACATTGTGCTAAATTGCGTCATCTTGCTTTACACTCTGCCACCTTAAATCCAGTACGGTCTTCTTGGTCATCTACGCAGTATCCTAAGTTGTCAAAGTTCCAGTGCTTTCATCTACACATTTTATCATTACGTATATATATATATACACTTTTGGTGAGTGCAATTGCAACCGAAAAGGGAATGCACGACTACATGTTATAGCAGTCCCACAAACAAAATTTCAACGTTCTGCAATATTGTATGTTTCGAGGGGGTTTTGATCCTACAATATTATCTGGTGAATCCGTTACAAAATTAACTAAACTAGCAAACCATAAAGTAAACATACAAGTGCTAGCTAATTCAACATATTTGTGGTCTTAATTATTAGCAAAGCCATTGCGCTGTGTTTTATTCCATTCCGGGACCACGCTCAGGTAAAGATCGGACGAAAGATAATGCAAAATATACAAAAAGAAAACATAATATAAATTTCAAATTAATAAGAAAAGTTTATTAAGTCTCCTCAGATTATAATTAATTTCACATTTCTTTTTCTTATAAATGATCTGTTAAAAAATTTTATATTTATTTAATTTAATCTAGATTTTGGTACCACTTAGTTACTATTCAACACAAGTTATTAAGGTAATTGAAGGAGGAATAATGCACATATCTCTCTTTTGTTTTTTAAGCATGAATTTAACATCTGGGCGAATGACTATTTCATAAAAGTTTACACGATTAAGGGGTGTTGGATTCCCAAAATCTTTAAAAAATGGTGATTTCCGATTTTTGCATTTTCAAATTCTCTACACTTTTAGCTTTCTAAAAATACCACTCTTTAATCTGTATGAAAATTAGAATTGTAAAAAAGTCTAGTTTTAATTTGTCATCGAATGCTTTGATGAATGAGGATTTTTACATAAAAACGCGTTTTTCTCCAAACTTAATACGAAATTTTATTCTTTTTCATTCCGATTTTTGAGAATTACATATATATATATGCGTGTGTGTGTGTGTATTATATTAATAATTGCTTGTGAACTTGAAAATGGACATAATTTCCTCTATACTCTTTACTTAATATATTTTCCAAATTTAAATTAATATATAAAAGGCATTATTTCATGTTATTATTTCATGAGATGTTTATCTGAAGTTTTTAGATATCCTACGTCATAACAACAAACTTAAAAAGTCAAACTTTTTTCTCGGATTCAAGGAGGAAGACTCCCCTTGAATCGGGCAAAATTAGCTCCGCCGCCGCCCACGTCGGGCAACGATGCGGAGCGTCGGACACCCCGGGTCGTATCGATCACCCCCGGCGGCCAGGGTCGCGATGCGATTGTTACTCGGGTTTATTTTGAAAGTGTGGGAACTGATAAAATATTGATTTTCTTTCCCTTTTCAAAATGAGATTCCTACTCAATTGAAAATATCACATTCAGGAGAGAATCTAGTTTGGACTTTCGCCTAACATTTTAAGTAGACTTCAAAGAGAAAAAACACCTCTTCACCTCTCAGTTCAGACTTGAATTACTTTTTGGACATCAAAAGTGCGATCGAAGATAACTTCAGTAAATTCGAAATTTTCTTTATGAAAGGAAGAGAGGCTTTTCTCCTCTACTAACTACCGAGAGAATACTAGGAGCGGAAAACTATAGTCTTCTTCAAGCAGAGGTCTTCAATTGCAAATATGATGAAGAAAATGCTTCATAATAAAGTTTTATGCTTGTAACGAGATATATAATAATAGAAAGTTTATGATCATAAACTAAGTAGTTGTGAAAAAGTTAAATGCGTAAAAAAGAAATAAAACAGATATTGATACAATAAGATTAATTAATAAAATGCAGAAATACCTTAATTAATAAAATAATAAAATGCAGAAATACCTTAATTAATAAAATAATAAAATCCAGAAATACATAAAAGAGGATAAGATTTCAGATTTGAATTCGGAAATAATAAATACAAACAATAATACTTGGGAAGAAAGATTATACTGTTCCAGAGCGAAGAAATTTAAACTCACATTTGGGGAATGAAATACAGAGAGCACATAAAAATTTGAATTTGAAAGTAATTAATAATACAGCAAGGATTGGAATACGAATTGAATAGGAGAAATTTAAACCTTTGGTTTAGAAACAAAATTAAGTAAGAAGTAAATCTGAATTTAGAAATATTCATAAAAATCATCGGGAAAATGTAAATAAATTCTTTTAATTATTTTTTCTGTCTTTTTACTTGCCTGTACGAAGTAAAAAGGAAGTATTGTAACTGCGAAAATTCTCAGGCATCATTCTCAGGCATTCAACGAAAATATCCATTTTGGCCGCTATCGAATGCAATTTAACGATGTTTTTGCGTGACATCTGTACGTGAGGACAGAATAAAAGACTCTTTCCCCTAAAAAAATTTATAAAACTGATTTAAAATGAATTCTGATGATTATATTTCGTGGCGTCTGTACGTACGCACGTATGTCGCATAACTCAAAAACGAGAAACCTCAGAACATTGAAATTTTGTATATAGGGCTGCTATAACACGTAGATTTGCACTTCGTATTTTGGTTGCAATCGGCCGCACCAAACGTATATAAATACATGTATATATGTAAGAAAATTAAAGAATATGTAAAAGATTAAATTAACAGAGTAAATTAATTTCCCTTCTCTATTCAAAAAATAGCAACATCTATTTTCACTGCGTCATTTCGAGAAAAATCTATGTCATATGACTCTTACGTAATTCTGGTGATGTAAATGGAACTAAAACTCAAGCAGCCAATAATAATTTTACAGCAATATTAACTATCGAATCAAAATGCTTTGAGAACCAAAACTAACTCATTTTGACTTAAGATTTCATCCTGAACTTTACGCACTTTCTTTCTACGCTTTGCTTTAGCTGCACTGCAGTCTGTCTGCTGCTTATTTCTTGCTACAAAATTATCAAAAATGTAAACTTTTTGGAATAGGCACAATTAATGTGCCAACTGGATTATAGCCGCGACATGTTGCTGAAAATGAAATTGAAGATTTAATCTGCCTTCGCCTCCTGTTTCGTAGTCATTATGAATCAACACTTCTACGCCATCCAAATTCCTGCTCCTGATTTTATTACATATACTCTATATCCACTCTGTTAACCGGCTCAGTGATCTCAGTTTCTTTACTCTCATATGTTTGTAAGTTGTGCCTTTTTTGCTTTACAAATGATTGAATTATGTTGTTCTTATCTTCCGGTTAACGTTTTTATGCCTTTAGTAAATCTGCATGCACTATTTGTGGAGCTACCAACAATTTGAAAGTTGTTTAAGTGCAGCTAAGCCTAATGAATTTTACGATGGTTGACATGTTTGTTTACATTTCAAACTTGGCAAAATAGCAGATTTGTTGCCAATCTAGAGAAACTAAGCTTCGCAAAAACAAAGATAAACGCCTTCTTTTATTATTGCGAACTAAATCATGTTTAATCCATTCTGCAATTTATTCGAGGAATGTGTTTAAGATTTACTTCGTAATTTTTAATACAGATATTTTGAGTTTTTATGTGCCTTGTCGAGAAGTGAGAACTTAATTAATTGAATGAGAAATACTGAATCGTCTGTAAAAAAAACTGTTTCTTTTTTGTTTTTTGTTTTGTTTGCTTAATTTCTTTTATACATGGTTTTAGATTTTTACACGAAGTTTTACACGAAGGTCACGAGTAAAAACATGGAATTACTGCCGGTTAGCCTATCAAATTAAAATTAAATACAAGTATATTGAACCAGTTACATTATGCGCCGTGTCAGGCCACCTAAGCTGAAGCAAAACAATACAGAGGGTGAAGGAAACAGTTTATTTCCCTAAATTGCAAACTTTGTCATGCAATATGTCAACTTTTATGACACTGGTCAGTTATTTACCACTATTAACCCTTTCGCCGTCCTCTCCAGTCTGCGAAAATTTCTCCCCAGCGGCCCTTTTGTTTTTCGCAGCGTGTAATGTTGTTTTCTCTGTACATACATAACTTTCGTAGTAGATGAATGTAAATAAATATTAATTATAAGAAAATAAAGCATAATGCGAAAGTAATAATATCTCTGCTTATTTCTAACAGCAAGATTAACTTGATAAGTTCTGATCCAGGCGGTCCACTCCTCCCGTTTTGTTGTTGTAATCTTTTACAATTATGGTTTTTTTTACAGTTCTTTTCCGTGTTTCAATATCAATCATAGAAATATTATGGACTGTACTTATCAAACGTATATCCTTCTTGTCTTTCCAATTCACAACGTCATTTTTTCTCTTTTTCTGCTGAGTAGACGTTGAAGATCTCTCATTGTCTTGTATCTTATGTAAAATGATGCGAATATTCATAAAACCCGGGGGGGGGAGTATTCAATTAGAAATAGAATGCCTGATTAGTACTGCCCTCTACGAGGTATTAGAACAAACAAAAATAAAAACTCAAACAAGTAAACATTTAGAAAACGTTTTAAACGTTTAAACGTTTTAAAATGTAGAAGACCGCTTGAAGCGCGTTACGACCGTTCTGCAGAAGTTTCCTTTGAACGCGCTAGACGCGTTACGGACGACGAAGAGGTTAATTATAGCCTGGCCAAATATTTAAATAACATAAAATTCAGTTTCAAATTTAAAATTGCTAGAAGTGATTTATTAGGAACATATCCTAGTTGTGAAAAAAAAATAAAAAACGATTTTTGCTAGTAAGAGTCGAATACAATGGATAGAGTTCTTGCAGCAAGCTTCAGCAAAGACAATTGCAAATTCGTAGTTCATGAGTCAGATATTTGAGGAAATGAGCACATGCCTTGGCATAACGCATGTTAAGATGATACACATTCTAATACTTCAGAACGAATATACATATACATAAATAAATTTGTCCGCAATTGCACAAAAAGCTACTATTCGAGATGGAATAATTGCGTCAGTGAACTCGCCTTTGCTTTAAGTTCGGCAAAGCACGATAAGATGGTAAAACCATCCGAAGAACTAATAGAGGGATCGGAAATGTCGCTTTCTTACATTAAATTCAAATGAATACATTTTTAACAAGTTTTTATTTTTAATCAATAATATAATCACCCTCGTTATAAATAACCTTTTGCCATCTAATGTGCAGATTTTCAATCCCGGACCGATAAAAATCAATTAGTTTTTGAGTAACATATCTCGAGAGGACATTTTGGACATCATCAAATTTAAATTTTTCGAAGCAAGAAAATGTTATAGGGATCCGAATAAATGGAAATCCAATGCTGAGATATCGGCCGAGTTTGGTGGGTGAGTATGGCAATACCTCCCACCCCAATTCATTAATTTTTTCCAGTGTTCGTCTTGCAGAGTGCGGTCTTGCATTGTCGTGTTTCAGAATGACGCCTTTTCTGTTGACAATTGATATCTTTCGATTAAAGGTTGGTTCGCTCCCTCCAAGTGTTCACAATAAAGGTCTGCATTAACATTTTGTCCATGTTTCAGCAATTCAAAATGAACAGTTCCGCGAATACTCCATCAAACACGTAGAAGCACCTTTTCGGGATGTAAACCCTTTGTAACCCCTATTAAAACTGACTTTTGAGTTTTGGATTATCCTATAGGACTTATTTTTTTGTCTCCACTAATCAAACGATCAAAAACCTGTTCTGTATGGTGCCGTTGAAGCAATACGTTGCATGTGATGGATAGGTTGGCTTTGTTCTTTTCGGACAGATTATGGGCTACTCAAACATCTGCTTTGCTTATTTTTCCATACTGCTTTAAATGTTCTTGCATGGTCGACCAAGGTTGGTTAAGAGTGTTTGACATGGATTTGCTTCCACTTCTGCCCTTAGCATGTTGTTATCAACATACGCAGAAACGGCATTACTTTCCGGTCCCCCTATTATTTTGTGGCAGGAGTTATGACACCGCCCTATAAACTGCTTTTGTGGTAAGGAAGGCCGAGGGATTTACAGTGAAAGACGCTTAGAAATTATTTGATGTTGGAACTAGTAATTCGGATGAAGTTCCGTTTGATAATTTCTGGTCAAACCTTGAATGCCCGTTTCAGTTCGAACGTTTAAGAGTGAAATCTCAAAAAGAAATATGCTTCCGAAATCACAGCAGATGTGGATGCCCATTTATGAATGAGCAGATATTCCGTTAATTAGAAATATTTAAAAAAAAAAAACCCTCTAAAAAAATCACCTAGGCTCATCGGAGATGAATCAACGCAGGGAATGGCTAGATCAAATAGCGATAGCGCCAAGGAAAAGAAATCAACCTGGTCCAAAGAAAAATGCATAAAGGCCTGAGATTTAACTAGCGCCTACAACACTACAACGAAAATGAGAGCAACGAACAAAATCTGGTTCAACAGAAGCTCTTGTGCCAGTTTAACAGAATGCACAGATTCCGGCGTGGACATCAGCAGAGAGTATGGAGTAACTTTAGTAAAAGTTTTCTGGTAAAAATAGCTATATTATATCCCTTCATTTTCGGTAGTATATCTTCGTACATTCGACGATTTTTTGAAAGAGAAGTATAATTTTTCATTATATGCACTATGAGTGAATTAATGGTTGCAAAGAAAATTATACATGTCCAAATATCGTAAATAGTCATTTAAAAACTTAAAATGAAAAAAAAAACTGAAAATATTTTAATCATTAATATATACATTATATATCAATATTATAAACATTGTATATATGTTTCCGTGAAAGACCGAAATTGGAGAATGTCGACTTTCACCGCGAATATCAACATTCACCAAATACGTCGGTGAAAGATAGAATATTGCACTACATTCTTGTATATTCGGACCCTCACCGGTGTATGTCGACAATCACAGATATGCTCTGGTGAAAGTCGAAAAGAGAGGTCATAAAGTGCCATAATAGTTTAAGTTGTTGCAATAAATAAGATTTGAATCACATAATTTAGTTTTTTATGACTGTTATTTTATTTTCTCATTTAGAACGTACTGTATAATAAAGTAAGTTTTTAACTTCTATTATTTTCCTTTCTCATTTTGAATGTATTGTGTGTTTTAGGTTCTCATGTTCTTATTTCAAGTCTCAAGTGCGTTTATTCGCAACTGAATAACGGAGAAGAAAATATAATATTGTTATATGTTCAACATTCACCATTAGTACATGGTGAATGTCGACATTGACCGGTGTAAGTCAGAAATAAGAGTATTTGGAAACTATTTCGGACATTCACCAAGAGACTATGTGAATGTTGACATTCACCGGTGAAAGTCGACATTCTCCAGATTTCGGTGTTTCACCGTAACATATATACATAGAAAAACATATAAATTATATGTAAGAGGATACCTCGATATATAAGCTAAATTCAAGCCAATTTCTCTTCCAAAACTGTTTCCTGGCAATAAAAAAAGAATATTTTGCATGATTTACCTTAATTAAACAGCCAGCCTGTTGCCAAATAACAGATTCTGTTCATACATTTCAGGATATTTGAATGATATCTAAAACATTTGAACATTGTTATTATTGTTAGTAGCCAATTATATAATGCTAATTTAGCATTGAAGGCTGAAATGATTTTGTAATGATCTTGTGTTCGACGTTTCGAAGCAGGAAAAATGAAAAATCAACTATGCCTCTCCAGGATTCCAACTACGAGTCTTCCACTTACTTATTGAATTTGCTAGTTACTGTAAGACAGGACAGGAGAGAGGAAACGAGATAATTCCTTACATTCTTTCCCACTGAACGATTATCTAAGGAGCTGCACAAGAGTCAGTTAACTACATCCAGATGGCGACGAATTATTATTCATCGTGTTTTAGTTCGGGTGCCACTGTAGGAAGTATCACTTTTTCAAATCAACAATTTGAAAAATCGGGTGCGCTAACCGTATTTTTACTGGAATTCAAATGTAGATGCTCAGATTGCTAGAATTGTATAATGGCCATTTGCATTACTCAACTACTCACGATTGAAGCGATCATTCCTTATTACCTCTCCGAAAAAAAAAAAGATTTACGATCATGTGTTTTTATTTGTTTATTATACAAGGAAATCATTAAATGATTATGCCTATTTAATATTTCAGTGTTTTGTCGAATATTAGTTTTAAAATGTTTTTAAAACCTTGCAACTTATGATTTTTAGCAGAAATTTCAGATTGTTCCGAAATTGAGAATTTCGTGTATATCACAACAGAAAAACGGGAGCAAGTTTAATATCGTTCATTAAGTAACACTGGCATCCTTCCTCTCTCAACATAATTCTCGAGACGTCAAAGAGTATTACAGAAATCAGACCACACTGTTCAGATACAAAGAATTTAATATCCTGGCTCTACCCGATTCTATTATACTGAGATATAAGGTTCGGGGAAAGTAGGAATTCCCTAAGGGGCTACAGAACAAGGAAATGAAGTGGTTTTTGTCCGCTGAAGCTCGACAGATTCTGAAAGTGTCGCCGATGGATGGCAGTCAAGGGAAGGTTTCCATCGTTTGTCCCAGAAATGAGAAAAAGAAATGAAACTGCTTTCTCTTCTTCATTGCTGCTTTTAATTGTCTGTGGAAATAAAATATTTGCTGAGCTACTGTTCCATTTTACACATGCTTAATCGAAACAAAATGTAGTTGTGCTAATGGATTATACACTAATATAAATAAATAAGTATCCCAACCAGGCTAAAATGCGAAATGAAATACATTCCCAGTAATATTAGAATCTTTTCAGCAAAATGATCACAAAATTTCTTATATATTTGGTTTTTAAATATGTAAATAAACGACACTACATCTGTCCATATTTTGACGCTGTTAGAAACCTTAGAGAACATAACGGAATATTGAGTCAAAGAAGTAAAGAATTACTATTAAAGTGAAAAAATAATTACTAATAGGCGCTCGCAAATGATTGTATTATAAAAATGGTTCGTAACATATGGCATCTACCATTAATTACAGTGCAAACAAACTTTCAGCAATTCGGAAAATTATAACGCATAAAAAGATGCTTTAAATTTAATTAACGAATACTATTGTTATAATAATAATAATAATAAGCACGAATTGCACAACAGTCACTCTTTCAGTTAAGCAATATTTTATAGTTTTAATATAAAAGCTCTTACAGTTTCTGTCTAGAAAGTAATGAGACTAAATTTGTCACGAGTTTACGTGCGATATGAGTGGTGGGGGCTATCAGCTGTAGATTCTGGCAAAAGTCAGTTGTCCTTTAGCCTTTTCAGCGTACGGATTGCTCGTAAAGCAGATACGCGTTTGAAAGTGGCTTCACGTTTTCAGAATGAAGCGAAATGTCGAGCAGCAACTCGCCATCAAGGTTTTATATAAAACTAATAAAATCGAATACCGGGATGCTTGCATTGTTCCAAGAAGCCTACGGGAAGGATTCTTTGTCCAAGGCTCGAGTGTATTGGTAACACAAACCTTCAAAGACGGAAGAGAGGACGTCGATGATGAGCAACGCGCTGGGCGTCCGTCAACTTTTCAAGCTTCAGACAATGCGGCTAAAATTAAAGCGCTTTTGGACTCTGCTCGTCGGATGAGTGTCCGAATGACTGCGGAGATGTTGGGACTTGCAAAATCAACTGTGCTTCAAATCATTGCGGAAGAACTTCAGATGCGAAAAATTTGTGCCGAGCTGGTTCTAAGGATTTTGAGCAATAGACAGAAAGAAAAGAGTTGGTTATTGAAATGAGTAACAAGTGAAACTAATGTTTGGAAGTTAGTGGTTAACTTTAACGAATGGTTTTGGTTTTTCAGTATGATCCTGAAACAAAGAGCGCAGAGTGACACATGCCCCAGTCTCCTTGAAAAGAAAGTTCGACTGAGCAAAATCAAAATTAAAGTCCATTCTCATCGTCTTCTTTGACACCATGAGAATTGTGCAAGCAGAGGTCATGCTACCCGGACATGCAGTTAGTGCAGATTTTTCAATCGAACCACGCGTCTCCGCCCGGATCTCACAAACACAACAGACAGAAAGAAAAGAGTTGGTTATTGAAATGAGTAACAAGTGAAACTAATGTTTGGAAGTTAGTGGTTAACTTTAACGAATGGTTTTGGTTTTTCAGTATGATCCTGAAACAAAGAGCGCAGAGTGACACATGCCCCAGTGATTCTGCAGCACAATAATACACCTGTCCGCACATCCTTCGAAATGACTCAGTTCGTGCCAAAACACAACGCCGTAATGCTGCCGCCACCACCGTAGAACCCCGATCACTCATCACCCGATTTTTTCGATCCCCTCAGTTAAAATCTAGTCTAAAAATGTCATCGTTTTGGGTAACCCAGAGAGTTAACATCAAAACGTACCTCGCATTCTGAACAGCATTCCAGTTTAAGAATTTCAGGCGGGCATCAGTAAGTGGCAGAGCCATTGGCAAGAATGTGTTAATGAAGGAGGAAGACATTTTATGGAATATTAAGTGCCTATAAAATTATCTTCAACTAAATGAATTTTATGGAATCAGTCTCTTTACTTTCTAGACAGATCCTGTATATCACGTTGAACAACAGCATCTTTGAAATATAGAAGCCCGTATGGGGCAGACACAGGCATTAAAACCTTAATAATCTAATATCCTGAATATTCAAACCTGAAGTGGAAGTGATCTTTACTCTCTGATAGTCCTTGTAATCAATCCAGGTGCTCGGAGTGTGTGACGATGAAAATTGGAAGCTTCTAATGTCTATACCCCTCACTGCTTCCACTCTTGGATACAGCATCGTAATACTGTAATTAAAAGTAGGATTTTTAATAATGATCACTTCGCGTTAATGATGAGTCTCCATTTGTGTCATTGAGCGTATCATTGTAAGAATTGATTCCTGTCCTATTATTTCAAAAGTTCCGAAACAATTGTCTGAGTTGCAATAATTGCCTTGCTGTCAGACCGTGTACTGAAAATGTCGTGATATCATTTGTGTTGATGTTTGGAGTTGTTTAATATGTCGAATTTTCTGATCCAAGGTATATGATTTAGCTGTACAATTCTTGACAGGAGTGCGGAACGTTATCAAGTGGTTGGCCTCCCAATCTCCACTCTGTATGGCCCGCTTGTCCCCATCGACTGCAAATTCTCGTAATAGTCACTAGATTTGATCTGTCTAAAGACAAGCTGCGCGATATAATAATTCGCAGGATCAGTAAGCAACGATCCTTAGCGATGGAATATCACATGTGCTAGTACGAATTGCTTTTCTAACAGAGTCGTAGCATATCCCCTTAACTTTGCACAAAAAGTAAAAGCATCTTTTCTGTAATCTGCATCGGGAAAAATATTAAAGATTTTTATAACTAATTTTACTATTATACAAGTTTATTATAATTGCACATGGTACTCTGAAACAAACTATACTGTTTATTTCAATCAATATATGATTATAAAAAACTTTGCAGCTGTAAAATCTAATGTATGTTTTATAAAAAAATTATGAATTATCATTAGCATTAAATTAATTAGTCTCAAATTTTTGAATGACCTCAACTTTTTTCTAGCTTATTAATATTCGTATTTTATGGCACCATAATATTATTCCCAAATGAATGCAGTTGAAACATAGTTCTGGCGTTAACCTAAATGTAAATTAACGCATGAAAAAAACATAATATGTTACAGGAATGATCCGTTTAAATGCTTTACATTTGGCTGAGCATTATCTTTCAGAAAATACTCAGTCAATCCCTTTAATACTCAGTGACAACCAGAAATTACTGAAGTATTAAGTTAATTAGAATTTATTAATTATTATTTTAACATACGAAATATGATTTTTAGTAAGAAACATAATCTTTAAGAAGTGAAAATCTCATGCCATTAAATGAATTTTCATCTAAATTATTAAACAGAATCCCTTTTTTAATACAACATTTTTTTCTGTTTTCAAAGAAACTAGGTCATTTTTCTGACCTTTATTCAGAAAAGTATGTTCTATTTTTTATCTTGCCATTGAAATGAAAGCTTTCTTTTCCTTTTTTTCCTGAATGATCGCAAAACACACAGTCTAATACTGAGATTCTTCCTTAAATTAATGCTTTTCTTTAGTTTATATATATATAATGTCGGTGAAAGTTAACCGCCTTACGCATGCTTTGAAGGTTTAGATAGTTCAGATAGTTAACATATATGAAGTATTATAGTTAATTTTTCAAAAGCAATTTTATTCCAAAAAACAACATCTATTACTTGATGCTAAAATGCGATATTTTTCATTTATAAATTTACTCAAGCCTATGATTCCAAAATGCTTTCAGCAAAAAGTGTAGTTTTAGAATTTTCGATTGAATAATTTATAAAACTCATTCAGCTGAAGTGGTTACAAAGTATTTAGAAAAATTTACTTGAATAAAGAAATAAGCAAGCATTTCTTAAATATTCCAAGTATGTATGCATTGTAACTCAGTAATGGCAATAAGTTTCGAAACTAATGTATAGCGTGTATAGAAACTAATGTATACGTATAGTTAAACTGCAGAACTTGTTAAAAAGACTTTAATTCTGTTATTAAGTATAGTTCAGCATATAACATTAGGATGACAAAAGTCTTCTTTCTCGGGAAAGCATCAAAATTGCAGCTTAAAACAACTAAGTGAAAAAGTTCTTCGGAAAACTTATTCTCTCTTGCTTTCTCTGTTACTCCACTCATAATCTCAAAATTAAGAATAACTTTGCTACCTGGAAGACTACTAAATTCGAAGAACTTAAGGAATGAAGTCTTTATAATAGCTGGCAGGAATATTAGCTGATATAAGCGAAAGTATCACAGTGGTACAAGATGACTATAATTCACACTTACATTTCTCTACATATCGATTTCTTTCAATAAAAAAATATTTATTGCCCTTATTAGTTCTTTGGATTTTGTATAAGATTACTAGTGAATACATGAACATCAAACAGCGTTTCTGAGACTTTAAAAAGTTTCGCAATCTTCTAAAACATCTAACAAGCCCATTTATAATTAATTTGTAGCAGTTTCTATTTATCAGATATTGTATGTCCATTAATATACAAAGGCTGATAAACAGAGGTTATTACCAATCTAGGAACGTACTTTTCAAGCAAAATTAAAATACATGTCCACAGATACATATAAATGTGTGGCTTTCGAAGGGAAAAAACCCATAAATTTAGACACACGTCTGTGTGTCAGCCAAGTTCGGAACAGACGGAAAAGAAAACAGCGAGACACCAGCCATGTGTATCTTACACGAACCATTGCAAGCCACTTTCGACATCCGCATTGCTCAAAAAGTATTTGACTTACAACCTTGCAATTTTGTATGCCTAATATAGCTCCTTTAAACACATATAATCCCGAATTTCATTAATCTACCTTTTAAAGTTATGAATTATTAAGGTCTGAAAAGCGTCATTTTTATCACTGTCTGACTGACTGATCGAAAACCTAGACCACTTCTAAATGGCTTGGATGTTTGAAATTTGGCATCGATGTAGATCATTAGGCATATACAAAGAAATCTAAAAATTCAAAAAACTACATTATTAGCGAGAATAAACCAAATAATACACATAAGAAGCATTTGACAACATCACCAATAGAAGGCGCTGCACTGATCACCGGTTTCTGCGCCACTTAGATGCTAATCAATTTTACCGAAAATGAAGAATAAAAAGCTGTATATGACAAATGAAATGATAGCGCAGATGCGTGATAGCGTAGTACCGGCAATTTTTATTTTGGTAGTGGGTTCAGGCCTAACTAAGCAATACCGCGAAAGAATATGAACAGCTTTCAAACGACAAAAGCGTTGCCGTTCAGTATGTAATATTTAAGTAACGAAACAAATGCCAGATGCAAATAAAACAATAGAAAATAAAAAAAGGAAACGGGAATCTACACTTTAAAATAAGATTTTTAAACATTAATATTATTTAATAATTAAAAATAGCTGTTTAAACTTATTGTTTACATTTTCATGTCCCTTTAAAAATCTAAAACTTCAAAATATTACATTATTATCGAGGTTAAACCAAATAATACTCATGCGGAATGTCGACAATTTTATTATTAAGAAATTGCTAATAAAAAGAAAACAATGCAGTGTAAACGCAATATTTCCACTGTTACGGAAAATATAGAAATGCTAATAAAAAGAAACTAGAGCAGCGTAAAAAACGCAACACTTCCACCGTTATAGAAAATACAAAAATTGCTAATAAAAAGAAACCAGTGCAACGTAAATGCAAGAAAAAAATTAGAATGTCACGTATTTGTTTAAACGCTTTTTCATTTAAGTGTCCAAATAAGAACATAAACTTTAATTTAGCTTTTCAAAAATTAATGATATCATAACAAAAACATAAATGTGAAAAGGGGTCATGTTCTGGAGAAACGACATTCGGTGTAGTCGGTGTCACCGACAAAAGAGTTAAGATCTAACGGATGGCAAGTTCCATAGCAGTTCCTTTTAAAGGATTAAAGGAACTGCTATGGAACTTGCCATCCGTTAGATCTCAACTCTTTTGTCGATGACACCTACTACACCAAACGTCGTTTCTCCCGAACTTGGTCCCTTTTACACATTTATGTTGATATAATAAAATATACAAATACATGAATACTAATGGTATTCATGTATTTGTATATTTTACCACTTTTAACGTAATATTTCAAAATCTTTGTTGCAACAACTTTGAAACAATATTTTCAATAAAGTAATGCTTTCATTCGTAAAACTCGAATCGTTAATATCATTATTTTAATCATTAATTGTACCCTAATATTATTGCTACTGTTGTTATTATTATTTCTGATTTTAATAAAAACCATTTGGAAGAAGATATATATCCCCTAAGCTAAAAATAATGCAATTCTAATTTATCTCTAAAATATTTTTCTGGCAGACTTTATTTTGCATCGCTAAAATATTAAACTAACAATGTATGCCTATTATACTTCGTAATTTCTTTTTCGTGAGGGGCTGAAAGACTTAAAACAGCAACCTTAATTTAAAAACAGGAATGTGTCCAAAATGTGTGTCTTGTATTAATAAAATTACATTTTCTCTTAACCTTAATGCATTGTGGTAAAAGGAAGAAAAAGCTCTAGTTGCTCTTTTTTTCCTTAACTCTTAAACTTAAAATTCTTTTTTAAGCACGGTCCAAAAAAATCTTGCCAAAAGAAAACGTGTTTTTTTATTTTATTCTTCGGGATATTCCAGAGTGAGAAAGGAGCATAGTGACTTTCTTCTGCACAGAAACAGATTAAGAACATGGAATTCGTAAAGAAAAGCCGGGGTTCTCTGAAGAAATTTAAATTGAATTGGTATCAATACTTTGATTAATTTTTTATTCTCTTTGGAGGGGATATGAGACTTTTAAGGTCAAACTATTCATTCTCAACAATGGAATGCTCTGAAAGCACCATTATTTTCCGTTTAGTGCAGCAATATAGGATGATAAGTAATATTTTATGTTGAGTATCGAACTTCGAATATACCTTCTTCTTCTTCATACTAATTCTTCTGATTTAAAGCAGATGAGATTCATGCGTTCATTAGCCTTCATAAATTCTAACACGTAATTAGGCTTCTTTAGTACATCTTCATGCACCAAGGCACACAACTAAGTAGATGTTGTGCAGTAGCTTCATGGTTTTTACATTTGGCTCGAGTGGGAAAAGTTAAATACCACGGGAATATCTGAGGGTCCTTAAATGTCCTAAAGTCAACCGAGCCAGAGCCTTCCTGTCAACCTTAAAACCAATAGCGGAACTAGGATCTGCACTAATACCATGAGTGTGTTGGTAGCTATTGTTAATTAAAAACTTTATTTTCGAGTACAGTTAATGGTAGCTCAAACGTTCAGCATAAACCTGAGGCATGGAAGTGAGCTTCTTTGCTAGTCTATCAGCTATATTCTTATATTTTAGATTTGCGTGAGATGGTAAGATGGATTTTAGATTTACTTGAGATGGATCGAATATATAGTGTTCCAAAGTAATAATTAGATTTCGAAAGTCTATAAAAAATCGAGCAGATGACCCAGTGGGGTTTGTATAAAAACATGTGCAACTATTTAAAAAATAGGCAAGGATAGTGATTTCCTCGGTGAAGAAAAAACGTATTTCAAATTTTCACCGACAGTTGATACAGTATAGAAAATCTCTTAACTGTTACTATTAGAACAGGATTGGAAATATTCAATTTTTTTTTAGGATTAGATACTTCGGTCCGTGACACTTAGCCGACAACCACTCAGCCGACAAGACACTTAGCCGACAACCACTCAGCCGACAAGACACTTAACCGACACCAGTTAGCCGACAGGCCATTAAGCCGACAGGGACACTTACCCGAAAGGACATTTAGCCGACAGGTCATTTAGCCGACACGAACAGTTAGCTGACAAGCCGAGAAGATATTCAGTCGACAAGGACACTTAGCCGACAAGACACTTAACCGACACAGAGAGTTAGCCGTCAGGATATTTAGCTACGATACATTTAACTGTCAAGACTTTTAGTCAACAGAACATTTAGCTGACACGTACCCAATAATTATTTAAACTTATCATCAGTTACAAAACTTCTCAAATTCTCCATTAAGTTCAATATTTAAGTCATTTTTTTCACCTATCAGTAAATTTCATTTTTCGATTTATAAAGATCCCTTATGTACTTTTAATTCCTGTGTAATTTAGCATAGTTTGATATATATCGTGCTGTTTCGTTTATATTGGCCAAATTGATAATCAAGAATAAGAGCGAATTTTACTTCTATATTCATATTTGGAACATTCTTGTCATTTTCTAGCAACGCATTTATAAAGATCTAGCCTAAAAAAATCAATTTTCATTGCAAGAGACTGGTTATATATTAAATGAAACGGTCACTCTATTTCTGTTAAGCCTAGCAGCGGCCGAATGGTAAATTCGCTGAACACTGAAGATTCCGTCCGAATTTCGAATCCCGCGAACGGACTGGCTGCATGAGTCTTTACGCGGTTTTCTTCAATGTGTAAAGTATATACGAGCCAGTTTTATTTAGAAAATCCTCCACGAAGGTAACCCTTCCCTTAGGCAGATAGTCCTCTGGCTTTGCCGTAATTACATAAACCAAACGTAACCAAATCTACTTCTGTTTGTTAGCCGCAGCCTATGAGACATGAATTCCTGAGCTGAAGCCCTATCCCATATTAATAAGTATACCATGCGTAACGTGTAAATAGCATTCTTAGGGTGTAAATAGCATTTCAGAAAAAAAAGTAGTTCCAGCGGTGCAGAAAGTAGGAAGAATCACTCTACTTCATGACAGAAAAAGGAAATTTCGTTAGTCGAAGGAGCGAAACGACTTTATACGGGAACTGAATGTATCAATAGCATGATGTGTTGAGCAATGTAGTAATGAAATGTGAAAGTATTAGAAATTTAAAAGCATTGGGAAGAGCGAAACTCATAGTCGGCTTAATGTCCTGTCCGCTAACCTTCCATATCGGCAAAATGTTCTGTCGGCTAAGTGTCTTTGTCGGCTAGATTTCATGTCGGCTAAGTGTCCTTGTTGGCTAAATGCCTTGTCGGCTATGTGTCCATGTCGGCTAAGTGTCCGTGTCGGCTAAATGTCCTGCCGGCTAACTGATGTCAGTTAAGTGTATCGTCGGCTAAGTGATTGTCCTCTAAGTGTCCGCTACCGACTTCAAATAATTACTTTTATAATTGCTTCTTCTCATTGAAAAAACAATTTTCGATATTACTCTGACTACGATCTATACAATCGATGTGGTAAAACATTCTCTTCCGTTAAAAATTTCAGATTAAATTTAAATTAAAGCTGCAGTTATTTATTTTTAGAAATTGTATACTATTATAAAAAATAATTATTTTGTTTCAAGTCATGAGAAGATACAAGAGTCAAAAGTACAGATGCTATGAATAATCGTGGTTAGGTGCATTTGCGTCGTCATTGGTCAAAAATATAAAGTGCCACTTGTGACAATGTTGTTGTATGTTCCTGGAGCCTAATATCAGGCATATGAAAATAGATAATGAAAACATGACCTCTTAAGTTTTTTATATGAAAATATATTATTTATTAAATGATAATCAAAACTATAAAATGAGAGATATAAGGAATCATAAATTTGTGAATTCTAGACGCTTCTGGAATCTTTAGAATCTTTCGAATCTTTCACATAAGAACACGAATAAGGGGAAAATAATTTTATATGATATTAGAAGTTTTCAATCCAAATAAAATTTGAAATCGGCTTTTATTTATTGAAAAACAAATTTAAAATTATATTTTTTTTAAATATTGTAATCTTGGAGTTTATTTTTTCAACGTAGTTTGACAAAAAAATTGCATTCGAAATGTTATTTGCATATGTTCGAAATTCAACATTCACGAATCCTTCAAATGATAATAATAAAAAGAAGGAAAATAGGGAAAAACGTTCTACTAAATTATGAAATTTTTAATTAAAACGAAATACGAAGCCTACCTCTAATGAAAAAAAAAGCATTTAAGAAAACAATTTTGAAAAATATACTTTTATTAAGAAGATCCGAATAAAGTTAAGAATGAAATTTACAGTAAGTATAGAATCGAATTAAAATTCTTGAATCTCGAAGCTCATTTCTTAATAATAAACATCTGAGTGTGTAAGAGTTCAAATCCTTTATTTATTTCAAAGATTTCTTTAAGTTAAAAAAACGTGTAAGCTTCTGAAGTTTATTTCAAAAATAAACAATTTACACGACTATGTGGCAGCCAGTCTGCAAGAGTTTTAACAAGGGTTTTTTCCTCTCTTCCCTTGCATCAAATTCATAACGGTATACAGTTCGACAGCATTTGTAAGTGCCTCTATGCCACAGAGATACTATACTCTTAGAAACATCCCTGCATTCTCCCACATTCGAACTCGCGTCCAAAGCTATGACAACTGGCTTCTTTACAAATATTCAACAGGACAGTTAAAAAATTAAAACTTAACATGAAACATTAAATTTTCACTAGAAAATTAATAAAATGAGAATTTGTGTTTCATTTTAAAATCACTGAAAACGTATCTCTTTTAGAATCTAAAAAAATAGAAATCTTTTACAGTCTAAAAAAACATAAATCTTTGAAGAATTTTTTTGAGAAAACCAGCATTCAGTTTCGTTCAGTGTTCAGTTCTCAGCTTCTTTCTTTTCTTTTCTTATTTTTTTTTTTTTTTTTTTTTTTTTTTTTTTCACAGCTATGATATTTGGATATGCTCAGTAGTTCTTTCTAATATAATTATTTATTTTGATATGATTAACGACAGTTTCTTAATTTTTTTATTCCTTTTTAATGAACTTTTCTACTGAATGTCAGTAAAAGTTTTGAGTTAAAGGTATTTGACAGTTTTTTAAGTTAAGATTCGAATACTTGAAGCGCGATGATTCATGTTTTCGAATCTGATGTTTTTCTTTGCGAAAAGAAAACGATTATAATTAAAGGGACACGAGGACTCGCTAAGATGGGAAGGAAAGATGGCACACATTTGCGTCACAAAATAAACGCAGATAAATTGCTCTACATCTGTCAGAGAAATTAATTGACAGAACTAGTTTCTCAGAAACTTTCTTTACTTTATTCCACATTTTTTATATTTTACTCTTTTTAAATAATATTTAACACATAAAAGGAACAGGAAACTCCTACTTTTAATACTTTATTTTCTGCGCAATGAAAAGCCTCACCTCTTAAATAGTTAATTCTGCAAAAAAATAGCTTAATTTTTGTATTTGTATTTTAGTGTTCTAGCAGTTTTTGATTATAAAGTTCTGCATACATGTTATAAAAAAATTTTTATTTATCACACATAAATCACCAATTTAATTTAATTTTTTAAAATAACATTTTTTGATTTTAAGTATTTCGTATTGAAACCATATTTTGAATCAATTCTGTAACTAACAATTTTCATCCGGTTTTGAATTATTTGATACTGAATCCGATTTAAACTTAGACAAAACCGTAACCTTAGTTTGGCGTACATTTTTAATATACTGATTTCGGAGAGGAGGAAGCTGACTACATGTTTGTTTTTGGAGGTTCTTCCCAGCGCAAAGTGAATGAATACACGTCAGCTTCTGTCCGAAAGTCCGCCACGAAGGCATCCTTCCGTGTAAGGTCTTAAACCTCGTGTGGTTTTGCATATTGAAATAATGTAATCTAATCTCAACCAATTTCGAGGACGATCAAACACAAGTCTTTCTTTTTCAAGAGCAGAAACGTTTTGCAATTTTTTTTCAAAATCTTTTGTCTATTACTCTTGGGGTATTTATTTTCTATAAAATCAACTTCTAAGTTGAAACTCTTGTAAATTTAAATTGCAACGATTCTCTCCCATAATCGTTTCGTACCTGAACAGCATTTGAAGATAAAACAGTTTTAATGGATATTTTAATGACTTAAATTTCTTAGAAAATGTAAATAAAGCGATCAGACGCCTAGTGCTCGAGGTGTATTTCTAGAAATCAAGCACAATTTAGATTTAAATGTTTTTTTTCATTAAGTTTGCAATGTTTATTTTAGTTGTAGTATCTTCAGTTATAATTTGCATAAGAACAAGTTAACAAAGAACAAACTTAAACATTGTACATACATACTGCTATCTGGCTTTGATAAAAGTTTTTATATTTTTGTCATCTTTTCATATGGCATTAAATAAAAGGAAATATGTTCGTTGATTGCCTTATTCTAACTTCAGAACATAAGAAGATAAAGAAATTTTACAAAGTTTTAAAATTTGATCTTAATAATTAATTTATTCATCCTTTTTATCTGTTAATGACTCTTTTAATAATTTTAGTGAATTATTTCTTAAAATAATAATATGGAATATGAGATCAAACCATACAGATGCTATTTAATGACTAGAAATCATTCCAAAATTCCGAATGAATAAGTTCGATAGCAGTAAATTAGTTCCATCATTATGGATGAATTCATTTGTCAATTAGCTAACGTGAATTTAATGCCAGTTGGTGCTCTCATATAATGACGATATTAGTATCATCGCAAATTCTCGGATGACTTTGGGAAGCATTATATAGTATAAGTTTTAATTAATATAGTATACAGCATAGTTTTAATCTGTTTACATTTCGTTCCAAGTATTTCATTCTTTAAAACAGACAAATGGATGAATGTGCATATTTTAGCAAACTAATTAGCCCTATGCAAATTTTTAAAAAAATGTATTGGGATAGATATTGTTTCATAACAATAAATTGAATTTAATTAAATAAATAAAAATTTAATTAAATATAAATTTAAATAAATTTAAATTTAAATTTTAACAAACACGTATAAAAGTAAAAAAGCAAAATTAAAGCCAAAATTAAATTTAAAGCCAAAATAATTTTTAAAAAAATATTTAAAAAAATGTGCAAATATATAAAGGATTTAATTCTCGAACTAATCTACAATATCATTTAAATTCAGAAGTATAAGCAAATCAAGTGCAAAAACAATCCATGAAAATAAATTCAATAATTTAGCAAATTAAAATTAATTCAAACAATTTTTTTAAAATGCATAAGTGAATGACTGTTAAGCAGGCAGGAGACACAAGGGGAAGTTGCCTCTAAACCTAACTCTCCAGTCATTCAATTCGTGTTTCGTCATTCATGTAGACAAGGGTAAAAGTCAAAACCAAAAGTAATAAGTGAAGAATGTCCAAAAAGAAACACCAATAAAGTGGTACCCTTATAAAAGAAAAAAATTAAAGAGTTCTTTTGATAAACAAGTAAGTAAAGTCAAGTATTAAATTAAACTTTTTTTAAACTAAATTTTTAAAAAATTAATTTTTTATAAAAAATAATTTAGAATAATTATTTTTTTATAAAAAATAATTTAATATATTAATAATATTAATATTTTTAACCTAATAACTGTTGGTAAGGGAAAGAAATAATAAAATCAACCGTCATATTGTGATTATTTGATCCCTAAAAATATGTTAAAATGTGCATTCCATGATTAAAGTATAACCTATTTGCAATTTATTCGAAGGCAAAAATTAAAGCTGTTCACAAAAGCAACTTTAGATTGAATATTATGAATAAAATTCTGCCGATTTCAAAGGTGCCTGATATAGGATTTTTTTCCAGGTACAAAAGATGAGAAAAGCAGGTGCAAATTTATTGAAAAATCAATGGGCGAAGTAAAGAAAGAAAAAAGAACGTTCGTTACCTATGAGAAAAGCAGTAATGAAATGTGGAAAAAGCACATGTACTAGAATAAAGCGTGGCGAAGCAGGGGAATGAAACATTAATTAAGGAAAGTAAATTGTTGTAACTGTAACGTTTTCTTTTTACTCTGTCATTCATTTTTTCTTGTGTATTTTTGTTTTTCTCACTGGTGCATCTTACCTACAGGAAAAGAGAACCTGTATGAAATCTCTCTCCAAATCGATAAGGTTTTATTAAAAACCTACTCCAGTCTAATTTTTAGCCTAATTTTAGTTCTTAACCCTCTAATTCTCATGGTAACATATTTGCTACCATATATTAAACGCCACGTTTTTATACCAGGAACGCCATGAAATGTAATTTTGATGTCATAAATTTATAGATTGAACCTTTCTCATGTATTATTAGCAAATTTTAGGCATAGATAGAGGCACCAGCTTAAAGGGAAAAACTTAGAAGAAGCATGGATGCAGCAAATAATGCAGCGCATTTTTAGACATGAGTTGTTTGTTTATTTTACAAACAATTTATTAATAAAACAGTTAATAATTACTATTTATATAGAGTAAAAGAGTGAGTGTATCATACAGTATAAAATAACTTGTACAAAATTATCGTTTATAATGCTAAAATGTATTTTTAAAATCTTGATAGCAAATCTGCTACCATGGGCATTCGTGTATCTAAGCCTAGCAGTTCTCTGAAGAAAATATGTTTTTACATTGAAATTAGTTCATGATCTTTAATCTTTGTAATTTTAGAGATAATAAATATATCCTTAAATACAATTTATGGATTTAAATTTTATTAGTTTAAATTTGATATTTTTCAATTTAAAAAATATTTTAAGCTATATTTTTCCTGTAAAAAAAGTCTCTAGAAAAATTCATTTTGAGATTTAAGTTGAAAAATAAATTTAATCCTCTATTAAATCTCAAGTTTTTTAATATATTTGTACTTTACTTATTGAATGAAATTTAAAGAAATAATTTGATAAAATTTAATAATAATTTAATAAAATTTTCGGAATTTTGAATAAAATTTTGAATTTTGTTTCAGCCATGCACTTCAGGTCCCTCTTTCCACAGAGTAAGAAGAAGAAATGTGTTTAAAAACTAGAAGATGCCATAGCATATATGAATGATTTGGAAAGTGATTTATCAGATATATCTGATGACGACTCTGATGATGAATATATGCCTACACGAGCGTCTGATATCTTCCATGAAACTCAGCTGATGAAGAACAAGATCACAATGAAGATGTAGAAAATGACCAAAATGCATCAAATATTGAAGAAAGTTTCTGTATACGCAAAAACTATAAAAACTTTAAATTCTCTGGAGGAAAAAAGATGCTTTTGCATATTTGCAGATTGTCATATCGACAGATATGATAAAATTAGTCATAACAAACAAATCTATTATAGAGTTCAACAAACAGGAACTTCTCTTATGGTGACGGCAAATGAAATAGAGCTGGTAATACGAATGGACCGTATACCTCATATTAGAGGATATTGAAGGAATAAAGTAATTACTCATATTAGAGGGAATAAAGTATGAACCAATTGCAGAAGTAATGTCTAGAAACAGATTTGAAAAACATCTTAAGATTTTTGCATATTGCGGATAATTCACAAATTGATGACGATGTTAGAAGTGACAAATGCTGGAAAGTGCGACCGTGTTTGTCTAGACTTCGAGAAAACATGCTATCTGTTCCAGGTGAGACCAAGCAGTCTATTGATGAAATAATGCTTCCATTTCGTGGTACATTCCATATCAAACAATATATGCCTAAAAAAACCTCATAGCAAACGGAGTTTAAAAATGTGGGCCCGTTGTGGACAATCAGGCATTTGTTACGATTTTGATGTTTACACTGGAAAATCTGAAGTTTACTATTGAGATCAAATTGCCTACGCATTAGGTCTAGGAGCGGGTGTTGTGATGCAGTTATGCAGCACTCTAAGTAACCCAACAAAAGCTACTATCTTTGTGGATAACGTTTTCTCTGGAATTTCATTAGTATATGAATTATCCAAGAAAACTATAGGATTTGTCGGGACTTCGAGAGAAAACAGGCTAATGAAATGTAAATTAAAGAACGAGAAGGAAGTGAAAAAAGAAGGCAGAGGATCCATTGATTATTCTGTAACATCTGTAAAGAACGCAAATATCAAAGCTGAAGATATAAATATTGTAACTTTAAATATTTGTTTTTCAATTATTTATTACTTTTAGGATCAAAGAATTGATGGTGTGCATCACTGGCCAGTGTAATAATTCCATACGGCAAAGATGCCATGTATGCCCTAGAAGGAATATTTACTCAAGTTAAATGTGGAAAATGTGAAAAACATCTTTGTTTTAACAAGGACAGAAATTGTTTTAGAGCTTATCATTTGTAAATACATAAACTGAAAAACTAAAATAAAATCTAACTAAACTAAAATAAAATAAAACATAAACTAAAATGAAATCTAAAAAAGATGTGTTGGAAAATTTTGAAAATCACTTGATTTGTACCCTAATCTGCCCATGGTAGCATATTTGCTACCATTAAAAAATAATTTTTTTCACAATTTTTCGCCATGTTCGTTTTATTTGATCTAAAATAACACTCTTTTGACTAACAAATAATTTTTTGTTTGGAAAGTTCTTGTGGCATTAGAGGGTTAAAATGGCATCTTCTTTTTGAATTACATTTGGTTTGTGGCTAAATATTACAAAAATGTAGATAAAAATTATTTGTTTTGGAGAAAGATTTCATAATACAGAGATACAGAAACTTAATACACAGACTTTTAATACAGAAGACTTCTTGACCCCCAAAAAATATTTACAGAGATTGTACAATAAATAATTCAGGAATAAATTCATAAAAAAACAAAAAAGAAAGAAAAAGCTGATATCGGAATGCAACAACTTTATCTACTATTAGTCTATTTACGCATATTTCTGTATATACATCAATGTGCTCATTTACCTTCTGGATACCTATCTTCTATAAATAATAATTTTACTTATTTATTAATTTCTTTCTGAATTTTCACAATGCTGTTATAACTATTTAGCGTAAGATTTCTATTTAAGGAATTTTTAGTTAAAACTGCACATCTTCCAAGTAAGAGAATTTTAAAAGCTGTAATTTTTCTATGCAATTGAAAATTAGGCGAGCTAGAAAATGATTGCAGTTTTTGGAAAAGGAGCAAACGTTCTTTAAACATGTTGAACGCTATTCGTTTCCGAGGAAATGGTGTCGTATCTTCCGTTTACGCCGCATCGGTCTCTAGGGACAGGCCATATAAACATTTTGGTTTATGATACAGCGTCTCTCGCTCTGTTGCTCTAGTACTTATTTTAATACTAAATACACTCTATAACAAAAAAAAATCGACGCACCATAAAAGAGTTGTTCGATGACGACAAAAATTCGTGGATAGGGAAGATTATGAACAGAATAGAAAAAGATTAAAATTTCATAAAAATTTTAATAAAGATTTAAATTATTTATTAATTAAGATTAATTTTAAGATTAAATTATTGAATGATTTATTTCGGAGTCGCATAGTTAGAAAGTAACGAGCTCAATAAGGTGTTGACCCACCTCTAGCCTGGATGCAGGGTGCCACACCGCGTAGCATAGATTGATAAAGTTCCCGAATGGTTTTCTGCGGTATTTCTGGTCAAATTTGCTCCAATTGTTGAGCTAGATCATCAGCATGCCCTTAAAGATGCAGTCACCTCATATCCTAGACATGCTCGATGGGAGAGAGATCTGGCTGGCCAAGGAAGCGCTCGACAAGCTATAAGACAGTTCATAGCAACATATGCCATATGTGGTCTGGTATTATCTTGCTAAAAATAAGGCCAGGGTACTGCAAAAGGAACGTTAACAAAACAAGTCTCAGAATATCGTCGACGTACCAATGCGCTGTAAGTGTGCCTCTAATGACAACCAAATAGGTCCGACTATCAAGGGAAATGGCATCCTAGATCATAACTCCTGATTAAAGGCCCATGTGGCGTGCAAAAGTGAAAGCAGGAACTGCACGCTGCTCTGGGCATCTCCTGACGCGTCTTCGATGATCGTCACGACACAGTTGGACGCAGGATTCGTCGCTAAAGACTGTACGTCCCCAGTCACTATCATTCCAACCTGTCGAGCCAGATTACAGTGAGCCAAGCACCAGTGTAATCCGACTCGACAGTGTGCAGGCGTGAGTGGCAGGAGGCGTAACAGTCGGTACAAGCGTAGATTTCGCTCTATCAGCAGTCTGGAAATGGTCATGGTGGACACTCATGTGCGAGTCGCATGTCTGATGGTTGAATCAGACGCTGTGACAGCTGATCTGAAAATTATTCTTCCCTCCCGATCTGTTGTGGCCCTAGGTCGACCGCTACCATTATGACGCTGAAATCTGCCATTGTCCACCCATTCTTGCCAGCATCTTTTAATCGCCGCACCACTTTGACTCATATGACGAGCGATTCTCCGATTTGCAAAACTCGCCTTTTTCAATCCAATGATACGACCTCTTTCAGAATCTGACAGTTGCTCCTAATGAGCTCGAATCCTGCGGCGAGGCATTTTTTCAGTCGTTGAAAGGTATCCTAAATCGCAATGCAACAGAAAATTTTAACAAAAGGTTCGAGAACAGCTCTTTATAAATATCTGCTGGATGCGCAGTTTCGATGCGCTGGAGATCGCACTATTCATTCATTGGGCACCAAATTTTAATCATCTGCTTATTTGGTCAAAACATTTATGCATGCGAAATTTCAAAGAAATCGGGTGATTCCTTCTTGGTGCGTCTTTTTTTTTTTTTTTTTTTTTTTTTTTTGTTTGTTTGTTTGTTTGTTATAGAGTGTATCTTAAGTACGTGACATCAATGCTTGTTCCACAAAAGTTTTCAGGAAAGAAATAGAATATTTTAACAAACAAATATGGAGCGATTTAAAACAATTACATCAAAGTTGCAGTTTCTATGTTCTGTTTGCAAAGAAGGCTTCGTTAAACATTTTTCCGCCGTTCAGCCTCGCTTTTCTTTATCTCATCTTTTGCTTATAGCTCACTCATTACTCATCATTCAACCGTCCCCACTCGACGGCGAGAACAGAAAGCTAAGCAAATTAGACTTTTCTAAATTATTTCAGCCTTTTCTGTCCTTTCTTCGGATTCTTTTCAGAACTCGGGTCTCTTGTTTCTTATAGCATATCGAATCTTCTAGTTTCTCCTCGAAGCAAAACAAAATCCTCCTAAATTACTCCATATCGATAAAAAAGTTACCAGCACCTTTAGTACGCGAAACTTTTGAAAGCGAAATTTACCCGACCGAAGTAACTTTTCTCTTAAATAAGGCAGATGGTTGTCAATTTGTTTCCAATTACATGCACGTCACTGTCATTCGGCAGTATAAAGCCATAAATTACAGATAATTAATTCGATCCAGGCTCAAATCCCAGTAAATTTTCTCCATGTGTAATGTAAATACGAGTTACCTTTCCTTAGAACGTTCTCCACGAAGACATCTCTTCCTTCAGACAGATGTTTTTTTTTTTGTTGTTGTTGTAGAGAGAGATAATCTTTTGATTTTTCAGTTTTTCGTTATCTTATAAATCTAAATCATAAGTGAAACATAAATCTTTTGTCGCTAGTTTTTGTGAATTTGTTTAAAAACATTTGGATCATTGCAGATTATTTAAATCGGATCCTTGTAACGTTTTGTTTTTCAGCTGTTGAACTCATAACTGAAGATTTAAGCACATAAATTCACAGAGAAAAACTGCATTTAAACTTTTATACGCAGTAAGAGGATATTTTAAAGAACAAAAATCGAGTTTAATTTCTAATCATTGTCACTAAATACTATTTGTAGATCTACTGGAATTGATTGAAAAAAAAATTTTTTGTCTTTTAGTTTTGAAGGTACACTGTGTATAGCGTATATAAAAGATAACAATTATACACCCGTTTTTATAAAATGATATTTCTAATATTTAATAATGGAGTAGAATGTGGACAAACACTGTCGATTTTGAAAGCAATCTGACTTATTCCTTGTAGACCAAAGTTTTTTAAAATAAAACTCTAACGTGTTTCATATACGATGAGACATAGTATCACTTCTTTTAAGGAGCAAAAGACGGACCCGTGTCTTAACATTCTCGCAGATAGTGTAGAAATAGTTAAAATTATAAGGAGAAAATTGTAAGGAGTCTAAGAATCTCGCAGATTCTTAGATAGTGTTTGTTCTAAGTAAAATTTACGCCAATCAAAAGTTCCATTTTTTTGCTTAGTTTCAATTTTATATTAGCATGTCTTCTAGTTAGATAATAATATGCTTACATCAGTATATTTTATGTTGCCTAAGCCTAAATGGCTAAGAATATGGCATAATCCGCCGAATCAGAATTCATGAAAATGTCAACTCGCAAAAATCCTCAGCTTAAAATTACATTTTCATTAGCTTCAACGAATTAATCCAGATTAAATCCAGATGTATTATATGAAAATGCTGTTACGAATAATCATGCATTTCAATACTAAAAATAAGTCATTGTTCTTCTTTTCAGTAAGAAATTTTACTGAGAAGATAAGATCTTGTTATCTCACTTGCTACACAACTACCAAAGCTTGATAATTTCTCTTGTGAATCGACTTTCTACGAATTGAATACATTCTACAACTTAAAAAGATTTCGAAAGTTTTGAAGAAGACGTCAGAGAAGTATTTGCAAGAACATAATCTGAAAAAAAAGTGGAATTGCTCAACAGATATATTTTCCACAAAAATATAACCTTTGCAGAAATGCAATAAATGTGTATTTCGTATTTTATTTCAATTTAAAATGGAAATGTGTAAACTCTGAAGCGTTACTTACTTTTTAGTACATCATAGTGAATAATATTCCCAAAGAGGACTTGAACTGTTTCAAATTTTATTATAAATAGTATCAATTTTTCATCTGCATCAGTGAAATGCAGTAAATTTTTCCATCTTTTATATTTAAAAAAAAGACTATAAAAAAACATTATGTTGAGGTTGACTTGGAAATGATTTTGAAAATAGTAATAATAGCTATAATACATCACTCTCTATATATAATGAATACAAATACTGAAATAAATATACTCTATACATAAAGAGAGAGAAAGTAATAATAGCTGTAACACCTTAGATATAAAACAAAGACGTGTTGCCAGATATCATTGGGTAGCAGTTTATGATATTTATTCTTGGTTCATTTAATAACATATAAATTATTAGACGAATAATTATCAATATCAGATTGTTATTACATGGAATAATATTAAAATCTCTTAGCTAAATCATTGGTCTGGATTAAAAGGGGAAAAAATATTTGAATTTCAGATTTTATCTCCTCTGGACGAAATTCTAATAAAATCTGTCTGAATATTATTAGAGCTGTCATTAGTAACTGGCCTGTCTTTGAGATTGAATAAAATGTTTAGGAGCCTTTCAATTCTAATTAGAAACAGACTAATAAACTTTGATAACTGTAGAATGAGTACCAACAAAATTTTAAAAGCTGACATGTACGTCAAGTTATTCCAAGTAGCTCTTCCTAGATTTATACTAAACAATGCATGTTCTAGATTTATTCTGAATGCATATCTTTAATTATCACTCACTCGATCAAAGTGAGTTCCATATCCTTGAACCAAGGGTAAAACATTAAACTTATCCTGAATTTAATCAAACGAGTTAGGCGCCATTTTTATCATACATAACTGTCAAAGAATTAATTGAACGATGGTCACTCTTAATTGTTTTCCCGCAATTGCTCCCGCCTTGATATTTAGAATCATCTACAGGCTTGTTCAAAAATGTTGAATAAAACTCTATTCTATGGCCCTACTTTTGATTGAGATTGCAGCATTTATTTTATAGACAAAGTACTGCATTATATTATATATATATTATATAAACTGTATTATATTTTAAGGCTTTGGAAATATTTTAGATATTAAAATTGATGAAGATTATGAAGTATGATCTCTATCATTTTCTATAGCAAAAACTATTATTGACAGCAGCAGATTATCCTTATATTTCTTTTTTTGCATATTTCAAGCTTTCTTTCTTATATTTAATCGAATATTGAGGTATTATGATAATGAACAAAAACCTTTATTGTAATTAGCTATTTGCGGACATTTTTAAACGATTGACATGCGAACGAACATCAAAATACTTAGCCCATCAATACAGAAACTAAAATATTACTAAACAAAAAGGAAAACATGAAGGGAATGAATATGAACATAAAGTGTTCATAAACAATGAAAACATGGGCAGCTAAGTAATCAGAGTTCAAGAAAATTATATGTAGAGAATCGAAGAGATCATACATTTTTTTCTTACTTTACTTTTCTGTTAGATAGTCAAATATATTTTATGCTTATACAGAAATGTATGTTACATAAACATTATAATAGTCTGCTTAAATTAACACGAATTTTAACAGTTACTGTATAAGTAATCCAAAAGGTATGTTAAAATCATTTGTGAATTTTACCATGATAAGAAACAGCATATAACGGTATTTTTGATTACTGGAACGGAATAAAAATTTAAAATTTTATATTTAATTATTCAAATTTTAATTTAAATATTTAATATAGTCTGGGAAAGAAATTTTCAAGACTTACGTTGTTTTGATCTGTCCAGTAAAGAAAGAAGCCATTTTTGTCCACACGTAACGTAACGGGTGTTCCTACAGTTGAATCCTAGAAAACAAAAGAGAATTACACATTTAGTTAGTCTTAAAACTGAAAAAACAGTACACTTATACATATATAAATAAGCATGCACAGTGTGTCTACGAAATTTCTTCCTCATCTTTTACTTTCAGATCAACTGGTCGTAGATATATGTACCTAATTATAAAAAATGTTTAAAATGAAGCAAATATTCATGTTTTAGCATTTAAAACTTCTTTTTTTTTAATACATTTTTCAAAAAAAAAATTATTCATAGAATTGGTGTTTCTAGAAAATATTGACACTTCAATTGGTCCATAACCCATTCGTAACATTATTTACACGAATTAAAAATATTTAAAGTTTAGTGATTTTTCGCAGGATTATTAGATAATGATTCCAAAGTAATTAAACTGCATGATACAATTAATAATTGATTTTTAGCGTGGGAAAACTGAAACATTAATTTCATAAAGATTCTTTTGCTATAGCAGTTGTAACATAGCTAGCTATAAATTAAAGAAGTAGTTAAAAATATTAATTCTCACACATGAGGTGTGAATTCACAGTAAGTCACACAAGAATATAATTTAATGTCATTCAAGAGGAAAACTAAATCTCGAATTACTTTATTTTATTTATTAACCAGCCTCTCAAAGCAAGTTCAAAATGATATGAACTATCCCAAATTCTAAAATTAAATAGCTTGGTCAGTTTCGTCGTACGAGAATCAAAGTTATTGCTTTAGCTTTTATAATGAGTACAAACGTTTTCTAAAGGGTAGACACACCATATTAAAGATACAAGCAAGCATTCTCTTTCAAGCAAAGTACAGTGCGACCCCCCCCCAAAAAAAAAATTCTATATCTCCCGTTGACGAAATTCAAATTGCATTCTTCATGTCTCGAAAGCGGGACTTAGGATATATATTAGATTTATATATAGAACTATTCTAACATAAGTATTTTGACATAAAATAGAACTTTTTCTGAAATAACATGCCAGTTTTTTTACATATTCGATGCTACGACTCAAATTATTCCCAAATATAAAATTTTGTAAAATTTGGTGAGAAAATTTACGGAGAAATTCACAAATTTATGTTGCCGCTTTTTTTTCAGTTTGCGCCAAGAAGAGTTCACTTGGCGAACTTCTTAATATATGGCAACCTATTTTCCTTTTCTGTGAGAGGAAAAAAAATCACAACGTTCTTTCTTTCAAATAATGTTCCTTATATTATATTTTTATGTTATTATTTTAAACACTTTTTTTTTCCTTTTTCGAATTTCATTTTAATTCTTTAAGTTGCATGGTTTCTTTCGAATAACTTTTAAAATTATCTATTACCCATTCGAACCGCGTAGTTTAAATATAAGTTGCATCGTTTATTTTTTTCAAATAGATTTCTTTATATTTTTTGGGGGGGTCACAGTTATTATTTTAGGTCATTTTTAAATTTGTAGACTTTTAGTTTAATTGTTTGTTTTGCATTGTCTCTTCAAATTTACTTTTTTTTCATTCGAACTGAGCATTTTAAATATATTTATTAATATAAATTTTCCATGATTTTATTTTATTTATTTGAATTGCGTTTCTTTCGGAAGAATATTTTGTGTCCCAGACTACGGTGCATCTGAAAACTGAATATATTAAAAGAGAAAATACAGTGAAACACAGTTAACACGCCTTTCAATGTTCCTTTCAGGAAAGATATATAAATGAGAAAGATGTTTAACCGACATTTTAACTTAGGATGACTTGCATATATTGCTTTAAATAGCTTTAACATTATGATGCTCATTTCTTTACACAATTTTATCATCCTACATTTAGTTTTTTAAAATCTTATTCATATTTTAGTCAAATAGTTTATTTTTGAAATCGCAAGAATCAAATATAATAAGATTAAAGTTTTAAATTTAAAAAAATACTAAATTTTATGCAAAAATTTATTTTTTTCTTCTTAATGGCTTGCTCTTTTTCTTCAGGCATTCTGCAAGTACATTAAAAAGCATCTAACCTATCGAAACATCTTGGTATTTCTGACATTCACTTTAAATAAATTTATCGTCTTCCATTCCATGAAGCCAGCAACGACTGAGCGGTAAAGTCGCTGAACACTGGTAGTTCGCTCAGGGGTTCGAAACGGGCTGGTTCATGGTTTTTCTCGTTGTAACGTGTATGCCAGCTGGTTTCCCTTAGAACGTTCTTCACGAAGGCCTTTTAGGCAGATAGCCCTGCTTTGCCGTAACTTAATAATTCAATTAAATCCATTTCATCAGTACTTGTTCTGAGCCTTTATTAGTCTTTAGAGGCTAAGCATTTTTAGGCATGAGATGAAACGAAAGACTGGTTTCATCAAGAGGGGAAACGTCTTTAGGTGACATCCACATACGTTATTGGATAAATTCATGAATATTAAAATAATTCGACTAAGAAATCATGGGTTTTTTTCTGCTTATGATTATATGATGTTCTATAACGTAATTTAAATTTATACAAACATATAGTCGAAAACCAGTCGCTCTTCACTTTAATCTGCAATGATATCGTTTTTGTCTTTTTCGTTAGCACAAGCTCAATTAATGGTATTTGCTGGTGTACACGTCCAAGCGTTTTCTCTTTGGAAACCCAAATTCCTTGAAATCTGAAAGTATATTCAAAAGCATCCAACATTTCAAAACCCCTTGGTATTTCTGACAGCCAAAATCCCCTTCAAAATTTTGCTTCCTTTTCTTCCTACATTTCTTCCTTCTACATTTATTTTCAATGCTCACCACAGAAAAATTAAGATTTTTCGATTGTCACACTTCCATAAATTTTGCATTCTTGTCAATTTTTTTAAAATATTCGTTTCATCAAATGCGTTTCAGCTGAATATAGCTTTTCATTTTCTAGACATTTTAACTAGAAATAAAGTTTTAAAGCAAAGTCCAAAGGATAAATATTTGAATTAAAAGATTTTTTTTTTAATGAGAAAGAACTAAATCACTCCAGCAGCGCTTATACTGTACCACGGAGTGGCCCGATTTTTATATCGGGTGCAAACAATCTAAATCATATTCTTTAGAGTTTTTTAGACTAATAATTTCTATATTAAAGGACATGATTTTTATATAATCTACAACACGAGAGAAAATTACTACTTAAAACATTCTTTAAGAAGATTTATGTAAAAATTTATATTTGTATATATTTTTTTAAAGCTGAGACATGACCCAAACTTTTAACGTCCTGTTTGCTTAAAATCATTGTGAAAATAAACATCAAACCAACTTTCTCCGTTTTAGACAACTCAATTTAAATGCAAAATAAAGTAGCAGACGATAACACGGCGAAGGTAAAAATTTACTCTTACAAAAATTTAGAAAAAAAAAAAAAAAAGAGAGAGAGAAAGAAATTTTAAAAAAGTTAAAAATTTGAATAGTATCATCTATAATTTTAAAAAATAGCTTTTCATATAATATTAATAAATATTTATTACGCATCACTGAGGGGAAAAATTTCAGATAATTAATTCTCCATAAAAATTTATTTGAAATTTAAGGTTAAAAATAGCTATGGTTGTAACAAAAATCCATAAACGACATTTGGCGTTATTATCACTAAATTTATAAAAATTATTTAAAAGTAGAAATTTAAAAAATAAAACACAAAAAATGGCTGAATTAGTTTTAGAATGGACCTAAGTTTCGAAATGTGAAAGGAAGAATAAAAAAAGTTTAATAAAAAAGAGATATTAATAAATATATGCCAAATTCAATTAACATTGAGGAGCTAAAATTTTGAAAGCTAATTATTTAAAACCTACTTGTACGATTTTTATAAAACTTGGTAGTCTGACATAATTTGAGTCGTAGAATCGAAATATGTAAAACAATTGGTACGTTATTTCAAAAAAAGTCCTATTTTGTGTCAAAATACCTATGTTAGAATAGGGCTATATATATATATGTAATATATATCCTACGTTGCGCTTTCGAGACATGAAAAACGCAATTTGAATTTTGTCAATCGGCCCAGTAGAACGGGAGATATAGAATAGAACTATCCCCCCTTTTTTTTTCTTTTTCCGTACTGTACCTCTAAAAGTAATTCTAAGAATTCACCGTCTTAACTTTTATACAATAACTTTTTTAAAGTGAAGATTTATAATGATAAAACTTTTTATTAGTGGTTTTTGCTTATTACATTTTTCTTTTGCTTCACATTTTAAAATAATTTACTTTTTAACAGACAATGATATTTTCATTTCTTCAGTTATACTTACTTAGTTCTCCTAATTATGAAACTCTATCACGAAATGAGAATAGATATTGTGTGTCAATGACTTCGTGTGAGTCAGAGGTTACCAGGTTTCCTTTGTATGGCAAATTTCGTTTCATTTTTATGGCAAATTTCGTTTCATTTTTATATATTTGTATTTATTTGTACATCGAGAATAATAAATAAATCGGAAATGTGACTTATATGTAATTATACAGTTGAATATTTCACAAATATCCTTCATATTCGAATTGCTTCTTCTTCATCCACAGTTTAATAGTTTATTGATCTGTGACATTAACACGCAGTACTTTTTAAATTTGTTTATCTTGCTACTTATATTTTTTTTCAATAATTCTTATACAACTTCCATCAAAACCATTTACCCATATTACAGAGCCTTAAGTAACGCAAAACTTAAGTATATTTTACCATCTCCCCACTCGCCTAAACAGTGGACCGTTCCTCCCGCAACAAGTGAAATGGATCGATGTCCCTCCTTCGCACTTAAGGTGCAACGAATTTTCCTTCAAATCGAATGATATTTGGACTCTCTTGGTCAACAGGTGAGACGAAAGTGCACCAGTTGCAAATCTCAAGCCCGTACCTTCGTCTCCACACTTTTGTACATTGAAAAAGTACAGAAATCATGGATCACTTTTCTAGCCACCACTCTCCAACTGATAAACGTTGGAAACTGTATACCCATACTTGCAAAACACCTAATATCTTATCAGTGTCCTGATACATGTATGAAGACTTCAGGTACTTTAGTCCGTTATCTCAGATTATATACAGTTATTTTTCATGAGTTGATCATAAAGTGTTAAATTTCGACATCAGCTTCGATTCTTCGATGCACGATAAAGATTCACGTCAGTCGCAGCACCTCTATTAAGTGAAGAGAGTGAGTCTAATGCCTACATTGACAAAAAAGATGGAGAGTGGGGGGCCGAAGCACACAGAGAACACTTTTAGTGCTCACTTTTTAGAAGTTTAGAGGACCTTAGGTCGCATATCAACTCGGAAATCCGGTTAAGATAGCGGCCACATATTGGGTTTCGGAAATCCGGTAAGGAAATCAATCCTACACCGAAATCCTGCGATATTCAAGTTAATTAATAAGTAGATCGAACTCAGCAATTGCCTTCTAAAGATCAGACCTAAAACAATCTTGCATTATGGATACCATTAAATGGCAGTCTGGCAGAGTTCTAAGTAATAGAACTAGCACGTTTTGATGAAATGTCACACTTTGAGAATTCTAGATAAGTACATGTTGCATTTTGGACGATGGTATTTCAGAAAATTAGTATTACTTCTTACCAAATGTCTGTACCGTTGATTAGAAACACGTGTGCCAAAAAATTCCACTCGTGCTGCCATCTGTTAGATTCCGGGAAAATTATATTTTTTCTACGAAGTGCTATATCATAAGAGGAATTTCCTGTGATCTGAGGTACTTTATTGTTTTCGTATTAAGGAAAGGGACAACACTTCAGAAAGCATTTATTCGTGATAGGACCTGATTCGAATTTCAATTCTGAGCAACACCCCAATACAGATGATTACGATTTATTTATCGTACTAACCAACTTGTAATAATCTAATAAGCCAGATGTATACACGAAGTGTCTTGATGAATTAATTTTGCAGAAAACTGTCAATAGAAGTAATCTAGGAAACAATACTAAATAATATATATGATAAAAACGTGTTTTTTCTGTAATACACCTTTGCGTTGAATTCTTAAAATCCTACCTGCGTTTACGATTAGCCAAAAATTGTTTTACGGTCAACCTGTTTACCATACGTGTTACATAAAAATCCTTAATTTCTAAACAGTTTAATTATGCATGATTTTCTACTTTATGAGAGCTATATTCTCATTCTTTTGTGCCCACCAGCGGCCGAGTGGTAAAGTCGCTGAACACTGGTAGTTCGTTCCGAGGTTCGCATCCCGCAAACGGGCTGGCTGCATGGGCGTTTTCGTGGTTTTCCCCATGTGTAACGTATATATGAGCCAGTTTCCCTTAGAAAGTCCTCCAAGAAGGCATCCCTTCCCTTAGGCAGATAGCCCTCGAGGCTTTACCATAATCACACACACACACACTCATTCTTTTGTTAGATATCATAATAGTATTATTTGGAGATTATTTTTCACAGCTAATCTGAATAACTAAAAATTATATGTATGAAGTTTTGAGTCTGTTGTAAATGATGAAGAAGATGATGATGATGATAGCTAGATGGTTACAAAAATAATGCAGTCTTAGCCAATTGATATTATTCAGTATCATAGCATTCTTAAAATCATACATATTTAAACTGGTGCAAAACGTGAGCCCTGTAATTATAATCATATGTTCACATATTTAAAGCCTTAGAACATATAATAAAGAAACCCTCAGGGTAAGATGTTAGGATTAGACAGAAAGTAGGAGAAGTAAAAATTATGCTTCTCGCAATCAGATTAAAAACAATGTAACTATAGTTCATTTCCCAACAGAGAAAGTAATTTTCTTTAGTATACTAGTGGTTCAGTTAAAGCTTCGGTTTAATTTTAATTAGGTAGAAGATTTTACTTTCATTTTTGTTGTTAAATAAGAATAACAACAAATAATGAAATTAAAGTAGCGTCATTAAACTTATACATAAGTCATAGAGTTTTTATTTATTTTTAAATGACATATTTCAAAAGTATTTATTGTAATTATTAGGATATAAAGTAAAAGAAAAGTAACCAAACTGAAAAGGAAAGTGAAGGGTTGTTACAATTAAACTTTGAATTTTATTTTACACACACGCACACATACTATATATTCTATGAACTCAACGATTGCATTATATATATATATACATAATCATCTTATTTTAAGATATAATTCCTTCAAGGTATCTAGTGTTTTAGCCATTAATTCAAAAAATGCTAGATTCAAATCTCTTTTTGAATCATTTAAGTACATAAAAGTTTGCTATCAATTATCAGTTGCAGGATTAGCTTTACCTGATATCTTTAAAATTACTTTAACATAAAAATGTATTAATCTAAACAAGAACAGATCTACAGTATGGAAGTTGCACTGTTAAGCAAAATAAGCACTCATTCGAAAGAACAATAATCATTATATAAAATATAGAAATTTTATAATTTTCTTAACAATAGAAGCATTCGTTTCGGTTAAATAGTCAGCACAATAATCAGTTGATTCGAAATCTCGAGTTCATCTCCAACTTAACGGCATAATAATTTTTCAGAGATTTATTTACTCCTAGACTGGTTTCGTCTCAGCATCTGGTCGCATCTGAAGTAAGGGGCTGTAATTATTTTACCACCCTTCCTCTAGTCGACTGGTCATCGTATTTGTCTTAGATAAAAGCATGACTGACTGCTCAGTAGCTTCAGATGCCGTTGTGTGTTGTCCGCTTCACGCAGCAATCATTAACTCTCATAAAAGCAGGATATCATTACCTGGTAGATAGATGGTGTCGAGTTTGACACCAAAAAGACGCCATAATTTTGCCTACAATGCCTGGTCATTGGTAAAAATTATAAACATTGTCCATCATTTAAAAGTGATAAATTATCGCTACATCATTGAAAAGTGTTAAAATACCCTTACTTAGTAATGCAAGCTGGAGAATAATCATTTAAATTGATTTGGAAGTGTGCTTTCTACAACTAAACGAAATAAATGTAAATTTGTTAAAGAAAAAGAAAAACCTAAATAAAATGTCTCAATATTTTCTTATTAAAAAAAATCTTTAAATGTTTAAATGCCATCTTACTTTATTAGCTATCGCTCTAAGAAATACAATTACGTACAATAAAAGCAAAGCACAGGATTGCATACTTTTTATCACTAATATAACGGTTCGTGTCTTTCAAAAGGTTCAATAAAGTAATTAACTCATGAGGCTTTCAGAAAATTGTTTACATATTTCATGAAGCGGAAGTAACTTAGAGAGTCTGCTTCATTACCCGACAATACCCCGCATTGACTACATAGTAGGTCATGTTTTTTCTGCCAACAAAGAGTACAAGTAGATGGGTGTGTATTTCTGTACAAACGTCAATGGATGTTTCATTATCTTTGTACATAAGTAATTAAAAGTCAACACTTTTACCACACTCTGTCCAAAACCACCAGCAAAGTTCCCAGGCTTCTGAAGAGTGCAGCTAAATTACGTAAATAATGTTGCCATAGGTTCTGTAAATATATTCTGTATTTTACGATATATCTACACACGTATCGTAGATTACAAACAGGTGTTTTAAATTGGTTATGTGCAATGAAAGATCTCGTACATACTGATGAGAAAACTTTGAAATTGGTTGACTTCAGACCTTTTATGAAAATTCACTTTCTCGTATTTAATTTGTGCAATAATTCTGTCATTTTCAGTGTAAGTTATTCTATCAATTTTATATTAGATCTAGTTCATTACGGTCATGATAAGCAAAACTTTAAGTAAGGAATTTTGGAATGGAATTTTTATACTACGTTTTGAATTATAATCTAAAAGTTTTTGACATTTTCTGAATTCAGATTTTCCTCTCTTTTTGTTGTAATAATCAACGGCTATAGATGTTTTTGTTTACAATCAGAGAGATTAAGTGCCTGATAATAATATAGATTTTCCATCTTTTACTGACTCTTTCTGCACTTAATTTCAGTATGGTATGGCTCTTGATTTAGTTCTAGATAATTACCGCAAAGACAGCAATACCATTCATCGATAAACAAGTACAAGTTTAGATGATTTTAAACTAATCCTTTATCTCGTCTTAATCGTTTGGAATCATTTAATTTCGTTTCAGATTAGAACTGAAATATGGAATTGTATATATTATTTGCTTTAAGAGATAAGTATCAGACTATATAAATCTTATACAGACACTTAAGGCGAAGATGCGAATAAATATTCAAGTACTCAAAGTACATAAATATTAAATTCCTTTATGATACAGGAATCACGAATAGATATTCAAATGCTCAGATACTTGATTATCAAATTACTTTTTTGTATTTTAATCTTAAAATCTGTGTACTTTCCAGACCTTACCATACCTACTAGGAGACGCTATAGAATAAATGTTCTTCCAATTTATCGAAAATATAAAAAATTATTATTATTTAAATATTATTTTATTATTCTTTAAATTAACATGCTTTAAGTTTAAAATAAATTATGTCATTATTATGAATTTTACTTCTTCCACAACGCAAACAACTTCCATCCGAATTAAAACATTGCACACTATCAATAATTTTAATAAAAATTTGATTTTGGTGTTAACGGTCTAAAATACGCGGCAGTAGTGTTTGAAGAAATACAGCATCTTCGCGAAATCCAATTGACTAACCTAATGCGGTATCTATTTATCACCTACCACCATTATTTTCTATCATTGCTTATTACTGATTAAAGTTAAGAATTTATAATTGCTAAAAAGAACAATAAGAATCTTTATTAAAAAATAAGAATTATTAATAAAGGACAAAACAACAAGATTCTTGAAAATTCAGCCGTTTCCTCGCTTTTAATAGAAATCTGAGACTTTGTAACTGCTTCTTCATGTGCCAATCACACAGTATGAGGAACCGTGCGAAGAATGCATTCTTGCTCATTTAACAAACATTACCAAAATAAAAACATTTCGTTAAAAGAATTAGTAGAAATTATTTACACTAGTAAAGCCAGGCATGTGTTTTTGTTATCAACAACAACAATTGTCCTCAATTGATTTCATTTTTTAGAAACGAATTAAAAATTTTATGGACGAGAACAGAATAATTTTCTTCAGCTCTTATACTATTTCACCTACGCAAGCCAGAGTGAATTTAATTAAATTTCCTACCTGTCATATCTCATAATGTTCGATAGCGCACTTTCGTTACATACATACTCAAGCTTGTTTTCAAAGAACTTCCCGGTAATTCCAAGAAAAATTGCTACGTAAATCCAAGGAAGCTTTCGTTCAAGCGTTAAAATTTCTCGGTTGATAAAGGCAAATTCCATTATCAGGTTTTTTTGCTTTATATTTCACATTTTGCCATCATGTGAACTTAAAGATAGGCATTATGAAAGAATTCATAATCGCATAATTCGATCAACCTTACTTTTTATAAAATTGATATTCAAACTTACAAACTAACTTACAAACTTGAAGCTCTCGATTAAAATCATGTAGTCAACTGAAATATCTTTGGATACTTTTCATATTTTTATACAAAATGTATGATTTTATGGATTTTTCGTATTTTTGAATTTTTTTTACCAATAATCCGTGTCTAAGTCATTTCGACTATTTTTTAATACTTTCTATTAAAAATGTACTTAAAATATGTTAAATCTCATACCATCATCCTCACCTGCAAACTGAGGATGATGGTTCGGTAAAACCATCGAAACTAGCCCTGTGAAATTTGGAAATATAACACTGATTTTTGTTGTTTGACTTCTAAATTAATATTTGTTCGGCGTGTTATTGTATCTTAGATTCACTGATGTTGAAATTACAGAACTGGGCAGGATAAGCACGAGTTGTGAGCTAGCTTGTAAGCTAGAATTGTAAAATTTATAGTCATTAAACTGCCCTGTCTACAAAATCTGAGCAATCTGAGGACGTGGTTTATTAATTATCCTTGGCAGTCATGTTGCTGTGAAGAATAATCAATATTCCGAGAGTCTTCTACGATAGTATAGTCCAGTTCGGTACCATTCCACTTCAGTTCTTCAGTCTGCGAACGATACGATCCGGACCACATACCTCTGAAAGAACTCTCCACGAAGTCTTTTCCAACTGCGGAAAATAGACGATAAACATAAACTCATCACTCAACAGTATACATTTTTATTTATCTTGTCCAGGTTTTGAGCACCTGATACCACTGAAACCAGCGTTTAGCATGGGTACAAGTTATCAATGGCTTTGTTATAGCTACCCGACCATGAATGTTAATCCTCTGAATTACCGACAAGTAGTTATGTAGATATGGGTGAGCTTAGAGAATATTCAGTTCAATATATAAGCAGTCGTTATTTTATGCCATTGGTTATGAAATCTTCACCCCTATCTTTACCTCTTCATCAAGTAACGTCCTCTTGCTAGGGCAGTTGCACAGATTAGAGGATTGGTTTCATTTTTACTTCCTCGTACGACGTAAAGGAAGTATTGCAATCGCGAAAAATTTCGGGTTTCATATTTTAACATAGATATCCATTTTAACCGTTCATGAATCCATTTTTACTATTTTTTGGTGACGTCTGAACGTACTGATAGAATAAAGGACCTTTTTCTTTCAAAATGGATTGTAAAATGGTTTTAAAATAATCTAAAAATGGAAATTTTTGTGACGTGTGTGCATACACGTATGTATGTCTGTCTGTCGCATAACTCGAAAACGAGTACGCGTAGAATGGTGAAATTTTATATATGGAACTGCTACAACAATTAGTTGTATACCTTTCCTTTTTTGTTGCAATTGGCAGTACCAAACGAATACCTATATCTATATCTGTATCTATAGATATATATATGAGTCCTTGCCGGTTTAAAAGTCCTTACCCAACCATTATTTTCGCAATCGCTAGTCCTAGTAATAGACTTTCAATTACAGAAGTGTTTTAAAGGACGAAAATATTTATGTTTTGGCATGTCGAATTTAAAAAAAATAATTAATTCTCAACAAACAACGAAATGTAACTTTTAATGCGGTTCTCACGGTTCCTATCTTGGGAAAGTTTTACACTTGTTATGAAAAAATAAAATAATAAGAAGTTGACACCCGTACGACAGGAATTGACCGGGATATTTAATTTCAAAACATTTGCAATTTTTAACGTTGTTTTCACTGAGGGATTGCTTATTCCTGTTAGAATAATTCGAAGAAATAAATTTAAATGAAGTGCAGCCAAAAAAAAAACGTGCATAATTTAATAGACCGTAAGAGAAAATCCTACGATGTCCACATCAAATTTTGTTTAGATATATAGATGTTAGATTAAATACTGGAGTCTTCGATACCACTAAACTGTCTTTTTTAGATCCCTACATATTCCTCATATATGTCGTATATAATTGTCGATCATAGTTTATAATTGTCGATATTTTGTCAGTCCCTCCAGTACCATTGAAAGCTCAGTCTCCATATGTTGCTTCTGATAAAATTTAAACTTATTCAGGGTTCAGAATCAAAAGTACACATATGTTGGCTTGGGATTTTGAATACTATTATTTCTTTAAAGTGTTTTAGTTTCATTGCTCTTTGTAATATAGCACGAAAGGTCTATTCGCCCAAGAATAATCTTTCGCGTTTTTAAGAAACATAATATTCATGAGACTAAACCAATTAAAGGAAATAAAATAGCTGACTATGGATAATGTATCGCAGTATTTTACTCCGACATTTCTGAGATATGTAATACATTATTTTTACATTATAACTGAGTGTAATAAAAACTGTAGTTCTCACTTGATATAATTATTTCCTTATAAAAGGATTAATTTTTTTCTCAATACTTCTATTCATTAACATTTTCACAAATGAAATGCCATGTGTATTTCTTAATAATAATTCACGGCTTTTTCAAATGGTTGGATACAAATAATTTAACAATAGTGTCTGTGCTAGTGGCAGTCTGTAGTATGAAAAATATTAATTTATAAATTTATTTTGGGGGTTTAATGCAAGTTTTCCTTCTACTTTTGTTCTTATAGATATAACGGCAAAAATGAAAATGTAGATTATATCGATTTAATTAATTTGCTTAAATTACCTAAATTAATATTACAGATCTTCTTTAAATATAAGTTCATCAAACTGTAAATATCTAAGAAGGGATTCTACTAAACTGATGTAAATTTATTATATACCATAAACCGCAATTCATCTCTTCAAATATGAATGTTATAAATGCTTTATTTATGTGAATGCTTTATTTTTGTATGTATATGCTTTATTTTAATGAGCATATAAGTGGTTCAAATGTGTATACAAATTAATTTATAACCATCATATTTACTAGTATTTTGCCTCTACATATTTTTTACTGTTTTTATTTCACGAAAATTGAGAGCGGAAAATTATGCGAATAATTTAATTTCCTAAGGACGCGGTTACAATAAGCACATAACATATGAAAAATATTTATGAATAAACTACTGTTCATTATCACCATAGTATTTGTTGAAAAAAAACCTACATTCCAGTAAAAATATAATGTAATATTGGCATCATAATATCTAATAAAATTTCTTCATTTTACTTCCATGTACCTTGAATCTTGCCCGTTCTTCTTATTGTTATTCCACTAGCCCTCATATCATTCAGATCTGTTGTAACTGTATCATCTTTTACAGCTTCAAAATCGTCGATATAGTTACCATTATCATCGTCTTCGCCACCGTTCAGTCGCTTTATTCTCGTGCAGTTATCTTTATAACTATCAAGACCATTAGATATCTCCTTTTCCACTTCATTTTGCTTCATCATTCGAATCCCATGCATCCGAAACCCACCAGCAAATTAGTTCGCAAAATTACAACAATCAATAAGAAAAAGAACCTATTTTAAAATTATGGATAAATCACTTTTTCGGCCTCTTAAAAAATGGAAAATTTACGAGAATATTTTTAAAAAATTCAGAAGACAGTGCTAAAAACTAGGAAGAAAAATATGCTAATACGATAAATATTTCATGCACTATGTAATATTTTTAAGTGTTTTATTACACACATTTAAATTAATTATCAAGGAGGATATTTTATTCATTGGGAAATAATGGACTATTTTAGTTCGAAAGCCTAAAAAATTTAATTAAAGATAACATAATTTAAAAGTACGTAAAGTATTTTAATATACGTACTGCTTATTAATTTTATTTTTAAAACTTCATTTATCTATATTTTATTCTTTAGTTTTATTCAGACTATTACTGATAGATGATTCGTAATTATAATTCAAAACATAAATTTGAAGTCTTATATACAGGGAAAGAAATCTAAATCGTCAATTTTCTTACGCCGCGTGGCTGATAAATGCAGCGCTATTGCCACATAACGCAACGTAACTCAGTTTGAAAACTGATATGGGTGAAGACGATTTTAGCTTTGGAAAATTACCTTCCTTAGAACCTAATATATGGCATCGCAATATCTTTATTAATTATAACAATCATCATTAAAGTTGTCATATGAGCTATTATAAATTATATTAATTATATATAATATAAATTGCATCAAATAAATAAGTTTTAAAATTATAATTATTGCATATACAGTTAAAAATGGTTCTCGGTTTTCATAAAGGAAACAGCTTGAAAAAAACCCTTTTGTACCGAAATACGTATGTAACTAATATGTAATATATAGCTTAGAAAATTATTTTAATTCAAGTATTGAAAACCAGACCATAAATAAAACACATTCTCAGCAATATCTATTCTGGATATTCCGGAAATTACATTTCCAATTAAAAAAATATCAAGGCTTAAATTATAACACTGAAAGGCAACACTTTGGGAATTGGTTATTTGCTAAGTCATGTGAGTTTTATAAAGACATATTACTTTCCATCACACATAAATGATAAAAGCCCCGTACGAGTAACATAACCTAATAAAGTAATAACCCGGTAAACTGAAAACACTAATTATAGAGAATTCTCATATAAATAACAAATAACAATGCGTTAATTATTTTTCGCCGACTGATGTAAATGACAGTGTACCGAATGTAACTTCCAATATATAAAATTTATTCACTTATTAAACCTCAGCTAATATAAGGTAATTCATAGCAAAATTATTTTCTATTATTGTAACATATTTGGTTGTTTTAATGAAGCTTAAATGCATCAGTAATAAGCTCAACAAGAAATTATCTTTTGCATCCCTATTACACCTTGCGGAAATGTAACATTAGTGATTACGATGGCTTTAATTAAACCTGAACGTTCCCTTTTGCGTGTTAATACGTGATGCTAACACGAATTGTTAGTAACACAACAACTGCAAAGGGATTAAATGAGATTGACGAACACATTAACGGAGGTCCTATTAAAATTAATGACAGTACTTGTTGATATTAGCAGTAAATAATTGACTGACTTTGAGCACTAGGATTATCTGTCTAGACTAGCACTATTAAGTTATAAGAGAAGTATGAAGTTGCTGTTTATGAAAAGATTGTGTAAACATAATGGAACTTATAAGAAGTTCAGAAGAGAGATATTTTAAACATTTCACTGGGCCTTCACCCGGAGTTGAATACGGTATCTTCTATGTGCTAGGCCAGTGTGCTTACCTTTATACTACAAAATCAAATCAAAAGAATGTCTTAATTACATTCCTTATAAACACAAATGAGGAGTGACCGTATGAAACCCAATTGGATAGCCTCAGTTCTCTGCAGAATCATCGTCTGTCTTTTTAATTCGAGATTTAGATAGGGAAAACAAAAACAGTTTCAGAGCAGAAAATATTAAGGAATTCATTGTCCAAATTGAAAGTAGAATGTTAAGTGTGCAAAAATGATATGTCAGCAGTTGTTTCACTAAAAGTGCCTCAAATGATTTCAACTTAATCTTAAAATCTTTGACGTTATCAGACCACTCAGCAATATTCTGCGAATTAAAGCTGCAGGTTGTTTTTTCCACTCATTACTATATGAATAGTCAAGAGGTAAGACATTTAAAAAATGGTTAGTTGTTTTTTAGTTGGATTTCAAGTGGAATAAACGGCTATTTCATAAGACGTTTTTGGTGATTTACCTCACATGGACTAAACGTATCATCGCCATCTAACTAACTGACTAAACGTAAAATCATTCACGAATGAAATCCATCCTTAAGCAGATAGTTCTCCATAGTCTTGAAATTATAAACCGTTTGCTTAGACAACGATTTCCTGTGTCAGGTCTTTAAATAAATTCTCAATTTTTCATTATGTTGATAACTAAACTGGGATTTAAATTGTGTATTGCTACTCGCTGGCTGCTGCCACGAACTAACCTCATATGTAACCATGAATAAATGCATTTGCACTTGTCATTATATATCATTTTATGCAAGAACTGCCTTTACTAATCACGAGAGTGAGAAGGATAAAGGTAAGGAAACTCCTAAAATAACCAGTTTTGTGTGGAATGGTCAGGCGAGATGAACAACTGATTCTAGGATAATTCATTTCATAATAATTCTTTGCATCTTTATAATGTTTAACATTTCGATGTGAGATTGATATTTTTACGCAGGTTTCAACTCTCTTCAGAAAAAAAAACTAGTTGCATGTTTAATTTATTCAGTGTGTAATAAATATTATTTACTCTTAAAATCGTATTAACGACAAGAACTCTAAGAACTTAGAAACTTCACAGTACTTCAGAAAATTCATTAAAAATTACGTACATAACGACAATCTGAATCAGTTATTACTAAAAAATTCCCATTTTTACATAATAACGCTTCTCTTTGTGTATTGCTAAAGACTACTAGTGAAATTTCTGTTAGTAACAGGAGATCATTGTTTATCCATAACATTCCACAGGGAAACTTGATTATTCGATAATGTTAACCTATGCTTAAAAGGTAAAAGGTTCGGTGATAAAAAAACTCTTAAATATTTTATTATTTTGCTTTATATATTGGAACGTTTTTGCGTTTCATTTATAAATGTCTTCTTGGTTAATCTTTGAATTATGGTAACTTGGCGATTTTTGGCGAAATTTTGGCGACCAACACTGCTACACCAACCTGCTAGTTTTTGTTTGGACGCCATTTTGTTTTCACGAAGTAAAGGCAGGGTTTTTGTTTTTTGTTTTTTTGTTTTTTTACTCAACACTTTTTTGCCAACAATCTGGTAGCCGAATTACGCTTATGCTAGAACTTTTATTGAACAAAAGTGCTTAATCATGACCAAAATTAGGTGCGAAATTGGGAGAAAGTGCAGAATCGCAAACTGCTAGCCGCGTTTTTAAGAATTACACATACACGGTATCCATGTACACGTCGACCTATTTTCACTTAAAAAACATCCCAGAATTGCACAAAAAGGGCATTGCGCACACTCTTGATTTTATCCATGTACACTGCTAAAGTCCTAGCTAGTAACCTTTATCGCCTCACCAAAATGTCGTCAAACTTCATGTTACCATATTCCAAAGATTAGCCATCTTCTTACCATATTGGTGATAATTAACTCAATACACTGGTATTTATTTCGATCCCTTAACTTAATGCTGATATAATTTATATACTTTTACAAGAATGTACCTAATTCATTTACATCAACTTGAAGTATGAAATTCCAGCTTCTGAAATTAGCTTTTACTTCAGTAAGCTCTCATAAGATTCGTCCCTACGAGGGGGCAAACGAGGTATATATATATACCTGCGTAAAAATATCAATCTCGGCGTTCTGGCTATGACCTCTACCTAGAAAGACTCGAACCATCATTTATTCGGTGGTAGGGTTCAGGCTCAGCAAAGCCCATATGGTACTGTCTCGTCGGGCCGTTGGTTGTGGGGACGCTACATAGTTTGATAGTGAAGGTTGTCCTTGGGGGTTTAGCTCCCCTTTGTCCCTTTAGCGGACGGATGATGACTTTACTATGTTCTTCTTGTTCGTGGACGCGTTGCAGCTCACCATTGACTTCTGTTACTTATTCCAGACTGTGTGAAACAAAATTTTTCCCCTGGGTTGACCGGGGGATTATGCCTCCTTGGATGGCCTCTAAAGAGCCATTTCCACTGGGATTTATCTGAACTAACGGTGACAACTGACGTAGCCGACCCATCTCCAAAACCAGTTTTTCCCTTAGGGCAGCAAGTTGAAATGTCTGAACTGCAGGCATAGTCGACACATGGAAACTGACTCTGTTAGCTCAGATAAACCCCAGTGGGAACGGCCCCACTGGTTTAGGGTTGAGACGTTTAACTCTGTATGGTTTCTCTGTGAGTTGGGTCTGGGTGCCCCTTCTTCCTAGTGAATTGTCATAAGATTCGATGATAATAGACAAAGTTTTATTTCACAACATGTTTTCATCAAAAACTTTCACAGAAGATTAAACTGCAATTCTCAGTTCCCCGAAAGAATTTTGATTAAAGAGCAATTTTTAAATTAATTTTAAACTAGCTGAACATTTTTATTTATGTACCTGTTAGTTATTTATCATGTTTAGCATTGCTAGTATAAATAATCATCCTTAAAACGAGATTCACAACCTCCAAACTACTCCTCTTTTACTCTGTATAGGCAACACGATGAACGAAACTTCATAAAATTCATTAGAATACAGAGGATATTATGAGTTTATAATTTCAAATGCAGCACCGTCATTAAAAGTAAGAGATTTCACATACCAGCTGTATTCTCTCAGTTATAATTTAGCCAAAACCTCGTAAATTCCTTACTCCAATCAAAGGTTGCTTTGTCTTCAGAGAAAATGGAAATACGCATACAGAACATAATAGATAAACAGCTGTTTAACATGATCGGTTTATGTTCCTCACTACATGGCGAAACAAGAAACTGAGAGCTAGGAAACTGAATTTCTGTCACTGCATCAGAGCACGTTTTAAAATCATTAGAAAAGTCCTTACGTCAAAAACGCAAATTATTTTGCTGAAGACGTAACAAAAAGAAACTTTTGCCTGAACTGGGGCAAATAAATGAGCAAAAAATGTCCCATTTAAGTGACAAATCGAAATTCAGTTCAACATTATATTCTAACCGCGGGTACATTTGAAGAGACATGTTCCGTCGATAAATACTCTGGAGATGTGTGCTAAAAGACCAGTGCCTTCTCATAGACAAAGCACTGAAGCCCTACAAGTCCATATAAAGTGTTTTAGGTATGCCTGGGTATCTCACTTTCTTTATATGAATGGTAACTTTCGTCCACATCGATGTATATATATATATACATGCACTTACATATAATGTAACATAAATTTAGGCGGTGACATGGAAATTGATGATACCAATATACTGTCTACTAGAAATGTGTTGTAATACTCGTAATAAGCAGTAATAGTTATCTTAAACAGATCTTCATGAGGCAAAGCACTCTATAACAATTTAAGCATAAACAGTAACACAATTTAAGCATAATAAATAGCAATATAATTTAAGCATAAATAATAAGTGAGCAGCTTTCTTTTCCCCTTCTTTATATAATGCTGACTAATTTGTGTTATACCGAGATAATTCTGCATTGCCCGTTTGGCTTGTTCATAATCCAATCTGTGATTTCAAGGAATTTATTCATTACTGCGTGTAACTTTTAATTACAAAACTGTCTATAATGCAGAAACATTTACCTTAGTTTTTTCTTACATTTCCTTGCAGTTGCATTACGTAATACATCTAACTATTTAGTAAGCATGTATTTGTGTATTTACATCACATTTAGATGCATATTTCAAATTACTAACGATACTTTCCGATGTAAAATTTTAAAACTAATTTTTATTGTATAAGGTCTTTAAAACAAGTAACCACTGCTAATTTTAACGAAACATAAATAAAACTCTGATGAATGATATTATTTCATTCATTAGTATTATATAACTTCAGTAAGCTTTCTATAGACAGAGAGTATCACCTTTTCATCAAAAGCACGCATCGTAGCGGATTACCTGAAAAGAGGATACCAACTAAAATTATGACACTAATAAATTTCAAAGCAAATGGCATACGTACTAATAAGGCAAACTCTGTGAAAGAAAATCGGAACATCGTTGATAATCCTCTTAAATATCCATATTTATGAGTTTAATAGGAACAGCTATTTACTCCAGAAGGATTAGTTAGAGTGTAAAATTGACAGCGTTAATTAAAATATGAGCTGCTCCCCGTACAGCATTGAAATGGCTCGACATTCCAGGAAAGTTTCAGTTATGAATATTTCATAGAACCATCTGTCTTAGAAATTAAATGAGTTCTTTGAAATTACTCTTCAGTTACTTATAAAGTGCAAAGAGGAAGACAAGGCATGTTATAACATATGAAGAGTACTAATATCAGACTATCACGATTGCTAAGAAATTTCCAGAATTAAAAGCTATTTCGCTCTGGAAATGCCATTTTCGGAGCTCTCCCAAATAGTTCGGAACGATACTTTATCACGCAAATCTCATTCAAGTGACTTAGTAAATGTTGCCATTGCGCGAAACGTAAGATCTTTAACTTATCTTCAGTGTTCGCTACTAAAAGGGTAGTTTCCAAAATGATGTCATTTGATGTGATATGTGATTATTATTCTATCTATAAAGTTATAACTGTTTGATAAAGTGAATGATTTAAAAGCGATGAACAAACTTACTGGTTAACATTTTTAAGCTTTTATTTTAATTTTATAATTATCTAATATACGCAGTTGATTATATAATAAACTGGATATATTATATTGCAATAATCGTTTTTCTGAGCATTTGTAAAGTTACACAACAGTTAGTGAAATTATTTCTAAAGCCATATGTTTCAGTTTCCGTCTAATAATTAGATTGCAAATTTGATTTCGATTTAAATTCTAAAGAATTTTCGATTAAAAACCTAAAACTGACCTTTGCCAAAATTAGAGAAACTGAAAGAGCAAATAAGAAGTTAAATTGTATACAACAATGAAAATGAAAAACGAGAAAATTATATTTCATGTTTTAAATTAAAAAAATTTTAAATGCAAAAGCGAATTCGCAAAACAAAATGTGCGTCCAATGTGTGTTCTAATTACAATATTGATCTAAAATTTACCAGACCAACTGATTAGTATATGAAAAGCGTTCTGACCCAAAAATTAAAATTCCTATTTATTTAAGAATTTCGTCAAAGTCTAAAGTATTTACATGTTTAAATACAAAGCAGTTATATTTAAAGAAAAACAAATAATATGAATTTCAGGAAGAAAATTACATACCACGCATATTCATCATTCTCGTTTAAATCTGCTTTAATAAAAAAACTAAATAGTAAATGACGAAATATTTTATAAGCACAAAGCGAAAACATCAGTTTGAATTCAAATACTAATTTTAATTATACAGTACACAAAAATAGGAAATGTAGGAATACTACAGATAGTACATAAATAGTACAGATGTTTTATTGTAAGGTTTAAATTTACAGAGAGAACTCAAAAACATGAATCCAGTACGCGGGTATCCTTTTTTTTTTAAGCCCAGGGGGGGTGTTAGCCCAGAATGGCTACTAGTCTAAAAACGGGATTTTGCATTGAATCACTATAAAAGTCTGAATCCCTTTCAAGTTTTTGTCAACAAATATTGGATCCCTGCATTATATTTAAGGAAATTAAATAATGAAGAATCTTCGTGAAAGTATGTATGTTTCTCGCATTGTGAAAAACCAATGTTACCTACAGACATCAAATTTTGAATAACGCCGTCCTCCATTCGAATATGGGCATCTGGAAGCCCAAATTTGGAATCTGAATATTGTTTTACTACCTATTTCATATTTTGTGAAACTTTAACTAATTTTTGAACAACTAACTCAACGATTTCAAAGCAAGCAGTTGCAACACTGTACGGAAAAAAAGCACTTTTATCTCCAGGGCGCGAGACTGTCTGTCGGAAATTCTACAGATATTCTGTTTTTAAATATTTTTTGATATTGCTGTTGAATTAAATTTTATGTGGTATTAAGTTTTATGTGCGAAAAACATATTATTTAATAAATAAAGGTAGCACATGAACGTTAAAAAACAACCCCTTTATGCGAAATATAAAATTTGAAAGCTTTCAGATTTTTTTACCTACTTACTAGCTATGTGAAAAAAAACGCATTATCTCAGAAGTTACGCTTTAATACTTTTTTATTCCAATGGCGGGCACTTGCCTATGCTAGCATCGGCCACAAGATGTGATTGTCTATTTCTTAGGAAGCACCCTAATAGATAGGCTTCCGTTGCCTCCTATAAAGGGACAGACAATTTTACATCCACGCCTTCTCCGTGAATCGAACCCGGGCCCTTCGACATAGTAGTCAGGCTCCCCTAACCACTATACCATCTGGGAAGCAGGCTCTAATACTTACACCTGTAAATATCACATTACTTCTGAATTAGCAAGGTCGTAAGAATTGGAAATTTAGATTGCTGTTCTCTTTATATTTGTAAATTTGATGTCGAAGAAAGTATAAATAGTTTACTTTTTTCTATATTCTTTTATTACTTGTGCTTTAATGCACTCTGTTAAAATCCTACAAAAGTCGTCCGGTACTTTAATAAATTTATTCAATTATTTTAAGTGAAATAAGAAAGCAGCCTTCTGAGTAATATAATAAAAACTATGAACACTGCAAAGCAAAATTATGGGCCTGTGTATTACACAGATGCAAATGCCAATCAGAAATATTTACAATAATTTATAAACAGTAAACTACTTTGTATCCGTTTTAGGGAATTCTAAGGCCACAGAATAATTGCATATATAATTTGAGGTTATGTGTGAAAATATAAGCTCAAATGCAATTTGCCGAAAGAATAGAAATTGTAAAGGGAACTCAAGAAATGCAACAGATCTAGAAAACAACAAAATTGTGGCAACAAATGCACCAAGTTTAAAAACATGTTCAAATCATATACTTTTATGAAGCTAATCATATTATATGTATAGATAGATAGAATTCTGTGTTTTCATAAAAAATAAATAAATGTAGATTCTTAACCCTATAGATACTACAGAAAAATGCTTTGTAAACCGGTAGTAGTATGATATTTTGTGTTTTCTTAAGAAGGACTATTTGGTATACAAACATGAAACTGAAAGTTAATTAAACATTTCTTCTCATTTCCTCAGTAATCATTTTCGCTTCATTAGCAGTATTATTACACAAAAGCATTAAATGAAATTATTTCATCGGCGTAATATTTCAATAGAATTTTCTTTTGATTTTTAAACTATATGCGCATGTTATATTAAATGAATAAATACAAAGCAACTCAAAACCTAATCTAATTGTGCGTTGATTGCAACAACAGGAGGCTGTAATAATTCAGAACAGAGTAAAATAAATGCGTCTAAAATCCATCCTAAATTAAATTCAGTACAACCCATATGAAAAATAAAAAGAAACACGGTGGCAAACTGCATAATAGATGCTAAAAATGCCAGAGACAAAACTGTAAAGGAAAAAAAATTAAATCTTTCGTTGCATTGTCATCAGGGGGAGATGCAACGAAAAAAACTAAATACATCAAACTGTTTCACAACCAGCAAAGTATTAATAATTAACTTGTTGTGTCTCTGTTGGTTCATAAACAGGACGATGTATTTACATTTTTCGTTGCACCAACCAGACAATCAGGATGAAGAGAAAGATAATAAATTCCTATTTTCTTTTTCAGTTTTGGTTCTGCATTTTTTGTACCTCCCATGCAGTTTGCTAATGTTTTTCTGATTTTGTTTTAATATGGCTTGTTCCGAATTGAATATGAAATGAATTTTAAACGTATTTAATTTATTTTGAACAGTTGCATATGCTAGATATACATTCTGCTAGGTATACGTCATATATGCCAGATATACATTCTGTTGCAATATATATATGTACCCAGGGAAAAAATTGAGCCACAACTATGAAACGCGGCATACAAATGTGGTTTGGCGAGTTGCGTAAATGATTAACGTTGCAGCACCAATCAACATTGTTGAGCGATACAACGCGGGCAGGTGGTAGAATGTAATAAGACAGGTGAGGCGAGTGACGAACGTTTACAACCTTTAAGATGCCTTTAAGACGTCAGACATTGAAAGGAGTCGGATCATAGGGCTAAAAGAGGCTGATCATAGGGCTAGAAGAGGCCGAACAGGTGGATCGGCCGGCATATTCGTCGAAACGATATAGGCATTGTCCGTTGTTGGAACCAGTGGCTCAGCGAAAGCATAATCAACTGCTGCAGTGGTTCGAGACATTCTCGGGCCACCAGTGGACAGCATGATCGCACAATTAGAACAGTTGCCATGTCCGCACCAACAGATAAGCTACCATCGGTTCAATGCCATTCCCCAACTCGCAAGGATCCAGGAATACCCAGGGATGCGATTCTCAGAAGACTCAGTGACGCTGGGCTCAGATCTCGACTTACATTTTGACACTTGCCGTTGGCGCTGCACCATAAACCCTGTAGTTTTGCATGATGCCGATCTCGCTGAAGCTAGACAGTGTCCGATGGGAGAAATGTGATCCTCAGTGACGTTTTACACTTTTTTCTCAATGCTGATGACCGCCGCATATGTGTGTGGAGACAGAGAGGTGAGCAGGCCAATGTACCATTTGTTACCCATCAGAAGACAGAGTGTGACAGTCTGGAGAGAGATCAGCTGGGACAGCCGTTCACCATTAGTCGTGCTGTGAGGTGTTCTGACTGCTCGCAGGCACGTGGAGGACATTTTGTAGCCGATCGTACTGGCTGTGCTATCAGGTTCTGTTTTCCAGCAAGTTAACTCTCGGCCACATACATCATGATTTTCCCAAAAAAGGTCTTCGACGTGTTAATGCCCTCGAAAGGCCTGCCAAGTCTCTAGTCCTGTCGCCTGTCGAACATATTGGGACATATTACGCAGCCAGTATACAAATACACCCGAACTCTCTGATCAGTTCCTCCATTTGAGGCATAATCTACCACAGAGGGACATTGGCGACTTAATTGAATCTATGCCTTATAGAATAGATTTATATAGCTGCCAGGAGTGCCTTTCCCATCTACTGATTTGCACATTTTTTGTATTGCTACTCATAAACAAAACGCATTTTTCGTCCAAGTTTTTTATTGTTTATTTATCGGCTTGAAAATTCTACTACTGCCGCGTTTTTTAGTTGTGGGATCAGTTCTTTCTGGGTGCATGTATTTTTTTGCAACAAAAAATATTTTTGCAACAGAGTGTATTTAGGCATAGAATATAATGCAGAACGCTAAGTAGTTGGACTTCCTTCATCCAAGTAAAAATACAGCTTGCAATTACAAGAAAAATTATCATGTTCTTTAGGCTATATTTTAAACAATCATAAGAGCATGCGCTCACCAGTAGCTAAGCAGAAGAGTTTAAAAAACGACTAACGCAAAACGGGCTCAAACGTTATCGGAAGTGCTGGCTGCGTGGGTCTTTTCTTCATTTGCATAAAGTGTACGGTTAATATCACTTAGTTTCATCTAGAATGTTGACCGCGAAAGCATATCTTTTCTTAGGCAGATAACCTACACGTGTATTGCGTTGATGAATTAAACAATCAACTAACCCATAACAACAAGCATTTAATTACGAAGACGATAAAATTACATTGAAAATTATCAAAATATAAATTGTTTCTCATTTAAAGATCATTACAGATAATATCTGGGGCATACCTGACATGGGTTGTGGTTATTAACGACTTCTGCTCATCAGCAGGAAGAGGTAGGGAAAATAGTATCAGCATTATTTTTAAAAAAATCAGTTTATTTAATATTTAATACACCCAAACTCTCTGATCAGTTCACAGATATTGGTGATACAGAACTTGGTAGTAAAATTAAATATAAATTGTATTCCTCATTTTTAATAAATTTCTTAACTGGAAAACATTATATTCTATTTAACGTTAATTTGGAATTATTGAATTTTACGTTGCCTGTATTACGATAATAAAGAAAATAATTTTTCCAAGATTGAGCTTTTTTGAGTAATTGCAGACGTAAAACACTAGAATTTTCGTACTCTTGGTCAAATCTATAACAGACTTTCATATTTAACTCCTTAAAGATTAGTACATAATCATATCAGTCTATCAAACGATAAACTGGAAATTTTAGAATTATTTATATTTCCTCTATTTTTATCCACCTGATTTTAATCCTTGATCTTATTGTATTTCTTCTTCAACCTTTTCTTAGCACTTTGTCTTTTTTGTGTACTTTGATAAACAACTTTTCTTTCGGTGGGAGAGGAGGAAGAGGGCAGAGTTCTCTTTTGAAATACGCGCATAAAAGAAATACCTTAGAGATAAAAATAGAAAGCAGTGAGGACCTGACGACAATCGATTGAAAACGCACTCAGGTAATCCGATTTCTATGAAAACTCTGACAACCATTTTAAAAAGCTTGTCGGCCAGCGTCTTCAAGAAAAGGATTACATTTTTAATCTCTTTAGTAAGGAGTATTTTAGACTCCTGTGACGACTGCTTTTATTAAACGATTCTTAAACACATAGGACAAGAACTTAAGCTTTGAATATTATATCACGCGAGCTTTTTCTCGTCTCTCCGTCGTATAATTTTTCACTCTACTCAAATGGAATAAATGTAAAATTCAATTCAACGTTTTAAATTCCAAGTGAAAACTGAAAGTAGCCTTAATATTCACTTAATTTCTAATACTTGGCATTTAAAATGCATGAAACATACTTTGCGTTAAAATATAAGTAATATTAATTTTCAGCGGCAACGTTTAAAGAACACCGACTCTGAAAGGACGATAACAGTATTAGTAACGGTTTAAGAAGGGGTAAAAGATGTGAAAATGAACGCAGCAATTTTTTGTAAGGTATATTTTAATTTTATAAGAGTTATTTTAGTTTAAATGTGTTTTTCTATCTTTCCTAGTTTCACCTTATAACTCCCTACCAGAATGAGTTTTTAGAATCGAGTTGCATGCAAATGAGTAAGATATAGTATTAAAGGAAGGTTCAGCTTACTTCGAGAGAGAGAGCCAGGAATCCTGAGTAGAGCGTATTTGCCTTCGGACTAAGTCTTTCGAAGCTGTTATGCTCGCCCGCGTATTACACGCCTTTTAGATAGTCGCCGCCTAGTTTAAATTTAAGGCTCAACTATGTTAGATTTGTATTAGCTTCTGCTAAATCTCTTAGTATTTAGTTCTTAGTATTTAGTTAAAATAGTAGTAGTATCTTAGTATTTAGTTAAAATATTTAGTTCTTATTTCTGAGTTTAATCCCAAGTGGAGGCTTTGTTGTAAGCCTGGAGAAAGGGACCGACTGTTCATCTTATTTTGAGTGAAATAAAGAGTGGTTAACCTTTCCTGAGTTTACGATTTCTATTATTTGAACTAAGTGATAATTCGCTTAACAGTTCATTAGGTTTCTCGACATGTACTGTAGTAGAATCAAAGTGAGAAACTCTACAACTTTATGTAATTTTAAAACAGTGTATCAACAATTTCAGCAAAATATCAATCGATGTCATTGTGCTAAAATTTTTTATATATACTTCTGTAATCTCTTGTGATATTTAAAAGCATTCAAAAAACATGTAAAAATCTAAATGTAGCAGAGAAATGAAATGCTAATAAATAAATCTTAAATCTAGAAATAAAATATTGAATGTAACTTTAATTCAGTTGATTCACCGTTATAAACTTGCACTTTTTATTAATTATATTCTTTATTATCGTAGTACAGGCAACGTAAAATTCAATAATTCCAAATTAACGTTAAATAGAATATAATGTTTTCCAGTTAAGAAATTTATTAAAAATGAGGAATAAAATTTATATTTAATTTTACTACCAAGTTTAAATATTAAATAAACTGATTTTTTTTAAATAATGCTGATACTATTTTCCCTACCTCTTCCTGCTGATGAGCAGAAGTCGTTAATAACCACAACCCATGTCAGGTATGCCCCAGATATTATCTGTAATGATCTTTAAATGAGAAACAATTTAGTTAAGCATTTAGTTAAAAAGAAGATGGAGTGCTTATTACATAAATTACACTTAGTGATTATTTACATAAAAGGAATAGTTTCATAGGGACTCTTCTAAGGAGTCTGAATAAAATTAACAAATTATGGTTTCAACGGTTTATCTGACTAACAAAAATTAATTCGCATTCTTACACGAGAATTAAACGATTTATTTATTCACAATGGAAATATTCCGAACATTTCAATAAAAGAATAATATCAAATTTTATATTCATTCGGTACCTAATAGTTTAACGTATATTCTTATCAAACGAGATTTTAAATAACAATTCGCACATAGCAATAACGAAGGAATATTAAAGCTAGATCTTCTAAAGGCTTTTATAACCAGTTTCAAGATTTAAAAATCAGTTTCAGGAAAAAAATTCGATTACAATTCCATTAGACTTGTAATATCTGAATGACTCATTGATATATGCGTCTGTATCATTTTTCTTTTGCGGAATGCTATTTGATCCATCGCGTGACAAATTTGCCAATGCGCTTCCTATCTTCTGATGGCTTCCGACAAAGACGGATATTCTGATGGAAGGATATAGAATGTCTTCCGATTCTAGATGTAATTCAATGAAACATAAGATGCTACCCAGCTGAATTGAGCATTCTCAAAATTATTTATGATCGCGAGATTTCTTTGATGTATTATCGTTCTTTAAATGCTATTTCTTTAAAAGGTCGTGGGGTCATTTATAATCGAAAGAAGCGAGGACATGGAAAGTATAGTAAATCACTAAATAACAACTTAAATCTAGGAACAGTTAAAAGAATAGAACATATAATTTTAGTATTTTTGACATAAAATAATTCCATCTGCACTATCATTTTGAACTTCATTAGCTAGAACGTTGTTTTATTCTATTTATTAAACAAATTAAGCTTAGTAAGAAAATTTATAATGCTTATTAAACTAATTAAGTAAGGCTGAATTTTATATTTTTAAGTTGTCAAATTTTTTTTTAAAAAACTGTAAATGACTCAAGAAGAAACATTTAAATTATACTTTAATTTTAATAAACAGACAGAAATCTCAGCTTAATGAACACCTGTAAAGATACATTTATGAATAATACTTACTGAAATATGTAAAGATATTTTTGATTCGTTTTATAATTTTTTCCTCTAACCCATCAGCCTGGGAAAAACTATACTTTATAGGTCGATTACGAGTATGCCTTGGTCCGTTCCATTTCTCACAGAGAACATTCCAAGGAACGAATCTAAATCTTGCCTAACAGAATGGATCTAAGTCTCGCCTTTCGAAACTTAGGGCTGAGCAGTATTCAAAGTATCCCCCTTGTCTCCAAATCATTACGATAGAAATATCAATCTTTATTATCTTCAAAGGCCTTTTCGGAGATTTCAGCCCAGGCCCAAAGATATGGCAGACGGCACTGCTAATCACCAGACCTATCAGGGTGAATATTTATGTCAATATTTATGCACATGTCTGTGGAAAAATTCTACAACTTCTGCGGTTTTATTTTCGTGATTGTACTATGTATCATAAAAATGTTCCGAAAACGGATATCTAATTTTGAGTTTATTCAAACAAAATAAATCATTTCCTAATATATATAAAGTACAACATAAGTTAAAGCTAAATGTATGCTATAACTGCAAGCACATATGGCTATAATAGCCAACAAAGAAAGACAGTTATGGCAAATAATTATGGTGAAGCAATTCAGAGATAGTTGTTAGAAAAAAAATCACTATACATAAGGGATGTGTTATATAAAGACTGTCAATTATCATTAAGAATTGAGTTTATGGCTTTTATATATATGTTTATTAATCAATAACTGAGAGATTAAATTTTATAGAAAAGTTAAATATCTTAGGCTTGTCAAATGGTAACACATTGGAGTATGGAAGGTAAAAAATGTTTTTCAGAGATTGGCAACACATTTCTTTTAAGTTTCTGAATTTGCTGATTAAATTTGAAAGGTAAATATTTTACGCTTTTCCGAATGGAATCCCATTTCTTTTAAATAACTAAGTTTTCTGACCTAATTTGAAACATAAATATCTTACACTATAGCGAGTCATTACACATTTCTTTTAAGTTGCCAAATTAGTTTTCATTTCGCATAAAGCATAGTATTAAAAAACATCAAATTCGAAATTAGGGTTTGGATTTTCTGATGTTTGCGTAAAGAACTGTGAGTGTTCAAAATTTGGAAGCTCTGTATGCCGCCGTTTTCCCCCAAAATAGATTCAGATTCTTCATTATTTAATATAATGATAGAGTAACAGTTGGAAAGACATTAAGATAATAAAAATTCCTTCCATGAGATAAAATAATGTAAAGAATTTTTCTCATACATTTCTCTTTACATATACTGTCTACGAAACTTTTCTAAAGACAGCCTTCTAATACCTCCTTTCAGAAATTGTTATCTTAAGGTGCTCAGCATTCTCACGTAAAAGAAGTATTGTAAATCTGGATTATTATACGGAGCCATTAAGTCCATCAACTAGAGAGTGCACGGATTGACAAATGAATTGAGAGAACTAGGGTCAGGAGATCTGAGGAAATGAAATACATGTGTCATCTTGAAGAAGCATTAGCTTTGTCCAACAAGAAGAATATTTCGGAAGCTTTCTCTTCAGAGAAAAGTCCATCCTAATTGCTTTATGTTCAAAGGCAGATACTCCCAGGAGAGCATTCAGGGCCACTAGTAATTCCAAAGCACTTACGGAGAAAGAGACTCACTTTGGAGCGATGGATGCATTAGATTTTATCCCTTCACGTTGTTTAGGGTTATTCGGAACCTACTCTTTTCCTATTCGAGAAGATGACAGCATTTGTCTCCAAGGAATGCTGAAAAATCCAGTTTTTTTCACACTTCGAAGAAAGTAGTGGTTTCTAAGGCTATGAAATGACTTTATGTAACAGGCTACACTAGAAATTCAACAAAATAGATGTCATAAAAACTTTTTCGCAGCTCTTATATATTTCGATCAACTTTTCGAACCTTTGTTTCTTTTCTTACTTTTCTTTAACACATTCCTTTTAAAAAATATTTTAAAAAATTCTTACAAGTATTAATTTCACCCTTTAAGCGATTTATAACTTGACATCGCCAATTAGTTTTGCCAATGAAGCCAAAACGGCACCCCTAAACGTCCGTTTTGAATCTAAAGCTTCTGGTCTTTGCTTCGAAATATAGTAGTTTCATTACAATATTCTCTATTAATTTCTAATATATTTTGTATTTCTATATTTTAATTTCAATTTGTATTTCAATTTTAATCTTACGTTCTGTGTAAAAAGTGTACTTAATTATTTATGTGTGTGTGTGTGATTATGGAAAAGCCTCGAGGGCTATCTGCCTAAGAGGAGGGATGCCTTCGTTGAGGACTTTCTAAGGGAAACTGGCTCGTATACACGTTACACATGGGGAAAACCACGAAAACACCCATGCATCCAGCCCGTTCGCGGGATTCGAACCTCGGACCGAACTACCAGCGTTCAGTGACTTTACCGCTCGGCCCCACTTAACTATTTACTTTATTTAACTTAATTTTTTTCAGATTGATGTGATTAGTCTATTTCTCTAACGGATTGCTTCTTCGTCCACGCAGTAAGTATTAAATTCATGTTCTTAGTTATTTTACTACTACATTTTGTATTACTACTTAATTTCAATTTTAAATTTAGTAAAAAGTGTCTAATTAATTTCTTTTCCTTTATTTGCCATTATAATTTTTACTAGTGGAACTAACACTGCGTAAGGGAAGGAATTCAGAACTTTTAGCTGAACTGTTATAATTGAATAATTTAGAATGGTTCATCAGCTTATAGGATATTTCTACCACCTTCCTAGCGTGACTTCGTGGTGTAGTGGTTCTGCACGCTGGGCCGGTATTCCAGAGGTCCGTGGTTCGATTCCCGGCGAAGGCGTTGTTAATTTTTCATCTCTCCGGCTTCCAAAAATATACCTAATGTCTCTACAAGCTAATTATGGATAATAGAAACTCGGTTTTCAAAGGGGGGTTCAGTTGAGTCAGGTGCACCTTCTCGTGATAACGTTGCATCAGATTTGATTGCATTCCTCTTCTTGTGTACTCAATTTTGTGGTTTCCGTATTTTTTTAGGTTCCAGTATTTCACATTTCTTTAATTCTTCTGACTTTTGGTTACTTTAACATATTTATAGGGAATTTTAAAATTTAGTGGTATTGAATTTCACTTTTTGGGGTCTTTGTGGAATTAGTTCTAAATTTCTTAATATTTATCTACACTAATTACTTTTCAGATTGCTCAAAAATAACTTGGGTTAGTTTGTTTTTAAATAAAATAATTTGTGATACTGTAACTAAATAAAAATATATTAATTATACTATTTATGATTATCTATAAAAACTTCAACAGAGATTCGTATAGATTAGATATTGATATAAATTTAAATTTTTGAAAAAACGCTTTTCAAGCTCCGTGATAAATTATTATAAATTAATTCATTATTATAGTCTTAATTGATTTATTGATAAGTATACCATTACTAACAAAACATCATACCGTACATATAAAGGAATTTACTATTATTTATATAAGTTTATAGAAGGACAGAAAGATAGATAGATAGACGGACAGAAAGATAGATAGACAGATGGATAGAAAGATGGATCAAAGGATAGATATATAGACGGAGAGATAGATAAACAGTTGTTGGAGGACGATTTAGATATAGAGGGATAAAGCCATCAATATTTGTCAAAACTGGCGGAACACTACTTTTATTACTGACAGCGTATTTTTAATGTTACCGCAGATACCTTGGAGTAAATCATGACCCACTCCTTAAACAGTTAGATACATTAATGCTTTAACTCTTTTGGAGGATACCTGAAAAAAGAAACAGCAGTGGATAGCACGCTTGTAAGCAAGAGGAAAAAGGAAATGTGTAGATACTAATCCGGGTGTTAATAATGTTATAATTCTAATTTATTCCTAATTGCTAAATTAAGCTTCAGTTTGCAAATTTTAATACTGCTGTTGGCTTACGTGTTATATAAGTACCTACATCATTACTTTTACGTAAAAATCCTGAGAAAAGGAATTTTGAAATAAATCGTTTTAAATGATTCATTATACGCAGTTATTATGTTTAGCATATAAAGGTGATATAACAAACCCCAGAACAATTAAAGGGCTATTATAAATTAAAATTATTATTGTAATGTATAACTAGTTTTAAAAATAATAACCAAAATAAACTTCAAGAAAAGATATCATTAAATGAAACTGGAATAATAATATAATTTAATATTCTACTCCTTCTACAGAATTAAGACTTTCCTCCTCTGATAACTAACAAGCTCACTCCAATTTCTAAAATATTCATGCTACTAAGTGCTACTAACGGATAGCATAGCGCTTCTCTTTGTCATGCATTACGTTTTAATGCATCATACATTTACGTTGTAAAGTAAGGAAACTTATGTGGTGCTGTAACAGAACGGAATTATTGCATCCTTATTTTGGATATAACAAATTTTAACAAGTAATCTTCACAATTTCATTGATGTCAATTTATTTTCGCATAAACTGTTATCACTGTGCCTTGTCATCTGTTTCCTTTGCAATAATGTACTACTAAGCCGAAGCCTTATCTGTATAGGACATCAGCTGTCGTTTTGAGCTGTCGAAGTGATTCCAGTTTTGAAGTGAATATATAGTGTTTTATTTTTATTAACCTGTTATTTTATTATTTTGCCTACACTATCAACTTCTACTTTCGTCAGCCTCTACCAGAATGCGAATTAATTTAATGTAGTGTTTTCGAACTCAGAGCTTTTGGAGCTTTATTACTTTTGCTCAGAATCTTAAATTTTTCTTGAAAAGGTTTCAGCCTTTGCTAGCCGGTTTGCTTGCTTGAGTATAGGACCAAAGTTAAAATTTGTAAGCGGAGATTGTGGATATGCCGCCCAATCAGTATAGTGGTCAGGGAGACTGACTGCGATGCCGAAGAGCCTGTGTTCGAGTCCCGGAGAATGCATGGTTGTAACAGTCCGTCCCTTCATACGAAAGGCGATGATGGCCCACGTATTAGGTGCCTCCGTAATAAAGAGACCACCACATCTGGCCTTGTATAGATTAATGGACTAGGTTATATTTGTAATTGTTCACAATCTGCCATTGGGAAAAATATATTATGGACATCATACTTTAAAGATTTGAGTTTCACTTTAACTTATGTATTAACGCATGTTTAAATGATGAAAGAATAGCAGCTATACGCTTTGCACAAATTAAACTAAATTATTATAAATTTAAAAATATAATAATTTTAATAGCTGATATTTTGTGGAATCCACTAAGATAAATATTTTTTGCGTTCTCTGACTTCCGTGATACTTGACGATACAAGCACATCTGAAGTATTTGTGCAAAACTATTAACACATAACTCAACATCCCTTAGGCATTTAATGCATTCTAGAAAGGGGTTTTAAAATTTGTTGTCATTATTATCAAACTTTTTAAAATAATAAGCTAAGATCCAAAAGAAGCAAGACAAGCTCAAATTAATTTTGAATACTTACCCGAGTATCTTATCTCCAGCTTCTTCAAAATAATGCACTTCTTCATTCGCCGTATTTATTCACATATTTAACATCCTCAAGTGTTCCCCCTCAGCTTTCTAGCCAAGCTTCTGAACATTTTTTAATTATTTATGTAATTTTTCTCTTCTTCAAGGCGTTCATAAAGCAAACTACCCTAAATTTTAAAACCAAGTTAATGATATAGTCGTTATCTTTGTCTTACTAATAAATTTGCTTGTGGATTTTGCGTGCATGGGCTCTGCTTGATGAAATAATAATAGTGAAGAGCTTCAAAAAACGAAAGACGCAAGGTCATTGCACATGGAAAAACAGACTAAGTGGTGATGAAGACGAAGACAACAGTTACGATGGCCGATGATTTGCAAGCTGTGGTAAATGACACAAATAGCAATTCAACAGGCTAATATTAATATGTAAGGCTAATATTACTATGAATGCTTATTCGAATGCCGGTTTCTTTTAAACAAATTTTATAAAATTTAAAAATTTATTTTAAATAAAATATTGGAATAGTTATCGGTAGTTCAACCATAAATAATTTCTATTTGTTACAGTCATACCGTAACCGCATCCTTCGAAATTAAAGTATTCGCATAATTCTCACCTCTCAAATTCCGTACTATAAAATTAGAAGAAGGCCGTAAACATGCGAGTAAGTAAGCTATTCCTCAACCTTCCGGACACTAGATTTGAAAGCTTGTGAAACCCCACCCCAAGGTAAGATTTAAGGGTTATCTCAAAGCAAACAAAACCATCTGTCTAATGGAAGAAATGTTTTATTAAGGAATTTCTCAGAAACCAACGACCTCATACTCACGTTACACACGAGAAAAGAACCAGGTAAACCCGTTTACTGACTTTTGAAGATAAAATCTAAACGGAAAGACTACTATTTTGGCTTTGTAAAGGGCATTCAAACCAAGTAGCATAAGGTACAGAACATATATTCAGTTTAACAAAATGTCCTCGAATTTCCCAATTATAATGCAAAATAAAAGAGGATTAATTTCACATAGATAGAAACCACATTAATTCGGGATTCATTTACAGAATGTGTTAATTTTCTCTAATTCCGTTTTTATTTACCTATAATTTGCTTCTAGGGAAAAAGAGTATGAGTTTATACAGTGAAGACCTATCTTAAGGAATTGAATTCGTTCCTGAATACCGTTCCTCAGCCGAAATATTGTTTCCCCATAACAATGCAAAACGCATGAATTTGTTTCTGAACCACATGTTCTGATTCTTTATTTAAACCTTACAACAGTAATTTATGAACATGTTCGTAACTCAAAACTAATGGAAAGCAATAAATATAAAACAAAAAAGATTAAAAAAAGTATTCGACAAGTAAAATACATTAATTTAACTCTGCTGTTCATGTACGAAGCATAATGGGCGGGCATATGCAAAAAAAAAAAGTGAGATGTATGTTATTGTTTGGATGCGGAATTCCTTTTCCATTAAAACGTCAGAAAACTCTCTGTAGAGAACATCTTTCATCTTTTGCCTCTAAGCGACACTCGACTCTGCTTGAGACTCTTTGGGCCACTATTTCACTCACAATTTTCCCAATGCGATTTGTTATCTCCTACATTTTAAAAGTTTTCTAAACTGAGACATAGCTTTGATGTTGGAAATGCAAATGATGTAACTTGCTTGCTATTGTTTTATCAGTTACGAGAAGTTATATCGCTTAGTGAAATTTTGCATCTTACCTCATTTTACACAAATCTTGAAGATCAGAGAATAAGGATAATTTGTCTTCTTCTCCTCTGAAAGTAATTCTTCAACAACCGTCTTTTTTTGCTAATTTTGAAGAAGTTGTAGTTCTTCCTTGTTGATTTCATTTTTATGTTCTAGTAACTTTACATTCTTAACTTTCTTGCCCATCATTTTGCTTAGTGACACAATATAGATGAGAAAAAAAAAAGATTTATTTGTCAAAGTTCTCAGTATCTCGACCCGCAACCCATTCTGGCCATAATGTCTCCCAGACCGAAGCCACGGACCTATAAGTCACTTGCTGCCAACTTTGTTAATGGAATTTAGTAACGAAAAATGTCAAAATGATGTTTCTAGAAGTCTGTGAGTGTTAATTATGGAGCATGAGTTAAATCAAATCACTTTGGAAAATCATATGCTGTGGGATTCGAGGCAATGTTTGTTAAAAGAGACATTTTTCGATTCAGATAATGTTTTCGTGAACTGAAATATTCTTGAAAAGAGGAGCTCGTTATCCGAGGTTCCACTGAATTTGTTGATTATTTCAATTTATTCATTAAAAGGAAATAGAAACATTTCAAAGACATCACGTATATCTTTATATACAAGTATAAAAATTGCTACTTTAAAACGGATAGTCAAAATCTCTTTTTTATCTTGTGTTGATTTTCTTGCCAAATCACTTTTTAATTTTGGGTTTCATCTAATACATTTTGTAAACTTCGCGTTTTCGTTATAAATTTTTCACACCTATTTTGTAAATTTTTCACACCTATTTTGACTAGAAGGTTACAAAATTTTTGGGGGGGGGGGAATATCTTTTTAGCAAATGCCATGCAGCCATCCTTTCTTTGGGAATATTTTCAAGGACGAGCTAGTACCGCTTTGATCCAGATAATAGGCTTTAATAAGTCTTAATTCCCAAGATCTATAAATTTAAAACTTTATGATCGGCTTATATCCCAGACAAATATCGCATAATTATACTCAGTACCTATGAATGATTTCTGTAGATTTCTTTAGTAGTTTTTTATAAATGCAAACTCAGTATTTTTTCCCAAAAGATGCACATTCTTTGAGAGACTTATTCTCATTCGCACAGTAGCTCCCATTCTTACGCTCGTATAAAAAGGAAATATATAAACAATATTCACCATAACAAAAATATTGTAGTTTAATTCGTTGATTTCTTAAGGATAGTGTGCAAAAAGCATAACAGTTGTTATAATAAGTTTGCATCTGACAAAAATACATGTATACAATTAATTATACCTCAAGAATTTAGAAAAAAATTAATATTAATTCAGTTCAGATACACAAAATTAAGTAAAAGAAGCATAATCAATACAAAATAATAACGGCCTTGTTTACAGTAACTTTTTTGTAATGCTCAATTTACCAAATTTAAGTAAAGTCTTAAAAATTACCTACATCATAAATATAGGTGAAATAAGTGCGCCATCCATTTTTGTTAGAGTTATAATTTCCCCGAGAAACTTATTACTCTATAAGGTATTTCTCCCGCCTTCTTAGTGAGCCTTCGTGGTGTAATGGTCTGCACCCTCAGGGCGTAATTGAGAGGTCCGCGGTTCGATTCCTAGCGAAGGCGTTTCTAATTTTTCATCTTGCCTGCTTCCAAAAACAACTAATGTCTCTACAGTGGAGCCTGAACTAAAAGACTATTGTATGATCATTGGCGACTAGGTCTCGTAAAACCCAGTCGCCCTTTAAAAGGGGAAGTATATAAGGCATTTCTCCAGCCTTCTTAGTGAGCCTTCGCGGTGCAGTGGTCTGCACGCTTAGCGCGTAATTGAGAGGTCTTCGGTTTGTTTCCTGGCGAAGGCGTTGCTAATTTTTCATCTTGCTTGCTTCCAAAAAATACTTAATGTCTCTATAACTTCACATACCGAAACTATTCTATTTTTTTCCGAAGCAGATAGTATAGAAAATCACTTGCGTCCTATCCCCGATTCAATGTACGATACTTCAAATAGGTGAAATATGTGCTATATGAATATATCTAGATGGGCTAAACACTTCCTAAGAGAGCGCAAACGGGAAAATACGATCTGTATTTGAATTCTCCGCTACGGAGAGAGAAAAATGAAAAAATCAGTTGTATCACCCCCGAGATCTGGACCACATGTATTCCAACTGTACTGTATTGTTTAATAATCCTGAATGAGACCGCTTAATCATTTATGAAGATGAAAACAACATAAATTAATTAAATTAGGAGATTGGCATCACTCTAAATTCAGGTACCTATATTTTATGATTTTGTGTATGTTTTTCTTTTGTATGTTTCTCAAATTCATAATTCTTCAACTATATTATTTTTTCATGTTTCTATTATGTTTTTCCAATATATGATTTTTCTATGAATGCCTTTCAAACGCATGACTTATCTTTATAAACGATTTTTTTATGTAAGTTTTTAAAATTTATGATTTTTCAAACGTATGTCTCGTCTTTATGTATGGGTTTTCTTTCATATATTCCTCAAAGTTTCACATACTGCCAAATAATATTTTATGCCATATAATCTTGTATGTAATATGGCATTTTATTCTCTGAAATGAATGAAGGTGTGTGTGTGTGTGTGTGTGTGTGTGTGATTATGGCAAAGCCTCGAGGGCTATCGAAATGAATGAAGGAAACTAATAATTTAGAAACCATTACCCGATTTTCTTAAAAACGAACTGCGAGTGAAACTTTAAAAGGCATTTATCTCGAAACAATAACTTTACAGTTTCGCCCTTCCGAAAGTTGTTGAAAAGTTTGAAAGGTGTTTTGCTTCGGATATTTTAACGTTCATTATAATTCTTTTTATTCGATTTCCAGTTTTTCGCAAATATTCGGAGACTCTTAATTGTTCACTTGAGACGAATGTCTGGCTTTCCTCATCAGCGTCTGCTCTTGGGTAAATTAACCACATTCAAAGTCTGGATAACTGGAATTTACATATAGCCAGAAGCCAAAGTTTGTTTGCTTTAATTGGAAAACTATTTATCTTTCTAATTTGCTCCAACTAATCCAAACTCTTTCGAACACTCTAATCTAATTTTAATATACTATATGAAGCTAAATAAATTTGTTATCTTAAAGCTAAATTTTTTTATTACATAATCATTTTATTATTTTTTATTATCTAAAATTTTATTATCTAATAATTGATCTCAGAAATGAAAAGAACTTCAAAGTTATTAGACATTTTTTCAATCATCTAAGGCAATATTTTGCTTCTCCCTGATCTGATACTTGTTTGATTATCTCAGCTTGAATATTCAAATGAATTATGTAGAAAAATGTTCTTCAGATCATTTCTAAGTTAAATCTGAAGCTTGCGTTAACTATGTTTGGCTGAAATATCACTTTTTGCTTTTTGCATTTTAAAGGAATTGTTCTTCATCTTACCCTGACTCTATTCAATATTACCCCGACTCTTGCTGCGTTGATACCTCCAATAATCGCTATTCCGCGTGTTATTTTAATTACAATGAAAGTCAAACGTAACTGCAATTATATCCAGTTTTATACTTAAAGCGATGGTTCGAATTTTCTGTGCAACAAACAAATGTATCAGAATGGTAAATGAGAATACAGAACAAATCATATTTAGATTATATCAAAATCCTCGTGTGCTATTTACTTGAAGGGAGGTATGTTTTCGCGGAGGAATTTCTAAGGAAAATTAGCTCGTATTCACGTTACCCATGGGGGTGGGAACCATGAAACCTTTCATCTACCCTCATCGTTCTCCGAGATTTTAACTCGGGTTGAATTATAACTGTTCAGCAATTTTATCTTTAAGTACGAATGCACATTTTTCTTTAAACAACAAATTTACTGACATGTAAATGGAGGCTTTAAACTGATATTTCAAAGTTGCAGACTTTTTAAGAAATGAAGCAATCACAAGTGCATATAAACAAAATAATAGCAATAATGGTTCATTTTCATTAGTTCAAGAGCAAAGCAATCGTCAGAAAGAAACCAGAAGAATGGAAATGTTTATATAAATGTATACCCGTGGAAGAAAAACGCATATATGTCATCGACAGAAGTTTGCGAGGAATGAATTTTTAATTTATTTGACTTCAGTGATGAGGAAAATTTTATTGTAAAATCATACAAAAAGTTCCAAATAAGCTTTCAGATTTTACTAACGAAATTTATATTATAAACAAAAAATATATATACAAAATAGGAGAGCAATGAATTTTTAATTTTTTTCGGGGTGAATAAAACTCTTTTTCCCAGTTTCCTTTGCTAATCTTCGGAAAACAAAGCTTACTCGCTGTCATAATTGGCTCTTTCTCAAATGAAATTCTTTTTACGTCATATTATTTTCCAGCTCTTGCATCATATGCTTTTCCTTATCCTTCGGCAAAAGTTTTCCGATTTTTGTCAATCATATCAAGCTTTCCTTTTAGTGTATCACAAGGATACAAATGTGCTTTCTTGGGTAAATGAATCCTATTTTGAACTTAGAACTAAAAATATCTCTATTATCATATGACACTGGATTGTTCGTTTTGCTCATATCATGTAATTTTGTGATGTTTAAATTTTGGGGCAGATATATGTTTTACTCTTTTTCAAGGATTAATTAAACTTCCATCTCTTGAAGGAGCTGATCAACTCTTTATTTCCGAAATAGGTTTTCTGGAATTGCAAGTTTTCGGTTTCTATGAATTTCTCCGAAATCTACCAGCGCTTTTCTGTCAGCTTCAAAATCTCCTCTTATTTTTAACCCAATTTTTGTGTAATACCATGGAATGAAGCAATGGGGGTTTGTACAAACTTACACATCATTACATTACCCGTTTTGGAAACAATGTTCTCAATAAAAGTAAGAGGCAACGTGTGAAAATATCTTATCTTGTTTCTCAAACGAGACCGTCGCCTCATCACAGAAGAAAGCATTGTAAGACAGGTGACATAATTAATTTGAGTTTTACAATTCTCAGGCTTATTAAAAGCTCTGAGCATTGTTTTTCACTATCACAAATCAAAGAAAAGCGTTTAAAAATTTTTCACTTACACTCAGGTCCTAACTAATGTGTGGTTGCTCTTAAAACTTTCATGACACTGGGGAATCACCCGGTTTCCTTTCTTTTCTTGGCAGAAAATTCAACCACTAAATCGGAGCTTCCATTGAAATCTTCATTTTCCATGTTCACAAGCACTCCTGAAGAACTGATGAACGAAATCAACAGATTGTTGTTAGAAATCACAAGGAAAAGCGTGAATAAACCTGATAAAGGAAGTTGGAAATAAATGTCTTTTCTCTCTTGGCGCTTAGACATAAATTATTTTTTAGACACACAAAACAGAGAGATGCCTTGCTTTGCATCCGCTACGTTTTTCTGCCCGCAGGGCGAAAACTCAAGCTTAGGTGCGAAGGAAAGGTATTGAACGAACTTAAAAAGCCGCATAACAAAGATAGGGAAAAAAGGAAAAGGCCTAAATTATATTCGTTATATACAGAGAGAGGGCAAAAAATTAAAAAATAAATATATATGTATTTTATGAGCCTACATTAAATTGAGCGAGAAACAGGAAAATAGAAAACAGCCCAGTAGTGCATGCCAATGAAAGCAATGAATTGAACGAATTATATGTATCCTCACAGTGTATAATATTTCCTAAGAGTGTGTAGTAAACACGTGTTCCCAGCATTCAAAAGTTGTCCACGGTTTCAGTTATGGAATCTTTAAATCTTCCTGAAAACTTTAACGTAAACGCTATCCCTATTGCTCAGTGTATGGCACTATTAATCCAATTTTCATAAAGAAATATACATAATGTTTTTGCCTCCGCGTCTTTAAATGTACTACATAATAGAATTTACCTCTTCTTACAGAACACGCAGTAACTAGGAACAAACTGAAGTTTAAGAAACAATACTTTTTCTTTTTCTTAACTGAATAGAAATACAAAGCAAGAAGTATTAAAGATATTTCTAATGTATAGATATTAAGAAATTTTATTTCGTCAATGAATAAAAAAATAGCTAAGTATTGTAATATTCATTTTAAAATACGTTGGGCAGCAATATACAGCGTATTCTTAAATGAAAGGAAGATTTCTTTTATTTTATTTTATCTGAATGTACATAATCATACAGAGTTATCTTTACATAAATAAAAATAACATTTAATGAAATTTATAATGAAACTAATTTATTTCTTCTTCGGGATGATAAAAAGGAAGGCTTAATTATCAATTCCTTAAATGCAAATAATAGCATGACATTATCCAAAGGTACGCCAAACGCTTTGCATTGAGTATACTTCCTTCTAAAACTTCCGAAAACTATTCTCGATTTCAGAGAATTTATTACATCAAAAGATTTTTTTTTCCTTTTTTTTTTTTTTTTTCATTTTAATGGCGCTGAAGTATAATTTGGAAGAATTATTAATGTAGACAACTGTGGGCTCGTTTAGAAGGAAGGCAGACAGTTATAGGAATTGCAGTTAGATGAAAAAAGATTTCAAGACGGGCAGCCCCTGTCGTTTGGAATCATTTTAAAGATTCTAAAATTGTCGACAAGAAAATGGGGCGAGTATTTATGTTCTCTTCTTGGGTTGTGTAGACTATGAGTAACAGAGATTTCCAGCAAAGTCTTGACGAAATTGACAAAAAGGAAAAAAAAAAGAAAAAAATAACCAGCACAATTCTCAATGGAAAAGAAACTTGTGTTTTATTTGTAACGCCGGACATCAGAATGTATGTCGTACAAAAAATTTCATTTGTGTGTAAAACGATATTAAAACCAGAAAACGTTTGTACGAAAGCTTACGTGTTCCATTCAGTTGTTAACATGAAGCCTGTTTAGTAATATATTACGAAAACAGATAGGATTGTAAAATTACATAGCTTTATGTGTGTGGATTTTCTTATGTCATTGTATGTTTACAATTTTCTGGATATGTTCTTATATATTTCTTTTGAAATTGTAGTCAAAGTTAATGTTTTTAATTTTGTTTTCTTTGCTATTAATCTGCACGACTTTATCCAACAAAACTGTGGCGAAAACAAAAATTTGAAAAACGTATTGTGGCAGCAATACATTTTTTAATTTTTCGTTTATTATACTTTAATTTCTAGTATTATATCTTATTTAATTACTGCGTTATTTATCTTATTTAATTTATTAAATTTTATGATTGGAAGTACATATCTAGAATAAATATTAAAAAAATAAATTTCAGATTTTATATTCATTTTTTCAAATTCATATTTATATTTTTATATTTCAGATTATTTTATATTTTTTTAAGTTTTGTGTGTTATCCTTATTTATTAAATATTATGTTCTTTGCACTTAAAATACATAAAATTCAATTACACAGCAATTAACAAAATATTTAAAAACAGCAAATCGTTAGAATTGTCGCTAGACTGACACGCGCGCTGGCGATAAAAATTTTATTTTCCACACAGTGTCGCCATTGCTCGCTTTGAAATCTTTCGGTTTGTTAATCAAAAATTCTTTAGAGTTTTACAAAATATGATATAGATAATGAAACAAATTCGACTTTTGGACGTCCAGGTGCCCATGTTCTGGTGGAGGATTATGTTATTCAAAATTTGATGGCTCTAGGTACCGACGTCTTTTCACAATTTGAGAAATATACATTGATTCATGCGGATTCTGCATTATTTAATTTCTCTAAATATAATGCAAGGCCGTAATATATGGTGGCAACAATTTGAAAAGTGATAGGGATATTTATAGCGAAACAACGCAAAATGCAGTTTGGAAACTAATAGCCCTTCTGGACTACCGTCCCTTTGGACTAATAATAAAACTTGTAAACACGCTAATTGAAAAATCTACATATGGAGAACAGATACAAATTTTTCTTTAACCCAATAAAATGTAAAGCTCTACTCTTCTAAAATATATATAAAAAATTGTTGGACAAAACAAAACAAAATAATTTAATAAATAAGTAAATTATTCGAATTCAGTCTACACATTTTTACTGAAGAATATCTCTTCCTTGCAGTCTTTATTTCCTAGGATGAAAAAAAAATATTTTCGTAGTAAAAGAAGCAATCAAAGAAAAAATAGACAAAATAAAAAGGAGTGAATGCGACCTGTTACATTCAACCAACACTGCACAAGCATTCTCACCAGAAAGTTCTAGCTAAATCCCTACAAAATAGCCTGCTCACTGTTTGCTGTTATGATCCTGCTTCCCAATTTCATTTACATAAAAAAGAAGTAGGACAGAGAATTCTCTCAACTCAACTACCGTGAAGGAAAAGATTTTAATTTTCTCGATTTCACGGTCCCTCAAACGTTATTGCAAGACATGAGAAGATAACAATACCTCAGAGACTTTCTCCGTCTTTTAGCAAGCGAGAGAACTTTTCTCTCATCTGCGAGTACTAATGAACAGCGTTTCGGTCTGTTTAGTTCTTAATAAATATAAAACTTGCATTTTAATCTTTGTTCTAGTTAAAAGATTCAACATTTCTCATCTGAACTTACAGACTCGATTATTAGACATTTATCTTTTCCCTATATATCGAGAATAAATTTGTACTGGGCATTAATGTTATTATTATTATTATTACTACTATTTATGATACAAACTTTTATGTTTCATGCTACTAACCCCGGAATAATAGTCCTAAACATTATCAGCTGACTATTACTTGTATTATGCGTTGTAGGTAAAATGCAATAAAACCACGGTAAAGTAGCGTGCTTCGATTAAATGTTGAGTTTCTATTTAAATTTACTGTACCACTCCACATTGGTGACATATGGGTTGGACCCAGGTGAGCTACACTTTGACGTATAAGGTGATTGGTGTCGTAGGAGCTACACCACTCGTAGGGTTTGTCTTCATAATTATTCTAAATGATATAAATGTAAAGATACACACTTTACAATTTATCTAATTGATACGTAATCTTTATTGACTTGAGCAGCTTTCTTTTTCAACGTTATAAGGTATTTCTCCCCCCTTCTTGACATGCCTTCGTGGTGTGGTGGTCTGCACGCTGGGCGCGTATTCCAGAGGTATGTGGTTCCATTCCCGGCAAAGGCGTTTGCTCATTTTTAAAGTCCCTTGCTTTCAAACAATTCTAATGTCTCTATTAAAGTGATGGATGTTTTAACGCACCATGTTTGGTACTTAGTATAGAATCGTTTCGATTTAAAACCCTCTATCTGTTCCTTACTTATTTTGAACTTAAGTCACTTAATTTGTGTGTTTAAATGGTTATAATTAAGCAGCGCCTATCAGGAATGCCTTCGTGGAGGATTACCTAATGCAAACAGACAATGTTTCGTTATACGTGGCAATTTCATGAAAACGCCAATACATGCAATCTGTTCGCTAGGATTTTAAATAGGGTTGCACTAGCATTGATCTGTTATCATATCATTTAGCCATTGGTAGGCCTCTAACTCGCTGAGAGGTATGGTATCACAATCCAAATCAGTAATTTCCTTTTGTTATATTCTTTAGAAGTTTCGTGTAAAGACGCATAATTTTTTGTTTTTCTCAAACTTAAAACACAATGAATATTTTACTATTTAGAATATTTGTGCTAAAGAGATCATATAAAATATTCGAATTTCTTTTACAGTATCCGTATATCCATAAAGATGAAACCATTTTTAAATCTTTGCCTTATTTCAGGAATATTTTTAGATAAAAGTCCTTGTGTAGCATCAATATCTGAGGAAATAAAATATTTAGTTTTTTTTTTTTTTTTTTTTTTTTCTGAACTTCCTCTACATAAATTGCTAGCATAAAAACAAATTATGGAACAGAAAGAAAGCACTAAATATAAATAAAATTGTCCTTTTATTAGACATTCAAAAGTCTTTAATGTTGAATAAAAAAAGATTATATGGTTTTTATGTTTGATAAAAACAAGCAAATATTAAACTAAAATCCTGAAGAGAAGAAAAGAATTGGGGCATGAATAAAACTGCCCTAATATGGTAATCAACAGGAATAGTTATCAAGAATGAAAGGAAAACGGTAAAAGAAATGTTAAAGTATTAATTAAATATTCTCTCTGTAATGCCTCATTTTTTTTTCTTATTCGTCTTGCTTCGATAATCGTTTTTGTCTTCTCTCTAACATTATTTTTCACGTTTCCTAATTAGAACTTTGCGCTATTTCTTCTGCTTCTGCTATAGTTTAAATCATCTTTTATTATCCATTTGATACTGATCACAAAAAGAAATATTAGGCAAAATTAGTTGCAACTTTTCCAAGTTAATAGAATTTGTTTCTTGTATGTTTTCTTTCTATGATACATGTTTTACACCTATGAATTTACACCTAGAAAGTTATTCCTAAAAGCATTTCTCATGCACATCTGAAGGCTAATACCAATATTTCCAATACGAAAGTTTGTTTTTTAATAGGTTCTCTTTTACGTGTTCCTGAGCCAGTTTCCCTTAGAAAGTCCTCCACGAAGGCATCCCTCCTCTTAGGCAGATAGCCCTCGAGGCTTTGCCATAATCACACATACACACACTTTTACGTGTTCCAAACATCTAAGAAGATGTCTAGGAGCGAAATGATCAGTATTACATTTCCTACAGGTGGGTAGATCTCATTTTTCGTATCAAATTTAAGGCATATCAGGTGTCCACTTAAAAGCCTTTTCAAAGTAGGCTGCTGAGCACGATTAACCCCAAAAGCAATGGTACCTCCCGGCTGCACTCCAAAGTACCAATCATGGAGCCGGAGAAGAATGCCAGGAAGAGGTAGCAGAAGATTTAACTATCGAGCAGTTCTCCAAAAAGATCAAGGTCAGAGTCACTGAAGTGCCTTCCTTAGCCAAGGCGTCAGCCATTTTATTACCACTGAGGCCAATATGTGAAGTGATCCATTTCAAATGTACATCATGACAGAAAGAGAGATTTAACAGTAAAGCCAAAATAGAAAGTGGTGACTTATCACCAATACAGACGCATGTGACTAAATTGTCTATGTGAAAGCTAAGGTGTTTCGAATACCTCTGTCTCTTAATCCTTTCCAAATGTTGGGGAAAAGATAATGGCATGAGCTTCGGACTTCGTGGCTACGGGTTTTTGGGTTAAACAAGAGACGCTGAAACAAAAGAAGTCGTGTTTTCCAATGATGTCCATTTGTTTTGATTAACTTAACACTTTACCTCATTAGGATAGTTAATGGCTGTACGCGAAGGAGTCTTAATAATAAACAACAATAGCAGATATGAAAATGAAAGAAGTAGCTTATCTTTAATTGCTTTTGTCCTTACTTCGAGCTTATATTTTCTAAGCGCCTATTATTATAAACTTTTACTGCGTGTTATATAAAAGTTATTCTCCTTATTTACGAATGTGCTTCTTGTATGAATTTGAACAGCTAATAAGCAGTAATTTGTGTAACTAGAATTTACTACTGTTACAGAAGAATGCGCAATGCATTCGAAAATTTCATGTTAAGTAACTTAATTGATCTTAGACATAACTTGTCACAACCATATATTCAAAAACATGAAGTTGAGTAAGAAGTAAAATATAATACAAAGTGATAAGAGTATAACTAAATTTGAATCAATTTTAACTTACAAATTAAAAAAAAAAGTAAATAAGTATACTAATTCTCATCAATGATCAGCAAAAGATAAATGATCAATTATCAGCACCTAGTTAAAAGCAACTCATATCTTTAATCAAAACTGTTTTCTTTTTCTTGAAACTTTATTCGTTACATTTATGAATTTATTAAATAAGCTGTACCTTTATTTTTAAGCTACTAAACATTAATGGAAACAAAATCAAAATCACCATAAATATAATTGTATAAAAGTACAATTTTGCAGAATTTGACACAATTAAGACAACGCGGAGCAATATGCAGGAAAATATGCAGCATTCTATCTAAGAATGCGGAATGAAACAATTTCATTCCTCACTCTTAACAAGCGGAGAGATAATGTAAATGTAACGTTTATAATTAATCAAAGAAATGAAAAATGTGAAAGCATAAGAAACAAAGGAAAGGAAATGAAACATTAATAATGAAAACAGAAATCGTTATTAATGAACTGAAAAGAATATGAATTGATTGGGTAAAGAAGAATATTGCAAAGTTTTCTTTCATATGAATGGTACTGTGCTTCGCTTTCAAAAGGGAAATTTAGTAATTTTTGAAGAAATCCACAAAAAACTAAATTAACACAACAGGGTTGCAAGATTAATTTAATGCTGTAGAAAGGAAACAATAAACTGACATTCTAATTGTTGAAAATTAGAAAAGAAAAGGAATTGTTGAAAAGGAATCTAATTTAAGAAGTTCAAAGACATGAATTACTTCTAAAAGTAAAATTAAAAATTATTTTAAAATATTTATTTACTAGGTTATAGTATTCTCAAATACATATTCTGCTGTTTTTAAAAACTCCTTTATTTGTGTTCTCACGCAAGGAAACGTATCTTTTAGAAAGAAAAATAAAAAGTAGACATTCTAACAATTTTTATTTAATTAAGATATATTAACATCAATGAATTTTTCCTTTATTCACTACGCTTAATAATTGCTCGCATATTTTCCGAATAATTTTACCGCCTACAAATTTTTATACTATTTCTGAAGAGATAGCTTTGATGATAAACAAAACACACAAAAAAAACGTGCAACAAAGAACTCGATAATATTATTATATTATATATTTCAAAGGACTTATCAATTCCAATAATATTCTTGCTACTTACACGAAATACTTTCCAGCTTGTGCATGCATTTTACATTGTTACCATAAGTCAAAGGTTTCTTAATCGCATGTTAAACTAGGGAAACAATTACGTAAGAGCGGGACGATGAGAGTAAATACAATATTTTTTTTTTTATGTGCTGTAATGAAATTAACAATAGAAGTTTAATGCTTATCAAAAATTTATCTGGAATATTTAAGGACGTTCGAAAGGCGTTATAAAATTTTCACTTTAATTGCTAATAACTTAATTAACTTGCAAGGTGTAAAACAGCTTAGGGAAAGTTATAAATAAACCTCATTCAGGTTCTGGTAGTGTAACAGAAACCATCATTTTAAAATTACATCATTCGTTTGCGCAGAGACTACATTTGATATTTTAATTCAATTTCTATTACTTTTTATGAGGTCTTAATAAAGATTATATGCATGTTCTAGCTTTCCCAACTATAGCTGATGCGTTGCATTCCAGAATTGCACTCACTATTACTGAAATAATGCTCGGTGCATTCTGCCAAATGTGAAGATATTAATAAAGATACATATAATATAATTTCCTAAACTGGTTTTGGTAAGGAATATATCTAATAATTTTCTGAAGCAATTCATATTAAACTTAATATATTTATTCTAAATATCAAGTATTGGGTGGCTATTAATCATACATTACCTACATTCCTAGGTAATGTATGATTAACATTCGCATGTTCTACAAGTTGAATAATCCCTTTAAATTAATATCATTCCTATAAATTATGAACACCCCTATAAGTATGTCATGGCATTTCTGGCTCATCGTTAAGGCACACGCAATTATCTGTCACACCCTCTGGAGTTTCATTCGCATCTTCCAAGGATGAAAGCATTACATAATTTGAATTTCAGTTAATAAATAAATTTCAGATTCTATAATGAATCATAAGAAATTTCACATCGAAAAATACTATGACGCTTTTTTTATTTTTTTATCTTGCTACGTACTACATTATATGTTATTTTACATTACATAAAAATTTACGTTTTATTTTCATTCACATAAAACTCTAAGGACTCTATCTTTCAGATTATTAGATTTAGATGTTTGATTACACTAGTTAGGATCATTAAGAGGTGTTACTAATTGCGCAACATGTTTTGCGCTGAAAATAGCCTAAACTAAAATATCAAAACAAAGCACTGCGTAAAGTAATAAAGACACGAAAGCGCATGTTCTGCCAGATTTGGAAACTAACTATAAAAGGGAAAGGGCAAAAGAGGAAAATCAAAAGAAAATGCTCAGCTTTCTGTCTGAAAAGGAATGTTCATTGACATCATAAAATATTTTCAAATTTTTATTTCGCAGAAATACATTTTCCTGAATATACACAAGGAAAAATAATTGCTCTTATTTATATTTATATACAACCACATTAATTATATAGAAAAAGCGAAATTCTCCTTAATTTACCTCAAGAGTTTCTATTCGTGAAAATCTGTTTTTTTACTTTTAAAACAATGTTAACAAGAAATTGAGACTTTTAGAAAACTTAGTAGTTGCGACTCTCGAATTTTCCTGGATCCGAACATGGGGCTTCTACTGTACTGAAGTTAGGTCACTTCTGCTTCAGTATCTTAATTTTTTGTCCTTTGGCTTGCTATTTTAGTTACGGTGTTAACACTTCTTAAGTTAGAAGAAGAGTTAGCAACTGAGCAGAGCAACAATTCTATTCACTTTATTCCCTCTTTAAATCACGCATTTTCTTTGAAGTTACAAAATTATGATAAAATGCAAATCCTTTAAGCAAGTTAAATGCGTTTAATGGCAGTAGCTTGAAATAAACAACTTTCGAGAACGTAATGCTTTCGTATCATGTTGCAAGGTTTGTGAAAGGAATAGTATGCAGAATAGTATTTGTCTATTTTTTCCACAAACAGGACTCTAGAAAGAAAGCCCTAAATAGCTCAGTAAAAATCTTATGCTTTCAAATGGGTGTCAATTGTCTACAGTTAAGCGTCCTTACATTTATTATCCCTTTAAGGTGGGATGCTTAAGGTCTAAGTAGAATCCAGAATTTCAGGCACTAAAACTGCCATAAACGCTAACAGGCGAAAAGGAATAGGCTTAAAGTAGCCATTAAAATATGTAAGGGAACTTTCTCCTTCCTCTACCGTATGCTTCCATGGTCGAGGTGTAATTGGCAGCACGTCTGGCTCGCAAGTTCAAATCCCAGAGAAGGCACTGATGAGTTTTCTTCTTCTCTACTCCAAAATAAAGATGATGATTCTGTAAATAATTTTGTTACAATAAATTTACAATGAAAACAAACTTAGGTGAATGTTTTATGGAGACTGTTGTTTAGGGAATATCATGTTTTTTTTTTTTTTTTTTTTTTCATATCACAACACCAGGCACTTTTAAAGCTTTCAAATATGAATTCCTTATATTTTCCAGTCACCATCGCTTTAAACAATAAAAAGATCTCTTCTCTTCCAACAATAGAAATGTGCGCATACTTCAAGCGTTTTGCCAAAGGAGATACGAATATTTTTATTGCAGTATCATCGACTAAGAAGTTTTTTTGTATTCTTAATGTACTGAAAGTTTTTAGTTGCAAATGTCACGCCTTTGCAATTCTCTTTGATAATTTCATCATTTTGAGCAGTGATATGCATAAGGTTTCGTAAAATACTGTAAGCAACTTTAAATAAATAACAAAAAAATCCATAAATGTTTTTGCGGAGATTCAATAACTGATTTCCAAAATATATCAAAATGAATATCCGTTCGCTTTTCGCTTTGAAGTTTACAAATTGAGTGTTTGCTTCTTTTTATAACTATTGTTTCTACATCAGAAATACAATACAAGGCAATTACAGTGACTTAACAGTGATATGCATAAGGTTCAATCAATAATATGAGAATTATTTTATCCAGTTGACATACAAATGAGGTTACAACATGGATAAGAATAATATACCATCTTGCACTTTTCGTAAATTCTAATAGAGGGAAGCCCTGTTATCACCTTTATCTCTGCTCTTTATTCTTTCTTCCCTAAAATAACTAATAACCAATTATTAAATCCAATTATTATTATAAGGTTATATACTACCCTGCATAGTTAAATGTTGCCATCATTTAATTATTCGATTAGTTTAAAATTATTTTCACCTTCTGGTATCATTCAATGCTTGGTAACGATTTAGATCAGCCTTTATGCTTAAGGTTTAAAACCCATCGTTTTTGTTCTTGTAAAACATTTTATGGATTTCTGATATCAAAAATATTTTATTCTGACTCGAAACATTTATTTCCAAAAGACAACAGATCTTTTCTTCTTCTAGTTTTCAAATAAAAAACAGCGAGTTTCTCTTCTAAGATGCTGGATAAAATTTTAAAACGAATTTCCAACAACCTATGAATAATAACAACACTTACTTTATAAGACTTTATAAGACGAAATAAAAAAAATTCCACTTGTATAATTTCTTTGAAATATTTTTTAAATCTTTATTTTTGGAATGAATTTAATGAAGAAGCTCCCAAATTTACTAACTTTCACGGATACGAACAAACCTTTTCTCAAGAAAAGAAGTTTATGCATGGTCGAAAAGGATCTGTAACCTCATTTTTTTTTTTCGAAAACCTAAAATCAAAATTTGCTGTAGTAAAATCTGTGCACGATGCCATGCAGATTTATCCCCTTATTTGGGATAAAAGGAAAGAAAAACTTGTTCATACATTTTTTTCTTAAGAAAGACGTTTCAGAAAGCTGACTCATCTAACATGTTAAGTCCTTCCGTTTTTCATACAGACTTTTCATCACAAATGCTCCCTTGTCGATGAGTTTCCATAAGGCCGGACCAGACGCTGACTCACCATTACCCATGTAAAGATCTACTAGCCTCCTCCTTACCCCATCCACACTTGCCTCAAGGACTACAGCACAATTGTAGTACCATATAGGGAAGTAATTCTTTATATATTTACTGCTTTTATATGTAATATACTGTACTTAAAATGTGTTTTCTATTTGTTTTAGTATTTTCAATTGTTTATTTGATAGTATTCATAGCGAACATCGTTAGGGAATACGCACAATGAACCCTACTAACGTTTTGTGAAAAAACTCCTGTTAAGAACTGTTCTTCGGAGATCGACTCGATCGTAAGTTGGGGAGCGTCTGTATTGTATTTCCATTAAACGTGAATGAAATAGAATAGTATACGGAAGTATGGATAAAACTCAGCTTTTATATATTGAAAATTACATTCACACACATAATTTTAGTGATGTTTTTTCGTTGCCATAAATCTTCTTTTATAAATGTTATTTGGTTCTTATAATCAATACTTTTGATTACATTCAGTACTTCTTTAGAAGTCTGTTCATTAAAGCGGAAATATTCACGAACTTAAGTAATTCTCAAAGCGTTCAGTAATTTCATTACATGATATTTTTATTATCTTTAATGTCTCCCAAAGCATGAATAAAATATCTTTAGAGGATAAGTTTTCCGCGTGCAGGTATGCAAATAAAAGTTTTCACGCTTCGAATTATTATAGTTAAATGTGATATTAATTTTCCTACATTCAAGACACCTATCTGAAATTTTAATTTATCATAAATTTTTAAGAAGAGGCATATAAAACCCATGTACTGTGTCAAAAATGCATTGCTTTTGCATCTTCAAGCTCTACCACAAACTTTCCCATTTAGAAGAGGATTTCAGTACCAATTAAAAAAGTAAGATATTCACTTTGATCCTGAATGAATCATGCATCAAAAATTTTCCAGCTAATAAAAATATTTTCGCTTCATCGTCTTTAACTTCCCATCGCCCCGTTCTCTTCATCAGAAACTCCGAGATCATATCCTCCTGGATTCAACTTCGGTCTGGACTTTTAGAGCCTGCTCCTGACAGCGACGGAAATTAAATTTCATTTCGGTCCAGGCAACTGACATGTCTTTTAAAAAGAAAACTCCATTTGTCGACTTTCAGCTCCGCAAGCTACACTCTGTGAGATAATTAATATTTTAATTCTTTTGACATTTTGTTCAAAAGGCGTTTTAATTCTGAGTAACCTTAATCCAAATGCCCAAGGACATAACGTTTTATGGCATTAATTGATTCTCTTTTTAAAGAGGCAAGAGAAAAAAAGAACCAATTTGGACTTAGCATAGTCGACAACCATCGCAAAAACGGTTCTTCATATCTTGCTCATTATCTAATTCTATTAAGATTTCCAATTTGCCTGGATGAGGCTGCCAGTTACGTATGCCCGATGACATGATATGTACTATCGAATTTTTTTCGTGTTTAATAACTATTTAGTAAGGGACTCCGTCATTTTATCTTTCATTTGTGCCTAGGATCTTAATGAAAGTTGATTAAATAATATTTAGGTTGAATACTAAAATGTTTGAGAGTTTTTGTTTCAGGAGTTATTGAAATAGTTCCCAAATAGTATAATTAACTTTATGAAAGTTAATTATGTTATTTTTTATTATAATTAACATAATAACAGTTCATTTATATTATAATTAACATAGCAATAAATTAAGTGTTCGTAATTTTAATGATTTTCAAAATTCATCTTTTGTTTTGATTTCATTGTAAATGTATATTTTGTTGTGACTTACATACTTGCCTAATAATAGCATCAAATTAAGTCCACGAATTTTGTCCTTGTCAAGAGCAAAGGGTTGTGCCTCTCACTGTATCAGGCTATTATACCAATTGGACGAAAATTTCTATTTTTATTTCCTGTTTTGATGTGTGTTTACTATATAAGGACAATTATTTCGGTATCTGAGTTTTAAACGTATAAGCTTTTAAACTACCTTCACCATTTTATTCAAGCACCTGAAATAAGCAATCTCTTCAATTTCACTTTCGTTTCAATACAATCATATTTTTCTTTCCGTTTATTAAAAACTTTCTGAATTCTTAATCTTACCTTCTTTGTTTTAGCGTCAAAATTATTTATAAGTATTTATCCAAATTTTTTCATAAATTACATTACTTTTGCGTAGAAGCTTCCAAAATCACATTTAATTCCGTCATTATTCAAGAAATCCCCAGTGAGTGCCATAAAGGAATTGTTACTTCTAAATCTCATAATTCAGTCGTTGTTTGGCATTTACTTCAAACCCTCTACCGTTAATAACGTCTCTTGTAGAGTAATTTATTTCATAGGGAAAAATAATATCTTTTTCACTTTCCAAAGGTTCTCTAGGTACGTGCATTTAAATTAAATTTCATATAAAATTTGAAATTTGACAGAACCTTAATAAGTGGTAAATTTGAAATTTGAATCTTAGCTATAACTCCTGAATCTTTACAACTTATTAGTTACCCGTTAAAACGCTAATAATAAGATGCTTGCAACATTTCAAAATATTTTAAACATATTTATGTAATTAGTAATGGAAACTGAAACAAGGCTGACTGAGGCGAGACGTTGTGAAGAAATTTTTACATTTTTATCTTTTTTAAGCTATTCCGATCCCAACCCAAGCTGTTTGGCATTGTTGCTATTTGACGTTAACTGCAATTTCGCTAGCTCTACGACTTTTAGACGATTTCTCATAAACATTTTCTTCATAGGCTTCACAAGTGATTCCTTCTGTTTTCTAAAAATTCTACCTTTTTCAAGAGAAATAACACAAAAAGCACGTATTTGGCATATATGACTTTTACTGAAATCTGCTTTAACCTTTATCTTAAAAATGACCCCCATTTTTACTTAATACCAGAATTAATCCTATAGACATATTTAAGCTATGAATAAGTATTTTGTTTTAATTAAAATTATTAATAAACGCATACTAAAACACACTAACAAATACTAAAAATACAATAAACGATTCGGACTAATTTCGAGTTACTTCCAAACTGTAGAAATATTACAAGCATCAGTTATTTCGTCTTTTGATCTGTTTCTGGAGCTCAAATAGGCTTGTTTTACGGACTTCCCCGCTTTAATTCGTGTATACGAACTATGCGATATTTTAGCTTGGAAATCCGTTTCATCTGAGCCCTAACACGCTTTGCCGTAGCTAAGTTAACCAAGCTAATCCAGTTTTAATTGACACGAAGAAAGAGCGTGTAACTGTTTCAGTCATTAAATACTGCATAGCATTAATTGCAGCATTTAATATGCATGTTGGAAGAGAAGTAAGATCGATCCGTCCAATCAATGCTTCCTTTGAGTTGTACCGATCCATTTACAGTTTCACATTACAAGCAGCTGTGAGTTTATTACCAATTAATTTCCACTGCGAAAAGCTATATCAATGATCTACTTCTGGCCTTCATATTCGTAAGCATTGTGAAAATAATTTAGCCATTACATCCTTAAAAGAGTTAGACAGGCTTTAATGTGTGTGTGCATTATGCGCTTATTTATTTTTTTAGAAAATGATAAGCATTTTCTATTTCTTTCCAAGATTTGGAAAAGGTAATAAGATGTTAGTCAAAGTGTGTGTTAAACAGCCGCTCAATAATGTTCTACTTCTGTGGTTTACTGTATGTGTTCAAAATTGAAGAAAAATCACTCTTTTCATTAAATTTTCCTTATTCTAGCATCCTTACTCTAGTTCTCAAACTCATATTGATCGTATACGAGTTTTACAGTATTAATTCTATAGCATCGAAAACAATTACATACAGCACTTTTACAGATTTTTGAAGATTTTGCATTAATTTACCACATATCTGTTTCCTAATAAAAACAACGCTAACCATTCTCAAATATCACTTTTATCATACTCATTCGATACATATAAAGGAACAATAAACTAAGTCCTGCGGTGCTTTTATTCTTCTGTAATAAACTCAAAACATGTCAAACATTTTCTCTCACTCAACAAATTTCGTTGTGACAGAACACATTAATTTGAAGACATTCTTTTCATTTCACGGAAGAGGATTTTGAGTAGCTGAAACTACCTTAGGACCACAAGAAAGAACTGTTTACTGAAGCTCTTGTGTCAATAGCACATACAGAGACCTTCGATCTGTTGGGACTATTTTTAGAAATAAGGAGATAGTCCTACCCGCCTTCACCTCTCTTTACCTACACATCCATCCACGAATGTGCTCAATCAAACTTAAAGGTTTTCTCACCTAGGTAACTTTTTTTCTTTCCGAATGACTGGCTAAAGAGAAGGCATTATTTCAAATGACCGGAGTCTCGTTATTTTCGCTTTTCTGGTTCTTAGCATCTTGACAAAAAAGTTCTTTTCTTCTTTAACGCAATTGAAAATTGCAAATTTTTGAGAACGTTATTAATACCTATATTGCTTCCTTAAGAAAAATCGAAAACAGTGAACATACTAAGATCATAGCTGAAATTATTTAAAACAGAAAGAAAATTTTTTTATTCATGTGGAAATTTCTAAGATTTTAACTAATTAAAATTACATATATATAAAAGTATTATCGTGAAGTAAAAATGTTTATTCTTATGTTGTTATTGTAGAAATTAAGAACAGGAATCTTCGGAACAGAAATTTCTCCCAAGCCTTCTACAATTTTATGGTAATCTAATGTTAGGCATTTCCAAAATTTCCAAAGGGTTTAGCTCTCTATTATTCCAAACGCTTTGTGTAGCATTATTCTTTTCTCTTTTCTGTAAAATTCTAATTTAATGAATAACTTAAAATATAAATAATAATATATCCAATTTAGTGAATATATAATAATAATGTAATTTAATTTCAGAGCTGAAGTTTTTAGCAAGCTTTAAGTTTCTATATACCTGTAGGGGCTTACTCCACGCACTTTGATGGAGAACTGAAAGCCATTCATGTAGATCTCCAACAATTATCGTTGAGACAGAGCTCGTTCAGGAGGACTGTTGTACTCTCTGACTCAACTTCAGCAATACAGGCCATCTCCTCTTACCAAGAGTGTAAGAACATATGCGCTCAACAGTATCAGGAGGTCATAAAATGAACTTTCCTACAAGGTATCTTTTCAGTGGGTACCTTCACGCTGCGGTATTTATGGGACTAAGATGGCTGATATGCTTGCGAAAAAGGGGGGCTACTGTTCTCCAAAAGCCAAAAACGAGTACAAGCCTCCATTCTATTAAGCTTCTGACATCGCTAACATAGCAAAAGACTTTTAAAAATTTTGCAACCCCGGCTTGTGATGGCAAGCCTTAGAGTGTTTTCTCAACAAACCCAGCTTTTGTTTCTGACCTCCTGCGAACAGTTGCGGTTGCATTTTTTAGACTATTGACGGAGCATGACTGTCTACGGAATCATTTATTTCGCATTGGACTAGCTGATTCGTCGTTGTGTGTTTTATATAATAGTGGACGGCCAATATTTGGACGAGTGTGAAGCACTGACATGGCCGAACGGCCAATGTAACTGGCATTTGACAAATAAAATAAAATAATGTTAATTTCAAATCCCAATTGCATACAGTGCGTTTCAGAAACGCTGCACATTAAATGTGTGTCTTGATTCGTTGGAGATAGATATGATTCTAATTTAATCATGGTTCCAAATTAAAAAATGAATCAAGTTAGGTAGATTTTCAAGCAACAGCATTTTCATTGTTTTACACCTATTAGCGAACAAATTTTTAATTAACGTATTTTATGAATATTTTCTGAAACCAAGAGTATAAAATGCATTATTGTTAATTTCGCTTCCAAAAATTAACTAGCAGTTTAAAAATACCAGTATTTTTTTTACATAAAAATAGTCAATGGGACAAAATTACAGATTGTTGTAAAATATTATTTTAGACTTACCTTGACTATTTTGCTTTGCGTTCACATGTAACTTTCAATTACGTTAATAATTGCATTTTAGGAAAGATTCGACGTTGTAGAAGTGACGCAATTAGAAAAGGGCTAATAATTTAGCATATTTTCGAGTTTAAAGAAGAACGTACTGCCGTCATTATCTAAAGATTTCGGATCTCTTTAATATACTACTATCACACAATAGGACCTATTAGTCTAATGGTCACGAGAATAAGACAGCATATTGCCCAGCATTTAGCTCAATTAAAATTCTGCTCAGCATACTTATTGCCAAGTGGCTGAATTCCGTGAATTGGAGCTCTTCGTGCATTAATCCCTTTCAAGTTGTCCATAAGAGATCTGCTGACTGTACATCTAAATATATCATCATAGTATCTTTTCTATAAACCTTCTCGTTTAAATTTATTAAATACAAACTTTGAGTTGAACATAAAGAGAATAAGATTAAATTAAAATTTAGCAGCAGTTTATCTCTCTTGATATAAAAGAAAAGTATTTAAACAGTGTAGTAAACATTTATTTGCTATAAAAATCTAATATTTTTTACCTATAAATATGCAGGAACTCTTCAGCTGCTTAATAACATCAACGTCTCATTCAATAGATTTAGCATGATGAGAATCATCTTGAATGCTAGGCATACTTTAATTAAAATACACCCAAGGACCCCATGTGGTTGAGCGTTGTCGTCTGAAAATATTAAATGGGGGCTAACTGCACCAATAAAACGGAAGAACTCTAATATATCTTAAATACCTTGCAGTAAAAACAAAACCTCTGTCAAAGACGTAAAGGTCTATACATTCGCATCAGCTTAATGCCTATGTGGTTGAACGTTATTGTCGAAAAATATTAAATGGGGGCCAACTGCGCCCCTAAAATGGAAGGGCTCTGAGATATCTTCCATATATCTTGTACTAAAAACAAAACTTCTCTCAAAGATATAAAGGGCTATATACACCCGCTTCAGCCTGATGCCTGCTCAAACCATCATATCTCCGCTGTGATACTGATCCCTTTATCAGACATTGAAGGACAGGACGCGAGTTCCTGTTTCTAAACACATGAAGGTAAATTTAGGATCAATGCTTAGGGTGAAATGTCACTCATCTGAGAAACGAAGAGTGCCCCATGGATGCTTGGTTTAGTCAGTGTTCTCTGCATCATCACAAAATAGACTTTCTTGTGAGTAGAAGTGAGCCGGATGCAGAGAGAATGTGTTCTTGCAAACAGATCTCGCTCATATAACCTTTTAGAATACTAATCCTTGAAACTCAACTTTCTGTGGCCACATGCAGGTCTAGAGATAAAAACCTATTGCACTCCTATTACGCCTCATTGATATGGGCAAATATTGAACTGGATTGTCCACAGAAAGCCTGGAGGAGAGAAGAGAAAATCTAGATGCAGGACGACAAGCCACAGAAAACATAGACGATTTTCCCCTGGGCTTCCTGTGTACGTATCCCTGAACCTTAAACTATTTCCAAAGTTGCCCACAGTGTTGGACGTGACATTCATGTCTTGAACAATTTGCACTTGAAACTGTCTTCCTTCCAGTTTTCTGACTATTTTCTACCTCATTTGTTCATTCTAATAACGGTGACTACTCATTTTAATGATCCACTTCAGAATTCCACTTTATTTTGCAAAACAAATCATGAAAATACCCGAGGAGCGCATGAAAATACCCAAGGATTAAATGAAGTGCAGAAAATGACATGTGCGTTTTTAATGACCTTTAATCTAAGTACTCAGCTTTTAAGCTACCTATACGTCCACTTGCGTATTCGAATTTAAAAATTTGCCTTTTCCGTTTGGAAGGATAATCTGCCCTTTTCGTTCAGCACCCTTTCGACGAAATCGCAAAATATAAAAATCTTCATTTTGAACATGAGTGTATTTTTGATTATCCTATTTTGTATTTGAATCGTCTGTGTCAATAACTGAAGTATAGTTAATTTTTTTTCAATTTGTCAGATTAAATTTAAAATTTTCTAAAACTCAAGTACGTAAATTAAGTAATTTTTTTAAATTTTTATACTAAAATTTATTAAGGTCTTCTAAACGGGTATTTTGATAAATAACATTGCAAAATGAGGGGCAGAAGTTAAAAAATCCCACTATGTAGAATAATAATACTATTTAGAAGCTATTTGCGGTAAGATATTCTTTCCTAGAATTACTGCAAGACAAAACAAGTATTCACCTATATTTTACTCCTTAAAACGCATACTAAATGTATGGAGGATCTTATAACCAAAGAAGTTTTATTTCAGACTAAATAAGAGGATTAAATGCATTGACGGTTTTGCCGTTTACTATTATCTAAATATGAGGATTTTACCTTTATCTACACGTAGAAACTGTAAAATAGAAACACATTATAAAATTCTATAATATTGGCCAAATATTATTCAGAAAAATAAACATGACTGACATATTTAATTTAATTATTTTTTTATTGTTTTCTTTTTTGGAGTTTTAAAAATTTAATTATTTTTTCATTGTTTGCTTTAATATTAAGATTATATGCAAATATGGAAAATGTCAATTATTTAAGTAAATTTATGTAAGTACTTTGTTGCAACTTCCAAAACAGAAATTTAAAAAAATACCAGCCCTTGAACAGAATAGATGAAACTATATTTTACTTTTCAAGTGGATGAGGTACTCATTTCATGTATTCCAAAATACACTTCAAAAAATACATCTTAACGGAAATCAAAATGTAAGGTTGAAAGTATAAAGAGGCAAAAATGATTTTGAGCACGAATTCCAAACCAAATCAATCTTAACCTTTCGTAGCATAGGAAAAAAAGATTCGAAAGAAACACAGTATCAGATGCGATATTGATAGCGTGAGGTGGGATTACATATAGATGAAATGCGATTAAAGTATAAACGCACGAAGAAGCGTTTACTTCAACTCACGCAATAAATAATGGGAAAAGATAAAAATGAAATTCTAATATATATTAAGAAGTAATATTTATGAAATATTTCTTGTAGCAACTAAAAAATACATGTAATTATTATTGAATTGCAAACATAGTGTTACTTTTTCCAATGTTGTATTTATGTTCAGTAAAATAATACTTAAAGCTATTAAAAGAGCTTGAAAAATAATTATATCATTGATGACTGTTTTCAAAAAGAGAAACTTTTACTTAATGTTTTACTTCAGTGTGTAGGGATCCCGTTACTTTGAATAACAAATTATTTTAAGTTCGGTGTCTTTCCTGAACCTCTCATTTTCGCCTCGCATTTCCTCGTCAGGATGCAAATTTAAAATTAAGTGAAGTGAGTATTTCAATGGATGAATCTGATAGTTTATTCCGAGCGTGGTTTCTCTAGCCAGTGCACGTTAACTAGTTTGTCCTTGCTGTTACGCTGAGTTTCTATATACCTTTTTGGCCCTTTGATGAGTACCTTGACGGGTACGTTGTTGAGTTAGCCTAGTGAGCCTTAAATTAGATTCTTAGTCCAGCACTACTCTTTATCCTTGAAATTATTGTGTAACTATTCTTAAATTCCTCGGCAAGTCGTCGGTGTTATTGTAAGCACGAAGTGCATGCATTTTGTGCTATGAATTTGACGAATAACAAAGTGTTACTTTCCCCTTCTTCTGTGCTGGTATTATTTTACGCCTGTGCGAGAAGTCGCCAGGTTGCCTCGTAATATCATTTTAAATTTATGCTAGCAAAAAGAGTTAGATCCTACAAGTGGTTTTCAAACTTTTGGCAGTGCGATTCTACTTGAGATATCAAAGTAACATGCTGATCCCAAAGTTCAAACAATCAATAACCTAAATCGAATTGCTGAAAAACTAACAATAGATAATATTAAAAATTAGGAAGATGCTTATTTATTTTTTTTTATTTATCACGAAACAAACATTAGTGTCAAAGCAGGAACAATAAACTGAAAATCAATTCTGTAGTTACCAAATGATTGAAAAATCGACTAGCACTAATCATCTATAAATTAAAATTAAAGCTTAGCGTATATAACATATAGGGACTTAAAACATTCAGCTTAAAAAAACTACAAAAGGAAAAACATTTAATGAGACCTATTAGTCTGTTTCTTGTTTACCAGTAATGATATATCTGGTTCTGTTTTGCTCAGTTAAAATCTTAAAGGGGGCTGTACTGCTAATTTGTTTTGGTACTTAGATTTTAGATGAAGAAATTGGGAAAATTCCTTCTGACACATGTAAGATGAGGCAAATAATAATAATACTTTTAGAGCTGCCATTTGTTAAATTAAAGCGATATTTAAAATCAGTCAAGTGTGTTGTTATGACACTGACTGAAAACTTTTAATTTGTTTTCTCTAACAAAATTTTGTAAATTAGTAGATACTGCAAAATTAATCTCCTTGCAATATGAGCACCTCAAATCATTTTTCTTTGTAAAGGCTGTGCTTTTATCACTAGCTATAAATGTATTTTATTGTTCTCCTAGACGATTTAAATTCAACTCGTTCAATTTCAGAAAACCTAGCCCTAAACTAACCTAACCCATAGCCATTTTCGTCAGTTAAAAAGTGCAAAGTGTTTTTGTCATTTTCATTTAAAAGCACAAACACTTCGTCTTTAAGTTCAAATAGACTCGTTAGTACCCTACGCCTCGAAAGCTAAAGCATTTTCTTTGTAAAAAACGTTTCTGATATTCTCTGATCCTTTCTCTGCGTATTTGAGGTCACAGGATGCCGATTTATAAAATGTATTAGTTTAACTCCAATGTCTAAAACAAACTAAGTTCGTGGCAAGTTTTCCTCCATACAAGAGCTTTTCTATGAATCATACTATGAACCTATGTTACATTGAGAAAGACTTCGTCTAAGGCATATTAGGATCAAAGTGTATTTAAGAATAACAATTTCAAAAAGATAAAGTCAATCTGTTTGAAGTCATCGATTTAAAAAAAAATACTAATCTCTATAGTATTTAACAAAATTTCACATCCTTAAATGGGATCGTGACCCATAGATTGAATCTATCGTTTCAGTTCAAAACGTAAGAATTTGTGGCTAGAATATTCTTCTCTAGACTGATACACCGTGACATTGCATCTGAAAGATTGAGCTAGCTATAATCATATAAGAAAAATAAACAAACACCTTCTGGATCTTTGGATGTTATTTGAAAGCCACTACTGACATCTAGAGATCCCTATAATAAATGTTTAGAAATTAAATTCTGTGGAGCTGCCTTTTTTAAACATAAGAGCGTTTTATTCGCTTCAAAATGCATCAAAATAGTCATCCTTCTAATCTATCATTTAATTTGTCCTGCTCATTTTGTTTTGAAAGCGAAATATTTATTTCAAGAGAATTCTAAATTTAGGAGCAGCTTTACATCATTCTTTGCCGAAGAAGTTATTAAATATATTAAAATCAAATTATTGCTAACGCAAGTAATCGAATCATTTGTTACAAAGTAGTCTGCAGCTTACAAGAATAATCGGTCATTATTTTCCTTCGGGTAAAACCAGGAACAACGAAAATAAATAATTCTCTATAAAGCTAGTATTTATTATGCACGTGAAGAAGTACGTTGCCTCACATTGCGCATACATCAACCATTAAGTGAATTGCATTTTCAGAACACTTATCTTAATGAAAAAAGCACCTTCTGGATATTCTGCACTAAAAACAAAACACTGCGATATCCATCTTTTACTCTTATTTATACAATTGATTGAGTGGCTTGATCATGAAATAAAAAAAAAGGTTTATTCGCAAAAAGAGGAATAACAAATCAGAAAAAGGAGAGTCTTGGCGAGTGTGTGTGGGCGTTACTTAGTCTCATAAATAATTCAGAGCCTCATTTGCCCTTTTTACTATAAACATTTTCTTTAGCACTAGCGGTGTGCAATAAAATTGATTATGGTAACTCATAAGTGCACTAAACCTCATAGGAATAGCCCGTAAGCTGTGTATCCATGTCCTGAAATTAAAATTACGATAGGTTCACGAGTATCTAATCAATGGTGTAACGTGATCTTTTGTTTGAAACAGCAATGATTTTATTTTTGTGAGTTTCAAAACAGAAGAGATTCGACTTACTATCAATAACAAAACCAGAAAGCGGCAGAAATATAACACTGTGTTTACTTAGTGATGGTTGCAGAAAATACGTTGGACTGCAGAAGCTAGACTTTTGTTTTACCTCTGGTAAGTATATCTGTTAATGACATCACATGTGATTTAAACATAATAACTGAAATTTTTGTCATTTTTTGATTGTTTAAGTTCAGTAAAGCAATCAGTTGACATTTCTTTAAAACGAATTTCTCTATTATTTTTTCCTTTAATAATACATTTCACAAGTCTTTTCTGGAAAATATGTGAATAAATTTTTTCAATCCTTTCTGCATGCCTTCGTGGTGTAACGGTAGCACATTACAAGCGTATTTGAGAGGTTTAGGATAGAGCCCTGGCGAGAGCATTGCACATTTTTCACTTGCATTGCGCTCCTGTTTCAAAAATAACCCTAATGACTATACAGTGGCGCTCGAACTAAAGAGTGGTAGATGATGATTCTTCACCACCATGATTTGGCGATTGGGACCCCTAATTCCCAGTCGCTTTTAAGAGGGGGAGTTATAAGGTTATTTTCTTCCTCCTTCCTCCATACGTTCGTGGTGTAACGGTAGCACACTCGGCGCGTATTCAACAGGTCCAGGTTCTAGTCCCGGCGATGGCATTGTATATTTCTCACGTCTCCAGCCTCAAGATAACCTAATGACTCTACAGTAGCTCCCGAACTAAAAGGTGGGGGATAATGAGGAGCATTTTATTGCCCTTTATTTGCTGATCTTTAAAATACGGAGTGTATAAGGTATTTTCTCCCTCCTTTCTTCATTTCTTCTTGATGCAAAGGTAGCACACTCGGCGCGTATTCGAGAGGTACACGTTCAAGTGCCGGTGAGGGCAATGCTGATGTTTTATGTACTCCTGCTTCAAAAATACCTAATGAGCCTAGTGGCTTCCTAACTAAAAAGATGGTGGATCATGATTCTTCACCACCAGTATTTGGCGACTGGGTCCCCTATCCCCAGTCACCCTTTAAAAGGTATAAGGTATTTTCTCCCTCCTTTCTGCATGCTTTCATGGTGTAATGGTAGCACACTCGGTGCGTATTCGAGAGGTCCAGGCTCGAATCTCGGTGACAGTACTGCACATCTTTCACATCTCCTGCTTCAAAATAACTTAATGTCTCTACACCTTGACTCGCTGCTTTACTTAACACAAGAAATATTTTGTACTTGGCACACTTCAGCATAATTTCCTGCAAGAAAATAAGACAAGTGAACCTTTTTCTATTGCTTTCAGTCTCCTATATTTTTGAGTGTAAAAGAAAATCTGTTCTTTCACTGCTTTGAAACACCTCTTGCACTATATCAGGTTATAAAGAAAAGGTGCGCTTATAAATACAGTTCGCTGAACAAATTTTGACCTTTTAAATTAGAAATTATATTTATCTCATTTCATTGTAAATATAAAATCGTCCTATGTTTTAATATTGCTACATCAGTTTGGTTTTATGTAAAGAAATTTTCTAATATCTCTGTTTCTTATAAGAAGAGTCGACCAACTGTGTATTTTATATTCACACATTTGCCTATTCAATCAAAATTTTTCTATAATCCCTAAGCCTTTAAAAATAATCAAATTTTTAATTGTTTATAAGAGTTTAGTAAATTCAGGTAAAAGTAAATTGAAATAGTTATTTCACAATTGCATTGCATGTGGACGTTACAGGAAAACTATTATCATTTTCCCAAAGTAAACTTCAATTTCAGGAGAAACTTCTGAGGAACTTGGATAAAATTAAATTTATTTTCCTCAAATTATTTCTTCACCATATGAAAAAAATTTTGAAAACTGTCTGTTAAGAATCTAGCATTTATATTTTGGCTAGAAAGCCATCTGTCAGCAATTAGATTTAATTTGTTGAGTTTAGAAATTATTCACAATTTTGAAGTTGCTAAATTTCAGAGTAATGTTGAAACAAAACTGAAGAATAATGATTCCAACAAAGTAGTCCATAATAATAAATAAAACGCAAAATAAACCTCGTGTTTTTTTTTTAAAAAAGGTCAAGGCAGCTTCCAGTTTAGAAGAACTAATTTTGAAAGACAAAAGGAAAATGAATAGCATTTTTGACAAATTTAATCTATTTTTCTGGGTGACATTGAATCTGAATGCATATGTAAGGAAAAGTTTTTGACTGGCATTTATTCGGTTGTACTACAATTAGTAACTAGAATTGATAGTTAAAATGGTCACCACAATCCTACACTTTCTAATAGCCCTCTAACTTTTGCAATCCTACTCACCTAGCAACCGATAAAAGAAGAGTACTGAATATTAGTAGTTAAACTTAGTTCGTCCAACTAGCGGTCGTTAAACACTGGTAGTTCAACCCTAGTCTATATCCGGGCGAATGGGCTGTCTGAGTGGGAGTTTTTGTGAACTCCCCTATCTGTAACGAGATTACGAGCCACTTTCCTTTAAAACGCCCTCTACGAAGGCATCCCTTTCCTTAGGCAGATAGCCTTATCGTATTTTGCCGAGCTTAGTATTAAATCCGACGTACTTTCATATATTTTGCAAGCCACAATTCACGTACTTCGACTGATTGACGAACTCTGCACCTTCAAGCAATTTCTTTACATCATACGAATTTAAATTTAATTTTTAAGTAATTGGTAGAAAACAGCAGCAGATAAGTGTTTTTCAAAATTTACATTATATTATATTTATTGGATAAAATTACACTAATATTTAGGAAAGGCGTGTCTTTTTTGGAGAACTTTCCTAAGAAAACTGATTTCTATTACGATTACATACGGGTAAAACCATTTAAACTCCCACGCAATGAGACGTTTGCCGAGATTTGAATCTGTGTCGAACTAATCGAGTTCAACTCAACAATTTTAAATGTCGCTATAGCGATGTTTAAAAGAGAGGGAATATTCATTAGCAGTTTGAGAAAATTATATTGAAATTCAAGAGAAGATGAAGAGTAGCAAAGACATATGGCATAAAGGGTTCTTTTTAAATTAATGTTTAAATTTCCTATGAGGCAACAGATTGATGCATACGATGGTATTTATTTAACCTGGAATTATCAGATTTATATGAAATTAATATGAAACACACATAAATGCGCATGCACAAACATAAACCTTTGCATATCTGATCATACAGCCATACAAAAATGCAGGCAGATAAATGGATACAAACATGCATACAAAATCACATAAGAATGTTTACTTCTGCATAGAATGTCTAAGTGCAGAAAGTCATAAAACTCCGCAATAAAATTAGTGAAGAAAATTCAGTCCTGATCAAAATTTCTAAAACTCAAACTTACAGAATTTCGAATTTTAATTTAATTAAGAATAAAATTAATTAAACTTTAATTTTGGAAGAGCATCACTTCTTCTTATAGAATGAATAATGTTCCCTCTTAACATTCACAGAACACATAAAAGAAGTACGGACGCGTTTATTTATCATTAAAATGTCCGTCCCCAATAAATTTAAAGAATAAAGTTTCTCCTTCATTTAACAAAGGTTTTGTTCAGGTGTAGTTGATGGATTTTGTGACCAACAAAATACATGCAAGCCGTTTGCTGAAAGCAGTAATTTTTTATTCGTTGTGTGTACTTGCAAATCAGATGAAAAAAGGAAAGAAAACATATTAATTAATTTTTTGTAATGCTTTTGTTTTCGACAGAAAGTTTCTCATGCAATTAATCATCATTCAACCGAAATATTATAATCACTTCTTAGTAATTACATCTCGTTATTTCTCCTCGCATTGTTACTAGGAAAAGTACACTTTTTTGCTGCACTTAAAGTTCTTTATTATTTCTTTAACACTTTGTAGCTGTCTAATTTAGCATACGCCATGACGTTTGACATCCAGTTTGGGTTCTGAACGAAATATTATTGAGGATTTTCATGCAAACGTGATTCCAGGTAAAGAGTAAGGATACGACACATAATTATATGAAAGTTAGGAAATATATGCAATAACGAAACATCTAAATAGAATTTCTGCAATAAAATAATTTGAATGATTACCATAGTCATCCACTATCAGTATCAGTGATACTTTAAAGGATGGCAATGTAGTTATTTTGGTACTTTATGATTGTCCGCCCGCTGAAAAGTCGAGAAAAAGTATTTATGAATCAAAACACTATGTTGTCAAAATAGTTATATGGCAACGTACCATGCTGTCAAAAAGTATTTATGTGGCAACCTACATATGCATGAAGCATTTATGTGTTTTAGCCATTGCACAATAGCAATATTGCCAGATGCCAAGTCTGTGCAATTCTCCAACTCTTTTTTTTTTTAACGAAGAGAAGTCACTATGCACCACTATCAGTATCAGTCTTGGATATTTTAAAACAGAATAAGATAATTGGCAACTAACTCAAATTATAAGGTGTTTGAAACGAAATGGAAAAATTTCCTTTTTGTGTTCTTCCTAAGCTTTGCTCTATGTTTCTAATTCAACCTGCTCCAAAAATATGCAAATTTAATTCAAATTCTAAAGAATGCTGTAGGCTGTAACAAGAACAAGCTAAGCGACTAGATTTTCAGTAACTGCACTCTTCATTTTTAACAGCCTTAATAATACTTTGTTTATAATTAAAATAAATTATTGCTAAAGATAATTCAATTGAATTTGTTTCATAATCATTTAATTACCCAAATCTTTTGATTAAGTTTAAATACATTGATATGAAAAAATAACTATGTACATCTGAAATTTAAACAGAATTTTAATCTTGGTGAGTAAGAGGAAATCTTTAATTCAGCTTAATTATTGCTTATGTTATGGTGTATAATTTTCAGCTTGAAATTAATAAATGCATAACACTTATGAGTTATTTTAAAGTTAGCTTGCTGTGTTGTAGTGACTTATCTCACTTGCCTGACAATAATATCAGAACAAGCTCACGAAATTCATCGGGGCAAGGAGATTAAGATAGCGCCTGTCTTTGGCAAGAGCCGTGGGCAGTATACCGGTGACAGTACGACTTCACTCAGTCCCCCCCCCCCCAATTTTGAAGGAGAGCACCTCGGAAGATGGGTCCAAGACTCTCTTCACGTACATTACCTCCTGAGAGGATTTTCATATACTTATAGTGCCCCATGCCTCACAAATACTATACATTTACAAACATCCATGCCTTCTCCGGGATTCGAATCCAAGCCTTTCTGTATTGCAGAAGGCTCACCTCACCGCTATACTGTCTGGGCAGCTAATTTAGCTTAGCCATTGGCTATGAAATATTGATATATTAAATATTCTGTTGTAATCTTTTTCTACATTAAAAGTAAATTTGCCAAAGATATACAAGAGATATCTGAGAGTAGCAAAGAATACCATTTAACAAGATTGGCTGACCTATCTTAATGCATCAATGTACTATAGTTTGTTATTTTAGAATGTACACTTCAAGGTAATTTTACCCTGATTACTAACAATGGTAACGATCTGCAGCACATGGTTGATCCCTTAATATTTTTCGACTTCATTTCCGTTCCTCCGTGTCCAGTCAGCTTCATTCTTATGCTTTTCGCGTAGCATCGCATTGCTACGCGAAAAGCGTAAGAATGAAGCTGACTTGAGCAACAGTTACTATCACAAAGAAGGAATCATCGTAAAGACCTTAAACTGCCTATTTTAAAATAGCATATAAAGTACGTACAGAATAAACAACACTTTAATAATTAAAAGCCTTTTTTCTGGACATTCCATTCAAAGCAAACAAGGTACTGCATATTTCTGTAGAACTATCAGGTTCAGTGTTTCTCCTTACTTGCTTGGGGAACATTGAAGAACCTGACTCGGAACAGGGAGCTTACTAAAGCTATGTTCAATAAATGTGGGAAGTAGACAAGATACACAGGAAGGGTATACGAAACCCTTTATTTTTCACTCTTTACAATAATTTCCGTACTTCGGAATACAGAGACCAACTACTTGTGGTCTGAACGTAAGAATATAAAAATATTAACTAAACTTTAACTTAACTTTGGAATAACAAACAAGGGCCTACGTGGAAGATTGGCCGTATATTAACAGGAAGCCGTATGTAGTACAGAGAACTGTTAACACTACAATACGTTTAAAATTATCACGAGGATTAAACCTCTAGCCTGGAAGGCAACCAGCAACCGAGTAAAACTGCTAAGGTAAGCGGCCTGCTTCGACTAACTCCTTCCTCTCTCTCGCTTGGCAAACAGCCACAACTTAAGTACTTGGCGTTCGCCAGACAAATTTGCATAAATAAGTTAAAGCTTTTAATTCTGGCCCGAAGTAGAAAATAAGAAGTGATAGTAAAGATTTAAAATAAAAATAAACGTTAGTAAAACTTAAGATCCTTACAGAACTAGGCATCACATAAAGATCATAATTTACTATAATTTAAAAACATATATTAAATGAACCCGTGAATTACTTTAAATTGACTCTAACGTATATGCTAATTTATCAGAGTGCTTTATGGTGAATCAAACATATCAATTTGCTCGCGTATATATCCTAGTATAAGGACTTCAGATACTAAATACAGCGTCAGATACTAAACCAACAACCATGTTAGCTGGTTTATTAGAACTGATATCTTGTCCTGAGTAGGATTTTAGAAGATCGAAAATGCTGATTATATGAGAATTTCCCTTGTGTAACCCAAAATTGAATATGTTCCTGTCAGAAGTTATATCTATGGTTGTTTAGTTTTTAAATTCCTGCTTTGCCATTAGGAATTGCCTGCTAACTTTCCTTCCAAGTTCCTTACATCCATTGCCACTTTTCCAAATTCAGATAACTTCCAACCTATTAAGATCGCTTCAAAACTTCATATTCATAAACTGTAACTGTCATGCACATACTCGGTAAGGGAAAGCTACCGACCAAGCCCTGCCGGAAGAACAGTTAAGCCAATGATCTCTAGCTGAAAGGAGAGAGGAAAAAATCTGGCAACGAGAAGAAGAAGCGTGCTTGATGCGAGAAGAACGGCATGCTCGTGTGAAAAAAATTTGAAATTAATTTTTCTGTATTCCGAGAGTTGTGCTTTTTTGTTATAATGTATTACTTGTGCGTTTGATGTAATTGTGAATAAAAACAATACTTTGTGAAAAGTTAATGTGTATTTACAAAATTAAAATATAGTTCATGCTATTGATAAACCTGCATAAGTGTGCCAGTTTATTTTCTGCGAATAGAGTTGACTAATAATATTCATAAGTGGATGAAAACGAATCGACAAAGATGAATTGGTCCAGGATCGTTTTAACAGTAACTAAACATATATTGGCCATAATATAAGAAAGTGTTTCTTGGGTGTAAAAGTTTACAAAGTGAAAAAGTTTGAAACTACAAAACTATTATATAATAATATGTAATAATCTTGAATAATGTTCATATCTATCAATAATAAATTACATATTATAAAAGTCTAAAAATGTGCAAAATATAGCAAAGTAATATATACCTTTTTAAACATTTGTAAAATTTAGAACAGGAAGTCTTCGTCTCTGAAATGATCAGAGAACAATCTTTTGAATTTAAATTTCACAGTGCAATATAATACGTTGCCCAAAACAATGCGGAGCAATATCTGATTGGTTATGTAAAACTGACTGTGAGTTGGGCTTCGATAAATAACAAGAAATTTTCAGGTGATACGAAAGAAGAGTACAAAACGTGTGAAGCTCATAGTATTATTTAATATACATAAATTGATTCATTTCTCGAAATTTCTATGCATGTTTGCACTCATGATTGCGCTACGTATACTAAAATTATACCAGGGTCTCAGATTTCGTGGAGTTGATTATTTATCAAATCTCAACGAGCTAGAATTTTTCTGGAAGTTCTTTGAGTTCTTAGGTATTTTGCCGTGATTAATGAATATTCTAAACTCGTACACTATTGTCACCAAATTAGCATAGTCTTCGTTAGTTGAGGTACCACACATTGATCATCTGTATAAGGTTAATAAAATCTGTATAAGGTTAGTTAAATGTTAATAATAATAATTAATAATCTGTATAAGGTTAGTTAAATGTTATACAGATAACTTATTAAATAATTAATAAGTTATCTATATAAGGTTAATAAAATGGTTGGAGGTAAAAATTAATTATTCACTATTAAAAAACTATTGATTTTGCGATTTAAAAATCAATGTACTTGAGGCTAAAAAGAACTAAAAAAAGGTTATATAAATGTTTGTTTATAACTCTTAAAATAATTAATTAATTAAAAGGAGAAGAATAATCTGTCGGATAGTTGAATGCGAAGAAAAGATTAAATAATTCTCTTTACAAAATCAATCTGCAATTTTATATCACAAAAAATATCACGTGAATGCCTCAATAATGATATTTAATAATCAAATTGCACTGCTAAATGTGTCAGACATTATCTTTATAAATTTAAATATTAATTTTGCTTTTATTATCTTATATATATGCGGCTTAAGTGTTTGTCGCCGATAGTTTATTGGTAACTTCCGATAGTTTTGCGTAACTTTAAATTGTTTATATTCCCCGCGCAGTGCAGCGCGTGACGAATATTATGAGAAAGCTAAGCCGGAAAAATTAAAAACACAAGAGCACGTGCATTTAACATTTATATATTCGGAAATATGCAATCGGCAAAAACCGCAACGATGGAAAAACAAATAAAATGAAATAAGTAAATATCTTTATTATATGCAGCTTAACTGTCTGTTTGTCGCCGATAGTTTATTGGCTGCTTGCGTAACTGTACTAGCCAATGGGGTGAAGTTGCCACGGCACAGGGTTGCCGTTTCAATTGAGACGTAGACAATTTCCTGTAAAACTTGCCTTTGCTATGACCATCAATAAGTCTCAAGGCCAAAGGCTTAAGCGTGTTGGCATTTTTTTACCTGAGCTTGCATTTGGACACGGTCAACTTTATGTTGCCTCTTCAAGAGTTCGTAAAAGAACGGACGTAAAATTAAAAATAATTGATGGTCCTCTGCAAGGCGAGCTTAAAAATGATGGAAAGATCTACGCAAGAAATGTTGTTTACAAGGAGATCTTTGACATGTGAATTAACATTTTATTATTTAAATCACCTTTATTTATTGAGCTAGCGGTGGCTCTTAGGAAATGTACCGCTAGTGGTTTCCTTCATTGCACTCTACTTTAACTAATTAAGCAAGTAGAAGAGGGAAACCCCGAGGGGAAATAAGCAAAGGGGATCCTCGCCGCCTGCCCTGAGTAATTGAGTTTCAATTAGCATCTTTGCACAAATCATTTTAATTACAATTTACAATATCTAGAACAGCGATTATTTCGTATGACCGCCGGGCTTTCTAGCTTGTTATATGTAATTACAGATCAGTTTTTTGAATAGAATTATTTAATCAATTGTTTACCTTAAACCTATATGTTAAATTTATTTATCTTTTTATTTATTAATTTTATGAGATTTAAATCAAAGTTTCTTTCAGTTTTGAAAACGTATTTTTAATAACAGGTCAAAAAGGCTATTGGTTTTGAAATACGGTTTCGTGTTGATTCACTTTTAATGTCGCCTACTGTAAATATATTGTTTTTATTTTACATCCGAATGTAGTGCCATTCGGCAAAATGTGAGGTATGTATCTTTCAAACTGAACCTGTCTGTTGTTGATTAACAAATTAAGTTACTGAAAAGCAATATTTTTTTTTTATTAAGGACATTCTTGTCTTACTTTTGAAGCTGATTGATTTAAATAAAAGGACATTTAATTCACGATATAACTAATTGAAACTTTAAACATTTTTATAGATTTAAATTACATATCTTTTTTTTTTTTCAGAAGATGTAAAATGCTCTCATATTAATTTAAATGTATATTCATGTCTTATCCTATAAAATGTTTCACTGCTCCTTCTGGGCCCTTTCTGTTAATAATGTTTGCTGATTAACTATATTACACTTTAAAAGAACCCATTTTGCGTCTGTTAAAACCTGAATCTTTTCAGAATTTTTAGCCCAATAGCTGTTAGTGGCCTCTTAAAGAGGCTTGAAATGAGATTTTGCGTTGGTTCACTACAAATGGTGTGCCAATTTCCAAATGGTTGCCACAAAATATTATCTCCCTCTGCTATTCTTAAAGGTATTAAGTAATGAAGAATTTGCATGCATGTGCGCATGTACGTATGTTCCTCGCATTATGAAGAAACGACAGAATTTACATTTATCCAATTCTAAATACCTAAACGTAATCCTCTACCCAAACATGAGTACATCGAATTTGTTTTATTATTTATTTCGTATTTTGTAAAACTTTAATGAATTTTTTAATTAACAGATTCAACAATTTGAAAGCATAAGTGGCAACATTATTCGAAGTAAAAGACTTTCATCTTAGCACGCGAGACCGTCTACATGAAACTCTAAAGATATGTTGATTTTAAATATTTTGTGATTTTGTTGTTGAATTGAATTTTATGTAGCGTATGTGCGAAGAACGTGATATTTAATTAAAGTTAACATATAACACGCTAATAATAAAAATACAGGGAAGAAAGGTTTCGTAAGACATCTTACTAAAAAAAATTAAGCACTGAAATGATAAACGGAGAGAAGATTATGAAATAAGATCTAAAAGGTGTAGATTTTATATTACTTCCCAAAGGGGCATTTGTTTTTCATTTACACACACATACACGTTTCGAGACTATTTAGTCTAATGTTGCTTGGGCTAAAGGTATTTGAAAACAGCATTTCTTTAGAATTTTCAATAGACAGTCTCTCGCGCTGGAGACAATTTTTTTCTTTTCCATACAGTGTTGCCATTGCTCGCTTTGGATTCGTTGAGTTTGTTATTCAAAAATTCGTTAAAGTTTTACAAAATCTGAAATAGACAATAAAACAAATTCCAAATTCCAAATTCGGGCTTCCAGTTACCCATATTTGGGCGGAGGACTAAAATATTCAAAATTTGATGGCTCTAGTTACCGTTGTTTTTTCACAATGCAAGGCACGTACATGCATTCATGCAGAATTTTCATTATTTAATTTCCTTAAATGTAACACAGAATGATAATATTTGGTAGCAACAATTTGAAAAGTGATTTGACGCAAAATGCAGTTTCGAGGCTAATAGACCTTCTGGGCTAACGCCCCTTTGGGCTAAAAGTTTGAAATGTCTCAGATTTTAACGGTGGGCCAAAACGGTTTGTTACGCTCTTGCTGAAATGGCAGTCTAGCAATCTGCTGTTACACTCACTAATTCCGTTTTTTTTTTTTTTTTTTTTTTTTTTTTTTTTTTCCATTCTAGATTTATTATTAAGCATCATTTTATTCTCTATTATGTTATATACAGTTTAACAGCAAAATTACAAAAATTTTGAAAGCAGCGTAGCAGTACACGTTTAGAATCCCGATAAAAAGATTTAAAATATTGTGTCATCTTATTTAGCAACCTGAGTATTCATATGATAAACTGATAAAATACTGAAAAACAAAGTTTTAAAAAATATATGGCAACACTTAACACTCTATCAAGAATTCTAAAATAGACTGTTGTAAAACGTTTTGTGGTTTTATTATTGAATTTGATACTTGGCGTAAGTACGAAGTTATGATATCAGGAGGGAGTCCAAGGGCAGATTGGCAAACTACGAGCTCAGCAAGAACATAAAAAGCATGAACAAGCTTTCCAGTGCCCTGAATCCTTTCATATTTGCTATTTTTTCCTTTTTCATTTTACATGTTTTATTTCTTTCCCCTTTCTTTATTTTCTTATTGAAAATATATGACTAAGTATTGACTCGAAAATGAAAAGAAACTATACACAAAACTACGCTTTTTAGAGCGGAAAAGGGATTTTATCCAAATATTAAATAACTCCTAGTTGCAAAAACGAAAATATAAACAAACTTCGAAAAATAATTCTTTATGGTTAACATACTGCAATGACTCGATACTTTAACTAAAATACGTTCCATGCGTAAAAGCAATTTTTCTGGATTACTTAGCTCTCGTTAAAACGTTTGCTCTAGGAATTGCTCCATGGTAGAATTTCGAAACATATCAGTTCTACGACGACCTCAGAGAAATTAGAATGTCTTCTACCTTGAGATTTAATTTTATTACGAGAAGTGGAGTTACTGATAAAGAATACCGAATCCACAGCAATCCACATTCGATGACGTAAATGACTGAGGAGAAATTTAGGGAAACGACTTTTAAAGTAAGTTCTCTTTTCCAGATGGTGACTTCGTTCCCATTAACTAGAGTGAATTTAGTTTTCAGCTTTCGAATTCGACTTAAAAGGGAAACAGTAAGAACTCGTTTCTTTCAATAATTTTTACTCCAAGTTCATGATTTTATTTACTTCGCTTTTCATTTTCTAGTAACTGATAATCAATTTAAACATTTTAGAACAAGCTCTAAAATGATGTAACTGAAAGTTTCTTTATGTTGTGCAATTACCAAACATTTTCTGAGTTGTATTACGGGCCCACCAGCGGCCGAGCGGTAAAGTCGCTGAACACTGGTAGTTCGGTCCGAGGTTCGAATCCTGCGAACGGGCTGGCTGCATGGGCGTTTTCGTGGTTTTCCCCATGTGTAACGTGTATACGAGCCAGTTTCCCTTAGAAAGTCCTCCACGAAGGCATCCCTTCCCTTAGGCAGATAGCCCTCGAGGCTTTGCCATAATCACACACACACACTGAGCTGTATTGCTTTATAATGAGACTGCTTAATCCATTATAGGATAATATAGATGTACTACTTTTTATAGGAAGCACGTCTTCATGGAGGAATTTTCTAAGGTAAATAGCTTCATATTTATGTTGCGAATAAAAGAATCATGAAATTTAGTACAACTAATCCGTTTAAAAAACATGAAGTAAGTTTACCTATCAGCAATCTGTAATCTTAACACTGGGCCGCTGAATTCACTGTAATAATCCTAGTTCCATTACAGTGAATTCAGCGGCCATGCTTTAATGAGTATCAAAAAACTACAGTGTTACGACCTGATCTGCAACTACAATTCAATTCAAGTACTCCATCTTACCAGTAATCAGTTGTTCTTATAAACTGAGATATCAAATTCAAGAAATATCTCCTTATAATGTGTACTTTGGAAAAGCCTCTCATATCAAATTCAGAATATATCACCGAATAATTTCTGCTTAGGAACAGATTCTCATTTGAACCTGGCTTATTTATTTTACCATCATGTGACAGAGCATGTGCTTCACATTAGTCTTTTCAATATAAGATAGCAGAAGTTTTAATGAAGTATTACTGCTTTGATTTTTTCTTCTTTGTCGGATAGAACTATAATGGTTTTGTTTTTCCTGTCTTCTGTTATAAACTGAGCTCTGTTATAAACTGAGCTCTCAATTTCCTGTCTTCTGTTATAAGCTGAGAACAAGAATCAAAAACATTCAAATTTTGGAAAATTACAACACCGTGAAGGAATGGAATCCAGTTTGAAAAGAAATAGGTGCCACATATTAATAATAACATAAATAAGCAATTAAAATTTGTGATCAATATAAATAGCCTAAAGCCAAAATATCAGTAATTTGTTAAGCCACCATCAATAGAAATAGGAGCTTCTATATGTCGAGGCAAAGAATCGAAGAGCTTTTGGGAAGTAATCCAACCTGCTTTGATCCGACTCCATATTTCATTGGTTCTAATCGCTAAAGGAAAGGTATGGAGCATTCGCAAGTGTACACCGATCATTCCCAAACGAAGGCATGTTTGTCAAACGCGTAGACAGAAAGAAGAAAACGATGTCCTGTCTTACGAAGTTTTGAATACTCCACGTAGTATGTGATGGGCATGGCTTTGCTGCGATATTGTGTGAAGGAATGGTAGGATCTCCGCTTCTGCAATTTATTTCTCTGATTTCTCTTGCCTAAATCAGCCACTGGTGTCCCACACCATATTGTTAGTGTGTGGTATCATGACACTTAAAACTGCATGTTAGAAAACGTGGCACGCCCAGAAACGTCTAATGTATATGAAGCTGTAATTATAACCAGAAATTAAAATATAATTGCAAGTAGAAAACATAACCTCTTGTCAATCTGTTCGCGACTGTCAATCTGTTGTCATAACCTCTTGTCAATCTGTTGGCTCATTGTAGCCTGAGCCATCGGCAAGTTACTTCAAAGAGACTTTTTTTGCAAAGGAGTGTTGGCAAGCAATCCTCTACGCAAGAAATGTTGCCGAAGAAAAGTGGAAGCAGACAGTGCTACTCTATAACAATATTCTAATGCTGTATTAACACTATAAAAAATAGCTTCTGTGCTGGTCACTGGCATGCGTTTTTCATCACATGGTACTGTCATATTTCCTGGTTAATCGCCAGAATTTCGTTTCGTCCAAGTCTCTTACTTCCCCAACGGTATTATATCTCGTACAAGGTATACAACATTGCATCTCATATGAAAGGCAACTTCACAGCATGAAAATTATCCTTTACGCAAGCCGATATTTCGTGTTCTTTCGAATTATCTTTAGTTTGTCTACGTTACCCTTTACGTTGATAGCTTTACGTAACACAGTGGGGCAGTTAAGACAATAAAATATTTTGCCTTATCAACAATCCTTTATTTATATAACTTTCACACAACCTTTTCAAAGAACGCTACCGCCAGTTCCATACATTCTGCCTTTTTTATCATTTCTTTAATCCTGCTTGACATTCGCTACACATTTCATCCTATTCTGATGATTCTTTCACGGTGTTGTACTTTATTATTAATAAATCAGATTGATTTGTTTACAATTCTCGGATCTGTTATGATGCATTCTTCACAGGTTTTGCTGCTAAATTAAAACTAAAGAAAACTAGCGCTCCATAGCGAAAATGAAAAACTATGAAAATTTTGTCTCAGCATTATACACAATTCATCCCATATTTATTACACTCTCTCGTGATCTGAAAGCCTTCTTAAAATGACTTTGGAGCCTCTTTCAAGCATGCAGGTATTTTTTTGTGTTTTTTAGATCAGTACTAAGAATAAAATATGAATACAAATTTATATAACTATTAAATTTATAATTACTAACTTATTATAGTCTACAGAATATAATTTTAATAGTTCTGTTGACCACTTTTAGAATTCGTTCAAAACATTTGGAAAAATGATGAATGCAATAAATATTCAATCATAAGTCCAGGTGGAGTGCAGTAAATATAAAAGAATTGCGAGTAGTGTATTAAACTAAACAGCAAACTTTTATTTCCTTCTCTTATTTTCCTTTAATCTAAATTTTGTTAATTGAAATGATTAATATTTTCAAGCAATAATCAAACTTTTCCTCCTACTCCTTTTATTATCATTTCCTCTTACAGAATCTAAGCAATAGATAACTTCGTAAACTTTTGTTAAAACTGAAATTAAATCATGTATCTATTTCTCTAAACATTGATCATGTAACCATATATCTCTTATGCCTTTTACTCCAATGAAATAAGTGATACGCCATAAGATATTAATTAAGGCTGATGGAATAAATGAAAGGGTGAATATCTTCGCCTTTGTCAGAAGCCACAACTGATCTAAATTTTTAATCTAAAATGAGAATTTTTAAAGTAAATATAAAAAGTTTCCTTTATTCATATAAACGCTGCTACCAATAGAGAACTAGGAAAGTACAACTACAAATGGAATTAAATCATGCTTTTAACGTTTCTAAAATTAAGCCCGTATTGCGAAACGCATTAATTATTTAGTAATATTTAGAAAATTCTTATATGCCGGATGGCTAAAAAGTTCATTCTACTAATAATGGCAATGTATGGTAAAACATGTTTTCATTTATTTCATCCTTTCCCAATTCCTGGAAATGCAAGAACTTGATCACGTATTTTTCACCACGATAGAGTGCTATTTACTTTGCTGCGATTACGCAGGACGTGTTTACCATTCCTTGTCTCGCTTTTCGACTGTTGTTCCAAACGTGATAACCATTTATATTCTAAGATAGTGAGTTGGACAAAATAAACCTATTCTTTGGCTATGCGAAAACCGAATCTTATTTCAGTAGATTTATTCTTTCTGAATCACGTTACGGGGATTAACGGGGAAAAGATTCAGAAGGTTGTCCATCTGAAGCACTAATAAACAATAACAATTAACACTAGATATTCTTATGTGAACGAAGGCTGATGGTGACTGATATGTAACTTAGTGTTAATGACGTACACATAGTATCCTTACAGCATTAGTAGTAGTTCTTAACTTCAATGAAAATATTTTGGACTGCATTACGTGACACTACACGTTATTATTGCATAAACTAATACCATTAATATTTTTCGAATTGCATATAATTTGAGAGGAAAAAGTCACAACATAATCTCGCGATGCTAAATCTAAAATGTCATAATATTTATAATCAGAAAGAGAAATTTAAATGCAAATATTTTGAATATAAAAATGACAAATTTGCAAATCTGGGAAATTAAGGTTTCTAAAATTCATTTTTCAGATAAAAGATCTTATATTAGAAAAGGCTAAGAGAAGAAAAGACGTGCGGGCCATGGACGCACTCAGCTGATCCATGTTTCGTTTACAGAGTGTTAAGTGTTGTCATACGTTTTTAATTTTGTTATACTATTTGTGTTTGGAATGTAAATTGATGAAGTTATCCGAATTTACTCCGGATATGTTTACCTGTAAATATTTTTGGTAGGAGCTGTAAAAATATTTTCAAAATATTTCATCAATTTTTTGTTCTTGCTATATATAATGTTTAATCACTATGTTTATACGAACTGTTAACGCAAAGAAGTACTAACTCAGTATATGAAAACACTAAAAAATATCAAAATGCTTAATTTAATTATTCGTTGTTTAGAAACTGAGGGTGGCAATAATTTGTGTAGTATTTTAAAATGTAATCCCAAAATTATAAAATTTTTATTTCCAAAAACAGATAAGATGCTATTTTAATGTATTAAAAATAGTTAATTTTAAAATTGTAATAATACAATCATAGTAATCATAGTACAATTATAGTAATCAGGTTTTTTTTATGATTCGCATTCTGTGAACTCTTTTTGACGTTAGTTTTAAGAAATTTTGAAATGAATGAGCTTTAAGGTATGAGTTTCCTATTTTAGTTATTGCTAGCTTTAGATATTATTTATTGTTACTTGAGTTTGTAGGGTTTATATTTATTTTAACTAACATTTATTTTCAGTTTAAGCTATCTTTCCTGTCAAGCCTTTACTTTCCCCTGGAATTGCCAATGCCAGAGTATGTAAATTTTAGTAGAACGCGCAAAGTATTCAAATGTTCAGCGGAAGTATTTTGAGTTAAATAAAAGGGAAACGAGTTTGTAGGTGTGCTTTCTTGATTCACTAGCGTGAAGGTTGCTAGGTAGAAATTTAAGAACCGCGCGTTTCGGCCTGTGTGCTTGCTTCGGCAGTTAGTTGAATCTTTCAACTTTTTATTCAGAAAGTTTGCTGAAATCTGAGCTGTATCTTAGAACGCGGTTAAGTTAGTCACGTTTAGAGAGCCTCGTAGGTAGTGACTTGTTATTATTCATTTTTAGTTGTACTTTCTTATTTTTATTTAAACGCCGGGTCGGCGTATATATATATATATATATATAAAGAACTTTGGGCAAAATATATGCGAGCAAAAATAAACAGCTCAGCATCCAGTGATTAGAATGAAGAAAATAACATCTTAAATGTTCTGTCCGTAGAGAAAACAGAAAAGGGTCTTTGTAATTTGTTTTCGCACACTGTTAAATTATATCTTAGAATTATATCTCTCGATATAAATTAATTCATTATTTTCTTCTATTGAGATAAGAGGAAATCTCTATCTTCTGAGATTCTTTCTATTATGCATGACACATAGAGTACAGTTTTTATTTTTACTGCCTTCTATCTCTGCAAGGGTTTCAATCTTACTAAACAACGTGAACTGACAGGCAAATCCAATATTGTCCCTTTCATGAAAGAAATTAGGTGTACAACTTTACCGGAAATTCAATGAACTTGCTCCCTTTTATATTGAAAAGAACTGTTGCGCAATAAACTTCAGTCTCACATATATCACCGTTGATTTTTGTATTTTCTTGAAAAAGAAGTAGAATAGTAGTATGAACTAAACCTTTTTCATTAAAGAAAAAAAAGTTCGAGAAAAGTTAAGTAAAGTCAGATTTTAGTGATTTTGGCGAAGCTATTGAGAGCGTTTGATTTTCGAAAGTTTCTGAAAGTTGTAGAAATTTTTGAACAATCTCGCAAGTTAAATGGCTTTGCAATTTAGGCCACTTTCTCTGATACAGCTGTATAAATTAGCTGTTTTAATGTTATTGTGAATTTTATTTATGTGAACACTTACGATTTTTCTGTGACTGAGATGATATTCATAGCTAAAATTCATTTTGAATTTTTCAAAAATTTCTTCTTAAAATGTAATTTAGAATTTTATTTAATTACCAACGAATATAGACTTTTTATAAAATAGGTATTGCCCGTTTTTGATAGCATATATTAGTTTTTCGGTAGGGCCGTTAGCAGAAAAAAAATCGGAAGTAATAAAATTGCTGACGAATTGCGCAAGGAAGCTTAGTATAGGCTAGATAAATATTTTTCCTGTTAGCATCAATAATGTTTCAGCGATAGTAAGATATCTTAGAAATCTGAAAGTATCTGAAGAAACTAAACGGGAACCGCTTCCATAGCTGTTTATATTTTTAATAGTAAGCCCCCATTCTCTAACATCACAATCCTAATTGAAAAACTTACCTCGATACTGAAAATAATTAGAAAATTAGGCAAGCAAATATAATAATATGTTCATTGTAAATTTAGATATAAATGTAAAACAAAAATTAAGAAGTAGTTGAAAAACGCAGAAAACTTAGAATAAGTCCAAATGAATGAAAATTATATATAGGTATATATAAAAAGAATTCATATCCATGCTAATCAAAATAGGTTGAAAGAAACTTATTTCAAGTGCATTAGGAAATTTCATTAAATTCTGATACTTTCAGTATATACGTCATGTAATATATTGTTTTGTATTTCTAAATTACACTGTATTCTTTGTAATCTTATATGCACTCACATATATATGTTTCTTATACGGTTTATAATCTTAACTCAAATAGTTTTTCTAAAAACGAAAAACATGTTATAAGTATTTAAAAACGTCCAGCAAGTGTAAAGTGTCCAGCAGGTCTAGTTAATAGTTAACAATAACAGAAAGGTAAAACTGCGTTTATTGCTTTTAAAATGCTTAATTTGTTAATTAACAAGAGCAGATCAAAATTGAAAGGAAACTTTAAAAACTTTGCTTTGCTTAATAGGGCGTGGGAGATAAAAATATTTTGTTTCGGGCGTTGGCAACATATTTCTTTATAATATTCATATATCAATTCATATATCAACATATTTCTATAATAAACTTTATTATTAAATTTGAAAGCCAAATATTGTAAGCTTTGCCAGTGTCAACACATTTCTTTTAAATCGCTGTGTGTGTTAATCAAAATTTCCTTAGTTCCCATAAAACATAAAAAAAATCTAAAAAGTCTCGAAATTCAAAATTTGAGCTTTGAAATGCGCGTATTCGTATGGAGGACTACGTGTATTCAAAATATGGTGGCTCTATTTGCGCCGTTTTATCACAGGACGAGGAACATACACATACATACATATGCCCACCAGCGGACGAGCGGTAATGTCGCTGAACACTGGCAGTATGGTCTGAGGTTAAAATCCCTCGAAAGGGCTGTTGCATGGGCGTTTTCATGGTTTTCCCCATGGAGGTAGGAAGTAAGATGGATTAGCCCTAAACAAGTTTCTCCCGTACCCTGCTCTGAAGCACCGGCGATCCCTACGTGGTGACCAAAACATTGGGTCATTTACCATTGAGTTCAATGGGATTTCGGATGTAATAATTTCGGATGCGTTCGGATGTAAATATTTTGTAATTACGTCGTAATATACATATAAATGTATATATTTTCTTTTTCTACAACACTTCAGAGTCTTAAGTATATGAAAACAGCATATTTTAAAATAACATTTCATTCTGAACGGAATTAAATGCTATACTTTTCACAGGACAGTTTTCTCAGAATGGTTTAATTTGAATGAAATATTTTCACAAGTTTTCGTTAATTACATTAGAAAAAAAATTAAGGTAATTCGATTTTATTCGGTTAAGGTACAAAAATTAAGATCAAAGTTTATTGTATTATTAATATGAAAATTATGCATTATTTCTTTTCTATTTATAAAGCTTCTTCCTAAAATACTTTCTTAAATATGACATGATTTTTTGGCTTCAGAGGCATCTTTTAAATCGAAAAATGTAAGTCAATTTATAATTAATGTTCTATTCGGTTCATTTTAAATTAGAGAATTATTAGGAATTAGCGAAATACTTTAAATAGTATTTGACTTTCTCTGAATATTTTTGAAAGGGAATAAAATAAGGTTTTTTTTTTTTTTTTTTTTTTTTTTTTTTAGTATTATTTAAAACTTGTAACTGAGTTATTATAAAATGTAAGGGGAATAATTCTTTTAATTATACTTATCAGATTTTTTTTTACCCTTCATTTCAACAAAACATATTCCAAAACTATTTATTACGTTCTTAAGTGCGCATCTCATAGCATTTGCTTTACAATACCTTTTAACAGATTGCTTTCCAATACGAACAATTCTTGCTTGAATAGTTTTATAACGTATTTGTCAACAGGATTTCAATTTATGTTTACAATTCAATATTAAGGTTATTATATATTTAGATAACCTTTATAATCATTTTCAATTAGATACATATAATAATTAGATTTCTTCACAGTACTTTCACAGTTGTTTATAAGTGAATAAATTCTTCATTTCAAATACATTTATAAATAATTTAATGAGCTTCGTACGTTAAGAAGCCAGCATAAAACTCGAATTTCCGAGAAAAAAAGACTTGCGTGGGAAACATTTCACAATCTGGAATCAATAAGAGGACCATTCATGTTCGGACCTCCTTTGGCAGGATATACAAATGTTTTCACCTCCGTCGATTACCCTATTTTCAAATTCTTAATAAGCTGTCTTGGTGATATAGCACGTTCACGTGGTCACATCATCTTGACCGCACATGGTACTTCCGCCAAATTCGCAAATGTATCCCTTTTCTGTTCCACACATTTGTGTAAAACTGTACATAATTTTACACAAATGTGTTCCAAATCAAGGGAAAGCTACCTTATTGCCATATCTGTGTATATTTATTAATTTTGACGAGGATTGCAGCATTTGATGGTAATTTTATTTTTAATTAACCCAAATAAGTAAATCGTGTAAGCCCAAAGTGATTATTTTTCAGATATATGAAATTAAAACGATGAGTTTAAAATGAGCAGCAGTAAAGCCTCTCCTCTAAAAAATTTTAAAAGGTACATGTTACAATAATATATGGATGTGAAAAAAAATTTGTTTTATTTAAAACATTTTAGCGTTTGGAAAATAAAATAAAAGTAGCGAATACTCTATCAAGGGTATCGAAAGACGTATACAATTAAATGTACCGTAAGGTAGTTTTCATTCTTTAAGCATAACATTTTTTTTAAATCTATATTTCTGTAGTTAAACAGTTTAGAATTTTATAAAACAAATTCACAATCAAAATCGCTGTTGTTAGTTATCGAAAAATAACCAAGATGTGATTTTTCCATAAATGTCACTAAACTATACAAATTGCTATTATCCATCACACTATGAATGTTTCTTTCATGCGAAAGTGTCCCTTTTTCGATTTGTATGGAACTGTCCTGTGTTAAAATACTATCAGAACCCTGTCAAGGGAGCTACTGAATGTAAACAAAGAACACCCCATCTGGTGACCCAAGCTTCACTTCTAGAGCCGATTGGCCCCTCCTTCCTTTCCTACCTCCATGGTTTTCCCCATGTGTAACATGTATAGGAGCATGTTCCCCTTAGAACGTCTTCCACGAAGGCATTCCTTCTCTTAGACAGATAGCACTCGAGGCTTTGCCGTAATAACATAAACCAAACCAAAACTACATGCATACACACAGCTTCTTCATAACTTAATAATAGAGTATTTTCAGGCAGCCTATACAAACGAAATTCTTATTTATTTACCTTCAAGTCTTGGCATTCTAAAATTTTGAAAACCACTGCCAGTGATCTGCTCGATATGGAAGAAAATTTTCGTCACCACAGCCAGTACTTCTTTCAATTCTTTCGAAAACATCACTCTTAATTTGAAAAGTTACTTAACGCTAAAGATCGACTCCAGAGTTAATGCAGGGACTAATACTAGATTCTATTCACTCTACTCCATTTCCTCATTGAGAAATTCCGTCTGAGCAAATAGTATAAACTGTCTCAAAAATTCAATTGTTTGTTTGAACTAAGTGTGAGACTTTTCAATTGGAAGAGAACCTTCTTGTTGAAAGTGGCCAGCATTCGTATAATTCAGTCACGTTCAGAATTTAAACAGGACTGAAGATGTGCTTCGTTAGATCGGCTGAAAATCAGATCTGATCTTTTTTTACATTTAAACACAAATCAATGGGAAATAAATTATTTTATCCGTGCATTATCTTTTTTCAAAAATTTATTTGCTTATTAAGCGTTACACGAAAAAATTAATATTCATGCTTTTCAAACAATATCTTGTCAAGAATTTTATATAGAAAAGATGAAATTAGCAAAATCATAAAATTTAGAATTAACATACCTAGCGTGTATAAAGATGAAAAAAAGTCCTTTACTATTTATCTACCTTCAGTAGTTTTAATGCAACAGAAAACTGTCTATCAGTAATTAAATAAGCCTGATTAATGTAGTTTATTCCCAAAATTTATGCATTTTTGTATTTAATACATGTAATTTCGAGGTGATTCGGATACTAAGAAGTGTTGTGTTATACAAAACGGTGCTATACGAAATTAACAAATAGTACAAGAACGTGGTCTGGTTTCTCAGGAGTAACAACATTAATTAATAATCCAGATATATATTTATTAAAATTGTTGATTCAACATGTTTACTACATCAGTGATAATTAATGTACAAAACATGTTTTTCTTATAAGATATTTCTCCCGCCTTCTTAGCATGCCTTCGTAGTGTGGTGGTCTGCACGCTGGGTGCGTATTCCAGAGGTCCACGGTTCGATTCCCGGCGAAGGCGGTGCTTATTTTTCATCTTTCCTGCTTCTAAAAAAACCTAATGTCTCTACAGTGGAGCCCGAACTAAAAAGGGTGTTGGGTGATGATTCTCCGCACCAAGAATGTGGCGATTGGGTCCTCTAAAAACCCCAGTCGCCCTTTAAAAGGGGGTAATTTAAGGGTAAGGTAAAACGGGGTAAAATAAGGTATTTCTCCCGCCTTCCTAACGTGCCTTCGTGGTGTAGTGGTTCTGCACGCCGGTTTCCAGAGGTTCGTCGTTCGATTCCATGCGATTGCTCATTTTTCATCTTTCCTGCTTCCAATTAACGTAATGTCTCTACAAAAATGTGTTCACCCTATTTAGCACGACAGGAACGTTTTGATGCTGGTCTAGAATCTGAACTTAGAACTTCAATTTTTATTCATGGAGTCTATGTTAAATAAATTATTTATATTAGGCGTCTTTAACCTATTAACCTTTCTTTAGCATACTGTATAATCTTATAAAATCAAATCTTTTTTAGCTTTACTTTATGGTATTTTTTCCTTTCCAAAAACGTTCAAAATATGTACGTGTCATTCTAGTGAAATCAAACATTTCCTAAATGTTACATTTTATATTTCAGATGAAGTAGAAAGCTGCAGTCTATTTCGAGGTTAAAATTTTAGTACGGAATTCATTAAAACATACCAAAAATTTCAAATTTTTATATAGCATTTATAAAAGCAGTTTCAAAAGAATTTTAATAGCAAACCCATACATATCTAAAGAATTTCTTTCTTGGCACCCAAATTAAGCGATATTTCCCCTAAAACCATTTTTCTTTTCATGTTAGAAAGAAAGCGCCTTTTGGAAGTAATATATTTTTTCAAAAATACTTGTAATCAGATAATATCCTATGTTTACTAAGGAAAATTAGTTTTTGTTCTGTGCGGTCTTCCATCCTCTTTTTTATCAAAAATAAAGGAAAAAATTTAAAAGTATTTATTCCTTTTTTAAGAAACTTTATTTTTTTAGCTTTCAAACTATTTTAGCCTGTGGGGAAAAATGAATAATGGCAATTTCAGAAAATCTGCTACATCTTTACATCATTTTTTTCAATTACAGTCGAAGTGTTACTGAAGAGAACTCATTATTTGTTGTATTACTTAATATTTGTTATAAAATACATTATAATAAATTCTAAGTTATGCTATAATTCCTGCATATATCTCAATTAAGGTATTTTCCCCTGAATATAATCATAAAAAATACTGATTTTTAACATTTCACTCAATTAAGAATATAAACATTTTCAAGAAAATTGCATTTCAAAATTATTTGCTTCATGGCGCCAAATCTTTTAATCTTACCATGTACTTTTTAATTCAAGAAATTTAATCATTAATAATTACATAGTTATAATGAAGTTTTAATCAACTAAATTACCTTAGTATGAACTTTAAAAATTATCTTAAAACAATATTATGATATATTATATCATAATATAAGCTCACAATGAGAAATCATGCTACGATGTAACATTATTTCTTCCCCTATTTATAAGCAATTACACTAACAGCGTCTATCTGCGAAACTCGGTAAACATTTGTTCACATTAAATTTAAACCTAAGCAAAAACCATGTAATGGCAATTTGTTGATTCGGCTGTGAATATGCAGAAATCTCACAACTAATACAGGGTTACGCAATCTGTTCTAGCCATATATAGTAGTATAGAGTAAAAATATTGCATTATTAGTTTTTTAACATCTTTTGTTGCTTGGGAGTCAGATAACTAATGATCATGAACAACTTTTGCAAAAATCACTGAAGACTAAATTAACAGTGCCCAGTAATTGAATATTGATTAAACATTACTCTTGTAAACCATGAATGAAGTTTAATTTCACTTACAGTTTTCAGCGAGTACTTAGTATTGTTATTGATACTCCAGTAATGTTATCTGCACTGCTGTCCATTGAAGGAAATTTTGATTTGTTGCAAATGAAATTTCTGTAGTATGACGTCAGATTTCTACTTGGTGCTAAAGAAATCAAGCCCTAAATTTTATGCAAAGATTTCATGTCATAAAACAACATAGATTGTCAACCTCCACACAGCTGTAGAACCCAAATTAAAACTCGTATATATTTTTGAGTTAAAAACTGGGGAATTTTTTAACAGCTTCAGTCTAATAAGATATCCACTAGCTTTTGGTTTGCAAAATTTCGCTTAAGAGATAAGCTACAAAACGAAACTCATGGCCATCGTCTTCTTCACCTATTCAAATAACTTTAAAATAAATTCAAATAAGGATTTAATAAAATCATTTCCGTGACGAGCCTTTTGACCCTATTCGAGAAATCACACAGATTCTACTTGTGCGCTTTGCAATTGTTTTACAGCTCTTGGTAACTTAGAAAAGGAAGTAAACTCAACAAGTGATTGCCTTACGAATTCACTAATAAAAATGAAGCAAAATCTTTGAAAGTGCGCTCTTTTCTCGAGAAAAAGTAAAGCAAAAAGTTTGCCTTAGTGAATTCTGACTGTGTATAAGAAAAGCATAAACTGCGATAATCCTACACGTTCTTCACGGTGGATGGAGTGATCGATGTTCCAAGAAAGGCTTCAAAAGCACCTTTGAATTAAAAGAAGTTTTTTTGTATTATTGCTTTCTGCTGATGTTATTCACTATTCATATCTTCCACGAGGTGAACGATAAATGTAACTTGGTATTGATCAGATATGCAGTAAATACATAACAGATTGTGCCTTGAGTAACCAGCAATGGAGTTCTAGTGCCTCAGAATAATCAACAATCTTAAATGCAAAATCAAATCATGAAAAATTTTTAATCGTTTTCAAAATAGGCTATTTCTTTTTCAACAGCCCAATAGCATGACAGCAGGTCGACCAATGACAACAGATAGATTCTAATCACCATGCATGAAACTTTTATCAGCTTAACGATATGCTGATAATATCCTGCAGTCATTTGCATTATCCTTCATGGGACGCCATCTTAGGGCCATTTTCAAACAGGATAAAGCTAGAGCCCATACGACTCTTATATCTCTAGACTGCTTCTGAGTTGTTGCTACTTTTCCTTGGCCAGCACAGCTCTTTCATCAATCGAACATGTATGGGATATAGCACATCGCCAGATTCGGGCATCCACAAATGTCGCAGAGCTGACGCAACAACTGAGGAATGCGTGGCAGAATCTATTGCAGATGAGATTGGGAATCTTTATCTCTCCTTACGTCAACTTTTACAAGCGTGTTTACCTCCAGTGGGGGGGGGCGTTCACCAGTTACTGTCATGAATATTCAATATGAAATTGCTACCCACTAAAAGGATCTATGGCCTTGAATTTTTAATCAGTTCATTATCTGTATATGAGCTTTACATGTACGTAATTTCAATAAAAACAGTAACTTTCTTCAGTGAGATTTTTTTCCCATTACATAATATTGGCAAAAGACTGCATTTATTGTATTTGATTCTAAATTCAATAATTTGAGATTTAATTATTTGCCGAATGTGGTAGTTAATGTTGAATAATTGCAGGAATTTGTAATTTTTTACAAAGTGCTTTCGATCATTTTCCTATAAGTAACAGTTTAAGTTTCATTTCGTTCAGTAGTTGCGCTTCATTTTTAATTTCTTATTCCACTTTTATGAAAATATGTTTCAAAATTTATACTTTTATATTATGCATTGCTACATGAAAAATGTACTTAATTTTGTTATCATTATTAAAAATTAAAATAAATCTACTTAATAATGTGTCCTTGTTCATCGTCAACTGAAATGGATCTGTCAGTATTCTTTAATGTGGCAACCAGGACATCAGAAAAAACGGTATATGTGGATCCCTTATCACTTACTTATTTGCTAAAGAGTGGTGTGTTGACAAATATTTGAACGAAAAGTCATATGTGGACCACTTGTCACTTTATTAGAAATTTTAAAGAGCAAAGTTTATTTATTTATTTGCTACAAATGCTGGAAACAACGAGACATGCGAACGTTTCGTCTCCTTAATAATCCAAATCCTTCCAAAATTAGGACTATTTGTCTCTTTCTATCACTGGGTTTAATGCCGGTGATGAAAAAAAAGTGTTTTAAAACAAGTGGAATTTTTTTGTCTTTCGGAAAATGATATAAAAAATCTATGCTCTCAAATAAAAGTGAAACGTCAATTTTCATAGGTAATTAAAAGTGCAGAATGAAATGGATGGTAATCAGCATCGAAAACAAGAAAAAGAAAAAATTTTGAAATGGAACTGTAAAATTGCTGTATCGTCTTTTAGATGAGAAAGAAAATTGTTACTGGCCAGTTTCGATACAACTACAGAAGCCCCTTCTGCAAAGAATTTCACCTATTATTTTAAAAACTGGGAATATTATCTTTCCTATTATCCTGAACTCTATTTGAAATAATGTGTTCTCTTTTGATCATAAAAGTGCAGATGGGAAATTATGTTTTTTATTAGTTATTAATTGTGATTTTCATTTCCAGTTTCACACTTATTTTCTTTTATAACTTCCTCTATTCAATTTACCCTAATTTATCATTTTTGTGAACTCTTGAATGTTTTCAATTTTAAAACGTAGAATATAAATCAATTCAAAGTCTAATAACAATGGTGCTGGATTAGCAAGATAAAATATGGATCACATAGGTAGATTCAGCAAAACCTAACAGGTGTGGCAATTTACGTGAAATGGCCAAGGGGCGTATACTAGAGTAACAGCGAGATAGCAAATAAATGTATGCTGGCTAGCGAAAACACACTCTGAATAAACTCAGAGATTCACCCGTTTAAATACGCCCTTCACTTTAAATTTACATCCTAGCGAGAAAATTAGAGGGGAAATTGAGGAGTTCAGGAAAGGTATCAAACTTAAAATAATTTGTTTTGCAAATTAAGGAAAACACTACAACTAGAAGTATATTACTAAACCATTACTTGACGTATTTCTTAGTTACTAACATTATACATGATTTCCCAAACAAAAGTATCCCCAGATCGAATCTTAGTACAACATTGTTTCTCTTAGTGTTTAGATAACATGGAGGTCCATGTAATATAACGCATTGTGGTACATGTTATTATAAAATGTTCGGCTAACTGTCTCATGCAAATCAAATTAGCATGCTTTTTGAATAGGTTTGGTTCGCCTCTTTTGGGAGATTTCCTGTATAACGTTTTCTTTCCTTCATTTCTGATCACTGTTAAACAAGGGTGTCCTTTATGAACTTTATTTTATTGAATAAGTATATATGAGTTTTTTTCTAAAAGTTGAGCGTCTTTAGTACAAGAAGCTTTATTTAAAAGCATTAATTCCAATTATTCGGTTACGAGAAGCGTAGTTTGTTACTTTTTCTTTATTTCATCGTCTTTCTGACTTTGTCTTTTGTCTTAACTCTGTTACGATGTCAAGTTATCAGAATTCTGCCTGAGATATTTCCTTGATACTGGTCCAACACTGTTACAGCGGAATAAGACTGATACTGGTGCAACACTCTCAGAGTTGTTATAGGAAAGCTATATTACATGCCTTTCCAGCCTGTGATAATTTTAATTTTTATTTTAATTGAATTATTACTATTAAAACTTGTTTTAATAAAATGTTACAATTCACTACTTTTTAAAATTAACGCTAATAGTAATGAAGGCACTAAAATAATTCCTTGCATAATTTAAATTTAATAAAAATTTTAACTAATAGAGAAACCATTTGTTCTACTAATTTATTTGATTTATAATATTTATGGTACCTTATTTCGTAAAATTCGCTTCTAACTGATTCTGGATTACATTTATTAACAACGAGTTAGATATACATGATATATATGCATGTATATCTAACTTGAATATATATGAATATATACATATAAAAAATATATGAATGAATATGTATATATGAATGTGTACATACAATAAATATAAATTAATTATAAGCACAATTCAAAATATTTCAATGAGAATGCTTTACGAGTTATATTTAATACATTTTTAGCTTTTGATATTCGCACGAAGTATTTCCGCTTTTTTCCGCCGTACAACAAACGCTTATTATGAAAATTTAAATCATCAAATCTTCAGCAGAATACATATAATGACAAAAAAAAATTTTCTTGCCATAATATGAAAAAATGTTGTTTCTGGCATCCTTCATAATGTCGAAGCATAAACAAAACTACTAACTAGAAAATCTACTAAATATGCGTAGATGTAATACCCGGGGAAGATGAAAATAGGCATCTTACCAAAAATAAATGGCTGTCATCCACAGCGTTATTGGCAAGAAATGGCAAAGACTCTTTTCATGCAACTATGTCAAAAACGCTTTCCTTTATTAGCAAAATTGTCCAACTAACATGAGTCTAGTTATTTCTTTTTTTCTTGTTGAACTTCCCAAACTGATTTTTATTTTATTTGCTTCTATCTAAAGCTTAGGTTTGCTAAAAGATCAGCGTGTAGTAAGAAATATTCGTATAATTTAAGATGAAAGCAAACTGCTCTTGTAACGAAATTTTATAATTCTATATTTGAATAAAATTTCATTACCAACATACACTTCAATATATTTTCTAAAAATTAACAATCAATAACAATTTTATAGCATTTGTAAACCTATTTTCGTAATTTTTGAAGCCCATAAGATTCTAATAAAAAAATGACAAAATGGTGTATTGACATTTATTTGGTCTTCAAGAAGATTAAGTGATTAAGACCGCTGAACGCTGCTAGTTCAACCGAGGTTTCAAACCCAGGCGAGCGGACTGGCTACTGGCTGTATGGTTGGTTTCCGCGGTTTTCCTCGAGTGTAAGGTGAATTCGAACTAGTTTCTCTCTCCGTAAAGGCATCTTAGCTCTTGGACAAATAACCCTTATGTGCTTTTCTATATTCAAGTAATTCAACCTAAGCTTAACATTTATTTAATAAACCATACGTAAAGAAGAGAATTTTACTTTTCTGAGTTACTCTGCATAACTTTGGTTTGAATTTCGTTTGAACTCAAAAGCTATTTTCTAACTCTTTGTAATGTGTTTTCAAGCGATATTAAAGATTAAAAAAATGTTATTTTATTTTTGTTATTTGAGATTCTTGCTTTTAGCCAAGAAGATTCAGAATAGCAACTAATTATGTGCTAGCAATTGGATATATATGAAAACATAGCTAATAAAATGATGTGAATAATCCCCTAAAGGCATAATTCAAAATTTGTTATGTTTCAAAACCCAAATCCGAAGAAATTGTATTTGCATTTTATTTACCGTACTTTTGCAGATAGGTTTAACATTTCTTAAAACTAATGATAGTATATGTAACTCACTTCCTTATTTTTTAATAGCATTCGAATATTACCTAGGCATTCTGATACTTCATGGTAAAAAATTACACATCACTTAAAGCCTCTATCAGCCAGCTGCTTTGGTAAACACTAGTTATAAAAAAAAGTAGTTAAAAACTACTTGTTCTTGAGGCTAAAAATCACCTCTTTATAAACTCCAAGCTCATTACGAAAGTATTTGTGCTACATTTTACTAGAATAATTTTAATAAAATCTAGTAAATTTTCGTCATTAATAACGGCTTCTATTTATTTATTATTTTTTGTGAGTATACAGAAAATGCTTTAAAAAGCCGTAAAGTTGTGTAATTTTGTGGATACATTTTTAATCAAATTATTATGATGATTAAAATGATTAAAATGATTTTATGATTTTATGATTAAAATGAATTATTATGATCTCATGCTTGTAACTATTGATTTTTGGTATATATCATATTTAAAATTTTGTAAATTACCAGATTAAAGTTCAGAGCTACCTATACAGTTTATCTTATGCAAAACAATAATTTTCATAGAAATGAGATAATTACAAACCGAAATTTTATCTCCAAAGTCTTAGTAAACCTACATAAGAAACTTTTCCACATGCAATAACCTTTAAACATGAAATAATTACCTTCGGTTTCTACAGAATTTTTTAGCTAACACACAGTTTTTATTTTTCGGATTTTAGAAAGATCGTTTATGCACGTTTTTCTAACATGCGATCGTTTTTCAAATCGTTAATCATAACTTGTTCAGTCTTGTCATTATTTTTAGCTTCGACTTTTAAAAGCTTCATTAATTGCAGCATATTTTAGAGAGTCTTTTTTGAAATATCGGATCCAAAAATTATCCAAAATATTTTATTTGGATTAAAATATCAAGACCTATTCGTGCAGCTCGCTTATTTTATCACTAGCAGCATCTAACAAAAAGAGTTAAAGCAATGAATAAAATGATTTTAACATTTTTCATACTATTAACTAAAAGGTTTTATCTAATCTCTGTGGATACATTTTTAAATGAAAGAATTAAGACGGTAGAGAGAAAAAAATAATCGTATTTACTTCCTTTTTACTGTGCCTTTATCTTTTTCTTTTACAAAATGTTGCGGTTTTGAAATCTGTAAACGAAACTTATCTCAAATTAAATGCGTTTATTTCTAAGTAATTCAGTTTTTTTCCTTCTTCGATATTCATTACTTGTATTCGAATTCTCAGAAGACTTTTTCAAATAAAAAGAAATTAAAATTTAGTGGAACGAATGACTTTTGCTTTTAAAACTGACGATTTTAGATCTACTAAACTTTTAGCTTTCAATTTTGAAAATAATTTGCTTTTTCATTTGGTTTCATTTGATGCATTATTTCCTTCTCTAGTTTTAAATCATTTTAATTGTTTTAGTCACTTCCCTTCGTACAGAAATTAGAGTTTTCATGGCTATTCCGAATCTGTATTTCTCATGATCCTAGAAGCGTAAACTGATAGTTCCAATAAAACGAGTTTCCAAAGTTTTTTCCTAACTTTAGCAATATTAATTATGCAGTAATACAGTTAAGCACAACTAATGACATGCTGATTTCTTCCCTACACTTGCATATATAAATACAGTTCTCGTAAACCTCTCGCAATAAGAGGTGGCAGAGCTTTTCAGCATGAAGAAGAAGTGCCTTCTGTTCGTCTTAGATTTTAAATAAATGGTTTTTATACCCTTCTCAGGTTTTAGTTGCTATTTCAGACTTAGGGATAGAGTTTATTTACTATTTGAATGATTGCAAAGCCTAAAATACTTCATAAATCTTTTTCGTTATTTTGATTAACTCTGTCAGTAGAATCATAAACATATGATCAATACTATTTAAGGAAATATAACTCTTAACAACTTTATTCGAACATCCTACATAAAGATCAGCTTCACAGATTGCTCAAACTACACTAAAGAAGACCAGTTGTTTTAGTTCCATGAAACTAGGTACATTAGTTGCAGATGAAAAGAAAGGATTTACATATAATATGGTAGACTGGTATTATCTAAGTGTGCAATCAGAGTCATAATCCTAAAATTTATGTTGATTTTACTCATTACTCGGGAATGCATGATGCATCTCTAACGAAACTGTGCTTTGAGAGGTCTCCTAAACGAGCAATTGTCAGAAACGGAGTTCACCGCTTAACGCGAGAAAATTATGCATATTGCAGTATGGAGATGGAACCTGGACGAGCCATTCAAGCAAATTAATCTGTGGAAACTGCTGTCGCATATCATAGGAGAAATTCTGCAAATGAAACAGAGAAATATTCCAATGGAGATCAAACATCTTTTCATTCCATAGTTATTTCTGAAAGCTGCTGCTGCTATTATATATAGAATAACAATAAATTCAATTGTCTTCTAGATACATGTACCATGAAATTTTGTTAGTAGAATAATTTGGTAAAGTAAGTGTATTTGTAATTCTTCAGGCATAATGTTGATAAAATTCAAGTATTGACAACACGAAATATTAATATGTATGTTTGAAATTTCTACAATAACAGATGCTAATTACTGATACTATTTATCATATCAGTTCACCTTTATATCCTTTACATTCATTAAAACTCTCACTGAAGACATTAGCAATAGAATATAACAAACACAAAACTTCATATTCAAAGAAAACATATATAAGTAATTCAAAAGACAAAAATGATAAGAAATGTCCGAAGACTTCTCATTGTTAAAGTAAATTTCAATATTTGATCCATTTATCACACAGTGTATTCCAACACAGTTTTCTATCTCTTTTCAAATGTTCTGAACTATATTTTTATTATCTCCCGCAATCTTTGCTTTTGGAGCTGGAGACAGCAAGCCTTTTCATTTTGAATGAATTATTTTTGTACAGTAAGTTCATCTGCGGGAACAAATTGATCATTGAATCTCTTCTGCGGTTCTGAGTAAAATCGAGGCTTCCCAGGATAAGAGAAATGGATTATCAATGGTCTCGAACAGGTGGGTTGAAAGTTTAATGCACATCTTTACTTCATGTCTTCAAAACTTACCTTTCGAAGACCTACATTATTGCTTGCACAAATTTGCCCATCGATCTCTTAGATGTGTATCTGTATTCCTTAAAAATATCTAAAATTTTCGTGCATTGGAATCTCATTCATCAATTATCTTCTACTCCTTTCCAATCGGAAACGTGAAAACGCCTTTTCATAGTCTCACTTTTTTTTTTTTTTTTTTTGACCAAGCACTACAACTTTAGCGTGAGGTACTAAACTTTTACTACGTTAACGAATAGCAACGCTCAACAGCATTCTCATGTACTGGAATCTCATTAATTAGTTGGCTTCTACACTTATCCAATCGGAAGCGTGAAAACGTTCCGATTAATTCCTTTTCTTTTAACTTTAGCGAGATATACTAAAACTTTACTATTTTAACGAATAGCAACGCTCAACATTTTCATGTGCTGGAATCTCGTTAATCAATTAGCTTCTATTCGTTTCCAATAGGCAGCAAAGAAATCGCCTTTTCATCTTCTTTTTTTTCGACCAAGCACTAAATCTTTAATTGAGGTACTAAAACTTTACTATGTTAACGAACATCAACACTCAACAACATTTTCATGCTCTGAAATCTTGTTAATCAATTAGCCTCTTCTCTTTTCCAATTGGAAGCGTGAAATAGCCTTTTTAAATCTCCTTCTTTTCTTTCGACCAAGCACGACAACTTTAACATGAGGTACTAAAACTTAACTATGTTAATGAACAGCAACATTTTAATATACTAATCTCGTTAAACAATTAGCTTTTACTCTTTTCCAATCGGAAGCGTGAAAACGCCTTTTGTTACACTCCTTTTCTTTCGACCAAGCACTACAACTTTAATGTAAGATTCTAAACCTTTACAATGTTAACGAATAGCAAAGCTCAAAAACATTTTCATGGACTGAAATCTTAGCTTCTACTCTTATCCAATCGGAAGCGTGAAAACGCCTTTTTTCAGTTTCACTTCTTTTCTTTCGACCAAGCACTAGAACTTTACAGTGAGATACTAAAACTTTGCTATGTTAGCGCTCAGCATCATTTTAATAAAGCTGGACTGAACTCGAACGTACCTACAGTTAGAGTTAAATGTTTAAATTTTTGTTTATTTTTATTAATTTTTACTTTGAAATTCTTCATTTTCTTACTACCGAAACCTGCACTGTTTCGTCATGTTAATAACTTCTGAATTATATCGATGTGTTCCCCATTTTTAATAATAAATCTTTAATAATCAGGCTCTCTATTTTCATGATTGTATTTCTTTCAAGTGTAACATTTACAGCACTATTGTTTTACGAATTGAGCCTAAAAGTTCCAGAAATATAGGTTAGGAATTTGGTTAGGAAGACCACAACCACTTTTACTTAATTTCTACTCCACTTTCTTAAACAAAATATTCTAACTCAACATCTCTTCCATTATGGAAAATATTATTTTGGTACCTATGTAATTAATCTAAGTATCAGTTTTGCTTCTTTAATAAGCATATTAAAATTATATTAACTTAGTAACAATGAAACTTTCGTTTTATGACTTACTTTTCAAGTCTTCAGTCATACAAGTTTAGCCAATCGAGACCTTTTATAAAATTTTCATTTATGGGAGAATAAAATTAAAACGTAGAATTTCCTAACTGCATGTCATACTTGCCTTAAAATTTGATCTTTGAAATTTTGTCTTGCGCTTTCAGTCATTTTGAGATTTAGCTCTGTCCGATATTAATAACTAACGGACGAATTAATAGCCAGAATTTTAAATTTCTATAGCCAGAAAATATTTAAACAGCTGTTTGATTAGGCAGTTTTAATTGTTAGAGAATTTAGGCCAGTTATGCAATTTTAGCCAATAACTGTAGTTTTAGTCAGTGACTCGTAAGATTTGAACTATTGATTTTTTGTTGGCCGCGAGTTGTAGCCTAATAAAATTTTAGCTATCACTGGTGCGTTGTTTTGTTAAGTTTTTTGTTCTTAGACTGGTGATCACTTCACGTTCCTTTGATACTTTCTAACCTAAGGTAGGTCACGACAATGAACTAAATTAATGCCAAAAGCTTTAAGTGCTATGCGCGGTTGTTTGAAGTGCTCGGTAATTCTGATTTCTATTTTCAAACATCATTACTTATTTCGCTGCTATATTGAGATTAAAATTAGTATTAAAATATATATTAGCGTTAAAAAACATTAATATTATTCTTCTGATAATAGTTAAGGGCCACAATGAGCTTCAATAATTACATATCATCCGTGCTTAACTACTCTTTCACTACTCTTTCAGCAAACAACAAACCAATATCTATACGAATTCGCATCTTTGTTCCAGAATCTTTTCACATTCGTGCAGACCTAAGGTAATATAAACAAGACTGGCAATTAAATTACTCCTTCGCAAACAGCACTATTTTTCAACGATCTACGCACAGCCGCGAACACTAATGAAACAAATAATTTTATTTTCCTCACCACCGAACTCGCCTCTAATGTCTCACCCCCCCTTCTCTTACTGAGCAAGCACCATTCACATCTGTGTTGAGTAATGAGCGCGCGCCAGGCCTTGGAAACAATTTCGTCTCTAGTAAACACGATTAATCTTTGCAGAATATTCGAGTTTCTGTTTTCCTTTGACTTTTTTGTTTGTGCTTGTGTAACACGCTAGGAGTAGATGACGCTTGAACGCATCAACTTTTCTGTGGGATGCGGTTTGATTATTCAGGGAAGATGAGAATTTGTCGAAGAGTTTGGGAGAATCTCAGAAATCATTTCGCTATTGGAGGCTTTCCTTGTTAAATCTGCAGCCAGAGAACCGGTTTGCTTCTCTAGCTTATTGATGAAATAGGAAAGGATATAAATAATTTATGTATGTTATAGAACGTCAGAGGTTTATAAAAATAAAAATGCTTGTTTTTATTTCCAGAGAAAATTTACCAGAAGCTATTACATACGTAATAGAAAGGCCTTTCAGTTAAAGAAGAACTCAAAGAACATTTGCTTAGATTTTTATATGAGAATCGGCCACGAAATGTCCTCTTAGATGAAATGAATTTTGATTCATTTTTTTGTTCGTTGTAAGTGGAAATCAGTATTTTTCCTTGCTTGAATGTAATTTGTGTTGTGAGTGTTACAGTTCGAAATCTTACAAAACGATATATTAGTGATCAAAATTTTCAGAAGACGAGTTCATTAACAGTTTAAGGATATGAGATTTCTGGATGAGTTAATTGTTAACTGCGTGCTCATTTCGTTGACATTATACCTATTTAACATTAAAAAATAGTCATAAACCTGTATTGATCATCAGAAGAAGTAAATCATTAGAAATAAGGTGCATACACGGCTTATATAGACTTTTATTTGTTTTGATTAAAAAAATTTACAAATTTGGGGACCTTGGACTACATTGAGATACCAGAGTATTTATCTTTTGCATATCCTATAAAGTGTTTACAAGACGCAGGATCTCTAATTAAATTTCACGCGGCATGACAGATAACTAGCTCTCAATGTGGTGTCATTCAATATTATGTAAGTTTATCTTTGAAAGCATAATTGTTGTTGCTGAATGATTTGAAAGTGTTACATATACTTGCTAATGGTTTACTTTTTATTTTGTTGCTTAAGTTTAATTGTTATAATTTATAATTAATTTGATTAATATAATGTAAAAACTAATAAATTTTACAGATATTTGCACCATCATTGTAATTAATAAAAATTTTTGGCGCCATAAATTTTAGTACCGCAGTATGAAATAATGGTTTTACATTTTCAGTACTTCAATGTTTACAACACCACAAGAAAAACGGAAAATGATAGCATATCTTTACTTATGAGCAAATGCAAAGTCTCCGCGATTACTATTATAGCATGCTTAAGCAGCAGTTCATTTTAAAGTTCTTTCCGGCTGAAGCTTTTGAGCGAAATTATGTTCAATGGATGTGAAACCAGGATCCTTTCTTTTGAGTTACGCAATATATTTTGCAGCATTTCAGTCAAATTTCTTTCCTGCTAAATTTCATATGCATTTGTTTATATAGAGTTTAAATAATACCATACTACATCAATATTTCTAAAACTGTAACTTAGCTTATGTTACTTAATATGAATTCTGAATTAATGAAAACCAATCATGGCTACTCCGAAGAAATGTTCATCAAATTAACTTCATGAATATGTATCAATGCATTCATATTCTAATGAATATGTATTAATGTATTCATAATGTACCACTAAAAAAAACTAAACTCAGTGACGCAAAGCCCTAGTGGGCCACAACCTGCAATGTCCCGAAATCTGCTTTCTTGACCTTGGGCCCCGAAGTACATCGACATATGCGTTGGGCAAGTCATCAGCTTTTCGCAGGGCCCCCGGTTTTTAGTTCCCAAGCGAACTTGGTACTCATTCTATCGACTCATTCTATTCAAGGGATGAAGGGTTGAGTCTACCTTGCTCAGCTCGGGGATCGAACCCCGGACCTGTGGGGCAGCTGCGCGACTCGCTAGCCACTTTGCCACCAGACGTACAATGTATCAAGCAACACCAGGTGGTACTGTATTCATCAAATTAAGTACATGAATGTGTTTTCATATGCCTTTCTTCTTATGTATAATTAACATTTTAAAAACGAAAAATAATTCAGTACCATATTGCTATATCTCAAAACACAACATGAGTACCAGCTCTTTTTCATGTTTTGAAATATGTCTGGGAAATATTCTTCTTAAAAATTTTCGATAAATTTCATATTAATAGATCGCTATTCTCTTGTTTAATCAATATGTGAGCTAATGAACTGCCAATTCTGAAATCTGTTGTCATTCTTCGAAGAGTAATATATGTAATTTAACCTTCAAATTGTAACAGTACAGCGAATAAAATAAAATAAGCAGTTGATATGTAATATAAATGCATTACTAATATATATATATATATATATATATATGAGCAATATAATTAACAAAGATAATTTTAGTATTTTAAATTGTGTCCTTGATTTACAAAATTTGATTTTATTGCCTGTCATATGTGTAAATTAGTGTATTATGCAGCAACATGTGTTACAATTCATGCAAATATTTTTACCCTCTTATACCGAAACTTTTAAACTTCAATTTTATTCTTTTATGACTTCCTCCAAAACTGGGCCTTGTTTTACTCTCGCATCATTGGCAGGCGATATTACTAAGTTGCTTTTTTGTGTAATTCTCAGAGCAAAGATCCGTTTCTCTTCCTTTGCAAAAAAAAAAAAAAAAAAAAAAAAAAAAAACCATCATAAAATATGTTCTTTTCATGATAAGAAGGAATTGAATTTTTTAACTCTATATTTTATTCACAAACGTAATTATTGAATCGGTAAATAATATAATATCATTTATTTGCCTTTAGGTTTTCAATTTAATTAATGTTTATATTCAATAAAGCACTTTAGAGTTTTTAAGCTTTCCAGATTAATCCAGAAAAGTATGAATATACGTATACAGAAACATATACATTTATATTTTATACAAAACATAATAAAGAGTAACTTTGAAAAATTTAGCATACAAAAAGGAGGCATATATGTTTGTTTGAATAATTTTAAATCGAAGAACATTGATTTACTAACGGTTTCTTCCAGTGCACAAAACAGCTTTTGTAAACTTGTCCTTAGGTGATAAGATACAAACAAAATATGGAGTAACATAAAGATATAATTAAATAGCGGAATTAGAATTTAAATATTTAAGAACAAACATTTAAAATACTGTGAGGAGTGTCTCACGCTATCCTGAATTCTCAAAACCTTTTGAATAGAAAACTCTATGCTATAGATAAGCAAATAAAGAAATGATCATCATCCATGAAGTTGGAATCGCAGAGACACTCATAACTACCAAAAATTCCATTCCTTTTCAAATGGGTCACCAAGCAGTCATGCCCAACTGCCAGTCGGAACACAGCAACTGCTCTATCTCGAGCGCAATCCGATAAGTCGCCAAAACCTTTGCTCCAGACTTTGTTTTCAATACGATTTGGGGATAATAAATAAAAGGATGAACAGCGTAGTCTGTTGGCAAAGCAGCTTTCGGAAATGAAGGAAGGAAACTGTTCCTTATGAATCGGAGAGGTGTAATGCAGGTTATGAATTATTAGCTAGTTTTTTCATCATAAAATACTTCTACGCATCTTAATATTTAATACATCTTGATCTAATATTTTACATAATCGTATTATGTTGAAAAAAAATTATAAAGAAGGGTTAATGTTTATTTAACTATTTTTATTATAAGTACTGTTCTTTTCATAAATAATAATAATAATAATAAAGCGTTTTGTGTGAAACAAGAAATGTTTCATTGAGAAACGAAAATATATATATATAGTATATTTGCATTCTTATAGGCTGCAAACATCATTTAGCGAAATGACGTTTAAGGCATGTAAATCTAGATGTGTTCAAACACGTATGGTATGCGCATGCGTAGATTAGCTGTTGTCAAATGTGCCCTCAAAAATTCATTAGATATACGAATATTCTACCGAATGTTAAGACTGAGGGAATATGAGAATCAGAAGGTTCCGAATGCTTTCCTCGGACGTCCAGTTTTGCAAATTCCATTTCGTATATGCATACTTTGGTCACTTTAATTTTTTTATTCTGCATATCCCTGCGTAATGGTATTTTCCTTTTCAGTACTTTCAACAGAGTTCTTTTTTAGTATTTACAAATAGTATACGGCCTTAAAACTTAGGGGCATATTTTATCATTTAAAAATATAAGAGTAGTTAAATATTCTCGTTTAAAGAAAAATTCCGAAAACGAAGATTGCCAATGATTAAATTTTAAAAATACTTCCCAAATATTAATATATATGTACAATAAATAAATGCCAATTTATTCATTGCATAAATGAAACTGGAAACAGAAAATCAAAATTACAGAATTTCGAAACATCAGCCTGTCGGTTCTAATACGAGGAAATTTGACAAACTGCAACTTGAGGCGGAAATTTACACATGTTAAACATCGCTATTTTAAAGGGAACTGAAATATATCATTACTGAAACATCAGAGCTAGAGGGCTGTTTTAAGTCCCTTGAAGTAGGTATTTAAAGTCAACATCACTGAGGACTGATAATGATAAAATATGATGGGTAAAGGGTTCTGGGATGAAGAAGTTTCTGAATTTCGAATCTGCTGTATTGATTTTCGATTGCCTAGCCGTAAATTTATGCCGCTTTCCCTTGCAAAATTACTTTAGTTTAGATCAGGTTTATGTAAAAATATAAAATACATTAATTTTAGGGTTATATAATATTTTCTGCCAAATATTCAAAAGTTTTAAAATAATTATGGAAACGAACATACATATCTTACATTATTAAATTTCAGATTTCTCTGCAAAAGTTTGTAATTATTTTTGAAATTAATTTTGGTTACATCTTCAAATTAACCATGTTGTAAAAATATGGTATGTTCCTAAATTTACTATTACGGCATTTAATAAAAAGGATAAATTAATAAATTTCGCTCACTTTATTGTAAAGATATAAGGATTTTTTTTGGAAGTAGGAAAGATGAAAATTAACAACCGCCTTCTCCGGGAATCGAACCAGGGACTTCTGGATTATCGTCCGAGCGTGCGGAACCACTACACCACGAAGGCACGTTAGGAAAGCGAAAGAAATACCTTACACTATATAATACCAAAAGTCTAAAGACTTACATCAAGTTAAAACAAATCCTTCTAATTCATGCCAAAACTTTATTTAGAGAAAGAATATGATTTTTCAGTTTCGTTAAGACCAGAAAAGCTGTAATTTTTTCCCCTCCGAAAATCGGAAACTAACCCCTATCATGTATTTCTATGAATGCGAGTTATTTAAAATCAAATCTCATTGGAAAATTAAAAAATTCATTAGAATATTTAACTTAGAAGAATTTATTTTCACGAAAGAAATTTACGAAATATAAATTAAATTTGAAAGGTAGTTTATAAAGAAAAACACTCAAACAGTCAAAATATTTAGGCGAAACGACTACTGTGATGTTCTTTATGGTAGATTAGCTTCTGTCCATGTTCTATATCGTAAGACACAAAGCAACCTGCAGCGAGCTTGTTCAGCTACAGACAAACAAACGTAGTACAGTTAATCTCCACTCAAATCATATTATCCACTTCAAAGGTGGTGAGCGGTAGTACTATTAAAAACTACGTATATTTATAGCTATACGACGGGGATATACATTTATGATAAATATATATTTGTATACGAGCATATACGCTTTTTGTACACATATATTTATTTATGTACACAGCATTACATAATGCTACAAAGTTTCTAAACAAATCTCGTAAACAATCGTTTCCATTTCATTTAAAATTTTCTAATTGTAAATATCAACTGCTTGCTTCATTATCATTTATTTATTTTTATTTATTCAAAATAATACCCAATTGTTTGCTGCTGCCAGAAGAAAGATCAGTGCAAGGTTACCTAAAAATATGTAAATATTTTTATAAAAGCAAAACAAACTGTGTATTTTGCCAATATTCAAAGCTTACAAATTTATAAGATATTGCATTAAAATATGAAAATCAAGTAAAAACGTAAGGGCAATACTGTAAAACTGTAGGACATCGGATACAAATTTATAACAGGAAAGAAAGAGTTCTTTCATTTATGAAGGTGAAAACGATTAAATATCCTTAAACATATACACGGAGAAATAGAAATTTGTTTATGAGAAAAATCCTTTAATGTCTGTAAATGCAAGAATTTTATCATATTTCCATTTATAAAACTTCAGAATGTCAAAAAGTTCAAAAACAACAATTGGATAAAATTACGAAAATAACACAAAAAAATAAAGAAAAAGAAAAGAAAATCTTTAAAAATACAGATTTTAACGTCGTTCCAGAGATATGGTAAGATTTTTTATACTCTCGCAACGTTCGCAGTTTACCAGTCTGTCTTCTACTCACTCCTGCTAATACTATTTTTTTCTTTGCTGTTAAGCATTGCTTTCTTCGCTCTTATGTCACATAAAATTCAGCAGTAAAATCAAAACTTTTTCAAAAGCAGCATATTTTTAGTTTCTAATATAGTGTTAAGTGTCGCCATACATTTTTTTCGGTCTTTTCTCTTTCTTTAAAACGACTTATACAATATTTTTTTATTTTTATATTATTAAATTTTTGCCTTTTTAAATTTATTTATTAAACACCACTTTCTTCACAGTTACACCACACAAAATTCACCATCAAAATCACAAAATAATTAAAAAAAGCATATCCTTAGAACTATCCATAACGTATTGCAATACATTTGTTTAATATTCGCCATGTCATTTCTTTATTATAAATATAACGCTTTATGGCAACATTCTTTTCGTTTAAAAATGGATACGGACACAAAGGGAAGGATCGAGTTAGCACCTCTGGTACTAAAATTTATAAAAATGGAAACCAAATTGCAGTTACATGATATGTGGAAATTATAGTACTATATAATGACCTTAAGGAAAATCCAATAAATACTGAAGATTCAAACTGTTGAATATTAAAATAGCAGGGAGGGAAATTTATAAAAGGGAAAGATCTGATAATGGAAAAACATTTCACAATAACTGAAAATCTAAGATTAGAAGACTGACAATCAGAAACAAAGAAGTCTGGAACTTCAGCTTAGAGCAATTATACTGCAAGAATAAGTAACAATTTATTATTTAAACGTAAAATATTAAAAGCGATTTCTGGTAAATTCATAGTTTATTTTCCCTTCTCAAGACAATGAATTTACAGAGCTTAAAACAAGGGGTCCTTATATTGTTAAAAAATTAGCAAACGTTAAATACTAAAGTGTGAAAAATTAAAATATAGGTGAATTTGCATAAAATTATTTTTCCTGTCATTTCAAAGAAATTTTAAATATACATCTTACAAGGTAACTATATTCTAGGAAATAAAACAACCAACTCCATTTTTACAAGGGAACTATATTTTAGGAAATAAAACAAAAATAGTGGAATGATAGTTCTAGAACATGCAAAACCAGTAGAAGTAACAATGTTGTTTTCAATCAAATTGTACCAAAAATTTTTAGTACCCCTTTTTTCGACTGTGTTTATTAAATGCATTTTTTTCTTTGGAAACATACCAAGATATGTGTACAGTAATTTTTTCTTCCTAAAGAGAATAATGCGCTATAAATTTAAAAGTTTCTTAACAAATATAAATCAGTTTTGTTGTGCAAAAGAATTCGTAATTTCACAGAAGCCGGAGAAAATTTATAAAATTCTTCCCAAACGAAATATTTATAAGTGATTCTAAATTTTCATTATATTGTACGTAAAACGAAGATTTATATTAGGAGAAGCTGATTTTCTGATTTTGGATGGAATACAAATCAAAAGTAGCAGAAATAATCTATCGGAATTTTCAAGATTAACGTTTGCTTGGGCCGCCAAAGGGAAAAGATCAAAAGCTAGACCAAAGTGGACTTGAATGTCGAAAATGTGCGAGATTTAAACTGGATTTCATCGCCTGAGATAAGCAAAGGAAGACATGTTATATCACAACAGAAGTAGGACAAGACTGATAGATTACTTCTTCAAGCTAATTTTACATAAAAAAGTTAATAATTTCAAAAATACAAAAGCTGCTTTAAATTGGGTATAGGAATGAGGAAAAAGGCAAGAAGCAAGCCGTATTATTAATTATAATTTATTATTTGCCATTTTCTAATAACAGATTCATTCATTTGAACAAAACTGTAGTTAATTTCATCCTTTTATGCTTGAAACAATTCTAGCATTGTGTTCAGAATGCTTGTAGTGCCTCTGAAATTTTATTATCCTTGATAACGAACTATGTAACTAATTCTTTACGATTCTGTTTTGACTAAGTCCTCTCTGTATTACCTTTTATACGAGCAACCTTTGTATTATTTTTCATGAAGAAATTTTAATGAAACATTTGAGTAGTTTAAACTGCTCTGTTCCTTTGTCAGATATATTCTGTGGGAATTTAGAGAAGCAAACTGTATATTTGCTTCGTGATCAAATTTCAAAGTACTTAGTAAAACTTACTAAAAGAGATTGCGTTATAAATATGAATTTTAAGGACTTTTCTTATATGGCAATACTTTTTCAGTGTTAAATTCAAATGGAGATTTTAAACAAGTGCCATTTGAAGTATTAGTTCGATATAAATCGAAGAAGAAGTACAAAAATAATTGTACTTCTTCTTCCCTAAAGTTTTTTTACACCAAAGTTTTGTTAAACAAATCGTTTTGAAAACCAAATTTAGTAAATGAAATTACTAATACGTAACATCTAACTGTACTCTCATTTACTGCCTAATTATTGCATTTTATTACTTCGAAAATTAAAGGCCACAGTTTCTCTAAGATACAACAAATAGAAACGAAACTAAAATTCAAAATGTGCTTCTTTAAGCTAATTCTGTCTGAAAAGAAGTACGAAACATCCAAAAAGGATATTTTGAACCCAGTCAATTCAGAGCTTATAAAAAGGGTATATTTTGTTCGAAGTAACTGAATATTTACAAAGTGCGAAAGGTTTTCTTCAGTAACTCGATTAAAAGAAATAAAAACACTGTAGTAACTAACAGTATGTAAACATAAGAATGTAAATTTATTTCCATAAGAAGAATTCCAGAATAAATACCAGTTATTTAGGTTAGAAGGATGAACAAGGCTTGAAAAAATATTGATAATAAATTCAAAATTCAAAATAAGTTCCGCAATTCAAATAGCTGAGTGATTATTTGAAGGTTTTACATCTAGTGACACAAGATTGAATCCATATTTTTCAATTCAAAGGATCTTTTTAAATATAGAATGCATAATTTCGCGGTCTTGAGGCCTTTTTTTTTCAGAATATAAAATTAATTGATATTTTAAAATCGTGTCCTTCTCAGAAAATATAGCTGTAATAGCATATAAGGCTTTTCAGAACTCTTAATCTCATCTTCTATTCATTCCATTATGCAAGTTAGGTGATTCGTCGTCTCTTTCGAAACTTAGTTTATCTTGATATTAACTCTCATATTACTATTTTATTTGTTCGTACATTATGATATGATAATTAACAGTTTTAAAAGTATCGCTAATCGCTCTAAAAGGGAATTAAATTAGCGACTAATAAACATTGATTTGAAAAATCATGATAGCATCTTCATTTAATAAATTAATATGCACTTTCGCTAATCTGTGATTTTAGATTTCTTTCACAAAACATCGACTTTTGAATATAACTCTTTTTTAACAGGTTATTAATATGATTTTATTATTCTCCGATTTACTCTATCACTTAGAGGATTTGGAAATGAACAAATATATCATTTCGTTGTTAATTTCCTTTATCCCTTTCTTTGTTTAGTGTAGCTAAAATGTGTTCTTTGTTCACTGTGGGCTCAAAATGCAAATAACCTACATATTCATTTGAAATTAATTTGTTCATACTGTATAGCCTGCTTTATTACGTTCGACATATTTTACGCTTGCCTAATCTTCAGAGATTTTAAAACAACTATTATGTTGTCACATGTAAAAATAACTCTTGTACACCTTGTCGTGTCCAGTTAAGCAAACTAGCTAACAAAATATAGCGATTTATGTATGTCTTATGAGTGTAACTTCAGTTTACATAATATCTAATAGTCTTAATTATGTCTTTTTATTTTTGTCATTCTACATAGCTTCTTGAGGTATCAAATGAATTTTTGCCATTGAAAAATTTAAGCTCAGTTTATCAATAACATGCAAGATCAGAGGCATTAACTAAACATTTATTTGTAGCCTTAAAAATTTTTAACATTTTGAAATATAGTGAAAGAGGAAATATTCCTGCGACTCGCAGAAGGATCAGGAAATGTTTGCGATTCCAGAACCCACTGCCAGTTGTGCACAAATTTAGCAAAACCTCCTTATTTCTGAAGATATAAATTGCATCTTAACAAGCTCTCAACGAAAAGAAGTTTGTTTACTCAAGTTGAGATTAAACTCCAAACATTTAAGTCGCAGGCGCTTAACAGCAGCGTACGTAAATCGACATAAAAGCAACAGCTGCGAATTAATGTAGCTGCAGTATTTCTTAAATACTTAAAATGCATCTCGTGTCCTCTTTTTCATTCGTTTAAGTTTCCTGATTCTGGAGCAAACGATGTAATTTCAGTGGGAAAATGAAAATAAAATAGCGAAGCAACATAAAATCTCAATAAATTAGCCAAACCTGAAAAGAAATTTTCTCAAATTTCAAATTAGATGTTGAGAAAATACTTTAACGGAACTCACATGGAATATTCAATAAATAAATATATTCCATGCCTATTAGATCATTCCTATATTTTTCACGGTTTTTTCCTGTTCCCTTCCAGGCAAACAGAAAAACTGAACATTTTCCAGAAAAGAACATTAAAATAGTCCCTCAAATGTTTGAGTTTCTTGCCGCATCGTTAGAAGTTACAAATGATGGTCAGATACTATAGATCTACTTTATCTATAAATGCTATAGTATGTAACTGTAACACTGTAAGGTACTTTCTTTTGTTCTGTTCATCTTTATATTTTTCAATTTTTTTTTATCATTTTATCTTCAAGCTGTTTTTTGTCTTTTTATCGAAAGCTGAAAGATATAAAATTGTATTGCCTAAAACTTTTAAGGAAAATCATTATATTGAGATATGATTTCTAAAGCTCACTGTCTAGAAGCTACATATAACATAAAATACTAAATATTCTTGCATTATGTGAAAAAATATAACAATACTTAAATTTTCTAGTTAAAATTCCTACAGACACAATATACGAAGCTAATTCTTTTGTAGATTTTGCTATCCTTCATTTATTATTTTAAAAGAGCTATGAAAATCTTAAATGGGAAGTGATAGAAGATTCCTAGTCACTTAATAGTCGAAAGTGTTAATAATTTGATTATGTTTCTAAGCATGCTTTTTGCATATGAAAATTAATCCAATCTTCCTAGAAGCTCGGCATAGATTTTAAGTATATTGATTTTTTTTTATCAAGGAACTAAAGAATCCATAAAAATTTTGCTACCATTAATAATATTATAATTGTGAATTACTGCCATCAAAGACATTAGGCATTCTAGGATCTTCCTAAGTTTAATAATTCTAATCCAATCAACGTCTTTGTTGTCAGTCTAATCCAATCTGTTCCAGCCAATCCAATCTTATGTTAATTTCTAAATATTCCTAATCCAGTCTTTCCGTTTTATAGGCAAAGATTGGGGAACTTTTCTAACTATAATCAAGAAACAAGTTCCTCAGTAATAAAATACAGCGATCGGTTTTTCTACTGCAAATTAAATCTCTGTGCAAGTAAATATAAATAAAGTTATACAGTTCTTTGCCATCAATTTAACGACACATTCTCAAAACTTAAGGACGTATATTCCAGAAGTGTTCAAATCCAGATCCGTACGTATATCGCAAGTCAAATCTCTTATCAGAATTACAAAAGAAAAACGTGGATATGAAAATTATTGGATGTAAATCATGCGCTAAATAAACCTAAATTAAACTTTTTACCTAATAACTTGGAAATAAAAAACGTGCATTTTTTAAGAAATTGTCAATTTTGAAATTCACGCATAACCAAATTTTTATTCCTTAGAACTCTACTTAGGACTGCTACCATAATAAGAAGAAAACTGCGTTGTGTCTGTGACAAAGCGGTGGTGTTAGAACATATAGCCAAAATAAGCACATAATTAATGAAATGGCTGAGAAACATCTCTGATATTAATTCTTGGAGAATTCAAAAACTAACTTGTCAGCGTGTTTCGCCATGCATTGTCCAGACTGAACGAGCTTTGAGACGTCTGGTAAATGAACATGAATCTGCGTTAAAAAAAAGGAGCAATAAACATACAGTCGATAGTTAATTACAGATGGGAACTTAATCTTAACTTTTTTCTGCCAAAATTAACCTCTTTAGTTTAAAAAGCTTTTTAGTTAGTGAACTTCTTCATTTGGTGAAACTTGGAAGCTTTCCAATTTGCAAAATTTTATCTTCTTTAATTAATGACATTAATTTCAAACCAGTTCTTTCTAAAGCTTTCAGAATTTCACTTTTTTCGTGTTTAATTTCTATTTTCCCCAACAGATGGGGTTGCATTCGTACTTGATTTTTCTGCTCATTGCCTTCGCTATAAAAATGGTTATCGCTCCTCCCATTTTGGAAAAACTTTTCTGCTCCTGAAGAAGACGCACTTGTGTCTTAATTTTAAATATTTATTAGTCTACTACAGTCTAATACATAATTCTAGAGAGAAAGCCTTGCTAACATGGAATCTTAAAAAGATATCACTTCAAAATTTAACCTAAATCCATTTCTCTTCCAAAAAAATCTCCTTTGGCCAACATTGTCAAGAACTTAGTTATTAAATTCATTCCTCGTGGAAGGCATTCCATATAAAACGGATATCTATTGCTTGCTTTGCCATGATCAATTAATCGGACAACATGAAGAAGAGAGACGTCTATTTCACTCTCTAGAAATACGTAGTTTTTATTATTATTAAGCGCCGAACGTGCTGACCGTTACACTACAAAGGCATGCTAAAAAGCGGAAAAAATACCTTATATACACCGACTGCGGATTAGAGGATCCAATCACCAAATCTTGGTGAAGGAGAATCATGATCCACCACCCTTTTTAGTTCGGGGGACAATGTAGAGTCATTAGGACTTTTTTGATGCTGAAAGAGGGAAATATGAGCAATTTCCTCGCCGGCACTCGAACCTCGGACCTCTCGAATACGCGCCGAGTGTGATGACCATTACACCACGAAGGCATGCTAAGAAGTAACAGAAATTCCTTTTAAATACTAAATTGAAAAATTTTCGCTTATATTTTAATGCATTTTAAAATACAGTATATATATAGATCACAGAGAAGTTACATTTAGAAAAACTTTGTTTGTTTCTGGTAATCGGCTTATTTGCTGCATACACTCAGGGCCGTGCTAAAACTAGCAAAAATCATTATTCCCAGAAAAATACTTTTAAACGGATTCACATTCATGCCGAACTCTGATCTTATATTTTTTAAATATTGTATAATTATTTTAACTTTCGAGCAAAATAAATCTTTCTCCCTTGGCATAGTGAAAATAACCCAAAGCAATTTATAAAACATATTTAGGTCAAAACACTAAAAGTGTAGGTTCGTACTTTGATATGGTTTCAAATACCCACGACATAACGTATTTATATTCTTTTCCCTCTATTCTCCCGCACTGAGCTAACTCATCCTGGATAAAATACGACTTCTCCTCCCCTCGCATAAACTGTGTTTGAACTCAAAGAAAATTCTGAATTGAAAATGCATTTAATCATATTATGAATGGATTATGTTCTTAAGGTGTTTGAAGTGAATTATAATGACAACAATACAAAATTAGGAGCTGCAGATCACAAAATAAGAAAGAACTTGTAAAGAACAAGACATCCATAGACACATCTATAGAGAAGTGTCAAACTTATATTTTACTTTACTTATTTTATAACAACATATGCTAATATAAAATTTGAAACCATTTCGTTTTCAAAAAAGTAGTTCGTCGCCCAGCTCTTTCGAAAACAGTTCCGATTTTGCAGCTGGCATCAGTCCATAACAAAAGCATGAAAGATGGTGCTGGCAGACATTCAGGCAGTATTCTGATTTTAAAAAGAAATAGTTTAGTCTTTACACCACCCCCGTTCATTAAAGCTACGCTGAAAGATTTGTTCAAAATTTCACAACTTTGTTATGCTCCATTTTTGAATCACACTCTGAACATTAGTAAATAACACATACGAACATTATGCTAAACTCGCATCGTTAGAATGCGTTTCATAACGTCCTTCTAAAACTTTGAATATTAAAAATTTTTATGATTATACTGATTTACGTAGTCAAAGAAAAAATAATGGTTGATATGTGATTAAATATATATGTAATAAGAGCCTATATAAAAGTATTTTCTTTGTGCTTAACAGGTAATGATTAAGAAATGTGCAGAATCATTTATATAACGTTGTTGTTTTTTTCTCGGTCATAATTAGACTCATTCTGGTAGCGATAAATTACCAACACTTTTTGTTCATTCATTCAATAATAAGACCTCAAAACGGTTAACAACACAATTAATGCAAATGAAATTAGTACAAATTTGATGCTGGTAGCTGTTTAGCAACAGGCTTGTTCCTACTTTTAAAAGCATCATATTAATAACATAATCACTTCTCCCCATATAAGTTATTTTCTCTCTTCTGTCCGCATGTCTTGGTGGTAGCACACTCAGCGCGTCATTGAGAGGCCCATGTTCGAGTCTCGGCGAGGGCATTGCTCATTTTTCATCTCTCCTGCTTCAAAAACAACCTAATGACTCTACAACGGGAAGCAGTATCGTTAATCATGAATTAATTAGAGGTCTGGGGATGAACTTCGTAATTCTTTCCAAGCACTACACAAACTATTTATTCAATTAAGGCAAAGTACACTAGTACTATCCACTATTGAAGAAGAACATCTTTATGGAGACTTTGCAAAGCAAATATCCCTTATTTAGATACCTATGCAAGAAACCGCAAAACACTCCATTTTCCTCTTAGGCCATTCCAAGAGCAGCACTGCTTCACAGTTTTAACACTCGCTCACTAGAGGGCCAAACAAGAAAATGATACTAGCAGCATCGTTGGGAAAGCGTTTGTGGTGAATGACGACTGCGGAAAATCTAAATTAGAAGGAAAATATAGCAGTAGGATTAGAAAGTTTTAAATTATGAATTTTTAAGCATGAATGGATTTCTTAACTTTCTTTTTTCGTTTGTATAAAAGCATGCTGACCAACTAACACAAAACATAAGCATATAAACTTTAATTTAAAAATTATTCTCAGTGAGTGTGCTCGGTCAAGCAACAAGGAATAGAAAAACTTTTTACATTAGTTCCTTATAACATTAGAATTCAATCTTTTTATGCTGCGAAAACCGCTTCCAAAAACGCTTGCCTTAATTTGGATCTTCAACAAGCTTCGCTGCCTTTCTTGTTAACGACACTGCTTCTATATTATTCCTTTCTGACACTTGTAAAAATCTGTTATACATTCTTACTCTTCAGCTAATTGATTATTTCTGACAAACACTTCAAAATTCCTTCTAATACTTATCAGGATGTTCCGATGCAGATTAATCACAATTTTCAATCCATCTTCAGCTACAAGCAAGTTTTCACTAACCGGTTACTTTTAATTTTGTTTTGTAGTTCTTTTTTTCATTTACTGCAGATTACAAAGCATCAGTCTTTTGATACTATCTTAAGAAGCCACAAATATTATTTCTTAGAAGTGGTTATAATTATGCAGTTCCACACTATGGGATCATTAGCAAAGGCTCACCTGTTCTCATTCTGCTGGATTCTTGTACTTTCCGGGTAAGTATCAACATTTGTAACAATATATTTTCTTTTCAGAATAGAGGTATTTAACACTTGATGATTAAGAATTTCTTTCTAGAATTTAATTGCATAGGAAGAAAGATACGAGTCGATCGTAGTCTTGTTGACTCAAATCGGATAAAGTATGTCGGAATTCCAGTACCTGTCATCGCCACCGTCACGGGGCATCCATGACAGTACACGCATTATGCTCATTACTACAGAACAGGGATGGGCAAACTACAGCGCGCAGGCCAGCTCCAACCCACCGCTTATTGAAAAACATAGTTATTTAAAATACTTACGATATTAATATGCAAAATATAATAATTAAATATTATTAGGCAGTATGTAATATATATAGCATAGAGCTTGTGCCAAACCAAAAAGAGATGCCACGTGACCGGCGGAAAAACGAGTTCATTTAGAACAGCTGTTATCTCATTTCATTGACATTTACACTGCCGATTTTAATTCCCCCTGGTGCCTTTTTGTTGTTGCAAGAACCCAGGTAAGTATGAAAAGACTTGTATTTGCCTTTTCAAATTTCCCAGAGAGCAATATTTATTGATAAATCTTTCTAAATGGATAAAAGTACTCTTTAAAAAATATGGAAATTTTAGTTTTGCAATAAAGTTATCTTTACTAACTCTAATAGCAAATATTAATGAAGAAGGATAACAGATTGCTTAATATAGCAAATAGATCAGGGTTTTTCAACCATTTTTTCCCCGTGTACATCTTTCATCATTGCTAAAAAATCACCTCGCCCTTTCCAAAACACAATACGTTTATTTAAATGTAGATAACTTTTTAACGTCTTTTGTAAATTAATCAAAAATTATAGAAAATGTTGATAAATACCGAAACTTTAAAAATGTAGATTTTAATATTCTTAAAGTAAATTAAAATAAATAAAATATAATATAACATACTTAAATAATAAATAGTTAATAAAATGTTCAATAATATACATAATTTTTAAATGATAAATCTGTTTTTTTTTTTTTTTTTTTTTTTTTTTTTTTCTATACGCGGAAGAATGTTTGAAAGGGCACAACGCAGGCTACTTTCAACATAAAATCTACTTCGTTGTATCGTTTCCATTTTCAGTAACGTTGAAATTCCAGATTCACAGATACATTGACACAAATGGAAGTAGTGCACAGATAGCGCTCTCTGCCACTCTTAGGTAACATTCGCACATCAAAGGGCGAAATTCTGTGAAAGACATATATGAAGATATATCCTATTCAAATATATCTTTAGGTTGAGAATAAGTCTTCAAATCGAGAAATTCATCATTATAAGTATCAGGAACGTTTTCAATCGAAAATTTTAATTGGTTTTGTACTACGTTCTCCTCAACAGATGGAAGTCTCTCAGCGACAACGGAGTTTGGGGAGTTCGTTAAATAATGCATACTCCAAATTTGTGATATTTTATGCCCAGACAAGAAAAAACATTTTGAGAGTGGAAGATTATCTTTTAAAAACGGTCATTTCTATACTCGAAGCCAACAAAAAAAAATCTGACACCCTAGCTAGAGTCAGTTTCAATTTTGCTCCATAGCTAAAGATGAAAGCACTGATATAAATGATGCTACTCAGCTATTATTATTTGTAAGAAGTGTTGATGAAAACTCTGAAATTACCAATGAAATGGCATGCATGCGGTCGTTAAAGGTAACTACAAAGGGATGCATTTCTTGAAGGGCTTTGAAGTTCGAAAGTACCTTTAGCAAACATATATATAGTAGTAGGAAAAACGAAGCACCCAATATGATAGGGGAAAAAACCTAATTTCTTAATCGAAACTATCTTAGAAACATTGTTGCCTTTCTACAGTGCGTTACACATTAAGATACCCTGTGCCAGTCTGCACTGAATATGAAACCTGTGTTGGATTAAGCAATTAAGCTTCAATTTAAGAAACTTCTGAAAAGGCAGTTGTGGTTTCCTTAATCATATTAATATTTGTATTCTAATATTTCTATATGCTTTTTAAAGTTTTAGATTAAATGATATTGATCCGCTAAGTTTTTGTTCTTTTATTTTTTGCCCAAGAAGTTTAGCCATCACTGTTTTAGCAAATCACAGAATTCTTCACTTGAGACATCATATATGTCAGCACTGACACTATTTGCGAATTAATCGCGTATTTCCCCATGATAATTCACAATGTCAGAATTCGCTTGCGACGTCAAGCGTCATCTGCCGTCAGAGATCACCTGCGACAATGGCAATGGGAGATAACTGAACATTTCCCATACTGGCCGGAGAAGATACTGGAACACTTGCCTTATTGCTCGATTATGAATTCGCGTGGCTACAATATTTTCACAAAAATTAAAAAACCATTGCGAGGAATATATTACAACATTAGAAAAGAGATTGTACGGGTTTGAGGCTATTACTGTGGAGCATCACCAGATATAGGATTTAACGTACGATGTCTTCCAGTAAATTGGCAGATGATGACAGACTTGATAGGCTACATGACAGGAATGATGATTGAGAGGCTGTAAATGTTTGCATATATGGTAATAAAGTCTTTTAGGAACTATCTCTATTAATTTTATCTAAGCCATCTGCTTGAACATAAAGACAAAAGTGAGATTTTTGATGCTGTGAATTAAATTTATACTGTAATTCTAATACATGTCGGAAAACAAAAACTAATTCTTGGTGTTATTTTCTCACAAATTTGCAAAGAAATCTGTGCAGAAGAAATGACATCATCCGTCAGAGCATAGGTCTTACTGTAGTGTAAAAGACGTTAAAACATCTTTTGACTGTTTGAATATGATATCGTATTTTGAGTGAATATCCTTGCATGTTCACTACTATTTATGGACTAAAACCCAGGCTTCAGAGTATAAATGAACATGAATTAGAACTTCTGAGGCTAAAATTAACATGAATTAAAACATTAAAATTTTAAGATCAAGTTCGTTGTTTTCTCCAACAGGTTAACAATTGTCTACAATGGATTCGGGCTAGCAGGATTAACTCTTGATATTGTTATTATGTACAAATGCTTGCACATTTCAATGAAGAAATTAAACGATAACAACCAGAAAAGTGGATCATTTTATGCATACTGATACTCTGCATTCTTGTCGAGATTCTTCGACATGTTCCATTCTTATATCAGGTGGTAAACATGGTTTAGCTGATCTGTTGGTTGCCTTTTGCTCTGTTAACGTTTTGCTTAACAGTCAAATTTAAACGCCATTTTAGATTACATTTGAAGATTTCTCTTAGGAAACATTAAAGTTTGCATGTACAGTAAAAGTTCCAAGAAAAAACATATTCTTAAATTAAAATGAGGAATTGAAACAAAAGTATGTTCAATCTCATTTTTATATTAAATATTATACAGTTTGAATTTTTATGATTGCCGTAGTTAACGTATAAACTATGCTTCCCTAAAACGAAACTGCCTTGAATTATTAACGGGAATGATATTTTAGCTAAAACTGCTCAAGATGTAAAACTTTCATTCTAGACCTTATATGATATTCTTTATTTCAATCACAGAAGCACCTGTTTACTCGAACAGTTAGTTAATCGGAAAGCTGAGATACGTAGAGATGCCCTCTTTCTATTGCAAATAATCGAATGGCATATCATCTACATTCCCTTTTATTTGTACAGCTGATGAAGTATTTTCAGCACTGCTATCGCTGTTGCATCAGGAAAAGGTCTCATTTTTATAAAAAAATGAATAAGATGTTTCTGTCTGTGACAAATCTTTAGATCTTTCTATCTGTAGATCTATATTGAAAGACAATTATCGGCACTTTCGGAAAATCACCAGAACTATGAAGAGCACGATGTGAAATTTTTCGTTTATCATTTACTAGCAGCTACGCCGCCAGCCTTTATCTGGCTTTTAAATGTACCGGAAAAGTGCCTAAAGCGAACACAAAACGTTAAATTTAAAAACTGCGCAGAATTTTACTCTGCAGAAAAACTTCATTAAAAAAACACAAATTTTTAAAAAATGTATTACATATAACAAAATTACAATGAAATAAGCAATATCCCTTAATACAAAGATTAATTATCCTAATAAATAAATTAACCAACTTCCCATTGCAAAATCTTAAGAATTCAAATGGTACAAAGGAAGTTAAGAATTTTATATCCTAAAACAATCATGCAAAACTTTTTATATAATTAAGATTATATATAATTAAAACATAATATAAAAAATTACAAATAAAAAAGCAATAAATCTCATATTTTCAAGAGAAAACAGTGAGTCTAATATCCAAAGCAATGAATGAAAAACTGTTGCCCAAATCACATTTCTAAAAGAATGAAACTATCATCAGAAAGCAATAACCAATCAAAATTGTACTTTGTGGATGACATACTTCAAAATATACAAACATCTTTGCCATTAGCTAATAAGGAAGGAGGGGGAAAAGGATTTTTTTTTTCTGTTGTGCCTCGCAAGACACATGCGCGTCAGAATAAGAAGATTGCGATGTGCATGTTGCGTGTCCAAAAATCCAAAGAAAAAAAGCAACATTTTATTTTATATTTTCAACAGTCAGCAGTCTAGTATACAAAGCATTGAATGAAAACCTGTTGCCAAAACCACATTTCTAAAAGAATGAAACTATTCAAAATGATGCGATAAAATCGAAAAGATAAAATTTTAAAAATCTGATTCGAATTTTGAAAACCTCGCTTCGAGGTGCACTGGCTTTTGTCTAGATGCACCTATAAACCAAATAAGCTTAAACGCAGCACGAACGAAAGACACACAGACTCGTTCTTTAATTATATGTAGAGATTACTGAGCAGCTGCTTTCATGTACTAGTTCACTAACTTTATTTTTAATAAATATCATTATGTGACAAAACTTTTGCTAGAATTAATACCTCATACTACTGCCAATCAGAAATATGACAACCAATTTTAAAAAGGTAAAACACTTCGTTTTCTGAACTCTTAATTTTAACTAAACATTTTAAATTTTCTAATAAAACTATTTTTATACCACTACAAAACAAAACAAATGTTTTCATTTTTGCTAAGCCGGTTCTTATCAAAACAGGAAAGGTGAAAAGGTATCATTGAATTTGGAGATCTACAAACCAGTTAATTTGAAATTTTTAAGAAAATTTTTCACATTTCATTATATTTAAGTATTATGTATTTCACGCTGGAAAAAAAATAATTTCAGTATTTCATACTAAAATAGTAAACTGTGAGATATTTTCCAGATGATAATTCATTGATTGTCAAATGGTGGGGCAACATAGTTGTTCGTAAGGAGTTGCGAGAATAATCTCAGAGACAGATCATTCATTAGGTTAACCCACTGAATGGACTGCATTTTGCATCTGATCATAAAGACTTGTACTTAAACAGTTTTTGTTAGCTAATTTTTTTAAATTATTTATTTCAGCCTCTGTTTTATAACCTTTCATATTGATAGGATAATTATATTGCTAAGAAAATATGAAAAAGCAAATTTTTTTTAATTATAGTCTAATACATACAAGTGACGAACACTGTTAGACCCGGACGAAGGCTGTCAAACCAGAAACTTAAAGTCATGCAAAATTTCAAGCTCAGGTTGATGATGTTTTGAAAAGAATAATGGTTGCATATATTTTAAGGAATCTAACGGGGCTACTTCTTTCGTCCTTCGAATTATCAAATAACTTTAAAATGTAAAAATATTTTCGATAAACACGAAAGTCAGTCTAAGGATAGCATTTGCTTAAGTTTGAAGTTCATTCATACAACCGTACTTATCTACCGTTTAATACTTTGGTTAGATTTCACACTTCCTCTGTTTATGTACGTAGGGCGACGTGGGATTTGATGCAGTTTAAATCCACTTCTGACCTGCTGTAATGTACCTTAATTATTTAAAGTGTGTTTATTGTTTTTGAAACTATACAGAAAAATACTGCTGAAATAACTTTTAATAATAAACTATCTTTGAATTATTTATTATTTTTCGTCATCTTTTTACAAAGGTCCAGAGTTTTAGGGCCCACCAGCGGCCGAGCGGTAATGTCGCTGAACACTGGTAGTTCGGTCCGAGGTTCGAATCCCGCGAACGGGCTGGCTGCATGGGCGTTTTCGTGGTTTTCCCCATGTGTAACGTGTATACCAGCCAGTTTCCCTTAGAAAGTCCTCCACGAAAGGCGTCCCTCCCCTTAGGCAGATAGCCCTAGTGTGCTTTGCCATAATTAAATACACCACCACCACCACACCACCAGAGTTTTAGAATAATAGCGTATATAGTTTCCTTTTCACACAGAAAATTATTTTTTATTTTTGAAAAATTTTTATATGTTATCCTAAAAGAATATATTTCAAATAATAAAAAGGAATGACGTGGCAAATTTTAGCGAATGTTTAAGACACTCCATAAAATGTTCACTGCCAATATCTCTCTGGAAAAACTCAATAAAATCTAACATAGTAATTTAAAGACCTGTAGTAGCAAAATCATGCCTTGCAACTATTCATTTAAGTCTGGCGTACTTTTCGAAATATCTTTATATATCCCTCTTTATACTTTGATTTATTGCTTGTTTTAGTTAATATAACTCTTCAAATGAATCTTTTTTCTCTAATCTGATTTTAGTGAATGTCGCCTCAATATGATTAAAATCTTGCTCCTTTTTCAGGGGAAGCGATATTCTTTCCAATTATCACTTAGTTGGTGAGGCAAATTAGGCCCTTATAAATAGGTACATTTGAATTTTTTAAGTAAAATTGTTTTACGTTTGTGTTAGAGTAATCCATTTTGTTGTAAAACAGCTAAAACTTCCTTCAGCAGAAAAGCTCTCTTCTTCTGTATTTGATGCAATAAAATCTATTTTAGTAGTCTGAGTATCAAAACATAAACAACAAACGCTAAAAGAAAAGGTATAAATATATATTTTACATATGATGTAGAGGTTGCACCGTCGAATGTAAATAGGCAACTAAAATGAGCAAAAAACGCAATCCTGCAGTCACACACCAAGGCCTTAAAAATGGGCCATGCCAGTCTGAAAGCAGCGATAGTTCCGTGTAATTCGAAATAACCAAAGCAGGAAGCATGAACCAAAGACACCATTTGCACGATGAAATACGTTGGAAAGCTGTCGGGATGTTGCAAGCTGGCGCAAAATAATCTGTTGTTGCAAAAGCTCTGAGTGTGCATCGTAGTTTCACCAATTGGCTGTGGAATCGTACCAAATGGATCAAACCCCTGTAGAAAACGTGGGTCTGGATGCCGGAAGATTACCACAACGGTAGATGTGCAAGATCACTAACAACACGACAGCTGGCGTCGCATATCTCTGCTGCTGTAGGACAGCCACCAAATTGTGTCGCATCAACTGCATAAACAATCTATTATTATTATTTCAATCCCACCAAACTGTGTCGCATCAACTGCATAAACATGGACTGTACGAACGACTGACTACCTGTGGTGTGTGTTAATTTGTCCCCACCGCATGTCAGAGCGCGGTTGAATTGGGCCTGTGAACATCGCATTTGAACACGAGAGCAGTGGAGCCACGTACTCTTTACCAATGAGTCTTGACTTAACTTCAGAACGATTTCGAAAAGCAATGCTATAGCTATAACCAGGGACACTCTATCAGGCGCCAAACATCGTCGAAAGAGACCAACCATTACAGAGAAGGAGGCTTGCTATGTAGGCTGGTAGAGCAAAGAACAATCCCATCGACTTCTACGTGATTCCTGGTGGTTTCGTCACATCCCTCCGATATCGCGACGAAATTCTACACCCTCTTGTACGCATTTTTATCGATACAATGGGTACCGACGCGGTATTTATGGACAATAATGCCCACCTGCATAGAGTGCGAGTTGTGTAGAGTTATCTGGAAATGAAATCATTCCACATCTGCCATGACCCGCTAGATTACCGGACCTGAATCTCATAGAGCACGCGTGGGACATGTTGGAACGACGGATAATAGGTCACAGTGCGCCGTCGGGCCCCTTTCACGATCTCCAACATGCAGTAACTACAGGAATACGCGCTATGTCACAACACATGATCAAGGACACAGCTGCCAGTTTACCTCGCCATCGCCAAGCACGCATTTTAGCTACAGCGTTATCGTACCCATTATTAGTGTGATGTTTCCATTTTACATTCTTACGACACCTTTGGTCTTTAGCGATGTGACACTCGAAACACATGTGTTTTTGCATGCATTTGCTTTATTTTTTGGTATGTGGTTTAGTAATGCCCAGCAACCTCTTGGATCAACTAAACTTTACTGCATATCCAGCAAATAATTTTTGTTTTATTCCGTGTTTTGCCTTTGTTGCTTATTTTTTGAACAGGAGTGTTCTTTCAGTCTAGAACTGTTTAAATAAGATTACCTATACAGATTCCAGAAAATATTTCTTTTTCAAAAACACTAAAAAACGAATTTGCGGTGTAGTCGTTTTACAAAGACAAATATTTTCGTTTTCATTAAAACCGGAATCAAAAGGTAATTAATTACACTGAAATCTTTCTGAGACGATTACCAAACATTAAAGATGATTTTGATCATCTGTGGAGGTGATTTCTTAGAAAGATGACATTCAATACGTATGTTTATTAATTTTAATTATTATGTTTATTAATTTCTTAGCAGTACTGCTGACTTTCATTGATATCGTCAACAGGAGGAGGTCATGGACCTTATAAGAAATAGACCAACCCAAATGGCTTTTCTCTTTCTTCTGACGCATTCTCGGCTGTCACCTTGACCATATCCGGAGGAGTAGGGACGACTTGCAGAAACTTAACAATGGTTGGCTATTGCAGTGTGCATAATTGTCAAGAAAAAGTTGGTTATAGCGCCTCATTTCACAAATTAGAATTTTTAGATATTTTTATTTTTGAAACTGAGATTGATTAAAAATTTAGCATATTTATCAAGCACAATTAACTTTCCAAATAATTATAAACCCCTGCATGCTTTCAGGCCTGGCTGTTTTTGTAACTTTTATATGCTATAAGGAAATTTTATCTACTTCTTTTAAAAAATAATATTTTAAATCTGAACTAATAGAAAAATTCAAACAAACAGTTTTCTCTTACAATGTTTATGCTTTTTATTGATGTAAGTAAGTAAAAAATACTAAAATCCCAAAACTGGATTTTGAAAGTTTTTGTTTAAAATTCTTAACTGCACTGATTTTTTAAAATTATAGTTAAATATAATAGCATTATATTCTACAAGAAGTTTTATTTCAATAGTATTTCATAATACATCATAGTGATAAGCACTTTAATAATTTTTATGCATTTATTTTAATGTTAAAAATTGTATTTAACTGTAATAATTAATTGTGCTAGTTTAGTTCTAGTGATTATTTTTTAATTTATTTCTAGTTCTGCATAAGTTTTATTATGTATTGTGAATTTATTTTATTAACCCAAAGGGACGGCAGCTCAAAGCTATTAGTTTCAAAACGGCATTTTGCTTTGTTTCACTATAAATGTCTGTTTCATTTTTCAAACTGTTGCCACCAAATATTATCGCCCTGTATTATATTTAAAGAAATTAAATAATGAAGAATCTGCAGGAATGCATGTATGTTTCTCGCATTGAGAAAAAACGACGTAATTTAGAGCCATCAAATTTTGAATAACGTAATCCTCCACTCGACCATGGGCACCTGGACAGCCTAATTTCGAATTTGCTTTAATCTATTTCATATTTTGTAACTTTAACGAAGTTTTGATTAAGAAGCTGAACTAGTTCAAAGAGAGCAATGGCATCCCTGTACAAAAAATAACATTTTTATCTCCAGCGCGGAAATTCTAAAGATATGCCATTTTCAAATATTTTGAGATATTGCTCTTGAATTTAATTTTATGTGGTTTACTCGCGAAGAACATGATATTTAATAAATAAAAGTAACACGCAAAACGTTACAAAAAACTCTCCTTTGGGCGTAATATAAAATCAAATCTGAGTGCTTCCAGAGTTTATCTTTTTTTTCCCTCATTACACTCAGAAAAGTTTATGTTCCGAATTTTATGAACTACTAAAATAAATAATCATCTTGTAATGTTAATAATTAATGATCATATAATCAAATAAATGATCGTCTTGTTATGTTATAATAATTTAAAAAACTACTGCCTGAAAATACTCATAAAATAAAAGAAAACTATCAGATCTTGTCTAATTTTGCCTTATTTGTTTCAAAACATCATGTGCTACCAATATTATTTTTTTACACAGAAATAAGTTCAGAAATTTTGCGTTTAGAGTTTTTACCGTTTTACCAAAGTAAAGATATTTGTACAAGAATTACGCGTGAAAAAAAATGCGCAAAATGCAGTCAAAAGTGCTTTAATGAGATATATTAAAGCTTATTTGCAAAAACTGTGACTTTCATAATCTCATCACTTATGCAACGTATTACATTTAATAATTAAAAACAGTTATGTGATACAAACGCCATAGGTTTCCGTGTTAAAGTAAGCCAAATCGTCACTACTCTTCCTTGCGGACATGTGGGTGATGCACGCTCCGCCCACTGGCTTAGTCTATCTCTTATAAGGTCCATGATGGAGGTTGCTACGAAAGAGTTCACTGTGATACAACAAATAAAAAATGAGGTTAAGCGATTTAAATTGCAAGATTGTACTTGATGCATAACTGCAACGAATTTACAGCAAGTTACCGCTACCTATAAGATGCAACGATAAAGTTTCACAAGGCTATAAAATAACCTTCTTATGCACGGAGAACATATGGGCACGACTTTTCGTTGCAATAACCACAATTCGTGGCAATGCAAATAGATAAGAACAGTCTAACGTTATCAATAAGAATATTAATTAAACCATGATCAGTAGTCGAAGATTACACAATTAAATACTAAATTAGAAGCTGGCTCAATAATTCACTATAAACTCTCCCGCTCAATATCCGGAAACCTCAACTTAAATACACAAACAACTAATTTGCATTCTGGTGAGGAATACGAAAGTGAGAAGTTACAGTAAAGACCAAAATCATAATAACCGGTTAATTAACGTAAGATACTCATGTAAGGTTGCACAAGAAAATAAAATACTTAAAATTAGTTTTCATATTTTTAGATTTTTTCCTCCTGAAGTCAATAATAATTTTGAATCAAATAAGACTAAAATTCTTAGTTGAGAACTTTTAACCTGACAGAATTATTTATCATTAATAACTAAAAAACTAGCAATTAGAAACTTGAGATTTATTTCATATTTACCCAGATTTAATGACTATCATTATCCAAAGGGAAGAACGAATCCGTTTTATTTGTTTTTAAATGGCGTGCAGAATATTCTGCTATTACTCAATATTATACCACTAAATTGCTTTTTCTAGTAATACGTCAAGCTATAAACATTAAGCTGAGTTCCATCACAAACTGTTCTCAAAACGATCTTGTTGTTGTGCTCCAAAAATCACCCAACAGATGGAGCTTTAAAAAGAATGATGGGACTCTGAGAATCAACTGATTGCTGGCTGTCGATCTGGAAATCCTCTGCGAGATGAGTGATGGGAGTTGCGACTGTCCGTCCGCCCAATTGCTACTTCACTATCGGATGCAATGCAGCCCAGCAGGCGACTTATCTCCGCGCTGCAGGATGTCTGACGGAGCGGAAACTCCCAGACTCTATCGTCCGGGAGACCAGTGGAGGAGATACCGGATCTTTGAAACAACATTCCGAATGGAAATGAAGTCGTCACTCAGTGTGATAGAATTTGGTTGAATTTGTAATCCTACGGCTGAATGATAGATTACTGAAATGCAAAAATACATTGCTTCGTATATAACAACAGCAAGTTTTTCCACAAAAAACACATGGCAACATATAAAATTTATCGTAGATATTTAGATGCTTTTCTTTAAATAAAAAAACCTTATAAATCGCTTGCATAAAAAAGCTTGGCAATTAAAATAAAGATGAAATCTGAATATAGATTTTAATAATTTATTTATATATAATTGGATATTGCACTTATTAATATTTTTAACCACCATTTGATAAAAACTTGATTGTTAAAAGTTGTCTATATTGTCCTCCTGTGCATGTTCTCGTGGTATAAATAGTTCCCCCGTCCAGACGGAAATAGGAAAATCCTTGGTTCAAAACCTGGCTAGAGCACATTTGAATTATTATATCCCCTGGTTTCGAAAAACCTAAATTATCTCTAAAATGATACCTGAATTAAAATATCTGATGTGGACACCACATGATTCTTTGTACGAATTATACGACTGTCACATTATACACTCTTTTGCTGCTCTTTATTCAAACTAATTTCCTCGAATTTCATTAGAGATATATTCCTAATTCAATCAATTCCGTTCTCATTTCGCGGCAAGGTAAAAATGCATAAAAATTCAATCTTCATTAAAAATTATAAATTACAGAAAAAAATTAAACACCAAATACATTTAAAAGCAGTTAAAAAAAAATTTTTACAATTAAAATTAGAGTTTCTACGCTAAAACAAGCAATTCGCCCGGCGGGCAGGAAGATGAAATTTTCGACGCACTAAATTGAAACTTAACTTTTGGTAACACTGAGCAAAAAGACGCTAAAGTTAGTGCACCAGCTGATTTAATTCACTATTCTTCTAAGAATTTCAAATGTAAACAAATGGCGGCCTCGTTAGGCTTAGCACCACTTAAAATTTTAAATTGTTTATAATTCTACAGCTGTTGTATGCAGGTACAGTACGTATAAGTACGTACAGTCGTCACGAAAAATATAATCGTTTTAATACATTTTAAATCCATTTTACAATACTTTTGGAAAAAAGGTCTTTTATTCTGTCTGTTCATACATATGTCACGCAAAAACGTCGTTCAGATGTATTCTAGAACGGTCATTTTCGTTGAAATATGATACCCGAATTTTTTCGCGATTACAAAACTTCCTTTACTTCGTACAAAGAAGTAAAAATGGTGGACGATTTCAGTTCAATCGTCTGAATTTTGTGCCTTTTCACAGTCACTCATTAAGTGGTGAATAATATAAAGAGCTTTCGCATTCCTTGTGTGTGAGCAGCTAAGCTGCCGAACGGCAGAATCGTTGAACACTGGTAGTTTAACTCGAGTCCAAATCCCAGTGAACGGGCTGGCTAAACGGGTTTTCGTGGCTTTCACTTTGCATAACCTAAATACGAGCGAGTTGCCTTTGGAAAGACCTCTGCGAAGTTATTCCTCCCCTTGGACCAGATAACTCTCTCATGTTTTGCTACTGATCTAAATAATGTCATCCATTCCAGTCCCTATGCATACTCTTATGATGAAGTATTTAGCGCATCCTACTAACAACTGAAAGGTCAGTGGTTCGAATCTCAGTAAGGGATAGTTTGCCTGCTTTCACTATATCACTTTGCCTGCTTCGAAAAAGTTAATAATTTGTTAAATGTAATGGTTAATTTATACTTAAAATGAGAACTTTTGTTTAACAACAAGCGAATGTAATTAGGAAATTTTTCACTTTAATTCTTAATGCAATTTTTTGAAGAAATGCGGCAAATCAAATGAAACACAATGGATGTCTATGAAATTCTTTATGCAGCTTAAAGCGTCATATTGAGTAAAACAAATAAACTCAGCAATTTTGAAAAACAATTTTTAGCCCCCATGTAACCACATATAGGTAAACCATGATAGAAATACTTGAGATTTATAAATGAGCCGGTCTACCAGTGATCTAGAAGTTAAATTGAAGATAATATTTTCTTGAGATATACTCAAATTCAGTTTCACACTATATGTAAATTTTGAGGATCGTTTAAAATTGGAATAACGTAATTTTCCTTTTGCTAGTTTGGCAGATATCCATGCCTTCTCGGAGATTCGAATACGAGTCATTCGGTATGGTAATCAGCGCCACTAACCACAATACCGGCTTGGTAGCATAACATAACTACACTCAAACCTTACGTGGGATGGAATCCATATGTTTGTTTTCGGACTTTTCGGAGCAGTCACTCTCTGCTAACTACTATAACGACCATTGTATCCAAGCTTATTATAAATTAATTTAGAAAAATAGATTACTATTAAAAGGGATAGGAGGATGCAATGAAATACAGATTTTAAACAACGAATAATAATTAAACTCTCGATTAATTTCTTTGTTAATTTTCGTCTTATTAAAAGGTTAAATAAAGCTGCTTAAAAATTATCACTCTATAACTTTGTAGAGACACTGGGATTTTTTGGAAGCCAGAGAGATGAAAATCTAGCAACCGCCTTCGCCGTGAATCGAACCACGGACCTCTGGAAAAACGGCCCAACGTGCAGAACCACTACACCGCGAAGGACGCTAGGAAAGTGGGAGAAATACCTTATAACTTCTATGCAAATATAAATTTTAAACAACGAGTAAATTATATATATACTTCATTAACTTCTTATTCACTTTCGCCTTTTTAGAACATTAAATAAAGCTATCTAGAAAGTATATCTCTCTCTCTCTATATATATATATATATATATATAAGTGTGTGTGTGTGACTTTTATTCTCATACCAAAATTTTAAAATCCAACTACGAAAATTTTCTCTGTCTCTGGAATAATTTTAATTTCTACTAAATTTTCATTTCTACTTGGAGAAAAGTCAAAAGCTTTTGAGAATAGTTCAGAATTTGAGAATCGGTCTAAAATATGCAAAATAAGTCATGAGAAAAGTGAAACTTTAATATACGTTAAAATATTACAAGGAATTTTTTTTTAAATAATATGTAAAAAGGCCAGTTAAAAATATATACAAATCTATCATACGATATTAGGTGTCAGATGTAATAGTCAGCGCTAGCGCCATCTGGCTACTGAAGGAAATAAAAAGTCAATGATGGAAGAATCTTAACTTTCTAATAGTCAATCGATAAGGAAAATAAAACGTAATTTATTTATCCTAATTTATTTGCATAATAATTTATGAATTATTGTAACAATCTCATCAGTATAAAAATACCTGATTAAAAAACTTGTTCAAGTGGAGAATTAAATGCTTCCAACAAACGATACATTATATAAATATACGGATTAGGACCCACAGAGATTAAATCAAAATCAAAACATTTAATTTTTAAACATCATATAGACCTCAAAACTAACCATTTAAAATAATTTAATTAAATAACATTTTTTACTTCTTGTTACTATTATCCGAAATAAGACGGAATAGATTCGATTTCATGAATAACACAAATAAAATAATTTCATTTTGGTCATATACAGTACATGTAATAATGATTTATTTTCAACATTTGTTTAGCATTTAAATTCTAAGGACGATAAGGATTGCACCTAAAAAATTATATCTTAAGCGTTTTTAAAAGCATTATACTTTTAGTGATTTTGCTAATGAAAATTATCTTTCTAGTAGTTCCCCTAAACTGATAAAGTTCAAAGATAACTAACTACCTTACACGTTGACTATCTTTTTAATATCCAAGATGAATTATTAAAAGAACTTACTAAACGATTTTCTTATACAGATTTGAAATGTAATATGTAAATTGAGTTAAAAGGCGTTGTATATGTTTAAAACATGAAATGGAATTTGTAAATTAAGATAGAAAACGTACACACGTGTTTTAAATGATACGTAATTTAAATAAATAAATAATTCAGAAATAATGGTCAGAGCTTTTAATGTTCACATCAGAATCTTAATTAATTCGAAAGAGAAACATTTTAAAATAAATTATGAAACACTGCTTCCGGTTGTTCCCGTAGCAATTCTTTGTTCACCGGTTAAATAAATTAATTTACATGCATAATTTGCTAGAGATGTGCATTAAAATAACTATTTCTCATACATTATATACTGTAGACATAAATTAATGAGGAAAAATAGACAAATAATGATAACAATACGTACTTTGAACATTATGTTATTTCTTCAGTGAAGTAACTTACTGAAATTTAGAATATATTTTCATTAGTCTCTTTCCACATCCTTTCAAAAAATAAGAAATATTCGCTTGCGTTAAGTTTATTCTATTATGGACACAATGGATCGCTTTCAATATAATTCTAGCTATACTGAATGTATGAAAGGAAGTGTCAAGAGAATTTAAATGCCATAAATAAACAAAGAACTACTTAAAATTCTTGTATGAGTTAGCAGAATTTTATGCATTTTTCTTTTCGTATGTATTTATTTTCTCTATGTACCAACAAACAGCACTGATAGTTTTTCTGTATTGAAGTTATTAAAATAAATTATAGCTTCTGGTCAATTCTTCAAATCCACTCAAGTATTAGAAGTTTCGATGACTTAGCATAATTATAATACTAAAAATCCAAACTATAACAATGTAAATAGGTAATAAAATACTTGTATTAAAGCAGAAAGCTACAGGCTTTAGTTCCTCGAATTGTTGATCAAAGATATGAATCCCCAGTTATAAAATTTCACAACATGAAACTTTTATGAAAATACTTTTAGCACTGGAGACGGAAAGGCATTTTAATTATAAAATCTAATACTTTATATGTTTCTCGGAGGTCAGTAATCACTATGCTTTTATATATCTAATCACTATTCTAAATTCGTGAAGATATTCGAGAAGGAATTTATTGTTTTGTATTACTTTTTGATGTTTATTATAAAGAAATTTAGGTCCATATATAAATTGAAAAGGAAACCTCCTTGTTTCCGGAACTAATAATTCTGTATTAGAATACTAATATTCTGTCCTTTCAGTTTATATATGGAATTTAGGTCCATATATAAACTGAAAAGGAGACCTCCTTGTTTCCGCGACTAATAATTATGTATTTTAATTGATTATGGCAAAGAACGCAAAGGTTAGCTGACTTAAAACGGATGCATTCATACTTGATTTTCTGAAGTAAATTAGCACGTTAACGTTACATATGAGAAAAACTACATTTATCATCGACTAAGCTATTAATGGGCGGTTTCTTGTGTAAACCAATGGTTGTTATTAATTTTATAGCTTACTGGCCATATGAAATTTGTATCAGTTGCAAATATTTCCTCCAAATTCATAGGTAAACGTATGGTACATTTTATTCCTAAATTGGTATTAAAACGTATTGAATATTGCATTAAATGGATGTTTCCCCTTCTGGAAAAAAGTTAAATTTTATATTTAAAAACCCTTTCTATCACCATAGCTAAACAATCCCCTTAGAATTCGATAAATTATTTTGAAAAATGTTATAAATGGAAGCGCATGTCCAGCATCATATTCAAGAAAAGGAAGCCTATAGTTATCTTTATTCGAACCCTTTGTTCTAAGAATAATTAGATTACAAAATTTTCTTTGATTTATTTATTCTGAAAGCAAAAAGGTCTCTATGAAAACTCTCTTCGTAATGCTGCTGTTAGTGCTACTGAAAATAGGTTATGGAGGGTGCTATTAAAAGCCGACTGTGTCTCGGACTCTCCTCGTGTTACTGCTGTGGCTAAGTTTAGACTATTGACTGGACATGACTGCCCTTGGTGCTCATTTGTTTCGTTTTAATCTGACTACCTCACCTTTATATACTTTGTGGGAATCTGGACAAGTCATGGATGCTGCTCATCTGGACGTGTGCTCTGCACTTAAGGTTTTGGACCGTACTGTAAAGAAGTATTGGAGAGCTCGTTGCCTGATGACATGATGGTCAATAGCTAGGCATTTGACAAATAATAAATAATAGATGTATTCTGAAAAGATTTGTTATGGTAGTATTTTGAGGTCTTAACTTGTACTAATCTTAGTTCAATAATTTAAACCGCTATTTCTATCTTAGATTTATTGTCTACGTTCAACACTAAGGCAAAACCAATGACAGCAGCATCCTAAAGCATTTAAAAAGTAACAAGGAAGAAGCCCACCTGAAACATTTGCTTAAACTTAAAAGATTATAGAATAATACCAGAACTGAATTTCAGCTTAACTTCATTGCAGCCTACTTCTACAAGAACACAAATTGTAATTTCTTTAATGAAAACTCATTGCTCGATTATATGATGGATAGATCTTACTCAAACTAATAATTAACTAAAATCTGAAAAAAAAAATCTGAAATGTTTCAGATTTTAAATTACGTCCAAAGGGGCGTTTTTTAACATTTTGTGTGTTACCTTTCTTTATTAAATATCATGTTCCTCGCACTTAAACCATAAGATCCAGTGCAACAGCAATATCGCAAAATAGTTTTAAAACGAGCATATCTTTAGAATTTCCGATACAGAGACTCACGCGCTGGAGATAAAAATGTTTTTTCTGCACAACGTTGCCATTGCTCGCTTTGAAATCCTTGAGTGTGTTAATCAAAAATTCGTCAAAGTTTTAAAAAATAGGAAATCGATCATAAAACAAATTTCAAATTTCAAATTTGGTCTTCCACATGCTCATATTCGTTGGAGGATTACGTTATTCAAAATTCGATGACTCTATGTACCGTTGTTTTATCACAATACGACAAATATACATACATTTATGCAGATTTTTCATTATTTAATTTCTTCAAATATAATGCAGGACTCTAACATTTTGTGGCAACAGTTTGAAAAGTGAACCGACATTTATGAGTCCGACGCAAAATGCCAAAACGAAACTAATAGTCCTTCGGGATTCAAATCCCTTTGGACTAAAAATATCACCGAGATTTGATAGCCAAATTATATATGAAACCAAATTCACTATTAAAATTATAAAATAGTAACAACACAATTTCTCTGCTGGTATTAAATCAGCTGAAAAGATGATAAACATTGGAAGTTGGCCGTATTCGCTATTAACTTCTATACATTCAAAGTCCATTGCGTCCTAAATTAGCATACTTTTGTAATATATTTGAGCTGGAAAGAAGAGAGGAAATGATAACTTAACTTCTAAAATACTGGTCGTGAAAAACTTAAAAACTAAATGTGTTCATGTTGTAAGGTCCCTCACTTGAAATCTAAGTTAATGTTGGAAGTGAGGAACCTAGGAACTGATAAGCGAATAATCTCTAGAGTTCGAAGACAGGAAACAACAAGAGAGAAGGGTAAATAATCCTTTATTATTTCTATAAGATTTCACAAAACTCAGCCTGGGAGTGAACAAATAAAGTCCGCACTTTGGACTTGAACTTAAAAGACAAAGAATTAAACTAAAACTAAGATTAACTAACTAAGTATAGCCAAAGCTATCAAGGTACAATGAGAGTTGGCCCCTTAACCTATTTTACTACGAAGCTTAGCAAGGGCCTGAGTACGGCCGAGCGTATAACAGCTTTGAGAGAGAGAGCGGCCAAAAAGGCAGATGCGCGTAATTCAGAAACTCTGTTTCTCTCTCTGTCTCGGTAAGTAACTTCGTGGTTTAAATACCGCTTCTTCTCATTAAATATTCAGCAAATTCCAAAACTACGTTCTGGCCGGAAGTAGTAAGTTGAAGTTAAGAATTTGACAGGAAAGGAACTTTAACTTAAAATTTAACTGTTAATAAAATTAACATAATCCTTACAATGTTTTAACATTTGAAAACAGTTGTTCTTCCTTCCTACATACTAAAATATTGTATTGGCAAAATATAAAACATTTGTGCTTGAAATTTTTGTTAAAATCCTCGTGTACAGATAACCTGTAAACAAATGCACAGCTAAATCTTCAATAATATTTTCTCATTAAATATTAAATATAAATGTTTCCATTGATCACCGTCGAGTTAATTTATGATACGATAACTGACTTTTGTCATTGCTGTTCTGATTAGCTCGTATTTTTCAATACAAGATGTTACGTTTTGTAGCTCACGCAGACATTCATTCTTTTAGCTCCGTTGAGCACCCATTAACACCTGAAATTTTGCAATCTCAAGAATTCCTGAGAACTCTCACTTTAAAGGGGAAACAAATCGTTCTCCAGTGAGTGCCTGGCCATTCTGGCCTTTGGAGCAATGTACAAGCGAACTTACTTGCAAAAAGAGCTGCCAGCTTACAACAATATCCTAATACAGCCATTTCTTATTGGAGGATTAAACTTTTTTTTAAAGTTTATTTACTTCTTGTATCTTACGAGATCTTCAGACTCGTATAGCGTTAAAAAGTTGGAGAATAATAAGTCCTTCTCTTAATCCCGATAGTCCAAGAAGCTATGCAGTTGCGGCTTTCCGTCTGTCTATAGGACATGATTGCCTTTCCGCCCACCTGCACCACATAGGCATTTCAAGCGATGCCATTTGCCCACTTTGTAATTCTGGAGAAGAAATGGACAGGGACAAGCTGCTTCGATGTGGGACTCTTCGTAGTCTTAAAAGTCGAGATACTGGGAGGTAAGAGCGCTCGCTCCTCAGGCAATGACTTCAGTCTTTTTGTTTTTATTTCTGTTGCTTGTAATCCTTTCTTCGTAAGATTTCAGTTGTTTGTAACTTTTTGCCTATCCATTGGAAATAAAAAATAACTTTTTGTAGCTTGACTTTTTGCGGTTTTATTCTTTAAATTCATGACTAATTGAAATGATTAAACTGTTTGCTTTCACGCCTTAAATTGAGATCTGAGTAAGTAATTATTTTTATATTTTACTATTTTTCTGCTTTTTTTTTAAATGTTATTTTTTAATGTTTTTTTAATTTTTTGGAATTCTAAGTGATAAAATCTTTTCTGAAATATTAGATTAACATCTGAAGTTTCCCTATTGCAGTATTTTTCAAAAACATTAAAATATAGAATTGTATCGGTTTTTTTAACGTATTTTGCTTCAACTTAAAACTTTCCACCTATTTAATAACGTTACCTATTCTTGTTTTTTAAAAAAGGCACTGTTTACCATAGATAACATTTACCACTACATTAGAACTCCAGTTATTCGGATCTTTTCTCTTTTCTGTACTAAATGTAAAATTAGTACAGAATTTTAATTAAACCTACCTACAATTTATTTACACGTTTTTAACATTTTCAGTTACTTAAATAATATAATAATTGTTACACTCCATAACAAATAATTTTAAGAGCCATTAAAGTTATTTAATTGCATTTGTGTGGCATATTTTGCATCTTACAATAAATTATTTATTGAAAGCCAATAAATACGTCATACTTATTCATCTCATTTAAATTATGAATATGGCATCACTTGCCAAAAATATATCACCACATGTCATTTCTCAAATATGTAGCATATAAATGTTAAAATAGAAAAGCAGTGACCGACTGCATAAAGCTCTATTTTTATTCCTCCGTGAGTCACTGCCTAGACGTGACAAATACTTCGTTTCTAAAAATAATTAAAATAACGTGGTGCAATCCAATTTTGTGTATATTTTAAAATTAAACTCTGTTCATTCTGAAAGCGATCGGATATAGGACCTTCTTCTTTAGGAGCAAAACATTTCAATAAAAATAGCAAACATGTTTTGCTCCTGAACGAAAAGGACATGTGTTGATTTCAGGTCGGAATTGGTAGACTTTTATTCAAAATCTACACCAGCCTAAGTTTTTTTTTTAATTTTAAATTCTACAATAATCAAGTCCTTATTCCTATTATAATAACACGTTATGTACTTCGTTTAAAGCCAACTTAAATATATATTAGTTGCTTTGTTTCATTTTAATTGAATTAGTTCTTACATTTAGACATCGCAAAATAAAAATAAAAAAAAATCGTTGTTTAAGCTAATATTGAAAGGTCTAGTTTTGTTTTCTTTTATGGAAATGTTCCATGGTTTAATCTAGAATCTTAAATAAAACTTAATACAAAAAAGAATGTGGTAACAATATACAAGTATAATATTTGTCCTATAGCAAAAAACTCCAGGTTTTCCGTGTTCTCGAACAGACAGCGGCCTCAATAAATTTGAATAAACGGAATTCTGCTTTACTTGAAGTATTTAATTTTCGCAGTTACCTGTGTTTCTGATGAGAACAAGTTGAGTTACATTCTAGTAACACATTAAATTATTTCCGTTTTAAAGTTTATGAAAACCTGTGTTTCTGATGAGAAACATATGTGTTTCTGATGAGAAACATATGTGTTTCTGATGATCTACCTGTGTACCTGTGTTTCTAATGAGAACAAGTTGATTTACATCCTAGTAACACATTAAATTATTTCCGTTTTAAAGTTTATGAAAATGAAATGTTTTTAATTTATTAAAAAACTATAATGAATTATTAAATAATTAATTAATGTGCATATTCTTCTTAAGGCAAGAACTTAAATATTTTTCACGTATTAAATTATTCATATATTTGACATAAAGAAACAGTAAAAAGGAACTGACCATCGAAAAATACTGAAATTTATTTGAATATTATATTATTTTTTCATTGAAAGTGCTGTAAGTCAAACAAACTGAAAGGATATTTGCACATTCGTTTTGCATCACAAAATATTTGATGGAATTTTACGCTTGGCTGTTATACAGAATACGATTTAAATTTCATACGAATAACTCAAGGACTCTTGCTATTAAACCATGCTTTTTATGGAATTTCCTTTCGTAAATAGCAATACAATCAGACGCCATAGCTGAATGTGGGATTTGCAGTTTGAAAATATTGATTTCTCAAAAATGCGAAATAATTTTAACAAATTTATTTGAATTAATCATAACATCGTAACGTATAGATGTCGAATATGAATGCATACAACACAAAGCTATATTGTGAAATATATAAAATTGAAGTAACTGGTAATTATAAATTTTTGGAGAAAAAAGGACATCCTCAAAAACAACTGAAGGCTTTTGACATTAATTGGAAATACGATTACAATTCGTTCACATTTTTCCCAATGCGACTGCTCAGTGGATTCCATTTGAGTTCAAAATAGAATAGATTTCTCTCTTGAGATCTCTGATAAGAGAGATAGAGTAAGATGGTTGCGAAATAGCTTTTCTGTAGGTTCAGATTAGAAACTCTAGTTGGCCCGTTTATTCACTTTTGCCTTCAGATTTAAGAAATTTATCAAAGAAATTCTCTTAGCGTGGACGTGTATTATTATTCATAAAAAAGTAAGATACAAATATGTTTTGAAACGTTTTATGTAGGGTTATAAAACTCTGTTTCGATGTCTCTGGAAATACACATTCTTTGTTGAACACGTGCGGCACAGTAAGTCAACAATAATTACTCTTTCAAATACTGTATCTTTGTAATCGTTTTATTCCTTAATACGTCTCGTAAACTTTTATATGCCTAGTTCACATGTAAAGGTGCTTAAAAATAGATACTAAAATGGACTTGGATCGGCACAGAAGAAGCTTTAATGTCAGCTGCCTAGAAGTTAATTTCCTAATGTGACGTGCATTTATGGATTAGAAATCAATATCGAAAAGAATTTGTTTTTTCTGTTATGTCCTCGTCCCATATATAGGTTTTTTTCTGTTACTTGATGAATAAATTGTAATAATATCAGATCCATTTTTTATAATCAGTTAATTTTGTGATGATTAGCTGTCAGTTCTATTTTTTCATCTGCATTTACTAAAATTCGAATTATATAGGGTTTACTTAACCGTGTAGCTAATATTTATTTAATTTGCTTTGGCAACATTTAGAATACATTTGGCTACAGCACGACGAGATCCTCTACTACAATGTGCTAACTCTGCTTCTAAGCTGCTTTGGAAATACGATGAGAGTTTTCATAACTAGTTAACAATTAGTGTAAAGTTAATAAGGGCTATATATTCTTTACTTTTGTGCATTGCTTAAATATTTGACATAATTACTTATTTCCGTGCATTTCTTAGAAATTTTGAATGATTATATACTTCCGGGCATTGCTTAACTATTTTGGCTGATTTTGCGCTCCGCAAAAAGCATCCAATACATTTTATTACTTTATGTATAGTAAATTCCACGAGCTACAGTAATACATATTTTGACCGCATTTTCTCTGTAGTATTATTTAACATTTTAGTAAAGCTCAGACTTAGAGATAGTGAAAATTAGCACGAGTAAGCTAGAATTATCTAGTTTGTCAAGGTGAAGTTTAAACTACATCTTATAAAGTATGACATTCAAAATTGTTACTTTGATAATATAAACCATTGAGAAAACCATTTCACTTTGCAAGGTTCGTTGCGTTAAACTATCCAATTATTACGATTTCGATCCGTCCTTTAACTTCTTCTTTCCGTATTGCTCACCAGAAAGAAAATTAGTTCGTATTAAGCTGAGGTTCTTGGATCTAGGAAGAGAGAGTTTCTGGCATTCGCGCTGCATAGTTATATTTTTGCCTGCTCTAACTAATGAATTATTATTAACTGCTAAAGGGTTTGCATGCTTTAGCAGCTGATTTTTTTAAACTTCCACGCCTTTAGATTATTTGAGCCAGCCTGTAGCTAGGTTAGTGTTTAACTGTAGCTAGGTAAGTGTAGTCCTAGATTACTGATCAACGTTTATACTGAGACTGCTTTTATTTGGCTAGCATTGCCACAAGCAGTGGCTATTTGTAGCACATGCCGTGATCTGTTTTAATATAAGTGCAGTTCAATCAAAGATCATTTAAAGTTTAAATAAGTCTTTTTTTGTCTTTTCTCTGTCTTTCAGATAAAGTGACAACTCGTTGCCTATCTACTAGGGTCATAGGACTAATGTTCCAGGACCAGACCAAGTATTACCATATAACTTCATAATCTAGCGCAGCATAACTTTTACATAACGACTGTGATAATTTTTAATATTATTGTTTCAGTATTATTTGTAATTCACAGGCAGGAAAAAAAAGGCTTTAAATAATTTATGCATAGAAAATAAGAATAACTTAATAATTATCATTCAAATTTCATATTGATCGAACCCTCCACATGCTAGAAATTTATTCTTCAGGAGCAAACTTTTAGCAAATTTTCTTTCCTTTTTTCAACAACAATTTTTTTTAAAAAATCCGCTCAAGAATACAGTGACAGAAATTGTATTTACTTTTCACTTTTAGCCGTTTCCTTCGCAAGATGGCGGTTAGCAAAGAGTGAAATTAATCTAAGACTATCATCACTGTGTATAATACTTGGTAGTGAGCACTCAAAAAGAAAATGGCTGGCCTTCGGACGTGATCAAGAACTCTGCTTTCTACAATTCCAGAGCCACTTGAGGAAGAGCGGTTTGTCTTGGCCTTCGAGCTGTTTAAACACACTCGAGGCTTTTATTATTAGCATTAAACACTTTCAAAGCTTTTAGGATATTACGAGCTTATTCCTATGCACAAAGCGTCAACAGTTGCATCACTCGCTGAAGACTGAACACGTACTAGCATTTGAACCCATTGTTGGATAACGGCTTCCGGTTGTTATTTCCTCAATCTTAGATGAGATTAAGGAATAAATGTCTTCTGATTTCTATCATAAATGTAAGGGGCTCAATAAATGCGACATGTGCTTTCGGCAATTTTTTTTCAGTTTTCTCAGATGTCTTTCATGTTTTGAAAAATGCAACAAAAATTAATTTTGACATATTAGAAAACTACCTAGCCCTTTCAGAGATTGCGTTTAAGTTTTCTGGAAAAATGACTTAACTCAAAACGCGTTTTCCGAATTTCGTTTAAGGCAATTGGCATTAAATTGCGATACTACTACTATTTATAACTTTTTAGTAATAAATTCAACTAAAATAAAAATGGGACTTTTAACAGTAAGATAAATGTATTAAAACGTTAATTACATAGCAAAGATGTATTACACTCAAATCTTACTCTAAAAATTATCTTAACTTACATCTGAAATAATACTGAACATTAAACATCTTAGAATTTCTGAAAATGCATTTCACGTGAAACAGTACACTTCTGAATATTATAAGTAATTAATTACAAGAAGTGAGACAATGGAATACGTCTACCTTAAAAAACTGGATGAAATTAAGTAAACAAGTTGCCTCAAAAAGAGACGATGACCTCAGTGTCAGAATTTGATATACCTCATGATATATATTTATATTAATTCATAACTTAATGATGATTATCAAATTTATTATTGTAAACATAATTAGAAAATGAACAGAGTCGAAGGGTCTTACAGCTGCTCCAAATCTTCAAATCTATCATGGTGAAAATCAAAATTTTCACCATGATAGATCGAATAGAACAAATAAGTTAATCTGGGTTATTCAAATAACTACTTCCCATTACTAAAACAAATCTAAATCATTTTGATCAACATTTATGAATTTAAAATCTTGCAGGCATATTATGAGACTCCTATATGTGGTGAGATCTTTATATTATTGGAAATTAAATTAGCGATAAAATACGAAAAAGGACATAAATTAATTATAATTAATTATGAAAAGAGTAGTAGTTATATTAAAATGCCAAATGTTTCATTTGTAATGTCAAAGCAATAGTTAAATGTTTCATTCTACCAAGGTGGTATTACCTCTATATAATGTAACTTGTTTGTAACACTTGCAATAAGAATTCAAACAAGTAAACAAAAACAAGCGAATTTGGACTTTATTATTCGTCAAAATTTCAACCTTAGATTAGTGCTACGTTCAGACAGAAATGAGCATTATTCTAAATTCAAATGCAATCTACGTATGAATGTTACTTAACTTCAGAATATAATCAAATTATTTACAGCCTTAGAAAAACTGGTTAATGAAAATGTCTTTAAAGTGTCATCATAAAGTAAGAGCAGAAAAGGAAATGCTGTAAACACACTAACATGTAATCTCTTCTCAAACACATGCATGATAAATAATTAATGTATTGTGCAAAGAAACCTTTTCATGCTTCCTTAATAGCAACCCCATTTTAAAATCTTGAGCCAATAGACGTCACATCATTATGCTATTTACGTAACAAAATCTAGTATCTTACTTAAATGAATAACTCAGACCGAAGAGGAGGCATTTTAATTTTCATTGAGCTTTTTAAGTTAACATTAATGAGCAAATAGACTGAAAATGTGCTATTAACATGCAATATCTTATCCGGGATACTTTAGAAATTCTAAAAACCTTTTCCCATTAGAAATTATTGAAACGAAACTCATTGTTTCCTCTACAATATTCCACAGAGAAGTACATCGCAATTACCTCAAATGAGATCCATTTCAAAAGAAAGAACAATTCCAAATACCTCATTACAAATTCAGCCATTCAGTGGCGAAACAAAATGGTAAAAAGCGCCAGGAAAATGTAGTCCTCATTAGTTTTCTTGGAATTTCATCTAGAAGGATATGAAGAATAAGATTGTCATCAGACTTTCTCAAGTCGGAATAGTTAGACTGCTAATTATCATCTTCGTTTACAACTGAATTTCTTTCACGTCGTCGATTTCATTGCAGGTAATGATGGTGGTAAATTTTAATGACATACAGAGTGCTATACGAATTTTACCATAATGTGACCTTTTGTAAAACAAAGGCAATGATGATAGTACAAAAGAAGAATCCAATTAATGCTTGATCATGAGATATGTAATAAGCACATAATAAGTTTGAAACTTTCTGCAATGTTTGAAACTTTTTATTTATTTAATTTAGGATGTCTCTGCTTAGCGTGGAAAATCCTAAAGATGATCTTCAGAGACTTTCCCAATTTGATTTCAGTTGACCTTTCACATTATTTCAATTTAAATCGACTTGCTTCTTCTCTGCTGAAGCGAGAAAAACTGGCTTATTTCTCATTTGTCCCTATATGCTCGAACACATAATTTTCTTTTTGCTTTGCTTTCTTTTTCCTTATGTTGATAACATTGTTTTTGCTTTTATTTAAATTAATATAATAAAATGAACATCCAACTCTCTCTTTCACATGATTTTTAGAACAAAAAGTTTAAAGTTTCGAGTTTATACATAATTTAAGTACATAATAAGTAAATTTGCGAATTCTTCTGTAATACAGTCAGTCAGCTCCCGATTAACTTGGCTCAAGATTAACGGGGGGGGGAAGAAAGTTAAGAAAGTCTAAAAAACGTCTAAATAAAGTTGGGTTCGTTATTATGAAGTAAAGGAAAAAGTATCATCACAAGCTGTTAAATGGCATTTCTCAAATCAATGACTCAATATCATTGTTCAAGTTCTCTAGCAAATATTATTCTTTAATACCATTTATAAATTAAAATTCTTCATTTATAATAACATTAATTTTTTCCGTTATTTTCAGAATGTCCTCTTTATTCTGAACATGAATTTTATTTACATAAACAAATGAAATTCTTCTTCATACGAAACTACTTGAAAATATGGGTCAATTGTTAATAGTTCTTTTCTGTTAATTAAAACAGGTTATTTATCTTTCCAGTCTTTTTAACTAATTTCGACTGTGATTTAAGCGTGGATGTCTTCTCTAATGTTACAACGGTAAATTCGAACTAGACTTATTTCTTTCTGAAAACATATTGCATTCTTGGTTGTACGAAAGTTTTAATTTTTTCTGTACCTACATAATAGATAGCAAAAGAGTTTCTGCAAACTCTACTTTATGAAAACATAAATGTATTCCGAATAGAGTAAAAAGAATCACGTAAACGAAAAGCATAAATAGGTTTTGTTACAAATTATTGCTCAATTTTGAGTTACTCATATATATGTTCATAAAAAAATTTATTGCCACAAAGGGGTGTTAGCCCAGAACGGCTATTAGTCTCGAAATGGCCTTTTGCGTAGAATCACTAAAGATGTTGAATCACTATTCAAATTGTTGCTCTATATTATATTTAAATAAATTAAATAATGAAGAATCCGCGTGAATGCGTGTATGTTTCTCGTACTATGAAAACAACGGTACCTAGAGCCATCAAATTTTTTACAACGTAATCCTCCACCTGAATATGAGCACCAGAAAGTCCAAATTTTGAATTTCGAATTTTTTTCACTATCTATTTCATATTTTGCAAAAATTCCAGAAACAAATTTTTGATTAAAAAACTAGCCACTTCAGAGTGACAGCATTGTATGGAATAAAACATTTTTATCTCCAGCAAACGAGACTGCCTATCGGATATTCTAAAGATATGCTGTTTTTAAATATTTTTTGCCCAAAGATGCGTTATCTCAAATGCTCTCGAAACGTGTATGTGTATGTAAATGAAAAATCGCCCCCTTGGGCGTAATATAAAATCTGAAAGCTTTCAGATTTTTTTTTGGGGGGGAGGGTATCTTTTCCATTAGTTTTTTATAATATCTATAAGCAGTTTTTTACAATATACTATATGTCTTCACAGTGGATTTTTTTTTATTTATTCAAATATTTACAAGGTTATAAAAAGTTTTGCCTTAGTGAATAATATTAAACTGAGATTTTAAACAGCAATGAATAGTAATTTTTTTTAATTCCTTATGAAAAAATTAAAACATAGGAGAAAATGTTAATTAATCAACATTTATTCCTATATTCAATTACCGAATAATTATTAGAATATTTATTATTCGCAAAATACAATACAGCTAATCCATAGTAATTTATACGCTTGCTACACTATGTGATTGAATGTTCAGGAGATTGAGAATTAGAAAACCTATTTCTTTAATTCAGAAACTGAATTCCGTTGTGTCAGTTAAAATTTTCAGAAAAAATAATATTTCTTCACAAAATATTCACTGTTAAGTTCAATTATAATTTTCTAAAAAACAAATTTCTTTAAAGAACAGATTTTTCATATTGGGCGTTTAAATAAGACTTTCCAGTTATCAAAAACTGTTAACACGAAATTCTGAAACTTTGCTATGGTAAGCATCTTCTGAAACAGTGCTTGAAATGCCTTTTTAAAAACGAAAATATGAGCATTATCTGCTATTAAGCAAATTTAATAAGTAATAAAATGAACTCATAGTGAAGATTCAATAGAGTATGATTATCTTCGGCTGCACCTAATTATACTCATATGCAAAATTGAGATAATTTGATAAATTTACACATTATGTCGAATTTCTGAAAAACTAATGGACAGATTTTCCACACTGTGACATTGATCTAAAATGTGAGTCTAATAAGATCTGGAGTCTAATATTGATCTGAAAATTGATGGGGTATGGACAGCTCTCACAGCCATACAGGTTGCACAGCATGACAGCGTACTGGACAGGGGGCAGTTGAGGAGTCCTTCTGGCAGTTAATCCCAAACCTGCTACAAGGCAGTTTTCAACTCCAGGAGGGTTCTCGGGGGGAGATAGCGAGATGAAATTGCGTTTTCAAGTGTATTCCAGACATGGGCGTATTGGTTTAAGTTCAGAAGATTTGGCTAGTCAATCCATGCAGCGAATATCCTCGATCAGCTGAGTCCTACGTGGACAACAGTTGTCGTCCATTAATAATAATTAACTAATAGGAACCCAGGACCAACTGCGGCCCTGAAAAGTCAAATATTTTGCTCTAAGTTCTCCTTTCTTTGCCTCATAGTAGTCAAGAAGCATTTGCAAACACAAGCAGGGCTGTGCGGCTGTCCATCATAATGCCTGCCCAAACCATTACACTTCCATCACTATAATGATCAGTTTTCCTTATGCGTGAGGAATGGTATCGTGTTCCAGGCTATCTTACCGCCATGTACAAAGCTATGAATATTAAAAATTCGTGTGTGTATGCTTTCCTGTATATTCTTATTAGTCAAAACGTACTTAAATAAAAATGATCTGCGAAAACACGATGCATCTCTTCGTCAGCAATTTCTACGTCCTGCTCAAAATATTTCATGATATTCATGCACATAATTGCATATTTAAGAAGCTCATAAATGTTATATTATTCAAAATAGTAACTTTCCCCCATTCAGGCTTACAGCTAACATCAAATTTAATATACAACAAACAGAAAATCAAACATATCTAAGGTCAGAAAATGATAGTGTTTTTATATATGTTATAAATATTACCGCATAATTAAAACATGCAATTCTTAATGAACTTCAAAGCCATTTATCACTTCAGAAGCTAATCCTTAACACCAGTAGGTCAAAAGCTACACACAAGTTTAATAAAAATAAAAAAGCGAGAAACAGAAGTCGATGGATATTGACTGAAATAACGTGCCATCTTCAGGAAGAAAGCACATTTATCTCAATCTATTACAGGAAGAAAGCACATTTATCTCAATCTATTAATTATGCTTCAGGTAGTTCATCCTATACACCAACTATTTACTTAGAAATGAAATTGCTAAATGAGTTAAATTTCATAAAACTGAGATAATTTAACCCCAAATCCAAGTAAAGCAAATCACAGTGCCCTAAAGGTAAGCTTCAGAAAGAGTCATACTTTTGAATCAATTGCTTAAACAATCGCCAATCGCTATAGAGGCTCGTTACAGAGACTATTCCTGTACAATAGCTGGCGGAAAAAATGTCCCAGTTCATGACAGTAAATTAGTTCACTAGTTTTAATGTCTTTTACTGTAGACTTCTTCGCACCGTTTAAACGAGCATGAGCTGTACAAACATAATGTCGGTAGCATGAAAAATTAAAACAGTTTTATTTTTGACTTTTAAAGTTAAATACATTTCGCTTATTAAAGTTACAAAATAGAGTTGCTACAATTTATGGAATAAAAAAATGAATAATAAGCAGTTATTATTCGCTAATCTGCTAATTTATGAGTGTAAAAATATTGCACAAACACATGATTCGTTTAGCAGGTTTGTGTATATTGAAAACTATTAAAAATATGTTGTTAATGATTTTCAAAAATGCTATAAAAATAAAACATTTAGATTTTTGTTATAGTAAAAACCTTAGCGTTCTTTTATTATTAAATAATACTTTTAACATCATACTTTCAAAGAGACATGAAGTAAGCAAAGAACAAAAGTTTTGTTATGTCATTATGATCATCTGATTAGTTTTCTGATGTCTTTTCCCCCTTTTCCCAGAAAGCCGAACTTTTCATAGGATTTTAAGATTTTTCTTTCAGTTAGTGAAAGCTGTACTAACGCAAAATCTTGTAGAAAAGTGAAGCAGCATAAATCGAAATCTTGTGAGCGGCGGAATAATTTAAAATAATGTGTGACCAAACATTATCTTCTTCTCAGACTTTTCCTTGTTGACTGTCTGTATGTAAAAAGACCAATGAGCACAATTTTAAGATAGGAATAAATTATTATAGGCATTCGTCGCTTATTCGGTAAAATAGAAGCTCTGCTGAAAACCAGAAATCTTTGTTCAACAAGTGCAATCCTTTTATTAGCTTGCATAGATAAAATTCTTATTATGTATACGAATAATTTCTTGTTAAACAAATAAATGAAAACATATCACGAAAACATCTATATTTCAAAGACTTTTAGATATTTTTCATAAGTAAAATGTTACTTTCACCAAATTAGAATTCAGAATTTTTCTTAACATTTAACTCGTTTCTCATTGGTTTTATCAGATCTTCCTAATGCTACTATAGGATTTTCATTTTTGCTTTCATTGCCAAGAAAATAGGCTATGCACATAACATTTAAACTGGAATGTTTGTGGAGCAATTTATGGTGTGCTATATTTAATTAGAAAACAGCTTGAATTTTCCAAAAACATTTTAGAATATGCTTAAGCAATTGCGACTTTCTGCGATTCGACTGCGATACACTTCTGTGTACGGTAATTTTATTTTAGAATATATTTAATCTTCTGAAATTTAAAATTAGCAACATCTTACAATACCTAAATAATATGATGCTCTCTTGAAATTCTTTTAACGATTATTCTGAAAATAAACGCTGCACTTTAAACTGCTGCTTCAGCACGTAATCTCTTTTAATAGCGTGGCTAAATGAGTCAGAATATTTCTTAATTAATTCAGATTAAACCAATTTCTTACAACAGCTCCATCCAACATCATTAAATCCTTGTAATAAAATGCTATTCATTAATAGTTTTTGATTCAGGGAACAACCTCTCGAAACATTGTATTCGAACACTTGACTAGCTTTCGAATAGGCTTGTCCTAAGTTAGCTAACGACTTCGAAAAATGCTTTGTTCGAATTCTTTTCCATTCACAGGAGGCACTACAAAAAGTAAGACGTCTGCGAAAAAAGACATTTCCGTTTCCTCATTAAGTCTTTTTGGAAGCCAAGGGCATTTATGAAGGACTTGGTCTTCAAATGGTGTATGTCAACAGGCCAGAATTTAGTTGCAATAAAGCGCAAATGGACTGAATTTTAGGTCATATACCATTGATAATTATTTTCTTAAAAGACACTCATTTTACTATAAAGCTAAATATTTCATTTCGTATTAAATGAATTTCTCAATTACAAAAGGGTTTGAGAGGAAACAAATTATAAAAACTGACTTTACAAAGAACCAGTCATCCTTTTACGTTGGTAAATAGTATATTTTCGTATACTATTTATAGTTGTAAAACTTTTTGAATACGTTAAAGGTGTCAGGCGATGGGTTATGATTCTTTAATTTCCATGGCTACTGTCTCTTCTACCACCATTCTTTCTGCCTCAATAAAATAGTTGCAATAGCTTTCAGATAAGCATTTTATACATATACAGGAAGTGAAGGATTTTTTCCCAAGTAATTACATTGCTGTCATATCGAAAGCAGCAACCTTAGCACAGGGAAAAAGCGGATACATTCAGTTTTGTAATCTCATAGCAATTTCGTTTTGAACGCTTTTCAGACTTAGCAGATTTTAAGTAAAATAATAGCAATCATGAGACTATAGTAAGGTTTGCAAATTTACAAACTGCCGAACGAAATTGCATAAGGAGCAGTAAGAATTCTAACTTTTAACTTTTAAGGATACGTAAATGAACGTAAAAAATCTATTTACATGATGATATATTTCTGTTTACTGTGATTTTGTATTCTGCTTTAATTCGTTTAGTTTCTTCTGTATTTAAAATATTTATATATACATATATTTATTTTATATATGTTTAACTTATATTGCTTAAAGCAGCAACCTTAATTACTCGCAAAAAACTTTTATTGTAAATTTAGCATTATATTGCAACTGGAATGATTTCAGTTAGTAAATAATTTCATCTCGGAACACATTTAGAAATCATTAGTTTTGTGAATTTTAGGTAATTTTATCAAATTTTTCGAATATCGTATTTCCTTAACAAATATCAAATAAATCATCGAATTTCGGATTTTTCTTATTATTTTTAAAAATTTTGTTTTTTATTTTAATATTTAATTCATCTTAATGTTAGTTCTGTTAATTTCTTCAAAATTAACAGAATTATTCCAAAATTATTTCAAAATCCGAATAGAATCTCTGAAAGACTCTAAATTTTCTTGGAATTACGGAGTATGAGAATTACGTAGCTATTCCAAAATTATATAATGTTGCCCTCAGCGTCAACAAAATGTTTCAGTGTCGAGCAACTCATATTCAAAAGCATGTTACTTAGTGAAGAAAGTCTGTTTAGGAACAGTATAATGTATAAGTTTAAAGTTAATTTAAATGAAAATTCTGATTTTAAAATAACGATACTGAATACAATTCCAAAGTTAGTAAATGTGATTTCAATTAAAAAATTTTGTAATATAATATTTATTTACTTAATAATCTAACATTCATTTAGTTAATATAATATTTATTTAGTTTATTTTATGGTAATTATTTTCCTTCTTAAATGTTTACAATTCATCCGAGACCGTGATACTGTTAAATTAAATTTGACGTCACAAAAGTCTCGCATTTTTCACTGCTTACGCCGTGACTGGTTCACGAATTTTGCTTTGTCATTGAGTGATCAAATTACTGTCTTAATTATTTCTAAGAGTTTTTTATCTGTTGTGACTATTTTAATTTACTTTCTGGTTTGCTAACATTCCTTCTCTCCACGCGAATGCACATTAACTTAGTATGAAGGGAAATCATCTCATAGTGATGGTCAATGAATCCACCTTCTTCGAATGGTTGGTTTGGTAAGCCGCCTTGCCATTTTTTCTTACCAGCCCTTCAGATTCTTTCCTTGTATAGATATGCAGAGAGGTTCCGATACTTATAGACACAGAAAAAATAAGCCTGGTTTATTATGTTTGTCCTATGCTGAGTGGCGACAGCTGTTTCCTCGCATTGTTAACTACATTTCCACTGAGCGTCTTTTATTTGCTGGGGCCGATTGGCTAAAGCGCCATAACACTGCGTAGTTCCCTACCGTTTCTAACCCCAGAAGCTCAGTGTTGTGTTCTGACTGTATTGTGCTTACATTTGCAAGTAAGCCAAATACATTTCTTTTTTATCTGCATTATTCTCCGTTTTGCGCAAAAATATCATCTACTTCCTTCGGCAGACAGAAAGCTTTTTCTTAATTAACAAATCTAATTCATAGTAATTCCACGAGTAAGCTTAAACCGGAGCAGTAGATTTATCATCTTGCAACATAACTCTAAGCTTATGAACACTTACCCAACGTACTAGCTGTCCATCTGTAACGAAATGAAATGAATGAAATCCAACTTTTGTCTCCCCTTAGTGTCTTTTAACAGACTTCAGGATTATAAAGCTCCCTTTTCATTCACCTTATTTTCTCTGATGACTGTTCGTTCGAGAAATATGTAAATTAATGCTTGAAGTTAAGCAATTAAGATGAGAATACGAGCATAACTGATTAATTGAGATTAACTGCGACTGTCTTGCTGCTGGCCGACATATTGATCTGTGGATAAGACATTAAATTCTGTTTAACTCAGCTGTTGAGAGAAAGAGGCTAGTTCACGCTAAATATAGTTAAATTTGCTATGTAAGCAAATTCGATTAAAAGCTTATTTATTTGGTTTAGCACGGTGCGTGCCAAGTAAGCGTTTCTCTCGAGACGTTATATTAACTTAATGATTCAGCTTTGCTGTTTAGTTTGGAACTTATAAGGTTAGACTACAGAAACTCATGTTCACAATTCTCTGTTAAACTTGCGTTCGTGTTCAGAATAAATTTGTCTTACTTTATAAGCTTATATGTTCATTAAGAAATTGGTTAATTTTTGTATGGTTGCTGAATTGAATAGTTTATTGGCTGAAAAGGAAGTTTGCAAATAATAACGATAACACTTGTAAACATTTATAGTCTCAGTATTAAGTAATTATTGAATAATTTTGCATTTGATAAATATGATATATGCCAAGGGACGTCTTAAAAGCCCTTAGTTTATCCTTTTTTCAGTAACAAGAAAATAATTTCAATTACTTGCAAAGATTGGTTGGAGGTTCGTCTAGCAAAAATTTCCTTTTTGATGAGACAGAACTAATATGACTTCAAATATGCATTGAAACACTTTATACTAACGCTATACATAGAGAGCAACCGATAATCAAATGGTTTGCAAGGGGCAGTGTGACCTGCTTTCAGCTCACCATAAGCCGCCGGTGGTCCGACTTCGGTTCCAGTCCCAGCAAGCGAGCTATAGTTTCACGGTCTTCCATACTTTTAACATAAGCACAAGCTAGTTTCTCTAAGAATGTCCTTTTATTCCTTCCCTTAAGCGAACACTTGGTGTTTGTTTTCCCATTTCGAACCAAACATTTTGGCAAATATGCAAATACCGGCGAACATTATAATTGCATGCGATTCCGAGGTTTTTCTTACTTGTAACGTAAAATGAAACCTCTTATAATGTCCTCTGCGATTTGGTTTCGTTTATTTGATTTATTTGAATTATGCGAAAGCACTCGGTTATCTGCCTAAGGGGACATATGCCTTAGTGAACGACATGTTGAGGGAAACTGACTGGTATACACGTTACACATGATGAAAATCACGAAAACGCCCATGCATCCAGCCCGTTCGCCGTAATCCGAAACATGGACCGAACTACGAATATTCAGTGATTTTACCACTCGGCCGCTTGAAGCAAAGGAATCAAGCTATTGGACAACCCTCACGCGCTTTAAATAATACAACTAATTTACTTTCAACTTTGATTCTATTATATTAAACAGCTCTATAGTATTCATATTTGCAATGCACACTAAGTAAAAGTAAGTTTAGACATTTTTTGTGCTTTCTACTTCTAAAGCAGCATAATTCACTAATATCTTTATCAATGTTTCTGGATGAGTGCTAATTTGATTAAGATTAGTAATTTATTGATCAGAAATTTAAATTTATATTTATTTATTTAAATTTATATATATAAAATGGTTTATGATAATTTAACTCCATAAATGCAATTTAATTGTAAATCTGCAAATTTCAAACTTCAGACTAAAATCCAGAAAATGAACTTTATTTTTTTGTACAGGTATTTTTAGATAAATAGCTTTATAAAGAATTAGTTTTTACATACACTGAATGATAACAGCATTTAATGTATTAAATAATAATAATATTTAATATATTTTATACAGAAAATTTATAATATATTTCTTCATTTCACAATATAAAACTGAAGTTTTTTATTTAAAGTGTACTTAATTTTTCTAATAATAGAGAAATAAATAATAAACAAAGCAATAAACAATTACTGATTACAGAGAGAAATAGATAAATACTAGAAGTTGGTTAGTATGACTTAAGTTACTTTATTGACTTAGTCGGTTAGTTAAGGGTAATATGCAAAATTTATTTTAACTAGCACATTATTTCTTATGTTAAAACCTTTTCCGTATATCTACTGTTTTGTCTACTCCGAATGTGTAAATGAATTGGGCATTATTTATTTTTGCGATGGAAGTCGCAACTAGCGGAAGTATGTTTTATTTAATTCTGTAACTCTGAATATAATTTCAAATAGATCTTTAGTTATTTTACTCATTTAATATTCTGGCATTGAAAGAGTATTTTGGAATAAAAAAAGACATCTTCTTGTTTATCACAAAGAGAATTGAATTTCCAGAACAAAATGGATCTTTAAAAAAATTGGACTTATTTTCAGCCATTACGAGCAAATCAATATTTTTCCAGTGAAAATAAGAAGCCTTAATTAGCCCGTCGATTAATTAGCAGTGCAATTTAATAAAAGGTGGCTTTGAGCATATTTAAATTAGAAAATTTAAATCCTACTCGGGACAATCCGAGTCAAAGTCTAAAACTGTCTTTAGTTTATTGAGAAAGCTTAGAATCAAATCTGTTATGAAAATTATCACTTAAAATCTCAGACGAGCAACTTTAAGTTGCTCCTAAAATAACAGTACACATTTTAAAATGTAAATAGTTAACTAAAGGTCATATATAAGTAAATCAGTTTTAAAAAATTGAAGATTATGAGATTACAATCTTTCATTCAAGAAATATGCCATATAAAATTAATTGTCCTTTTTTTTCTATCAGTAGGGTGCCGCAAGTTTTATAAAACGCAAATATAAAACGTACTGTTTCTAAATTAACAGTAATGATATATGAAAGCTCCCATTTTTTTCCTTTGGAAGTTACTTTCCAGAATGCAAAGCTGAATCTGAAAGTTTTTCGCATCGCTGTGAAGAATGCAGGTAACATTTTTTAATCTTGGATAGTTTCCTATAGAAGCCATTAGATTTTCCTCTTGAAGATTTCAAGATTTTATGTTTTCTTCATCTGCTCATACTGAAAATTATGATTTCTTGAGTCTTGAGATCATTCATTAAAAATACCAAAAGGATAAAGTGCTTCTCTCATAATTGTTACATAATTTAATTTTTTATTCCTCAGCCAGTTGTAATAAACTCAGAAATATAAAATAACAAATATTATTAAGTTTCCATATGACAGAACACAGAAAGTCAGTGTTTTCTTTATACGAGCTTTACTTCAAAAATGCTATTTTTCAGTTCTTTACCCTTCCAATAAATATATTGGTGGGTTGAAATTGCGATGCAAATCTTTACTAGATTATTAAATGAATATAAAAGTGCGTTCGATTGTTACTCAAAAACCTTTGACTTTGTATGTTAGACTTCACTCGACCCAAAATGGAACACTAAAAACTTTCGGCCCTAAAAATACTACTCGACTAAATTTGATTATGTATTACACCCTTAAAATCACCTTATAGAGGTCTTCATGATGAGTCTAAATGTCATGGAATACTGGAGGCTAATCGGGAAAATGAAATCTTTCGACTGCGTTTGATGTATTTATTTGAAGTTTTGCCATATGAATTCTATTTCATTATACACTAAATATGCATGATTAATTTTCCTTAAAATTATAAGCAACAAGTTTTGTTTAATCTGCATAACAGGTACACGAAACTACTTGCTCCCTCTTCCAGTACGTTGAACCATTCAGTTTGTTACCAGCATTTTCGCATTAGCAGCAGAAGTGGTACTTAGATCTTCGAATATTTCTGAAATGATTAGCAAATCCTAATGCAATAGTGTCAGAAACCTATTAATCTTGCTAATTCCAAAACTGAAGCAACGTCAAAAACGTCAAATATATTCAGAAGTGCACAGAAATGTACAGTTAACGCAGAATTAGTTGACATTTGACTGAACTTGCACTCTGATCTTGACTTCTGAACTGCATTCAGTTGATCATGAAACTGAAGCAACGTCAAACGCACTCTGAATTATACAGAAGTGTACAATCAATACAGAACTATCTGACAGCTCACTGAAATTGCACGCTGCTCTTCACTTCTAAGCTGCAATCACTTGATTATTTGTCATTGCATTTATCATGGCATATGTCTGCACCAAAAGTGTAATGAATAGAGCTCAATTTCAATCAACAATGCATCTCGATTATCCGTAGACCATTGAATTTAAGCTAATTGGCGATATTATGAGCATTTGAGTTTCATGCATGTTATCCAATACTTCTCGACAGCATCTCGAAATCAGCAACATAATTCATCTACAGGACCCAGGCACATACCATATTACTTTCGTAGAATATTGTCACCATGTAATTATTTCCTAAATATCAAACAGCAGCACTGTTACTAAGCCAATTTAAATAGCTTTTTCTCTTTGTAAAAGCTGTATACCTCTTTCACTTGGGGCATGTCTGTTCGATCCTATTTATTGTATATAGTAAGTTAGTTACATTTAATCTTAATTTTCATAAAAAAATATCGTGTAAAATAATTTTGTTCAAGCGTCAAACAAAAGATAGAATTTTGAATTACCCTAAGGTTTTCTCGACTTATAGAATACTAGACAAAATTGTTTACTGAAGTTACTTTTCTCATAATCTTGAAACAAAAATATCTTTTCTGCTCCAGAATTATCTAGCATAACGAACTACATATAAAATTGTATATTTACACAGACAAATCATGAAACTGATCAAACTAGAATTAAAGGCAGTAAATCGTTTACAAAAATTCCACGTCTATCTAATATCTTACATGAGAACTAAACTGAACTGCTTAAAGAAGCTAAAATGTAAAGAAATACTTTGTAGTCACCCTAAGCAGTTAGGAAGCGCTATTTATTCCTTATCAAATCCCGCTAACAGACAATTCTTGGGGTCTATTATCAAGTTTGGTGGAATTTATTTGATTATGGCAAAGCACTCGAGGATTATCGTCCTAAAGAGATGGATGCCTTCATGAAGGACTTTCTAAGGGAAACTGGCTCGTATACATGTTACACATAGGGAAATGCACGAAAACATGCAGCCCGTTCGCCACAAATCGAATCTACCGAACTACCAGTTTTCAGCAACTTTACCGTTCTGCCGCTCGTGGGCTGGGTTTATTATCAAAGTTTACTTTTTTTTTTAATTTTGTATAAGCAATTTAACTGACCAAAGCTTTCATTTATTGATTTACTCTACTAGCCTGAGAAGTGTGGTCTGTTTACAAATCTACAGCTCTTAGTTGAACAAATGTAGAAATTGCAACTACATAAACGGAACCTAAAGCCCATTTGTCATAAGTGCAAACTGCAAATGGTTACATCATTGAAAAATATTCCTATTGGCAATTTCCTCAAGGGACAGATTCAGATTTTTCAAGTGAAGCAACAATCATTGTTTTTCTCGCAAATTCTGACAAAGTCATTTTAATTTGGATAAATAATCTCGGAGAAGGGTTTTTTTTCACAAGGAAAAACCGAAAAGGTAGACCCTCCAGCGGCCGAGCGGTAAGGTCACTGAAAACTGGTAGCTCGGTCTGTGGTTCGAATCCCTGCGAAAGGGTAGGCTGCATGGGCGTTCTTGTGGTTTTCCCCATTTGTAACGCATATACGAGCCAGTTTACCTTTGAATGTCCTACACGAAAGCAGCCCTCTACTTAGGCAGGTAGTAGCTCTTGAGTGTTTTGCCTTAATTAAATAAACCAAATTAAAAAGTAAGTTAAATTCAAAATACCTGCATTCGTAAGTTTACAGTTTTTAAATAAAGAGTGCATTATTTACTTAAAAATTTTAAAACTTTTAAAATATTTTAGTCTATTCTCGAGTACAATAACAGTAGAGTGTAAGAATTGAATCAATTTATTTATAAATGTATTTCTCTTTTCATGGTTTCATGGTAATAAGTATAAATTGATAAAATAAAAAGAAAATATTTGTTTTGACATCTCAAGGCTATCTCGAGTCATTGACAATAGAGAGACGAAAGTGGCATTGGACGCAATTTTAAACTTTAGTTGCATGTGCTAAAACATATTCCTAACATCAGACATATTTCCTGAAGGAAATCCGAACAAAGTTTACATTCAGTAATAATAGAAATGAAGCCTAACATTGGCACTGACATTGGCCCACTTAAAAACCGTAACAGCACACAAAAAATTTCAGTTGGCTGGAAGAAACAGCATCTTTTATTTTTCCTTAAATTTTCGTTTAACTCAATAAAGTCAAACAAATAACTAAATAATCATTTCGATTTATAAATTTAACAATAGTCGTATTATATACTTAAATAATGTTTGGATAATTTCTAGTCGGATGAGCATAGCCCGAGGATTTTTAAAATTAGAACAATAGTTATCATACTAAAATATTTACTTACATTATTCATTTTTAATGCTATTCTATATTTTTACGTTACACGATGACATTTTCATAATTTCGCGCAACATTTCCTATTTCAAATCCGTATCTCTGATCCATAAGTCTGATAAATGGCTAGGTGTTTTTACAATAACTATCTTTTTTTTTAGTCCAAATGGGCTTTGTCCCTGAGGTACTATTGTTTTCGTTCATGGAATCTCTCTGAATGTCCGTTTCACTTTTCAAACTGTTGCCATCAAAAATCATCGTCCTGTATTATATTTGAAGAAATTAAATAATGAAGAATCTGCATAAATGTATGTATGTTTCTCGCATTGTAACAAAACAACGGTACCTAGAGCCACCAAATTTTGAATGACTTAATCCTACTGCGAATATGGGCATCTGGAAGCCCAAACTTGAAATTTGGAACTTGTTTCATTATCGATTTCATATTTTGTTAGACTTTAACGAATTTCTGATTAACAAACTCAAGGATTTGAAAGCAAGCAGTTGCAATATTGTACAGAAGAAACCTTTTTATCTCCAGGGCGTGAGACTGGGTATCGGAAATTCTAAACATATGCTCTATTTAAAATTATTTTGCGATATTGCTTTTGAACTGAATTTTATGGTTTAAGTGCGAAGAACATGATATTTAATAAATAAAGGTAACACGCAAAATGTTAGAAAAAACGCCCCTTTGGGGACGTAATTTAAAATCTCAAACATTTCAGATTTTCTTTTTTTTTTTTTTTTTTTTTTTTTTTTTTTTTCATTTTTTTAACAACGGGCACGTGTTATTTTTAGGCTTTCGTCACTAGAAAGGCCGGAGTCGATGTCGTTTTTAATGTGGAGGCACCTAATAGGCGGCCACCATTATCTCCTTCGATACTTTAATACTTGGTCAGTATACTGGCCTGCAGTAGGTGATAGTGTTTCCTACTCTTGCCAGTTATTGAAAGAGTTCCATTAGGGCCTGATTTGTGATGCTACCGTAAAGAATATTCTCCGAAAGTGATAAGTACCTACAGTTACTTATTATGAAAGGACAGACAGACAATTTATATCCGTATCTTCTCCGGGATTTGAACCCGGACCGTTTGGTATCGCAGTAGGCTCCCCTAATATGTCTGGGCGATCAACTATATTTATTGCAAACTCATTGGATGATTAAATGACAATTGTTTGAAGAATAAGTTCTTAACACAGTGTGAGTTACCAAGTTAGTTTTCTAACCCTTTACTAAAATCGAGTTTAATGGATTGTAGTTTAATAGTTGAAAGGCAGTTTTAGAGACAGCTAATGCTAAAAGCAAATAAATATTGTCAAAATTGTCTCCGTAATGATTTCTCTCATCCAGATCCTGTAAAATAGTAGATACACAGTTTCATTCACGAAATAGTTTCCTAACAATTTCTATTATTGTAACTATTTCACTTTCTAATGCATATTTTCTGAAATGCTATTTGTTGGGAATAATTATAATATCATAAAATTCGTTAAATGTAATTTTAATATGACTGCTTAAAAAATCAGCTTACAGCTTTTGGGATATTATTAATTTAATTTATATCATAGCCATATCAGTTTGAATATGTAATTATTATGCTATCATAGACTTATATTACATTATTCATACACTATGAAAAACACTTATGTATATGTTTTTTTAACTTTAGAAGATTTCACCTTTCTTTCAAATACCTTTCCGTTTGCGTTGGCTTTAGTTAAAAGACATTAATTGCCGATAAGCTTATGAGGTTTATTTGCTTATTTTTTGCTTTGACCAACTGAAAAAATTAGTGCTTGAGTAAAATGTAATCCAAAAGAATCACAAGATCACTGGGAATGAAAGAAAACATTCTTGCGCCGTTTAGCTCAAATAAATGCTCAGAATTCACGTTTATATGTATTTCTTTTGTGCCTGTCTTCCTTTCTTTTGGAAAAGAGTTGTTTATCCTAATATAAAATTTAATGAACCTGTAATAGCTACGCTTGACAGAAATAAAACACAAATAACGTAATGTCTTAAAATATTTTAAATTATCTGTCTAAAAACACGCTTTTCGAATCCTTTCAAGGCTACTTCTACTATTTATAAAAAAAGGTTTTCAATTTAATTCATCGTTTTACGCTTCGTTGATTTTGTGAAACAAAATGCTGCAAAATTATGGTTCGTCAAGCATTTTTTCTTTTACTTTTTGTCATTTCAAGCAGGGCAATAAAAACTTGCTTAAAAGCGTCTATACACACTAGTTAATATTCGAGTAAAAAATGAGTAAAAAACACTTTACATTCAAAGCTTCTTGAAGTTGCTTGCATACGAATGATTGGCTAAGACCCTTTGATAAATTAATTAAAATGCCTACTATGCATTTAACTAAAATTACAAATATACTATGAGGCATCAAAAATCAAAAAAAAAATTCTACAGTTCTGTCAACTGAAAATGAAAACTTTTTTCTTCATTCAAAAGGCTTTTTTATTTCCTTGTAGGAACTAAAGGAAACATTTTAATCGCGAAAAAATATGGATATCATATTTCAAAGAAAATATGCATTTCGGAAACTCTCGAATCCATTTGAACGATTTTTTGCGTGCCATCTGTTCGTATGCGCAGAATAAAAGATTGTTTTTCCCAAAACGAATTGTAAAATGGATTCACAAGGTATTTTTTCTTGACGCTCATGTGTACATACATATGTATGTATCTCGCATAACTCAAAAATTATCAGCCGTTGAAATTTTGTATACGGGACTGCTAGGACATCTAGTTGTGTACCTTTTTTGTTAAAATCGGCCACACCGAACGTATATTTATATATATATTACATTTATATATATATATATATACACCCATCCTCCCATCCCATCCCATATATACCCATCCTCTTACCCAGCTCGGTGAGCTCTTTTCTTATTCTTAAAATTTGGTAAACTGTACACTTTTTTGCTCTAAAGTGATTGAATTACGTTTTCTCTTATGTTTCGGTTAATGTTTTTATGCCTTTAATTATCCTGCATGCATTACTTCTAGAATTATCAACAATTTAAAAGTGTAAGTGGCAGCTGTTGTTCTTATGTTCCGGTTAAGGTTTTATGCCTTTTAGATAATCTGCATGTAATACTTGTAGAATTATCAAAATTTTTAAAGTAGCAGCTAGGATTAACATGACAATTATTCGTTCACATCTGAAACTGTTATTAGTATAGTGAATTCAGTCAGCAGGCGCCTCAAATTTAATGCAAATGTCATTTTGCCCAGTGGAGCCAAAAGTTAACTTTATATTTTTGTTCACCGAAATTTTTGTGTTTCTTCCCGTTGGTCGAATTTCATGTTTTTGCGTAGAGACTCTAATTTTAATGAAAGATTATGTAACCAATGTACAGCTAATGTAAAAAAATGAGGCCATTCTTCTGCTTTTTCTCTTGCGTAACATATCTTATTGGGGGAAAAATGTTTTCTTAACTGCTTTTAACTGTATTCAGTGTTTCAGAATTTTCTGTATTTTACAATTTTTAATGAAGATATTTTCCGTTCTTAAGTATTTTTTCTTTACCGCGAAGTGAGAACTGAATTAATTGAATGAGAAATATATCTCTAATGAAATATGAGGAAATATAAGTTTAAATGAAGTGTACAAAAATATATAGAATTTAATAGGCCGTACAAGGAAGTTATGTGGTGTCCAAATGAAATTTTTGGTTTGCAATCTCTTTGAGAGAAGCCTCTTGCTGAAAGATTATTTTATACTTTCTGGAAAATGTATTTATTACATCTCATCTTGTAGAGTCATTAGGGTTTTTTTATGCTGGAGAAGTGAAAAATGAGCAGTGCCCTCGCCGGGTCTCGAACCTCGACCTCTCGAATATGCGCCGAGTGTGCTACCGTTACACCACGAAGATATGCTGAAAGGAGGACGAAAATATCTTAGAACGATGGGAATTAGGGGACCCAATCACCAAATCCCTGGTCGTTATGAATCATCCTCCATCACATTTGTTTAGTCTAGACGCCACTTTTAGAGTCACTAAAATCATTTTTTATGACAGTAAACTGAAGAAATCCCCAATGCTCTGGCTGGGACTCGAGCCTGGACCTTTCGAATACGAGCTGAGTGTGCTACCGTTACACTATGAAGGTATGCAGATAGGAGAGAGAAAATACTTTATAATCTTTTTACAAGTATTACACAATGAGATATGTCTCTTCATTTAATCAAGCAAACATAATACAGATTTAATCTTATGTTCACAATTAGTTAATATTCGTGTAATTTATAATATAATCAAGGGAAAATAAGTACTAACTTCAACATGCTGTTATACATGAATGAACATTCCAGTAAACGATTGCTAATTTAATTAACAACGAGTATATTGCATAATCGATAAATTAAGCAGTTTGAAAGTTATCGTTATACAAACGTAACCACTACATTTTAGCTACCTGTAAAAGAATGGGAAAAGAAAACAATATGAGAAGTGATATAAAAATAGATACAGTATTCTGAAAGCTACTCATAAAACTGTCATATATAAAGAAAATAATATATACAACTAATGTGATCCATTAATTATTATGAATCAAAACGTGAGCTAATTGAAAACTGTGTGGAGGGGATGAACCAGACTCTTGAGTAAATGGTTACTCAAAAGAGAATACATTTGTAGATAAGAAATGTTTCAAAGGTGACACCAATTGAATTTATACAATCATCCATTATATTTAGCGAACTGAAGAAACTAAAGTTTAATAATTGTATTCTTCTGTGAATAACTTTTCCTTAATATTCTTAGAATCGAATCATTTTGCCTAAATTCTCTTGTAAAATCTTAAATAGGCTGACAATTTTGTGTCAATTTTCATTGAAAACATTTGTCATTTTAAATTTCTGCCGCTTAGAGTATGTCCTTTGCGCTCATATTGGAATTCTATGCTTTGTTTCTCAACATGTAAGAATTGTCTAGTGAAATGTATTTTCCTAATTTCCGGATAAAATTTTTAACTGGCAAGAATTGCGCATTTTATTAAGCATTATTCTAAAATTACAATGAGCTATGAGGTTTCGTAGAGTTCGTTATGTTTTACCCAAAACTGAACTTTCAAATTCCGTTAATATGAAAAGCTCTCTTAAGAAGACAATTTTAATGCCTCCAGATTTATAATATATTTATACCATTATTTGAAACATGAATTTTTTAATATAAATCCTCTTTATTTCTGAATTGTTTAATATTATTCCAACAAAATTTAGAGAAAAGCCTGACATATTGTATTTCCTACAGAACCATTTCGGACGCTTTTTCTTAAATATCTGTGTTTTATGCAAACATTTTTAAACTAAAATTATAATGCTTCTGCTCTCAAATTAATGCATCTGAAATGTTTTCCTTTTACCTTCATTCAGAAATCAAAATAAAAATCTGCAAGCTTTAAGATTTTATACTAAGTGACCTTTTTTTTCATGTACATACACATACACGTTTCGACAGCATTTCGGCTAATGTTCCTTTCGGCTAAAAATATTTAAAAACACCCTATCGTTAGAATTTCTGCTAGACAGTCTCGCGCGAGGGAGATAAAAATGCTTTTTCACGTACAGTGTTGCCATTGCTCACTTGCTTGAAATTATTAATCAAAAATTCGTTGAAGTTTTACGAAATATATAATAAAACAAATTCAAAATTCGGGCGCCCAGACGCCCGTGTTCGAGTGGAGGATTACGTTATTCAGAATTTGATAGCTCTAAGTACCTTCGTTTTCTCACAGTGCGAGGAACATAGATACATTAATGCAGATTCTTCATTATTTAATTTCTTTAAATACAATACAGGGGGATAATAACTGATGGCATTCATTTAAAACGTGATTTGCCGTTTATAATGAAACGCCACAAAATGCCGTTTTGAGACTAATAATCCTTCTGGGCTATGGCCCTTTAGGCTAATAATAAGCAATCCGCATTCACATGTTCTAAACTTTCAACGCGATTGTTTCATTTTATCAAATTGTGCACACTAAACTACAAAAAATTATAATACATTGTGAAAAAGTGTTGAGCAAGAAATTCGTGATACTACCTTAGAATATAGACGAATCTTGGGATTTACAATGCTACCTGTAGACAAAATCTTCATAAAATCTCACGCATGTGCATGAAACATCAGTAATTATTTATCCTTTCATATGGTTCTTTTTCTAAACATAAAAGGTCTATTGCAAAACCCGATACATGACTTTTGCTTGTATGATCTTTATCCGTTTCATAACCTACGTGTGACACTCTAAACTTAAATAACCATAGTATCAAACAGTTCTATACTCTAGAAAAAAGTTCCAATAATTTTACTGAATTAAAATACAGTGAGTAATCATTAATAGTTTAATATTCAACTTAATAAACTGTCATTTAAGTCTCGAAAAACGAATTGCTGAAATAAAAAAATGATTGAAGGAACCTTTCCCAAATGTTTCTGAAGTATTTATAAATTTTTAACCGAAGAAAAAATGTCTAATGTGGCCAGAACATCCACCAATATCGTGTCTTAAATAGCAACGAGCTTTAAACATAAAGTCATTTCTTCCAGTAGATCGCTTGTAAATGCTGCATAAATGTAATTGTGTTTTAAATTATATAAATTTAAATAATTGAAATTATATATATATATATATGTAATTTTAATTATTTATATTATTAATTTAAAAAGGGATTTGCCGTTTATAATGAAAAGCCACTTTTATTCTTATATATCTTTCATTATCATACATTTACTTTCAACGCTTTTATCTTACACTATGCTACTTTGCTCCCTTTGCTTGTGCTGCTAACTATACCGTTAACTGAAATGTGATAAAATAAAACTATATGCAAAATTATGTACTTTGTATAAATTTGTGAGGTGCGTATTGCACCAACGATCATGTGGGATGAAGAATATATTTTTGATAATTAGTTCGTGCCCAGAAATAAAACATTTGTTCGATTCGGCCACGTCTCTCCCTTCGAGTGTCATTTTTCTAACTACGCAGTAAAGTCTCTCCAAGTTAGAGCCCACCAGCGGCCGAGCGGTAAAGTCGCTAAACACTGGTAGTTCGGTCCGTGGTTCGAATCCCGCGAACGGGCTGGCTGCATGAGTGTTTTCGTGGTTTTCCCCATGTGTAACATGTATACGAGCCAGTTTCCCTTAGAAAGTCCTCCACGAAAGCATCCCTCCCCTTAGGCAGATAGCCCTAGTGTGCTTTGCCATAATTAAATACACCACACCACTCTCCAAGTTAAAACTCAGAGAACCACCGCCAATTCCGTTGCAGCTTTCTCCAAGTCATCTTATCACACACACACATATATAGTATATATATATATATGTAAAATTTATGCTATTAAGTAATAGAAACCATTATTAATTTCCAGTAATTATCATTAAACAATAGTATTCCTTTATACAATTAGTGACCCTTTTTTTATTAGTCCAAAGAAGCTTTGTCCCTGAAGGATTCTTATTTCTGTTTTGTGATTTTGCATGGAATTACTATAAATGTCCTTTTTACTTTTCAAACTGTTGCCACCAAATGTTAGAGTCCTGCATTATATTTTTAGAAATTAAATAATGAAAAATCTGCATAAATGTATGTATATTTCTCGCATTGTGGTAAAATAACGGTACATAGAGCCATCGAAATTTGAATGACGTAATCCTCCTACGAATATGGGCATGTGGAATTTGTTTTATTATCGATTTCATATTTTGTAAAACGTTAACTAATTTTTGATTAACAAACTCAAGGATTTCAAAGCGAGCAATGGCAACACTCTACGGGGACAAAAAACGTTTTATCTCCAGCGCACGGAACTGTGTATCGGAAATTCTAAGGATAGGCTCATTTTAAAATTATTTTGCGACATTGCTATTGAACTGAATTTTATGGTTTAAGTGCAAAGAACACGATATTTAATAAATAAAGGTAACACACAAAACGTTAAAAAACGCCCCTTTGGACATAATTTAAAACCTGAAACCTTTCAGATTTTTTAGTGCGAAGGGATTTTGAGTCCCGAAGGACTATTACTTTCATTTTGGCATTTTTCGTCGGACTCCTATAAATGTCGGTTCACTTTTCAAACTGTTGCCACAAAATGTTAGAGTCCTGCATTATATTTGAAGAAATTAAATAATGAAAAATCTGCATGAATGTATGTATATTTCTCGCACTGTGATAAAACAACTGTATCTAGAGCCATCCAATTTTGAATGATGTAATCCTACTGCGAATATGAGCATATGAAATCCCAAATTTGAGATTTGGAATTTGTTTTATTATTGATTTCATATTTTCATTGTTTATTTTTTCATGAAAATCTGTTCAGAGTTTAAAGTAAAATATAATTTGCAGTTTATAAGTTTCAGCGCAACTCTAAGTCATTCGTTCCCTTTGATATAAAAGTCTTAAATACTAAACTTGAAAAGTTTTGTTTACATATTAGTATAGTTTTTCATTTAAAACTATTATAAATTTCAAGTAAGGCACCACTTCAGGTTGTCCATTAAAAATGTGTATAGGCTTCAAGACTAAATTCCGGTCGTCCAGTTTTACCCACAATTTAATCAGCTCTTGATGTGAAAACTGAAAAAGGAAATTTTTGGTAGTTTTATATAAGAGTTATCATGTATGAAAACATGGTCAAACACATACACACAGACAAACAGACGTCACTGTAAAATAGTAAAAATGCGTAATGGGCACCTTTCTTATTCACAAAAACCAAATCACTATCAAATTTTTAATAGAAAATATAACCTCTCTTATCTATGTATACAGGTTGGTGAGAGATTAAAAAAGAGAAAAGTAATGTAATGTTTTAGATATACAAAGTATCTGCCTTTATTATAAATTATTTTAAGTCAATAATGTAAAGTAATTGTAATTGTAAATTATTTCTAAGTTTTACTTCTAACTTCATTTTTTATTAAATCCTGGTTACGTTCACTGCATTTTAAACATATTTATGTAATAAATGTTAAAAACATACATATTTAGCTTTAAAAATCTTCTAATATTTGAAACGCGTCATATCAAGTCTTTTTCATCGAACATTCAAATTCGTTCCTACAAACATTCATGCATTCTCCAATATTCTCAATGGAGTTCCGCGATTATGGAACAGTTATGAAGGGTCTTATCATAAGCAAATTACGTAGAGGTTCCCTGAAACATGAATGTTAATTTCAGGGCTTAGCAAAGGTAAAGGAATTGAAAAACCCTGAATTAAATCACGCAGAAAATTTTCCAAATGACTTGGAATATCAAGCGTATTTACGAATTTTCAGCTTTAGGTAAGGAATAAAATTTGTAATTCGTTTCTTGGACATTTTTTTTAATTTATAGGATTTAAAATTTGTGCTTTATTCTGTTTTTAATTTTCAGTATTCTTAAGCGAGTTTTTCTAGAATAGCATAACAAATTGCAAAGCAAAAAACATGAAGAAATAAAAGTTATTCACATGCATTTTTATTTTTACATATTCGGTGCCAAACGGAATAAAATGGTATTAAGCGAAACTGACACGAAAAAAGAATTAACATATTGCTCTTCTCTCGGTCCAAGCAAGGAATACAAAATGCTATAAAACATAAGCGTAATAACGTAAGAAGAGCTATTTTTTCTTTTTTTTTTTTCCTTTTTCACTCCAGCATTACTTTTTAACAGAGGCTGTTGCTGCACTCCATTTTGCCATTACTCGCACTGTGAGCTGGTATTGAGAATAAATAGTCCCAAACTATGATACATTATTGCAACTTAATGGTTTCCGATATTATTCCCAGAATTTTCGCCTCGAGGAACATTATTTTAATTGAAATTCTTTCCTTGAAATGCATTTCTGCGCACGGATGACTTTTGCCACAGCTTATCTTCCGCATCCGTCGACGAGGACGAGGGAAAAAGATACAAGATATATGAATCTATTAAAGATGGAAGAGAAATCAATATAGACAGTGTTGTCTTATCCAAACAAAACAAAAAAAGGAAATCGGAGGCAAAAAAGATGGAACAGCAACTTATGCAAGAAGGGAAACGCTTTTCCACACCATAGGCCATTCGTTTTTATTGAGCACATTCTTCTGTATTAATTGGATTCCAGATTAGGAAATAGCAGAAAATTGGATATAAAGCTCAGAGCTTTGTATCTCTGCTTCACAGCTGCTTTAAGAGGTGCGTAAAGCAAATTGTATAAATTCAATGAAAAGTGAAACATCTATGTTTGCAAGGCATTGTTAATAACACTGGCATTTTGTTAGTTACATCATTACGGTTCTATTTGACAGTTTTTATTTTGAGTTTGCTCCGCTTCTTGTCTGTTTTCCTTTGTTTCAAATTTAGAATAGCAGCTTAGATTTAAATGAAAATTAGTTTTTACTAATACCTTAATTGCTGGTTCTCCCTTCCCCAATTTTAATTATTTTTAGTCATGAGCTCCACGGTAGAACTAGTCTTCTTAATAAATAAGACTAGACCTTAAGGAAAAAAGAAAACAAACGGTATAAGAAAAAAAAATAATACACTAAATTATGAACTTTGTACTATTGTAAAGTTAAGTCTAATTAATTATTTATTTGCTCTTAGATAACCCTTATTGTTATGATGACGATCATCTTCATAATTAATAAATTTCTAATAATTCTAAATGATTAATAATTCTAAATAAACTTAATAACAAAGATAGGAGATAAAATTTAACAAAAAGCTGTATTATATATAAAATGTATTCGTGTATTATATATAAAATTTAACAAAAAGGTGTATTATATTAGAAGCGTTAATAAAAAGGTCTATTTGATATAACATTAATAAGCACTGTTACTGTGAGTGCTTCAAGAAATATGTCGATAGAATACAGAATCAAGAAATGGTCTGTTTAACTCGGCTCCATCAATGGAAGTTCCAAGCCTACGCACTAAAATAACAGTTTCGCTACTTGAATTCAGACCTTGCTATCTGAACTAAAATCAAACTGCATTTTGTAAATACCGGTGGAAGAGGGTAAAAATAAAAATGACCTCGAAAAATCACTTTCCGGACATAAACTAGACATTGCAACTCATTAACCCAAGTAAAATAAGGTGAAATCAAAGTTTTTATGAACTAATCTTTTATTTAAAACTCTTGAAATGAGTAAGAAACTTAAAAGAAGAAAATAATTTATCATGTAGTTTAATGCCAACAGAGATTAAATCCTTCTCGTTACAAAACTCATCTATAATTCTATGTCGCGAAAAATAAAAGCAAAGGCGCGCCTCAATAAATTTACAAAGGCAATGGTATATGTTATTGACAATGTAATTCGAGTAACAGATTTCATTAGTTGAGTGACCCCGCGTTCTTTATTTGCGATGTCATAGTACAGCTGAATTTTGTAAAGTGAATCATTTAATTCCTTGACCTCAATAAACTCTACAATAATTTATTTTTCTCCTTTTAGTTCCTTAAAGGAGAAAAATAATTATTTATGAGCTTTAAATATTTATGAGCTTAATTATTTTATGAGCTTTAAATAAGTGCTTATTTTATAAAAATTGTTTTCATATTTTAGTCTCAATGGAACATATCGATGAAATTTTCTTATTTGAAAAATCGTTTTTCAGCAATAAAACGTCACTCATCTCATTTTCTTCAATTCTGTTACGTCAAATGGTCAAAAAATCGAGCGATTTCCAAAAATTTTCTAAATATCAGAAATTACGTTAGAATTTTCATATAAAATTGCTTTAAAAGATTTATTTTCAACTCTGCCCCATGGTGCAAACAATAAAATTCCAAGAGTTTTAATTTTTTATTTATTTATTTTTGATAAAAAAAGATATTAATTTAGAAGTCAAACATTAAAAACCAGCGTAATATTTTTCAAATTTCAGACTGTGAAGTAACACAGTAAAACAGTTCTACAGACTGTTTTACTGTGAAAATTTGGAAAATATTACGCTGATTTTTGTTGTTTGACTTCTAAATTAATATTTGTTCCGCGTGTTATTGCATCTTAATTAAACAAAGATATATTTAAAAAATCGTTTGAATTACCGTAATTAAATTTTTTTAAATTCTAAATCAAATTTTGAGAAAAATATCGCTGCACTCCATTATATTCTCATCCACAGTAAATATTTAAATTTTTTAAAGGTGGAAAATAACACAATTAATCGTTGTATTATTCTTGTTTTAAAAGAGAGCGAAGAATTTGTTGTATGATTTGTAAAAATTTAAAATGTTTGTATCCGGTATTTTTTTAGATGTTGAAACTTTAAAATAATAGGAGTCAAATAGTCGGAAAACATCCAGCGATTTTCAAAAATACGCCAAAAATTAAGCTAAACTTTTTATATAAAATCCAATTAAAAGATTCTTTTTTCTATTCTATCCGATGAGGTATCCAGTAAACGTTTGATGTTTTAAATCTGTTTGTTAAAAGGATATATTTGCAATAAAAAAGAAATCCAAAATGTCCCAACTCAGATTTTGACGATCGCGAAAAGAATTTGTTACGTCTACCAGTCAGCTATTACACTCACGCCTGTTAACTCATTCCATATTGTCTTTTCATCTTTATTATTAAGCATTATTTACTTCGCACTTACACTATATACAATTCAACAGCAAAATTTTAAAAGCAATATATGAGTAGAATTTTATTACCGTATTAGGTGTTGGCATGTATTTTCTATTTTTTTTTTTTTTTTTTTTTTTTTTTTTTCAGTCTTTTCTCAGTTCATCAAATCAGTGCTCAGTTTTCTTAGTAGGATGGGTCCCAATTTTTTCTGTTCTTACTATTACCGTTTTGTGCGTTAATTTTATTTATTAATTGTCACGTTCTTGACACTTACGCCACATAAAATTCAATTCAACATAAAATTCGCTAAATATTTAAAGCAGCATATCTTTAGAATTTCCGTTAACCCTTTCCGGCACGCAACCTGTTAAAGTAGGAGTTTTGATAAAAAAAAAAAAAAAAAAAAAAAAAAAAAGGAAGAAGTAGGCAATCTAATTAGGCCTAGAGGAGTACACAAGTAAAATTTTGTGAAGATAGCACTTATCGTTTAAATTCTGTGGTTGTGCCCAAAGTGGCACACTGATTGAATAGAGCTTCGAAAAGAGTGCTGAAACGAGCATTGTTGTCAATTAGCCAAAGGAGATGCGGAGGAACAAAGAATCTAGACTCTCAGTTGTCCTAGATTATCGGTGAGCCCGGGCTGGGCACACCTAGAGTTCGCCGTTTGATTTTAGGCAAGATTTCAAGGTAAAAATTTAAAACTAATAATATAGAATAAGGAGATTAGTATACAGCCAAACAAATAACATAGAAATTTTTCCTCAAACAATTCCTTTTATACCCTAAAAAAATTTGAAATATTTCTTTGAAAAATGAGGGTCTTAAAAAACTAAACATGGCTAAAATATATGGACTGGTTTGTGTTGAGCTGCCATCTACTATAAATAAAGAAGGTTTAGAGTAACCTATAATAAACCATAAATCCTTTCTCGTTCAATTTTTCCGCGCGTACAGAAGGAAATTTTTATGTGTGTCAAGACCGAACACGCTGTGGCGAAGGGTTATAGTCACGCGCGTTGGAAATAAATGTTTTTTTTTTTTTTTTCATTCACTGTTACCATTACTCTTTTCATATCGTTGAGTTTGTTGATCAAAATTTCATTAGTTCAAAGCTTTAGAAAATATGAAATATAAAATAGGAAATTCAAAATTAGTGCTTCCAAGTTCACATGTTCGTGTGGAGTACTACGTTATTCAAAATTTTATGGCTCCAGTTGCCGTCATTTTTCCAGAATGTGACGAACATACATACATTTATGCAGGTTCTTCATTATTTAAATTCATTTAAAAATAATACAGAGCGATAATATTTTGAATAATTTGAAAAGTGATTCGCCGTTTATAATGGGCGACGCAAAATGCCGCAAGCTCTTTTAGATTTCACCAAATATTTCTCACATAAATTCATACAGTAAAAAGGGAATTTTATATTTTTTAAAATGTCATTGGTGACAATCTTTATGTAATTTATAAATTCTGTATTTTTGCGTTTCCTGGGAATTGAATTAAGATAAACAAAATCTGATAACGGTTAATAAAATTTCATTAATAAACATATCGTTATTATTGACTGATCCTGACTTATTGAAAACATTACTTTCATATAGTTTAACTAACTAGGGCCGTTTTCAGGGTATCTGGGTATAATCATTACTTAAAATTTATTTCATTAACCTGTTGCTTCCCAGGAATGCGCGCAATCTTCTCATTAACTTGCATCGCAACTCAAACAGTAAAATTTGAGAGCAAAAATATTTTATTTAACAATAAATTCCAAATAAGAATTACAATTTCTTATGATGGTAATCTTCAATTCATCAGAAATGTTTGCTACTGTCTTAAGAAATGTCTATATAGTTGTCTTACTATTCTACCTAAAAGCTATTTACAAAATTAGCTTAAAATGAACATTGCCATTATTAACCATGATTCGAAGGAATCTTTTTATTCGATATGGTGCTTTAAATGCTAGAAGCCATATCGATAATCATGTATTCATTTATTTTTTGTTTGTTTAGCTGTTTGTCCCTTCTTCCGAAGGTGCAATATCCACACGTGATGCATCCTAGACAACGTTCTCATTAACTGAGATAGTTTCGACAAAACCCTGGTAAATGTCAAATCAGCAAATGAATATTATTATCCTTGTACTAAATCTGCTTATAATTTCATAACAGTGAATTAAATATTGTTTAAGTATATTGTACGGCCCAGTAGTGTCAAAACACATCTTAAATTAACTATTATATTATATATTAGTCTATGCTCTATACCATCAACGTATAAATGACGAAAATATATTTAAAGGAGAGCATTGGACTTACTAGATGGTATAGTTATTACTTTATTATTTTTATTGATAAAGTAATAAATTTTTATTAAATTCATACTTGAGTTAGTTTAAAATATGTATTCTCTGTTTCAGTATTGAATAATGGATTTCTATTCATAACACAAATGATGTGTGACGAATTTCTAATTATAGCATTATGATGAATTTCAAATATCTAATGTATTCCTCAGATATACACCATCTAACTCTTTTCATGGGCATATTTTTAAGCTTGTGAGAATTTTCTGAACAACATTTGGGGTATTTTGTTAAAATATAGCGAACAACTGCGAGCTATCTACAAAATTCCAGGAATTATTTCAAAGAGACTATTACTCTGTAGCATGTAATTTATTCCCTGAAATTGAAAATTAGCCTGCAGGCCTCGATTAGGTTGGCACGATCGTCTGCGACTTGAAATCATATTCATTAGAAAATGCGGTTGCATACTATTTTAGAAGAGTCGAATAATTAACGTTACCTCCTGCGTTCTGAAGCAAATGAAAGAGAACGTCCGTAAAAGGGAAAACGCTCCTTAAAAATTCCCTTCTAGTCCTTGCGTAGCCTTGGGAAATGGTTTCAATATCAAAAATGGAAATTAGAAATGAATTTTCATTTACGTGCAGCGAGGTGTATCGCCTGCTAATAGATGCTCAGTTTCCTCTCCTAGAATTCCATCTAAAACGGCTTGTCATGTTAAGAATTATTTTCTGAAAAGTTATTTGCATAAACTGGGTATGTTATGTTAGAAATTCAGTAGAATATTTCAACTGAAAGCTTGCTTCGCTGATTACTAATGGGTGTGATTTTGCCTCTTCTACTGATTTCCTTATTATTCATTTGTTTGTGTCTGCCTTCTTACCATTTAATTTTTCAGTATCCTTATATAATAAGTAACATGTTTCTTTCTCAATTATATTCAAAATACTGCATAGGAGTCAAAGTACCGTATCCAAAGTACTGATGTTTGTATTTAGAATCTTTTATAAACATTTTTTTATTTCGGTTCTCCCTTCATTTGTCATTTAAGGGATTTAGCTGCTTATAAATGCGGGGCATATTATCAGAATTCTCTAATTGCGGGGTGAGGTAGAATTCAAAGTAGATCGCTGTTAGTGTCCAAAATAAAAAAATATTAATGTGATAATTTTCCGTTTTCCTTTCCATACAGTGCCAAGAAATTCTTTTAGATATTTCACGAATCGGTTTCAAAAATTGTAAAATATGTATCCAATTTAAAACATAAGAATATCAAAAGGATTTAGTGCTTCCCATATAAATTAATCTGAAATTCTATATAATAGAATGGAAGCGGAAGGAAGCTTTAGTTGATGAACAGAAAACAAATATAATACTCAAAATATAATGCTCAACACCATGCTTAAATGTTGATGCTGATAAATTCGGTTTTGCTAAATCTAGATATTATTGTAACAAATTAGCATATTTAGAATATTTATCTATAGTACTAATAGCATGATCAAAAATACTGTTGTTACATTACTTCCAACAGATTGGTTATGTATTCCATCAATTAATTGCTTATTATGAATGTCAACTAAAAGTTTAAATTTATTTAGAAAATCAACTCTTATAATAACTATATATAAAATCATCTACTTTTGTATTATGATTAGTCGCAGAAATGAAATTAACATCAGCACCTGAATCTACTAAGAACCTCATTCCTGTACTTTTGACTTTTGTCCTTGACAAATAAACGAAACTTACTGCTGTTGTTGATACCAGGAGCAGTAGTAGCCGCTCATCCTGTTGCGCTATGGAGTTTTAAACATTTTTCAAGCCGACAACAACGATCACCAAATTTAAAATGGGAAAAAAATTACCTTTCGTATTAAATCTTTTTTTCGAACGGCTACGACTTCGTGATGTATTCCTGTTCAAATTAGATTACCATATCAACAAAAAATATTATTTTTATTCACCATCTCAGTATTCAAAACCTCATCTTCTGTGATTTAAACAAATTGGATTCCAAACATAAAAACTATTGCCAAAACCTATAATACAATAATATTCAAAGTAAACATTTATAATTATTAAAATATTTGTGGGTTACTTTTAAACTAATTATTTACATTTTATGCCGTCACAATTTTTACATCAAAGAAATTCACGTAAGCAATTTTTCTAATTTATTTTTTTTTCTATTATATGCATCTATGCGAGAACATTAGCAATAACCTAAAAAACGGATCTATTCTCAACTCGTAAATGAGCGCAGATTTAAATACGTAGCTATTGCTTTGCAAAGCAATATTTTTTTTACTTTATTGCGATGTTAAAAGTTTTACAATATATTTAAATCAGAATTAAATAACTTAGAAATTTAAACAAATTTAAAGATACTATTATGATAAGAAATCAATTGTTCAGCACATTAATTAAAAAAATTCTCACTCTCAACTAAATCGTTCGTTTTTCTCTTTGAAGAAAAGTTGTCATGTTCCACGGTTTTGATTTTCAGTCCAGACTTTACTGGAAAATTTTGAACGAATTGCAAATAAAATAATTTGTTTTAAAAGGCGGTTTTTATAGATAAAATAATAGCATCCATGAACAGTTGAAAACACTATTGTTCCAATTCAGAAAAGGAAAGCAGTATAAAAGAAGTACACCATAAAAGAAAAAGGACCAGAGAAGAATAAAAGGTATTTGACCTCATAATGAAGCGGGGCTTCTCATTATGATTTCTTTACATAATCGTCCCCTGTGTCAAGCACTTATGCATTCTACGTATTTTTAGTATAAACGTGATTTTCAGCACTGTGATTTTAAGTATAAATAAACTGCAGAATTTTGTAGTACTGTGGTTTAGTTTGCAATCCTTCTATAGGATAATTTATCCCGAGTCTTAAACCACTGAATAATCACTTCAATAACTCCATCGTTCGAGGTGAAGTGACGTCTTCTAAATTAACATTCTTCATACAGAACAAATGAAACATGGAACAGATGAAAATTTGAGGCGTTAATCGGGGGAAAATAAGGATTAGAGAAGCGAGGTGCAGCCATAATCGACCAAACCAGCTTCTACAACTGCAACAAAAACGAGGAGATATATTGTCTTAGTGCCTAATGACTTAATGCCGAAGTTCAGAAGAAAGCATGTTGTTAATTTTATTAAAATTTCTTACAGCCTGCCTTAAAACTCTAGCCTGACATATTACAAAATTTTAACTACCTATCATCACTTCTTCCTAGTGAGGCTTAACATTTTACACCCTTCATGCGTAGAAGCTGAAGTTTGTTATCCCTTCTTTCTTTCTTACCAACTTCTTTCTTTAGTTTTCAATATTATTAGCGCTAATCACACAGCATAGCAAAAATTCATAATAAAAATGGATGTTCAATAATGGTGTTCCTGATAGAAAAAGATATCACGTTTCTTAATGCCTGTGTAAATGAACGTTTCAAAAATGCAACATGAGCCTTAAAGGGAAAAAATAATTGTGTGTTCATAAATTGCTTCTTGTTTAACACTTCTGTTAATATTTCTCTTTTTCGTTTTTAATACCACTGTTGTAAGAAAATGCGTCTGCACTATTCTTAGCCAAACTTTACGAAGAATTCCACTTATTCAGCTAAAATTAATTCTTCTTGATTTAAAGTCTTGTTTGGAGAAAAACCAATTTCCTCTTCCTTCGTCTAGCTAGCAAATGCAAACGTAAAAGCATCAAGAGGTCTCATCGACTGACAAGAACGCAATTATTCAAAGCATTCTATCTAGTGCATCAGAAGTTCCATATTAATTCCACGTCACGACATCCGTTCATTTTTGTTCTGTCCGAGAAGGCCAATTCTAATCAATTAGTTTGCCGAGCACTCAAACAACGAATTCCGATTCCCAATAACACGGATTAGATAAATAAAACAAAACGTACAAAGCAGGGAAATAGCGAAAAAAACTCAATTAAGAAGGACTTGCAAGTTTAGCTGGTGAACTTGTTGAAGACCATCACAACAAATTTTTCTTGATCCTATAGTTCACTATTTGGGCTGAAAGCACTTTTCACTTTTGCGCCGAAAGGCTATTTTTAGAGCATTGTTTTCTTCCTTTTAAACATATACTTTATTGAACTTAGACAAAGCAGAATCTTTATTCCACCAGTCTTTCGGAGATCTACTTTATTTAATTTAGTCAAAATTCCTGCTTTATTCCATAGTTCAATATCTAAATCAAATGAGCCGCTTTCTTTCTTTTCTTTTCCAATTTAGAGTGAACAGTATCGTTATCACGAAGTACAGTATGAATGAAAAATAAGTATGAATGGAAAATAAGTACTGTTTTTTTCATGAATTTGTAATGCCCATTTCGCTATTAGTACTAAAATGCATAAAATCGTAAAATCATTTGGTTTATCAAAGCAGAAAATATGAATAATGACAAATGTTCTCGCCGGGATTAGAACTCTAATTCTCCCGAATTTTATCCAGATATGCTTCCAATTACACCACGAAGGGAAGCGGTAAAGAGAGAGAAAATGCCTTATATTCTCCTTTTTAAGGAACGATTGGGGAGATGGGGTTTCAATTGCCAAATCCTAGTGGTGACGACTTATTGTCAACCACATTTATTTCACGCACCAGTGTAGAGTCATTAGGTTTGCCGAAGCACGGAATATGAAAAATGAGCAGTGCTCTTTTGAGGATCCGAATTTTTGACCTCCCAGTTGCTAGCCGAACATGCTTTTGTTTAACCACGAAGGCACGCAAAAGGAAAAAAATTACAAACTATTTTTTAAAAGAATTTTATTATGATGTAGGGTTTAGATTAATTTTCTAATAGTTATTTTTATTGTGGAACAAGCCTTTCCTATATATTCTATATTTCCACCTACGTTTCCTTGTTAGAATGAGTTGTCAGGATTACGATTTATGCTAATGAGGTAGAAAGGCTAAAGTCTGGTATTTAAGCTAAAGTCTGGGTAACTTCAGTAGGAGAGCGTGTTCTGCCTTTCGGCCACGTTGTTGCTGCTTGTCTAAACTTACTGTTCAATAGCCGCACTTCTACGTGGCCCCTAATATACGCCAGTGCTCTTTAAATAAGGGCCAACTCTCTTAGTTGATTCTGTGCATTATCGGCTGTTTAGTTTTATTTAACATTAGATTAGTTTTAGATACACTATTTTGAATTGAAGCCCATGTGGAGGTTTACTGTACGCCGAGAAGGGGTCAATCTGTTAAGCTCTTTTGAGTTGGAATAAAGGGTAATTTAACCCTGCTTTGGACTTGTTACTTAAAAGAACTCAGCGAATAGTTGCTACACAGTTCTTCGATATTCTAGCTTACAAGGGAATCTAATTTAGCTAGGATATTACAATGAAATGCTTTAGTTAAAAAAATGCTCATCAAACTGTGCTTCATTTGCAAACAGAATGCAGTCAACTACGAGGTACTACCAAATACGGTGTCCAGGGTTAAGTCTGAATCATGGTCAATCCGGGGGCAGTTGAAAAATACTGGAAAGAGGAGTAACCCATACCATAACTCATTCCACATCCATTCTGTTATAACCATATATCACATATAAACCTGATATCATAATATATAATAAATTGCGCTGCTTAAAAATGCAGGTAAATTATCAATTATAAAATGCTATAAACAATTTACCTGTATTTTTACACAAGTAGCACATGACTTAGCAAAGACGTTACCACGACCACTTTGTGACCTCTCGGGCCAGTTTGCAACGTCTTTGCTACGTCATGTGCTACTTGGATAAGCAGTTTAATCTGGAAAATAATATTCCAAATTGAGTCAATTATCAAATCAAAAAGAACACAAATTGAAAATAACAAGATAATAAGTATCATTAGGCATGAAGAAACTAAGTTTGCAAATTGCATTAAAGAAACGGTATTAATAAAAGAATTTGATTTCAAATCTGCATAAAGGCATCAGTTAAAACTTTTTCAGTTAATTTTATTAACAGTTAAATTTTAAGTTCCTTCCCTGCCAAATTCTTAAATTTGAAACACATCAATTGCAATCTCTTAACTCTTAGCATTTTCCTTTTCCTTTTTATATTTTCCGCGAACTATTTATGCCAGTAATTTTTAAAAAACAAACTGAACTCTCTTTAGACAAGACTTAATTTGTAATCCGATTAACCCATCCTTGGGTTAATCTGGAATTAATTCTACAAGCTACCTTACCTTTGCAGCGAATAAATGTGATTAGTCACCATATTTATTGAATGCTGCCTAAAATAAATCTATGAAATTACCGACGGCGCAAAACATGATTGAAACATAAGATTTCTGAACACTCAAACCGACGGCGCAAGACATGAGATTTCTGGACACATGATTGAAACATGCCATGGTTTGCTTGTTTGCTGGATTAGCCAAAGCAGGCGAGAGCTATCTGCCTAAAGAGAGGGATACCTTCATGGAGGATTTCCTGAGAGAAGTTGTTTCCTATTTAATACATACTATAGTACTGAGGCTTTTAAGAATATTGATATGAAGTGATTTCTGTATACTTTAGGCAGTCGCATAACGCTTTTTAGCTCTACCACTAGTAATTCAAAACGCGGAAGACAAACTCGGGCTTTTAAGACACAGCAACGATCTAATAGAAAATATTATAAACTTAAACATTTTAACAATAATATTCTTGAAACAAGTTTCGAGTATTTTGCACATATTGCGTTATTCTGCGTCATAAATTCATTCCAATATCTCCTTTTATTTTTTTATGATTTGCTGGCTTTTTAATCAACTTATGTATCGCAATTTTCCAATATTCTGCATGTTTGATTTCTTAACTTCTGTCATGTCTTCTCTACTTTGTTCTGAAAACGTGACTCCAAACACATAGCTTCTCGAAGTAGGTCGATATTTTAAAAAACTCCGTACATGCTCTTATTAAAAACAGCTTATTAATTTCAAAATGTTCAGGAATACGGCAGCTTAAGAATTTTCAAGTTCGAGATTGATCAACCCCACGCTAGAAATTCTCATTTTAATATCATTATTTTACCAGTATTTCGAATGACATAAGTTTTTAACTTATAAGTTGTAAGGATTATGTTTATTAACAGTTAAATTTTAACTTCCTTCCCTGTCAAATTCTTAAATTCAACTTACTACTTCATTCCAGAACGTATTTTTAGAATCACTTCTGAATACATAATGAGGAAGAGCGGTATTTAACCGCGAAATTCTTTGGTCTTAGTGAGAGAGAATCAGAGTTCTGATTTACGCACGTCTGCCTTTTGGCCACTCTCTCTCTCTCTCTCAAAGCTGTTATTATGCTCGGCCGTACTCAGGTCCTTGATAGGCTTCGTAGTCAAATAGAGTTAAGGGCCAACTAGTCCAGAATCTTGATAGCTTCGGCTATATTTCTTTTGTTAATCTTAGTTTTAGTTAAATTCTTAGTCTCTTAAGTTCAAGCCCAAGTGTCGGCTTTGATTGTACACTCCAAGACGGAGTTTCGTTAAATCTTATTGGAATAATATAGGATTAGTTACCCTTCCATCTTGTTGTTTCTTGTCACACGAACTTAAGCGATTATTCACTAACTAATTCTTAAGATTCGTCACTTTCTACAGTAACTGAGAATTACACTAGTGAAAATCTTACAGAGTTTTTAACTTATGTCAATTAAGAATCAACGAGAGAACTAAAGCAGAAATGGGCGTATTTCCATCCGTCGAGAAAAATAGTAATGATAAAAAGAATAAGAAATTAGAATTTTAGAAGCGTTGGGAGAACCTAATTGGAAAGAATGTCATTAATTAAACAGTATAATTTTTCACAGATGTGAAAGGCTTCAGGATACCTATTTCACAAACTGTATGGATAATTTTCGCAAAGTTAAAATTGTGATTATGTGACTAACTCAAAATCGTGATTAAGCAAAACTTTATGAGCTAATTACTGTTAATCATTTGACCAAATTGTGAGATGTTAGGTGGAGACTGGCATTTCCATGTTCAAGAAACCATCATAGTTAAGAAATTCACGAAAATGTTTAATCAACATGATGACAAAGACTAAATCTTCTGACTCTAATGTAAAAGAAATTATAAAACCAGGAAGTAATCATAGAGCATAAAATAAATGACACCTTCCATAGTAGTAACCATAAAGCGTATAAACTAAACCGTATAACATATAAGCGTATAACTAAAGCATATAACATGCGAAAGAAATTGTGTATAATTTAGTGCATATAACAATGGAGCAAATTCTTACAGGGAAACGCAATAATGATATAACAAATATTTCATTTCTTTCCATTAAGTAGTGACATGTTACATTAATTTTCCATTCTTCTGTTACATAAATTTACGATTTGATTACTAATGTTTATGTTTTTACATTGAACATAGGTTTATGTTTCATGATTAATTACGAATTTGGATAAAATCTAATAGGGCATTTAATTAATTAAACGCATCGAATATAATTTCAGCAGATTACATACATTTAACGATTAGTTATTCTTTTTTCTTTTATTTAGCACCCTATGCTCTGTATAACGTTTAAACGCTCTAATTAAAGTTTTGCATAAATATTTATTTATTAAATACACTTCATAGAATAAACAATGTATGAATAAGTACAGAGATGCAAACAGTTATTCATCCATATGGACTTAACTACTCGTGAAAATCTTGTGATCCTAATCCCGATCAGAAACGGATATTGCGTAAGAGAGAGAGAGATGAGAGAAGATGAGGCTAATAATCTTCTATGACTCGTCCGAATCTGTATGCTCCTCATAACACTCAACTCCTTCAATTCCAATCTGCGTATTCTCATCAATGCAGAAGCTCATGGTAATAGCGGTACCATTAGACTGCTACTGAAATGCAAGTACTGCCGATGAACGGAGCCACTCAGCAAATTTTCAACCAATCTAGACACTTAAAGGAGTAGTTACTACATTTGCCTGCTTTGGTTGCTATAGATATACATTATTTCTGATTTAAAAGTCCCCAAACGTCTTACGCTAGTCCATTTACGCTTCACTGCAATGAGCATCTTTTATTTTGATCTTAAAATTAATTAAAAATCGAAAGAAAAACAAATTAGATTGAACATTTAGAAGATTAAATATTTCGAATTGTAAAAACTTTGAAGCATATTAGAGAAAAAAGGACTCCTTGGAAAAATAATCAAACTTTTACAAAATCAAAGATTGAAATCTTTAATACTGGGAAAAGATTGTTCATTTATAAATTCAGACAGAAACAAACGGATATCCTTTCATCTGAAACAAGTGTATAACTGATTAAAAAAGTGATTCCTAGAAGTAGTTTTCTTGCCATATACAATTTGTACATGCAATAATATAATTTGAATAATCAAACATTCGAATTCTTTCTATACCGTGACTGAAAATTAAAGGTTTTCCAATGCAAACTCAATTATGAAACTATTTGATCACCTACTAGGGATATTGTTTTTCAGTTTATCTGATGACTGATACCTGTGAAGATTCTGATAATTTTCCTCTGAAGAAACACAAATATGTCCCTTGTATGCAAAAAAATTTAGTATTTGAAAAGGAAAGCCATTCAGTTCTGATTAATCACAAAAATATTTTAAAGCAGATGCATGCAAATATCACATCTCAATCTTCTGAGGAAATGATGTCATTGTGAAGCAAATACCTGACAGATGATGCAAACGAAAGACCAAAATATTATTGCTACAATGAGGAAACACGAAATATTATCGAATAATTAGAATAAAAACTAATTCATCAAAAATTGTTTTACTCCATTTTCCTCTTTATTTCCGATGATTTAATTGATGATGATATTTAATTTATTTGAGGGTTTCTTCATTGTTTATAATTTTACAAAATTCATTTTTGTATGTATTTCTTGTGTATATCATGCGTGTTAAAACAAAAATAATGCGATTTTGTTAAAACAAACATATTTTGTTATTTAGCTAAGCAATATATTATTAATGACACTGCTTAATCTGTAAATATTTTCAAATTAAATCATCCGCAAAATATTTTTGAAAACTTTTTACGAAGCACATTTTGTACTTTCAAAAATAAAAAGACTCTTTCAACATACAAAAATTCCAGATGCCCATATTCGCAGTAGGATTATGTCATTCAAAATTAGATGGCTCTATGTACCGTTGTTTTATCACAATGCGGGAAACATACAGACATTTATGCAGATTCTTCATAATTTAATTTCTTTAAATACAATACAGGGCGATAATATTTGGTGGCAACAGTTTGGAAAGTGATACAAATTCTAGCAGGGACACGCTTTTTCTATTCTGCAGTATAATATAGTTTTTCTGATCACGTGTTATTCTATAAATTTCAAAAAGCGCAATCTCTCTGTAATGGATCTAAAATTTCTAACTCATCTGAAAGCACTTACTTCCGTCACATAACTATAGCATCATATGAGTACTCGTTAATCACCCGCATTCGACCGTCGCATCGCATCGACAGGAGTTGTCACCAGCGCTCATCGCGAGCACCGCGTGCTATGTGGACCCATAGCATCACCCATTGGGAAGCTCTTTCATCGAAGTCGATGAGATGTAAATTCAGTTTGGTACTAGGACGTATATCACAGACGTAGTAAACTACATAAAAACTAGGTCGCTGAAAGTCAAACTATTCCAAACATATTGCATAGACATGAGAGCTGAACACTGCTATATTACTGTAGGCTTTCACGTGGAAATGTCTTATCGCGTGCATTCGAGCTACATCAAGAAGTTCACACTTTTCTGCAAGAGGAAGGACATCCAAACTCCAGATACTTTCCGAACCAAACTTTTTACTATAACTGGCATATTTTTGCGATATATTTGACAAACTGTATGCCTTAAATGTGTCTTTACAAGATGTGCAATAATATGCACATCTTGAAACTATATGAGAAGACTGCGGTATTTAGAAGAAAACTACAGTTGTAGGTAAGAAAATTTAATGAGGATGGCGATCAGGGTTGTTTCCCCGAATTGCATGAATATGCGTCCTCTAATGAGTTCGTTGTCTCTCGAAAATTCTTTTCACGAAACACCTTTCAAAGCTCACTGAATGCTTCGCAAACTACTTTGCGAAAGAAAATATCGAGAACTATTCGTGGATCTCAAACCCTTCCCATTCTCTAGCTCCACCAGAATTCACTTCACAAGAAACTGAGAGTCTCATTAAACTCTCTTGCGACAACAGCCTTAAAACAAAATTCACTTGTTCCGATTTGGTGAAGTTTTGGATACTCATCAATAATCAGCCTTAAATCTAAGTTCCAAAGATTTAAGGATTCTCATTCCTTTTGCAACATCATATTTATGCGAAATTGGATTTTCAGCTGTAGCTCTAATAAAGAGCAAATATCGTTCAAAGATCAACGAAGAGCAAGAAATGTTTGTGGCAGTGACAGGTCTTATCTCTCGCTTTGAAGCCCTTTGTGGACGAACTTGTGGGAACTTTGTGGACGAAACTTTATAGGAATATTCTTACGTATCAGTTCAATATATACCTATATGAGCATCAAATTGTGGTTGTTTACATTTTTGTGTCTGGTCACTAATATCAATATAAAGTCGCATTTAATGTAGTGTTGTGATTTGCTATGACACTATGTAGTAAGCAGGTTGTAAAACACATGTACACGTTGTAAAACACATGTACTTCGTTGAACACGACTAGGGCGCCTTGACAAAATAGTAAACCTGTCAGTTCGTCGCCAACTGAAAACGTTTGGGAACCCTTGAAAGCGTTTTCATTTACTGCAACAATTACTGAGTAATTTGTAAGAGAAGAATAAGATGTAATTTAGCATTTCCCACACCGATAATAAAGTTATGTGCTATAACATTACTTTAGCAGGTAACAATTACTTTAAGCACGAAAAGATACTACAGTACTTGAGTGATAAATCCTATATTTACTATCACACACATCACAGCAAGTAACAAAAATAAGAATGAAAAATGACCCAAGACTTTATTTAAGATTATTCCCGTATTGACAAAAAAAAGAGACGAAGTCTGAAGGACATGTATTGACCGCGTTATTTCGAACAGTAATCTACACTGAAGTGACAAAAGTCATGGGATAGCAATATGCAAATATACAGATGGCAGTAGTATCGCGTAGAAAATGTATAAATGCGAAGTGCTTTGGCAGGGCTTTCATTTGTGTTCAAGTTATTCATGTGAAGAGGCTTTGACGGGATTATGGCCGCACGACGAGAATTAACAGACTTTGAACGCGGAATGGTAATTGGAGCTAAATGCATGGGTCATTCCATTTCGGATATCGTTAGGGAATTCAACATTCCGAGATCCACAGTGTCAAGAGTGTGCCGAAAGTATCTAATTTCAGGCATAACATCCCACCATGGACAGCGCAGGGACCGACCACCTGCACTTAACGACCGAGACCAGCGACGTCTGCGTAGAGTTGTCAATGTTCACAGACAAGCAACACTGCGTCAAATAACCGCAGAAATCAATGTGGGACGTGTCCGATAGGACAGTGCGGCGAAATTTGTCTTCCTTTGGCTATGCCAGCAGAAGACTGACTCGAGTGCCTTTACTGACAGCGCGACATCGCCTGCAGCGACTCTCGTGGGCTCGTGAGCATATCGGTTGGTCCCTAAACGAATGGAAAACCGTGGCTTGGTCAGATGAGTCACGATTTCAGTTGGTAAGAGCTGATGGTAGGGTTCGAGTGTGGCGCAGACCCCACTAAGCCATGGACCCAAGTTGTCAACAAGGCACTGTTCAAGCTGGTAGTGGTTCCATAATGGTCTGGGCTGTTTTTACATAGAATGGACTCGGTCCTCTGGTGCAACGGAACAGATCATTGACTGGAAATGGATACCATCAGCTACTTGGAGATCACTTACAGCCATTCATGGACTTCACGTACTCAAACAACGATGGGATTTTTATGGATGATTTACCGGGCCACAATTGTTCGCGATTGGTCAGAAGAACTTTCTGGACAATTCCAGCGAATGATCTGGCCACCTAGATCGCCCGACAAGGGTCCCATCGAACATTTATAGGACATCATCGAGAGGTCAGTTCGTGCCCGAAACCCTGCACCGTCAACACTTTCACAATTATGGACGTCTATAGAGGCAGCATGGCTCAATATTCCTGCAGGGGACTTCCAACGACTTGTTGAGTCCATGCTACGTCGAGTTGCTGCACTTCGCCGGGCAAAAGGAGGACCGACAAAATATTAGGAGATATCCCATGACTTTTGTCACTTCAGTGTACAATAAATTCCAGTCTCTTTATAGATAGAAGAAACTTATAGAGCAAAATTGATAAACCTGAAGTATCTAAAAATTATTCTATGAATAATGACGCATTTGGCAGATATTTAATAAGTATTTATACTAAATATACAGCTCAAGCTTTATATTTCATTGTTCTTTATAGCTAATAACTAAGCCTTAAAATACAATTTTTTACAGTGATAAAATTCAATTCAAAAATAACTTTAAAATATTCAAAAATAACTTTAAAAAGTTTAAAATGTGGATCAAACACTTATTGCCGAATATGCTTTCATTATTTTGTTTTAGCTACCACGTTATCATTTTGTCGTTGCTATTCATTACCTTCTGTTTTCCCCAACTTTTCCCATAATGCAAAGTAATTTGGGTTTAATAACGAGAGGAATTGCAGTTTCGGTAAAATAGTGCGACGACACTCAGCGTAATTTATTAAACTGAGAACAAGAGCGTCTCACTTAATCGAGTTATGGATTTACTAAGTGAATTTTGCATATTCTTGAGCACGGGATTAGAATCCTCAGTAACTAGAGCCAGGTTATTTAATAATAAAAAGCTAAATTTTGCATTGCCTTTATTTAATTAGTACTTGAGGTACTGAAACCTCACAAGTAACAGCTAATATTTCTTAAATTTTAGTTACACCACTAGAGGTAGTTTTGATAATCCGTTTAGTTAAATTTTGTTTCCCGCCTCTATTACTGTAGTTCAGTTAGACTTCTGCTTATTTGTGAAGACGGTAAATGGTCAGGTAAAGGAAAATCAAGCAAATGCAATTAAATATTCAGGAAGGTTTACGTTACAAGCTAGCATAGTTAACATATTCTGTCGTAAGAAATGTTAAAACATATTTATCACTGTGACAATTGCAAAAATACTTTGTCATTCCGTTACCAAAAATAGGTCAATATAATGAAATGATTTATTTCGTTCGCGACACCTATGTAAATGAATTACTGCCTTTGATTATGTTATTATCGTTTATGCTTCATACTCCAGTATTTGCAAAAATATCGTAGATCACTTTTCATTTAAACCAACATTTTGCAAACTCAAATTATTTCATTCATATATTTTTTATTTTGATTACATGCAAACAATAATAATAAAAAAATGTTTCACGAATTAATTTTACACACATTTTAAATTGCGTTTTTTAACTTAATTAATGATCATTGTTTAATGCTTACAGAAAGCGAAGTAATTAATTAACCCCAAACCTGGTTTAAAATTTAATAGGATGTTATTTCGAGAAACTTAAACGATTCAGCATCTGACGAAATCTTGAGTTTCATTAAAAAATAAGTGTAATAATTTTATATTGAACGCTTGGGAAATTTTTAACTTTAAACATTATCTTAAGTTATGAATTCATTCATTCATATGGTCAAAATATGCTGCAGTTTTAAAAAGACGTGATACCTTTAATTTATTTTCGATGTCCCCTGGTAAGTAGCCACTTCTCAGGTTGGTTTCAATCGGCGTGGCATCAGACATTTAATTTATCTTCCAAACTACAACTATACTTATTTAATAAATTTTGAGATCGGCAAGAACTAATCATAATTCTTAATAACTTATAATTTTATTTTATTTTAATGTCAGATGAAGTATCTTATTGATATTATTTACAGTGCATTAAGCTAATATGATTTATAACAAATGCAGTCGGTTATTTGAGTGAAAATTTACGCTCTTATTGCATTTAATCAAAAAGGTTTTCAACGTATCCTCCTGATACTCGGAAATATACGTACTCCAATGATTCAGTGCTTCAGTGTTTAACGTATATTCGTACGTCCTTCAATACAGAATAATAAGTTGGTTTAACTTTTTACAAAATTAAATAGATGTTTTAAAATTTCCGGCAAAATAAATGATCTCATATAGTAAGCAACATAAAATTCGATTTATGTTGTCTACCTGTGATAACACATGTTTTGCATATATCGCAGCAATTCAGCGACTTCGAAAATGTTACCATTTCGTAAGTTAATTGTTGCGTACTTGGTATTTATTCAAATTATAAATAGGTATTGCGTAATACAGAAATGTAGATTTATTTGCAACTAAACAACTGGTTTTGATCATTTAGATATATTCCATTAAATTTCATAAATGCCGCTTAGATTTCATAAATGTTTCTCTTTCTTAATCTTTCCCAACCAGATCAGGTCTGAAATTTCGGCAATCTCTTCATTTGAGAAAAACTTAATTTATTCGAACTCATACCATTTATTCTCACATGACTTATTAAAACGTTTTTGCTCATAAATTACATTTGCTTAGCTGAAAACTAAATCTAATATGTTTGCAGAAATTCTTAGGATTTTAAGAGCAAGGAATGTGAAACTTCAACTAAGTTCTCGTCCGTGATCCAAGCCACGGATATTCCGAGTTCCAGCAGAATACCCTAATATTTATTCCACAAAAGCACGCATAGTGGGAGGAGATAATTCTTCGCAAATAGCCTCGTGAGTTTTTTCAGTATACAAGTATGTAAAAAAGTTAACAATCCTCCCAATTTTTCTTTTTTTAAAAGCTTTCAGAAAGTTAAAAAACTGTTAAAGCTTTATTGTTTACTTTATTGTTCACGTAAAACTATAAAACTTTGTTTAAATAGACCAAACTCCTAGCTAAAAATTACTTATGAAACTAAGTTCTAAAATTTCTTATGAATCCTTTTGTCGTTTTTATCCGACAGCTAAGTTCAAATCCTTCTTTAAACTTATGCATAATCTCCTTCTGTATACAAATATATGTCGTGGAACCCATGTTAACCACTGGAAATTTTCACATGGAAAATTTCTCTGCAGCAAATTTAAATTTTAGTGCTAAATGAAGCAGTTTATTTCAGTTTTGCGTTTTCATTTTACGTTTCAATCCCTAAAATATTCACTTAAAGCAATGACAGTTAAATTACGCAAAGTATTATTCGAAGGCCAATGCACAAACTCCTGCATGAAATGTTTGTGTACTCGATCTCGAAATTGCGAAACAGCATTCCAACTCATGCGCTTAACCCTGTCTCTAGCAAGTTGTAGAACAGCTTTTCACTTCCCTTTCCACCATCCAGTGAAATGTACGCGTAATTAGATTTGCACCAAACTGCCGCATTTCTCATTTGGAGAGGGAGAGAACAACAGACAGGGTCTTCCAAAATTATGAAAATCAGCACTTCAAGCTGAGTAAACCCTTCATGTGAGAGTTCCTAATGCAATTTGCATTTATAATGAGTCTCATATTGCGCCGATGCTCTTCTGTTCATTTTTCGTTCATGTGGTTCCCAAATTCAAAACTTCTAACAATAATCGTAAAGAAAACTGTTAAACTCTCCATCTATTTTTGTATATAGGAGACAAATTATGTTAGCCGAAGTTTATTAGTGAATTTAATTAAGACGAGCCAGGCAAAAGCTGTCTACCAAAAGGTAAATGATTTCGTGGTGGACGTTTTAAGAGAAACTTGCTCTTATTAACGTTACAAATAAAAACAAACAAACAAAAAAAAAAAAAAAAAAAAAAAAAAAAAAACCCCACCAACCTTCTCCATTCATCAGCCAATAGAACTACAAATATTCTACTTCTTTAACCTTGGAGATACCTGATCTTTACCCTGGACTAGCAAGTACTCGTGTATTCAAGCATGAATTTGTTTAATATGCTAATCACAATACAAAATAAAGGAACAATGTGATTTTTTTTTTTTCAAGAATGCCTCAAGATTTCATTTATTGAAAGTTTTTTGTTGTTATGAACTTTGAACTTCGAATGAACTCTTCATTAATATACATTCATGGAATGAGCATACACGCAGCCATTAAAATTATCTTCTAACAAAAACGCTGATTAGTTTTCTGTTAAACTCCTCATATGTTAATTTTGTCTCATGGTAGCACATTTTCTTATAATAAGTAAGACTCCCTTCCATAGTAATAATGGTTTTTAAAGTTGAAATGGCAATGGAGTACGAAAAACAAACAAAAGGAAGGTTTGCTGTCAAACCCAGACGTATGATGTTCTTGAAAAGAGCATCTAATCCCAAAAATGGATTTTCGCCTTCGTTCTCTGCGCGGTACGGTTTGCTTAAGTATAGAGGGTAATGTGAGAAAAGAGAGTGCGAGCTCGCATATATTTTCGTGATGGTTATTTCCTTTTTTTTGTTTATGTTTCCTTAATTACTAATTCAAAACCTCGCTCCGTTTCTGAAAGATGTGGTTTTCGGTATTTCAGATCTAGATATGCTTTTGCATAAGCTTACATGGTTGTAACAGTACATAACACCTACCCTCTGCTCAACAGCTGCAAGGATTTAACATCGTAAGCAAACTAGAGTAAGAAATGTTTTGTCTATCAAATCAGTTAGTTGTTTTTTTTTTTTCACTAGCGCAGCGATGGCTGGCTACATTCTTCCTTTCAGAGGATAAAGAATGATACCTCTTCGTCAACTTCAGGGCGAAATAAGATTAAATGAAAAAAAAAGGAAACCTCTCGGGAGAAACAAGGATCCATTTACATACGATAATGTTATGTATTATTGCTTGCAATTTACCTTCTGAAATTCTATATAATCTGTTAAGCAACTGTAGTATATTATCGATAAACTCGTTAAAACATGATTTTAACTTGGTTAATTTATGGTTCGCAAGGTTTTAGTCGATCTTTGAAATGTAATGCAAAACTGCAGGACCTAATCAAGTTACTAATTGATCTGGTTAGGATTTTTTGACTTACACCCCAGATATTGCACCAACAACAACCATATATTCCTACCACTCAGTGACGAGACCGATTCCCGGAATTTGAAGTCCGGAACGAAACTTCTTGTTCTTCTTGTCCTCCTCTAATTTGTTTTAATGTAGTTTATAGCACTTATGTGACTTTTATGCGATACTTTCGAAAATAGCATAATAATTTACTACTTTTATCCCTAGAAACACTAGTCTGTAAACACGATTTTGAGTTGATTCACGTTATCGCGTTTTTTTTTTCACTTTCATTCGCATCTGCTGCCATTCAGCACAAGCATTAAGGTGCTTATCTACCAAAGTTAATTTTAACGTACTAAGATTTTTAAAAGCAAGTCTTAAAAATATTACTTTTTTACTTTTTAATCTGACTGAATTTAAGAAAAAAATGTATTTAATTCATGATATATCTGATTAAAAAATTAAATATCTTTACAGAATTACGTTATATATTTTTTCAAGTTTCAAACGTACAGAAGAGATATCATTTTCCCGTGTTATTCTAAACGTATATTCATCTAGTAAGTACTCTATTAAACTTTTCGCTATTCCACCTGAGCCATGTCTATTGAGAATCTGTACTGATGAACCATATTCAACTTTAAAAAGCATTTTTGGACGATCCTTTAAATATGAACCCTTTCAGGGTTCACTTTTCTTTAAATTTTGTGTTCCATTTTCATTTAAAGTTATTAAGCGAAAATGCATTTATCTCTCTATATAAGCTTTGTTTTCATTGTTTTAGTTTATTATGAATTATGTAAAATGTAAGTTTACACATTTGGAACTTTTGTTTGTCTTAAAAAATCGACTAGAACAAAGCGAAGAGCCTAAAAAGGCGAAAATCCTTTACTTATTTTATTACCAAACTTAAATTATTAAATTTCAAAGATAAAACAAAAAATGCAATTAAATTGATTATTAAAATCAAATATACATGATGACGATGACACAATAATAATAATAAATATACATAATGACACGCTTACCCTAATCAAAGACTGCTATTTACGTATCATCGTAAGTTTCAGAGACGGTGGTTATAAAATAGTAGACACTAGTTTTTCAAATGCTTTAATTTACAAACCGAGGCTTCATTTAACGGTATCAGTTGTCAATGAGAATGCAAGACTCCAATGTCTCTTTTCCGATAAAAAAAAATTAAAATTCAAAATTTAAAATTTTTACTTCTAATTTGTTGTTGTTACTATCTCACTTGTCTGACAGCAACATCATAACAAGCCCATAAAGTTCATCGTGGCAAGGAGTGAAAGACTCCAGCTCACAAGGACAGCCTTCTCACTATTTGCAAAGCCCCAGTTTGGTTTCATATAAAACTAAAGCTCATGGCTGGCTCCTAAGGCGGCTAGAACTTTTCAAATAACGTGATAACATGATTGCTTCTAGAAAGTGCCAGAAGTTAATTCAAATCTAGTCCTTATTTTCAGAGCAACGCAACATATTTCAATTTCTTAGTGCAGAATTTAACTCATTACATCCTTTTAAGCAGCTACATGAAGCTCGTACATATCATTAATCATTATATTGTTATTTGCAATAACACGGCAAATACAAACACCTTTTCTAGTCAGTTATTTTATGAAATATGGTGAATTCGTTGTTACAGATAACAAAAATAAAATATGTGTTTTATATTTAGACAGTTTTTTAATTCACTTTAAAAAGATTTTGCAGTCATTGAAAAAAATTTAAATCAGCATATTGTATAAAATCATATGTTAATTTGAATAATCTAAAAATATTTTGTCCGATGATTTGAAGTACATTTACGTTCTGATTCTGTTTCTTTTCTGCTTTCTTAATGTTTCTGTCACTATATATGTGTTTGATGTCTCAAGTATGATGATGTGCCAGTCTGCTATTATATACTTTATGCCTACAGTTTATACAGTATTTTAATATCGATACCTAGTAATATCGTATATACTGGTTAAGTATAAACCCTGAACTAGTTTTCCTTGAAATCCTTCTCTCCTCTTTGACAAACAGCCATTGCGAGCTTTGCCATTATTTGATTAAACAAACAAATTTAAAGCATAATGCTATTTTGACTGGATGAGGCTATCATTCGCCAAAATGAGCAATGTTTCTTTTAACTGCTCCCTAGCTTATTCTTAAAAATGTTGAACTATATCCGTAATAAGCGGAGTTAAAATGCCAATAGTAAGTCAATGGTTTACTCTTATTTATTTAAGAAAGTTTTACGTGCAAAAGTGTGAAATATTTTAATCACAGTAAATGTTTCACTAATTGAAATTTTTACTATGCAGGAGTCATATATAAAACTAAATTTCATTTTTAGGCAAGCTTCTCAAGCTCAATATCCAACTGATTTACATAAAACTATTTACTTTATGTAAAGAAACTCAAATTTCGTATTATGTGTCTTTAAGAAAGAATTAGATCAGTCTTTAAGAAATTTAAATTTGTAGCCACCATTTTCAGACGCACTGTTAAATGACTTAAAATGCGAATCAGATGCAAGTATCTTTTAAATTAAAAGAGAACATAATATTTCTCAGATGCAATTAAATAGTAACTTTAATATCCAATTTTTCGCTTAAAATCATATGTAAAAGTTTTGTCGGTTTGAGAGAATGCCCTACATCCTGAAACTTCGTGTAAAGGTTGCAGATAAACCTCTTCAATCATTGTGTTGTTTTCAGGCAATTAAATTGAGCAGTTAATTATTTTCATTGTTCCTCTAATCAGTCTTCTGTTAAAAGTGCCCTTGACAAGTGCCGCCTACACAAACACAAAAGTAATAAAAGCCTAAAACTGTTTATATATGTCTTTCCTCAGAACAGATAATTGTCTAAGTCTACATTTAGTGTTTTATATTATCTTTAATTAGAATAATGAATACAAAGCTTCAACTAATATAAACCAGTATGAACAACTATTCTGATTCTTAAATCTTCTGATAAAATGTTTATTGGACAAAAGGTTAAAATAAGATTTTGTCAAATCACTCGTGTTCTCTTTGTTGTTGTTTTACTCATCACACACAATCATCACTCAAGTTTACAACCATATGAAAATAATTTCCTAATAACAAAAATTATTACTGTCCAGTGAGAAAAATACAAGATGGCATTAATTGCGAGTGAAAAATCATGACTCTTTTGCAACAAAATATCCTCTGATTCCTTTTCAACTTCTTTATTTTGAACAGCTATTTAATTTTAAGAAGCTGAATCCTGCGAATGCTTCATGATCAAGCTTCTCGTAAACTTTTGGTTAAAACCTAAATAGCTATTAGATCATGTTTTATTTTCAATTGATTTTAAAACAGTATGTGTAATGAAATTATCAATAAGGGAACAATTATAATTTTAGTAACGCCAGAACAGTTTTAAGGTAATAAGCGGTATTTTGCATAATTAATGAAAAATATACAGTGGATGGACAAAAATATGGAAACACTTTGTGAAATGCATGTTTGAAAAGAAAGATTGATTCTAATGAAATATGTAGGTGAACGCTGGCGTTTTTGACTACTGACGCCACCTATTCAACTTCGTAAATGTGCTAAACAGTTCAGTTGTTGTCGGAGTACTGTTATGTGAGGTTGTCATTGCATTATGTCAGAGTTAACAGACTTCGAACGTGGGCAAATTGTTGGAGCCGAGGTGTTTAGTATTTCAAGAGGTACTGTATCGAAGATTTATTCCGCATATTTGAAAAGCGGAAAAACATCATCTGCTAAATCACAGCGCGGACGAATGTGTGTCCTGAGTGATCGTGACAGACGATCATTAAGGGCAATTGTGACGAAAAATAAGAAGACCACAGCTGCAAAAGTTACTGCTGAAATGAATGTTGTGTTACCGAACCCTTTGAGTACCAAAACAATTAGAAGGAAGCTTCATAAACAGGGAATTGCTGGCCGTGCTGCAGCCACTCATCAGTGATGCTAATGCCCGTAACAGGAAAAGGTGGTGTTTAAGTCATAAAGCCTGGACTATAGAGCAGTGGAAGCGAGTAATATGGTCTGACGAGTCTTCTTTCACATTGTTTCCCACTTCTGGCCGAGTTTACGTCTGGAGAACGCCATCTCAAGCCTATAATACAGACTGCTTGTTGCCAAGAGTGAAACATGTCGGGGGTTCTGTTACGGTTTGGGCAGCCATATCGTGGTTCTCTGCTAGCCCCATGATAACTGTGTCAGGGCACATGACTGCCAAGACTTATGTGAACATTTTGGCCGATCAAGTTCATCCCATGGTACAAACTTTGTTCCCCGAGGGTGATGGTGTCTTCCAAGACGACAAAGTCCCTGTTCACACAGCTCACATTGTCCAGGACTGGTTTTCTGAGCACGAGGATGAGTTGTCCCATCTCCCCTGGCCACCACAGTCACCAGACCTGAATATTATCGAACCTTTGTGGTTTACATTGGAACGGAAAGTGCGTTCTCGTTATCCACCGCCAACATCGTTATCTGAACTTGCCACCGTTTTGCAGGAAGAATGGTATAATATTCCCTTGGCAAACATACAGGAACTGTATTTATCCATTCCGAGAAGACTGCAAGCTGTTTTGGATGCCTACGGGTTTCCTACACTATACTAAGCAAAGAAACATGTTTTTTTAAAAGTGTTTCCATATTTTTGTCCAACCCCTGTAAAAGAGAAGCGCATTCTTATAATACACATACAACTACAGAAATTATATAGCGTCGATAAATAATTAAATTGAAGGAAGAAAAGGGAGAAAAAAGAAATTTTCAAAACTCCAGATCTGGTAAAAGATGGCACAGAAATGTTTTTCCTGTAGATACTCTAATCCTCAACAGAAAAAACGTCTAATGATAACTGAAAACAGCAAACCAAGAAAACTTCTTTTTTCCAGTTTTTTTCGCTTAATTTTTAAGCCACAAAGGATATTTTTTGAATTAGCATTATTACAGTTATATCTTTTTATCTAATAACAAAAACAACTTTAAAGGTAAAAACTCACACTAATAATGCAGTTCGTTTATTGTATCCTAAGGAGTTCGAATCCTTTTTTCTCCCGCGGGTCCTATTTTGTCTTTTTTCGACATCCGCCACTCCTAAGGTCGGAAGTGGTGACCATTTTTCAATGGATCGCGAAAAAATCTTAGTGATAAAAATGGGTCGCGGATGAAAAAAGTTTAAGAAACCCTTAATTAGGTTAAAAGGCCTAAGTGAATGCTTTATTGCCTTAACCACAGATATAATTGCTTTAATTTGTTTCTTATGTTAATAACAAAATTCACAGTTTATAACTAAAACAGTTTGTACTACAGAGATACGTGTCTAGTACACAAAAGCTGCAACATTTAAAATTAAATACGAATTCATAAAAATAGTAAAATCTGAAATTAATTTTCAATAAAACTCTCTTAACTTCAGTTTCATAGCTATAAAACCAGGAAATGAGATTAAATGCCCATTGTATGTTTGAAATGGCTTTCGCTCTCCCATCACCCGGCTTTACTGAATATGTTGAAAATTAATTTACATTATTTGTTTTCAAAATCGAAAATTAAAGGAATTACATAGTAATTTATACAATTAAAATCTTTATTCTTCTTATGTAAACTAGGGTTCAAGGTGCCACTGAATTAGGTGCCAGCGATATGGAAATATTTGGCGATGCTGGCTCATTTCTGAGCATATGAGGAAGCTACCATAGGATATATATTGTTGGAAGTGTAACCCTGTCTGTGCAGTTGCTGAAAGTATCATAAAGGATAAAACTCTCGATTTAATTGCCGTCAATCGATAGAAAATAGTAATATGCTCGATTCATGGGCCATTCAGTTTCAGAAATATTTCTACACTAGAGTTTCCTCATTCCACATTATTAACAATATGGTAAGTACATAAATAGCGGAGAAAGAAACAATTGTGAAACAAACTTCAAGAGACAAACAGTTTTAAATGACTATAATCTTCCAGAACTCAGCTGTAATGTATTGTGGCTTGTAACACCAAACACTAGCTGAAAGGGCCACCTAACTGATGGGTTTCGATAGATAGGTGCAGACTGCAGAAAGGCTGTTATCTGTACATTCATTTAGGCATATTAGGTATGAGTTAGCCTAAATGCTAACGCTCCCTTCCATTTTTAATTCCGACGGAGAAAACCTTACTGTGCCGAGTTACTGTTTTACATAAAATTTCATTCATATTTTTTCAGCGCAACACTGATATTTTTATTTTTTCAATATATTTTTTTTTCATTAATTTACAAAAGCTTAAAATCTTAATGATGATGGTGTATTTAATTATGGCAAAGCACACTAGGGCTATCTGCCTAAGAGGAGGGATGCCTTTCGTGGAGGACTTTCTAATGGAAACTGGCTCGTATACACGTTACACATGGGGAAAACCACGAAAACACCCATGCAGCCAGCCCGTTCGCGGGGATTCGAACCTCGTTCCGAATTACCAGTGTTCAACGACTTTACCGCTCGGCCGCTGGTGGGCCTCTTAATGATGAAAATTGAAATATCGTAAAACAGGAATGGACTGCAATCATGTCTATGAAATCAGAAGAATTTTCTTGCATACTTTTTGACAGATAGCCCGTGAGTCTATCAACTGCAGGTGTAAATCGTTTGGTTTGGTTTGGTTTGGTTATTTTTATTCTACGCAAAGTTATAGTCTTTTAAATAGAATTTAATAAAAATTGAAATTAATCACCTTTATTTATTTTTCAGAGCAACGTAATTCTCTTTTGGTAGTTCTGATACTTATATTTTCTGCAAAAATTTAATATTCTTTAAAAGAATAAAGCGTAATATGGCATTACTGAACTATATTTCTTTTTCTTCTAATTCAATCCAACTCGTTTTTTTTAATTATTTTCCACAAAAATTTACTCACAAAACTACTTTTAATAAAACCCGTTCAAAATGAAATTGAGAATCATTATTTCTTTTTTTTTTCTGTATGGCAGCATTTTTTATAGCAAAGCCAAAGTTTTTATAAAAATCAATTTCGCGTACCTGCGATTATTTTATTGTTTAAAATCTATAAACGCTTCATCAGAAGAGGACATCAAATTTATGTTTTGATGAATCAATAGCCAAATATGAATCTTAATCAAATTTATAATATGTATGATTCGCTTTAAGATGTGCATAGAGAAATGTAAAAGAATTATTTTTATTAAAAGTTTACGCCAAAAGCAACTTTTTGAAAAGAATTTTATGCTCTATCTTACAATGCGAAAATATTTTGTTTTAAACGTTTTCATAATAAATATATCTTCAGTAAGTTTGAATAATTTTTTCGCAAATGCGCGATAAATGAAAAAATAAGCAAAACTTTATTCTTTGAAACTTTGTATTTTTTATACCATTCTTGTAAAACTAACTTTCTGATGAAGGAAAATTTAAATAAGAAAAAGAGTTACTTATCTTCCAATAACTACAAACAAATTTTTACGTAAGGCGAAATAAATCCGAAAAAAAAAATAGTTTATAAAACTTTTCTTTCTTTTTTACAATTTTGGAGTCCGTTCATTTTGAGGGTGCACCTTTACAAATAAATTTTTATAAATTTTTTTACAGAAAATATACATATATAAGGATAGCTACACCTGTCATTAATCACCTGTCATCTGGCCTCTCACCTGCGAGCGTGCATGTTAACCCCTCGACCATCAATGATTTAAACAATTTAACGGTTTTAAATATGTCTTAAATTGCTTGAAATTTTAGACTTGATTTCCTTGCAAATTTTTGAGATGTATATCATAAACAATTGGAAAAGTGAAGTTTTCAAGGTTCCAAAACCGGGTGGTCAAAACAGTGGCCAAATGGATAAGACCTCTGAAAACTTTAGCTCGACACGGATTCGAATCTCGGAGGCGTTTTCACGGTTCTGCAAGTATAACGGAAGTATGAGCCAGTTTCCTTTATGAAATCATCCACAAAAGCAACCCTTCCCTTACGCAAAACTTTCGCGCACTTTGCCTTAATTGATGAATGCAAACCAAACTATAACTGAGCGGAACTCAGCATAATTAATCTAAGATCATAGACTAACCTTTGTTAGTGCATACAGTCCGTTTCGGATATACGCTCTCACCAATACTTCTTAGCGGAATGGTTTTTCCTAGACTTGGAATTTTAAATCAAATTTGCGGAAACTTCTATAATATTCATGACATTAACGAATCCAAGGTCTCCGAGTGCGTTTTCATTGAGAGAGCACGGACGCCAACATGGCGACTTGGCGAGAAACTGTAATTCTCGCCAAATATACCTACTATCCCTCACAAACTGCTTGGAAGCACATGGGATATTGCGACTAAACCCAGCAACAAATAACAATTACCATGTGCACTTAAGGAAAAAAAAGAAGAAGAATCAAGGCTTCTTCTTGATTCCTCCTGACACCTGTTGCTTACTCACTGCTGAAAGATGGGGGGAGGCAAAGTTTCTGGTTTGATCAGCTGCAGATTACGTTTGCGAAGTCATGATTGTTGACTGCAACGATAGCCAGGTGATGATCTTTCGAAATGCAGTTACTTTATTTTCTTCCCTTTCGTTGCTTTGATTTTGCACAGCATTTCGATAAATTTATCTTGCCCAGTTGCTTTTTCCTTTTATCAGATTCGAAAAAACATTACAGGATTTTTTTCAAATTGAAGAAAAAACATTTTCTAGATAACAAAATTATAAATTCTAAAGGCTCTTAAAGGGGTTCTTTTTCAAAATATTCAGCCTGAACAATGCGGCTTTTGGTCTACGTGTTTAGGTAAATGTTTAGGGCTTATTACATGGTTCGTATTTATGAAACATTATAAAATTCAAAAAATGCGGAATTGAGTCTGTAATCAACTACCTGCGTCAAGACGTTTTGGCTACGTGGCCCATTGACGAAGGATTTAGAAAAATTAAATAATCAGAAAGCATTTCCTGAGCGTTAGTAATGCACATCTTAAAAAACGTGCACATTTCAACTACTTTTATAGTAAATATTATGCAGTTGCATGATCATGAAAATTATGCTTATTTTTTCAAAGAAACACTAGAAATATCCTCTAAACATGGATAAAAGTTTAAATATTTGATACAGTGCAAAAGAAATGGAAAACAAATTTTGTGTTTTATACGAAATGAAGGTCTCAAATTTTTGCTACCGTTATATTCCTGAAAGCGTAATATCTGTAGCCATTTAAAAAGCCTGATAAGCTGTAAAATAAAGACAGTACTTAATTAGTGGTAATTAACCTCAGCGATTTGCATCTCGAACGAGAGAAACAATATTCTTATAGATAAATATCTATTAAAGATATTAGGAGAAAAGTTACTAGACACGCAAATCTGGAAGACACTTTTTTTTTTGGTGGGGACACTGCTCCTTAAGCATTTTTTAATGCAAAAAATGTTCAGATTATATGAAAGCATAATTAGTTTAATTAAATTCAAGCAAGACTAAATCATCCTTTGCAGATCATAATTAAATAAGAGGAGTTCTGTTGCAGGAAATCCAAGTTTCCTTTCTTTGCATAATTTTTTCAGTTATTCTGTTTACGGTATCTGGTAAACGTAAACATAAGCTTAATGATGCTTTGCGATCCTAAAGATTTTTCTATAGAATGAATAAAAATTAAGTATAGTGCAAAATTTTCGACTCATCTAACTTTCATTATATTATGTTATATTTATTAACTAGTAAGTAATAGTATTAATTAATTAACAATGAAAGTTAGTTAAAAGTTTAATATTTAGTAATTAATAGAGTAATTAATGATTCGTGGATTTCATTATATCAATTAATTATTAATTTCATTTCAAATAAAAGCAGTCATGATTTAAATCAATATATTACTAATATACAAAATTTTTTCTGTTAATCGAAATTCTGTTAGTCATTCAAATCTTAATTCATTTTTATTTCCAAAATTTCATAAATCAGATGAGCAAGTAAGAGTAAGAGATTATTGTACTGTATCAAAATGCTCATCTTATAAAAAGCCAGATTTATTGAAAAAATGGCATCCAATCCCCCATCCCCATATTTGTCTTTTTTTTCCTTAATTTTAGATTTGTTTATTTTTTTAATCAGTTTCATTTAAATTTTTTAAATGCATTATATATCGCAAATAAATTTTGCCCTTCCTTTCTACCTTCCGTCAAACTATATAGAGAGAGGCAATGCTTTCTGTCCAAAAATTTAATAGTCACCTTTCAGTGAATAAGCACTAATTAAGGTCGCTACAAAACTAGTGTCTCATGTGTATTTGTGAAGTGATTTTTCCTTCATGATAACAAAATTAAACTTCCACAACTTTATATTTTTCATATCTAAGTTTTCTGTATTCCTACGAAGAGTTGATTAGGCTTGAGTAAAACCGGACAATGGGAAGTGGCACTTTATTTGAAGTCTCCAATAACAGGTTTTAATGGATACCCGGCTATGGAATTTTACTTAAAATTCATGAGTTTTCTTTGAAACATTATATTAAAATATAATTAAAACTTTTTCAGTTTTAATACTTAAGACTATGTAACAATGGGAACAAAAAACTAGATTTCGGATAAAATTGATAAAATATATTATTTAATTAATATTTCACTTGAAGCTCTGAAGAGATTTCTGATCGCATGCCTTAGAACAGAATTATTTTTGTAACAGCTTTTCGTTTCCAGAATTTTACACGCATGTTACCAAAAAAGTATTTGTTATTCTGTTGTACTATTGTTGATGATGAGATGCAAAAGCAAATAGTAAATTCGAAAAGATATAATGTCTTACTGATCCCGGAATTCACAGTGATTACTATTCAGCTGTCATTCCAAAAACTAATGAGTATTGTTTACTGATTCCTAAATATAGTATGATATAGTACGTTCAGATCAATGAACTTAGATTTGTTTATGCTATAGAAATAATGTAGAAAAAACTAAATAATGGTATTGGTTTCAAAATATTTATTTATAAATAGACTTTTATAAATGTCCTGTCTCTGTTTGTTATAAATGTCCTCTGTTTTTACTAAATATTTTCGTCTAAAAACTACACCTGGTAACCTTGTAAAAAGACTCATGTCTCTTGGAGGGGTTAAAGCTGTAACTCGCTTACAAGTATTGCATAAGAGCGTCTACTCAATGCTTTCCAAATGATTCAAAAGAAAATATCCTTTCTCATGGTTTACACCTGGTATTGTACAAGCAAATAAAAGAACTATGTAAAACATGCTCTTCTTTTATTATGTTTGAAATCCTTTTGAAAAATCCGTCAAAATTTGCTGCATAAAGCGCAACGTATAATCACTGCGTTTAGAGTAAAATAACCTTAGAAAACCAGCATTTCCAAGCATTAAGAGATAAAGTAAATTAACGGCGCTTTCACTCATCTACACTCCTTACCTTCAAACATTCCTGAGGAGGAAGGAAAAAAGAATTTTCAAATGAGCACAAAATTGTTTCCAAAACACGCAAGATTCTCTAACGGCTGTCATTCCTGAAGGTAATTTCAGTTGAATGAAGACACAAAAATGCATATCGAAGGCGCAAATTTCCTCCATGTGTGCTCAGTAAGAAAAAACATCTAAGATGAAAGAAATGGGATGCAATAATAATCATCTCTTTTTTTTTTCCTATTACGCTTCTGGTCTCTTCTCCGGATTTTGAACGGAAAAAAATATGAAGGAAAGAGAGAGGAAGCGATAGAAAATAACATTAACAATATTGATCGTTATTTCCTAGGCACTCTCGACCGCCGCTCGTCAAATGGAATGTCGCTAAGAGTTTTGAATCTGAGGAAGTCCTTTGACTACTATTTTCAACTCTTTGCTGTAACTGGAAACATTTTTTCCCATTTATTATGACTATTTAAAACCAACGCTTTGTCATAAAACACATACTTTTCAGAAGATGACTGGCAACATAAGTATTTTTATGTAATGATAAAATGTAATTTACATTGACTTACCGTTAATACTTAAATTATATCTTTTGGGTGACAAATGATAAAATTATCCGCTTATTGCGCAAGAATATACCCGGCAGTTTAAAAGTATCAGAAGTGCCTGGCGCCTTTTATCCAGAAAGGCTTTAGGAAACTTTATGGAGAAAAATCTTTCTTACATGAATTAAAAAGGGTAAAGCAGTTGTAGATCATCAGTTTCTAGTGACTGTATACAAGGTTGGAATATTTTATTTAAAATTTATTCTGCATACGTAATAACACTGTACGTTTTTGTGTACTGAATTTTTCTTTTACGGATTATGAGTTTCTTTTACAGATTCTGAAAAATCCTATTGTTCACGAAAAAAGGAAAATAAATAAATTTAAATTAAATTAATTTCCATCGTCGTTAATTAATATTAGCTTAAGAGGCTAGTGACTAAGCACATAAAAATGTTTGATTGCTTTTGCCAAATCATAGAAGCGTTCGGGTTTTGTTTTTCGAAATTATTCTACTTATATTTCATTTTATTAATAATAAAATTTCTGTACCATCAGAGAGGCGGAGTTCTGAAATTCAAGCATTTCATCTCCGTTACAAATTTTTAAAAAATATGTAGGAAAAATATTATATTAAGTTTCAGTTAAAAGGTATTATAATGATTAAATATATTATCTATTTTTCACAAGATGATTAACAAATATTAAATATCACAAAAATAAAGGAGTTTAATATTTATTAACGGACTTTATGTAATTAAAATGTGATAATGTACGAAACAATATTAGAATATATTGATATCTTTCGTATTTTAAACATGTTATGTAAGTTGACATTTTACTAATTATTAAATCACAAATATTAACCCGGGAGAGCGCGCGCTCATTTGAGTTACACGAGCGCGCGCCCTGGGTCCAAAAGACCCGGCTCCTGTTTTTTGAAGAAAAAACTGTTACTCTTCAGGTAAAAGTGTTACATTTATGCCAAAATTTTATGATCAAACTTAAAAAATATGCAAATTATAAAAATTAAAATTTTAATTTCAATTTCTATAATATTCTTTATGAAATAAAATTTTTTAAAGGAATAGAAAAATGTATTATATTAATATAGAATTTATTACGAATTAATTATATTATTATTCAGGTTATTCAGGAATTATTATTCAGGTTTATCAGGAATATACTGCTTGAAAGAACATATTCCTCGGAAGGCTACAAGTTTTTCATTAATTGTTATGAACTCACCGAGTGTAATATTTCTGGCAGTTATTCACAAAATCTTCAAAAAACTCTCTTATAGGTGCAAGTTTATCTGATTCGTTCTTGACGACGCGAGTTCCTATGTCATCAAAACGCAAACACCTTTATATAAAAAAAGAAAACATTTGTAGGACATAGTTTTGTGGAAAATTTCCAAGCCGGTTCCGTCTATTCCATCATTTACATGAGATGAAGATTACTTATGTCACAAAAATATAAGAGACCTATAAGAGTGCGAATTTCAGTTAGAGTTGTGTTATGAGTATCTCTCTCTCTCTCTTTGAAAGCTGTCAGAAATAGATTCAATATAAATATTTGTATAACTGACGACTTTCAGCAACATTTGTTCAGTTAGTAAAAGTTACCGCGATTCATTTGGAATATTTTGCCTTACCGATATTTCCAGGCAATTTAGTAATAATATTATGAGCAGGAGTTCTAACATCAGCTTTAGACTTTCTTTTTACCATTGTGTTTGTTGTCTTTTCCAATAAAGCAATAAATGTCATTCTCATTTTCGTTTTCAGAACGCATCTCGATTTCTGAATCAGTATCATGAGAACTAAAAAATTCATTATAACTTTCATCATCAGTTTCTTCAATTGAGTCTTCAACAGTTGATATATCAAATAATTTTTGCAAACGTAACATTTCTTCCTTATAGGATAAATTACGCGACATGTTTGCAGTTTTCTGTGCTTCCACAAATGAACTACCTTACAGCAATGCGAATAGGTGCGCTGGGTCTGAAAGACCCGATTCGATTAAAACAAAACTTCGAATAAAATTTCCCAAAAAAAAACTTTAGAAACATAAAGAGGATGACCTTGGAGGAGACTACACTGAACCACAACCACTTGGGAAAAAAAGGGGGCGTTTTCTGAAAGGTTTCTTTAATCGGGCGGCTCCATTGGATCTAGAGCGCGCGCTCGCGGGTTAAAAGTTGTACATTTAATAAAACGTCATTATCTTTAAACAAGTTAAAAGAATGCCGCATTAATCTATTGAAAAATATTTTCAAAATATACTATAAAAAAATAAAAGGTAGTACACAGCATCATACGTTATTTTTTAATAACGCTGTATAAAAAATTGTGCTTATCTGACATTTTAATTAAATATTAAACTGTTAATGCTAAAGCATTTAATTAATGATTCTTAATAGTAATTACATATTAGAATTTCAAAAGTATTTTTGAAGTAAAGTGAGAGATATATTAAGAAATTATATAAAATTCTTAAGTATTAAAAATTAGAACTGAACCTAATATAGGATTTCATTCATTTTTCCGCTTTCGCTAACTGTGGACTACAAATAAAAGGGGAGCATTGTATAAATATCTGCTCCATCATAAAGGCACTGGCACTTTTATGCAAGTTAATAAACGTTCGCGAAGGATTTACAATGATGTTCCGAGGTAACTCTGCCGATATCGTTTTAACAAAGGTAGTTTGATTAACAAAGAAACAACACACATTACAACGAAACTGACAAACCTTATTCCGGGAGAAAACTGTGTAAACAGGATTTTCACTTGCTTGACTAATTACAGTAACAAGACTGAAATTCTGTTTGCATACCCTTAACGGCCCGCCGATATCAAAAACATACATATTATGGATATTCTCAGAGGCCCACACAATCGTGTCTATATGTTTATGAAGTTCCTTAATAGAAGTTAGTAGCTGATTTCCAAAGATCTCCGTCAATTTACCCTGACCACATTTATGAAGATATCTGAATCGCAAAATACTGGCCAAACTTCAAAAAGGCGCCAGTAATTTAACTACGGATAACAACTGGGATAGCATTCTGGCAAAATGATTTCGCTCTGTAATCAAAAATGCCATTCAAATCAGTTCCTTTTTGGATGCAATTGACAACTTTCTGTGCTAATAAGATTCACAGTTCTACACATTACAGGCACCCCTTCTATACATCATCATCTTCTATATATCATATATATCATTTATATATTCCGTTAACGAAGATTAACTGTATGGGGGAGGTATATATTTTCTTAGTTATTATAGATATCAGTCACTTCGTTTGAGAAGCATACATAAAGGCCATCCTTTCTAAAGGATACATCCATAATTGATGAATATTATTATTAATAATACTCTTAACAGAGAAATTTAATTTGTTTCAAGTATACTTTTATATGAGCATACAATGATAAAATTTAATTTTTTTTTAACTGGCCGGGAGCTTTATTTGATAGCCAATTAGCCTTGCGCCACAACAAGGGCCGGAAGTGGTGGCCATTTCATAATGGAAGCACCTAATAGGTAACTACCGTTGCTTATTAGGTGCTTCGAAGGGGCGAAACAATTACAACCATGCCTTCTCCGGGATTCGAACCCGGGTCCATCACTATGGCAGTCAGAGTCACTAACCACTACACCGGCTGGGTTGCATGAAATTTAAAATTTCATTCTGGAATCAAAAATAATCCATACAGAAAAACATAAATACATCCAAATGAAATTATAAAAATTTTAACAGGGAATTCAACTTTAGCTATATCTATTAGTTTATAAAAGAAAGAAAAATGTCACCAGAAAGACTGATCGGTACTTGCTAGAATCCGAGAGAGGAGAAAAAATTCTTAAGTTATTAAGGTTACACAATGGTCAATATCTCAAACGCGTTACGTAACCAAATTAGTATAAACAAAAGATGAATGACACACACAATAATATCCCCACAGAATGGCAGTTAAAAAATTATCAAAAACTTCAAATTTATCAAAATTTAAATATTAAAGAAGAAAATTAGAAAAAGCTGTTTGATCATATCCTTCTTAATCCATAAGCAGAAATAATAATAAGCTAATTTATTTTTCCATAAGAATAGTATACATATTTACCAGTTTGAAATCAGAAACAAAAGGCAAACATATTATTAATGTGTAACAGCTAAATTGCAAATAAATTTCATGATTTAATTATCTCTAGCGCTTCCTGTTATATATGTAAATAAATAGGAATATAAAAATGCCTGCGTTTCTTTTTTAAATTATATTTTTTTATTTCTATGACATAAGTGTATGCATTATTCATATTGCGAATATTCCAGACTGAGCCTGTAATCAATTATCCAATTATTCACCTCCCTCTTTATTTTTATACTCTGAACGTCATATGGTAGAGTGCTATTAGAAAGTTCAAGAAAACTTATTTTTGTTCCAAGAAAGCCTAAGCACTTTTACTTTCATGATGACTTTGGATGACTCCTTTACTTTCAATTTTACTCCTTAGGGTATCTGCCTATGTGTCTGTTTATCTACCTATCCTCTTCAATTACTATCTTTCTATTCAGTTTCACTTTCGGATTGTCATATTTCGCAGTCATTTTTTACTTCCTTGTACAAAGTAAAAAGGAAGTATTTATTGTAATCGCGAATTTCAGGCAGCATATTTCAACGAAAATATCCATTTTGACCGCTATCGAATGCAATTTAACGATGTTTTTGCGTGATATCTGTACGTAAGCACAGAATAAAATACTCTTATCCTTCAAAAAAATTATAAAACTGCTTTAAAATTAATTCTGAAGAGAATTTTTCGTGGCGTCTGTACGAATGTACGTACGTATCTCGCATAACTCAAAAACGAGTAGCCTCAGAACGTTGAAATTTTGTATATAGAACTGCTATAACATGTAGATGTGCACCTCGTATTTTGGTTGCAATCGGCCGCACCAAACGTATATAAATATATTTATATATATATATATATATCCACTCTGTTACCCGGCTCAGTGAGCTCAGTTTCTTTACTCTTATGTGTTTGTAAATTGTACATTTTTTGCTTTAAAAATGATTGTATTATGTTGTTTTTATCTTCCGGTTAAGGTTTTTATCCCTTTAGTAAATCTGTATGAAATATTTTTAGAATTACCAACAATTTTAAAGTTGTCTAAGTGCCGCTAAGCCTTTTTTATGGCGGCCATTGATGTTTACATTTGAAACAGGAGACTAGTGGATTTGTTGCCAATCTAGAGAAACTTAGCTTCGCAACAACAAAGATAATTTATTATTGCCAATTAAATCATGCTTAATTCTTTCTGGAATTTTTTCGAGGAAATAAGTGTTTAAGATTTACTTCGTAATTTTTAATATAGATATTTTGAGTTTTTATGTATTTTTGCCTTCTCGTGAAGTGAGAACTGAATTAATTGAATGAGAAATACTCAATCGTCTGTGAAAAACTGTTTCTTTTTTGTTTTGTTTGCTTAATTTCTTTTATACATCATTCTAGCTTTATTATAGTATTTGAATAGAACATGTGGCAATGATTAGATAATTCTATTCTTTAAATGATATAAATTTTGTGCATTATGAGTTATAATATGAACGAAATATATAAGTTAACTGATATATAATTATTGGATTATATAACAGTTAACTCAGTTTCAGTTATATAATTATTATATAAGTTAACTGTTATATAATTATTAGTACTGTTAAGTGAATCTAGCGCCAGAGTGTCGCTATGGTAAACAAATACTAGAGTGAATTTTAAAGAATGCATTCATTCTATTGTGGTTTATGCGCTGTCGACGAAGTAGATTTAATTCAATCCAATAAGTTTAAATGAAATGCAAGAAAAAATGCGTATAATTTAATATTCCTTACAAGGAAGTCATGTGGTGTACACATCAGATTTTTTTTATTTTGTGTGCATGTGCATGCATACATAGCTTGACATAAAATTCTTCGTACATAAGGTTATATTGTAAGATTTAACCTTCTTAGCTATCATACAGTTAATGTTATCTTACGAGGAAACCTGGCGACATCTCGCACAGGCGTGAATGATACCAACACATAAGAAGGGTAAAGCAAACCATTTATCCAATTATCAATCTCTAAACACACATGCATGTACTTCGTGCTTACACTAACACCGACGACTTGCGGTGGGAACTTAAGGATAATTTAACAATAAATTAAAGATAAATACCTGTGATGGATTAACAATTTAGTTAAAGGTTAACTAGGCTGACTCACCAACATACCCGGCGATAAACTTATTAAATGGTCAAAAGGCGTATCAGCAACTCAGCGTAACAGCAGAAAGGACAAAATAGTAACATGCGCTGGCTAGCGAAATCAAGCTCTGAATAAATTTCTAGTTTCGTCTGTTTTTATACTTTCTTCACTTCTTATTTAAATTTATATCCTGCCGACGAAATGCGAGGGGAAAATTAGAGGTTCAGGAAAAGTACCAAACATAAAATAATTTGTTACTCAAACTAACAAAAACCCAACATCTAACGCATTGCTGCGTGCAACAATAAAAATTCAATAGCCGTGTATTGTCATTTTTTAATCCTAAATAGAGTTACGATTCTTAATATTAATTTCTACTTATTATTTTATTATTGTTGACATTGGTTTAGTTGTTTTAGTGTATTCAGTAAGTAGAGGTATTTAGTCGTTTTGTTTGATTCTAATGAAGATATTTGTTTATTAATCGATTAACACTAAGTATGTAAGGGGACGTTCCAAAGAAGAAATATGTTACCATGAGAATAAAAAATGTCTGGCAGATATAACGTAACTCTACAAAAAAAAAAGGAGGCATAGATTTTCAAAACAGAATATTATATTCTGAGAGTTTTTAACATCAACAAATAAGCAAAAAAAACATAAGTATTGTATTTCAATCAAAGGATTTTATATTTAAACACGAAATATTTTTAACTTGCTTTCTTAAAACTTACTCTTGTTATTTAAAAACTTGCAGATTAATTAAATTTTTAATTTCTTTCAGATTACTTACATTTTCTTTCCCAATTAATTTTTTCTGTTAATTACTAACTATTTTTATTCTGTTCATTTGATTCTTCCACAAGTTTTCAAAGTTTTAATTTAATTAAATTTTTAATGACTTCTTCCCTACATAATTTAATTAGATTTGCATTAATTATTCCTCTCATTACGGGAAGAAATGATATCACATTCATTAATTAATAATTCATTTGTAATTCCAAATAAATGCTACAGTGAGAAGAAAACATTGTTTCTGTTAAACATTTGTAATATCACTATGTGGTCGGCAGTTGGATTCATTCTCTTTAAGAATTAAAGGAAAGTGAAACTTCATTTATCAAAACCAGTTTAAATTTGAAAAAAAAAATTTAAAAATATTACATTCAAGGAAACAAACTATATTTAAGTAACGAAGATTTTTCTTCGTTATTTCAAGGCAAACATGACAGCACCTATAATTACTAAATAGCATACGTGTTATGACGTCAAGCCATAGAAAGAAATATTTATCACATTCGGATGTTAAATTACGGCAAAAAAAAAAATAAATTAATGAAAGCTTATAAATCAACATATATGCTTGTCACAAAAGTTCATGTATGTGTCTTATTTCGTTATTTGGTTATGGACATATTTTTTCATCATTAAATGTTGAAAATCGTGACATCATTCAGATTATACCACTATATAAAAAGTTATTTTTTCAGACGTTTATTATACTAGCACGAACTCAAGTATATTTGTTTTATAAGCTTCTTTTAATTTAAATTTTTTCCAGTTAATATTATCAGTACTAAACAATTTCAAGTTTCCATATCATTTCTTTATATTTCTTCGCCTTTGAAGATAACATCAGTTTCTTTTATGCTATGATAAATATGTATTCCTGTCTAAAGATAAAATTCTTAGGTAATATCAGAGCAGTGAAGTCTTGGCAGGCCTAAGACCTGAAGATAAGACATGAAAACATTCATAATGATATAAAATTTGAATTAACCTAGTTATCTAATTAGTTTGCATGTACTTCATTTCAACTTCCGTCAATTCAAATCAGAAGGCAAATTAGTTAGAGTACACGCGAAACACAGCGTTCTTGAGTTTATTTGAGAGCTTTTGGCAATGTTGGTGACTGTTGACGTCTCCTTGTCGCTTAGAATGGTTTATCGGCTTTAGCTTCAGCCAGCCGCGTTTGCTTCTATAATACTTATAGTCTGAGTCAACGTTACATACCAGCGTTTTTATTTTATTTTGTGCTAGTTTAATTTGTCTTTCCCTTTGTTCGGCATTACTTGCAAGTTGCACATTTGATTCCTCTTATGAGATTTTTGTAATCATCATGATGATGAGTTAATAAATAAATTTTATTTTAATCCTTTACTTAGTGTTTAATGTGCATAGAAGAAGATTTAGTTTAGTGTAGAATTGTACAAAATGAATTTGCGATATAACTATAATAAATTAGGAAAGAAATATTCATATGTAAAACATTAACCGAGTACAATGCCCATTCGTATATTAATATGCTTCTTTATGTATTAGATTGTTTGAGAAAAACAATTTTAATATTTAACCTGTGACGTAAACCGCAATCAAGGGAAGCTACGTAATAAATTATGTTTCGTTTAAGAAATCAATTTACAAAACCGCATTTTCTGAAATTCATATAATGAACTGTATGACGAACTCCTAACAAACATTAAATTAAAGTCGGTTAAATATTTTCTACAGATAATAAATAATTTCTAGGTCATTGTAACAATTTACAATGACATAAATTCTTCATAAATTTACAATGACATAAAATGGTCTAAATTAGTGACACATTATTTGTAACTTTTTAGAAAAGCGTTCGCGCAAGCTTTCATATTGTTGCGTTTTTTTTTGTGACAGCAGTTGTTACGTTATTTTCTTCCTTCACGTTCGTACGGGGTTCGTGTGGATTTGGAGTGAATAACGACGACAGCACTTGATGGAATATCGAAACACACTTTATTTACCAATATTAATCAGGACAGCTACAAAATCACTTTTAAAATCGTCGAACTGTAATAAACACGCTGACCCGTTCAGCTACACAGCCTTCACATTGTCAGGCAATAACTGTGGAGACAGCTTCACTACAAAGTGTCATAGTACAACCCATGACTCTGCTCGGTCGTTCTCGGAACTCCACGTACTCTCGAGACTCTCCACCCGACAACTCGCGATGCACTCGACGGCACACGGAGCACAACTCCCGACTCTTCGGTTCAGTCGTTTCCGGAGCTTAACACACTCTCTCGACAATGCACTAACCGCGATACACTAAGAGACTCTTCGAATCACTCGACGACCCACTCGGCACTCGCTGCCCGGCTGTCAACTCGATGGACTCGATGGCGTATGCTTTGCAGCAGACTAAAAGCAAAACTAAAAGCAGATCAAAATACTGAAATCTATTCTACTTCCTTCAAGCAGCTCAAAATATTAGTTAATCAATTTTCTTTCTTTTACTTACTATGAATAATAGGAAATCGTTTGTTTTGTATTCCACATTTATTGGGTATGAACAGTACGATCTACGTTTCGAAACGAAAGGTTTAATATTCAAAACCTAATTCATTGTTACATATTTTTAATTCAATCTTCCTGTGCTACAGAGGAGTTACCGTTCTCACATTGAACTAACAATCTAGAATTCTAGAATCTTTAGACGCATCCAGAAGTAAAACTAAACTAAAAGTCTTTTTACACTACTACTACCGGCTACAAATAAATATATAACAAAATTTGTTAATCTTTCTAATGCGATATCTTGTTAAAAATTGCTTAAATGCATATAACTTAATAAGCAGTAGTAATATCTATCAATTCTGAGGTGGAATAAATACTTCTTATAGATAATTTTTATAGAGCGTTTTATATAAACTTTTACATTTTTTACATTGTATATGTTACCTAGAATGCATTGGTAAGGAATAGAGTATAATAACATAGTTTCTATGATAACATTAGCAGTTTTTCAGCTGAAAATTAACTTTTTTCCTCCACTCTCAAAACTGATTGCTTTAAATAAACCATATTAAAGAGAATAAGGGAAGAGAGTTATTACTTTAGCGAATTAAAATAAATATTATTTTACTGCATTTAAATGCATTTAAACTTAATCATTCAAAATTAACTGTATTAAATTACACAAATATATGCAAATCTCCCTTAGCTAAACAAAATTCCTGAAAGACATTTTGCTACATAACTGGCGGATCCCTTTCCGGATCCCTGTATATAATGATAATAAAACTGATCTAAAATATTTATAATAATATTATATGCCACTAAAGGACCAAACTTTTAAGAGATAAAAATATAGTCTAAAACTGCTAATAGTATGAACCAAGAAAATAATTGGTCGCTCAGGAAGCATCATTCAGTTAACTTATGTGTCAAAGGAGCAGAAATATTCAGATTTCCAAATTAAAAATTATATTTGTTTTCAAATGCAAAGATGTGCTAATGAACACGAAACTAGATTATTATTGTATACGTTGCAGGATTTTATGTTAATTAACCAATTATTATGATTTCAAACTTTACTTTAACTTCTTCGTTCCATAGTTTTACCAGAATTCCAATTTGTTTTAAAGTACTTAAGTCGAAGGTTTGAATATTTTAGAATGAGAGCGTCTAGAATCCTCTCTCCGTTTCCCATTTTTGAGTATTCTCAAGCTTCAGTACTTAAATTAGGATTTTAGTTTATGTTATTTTAAGTGTCGGAGTTTCATTTTGTGGCACAAGTGGTGACTTCTGTTAAATTTAAGGATTGAAATAAAACGTTTTTTGGAACAAGATCTGAAAGACATTCAATTCAGCTTTCGTACAGGTAGAGCTCTACAATGTACGCGATAATTTTACAACCAATAAATATTTAAAATTGTATTTCAGCAAATTTATAACGTACGGTTCGTTCAAATTAGAGAAAAGAATTTTATTATGAAATTCTTCAATTGTGATTATATCCACTTGACGGCGTTTTAGCTTGGAATCCTAAATATATTGCTCGGTTTTGAATCATCTCCGTCACGGAGCAGCATAGATTGACCTTTCAAATTAATTCTTAACTTTGAAGAAACACTGGATTTCGTGACATTCATGTGAAATGAAGCATCATTTCAGCAAATTCCGATGCTTAGGAACCAAAATAACAATGTTTCTGAATAGGAGTTACCAATTTTATTATGTACGTTTTAACAGCAAATAGTGCAAACTTAAATCTGACATAAAGTAATTTTGTTTCTTTTTTAGAGCAATTAAACGACATTTTTAGGATTGTATATTTTAGTACACTTAAATTAGCGCAAAGAATTCGATGCTTTTAGTTTAAAATAATATTCTCGACTGTTTGCAATAACTGCAAGTGTTAATTTAATTAATCATTGAAAAAATAATGCAACCAAATTGCCATTAATAATGCCATTAAATTGCTTCAGAATGAAGCAATTTAATAAAATTTTCTTAAGAAACTTCTTGAGAGTTTAAGATTTTGTTTCTTGTTCCTACGTAAGATGCGACTCTACTTAACCGCAGCAAGAAAATTCTCAGCCGCCGGAAAGACTTCCGGGAAGATAAGACTTCCGGAATACTTCTCGGTGGACACACTTCAGAATTGCAATAAATAAAATTCACTGCAACAAAGTAGCAGAGAGCAGAATTTTAAAGGGTTCAAATTTACCAAAACAAATTAAGTAGGTACTACGGAAAATTTATTTACATTGCTATTACTGTTATTTTTAGATATTATTAAAATTTTCTAATAAAAAAATCGATGATAGAGTTTTAAATTAGTAAAATTAAAACCTCACGAGTATTTTTAGATGTATGTACTTTGCTTACTGTACTAATGGGTGATTCAATGCTTTCCTATAAATCCTTTTACTGTGAGTAGCATCGCTACAATGTTTATTCATGAAGGATTGTTACTTTTACACGTCGAGCATTTAATTAAGAACAGAAAAATCCTTATACTGACAAGGAACTTTCATTTAGTTTTATTCAACTGATTGGTTACTTGTTTGACTGAACATGGAAAACTGAATATCTAAAAAAGTATAGTAATTCATATCACGTATAGTAAACCAACAGTCTTAAGTAATGCTGAAAATAATGTCATATTTTTTCAGGAATTTAATAGGATTTGACAAAATGTTTAAATAGTTTCTTTAGAATAAAGCACTTTAAATTTTAGCCCCTTCATAATTAGAAAAATGAAACTTCTTTCATTTCTAGAAACAAATAAAATGCTCTTTCAGTTCAACAACTGAAACAGAGGAGAAAGAGAAAAAATAGTTTATGCTCCCAAACTCATATTTGATTTTAGCAAAACTAAAAGCCTAACTAGAAATGCTGCGTAAGTCTGCAGTTCTTTAAAGCTTATTTACCTAAATTCTCTATTAAACAAAGATAAATTTCTCAAGGAAAATTGTAAGCAATTATTTAAAAATCTCTCTCTTTAAGAAAACAAAATACTAGTAATAAGATTTCCCTTTAGTTTGTATTTCAATGAAAATACTTTATCTATCTGTTTTGAAATCATTTTTCTTGATGTTGCTCTTCATTTTAAATGTTCGCTTTATTTTCCTTTAATTCTATGTCAAAAATATTATTTTTTATTATTTATTACATAGTAAAATTTTCTCACATTTTCCAAAGAGTTAAGACCTTTCTTTGAGCTTTTTTTCCATCTCATTTTTTCTCCATTTGCATCATCTTCACATGCCCTGTAGGCTTGCAGTAAAAGTTTCGGTCTTTCCTTCTTATTATTTTAAATATCTTCACAACTGCGAGCAACTTAACATTATTTTAAAGTCAGGATTCCCATGAAACTACTTCACGTAACACGTAAGAATTCGCATTGTAAAGGTGCCGTTATGCATTAATAACTAATTTACTGAATGTACCGTTTTCCATGCATTTTTTATTATGCTATAGTTTTTACTTCGTATTACCTCTATTGTTTTGCCCTTTGAAATGCTTCTAGTCAATTTATGTTAGACTAAATTGCAATAGTACTTGCAGTGGTTTGCATTGGTACAATGGTTTCTTGGAATTTATTTTTGTTTGATGTAGAGTGATTCATTTACCATCCTCCCTCAAAATCTATAAGAGTGCTCTCTCGTTTTGAAATGAGGGTTGCACCAAAATTAAATATCCGTCTTATAAAACCGTTCATGTTATATTGAAACTTCAAGATTTTCTGAAAGGAATTTCAGAATTCTTTTTTGTGCCCACGAGTTAAACATCTTAAGGGATTACTTTGTTAAAATTTCAGCAAAATGGCTGATATTTTTTAATTTAAATTAAATTTATAAAACCACGTTTACTACTTATGATTATAAAGAATGTATTTTTTCCTAAATTTAATTATTTTATTTTACTTTTTTTAATTTTTTTTTATTTTTTTATTCAATGGATCCATATAAGATAAAAATTAGTGACAAATAATGTATAAACGCTCTTCTTTAGCGAAAATTTTTAATGTTCTTATTTCGAATTTTATAAGGTTCTTCCGATTTTATATTTCGGATATGCCTCTTGTTTATGCCCTACCTTCCGTTCACATCATAATTCACAGATACATGTTTCCGATCTTTCTATGATTTCACACAACGTTTCTTAGGTCGATTACTGCTATCAGCATGAAAAATTTTTAATATTTTTTCAAGAATCTTAATATGCTCGTTTACCAGATTCCTTTCACTAATTTTGGCCCACCAGCGGCCGAGCGGTAAAGTCGCTGAACACTGGTAGTTCGGTTTGAGGTTCGAATCCCGCGAACGGGCTGGCTGCATGGAGGTTTTCCCCATGTGTAACGTGTATACGAGCCAGTTCCCCTTAGAAAGTCCTCCACGAAGGCATCCCTCCCCTTAGGCAGGTAGCCCTCGAGGTTTTGCCATAATCACACACACCTTTCACTAATTCACCCATGATCAAAAATAAAGGTTAAATTTTGTTCCGAAAAATACTGTTTATTCGGTTGTTTTGACTGTCTTCAAAGTAATAAATGAAAGTTTACTTTCCCACAGAAATATTTTAATCCCAACAGAAAATATGCTATCTAATCTTCTAATCCTTATCTGACTCGGATGTGAAGTTCCCCTTATTAATTCATTAGGATTTTTCTTTACTAAATCTTTAATCACAAATAATTGGCAATTTCACGTATATCTAACTATCTATTTTGTGTTCATCAAAATGCAGAACTAACTTACAGATAAACTTAATTTTCAGAAGCTGCACTATAAAGGTTCGTAGTGCTTAAATTCTCAAAGATCTCTGTAGTCAAGAAGAAAAAAGAGAGAGAAAAACTAAACACTTGCACTAAATTTGTGTCTTTTTAATCATTTACGAGGTTTTGTGACTCTATGTACAAAGAAATTATTGCGTAAACTAACTCCAATTGAAGGTAATCAAAAATCAGTAAACAAAATAGAGAAGCCCATAATACAGCTCATATAACACTAAAAATAAATGCGTACAATTAGTATGAATCTATAATAATATCTATGCGTGTATAGATAAATCTAAATTATATCACCTATTCTAATTCATTCACGTTATTCGTATGTAATTTATGTATGTTTATTTTATTTTAAAAATTTCTAACAGCTTTCAAACTGTCCGGTAGTTTCTTGAAAAATGTTTACATTTTTGCCGTATAAAAAATGTCAATATTTCCTATAGTCTCTTTGGCCCATCAAATGGATAGGGTTTCTGAATACTGGTGTTTCGATCAGAATTCAAATCCCGAGGAACTATGGGTGTTTACCTGGTTTTCCTCGTGCGTAACGTAAATATAAACCAATTTCCAAGCCTCCGCGGCCCACCAGCGGCCGAGCGGTAAAGTCGCTGAACACTGGCAGTTCGGTCCGAGGTTCGGATCCCGCGAACGGGCTGGCTGCATGGGTGTTATCATGGTTTTCCCCATGTGTAACGTGTATACGAGCCAGTTTCCCTTAAGAAGTCCTCCACGAAGGCATCCCTCCCCTTAGGCTAGATAGCCCTAGTGTGCTTTGCCATAATTAAATACACCAACACCAATCCTCCGCGAAGGCAACCTTTCCATTGGCTAGTAGCCCTAGAGTGCTTAGCTTTAGTTGAATCAACCAACGGAAATCTCCTCTTTTGATTATTACTATACATTACGCCGAAAAGTACATTTTTAATTTAGCGCAAGTTAATTATCTTTATTGTCGGATTGCTGGAGACCTTAAGAGATTTGTTCATAAGAATAAACTTGAAAGAATCATAGATTTATTGTTAGCTGTGATTTAAACATCATTCACTTAATATCCGAAGTTTAAGAATTTCTAGTCGTGTGAAAACAAGAAAAAAGGAGTTGCAACAGAAATTCTCACAAGAAGAAGAAAACCATTTTAAAATTTACCTAAATATCCATACTTTACTTAGCGCCCAAGTAGCAATGGTCTAATTATATCCATGCTATGATGAAATCAGGTTATGCTAAGCCATTATAAAATGATAAATAAATTATCTAATTTTTTCTCGTACAGGTAAAAATGTTTAGAACTTACTTTAGTTTTAATATCACATGCAAATACGATGAAATATCCGTTATCATAAAAATTTTTAGATCTATTTCTATCTCACATAGTTTACATATGAAGGAGTAAATAGTACTCATTATTAAAACAAATTCAGTTTGAATTTTTTTTATCAATGTGTGCGTTTATTACCGTAACTACATTAATTTATTACTCCTATCACACTAAACTAAAATGTGAAGAATAGAATTGCAACTTGTTTATTACTACAATAGAAGTTGGGACAGAAGATAGTCGTGAATGTAATTTACCTTTACCTTCCTTTACCTTATTCAGAATGAATTACATTCATTCCGAATAAGTCCGCACATATAATAATCAACTACCTCGAACCCCGTGCTGCAAAATGATATCTTACTTAATTCATCTTCTGACAAAAATGTTGAGATAATCATTAAAAAAAGAATCTAATTCCTTTCTTTTCGTGACTTCATCTTAACACGCATTGGCTTTGTGACTACAGACCAACCACTTGAATGACTTCGATCAATGTAACTGCGGATTCAGTTATTTCGGTAGCCTTTTTTATAACTTGCTTTACCTTCAAAGCACATTTAATGTCAAACTTTGTTATTGGTTTCATTTCAAAGAGATTGATTTCGTCGATCGATAGTACTTCCTCTGCCTTTCTTCGAGACTCTAAAGCCAGTTTCATGAACAGTTTATTTAAAAGATAAATTTAAAGAATAAAGTCAGAAGAATAGTTGGATAATATATTATCAGCAAACGCTGTTCATCAGCTTTTGATCATTAAATGGCAGGTTTTCGTTATGAAGAAAAAGACGACTGCAAATGAATAAAAGTGTAATTCAAGTTCTTTCAACTACTTGTTTTGAGATATCATAATTTCTTGTGAAAACTTTTCATTTGCGAAAGTCTTCATTCAGATACCATAATTGTAGAGTTTAAAATGTTTGATTATTTGAAAGCTCTTGCTATTCATAGACATTTTTCTTCTTATGCATTGGTAAAGCTGTTACAGCTTTCTTCTTTTATTCAGTATAAAGTATATTCACAAGTTAAAAGCCAGTCATAATAATATTGTTGTCATCTTCTTTTTTTACCTTCTTTTAATTGCAAATTTGTCCACCCTTTCCTTAAGTTCAATTTTCAGATTATTTTTGTCCCCTAAATAAAATTCTGAATTTCTAGAAGTCGTTCACGATACTGAAAAGGATTAGAAGAAAGTATCTTTTTTAGATATTGACTTTAATTTAAATCCAGTTTATCGTGAAGTTTTCAAAATTCCAACATTTTAATTTTTTAACATTTTGTTACTGTTTTCCTCCACAAATGGGGTTATGTTTGTTTTCTTTTTGTTTTCTCCATTGATTTCCCTCAAGATATCATTGTTGCTTCTCTCACCTTCCCAAAAATTGTTTCTTCTAAAGAAGTGAAACTTATCAAGAGAGAAATCCTAAAAATCAAGAGAATTTTATTCAAAAATCTACACCAATTTAAGGTAACTTCTTTGTCTAATTTTAAATTCTATTTCAGCCCTTTAAGATATAATTTCGATTTTAGTTCTTGGTGAACTTCTGTGGTTTCATAATTAAGTATGGTTTAAAAAACTGATAAGCAAATTTGTAAAATTTTATAGTAAAAGAACATAATCTCGACATCGTGTAAAATCGTCACGACATGTGATTAAATTAAAAGACAGTTAAAATTTTGCAATAAAGAGAATGTGTTTTATAGCTACTTCTCTGTGTGAAAGAATAAGCTTAAAACCGTCCTGACTCATATTTCTGCAGATGAAGGAAAAACTTAATGTAAGAAATTGGTAAATTTTGCGAATCATTTGAATACTTTAGTATAACCTTCAAATTACGTCAGGATTAATAATGCTTAATTACTTATCAATAAAACAACAATGCGGATTAACTGTCGTTTAAACGAGGCTTTCGCTGCTCTTTGTAATTATGATGTTTATTTATGCAACAATTTTTTTTTTCTTGTTTCTGCCCTGAAGATCTCAATATGATACTTAATGCTACTTACCAGCTTTAAGGACACCAAAACAGCAGTGGCGCAAGTAATACCCTTTACAAGACAGCAGTAGCAAAGAGAACTAGAACATGATTTTAGTTCGGATCTTATTTCTTTTCAAAAGACATTATTAACCTCCATGAATCCTCCATTATCCATGAATCTTATCTCATAGCTTTTGATGTCTGCATGTAACGTGAATGCATGCTTATTTCTCTTACAAATTCCCCAAGATATCCCTACTTTTAGTCAAATAGCTCTTATGTACTTACCTCTAATCAAATAATCTATTCCATAACCTTTAATTCTTTCTATTCCATTTTGTTCAAGACATGGCGAAATATGTGTCGTTTTTTATCATTATTACTTTACTTTCATGTCATTTGTTTAAGAGACATACTTCCAAAAAAGTTTAAGAACAAAAGCTTTTGTCCCTTAAATAGAAAGAACCAGCGTCAAATGCTTTTGAAATAAACGAATTTTCGTATAAAACCAACATCAATCTAAGACTGAATTTTGAAAATTTCAAATCTAAACTAGAATTCTTTTCATCAGATTGGTTTGACAGTGACCCATCCATCACTTTCATGAACTACGCATTACCTTAAAAGTTAATCGTTTTCATCCGAAGCAGATTATTGATATAGACTCAGGATATAAGGCCTAGAAACCAATTTATTTCATTCTAGAAATAAACAGGATATTTTAGATTGGCGAGAATAAAATTCGTGTTTTGAAGTAACATGCATTTTTAACGTAATAATCTGCTAATCTTATAGAGAAAGATTTAAAATAATTTAATTATTATATTTCTGTTTGGCTGATTTAAATTTAAATAAATTGGTGACAACTGGCAATAACCAATAGCACTGTGCATAAAATATCACAGTTTGCTTAAACGTTTGACAATGCGTTTCATGTAAACGAGCTGAAACTTCCCGAGCACATACCGTGTACCTCCGTACATAAGATGAGAAATGTTTTGCTACTGAGATTTCGAGCTTGGTTTATATACCAATTTAAAATGACTTAAAAATAACAATCGAACAATTCGAACACAAAAAGAATACTAAAATATATTAGTAATTAAAATAAACTAAAAAAACTATTTTTAGTATTTAATCCTAATATACACCATGCCCACAAATGTCCGTATGCAGCTTTTACTTTCGTAATCGTTTCTGGATGACACATGGTTACAGTTACAAAAATGTTTTCAATAACGTAAGGATTTATGTTTTCGTACTTTTAAATTTAAGAAAATTAATTGGGCATTAAATACAAAATATAATTTTTTTATATGTTCCTCCTCCGGTGCTATAACTTATATTTACGAAAACTTTGTACTCGTTATAAAAAATAAACCATAAAAAATTTGACAAAAATTTAACGAGTACGAAAAAATGTTTAATCTTAAGAAATTACATGACATGCATTATTTTGAAAAATATTGATTAATGTAATTTTTTTCAAATTGGAGATTTTATCCACAGAATCTTATACAATTCGTATTCCAGAAGACACTATCAAACTTTGTAAATTACAAACTCATTAAACGAAATTTAGGAGAAAAACAATCAACCTCTAGTTATTCTAATTTATTTGTTAAGCAACCCCTCAACTTAAATATAAAATGACTTCAGATATCACAGATTTGGAAATTGAAGATCTCGAAGAATTTTTAGTTTTGTGTACTTGTTTTAGTTTACCTGAGTTAAACTTTCTACGTTTCATTTTTCATAACGAGTACAAAGTTTTCTTAACTATCATAACAGAATCCAGACGGAGGGGTAAATTTTAGATTTCGTATTTTAGGCAAAATACTTTTATTTAATTTAAAAATAGGAAAATATTATTCTATGAGTCCTTTAAAACATTTGTGTAATTGGAAGTATAGATCTACTACCAATAGTGGTGAAACAAAGAGCCGGGTAAGGACTTTAATGGGGTATATATAAAATATAACTTTCTGATCAAGTGGAAAAACTTTAGGGGTGATAGACGGCAAAAGCGGATAGAAGGCAACCATTTATTTACAATGCCACCTAGCGACGAGCCGCTAGGTTGCTGATTATATACGAACCACGAAATTTCCGGGGCGATGGATTGATCAAAGTGGTCCTATAACTTGGCCACGAAGCCGGATCTCTCAGGTATGTACGCTTTCCTGTGAGGCCATATGAAAAGAAATAGTGAATTAATAGTGCAGGTGTGAAATCTAAATTACAGCTGGTGAAAGGTCTTTTGAGCAACTTCTATGAGCATGCTCTGTTAATAAAATGTTTTCTGAAGTGTCTCCTCTCATTCTTCTGTTAATTCCTTAAATGTGACAGTGGAAAACTCCTCTTTGACTTCTCCTCACTTGCATTCCAACCATACAGTCTATGACAAATACGGCTCATATAGCTGCCCTTTATCACCCCTTTAAAATGTTGCCTACTTGTTCAGATTCACCCTGTATATTAATCAAACTTCTCAGTATCAGTATCTGGCTGTGAATTTTCTAGCAATTCTCTGTCTCTTGCAGATAAGCCTGAACGAATGGTATCTTTCATTTCACCATTAACATCTTTGTTTTCCGCTCCATAAATAACATCATCTTCAGTTCCCTCCAAAGCATTATTGCTATAACATTTTAAGACAGTAGATTTTTATCTACTTTTCGAATGAATGAACATTTGACATTAAACTTCAGTTCTTCTATAAGTTTATCTGAGTTAAAGAACTAGTTATTTGAATTTCTGGCGAAATGCTACAGTTTTCAGCTTCTTCAGCTACGACTGCAGCAGCAGAAGACAATATTATTCAATAGCTGAAAGCGATTTTGTTAAAAAAAAATCTGCGTCAATGAATGCTGTTTTCTTGCACTCAGATATGTAGCTGGATTTATGGAGAAATAATAAGTTGGACTTAAGAGTTTTCAATTCTGGTTGAATTTTTGAGACAAATTCTTATATCTTAGCTTACATTCTGAAATATACATAATTTTTTTCTGTTTTTCTTGCATACTTTCGTTCAGACATATATAAATAATGCATAACATGATATTTTATGCTTATATTATTATTATTAAAATAATGTAAAATTTTTATATTGTTACACTTATGCATATTTGCTAGGGAAATGAAATATTCATTGAAAGACCAGAATTATTTCAACATCATCAAAGAAAAAATCACACGTTATGCAAGTAACGTAAATAAAATAATTCTTATTGCTATGGGCCACACGGGAACTTCGAAGTCCGTTATCTAATTTTAAAATATTAATTTCACGTTAGACGTGAACTTAATGCTGAATGTTGCCTTTAAGTATGAAAGAATATCTTTCATTGTTTTTTTTCTTCCACGTCAAAATGATGGATGGTTTGTTGATGTAACTCAGTCGGTTGAATATGAAGTTGCTTAAAAATTCATTATATCGTTCTTTAAAAACAACTTGTACAGTAGCCGTAAAATTCGAGCACTTTCAGATTTAAAATAAACCATATCAAATTAAGTAAAACTTAATGAATATTTCGAAGCTTCGTTCATGGAATTGCTTCATGCGCTCAAAGTACGCCGTTTAGAATAAAACATCATCGTTAAGATAAAACAATTTTTCTCCGAGCGTAGATAGTTTTAAGAAGTTCAGACAACGTACGGCACATTAATACATGTTATAAATATTAATGTTTAGAATGCACGTTAGTATGTGTGCTTTACTTCTCATTTTTATGTTCTAAATACCTTTAATAATAATATTTAGTTTAAAATATATCTGAGTCGAAAAGTGTTACTTTAATGTTTCTCGATTTTTTTTATTTTTAGACCAAAACGGTGTTAACCTTAATGGGCAGTGTCGAAACGGGATTTTGTGTCCTCCCCTGTAAACGGCGAATCATTTCAAATTGTTGCCGCCAAATACAATCGCCCTGTATTATCTTTAAAGAAATAATGAATAATTTGCATGTATGTATATATATTCCTCACTCTGTGAAAAACGATGACCATTAAACTTTTAATAACGTTGTCCTCCACGCGAACATGTGCACCTAGAAGCCCGAGTTTTTAATTTCAAGTTTTATATTTCATATTTAGTAAACCTTTAAAGAATTTTTAACAAACTTAACGATTTATGAGCAATGGCAACACTGTACGTATTAAGACATATTGTTATCTCCATCGCATCAGTCAACTACATTGATATTGTTGAATGCGTACGGATTCGTAAAAAATTCAATACACACGTCCGATGAAACGTGAATAAAATTCTTATCATAACAAATAAAACAAAATGCTGAAATTTCCTCTGAGATATTCGTACAGTATCGCAATATCCCACAGTAGTTATATTTTAAACTACTAAAACGTTGAACAGAACTCAATTCAAAACACTGAGAAAGCTAATTCGGTCTCACCGCGAAATCACTACGATCAGTAACAGCATTAAGTAAACAACTGAATTGAGATGCTTTGATCCTGCTTTTATAAGCTTTTTAATCGTTCACGAGAACATTCTGGTATTTTCTCGATTTTTCTGGATAGCAAAAGAGTACAATTACGAGATATCTATTTATTAAATGTTAAATGTGCGTGCCCGTGTATTTTAACTTTTCCGGCGTAGCTTTCTCTTCAGATAAATCTTGTGCTGCATTGCACGGGGATATAAAACAATTTTAATTAATTCTACTAAAAATAGCTAAATAAATATAAAAACCGTAACAATATGATAAACTGAAAAAAATAGAAAAACGAATGCCAACACTTAACACTGCATCAAGAATTCTAAACATATGCTGCTATGCTACTTTTATTTATTTTTTTTTTATTTTTATTTTGTTGTTGAATCGTATATGGCGTAAGTGGAAAGAAAATGGTGCTTAATAAAAAAACTAGCAGGAATGATTGCTATAGCAGATTGGTACAGAAAGAGCGTAAAAGAACCTTAATAAATCCTTTCGAACGAGCGTTAAAAGGTAAATTCTTTCAGACTTTTTCTACTTATTTTATTTATTTATATAATTTTTTTTTCCAGTTTTAAAAAAATATATACTTCATGGCTAAATACTGGATACTATACAAAAGTTTATTTTATGCACAAAAGTATGTTGAAACTGTAATACAGTATTTGAACAAATTTTTGAGTAACCTATAGCATAACTTGAAGCTACAGTAATAAATTTTCTACCAATTTAAAAATAGTCATGCAGTTCAAGATGAAATTAGTTTTTCAAAATTACTTGCTATGTGATTCTTGAAATTACCTTTTAACACTATTAAGGAATTTCCTTCGTTTTTTCTTCCTATTTTTATTTGTAACATTTTATTAAATTCTTTCCCATTATTAACTCATTGCGCCTTTTCTTTTACTAGTATTCCTTAAACGTTTTACGACTGAACTGTGCTTTTGTGGCTTCCGATAGACCTGCTGTTTAATTTCTAACATTGATCATAATAATCATATTATTAAAGCTTGCCTTTTCGTGGTTAACTTTATTTCCAATATGTTTCTGCTTTTTATTTGAAATATTAAAGAGAGATAAAATGTCGATGATCATTACAATACAACAGATGTACAGCCACAACAGATGTACAGCCACAACAGATATACAGCCACAAATTCACGAGATATGCATTCGTTGACTGGTAGGATTAAGCTAGATTTATTAAGCTAGATTTTAACAGTTTAAATTTATAATTTTTGCATTAGCTTAGGCCGTAAAATAATGCGCTATGGGTATGCGCAGAGAACGCGCTGTTCCGAAATAATGCAAAAAAAAATTACAATGTACAGAATCATCAAAAAAGACGCCCTTCAACAAGCGCAAATATAGTTCTCCCATTCCATTAATATTAGTAATGTTAGAGTCAAACAGAGCAATGAACTTAAGATTTTATTCATGTATCAAATTATATCAGATCACAAACTTTTCAATGCTTTATACTCCTGAATCCGATACATTTCAATAAGCTAAAACATTTTATTATGCCAGATAATGTTTTCTCCGAGTAGATGGAATTGAATATTCTAAACCAAATCGCGCAAGATAAGAAAGGACATCAAAAGTCTGATTTACGCTAATATTAAAAACCTCCAACGTTAATGATTTTGTACAATGCTAAATCATTAATACTGGGTGTCCTAAATAAATGTATACCCAAACTGAACCAAAAAGAATAATAATTTGATTTTTGTTGATACTGTTAGAAGCATTCTTTTTTGAGTGGCCCCATTAAAGCATACTGCGTATACGACCATTTTAAGTATACATTAATAAAAAAGTGTTGTATAGAATTTCAACCTGGATATAGTTTTGTTTCAATCCTGAATAAGGTTATAAAATATGTTTGTATTTTTAAAAAAATAGCTTACTTTTTGTAAATGACCCTGCATCGAACTAAATTTTTTTATGAGGTAAACATTTTGGGGGGAAAAGTCAGGTAAAAATTATCTTTCTAAAAAACGAGCATGCAAATATAAATAAAAAAATATATGAACTATAATGTAATAAAGTAACAATATTAATATAATTGCTGAAATATGATTGGTGCTGCCACGATGATTGGAAACTTAGTCAGGTTAGAGTGTTGTTTCTCAAGTTTTGTCCTTGCAAAATCATTCTTGTGAATTATGTGGTTCAAACAACTATGAAATGCATCAATTTTATAGGTAAAATTATAATAAATTAATGCCTTTATCTTCTTTTTTCACATAAGGGGAATGTAAAATTATTTTTTTAACAAAACTTACTTAAGCTGACGAAGTGAAGACCGTTGGTAGCTTTGAAACTTTATCATTAATTAATCATTACGCATTTAAATTAAAATCTGTGCATATTCATTGATTATTAAAATATTTTCGAAAATTTACGTCCAAGAACTGTCACATAAGATTCGCGAAACCACGTATTTAAAGAAAAAAGTCATGAACTATTTAAAAATTGTATAAAACATCGGAAAGTGTAAATTCTTTGCAGATAGAAATATCAAGATAATCTCCAAAATAACTTCATATTGGAGGCAGATGATGCTGGAAATAAGCGATGAAACTTGATCACGCCTTACAGTCATTTTTCGGTCTTAAGAAAGTTCTATACCTCTACGCAAAAGTAATCTTACAAATTCACTATATTTCACGTTCAGATAGTCCCATAAAAGTAGCTTCCAGAATTCTGTAAAAACTTTTCTGTGACTGAAGATTGAATTTGAAACTAAAATTTATAAGCGTATAAAAAGTCTTCATTGTAAATGCTAGTTTTGATACGAAAATAGGAAAGTTAAAAATTTGTTGTACATTTTGCTTCTCAGCAGACTTGTAATAAATAATATGGCAATACAGTATACAGTAACGTAGCATTACTGCGATATTTGCTACTGCAAAAACAGTGCTATGGCAGTAAATGGAAATCCTGCATTTTATTTCTGATTGTTTGTACAATTAATTGTTTGTTAACTAAAGGCTAAGCAGGTTGCAAAAGTTGCTACGCGGTCGTTTTCAAAACATTATATTACTAAATATCTCTTGGACCCACAAGCCATACATCTATGGTTTTAGTTAAATAATCAAATTTTGAAAAATGTTACATTAGGATAATTTTTGTCATGTAGTATCATCAACAAACTTTTATAAAGGACCTTTACATTGAATATTATTGCTATTAAGTTATTTTTTGCCCTACTGAAGCATGCTTTTTTTTTTATTCTGTAATATGCAAATTATAGCTTGAAACATTTTTCATAACAATTTGAAATAAAGCCCCTTCCGTTCCATGAAAAGAAAGGATGAAAACGGCTATTTCAATGATATATCAAAATGCAGTTCGCTAAATTTGAAACAAAAAATTTATTTTATCATTTCTATAAGATTTAACTGCCAGTTAAATGTTTTTAATTAATAATACCTCGGATAATTTTGTCGTATTAAGGTGTTTTATTGTTTGCTTGTTTTACTAATTTGGGGAACTCTTTTTTTTTTTCAATTGAAATTTTATACATAGCCTACATGATAAATAAATTCTGTGTATTTTCTCCTAACGGGTGTTGAAAAGCCACAATTTGTAAACCTATTTTACCTTATTTATTTCTGAAACTGGAACTAGGTGTGTAACTACGAAACTACAGAAATCACTTTATAACGGAAATTATACAAAACTTACATATGTCTTCATATCGGAATATAATGGGATAGATTTATAATGTAATTAATCTTCAGTAGTGTAAGCACTGTGTAAAAATATGACACTGATTTTCAATTTCCTATTGCGAAATACTGATTTTTCAAAAATTTCAGCGCATTCAATTTTTGAACCAAAATTAATAGGGAAAAATATTTAAAAAGGATGCATGTTATTCGGTTTGTGATTACAGGAATGGAATTTACTACAGCCGTATCCAAGGCCACAGTGAAATGCGTCGAAATTGGAGCAGTCCAATTATGTGACTGAGACCTCAAACTCACGTTTAAACAGGATGTGTATCTATGGGTTGATTTAATCTGGTATAGACTACCATCTAATGCATCCATTATGGATAAGAGGTCTACGGACAATTTTCATTCATAACGAAACTCAGTCAACCTATTATGCAAAGGACAAAGTAGCCCAGAAGATTGTAGCTCTTCTATAAATGACTCTGACATTAAACTGCGAAACTCTTTATGCAAATGATTCTGGCTTAACCTACATATAATCCCGTTGCGTAAGTGACCCTGGCGTAACTCTTATATAAACTATATTGCAATGATTGATGATCTATCTATCTTATTAACTTTTGCCTATGAAATAGATAGTCTAAAATTTACTTTATACATAAATTTTCACTTGGAAGATTTCTTAAAATTGGTTAATAAACTTCACGTTGTTGGCTATTAAATATGCTTTTAGTACATGTACAAAAAGTGAAAATTTAATAACACTGTAAAGAAACATTTACTTTTAACGTAACCAGTTTTTATTCCGTTATTTACCTTTCGTCCCAGTATGATATTTCAGTGTTGCGTGTTATGCAAAGCAGAGCATAAAGATATTGTTTAAGCTGGTATCTGAATTATTTCAGACAGAGCGTGTTCTGCCTTTCGGTCACGTCGTTTAGCTGGTATTTAAGATTGCTAGTTTACGACCAAGGATAATAACTGCCGGTTTGTGTGCGCCGGTGTTAGGGCTAAGAGCCAGCTCGCGTTAATTATCTCTGTGCAGCTTCGGTTGGTTATTTAGTTTTGATTTTATATTTCTATTTTGAATTGCAGCCAAAGGTATCAACTAAATCTGTAAGCACCAGGATTGCCGTCTTAAAATTCTTTCTTGAGTTAAATAAAAGGATCTTTTCATCCTTTTTACGTCTTGACGTCTTGTCATTGATACGGTTTGAACTTAACGAGTAATCGCTTCACAGTTCAAATAGAGATCTAGCCAGCAAAGTATAAAAGTAGAGTTAGCTAGAATCTTAACAAAACTAATTATTGAAAAATACAGGATTAAAATAATATTAGTACACTTCAGCGAACAAAATGAAAATTTTATCTATTTGGGCACTTCCGTGTTAAAGCGGTCACCACGCTTCGTCGTCAGAAGTGGCAAATATATTCGCACAATCTGTAATGTGCTAATTTCAGAAATCGCGAAAAGCTTATGTGACGGCTTTAACAAAGAGGTATCTTTGTTTGTTGAGATTTAATAATTTGTAATTTTATTCTATATTTTGGAAACAAATCAAGATTTTTCTGAAAACTCCTGTTAAATCGTAAGTAATCTTATCGTAACTAATCTCAAAAATCTACATACTACTGACAGGTCATCAGATGTGATCTAGCCAAGATATACTTTCAAAATGTTTTAAGAACGTATGAAAATTTTAAGATTTGATTCTTTAGATTTCAGTTTAACTAGAAAATAAATTAATTAATTCTGACTTAAAAATTATACTTTTGTGCTGTTTATTTTACTTGGTCCCAAAGGTCTCCAATTTAAACTGTAAACAAAAACTGTTGCTTTTAATTTAATGACATTTTTATCTATATTATCCTCTTCAAAGAAGAAAAGAACTGCCCTAAATCAAATAATTGAATTAAATGTTGTGCTACTTAAATTAAATTTAAACACAAAAATACGGATATATGGAGTTCTTTTAGCATTCTTAAAAAAACTCTGAAAATCGCGTTCACGTTTTTTATAACTTCTTTTCTCCATGTAATGATAGTAAAAATTACCTGACGCAACAGATGATTCGAAATATTACTTTTTATGCTCAAGAAAAAAATTACTTTTTATTATTAAGAATAGAAACTCATTAACAAAACAAAGGCAGCTTACTCTGGAAAGATAAACTAACTTCAGTTATACTATATACTGCAGAATAAAACATGTTTGAGATGAGAGGAAGTTGATACAACATCGTCACTTTTTGGGAGAAGGGTATAATAGCTTAAGCAGAAAAAAACGCAAAATGTTTTATTTAAACTATGCTTCAAGTCATGCAGTATCCTACATTGATATATACTGTATTATTATATTTTGGAATTATATGAAGTACGGTATATAATTTGAATTTGACTGGTTTCATTTCTTTGTCCCGGACGTGATCCAAGTTAAACGGAAATAATAATCTGAAAGCCTTTTTCAGGAATTGTTTAGTGTATTAGGTTATTTACACTTAATTTTCTCATAAATTGTATTAAAAAAATATGTTTAGCCTTTATTAGACATATAAACTGTTTTGGGGTTCTTTTAAATACCATTCTGAAAAGAAAATAAGAAATATTCGATAATGAATGCTCTACCTATCTAGACAAAAAAAGATGTTAAATAAGAAATACGAGATACGAAATCCTCAAATAGTTAACAATAAAATATTTCATGGATTGAGCCTGTCTAAAAACTCTATTTCACCCAATTTAACAAATTATGCAGTTGGTTTAAACAATATGTGATATTAATTATAAAGGAACTACATCTGTCTCAGATAATTACTAGAAAAATCGTAAATCAAGACTCATTCTATCCGACATTTCTTTGTTTTGAACAGCAGTTGCTAACACTGCACATTTAAGCGGCAGAATTCCTAAAGAAGACATTTCCTCCTAAATCGAGAGAAATCGATGGAACATTCGATTAAACAGTCCTTTAAGAAAAGTTACAATGACTACTAGAAGCTGACCTGCTTTATTCTCCGACTGTCTGGCCACTTCTGTTCAACAAATCCACAGAAGTCAATAACATATAGTCGCTTGCGTAGCTTTTAATCAAATTGTTCAGTTCCAGACGATGTCATGAATTGCAAATAGAAAAGAAGAGTGGCTGAAACCTCGATTTTAAATAAAAATTTATAAAATTGGCCCAAAAAAAGGATTTAAAGAAGATAGGAAATGTTCATGACGCAGTTTATTTCTTATGAGCCATTTGCATCCGTTTGTAACGCGGCTTGATGTATTATTTTTAAAGCAAGCAGCGTCACTTATGTTATCTTAAACTAAGTAAACAGATATTGTTTACCGGCCGTTAATCAAATGGGGCTGAAATACGAATTAGAAGTTTTATTTTGGCATAGTTTTAATGAATTCAATTACTTCTAGTTTATAGAACTCACAAATCGTAAACATATATGAATATCCATATAAAAGCATCTAATAATCCTATACATAGCTCAATTAAAAATAAATATTAAAGTATTTATTGGTCAGATACGTTCTAGAAGCCGAATTCCTCAGCGAAGACAACTGAAAATCATATTGCTAACGCAGACAAAGAATAGATGTAAATTAATTATGACAGGCATGAAAGTAAACAAGTATTTTCCCGAGATACCTAAAAAAGAGGATATTGAACAGTAAGAAAGAGAAGCATATAATAACAAAATGAAAACTAACTACTAATGTAATTCTTACAGTTTTAACTCACCATATATGATCCCAAAATTATTCTTTTCAAATTAAATGTTACTTATTACAAAACGGAACGTACAGCGAGAAACTTTTTTTAAAAATTATTGTTGTTAATAATGAGCTAAATGGCATAAAGAATATTCCGTGGAAGTTAGAATAAATGGAGTAAGCATGACGTCACAAAATTGAAGCCAAGGATATGCTAGCAACGTGACGTCAGTCTTATCATGGCCACCATATAACGTACGGGTAAGACTATGAAACATATTGTCAAATAAAGTTACACTGAATATGAAAGCAAATACGTATCAACGTCCGCAGGTTCAGAAAAGTGTGTTTAGGCATAATTTGCATAAAATACCATTGAAACTTCCAGTGATCTTCCAGGTTTTAACCATATATACATTTGACTTATAGTTACCATTCAAACATTTTCATGTACCTAGACTTTAATACATTTGAAAAAGTTTTTTGCAATTCTTGTGATTTTTCTATATACTGAGAAGAAAATCTGTAAGTATTAAAATTAGAAAGGGAGACTTATAACGTCTTTTGGGGTCCTTTCTCATATAATTCTGAAAATATAATAAAATTTTCAGTATTGAATAGCTAACATGCAAACAAAACCGATTAGAAAGTAAACAAAGTCCGCTTATGGCAGCGGCCGTGATAAGTAGTAGTGAAGTCATACCGTGACGTTTCATGGCTTCATTTCCATTGCACGGGAAATACGAAGAAGGCTTACTCCATCTATTCTAACCTCCATAAATTATTCTTCCGTTTTAATAGATGTAGCTTTTTGATTTATAGCAAAAGCAATCGAATCGATATTACTTCCACAAAATTTTTGGGCTTAAATTTAATAAAGCCACGCGGTAAAACAAGTAGTAAGTTATTGTGCTTTTATTACTTGGTTTGCTAAACACAGTTTGCAAGATTAAACATTTCAGTTGAGAATATTATGAATCGGAAACAGTAAGTTCAAATGTTAGACCCTCTTCCTAACTTTCTTTGTTTCGGGGGGGAGTGGCTTAGCAGAAGTAAAAAGTTCTACTCTGGGATTAGGGCCTAGCAAACAAGTCAAAATTATCGTAAAAAAAATTGTGCAACATGAAATTCAAATTTGAAGCAAAGAAGAAAATGCAGATAACGTAAAAGAAAAAGGTACTTTTTATTCAGTGTCTCTGGCTACTATGAATGCGTTGAAATAGTGGTCTTTAGCCTAGAATGTGGATTTCGTTAAAATTGCAGCCATATAAAATCAATAGTTTTGTAGAAAAACATAAATACCTTAATTCATGTCTGGAGACAGGGCAGTAGTAGGCAATAGTCATCCTATTCTTACTTTAAGGACGTTTGAAATTTTGTTTTTTTATCACAGTTAAATAAATGGTCAGTGCCATGATAAGTTATCAATTTATAACTTCTCAGTTCTACTTGTGATTACATAACCCTATATTATTAGTTCCAGTTTTGTGCTTGATTGCTCAAATTAAATGGCTGTAGGGGCTTATTTTAATTTTCTAATAGTTATTTTTATTTCGAAACAAGCCTTTTCTTTACTTTCTTGCTTCCCGCCTACGATTCTTAACAGAACGAGTTTTCAGGATCGCGTTGTATGTAAATGAGATAGAAACCAGCATTTAAGTTGAAGTCTCGTTCGTCGGTATTAGTCGAAGATCACAAGATTTCACATCACTGGAAGAATTTAGAAGAGCCTATTAATATTTTGGAGAAATATTCTCTTGACACTCAAAGTAACTTTTATAAAACATACATAGTACACTCAAAGTACACTTTTATGAAACATGCATCTAAAATGATTTTAATTTGAATAAGTATGCATATACAATCGTATTATATGTCTGTTGTTTAATCATGTAACTATTTGTATTCTATTAAATTTTGAACGTTGAACGGTATTTTATTTCCTTTATATCACTTTAATCCATTCAATTATTTAAATAAACTTTTTTACTAATACTTTAATTGAGCACACTTACTATATAACGTATTTCTCAAGCCTTTTTGACGTGCCTTCGTGGTATGGTGGTCTGCACGCTGGGCGCGTATTCCAGAGGTCCGTGGTTCGATTACCGGCGAAGGCGTTTGCTCATTTTTCATCTCGCCTGCTTCCAAAAATACCTAATGTCTCTACAGTGGCGCCCGAATTGAAAGGATGTTGGATGATGATCCTCCTTACCCAGGTTTTGGCGATTGGGTCCCCTAAAAACCCCAGTCACCCTTTAAAAGGGGGCTATATAAGGTATTTCTCCCGCAGTGTAGTGGTCTGCACCCTCAGCGCGTAATTGAGAGGTCCGCGGTTCAATTCCCGGCGAAGGCGTTGATAATTTTTCATCTCTCCGGCTTGCAAAAAAATACCTAATGTCTCTACAAACGCACCGAAATTATGCAAGGAACATGCAAAAATGTTTCATATTCTTCTCTTTATGAAGAGCGACTGAGGAAAGGCACGAGATTCAATCGGTCAATTCCAAGTGGAAATCAGATATTGTCTATCAGATAACTCACAACGCCACTTAAGTTCGGGCGCCAAGTTAAGAGACTTTTAGCCATCTCGTATAATGTACGCTGTAGCCACGATCTAACCATAATTACCACAAGAACATCCACACGGGAGTGAGAAAATTTTTTGAGCAGTGAGTTTTACAAAGAAACCGATGGAAGAAATTTACGAAAAAATGATGAATGAGCTTAGTGCGAAATAAAATGTCTAGAGGAAAAAAGTGGAAATACCAAATAAAAACTGCGTTATAGGGCTTAAAACATAAATAATATTAAGGATAAAAAATGAAGTAAAGCGAAAAGTAACAAAAAATACAAATTTCAGTTTATAGCTCTCTCTATATTTTTTTTTTTTTTCCTTTCATTCTTTCCTCTCCACCCTTTTTGAATGTGTTACATAAAAATCCTCAACATTCGTTACCTTGGATACCAAGATATTAATATGTTTCGGTCTTGCTTTTATATTAGCTTCATTGTTGGAAGACAGAATTGAAAATTCAACTTTTTTTCCATTTAAAATGAAATAAAAAACATTTTTCAAAGAAAACTAAAAACTTGACATAAAATACGTAAACTTTAGTTGCTCCTAACAACAAAATATTTCGTATACCTATATCCAAACATTCATCCAAAGAGCTTGGAAAGAAATGTAACATTTAAAACAAAGTATATACTTTTTAACCCCAAATAAGTTTGCTCCTAATTTAGGTTTTATTGAAAAGTTGAAAGCTTATCAGAATCATTTCTTTCCGGAAAACTTATTATAAGCATCGTTAGAATTCAAATTACAAAATATTTCTATTGCAGTTGGTAAAATAATAAAATAGATATTTTAACAATATGCATAGGCTTTAAAAAACATTTCTGGAGCAGAAATATTGTTTATACGTTAATATAAATGTACCATGGAAGTTTTCTGTTAATACCATAATTAGAGAGCACATTAAAAACGATTTCACACTTATTTGTCTTTTTAAAGAACTGCTAAAATCAAAACTTGAAATGCAGTTTTCTCAGTTTTTTTATTGTTATTTTTCATTGCTTTAAATTGTTCAAATTCTAAACCCTCAAGTAATCTATAAAATTCTTTAAAATGCTTTGTGCTTGCTGCTAATAATACTTATATAAAATAAAACTTTATTTTGGGTTACATTTACTATATTATGAAAGCATTTTAATAAAGCGTTAACCTTTTAAAGAGCCACAAAGCGTTTCCAGTTAAATAAAAAATTTTAAAAAGAAAAATATTCGATAATTAAGCCTAAAAATCATACTTTTTAAAGGCAATTACTATTTTTAGTATAAAACTAGTGGACAAGCTCACCAGATGAGCGGGCTGCAGCCAAAGCAAAATTTAAATGTTCTATGTACCTCTTAAAAGCAATTTGAAGAATACTATAGAAATATATAAAAACACCTCAATATGAATGAAATCAGTTCATTTTTTCCAGGCAACAACAACCTTCAAATAACTTTTTATTGCCAAACCAGGAAACAAAACCTTTTGAAACTTAAGCTAATACTTCAGGATGACGTCGTGTTTTAAATTTAATGTAATATAACAACATTTTCTTAAATATCAATAAAAGCATTATCGTGGCAACAACATATCATGGCAATTATACTAACCTGAAACAAATATGTTGCCAACAGCAGCTATTTATTTAAAATGCTGACGTTAACGAAAGTTTTTCGACACTACAATGACGTCACATGCGATCATATGCTTTCTTCGACGACAGAATATGACTTTATATAATAATAATATGTCAATGTTTGGCACTGCTATTTTTACTTCATATTTTGTAAAACTTGCAAATTTTTTATTAACAAACTGTACTGTTTAAAAGAGAGCAGTGTCAACACGTTTCAAGATAAAGCAGATTTTATCTCCAGCGTGTGTTGTCACTTGGAAAAATGAGATTGAAAATTAGCAGTTGCAGAATTTTTAATTAATATCGTGGTTGATTAAAGTCGTACGAAAATAAGAATGTTCGAAATGGCTTTCCTCGAATTTTTAAAAACCGGGGGTCCCAACCGTTTCGGAGGCGATAATTTCACAAACAAACAAACAGACGCACACATATTTTAATAGTATAGATATTCAGAATGGGTTTTGGAATTAAAAACAAAATCTGATCTTTGGAAAAATTTCAAATTTTAATTTATTCTTGGCCTTAGCGAAACCAAAACTTTACTCTTCAAGGAAAATGAAAAGGTGAAATCTGAGAATCCCGCTTTCTTCAGTCAAAAATAATTCTATTCTTTCAAAAGCTAGCTCTTTGAAATGAGTACTGAGGAAAATAACTAATCCTGTATTTGGAATAACTAGATAAGTCAAGATTCAGATGAATTTTTTATGAACTGCATAATTTTGAAAAATGATAAAATGATAAAATATAGTGGAAATTCATTTACGATGAAAGACAACGCCGGAGCGAATATAATGCAGAAATGAATATAATAACCATTTCAATAAGTTCAGTTAGAAACATAACCTTTTTATCCATTATTAATTCTAAATAAAAAAGCGTCTCAAATGCCTGAAATATAGCACGCTGTTTTGAAATGAAATTAACCTGTAAGTTACTGAACGCTAAATGATAGTTTGTAAATACTCGGTAACTTAAACAAGAAATACTTTTAATGCCTTCATATTTTATGCAAAATCTTAATTTTATTTTGTGAATGTTAATGAAGAAAAGATAGAATAAAGTTTTACCTACGAGTTTAATAAATAGAGAAAATAAAATATACGCACAATTGAAGCTGAGCGTCTTAGCAACTTTTTTGTACCATCCGAGGTTTTCTAGAACCTTTTCCCTACAACGGCACCATCTTTAGTATAACTTATTCTCCAAAGCTGGGTTTTTGGTCGCATAGTCACTTCTGAATGATAGATGAACTTCTCCAACCGAATCAAAGCGCTAACTGCCCAGGAATCAGAGCATCAGCTGATGAAAATCCGTACGTGTGTCAATTTCAATGCGAATTTTTCATTTAGCCCTCAGAAAATACATCAAAGCCCGTTGCTCTTCAATTGTTGACAAATAATCTCAAAAATGATATTTCTGAGCCATAATTTCCTTCATCTAGCGCTTCAATTAGCAGCAAATCTCAACCTTTTGACTAACACGTGCCACCAAAACAAAAATTGAAAATTTTTGGTATCACCACTACAAAGTACTACCACCACCCCTCTTGAACAAAGCTGAGATCGCATTAATTTGCGAGTGTTAGAGAAAAATTTCTACACTCTTAAATTAAAATTACTCTACTCAATCAGGATGTTGGGGTTTTAATTTTTGAATTTAATAGTTAAAAATACTTTGCTTTTTTTCCTACCACCTATTTTTCTCTTGCGTACCACCGGTTGAGAACCCCTGGATTAGACTAAAGATACCCGATGCATGATCACCTTCACGTGGGATTTTTTTTTAAGATAAATTAACTCAAACAATAAGAACGATGCCTCCAAAACCTCGGTTTCTATACTGAAAAATAGCTGAGACATGTAGCTTCATTTTGAATATATATTTTTTGTGAACTTTCTTTTTGTATATTTACTTTCGGGCGGAAGACTACTTTTAGTTACTTATCGATCTTCACTCATATATTGATAAAAAAAACCTTAAACTAACAAGAGAAGGTAAAAAAATTCAAAAGAAAGCAGCAACTAATGGTATTACGCTGTGTACATTACAGGCAATGTAAAGAATAATGCGTAACGGTTATTCGAAGTTAGCACAATGCAGCTGATTTTCCTTTCTTCCAGTAAATGTCGTGTTACTCCTATCAAGTGGTCAGTCTATGAACAATGAATCTTAAAACATAGCGGCAATGCAAATATATGTCGAGAGCTGAAGATATCAACTTGAGCAATACATCGGTGTAATACATCTTATGACGCTTAAAAATATTTTAAGTTATCCTTCTCGGTAGACGGAGCTGTCCTCGTGCCAGATGTTCTCTTGCGTATATATTTTTACTTTTACTTTTAGTTCTTATGGCAACAGATGTAAGAAACCAAACGACATAAGAATTCAATATTCCACCAATATGTCAACATGCAAACATTATGTTTGTGTATATAAAATTTTAAATCTTATTTTGTGTCTTTATTTATGTGTGTCAAAGTCAAGTATTTCCAGATAGCTATAAATCTATAGTTCAGTCAAGGTAAACCTTTAAATAATTATTAATTATTGAACTTACCACCATACACTTATCTTGGCACATAGCTATAAATCTATAATTCAGTCAAGGTAAGCCTTTTAATAATTATTAATTATTGATCTTGCCACAATACACATATCTTGGCACATCTCTTATGTCTTCTCAGAAATCAATGCTGGTGTATACTTTAATTTCACTTTAACAGTAAAGTGTATTAGTCCACGAGTGCTACTAGATATAATTGTTAATAATAAAGAGGAAGAAAAAAAAGGAATTAAACGTTTCTTTAAGCTAACATTGTAGAAAGTAAATTTTAGTTCTTTTTATTCTGTTTTTGAGACCACAACAATCGATTTCATTACTGAACATAAAGCAAGAAAATTCAATTCTTAGCCTAATTTTATAGCAAGCAGAGGCATATTCACAGGTAGTTAACTTAACCCTGTGTTTCTGTAGGTCCTATGTACAAAGCTACAAAATTGAATTTTAACTATTTTTTATACTTCTTTTGAATTTATGAAAAAAATGCATTGTAAAATAATATTTTCCACACCCTAGACTAGAAAACTGAGCTTTGAACAAACAACCTTGAAATTTAGTGGACTTGTTCGTACCAGAAAAGATCGTTTCTCGGTGTTTAATAAAATTATGCTCCATTGCCTTTCAGTGTCGAAAACCAAATTTCGAACCATTTTTTTAAATATGTTCTAACAAGTGAAAACATATCTATGTACATACATTATGATGTAAAATCCACAGTTCAATTAAATGGTAATCAAAGGTACTAAAAACATTTTCAGAATCTGATCAGTTTATAAATGCAAATTGTAATTCAAAAGTGTAACACCATTTTTATTTAATGGCAAACTAATTATTTGTGTTATTCCTTCGCTTCCGATTTGCATATCTCCTCAAATGTTAATTTAAATCTTCGATTGCAAAATTGTTAATATAAATGTCAAGCCTCGGGAGTTTCGCGAATTTCCATTATTTGCGCCGTGAACGCCCTGCAAATTTTTACTGTTTTTATTATTATTATTATTATTATTTAAATAAAATTACTGTCTTACTTATAATGTAAACAAAAATAAAATAACTATAGCTAGTTCTAAAAAAGAAATTACGGAATAACATAAATGGCAATCAATTCAAAAATGAATCACAAAACTTGAATAGGTTAGTGAATAACAATATGAATAGGTAAATCAAACACCTGTAACGTAGTTTAAAATATCGAAACATTAACGAATTAGTTTTAAATCGTTGCCCTCATATGTGAATAACTGCATCCAAATTATAGAAACTACGCTAGTACGTATTTCCTTTGAAGCTACAAATGAATGTACTAAAGCTAGAACAAATATTTGGGATATTTGGTAAATTGACTTCAAGTAATGAGATTATCAAAAACATACACGGACGTACTGTCAAAATATCTTCTGGCGCTGCTTCGTTTTATTAACTTCTCTGGTTTCCCTTTTTATATGTTTTTGGAAAAAAATTTTCAATACTCTCCCTATATATCTTAATATTATTCATGCAATTTCATTCCTCTGTATTAAAAAGGAGATGGAAATTGAAATGATCCGTATTGCATCTCATCAAACTTTCAGGAAGAAAATCTTCATAAGCAGAGTAAATACTTTTTTCTACTCAAGAAAATAAAATGAAACTAGATATAAAAAATTCTTCCCTTTTCCTTCGATGGCACTGCAATCACACCAGCTCACGAAACTTCTAAACGACCTACATTATATTCAAAGTTTCTCCTCATTGCTTATATAATGTCAAAGAAATGTTGAGAATTTTCATCTTCACACAGAAAGATGGAACTTTCCGCCATCACCTTTCTACCTTATTAATATTTATGGTAGTTTTGTATCCGAGAAAATGTGGTAGATAGTCTGCACTAGTCGCAGAAGATTCTAGATCCATTTCTTTTTATTTTTCTTTCTTATTTTGACGTTTTCACTCATCATTTCGTGACAAGCACGTTGGACGGACAAAACGTCGGTTGAATGAGATGCAGTCCTGTAGGAGGGGGGAGGAGTTCAGTCTCATTTCAGAGGATTGAAGTGAATCTGATACACTGTTCAAAGTAAAAATAAAAAAATGACTTGATGAATGAAATGAGTGATAGTCGTACGTCCTGCATTATTTATTTCCTTTTTATCAATGATTTGGGCTTTTGTATGGTATGAGCGTTACAGTAAACCAACCTAATATCGTCACGTTAAAAAAGTCGAATTTCGTTTTTGGTGCATCTATATGCGTCGTTGCCAACCTTGAAATATTAAAAAAACGGAAGATTCACTCGTGGAAACGAGAAGTTTCCGTCTGTGAGAAGACGCCACTTTAGACATATTCTAAATTGATTTACATTCATTTCAGTACATGATTCAGGTTACTAATCTGTTTATAATTTGAATCTGGTGTAAAATATATTTATATTTAATTAAATTATTATCTGGTGTAAAATATATTTATATTTAATTATATTACTTGATTTATCAAAGTACTTTTGAATAAGATCGAAATAAAATTATTAATCGATGTAAATACTATTGTAAGGCAGATAAACTTGTAAGATTCCAAACTTTGAATGAACTGCAGTGTGTCTGGAACGTTGAGAACTGATAAGCGAATAATTGCTTAGTTCAGAGAGAGAGAAACGCAAACGTACGAAGGGTTAATTACCCTTTATTATTCAAAATAAATTTAAAAGACGACTTCTTCTTTGAGTTACAATGAAGCCTCCACTTGGACTTGAACTCAGAAATAATGAACAATCAAACTTAACTAAACTTAACTAAAAAGATATAGCCGAAGCTATCAAGATTCTAACAGAGTTGGACCCTTAACGCTAATTAACGGCGAAGATATCAAGGGCCTAAAGTACGGCCGAGCGTAATAATAGCTTGTGAGAGAGTACAGACAAAAGGCTAACGCGCGCTGATCAGAATCTCAGACTCTCTCTAACGAAGTCAGTAGAACTTCACAGTTAAATACTTCTTCTCCTCATTGCCTCCGCGATTCTGAAAATACGTTCTGGCCGGAAGTTGTAAGCTGAAATTAAGGGAAGACAGGAAAGTAACTTTAACTCACAATTAACTGTTAGAAAATTAAGATAAACCTTACAAACTTTTATAATGTGTCATATCTTGATATAAAACCAAATAAAATACGAAGACTAACTGATAAATATAGGTTAAATTTTTGATATAAAACCAAACAAAATACGAAGATTAACTGATTAAATACAGGTTAAATTTTCAGAAGCATTTCTAGAAATCTCTACAATAGATTAAGACAATTCAGAACAAATAAATTTAAGAAGTAAAATTATGCTGAAAATCATTAAGAGTAGAGAATGAAATTTTCGTAATTTAAGTTTTATTATTTCAATAAATATCATTAATTGCATGAAACATTTGCTGCAGTTCTTTTCCTTTAGAAAAGGCTACAAAATTAAAAATCGAGAGATTTATGTATCTACAAGGAGACCAGAAGATGTGATAAAATACGAAAGTGCTGGCAACTATGCATACGCTTTAAATCTGTTAAATGAATCAAATGTTCTTCCATATGTTACATGTGTATATGGCTGAAGTCCAGTTATATCCGCAATCGCATTTGATGATGCGAATCTGAACTTGGAATTTCTTCAAAGAACGACCTTAAATGCTATAGAAATTCAGCACGTTTTTGTCTTTATCAGCAGGCTAAATTGTTTAAAATATCTGAAATATTTCCATTCCGCTCATGTTTAGAAGAAATTTTAAATAGCTACTTTTCTCCATATTAGAAAACTCTATTATAAAATTTAGGACTTCTCAATAGGTTAAAAGAGGTTGCTTTCATACTGAACATTCGATCTGGTTCGAATCGCATGTGAGATAGTGTCGTATGTAGCCAGGAGGAGCAAGGAAACTTAAAACCATTTAATCTGAAAGCTCTCTGCAGAGGCTATGAAACAGAAAAGAAGTCTGTTATATTAAATTCAATAGCTTGTTTCAGTCAAACCTCGACAGAAATGAACATTATTAATCCATCAAAATGGTGCACGTGCGCTGTACCTCTTTCTCTACCCATGTATATTAATGAATTTACCTGTCTTAGACATGTGAGAAACACAACAGCAACTTAGAATAGAAGAGAAACACTCCAATGTGACAATTAAAATCGCAATAACAACCAGCGTACATATGTTAAAACACTCAATCGATTTCGAGAGCAACTAAAGGTCCCTGCTCAAGTTGCCTCAAGAGCAACTAAAGGTTGAGTGTTTTAACATATGTACGCTAAATACAAGGTTGTTATTGCGATTTCAACAACAGTAACTTGCCTAAACATGCAAAACTTCCTCTCAAAACTACTCTCCCAATGTTGAGTACTTTCTCTTCGCTAGGTTAGGTTATTGGGACATTCATACGAGGGCTATCTGCTTAAGAGGACGGATGCCTTCATGGAAGGACATCTGTGGGAAACTAGCATGTATTCGCATCACACATGGAGAAATCACAAAAACAAATCATGCAGGCAGCTCGCTTGCCTGAGATCGAACCCGAGCTAAACTCCCAGTATTTAGCGGTCTTAACCACTTGGTCACTAATGGAGCGCGTGGTTAACCAAATAGGCTATCAAAATAAACGCTCTTGATTTTTTCAACATCTTTTCAAACTTTTTTCTTGTTACCAAGAGCGAAGTTGCAGAGTCATCAGGATTTTTGAAGTAGAAAGCACGAAAAACAGGCAATGCCCTCTCCGGGACTCGAATCCGGACCTCTCGAATACATGCCGAGTGTGGTACCGTTACGCAACGAAGGCATGCAAAAATGAGGGAGCAAATACCTTATAAGGTATCTTAAATATTCTCCCAGTTCTTAACCCTTTGTAGATTACCGACAAATTTCATCGATATGAAGTTGAGAGCGGTGGTTTCTGAAAAGTATTTTTCTAAACAATAGCAGAACTGTCATGCAAAGTTGTAATTTATAGGATAAGTACAAAAATCAGATGTCTTTGCTTAAATTACTTTGTATGAGTTATTGCAGGATAAATTACATTTATGAAATCAAATATTAATTTTCTTAGCTCTATGGCCCAAGTTTAAATGTTCTAAAATTAGTACATTATTTAATTGTAAACACTTAATAGGATTTTTGAGGCACTGTTTTTCACCCGTTAAATTAAAAAATAAATTATATTACACAGTTTTCTAGTCGAGTTAATGAAATCTTTATAAGAATTTTAAAGTGTGGACCTTTCATTACAGATTTCAAGTTTTTAAGCATGTTTGAGTTCAAATTATGAATCAGGTACTTCTTCCGATCATGACAGCTATTATTGGATTTTCTTTTTCATTCGGAATCTAAGAACACATACCTCAACCTCTCATTTCTGCCTCGAAATTTTTAATTTATTATTGAGAAAAATACATCATTATTAGGTTTTCTGGGAGAAAACTGTTGCTGTCACAGGCGAGAATTTTTTGGAGGGGGGTTGCAGAAAATGCTATTTCTTAATAACACTTTTATTTCTTTTACTAGTGTATATTCTATCACACTAGGTGGAAAGATGGTTCATAAATTAGAAGGGAGACCTTTTAAAGCACTTCACTGAGACGTGAATATACTTCTACATGCAAGCGTTCATTCTGAAATAAAATGGTAAAAACTACCAGTCTCTGTAATCAATATATGTGACAACACACTGCAGAGTCATTTAAAAGTTTCGAAGCAAGAAACACGAAAAACCAGCAATGTCGTCACAAGGCGGTGAATTCCGAATCTTCCTCCATTGCTAGCCGGAAGTGTTACAACATACACTACGAAGGCACATAATAAGAAAAGCAAAACCTCCTTATAGCATTACACCTATCACAGTGGACAAAGAACGCCATCTGGTATTCCTAAATGAAATATTACACTTAGAAACACTATTACGCACAATCATCTTTTCGGTTAGTGCTTTCTATGATGCATCTAGGAATCAGTTACCTTTTTAAAGTAAATTCGAGATTTTGATTCCAATATGATACAATTTTATGCAAAGAGTTGAATTAATGTTAAGGATATGACAGTTTATAAATGTCCACAGTAAGGTTATCTTCTTTAACTTTAGATGTGTTCGCCTTATTTAGCACGGGAAGAAAGTTTTGATGCTGGTCTAGAATCTGAACCTAGAACTCCAATTTTTATTCATGGATTCTATGTTAAATAAATTATTTATATTAGGCATCTTTAACCTGTTAACCTTTCTTTAGAGTGCTGTATAATCTTATAAAATGAAATCTTTTTTAGCTTGTTCTTTAGTTGATAATATACAACAATATAAAGATAATAAATACATTTAAAGAAACTTCCTTTTCTAATGTAAAACCTCATCAGTTTTTTATAATACGTTCAATAAATTTTAAACAGATTTCAAACATGAAATAGAAAGGAATCAATCTTAAATAGATAAAATGAAGAACTTTAATATTTTCTTAAAAATATTAGTTGGATTTCTTCAATATAATTTCCTACAAAATTATATTTGAATTTCTTCAGTATTTCTTGAAACTTTATGTCTGTAGCTAAATTTTTTTAATGACTAACATATGAAAAATTAAATTCAAAATTTTATTGGCACGTTTGAGATGTTTCAGAAAATATACATAACGTTTCGTTAGCAAATGTCATTTTTGTCCAAAAGATATAAATATATCTTCTAAAATTGTTATTTATATCAGTAATAATTTTCCCAGTTTATTATAAATACTTGATAATTTGTCAGTGAAGTATTTAAAACAAAAGGATGAAACTATTTTTCTCTATATTAAGAAGAAAAATTTCCAAACGGATTACAGATAGGCTTTTAGAATTTCTCATTTTCAAGTTTAGATATAATACGTAAATTTCAGAATCATCTTTTGCGTGATTTGTGAAGCTTTCATATCTTTTTTTCTACGAAGAGCATTCAATGCATAGAGATATTATAAACTTTGTGATATGGCTGTAAACCTTCAGATTGATGTGTCATTACTAATCAATCTAGGTAATTAAGACACAATAACACGCCGAACAAATACTAATTCAGAAGTCAAACAACAAAAATCAGCGTTATATTTTCAAAATCTAGATAATATAAAATAAAATTCTGTCATTGTTCTTTGCTCGCAGTTTTCTAGGGGTAAATTTACAAAATAATTCCTAATTTTGTTATATTTTTGTAAATGTAAATTTTTAACTCTAAATTTCACAGCGTACTTAACTTCCTTTTTTTTCATTATAAATGATAAAACTAATAAAATATGAAACCAGATCAAATATTTTGGACAAGCATATATTGAAGAGCTGTATTCAAATGTCTCAAGAAAACTCAAAAAAAAAAGGTTTTTGTAAACCCATAAGTATTTTATTTTTAATTGCTTATCCGACCGACAAAATTTTGAGTTAATGCATTCAAATGCCATATATTTTTAATTTTAAAGTTTCTCAAAATATAGGACTGAATTTTATGAAAAAAATTTTAACTCTGAAGAAAGAAGATTCTGTAAATACAAATCTGAAGTTTTATGTCCTTCTCTTATAACAAAAATCCTATTAATAAAATGCTAGCTATATTTCAGTAAATTTAAAATAAAGCATTCCGTATTTCTACAAACAACGGCTGCAGAGACATTATCAATTGATAATTTCATACAGCCAGTTATAAAGTAATAAATCACCAAATCAGGCAACTTTTGTTTTATATCAGACTTCTATATCTGTTTAAAAAGTCCTCAAAATTGCATAGAAATAAGAACTGAAATATGATCCATATTAGTAAAGTTATTCCTGGAGTATTTCCTCAAATTTTTCACATAACGATTTAGGAAATTGTCTGTTCAGCTTCTTTAAACGTTAAATTAGTTCAATTCGAATACCGACATAACAAATTTTTCCATAAGCTTTTAGTACTAATTAATAGTGCCCTTTAACAATTTAAATATTTTAGAATAATATATTTAAAATGTTTAAACTGTTTAAATGTAAAAAAAAAATTCTTATATTAAGCATTGAATTCAATACTTCTATATATTTTAAGCACAGAGCTCAGGCAAAAATAAGAATATGTAAACAATTCAGGCTTACGACAAAAGCTAAAATTTTTAATTGGTAATTTGGAAATTTGGTATATTGCAAGCACATGATATGCGAATTAGAAACAATGAAATATCGAAAACAATACTGAAATCTGTAATATGGATCAGTCTGACAGATGAGAATGACGGTAGTTAGAATAATTTTAGAAATATCAATTACACGACAGCAGAATGTTTTCATAGATATCAGTGAAAGTCATTAGATAGTTTGACGTTAAAAGTTTAGATAAAAATTTGAATATTTTTTTAAAGATATGCTAGCAACAAATTAATATTTTTTACTGAAAGTTATATTTCATATAACTTCAAAATAAGAATAATTATTTCAAACTATGCAATAACCGTTTTATGTAACAGTTATTTAACAAAATAACGACACATTTTCTATGTAAAACAGACATACTCAAAAAGCGATTAATCACTACTCTCAATTCAATTTTAATACTCATATATATGCATAACAATCCGCCTTGACTCACCAGTATTCTATCAAGAAGAGTAAGAAACAAGAATTTTCTAATGAAAATAAGAACTCCTGCTTCTTAATATGCAAAATTTAAGCAGTTTCAAATTTCAAAACTACTGTTTTTAGAATGGTTGTTTTATAAAATATTTGCAAAGGTTTTTTTTATAATTAAAATTTAAAAATCAAATGTGCAATTTTATTCAGATCACTATTTCATTAATTAATTAGTTATTCATTAATTGATTAGTCAATGAATTAGTTATCTGAACTTATTAATTAATCAGTTAACTAATATTATTTTTTCATTATTACCACTATTTCATTATATCAGAACTTAAAATAAAATATTTACCATATGCATCATTATCTCAAATAAAAATACTTAAAATTTTCTAAAATGTATTCTATGGATTCAATATTTCCCAAATATTTCAAATACTTTTATGAAAGCTAACCCATGTATTTTTTAAATTAAATATAAATTACAATTGTTCTTCAATTGATCTAATAACAGTATTTTTATTTTTAGATTTATATTTTCACAGTAAATTTTTCACATTCTGAAAACAAAACTAAAATATGATTCAACAGCCTGCATAATAAGCTTACGAAAACGGTGTTTTAAGAAAATGTAAAATGCACACTCTTAAAATTTTTAACAATTTAAAAATTATTCTTTAGTAATGTACTTCTAATTTTTATTGAGCATAACTCTAATCCAGAAAGCAGAGGTTAATCAAGGAGATTTTTCAATTTTTAGCAGAAAATTTAAACATTTCAGAAATCCCTTATCAGTACGTTTGACAAGTAATTTCAACAATCTGTTTTGGTGAATAAATATCATATTTGATAATCATTGTGATGTTAGTTTTAGCTGTACACAACAGATGCTTATGTAAATCATAATAGATATGTTATTTTTTTACCCACAGAATAAAAATACTTTATTTACATGACGGCATTTTTTAAAAAGAGCTGACAACATTTTAAACCTTAGTAACTGTTTAAAGATTTATTTAAAACTTTAAAGTTTTTCTCTTTTGATCAAAAATTTTTAGATTCTGAAAATCATTCAAAGAAAAAAATATGTATGACAATTTTCTGCTAATTGTTTCTTACATCTCTAAACTCACAAAAGGTAAACAATTCCTTTCCTTTCAATGTTTCGTTTGATTTAAAGAAGAGAACTTTAACATTTTGTGTTTGTTATTTTCAGTAAAAATTATTTAATTTCGTATAAAATATATTATATTAAAACTTATTCTTTTAGACAATATATTTTCAAAGTTTTCCATGACGAAATGTAAATTTTCCAACAATCAAAAATGCTCACACGGAATTAACTTGCTTAAACTTATTTTTTTTTTTTTTCTGTTCAAAGGCTAAAAAACACCAAATGTATTTTTTTTAATTTTATTGACTAGGAACATTTCAAATTTCATAAATTAAGATTCTTCATATTTATTTTTTAAAATATTTCAAAATTTATATTTTCATAATAAATATGAAGAATTCAAATATCGCTCAACAGAATCTTTAAATGAAATTTTAATTTTGCAGTTCGTTATGATAATTTAAACACCTAACAGATTTTATGAAATAAAATTTTGGTTGTTGTTCAATCAAATGTTCTAATAATTTCCGAAATTGTTGAAATCTGTAAACAAAAAATAATTTTGTTATTTATAATACATGTGGCGTTATAGCTGTTTTCACACAGAATATGGGAACAGAAGGGCAGGTGAAAAAAACGAGATAACTATGAAACGAGATAAGTTTCAAAACAAAAACTCACATCGTCCCATTTGACGAATTTGTTGCCTTCTTGGAGGGCCGCTGGCACAACGATGGGTTTCAGTTGGACAACGTGAACACCTGATTGTGCACCCGCCATGTCTCAAAATTCACGAATAGCCCTACCAACGCACACTTAATTCGTGATCTAACACGCACAGTCTCACGCAAGAAGGATCAATCACTCTTTCGTTTTTCTGGTAAGATCTCGTCCACCCCTTTCAGGTGTCAAGCGAGGAGTCAAAAATCGCTGTTGGACAACAAGAGCACCGAGCGAATTGAGAAAAAGATTTGGTTGTCCGTGCTCCGGAGCAGTTTCGCCTTGTTTTAAAGATCGTGAGCTTGAGGCGCATGATACGTTGGCGAGGGGTTGCCAGTACTTGGCGAGTAGTCGCCCAGGGTTGCTGGCCCAATCCATGATTGGTGAGCATCCATCCAACAGGTAAACGGAGCAGATCGTTCAACGCAGAAAATCGTTGGACAATGAAGGAACAGAAGAATGAGATAGGATTGGAATATGGAATCGATCACTGGGCGCTTATTTAAAAGTCCCGCAAAAGAAAGAGAAAATTTCTTTTATCTTTCTTTCACAGGTTTTATTTTCTCTTGCTTTGAAAATCTTGAAAGCCATATACAAAATGTAAATTATAAAATTTAATGTGGTGAGAGTACAGAAATTTCCTGATTACTCGCTTACTACGTCTCTTTTTCTATCATTCCTAATTAGGATATTTTATTTGCACACATGCAACAAAAGTAGTAGATTCGATGCAATAAGTAATAAATCGGAGAAATAAATGCTTTAAAAGTTCGAAGTAATAACTACTTCAGAAAGTAATAAATGCTTCGCTGCTTTATTCTGCTTTTTTTCCCACAATTTGAATTTTTGTAAAAATTATGGAATTAGTCTTTATTAGTAGTAATAAAGTACTAATAAAGTTTATTAGTACTAATAAAGACTTTATTAATACTAATAAGTAGAATTTTTCGAGCTTCATTGCTCTAATATGGCCTTAATGAGACTTTTATAAATTACTGGGATTTTATATTCTCTTTTAGATTAGAACAAGGTCTAAGGCACCTTTTTTTCTCACTGATTTTTCATTTGCATTAAGTTTAACTAAAGTATCGATTTTCCGAATATTATTCCAATTTCGTTACCTGATTAAAGAAAAGAAAGAGAGATATTGCTTCCCTAAAAAGCCCTCTACATTTGGCTATTTAATTAATTAATTACATATTGCAGATTAATATTTTGCTCAATATTAAAAACTTTATTTTAAGCAATGTAATTTTTAGATCAGATATAGCTAATATATGATATATGATTTAGATCAGATATAGCTAATCTATGATAAAACTATTAGATCTCATGAAAGTGGTTTTTATTTTTAAAGAAATAGTATTAGTAAGTAATAAATGATATTTCAGCAAACTGAAAGCCAATTTGAAATTTAATGTGTGGTTTTGAAGAAGCCAGTTTGAAATTTAAAATGTGATTTGATCAAACCGGTTTGAAATTTAAAATCTGTCTCTTATAGGAAAGCTACAAATTTCAAGGGACCCGTTCAGTATTTCTTGTAATATAAAAAAAGCAATTTTTCTATGAGACCTATATCAAATTAAATTAGAATTAAAATTATATTTAAATTATGTTCCAAATTATTTTTCTTCACCTAAATAATTTGTTTGAGAAATTAAAACTGCTTGACTCTTCTCTTGGTTATCTCATCTTTAATAAAATTGTATTATTTTATTATTTTTTTCTCTTCTTTATTTAGTGCGTATGTTCAACAATGTGTTTGCTTTAATATGAATTATAGTTCAGTAAATGTGTTAGTTCAGTAATGTTATATTAGTTCAGTAAAGTGTTAGTAATATATTAGTTCAGTATAATGTGTGAAAATTTAATTACTGTATACAGTGCCGGTACTGGATAGAATATACAGTTCCAAATCCAGGAGTGAACCGAGTATGTAGGTATTCTACATAATGTCAGATTTCACATTTCGCCAGTAAGATATATGCTTGTTTATATAGTATGGCTCACTAGAAGAGCTGTGTAGAGGTGAAATGGTTGAGGCTCTTTACTTAAGAAGAAAGAAGTTCGGAAACTTTAAGAAGTTCGAAATTTTAATATAATGAATGAAATCTGAATATGAAAGTCGTAAAAATACGTTTGAGCAGAAAGTAATTCTGAGTTTTACCTAAGGCGTTAACATTTGTTGACAGGGCTCTGCTCCGTAAGCATCTCCGTAAGCCAAATTTATCTCATATTTATGACCATGCCATAAAAAGGAATTATCATAAAAAGGAATTATCAGTATTGCGGTTAATTCTATTCTTCTTTAATGTAGAATAGCTTCTGTTCGAGGAGAAAAATAACTTTATGTAGTATGTAGGTCCAACATTTTGCATCGTTTTAAAATAACTGGTAGCTTTCTTCGTATTTAGAGCAGCGTTGTGTAGTTTAGGTTACACTTCTGCATTGGTTCTTACGCAAAGCAGATATAAGTATCAGCTTATATATTTATTTTCACATCTCTTATTTTATTTTTTAATCTCAGCTTTTTACTTACAAATGTAACCAACTGGAAATATTTTTTAATATTATAATTATTTATTATAATATTTTTTTATATTTTATTCAATATTTTTTCAAATTTTATAGAATAACTTTTTTATCAACTATCGATTTAGTATATCTGATTTTTTTAAAGCTGCTTGTTTTAAATTAAAAATAATACACCGTATTTTCCTCATATTGATTCCTGGAAGATTAAGAGCATAATATAGAATTTTTAATTTATTCGCATAATTTTCTGTTTATTCCCTTAATTCAGAATTCTCTACCATAAGAATATTCATTTGTTGCAATTTATAAGACTGCCGTGATTTACGCAAGCATTTCAGTGCTTCTGCCTTTTCATAACAAATGCCATTCTTCCTCCTTTTTTATAGAGAAATGACGTCTATATAGATTATAACGACACTGTACCTGGAGTTTGAAAATTTTTAGTAAATAAAGAATAATAGTCCTTGGAAAAAAAAAAACCTCATCTTCTCTAGAGTATATTTTATTGTACAAGTTCTTTCATCCTCCTCCTCCTGAGAACTGATGTACATCGTGTAGTTTTCCGTATTCTGTTTTTAAGTGGTAAAATTAGAGAAAAATGCCGAGAATTACGAAAGTAAATGTGATATTATTTCTTATTGCTTATTGTGAAAGGATGTTTTGAAACACATCTGATTTCTTTTAAATTTTAGATCGAAACTATAAAAGTTAAAAATAGGTAAACTAAAAATTCAAAGTAATTTCTTGGTAATTAAGCAATGAAATTCTAGAGATTAAATTCAAGAATGTGCAATACAATTTTATTCATATGCAAAAGGTACGGGTAATAAATAGTACATGATTAAGCTATTAGCTGGCCCTAGACGAAATCATTCATTTTCTTTCAACACTTCAAAGAATTAGTGTGTGTGTACTTATGTATGTATATGCTTAACTTGAGATCGAGTTCAGGAAACTAAGTTTGGTCTTTCTCAAGTTCAGAAAGAAATCCATTCTAGCCGGAGTGCATTCCAGTACTAAGTATAATCTACCCTGGTATCTCTTTATATTCATTTTCAGTTAGGGGAAGAGCAAATAAAATCTGTCTTAGAGATAAAACCCTGCTTAAAGATACAGACATGTTAACTTTTATTGCGTGCTTTAATTTATTAAACTTCACAAAAATGATTAATCCTTTACAGTTGCAGCTTTCTCGTGGCTTATTTATCAGCAGTTCAATGATACACGTTCGCTAAAATGTAGATTATGAATTAGAAAAATACAGTATAAGACTTATCAAAAAATTAATATCTTATTACATGTCTTAATCTATATTATTATATATTTCAACGCGAAGTGCTTCCAGATTTGAAAGGGTCTAGTTCTTTTATGTTGTAGTCTTGTTGTTGTTGCTTATACTCACTTGTCTGACGTAGTCAGCCCAAGCCCACGAAATTTCTCGTGGCGAGGAGCGCTAAATTATGCCTGCCGTTGGCAACAACCTTGAGCATCATTCAGGTGACAGTTTGATTTAGCTCAGTGCCGCTCCCAATATTGATGGAGAGCTCCCGGGGGAACGGGTCCGAGGGTCTCCCACCTCTCTCCCCTTCCTCAAAACCACACGAGAGGACTTTCGTCTCGTCACATATTTAAAGTGCCGCCATGCCGCACCGACACTATACATTTACAAACATCCATGCCTTCTCCGGGATTCGAACTCGGGCCCTTCGACACGCAGTCAGCGGCGCTAACCGCTATACCCCGGTGGGGGCATTTTATAGTCTTAAATTTACTTATCTAGGTTTTCCAAATTTACAATACCCTTATGAGCGTACAAATAATCTACTTTATGAATACAAACGCTTCTTATCCCTTCCTTAAGAGGAAAGCTTAGACCACACGTGAATGAATTTCACATGCGCTTTTCCTTCATAAAACCAGCTGAATTTATATATATAAATTCACTAACTTCACTAACCACTTCCCCCTTCTGGGATATATATATGTCCTAGACGGGAAAGTGGTTAGTGACTCTGACTGCCGTACCGAAGGACCCGAGGGAGAATCTAGAGAAGGCATGGGTGTAAATTGTCTGTCCCTTTACAGGGGGTACCGGTGGCCCACCTATTAGGTGCCTCCGTAATAAAGTGACCACCGCTCCCGGCCTTAGTAGGGACCAATACATATAAACGGCTAGAGCCCACCATCGGGAGCAAAAAATCTCCATAACTCTATTTTGATTTGATTATGTCATTTCAATAGAAAGCTTTAAGAAAACACGCACTCTTAAGAGGCTATTTGAGTAACTTAATCCTTGTAATCATTAAATTAAACTGTATGCCATGAGAGGGGACATTAGAAGGGTATACTAGATTTAGGATGCATAAGTGGTTAATAGATGTAGTAATAGGTCTTTTTCCTCCATGGATGTGTTATAGACTTTAAAGATTCCCTTAGAGGGGGCAATTGTATGATAAGCTTAATTTCCTTCCATAAGCAGTCTGAAAAGATTTATTTGCAACATAAGTTATTAGTTCCATATATGCCCTTTGCATACATTTTGTATGTCTTGTGCTGACATGCTTATACAAAACCTTATTTATATTTCCACCACTGGGCAAATGGATAAAACCTGCTGAAGCCTGGTAATTCGAACTGATTTAAATCTCAAAATAATATATTATGCGATGGTTGTTTTCTAGGATTTACACATGTGTAATGGAAATACAAACTAATTTCCCTTACCAGACCTTCCACGAAAGCATTCCTCCTTTTAGATAGATAGCCCTAGCGTGTTTTGCCTTCATCAACTAAGCAACTTATTTATTTGTGATGTTAATTAGAGCCATGCCAAATGTAGGCTGAATGAGGCACTTAATTCGGCTAAAAAATAGGATGTAAAATTTAAATATTTAGAATGCTTAATTTTAAGGTTTGCCTCAGGTCCTAAAATCTTTCGATGCGGACCTGATGTTAAAATCTGAAACTTAAGAGAAGACCGCATAAACCGTAGTCAAACGAGATTTATAAACTCACTCTCTACCCTTTGTTTTGGAATTCCTTGTTTCTTTGAGGGTAAATTTTAAGGTTTAATAAAGAATGCATCAGAATTTAGGAAAATTAACATTGACAAAGGAAAATCCAGTTCTGTTTTAAAAGCCACGAAGATTCTTGTTTTAGTATTTTTTAAATTTAAAAAAAAATTATTAAAATAGGAAATCTAACTTTTTGTATGTTTCCCCAGCTCCTATACTTACATTTAGGAAAATTTTGTACTTGTTATAAAAATTAAACGCGAAAAGTTTTACTCCTGTACGACAAAAATTGATTAAGGTATTTGACATTAAATTCGCAAATCATATTTAGAGGTCGTACAAAAATTTAACAGCGAAACGTTTGCATTTTATATGCAGATTATTAAGAAAAGTTTTGATCAATATAATTGTTCTTCAAAATGGAGATTTTATTCACTATGATTTTTTTTTCTATCGTTTGCTTTTCTACAATAATATATAGCTTTTCTTGTAATTTTCTTTTCAGTTTCTGTGATTACTTTCGATGTGTTTATTAAGCGTATGTTTGTTAGTAGTTTGTTTTCAAATAAAGTAAAATATGTTGGTTTTCATAATTAGAGTAAAATATGTTGGTCTCATAGCTTGATCACAGTTTTGTAGATATTTCAAACATCGATGTTGTTTGTCTTAACTTTTGCCTTTTTCTTTTAATTGTTAATTTCCTTCTGCCATATTGCTCATCTGGATTTCTTTTAGCTTTCTTTTTTTCATTGACAGATGTTGAGGTTGTTGATGTTTCTTTCGCATAATTTTTTAACAATTCATTTTGTGTACTCATCTTCATTTTAATTTTCGTCTTTCTTTGCTTCTTTTTCTACTATAGACCGATCCAGAGTTTCATTTTTTTTATTTATAGATGCTGAATATGATTATATCCTCTTCTGTATAATAATTAAACAATGCATCTTTCTGTTTTAAATTTTTTCTCTCTATATTCTGTTTTTCTTTCTTTTATGAAATCCCTGATGATGATGATTTATAAGGCATTTCTCCCACCTTCCTAGCGTGCCTTCGTGGTGTAGTGGTTCTGCACGCTGAGCCGGTATTCCACAGGTCCGCGGTTCGATTCCCGGCGAAGGCGGTTGCTAATTTTTTCATCTCTTCTTTTTCATCATGTAGAGACATCATGTTTCATCTTGTAGAGACATCATGTTTCATCTTGTAGAGACATCATGTTTCATCATGTTTCATCTTGTAGAGACATTAGGATTTTTTTCATCCCAAAAATATCCTAATGTCTCTACAAGATCATATTTGATATTTTGTGGAATTTTGCTAAATAGACCTAATTTTGATTGCTTGTTTGTGTTTATAGTCGTTAATATCTAATTCATAGAATAAATGAAAAAGTATTTACATTACTTACTATAATACAAATTGTATCTGCAAACAGACCTGAACGCACGTACACACTATGCATATTTGGATTTATAACATATAGCTAGTTTACTCACACTACACAGTGGTACACTATATAGGACCGAATACGATTGTATTAATTTATCAATTGTTATGGTAAATTTTGATAAAAGTAAAAAGCGTATTTTACATTAATTTATACGGTAATTTACTTTAATTTGCATGTATGATGAGCATTTATTTGTCTTGTTTAAAAATAAATACATAAGTACTTTAATTAAAGGCTTATTTAAAAAACAATTGTTGTTGTTAATTCAACACTGACATGTAAACTAGGTGTGAGTCCTCGCAAATGGAAAGAGAACACGCCACAAACATTATGCGTATGGTTCTTTTCTAGTAATATTTTTTCTTTTAATTTGATAAAAATGAAGTATGAGATATAAAAACAGAAACAAATATTTAACAGTAGCTGAGTTCAGAGAGTTAAACAATTTAACAGGAATTTCTGACATCTCTACTTTAAAATAGAACCAGATAGTGCAGATAAAATTTGTTTAAAATGTGAGATTTCTTGTAATAAAATTTTCTAAAAGTACGACGATTTTAAAATACATTAATGATTATATTAAAATGAGTTTTAATTTTAGGATCTTAAAATAGTCAGAATCATTTATTTTGGATGATGGCTTGATTACTGGCATGCTTTATGGTCGAGCCTTCGTTAAAAGGACATTCCATTTTAGAAGACATTCCTCATTAATGGACAGTTCCTGATCTCCATACTCCTAAAGTAGCAAATGCATGAGGAAATACTTCTCAATAACGGATAAAATCGCTAATCCCATGAGTGAGTGGAAGTTCTACTGTTCTTAGCAATAAATAATTACTTTAGCAATAAATTATAAATAAATTATAAATTAATTCTTAGCAATAAATAATTAGTATTTATGAAATATTTAGTTTCATTAACTTTTATGATATATATATTACACAAATTTAGGTTTTGATTTTTTATTAAATTGCAAAAGGGGAAGAACATATGTTAAAAATATAGTCAAAAATGAAAAAAAAATTATTTTAAATGCATAATTTACACTTTTAAATTACATGCTATATTTCTGCATTAAAGTAACAGTTTCTCATAGCTGAAAAATAAAACATATTTGCTATTGAATTATGTAAGTACTATTGAATTATATTATGTAAGTATATGTAAGCTATTGAATTATGTATGTACTCTTATGACTCATTAAGAGTAACTTATGAAACTATTCCTATAACTTACTCTTAATGAGTTTACAAACTTGCGCCAACTATTCTAATTAATACTGGTTATTTTTTTACCTTGAAATTAAACAGGATATGTCAAGCTATCTTAGAAAACCTCCCCTAGGACTCTCTTTCACATTAAATCCTATTTTTCATTTAAGTGAAAATTTTATTATAGATATTGTAGATTATAACAGCACGGTAAGAATACAGTACTGATATCCTTCCTTCGAAATGAATTTTTCATTTAATTTATACGAGCACTTGAAATCAACTTTCAGTCTAGTCTTTATAATACGAAATTTTACTTAACCTTGACAAAACCGTGATAATTCTTTTCAACAGTCTCATTAGAAATGTAAAAACTGCTCCTGTGTCAGTGAGTCAACCGGAGTGATCTTTGATGTAAAGTTTTACACATTAGAGTTACTTTTTAAAATGTCTCAAATATTGAAAGCTTTAATTACCCAAAAACACGTTTCAGATGCCGACAGTAAGTTTCTTGGGCTCAGAATCACACTGCATATACATATACATGATATTATATATACATATAACTTATATTTGATTTTTATACTGCTTATATTCCCATAAATTAACTTCAGCAAATTTCAGATTCCACATATAAATCATAAATACCCATGAATTCGCGGATAGTCCTGATTCGGGAAAAATTTAACAATTCATGAAGAACTGAATATTTCATATGTCAGGGACGGTTTTGTTGAAGCTGCTCGAACATTCTACAGCAAAATCTTAAATATTGACAACACGTTTCAGATTGTTTCCAACTAAGATTTCGCTTCGTAAAATCCGAAAACGCGCATCGGGACACTACTCTGCTACCTTTTATAGCATTACTGTAAATTTTTAAAGCAAGTTTACTTTCGTCCTTTTTAAATTCTCGTACAGTACCGTCGAACCTTGGTGCCTTAGTACAATGTCATGCTCGTCAATAATTCAAAAACTCTGAAACTCCTTAAGCAGAGACCTTAGTCAGGGACCAAATCCAAAGAGAAAACTTCAAAATATTATACTTCCGAATTTAACTTTGTAAAAATACCTAAGCATTTTATTCGACAAACTTCCTAAAATTTCAGAGTTGTGATTAAAATAGAAGAGACAAATTTTTAACACAATCAGCTCCTCGTTTACTGGGAGTGAATTGCCCCATCTTTGTCAAAGGAGATTTTTTAAGTTTATTCATTTCAGAAGGACGGAAAATTACTGTCACAAACTATCAACATAAACCAAAAATGCTGTTCTGAAATTAAAATGTGTAAGTAAGATACCAGCAGTGTAATTTGAATGTTGCCCAAAAAAAGTTTCAACCAACTTTTATATACGAATTTAAAATCGATAGCATTATCTAAATTTTCTTGCAACTACATTCTTTAAGATTTAGTGTCTTTTCTAATAATTAATATTTTTCCTTCCTTAATTAAATTTTGTTCCTTTTGTTTCGAATGCTGATTTAATTTATGTAATAATAAGTTTTTTCTCCAGACTGCTCCAAGTGCAGTTAAACTGTATTCAAACAACAAGTTAAACTGTATTCAACAAGTTAAAATGTATTGTGTGCAGTTAAACTGTATTCAAACAAGTGCAGTTTAATCTGGCATAAAGTATTTCGCCCGCTTTCTTAGCATGCCTTCGTGGTGTAGTGGTCAACACACTCGGCTCATATTTGAGAGGTCCGAGGTTCGAATCCTGGCGACAGCATTGTCCAATTTTTCCGTTTCCTGATAATGAAAAATTCTAAATGACTCTACAGTGGTGCCCGAACTAAAAAAAAAAAAGGTGGTAGATGATGATTCTGCACCACCAGGATTTGGCAATTGGGCCCAATCCACCTCTAGCCCCCAATCCACCTTTAAAGGTGGGGTGTATAAGGTATTTCTCCCGCCTGCTTAGTATGCTTTCGCAGTGTAGAGGTCAGCACACTCGGCGCGTATTCGAGAGGTCCGAGGTTCGAGTCCCGGCGAGGGCTATGCACATTTTTCATGTCTCCTGCTTCCAACTAAATGACTGTCTCTACACTGGAAACAAGTAATAATATATATTTTATTATATTTATTTTATTTATATCAGTATGAATTATTCCTCTTCCTTGTGTTTTCTAAAGGAACTCACATTAACAGCACCCCGGTTAAATTGGATGTTGACTCTGTAATACCAGTAAAATTCTAATAAATGATAAATAACTTAATAAATTTGAATAAATAATTTTATTCGATTGCAGTGAAAATTAGTGCAAACTAACTACAAAGAAGGGATTTTGTAAACTTCCCAACATCCTTATTTCCTAAAATTCTTCTGACTTTTACTCCATCATTTTATAGCTTTCATTTCGCTCATTCATAGAGCTTAATGCTATGGCCAAAAACTGGTAGTAGAATTTTAAACTACTTCCTGACAAACAATCAAATTCAAATTTTGCACGCACACTCTTTGCGGATGATAATAAAATGTGACGGAAGGATGTTTCCAAAATTTGATTTATATATTGTTTAATTTAATGCTGAAACGATTTTTGGTACATATCTTCGTTTAACGAGCAAACTAAATATGTCAGAATTTTACTGTTTATTCCAGGTCAAAACCGGGAAGACCAGAAAAAACTTTTTCTATGTGATATTTACATGAAACGTTTCACATAGTTTCTAATTTCTTGGTATATGCTTGAAAATCGCTAGGTTTTTTTCGACTAGTTTGATCTTTTATTATTTTAAAATTTCAACAGCAAAAATTGTGTCCGTTAAAAAGTTCTGAAAATTTCTCAGATTGTGAAAAATATTTTGCCCTCTTTCAAAATAATAATGATAAAAAGGTATTGTTCGGGTGATTTTCTATATTTTTTTATTTGTATAGCATGAAACAGGGAAGTAATCGATTTTTCCTTGAACATCGTTCGGAAACGTAGTTTCAAGGTTATACTGTCTTTACATCACATTATTTTTCTTGCTACCATTTAGATTTCTTTAGCATTAATTTTATTTTATTTGTTTATTGATCACCCTCCCCTCGCTAAAAGGAATTACTTGCAAAGAAATCACAAAATTTATTTATTACTAATTACAAAAATCTTAGGCTTCCAAATAGCGAAAATCTATTAATCGAATTGCATAGCCAAAAGTATAAGCCATTATCTTTTTCAATTTATCAAACGTACCCCATGCTTTTTTCACTCGTGATATTAATTTGTAAACAAATTTTCTATAGAGAATTATTTAAAATCTTGTTCCCATGAAACGATATGATATATTACTTATCTTTTAGTTGATTAATTATTTTATGAGCTTTAAATAAAAATTAATTTTTTCACTTTTTTAATTTCCTTGAAAATATTTTAAACTTTTTAAAAAGTTGTATTATATTATTTCAAAATTTTGCAGGAAAATAAAGCAGTTTAAAATGTAAGATTTAAATCCCACTGTATCTTGAACAGGAATATGTTCACTTTATTTCTCTGCCATAATATTTCTCTGAATACGTATAGCAATATAACTTTTCAACTTCATGTTATTATAACACTAATTGCTCAAAAATAAAAAAAGAAAGAATTCTTTTAAGGTTTAGTTTATCAATTTTCTGTTACTAATATACATATATTGTTTGACACAAAGAGGTATTTCAATATTTCAAAGAAGTACTAAACCATTAAACACTCATTCGTTTTAATTTCAAGTGTAGGATTTATCTTGCAAAACAGATACGAGATTGTATTCGGAGGAATATCTTCATTCTATGACAGGATTATACTTTCTAAAATTTTAGTAATTATATAAACAAGCTAATTCAACATGGTGATGACCTTCTAAATTTTAAAACTGATTTCTTTTTACTGACTTCAGATTAATATTATTTTCCCTTAAAGATACTTATTGTCTTTATAAAAAAAGCAATATGATTAAAACTGTGCAGAAATAAATCGTCATTTTGAAGAATACTAGCAAGTTTCTTATTTCAGAGACTTAGTATTTACCATATCACTCTGAGTGTAAGAAAATGTGTATATTTATCTATAAATCCATTAACAAGTTGCTTGCACGCTTCCGACTTATTAAATACTTAATGTTTCTGTGCTTTTAGAACATAAACGGGTCATCATTTGGTCCGTTTAACAAGATTCATTTAATACCACGTATCGCAGAACATTTAGTAACTTCTTTTGCGTTTTCTTTTTATGTTGTCCCATCTGAAAGAAAAATAAACTTCAAATTCTTAGGGTTAGAAAAACTATTGGTGAAAGTTGAGCTTCAATAAAAGTAATTAGCGTTTTAATGGTGTCACATCAAAAAGAATTGTCAAGCGATTTCTTGAGGAAATTGCCACAATTTGTACTTACGAAATAATACACAAATCTATTGGGTGTTCGAAATTTTGTTTTCTCAAAACCTTCTATCTTGTGACACAGTTGACAGAAAAACATCGTACTGCCTTAGTTGGTACATTTAATACGAACAATGTATTTTTTAATGCATTCAGAGTCAAACAGCCATTTCTTTTCTTTATATATTTTTCACTAAATTCTATACGAAGTTCGATATTTTACAACTTTAAAACATTTTTCATTTGCGAAACGGAAGTCTGCCTGGTTGTTTATTACTCAATAACATAAAAATCAGTAGATTCATCAGATCAAAATTTTGGCAGATCAAAAATTGGAGTTAAGTAGGTGATAGGTTCATTTACACAGTTTTACAATCTGTGTAAATGAACACAGATATCGCCCACAGATAGGCGCTGAAAGAATTTAAAGTGACGCTAAGGGTTTAAATAAAAAAGCGCTTTGAAAAGCAAGTAACCAAAACACATGAGCTTTTACTTAACAATGATCTCCAAAGCGCGCAAGTACCATGTGCTTTAAGAGTATGCCTTTACATACATTGTGGAAGAAATCTGCGCATGTGAAACCCATTAATATAAATACTCGTACTTTGAAGAGTCTTCAATCATTACCAGCCTGTTTCATACTGTCTGATAAGTTTTAATGAACAGTAATTCGATAAACTTTAAGTTAAACAAACACATAAAAATTTCAGCGCGTATTCGAGCAATGGCTACAAATCGCATTGAATGGACTTCTAATACATCATTGATGCAAGGTTAAAGGAAACCTGAATTCCCTAAAACGGGTGACAAATTGAAAAGTTGAGAAAAAAATTGAAAAATTATGGTTTAATGCGCAAGCCATTAAAAAAGCATTTCAGAGTTTAATACTGATCCCGAGGAATAAAGGAAACACTGTACAACGATATTATTAGAAAAGCTGTTGAATTTTTGATTATATCAACACGTACTAAACATCCTTTCCCTTAATTGCGAAGTGAGACGAATGCGAAACATGTAGAGAAATAATGCTTAAAAAATAACATCATTTAGAAAACAAAATGTCAATTTTTCCCTTTAATTAAAGTTAACAACAATTAAATTATTATGGAATTTAATTGCTACAAAAACGTGAAAGAAATCTGACAGCAGTTAACAGCCAGTGATTTAAAAATTTCAGTAATCTTCAAATGCCATTGCCAAACATTGTAAAAGTCCTAACTGTATTTTAATTTTGCTTCTGTTAGTACTACTATTGACTGCTAATGCAGAGCTAGTGATTAGTTTCAGATGAATTTTGTTTATTTTGTAAGCAGTGTAAAACATAAACATTTATTATACTCAGCTGTACAATTTTCTTGATTTATAAAAAAAAAAAAGCGCACTTTTTCTTTGGGTAAAAAACTGCGAATAAAACAAAACTCACATTAGATTTAAAGAGATTTTAAAAATACGTAATTGAAAAAAATTTTCAAAAGTTAGAGTTAAAATAAATAAAAGAACTTGTGCTTTAGCGACATCTGAATAAAGGTTAGTATTCCTTAGCAAAAGAAATTATTTGCTTAATTTAATAATAGGCAAATTCAAATATTGTTATAGCAAACTTCAGCGAGCTTAATTCCTTCAATGGTTTTGTTTCAGCCTTTGGCAAATTAAAATTATGTAACGCCAATCTACACGTAATTCTTTTTTGAATGTGATAAAGGTTACTCTTAGCATGTCTGCTAAAATTTATATATAAAATATAAGCTAAGAAAATTTGCTGCTTAATTTTATGTTTTACATTTTAATGCATTCCTTTCAAGCAACAGGGCAATTGTATAGGCCCTTCCTTCCATTTAAAATTTTATTTTTGCCTGTATTAATAAATAATTTCAGATGTTTTAGAAATTAGAGTACATTTTGTAAGGTATCTTGTGTTAATTTACCAGTTTTTATGATTTCAAACTTTACTGTAACTTCTTCTTTCCGTATTCCTTATCGAGATGCAAATTATAGTATCAGTTTTTACGCTGAGATTTTTTGCTTTTGAGATAGCGCACTACGTTGTTAGTTTCTGCCAGTCCTTACTTTGCAGTCCTCTCATCGGTGATAACGTAATTCTCACTCATCTGTATAATTATTAATCCAAGTTCTAGTTGAGTACTTAATTAGGTATTCTTTCACTACTGTTACAAGCTTAATTTAAATCTGACTGTTCTGTTTATTTACATCACTAAGTTGTGGTTATTGTAGCCGCAGGAGCTTGCCCATATGTTCTACGCTCTGTTTAAATAAATTAGGTTGTAGGGTTTATATTTATTTTAACTAACATTTAAGTTTAAACTATCTTTCCTGTCAAGCCTTACTTTCCCCTGGAACTGCCAATGCCAGAGTATGTAAATTTTAATAGAACGCGCAAGGATTCAAATTATCAGCGGAAGTATTCTGTGTTACATAGAAAGGAAACGAGTTCGAAGTGTGCTTTCTTGCTTCACGAGTGTGAAGGTGGCTGGTTAGAAATTGAAGAACCACGCGTTTCGGCCTGTGTGCTTGCCTCGGCAAATTGTTAATCTTTCAACGTAATATTCAGAGTTTGCTGAATTATCAGCGGTATTTTAGAACTCAGTGACGTTAGTTACGTTTAGAGAGCCTCGTAGTTAGTCACTTGTTAGTATCTCTTTTTAGTTTCTTATTTTTATTTTACCGCCGGGTCGGCGTAGTTTGTGAGCGTCAAGAGCACGCATTTGTAATTTCTAAAGTTGAATAAAAAGGGACTTAAACCCTTCTCAAGACTCTGTCTAATTTCCAGTTTTCAGCAGTCACCACTTTGTTGCGTGCAGGTTGGAAGCGCGCAACTTTACATTGGCGCCCGAAAACTTGTCGAACTGAAATGGCCGAAAATTGGATGGAAGCCGCGGGACAAAAACAAGAAATGGCAAGCCAATTGGAAGGATTTGGATAACTGGTCCAGACGTTGAGAGCGTCAATCAAGCCAAACGTCAATTTCGACGGAAAAAATTTGGTGGCGATATTTCTAGAAAGCCTCGACAATCACTTTCAGCTCTACCCTGTGCCTGAAAGACAAAAAGTTGCCATCGCCACATCTGCACTAAGATGACAGGCCGCGCTATGGTGGAAGAATATAGGCAAATTTTTATTAGGGGAATTCGGAAGCCAGACATATACATTTGAAAATTTCAAAAAATCGTTATTAAAGGCCTTCCCCATAGTGAAAGATCGAGCAAGGCTAGAAGCCGAACTATATAGTTTCTATCAACGGGATATAGAAGAGTTGACGGACTTTATTCTGCGAAAAATTAAGCTGACGGATATGCTGTATGGGAAGAAACCCGAAGCGGAGATTATTGAAATAATCTTACCAAGATTACTACCTGCTGTTCAAGATTACTTTGAAATTAGAAACCCAAGCACATTGCAGGAGCTCTTTGAATTGGCGGTCAAGTTTCAAAATCGCAGAATAACGGAAAAAGCTAGAGGGGCATCGTATTCTCAAAGTACCCGAAGGCAATCTTCAAATGAGCAGACCAGAAATGCAAACCGCTCTTATGGGAGAAAGAGCTATCAAGCTAACTCATCGAACCTCGAAGGTCAAGGCCCAAAAAGGAAATTTGCAAACAAACGTCCGCGTACCCAGAAGGCAGAAGTTGAAAGGAAAGCTTTAAACGAGTAGAGGGGCCTGTGAAAGCGAGGGTCCAGACCCCGGAAGTTTTAAAAGAACCCTCAAGAAGACACTTAAATACGGTCATCGTAAAGAACTCACATCTACCAATTATACAAGTCTTGGTTGGCGATGTACCAGTAGAAGCCATCATCGATGCAGGAGCAGAAGGTAATTTTATGAGTGATACATTTTTCAAGAAGAATTTTTATAGGTTACTATTATTTAAAAACAAAAACACAGAAATTATAGCGGCGCAAGGAAAAACCTGTCACTGCATCGGGAAATTATCATTAAACATACAGGTAAAAGAGGAAAGCCTCAAAGTATTAATTTTTGTAGTAAAACATTTGCAAAATCCACTTATTTTAGGTATGGAGTTTTTAAGGGCCGCGAGGGCCAAATTGAATTTTCAGGACAGTTCTATTGTGCTGGAGATGGACCAGAGGGTGGTGGAACCAGTGGAACAACCGCAAGTTGACCTTAGCCATTTGAATGACCATGAAAGTCAAGCCATCCAGCAAGCGGTGAGTACTTTTTCAAACTTGTTTTCAGACCGGCCTGGTAACTGTCAAATAGTTACGCATGAGATACAGTTAACTGCCGAAAAACCCTGTAGGACTAAACCTTATCGCTATGATAAATAGAAAGACCTAATTATAGAAGAACATATTCAGGAAATGTTAAAGAACAAAATAATAAAGCCCATAAATAGTGAGTACGCGAGTCCAGTCGTACTATGTAGGAAAAAGAACGAGTTTCCTCCTTCGGATAAAAGGGCTTGGAGGTTTGCTATCGATTACAGAAAACTGAATAGTAATACTAAATTCCTAGTTTACCCTTTGCCAGTTATAGAGGAAATTATTAGGAAGATTAAATCTACTAGATACATGACTACTTTGGACTTAACGTCTGGCTACTATCAAATAGCTATGAAACCCGAAGACATACATAAAACCGCGTTTATAACAAAATCGGGCACTTATGCATTTTTACGCATGGACTTTGGGTTGTGTGGGGCCCCATCAACATTCCAGAGAGCTATGGACATTGTTCTAAAGCCTGTCCTAGGAAAATCGACTTTAATCTATCTAGATGATATAATTATAACGAGTAGTACATTGGAACAACATATTAAAGACCTAGAAGAAGTTTTTAAATTATTAAAAGAGGTCGGTCTTACAATTAACGCCTCAAAATGCAAGTTCGCAACTAAAGAACTTGAATATCTGGGTTATAAAATTTCGCAAAAGGGTATAGAAACTCAAGATTCAAAAATAAAAGCAATCAAGAATTTCCCACCTCCCAACACCGCCAAGAAACTTTCTTCTTTCTTTGGGTTATGTTCTTACTATCGGTCATTCATAAAAGATTTCGCTAATATTGTTGAACACTTGTTAGTAATTAAAAGAGAGAAAAGTAAATTCACGTGGACAGCGGAAGCAAATACCGCTTTCGAAAGGTTAAAAGAAGCGCTTATCAATGCCCCTGTTTTGAAATTCCCGGAGGAGGACAAAAACCTGAAAATTGCAGCAGATGCGTCGGACTATGCTGTGGGTGCGGTTCTTATGCAAAATAGCCATCCTTTGGCATTTTTTAGTAAAACGTTGAATCAGACACAAAGGAATTATACAGCTACAGAGAGAGAAACATTAGCCGTATTAATGGCTGTACACAAATTTCGAGTTTATTTCCTCAAAGCGCCAGTAACAGTCTTTTCGGATCATGCGGCTGTTGGTAGACTTTACTCGGGGAAAAACCTAACGCCCAGGTTAATAAGATGGGCTTTAAAACTCCAAGAATATAATCTAATAATAAAATATAAACCGGGTAAGGAAAACAATGTAGCTGACGCACTTTCTCGTATAAAACTGGACGATGAAGGTAATGAACTTAAATGCGCTGTGTTGACTTCAAAAATTTTAGATTCTAGAGATGCAATTATTGCTGAGTTGAAAGCTGATCCTGAATTTGGAAGTATCTATGCATATTTGAAAGACCCCGAAAGCTTTGAACATACAGATATCGATGCGATAAGAAATAGAGCAGAAAACTATGAAATAATAGATAATTTATTATTTTATACGAAAACAACAAACGAAAATCTCGAGTACAAACCAGTCATCCCAGCCTCGCTTCGATTAAGCATTTTGAAGGAAGTACACGACGCGAAAACAGCGAGTCATTTAGGGGTCAGAAAGACTTTAAAAATGGTACGCAAATCGGTATATTTCCCGCAATTATACAAAATAGTAACTGCTTATGTCAGGTCCTGCAATCAATGTCAGTTAATAAATGATATTAATTACAGCCCGGCCGGGTACTTAAATAGCATTCGCGCTACATTTCCGAATGAAATTTTAGGCATAGTTCTTCTTGGTCCTTTCCCCCAGAGTGAGTTAAATAAAAATCGTTTTCTTTTAGTAATTGTAGATCATTTTTCAAAATGGAAAGAAATTGTTCCACTTAAACGCGCGTCAGCCAAAACAGTCGCAGATGCATTCTTACACAGATACATTTTAAAATACGGTGCACCGATAAAAGTCATTAGCGATAACGGTAAACAATTCATTGGTCAAATACTTGAAAACATATGCACTACACTTGGCATACGCCATATCAAAATGGTTCCGTATAGACCACAGGCAAACATAGCAGAAAGAGTTAATAAAAACATTGTAAAAATAATTCGCAGTTACGTTAGCACACATCACAAGCGCTGGGATGGTTACATAAATGAGTTAGCTTATGCTTTAAGAACGGCAAATCACGATACTACGGGAAAAACCCCAGCAGAATTATTTTTAGGCCGAAAGCTAATTACGCCTTTAGATAAATTATTCTTTGTGCAACAAAGAGAACAATAATTTAAACAGAAAGATGTGTAAAAACTTATTGACCAGGCGATTAAAAGCTCGGATACGGCAAGAAATAGGCAAAAAGTACATTATGATAGAAAACGCCGTGAGGCAGATTTTACAGTTGGGGATAAAGTGTTGAAGCGGAAATTTTCTTTATCAAGTGCCCCAGACAATTTTACTGCAAAGTTAGCTCCAAAATTTGAAGGCCCCTATGTAATTCAGGAAATGAAAGAAGTCGTATTGTACCTTAAGAACGAGAGAGGGGAAATCTGTAAAGCAAGTCCCGACCAGGTGAAAAAATATTATAATCAAAATGATTTTGAAATCCTTAAAAGTTTCTTGCAGGACTCAAGCGTAAAAGAAGTAGAAGGTCCAGAAGTAACGTCACCCGTTCCACCACCCAAGAAGCAGAGAACTGAAAAGAAACCTAGCCCTTCTACAACCCATGCGATGGTACCGAAAAGAAGAAACGAAAACTTTCAAACTTCAGCATTTAAGAAAAACAAGAAAGCAAGGCCGCCGCATAAAGAAACCTTGGTAAAGAGGAAAACACCACTTACAACGTATCGCAGTAGAAATTATACATCAAGGAGAACGCTTCCAGGGCCAGAGAGTCAGGTGCAAACAAGGCCGCCGTTCCCGAAAATAAAAAGACAGCAAGAGGAACGAAAAGACCAGCACCAACAGAAGAAATTCAAGAATGACTCAATACCGGAGGACGCCAAGACCAGCCGTCCAGGGCAAAAACGAAAAAGACAGCAACCCGATGACTACCACTCCAAGAGGCAGCATGCAGAGGGCGAAAAAGAAAAATTAACGTGGACGACACTCGGAGGTCATTAAGGAGAAGACTGACGTCCATGAAACCTATAACGTGGGAACAGTTCTGCCAGAGAAGAATGACGGAGTTCCAGTCATCGAAAACTCAAAGATAAGTTAAAATCTTCTATAATTTTTTTTTCTTTTGTTCCGAAATGTTATGCGTAAATACGAAGTTCTATGTTTTGACGGAAGTCAATGTGTCTCGGTTGAGACTTACTTTTGTTTTACTTTATTTAGCTAAGGCAAAAGTATTATTTTGTTTAAGTATAAAATCTAAGAACAAGCAGTTTCTGTTGGTCGAAAGACTAATTCTGTTATGTTAAAGCCAAAATTTGGCCGAAGATAAAAATAACTTCGTATTCTTGTATTAATAAGAACTTTACTTTCAGTGCCACCAGCTTGGCGAAGAATGAGTAAAGTAAAAATTTATTTTTCTCTTATTCATTTTATGGTAAATTGTAAAAATCATATGTATTAGAATTTTGTAAATATACGTAAATACTTCAAAGTTATGTAAAAGTAGAATTTAGTCTAGAAGCATAAGATTTTAGATGCTAAAAGTAAATGCTCAAAAGCAATGAATTCAAATTTAAATATTAAACTGGAGATAAAATCATGCTTTAGAGCGAAAGCCTGCATGTCTAAAGATAAATGAAGGGGAAGTTTGAATGAATGTGTTTTGTAGAGTTCTCCACTTACACTTGAATTTATGAATGTTAAAGTAGCTCATCGAGTTGTAGAATGTCGAGTAAGGTGTGTCTATTTGGTCGTTGAATTCTAACAAATCATTGTGGTTAAGGGAAGTGTTACAATACTAAAACACGAATATTCCCGTTTGACCACACATGGTGGAGAGCCAGGGTAAAGTTAAATTAATGTTTGAATACTTGAATGAATGTGAATTAAGCAGTAACTAAGGAAAATAAATCGTTTAAAAACAAAAATGTATTCAGTGTCAAGAAAGTGTAAATTATAATGTATTTAGAAAGATACTGATACTTATTCCTTCCAGATGCTGGAAGGAAAAGAACAAGATTGATTGCTGAAGTCCAGGAAAAGTTGCTGTAAGAAGAGAGATTTAATTAAGTATACACAGAAATTTATTATACCTTTTGTGAGATAAGATTCTTTTTTTAATGTAAACGAGGCTCTTAAAATTAAGTTCAGAATTGTAGAAACCTTTCAACAGGTCGTTTGTAGGACCTGCTTCCAAGTTTTCAAATTCTGGCAGCGGCAAATGTAGGGTTTATATTTATTTTAACTAACATTTATTTTAAGTTTAAACTATCTTTCCTGTCAAGCCTTACTTTCCCCTGGAACTGCCAATGCCAGAGTATGTAAATTTTAGTAGAACGCGCAAGGATTCAAATTATCAGCGGAAGTATTCTGAGTTAAATAGAAAGGAAACGAGTTCGAAGTGTGCTTTCTTGCTTCACGAGTGTGGAGGTGGCTGATTAGAAATTGAAGAACCACGCGTTTCGGCCTGTGTGCTTGCCTCGGCAAATTGTTAATCTTTCAACGTAATATTCAGAGTTTGCTGAATTATCAGCGGTATTTTAGAACGCAGTGACGTTAGTTACGTTTAGAGAGCCTCGTAGTTAGTCACTTGTTAGTATCTCTTTTTAGTTTCTTATTTTTATTTTACCGCCGGGTCGGTGTAGTTTGTGAGCGTCAAGAGCACGCATTTGTAATTTCTAAAGTTGAATCAAAAGGGACTTAAACCCTTCTCAAGACTCTAATTTCCAGTTTTCAGCAGCCACCACTTTGTTGCGTGCAGGTTGGAAGCGCGCAACTTTACAAGGTTGTTATAATTTTCTTAAGACTTTGTCCTTTATCTCAGGCATAGCGAAACCTAGCTTCACATTTAGTTAGTAGATTAAATATTTGTTAAGCGAAGATTGTAAACATTACACAGCGGAAAAAATGCACATAACTAAAAACATAAATTTTTATAAGCTGTCATATCTTAAAATTTAAATTTCATTTCGAATGTAACTGTTCTTACTTAAGGATTGTAATTTTATGTAACTTCCATGTAAGCAAATGACGAGATACAAGGCAAATATTTGCGAAAATAAGCAAGCAGTTTAAAACATTCCCATTGAAATTTTGTTGAAGATCAGTAACGTTGAACTGAGTTCCTATGAAACAGCAGTCAGCGAGAGTTTTTTACATTTTGGCTTATTTGCTCTAATTTTTATGTTCAATTTCTCATTTCCTTCTGCGCCTGTCGATGGCTTAATCTTTGGGCATCTTATAGGTGACATGGAGTTTTTCCACCACTCTTCGTTTTTCCATTAACCTCTCAAAAGAACTTTCGCGTCAGTAGTATTTTAAATGTTCTCGTACCGCAGACACTATGCACTTAATAAATATCCACTTTTCCGAGATCCGAATCTCGGCCAAAGTTTACAGCAGCTGTCTTTCCTATTATCTCGCCAAATGGGCGATCAGTAATTCTATAAGTATCCTTATCATCCACTTTACTCCACCGATATAGCAGCTGGTCCGCTTGGAAATGGTACTTATTAGCCTATTTAAGCACTGCCATGAATTCTAATTTTGTTTGCTGAAGTACCACTATCTTGAAAACTTATTCATATTATGCATTTTTCAAGTTTATGGTATTTCATTTTGCTGACCTTAGCTATAGCAGGATGCTATCTAGTTATTTAGTCGATTGGAGATTCCAAGAGCTATTTCAGTGCATTTCTGGATACATCTGAGTGCTTAAACTATTGTAGTAGATATTATTTAGCCATACATGTTTGTCTTCAGCTGATGGAATGCGGAAATGATAAACACTTGTTTCTGGACAGTCAAAAATATAATGGTCAGTGTCTCCAATCAATCCACATTTTCCCTGCGTATTGTTGCGAATGCCGAAACGAAATGAATAGCTCTTATATTGGTCATGTCCCTTTAGGAATTGTGTCAGCTCAGAAGTATCACTGCGTAATTTATCTCTGATTTCGCGAAAGTAGTTATATACATCTCCTACCAATATTTTCATTATCCCAGTATCTTTGCCACTGCTCCATCAAAAGAGTCCTACTGGTGGTTTTTATAAGCAACTTCGGCCATTGTATAATAATAATGCTTGTCTATCGGCTCCGTCATTAGACACTGCACGGACATGACTCAGCTGAGAACACCTATATTAGGCAAGGGAAGTGTCTCCAGTTATCGTTCAATAAGAGGGAAAAGCCCACATAATGCTCCCTCTAGTACTACGCGAGCTCAGACCCTTGTCCTTGTGATCCAACCGCACCAAATGGAGTACAGAGTTCTTACCACTGTCCTCACCAAATGGCCACCCCCATCCGGCGGGCCAACCGCTTGGCGGAGTACAGAATTCTTACGTCTCTCCTCACAGGACAATAGTCTTCGCCAATCCCTCCTCAGTCCAACCGTATGAAACGATATTCTTTCGAAGTACTGGAACCGCCAAGCTTGTGATTTTATACCCCCATGGCCGAGACTGCGTAAGTACAGATCCTAGCCAGTAGCTTCACAGAGTTTTCTGCGTCGACCCTCCCCCGCGGGGTCGGCCATGGTATGTACTACATTATACGCGTACATTCGTCTGGGGCTGCCAATTTGGCATTTTTCCATTGCCGTGCACGCCAGTGTCTGCACGGATCCATTGGAGTTGTGGTCTCATATTTCTCGGCAAGGTGAGTAGCATTCATTCTTAACTGCGACGTTCCAATTTTTCCAACCCCTATAAAGTAGAGACTTGACACTGAGTCAGAATATATGCTTAGTTCGTGACAAACTAGAATGCTAGTGAACTGCTCCTCTAAGTGCTCCTCCAGTTTGGAATACTCTTTTGGCAGAATTTAGTTTTCGTGCCCAGGTAAATATATCACTGGTACCTCGTATAATACCGAAGCCACCAACCAATCCACCTTATATTTGCGGAAGAGGATCATTCGAATGATGCTGAAAAAGCTATTATATTATTTTAGTCCAAACATTTCACAATATTAATTATGCCTACGAAATGTGTCCCTATCTAAAGAGAATTTTTTAAGCTTGTGTTCTGTTTCTATATCGGTATTTGAAGGTAAATACCGGCACAGAAACAGACATGTGAAACCGTAACTAACTAAATAATTTCCAAGCTGAAAATAAACTCTTCACTTAAGAGCTAGTTAACTTCAACATTTTTAGTGATCGTTCACGTAAAATTATTGCGTTGTGTTATTATGCATCCGGGACCGTGCCGTGAGAGGATCGGATAAACAAGAGGTAGGTAAATACAATATATATAACGAAACACATAAATAGATATAAAGAAAACAATAAAAATAGGTTTCCAGATTAAAATACAAGTTTATTCAGATTCCTCAAAATTTTTAATTAAATTTTACATCCTAAGTAATAATACTCAATTCCTTATTTCAGTTACACATGTGAAATAATCAGTTTATATCATTTACACATTCAAATTGAGGATTTACCAATTTCTTTTTTTAATTAACTTAATGGATTTAGTCTCAGAATTCACTTTACGACCCATTTAATTTAATTTTAACCAGAACTACTACAGTAAATTCTAGGATGGTTAAAAAAAACATTCTAGTTCTTTTCTTAAAAAAGTCTATCTTTCAGGTACACCTCTGAAATTCAACATCTATACTAAGGATAATGTCATACAAACAAACTATATTTTTTGTACCATAATTAACTTATTTTAAGATTTTCCATTTTAGTCACTGTAAAGAAAGAAATCGGAATGGAGTGAATCTTCAGGCATTTGGAATTGAATTGGAGATTCAATATGAAGTATAAAGTCCTAAAGACTGTTTTGGAATGTCCTTAAAGTTCATAGGAATAAATGAAAACACAGAAAAAAAACTTATCTGTTATGTAGACGACTTGAAGAGGGCCTTGAAATGACTGGGTGAGACTTTGCATTCTCCGTAAAACCACATCCTTTGGAAGAAGTATTAAGCGACGCTTCAGCAATTTCAACCGAGGAGAACGCCTGCAACTGGTTTCCATAGAAGAAAATTTTACCACTGGAAGGCAGGAGAAGAGTTTGCGCCGCACGGCTGTCGGAATAGAATCTACGCTCAACAAGGGAAAACGTAGACTATTAAGCTAGGTATTTAAGAGAGCGGCTGACGCAGGATTTTCATTAGGTAACAAAATTCCTTTCTTCGGTTTCAAGTCGAAGTTCAGAGGACATCGTCCTGGCTTTAGCAGATCCAGATGAGGACCAAAGTCTCTGTTAATTTTTTTATTTTAATTATTCGCTAAACAGTTTAGTCTATCATCACTCCATATCCTCTTCTCAAAATTCTTAGCTAAAACACGCGGCCGGGGAGCATAATTGCCTTCTACCTCGGCAGTCCAAAGCTCAAGTTTTTTGTGTTTTTTTCAGAAAAATTTGCACAATTCGTTTTCGCATTTTTGCGAAACACGCGGCTGGGGAGCATAATTGCCGCTCCCCGCTGGACGCACTGCCGGTACGCGAACTACATCTCGAAGTCTAAGTGTTAGTCACGAAGTCCCCTAAAAAAGTCTATCTTTTTTCACTTCACAACAAGAACAAATTTAAAATCTGAGTGTCAGTCAAAAAGTAATTCAAACTCGAATTTTCTTCGTCTCCTTCACAAACACGGGCTCCCATAGTGGCTTCATTTATCGCCCCCCTGTTTGGGACTAAATTTGCATTTCTTCCTCCGAATGACAGAAATAGGGTCATCACACATGCGAACCTCTCTTCACTTAGCCAACACCGGACACCCAGATCGCCAACCAAGATGACTTACAACGCATGTGAAGTGGCAACCTCTGACCTTTCTGTCACGTACTTCCTGTCCTAAAGGTCAACTGCACAAAAGAAATTTCCTCTAAAACTTTCCAAGGGACAAAAGAAACCCGCGAAAATCATGACTTAGCAAAATCGCCTGCCTTCCCGAATTCTTTTCAAAATGAACCAAATCTTGAACAAAAATTTTAAATAAAAGGAAAACAAATAATATTCTTAGAAGCTAAATAATGTTATGAGAAGCATCTGTTTTTCCCCAAAATTAAAGCATTAAAATAATAATTCAAAATTAAATTAAATTAAGATTTTCTTAAATCAGAAAAATAATTCACCTGGTTTTTTATAACGCGATCACCTGGTTTGCAATTATGTACACAACACTTGTATAAATGCAATTAGGGATTTGCTTTTAAGTATCGAAAGCAGTATACAGCATAAACAAATTCATCATACTTACCTTTTCTTCAAAAATCAGGTAGAGCGAAAGCTGAGTAATTTACCACAAAAATTTTAATGCATTATATATGACCAATGCGATCTTCACGCGTAATGTGAATAGAATATCTGTAGATACAGTTTTATATCATTTGCAAATAATTATTCATTTTGCATTTTCCTTCGTTGTCATAATCAGGTGGTCTTCTCATATCCTCGCAAGCAAAAATAATCTTTTAATCATTATAGGTAATATTTGAATTTATAATTTCGGATTCCGTTTTCTCTGAGTTGACTTCTTCGGAGATATTATAGTCGTCTTGAAGCTGCTTTGCTGAATCTTTCTTGAGCATTATGGTAGAAAAGGCTTTGGAATTAGGTCTACAGAACTTCAGATAGCTAAGTTCATAACCCCTAGTAAATGGTGCCTGATATCCGTTACTCTGTTGTCAAATTTTATGCATTTATTATTAACAAAGTAATTCCCTTCAGTTTTGTTTTTAATCTTAGTCAGCGCAATAGCTTAGCCATTCCAAAAAGGGTGATTTACAATTTCTAAATGTTCTGTAGTTTCGCTTGCATAGCAATACATGTGTGTTCATGGAAGAGCGGCCATTTATCTCAATTTTGAAATACTTAAAGGATGAAGCTGTTGTAAATTTGGACTGCACTAACTTAACATGAACCTTAATTCCTTTCTTTGCTAACATGCCAGTTGTTTTGAGACTTTCTAGTGCAAACATCTTGGAATGGGAAGTCTTCTCATGCAATAAAGTTGCGTCATCCACCTTCCGAATTTATATGCGATATAATTAACCCGGTGGAAGTCGCACACCAAGAAAAGTTACTAGGGTGGGCGCGTGGGGTATCACATACCCCAATATTTAAAATACAATAAAAATAGTATTATTTAGTTTTAAAACTTTTTTTTTCTCGTGTATTATAAATAAGTGAATAATAATTGGGTTTCAAAAAATTAATTTCCGAAATAATCTTAGAGTTAAAATTAACATAAATGAAAATAATAAAAAAATAAACATCATGCCTCTAAGTTTCATTGCATTTCATTGCATGTTCTTGGCAAAGAATGTTTTCACATTTTAAACATTGCATTCATGTTCTTCTGTCCTTGGCGCGAGGGCAAAAAATTTATCACATCTTTCATACTTAGTTGTTTCGAATTTCATGTATTCGTTTAAATTCTTCTTCGAAACTTCTGCTTTTGTTTTGCATGCAGTACGTCAATTTCTTGCAGAGGTATTAATCTCTGATTCTTTGTTCAATACTTTTTTTCATTAATTGTAATGCTAAGTCCTTCGATAACAGACTTCTGTTTCTGGTTGTTGAATGTAATATAATTCAAGCATTTGTTACAGCAACATTCAGTTCAGGAAAGAAAATTACCATTGGCCACCTCCTTGTTATTCTGGCAATTGAATAATTGGCTGACATTTCATCCCACATATCCACTGCTCCTTTAGTCATATTATTAAAGTATATAATTTCTGATGTTTTATTTTCTCTAATAGTATCATCTATAGTATGATCGTTATGTAATGTTGAAAGCATAAGAACAGTTTTTCTTTTTTTAGGAACATCAGGAATTAATGTTTTATCTTTTTCGAAACCAAAACATTGTAGAAAATATTCTTAGTTTCATCTTCAGTTTCCGAAATGCAATCTTCATCGCTTTCAAATATTTCTAATAAATCTCACATGCGTTGCATCTCCAGTTCATAGGGACTCATTCTTTTTACCATAATGCAGTTAGAAATTTTTAAGAATTTAATGTCAAGTACTTTAAAATCACTTGCGAGTAGAAATATTTACTGTTACACTCTAGAAATAAATTTCTGAACTAAATATTCAGTCAGAAAAACACTTACACGAACAGGCGCGTGGGGTGTGTCATACCCCAGTTCCAACAGTTTCACAAGTTAGGAATATTCCACTTTTATGTAGGGTTGGGGTATGATACACCCCACGCGCTTAACCGCTAGATTCAAAGTAATAATTCTGTTGAGCAAATAAATTATTATTTTGTTTCGATATTGAAAGCAAATATCTTTACTTACACTTTCAATTTCCTTTGGTCTTAAGATCTATTTTGGATGTTTCAACAAAAGACCAAAGAGAAAGGATTCCTTTTGGTCTTTTGTCAAAACATCGAAAATAGATCTTAGATTTGTTCACATTTATGTGTCTGAAAACAGCAATATGTTAAATAACGTCTTCCTTTGCTGCTCTCTTTATTTTCAGGCGTTAACTCTATCATGTTTCAATTTAACCTTCTTGAAAACTTTTATTGTATTTTTCAACTTTTATCTTAGTTTAACTGCTGTTTTAAACCGTTATCATAGTTCTGCGTTTCATATCTTCCTTAGGTAAAAATCTTCACAGATCACTTAAAAAATTTTAATCATTCATGTTCTCGTTTTTGGTTTCTTTATTTGTTTTTATGTCCACTGGACTTTTAATTCGTTCACTTTTAATCTCTGTTAGTATTTCAGCACATCATTGTCTTCATTCTGAAAAAGTTACTTTTGTTAAGTCTTCGTCTATCACAAATCAACCAGATTTAGTTATGAGGGCAATCAAAACATCTTTTAACTCTAGGATTACCCAACGGCCGAGCGGTAAAGACGCTGAACACTGGTAGCTCGGTTCGGTCCGAGGTTCGAATCCCGCGAACGGGCTGGCTGCATGGGCGTTTTCGTGATTTTCCTCATGTGTAACGTGTGTACGAGCCAGTTTCCCTTAGAAAATCCTCCACGAAGGCATTCCTCCCCGTAGGCAGATAGCCCTCGAGGCTTTGCCATAATCTCACACACACATTAACTCTAGGATTACACTATCAATAATAGTCCCACTACATTAAACCCAACAACAGGGGTCCAGAAATAAAAACAAACAGGTGGACCTTCAGCTCAATCATATACTTGATAGATATGGTAAATGTCTTGGAATGTCTAAGAGTGCAAATGAAAAACATTTTCTTATTTTTAGTAATAAAAATTTGAATCAAGCTTTTAACTCATAACAGTGATATAATTCTCAAACCTGCGTTTTCCATCTTTAATTATTAGAAATTTTATATGCATAGATTTCATAAACAATATTTTTATTGAAATTCCATGCAGTGTACTTCTTTTATGAACTAAGAATGAAATAATACCTAAATATATAAATAATACATGAAGTAATACTCAGTAATCAGCTGATCTAAAAGACTGAATACATCGTATACTTAATATCGCTACATTAGCTTAACGTTTCCCTAAAGATTAATCATGTTACTGCTGATAATTTTTTACGCCATTTGTAAAACAACTGCAATTACTGTTTCACAAGGGATCACTTAGTACGAAAGATAACTAATTTTATTCTATTCACATTCAATGTTCTTCGATATAATGTGAAAAAAATTAGATCCAAAAATTAGATTAAAGTCGCGTAAAATACTTAAAGATTCTTGAATTATGATTTTTTGTCAAAGATAGTCTAATCTTCGGCGCCAAATTATTGTATTGAAATAAAATATTCACCTATGATCATGCATTAGTTGGCTGAGTGAATGATATCACAAAACCTTGTTCATTCTTAGGTTTGACTACCATTGTGTTTGTTTTTTCCCGTATGTAATATATATATGATCCAATTTCTCTTGGAAAGTCCTTTATGAAGGCATCCTTCTTAAGGCAGGTATACCTTGTATGCTTCGTGTTAATCAGCAGAGCAGCCAACTGCCAACAATTCTTCGAATCTTGCAAAATATACTTCATTAAACCTTCATTTTATGCAATTAGACTTAAGCGATTTTAAGCTTTTCTACTGTTTAAACTACATATCAGATATCCTTCCAAGTAACTTCTTTTATTTTATATTTTATAATATTAAACATGCTCTGGCTTTCATGGCTTGGCATGCTCTTAAAAAATGAATTTTTCATCTACCTTAAGATATTCCTATTTTGTTTCTAACGTATGAAGGATTATTTTAGAGCACTTGTAATTACATTTTATTTCATTTTGATTCAGTGCTTACAAGATTAAATCAGAACTTTTTTTTATTAATTCTGAGTTTCTGCTCTTAATGATATTTGCTTCGTTTAGAATTTATTTTATTCAAAATTAAATGTTTAACATTCATTTACAGATGCGATCATTATCTAATCAACAAAGTTAGCTCATATTTGAAAAGAACATAACAGTCTTCTTGCCTAAATATCGATATGTCTCACCATTTAGCTAACTCCTTAGTACTAAATAAAAAAGCTTGATGCAGTAAGAAATTCTCCTTTCCGGTAACACAGTTTCTACGTAAATCGTTATAAAATTGTTTCTAAATTTTGGATATTCAGAGAACTGTTCTAACTCTGCTGATTTTCAGAAAGCCTAGTATCCATTTGAAACTTTTAAGTTCGTTTTCTAAAACATTTTCTGAAATCACGAGTCGAAAACCTGAAGTTTCAGAAGTCACCTACAGTTAATATTGCAAAGATTTAGAAATTGACATTTTGAAACAAAAGCAGTAAAATATTTGTTCTTATAAGGAAAAAATATGTCTCAACATAACTATAGGAAACAATGCTATTTCCGGTAAGATTATCATTTTTGCAATTCTTACTTCTAGATAATCAAATGTTAGCACTGAACAGTTTAAAACATATAATCATAAGTATCACCAAAGTATTTCAAGATTTGATACTTTTTCCTACATGTCACAGAATGTAGCTGGTTAAATTATCTTTCCTTTAAGCAAATTGCTAAAATAACACTAACAAAAACTCTAGTTTTTGTCACTAACAAAACCTCTAGCTTAGTCAACCACTGTGGCAAAAACTGGTTAATAATTTATGCTTTATTCAAGCCTATTTTTGCCATTTTTCGCAGATTGTTTTATTATTATTTTTACTCTTGACTCAATAATTTGAATGCGGCTTGAATTTGGAGGCTGTATTGTAATTTCTCAGAAAATAACACGAAGGATACTTTAATAGGGGATAGACTCTGTTATCAAACATCGAGGAATTAATTATTCTTTCGTGGATCCTGTGTATTTCCTTCTCCCTTAATTCTTCAGTTCATCGTATTAATGTACATTATTTTCATTATACATAGGCTGGATTAGAAATACAGTCAGTGGCAGATTTATCAAGTGAAGCTCGTATCACGTGAACTTTCGGGCCCTCCCCCCCCATCGTAAGACATAAGTCATACTTAATATGCCTAATACTTTTTAAAACTTAACTAATGATTTGGAGAATTTTAGAATCGCTGACCCCTTGTGATTATAACTTGCTTGGCTCCATATCTAAGTTGGACACAATGTTGCCAATTGTTTAAGTTATAATGAGTGTTGGGTTTTTGTCGGTTCTTTGTTCTGGTATTAAGTTTAACATCCAAGGTCATTCAATTTTATGATACGTTATAGTTCTTTAGCTAACTTTTTCACAAGAGGTCAACTGGAGAGAGAACAAATTCATAAGAACTGATATGAATTTGTTCTTTTGTGGGTACAAAGCACGATCTGTGGATTTGGGCATTTTTATTCAAAAAATATATTTCCAGCAAAGTATTTTGTTTCATTACTTCCAATAATATTCCAGTTCCTCGGAGCTACCGATCAATTACTATTTTAAGTATCTTTGCGAATGCTTCTGTTTTTCAATCAAAGGTAGAATTCTCTCTCCAGTATCTTGTGAAGCAAAATACATCTTAACGTTACCGTCAATAATCCATACTGCATTTATAATTTCTTTCTTAAAATTTTGTTATTATTGTCTGAAATTTGTCATTGATGAAACTTCAGTTTTCTTTTAGAAACATAAATATAAGTGTGTATATAAGTAATTAATAAATAAAAGCGCACTAACTTGAGGGTAACAAAAAGGAAATCTCATTTTTCTAATATAAAAGGATACAAAAGAAATAAAGAATTAAATAGGAATATATAAATTGGCAATTTTAATAATTTTTCAAATCTCTTTTTATTTGCAGGCACAGAATTTCAAACTGCAGCTTAAAATTTTCGAGCTAGAACACTTTGAGGGAAATTCAGATTTTCGAAATTAAAAAAGGTTTTAAAAATGAAATAATAGAAACATCCGTAAAATTTCTATAAAAGGAGAACACGGTTAAAAAATGCAAAACAAATTTATCTTAAGAAAATTTTAAACGAAAATCTTAAGAATTTTAAAAGATATTTTCATCAATCCAAGAATTAAAACTTTCTGGGTAACTTTTCTATTTAACAAAGTGTTTATATCCTTTTCTCTTATATTTTTCTCAGTTTTACAAGTTTCATCTTTTTAATCACATCTTTGACGATTCTTTTTGACAAAACTCTCCTTTAATATTTTCATTGTTTAAGTCTTTCAATCACCAAGTAGGAGGATCAGTAATTAAAACTTGAGAAATAATAAAAAGCTGTTCTCTAAATACAGTAGCTTAGGTTCTAGTAAAAGTAGATTTAAATTTAGAAATTAAAACCGAACGCCAATTTTAAATTTAGACTTTTTAATTTCTGTATGCTTATATAAATTTTTATAAACTCCTTTATACGTTATCTTACCTCACAGGTGTAATTTTTATAGATCGACGGTATGAATTATTATAACTATTAACTAATTTATCTAAAACATATGTATATATTTTAGTTCTATTTGCATTTAAATATTTTCTAATTTTTCATTTAAAGTCTTATTGAATCTCTTGATTATAGCACGCATTTAATTTCTATATTTTCTGTAGTAAATTAAACATTGTTTGAGTATTTTTATTGATAAATTCTATACCTTCTTCAGTCTGAATAACTTCGTGGAAACGAGTTCTTTAAAATTTTTTTAAATGCGTTTGTGACATTTTCGCCAGTTTTTCTGTTTATAGCCAATTACGGTTAATAAGTAATTTCTTCCTTCAATATACTTGCTAAAGAATTTTAAAAATAATTAATCTGCTTGCCACTCATTGTCAATACTAAGAAACATACACTCCTCTCCTTCTAAAATTTCGAATGAGTTGTGACTTTTATTTCTTTTTGAGAGATTTTAGTTTTCTTCTGTAGCTCTTTCACGCAGTACTATCCTGTTTGAGAATTATAATATGTCTCTTTTAAGATTTGTTCTTTTTCTTTTTACAAGCCGTTTCAGATAAAGTACTTTATCTAGAACCGCAAGCATCGCAAATGCCTTTCAATATATGTTTATGGTTTTTAAAAATAGTTTCATGCGAATTTTTAGTTTTGTTTTTTCTTTGCATTTCAAAAAGTAGACAACAAGGCAAAGTTTATTTAGATAGAATCTCACATTTAGCACCCTAAAAATTTACGAAAAATGTCAAAGGACAGTGGAAAATTTATTTTGGCTCCTTCAAGGCTTCAAGTTCCATCGGCACCAGTTAACCTAATGGGGAGGGGTTTTGGCTTCGTAGTCGAGACTATGGAGCCGCTATGAAACACGCTGCCATGTTTGACGGAAAGATTTCTGTTATGTCGCTCCTGAAACAGCTGGATTTCCATTTCGTATTACAACATCCCGTTCCAGAAATGAAAAAAGTTAAGATTCCTACGGCAAATCTGAAAGCGTTGAACTCGTACAAAAGCCTAGTTCAGTTCCTACCAGGTGAGCTAGGAAGTGACACCTACACCTGGGAAACTTTTAAAAATGCGCTAATAAAATCATTCCCAATAGTAAAGTACCGAGCTAAATTGGAAGCTAAACTTTTCAGCAAATATCAGAATAAGGTCGAGGAATCGATCGAATTTATTTTAAGAAAAATACAAATTTTAAACATGTTGTACAGCGAGAAGGCAGACTCCGAGGTGTCTGAAGCGATTGTACTAAGGCTGCTTTCCCCAGTTCAGGACTTTTTCGAGATGAGAAATCCTACCGTGCTCGAAAATTTATTTTCTAAAAATGTTCTTAATTCTAACATCCTCTTTATCATTAAATATGTACTTCCTTATCGCTTTGCTTGATCAATAATTGCTGCTTTTCCTGCTCGCTTCCTAAGAATGGCTAATTCCTAATTTGGGAGTTCTTGCTGCTATTGCTGCTTACTTAAATTTACCAGTGAAATTTGTAACTAAATGAATCAGTTTAATCACTAATGGCAAATATCACATTCATCCTCTTCCCTTATATTTATTTATTAATATGTCAATAAAAGTAGAAAATAGCTATTTATTAATGTATATAGTCCGTAAATAATAATAATAACTCAGTTTGTCATTAATTTGTTTCAATTCATTTTTTATTTCATTTCAAATTCAAACTGTCCAACAAAAACTGGAGTCTGAGTCGACCTGTTTTAGCGACTCCAGCTCCGACTCCTTTTACTCCAAAATCTGCCCGACTCCATGACTCCGACTCCACAGCCCTGATGTCTAAGGGTTTTTTTTTTTTTTTTTTTTTTTTTTTTTATGAAAGCTGAGAAATCAATAATGTCCTCGCTGATTTGAACAATATGTGGGCACTTAGCTGGACATGTTAACCACTTACCCGATGCAAATAAGCACGGGGAAAAGGCAATAACTAGAACAGTTTTATGCATAATGATTCATTTCATAGAAACCTTAAATAACTCTGTTCTGTTAAATTACATTTCTGTTGATAACACTTTCTTTGTACATTTTTAGGTGTCTTTTATTATATGGTTTCAGCCCACATGAGGTAAAGATTCTAAAAAGGCGGTTAGATAGCCTACCCACAGCTCCTGAAGTTTATGGGATAAAAGTTTTAGGTTGTTAAATTGATTATAAAAGCAGTAAGTATAAAATTTTATCAAAAATTAATTTCCAAATCATTTCTGTTTCTTCCCCCCCCCCCACACACACACACAAGTTAGCTTTCTTCATCCACACAAATTCAATACTACTGCCTAGTATTTTTGCTCTATTTTCATTCTTTTAAAAACGAAATTAATATTTTAAAAGGTATTGTTGCTTCCTTAAGCTATTTTCCTCCCATAAGGGACATCGCGTACAAAAAATTTATGGATCTCTATTCTCTTCAATATTAAGTCGATTCATTAAAATTTCCGTTCCTATCATTCTTCTGCCTTTAGTTCCTTAATTCAGCTTTTCCGTCTAAAATAATATTTCAAAACGTATGGTTTTCTTGCAGCGTACCATCTAAACAAAAATTGAAAAGCCTTAGTACCACCACTACGTTTTACAATGATTATTTTTTAGATTCTCAATAGAAATATTTAAAAATACATATTTTTTGCCATTTTCACAACTTATTGGCTATTTGTATTAAATATACACACATATAAATGTTAGATTAAAAATTGGTTATCATTTTAATTATCAAAACTTAAGTTAATTCTAAAATTTAGTGTGAAATTTGGGTCTGTTTAAGAGAGATCAATGTCTTTAAGTCTAGCCTTATTTCACTTAGCTTTAACCGTAAATCAGGATCCACTTTAATTTTGTTCCGTATTTATTTTTCAGACATAACATGGAAGAAAATCCTTGTTCATACAAATAGGTTGTGTAAAAAGGCAATAAAAATTTATTAGCTTTATTTGAGATGCCTTTAAATTCTTCTTTTCGGTTCAGTCAAAAGTTAACCAGTGTGTTATTTTTGAAATCGCACACAAAGTTAGAGTTCGATCACAGAAAATTTCTATCAACTGTTCCTTTTCTTTTTCCCACGAAAATATATTGGATTTATTTTATCTACTTTGCTGTGGTGTTTGTGTGCTTTGTTTTATACCTGGAAACATTATTCTAAGCCACTGAATTTGCTCATATCTTCGTAACTTTTTAACTTATGTCTCTTAGTAATCCAAATAACTTCCAGGTTTTCATTTTCCTAGCTTTATGTATTTCTAATAGAAATTTTGAAAATCAACATCATAAATCGTATCATGTGACTTATTATATTATAAGCAAACATTTTCATGTGTGCTTACAGTGTAAAAGTACTTTTTAAATGATAATTTTAGCTGAATATTGATATATATTGTATATAGTTTTATTAATCGTATCATGTGACTTATAAAACTATACACAATATATATCAATATTCAGCTAAAAACTATCATTTAAAAAGTACTTTTACACTGTAAGCACACATGAAAATGTTTGCTTATAATATTTATATTTACATTTCAATTTCTCATTCCAAGAACAGCTATTTCAGCAAACTTTGAAAAATAACCAGGATTATTAAAAACACGTACAATATTAAATTTTGTTATTTCTGAAGGTGGATATAATTTTTAATTTCTACTTATATGTTTTGAAGATGATATCATCATAAAATGATGATCAAAAATAATGCAATTTGTGTCAATTTACAAATTTTCACAAGTGTCTGAGATACAAAATTACATATTACCCTTACTGTGTACATAGAAAAATGAGAAAGAAAATAATTGTTTTCATCAAAAATGTAAATGGAAGAAATTGAATTACATACTGTTGAATAAAATATATGACAAAAAATAAATAAAAAAATAAAATAAAAAAAAAATCTCAGTAATAGACAAAAAGTGACACGGAAGTTCAGAGCTTTACCCAAAAGTTAAGCAAATTGAAATACGAAACCTTCCTAATCTGAAAAGTGGGTTGTTTTCCTACTTCTTTACTTCTATTTTCCAAACATAGCTTTAAAACAGCCAGGTGTATGAAAGGAAAAGAGATAAGAGAAACTGTGTTAGTCATTAAGCAATTGTTTATCGCTTTATTGCAAGACATTTTATTTATGGCTAGGAATAAAGAACTAAAGATAAAATAAAACATTCAGCACTATTGTTAAATGTATTTCCATAATACTACATTGCCCAGGTTAAATTTCTGTAGAATTATTCATTTTGCGTATTTATTTATAAATCTAAATTTAAAAACTTTACTGTCTTTAAATTAAGCAAGAAATATGTGTAATAATAAGAGGCATAATTAAAGTCATTTCCATTAAAAACGTTTTAAATTATTTCCTTTTTAAGCATTCTCTCTTCCAATTATATAATCTTAAAAAAATTATAAACTTGTAAATAACTCGTAATTTAAGTTAAGATGAGTGATTAGTTTTAAAATGCATAATTTAACTAAAATATTGATTCTTCGTTTTCAGTATAAAAGCAATTTTAAAATTCTTTTTTTCTAAAAAATTTTAACTAAATTCAATATAAGTATTCTTTTTGAAATTATGGTCATTTAAAGCAAATCAGCTTAGACTGAAACCGAAAATGATATCGAAATTTTGTCTTCATTTCAAAATCTTAATTATGATTTTGGAGAAAACCAATTCGAGTCTTATTAAAAGCAATATATTTCCAAATGAAATTTTGCTAATGTACTCATAAATTATTATCTGCGCATCATTAGATATTTATTTGCTTTCATCTCTAAACCAAAATATTGCAGCATTTTGAGACTTGAGACTTACTTCAAAGTTTTCAGCAGTTATTATTTTTAGTTTATTCTGTTTGTTTATTTCGCATGCATTGTAATTTAATTTTAATATTTAATCCTTATTAAAGAAGAACAATGGGGAGAAAAGAAGCAAAGTGGGAATAAAATAATAAATCTATAGACAGTTTCTCAAAATTTTAAAAACAATCGCTGTTGTGTTAGCAATTATTATCAGAAGGCAACATAAACTGAGTAATGACTACTATTATAGTCGAAGAAGAAAGGCATACTTACATGAATTTTCAAGTACGATTTACTCAGTTAATGCTTGCACACAAAAACTCAAAATTTAAAGAAAGTTTCATGTAGAACTACATGAAAGAAGGTTAAAAAAATATTTAATTCAATATCTTAAATTTTCAGCTATTAAAAAAAAATTAATTTACTTGTTGAGAGAGAGTTGATCATTACATATAATACTAATAAAACCAATAATTCAAGAATTTATAAAAGAATCATTTATTTCAAAAGAAACCCGGGAGTCATCGGTGGTTCTTTTACACTTCTAACATCGTAAACAAAATTAAAACATTCTTTTCTAAGAAGAAAAGCGCCCTCTAACGGCGATACAAAAAATCGTTTCCGGAATTTTTTAACAGAAAGTAACATAAACAGAAAGTAACATAACATAAACATTTAAAACGTTTTTAATGGAAATGACTTCAATTAAGTAAGAGTAATGACTACTGTTATAGTAGAAGAAAAATGGTATACTTAGATGAATTTTCGAATCTGAGTTGCTCAATTAATGCTTGCACCCAAAAACACAAAATTTAACGAAAGTTCTGATGTTACTGTACTTAAAGAAAAGAGCTTAAAAAATATTATTGAACTCGACATCTTAAAATTTTCAGCTATAATCGCACTTAAAAGATTCAGTTGACGTTTTAAACCCGCAGATATCCCGCCAGATCATGACAATTATTTGATTTTCTTGGAGAAATGGATGATCTATGTCCATCTCATTAGTTACGTACACAATTAAGAACCTTGCTGATTTGTTGCTCTGCTTACACTTCCTTTCTACGTGAATTAATTTATAAGCTTTAGCTTCGGCAAGCTTCATCTACTTCGCCAAACTTAAACGGAAAGATGGAATTATAAGTCGTCTGTCTATCTTTACGATTCTAGTAAATGGTATTTTAAAGTAGTGTAAAATCGTGCAATAGACGTATTAAGTGAAAACATTAAAAATGAAACGAATAATGAAAAGAATTTAACAAAAGAAATATTTTAAAGATTTTACTCTTTGATCTGTTAAAGAAATAATTGTATTAAAAGTTTTAAAACGGAATAAAAGTATAGAATGAGGAAAATGCAGTTTTGTTTCTTCCCAAACAAAATTTGTGTTGTATTTCTGAAATAAATTAAAATATTCCCTAAAATGCACTTTTTAAATACTCACAAATGTAAAACTGCAGCTTGTTGTAGAGCTACTAAATTACCCATAAAGTATTTGGAATACTAATTACTTCTTATTTAAGAATCCTACAAAGAAAGTTTGAAACATGACCGTCATGGTCTGGGAACAGTCTCAGACTAGTGTTTATTCAGAAAGATGTGAACAAAAATTAATTTCAGTGGTTTTCGGAGAACGTACCACTTAGTAAAAAATTCATAGCATATGCGTCTTTGATACTACAGATTGGGATGAATACACTTAGCGACGATAACATCTAAACCCATCTTACTTTGTGTATTTTATCACAGTATTTATAAGGATTTTGTTATACAAGTTTTCAAGCCTCATATGGTATGTATATCTTATTAATAGAATCCTAAAGTATAGCATCGGGGGGGGGGCAACAATCAGCAAACTCCAGTCCTATAAACGAAGATAACAGATGATCCGGCGTCTTGACTTAAATCCGCTACACTTAAAAACAATAATCTAATCTAATTTTTCTAGTCCTTTCTACGTATGTGTTGTTTTGACATAACGTTTACACATTTCTTTCCAGAAACTCAACCTTTCCCTAGTTATATCTTTTATTTACCACTGGGAACTAACCTAAAAAGCGAATACCTCTTCTTTCATTACTATGATTAACTCTTGCATTAAAATTTCTTGAATTTCTTCCCATTAAAGACTAACATCCCGTAATGTTTCCAAATACGTTTTTCCACTAATTTTTGCATGTCATCTTATGTTTTTAGAAATTCATAACTACATCAAAAACTTTTAATAATAACCATTATTTCATCTTTTTTTCCGATCTGAATCAAAGCGTTTGTGCAGGAATATTTGGTATCATACATACAGATTCGTTTACAAAATTATTTACAAACATTTAAAATAATTTTAATTACTTATAAAAAAAGAACAAAATTGGAAATTTTACTTAAACGATGGTTGGACAGAACACTGCAATGAAATGGTTCAACTGTTCTCTTTTGAGTGGACCTGTTGATATTGATACGATCAGTCGAAGGTTAGTACGGAATCTTAAAAGAATTTACTTCTTTCCTCTATCAATGAGTAGACCCTATACGACACTCTATCGAAATAACTTGAATTTTTCAACCTACTAATTGAGTCAGGCGAGCCTGTGAGATCAACTACTGAAATAGAAGAAGGTTTAAACAACCTTTTTCATTTAAAACTTTTAAACTGAAAGTTTAAAATGTAGCTGAATATTGAAGATAGTCAAGCGAAGTCTGCGAAATGAACTATTGAAACAGTAGAAGGTTTACGTAGTCTTTTTTATTTAAAACGTTAAACTGAACAACTGCACATGTTGTGATTACAAATTAAATCTCTTCAGCTTACAGGATATTAATTAACAAAAGTGTGAATTTTAAATTATGTTAAGTGGACGCTGAAGAGTGCAAAGCAAACATTCTATTAAGAGTTCGCTCAAATTGCTGAGGGCACAATTGATTTTTACAAACAAAATTGCTAAAGCCGGTAACTAATTAGCAGATCTAGGCGAAAGAAACGTATCGCGGTTAGCTGTACTACCCAGAACTCTCTGTCTTAAATATTCATAGCTCATTTACCTTCTGGTGAGAGTTAACGAAATGAAATGACAATACAGTCTAAATCATAAGAAAATGGGTTAATTAACATAAAATATACCTTACAACTCCACAAATTACTTATTAATTTATGTAACTCAGCTGCAATTTTTAATACTGAGTTCACGCAAATATCTTGCATCATATTTTCTGATATATATATGAAAGGCGGTTTTTAAAGTTGTTAAACATCTGTGCATTTTGTGATGAATAATTACGGATGATTGTTTGCTTTGTATCGTTAACTTTTGGGCCATTACTGAATTATCAGTTTGCATACTGCATTTGTAACATAACTTGCATACATACAGGATGTCCCAAAAACATTGATCTGGGCTCATAGACATATAATATAAATCACAAAGTTACGTAAAATGATACAGAATTTTATGAAATCAATTAAAATGTTCAAGGGATTAAATTTAAAGAAATACAAAATTTACACTTTTATATGGCTCCCGTACATCCTCAGTCAGCAAAATGTGGCCCATGCGCTAAGGTCATGTACAAAATTTCAGCATTTTATCACAAAAAGCTGCAGAGACATGAAATTAAATAAATGCTGACTTAAAACACTTTTCTGTGCCTAGATATGAGTTCGGGAAAACATAGTTTTGTAAATTCGTAAATAAAATTAAATATAAGAGAGATAAATTAAAGAAAGAGATTTTATATTCTTATGATACATTTCTGCATCCCGTCATCTGCAATCTAACTGTAATCATTTTCATTTTAATTTATGATCAACCCCTTTGTTTAAATTACAAAAATATATATTTTGTATTTCTTTAAATTAAATTCCTTGAAAATGCTAATTGATTTTATAAAATTTTGTACTTTTTTTACGTAATTTTGTAATTTATATCACATGTATACGATCATATTTAAGGAATAAAAGCCGAGGTCAATGTTTTGGGTGTATACGAGCCAGTTCCCCTTAGAAAGTCCTCCACGAAGGCATCCCTCATCTTAGGCAGATAGCCCTCGAGGCTTTGCCATAATCACACACACACACACACACACACAATGTTTTGGGACACCCTGTATATCATTTGTATAAGAAACATTCTCGACCATTTACGGAAGAAACCCAAATTATCAAAAATCCTCTATCATTTGTCAAAGAAGCATTCTTGATAAGTTTAATAAATTCTGATATCTCTTCTGGAAATTCGAAATGCTTGGTTTATTAAATCGCAGCAAAACAATACTGCAAGAATTGAACTATTCTCAAATTGGTGTAGTCTGAGAATCTAATCCACATCGAAGAAATCAGTCTTGGTATTCATGTCTACGGTTTGGATAAAATCTGAAATTACTGTCTTACTTGTAGTTATTAGTCATCAGAATTAAAAATTTTAAATATTTTTAAAAATTTTGTCATTTGATGCAAAACTATTATTTCGATGTCCCCTAGCAAAACGCCGTTTAAATATGCTTAATACCTCCCAGGGCACGTCCGCGATACCTGTTTTGCCTTACTGGTTTTCTGTTTATCTTGTTGTTATTAACTTTATTAGTATTCTTATGAATGTAAAGCGTTGTTGACATTTGACCTTGTTTGTTTAAAACGCCTTCTGTATTCGGTAAGCGAATTACAATGTGAATTACAGTTATTAGGTTGAAACCTGATTTTGAACCTTTTGAGGGGAGAAAAATTGGCTGCATTTATATAGTTTACCTTCCTTTAGTCAATTATTTCTAAAGGGCTCAAAAGTCATTTGCCTTAAAATAGAGTTTTGCATTTTAGAAAAGTAATCTAAATCAAACTAGTCCACATTCCAGTTTTATAGAGGGGCCAGAATCATGAAAGGCCTGTGCTGCTGTTATGTTGTGACTTATCTCACTTGTCTGACAGTAACATCAGAACAAGCCCACGAAATTCATCGTGGCAAGGCGAATAAGATTGTGCTTGTCGTTGGCAACAGCTTTGAGCCCCATACAGGTGACAGTACGACTTCGTTAAGTTCTGCCCCCAGGTTTGATGGAGAGCACCCCGAGGGAACGGGTCCGAGGTTCTCCCACCCCTCTTTCCCTACCATTAAACTTTCAAGAAACCTTTCGGCTCACCATTTATTTAGAGTACCCCACGCCGCAAAGACACTATACTAGACATCCATGCGTTCTCCATGAATCAAACCAGAGCCCTTCGGTGCCGCAGTAGGCTCCTTTAACCACTTTAACCGTCTGGGCGGCTCATGAAAGCCTTGAGCCCATTAGCGGCCGAACGGTAAAGTCGGAGCAGTGGTAGTTGTGTTTGGAGCTCGAATCTCTGCGAACGGGCTGGCTGCGTGAACGTTTTCGTGGCTTTCCTCATGTGTTACGTGTACATGGGGTTTTTCCTTAGAAAGTCCTCCACGAACGCATTCCTCTTCTTAAGCAGATAGCTCTCGAGTGCTTTCTCGTAATTAAATAAACATAACTATGAAAGTCTTGTGCGGCTAGTCTCTTCCACCGTTGAGAACTGAGGCCGAAAGTAAAGAATGGTAAATTCACTCGATTCATTAGAAGGCTTTTTTTTTTTTTTTTTTTTTTTTTTTTTTTTTTTTTTTTTTTTTTCTAAAAAAACAAAAACAAGAAAGGTTTATGGATTCCAAAAAATTTTAAATGGACGTCTTTCTTTGTATTTATGTCATTAACTCCGAACCAATTAAATGCTTGGTGATTTTAAGAAAAAAAATATTTTCAAAATTTTGATAAGGAAAACGCCTTATTTGTGTAAGATATTTTTAAAAATACTTTGTTTGTTTTCTGTCATTATTGATTATTTGTCTGACTTTTTTTAACAAATTAACTCCTTGTATACTGCATTTGTAAGATAATTTACATATTTATATCATTTATCTCTGTGGAAATATTCTCAGTGAAATTTTAAATATTGAATTCCGATAAACCTTCAAGTAATTCTGAACGTGCAGGCTTATTAACTGGTAGCAAAAACTTTATTTTCTTAAATATATTATATGTATATTTATATGTATTCCTAGCTACAGATTCCCCAGATGTGTATTCCTAGCTACAGATTTCCTCAAAAGGCTTTGTACGTATAAAATCTAACATTTTACATGTGTCCAAATAGCAAACATTTCACTTTTAATAAAAATACTAACTATATTTTAGTAAGTAAAATGAACCCACTTACATAAACTTAAGCATCAAACTTGAATATTATACGTAATTAATGCGTTTTCTGAAACTTGGTACGAATATAATTAAGTGTATTTATTATCTAACAAAATGCAGGGTCATCAAACCAAACAACTTTTGTTTTATACTTGCTCCCTAATTTTGTTTGAAAATTTCCAGATTTAAAACGCTAATAGACGTTAAAGTCGCGTAATCAGTCCGTCGATGAATGTTTTCTTGAATTTTCTGAAATATTTTTTATTTATCTAAGTAAAACATAATGTTTTAAAAATAATTTTAAATTTTCTTTAAACATAGCTTCAGAATACGTTCTTTTATGCTTATAAAAATCCCCATTTCTAGTTTTGACACTAATTTCGTATTTTGAAATTCATGCTGAGGCTTAACAATTAAGGACATATAATCTTATTCACCATGATGTTTTTAAAGCATGTATTCTAACAATTTTTAACGCATATAGCCCTTTTTTAAGGATACTTATTTAAAAAAGTTAATATTAGTTTTAAAAACATAGTGTTTATTTAACTTCAAGGAATATCTTATCCTGCTTAATACTAAAAATATAATTCTTAACGCCTAACTACGGATTAAAAATTACACCGCTATATCTTTACAAATAGATAATTGAGAAATATTAACCATTTCCTCTCTTTTGAAAAATTCTTAGTATTTTATAGCTTTAACTATTTTCCTTCTTTATTATTTTTTGAAAATATGTTTCAAAGTGATTTAAAGAAGCAGCTTGTTTCAGAGAGGTATCTTCTTGGATAAACTGCCATGATCCTTTCAAATCCTTTTCTTATCCGTCTTCAAAAATCTTTCAGTTATGGTTACTTTCAGATGGAGAGTTTAAGCTTTCTTGCCTTCGTAAGCATTACTTCTCTCTCCCTGGAGTATTTCGGAAGATTAGAAGATTCCATACGACAAAAATCTGAAAACGCGAATGGTTCTCGATTCTCAAAAAAAAAAAAAAAAAAAATGACAGACTTTAAAAATATTCAGTTGAATCACGGACTAAATCGAAAGTTATTACTTGAAAGTATAAGCAAAATATAGTCATTGTGATTCTTCTGATTGAATTATTTTGATCACATATCCGTGAAAATTGTTTTCATAGTGTCGTTATCAATTTAAATAGCTCAAAATGAAAAAAATGCAGTGACAAACGAAGAAATTTTGAATTACTTGAGGGGAAAGAAAGAAAAATCCTCTCCTTTCAATATATAATAATGCTGATGTAAGATATTTCAGAATATTAAAACCTCTTTTTAGAGCATCAAAAATATTAAATATTAAAAACATTTATCAACTTCCAAAGAAATGATTAAAAGATCAGAAAATTATGGCTGATGATATGTCAAATTATTTTTTTAATCTGATACAAATCTTGCTTATAAATTCAAAACGTAAGTATTTCTGTCCAACAAGTTTCTGTTTCATCACCAAAATGCCTTTAAATGGATCTTTAATGCTTTTTCTTTAATGGTCTAATAAACTGGCTTTCGAAAGTTAGAGAGTAATTAAGTTTCAGGAGATAAATTTTAAAACAAATAAGACATAAATATAAAATTTACCACAGACGTAGTTAATGCAGCAATTTACTGTATTCTGCAATGTTTCTTTTTTTTTTTTTAAATGCTTTGTTTAAAACACCCATATGGTTGCATAAAATTCCGTCATAAGAGGGTAAACGGTTACAAGAAATGTATGTAAAAATAAAAATAATAAACTCAGAGCAAAACATATTCAGCATTGACACGAATACAAGCTTGCATGTCTCCTCTGCAAGGCATCAATCAAATTATCATGATCCGCCCAGACGGTTTTAGTGTTTAGGGAAGCCTACTGCAATATCGAAGAGCTCAGGCTCGAATCCCGGAGAAGGTATCGATGTTTGTAAAGGTATAGTGTCCATGTGGCACGGAAGCACTGTAAATACATGGGGAGCCGAAAGTTCTTTCGAGGGGTGGATGATAGGGAAGAGGGGAGGGAGATCATCGGATCCGTCAATCCGGGATGCTCTACATCAAAATTTGGGGCGGAGCTGAGTGAAGTCGTAATGTCACCTGTATGGCGCTCAAGGCTTTACCCAACGACAGGCGTAATCTTGCTGTCCTTGCCACGATACATTTCGTGGACTTGTTTCTGATGTTACTGTCAGACAAGTGAGATAAGTCACAACCACAACAATAAATTATGACGCACTTCAGTTTGAAGCAAATTATTCGGTATGGTATAGTGCGCACTGTACGGCGTTCAAGATCTTGTAGAAATAAACAAGGCAGTTTTCCAAGTTGTCTTCTAAATGTTCGGTCGAGCTGAAGTCTGATGATTGAATTAGCCAATATATTCACTGAACAATGAATCTGCTGGTTGACTACAGTTGTTTTAAGTGGCCGGACATTATCCTCCATTACAGCAAATGGATCATCTACGCGGGAAATATATAGGCTTACATGTTAAAACAAGGACATCATTCCGACATACTGAGCATTCAAAGATCCACTAGCAAACATGCAGAAGTCGTGCAGGTAAGGTGCCCAAAGAAATTGCTGCTAAATTAGCATACTGCTTCCTCTAAAATTACTCCCTTCGAAACTGTTAGACTAGTTACATCATATTCCTTACACTAACGAGATCATGATACAATGGGATCACAGTATACACAATACTTGAATTCATCTGTGAATATTGCTCAACCTTAATATTATCTACGCCTTATGACATGTACTCTTGATTAAGGTAATTGATCTGCCATATGTTAACAAAAAGGCATTTTGTCAAATGCTTGCTTTGCTGCATATTGCAGAGTAAGAATAAACCTTGTCCTCTCACAAGGTGTATTTTTATCTTGTAATTTGCAAGAGATTAAATTATAAGGTATTTCTCCCGCCTTACTAGCGTGCCTTCGTGGTGTAGTGGTTCTGCATGCTGGGCCGGTATTCCAGAGGTCCGTGGTTCGATTCCCGGCAAAGGCGTTTGCTCATTTTTCATCTTTCCTACTTCCAATTAACCTCATGTCTTTCCAAAATAAATCATAAATTTATTTCAAAGTGCAAAACTTAGATAATAATATATATTGTTTACTGTTTTTATTTTTATTTCCATATACAATAATGTTTGTTTTACATTTTTAATACATGCATTCTACGTTGCTGAGTGATAAAGAAAAAACAACTATTGTAAAAGTTTCTTCGTCTTCATTAAGCGATAATAATATTATCTCGATTTATATTTTAGGTCTAGATTAGACTGCTGTACATAATATTCTGTATGACATCAAAGATTCGGTAGTCCGGTGCACATGATAATCCGTTACACGATATTCTTTTTGTAATCATTCGTACCGTAAGATGTCGCTATTAGCATTTTATTCGGCAATATTTCGGAAGTTTCGACATTTTCTAAAATTCTTTTTTTTTTTTTTTTTAGTTCGTTTTTTATATAAAATTTCTTTTTTTCATTTGTTTTCTTTAATTTTTTTAACTTAGAATGATTTTAAAACATGATAAAATTATTATGACGGCTTTTTAAATTATAAGGGATAGAATGCAAATATGTGACTTTAAAAATTCTTCAGATATTAATCCAACCTATGGGCAAGGAATTGTTCAGTACTTTGAATTTAAATGTAGGTACTCATTTGTGCAAATTTCTTAAAATCTGAATGCAGTGACGTTTGCCGAGTTCAGTTCAATATAAAAATTGCACTTCTCGCTATAGCTATTGCATAAAAATGTGCAAGCAGCACAATGCCAGCAAAAGTTTCGAAAATTGTGACCAAATGCCATGAAGCTAAATCCTATCGATGAAGGCAAAAATATTGATGATCTAAAGACACTTTGAACTGATAATGAAAACAACTTACTTCTAAAAATCCTTAAATCATTCTTTCACATTTTCGAAATTGGGGAATAGGTCAGATATTGGCAACTTTATGTAGTTCAGGAACAAAATTATGATCTTTGTTTCGAATCCAGGACCATATTTCATTAAATACATTTAGAATTAAAGGCAAAATATTATTGATTAAATTATAGTAATAATATGTTCATTGAAATATTAGTAACAATAAATAATTAATTAAATTACAAAATTAATACAAAAATGCGATGAGGTCAGCACATGCCCTCCTTGTTTTAAACAGCATGGTCAAGTTTAAAACAGCAACGAGCTAAAAGTGGTTAATAAAGAGTCGCTTCCCTGTTGATCGTTTGTTAACAAAATCTAACTTATTGTTCCAACAAATGAAAAAATCCGTAATGCGGGAACTTTAGATTGCATTTTTAGGTATAATTTGTAAAATTTGCCTTTGTGTAAAAACTTTTTTTCGAAATTTATACCAACATAATATTTTTTTTCCTCTTTATTTCTTTTATAGAAACTTGTATTCTATTGAGCAGTTGAATTACAAATAACTTAAATTTTAATTAAAAAAGTTATGTATTTATAATATTCAACTGAAATCAAAACCATTTTAAAATAAATACTTTGAAACAAATGCCATAATTTAATTCTTTTCTTCGTTATTTTTTCAGTATTAACGAATCTAAATTCATTTGATACCTAAATATCCCCGCGATATTTAGGTATCAGTAAACAATGCTCTCTCAGTTGCAACAATAATGTTACGGCTTATATATGCAAAAATATGTTATGTTGATTATTGCAAAGCCGTTATAGACTACAGGTAAAGGACTACTATTTCTGGTATTCCAGGTTTACCGAAAATCTAATCAACTGTTTATGCGAATACCGAAAGCTTAAATACTACTATAACAGAAATTTTTGGAAGTTTGGTATAAGAGTTATTGTTCATGAAAAAAATTCTCACCCTCATATACACAGACAAACAATATTATAAAAATAGTAAAAACTTATTGTTGAAAATACAGTTTTAGAAAAATTAAATTCCAATCGGTTTTCATAAACAAACTGTAGATCACAATGTTATGATAATGCTGCCTTGATGTTAAATGTCATACCTGACGTTCAACAAAGAATTATGGAAAAAAAATAATGAAGCATTATTTGTAAATTGTGATAACCACTCATTAAATTTACTAGCAGTTACTGCAACTAAGCAAGATCCAGTCGTTGTAATATGTTTTGGAATAAGTGTTTTCTCACGCTCAACATTACGGTGGGAATTATTAAAAATATACTTTAGAGAAAACTGTGAAATGTGAATCTGAAACACGATGGAGCGCCAGAGTGCAAGTGGTTAGCGATATTGCCCGATGTGCTGGAAGAATTAGTAGGACTATTAGAAAATTTTGCAGGGGACAGTAGTACCACAAATGACACCAGACGTAATACGTAATATATTATACAGTAATGAATGAATTGTAATATATTATAAAGTATTTTAAAGTAGGTCCTGATTTCTATTTTTACTTATATTATATTCTTTTCATCAATACATTCATCAATTATATTACTATACATTTTTCTTGAGGGAAGCGCGAAAAATACGTCGTGCCCCAGGCGCCAGTTATGCTCGCTACGCCCCTTCTTTACAGTTTAATTTGTAAACCAATTCATTGTAAGTAGTCAGCTTATAATAATTTCCAGTTTTATTTGTTCCTCCATCTGTAACCACGATCAGAAATTAACGATCAGAATGTATCCACAATCAGAAATTAATTTTTCAGCTGACAATTCTCTCAGTCACAGTTCAGTGTGAAAAGCTCTGAATTATGAGCATGTTCCTTTATGCCAAATGCACTTAAAATTTTAGAATTTATTTTATTATTACTAACACTGCCATCTTTTAAATCACAAAGCAAAGCCGTACTTTAAACATCATTTCTGAGCGATTAAATATCCAACATACTAAGTTGCTCCCGTACCACCACTAAATCCCTCTAAGTTTCTTCTGCAGTTTTTATTTCAGCATACAAAGATAGTACTTTGATAAACACTCAGAATCGATAACCTTCTCTTTCTTTAATGATGCTGTGTGTATAACACCGTTGAGATAAAGGTATGTCTCTTGCTTTACCATGCATGGCCTTTTGCATGTTACAATCCCATTTCGAAGGCATTTCACGTCAATCCCCATACAATTTCCATATTGTGAGGACATATTGTAAAGCAAGAGAAAGATTAAATATCAATTTGTATTTAAAAACATCCACAGTATTATAACATCCACAGTATTATTTTTTTAAAAAAAAAGAAAGAAATCCCTGTTAATTTACTTAATTTACTTAATTTTTCTTTCTGTTAAAATCAATAAATTAAAACTACATACGTATACAGTTGAAACTTCTTTAAAGTCCAGTTGCGGATCTTAAATATACCCGTTATTCTAAATTTGCTACTCATGTGAAATTTGACCATTCCTAAAATAGATGGCTACAGTGTAACCTGTGCTGCCATCTATTCAAGCATTTCTGAAACGCAATATTAGTTGCAAGGCTATTTATTACATTTTATTTAATAAATAATGCACTAGATGGCAGAACAAGTTTTCAGTTTGTGATAATGATATTCGTTTGAATGTAATTCTAAAAAAAATTAAGATAAGATTTTAAGTACTAAATCTAATTTTATTTATAAATAAAAACAAAAAAAGTTATAATGTTTATACGTGTTAGAATAGAGATAGTGAAGTTCATTAAAACTCAAAAAAAAAAAAAAAAATAATAATAATAAAACTCTCTTCAAATCGTAATATTAACGATCCAATAACCTTATCATTTCAACTTGGGGAGGGGTTTGGGGAGAATTCTCAGGGTAAATATTTAAATTCTCCGAAAAGTCAACGGCCTGGGAGTTGCATGAATAGTTCTAGTAAAGTGTTGGAGCAGCCGATTTGCCTTAACATTATTTTAAAAAATTAAATCTGAAAAATTCAAATTAAATGAAAAAAGAATTTACTCATAAAAATTTCAAAAATTCAGAAATTATTAAGAAATTAAAAAATATAAAACATTACAGAATTTGTAAAAAATCTTGTACCAGTAACATAGCATATGGAATTAATGCATTACTTGAATGCGATACATAATTAAAAAATAAATACTTGAATTATTTAAAACCACATTTGTTGCTCTTGAAAGCACTAAGTTTGATATTAACAGATTGATTAAATTTAAAAAGAAAAGTAAGGAGATCACGATTTACTGAAAGTTAGTGCGGTTGTTGTATTTAACTCGTGACTTTTTCAGTATACAAAACTAGGAACATAATAAAACTTTAAAGTCATATTTTGCAGCATTTTTATGTATAAAGCAAGATTAGCGAAACCGAATATGTTTATATCACATGGTATGTTTATATCACATGTTATGTTTATATCACATGAGTAATTCAAATTAAACTCTGCTCTGCTTTGAGATGTCATAGATGTAAGTTTCATCCACGTCTGTTATCAGAAGTAATTACTTTTAATGATTTTTCATTTGCTGACAAATTATGACAATTCTTTACTCACTGGTAGACATGCATATTAAAGCACCAAAAATAGTTTAATTTCAACATATGCTGTCGGTAATATTGATGATGATGATGATGATGATGATGATATGCTGTCATTTCTGTTTACGACCAATATCTCAGTAATTTCACACTAACAAATTTTAGGTACCCAATCCTTCAAATACAACAAAATTATAAACATTTATACCTTCAGAAGTCAAACAACAAAAATCAGCGTTATATTTACCAAATTTTCACAGGACTAGTTTCGATGGTTTTACCGAACCACCATCTTCAGCTGCAAAACCGCAAATGAACCAGATAGGAAATAATGATTAGATAAGATAAGAAAGCCTGGACAAGAATAAGCAAGTGGCGCCATCTGTTGGTGAAACAAGAACTAAAACATAATTTCTTTAAAGGCCGAAGGCAAATTTGGATTGGAATTAGGATCGTTAACTAGAACAGAAAGATTTTTATGAATGTGAAATGCCTCTAGAAAATCCAGTTCTCCAATGGAAGATGTTTTTTGAATAATTTTGGCAGCAGAAAAATTGAAAGTGTGATTTTCGGACCAACAATGTTGAGCAACAGAAGACTTCTGTGTTTCCTTTTTTCTAACATATGCCTCATGTTCTTTGACGCGAAATTTTAAGGCTCTCTTAGTTTGGCCAATGTAAATTAAACCACACTGGCAAGGAATCCTATAAATACCCCAGGAATTCATATCCGGAATGGGGTCCTTGAGTATAGAAGTTGGAATTTTATTGATGGGAGAATAAACAACCCGAAAGTTAAATTTCTGCAAAATATGTGCAACTTTATAGCTAAACTTTATAACTTTATAGCTTTGTTGTTTATTCTTCCATCAATAAAATTCCGAGTTCCATACTCAAGGACCCCATTCCGGATATGAATTCCTGGGGTATTTACAGGATTCCTTGCCAGTGTGGTTTAATTTACATTGGCCAAACTAAGAGAGCCTTAAAATTTCGCGTCAAGGAACATGAGGCATATGTTAGAAAAAAGGAAACACAGAAGTCTTCTGTTGCTCAACATTGTTGGTCCGAAAACCACACTTTCAGTTTTTCTGCTGCCAAAATTATTCAAAAAACATCTTCCATTGGAGAACTGGATTTTCTAGAGGCATTTCACATTCATAAAAATCTTTCTGTTCTAGTTAACGATCCTAATTCCAATCCAAATTTGCCTTCGGCCTTTAAAGAAATTATGTTTTAGTTCTGGTTTCACCAACAGATGGCGCCACTTGCTTATTCTTGTCCAGGCTTTCTTATCTTATCTAATCATTATTTCCTATCTGGTTCATTTGCGGTTTTGCAGCTGAAGATGGTGGTTCGGTAAAACCATCGAAACTAATCCTGTGAAAATTTGGTAAATATAACGCTGATTTTTGTTGTTTGACTTCTGAATTAGTATTTATTCGGCGTGTTATTATGTCTTAATTTATACCTTATTCAGGAATTTCTACCAGGGAAATAGCATGAATTTATTAATCATAATTCCATTCAAATGATATTAATAAAAATTAGATAATAGTAACAAATACTATTCCTTAAATTATAATCCGTGTTATGAATTATGTGTGCTATTCAGTTTCATTAAAAGTAAATTCCTTTTAGGAAAACGTAATTAAAAAACAGAATGGGACATCATCGGGAGACAAAACTCTCTAGACTGTTGACTGTTGTTTTAAGGATATTTCACTACATTTTTTCTTTCTTGGACTTCATAAGAGCATTTTCTCAAAAGATTAATTTTTTATTACTTATACAAAGCTAATACCATTGAATTGACTATTGTGACTATTCTTAAATAAGTGATTTTTTTAAAGTACTATTTTTACTGCAAAATAAAATAATAAAAAAGCAGATTCTTGACATTGATTTAATCTTTTAGTAAAATTAATTCATGAAGTTTGTTTGGAAAGAAAATCAGCATTTGAAGCAACTAGCAATACAATATTTCCAGATTTTTCAATAAATTTATTCTTAAAAATAAAAATAATTAAACAGGAAGAAAATAATAGTAATAATTTATACAAAAATAATAAACAGAAAGAAAATAATAATAATAATTTACACACAAAAAATAAAAATTTTGCAAGCATGCATTTTTTAAAGAATTTTCATAATAAAAGGAAAAATAATGGATTAATCAATCATCTACAGCAGTGTTTCTTAACCTTTCTAGCGAGTCGCATCCCATTGAATCTGAAAATATATCTCCGCACGCCATTGGAAAATGTGTTTTAATTTTTTTAGTCCAGAAAAATACATGTTTTGCGAAACTTATTGTTTATTGAAAAATATTGTACATTTTATCTAAATACAAAACAATATTATTTTTATTAATGACTAGTCTGTTGTTGTTTGTTCATTATTATACTGGCGAAGCGAGATTCCTTTTTTGAAAGATATAACCGTAAGTCATCACTTGCATTTAAGCGATTTCTCGCTTTAGTTTTTATATGCAAAAGCGATGAAAATCCCATTTCGCACAAGTAGATGGTAGCAAAGGGTAAGAGTAAACTGCAGTGCTCCGTTCGCCAACTCTGGATAACGTTGTAACTGTGAACACCAGAATTGTTGCAATTCCAGAAGATGCATTGCGGTCGTTGCTTCCCACCTTTTTCGATTGTGCAGGTAAATCTATAACCGGCATTGCGGGTTTTTTTTTTTTTTTTTTTTTTTTTTTTTTTTTAGTCCAAAGGGATTTGAATCCCGAAGGACTATTAGTTTCGTTTTGGCATTTTGCGTCGGACTCATAAATGTCGGTTCACTTTTCAAACTGTTGCCACAAAATGTTAGAGTCCTGCATTATATTTGAAGAAATTAAATAATGAAAAATCTGCATAAATGTATGTATATTTCTCGTATTGTGGTAAAACAACGGTACATAGAGTCATCGAATTTTGAATAACGTAATCCTCCAACGAATATGAGCATGTGGAAGACCAAATTTGAAATTTGAAATTTGTTTTATGATCGATTTCCTATTTTTTAAAACTTTGACGAATTTTTGATTAACAAACTCAAGGATTTCAAAGCGAGTAATGGCAACGTTGTGCAGAAAAAACATTTTTATCTCCAGCGCGTGAATCTCTGTATCGGAAATTCTAAAGATATGCTCGTTTTAAAACTATTTTGCGATATTGCTGTTGCACTGGATCTTATGGTTTAAGTGCGAGGAACATGATATTTAATAAAGAAAGGTAACACACAAAATGTTAAAAAACGCCCCTTTGGACGTAATTTAAAATCTGAAACATTTCAGATTTTTTTTTTTTTTTTTTTTTTTTTTTTTTTTTTTTTTTTTTTTTACATAGTGGGGTTCACTATAATCGATTAATTATTTATAAACAATGTAATATTATATATATTTAATGTTCTTACGTTTGTAATATCACCGAATCCTATTCGGCTTGAACGGGCAATTAAGAATATATTAGTCTCAAGGGATTTCTGGACAAGTCAGAATACACAATAAACATGTCGCAGACACAATAGTTGACTCAACTTGACTCAACCTTACACAGGCGCAGTAGATGCAGATACAAATCTGTGAATCCGTAGATTCCATTGGAGTAGCACATATTGAACTCAGCGCATGCGCAAGCTGAGATAACGTTCTCAGCTTGTATTCACACAAAGTTTTTTTTCTTTTCTCCGTCACCTAGCTGTTCTAGTCACTGATCGCGTTCGTTTGTAGAGTTTCATGCCGTTTCGTAGCGTAGTGTATACGCCCATCGGCACCGGCTCTTTCCTGTGTCTTTTGCCGATAAGTGAGCTAGGTGCTACCAATTTTTATGAGCTTCAATATTGGGGACACTATTGCATTTCAAATATTTTATTATTATAAGAAATTTAATAAATGATATTTAAGGAGCTTCTCCCGCACCCACAAAAATACATTCCCGCACCCCCAGTGGTGCGGGCACCCCCTGTTAAGAGCCGTAGATTTTACAGGATCATACATTGCGTGCATGATCCTGAACTTAACTTTCGCTCTACGAGTTTCATCCATATTTTTCAACTTATTGTGCAAACTCATTAAAAAACGCATGTCATCTTCGTAGATTTCTTGTGAGATCAATTCATTACTTCATTAGGTGGTGTGTGGTGTGGTGGTGTATTTAATTATGGCAAAGCACACTAGGGCTATCTGGCTAAGGGGAGGGATGCCTTCGTGGAGGACTTTCTAAGGGAAACTGGCTCGTATACACGTTACACATGAGGAAAACCACGAAAACACCCATGCAGCCAGCCCGTTCGCGGGATTCGAACCTAGGACCGAACTACCAGTGTTCAGCGACTTTACCGCTCGGCCACTGGTGGGACTTTACTTCGTTCGGATACGATGTGGTCAAAAAAAATTCGCTTTCGATGTAACAGCGAAATCGTCTGTAGAAAGCCGCTTCGTTTCAGCTTCATTCTGATTTGTCAACGCTTATCCCAAACTCGGCGTAAAGTTGAAAAGTTGGAACTTTATTATACCACATGCCCTAAACCAGATTTTGTGACGTAGCACAGACTGGTTGCTTTGGCAACGTAGCTCGGCTTTAATCACTTATGCCGTTTATGCTCCCGTCTGAACGGAGCATTTAGAATGTGGCGAAAAGATTTTTGCTCAAATTAGGGTTTACGTTATACGAACTCAGTGATATTGTGTTGACGATTTCGCAATCTTCTTTACCTGGATGTAATAATGTATGGTGATTTGGTATTTTTTGCTTTTATAAGAATTAATCGTATGAAACGATGATAAACAATTAAAGGAGTTTTTTTGCCTTTACAAAATTAAATCGTTTTTTAACCGATAAATTCAAAAACTGATTACATTTTAACAATATATTATCACCTTTGCAATAAGAATAAGTTTTCGAATTTTCCGAAAGAGATGTCATCATTTTGAATTAAGGGAACGCTTCATTTTGCGATTTAGAGGTTTGTTATGCTGCAAAGTGCGTGAATTTGTTCCTTTAAAAAGGATGTTAACTGTTCTGTTGTTCCTATTTCATCCTTCTTCACCGATCTTTCCCACCAGCTTCTCATATTTTTGTCGAGCTTTTCGACTAATACATAAAGAATTAGCGTATCGCTGAAACCATTCTCATTTTGTTCTAACCCTTTCAAAAATCTTACACATGCATTTATATTGTCAACAAATTTTAAAAGCGAAGGGGATGAATTACATGTCCCCGGTAAGGAAAGTAACCTTTTAATTACTGAATTTACCACATCTTTTTTATTTGAGCAGAGTTCAACTAATAAATTCCATGCGATGTCGTAATTTGCATCGTAGATGAATATAGAATGAATAATGTCTAAAGCGTCTCATTTACAAGAACTTTTCAAATATTGCAATTTTTGCACGTTAGTCAAAGTTTTGTTTTTATGAACTGCTGCAGAAAATAAATCTTCGAATTTGATCCACTCTTCAGTTTTTCTACTAAATGTGGGAAGCGATAACTTTGGCAATTTTACTTCGGAAACAGAAATGTCTTTAGGCGAAATGTTCTCGTTGGTATTATTTTTAAAGAACTGGATTTTAAACGTTTTCTTTTAATTATCAAATTAATTTCGTCTAAATTGTCTATTTTATAGTTTCTTTCTCTGTTATGAATGCGTCAATGTCTTTATCATCACAATGCGAGAATATAGAATCAAAAACTTGTTTCACTTCTGTTTAAAAACATGAAATTTTAAATTCGTATAACTTCAGCAATTCTGTATATGCTTTTCCAATAGTTGGATTTAATTTTTCTTTAAACCTTGTTACATTAGGTTTTACACTTTTTTTATTTGTTTTAGCCGATTTTAATTTGGCCATATTGATAAGTATTTAAAATTTTACTTACCAATTTTTCGAACGTATGGATTGTTTGATAGTCCAGATTGCAGTAGTTCGTAGGTATTCAAATAATATCCTGCTGCTCGACGGTCCAAAAATGTTGTGGATGCGGATGCGATGTGTTTACGAAGATCAATTAAACATAAACAATTGAATTTTTAACTATATATTTAAATATCTAAATGCGTTGCATGCCTCTATCGGCGAAAACAAAACTGCAGTTTTACATGAGTGGCGTTCTAGCCAACATGCGCCAAGACGGCGCCAAGAACAAGATATCACCAAATGCATTGAAAACATATTGTTCATACAAGAAAAACAATTAGTACTTAACACCATAAACATCACTGCAGAAGTTGTAAGCAAAATAGGTACCATTCGGTTTCGAGGGCCGTAAAAAAATTGCAGCGAAAATGTACGCGCAAAAGCGCCAAATCTAGCGAAAGCGCCCATTTAACAGCGCGCCAAATCTAGCGTACATGCTGATTTCAGATTGCGTAAGTTTATATAGTTCTATATTTCTTAAGACGCCACTGAAATACTAGTTTAATTTTTAAATCCTTTTTAATTTTAAATCCTTTTTTGATTTCAAATCCTTTTTTTTTATATATATCCTATGGTTTTAACAATTTGGGAATTGCCCATGACGAAAACTCGGCAATAGAATTTTGGATAAAGTGCAGAATCACCCACTGCTTGAAGCGTTTTTAAGAATTGCACATACTCGGTATCCATGAGCACATCGACCTATTTTCACTTTAAAAAAATTCTAAAATTTCACAAAACAGGCACTGCGCACACCACTTGACTTTATCTATTTACACATCGACTTATTTTCACTTAAAAAGTAAAAGAAAATTGACAAAAATCCATTTTTTTTAACCCTTGTAAAAAGCGGCAAACAAATAAGTGAGCGAGTCGGTAGCGAAATAGCGATGCAGGCATCCATTCAGTTATGTTTAGCAATTTCTATATAAATTATAATAATGATTTGAAATAGTTATTTACTCTTATGCTTTCATTCAGTCATTTTTAGCCTTTTTCATATAAATTATAATAATAAAAAGTATTATATGAAATTAACCTTTCATCTAAATTAAAACATCAATCTTAAATAGTTATTTACCATTATACTTCCTTTCTTGCCGCAATTATTTTTTACAGCATTGGCATCAACAATAGTTTTGCGGTTTTCTACGGCCTTCGAAACCGAATAGTACCGCAAAATATTATACGAGCATTGGATTTGCAGATTTGGCCTCCCATATAAAATTATTACGGATCAAGGAACACAGTTGCAATCACAGATGTCCAGGAGTTTGGTTTTAATATAAGGTCTAAAGTCCTTCACACTACAGCCTACCATCCCCAATTCAATGAGAAAACTGAGAAGCTAGCTTCATAGAACATTGAAGAATGTTATAAAAGCGCATAATAATTTTCAATGGACTGAAACACTACCAACAGTTCTGTTGGGTCTTAGATCTGCTTTAAGATGTGACACAAATCACTCGATTGCCCAAATGGTATATGGAACAAACATTAAACTATATGGTGAATTTTTCGATCCACCCAATTTCAAAGTTAACCCTGCTACCTTAGTGGGTAAGCTACTAAACTACATGGATAATTTAAAACCGATCAAAACACTGTGTTCTACCCATCAGAAAGTTTTTGTCCACAAAGGTTTAAAGAAATGCTGTCATGTTTTTGTGGGAACAGTAAAATTGAAAAAGTTATTTGAACCAACTTAAACGGGACCGTTTCAAGTATCTGACAGAAATGTGAAATTTTTTTCTGTGCTCGTTAAAGGCAAAACAATAAATATTTCTGTTGACAGTCTAAAGCCCGCATACATACTAGCTACTGATTCTGTACCTGACAAACTGATTGTGGATAACAAAACTAACCAGCATTCAAGCGAAAAGTTTTCCCAAGCTATGAACGACAGCAAAACTTTTTCAGCCAAGACCCGTTCCGGTAGATAGGTAAAATTTCCTGACCGCTATATGACAGCTTGTATTTATATTTTTACTTCACAAGTTCACTTAATTATGTTTTTACTTCGCGAGTCCATGAGCTAAATATTTAATTTTTTTTTTTTTTTTTTTTTTTTTTTTTTTTTGTTTTGTTGTTGTTGTTGTTGTTGTTTTTGAAAAATAAAGAATTAGAACTGGTTTCACAAGTCTGTTTGTTGTTTGCTTACATTCACTTTTTAAAGTATTGACGTATACAGTTTTATTTAAAAGACACGTAATGATACCAGTGATTTTCTTATTACATGTATAATGAAAATACACAGGGTTTATGCCAAACTAAGTAGAAAAATGGTTTTCCATTAAAGCTGCTTCACGTATCTTACCTACATGAAACTGAAATCATTAAATATTAGGAAAAGTATCTGACAGAAAGTTTTGACTATAGCAGTAACACACAAGATTAAATATAAAATATTTCTGTCAAAAATGTTTGATAGATTTAATACCAGAGGTTTTCTTATTATAATAAAATTACACAGGTTTTATGTAAAACTAAATAGAAAAATAGTTGTCCATAAAAGCTGCTTGACATGTCTTTCAGAATCGGAGTAGAGGAAAAAAATGAGCTTTATAACTCTGTACATTCAAAGGCAAATATTCTTTAATAAGTATCCTGTTATAAGCATTTTAAAAATCTCTTTTTAAAATGCTTAACTATAAGCACTAGAACATAATTATAATTTTAATTAGTTAGTATATAAAACACTTAATTTAAATAACACAGCATGCACTGTAAATATACAGAAATAATTTTAAATGTCTAAAACAAGTCAAATAACAACACCTGTTACCCCAGCAAATTCTAAATTAATCTAATCTAAAATTAAAAATTAAAAAATCAAGTCAAATAACAACACCTGTTACCCCAGCAAATTCTGGAAATCAACTGGCGGACAACGATCTGTAGTTCCATTACTGGCCTAAAAATGCAACTTTACTGCAACCTTTCAACCAATATCGCCAGGTACATTTTTCGGTACACTTCCCGCATTTGTCTGTGCATAATTGTGCAGACCCAAATTGCGGAACCTATTACCCCAGCAAATTCTTGAAATCAAATGGCGGACAACGATCTGTATTTCCATTACTGGCGTAAAAATGCAATTCTTACGACAACCTTTCAACCAGTATCGCCAGGTACACTTTTCAGAACACTTTCCGCTTTTATGTGAACGTAATTGTGCAAACCCAAATGTTTAGGCTTTTGAAAAGCACCAGGAAGCAGAATTTAAAACCTCCAGAAATTGTACGTAGCAGCAGTATATCTTCTTGCGGCACTGACTGTAACTTAGTGCCTTTTCAATAAGTAGCTGATCGAAGAAATTTCTTTTAAGTAACTTTAAGTTTCATTTGCTTCGTAATCTTTAGTAAACTTTCAAAAGGGGTAAAATCAGCGCTAAATTATCTTCCTGAATTGTACAATTCTTAATTTTAGTCTTTCAACGGAGCCAATTCAGAGAGAGGTGTTATTATTTATTTGAAAAAAATGAATAAATTTTATTCCGTTTATAGAAGAATTAATCTTAGTTTTAATGTTCTTTCGGTAAAATTGCATTTTAACTTCAAAAAAGACGCGAGATATTCGAAACATCAGGTTCTAATTAAATTCTAACTTTTAAAAATAACGTTCAATTGGGTATCTTATATAAGCTGTTCTTAATATGTGTGTGTGTGATTATGGCAAAGCCTCGAGGGCTATCTGCCAAAGAGGAGAGATGCCTTCGTGAAGGACTTTCTAAGGGAAACTGGCTCGTATACACGTTACACATGGGGAAAACCACGAAAACGCCCATGGAGCCAGCCCGTTCGCGGGATTCAAACCTCGAACCGAACTACCAGTGTTCACCGCTTTTACCGCTCAGCCGCTGGTGGGCCTGTTCTTAATATGAATTATTGAAATTTAAGTAACGCCTGTAAAAACGTATTTTGTAATTCAATGAAAAAATAAAATACAAAATTTTCATTCTCCTGAGAAATGTTGTAAACCATTACTTCTATGAATGTGGAATATTTTTGTACTTTTAAAAATACAATTTTAAATGAGAAAATAACTATTTAACTAAAAGAATAATTCCGCAGCTACAGATATTATTCTAGATTTATGTATTTTTGTAAATACCACTGAAAATTTCAAAGTAATAATACAATATTTAAAAGAAGAGATTTAAAATATTTATTGTTATGCTATGATAGATAAAAAGCAGTAGTACTGAAAATGGGTTTGTTTCTGAAGCTTTCGGTAATTTGTTCCTTTGTTAATGATGTTTATTCTCCGTAACAAAAAGTAAAATATCGTTAAAAAACTAACTTACAATTCATTTGGAGAGAATTTTATTTTCATTCTGGAGTGCACTGCTCTCCGAAAGTGATATACACTGCTCGACACTGAAAATGCAACACCAAGAAGGAGTGGTCAGAAAGTGATGAAATTTGGAAAAAAGACAGAGACAACAAGCAGCAATAAATTATCTTTATTTTAAAATGATTAAAGCAATAGCGCCCCAAACCATTATGCCACATTGTCGCGCGGTGGGGCGTTCCACAGTTACTGCCGGATTAGATCTGTCTCCACGTCGATGCCACACACGTATGCGGCGACTGTCACTGGATAAACAGAAGCGTGTCTCATCTGAGAACACGACGTTTCGTCATTCTGTCATCCAAATCTCTCCAGTCTGGCACCATTCTAAACGTTGGCGTCTATGCTGTGGGGTCAATGGTAGTCTTCTTAACGGACGCCGTGAGTGCAGGCCACGTTCAACCAATCGACGGGAAATGGTTCTTGTCGACACGAAAATATCCAGGGTATCTTGCACATGCTGCAGAATCGCGGTACAAGTGACTTGCGGGACCGCCACAGCTTGTCGGCGGATGCGTGGATCCAAGCGTGCTGACGTCACTCTGGCTGCACATGCACCCCTCCTTCTTCCCACATTTCCTTGTTCCAACCATGTTCGCCATAGCCGATGCACCGTGCTCGCATTCATGTGGGTATCAGCTGCGATTTGACGTAAAGACCAATCCGCTCTTCTCAGTCCGATCACCATACCCCTCGTAAAATCGTCTATCTCCTGTAAGTGCCTTCGTTGACGGCGGCCTGGCATTCTCTCCTATTACACATATCCTCTGGGACAAAAACCAACTTTCTTCGATAATTCGTCTGGCAGAAATAAAATAACGACACGAATATTGCCCTTTCTGCACGTTCCTTCCCTTATATCTTACTTCACGTGCGCCGGAGAGCTGCCCATTTCACATCATTCGCATAACTCAGTGACGTGCGTCTACTCTAAAATTTGCATAAATTTCTGACCACTCCTTCTTGGTGTTGCATTTTCAATGTCGAGCAGTGTATTTTCCTAGTTTAATGCTTTATAGAAAAACTATTTTATAAGTAAAAACTGCTTTTAGATGATGTGAGTGAGGTATAAAAGGACGATTGCAGTTCATAACGCATGGACAGCTGAGCAAAAAAATTTATATTATTTTCTTCTTGCTGATTATGATCGTAGAACCAAACGATGCTTTTGCTGTCACTTTTTCTAAGCATCTTGGATTGAAGGCAAGTAGCATTGTTATTATCTTTTATATGACAATTATTTTTATAGCTTTTTCTACCAATAGAAACAATAATATTGCTGCATACAATTTGAAACCTAATGAAAATAGATATTTTGCTGTAAATAGCAACACATTATGGGTATATCCATGTCGCGAAATAAAAAGGTATTAAACAGCAAACCGATATTGACCACTTTGACTTTCGCACACAATTTGATTTTTATTATCAAGAACGAAATACCTCTTTCCAAACATCTATTGCTAATAAAAAGTGAAGTCATTTCTGGGAAAATATTCTATACGAACAAAACTAAAATCGATGAAAATGATGAATTAATTGATATTGATGCAAATGATAGAAGCAAAAGCATTTTAACAAAATGGAGAGGAATACTTGAAGTACGATATACAGAACATCAAAATGCAGCCGAAATAGAATGTGGTATCTAATGTAGGAATCCATTTTCACATTACGAGATAAGCACGCACAGCATCACCAGCAGAAATATGAATGAACAAGACGATATTAATTTAATAGATCTGTGGACAGAATGTGTTGAAACGGACTCTGGCTCACAGTCAAATTCCGCCAAAGGATAAAAATAAGAGTTTTGAAGTTAAAGCTGTGATAACGATTAAAGAAAACATTAGACATAAAATTTCCTATGAAATGTCGTAAATTGATCAAAATATTACCAATGGTAAAGTTCGAAAGTAATTCATGTGCTGTATCAGAACCTTCTTAAGACGATCCTCTCTGCAAGTGACCAGTATAACTATGAAACTCTCATTAAATCTTATCTGTATTAAATATTATTCTAATACAGCAGGCTTCATAGAAGTGTAAATAATATTAAATCCTAAATTGTCGCCTTAGAGAGACTACACTGTAGTTAACGTCATTAATAGCTGTTGTTTTGAGGTGCGTTGGTTAGACTGTATTTTAAGGACAACTTTACAACAACAACAACCAATTTTATTTTGTTGAACTGTAATATAACTAAAATTTTAAATCAAAGTAATGAATTCCCGACCATACGGGATCAAAACATGTATGCTTCGCTAGGAGTCCGAATTTTAACTAACTGAATTGCGCTAAAACAATGCGCTGTACATAACTTTTATTGCCGCATAGGAGATAGCATACCGCCCCACGTTGCAATATCTATGGTATGCAAACTAAATTTTACAATTCAATATCAAATGTTAACATACAATTCAATATCAAATGTAACAATTCAATATCAAATGTTAACAATTCAATATCAAATGTTAAAGCATACAATTCAATATCAAATGTTAACAATTCAGCTATTCATTTTTTAAGCATTAAAAAAAGACTTAAAGTTAGTAAATCCTTTACAGAATGAAATAAACAATTCAAAAAATTCGATAAAGTTTGAACATTTGCGGATTTTTTCAATAATTACGGTAAGTACATCAACAATTCAAACAGTAAAAAAATTCAATTTTTTTCATCAAGATTACTAAAATATAAGTATAATAAAGAGTAATGTATACATTTTGTTAACAATGAAATTTAATCTTTGTAATTATCGTCAAATAGGCAATAAACAAATTTTTGATATTGGCCTTTTAATTGAACCAAATTTTGTGTTAATGAATGCTACTCGTATCTTACCATCTTTACCACGAATGATCTGATCAATTCTTCCTAGTAACCATTTAAATGGAGGTAACTGATCATCTTTAATAGTAACTATTGTATTTTTTTTTTATATTATCCTTTGAAAAATACCATTTCTTTCGTTGTTTCAAGTGATTAAGATAGTCCGTTATCTACCGTTTTCATATAATCTGTATCATTTTAGTTAATTTTTGCCATCTTGCCAATCTGCTTTCTGACAGATCTAAAATTTGAGGTTCCATAATTGAGTTTATGGGTCTACCTATTAAAAAGTGACCTGCTGCCAAGGGTTCGTAATCTGATGGTTCAGACGATAAAGGAGAAAGAGGTCTCGAATTTAGTATTCCTTTTAGTATTCCTTCAATTTGATCAATTACAGTTAAAAATTCTTCATAGCTAAGTTTAACATCAGAAATACTTTTAAAATGAAATTTAAAACATTTGATTCCGGCCTCCCAAATTCCACCAAAATTGGGGACACGAGGAGGAATGAATTTCCAAGAGATATTTTCATATGCAAAATACTTACCCAAACTTTATCAGCGACAGTACTAAAGAAGCAAGTTTTCTTTAACTCTTTGTGAGCTCCTACAAAATTAGTTGCATTTTTACTAAACAGACATGAGCTTTTACCTCTACGCGAGAAAAACGTTTTAAAAATGCAATAAAGGCTTGAGGTGTTAAGTCAAACACTATTTTTAACTGAATCGCTTTTGTAACTAAGAAAACAATGATTGCTATATAAACTTTATGCAAAATACCTTTCCTTTGATTTCTATATTTGATTAGAAAAGGGCCTGTGAAATCTGTGTCGTGTTATAAAAGGTTCGGTTTGGATTTACACATTCAGGAGGTAAATCGTCCATTAATTGATCTGAAATGATAGGTTTATGACGAAAACAAATTACACATCCGTGAACTGTTTTTCTAGCTAAGTCCTTTCCACCAATGGGCCCAAACCCTTCCCTAACAAACTGTAACAATGCTTGAGGACCAGCATGAAAATTTTTCAAATGATAATGAATAAATATTAGCTTCGTAAGCTTATGATTTTTTGGCAATAAAATTTTATGTTTAGAATCCTAATTAATTGTGGCATGAGTTAAGCGACGTAATATACTTTTTCCATCTAAAAATGAATTTAAAGTTTTTACCTGACTTTTGATTACTCTCTGATCTTGAAGTGATTTGATCTCCTATGAAAATTCTATTACCTGAACCATTTTTATCAAGTACATTTCCGCATCTTGAAACTCAGTATTAATGGGGCCTGTTTTCTTCACTGGACCTTTCAGATTGGACAGAAACCTGAAAGTAAGACTTAAGATTCTAATTAGTTTAACATAATTATTTGTTGATTCAAAAAAAAAGGTATTCCAAAACAAGTTTAAATTGCAGTTCAAATTAATTTCTAAAGGTTTTTTTTAAGTTCTAAGCAGGAGAATCTATGAAAGTCTTGTCAAGTTGAAATAAAGAAGCATCACTAAGTTCTCTCTGTTCTTTCCATTCCACCACAAAGAAGATTTCACAAGTTCATGAAGATAAGCACCGCGGGAAGTAAGATCTGCCGGATTATTTTCTGATGATACGTGCTTCCAGGATCGAGGCTCTACTGGTCTTTGGATTTTGGAGACTCTATTTGCAACAAAGGTCTTCAAAAGATGTTGAGAAGTCTTCAACTATGACAGTGCTATCGTTGAATTAGTGCACAGAATGATGTCATCTAAATGCATCTTCAATGAGTTGCTAATTTTCGAAATCAGATGAGCCTATAACAAACATGCACAAAGTTTCAATCTTGGAATATATAAGATTTTCAATGGAGCCACACGAGATTTGCTGGCTAGTTGATGAGATGATGAGCTGTGATCTTCATCGACACAATTCAAGTAGACAACTGCACCATAAGCGAAGCATTTGCATATCCAATGAGTGAAATCCATTGAGTAAATCCAATAAGGAAAGTATCTGAATTTAATACACATGCACAAGAAAATAAACTTCCTTCGCTGACAAACGCTATTTTTAAGCAAAGATGTTACACATTAAAAAATGGGCAATATTCATAAAGTAATATTATTCAATTTAAAATACATAGCTCTATATCTCTGTTCCAAATCTATATTAGTCTAACTTCAAACGTAAATTTTGTGAGTTTACAATGTAGGGTTTATATTTATTTTAACTAACATTTATTTTAAGTTTAAACTATCTTTCCTGTCAAGCCTTACTTTCCCCTGGAACTGCCAATGCCAGAATATGTAAATTTTAGTAGAACGCGCAAGGATTCAAATTATCAGCGGAAGTATTCTGATTTAAATAGGAAGGAAACAAATTCGGTGTGTGATATTCTTACTTCACCAGCGCGGAGGTAGTTAGCGAGAAATTGAAGAACCCCGCGTTTCGGCCTATGTGCTTGGCGGGAAGTAGTGTTAATCGTTCAAGTGAGCTTCAAGTCTGCTGAATTAGCAGCGGTGTTGTAAAACGCGGTGAGTTAGTTATTTTAGAGAGCCTCGTAGTTAGAGTCTTGTCTTTAAGTTCTTTTCAGGTTATTATTTTTATTTGACTGCCGAGTTGGCACAGTCTGTGAGCGTCAAGAGCACGCAATTGTAATTTTTACGTTGAATAAAAAGGGACTTAAACCCTTCACAAGACTGTGTTTTATACAGTTTTCACAGTCACCTCTTGGTTGCGTGCAAGTTGGAGGCGCGCAACGTTACATTGGCGCCCGAACAATTATCGAACTGAAATGGCCGAAAACTGGATGGAAGCCGCTGGACAACACCAAGAAATGACAAGCCAGTTAGAAGGATTTGGATACCTGGTCCAGACTTTGAGAGCGTCAATCAAGCCAAACGTCCATTTCGACGGAAAAAATTCGGTGGCGGTATTTCTAGAAGGTCTAGAAAACCACTTTCAGCTCTACCCTGTTCCCGAAAGACAAAAGGTTGCCATCGCCACATCAGCACTAAGAGGACAGGCCGCGCTATGGTGGAAAAATATAGGCAAATTCTTATTAGGGGAATCTGGAAGCCACACGTATATATTTGAAAATTTCAAAAAATCGTTAGTAAAGGCCTTCCCCATAGTGAAAGATCGCGCAGGGCTGGAAGCCGAACTATATAGTTTCTATCAACGGGATACAGCACAATTGACGGACTTTATTTTACGAAAAATCAAGCTAACGGATATGCTGTATGGGAAGAAACCCGATGCGGAGATAATTGAAATAATATTACCAATATTGTTACCCGCTGTTCAAGACTACTTTGAAATTAGAAACCCAAGCACATTGCAGGAACTCTTCGAATTGGCGGTGAAGTTTCAAAATCGCAGAATAGCGGAAAAAGCGAGAGGGGAAACATATTCTTAAAGTACCCGAAGGAAATCTTCAAAGGAGGAAACCAGAAATGGAAATCGCTCTTATGGGGGAAAAAGCTATCAAGCTAACGCATCGAAACTCGAAGGTCAAGGCCCAAAAAGAAAATTTGAAAATAAACATCCGCGTACCCAGAAGACACAGATTGAAAGGAAAGCTTTAAACGAGTAGAGGGGCCTGTGAAAGGGAGGGTCCAGACCCCGGAAGTTTTAAAAAAACCCTCAAATAGACATTTAAATACGGTCATCGTAAAAAACTCACAGATACCAATTATACAAGTCCTGGTTGGCGATGTACCAGTAGAAGCCCTCATCGATACAGGAGCAGAAGGAAATTTTATGAGTGAAAATTTCTTCAAAAAGAATTTTTATAGGGTACGACTATTTAAAACCAAAAATACGGAAATTATAGCGGCGCAAGGAAAAACATGTCACTGCATTGGGAAATTATCATTAAACTTACAGGTAAAAGAGGAAAGTCTCAAAGTATTAATTTTTGTGGTGAAAGATCTGCAACATTCTCTTATTTTAGGTATGGAGTTTTTAAGGGCCGCGAGGGCCAAATTAAATTTTCAAGATAGTTACGTGGTGTTGGAGATGGACCAGAGGGTGGTGGAACCTGTGGAGACACCTCAAGTGGACCTTAGCCATCTGAATGACCATGAAAGGAAAGCAATACAGCAAATGGTGAGTAATTTTTCTCATTTGTTTTCAGAAAAACCAGGAAACTGCCAAATAGTGACGCACAAGATTTAATTAAATGCCGAAAAACCTTGTAGGACTAAACCATACCGTTATGACAAACAAAAAGACTTAATCATCGAAGAACATATTCAGGAGATGTTAAAGAATAAAATAATAACGCCCATAAATAGTGAGTACGCGAGTCCAGTCGTACTATGTAGGAAAAAGAACGAGTTTCCTCCTTCGGATAAAAGGGCTTGGAGGTTTGCTATTGATTACAGAAAACTAAATAGTATTACCAAATTTCCAGTTTACCCTTTGCCGGTTATACACGAGATCATTAGACAGATCAAATCGACAAGATATATGTCTACTTTGGACTTAACGTCTGGCTACTATCAAATAGCTATGAGACCCGAAGATATACATAAAACCGCGTTTATAACAAAATCGGGCACTTATGCATTTTTACGCATGCCTTTCGGGTTGTGTGGGGCCCCATCAACATTCCAGAGAGCTATGGACATTGTTCTAAAGCCTGTCCTAGAAAATCAACTTTAATTTATCTAGATGATATAATTATAACGAGTAGTACGTTGGAACAACACATTAATGACCTCGAACAAGTTTTTAAATTATTAAAAGAGGCCGGTCTTACAATTAACGCCTCAAAATGCAAGTTCGCAACTAAAGAACTTAAATATCTCGGTTATAAAATTTCGCAAAAGGGTATAGAAACGCAAGATTCAAAAATAAAAGCTATTAAGAATTTCCCACCGCCCAACACCGCCAAGAAACTTTCGTCTTTCCTTGGGTTATGTTCTTACTATCGATCTTTCATAAAAGATTTCGCTAATATTGTTGAACCACTCTTAGTAATCAAAAGAAAAAAGAGTAAATTTACGTGGACAGCGGAAGCTAACACAGCTTTTGAAAGATTAAAAGAAGCGCTTATTAATGCCCCTGTTTTAAAATTCCCGGAGGGGGACGAAAACCTGGAAATTGCAGCAGATGCGTCAGACTATGCGGTGGGTGCGGTTCTTATACAAAATAACCATCCGCTGGCATTTTTTAGTAAAACATTGAATCAGACTCAAAGGAATTATACAGCTACAGAAAGAGAAACATTAGCCGTATTAATGGCTGTACACAAATTTCGAGTTTATTTCGGCAAATCGCCAGTAACAGTCTTTTCGGATCATGCGGCTGTTGGTAGACTTTACTCGGGGAAAAACCTAACGCCCAGGTTAATAAGATGGGCTTTAAAACTCCAAGAATATAATATCACAATAAAATATAAACCGGGTAAGGAAAACAATGTAGCTGACGCACTTTCTCGTATAAAACTGGACGATGAAGGAAATGAACTTAAATGCGCTGTGTTGACTTCAAAAATTTTAGATTCTAGAGATACGGTTATTACTGAACTGAAAGCTGATCCTGAATTTGGAAATATCTATGCTTATTTGAAAGACCCCGAAAGCTTTGAGCATACAGATATCGATGCGATAAGAAATAGAGCAAAAAACTATGAAATAATAGATAATTTATTAATCTATACGAAAACAACAAACGAAAATCTTGAGTATAAGCCAGTCATCCCAGCCTCGCTTCGATTAAGCATTTTGAAGGAGTTGCACGAAGCAAAAACAGCGGGCAACCTAGAGGTCAGAAAGACTTTAAAAAGGGTACGCGAGGCGGTATATTTCCCGCAATTATACAAAATAGTAACGGCGTATGTCAGGTCCTGCAATCAATGTCAGTTAATAAATGATATTAATTACTGCCCGGTCGGGTACTTAAATAGCATTCGCGCTACATTTCCGAATGAAATTTTAGGCATAGATCTTCTTGGTCCCTTCCCCCAGAGCGAGTTAAATAAAAATCGTTTTCTTTTAGTAATAGTAGATCATTTTTCAAAATGGACAGAAATTGTTCCACTTAAACGCGCGTCAGCCAAAACAGTCGCAGATGCATTCTTACACAGATACATTTTAAAATACGGTGCACCGATAAAAGTCATTAGCGATAACGAAAAACAATTCATTAGTCAAATATTTGAAAACATATGCAATGGACTTGGCATACGCCATATCAAAATGGTTCCGTATAGACCACAAGCTAACATAGCAGAAAGAGTTAATAAAAATATAGTAAAAATAATTCGCAGTTACGTGAGCACACATCACAAGCGCTGGGATGGCTACATAAATGAATTAGCTTATGCTTTAAGAACGGCACATCATGATACTACGGGAAAAACTCCAGCAGAATTATTCTTAGGCCGAAAATTAATTACGCCTTTAGATAAATTATTCTTTGTGCAACAAAGAGAGCAGGAGTTTAAACAAAAAGATGGGCAAAATTTGATTGATCAGGCGCTTAAAACTTCGGATACGGCAAGAAATAGGCAGAAAATATATTATGATAGAAAACGCCGTGAAGCAGATTTTAAAGTTGGGGATAAAGTATTGAAGCGGAAATTTTCTTTATCAAGTGCCCCAAACAATTTTACGGCAAAGCTAGCTCCAAAGTTTGAAGGCCCTTATGTAATTCAGGAAATCAAAGGAGTAGTCTTATATCTTAAGAACGAGAGAGGGGAAATCTGTAAAGCAAGCCCCGACCAGGTGAAAAAATACTATAATCCAAATGATTTTGAAATCCTTAAAAGTTTCTTGCAGGCCTCAAGTCTAAACGAAGTAGAAGGTCCAGAGACTACAACAACTATTCCACCACCCAAGAAACAGAGAACTGAAGAGAGACCTAGCCCTTCTACAACCCGGACGTCGGTATCAAAAAGAAAAAATAATTTTGAAACTCCAGCGTTTAAGAAAAACAAAAATACAGATGCACCGGGTAAAGAAACCGTGGTAAAGAGAAAAACACCACCTACAAAGGATTGTAGGAAAAATTATACATCAAGGAGAACGCGCACACGGCCACAGAGTCACGTGCCAGCAAGGCCGCCGTTCCGGAAACTGAAACGGCCACAGGAGGCACAAAAATACGAGGAACAGAAGAAATTCAAGAAGGACTCCAGACCGGAGGACGTCAAGACCAGCCGTCCCAGGGAGAAACGGAAATGCCAACAACCAGACGATTACTCCGCCAAGAGGCCAGCATGTAGACAGGGCCAGATTACCAATTAGGCACAGTAGGCACGTGCCTAGGGCCTACGAAGGCCAAAGGTCTTAGGGCTTTGAAAAAAAATATTTTGAAATAAAAATACCCCAAAAACTTATAAACATTTTTATATTATTATATAGTGAAGGTCAAAATAATATATGTAAATACAAATACACAAAAAATACGAATACAAAACGTTTGGTTTACTAAGTAGATCCTAAAATAACTCCTTTTTTCGGGATTTTGACACAGCGAATTCGTATATTATATCTTCAAAATTAATGCCGCGAGCGACATCCCTTTCAATACACAGAAGGCCCAGTGACGAAGTTCTCTCTTGACCCATAGTTGAACGCATAAAATTTTTTATAAGCTTCAACTTGGAGAATGATCTTTCTCCTTCTGCATTCGAACCCAATATCGAAAGGTATATGCGCAATGCAATATTAACATTTGGGAAACTTGACACAAGTTTATCCTTTATTTGTAATTTGATGAGATCCGTTATAGAGGTGGTTTTGGGGTACAAATTTGAAAAAATCAAATACTCATCAACAAAGTTTTCTTCTAAGTCAGACGGATACATTTTTACCAGAGCTTGAGCCTTAACCTTGATAATGTCCTCGGTCAGTGTATTATCCGTAAGAAAACTAAATGTGTCATAAAGGCTGGTATACGCAGTGCGTCTCTTTGTCATTTCAGCGCAAAGCACATCCAGAACAATAAAAAAAACATTAATCTTAAAGGTATCTTTGGCACTGCGAGAGGGAGTCTCATCTGGCCCTTCATCGAACTGTCGTTTTCTCTTACGAACTCTAGTTTCGGATTCTTTAAATTCTGAATCTGGTGCAAGGGCTTTTGCCTTAAGATAATAGCTATTATACATGTCCTCAGTTCTGCAGTGAGATAAATATTGAATTAAACTGTCGTAAAGTCGCACCATCGTGTTAAACTCGATGCCAGGTTCTTGAAGAGATTTATTTACAATATCGACGTGTTTTAGTAGATCTTCCCAAATAACTGTGAGTAATACCATCTCCAAAGTATTCATTTGATGGATTAAGGTTTGTGCCTCAATCACTGTTGTAGGTTTCATACCTTCACTAGTTGAAATATTTGTAAGAATACCACGTATATCATCATAATGGGCACATAATGTTTTTACAGCCTCATAACGTGCTGACCATCTGATCTCTGAAAGTCTTTTTACAGAAATTTTACTTCCCAAAGACCTTAGTTTAGACCATCTTTGAGGGGACGCTGCAAAGAAATTGTAGAGCGATTGCAAAATTTCAAAAAATTTTACAGCTTCTAAGCAGCTTTCTGCCGCCGCTGTGCCAACTAGATTAAGACTATGAGCTCCACATGGTACCCAAGTGGCTGCGCTGTTGATTTCTCTAAATCTAGTTTGTACTCCCGAATACACTCCGCTCATATTAGCCGCATTGTCATAAGACTGACATCTGCAAAATTTTGGGTCTATTCCCTGATTTTCTAAAACTGAAATTAGAGTGTCAAAAAGATACTTGGCATCATGTTTTTCTATTTTAACAAACATCAAAAATCTTTCATATATATCTCCAGTTTTTGAGACATATCTAATAACTATGGAGAGTTGATCCGTATGGCTAACGTCAGGTGTAGAATCCACAGTGATTCCATAATACTTGGCTTCTTTGATTTCTGTAACTATTTTTTCCAATACTTTTGACCCCAGTAAAATTATTAGTTCTTCATACGTTGTGGAGGATAAATATGATACTTTTCCGCTGCCTGGATTACCGTATCTTCTTACATGTTCTTCTAGAAACGGATCAAATTTGGCTAAGAGATCGATACACCCAAGAAAATTGCCATTACTAGGATCACCATGTATTTCATTATCGCCTCTAAACGCTAGTCCCCTTTCGGCCAAAAACTTAATTACTTCCACTACTCTTCTTAAAACCGTTGTCCAATATGTGCTTTCTTTTTCCTTGACAATATCAAACGTCTCATCAATTTTTCTAGTTTGTTGGTAGTTCACTAAAGCAGAAATAGATGCAAAATGTTCTTTTGACACTTCATGACTTGAAATTCTCGAATGTGCGTTTTTCCAGTCATTAAAGAGGTTTGGATTTCCAGGTAGGTCCGATTTGAACAAAATACATTTATAACAAAAAAACTTGCCAGTAGATTCGGAAAATATCAACCAGTCCCTTTTTATAATATCATTGTTGTTCAGTTTTCTGAAAAAATAATCTTGTGATGGACATCTCATTATTTCGCCAAATTTAGTGGCGTATAACTTAAAATTTATATCCAATTTCTGCACAGGGTGATTACGAGAGAAGTAATCGATAAGATCTGCGCTTATGGTTGTCCACCGTGCTGGATCAGAACTGAAAATACTTGAGGCTGATGTTGTTGGTAGTGATTCAGGCACCACCTGCTTGGAAGCGTCGTTAAAATTTCGTAAACCCCCGTCAGCCTCGTCTTCTGTGACATTCTCAGTTTTATTGGTTGAACATTCTTGCGAGTCCCAACAAGCCTCAGCTTCTTTAGGTCTAACCTCGATCGAGGAAATATCTACCGCATCTGCATTATCTTCTGTCTCCTTAGAAATGTTAACATATTTCAATAAAGAACCTTTAATTTTACTAAGCGACTCACTCACTTTCTCTTTCTTTTTGCGTTTTTCATGTCCACTTTGGTGTTTTCTTTTATATACATCAGACATTTTTTGCTAAAAAAAAATATTTAAAAAAAGCTTTTATAAATTGCGCTTAAAAGTTTAAAATAATTTTTTAACTTTCTGATATACCATAATAAAAGCGATGGGCACGCACAAACTAAAATTTAAACTTGTTTTCTCCTTCTTCTCGTCACCTTTAAATATACATTTTAGTTTGCGCCCGTCGCTTTTATTATGCTATCAGAAAGCTAAAAAGTTATTTTAAATTTGTTAAGTAATGCATTTTAAACTTGTAAAAACGAAACCCGGATTTACGAGTATAGATTAAAATTAAGCTATTCCAAAGGTGATTTGGACTATACTATTTCTACGACTACTACTGGAGATTTTTTACAATAGTATGGCCAAACCACCCCATAGTAGGCTGCATTCTACGGCGGACTATTATACTAATAAATAAATAATTGATAAAATGAAAATTCTATTATTTATAATGGAATGAAGCAATATTCCAGAATCAAAAACTAGGTTGAAATAAGTAGAGTATAAAAACAACTTTCCTTTACTTACCTTACTTATAATAAATTTAACTTCCAGTTTTTAAACTAAAGATTGACTTGGGGTTGAGCGTGATTAAATACAAGCACAGGCATACACGCTCTATCGTAGTGTTTACATATTAACTTATTACACAACTGAGCTACTAAAACAAAAGACCTTAGCAGCAGGGAAAACCTCTCGATCGCGCGCAAGCGTTTGGTAGTGGGCATGGAAACGTGGCCAACTGTGTCAAACGCATGTGCCCGTCCGAGAGGTTTTCCCGGCGGCTAATGTCTTGTCATGTTCATGTACTAAAACCCTGGAATTCTGCATGGAATTTGGTAGATATAAAAGTTGCATTGTTGCAGATAAACTCAATTCTGGAATTATGGCTATTGAAAATGGCTCTATGAAAAATAAAAACATTAAAATCCCAAAATAAAATAATGTTATTTTACCGCATCATCACATTTTCGGATTTATATCTACAACAAAATTATTACTTAATATTAGCGGTCAATTTCAGTTAAAAAATGTTTATTATTTCGGGGCCTACGCTGCTGGAGTGCCTAGGGCCTACGACACCCTTAATCCGGCCCTGCATGTAGAGGACGCAAAAGAAAAAGTCAGGTGGACGACACTCGGAGGGCAGTAAGGAGAAGATTAACATCCATGAAACCTCTAACTTGGAACCAATTCTGCCAAAAACGAATGACGGAGTTTCAAGCATCGAAAACTCAAAGATAAGTTAAAACCTTCTATAATTTTTTTTTCTCTTTTGTTCCGAAATGTTATGCATAAGTACGAAGTTCTATGTTTTGACGAAAGTCAATATGTCTCGGTTGAGACTTAGTTTTGTTTTACTTTATTTAGCTAAGGCAAAAGTATTATTTTCTTTAAGTGTAAAAGCTAAAAACAAGCATTTTCTGTCGGTCGAAAGACTAATTCTGTTATGTTAAAGCCAAAATTTGGCCGAAGATAAAAATAACTTCGTATTCTTGTATTAATAAGAATTTTAGTTTCAGTGCCGCCAGCTTGGCGAAGAATGAGTAAAGTAAAAATTTATTTTCTCTTATTCATTTTATGGTAAATTGTAAAAATCATATGTATTAAAATCTTGTAAATGTATGTAAATACTTGAATGTTATGTAAAAGTAGAATTTAGTCTAGAAGCATAAAATTGTAGATGCTAAAAGTGAATGCTTAAAAGCAATGAAGTCAAAATTTAAGTATTAAATTGTAGATAAAGTCATGCTTTAGAGCGAAAGCCTGCATGTTTAAAGATGAATGAGGGGGAAGTTAGAATGAATGTGTTTTGTAGGGTTCTCCACCTACATTTGAATTTTTAAGACTATTAAAGTAGCTCATGGAGTTGTAGAATGTCGAGTAAGGTGTGTCTAGTTGGTTGTTGAATTCTAACAAATCTTGGTGGTTAGGGGAAGTGTTGTAAGACTAAAACACGAATATTCCCGTTTGACACCACACATGGTGGAGAGCCAGGGTAAAGTTAAATTAATGCTTGAAAAATTGAATGAATGTGAAGTAAGCAATAACTAAGAAAAACGAATCGTTTAAAAACAAAAATTTATTGTGTCAAGAAAGTGTAAATTATAATGTATGTAGAAAGATACTGATACTTATTCCTTCCAGATGCTGGAAGGAAAGACCAAGATTGATTGATGAAGTCCAGGAAAAGTTGCTGTAAGAAGAGAGTTTTATAACGAGCAACAGAATTTTAGTATACAAATTGTTACATAAGATTTTTTTTGTGTAAACGAGGTTCTCGCCAGTTAGTTCAGAATTAGAGAAACATACAACAGGTCGTTTGTAGGACCTTTCTACATACATTATAATTTACACTTTCTTGACACAATAAATTTTTGTTTTTAAACGATTCGTTTTTCTTAGTTATTGCTTACTTCACATTCATTAGTTATTGCTTACTTCACACAAGTTTTCCAAATTCTGGCTGCGGCAAATGTAGGGTTTATATTTATTTTAACTAACATTTATTTTAAGTTTAAACTATCTTTCCTGTCAAGCCTTACTTTCCCCTGGAACTGCCAATGCCAGAATATGTAAATTTTAGTAGAACGCGCAAGGATTCAAATTATCAGCGGAAGTATTATGATTTAAATAGGAAGGAAACAAGTTCGGTGTGTGATATTCTTACTTCACGAGCGCGGAGGTAGTTAGCGAGAAATTGAAGAACCCCGCGTTTCGGCCTATGTGCTTGGCGGGAAGTAGTGTTAATCGTCCAAGTGAGCTTCAAGTCTGCTGAATTAGCAGCGGTGTTGTAAAACGCGGTGAGTTAGTTATTGTAGAGAGCCTCGTAGTTAGAGTCTTGTCTTTAAGTTCTTTTCAGGTTATTATTTTTATTTGACTGCCGAGTTGGCACAGTCTGTGAGCGTCAAAAGCACGCAATTGTAATTTTTACGTTGAATAAAAAGGGACTTAAACCCTTCACAAGACTCTGTGTTTTATACAGTTTTCACAGTCACCTCTTGGTTGCGTGCAAGTTGGAGGCGCGCAACGTTACAACTTTATACTATGTTAGCTCCCAACGTCGTTTTTGCTATTTCCGAAAAGTGACTTGTCTAATGCTTTCGGAGATTGCATCTGCAGAGAATGGATATATAATGAATTAATAATCACAAAACTTTTAAGATGAAGGGTTTTAAATTAATACATTCATTAAAGATCTCTGCAATTAATATTAATACACATTTACGTAGTTAGCACTAGAAAAAATAATACTTTTTCTCTCTAGGGAAAAAACAGTGTATTTTTATATTAAATTCATCACTCTGCAGTGTTGCAAGTGTAATCTTATAGCAACAAAAATTCAACATACGTAATAATCGTTTCAGTACTGCTATCAAAATATAAACAAACGGTATGGAGTTGTATCCTCGAACCCAGGCAAAGTCAAGGCGTTCCTAAGCGTAGAGGAAAAGATATCAACCGAAGCCGTATCCAATCACGAGGAGGGATTTTCCCCTAGGTGCGTGGCGCGGTACAGAATGCTTATATGCTACCGGGCTCTTGTTGTTCTTTGAATTCTTAACATAGCCAATAACTTCCGACGGTCGGACTGGAACGATATTGTTTGTGAATGGGTTTGTTGTGTAACTGTTATGAAAGTCAGAGATAACCTGTTCTGTTGTTGTGCCATACATAATGTTTATGCAAAACTTGGATTCCAGATGCGAAGCTAAGAGTTCTGCTTTCTCAGTTTCGGTGTAATGGATCCTGTCAGGGCCTTTATGGGGCGGAATATTATTGTAGCATTTCCTATATTTAGAGCATGCTCTCCAGATGGAATTATCATCCGTGGAAAACAGACTTAATTATTAGTCCAGTTTTGTTGTCACTGAAAATTTGTTAGAGGCCTGACGGCTAAAATCCCATTTCCTGAAACGTAACTTTTACATTTTCAAAAGGATATCCTCTATTCTGCGAAATCGTGAAAAATAATTGCTATATAAGATGCCAAGAAGAAAGCTTTTTACAACAGACATATTGTGCTGTACCCAGTTCTTGGGTTAACATAGGTGAAGAAATCGTTTACAGCCAACTATTTCATTTACAGCTTATTCGTGTTTAGAAAAACGCGAGATCGAAAACAAATAAACCAAAGAACATGTTTCTTGAACCAAATGAGAGATAAATAGCTGAACCTGGTAACCATACACCTCAGAGTGACGATTTCCCTACACTATTATGTAGCAAATTCTACTTATGGGATACATAAAATGATGCATATATTGAAAGAAAAAAAAATAGATCAGATAATTCTTACAAGTGTTGTGAAAAAAATGTAAATTGACTGCGCTGAAAAGAAACTTAAATTGACTGACTGGTTGAGGAACTCTAAGCAAAATCAGAGCTAGATATAAAATTATTAGTACTAAGAACATATAGTGAATTTGAGTTTCAGAAAGCAGCGCCTCCTTTTACTCTGTATCACGTGAAGAACATCAGTAAACCCAACCAAAAGACGAAAGTAAATGTCCAGTGGCCGCCATCAGTCAACGAAAAAGGTGAGTGTCTGGTTGAAGGTCCAAATCAGTGAACTGAAGAATCTAGTATAAGTAAAAAATGTTAAGGATGGAGAATGTCAGTTGGATATTTGTGCTTTTCTCTGGGAAATGGAGAACATCTAAGAGAGTTGATTCAGTTGTTAGAATGAGTGAGAACTGAATAGAAAAAAATTTCTGGTCAGTTTTTGAATATAATCTTGAATTGTATCTACTTTGAGATCACGGTGGATATAAGAATTTGGAATGAACCAGGGCGCGTTGATGATCTCTCTGAGTGCTTTGTTTTAAAGAACTTGGATGTGTTGAAGGTGAGTTTTGGCAGCGTGGCCCCAGACAGGACTAGCATAGAGTATTGCTGGTCTAAATATAGATTTATATAAGAGGAGTTTATTAGAAACGGACATATGATTTCTTCTGCCAAGAAGTGGGCGCATAGTTGCAAGCGTGATATTGATTTTTTTCACAATTTCCCTGAGATGTTTCTGAAAAGTCAATTTTTTATCAAGAATGACTTCTAGATATTTAACTTCGTCAACCCAGACAATTTCTTCATCAAACAGAAGAGGACTAGGTGGAATGAAATTTGCTTGACCTTTGCGAAAAATTATTGCTTTTGATTTTTCGGTATTAACTGCAATCCTCCAAAGAGTGAGCCAATTTTTTAGATGATTGAGGTAATGTTGAAGAAGGAGCTGGACATCAGTAACAGTAGAAGCTTGGATCATAATTGCAGTATCATCAGCGAAAAGAGCAATGGTAATTTGTGGGTCCTTAGGAATATCGTAAATGTAAATGTTATATAAATATGGATAAAGTACAGATCCTTGAGGCACTCCAGCGAATATTTTTCTCTTGGAAGAAACAGAACTGCCAATTTTCACTGCAAAGATTCTGTCTTGGGGATAGGAAGCAATAAGTCTAATACAATGATCGAGAAAGTTTAACTTAATAAGTTTGTATATAAGTCCCCGTTGCCATACCCTATCAAAAGCTTTCGCAATATAAAGGAAAATAGCTCCGGTAGGGAACTTACAATTGAAACCGTCAATAATATAGTTGATGACATGAAGCAGCTGGTGATTAGTACTGTGAAGATGACGGAAGCCAAACTGTTCGTCTGGAATGTAGGAACTCTGTGGAATAATTTGATTAAGATGATTAACTTTTTCAACTATTTTAGAAAATTGGCTGAGAAGGCTGATTGGGCGGTAGTTCTGGAGAAACTTTTAATTTTGATGCGGTTTTGGGAAGACGACGATGATGGCATATTTCCAAATATTAGGAAAGTAAGAGAATTTAATGATAGAGGTGATTATGTTAGTAAGACAAGTGATGGCATTGATAGGAAGATGTTTCAACGCTTTGGTAGAAATACCATCAACACCAGGAGCTAATATAATCGGCAACCAGCTTAGGCGTGGCAAGGAATGTAAAGTTCAAAGGACCTGGTATTTGTAGGAAGGTATTAACAGTATCACTAACTTTGGAGATATGATTGTTGTCGTAGGGAGTAGTATTGGGAGTAAACGGTTCTTCTAGTATATCTGCAAAGTTGTTAGCTTTATCTTCGTCTGAATAAATCATTCCGTTGGTACCATGAAGTGGAGGAATTTGCTTGAAGGGTTTCTTAAATTTCTTTGCAATGTCAAAAAGAGAATTATCTTCAGTTGCGAGAGAGTTGAGGAAGTTACGCCAGCGTTGCGTCTTGAAGTTATTAATGTTTTTGTAATCTCACGTTGAAGAGCGTTCAGTTGAATTTTTAGCCTCGAGTCTCTTGTATTTTGCCAGTTTTTCCTAATACGATTTTTGCATTTGATTTTTTGTCTTATGCTGGCTGGAAGTTGGAAGAAAAGGTTGGAAACTGATGAATTTATTGGTTGAAAAATTGATAGTATGTTGCATAAAGGTAAAATTATTAGTCAGAATTTTGATTAGCGTATGTTAAATATAGGATAGTCAGTATATCTATGTTAAAGTTCTGTTATACCACGCATAAAAAATAGTTACATTAAATAATTATTTGTAAAAATTCTGTAAATAACTGTCTTCAATTTGAATTTTTTAATACGACTAGCTAATCTGAGAGAACACGATAAATATTATTGTTAATAAATAATACGCAGAACAATATTTTAACATTTATCGTAAAAGCCGTCACTATGGCAACTGTAATATGTCAAAATTGTGCTGCATCATTCTGGCAACGTCTGAAAACGTAACAGTGTGTTTTTCATCAGTGCGTAAGCAGGTATAAGGTTGTGTTTTGATTACAGTGTTCAAAATCAGCTATGAAAATAACAGTAACAACGTTAACGGATGTACTTGTCACAATAGAAGTGAGCCCGGATATGGAATTAGAGAATTTTAAAGCATTATGTGAATGTGAGGTCGGGTTACCATCCCAAGAAATGGTCATAACTCACGAGGGTCGCCCTCTCCTTGATAATAAAAAGGATTTACGGTCTTATGGAATTAAAGAAGGTGATGTACTCTTGATTCAACAAATGCTTCTTCAGCCTCCTTCAAATCAACTCCCTGATTTAGGAATAGATTTCAGTTCCATCCAGTTACCGGGAAGTGTAGCTTCTGCCCAGGTAACACCAACTACTCCAACACAGAATGTATCATCTCCCACACATGCTCGAAGCGATGAGGTAGAACGTCTTATGCAGGCTTTAAGAAATAATCCTGCTCAGTTAACTCTTCTGAAGCAAAACAATCCCCGACTGGCTGATGCATTCTTATCAGGGAATAAAGAGTTATTTGGGGAAGTTTTAAATATCCAGCTTGCTGAAAAATCAGAACGGGAGATGAAGCGTATCCAGATTATGAATGCTGACCCTTTCGATCCTGAAGCTCAGCGCTTGATAGCAGAGGAGATCAGACAGGACAACGTTGATTCGAACATGGAAGCAGCAATTGAATATCATCCTGAAAGCTTCGGCCAAGTGACTATGCTGTATATTAATTGTAAAGTGAATGGTCATCCAGTCAGAGCTTTTATTGACAGTGGTGCTCAGACAACTATCATGAGCCAGGCATGTGCTGAAAGGTGTGGTATTATGCGACTTGTAGATAAGAGATGGGCTGGATATGCTAAAGGCGTGGGCATTCAGAAAATACTTGGCCGAGTTCATTTGGGCCACATTCAAATTAATGATGTGTTTTTACAGTCATCTTTCTCAATTTTAGAAGAACAAGTAATGGATATGCTATTAGGTTTAGATATGTTAAAACGACATCAGTGTTGCATTGACTTAAAAAGAAATGTTTTAGTAATAGGAACAACAGGCACTGAAACTCCATTTCTAAGTGAAGGAGATCTTCCTAGGAGTGTTTTAACTGAACCTGTAGTACCTGGTGAAATGGATACTAGTCCACCTGGCATTTCAAGTAGTAATAATCAAACAAAAGGAAGTTAATTATGCATATATCATATATGTTTTATAGTTTATTTGATACTGTAAAATGATATTTTGAAAGATTAATCATACCAAAAATCAAGATCAAATAAGTGGTTTCATATTTTAAAACATCAGTAATTTTATTTGTATGCATTATGAATTTATATTAATATCATCTCGTGAACTTACTTTCTATATCATATTCATATAAAATGTGTGGTTTTTTTTCCTTTACTGGTAAGATCTGTATTAGAGAGAATAAACTCAGTGTAATATTTACTTCTGAAAGTTATAGTATTTACACTGAAGCTTACTTGTGATACATTTAAGTCATCTATACATATGTGAACAATTTACAATTGCTTTAGCACAATTTTGCTCAAGATATTTTGTAATTTGAAGAATTTGCTTAATGTAACTTTGAAAATTACTGTCAATTGTACAAATGTTTTCAAGCTGCTTTTCCAGTTTTTTAATAAGACATTTTTGTTGCTAGTAACTTCAATGCATAAAATGTCATTTATGAAAATGACTTTTTACTAAAACTGAATTATTTTTATTATATTAATTATATGAATGTTTTCAGAATACAGCATATTATATATATTAAAACTCTGAAATGCTATGAATGTACTATACAGTTTTGAGTATTCAGAGTACTAAAATGTATTGAATGTCATTTACTGCTTTACTTTAAAATAAGACCTTCCATACATACACTTTAGGATAACTTGAGAAATAAAAATGAATATTAAATAAGAGCATAATTCTAATTAGAATAAAAGGACACAAGCTAATTAAACCAAAATATCTTACTATGATAACTGCCAACTGTCCCAGTAGGTCATTTGAATCTTCCAGTTTTTAATTTTTACCCTTTTACCAAGGAAAATGGTTCTTTTGAATTAATGATACTTAAAATAGGCAAATTTCACTCTTTCACCTGTAATGATTTTCATAGTAAATTTTAATTCATCTGAATATTTTTTCTTGTTACATTTTATTGTAATGCAATTGTAATTTTTATGCAAAGATTCAGGCAATGTTTAATCAATTAATATTTGTATATAATTTTGTTTACCTCTATATGTGGGATATCATTAAATTTATCCACATGAATACTATGAACTTTAATTATTATTTTCATCATAATTTGATAAATTAAAGTTTCCTTTCACTGCTTAGAATTTACTTGGCATAAAAATATAAGAAAATTACAAAATGAAATTAACCAAAGAACATAAAATTTAGAATATCCAATTAAATGCTAATATTTCACATCAGAAATGAATTACCAATATTTTAATAACTTGAAGCATGCATTATTAATTGAATTAATAATAATAAGTTTGCAGTTCCTTTGAAATGGTATTGCTGTGCAACATGAAGTACAGCTTCCTACCTTTTAAGATTTCAAGTTTGGGATATGTGATATAGAAATAAAATTTAGGAAAAGTTAGTAATATATTTTTATCTATGTTTTCAGAGCCTGTGACCAATTTGATAAATGAAAGCCTAAACTGAACTTACTTAGTTAAATATGGCTATTATAATTAGTGAAAGTTAAGCAATTGATGTGTATAGTAACATGTACAGTTTGTTTGGTATTTAAACAGTTTAATTATTCTGTGAATTATGATAGTTAAATTCCCTTTTCTTAATTGTTATTAATTTTAATAAAGTATGCATTTACGAGAACCAATCCAAATTTTAAAACAAAACTACTGCAGAAAAAAAAAGGAGTCTTATTTTCCAATAAATAAGGTATATATTATTCAAATGCTTGAGTTATTTTTTAAGATATGCTTTTACCTCAGATTGAACATCATGAATTTTTAATTATTATTTTTTTTTTTTAGGTAGACAAATATGAAAATAAACTGTAGCATATGCCTTCCCCCTTCTTTCTTTAGATTTGAGTATAAAACTAGTTTATTTTCTTATATTTAATGCTATTTATAAGCATCTATCAATTATAAAATGATATGCCTCAATAATTATATCATTTATCATATAATGGTACTTGTCATCTGTAGCGGTCTTTATAAGAAAGTGGATTTGGCACATTTCTTCACGCTGAACTATGACCCCCCCCCAGAAATAATCTTTAAAAAAATAATTTTTTTGGTATGCTTTTGTGTTTTTTTAGTAAATGGCTAACAAAATTTTAAAAAATAACAAATAGAATTTTCCATTATATTTAATAATAAATAAAATTTTCTAGCATGTTTATATATGTTGTTATTTTAAATAACTTGCTTGCATAATTGTACTAAATACAATAACTAATGTATATCTTTAATAAGGGTACTTACATGCTATTGCAACCACCTTAGTAGAAGTCACCAAATTTTCAGAATGTGCCGAACTCTGGCAACCATGTTCATAATAATACTTCAGTCAAGCAGCTTCTTTCTGTTCATGATATTAACTCAATTTTATCAAATTTCAAAGTATCACTTGCAGAATTTGCCAGTGATGCAGGAAATTAAATTAAAATTTCTGGAGGAATTTAATATTTTTCCACAAAATCTCGAAAAGGAAAAATGAGATGCCCTTGATTGATAACTGGTGTGCAGTGCTGAGTTTATGCAAGTCTCTTATCTATTTTTAAATGAAAACAGATCAATATGTATATGGGATGAAGAAGATGTCTAAAAATTAGAGGAGGAATTTTCAAAAAAAGTTTGTGTTTTATTTTTTAATGTACCATATAATCCTTATTTATTAATTAAAATTTGCATTTTAAATTTTTAGAGTGTGTTTTCTTTTGATATGTTGATAGTGTTTGGAGACTTATAATAAATATTGATAGCTTGCTTTTTTTTTTTTTTTTTTTTTTAATGACAAAATTGCCACCTTGCACTTGATTTTAACTTTTCAATCTATAAAAAATAATAACCATATTGTGCCAAAGTTGTTCCGTTAATATATAAGTACCTAAATAAGTTCTGCTGAATTATACTGTTATTTTAAATAAACTGTTGATAAGATTATATTAAATGTGATAATAAATATGAGTTTATAATTAAATTCCTTCTATATATCTGTAGCACGAAAGGCCAATTTATCGTTTGTTGCAGTCAATTTCATTTTCATGGATGCTTTTATAATATTTGGCAACAAATCACATTTTCCTAACCCTCTGACCGGCATTATATGAGCAGCTGCTTGTATAATTATAGGCAAGTCCTCATAATTACCTGGGGCTTAGGATCCCATGTTTTAAAGTTTCATGGTCTCAAATTCTAATCCTATTATTTTCTTTCAGAACAATGAGGGAAAAAAAGAAGTATAAAAAGTGTGACTAATTAAGTGAAATATTATGGGTGGGAATCATATCTTTACAATGATTTGTTAGCTGAGGAAGTAACTATTATGGTAATCAATGTGAGGAAAATATATTGAGCTGTCTAATCATTTAATGCATTTTAAGAGTAATAATATTAATAAATATATCTTTTATTTAACACATAGCATTGAATTAAAAATCTTCAAATTGTACATCTTGCCTGTTAAAATTTATTTTGTCTGAAATTGTATTAAGAATCATTCTATAACAAAATTTTAATTATTAGCTTTGTTTTTTCTTCCTTCTAGGGCAAGTAAAATTAAACTTTCTAATTTTTTTATTTTAAAAATACTGCAGTACATATTTTCAAGAAGCTGTTAAATTAATTTAGATGAATGTGTTTATTAATTTAGATAAATGTGTTTGATGTATAAATTGCCTTCAGTGTTCAGGAAATAAGAGTCCATAAACAATGTCTGCTTATAAATGCTTTTCCGTGGTCCATTTTGACATTTTCATCGAAATGGTAAGTTCTTTTAAGCTGTAATTACAAAACTTTAATAACATGCAAAGAAGAATAAAAAGTTTTTTATTTCCGATTTTGAATGTAAGTCTGAAATAATTCCATAAGAAATTATCATATTGAAAAAATCCAAAAGAAGATAAAATTAAGAAAGGCTTTGCAACTCAATAAAATTTTGTTGAACATCCAATAGAATGATAAAAGATAACACTCAGAATGCAAAATGAAAGATGGTTTGAAAGCACTGCAGTAGACTTCCTCTTATCTAGTCCATTATAATAGACTGAACTTTTATTAAGAATTTTTTCTACAAATAAACTTTATGTAATTACTTCTAGGAAAATATTTCAGAAGTAACGTAAACCATTACAGGATCATTTTTTATACATCATTCAGGAAATGAATTAAAATATAGGCATTGCTTAGCATACTTTTCGAAACTCTCAAATTTATTCTTCAGTTGGTGATTATGTATTTTTTATAATAGTTGTTATGTATACACATTAGTTTTTTTTATTTGCCTCTTTTAATTTACATTAATTTGAATTGCCATAAATGTTCACATGAAAATTTTTTTAATGGTACTTTCGTAGTGGTTAAGGGAACTGACTGCAATACTTAAGGGCCCAGGTTCAAATTCCAGAGAAGGCATGAATATAAATTGTCTGTCCCTTCATAGGAGATAATGGTGGCCGCCTATTACGTGCCTCTACACTAAAATTGCAACTACTTAGGAGTGGCCAATGCTGAAAAAAGGCAAGTGTCTACCATTCGAAAAAGTGTTAAAGCAGCCAGCACATATGTAAGTCTGGTGAATTTGAAATTTGCATATTACAAACTGGGTTATTAAATTTGCCAGAGGTAACAATTAAGTAGGGTGGTCACTTTAAAAAGGAAGTACCAAAAAATTGTTTTTCCATAATATACATACATATATCTTTTTCTGATGATTTAAAACTTATAAATGATGTTCTGTGTGCTCCTACAATTGAACTGATCATTCATTTAACCACTTCCTTGAAAGACTGGATAATGAGCCTTGAGTACAAAATTTCAGGAAGTGTCAAACTTCTAGTAATAAATTTTTGAGGATGTTGGTTGCAAAGTCTGATGCTAAAGGTTTTCGGGAAATTTGACAAATTCATAATATATAGTCCTACTGAATTAGTTAGCATTCTTCTTATTTAAGTAACTCTTAACATTAATTAATTTTAAGATTTCTATGAAGAACATTGCTCCTTATGCAATAGCATACTCTTTTAATCATCTAATTTATTTTCGGGGATTTGTAAATTTATGTCGGAGAATTTATTTCGAAGGATTCATAATTTCTTAGTATAACTTTTCATACTGCATGCTGATTTTGTTGGATCATTTGTCATTTTAGAAGAAGTAACATGAACTATAGCATGAGTATGTCACATCTTAAATGTTACTGTGAAAGAGCAATAATCTATAGTCCATGTTTTGTTAACTAAATAGAAAACTTGTTGAAATTCATTAACATGGTCTTTTATTTGTCCATCAAATTGAAAATAAGTTCATGTTTCTGGACATCACGTCAAAAGCCTTATCCCACTGTATAAACAGTAATTTTTTTTTTTTTTATTGGTACGTGTTATTACAGTATCTGAATTATTTGCCATTGACACTATTGCAGATTGCTCAGTGATTTTCTTTCTTTTGTGATTAAAGCCTGCTTTACTTCATATTTGTCTATGATTTGAATTATTTCCAGTCTCTTCAAGCTAAATCAAAGGAGCAAAATATGATTGAAAAATGAGGCAAAAACTGTAAAAAAGTCGTTTTCTGCATAACTCTGATATTTTCTAAAATATGAGATTCTTTTCAGATATAAGTTAAAATTTAATTGCAACATTACATCAAATACAAAAATCAAGTAGTTGTTCAAGTTCAAATATTCAGCTCAACTAATTTTGATTATGTTAAACGTTTAGGATATTGGATTACTTGGGTTACAAAAAATTGCATGAAGGCTATCTGCCTAGGGTTGAACATGCCTTTGTGGAGAACTCTCTAAGGAAAACTTATATCCATCTTATGTAAACCTTGAAAACTCTCAGCCAGCCAATTTCCCAGGATTGAATTGAACTACCAATGTTCAGTGATTTTATCGATCGATCACTGATGGGCCAAAAGTCTAGGGGGGAATGTTTGTTTAAAGAATCAAATTTACATATGTATTAGTTTTTAATCCTTTAAATATCTGGATTCTGTGAAGAATATTTTGCCACATTCAATTTCTTATAATTGATTATTTATTAGTACACATTTGAGTTATACATTTTATATGATGGAATATTCAAGATATATAATTTTAAATACATTTTTAGTACATTGAAATTGTTTATGCTCACACACATACATTGTGTGCCTTATAATATTTAAAATTAAGTGTTATATATGAAGTTCCTGATGTACCCTGTGGTAAGCTTGTATTTTTTTAAACAGTTCTATAAGTTTCATGATATGAAATATTTATGATAATAAATGTTTTTTTCAATTATATAATTTTTTGAGAATTTATATGTTAATATGAGTAACAGTATTATCTGTAATTTTATTATTTTAATTGTAGATATGAAGTTAAAATTCTATGGCTAAGAATTTTTTATTTTTTATACACATACAAATTTTATTTTTTGTTTACTTCCTGAAAATAAAATATCAAACGAATTATGCAATTTAAAAAGCCAATTTAGTAAAAGGGAATGCATATTATGCAATTGTGCAATTTGTATGGCCCCCAAAATATGACAGGTGCAAAGTTATGTTTTTGTCCAAAAGAGGATGATTAGAAAAGTAAAATAATAAAAGTTTATATAAATAAAATCTTATTGTGTATTTTATCTTGATTGGAAAAAAATAAACAAGTACAATAAAATACTTTTTAATGGCAGCAGAATTTCATTGATTTTGGATAAGAGATTTTTCTAGATAATTGAATATATATTTTGCCAGAATTTATTTGCTCATGCTTTATGATGTCATCGGCATTCAACTTTTGAATGCATTATGCGAAGTTCGTTGGGCATGTTTTTTATCATGCCTTTTATCTCGAATAATATCACAATAAATAATATCAAAATCATACAGATTATTTAAAATTAAAATACAGACAATGGTTTTATATTTCAGAAAGATAAAACGTTTTAAAATTACTGTACTTATTATCACATGAAAGTTACAAATTTCTGAGCATCTTCATATTCTCCTTCCCCAGTACATGACAATTATTTCATCTTTCCCATAAGAGAGATTGATGGAAACTTCATTACAGATAAGAATTATCTACATCCACCCAAACTTGTACCTCCTCTTCACTAATATTAACTTTCTCCAAACATGTAAGTGCCAAACACGAATGCCAAATGTGTTTTAAAACCAAGAGAACCTGCCACTCAATTTGTCTTCTATTAACATGATCATAGGATTTAAACAAACAGTGGCATATTGTAATATTTTTTACATATTACAATATGTCATTTTCTTGGCATCTTTCAATGTGATTAGTTTCTGAAAATTATGGATACTAGCTTCAAAGTTCATGCATCAATATATAAAAAAGAATCAGCAGTTCATCTTAGTATTCTAGATAATTCCTTGTTTCTTACATTGGATGGCAGAAACATAACGTAAATGTTTTTCACATTTAAATTTAGCCGTTTTATGTTTTTTTTATCCCATAGGACTAAAATTCATATTTAAGTTTAGATTTTTGAAAGTGCCATTATTTTGATATTACCAGTTAAGAGATATTTTATTGTACCTCATTTATCCTTTTACAAGGGAAGAACATAAGTGTTGACCTTTTAAATTGAAAACATTTATAAGGATTTTTTTAAGGTAATAACTTTCAAATACATAGTGGGTAAGCCAATCAGCAAGAGACATCTGTCCTGTTACATCACAACTTCTGTCTCACTTCACAGCCTCTTTTTGGTCGGCACCGTTGGAGTAAAAGGATCGCTATGCAATGCTCCCGTACGAGTCTTATTCCTGTGTGTATAATAAAATATATTTTTATATTGAATGCTGTTTCATTCAATTATGGAGTCAGATCACCAATATACCACCTTCAATAGCAACCATCCCCTGGCATTTATAAGGACTTTCTAGTGTAATAACTTTCAAATACATAGTGAGTAGTGACACCACCACATATAGTGGTGATTTCAGTGACTTATAGATCTTAAAACAATGAATTTGTGAAAGCATAGCATGTACATCTCAGAAATAGGAGAGAGAAAAAAAAATTAAAAGTGTAAATAACATATATTATTTGAGTTTACTTGTGATAGATATGACTTAGTGGTAATGTACAGATTTTTGAGGGGATCTTTTATTTTGCATGAAATTTATGTGTTTAAAAAATAACAGCACAAAAAGATTCCAGAAGTATGAGCATTTATTAATTTTATTCTTAGATGTGTTTATTTACTTACCATTAATGCAGGCATTCTTGCTAAGATTTGTTAATGCATTTCTTCAAATGCTGTTCCCAATTGAATTCCAGTTGAATGCTATAAATCAGTTACATTTCAAAAATTTCTCAAAGGAACAGCATTTGGTTTTAATGCCTCAAACAATGAATCTTGATACTGTTTTGTTCTTATGGTAATTTCTTGTTTTTAAGAAAATAAAAGATTATATTTTCATTACAAATTTCACATTTAATACGCACGTCACAAAGCAAGCAAAAAACAAATATAAGAAGATAATTTCATTTTCACATTGTTCCTTTGATTACGAAAGGTTTTGCTTTAGAAATTTGCAATGAGAAAGGCGTGGGTGGTTACTTGATTATACTTCAAAAATGTCCCTTCAGCACTGGCCTATTTGCTAGCAATGCCTAATGGTTTAGGAACATTTCCAAATGTTCATATAGTACACAGTTACATAATAATGCAGGGATGAATAAAATTATATATATATATATATAATTTATTTCCTAAACAGTATTGTAATTGATTATATTATCTCCTAAGTTTAATTAAAGTAGAATTATTTTAAAGGTGTGCATCCATACTGGTAAGTAATATTTTGAAAGATGTTTTGAAGTAATTTGAAAGCAAAATGTTAATAATGTTTTAACGGGGACTGGAGTTAAATCATCACGAAGAATAATATTTCAATTGTAAAAGAAAAAATTAAAACATGTAATTATTGTCATTGATCGGAAATTAGTTGACTTTTCAAGGGGAACAAACCAACTCCCGTTCAGTGAACAATAATTGATAAAAATACGTAAATATGAAAGTGTTTCGTCTTTACTCGAGTTATAAGTTAAAGCCAAACCGGCAATTCTAGTCAGGCCAAATAATTCCGCGAATAGTTGTTACTCAAAGAACTTATTCTCGTGAAGCATTTTAGTCAATTCAATTTGGAGTAAAAATCAATTACTGTAGAGAAATCCTTTAAAACTCGAGTAACCGTCCCCGACACTATCATCTTTATGTATTTGAGTACTATATTATTTGTAGAAATTAAACATTGGAAATTGTCATTATGAAATCGAATTCAAAGTAAAGTTGAAATAAACATAGAAGATTATAAAAAAGATAAATATTTACGTATTTTTATCAATTATTGTTCATTGAACGGGAGTTGGTTTGTTCCCCTTGAAAAGTCAACTAATTTCCGATCAATGACAATAATTACATGTTTTAATTTTTCCTTTTACAATTGAAATATTATTCTTCGTGATGATTTAACTCCAGTCCCCATTAAAACATTATTAACATTTTGCTTTCAAATTACTTCAAAACATCTTTCAAAATATAACTTACCAGTATGGATGCACACTTTTAAAATAATTCTACTTTAATTAAACTTAGGAGATAATATAATCAATTACAATACTGTTTAGGAAATAAATTATTATTAACTAACTTTGCAGCAATTGCGCAAGTAATAATAACTTGTATTCGCACTAAATGGATTTAAGTTCATACAACATTATATATATATATATATATATGGTTTTTTTAATGGCTGGGCACTTTATTTAATATATATATATATATGTACATGATATGAACACTTAGAGTTAAAAACACTTTGTGCTAAATATAATGGGGATAAAAATAAAAAAAAAGGTTATATGCTTAAATTAACAGCTATAAATTTTTAGCACTAAACCCATGCAGGATGCCAGTGTACTCAAAGAATAACACTTAAATGATGCTAAGGTTGCAAAGAACTTAAATATCAATAGAAAGTTCACCCTAAGCTTTTATAAATGCAGTGTTTTTTAAATTTCTGATTTTTAGTTTGGTCAGTAACTTTCTTACTAGTAAAATTTGTCTGTATTTATTGATAGTAATCAAAATATTATGATAGTAGTCATTAATTCAAAATTTCCTCTTTTTTTTTTTTTTTTTTTTTTTTTTTTGAAAAAGTACATTTATTTTCAACCAGCACTGAACTTTAAATTAAAAATATATCTTTTGCCCCCCAACGCTTAAAAAAAACCTTATAAGATAATATTATTTATCAATGTAAACTCTCAGTCAAAACACCTCACCTCTTGAAATTTCCTATTGTTTTTTTCCCTTTTCATGTATTCACCTGAGAAGTTTGAAGTTTAAGTGACATTATGTCTAGCTTCTCGCAAAGAAGCCTGTCCTACCTCGAAAAGTATTGAAAGAAATGTTTTGTAAATTGATTTGAAAGTAAGACTGCAAAAGAATCCTTCTAAAAAGGAATGCTGATTACATGAAAAATATGCAGGAAAGTATATCTAGAGAGAATTGCAACAAATTTTTCCTCCACAGATTCGCCTCCTGTATACAGGAAAGCTACACATTAGTCCACCATGGCAAGTCTTGAGTGCTGATCATTGACTAGTCGTGAGGAGATTAATATACTTAATAGGGAATGATAAGATTTTGGTTTCTTTATTAATTTTTTTTATACAACTGATTTATATGGTCTCAGTTACTTAACCAAAATGACCCACCACAACAGTGAAAAACTAATTCAGCAGATGATTTCAGTGCTCGCTCATGGATGATGTAAATTAAAATTTACTCTGTATTTAAAATATTCTCAGAAAATAAATTACAAAAATCTGAAATTATCAAAAAGAATTAAGTGATTGTAGCGAGAAAATTTTTCGATTCATCTCCTCTGGCGTTGAAGATATTCCATAGAAAAATTTCTGAACTTGAAGACAGACATTTATAGAATATTATGAGTTTTAAATTTCATATCTTTTGAAGCTCCTCTTATGGCGAATGCAATCCGTTTTTCTAACATTATTTACAGACGTTGAATTTAAAGTGAATTGTAATAAAAAAGAAAAATTATATTTTCCCCCTATTATACATGCATCTTGCAGGCTTAAAACAAATGTTTTACTGAGTTTCTAAACATTATGTATAGTAAATAATGAAATTAGTACTAAACTAAATGGAGAAAAACTTAAAATTTTAGTAATAATAACTTTAAATGTTCAATGTGACCTCCTTTTACTTCATTTCTGTTACCTACTTTGTAATATTTTCGTGCTGGTGATCTTCGGATTAGCTATAGTGCTATTCTGTAGGGCCGATGCTATTTGCACCAGTGGTGCGATTAGCTGCTTGAGTTATTCGCACCAACAGGCCGAGCGGTAAAGTCGCTGAACACTGGTAGTTCGGTCTGAGGTTCAAATCCTACGAACGCTGCATGGGTGTTTTCGTGGTTTTCCCCATGTGTAATGTGTATATGAGCCAGTTTCCCTTAGAAAGTCCTGCACGAAGGCATCCCTCCTCTTAGGCAGATAGGCCTTGAGGCTTTGCCATAATCACACGCACACGCAACCTATTCGCACCAACATTAACCACGCATGCGCATTGAGTTGTCGGATCCGTCATTTGAACCCAATCATTTGGCAACTTTCAAGAGATTAGAAAGGAAAATGGGTTCCTTTTCTTGTATATATAGAAAGAAGGAACACATTTCCTTTTATTAAAGTATATATAAGAAAGTGCAGATTTTTATGTTCACAATGTTTATCGTTTTCCTGAGCGGTTGGAATAGTTAAATGTCTGGTTGGGGGGGGGGACAAAATCTTGTTTACATTTTTTGTACTTCATTTAGCTTCAAAGATATGTTTTGCACAATCAAGACTTTAATTCATTCCTCTTTGAAAATTTTCGTCTTAGAAAAGATAATAAAAATTAGACAGAGGATTTCTGTCTAGAAAATTTAGACATGAAATAAGTTAAAGGTGATTATATCAACTATTAAATGAATAATGAATCATATAATACTGGTTATTAACAATTTTGTATTGCTGTTTATTTTTTAATAGAAATACTTGGCAATTTCAGGACACAAAAAGTATTTCAAAGAACATTGAAATATTAGTACAAACACATTAATAAATTAAATTTAAAAATAATGGGATGTAATTTTAAAGGCAAAAATAATTTAATGTAAGGGATTTAGATTTAAAAGTTTGCACACACGAATGATTTATCAGATTTTATAAGGTTTTATTTCATGAATAACTTTGATTTTGAAATATGGCATTTGAACCTATAAACATGTGTGCATACTGAAAAAGTGATGAATATATAAGAATATTATAATTTTCAGTAAGTTTTCTTATTGAATAATAAATTGTGACAGTCCTATGCTATAAGACTAGGGTCTAACTTTGCATAAAAATTTCTCTTTTAAATAAAAGAATTTAAGTAATTTCTGTAGCCTTTTTGTCAATGCATTAAAGATTTTTTAATTAATTACACGTCCTCGCTTGCAATTAGAACCATCATTAAATCCCTATTTTATCTAATCATTTCCTGAACATTATCATGTATATAGATTGACCTCATCTTTATAACTGATAATTATTCTCTTACTGGTGAACTATTAACAACCCTTTCTACTGAACTACAGTCAAAAGTCGTTAATCCGGACTCATCGGGACTTCGGCGACTCCGGATTATAGATCATCAGTTTAAATCGGGTAAGATGGCATGCAGAAATTATAAAATTAAAAATATGAAACCGTAATTTATGATATAAAGAACAATTATGATCTAAAGGGTATCAAAATTTACAAAAAAAAAAAAAAAAAAGCTTAATATTTATTTGTTTACTTTATTAAACATTTCTTTCAATGTAAGTTGTTTGCTTCGTTTTCTGTGATAATACTTTCTCTTTAATTCTATAAACAGGCATAATTTCTTGTTCAGTTACAGAGTTGCGCTGTTCAAGCCCTATAATTGCTGTGTCGAGAATACCGACTAATTTGTCAATCGAAATTTTTTGGTTTTCAATAACTTCTGTGTCACTTTCTTCACTATCGGAAGCAAATTATAATGACGAGGAATTTGATTTAAATCATATCAAAGACGGAATACATCGAGAAGAAATACTACATTTAGTAAGGAATTATAAGCCAAATAAAATTAAAACATCTGCCCTGAAGATAAGGATAGTGCTGACAAATCAACTTCCAATTTATTGCGCGCCGCGGCGTTGAAAACATCTTCCCTGAAGATACGGATAGTGCTGACAGATCAACTTCCAATTCATTGCGCACTGTCCCCCCCCCCATCCCCGCCGCAGAGCAGCGTGAAATTGGTAAACAGATTTTGGAATGGTTAGGTCATTTTTTGTAGCAATTCCACTTTTGTTTAATGGACTTCGAAACATACTTTCGCTTTAGTAGATCCTTTACATATTAGTAAATATATATCGGAAATTCTATTTGACATAATCGAAAGTTCAAGCTTACTTTTATAAAACTGCTCTAACAGTCTGCACAAAATAGTAAGCCGGATCCAATTCGAAGATTAAGGAACAACGCAATCTGCAACATTAACTGAATTAGATAATTTTAGCTTAGCTTATACCGTCCGTTATACATTAAACGCGCATGCATAAATGTATTTTGCGCACGCATATTCGCAGCCGTACAGGTCTTACGCGCATGCGTGCTTTGACGCATGCGCAGAAAGTTTGTAGCTTTGAGGTCCGGATTATAGATCGTTCCGGATTATGGGTGTCCGAATTAACGACTTTTGACTGTATTAACAACCCTACTGCTAAGTTAGGGTTAACTACTTTCGCTCTCGCTACCGCCTGCCTTACGGAAATCGGTGTAAAATACTGGTACCTGGGCTCGTGCGCATTCGCGAACGTAGGTGGTGTGAATACCTTCTTGGCTACTGCGATTCTGTAGCTCCTCTAATGTATCTAGTAATAAGAGCAAATGAGCACTGTCTTTAACATATTCCCAAACAGGATATGATTTCAGGTTGAGAGATCTTAGTTCCCATCTGAACAATTACAGGTCATCTTCACAACGTTAACTAATCAAATAACAGAGCTCGTCATTCAGATATCTATAGTGCTAGTGACACGGAATCCCCACATTGCAAAAAATTTTTAATTTTCCGAATCATCTCTCATTTGAAGAAATAAGCATAACTGCAACATATCCATCAATGATAATTGATTTATGTAAAGCAACACGATGGCTATCTACCTATCAGAAGGGAGAACTTTTAAGAAAACTAACTTGTATCCATGTTACAGATGGGGAATACTCCTATGCAGACATCTCAGATGTAACAATACATACAGTCATAATATTTGGTTTGGTTTATTTAATTACGGCAAAGCACACTAGGACTATCTGCCTAAGGGGGGATGCCTTCTTGGAGGACTTCCTAAGGGAAACTAGCTCGTATACACGTTACACATCGGGAAAACCACGAAAACGCCCATGCAGCCAGCCCGTTCGCAGGATTCAAACCTCGGACCGAACTACCAGTGATCAGCGACTTTACCGCTATACAGTCATAAGAATACAAAAGCAGGTCAAATTGCCAGTGTGTACAGCGACTTTACCACTTGGTTGCTAATGGGTTATATTAGTACTATGGAAAAAAAAAAAAGAACCCAGACACTTTTGTCTGCAAAATGGTAATAGATGTTTAGTTTTTGTGAATTTCTTTTCTATTCAATAATAACATCATTAGTTTTCATACTCTGAAGGTGGACCCTGTGACAATGTACCATTCCACACAAATGAAACATCTCTTTGCCACTTAATATTAGACGGAGAAGAAAATTCTCTTCCAGCATGTGATTACAGAATTCATAACAATTAATGTACTAATTGACTGGCACTAATTATTGCAAATTAATTATTAATGTAAATGCTATGGCTTCATATTTAATTGCTGTTTTAAAATCTTTCAAACAATTACCTGAATAATACCAAATTTTCAGCATGATTTACTGAAGTTTGTGGTTGCGTGAAACTCCATTGTTTCTTTGAAAACCTTGGCTGACTTATATATACTCTTGAATAAAAGAAACCAATGTTCCTGGAATTATCAAGACTATCACAGAATGTTTTGATGGATTGGTAATCTACACAGTATTTCCTACAAAATATATATTGCACAATAATATCGGGTCTTAACGACAGTTTCCCGCTATCACAAATATCGTCTGTGCAAACAGTTCGCGTTTGCGTGTTTAGTCCTGTTTTGTCAAACAATTTTTGGCATTTGAGAGAAAGAGACATGCCATGTAGCGAAATTTGTAAAAAGATATCATTAAGTGCAAGGTGCCTGAAATTGAACTATCGCGCTACCAGACTAGAACTATCATTTAGGCCCAGTTTTGTTGCAAAACGTTAACTACAGAATGTTACCAAATCACGTGTACAGCTTTAAGTGCTAATGTTGTATCATATGATACTGTGAAGGTTTGGTGCCAAAAGTTCAAGAACAAGGATTATGACAATCAAAAAACAGCGCACTCTGGCCAGCCTACTGATGTTAATGAAGCCCGCCTGCGAGAACATGCGGAAGAAGATCAGTATACAACCACTCGAGAGCTTTGCTAAGGAATTACACGTTAGTGCCATGTCCATTAGTCGCGCTATGCATCACATAAACGTGACGTACAAGTTCAATTGTTGGCTGCCGCATGAGCTGACTCAAGCAAGTAAGGACAAGCATGTTCTGGCCTGCGCTAATCTGGTCGAATGTCATCGCAAGAACAAAATTCTGGATCGTATTGTCACTTGTGATGAAAAGTGGATTTACTTAAACAACATAGGCCAAAAAGGGGGGTTGGTCAGCACCCAGTGAGCCCGCCGCAAAGAGCAAATTGACTAACAAAAAGATCATGCTTTGTATCTGGTGTAATTGCCGTAGTATTATCCACAAAGAGTGTCTAGAAAAAAATAAAACCCCTCCACAGTAAGGTTCTACCTTTTTTCATCTATCTTTTTTCAACAAGATGCTAGTCCGTGTTGGCGCTGCTATTAAGAAAAAACGTCAAACTGAGTTTTGGCGCAAAAAGGTAATGTTCTGTTAAGTTAATGCAAGACCGCATGTATCTGCATTCACCAGTTAGACGCTCTTCCATAGTTCTAATATAACCCATTAGCAGCCACGTGGTTGCTGTATACACTGACAGTTTGACCTGGGTTTGAATTCTTATGACTGTATGTATGGACTCGAATGAGATATTTTGCCACACCCACTATATAGCCCCGACATCGCACCTTTGGACATCTACCTTTTTTCACACCTGTAGCTATCTTCTATTCTGCACAGGACGTACGAATAGGGTTGATCTGTTTTTGAACTCGAGGCCTCCAAGTTTCTGGGCCGAAGACTTTAAAAAACTACCAAAACGTTGGCAGAAAATCCTAGATTTGAGAGGTGATTACTACCCGCACTAAAGGTATTGCTTTTATTTTTTCCTAACTTTATTAAAACAGCTTTTTGGCTGAAAAATCTCGTTACAATCAGATAATAATAGAGAAATGCCGTATATTTTAAAACACAAAATGTTTTTTACTATAAAATTCAGTTTTTAAAAATAGCTGTACAGTATGCCACGAAAAAATACAAGATGTTTATTTTATTATGTGAATATCAAATCGTGTGATTCATAACTTGAAAACTATAGAATTTCAAAACCCCATGAAGTATTTATAATATGTCTGAAACTTATGTGATTTGAATAGTAGATTAATCGTCAGTTTGCCACTAATGCATATTCCCTAAGAATAGTTGATCAGTTGGTACGTTAATAAATTTCTTCACATTCTCCTGCACTCAGTACATTCAATCATCTTTTCCTTCAATGCGCTCACAATGTTTTGATCAGCCTCATTCACCAGCTGCTATTTTTTAAGATTTTTAAACCTATAAAAAATTAATTAGATAATATATACAATACTGCATTAATACTAATAAAATATATAACACCCATAAAAACTAATAAATCTAAAATCAAAGCCACTTATTAATATCTGAAACAGGTGTAATTCAAGATATTCTGGAAATAATAATTTACCAGTCTGATCAACTTCCTTTTTCCATATGTAATGTTATTGCTAATTAGTTACTTTACTTTTAACTTTTCCACAAAGAGACAGAAAGCAAATACACTTGCGTCAAATTATTTTCTTGTGAATGTGTAATGGCCAACAGCTAGTATTGAAGAAGTTATGGTCGATGCTGGATATAATTAGTGCTAGCAAAGAAAAGAAGTTAATGGATGTGCCATATGTAAGTATGAAGCATTTAGTGGATGCAAATTAGTTGTGAAAAGGTTAATTAAAGTTAGACGTATAGAAGTGAGTCTTTTCCATTTTGTAAAAAAACAAGATTAACCATGAAATGGTCTCGTTCCAATTAGTTTGAATAAAAAGTTCAACTATATCAACAGTTGAACATGGTGCAAAACATTATACCAAGTTAATATGACGAATTTTGTATTTAGATAAGTAATTTAGTAGAATTATAATTAAATTTGTTGTATTTTCCTGTGCAGTTCAGTGCGAGGCAAATGTTAAGAGAAAGCTACCCCGGAAAAATAAGAATATAGGGGCACGTGCTTTTAACATTGAGTAAATAATCGGTAATTTGTATTGGAATTTGCATAAATTCCATCGCCCAGAAGGTATAGCGGTTAGGGAAGCCTACTACGGTACCGAAGGGCCCGGGTTCGAATCCCGGAGAAGACATGGATGTTGTTAAATCCCTTTGAAGCCAAAGGGCGCTGCCATCGCTACTGTTTATAAAAAAATGCTTTACTCCTTTCAGAGTTTGCTTCAATGGCGAAGCAGAGAGTGAGTGTGGAAGCCTGAGTGTCTTTCACCAATTAGTAAAATAAAGATAATGATATCTTACAGATTAGTTTGTTAATTAGTTTAATTAAGAGTTACAGTCCATTTATAATTTAGCCGTACGAGATGCTTGTAAATGTATATTGTCGGTTCGGCATGGCGGCATTCTAAATATGCGGCGAGCCGAAAGTCCTCTCATATGGAGTGGGCACTCGGATATCGCTCAAAATTGAGGGTGGAAATTGAAGTGCAACCTCTCTTGAGAGTAAGCTCTGGCAACCATTTTTCCATGTAATATAGACAAGACAACAACAACATTGAATAAATGTCATTAACCACTATGTTAGCTGTAACCATAATTCCACTCTCGTACTGCTTTCCAGTAATTTTGAGAAACAGAAAGTACTAGAAATATCTCGCCACCGATCGAAAACTATAAAAGGCCAAAGAGAAAGCGTCTGCGTTCAGATCACCATGAAAAGGCATATCTACCTGTCTGTAATCAGACCCATCTTAACGTATGCATTTCATTGCTTGGACAGCTGCTTCTGAGAGAGACATAAAAAAAGTGCAAGTTCTCCAGTCCAAAGTAGTGGGCATTTGCCATGTACCTCAGGTACATGGCAAATGCCCACTACTTTGTGAGTAATGAAAGGCTGCACAAAGATCTTAAAATTGACTATCTAAAAGATTTCCTACATAAAGCTAATGAACTTTTCTTTGAACGTGCGCAGGATTGCGACTTTATGGCATAATTCGGCATGTTTCTTTATGAAATGCTTAATGAAGACCGATACTTGAGAACCATTAGCATCCCACACGTTCAACCAAAACTTCACTTAATTGTGTGTCTTAACATCTGTGCTCCAGGTATTTGGACTTTAAAAGACTCTGATTTATATTATTTGAACTGATTAGGACACTGTGACTGATTTTTTGTGTGCCTGAACTATCATGCAACTGCGTGTTTACGCCACCTCTACGAATGTTTAAATACTGATTTTATTATCAGTTTATGTCTTGGTTAGGACATTCTTCATTTTCATTGTGCTGAATAATTGTATATTTCAATTGCATATTGTTCATTTTTACTCCTGCACATCTATTATTTTATGTAAATACTTTTATTTAAGTATTCGTAACCCAGCCACATCTGTGCCAATCAGAAAGCTCAAATGCTGCCGACCACTCTCCAAATATGCGAATTGTAAACTGAAGTGAAATTGACTTATCCTGTTTATCCTTCATTACTCCTATGAACTAAGTCAAATTTTTCTGATCATTTTGATCTGTCACATGCCCACATTCACCTATAGTTCTTTCTGTTACTGTACCGATTACATATTTTGCTTGTTTGGAATATATATTATCACCGATGAAGCATATTATCACCGATGAAGCCCGAGTTTAACTGAAAATCAGTTCTTTGGAACACAGAACTCACTACTGCTACAATTGCTTTTGCATTCTACACTCTGGAATTACTAAAATTAGTAGTATGTATATTATTTTATGCTGTAAATTGTATTCCTGTTTGAATTTTCTCAATTCGATACTTCCCAAAACCTACCTACAATTCACCTTGCTTCTCGAAGCCCACGTGACAATTGGTCACACCCTTCACTCACCAACTCCAATCTCAGCCCGTTTAGAGCGCACGTAAGAGATCTACACCACTTAATTGTGTGTCTTATTTATCTCAGCGACCCAATTTCAGAGAGCAGGAAAACGTTGTGCATACTGCACAATATTCGCGGCATAAAAGTGGAACTAGGTGTGAGTTCGAAGTTAAGACTGTTTTTGCGTGTTGTTAAGAGAGATTTAAAAATTTGTAGAACAAGAATAATGGTTTGCCTTCATGAGTGAAGGTTGTGTTCCTGCTGTTCATACTGTTTTAACCGCGGTCTATTCAGCTACATCCCTGTCGTATTTTCATGTGTCATGCCTAAGAAAAGAATGATGCATTTTCCGATTGACGTCCTCACGCTAGACGTCTGATTAAAGAATTAGGTAAAGCTGATAAAGACTCTGTCTATTTCGATCGACTGAAACAGATTGCTCGCCTGCACAGAAAAGTTCATGATAGTTACCCGCTTGACTATCGACTTAAATGTGTTGAGAAGAATTTTATTTCCCTTTTAAAGAATACTGACATCGATATTCGGCCTTTTAAAAATCCTGATTGGGCTGATAGCTCTGCTACCCATCCGATGAAGCCTGTTCATCCAAATCCTGGAAAAACAGCCAAACCGCCCCTACAGATGTTGAAAGTGATACTACAAGCATCATAACCACTAAATCAAATGACAATGCGTGGATTTTTCCTACAAAATCTGAAAAATTATCCCCAGCTCCGAAGAAAGCTACCACTGCTGCTGAGCCTAAGACTACTAATACAGATACTACTATCACTATCAAAAATAATTTTGGAGCCTTAGAAGCACTTCCTGCTTCCAAAAATGTAATGCATTGAACTAAGAAGCCTCCCCAAGCGGAAACTGAAAAGCATGAGTTTAGCGTCGCTAGTCTTCCTGAGACTGTCACCAGTTCAGTGAATCAGAGTAAAGAACGAGCGTCGCCGATCGTCTGTCCCCAACCGGAAGTCTTCTAGACTGAAGTCAGAAGCCTTTTCAACAAGCATTGTGTAAATGGTTATACGGGAATATTAATGACAAACAAGATCACTATAATTTTCAATAGCGCTGCAAATCGCGAGCTCGCATGTTTTTCCTAAAAAGGGCTCACCTCTTAAGGTTGTCGTTAGAGGATTATCAGAAAACTCTGATACTGAAGTTATCACAAATGAACTTTGTAACGACGGTTTTCCGGTGATTAAAGTCACTCAGTTTACTAGGAAACTGCTGATTCAGGAGAAAAGCTGCCTGCATTTTTCGTGTCCTGACATGTAATAATATAGCCATCACTATTTACAAAAAGAAAATGATACTGAGTCTGCATGGTTTTAAAAAATTCGCAGATTCAGATCTAATAGAAGTACTATGATGTGTTTCCGTTCCGTTGTCAGCGTTTTGGGGACGGACAATTATTCTGAAATAACTCACCGAGATGTCTTAACTGTGGCTTTAATTATTTCACCTACATCTGCACATTAAAACATGAAGAAAACCCTACATTTGTGAGATGCCGAAATTCGCATGCAGTTTCCTTTAAGGCGTGCGAATTTTTTCCTAAAATTCGCACCAAACCTTATGTCAAAGCTCCTAATGAGCCGCCCAAAAAAGTAAAGAAGACTGCTTCGAAGGATAATAAACCTACATGTGGATACTGCAAATACCTTGAAAGTCCCGTCACTTAATTTTACGACTAAACAAAACGCCTGTAAATCTTGACGCCTCCTCGGAAATTCATTTGGACAATTTCGTTGAGTTCTTCAGCAATATTCTACAATTTGCCAACATGTTAAAGAGCTTTTATTCGAAAGAAGACAAATTGCACCTGGCTATGCAATTTTTAGAAGTGATAGAGCAGTTAAACTTTTAGTTTAAACTACTACGAACGAAGACTACTTTTACCTCCCATTCGAAATATCAAATGGCGCTAAATCACGAAGGATGATTCTGCATTTTCTTCTCACGACGCCACTTCGCTTTCGGCCTGTCATCTTTTTGGCCTTTTAATTATTTATTTTTTCCCCTTACTGTTAATTTTTTTATGTACGATTGTTTATAGTTTCAGGTTTTTCACTCTTCATAAAGCCGGAACACAGCTATTTGTTACACTAGCTAATCGCGGCATAATAAAGTCATGTCATGTCATGTCAGAGTTCCTTGGCTTAGTTACTCTTATTTAGTTCCGTGTGAACTGAGATATCCCAGTAGCTTTCTCTTTAGATGCGCTTTGCATTGCGTTGTATTTAACGTTTTTAGTAGTTTGAAGTATGACTACTGATTATACTGCGTGATATTGTGAACACTTGTACGAATATCTCTGAGTTCTGATACATTTCTTTTGATAATAAATTTTATTAACCCATTATCGGACTTATGCATTCAATGTATTACGAACCTGTTCTCACGCAACAATATGAAGCATTTAATGGACGCATGTTAGCTGTGAAAATGTTAATTAAAGTTATACGTATAGAATTGAGTCTTTTCCATTTTTTATAAAATAAAGGTTGACCATGAAGTAATTTCATTCCAATTAGTTTGAATAAAAATTTCAACTATACATTTAAAATATCAAACAATATTAAAATGAGTATGCAATCAAATTCAGATATCTAGAACTTATTAAAAATTTAACTAAAAAGGTAGTTAAATCTGATTTTTCATTCAAATTATTAATTCGAAAATATTTTTTCAGATTTCTGCATGCTAAATTTTATTTATATTTATTCCAGATTTTTACTTCCTTGTGCGAAGTAAAAAGGAAGTATTGTAATCGCGAAAAGTTTCAGGCAGCATATTTCAACGAAAATATCCATTTTGACCGCTATCGAAGGCAATTATGAATGTCCTCGTTCGTAACAAACCAAGGAGCTTTATAAATTTGCCGTAGCATAATGTTATGAAAAATTTGGATATTTTTCCTGTTAGTAATTGCTGCTGTGCCCCAAACCGGGCTAGCATATGTCAGAATTTGCCTTATCATTGATTTATAGAGCGAAATTCTGTTATTCGTGGACAGGTCGCTAATTCTAGCGAAAAAAAGGCAGTAATTGGGTTTTGACAATCTTCATATTAGAAATTTTTTTTTGGAGCATTGCATAATCCGAACGGCATGACTTCAAAAGAGACCATCTGGAGTCACAAAAGCTGTCTTTTCTCTGTCTTTATCATCAACCTCTATTTACCAGTAGCCTGACTTCAGATCCATCATAGAGAAAATTTTTGCACCAGCCAGGCAGTCCACCCCTCAGGGGGCTCATTTTTGTGAGTACGTGTGTGGCAATCCCGAGGTACCCTAGCCCTTCAGGGTATCATTAACAATGTTTTTGCGTGATATCTGTACGTAAGGACAGAATAAAAGACTCGTTTCCTCCAAAAAAAATATAAAACTGCTTTAAAATTAATTCTGAAGAGAATTTTTCGTGGCGTATGTACAGTAAGACCCCGCTTAACGCGGGGGATACGTTCCATCAAAGTAGAGCGTAATGCGAAACAGCGCTAAACGAGGCTATCTTTACATGTAAATATTGGGGTTAGGGGAAGATGGCTAGGAAATTGGTTAGGTATTAAATTTAAAAAGTATGTTTTTTTAATAAAAATAAAACCAAACATTTATTTCTTAAAGCCCAAATTAATACCACATTATTATTTCTTGCAAAAATAAAAACAAAATATAAATAACAAAACGAATATTCTTAAAAAAAAAACAAATAAAATTCTCAGTCAGTCATATTTAGTTAGCCTTCCGCGTTTTCAGTGTTCTGCCTTTTTGTGACAAAAGCATCTAATGTTGTTTGCCTTTTTCTTTTTTGTTCTCTTAAAAGTTCTTCATAAACGGATAGAGCATCTCTAACACCACGCCTTACTTTTGAGCTCCTGTCAAAATTCGGATCATTTTCAATGAATTGATTTATTATTTCAGTTATGATAGACAAACTCCTTTTTACAAACGCCATCGAAAGTTCTTTTTGCTCTTCTTCTGAATCACTGCTGTCAACATTTTTGTTTTCTTCTTGTTCAGTTAATTCCTTGAGCTCATCATTAGAAAGACTAGCCGCTGCTTCTTGAATTATTTCTTCGACATCTTCCACATTTACCCCTTCAAAATATGTCTGTACAATACCGCACCAAACAAGAAATACAAGTACACTCTTTGGAATATGTATTTGAAACCTATCGCTGCATAATATTTCGTGGAATCCCCGTATGCTGCGAGCGATTTCGTGGAATCCCCGGGTTGAAATAAAAGAGCGCTAAACCGAAACAGCGTTAAGCGGGGTCTTACTGTACGAACGTATGTACGTACGTGCGTACGTACGTACGTATCTCGCATAACTCAAAAACGAGTAGCCTCGGAACGTTGAAATTTTGTATATAGGACTGCTATAACATGTAGATGTGCACCTCGTATTTTGGTTGCAATCGGCCGCACCAAACGTATATAAATTTATTTATATATATATCCACTTTGTTACCCGGCTCAGTGATCTCAGTTTCTTTACTCTTATATGTTTGTAAATTGTACATTTTTTGCTTTAAAAATGATTGAATTATGTTGTTTTTATCTTCCGGTTAAGGTTTTTAATGCCTTTAGTAAATCTGCATGCAATATTTTTAGAATTATCAACAATTTAACAAGTTGTTTAAGTGCCGCTAAGCCTTTTTTTATGGCGTCCATTGATTGTTTACATTTGAAACAGCAGACTAGTGGATTTGTTGCCAATCTAGAGAAACTTAGCTTCGCAACAACAAAGATAACGCCTTCATTTATTATTGCCAATTAAATCATGCTTAATCCTTTCTGGAATTTTTCGAGGAAATAAGCGTTTAAGATTTACTTCGTAATTTTTAATATAGATATTTTGAGTTTTTATGTATTTTTGCCTTCTCGCGAAGTGAGAACTGAATTAATTGAATGAGAAATACGCAATCGTCTGTGAAAGTCTGTTTCCTTTTGTTTTATTTTCTTAATTTCTTTTATACATCATTCTAGCTTTATTATAGTATTTTAATAGAACATGTGGCAACGATTAGATAATTCTATTCTTTAAATGATATAAATTTTGTGCATTATGAGTTATAATATGAACGAAATAGAATACTGTTAAGTGAATCTAGCGCCAGAGTGTCGCTATGGTAAACAAATACTAGAGTGAATTTTAAAGAATGCATTTATTCTATTGTGGTTTATGCGCTGTCGGCGAAGTAGATTTAGTTCAATCCAATAAGTTTAAATGAAATGCAAGAAAAAATGCATATAATTTAATATTCCGTGCAAGGAAGTCATGTGGTGTACACATCAGTTTTTTTTTTTTCTTTTTTTCCTGCAGATTATTCCTAAATATTATTCCTAAATACTTTACACTGTCTACTTGCCAGAAAGACAATATTCTTTTTTTATTATAAGTTTAGTGGTCAGATAGAATTAATTATATTTTAAAACTCTACACTTGTAACTACTTAAACAGATGCAAATAGTGCACATTGCTTTTGATAGCGCAAAATTCTAAATTCAAATGCTCAGAATTTCAATTTTTAAAATACCTTTATTAAATAGCATATTTTATTTTATGCTACTTGAAATTGTCACAATTTCTTAAACAGGTGTTCAAAATTGCTACAGATTTTTAAAACTAATGCTCCAGATTTCTAAATTTCTTTAAAAAATAATACAGTGGCCTGTTGCATGCTTAAAAATACACTTTTTCAGCCAATTTGCTACATAAACTTTTTCAGCCAATTTGCTACATGTTTTGAAAATATGCTGCTTTACTAGTTCAGCCAAAAGCCATTCACGCAATCACGCATTCACGCAAAGTGCAATCACGTCATCACTGATCGCTGGCCATAATAGAATAAAGCAAGAGAAGATAGAAAGTTGGCATTCTAAACATACTAAATATAAATAAAAATTCTAATAAATTAGTAAATCAAAAATTAGCAACATTCTTTTGAAATTTACTTCATGCTTTATATGATAGTAGTTTAAAGCAAATATAAACACAGAATGACGAGTCTTTCTATGTATTATTTTCAAAGAAATAATATAAAGAATACAGGGAAGCACAAGTTAATATATGGGATCCTGCTGCAGAAGGATAACCAGAGGTTGAGATAGGGATGTAGAGAATGAGAGAAGACAAACATCAATGCAGAACTGAGACCGAGAAGTTGGGAAGCAAATGAATTAACGTAGTAGTAAATGTTATATGCTTGTGGTGTGTTGCAATTTAGTAAATATAGTTAAGACAAAAAGGGTTGTGAAGACTATGATGAACAGAGAAAATGCTGGAACAAGCCATCATATATACACTGAAGTGACGAAAGTCATGGGATAGCAATATGCAAATATGCAGATGGCAGTAGCATCGCGTAGAAAATGTATAAATGCGAAGTGCTTTGGCAGGGCTTTCATTTGTGTTCAAGTTATTCATGTGAAGAGGCTCTGACGTGATTATGACCGCACGACGAGAATTAACAGACTTTGAACGCGGAATGGTAGTTGGAGCTAGACGCTTGGGTCATTCCATTTCGGATATCGTTAGAGAATTCAACATTCCGAGATCCACAGTGTCAAGAGTGTGCCGAGAGTATCTAATTTCAGGCATAACATCCCACCATGGACAGCGCAGTGGCCAACCACCTGCACTTAATTGACTGAGACCAGCGACGTCTGCGTAGAGTTGTCAATGTTCTCAGACAAGCAACACTGCGTCAGATAACCGCAGAAATCAATGTGGGACGTGTCCGATAGGACAGTGCGGCGAAAGTTTTCTTCCTTGGGCTATGCCAGCAGAAGACCGACTCGAGTGTCTTTACTGACAGCACGACATCGCCTGCAACGACTCTCGTGGGTTCGTGAGCATATCGTTTGGTCCCTAAACGAATGGAAAACCGTGGCTTGGTCAGATGAGTCACGATTTCAGTTGGTAAGAGCTGATGGTAGGGTTCGAGTGTGGCGCAGACCCCACGAAGCCATGGACCCAAGTTGTCAACAAGGCACTGTTCAAGCTGGTGGTGGTTCCATAATGGTCTGGGCTGTTTTTACATGGCATGGACTCGGTTCTCTGGTGCAACTGAACCGATCATTGACTGGAAATGGATACCTTCAGCAACTTGAGGATCACTTACAGCCATTAATGGACTTCACGTACTCAAACAACGATGGAAATTTTATGGATGACAATGCGCCATGTCACCGTGCCACAACTGTTCGCGATTGGCTGGAAGAACATTCTGGACAATTCAAGCGAATGATCTGGCCACCTAGATCGCCCGACATGAATCCCATCGAACATTTATAGGACATCATCGAGAGGTCAATTCGTGCCCAAAACCCTGCACCGTCAACACTTTCACAATTATGGACGTCTATAGAGGCAGTATGGCTCAATATTCCTGCAGGGACTTCCAACGACTTGTTGAGTCCATGTCATGTCGAGTTGCTGCACTTCGCCGGGCAAAAGGAGGACCGACAAAATATTAGGAGATATCCCATGACTTTTGTCACTTCGGTGTATTTAAGCTATGTATCATTGAAGCAGTTTATTACATTTACAGCAGTTTGGTTTTGTTACATCTGGAGTTCAATAACTAATAGTGACTTATGTATAAAAAAATATACAAGACATATTGTGGCATAGAAATGAAAGCAATTTATGATTTATCTGAAAAATCTTTAATTGTGCACCTGTCCACAAATTTTCAAAGATGTTTCATTTCACTGTTAGTATAACTCACACAGTTTGGGCAGATCTTATATTTTATAATTAATTTCCTTAAATATGAAAAATTCTTCCTTTTAGTAGTGAAACAACAGTTATAAATTTATGAGAAGTATTATTATAACTCATCATTTTTTACCCTCTAATCCAAAATTAAATATTTTTACGAATATAATTAGAGTTATACACTGATTATAATAACTTATTAAAATATTGCTAAATAATTACACTAATAATAACTATAATGTAGAATTAGGTATTAAATAGTAAGCAATATCTCTGATCTTGCTTAGCATGATAAATCTATTTTTAGCATTCCCCATCATTGTAAGTTTAGTTACCTTTTGTAACTATTGGCTATTAGTTTTGCTTGCTTTTCCATCATTTTTGATTTTATTTTGTAAATCAAAACAAGAGCAGAACTTTTGTGTTGACTCTTAAATTAACATACTAAATCCATACGTCTACAGCTTGCATTCATTTTTCAGCATCTTCTGACTTCTCTAAAACACTTTACATCCCCAAATTAGTCTATTGCAACTGTTCAGCATCTGCAGAATTGCAAACTCAATGTTAAAACAAAGTTCCCCCTTTATCAATGCCCCGCCTCCTGCAACCTTCTCAGGAGTAGATCTCTATAGAAAATGGTACCTGCTACTAACGTTCTTCTTGGCCTATTAACGGCAATTAAAAACTCAAAGCAAAAAACACGAAATACATCACAGATTTGATTGAATTTCCCCAGAAGCTCCTTGTGAAAAAAGAACTGCTACTAGCTAACCCAGAGGACAGAGTGAAGCCCTTCAAAAAATAATATATATTTTTGAACCACCACATAGTGGACTTTCCACTATTGCTCTTTCACCGATAGGACAATCTGCTGGCAGCTGATAATATTACAATTTCTTGTTTACAGATATGGGATATAAAGAAATTACGCACAGTTAGAAAATAATGTCAGTATCAAATACAAGATTATCACATTTCATAATTATGGGATAAACGTCTGAGATATTCTGTTACATTATCGTTTCTAAAATTATGCAGATACAATGTTTATATGATTCGCCAAAATTTCTTGAAATTTTAATCAGCTAAAAACAGGAACAAAATTCAGTTTTTCTAAAGACAATAGTCCTTAAATATTGCCTTAAAAATAGTTGATTTATTTTGAAATCTCACACTAATTTCCTTTTTATTATGAATGTTACATTCTATGATTATTATGAATGTTACATTATGTTTAATATGCTTTATTTTATTATTATATATTATTTTTATAATTATATTATATTTTATCTTAATTAAGAGTGCTTTTAGTTACTGATTTGAATTTAACTAAATACCTCATATTATTAATAACTTTATTATGATTTAATATTTCTAGAAGCTGTGTTTAATATTAAACACTTTTTCTTTTAAAATTTAAGACAGCCAGAGGTATACAATAGGCAAACAAGTCTATATACCGCAGACATGCATAAATATAGGCATGCAAAGAAAAATATAGTCCCATTCCCCTCCTAATACACAAAAGTATCTCAGGATAAGTCAAACTCCATCCCAGAATATGAATCACAAAATCCAAAGGATTTCAGACACTTTGCAGTTGTTCAAAAAACACAGAAGATCACTACATAAAACAGACCTTCTTCTTTCTTCGGTACATTCTCATCAGTTTAACATTCCCCTGGTCAAACCAGTGGATTCAGATTGTACTCTATAGCAGGTTCAGGATTAAGTTATAAAGTTAACTTCTTCGGTATAAAAGTATTCAGTCAGACCAACACACTGAAAGGAACACCTCATTTGCTGTGAGAAGAATACGGACACGTGAGAAGAATACTCTTTAAAAAGTCATCAAACAAGACGAATCACTTAAATTCTCAATTCAAACAAGAATCCCACAGCCAAAATGACAAACAATTATAATTTATGATGTCCTCCTTAACATAGCAGCTACAGACAGACTAAAATTGTTCTAGGACAACCCAAAGTTCAGCATCCGCAAGAACTCCACAAAGGCAGTCAGAAACATCGAACAGGTGGCCAATTGATACTACAACTGTGCAATAGAGGATCATCCACGCACCCCTTAAGAATTCTCCTGGGATTTTATTCCTGCCCAGTTAGACTTTTTCACAGGGCTCCCAGGTGTTTGATCAAGTACATATTAAGAAATAAAAGCTTTGTTCCTCAACTCTTTTATATCTATGACCTCTGTCCAGAAAGTTCGTCGAATAATGTCACAGTGCTTATGGTCATGAGAGTGCGCAACCGTGCCAGACAGGTCAAGATTGATCTGAACCAGTTCCTGAGCGGCGGCACTGTGAGTGTGTTTATGATGCGGAAATTCATTGTAGAGTGAAGGTATTGTGCCTGTGGTCGAAACTCAAAATGGAGAATGCTGTTCAGTTTCAAACTTGGAAAATCAGCGAAAGAGAATCATGAAATCCTGATAACAGTTTACAAAGAACGGGCTATCACCTTAAAGTGTACGAATGAGTGTTTTAAAGGCTTGTGAAAAGGGCTGGACACCATTGAAGGCTCCTCATTGAAGTGTTCAGCCTGCATCTACATGCTCTCCGGGCAATGTACAGAAAAAAAAAGGGAACTTTCGACTCAGGATCGTTATGTGACAGCACAAACAATAGAGGGAATAGTGGGATTTGGTCGTGAGACGGCTCACTATATGGATAGCACAAGCTTTGCCATGCCCTACACTTTGATGCCAGAACAAATGCAACTGTGAGTTGACATCTGTGAAGACCTTATCGGCACGATGGATCGAAACCCAAATTTCCTGAAAACCAATATCATGAGTGATGATAGCTGCTGCCTGAGGCACAATCACAACGGTAAGTGTAGAGGACACATCAAACGTAAAGAGAAGGCCACATCCACAAGAGTTCGTCCCTGAGGGCACCATTTTAAATTCCACTATGTACATGGAAATACTGAAATGTCTATTGCAACAGTTCAAGCAGGTATGCCCTCAGTATACCAAGCAAGGCAACAGGACCATACTCCACAAAAATGCCTGGCCACACACTGCCTTTCTAGTGCAGCAGTTCCCAGCGAACAGGGAAGTTGTGTCTCTGAATCATCCACCCTGCTTCCTAAACTTGTCTCCCTCAGACGTTTTCTTGTTCCCCAAATTGAAATTGGCCTAAAAGGGTCAAGGTTTTTTGATATCCAAGACATGTACAGTTGTTCCCAGATACGTACTACCCAACAGGGATTATTTCAAAGGACAGTAAACAACTGTTTTTTGTAAGACAACAACCACCGTAATTATACACACATTACCCGAACTTTCTGGACACAGGTTGTTTTTCAATTACGTGAAATTTGGTATATTGCCTATTTTTTAAAATTAATTTTGATACATTGCTTTCTTATCATATCAACATTATAATCAAGTAAAATAAAGAGAAATAAACTTCCTTTCAATCACTTTTGGTACAACTAATAAAATTTTTATGCTTATATTACTTGATTTTAAAGCTCAATTCTCATTTTTAAAGTTGTGTATCAGTTAAACTGAAGTTATTGGCATAAAACAAAAAAACAAAAAAAGTTCACATTTACACAAAATTGTGAGTAAAAAGAGAACGTTTCCATGACTTAATATTGAATTTTTCATTTTGATTTTTCTTATGCTTCCTCTCCCTTTTTTAGTTTGAGAGGGAGAAATGTTTTCAGAACTTTTGTTTAGTTGTAATGAGAAAAGAAATAATCTCATTATTACTTATTCTGATCATAAATAAAAATTTGAATAGACTGATGCTTTCATTTCATAAATTTTAATTTGAAATTGGTCTGTTTAACCTGAAGAACGATAATTTTAAGATTTATTAACCTTTCCACTACTAGTATATTGTATATAATATATATGCTTGTTTTCCTCCATGGGATCACCATATGAAATGTGATATGGGAACAAAATCATACTGGTGGCCCACTGTAACATATCTGATATGCTAAAACAAAACATTACATTTGAAATTTTGATACTATTCTATTAGAGTGGTGTCAGTTAAAAAACGTGCCACTTTTTTTGGTGACCAATTTTTGCCAAGATGAAATAATAATAGAGTACCAAAGACTACTTGTGTTAAAAGGTAATTTTTTTTTAATTTCAAAATTCTTAAAAAAAAGGAAATTTTTCTTTTTAATTTTTTAATCTACAATATTCTACACATAAATAAAGAATAAAAAAAATTAATCTAAACAGGTGGCATAAAGAATATTTTACACATAAATAAAAAATAACAAAACAAAAGGAAATTCTATCTAAACAGGTGGCATAACATTTCAAATATCATTCAGTATCATAGAAAAATTTAAGTTTTTGAATATAATGAATGCCACATCAGTTCTATGAAATATGGCTCTAAATGGTGGCGAACAGTGCCCCACTGATATTTATTTCTCCATTTAGCACTGCCCCACAATCATTCTACAGTGTGGCCTTCAGTTTCGGGATCTACAAAATTATAATTCACAGTGAAATGTTCATACCCAGAATTTCTTAATTCCTTTCCAGCAGTTGTAGCACAATGATCGGGAACGGCAACCAAAAAACATTCTTTGTTTCCCCTGCATAAACCCCTGAATACCCATTGTTCCAGAAGAGTACATGTGTTGCATTTTCTGTGAAAAGACTTTTGTGTACTTCTACAATATTGTTGGCTCCACCAATTTTATTTCTTTTATGAGACATCAAACTATTTGCACATACCTCTCTCAAGTAGTTATTCCAATCGATTGTCGTATTATGGCTGATTTCTAACTGAAGCGGATACTGAGATAACCGGGATTTGGGGAGGTTCCTGATATCAGGTTCGCCAACTTAGGCGATAGGCACCAAACAGTTGGAAAAGTGCTTAGGTTGCTAGCTCAGAAGTTAACTAAGATAGGGAAAAGGAAAGGGATATTTTCTTTCTATATGGTTGATACTCTGTGTTGGGTGTCGTGACTTTGCAGATAAATCTTTGTGCTGATGATCACATACTTTTGTCAGTAGACGTTTTGAATTCGCTGTTTAATAATTTTCTAAATAAATTAATTACACTTGCAATTAGAATAAGATAATTTTATTTTTATACAAGAAAATTGCATAACATCCTCCTTTTCCGGATTGAATAATAGAAGGAAAAGAAATATAGAATCAGTATATAGAATTAATTTCTAAATAAACTAATTTAAAATTTTTAATTATAGAAAATAAATTAATTAAACTTCTAATCAGAATAAAATATACTGTTTTTCTAACTTTAACTAATTTCTAACTAATAATATTTCTCGTATTTCCAGATAATTTCTAATTAGAATGAAATTTTTTTAAAATTATCTACTTAATATTTAAATATACTCCCAAATATTTGAGTCTGGACATAACAAACAGGAATTAATTTCTAAATAAATTCATTGCATTCCTAATACGAATATATATATGTAATATTTTCAGGAACAAGAATTTATTTAGAAGTAATGACGAGCAGAATGTGGAGGCGAATGCAGATTTAAATCTTCATTTTTTATTTTAGCAAACATGTTGTGGCGACAATCAAGTTGGCACATTAATTGTGCCTATTCCAAAGATTTTATGTTTTAGATAAATTTGCAATAAGAAAGAAAGTGCAGACAGTCTGCTGTGCAGCCAGCAAAACACAGAAAGCAAGTGCGTAATGTTCAGGATGAAATCTTAAGTCAGACTGAGTTAGTTTTGGTTCACAAAGCATTCTGATTGGATGGTTAAAATTGCTGTAAAATTATTATTGGCTGTTAAGAGTTTTAGTTCCGTTTACATCATCAGAATTATGTAAGAGTCATATGGCATGGGTTTTTCTCGTGTAGAGAGGGGTTACTATTTTTAGAATGAGAAGGGAAATTAATTTAGGCTGCTAATTTAATCTTTTACATATTCTTTTTCTTACGTATACATATTTTTAATTTATGAAAGTCATTTGTTTAATCTAACCAAATGCCTTTTTTCTAATTATGTCCATGTATAAATACGATTAGGATTATTTAGAATATCAAAAGCCCTCCTGGACTCCTTTTGCTTAAGGAGAGGGAAGTCTGTTAGCCATGGCTTGACTTTGAGACGAACTGTGCAACAGTTATACCCTTCAGCCGCTTAAAGACACCCTGTATCATAAAAGCAGTTTTTTAACCCCTCATAACCAAATTTATATTCAAATATAATTATTAAAAATGCAATAAAATGATAATCAGACTTTAAAATGCTAATAAGTTAGTATAAAATATTAAACAAACATTATTCTACATTTGTTTTTAAGTGCTGTTTTTCTACATCAAGCATATTTTACTGATTTCTTTATATAGAGGATTTTGTGGTTAGTATATCAGTAAAAAATCTAAACCGTTAGCCAAAACATGAACATTTCTTTATTTTCACACACACACACACACACAAAAAAAAAAAAAAAAAAAAAAAAAAAAAGAATAAAAGTTCATTAAATTTGTATCTTCAAATTGTTGAATAAGATTTATATTTATAAATTTTTCTGATGTGTTACTCATGTTCATGTTTAATAGTATGAATATAAAATAAAATGAAACTTCAAATAAGTAAAACATAGAAATCTTTGCATCACTGTATTTGCAACACATGCATAATTGAAATACATTCGCCAACCATGTAAAACTGCTTCGGGGGCTGCCAGTTTGAAACCACTGTTATAGACAATGTTCAAATTGCACAAAAATAATATTTTAGGATTTAACTTTCATGGACAAATTCAAATAACCTTATCCTATTCTATTTGATTGGTCTCTTTCTGAAATTTAAACAATTGCATAATGCTGTGAAAAGTCATAGAAGCACTTGTTACAAATCTTGTTTCCCTGCAGTTATGCATTTCAGGATTACATTTCTTTCATTACCTACATGGAAACTATTTTCGCACTTAAACAAGAAAAAAAGAATAAAAATAACCCTCTTAACCTTATTAATTAAAATTATGTGCATTAAAGAATCCGGAATGTAAAATATATACCTGACTGGATGATTCAATAGCTTGGAATACATTTCGAGGATGCAATATTATTGTGGAAATACATGCATATTTTATTTTTTAAACTTCCATCATTAATTAACTATGTGATATATATCACATTTTCGTGATCATTACTGCATTTATATAAAGAACACGCTTTCAAACATATATAACCATTATAAGGGGTAATTGTTCAAATTAATGGTAAGAATTAAAAAAGAGAAGTATAAAAGTTAATAATGCTGGAGTTGATATATATAAATCATAATTAAAATACTAAGATGGAAAAAAGCGTGTAGATTTACTTAATCACAACAACAACTTATCGCTTACAATTTGACTATGTGTATGGTTTACCATCTCAATGCAAACACTACACTTTGCCTTACGCGATTTTTGCCCAGAAGAATTGTTCCCCAGCAATGGGCCGAAGAGGAAATTTTTGGAAAGCGCATTTGATGACATTTCCTTCTTGAAGTCAAAAAATTCCCCCCAAGGATATGGCTTTTTTTCGCAATTCAAGATGGCAAAAAAAAAAAAAAAAAAAAAAAAAAAAATTGCGCCAAGTGCCACTTATCAGAGTTTTTCCTAACTGAAGTTGGCAAAATTCAGTTCCTAACAGCACAGATAGATAAAACGAACGGCATTAAGAAAAAAAAAGACCCAAGCCTTCAAATCATGTTTTGGTTCACCATCCTTTTTTTTTTTTTTTCACAGCAAGAACATGCATAATAATGCCATATAGGAGCTTTATTTGAGTCAAAAGTTAAATTCATCGAATTATTTTGAGAACAAAGTCAATTACCATGAATTATTTCTTTATCCTGAAAGTATTTATGGCAGCCCCTTCGACATTAGGTAATTTCCAAATTGTGTAGTCCATTGTACTAAAAAAATGGCGAAATACGGCAAAAAAAAATAACGTGTTACAATATTTAAAAAAAAAACTGGAAATCTCGAGCGACAATATTTCAAACAATAAATTCTCAAGTCTCGATATTTGGCATGATGTTGTAGCATTGTTTTCTTCTTATTTTATCTTCATTTTTAACTGATGCCGCTCTAGTAGAATAGTACCAAAATTTTAAATGCACATAAATGATATCAGAATACTCTGAAGCTTAACCAATGGAATGTTTTGAGTTCCAAGCTTATTGCTATGAGTATTATCTACTATTATATTTACAAATGTAAAACATGGGATGCTTACAATGTGCAATCAGAATTTAGAAATTTTTCACACTGTGCAAACAGCTTAAAATTTGGAATATAAATATGGTAATATTTGGACAGTTAAGTTTTTAATTTAAATACGTAAATATGATCATTATTACTAAAGTTGCACTTATTTTTAAATTTTAAGAGTTCTGCTTAATATTATCAAAAGTAACATTTAATTATATATGCAAGAATACTATAAAAAAGTGCTACCCGGATGGTGTAGTGATTAGGAGAGCCGACTATGATACTGAAGGGCCCAAGTTCAAATCCCAGAGCAGGCATGGTTGTAACTAGTGCCAGATTTAGACTTGATAAGGCCCTAAGCTATTTGTGATATGGGGCCCTTTATAAGTCCAGATATTATATGTCAGTGCCAAATATGATTTTTGGATACCTTTTTTGGAGGACCCCAAGAAAGAGGGGGCCCTAAGCTATACTTTGTGTAGCTTGTACATAAATCTTGCACTGGTTGTAACTGTTCGTCCCTTCATAGGAGGCAATAGTGGCTGCCTATTAGGTGCCTCCACAATAACATGGTCACCACTTCCAGCCTTAGAAGTGGCTAACATCAAAAAGGTAAGTGACTACCATTGGTAAAGGGGGGACTATAAAAATCACTTGGGCACAGTGACCTTTAGCATTCCAAGGTCACAGACCATTTGAGAAACTGTATTCTCCCTATGCCAAGAACAAACAGTGTTGGGAATTACATTCTCTCTTTTGTTCTAGATATCTGTTAATGAAAGTCCTTAGTTTTGATTTATAATTCCTTTTAGACTTTGTGGGCACAGAGATTGTATTGTCATTCTTATGTTTCAGAGTTGTTTCTTTGATTCGCCTTTTTTATTTCAATAATAATAAAAATGATGATATTTTTATGAGTTTTTTTCAAGAATACAAGTATTATACTGAAACATTTTTCTTACACATGTCCTATATATGAATTATGAGAAATTACTTAGATTTTCTTAGGGCTAAATTAAAAAATAAGAGAGTAAAGCTGTATATTTCCTTCATTATTTTATATTATTATATAAAATAATGAACATATTTGTTATGTGAAATAAACGAAGAAAATAAAAATATTTGTTATGTGAAATAAACGAAGAAAATAAAAATTAATTCAGAGTCAATGACTTAACTGTTTGCATTAAAATACTATACAATACAAATAATCATAATACATTAACCTATGATGATATCTTATTCACCGACATCAAAGACATAGTCTTTCTTTTTTAACATAGTAATTATAATACACGAATTTTCCTTAAATTTTGTACTGAAATTTCTAGACTAGGTAAGCACTTCAATCATGCTAATATAATAGCAATTCCATATGCCAAATAGTTGGCAATTCATCCCAGATTGAATTATTGGCAACTGAATTGTTTGGCTACTGTGTTTTCATGACTTCTTTCCACATGCAAAGGTGGATTTAGCGACAGTGCAATTCATAATAATGAAGGGCCCCACATTCCAAGTAGCTCCAAATAATTAATTAAAAAAATACTAAACTTCGTTTTATTTTAATATGAGGATCCCCAAAAGTTAAAGTGAAATGGACGCCCAACATCATAATTCTGCAACTGCCCATATTTACTATGAATATTTTGTTTTGCATCAAAATTTGTCCATAAAAGACTTTAATTTAATCTTCCTGGTACCAAAAAATAATCAAAATAGCAGCAAAAAATAATCTGAAATGAAAATATGTTTTTGCTTAGGCAGTTTCATATAACACAGCACTGTCAAGCTTCATTTCAGAATAAACAGAATTTTTCTTTATGTAACATATAATACTTACTCATTAATATGAGAGTATCTTCAAAGGGTATTTCATTCTGTGTGAATAATTAAAAACTTGGTGAATCTTTACATTATGGTAACATGGTGATTTTTTGGCGACCAACCCTGCTACAGCAACCTGCTAGTTTTGTTTTGGACGCCATTTTGTTTTCACGAAGTAAAAGCATTTTTTTTTTTTTAACTCAACATTTTTTCCAGCAATCTGCTAGCCGAATTACGTTTATACTAGAACTTTTATGGAACATAAATGCTTAATCATGATGAAGATTAGGTGCGAAATTGGGAGAAAGTGCAGAATCGCAAACCGCTTCCCGCGTTTTTAAGAATCGCACATACACGGTATCCATGTACACGTCGACCTACTTTCACTTAAAAAAACATCCCAGAATTGCACAAAAATGGCATTGTGCACACTCTTGACTTTATCTATGTACACATCGACCTATTTTCACTTAAAATGTCAAAGATAATTGACAAAAATCCAATTCTTCTTACTCTTGTAAAAAGCGCCAAACAAATAAGTGGGCGATTCTGCACTTTAGCAGCGAAATTGTTTCTAAGTGCTTATTAGCTAAAATCACGATCGGAATTTTCCGGAAAATGTAACATGACATGTCTCATGATCTCTCATTTCTCTGAGACAAAATAATCTGTGATTCGAACTGTGTAGTTCTCAGATTATTGCTAAAGTCCTACCTAGTAACCTTTATCGCCTTACCAAAATGTCGCCAAACTACCTGTTACCATATTCTAAAGATTCACCAAAACACTTTTACGAAGAAAATTAACTCACATTTCACATTGCAAACAAAACAAACTTATGTCTGCTTTTAGATAAACAATTTGAATTTGAAAAGGCAGGTTACAATATCCCTGGCCTTCAAGATATATGAAGTTATATCATCTACAAACACCCAGATTCAATAGTCACTAAATAAGAATATGTCACATGTCAAAGAAAAGTTATTTAGGTTATAACATTGCCATGTATGTTTAAAAAAATGTTCCTATTATAGTAATCATGGAGACAAGAATTATATATTGCTATACTGATACTCCTATTTTAATAACTGATGTCAAAATTAGATGCGGATTATGCTTATATAATATATATCACAAAGGTGAAATTTTTAACAAGCATTATACTATCAAATCAGCTAGGTTTGCATTATTCAGAGATTTCTTTGTTACTATTGTTATAGCATTGCATATTGTGCACAGTTCAGTCAATGTAAGCATGAGTATCATGGAAATTTCAATGTTTTATTTTCACCTAGTACAGGTGCAATGCTTTTAACATTCATATTGGTAATTAATAACTATGAGTATCTAATTTCACTATGGTGAAAATCAAATATTTTCTAGATGCTATCCTATTATGCAACTGCCATGCTTTTTAGCTCACATGAAAGACACAGCGAGATCCAACATCTGTGATTGGCTTCTATTTCACACACACCAATAAACATGGCAGGTGCATAATGGAAAAGTAATATTTTCTGATGAACAATAAAACTTAGGAAATCAGAAAAGGTCTTTTCTGTCTCCTGATATACAGTGAATCTGATCCATTATGCATTTGATACAAATTGGCAGAACTGGGATACAAAAATATTAACCTGAATAACATTTTATCTATATAGACTTTAAAAGAGATTATCAATTTCACTTCATAAAATTTTCATTGTAACAGCCAAAATAACAGACTTGTTATTAAAAAATAATATCCTCCGATGCCATTGATTCTCACAGTAAATAATGCATGAAGTGGAATTTACTTTTTAATGAATCAAAAGATATACAAAAGTCAAATGTAAGTAATCAGCACAATACATGACATATGTAAAGTTAATGCTGCATATGTAAAGTTAATGCTTACTATAATGACTTGTTTTTCTGTCATAATCACGTTTTTTCCGAGGAGACCTTGAACGATGTCTCCTTTCAGTATCTCTTTTAGAGTGGTGTTTTTCTCGGGACCTACTACGATGATGCCTTCTGCTCTCTCTTTCTTGATGCCTGGAACGATGCCTGTGTGGTGATGGACTGTGCCTTCGACGTGATTCGGACGACTTATCTTTCCTAGATGATTCAGTTGTTTTCGAGCGTGGTTTCTCATGAACAGCATTAGATATATTTTCTTTAAGATCTTCTTCTTCTGATTCTGGTTCGTCTAAATCATCTTCTAGAGCACTGATTCTGGGTTCTAACTCATTGTTAGCTTCTAAAACATGTCTCTTTTGAATACGCGGAAGTATGACATCACACAGTCTTTCTTCATGCAAAAGCTCATCTATGAACTCGTCCATATGCACAACTTCAAAATGCCCTTGACGATTTTGCTTCCGTAATTTACGATAATCGTTATACAGTGGTTCCAGATATTTATAACAATCCAAAGAAGTTCCTACTAATCGCATATAGAATGCCCCTAATGCACGAACATATTTAAAATCTTCCTGACGAATGAATTCGATAACTATATCTTTCTCCGGTTGAATCTGAAGCATTTTGAGAACAAGGCAGAGAAATGGAGTGGGTTTTATATTGCCACCATACACTCCACCAACGCATTTTAATTCCATTGCTTTATCTACTAACAATTCCGCAGACAGAGCAAAACATTCTTCTTTCCAGTATCTCGCGTCATAAATACGAGAGCGAATAATTTTTTCAATTAGATACTGGGGATTCGTGCCTCTTACAGACTGTGCATCTTTTACAGTCCGATTAGCCATATTTACTAAAATAAACAAGGTAAAAACAAAAATCCCGGAGAGAGACCCGAGAAAGACACAGTAATCAAAACACACACTCTTAATTCACTTCACTTCATGTTTTGGACATGAATTTAGTGTTGCCAACTAGAACTTAATTTTTGACAGTCCAAGCTTTACCAAAGCTCAATGAAGCGCGCAGATTAGTAATACTATCAGATTGCTATTACTAATAGTAATGCATTCTAATTTTACCATATCTATGTATACCAATGTATTCTATAAGCATAGTTATATCTATGTGGACAGCTTAAAAATATAAAACGCACGGAAATTAATTCAAAAACTTTTCGCAGACTCCATTTTTCATCGCTTTATTTACAGAAGACTTTGTAGCCAATCTCTAGTTAACTTGCAGTGGTGTTTTCTACTTTGGTTTTCTAAGATATAAATATGAATTTACCTTGGTATTAGAGAAGTATCCGAAACGTTGATGTGATATGTTTTCATCATATTCATGATGGACAACCAATAGAACTTGTTTCGTCCCTGGCTGCAATAGTGGGTACAGAAGTGTGAGGCGCGAAAATGAATCCTTGGGAATAAAGAATCCAAGCCTATTTTAACCTCCAAAGGTAAATAACATTTATATCATGCTTAATCATAATTAGACAAATTTTTATAATTTATCAAAATGCCTAAATTTCTTATAAGGAGATACTTATTGTATGCTTAGAAAAGAAGAAAGATATAGTTTAAGGCTCCTAGTAGCTCTAGTATAGGTTTTCATCATATTGATGTAATTTGTCTGACCCCAACCCCATTGTATTTGAAATCCCCATTAATAAATACCTCCCCTCACTTAACAGAAGTATAGGAGTTACAAATTGGATCAAATAATTCTGAATAACTCGATACAAGGTAACGCATGCATCAACAACAAAGAAGATTTAGAACAAGAAGTCTCAAAATTTACCAACAGCATCAATTCTGCTTTAAAGGAAGCCACCTATACTTTTTATGTGAACAAGCCTTTCCTCCCCCTGCCTGCCGATATAAGAAATAGTATTAAAGAAAAAAAACCGGATCCGTAAAAGATGGCAAACCACCAGGGATCCACAACTCAAACACGAACTAAACTCTATTCAAAAAGAAATCAACAGAAGAATCAAGAACTTCAAAAACCAAAAATGGACCAATTTCCAAAATAACCTAGCTATAGAGGACAATTCCCTATTTGACATTTCCCGCAAATTCAAGAAACCTTATAAACCTATTCCACCTATCTATGGACCTAGTAGAATTTCATATACAGCAGAAGATAAAGCTAAATCTTTTGCGGACTATATGGAAGATACATTCACTCTTAATCCCCCTCCGTACGACAATAACCATATTGAACGGGTCAACCAGGTGGTCAATAATTTCCTTAACACCCCTGCTCCGTACAACTTCACTTCCCTGACTACCCCAAAAATCGTTGCCAACACCATCAGCGCCTTACAAACGAAGAAAGCCCCAGGACACGATGGAATCTCGACCAAAGCACTGAAGCATCTTCCGATCAACGCTCTTACCTGCCTAACTAAGATAATCAACAACATTATCAAATTCGCTCATTTTCCTAACACATGGAAGCAAGCTATAATAATTGTTTTTGCTAAACCGCAACAAAATCCAACTCTCCCACAGAACTATCGTCCTATCAGTTTACTTAGCCAACTGTCTAAAGTTAGAGAAAATCTTACTTTTCCAAATCCAAAAAATTCACCCTTCCATGAATTTTCTCCCAGAAGAACAATTCGGTTTTCGTAATCACCATAGCACTTGCCACCAACTTCTTAGAGTTATCAACATTATCACTGAAGGCTATAAGTGCAAGCTTCCGACCGGTGCTATATTCCACGATATCGCGAAAGCTTTTGATAGGGTATGGCATCGAGGCCTTCTTTACAAACTAATCACTCTCAATTTTCCAGATCATTTTATTCGCTTAATAGCCTCTTTTCTCAGCAATAGAACATTCAGAATCAAAATCGGTACTGCTTACTCTACCACCAGAGTAATCAATGCTGGTGTTCCACAGGGGTCGGCACTTTCGCCGTACCTTTTTAATATTTATACACAAGACATCCCTAAAGACCCTTCTGTTCATCTTGCACTCTTTGCCGATGACACCGCCATACTTACTAAAGCCTGCACAATTATCGCCGTAAGAAACCAACTCCAAAGCTATCTCATAAAACTGGAAAAATGGCTTAACCTTTGGAGGATTAAAATTAACACTGATAAAACTAAGGCAATAATTTTCCGTAAAGGAAACATGAAATACTATCCTCCCCCCTGAAATATTTGACGAAGAAATAGACTGGATTAATGAAACCAAATACATTGGAGTCACCCTTGACCATAAACTTACCTTCAGAACCCATTTCCGGTCCGTAGTACAAAAATTTTAAATCACCACAGCTACTATGCGACCTCTTCTTGGTAGAAAAAGCAACTTATCTACTACAAACAAATTAATTACATATCGCTCCATACTGCGCCCAGCTCTCCTTTATGCAGCACCGATCTGGGGACATGCAGCTAAAACCAATATTAAACAATTACAAATTCTACAAAATAAAATTCTACGAGAAACTATCAATGCTCCTTGGTATATTCCCAAGATCTATATTCACAGAGACCTTCGAATCGAACTGATTCAAGAGTATATTAAACGATTAGCGGTCAACTTCTTTTATTCAGTACAAACCCACAGAAATAGCCTTATTAGCACTCTCAGACACTCCCCGCATCCCAGAGAAAAACATCGTTACCCAAGTCACATCCTTCCCACACAGGAATCACAACCTTAATTGACTCATTCACGCTGAACTGACTCTGCGGTTTTACCACCCGCGGCTACATCATATAACGACACTGAACTTGACCCCCCCTTTTTTCGCCGCCTCCCACACTCCTTTCACCCTAATCTTTCTCCCCCCACCCGATCATTATCAGAAGTCGAGTAAAAAGATGTTTCTACATCTTGACACTCGAGAATAAAATACGATCTGTGTGTGTGTATCTGTGTGCAAATATCTGTAAAAATATTTTTGCGTGCCATTTCACTTTTTCCTCAACGGGCAAAGAGATCTTAATGATGCTGCAGTATTGTTTATGTTCTTGTTGCTCTCGAAATTAGAATGGTATCGTGCAGTTAAAACACTTCATTTATATACTTTGAATTTTCCGATATAATTTATTTAATCTTTAGGTATTATATTTCGACTCATCTTATGTTTTTGTGAATGTATGTTTACGGTGTAGATAACAATTTTCTGTGCATATTGTGTTGTCTAAACTTCCATGGATTTATCTAATTTCTGATTAGTTGTTACGTAACTTCGAGAGTTTTGTGCTTGAAAAAATATAATGTGAAGTCATATTTTGTTTCAAGTGTAACATGAAATTATATTTATGCGTTACGAATAAAGTCAGATTTGCGAGTTTGACGACGCACAGTCAGCATCAAAAGTATTCGGTAAAAGTATAGTTTAGGGTACCTATTGGCGAAACTTGGCGATTTTTGGCTCTACATGGATACCGATTTTGTGTAGTTCTTTGATTCGTTATTTTGGCTTGCGAAGCGGCGATTTTTGCCTCGCCGCTACACAAAGCCAAAATAACAAGATAAACGATTGCACAAACTCGCTATCCATGTATACGTCGACCTATTTTCACTTAAAAAAAAAAAAAAATCCCAGAATTGCACAATATTGCATTGCGCACTCCCTTTACTTTGTCCATGTACACATTGATATATTTTCACTTAAAAAGTCAAAGGAGCACCAAACTCTAGAATATAGGCAAACAAAAAATACATAATCTCAATAAAATACATAAATACATTTTAAACCAAACAATAAAATAACATAAAAAAAGGGGAAAACATGTTCTATATTTAAGCACTACCAAAAGCAAATATTCACTTACTATGATTTTCGAGTTCGCTTCATACACCCAGAGCTACGTAAAAATCAAAATATCAATCATACTCAAAATGACTTTCTTCAAACCAGGTACTCTTTTTGATTGAACGCTTCACATAGTGACCATCTGAACCTTTCTTCCTACAAATCCATCTAAACGGTTTTAAGACACACCACAAAAATGCTTACAAAACATCCCATGATTCAAAATTTCCCAGAATCATACACCCGATTACATCACAATAGGGTTTCCATAACATTCAACTACTCAGGCTACCATGAATGAAACAACTTGGCGATAAATCAAACAACTTTGCCATAATACAAGGGTTACCTTAAAGTCTACTCTACCCGAGTTTCTTAATCGTTTTTCATTCGCAACCCATATTTATCACCGAGATTTTTTCGCAACACCCAGGACCCCATAATATTTACAAAAATTTTGTGGCACTCCATAAGTATTCTGCAAATCCGAGACACACATGAATGAAACTGTCAACTTTTCACTTGTACTGTAATATACTATTGCAGTTATAGGTCATTAACTTTAATTTCTAATTTTAAGATATAAAACTGGGAAAATTTTAAATAAATAACAGATGAAATGACAGCATCACGTGGATCGTTTATACAGTGAAAAGTCGTTAATCTAGACTCATCGGGACTTCGGCGATTCCGGATTATAGATCATCAGTTTAAATATGGTAAGATGGCATGCAGAAATTACAAAATTAAAAATATGAAACCGTAATTTATGAAATAAAGAACAATTATGATCTAAAGGGTATCAAAATTTACAAAAAGAAAAAGCTTAATATTTATTTGTTTACTTTATTAAACATTTCTTTCAATGTAAGTTGTTTAAGTTGCTTCGTTTCATGTGATAATACTTTCTCTTTAATTCTATTAAACAGACATAATTACATGTTTAGTTACAAAGTTCTGCTGTTCAAGTCCTATAATTGCTGTCTCGAGAATACCGACTAATTTGTCAATTGAAACTTTTTCGTTCACTCTGTGTCACTTTCTTCACTATCGGAAGCGAATTATAACGATGAGGAACTTGATTTAAATCATATCAAAGACGGAGTACATCGAGATGAAATACTACATTTAATAAGGAATTATAAGCCAAATAAAATAAAAACATCTGCCCTGAAGATAAGGATAGTGCTGACAGATCAACTTTCAATTCATTGTGCACCGCAGGGTCCCCCGCCGCAGAGTAGTGTGAAATTGATAAACAGATTTCAGATTTCGAAACATACTTTTGCTTTGTAGATCCTATACATATTAGTAAATATATATCGGAAATTCTATTTGACATAATCGAAAGTTCAAGCTTACTTTTATAAAATTGCTCTAACAGTCTGCAAAAAATAATAAGGCGGATCCAATTCGAAGATTAAGGAACAACGCAATCTGCAACATTAACTGAATTAGATAATTTTAGCTTAGCTTATACCGTCTGTTATACATTAAACGTGCATGCGTAAACGTATTATGCGCATGTGCACATGCATATTTGCAGCCGTAAAGGTCTTACGTGCACGCGTAAACGCCTCTGCGCATGTGTCAACGCGACGCATGTGCAGAAAGTTTGTAGCTTTGAGGTCCGGATTATAGATCATTCCGGATTATGGGTGTCCGAGTTAACAACTTTTGACTGTATTATAAAAAGAAAGCGTTGAAACGTTTTTTTTTTTTTTTTTTGTCATACCTTTATCTTTTTCAGATATATTGTGTAAAAATATTTGGTAATTGTAAAAGTATTATAACAAGTTAAAGAAATATCAAAACTGCTAACATTTTTGGCAACCCCCTGCTGCAGGTCCCACAGCTTCCTGGGGGGGGGGGTTATGACCCACAGTTTAAGATGACTGCCGTTTCTATTGCCAGCATAAGCAGAATTAAGAAAGTAAAGAATCTGAAATAAAGAAAATGTTGAATTTTCTTTTCCTAAAAAAAGAAAAAAGATAGAAAATGTTGTAAGCTCATGCTTAGATAATTTTGATTTGGTTATTTTAAGACGAGCAGTTCAAGACTTTTATGCCAAGGAAAGAAAGTACCAACTATAGCCAAACTGCTTCCTGTCTGGAAAAGAAAGTATCAACTATAGCCAAACTGCTTCCTCTATTAAAAGACACAGTTAGTTTTCCTTGGCAAAGAGAAGGATTTTCCGAGAAATTGGTTTCATCTGGAAAAAGTCTTGGAATAAAAGAAGCGTTTTACTAGACAGACCTGGCATTGTTTTGTCAAGAACAATGTATTTGAGGAATATTAAACATTACAGAGAAGAATCCCATCTCATAATTTGCATAGATGAAACATGGGTGGACAGCAATTATGCTGGCAATCAAAATCAGTGAGATTTTAGAAACAGAGAATACCTCTCGCATCATAATAATTTTATATGCTGGTGGTGAGATGGGTTTCATTCCCAATACTAGCTTAGTTTATAAAGTAAGCTCTACAACTGGCCATTATCACGGACAAATGAATTCTTCAGTGTTTGAAAAATGGGCAATCGAAAAGTTAATTTCAAACCTACAGCCAAATTCTGTTATAATTATTAATAATACACCTTATCATTTGGTGCAGTTCAATAAAGCCCTCAATGCCTCCCCGAAAAAGGAAGCTATAATACAGTGGTTGACAAAAAATATTTCTTTTTGTCCGAATTTGTGAAAATGGAGCTGCTGGATTAAGTGAAACAAAATGCTCCCAAAGTCAAGACTTTTAAATTTGATTGTATAATTGAATAACAAGACCATACAGTTCTGTGACTCCCAACATATTACTATAATATAAACGCCATAGAGTATGTATGGGCTGAGGTAAAAATTATGTTCGAAGTCAGAACATGACTGCAGAGATAAGCATGTCAAATTTATTACATTTCACAATTGAGGCTATTGAATGTATTTTGGTGAACAGTTGGAAGAAGTATTGTGATCATGTGAAGAATTTAGAAACTGAATATTGGAGAAAAGATTATATTATAGAAGAATAACTTGAATCATTAAATTTGACTGTTAGCGAGAATCTGGATTCTGAATTCTCTACAAGTTCAGAGGACCCTTAATGCTGTGTTGCCAAAGTACGTGTAAAGGGGGGAAAAGGTATGGCATGTCTAATTAAGACCAAAATAATTTTTACGCAACCTCTTCTCATTAAGCAGCTTTATTGTATTTATAGATCATTTGATTATATTAAGAAATGCAATTTATGACTGTATTATAAAATATCGCTGGAATCTCTTTCACGGGAGCACAGAATACACTGTCTCATTGGATTTGATTTTTTAAAAAAATTTTTTCCCCCCAACCTTTTCATAATCACTATCTGAAAAATCATCGCTTTCGCTATCTTCCATCATCGCCATTATTTTATTTTTTTCCAATGCATGCATCTTTCTTTATACATTACTAATCCACAAGCCCAAATATACTATACAATAGGGAAACACACGACCAGCCCCTCCAAAAGAACCGCGCAACCAACAAAATTTGGCAAACTGCCAATCAAAGCTAAATATTTCCTTTCATTTCCTCCAGATCGTGTAAAACCATGATAAAAGAAATCATACTAACAAATTCTGCTTCGCACGAGTTTTCTCGAATAATAATTAACTGCAATATATACGAACCCGAGATAGCTCGGGATAATCAGGCAATCGGTTAAGCACAGAATGGGACTTTGTCCAGGTGCCTACTTCCATGTGACTGTATTGCCTATTCTTTTAAAAATCATAGTTTCCCATGGTATACAAAGAGAGTATACAAAGTTTATTTACCACTCATTATAATGTTCTGTAACTGTAAGATTTTAAAAATCATTATTAAGTATCTGTTGTGATGCATTATTGCACTGTATACATATTTGAATGTGAAGCATAATAAAGTTAAATTTAATAACTGTAACACATATTGAAATTTTAATTTTGTATGGTGTGTTTGAAATGTGTATGTATCATTATTCAAAATGTATTGATGTAGCACTTATATATTTTAATGTATATATTTATTTATGTTTTTGAATTGCCCATCACTGAATAAAAATTGGCCAGTTATCAATCTGACTGAAAATTTGAGAATATTATTTAGAACCATTTCGTTTTGCTTTATAATATAATGCTGATTTTGTTTTGTATGTGAGCCCAGAGTTCTCAGGAAATGTTGCTAATAGGAAAGTATCACTTGTTTGTGGTAGAATAATTTTTTTATGATTTTTATAATGTAAAATATTTCCTAGAAATTTATTATTTGTTCTGAATAGATGATTAATTTTTGTATTAAACTGAAGGCATCATTGAAAAGCTTAACTTATGTAATAAAAATTTCCCATTTTCCTGTTATTTATCTCATTTTCTACTTGTCTACTCCATTGGTTTGAAAAAGAGTAAGCAGTTTGGATAACTGAAGCAACAGATATCTGGAGTTCTGCTGTACTTATATAGGGCTTTACGATATATTCTCAGTTATGAGAACTAAGAATATTATTTTATTGATGTTCACAATAGTGGCCTAAATCTAGAGGCCCTATAATATTTTTATAATAATTGTTTCTTGTTATTTTAAAGCAAATATGATTATCATTTGAAATATTTTTAGGATTAAAAATGGCCTCATCATCCAGTAAGAAGCATTGCGGGGATAACAACTATCTAGAAATGTCTCCAGAAAGAGCTAGAAAATTATTTCATTCTGGTGGTGTACTGCTTATTTTGAATCTTCCTGTTGGCTCAGTATTTGGCATTGATATGAAAGTTTATCAAGTGGGTGAAAAATTCAAAGGCCTAAAAATGATTCCTCCTGGTTTGCATTTCATATATTACAGTGCAGTGAGCAAAGAAGGTTGTACTGCTCCTCGTACTGGCTTTTTTCATTTCTTTTCTCCTCAAGAAATAGTTATAAAAAAGTGGGACAACAGTAGTGAAAGTAAGAACATTTTTAAGCAGTTCCTGTATTGATGATTAATGTGTATTATCTTCTGTTTTTATTTTATTGAATTTTTATCTTGTTTATTCATTTTAATGTAATTCTGTATATATTTGAATATACATATACTGTCTTTCTTCACATATTTCTCCCTTTTTTGTATTAATTTTATCGTCTAAAAATCGAGAGGAAAACATAAACTGAATAATTTAATTTCTGAAGTACACAGTTATAGTAAGAGCATAACAAATAAAATGTAGTCATGGATAAATACAGGTAACTGTCACAATATTATTTCTTAAAAAATTGCATTAATATTAACATTACGATATCTAATGAAATGTCTTCATTTGTACTTCCTTGTAACTTGAATCTTGTCCATTCTTATTGTTGTTTCTGCTACACCTTATTCCTCAAATCCTCTGTAAATATTAGGTCATCTGGAAAGTTCTGTAGTTTTAAATAGCAAAGAGCATTTACTTCTAATCATTTTGTTACTACTGATTAGGAGTGATCTTGATTGAAGCAGATATTTAAATATGACCTTTTCTATTCATGTTGCTTAATTCTTGCATGTATTGTTGTGTAGGAACCCCCCGGTGGCAAAGTGGCTAGCACGTCGTGCAGCTGCACCACAGGTCCGGAGTTCAGTCCCCAGGCTGGGCTAGGTTGACTCAGCCTTTCATTCCTTAAGTGGGTTGATAAAATGAGTACTAAGTTCGCTTGGGGACTAAACACCGGGGCTCCTGCAACAAGCTGACCACTTGCCCAGGGCATGTGCACTCTGGGGCCCAAAGGTCAAGAAAGCAGAAAAAGGGCACTGCAGGTTGTGGCCCATTAGGGCTGTGCACCACTGAGTTTAGTTTTTTTATTGTTGTGTAATTCCCCTCCCACCAGATAGTGCTACGAATGAAGAACCATGAAGATCATTTTCATCATGATATGATCTTTTATTTAAAAAAAAGGAAAAGGTGCTAGTCAGACTGCTTGCAAGACTTGTGCTATATATGGACAAAGTGCTATTTCTGATGGCATTTTTTTTAATTGTTATGTGCTACCTTTATTTATTAAATATCATATTCTTTACACTTAAACCACATAAAATTCAATTCAACACCAATGGCACAAAATATTTAAAAACAGCATATCTTAAGAATTTCTGAAAGACAGGATGGAGATAAAAATGTTTTTTTTTTGGTTCAGTGTTGCCATTGCTCACTTTGAAATGATTAAGTTTGTTAATGAAAAATTCATTAAAGCTGTACAGAATATGAAATAGATAATAAAACAAATTCAAGCTTCCAGGTGGCCATGTTCGGATGGAAGATTACATTATTCAAAATTTGATGGCTCTATGTACCATCGTGTTTTTACAATGCGAGAAACATACATACATTCGTGCAGATTCGTCATTATTTAACTTCTTTAGATATAATACATGATGATAATATTTGTTGGCAACAATTTAAAAAGTTTATAGTGAAATGCCACAAAATGTTGTTGAGACTAATAGGGGTTCTGGGGTGCCGACTTCTTGGGCTAAAATTTTTTAGAATCTATTGTTAAAAAGCTGGAAAAGGGGGGGGAACACACGAAGAAATACAGTAATATTAATTGCATATGTTAAAAAGAAATTCTAGAATAACAGGTATGAAAAGTTTTAGAATTGAGATGAGACTGGTAGCAAATTTAGAGTAGTATAGATCAGTTGTGGCTGAAACTTGATAAATCAAGTGCTTTAATAGTGCATTTGATCTTTCGGGTTTTTAGCATATTTGAGGCATTAACTGAAACAGAAACATTTTGGATGTTCTGCATATTTTCTAATCAAAGCTTAGCATTGCTCTTCATTTTTATGCCAAAAGTAGAAAAATGACCATTAAAATCTATAGTAAAAAACACATTGTGTGTAAAACTGTCACTAATTAGTACTCTTTAGGTTGCTATGTCAATGATTGGTCTAAATTCTTTATTTTGTTTTAATGCTTTTGATTCTTACTCAGAGTGTGCGTTTTTATTCTAAGGATTATTCAATTTCTTAGTAAACCATCTTAGTTCTGCTAATTTTAATAAAAAATCTGTTTAAAGCAGAATTAAACAGAAAAATATGTAGAATGATTATTGTGTACTGAGAATTAAAAGTTTTCTTTTTATTTATTTATTTTGCTCAAAGTTGTGTAAAATGTTTTTTGTATTACTTTAAATTAATAAGGCATAAATGTACTTTGTAATATTTTTAAAAGCAGTAATTGGCCATTTGCAAAATATGTCCTCTGATTAAAGCAAAGTTTTGTGAATGGGAGATTGTATAAAAACTGTTTTATTTACTTTAAATAGCTATAATACATGATCCATTTAAAAAGAATTTTTTTCCCCGTGAAATGTATAATTATTTTGGTAAAATCTAATTGCAGTTTTGCTTTCATTTGGTTATACATACATATATATAAATTACTGCATGTTTTAATAAAAGTTCAGAATGAATTCTGATTCTTATATTTAAATATTAAAAATGCTGCACATCATAGGGTGGAAAAATTTTGATTGATAACAAAGTGTAATCATTTGGATTAATGTACTACATCTTTTAACCAAAAGATGGTCAATATTCTATTATCATTATATACAGCAGCATGAGTATGTATTTGTAGTTTACTACAGAAAGACTTATTTTCACAGATGTAATGTTTTCTACTGTAGGCATACAGTATCTGTATTGGAGTAAATATGTCACTCATGTATTGCCTATATATTTATGTTGATACAAAATATGTATTATGTCTAAAAGTTACTAAAATCAGGGGTGACTCTAGTCCGGATATTGCTAGAATTCCAGATTTTTTACTTTCCCAAATCCAAAATTTCTAGATATATAAATTTTAGGCTCATTATTTTTCTCAAATTTAGTTTTAGAAAAAATTTCTGGTTGTAATGAAAATTTTCACACACACACAAAAAAGTTATTTTAATAAAGTTAGGAAAAAAAAAAAAAAAAAAAAACTATGAAATCAGTATCTTTAGTATGAGTAGTAATCACACCACCCAAATCTATTATTTTTCTGCCATTGTTTTGGTATTTTTCAAAGCCTTCAGTTTAGAAACTTGTGGCTGTGAGTCCAAAAACAGATCAACATAATTTCGAATGTCCTGTGCAGAATAGAAAATAGCATCAGCAAGATGTAGCAGCAGGTGTGAAAAAGGTTGAAGTTCGAAGGAGTGATGGGCAGGGGCTATATGGTGGGCGTAGATCCCATTCACGTCCATACAGAACCCAGCCAGTGAATGCAGACACATGTGGTCTTAAATTATCTTGATGGAACGTTACCTTTTCGTGTCGGAACTCAGTTTGATGTTTTTTCTTGATAGCAACGTCAACATGGACAGCATCTCGCTGTACACTTTACTGTTGAGGGTTTAAATTTTTTTTCAGGTATGCTTTATGGAAAATACCACAGCAATTCTAACATATACAAAGCATGATCCTTTTTTGTTAATCAAATTTAGCTTTGCAAGGCTGCCAAAGGTCTTACCGGGCATCGACCAACCCCCTTTTCAAACTATGTTGTTGAAGTAACTGTATGCTTTACAGTCTAATCTGACGGGCTAACCAGGCACAAACAAACACACCGTTTTTGGCCTGGGTTGTTGAAATAAATGATCTTTTCATCAGAAGTGATGATCTGGTCCAGAATTTGGTCCTTGTGATGATATTTAAGCACATTAGTGTAGGCCTGAACATGTCTGTCCTTATCTGCTTGTGTGAGCTCATGCAGCATCCAGCGATTGAACTTGTACATCAAGTTTATATGATGCATAGCATGACTAAAGAACATGGCACTAACATCTAACTCCTTAGCAAGCTCTCGAGTGGTTGCATGCTGATCTTCTTCCACAAGTTCTCGCAGGCAGCTCTCATCAGCGTCATTAGACAGGCCAGAGTGCTCTGCTTCTTGAATGTCATAGTCCTTGTTTTTGAAATTTCTGTACCAAACCTTCAGAGTGTTATATGATACAACATTAGTAACTAAAGCTGTATACATGATTTGATGACATTTTGCTACAGAACTGGAAGTAAATGATGGTTCTAATATGGTAGCATTTCAGACACCTTGTGCTGAATAAGAACAATATTTTTTTACAATTTCACAACACAGTGTTCTAAAACAAGTATCTTTTTTTCAAATGACAAAAAGTATGATTAAACGCGGCACTGTGAACTGTTTGCTCAGATAATATTTGCAGTGGTGGGAAACTTTTGTTAAAACTCTATATATCATTCAAGATTATAAGAATTTAAACTTTTAGATTATATAAAGTTCAATGAGAGATCAAACTTCTCATATGAAAAAATTGACTCTGTTCAGATAAAATGTATATTTTACATAAGATAATTATTTTTTCTGTTATAGAAATAGATGCTCATTATAGAGAAACAGAAAACAAAACAAAACTAAAAAAAAAAAAAAATTATATTGTGAAGTTTTGGCTGAAGTAATCTAATTAAAATAAGATTGAAAATAGTACTCAATATAAACAAAACTGAGTAAATCTCTTTTAACATGCTGTTATCAACCTGTTGCTGGAAGTTCGTTTATTTATATGAATGGTGTTACGACAATGTAGAACATCCTTGAGTACTGATAGCTCAAATGCTGCTCAGACTGTGAAATATTATTTATTCACATTGCACAAAAATACACATGTAACTTTTGGGTCAGAAAATCTATTTAGAGACCCTGTTGCTAAAGATATTAGGGATAATTTATTGAATAAGTGGACGAATTACCAAAATTCTTTACAGTCTATGAGCTATTCTCTTGTATATAGCAATTTCTTATCTGTGATACTTGTTGATATGCAAACTCTGAAATTGTAATCTAATGCTTAGAAGTTATGTGAAAAACCATTGTCTACTTCAAAATGTCTAGTGTGATATACTAGACTTTCAGTTACAATGCATATATATAAAGATAGCAGTTCCCAGAAAGCTCATGAATTGTTCAAAAACCATTATATGTATTTCACTATAATATTGTGAACTTTTTAAAATTATGTCAGATTTTTTTCTTCATGGTAGTTTTGAGGAGTTTTGAAGCTCAATTGCAATCGTCCCTGTAAAATGGAACACACTTTCTGTTTTAGGAATTTGGGAGGAAGGAGAGATCAGTTTTTTTTTAAATGAAAAAGGAGTAAAATGTAAATTTTCTCTTTCATATTGTTTTTGGTAAAAATTTTTATTTTCATTTATTTTGTTAAAAAATTCAGTTTAAACATAGTATCTAAATAGTAATATCATATTATATTTCTCAGATCTGAATTGTGTGGATGCATCTGAAGAAGAAATACAAAGAATAAAAGACAACCTGCAGGATTTGGATAGATATTTAGGTGCATATCCTTACCAAACTTTGAAGCAGTGGAATTATTTGACATGCAACATATCTGGTAAGATAGTAACTTTGTAAACTTTGATTTACAGTAAAAGATTTCTTTTATGCTTCTGTAGCATCAATTAAGTTTATATTACTTGAACGTTTTTTTACTAATAACATTTTAAACAAGATTTGTCTAGTTCAGAGTGTTTTGAGAAAGATCTGACACTAGTTAATTGCATTAGTAAATAGAGATATGTTTTTTAACAAAAAGGGTGATTGGCTGCAGAAGCCATATCAAGTCAGAGCTAAATGTTCTCAATAACACTTGTGGATGTTTTTATAAAAGAGGTGGGATAAAGACCAATGAGTTGCTACTCTGTTGGAGTGGTTTTAAACATTTAAGTAAATTTTTAGAAAGTTTAACAGTATCCATAACAAAATGACTTTTGCAAGATAGGATGAGTTAAAATGCAGCTAAAAAAATAATGAAATTTGTTAAATGGGAATGCTATCCAGAGAAATCCTGGTTGTACCACCAGGCTAGACATAACTTCAGTATAGAATAACAGGCTGGAAGGAAGTTTGAATAGAAACAAAATAATCATATATTCAAAATCATTGTAGTCCGAAGACACTTTATTCGATTAATTTCCTAAACCAGAACCATTGGTCTGTAACCAACCTTTCAAGATATATTTAGTTTATATTCTTTTTGGACAAATTAAAGAAGTATTCAGAATTACCAAGAAGGAATCATCCGATTACTTAAATTTAACATTTCCCATAACTATAAACAGAAAATTATAAATATGCCATTGTGAAGGGGAAAAAATGTTTCCCCTTCACAAGTGTTAAATATGACTTTATTCACTCGTATAATATCAAAGTGATATGCCATTTCTTGCCAAACATGTTTTAATGTTTGTCTATTAACTGTTTGTAAAGCATCACAAATGCCAAACTTGTACACAAAGGTGCTATGAACATTAGATCTTTGACATATCCTCACAGGAAGAAGTCACATGAAAATTAAGTCAGGTGACCTAAGAAGGTAGCTATCATCGGCTGCACTGTGACGAGTTTAATGGTGTGGTAGTTTCCTGTTTAAAAATTTATGAACCTCCAGATGCCAGTAGAGTGGTGTAACATGCTATTGAAGAATAGAATTTTTCTTATCTTCCTTCAACTGAGGGTAAAGCCATATTTCCAACATATTGAGGCAGGTAATACACCACAGTGATTTTTTGGCGAAAAAGAGCAGTCTATAAACTTTTGATCAAAATATTGCACAAAAGATGTTTACTTTTGGGGATCCATTACATGTTCAATGTAAGCATAAGAATTTTCTGATCCCCAAATTCGCACAGTATGGTGGCTTACTTTGCCTTCATTATTGAATATGAGTTCAGGTGCCTTCATTATTGAATATGAGTTGATTGCAAAAATGTTCGTCATGCATAGCTTCATCCATGAAAAGGCAGTAGTTTAGACATTGCAACTCATCACTTCAGTGCTTGCATTCTTTGCAATTTGTACAATATGCAATTTTTTTTTTCAGCACAATTCAAACGGTAGACTAACGTATCCTATATTCATGACCAGCATGAACTGTCAATTTCTTTGGACTGCATAAAAAGTCTCTTGTACTCTTTCAACATCTTCTGCTGAAACATAGACTAGACTTTTGTCTTTACACAAGCATCTAGTTTCCTGGAATTGGATACCAACTTCTGATACTCTGAGATGTCTGAGCTTTATTTGTATAGCACTTTCTCTTAAATTCACACTGAACTGTGTTTACTGACTGACTTCTTGCATAGGAGAGCACACAGAAAGCTTTCTCCTGCTTTGATGCCAGTTTTACTTTTTTTTCAAAAACAGCCTAATGACAACAGTGCTGCCACCTATTGCTAAAGACAATGCTACAAACTAAAAATTTAACATTTCTCCTTTACAATGACATATTAATTATAACTTAATGACATTGATGATGTTTTAATTTAGGATAATAAATGGATGATGTTTTTAATTAGGGAAAATATTAAAGTTTGTAATTGAATGTTTCTTTCTTGATAATCCCTTGTACAAAATCAGTAAAGTGAACGAAAGTGTTCTTTTATGTATGCAAAAGTATGAATTATCTTTAATCTGTTTCCATTTAATTTGTTCAACACTAGAATTTCATTTATAAGCTGTTCAATAGTCATTCATCAATACTGGATGCTTGCTGGCATCAGGACTCAGTTATCAGTTTTGAAAGACAGCCATTTATTAAAAATGAAGCAAAAAAAAAAAAAAAAAAATGTGCAATTTTTTTTTTTTTTTTTTTGAAAAGTAATTGGCGGTGAAGGATTTTCTGATACGGGAAAAGGTTCTCCTTTTCCTGCAAAGTTAAAGAAGTCAGAAGAATTAATTGCAAAATGAAGAAATGGATGATCTTATAATACCAGCATAAAATGAAAGCAGTGATAACAAAGAAGATAATGTGCTTTTAATTTACAGTAGGTTAAATTGTTAAAAATGGCCCAGAAACTGCATTATTTTGTGGTGGAGATTGAACCAAATAAAGAAAGCAGGGATCTGTTAATGAAAGGCATTAAAATCTCTGTGCTGGGTACCATAAAACTTTTAAAAAATAGCACCAGTCATTGCCCCAAGCGAAAATCGCCAGCTGTTTAAAAAGTTAAAAGTTTTAATTTTTTAAAAAAGTAATTTTATCTTGCATGTATTAAGCCATAATAAAATTCCTTTCAGTTAATATTTAATTTTTTTTCTTTTAATTACAAAACTATTTAGGTTTAAATTTGAGTTATACCTAAAATTTTTTTTCCCATAAAAAGTTAACTTTGCAGAGCACAATTTTGCCATACATATAATGTATTAGTGACATAATTCCCATGTTCGACAAGAGCTTACTGAAATTAATTTTATTAGGGAAAAAATAATGACATATCTGTAATCTCAATTACAAAAGAAAAAAAAGTTTTGTCATGCTTATTTTATGTATGTATTAATTTTGTTTGTCATGCATATTTCATCAAAAAATATGGACCTTATTTTTAAATTACTATGTTGTTCTTCATTGGAATACTAAAATAATGAAGAAGTTTTACTGCATACGGGCGCCTACCGAGATGGGAAAGATAATATATGCAGTAAGTGGCCAGTGGTAATGATGCCACTGCCTTTAACCAAGGCATATTGTGGTATGCATAAGTTCATATTTCGGTTATCTAATTGTTAGTTGTGCAGCATTTATAGTGATTAGGTGATACTGTCATACTAGTGTACCCAGATTCAAATTCTGAGAAGGCATAGATATTCATAAGCATATAGTGTTTGTGCAGCTAGGAATACACCAAGTATCTTTAGCATCGTCATGCAGAATACTGATAGACACCTTTCCTTTACCATATATGTATTGAGTAAAATTTACAGCCCACTCTCCTACAGCTCAGTGGTTAAATTTATGACAAACTCTGTAGACTTGTTAGTATCGGTATGTATTTTTTTATTTGAGGCAAACAATAGGTACATATACAAAAAATATTATTAATATTTTTATTGCACTATGAAACAGCAATAACAAAACAGAAAACGGTGCAAATTTATAAAGCATTATTCCAAATTATTAAAAAAACAAAAGCTAAAATACAATATATTTAGTTTGCCCGTGTTTTTAACTAGATGTACATGATGGAAAACAACGGAAATGTCTTATAGATATGTTTTGAAATTGATAGAAATTGTAATATAGTAGATATAAAATAATTAAATAAATAAAATTTTTACAATGTAAATTATAAAAGTAATAATTTATAGAAATATCTCTTATATGTTTTGAAATTCATAGAAACTGAAAGCTTCTAGCTTTACCTTTGTAAGATTCATTAATAAGAATTTCAATATCCAGCTGGCGCTCTCGACTTTTATCGCCTTTAAATGGTAATTTTGTTTAGGTCATTGTTTTATAATGTTCAATGTTTGTTTGATATACAACATGTTAAACTCGGGTAACAAAAGGTTAAGTTAGATTCTGACCCTTATTTGTTTAACGATAGTGCGCACAACGCCATTTATCCCTTGGAGGTAAATTTTTTAACTTTTTTCCCAAGGAAAATCAATTTCCATGACCTCCTTTACACGATCACCAAGTTTTATAACATTTGGCCCAGTAGGTTTCCTTTTAGGAACCATTTCAAAGTGAAACATTAATTATAACCCCTATACTCGGCCAAAGACGTGGATGATTAGAGAGGGCCGAATATGCTTCTTTGGATTATTTGTCTTGCTGTCTCGAACATGATGGTACTAACTGAAAGGTATCAGAACCTGAATCTATTAGATCTTCATTGGCTTGCTTTCTAATTCTGATGACAACTATGAAGTTGATGGAAATGGTAAACCAATGTTATAAGTAAAAGTCTTGAAAATTCTTGTCTTGAAAATCCATCAGCTTCCAAAAAAGTTGGCAATTACTAAATTGCTCTTCTCTTAAAGTCTTCCTCCCATTTTTGCTTAATCAAGTTTTGATAAAGAGACAATTTATTTTTCTCTTCTCTGGCCATCTATGTTTTATATAAAAATTATTAATGAAAATTCAATATTTAAAACTTTTTTATTAATGCCAAATTTTATTAAATATTTATAGAAATCAGGTAAATTGAATGCATAGTTAAAACTGTGTAAGTTTTTTTAAAGCATTGAAGTGCCACTGAATTAGGGATAAAAGTGTATATATAATAAAGCTTCTACTGAGCTTGTGAATACATTGTTGTATGATTATATGTAGCTAGAAAAGCAGACATTTCTGAGCAGTTTTTAAAGGTATAAGTAAAACTAATGAATTAGACATTGTTGACTGAGGACAAATAATAGGTGCTTGACGATTGGGTCATTCCGTTTCAGAAATAGTTTGAAAATTGGCATTTTCTAGTTCAATGCAGGGTTCGTAGCGGACCTTACAAGTGCTTATAAGTCCTTATATTTGAAAATAAAATATAAAGGCCCTTATAGGTGCTTACTTTTTCTTTAAAGCCCTTATTTTTTTGTTTTTAGTGCTTATTTTTTGCTTTTAGTGCTTTTTTTTAAATCCTTTGTTTTTAATGAACGCACATTTTTTCCCCATACCAAAGCTGAAACTAAATAAACAACTTTTCTTTCTTATATGCAACGTCAGATGGTGAATCATACTCCCGAAAATTGCTTTTCCCCGTTCCTCTGCATTAATGTAACCTATGGTGCGCGCGAGAGTACAGACAGGTGCACATCGTTCTATTGGTCAAAGAATTGTGAAAACGTAGAAAATTCTGGTACATTCGGTATTCTTTTCCTCCCACCCAAATACTACACACGTTTGAATTTCTGTCAAGATTTTAATAATTTGCATTCTCGTTCCGCTTGGTCAGTTAATATTCATGATTCATATATGATCATATATGATCGCAATGTATATGTATAAATATTTATAATAGTATAGTTGCAGTAACTGCTGAAGTATAGATAAACTTTCAAAAATGGGTGTGTTTTTACACAGATTAGCTTTCTAAGGAATAATATTCGAAATGGCTTAAATAAAAGGAAAGTAATCGAATAGTCAAAATAATTTCATTTTCTTTGCCAATACATTATACAGTACGGAGGTTGGGAGTTTCTCCGCAAAATCTCTAATATTGAAGCAGCGAACTTTTTTTTTGTCACTGTCCAATCTGGATTGAATAGGACTAAAAGTTTTTGCGGTCTACCCAACCCAAATGAAGATTGATTCTGTTCCGGAAATTTAATACAGTCTGTTGAAAATTAGAATCAGAAACACCCCAGATTAGTAAGTCTCTTTCTTTTCCTTTATTTAGTTCTTTTTTCTCCAAATACTGGCAGGTGTTGATTCCGATTGCGTAATATCACATATGGAAGAATTACGCCGCACATATTGCGCAATAACGTTTGCGGTATTTTGCATTGATAATTAATTTTGATGTTCAGTCTGAGATTTGTTTATGCACACTTAAAAGAGTTTTACTGTGCTTTCTAAGCAGAATATTTCTCAGTTTCGTTGGTTTTTATATGTTGCACATATCGAAATGTCAAAATCATTTATTTAGCCTAAATTTAAATCTAAAGAACAGCTACAATCTCCCCCACTTCTCTTTTTCCAGTTACTATCCGGAATATTCAGGAATTTCGAGTATGCAGGTTAGTTAAGCTTTTACTGTTAAAGGATGACTGAATGAAGCAATTTCCTGTCTTCTGATTTCAGAAATGTGCCTCTTTATTACTTAAATTTCTTTGCTTGAGATATATGTTAAGGGAAAACTGTTATGCAATGAAAATTTTAAGAATGTTCAGAATTTTGATTTAAGTTAAATTATTTAAATATTAATATGAGTGGAAAAACAAATTGTATTTATTATTAGGTGCCAAATGAATACAATTAATATGGCTTATTATTATTTATTTTCTATATTTTCAACTGAAATATCATCATTAAATTTTGTAATATAGTTTAGTTCTGCATAGTTTTTTTTTTTCTCATTGTAAACTAATTCTGTAAATTGAACTGTCATTTAAAATTTAAAAAAAAAAAAAAAAGTGGTTTATCTTTACATTATGGTAACTTGGCGATTTTTTGGCGAAAATTTGGCAACCAACTCTCCTACAGCAACCCTCTTTTTTTCCCCGCCGCCATTTGGTCTTCACGAAGTAAAGACATGTTTCTTTTCTTTTTATCTACTGAACACTTCTTCCAACAATCTACTAGCCGAATTACACTTATGCTAGAAATTTTATCAAACAAAACTGCTTAATCATGACAAATATTCACTGCAAAATTGGGAAAAAGTGCACAATACCATACTCCTTACGCGTTTTTGAAAATAACACATACACATAAACCATGTACACGCCGACTTATTTTTACTTAAAAAAACATCCCAGAATTGCACAAAAATGGCATTGCGCACACTCTTCACTATATCCATGTACACTGCTTTTTTCTCATAAATTAGAACAATTTCACGAAAATACATGACAATTTTCTCAATCTTTAAACCCGGTAAAAAGAACATATATGAAATTACCTGATCGCGAAAAAGTATTTACCCTTTACAAATATGAACATTTCCACATATAAAATAAATAAAATATCCAAAAACTTTTACCTCTAAATCATCTATTACATTATACACGTCACCAATGAATTCATACCGCAAGCATTACAAATACTTAGTATCAAATATTTAAATTATTTCCATACACGTTTATTTCAACTTATAGTATACCAAATTCCTACAAACATAAAATTCTCAAAATAACTATCATTTCATTAAAATATAATTAAATTCAAAAACACTACTTAAAATATAAATGAGCACATACATTAAATTAATAAAAATTGCCTTACAATCCTAATTACTTTAAACTAAATCATTGCTAATAACAATTTTCCCAATAATACCAAATTCCTTTCCACCTTACATTTAGAACAAACAATGCATAAAAATAATATCCTCAAATAATTAAAAATACTAACTTACCTAATCTTCTTCAGAATCTTGATTACGTGGCGGATACACTTTTCTAATTCATTCAATAAAATTATTGAAAGATTTTTTGTGCGAATTTTTCCTCCATACTTCCTCCGCTAAATAAAAAGCAAACTTCTCTTTATCACAATGCCTAAATACCCATTTCGAATTTACTTTAGTTAGGGCCATGGGATCCAAAAATTAAACAACACTGTTTCACACAACACAGAATAAAGCTAAATACAAAATTTCCACATTTTTTCCCGATTTCCCCCCTTTTCTGATTTAAAGAACCGTAATTCGTCCATTAATATCACATGACATATCCCATGATCTCTCATTTCCCTCACGCAAAATAATGCGTAATCAAAACTGAGTACTGCTCACATTATTACCAAAGTCCCAGGTAGTAACCTTTATCGCCTCCAAAATGTCACCAAACTACCAGTTACCATATTGTAAAGATCAACCAAAAAAGTTAATTGTTTTCCATTGTTGAGGTAATGCTCATTCTCTTAATAAATATTGCATTGCTCATATTTTAAATTACAAGTCTAATTTTTCTTTTAAGGTTATGCAGTTGTGTATAATGTAATTAGACAGGTGCTTATTTTTTCCTTAAAATGTGCTTGAAAAGTGCTTATAGGTGCTTATTTTTTTAACTAAAATGTAGCTATGAACCCTGTCAATGGTTTTAAGAATATGGCAAAAGTACAAAAATAGGGAAAAAGAAAGAGTAATCGGTGCAAAACTGCAAGTGATAAGCAGCCTTGAATATTCATGATCTTTGAAGACTTAACTGTATCTTATGTGACTAATGACTCCAAAACTTTAGTTCAGTTGACCACTTAACAGAATTAGGAGGCCTAGTAGGATAGTTGCTGGACGAAGTGAATAATGCTCACCTTGCAGTATGGGCTTCAAAAAAGGGAGACCCACGAAAGTACCTATTTATACTACCCATCACCATGTTCACCATCTTGCATGAGCTACAGATCACCATGTCTGTACACTTGAATATCGGATGTGAGTAGCATATAGAGATAAATATCAATTCCAACTGGATCGTGCTGATGGTAGTCTAAGAATGTGGGCCAGCCGCATGAAGTCAAGGATCCAATGCACAGGCTGGAACTTTACAAGGTCACTAATGGCCTGGAGCGTTTTGTCTTGCCAAAGTTTCAGACATTTGGTACTTATACCAAGCACTATACGAAAATATAAGTATCTGGATTTACTGGGGGATCATTTACATCCTTTCATGCTTTTCTATCATCTGTATGGAAATACAGTGCATCAGCAGGATAACTGCTACTGTTACAAATGCCAATTGGCTACCATCTGCTTTGAGGAGCATTCTATTGAACTCTGCTTGCTAAAATGGCTGCTGGGAAGCTGGACTTGTATTCTTTTGAACACATTGGAATACTCTTGAAAAAGGCATGCAAACACATTATCTTTAACTAACTACAAAGCATCCTTAACTGATTTATGGGAAATTCTAGAAGACGTCTGTGAGAGTATGTTCTGGAGCACTTCCATACACTTTTTAAATCCAGGCGTCATCATGTGGCAACAGTTGTCAAGACTAAAAAAGCAGTAATTCGTAACTAATCACATATCCCTAATTTGAGGCATTTTCAAGTATAAAGCTGAATTCACTAAATCACTTACCTTACTTTTTAAAAATATTTTTCACATTCACTATATTAGCAAATCAGGACTTACAAATGCATATATTTGGTACACTCATACGGCTCATGTGTACATGACAGCAATGACAAATCAACACCTGCATGAACCTGTACTGACCAAAGCTTTTAAATAAAAAGATTTTGCAAGCTAACACTTGAAAATTTTTGACTGAACGGCACCTACCTAAAGCCTCTAGAGGAAGAGGAGTAGTATGTTTTCACATCCAACTCAGTATTGGTAGATAATAAAATTATCGGAGGTGCCTTTAAAGCCTTGGTGGTTGTAGTTGCCTTTAAGACCTTGGCGCTGTTGTGTGTCGTGTGGCATTGCCCGTATGGTGGTGCATCTTTATGTGCAAGGGGCACTCTAAATATGCAGCAAACCAGAAATCCTCTTGAGAAGTTGGTTGTAGGGGAGAAGGGTTGGGAGACTAGGAGTATCTCCCAAGGTGTTCCTTCCTCAAAATTGTGGTGCAACTGCACAGTTAGTGTGGCAAAACTATACTTGTATGACCAACTGTGAATTTCTAGTCTCCTGCCCATTTCTACTTGTACCTGTTATCTAACTGTTCAACATACTTTTTGGGACACAACCATTGGTACTCTTCTGTTATCAGCACCGGATTCAGAAATGTATGTATGGATGTATGTGTTTATGTATGCACATATATATGTACGTACACATGTATGTGTGTGTATGCACACACACACATACTCATATGTACAAACATATACACCCATGCATACATACCTGCATTTCTGAATTCAGTCCTGATAACAGAAGGATGTCCAACCATCTGTTGCAAAAAATGCATCAGTTGTTGCCATTGTTGCAATGATACCAGACATGATCCAGTATATGTAGATAGAAACAGAATAATATTGTGATATCCTGCAAGCAAACCAATGAAACTTTATGAAAATTTTCTAATTATATGGTCCAGAAAACTTAAATAATTTATTTTGGAATGAAAATTCTTAAACTGTTTCAATACTTAAAAAAAAAAAAAAAAAAAAAAAATTTAAATCAGGTCCATCTTTTTCGTTGACCCTATATGTATAGGTTACTTACTGATTAAGAAATGTATCTGGCATGCACAATATGTATATTAATATTTTTTAATAATTTTTTCTCTTAAAAAGAGTGTTAGCTGTTTTCTCTTTATGAAACGTTTTGTGTTGGAATATAATAATAATTGTAATATACTAGTTGATCATGTTTAATCATCAGAATACAAGATACTAGTTGATCATGTTTAATCATCAGAATACAAGACTAGACATATGCAGATTATAACTGATGGATCATAGTTTAACAAAATTTATTTTGGTACCTTTGAAATTGAAAGTAAAGTTATAGTTTATTAAAATAGTCATATTTCCTTCACTTATTTACAATGAAAAATATATTTTTTAATCCTTTTTTTTATGATTTCTTTTGCTGATTTCATGTATCATCACAATCAGTGTATTGAAATAAAGCTTATTAGTTTGTTTCAATTAATAAATAAAGAAATAATTTTTTGTTACATTTTGCTGCAATAATGTTTGAAATTTTAATACATATTTATTTTTGATTTTTAAATTTATGTTTACAGAATCATTAGTAAAGAAGTTGCAGCCATTATCTGGTACAGTGAGTTCAGTCACTCAGTTAGTTCCTCTAAGTTATCCTTCACAGGAAAGCACAGAACCAGACAGTACTACAGAGAGACGATTTCAGACTTTGGAAGATAAATATTTACCAGATATGAAGAAAGTTCCAGGAACTGAGATACGATTTACAGATATCCCTCAAAATAAGTTAGTATTTTTTATGTCTTATTTCATATGAACTTACCTAATTTAATTTCAAAAACATTTGCCAAGGAAAACCTTAGGCATTTCTTTATCTTAATTAGACATTTCAATGTTTCTGTAACTCATCAGGTATATGTATAAGGAATAATGTTCTTTCTGTGGATACTTTAATATTACTTTTTTGAATAGTTCGATGATGAGCTAAAACAATTTTTCCTTTAAATTTTTTTTCCTGCTAACACTGAATAAAATAATTTTAAACATTCGCTGCCGATCACGCACTGGCGCATGATTGCTGTTATTGCTGAAGAGCCAAGCATGCTCTGGCACTTAGTGTAGAGTGATGTTTCATGTGCCAGTCATGTACTGGCATGGGAAAAACAACATCTCATTGTTTATTTTCAAATTCAATCAGCATTATATTTTGAATATTCATGCTGGCGTTGGTGTGAAGTGAAGGTTAGAAACTAGTTGTGAATCTATGTGGAATGGATTGAAAACAAAGTTTTCATTTCATGCAAAGATCATACACGAATAATATTCTTCAATATATAGTTTGCAATAATGTCATTGTAACTATCTTATAATAAATTCATTTGCAATATATATATATGTTTGTGATATAGTTTCATACAAAAATAATGCATATTGTTATTTCGATTAATTTTTTAATATCACTTGCCAGCGCGTAATGCATCATTGCAGAAATAATTTTATCTCTAGTGTTCATAATCATTCATTGGCATGTAGTCATAAAATTCTATGCTTAAAAGGTCAGTAATCAATGTGATACACATAATATTCTTTTATTACCTCAAATTTAAATCGTATTTCTTATAATAAGTAAGTCAGCATATGAGTACAATCTATTTCTATGACACAGCAATATCTATCAATAAAACCTCACATGACCAGCGGTGAATGTGTTAAAGAAGTTTAACATTCTTTAAAGACTTAAGTTGTTGTACAGTAATGGAAGTAGTTGTTGGAGTAAATTTTATATCTAAGTCATTGAATGATAAGTTTTACTTTGTAACTACTGTAAAGTAGTATAGTGACTATGTTTCATTTTGAACTAGTATATTTGTAAAACTTCTCAGTTACAAAGGGAAAATATTGTTATTTTAGCTTTTTGAAATTACCACTTTATGAGATTTCATATTTCTTCTGTTTATTGTATGTATTTAAAAAAATATTCCTGCAGGTACCCTGAGGGATCTTCTGCAGCAGAAATAACAATGCACAGCATGGATTCAACATATGTTTTGGAGCAGTTGTTAAAGTCTTTTGAAAAAGATGATGACATACTCGGTGAGCTGCAGATGGCTCATGTGTGTTTTCTTATTGCACATGTATATGATGCCTTTGAACACTGGAAAAAATTAGTACACATTTTATGTTCCCTTGATTCAGGATTACAGAAACATTCAAAATTACTCAAAACTTTTCTTACAATTTTACACTATCAGTTAAAGGAAATACCTACAGACTTTTTTGTTGATATAACTTCTGAGAATAATTTCCTTGTAAATACTTTAAGAATCTTCTTTGAAAATGTCAAAAGCAGTGATATTGATGAGGAATTTAAAATGTTTGCAAATAGATTTCGGAAAAGTATAACATCAATATACAAATGGGATTTTGAAGGTGTGCCAGATGAAGAACAACCTGTAATGGTAGATTTAGAAACATAAATGCTTAAAACATGACTTGTATATTTGTTTTATATTTGTAAATATATATATTTTGCAACTCTGATAAGTGTACTATAATTAATTGCATTGTTTATTCATAAATAAATTTTTGTACAGATATATTTTTTATTGAAAATACAGTGTTACCTTGGTATAACATTAAAATTTTTTCCAGGTTCTCAGACGTGTGCCAAACAAACTTTTCCAATAAGAGATAAAGGGAAAATAATTAAGAATTCATTCTTATAGAAAAATTCTTATTGTTATTATTGTAACACTGTTTAATGTCAAAATACAAATGCAGTGGGTGCAATATATTCTGTACATAAATGAAGCACTGCACATGATACAATATATAGATGTTTTTCCTGCTATTCAGATCCAAAACAATTTTTCAACATGATTTAATGTCTTTGATCTTTGTTTGGTAATGGATTTTACCCTTTTAGCAATGTTAGTTGCTTTAATAGCATATGCTTTTCACAGTACTTGGCATACGGCATGCAATAGTCTCTGATATGTATGCCATTTTCATACTTTCAATAATCTCTTTTTTTCACCTCTTGAAATCCTAAAACTTTTCTTCATTGCTTTAGTTTCTCATTAAGTTTCCTAAAACTCATTAGCAATGAATTTATAAAACATTTACACTACAGACGCATGCGCGCGCATACACACACACACACACACACACACACACACACAAAAAAAAAAAAAAAAAAACTTGTTAATTTAGAATTATAGTGCAAGTTGCATACTGAATGGTATCAACAGTCATACTGATGTTTATGGGTAGTTGTAGCATTGTCTACAAGTAGTCAAAAGAGTTAAAAAGTGTAGTGTATGTAGTCATGACTCTTCAAGCTTGAACCATATTCCAAATCAAAATTTTCACATCCAAACATGACATATACCAAGTTAGATAGATGTATTTCAAATTGGACATAACCAAGGCACCACTGTATTATAATTTTTAGTTATATATTCAAAATGTATCAATCCTAAGGAAATGTAAACATGTGTAATTTTTTCTTTCTCTGTGGTCTTGATCTTGATTTTAAAATAAAAGTTGAGTTTCAGATTGGAACTTAAGGCCAAGAATTAATTTTTCATCCGATGATTAACCTAAATTATAATATAGAAAGAACTCGAAAATCTTCATAGCATAGGACCTGAGCCTGTGCAGATTTTTAGTTTTCCATGAAATGAAAATCATTAGATTCAGACTAAAGAAAGGAAGAATAACAAAAGATAAATTAAAAAAAATAACTAAATAAAAAAAAAAAGTGCATTAAAGCATTTTTTTTAAGTGGAAAAATACATTTTAGATGTCTTTTAATTTTATATAAAAAGCATACAGAAAATTATTTTCTGCCTTTTTTTAAATATCTGTTTACAGCAGTTTGATTTAAAATTTTATGATATTGTAGTTTGAGTTCCCTTTTCTCAGGACTATTCAATTTAATTAGAACTTCTTAGTGACAGAAAAGTGTTGTTGAGTATGAAAGCTAAAAATTCCAATACTTGTTATAATTGTACAGCACTTATTGCTAAGCAGAAATGTGGTATGAAATGTAGTTTCAAATACTGAGAACCATAGCAATATACTGCAGCCCATTGCTGCACAAAAAAGTATGGTATCCATTAGTCAAACAATCCCTTTCACTATGTACAATAATTCCTTTTCCCAAAATAATTTAATGGCAGATAGATATCATTTGCTTATCACCAGTCCACGTAGATTCCTTCATTCAAAACAAGTTGATCTACAATGCTTGTCATGATGTAAGATTACTGTTTTAAATGTACACATTTTAGTGCCTTGTTAACAGAAAAATAACTGAAATCCCTATTGTTATCTGGATGGATTAAACAGTGCAGAATTAATATTTAGCTTATTAATATTAATATTTTTGAAGTTGAACGATTTCTGACAAAATATTCAATTGGCAACACATAAAAGTGACTATCAATAGAATATGGTAGATGTTTCAATACTCAGTAAGAAAATTTGTTGCCAGTAATATCCAAATAAAAAATCATGAAAGCCAGGCTATACAGGGTGTGTGAGTACAGCGGGGACAAACTAAGCTTAGTACAGCAGAAATTGAGAAGGGAAAAAAAAATTCATCATTAAAGAAAGTGTTTGAAATTAATATCCCAAACTGTGATGTTGGCGTCACATCTCCAGTGCATGGAAGATGCATGACACACGGTTCCTGCATCCTGATCTGGGGTCATAACTTCGAACACCTTCTTTGATGACAACTGTTGTCTATTTTTGTTATGATTTTTTGATTTCTGCTGTGCTAAGCATAATAAACATGTCTTCTGACTCTGTTCATGTTCTCCCTATCTTGTGAATTGTGTCATCACTACCACGCCAGGAAGGCATTTTTGATCATGCGATTTTCCATTGTCTAGACGTACCTTCTCTCTGCTGAAATTTTGTCATCAATGTACTGATACAACCTGTATAGATTCAAATGTTTTGTAAAAACGTTTAATTATTACTTCTGAATTTAATAAAAATATCTTAATGGGAGACTTATAAAAGTTAAAATAAAAGTATAAATTCATTATCGTAAACATAATTCTCCCCCTTAAAGAGTATGTTTTGTAATAAGTGGGCGATTAACAAAATGAGCTACATTTGTTTATTGTTAGTTTAGAAGACTATTGAGTGACATGGTGGAGTACAAGAAACAGAAATACTGCACCATTTTTCAATATAACAACTTAATCTCTAAATAATTTTCTGAATGTGTGACACAACATTCAGTTTTTTTTTATGATAGAATTTATTTATTTTAAATTCTTGTCATAGAACTGCTGTTTGCAGCAGACAATTAAAAACTTTTGTGCACAGCAGACAATTAAAAACTTTTGTGCACAGCAGACAATTAAAAACTTTTGTGCATGCATTGCTGTGTCACGAATGAGAAAAATGCCTTTCCTCTTTTCCACAGGCTTATGTAAAGACATGTCTGGCATTAAGAAGCAGTGCTTTTGGTTATGCCACTCGCAAAACTAATATAATGGTGAAAATATATATTTAGTTGTTTCTTGTACAATGCCCTCTTATGAGAGGTTATCAGCATATGCAACGTCATTGGTCTGGTAGAAAATAGTATGATCAGCAAAAAACAACTAAAATAACGATCCATTTGAAAATAAATCCATAAGGAGATAACAATTATTTAATTTTTGAATACTGACAATACCAAACCAACATATATTCAATGTAAGATAAATTCACAAGTAATAGGGCTGGCTGGCTGTATTTCATTTCAGCAAGTTAGTAAGTGTACTCATTAAAGAGTGTTTTGCTGGCAAGAAGTTCAAAATGGCCTACGAACATGAAAAAGATGGTGCATCGTTAGTTACAAAGTCCAACTGGCCTTCCCCCCAGCATTATACAAGAACTGATTCACTTATATTAATATTGTGGGTTCACTCACCTATATTAATATTGTAGAGACTACATTAAAAATTAAATATTTTCAGTCCAATTAATTATACTAGTCTACTAATTGAAAAATATTAAGATTTTTTATTAATTCTTCATTATACAGAAGTTTTTATTTTTCGGCAATTTCCCTATTTGCAACACAGGTTAAAATTTCCATCTGTTGATTATTCTGTGACCTACATAAAAATAAATTATGCTAAGAATATAAAGATTTAGTTTTCATATCAGTAGAAAGTTTAAAGAGATTTCATCTTCACTAGTAGGAAAACAGTATTAGTATATAATAACATAAAATGTGCCATCTCTAGCAGTGCAGCAAAACAGAATGGATTTTTTTTCAGGTATAAACTTGGAACTGTTATATTATAAGGTATTTTCTTCCTTCTTGCTGCATGCCTTCATGGTGTAACTGGAAGCATGCACAATGTGTATTCAGGAAGTCCAGAGTTCAAATCCCAGTGAGTGCACTGCATATTTCTTCTGTTTCCTGATGAAAAAAATTCTTTAAGACTAAGATACTTTAAGATAAAAAAAATTCTTTAAGACAGTGCTGCCCAAATTAAACGGTGGTGGATGATAATGTGTCACCATGATGATTTGGCAGTTTAATCCCCTCATCCCCAGTGACTCTTTAAAAGGGGGAGTATATAAGATACTTTCTCCCTCCTTCTTGCATGCCTTCGTGGTATAACTGGAAGCACACTCAATGCGCATTCGGGCGATCTGCAGTTTGAATCCCAGCGAGGGCATTGCATATTTTTTATGTCTCCAGCATCAAAACACCTAATAACTCTGCTATATATTACAAATAAGAAGTATGAAGGAGGCCAGAATTATGAAATATTAAACAGACATTAATAAGAACACAGTATGATCTCCAACTGAATATTTTCAGTTAAACAGTACAAATCTCATTTATAAGTATCAACATGTGCAGACACACTGTTCTCTTGTCAGACGTGCAGACTCATTTTTTCAATCAAACCGGTTTGCAACATACATTTTCCAATTCCAAAAATGTTCGTGATTTTATTAGTTCAGCTTAAATTTCATTATTCCCCCCCAAGTACTTTTTATGTAATCTGAAATCATTGGTTTTACTTTTAATTACCCATTTAAAAAAAAGGGTTTTGACTAATACTACTGCCATGCATGTGGGAATAGACACATCTAAAGATGCTATGATCCAGTTTTCCAGTGGGCATCAAATGCAACTGCTGGTCATCTGGTGCACTAAGCACAAAGCAAGATTAACACAGTTCTCTTGCATTTCTGGAATCATTAAACGGGGTGAGCTTCATGTTATGTACTTGCTGAAGATGTTTAAGGACTTGTGATCTTGTGTATTAACTTTGTCCGTGGAAGAAGTAAAATACTCATGCACTTTTCAGAAATTACATTCTGATGACTCTCCTTGTATTATTTTATCAAAAAAACTTAATACATTTGTGATGTGTAACTTTTGTTACTGCAATGTTTTGATTTTGCATAGTAAAGGGCCAATGCCCTAAAACATGTGTATGCAAAAACAGATGAAGATAAAAAGAAATTTTATTTACGTTTAGAAGTTACTCCTTATAGTAACCTTATTACATAGTGTGTGAATTTTCAGTTAACATCATGCCTATTTTAATGGATTCAACAACTGGAGATTTATTTTTCACTCCTATTTCTTTAATAGTATTTTTGTTCTTGCACATGAATATTTCTTATTGATTTCTCTGTCGGGAAATATTTTTCTAATAAAACTGCACACATAACTGGAAGCATTCAGTGGTAGATTGGGCTCAATGTAAATTGTATTGAGAAAAATGAAAAAAAAAACGTTCTGAGGAAACAAATGATCAAAATGTTTTTAATGCAAAAACCCTATTTTCTATCCTTTTATTTGAGCCCAATCTGCCCTTGAATGCTGCAGATTTATTCTGGAAGCTCGTTCACTACTTTGCTAGCTGCATATATTAAATACTTTTATGTATGATATATTTTGTATTCATTGCTTTTAAAAATTTTTAGATTGCTTTTTCAGGTATAAATTTAAAAGCATTTATATTTTATTTTTCATAAAAAGAATACCCTTTTTGAATATTTTAATTGTTTTAAAATTATTTTTATCAGTGAAAATTTCTCCTGATTTTTGAATTTGGCATGTCTGCTTTTTATAAACCCACTAGCTGGGGTACCCGACTTTGCTTAGGGAGTTGATATGAGATTGTGTGGTAGTTGGAATAAAAGGATAAACTTTAAAATATAAGAAGTAAAATTCTTTTATTGAAACCATAATCTATTTACAATACTTGCTTATAATCATTTTTCATTTTGTTATCCGGGGTACATATGTACAATTTTCGAATTTCCTACTCAAAAGTAAGCTGCGTATAGCTGACCGTGAGAAAAGCAGGAGTCTTTGAGGTTGATGCTGCAATGTTTTAAAAGTTTGTCCTTGCCTTTTGTTAATTGTAAAACTATAGGCTGATTTGATTGGAAATTGCAGTCTTTAAAATTGGAATGGCAGTTCAGTAGATATCAGTGGTATTCTGTGGGGATAAATACTGTGTGTCCTTTCCTAAGTTAGGCTTCATTGATGCTATTTAATAACTCTTTGACATCATCCTGGTTCCATTATAGTTTTGGTGATTTGAGATTTCTGAGTAGTACTTTTGTAGATCCAGTTTTCAGTCGAAGGCAGTGTAATGGCATTCCTGATACTTGCAAAGAGTTTAAAAATTTTGTAGGGAAGTAAACACTTTCTTCAACGTTTACCATCGTGCCAGTCGATTTGTATATTCTCTCTTCATGGGAATTTTCTTTTGAATATTAAAGTTGATTTTGTTGACAATATTTTTTTTAGTTGCCAAAATTGCCCTTTGAAATAGCGACTCCGGATTGCTATAGTTGTGAACAATGTTTCAATAAATTTGGTCGATGAATTTGTTTTTAGTAGTGGCTAGATTGCAGAAATCACAGTTGAATTCAATTCAATGAGGCTGGTCATCTGGTCAGTAGGGTATGTGTCTTCGCCTATTTGTAAAAGATTTTGCTCTAAATGTGCTGTTTTTTGTCTCATATTTTTTGTTAGTCGCAGTATTTATATGTGTGGCCAGAGATGTGATTTTTTTTTTAACATGCATTGATTTCATCTGCTGGTGTTGACTTGGGAATAACTGGACGTTTGTCGAAAATCTCTTGAGAGTATAAGTAGAGTTCCTCCCAAGACTTGTAGTGCATTCGTCCCAGAAGATAATATAAGCTTGTTTTAGAAGTTCACCCCATCCAGATGCTCTTGAGATTTTACATACCAGGAATTGTTCTTCGGCTATATTTCAACGGTAGTGGTAGGGCGGAATGGGCAGTTTGTCCTCCTTTCATAAGTGTGGCGGCAATGCCAGATAATGCCAGTGCCTGTGCGATGTGTTGTTTAGCATGTATTTCTGCTAGCAATAGATTTATTAGAAACATTTTACTAGATGACACCTTTGGATTCCAAGTAAATAATTCTGCCAGTGTTGCTGTTGATCCGGTCCATGATAACATTGTAACTTTTTTAGGAGTGATTTGTTGTGAGCAATATATTGTAGTTCATTGATATTGCAGCTTTTTTCCTTTATAATTTCGAAGTTTAGCACACTGAAAGCATCTTGTTGTGGTGCTGACATCCCAAGTTGTACTAAGGTCTGTTTTTTCATTGCTAAACATTTATCTTCTAGGCGAATGAGTATTTCATCGAAGATGTCGTTGTTGAATTCGATGCCCAGTTCTGGATGAGATTGTTGGATTTGATACAGTATGTCATCACTTATATTCTCATTGAAGGAGTCCCATAGCTGTTTTGGATTCGATGGTTACATGTTGTTAGAATTATGGTGAATAAGTCTCTGATTTGTTCAGCTGAGACTGAGTGAGGCATCTTGTAGTGTTAATTTCCAGTTGTTCTAAGTGTTGGCATGCTTCTCTGCACGTCTGGCATAGGCAATCCTCAACAGTCTTGAGATCTGCGAAATTTGTTGGTCCTCATATTTTGTGTAACAACAATCTGCGTTATTCAGAATGTACAGTGTATACACGGCCTAGTGCATTAGTTTTCATGATTCATGGATGATCCTCTACTGGAATTCCTTGTTTTCATCATTTAAATATTTTTCTTGTTGTGCTCCACATATATGAGTAGGGAGGTTGACATGTAGTAATGTTTTTGCGAATGAATCCATTTAGCACGGTTGGAAGAAAGCTGTTAATGTGGTCCGCTTGAAATTTTTCTGGCGGTATCTTTTGTGAAGTAAACTCTCTGTCCATTCTCCAAATCTACTGCTAGATGTTGCACAGTTGGTTCGTGTTTAGGAAAACCGAACATTTTGCAAAGTAGTGGTTATAGCATAGTACTAGCCATTGATTATCTATTTCTAGTTTGTTTCTGTCTCGTATTCGTATTTTTGCTGTGAAGCCACCGTTTTTGGGTAATTTTTGCTGTGAAGCCACTATCTTTTGTATTTGGGATAGCCATCATTTCCCATTTGTGTGTCGTCCAAGTATGGTTTTGGGTATCTTTATGTACATTTTCCATCACTCATGCATGGCGAATTGGGGTTTAATGGCCTGTGAATCATGTTTTCCACAACTATGTCATACAGTTGCGGATCTTTTTGTGGATTGGGAAATTCAGCTTAGATGATTTTGTTGATATCCATGGGATCAATTCTATTGTGTAGCCATATGAGATTATGTGAGTGAGGCAGTTGTCGTTTTTTTTTTTGCCATTCGATTGTGTACATCCAGCATCTAACGGTTCTAAAGATGTGGTATTTTGTGATGCCCCCCCATACAAAAAAGGCTTCGAATGGTCCACAATGTTTCAGAACATTCGAAAATATTCTGGAATGTTCCTGAATGTTCTAGAAGGCAAAACTTCCAACTCTTATGTTTTCAAAAGCACGTCCTTCAGATAAAAATGGGAACCTTCTGCACGGATGGAACATAGAGAGTTACCATACCATATAGCTCCTTTGATCATACCAAGACTCGTTTCGAAGTTTTAGCGGCATGCACACTGTACACTTACTTTTATAATAGATATTGATTTGTGTTTTGAAGGAAAAGATGAAACTAAAAATTTAGAGCTAGTATATTGATTTGAACCTAAAAAAATTACATCTTTCAGAAAAATTGTAAGAATAATTGCTACAAACGAGTGGCAAAATGCATTTTTCGAAGTGAAATTTTTTGATGTACTAGCATCATTTAAATTTTACTGGAGTACACTGCATTATGTTCGACTTACAATACTGAAAAATAAATCTTTCAGTAATTACACTAATAAAAATCTGTGAATTGCAGCTGAATTCAATTATTAGAACTTTCTATCACATAAGACACACATTCTATCACATAAGGATTTCTATGATATATAGTAAACATAGTTATGTTTACGAATAAATCTGTAAGTATATTAAGGATGGAAATTGACTAAAGATTCGATGTATACGACTTTCTGTTGTATGTGGCTTGAAGAATATTTAAAAATTAAGTACATCATCAAACATATTAAATCTTTATATTATTTCTATTTCATCCACTTAATATTATCTCTCATGTTAAGAGTTTCCTGATAAACATTTTCATAACTCTCACACTGGCAGGGAAAAAAATCAGTAGAATACCAATAAATAAATAAATAATAATAAAAAAAAAACAATGAATTCCATGGTTATAGCTTCATAGACTTTAAAAAACTATCCCTAGTTTATAACGATTTTCTGCTACATATTTCCACAGGAAATGTTTTCAAAGATTTTGAAGGTCTGCCTAGCAGCCTTTCTTTTAAATGAATTTAATTACTGATATAATTTTTTATTTAAAATAATTTTGGGTTTGTAAAATATCTTTTCTTGATTATATCATCACTTGTATGAAATTTGTTTCTCAGATATGTCAATCCTAGACCTTTAAAGATCCAATGCCATAGCCATAACAAAATTCTTTAATTTATTAGCTGAATATGCAATGAAGGAAGGGTTAATTTTTACATGAATATGAAAACTTAAAAAATGAATGATGCAAGATTTGAAGAAATAAAATGTTTTTATAATAATTTATACACAAAATAATTTAAAATGTTTAAAATTAAATCTTATTTTCTTTCTCATTTAATCTTAAAAAAGAACTATATTTAATGACATTTAGCATTTCAATATGAGAAATTAAGGTTTCCTTTGAAAAAAACATGTAAAGGGTAAAAGAGAAAGTAAAAATTCAATTAAAAAAGTATGGGCAGTAGCATAGTGTGATAGATTGATAGACAGAATTTTTTTAATGAAAAATTTTCCTGCCATAATAGTTAACGTTTTTACTTGAAGTCACAGAAGTCAGCCAATGTTGAAAGAAGTTATTTGACATTATGTGGCAGAAAACAAAAGCTGAACCTTTAATCAATTCTGTGCAGTATCGTGCCACATTTGATGACCATGCTCACAAATAATGGCCATTTGTAATTACTATATGCCAGTGAAAAAATGTACCTGTGTTGGGAACAAAATGTTTTGCTATGAAAAAACTCATACTTTTCTCTGAAAACTGCATTGTGCTATTCCATATATATTTTGATTATTGAATTTTTACATCTGTTACTTTTGGATGGCTTTGTATTTGCATTGAGAGAAAGAGCACATTTATTGACACTATCAAGAGGCATATACTTGTTTTTCACTACAAATATTATTTGTTTGAGATCAACAACTGCTATAACGTCTAGGTTTTTACTAGGCTATACTTGTTGCAGGCAGTTCCATTTAGAGAGTTTAATACTGCATTATATTCCATTATTTGTCTTTCAAAAACAATTAAATAACTAGCTCTAGATAGTTTAATACTGCATTATATTCCATTATTTGTCTTTCAAAAACAACTATATAACTAGCCATATTTAGAGAGAGTTTAATATTGCATTAAGTTTCATTGCTTTTCTTTCAGAAACAACTGTTTTAAATTTTGAAATGCACTCTACAAGAAATTTAAAGGTACAGGGGTTGTACAAAAATATGGAAACACCTTTAAAAAAACATGTTTCTTTGCTTAATATGGTGTAGGAAACCCGTTCGCGTCCAAAACAGCTTGCTGTCTTCTCGGAATGGATAAATACAGTTCCTGTATGTTTGCCAAGGGAATATTATACCATTCTTCCTGCAAAACGGTGGCAAGTTCAGATAACGATGTTGGCGGGGGATAACGAGAACACACTTTCCGTTCCAATGTAGACCACAAAGGTTCGATAATATTCAGGTCTGGTGACTGTGGTGGCCAGGGGAGCTGGGACAACTCATCCTCGTGCTCAGAAAACCAGTCCTGGGCAATGTGAGCGGTGTAAACAGGGGTTTTGTTGTCTTGGAAGACACCATCACCATCGAGGGAACAAAGTTTGTACCATGGGATGAACTTGATCGGCCAAAATGTTCACATAAGTCTTGGCAGTCATGTGCCCTGACACAGTTATCATGGGGCTAGCAGAGAACCACGATATGGCTGCCCAAACCATAACAGAACCCCCGCCATGTTTCACTCTTGGCAACAAGCAGTCTGTATTATAGGATTGAGATGGCGTTCTCCAGACGTAAACTCGGCCAGAAGTGGGAAACACTGTGAAAGAAGACTCGTCAGACCATATTATTCGCTTCTACTGCTCTATAGTCCAGGCTTTATGACTTAAACACCACCTTTTCCTGTTACGGGCATTAGCATCACTGATGAGTGGCTTCTCAATTGCAGCACGGCCAACAATTCCCTGTTTATGAAGCTCCCTTCTAATTGTTTTGGTACTCACAGGGTTCGGTAACACAACATTAATTTCAGCAGTAACTTTTGCAGCTGTGGTCTTCCTATTTTTTGTCACAATTGCCCTTAATGATCGTCTTGTCACAATCACTCAGGACACACTTTCGTCCGCGCTGTGATTTAGCAGATGATGTTTTTCCGCTTTTCAAATATGCGGAATAAATCTTCGATACAGTACCTCTTGAAACACTAAACACCTCGGCTACCTTGCTTACGGAAGCACCTACCATACGTGCTCCAACAATTTGCCCACGTTCGAAGTCTGTTAACTCTGACATAATGCAATGACAACCTCACATAACAGTACTCCGACAACAACTGAACTGTTTAGCACATTTACGAAGTTGTATAGGTGGCATCAGTAGTCAAAAACGCTAGAGCCACCTACATATTTCATTAAAATCAATCTTTCTTTTCAAACATGCATTTCACAAGGTGTTTCCATATTTTTGTCCATCCACTGTATATTTTAATTTTTATAGCATTCAGGTTGCACAAATCAATATAATGCATGGCTTATGTATGTTATATGATGCATTTTGAATATCGTTTATATATGCTGAAAGAGAGAATCATTTATATATGCTGATGAGAAGAAACCACACGTGATCTTACTTAATGTTACTTGTCCATAAAAAAGTGCACATTCCTCATTGATTGACTACATTTATAATGATATGGTGATTCTTTCCAGGCAATATGTTTTCAGCAACACTGGTTTTATAGGATCCCCAGCAGTGCAACAGGCAACAAATTCAATATGTTTCTTTAAAGAAAAAGTGATTTTTATCAGTAATAAAATACATTGAATATTTTTTATTTTGTCATACACAGACATCACATAATTCTTTTGTAGAGCACTTTTCTATGAATGCTTTCGTGGTAAAATGATTTACTTTACATATAAAAACAAATAGGGCTGGCCAGTGGTGTTACATCACAATTTTCATCTACACAGTGTCACAGTACTTGCACTGAATAAGTTAGCTGTTGATAATAATTCTTTATTTTTCATACACTTTTACAAGTATTAAAAATTTTCTGTATGATAACTTATTTAAAATATAAATAAAATTCAAATAACAAAAGCTTGGTTGAGGAATGAAAAAAACATTTGTTATTTTTCTTCTGTATATTTCATCAGAGGTCATTTCTGTTGTTATGGAATTAAAATAATTGCACTTTTATTGAAGACAAAACTAAGCATGCAGTTAGGATAAGAACAATGGCACATCCTTTACAGTACTACTGTTAGTAATACTTGTCAAACCAATAAGCTTATGTTCAGATTAGAAATAAAATGCTATATATTCAAATTTGAGCTCCACTAATGGCTAAATGAGTAAGACTTCAGAAGATAGTACTTTGGCCAGAATTCAAATCCAACTATACAGTTTAACTACTTGGGCATTTTGTGGTTTTCCCTATGTATAACATGAATGTGAGCCAGAAAAAGTCCTTCATAAAAGCTTTCTTCCCTTTGGATAGCTTAGTGTGCATTGTTGTAATTTGATAAATCCAATCCAAATATTATGTATTGAAAAACCTCTTTCCCCCTTTATATTTTACTTGTGGATAATTGGTTAAAAGTTATATATGTGGTGGATACTTGATAACTTGTTGATAACTGATAGAACTAAATTTAGGTATTTTCGATATCAAACCTGTCTGTCCTCAGTAGAATTTCCTCATTACCTCTATCAAGTAAATCTAAATTTGGTGGACTATAAAAAATTCCAGTCCTGTTAATTGTAGAACTGCTCATCCAAACGAATAGTGATGAACTGTGAATCTATCACTCTTAAGATGCAAAAATAGACTTCCCATTAAGCACTCTCAAATAACTATCTCTTTAATAACAAGTCTCTCAGTATATATAAGCTACGAAATATATTAGTGCTTGTTTTTCTTTTTTCTTTATTGCTGTAAAATAAAATATATCATTATTTAATCATCTTTGGACACATAGTCTTTATAATATTCACAAAAAGTTAAGAGTTTTAATTCCAGTTCTATTTTTGCTTATTGCTAGCTACAGCATTCAAATAATATTCTGAATCATGTGTGCCTTCAACATTAGGCTTTCATTAGCTATAACATTAAACTTTGCTAAGGATCATCCACTTCTGCCAACTTTTGAAGATGCAATAATTATGTCTCTGCTGTCAAGTTCGTAAAAGAACAGCAGTATTTTGTTGTTTCAGTATTGTTACAGCAGTATCCGGATGTTGCTCAAGATAGAACTATTATTTTAAATTAACAATAACAACAACAACAACAAAGCTATTTATATATTTTTAAGTGACATATAGGAGGATTTTCAAATTTCCTTAAAAGATATACCAAAATGCTTAAAAACTTATGCGAGTTGTCATAGGAGGATGCAGTTTGCACCAAAATTCATGCCATGAAATCACATTTCATTTTTGCCAACAAAGAAAGGTTTTAGTTCATAATTTCATCGATAGATGTCATTGTATATCTTCCTATATTTCAGGTGACATTTAATAAAACAAGCTTGCTTAAATGCCATACAATTACCTCATAATGTAGTTGTTTACACTATTAAATATTCATTGTGTCACAACATTCAGGAAATCATTTCTGCAAGTTGTGTGATCACATTTTTCATGAATGCATTAAGCAGTATCTGAGCCTATAGAAGTGACTCCGTAAAACAAAACTATAATATTTAATTATATATAATATTGTAATACAGTAGGCCAGGCGGTAAGAACAAGTGATTAATAAATCGCACACAGCTAATTGATATTATAAGGAACTATTTCACAGGAGTTGCTATATGAAGAAATGTATCATCTTGCATAAAAGTCAGTCTTGTATGAAATTTCATTCTCTAAAACATGGTAGTATATTTTCATGTAACATTTTACTATTAAGAAGCTTTTTTTCTAGCCACTTGTTGCATGTGATTCTTCAAAACGGATGGGTCAATGATGGCACATGCTATCCCACATTGACTCGCAGCAAGTTTAGTAACTTCTCTGTGTATGCACAGATTGTCCTTTGCCTGATCTGATATCTGTGGAAATTAACATTTCTGTGCAATGAAAAATGCACTTCATATGTTCAACATATTTAGAATTCACTGTGGCTCATTAATAACCCTTTCAGAGCTCATGAATTTGATTGCTTCCACATATGACTGCAACTAAAGTGGTGCCTGCAGCATGTAGAAGTGCAAAATCCAAAATGCTGACTAAGTAGATTTGTGGTTCTTGTAATTTTTCTAAACGCTGTTTAGCAAATGTTGCGGTACAAACTCCATCTATTGCTGCTATACAGTTTGCAGAGGATTTGGCCAACAATGATCTGCTACTGCAACCTCGAAGGTGGAGGACAAATTTCAAATAATTTTTTTCCCATTAAATGTTAGATGAAGGATAGGATTACAGGGAAATGCTGCTTATTGACAAAACCATGAACTCTTTTTTTTGGCCTTCCTAAAAAAATCCAATTTTATTACACAAATTTTTTGTGCAAACCACATGCTCCTATGATAACATTCACTTTTAATAAATTTTTGAAAAGTAGTAAATTTTTATGCATCCTCTAGCTAGCTTTAACACTGATAGTGTGAGCTGATGGTTTAGATGGAAATTTGTTATCCCCCTTGTCTAGAATCTATTTATCAGGTCTTCTTTTCTTCATGTTTAACCATTGTAATGTATGTACACTCTCATAATCGAATACAAATCCTAATTTACAGTCCATACTATTGTAAATGTTATTTTTAATCAATATTTTGCAAATGGGTTTTTAAATTTTCAAACTTTGTCTACATTTAAAAATAAATAAATAAATAACACAGTGGATAAAGAATATACAGCTTGGATGTTAGCTACGGAAAAATGCCTGTAAGTGAAGAACAAAAATAGAACTGAAATATGAAGAGCTCAAAAATAAAGAAAAACCTATTATGTAATGAGTTGTTACTCCAAAACTTCAGATAATAAGTAATTGCTGTAGGCAAAACTGAAATAAGCATTTGCATATTAATAAACAACAAATCTTACTTTAGTCTGAAAAATCTTCAATGACCTTTCTCTAACAGAAGGGAGTTATCTTCCCTTGTGCTATAGAATGATTATCTTTTTTAACCTAATTATCATGTTTAAGTGACGAAATTTGGATTAGTGTTAAATACCTCACTTAAGCAAATTCTTAACATCAATTTCAAATAAATAGTAACATAAGTAAAAAAGCACTACAAAAAGTAATAATATTTATTTGGCATTTGTTTTGTTTATGGTAAACAAGTTTATGCAGTCTATAAAAAATTATATAATTTGATGATTTCATTCTACACCTTCCATTTCAACGTCCATGGATATAGTTGAATTATGAGTTTGATCACTTAGTGATTGAATAAAGTCTGTGATTATTTCAGTCATTATGTCACCTGACTCTTCATTAGGATTACAAGTATCAGAAGATACTTCAGAAGGGAATAAATATTCTGGAAGCTCATCTGGTGTATCTGAAAAACATGTAAAAATATGTATATTTTCATTCATACAATGGCTATACTGAATAGTCAAAGAAATGCATTTTGAATGTCTCAGTAATAAAAATTTTTTATTGCATTTTGATAACAAAGTGTAACTATCACATTTAATTAATGGACTGCAATTACTACAGAAACTGGGACATGATGTTTGTAGCTTACATAGACTCCAACCTACAGCTAAACTTGTCAACAGTCAATGCACGAATAACATTTTTAAAACTTTGAGAATGTACATGTAAGGCATAATTTTAATTAAATGTTTTGCTAATTTTTAATAAAATATTAAATATAATTAATTTAATTACACTTAATTTAAAATGCAAAAATATAAATAAACCCAGAAATACTTTTTATAAATTATATATATATATTAAATAAGAAGTTTCCATTTTATTACTCAGGCAGAAAAAACTGCTAATCAAAATCTAGTGATATTATTGAAGCAAATATTTTAAATCACAAATAATCATAGAGAAAAATAGAATCCATAAATATATCGCTGAGGTTTTAAAATCTGATTTCTGCACAGGTTGGGAAGAGGGAGGGAAGATAAATTCAAGAGAGACAAAAATACTTATAATTCATTTATAAATTACTAATGTAAAAATTTATAAGTGCTATACTTCACAAGTTTAAGGTCAGAATTATAGTAAATTCCTGCCAAACACCATTTCATGCATATGCGTTATCTTAATTGTTTCCATTCAATTTCCAATGCTGAAATTTCAATTTCATTTATATGTGGCTCAAAAAAGAATTATTCATTCATCAACACTGAAGGCTTGCTGGTATCAGCTCTGGAATCTGTTAACAGTTTGAAAAGACTGCCATCGACAGAAAAGGAAGCCAAAGAAATCGTACAAAATTCAAAAGGAATTGGTAAAGGATTTTATACATGGAAGAAATCAAGGAATTAATCGAGAAATGAAGAATGAAGAACTGGAACTTATAATTCCAACTGACAGTGACAGCAGTGATAATGGGGAAAAAAAAAAAAAAAAAATGCCTTTAATTTACAAGAAGTTAAATTAATTGTTGAAAAAGGCATAGGAACTGTCTGATTATGCAATGGATATTGACACAGATGAAGAAAGCACAGAGGACACTTTATGAGAGGCATTAAAAAACTCTTCTTACAGCAAAATTCTATTCTGCATTAAACCTAACACATTTTTCACAGAGATAGTTAACTTTGCAGAACACGATTTTGCTGTGTCCACAATCTATAAGTGATGTAACTCGCGTGTTCGGCAAGGGTTTTACTACACATAATCTTCTTCTATTATACAGTTCTTCATTTGCCTGTATATTTACTTTTTCAATGAGAATGGCTTCAAGATTTGATTGATCAAAATACAGTCTGATATTTTTTAAATAATAGATTTTTTTCCCATAGGTTACATTTGAATGAGGTATTTTTTTTAAAATTTTTTTATTATGACAGAATTTGGAACCACTGTGTTTACAAGTGGCTTCGAATGATCTGAAACTGGAAAGTTGTGTTTCATTAAAAATCAAATTGCATTTGGCTTTTATAACATCCTATTCATCATCTTTTAGACGAAATTTGATATTATAGCACTACTGTAGGCACCACTTAATGTGACCATGTTTGTTCATGGCTATTTTTATAACACTGAACAATGAGAAAAAATATCCTTTAAAATATGGAATGTAACTTAGAAATGGAATATAATTTAATATAAATAAAACTAGAAATATAGCATTTTATTTACAGAACAGCAAAAATTTGTTTATGAACCGTTCATAATGTCTTAAGAGTTCATTTATAAACTGTTCATAACGTTTCTGCAAATTACTTGACTCATGCAAGACCCCTATATCTCAATACCCGGACAGCATCCCTCATTCCCTGGAAGAGAACATGCTAATGTGAAATTTCAAAATAGTCAAAAAAGCAACCTTAGTTTGGTGTACATGTTTTCACGAGAACTCCTTTTCTTTCTTTTTTAAACCCTTTGACACACAGAAGTCTCACCCTGAAAACCACCAATTTTCGAATTTTTTTCTCCTCTTCTTTCTGTAACTTTTGAGTAAAACGCAACTGATTATTGATCTTTTACCTCTAAATAACAAAAAATGACTGCAGAATCAAACATGTTTCAGGTCTTAGTACTTTAAATCGGATGCCTTTTAAAATTCATTTTCAATGATACAAAATAACTTCCCTTTATTAATACAAACAACTTTAAATTTCAAAAGGTATTCATCGCACATCATGATTTCCATTATAAACAATAAAAAATGGCAATAATTAAACTGCATATATATAAAAAAAAAAACCTATCTATGTTTATGGCATTTGTAGTTTCAGGGCATGACCACTGAGCCACTAGAGCATTGTGTCACAATGCTCACAATCCTCTAGAGGCTCGCTGGTTGCGCCTTGAAACCACTGCTCTTCACAATGGCATTTGCTGCTTTTCAAATAGGAATGTTTATTTTTACCTGGATATTGATAAGGGGCTTTGAAACCACAGTGTTATTTTATTACTAAACAATACATGCACCTGCCCAGTGAAAAGTTTTTCTTTTCTAGAGATTTTTCTGACCTCAACACACTTGTTTCCCAAGTGATTTTATAAATTATTTCGTGTGGTTTAAATTTAATGTAAATATACTTTGCTATAATTAAAAATAGAAATTGCATAAAAGTTTTATTTAAATTAAAAATATTTTCTAAATATTTTGGGACGAAATGCGAATAAAATAAATTTGAAGGGGAAATGAATGATTAATACCAAAACCAAAAAGACCAAGCCCCCCTCCCATTTACATAAAAGACTACAAAATTCATGTGCCAGATGAAAAGAAATTAAATAATGCTGGACACATACCAGTGAAATTTAGATCCAGGCAGTGTACATTTTGTAACACAAGGGAGAAACTTCATAGAACAAGATAGTTGTGCAAAACGTGCAATGTAGGTCTGTGTGTGTACCAAAAAGACAAAACATGCTTTGTCACACAAAAGTTTTTCCTTTGAAATTTAAAAAAAAAAAAAAAAAGAGTTTCTTTTTATTGTTAGTTTACTGAGCTTTTTTTATTCATTTATCCAAATGTCCTTACTGTGTAGGTATTTATATTTTCACTGCTATAGAAAAATTACATAAATGTTTATCTTGTAATTTTTTCTGACGATTTACTTTGTAAAATAATGTAAAAAATTTACTTATAATGCAGTTCTTACATATATATTTTTTTAAAATTTACAAATTTCGTCATTTATTGGAAACATGCACGGAAAAAGGTAAGTTTTTTTCCTCTACTACCTCAGTAAGTTTCAAAGTCCTAGTCGCGTGCTGGTTTTACAGTGCGACCACCACCCACAGAACAATGGGCATCTGTAGATTTTTTTAATTCATATACTGTTTGCCTCTAGGATCATAATATTTAATTTCTAGAGTTTTTAGTTAAAAAAGTTATAAAAATAATATCTCGAGCATCAAAGGGTTAAAGGATCAGCAGTGGGGAATTCTGGAGAATTTTTTTTTTTTTTACTCGTGATCATCTTCGGACAGAGTTACCCCAAATCTAAGCCAACTACGTTTGCTTCCCCCCCTAATTTAAAAGGTTGATTAGAATCGAAACCAAGCTGCTTAGTGATATGATCCTTTACTTAGCAACATTTTTCTGACATTTGGCTATTTTTGTAATCTCTTTTGACCTTATTTGGTGACTTAAACTTTGGTAACTCCAGTTAAAAAAGTATTTGATAATATTACTATGATAACAGTAATTGAATTGTTGAACACAATAAATGATGTATTTTTCATGTTTTCATATACAAATGGGCAGAGCTTCAGTAATTCGATAAAAACATCTGAATGATGACATAAATTGTGATCCTGTTAAGAGCTGTCTACTGTAATTTATTTATGTGTTCGCTAAAATACATGCCATTTACTGTTACCTATTACACTAAGCACAGCTGAAAAGTCTCTGTTGCTAGTACAAATTGCATGATTTGCAGAAACTTTAGATGCTTTAATGAATCAAAATGCTGTAGAAAGTCTTTAAATTTGTGTTCGCTAAAATACATGCCATTTACAGTCACTTATTACACTAAGCACAGTCTGTTGCTAGTACAAAGTGCATGATTTGCAGAAACTTTAGATTCTTTAATGAATCAAAATGCTGTAGAAAGTCTTTAAATTTCTGGCTTGATAATTTTAACCTCTTATTCAGAGATGACATAATTCACGAACTTAAAACACTACCAGTTTAATCACACACAAGAAATTATGTGCTAAGTTTTCTCACCATAATATAACCAAACAGGACCTGTAGGGGTAAACAAACCCTTCTGTAGAATGCTTGATTTGAAAGATAAGGGTCAGAATTTGCTGAACTATGATTGGTAACGCTTCAAAGCCCCCTTTTTAGTAAAATCTCCAGTTTTTTCAGTATTTTCCATAGCTTGTAGTTTTTAAGGAATTTCTATAGAAACTACAGAAAACTTGTAGTAATTAGAATCTGTGCTTAATAAGACAGTTATGTTCAGTATATCAAGTGATTAAAAAATAACAGAAATGACACAAAAGTGTTACAAAATGCACTAAGTAATTCTGGAATAAATAATCACTCCTTGTGCAAATTTTGATCAATATGCATCACTACACCAGCACGAAGCTCACCAACATATATTTTATCCATGGGGTAGTGTATAGAAATTTACTTGAGAACTGCTCTCTGCACCTCTGAGTAATTTCTCAATTTTAGTCACAGCTCCAAAGATAAAATGTATGTTTGTGAGTTCTGTGTTTGTGTAAGTGTGTATACTGCTTGAAATTGTGTAGGGAATAACCTATACAACTTCAATGTGCTATTTTCACACACATGTTTCATTGCAAAATCTGCTTGTTTTGACCCCCTCTACCTGCCCTTGCATTTTGCCAGATAATTTTGAAACACACTGAATAAGCCATGCATTTGAAAACGCAACATAATTGAAATAAGAATTATTTATGTTAATTACATAAAACAAAGTTTGAAATATCAAATTTGTTTTAAAAATAGTGAATGCTTTTAGATATAAAGAGAAATAAACAATTACTGTTCACTTTTTATCTTTAACTATTCATGGATTTGAGGTTTGACATGAAACCAAACTATCAATTATGTTAACTTGCAGGATATGTTACAATTTCTTTTGAAGTCAAGTTTCTGCATATGCCACTTACCCCATTTTAAATATACAGTAAGGTAATACTAAGATCTTTCAGATAAACTAAAGAAAAGGGAGTTGTTGCTGTGAAGATGCTCCCAATTATTATTCTAATAATTCAAAGAGACCAACAAAGAGACTAAATGAAAACAATAATAAGAGTCTGTTTTAGTAAATGAAAAGCTTGTGTTATGGCAAGAATAAGCACAGCAATTAAATATGCAAGATTTGGGTACATGAGCTTACAATGAAAGGTCAAGAGCTGAGCATTTATTCACAGACTTTTGTCTTTATTTATAATTTAAATCAGCATATGAGTAGGACTTATGCATAAAATTAGTTGTGCATGATTTTTTTTATCTTCATGAAATTATTGCTTAATCCTTTGAGCAGCATGACTACTTTCATGCAGTCATGTGATTTTCTGACATTTTACGTATACTGCTTTTTATTTAAAATGTTTTTGCTGTTTTATTTGTCAATGATTGAGATATCTTAAAAAATGGAAGGCTGTGAAAATAAAAAATATAAAATAAATAAATAGTAATTATTATTACTGTTATCATTTTTTCTATTGGCCATCCTTTTATGCATTTGCTGGAAAGACTAAACCTTTTGGTCATTTATTCATCTCATCATTGAGAAAATAGCCCACAATGCATGACAAGGATGATTAATATTATATCCATAATGAGAAGTGGAGGGACTGACAACTACAAACTTCTATGCTTTCCCTAGCATTCAAACCTTGGCCCAAAGATATGACAGCTTGCTCTCTTGACCATTACACCAACCAGGTTAGTGAATAATATGTTATATAAATCTAGTAAATACAGCTTTCATGAGTTTATCCCAAAAGTTTGGCTGCTTAACCCGTTCAGTACGAGCATGTCATATGTGCATCAGCAGTCAACATTACCTCACGGCCGGGTGTGTCATATTTGAATCGCCATTTAATTCACTCTACCGGGCAGGCATACACACATTTGACTTTTTAGATAGAACATTTAATTAATATTTTTTGTTGCTGCTAGATGTAGCTGTATGCCTGTTATGGGGAAAAATATCAAAAGTTAAGTGTGTTTACCTTCATTCCTATGCAATGATTTTTATTTTTGGTAGTTTTGGAATGAGAGTGAGATTCGTGGGTGGGTGTTGAGCAATGTAATGTCTCTTTAATTGCGTCACTTGATATAAACTAATGCACGTGCTCTCCCTGCATTGAGGTACTGTTTATTTTTATTTTTGCGATATAGTGGGATAGACATTCTATCATTAGAGATTTTTTTATTACTTATATTTTTATTTTTTTTAATTACTCTTAGATTTTTTGTGCTTTGAAATGAATATTTCTAATCGTCAGCAAAACATATTTTTTTTTAATGGCAAACAAAAGCAGTATCTAAACGTAGAATATACACAATCGCTAATTCATTAGTGTTGAGTAACGTAATGGCTCTTACTGTCTCATTTTATATAAAAAAATTAACATATTCTCGATGCTCTGGAATACTTTTAATTTAATTTATTAATTTTTCTTATTTTTATTTTATTTTTTTATCGGGTATAGTGGAGTAGATGTTCCATCATTAGAGGCTTTTTCATTACTCTTTGAGTTTTCCGGCATCGAGACGAATATTTTGTATCGCTTAACAGAAGGTTTTTTTTTTTTTAAATGGCAAAACGAAAGCATTATCTGATCGTAGAACATGCACAAATGCTAAATGAGTCAAATTTGCTTAGTAAAATAGCAGCAGCTATTTTATTCCTGTGAGTGATGCAACGTTGGACTTTGCATACACCCATGTTTCAAAGAATATCATACACTTTCTCATTTTGAAACATAGCTTATTTTTCGTTGTTTGCTCGTTGAATTTTTATGAAAGACAGTTTTAATACTTTTAAATTTTAATTGTGTGTTGTGTTAAATAAAATCTGCGATTGTTTGGATATTTTTCCATATATATTTATTTGTGGGATAAGGGGAAAGTTATATTATTCTAGAATGAGTATTTTATAAAATTTTTAAGGAAAATATAATAATAAAGGCTTAAAATTAATTCTGACGACTACCTGAATGTTCTTCTCCTAATGCACTCAAAATTGGAAGACAAATTTCATTTATGCGAATTTTTTTCCAAAGTTAGGCTTAGCAGCGTAAATTGCCCATCCTTACAGGACGACGCATCTGGTTAACACACCGTCCCAAGAGAACGCTTTGGTAACAGAGGTGCCCGTCACAAACAGGTTAAGGGTTAATGCATTGGCAATGAATGTCATGAAAAGTTCTGCAGTTTTTCAAATCAAAGCACGTTTTCTTCAAATTATTCTGTTACTGCTAATATGGAATGATTTTGACTAAAGTGGATATTTACAGGTCACGTTGCAAAACTCTAGCATGTATTGTGGCAGAATTTTTTTTTTTTCAGTGCAATGCTAAGAATTTTTGTTTCAGTGCAGTGCTAACACAAAGTTATTTTCATTAGATTCTTTTTTTTTAAAGGAAAAAAAATGCTAGTCAAATTTCTTGTAAAATCTGTGCTATATATAAAAGTGCTTTTTCTGATGACACAATTTGAAGGTGGTTTTGGAGATGTGTGGAAATTTTAGCCTTGATGATGATTCCCAATCTGGACCACTCTTTTGTAAACAAGGACCTATTAATAGGAATTATCACTGAAATTCCAGCAATACAGTTCAAGAGTTATCAGAAGAAGAATATTCCAAAACATACATTACACAATCATTTGGAGAAGATTAGATATGCAAGCTGCTATGATATATAGAAAAACCAGAATATATTTGCTTGCGTTTTGGCATATGATTCTTTGAAAAGAAATAAAAGAAGCTCCCTTTTTCTTTCTTTCTTTCTTTCTTTCTTTTTTTTTTTTTTTCCTTTTGATGGCTCTTTACTGGAAATGAGAAATGGATCCTATACAATAATGTTACAGGAAAAAGCTCATGAGGTCAAAAGGTCAAAGTTCATGAGGTAAGTCAAAAGAATCTCTTTTAGGGGGTTGGATCCCCAAAAAGGAATGCGTTGTGTATGGTAGGAATACAAAGGATACTATAAATTACTGTCACCAAATCAGACAATACATTTGGAAGAATACTGTTCTCAAATGGGCACCTGAAAAGTAGAAACTGAAACAAAGAAACCAGAACTCGACAGTCTTTATGGTGTTGTCTTTTGTCATGACAATGCTTGAGCCCACATTTTGATATATGTCAGACAAAAACTTATTGAGTATGGCTAAGCTGTTTTGTGTCAACCTTCCCCCCATATTCATTAGACATCATCCTCTTGAGGTCACTTCAAAATTCTGTGGATGGCCTGGAGTTCACTTCTTTGAAGACTCTCAAACAGCAGGTCAATAAATTCTTTACAATTAAATCTAATTACTTATTTAAAAAAATCTGATGTGGCCAGCACATGACTTTCAGCCAACTGCATGTTTTAATTTTGAGTAAAATATCCTTTCCATTTGTAAACAAATTCAAGGCAGAACAGAAACACACCAAAGTAAAACATAAAATTAGCAAAGCAAAAACCTTTTGTTTGGCATAGATTTTAGTCACCTTGTATTTGGCATCAAGTTTGTACTATTTCATCTGACAGATGGTGCTACATTCTCATTAACTTTACTTATTTTAGGCATAAACACAATCATGGCTTTCCCTTCATTGCAGATTTCTTTGTTCCTGTCTCTTTTGCTCTCAAAACCGATAGAATTTTAATTTAAACCTAAGCCAAACACAAGGTAGTTGCTTTGCTAATTTTAAAGTCTAATTTGTTTTTCCAATTTTTTGTCAATTTGTTTGTTACATAGACAGGAATTTTGGAATTTGGAAGGCAATAGGAAATTTTGGATTATATTTTATTAGGCATAAGTGGCCATATGTAAAAACTTGTTTTTCTATATTTATATCAACAATTGAATGCTACCTATTATTTTTTTAGTTAAAAATTATATTTTATTGGGAAGTTGAATAATATATAATTTAACAGTTTTTTGATAAAAAGAAAACTAAGTGCTTATAATATATTTAAAATAAATATTTTGTAACAAACATCATAATTTAATTTTGTTCTGTGTTATTTCTTTAGTATCAACAAGTCTACACTTATTTTAATCTGCATGTATATCCCCTTGATATTTACATATAAGTAAAAAATACTCATTCAACTGCAGTAACTGGTTCATATAAACATTAATATGTAATGCTGATTGTTGAAAGATTGTTATGGACTTCAAGTGCTGCTTCCAGCTGTTCATTTTTATCCAAAATCTAATCAACTCATTATAATATAAATGCAGAAAGCTTAAATATAGAAAATAGAAAATTTTAGAAGTTAGGTATAAGTTACTGTGGAAGAAGAAGTCATCACACACATACACACAGACAGACATCATTGTGAAAATAGTAAAAACATGTTGTGGAGATCCTAATGAATGCTCATTCACTGAAAACTCAATATTGAATTTTTAGACAGAAAACATTACTTCCCTCACATATTTATATAGGTTGATAGGAGGTAAATAGGAATTCTCCCATTTCCTGAAAGATGGCAAACAACGATAAAATCAAATGAGGCCTATGTGATTCAATGAAAGTTTAACTTTTTGAATTGTTTCATCTGTATTTATCATCAAAAACTGCAGAACTTTTTGAATGAGCTAATATTATTTGCCAGATACTGCTACATATAGGCCATTTAGTTTAGAACATGCACAGGGGAAATGCTAATCTTCTCTGTATCATTGCAATTTTAGTATATGTATATGTACTGCCGAAGCAAGTACATTTAGTTTAGAACATATGGAAGTATAATTTTTTTCCCGTAGAAATATGCAAATAAAAAAGAATGCAGTAGCTGGGTTGGCTCACAATCATCACCACTGGACTACTGACATGAGAAAAAATTGTGTGGTCTTAAAAACTGTCAGTTAATATTGTATCATAATGGTCAATGAGGTAAGTTATACGAATTATTAACATCAAGAAAAATACATCTAACTTCTGCAATACAGGCTTGCAGCTCGATCAGTGGTAGAAAGTGGTTTTAAAATGGTTCCAAGAGCATTTCATTTATTTGAATTATTGCCACAATTCTCAGATCATAAAGACATTTAGTAATTTAAGGGCTACTCTGCAATATGCTGTAGTTACATATGTTGTAGTTGCCTGGCTCTAGCCCTTTTGGCATTCTAGGCAATCAGTACAGTCGATAGCCTCATATAAAGATATTAACAATTACGTAAAATACATTTTTTGCTCAACAAAATTACTTAGACAGTGCCCTGTGAAAATCGGTGCCCCAGGCAGTTGGCTTTGGTCGCATGTTATTATCTTAAGAAATTTCACTTATAACTGAAATGAAATCGTTCTAGAAATTTTCACAGACTATTCTTAGAAATGAATTTCTTACAATGAGAAGGCAAAACGAACATGGTATTAAATGAGTGTATCTAAGAAAATAATACACAACATTAAATATATATATATATATATATATATATATATAAATTTAAACACTATTATAATTTAGCCCATAGAATACATACCTACACATGGTGAAGTTTCTTTGACTAGTTGTTCTATCACAGCTGTTAGCATGGTATTAGAAAAAACATCATCTCTTTGAAGTCCTAAGGCCTAAATAAAAGACCATGTAAAAATTTTATGCACTTAATATGTGTACAGACATCCAATAAAATGAAAGAATGAACACATTCACAATAATTTTTGGAACAAGAAATTAATACTGCAAAAGTAAATTAAGCAAAATATATAAAGCAAGGAAAAAAAAGGGGGGATTGATACTGCACAGTGTGCCTGTAAATATCACACACATCATAGAATAAAATTTGATTTCACTTTCTTCTACCTGCACATTTTGTAATTCAAAGATACCTAGTTTATGATACTTCTTAGATATTGGGCTCAAATCTATTTTGTGTGTATTGTGACTTATCTCACTTGACTGACACTAATATCTTATCAAGTCTATGAATATTATTATCAAAAAGAGGCAAGGGCCTTATAATAAGCCACTTTATAAATGACAGCACAAACTTACCCAGCTTCATCTCTTTTCTCAAGGGAAATCCTCCAAAGTGACTAATTGAGGGCCATCTTTTTTCTTTCCATCAACATCTCAAGATGATCTTTAGCTGGACAATATTTTAAGTACCTCCATGTCACAAAGACACAATATACTTACAAATATCTATATTTTCTCTATGATTAGAATCTAGGTTCCAAGCTATGGCAGCCAACTCAAATACTACCATGTTATCAAATATAGATCTAAAGCAGCTAATCAGTAGAATCAGTGAAGCCTCCCAACACTGGTAGATCTACCTAGGTCAAAATCTAAGTGAGCGAACTAGTTGCATGGGTGTTTTCATATTTTTTCCCATCAGTAAAGTATATGTAAATTATCGTCCCTTTTAGGCAGACAGTCTTCATATAATTTACTATATTCAATTGGACAGACAAACAAATAAATCTAAAAATGAGACTGCAGTTGTTTTATCTTACTATTTTTATTCACTTATTATTTTTCATAAGAAAAAGACATATTAAATTTTTTCCTATGTAGGGTAATCAGTCTCAAATTATAATAAAACAATTTCATTTATAAAGAAACAAAAAGGAGGAATTCTTCAAAAGGAAATTGGATTCAACCTTGATTGGTAGATTCAAAATTCTACAAAATGTTTTTATTTAAAAGTAAAAGTGAAAAGCTCACAGTAAAGACTAGCTATGTTTTTAAGAATATATGACTCAACACAGCATAAAGAAGTTAATTTAATAGTTTCCAGTTTTTCAAACATAAAAGCTAGCAACTATATGTAAATAGCACATATTTATTAAATATAATAAACTTTAAATTTACATGTACCTTTACAGCATATTAAAATGAGAAGTTTCAAATTTCAGTTTTACTTATTATTTTAATTGCACTAATTAAATTACAGTGTATTTCTTTCATATTAGTTTAAAAGCATAGTTTTAAAAGATATGCCTTAATTTCAGTACCATAAATGGGAGGGGGAGAAAAAATGTCTCTAAGCAAATAAAATAAAATGTTCAGATATATTACTTTAGAATTTTTTTATATTCAACATAAATTTATTAACATACATTAATAATATAACTATTCTAACATTAACAGTGATAATATAACTATTCTAACATTTTCAGAAAAAGAAAATTATAATTAAGAAAAATCTGCAATTCTATGAGGACTTCTATTTTTGGAAGTACTTATGTATGAAAAAGTTTATCTCAGGCTAAAATGAAACATGGCATTTATGTAACATGGGAAAAGGGATATTTTGTCAAGTGGTGACAAAAGAAGGAATGGGCCAATAAAGCTTTATAACCATTGTTCTATTATCATGACATCTGAAATTATTCTAATCAAGATCAGGTTTCCTTGAATAAATTAACAGTTTCACAAGAAATGAATGAATAGCTATATTGTCATAATGTAATTATTTTCTTAAAAGGAAAAAAAATCATCTAAATTAGACAATTAGTTTTTATCATCATTTATAATCAATTTAACTTTTTTTTAATGTTTTCTCGATGTATTGTTGTCCTATTTTTTTGACTGAAGGGGGAAAAAAACATAAATGTATGTTAAATAAAGAAAGTAAACATAAATTTGCTTTTAAAAATCTTTCCAAAATAAATAAATAAATAAATAAATAAAAATAAAAATAAATAAACAGAGATGTCTGCAGATATTTTACAGCTGTTTTTAACTAATCACTGAAAAAGTTGGTAAGTTCCTGATGTTTCAATTTTTTATTTTATGAAAACTGTTCTGATATTTGAAAACAAAGGAAATAATCATCATCAAAGAAGACTATTATATATACAAAATTAAGGTTTACCACAACTTTATAAGTTTTTATAAATCAAAAGTCACAAAAACAAAATATGCAACATATCAGATTTAGCCAAAACATGGTGAAATAAGCATACTAAACATGCACATTATTTTTTTTTCGATAGTAATATCCATCATGAATACAAACATTAATTCAGACAATTCAAAAATCAGAATAATGTTTCACTGCTTATGCAAAGCTTTGATAGAAAGCATGTGATTTTTTTTTATTGCATTAGCTACTGAAATTGCACATAATAATATACAGTACAGATACAGTAATTCTGATCTATTGGCTTTTTGCAATAGGCAAAATGGCTGAATTCCTCATTTTTCTTTGGACAAGAAATAAATAAAATACACTTCATAGTATTACTTTATTTAATATGGCAACATTTTAATTACATAAATTACTAATCAAACTTTACAAAATTTATACATATTTTGTGAATATTGCATTATATGTAGTGTTTTGTAAAATCCACAGTAGGTTTTAGAATGCATTATTAGTGGATACTGCAGCCCTATTGCAATGTTTTATATTCATACATAAACATTTCTAAATAATTCTGAAACTATTAGAAACACACATACCTTATGAAAATATTCAACAGCTTCAGCCCATTTTCCTGTCAAACTATGAACAAATCCAATGGCTGCAAATGTTGATGGGTTCTGAGGTATAAGCATTAATGCGTGTTCATGATAACTTAAGGCTTCTTCATACTTCCTAGCAATTTTAAAAGTAAAGAGGAAAATTGCTCATTTATTTTGTGATTTATATTTTTATTCCATATATTTTTAACAATGGTATCTAAAAACAACTTTCATATTTTGTATTAATACTTTTGTTCATAAATAGAACATGCTAAAAAAATACTAGTTGTTGAAAGATATAGTGTTTATGGAAATATTCTTAATTTATAATGATCAATTTCAATAATTTTATTTGAGTTCAATACACATATTAAGTTGGCAATTCTTGATTTAGTCAATATCAACATTTCCAAACTTATAAATCATATCTGACAATTAAGAATGCATGCATGTCATGTTAGCATGTTACTTCAGTTTAAGTACTGGAAGGTGGAAGGGTGAGAAACTGCTTCAACAGATAATACATATGTACACAGAAAAACTTAACCAACAACAAAAAAACAAATATCAAAATAAATTATAATCAAGCTGCAAATGTCTACAAAAGCAAGTCAAAAACTAACTTTTAACCCTCTCGCTGCGCATCCCACGATTTCCACGGGCAACGTAAAAGTTAACTATTTAACTGTGCAACCCACTCTTTCCCCATTCAAGATTTCCTTTCGGCCTTTCTGTGATGTTTAATTGTTTATTTAGATGTGGGCTAACAGATGGAGTTAGTTGTCCACATTTCTGCCAAATATACAAGAATATATAAAGTAGCATTTTGCACGCGCTTTTCAGAGCTCAAAGATGTCTGGCAGGAAGCGTTTCGCGAGAGATATAACCTATATTCCTGATGATATTTCAGACACTGATAGTAGTTCTGACTCTGATTTCAAGTATATTGAAGATAGTTATAATGAAACTGATGAGAATTTATCGGAGTCCTCTGCAGATAGTGATGAATCTGAAAATTCAGTTTCTGTTGAAAACGTTCGACAGTGGTGCAAGATTGATATGCAGAATACTACATTATGGAAATATTTTCATTAGTATATATGTTTTACCTTTGTATTTTATAAAATAAATCATAATTTAACCAATATTAATTTTCAAAATTTTCCTTTTATATCATTATTCCTTAATTTCAGTATTCTGACAACCATTTTCTATGATGTAATTCTATATTGGGAAAAAAAAAAAAAAAAAAAAAAAAAACTCATTTACAAAAATTTTTGGTACTTTTCCATTTTGCCGGCGCAGGCGATAAAGTCTCCGACAATGATACAACCAATGCCAAACGAAATATCCTCGCTGGTAACCTTTTACGCCTTATTTTCAAAACAAGTTGCAGCCATTTCTTACCAGATTGATTGTTTCTTTCAATACTGGCTTACAATTACATCAAATTTTTATGAAAGGTAGTTCAATTTTACGCCCTAAGGGTATTCGCGGTAATTAAGTCAATTAGGACGCAATTACACTGCTCACTCAAAGGCGAAAATATAGAAAAGGCAAATTCAAGGGTTAAATCAATCAATTCTAATGAGAATGCACTACCGAAGTAAAGAACTGCGGTTTTACATAATTTCTGAGTAAGCTTTTCTTACGAATAAAAATAATTCTTGCATTTAAACTTGTATTCCAAATTAATATTTAACTTGAAATTAATGTAGATAATTACTGAGATAATTAGATTTTTGTAGCGTAGTTTACGTGAGAGGAGATCCCTTGGAGTCACGTTATATGAACCGGCGAATCAGGATGCTGTACCATGAAAGCATAGTAAATTCTTAAATTAATGTCTTTTAATAAATTGTCTTTATTTATTGGCTTTTTACAAAATTTTAAACGATATTAAAATGTCTTCAAAATAAAAAATTCTTAGAACTAACATTTCTTAACATATTTTATGTGTATACTGTGTTTTGTCGCCAATAAAGTCTGCTTGGCAAGATTTGCGCCGGCGAAACGGAAAAGTACCAAATTTTTTGTGTATTTTAACTCTAAAATATATGTAGATTTGAAATATGTAATAAAAAAAATACGCAATTTTTGAACCTATTTTGATAAAAAAAAAGTATGCAGTGAGATTGTTAAGTATAAATCATGGCTTTTGGATATCTGAATCAGTATTTTTTTTCATCTTCTAACTGACATGTTAGATTACAATATTTGCAGCTTCTGACTAAAACACAATTACCATATATTAGCACTTTCTCTACATTCCCCCCTTTTTTGGCTTGATTTCTAGTAATTAGAAATGACATAAAATTGTCTAATTGGTTATATTTTGAGATTTTTTAACAATGGCTTAACAGAATTTTTATAATATGCATTAGCACCTTATTAATACAAGCAATACACTTCAAAGCTTCTTTTTTAAAGAAATATATTTACCCTTATTAATAAACAGTATTATTCAAGTTGACAATAGGGTTGAACAATACATTTTATTATCCAATGTTAAAGTTCAAAATACTTTAGATTCAAAAATGACAATCACAACAGGTGAATTTAAAAACAAAAATGTAACATTTCCTGATGTAATTTGTAAAATGTTGGGCTAAAATAATAACACTGCAATGAATTTATTATAATACAAAATAGCAGAAAGATATATTTTACGCATATTATTAGAAGCACCAAAACATATTTTAGAGTTAAAAATAAATACATCAATTAAATATAATCTAAATCAAAATATTATTAATGTGGACAAAGAAATTGATATTGGTACTACTCTTACATACACCCTCATGTCGCCAAATGTGGCGATATGTGTTCTGTGCTGGTTTTTGGCACGACTGCATGTTCTGCAATGGTTTTGGGGGCGATATTGGTTTTTATGGCAACTCTTTGTACGTGGAAACTTGGATTTTGCTGTAGTGGTTTTAGTTGCTGATTGGTTTATGTGGTTGGTGGTTTGAAATGGTTTATGATGCAATGAAAGATGTGTTGGCAAAATTTTAGTCACGTGCCTGGTATAACTATTTTTTCAGGTGGCTGTAAATTCTACTAGAATTTAGAAGAAGGTTTTGGACATTTATTTGTGAAAGATAGTATCAGTTTTATGGATAGTGAGTCTGGCTGTCATATAAATACCATAGAGATTGCGTGGCGGCATGTTAAAGCTGCGTTATCTGAAAATAATCGAAAATGCAATTTTGAGTTTTATTTGGTGGTTTATATATTTTTTCATCGCTGTTCTGAAATGGGAGATCCTTTCAACAAATTTGTGGTGAAATTGTTTTGGTGATGTTTGAAATTGATATTTATGCTGTTTGAAGAAGCATTCATTCATGGTAAGTGCATTTTATTTTATTATTGCTCTTATCTCATAGAATGCTATGTTAACTGTTTTTTTTGGGAGGGGGTACAAATTTTTGTCGTTGTTGTTTTTGAATTGTTTGTAATTTATTTTAGCTTATTTTGTTGATTAGTGCACCATGCCTAGATTGTGCAATTTCTACATTTTTTTAAAGTTTAAACAGAACGCCGTGTACATGGAATTATTTGAAATGTATTGTTGTTATGTTAATTTATTTAAGTGTGGTGTGCATAGTTTGTAGATTCCTTTGCTGCATGGATTGTGCAATTCTGTGATTTTTATTTTAAAACAGATCTCTGTGCCCATGGATTCTTGACAAATATTTTTGGTTAGAAACTTTACGTTTTTGCTATCTAAATTTTTTGTTTTTGTTTCAGATTTTTAGCTTAAATCGTGGGTTCAAAATGAGGTTTTTGCACCTGCGAAAACCCCATTTTTGGGAGACATTTTAGGCTTAAAGTTCGAAATGTAGACAAAAAATTTAGATAGTAATATGGCAAGGTGGAGTTTCTTGCCAAAAATATTTGGCCAAAAAAATTGTCGCCAAGCAAGAGCGTACATAAGAGTAGTTCCTTGATATTTGTTGGTTATCCTGTATCCACCAATACATCACCAAAAATACCACCCACAACTTTGATTTTTGTAAGCACTCAACAACTTTAGAAGCTATATCAAAATCTTCTACAAAGATGAGATTTTTCCCCCCCCTTGCTTAAAGTTTCTTTTTGTTTTGCGGAAGGAGCTAAGTGAGGGTTCGGTGGCTTTTTATCCTCTCAAGGGGGGGAAGAGAATCCCTAAACTGGTGTCTACACACAAAAATCCCTAAACTGGTATCTACACACAAATACTGTGACACATGTGAAGAACAGAAAAATGGAGGAATAAGTGGTAAGGTGACATGGCTCATCATCACTTGTCTTCTTAGTTATCAGAGTTCATATTAAGATAAACATAAGTTACACAAAATAACAATCTTTGATGTCTTTTCAAAACTCAAAAAGCATGAAACAATATATATCTCATGTCTTTTGAATGTGATTGCCAAACAATATCCTTCAAAAAGTAAAAAAATAAAATTTCATCACCAAAATAGATTGATTGTTTGCAGTGTATCAGCAGGCAGTAGATAAGAAGCAAGTACCAAGAATTCAAACAGATAAAGAATTCACTGCAGTTTGAAAAATTACCTTTCCTTTTATTAGGAGTATTTTAAAATCATTAATCTAAATTACTAAAAAAATTAATCATTTGCACCTTATGTTAACCATTTAGATTAAAAACTATTTTTACAGTTAATAAAAAAATAATTACTTACAGTTAACAAATAACTATTTGTTTAAGTGACTTACCTCAGTTTTCTGCAAACATGACCTAAATTATTTAATAACCCCTCCCATTTCTCAGGTAAAACAGTCTGTTTACTTGTTTGAATCCGCCCCAAAGAATCTTGAAAATAATTCAAAGCAGCTTCATAACTAAAAATATACATGAGATCATCTTAAATAAGCCTGAAATACATTTTAAAAATATTTTAAATACATACTCAAAGATGCATATTATTAGCATTCAGCATAAACAAAATTATTTGATTAAAATCTTTTATAATAAAAATACTATAAAATAGTTCTATGAGTCTCTTTTTCTTTGCGAATGATTCATAACAGAAATTGATGCTTTTTGTTTCAATCTATTATTCAAAGAGATTTGAAAATTATAATAAAAATATTCTGTTTATATATATATTACTTAGGATATATATACAGAATATAGATAAAAATATTCAGTTTATTAGTGCACAACAAAATAAACCATAAATTTATTTCAAATTTTAAAATTCACCTTCACAAACAGATTCAGAAAAAAAATCCATAAAGAAAAATAGTTTGTAAAAATTCTAATTATACATCTTTAATGATAAGGAGTTAGACGTTAGTGACATGTCCATTAGTCATGTTATTCATTGCATAAACTTAACATACAAGTTCAAGCATTGGGTGCCATATGAGCTGACACAAGCAGATAAGGACAGACATGCTCAAGACTGTGCTAATCTACTCGAAATAAACGCGAGGACAAAATTCTGAACCAGATCGTCACTTGTGATGTAAAGTGAATTTACTTCAACAAAAAATGCTAAAAAGGGAATTAGTCTGCGTCTGGTGAGCCCGTTGGCAGCGTTTTATCTGGTGTGACTGCAGTGGTATTATTCACAAAGAGTATCTGGCAAAAGGAGTAAGTAAGATGTACAACAGTAAGATGTACAGAAAGATGCTAGTTCATGCTGACGCTGCTATCAAGGAAAAATGTCAAACTGAGTTCCAGCGCAAAAAAGGTAATGTTCCATCAAGATAATGCAAGACCACATGTGTAAATGAATAATCATTTGTGGTAGCAGTAAATGATCTCCCTACCTGATGAAGACCCCATAAGTATTGCGTAAATCCGACACATGCCTGAGTGAAACCGTCAGTTTTTTCACTTGTATTGTAATATACTATTGCAGTTTTAGGTCATTAACTTTAATTTCTAATTTTAAGACATAGAACAATGAGAAAATTTTAAATAAGTAATGACAGCGCCACGTTCAAAGCAAGGAAAATGAACGTTTATATTATAAAAAGAATGTGTTGAAACATTTTCGTTTTTTTCCCTTTGTCTCTATTATCTTATCTTTATCTATTTTCAGATACACTGTGTAAAAATATTCGGTAATTGTAAAATTATTACAATAAGTTAAAGAAATATCAAAAGTGCTGAAATTTTTGGTGACACCCTGTTGCAGGTCCCGTTGTAAGGATCTTAAGTTTTACTAACGTTTATTTTATTTTAAATCTTTACTATCACTTCTTATTTTCTACTTCCGGCCAGAATTATAAGCGTTAAGGATTTTATGCAAAGTTTGTCTGGCGAACGCCAAGTATTTAAGTTGTGGCTTTTTGCCAAGCAAGGGAGAGAGGAAGCAGTGAGTTCGAAGCAGGCCGCTTACCTTAGAAGTTACGCAGTTGCTATTTGCCTTCCGGGCCAGAGGTATTAATCCTCTTGATAAATTAAACGTATTGTAGTGTTCACAGTCTCTGTGCTACATACGCTTCCTGTTATTTTAAGGCCAATCTTACACGTGTATTATTCTAAAGTTAAATTAGAGTTTAGTTTTGTTTTGATATCTTTTACGTTAGATCCCGAGTGGAGGGTCATTGTATTCCGAAGTACGGAAGTCATTGTATATAAAGAAAAATAAAGGGTTTTGTATACCCTTCGTCTGTATCCTGTCTACTTACTACAATTAGTGAACATAGCTTTAGTAAGCTCTCTGTTCCTAGTCAGGTCATTGTATGTTTCCGAAGAAGGTTAGAAGAAACATTGAACCTGATAGTGGCGCCCAACGTAGAAGAATAACCATGGCCGAGTTTCAGGAAGAACCTGTGCTGCCTGCAGAAACGGCTCAGAATCCAGAAATGCCAGCTGCCGCCCTGGAAGGATTTGGGTACATCGTCCAGACCATGCGCGCTTCGATGAAACCAGAAGCAACATTTAATGGAAACTCACCGGTAACCAGTTTTTTGGAAAAATTGGATGACCACTTCATGCTCTACCCCGTGCACGAGTTTCAAAAAGTTACCTTAGCTACCAGCGCTTTGAGGGGCCAAGCGCTTAACTGGTTCAAATGTATCGGCAGAAGTCTCTTGGGTCAAGCAGGAAGTCCCACCTATACTTACGAAAATTTCAAGACTGCCCTACTAAAAGCCTTCCCTGTTGTAAGGGATCGTGCGAAATTAGAAACAGAACTTTTCAGTATATATCAACAAAGAATGGGAAACCTCTCGAGCTTTATTTTAAGAAAAATTCACGTTGTCAAGCTCTTGTATGGAAACCGTCCAGATCCTGAAATAATTCAAGTGATTTTGCCGAGGTTACTACCCCAAGTGCAAGACTTTATTGAATTACGAAATCCGACTACACTGGAAAAGTTATTTGAGCTAGCAATCCAGTTTGAAAGTAGAAGAACGGCGGACGTCGAAAGAAGACGCCAATATCAACAGCGAAACCAATTTGGTACGCCAAGACTTCAGCAAACTCAAGCACATGGCTACGGAGAAAAAGCGAATCAGTGGGCAAGGAAACCCGAGCATTCAAAAACAGCCGGCGAACGTCGACAGTTCAATAGCAACCCAGGAAAAAAAGTCTCAAGGCCAGTGGAGAAAGAAGGAAAGCACGGAAAGGAAAAATAATTTAAACTAAAACAGATTTCTGCTGACGAGAGGGTGCAGAAATCCGAAGGCCACGAAAACCCCTCTTCCTACAAGTTAAATACAGTAATGGTGAAAAATTTAACTCTTCCGAAGATTGAAGTCTTGGTAAATAATATCCCGGCCACTGCACTCCTGGATACCGGCGCGCAGTGTTCCTGTGTGGCAGAAGTCTTTTTTAGAAAGTATTTTCGCAAATACCGCATATATAATGCGGATAATACGACAGTATTAGCGGCGCAAGGAAAAGAATGTAAGTGCGTAGGTAAAGTACCTTTATATATCCGTATCAAGGACGAACAAGTAAAGGTGATGTTTTTTATAGTAAAGAATTTGCAAGCACATTTAATCCTAGGAATAGACTTTCTTTCAGACGCACAAGCTACACTGGATTTTAATGAAGCGTCCCTTAGGCTGACAATGAAACCAGTGCGTGTAGAAAAGGTTGAACCGCCAAGGTTAAATCTTGACCACCTGCCTAATGACGAGCAAGATAGAATCCGACAAGTGGTAAGTGAATTTGCTTCCTTATTTAGTGATATTCCAGGATTTACTCAGGTTACTAACCATAGTATTGACACCGGAGATGCATTGCCGGTTCGTCAAAAACCATACCGGTATGATAAGAATAAGGAAAAAATTATAGAATGGCATATTACCGATATGCTACGTAAAAAGATCATAACGCCCATCTCAAGTAGTTATGCTAGCCCGGTGGTTTTATGTAAGAAAAATAATGACTATCCATTGACACATCCAAAAAGGTGGAGATTCGCGATTGACTACCGTAAATTAAACTCCATAACTAAATATCCGGTATATCCGTTACCTATTATTGAAGAAATTCTAAGGAACATAACATCGACCAAATATATGATGACTTTAGACTTAACGACTGGTTATTTTCAAATAGGGGTTAGGCCTGAGGACGTGCCTAAGACTGCTTTTATAACCAAGTCTGGCACTTATGCATTTCTGCGTATGCCGTTTGGCCTTTCAGGGGCACTGGCAACATTTCAGCGATGTATGCACATTGTGTTAAGGCCTGTTCTTGGAAAGTCCACATTTATCTATTTAGACGATATCATTATTACTAGTGATAATCTCGACCAACATATACAGGATTTAAGACAGGTTTTCTTTATTAAATGAGGCCGGTCTAAAAGTTAATGTCGAAAAGTGCAAATTTGCAGCCCCTGAATTAAAATATTTAGGTTACAAAATATCGCAAAAAGGGATCGAGACAGATGAATCAAAAATAATCGCTGTACAAAAGTATCCGACTCCAAACACGGCAAAGAAGCTCTCTTCTTTTCTAGGACTTTGTTCATATTATAGGTCCTTTATAAAAGATTTTGCGGCTATCGCTGAGCCATTGTTAAAATTAAAAAGGAAAAAGGCAAGATTCTCGTGGACGGCCGAAGCCAATAGTGCTTTCGAAAAATTAAAACAAACATTAACGCAAGCCCCTGTGTTGAAATTTCCTGAAAAGGATGAAAATTTAGAAATTTCAGCGGATGCTTCGGATTATGCGGTAGGAGCGGTACTTTCGCAAAATCAGCAGCCCGTGGCATTTTTTTAGCCGAACTTTAAATCAAACACAAAGAAACTATTCCGCGACCGAGAGAGAGGCACTTGCAGTTCTGTTAGCAGTGCAAAAGTTCCGAGTCTATTTTGGAAAGGCGCCGATAACAGTATATTCTGATCATGCGGCGGTAACTAGATTGTACTCAGGGAAAAATTTATCCCCAAGGTTAATAAGATGGGCACTCAAGCTGCAAGAATATAATCTGGTAATCAAGCATACCCCCGGAAACGAAAATATCGTAGCAGATGCCCTATCACGAATTAAATTAGACGAACAGGGTAATACCGTAAAAGTTGCAATGCTGACAGCGTGTACAATAAATTCCCGAGAAACTGTAATAACCGAACTGGGTAAGGATCCTGAGTTTGGAAGTATTTATGAGTATTTGAAGGATCCTGAAAATTTTAGCCACCAAGATATTGTGGCAATAAGAAATAGGGCGGCCCATTACGAACTAATAGATGGTCTATTATTTTATACAAAAACTACGAATTCCAACAACGAATTTCGACCTGTTATCCCAGCTAGTCTTAGATTAAATATCCTGCAAGAGCTCCATGACAGCCCTTTAGCTTCTCATGCTGGTATTCGAAAAACTATCCAACGCGTACGCGAGGCAGTCTACTTTCCTGAACTGCAAAAGTTAACAAGGGCGTATGTCCAGTCCTGCCCAACATGTCAAGCCGTTAATTATATTAATTTCCGCCCGGCCGGGTTTCTAAATAGTATTAAATCCGAATTTCCAAATGAAATAATCGGCATCGATTTATTGGGCCCTTTCCCAAAAAGTCAGTTAAACAAAAGTCGCTATCTCCTTGTTATGGTTGATCATTTTAGTAAATGGACCGAAATTGTTCCCTTAAAACGAGCCTCCGCGAAATTAGTTACCGATTCTATTTTAAATAAATATATTTTAAAATACGGGGCGCCCCTAAAAGTTATATCGGATAATGCTCCTCAATTTGTAAGTAATATATTTGAAGACATGTGCAAAAAACTGGGCATACGTCATTTAAAAATGGTCCCGTATCGGCCGCAATCAAATATAGCGGAACGGGTCAACAGAAATATAGTGAAAATTATCCATAGTTATGTTAAAAATTTTCATAAAAGCTGGGATAACTATGTCAATGAATTTGCTTTCGCCCTTAGGACCGCAAAACATGATACAACGGGAAAAACTCCTGCTGAGTTATTTCTAGGCAGAAAGATTATAACACCGTTAGATAAATTATTTTATGTGCAACAAAGAGCCCCAGAATTTAAAATGGGTGATATAGAAAAACTAATTAAGGAGGCAAAGAAGAATACTGAAGTAGCACAGAGAAAACAAAAATTGCATTATGACTTGAAACGACGGGGAGTAACTTATAAAGTAGGGGATGAAGTACTAAAAATTAAGCATTCACTTTCTTCAGCACCAGAAGATAAAACTGCCAAATTTTTTCCACGATTTGAAGGACCATATGTTATAGAAAAAATAACTCACGCTGTTGTAGTGTTAAAGGCCAGAAATGGTGAAATCTGTTCCGCAAATATTGATCAAATTAAGCCCTACTTCGATCGTAATAAAATGCAAATCTTTTCAGATCTTTTGCAGGATCCGGCACGGCAGACACCGCAGGTACAAGTTCCAGAGGTGGGAAAACGACAAGTACAAGGGCAAGCCAATGAGAGACAGAAGCAAGTGAAAAGAAAATTGCCCCGCGGAAAAATTGAAGGTAAAAAGAAAAAGAAGCCGTTCCACCGTCCAGAAAACAGAGTTCACGAACACCCCCAGAATGAAGAAGGGAGAAGGACGACGTATGTGAAGAGGACCAGGAGAAATGACGGCAACTATAACCCGGCTTTAAAACGGAAGATCGACTCATCCGACAGAACTCTCCGCAGCAAAAGTCGCCGAACTGCGGAAGGGCCATCAGCGGCGGAGGAAAAAGTACAAGAAAAATTTGAACGGCCAACAACGAGGTCCAAGCAGGATCACGACAGAAGTTTCCCGGTTCCACCAAGACCAGCTGCCTTCAAACGGCCAAGACCACAAGCAGAGGACAAAAGGAAGGTGTTCAAGGGTGGCCGTACTGGTGAAAAACGGAAGCTTCCAGAGGAAAGCACTGAAGGGCGAGCCCGTACAAGAAGGAGGATCAACCAAGCTACTATCTGCTATACCTTTAAAGACTGGGCCCAGAAAAGGATGTCCGAATATTACAAAGATGAGTAAAATTTTATGCTACTTTACAAACTTAAGTTAATCTTTCATTCTTACTGCAAGTGGCAGATTTCAAGAAGTTTTACCTCATGCGAGGTCTACCTTTATCGCCAAAAGGGCGAGAAATGAGTTGTGACCGATTTTCTTATTATGTTTTTCAATTACTCGCGCGTAAAACTAAAGTTGATGTATAATAGCGTTGTGTAAAGACTTAAATATTGTAAAAAGTTATTGTATAAATTTTATTTAAAACATTCTAGCAAGAAAGAAGTTTTAGTCTGAAAGACTTTTTGAAATGTAGTATTATTTCAATGTAGAAAGAATTGGCACTTGCTTTGAAAAGAATAGAAGTTAACAATGTACTACTAATGTATGTTTTCAAATGTGTAAAATTAACAGCAGGTTGATATGTTCTTATATACATGTGAACTGTTATTTTAAATGTTAAGAAATACCGTGATATGGTAAAAGTGAAAGTAATGTTAAAAATTTGTTATTCGTGTGACTGTAAAGATTAAATCATGGCGAATACGTGGTAAAGGTTGAATGATGTAGTTAGGCTCTCTGACGCTACACTTTAGAGTTAGCCACTTTTAGAATAGTACCTCAGGGTTTAGAGTTGAAAGTAGGGTGTGTTAAGAGGTCTCGTTATGTTGAATTTTAACACGTTAGTGTTTTGATTGTAGGAGGAAGTGTGGCACACGTAGACAGAAACACATTCGTGTTTGGTGTTCTTTTACAACACATGTCAGAGAGCACGGGGAGAGATAATTAAAATAGTCATGAATGAAATAAGAATGTTAAGAGAAGTATATTCTATATGTTATTTGCAATGTCATTGTGTAACATTTCATTAAACTAGTTTTCCTTCCAGATCTCTGGAAGGAACCAGAATTGAATAAAGCTCCTGGTTAGATGCAGTACAGATGAAAAAAAAAAAAGATTGTTGTAGATCCTGGGAGCTGCTATTGTAACAAATTTCTTTCTTTTAAATTTTCTAGATTCTAATGAAGTTATGATTGTAAAAGGTTGGCCTCATGTTAGATTTTAGAGCTAAAAGTTTTCAACAAGGTCGTTTTAGACCTCAGTTTCAAACTAATTAACTGGCGGGAAGTATGTAAGGATCTTAAGTTTTACTAACGTTTATTTTATTTTAAATCTTTACTATCACTTCTTATTTTCTACTTCCGGCCAGAATTATAAGCGTTAAGGATTTTATGCAAAGTTTGTCTGGCGAACGCCAAGTATTTAAGTTGTGGCTTTTTGCCAAGCAAGGGAGAGAGGAAGCAGTGAGTTCGAAGCAGGCCGCTTACCTTAGAAGTTACGCAGTTGCTATTTGCCTTCCGGGCCAGAGGTATTAATCCTCTTGATAAATTAAACGTATTGTAGTGTTCACAGTCTCTGTGCTACATACGCTTCCTGTTATTTTAAGGCCAATCTTACACGTGTATTATTCTAAAGTTAAATTAGAGTTTAGTTTTATTTTGATATCTTTTACGTTAGACCCCGAGTGGAGGGTCATTGTATTCCGAAGTACGGAAGTCATTGTATATAAAGAAAAATAAAGGGTTTTGTATACCCTTCGTCTGTATCCTGTCTACTTACTACAATTAGTGAACATAGCTTTAGTAAGCTCTCTGTTCCTAGTCAGGTCATTGTATGTTTCCGAAGAAGGTTAGAAGAAACATTGAACCTAATACCGTGATCCCCAGGGGGGTTGCGACCCACAGTTTAAGAAACCCTGCCTTACATCATTCAGAGAGGCATCAATAAATGTTTGAAAATCAATGCCCCAAGAAACTGCTGCCAAATCAAGATACTGCCCTCTATCAGTGTCCCTTTCAAGGATGCTGGACAGGTTGCATTACGTTGGTTTCATTCTTCGAACTATTAACAAAGTGACTCATTCCATAGACATCACTCGAACTCATTTCTGAACATTGCACAGCTATACTATTATCTCCTTTATGTGATATTTTCTCTTGTCTAACGTAATTGAGTTATAGTGTACAGCCGAATCAATAGAATATATACAATCTCCAGACAAATAATAATTTCCCATGAACTCTTCTCACACCTGTTTTCTCATTAAAAATACTATTTTCTTCTGTACAAAAGAACTTAAAATTACCAAAAGAAATTAATACCACTAGATAATCAGTATGTTTTATTATTATTATTATTTTAATTGTAGACTTATTAACGATCAATTGATATCACAGGCTGCCTTAATATTTAATCTCAAAGTCAATTTATTTTAAGACAATCTATTTTCATTTTGTTATCTTAGTAAACATGGCTAACAACTTTTAAGATAACATGCATATAGAAGTAATTTTAATAGTAAGATGGCAATATTCATAGAGTAGTTACAGAGAAATATTGTAAAGTATTTCAGCTGGAGATTTGTGCTAAGAATTTTATAGTTCAAGTTTTAAACTAACATTTTAAAGGCAAATAAAAGACAACCAGTTACAAAGCTATAACACAAATAATGAATTCTTCAATTAAAAAAAACATCTTAAGTTGAAGCTTACATTTATAAACACTATTAATATGCTGTTATTTTTATTATAACCCAAAATATACAAATTGTTTATAAATCAGTCAGATTCTATATATGTAATCAATGCTTGTATGAAATAATGATTTTTATTTTGGTGGACAACAGTTTGATACATTACATGGATATGTTAAACAGTTTGACAAATTATTATTCAAGTGATGTAACAAGAACAAGGATTGTTACATCTCATAAAACCTAAGACCTTTTGCTATTATTCATATTGCATTTGGGTCTTTTCGTAAAGAGTTCAAGTGATAATAAAGAACTATTAGTAATAATTGATAATATTACAAGGTTTGTGACAATTTATGCAGTTAAAAATACAAGTATGAAAAATGCTTTAAAGCATTTAAAGGATTTTATTAATGATTTTGTTTTTAGGAAGAATAATAAGTGACAGAAGATCTTGTTTTACTTCTTAATTTAAGCATTATTTCATAGACAATGGAATTCATCACAACTTGAATTCTACAAGATATTAGTGGCAGGGTAGAGTGCATCAACAGAACAATTTTAGGGATGATAATGACAAGCCTGTTGGATAAACAGCAAAGAGAATGGAATGGAGAAAGAGAATGGAAATAAAAGAGACAGAAAGAAATCTGAAAAACATTGTAAATAAAACACCATTTAAAATGTTACATGGATATTTGCTCAGATTTAATGATCATATCCTTAGGAAATTAGCAGGTAAAGATGCAGATATGTGGAATAACCTGTGATAAATCTAAGAACAAGGAGGAAGAATTGAAGAGCAACAACAACAACAACAAAAAATTCGATAGAAAGAGATATTGTACACTAATATTTGAACAATGAAAAATCGTTCTGATGAGATATGCTCCTGCAGGTCAACATATCAAAAAACAGTCAAAATACTGAGGACCATATATGATAATGAAAATACTACCCAGTGATACAGAATAACACAACTAGAAGCTATGGATTGAAGTTGCTGTTTCACTTTTAAAGTTTATGTGATTCAACTAAAACCATGGAGGGAGAGCACAGCTCTGATGATGATGAGGAGGAAGAGGATGAAGAAAAAGACACAGACCAATTACTCAGCTCGATTACTCAATGAAATCCAAGAAGATCTGTTTGTAAGGATTAATGATGATAAATTCTGCTATGATTAAGGTAAGAACTTTCCTTTTTTATGGCTATATGCATATGATTGCTGACAAAATCTCAAAATACTTCACACATTTAAGAACTAGTTATAGAACTTATTTAAATATTTGAAACTGAAAGACTTCCAGCACATTATATTAACACAGAACTTGAGAAGCGCCAGAGAGAAGAGCGCAAATGGATGTAATGGGATATGTTAAGATTCCGAGCATACTGCTGGATATAAATAAGTAAATAATTAGTTCTTATAATAAACTAAAGATAATAAAATATGTCACATTTTTTATGAGTCATACAAAGGAGAACACAGCAGCAGCTAATAAAAGGTTAACATTAAAAGATTTCAATATGAAAAATAATCTGATAGTGATAATAATAAATTAAAAAGAATACAAAGAAACTGAAGTTTGCATATCTCAGCATTTGTAAAGTCTCAGAAAATTCGCTAAAATTCGAGAATATTATTACTGCAGTTTGCACTGCAACTAACCATGCGTAATATTTCAGATATAAATTTTTAATATAACTTTTATCATTAGAAATACAAAAAATTATGTTTAAAAATATCGCCAGAGTTCTAAAATAAAATAAAATATTCATTTAAAAAATAGATATTGTAACCAATCCTTTAACATAAACTGTTGGACTAACTGTGACAACAAGGCTGCCCTCTGGTGAGTAGCCAGAGAAGTACTTCAGTAAAAGCCAAGCGTCCCACTTGATAGGTTGTAACAGACTCTTGCTCTGTAATTTTCTTAAAGTTAAATATAATGTCCATGTGCAACTTAAACCTATTAATAAATATTTGTTACACTATACAGAACTCTTCTATGACCCTATCTAAAACGACCCCCACACAATATTTAATTTTTTTTCAACTAAGCAAATGGTTTTTTTCACATCAGTGTCAACTTCATACACTTCTCTTGTTCTCTTATTTTTGTTTGGGAGGAATTAATATTAGAGAAGGAAAAGTATTTCTTCTTTAACTTTTGTTAGGCAGCATAAATAAATCTTTAACAAATATTTATGTACAGTATAAATAAACTATATAAATGTAAAACAAATACTAACTCTTGGTTCTGGAAAGCTACAACTCCCAGTTCATGTAAAACAAAAGGGTCCTCAGGTGCAATGGACTGAGCTTGTGTAAAAAACCTTTCAGCCAGCTTGATGTTATTTGATAAGCCATATTCCAAACCAATATACAATAGAGGTAAGTGACAGCTACAAATTAAATATATTATTGAAAATCAAAATTTTACATATTTTTCTTCATTACTAATAACAAACTTTATATACATTAGGAAACATTAAGAATTTATTAACAAAGCAATTTTAAAAAAAAAGGCCTATGAATGGTATGGTGTAAACAAATTTTCTTACTAAAATTAGCAAGTATCTGTGGATATTTAGAAAAAGAGGGATAAAAAGAGTAAAATTAAAACAAAAGATAATCCCTAAAGCTTTAGTTTTTTATAAAAAATAATTTGACATTCAGTCTATGGTTTGGCTCTGCAACATTCAAGAAATCAACATATTTTAACATTTTTTAGCAAGTACTGCAACGATTACCATATTAAATAAATCAAAATTTAAAATATTTAAATACTTTAAAAATAATAATAATGCAACTTATTTTAAATCATTCAAAGATAGTAAAATACATGATAATTCTTTTAGATTATTGTTTAATGACTAATTTCACTTTACAAAATGTTAAAAGAAATTCATTTGCTTACAAAAAAAATATATACAGTCAAAAGTCGTTAATTCGGACACCCATAATCCGGAATGATCTATAATCCGGACCTCAAAGCTAAAAACTTTCTGCGCATGCGCCGCGTTGACACATGCGCATAGGCGTTTACGCGTGCGGATAAGACCTTTACGCGCATGCAGAATACGTTTTTGCGTGCGCGTTTAACGTATAACGGACGGTATAAGCTAAAATTATACAATTACCTCAGTTAATGTTGATGCTTGCGTTATTCCTTAATCTTCGAATTGGATGCAGCTTATTATTTTTGCAGACTGTAAGAGCAACTTTATAAAAGTAAACTTGAACTTTCGATTATGTCAATTTCCGATTCTGGAGCTCCCAAAGGATCTACAAAACGAAAGTATGTCTCGATGTCCGTCAAACAAAAAGTGGAATTGCTGCAAAAAATGGATAAAGACATGAAGAAGGTGACAGAGAGGTTAGTGAAAACGAAAAAATTTCGATTGACAAGTTAGTCAGTATTCTCGGCACAGCAATTACAGGACTTGAACAGCGGAGCTTTTTAACTGAACAAGAAATTATGTCTGTTTATAGAATTAAAGAAAAAGTATTATCACATAAAACGAAACAACTTACACCGAAAGAAATGTTTAATAAAGTAAACAAATAAATATTAAGCTTCTTTTTTTGTAAATTTTGATACCCTTTAGATCATAATTGTTCTTTATTTCCTAAAAGACGGTTTCATATTTTTAATTTTAGAATTTGTGCATGCCATCTTACGACATTTAAACTGATGATCTATAATCTGGAAAAATCGATAATCCGGAATCGTGGAAGTCCCGACGAGTCCGGATTAACGACTTTTGACTGTATATAAAAATGAAATAAGTTGAAAAAATCTTTACAGTTAAAAATGTATAATTATGTATTATCATATTTAAACAGCACTCTTCGCATTAATGAAAATAATGTTGAATAAATTATAACTTAAAAAATAGCCAAATTCATACCCTTTCATTAACTGTGATGCCCTGCAGTATGCTGCCATGGCCTGATCATGTTCATTTTCAATGGCAAAAGAATGTCCATACATAAGCCAAGCTGGCCCGTACACTCTGTCAATTGTTGTTGCTTTACTGTAATGAAATAAAGGTACATCATCTGTATATATCTGTAAAATGCTAATACAAAATTTTCTAAATTATTAAATTTTTAAAAATTTTTAGAACAGTTGATTTAAAGTGATCACAGTGCTAGCACGAAATTACCATAATTAAAATCGAAAATTAAGATAAATAAATAAAATGTACCAAATTCTGTAAAAAACTATGATTAGTATTGTTCTTTTACTTATTTTTATCTATTTTCATGCATTTCATGCACTTCATTGATATCCCCGCAAAATACCTCCAAATAAACTACTAAATCTAGTTCATAAAAGCAGACAAATAAAGGCATATAATACTGTTCTCCTTTTATTTAGAAAATGAAATTCATATGAAAAAAATTAAAGTAAATCATTTATTATGTAAAAAAGTGCTTACCTTAAATAACGTCTTGCTGCATCTGTTTTCGCTATCTGTAGGTAATAGCACCCAACAGCATACCATGAAACCTTCACAAGATAATAAATTTTTTTAAAAATCAAAGTTATTTCCACAAAAACTTGGTATTTCAAAAAATACATGATGCTTCAAAATGCATACATTCAAAATATACAAAATGCATATGGGACTTCAAAAGCCAGATATCTACGAAATCGAAAAATATAAAGCCGACCTATGTCACCCAAAATCTGTCTACAGATATTGCTATTACTATTTATTAAGACAGCACAAAAATTAGACTCATAACTGCTTTGATTTTCAAACAAGTGTTACACATTGTACATAGCTACCCAACTGATATAGTGGTTAGCGTCGCTGACAGCTGTAACTCCCCAGGTTCGAATCCCAAAGACATGGGAGTGTTTGTAAATGTTTAATGTCCATGTGGGATGAGGGCACTCTAAATATGTGGCAAGCAGAAAGTCTCGAGAGGTTGGTGGTAGGGGAAGACAGATGGGAGACCCTCGGACCCATCCCCCCGCTTCTTGCCACGAGGAATTTCGTGCACTTGGGCTAATTATATGTCAGACAAGTGAGCATTAGTCAACAACAACAACATTATACATAGCCTGATATTAGCTTAGATAATTTAGTTTGCAAGACTTTATTCAGGTATTTTATCTGCTAAGTATGCTGTTGAAAGACAACTACAAAATTATTATAATAATGGAGATATTAATAAAAACATAAAGCTGAATAATTAAGATGTAATTAAGATATTTACATTCCAAAGAAAATAAAAACAGTTTGTGCTTTTGATTTATTTTGATGCTAAATAACTCATCAATAAAAGGTATTATAATTAATATTATAATTAATATTTCTGATATCATCAGAAATATTAATTTCTGATATCATTCAGGTATTATAATTAATATTTCTGATAGCTTCAAGTTCCATAGAAGAAAGGAAAGCATTCAATTTTATATACATTTTTTTTAAATTACTGTAGACTATAATTAAGAGATAACACATAGTACAGTAACAAAAATACATAAATTACAACAGATTATAACTGCATACATGTACTCGAAAAATTACATTTTCAGAAAAGTCAGTTTAAAGTTTTCTTTAAAACAGTCATAAAAATAATACAAACGCCACTTCTTCCCATATAAAATTTGCTTCTTTACATGACATGCTTCTTCCCTCCCTTTTTTATTAACATCATTATTTTTCTTATTTTTGGATTTTTTAATTGTTTTTTAAATGTTATTAAAATCAAAGGGCAAAATTATGTCTAAAGTAGTTCGCAAAATTCACATTTCATCCAATTTCTTCTATCCATAGTGTCATATCTAAGATTTACACACAGTTTTAGCAAGTACATCCACCAGACTTTTAAAGCTATCACAGAACATTTATACTAGCTTTAAACAATAACGCTTGAAAATTTACAATTTTTTTTTTTTGGAACAACCTGCTAATAAATATTGTTGAGAAACTCTGGATTCTCCTTCCCAATACATTTGAATAAGTAAGGGAAATCAACATCTTCTATAATAAAAGAAACTGATAATAATAATAATAAAAAAGATTCTTAATGAATTTTTATTAAAAATGATGTATAAAACTAATATAAAAAATCAATACTCACTGCATTTTCTGGGTACAGATCAACTAATTTGTGTGCCAAGTAAAAAAGAGCTGGAAAAAAAAGTGGCATTAAAGGATTTCTTCACTATGTCATAATTAAATTCACACAAGCAAACGAACCTACACATTTTCCCTCTAATTATCTGATAATCTAAGGTGATCTGCTTATAAAAACAATTCACAAGAAAAATTTTCATACATTTTTGTTCTTAAAATACTATGTAACATTGTTATATTACCAGACAAAAATACTTCAAAGGTCGGTAATAATTTAAATGATTTTCTTCTGCGGCAAGATTAATTGAAAATTCAGCTCTAAGACGACAGAACAAAGATAATTTATAAGATAACAAAGAGGAATTATATATTACAGATCTTCAATTATTTGAATTTTGATAAATTGAACTGAGTGCTACTTTGGTAGACGGTTGCATGGATTTTTGGCAATTTACATTGGTGCAGTTTTTACAATCGTCAGCCATCTTGAAAAACGCTGTTTTTACACATAGTAAAGTATTCGAAACTTTAAAAAAAGTAAATATCGTTAAAAGTAATGGATTAATTTTTTGTTGAAAATGTTGTTTTTTAAGATGGCAGGCAGGTGTAAATAAATATATTTACTATGAGTATAAAATACTAAAGTAAGATTATTATTACTTTCATATAGCAAAGAAAAAGAATAAAAACACAGTTTTAAAACATTATGCCAACGTTTTAATTAGATTAAAATATTACTTAAATTGAATATCGAATTAAAAACATTATACCAACATTTAAAAGATTTAAAATATTACTAACTTCAAATACTTTAAAATATGTTATATAGAATATAATTAACAATAAAACATATGTGACAATAATTATTTCAGGAATTTTTGAAAATAGAGTATTAATTTTTTTTAACAAAAATTGAAGTATACAATTATAAAATAAAAGAAAAATATGTACTTACATTTTTTTTTAGTCATTCAACCTGTCGTTTATTGATAAGTACCACCAAAAATCAGAATCATAATTTAGATATCAATGAAAAAAATTTGAAAAATGTAATATCAAGGGCAAGGCAGAAATAAAAAAATTTTAAAAAACCAAAAAAATTTATAAATAGATAAAACAATTTAGAGCCAAATAAATGAATCATAAAGATTAAAAATAACAAAAAAATTGGAAAAAAAAAAAAAAAAACTCCAATAATAGGTATTGTTTTTAAGATTTCAAAGATTCTTTAACCGTCCCTCCCTGAAGTACAAAGGACAATTTTTTTATTCTGATACCAATAATTCTTGCTACTTATCAATAACAACATTCATCTTTGAAGGAATTTGAAGATATGAATTAAATTTTAAAATGGCATGGTAATGCACACATTTTCAGTAACCAATCAGAGAGCTGATTACAGCTCGTTAATGCACAAATATTCTATAACCAATCAGAGAGCTGATTACATCACGCCTAGAATTAAAATTATTTAAATAATCATACATAATAAAATCATTTTTCTAAATTGTATTTTAATATTTGACAGCCATAAATAATGTTTAGAACATTAGATTAAATTTATACATATTAAAACCAATTATTTTAAAGAAGGTGACGTCATTAATTACATCATCCACAAAAAATTTCATAAAATATCATAAACAATAAAATTTTTATTTCAAATAAGAAGGCAAAATTAAATTGATTTTTAATATTTAGAAGCCATAAATAATATTTAAAACACGGAATTTATGCTTAATAAAACGCATTATTTTTTAAATAAAATTACAACAAAGTATCGGTTACCATAAATAACATATCCAGCAATGGGTTTACCATAAGTCTTATTACTTGCTAAAATCCGTGCAACCGTATACCAAAGTAGCACCCTGAACTGAATGTCACCCTCCTCCAAACTAAAGGAACTAAAAATTAATAGTATTGCATTCGATAGGTAATAATATTCATCAGCAAATCCAAAAGTTTATCAGATGGTGTCAATATTATTTTTATTGTATTTTTTCCCCTGATAAGCCAGAATCTTGATACTATCCACAAATCATTGATGCCATATCAAGTTTTAAGCTTTGCAAAATCTTTACATTCAAAACATTGTTTTCTGGGTCATTTATTTTTTTCCACAAGCAGCTGCTTTATTACAGTTGTAAGTATTTAAAAAAATTATAACTGATTTTAGAAATGTAATCTATGTTTTTTCTAGGAATAAAATAAAACATAGCTATTTGACATTTCACTTTTCACTCTAAATTAAAAAAAGGAAAAAAAAAAAAAAAAACAGTTTTATTTATTTTAAAGCTATGTTTTTAAAACATTGCTTTTGATACTGTTTAATGTTTCATAAAATATACCTGTTATTGCAAGAAAAATAATTTAATAAAGGAAGCATTTCTTTAATGTTTATTGTCCTTTTCAAGTGGATCTATATCATCCATTTGTCCTTCAGAAACATGATATTTGTTACAGTTTCTTTTTATTTTAAAACATTATATAAATATGTAATAAAATAAATTGAGTTTCTTGATCTTATTTTTCAGTTTCTTTTTTGACATCAAAGTAATTATTGTAATATGTATGTAGTAATTTCTATTTTGCCTTGTTATGTATATTGATTTGCATTTTTACAAGAATTTTAGCTATTTTTTAAGCATAATTTGCCATATTATTTTTAATTACTAGAATTTTTTTTTGGTTGCCTTAATTTCTGAATTATCAAAGTTTGATTGTAAAAGTAAAACTTGGCTCTTCAATAATAAAGTACATAAGCAAAATATAAATGCAGATTGCATTAAATCAGATATCGTAGTTTGTGAGTTTTGCTTTCATTGTGATAAGAACATCCACAATTTCAGATAGATACTTTTGTTCTTATATTTACACAAATTAAAGAATTTTTAATCTTATTTTGAAATTTTACAGAGCATGTTTTATTAACTTAACCTAACAGAAAATAATGGAAAAGTCAACATGAAATATATTAAGCTGATCCAGAAAGTAAGCATCATTTGTTCATATCCCTTGTGCATCTGATAGCAGGAAGGTTGTGCATGCATAGTTACATAGTTCAACTCGAGAACGAATTAGCCTAGCAATTTTGTTTGCTTTTTGAAGTTACTGTAATCATGCTTAAAGCAATCAATCAGTCCACCAGCTGTGAAATAAGAGCCATTATAAATTTTTTTAATGGGACAACCGTTCGACCTAATGAAATTTATCATTCAATAAGTGAAACTTACACAGAAAAAGCAATGAGTGAAGTTATGGTGTGAAAGTGGGTTAGGATGTCAAACAAAGGAAGAATGCCCATGATGAGGAGCACAATGGATGCCCATCAATGATCACTGAAAAATTGGTGCACTGCATTAACGAATAGGTTCGTTAAAATAGGCAATTCATGATTTCGGATTTGTCAATGCATTTTCAGAACATTTCACATTATTTATTATATAAAATTGTGACTGAACATTTGCATTAAGCAAACTGGGTACTTTTCCGTTTCGCTGGCACAAATCTCGCCAAGCAGACTTTATTGGTTACAACATACAGTATACATATAAAAAATGTTAGTTCTAAGAATTTTTTATTTTGAAGACATAAACATTTTAATATCGTTTAAAATTTTGTAAAAAGCCAATAAATAAAGACAATAAATTTGTAAAAAGACATTAATTTAAGAATTTAATATGCTTTCATGGTTCAACGTCCTGATTTGCCAGTTCATATCAATTGACCCCAAGTGATCTCATCTCACATAAACTACGCAACAAAAATCCAATTCTCTTAGTAATCATCTGCATTAATTTCAAGTTAAATCTTAATTTGGAATGCAAGTTTAAATGCAAGAATTATTTCAATTTGTACGAATAGCTTACTCAGAAATTATGTAAAACCACAGTGCTTTACTTTGCTAGTGCATTCTCATTAGAACTGATGAATTCGACTTTGCCTTTGCTACATTTTCGCCTTCGGGTGAGTGGTGTGATTGCATCCTATTTGACTTTTTCCCGTGGGCTAAAAAAAAGTTGTGTACTGGGGGCTCTTGGCTCAGCGGTTATGGAAAGGGGGGAAAATTATCGAATCAAGTCTTGATGGCTAGATGATTAGTGCTCTTTTGTCGGGCAAGCAGGGAAACGGTCGGATTTCCTTTCAATCCAGTTCCAATGCTCTTGGTGTTAGAATGTGGGATGCACTCTAATCACTTTCACACAGCAGGTATATGAATGGAGTTTCCCCAAGGGGGAAAAATATTATTTTATCTTCAGATAAAATTTATGTTACAATTAGAAAATTTTGTTCTAAAAAGTGTTCTATTTTATGATTAAAATAGTTTTTTAAACTTGTACATAGATTATGTACTAAAAAATAAGCGAAGCAATCGAAGTTAAATATATTCACTTGTCATCTTATTGAAAATTCAGCGAGTTAGAATATTCAAACATTTCCTGCAAACAATATATAAATTTTCATTTTTAATAGTATTATTATTCTGATGTTGAAGAGCAAATTAAATAGAGTTTATTTACTACAAAGAAACTAAAAACTTTATTAAAAAGCATTTCTGGATTCCAAAATGAGTGTTATTACTTTTACACCTCTGGTAATAGAAATTGGTCACTGCATTTGTACTGCACAAAAAATTTACGATGCATGATCCAAGAAATTTTTTATTTATTTTTCTTCCATGGGACGTTGCAAATAGCGGTCCCACAGTTGATCTGCCTTTACATCAGGCATATAAGATGTTTAATTTTTTTTAACCGCTTCATAGTTTTGGGTTCAAGAAAGAAATGCATATGCAAACCCTGGAGCTTGAGAAAATAAAATCTTTGTTGAGTTTTAATGTATTCAGTAACAAAAATTTAGTTTTTTTCACTTAGCGATATAAGATATTACTTTGTATGATAGTTGTTTGATGATTCATATTGCTACACAATTTTTTCTTTGAATGCAAAATTGCATGCACAGGAACGCATTGATATTTCAGAAAATAAACATCTTTGTCGAATAGTGAAATATTTCTTCAGTTTTTTATGATCTACATTTTCAGGATGCTAAAATAATCTTTGAGGTATCAAACTGTTATGTGAAATTTTCAGATTTCAAGCTATTTACAGTTGCTTTCTTTGGGAGCAATGAAGATTCATACTGAGATGATGAATATCAATGAAGATTCGCACTGAGAATTAAATTCAGGGAACTAAAAAGTGATACACATCTGAATTCCTGTATACATGCTTAGTATTCCAATATCTTATTTCATTCCCTCCAAAACACAATTCTCATGTAAAATTAATTACTTTCTGAACAGTACTAGCAACTGAGTGGTTAAGGCCGCTGAATGCTGTTAGTTTGGCGTCAGGCGATCGAGCTGGCCACATGGCCGGTTTTCGTTGTTTCCCTCATGTGAAACGTGAATGAGCCAATTTCCTCTAAAAGATCTCCACAAAGGCAACTTCTTTCTTTAGGTAGGCAGCCCTCGTGTGCTTTCCCATATTCAATTAATCTAAATGGTGTCTAACTTCTGAACGAATTGATATAGATATGACATTATAGACGCATATAACAACGGATAAATTAATAAGTTTTGAAACTTTTTGAAATTTTGATTTAAAAAATATTCCATAGTAATTGCTTTAGTAAAAATTTGTATTTTATTTGTCGCACAATTAAAATTTATTTTGTTATCAAAATTTTTCATAAAAGGAAGGATTTCTAAACAAAGTTATGAAACGCTCATAAGTTTAGCTTTCTTATTTCGAATATAATTTTATTTTTATTTGTCGGATTAAAGAAAGTGTTATCTACTTAAGAGAAAGGGACTATCATGGAGCACCTTCAAAGGAAATTGGCTGATATACCCTTCATATATGTGAGAGAACAAGAAAAGTTCATGCAGTCAATCCGTTCATCAGAATTTGAATAGAAGTTAAATTATCAGAGTTAAAGAAATATTATCCGCCCGGCCGCTAGTTATCATTTAGAACATACAAACCAAAATTTCACTCAAGTAAGCAGTAGTCGTGAAATGCATGTCATTTAGAAATAACATTATAAAATTAATTTTCATCACCTGAAACATTTATATTTATTACACTGCCTTGAAATAAACATTAAAAATTGCAATAAAGTGATAAAAACACTTATGAAAAGAATGAAACAAAGATAATTTCAAATTCGAATTGAAACCAAATTAAAAAGAATTTAATCAGAAATAACTGAATAAGTTATGCATTTTTAAAACATTAATAATGCTTTTAAAACAATTTCTGAAGAATATTAGCAGCCGAACTTTCAAAAAAATTTTTTTTCTTTGATATTTGACCTCCAAGCTGTATTTGCACAGGAAAAAACCTGAAAACGCAAATGTGTGTGAATCGAATTAACAAATCATTCTTTTTATTTTCTTCTCTCAATAAAATATTTCCTAGAGGATACCAAATTTGCCAACAAAACACGTGAATTCAACACACGGACAGTTTTCCCAATCCATTAGCAGAATCCCACGAAAGAACGCACCCTACAAGGTGTCATAAAATAGTCATCAAGCCTCAAATGCTAGAATTCCTACCCTTGCCACCAACGACAAACTGTCCCGAGCCCCCAGTGTTGCTGTATACTTAGTTCGGGACACATACGTCCCAGCCCCCGTGAAAAGGTTAATTACCACGAATGGCCTAAGGGCATAAAATTGAACTACCTGATAAAAATTCTATGTAATTGTATGCCAGTATTGAAGGTATGGCGGCATTATTCAAGAAAACAAAGCTACCTCTTTCTCCGAGAAAAAACATGTGCTCCATGTTTTGGGATTGTCAAGGAATTTTGTTAGTGGACTGGACAGAACAAGGCACAATGATCAATGCTGCGGTTTATTGTGACACTGAGGAAATTACAGTGCGCAATACAGAACAAAATTCATGGACTTCTGGTCTTGTGTTCATGCAAGACAAAGTACAACTGCATACTGCACAAGTAACGATGATGCTGCTTGATTTATTTCACTGGGAACAATTCTGTCAGCCTCCTTCTAGTCCAGACCTAGCTACATCTGACTTCTATTTGTCTTCTCATTAAAAGAAATTTCTTACTGCTGAGCACTTTACAAATGATGATGAAATCAAAATAGAAGTTCAGAATAAGTTCAGGCTGCAGGCGACCAGTTTTCAGAAGTGGGTATGTTACGATTAGTGCCAAGATATGACACATGCCTAAATTCGCATGATGATTAGGTCAAAAAGTAGTGTAAGGTATGTAGATTTTTCTGTAATAAAATACAAATGAAAACAAATTGCTAATCTTTTTAAATATCTACACAGTACTTACTTTCTGGATACGCTTTGTATATTGTCCTCCATTATATCTCTTAATAAAAAGTTTCATGTTATTACATAAAAGTAATCTTAAGTTTTGAGATGTTGTAAAAATGCAGCATTAGCACAATCCCTTATAAGAAGTCCTAACTGTTTGTGAAGCATTTTGTGTGATTTCATATTTACTGTACATGATTATTATCTGACTTCATAGTTTGTAGTACATTGTTTCCTGTTCTCTTCAGGAAATTTCTTAACTATATAGTTTAATTTATCAGTTTTAGAAGCATTCAGAGTTTGTATTTGCATGTAAAGGGATTACTTTGTTTTGCATTTGAGAGATTGCTTTAAATGGATGACCTTTTTAAATAGCAATATAATAACAATGATTTGAAATTGATTATGGTACAGAATGCAAAGGCTCTCTGGCTAGAAGTAGAAATGCTTTTGGGGAAGGCTTTCTAAAGATAAATGGCTTGTATTCGTATTACACATGGGAAAAATCAAATGTAGCCAATCCATCTGCGACGATTTGAACATAAGCTAAACTATCAATTTTTCTAAGTCCTATAAGCCAGACATTATTCTACAACAATAGTAAAAAAATTTCTTGGTAAAAAAAATGCATTTAATATTTTGATCTGAATAGTGAAGGCTGTTTTTCCTATTTATTTCGGAATATAATGGGTTATTCTCTAACAACATCTTTAGGTAAAGTTGCATCACTGTACTTTGCCTATCATTATTAGTATTTCTTTATTTCAAATGTGATATGGTGACTTTTTTCCTTTTCATCTCTTATGATAACATTTTTTACAGTGAAACAATTATATGAGCATAACTACCTTCACAATCATAGTCCTCAACACAGATTTTATAAATTATTACCATTAAATTCACTATATTATATGAGCAGAGCTATCAGAAGATAGACTAATATCTATTATGTAACATTCAGTTACAACTCGAACGCGAAATAAGTGAAAGTTTCTCTTCTGCCAGTGGCAACAAGGAGTCGAAAAACAAACTTGGAAGAGAGCGGTCGCTCACTCGGTTTCTCTTGATAGAATTTGATACGAAGGGGGGATAATTCCCATCTTTTGATTTGAAATTAATCTCGAAATATGTATATATTGTAAATAAAAGTCATTAAGACTTAATTAAAGTAGTGATTTCAATCGAATATACAAATCGAAAGCTCTCCCAAATAGAACTATGGCTTATAGAAATAACATATTTAGTGATGCCTTCACCAAGGGACTTTTGGATTAGAATTTCGAAGACTAGCAGATGGATTACCTGTAAACAGGTAAGCAATTCCTTTTCCTTGAAAATTTGGAAAAAACTGAGTTTCAATATTGTGATTAGTCAATTTTAAACATGGAAGCTTTAGACAAACTGAAGCAGAAACGTATGAATGAACACAGTAGCGTTACGAAATTAATTACAAAAATAGAATCTTTGTTATCAGAAAATATCGAAAATGCATACATTGAGGAATTGCAGGAGATGAACGAAACAATTCTCGAAAGAGAAAACACGTTGAAAATGTTGAATTCACAAATCGAAACTCAGTTAAAAGATGATACAGAATTTGAAAAAGATATTTCTGCAAGTGATAAATACAATGAACAAATTATGTCTGCAAAGCTTAGAATTAAAATAAGATTAAATAAATGTAATGAAAATTTGTCTGTGAAAAATGCATCAGATGCAAATTCTTTGAACACTTCTGTTTCTGAAATAAATGTATCGTCATCAGCTATGAAATTGCCAAAGTTAAATATTCCAAAATTCTCAGGAGATGTAGGAAAATGGTTAGAATTTTTTAACAGTTTTCAAGCTGCGATTGATCAGAACAAAGTGTTAAGCAAGATTGAAAAATTTGTATACTTGAAATCATTATTGATAGGGCAAGCATATAATGTCATTGAAGGATTTCAATTAACCGAACACAATTACGATTTGTGTTTAGAACTTTTAAAAGAACGCTTTGGAAAACCAGAGAAAATTATAAAATCACATATGAATAATCTTTTGGACATAGAACCAGTTAAAAATTCTTCTAACTTGAATGCACTAAGAAGATTACATGACCCTTGTGAAATAAACATTCGAAACTTAAGTAATTTAGGAATAACTTCAGGTTCGTACGGACATTTGTTAAATCCAATATTATTGAAATTATTGCCTCATAATTTGATTCTCGAATATCACCGAAAGCATGATCCAAAAGAGGAATCTGATGTTACAGATTTAATTGCTTTTTTGAAAAGCGAAATTGAATGCCGCGAACAAACGTACGCAGTTAACAAACCGGAACCGAAACTCGTTCCATTGAACGTAAACAATAAACACTTCGACAAACACAAAAGTAGTTATAAATATACAAACAATAAGTTTAACTCTAAAGTTAACCCCTCGGCGGCGGCAGAATTATTAGCTCCCGTAAAAGAAGAAAATTGTATTTTTTGCAAAAATAACACACATAATAGTGAAAAGTGTAATATGAGTGTAAATGAAAAACGAAATGTACTGCGATTACAAGGTCAATGTTATGTTTGTCTGGCTCAAAGTCATCGATTTTCCGATTGTTCTGAGAAAAACTCTTGTGTATACTGCCACAAAAAACATAATGCAACCCTTTGTTACAAAAAAGAGAAAAAACCCGAAGCATCGCAATCAAAAGGAGTAGAAAATTCAGCGTGCAATCACATTAGCATCGGTAGGAATAAAATATTTTTACAGACGGTGACAGTAGAACTTAAAAGTAGGTCACATAATAAATTAGTTCGTTGTTTATTTGACAGCGCTAGTCAACACTCGTATATTCAGAAACGTGTGTCTAAACAACTGGGATTAAAAGTCGTGGGAAGGGAAGAAATAATGATTCATACTTTCAGATCTCAAGTGCCTACCAAACAGAACTGTGCGTGAGTAGAAGTAAAAATAAAAAACATTTTCGACAACCAGGAATTAATTATTCAGGTTTTAGAGACTGATGAAATATCAAGTGCTGAGCTAGACTATTCTCCGCAAAATATTAAGGAGTTGTCAAAAGATAGGGGAATAATTTCAGCGGATGTTGATCACGAATCTTTAGATAACAACAACGTATCTTAACTCATTGGAGCTGATAATTATTGGAAATTAGTAAAAGACAAAATTGAATGTTTGAACTCAACATTAGTTACAATGGAAACCAAAATGGGTTGGATTTGAAAAATTATCTGATCATATCGATGATAAGGAAAATGTGACTAATGCCATAGCAGTGACTTCTTTATTAATTCACACATCGAAGATTGAAAATTTACGGAAATTAGATTTATTGGGTATTCGAGACCCTGATGAAACAAAATGCAGAAAGGAAATGGAAATTGCCGCATTTAATCATTTTAACGAAATTGTTACCTTTAAAGAGGGAAGATATGAGGTTCAGTTGCCTTGGGTAACAGAAAAGGACTGTTTAAGTCAAAATTTCGATATTGCTAGACAGCGTTTAAACAGTACGACACACCAGTTGATAGAAAAGGCCAATTCGAGGATTACAAAAATGTTTTCACAGATTGGTTTTTATGGAAATTACAAAGTCGAATTGTTTTGAAAAGGTGAACTCCAAAGTGGATGCTAATGAGGGCAGAGCAAATGCAGAGAAAATCCCACCCCCTATTGTGTTCCAGCAAGAACAAGTTCACTGGCTGAAAATAAAGGAGGAGCTCAGAAAAATTTGTAAGGATGATTTTGAAGCTCAGTTGAAAGCTAAAGCCATTTTTGTGAACCTGAAGTCCGTAGCAGATTACAGAGAAGCCCGGAGAAGTCCCTGAACACGAAATGAATAATCAGTGTCACTATCTACCACATAAAGGGGTATTCAAAGAAACTTCGACCACGAAATTGCGACCGGATTTGATGCTTCCTGTAAAGACAAAAATTCGCGCTCACTTAATGATTGCCTAGAAAATGGTCCAAATTTGCTAAAACAAATTATTCCTATAATTTTAAGATTTCGCAAAAATAGAATAGGAGTTATTTCAGACATAAGAGAGGCTTTTTTGCAAATGTCAGTGAATAAGAGTGATCGAGATTTCTTACGGTTTTTATGATGGAAAGACTTTGACAAGAAGGAACTTAGAGTTTTTAAACATAAACGCGTTGTTTTTTGGATTGAATTGCAGCTCCTTTTTATTGGCTGCTGTATTAAGCCATCACATTGATCTAAATTCGTCAAAATATCCTGAAACAGCGGAAAATTTAAAAGAATTATTCTACGTAGATAATTGCATCACATCTGTTCCTGATGAAGAAACACTTACGCGATTCATCGAGGAATTGAAACAAATATTAGATTCTGCGTCATTCGATTTGAGAGGGTGGCAGAGCACACTTCTCTTCTGAAATCTGAAGACAGTATAGAACCTACTCCTGTGTTGGGAATTTTATGGGATAAGGAAGATGATAGCCTTTTCTGTGAGATGAAGACTGCTACTGACAAACCAATAAATCTTACTAGAAGGAATATATTGTCTACGGTACATCGCATTTTCGACACCATGGGTTTTCTCTGCCCGATAACGCTAACACCTAAACTACTCATACAAAAGACATGGTTGCTAAAAATTGGTTGGGATACAAATATACCCGAAGACTTAGGAAAAGAGTTCTATTCATGGATTGATGATTTGTCGCTTTTATCCAGTATTAGAATTCCAAGGGCTTTAGATATAAATGGAAATGAAAGTCTTAGTCTTCATACGTTCTATGACACAAGTAAACAAGCCTATGGATGTGTGATTTATTTAAGAAAAGAAACAAGTGAAAATGTATCGGTGTATTTTCTTCTAGATAAAAGTAGAGTTAGTCCATTAAAAAAAATGACAATAAATCGTCTAGAATTATTGTCCTGCTGTATAGGAGTCAGACTCGGAGCTCTTGCTTTACAAACACTCAAATTAGACAACGTTCCAAGGAACCATTGGACAGATTCGAGTACTGCTCTTTCTTGGATCCAAAGAGATGACCATTGGGCGCCAATTGTCGCAAATAGAATAAAAGAGATACGAAAATTTTCATCGGAATCTGAATGGCGTCACATTCCGGGAAATTCGAATCCAGCAGATATACCATCACAAGGGCATTCGATTAAGAGTTTTATGAAATCTCGCTGGTGGCAAGGGCCAGAATGGCTTATGAAGAACAATGAAGAGTGGCCAACTAGCGAAGTGATTACTAACAAAGAAGAAATTATGAAAGAAAAGCGAAAGAACATTATTTCGACTTTGGCTAATATCACCGCTGAAAAATGGTATCTGATTTACTTTTCAAGTTACTTTAAAATTGTGAGAATGATTTCTTGGATTCTAAGATTCATAAATAATTGTAGACATGGAGGAAGAAATTATGGCAAAACCCTGAGTGTTGAAGAACTGGACATTGCTGAGAAGAAATTAGTGAAGATCCTTCAACAAGAAGCATTCTCTAGGGAAGAAAAGTTGAAGGGACATTTTACTTTCAGAGATGAAGAAGGGATTATAAGATTGAAAACGAAGATTTTGAGAAGACATGATGATGAAAACTTCCGGTGCCCCATTGTACTTCCAGCCAAACATGAATTAGTAGAAAGAATGATACAAGACTACCATTTACAACTTTTACATGCTGGTACTCAAGTTCTTTTGACCAATATTCGTCAAAAATTTTGGATAATAAAAGGAAGAAAAACAGTACAAGGAGTCATATCGAAGTGCGTTCGGTGCAAGAGACACTTGGCGAAAGCTCTTGATACAGTGCCTTGTCCTCTCCCAGAAGATCGAGTCAGAGATGCTTATGCATTTGAGGTTAGTAGTAGTTGATGTAGTAAGACCACTTTATTTAAAAGAAAATAGAAAAGCTTGGATCTTGCTTTTTACTTGTGGAGTTTATTGTGCGGTTCATTTAGAATTAATTGAAAGCTTATCGACTAATGGATTTTTTCTCGGATTTAGAAGATTCATAGGCATGAAGAGGATGGCCTTGAGTAGTATACAGCGATAATGGCACAAATTTTGTAGGGGCAAGGAATTTGCTCCGATCTGTTGACTGGAACCAAATTATCAGAAGTTCTTTGATAATGAAAATTCACTGGAAGTTAAATCCACCAACCGCAGCATGGTGGGAAAGACTGGTTCAGATGATCAAGAAATTATTGAGAAGAGTCCTGGCAAAAGCATTACTTTCATACGAAGAAATGTTAACTATTCTATGTGATGCAGAAGCAAATATAAACTCCAGACCATTAACATTACGAGTCAGAAGATTCCACCGATTTATGTGCACTCACTCCATCTATGTTTATTCAGGATGTGCGAACTGAAGATGTTCCGGATCTGGAGAGTTTGGATAAAATCAACTTATCGAAAAGATGGCGATACCACCAAAAGTTACATGTGGAATTTCGTAAAAGATTTAGAGATGAATATCTTGGTATGTTAGTACATCGACCAAAGACTGTACCTTCGCGAACCATCAAGAAAGGTGATTTAGAGTTTGTAGAGGATGATAAAAGGAAAAGAACAGACTGGCCTATGGGTTGTGTGATCGAAACATATCCAGGAAAAGAAAACAACGTCAGAGTGGTGAAAGTAAAACCATCTAGTGGTGAACTGTTAAGACCAGTTCAAAGAGTATTTAAAATGGAGATAGACAATAAAGAATCTATCTTGGAGAACATCCACATCTCCGAGAAATATTGGTAAAAGGAATGATTTAGTAATTGATACTAAAGACCGTGAACTTGAAAATTCTGATAAAAACATTCAGTTTAGTAGATATGGCAGAAAAATTGTGAAACCAAAGAACTTTAATTAGTTTAATTTTGTTTTCAGTACCACTATTATTTGTTTTCTTTATTCCTTTCTTTCAATTTAAATTTTGTATACAATTTGATTTTCCAGTTTAGTGAACTAATCTCTTTACTAGTATTTTTCAGAAAAGAATTTTTTGCCTGTTGTTTAAAGAATGTAAGTTTGCAGAATAATACGTAAGTTTAATATATTCAAGATATTTGTTACGCCTAGATAAAATTGTTGATTTGGTAAGATTTAAATTACTCATCTTATATTTGTATTTCAATTTTCATTCACAATTGTTTTGATTTTTTCATACTTTGTCAAAAATCAAAAGGTGGGAGAAATGTTACAACTCGAACGCGAAATGAGCGAAAGTTTCTCTTCTGCCAGTGGTAACGAGGAGTTGGAAAACAAACTTGGAAGAGAGCGGTCGCTCACTCGGTTTCTCTTGATAGAATTTGATACGAAGGGGGGATAATCGCCAACTTTTGATTTGAAATTAATCTCGAATTATGTATATATTGTAATATAAAAGATGTGTGTAAATAAAAGTCATTAAGACTTAATTAAAGTAGTGATTTGAATTGAATATACAAATCGAAAGGTCTCCCAAATAGAACTATGGATTATAGAAATAACACATTCAATTATTGTTTTACAATATGCTAAGGGTTTATGTTAAGTTCATATTTTTGCAACATTTCAATAAATCAAACAAAACTATTCATATGCAAATCAGCACATTAATTATGATACAGCAACATACCGAACAAGTATTAATTTATTAAGTCTAATTAAAGTCAAACAACAAAAATCAGCATTATATTTTCAAATTTTCACAGGATTAGTTTTGATTGTTTTCATCCTCAGCTGCCAAAGCTCAGCCATCATCCTCAGCTGCCAAAACACAAATGAATCCATTCGTTCATACTCTTCCAGGGATTTCATCTGGTAAGAAATGGATTTTGATTGTAGAAGATACCAATATAAAATGGCTAGAACTTTTTGCTCTTATAGAAGCAACAGCTGTAAACTGCACCAAAATGTTAGCTGAAGATGTCTTTCGACAATATGAATTTCCACTTAGATTGATCAGTGATAACGAGTTACAATTCACCAATGCTGTTATGTGACAAACTTGCTATTTTTTTAAAATTAAGCAAGACCTTATCCCTGTGTATCATCCCCAAGCAAACCCATCTGAACATAAAAATTGGAATCTAAAACCCTGACTTGCTATACTGGTCAGAGGTGAACACGACTCCTGATGAAAAAAACTGGCATTGATACATTTTTCATGAGCACTGCCAAGTGTGAAACCACTAGTCATGCAGCAGCATTTTTGCAGTTTGGAAGATAATTAAGAACAAATGATGTTACTCGCACTTAAAAGTACTAACCGACAGCAATAACTTCATGGTTGAGATTTTGCCTGTTTAATCACAGAGCTTAAAGACCATGTTGAACAGAAGCAAGACAAGCAAAAAACATATTATGACCATCAAAAATCAATAAAGATTCCTTCAAACCATGTGATAAAGTATAGCTAATGCTACATCCTACTAGAGATCAAAATATAAAAAAAAAGCCGAAAATTCATGCCCAAATGTGAAGGAAATTATTTAATGATCATTAATCATCATTAATTTAATGATCATTAATCATCATTAATTTAATGATCATCACTACGTATGACATTGCTGACCCATATAAGCCAGATGAAGTCCTTGAGATTTACCACAGCTCAGCCTTAGATACTTATAAACTGCCCATTTCGAGAGACAGTGGGAATTTAACACTCTCCAAAGACAAGGTAGACCAACAAAATATATTGCTGGCTCTTCACCGAAACATTGTATGAGCCACAAAAGGAGTCGGTAACCCAGTGGCTTTCAAGCATGTGGTCACGGCAAGCCAGAGCTCAGAAAATGGTAAATGTTCAACAGTATGAAAAAGATTGAAAAGAAAATGATCTTTAGAAAAACAGTAAGCAACAAAACACATAAGGATAAACAACCTTTAAAAAAATGTTTAAGAAGACAGACAGTGAAGGAAAAGTGTCAAGGATGAGATAGGTGTTCTGTGGAAGTTTCATCTCCAGCTTTAAGCTTTTACATGACTGGTAATTTTCTTTTATGATGTGAATGCAATGAAATTTTCTGTTATTATACTAATAAGCATAGCTTTAGCTTAATGCTAGTTTTAAGAAGAATAAAATATTTAAGAAGCTAACAAGACTTAGACTTATGGCACCTTGGTTATACAATTTTATTGTAAGTTTGCACAGATGAAAGGTAAGTATACTAAAATCAAGCATAGCATTTTAATTACAGTTAAAATTTAAGCTAATTTATGTATTGAACACATAAACATCACACTCACATAAAGAAACACATTATTTATAAAAAAAATACAAATTCCAGGAAATAAAACTATACAGGGGGAAAACAAAAAAGAAGTCAAAATGAATTGTATACTCAGACTTGAATGTTTGTTATTTTTTCCATTACACATATTTATCATATAGTTATTTTATCATTCAATGTCAAATATGCAAGACAAATATTAAATTTGTGATTTTAATAAATTCTACTATGTATGGAGACAGGCAAACATAGATAAACCTAAGAAGAAAAGACTAAAGTATAATATATAAAATCATTTAAGTGTAAAAATTTCAAAGACGAGGTCAAATAAAATTTATTAAATGAAATCATATACATAAATTGTAATTCATTTAATACATTCTCTAAAGCTGACATTATAATAGTTTATTCTTACCATTTGTTTTGTCAAGTTCCATTAAACACGATATATGTATAGGCAAACAATTTAGATGAAATGGATCTTTATTGAGAATGCTGAAAATAAAGATTTCATCTTTAAAAGCATCTACGAATGCTAGATACATATATAAAATGTTTATAGATGACAGTTTTTTAAATGGAAAAATAGCCAATTTCTGATTATCTGCACCTCACTGAAAAGGCAGTGCACTCTCTTGCTAAGGTAGGCAACCTATGATACTGGCAAAATATTTATGAGGGATCTCGCAGCAGGCAGTGCCGATTTCTATCTTTCAAATTTGACTAATATTGGTGTTTGTTTTAGTGTACATTCTTTTTTTTTTCTTGTAAGTAATTGTAATGGGACTATCGAGTCTACTGGCTCATGAAAAAGGATAGCATTTCTTCAGAAACATGGCATTTTGTCTAACAAGAGAGAATAAAAAAAACTCACATTCCATGAAGTTGTAATACATAAATGCTCGCATTTTATGGATCAAAACTTGTGTGCTGATATCAAATTTATGCAATTGTTTGATTTTTTTAAAAAGCAAAAACAGTTAACTATGTATATGGGAAAACAACAGCATATGCAATATCAAATTTGTGCATTTCTTTGATTTTTTTTTTAAGGAAAACCAATCGCTGTATACATGGAAAGAAGAATGCAAAAGTAAAATGGCTTATTATGGTCATTTCTTGCATTTTATTTTTGCTAACTGATTCTTAGTATGCCATCAATTTTGAAATTGGCTATCTTTTATGTTTTAGCTCGACAAAAAATTACTCACCAACGGTTGATGATATATTGCAGAAATGATGGAAATAATCAGAAAATACCAAAAAATCTATTGCATAATATGCAAAAAATCTTAATCATATGTGATGACGTAATTATTTACATGATGCATAATTTTACCGATTAATTACTATAATATAGAATTTTAGTTTGGTCACAGTATAAAGTTTAGTTTTGTAATAACATTTATAGCTACATATTTAAAAAATTTTTTTAGTGAGATATAATTTAAATTCTTCTTTCTTTGATAATTAACATTGTTTTTGTAGAAAAGAATTGAAGAATACAAGGGTCTAGAAAAATAAATCATGCTTGATTATTTATATTTACATAATGTAAAAAAAAAATAGTTCTTTTCATACAGATTATCATAAGCAAGCTAATATGCATGGACGTATTTCAAAAATAAGCTGTGCTTTAGTTTCCTAACAGCAATAATTTTTCGTACTGCTCCTCACTTTGCCAGAGAGAGATGATTACACATTCTTGAAATAACCATTCACTGCAATATATACCAACAAAGAATTAGTGTTCACTGTATGAGCCTACTATCATATTTAATTCTAACTTTCTTCTGTAACATTTCATCAAAAAACAATTGTATATTAACTACTACATAATTAGGAAGACTTATGTAAGAGAACCTGTGCTACAATCAGTTGTGTTGACGTCATAAATACTACTTAACATCTCTGTTGAGAATAGTACTAGTTGAACATTTGCAACAACACCAGGAGGACTATGTTAAAGAGTGCCCGATAATAGTGGCGGAATTTTGCTAACTACTTAGGTAGTCAGTAAAGTAGACTACATATATAGTTTTTCTTCTTGAGTTTTCCAGCAGAAACAATACATTTTATTGAAAAGCACTTAGCAAAGCCATAGAAGAAATTATTTTTCAATTTCAGGAAAACAGCATAATGATAGCTGTCAATTACCTTTCCAGTAGACAGAATAATACATATTTTAACATGCTGAAAAATCAAAAGGCACAGTTAAAATTAAATTAAAACAAAAATAAAACAGTCCTGGTTACACACACTATTAATTTAAAAATATTGCTAATATCAAAACCATATGTCTGCTTCGTTCACTGGAATTGAATGAATGGGTTAATAAAGTTTAAATATTTTTATTGCTGTTTCAAGAAGGATTGCTGTATTTTTGAAAATTGATATTCAATTGCACAGAAGATTAAAAGGGTTTCTGTGTAACATGATCTCACAATGGTTTCTATAATTTCTGTAAATTTAAGGATACTTTTGTACTGGAGTTTATTGATGATTTTATCTTTGTCCCATTCAGTTACCACTTGCAGATGTTCTACAGATAATTTTCATTGTTGTGTTGATTCGTTGAGATTTTATAAATACCTTTCTAAAGCTTGGCAATTCTTATTGATAATTTTCAGATGCTAAACCAATATACTGAGTATTTGTTTCTTCACAATAGACAGGAATGGTATATATACCTGATGCATCTGCTGCGCTGGTGGCCGATTTATCCATTCTCAATAATTTTAAAATGGATGAGGCTGCAATATTGGAAATTTATATCCACATCTTTTGAAAACTGAGCTGATGAGAGGGATAATAGCATAATAGGGAAATGTTCCAATGAACATAGCTTTGACTGTTGTATGAGTTTATTTATTGATTTTACAGTTGAATTTACTTACGAAGTTGGACATTTCTTCTTAAAATTTTTATATTAATTTTTGCATTTTTTTAAAGCTACTATTTCACACATGTATCATGAAACATCTACATGAAAAAACTGTTATACTTTGAAGACCTATTTTATTTGATTAATTTCTTAGACTAGAACTGTTGGCTTGTGACATTTAGCTATGCAATCTTTAAAAAATCTGCCATCTAATAAAATATAAAAACCTTGTATATTTCTGCTTTTTTTTTTTTTTTTTTTTTTGCAAGTAATGAGAAGACTTGATAATACCAACCAGTTATACAAGTGAACTGTCTTTATGAACTGAATTTTTATTTCACACATAAAGTTGGTAAAATAAAAGCATTGTATCCTTTCATTCAAGTTTGTTTCCAAATTCTAAATTTAATTCATTTCTAATTATTAAAAATTAACTTTAAAATTCATAACAATACTTGGTTTTCAATTAATAGCATAAGTACATCATGAAAGTTTAGTGCAAATATCCTGCATAAACATGGATGTTGAATATTTGAATCCATTTTTAAAAAGCAACATTGATAACTTAAGAATAATATATGATTCTGAAGACATTTTTGTAAAAAAAAAAAAATAATATTTTATCTTCATCAACATTACTTTAAAAAGCAGATAATAGATGTCTATAAAGAAACACAAATGGCCACAAGTATTGCAGGAATTTTAGATCAAAATGCAAAATTTAAAAAAAAATTAACTATACTAATAAACATAGAAATAACAAAAGCATTCTTTAACTTTTAAAAATTTAATATAATTTCAGACAAATACTTACGAAGTTGTAAGATTAAAACACTGTTCATAATCACAATTGTAATAACACCTCTCAGCCAGAGCTGTTCCAATGTCTAGATTTCCAGACAATGAAGATAATTCTGGTGGTATTATTAATTCACTAGGCTTATCATACTAAAAATAATTAATAAAGGCAATAAGAATATTGGTTTCCTTTCATGACATTGCAATATGCAAAATTAGTTAAGAACTACACAAAATATATTTTATTTAATATGTTTTACATAAGTATGGTTGAGAAATGTACAAATTGCATAGTGTTACTTTGTCTAGTTATGATAAAATTTTGGTGCAAAGTAAATCTGCAGCAAAAAATATTGCTTTTAAAACTTTTGATTGCTAAAATTTATAAATTGGTAGTTAATATCTACCTCCTATGGTATCATAAATTATTCTGACTTCATTTTGCACCTATTGTATCTAAGCATCAATTCTGATGGTTCATTTCTTAATTATCTGCTAAAACATATTCTTTTAACAAAGCTGGATTTACCAAAATTTCTGTTACATTTATGATAATAACTGCTGTGCTTATCATCATCATTGCTACCACTAAGAATATTTAAATTTTTGATGTTTTCATTGCTTTGATGCATTACTTTTGTTATTAAATAAATTATAATAGTCTTTGGCATTAAATAAACTATAATCAATACTTTTATGAATTTTTTCCCCAATAAACTCCAATTTTTCCTATGAAAAATCTGTAAAATCCCTGAATTATTCATCTTACTAATTCCCTGTTTAATTTAGTTTACTGCACAATTCCTTTATGAAAACTGATCTAGCATAAATTCTAAAGCAGTATCAGCTAAGCATAAATTATCATAATCACAAAAACCTTTCTCAACCTATTGCAACTTTTATTAATTGAAATGTGGATATTAGGTTACATAATTTTTTTATTACTTTTCATAAAATTAATATCAATTCCTAATTTAACTTTTTCCTATGCAATTTATACCATCTCAAAATACTTTAATACATTGAGTAAATAATACGATCTCATTTATATATACATTAATAATAATTCTGTGTTTTGAAATTCTTACACTGCACATTTTAGAAAGATTTAATCATTCTGCATTGCAAACATGTTAAGCAATTAATTTATCACACTGGTGTAATGAGTTCTTTTTTCAAAGCTGCAGCTTTTGCAACATGGAACGTGGTATTGCCACTGAAAATGCTTGGCTGTAACTTCTTACTGCTTTAAGGAGGGAATATCATTACATGAAATTTTGCAACTTACACCATTTTTCACAAATTTTACAGATCAAAGAACTAGGTTAATCTTTCCTTTATTCTTTAAGAAATATGGAGATTTCCTTACAGAAGTTAGATTAACAACAATTCAATTTTGATTTTACTTCATTCTTTTTGATTAATTCAGTTTACAGATTTCAATATTATTACTGGCCGAAGAATATTCCTCCAATTATGCAAGTACATGCATCATGAGCATTATACAAAAATCAAAACAGGGAACCATTTTGAAATGATGCAGTTCAGAGATATTTATAATACACACATTTCTATTTTTAGGACAGAAAGAAAAAATAATCAAATTAAAAACAAAACCTAAGGATAGTTAGTTAATCATATTAAAAAAAAAAAAAAAAAAACTGAGGGTAGTTAACAAATAAAGTTAGGATTTCATTTTACATATTATTTATCTGACTTACATATACACATATGTAAAATTAGTCAAGAAAAACTCCTAAAAATCTAGCTGCTTACTTTTTTTAACTGTGTTTCATATAAAAAGCTTACAATATTTGGTTCACTATCTGGACACTGAACATGAAAAGGTAATGATTTCAAAAGATCAACTTCTGAAACAAAAAAAGTTAATACAATTAAAATTTAATACCAAACAAAAAATATGAATTCTTATCACTTTAAAATATGAATGATTTTATGCTAAAAGTGAAAAAAAATTAAAGTTGATAAATTAATAAATTACTGCATTTATATTTAATCACTAATGATAATTACAACAATAATTTTATAACAGTGTGAATTTATGATTAGTTTTGTGAATTATAATTGAGTTTGAAGCATTTTACATATATTAAATTTTCTACAAACAATAAATAAATTCATAAATTTTGAAATTTTTCATATTTAATTTCTGTTTTAATGGTTAGATTATTTTCACATTTAAATCATTTTTATATAACTTTCTCTTGTTATTTGTTTGAAAACACACTAAAGTAATCTTAAAAATCCAAAGCTTCCAAAATCCAAATCTTAAAGATCTAAATCTTCCATAATTTAAATTAGAGTTTTGAACTACTCTAAGTTTTGCTTGATTTCTGTAATATGGGAAAGGGGTGAGTTTCTTAAACTTGCCTGTCGATTCACATAAATATTTTAATAACAAAAGATTCTTTTTTAAAAACACACTACCCAGTAAAGAAAATTTTCTTATATACAATACTATGCATAAAAATACCTTCTAATTAAATGGTAGTTTTGATCTAACATAATGATGTTGAAATATGCTTCCAAACTTTGATGGCTTTATAAATGTAAATTTTTAATTAAAAATGTATTATAATGTTTATTTAGTAACATACTAATTATTTGTCTTATTGCTTTATGTCTGGTTTACATACTCTTCAAATGGGATTCACAGACTGAAATTTTTCACAAAATTGTAAGTATAACCAGGGTGCCATATATCTAAGCATTCTTAGCTTCATAAATACTTTATTCTTCTCCTTTAAGACTAACATTACATTGAAGGTATGCATGTTGGTATTATAATAGAAAATTTTATAGCTAAATGCATTCACATTTTATTGTTCACATCATAAAAAGAAAGAATTACAAGTCATGTAAAAGCCTAAAGCCAAAAGATAAAACATCCACAGAACTCTTTTCCCCATCATAGACACTTACTCTTCTTTGAGTGTCTGCTTCAACATCTTCCAAAATTTTGTTTATTCTTATATATTTTGTCAGTTACTGTTTTTTCAAAAATCTTTTTATTTTTTACTTTTTCTTACTGTTGCCATATACCATTTCCTGAGGTCTATCTTGCCATGACAACACTCTTGAAAGCCGTTTGGTTTTATAAGTATAAATCCTAAGCTACAAAAGCTTTGCAAATTTCCACCACTTACCATGTCATCAACCAACAAAATGTGCTTATTTTTCTTATAATGAAATTGCTACCTTAATGATAATTGACAGTTTTGGTGTAACTTGATCTTCAAAACAGGAAAATGTATTTGACTTATAATATATGGCAATCAAACATCAAAATATTTTTCAATGAAAAATATCCATAGCTTAATTAACAATTTAAAAGATTTAAAAAATATCACATTCATGAATATTACATACATATGATGTAGACCAGAAGTTCTCAACTGGTGGTACGCACGAGAAATATAGGTAGTACACAAAACAAAGTATTTTTAACTATTTTAAACTAAGATACCTTCTTCTTTAGTAAGCATTTGATGCTGCACGAGGGATTCAAAAGCATCATAACAGTATACATCCTGTTGTAAAGCACCCCGAAAACATTCTGATGCTAGTCCTCTGTTGTCCATAGCTTCATATATCTGACCTTTTAATAACAAAATAGCACTAGCCTATAAAACAATGAAAGATGAATCAATACAAAGTCATACATTCTATTAGAAAATTTAATAAAATGGATCCAATTAATAAGAAAATGCGGCTAACATTAAACAAGTAAGGACTAGTAAGTAGAGAATAAAAAGTGAAAGTAACACTTTCATCACTTTGAAAGAACTATCTTGTCTTCCAAGAATACCTGTTCAGTACTAACAATGAGATAAATCATGGTGAAATTACACAGTTTTCCTAATTATTGCACAGTGCCAAGCAACTTATTTATTAACTTTTCAGTGGATCCTAGTCCATATTTATTTTGTTTTCACAAAATTTACAAACAGTAGGGCAAGGGCACACCATTGCTGTGATGAATGTGATAAATGAGATAAACAAGCCTTTTAATTTTTTTTAAATAGATAATTTTTTCTTTCTTACAAGATTTGAAATTTTGAATTTTTGCATTCCTACTGCTTCCTTTTCTTTTTCTTTTTTCTTTTTTTTTTTTTTGCATAAATCTCAATTTTTAAATGTGAAAACTTACAAATTCAATTCTGAGAACTAGAAAATAAATCTCTATACAGAAATTTTGTTCTTATTTTCAATTATTTTTATAACACCAGTTTTCTTTAATATTCATTAAAAAAATTACATGATTACAAATTCTATTTACAATTATGAAAAACAAATTTCTTTTGTATCACCAAAGATAGTTTTTTCATATAATGTTATTCAAATATTAAATCACTAGTTGAATTTAGAAAGGGAATTGAACAAAGAGATAATAAAAATACATGCTTGGGAACAGATCAGTGCTAAAAAGAAGCATCCTGGCATAAAAAAAAAAAAGAAGTGCAACTTTATTTGAAGAATGGATAGATACTTGCTGTGCAATGAGAAAAATTATGGCAAACAATTTAAGTTTTTTACATAATACATCTGTAATTTCTATATCTTTATTATTTAATTAAATAGCAAATAATTTGTTCCTTCAAATTTCTGCTGGAATGACTGGCAGGATTGTGACTTATTTTCATGATTGATGAAACTTCATAAACAAATCAGGCCATTTCTTTCCTTCAGAATCTCCCATAAATAGATGTAGGCTTTTACTATCCAAGCTGATGACAAATAAGACGACTCATTTTATAATTTTAGATTGGAAATTTTTTCTATTCATTTAATTTTTTACAATAAATTGCATTTTCTCAACTATTGGGAATTTTTGCATAAACGACATTCCTCAAGCTTTTATTGTATACACTGGTCATCATTTATATCATCATTCATAGTAAAAGCACGGTCGAATGCCTCACTATGGCCAAGAGATTACAGTCACTGACTACCGGTAGTTCAAAGACAGGTTTGAATTCAGGCAAATGAGCTGGCTACATTATTTTTTTTTTGTATGTGTGTTTTCCATGTATAATGTGAATACGAACCAGCTCTTTTAGAAAGTCCTCCATGAAGGCAAATAGCCCTTATGTGTTTTGCTATAATCAGATAAACTAAAATGACTGGATGGCCTGATACTGAACGATTTTAAAATATTTACTTAAAAATGACAATTTGAAGCACATAGAGTCAGAACCTTTTCTCTTAAAAACCTAGAAACCAAATTAAGCATATCCGCATATATAGATAAATTTTTATTAAGAAAATTATATTAACATTTTACTTACAATATCTGACTCGAGTGATTCATTTGCAATATTTTCATTTGAATTATTTGTAGTATTTTGATCAACAACACTAAGGACATCTAATGCTTCTTTATAATCTTTTCCAGCAAACTGGAAGAGGAAAAAAAATTTCGAATGATAAAATTTATTTCAGTCTGTAGATTTTTGATATGAATATACTGAAATAAAAAATACATTTTTCTACGTGCTTACATAAAAACATAACATAAAAAAGAAATTTATGTATACAGTACCCACCAGTTATTAAAATCACTTTTGTTCTGAACATATTTTAGTTTATTAAATGATTGAGTTTAATAAATAGTGATTTCAATGCTGCAAATTACTGTATCAACTTTTAACTTATTTAGTAAGACAGTAACTAATAATTAACCTAGTAATTAATATCTAAATTACTTATTAAAAACTAATGCTAAAATTAAACTAATTGCAAAATTTAAAAAATTATTTTTTAATTTTTATAAAAATAATTAGTAACTACATACCTGATGAAATTTTAAACTTTTATAAAGAACTACCATATCCTTATTTGTTTCATATTGTTCATCAACAGTTTTCAATTGCATTTTCAAGCTCGTAGACCTGTTGGTAACTTTTCTGATCTCCACCATTCAACTAAAGAGTTTGCAGTGTTGTTCTCAATTCAGATGAGGTTGGCATGTAAGTCACTTGCTTCTGTAGCATTTTCACTGTCAGTTTCTGCAGCTCTTTTAACACTTTGTATAATATCATATCATTTTCTCTCTCAACATTATCTCCATTTGTAACATATTCTAAAAATAAATCTTCAAAATTTCCCTTATTGATGTTCAAAATATTAGATATAGGTTGCAATTCCTCTGTGGCTTCTTCTAAATAATGACCACATTTTCTATAGCAGTTTCTGAGATTTGGGAGGCTGCTTCCTGTGTGTTGACTATAATATGCATAGTCTGTAGCAAAGATATTGACTTAGTTACTTCCTTCAAACTGCTTGCATTTTCACAAGATTCAATTTTGTCAACCTTTTTCCGGACGACACCTTTTCTGCAATACTATTTAAAGCTATTATAAAACCTTGATCCATGACAGAAGTCATATTTGCTGGAAGAAATACTAATTTAATGTTTTACATGTTTAATGTACAATTATTTAACAGTAAAGCAATATCTCTATTTTTCAGTTCTCTGTCACATTTCAAAAGGGAAATCAGAAAAAAATACTATTTGTCATTCATAAGTTTTGGTTATTATTAAGTTAAATTCTTGACAACTTTTAAACATCAAGATTTGCATTTTCTAATAATCAATGGTATCTGCATCCAAATTACACATTAATTATATAGTAACTCATTCTTTTAATTTCTTAAAATCACTTGCTCTTTCATTAATGTGTGCTCCAACATTAATGCGTGTCCCAGTAATCCTCTGTAAAATAGATCAGGCACTTTAATGTTATAAATTTCACATGGCTTGTAATCTTTTAAAAGACGAGATAAAATGTCTTTTATTCAATTCTCAGTGAATGATGATCTGCTGCTTGCTTGTCACCATTTAGTTTCCAATAAACAATATTATTTATTTGTTTCCATCTTGTGAACTCTCCATCAGTTGGTACAAAATTTTCTCCCTGCATTTTAGCGAATTCTACAGCTGGTCAAAAGAGCTCTACAAATTGGAACATTTTTTACTCTCACAGCTTGAAACAATTCTAGAAGATCTATTTCAACAAATCTAAATTTTTCATCCCTTTTTTGCTTCTTTGAGATATTTGCATTTTTTATTAGATCTTTATCAATTTTACTTCCTTGTTTAGGTAAACTGTACAGTGCTGTTCAGGAAATTCCTATTTTAAATGTTGCTTACCAAACATATCATAAATTCTTTTGGCAATTTTTTTTCAGGCCTAAATCATATTAGGCATTTTTGACATACTACAAGCCACGCACATAGCAAATAAAAAAAGCTTATTACAGTGATTTGTTTAAATCCAAAATTCCTATTTCTAGCCAATTGGAAGATTGTACTTTGTGTGTCAAGTCGATCTATCACTTCACAGTTATTATAGATGTAATCCATGCTTTCTTTTCTTTCTCCCCAGCCTACAATGACCAACCACTCCCCATTTTCAATTTAATACTGATTGCATATATACGTTTTCAACATATTACTGTGAAATCATATGATTTTTCACCTATGGACTAAGTGCCTTTGGTCTCTTGAAAAAAACTCTTTCAAAATGCAAATCAACCATGTTAGATGGACTCTCAAAGGTAATAAAAGAAGAATGGAAATTTATACACCAGAAAATTTTATGAAAAGCCCTTCTATTATGGAAATCATGATGCAGATTTTAAGTCTAGATAGAAAGGCTATTAGATTGAACATTTAAAAAAATACTCTTTACAATTTAAACATTAATTAAATGGCCCAAAATTGTTCTAAAAATGTGTAAACACTCTCTCTACTAAGGAATACATTGAAGGGAACAGTGATTGAAAGCTTGTATAACTAACAATAAAGCAGGAACAGCAAAAGTTTGGTCTTTTTTTTTTTTTTTTTTTTTTTTTAACAGTCTCTGTACCATGAAGAGAGAAGCAGTGCATTTTGCAAATCCGGGAAACAGGAAGAATGGGTAAAATGTGCAAATGAATTTAGGAGGGGCGGAAGGCAGAAAATTGAGGCTAAAATCCAGAAAATGGACAGTCCATCAAGTGGTTCGTTTAATCGAGACAGAACTCAAAATATTAAAGTTCAGTGATGGTGGCTCGTTCATGACAATAAAGGTACCTATTGCCAGGTGATGATATCTTAAATTTTCTTTTTAGATGACTGATGCAGAGTCATAGCATGCCACAGCAACTGAAGTCCTTAAAGAGAGAATAACACTAGGTCCATTAGAGAAATCAATACATCATTCAGCTTTCGGAATGTGAGCAAAGTGGACTAGAAGATGGTATTTGCCATATATGATGATGCTTTAAAACATAATGCTAGAAGATGGTATTTGTCATATATGATGATGCTTTAAAACATAATGCTAGAAGTAGAACCATAATCACATTGTCTTATAAAGTATTAATCATAGCAACCTCTCCACTCCATTTTTTGCCCATGGCTGTACCCAAAACAAAAACATGATTCACTATTGAACAAGAAAAGTTTACATAGATTCGATTGCTATCATATTCTACATCAGGTCAGCCACTCAGTGTGTATGATTAGCTTCATAAAATCCTAGTAACATGGCATCTATCTAGAAGACTAGCTTTACGTAAATGCTTCATCAGTTTAATTAAACACCTCAAATGGTTAACCTTTACCTGTTGCCATTAAAAATTTGCTACACTTTTCTGTTGTGCTATCTACCACATAATTGCTTACGTATACACTTTTTTAATACAATAAAATTAAGAATATTTCTAAAGGTTATTACTGTAATACTGCTAATGAAATAATGAATCTATATAAGTAACTTAAAATACTGCAAATGAAATGGCAAATTTCCTTTCCAAATCAAAAGGTTGAAAACACAATGATGATGTCTCTGTGCAGAGATTCTAATTTATACTTCTTTTACTTATCATGTTTGCATATCATTTTGGGCGTTCTTGAAACCACTGCAAGATAAAACATTCAATAATGCTTGACATTTTGACACCTATATTATTTTACAAGAATAATTCAACATCTCATAATTCAAAAATTTTATCCCATTCATCAATTAACAACTAGTGGTTATGGCCATATAATGACACAGCAAATCTTTCTCCAGTCTTTCATATTTCGTGTGGCAAGTATGCACAGTTTTCTATGGAACATTTACACCTCTGAAGCCCTCATATAAACTGCTATCTAGAGATAGATACATAAAAATTTAACCATTTCCATACCTCACCCATACAAAAGAAATCTTCGTTATGTCCCTTGAACTGCACAAACCTCAATCATGGTGCTGCATAAATCTATGTCACAAAGTTGAAGTTTCAATAACTTCATTATTGAGAAGCATATGTTATTTATTATGTTGCAAAACATGAGGTTTTACATTTCATTTGCAATGGACTTCAAATGAAAGTAGATCTTGCATTATTTGAAAAACAAAAATGATCTAGGTGAAACTATATTAAACAAATTTATATATATTTAATGAAACTGTACTGAATGAATGAATTAAAAACACAATTACAAACAATTACACAATTCAAACAGTTAATAATTATTTCAAATTACTGCTACCTTTCTGAAATTAGAACAGTATCTATAAAATAATATCACAAAAATATGCAAATTAAATTACATATTTGAAATATAAAAATTATATGCTATTTAATTAATCACTTACCAAATAATTCATCATCTCTTATACATATTTAGTTTCATTAATTAGAATATATGCATAAAACAAAGATATAAGAAAATTCAAAACTGTATGCAAAATTAACCTCACAATTTATTTTAATAAAGCATTATTTTTTCTGCAAAATGTACAATCAGTTATAGAATTAAAACTGTAGAGAAGTTTGTTTCCCTCAGATTACAAAGACTTCTTTTTAGTTGAATTTAAAAATAATAAAATGTATGTATAATGTATATATATATATATAAGTATGTATATAAATAATGTATAATATATATTATTATGTATTAATAATTATTATGTATTAATTTCAAAAATGCAAATCCATGTGTGCTATGTGTATAACCTGGGTAGCCACATAAATACTTTTTGGCAAATATAGTAAGTTGCCTCTTAATATTTTTTCACAGCTTCTCAGTGAGCGTACGGATAGTAAGAAAATACCTAAATTTGAATTTTAATACAAAAATTTAATAATATATATGTAAAATTATCATTAAAAATCTTATTTAATGAGTATAAAGTGAACATTTTCTTGTTCACTTAAGTCATTAACTCTTATTTTTTAATAATATGTATATTTTAAAATTTAAAAATTATTTTATTTTTAATTGAATAAAACAATTTAATTTGATAATAATCGATAAATGGAACAGAAGTGAAATAGAAACAGACTAAAGTAAAAGCAATCATTAAAAACTGATTAAATAAAAAACATTTATGAACCATACTTACATGACATTTTGCAGCTAAGTATCTACACCCTGAATCTGTCTGAAAAAAATATATTTTAAAAATTTTAAAGTTTTATCAAGAAAAACAAATATTAAAAAATTTTATATGGAAATAATGATAAAATAACTATCAATTTATAGAAGAAAAAAAAAAGGGAAACATTTGATAACCTGTGGCATGCATTTTCAATTAATACTTCTTGAGGGGAAAAAAGCAGGTACTTGTGAGCTATTCAGATCTAGAAACTACAGAAGGCACCAAGAAAATAACAATAATTTGTGAAAAAATATGTGCCTTCCACTTCGCCCCTTTGGAAATTAACAAGGTTCTTCCCTCTCCCAAATCATAACTATGCAATGAAAAGGACACAAAGCTACGGGCCTACAAATAACGAGCTTGAAACTTAGCATAGCAAATGAACATTAACTTGCTTGATGAACTGTTTCATACAGCAAGTTATCCCATCAGCAGAAAATCCAACGCAAAACTAAACCCATCAATCAAAAACTCAAGCTAAGGTACTCCTCACATTTAAAACACCTTAATACGACCTAAAGAGGTTGCTGACATACTAAAACAGAATGAAAATCATATTATCTATGAGCTAAAGCTAAGTCATATGAGTAATCCATAGATAAGCTTAAATGCTCTTTAAATAAAAGTATGCACCAAGATTGACACAGAATGCACCTCCATTGGTTCTGTCTTTCTAAGGGAAAAAATCTCACAGGGAAGCATCTAAAAAAAAATCTGATGTGTACACCACATGACTTCCTTGTACGAAATATTAAATTATATGCATTTTTTCTTGCATTTCATTTAAACTTATTGGATTGAATTAAATCTATTTTGCCGACAGCCCACAAACGACAATGGAATAAATGCATTCTTTAAAATTCACTCTATTTGTTTACCATAGCGACACTCTGGCGCTAGGTTCACTTAACAGTATTATATTTCGTTCATAACTCAAAATGTACAAAATTTATATCATTTAAAGAATTATCTGATCATTGCCACATGTTCTATTCAAATACTATAATAAAGCTAGAACGATGTATAAAAGAAATTAAGCAAACAAAACAAAAAAGAAATTTTTCACAGTCAGTTGAATATTTCTCATTCAATTAACTCAGTTCTCACTTAGCGACAAGGCAAAAATACATAAAAACTCAAAATATCTGTATTAAAAATTACTAATTATTAAAAATTAAATTATAAAAAATGAAGTAAATCTTAAAAACTTATTTCCTTGAAAAAATTCCAGAAAGGATTAAGCATGATTTAATTCGCAATAATAAACGAAGGCATTATCTTTGTTGTTGTGAAGCTAAGTTTCTCTCTAGATTAGCAACGAATCCACTATCCTGCTGTTTCAAATGTAAACAAGCAATGGCCACCATCAAAAAAAATTATTAGGATTAGCGGCACTTAAACAACTTTAAAATTGTTGATAATTCTAAAAAAATTCAACACAGATTTACTAAAGGCATAAAAACCTTAGCCGGAAGATAAGAATAACATAATTCAATCATTTTTAAAGCAAAAAATGTACAATTTACAAACATACAAGAGTAAAGAAATTGAGATCACTGAGCCGGGTAATAGAGTGGATATATATATATAAATATATTTATATACGTTTGCTTGCAAAATACGAGGTGCACATCTGCATGTTATAGCAGTCCTATATACAAAATTTCAACGTTCTGAAGCTACTCATTTTTGAGTTATGCGAGGACTGTACGTACATACGTTCATACAGACGCCACGAAAAATTCTTTTCAGAATTCATTTTAAAGCAGTTTTATAATTTTTTTGGAGGAAACGAGTCTTTTATTCTGTCCTTACGTACAAATATCACGCAAAAATATCGTTAAAGTGCATTTGATAGCGGTTAAAATGGATATTTTCGTTTAAATATGCTGCCTGAATCTTTTCGCGATTACAATACTTCCTTTTTACTTCGTACAAGGAAATAAAAAGGTTGGCATGCCTAGTATAGATACCCAAAGGATACTTTTATAGTAATTTTTTTACAAGAAATTTAGAATCGGCATAAATACAAAAAACTTTCTCACACGCCAAGATTTTGAATTTGTTATTTTTGCCTTCTGCTTTGTTACATTCTTATGATTTGTTAGGAGATAGCAAATAGTGACCATGCTTCTAGCCTACTTCGAAAATTTCTGCAAGATTACTATCTATTGCTCAAATAAAAATGCTCATAAAATATGCTTGATCATCCCCAGCTTTAAAAGGCTCAAATACAAAGGTTGATATTCATATTTCTAGCCTTGGCAACAGTAAGTGTTGCTAAGTAATCGCAGACGATTACAATTTAAAGTTTGATAGTTTTAACCATAACTTCTTCAGAACGTTTTGCAATTTTAGCATGATTTGTGTTGTTTACAGTAGATTGAAAAATTCATCTCAGGCAAAAAATGGAACTGACTTGAACATTTTCATGCGATTATTTTTTATAACTTTCAACGCGGATTATCAAAACAAAAGTGATTCAATGAACTTAATTCTTTATACAGCAATAAAGCATCACCCTACTGCACTGTAAAAAACTAGTATAACAAATTCAATCATGGTCAACGTTTGCTCCAGGACAAATTCTGTGAAGATCATCTAAAATCAGTTGTGCTAGAAAATATTGATGCTGTGTATGAACTGATTAAGCAAGATCGCCATGTGACATACCTTCAGATTGAGGCATCTTTGGGCATTAATATGACAAGCATCAATAAAATATTAAATGAACATTTGGCCGTAAAAAAGGATTTGTTTGCACTGGATCCCACATAATCTGACAAACACTCAAAAGAAGGCTTGTGTCGGTGCAAGGAATTGTTGAAAAAATATGTTCAAGGTGCATCAAAGGATTTGCATAACATTTACACAGGTGGTAAATCATGGATCTATGCACATGAGCCCAAATCAAAACAGCAACCGACTATGGGTCTTCTAACACAAGCCAAATCCAACAAAAATTGTTCACGGAAGAAGCACATCAAAGCAAATAGTTTGTTCAATTACGAATGGTACACAACCCTTTCTTTCCCAGAAGTCATCGGAGAAATTCAAAAAAAGCAGAAGAAGATGTGAATTATTCTTCATCATGACAATGTAAGCTCTCACATGTCGGCTCAAACAAAGGAATTTTTAACGGGACAAAGCATTAAATTCATGGGTCATTTGCCGTACAGCCTTGATTGGACACCCAATTACATTTTTATTCCTGCATATCAAAAATAAATTATGTGGTCGTCGATTTATGACATCCGAAGAAGCAGTTGATGCATTCAAAATGCATGTTTTTGGAGTTACCTCAATCGAAATGGGAAAAGTTATTCGAAAATTTGTTCAAACACATGCAAAAGTGTGTTAATCTTCACGGAGAATATTTTGAAAAATAATAAAAACAATTTCGATCCCAAACATTTGTTTTTTCATTATTAGGCCAGAACTATATGGCCATCACTAAAAAAATATTATAACTAATTTAACTGATACTGCTTCTTCTAGCAAAACAAATTAGAAAAATTGAGCAAAATGTTCAATGATTTTACAGTAGATTATTTTCCTACTAGAATGAGCTATGAAATGATTTTGCATGTGCAGCTCTTTAATACCTGATTTAGAGTTTCCTCCCAATTTATAACTCGTTTTTATTATCACAATATAAAAACAATTGAACATGTAAAGTGATAATTACATATAAATAGGAAAATATAAATAGGAACCCTCGTATGTGTATTCAGTTGTTACAGAATATTTGTACCAGTTACATGCAACAATGAAATCACTATTTAATGCCAAAAAAGCAAAACCGAATATACGAAATATACCAAAAGGCAAAACTGTTGAAAATATCTGGCTACAACATTCCACTAAATGAATATGAAAATATTTAGTAATATTTGGAAATTGCTATCAAAGAAAGAGAAATCACAGTAAATCCGTAAGAAAACAAGAATTTTCAGTCAATTATACTCAAAATTAAAATTTTGAAGGAATCTGAAATACTAAAACTCTCATATTTTCTTTCATCCCATTGAAGGAATAATAATAAATCTACTTAAAAAAAAAAAAAAAAAAAAAGAAAAAAGAAAAGAAAAAAAAGAAAAATGAATCATCCAGATAATCATTAGTGACTCTGACTACTGTACTGACAGGCCAGGGTTTGATTCCCAGAGAAGGCATGGATGTAAACTGTCTGTCCCTTCATAGGGTGTAATGGTGGCAGCCTATTAGGTTCTTCTACAGAAAAATGACCACTGCTTCTGGAGTTAGTATGGACCCAAACATAAAATGCCCATCACTAAAAAAAATATTATAACCAATTTAACTGATACTGTTTCTTCTAGCAAAACAAATTAGAAAAATTGAGCAAAATGTTCAATGATTTTACAGTAGATTATTTTCCTACTAGAATAAGCTATGAAATGATTTTGCATGTGCAGCTCTTTAATACCTGATTTAGAGTTTCCTCCCAATTTATAACTCGTTTTTATTATCACAACATAAAAACAATTGAACATGTAAAGTGATAATTACACACCTACATGTATTAAATTACTTGAAACACAAAAACATGAAAGAGATCATTCAAATATTGAGGCTTAATAAGATGAATGAATAATTATACTTCACATAATTTTAATAGCTATCGATTAAAATTAACACAAAACATAATATAACAAGAAAAGTTTAGTAAATGAAAAGGGAGGAGGAAAAAATTAGACTAACCGCAATTTAAGTAAAACTCAGAAATATAAATAGTCTTACTTTGTGAAGATTTCTCGACTTAATGCAAACAGCAGCTCTATGGTACTGACCACTGTAATATAAACTTTGAGCTAGCCAATAAATATCAGAAGTATCATCTGAAATTAAAATTTATAAAAGATAATCTGTTAACAAAGAAGTAGGAAATGAATCAATCAAAATAAAATATATTCTATTTAATAAAATTTCAAGTAATCATAATTTTCAAAATTTTAGAAAACAGAAAGAGGAATCTTATATTCACATTTTTTCCCTATTTTTAAAACTTTTGACTGGCTTATTATGAATAAGTTATAAATCCATTTAAAATAGAATGACAACTGTTTATCCAATAAATTATAGCATAAACATATAATGCTTTTCAAGAATCTACATCATAGTGATGCAATAGAAAAAGGGACATAACACAAAAATTTGTAAAATTACTTATAAGAAACATCCAAAAAGATTTTAAATAAGCACTAAACTTCTATTTCACTATAGAAATTTTACTAACTATTCCTTTATTGTTGACTTTAAAATCAAACCATTAAAAGAAAATTGTAAAAAAATAAATTACTGCTGTGCTTAAAAATTGCTGCAACATCTGAATATTTAATCTTCAATTTAAATGTTATTTTTTTTTCTAGAAATTCATATAAAAATTATAACTTTTTTTTTTATGTACAAATTCTTTAGTATTTATGTACACATTCTCTAGTGTACAACTAAAACTCATAACTTCTTTATTTAATACTTTATTATATACATCCAGCCCAATTTATCATTAACCCTCCACCCCCAAAAAATCAATTGATCAAATAAAAAATCACGAGTTATAACTAATCTAAGCATCTTCTGTTTAAAGATCTCTTTTAAATAGTTTAAATTCAAAAATGAACTCTCTTGCATTCTCCCACCTTCAGCAAAAAAAAAAAAAAAAAAAAAAAATCTAGAATAAGTATTAACTTACCATTTGATACTGATGCAACTTTGTCAGCCCAGAAAATTGCAGCTTGGTACAGATGCTAAAAAGTTAAGAGAAAATTGTTATATTATTATTCAAAGCTTAAATGAAATATTTGTTATAAGAAAAAAAAACATTTAAAAATATGATTTTAATTCAATTTTTTTTAAAACTGAAGTAATTTTATACAGTATATATCAGGAAGGAGGTTATTTATATATAAAACAACACTTTGCATTCAACTATAAAATCAACATATACCACTTGACACAGAATAGTATACAACTGAGTACTGTTTTGCTAAAGAGGTACCAGTGAGCACAAACATAACATTAGTGTGAAATCTAACAAGATAGTAGCAACTCTAATAATACATAAAGCTTAATAATAATTTTATTAAGTACAGAAAAAAAAAAGTTCAAAACAGATTTTACTAGATTAATTTCAGATTACGCAGGTGGTATAAAAGTAACAATTTCGTTTAACACTACTAAAAACATTTATGTCTTCATGCAAGCACTGCCACGTGAATTCAATGAGGTAGGAATACAGATGGTGGTGACCGGTGTGTGGTCATATTTTACTGTTTTGCATATGGCATCCTATATCAGAATCAGTAATGCTGCATCCGATGTTAACTTGCAAATGATCATATCCAGCACCTGCCAATTCAGTTGTTTAAGTAATTGAAAAATATACGAGAAAAAATTTAAAGATTGACATTCATGTTTCTTGCTTATTCACAACATTGCACAGGGATTCATGGTAGAATATAAAGAAGTTATGACATTTAGTGACTAACATACTATTAACAGAAAAATATCCAAAACTGAATTTCATTTAAAAAAGTTTCAGTAATTAAAAATATCAAATTACAAAAATGGTGTTTCTTTGTTATAGCAGCCCCCGAGATTGAGTCGCCAATCAATCAAGTTATCTGGACAAAATCTCGATGCATGTTCTTAGACATTGGCATGTGATCATACATTAGCACTAGCTGTGTATTCTTATACCTCACCAGCTAACTGTATATCAGCACTGTGTTACATTTTTGCTCTCACCGCCTGTTTTTATATTTTTTAATTTTTATAATATTTTTGAATTCACATTATTTATTTAAATATGTATGTTTTTGTGTGTGTGTGTGTGAATATGTGTTAACAATCACAGCTTTAATAAATGTGAAAGTGCTGCAGTTGACTGGAACAATTACATGTGATCAAATAATAATAATAATGATTCTTATATTAATTCTTAAAAATATTCTTACGAAACAACATGCAAGTATTATTGTTATTATTATATTGTTCTGTTTATTTTTATACATCTGCAGTTCATGAGCTAAATTATAGCTGAGATCTTGGCATAAATCTAAAATCGCCAAATATGGTTAGGGACCACTGCAACAAAGTATAACAAAAATTTCTGAACCAATAATACAAATTTTTAACACTTATAAACTCTGATATTTCCTTAAAACTCAAGAATAGTTTAAATAAAAAAGGTTATTGTTTAATTTTTTTATATTAAAACAAGTATACAATTGCAAGATTACCTAAAATTTATATTAAAATTCGGGAAAATTACACAAAATGCAACGTTATTGATGCTTAACATGGTTTATAAAAACCTTAATATATGTGGGTTTCTCATCTAAAACTGGAAATTCTGATATTTAAACATCTTCCATATTTTGAAGCATTAAAACATTGTCTTCGATTGATAACAAAATGGAAAATAACTTTCAGAGTTAATAAAATGGGATAATATTTAATAAATCCTATGGAAAAAAATATTGGTACAATCATAATAATGGAACAAAATTTAATGTCTCCAATATTTTCAAGTATTAAAACACTGCATTTGATTGATAACAAAAACAACATAAAATGCAACTTTCATAGTTAGTAAAAAATCTCTTTTTTCAATAAAATGGTATTAACGGAGGAAATATAACTAAGCTACTTGCATATGACTGCATTATTATAGATATTTTATTCATTATATATAACATAATACTTCAAATTTTTAATTGCATGGATTTAAATCGTATGAGAAAAAATATGAGTACAATCATCATATCGGAAAACATTGTAATGTCTCCTATATTGTCACGTACTGAAAAACTATGTTTGATTGATAAGAGAAACAGCATAAAAATAATTTTCATAATTAGTCAAAATCCCTGTTTTCAATAAAATAGTATTAGAGCAGAAAATATAACTAAGCTACTTACATGTGATATTTTGTTCATTATGGAGAACATAATACTTAGATTTTTTTATTAACTAATGTTGTACACATGTTACAATGATATAACACGAGTTTAAAAAATATACAGCTCCAATACAATCAATGATTCATTTATAATCTGCTACACATTATTTATATTTATTCACACCTCCACGAAAAGTCAACTCATAGCTGAATTTCTGAATTAGGGTAAAACTTTTGTTTGTTCTTATCTTTTGTTTGTCTTACAGGTATTATTGCATTCAGAATTAATAATGACAAACAATAGGTTAAAATTTACTCTATAGTACTCCTTGGCGAATTGTCTCATTTTTGACGCCAAGATCAGTGCCAGGAAGGATCGGCACCAATTTGAAGATGGTGCCGATCAATTCCGCCCATTACACAAAACCAAAACAAGAAGTCAAAGACTTACACAAACTCAGTGTCCACGTAAATAGTGATCTATTTTAACTTAAAAAAACCTCAGAGAATTACACAAACTAGGCAAAGTAAATGTGCACTGCCTTAACTTTGCCCATGTACACATTGACCTATTTTAATATGAAAAACACCAGGAAATTGCACAAACTAGGCATTGTGCACTGCCTTTGACCATATGCACATCAATCTATTTTCACTTAAACAAAATCAGGAAGCTAAAACAAAGTTAAAACTATTATGTTAACCAGAAAAAATTTGCCGCTGTCTTAACACATAGAGACAAACAAATATCCAAAAATACACAAACAGAGAGTAATAAATAACCAAAAATACATATTTCCTAATGTAAAAATATTAAACAACAAATCTTTTAACAAAAATTAACACACAGAGACGAATAAATAAATGAAATGTCAGTTTTTTAATATACTGTTTTTTTCCCCGAGCATACGTTCATGCTTCCCACTACCATCTCCTACATCTTCCACATAAGCAATTCAAGTAAATGTTTGGTCGCTTTGGCTCATTCGCTGTTAATCAACATTCCTTCTTTGGTTGATCTTTACATTATGGTAACTTCGCGATTTTTTGGCGAAAATTTGGCGACCAACTCTCCTACAGCAACCCTCTATTTTTTTTCCCCGCCGCCATTTTGTCTTCACGAAGTAAAGATATGTTTCTTTTCTTTTTATCTACTGAACACTTCTTCCAACAATCTACTAGCCGAATTACACTTACGCTAGAAATTTTATCAAACAAAATTGCTTAATCATGACAAATATTCACTGCAAAATTGGGAAAAAGTGCACAATACCATACTCCTTACGAGTTTTTCAAAATAACACGTACACATAAACCATGTACACGCCGACTTATTTTTACTTAAAAAAACATCCCAGAATTGCACAAAAATGGCATTGCACACACTCTTCACTATATCCATGTACACTGCGTTTTTCTCATAAATTAGAAAAATTTCACGAAAATACATGACAATTTTTTCAATCTTTAAACCCGGTAAAAAGAACATATATGAAATTACCTGATCGCGAAAAAGTATTTACCCTTTACAAATATGAACATTTCCACATATAAAATAAATAAAATATCCAAAAACTTTTACCTTCAAATCATCTATTACATTATACACGTCACCAACGAATTCATACCGCAACCATTACAAATACTTAGTGTCAGATATTTAAATTATTTCCATGCACGTTTACTTCAACTAAAACGTACACCAAATTCTTACAAACATAAAATTTACAAAATAACTATTATTTAATTAAAATATAATTAAATTCAAAAACACTACTTAAAATATAAATGAGCACATACATTAAATTAATAAAAATTACCTTACAATCCTAATTACTTTAAACCAAATCATTGCTAATAACAATTTTCCCAATAATACCAAATTCCTTTACTTCCACCTTACATTTAGAACAATGCATAAAAATAATATCCTCAAATAATTAAAAATACTAACTTACCTAATCTTCTTCAGAATCTTGATTACGTGTCCGATAAACTTTTCTTCTTTCTGTTTAAGGATCTTTAAAATCATACTTATATTTCACAGCAAGGTACCAGGTAAAATAAATAAGTTAATAATACGTCTTCATTTCAATCTCACACAACCTTAAAGAAACAATTATTACTACCCTTTTCAATACCACTAAATACCCATTTCGAATTCACTTTAGATACGGCCATGGGATCCAAAAATTAACAAACACTGTTTCACACAACACAGAATAAAGCCAAATACAAAAGTTCCAGATTTTTTCACGATTTCCCCCCTTTTCCGATTAAAGAACCGTAATTCGTCCATTAATATCACATGACATATCCCATGATCTCTCTTTTCCCTCACACAAAATAATGCATAATCGGAGCTGAGTACTGCTCACATTATTACCAAAGTCCCAGGTAGTAACCTTTATCGCCTCCAAAATGTCGCCAAACTACCAGTTACCATATTGTAAAGATCAACCCCTTCTTTTACCCAAAAATAACCCTTTTTAATGGCAAAAACTGAACAAAAAACCACAATCTTCCCAAAGACTAGTTTCGCCAACATTATCAATATTAGGGGTTACCAAAAAACTTATTTCACGCAGCAGGCTTCCAGATTTCACAAACAACCAATACCAGCTGGCGATTTTTTCAGACAAAAACCAAACGGCACTTTACAGTAAAGATCAACCTAACATTACTACTTTTGGACTATCTGCACCTCTACTGAAAAGCCATGAAAAAATATTGATGAGGCAATGGACCAGGTCACCTAAAAAGTATTTGTGTGGCAATCCATAATGTTGCGAATAAATATTTATATGGCAACCCATGATGTCACAAAAAAGTTTTTCTATGGCAACCCAAGTATAGAGGTAACATCCAGGCTTTCCACTTCTCCAGATATCTTCCTCAACATAACAACAAATGAAAAAACTTCCTATGGAAATTTTAGTATTTTAGCATAGCTGTGGACCCCATACCCCCATACTGCAGGCTTTTATTTTTATTCTTGTTTTAAGATTTTTGTGCCAAGGTGAACAATTGTCTTTGTTTTTTTTTTTTTTTTTTTCTGAGATAACAAATTGTGTTCATAAGAATCACAATGAAAAAAAAAATAAAAAAAGAGAAATGCATATGTTTTGTATGGGAAAAGGAGAATGTAAAAGATAGGCAGCACTCAATGCATTGTAAAATAGACATAACAATGTTCAAACATTATTCTCTAAGCTGTCATCCAATTTATGAATGTTTCAAAAATTGCCAATGAGTTAGTAACTATAAAATGGGGGTGTAAATAATTGGAGTGCAAAATAGCATTTTGTAAAAAATTCAAAATTTTTTTGAGAAAAAACAAAAATCGGATCTAGATAATCAGAAAGTACTCAGTAATATCTTCCACTATAATTGTAATTCAAGACACTAATGAAAGCAATTAAAAAATTCCTCAAATAACCTACATTTTGAACTCGCACTTCAAATTTCATATCACCACACTCAAAATTTTAATAATTTACACAAACAGATAAACTTCTGTCTGTTACTGGTAAAAACTGAGAGTCGGGTAGTCCCTTTAAACATGTAGCAGAACTGCCGTATTTTCAAATATACACAAGGCAGTAAGAACTCTTGCATACACATATAAACATGTGTAGTATACATAAATTCAAATGCTTTAATCGTAATTTCAATTATTAATATTTTTTTAATATAGAAGTTATAAAAATATTGATCATATAGGTTTTGGGTACTTTATTATTAAGAACTTATTTATTATTAAATCTAAAATGTAGTATTTAACATGGATTTAGTAATTCCTACATTTGATTTCAAAACTGCTTCACTTTTGCAATTTGATAAGAATTTGGATCGAAAGGATTAATGAACATTTTCTTATTTGTACACTGTATATACTAAATGTCATTTTTCTCTTTCCCTGCAAGTTTCTAAAAATATTTCGACTGATTTGAATTTTCTTGAAGAGCAAAATAATTTGTGACAATTTTAAGCCCTATATGACGAAAAACTTTCCTCACCAAATCGATGTAGTTCCGAACTCTTTTCCGCAGGGCATCGAGGTTTACTTCAGTTGATGCAGAGCTATTTTCCTTTTTTGTAGGAAATGATTGTAAGCTCTCTTCGCTTTCACCCGCCATCATAAATATACAAAAGTGTAAACAAGGAGATGAGTTGAGTAGTACACGTTAAGCTCTTGGCAGCCTACTTATTTTTCACCCTTTAAGTCCTTCGGCCACAATAAGATAAACTTAAAAGAAAAAAAAAAAAAAAAAAACTAAAAAGGAAAAGCAGTTTTTTGTTTTGTTCATGTGGAACGACGAACGACGACAAAGATCGTATTTCATTCTCGAGTGTCAAGATGCAGAAACGTTTTCTTACTCGGCTTCTGATAAGCAATCTAGAGAAAAAAGAAAGAAGGACAGTGTAATAGTAGGAGAGATCAGAAAAGAATTTGGTCCGTGCTAGCGGCGGCAAGGCGGTTAGAATTAAGGCTCCTCTAATATATAGGAGCCTTAGTTAGAGTAGGATGAGGGAGAGTTTAACTCAAATGGTGAAGTTTGGCGGCCATGTTGCTGTTATCGCTGTGACTTGTGCAAGGAAGTCTGTAATTACAACATTTTTTTTTTTTTTCTTTTTTTCTTTTCTTTTTGAAGCATGTCAGCTTGTGTTGTATATGGATGCACAAACAGATTTTCGAAAAAGATTCCTGGGATTATTTTACACGCGTAAGTATTGATTTTTTTTATGTAATTTGATAGCTATGTTAAAAAATATCACAATGTCATGTTTTCTTTCCAGATGTGAAAAAAAAGACTTCATAATAATCAAAATATGTTAAATACATTTTAATGTTTCTGTTTATAGCTGGCATCTTAGTTCCCTAACATACAATGATGTATCCTAGGATTTAAACAGTATAATTTGAACGTTTTAGGTAATTCGTTTGATAATTTCCATGAAAAGTAAGACACCAGTTGTTACTATTTCTATGGGCTCTAGTGTATAATTGGTTGCCTCTTCGATTAACGACAATTTTTTAAAAATTTTGGCGATGAACCCTCACTTCTGGTTACCATGATAATTTTAACTTAGTTTTAGCTTCCTGATTTTATTTAAATGAAAATAGATTAATGTGTACATGGACAAATTTAAGGCAGTGCGCAATGCCTAGTTTGTGCAACTCTAGGATGTTTTTTTAAATGAAAACAGATCGATGTGTACATGGACATAGAGTTTGTGCAATTCTTTGACTTCTTATTTTGATTTTGTGTAGCGGCCATCTTGAAATTGTGCCTTCTTTGCGCCGATCTTGACGTCGGAAAAAAATCGAAAAAAAAAAAGGGGGGGTGCACCCAATTGAAAAATTTTACCTTTTTATAAATGGTAAAGGTATTAAATAAAGTAATGCTTGTCTTTATGTATTAATTATTATTCATTTTTAAGTTTTGTGAACTATTACGAATATAATTTGTGCATTTGATTAAGATAAACTGTTCCGCTGTTAAATTTTTTTTTTTTTTGCATAAACTTAAAAATTTCTGTCCAGTATAGCGATAAAAGAAAGTAAAATATTTACACAATTGAACACATGGAAAGATGTATCCAAAAATTTATACAGGTATATTTTTGTAATTCAGGTTAATTCATGGCAATTTCTTTGAGATTCATAAATATGAAATATGATGATATTTTTTCACTGTTGCATTTTTTATTCAATATCACACAAAGACATTTTCCCATTATGCGTAGAAATTTTCTGATCAGAAAAGCATTAGAAATAAGTCAGAATAGAATTTAAATAAGTTTTTAATTTTTTTAACTTGGAGATGCACTGAGCTGAACAACCATATATACCCACCATCCCTTAATGAGCTGTCGCTTTTGACATGCATAATGCAAATCTATTTCGTGTTTATTTTTATCTCTATTTGTTTAGCATTTTAGATATTTCTGATTCCATGAAGTTATTTCATTTACTGTAGCTTAATCAAAATTAACACTTTTCTCAGGTTTCCACAAAAACAATCTTCCCCTCCCCTAAAATACTTCTAAAAATTGATAAATGGATAAAAGATACAACGTGTTTTTTAATTGAAATTAAGAATTATTTAAATTTTTTAAAGTATGCCAATAAAGCTTTAAAAATGAAATATTATGCATCAAGTACCAGTCTCCTGAAATTAGCTATCACAACAACTGCTATAACTAATAAATAATATTTGAATTTCTGTTTTAGTGTATTACAACTTAAATCTGAAGTATTTAAGCAAACTAAAATAACTTTCTTTTCCCCTAAATAACTTTCTTTTCTTTCCTAGCTCTTAAATTTTGTATATGAAATGATTCTTTAATAAATTATAATAATATTGTGAATAAAACAGAAATATCACTTCTTAAAAGAACAATTGGAAAGTACACTCAACAGGTTGCTAATAAAACCTAAACAAATTCTTGAAATATGGAGAAAACATAATTTTTAAAGGCTTTAATGTTATGCACATGCATTTAGATTTCGAACTATTTCTTAATGAGTTTCTCTACGTAGTAAATTACGAATATTATCTTTACAACTTTAAAACAAAAAATTAACAATAGCGAAGCATTTCATTATAAATTTAACATATTTTTACTGGAAAATACATGCAGGGAACAGCTTAGAAACATGTTCGTTTCACTGCCGTAATGCAATGTTTTGAAGTTACAAACATGGACGCCGCTTGTTCGGTAGAGTTTCATTCCCCGATAGTGGAGGTAACTGCGAACCCTTCCTTCTTCTATTCTAACCTCTTCGAGCGGCGGCGAATGGGGGGGGTGAGTTCAGTGACGTTACAAGATGAAGCAGTGGGTGAAACTGCAAAGTCAATTAACAGTGTGTGATGTTGCGAGGCCCCAACTTGTCCGCAACAGTAGTAGTGACTGCTATGAACTGGAAATTACACAGACTCTTAAGAAGGGTTTAACTCCCATTTTATTTCACTTTAGAAGTCACAGTTGCGTTAACTCGACGCTGACAAACTACACCGACCCGGCAGTTAAACAAAAATAGGAAAGAACAACTAAAAATGAATGACAGGATGAATAACTAACGAAGTCACTATCTACGAGGCTCTATAATTGTAACTATCTTAACCGCGTTCTAAGATACAGCTGAGATTCAGCAAACTTTCTGATTAAGAAGTTGAAAGATTCAACTAACTGCCGAAGTAGGCACACAGGCCGAAATGCGCGGTTCTTAAATTTCTACCAAGCAACCTTCACGCTCGTGAATCAAGAAGCACACTTACAAATCTCGTTTCCCTTCTATTTAACTCAAATTACTTCTGCTAAAATTTGAATACTCTGCGCGTTCTACTAAAATTTACATACTCTGACATTGGCAATTCCAAGGAAAAGTAAAGGCTTGACAGGAAAGATAGCTTAAAATAAATGTTAGTTAAAATAAATATAAACCCTACAAGTGAATAAGTCAATATTGGTTGCATTTCTTATGCGGGTAGGATGTCACAGGGATAACGATGTTTTTCCCTGGGGTGCGGGGAGTGTATGAGAGTGCTAATAAGGCTATTCCTGTGGGACTGTACAGAGTGAAAGAAGTTGACTGCTAAGCGTTTAATATAGTTTTGTATAGGTTCTGTTTGTATGTCTCTATGAATGTGTTTAGAATATATCAAGGGGCAAAAAGTGCAAGATGAACAGAAGGGTCTTTAGTGATGTCTTGAGTATAAATATTAAAAAAAATACCGCGAAAGTGTCGACCCCTGTTTCGTGTGGAATGGGGTAGTGATTTAGGAAAATCTGTATGAAAGTTAAAAGCCCCAAAAAACCGCATAAGATTCAATGAGATTTTAACGTTTTGTGTGATACCTTCATTTATTAAGTACCATGTTCTTCGCACTTAAACCACATAAAATTCCACAGCAATATCAGGAAAAATTTTAAAACAGCATAACTTTAGAATTTCCGATATATATATAATATCGCGCGCTATGATTTTTCCGCACAATGTTGCCGTTGCTGTCTTTCAGATCGTTGAGTGTGTTAATCAGAATTTATTAACGTTTTACAAAATATAAAATAGACAATAAAACAAATTCGAAAATCAAGTGCCCATTTTCCGGTGGAGGATTAAATTATTCAAAATTGGATGGCTTTAGGTACTGTCTTTCTTTCACAATGCGGGAAACATAAAAATTTCATGCAGATTTTCTTTATTTGATATCTTTCCCTTTGGGATAATAAGAACCGCAAAACAGTGCGATGTGTGTTCGCTGAAGTAAAATGAGAACAGCAAAATAATTAGAAAAGAGACTCGATATTTTTTTCTGTGTTGTGTCTCTCGCTGTATTTTAAGTTATATCACATCAAACCTGACCTTTTAAAAATGATTAAGTACAATTGTAGTAATTTTAATTGAACATAATTTTAAAGTGAATGTGTTTTTTATATCTGCAACGTAAATGTAACTTCCCTGTTAGGTTTTCATGTAAGAAGAAAAGACCACTTTCCAGGGAAAATATTATTATTTTATTTGATAAAAAAGTTTATGGATAAGACGACATTTTTGAGTTTATGGGTTTCTGGCCGTAGGGAGTTAAGAAAAAATTAGAGTAGTAGACGAAAATGCCAGTAACAGCAGCTTACTGAGTTTGAAATGGGTCACTTAATAGAGCTATAAGAAGGTGGATGTTCTTTTCGCTATACTGCACAAAGACTCGGAATGGATGTATCCACTCTACATAAATATTGATTATACATTAATACAGTGTTTACTGCGTCAAAAAGGCCGAACTCCAGCCACTCACGTACCACTAGTTACGGAAATCCTCTGTATTCGCCGAATGTAAGTTGCACATCTCATTGAATCTGCAGGAGACATTTTAGCATTTCGCAGCACCAGAGTGACACAGAGAAATGTAACAAATCAATTAACTGAGGTACAGTTTCGAGCCAGACGCCCTGTAGAGGGCGGCCATACCACAAAACTCCAAATCGCTGCCATCTGCGACGTAAACCTATTCGCATGATGACAGAGTATTTAGTTTCCTTTTTGTTTTACCTCAAAGGGCGTTAGCCTAGAAGGGCTATTAATTTTGTTTTGGCATTTTTCGTTGATTCACTATGAATATTGGTTCATTTTTCAAATTGTTGCCATCAAATATTATCTCCCTGTATTATATTTAAAGAAAATAAATCATAAAGAATCTGCATAAATATATCTATGTTTCTCGCATTGTGATAAAACAACGATACCTAGAACTGCCAAATTTTGAATAAAGTACGTTTCAATCCGAATATGGGCATATGAAAGCCCAAATTTGGTATTTAGAATTTGTTTTACTATCTATTTCATATTTTCTAAAACTTTAACAAATTTTTGACTAACAAAATCAACAATTTCAAAGCGAGCAAGTTTAAAACTGTACGGAGAAAAAAAGAAAAGAAAATATATATATATATATATTCAGAGCGCGAGACTGTGTATCGAAAATTATAAAGATATGCTCATTTAAAAATTATTTTGCGATATTGCTGTTGAATTGAATTTTATGGTTTAAGGGGGAAGAACATGATATTTAATAAATAAAGTTAGCACGCAAAACGTTAAAAAAGTCCATTTGTGTGTAATGTAAAATCTGAAAGCTTTCAGATTTTTATAATTATTATTATTATTTCTTTTTTTTATTTCAGACTTGAAATACGAAGTCACAGTCGTCACAATCTATACATTATTTTGCATACTAATGTCTTCTAGCTAGAAAGGTCACATATGCATACGGTTTCTTTCCTTTCTTTCTTTCTTTTTCTTCTTTTAAATAATATATGTAAGAATCCTTTCTCGTTTTTAGAGAAAATTCCCAATTTGGTAAGCGAAACGTAACTCATCGGTTTTGAATATTTTAGACTCTATAGGCAGGACCTGCACCACAAGCAAGCACCACCCAAAAAGGGGCGCTATTTAACATTACTCTGATAAGCATCACTTTTTTAAATATTACATTCAGAATCTGTATGATTCAATGCCAAGACATAAACAGGCTCTCATAACTCAGCGTGACGGACACACAAATTTCTGGTGTTCATTTTTTTGGGGGGTAGGTGGGGGCGTCTTATAAATTTGATCATTTATTTGTATCACTGTCAGTAATACTATGTGGAAAAAATTTCATTCATTTCCGACAATTCCTTTATGGTGTTGCATTTTTCACAAACATTTAGTGTATATATATATATATGCAATATAACGGATGTGAGATATAAAATATGGAAGAAAACTACTAACTTTAATTTAACAATAGTGTTTTATTTCCTCATTTTAATGTGGCTATGTTTCCTTCCTATCTGCGTCATCTGAAAATTAATTCCCATTGCGCCATTATATAAGACTAACATTGGGGATAATTCTTGTCGAATCACCGTTCAAAATTTAAAGAAAGATATCAACTCTATAAATACTGCTTTGCTCAAATACGCACTAACCTTTTCTGCTTTCCTCTGGCTCTGCTAACGTTTGTTGCTTACTTCTCTGTTTCCTTCAGTGTCTCGAGATGAGATCAGATTTACCTACGTATTCAGGGTAAATAATAAGTGGCCCCTGCACTTATACCCAACCTGGCCTATATTAATTTGTAGAGTGCTTGTTGCACCCATAGTGATGTGTAAACAAGAATATGTGTCCTAAAAAATTAGTTTCCAAGGAATGGAATTGTGTCTTGTTATCTATGCCACGTCTGAAAGTTTTTCTTCTCCGTTATAAATCTTAGAAATCTACGCAACGATATTCTCTATGTTCAGTAAAGAAACATCAGATATGTTCAGAATTTACATCGGGAAAAGAGGCTGCGAAGTTAGTAAACAGCGGTATTTGTAGATTTGATTCCTTTGTTTAAATGTTGCAATGCGATTAGATAAAAAAGTATCCACAGTGTTACTCTTTCGTAGTGGAGTAATGCGGATTAATTTTTATATGGCGCACTTTAGATTTATGTATTAGTATTTTTAAGAGGGGAAGGGAACGTAGCCAAATTAAAATGAGTGATTAAAAGGACTATTGCTAAATTAGTTATTAGTTAGTAGTGTTCTTCATGTGTTTCATCACTGCAACAATATGACAGCACCGAGAAGAGTGACGTGAAGAGGTTTTCGTATTTAGACGTCTTTCATTAACTTTAGAAAGGTTTTGACAAACGTTGCAGATAAACTATAATTTATTTCCATTTGCACCAAAATAAAGCAATAACTGCAGAAACAGGGACTGCTCTAACTAATTACCAAACGACATTTTGCATAACTCCAGTTATCCAATGGCAGAATAAATGCAAACAACTTTATGATAAATGGTTTAGTACCAAATAGTTGGTAAGACTCATTAATATGCTGAAACATCTTTTTAAGCGATTTCGACGTTCAATTTAATGCAAGGAAAGAAGTAGTTCAAAAAAATTTTTATTATTAATTTATTTGGCTGAAATTTATTTGCCATCTATAAACCATACAGCGTTTACTAACGCTCTTGGATTAAGATCAGCTGTAGATAAGTCTAGAAAAATATCTAACTTTCCTTATTTTCAAGATCGAAATGCTCATCCTGCAGTCTTAAAACCAGGTTTTATTATATTTCTATATTTTAAAACAAGCTTTCGGTTTTAGGATTCAGTTTAGTTTCAGTTATGTGCAGAATTGTGCAATTTAAAGACTTTCTTCCCCTTGTAGTATTACCTGCATTGCAGTCTCTGTTCGGCACATATGTCAAGTGATTAGTCTTTGTGTGAATGCTAAAAAAACCTCCCTTTAATTAAATAACCGAACACCTGCTTTGTTTTGCCTAATTTTATACTTCAGGGCTCGAAAACGCTTTTTCTCCATATTTTTAATTTGAATGCAGCCATGTTCATATTCTATACTACTTCTTTTTACAGAATAGAAAAGGCTATCTACTCTTACGTTAAGCTTTGAGGTATATGCATTTATGCATATCTCCTTATTTTTTCTAAAAGTATGAGAATGAGTTGTATAGTGCTGAAGTCAAGGAAAGAGAGAGTTGGTGTTTTTTGGAAACCGGTCCCACGATAAAAATTATTTCGGCTTAATAAATTTTAGGTTAAGTTGTAAAGACGTTAGATAATTTTTAAAGCAGGAGCGATGAAAAATATGCAACGGCTTCACCGGAACCGGTGACCTCTGGAATACGCGCCCAGCATGCAGACCACCACACCATGAAGGCACGCGAAGAAGGCGGGAGAAATACCTTATATACTACTCCTTTTAAAGGGCGATTGGGGTTTTTAGGGGACCCAATCGCCAAATCCTGGGTGTGGAGAATCGTCATCCAACACCCTTATAAAGTATTATATCCAAATTTGGAAGAGATCATAAGAAGATTGGACGTATCATATCCATATCTGGGCTGTCGCAAACGCACTTTTTGCATTACAAAAATAATGCAATCGTAGCAGAAACAAAGAGACTCACAGCAATCTTTACGAACAGTTGAATACCAGAATCACCGAGGACTGCTTTGGTGAAATTTTAGCTTGTTGTGAACGCTCGTAATATCCTCAATTTCCTTCATTAGGTTTTAATCTTTCAAATTAAAAATATGCGTAAGAGTTATAAGGTATTTCTCCCACCTTCTTGGCGTGCCTTCGTGGTGTGGTGGTCCACACACTGCGCCGGTATTCCAGAGGTCCGCGGTTCGATTCCCGGCGAAGACTTTGATAATTTTTCATCTTTCCTGCTTCCAAAAAATACCTTATGTCTCTACAGAGTATTTAATTGAAAATATATTGAAAATGGCGTTTTGAATTACTTGGTAATATTTCATTTGATTTCAGTTCCATTTGTTGCGGTGTTATTTACTTACTTTAATAAAAATATACTTCCTTTTCTAAATAGCTTTATTCAAGTCGAATTGTAAAAGCTCACCAAACAAAAATTACTGTTAACTCTTGACTCCAATATATATATATATATATATATATATATACTATATTGGTACTGCTATGTACAAGAGATGGCCATGTAGGTTATAAGCATTATGTTTTTCAGTTTTGTGTGGAAACAGATGAAGTAGTTTGACAGTTAGATTTTGCGTAAGCCACCAAGCTAATTTGGGATAATATTTTACAGGAAGCAGACATGCTTATCTGTGAACAAAACAGATGTTATTATAGATTGTAAATTTTTTAATTTCATGTAATGCTTTTATTCTGTTTATTCTTTTGATAATTTGTTGGAAGAAACATCTTCAAAGCAATATATACATTTCTTTCAAAATACATATTGGTAAACATATGTATTGCTTTCAAAGAGAAAGGAAACTTTCTCTTAGTATTTATTGATAGATTTAAAACTACTAATTTCCAAGATTAAGAAGCGGAATATCTTTAAAAATCATTCGAGGCAATTCTTAATTTCTGCGAAATTTTTGGTACCGATGATAATGATTACCTCTCAAGAAAAAAACACTGAACCAGAAAATTTGTTTTGATAATTATATTCAGCATTTATAAGCGTTTATGTTACAAGCGTTTGTAAAGATCAGTGACTTAGCTCTTCAAACTGCGAATCAGTCTTCTAATAGATCAGGTACTAAAAGTATTCTGAAAACTCCCACATGCTGGCTTAGAATTTGTACCATTACGACACCATTAATTGCTCCAGGTATGATATGAAACTAGAAGTAAAACAGCTGTCGGAATTTATGAGATTTGTAGTTTGCTTTTGAGAAACTATGCAAGAAAATATTGAAATATAAAACATTATTGATATTGTGAAAAATACTGAAAGGCCACTTGCGATAAGTGTTTGTATTCCGCATGTCTTTCAAAGGTAGTAGAAACGTATAACATTAAATAGAAATATATCAGCTTTTATAATCTGTCTACGATCACCATTTCAAATTATATTTATTATATATCACGTAGTATATTTGCTTAAACAAATGATTATATTTTATCTTTAAATAAAAAAGCTCAAGGACATACAGATAACTTCTTATTCATTAAAATTAGTAAATATTTGGTGGAAAGAGTAATAATTTTTGAAAAAAAATTGAATCTTATAATTGAATGAGAAGTTTGCAAATAATGAGACTTCGGCTTCAGAGGGTTCGGCACGTGTTGATTAGAATAAAAAAATGCTCTAAGCTTAAGATACAGGCAAATAGTATCCGTTTATTGGTATAAGGGCTAAATTTGTGTTATATTTTGTATTTTTTTAAAGTAGTCTTATACGACGCTGTGTGATTAAAATAAGAAATAAAAGCCGTTGTTAGCCAACAAAATATTTATTTTCTTTCACAAAAATGTCTCTTTCACAAAACAAATTTTAAAATATCAGAACATTTTTAAAGAAACCTACTGAGGGGATCAGCAAATTCGGTTTTGGCTTCACTTTATTTACATTTATTTTGCAAATTTTCTCCAAAACCTAAAAATATTCAAACAAATAATCAATTTTTAATTCATTTTAGTGTTCTATCCACATATAATGACATCATTTATGTCTTTAAACACAAAAAACAAAATTTTTTATTTCTGCGTACTAATAAATGTCCAAATATAGCACTATATAATTTCCCCATTATGCAATAAAAATATCATTAAATTTGCAATACTTATGCCTGAGATATTAGTAAACGAGAAGTAAATAAGGAATAAAAATAAAGACTTGTTAATTCTTAAAAATGCTTCAGTATTAATAGTATTTCAATGCCAAAATTTCATTATGCTTCAATTCTATTATTCAGAAAAGAAAAAAAAAGAAAAGTGTGCAGATAAACACGTACATTCTTTTGCTTCGTGAAGTGCTATCGTGTTCTAAATTTCGCTTCCACTTTTAGCAAAAGAATTCAAAAATTATTTACAAGGAAGGATCTTACATTCGACTGGCGAATAGCAGTCATTTGGCAACAAATTTTTAACAACGAAATAAACATCGAACTGTTCTTTCGAAGTCCGATACTAATCACTACATTTTAAAGAAAACGTTTCATTAAAATGCAGCGAAACATTTCAACGGTATCGTTAAAATACGCACAGATGCTTTATTCCTCAGCAGGCTTCCGTCTGTTTTTCCTCCTGTTACGTCTCCTCCTATTCCTTCTTCGTTCTTCCTCGTAGTCCTCATCATAATCATACTCATCATCGTAATCGTCATCCTTCGGCGTTGTCCTTCTCTTCTTCGTCGTTGTTTCGGGAGCAAGAGTTGTTGTTTCTTTCCAAAGATCATCATTTCTGTAGTAATATTTCTCGGAGCTTGGACAGTCAACGTTGTTGGCAAATCGGCAAGTGAATGTCGTTTGATCGTACAGAGTATAATTGGCGCATAAGAAATCATACCGAGCTCCAGCAAAACAGTAGTGGAAAAGCTAAAACCAAAAGATTTATTTAATAACATTAGAAGAAAAGTTAAATTTGAAATATTGAAATAATTTTTTAAATATTACAACAATGGGCAAATATACAAATGCAGATATAAAAGCTAATGATATATAAACTATATGGCCTATAAAATAATATATATATATAAACCAATAATTTACAATTAGAATACTTTTATATACCATCTCCAAGAAACAGAAATTTAAAAAAAATTCAGTCAGTATTTTAATTAATATTTAAATTGTTATTTTCTAAACCTCTATTACTTTAAAAACATTAAAAAATTAGTCAGTATTTTAATTAGTATATATGTATATATATAGAATAGCCATAAAAAATTCCGATATATGACCTCCAGCAGCCTATCCTTGCAACCAACAGAAATGATATTTCAGATATTGTTATTTGAAGGTATGTCTCGAGATTGTACTGATTTAAAACATTAGAGCTCTCACAGTTATGGCTACAGTGAAAACATTTCGAGATTTACGACTGGCAGCACCCTTTAATTCCTGAGCAAATTGTTTAGCGTATTGAAAAGTCATAAATGACTTTGGAACGATACACGTATGAAGAAAATTGCAGCGAGAAATCTTTTCAAAAAGACCATTGTAAAGAACGAATGACAACACAGAAAGGAGGTGCACTGACGCATTTTATATAAATCATATGGGCAAACAGTAGAAGCACCAATTACAGAATACCATGTGCAAAGCATTGCTTGGGGAAAACCTTTAATAAGCAGTGTGGGAAGATTGTTTCTTCTAGCAGGTTTTCAAAGTGCTAACAAGATAACTCTTACGGGGAAACAACAAAGTGAATTGATAAAGCTGCTTTTCCGAAAGAGGAAAATGCTGCCGAAGCAGTACGAGTTTGTGGGCAAAAAAAGTGTCGGCTTTGTGAAGTTTTTTTCTCATCAGATATTATAAAGACAGCAGGTGACCGCTGCGGATATTGTGGACATATAAGATGCATTTCTCTTTAATCGGGAACGTAAATTCCAAGAACTGCGTTCATGGGATTGACGAAAATCCTCACGATGTGGCACCAACGCCTTAACGCGAAATTAAAGTGACTGTGTGATGCGGCATTGTAAGCTCGATATCTGAGAATGTTGCAGAATTACACAATTCCAAAATTCCAGCAGCGAAATATCGTTAATAACATTGTATTGATGCAAGATGGTACTCCTACACGCGTCGCCATATGTATTCCGAAAATGTAGCAACAGCACTTTCATCTCCCGTTACATTGCAGTTTCGAGACCACCGGCCTCAATTCGATAGATTTCTGGTTCTGGTATTACTTGAAATCTGAGGCGTACACATTAAATCTAAGAGATTTTTCAGAATTAAAAGATGCCTCAAACGGGAAGTTATGCAGATTCTTCTTGAGATGTTATGTTCGTTGTTGTTGTCAACAATCTGTCACGTGCAATGCGTTATGTCTGAGAATGTAGGCACGTTTGAAAACTTGTAATTCCAATAAAAATTTTTTTCCTCTCCTCTCTTGTGCTGTCGTTGGTCCTTTCCAATGCTGTTTGCAAATGTTTTACACCAGAAATTTTCATCACACATTTATCATTCCAAGGCCATTTATGACTTTTCAATATGCTGAACAATTTTCGCAGGAATGAAAGTGTGTTGCCATTCATAAATAATGTTTTCATTGCAACCGTAACCTTGAGAGGTCTATTGCTTTGAATCATCACAATCTCGAGCACATATCTTTAAATATGAATATCTGAAATTCTATTTTGATTGGTTGAGCGTATAGGCCACTAGAGATTCATACATCAGGGATATTTTTATAACCCCACTGTGTTTTGTTTTACACATAAGTAATCATCTTTCATGCATAACAAAAAGTGTAAACAGTTTTATAAAACAGGAGGATTTTCAATCTTGAATAGAATAATTCATATGCATATTGTGCGGATTTTAATCTTTCGTAACATATTAAGGTTACTCAACTGCTATAAATCGTTTATTTCCAAATATCTTCTGAAAGTCCTTAAAAATTCAGATTCTTTTGAACGAATGGTACTAAATTTTATAATAGTTACATAAGACGAATCAGTATTGTAAAACTCGTAAATGTACTCGAAAGTTTGGTTTAATCTCTTACAGTTATTTTACCTGAAATAAGTTAATGCAAACAAATTTTTAAAATGAACCGATTTTTAATATTAATGTATTTTTTCGATTCTAGGAATCGCTTAGATTCTAGGTATACAATAAAAACGCAAAAAGCTTAGATTCTAGGTATACAACGCACATGAAATAAAAAGCTAAAATATAACTAAGAATTTTTTTTAACAGTAGACTTTGATTCATCAAGAAAAATAGTACATCTATTTAAATTATTAATTTGGCAAGTTGATTGTCTCGGAATAATAAAGAATTCAGGAAACTTTTCAATTCTAGGTTTTAGCTGCTTCTAAGAACCTGCATCGCATTGCATCAGCATATTTATATGAGAAAAGAGGTTTGTCTTAAAATCAAGGAAGTACGGCAATTTCATTATATAAATTTTATAGAGATTTCCTTTAAACTGCGAGGCATTAGTATAAAACAACTCATTTAAACATAAAGATATACATTAAATATTTATTAAACTGTGAAATAGTTAACTTTGTAGAGGCATTAGGTTATTTCGAAGCAGGCGTCATGAAACATGAGCAATGCCCTCGGCGGGACTAGAAACATGGACCTCTCGAATACGCGTCGAGTATGCTGACCATTACACCACGAAAGCATGCTAAGAAGATGGGCGAAATATCTTATATATTTCTTCTTTTAAAGAGCGACTGGGGATTAGGGAACACAATAGCCAAATCCTGGTGGTGGAGAATCATCATCCACTATCCTTTTTAGTTCGGGCGCCACTGTAGAGGCATTACGTATTTTTTTGTTTAAAGCAGAAGAAGTGAAAAATGAGCAATGCTCTCGCCGAGAATCGAACCACGGACCTCTAGAATACACGCCGAGCGTGCTGACTACTACACCACGAAGGTGGGTGAAATACCTTATAACTTATGATAATGAAACATGATTTCAACTGTCAAAACTATTTCAAACTGAGTCAAAACTATTTCAATAATGAGCTTGTTTTGCTGAAATTCGCAAAATCAAAACTACTTCAATAATAAGCTTGTTTTGCTGAAAATACCACTTTTAATAAAAATTAATGATAAAAATTAAGTTGCTTGTGAGAATGCACTATATTTTATAACGGGAAGCTCATTAAGAAAGAAATTCTTGAGAAATAGATTAAATGAGACAATACATATTTATGCTTAAGAACATTTATTTCAAGTTCTTTTTACAAGTTTGTTTCTTAAGACTAGAAAAACTGAAAAATCTTGTTCAATCTAGTTCAAATGAGAAATTGAAAACAAATGGAAAACCGTAATTGTGTTACTAAAACATACAATTACGGTTTTCCATTTGTATACTACATCAATTTAAAAAGAATATTTTTAGGAAAACTGGTGTGTGTGTGATTATGGCAACGCCTCGAGGGCTATCTGCCTAAGAGGAGGAATGCCTTCGTGGAGGACGTTCTAAGGGAACTGGCTCGTATACACGTTACACATGTGGAAAACCACGAAAACGCCCATGCAGCCAGCCCGTTCGCGGGATTCGAACCTCGGACCGAACTACCAGTGTTCAGCGACTTTACCGCTCGGCCGCTGGTGGGCTTTAGGAAAACTGGAAACAGAATATGCGAAGTAGGTGTCGATTATTAAAATTTTTAATGAAAAAGAGTTTTAAAACTCGATGGACTAAATATTCCTTGAACCTAGACCCGTAGCTTCAAGAAAAAATTACGAAAACTTTAATCGAAATTAGGAAAATTAATTTTTCAAATTATGAAATTTTTTTTTTTATCATGTGATGCATCACAAAAGAATATACAAAGTTTGTTGTAGGCATGTATGTCAAATAAGAACATCGTTTCTCGATTAAAATTTGTTTTCAGAATCATATATAAATATTTTTAAAGGTGTTTATACATGTTCATTATTCAATCATGAGTTACTAAAACACACTTTTTACGTTAGAAAAACACTACATACTTTCAAATTTACATTTCTAGAAATTCAAAGTTTCCGAATTTGCAGTTAATATAATTCAGTTTCACGAGATCTTAATAAATCATTCTTTTCGCCAAGTAAATTGTTTTAATTTATACAATTCTGACAATTTTACTGAAGTAGAAATATCTGCATTCTGTTAAAATTTTAAGATTTCTTTAGTAGAACGGAAAACAATTTACGAACTGAAAATTTTGTCACAGAAAGCTCGTATAGAAAATCTGAATACCTTTTATTTTTAATAAAAAATCACATAACCAAAATTTTCATACTAAGAAAGCCTGCTTTATTTCATTCGCTTCTTAAGCTGGGATCATGTGTCTCTGACCGTATGTTATAATAATTGGTCATGTGATCTTTTCAACACACTCTTTAAGTCACGGGTAATATTTCATCTATTTTTAAATAAACTGCTCTAATTATTTTAAGCATGAATCTTTTGCATGCTGATATGCTGCAATCGATTGTGTACGTGAAAGCTAAAGAATATGGGTAAATGAAAATCAAGGCATGTTAGCGCCCACGGGCAGCTTTTAAGAAATGCTGATCATGCATATATTTTACAGATCCTACGAAATACGCTCATTTTAAAATCTTTTATTTCAGATTTTTAATTAATGGAATCATAGGTCAACAAGTTTATAATTCTCATGTAATAGTTTCCGCTCAGTTATTAAATATTACAAAGTAATAATGGGAGTAGTGAAACACGATTTTACAGTTTGAAGAGATATAGTGCCAATTCTTTTTCACTATACAGAATTAAGTACTGAAGACACTTATTCTGTACAGTTAAAAGTTGATTATTAAAACCAACAGATGGCATAAGACCTGCTTTAAAAGAATTTTTTGAGGAGATCTGCTTGCTATCTTTGTTAGAACTTGCTATTTTACCTGCGGTTACATATTTTTGCATTTCCGAGTGTGAATTAGACAATGTAGGCTAAAATCTTTTAAAAATTGAATTCGAAGAAAACGTAAAATAATTTGAAAGTTAAATGCCACTAATCCAGTGGATAGCAAAGTTGAATTTCCGCATGTTATTAGTGATTTAGATTTCTCTTTCTTGTTCTTATTTTAAATTCCACATGGAAAAAATTACACTGTGGGTAAGATTTGGTTATGCAACATCATAATCGGTAAATTTAAATGGAATCATCTATATTTGATAATGAAAGTAATCATATAGTTACAAACATACATTCCACGCTAGCATTCACTTAAGGTTTGGGACAAAGATCAGGCAAGAACAAACGCACACTGGAGGGGGAAAAAAAAAAGACCATAGTTCTCCACATTTTTTTTTTTTTTTTTTTTTTTCATTCTACAGGGCCGATTGACGAAATTCAAATTGCGTTTTTCACGTCTGGAAAGAGCGACTTAGGATATATTTTAAATTGTATATGCAGCATTGATCTAATATAGGATCGGACTTTTTTATGAAATGACATGCTATTTTTTTTTCCATATTTCTATCCTACGACTCAAATTATGCCAAGCTGCAAAGTTTTGTAAAAATTCTCACGATTAGTTTTTAAAAAATTAGCTCGGAAAATTTTAGCTCATCAATGTTAATTTAATTTGATATATATTTATTAATATCTCTTTTTTTATTAAACTTATTTCATTCTTCCTTTCACATTCCGAAATTTAGGTTCATTCCAAATAAAATTCACCCTTATTTATTATTTACCTTTAAAATTTGTATTTTTAAGTAATTTTAATAAATTTTTGGGAAAAAAAATTTGAATTATAACCTAAAAAATTTTTACCGTCATCTTAAAGTAGACGTTTTTCTAAGCATACCAGCAAAAATTAGAGTTTTTTTTATTTAAAATTTCCTAAGGTATACATTAATTTACATCTCTTAACTACAGTAATGCTGAAAAATATTACATTTGAAAAACTAGAATTATTTTTCAAATAAAAGAAGCATGGTTAAAAATCAGGTCATATTTACCGATTGCTTAAAATTAACGGAAGGAATTATAATTTCTTTCTTCTTATGTCAGAAAGTTAAAACTTTCCGAAAATATTTTACATAATTGCTCGTAATCCCTACGTTTTGACATAGTTTACAATCATTTCTTTAATAAAAGTATTTGAAGTATTACATTAGTTTGTAAACGTGATATCAAACTGTGATAAAAATTTAGAAATATAACGCCTCCGAATATTTTCAGAAAAAAAAACATTTTTGTATCATAACATCGTATACAATATTTTAAGAATTTTAGTATGCTGTTTAAGAACACTTTTATGTTTATTACAAATTGAGATTTGATTTTTCAGTCCAATAGACATTCAGCCTTTCTTCCACAAGTATGAAGAATGTAGAACTATAAACAATTATAGTACCTTTTTACTTTGTAGAAATACATAAACATATAAGGAAGAAATTTCTGTTGTAAAACTGTATTTGAGGTACATACCTGACACTTATGTGGCACACTTGCATAGTATCCATCTTTCATGTTTTCGCAGTCGAAATCGATGTCTTCAGGTACTTTAATGTAGAAAGGATAGTCCGTTAAATCAAATCCTTTAAGTTCTCTTGGACGATTTGGGTCTCTCAAGAAGTCAATGAATCGACCATCAGTACGCGGCTTGTATTTGTTCCTCAGGTGTGGAGGTATACCTCCCGGGGGCGCTGCGGTGGTGGTACTAGTAGTGAATTTTTTGGTAGATGAGGGTTCCGAAATGATGTCAATGACATCCTCCGGTGGTGGTGCAAATTGAGATTCAGGGTCGAACTTGATGACAGGCCGAGATGTCGATCTGCTTTTGCCATTTGAAGGACGTCGAGCAAAGGTTGGCCGTTTTGAAAATGCTGGACGGGCAGTAGTTGTCGTAGTGGTGGTAGATGTTGTGGTTGCAATTGGTTCATTTGGATCTTCCTCACTTTCATAATAATAGTAATATTCTTCTTCTAATGGTTTCTCTGTCGTTGTTGTCGTCGTCGTAGTAGTTGTAGTGCTGCTAGTTCTTAATCTAGGCCTTCCTCTGGCTCTCCCACGAGTGTTAGAACTCCTGTGAAAAAGAAAGCCAATCCATGGATTTACAAAATAAATATTTTCGCTCACTAAAAATTTACCATAATGAAAAGGTATACATTAAAAATAGGTTCCGTAAATAATATTTAAAGATCCATCCGAAGCCTTTAAATAATGTCAGTAAATGAGAACTTGCTTTGTTTCAAATTTCAGCATGCACCAAAGTTAAAACTTCGAAAACAGACCACAGATCTTCGAAAATCCAAAAGATTCTCAGATAAAAGTTTCGCTCAGTAAGTTAAATAATAAAAAGACAAAGAAGATTAAATTTAAACACAGAAGAAACATATTTGACGTTAGCAACTGAAATATTAAAATGAATATTAGAATTTCAGATTGCAGCTTAGCATACAAAAACAAAACTTACAATTAGTTGAACAGAGTCTGTTATGTGCATATAAATGGAGACTAACTTACTAGTAAGTTTCTAGGGGTGAATTATAAACAAAAGATTATATCATGTAGATGAAATCAGTATTCATATTGAGGAATCGATAAAATAATTAGAGAACATGATATGATTTATTCAATTTTTTTGCCTGTTATGCAGAAAACTTAATATATAATACAACTTGTACCAGCTTAAGTAAATGAAGTAGTGCACTGCTCTCAAACTCAGATTGAACTTGGATCAAATGTACGATCTGAAAGTAGCTGAAGGGAAGCAATTGTAAGAAAAAAAAGAGAAAAAAATAACAAAATAAAATTTATTATAAATTTTAAAAGTTCGTAATATATATATGTCAAAACATACAAATAAAAATGACGCAAAAAAATTGAAATTTATACTTATTTTCTGCTGAAATTTGAAAGAAAATTTGTGCGCAGTTTGTAATTCAAACGGACTGACAGCTAAATATCAACATTTTCAGACTGACTTCTGTTCAAATAATTAAAATAATGAAGTAATCACTAAATAACTTACTTTTAGCCTAAAACTAAAAGGAAATATAAGAAAATTTCCCAAGGGAAACAAAACTTGAGAATAAATAACTGCAAGCATTCTCTTTCTTTTATTTATTAGATTTTTCTATGACGTATTCAGAAAAAATACATACTCGTATATAAATGATTATAAACCTTTTTGTTTCTACGCATTTCAGCTACAACATCTCATCGTACTGTGATTTTTGTAAAGTTTGTAATTTTCGAGGAAACTTATTAGAAAGTATCTTAATCACAAAATGCTGATATTCATCGACAATCTGTTCTTTTGTAGACTTATTAACTTTCAACTACGGAAAAGAACTGTTTATACGTAAATGTTTTTCCAAACAAAGCGGTTTTTCTTACTGCAAAAATTCTTAATTAAGGATATTTATCTATTAACAAGTATAATAAAAGCTAATGAAATTGCGTTTTGAAATCTTTGAATAAGCTTTATATGGAATGTAAATTAAATAACTTCATTTCTAGTTTTTCCGAAGTGTACTCAAGTTCGATTTCGATAATGAGAATAATGCAAAATTATATACCAAGCCATTACAATCTTATTTTTTTTACCAATTCTTGCCACAATAATGCTAATTGATTTATGGGAAATGTATTCGCGGGCCCCATAACATTGCTTTGAGCCGCATGAGGCACCCTTGCAGATGCTAACTAATTTAACGTCCACGCTCCTAGCAAATAAATTTAATTTTTTCTTGGTACATTTCTATTTGAGTAAATTTAGTAAATACAAGAATTTAGTTCATGTGAAAACTGGCTATTTATATTATTTTCTGTCCCTTTAGACTAAAGACGTTTTACTTTATCTAGGTCAATTTAAATTTATTTATGATCTTTATTATTCTGTAGAAAATAAGTTTTTACTATTGATTTTACAAACCCAAGTTATATTGAAAACAAGTTTAATTGATATCAAATCTGAAAGCCTGTTGATTTTGGCTTATAACGGTAACTCTTTAAAAGATATAAATTAAAATTTTGTATCGTTGAGAGGGAATTATCTGCTTACAATATTAATATAAAAAAATCTTATGGTAATCATTCAGATTTAGCTTAAATAAATTAAATTTAAATTTTTACTTTTCAATGTGTTTAAATTAAAGTCAAATTTTGTATCATATTAATTTATTTGTTGTAATTTGATAACTTTTATTAAAAACTCAAAAATTAAAATCAAAATAAACTTATACTTCCTTAAATTCATTATGAAATACATCAAAAATAAATAAAGTGTTTAATGTAGGCCATGTTCCATTTTGTAAATAGTGTGTTTTATTGTAACTGCTTTATAATAAATCTCTATTTTTAATTATACTTTACCTCCTGGTCGCTGTATCACTGGTTTCAGCTGCTGGCTTCTTGTCTTCGTTCTCGGTTCTTGTAGCAACGACGGTCCGTGCAGACGGTCGAGGAGGTGGAGGCTTGTTAAGAATGTTAGCGACCACATCAAAGCGTTGGCTTTGAGCGGGTGTCGCTGCTCTGAAACGAGGCCTTGATGAGAATGCAGGGGACATTTTAGGTGTTTGAGTTGTGGTAGTGGTAGAGCTTTGAGATCCAAACCTAGGTCTTCCGGCAAATCTATAAAGCAAAATGCAAGTTAAAGAGATAGCTTTTCATTCTATATCACCGTAATAATACTTAAATACAGAGCTGTTCAAAATGATTTATCTTCTTTTAGATACATGTTATTCCTTACCTATTTAAAGTGTTTGAAATTAATATGTATGAAATGAAAAAATTTACGTGTTTTAGAATACCATTAAAAATAACTCTACTACTTCACTATTGATGTATATGGAAGAATCTTTTTAAGAAAATGGCGACTCCACAGCTGAAGTCATCTTCCATACGGTAATATTTTAGATTTAATTTAATAATTATAATTTAACCTCAGTTATATATACAATGCGAAGCTGATCAATATTTCATTAAGAGAATTTACAGATAATATTGTCACTGCGAGTGAAAATACACTGAATACATGAACACCTTGAGTTGTTAACAAAAAATTAAAAGAATAGGACACATTTCCTTTCCAAGGAAAAAAAGCAGATTGTTATAGTCGGAAACAAGGAATTCCGCAGTCGTTATCTGGCATGTTTTGAAAAGCAAATTGCAAATAAAGCGAAGTCAAATATCAGATGCAAGACTAGCAGAAAAACTGAAACAAATTAAATTTCTAGCATTTCATGCGAAATGCTGTGATTTATGCGGAACCTGTTCTTCGAATAAATCCTAAGTTTCAGTTATCACGGATGTACATTTGAAAGAAAATTAATTTGAATGGTCAGATACAAATTTAATCAGGATGTGCTTTGCGGTAATCTAATAAATCCAATACAAATTCAAATAACACTAGTAGAAACTAATAAGACAGAAACTGAATCAATCAGGCGTTTGTAATACGAACTATCAGATCTATATATCATATCAGATCTATATAACTGAAAATAATAATAGAAACTAGTAACAAAGAAATTTAACTATGTTCTTACATATAATTTGATGAGTTGGAAATGATAAGCATACTTTCTCTACAAATCGAACAAAAGAATAGGAATATAATTGTTTGCTAGATAATTCACCAATGACTTAGAGAAAAACGTTGAGGGCGTAATTTACAGCAAATCATATTTCAATCGATGCATTACATACTACATACTTTTCAATTCTTATCAAGCTTATCAGAAAAAGTAATTAATTTATATATTGTCTGATTGTGTGTGCAAATTGTGCCTCATCTGAGATAAGTAAAACAGCGCAAATAAGGCATAAGTTACATATTATTAATAAATATGATATACAGCATTAATATGGCATACAGTCTAGAAACCAAATGTTCCGCATCAGTCTCTCTTATAATGTATTAAATTTGTTCTACAAACCCAGCATCAATATAATGTTGATTTTTTTGTCTAATTTTAAACCCAGCTTCCTTATTGTTATTAATATACCATTCATATGAATTACATTTCTGTATCTGCAGATATTTTTCAAATTGTGTACTTAGTGTTACCATAGTAAAGTGTGTATATACACTGCAAGTTACAGAGATGTAAATAGCATTACAAAGAAGGGACATTCCTGCACGCTCGATGGATGAAAGCAAAGGTGGGCAAACTAAGGAGCAGTTCCTCTTTCTTTTCTCCAAGGCAAGATGGTAGGCGTTGCCCAAGGATGGTTCAATGTACTAGCTTTCGATACTTCTAAGAAGGGCAGAATGAACCAGTTCTTTATTTACCATCTGATAATTCCTTTGGATAGCTATAATATTGTCCAATAAAATATAGTATTAATATCAAAGTATCCTGTCTCGTTTCGTCTTCATGTTAAATTTATTCATGAAAGGTCTTTTAAAAAGTGACTAATTAATCGTCTTGATTTCTTTTGCTAATTATTTCTTAGAATTATGTTACTATATAAGTGAAATACTCCAAAGCCTAGTTATTTCATTTTTAAATTTGTAACTTTGAAGTTCTCTACTTCCTTATCTAATAGTTAAGCTCAAAAAAACGACTTCCATGTCTTATGATACCATTATACTCTTTACTTCGTTACTCAGAATAATGCTTATTATTATTTTTTGCTGGTTGTTTCCATTAAAATACATAACATTATTCTTTAAGCTACAGATAAAGAATAATGTATATGGATAATGTATATAATTAGATATAGATAAAGAATAATGTATATAATTAGTAGTATTTTTTCGCATTAAAATATACGTATGAATTAATATCAAATAAAACTAAAATATTATTGCCAAAATACCATATGAAGCCTGTAAATAGAATGGCTGCTTTTTTATGGGAAGTCAAATAAGTTTTCTTTTTAATTACAAATGCATTTACTTGTGGGATTCTAATGTCCATACATATGAAGATTTTTGATTCCTGCTGTTCAGTAAGAAATTTGCACGATTAAATCTTTTTTCTCCGTTTTAACATGATGTTTTATGCTTGTGAACGAAACAAAAATGGCATAAGAATCACGTGAGAAATGCCATTCTAAGTTCATATCTCAAAGACATTAAAGTTAACAAAATATTAAATACACATAGCTCTGTAGTTGGAAATACTTAAAAAGGATACATCATAACGAAAATAAATCATTCATAAGAATCTTCTCTATATAGGTGTGTACCTACGTAGTATGTATATATAATATCTTTAATGAAAGGAAACGAAGCTTAAGTGTATCTTCAGAAGCTCTTCTGCTTTTTAGGAATTCAAAAATGAAAATTTTTAATTTCAATGCATTTTTTATTTAATAATGTAAGACTTTTCATGAGCGAGTTTGTCATTCGTTCTGACTTTCAAACTTAACGCTAGTGGAAAGTGTAATGGCTATCAAGATACAAGCATAGGATAGGAAATAACAGGAAAAATCAAATCTTTTTAATCCGTGAACTTCTGCTCTTGTCTCGATGATAAAAAAAGCTCGTGGCAGATAATAACAGCTGATATTACGCTTGAAGCAACTAGCTGGTTTGATTTACTAATTGTAGCATTAGATTTGGGTGAAAAGGTTCAGTTTAAATTAACCATCCTGTTTACTGAAAACTGAATGCGTTAATATTTGACATTGTCTGTTAATAAATTTGCAATTAGTATTTCAGTCAATTTTCAAATGAAAGTTAAGAAGCTACTCGGTTTTTGTTAAAATAACTATTAATATTATTATTGTTAAATATAATTTCAGTAAATAGTTTATTTAGTTCGTTACTATATCTTTTCTTACTATTAATATTTAAATGAATAATAAATCACCGCCTTTAAGCAAGGTCAACCTAAGCAGGTTAGCTAGATAGCTGGCTTTATTAAAAATTACCTACAAAACTTCATATGAAATTTCAGCTTTCTTGAAGTTATATGAATACTTAAATAAATAAATATAAAACAGTAAGTTATGCAAAAGGTATATAATCATCACCTATTATTAAAGACTACTGTTCTTGAAGTCGGTCTCTGTGGTGTCGGGGTAGTCGTTTTAGGAGCTTCCGTGAAAGAAAATTCTTCAGAATAGTCTTCTTCGGGTGGAGGTTGCCTTCCACGGAAATGCGAGACTGGTCTTTTCTCTTCTTCTTCACTGTTATCATATTCTTCAATTTCTTCTAATTCTTCAGGAGGGGGAAACTGCCGGCGCCTGGACAGAGGGAATCCTAGTTGTCCCCCTGATCTAGCGGGGACTTGGCGTTTGACCTATGAGAGAGATGATGGAGGTTTCAACCAATTAATAAATAGTAAGAGATCTGATGTAAAATTTTAGATTTTTTATGGAAATTTGTAATATTCTTATCACATAGGCAAAAGTGTATTTAAATGTATCAATGCAGTGAAGTTATTAAAATTTTCTGGCTAGATAGCTGGCTTATTAATATACCATACTTCTGGCCTTATAGAGTGAATATGTTTTTCAAAGAAGAAAAACATGCAATGCTTTCATCAGGACTTGAACTCCGAACATCACACTGCTAACGGGGAGTGCTTCCAGTTACGCCACAAAAATCATACGGCAAGAAGGAAGAAATAGTTTACATACTATTGCAAGAAACGCCAATATAGGCTACTTAGAGAAAGAACTTTTAGACTACTCAATATTTTGAGCCATCCTGAAGAAAGCTAATTAAAATACAGCGTGAAGAGAAAAGGTTTTAAATACAGAGGCCCTTTCATAGGCTGTATTACAAAATTATATAAAATTTCAAAATAATTTTCAGGTACCAAAGAACCTTTGAACAATATCTATTAATTCTTCCGGTAACGGAAAAGTAAGTGTTGATTTAATAACACAAATTGTAGTCGGCAGTTCATCTTTTGAACAGAAAATGTTATGCGAATCTGCTTATTGAAGTCAATGTTTAAATCACATGTTTTTGTAAGAATCTTTAGTCCTTATGTTTTATCGTACCCACCTTAGTAGAAGTCGCCAAATTTTCGGAATCTGACGAACTCTGGCAACCATAATGCCATAATGCGCATAATAATCCTTCAGTGAAGCAACGTTTGCATTTTTGCATATGTTCTTTCTGTTGTATTCCAACGGCTTTTATAAACAAATCGTGATAATTTATGCCTTAATTTTAAAATATGCAAATACGGGAATATTTCGGTGATAGAAGAAACTGCGGTAAATTTCTTCAGAAAAGCAGAATTTTGACGGAAAATCTCTAAAGAGAACAATGAGGAGATACGTTTTGTAGATAGCCAATGGTACCGGAGTTAACGCGATGTTCCGCAGTTCTCTGACTTTTTAAAATGTAAACAGATCGCTGTGTACTTGGGGAGAAGAATAGTACAAAACATTACAGAAATTTTGGGGGAAAATGTATTTTATTTTTTAATGTACAACGAAATATTTATTTAATAGTTAAAATTAACACTTTAAATTACTGAAGGGTGTTTCCTTTTCAAATGTTGATAATTTGCACACGTGCAATACATATCGAAAGTTTGTGAATCTTTTGTAAAAAAAAAAGTAGCGAAAACTACCAACTTGCACTCGGTAAGTAACTTTTACCTTTTCATTAGTAAAAATTCTCCGAACTGCGCTAAGGTGGTTGCGTTAATACGTAAGTACCGACTCTTTTCACTCGCACGAAATATCAAGTGTGAAACAAAATACAAGTGTCTAGAAAATTTCCAATTTTGTTTCTTCCTTTAGAATTTAGAATTCCTTTCATAAAAATATTTTCCTAATTCCTAATAAAATTCCTTTAATGTAGTATTTATACTTTGATAGAGTATAAATTGATAAGGTAGAAATTTGTGAGCCTAAGTATTCACTATAAACTATACGTTCACGGTAAGGTAATATTTAGGCTAAAAAGCTTCATACACTCGGTGGTAATAAAGCTAATAATGGTCAGAATAAGCAAATGTAGTTTTATCATATAAAATTTCAAATGAATACTCCCGATTTAAATATTAGTTTTTAATCATATGACAACTCACTGAACTTTGAAAGGCCTCTCTCGAGACTTCTGGCATCGTAAAATCCGCTGAGAAACATTGGCTTAGGAGGCAAGAAAATATGTATAATTTCATAAATTCAAGTTTTAACAAAATGCATTATTGCTTCCCGATCCACACCACTTGCGCTTTTAAATTTCATGAAATTTCATTAATCATTATCTTGAAAAAATAGAAATTGATTATTTCATTGTCACGTGATTTAGGAATTATGTAACTAATTACAATTAGATAAGTTTTGGAATTCCGAATTATCAAATTATCTCACTTAAATAACAGGTAATTTAAAACTGCAGTAAGTAAGCTGATGGGATTGGAACTCATAATATCAATGGAAAAGTGTAGGCAAAATGCTGGAACATCAGGAAAAGGAAGTTATCATAAAGCAACGTATTTTGCTTTGGAATAATTGACATAAGCTATTCTTTTATAACAAAAGCAGAAACTCATTAAAGAAAGCAGCAGCACATGGTTGCATATAGACATATCGAAATTTGTATAAGAAATATGTCAAAATCCAAGATTAGTGAAGTATCAAAGTGACCTTCCGTGGATCATGTAGAGTTAATATTAGTGACCTCTTCAAAAAAGCGCTAGAATCCTTCAAATAATAATTTGTACTGTAGAGTCATTAAGTTATTTTAAAGAAAACGGGATGTAAAAAAAAAAAACGGGAAATGACCTCGCCGGGACTCAAACCTGGACCTCTCGAATACGCCCGAGTGTGCTAGCGTTTCACCACGAAGGCATGTTAGAAGGAGGAAGAAAATACAAGTGCTAACTAAAAATTTTATGGATAGTTTAAAAAGTAGTGTGTGGGAAAAGCATATAAGAACTATGAATAAAGTTACCAAACTTAGTGTTCATAGCAACAGATTATTTGCCAACCATTTAATTAGGTGAAATTTTGCTGAAATATTACATTTCGAGGTTAATGTATCAAATAATATTCTAGGTTCCATATAACACTTCTGATGTATCATAAAAGTTCACTGAACTGAATGACAAAAGATCCTTTTTGTTGTGGACATAAAGAAAATCATAGTGTCGGTTTTTGGAAAAATCTAAGATGAGAAAACATCTTGAAAATTAGTGTCAATGAATTTAAATTTTATAGCAGTTTATCTCAGACTAAGTGCAGCTAGATCACATATAATCTATAATTTTAAGCAAGGATAAGCTGCGAATTCGTAAAGGTGTGTAAATGAATCAACGAATGCAATTTTTAGATAAGAACATGTGATTTCAGCTCTATTGGCAATCTGAAATAGAAAATTCTCGTCTGATACGTTTTTACTATTGCAATAAATATCAACTGGGTAACAAAACTAAAAAAAAATTATGTGTACACTACATGACTTCCTTGTACAGAATATTTAATTATGCGTATTTTTGCTGCATTTCATTTAAACTTATTTCCTCGAATTTCATTAGAGATATACTTCTCATTCAATTAATTCAATTCTCCCTTTGCGGCAAGGCAAAGATACATAAAACCTCAGAATATCTTTATTAAAAATTGAAAAAAATAGAAAAATCTGAAAAAGCAAATACAGTTAAAACAATTAGAAAATAAAAAAAAAAAAAATCTGAACGCTTTCAGATTTTTTATTACGCCTAAAGAGGCTTTTTTTAACGTTTTGTTTTATTTATTAAATAAAGGTAACACAATACTTCACACAAAACGTTCTTCTAACTTGACACAAAACATTCTTCGAACTTAAACCATAAAATTCATTTCAACAACAATATCAGAAAAAAAAAAAAAAAAAAAAAACCTGAAATTTTTCAGATTTTAAATTACGTCCAAAGGGACGTTTTTTTAACGTTTTGAGTGTTACCTTTATTTATTAAATATCATGTTCTTTGCACTTAAACCATAAAATTCAGTTCAAGAGCAATATCGCAAAATAATGTTAAATTAAGCATATCTTTAGAATTTCCGATATACACAGTCTCGCGAGCTGAAGATAAAAGTATTTTTTTCTATATAACGTTGCCATTTCTCGCTTTTAAAGCATTGAGTTTGTAAATCAAAAATTCGTTAAAGTTTTACAAAATATAAAATCTATAATAAAACAAATTCCAAATTTGGGATTTCAAATGCCCATATTCGCAGTAGGATTTCGTCATTCAAAATTCGATGGCTCTATGTACCATTGTTTTATCACAATGCGAGAAATAGACAATCATTTATGCATATTTTTCATTATTTAATTTCTTCAAATATAATGCAGGACTCTAACATTTTGTGGCAACAGTTTGAAAAGTGAACCGACGTTTATGAGTCCGACGCAAAATGCCAAAACGAAAGCAATAGTCCTTCGGGACTGAAATCTCTTTGGACTAAAAAAATATTATATCACAGTTAAAGAATAACTGTGATTACACAGTTAAAGAATAACCATGTTGTCCAAGTTTTGCTTCCAAGTTTTGCATTTATTCACATCTCATACATAAACATATTAGACTGAAATATAATCTAATTAATCGAGTAATATGAGAAAAAGAATAAAGAGTAAACTAACCTAGTAAGCAAAAAATACTCGTTACATTCCGAATTCTAAATATTAGTTTACATAAACATTTATCGCAAGGCCTGTCGGGAAAAACATATCACACGATTGCGAATGAACGATCACCAGAGATCACATGATCGTTTTATTTTCAATAGTTTCAAAAGTGAATCGACGGAAAATGCCAAAACGAAATTAGTAGCCCTTCTGGGCAAATTGCCCCTTTGGGATAATAATTTTAACAATTAAAATTAGAGTTTCTACGCAAAAAAAGAAGCAATTAGGCCGCCGTGCAAAAAGGCAGATTTTTCGGTGCACAAAACTGAAAGTTTATTTTTGGTCCCATTCGGCAAAAAGACAATGAATGTGCAGAAACTAAACTGCTCTATTACTAACTAAACTATTCTGCTAAATTTCAAATGTAAGCAAATATGGCTGTTATGGTAAAAAAATTAGGCTTAATCTCCCTTAAATAACTTTTAAATTGTTGATAACTCTACAACTATTGCACGCAGATAAAGTAAAGGCATGAAAACCTTAACCTGAAGATAAAAACAACATAATTCAATCACTTTTAATGTACAAAATGCACAATTTACCAACATGTAAGAATAAAATAACTGAGCTCACGGAGCCAAGTAACAGGGTGGGTATATATATATATATATACATATATATGTATATATATGTATATTTTTGGTGCATCTGATTGCAACCAAAAAGGGGGGTTCACAACTACATATTACAGCAGTCCTATGTACAAATTTCAACGTTCTGAACGAAGCAGTATTAGTGAGTTATATACTACTGAAATCTAGGAAAAATCTTAAGCCAAAATTTCATATGAATCTTCATTTTCACATTAAGAAACATTTACTGCCTATAACAAGTATCTTCTTTTGTTCGTTTTTAAAACTGCGTAAAAGAATAATGGCTAAGGATTTCGGAAAATGCGCGTATGAAAATATACAAGAAACAGACGATATCAGTCAAGGAAATGAGTACTTCTCCAATGATAATTGTTTTTCCTATACTGCACTGTATTAATTATAACATAAGATTCTTGACTGTCTTATGTTAGCTATCATTAGCTATCACTAACTGAGACATATTTAAGTACCTCAATTTTTTAAAAAGTAATAAATTAAAACGGATTAAATATAGCAATGGAAGATTTCTTTGAGGAAAATGAGATCGAAGCAGTATCTGAAGCTACTCGTTTTTGAATTATGCGAGATACATACATACATATGTACAAACGTAAAAAAAATCTCTTTTGAATTCATTTAAATCCTTTTTGTTCATTTTTTTGTTTTCATTTTGGAAAAAAAGAGCCTTTTTTTTTTTTTGTCCTTATGTACAGATGTCACAATAAAACATTTTTTCGATTTCGTTCAAAATACAAAAATTTCGATTTCGTACAAAATTTCGTTCGATAACGGTTAAAATGGATATTTTTGTTGAAGTATGATACCCGAAAGTTTTCGCAATTACAATACTCCTTTACATGTACAAGGAAGTAAAAATGAGTGCTGAATTTTTCTCACAGCTTGGTAAGAATTCTTGAACTCTCTTTAGTTTTGAAATGATAATAAATTATTGCTCTATAGGCATTGCTTTGAAATTGAATACGGTAAGCTAAAGATTTTTATTTACTTTGTTTACGACTGTTTCCTAGGAGGTAATTTAATCTTAAGATTTAAACATTTTTAATGAGAAAAATATAAAATTGAAATGAGTTTATGAACATTTATTTCTCTAAAAATGAGGTGATTTTAGTAACTATGATCTCTCATTGAAATAATAATTAATAAATAAGCTAGCATAGTATAAAATTTGTGTTAAAAAGGCAACAATATTTGTAAATGAGTGAGTTTGAAATATTTGCAAATTATTTTTTAACTTGTGCAAATATAAGTATGAAAAGCAAAAGCTCATTTACCAGACTTCGAAAGCCATTAATTAATGAGACATTCATAGTTAGTTACAGATAGAAATATAAAAGCATAGGAACTGAAAGAAAACAAACTGGAAGTAAGAGACGAGTTTAGTAAAATTTTCATTAATATAAATAAAAACTGAAAAAAAAAATACGACAGTGGGTTTAACTAATATTTGCATATCCTCATTAGGCAAATTTGAACAGAACTCAACCTATTAAATTCCATTCCAGAGACTAATACATTTTGGCCAAAAATGGTTAGTGAATGGACTACTTGATGTTTATCTGAAAACTTTCCGGTGAGCGATACAAACTTTCAATATGTTCCGTATGGGCAATCAAGAGGAACAATGAACTGCAAATTATTGAAACAAACATGCTCTGAGCTGGTTAATACTGAAACTTATGTATGCATTATTCAACAATATTTTTCCCTTTTGACAGTTATAGTAAGTTTTCAGGGAAACGTAGAAATAAATGCCACATAAAATTGGATAGCCTTATCATTTCTTTTGTACAGAATAGTCTATGAAAGTAAAAATTTTGACTCTTTTTCTAGTGAGTTATATACTACTGAAATCTAGGAAAAATCTTAAGCCAAAATTTCATATGAATCTTCATTTTCACATTAAGAAACATTTACTGCCTATAACAAGTATCTTCTTTTGTTCGTTTTTAAAACTGCGTAAAAGAATAATGGCTAAGGATTTCGGAAAATGCGCGTATGAAAATATACAAGAAACAGACGATATCAGTCAAGGAAATGAGTACTTCTCCAATGATAATTGTTTTTCCTATACTGCACTGTATTAATTATAACATAAGATTCTTGACTGTCTTATGTTAGCTATCATTAGCTATCACTAACTGAGACATATTTAAGTACCTCAATTTTTTAAAAAGTAATAAATTAAAACGGATTAAATATAGCAATGGAAGATTTCTTTGAGGAAAATGAGATCGAAGCAGTATGTCCTAGTCTGAATTTCTATAACTGATAAATTTAAACACTTGCTTAGGGTTCATTTGAAATGGAAAGGTTAAATGTATTTATTACACTTATTATATGTGATCTCTATTTTTGTTCAGAAGAAAATCATTCTTCGCACTGAATACGTTCACTAAAGTCAGTCATAAAACAGCTGTCTATTCAATATTTCATATCCAGTACGTTTTTAAATATATAAATGAATTGTTTTAAGAACATTTAACGACATTGAATACCTTTCTTTTTTTTTCATAAATTCGTTTACGGAATGAAATCGTTATACTAATTTTACAATTCTAGTCGAGGGTTTTCCTAATTTCTTATCCCTGATGCTGAATATCTTCCTTTTCTTAATCCATTACGGCAAAATGTGCATTTATTTTTGCTTGATTTCTTGAGGGATACCCACCTATGAAAGAGATGCCTTCGTGTAGAATGTTAAGGCAAAGTGACTCCATATTCACGTAAACTTACTTCCAAGGTATTTTAAATTTGCAGCAACTGCAGTAAAATTTGCGTAACATCGAGCATTACGTTAAACAAAAAAATCTGATGTGTACACCACATGACTTCCTTGTACGGAATATTAAATTATACGCATTTTTTCTTGCATTTTATTTAAACTTATTAGATTGAATTAAACTTACTTCGCCGACAGCGCATAAACCACAATAGAATAAATGCATTCTTTAAAATTCACTTTGTTTACCATAGCGACACTCTGGCGCTAGGTTTACTTAATAGTATTATATTTCCTTCATATTATAACTCAGAATGCACAAAATGTATATCATTTAAAGAATTATCTAATCGTTGCCACATGTTCTATTCAAATACTATAATAAAGCTAGAACTAAGTATGAAAGAAATTAAGCAAACAAAACAGAAACAGTTTTTCACAGACGATTGAGTATTTCTCATTTAATTAATTCAGTTCTCACTTTGCGAGAAGGCAAAAATACATAAAAATTCAAAATATCTATATTAAAAATTACGAAGTAAATCTCAAACGCTTATTTCCTTGAAAAAATTACAGAAAGAATTATGCATGATTTAATTGGCAATAATAAATGAATGCGTTATCTTTGTTGCTGCGAAGCTAAGTTTCTCTAGATTGGCAACAAATTCACTAGTCTCCTGTTTCAAACGTAAACATCAATGGCCGCCATTAAAAACAGGCTTAGCGGCAATTAAACAACTTTAAAATTGGTGATAATTCTAAAAATATTGCATACAGAGTTACTAAAGGCATAAAATCCTTAACCGGAAGATAAAAACAACATAATTCAATCATTTTTAAAGCAAAAAATGTACAATTTACAAACATATAAGAGTAAAGAAACTGAGATCACTGAGCCAGGTAATAGAGTGGATATATATATAAATATATTTATATACGTTTGATGCTGCCGATTGCAACTAAAATACGAGGTGCACATCTACATGTTATAGCAGTCCTATATACAAAATTTTAACGTTCTAAGGCTACTCGTTTTTGAGTTATGCGAGATACGTACGTACATACGTTCGTACAGACGCCACGAAAAGTTCTCTTCAGAATTAATTTTAAAGCAGTTTTATAATTTTTTTGAAGGAAAAGAGTATTTTATTCTGTCCTTACGTACAGATATGACGCAAAAACATCGTTAAATTGCATTCGATAGCGGTCAAAATGGATATTTTCGTTGAAATATGCTGCCTGAAACTTTTCGCGATTACAATATTTCCTTTTTACTTCGTACAAGGAAGTAAAAACATCACTGATTTGAAGTGACAGAATGGAAGAATAACTTTTCATTCGAACTTCCATTAACATATACTCTACTTAAGCGGCTATTCCCCATTTAACGGACGTCAAAGGATAAATATACAAAGGATTACTGGACTAAATTTCCTGGTCTCGAAGGTGAGGCTACTGCAGTTCTATTTAGCGAATACTCCGTGGTAATAGATAAAAAGCAGATCCAGCAAATATTCGTTAACAGAAAATTCGACTGCATATCAATGCAGTTCAACAAGGTTCAAAATTATTTCTTATTACATTTATTTATATTTCGAATTCCATAAAAATATTATTTAACATAATTCTTCGAACAAATTTTTATTTCTTGATTTTTTAGTTATATTAACATCTTGTGAAAAAAATAGCATCATTGCCAATGTTTTAAAATTATCCTTTTGTTAGCTGAAGCAAAAATTTTTGTGAGTTTATAAATCATCATTAAAATCACAATTCTTATATTTTTGCTAATATCTGTGCTTACTATATATGTATAATATAAATATGCAATTAAGTTGCGAATTTCAGCTGATTCCTGCTTATATTACCCTTAGATTTTATTAGATGACTGTTGAATACAACAAATAGTTTGATAATTGATAATGGCTAAGAATAAGAGAATCACCTAGGAAGAAATAAAGACGAGATTTTTCGACCACTCAATTCGTATAATATTGTTTTTCCCGCAAAATCAAATGCTGTGAATCAGAGTTTATAGTAAATGATAGATTGTAGACAATTTCATTGCAGTTACAAGTACTGAGCTATTTCAGTATTCATTAACTTACGCCTGATATTGTTCAGTCAGGCATTGCGGCTGTGAATATAATAATTAAGCGATAGAATATCGCCGAATTGCAGAAATTGTAACTGCACAGAAGCGAAAAATCTGAAGAACTCACAGTCCCTCAGTTGGAATTGTCCGCTAAAAGGGATACTAGTTGTACATCTGTATAAGAGTTTGTCAACTACTAATGACATAAATTAATATAAGCTTTTAGTTAACATCATGAAAAATGGTCTTTTGTCTTCTACATCTATAATCTATAGTAGAATAATTTCTTATTCTTCTTAACAATTTCGATACATTCATTTATAGGCATTTCTGTATGATTAAACTAATTACGAAATAATAATAATAAGCCCAACACATACGAACTGACAGCAGATTAAAAATCTTATTTATTTTATAAATGGTAAAAGTCTAAATGTCTTATAAATGGTAAAAGTCTGCATAATAATAATAATTATCATAACGTTAATAATAATAATATTAATAATAATAGTCTTTTTTGTCGAAAACAAAGATTTGAAATATGCAATAACTTCCTGAAACTTCTATATGCAGATTAAGGACATACTCAGTTATTTCGCAATCATATATCTCACCTATATAAATGCAAAATTACTGCTAAAAATTTAAATTCGTGCAAAATTGAATTAGATTTTTTAAGACTAAAAAGAATTGAATTAGATTTCATTGAATCTAATAGAATTGAATTTTTAAGACAATTGAAATTTTAAGAAGAATTGAATTTTTAAGTGTGTGTGTGTGATTATGGCAAAGCCTCGAGGGCTATCTGCCTAAGAGGAGGGATGCCTTCGTGGAGGACTTTCTAAGGGAAACTGGCTCGTATACACGTTACACATGGGGAAAACCACGAAAACGCCCATGCAGCCAGCCCGTTCGCGGGATTCGAACCTCGGACCGAACTACCAGTGTTCAGCGACTTTACCGCTCGGCCGCTGGTGGGCCTGAATTTTTAAGACTCTACTAAAAAGAATTGAATTATAACACTATTAAATTAGATTTTTTAAGACTCTACTGCTACTTTTTATTTTTAAGACTCTGCTAAAAAGAATCCTCATACGTGATTTGATTTGAAAAGATTAACTACAATAGATAATTATTATTCTAAGCGCAAATAACTGAAGGTAAAATTAACTGGTTTTATACATTTCATGACCTTGTATTTGAAACTGATTTACTGTTATTGCTTTCTCATTTTCCTTATGATATCATTTTCAAAACAAAACAAAAAAAAGCCCCATATCACATAAATTTCTTCGAATTTAAGTGTTCGGTTTTAGTGTTTTTAACTTCTATTTATTTCCAAAATTTAGGAGTTACTTAAAAATGCCAGTCACTAATTCAAGATTTTCCCTTTCGTTTAATATTTTATTAAAATTCATCAAAATAGTAATATATCACATTTTTTAAAATTTATGTATTCAATAAAAATTAATAATTATTAATAATTCACATAATTAATTCTCAAACCCGCTATTTATTTATTGTAATAAAATAAAAAAATCTTTAAAGAATTAGTAATGCTATTAATTTTATCTACTGTTTATTACATACATAATTCATAAAATATTAGCTCTGCTTATTTTATGTCATTTCAGTGATAAATTAACGATATTTTACCACAAATAGTAAAAAGGTTGAATTTTTCAAAAATAATTATACAGTTATTTTTGCAAGCGATTTTGTAGTTATCGAAACATGTATATTACTAATATCTTTCTGACATTTAGCATCATTATTAACGAAATTGCTTTTAGTTATAATTAATGGAAGAACATAATTAGTCCAAAGTGGCTTTGTCCCTGAAGGACTATTGTTTTCGTTTTGCGATTTTGCGTTGAATCACTATAAATGTCCGTTTCACTTTTCAAACTGTTGCCACCAAATGTTAGAGTCCTGCATTATATTTGAAGAAATTAAATAATGAAAAATCTGCGTAAATATATGTGTATTTCTCGCATTGTGATAAAAAAAATGGTACATAGAGCCATCGAATTTCGAATGACGTAATCCTCCTACGAATATGGGCATGTGGAAGACCAAATTTGAAATTTGGAATTTGTTTTATTACCGATTTCATATTTTATAAAACTTCAACGAATTTTTAATTAACAAACTCAAGAACTTCAAAGCGGGAAAAATGGCAACACTTTACGGAGGAAAAAAAAAAATCTTTTTATCTCCAGCGCGCGGAACTGTGCATCGGAAATTGTAAAGATATGCTCGTTTTAAAATTATTTTGCGACATTGCTATTGAACTTAATTTTATGGTTTAAGTACAAAGAACATGATATTTAATAAATAAAGGTAACACACAAAACGTTTAAAAAACACCCCTTTAGACGTAATTTAAAATCTGAAACCTTTCAGATTTTTTTTTTTTTTTTTTTTAATATTTATCTCTTATCTACAAAAATTAAAACTCCGTAAATGCGTCAAAAATAAAATTCTTACCCTTTTAAGTGTTCCAGTTTTGTCATCTGCCAAACATGCTGTAAAAAAGGAAAAAAGGTCACTAGTAATAAAAAAACACAATCTTTAAATTCTCCATAACACTGTTAAATAAATTACCTTTTAAAATGAAACATTGTAATTAAGAATCCTTAGCATTTCAGCACTTATTAAACTCAAATAGTGAACAATTACTTCCGAGTTTTAAAATAATAATTTTTTAATTTCCTAAATATACAGAAATTTATTTATATTCCAAATATATATACATTAAATTTGCATAAAAATGTTCTCAGTTATATTTTAGTTGTCTCCCTCTTCCTCCAACCAATTCATGTAATATGTTTTAGAAAAAACTGAAATAGTGATTTATCTATTTTCAGAACATATATTTGCTCAAATTATACTGTTATTTACATTCCTGATGCATTATCAACATACTGATTTATGTTATTGGAATACTATTAGCAATTCTGTGAAGTAATTTCACTAAAGATGCTAAAAACGCTGAGAAATAACTTCATACACCGAAGGAGGACAAAATAAGTTTTTCCATTTGCTATAAAACTTACGCGGCTTAAAAATAGACTTGAAACATATAAGTTCCGATATTTGTTTCTGGTATATTCTGTTCATAAAATGCGTAAGACAAAGAATACTAGGGAATAAAACTAATTTAATGTAAATTCGACCTAAAATTGCTTCAGCATGTTATGCGAAGTTGTTTCCGCATTTTTCTCAAACATAACTACGAATGCCATTCTCTTCTAAGATTCTCAAAGGAAGAAATAATAACTTTATAAACGCTTTCTGCATCTAAATCCCTTACAAATATTTCGATTATCATGGAAAAGTAATTATTTTGCACTGCAATTTTATACCGCAGTTAAAGAAGTTCTGTTCTCTTCTTCCTATGCTGGTTACAGAAATCTAAATAAGTAGCAAAACTGCGATAGCTGATTGGTTGAAAAATATACAAATTGCAATGCTTTTTAAAAAGTAAGAAAAAATGAGCGTTTTCTTGTTCCGGAGATGATTACATGAAGTAGCTACTTGTCTGTCCTGAGTGTGATAAGGACTCGCAAGATTAGTTTCATTTGTGGAATTCAGTTATGGTCCATTTGAGCCAATTAATCAAAAATAAACACATCCAGAACAAATCATAGAATTATAATACTCCTATATTGTATATAGCAGAATATTTCAAATTTCATAATTATAAGCTTTATGGCTGTCAATAATAAAGTAATAAAGCATATTTTTAATCACATTTTCAATGATATTTATTTTATATTTATTACTAATTTTATAGGTATTAGAATCATAAAGTTATTTTAACACATGAAAAATGAGCAATGCCCTCTCAAAGATGCCTCTGGACTCGAACTTGGACCTCTCGAAGTATATTTCCAATTACATCACGAAGGCATGCGAAAAGCAGGGAGAAAATACCTTATATGGTTTAATTTATTTTCGAACGCATATATTTATTGAGGTCTCAGATTGCAGTTATTATTATTCAAATATTTTATTAATTTTTTAACTGTATTTTCTCGAAGATATTTGAATTTTAGATATATTGCATCTTTATTACGCTTATTGGTCTTATTACGTCTTAAGTATTACAGGCAGTTTAATCGAGTATTCAGTCTATTTGTTCTTCCAGAGTTAGAGGTCCAGTTACAATATGGGTAATAGATGTGATGATAGTGCACCGAACAATGCATTAAGAAAATTACATTGTGATAGGAAATATTTTTTTTCTGTTTTAAATCGAAACCTTCTTTTCAAAGTGTAAATTGGATGTTTGTTTGTTTCTTAGCTGTTGATGCAATCATACAAAGCAGAAGCGTGGACTAAGGAAAAGCAGTGGCACAATATCAGTATTTAAAACTTGTTCCCTGGAAAACAATGGCCCAGAATGCTCGTAGAACCTTAGAACCTTGAACTGCGCTCATAAAGTTCTGTCAGCTGCGACATATGAGAGCGGTTCCCATTTTAAAGATGGGGCTCACCATGACCTGATTTCGACAAGACATTTCATATGCGAAAGCTTCATTTTGTATGCGCATCAGTGATCTCTCAGCGAAATGAATTCCGCTTTCAGCGAAATGTCTGTTTGAAATACTCGACTAAAAGAAAACGGGGAGGAATGTGCCGATTAAAAAACGAGTTCCGTTAATTCTCGCAGGGTCTGCCCCAGCACTGTTGTTTTCCAACTTTTAAATGTGTGACCCAAATAAAGTGAGCGGTCCAACCAAATGTCCGAGGGTCATGACTTTCGTTAGGGAATGAATTTCTGCTCACATAATTTTTCCATTAATTCTGTTAATCCTGAGGCCTTCCCAGAGTTGTAATCTTACCAAGGTCTGTTGCAACAATATGATTTAATTAGTTAATAACAACTGAAATTTATTGATAATTATTTTCATGGATATTTAATTTTAGTATAAAATGAATTTAACATGGTAAAGGACGATTAGTTTGTTTATTTTGATTTAAAACTTAGAAATTAAAGGAAAATCCTAATTTAAAAACATATGAAATATCAAATGTGTAATACATGTTTAGTTCACAATAATAAATTGGATACTATAGACGAGAGATGGACTATTAATTATGATATACACACATATATCTATGGACTTACATCTCATGGTAATTATTTATACAAATTGGTAAACGTTTTCCAAATAAAAGTACAGTTAAGATACAACAACACGCTGAACAAATATTAATTTAGAAGTCAAACAACAAAATCAGCGTTACATTTTCAAATTCTAAAAGCACAGTTATTACATAACATTTATACGAATATTCACAGTATATTACATAACATTTATACGAATATTCAAGTCAAAATAAGAACAATTTAGAGGGCAAGTGTTTTTTGAATAACGATATTTTGAAATGTGTTTTCCTCCTTTTATATGCGGCCCACCAAGACTGAGTGGATAAGACAACTAAATAGCAAATAGTTCAGCCGAGATTTGAAACAGGTGAACGGATTGTTTGCACCAACATTTCAGAAGTTTTCTCCATGTATAAAGTGAATGCGGGCCAGTTTCCTCTGGTAAGTTTTCTACGAAGGCAACCCATTCTTGACAAGTCTTACGTGCGTTGCCTTATTAAAAATCAACAATCCAGTTTTTATACACATTTATCTTCATACAGACGCTAAAAATTTTAGAGTTTGCTATAACTTGAAAAATTTACAAACGAACTACATATTTGAAAATGCTGAAAAAGTTACAGAAAAATCTGTTAAAATATAGGTAGATATTAATTAGTTTTATTATTTACCGCCATAAAATATGCTCAAATCTACTACTACAATTCTTCATTTTGATGCCTATACTCTTCATTTGATGTCAAGTATTAGTAATACCTATAAACAGCTACAGAGTTTTGTATCATATTTGATTATGTTAATGTAGGAATTGAGAGATAGACGATCCATTTTATAAGCACAGAACACAAATTAAATTTCGATAATTATACTATTGCATTTTTTGGTGTATTTCGTTTTTCTTATAAATTTATTAACATGTTTACAGTCTTGCAAATGCACATTTTTCTTTTTTATGCATTAATAAAAAGTAAGCTAGAGAAAAGAAATGTTGTGACAATTTAATTCTTACATTTTACTAACAGTTAACTTTTCCATTTAAACCCTGCTCGGTCTTTACTGGCTCATTTCCCATATGTCACTCAAATCGGAAAGTCACACAAATTTAACAACATGCGGTATAGTTTGAAAGTAGGAGGTTAAGCTTAAATGTGCTCTACTGATCGTCCACCGCTGTCTCTTTAAGAATTAGCTCTCGCGGATTTTGTTGAAGGACAAAACATTAATAATAGCTGTGAAGCTGGCATGTGGTTTATGAGATTATCTGTAGTGTAGATCAACCAAGTTTTTATATTTTTAATGATAACTTTGTTTTGTAAATATTTGAAATTTAGTCTCAGGGTACAGCAGCCTATTCGGTACCATACGTTTAATGTAAATTTTGGTTTTAGTTTATGCTGGAATTTTAATTGGAAACCACCAAGAGTAACTTAATAAATATATATTCGGATTTTAATGCGATTTGTTTTTCTGTTTCTGTTCAGGTTATCAGCCTTAACGCAGCTATAAACTTTTAATATATAGGTTTTCAGCCACATTATTAATTTTAATATACAGCTTGTAGCGACTTAATGATATTAGACTAATCAAATTTATTTTCCTTTTCTTTAAGCTAATAAAAAATGCATACAGTAATTTTGAAATTTGAAATATAAAGTACGTACGAAAGATATATATATATATATAACTATCATACACGTTTGAATTTTAATGCAGTGTAATCTTGTCCTTAAAAGAAATTTCCAAACAGAAGCTGGAAAGTTTTCAACCAAAGTCTCAAAGAAACTTTTGCATTGTTTTACACAAAATCTTCTCTTTTCTTCTTATTTTCTATGCACTGTCGATTATCTTTTTCTGATGAACATCCACTGGAACAGAGGAGAATGTTGATATTGCAAATCTCACAGATCCTTTTACGTTATATAATTCACATCTGTGAATACAAATGTAAGACCATATTTTACATATGTCCTGCTTAGTTTTTCTTGTATTAAAATTGAAGCTGAAAGCAAATTATTATTTTTACTACTTTTATTCTACTGCAGACATTTTCTTAGTTCATAGTTCCCAAACAGTTTGCAACATAGAAGAAAGTATTTTCGTACAAAGCGCAGAAGAAATATTTTTGTAGCATTTTATGCGCTGTTTGGTTTTATGTAAGCAAGCGCAGCCAATTTCCATACAGATGGGCTTAGGTTCAAGTCTCAAGTAAGGATAAAAAATCTCTGACGCTTTTGCCCTCTTCTAAGGGCAAAGTCAGTACCAAGGAACACATCTCGGTAACGTTCTCAGAACCTAAAAGGAAAAGTGTCCAACATTAACAGCTGCTTGGACGACCTATCCCGGTTTAAATGCCTAACCACCAAGTTTCAAGCTGTAAAGCTGAGGGAAATTCTATGCATTTTTTGTGGGGTTTGGGTGAGGGTACTTGAATTTCGGTTCTGTTCATAGTTTCTAATTAATTATGTTAGATCAACTTGCAATGGGGATTATTCTAGCCTCATTTTCATACAAATGATAAAATAGCAAACTCTAAATATATCGTATCTGTTTTTAATATTTTAAATATATTAAACATAGTTTTATATGAAATTCTTTTGTTATGAGCTAAGGAAGTTTGCTAACTGCATAAAGTTTTTTGTTGTTTCTTAATTTCTTAGTTATAGCTGTGCTTTGTTTTAATTAAAATTATCCGCTGACAATATATTAAACTACGATTGGTAAAAGTAATATAATTTAACTTGAAACTAAGTTTCTTAATTTTTCTTTGAAAGCAACAAAATAAAAATTTCTTTGAAGAAAAGAGAATGAAAGTGTTACAATTTACTCCAAACTAATAAATACTCTGCCGTTTAAGGAAAACTAGTAAAAAAGTTATTCACGCTCCAGATAACTCTAAATGGATCCTGTACCGATTAATTTTAAATACAAAAGAAAATAAGGGACAAAAATATTTCTCAATAAAAATATTTAAGTACGGAAAAAAGCTTATTCTTCCTTTTCAAATACAATATTTGTAATTTTTTTATTGAAGCAGGTTAAAATCATAATTTGCATTTAAGTATGAAGCTAAACAAGAAAAATATTTGAAAAAGGTGGAAAGTCATCGGCAATATATATTCCTTACACAAGAAAAGTTGGAAATCAGGTTTATAAGGATATATTTATAATTTTAAAGCGCTAAATTAATTTATCGTTTAAACTTTAACCTCAGTTTTCGTTTTCAATTCTCCACCAACCACGTTTAACTAAAAAGAAGGCAAATTTTGTTCAATCATTAAAGAAAATTTTCAGAAACACCCTTCCGCATTCAGGATCTATTCTTATATAATAATAACTGAAGACTTTTTCACCTTTCATTTCTTGTGCAATGCAGCCGGTTATTTTGAAGTTAAACAGGTTGATGTCAACAATTTCAAGTCTTGCTTTCTTTTTGAGTTTACCTGAGTTTCTTTCCTATTGCTGGCGTTTGAAGTAATTGCATTACATCACCTTTCAATCTGAAATATGTTATGCTTCAATTTTTATCGAGTAAAGCCAAGAAAATTCGGAACTTACAGAATATTTTTTAACAGTTTCTCCCTCACTCTCCTTTTTTTTTTTTACAAAAAATCTGTTTTGATATTAGCTGTAAAAATATTTTTAAACTTACTGGGAGAGTAATATTGTTTTCTTTTGTAACGTTAAAAGCATTTTCCATTAACTGAAAAAACTGTGCATGAAAGAAAATTTAAAACCTATTAATAATATTCTCTACCAATAGCTGTATTATTCAAAGTTTTCAAATCAGATTTAGTCTCGCCCTTCTCTAGCTTTTATGCATAGCTTAAAATACTATCAGTGATAGCATTTCTCTAGTTTTTACACTCAGATTAAAAAACTAATATTAACCGCTCTCCACGTATCTTTTTATCCAAATTTAAAAATTTATTATTGATGGAGTTATTCTAATCCTTCCATTCAATTGCAGTTAGCATTTTGTTTATGCAAAAAACGTCACAGAAATTTTTATTGTTATTACTAAACAAACAAGGATAGGAAAATAGTTGTATAGAATTACAAATTTTTCTAGCTGAATACTTCAATTTCGTTTCAAAAAATTGTTCGGTAGAATTGTAGGTTCTATTTTCTACTCAGTCTGAAATCTTTAGATTTTTTGCATTGATTTAGAATAACTACTCAAATTTGAGGATAAAAGCTATCCATACACATTCTGCTTTCATTTCTGCCTTTAAAACAATAGATGGATTTATTTACGTTCGCAGCAATTTATTGAAACGCATAGTTTTTTTTTTTTAACTAGTTTCAAATCTCGGCGAAAGATTCCCACAGAGAACGCTTCTCGAAGGCGTCCCTCCCCTTAGGCAGATACCCCTAGTATGTTTTAATGCAATCCAATATTTACAGAATTTTTTAAACATAAAGTTTAAAGATGTTTTCTCATTCTGAAATTTTGGAGATAATTCTTTATTTTTGTTACTCCATGCTTTTCTCACTACAACAGCCGCATAAGCCTTTGATGATATTTGACATTTGCACGTTACAAATCAAGAGATTAAGCTTTTGTGATTAGTCCCGAGAGCCGCTTTAACAAAGAAGAACCTTTCCGTTTCCATGATTCGCCCATTCGTATGACGCATTAATCTTTTAATAATATTAGAAACAATTAGAAACTATCGAAAGTGTAATACATATATTTTATAAAAAATAATCTTTAACGATTATTTAAATTATTAGTAACTGTGAGTTCAAATTTGCATTTGCTTGTAATTTAAATAAGAGGTTTTTTCCCTTTTGAATCGATACTAATTTTTTTTAAATTCTGTTGCGCCGATTTCACTGCATCCTCGTGTTAACGAAATATGAAAGAATGAAGTGTCCATTTTCGCTTCAATCGTAGGTCACGAATTTCTTCTTTAAATTAAGAAAAATATCTTTTTTTTTTTTTTTTTTTTTTTTTCAAGAAACAAACAACTAATTCTCTTTCCTTCATATTGTTCGCATAATGGATTTAAAAAATGAAATCATATTCTAATCGTGTCAAACGTTTACCGCTCTTAAGATTTCTGTTCTTGTAAATCTGCTAATTAAAAAAACCATTACATTGCATTGTTCGCTAGTGTATTTTCCCACTAGAGAAAATAACAGGAAGCAAATTAGCGTTTCGGTGGCTTCACAGTGGAATATCCAAATAAATTCCGTGTAAATCTATCTTTTCGAAAGAGCTGCTTTTGTTCACTAAAAATATATCTTATTGAAACAAACAAAATACAAAAAATAGTTTGATTCTATGAGCTTATTTAAACAAAGCTTTGTAATAGTGCACTCTTTTCCTGATGAAGTACTCAAGAATTTTACCAAAAGGTGTGTTTATCTGTTTTTTAAAAGATAAATTTTATAAGCTTAATGTGTTATTTTTAATGGCGTCATAGCAGAGTAGTAATTTCTTTCCTTATATGCATTTACACATATAATTGTAGGTATTAATTTCATACTGAATACAAAACAACCCAATATAGCCGAGCTTTTCTTATAACTGAAAGAATGGAGAAAAATAGAATTGAATCTTCGAACTCGAAACCCAGTCATCTCCAGTTTTTCGATTTGCCATTAATGCCTTCTTTAGAATTAAATACGTAGCTTGTTAACGAATGCAAGAGCTATCATTATACTGCATATAAAAATTACCAATAAATCTTTGCTTCTGGTTGAATGAAGTATGCATGGCAGGGGAAAATCTTAAAGATAACCACTTTTATTTTAAATTATGTAAATAAGTATGTGTGATAAGGTATAATAAAATCCTGTAATAAAATAATATAGTTAAAGAAACATTGAGGGCATGTGATGTAACCTATGAGGTGTTATTGCATGGTTACGTGTAAAAATGCCTTAGTAGCGCTACCAGATAAATATTGCATGTTTTTTAACCGAGTATTTTAACATATGTGAATATATTTTAAAATAGGTACGAAAATATTCTGTAATATGGATAGTTCAAATACCGTCTATAGGACTAGCTAGTTACGGTAATCAAAAATTTTATTTTACTAGACAAATTATAAAATTATTATGAAAATTTGATGTGTATTAAAAATAGTTGTTTTTGCTGTTATTATCATTAGTATAGTGCGTGTTTTATTTACTGTATACTGTTCGCATTGCTGTCACTTGAGTAGGCCAGAATTATAACAATTTTTGCATAATTCGTATTATTTTACGTCGTTTTTCTCAGCTGTGGTCTATTTTGGTATAACATGTGCAATTATGTTTTCGTCTGCATTACTTAAATTGTTTGCGAACAGTAAAAGAATGTAAGTTTTAATCATGAACAAGAAAATTAAAATAGTAACATCGAGTCACATTTGTCGTAAACTATTGGCAACGTCAGCTTGATGAAACACCGGAAAAACAATACAAATGTACTAGGAATTTTTGAAAAATAATTTGTTACTCAAATTTATAAAGCGCATATGTAATGACGTGGTCCTCGGCTCGGGTTCTCATTTTTCCCAATTGGTGCTCCTCGAACAGAGATAATCTGAGCCGTTAATATTTCCTGGAAATTTCTACTGTGTTGTACTACCATAAACAATAAACTTCTACAATTTGACTTTAGCTGAATGATTTAACTGTCACATATATTGTCATACCTTTTAATATCCACCAGAATATACTATTTCCTTTTATTTTACAATTTGCACAGTATCTGCTAATAGCCGAGAAATTAAATCATTGAACAGTCCTATCTGAGTACAAATATCGGCTAACTGACTATCTACATGGATGTTTACGTGGTTTTATTAATGTGGCGTATGGTTATAAGACAGTTTCTCTCAGAAAGCTCTTCGAAGAATCTTTCTCTTTTGGAAGATAAAGCTGAAGTTATATGTCTTAATCAATTAAAAATCAGTATAATGTGCAATGGGGATCGTAATATATCTATTTTTTATTTTCAAGTAAAATAAACATACTTCTATAGCATTATAAGATAAAAATTATATACTGATTTTTCAATGTTCAATAATTATGTCTGTCTTTTACTAAGATAAGCTTGCACGAAAATATTATTTTTATTTTCATTACTAGTCTTAAAAATTGCTTTGAGTTATTTAAAATTACTAGCTATCTTGCACAGACATTAGGATTTTTTGAAGCAGGAAAGATAAAAAATGAGCAACGCCTTCGCCGGAACTCGACCCACGGACCTCTCAAATACGCGCCGAGCGTGCTGACCACTACACTACGAAGGCACGCTAAGAAGGCGGGAAAAATACCTTATATACGGCCCCTTTTAAAGGGCGACTGGGGATTAGGGGACTTAATCCCAAATACTGGTGGTGGAGAATCATGATCCACCACCTTTTTTTTAGTTCGGGCGCCACTCCAGACAAATTAAGTTATTTCGAAGCACGAGATGAAAAATGAGCAACGCCTTCGCGGGACTCGAACCACGGACCTCTCGAATACTCGCCGAACCTGTTGACCACTACACTACGAAGTCATGCTAAGAAGGCGGGAGAAATACCTTATAACCTTATTAGCATTCAGTCTATTTACATCGCATAACTAAGATTTTACTGCATACAAATATATTGTGATCTAAGTATATAAATAGATTGTAATGTATATTACTTATGTTTAACAATAATATTATGAGCACTTAGGACTTCAGTTAATGAAAAAATAATTTTTGCAAGTTATCCGGGGGCGAGAACTCTTACTCGAAATGGCATCTCCTCTTTAGTTAGTATTAATGAAGTTCTATTTCCTTTCTAAAATTTTGCTTTGTTTTTAGAATCAAACATCAACGGAGTTATTCCAAAACTAGCTCTTAATGTTTCTGCGAAAAACAGTTTCCGATATTAATTGAAATAGGTCATGGATAGCTAGTTGGGCGTTAGATAGAAACCTATTTTCTTTAGCCCTAAAGAAAACACAAATCTTTTTTATGTTGATCGAATGGAATTCATGGTTTCTTCATTCTAACATATTGCTTGTTTAGAATAACAATGCAGTCTAAGCAATAAAAAGTGCAAAATTTGAAAGCACTGATCCTACATTTTAGAAGTAAAGCAGCGTAGAATACCAAAAAATGGTAAATGTTCTTAAACGAAAAAATATTACTGCCATTGACATCCAACGTTTTTCTTTTTATATTCAACATTTCTTTCTAAAATTCAAGAATTTGCAATTTTTCCTTCCACTTCGTCTCACCAGTAGTCCAGTAGGCTAGATGAATGAACTCTGATCAATTGTCCAAGCCACAGTTTCTAGCAACTGTACTGGATAATTGAATTGAATCGAGGATTACCTGTTTCAAAAGAAATTAACAAAAAAGTTGTTTTCTATATTTTTTTTTATTCTGAAGAAATCATCTGGGCTTTTGACATTTTCTTTGATTAACAGAAACAAAACCTATGAGGATTGGCAACTGTATATTCACAATTCTCTAAGAGTAAAACCCCTTTATTTAGAATTGACACCAAAGATATACTTCGGTGAAACCTTTACTGCTATTCATCGCAGTCATCAGTATTATATACAGAGTATTATCAGCAGTGCTGAAGTCGTAGTATACCTGTAGCAAAAACTGTGGTTCAAATAAAGTGGTCTACTCCTTTACGTATGTCTGATACAGTTTGAGACCAAATGTGATGAAGAGATTCATGCATCTTATTAATTAAATTATAGTCACAGATACTTAAGTGTAGGAAATACTGTGTATGATAGAGCACTTCTCCGCCCTTCTATAGGACAAATGAACCATTAGCTACACTTCATACACTACAGCGTTATTCTGCAAAATAAAGGGAGGATTCTGCAGAAATTGTTGTGACTTATTTTGCAACGCTGGTTGTAGGCTGAAATTCCAAAAATGAAAAGTAAAACTGAACATTGGCAGTCTGTACTAGAGGTACTGTATGAGAAAGGATAACACCATATAATCGTACAAGAGAATCCTCATGGCCTCCCCATTGTTAAAGCTGTTTTGAGCTTTTGATTTTTCTAGTGACCTGCAGTGATCCTACTTGTTTGATTGGCTTTCTAGCTTTGGCTCGCTCGAGCTAGGCCATGTCTTCTTCAGCCTAATGAAATTGTTAGGTAGGATGCCTCGAACTAATGTTTTTAGCACTTCAGTTATGTTTCATCAGTGCCGTATGGTTTTTATCCACTTCTATATTCTCAGTAATTTTGCTGTTCTTGTTCTGTACAGTTTTAGACTATCAATTCTCACTAGATTGCATTCTTGTCACAGCACATATACATTGCGTTAGAACACGTCCGTTTATTGTGAAGTAAGGTAGGTATCGAATTATTAAGTCTTACGTAAGTGAGAACCTTTGGTGGGTTTGTTTCATGCCATGTGTAAAGCAATATTGTCACTTTTAACGGGCTAATTTATGTATTTATAAGAAAATTACACGCATTTATTTAAAAAAAAATTCCGACAATAAATTATTTTTTCAATCATATTTGAAAAACTGTTTATTCCTAAACTTATGCGCAAGAAAGTTCATAACTTTTTAATAAAAAATTGTCTCTGTAGATTAGTAATTTTATAAATTTCAGAAATATTTGTCTTTAATATATGAAGTGTCTGGATGGGATACATGTTAATAATGCAAACGAACCACGGAAAGTACTTTATGCTAAATTTATTTTAATTAATAATAAATACCTTTATATCGAGAAAATATGCCGTATTACCTCTCAGTTAACTCAAAGTAAGGAAACAGATTAACAAGCAAGGAATTAAAGCAAGAAACGTCTTATTAGCATTTTCATAACGTTAACAATAAAATCTGGAATATATACTGCTTGTGACATGGATTTTGTTTTGATAGAAAAGGTCAACAATGACTAGGATGATTCAAAAACTTTTAATTTACGTCGTCAAAATACATTTAACTTCACGAAACTCTATGAAAATCTAAATTATGTGTATTTCTTAAGGTAGAAAAATCTTTAAGAATTCAAAGTTTATTGCCATGTAAAATATCTTACAAATCAGGCATAGTTTTATGCCTTACAAGTAAATACGTGGCACTGAAACTAAACGTAAACAAACTAAAATAATTGTAACAACTTTACTTCTCTAACAGTCTTAAAAATTTACAAGAAGTTTTTTAATATTTACTTACCTAATAACAAAATTGTCAGAACTAAGAATACGTAACATCTACCTTTCATGCCGTTCCAAATACAGACCTAGAAAGAAATAAAATGTGTTAAATTTTTCCACAAATTAAAAGTTATTCTTTAAAAGGCATTACATATTAAACTTACAAAATTTTAATGTATTTTCTTTATGATTTAATATATACCAAAGTTTCATACCATACGAAAATTTTTCGAGATTTTTTAATCTGTCATTCTTTTTAAACATTCCTGATATTGATATTAACCAATATTATAAATGTTCCTTAATATTTTAGCTATATCTTTATGGCATTAAATTTTATTCTTTTCTGCATGCTTTTTATTAATATATTTTTCTTATATAATGTATTTGTTTCATCCTGGAGAGAAAAATTATTTTAATATATCTGCTTTTAAGAAAGCAGCTGGTTGCCAACCATTTTTAGAATTAAACAAAGAAATACAAGGTACATAAATACAGCTGCACGAAAGCATTAAACGCTTTAAAGCTGTTACATATTCATAAATACTGCAGGTTAACAATTAAAGTACGGCAATTAATTTGGTCAAAACGATAGAGAGCTACGTGTAACAAGTTAATGTTCTATAAAAGAGCTTTTAGGAACAATTCTCTTAAATTTATATCACATTACGAGAAAACAGCGAACATTTAATACAATTGCCCTGTTCGGCTTGGAATCAATACTAGAAGGAACCTATCGGTATCTAATGATTTTATCAGTTGGGTCTTTTGTAGACCTTACAGTTCAATTCGAAGGGCATCTCTAATGCTTTCTTAAGAGATTTAACCTAGCATCTTTCATACTTCTTTTGAATTAACAGGCAATTTAGAATGAAACCCATGAAGTGAGGATGTAAGTCTATAAAATAAATTATAAATAATAAATAATTTATAAATCTTTTTACTTTGAAAAAACGAAGAGAAAAAAAAACAGATAAATAAGTAGAGATATAGCAAGGTAACAAAAATTTGGAAAGTAGCATTAAAAGTTTTGTATCTATTTACACTGCTGGCCACCGTAAATGCAACACCCTGAAGGAAGCATGCAAATAGCACGAAATTTACACCATGCATTAGCGGAGGTGAGATATGCAAATGATTAGAATTTCAGCGCAGACGTGCATCACGCGTGCCTGTGGTGCCACTTCAAAGCGCTATTTAAAGCTTGGAGTTTTCGACGATTTAAACAGAATATCACAAGTTCGGCAATTGTGTTTTTCTTGTGGTTTTTTAAAAAAAAATTGATCAATTATGCCTCGTAGTAAACAGCGATCATCGTTTGATCAAATATCCGAGTTCGACAGAGGATAGTGGCCTACCGAGAGTGTGGATTATCTTTCAAGGAAATCGCTACATCTCCGAGGTGTTGCAGCCAGTTGTCCTTCCTTATCTTCAGGGCTTGCCCATAGCCATATATAGGATAATGCGCGACCACACGTGGCACGCATTGTCCAAGGGTTCTTCGTCAATCGCCAGATAGAATTGCTTCCCTGGCCGACTCGTTCTCCGGGTCTTTCGCCGATAGAAAACATGTGGTCCATGGTTGCTGAACGATTGACCCAGATTACATCCCAAGCTGCCACACCAGATCAACTTTGGCAACGTGGGGAAGCTGCTTGGTCTTCTGTACCCCAAGAACACATCCAAAGTCTCTTTGAATCAATGCCGAGGCGTGTGGCAGCGGTGATCTCTAACAATGGCGGCTACTCTGGCTACTAATTCTGGAAGGAACCACACTTCACAGAAGTCTATAGATTTAATCATTTGATACTTGGTCAACATGTTATCTACTAAATAAAATTTGTTGTGATATCTCTTGTCTTTCTTGGTGTTGCAATTTAGGTGGCCAGCAGTGTATTTCACGCAAACGGGATCAGTATTTCACATGCAGCAAGTATATACAAGAGCTGGCTGAAAAGTAACCAAAAATCATTTATCTCTCTTTCCCAATATTAGTTCAATTCTAAGTTGGGTTTTATGAATGATCTACGTAAGTGGATTTGATAACTACTAAAAGTGCTATACAACTGAATATCTTTGGTCACAACATATAAGAAGGAAGCATAGGGAAAAGGAATGGGAGTCCCTCGAAGCCGTCCCCTGGTGTGCTTTCTCTCAAAATTGGGCTGGGGCAAAACTGAGCTAAAGTCCGGCTGTAACTTAATATGGTGCTCAAGGTTCTTACCAGGGACATGTGCATTTGACTTCTTGCTACGATGAATATCGTGGGTGATCATTGTCAGGCAAGTGAGATTGATAACATCAAGAGAAACTGCATTGAAAAATAGAAACCAAAAAAAAAGTACGCTTTTCTTACAAGAACTCCATCTTTAATAAAATAATCAGTGTTAAAACTTTTCAGTCACTCTCAATTTACCTATTAGGAATTTTAACGCTAATTTTAAGTGAACTATTTGTAATACTTATTCTGCAAAGAAAAAGAAAGCTTAATGATTAATATTACAGTTTTTTTAAGTGACATCCTTCTAATTTAAGCCAAGTATCATTATAACTTTAATAATAAGCAGTGAGAAAAATAAGAGACTTTAAATCACGATCACATGAATTCAAATCATGATCACAATCACATTGAAATGCATTTGATCAAAATTCTTTTAACATTGTTAGAAAAGTCAACACAGTAGTGTCTGTTTTTCTTGGTAATTTTCGTAAGCTCAGAAATGAGTGTGTCATAACCAACGTCTTCAGATTCTATTGAAGTAGTTGAAAGAAAATGTAAGTTAAAAGAAGTGATTAATTAAATGCCAATTGCAAGTGGTGTACATGACAGAAATTAATCTGCTTCATATAACATAAATCGTGTTGCTCCCATTGACTTGTTAAACTAGTTACCCTAAAACATTTTAAGAACATAATCAAGCTGGCATAACTATTGCTTTTATACTACAGCGCTTACCATGAAACTTCCTTATGTAGTAAATGGCAATTATTTATGCATATAATAGGGAAGTTACATATTTACAAGAATTATTTCAAACATACTGTTATTTAAATATGGGCCAGCATAAGGTTTAGCTAAACTTCACTAGTAACTGATTGTTAAGACATATTTAATAAAAAAATTTCTTTTTTGTCTTATAAGGTATTTCTCCCACTTTCCTAGCGTCCTTCGTGGTGTAGTGGTTCTGCACGCTGGGCCTGTATTCCAGAGGTCCGTGGTTCGATTCCCGGCGAAGGGGTTTGCTATTTTTCATCTTTTCTGCTTCCAATTAACCTAATGTCTCTACAGTCTTAAATAAGCAAACCGGATCTGTTTTAAAAAATGACCCTTTATAAGGTACTTCTCTCGCCTTCTTGGCATGCCTTCGTGGTATAATGATGATCACGCTCGGCGCGTATTCGACAGGTCCGTGTTTTGGGTCCCGGCGAGGGCATTGCTCATATTTCACCTCTCCTGCTTCGAAATAACCTAATGTCTCTATAACTTTAGTGAATAGGAAATGAATAAAATGAAAGCTGCTGCCTCACTGATGTACGGTTTTAGCGGTTTAACCGAGGAGATACCCGTCAAACTTTGGAGGTGTTCAGATCGATAGACGTTCTGTATTTTACTTAAATTAAGTATTCCAATCCAATTTCTTCATTTATTCATCTCTCAGAGATAATTCCACTACTTCTTTCAATACAACTGTAATAATATTTCTAATTCATTCATTCCATTCTTCTGAAAAACTAATGTACAAGAAAGAATTTACATTTTTAATTTGTTTTTACTTAATTGATTATGGAATATGAGCTTATCTTATTAATTTTAATTTTATTAAACACATTGCTTACTTAAAATAAATTATTTTTAATCCAGAAAACGTCTAAGTATGTAGACTGTAATGTTATCCTTTACGTAAAATTCAAAAGCTGTGTAACAATTTATTTATGATGCAAGTAACCCAAAGAATAACTAGTGTATCTACCGCGAAATATTTCCGTTTTTATCAATTTAAACTGTGCTTACTCTCTGTCATTTTAAATTTTAACAGTAATAACCTATGAAACCTTAAGAGAATTATTTTGCATAAAACGTTTGAAATATTTCCACTGAAAAAATGTTTACTGCGTCAAATATCGCCTTTTCACTTGAAAAAAATAGATTAATGTGTCAAAAAATTTAGACAGTTTCTTATTTGTTATTATCAAAATATGAAGTAAAAACTTCGGTACTGCATGCATATGAAAATTCTGGTACGTAAAAACAATATTTGGAATGTAGAATGTAATACTTAAACATAATATAAAGCTTTTTTTCAGGTATAAAGCACATAACTGCTTGAGAGTAATGTAAATCAAGTAAATAATATTCACATGTGAATAGTTTTAGCACCAACCTGCTTAATACAGAATTTATGAACATTACAAATTACAGCATATTAATAGATTATTGTTATTATTATTGTTTAAAATAAAGCAATCTTAATTTGGGTAAAATTTTACCAAACAACGGCATCACGAAGATTTCTAAAAGTTTGATTGACTGTCAGCGTTTAGATATTAAAAGCTGAGCTTTTAAAATTTCTGGATCAATCCACCCTCACTTCAGTTATATTGTGAAGGAGGAAACAGATCATAACTGCTCTGGTTTCACTAAATCATCCCTGGTATCTACGCAGAACTCGCATTAAAATTTTAGCAGTATTAAGTGTTCGTGTATTTGAGTCATTTTTTTCCTCATATTTTACCGAAAAATAGCTTTGGTTTGTTTCTGTTAATTTGACTCAGTAAAAGCAAACAATTTCTTTCAAATTTAACACGGCTTCAGGAGGTATCTAAAGAGAAAATGAAGCAATAATAATATATATTTTATATTAAAATTTTTATACCTTAAAATGTTAATATAATTTTTATGAATGCATCTGTAGGATTTCCCATCATTCAGCTATTGTGGCCTCAATCCCGTTAAGAATAGGGTTAAAATTGAAAGAAACCTCTTGCTTTTATGAAGGCAAAACATGCTATGCGGAAGAGTCGTCATCAGGTAAAAATTTCCAGTATTCGTTCCCTTTAATCTGTAAACCCAGCTTTAACAGATTATTGTAAGCTAATAATAATAAAAAAATCACAAACCAAATGAACTAATTATCTATAACATAACTTAAGCTTCGGTTTGCATATATTTCATTCAAGAATTATTTTTATGCCTTTTTTTACATTGTCTCGTGTTTCAGGACCAAATTATATTAAGGATGAATGACGCATGACGTCATCAAATCACTAAGTTAAAATGTCTACGTCAGCAAATTTTTTCTACGAAACTACAATTCCTAGTTTTACCTTAATGCAGTGTTATCTGAAACAGAAAAGAGTAAATTATCTGGACGAGGTAAGAAGCCTGGGTTCAAATCCAAGCTAAAACCAACAGAGTACAAAAAATTTCTACTAGGAAACAACCAATTTTTGGAGAAAACAAAGGGTCCTCAACGTATGTCTTCGAATTTAGCACAAGCACATCCTGTCCTGCTCAAAAATGATGAAGCATGAAAAGCACTTTTGATGAGATAAAGGAGTTTAACAGCTCATGGCAACCGATAAAATCCTCCAGTATTGTAATTCTGAGTTTTATCCATACGTAGATGTCTGAAGCCAATAGCGAGCTTAGTTGTCTCAGCGAATATGTGTAATCTGTCTGTAAAGATCGGGTAGTCCCGAGCTCAAAATTTTGCCGGAATGTAGCTGTTTTGCGTAACAACTTCAATTTCTGTTTCCTTAGATATTAAAGGCACCTGCTCTGATTTCTGTAATGTTGCAGTTATCCCAAAACTCTTTTTGTTATATTAAAAAGAAACCTTTTTCACTTCAGTTAAGAAACCATCAGTGTTTTCAACTTTTGAAAAATGTCCATGTAATTAAATTCCAAACTGCAGTTTCAATTAAGAGGCATGTGTATAATATTATATATTAAAGTAATCACGCGTTTTTTTTTTTTTTTTTTTTTTCTGTTAAAGTACGCAGCCAGTTGCCCTTGATTACAGCTCATTATTTCACAACCTATTGCAGTTGCGCCATTAGCCCAAATATAAATCGGATTTTCTTTTTTTATCGTATAAAAATGGCATTTTAAATCAGCTTTTAAAGGAACACGATAATAAATAATCATATACCAATATAATTCAATCCTGAATGTTTCTTTATTATAAAAGAAAACACAAAGTAAATATTTGCACACAACTTCATTAGAATTTTCTCTTTTGTTTAAACTAACCAAAGGATTTTTTTCCTTTCGAAATTTGTTTACTGAAGTATGAATGATTAAATAATGATGTAAAATAGTTTGCATCAAAAATAAACGAAATAATAGGTTATAAAAAATTCATGGCAATAAAAAGAAATTTAATAAAAGGTTTCTCTTTAAATTAAAGTCAGAATTTATTCGCATGGATACTACACTCCTGGGATTATTCAAATCAGTATCAACTACACTACCGTTATGGCAATTAATATAAGTAATTCAAGAAGCACTGAATGTAAGTGTAATAAATTTGTTTCTCGAATTTAGGTTTATTAAGGGAAGTATTCTTTAAAATCACAGTAGTAATATGTGTTATAGGAAATAGAATTAAAAATTTTTTAAGTTTCCTAAAAAATTTAATGATAAAATTTAAAAAATTTTTAAAAACTTTCTTTTTGATAAATTAATTTTCTTTATTTATATTCTATTCATTCATTTCGTTTACTCTTTGAATACATCGGTATAATGCTTGTCTTTTTGCTTTCTTCTACGAAGTAAAGGAAGTATTGTAATCACGAAAAATTCCGGGTACCATATTTCAATGAAAATATACATTTTGACAGCTATCGAAAGCAATTTAATGATGTTTTTGTGTGACATATGTACGTAAGGACAGAATAAAGGACACCTTTTTTCCAGAACGAATAATAAAACTGATTTAAAATGGATTCAGAAGAGATTATTTTCGTGGCGTCTGTACGTACGTACGTATGTATCTCGAATAACTCAAAAACAAATAGCCTCAGAAATTAATTTTGTAATTTTTTGTAACTAAAATTTTGTACATGGGACTGCTATAACATGTAGTTATACACCTCACGTTTTGTTTGCAATCGGCCGCTCCAAAAGTATATATATATATATATATACTCACTCCAGTACTCGGCTCAGTGAGCTGAGATTTTTATTCTTATATGTTGGTAAATTTGGAATTTTTTGCTTTAAAAATGGGTTAAATTAGGTTGTTCCTATCTTCCGTTTAAAATTGACGTAATGAAAAAAAAAAAACTTGTTTGGAGGATATAGTAATTCAATGTTTTTTTCCTCCATTGTTTGTATTAAATAATATTCAATTTAAACGCAATTCTTTAAGCGTATTTCTAGTGTAAATCATTAGTTAATATAAGCTGCTGTTGAAATGTTTCTATTTAAATTTAGAAATAAAGACATATCAAACTATGCCTTCTTTCTTACAAACATTTAGAAAATAACGGAAGTATTTTAATCAAGCCTTGAACTTCATTTGCGAAACTGCAGACTACACAATGATGATGCAGAAGGAAAACTATTTCTGACTGATTTAATGATGATACCAATGTAGATGAAAATAAACAGTAAAGAAGTTAACTTGTGTATTTTTCATTCCTTTTTCGTATGGGTTTGTCATGATCTTTTTTAATGTATTGTTCTAAAATCATTAGGGAATAATTAAGCAGTGGGTAAAGAAAGCAGTACGAATGATGGGCTTAAAATTATGAACTTACTTAAATTTATATGAGCCTGCCAACTTAGTAGTGGCGAATGAAAGATGACTGATGTTAAAAGTGAAGCATGCAAATAATAAACAAAAACTGTTATAGAATGCACTGTCTCCATAAACGTTTATAGAATGCCTGTGTGTAAAATGTGATTATATCCCTTATGCTATAACCATTCACTTGTGTCAAAGAGCCCCTTCCAACTAAGAAGGACTCAGAGCCTATGGTTGGTGACTATCAACTACCCCTTTTCTATGCATTAAGCCTATTCAGTAGTATCTAAACACAATAAATGTAATGGCTAACTTATACGTTCTACATCTTGCGTTTACATTATATTTGTGATAAATTGTAAACTGTACGAATACCCGTTATTATCCATAACAATAGAAAAATTTCCGGTTGGGAAAGTATAATATATTTCACAGGACCAGCAGGACTTCATCTCTAGATTTTACGCCTTCAGTCAATTCAAATTTTGTTTTCCCTCCTGAAGCAGAAGGTCTTGTTTTTTATTGCCTCAAGAGCTGATTCAAAATCTATGCCAAACTCAGAATGCTCTTTTGGCTTAATTTTAAAATTCTGCATTAGAGTGTTTCTGTTCCAAATTGGTAATGAACCTTTCATCTTTGAAGTAACCTTTCATCTACGATCTTGTCTTAAGAAATGATAGTGTTGGTATAAGAATTCGGAAGCTTCTGAATTCTTATTTCAGTTGGAAATCGGCTACACGGTCTACTAGATAAATTTTGAGAAATTATGGAGCTTATAGCTGTTATGCTTAATCAATTTCGAGCTTTCCCTTGGTTCACTAAGCTTTAAAGTTTGGTCGTGGATGTTTACTTAACGTTCCACTAGGAAAAGTTTTCTTTCATATCGCAAAATTAATTACCCATCCAATGTTAAATTTCAAAAACTTTGATTCGAATTATGATTAAAAATGCGGAAACAATCAAGCAAAAATGCAGATTTGCATGTTCACTAAAATTTCACGCCTGATTTCGGTGAACACATATGTAAGTTACACATATGTAAATATTTTGATCGATCTGGTAAAAACCTAAGAAGAACTTTAGTACAGAAAACATTCTCGCCGACACTTATTTAGTTATTAAAAGTACATCTTAATTCAGAATCACTTAACGAGTATCTGAAAGGGAAAAGTCGAATTTAAACTAGATAACTTTACCACAAATTAAAATATATTCCGAGCGAAATTAGGTAACTTCTAGGTTAAGTTCTGAATGTATAGTATATAATTATGCAAAGCGTATTATCTATTGCCAGGGTGAAAGTTGAAAAAATCTTATGCTGAATTTGTGAAATGAAGGTTGATAATTCTAATTTCTATTTTAAACATGTGTATTCATTTCTAATACCAACACTATCATTGGCATAATTAATTTGCATTGCTAGTCATTTCGTTCATAGTGCTTTTTTGTTACTGAGATGTTAATAAAATTAAAATCCAATCTTCCATTTTTTACAATAATTTCTGACGTTAGTATTACCATGCCTAGGTCTACAGTCAAACATGATGATGATGAAGAGGGTCTTCTACAGGGTGATTCTAAATTGTTTTTACAAATCAAGAGGGGTGATAGTACTCTTCCAGATGAGCGATAATTACCATAGAACATAGGGTCGCATTCCCATCTGAGAGGCAGAAAAGAGGAATATTAGAATTCCAACCTGACCTTACAACAGTAGAGAGCGAATCAACGAGACCAAAAGTTGCACGATCACTTTAGTAAAAAACACACAGAGAGTGCACAAAACGGATAAACCGAAAACTCGGCGTTCGAGTATTAACTCGAGCTCGGACTTTGATGGCAAACACTTAAATGCACAACTTCTGTTGGCAAGGACTCAACCTCGCAAGCGATTGCAACAAGTTGATTATCTAATCAAGCGCTGAATATTATCAACTAACTCCAACTTCTGCTGTATGTCTAGATTAGCATGAAAAGTTCATGCTGTGTTCCGGCTGCCAGAACTTCGTGTCCCATAGAAGGACGCTTCAAGTAGAATGAGCGCAGTATAATAAGTCCAGGAGGACAGGATAGGAGATGGCGAAGGGAAAAAAAACTGCTACCTTGATACTTGATTTCAAGGTAGCAGTTTTTTCCCCTTGTTAGATAATTTCCCCCTAATAATTTAATTAATTAACTTGTTGCAATCGTTTGCGAAGTTGAGACCTTACCAACCAAAGATGTGCATTTGAGTGTTTGCAATCAAAGTCTGAGCTCGAATTAACACTCAAAAGCCAAGTTTTCGGTTTCATCTGTTTTGTGCTCTCTCTGTGAGTTTTTCGCTAAACTGATCGTGCAACTTTTGGTCTCGTTCATTCGCTCTTCCAACACTGTTGTAAGTTCAGGTTGGAATTCTAATACTGCCTCTCAGAGTGGAATGCGACCCTATGTACTATGGTAATTATTGCTCATCTGGATGAGTACTATTACTCCTCTTAATTTTCAAACAGAATTTAGAATCACCCTGTATATTAACGGAGGAAAGGAAGTACTGAGTCTCTAAGATACCTAAGAAAAAAAGGAAAATTTCAGAGAAAGCTACAGAGTTTCACTGAATATACCTAAGAATGAGGTATTGTGTGTTTATGAAATTCGTACATTCCCGATGAAGACAAATTAATTTTGTAAGCTATTTCGGTATAATTAATCACTTCAATCAGTTGGTTTGTTGCTTATGAAGAACAAATACTTCATTTAATATAGTCATGCCAAAATTATACTTTCAGTTACATTGCTGTGTTTCGTACCTTTTGAATTCATTCACTTTGAATTTTTTTTTATCAATAGTACGCGTCGTTTTCACTTGATTTCTGATTTTAATTTGAAGAAGGAAACAAGCCCATCATTAATATTAGATAATAAATTAATTATTACTGGGTAGAATGCTGAACTGCATTTAATTCAAACTGCAGTTAAGATACAAAATATCTTAAGGAATACAAAGGGGAAACTTAACATGTTTTTCTTCTCTTTCCCCAAAATGCAATATATATTCCCTCCCTTATTCAAACTTATGATCCACTTAGGCATACTTTTAAAACTACTGTTGAAAAATAAATTACTGAAGAAGAAAAATAAATATTTCTCTTAATATTAAGATAAATTATAAAACAATGAAAAATATTTCAATGAATTTTGAGCCTAAATTTAAAAGAAAGAATAGAATTAAGTTTTAATACAATAAAAGTATAACAGCTTAAGGAAAAGTAGGTCTCTGCTACCGAATGTCCCCAAAAAACAGTTCCCTGATTTGTTGTTGGCATAAAAACATATAGCAGGAGTCAGGTTGACGGGAAATATGTGGAAAAAAAATAAAGCTAATGACGCCAAGAAGTTTATCTACTCGTACTTTCACTTTTACTAGAAATCTCAGCCCATAGCCTGGAGCCGAAAAACGCAGTTATGAGGCAACTTTCTCTCCTGTTGACCCAATCACTGGTATTAAAAAAGAAAGACTGAGACTGAATAAAACAGGCCCTGAGACAGAAATGCAAACAGAATTGAAATATAGTCGCTAACACAAGTTGTATATTAATGTGCAAGAGCTAGGAAATGAGAACTCCTATTTATCGCTTTTTTGATATATTTATCATTTTTTAACAAGTATTTTACTTTCATTAAACATTGAATTTTATATAAATTTATTAAGAAAAGTTGATAAATTAATGCTTTTATTTGTTTCGCTACGCTTGCATAAGGATTACGTACGACTTTTTCAACCTCTTCGAGTGACATTACAAAGCAGTCATTAATTTTCTTTATTTAACTGATATCGGAAGACTGCATCTTTCTTAAGATACAGCGAGTTTTTACAAAACAATATATGACACTACAACTCTGAAAATGAAGCTTTAGAAAATCTGAAGTAAAGAAGGTCAAAATTTTAAACGCTTTCCAAAGAGCTGAGTTAATTTCAAGCTATTTTATGCACCTAATCGTTTTTCTTTGGCAACGTTTTCTCAAAGAAACATTAACTTTCGGGGTATTTGCATGTAAAATTTCATTATAGTTTTTCCATAATAATGCGAGCCATCTATTCGTTGTTGTTGTTATAACTTATCTCACTTGTCTGACAGTAACATCAGAACAAACCCACGAACTACATAAAGGCAAAGAGTGTAAGATTGCGCATGTCGTTGGCAAGAGCCTTGAGCACCATACATTACCACTTGTCTCACATCCAAACCCAGTTTCGATGGAGAGCTTCCCGGGGGCACGGGTCCAATATCCACCAACCCATCTTTTCCTATCACAACTTCTCGAGAGGACCTTCGACTCTTCACATATTTAGAGTTCACCCATTCTGGACAGTTACTATACATTTATGAACATCCATGCCTTCTCCGGTTTCGAGCCCGGTCCCTTCAGTATGGCAATCAGCGTCGCTAACCGCCGTCCTGGTTGGGCGGCACCTACAGGTTATAGTGGTTAATGATATTATTTTGCCTTGCCGATGGGCCTGGGTTCAAATCTTGGAGAAGCCATGGATGTTTGTAAGCGTACAGTATCTTCACAGCAGGGGGACACTCAAAATTAACAGTGATCCCAAAGACTTCTCGAGAGGTTGGTGGTAGAAGGATGGGAGATCCTCGTGCTTCCCCCCGAGATACTCTTCCTCAAAACTGGGGCGGAGCTGCACAGCTAGTTCGGAGGAACTGTACCTGCATGATCAATGGTCCTGTACAATCGTTTTCTCGTTATATATTATTTTTTGTTCCAAGCAAATTGTTACAACATTAAAGCATTTAAAAATTCAATTTCATTATCTAATCAATACATACTTTCAATGTTTGGTGTTCTGAAGTTGCAATAACCCCATACGAACTTTATTTCTTTTAGTATAGTTACACAGGTAATTGTATTTTTTTCTATTGCTCTCTTCATTCATAATTGAAATTACGTACATCGGAGATATTTTCTGCATAACCATTTTCGTTTTACCTTGTGCTTCAAAATTGTCATTCTTCTACGTAAAATAAAAATGCTACTCAGATTGTGTCTTGAATTTCAGACAGCTAATGTAAATAATAAAGTCTCAAAATGATAAAATCTTCCTTTCATTCTTTAGTATCGAACGTTAATGTTGTCATTATTGGTGGAGGGTGATATTTGTGCTCAAGCTTCTCTAAAATACATTTTAATCATAAAAATAATGCGAGAAAATAAAAGTACATCTAATTAAACGTCCTTCCGATTAAATCGCACAGCAAGTTTAATAGAAAAGCAGATTATACACATAATGGTCAATGAATTAGAAATCTTTGAGATTTTCATTTGAATGCCTGCTAGGGATGAAATACGCAAATTTTTTTTATGACAAGGGTCACACATGGTTAGAATGCTAGTATAAGTAAGGTGTAAGAGTGTTTTCACGATGAATGAAGTAAAATAGGAAAAACGACAGATCTTTCATCATTTGAAAAAAGGCTTATTGTTGGTGCCTGTTTAGCAGGGTCCTCGATTTCGAAGACTGAAAATCTCACTGGGTTCTCAAAAGCAGCCATATTAAAGGTTTTAAAAAGTTGGGATCAGAACCCACAGTTCTTTTCTAGAAGACGTAACTGTGGTTTGAGCACAGTTTTCAAAGAGAGGGATCGTCTTCGATGAATTGTACAGTAGAACAGGGACTCTATTGTGCTTCAACTGGCACAGATCGTCAACTAGAGCTCTTCCCAATAGATTTCAGCTCGAACCATGCGCAGAAAATTGCAGAGAATAGGAATGCATAGTTGGGTGCCTGTGACAAAACAACTGCCGGAAGAATTCGTTTGTATTGGTGAAGAAGAACACACTGAACATCTGAGGTTTGGAAACGGGTACTGCGGTCGGATGAAACACTCTACACCTTATTTTGCACTGATGGAAGGCGTCGAATTCGGCGAGAACTTCATAAAACCATGAAGCTATCTTGCTTTACTCGCACTGTGCAAGGATCTGGTGGGAGTATTATGATATAGGGCATGATCTGCTGGCATGGAAGTGGCGGCTGGTGTTCCTCAAACAGCCATGATACCTAGATGTATATATACTGGCAGATCCCAAGTGCACCCTTCAACGTTGTATTTTTATCCTGTTGGTGACGGATACTTCACGGGCGATAATGCAACTGTACTTCGTGCCAGAAGTCTTCAAAATTGATTCGCTAAACATGAGTCTGACTTCCAACACCTTCTCTGACCACGGCATAGCCCGGATCGTAACCCCATAGGAAATGTATGGGATATGGTGAAAAGACGCATCTGACAGCATTCTCTTTCATCTACTTTAGAAGATCTAAAAAACTGCATAGCCAATGCATGGTATTCTCTGTACGTAAATGCACTCCAGTACGAATGGAGACTCGATGCCCGAACGAATCAGAACAGTTATTCTTGCAAAACGTAGTCCAATATAATACTAATCTTGGGTTTCTAATTCATTGGCCAGTGGGTGTATTTTTCAAGTATGAGAATGTAAATGTCTGCTTCGGTAGTGTATTTGTAGCCTGCCACTGCGCGGCCAGTCCCGGATATGAGCTCCATTAATGCTCAGACTTTATAAGTTTTCATCTTTAATTCACATTTTTCGTTATAACTTCCATGTAAGGAAAATTTCACTTATAGATCCTTTTCTATCGAAATTTTGGGTTTAATCTAAAGTTTTTATTGACCGCAAAAATACATAATTATGTGATTTTCCACTTATTTTTCATAAAGAAATAGAAAGGCTTAAATTGTTATTAAAGAGTTTCTTATTTTTAATAAAATCTAGTTCAGCTTCAATAGCTTCACAGTATCAATTTCAATCAAACCTTGACATCCAAAAGCAAGTCATAATTAGAAATCAATAAATAAAAGTGATTAAGAAAACAGGGGCAGGAATCAAAGACTAGGAAAGGCAGAATATTGCTAATTTATAAGGTAGCAGTTTCTTTACAAATTTAGCGTTTGATTAAGAAATTGGTTCTGCAACATGAATACAGTAGATTAAAGTATTTAAATAGTCAACAGACAGATTAATCTGTAATTTAAATACTTTAGTTAGTTATAAATTTTATTCGATTTTTATCTGGAGTAATAGATATATATCTATACACATTTCAGGAAAATAAGCCCTTGTTCTGTCGAATAATATTTCCTCTGAAATTTTGTTTGAGAAATAACTTTACACCGAATCATATACGTCCCAATTTCCTTTCTCTCTTGCAGAGTACGAGAAGTTGAATTTCAAGGAAACACCCATCTGTGATGATCCAAGGTGGAAAGTAGATAATTAAGGGCGTTGGCAAGCCTGGATTTCAGGCTAAGAGAAAGAGTTAGGAAAATGAATGCCACTAATAATAAGAGAAAGAGTTAGGAGCCAATAAGAGAAAGAGTTAGGAAACAGAAATGCAAATAAAAATGAAAAAACCATTCATAAAAGATTTGGATCTTGCCAAATCAAAGTATACATCTTTGGTAAAGATATTAAAAACTCAAAATTAACTAACATATATTCTAAAGTTTAACATATATTTTAAAGTTTTATTAAATACTCTCGCCTTGTAAGCTTGGAAATCCTCTTTAGGTTTCGTGAAATTGCATAATTTAGTTGTAATCTAATGGGTATTCTTATCTAGGAATGAGAGACATGTTTTCATAACTGACCTCAATTTTCTGCAGCTATTAGATCTTTATTATGATTCATTCTTTCCATTGAAATCTTTATTGATAATATGATTCTGGTTGGTTATAAAGCTTTTTTTAATAATTCATAATTTTCATAATTTACTACTTGAAGGTGCTCCTCGAAAATATAATTCTATACTTAGTTATTTTTAAATGGACTTTAAAAACAATTTTTAATGGTTATATAAAACTCAACCTGCAGTTTTGAATCTTTCGAAATACTCTCTCTTCTATCATGAAAACTTTAAAATACAGTTAAATTTGTAGATTACATAATCCTTCAGGCCACCAATGGCTGTTTAGATCGCCATATTTAGGGAAGTGGTGCGAAATAAGGCTAAAAATTGCAAAAACTTTAGCGTACAACTAGCACATTTTACAGATTATAATGTTTTTATACAGAAACGGAAATTAATGTAAGGAAACGTATCAAATATGTCGCATAGCATTGCACTTTTTTCTGACGATAACCTCTCAAGAGTCGGACACAAGTTCCAAAAGCATAAATTGGACAAAATATAATTTGAGAAGTGATGTTCATAAAGAAATCAGAAGACAGAGTACGATATTTTGTGTTTTATCAGTAAGGATGAAAATTATTTCCCGATATCAATTTAAATACATTACAAGTAAAATAAATGAAATCTGGAAAAGTAAAAGTAAAGGAAAATGTTAATTTATTTTGATCAAAATAAAAGAATATACTTAAGATACGAAACCTGCGAATACCACCGGAGTACTATAATGGATACTGAAATAACGCGCTCTATACCTGAAGCAAATAGTCCTACAAAGAGGCAATACATAATTATTGTGAATATTATGCTTATAGCGGATTAAAAATTGTGTCTGTAGTCGTCCCTTCCTAGGCAGATAGCCTTTGAGTGCTTTTCCATATTTAATTATCCACTTATTTATTCAACTGCACATACAGACGTGTATAAATATATATACATATATGTATGTGTGTAATAAATTGGAGCAGGTTTATTGCGTAGATAGAATGATGACTCGTTAGCACAACTTCGATATGTTGGTGGCGTCGTAACTAGAAGACGGATTCATAAAACAGTAGAGACTTGTAGAGGGGACTAATTTAAATAATATTTCTTTTATTGTAATTAAACATTCCGCAGCCGCAAATATCTTGTTGTAATTTCCATGCTTATTCCAGAATACAGCATTTACATTTTTGAGATTGTTGCAATAAAAGGAAGCAACCTAGCAGCTGCCTAGCTAGGGTGGGAGAGGAAAGAATACAGAAGGGAAATACCCAAATTAAAATGAAGAATTAAGAGGACTACTGCTAATTAAATATATTTATTTCTTACATATATGTGAGATATAAAATATGGAAGAAAATTACTGTCTTTATTTTAGAAACAGTCCTTTTCATCCCTGATTCTATTTTGGCTATGTCCCCTTTCTTGAATCTAATATTTACCCTATCTGAAAACTAATCTGCGTTATGCCATCTTATCCCTCTGCATTGCGGATGGCTCACATCCAGTCACAAAGCTAAAAATTTATGCAAGGAATTCAAGTCTTTAAATAACGCTCTTACCATTGCGCAGCTCGTTTATCTTCTACTCCGCTCTCTGCTGCTTACACGTGTTGTTTAGTCTCTGCTAGTTACTGTTTTGAAAAATGTAAGCGGTATAAAATTGTGGGGGTGCATCACGCACCCATAAATGATGTTGTGTAAAATCTGTTTATGCGTATCACGGCTTGCTATGTTACGAAAATAAAATTATGATTTCAAATCAGTGCCTACATCTGAAAGCTTTTCTTCTCTGCTGTGTTATCCGTTTATCTACGCATCTGTTTTTCATAATCCTCAAGTCATCTACACCAAATTTTCACAATTAAAAATTCAATTAGATCATGAAAGGTATGTGACAGACCATCATTTGGTCACATGAATCACCTCTGAAGTTATTATTCAGAGCAGGGCATGCTTATCTTTGGAGAATGTCTAAAGATGCATATGACCCGCATTGTTTCAACTGTCAAGCATGGAATCGGATCTATCCAGCCATCTTTCACTTTTCTACGGACTTTTTAATCTTAAAAAATGAATTATATTATGACTATATTTTAGCCAAAGAAGAAATTCCTGTAATGCAAACAATGTTCTTCATGAGATGACATCTTCAGTGTGCTCTTACCGATGAAGCTAGATGTGACCGTTCGTAGTATGAAGAACATGAAAATAAAGTAAAATATCTTCTCATTCAACAAAAAATAGTTTGACCACACTAATGTTGAGTCACTGTGATCTGTTTAAGAAATTAAAATTTGTAAATCAATTTTGGACTCTCAAAGTTTATTTTCGTTTAACAGATCCCAATGACTCGATAACAGATTCATTAGCATCTCTGCAGGAACTTCATAAATGCGTGGTCATTGTGATTCGTCAAACCGTTTAGTCTGTGAAAGGATGTTATTCCTTTGAAGATAGATGCAATATTTCCTTAGCCATTATTTGCAATTTACATTTACTATCCCCAGTAAATTTCAGGTTATAATGCATATAAAAGGCGCTTCTCATCCCTATTAATTGAAAAATTTTCAGTTGAAGCTTAATTTTAATTCTTGATATTTCCTTTTAATCATTGTACGTAATAACTGTGTATACATGGATGTGAAACATATTAGAACGTAAGCAGAGACAAGTGTTTTGAATCGAAAGCCCTTTTTACAAATGGTTGTTTCAATATTAAAATAATTACACAGGAATAATAAAAAATATAATCATAATAGAAAACGAGTCAGCTTCATCAGCTAGAAAAGTAAAAAAGAAGCTTATGCTACCTCCTAAGCAGGTGATTTTTGCCGTGTGTTACATAAATATGGGCAATTTACTTTGCAAATTTTAATTAAAATATATCTCCTAAAGCTAATTGTCCTCCAGCGCTTTGGCATGATCTATCCATCTATTCTCTAAGAAGCATGAACAATATTTTATATAAAACAAAATATTGCATTAGAAGCAAATCAGTCATTTTTAGCGTCTGGTGAGAAAAGGATACTGTGATATAAAAGTAATCAAAATTCAGCACTGAAGAAGTATTTGTTTTACAGAAAGGTTCTTCAAGTTTTGAAGCGGCTGCAAGTCTCTTTTACTATAACATTCCTCGAAGAAAAGAGACGCAGTGATGCTGAAAAACAGAAGTGCTTTTGCATAAACACTCAACTGTAACAGAACCTGAAAGCAAATGAACAGAAACTTTTGCGAAGTGTGTTCTAGAATGCTCTACAAATTTAGGCTTTGTATTGCGAATTAAAATGGTAATAATAATAATAATAACTGGCACTGATAGTGATACCTTAGAGGTAATTTACTGAGGGGCAAAAATTTTATAAATTCATTGTTGAGATCCACAAATTTCGAGGGCGCCCAGACGGTATAGTAGCTAGGGAAGTCTACTGGAGTACCAAAGGATCCGGATCCGAATCCCGGAGGAGGCATGGATGTTTGTAAATTTATAGTGTCTTTGCGGCATGGGGGCACTCTAAATGTATGACGAGTCCTCTCGTGTGGTTTGGTGGTAGAGGAGAGGGTGCGAGACCCTCGGACCACCTCTTCCGGATACTGTTCGTTAAAACTGGGCTGGAAGTAGAAGTCCAATCTCCTTCAGGCTCTGGCAACCATTCTTCCATGAAATACATGGACAAGACAACAACAGCAACAACAACAGATTTCAAAAATACACCAACTTGTGCTTTTGTGTATTCGTGTATAATACCAATGCCATTCTTCTCGGAAATACATAGAATTCCTTTTAAGAGATCATCAAAGTAGATTATCGCCCATTTTCAAGTTTAACTGTAAATTTTCCTCCATATGCAATTACATAATCTTTATACCTCCACTACGGATAAATATGTAGTACTTACAAGGATAGGGAATTTTTCTTCATGTCTAGAAATAATTGTAACTACAAAAATCTTTCCTCGCTTCATTTTTCTGTTTAAACTAATCCAAGTTAATAATAAAATTTTCTATGCGTATTTAATGTTTTATTACAGCAATAAACCTGAAGACCATTCGATTCAGAGATGAACTATATTGATGGAATAGAAAGTTCTGTCACAGATCTTACATTTATTTCCTTTCATTCTTTTTCAGAAAATGCTTGCTGCTGTGAAATTAAGAAGAAAAAAATCCTTCATGGCATGCATGGTTGCATATCATTTCTCGAAGGTTTGAAAAATTTCCGCGAAGGTACGTATGTGGTTGACCGCCATAGCGAAACCGTTCCTATGTGACCTCAATCTCTAAGTTTCTTTTCTGTTTTTCTTTTGTGTTCTGAGGGAAAATAATTCGAAACCTGTTGCTGACAGCATGATATTAACATCCGCTTCTTTTCAGAATGGATGTTCTGTGATTTCTTCCGCTACTGAGGCCGGCCGATGTCTCGACAGACTGGTTAGCCGCCTGGTTGGTTAACTCTGCCGACTTTTAAATTTTTGACTTCGTTAGCACGTTTCAGTGATAATCGGATCTGAATAAAGTTGACGGGTGCATGACAGCTGTCGCATCTGACATCTTTAGATTTAAATTTGTTTAGATTAACATGTTTATATTCTCAAGCCTTCATAATACTGCTTTAAGATAAAGTGTTCTTTACCTCTCGTGCGACAAACCATAACTTTTGAAATGTTCATTTTAATTTGGCGGAAGTTAATTCCTAGATGAAAAAATGTGGAGAAGGACTGCTATTGTGATGAAAATACAGAGAAGGGATGCTATTAAGGGCACGCATTATGTACCTTATCAGTATAACCTTATAAATATGTAACTCAAGTTTATGATAATTTATGATATCTATTAAAGAAAACGTTATCATAACATTAACATAAATGGTGTGACATATGCTACAGACAAACCACCGTTTGTAACGATGCAAATTAAGTAATAACAGTTAATTAAATTCAGAGGAGGGTAACGTAATCTAAGTCTACACATTTAATAAAATAAGCTATAAGTTGGCTGGATATTTTACATTTAAGGCGTAAGTTTAAAGCAAGTGCTAGCGTGAGAATGCCAATGCTGGAATATCACTTTTAAATATAGCTGATATGGAATTCTAACAGCACGGCGCTATTGCCAGTCTCTCTCTCTCTATATATATACGATCCTAAACTCTCAGTTTACACACTGTCAAAGCTAATTTGCATTCTGGTGAGGAATAAGGATGGAAGAGGTTATAGTAAAGGTCAAAATATTAACTGATTCATTAACATAAGAACGTTGTAAATATAATAAATAAACTGAGAGCTGTTTATTTCAAAATTTATATCAAAGTAGCATTGAAATATCGAAACAGAAATGTAAAAACAATTATTTTATTATGAAAAAAGCATTGTTCTTGTTTCACTGCTTCTTGTAATATACGCCTTTTGTTTTTATTTGGTACCATTATGACATTTTCAGATAAAATACTAATATAATATTTGTATTTTTACTCTGTAGAGAGATTAGGTATTTTTTTGAAGCAGGAAGATGAAAGCTGAGCAATGCCTTCACCGGGAATTGAAACATGGACCTTTGGAATACGCGCCCACAGTGCTGACCACCACACCACGAAGGCATGAAAAGAAGGCAGGAGACATATCTTATATACTCCCCCTTTTAAAGGGCGACTGGAGTTTTTAGGGGATCCAGTCGCCAAATCCTCGGTGGGGAGAATCATAGTCTACCACCCATTTTAGTTCGGGCACCACTGTAGAGGCATTAGGTTATTTCGAAGCTGGAAAGATGAAAAATAAGCAACGCCTTCGCCGGGAATCGAAGCGCGGACCTCTCAATTACGCGCTGAGCGTGCAGACCACTTCACCACGAAGGCGGGAGAAATACCTTATAACTGTTATTGCGCCTTTGCACCCTTTTTGTTAAATTCTCATAGGTTAAAATTTCATATTACTCGTTTACTTATGTTTAACGTTTATCATCAGAGGCATTTAACACACTTTGAGAAATTTGTTATTATCATATAATTCCTTGGAGCATGCAAATCCACGAGGGCTCTCTGCTTAAAAGGAGGGATACATTCGTGGAGGACGTTTTGAGGAAAACTGGAACCTGTTCTCGTTACGCAAGGGGAAAACCAACCATGCAGCCAACTCGTTCACTTGGGGTTGAACGCAAGGCGGGTCGAACTACGGGTATTCAGCGGTCTTATTAATTATTAAAAATTAGACTAAACCTCTAAGAGTAATCATCTAACCAAGATACAACATTTGTGCATTTAACCGAAACTGTCTTTGCTGATGATTCAATTCAGCATTTAATTTTCTCTGCATTATCAAAGTCGACATTCCGCTTCTGTGGATCTTACTATGTTGTTCCGTAATTTTTTATTAATAAACTTTTAAAAAGATATTTTTTCGCTCATACACATTACACATATATGTACATATATGCGTATTTAAATGAAGATGAAATAATAAAAGTAAATGCATAAAATTATAAAAATGCTTCGCTTCCTTTAATTTTAATTTGAAAATTTTACTTCACTTCGGGCGGGGGGGGGGCTGGAGGTCTTGATTTTCAATTTTTTAGGTATCCACTTAAATTAATATCAATATTTGTCTTAAATTTATTTTATATGTAATTATACTTCAAATCCTTTATTTTTTCTTTCTAAAAAGCAACATTTTGAACGTTTTAATACATATCCTGTCATTCTATTTTCATGACGGTTAAATCCATACACACATATATATATATATATATATATTGTGTGATCCAAAAATATCAGAAAAGTAAAAATTCAGTAATTAGAAAACTATAAACCAAAAGCATATTTTTTTTAATAACGAAAACCTTTATCGTTGGAATTTTCACTGACAGATAGCAATATAAAACCCCGGTGAACTGGGATTTCAAACTACACGGTGTTGTGACGAACACTCAGGATTATCTTGAAGATGTGTCTTTAAATCATTTAACACATACAGTACTGAATCTAACCGATTTCCAGAGACGTCATGAATTTGCAAATTGAGCTCTTGAAAAGGTGAAAAACAATGCGGAATAGTAGTCGAACATCCTACGCAGTAAGGAGGCACACTTTTCTCTTAACGGAGGTATAAATATCCCCATCTGCCCCATTTAGGTGAGCGAGAATCCACATGGGATTTCAGAAATCCCTTTCCATCTGCCAAAGATGAAAGTGTGCTTTAAGATCATTGCATCGTTCATTATAAGCCCCTTTTTCTCTTAGAAAGTCCACAGCGGCACACTTAAAACGGTTTCTGTCACAGTCGTGTGTTATGCAGGTACAAGTGAGTGGAACACCAGAAATTCGTCATAGATTGTACAGGTATAGCCCCGCTCCACTAGAAGTTTTTAAGAGAAAGCATCATTATTTCCTTGCATGAGAGATACGTATTCTATAGTGTAACATTCATGCAGGATACAGCGCCTCCGCATAGATCCTTCCACCACGTACTACAATCGGAATTGGGTGATGACTGTGTCTTCAACCGTTCTTTCTCGTACGAATTGCTTCAAAGGTCTCCAGACTCATATTCACTATCGCCAGAAAATACTCGCCATGTTTAGGTAGAAATTTGAACTGAAATCTCTTCAATGACGTGCAGAGTATCGTGTCTCGTCTGACAGCCATTCTTATGAATGACAGCATCAGAAGTAGCATTTGCAGTTTTAGTAACTTTGAAAAGAGTTCTGCGTCACTGTATAAATTTCTGGTCCAACTGAAGCAACGCCAATTGGTGAAAAATTTAACTATTCGGGCAAGAAAATTCTTTCGCTATAAATCCAAAAAAATATTTTAAATAAATAAATTAGCAAAAAGAAGTAACTAAATAACTAAATTTCCCATTAATGTTAAAAACCAAAAAATTAAATCACATAAAATAAAATCTTGAACAACACAGTGCTTTAAAAGCTAAAGTAAATTTTGTAATAATAATAATAATATAAATATAATGAACAAATACATAATCTTTCCGCGCCCTACGACTGTCCTAGTAATTTAGACTTGGAATTCGCCCTCGAGTTCGATCTCAGGCGAAAGGGTTAGCTGCGTGGTTACATCTGCGTTTTTACCCATGTGTAATACGAGTCGGTTTCTCTTAAAGTCTTTCAGGAAAGCATCGCTGCTCTTAAGACAGATAATAAGATATATGGCTTTTGCCATATTCCAATGACCAATAACTGTAAAGTTTTCAGGACAGCAAGAACTCAGGATTGCGGAAAAGAAAACACAAGAAAGAACAATGTAAAAGAATCAATGGCAAAAACAAAGTTTAACAACTCTTATAACATCGCTTCAGGGAATTGGTGCAACGAGAATATCACACAGGATAATCACATTTCTAAAAAACACAATAAATAATTTAATAAACCCAAAAAAATATTTTAAAGAAAGAAATTAAACAAATATATGCACACGCACAAATTATATTTATGTGCACAAATACACATGTCGCTATTACTCTTTCTGTTTATATGTATGGGAAGGAATTTCTCATCCGCCTTTAGTATGACCGTGACTAATTTTGTTTCCTCTTTTTTATGCGAAAACATTTATAATTACCACTGATATAGTTATAAATATCTATAACAGTTATTTATAACTATATCAGTTATGAGCAGTTAATGTGTTATAAGTAACTATAATAGTGTTAATTACAAATGATAATGAAGCCAATATATATAAAGAGCAGATATTTTACCAACAGTCCCTAAAGCAATGACAAGCATAAAAACATTTACATGGCAGAGATAAATTATATATATATATTGTTGCAAGTTGAAAAGATCTATTAACAATGTCATGATAACAATGCAATAATTCATGGACTGCTAATGTTACTTTTTATTCGCTTATTTTTTTATTCTATTGCAAAAATATTTATACTTATGATATAAATCTTATTATTTTGTACATTGAGAATGTGGGTATACAAATTAGGTGTTTTACAACTGCGGCGGCTAAACACCAGAATCATATTCTAGTACCAACGTACATAAAACGTGTACTATGAAAATATTGAGGGAAATGTGTGTCGACATGTATTTAAGGTACATTTTGCAGCAAGTAAAAAAATCTAGTAGTAGTCGTCGCAGAGTATTATCGTATTAGAAAGAAAATGATGATATTGTGCCATTTATTCACATGGGATGCCTACTCTGGATGAGGAGTAGGAATCTGGATTGGAAATGAGCTGTCAAATCCGTGCTCAGCCAGTGACTTGTTCAGTGAAACTTAACAAAATAATTAAGCTGCAGTCGTGTTTCATCTGTAAACATCATGTCAGCCAAGAATGCGGGATTTATGACCATTTTTCGCAGTGAATATAGCTTAAGATTTAGCAATGCTGGGTAAGTAACAATGCTGACTTTAGTATGCTTTGCATGTGGAAAGAGTGCAGTTGTAAGAAAATGGGCCTTGCGAAGGTTCTAACGAAATAAATGCTCAATGTTACTTGCTTGATGCTTCTCCCACTTTATGGCAAGACCAGTTTTAAAACTATAAGCTGTAGTTATAAAATTAATTTTATTTATGATACTTAAAAGTAGAACACGAGATTTTATTTTGTAAGCATTTTTCTTTCATCATAAACCTAAAAGTAAAACAGGAAATATATTTTTTTCTCAGGAGAAAGGAAATTTTTGCTTACCGCCTCATTATACTAGCCATCTTTAGTGAAATTAAAGGAAAGCACTAGCATTTTTCTAAAATTCATGCATTTTACGTTAAGCAATGAAGTGAGTTCAAAATGTCATTATGTTTACTAACCAATCAACCATAGAGAAAAATCTCATTTCCTGTAGTTTTAACTAAGTTGCCTTAAAAACAAACTTCGTCTCATCAGTCATCCACACAAATCACAAGAACTTCAAGATTTAAAGAATCGGTGTTTTCCCCAAAATAAGTCAAAGCATAAATTAGTTTTACTTTAATTTGCGCTTTCAGCATTTAAAGGCCAGCTAATGCATATCACTAAACGCATTACTAAAACATGTAACTGAAAGCTGCTGATTAATCTAATTAGAACCATTTAGAAACAAAACTAATTTAATAACGTAACTCTCAACAATTGATAGTTCAACTCGGGTTCGAATTCAGGCCAACTGGCTGGATGCAAAGCAGTTTTCATAATTTCCTTTTAAGTATAGGGTAATATGAAACAGTTTCCCTTAAATCGTCCTCCATAAAATTATCCCTTTCATAGTTAGATAGACCTTGTGTGCTCTGTCATACTCTAAATATATTGAGCTAGTTAAACTTTCTTATCAGTAGTTGAAAGAATACATCAGTTAAATATAAAAAATTTTTCACTTAGTGGCAGGTTTAATTCGGTTGAAAAATTCTGTTTTTTTTTTTTGCAGATGTTTCACTACTTTGCACACGCATAGGATAAATACAGTCTGGTTTCTCCTAAATTTTCCATGAAATGTACGTTTTTATATCCACTCAGGACATATTCAACAAATGAATCAGCTTGTATTATTTCATACCAACAACTGAACCAACTCGCACACTACTTTTTAACCTTCATGGATGCTTATACGCTTGCTTTCTTCTACTAAAGCGATTGAGAAATTCTTTATATAAAATGTATCGAAAAAATTTTCTATGGTTTTGTAATTAGCAATAAAAATATTAATTATCTATATTTTTTTAAATCTTGAAATTTAATCTTGAGCTTTGACTACTCATTTTATAGTACTTAGTTCCGGTTAGTCTCGCAAGCAATGTTATGTATTTCTACATATATCTTGAAATACGATAAAATTTCATACATCACTGGAGCAAAAATTGTTCGAGTCTTATTATTATCTAATTTTATGATATATCTTTATCAATTAAAAAAATTAAAACGAAGTTTAAAACACATTGAGAGATTTTTCTCTTGGAGAGGAAAGTAAACTATAAAAAGGTGAAAACACAAATCTTTTTTTTTTTTTTTTTTTTTTTTTTTTTTTTGTAATAGTTTCCTCTGTCCTTGTAAAGGCAAGCTTAAATCATTGGAGATTTCAGGCTTCAGCGGTTGACAACAGTGTTACAACAAAAATCCCTCAGAATTGTAATGCAAATGTTATTGTTCTTATAACACAAGCTTAAGCTCTATTTTTAAAAATTAAATGTGTGCGTAGCAAAGGAATCTGTGCCTTCAAAAAGTATGATAATAATAGCTATGAAAAACTTCCAATTTTAAACTTTGTAACAATGAAAACTATTGACATTTTTATTGCGATCTTACAATTTGTACAACAGTCTTTGCAACTTCATTTGGTAGGAAAATACTAACTTGGTAGTATGCACCCTAAGTCCTTTCTTATTTGCATAAGCATAAAAAGCAAATAAAAATTAATTAATGATACTAAATATTAATTTTATAACTTAATTAAACTATTATATTAAACAAAAGTAAATTTCTACCATAATGCCTTATATTCTCAAGAGCTGGCTGAAAATTTTAAGGAAAAGATATTCCCTCTTAACTAAATTGGATTAATCTCATACTTCAAATTCTCTGTCAGTAGATAGTCCCAGCTAATTTACTTTCGTCATCAAAAAGGTAGTAAAACAAAAACAAAAAACAAAAACTGTGATTGAAACAAAAGTATTATCCTGCATTAGACTAATATAATACACGCAAAAATTAGATTGCAATTTATCAGCGGGAAGGAAATGTTTTAACTCTGTCAACGCTCAGGCAGTTTTCATTTCCACTTGTCAGTTTTAAAGTAACATTGTGAGTCACCAAGATATATGTCATCACTACATAAACAGGATTATTGTAATTTCTTATGAAAGCCTTGCGAAGCGCCATCCATTGATCCAATTCTTTCGGAACTTTATAAGAATAAATTAGGAAGTTGTGTCTGAAGGGGAATATACCGCTTCAAAATGCATTGCCACGGTTAACGTAAATATCAAATACATGAAATTTGTTTATAACTTAATTCGGTAGATGCCAGGAGTATTAGAGGATTGTCATGGATTTCTGCTTATACGCTCATTGCTAAACTACTAAATTTATACGTTTTTTTAATTAATCCTTTAATACGTTCAATACTTTTTAATACGTTTAATACTTTTTAAATTGTTTCTCCTTTTCCTTGTTTAAATAATACAATAGTCTAACCTTCAACAGCATAAATCTTTAGTAAAACTTGTAGAGGTTTTTCAGAATTTTTCGAAGTCAGGAAACTGAAAATATCCGCAGTGCCTTCGTCGGTATTCGAACTTCAAGCTTTAAGAATACGCTTCGACCTTGGCTTTTTGCTGCTGTAGACGTGAAAAGTATGCAATGGCCTCGCCGGGAATCAAACTCGGATTTCCCGATTACGCGTTGAGTGTGCTTCTAGTTATATCACACAGACATGTGGAAAGAAGGAAGAAAATATCTTATATACTCCCCCTTTTAAAGGGCGATTGGGGATTAGGGGAACCCAATCGCCCGAATCCTGGTGGTGACAAATAATCATCTACCACCTTTTAGTTCGGGGGCCAATTTTAAGTACATGTAGAATTTTTCGATATCAGGAGACTGAAGAAGTAATCCGCAGTGCTCTGGCCGGAATCCGAACTCCAAACCTTCCGAATACGCACCGGATGCCCTTCAGCTACACCATGAAGGGATGGGGAGGAAGAAAATATCTTATAAGCTGAACTATGAAAACAATTGCAACAATGCTGTTGTATTCCTCCAGTTTCGTCACCTGAACAACGAAATAAATAAAAACTGGTGAGTGATAGATTTACGTTTTAAAAATACTTTTGGTAAATTAGACCTTGCTAAGGTAGCACTGAAGTATCGAACCAGACAGTTCATGTATGAATAAAGTTGTTATGCAAACGCTGTTAGTGATTTCATTCGCATATTTTGTTCGCTGTATACGCGAAAGTGAAACAAATTGCTAATTCCCTCAGCTCATGTACTGCAAAGATGAACTCAGCAAATTATCTCGAAAAATTTTGCGCAAATTTCTCCATTATTACGATTCAAGGCAATCCGAATGTTACATGATATACCGAGTAATTGACGTTTATTGAAGGAAAAGTCCATTCCTTGCTCGAAGTGCGGATAGATACTGCTTGGCTGTGCATGATGTACATGAAATTCACTTTCGTCTGAGCGGAACTGTAAGTTAACCTTAGGTGCCAGGAATGAGCTAAGCAAAACCTGCAGGCGTTCTAATAAATTTATTCATAAAGACAGGAGAATTTATAAGCCGCAGATTTCAATCAAAGCTCTTATTTTAAATTTCATTTGCTCAATAGTTGATCAAAATATTTTTGAAATACTCAAGTGGAAGACCGGCATCAGATATTCACATTCATTCTTTGCTCGTTAGTTAAGGAATGTCGTAAATTTAAAAAATTCAAAAATCTCCTAAATTAGCAAAAAATGGTATATCCATTGTTTGATTTACATATTAAATAGTCATTTCATTAAACTCGACGGTTAACTTACTTTGTAATATACAGCATCAAATAAATTTGTATACAGTCAAGCATTGTATTACAGCATCAAATATATTTGTATATAGTCAAGCAGTAGAACAAATATAAATAGCATCAGATGAGATCAAAGAAGATCAAAAATAAAATATTGTCTTTTCGAAATTCAGAATTTTTCATGATTCTTTATGTTTTGTACTTAACAAATGAAATGCTACATCCTTGGTGTATCAAGAAACGTATAATATATGGTATATCATGAAAGATGGCTATAATTTTAAAAAGTGGTATAATATATGGTGTATCATGAAAGATGGCTTATTTTTCTTTAAAGATTTCTATAAATCTTTAAAGAAATCTCTTTTAATGAGAAATTTGGAAATAATTTCTTTTAAATGAGCTCTGTCTTCAGTTTTGTAAACTATATTTTAGCTAAGAATTTTATGTGAAAAATATTCTACTGCTCATTAATCTGAAGAAAGTGACGTAATTGAAAATTTTAACATACATTAAGCGGCATGGACTAAAAAGAAGGAAATTTCTTATCAAGGCGCCGTCATCGGAAGGTTTACTTAAACATAATTTCAGCACACGTCAAAATCGAAAACTTTCGTAATACGATGGGTAGTAGAAACATAGTGAACGCCGAAAGTGAACAGAAGTGAACGCCGAAACACAGTAAGAATGGAAAGTATGGAAAATGAAAATTTGTTTTCTGGGATATTTTTAAGACATGGTATTTTTTATTTATGAGAAGGGTTAAAATAAATGACCACCAACTACAATGTATGTATCAGAAGTACACTATTTTCCTTCAGCAAAGTCTTCTCTAATTTACCTGAAGTCGTTCCAGCAAATGTTCATGCACAGATGTGGCTCAAGCACAGTGCAGCTTCTCTATTTAACAGATGTGCGAAATTACACAAATAACCAGTTTTATGACTGATAGATCGGGCGTGATGGATTCATGCTTTGATCTCCAGATATCCGAAACCCTCTTGCCTCAATTTCTTTCCTTGAGAAAGTCTGAAAAGACTTATTTACAAGACGCACATTGACGCTCCTGAAGAACTTTTTTGTCAGCATTAGTATTTTCGCTTCAGAAGTGCATGACATATCGCGTATCTTTCCATGGTGCATTCATCATATCATCGCCGTTGTCATGCATATACATGGGGGTTATAATTAAAGTTTCAATTTGAAATTGTCATAAAAGGAAAACTACCGGACCAAATGTTATCAAACTTGCGAATCGTGTAAAGGAGGTTATGGGAATTTATTTTCCGCGGAAAAAAAAGAGTTCAAAAACTCACCACCAGGGGCAAAATGGCGCTGTATACAATATTGTTAAATGAAATAAGACACGAAAATATCTGTTTAAAATGTGTTTAATATTTTCCGAAACGTGTTACAAAGCATGTTCAATGTAGCGTCCAGCATTTTCCGAAAGTAAGTTAAATCTCAACAGCAGCTCTTAGCATATCAGGGGGGATGTTACGGACATGTCAGCGTATCACATTTTTCATTTCTGCCAAATTGTTTAGATTATCACCATAAAGAGTGCTTTTGAGATAATCCCATAGCCAAAAGTCACAGAGGTTGAGGTCTGGTGGGAAGAGGTGAAGTGTTGGCTTATAAGACGTTCATTCGTGAAATGTTGCCTAAGTAACTGTGCGACACACGTGAGGTGGGGCCCAGCCCTGCATAAAAATCGTAGCATCTAAAATGCCACGTTACTGCAGTTCATGTATCACGAAACATTTTAACATTGACTCTAAGTGAGCTGCAATCACAGTGGTCCACCTGTCGACTGCTCTTCAGAGGAAAATGGTTCAGTTATAAAACTAGCTATTCAACACTAAACGGTGTGGAATGACTGCTATGCAATCGAATGCAGTAGGAGAATGCAATGGAACTAGACAGATAACATGAGGGATTTCTTTGGCCCAAATCGATTAAAAGCGTTTTGAATCAGTATCTTCATGTTTTAGTGCCGAATTCAGGCTTCAAAAATTACAAATTAGCGATCTGTAAGAAAATGATTTACAGATTGTACGCACTTGTGCGAGTGATTTGCGATCTCACATTTTCTAATCGTCCGTGGTTCTCACGGACGAATTTCTCACTTAAACGGATGGCGCACTCGACTTTTATCGAATTTAACGCCTTTAAATGGTAATTTGCCTACTTCAAAGTTTCTTAAGGGTATACAACATATTAAACCCGTGTAACAAAAGGTTAAGTTAGATTCCGACCCATATTTCGTTTAACAATATTGCATACAGCGCCATTTACCCCCTGGTGGTGAGGTTTAGAACTTTCTTTTTTTCGCGGAAAATAAATTCCCATGACATCCTTTCACGATTACAAAGTTTGATAACATTTGATTCAGTAGTTTTCCTTTTATGGGCGTTTCAAAGTGAAACTTTAATTATAACCACCCTGTATATTGCAACTGGTAGCCGTTTATTCGAAAAATTCATATAAATATAAAGCATTATTTCTTGTAAATACGGGTGATTAAACTAGTTTCCTTTCTCCATGTTCTTCATACCTACTCGCACTGTGTTTTCGCTTCCACATTTCACATTCCACTACACAGTGTATCATGCAAATCGTTCTTTTTGCCATCTTCTATCATCCTTTAAAGTTGTAACTATCTTTCCTGCCATACTCAGTATATTTCAGTTTCGCTGGTTCTTTATTTTAGGATCAACTTATAAGTGTAACTTTATTTACAGTTTCTTTTTAGTAACAGTTTTAGGATCAAAGAAACATCATAACCATTATAAAATCTTTAAAGAAATCTCTTTTAATGAGAAATTAGGAAGTAATTTCTTTTAAATGAGCTCTGTGATCTATGTTTTACCCAAGAATTTTATGGGGAAAATATTCTAATGCTCATTGATCTGAAGAAAGTGACGTAATTGAAAATTTTAACATACATTAAACGGCATGGAATAAAAAAATGTAATAAAAGAAGGAAATTTCTTATCAAGGCGCCGTCATCGGAAGGATTACTTAAACCTGATTTTAGCAATTAGTGCACGAACTCTCTCTTCTCATGGCCCAAGGTGTAATGTCGTCTGCTAAGAACTTTCGAATTAGGTCGCCGAGCATCATTCTTTAACAAGTTTTACTGCTTCCTAAAATTTGCTACTTTTTTCTTATGCTTCTTCTTTTCGTTTAGCGTGCTAGTTTCTGGCAACTGCACGAATTCCTAGAAAAAAGGAAATAAAACCCGACTTCATCGACCGACATTTAGACACAGATGGTTTTGAAAGTATCAAAGCTACTGTAAAAGGGGCCTTCGCATACTAAATTTTGTGCTACATGACAAAAAATAAAAGTTTTCAATATAACTGTAAAGCACATGATGTGAAAAATAAAAGTAAATTTACATTCTTTTATTAACTGATAGCACTTATCTAATTCTTTTTCTTTGATTTATAAATTAATGTAAGATCTCTGGATAAACATGAGTTACATACATAACTGTTCAACAAAATCTTTATTTTATAATTTTGTTTTTTAAATTAACACTAGTAATATCTACATTGAAAGCTATCTACCTTTTGAGACTGTTACATTATGCTACAAGACTACTTCTCATTTACGCTACCAGGCCATTTATCCAAGCTACCTGGCAGATGATGCCACTACAAGAGACATCAATCATCAGGAAGTTCAGATATACGTGACTAATCAGAAGTATAAATTTCGACTATTATTTAAATTCCCATATCGTTTTAGTTATGCATGAATCATTGTAAAATTTACATGAGATTTTTTAAAAGACTATAAATATTTAAATGCTTCTTGGCTCCTAAATTATTTTACAGTACCATTTTAAACATGAACATTTTTTTCTAAACAGATATTTTTAAGTGCACTCGACATCATATCATGAATGAAAAGTATTTCTCATAATTTAGGAAACTTATTTTGATTTTTATTACTATAATTAAAGCCTATATAGAAAAGGAACTCTCAGTTTTATTCATCATTTACTCATACATTTCAAAACCCTAAATGACAATGTACAAGATAGTTCAAAAGTCATATAAAGGTTCGTTTAACGGAAGGTCACTAATTTTGAGCAATAATAAAATTTCATGCCTATTTTCATTTCATATGTCATAGCTTTTTCCCAAAGCGTATTAAAACAAGAAAAAAGATTGTTTTCAGAGAAATAAAGCAAACGAAATGCGCTCTTTAAAATTCACTATACTTGATTACCATAGCGACACTCTGGAGCTAGGTTCACTTAACAGCGTTCTATTTCATTCATATTCTAACTCAGAATGCACAAAATTTATATCATTTGAAGAATTATCTAATAGTTGTCACATGTTATATTTCATTCATAACTCAGAATGTACAAAATTTATATCATTTGAAGAATTATCTAATCGTTGCCACATGTTCTATTCAAATACTATAATAAATCTAGAATGATGTATAAAAGAAATTAAGCAAACAAAACAAAAAAGAAACAATTTTTCACAGACGATCCAATATTCCTCATTCAATTAATTCAGTTCTCACTTCGTGACAACGCAAAAATACATAAAAACTCAAAATATCTACATTAAAAACTACGAAGTAAATCTTAAACACTTATTTCCTCGAAAAAATTCCAGAATGGATTAAGCATGATTTAATTCATAATAATAAAAGAAGGCGTTACCTTTGTTGTTGCGAAGCTACGTTTCTCTAGATTGGCAAAAAATCCGCTATTCTTCCAAGTTTCAAATGTAAACAAACATGTCCGCCATTGCAAAAACAATTAGGATTAGCCGCACTGAAACAACTTTTAAATTGTTGATAACTGTATAAATATCGCACGCAGATTTACTAAAGGCATAAAAACCTTAACTGGAAGATAAGAACAACATAATGCAATCATTTTTAAAGCAAAAAATCAAGAATTTACAAACATATAAGAGTAAAGAAACTGAGATTCCTATGCCGGGTAACAGAGTAGATATATATATTTATATACGTTTGGTGCGGCCGATTGCAACCAAAATACGAGGGGCATATCTACATGTTATAGCAGTCCTATATACAAAATGTCAACGTTCTGAGGCTACTCGTTTTTGAGTTATTCGAGATGCATACGTACATACGTACGTACAGACACCACAAAAAATTCTCTTCAGAATTCATTTTAAAGCAGTTTTATAATTTTTTGGAGGAAAACTTTTATTCTGTTTTTACAGATGTCACGCAAAAACATCGATAAATTGCTGTTAATCGATAAATTGATAGCGGTGAAAATGGATATTTGCGTTGAAACATGCTACCTGAAACTTTTCGCGATTACAATACTTCCTTTTTACTTCATACAAGGAAGTAAAGACATAAAATTAATAACTTTAATAAGGTTAAACCCCCGAACTGCAGAATATTTTCATTACTATGATGATATGCAAAGATTACTTTTTGTAATTAGAAGTGACGAAGCCCTATGGAAGGCTATCAGGACAGATGAAGAAAAATAAATAAACAAAATAATTCGTTTACTGGAATTCGAGCCCATTTCGATTTACCAGTTATTCAGAAACTTTTGGACTGATGGGAAACAGAGTAGTTAGAAGATGCACATCCTCCCTAAGATAAGTGTTCGCTGAGAAAAGGAAAGATTTAGTTTCTACCTTATCAGGTTCAATGTTTCTTCTAACCTTCTTCGGAAACATACAATGACCTGACTAGAACAGAGAGCTTACTAAAGCTATGTTCACTAATTGTAGTAAGTAGACAGGATACAGACGAAGGGTATACAAAACCCTTTATTTTTCTTTATATACAATGACTTCCGTACTTCGGAATACAATGACCCTCCACTCGGGGTCTAATGTAAAAGATATCAAAATAAAACTAAACTCTAATTTAACTTTAGAATAAGATTGGCCTTATAATAACAGGAAGCGTATGTAGCACAGAGACTGTGAACACTACAATACGTTTAATTTATCAAGAGGATTAAAACCTCTGGCCTGGAAGGCAAAGTAGCAACTGCGTAACTTCTAAGGTAAGCGGCCTGCTTCGAACTCACGGCTTCCTCTCTTCTGCTTGGCAAAAAGGCCACACTTAAATACTTGGCGTTCGCCAGACAACTTTGCATAAACTCCTTCACGCTTATAATTCTGGCCGGAAGTAGAAAATAAGAAGTGATAGTAAAGATTTAAAATAAAATAAACGTTAGTAAAACTTAAGATCCTTACAACCTCTCCGTCTAGTTTCACATATATTGTGTGCATATTTATACTACTTTTGACGTGCTGTCTTACAGAATATTTTTTTTAATGAAGAACCTGAAGGAAAGAAATTTGCATTTTCTTGAAGTTACTTTGACGTTTTCTTTCCAACAGAACAAAATCTTATAATGAGATTATTTCTAGTAGTAATAATATTTAACAAGCATAAGAAATCTCATGAAAACGTACTGTGATTTTGAACATTTAGATAACAAAGAACTGATCATTCTTTAAGCATAGAGAAGGAAACATCAGATGACTGCAGAAACGTAAGGTTAAAGAAATTACAGTTATTTTGAAAATATTAATTAATGTAGCCCATTTCTGGGTAATACGAATACAATTAAAATTTATAGCGATTTTGATAGTTCATTAGAAAGAACCATAGTTATAGTGTTGTTTGAACTTTTAACTATTTATGATGATCTTTTAATATTTAAATGCGTACTCCGCTTTTGAGGTATATCTCCCACAGTTGTTAATAAAAAGCACATTAGAAGCATCCAAAGCACCTATGTCATACGCCATTTTATTTGTACGTCGTGTTTAAGTATGGGAAGTTTCATTAAGGTACGGTTTCAGAAGTTGCTGAATCTATCATTATTCTACCTATGTAAGAGATTTCAGAGCTTAATCCAGTATGACACTTCCAAATCATAGAAATAATCTTAAATATTCATTACATACACTGTAATCCTAAACAATCCTTTGTAGTACATTATAAATTTAATATTTAATTAGTTGATTTGTCCATATAAGTCGGCGCATCTATTTGAGCATTTAAACTGAATCTTCTGGAAGTGTTTACTTTAAAATATGTATTTTTAGTGCCTTGCTGCAAGTACATGTCAACCATTAGAAAATTATTGAAATAATTTCAATTGTGATATTTATTTAGAATAATAATAACTTTTATTTGTGATTTATATTTAACGTAAATAAAGCTCTTTCTTACAATATGATTACATCAAATATAACATTTGTGGTTTTTTTCTTGAACGGACATCAATCACTATCTTTCTATTGATGAATTTTCATAAAGAGACATTAGAACTCAATCAACAAATATCGCCAAGGATATCTTCGCTGCGATCAAAGATTTCGATCATTATCTTTCTTACTTCGTAGAAAAATCAAAACTATCGATCCCAATCTTTTCAAATCCGATTTAACCCTTTGTCTTTTTTTTATTTTAATATCTGATTTCTGAGTAATATAAGCTTTTTTGATTTACGTTATCATTTAAGCTGAAAGATAACAGTTACGCCAAGTGACTCACGTATATGACCCTGTTGCTGAAATTTGTGAATGCAATTATTTTGCTGAAATCTGTGAATGCAATTATCTGTGAATGCAGTTCTCTGCAGAATGTATTAGTTACATGAGTGTTTCCATTATTGTTCCCTTTCGTGATATATATATCAGAGCCATATTTTCAGAAAATTTTCCAGGAAGTTTCCTTTCAGAAAGCAGTTAGGTCTAATGGGTTTTGCCGTAAACAATAGTTTAAACGGACCCAATAAATATTTTGTCATAAATTTAGACACCCGTTCGGTGAGATTATATATATTCAGAGATATAAATTCTAATAATTTTAATAATGAAGGAAATGATGAAGATATATATATATATATAGAGAGAGAGAGATACGATTAAGATAAATACAGAATGAAATGATGAATATATATATAGATAATAAAATTTTAACAAAAGTATATTTTTAGTTATTTTGTAGGGTTTCCCTTATTTTATATAACAAATTATTTTAAGTTTTGTATTCCTAAACCTCTCAGTTTACCCTCGCATTTCCAGGATGCAAATTTAAAGTTAAGTGAAGTGGGTATAAAGTCAGACGAATCATGTAGTTTATTCAGAGCGTGATTTCGCTAGAGAATGCACATTACTATTTGTCCTTGCTGTTACGCTGAGTTTCTGATACGTCTTGTGGCTATTTAATAAGTATATAACCGGGTAGGTTGCTGAGTCAGCCTAGTTAGCCTTAAAATTGAATTGTTAATCCAGCACAAATCTTTATCTCTGAAATTATTTGTAAACTGTTCTTAAGTTCCACCAAAAGTCGTCGGTGTTATTATAAGCACGAAGTGCGCGCATTTGTGTTAAGAGTTTTGACGAATAATAAAAAGTTATTTTACCCATCTTTTGTGCTGGTATTCTTTTACTCCTGTGCGAGAAGTCGCCCGGTTCCCTCGTAAGATCATTTTAACCGTGTGTTAGCTAAGAAGGTAAGATCTTACAATTTCGTTTCGATTAATTAATTACAGAGTAATAACACGTAGCCTAAAACCGTAAACAAGCATTTTCTAGAAAGCATTCGTATGTTAAATAACAATCAGTCGTGTGAAGAAACTCGAAGCCACGATTTTATAAAATGCGTACAGAATTTTAATTTCCATTTCTTGGCACATGTGCATGTTGTTACTACCATAATGTATGTTTTCCACAGAAGAGGGAAAATAACAGTATAAGCCATAATAATATAATTATAAAATTGTTAAAAACTGGGTAAAAAGATTATGAGCATAAGCATCCTTTTAATGCAAATTGCTCCTATGTATTTTGACCATTTTTAGTCTAATGTTTCTGCATATATTAATTTCGGCAAATTTTTTATTAGTGGTTTTGCAAATGTACAAATGATTCTGCTAAAAAAATTTAGATCTATTTTAGTTTGTAGACTAACCGGCATGCAAGTGCTTAATTAAATTATCATTAAGATCTACTTTAAACTAGGATTTTCCTCACAGTGCTTTTTAAATTACCTTATGACCTTTTATGACAGTTTATCTAATATAAATTTATATATAAGCTTCTCATATTTCTTAAATGTTTTTATTATAATTTCATAAACACAACCTCGTCCATTTTGTTTTTTGTGTGTGTGTGTGTGTGTGTGATTATGGCAAAGCCTCGAGGGCTATCTGCCTAAGGGGAGGGATGCCTTCGTGGAGGACTTTCTAAGGGAAACTGACTCGTATACATGTTACACATGGGGAAAACCACGAAAACGCCCATGCAGCCAGCCCGTTCGCGGGATTCGAACCTCGGACCGAACTACCAGTGTTCAGCGACTTTACCGCTCGGCCGCTGGTGGGCCTCCATTTTGTTTTGAGAATAGGATTTAGGACTATAGAAATTATATTAATATTTAACCATTTTTATACAACTGTATTAGGAGAAAGTCTTATAATTAGGCTACGCAAATATTAGTTATATTCGAAGAGAAGTTTTTACAAAGATAAATTACGTTTTGACCAAAATGCTACAGACGAGCTACTAAAGAAAACAAAAATTTAGCATTTTAAAACTCAGATTATTATATCAAACGCATTATTATATAGAAAGAACCAAGCACAGAATACTTTGCAAATTCTAAAATAAAATGCGAGTACGGGTTTTACTTTGTTTATGCACAGAACTGAAGATATGAATACAAAAGCTATCACTTTGCTGAGGAAGCTGTAAGCCAGAACGTCGTAATTTATATCTTCCTGCAGCTCGGATATTTTTACAGTAATTTAGCATAAAAACAATTCAAAATGATATTAAATATTGATTATTTGAATGAAGTCATCTAAAAAATGTAATAAAATTGTAACTATTAAATCGGAAGAAGTCATCCTTCGCTCCCTGCCAAAGGGTTAACAGAATTTATGCCTATTGTTGAGCAGTGACTTAAATATGCGAAAATTTTGGTATTTTTGACCATCTTAGTGGAATTTTCAGAACCCGATATTTTCATTAAAAAAATTAATAAATAAAGGTTTATTTGCTGAAACTTGTAGTAACATCTCTAGAATTAACGAATTCCTTCCTTCGCATATGCGAGCAAATGGATGTTTATCTTGTACTGCATGCTAAACCTTATCATTTAAGAACACAAATATTTTGCTAAAAATTGTAGTCAAATGGCATTTGAAATTTTTATGAGGGCAGTTTCATTTCGATCTCGATATTATTCTACCTGACAAACTCTTTTCAAAGATAGTTTGAAATAAATATAAATATTAGCTTTAGGGCTAGTAATCCGGGACGATTAAGTTCGCCTTTATCATTCCGGGAGATACTTCTAGCATAAATTTATAACATTATACTTTAAGGAGGATGGCTTCAACACATCTTAAATTGTCCTTTGACTTTTAAGCATCACCTAAATAAATTACTACATTTACATTATTTTCAGTACTACAGGGAAAAACAGATACGAAATAACGTTTTCAAAGATTTACATCACTTCTAATCGCATATACTTTATTATCTACAAATTAAAATATTTCCACTCTGTGTGTTTTGAGTGAAAGGCCATTCGATACTATAATTAATTAAAAATTCTCTACGATCAATGATGCTCATTGAAAGAAAAATGCATCTGCTCTCCCAGGAAATAATAAAAGTAAAGGCAAACATTTATTTTGCTTACTTTTTTTTGATAAGTATCACTTTAATTGACTCTCATTTTGAAGAATATATCACAATACTTACAATAATAGTTTACATACTTGAAATAAAATACCAATAACAAATATTCAGTTCCGGTAATTTTTAAACGCAGTTATTTCAAAAATAGAAATCCTGTCGCAATATTGACAGTGGCAAATAAAATTGAATTGTGACATAAAAAAACCTGTTTCGATAACCAGTCAAGTTGTACCTAATCTTGTCGTTTGATTCTAAAATGAATTCTAGGTCGTACTCGCTCTTAGACAGTAAATGCAATTTATAATCTTCTATAAAATGATGTTATTAGTTTTGAACTCAATATTAATTTTTCTCCATACCTTAATAATGACGCAATTGCAATACGTCAGTAAATAAGTAAAGTTTTTCTTATTTACTAAATAATGTGCTCTCGAATAAGAAATAACTTCCTGCCACTAAATACTTTCATTTAAAATTTTAAATTTACTTTCAAATTTTAAAATAATTCTATGATTTTTTTAAAAAATTAGCAAAATGTTTAAAAGAGGATTAATATCCTTCAGGGTAACTTTTGTAACTCTTTTATAATAAATTTTGTCTATGCGTTTGTATTCCAATTCGCACTTAGTCATTGCACCGCTAATCATACGAGAGGCATTTCATCCAATAGATTTTGCTTTTCTTTATTGCGTTTAGACATGAACAACACAAGCATCCAAGCCTTACCAAGGATTTGATCTTAAATCTAATGGCATGTCTTCCTCTACAAAAATTGGCCGAGAATGATAAGAAGGATGAAATCATGCTCATATAAGATATTATTAACAAATTAAAAAAAACAGCTTTTTTTAATAATCAGTCTATAAGAACCTGGCCAAAACTGTCATTACTGAGAATGTAGATCTTCATTCGACCAGCGGCCATATGAATAAAACCCTGTATCTCCAATTCAAATTTTGCACAGGATTTACATAGCCTATGAGAATTTCTAAGCTTCTAAAGTGATTATGTGGGTTCCACCAATCTCGAAATATTGAATAACCAAACATGAAGAAAATTTTTATAATTTTATTAAACTTAACAAACTTTTATATTATAATATTTATATATTTATATATAAACTTAACAATATTTACTTTTCTAGTTTTTAATATACTTTTGTAAATAGTAATTCCATTTCATATATAAAGTACTAAGCCACAATGTTCATGTCCTATCTCAAATCAGATAAAAAATTATTTATTAGATTCATTTTGAAACTTAAAATGTTTATCATATGCATTTAGTTTATATAAATCCATCTATAGCACATTTTACTTTAACATTTATACTTGAGTTACATTTAATTTCTAACCAATCAGTACGGATTTAGTTTTCCAATATAAATTAAATTTTTAATCATCTGTAAATTTTTAATTTTGTATGTTGCAATCACAGCCATGTGCATAATTTAAGAATTCGAAACACTTCGTAGAGAATATATTACCGCAGAATTGCTCTATTTCCTTTGCAGTTTCTAACATATTTGTAAGAATATTTTAAAGGACTTGAACGTATTTTTGGAAAATCGAATCTTTCACATAAAACTTAGATTTAAACATCCTAAATGATTTATTGCACTATATACCATTAATTTTTCTCTTATACCAGATTCGAAAGTCGTCTTCTTTCGATTGAAAAGAAAGAATTGATTTCTTTAGGCAATAAAAATCAAGGAGCGTAAACTTTCTGAACACTTTCTGTGGCCTTGTAAAACAGAAATAGTGCATTCAATTGGGCCGAATAATTTGCCCCTAGCAAAAGAAGAACACTTGGATTTGCTCCCGTTAACCAAGTAACGACGAGCTCATAATAATCGCAGCAATTAATATCCCGTAGTTCCCGTTCCGTTAAGAAAGGGTGAGAAACGGATGCAGCACTAAAGATCCATTCCTCGCGTGTAACATAAGCATTTTGCTACAGTTTTCCATTTGTTGTTGGTAAACATGAAATGCTCATTGAATCTCGAAATATAAGAAAGCTGTTGAAGGTTGCGTAGCTTCCAAAGTGTTCCTTTCGTTCTTCAAACAGAAGATCGTGGGATCTTACATGGATTGCAGATATTTTCTGTTCCTGAGAGTCCATAAGTTTTTATTTCTGACTGATAAATCCTATTTTAAACACTGAAGGAGAAATATCCGCCTCCAGCCACAGATAACATACAAAAATTTAACAAAGTGTGAAAGCACCATCTCTCACAAGTAGAAATTAAGAAAAGAAAAGTAAGTATAATAGAGTCCACTAGAGAATAAACAGTCCGCTGCTAATGCAGAATGAGATGTTTCAGAATTGCTTCTTTACGCTATAAACTAAAAACAGTAACAGGATTGATGAAAGTCTAAGGCAGAAAGAAATTCTGAACTCATTTGAGTCATGGGGTCACTTTCTCCTCAACTCACGCAGACTTCACTAATTAACTGAAACCAACAACCGTCATTACTACGCAACCATTACTCGGTGCATTGACTTAGTTACAAGTCTGCTTCGTCTGTTTTACGTGCACCTACTGGCTACTATATTCACTCTAAATTTCAGATCTTTTCTCAGAAACCGAACAGGCTTTCTCTTTACAATAAAAACGATATTGCATTAAACGTTGGTCTTAGCAAAAAAGTAATATTGCATTAAACAATAATACGTTCACAATTACCCAATTTCAATACGGTGGGTAGTTACAAAAATAAACTACAATAAAATATGAATTTTAATAATCGAAGCCTTAAAGAAATTGTTATTTTCCTTGATTTATAAAGAATCATACTTCAAGTTTGTTGAAATAAATTCCCAAAACTGCTGAAAATTTTACTGAAAATTAAATGCAATCAGAGTGTTGTAGTTTTAGATCAGAATAATAAATTACACTGTAGAGACATTAGGTATTTTTGGAAGCCGGCAAATGAAAAATGAGCAGCGCCTTCGCCGGGAATCGAACCGTAGACCTTTGGAATATGAGCCCAGCGTGCAGACCACTACACCACGAAGGCACGCTAAGAAATAGGGAGAAATACCTTATAACACCTGCAAGAAATATGAGTTACCCTGCCAGTACTTAACACAATTAGATTGCGGCTGTTATCATCACTCGCACACAAAATTTTAAACTTTATATTCTCACAATGAACCAGCTGTAAATATTTTCATATTGTAATTTGAACTCTTAAACCAACTAGTAATATGTATTTACATTTGACTTCCGCTGATTGCAGTAAGTAAAGAGGGGCAGTTTCTGCAACTTCAAAACATCATGTGTTCCTCTATGTTTCTACATTTTCTCCCATTTAAATGCACACCTAGTAAAACTCATAAATATAGCTTAAAACTGAAACTTATATATCAAGAAGAGAATATTTTATTAATTTAACGAATTCAGAAAAAATTATAAATGAGACTTTAAACAATTACATACTTTTGCCACTATTTATGATTTAGCCAAAATATGTTTTCACTGTCTAGATATACTGCTTGGTAGATGAAAATAAGTTACTGATTTTTTTTAAATGACAAATTTCTTTCTTTCTACTGTAAAAGAGGAAAAGTCATCGCGCATATATTCGAATGATTTACAACTAGGTCAACAAAAAATAGAAATATCGGGGCAAAATAAATAAATCATGTACAAATAATATAATGCATTACTATTACATGCAATTATAGAGGTAAATTATAGTAATAAAATTGGTATATACTTGAAACAGATAATACTTTTTATTAATTTCAATTTCATTTTAGCTTTTAACATAAATATTATTTCAAAGTTTATATTACATATTCCCTCATTGTGATGAACTATATCAAATAAACGAGGCACAACGCTGTCTCTTAAAAATCTGAATGAGAGACACAAGGAAATTCTCCTAACTAAATTCGAGTACAATTAAACAGGTTAATGTTTATTCTAATCTTATTTTCTGCCAGTTATTATGAATAGAGTTAAGCTCTTAGCAGATTTGTGTACTCTTCATTTTGTTTATGAATTCATTTGATAAACTCAGAAGATCGTTTAACCATCAATAATGAATCTTTCTATTATTGTTATTAAATATAAGAAACAGAGGTTTTTAATTTCAATTTATAACATGAAATGACAGTGTAGTTGATTAGACGTGGCTGTCATCGATAATCTCGTTTCCAGTAAAATGAAAGACTGATCTCACGAAGAATCATATGTGGATCAGGTTATTCACAAGACTTAAAAACCAGTAAAAATTGCTGTTTTACTCAGTTATGTCCCAAATTTGATCGTGAATATCCCGTGAAATATGAATTTGATCGTGAATAAGATGAATTGAGGAAATCTTGTGCTTCCCTTCCTCTCTCGGAAATCTCTCAAGGCAACTTGAAATTCGATGTATTTTAAGTTCTCACAATCTTCGAAAGTGCTAAAACCATTGCCTTGCCTTAATGAACTGAATTCATTTGACATGTGATACGTCTTGTCTAACAATTATACTCTTCTCGATGTTATCAATTCTATTGTTCCTATAAAAGCTTATTTGTTTCTAGTTGAGGAGCATGTCAGAATGATTTTACTCCTGAAGTAGAGAGACCTGTGTCTGATCTTTCTCGGAATCGATAGAGTTTTATTTAAAATATACGCCAAAAGAAAGCTAATTTTGCCTAATTTTAAGCATGTACTCATTAAATTTAGTATATTATACGCATATACTTTACTCCAAAAACAAAAACAAAAAAAAGAACCTCTCAACAGAGCGACATATATTTGACTACGCATCAAAGTAGTGTTTACTGTTGGATGAAATTTTCATCCTTTAACTCAGTTTATTAAAATAAAAGCTAAAATATTACGTGCAATTAGAGAATAAATTATGTCTGTTATTTTTACGCCTTTCTCTCTTTCGCTTCAAGGTTAAATTCTTAAATTTATTTAGATGTGAGCTCACTTTGCCTTTCTTTATCACTTGGTATTAAATTAGACTAAAATTTCCTTTTTCAATAAATCCTTTCCCAATGATGCTCAATTTATTTTCAATCACATTTAAATAATAATTTGTTGACACTGTAATTTTCTTATTTTGAATCGCAATATGTTGCAATAAAAATGAGGAAATAAAGACAATGCTCATAAGATTGTGTGCGTGCCGAGAATCTCCTAAAACAAGGAAGTAGCTGTTATTACAAAGTCTAATTTTTCGCTCAAAACAATGCAAATTCTTTTTAATTTAAAGGGAAAACTTCGCTCGTTAGTTATACTGCTTGAACAAGTAAATTAAACTTTAACTTGAAAAGTGTTTAGTTATGAAGGTCATGCTACTTCGCTTACTTTTTAAAACAATTATATTAATTTATAAAACTGGAAGTAAAGCACAATAAAATTCATAAAACAAAGCATTGAGATGACACTTGAAGTAATTTTTTAACCCCCAAAACCTAGAACTTTAGAATTACTCATCCGCCAAAATGATTGATTCTCTCCCTTACTAAAACGGTGTTCGTTAACTGACAATAGTTCTAGTATTATTGTACTGATGGGTCAATCAGCAGCCTTAATATTAAGATAAAAAGTATATTAACACAAAATATGTGCATTATATATTTTATATGCTGCATTTTTATGATGAATTTATAAGGAATTATTGTTTTCCCCCAGAGTGCTTTTATTGCAGGAGGTTCAGTTATTTGGAAAATCCGGGGTTTTGGAAGTCCTGGGGAAGAGATAGTTGACTTTTTGTGTTTCTTTCAATTGTCTGATTATAAAATCTGAAAAGAAAACTCTTTAAAATAGAAATATCTGTGTAAGTACTGGTATTTTCCCCCTTTTGAGTTAAAGAGCTATTAATAACAACATATAATATACAAGTTAAAGTATTGAAAGGCTAGGTTTTAAATTATTATTAATTTTGTTTTGAGTTGCAGTAACACGGCAAAATACATTTGCTTTTACAAAATTTATTAAAAAAAATAAAAGTAATGTAAAGAAAAGAGAAAAGAATCATTCCATATGTCACAATTAATATTTAATTGAAAACATTAATATTATTACTCTTATTATTATCACACTGTGATATTTATATTAATCAGTTACACTTCTGATTAAGAAAATGTATGGTAAAAATAAATTTGCAGTGTCATTAATGATCTAAAAATTAGCTTCAAGTGAATTTCTGTTATTGCAGGCCGTTCGAATACCAAGCAGGAATGTATGACTCTAATCTGACAAAAATGTTTTCAGTATGTCAAGTGAACAACATGACACAGATTAATATCTCTGTAATTCTGTCAGATTTGAAGGGCCTTTCTCCTTATTTGGAAGATAACGTCATACCTCTTTCCTGTTCAATTTTCCCTTCGTTTAAGGCCTGATTTTTTATACGTATTCTTCAATGGAATATAGGTTGCAACAGCATTTTTACGCATTCTAAGATGGCAGTGTTGCTTAACATTTCAGATATATTTATACACAAGGAAATTTATCGCTTCTGATAAAAGACCAGTGCAGAAACATCTTAATTTTCGTGAATAGGTAATAAAAACTCATTCTGCAGTTTAACTAATGAGGAGTTGAACGAATTTATCTTCTAACTGTGAGTCAAAGAATAATATTTCTTTTAGACCTATGCCCCAAAAGACCAAAATTTATACGTCTATCCTATATTAACAGCACAGAAGAGAAGGAAATAATATAAAATAAAACCTTTCCTGTGGTTTTAATCATTTCACTAGTGGTTCCTTATAGAACACCTATAACCAACCGTTCTGAAGTAAGATTCGAGTAATATAGTCATCTAGATTTAAAACTGCTGTTAAAGAATTCTGAAGAACAGTGCATGTTAGAAACTTCTGGAACTCAGAAGAGCAAATATAAATTCGCCATTTGTTTTGGAAATTAACTGTAATTTTCTTCGAAAAGCATATTGGAAATGAAAAAAACATTCTGTCTTATTAATGTCAGATACCTTTACAATATTGTAAATTGTGCCTAACTGTAACTGAAGAGCCTGGAATGCTGTTTTTGGAAAATCTAAGAAAATGCCTCTCATTTTGAATACTTTTCTAGCACATTATTACAATAAACTAAGGAAATATGCAACAAATCATTTTTTAAAAGTCTGTACCGAAATGCGTAATATTAGGCGTTAGAAATATGTTTTGTTAATTAAAGCAATAGTGTAAATGTTTTTAGATGTCAATCAGATGTATTATAAATTAAATGCGATCTAAATTGCATTAACTGACGATGAAATAAAACAAATATTTTAATTATTAACAACTGCATTTAAATTACTCAGTTTATTAAGCAATAAATTAAAAGAAAAGGAAATTGTTGCTTGTTTTTCTCTTAATTGTTACGACATATAAATTCAACTATGCGCATTTTATTATTCGATAATATTAATCCTAAAGTAATTTTCCCTTAAAAGAGATAAGCTTGGCAGAGAAAGCAATAAAACAAGTTAAAAACATCCATATTCGTGTTTCACGTTTAGTAGGTTTTTTTCTCGGACCAGAATTTCCAAAAACTTTAGCAGGTATTGCACTATTGATGTTTTCACGTATAAAATAAGACATCACAATCATTGCGTGCTTTAAATTTAATCCATTTTATTAATAAAGTCTTGAGCATTAGATATAAAATAAACACTTTAATTCGTATTAATAAAGTTTCCAGCTCTTTGATACGTAAAATAATAGCAAATGTTTGAAACAATTATATTAATTTTAATAGAATAGTATGAACATCAATACGTGCAGTCAAGTATGCACATTTAGCTGTATTGGAGAAATAGTCGAAGGATACTGGAATTCTTTTTTCGTGGAGACAATGAAATAGTTGATGGATTAATTGTCTACCTCTTTAATATTTTCCCACCTATGTTACTTGTCTGACAATCACATTCGAACAAATCCACGAATTTTATCAGGGCAATGAACATGTTATTGCGCTGCTCTTGGCATGAACTTTGGACTTCTTATAAGTGACAGCACGTCTTTACTCAGCTCCGTTCCAATTTTGCAAACGGCTTGCTGCCCCTTTTTCCTATCACTAAACCACCAGACGTTCTGCTTGCTGTGTACTTAAAAAGCTTCCTACAGCCGCAAAACACTACAGGCTTACAAACATCCAAGCTTTCTCAAGAATTCGAGCCCAAGGCCAAAGATTCTCTAGCCAGCATCACTAACCACTTAACGATTAGGGTGGCATGGCAATATTTGAATTTAATGTTTTTGATGTACCTATAATGGTCTTATTTGTTGTAAACCTGAAGCATCATAATACAATACAGGGCCACTTGGGGTTCAAGAGAGGCAGACAGTTCCCGACAAATAAACAATAAATTTTCAATACAGTTGCATAATAAAAGTTGCAGATTTTCCATTTAAAACTACTTATTAACCACACTATCTGGATTAATTTAGTTTTAACACTTGTTTTTAGGAGAAAATTACTGGGCATTAATTACTTTGCACGTTGTTCGCAAAGACAAAGCAATTTTCATACTTCCCCTTGACGAAGAATACAAGTTTTTCCTCAGATTTGGTAATCAAGAAAAAATATATGATCACATTTTATAGATGTCTCTAAAGAAAACAAAATTCCACATGAAGAAGCTGCTTCTGTATATGAATGGAAACCGTGTAGAAAACTTGTATGTTTCATAAATTTATCCTTGTTTAGTAAACGTTAAAAGTATTTTGAAAGTATAACAAAGGTGTTTTGCGCAATATGTAGCCGATGAGAAATATAAGCAAATAACTTACTAGCAAAGAAGCTAGCTTTTTTTGTCATAGGTTCGCCTTTTTTTCGCTTTTACTTATTGCCAGTACGCCACCAGATGATATATCTAACGTAAAATATCTTCTGCGTTAAAAAATATACCACGCTCACCTAAAATTGCTCTATCGTCATGAATCGTAGCAATAGCAATTAGCAAATAAAAATGAAGCTTTTAAAACTGGATAGCAATCAATCCATTTATTGAATAAACATGTAGCTACAGAAACATTCGTGTCTTTCCAAGATAGACAGTTTAATGTCGTTTGCTGTTCCGCGAGATGTGTTGCCATAGATTACACAGTTCATCAATAAGTTCACCAACTGAAAGCAAGATTGTGATGTTGCATACATATCCCTTGTAAACAACTATCTTATGCGGAAAACATCCTCTTGTTGAAGTTGATAGACGTGACAGCATTTACAACATGATACAACGAAGTAATATCTGTCGCAGTGAGAAAACCAGCAGAATACATGGATAAGAGCATTTTCATCTTCTAGTGCAAACAACATTACAGCACACACAGTCTCAATTCGCACGGTATTCGGGAAATGTAACTTGCACTTATATTTTGGTGCATATTTTCCTCTTGCCTGTTATATGTCGGGAATTTTCTATGATTCGCATGCTTGGCTGAGCGATCTTTGCATATTATGGGTGGACATTATCAGACGATTTTTCTAAATGCGTGGAATTTTAGATACAATCTATGGTACCAGTTTCTTATAGAATTCTATGTTTTAGCGAATGAGACTGATTATTTTTAATAAGCTGTTTTCAAAGGTAAGCGATTATTTTTCAGCAGGAGATGTATATAATCGCAATGTATCTATTACTGACTGAGCAGAGAAACTTGCAGATATATTAAAGATCTAAGCAGAGCTTTAATAATAAGAACCCGCTATTTGCTTTGGTGTGTTGTAAAATGAATATAAAGTTTACATTCATAACTAAATTTGATTCGTGGATATTTCATCTTCATCTGAATTATTTATTTTATCATAACTTTAAATAAAAGTGTTTTAGACTATCTTAATTCATAATTATGCTATATTAAATGAAAAATAAATATAAGTTAAAATATTAGTATACACTCAGTTGAATGAATCTAATTTTCTCCAAAAGTGAAGCTTTATATATTATCACAAATAATATATAAACGATGTAATAAGAGTTAAAAATTGTATAGTAAATTGAAAGAGGAAGAAAATAATTCATATACTATTAAATACTAACTATAATAAAGCAAGATAATTTTGAAATATATAAAAATAACGCGTGCTGTAAAAAAGTAATGTTAATGTAGATACTTTATGTTGGTTAAATTACCGTATTTGACGGCATATAAGACGCACTTTTTTTCCTAAATTTGGTCTCAAAAAAGTTACCTGCGTCTTATACGTGAAGGTAATTGCATTCAATAATTGTTTATTTGGCTTTTACGAAACGTGAGAACTAAAAGAAACCACGCTATTGAAACTTTTTTTCTTTGTGTGTGGCCGTCTAAATAAGGATGCGTCTTATATGCCAGCGCGTCTTATATGCCGTCAAATGCGGTATTAGCAAGCAGAACAAGGACCTGATATCAAAGCATTTTAATTAAGAAAAAATAAAAAAATCAGCCCGATTTCAATGCATCTCATGATGAATAATATCATTAAAAAAATCCTTCTAAAGCTACTGAAACAATTACTTTTAAAACGCATCATCCTAAATCCCCGGTAAAGATGCCACCTAATTCTTAAACAAAACCTGTTATTTTAATCTGTGCTGAAAACAGAAGATAATAACCTGATTTCCTTTGCTGTTCTTGTTTTCAAAATGTTGTTTATTTAAATCAAATCTTGAATAATACATACCCTTATAAATATATAGAAGTTTTTTAGTCTTTGATTACTCAAACAAAACAATCAATAAATATATTTATTAAAATTAAACAGTTTTATAATACTTATAAATATAAATTGCCGGAACATTTTTCAATTCTAATTAATGTTTTTTTTTTTTTTTTTTTTTTTTTCCCCCGCAAGGAAAACGTTATACAGAAAATATTGTTATTTAAGCTACATTCGAAATAAATGACTGTAATTTATAGCTTAAAATAAATTCTTTTGGGCATATAAATTGCGTTTAAATAAACCGGCTTTCATCTAAATTTGGGGAAGTGCAAAACAGTAATAACTCACCTGACCGCAAAATTGAAACCCTTCTAGTTGGGAAAAAGTTATCCACTTCCGAAATCACACATGCGAGTTGTTCTCCGGCGTTCCGACTGTCTCGAGAAAGGCAGAACTCGTTGAGTGGCTCGAGTCTCGTTTGCGTGTCCGGCACGCGCGCTCCCCAAAACTGGGTTAGCTGGTTTCTCCGCGGTGGTGCGTCACGGCAATAAGAGCCAATAGTGGAAGCTCTGAACCGCGTCTATGCTGGCCGTCGACCTTCGCTCTCCACCCGGAATGTCGCGCAGGAGGGCCACGAAGGATTTTTCTGAAACAACAACCTCCTGTTCCACCAGCCACAAAAGCACGAAATTCCGGTGTCGTCTGGCCTCGAATTGTTTTAAACAGCACAATGTTTCAGGTACCGTAAACGAAGGCACAGTAATCGAAAGGAATTTCTACATAATTTCAATAGGTGAATGCATAAACATGTTGAGCAATGCAGAACACAAAGAATAAAAAGAGTTATACAGCATAACCGGATGGCATCAAATGCATTCCTTGTTCGTATTGGACAGTCTTCTAATCTGGCACATATGGTATTTTATCTGGTTCTCAATGCCATCACAATGTGATTAACGAAAACTTCCGAAATTTGGTTAGTTAACCTTTTAATGATAAGACATTTGCGGTTGTTGTGATAGGACAATGTCATGGTAGGATAACCATGACAGTTATGATAGGACAATTCGTGATAAGATCATCGTGGTAACAAACAGAAAACTTTGAGAGCATTACTAGATTATGAGACGCTGCTTCCATATGTTCTGTATTTACAACTCAGCATAGCCAGTTAAGAACTCGAATTGTACTCCAGACAGGAATATAGGTGCAAGAACATTCTTCATGATAACTAATAGGAAAACTGATGACTCTAAAACAACGCCCTATATAACTTTAATAACGATTACTCTATACTGCCTTAATTTGCCCGACTAGTCTTGCCTCTTCTCTAGTAATCCTTTAAATGCGGAGGGTATGTAATGAGAAATTCCGAACATTCTTCTAAGTATTCTTATGATGTAATGAACAATATATCCATCTGGCAAGCTGAAGATCTTTGACTTGATTCCTGACCAAAACACGGTTGATTTTACAAGATTACTGATGACAAAAGAACTTGATGACTCTATAGCAGGGGAGCCAATCTTTTTGGAAAGAGGGACACTATCTGAAGAGAAATTATGCGTGCTAAATCCAACTTTTCGAGCATAATAAAAGTATGAAAAGAGGAAATAATTTTATTTATAGGCTGATTATGGGATTTTTATGCACAGAGCACATTTTTTTTCATATAAGTCTGAGTAATGGAAATTAAAAAAATAACATAATAAATAAAACACAAGTATACACAGGTTTTATTGCTAATAAACATTCTAAAGTTTCAGTCAGGTTATGTATAAAATAAAAATGAAAAATGAAGAACTTCAAATATTGTTACAAATATTTCATTCTAAATAATTATTAAGCAGTCGGTACTTAATCCACTTTTGAATCTGTATTTTTTTTTTACTAAGTCATCTATATTATGATTAGTTCTTGAAGATGCTAACAAAATCAGGTGTTTTTGGTATATATCGGATAATTTTGAATTACATTTTCATTTTATTATGTTCATGATAGTTCAAACATTTATTCACAAATTTACGTTGATCCAAACCTACAACAATATCTGAAAGCCAAATCGTGCAAATTGGGAAAAACTGCTTGTTGTTACAAATATCCAAAATTCAATATTATTTGAATCACTTGCTGTTGAAATAAGTTCAGTATATTTTCTTTTCAGAATAGTCTGATGGTGTAGGTCAACAATGGATTTCAGTTGGGTAACAATTAACGTCTTGCAGAGAAATTAAAAAAGGACTTAACGAAAAGATCAGCATTTTTTATGATCTTGAAAATCATAAAACCTAGAACTGATTGAATCCTACAAAACGGACCTTAAATTTTTAAATCTATCATCGTTTGGAGCATTACTGTCTTTGGTAACTAGTGCCTGCATTAATGGGAAATGTGTTAGTTTTTTCTGTCTAAAATCGAATTTAAAATGCAAAGTTTTTTTTTTCACAAAAGTAGATATGTGACCACCTAAAGTAGGATTTTACAATCTTTTCCCTGTAATCTTAAATTTAAATTATTTAGGTGTCCTATTATATCGGTGAGAAAAGCTAAATTTCATAGTCAATCTTCATTCTTGAGTAGCAAGCATTCACTGGGTAGTTCCTTGCTTTCTTCCAGATATTTTTAAAACACTCTCTTAAATTCCAAAATCCTGCGAGTACACTCACTTCCTTTAGAAAGCCAGCGCACACTACTCTGAAGAATTCCAAAATCCTGCGACATCTTGGCAACATCTTGGCCCATCTTGGCCTATCGATACGACGATGGTGTTTCTAGACAAAGTTATTTTATCAACCACATTTTTGACGCTTACATCACTGACATTTTGAGCAAATATTAAAAGGCTACTCTTGATTGTGTCCTCTCAGCCAGAATAGGGTTTTTTTCTTGCAGGGCTAAACAACAGGAAAAGTTCATAAGAAACCTTCACCATATTTTCTATTTGGTCATTTCTCTTCTGAAACAAGAATTATTGGCTAAATAAAGATTTCTTTTAATATTATTATTATTATTGATAAATTCCTTTCGCAAGTGAGATCCGACGGGCTGTTTGCTGTTGAAATCACTATGCAGTTGATTAAAATGCCGGTCCAGGTTAAAAGTTTCCGCACTGCAACACAAATTTCGCAAATAACCAAACAGGCTTGGAAGTATTTTGATATGTAAAAAAAAAAAAAATTCTTCTCAGGTTATTTTAAAAGCACGAATTGCAATATCCCTTTCATATTTTCTTTTCAATGCCGAAAGTTTATCCGTGCACATAGTGAAAATAAAATTTGTAAAACAACCACGATTGACACTAAAATTTGAAAATGGTTCAATAATACTTGACGCCTTGCTCGGCAGTTTAAACTGAACCAGACAGCCGGAATGTAGCACACGTTCTCGCTCGACAACGAGCCAAAGCAAGGCAACTCAAATCACTGAGCTCGTCTCATTACCACGCTGTCTTATCGCTGTACTGGTGTCAAGCAGTGCCGTTTCCAGCGCTGTTTTATTTAGTGGCTTATGAGTAGAATTTTTATTAATTTTGACAAAGTTCCCAAAGACAAGCATTATTATTTTCTCAATTTTTTAAATTTTTCAATAAGTTTTAATGTGCCACTGTTAAAACTCCACCGTGCTACACTGTTGCATGCTTGCCGCGTGTTGCCCATCCATGCTCTAAAGCAGATTTTCTTAAACATTTTGGTGTGAGGACCCCATAATATTTACGAAACTTTTGTGGGACCCCATAAGCATTACGCAAATCTTACATAAGCGTGGGTGAAACTGTCAGTTTCTTCAAATGTACTGCAATATATACTACAGCAGTTTTAGGCCATTAACTTAATTTAAAAAATTCATTTTATAATTTACTAAAGTAAGACATACAATGTGAAAATTTTAAGTAAGTAACAAACTTTAAAATATAATACATATAATACAATAATAAAAATAATACTTGGGTAAATTCAAGTATTAATTATAGTCTGTCTATTAAATGTAGCCACTTGTAAGGTCACTTCTGAGAAAAACCTCTTACTTCTAACAGCACATACGTGAGGAATAAATATGAATGGGAAGAGTATGCTTGTTTATTTTTTACTCTGTTATCAGATCTTGGCAAAGTAGTCGACACCGCAGACGAAGCACTTCTTCAGTATTCTTTACATTTAATCGACACTTTGATTTTATTGTGATTCAAGACGAAAGTGTCTCTTTACATACGTCATAGAAAAAGGTAAAAGAAATTTTATGGCAGTTACAGAAATCGTTGGAAATTCTTTTGCGACTCCTAGTCAAATATCTTCTAAAAGCTTCGTATTAAAATCCATATTCAATCCCGAATCATATGAGAACTCGGCAAATTCTTCTTGTGATGCTAATGGCAGATGAGTAACATTTTCCACATTAATTTCGAATAGTTTCACAATCCATATTAGTTCTTCGGCACTAAACTTTGAAGGGAAATATTTCTCAAAGTTTTTCTCAAGACACCGAAGATGTTCATTTATCACTTTTAACAACTCATCTTTTTGAGAATCTGTTTCATCATTTTCACGAAAAAATTCACTAATTGCGACAAACATTTCATAAAATCAGCAATTTTTGATTTGAATATGAATACGTTGCAACTTTTTCGTTGAATCGACAAATTTAGCTCATTTAGTTTTTCAAATATATCACAGAAATAATATAGTTTTTGTAGTCACAACTAATTCTGGAATAAATTCGCAAAATCCTATTTTTGTTCAGTTACAAAGAGAAGAACTTTATCTTTTAATTTCAATAACCTTTTTAAACTGCAGCTTCTTGATAGTCACCTTATCTCTGCGTGTAAAAAAAAAAGCTTTTTAATTCAAAACCCATGTCTTTACAAAGATTTGAACACAAACAGAGTACGACTTTTAATAAAACTGACCACTTCAACACTACCTCAAAGCATAATATCTAACTCCGCTGATATGTTTTTGACCACTAGGACCTCTCGATATATCTTGCAATGAGTAAATGTTATGTGTTGGTTCCGACTTCCCTTTACTTTGGCTAGAAATCCAAGTTTTTTCACCGATCATTGCTTTATCACCGTATGTGTAAATTCCAACACAATTTTTCATTGCAAATTTTCTTCAATGAAAAATTCATTTAATTTGACAAATTGTCCTTCTCTTATGCGTTCATCCAAAGAGAGAGAAAACAAAAATTCCTCTTGAATACATCCTTCAAAAATATATTTAACATACACTAATAATTGAGCCAAGTTGGTAATATCAGTTGATTCATCCAATTGGATTGCAAACTTGAGACTCATTTTGCGTCTAGCTATTAGCTGCTGATATTAATTTCCAAAATTCGCTTTGAAACAGCATTGTTGGATAACAGAGTTTTACGAATTTCATCCTCTTTTTTTATTTTATTTATTTATTTATTTTTATTTATAATTTTTTTTTGCCATGAACTATTTCGGACATCTTAATAGTAGCCGGAAATATCAGATTTTATCTAACTGAATAGGCCTATTTATTTTTTATTTTTATTAGCCAATTTTTTGCTGATTTGGTGATTGTAAAAGGTCGTTCAAAGCAGCGGTTCTCAATCTTTTGACTAACGCGTACCACCTAAACAAAAACTGAAAACCTTTTGTACCACCACTACAACCACCACCCCTCTTGAACAAAGTACTACTGTAAGGATCTTAAGTTTTACTAACGTTTATTTTATTTTAAATCTTTACTATCACTTCTTATTTTCTACTTCCGGCCAGAATTATAAGCGTGAAGGTTTTTATGCAAAGTTTGTCTGGCGAACGCCAAGTATTTAAGTGTGGCCTTTTTGCCAAGCGAAAGAGAGAGGAAGCAGTGAGTTCGAAGCAGGCCGCTTACCTTAGAAGTTACGCAGTTGCTATTTGCCTTCCAGGCCAGAGGTTTTAATCCTCTTGATAAATTAAACGTATTGTAGTGTTCACAGTCTCTGTGCTACATACGCTTCCTGTTATTATAAGGCCAATCTTATTCTAAAGTTAAATTAGAGTTTAGTTTTATTTTGATATCTTTTACATTAGACCCCGAGTGGAGGGTCATTGTATTCCGAAGTACGGAAGTCATTGTATATAAAGAAAAATAAAGGGTTTTGTATACCCTTCGTCTGTATCCTGTCTACTTACTACAATTAGTGAACATAGCTTTAGTAAGCTCTCTGTTCCTAGTCAGGTCCTTGTATGTTTCCGAAGAAGGTTAGAAAAAACATTGAACCTGATAGTGGCGCCCGACGAAGAAGAATAACCATGGCCGAGTTTCAAGAAGAACCTGTGCTGCCTGCAGAAACGGCTCAGAATCCAGAAATGCCAGCTGCCGCCCTGGAAGGATTTGGGTACATCGTCCAGACCATGCGCGCTTCGATGAAACCAGAAGCAACATTTAACGGAAACTCACCGGTAACCAGTTTTTTGGAAAAATTGGATGACCACTTCATGCTCTACCCCGTGCACGAGTTTCAGAAAGTTACCTTAGCTACCAGCGCTTTGAGGGGCCAAGCGCTTAACTGGTTCAAATGTATCGGCAGAAGTCTCTTGGGTCAAGCAGGAAGTCCCACCTATACTTACGAAAATTTCAAGACTGCCCTACTAAAAGCCTTCCCTGTTGTAAGGGATCGTGCGAAATTAGAAACAGAACTTTTCAGTATATATCAACAAAGAATGGAAAACCTCTCGAGCTTTATTTTAAGAAAAATTCACGTTGTCAAGCTCTTGTATGGAAACCGTCCGGATCCTGAAATAATTCAAGTGATTTTGCCGAGGTTACTACCCCAAGTGCAAGACTTTATTGAATTACGAAATCCGACTACACTGGAAAAGTTATTTGAGCTAGCAATCCAGTTTGAAAGTAGAAGAACGGCGGACGTCGAAAGAAGACGCCAATATCAACAGCGAAACCAATTTGGTACGCCAAGACTACAGCAAACTCAAGCATATGGCTACGGAGAAAAAGCGAATCAGTGGGCAAGGAAATCCGAGCATTCAAAAACAGCCGGCGAACGTCGACAGTTCAATAGCAATCCAGGAAAAAAGTCTCAAGGCCAGGGGAAAAAGAAGGAAAGCACGGAAAGGAAAAATAATTTAAACTAAAACGGATTTCTGCTGACGAGAGGGTGCGGAAATCCGAAGGCCACGAAAATCCCTCTTCCTACAAGTTAAATACAGTAATGGTGAAAAATTTAACTCTTCCGAAGATTGAAGTCTTGGTAAATAATATCCCGGCCACCGCACTCCTGGATACCGGCGCGCAGTGTTCCTGTGTGGCAGAAGTCTTTTTTAGAAAGTATTTTCGCAAATGCCGCATATATAATGCGGATAATACGATAGTATTAGCGGCGCAAGGAGAAGAATGTAAGTGCGTAGGTAAAGTACCTTTATATATCCGTATCAAGGACGAACAAGTAAAGGTGATGTTTTTTATAGTAAAGAATTTGCAAGCACATTTAATCCTAGGAATAGACTTTCTTTCAGACGCACAAGCTACACTGGATTTTAATGAAGCGTCCCTTAGGCTGACAATGAAACCAGTGCGTGTAGAAAAGGTTGAACCGCCAAGGTTAAATCTTGACCACCTGCCTAATGACGAGCAAGATAGAATCCGACAAGTGGTAAGTGAATTTGCTTCCTTATTTAGTGATATTCCAGGATTTACTCAGATTACTAACCATAGTATTGACACCGGAGATGCATTGCCGGTTCGTCAAAAACCATACCGGTATGATAAGAATAAGGAAAAAATTATAGAATGGCATATTACCGATATGCTACGTAAAAAGATCATAACGCCCATCTCAAGTAGTTATGCTAGCCCGGTGGTTTTATGTAAGAAAAATAATGATTATCCTTTGGAGCATCCAAAAAGGTGGAGATTCGCTATTGATTACCGTAAATTAAATTCCATAACGAAATATCCGGTATATCCGTTACCGATCATAGAAGAAAATTTAAGGAACATAAAATCAACCAAATTTATGACGACTTTAGACTTAACGAATGGTTATTTTCAAATAGGGGTCAGGCCTGAGGACGTGCCTAAGACTGCTTTTATAACCAAGTCTGGCACTTATGCATTTTTGCGTATGCCGTTTGGCCTTTCTGGGGCCCCAGCAACATTTCAGCGATGCATGGACATTGTGTTAAGACCTGTTCTTGGAAAGTCCACATTTATCTATTTAGATGATATCATTATTACTAGTGATAATCTCGACCAACATATACAGGATTTAAGACAGGTGTTTTCTTTATTAAATGAGGCCGGTCTAAAAGTTAATGTCGAAAAGTGCAAATTTGCAGCCCCTGAATTAAAATATTTAGGTTACAAAATATCGCAAAAAGGGATCGAGACAGATGAATCAAAAATAATCGCTGTACAAAAGTATCCGACTCCAAACACGGCAAAGAAGCTCTCTTCTTTTCTAGGACTTTGTTCATATTATAGGTCCTTTATAAAAGATTTTGCGGCTATCGCTGAGCCATTGTTAAAATTAAAAAGGAAAAAGGCAAGATTCTCGTGGACGGCCGAAGCCAATAGTGCTTTCGAAAAATTAAAACAAGCATTAACGCAAGCCCCTGTGTTGAAATTTCCTGAAAAGGATGGAAATTTAGAAATTTCAGCGGATGCTTCGGATTATGCGGTAGGAGCGGTACTTTCGCAAAATCAGCAGCCCGTGGCATTTTTTAGCCGAACTTTAAATCAAACACAAAGAAACTATTCCGCGACCGAGAGAGAGGCACTTGCAGTTCTGTTAGCAGTGCAAAAGTTCCGAGTCTATTTTGGAAAGGCGCCGATAACAGTATATTCTGATCATGCGGCGGTAACTAGATTGTACTCAGGGAAAAATTTATCCCCAAGGTTAATAAGATGGGCACTCAAGCTGCAAGAATATAATCTGGTAATCAAGCATACCCCCGGAAAGGAAAATATCGTAGCAGATGCCCTATCACGAATTAAATTAGACGAACAGGGTAATACCGTAAAAGTTGCAATGCTGACAGCGTGTACAATAAATTCCCGAGAAACTGTAATAACCGAACTGGGTAAGGATCCTGAGTTTGGAAGTATTTATGAGTATTTGAAGGATCCTGAAAATTTTAGCCACCAAGATATTGTGGCGATAAGAAATAGGGCGGCCCATTACGAACTAATAGATGGTCTATTATTCTACACAAAAACTACGAATTCCAACAACGAATTTCGACCTGTTATCCCAGCTAGTCTTAGATTAAATATCCTGCAAGAGCTCCATGACAGCCCTTTAGCTTCTCATGCTGGTATTCGAAAAACTATCCAACGCGTACGCGAGGCAGTCTACTTTCCTGAACTGCAAAAGTTAACAAGGGCGTATGTCCAGTCCTGCCCAACATGTCAAGCCGTTAATTATATTAATTTCCGCCCGGCCGGGTTTCTAAATAGTATTAAATCCGAATTTCCCAATGAAATAATTGGCATCGATTTATTGGGCCCTTTCCCAAAAAGTCAGTTAAATAAAAGTCGCTATCTCCTTGTTATGGTTGATCATTTTAGTAAATGGACCGAAATTGTTCCCTTAAAACGAGCCTCCGCGAAATTAGTTACTGATTCTATTTTAAATAAATATATTTTAAAATACGGGGCGCCCCTAAAAGTTATATCGGATAATGGTCCTCAATTTGTAAGTAATATATTTGAAGACATGTGCAAAAAACTGGGCATACGTCATTTAAAAATGGTCCCGTATCGGCCGCAATCAAATATAGCGGAACGGGTCAACAGAAATATAGTGAAAATTATCCGTAGTTATGTTAAAAATTTTCATAAAAGCTGAGATAACTATGTCAATGAATTTGCTTTCGCCCTTAGGACCGCAAAACATGATACAACGGGAAAAACTCCTGCTGAGTTATTTCTAGGCAGAAAGATTATAACACCGTTAGATAAATTATTTTATGTGCAACAAAGAGCCCCAGAATTTAAAATGGGTGATATAGAAAAACTAATTAAGGAGGCAAAGAAGAATACTGAAGTAGCACAGAGAAAACAAAAATTGTATTATGACTTGAAACGACGGGGAGTAACTTATAAAGTAGGGGATGAAGTACTAAAAATTAAGCATTCACTTTCTTCAGCACCAGAAGATAAAACTGCTAAATTTTTTCCACGATTTGAAGGACCATATGTTATAGAAAAAATAACTCACGCTCTTGTAGTGTTAAAGGCCAGAAATGGTGAAATCTGTTCCGCAAATATTGATCAAATTAAGCCCTACTTCGATCGTAATAAAATGCAAATCTTTTCAGATCTTTTGCAGGATCCGGCACGGCAGACACCGCAGGTACAAGTTCCAGAGGTGGGAAAACGACAAGTACAAGGGCAAGCCAATGAGAGACAGAAGCAAGTGAAAAGAAAATTGCCCCGCGGAAAAATTGAAGGTAAAAAGAAAAAGAAGCCGTTCCACCGTCCAGAAAACAGAGTTCACGAACACCCCCAGAATGAAGAAGGGAGAAGGACGACGTATGTGAAGAGGACCAGGAGAAATGACGGCAGCTATAACCCGGCTTTAAAACGGAAGATCGACTATCCGACAGAACTCTCCGCAGCAAAAGTCGCCGAACTGCGGAAGGGCCATCAGCGGCGGAGGAAAAAGTACAAGAAAAATTTGAACGGCCAACAACGAGGTCCAAGCAGGATCACGACAGAAGTTTCCCGGTTCCACCAAGACCAGCTGCCTTCAAACGGCCAAGACCACAAGCAGAGGACAAAAGGAAGGTGTTCAAGGGTGGCCGTACTGGTGAAAAACGGAAGCTTCCAGAGGAAAGCACTGAAGGGCGAGCCCGTACAAGAAGGAGGATCAACCAAGCTACTATCTGCTATACCTTTAAAGACTGGGCCCAGAAAAGGATGTCCGAATATTACAAAGATAAGTAAAATTTTATGTTACTTTGCAAACTTAAGTTAATCTTTCATTCTTACTGCAAGTGGCAGATTTCAAGAAGTTTTACCTCATGCGAGGTCTACCTTTATTGCCAAAAGGGCGAGAAATGAGTTATGACCGATTTTCTTATTATGTTTTTAAATTACTCGTGCGTAAAATTAAAGTTGATATATAATAGCGTTGTGTAAAGACTTAAATATTGTAAAAAGTTATTGTATAAATTTTATTTAAAACATTCTAGCAAGAAAGAAGTTTTAGTCTGAAAGACTTTTTGAAATGTAGTATTATTTCAATGTAGAAAGAATTGGCACTTGCTTTGAAAAGAATAGAAGTTAACAATGTACTACTAAGGTATGTTTTCAAATGTGTAAAATTAACGGCATGTTGATATGTTCTTATATACATGTGAACTGTTATTTTAAATGTTAAGAAATACCGTGATATGGTAAAAGTGAAAGTAATGTTAAAAATTTGTTATTCGTGTGACTGTAAAGATTAAATCATGGCGAATATGTGGTAAAGGTTGAATGATGTAGTTAGGCTCTCTGATGCTACACTTTAGAGTTAGCCACTTTTAGAATAGTACCTCAGGGTTTAGAGTTGAAAGTAGGGTGTGTTAAGAGGTCTCGTTATGTTGAATTTTAACACGTTAGTGTTTTGATTGTAGGAGGAAGTGTGGCACACGTAGACAGAAACACATTCGTGTTTGGTGTTTTTACAACACATGTCAGAGAGCACGGGGAGAGATAATTAAAATAGTCATGAATGAAATAAGAATGTTAAGAGAAGTATATTGTATATGTTATTTGCAATGTCATTCTGTAACATTTCATTAAACTAGTTTTCCTTCCAGATCTCTGGAAGGAACCAGAATTGAATAAAGCTCCTGGTTAGATGCAGTACAGATGAAAAAAAAAGATTGTTGTAGATCCTGGGAGCTGCTATTGTAACGAATTTCTTTCTTTTAAATTTTCTAGTTTCTAACGAAGTTATGATTGTAAAAGGTTGGCCTCGCGTTAGATTTTAGAGCTAAAAGTTTTCAACAAGGTCGTTTTAGACCTCAGTTTCAAACTAATTAACTCTGGCGGGAAGTATGTAAGGATCTTAAGTTTTACTAACGTTTATTTTATTTTAAATCTTTACTATCACTTCTTATTTTCTACTTCCGGCCAGAATTATAAGCGTGAAGGTTTTTATGCAAAGTTTGTCTGGCGAACGCCAAGTATTTAAGTGTGGCCTTTTTGCCAAGCGAAAGAGAGAGGAAGCAGTGAGTTCGAAGCAGGCCGCTTACCTTAGAAGTTACGCAGTTGCTATTTGCCTTCCAGGCCAGAGGTTTTAATCCTCTTGATAAATTAAACGTATTGTAGTGTTCACAGTCTCTGTGCTACATACGCTTCCTGTTATTATAAGGCCAATCTTATTCTAAAGTTAAATTAGAGTTTAGTTTTATTTTGATATCTTTTACATTAGACCCCGAGTGGAGGGTCATTGTATTCCGAAGTACGGAAGTCATTGTATATAAAGAAAAATAAAGGGTTTTGTATACCCTTCGTCTGTATCCTGTCTACTTACTACAATTAGTGAACATAGCTTTAGTAAGCTCTCTGTTCCTAGTCAGGTCCTTGTATGTTTCCGAAGAAGGTTAGAAAAAACATTGAACCTGATACTACAACCACCACCCCTCTTGAACAAAGCTCAGATCGCATAAATTTACGAGTGTTAGAGAAAAAATTCAATTTGGATGTTGGGGATTTAATTTTTGAATTTAATAGTTAAAAATACTTTGCTTCTTTGCATACGACCTATTTTTCACTTGCGTATCACCAGTGGTACGCATACCACCGGTTAAGAACCCCTGGTTCAAAGTATTCTTGGTTTCGTGCAGTCCGCAGTATGCTTTTGCATTGAGATGTCGCTTTAATTTGGTGGGTTTCATGCTTTCTGTAGCCAAAACGTCTTGACAAATTAAACATAATGGCTTTCATGAGAAAAATAAGGGAGGGGGCTTGTTTGGCGAAACGGCTGAACGAGACGGTTGAAGTCAAAGACGGCCCAGCACACGTGTTACCAAAACGTTTGGATCTTGCATACGTTGGGCCTTTGTCGAACTGACAGCGTCATATGCAAAACAAGTAAAATGAGGGTTTCTATTATAAAAAAAATATTTAAAAAAGTATTTGTTTTTAATTTGTCTGTATTGCCTAATCTTTATCTATTTGCAGATACATTTCATAAAAATATTTGGTAACTGTAAATTTATTATAATAAGTTAAAGAAATATCAAAATTGCTAAAATTTTTGGTGACCCCTGCTGCAGGTCCCGCGACCCCTATTAGAGTCGTGAAACGCAGTTTAAGAAACTCTGCTCTAAAGTATGACAATCTTTTTAATGTCAACCCTCATTTAAAATAAATTTCTGACAGCTTTTCACTTTTTCTTTGTTTGCTAGCAAAAGTACGTGAACAATTTATTAGGGGCCAGTTCTACGACTTTTTTAATATTTCCTGCAAAGTATAATTGCGTACAAAGCGATCATAATTAACTCTTACCAAAGCAATACAGATCTCCATTCAGGACTTAAAATGCGAAATTTTGTAAAACTACACCACGCTTGCCGAGGAATCGAATTCATTATCAAAATAGATTTTAAATACATATTTGCCTCAGAATTCTTGTTTTCGTTTACTTTTTTAACACTTGCTCAGCCATAAACTTCTTTCTTCTCATAATTATAGTATTATGCAGGAAATTCCAATGTTATTTCTATAATCCTCAAATTTTTTCTCCTGACAGCGTTGACAAACTTAGTTAAAGGACCTGATTGACTCATTGAGATGATAAACTTATTGAGATGACAAATTTTGTTGTTGAACTGTTGTCAGTGATGCCGCAAACATCTTACTCTCTGCAATTAATCTCCATTTTTTAGGGGAAGGGATGTGAAGCGAAAGACTTTGAACTTTTTTTGATAATGTGATCCCGTCTGATAGGATACTAACCTCATTTCATGATGTCATAGATTGAATTTCTCATCCTTTATTATTCTTACTGCTACTTCCATGTTTAATATTTCATGTTAAATTTATTACAAAGTCATAAAATGACCTTCCTCCTCATTAAACCAGACTACATTCTACATGGGGGCTCGGCTCTTTGAACTCTCTCGACTCCTTTGAACTCTGCGAAATTCTTTGCTAAATTCTCATAGACGCCTGCAATTTGGAATAAAAATTTTTGATGTTTCTCATCGAATGACGTGATGACTTGCTATTGCTGTGATGCATCGAAACAGTAAGTATACTATTAATTTAGAATTCAAACAACAAAAATCAGCGTTATATTTGCAAATTTTCACAGGACTGGCGTTCGCATGTCAGGCAGTTGACAATAAGTAAACACATATGCCGCTGTCATTGAAAAACAAGTGATTAATAACGCATGCGCGCTGTATTATACAGAGTAATGAAGTCTCTCTTCAAGCATATGCCGATGATATCATCTTGATTGTCGCATGGACCTTATAAGAGATAGACTAACCCAGTGGGTGAGGCGCACGTCACCGACATGTCGACAAGAAAGAGTAGGGACGATCTGGTTTAATTTAACACTGAAACCTATGGCGTTTGTTTCACATAATTCTTTTAATTTATTAAATTTGATACGTTGTATAGTGATGAGATTATGAAAGCCACAGTTTTTTCGAAATAGGATTTAATATATCTCATTAAAGCACTTTTTACTGCATTTCGCGCATTTTTTTTTCAAGCGTAATTCTTGTACAAACATATTTACTTTGGTAAAACGGTAAAAACTCCAGGCACAAAATTTATGAACTTAGTTTTGCGTGGAAATAACGTAAAATTAAATAAGATTGATAGCATGTGATGCTTTGAAATAAATAAGGTAAAATTAAACAAGATCTGATAACTTTTTTTTAAATTTAATGACCATTTTCAGGCAGTGATTTTCAAAACTATAATAACATTGCAAAACAATCATTTATTTGATTATATCATCATTAACTTATTAACTTTAAAGTGGAATATTTATTTTAGTAATTTATAAAATTCGGAGCATAAAATTTTCTGAGTGTAATGAAGAGGAAAAAAAAGCTAAAATAAAATCTAGAAGCTTTCAGATTTTATATTACGCCCAAAAAGACCCTTTTTTTAACGTTTTGTATGTTACCTATAGTTATTGAATATCATGTTCTTCGCCCGCAAACCACATACATTTGAAAACAGCATATCTTTAGAATTTCCGCACATCAAAAATTCATTAAAGTTTTACAAAATAGGAAATATATTAAAACAAATTCGAAATTCAGCTGTCCAAATGCCCGTGTTCGGGTGGAGGATTACATTATTCAAAATGTGATGGCTCTGAATACTGTCGTTTTTGTCACAGTGCGAGAAACATACGTGTATTCATGCAGATTCTTCATTATTTAATTTTTTTAAATATAATACAGGGCGATAATATTTGGTAACAACAATTTGCAAGGAAACACGGTTATTTTACTAAAACAGCGCAAAAGGCCGCTTCGAAACTAATAGCCTTTCTAGGCTACCGCCCCTTTGGGCTAATAAATTAAATTAACAGTAAATAAAAAAAAATCTTATGCAGAAGTAAAAATAAATTAAAAAATAATCACTATAAAATACAAGCAAAATTAATTATTACGGTTAAATACAATTTTAATATTAGAATTAAATGTATAAAAATTATTAAGTTGTCAAAAGTGTTTATCGCTATGATGTCTTATGAAATATAGTTAAAATAAAATTCCTTTATAGAAATTGTGCTTTAATATTCATCTATAATTTTAAAAAAGCAGCACAATTTAGAATTTTAAACAAAACTTTCAAGAATTAGTTTTTAAATATTTTAGTATTTTTTACTTATTTACACCAATAAAAAGCATAAAAATTGCAAGAGAAAATTGCTTGTTTGAAATTTTCTATTAGTTCAGATTTAAAATATTATTTTCTAAAAGAAGTAGTTACAAATTTCCTTACAACATAGGAAAAGCTAAAGAAATATCCAGCCCTGAAAGCATGCAATAGCTTTATAATTATTTGGAACGTTAATTATGCTTAAGAAATATGCTAAATTTTAAAAAATTAATCTCAATTTCAAAAATAAATATATGTAGAAATTCTAATTTGTGAAATGAGGCGCTACAACCAGCTTTTTCTTGACAATTATACACGCTGCAATAGGCATCCACTGTTAAATTTCTGCAAGTCGTCCCTACTCCTTCGGATGTGATCAAGGTGACAGCCGGGAACTCCTCAGACGAGAGAGAAAACGTATTTGGGTTAGTCTATTTCTTATATTTCTTATAAGGTCCATGGATTGTCGGCGATATAAATCAAACAGACATAGATAGGAAAGCAAATAAAACATTAAAGGCAATCAAAAAATAGAGCGATAAGTATAAACTTAATTTTAACAGCACTAAAACAAAAACGATAATATTTTTTAGGATGAAATCTGGTAAAAAAATCCCCAAAGATTACTGTGGAAGAATGTCCCTGTTAGAAGCAATAATACATTAAAATATCTAGAATTTGTTCTTGATAAAAAAATTAACCTGGATTCCCCGCTTTTAGGAAATGCGAGATCGAACTCATGTAACTTATTTAAATCGTCTTATGACGCAGAAATGGGGACTTGGAGAGAAAATATGGAAAGAAGTGCGTTTAAAACCAATTAAAATTGAATTGCATTTAAGAGCAATTGAAAGGTTAATGTTGCCCCTAAATTTGTTGGTTAAATGATGGCATTGCATGGGCATGGTAAGAGTAACAAATAAATTGCTACACATTCAACGAATAATTACTAGTACATATAACTAAAGTGTTTTGTACTTCTCCCTACAACTGCTCTTCAAGTTCTAGCTGATGTATTTCCTTTAGATATTAAAGCAGGACACGAATTAAAGTTGTTAAGTCAAGATGATTGCATTGTAGATGAATTAAAATTAAGTTCTGTGGCGGAAGTATAAGTTCCAAATTTCAGTAAGTATCCAGTTTAATCCGTACCAATTGTATGACATATGAATGTCCCTAAATAAATCAGAATATTATTATCAGAATATTGTATTATACAAGCACAGTTTATATATAGGGTATTTCTTCCACCTTCTTAGCATGCCTTCGTAGTGTAGTAGTCTGAACTCTGAGCGCGTATTCCAGAGGTCCTTGTTTCGAGTCCCGCGAGAGCATTGCTCATGTCTTCAGTTTCCTGAGATTGAAAATTCTAAGTTACTCCACAGTGACGCCCGAACTAAAAGGTGGTGGATGATGATTCTCCACCGCCGGCATTTGGCGATTGGGTACCCTAATCCACATACGCCCTTTGAAAGGGGGAGTATATAAGGTATTTCCCTCGCCTTCTTAGCGTGCCTTCGTTGCGTAGTGGTCTGCACGCTCGACTCGTATCCGAGAGGTCCTTGGTTCGATTCCCAGCGAGGGCGTTGCTCATTTTTCCTCACTCCTGCTTCAAAAATACCTAATGTCTCTACAGTGACGCCCGAAGTAAAAGGGTGGTGGATGATGATTCTCCACACCCAAGATTTGTCGATTTGGTCTCCTAAAAACCCCAGTCGCCCTTTAAAAGGAAGAGTATATAAGGTATTTCTCTCGCCTTCTTTGTATGCATTCGTAGTGTAGTGGTCTGTACGCTGAGCGCGTATTCCAGAGTTCCGTGGTTCGATTCCCGGCGCGAGCGTTGCTCATTTTTCATATCTCCTGCTTCGAAACAATCTAATGTCTGTATATACCAAGCTGAAGCAATAGCTATGAATGAAGCCTTGTTGTACCTAAATGCCTTTCTTAAAGATAATAAGTCACATTAATAAAATATGAATAAAAATAATATTAATAAAATAATAATAATAATAATAAGTCACACAGCCAAAGACAGCCAAAGCGTTTTACAGGCTTTATGTTTCCTGAAGAAAATATTTTTGCTTATTCAAACTCTTCAAGAATCTTCAAGAACTTATTCAAATATTGAAATGAATGTTCGTCCCATTAGCTTAAACTGGATTCGGAGATATATAGGAATAATTGTGAAAGAAGCTGTTGATATATCAGCTAAGGAAGCCACTTCAAAAGATGTGATTGTTATCCATCTTCTTATTTCAAGACTAGCAATCAAGAATAAAATTTTTAAACGAGTTTTATTAAAATGACAAAGAAGATAGGATGAGGCAGATACAGGACGATTAACTCAGTTCTCAGCATGAGTGTCACTCAAAAGAATAAAAATAAATTTTATGCTAGTACAACTAGCAACAATTCATGGCAATTTCCCGTCTAATTTCCAGCGATTCTTAAGAAGAAAAATAAACTGTGGATGCGGAACACCAGCACATCTGGCAGATACCAAGCATTATATTTGGCAATGTCTTTTACTTTCAATTATTCTACTAGGATTTGCAGCAAAAGTTCCAATGAAGATTTATTCTACAATACAAAGTGTGTGTTTGCACTTCAACAAATTATGAAGTATATTACTGAAAATGAAAGCACAGGCGCTTATAAATAATTAATCATATTATATGAGGAAATTAATAAGCACTATTCAAAAGCAAGTAAAAATCAGGACAAGTCCTGTCGACTTTTGTAAAACAAGAGAAAATTATACTAAATCTTCCTCCCATCTGTATGTATTATGGATGTTTTCATTCACCACTCTATTATTATACTACTTAGCATGCTTTAACAAATGAACAGATGACAGATGACAGGTTACAGGTTACAGGTTACGGAGGACGGGGACGCCTGGTGTTTAACATAGGTAAACAGGCGTATGTCCCGCGCCCTCCACTATCTAGAAACATCAACTCCCTGGAGCCCCAGGAGGCTGCACCGGGAATTCATTTGAATCTTAAATAAATTTGTTACATGGCCATACTGGGGTTATAACTGATGTAAGACATTGTGTGGGAACGTAATACATATGTTATATATAAAAATTACAAACAGCCGTTACATAAAACACATTAATATACACATTAAAATTAATTAAAAATATGACATGGAACACATAATGCACAAATTACACACACAAAAAAAAAATAATAAATAAACACAAAGAGACAAAAAAATATAACATATAAACAAAGACCATTAAAAATTCAATATACATAATGCGCTGTGCATAATGCAATACGGGAATGCGTTTATGTGATATGTAACAAATTGATATGCATATAGTACGGGTTACTTATGTTAAAGGTTGTGCAGTATGCAAGTACATAGTTTATGCGAAATGCATAGTACAAAAGAGAAAATTAAATACATGCAAATTACATGGTGTACATAATACAGATTGCAAGTACATAATGCAGATAATACAGATAAACAACATACATACAGAATACATAGTACTTTGTGCGTAGGACAATAGTGTTACATGATACGTGGGATTACTTAAAACTAATTAATATACTATACATGATACATATCTTTTGGAGCTGCATAATGCGCAATACAAATAAACTACATACATACAGGATACATAGTGCACTGTGAGTAGGACAATACTGGTACATAATACTTAGGATTATTTAATACTGATTAATATACCATACACAATACTGATTGTTATGGAGATATTACGCTTAATTTGATATGCAGATAGTGATTGACATAGATTATGCACAGTACATAATGCAGATTGTTAAACATAATACAGATCTTACATAATACATGATACAAGTCGCAGATACATTATAGTGACCTACACTATGTGTGATACAGGTACATACTTCATAATACAAATTGCGGGTTATGCGCGTTACATAATACAGATTGTTATAGAATTAATGTGCTTAATTTGAAATGCAGATATTGATTGACTTATATGGTATGTATACCGGATCAATTGCATGTACTACAAATTTGATATACGTTTGGGTCGCATATGTTGCAGTTGCAACTTGATACGCAATTGGTACATTATACATAATACAGATTGCAAGTACATAATACAGGTACATAATGCATACAAGTATGTAGTACAGATTATACATAAAACAGAGTACAGATTATACACAATACATTACAGGCACCTGAATCACACACAGTACAGGTACATATTACATAATATAGATTGCAGATTATATTACATAAAATACAGATTGCAAGTACATAATACTGGTACATAATGCATACGGGTACATATAACATAATATAGATTGCAGATTATACATAAAATATAGTACATAAAATACAGATTGCAAGTATATAATACTGGTACATAATGCATACAGGTACATAGTACAGATTATACATAAAACATAATACAAATTGCAGTTTATACACAATACATTACGGGCATTTAAATTACACACAATACAGTACATATTACATAATATAGATTGCAGATTATACATAAAATATAGCATATAAAATACAGATTGCAAGTATATAATACAGGTACTTACTGGTACATAGTACAGATACATAATACATAATGCAGGTTGCAGATTATACACTGTACATAATGCAGATTGTCGCACATATTACAGTTTAGACATAATACTTAATATAGTTTGCAGATTATACCCAATACATTATAGGCAATTGAATTACATATAGTACAGGTACATAATACAAATTGGAGATTTTACATAATACATAATACAGATTGTGATGGAATTAATTTGCTTAATTTGAAATGTAGATAGTAGTTGACACATATGATATGTGTATTTCATCTAATGCATGTACTTCAGATTGTACATTTGAGTCACATATGTTGCAGTTGCAAAGAGATTTGCAATATGAGACGCGATTGGTACAAAATACATAATACGGATTTCAAGTACATAATACATGTATATAAGGCGTACTGGTACATAATACATGTACGTAATACATAGTGCAGGTTGCTGATTATACATGACACGTAATGCAGATTGTTGTACATAATACAGATTATACATAATACAGTTTGCAGATTATACATAATGCATTGAATTACGCACTTGAATTACGCATAGTTTTGGTACGTAATGCATATTACAGATTGGAGATTATATGTATAATACTTAATACATATTGTTATAGAAGTAATACGCTTACTTTGTAGTGCAGATAGTGATTGGCATATAAGATATGTATATTTGCACTATTGCATGTATTACAAATTCGATACACATTTGAGTCACATATGTTGCAGATGCATAGAGATTTGCAATTTGGTACACAGCTGATCCATAGATTGCTAATGTGAAGAAATACTTTTAGTTGAGTACGTAAGATTTGGTACGGAATGAGATAAGTAAGTACTTATCTATTAAGTGGCCTGACATATGTCTTGACCCAATGCCTTTATTTGATCTATAACTTTGCAGATCTTATTGATAGAAGGCTTGTGTTGTATTATGAACCGATGATATGGCTCGGAATTTCTCACAGATATGGGCAAATAGTGATTGACTGTAAGCGGGCAAGTAAAAATGTAGTGATCCGGTGTCCCGTCTTCACCACAGACACATATATCCGTGTTTGTGATACGGTGAAGGTGAAAATATGACGGGAACGGTCCATGCCCTGTGATAAAATTAACTAGTGGTGGGATGGCTATAAGCCGATTTGTGGTTACTTTAGGAAGATATTTGTATGTTCTTCTTCCAGTATTTGCTGCATCCCATTCTGTCTGCCATTTACGGATTGCCATACGGGTAAGTTGGCCCTTAAGGTGGTAAGTTGGCCCTTAAGGTTGGGAGGTGCTGGAGGACAGAGGCATCTGGGGTCTACCATAGGTAAGCAGATTAACAAAGGAACAGTGGGTTCCGTTTCTGAGATTTTCCAATTGAGCGAGGGTTACTCCGTATACCCTCAGTCTTGTGTTTACATATACTGAAGGGATAGTCGATCATTTGCTTTGGAATTTCGGCACGAGTTTCAAAATTGTCTTCCCACAGTGTTCTTCAGTGAACGGGGAGGGAGTGCAAAAATATAGATACAAAGAATTACTTAGCACAGTAATTAATATTGCAGTTATTTTGTAAATAAATCGCAGCGATGATGAATAAATAAGCAATTGTGAGAAATGTCACTATAAATTTTTCAAAAATTAAACAACCCATCAATCACATTGTTCCACTCAGAAGTTCATAATTAGCTAAAACTTTTAAAATTAATCACTGACTCCGTAGTAGATTATTTTCTCTACTAAAACTAACGCAAATTTAGTGAGATGTAATTTATCAGAGTAAGCGTTTAAGGTCTGTATGTTTTCAGGAAGTTGCTCTCATGTCCCTTATTTAAAAGAAAACTAAAACTTTTAGATTTTTTTATTAAAAGACATGTTGCTGTTGTTGCATTTTCATATTATTTGAAAATTTATGAAAAATATATTCCGGAAAACCATTTATCTAGAAGCTTTTACAGCTTTTATTTAGAGACAGCCGTTTCGTCTAGTATACTATATTTCTTACGAGATCTCTTGATAAAAATACTATTGTCTGATACTGTATCTACTTTTGGAAATCAAATAATATTTTTTTTAACTTTTAAAAAGAATTTTAATCACAAATAAAAGAAAGTACAGTTGTAAGGGCCTTAGATTAACTAATCTAGATATCGTATTATTGTGGCTTTACTTTCGTCAACTCACACCAGCATACAAATTAGTTTAAGTAACAGCAGAGCTCTTGAGTTCGGACACAGAGACCGCCTTGCAAAGTAACGCTTTGCAGTTTAAATTTTCGGATTTAGCTTCAGCTACCCACTTTTCTTTTGTGAATATTTAAGGGTAAGCCAAAGCTTAGAAGGCCTGGTAGATTTTCTATTTTACATTTAACTTAAATAGTACATTTGTTTTAATCTACCTGCAAGTGGCAGACTTCTGTTTTTGCTAAACTTCTGAGTTTATGTAACCTTTTGCTTCTGTTAAATATCTGATCGCGTATTTAACATGTAAATAAATAATGATTTTAAACCTTTAGTTTGAAATGTGATACTTTCAGTTAAGAAGCGTATGGGTAACAGAAAGGCCTTACACAGTCAAATAGTAATGAGTACATTCATAGTTTATAATCCATTGTCGCTAAGAATATGTCAGAGTTTTTTTATTATTAGTTATAACCAAAGTTGAACTATACTTATGATCATCGGCAATTTCAGTCCATCAGTGGCTGACTCGGTGAGGCGTCTAAGACTACCGCTCATTTCTATTCCTTGAGAGGGAATTGGTTAGTTGAGTCAGATTTTCGTGATCTTAAGTATGTCTAACGTGAGTATAAGTAAATTTTCCTATATATAATTATCTCTTCGAGAAAATACACCTCGATTACTTCACTGTATTATAAAACCTATCCTAATTGATAAGAGTAACCATAAAATTCCGCATATAAAGATGAGATACTGTATAGAAAGAGTTTGCATAGAATAAACGCCTAGGTTAAGCTGGAAAGATTTTTAAAAATTAATAATAAACGAAATAATAAACAAAAAAATCTGAATGGTTTCAGATTTTAAATTACGTCCAAAGGGGCGTTTTTTAAACATTTTGTGTGTTACCTTTAAATATTATGTTCTTCGGACATGAACCATAAAATTCAGTTCAATAGCAATGTCGCAAAATAATTTTAAAATGAGCATATCTTTAGAATTTCCGATACTTCGTAGGAGGATTACGTCATTCAAAATTCATGACTCTATGTACGTTGTTTTATCACAGTGCGAGAAATATACATACATTTAGGCAGATTTTTCATTATTTCATTTTTCTTCAAATATAATGTAGGTCTCTAACATTTGGGGCAACAGTTTGAAAAGTGAAACGGACATTTATAGTGATTCAACGCAAAATCGCAAAATGAAAACAATAGTCCTTCAGAGACAAAGCCCCTTTGGACTAAAAATTATAATATTGACTAAAATTACACTGATTTTATATGTTGTACTGCATAAATATATTCCTAATTAGGAGACTTTTTTCTCGTCATTCGCTATAGTCATTTTTTTTAATTGTTTAATATATTTCTTTCATTATTTTTACAGCAAAAGCGGCGCAATGCGAATGACTTCACATAAATCATATGCAGACGTTCACAATGGTCACAGTACAAAATTTCTTGTTAAGAATTATATTTATCTAAGGTTTTTAAAAACGTGCAATTTTTCAAATATGCCAAAAAATGGGATTTTCCTTATTCCAATCGGTGGCTCAACAAGAGGATAGACCTTGATAAAACAGTCTTCATTTCGACACTCATTTAAGAGGTCACAAAATTCTGCTGAAGATTTGAGTATTCTGCGGAGATGTCAAAAGCCTGAAGCTAAAGTCTGCCCCATCTTCTACTCGGGTACCCAATAGAAACTGTTTCGGTTTCTAAACATTCATCTGTATGCCAACGAAATAACGAGGAAAATGAAATGCGTTGTAAATTTCGCACTAAAGTGACATATGAGTTCCATCTTCGTGGTTTTTTATGGTTTTTGCACGTGAGTTTCATCACGTTTATAACTCAGAAGAGAATAAATACTTTTTGAGGAAAGGTTATATAGAAAACTGTCACTTTAATGTTATATTTCGAAACAAACTTAACAGTTTTGTTCTTCTATTCCCTTGATTCTGCTCTTAGTTTTTTTATTTTATTTTATTTCATTTTCGCAAATTGCACCCAGATATTGAATTCCAAATAATGCTAGAGAAGTAACTCAACGTTGATAATATAAAATATACCTAAATTTCTTCTAAAATATATGTTCCAGCGAAATTTTTCGTGAAATAATATTTAGCAAAAATCAAAATTTGATATTGATTTCTGATAATAAAATGCTCATTGTAGTATTATAATGCTCATTAGTAATAACTGATTAATTAGAAAGAGGAAAGGGGGATGCAGTGTTAGTTCTTAAATATTTCTTTTTAAATTTCATTATTTATGGAGCATTTAAAAATACATCTACAATAAAGTTATATTTTAATAACACAGTCATATAGATTAAATGCAATGGAAATAGAATTGTTGTTGGACAAATCAGTAAGCGACTTAATTTTGCATTATCAATAGTAAGAAGTACAACAAGATCAATTTTATTTTGCGTTTAATTTCGTTTAGCTTGCTATGGCTTCATATTTGCTAAAATCAATCTTACTTCCCTTTTTATATTTTCGAGGACATATCAGTTATTTATTTCACCAGGAACATATAATTAAACACGTTATGATTTCTGATATAAAAAAGGTTAAAGTAACTAATTTCAGAATGATAATAATAATAAATTAGTAAAACTCAAAATTATTAAATTACTATAATGTTTAATATAAATATTATTTTATTTCATGTTCAGTATTTTTAAACATTAAGTAATAATGTATCATATATTTTGATATTTTACCTCAAATCATATTTTTCATATCTTTTACACTGCTGGACATTGAAAATGCAACACCAAGAAGGAGTGGTCAGAAAGTGAAGAAATTTGGAAAAAGGACAGAGACAGCAAGCAGCAATAAGTGATCTTTATTTCAAAATGATAGTCAGAATACAGAGCAAGAACGGATGTAGGACCACCGCGGACAGCGATGCACGAAGAAACACGTCTAGCCATAGAGTCAATAAGAATGCGGATGGTGTGCTGAGGGATGGCTCTCCATTCCCTTTCAACCATTTGCTACAGTTCGACTTCTGAACGAGGCAGAGGCAGAGTCTGCAAACGGCGTCCAATCACATCCCACACATGTTCGATTGGCGACAGGTCAGGAGAGTACGGTGGTCAGGAAAGCATCTGTATACCTTGCTGAGCATGTTGGCAGATGCGAACACGAGTTATTCTGCTGAAAAATTGCATTAGGAAGCCCCTGAAGGTAGGGGATTGCCACCGGCCGCAATACATTATCCAAGTATCGTTGGTCCGTCATACTGTCCTGAATACGAACTAGAGGTGACCTGGAATCGTAGGCAATAGCACTACAAATCATTATGCCACGTTGTCGCGCGGTGAAGAGTTCTACAGTTACTGTCGAATTAGATCTGTCTCCACGTCGACGCCACACACATATGCGGCGACTGTCACTGGATAAACAGAAGCGTGACTCATCTGAGAACACGACGTTTCGCCATTCTGTCATCCACATCGCTCCAGTCCTGCACCATTCTAAACGTTGACGTCTATGCTGTGCGGTCAATGGCAGTCTTCTTAACGGACACCTTGAGTGCAGGCCACGTTCAACCAATCGACGGGAAATGGTTCTGGTCGACACAACATCCAGGGTATCTTGCACATACTGCAGAATTGTGGTACAAGTGACTTGCGGGACCGCCACAGCTTGTCGGTGGATGCGTCGATCCATGCGCGCTGACGTCATTCTGGCTGAACCTGCACTCCTCCTTCTTCCCATATTTCCTTGTTCCAACCATGTTCGCCATAGCCGATACACCATGTGAGCATCCATGTGGGTATCAGCTGCGATTTGATGTAAGGATCAACCCGCCCTTCTTAGTCCGATCACCATACCCCTCGTAAAATCGTCTATCTGCTGGAAGTGCCTTTGTTGACGGCGGCCTGGCATTCTCTCCTATTACACGTATCCTCCGGGACAAAAACCAACTTTCTTCGATAATTCGTCTGGTAGAAATAAAATAACGACAGGAATATTGCCCATTCTGCACGTTCCTTCCCTTATATCTTACTTCACGTGCGTCGGAGAGCTGCACATTTCACATTATTCTCATAACTCAGTGACGTGCGTCTACTCTAAAATTTGCATAAATTTCTGACCACTCCTTCTTGGTGTTGCATTTTCAATGTCGAGCAGTGTATCTATGATTATATTTCGTCTGCTTTAGAAAGCTCTCGTTTTTAAGTTCGAATAAATCAGTTGGCAAGTTTTGCTATTACGCGCCGATTCCCAATCTGTGCTCCTCAATCGCTCCAGAAAAGTAAAATAAAAAACCGAATGAAACTGAAGAATAAGAAACAAGAAATAGAAACAAAAACAGAAATTTAGGAAATTATATTTTGAAGGCGAAGACTCACAGCTGAATTTCGTGTCTCCTCTAACTAACAATACCTGACTCTTAGTTGGAACTTCATATTCGAAAACCTTGCCCTCCGTCTCATTCTCGATCCTCCGATAATTCTTGGAATCAGCTCGAAATTTTTCGAAACATTGTCCCATATAAATACAGGCAGCTTGTTGATTGATTAATACAGTGAAACCTCACAGCGGTAATATTATTTAGTGATTCTTCAACAAGTTTTCTGTGAATTTGATTTCTTAATGAGTTTGGCTGTGTAGCTAGTAAATGTTAATTAATAAAGCAGATAGAAAAATTGTAAACTGCATAAAACGTACCTTCTTAAAAAAGCAGACTGTGCGTATTAATGCTTGAGGAATATGGAAAACCACTATGAGTCGCTCCTGCTGCACATTGAAGTAAGATGATTGCCTCCACACGTTGACATGTGCACAAAACTGTGTATGAAAAATCAACCCCTGGTGTCTTATTAAATTTGTGTCCCACTTATTATGTCTGATTTATTACTGACTGCTAATGATTTTTGTGTCTCATTTATTACGAGTCACTGTAGTCTCATTTATTATTAACCAATGGTTTACTATTAAACACATATTAACCACTATAACTTTTCTTCTTATTTTGTGGCTTAATTTAGGTCTTCAGTGCACTATTGTTGCATAATAAAAAAATTAAATTACACAGGTTGTCCCGTAAATGTTGCGATAAACTCCTGGGGGAGGTAGAACACATCATAAGGATTACAAATTGCATAGGAACCCATGCCCAGAAACATCACTGTACGCCGCCATGAGGTGCGGTACAGGAGAGTGCTAGAGGAAAGCGGGGATTTCCTCATTCGGGAGCGGCGCCATACGAAGAGCATGGAACGCTATAACGAACGTAAAGCTTGCAGATACGCACTTAGTGAGCGTAACGGACGAGCCGCTGCGCGCATTTATCGAGAATGTTTCCTTAACAAACATCAACCACACCACAGTTTGTTTGCACGTCTGCATCAAAATTTGTGCGACTACGGGTTATTAAGAAATGGCAGGATAAGTGAGGGCAGGCCACGATCGATTCGCTCTGACGTTAGCGAAGAAAGTGTGTTGGATACGGTGGAGAGTAATCCAAGGACCAGCATACATGTTCTTGCCTTTCAATTAAGAACGTCTTGTGCTAGGTGCAATGTGCATTGAACGCCAAGGTCTTCCAACCTTTTGTCTCCAAAGGGTTCAGTTACTGCTCCTGGATGACTCTCCTGAACGTGTGGGCCCACCAGCGGCCGAGCGGTAAAATCGCTGAACACTGGTAGTTCAGTCCGAGGTTCGAATCCCGCGAACGGGCTGGCTGCATGGGCGTTTTCGTGGTTTTCCCCATGTGTACCGTGTATACGAGCCAGTTTCTCTTAGAAAGTCCTCCACGAAAGTATCCCTCCCTCTTAGGCAGATAGCCCTAGTGTGCTTTGCCGTATTATCAATACACACCTGAACGTGTGTGTTTCACACAGTGGTTTCTGCAAGAAAGTGCCCGTGATGTTAACTTCCCAGCTTATGTGTTGTTCACGGACGAGACCATATTCAATAGGAATGGCGTATTCAATCACCACAATCAGCATTAGTGGGCTTACGGTATGCGGCACCACGCGGCACAATAACGCTTCAAAGTTAATGTCTCGGTGGGTTAATGTGCGGGCGCCTGCTCATTTAGGACTGTATGCTCGTAGACATTTGAACAGATCATTCCCGCATTAATAGACTGGGCGTGGTGGACCGATTCCCTGGCCCCCGCGCTCACCGGATTTATCCAGTCTTGATTTCTTTTTGTAGGAAGCCATAAAAACTGTCGTGTATCACGATCCTTTTGTGTCTGAAATGGATTTTGTGGCAAGACTCGCCTGCGCAGCTACTACAATCAAAGAAACTCCTGTGTGTGTGAACATGTCCAACAATCAATGGTCCGTCGGTGTCAGGTGTGTTTGGCGTCTGATGGTGCAAACTTCGTCGTACACGATTTGTACTCATGTCCAATAAATCTTTAAAATTAATCACTCTCTTGTGCCCTTTCCCATCTTCTACCTCTGCTACCATATACCCCTGAGAATTTTCGGGCCCCACGGGTTCCTATGCAATTCTTAATCCTTATGATGTGCTCTACCTCCCCCAGAAGTTTTTCGCAACATTTTCGGGGCATCCTGTAATTGTCTTCTATAAGGGTAATAAAAATTTCAAATAACAAGTAATGAACGAATACATATGTTTGAATTTATCTATATATAATGATTAACTGACAAAAAACAAATTTATTGCTATCAATTGGTAATGTTACTATTATTTTGCATAGCCAGTTATTTTATGATTTAGATCATTATTATAACTCCTCCTTTTCGTTTCCTCACCAGAATGTTAATGAGGTTAGATAGTATTTAAACGGAGGTTTTTAGATTATAAGACAGAAAGTGTTTCTACCTCTCAATGTCATGTTACTAGGTTTCGCTAGCCCTAATAAGATTGTAAAGCTATGCGTTATTGCTGCCGACGTGTTACACCGATGAGAAATTTTGGGCGATCTTCGAATTGAAGGAATTTTGAAGTGTTTAACTACTAGGCTTAGTTTAATTAACTAACTGTTATTTTAAGTTACATCACCACAAGTGGTGGTTGATTTGTAAACAAGAGACTTACTCTTTAATCTTAAGTTCTGATTTGATAAAAAGGTAGTTCTAGACCTTTACAAAACTCAGCTGTTACTTCAAATTAAGTGCTAATTCCTTCCAAGTGTGTTAGGATTATGCTACCAAAGGAAACCTATAATGGCGTCCGAACAAAAGACCAAAACTAGCTCAAGATAATTCAACACTTCGTCTCTCCCCTCTCCAAGATCACAGGCTCAAATTGCCCCTATAAACGCCATCGAAGTTTTTGGGTTCATCCTGGATACGATGCACGTTTCAATGAAACCACAAACTGTATTTGGTGGCAGTTGACAGTTGACATTTGAGAGCAGAATCTGAACATTCGTGCGCCTTATTTGGTGGCAGAAGTTCTGCAGTGTTTTCGAGCAATAAAATTCCCAGTTTTTGCTTTAAGCAGTTGCGGAAATGCAGAATTACCATAGCAACCGTCTCACTTAGGCGGTGTTACAGTTTATGTAGCTGGCCACGAGAGGGCGCAGCGTTTTTTACTTTTAGCTTGTTATATTTTTCTTACCGCATTGCGGATTTTTGAGATAGATGTAGTGGCAACCAAAAAAAAGCATGATAAATGTTCTAATGTAAGCATACAACTCTTGTACATAGCTGTAAATAAAGCTTCTGTGTGATAAAAATGAAAAGGAATTCCAAGCGTTCCTGTGGATATTCATTAAGAAAGGTAAGCAAAATTTCACTTATCGATGTTGTTAAAATGTAAATAATAAGAATAAGAAAAAAGATCATAAGTTGCAACATGGTGCCGAAATTCCGAGATAACAGTGATCTTTAGATATATTGTGATTTAAGTATTTATTATTGTTCGATTAGTGATTGAACATTGATTATTAAGATTGATATTAAGATGGATAAGTTAAAAGCACTAAAAAAGAAGCGAGGAATGTTAAGAGCATCAGTAACAAGACTGATAGCTAAAATGGAAAAGGAAATAGAATCGGATAATATTAAATTTGATTCATTAGAAGATGATTTATCCATCTTAAATGAAAATGAAAACGATATACTAATATTGAACACTGAAATCGAATCTATCCTAACAGATGAAAAAGAGTACGAAACTGAAATACAGGATAGCTTGGAATATAAAAATAAAATTACCTTGTGTAAATCGAAGATCAGTAGAATATTTAGAAATAGAAAATGTGTTAAATTAAATGAGTTGCCATCTAATTCTGCTACTATAGATACGGTAGAGAACACAAACACAAATGGCGCTAAACTTCCGAAACTAACCATAAATAAATTTAAAGGCGAAATATGCGAATTTCAAAGTTTTTGGGCTCAATACGAATCTGCTATACATAATAACTCTGCTTTAAAGGATGTAGACAAATTTAATTACCTCACATCTTTACTAACGGACGCAGCTTTAATGTCAATAAAGAGATTACCGTTAGTTGCCGAAAATTATGCTAAGGCAATAAATATTCTGAAAGAAAGGTTTGGTAGAAAGGACATTTTAATATGAATCGTCTGCTGAATTTAAAGCCAGTTAAAAAAATAGATGATATTAAAACATTACGTAACTTATATGATAGCTTAGAAATTGAAATTAGAAGCCTTGATTCCCTTAACGTTACTTCGAATTCTTACAGCTATTTGTTATGCTTACTGTTAATGAGGATACTTCCTAGCGAATTGGTTTTAGAGTTTAATCGATCTTTAACCCCTGACACAGAAACCACAGTGACTAACATTTTGGAATTTCTGAAGAAGGAAGTTGAAAGCAGAGAGCGTACGTTTTTCCAAACATCGCCAAACTATTCCGAGTTTAACATTAGAACCGAACAACATAAACATCAATCGCGAGACCTTATTAAAGTGAGAAATATCATACTGCCTTCAAAAACAAACATTTTGTTCCAGCAGTTGCGTCGTTGAATACGAATACATCAACAGCCGATTGTATATTTTGTGGGAAGGTTAAAAGATTATCAAAGGGTCTTGTTGCCTCTGAAACCTTATTTGGTTACACTATAAGCGGAACTGAAGCATTAAATAATGTTTCTACACTTCATTCCGGAATTATGGTAATGAATGTTGTTGAGAATACTTCACATCCACATGATTTGGAAATTAGTGCAGCTCTAAAAAGGCTATGGGATTTAGATGCAATTGGAATACATGACTATTCAGCAAATGAAAATGACACTGAAGTTATGCGTAGATTTGAAGAAACTATTGAATATAAAACCAATCGTTATGAAGTTTCATTACCTTGGAAGGACAATATGAACAAAATGGGTAGTAATTATAACATCGCCTTAAACAGATGGAACAGTTTACTTAGAAGGTTTAAGAAAAATCCTGAAATTTATGACAAGTATTCAAGGGTAATTGAAGATTATCTAAATAAAGGAATAGCTGAAAAGGCTCCGAAGAATTCTGAAGAAAACATCTATTATTTGCCACACCATTGTGTAATCAGAGAAGATCACGATTCTACGAAATTAAGGGTCGTATTTGATGCTTCCTCGCATACTCATGACAGTCTATCTTTAAATGATTGCTTACATTCAGGACCAAATTTAAACCCTAAATTATTAGATTTGCTAATTAAATTTCGTCAACACAAAATAGCATTTGCTGCGGATATCGAAGCTGCTTTTCTACAAATTCTGTTGAAGCCTGAGGACAGAAATGCAGTAAGATTTCTTTGGACTTCAAAGGAAAAGGAGCAACCGACGATTTTAAGAATGACGCATCTAATATTCGGAGCAACCTGTAGCCCCTTTTTACTAGCAGCAACTATAAAGCATCACGCAAGAAAGTTGAAAGCACATTATTCGAAGATCTTTCAGCTTCTTGAAGAAAATGTTTACGTAGATGATTTGATTCATGGTACAGATGATGAAGAAGAAGCTGCAGAAATTTATGAAGATGTGAAAAGAATTATGATGCTTGCTAGTTTCAATATGAGAGAGTGGAGGAGCAATAACGCCCATGCGATTTGGAATGCAGCTGAAAATACGAAGTTTAATGGAGACGGAATGAATAGCACTTTGTTAGGATATATTTGGAATCATGAAGCAGATAAACTGAAATTTCGAATCAAAGATGAATTACTCAAGGATCCGACTGAGGAAATAACAAAACGGAAGATTCTTCAAGTTGCGGGCGAACTATACGATCCTATCGGTTTCATATCTCCCTTTGTTGTTGCAGCTAAAATGATGATGCAAGAATGTTGGCAAAGAGGTTACCAATGGGATGCACCACTTGATCAAGAATTGCAGAATCGATTTAAAACCTGGTATAATGAAATTCCTAAATTAAAAATGTTGAAATTCCAAGACATTATTTCAACAATCTGTCAAAAGGAAATCTGTTGAATATTCAATTGCACTGTTTTACAGATAGTAGCCAAAAGGGATATGGTGCCGTTGTATATTTGAGATACAATGAAAATGAGTTAACAAAAACATCATTTGTTATGTCCAAAGCAAGAGTTGCTCCCATAAAAAGGGTTACGTTACCTCGACTGGAGCTTTTAGGAGCAGTCATAGGAGCTCGACTCATCACATACATCCGACATTCGTTGAAAAACATAGAAATGAAGATTTATATGTGGACAGATTCAGAAATTGTATTACATTGGGTCAAGGCTGATCCGACAAAATGGAAACAATTTGTACGAAATAGGTGTCTAGAAATACAAGAGAAAACTGATCCAGATTGGTGGAATTATTGTCCCAGCCATGAGAATCCTTCGGACTTATTGACGAGAGGACAGAAGGTAGAAACCCTTTCAAAAAATGAGCCGTGGTGGTATGGCCCACCTTGGCTTGTCAAAGATAACAGCGTTTGGCCCAGATCTTCGAGAAATTTTTTTAAGGAAGATGATAAAATAACAAATTCTGAGAAACGAAAAGGAAAGAAGCAAGAAATTTTAACAGCAAACTGTATTGTTGAAAATATCATTCCTATCGAGAACTTTAGTGACATAAAAAAGGTATATAGAATAACATCTTATGTTTTCAGATTTATCAATAATTTGAAAAACCCAAAACTAAGAAGAATTGGACCTGTTAAGGCTGAAGAGATGAATGAAGCAGAGAATTTCTGGATCAAGAAAACTCAGGAAGAAAATTTTAGAGAAGAAATAAGGAAATTAAAGATGAAACAAAGCATACATAGTTCGAAAATATTTACATTAAATCCATTTGTAGACTCAAATGGAATACTCAGAGTAGGAGGAAGGCTTCAAAATGCTGGGTTAAGCTATAATCAAACATACCCAGCAATACTACCTGAGAAGTCTCATCTCACAGATCATATCATTAAAGATTGTCACGAAATGCAAGCACACGCTGGTGTAGCTGAAACTTTAACTCAAATTAGGGAAAATTTTTGGATACTTAAGGATCGACAGCGTGTAAAGAGTAATATAAACAAGTGTGTGATTTGCTACAGATTTAAAGCTAAGCCACTAAGTCAGGATATCGCTCCTTTACCAATCGAAAGAATAACAGAGGCAAATCCCTTCGAAGTTGTAGGACTTGATTTTGCTGGTCCTATGAGTACAAAGGATGAAACTGGGAAAGCTTATATTGCTCTGTATACATGCGCTGTAACCAGAGCAGTGCATCTGGAACTTGTGTCTAGCCAAACAGCAAACAATTTTCTTCTATCCTTTAGAAGATTTATTTCAAGAAGAGGAGTATGTCGAATAATATATTCAGACAATGCAAAACCTTCAAAAGAGCAGACAAGGATTTACAAAAACTATGGAATACCATCAAGGACACAGAAGTTCAAAATTATTTTGGTAATAAAGGTATTGAGTGGAAATTCAATGTCGAGAAGGCGGCTTGGTGGGACGGTTTCTGGGAAAGGCTTATTAGATCTATCAAGTCATGTTTGAAGAAAATACTCATGAAGGCTTCACTTAAATTTGAAGAGCTGGAAACAGTTTTAATTGAAATTGAGGCGATATTGAATTCGCGTCCACTGACGTATGTTTATAGTGAAGTTGGAGAACCAGAACCGCTGACGCCAGGTCATTTTCTAGTTGGACGAAGACTGACATCCTTACCATCTGGCAAAATTCTTGAACCTGATTCAACTAAAGAAAATTTAACATGGCGATATAACTACCGGCTAAGGTTATTAGAAGAGTTTTGGAAAAGATGGAAAAGAGAATACTTACTTGAAATTAGAAACGTGAAACAAATTCAGAGAGGTAATGCCGTAACAGATCTTTTGAAAGGCTCTGTAGTTCTAGTACATGAAGAAAAATTACCAAGATTATTATGGAAGATGGGAGTTGTACAGGAGTGTCATCCAGGACGAGATGGGAAAATAAGGGCTTGCACTGTCCGTTTAGCTAATGGAACTCATCATCGTCGTCCTGTGCAGTTATTGTACCCATTAGAAATGACTTGAACTCTTTGAACTGAATACAGTGAACTTAAATTGCGAACACTGCATCTATGAACATTTAAACTTGTAGAACATTAAAAACATTTAGTGTTTAAGATAACTTCAGAATCCAATCCTTTGATGAACCAAGAGTTCATCGAGGGGGAGGATGTTACAGTTTATGTAGCTGGCCACGAGAGGGCGCAGCGTTTTTTACTTTTACCTTGTTATATTTTTCTTACCGCATTGCGGATTTTTGAGATAGATGTAGTGGCAACCAAAAAAAGCATGATAAATGTTCTAATGTAAGCATACAACTCTTGTACATAGCTGTAAATAAAGCTTCTGTGTGATAAAAATGAAAAGGAATTCCAAGCGTTCCTGTGGATATTCATTAAGAAAGGTAAGCAAAATTTCACTTATCGATGTTGCTAAAATGTAAATAATAAGAATAAGAAAAAAGATCATAAGTTGCAACAGGCGGACAGGCGCTGAGCTGGCACAAAAGAATCAGTAAATTTTAGTTGGATGAGCCAGGCAGTGAGAATTTTACATTCGAAATATTTAAAGCCACACTGGTTTTACCAGCGTGACTTTAACGAGCATTCTCCGTAGTGAAAGATAGGGCAAAGTTAGAAGCGGAACTTTTCGATAGATATCAAACTGAGGTCGAAGAATTGACTAAGTTTATGTAAAGGACAATTCAAGTCGTAAATTTATTGTCTGGGGTTAAAACCCGATGCAGAGGCTATCCAAATTACACTAACTAGTTTGCTGCCGTAGATTAAGTTCTTTGCTGAATTGAGAAACCGAGCACATTGGAACAATTATTTGAGCTCGTGATAAAGTTTGAAAGTAGGAGGGATATGGCCAAAGACCGAATGTACAGTTTCGTAGGAATGTAGAGAAAAGAAAGTCAAGGTTTGGCAGCAGTAAACGGTTTGAAAAAAGAAAGAAATTTTCACCCGCGAATGGCGATCGCCATAAATGGCGGATGAATCACAAAAGGTGAAACAGGGGGGAGGTGGAAAGAATTTAAGCTAATAACTGGCACTGAAATTCAAAGACTACAGTCAATTCAGATAGAGAAACCTCCTTCTCGAATTCACTTAAATACCTTAAATACGGTGACAATAAAAAACTTTGTCCTGCCAATCATTCGAATTTTATCAAGCAACGTAGCAGCGGACGCAAGGGCGCTAGTGATTAATAATACTAGCGCATTTATATCCAGTAATAAGTTATACAATATTAGTAGTTCTTGGCAGGAAAAAATTATAAGGAATTTTAAATAGTGCAGAGTGTTAGGCACTGAAGGAGTGAGGATTATTGCCGCCCAAGGCAAACAATGTCAATGTATCGGAAAAGCCACATTAAATGTACACGTGAAAAGAAGGCACCAGAAAGCGATTTTTTTGTTGTGAAAAATCTTCAGGCACCAGTAGTTTTGGGACTGGATTTTTTAAAAGTTCCGGGTGCGAAAATTAATTTTCAGGAAGCCATGGTACAGTAGGATATCAACAAGTTGAAAGACAAACAGTAGCAGCCAGCGGCTTTAGACTTGCTATAATTGAAGCTGAAACAGTTGGTAAGACAATTTTCAAATTTATTTAATGAGACACAAGGATTAACTCAAATCGTAAGCAGGATTCTGCTTACGATTGTAATGTAAATGGGATGTAAAGTGCAAACTGTTGTTTTTGGTTTGGTTTAGTTGATTACAGCAAAGCACAATAGAGCTATCTGTCTAAAGGAAGGGATGCCTTCGCGATATATAAGGGAAACTGGCTTGTACACACGTTACACATAGGGAAAACCACAGAAACGCCCATGCAACCAGCTCACTCGTCTGGAATCGAACCTAGAGATAAACTACCAGTGTTCAGCGAGTTTACGGCTGGGCCGCTGGTGTGCGAGCAATCTCTTGAATAATGGTGAATTGTCAATGTTTCATGAAGTATGCTTGCCAACCTTTTATAAATATGAAAGTATTCTGTTAATAATTTTGTAAAAGAAAAGATTTAATATGTGTATGAAATAATTAAGCGCTTTTCCAGATGCCTGAAATCAGTTGACGGAAGTGACAGAGTAATAAACCACTATACTGTACGTGCAACAATTATTAGTCTTGTGTCACCGCTTTTGCAATCCTGAAGAATGTGCACAAATCTCGGAATAGATTCGTGTCTAATAGCACTGTTCTTCACTGTATTCGTGCAGTTGAGATTTCTTGCTCGCATTTCAAGACGACGTGTTCCACATAGTCCATAAGTACGCGACTGAGAAGCTGGATGGAAATATTTAAGCGGGTGAAGAGTCCTGGTTTTTTCATACTACAGCTGTGGTTAAATATATATATGGTGATGTTTGGGTTAAGAGCTGCAAGATGCAGATCCATCTCGACGCAAAAGAAGGTTTCCTATATCAGCCCTAAACAGCATGATATCATAGTGCTCCAAGCCATAACTTATGGCTTTCAGATTGCTCTAATGTTTGCAATATTCAATTTAATTGATCAGCAGTATGCAGTTGAGGTGGTTAGGACCATCGCAATACGTTCCATGCAGAACAATCCACAAGTATACTAGCCATGTGGCTGCGACTTTTCCTACGGATTGTAGATGTTTTGCTTGACCAGTTTACCAGATTTATCTCCAACCAAGCATGTGAGGAATGTCATGGAAAAGCAGATACGTTGCTTTTCTCAGCAACTAAAAGACGCTGCCACCATATTCGTGTAACTAAATTAAAAAAGCATGGCGGCCTGTACCACAATACTCCATAAGCACAGCATCTGACTGGACATCAAGATATTAGGAGCTTGATATACATGGAGGAAACATAGAATATTGTCGTTGGCATCTTGCGTGCCATGTTGTGAATATTGTATACTACAGAATCCTGCAAAGAAAACAGTTCTACTTGGCAACAATTGCATTTATTTCTTATGCATGTTATACAATTTACATGTTTCTTTCCAGATTTGCTTTTCTTTTGATTGTGTGCATAGATTATGAATTTCTGAAAGATGCATAAATTGCACGAAATTTGACTTTCTTTAAATTTATTTCACAAGACTTTTTATTAAGTATTGGAAACCTTAATGATTGAAGCCGTAAATCCCAGATAGTACTCTAAAATTTAATAAATTTTCTGGAAATATAGTATATATGTTTAAGAATTATGCACCAATTCCTTTCAAACTAAAGAAATTTCGGCTAATAATAATTTCATTCTCTTCAGTTGTTACGAAATATTTTTTTTTAATTTCTCGATAATCTCTAGTTACCCTTCCCTTCTTAATTATTTCAGTTTCTTACCTACCACATACTATAAAATTCTATATGCAATATTCAGATTCTTTTTGAATACTGCATATGGTGTTTTGTATTCATTTAGAAATGTTTAGAAGAATATTTTGCCACCACCACGTGAGCTAATCTCAAGTTACCACGAGTTGGTAGTCATGTGGTGATGAAAAATACAAAGGCAAAAATTGTTCGCAGACTGATGGTAACGGTAGTTGAATGACTTTTTAATGTGTATATGCCAAAATTTAACTAGCTACTATGGCAGAATTGTTGAGGAAAAGGTTAGAAAGATTTGTTAAAATTGAAGATTTGGATTCATTAAATGCAGGTACTGTATTGAGGCTGAATTTACATCGTGTGGGAAATTTAGGATATAGATACCCTTACGGATTAAAAAAAAATTCAAATAATCTCCATTTTGACTGAAATATTGAAAAGTGAAATTCTTTATCCAGGTCAAATATAGCATAATATAATGTTTCCAAAAGAAGGACAGCAAATATATCAATATTTGATAAGAAATCTGATTACATTTATAGCATAGTATATTATATAAGTCACAAATGAATTTACACATAAATTGAATGAATTAAGAAAGGAGAAATCTTAAAAGAGTAACTGAAAATTAAGCTAAATCAAAATTTATAATAAAAACATTTACTTAATTAGTAAGCTGTAAAGCCATTAGGTTTATTTCGGAGCAAGAAACAAAACAAAAAAAAAATTAAAAAAGTTTTTTCTGGGATTTCTAAGTCCGGACATTCCGACTACAACCCGGCGTACTTCTAGTTAGAAGAACGAGCTAAAGAAGAGCAAAATTTCTTGAAAATTCATAGTTCATATTATAAAAAATAAGTATTTAAATTTTGTAAGCAAAAACATTTATCACAAAGGAATAGATATTAAATACGCATATACAGGGTTATCAGGAAAGAATCATCCGTTTGCAAAAATTTAATATTTTTCATAATTAAAAACATAAAGTTATTAATATGTAGCTGTAAAAGGAAAATATTAAATTTTTAGTTTGTAACATTTTCTTTTCGCAATAGGTGGCATCACTGCTGTCATTAGGAGGTTTTCGAAATTTTGAAAAGTGGAAATAGTGTCTAAGCAGGAAAAGGTTTTTTTTTTTTTTTTTTTTTTTTTTTTGTGCTCTCTTTTGCAAGTCAGTCAGTAATCGCTATTCAGCGTAACTTTAGGAGCAAGAACCATACAGATAAAGCACCGACACAGTATCATAAGGCAAAAGTTCAGGGCAACAAGGTGTTTTAGCAGAGACAAGAGTGCGGGAGCCTTTTTTTACGCAGTCCGAAGAAATCGAACTTTCTTGCTATTCGTGAACTTCGGATGCCTCAGTCTACCTTCTGGACTGTGTTGAGAAAAAAAATTCATTTTAAGCTTTATAAGCCTCATTTTAAGCTTTAAGCAAAGAATGCAAGACACCAGTGCCTCAGGAAATTTCTTTAATTCCTGATAAATCCATTCGCTTTCGCAAACAATTCTTCTATAATACACCAAACGCAAATTTTACATTCATCCTAAAATTTAATATCATTCGTTCTCTGGATGAAGAAATTATTGGGAACTTTGAGTACAAATGCTGATGTTCTTAGAGCAAAATATTTTATGTTATGCAGTGTCAAGAAGAATGCAATTTTTGCTACTACTGTTACTGGCATGCAAAGAGCGTAACTTTGCAAGATTAAAATTATTGCATATTGTTAAGAATTAACCTTAAATGTTCATTTTAAGATTGAAAAAATACTGGTCGTGTTAATAACCACTTCGAAATACTGAGAAATGGAGATGTTGGAAACTACATCTTTACATTTCCCCATCTAATATGTGAGTGAGAGCATAATCTTGTAGTTTTTAATTATGTTTCACTTACGTTTTAGTTGCAACAGGCAAAATTATTTTTCCGTTCGTTCAAAAAATTTTCGTCCTTTGATTGAGAGCTGTGGGACTAATGTTAATCGAGAGCGAGAGAGTTATTTTTGTAGTAATTTTTATGATACACAGTAGAGGAAGTATACTAAAAAATATTAGAGATTTGTTTACTGATTGTTTATTGAACAATATGATTTTATGAAAGTTTTGAGAAATTTTATATATCTGTTTGAGGAGATGAAAATAATTTCCATTAGCGATCGTCTTCGATTAAAAATTTGTGAATTTTGTGAATGAAATGTTTCTTCGGATTACATGTCTTTACACTGGCATCGTTTAAGAAAGTTTCTTTGAATAATCTATAGTTCAGAGGTTCAGAAGTGGAAATTATATTATAACTCCAGCGCATGAGAAATAATGAATAAGTAGGTAAACATTCGAATCCTATAAATTCAGAAACAGGAATTAGTTAAACATTGCAAGTCATACACACCATTTATAGTATGTTTCTGGTGTACATTTGCAGACTTAATGCATTTATAATTTAGTTAAGAAATATTCGCTTTTATAGTATGTTAAATAATGGTTACAAAATCATTTTTAAAGCATCATAAAGGCCCATAATCCTGAATTGGCAAAGTCCGTAAATAACATCTATGCCAGAGAGTTGACATGTTAAATGCGAATAATAGTTCTATCTCAATCTATAGCACTCTATATAATAATACATATATATGTATATATATACTATTTTAATTTGTTACGCTGTTCTTTTGTTTTCGAAATTATTTTGTGGCTTTGATTTAAAACTTTCGATTTAAAGCAATTCGAGAATAAGCAAAGCTTATATTCATACAATTGGCAACAAGCTTATTTGTTGATGTTAATTGCCTAAAAGCGCGCCAATTTTATGCTTTAAAGGGATTTTAAGACAAAGGCTTCTCTTTATTAAACACTATGTTACTTCTTATTGTTAAACTGTGAGAAAAAATTATTCGTAATAGTCATATTAAAATCACAATTCAATACTAAATGGAAAACAAACTGTCGAACGGAAGATCAGTACGGAGAAAATCACGATCTGTCACAAATCGTAAGTACTTGATGACGCCAATCTTGTAGTCACCGTAAATACCTCTAAAACAGATAAAAGAAAATCATTAAGAAAGTTTAATTTATTTTTAGCATCGTTTTTATATAATGGTGTTTATTAGCCCTACAGAGGTTGAGTGATTAATGCTACAGAACGCAACTGTTTTGTCCTGAATTAGGTTTTTAGCCGCTAAACAGTTTGGCTACGCACGAGTTTTCCGTATATATAACATAATCACTAGCAAATTTTCATTATAAAGTTTATAAAGGAGGTGCTGCTGAGAAAAAGAGGATTAAAAATATGGGCTAAAGTGCAAAATCGCCCACTTATTTGTTTGGCGCTTTTTACAAGAGTAAGAAGAATTGGATTTTTGTCAATTTTCTTTGACTTTTTAAGTGAAAATAGGTCGATGTGTACATGGATAAAGTCAAGGGATGCCATTTTTGTACAATTCTGGGATGTTTTTTTTTTAAGTGAAAATAGTTCGATGTGTACATGGATACCGAGTATATGCAATTCTTAAAGACGCGCCAAGCAGTGGACGATTCTGCACTTTCCTCAAAATTTGGTTTTTGACTATTTTCTATCATGTGTAAAAAATACTCGTGTAGAATTTCCGATTTATTAAAAATTTTAATGGGAATGTATGTTTTCGTAATTAACCTGAATGAAAGCAATGAGAGTTACAAACTCATACAGGTAAAATATATCACAAGCTCGCTGCCTTGCAGACAAGTTACTTTTTGTTGTTGTTTCATACAAATAGTGCACAAGGGCCTTATTATTCATAAAATGAAGAAAGCATATGAGAAGAATGTTCTAGTATTCATTCTTGCATCTACAGAAGTTTTCTAATCAAATTAGTCTTGTGTATCTAATAGTTTAGGGTTGATAAGTGGGAAATAGTAGAATTCTGCCCTCCTTTCTCTTCTAATACTTTGTCAATTGGGAATTTTGTTTAAATAGATGAACTGATAGGAATTGAACTGCTGATATGCTTGAGTTTTATTGAGAATATGTAAGGACCCTGTAATATGAAAAAGTAACTGCAGGAGGAATTTTAGATCCTCTAATATATTTTAAATAAGGATGTGACTTTTAAATTCTATGAATCTTTTACAAGATTCAAAGTTCGAAATCTTGAAACTGTCTGCTTTTTGTCATCATTTGTATCTTTCATAATTTAAAAATCATTGCTTGAAACTCAAAACTTTGAGAAAGCTAATTTTACCACTGTCATAATGAACCATTCATTAAAAAAAAGTTTTTTACCATTTCCATGGTATAGCACATCCCTCGTGAGAAGAGACCTGATCTCACCTGCTAGGTAGGGAAGTTCATTTTATTGAAAGGAGAGGTTCAGAGAACCCATTCAAAGTGCAAATGAATGATTCTAAATTTTATTGTTTAGATTCATTCATTTGTAACCAGCACTGAGCTACTTTATCTAGTCCTAGTTTACATATGATAATCTGAAACCATGTGATGTAAATGTGGCGAAATCTTGTGATAGACAGACCATATCTGGATCATCCATATTATCTTCTGCCTCTCTATTTTAGGAAGTGACATTAGCATTCTGAATTTAATATTTGCCTGTGTTAAATCTTGAAATAACTCTCCCTTTCTGTGCTTGCTTTAAATTAAAAAAAAAAAAAATACAGGAAAATCTAATGTATTTGAACTATTATAGAAGTATTTGTATATCAAACTGTGCTAAAAAGATGAATCAAGATTCAAGAGTTTATTATATATTACATTTAGTAAATTTCATTTATATCTTTGGCTCTACTCTTATATTTGCCCTAAGATAATCAAATGTTTTTTATTAAATTAATATTAAAATTTTATTTCAATGAAAATCTTTTAATTTTGTTATTATTTCTTATCATTATTGTTACGCGAGGGATTGCAATTCAAAGGACATGAGAAATCCAAGAACATGCTGGGAATTTTATTCAAGAAAGCTTTAAGTTTTGCCCCACTTTTGATTTCAAATATATGCTTTAAAACCATGACAAATTTTTACTTCTTCCTGTATGGTGCATTCTGAATATTAGTCCAAAATGTCCAAAGTTAAAATAATCAGTTAGAAATAAAGTTTTTATTTTTATTTTTATTTATTTATTTAAAGTCATGTTAACACTATGCTCAAAATATACCACACAATTTGCATGCTCGGAGGTGGATTTAAATGATTATAAAGTCGCAATCATGAGTTTCCCAGTACTAAATCATTTATTAAATTTTTCGGAAATAGTGAACATATCCTGCATCTTATGATATTAAGTTTATGTTATTCTATCTAAAAATTCATGTGAAAGGGTCTCTGTCTTCTTAAATTTGCCATTGCACATGCTCACTGCTATTTAATTAAAAATTATTGCAGCATGTCTCACCTGTTTCCTGTATAAAAAGTATTATGGAACTTTATATCAAAATGATGATTCTTTAAAATAGTGTAAGAGTGCTTAATTATAAAACTTAATTAAATATTTTAAACAACATCTTGTGTTATGAAAAGTTAGTTGTTTTTCCTTTATGCATTTGACATACTTTTTGGTCTCTGTGAAAGAGAAGCCAAACACATGCTGAGAGACTACAGTAGAATCATTGGAGGTATAAACAAGAAAAATTTAATTCACCCACTCATATTATTACAATAATACCACCAAAATGTGTGGCAGATGCATAATGGAAAAGTACCAAAAATTAATTTGTTCTTTCCTCTAATGAAGCATAAAAAGCAACATACCAGCTGTATTATATTATATATGTATAAGTGCTGAATATTATTTTTAAGCCAATAGTTTTTACCTTCATGTTTGTGCTTTTAAGATTTGTTTTAATATTTTTACAAGACTCTGAATACAAGTGTTCAAATATAAAATTGTGTAATAGTATACAATGCAAATGTAATTCAGTTACTGTTCAAAACATGTACATTAAAAATTATTTTTCATTTGTAGGCAAAACAAAAGATGATATCATACGTACACGGCTGAAACCTGTTGACAATTCTGAGGAACATTTTGACAAAGAATATAAACCATCATCTGGTTTGTTTTAGTCTTAAAATTTATTATATATATATTTGTAATTCATTTTATCACTTTAAAAATAGTACACTTGAATAAAGATTGATACACTTTAATAATTACTATTTATATCATGGTGCAGTTTAGCAATTTAAAGAGGCAGGGAAAATTTAATAATAATGAACCATTTCAAGTGACATGTCATACTTTAAATATATGTGTAGATATCATTCATACGTACCATGTAACAGATCCATTGTGTAGAATTCCTTAACTGAAGTGATAGAATAGTTTAATATTGTGAAAATGACTTACCCTTGCTTCTAACGTAAGCAATTAAATAGGTTAATTGCATACAATTTTGTGCTTTTCCTTCTGTGTAATATATCACTTATATTTACAAACTTTTCCTTTAAAAAAATTTCCATGAGTAAATGGGTGACATTTTTATCAGAGATTTATTCCTTCATAAACTAACTGAATGACTTCACTAACATTAGTGATTTTTATGACATTAGTTGTATTCATGTTATAAATAAAAAAAGGGTTCTAGCAATTTTTTTTAATAGCTAATGGTCCATCTATCTATATGTAATTAACTTATTTTGTTCAATTTTTCATTGGCTCCAGGTAGGGTCACTGACCTAAATGGTTTAAAACAAAATAAGTAATATCCCTTATTCTATTACATGTGTACCTGAACATGTTATTCTTACTTATGGAGAATTCTGAACATTACTTTGGTATTTACTCTTACTGATGATAGAGTATGATGCTGAAACATCTGTATAATTTTTGTTCTTAAAGTGGTTTAATCCTACTATCCGGTGCACACAGGATTTGGCTACTTTTGGCAACTTTATGATGAGTGGTAAAAACGGGACATATATGATGAGTAGTTAACAGGTCATTCAATGAAAATATATTGTTAAACATAGTATATACACACATAGTATATAGTGTATAGTATATACAGTCAAAAGTTGTTAATCCGGATTCGACGGGACTTCGGCGATTCCGGATTATCGATTTTTCTGGATTATAGATCATCAGTTTAAATCTCGTAAGATGGCATGCAGAAATTATAAAATTAAAAATATGAAACCGTAATTTATGAAATAAAGAACAATTATGATCTAAAGGGTATCAAAATTTACAAAAAAAAAAAAAAAAAAAAAGCTTAATATTTATTTGTTTACTTTATTAAACATTTCTTTCAATGTAAGTTGTTTAAGTTGCTTCGTTTTATGTGATAATACTTTCTCTTTAATTCTATAAACAGACATAATTTCTTGTTCAGTTACAAAGTTCCGCTGTTCAAGTCCCGTAATTGCTGTGCCGAGAATACCGACTAACTTGTGAATCGAAATTTTTTCATTTTCACTAACCTCTCTGTCACCTTCTTCATGTCTTTGTCCATTTTTTGCAGCAATTCCACTGTTTGTTTGACGGACATCGAAACATACTTTCGTTTTGTAGATCCTTTGGGAGTTCCAGCATCGGAAATTCTATTTGACATAATCGAAAGTTCAAGTTTACTTTTATAAAATTGCTCTTACAGTCTGCAAAAAATAATAAGCCGCATCCAATTTGAAGATTAAGGAACTACGCAACCATCAACATTAACTGAAATAGATAATTAGATAATTTTAGCTTATACCGTCCGTTATACATTAAACGCGCACGCGAAAACGTATTCTGCACTTGCGCACACGCATATGCGCAGTCGTAAAGGTCTTACGTGCACACGCAAACGCCTATGCGCATGTGTCAACGCGGCGCATGTGCAGAAAGTTTTTAGCTTTGAGGTCCGGATTATAGATCATTCCGGATTATGGGTGTTCGAATTAACGACTTTTGACTGTATATAGACGTTCTTTGGATCAATTTTGGTGTTGGCGATAATTTTCAAAGTCGCGCCAAGGCTGCACCGTATACTAGGATTTTACCCTTAAATTTTTGTTTATCTTTGCTATTGTTGTATGTTGCATGCGCAAAAAATCCAAAATCAGGGTTAGTACTTCAATATTAAATAGTGATAAAAATTTTTTCGTGTCTCAAATGTGAGTTGTGTAATTTTCATATTGTATATGTTTAGATATTCTATTTCAAGTATTTATGTGCTTTAGAAACCTAGTATATACTGCACCATTTAAGGTTAAAATAATTTTTCTATTCAATATTAGATCTCTTTCTGTAGTCTGTTACATTAGAATAGGCAATCCTAGGTTATTTTTTTCCTTCTGGCTTATATTGTAACCATGGTAATGGCTGTTGTATAAAAAGTTTGAATTCTCTAATTTGCTAAAATCTTCTAATCTTTTACTCTAATCCCATCCCATGATGACACACGTTACAGTCATATATGAAGAGAGAGTCACTATGAAGTACATTTTTTAAAGAAACACACTGCAGTATGTAATGCTAATATATCCTAATATGAATGTAATTTTTTCTTTATAAAATCAGGCCTCAGGCTTTTTTTGCAAGTAGTAAAATCTTTTATGTAAAATGCATTTATTATAACTGTCAGTCTTCATTTTTCTTTTCCACGATTAAATAAAAGTAGTGAAAATGTCAGATGCTAAAAGAAAATTTTGTACGCTACCCGACATTGAAAATGCAACACTAAGAAGGAGTGGCCCGAAAATTATGCAAATTTTTAGGGTAGACACACATTATCGAGTCACTTAGCACTGTATACTCAGTGTAATGGCTTACCCATGCATTGAAATGCTAAAAGTGTAAAAATGTGGATAAAGCAAAAGGGATAAATTCTTTCATCAATACAATCAGTTCAAGCAAGTAATCAAATATAATGCTTTATGTGATTGGACTGTAATTTTTAAGATATTTTGCTTATTATCCTGCTCTTAGCAGCATACTATTGACTGGTAATTTGCACCGGTCAGTGTTTACTATTGTGCAATATTGCATTAGCATATTTTCATTGTGCAAAAGAATTTCAAAAAACTATTTAAGTTTAGTTTCTCTCGCAAATGTTAAAAAAAATTATTAAAATATTTAACTTATAGTCATCCAAAAAAAGATACCATGCATTATTTCCAATAACTCTGAATCATAATGTCGGTGGAAAAGTAGCATAAAAATGGCTGTAACATGATACTGTATCTGAAATCAGATAAACAAAGATGGCACTGAGATTTAATCATATTATATGAAGAGTAAATTTTGTCAATTAGAAAGCACATTTAGTTGCTATTAAAAATTTTGTATTGGTATCAAATTCCATTTAGTCCCATTATTGTCAAGGAGTGATACACAAGTATCCTTAAAAGTTATGATTATAATAAAGTCTCTTGAGAAATGTTAAGTTTTAATAATGTTGCAGAATTTTGGCAGCAAACTATATTGCTGAAATGTTTGAGTTCCCTTACAATTTCTTAAACCTATAAAAATTTCTGAAATTTAAAACATATATATCATGCTGTAGGTTTGTTTTGGGAAGATGACATCAGTGATGTTGAAGTAAAGGCTGAAGTAATGACTCCTAAAGTAAAAACTCTAAAAAGTATGTTATTTTTGCTTTTCCTATTGCTGTCTATTTTCTGTAATTTGATATTAAATGTAATATCATTTTTTTGTATTTTGAGTTCAGTTTATGTATTATATTTTACAAAAAAATATATTCGATAGTTTTCATGTTATCATCAATCAATAATTAAAGGTATGATAGTTAACATATTATTAACATGTTATTGAACCTATCTATATACACTCATGTCCATAAATTAAGGATAATGCAAAATCAGGCAAAGGAAGAGTTAGAAGCAAAACAAATTTGACTTATTTGTAAAGCTTATTTATTAAACAAAAGGTAAAGAGCAAAAAAAAAAAAAAAAAAAAATGCTATATGTTTGATATTGTTAAAAAAAAATAGCGATTTTTTCCTCCCTGCAGCAAATTACAAAAAAACCCTATTTACAAAAAACCAATATTACATGATTGGTATGATTGTTATAATACATTGTATGTCTCTCAGACGATGCAATACAGTCTGTACAATGTCTAGACATGCTGAGTATCAAATTATCGATCTGATCTTGGGGTATATTACACCACTCAAAAAGCAATACTCTCTGAAGATCCGGTAGACATGTAGGAGGAGGTTGACGGGCTGCAGCTCGACGGCCAAGCATGTCCCATACATGCTCTTCTGGATTCAAGTCCAGTGAGAATGCTGGCCAGTTTATACGGGTGATATCCTCCGATTGAAGGCATTCGCTTACGATGTTTGCACGGTGAGGACGGGCATTGTCATCCATAAACACAAATTGTGCGCCCATGGCGCCCCGAAACAAACGTACATGTTGTTTCAGAATGACGTCCAAATAGATTTGGCTTGTCATGGTTCCAATTTGAACATGCAGGTCCGTTCTGAAACCCAGAATAATTCCACCCCAAATGAGCACTCCTGCACCACCGTAACGTGACAGGAGGTGCCATTCAATGATGTTTTCTTGGTGGTAACGGGTACTTGGAGCTCTCCATATGAAAGTCTGGCAAGAATCAGACTGCAAGCTAAACCTGGACTCGTCGGAAAACATCACACAAGACCACTGTTGCGGTGTCCACAATGCATGCTCTCTACTCCAGGCTAACCGCAGGCGACAGTGAGTTGCAGTAAGTGGAATGCATCTGACAGGTCTACGAACATATAGACCGATTTGCCCTAAATGTCTGTACACGGTCTGCCTTGAAACTGTCATACTAGTGGCTGAAGAGAGCTGACAAGACAGGTCTGAGGCTGTGCTCCGCCTGTTTCTTTTGGCAGTAACTGCCAAATACCGGTCCTCATTCGGCGTTGTAACTCTGTGGCGACCCGTACTGTAATGTCTACTCACATTACCATCATCTTGGAATTGTTGCCAAAGCCTGGGGATGACACTCTGGGCAATTCTAAGTTCATCTTATACTTCCAGTTAGGTACGCCCACATTCCAGACGGCCGATAATTCTACCACGTAAAAAATCATCCAAAGGCGTCGTTTGTGTCATAACTGAAATGCTTATAAAGTGCCTGCGAAGAATTTTACTTCTTTGCCTGTATTCCTTATATATCACTCTCTTACACTCTCGTCATTGTGATGTACCATCGGTGTCATCTGGTTACTTCCTGAAATTTGCATATGATTCTTGAAGATGTGTGTAGTGATTTTACAGGTAATATATTTATTTTAGAGTTCGATTTCCGTGTGACTCCGAATTATCCTTAATTTATGGACATGAGTGTGTATTTGAGATCCCATTTTGATCCACAAAGTTTCAAATATCATAACAGAATTCTAAATTTATTAGAATGTATATATACATACAAATTTATATAGTAAACTTACATATAAATACAATATGGTTGTGTTCCTATCGGGGCTGTGGAGTCGGAATCGGAGTCGGGCAGATTTTGGGGTAAAAGGAGTCATAGCTGAAGTTGCTAAAAACAGGTTGACTCCGACTCCTTTTTTTTTTTTTTTTTTTTTTTTTTTTGGACAGTTTGAATTTGAAATGAAATTTAAATGAATTGGAAAAAAATTAATGACAAGCTGAGTTATTATTTTTATTTATGGACTATATATATAATTAAATAATTATTTTCTATTTTATTGACATTTTAATAAATAAATATAAGGAAGGAGGATGGATGTGATATTTGCCATTAGTGATTAAACTTATTCATTTAGTTACAAATCTCACTGGTAAATTTAGGTAAGCAGCAATAGCAGCAAGAACTGCCAAAGTTGATCCCATTCTTTGGAAGCAAGCAAGAAAAAGAGCAATTATTACAATTATTGATCAAGCAAAGCAATAAGGAAATACTTATTTGATGATAAAGAGGTTGTTAGAATTAAGAACTTTTTTAGAAAATGTAGATAATCCTAATGTTTCATTAACAGAAAAACTGTGGAATGATCTTGCAGAATTGGAAACTCTTTTTTCTACACCGTGTATAGCCACAAAAAAACTGCAATCTGAAGATTGACAGGAGGTGAGAATGAAATAATGTAATGTTTGTTCTTTCTGAAATCGAGGATTTATTGCAAAAGGAATCAGTTCTTCAATGAAGAAAAGAGAAACTAGTTTGATAGACAATGAGATCCTGCTGGGTCAATATATGTAGATCCAAAACACTGAATTTTCTTGGATGACGAACAAATTAAAAAAACAAAGAAATCTATCTATGAACTTTTATTAAAATTATATTATTCTCAGAACAATTGGAGACTTTGAATCAGGACAGCCAAACTGCAGACATTGCAATTGAGTCTCTATCCAGTGATAAATTAGATTTTGAGAAATATTTTTGGATATTGAAAATGCTAAGGCAAAGTGAATGAAAATTAAGAACGAAGAGCCTTTAGATGTAAAAATAAAAAAATACAAAAAAAAAAAAAAAAAAAGATTTCTGCACTGCCTTTGAAGAAATAGAGAAATATGAATGCGCTTGCAAGATACCTCTTTTAGAACTGATAAAAATCTATCCTGAAAAGTTAAAAAAAAGTAGCCCTAACAGTAATAGTTATTCCTCCTATTCAAGTTAGTATGGAAAGACTCTTCTCAGCTCTGAAGTTTATCAAATCGAATCTATGGCCCTCCAACAAAGAAGATCTTGCTGAAGCTGTACTGTTTCTTAGAAATAACTAATGCCATTTTTTCCATTTCATAATAAATGCTAAATAATATAAATAATTTGCTATATGATCAATTTTTTTTGTAACATCTATTACTTCTTTTATATTAAAAAAATAATCTGTAACCCATGTGTATATGTTTACATATATATATATACATGTTGTATGATCTTAAATTCACTTAATTCGAAAACAAATGTTTCTAATACTTGCGCAATAGCTGCAAAGTAAGATAATAATAATTTATTTACTAAAGAAATATTGATTATATTATCTCCTAATATAAATTTAGTAGGAGTATCAAAAATGAGTGAACCCATATGTGGGAAGTTTAATTCCGAAAATTGTGTTTTAAAGTAACTTGAATGTAAATTATTAAAAATGTTTTACGGGGACTTGAATTAAATCATGAATAACAAAATGACCCCACGTGTAATGTGTATACAATCGGGCATATTTTATACTTTTCCCTTAGAAAATCCTCCACAAAGGCATCCCTTTGCTTAGGCAGATAGCCTTAGTGTGCTTTGCCATAATTAAATAAACTAAAATCTCTTGATGAAACTAATCTTTCCTTTCATCTTATACTTTCAAAATGCTTAGCCTCTAAATACTGATCAAATGGCTTGAATTGGATTATTAATTTACGGCATAGCAGGGCTATCTGCCTAAAAGGAAGGATGCCTTCGTGAAGAACTTTCTAAGGGAAACCAGCTGGCATACACATTACACATGAGAAAAAACACGAAAACGCCCATACAACTAGTCCGTTTGCTGGGATTCAAACCCCGGAGTGAACTACCAGTGTTCAGCGACTTTACCGCGCCACTGTTTGTGGGCCTTTATGAAATGGAAGGCGATATCTTTATTTAAAATGATTGTTAGAAATACCAAGATGTTTCGAAAAGTTGGATGCTTTTTAATATACTTGCAGAATACCTGAAGAAAAAGAGCATTTTAATCTTATGATATTTGATTCTTGCCATTTCAAAAATAAAATATTTGACTAAAATATGAATAACATTTTAAGAAACTAAATGTAGGTTGATAATATTGTGTTGTGTAAAGCAATAGGCACAATAATAAAACTGTTTAAAGCAATGTATGCAAGTGATCCTAAGTTAAAATGTCGATTATACATCTCTCTTATTTATATATCTTTTCTGAACGGAACATTCAAAAGCGTGTTTAACTGCTTTTGTTATGTAACGTGTTTAACTCTTTTAATATATGCAGTTCTCAAATGCATCGTAGTCCGGGGTCACAAACTATTCTTTCAAAAGAAACGCAATTCAAATAAATAAAACCAAATTCCGGAAAATTTATTTTAATAATTATGTTTAAAATGCTCAGTTCAAATGAATAAATAGAAAATTTTAAAACAATTATCTGAAGAGACAATGCAACACAAACAATTAAAATAATAGTCTAAAAATTTAAAAATTACCTAAAATAATAACTAAAAAATATATTATAAAGAAAACTATTTGAAAAAAAAAGTAAAGGATGCACGTTTATTTAAACCACGCATTTCGAATGAGTAAACAGAAATTTTTTAAACAGTTATTCGGAAGAAACTATGCAACGTAAACGATTAAAATGAAATTTGAAAAAGAAAAAATTGCTTAAAATTAATAGCAATTATAATTAAAAATATAATATAAAGAATATCATTTGAAAGAAGGAACGATTGTGTCTTTTTTCCCTCTCACACATTATGTAAAAATGGAAATGAAAATAGGTTGCCACATAAGAAGTTTGCCAAGTGAACTAATTTTGGCGCAATATTAATAAAAAGCGCCAACATAAATTGTTGAATTTCTCCGTAAATTTCACACAATTTTACAAAATTTAATATTTAGCATAATTTGAGTCGTAGAATTGAAATATGTAAAAAAAAAATTATGTTTTTTCAGAAAAAGTCCGATTTTGTGTCAAAATACCTATGTTAGAATAGTGCTATATATAAATCTAATATATATCCTAAATCGCGCTTGCAAGACATGAATGCAATTTGAATTTCGTTAATCAGTACAGTAGAACGGGAGATATAGAACTGTGCCCCCTTTTTTCCCCCTCCGCACTGTACAATCTAAGCTATAGATATGGCAATAGAGGAAATCTAGAAAAATGAAGACAGTAACTTACACTCTTCCCTTCTTTGCCTGGACGTAAGGAAAGCACTTGACTCCCTAAGGTGGTTTGCAGTCAAACAAGCACTCGGGGATATCTAATGCCCCCAAAATATCAATATGTTTAAGTGCTGATCTTTGGAACTTAACATTTAAAAAGATCACATCTCGTGTGTTGCCCTACCATACCAAAGCCATAGCATTTGCCAACAACACAATGTTTGTCATTAGCAGAACAAGGGATATCATGATAAAAAATGTTAATGAAAGCCTTGACATCTTCGAAAAACTTTGCCAGAAGCAAAAACTTTCGCTGTTGACAGAAAAATCTCATGCAATAGTCTTCAAGAAAACAGGACAATCTATTACAAAAGCTCCAAAATTCACCATCAATTGAGAAAGGATCAAAGTAGTTAAACAGATTAAATTTCTTGGAATCATTATCGACCACAAATTAAATTGGATACTTCATCTACAACATATTCAAGACAAAGCTGCAACTATCGCCAAAAAGTGCATGGGTCAACTGGGGGTTGAGCTCTGTAACAGCTTTAAATATTATTAAAATCGTGTAGTTTAAAATAAATAATTTAATTAGATGAACATTAAGGTATATGTCAATGGGAATGTTTGAAACCAGGTTAGAGTGCCACGTGCGATTCTTGCATGAAGAATGTATTTTATTTTAAAATGTTAGAATTTGTTTTTTTCTTGTTTTGTATGTCGCCATTTTGAGTGCGAAATAAAGTTTTTTCTGTGTTCCATCACTGGAGTTACTTCATATTGCCAAAGAAGTATCACAGTTATAATTATTTTGGAGGCACCGACGGAGATCAAATAATCGCGCATATTTTTATTTTATTAGTTCATCACTGAACATAATATTAGTGATACCAGATTATTACTTCCTGTTAATATCGAATTGCTTTATTTTATTAGTTCATCACCGAACACAATATTAGCGATACCAGATTATTACTTCCTGTTAATATTGAATTGTCTTATTTTATTACCGTATTGGATATTATTTTTAATATTCATTTTAGTTGTCCAGACAGTAGATATATATATTGCTCTATGTTGTTATTCTTATCTTAGTCACAATTAATGTGGTAGAGAGAATGAACTTCATATAATTTAAATATTTCATTTTGAGGTATACGTATTTAACAGAGTGCATTTAATTCCGTGATTCCTGACTGCATTAATTAATTAAAGTAATTGAATTGAACTATTTTGAGGAAGTATAAAGAACACAGTGTTCTTTAATTTTAAACATAGAAACACTTAGGAAGAGCTTGTAAGGAAGATTTGCAAAATCTCGCGGCAGAACTAGGAGTTCATGTGACTGCAGATTTGAAAATAGTCGATTTAAAACAGAAAATTGTTGAAAGCAGAGATTATGATGAAGTATTCGTCAAAGGAGTCTTAGATACAATAATAGAAGAATGGAAAGAGAAGAACGGAAAGAGAGGGAGGAAAGAGAAGAACGTAGGAGACAGGAAGAAGCAGAAGAGCTAAGAAGGAATGAACAGTATGAATTAGAGAGATTAAGACTTGAAGCAGAGACAAAGTCGCAAAACACCGGACAGATCCGGCCAAAAATGGAGCTGCGTCACCTTATGCAGAAATTCGAGGACAAGAAAGGAGATATCAGTCTATATTTGCTTTTGTTTGAGAGGCAAGCAGAATGGACTCAAATTGATAAAAAGGAATTTGTATCTCATTTACTAGGACTACTTCCTTAGGAAGTAACCCAGTTAATAGCTAGAGAACCCTCCGATAAACTTAAAACTATGAACATGTGAAGAATTTATTGTTAAGACGGTTTAAACTAAGCCTGGAAAAGTTTAGGCAGAAATTTATGAAACATCAAAAGAGTACAGAATCCACATGGGTGGATTTCAATTATGAAATAGAAAATTATTGCAAAGAATGGGTGACTGGTCTAGGAGTTAAGACTTTTGATCAGTTGCTAGATTTGATGGTGATTGACCAACTTAAGCTTCGAGTTCCTCCTGAAATTTGAGATCATTTTCTTGATGAGTGGCTAGAGATGATTTCATCTAAAAAATTAGCTAAAAAACTTGATGCCTATGAAAACGTTTGCGAAAACTTTCAAAAAAGGCCTGTAGTGGATCGAAGGAAAGAAAGATACAATGCACTAACTCAAAGTAAATTGAGTTCAGATAATAAAAATAAACTGAAAAAAAAATTGTCATCAGGATTTAATTCGCAAAGCTGGTTTCATAGACCTAGAAGTCCAGATGATAAATATGAAAAACGAAAGACTCCACAATGCTATCAATGTGAGTCCTATCAACATTTAAGACCCTAATGTCCAAAACTTAAGAATAGTACTGAATCTTCTGCTAATCTTAACAGAATTAGTGCAAAACCAGAGGATAAATTTCTATTACCTTATATTAGTATGGGTTACGTAAATGGTCATAAAATTCCTATATTAAGGAACGTGGAAGAGATCTAGGCACCGTCAAGAAAAAAAAAGAAGTCTAATTTGAACGTTCTCCATTTTTTTCTACTTAAATGTGGTGTAAAAAGTATTTGTTTAAAACTTAAAATTTTTGGCCTGAAATTTGGAAACTTGGGAAAGAAGTTACCCTTTCTTTTTAAGCAAATGAGCAAGCCGAGATTATAAACTTTCAAATTTTACAGACTTTTTCCCTTCGGTAAAAGTCTCTCCTTTGGGGGAGAGGTAGTAACAGCTTTAAATATTATTAAAATCTTGTAATTTAAAATAAATAATTTAATTAGATGAGCATTAAGGTATATGTGAATGGCAATGTTTAAAACCAGGTTCAAGTGCCATGTGTGACTCTCGCACGAAGAATGTTTTTTATTTTAAAATGTTAGAATTCGTTTTTTTTGTTTTGTATGTCGCCATTTTGAGTGCTAAATAAAGTTTTTTCTGTGTTCCATCATTGAAGTTGCTTCATATTGCCAAAGAAGTATCACAGCTCACATCTGCATAAGATTATATTCAATACAGTAATTGAAAAAATTGCTCTTTATGGTTGTGCAGTTTGGACTTTCCCTCTAAATGCAAGAAAAATTAAAAAACTTCAGGTGATTCAAAGGCCATTTCTACTTACTATATTAAGGAGCTATAGAACAACTTCCAATGCAGCCCTGTATGCACTTTAAAATACCCTTTCCCCTTTCCTCACAGCAGAAAAAATTGCAACCACAGATAGAGTTCTCCATCTAAAGAAAGATTCCACAATAGAAGACATCCAATTCGAAGCCAAGAACTATGAGCAACCAGAACAACCTTATGAAATTCATCCCACTATAGAACCAAATATTCATCTTACCACAACGACAACATGGAAGAAATATTCAATATGGAAATATTTACAGATGGCTCTAAAAATGAAGAAGGAGTTGGATGTGCCATAGTATAATAATACATCAAATGCACCAACAGCCAATAATTCTCAAATATCATCTAAATAGCATTAACACAGTTTTTCAAGCAGAAGCACTGGCCATCCAAAAGCAATAACTTAAAGCATCAGTAATAATTTGCCTGCGGTGAAAATCGAAACAGATTCCTTATGAAGCATGCACACAATTGCAAACCAGACACATAAATCACTTTATTATCAAAGCCGACAAATATACTAAAGAAGCAGCAAGCAATCAAAACTCTATTCCAACTGTTATCTCATTCCTTAAATCCCAAATTTAAAAAATCATGAGATAATGATTAAAAGATGGGAATACTGGTGGCAAAACGCACTACAAGGCAGAAGAGCCATAAGATTTATCCCAAACATCAAAGAGAAGAACAATAGCATTAACCCTTACATAAATTGGTATATTACTGGACATAGCCCCTTCCCCACATTCTATGAAAGAAATATCTCTGAAAGTGACCCATGTGTATATGGAGATAGGGACGATCCTGAGCACTACATTTTTTATTGTCCCATAGCAGAGGAACAACATCTTAAAAAACCAACTCAGAACTTGAATGCATTTTTAAGGTATGCAACATCAAATAAGCAGCTTCGAATAAAAATACAAAAAATAATCGAGCTCTTAGCAGCAAAAGTACAAGAGTTATGGGCCCTATGTAACACAATCTGTTTCAGTTTCTCTCACAACTGACGAAACGTATAAATCATGTACAGAACTTTGTATATAATAATCAGGGATTCTTAAACTGTGGGTTGCAACTCCCTCGAGTTCATGGGACCTGCAGCAGGGGGTCACCAAAAATTTTAGCAGTTTTGATATTTCTTTAGCTTATTATAATAATTTTGCAATTACCAAATATTTTTACGCAATGTATCTGAAAATAAATAAAGATAAGACAATCCAGACAAAGAGAAAAATGAAAACGTTTCGACACCTTCTTTTTATAATATAGAATCATTAGTTCATTTTCCTTGCTATTATCTAGTTCATTTTCCTTACTTTGCACGTGACGCTGTCATTTAGTCTGTTACTTATTTAAAATTTTCACATTGTTCTATATCATAAAATTAAAAATTGTAGTTAATGACCTAAAACTTCAATAGTATATTACAGTACAAGTGAAAAAATTGACAGTTTCATTCACGTGTGTGTCAGATTTGCAGAATACTTATGGGGTCCCACAAAATTTTTGTAAATATTATGGGATCCTGGGGGTCGTGAAAAAGTCTCAGTGATAAAAAGGGGTTGGAAGTTTAAAAAGTTTATAAAACCCTGGTAATAATTAAGTAAGTACTTTAAACAATTTAAAAATTCAAATTAATATAACTGCACTACAGCATATATATTCATAACAGTGATATGTTAAGTAGAATTAATATGGTATAATTTTTATAATTTGGACTTTTGCAGACTATGTGATTGCAACAAAATAAATGCAAATACGAACTCTATGTAATAATATGCCTATATGTAAAAAGAATTCCCTGCAAGAGATGTAAGCATCACAGAACTGACTGAAAGAACTGTAGAACTTTAACCCACAAAATACTGAATCAAACAAATGTGTGAAAACAATCTTAATCTAAATGATTTAACAATATTTAACAATTTAATAATAAAATTTGTAACTACCATGTAAAACCAGTTGTACCACCATGTTGAAGTAATATTCATGTACCACCATGCATAATGCAACTTTTCATAGATATAAATATACAAACAAAGCACTCGCGACATGTGGATGTGCGCCTAATGCTCTGCCGGTAGGGGTAGGGCCCGCAGTGTAGTGTGAAGCGGGCATCTTTTGTTCCAAGCTAGGCTTTTCGGGCTCTATATGAAGTGTTTTGAAAATTTGCTACGCTTGCTGATTAAATTTTGCTTCAAAGATTTATTGCAGACTCATGTTTCCACTTAAAAAAACAAACCAAATAAAGTAAGCTTTCAAGCTATAATAGTTTGGATAATATGAAATCATTCAGAAAGAATATGTAACAAATTTTTTATGAAAGCCCTTTAGAGAAAAATTTCAATAAGAAGAGTATTTTTAGTAAGCAAATTACTCAATTTTCTTGAAATTTTCATTTCACAGGATTTTCATTTTCATATGATCAAAATTATCTGAGATATTATTCAAAATTTTGGGGAATGATTAAAATTTTAAAAGTAAGAAACATTTTTTACAAATTTGATACATTTTTGAAAGCTGAATCTGCATTTTATAGAACCTTTTTTTTAAACATTTTCTTTACATATAAGGAACAATTTACTAATTGGAATCTTTGGTTGGTAGACTGTATGAAAACTAAAAATTCCTATATTTTTACGTAAAGGTGTTATATAACCAAAATTACTGTATTTAAAATTAGGCAAAAAGTAACCTTAGTTTGGTGCAAATTTTTTATGAAACTTATAATTTCAAGTGCAATCAGATACAGGCCCTTCTGATCACCCTTAAAATCAACAGTGTTTTATTGAAAATCTGCACCAAACTAAGTTTTTTTTTTGCCTAATTTTAAACTTTACATTCATTTTTTTTCTCTTATAATTAAAATTATTATGGACTGAAAGAGGACTTTATTCAATTTTCTTAATTTAGAACCATGACCTACCGTTTAGATAATTTGAAATATTTTATTCATTAAAGGAAAAAGAGAATTGAATGGATGTTATTCTACACCTCGTTCTGTAAAGGAGAATTCAAGCAAGGAAGAATCAAGAAGTGAAGTTAAACACTACGCTTTGAGGCAAAGAATGAAACAAGGTAAATATCTTAAGTATTTAATAATTTATATTAGCTGCTTTATATCTGTTATTTTAAGATCTTTCTTTAGTGTTGCTTGTCTTCAAGTTTTATTTTAAAAGAACTTACTACCTTACAAATCTGAAGTATTAAAATTTGCTACTTCTTAAAAAAATTAAATGTTAAAAAATACTGTGCAAAATAAATGGCAATTTGATGCTTTTATTTAATATTCATATTGATACTCGTATGTATTGATATTGATCTTCAACATTCCTAATTTTATTTCCCTAGTTATCTATAGTTTGCATTTTTTTCCCTTTTATTCTCTGCAAATTAAAAAAAAACAGGGAATGTTACTAAAAGCAGCATTTAATCCAGAAGGAGGCATGCTTGATCTTTCAGTCACTAGTTAGTGTGCTGTCAAAAATAAAGTGTGCCATATAAAATTCGGAATTATTTTTATTTATAAATTATTAATTATACTAAGATAAAACATACAAAATTATATAATCTTAAAAACTCTTAAAACTGCTTGTAATTCTGTCTTACTTTTTTCTCTCTATTTCAAAGTTTTTGTGATTTAACATACAAAGATTTATTTTCAAGATTATTGTTAAGATTAATTTTCTTTAAATAAAGATTTTTTTCTTTTACTTTTTATGCTAGTCTGTTGACTTTTTATTACTCCATTAAGCTTGAAATTTAAAAGATTACATGAAAAATCAATTGGCCGTGAACTTATGATGTACAGATCATCAAATTGGGCATTTAAAAACAGTCAACTGTTGATTAGTAGCATTTTGCAATGCTATTAATGATGCTTTTATTTATATATTTTATTGCTCTTTGTACCATTTGTAGATTATGACATGGTAGTAGGGGAGCTGAATGCCATAACCTTCAATTGAGGTATGAATCCCTGAGAAAGCATCAATAATTGTCAATGTATAATGCCTTTGTAACTAGAGAACACTTAAAATGCTATGAGCCAGAAATTCTGGAGAGGCTGAAGGAAGAAACCACCTCTCCAGGACTTCTGGAGAAAAAGTTTTTACTTCTGAAATAGGTTGGTGGAAGGAGAAAAGGAATATGAGACCCCTTGTTCCATTCTTCAAAACTGTAATGGATCTGGGCAAATTTGTACTGTCACCCATAAGGTGCCCAAAGCCTAAACCAATAGCAAGCATAATATAGTACAAAGTCCGAAATCTGGATATTCATTATCCGGAATGATCCAAAATCTGGACCTCAAAACCACCAACAAGGTTTTCCCCTTGTTTCTCATTTATGCATGCGCATTTGATTCTCCCCTCCGTGCATAAAAAAAATCTGGTGAGTCCCGATTCATAATTTCACTTTGAAACTAAATAAAATACCTTATTATTGAAGGGGAAAAAAAATCATTTTAGCATAAATTTGTACCATCAGTAATTTGGCTCCATTGCTGCATATCTGCTTGGCACACATCTCAAACTGAAACATTCCACATAGATACATCGTTGATCTGATGCCAACCTGGGGAATCATTATTTATTATACTTTCTTTTATCACTGCATGTTTATCAAAACATGACAACTTGAGTAACGACTCATGTAGCAATGCCGAAAAAAAATTTTATTGTTAGTAATTAAAAAATAAAGGAGTATGGTACCTTTTATGTTGACATTTTGCTTGGTGATGATTACAGATTTAAGTTAAATGTGTTAAAAATGTTGCATGTGCAAGAAATAGACATAAGTATAATAAATAACTAAACTTAATTGTTTCAGTGCGCGATAGAAGTAAGATGAAATTTAACGGAACAACTTGTCATTAGTCGCCAAGCTCATGATGCATAGCCAAATATGTATAGTGAAGGACAGCTAAATTTCATGATGATAGCTGCTAATTTGAAAGGTTTTCGGATATAAAAAAACAAAGGTGAAATTTAAATTAATTATTAACGGATTTCGTAAAGAAATGTGGAGAAGCGGTAATAAATGAAGATGATAAAAGAAGGTTTTTCATTGTGGTGACAATGCTTCTCAATCATCAATCAATTAACGAATGGCAAAATTTGTAGGTTGAATGGTTCTAGATCCAGAAAATACGGCTACCGATAGTGAAGATAGTGTTACTTTCTTAACAGAGGAGTTACCGAAAACGAGAAAATTTCGATTGACAAATTAGTCAGAATTCTTGAAACAGCAGTTACAAGACTTCAACAATGTAACTAAAAACGAGATTATGTCTGTCTACAGAGTTAAAGAGAAAATGTTAGCACAAAAAATGAAGCAACTTAAATAACTTACAATGAAAGAAATGTTTAATAATGTAAACAAATAAATATTAAGCTTTTGTTTTGTAAATTTTGATACCTTTTAGATCATAAATACTTCATTATTTCATAAATCAAGATTTCATATTTTTAATTTTATAATTTCTACATGCATCTTACTAGACTTAAACTGATGATCTGTAATCCGGAAAAATCCCAAATCCAGAATCGCAGAAGTCCTGACAAGTCCGAATTTCGGACTTTGTACTGTATTTGCACTCTTGGTCATAATGAGTTTGCGGGTTTGATGGGATGTTACTGTCAGATAAGTCACAACAATGTACAATGAAAGTTGTTTTTAATCCTGTAATAGTATGTGCCTTCATTCTAGAATTTCTAAATTTTTAAACATGAATTATACTTTGGATGAAAAATTCTTTGATGTTTTTGAATAAACTTAGTTTAACAGTATTCTTGATTTAATTATTCTTCAAAGTGTACAAAACTGTTGTTTTACTGCGCTATTTATGAATAGAAATTGATAAGAATTTTCTTCTTCAATTTAATCATAATGTTATATAAATCATTAGTTTCCAAAGCCACGTGTAGCTTTCAGAAAGGTTTAGCAAAGCAAGTTTTGTTCTTCCAAGAGAAGAACATGATCAGTTGGAAGCTGTTTAATTCATATCACGGTGTTTTGTTGCTGCAAAGGACTTTAACAGATTATATAAATCATAATTCAGAATTTAAATTTTGAAGTCTCGACTGTTGAAGAAATTTCTGCTGAACATTTTGAGAAAAGTCATCCATTTCTGGAAGTGATAATACAGTTGTGAAATATTTATAAGTCGTCATTGCTAAAGTAAGTAAGACATCATAACATGTGACAAACTACTGGATGACTGTTGTCTTGGAATAAGACTGTTTTCTGCATACTTGTTACAATAGGAATGACCATTGCTATAAATTAAATAATATAGTACCAGTAAAATGTAAACAAAAAGCGAAGCTTTATTAAAATTCTTTTTAATTCATAACTGAAGTATCTGCAAGTCTGCCTTTTCCATAATTTGCAAAGTGAACAAGAAATAAGCATTTCTTTTTTAGGTGTTTCCATCAGTTTTTCACAGTTAGCTTTGGAGCTAAACCGATCAAAGTCCATTCTAGGAAAGAGGTCTAGTAGGGGTGTTTAGGATTGTCAGTCTTTTTCATGTCTTCAAAAAAAGTCATAATTACAATTTTTGCTGAATTTTGCTTTTTTATATTTTCTTCAATAATTTTGTAAACCTGAGCGTCTAATACTTTTTTACTACTAGTTTTTTTCTTTAATTACAGATATTGTATATGTCAAGATAATTGTAATTGCTATAACAGACTGTTATTGTGGAAATTGTTATTATGTTAAACCAGATGTACGGGTTGTTTAGTTCTTGAGATTTGAAGACTAATGTTATTCTGTCTTCCTGTTTTGTGTATCTGATAGTAAGCAAAAATAAATGTGCTTTTCTGTTAACAGGGCACCAGTCACCAAATGTGGGAGTCTGTCTATATATATATATATATATATAATATACATATATCACGTCAGGAACAGCTGTGTAGTTAAAATATATACAGTATTCCATGAAAAGATGTTCTAGTTATAAATTTTAATAGTATCAACTGTAAACATTGTATAGTTCAAGGTATCATTTAAGAAGTAACTCAAACAGTTTAAGATAACCACATGTGCGAGTACTGATTTCTTGTTTTCTTGCTTGCAGCACCGTATATAAGCAATATGGCGACTCCTGAGCATAAAGCATTTTGTGTTCTGTAATTTTCTAAGATTAAACCTGTATTTTCAGTTCAACATACATTTCATTTAACGTTTAATTGTGGTCTCCCACGTGGCAAAAACATCCACCGATGGCATAGGCAATTCGAAATGAGTGGATATGTTTGTAAAGTTTTCCCTTTAAAAATAATCAAAAGTGTCTGTAGAGGATGTGGACCATATCATTAAACTATCATAAATTAAACTATTGTAATGTACCATTGAAACTGGGACATGCTTTTATGTATAATGTATAATGTTAGTGCACAATATTGAAAATGTGTATGCTGCTGAATTTTTGGAATTCTCTGATGCAATTTTTTTAACAAAAACAGATCGCTGTATATGTATATCATATATTCGACAGTTTCAACAAATTGAAGAACAACAGTTTCATTTTCTGTATGTACACAACTATCTGTTTTCATTAAAAAAAAAAATATCAGAAACTTGCACAAATTCAGCCTTCTGTACAGCCATGTCATTGTACACATTGACATTATATATGCTATATTCATTATATATAAAATAGTTATTCTTTTCATGCAGCTGTATGCATCATTCGATTTGCCACTATCTAATTAGATTTTATGGCAGCATTCATGTTTGGTGTAAATGGCATCTACTTAGCATGCATATATCCATATGTAGCATATGCAAAAGCTACTTATACATCTGTGTATATTTGCTCACTGCAAATGAAAGTATCTAAAATTTTATATCTGTGTGTGATTATGTAATGTTATTTTATTAATTAATTTTTTTTATGCTTGTTATAGAACTGTCAAATTTGAAAAATTTAACTGGGGATTCTGATCCAGAAGAAAGCGATGGAGATTATTCGTGTGATGATAATGATTCTGAAGATGATAAAGTGATAAATAATGGCAAAACTCCTGGAAAGAAAAACAACAAAGATATGGTTAGTATATGATTTAATTGAAAATGAAAAACATTTACATGGTAGAAGTATATTTTAAAATTTCCTTATAGAAAATATGGAGATTTGATATGAATGAAAGGTAAAAGAAATAAATAAAACTTGAAAAAAATGGGAAATTGTTGCTTAGTTAAAATTCATGATTTAAATTCACTAAATTTCCATTCCATTTTTCTTTATTTTGCATGGAATTTTAAACTTCATTGAACAGTTACTGTTATGACATAATAAATTACTGCTATGACATATTTTATGTAACTAGCTAAAAATCTCCTCATATAAAGATTTTGGGTAAGACTGAGTTAACATATTTTTTCGTTTAAAAAGCAGCTTATTATTATTATTATTATTATTATTACTTTTTAAATCAGACTATGATGTTTGGCTGCATCTTTCATTCAGTACAATGTCTTCTCAAAATTTTATGTCTGTGTTTTATAACAACTCAGAGCCATACCTGGGTATTTTTTCACCTGGGGCAAAGAGGTAAATATGCAATTGTATGTGCAGTTAAATCAATTATATATCTATAATTTTATATTCAACAAAGTTCTTCTTCATTAGCTCGACAACCCAGGTTGGGCTCTGGCCTTCTCCAAACATCTCTGGTTTTGGAACTGTTGTCCAGTTTTTAACCTTTAGAATGTTTAGATTATTTTCAGCGCAATTGATCCACTTCACCGGGGGTCTACACCAAGGTCTGGTTTCCATGGGCTTTGCCAGGAAGATTTTCTTGCAACACCAATCTTCATGCATTCTGGCCAGATGACCAGCCCCTTTAAGTCTCTATAGTTTGAGAAATTTTACTACATCAGGTTGTCATTCAACAAAGTTAGCTATACTAAATTATGCCATAATTTTTATAATATTTGTAATCCTAACTTTATGTACTTAAAAAACTAATACTTATAATAATTTATAATTTTTAAATCAAAGCATTAAAAAGTACCTTTTTTGAATGTATAGCTAATAACACTGAAATAATGTAAATGTATTTCATTAATGTTTGTAGGATTTTACTTGTGTAGAAGCTTAAACTGATGTCCTACACACCTTACTAGACTGACAAGCCAGTTATTTGCTTCAGTCTGAATGCAGATGACAAGATCCTGCAAAGATTAAAATAACCTGTTTGTTAAATGTTTGAATTAAACAGTAGGAACACTTGTGTATACAAACAAAACTTCGCCACTTTGGGTATTTAAAATAACATATGAAATTCAGCTTCAAATATGGTATTCATTACCATGCAAAATGATCTACTTCAACCTGGCTCATACATTTTAAACGGGCATATTTTTTACATTGGCTGGCAAAATGAACTGATGTTGAAATGTAAACTATAGTAGAAGCTGCCGAAAGCTCTATTACTGAAACATTCAAAATCCTCAACTTAAATACTCTAACTGAATTTTCATTCTTGAGAGGACTATGGAAAGAAGAAGTTACTGTAAAAGGTTTAAATAATAATAATTGGTTAATTAACATAAAATCCGAATATTATTTAATTTTTATGTTCTGTAGGAAAAATAAGGATATTTGAAAGTTTTTTAAGCCAAAAGAAAATTTCCCATTTTTTTTTTTTTATCATTATTATTTTAAGTTGTCAAGCTTCCCTAATAATAGTAACTGCCAATGTTAAAAATATTTTTAACACAGTTTTTGAATTCATATGATTCAACTAAACTGTGGTCCTGAATTATCTATTAAAGATCTGATTTTGATTTAGAGATCATAATTATTGAAATAGTGTAGTTCCTAAAATTAGGTATTTCTGATGGAATATCTGGGACATTTATATCATTTGGATATTTAAGTGCTAAATTAGAAGCTGTTCTTTTTAAAATACCTTAGTGTCCCTCTCCTTAGGCAGATAGTCCTTGTGCACTTTGCCAAATTCAGCATGACCTTAAAATGCCTTCGCTAACCAATTGAGATGTAATATGTAGCAAAGTATAAGAAACTCATGCTGAGATTTCAGCAAGATAATCTTGGTTGATTAGCGATTCAATATTAGAGGTCACTATAATAAGGAAGTACCAAAGTTTTTGATTGGAAGGGTATATGTACCTTTCGTTTTCTTGCAGTATTAAATTCCGCAAAGCTATATATAAAATTTTAAGCTTATTTACTTAAAAAGGCTGTTAGGTTTGACCAGTGTAATGATTTATCATTTGATACCTCAGATAAATTTGAACCTCATATAAATAAGAAGTATTAAGTAAAAAATTATATAAAATTTGTGATAATGACATTTTTGTCCTACTTTGAATATTAAATTGTTAGTGATTAATTAAGTCTGGGATTTTATTTGGTTAATTCATTAAAGAAAAATACACATGTTGCACAAGTGTTCAAGAGTACAGTAACGTTTTGATTTAAATTTGTTATTTTAAAATGGCGCTACTTGATATGGTTCATAATAGAAAGTTAAATATCATAATTTACTTTTTAAATGTATATCTAAAATTTTGCGAACATCTCTCCTATTCATTCATCCGAGGCAATTGTCTCACCCGTCTCAGCTCTTTAATAACCTTATTATCAAATACATTGCTTTATTCAATAATGCTATGCATTGTATAACACAGTTCCAATGATTGTTTACTCAATTGTTGTACAAAATTGAAGAAGATGCAGCTGTTTATCCTTACAAAAATGTTGTTTGTTTTGCTGAGTACTTGAAATAGTTGATACAGAGAATTGGGGTACCATAATGAGAGATGATCAGGAATGTATAAAGACTAAATCATAAGAAAAATGTAAGCGATATTAATAGTGCTTGTCTGATGATCACTTAGTAAACCAAAGTACTATTTCTCTGAAAGATTGAAAATTTATCCTTGAAGACTTAGCTGCACCCAACATATGAAAAGTTATAACCAACCCAAACTATAGATTTTCCATATTCTTGGATTACAAGAAAACAGGGGAACTGCACAGAAGAAAATTAGAAAAATGCTGCCCTCTTGGTATGGTGATACGTAAACTGACTATCATTGTCTTGGTCCCAAGTTCAGATCCAGGAAAAGGCATGCATATTTTTAAGTGTAGTGTCTTTGCTGCATACAAATATTTAAAATACTATCAAGCCAAAAGTCTTCTTGAGAGGTCTGTGGTTGGACAGATTTTTGCATCCATCCCGTAGAGTTTCTGAATTAAAACTGGAATAGAGCTGCTCATTCTGTCAACTGAAAGTATCTAACAGCTAGTCCAATGATGCATCTTACTTTTTGGATACAATAAAATCAGTGGATCTTATCTGGCTGAAATTCAGTTCATGATGATTAGAAATAACGCAACAAAAACATCTAATCCATATGGATAATAAAGGTTTACTGTATTTTAGAAATATGAAAAAAAAAAAAAAAAACTCCTAGATATTAATTCTGTGTGATTAAATGATGTTATAAACTTTATTATTTGCATTTTTCTTGTAATTTTTATCTATTTCATATCCATTATATGATAATTTTATTTACGTTATTTTTTAGTATATTTTTATGCATGTATGGTAAAAGAATTTCAGAAAAAAGCAATGCGTTTCCATGCATAAATTATTAAATATATTTATTTTTTCATCTTCAGTGTGCATTTGCAGAATCCTATTTTTTTGCTCAAAAGCAGTCAAAATCTACTAACATGACATCCAACAGAACTTTGTCAAAAGTTAAACTAGAACAAATGAATATTAAAGAACTATCTGAAATTTGTAAAAATGCTCCAGAATATCACCAAGAAGAAAAAGAACTTTTATTTAAAGAATATACAGTTTTGTTTCCAAAATGGGAATTTCTATTACAGTAAGTATTTAAAACATGAATATATGTATTATTTAGTGATACATATTTTGCAATGTATCATTGTTTTTTAGTATTAAGATGAATCTTATCTTTATGATAAACACATAATTAACTAATTACATAACATACATATATAACAAAGTTAGCAGATTCGTTTGTTAAATTTTGCTCTTGCAAAGTGGTCAGTTTATGTTGAATATCTGCTGTGAATTGCAATTGGAAATATTATTAAAAGAGCTGGTAAAAAATGTTAGCCATTGGAGAAAATTATTTAACTGCTGTTTATTTCCAGCATAAACGAAGACTAAAAAATGTTTGAGAAATAATTGCCTAAACCAGTGTTTGTACAGTCCTTGAGAGTGCTTAGTCCTTAGGTTTTTCAAAATTGATTTGTGGTCCTTAAAATTCCTTAATTTCAGCCAAAATCAACTGAAGGTCCTTAATTTTAATCATCTGAAATTTCTGCCCCCCTCCCTTTTTTTTTAATTTGCTCAAAACTTTCATTTTGAGCATGAGTTAGAATTTTGAAGGAATATTTTTGGCGATTTACTGACACATATGGCTATCTTTTCAATGGGTTTCAATTTTTGTTGCTTGGTGTGTCACTAAATTCTAAAAATTCTGACACACCCAGCTCTGTAAATGGCTCTTAACATATATCATTTCATATTTATTCTGAATGTTCATACTATTAAGAAATTAAATTAGCAGATTTTTCTATACAAAATGCATTTAGTTTTTTAGAATAACAGAAAATTTTAATCAAATCCCAAAATTCTGAAATGAGGAAGAAGTGTATTGAAGAAAGAAACTGAATACATAAAGAAAATGAAAATTATTCTTCAAAGATATGTGCAGTTATTATTATGTAAATTAACCAGTTGTTTATAATTTCAGGTTTACTATAACTTCCCCTTTCTGTTTCCTTACCAGAATGCAAATCAGTTAGCTAGTTTTTAAACTGAGATTATTGGATTATAAGACAAAGTGTTTTTGGCCTCTGTTTGCACGCTGTATTAGTTCCTGCGAGCTCGGATAATTTTTAATTATTTGTCTTTGCGTTATTGTTGCCAACATTTTAATTTGTTATGACAATAGAGTTACTGTATCAGCTTAAATTAAAATTAAATTTTGAGGTCTTTGACTACTATCTTAGTTCTCTTTAAATAAAAGATTTATTTAAATCTTTATCTAACTTAGTTATTTTCAGGCATAGCAATAATTTGCTTCATGTCTGTCAGAGGTTTTGGACTATTTAACTTTTACCAGATCAGGTAAAACCTCAGAGGTACATAGTCAAGAGATTGACAAAACATGCAGAAACTAGTGGTAATGTTGGTTTGCATATGAAAACAAATTTCTGATCATTAGAAACGATGCTATAAGAAATGGAAATTGATATATATTAGCCAAAATGTTTGGAAAGGCTTCAAATTAAAAAGATACGCAATATTTTGTTGCCTGTTGTTGCTGCAAAACATAAATGTTTTATGCTGTTAATATGTATATCCTAATATTATTTAAGAATCAATGTCATAAATTACATGTATTTAAACTGTGAACTGTTATTAAATGATGATTTTAATAGTGCTTTTTCAAGAAATATGTATTTTTTAAATAAATAAAACTTAATAGTAGCTATGTAGCTGTAATGCTATAGTGACTAAGGTAGCTATAATGACTATAATGACTAAGGTTATCTAACTACCTAATTTAATTATTTGTAACTAACTGCTCACCCTTGAATGTTATCTCTGCATATTAAAGCCAGTTATTACTTTTCATTAATCCTTACCCTTACCGTGGTCAGAAGATATAACACAAAAGTGTAAAAATCAATATGAAACTTATTCTTTGCATCTAGTAAGACTTAACCCTTAGCTCTCCGCACATTTTTGTACTACTGCCTACCAGCAAGTCCGGCACATTTTCACAGCGGAATGCAGCATCCAGAATATCTGCATAAATCTCTTTCTTGTAAATATTTTACTAAAGAAAGGAATGTGACTATTCTCCTTAACTGACAAATAATCCTGCATATTCACCAGGGGTATCGTACCCATATTGATAATAACTCCAATAAAAGCCCAAAACTCATCCTCTTCCACCACACGCGACATTTTCCAAATAGAATTACTAGTTGTTTCTTTATTCTTTAGAACATTTTCTGCGTAATTGTTGGTTTATTTTATAATTTCATTTACCAGTTCATTTGTGAAAAATAATTTGAAATATTATGTCGGCTGTACAATATTTGTAGGAATTTGTGGTCCAATGACCTTTGGTAATACACTATAAGGTATTCTATCTGGAGTATTTAATTCTTCCATTACATCGCACCATTCATCTAAGTCTTCCAGTGACTCTTCGCTTTCACTTTCAATAACTACCATTCGTCGTCTCTTTGGTAGTATAAGTGTCAGAATTATAATCAACAAATGTCTTCCACAATATCTTCTAACAATGAAAAATCAAACACATCTTCACTCTCACTCAACTCTATATTCTCATCACAATAATTATTTTTCTCCATGTTGCTAACCATAAAATGGGTCAAATAATGTTTTAATCGTAACAGTAGTGAGACTGAGCACGTTTTAACTACAGATAACAATTGCCAACGCCGACGATTCCATAACATCTTAAGCCTAATCATGCTAAAAACATTGGGCTCCGCAGCGGAGCCTATGGAGTTACGGAACAAAACAGAGTGCTAAGGGTTAAAATAATCCAAAACAACTTATCACCTCTGGTGCTTTAGTGGCATTTTGAAACGTTAAACCTCTGGCTGCTCAATTTGTAGACCGAAATCACTTAAAAAAATTGTGGAATTTTTTTTGTCCTATATTTTAAATCTATATATATTGGAGAATTGAAAAATGCATTTTTTCTTTCTACAAAGTATTTTTTATGTAGATTTCTATCATGAGAAACTAAGTTGCCAGAAAAACCAATTTCAGATGTTATCACCAAAAAAAATTTTTTTAAATAAATTTCAGTCGAATTACAGTTAATTTCTATTTATTGCATAATATAAAAAAGTAAAACATATAAAATTAAGAAAATATAAAGCACCGAGGAAAAAATACCTTAGAAATGCAGTTTAGTATGATAGTGTTCAAAACAGGGTTCAAGGCAAAGTCCAACTTCACAGTCTTTGCACCAGATTCAATAAATCTAATTATTAATTTAATCATTAAATCTAATTAATAATTCAATAATTTTGTTAAATAATCGCTGAATGTTTTCTAGCAGCCATTTCTGTAAGAAAAAAGTGGAGTTTCAGTGGTAATACCACATGCCTTCAAATGCCGCAATTTAGTGGACAACAAACAATATCTGTTGGCCAAAACGTAAACTAAATGTCTAATACTGTATATAATTTTCAGTGGTTAAATGGGGAAGAAACGGGATGTGCTCCTCAATAAAGGAAAAAAACTCATGCCCGCGAGATGAGCAGATTTTGCTACATTTGAGTTGCCCGTGGAAATTGCGGGATGAGCAGCCAGAGGGTTAATGTATGTTAACTGGGTTACAACTCTGCACAAAGATACAACACTAACTGCACAGACAGAGCATAACTAATTTTCAAAACTTGCAAACCGTCCCTACAGGCTTTCAGATTTGCTCTGATTAGCAGGTCTCTCTCTAGATAAGCAATAACCAGTCTTCTATCATAATTGTTCTGATTATGATTTGACTTTTTATTTTAACCTTTGTTGGTTAACATAAAATGTACCTGCTGTTTACTAAAACTCTAAATTGAGCAAGTACATGACAAAATGAAAAAAAAAAGAAAAATCAACATAAAGCTAACTGTTAGTAAAACGTAAATAAACTATTGCTAATCTTCTTTCAAATATGTCCAACTATTATAAGTGTAAAATATTTAATGCTACTTGATAAATTTTATAAATTTGATTTTATATTCAAATTTTTTTTATAATTATGCTTATTAAATTATGTTTCATAACAATGCATCCTACCTAGTATTTAATTCTTAGGATGTTATTACAAAAGTGAAGTTCATTCATAGATAATACCTTTACTTGAATTTATTCAGTTCCCATTTGCTGATTTTTTCCTTAATTTCCTTAATTTTTTCATTAATTGTCCCTAAAAGTATTTAATTTCCATGTGCAGAAATGTGTGTATGGACCCTGAAAACTTTATCTGTAATCTGTATTAATATTTCATTTCAAATTAATACTTATCTATATATACGTATTAATTTATATACATATATATATATGTATATAAATTAATACGTATGTAATATAATATGTATAGGTAATAAGTACTTATAATAATACCCTAATAGAATGTACCCTTGTTTATGAATAAGAAAATTTCCCCTTATAGAAAATGCTTGAAATGGCCACTAGTGATGTTGATATAACCGTTGGTGGTGTCTGCACATGCTCATCTCTCGCATGCTCTGCCCCTAATTCTTTGTTGTGTTATTACATTTAAGTGAATGAGAGGTTTAAATATGTTTAGTGACCAATTGAATGTAACACAAAATGGGGATGATAACACAGTGCAGTTCATTGTCAAGTGTTATGCAAAGCACAATTCGTGGAAAACTTGTGCAGAACTGTTTGCACAAGAGTTTAAGAATGGAAATGCTTTGGCAAAACTTCCAGCAAAGTCTTAATTATGCAAAACTTAGTGGTAAAAGGGTGCGAAACGTGCTCTGAAGTAAATAAAAATTGTAACTATCTAAAAAAAAAAAAGCTCGAACACCAGAAAAACATTAATTGAGAGAAGGAAAGCCTGGAACAAAGTCTAACAACATTGCAGTGCCGTTTATCTGCACAAGTAGGGATTGAGATAGTCATGTCAAAATATCAAAAGAGCTCTGTGTCTGTATCCTTACAAATTTACAGTTGTGCAGGAGTTAAAGTCTCCAGGCGAATTCCACATGTTGAGTCCTGCCTGCGATTTCTGAGTAAAATGGAATCAGATGTTTCGGATCCTCATTTTTTCATTTCTTTGGATGAGGCTTAATTCATCCCGTCAGGGTATGTAAACTCACATAACATGTGCTATTATGCATCAGAAAATCCCCATCAGTATTTTGAAGAGCCATTGCATAATCTCAAGCTTGGTATTTGATGCACAATGTCTGAATTCCACATCATAACACGATTATTTCAGCAAAGCATGTGATTGGACAAGAGTTAACCACATTGCAAGAGACATAATGTGGATTAGTTTTCAAGTGACGCGGAATCAGATGTTTCGGATCCTCATTTTTTCATTTCTTTGGATGAGGCTTAATTCATCCCGTCAGGGTATGTAAACTCACATAACATGTGCTCAGTATTTTGAAGAGCCATTGCATAATCTCAAGCTTGGTATTTGATGCACAATGTCTGAATTCCACATCATAACACGATTATTTCAGCAAAGCATGTGATTGGACAAGAGTTAACCACATTGCAAGAGACATAATGTGGATTAGTTTTCAAGTGACGCAATTTTATATGTGATAATTTATTTAGTTGTAGATAAAGGCTCAGAGGGCAATAGAGAGATGTAGCTTGCATACAAATAAGATATGTCTTAGAAGATAGCTTGAAATTGTTACATAGTAGATGGAATAACAGAATTAGCTTGATAATAAAAGCATCATTTTTATTTCTGGAAAATGAATTTTGTAACATATATCTTCTTAATTCGTACAACATTAAGGGTGCTATAAGTGCCCTATAATTTTATATACTCAAATCACACTGTTGCAACTGTTGAAGATGGCAAGTAAGTTAATTATGTGCTCGTAAAGTGACAACAGGGGAGAAATTTATCTGTATTATGCAGCTGGAGTATTTATAGTTCAGAAATTCTTTGTTTCAATCCTGATTGGGCAAGAGCTTTCGTAATGCAGAATACTACAGAAAAAAGATGACGTCAGTGCAGCTGCTTTGAAGGGGCTGTATTTAAATTGAAATTAGAAATTAAAAGCTCTATTGGCAATTAAATTAATAATTTTGTTAGTGATTGTGTTTCACATATTCTATTAGTTTATTCTATCACATATACTATATATTTACTATTAGTTTTTATAAAACTCTGGTTTTAAAGTAATATATTTGTTATCCTCTTATAGAGAGTCTTTCAACATTTTACTTTATGGTGTTGGCTCAAAGCAGAAAATTTTGAATGCTTTCAGCGAAAAATATTTGGAAGATAATTTGTATATTGTTGTTCATGGCTTCTTTCCTTCTTTAAATTTAAAGCAAGTAAGTTCTTATTGTCCTTTCATACTTTAATGCTTTTAAATAAAAATTCTAAAGTATGCTGTAATATATTTTCTCATAAATGAAAAAGTTCTCTTTAATACCGAAATGATTAAACAAGAGACTCTTATTTCATTAAAATTTATTAATGAAGGAAAAATTTATTAAAATGAAATTGGCAGCAGAAAAATAATAAGCAATATCTAAATCAACAACTACCAGAATCATACATAAAAATTTTAATAATGTGTTAATTGATCATAAGGAAACATTTTTAACTTAGTGAAGACTATTTGGCAAGTTTATTTCCAAACAAAAACTTAGGATGTCAGAGATCCTATAGGATCGCCTATAGGATCTCTGACATTGATCACAAATGATGAATGGGGGACCTTTGGAAGAGTGCTTTAATAGTTTTGATTCATAGTCTTCTCTATTATAAATTTCTGAAACTTCTAAACTATTATAGCATCAAATGTTTTTAAAGATTCCAATTTTTAGCACTGCAAATAAACTAATATTTTAATTATTAGATACATTCTGCTTTACGCACATACATTTTTTGCTCTAACTTTCAGTTACCATTGTGATATTGTTTTAAATAATGCCTCTGCGTCTTGATTTTCAAAAAGTATTTATGATCAGTTTCTGTATTCAATTACATTATAAAATAATTGCTAAAAACCTGGAAATCAGATAAATTATAGTAATATTTTTTAAATTGGCATATTTTACATTATAAAAATATTCATTAAAAATTTTTGTAATGTAAAGTATCCTATAATTTAAGAAAGGTCCAGTTTTATGTATACAAAAATATAATACCATAATTTCATTTACAGATTTTATCATCAGTAACTGAAGATATCCTTGAGCATGATGGAAAATTTTCCACTGTTCAGGATCAGGCAGAATTTGTTAAAGAATATTTTTCAGGAAGTGAGTTTTAGCTTTTATTGGTATTTAATAATTCAGCATTTCGATATGTTTGAATGATCCAATTAAATAAAATTGCATTAAAATATACTTACTACCTTGATTTATATACTTTTATGAAAAAATTTTAATAATTTGTTTACATTTCGATTATCCTGGCTCATATTTTTTAATTGCTTATTATTTGGTGACAAAACAGCTTTAGTGACATTTTGGTAAACCTATCAAACTATTTAAAAGATGAATATAATTTCTGGTTCCATCCACAGTAAATTCTGTAAGCTGTACTTACTTGTTATTATTAATTAAATGCTTAATTGCTAAAGTGAAGAAAAAATAGTGAGTGCATTTAATGGCCTGGAAGATCTGAAGAAAAAGTGCAGATGTTTAGTACCTGAAGTTACTTAAAATATTATCAAATGTTTATTACTTTTTATAGACAAAAAAAAAATCTAGAGATAAGAATTATGAAAATTTAATGGAACTCTTTTGTTCACCAGGAAAACTGATGAGTACCATAATTTTACTAGATATGCATTTATATTTTTCTCTTTATGAATGTTGCATTTTTAATAATATTTTATGTATTTTTATACGTTTTAAATAGAGCTTTTAAATATTTTTAGGTAAGGAGCATTTGTATATTGTGATTCATAATATTGATGGAATTGCACTTCGAGCAGTTAAAACCCAAAGAGTCCTTTCTTCATTGGCATCGATTCCTAATATCCATTTTCTGTGCAGTATTGATCACATCAATAGTCCTTTAAGTAAGACTAACTAATTACTGTAAAACCTTGGTTCATGAATTTTATTCACTTCTAAAGGCAGTTCATCACCTGAAATATTCATAAATTAAAACAATTTTCCTCATAAGATTTAATATAAAATGAATTAATCCATTCCTGGATCCCAAATAATTGCTCAGAAAAGTGTAATTTGTATAAATACATAGTACAAAACTGATGTAATTCTTTAAATCTAATACACACAATATTTAACACATGGTATCTCTGTGAAGGAAAGCTGACATCGTAAGTAGAAAACGGTGAAGAAACGGAAGATGCAAAATGCTATTGTATGAAAAAGAAATTCTATTCCATAAAAGTATGAGATAGCTGCAGTCTTTCTAGGGTTTTTTTATTATTATTATTATTATTATTATTATTATTATTATTATATCTTTTCTTCCTGCTTTCTCTAACCTGTACTTCAAAATTGCTTCCCCCCCCCCATCAAAAATTCGCTCAATGTGATTAACCAGCAACATTCACCCTTCCATCTTTTACTTTTAAAGGTATTTCCTCTACTTCATTTTGAATATCATTTGTTACCAGCTTACTTGTTCATATTTCAAGACATCATGTATCATAAAAGACATTTTTTTTTTTTTTTTTTTTTTTTTTTTTTGTCATTTGGAAAATTTGTTCGTTATTAAAGTGTGGATGTTGAATTGATGAATGATGCATAATTAGTTGATAACTTAAATTAGCTATTTGATCTCAATTTTTTTTGTATCTGTCTCCTTTTTACAAGAAATTTTATAACAAAGCCGAAAATTTTACAAAATATATGATATTTAGTTTTCAAATTTAATCTGAAATTAACATACCAAGTTATTTAAGAGCAGTAGGTGCAGTTCTTAATTATTAGCAGTAGGTGCAGTTATTATCTTTTTACTTTTTAAACTTTTTGTTTTAAATAAAAAAAGCATTTAATTTGTGATATATCTAATTAAAGCATTAAAAATTTTATAGATTTCTACTATTTTTTTTTTTCACTTTTCAAATAAACAGAAGATATAAAATGTTCCCATGTTATTCTAAATGTGTATTCATCTGATATCCTAAAAATGTTCACTATTCCATCTGAGCCATCTCTACTGATAAACTGTATTAAATTTTATGCCATTGTGGCCACATTAAAATTTAAACCTTTTTTTAATTTTTGATTATTATTAACTCCTTTCTTGGTTATGCTTGGGTTATGTCATTTTACATGTTCTGTTTCTTCAAAGTTTCATCCATCTGTCCATAATATTACTTCATTGAAATGTTCGATTTGATCTTTTAATCTAAACTTAACTATAATTGGGGTTGCAAAAATTTTTATGATGAAAGTAATGGTCATGTATATATTTTTAAGTGTAATCTTTTTTTTTTGTGCATAAAAAAATGCATGTCTATAAAAAAATGATAAAAAGTTTATTTTGTTTAAGAAAAATATTATTCACATTTAAAAGAGGGAGTCCTATTGTTAATGGCTCACCAGCAGCCGAGCGGTAAAGTCGCTGAACACTGGTAGTTCGGTCCGAGGTTCGAATCCCGCGAACGGGCTGGCTGCATGGGTGTTTTCGTGGTTTTCCCCATGTGTAACGTGTATACGAGCCAGTTTCCCTTAGAAAGTCCTCCACGAAGGCATCCCTCCTCTTAGGCAGATAGCCCTAGTGTGCTTTGCCATAATTAAATACACCACCACCACCACCTATTGTTAATGAGAACTTTTTGTAATCAAATGATTTTTAAATGATGTTTTGAATGATCTGTCACAATAAATGAGTGGCAATTATGAACTAAAAATTTGCTTATCCTTAATAGCAACAAGTCATTCAATATGATATTTTAAAATAAAGTAACAAAATGCATACATGCGGTAACATTTCATGCATTTTTAATGAAAATATTTTCAGTTGCATAGCATCATTGTATAATATTTTTCTTTTAGCAGCACATGCATAACTCAATTATTCATGAATATGTGCTTTTAAATATGATCACTTATACATTTACTTTTTTTTTCAGTCTGGGATCAGATTATGCTTAATAAGTTTAAGTGGATATGGTATGAAGTACCAACTTTTGAACCATATATTATAGAAACATCTTATGAAAGTTCATTTTTAAAAGATCAGTCTACCCATCTTCTTCTTAGTTCCTTGCTTCACGTGTATCGTAGTTTGACGCCCAATGGGCAAGGTGTTTTTCTAATTCTTGCTCAACACCAGAGAAATGAGCAAAAAAACAACAGTTATTCAGGTAATCTGAACTTTACTTTTCTTTTATTAATTTTGAATTTGAAAGAATTTTCTTGCAGCAAAGCATTCAGAATAGTCTTGTATAAAATCAGAAATATTTTTCCAACATCAGAGATGTTGTTATTAAATCAATTTCACTCAAACCTTTAGTTAACAAAATTAAAAGCTTAAGAATTATTGTCTGTCTGAAAATTGATCCCTAAAAAAATAGTGGGGAGGAAACTACATATTTGGTTTTATTGCATATTAAATTATTTGAAAATTAAAAAAATTCAAACTTTAAAAATTAATTTCAATAATTATAAACTTTCTTTTAATACTTTTCTTTTTTACTCTTTTAATACTTTTTTATTCTTTTAATACTTTTAAGAGCAGTAGGTGCAGTTCTTAATTATAGCAGTAGGTGCAGTTATTATCTTTTTACTTTTTAAACTGTTTGTTTTAAATAAAAAAGCATTTAATTTGTGATATATCTAATTAAAGCATTAAAAATTTTATAGATTTCTACTATTTTTTTTTTCCACTTTTCAAATAAACAGAAGATATAAAATGTTCCCATGTTATTCTAAATGTGTATTCATCTGATATCCTAAAAATGTTCACTATTCCACCTGAGCCATCTCTACTGATAAACTGTATTAAATTTTATGCCATTGTGGCCACATTAAAATTTAAACCTTTTTTTAATTTTTGATTTTTTAATTATCCTTAATAATCATCTACTTATATATTTTATAGTATTTGATATCTCTTAAATTCAAAACAATAAATTGTTGAAGTACAAAAAATTGCTGAAGTTCGAAACAATAAATTGTTTATATTTATGTCCGGAAAAAGTGTATTGTTTTCACCTAGCACATAAATCCTATTCAGCAGATAAAATTTATATATGTTGTGTCTCAGAAACTGTCAGGCTAGAACAGACATCTAGAAGTAGCCTTTGGCAAATGTCATTGCATAAAACATCAGACTCTTAAATTATCTTCCAAGTGCCATCTCACATGAAAATTTTCAGTGTTCCGATATGATAGAGCATAAGATTTTTAATTTTTCTTTCAGATTTCTTCAGTTCTGTTATTAATAAACAAATTGAGTGGTTCAAAAGCAATAAATGCTTTTCTTACTAATTTAAATCTTTATGTTATTTTTTAGTGTTGTGTCAAATTAATATAAGTTAAAATGCATTTAGTTTATAATATACTCAAATAATTTTTTTAGTATAGTTTGATGTAATAATTTTTTTCAAATTTTTTTAATATTGAATTAACAAACTGGGTGATTCGAAAGCAATAAATGCTTTTCCTTCTAATTTAAATCTTTATTTTATTTAATATGTATGTATTTGATGTAAATTAAAATATGTTTAGTTTATAGTATATTCGAATTATTATTTTGAATATTTTAGCTTTATTGTTAATAAAAGATGTTTCGAACAATATATGTTACAAAATTGGTACACAAATTAATTTATTTCAAAAAAATGTTTATAATTTTTTTTTTTTTTTTTGATTTTGGTTCAAAACTTTAAATATAATAAACTCTTCACAGATTTTGAACTGAAATTTTAAGAATCTTTTATTTATTTATTTATTGATAGCAAGTATATCTGTTCAGAAGGAGAATTTGGACTGGTTTTCATTTACATTATGTATAATAAAAATTATTAATTTCCGTGTACTTAGTCATCCTATCAAAAATAGTTTCCTTAAAATAAGGCTTTTTTTGTTTGTCATAATTAAATATGTAGCCCAAAATGGATACACACGATCATTACAAAACCTTAAAGCCACAAACTATTAAAGTAGGTCTTTCAGCAATGAAATATCAATTAATTAGCAGACCTAATAGTACGCTGACAAGAAAGCAACCTTCAAATATTTAAGGCTGTTGTGAATACTAAAGAGCTAAATCAGATATCTGATCAAATTGTATGTGGAAAAAATTAATTTGTTGTATAGTTGCATTAGCTGGGGGTTATCTAATAAGGAGAGTCTTTTCTCAACTTTCACCAGCAGCTGAGTTTTAAAGTTGCCAAAGACTGGTAATTTGATCTAGATTCGATTCCAGGCAAACAAATTGGCTGCATAGGCATATCTGTGGTTTTCCTCATGTGTAACATGGATATGTGCCAGTTTCCCTTAGAAAGTCCTCTGTGAAGACATCCTTCCCCTTAGGCAGATAGATCTAGTGTGCTTTGACATAATCCAAACAACAACAAAAAAAAAAAAAAAAAAAAAAAAACTTTCGACCTTCAATATTAATGTTTTGTGACAAGAATGCGGTGATTCTTTTTATGCATAACATGTAATAATAAAATAGCTGCTACACTGCTGTAGGTAGAACAAAAATGTGAAATAATAAATGAATGAACAAGCCTTAATTTTATATGTATGTGTGCATTTATATGGATTTCATAATAATCATTATTTTACTTATTGATACCTGCATGTTTATTTTCACTCATGGTTTTCTCAAACAGTTAAAAAACAATTATGCAGAAAAATATGTTTTCTTTTTTTTTAATCATACTAATTTAAGTGATTTAGGTAATGAGAAATGCTAAACATAAGTGAATTTATAATAGAAATTCAATGAAATTTAATCATAAAATACATCATGCTAGTTATGAATTGAAGTTATAGCACAAATGAGAGGCAATAAAAAATGTTTTTCTTAAAACAGCAATATTTGCACTAATAGTATTTATTGAATTGAAATAAAGTATAAATCTTATAAATGTGAATAACTTCAGTTCGTGTATTAAGTACAAATTCAACTGCAGAAGCAGTTTGCTTTACATATGCATGTATAAAAATGAATAAGTAATCAATAACATAAGTAAAGCTTGATTTCATAACTGTAGTACATTGTAAATTTCAGAAAATGTAATTCTGGTACCTTCTGATTATCTGTGCCCTCTGAAAAGTCTCCAACTCCTTGAGGACTAATTTTTCATTAAACTAATATGCAAAAGGCAATACCATTTTCAAAGTGGTGATGCAGTAAAAATTCCATAAAAAAGCAATGAATCAATAGCATTAAATGTGTAGGAAGTATCCATAATAAAACAGTTTTTTTTTTTTTCCCCCAAGAAATCCTTATATATATGTAATGTGGTTGAGTGTTGTTGCTCAGCACCATTAATGGAAACATTAGTAGCTTTTTTCTAATTTTAATGACAGAACATGTGAACATAATTAACACGAAGGTAATATAGAAAAATGAAAAGAAATAAGATGAAGGAATTAGTCCGTAGCCTATAGTTAAGTATAAACAGCTTATAGTTTTTTCAATTCGTCAAATTGCATCATTCAGGGTTCGTACGGTCCTTAAAAAGTCCTTAATTTTTTCAAAAGTGATTTTTGGTCCTTAAAAGTTCTTAATTTTGGCCAAAATGAATAAACGGTCCTTAATTTTGCTCATTTGACATTTCTTATCATTTCTAATGATTGCCATTCTAAGTGTGAATTACGATTTCTCATGAATATGGAATTAAAATTACACGGCTCTTAACCAATCTGTTGGTGGATTTGCGTTGCAAACGATAAAAAAAAAAAAAAAAAAAACAATTAGCTACCCGAACGAAAGTATCGGTGTCTGATTGGCTATTTACCCAATCTTTCGAAACAGGTGTTATCCATAAATTTAGGCTGATTGTGACGAAAGCGTGAAGCCGGAAGTTCTTTAAGAGGCGAAAGTGATGATGAAGGTGCTCGAGAAAAAAAAGGGGGGGATTCTGAAAATATTTGCCAAAATTAGAGCAATCCCAACCTGGAAGGCCACAACCCTTCCGACGGCAATAGGAACGAGATGCCTGGAAAGTGCATTTTTAATAAACTGTGGCTTCATCAAGCTGACTACAAAGACTGGATATTGATGGAGGGCAATCCTTAAATGTGGTCTTTGTCTGAAACAAATTGAAATTTCTAGAATGGGAGAGTCAGCGCTGGAAATTCACATGAAAATTAAGTTTCGTTTTATCATTTCAATTTGTTTTTACACGGTTTTGTTTAGCTTAATTTCTGTGTTTGTTTAAATTAAGCCATAAATTAATTTTTTATCACCATCTATGAAGTTTATTCTCTTTTTCACATACTATATGTATGGGATATAGGGATTATGAGTTTATTTCTGCAGAGGGTCTGTTATCGATTTCGCGGGAAATCTGTTGGCTCCATTTCGATTTTAGGTCGCCAAGGGCAAATTCAGTAACGCTAGCCGAGAAAAAGTGAAGTTCGGAAATACGTTTTGAAGCTTCAATAGACAATTAAGTATTTGGTTTAAACCTATGTTGTTGATAGTAGTGCATAATTTTGTTAATAGCGATATAATTATTAGTTGAAAATAACTAACTAATTAAAAATTTTTTAATAATTTTAAAGCTGAAAACAACTAATTGAAAATATTTTCCTGAATTAACTAGACCCAAAATTAGCTTTCATGAATTACTAAAGTTATTGGGTAGAAGTTTAACTGAAAATATACATTCCGTATTATATATATATATATATATATATTTATACAGTACAAAGTCCAAGGTCTGGACTCGTCGGGACTTTGGCGATCCCAGATTTGAGATTTTTCCGGATATTAGATCATTTTAAATCTACTAAGATGGCACGTAGAAATTATAAAATTGAAAATATGAAATCGTGATTTATGAAATAATGAAGCATTTATGATTTAAAGGGTATCAAAATTTACAAAAGAAAAGAGCTTAATATTTATATGTTTACTTTATTAAACATTTCTTTCAATGTGAGTTGTTTGATTTGTTTTCACTGCTAATACTTTAGACTAATACTATAGACATTAAGTTCCATTGTTCAAGTCCTGTAATTGCTGTGTCGAGAATTCCGAATAACTTGTCAATCAAAATTTTTTCTTGTTCAGTAACCTCTCTGTTACTTTCTTCACTATCGGTAGCTGTATTTTCTGGATTTAGAACCATACTACAGATTTCACCCTCCGTTAATTGATTGATGATTGGGCATTATCATCGCAATGAAAAACTTCTGTTTATTTTCGCTAAATTCTGCCACCTGGTGCAGCCATGCAAGCTCTGGCGCTGGTTCTGGCTTTATGTGAATAACAAATCAGTTATTCTTAATTCAAATAGCACTAAATATAATCGTTTGTCCTATGAGTATCATTAACAAAATCTATTTTTAGCATAAGGAAAGAAATTTCTGCTAAATCTCCCCTTGTCAACATTTTAACGCATTAAACTTAAATCTTTAATCGGGTAATACTCTGTTATTTGACGTTGCTGCATGATTCATCACTCAAGTTGTCATCCGTTGATAAACATGCGGTGATGAAAGCAAAATACAATAAATAATGATTCGCGATTTCGGCATCAAGGATATAAAATAGGATATAAAATATTAGTTGGTGTAAAATTAACAAATGTTTCGGTTTGAGATTATGCCAAGCAGATACGCAGCTATGGAGTCAAGTTACTAATCACACAAATTTATGCTAAAATAATTATTTCTTCAATAATAAGATATTTTATTTAGCACCAAACTGAGATTAAGAATCGGGATTTCCGACGTTTTTTTATGATGAGGAAAAAAATCTAATGCGCATGCGTAAAGCATACCCCTTCCCTTCAAAAAAGCCCTAAAAAATTGGTTGGTGGTGGTTTTGAGGTCCGGATTTTAGATCATTCCAGATATTGGATGTCCGGATCTCGGACTTTGTGCTGTATATATATATCAAGCAAGGTAGTAATTACAATTTTGAAAAACCAATTTGGTCTAGAAAACATCTTGTGCAAAATGCTGCAAAATAAGTGCAAAATAAGTAAAATATAAAAATTGTAGTAAGCTCGCCTAAAAGTTACCAGGAGCTGTTGCTCCAAAAGGTTCAACACGTTTTAAAAAAATTAATACATATGAAAATCAAACCATTAAACATGTAAAACATTAAAAAAAAAAAAAAGAAAGAATCAGATAAAAAAAGTAAGCGGAAAATGGCCCAACTCGACTTCCAAACTGGCTTTTCAAGGGAAATTTAATTTGTTTGAACGTCGAATCAAGCTAACCCCATTACGCGTTTCGCTGAAACAGACAATTGAAACTTTTTCGCTACAAAAATTTTTTTAATTTAGACAAAGTGTCTTGGAAAATTTTAATAGTCTCCATTCTCTGTTCCAATTTCCCGACGCGTCTGCACAAAATGACACATTAAGGTGTTAAAATATGTTAAACTATACCGAAACATCTTAAATCTAGACTATAATCAAAATAAAAATAAAAACAAAAATAAATAGCGGTCTGCTATTAGTCCTAAATATACAAAAAACATACGGGCTGGGCCTGCAAGCTTAAAGATTAACAATTTTATATATTTTAGAAATCTGTAATTAAAATAAAAGAAAATTAAGATGATAACTAACAAAGTGGGTCTTGCTAAGACCAAGAAAAAGTTGTAACAAAAGAAACGAAAAACTGACCTGTGGCGATGCAGAGCTCTCCCTCTTAAAACTAGTTGAAAAGTGGTTGTAATTCTCTTCTGTGTACTTCAGTCGTATGACGTATGTAGGGGGGAGCGAAATTCTGTGGGCATTAGCCAAAATGAAGTGATTGTCCGTTATCTGCAACTCGTCTTCTATTATCGAAGGGGGTCGGAAAACTCGGAAAAACGTATACATCTTTCAAAATATAACTTACCAGTATGGATACATTCTTTTAAAATAATTCTACTTTAATTAAACTTAGGAGATAATATAATCAATTAATCAATATTGTTTAGGAAATAAATTATATATATATATATAGTAAAAAATGTATATTTTCACTATTCAAGTATTCACTCTGACAAGTATTCTTATCTTGTCACATGAACAGGCCTTTGTGGAAAGGGGCTTCTCTGTAAATAAAGCAATTGAAATTGAAAATTTAAGTGACTCATCATACATTTTTCAACACACAGTATTTGATTACATAAAATTTTCTGGAGGTGTTCTTAGTATCGAAATTAATAAAGAAATGAGATCAGCAGCAGCTTCTGCAAGAAGTGGAGTTCGTTATTTAGAAGTTCAGTATTTAGAAGAACAAAAATCTTTAACTAAATCTGAAAATTCAAAGAAGAAAAGAAATATTATTGAGGAAGAAATTGATTATATGAAGCAGAAGAAAAAATTTCTTCAAAGGGACATTAAAGATATTAATGAAGAAGTAGATGCTTTAGCAGATGAAGCTGAGACCAGCAGGAACGTTGATTTGTTTATCAAAGCAAATGAACTTAGAAGAATAGTTAAAGAAAAGGAAATAGACATAAATAAATTAGATGTTAAAATAGCTGAAAAGATTTCAGATTTAAAAAAAGCACAAATGTTTTGTATCTTTTATTGTACAGTTTATTATTCTAAAGCTGCATCACCTCTTCTGTTTCTTGGATCACACTGCGGCTGCCTTCGCTTCCATCTCTCGTCTCAATGGCCAAATAGTCTGCATTCTGCCACACAGCTTGGAGAACCATCTAACTGTTGTTGAGGTTACAAATGTGCTTGTAGAAAAGAAGCTGATGGCCATATAATATTCATTGTTGTTCTCTGCATGTACACAGTAGTCTGTTTTCGTTTTAAAAAAAATATCTGAAAATTGTGCAAATATCGTATTGTGGATGTTTTTATTCTTTGCTTGTACACAGTGATAAATTTTTGCTTTTAGAAACATCAGAGAATTGAAAAAATTTCTATGCATAAAATTTGATCGTTTAAGAAGTACATCTTCATGGGATGCAAATTTTTGCATTTTTAAATTTTGGGCAGAATACCATATTTCTAAAGGAATGCAGTACTCTCTTTTTATCAGCCAGCAAACTGTACTCCAATAATACAGTTCCTTATGAGATAAAAGATATATGCTCAACTCAAGATTGATATCTGAAGGGAGAAACTCATGCTTTGGGAAAACGCATGTGCATACCTGGGTTGCCATTTAACCCGTAACAGGGGAGGTCAAATATTAAGACATAACCGGGAACGTGCGGTCACAGAGACTGCTTATCGTTATGGTTTAAATAAAATGTTCTAATCAAAATATTGAAATTTTATTTTACCCATACATTTTATAAATACTTATCTTCGAACAGGGTGGAAAAAAATTACAAAGAAATTAATTAACACTGTGAACATCGTTTCTGCAACATGAACATTTTTTTATGAAAAACCACTTGCAAATGTAAATTATGAAAAACAAACCAGAATAACTATTACTTTTATGAATAATAATTATTTTCCATTAATTTAACATGCAATAGATACATTCAGATGAAAAATACAAATATTGTACGAAACATAAAAAAAATGACAGTACCTTACTATCAGTAATACCATTGTGTTCTTGCAAAAGATATCAACTTACTCAGCATATTCTTGTGCACATTCATGACATAATTTTTGTGTACATACCAAACAAACTGGCGTTTTACAACTTACGCATAAATATGAAGTTTTCAGTTCTTTCTTTTTCTCTAATATTTCTTTTGTGAAAAGGACTTCCCAAACGCTTTTAGGATCCATATTTTCACCCAATTATCCATATGCTCATAATCCTGGAAGATGAACTATATTATGCACGGGAATTTTCACATTTCGTTGAGGTTCAATAGACGACCACTTGAAGCAGTTCCTCCCATAATAATATTTTATAGATGAAATGGATTCAGCCTCTGATTCAGTGCATTCATTGTCAGATTCAGAAAATTCTGATGTCATGGAATGCGAACTTTCAGTTGCAAAATCTTCTTGGCATTCATCTTCATCACTAAATTCACTTTCAACTTCATCAAGAATTCTTTACAGCATTTCTGCATAACACGAATTAGAAGGATATATGATATTTCTCGGACTGAGTCTCAGAGTCATGTTTCTACCTGGGGCAGAAATCGTAACACTGAGAGGGAGGTGCGGTCTGACATACCACTCTCAGACAATGGAGCAGAATTTCACAATGAAGCAGGTGCAAAAAATGTTAGCCAATATGTGAGAATTATCAAGGTCACAAAAGGAGAAGCTAGCAGAAGAATCCACTCAATCAGACTAAATATAGAATAGGGATGATAGGAATAACACCTGTAGTGGTCTCTGAGACCGCACCTCCCCAGTTATGGGTTAAATACCTTTTGGCAAAGTCAGGGGTTGCCTATTTTGGAGTGCGTTGCCTTGTGAATGTTTTCAGGGGCTTGCGAATAATCAGAAAGAACTATAATTTTTTAAATCAGTAAAGTCACAACAAAGCAATACTCAAGTGTGCTAAGTCTTGAACAGAAAGTTTCTTTGGCAATTGAAATGTTATTGATAGTTCTGTGTTGTTTAATGTTAATTTTAGCGTATATTTTGTCTTTTAGATTGTGTTAAATCAGCTGTATTTGTTTCAAATGAATTAAATTTTAAAAACTGAAAATTATTCCTTATAAGCACTCTAGTTCTTTGTAAGTCACTAATTCCAAAATAGGTTATTATTAGGCATTTTTTCTCATTCTTCAGCAATTATATAACTGTTAAATACATGGTGACTCCTTATTATTTGGAAAGTGAAGTTATATAAGAGGTGGTTATAATTATTTTAAATCAAATGTAATGCTGTTATATTATCTCTTTAAATGTTCTTACTTCACTCCTTGATTATTTCTTTTACATTTAATAACAATCATATAAAAAATTGACATTGATTTTCAGGCATTACTTTTCATGAATGGTATCAAGAATGCAGAGAAGCTTTTCTAGCTAACAGTGAAATTACTATGCAAGCTCAAATATCAGAATTCAAAAATCACAAACTTTTGGCCTCTCGGAAAGTAAGTTTGTGTATTATTTTATAATTTTTCAACTGTTACTCTTAGTTTTGGATTATTATTTAATAAGCTGGATTTGCTAGAAAATTTATTAAGATTCATTCTGGAACTTGAAAATAGAAGTATACAGACGCTAAGAAGAATAGTACTTATTAACTATTGGCTGTAATTTTAATTTATACATAAATACATGCAAATTCATTAACTATTCTGTATAAAATACTTAAAAGTTTAATTCCCGATTAAAAAATTAAATCAGTTAATATATGAATGCAGTCTTTTCCTAAATGTAAAATCTGTAATGTCTTTTATTTCACACTTTGGTTGCATTTTTGTTTTATTTTTAAGACCATAGACATGTTCTAATTTTGTGAAACTTACAAATCTTGATGCACAGTAACAGATAGTTTTCATGCAGACATGGTATAGTTATCACTTAAAATTTTCTGTTCAGTGTTTATCTGAAGCTGAAAATTAAAGTTATTCATTTATTACTATTTTTTACATTGTAAATTTTTTCCCTGAAACCCAGTATTTGATTTTACTTTATACTGTTTCAAAAATGTTGTTTGATTTTGATTCATATTTTGTTTTTTGATTGTGAGAATTTAGTTTTCTGGTTTTATTACATGTTATCAGTAAAAGATAAATTTTAATTTATGTAAACGTAAATAAAAGTAAAATATAAAAAAATAAGTTTGCCAGTACTACAAAAATACTTATTCTCTATATTGACTTCTTAGTAAATAAGAAATTGTATAGAAAATAAATACTTTTCAAACAAAATTATTTCCATACATCCATTTGTTAAAAACGGGTAGTAAGCCAAAAAATAGATTTTCTCTTTCTAAAAATGTTTATGATTTTATGGTTTATTTATTTGCTAGTCAATGTTTTACTACCTTTGTTTTATTTTGTTGCATTTTTAATTCAGTATGTTATTATGTTTTTACTATAGAAATTAAAATACTATTAACTTACTTATTATATTTAATATTGATAAAATGCCCTTATTTATTATTTTAAAGAGAAAGCTTTTTGCTTGAAACATTGAATAATTGCATGTAATTATATCAGACAATAATATTACTGTAATTTGACTTCTAATCAAATTTATAGTATAAATGAATGTGTATATTAAATATATATATAGAGAGAGGGGGCATAAAAATATGCAGTCTTACTACATTAGTATAGATCTAAGTGAAGTTTATAAAAGGATTAATATTTTGTATGTTTATAGAGTCCTGATGGAGTTGAATTGTGGTATATTCCTGTAGAACAGAACACTTTAATACAGTTTTTGGAGAGCTGTGAATAAAGGTTGTACATAAATATTTCCTCTGTTTACAATTTACACCAGGTATGTGTTTCATTTTAATACAATCTTATAATGGCAATAAATGTTTTAATTGGTTCAAAATGATTGACACTACAATGCTTTTCTTTATATTAACTTTTTGTTGTTGTTAGGCTATTCAGATAGTGCTATGGGTGAAGATGACAGCCCTGGCAACCTGCAAAATGTTGTCATCATAGAAATTTGATCTCTTAAACGAGACCCCCTAATTTTTAGCAATTCAGCAAGGATATATTTATCTTTTAACAAAGTGAATATGTATTACATTGGGAGCATTTGCTGCCAAGCTAATATCTTATTATTTACCATTGCTTTGACAGTCTTCATATAACTGCTACAAGTCATGCTTTAAGGGTATTTCAGCACCACAGCTATTAAGTTTGTTGTTGAAACACTTCTTATTATGTCTTATATTTTCATTGCATTGAACATAATATAGCTGATTTATGCAAGGTCCAGCGAATATGGAATTGAGGCAATATGGTGTCCCATAAGCTGGCCACAATAGGGTGACTGACGTGGAGTCGAACATTATCATGTTACAAAATGCACATCATGCTTCCAATTGTTGTTATAACGTGCAGTATTAATCATTGTTGGTGTTATCATCAAGAAGTAGCCAATCAAATGACAATTTTTTTATTTTTATTTATTTTTTTTTTTTTTATGATCCCAGAACACACTTGCATTTGCATCTACATAAGCATTGCCATAGCTTTTTGTGATGAGGTACTTAACAGCATGCTTCCACTGCATGCCTGGCATTTCTTCTTTAGTATCTACTGGCATTAATTCTTTAGTATCTTCTGGCATTAATTATTAGCAAAGAGTGTTTTCAAATCCATGCTATATAGCTTCAGCAAAAGTTGGCACGTACCTAACAGGTCACTGCTTTTGCTCTATAGTGGCAATAGGTACACTTGTAAAAAGATATTTGCCATCTTCAAGTCTTGATGAAGGATATGAAGGAACAGGCTGATCTTAATAGATTTACATCTTATCATCCATTTTGCAGTATGTGATTTACCTGTTTGCCATTATTAAGTTGGACTCGCACTGGATTCTATATCCAACAGATGCCTGGCAATTGTGTCAGCTACTTGTGCACAGTTGCTAGATATTTGTCTGTTTTACCTTTTGCAGTTGAGCCTTGCCATGTTTTAATTCTAATATCCAAAGTGCTGCAGTTTGTTGCAACATTCTTACATGCTGCTCTAATCACCACTGCTAGTGGACTGTAACTGCAAAATAACAAAGCTAATTTCTTTTGAAATTTATCTTTTATTTATCCGTAATGTAACCATTCAATTAGCTGCCTTTCAAAAGTGAAACAAACATCAATCTATCAAAACATTAACATCAAGAAAGAAAACTATTTTGGTGCATGCATGTTACAGGATTCATTGTTAGGCAATGCCAGAGAAGAAGAAAGTTTTCACTTAGCAGACTATCAGGTCCAACATCTTGCCCAATGTTGAAATACTAATTTCAAAACTAATATACATAATTTAAGACATTTAAGTTAGATATGTATTAGTTCTAAACAACTAAATGCAATATATCAATTGAACAAACAAGCAAAAGACTGAATTTTACAGTGGAAGAAACATGCAATATTAATACAAAAAATTATAATACAATTTCACTACTTCAATCATCCGTAGGCAGAATGTGTTATCCAAGTTTTATCAGTCTTGAAGGGTTTTGATAATAACAGCATGGATTTTACCATTGTTTCTAGGTATGGTATCGAAGTTGTGGCATACTATCCAAGTGCATAGAGGTAGTTTATCCTCTTTAACTAATATAAGAGAACTGAAAAGCAAGGCTCAGAGCATTAAGGGGTCTTCCAATTAAAAAATGACCAGGGGTCAAAGTTTCAAAGTCATTGGAATCTGAAGGTAAGAGGTGTGTGTATTTGGTGTATTTAATTATGGCAAAACACACGAGGGCTATCTGCCTAAGGGAAGGGATGCCTTCATGGAGGACTTTCTAAGGGAAACTGGCTCGTATACACGTTACACACGTCTGAAGGTAAGAGTAACGAAGGTCTACTGTTTAATATATTTTCGATTTTTATTTATGACAGTCAAAAATTCTTAGAGAGTTAAGTTTGCATTTAAATCAATGCCATTAACAGAAAAGGGAGTTGCACCAAAACTCTTTCTTTTGGTAATGGTGCAATAAGTTGTTGGGCAATTTTTGGTTAATTATATACTATTTTGGGGGTATTGTTTCTGCCATTAAATGGCCAAAATTCCTTTTGAACACAATGCAACAAAGTTTGAGCACCAACATGTAATTTTTTTAAATGAAAGTGTTGCATAATTAAAGTAGTTAATTTATAATCCCTGATCAGCAGGACTAGATGCTTTTTATCATAAGACAAAAGTGATTTATTTAATCTGCCACCCACCCTAAATGTTCTGTTTTCGTCAAGGAAAGGTTTTAAATTACTTAAGTGACTATCCTTTAGATTTTTACCACAACTAACTAAGGGCTTTTTACTAAGGGCTTGAATTTCTCTTTTAAATACTATTTCCTGTACTAGCTTTATGATGGACAGCTTGGCACATGTGAATTTATCTCTAGTAATAGGACCTAATGAATCTTACCTTATTGATAACTGGAAATAAACCTATGAATAAAACTAAGATGGTTCAGATAATTCATTGTCCTAGTTCAGTTTTAGAGACTATAGCTTTTGAAGGAATATTTTCTCTTTACAAATGACTGGTCCTATAAATCCAATAGGATCACACAGCTGAGCAATGACTTAAAAGACGTCTCTTTTCGTAAAAGATGATTTATCTTGGAAAGCAACTTTAAAAGTAAAGATGTCGGATTCCGGTTATGAAATTATGCCAAGAATTTTTGTAAATTCAGTAAAATCAAAGTGAAACTTTTTTTTTTTTTTTTTTTTTTTTGTACTGAAAGTTCCAACATTCTTTTCCATTTATGTAAAGACATTCCATAACTTCTGAATATCTTTATGGGTTGATTCTTTAATTTAATGGCAGACTCAATATTAAGGACTCCCATTACTATATCGTCCATACAGACATCAGAAAGAGTCACTTCAGAAGCTAATGGACATTTCTGTTCTTCATCCAAAGCTAACTGTTTCAGTGTTATTATAGCCAGAAATAGAGCACATTTGGTACCATATGTAACAGTGTTTAGTCTGAAAAAGCTAGGTTAGTCGTCTTCATGCTCTTTCCATAAGATACATAGCAGATTCCTTTGCGATGAGTCAATTAAAATCTGTCTAAACGGTTGTTTATTGTCTGCAACTAATGCTATTTTGTGTTTAATAAATTGACCGATTAAAATCAAAAATGTCTTATTTAACTTCTCCTGATAGTAAAATATCGTTCAGACTTAAACCTGAAGTAATAATGGTTAATGCGTTAAACACAATGCGCAGTTTCATAGATGACTTTTCAGATTTGTAAATTTCTTGATGAAGTAACAGGTAGAGGATTTTCTTCTTCAAGTCTTTCCGTATGATTTAAGCTTTCATAATCCTTAATACAACCTGTTTAAAACCTTTCTAGGTTAGGGTTTTTATTTAACCTTTTATTCATTTGATTAAGACAAACGTCTTAATCAAACATTAGCTATGTTTCTCGAATCACCTAACTGTTGAAGTGCTTCTTCTTGGATGGGCATCTGTGTTATGAAACATCCACTCTTGTCTCTCCTATGTGTCTTTTGATAGTGAAATTTACAAAACTCCTCTTCTGCACTTTGGAGAGACTTGTTGGCTATTTTTTTGATTTGCTAAAACTTAATGCATCCTTCTAAGCTTTAGGACTGAAAGATTAGCCCTCGGTAATGATTTGAATTTTCAGTTTCAAAAACACCTTTAGCAATAAACCTAAAAATTGAATCTTGAAAAAAGAAAGTACTACACGATCGTATCTTTTGCTGTTTCATTAACTCAAAAAAGACCTCAGCACCCAGTATGAGGTTGATCTTTCCTGTCTTGTCAAAATCTGGGTCCACTAAGTATATGTGCTCAGGTATTTTAAGATTCTCCACATTAAATGCGGTAGCTGGTACAAATTCCGTTGTTTTATGTACAATGAAAAAGTTGGCTCGTGTTGAAAAAGAAGAATTTCCATTGGTAATAAGCACCTAAGCATTTCAAGCTTAGGTGCTATAAGCATTTCAAATTTAACATTTGTCACATTTCCACCCAACCCACTAACAGGCCTCTTTTTTGGTTCCTTTCTCAACTGTAAATTATTTTCAAAATCGGAAGCTATAAAGTTTGCTTGACTGCACAAGTCTAACAAACAACATTCTTTACTATAGTATGCATTTTGTGGGTTCCACACCCAAACTATGGCAGTTGCAAAGAGAAAAGTTTTGTTTCTGTGCTCATTTTGAATCGAAAAACTTTGTAATTTCGTAACTTCCTTTCATTCTATTGAAAATTCCTTCACTGGAAGTACTGCTAGCTCCTGAAGTGAATAGTAAGTGAACGTTCTGAAACCTGAAAATGTGGTTCATTGGTGCAACAATTGCTCTGATTGCAGTGCAAAAGCAAATTATGTTTGCCATACAAAAACTGCAGGTATATTTAGAAGCACATGAATTCATTTTGTGCAGCATATTTAAATAGTTTCAAAATAGTTTATGCTTTTTCACAACATTGAATCTTTCTATAGGTTTTATTTCTAAAAATAATGATCATTTATACAATGGATGAACATTTTTGCAAAGCTCACACTTAGTTGAATCTGATTTCACAACAAAATTCTGATTTTTAATATGGTTTGGATTAACTTTATTTTTGTTAACAAGTTGCATATTCTCCAAGTTTGGACACTCATTTCCTAAATAATCTATGAAAGATCTCCAGTCAAGCAGATCTGTAGACTTTAAAGGCATGTCAAATTGACATCTTGATTCTTTATCTAAATTTTCTAACATTAAATTTGTGATTTTGTCCTCTCCTGCCTTTGTTAAATTACTAAGTTAATAATACTTTCCATATTAATTTTATTAATGGTTTTAATAGGGAAAGTAATTCACAGAAAAAGTTACAAGATATTTCTCACCAATTTTGGAAGTTTCACATGAGTAAAAAAGACACTGCATATGAAAAATGCAATAAAGGAGCATTTCTTGTCAGCAAAAATATTTTACCTGTAATTATTGAACATTGAAGGAAATTTTATCAGAGCGTGAGGAAGAAAATTTTACTATACACATTGTAATAAACCGCTGTTCATTTAAATGAAAATCTTCACTTAATGTTAAAGCATATCATCTTTGCCAGGATTATAATGGTTTAATAAATATAAACTCTAAACGGTACGTATATATACATATAGCTTATTGTTCGATACAGGCTATTGTTTTTCTGTTTCATATTTGGAATCTTTTTTAGACATAATGTAAATAGTCAGATGCAAAGTTTTGCAAAAGTGTTAATCTTAGCCATGGAACTTCATGATTTATCCTACAATTATGCCATGCATTTTGCCTCCCCTATCTAAATAAAATTTTTATTCTCTACTACAGTCCTTGTTTTTGAACTTTTGATACTAAACCTTCACAGTCATATGATACAACAATAGTACATAAAGCTACATACTTAATTTGGTGACATTCTGTAGTTGACTTTTTGCAACAGAACTGGAAGTAAATGGTTGTTCTAATCTGGTACCATGATAGTCCCATTTCAGACACATTGCACTTAATGCTAATGATATTTTTTTTACAAATTTCACAACACAGTGTTCTACAGCAAGTCTCTCTCTTTCAAACAGCAAAAATCATTTAAAAAAATATGATTGAACATGGCAATATAAACTGTTTGTGCAGATGACATTTGTGGGTGCAGGAAACTTTCATTAAAACCCGATATTTTATATTGCAGTAGACTGAGTTATTTTAATACTTAAATGTTGAATTAATAAGATCCCTGTGTACAAACTTCAATGTGTGTGTGTATATATGATATTTTAATGAGCATTGCTTGAAAGAGATGCTATGATAGAAGAAACTGGTACTTTTAACATCTAGCAGTCGTAAAGGCTGAGTGTAGATGCATGAAGACGATGCTGCCAGAACTGAATTCGAAGACTCGCAATATTTATTTTTCTGCACATCAAAAAACATTTTTTATAGACAAGATATTTCTAAAACATAATTAACTACAATAATTTTTATGTTACACGGGTTAAGAAACAATACTATGTCATCTTAGGTAAAGAACAAAAGAGAAGATTAAGCATAGCAGCTCAGAGCTGTTTTGCAGGGCAGGAGAAGTTAAGAGAAGTGCCGTGATTGCTCATGAAGCAGTATTTATGCTAGGCAGGTGCATATGTATGTAGCTAGCGACTGGTTAATTTTAGGTTTTAGTTCTCTTTGCAAGCAACGTTATGTTAGTGTTGTATGATTTTGGAAAGATCTCAAATTTGGGAGAAAAGATGAACTTAGGGGGAGAACATCAAATTTAGAATAGTCAGTTTTGAAGTTGCCAATTATTTCTTAGCTTAACCATCATGTTTTATCTTACATATATATATACTGTTGCGTGTGCATGAGTTTGTAATAGATTGAATGCATACCAGTCTGTATCACAGATTGATAAAATTTATTTATCAAAGAAATGTTTCAGAGTTCTGGAATTTTCCACAGAAATACTCATACAGGTGTTCACAGTATCACAGAGTACAGTCAATAGTTACACTCCAAACTACTGAGAATGTTAAACACAACTTAATGCAAAGTGCATCTAAAGAGAAAACTAACACAACTTAATGCAAAGTGCATCTAAAGAGAAAACTATACTCCAAACTCACGCTGAACTAACAACAACTGAAAACAGATGCTCTCTCCAGCCGCTGAGATATTTCTAATACTTTCTGCTTCTTGAAATTACTGGAAGGCAGTATGAAGGTCAAATTATGGTTACAGCTAATATAGTTATATTTATTCAATTACAGTGATACAGGGACCAGACAAAAATGTCACCAAATGGTTGCTAGGTTTGGTGACTTTTGGCGATAAAAATTAGTCACCAAAATCGTTTCCAGCTTGGCAATATCACGCCAAATTACCAAAATACCTATTTAACTTGGCATAGCTTTTCTTTCTAGATTTTTTATGTTACATTACACAGAAAAATAGAAAAAATCTACGTATAATTCCACTAAAATCATCTATCTGTATAGAATATTCATAAAAATATTTATACACTGTGTCACAAAAATTTCTTTAAACAAAAATATCCCAGTATTATTTTCTTACTGAAAACTTAATTAATTATAGAAAAAATAGTAAGAAATTTCTTACTATTTTGTCTATAATTAGTTCATGACCAAGAAAATAGTAAGAAATTTAGATCGTATTCTCTGTATTTTTGTTGTTTTGGGATTTCTTCATTAAAAAATGATTTGATGTTTTTATTTATTTATTTTTTAATTAGGAAATTTTGGGATTTTACTGGTTTTAAATTTCATTTATATCTTTGTGGATTTGGTTCTAAATTTCTTACTATTTTGTCTATAATTATATATGTTAGTGTATTTGTAGTGTAATATATAATTAATATATTCTTTCATCAATAAATTCTAACATTTGTTTTAACTGAGGATTTTGCTTTTTATTGGCATATTGTATTATTATAAGGTAAATGATTCAAGATTCCTTAATTTGTGTTTTGATGTAGTTGCTTTATTTTTAACTGTTAGAGTTTATCATACAAATACTGTTATATATTCTATTGCATCTAATGAGTTTTTTTTTTTTTTTTTTTTTTTTTTTTTTTTTTTTTTTTAATATGTACAGGTCATTGTTTAAGAAGAAAAGTCCTTTCATCTTGAAGCTGTATTCATTGTTCATATTGAAAGATATTTGTAAAAATTACATACTGTATGCTTTGTGAAATGTATTTAAATTTGTATATTGTATCCATTTCTATAAATTTTATAATAAACTTATGCTAATAAAAATATTTTCATGCTGTTTTATAATTGTTCTTTGGCCGAAACTGAAATGGCAGTTATAATTTTATTCTTTTTTTTAAATGAAAATAATAAAATCTTGAATTTGATAAAATTTATAAAAAAATAAATGTGCATATTTGTCTAAAAAATCTGAAAATACAAGTGTAACAAAATATTTTTTATTTGTAAAAATATCAAGTTTTCAATATATCTTAGAGAGTCCTTCAGTCCACATATCAAAGCATGTGTCAAATACATTTTGTTGAAGCTACTGAAGTGAAGCAAACTTTTGCAGCTGAATTAATGTCAGTATTGAAATTGAAATTATTTTGAAACGACAAGAAATTACATAGAGGACAGTACCTTAAATGCTCTAAAATGTGATTCTAATATATTTTATAAGAAATTGCCGAACCCAAGCGGCAAAATGGGGAAAACATTTTCATGGCATAGTGTTGACTCTGACCAATTTTACATCACTTTCTTGATGTGTGGTGTCACAGATATTTGAACACTAAAACATAATATGCAGCACTGACAGTAGTTTTCAGAGGATTGGCTCGCTGACATGGCCTTACTTTTGCAACAATAATAAAGAAAAATGACCTCTGCCTTTCAACATAATTTGTTTAGTGGAATTTTTTTCCAGGAGGGAATTAGTTGATTTGCTATATGGTTTGTAAGGTTTGCCTCATTTACGAAGTAAATTGACCTGTGTTGGACCTTGTGACTCTTAGTGAAATAAAGATCCATCATCAATGATAATGGACCATGTTTTAACAAGAGTTATTACTATTTTCAGGAAGCTGACATTTTTTTTAATGTCCATTTTCCTCACATGACAATAATGATGTACTCTGGCTATAATTTGTTTACTGTTTATGAGAGATTGTTGTGGAGCACATACAGTGTAGTCTAGCATGTGAAGTAACAACATTTTTCAAATTTTAGTTGCTAGCACTAGGTTTTTCATGTGATATTCATCAATTTTCTTATAAGGTTGCCTAGACATTGCATTTTCTAACATTTTCAGGTCGACCGGATTTAAAAGTAAATTCCATGAGAAAATTACCTTTTTTAAAGTCACAGTGGTCTAAAGGTCCCAGGCTCACCTCTCTCTCTCTCTCTTTTTTTTTTTTTTTTTTTTTGGGGGGGGGGTAAGTTCATGTTATTAAATTAAATGTTTTACCCAAATAATAGCACTATGTTTTAAAGTAAACTTTTATAGCACACTATATTTTAGTGTGCTCCATCATCATTTTGTAACTCCATCATCATTGACCTGCATTGTAGTATGCGAAACTATAAAAGTATTCTGTATTTATATAACTTGAAATTTTGCATATAAATACAGGATAAGTCTACTGTTTTAAAAATTTTTGTGAAAGATTCTTCTTAAATTCAGAAAGTTGTCTTCAGCTTCTTACTTTGGTTCTCACAATGCTATCAGTTTTGAGGGAAAAAAAGGGGGACTTGCTATTTTTCTAAGAAGGTATTTCTATATCTTGTGTTATATTTAGGATTTTAAAATGGTTCAAATAAATATTTAAATTATGAAGCAAATTCTATTTATATGCATACAAAATTAATTAGGGTAAGTAAAATACATTACTTACCCTAATTAATTAATAATACATTACTTACCCATATAAGACAAGGCATGGCAATACTTCTTCTAAGAATTGCATACTAAAGCAACTATTCCATCCCAACAATTAGCATAAAAGGCCCCAAAATGTTGAGAACATTTTTGCTACCTCCTTATATTCCCCCATAGTTGCAACAGCTTACTATGATTATTAATTAAAAGTGGAATAAATCTAATGTTAGTACTTGCACTTTTTCCTAGCATGTAATTTATTCCCATGCTTATCTTACTTGTATGTTTGTATACTCTTTAGTACATATAATTCATAAATAAAGTGTCAAATAGTTATTTTTAATTACACTAGAACTGCATTTGTGCCTGTTGGAGCAGTATGATAATTATTGAAAGTTATATTCAAAAATCAAAGATTCAACATTGGTTCCATGTAAAAGTTTTCTTTTTCATGCATTCAGTGTTGATCAGTCTTTGCAGTGACAACCAGTCCCAGTTTGCAGTGATCTCATGCTTTAAATTAAGTGCAAAGCAGCATAAAGCTGTTGAGAACTTCACTGCAATAAGAATAATAGCAACATCAACAAAAACTGGGAAGTATACACTATGTCCACCAATATTCTTACCAAACTTTTATTTTCATAACTGTTGGTCGTACACATATATTTCCAGTTGCAAAAATGTTTCAAATGAAGCAAAAATTCTTTTGGGGAGGATATTAAATTTAAAGAAATAAATATTGTAAAAATTATATTTAGCTTTTTATGTGCTCCCTGAACTTGATACTTATGTTGTTAAATTGAAATAAATAATTAAAATTGTTATAAAAAATAAAACACAAAAGGTTTAACACCCATATCATAAAAAAGACATTAAATTTCAAAATTTGCAATTTTTGACGCCATTTTTTAATTTGCATTGAGGAATTGGTTAATAAATAAATTACAATAATTTGAGGTTGACTTTTCCCCCCTTGCATTTCATTCAGTCATATTCTTTGGTGATTTGCTAGAGGCTTGAATTTATAATTTTGTTACATTTATTATGCTGAAAGAATATTTACACAAATGTAAGTTTTCAAACTCTGAAAATATATTGTTAGTATTCTCATGAAGTTTTATTACTTTAGAATCATAATCTAATAATCATGCAAATAAATCATCTAGAAATATTTTTACTTTAAATTATTGCAAGTAATGTTGCTAGTTGATTATGTGCCTATATTGAAGCCTGCCAATGTTTTCTATAATATAAGTTCTGTGAGATTCTGACAATCTCCATTTAAAAAATTGTATGGATCAATATTTTTCACGATGATTTGCACTGAAATACTCGTTATTTGATCTATTAGCAGCAGAACCAATTAAAAAAAATCATACTAAATTTAATTGTAATCATTATTACGTACAGTTATTAATTTCTAGTACAAAGGGGCTTTGTCCCTGAAGGATTATAGTTTTCGTTTTGCGATTTTGCGTTGAAAACTTTGAAAGGCTGTATCACTTTCCAGTTCATTGCCACCAAGTACTATCGCCCTGTATTATATTTGAAGAAATTAAATAATGATGAATCTGCATAAGTGTATGTATGTTTCTAGCATTGTGATATAACAACGGTACTTAGAGCCGTCCAATTTTGAATGACTTAATCCTATTGCGAATATGGGCATCTGAAAGCCGAAATTTGGGATTTGTTTTATTATCGATTTCATATTTTGTAAACCTTTAACGAATTTTTGATTAACCAACTCAACGGTTTAAAGGAGAGCAATGGGAACATTCTAGGAGGGGACTTTTCACTAACTATTAAGAACATATAGTGAATTTGAGTTTTAGAAAGCAGCGCTTCCTTTTACTCTGTATCAGGTGAAGAACATCGGTAAAACAAAAAGACGAAAGTACGAGGGCAATGCCAAAAAAAAGGTCCCCTATATTTTTAGATATACAAAGAACCGTTTATTTTCTATAATTGCTAAATCACTTTAAAGATTGAAGAATGCTTTATTTTTCAACATAATCGCCATTTCAGTCGATGCATTTTTGTAGACGCTGTGGCAATTTTACAATGCCCATGTCATACCAGCTTCCCGCCATGCCCTTCAGGAAGCGTTGAATCATCAACAGTTCAATCTTCAGAAGAATCAACCCATTGCTGTTTGTGGTCTTCTGTCAGTATACGTGGCACCCATCTTGCACACACCTTCCGATATTGCAACTTTTCCTTTAAAATCCTGAGAATGGTGCTTCTGGAAACCTGAGAAACCAAAATGCAGAGAGCATCCAGAGTGATCCTCCGATCTTTACGCATGAGTTCCTCAACTTTCGCGATTGTCTCGTCGTCAATTGATGGCCTCCCGCTCCTATCTTCGTCATGAATTTCAGCACGACCGGCAGTAAACTCTACACCACTTGCGAACGTTTTTGACATCTATGCACGACTGTCCATACACTTCCGTCAATGGGCGGTGAACTTCAACCGGTTTAACGCCTGTTGCGTTCAAAAATCGAATAATTCGCACTTGGCGGTAACGTTTATCAGGAGCTCCATTTCGAATGGTTGTCAAGCCAAGACTGAGCATCCGAAAACTCCAACTTGCTTTATTTGCCGCGATTAACCTGCGAAATTGCAAGTTGTGTTCCGGCTATCGAAACTTGGTGCTTCTAGGAGCGCTGCAGGTAAGGAAATGCCGAACGTAGTTCTCGTGGAGACAGGATAGCAGATGCAGGGTGTGTGACCAATGTCACGTGATGAGCGATAAGACATCTGGTTGGCGATGAGGTATCCAGGCATCGTAGCGCTGTAAATCTGAAGTTTTACAATACATAAAATAGTACTAAATCAGTTCATAAAAGGTGTGTGTTGCAGTCATAAATGCAGAAAATAAAATACGATTCCAAAAAGTATAATAGTATATACAGGAAAATTATAAGTAATATCTTGTGGGCGTGGCTGTGTGTGTCACATGATCATCCGGCTAAGATTTCTAAACATCATTATTTACAAGTCAAATAAGTTTTCAGAGTACTACATACTTAGAAACACAAATTATGTTGGAAAATCCTGGTTTCCACTGAGTAGAAAAGCGGCATATGGACGGAGGTGCCTGTCCTCGTGTAAAATTTCATAGTGAAATAGGTTGAAAATGTCCATATGTTGGCACTCCTTAGCGGCGTCATAAAATGCCGTGTTAGTTCTTCTTAAATATTCCACTACTGTATCCATTTTTAAATCTTCATGGAGACGTTTGTTCTTCACATACGGGTGTGCATTTGTGATAATTCTTAAAAATTGGTTTTGCACAACTTGTAATTTTTGGATTTCACCCTTCGTAGCGGTAGTCCATGCTGGCGAAGCGTACGTCATGATGGGTCGGATTGTGGCTAGATAAATAAGTCGTTTCTTGTCCAACAAAAGTTTTGAATATTTCCCTATCATGGGATATAAACATTTTATGACTTTAATCGCTTTATCCCTGATTTGTTGGATGTGATGCTGCCATCTGAGCTTGTCGTTGATGGTGATGCCCAGATATTTAGCTTTTTTCACGATAGGCACAGCCTCGTTAAAAAGATAAACACTTTGCCTGATCGGAACATTTTTCTTCCTTTTCCTTATGAGTAGGAGCTGCGATTTTTGAGCGTTAATTCGTATCTTCCAATATCCACACCATTGTTCTATGGAGGGAATAGTGTCTTGGAGTTTCCGAATAGCATGATTGATGTTAGCAGACTTCACTGCCAAGGCAGTGTCGTCTGCATAACAGGCTAGCATAGAATTATGATTTAAATGTAATCTCGGAAAGTCTGAAACGTAGAATAGATAGAGTATAGGGCCAGTCACAGAACCCTGTGGAACACCGCTAGTCATTATTTTAGTGCTGGATAATTCATTTTTACAGAGACTCTGAATGTCCGATCCCTGATAAAAGAATGGATTAGCAGAATGAGTTCTCTGTCCAGTTGAAGGTCAATTAATTTAGCAATTAAGCCCTCATGCCAGACGCGGTCGAATGCTTTCGCCACGTCTAGCATGAGTATAGCAACATTAAGTTTGCAGTGCAGAGCTGCACCAGCGAATTCGGTTATTCGGACAAGTTGCTTCGTTGTTGAGAGGTGAGTACGGAACCCAAATTGTTCCGGCGGAAGATGCTGAAAATATGGTTTCAGTCTATTCAGGATAATTCTCTCAAAAATTTTGCCTAAGCCCGGCAGTAGACTAATAGGACGATATCCGTCTGGTCGGGTGTGATCTTTGGCCGGTTTAGGTAGTAAAATAATTTTAGCAATTTTCCAAGGTGTTGGAAAGTAAGAAAGAGCAAGACAAGCATTAAAAATACTTGTCAGGCTGCAGATGATGTTAGGCGGTAAATTTTTAATTGCTGTATTGCTGATTTCATCAATTCCTGGAGATTTCTTTTGTCTCAGGTGTTTGATAATATTAGTCGTTTCAGTAGGAGTGGCATATTTAATCGGAAGTCTGACTGAAGGGGCGTTGAGCCAATCCCTCACTCGTAGGAGGGTCTTTAATTCGAAATCAGAGTCATTTGGCCAATCATTTGGCGAGAACTGTTCTTGGAGGTGTGCTGCGAAGATTTCTGCCTTTTCCTGATTGGAGATGGCAATATTACCTCTGTCATAGAGGGGTCGATTACTTGTGAAGGAAGTTTTAAATTTTTTGATTAAAGACCAGAACGTACTTTCTCTAGAATCCAGATTTAACATTTTATCATCCCTTAGTTCTTCTTTGAAGGTTTTAATGGCCTTCTGAATTTGCTTATTTTTACAATTTATTTCACGTTTAAGTGCCGGGTCCCACGTTAAATGATAACATTTCCTGAGTCTATTTCGCTCTCTCATAAGCTGTCGTATTTTAAGGGGCAGTCTGAAAGCCTTATCACGTTAGTAATTTCAGTACTGGCTTCCTTAATTGCACCTTGAATGCTTTCACTTAAGGCATTAATTACAGTGTTTATGCCTTGTTTGGTATTGAGATTTTGCAGTCGAGGAGGTGAATTTTTCATGATATTGCTGAAGAGATTCCAATTCGTAATTCGCTTAGTAGAGAACTCAGAAGTTTTTGTCACTCCTAATGTTGCGATTACGGGGAGGTGGTCAGAGGACAATTCATGAAATACTTCCATTGCAACGGGGATAGTCGTTGTAGTGACTGCAATGTCTAGTATATCAGAAAATTCAATTCTATTATGAAGCCGCGTGTATTCTGGTGGGGCATGTAGCGCCACCGGATGCTGTAAAATATATTCATGGAGAATTTTACCATTTAGGTTTGTCCGACGACAGTTCCAGTCTATATGCTTAGCATTAAAGTCCCCGGCAGCAAGGGTAGGTATGTCATCCGGTAGAATGCTATTTAGAAAATTATCACATAGTCTATTCGTTGGAGGGTTATACACAGCACAAAAATTGATGTTATTAAACACAGGAAGAACGACACACACAGTAGTTTGCTCACAATTAAAATTTCTTGAATCAGATATAAGACAAGATGCATAATTACGTTTCACATATATTGCCACACCACCACCTCTGTGTGAAAGTCTATCACAGCGGTATGAATTATAATTTGCAATTCTCAGGCGTTGGCATGGTTTTGCATGAGTCTCTGATATGATTGCAATGTCAATATCATACTCACTTAAAATATGGTGCAGTTCAGTAATTTTGGTGGGTAGCCCGCAGGCATTCCATATCATTATTTGTACGGGAGTACACTTTTTCATGTAATTAGCCATTAACAGGGGCTGCAGGAGTATGATCTTGAGATACGTATGATTTTGCCATCAAAGTAAATCCAGTTTCTTTTAGAGCAGAGACAAGCATACGTAGCTCAGCTGCAACTTGTTTTGCTTCAGTTAGAAATTCAGGAGCGAGGCTGGTGTTTAAAGCTTGTGCATAAGTTTTATTATGCACTACCCGATCAGAGAACGTTTTCACAGCCGGAGTGGTTTTGGGTTTTGGAAAACGCACACATAATCTGTAGTTAGCTGTATGACCTAGCTCATGACAATTGGCACATTTAGGCGGAGTTGCCTTGTCACAGTTAAATGATTCATGAGGTTCACTGCAACGAACACAACGTGGTTCGTGATTGCAGTGCGATTGGGCGTGATGGAACCCTTGACAGCGATAACACTGCAAGGGTCCCTTACGGCCACGGTATCTCTCAACACTAATCTTCATTCCCAGCACAAATTTTAACTGGTGTATCTCCTTGTTTTTCTCCTTGCGGGTGAGAGTAACGAGAAACAGGGGAAGCTTAATAACTTCTCCGTTACGCCTGATAGTGAGTTGGTTGACCCGCACGACGTCGAGTCCATGTTCTTTTAGATCCATCATAATTTCGTCAGGGTCCATGTAAGACGGGAGGTTACGTATCACAGCTTTTATATGTTTAGATTCGGGAAGCGCATAGCAGTGATACCTGATGCCTTCTTCTTCTAGCACTTTTACCATTTCCCGATAAATGGTGGGCAGTTTCACTTTAATCTTGATTCCGTCCTTCATGTTTTCTCCATAGAAATCGTGAAGAGAAAAATTCTTATTATTAAACAGCGTTTTTAAGGCATTCCATGTGAATCTGCTGTCTTTGATTATAATCGGCGGCAGTTTTCTCACACTGTTGAACGGAGCGTTCTGATTGGTTGGAGGTATCTGCACTGGGGCGGGGTCTGTGTCCATATTCTGTTGCGGAATGAGATCAGAAACAGGGGGAGACTTTGGAATTTCAAGAGCAGTTGCAACAGCCAGGGGTGCAACAGCTTTTTTCGCAGGTTTTCTGGTGCGTCTGGTTCTGTATCCTTTGGGTTCTCCATCGGAGTCAGAGCTGACATCTAAAGCCTTGTTTTTTGTAAAGTCCTCATCCGACCTGGCGGGACTCTCAGCACGTCGAGCGTTGATTTTTGGGAGAGGCGGGAAGCCAGGGTTGTCATCAGTTTTGGTCTCAGCACGGTCGTCCAGTGTTCTGGGGTTCACAAATTCCTGGTCAGCAAGAGCTCGGAATTTTTTGAACAAATTCAGGTCTCTTGTTTCTTCAGGGGTAAGGAAACCTTTGTCTTCTTGACGGAGTTCCAGCTGAGTAATCTCAGCTGCAATGAAGTCCAGGAAACGTTCCATGATGCCGGTTGATGAAGTAGTGAAATGCAGAAAGTCTATGCTTAAAAAGCACAGGGTAAAAGCAGGTCGTTTTACAGCATACTAAACATAGTGGTTTGCATGCTGACCTGAATGCACAACCGAGAAAGCACAGCAGTTTCTCAGTCACAATAGTCAAACTCAGAAAAACGAGAGGTTAATACTGCAGAACAGCGAAAACGCAGAGCGAGGGGACGACTGAGCATCCGAGCGAAGCGCCTGCGTTCTTATGTGGTAGCGAAGAAGGCACTACTCACAACAGTGTTGCCAACAACCGTATTAAAACTTTCTCTACGTCCCCAAAAAATTGGAGACCTTTTTTTTGGGATTGCCTTCGTAAAAGTCAAGTGGCCGCCATCAGTCGACAAATAAGATGAGTTTCCGGTCGAAGGTTCAAATCAGTGAACTGAAGAATCTAGTGTGAGTAATATCAAATGGATATTTGTGCTTTTCTCCGGGAAATGGAGAACATCTAAGAGAGTTGATGCAGTTGTTAGGATGAGTGAGAACTGAATAGAAGAAATTTCTGGCAAGTTTTTGAATATAATCCCGAATTGTTTCTACTTTGAGATCACGGTGGATATACGAATTTGTAATGAACCATAGCGCGTTGATAATGTCTCCGAGTGCTTTGTTTTGAAGAACTTGGATGTGTTGAAGGTGAGTTTTGGCAGCGTGGCCTCAGACAGGACTAGCATAGAGTAATGCTGGTCGAAGTATAGATTTATGTAAGAGGAGTTTATTAAAAGCGGGCATATGACTTCTTCTGCCAAGAAGTAGGCGCATAGTTGCAAGCGTGATATTAATCTTTTTACATTTTTCCTGAGATGAACTTTTTTATTCTAAACATATGCTCATTTTAAAATTATTTTGCGACATTGCTGTTTTATGACTGAATTTTATGGTTTAAGAGCGAAGAACATTATACTTAATAAATAAAGGTAACACACAAAACGTTAAAGAAAATACCTTTGGAATGTCTTTTATTTATTTATTTATTTATTTTTTGATTTTTTACGGGGGAAAAGATTTGAAGTCTCTATGGTAAGAGATAAATAAATATCTTTGCGATCTTTTTGACACAGTGCGCAGATATTGAAATAGTATTAATGCGCATCACATGGCTCGCATATGGACCAATCCAATTGCACTCTCTACCAGAGATCTGTTGGATGCATAGCGAGTGGCGGTCACATTAATAACAGACTTGATCCTTGCCTTCCCCCTGTCTGAAATTTCGCCATAGATTGCGCCAAAGGAGTTTCATTTTCCCGCCAGAAAATACGGAGGTTCGATTTTGAAAAAGGCTATCTGTGAAATCTTCCAGGGGTAATTGAAAATTATCTCAACACATTTTATTGAAAAAGGCAGTACGTTTACTTAATTTCTTCTGTTTATGGTAAATTTATGCATTTGCTTTCAATTTCTTTTTATTGATGTTCGCAATTGTTTTCGACCTAAGGTTGATAAAGAATAAATCTGTACACTGTTTTTCGTCAACAATTGTAGCTGTTTTCTGATAGTTGTAAATCTAGGTAGATGAATTTTGTTTTATGTAAGCTCATTTAATTTTTAAATACACACTTTATTGTGTCAATATATATGTTGATGTATGCTTATTGAGTATGTATGCTTGGGTCTTTTGATGTATGTTCAGTGATTATGAACCTAAATTGGTTAATTTAGATAAATTTCAGATGTTTAATATTTTAATTTAAGGATGTGTTTGATAAAATTTATGAATGAGGATTACATCTGCAAATTTTTGGATTTAAGTTGCATTTAGAACAGTAGTTACTTTATTTATAATCAAACTATTTTATTTTTATATATGAAAAATTGTCTTTAATTTTTTATATTAGAAGTATTAAAATTGTGAAATTGTACATTTTGGGATAAATTTATCCATTAAAAATATATATCTGATTTTGAATTCATTGGCCCTCTAAAAGAATTAAGTGTACAAATAATTTACTATTAGATTTAAAGTCCATGCACTATATATATTAAAATATATTTTTTATCTTTGTTGCTTTTTTTTTATTACTTTAATGGGCACGTTATGAAAATAGTGTATAGGGAGATTAAATATGAAATACCTTATTAATATTTTTAGAAATTTTATGCATTACATCTATAGGTATCTTTAATTATTACTTATCTGCTCCTATCAGTTATTTACATACTTCCTTTTTCACCCTTTATATTTTAGGTCTGAACAACTATATGCAAGTTTTATGTAAAAACAGAATCGGATCTAGAAAAGCATTTAAGAAGTACTCGTTTTGTAAAACAGTTCATATATCCTTGACCTCAGCTGGAACAACTGAAGTTTAAATATGACTTTCAAGAGATTAATAAAATGTGCCTCTGATCTCAATACCTCACCAAGTGACTGCTCTCTTCAGCATATATACAAGACTATTCTTCAGAACGCGTTGCCAGTTTTCATTTGTCATGATAATTAGTATCTAATTATATTATTGTATATATTACATCATCTGTAATATTTCATTAATAAATTATTCCAAAAGTGAATATTTGAACTGCTTAATTCATATATGCACCTCATTTAATATACTGTAAAATTTTCTCTGTGTTCACAGTACTTTCAGAAACTTAGACAAATATTATAAATTTAATTTTATCAGTACCCTAGAAATATTGAAAAACTGAATATATGAAATGTGCATGAGATTCTAGTCTTGATTTCTTCATTTAATACCATACATAACTTATCACAAAAGCTTAATATGTAGTATTAATAAAAAATATGTACAGTATTTTTATCACTTAAGACTATTCTGTAGCTTATTGAATCAACTGCTTGGACTAGTAATTTATTTTGATGGCTTCTTGCAGTAGTTTGAGGTGAAAAAGTTTACTTTACTATTTATCACAATTATTGCTATTTCCTCAAAAAAATAATTCATTTTCAAGTAAGATAAGGCTGTACCTTATTCATACAGGTTGAAGCAAGACTGGCACCTTTGCATTCAAGTAGGTATTATGGGGCCTTGCTGATTGCTAAACTCCACTCTAAATGGAATTCCGATGGTCTCCTGCCCCTCATCCCCTACCACCAACTTCTTGAGATGATTTTAGCTTGCTTTGTGTGTTTAGTGATCCCTTACCACACAGACACTATGCTTACAATCATCCATGCCTTCTCCAGGATTCGAACCTGGGCCCTTTGGTAACGGCAGTCAGCATCACTAACTACTAGCCTGTTTGGTCAGCACCTTATTGACACAAGTACAGGTTGAAGCAAGGCTGGCATTCAAGTAATCATATTAAGTATTGCTGAGCCTTGCCAACTGTCAAGTTTCCATCCCGAATTAAGTTCTGAAGGAAATCATCCCAGGTTGCAGTACGAGCCAGCCTCTCAAGACCAGTTCACCATGTACTTTGAGTGCATCCTTGCTATGTAGGGGCACTCAAGATGAATACAAACATTCATGCCTTTTCAGGGATTTGAAATTGGGCCCTTTGGTACGACAATCAGCATCATTAACCACTATCGCATCTGGGCAGCATGTTATTGACACAGTGAGATAACCATCTACCTGAATGATGGTTTATTACATTGTTGGATTGGTCAACATTACTTAGCACTATTTAAAGATCGCCGCAGAGTTCTCCCAGCATAATGCCCAATGATTTTTTTTTTTTTTTCTTTTGTGAATTATGTAAAAGATAATGTTTATATTCCCTACTGTCAGTTATAACTGCTGTAGTTACCATCAGCTAAGAAATATTACAGTATGTGTGAGCTGAGTCAGAGTATTGCTTGAATATGTATCATGAAATAAAGAGGAATGCACATAAAGCATTTAAAATCTCATCACTAATATTTGAAAGACATTTACTTCACTGCAAACGTTCTATGAATTATAGAATTTAGAAACCAAATAAATCATGTAAAATAAGGCTGTATTACACACAAATAACTTCTATTTTATTTATTTTTTACAGATATAATTTATTGACTATCTTATAAACATTGTCTTGAATTTGATGTTAAGTAAAAATACAGAGGGTATTGACATATTTTTAAGATTATTTTTGAACCATTTTATTAACGTTTGAAATGTAAATATATATATTATCGAAATGTACAATCTGATCACCTTTCTTTGTGGACTTTATGCTTTCCGTAACAGAAGGAATTTTTGCAAAACAATTTAATATTATTGCTTTCTATTTCTCCTTAATTACTTTTCAATCAGCTGTAACCCATTAATATGAATATTTGTATTTAATACATGGTAAAATTAGATTTACTTATATTATGGAAGCCCTTTTTTTTTGTATGATTTATCACCACCAGATATTTTAATTCATATTCCTAATTTATATATATTCAGGGTTGCAAAAGCATTTTCTTGAGTAAGTAGGATCACCAAGTTCAGAGATCTTGTCTTAGAGTATAAAAAATGTAATAAATTTTTTACATTTTATTTGCCTAAAATTTTCCAGAACGTAAATATTTAAAACAAGAGCGTGAAGTATGACTTCAGTTTTTGTGAAAACCATATGCTATCCAGACTAGAGGGTATTTCCTCATTCTTATTTATTATATGTACATAATATGTGTGTATCTTCTGTACATTTACACCAAAATTAGTAAATTCATTGTTATGGAAATCTCATTAGTGCATGTAATGTCTAAGTAAGCACTTACTAGATTCATATTTACTAATGCGATGGTATACCATTTAAGTCACCAAATTTTAAAAAATCTGATTTGGATACCACATGACTTCTTTCTATGGCGTATTAAATTATGTACTTTTTTTGCTGCAACAATAAACTGATGCTAAATATTGTTAGATATTTACAACAATAAACTGATATTAAATATTATTGGATATTTACAACAGTAAACTGACATTAAATATTGTTAGACTAACTACATAGACATTATTAAGATTTCGTTAGTTGACAAAGATTAATTTTTTTAAATTTAATACTGCTAAGACATAATAAATTTTATTTAAAACACTTCTGTGGTTAGAAGTACATGACTACGACCAATGATTGCAAAATATAAAGGCTGGGGAAGTACTTTCAAGCCAGGTAAACAGGCATGTGTATATACATATATACATACATATTCAGTTTTGCTCATTGCAATAGAAGCAAGGAACACAACTGTATGTATAGCAGTCCTATATACAGTCAAATGTCGTTAATCCGGACTCGTTGGGACTTCGGCAATTCTGGATTATAGATCATCAGTTTAAATCTGGTAAGATGGCATGCAGAAATTATAAAATTAAAAATATTAAACCATAATTTATGAAATAAAGAACAATTATGATCTAAAGGGTATCAAAATTTACAAAAAAAAAAAAAGCTTAATATTTATTTGTTTACTTTATTAAACATTTCTTTCAATGTAAGTTGTTTAAGTTGCTTCGTTTTATGTGATAATACTTTCTCTTTAATTCTATAAACAGACATAATTTCTTCTTCAGTTGCAAAGTTCCGCTGTTAAAGTCCCATAATTGCTGTGTCGAGAATACCGACTAATTTGTCAATCGAAATTTTTTCGTTTTCAATAACCTCTGTATCACTTTCTTCTTTATCGGAAGCGAATTATAATGACGAGGAATTTGATTTATATCATATCAAAGACGGAGTACATCGAGATGAAATACTGCATTTAGTAAGGAATTATAAGCCAAATAAAATAAAAACATCTGCCCTGAAGATAAAGATAGTGCTGTTAGATCAACTTCCAATTCATTGCATGCCGCGGCGTTAAAGATAAACAAATGTTAAAGTTTAGATAAACAAAGGATATGCCTATATCCATTTTTTGTAGCAATTCCACTTTTTGTTTAATGAACTTCGAAACATACTTTTGCTTTGTAGATCCTTTATATATTAGTAAATATATATCGGAAATTCTATTTGACGTAATCGAAAGTTCAAGCTTACTTTTATAAAATTGCTCTAACAGTCTGCAAAAAATAATAAGGCGGATCCAATTCGAAGATTCAGGAACAGTGCAATCTGCAACATTAACTGAATTAGATAATTTTAGCTTAGCTTATACCATCCGTTATACATTCAATGGGCAAGCGTAAACGTATTGCGCGCATGCGCACACGCATATTTGCAGCCGTAAAAGTCTTACGCGCATGCATGAACGCGACGCTTGGGCAGAAAGTTTGTAGCTTTGAGGTCCGAATTAACGACTTTTGACTGTACAAAATTTTAATGTCCTGTGGCTAATCAGTTTTGAGTTCTGTAAGATACATACTATGTACGTGCAGACATCATGAAAACTTCTCCTTCAATATGCCATTTTACATTCTGCTTTGGGAAAAAAGAGGAAATATATAATAATAATTTCTAAAGCAGCCTATGAGGTAAAATAATATCTGATGTCATATGTTAACTGAAGAAATCATGTAACTGCAACAGGTCTCTGCCCATACTAGAACTGAAGATTCAAAGAAAATTCAACGACAGAAAAACCACAGGCTTCTGAATTTAATGCCAGAGGTCATTCAGTAATTATAGGATTAAGAATCAATCACACATAATTCAGGAATGAAAATCAATCCAGAAGGCACAAATTTTAATGCTAGGAATTGCCCAAACTGAATTCAGTCCTTATCTAAGTGTGCCATGCATCATTGATATTGCCTCATAGATATCCCATAGAAAAATGTACTTTTTGGATATAATTAAAAATATATAAGCATTAGTTAGTATTGTCATATGAGCATTATAGACTGGTTTCATTCTTTGATGGATACAACATCCAAACCTGTAAATTTTTTAATTTATTATACATTCTTCATATTATACTGAGATAAGTGTAATAATTTGAGCAATTATTTTAAGTTTTATTGTTAGCAATATTTCCTGATATAAATTTAAATGGTGGAATGGCTAAAGTTTTGAAATATTGGTTTAGCATTAATTATATTTTGGCAAAAAAATGGGCTGGCTCAACTTTGTCCTTTTTACATTCTGCCTAAAAAGTCTTCCACAAATGCCTTTATTCTCAATAGAAATATAAAGCGCTTTATCATATTCCAATCTAATCTCATCTTAAAATAATTACCAAAAGATTATTACAGTGGTGTAGCTAGGGTGGGGCAAGGAGGTGCATCTGTCCCTGGGTGTAGCATCCAGGGGCGCCAAACTGATGTTACGAAATTTTAGAATGAAATGTTTTTCATTCTTGGCACACAGAAAGGGGTGCAAGATCTTTAGCTGTCCCTTGGTGCTGAAAAACCTAGCTACGCCTCTGGGTATTATAAAAATGGTTTATGAAGAGATATTGTGCAAAACCTTTAGCAATTTAAAATGAATTCTAATATTAAAAATGTTTTAAAATAATATTTATTAGTTAGACTAGGGTTTCTCATTTGAGTTGATGAATTTTTAAAGGGGCTCTATGATGGTCAATGATTCAATATCCAAATATGCAATGACAATTGATCAGCACAATCAAAATCCCACTGACTGTAAAAAAAAAAGTATTAATAAAAAAATATAATTAATTTTTAAATGATATAAAACCTTATATACAAATAAATCAAGTCATATTCAAAACATATGAGTGCACTAAGTTTGGTAATTTATAAATCATCCGAGAGAAATATCCCAAAATTAAAGATGTTACCAAACCAATATTATAGAATTTTTTTTCCTGTTACCTACTGGAGAGAAGCTTTAGTCAAGTCAATAATTTTCTACACTAAACAAGAAATTAGCTGAATATGTCTAAATGAGCTGATTTAAGAATTAAGCAGTTTTATGCCAAATATTAAAAAAAAAAAAAAAAAAAAAAAAAAATATTTCAATACATCAAGTGCAGCCATTACATTTATTAAAATTGAATTTTGGGGCAATTAGAATCTGTGATTTTGCATCTTTTGCAAGTTTATTTTGCATCTTGTTTATATCTCTAAAATTCAAAATAATAAGAATTCAAATAATAATAAAGCATAAACCTAAAAAAAAAAAAAAAAAAAAAAAAACAGTTTTTTTCTCCAAATCTTTTATGCATATTTTTAGTCTAGTTCTATAATCTTTAAGCTATGTATGCACAATTATTTGTATTGTTATTATGTTGTATGCTATATATTATAGAGAAAAATATAAAAGGCTTAATGAAGAAAAAGGCTGGGAATCCTTAATTTAAACTATAAATTTTTAAAAAAGTACTCTGCTTTACAGGGCTCATTCTTGGTACTTTCAGATGTTATGCAATATATATATATAAGGAATAAAATCTTATGGAAATATGTGTGGCTACTTATATTAATTTATCTGCAGAAAAAAAAAAAGTAAACTACAAAATTATCTACAATCAAAATAAGCTTAATTGTGCAGAAAAATATAGTTTTTCATGAACTGAAATTAAACAGAGTGTTTAAAAAGTTCTAATAATGTAAAGTTCAACTTATTGAGGAAAGTTAATATTGTATTTGAGTTCTGCATGTTAGTGTTTATAGAAATCAGAGGTGTGCTCTGATTTCTATAAACATGTTTCTGACTGCATTCAGAAACGTATAGTGTTCAGAAATGTATGTATACAAAATGTATATAATATATTTTGATTTATTATCTATACATACAAATCATGCATATTTACTTCCTGAATGTAGTTTATATTTTCTGTTTGGTTTACTGTAACATACATACTGACATAAAATTTTGATTGAAAAAAGGTTTCCAAGTTTACTACTCAATACATGAGTAATTTTTTCTTTCAGGTAAACGATTCTTTTTTTTCTTTTTTTTTTTTTTTTTATTTACTTTATTTTCATACGAGTTTATCACTATATGAGGAATAAACCATAAACTAATCATAAGCATCTTCAAAAGTTTGTTAATTTTCTACACTATTTTTCTTTTCGAAACGATATTTAATGTCCTCTGACATAAACAGCCTGAAATTTTCAAACAATTTTTTGGATTAAAGGGTCTAACGATGAGGATAAATAACATTAATTAAAAGAAAATTATATAATCTACATATAAACTTAGTACGAATCATTCATTTTCTCGGCAATGCTTACTCGTTTTCCTAAATAATTGAAATTATTTTCTTTGCGATAAAGCGCCAAATATGACACATTTAAAGTAACCCTATATTTTTGCGCATGCGCAGCTGAACTGTTATCATGGGGAAAAGCTCGGAATAAGTCTGTATTTAACGTCGCGTAGCGAGTGGTGCTGACCGCATGTTTTCTGTTTTGGTTAAAGATGCAGGTAACAAATTCAAATAATGTTAAAATTTATAATCTTAGTCACGGCAAATCGCTTCCAGAATGGCTTTCAGAAAGGAAAAGACGAATGCTACAGAAGAAAGATGTAGACATAAGACGTCGTATAGAACTTATACAGGATTTTGATATGCCTGGTGTCAGTACTGGGATAAAAATTTCACGCGATGGGAAATTTATCTTAGCTACTGGCGTGTACAAACCACGTGTGAGATGTTACGATGTAAATAACTTATCTATGAAGTTTGAGCGATGTTTTGATGCTGAAGCTGTTCAATTTGAGCTACTTTCAGACGACTATTCCAAAGTAACTGATGTTTTTAGTATTTTCTCTGCTCTAATTTACTGCTTTGTTCACCTATTACATGTTAAAATAATTACTGTTTATTAAAAATTATTATTATTTTTTTAGATAGTTTTATTGCTTTGTGATCGTACGGTTGAATTTCATGCTCAGTATGGTGGATACTACAAAACGAGAATTCCAAAATTTGGACGGGATGTTGTGTATCATCATGAATCTTGTGATCTTCTACTTGTTGGTGCAAGGTATATATTTTACCGTTATCTTGTAGAATTACAATTTAGAGCAGATGTGACAAACTGGCTATAGTCCAACTTTGTATGTTTGCTTGAAACAAGTTTAGATTGTTTGATCGTAGCAAATTTTTCAATGTGTTTGTGTGAAGAGTGTTTAGTTAGTTTGATTGTAATGGCTAGACTGGAGATTACAGGCCAGTTGCCAAGTGAAGCCAAATCTGCCAACCTCCCATTCTTTTGGTGTAATGAAAATGGTTAGGGTTTAAGATTACAGTTTATAGTATTTAACCAGGCTTTTTAAATATTCATCATTTTACTATGCTTCTCAAGGATAGTGTGAGCAAAATGGCTGGTGTCAAAAGAGTCGAACGTGTGGATTTTGCTTATTTGATTCGGTTGCAAGATAAGGGCGAAAGATGATGCATGAATTATGGTTTGATTTCGAATAAGTATGAATTTCCTAAGTGTAAAAATACTATGAAATTAGCTGAAAGGAAAGATGTGACAGATTTGTGTGAATGGAGGTATTGTGTGTCCGTTCCTTCCAAGCACGAGATCAAAAGAAGTGTGAGAAAGGGCTCTTGGTTTTCCAAGGGATGAATAGCTGTGAGTCTGATCCTTTAACTAGCACTTTTGTGAGGTCAGAAATACACGAATCAGTTTATTATGGATGTGTTGCATGTGAGTGACCGCATTGTGGTAGACTGGAAGATGTTTTGTAGAGAGGTGTGTGTAGATGTGCTTGCGAGAGAATGATGTACTTGGAGGGTGGTTGAAATTGGTGAAAGTAAGTTTTGAAAATAAAAATATCATTGTGGAAAGTGCATGGAGGGTAAATGGATATTTGGAGGTATTGAATGTTGAGTGAGTAAATATTTTTTCATGTAGTTGAAGAACGAACAAAAGAATGCCTGTTGAAGATTCCAAAATATATATGTATATTTTGCAGGGATCTATTATTATTTCAGACTGTTGCAAGTCATATGATTGCCTCAGTGATGAGGGATTCATGCACTTTCATGTAAATCAGTCTTATTTTTAAGGATCTTGAGATAGGTGCTCATACGAATTTAATTGAGGGCACGTGGAATGCGATCAAAAAAAGTTTGAAGGGTACTTGGCAGGTGAAAGATGAATTTTATTCATACCTGTCCGAGTATATGTGGTAGGGGAAGTGTGCTCATTTTTCTACCATCGGTTCTTAGAATTTCTAAGAGCTATTAAGATTGTTTATCTGTCACAATCATAAGATGAGTAACTGGGAAAGGTAAGATTAATTTTTATGACTTTTTCATAAGATTTAATAAACTTTCTAAATTGAATAATACAGATTTAGATTTAAACATAAATCACAATGAAAGTAACTGTCATTAGACATAAGTACATTATATGTGATTGAGCACGTGGTTGAAATATGTGCAACAATTTGAATTTTATCTTCATTGTATTGTTACATTTTAGTATAGATATAAACAAATGTGAGTTTGTACTGTTTATTATAAATAAAACTTTATTGTAAAGTATAAATTACGTAGTTAAAACTGTTAAACCACTTTTTTTAAAGTAAGACTCATGTTTCAGTGGATCGAGATTTTGAATTTTATTTTAATTTTTCTTCTGCATTTTAAAAACGTTTTAGCTTATATATGAATCATTGTTTTTCTATTATTTACTGCTTATTACAATTGCTTAAATTTTGTGATAAAACATTGTACTCCCTTTTGCTAATATAATGGTATATGATACAGTGCAGTCTGAAATTTGGACATACAATATCCGGAATGATCTGAAATCCAGATGTCAAAGCCACCAGCAACTATTTTTTAATAGTTTTTTAAAGATTTTTTTTGGGAGTGTTATGCTTTACGTATGCACATTTAATACCCCCCCCCCCATAATAAAACATGTGGAGAGTCCCGATTCTTAATTTCTCTTTGGCACTAAATAAAATTTGTTATTGAAGATACAATCATTTTAGCATAAATTTGTGTGATCAATAATTTGGCTTAGCTGCATATCCACTTGGCATACATCTCAAACTGAAACATTCTGCATAAACATTGCAGATTTTACACCTACTAATGTTTTATATCCCTGACACCAAGCTGATGAACAGTGTTTATTATATTTTGCTTTCCTCACTGCATGTTTATTAACACATGACAACTTGAATAATGGCTCAGGCAGTGATGTGAGGGCCCACCAGCGAGCGGTAAAGTCGCTGAACACTGGTAGTTCGGTCCGAGGTTCGAATCCCGCGAACGGGCTGGCTGCATGGCCGTTTTCGTGGTTTTCCTCATGTGTAACGTGTATACGAGCCAGTTTCCCTTAGAAAGTCCTCCACGAAGGCATCCCTCCTCTTCGGCAGATAGCCCTCGAGGCTTTGCCATACTCACACACACACAGGCAGTGATGCCTAAACAATTTTTTTTATATTAGTAATTGAGTAACAAAGAGTATGGTAGCCCTTTCTGTTGGCATTACGCTTGGTGATTATTATTCAAGTTAAATGCGCTAAGAAATGTTGACGAGGAAAAATTTCTTTTCATATGCTAAAAATAGATTTTTGTTAATGATACTCATAGGCGAAAAGATTACATATAATGCTATTTGAATTAAGAATAACTGATTTGTTATTCACATTAACCCAGAACTGCCGCCAAAGCTTGTATGGCCGCACCAGGCAGCAAAATTTAGGGAAGGCAACATTTTTGGAATTTAGACAAACACCGAGCAACAAACTAAAGGGATGATGAAGTATTTATAATTTAAGGAAAGCACTAGGAACAAAATTTAGGGATGCCAAAAATTTAGAACTCAGGGAGGCACTTGGTAGCAGAATTTGGGATCTGGAGAGACTGCATCAGGCCTTAAGATATCTAGCGCTGGCCCTCGATAAGTCTTAAATATATGTAGAAATTTCTTTTTTCTGGATTCAGATAAGCCTTAAGCATTTGCCAGAAAGAGAAATAAGTATAATAAATAAGTAATGCAATTCAGGGTTAATTGTCTCTGTGTGCAATAGAAGGAAGACAGAATTTAGTGGAACAACTTGTCCTTTGTCACGACTGTTATGATACATAGCCAATAACGTATAGCAGACGCTATTAAACTAGGCTAAAATTATACTTTATTGATTCCAAAGAATTTCAGTTGATATATGCAGGTCATTCAAATGAAAATGGCACTACAGTCGATTTAAGAAATAATTTAATGATATAAAATAAATTAGTATACAAAAGAAAGAAGTAATACAGATGTAACAGATAGGCTGAACAAAGTCATCTTGTAGGTTGAAACGAGTGTCCCAGCAGTGAATGAGACAATGAATACCGTCGTTGAAGAAGCTCCAGGGTTAGTTGTGAAACCAATTTTCAATGGACCTCTTTATCGTCGGTAAATCGCCGTCCTTTCAGAGGTGTTTTGAGTGGACCAAAGATGTGGTAGTCACATGGCAAGAGGTCCAGGCTAAAATGGGAATGTTTGAGTACCTCCCAGCAGAATTGCTATAACAATGTTTGGCACTCTACAGTCACGTGAGGAAGAGCATTGTCATGCAAGAATATAACTCCGCGTGACAGCATGCCACGTCAGTGGTTCTTGACATTCTGTCTCAGTTTCTGTAATGGGGCACAGTATGTAGTAGCAGTTACAGTCGTGCCCATAGGTAGCCATTCAAACAGAAGTGGGCCATCGACGTCAACGAAGCTCGCTAACATGACTTTACCAGCTCTAGTACATGTGTGAGCTTTCTTTCGGCATGAGGACGAAAAATGTTGCCATTTCCATACTCATGCTTTTGGTGGTTGGATCAAAGTGATGGCACCATATTTCATCATCAGCAATGATCCTTGAAAGGAATTCGTTCCCTGTTTTGTGGTACGGCATAAGGTGTTGCATGGAAACAGACATGCGATGAATCTTCTTCTCCTGTGTCAAATGTTTTGGCACCCACTGTACACAAACCTTCCGGTATCGCAACCTTTCACACAGTATTTTGTGCACACTTCCTATGCTTGTAGACATTTCCTCTACTATTTCTGGAGTGGAAGCACCTAATAGGTGGTCATCGTTACCTCCTAAGAAGGGATAGAAAGTTACAACCCTGTCTTCTATGGGATTTGAACTCTGACCCAGTGCTACAGTAGTAAGAGTCACTAACCGCTTATACCTGCCAGGCAGCCCTTTCTTATGCATTTCAAAGCAGTCGCGGACACTTAACCGACATCAGTTAGCCGACAAGACATTTAGCCTACAGGGACAGTTAGCCGACACGGACACTTAGCCAACAGGGACAGTTAGCCGACATGGACGCTTAGCCGACACGAACACTTAGCCGACACAACACTTAGCCGACATGACATTAAGCCGACAATGAGTCTCGCTCTTCCCAATGTATTTAAATTCCTAATACTTTCACATTTTATTACTACTTTGCTCAACACATCACACTACTTTCGTTCTCGTATGAATTCGTTTCTCTTCTCCCACTAATGAAATTTCCTTTCCCTGTGAGGAAGTAGAGTGATTCGCCCTACTCCTCGTCACACTGGAAAAACTTTTTTTATTTAAAATGCTATTTACACCCTATACAATTACAGGTTAGGCATCACATATTTATTACAGATTACTACAATTACAGGTTAGGCATCGCATACTTATTAATCTGGGATAGTACTCCAGCACGGGAATTCGTACCTCGTGGCCTGATTCCAGAAGTAGGTTTGGTTTATGTAATTACGTAAGCCAAGTGGCTATATGCATAATGGGAGGAATGTCTTTGTGGATGACTTTCTAAGGAAAACTGGCTCATATACATGTTACTCAGGGAGAAAACCATGAAAACACAAATGTAGCCTGTCCGTTCGCCGGATTTGAAATTCAGAACAAACTGCCAGTGTTCGATGACTTTACCGCTGGGCCTAACAGAAATAGAGTGACCATTTTGCTTATATATAACTAGTCTCTTCCAATAAAAATTGCCTTTTTAGGCTAGAACTTTATAAATGCATTCAGGAAAATGGGCACCAAAAATTTCTCTATTACCATGTAGCTACAACAAAAACGTGAAAGATAAGGAATGAAAGAGAAAAAAAAAAGGTTAATGAAAAGTAAAATGAAAATGTATACATTTTTAATAGATATTGAGAAAGTTACATTTTATGAGAATAACATGAAACAATATAACATATTATATTGAAAATTACACATCGGGACTTTCAAAACAGAGTACATAATATTATCTAGTTGCATGACTGATCTAGTTAAATCTAGCTTTGATAGATGGCACCACATTACGGTGACTTTTCAGGATGTCTCACTTTGCTCTGCCCTGCTTGGTGCTTCTCCTTCTGCAGAATCCTCCGATTTCTCTTCGGGGATTTTCCAATGTCCAGAATTTCATATCAGCAACGTTTTCAATATATGAATGTAGTTTTTGAGAATAGAATTGAGTTATGAATGAAATAAAACCTTAAAGAATATTTTACTTCTAAATTAAACATAATGCACCAGTTTAGTGCTATAAACATTAACCTAAGTATTTTAAGAGAGAGGCGTGATCAATAAAATGTTACAGAATTTTTATCTCAAGTATGGTGGCATGAACAGCCCATTACAGAGGTCAATAATTAATACCTTTGCTTGTCTTAATGAACTTTTTTTTAATTGTTTCTAATAACAAAATAATATATATTTCGAAACTAACCCTTCACCACCATATGTTTCTATAAAAAGTATAATTCAAGAATAACAGTAATTTTTATTGCATTATTTAGATTTTTCATGACGGCATGGAAATTTTATTTGTGGGAGGAGCAAAACAATTTTGTAAGGAAAAGAATGTAACATGATGTATTGAGTAAAATAGCAATGAAACGTAAAGGTATTAGAAATTTGAAAGCATTTGGAAGAGCGAGATTGGAAAATTAATATCGTTAAGTAAACAAGAAAAATTATTAATGATGTGAAAGTTTTCAAAAGAACCCAATAAATTAAATGAAGAAGCTTTATGAATAATTTTTGAAGATCCCAAATGTAATTAAGTAACCTTCGTACTTAGCTAATTTTTTTTTTTCCTTTCGAAATTTAATTCATAGTTTCTGACGAGAAAATTTCAGCGCTTTTTCAGTTTGGCCAATATACACCAAAGAGCACGATACATATCAAACAATGCTAAATTAACACAGTAGAGTAATTAAAAGCACATATGAGATATATAAGAATCGAAAAATGAATTTTACTGATAGGTGAAAAAATAACTTAAATATTGAACTTATGGAGAGGTCAAGAAATTTTGTAATTGATAGTAAGTTTGGGTAGAGTAGACTTTAAGGTACCTCTTGTATTATGGCAAAGTTGTTGTTGAATTTATCACCAAGTTGTTGTTTCATTTATGGTAGCCTGAGTAGTTGAATGTTATGGAAACCCTATTGTGACGTAATCAGGTGCATGATTCTGGGAAATTTTGAATCATGGGATGTTTTGTAAGCGTTTTTGTGGTGTGTGTTAAAACCGTTTAGATGGATTTGAATGGGTTTGTAGGAAGAAAGGTTCAGATGGTCACTATGTGAAGCGTTCGATCAGAAAGAGTACCTGGTTTGAAAAAAGTCATTTGAGTATGGTTGATATTTTGATTTTTACGTGGCTCTGGGTGTACGAAGCGAACTCGAAAATCATGGTAAGTGAATATTTGCTTTTGGTAGTGCTTAAATGTATAACATGTTTTTCCTTTTTTATGTTATTTTATTTTTTGGTTTAAAATGTATTTTATTGAGATTATGTATTTTTTGTTTGCCTATATTGTAGACTTTGGTGCTCCTTTGACTTTTTAAGTGAAAATACGTCGATGTGTACATGGACAAAGTAAAGGGAGTGTGCAATGCAAGTTTGTGCAATTCTGGCATTCTTTTTTAAGTGAAAATAGGTCGATGTGTACATGGATAAAGTTAAAAGAGTGTGCAATGCCATTTTTGTGCAATTCGGGGATTTTTTTAAAGTGAAAATAGGTCGACGTGTACATGGATAAAGTCAAAGGAGTGCGCAATGCCATTTTTGTGTGATTCAGGGTTTTTTTTTTCAAGTGAAAATAAGTTGATGTGTACATGGATACCGAGTTTGTGCAATTGTTTGTCTTGTTATTTTGGCTTTGCAAGCCAAAATAATGAGTCAAAGCGTTGCACAAAATCGGTATCCATGTACCGCCAAGTTTCGTCAAGGGGTACCCTAAACTATACTTTTACCGTAAGTTAAAATAATTATTAGGTATGTACCTGTTAAACGTCACTGTATCCTGTTGACTAAATGTCTTGACAGTTAAGTGTCTCGTAGCTAAATGTCCTGACAGCTAACTCTCTGTGTCGGCCAAATGTCCTTTCGGCTAAGCGTCCTTGTCATCTAAATGTTCCGTCGGCTAACTGTCCGTGTCAGCTAAGTCCTAAACCTGTCGGCTAAGTGTCCGTGTCGGCTAAATGTCCTGTCGGCTAAGTGTCCGTGTCGGCTGAGTGTTCATGTCGGCTAAATGTCCTGTCGGCTAACTGGTGTCGGTTAAGAGTCCCATCAGCTAAGTGTCACGGACCTGTTTCAAAGGCCTTATTGAATCATATTCTTTTAACTTACACAAAAGACTTTCTTATTTGTGCTTATATTTCACATTGTTCCCATAAATCAGAAGATTCTAAATCATATGCTGGAAAACTAGGGAATAAAATCCACAAGGGGTAGAAATAAAAGAATAAATATGCTATATGCAATATTGTGAGATACAAAATATACATTTTTAGTATTGTTACATTTATTTTTTACGAACAGGTTCGTGGATTTGGAGTGAATAACGACAATAGCACTTGGTGAAGTATCAAATACACACTTCATATGCTTATAGACATTTCCTCCACTATTTCTCAAGTGGTGATTCACTGATTCATTTTTATGTCTACATCTAAAACTGCTTCCTAGGTGATTACCATATGGACCAGGTCGTGGCCTGCCCTCAGTACTGCTGCTTCCACTATGAAAATCCCTACATCATCGGAATACCGATCTGTGTTTCATATACTCCATATCATATGCATTTTGCATTTGACGATAGATTTCAGAAGCATTCTCATTGTCTGCTGTTAAAAATTGCATGACCGTGTGTTGACACAGTTTGGAGGTAATCATGATGTGAATATAGCAAATTGCACTGTTCCTTAACTTTCTGATATGATCAAGCTTGTTATTTTTGCAGGCTGTTATTATTACAGCAATTTTATGAAAATTAAAGTTTTAAATTTTGATTATGTCAAAAAGAGTTTCTTAAAAGTATATCCCTCTCAAAATTATGCGAGGAGTATGGCAATGGAAAGTCAAATGTATGACATAAGGAACTTTTTGAATGTTTTGTGGATTCCGACACCCCACTTGCAATGAATAACAGAAAAATTATTTGTTACACTAAACGTGATGATCATGACAAAGTGGTGATTGAATGGGTTAGACAAGTGTTGCAGTGAGGATGTGCTAATGACTCAAGCCAAAATATTTCATGAAGAAATAAACTTAAAAACTGAGTGTGCATATTCAATAGGTTGGTTAACAAAATTTAAAAATTGCCATAATATAAGATAATTAAAAATTTCATGTTAAAACGCTTCAGTTGACACTCAAGTTGCTGAACTATTTGCAGATGAATTCCCTGAACTTGCTAATAATGAAAATTTATCTCCAGAACAAATTTACAACTCTTATGAAACTGGTGTTTTCTGGTAATATGTACCGCAAAATATTTTGGCAACCTCTACATAAAAGGCTCCAACTGGTGTTAAAGATTCAGAAGCGAGACGAACAATTTTAGCATGTGCAAATGCGGCAGGAATGCCCAAGTGCAAACTTTTCATGATCGGAAAGAATACATGACCTCGAGCATTTAAAAAAGTAAAGATTTTCCCCATTATATATCGTGCAAATAAAAGAGTATTGATGACACAATCATTAATGAATGATTGGTTTGAAAATCATTTCATACCTGAGGCTTGGCAAGTTAGTTTACCTGATGATGCAAAAATTGTCCTGATTTTAGAGAGCTGTGCGGCTCATATTTCAGTTAAAGTTTTAGTGAAAGGTAATGTGTTCTCCAAATTGTATGTCCATCATTCAGCCTATGGGTGTTGGAATAGTGCGTGTGTTGAAATGCAAATATAATGTAGCATTTTTAAAGTCCATGTTGAATTTCTTGAATAATGGTAAGACTATTCAAGAATTTTTGAAATACTTTAGCATAAAGTCTGCTGTGTGGAGCATCTCAAGATCGTGGAAGGTGTGCCTCTAGATACTTTAAAAAATTCCTTGGCATAATTTATGGCCAGCTACTATATTTCATGGTGAGGATTTGCTGATGATAGCCACAAATTGGAAAATTTTTGGATATCGCAAACCAAAGGTGAAGTTTTCCAATTAATTCACTTTGTAAAGAAATATAGAGAAATAATAAATGAAGATGATATAACAGAGGTTTTTTTTTATTACGTTGACAATGGCCCAGTCATCAGTCAATAAATGGACAACAAAATCTGTAGTATGGTTCTAGATCCAGAAAATGCAACTACTGATGGTGAGGAAAGTGACATTACTAAAAATGCCACTACTGATAGTGAGGCTATTGAAAACAAAAAAATTTAGATTGACAAGTTAGTCGGAATTCTCGACACGTTAATTACAGGACTTGAACAATGAAACTAAACAAGAAATTATGTCTATAGAATTAAAGAAAAAGTACTAGGAAGAAAGGAGGAGAGAAAAAAAAAAAAAAAAAAAAAAAAAAAAAAAAAAAGAAGCAACTTAAACAACTTACATTGAAAGAAAAGTGTCAAAAAGTAAATAAATATTAAGCTTTTTTTCCTAAAATTTTAGACCCTTTAGATCACAAATGCTTCATTATTTCATAAGTCATGATTTCATATTTTTTATTTCGTAATTGCTACATGCCATCTTATCAGATTTAAACTGACCCAGAATCCCAAATCCAGAATTGCCAAAGTACTGTCAAGTTCTGTTTCCGGACTTTGTACTGTATTATTATGAAGAGTCTTTATATTGTTGATTCCATAAAATACATAGTTATTAATGGCTCAAATGCAGTTTAACCCACTGCTTGGTGATTTTTTTTGAATGGGCAATAAATGCTCCAACAGAGCTAATTCGATATTTTGAAGGTGTGGAAACATCTTGCATTTCCGTGCATGTGTTTTTACCATTTTGTAAACTAGCTATTTTATTGGCAATCTGAGATGATGTAGGAGTTTATTTGAAATCTTTAATTGTTAATTGCTGTTTGATTATCTAGCTATTTCATTGTCGATCTGAGATTATGTAACTGTTTATTTGAAATTTTTACTTGTTAATTTGAGCAGTTAATTAAGTTGGCATTTGAATGTTCTTATGTGGTGGTTCTCAATTGAGTGTTTTTTTTTCCCTCCCATGTGTGGTTTTGCCATTTTTCTGCATATATTTCATTAGCTGGGCCTGTCGCTATGGGCTTATCTGTGATGCAGAGAGAGGTGAGTGAATGTACTACATCTACATTTATTACTTTATTGGAAGTGCAAAGGAAACATGCCATGATTGAATGGTGTATGAAAGTTGGTTTGATTGCTACTTGTTTTGTTTGTCCGAAGTGTGGTGATCATATGCATTTATGTGAGAGAAAGGGAAGTAAGGAGGGGTTTGAATGGCGATGTAGAAAGCAAGGACCTATGAATGTGCATGGTGTTTGTCGGAGTATAAAGAAAGGTTCCTGGTTTAGCCATTTAAGTTTATGTGATATATTGATAATTACGAGGTGTTGTTTTTTGAAAATGGGAAATGAATCTCTGATGCAAGAAGTGAAAGTGCATGAGCATTCTGCTGTTGATTGGTTTATGTTTTGCAGAGAAGTGTGTATGATGACTGTGGTAAGTGATAGTGTTAGTTGATTGGTGGTAAAGGAGAGATAATTGAAGTGGATGACAGTAAGTTCGGAAAAATGAAGTATGGAAGAGGGAAGCCTGTAGACAGTCATTGGGTAACAAGTGGTATAGAAAGATAAACAAGGAGATGTTTTTTTAGAGAGATTGAGAATAGATCAAAGGTGAGTTTGAAGAGAGTGATAGTTGAATGGGTGTTGCTGGTGTCAACTATGGTTTCAGACTGCTGGAAAGCATATGGTGAACTAAAAAATTTTAGGTTTTGAATATCTTAATGTCAACCACAGTCTGCACTTTAGGGATCCCGAGAAGGGTGTGCACACTAATTCCACAGAGGAAACTTGGTTTGGAATCAAAATCATTTGTGTCACAGTACAAACCACATAGATGGTGAATTTGATTCATATTTAGCAGAATATATGTGGCAAAAATGGCACAACCAATCATTGAGTGATGAATATTATCATGCGTTTTTAACAGTAATTTTAAAGATTTATAAAACGGGGTAAATTTTCTTATAACCCCCCATCAAAAGGACTTCCCAGTTTTTATGAAAAGGGTAGGTGAAAAAATTTTTTCTTTTATGTTTAAAGTTGCTTATTTTTAATATTTTGTTAGCTTTTTTTAAAAAAGTTGTGCCTTTTGTTAAAGTATTGGTTCTTTCTTCGATGCCTTTTTTTTTTACGTTTATGCGGAGCGTCTTGGGGATTACAATTCCAGAGACATTGCACAGAAACATGCCTAATTTGGGATTTTCAAAAAAATTGCCAAGCAGTGGTCTAAAGCACATTTTCAGGTTAATAACTATCAATTACTTTTTCATTGTTTTTCTTGAATTTCTGTTTTAGATATGAATTGTTTCCATGTTTACAAGATTCATTGAAAACTGCAACCATCTAATATGGCCATCTAATGAGTTAGCGATTTTCTAAAACATGCAAAAATAACCAATTTGGAGAATTGGTGATTTTTCAGAAATGTGCCAAACTGGACTTAATATCTAGTTTTACCGATTGTAACATATGGGCTACCTACCTAAGGGGATAGATGCACTCATAGCTTACTTAGGAAAACTGACTTGTACCCACATTATAATACATGTGAAAAATCACGAAAACATCCATTTAAATTTGTTTAAAGTAGCAGTATTTTATGATTTTTATCACTTAACTGCTGTTGCTTCCTTCAAAAAAGTCATTGTGTACAGTACAAAGTCCAAAATCCGGATGTCCATTATCCGGAATGATCCAAAATCAAAGCCACAAACATTTTTTTTTTTATATCAATGCTTTACGCGTGTGCATTTGACTTTTCCTTCTGTAATAAAACATGTAGAGATTTTCACTTAAAAATTCTGATTCTTAATTTCACTTAGGCACTAAATAAAATACCCATTATGGAAAAACAATCATGTAAGCATAAATTTGCGAGATTAATAATTTGGCTCCGTAGCTGAGTGTTTACTTGGCATACATCTCAAACCCAAACATTCACCTATTTTATATCCCTGACACCGACCTGGCGAGTCATTATTTATTATATTTTGCTTTCATCACTGCATTTATCAATACATGACAGCTTCAGTAATAACTCATGCTGGGATGTCTAAACTTTTTTTATATTAATAATTGAATAACAAGTATGGCAACCTTTTATGCTAACATTATGCTTGGCGATGATCATAGACAATATATTTTGTTAATGGAACTCATAGGCCAAAAGACTACATTTAGTGCTATTTTAATTAAGAATAACTGATATGTTATTCACCATAAACCCAGAAGTGGCGGCAGAAATTAGGGAAGCATCGAGCAGCAAAATTAAGAGATGAGAAGTATTTATGATTTAGGGAAAGCACTGTGATCCAAAGTTTAGGCACGTTGAAAATTTAGAACTTAGGAAAACGTTTTGTAGCAGAATTTAGGACCCGTACAGACTGCACCAAGCGGTATCGAGTGCTGGCTCTAGATAAAGCCTTAAGTATATGTGGGAGTTTATTTATTCAGGACTCGGATTAGTTTGAAGCATGTGCAAGAAATAAACATAGGTATAGTAAATAACTAATACGATTCAGGCTTAGTTCAGTACGCAATAGGAGCAAGACAAAATTTAGCAAAACAACTTGGCTTTCGTCACCAATCTTGTGATACACAGCCAATAATGTATAACAGACATACATTATTAAGCTAGGCTAAAATTATCTTTACTGATTCTAAGGCATTTCAATGAATGTAGCAGACTGCGCTGCTCCCTGATCTTCTAATTTGATCCAGCTTATGATTTTTTGCAGACTGTTATTATTACAGCAATTTTATAAAAGCTAAGCTTGAACTTATGATTATGTAGAAAACAGTTTCCAATTCTGGAGGTGCGAAAGTGAAACAATGTTTCGATGTACATTAAACAAAAAGTCGAATTGCTGCAAAACATTGATAAAGGCATATCCGTCTCAAAATATGCAAGGAGTATGCCATTGGAAAGTCCACTGTATATGACACAAGAAAAAAGAAAAAGGAACGTTTTTCAATTTTTTGTGGAAACATCTCAAACAACTCACATTGAAAGAAATGTTTAATAAAGTAAACAAATAAATAAAGCTTTTTTTTTTTTTTTTTTTTTGTTTGTTTGTAAATTTTGATACCCTTTAGGTCACAATTGTTCTTTATTTCATAAATTACGATTTCATATTTTTCATATTTTTAATTGTATAATTTTTGCATGCCATCTTACCAGATTTAAATTGATGATCTATTATCCGGAAAAATCCCAAATCCAGAATCGCCGAATTCCCGACCAGTCCGGATTTCAGACCTTGTACTGTATATTATTTACTTTTACCTGCATATCTACTGTGATGTATGCTGTGGGGGAAAAAAAAAAAAGGGGACAATTCCATCCATATCTTCTGTTCTAGTGGGCCAATTGACGAAATTGAAATTGTGTTTTCCATGTCTCAAAAATGTGACTGAGTGTGTAAGAATGTGATACACTCTTAGACAAAAAACGACGTACTATGACACACCAAGAAGATATAAAGCAAATTGGACACAAATAGATATGCATATGGGTTTTGACGGAAAATGCAAAATTTTACATTTTGGCTGCCAATGAATGAACGGTTGTTGCTACAGCACATCTGATCTGCACAACTGGCGGGATATTTAAGAGGAGAAATTACGATTTCAGGTCATAAATTCTTCACAACAAATCAGTTATTCTTAATACCAAACAGCACTAAATTACTTATGAACATCATTCACAAAATCTCTTTTTAGAAATGTATGTTAAATTGATTTTTGTCAATTCACTTAACACTTTGCAATGCATTTAGCTTAAGTTCATAAGTGTTGCCAAGTATAATGTCAGCATAAAAGGTTACCATGCTGTTTGTTTTCAGTTATATATATTTAAAACAGTAATGTTTCAGACATCCCTGCAAAGTCATTTTTCAGGTTGGCTTCAGTTGATAGTCACATAGTGATCAAAGCAAAAAATAATAACAAGTGATTCACCATGTTGGTGTAAGAGTTTTAGGATACTCAGGCATAAAATCAGTGATAAACTCTTGTAGAATGTTTTGGTTTGAGGTATGTGCTGAACAGTAAGACAGTTATGGAGCCAAATTATTGCTCATGCACATTTATCCTAATAAATTATCATGTTTCTTCAACATGAATATGTTTTATTTAGTGCAAAGTGAAATTAAGAATTGGGACCCTCCACATGCTTTATTATGTAAAAATGTCTACTGCACATGCATGAAGCATTAAGTGTATGCTACTCCTGGAATCTAGTTTGGTCTAGATATTTGATCTTTCCGGGTACTGCATGTTCAGATTTTTGAATTTTTTATTGTATTAATGAATTTTAGGCAACTACTTGTTTTAAGCATATTAGAAAGCATGAAGTACTTATTTAGAGAATTTTATAAAGAATTTTATAAAGAGCAACACAAGTATCACTCACAGATATTTCAGTTTTATTCTGTTAGTTTTAAAATCTCAAGTGAATATCTGATCTTCCGAAACACCAACCAAAAAGTGGCAAACTTATGCTGACTTTAAAGAATATTTGTGAAGTCATTATTGCCAACTAATTTTTCGGCAAACTAATGCATGAAAGACAACGGCCATTTTCATAATGACAGCACACTTAAGAATTCCATACAAGAGCAACCAATCAATAAAATAAAATTTAAAAAAAAAAAAAAAAAAAAAAAAAAAAAAAATTTGGAAGCATGGGTAATAAAACACTTAAAAAAAAAAAAAAAAAAGTGCACAAAACTTGGCATCTGTGAAGTTAACAGCGAAAACAGACGTGCTGCATGCATACTGGGTTGTCATGTAAATGCATTTTGGTAACATCATGGATTGCCATAAAACTATTTTGGTAACATACTGCTTTGCCTCATGACTATTTTTTTGTAACTTTTTTTTTGAGTCTGGAGGATATAGATACAGATATTCAGAAATTACCAATATTATTGTTAGGGACATCAACACTTCAACATAGCGAATCATTTTCTTGCAATATCAGTATAAAATCTATGAATTTATTATGCTCTTCAGGCCTTATGACAGTGTTTTTTAAGAATCCTAATAATATTAGTAAACACATTAATATATAGTGTGGTTGGAAGTTGGCTTCTGTCATAGATGCTATCTAGCTAGCTTTCTCTTTATCAAACTAATGCTTATATATAATTAAATCATGCTTTAATAGTTAAGTGATATAATGAATTAAACTGAAATATTATGTTTTATTCAAATTCTATTACATGTGGTATTTAATCTTAACATTTCTTGGCCCCACCAGTGGCTATATGGTTAAAGAGTGCTGAATAGTATTACTTTATCATGGCTTCAAAACCAAGCGAACAGGCTAGCTGCATGGGTGGTTTTCATGGGTTTTCCCATGTATAACAGGAATATGGGTCACTTTTCATCAGGAAGTCTACTATGAAAGCATCTCTTCCCTTTGACAGATAGTCCCTTGTGTGCTTTGCCAACTACATTTCTCATTGAATGAATTTTCTGCAGTTTTTGTAAATGAAGAATTTCTTATTCTCATAAGTTACTTAAAATATTAAGAAATTATTTATATATTTTTATGCAGTTTTGAATTATAATGAATTATGTCTAGCCTTTTTTTAAGTTGAAAATGATTTTATCTTTATTCCAGCTCAGAAATATATCGTCTTAACCTGGAACAAGGAACGTTTCTAAATCCTTACCAAACAAATGCAAGGTAATAAAAAGTGATGTTTTTGACTTTTCTTATGTGTGGATTATGCAAAAACTTCTTATAACATTTTTTGATATGATTTTAATTTAGCTTTGACCTAGGCTGATTGCATATAAATTTTTAAATTAAAAAGCATAAAGTTTGATTTTCTTCAAATTGTACAGGTTTTCAGTAATGTTTTCAAATTTATTGGTGTTTTTATTTTTGTGAGCTGTATGATTAAATTTAATATGAATCTATTTTACTTAACATTTCTCTTGCAAACTGTTAGGTCATTTCAAAAGTTCTGTTGTTCCTAGCAATTTTGTTTTCTGGCAGACACATTTTATTTAATAGAAAAGAGTGTGATGCCGATTGTCATATCGATGGGTGTTTGATACAGGTATTGCAGTTAAATTACATTGCTGTGAATTATGGTTTGAAATGGCAAGTGATCTATCAAGTGGCTGATATAAGTGTTGCATGCTCGACAGATTTTATAAAGGAAGCATGGTGAAACTTGTGGTGGAAGTGTTAATAAAATGAATTTCTCATTGATGAGTATAAGGATATACAAGAGGTGAATGTAGTGAAAGATACTGCCCATTTGGTGGAAACAGTGGGCTGTTATTCACTATGAGCTTTTCAATCCTAAATGCACAGTAACCTCTGAATTTTGCTGTATTCAGAAATGCATTTAAGTTGTGTGAACTTGCCAGCAGAAAAGTCCGACTACTACACGATAATGAATGTTCAGTCATATGCAGCACACAACAAAAAATTAAGTGTTTGGTTGGAACTTTCTACATAATGCACCTTATACCCTAGGCTTTTAATGCCATCTGATTAATTACCATTTATTTCAGTCTTTGTAACAGTTCTTAGATGCAAAAACATTTCCAAGATATAAACTGTTAAAATGGGATATTAAAAACTATGTTCACTCTAAATCCCCTGTGTGTTTTCAACATGATATTGACAGACTAATTTCTAAATGAAAAAATGTGATAGACAATGATTATGACTACATATTGATTAATTAGTTTTTTTTTCCATATGACATGACTTCAAAGTATGCCTCTAAAAGCAACAGAACTTTTAAAATGGCTTAATATGTTCTGTTCAGTGCTGTGCTCATGTTCCAAATAAACCAAGATTTGTTTATTTTTAATATACTTTCTTTAATATACTTGTCTTTTAGTACTTTTCATCAACATGCTTCAAAAGCTATGAAAAATAATATTGTTGAATCATAGCATAATTAATGTTACATTTGTCAATTATAAGTTATGTTAAATTATACCGCTTTCTTCATTTTCTGCTAAATGCTTATAACATTTATTGAAAAGTCTGATTTCTTTTTCAGTTCTATTAACAAAATTGTGGTCCATCCTGGTTATGATCTAATAGCATGTGGCACAGTAGAGGTATACTATAAAATTTTGTTGTTTCATCATTAAAAAAAATTAACCATTCAATTCTCACATAGGTCCTATTTACATGCTATGTTTTAAATTTCTTTCTTCTTAGAAAGATTCCCTGATTATATTCAAGTACATCAATATTTTTGTAAAATATTATGATAGTATGAAAAACATTTGTTTTTCAAACAAAATGATTTTAACAGTGGAGTGTTCAGCTTTTTGAATGATTATGCCTGGCATGAGGTGTTTTAAGTTGCTTATATAAATGCATTGCATTAGGTTCGAAGATAAGTATCTTTCTGAAAGTGCCAATTTAAGATAAAATACCTTTTTAAAATTTTAATTATTATTTATTTATTTTGTAATAAAACCTTCTTTAACATAGAAATTCTGGCTTTGAATGAATATGGGTACTTTTGCATCTTACAAACATCAGTGCAGTTGGTTTTGGCCAATTTGCATTTTAGGGTTGCCATAAAATGCAAGGGACATTTGGCAAGAAATTGCCCATTTGGCGACAAAATTGGAGATATACCAAGGATGGATGGAGAACCTTCTGGAACGAATTCTTACCGATTTAGTCCAGAATGTTCTCGAACACAAGCCGAAAACTATATAAACCCTGCTGGTCCACAGTCAGTGTGTGAGAGTGCCTCGTCTAGAGTGTGAGATAGTTAGTATCAAGTGGGCCTCGTCTAGCGAGCTGACAGTACTCGCTCAATGACTAACTGTCAAAGTCTAGCGCCGAGTTGGTCGTCGTGTGCATTGAGAGAGTCTCAGTGTATCGTCGAGAGAATGTGTTGAGCTCCAGGAATGACTGAAGCAAAGAGTCGGGAACTATGCTCTGTGTCGTCGAGTTCATCGCAAGTTGTAGCGTAGAGAGTCTTGAGAGTACGTAGAGTTCCGAGAACGACCCAGGAGAGTCGGGAGCTGTACTCTAGTGATTTGTTGTGAAGCTGTCTTCACCGTGATAGCCTGAAGGCGGTGTCGCTGATTGTTCCAGCGTGTTTATTGTAGATCTTCGAGGGCTGTAAAAAGTGACATTGGAGCTGTCCTGATTAATATTGGCTAAATAAATTGTGTTTCGATACTTCATCAAGTGATGTCATCGTTATTCACTCCAAATCTGCACGAACCCTGTACTAATGTAAAGGAAGAAAATGTTATTCTTATATATTTATTAATACTGTTTTAAATAAAACATATATAAAACTGAAATTTGGATTTTATGTCATAAATTCAGCAATCAAGTGTAATTTTAAGAAGGGGTGTAAGTATGTTTTACACATGAGCACTAGCATTATACATAAACACAGATTGGGAGAGCATGAACTAAAAAGGGAAGTATTTGATTTAGTTAAAAATAATTCCCATATTATTTCTTATATTCTTTAAAAAATTATTTATTAAGTAGTTTGCTTCTATTCTTTTAAGTTTTGAAAAAAAAAAATTGTTGCATTATTCTCTGAATTGCAAATTAGTTAAATGGCCATGCACTTACAAACATCATTGCAGTTGCCTTTATAATATCTGCAACTTAAATCCAAATATTATCCAAAGGAGTACGTGCCATTTCTGTATCATAAACTGACCAATTTAATTACATTGATTGTAATAAAGAATCAGTAGAATCAGTAGTAGTAGTGTAAACAATCAAGAAAATAACTTACAGAAAAAGTGGTTCTTTGATGTGTACAGAATGCAAATCGAACTTTAATTTACAATGAATAAGAACATAATATGTAATTTTTGTTTTGTAAGTTTTTGCAAGCTTTTGTAAGGCATTCCAATTTATATTTCAGATTGTTACAAGTGTTCGTTATGTAAATGGTACCAAGATTATCAATGAATCACCAATGTCAAATCACCAATCTTCAAATGGCTGGCAGCTTTAATGATGATCATTTGTAGTTTGCTCATGACAAGAAGAGCTCTGAGTAGAACATTTGTTTCATTTTCTTTTTCAAATAAATGTTGATGTAATCATTCGTATTTCTTTTATCACAAGAAGAGCTCTGAGCATCCCATGTGTTAATGTACATTGGTGGAAAATGAAATTCTAACACAAGAAATCAGTTTAGGGGACTGAAATGTAGACAAAGTATTGCTGTCTATGTAACATACTTATTTGATTAATGTTTCAAGGTCACAGGTTAAAGTACAATTAAAGCTCAACTATCTGGAATGCTCGGGAAATCCAAGAAAATTCCAGATAACTGAGCATATAAAAAATACAGTTCACAGTAGAAAAGCCAAATGAATAGAAGAAAAAATTCTGTTTTAAAGTTATAAGAAGAGTTACTTTATTTGTTATCAACTTGAATATCAAGTTTGAAAGAAAAAAAGAGCATTTTAGACATAAATGGCAAAGAAAAAGATACTCAATTATAAAATTCTGTTAGCCATAAAAAGTGGCAGAGATCTTGCCAAACTTGCGCCAGTTATTCAGACAGAAGTTTGTGGGAACAGATTGCTCTTTATTTAGTTGATCAACATATACAAGTAAAGGGCATAATATATAAAAAAACTGGTACTTTAACACAAGCACCTTGGTGCGATTTGGCAATTTTTTAATAATGAAAAAGTAAAAATTATTTATTTGGTGCAAGTTGGTGGTTTTTCGCACCTTTTTTTTTTATGAAAGATTCTCAAACTATGGATATTTATTTTCAGTAAACATTATTAACATATGAAAAGAAAACACACTTTAGCAATTTAAAACACAAATTTGAATTATTAAATAAATATTAATTAATACATTATAAAATAAAACACATTTTTCTTCAAATCTTTCTGTAATTTTTTTTCTGCTATTCTTCTCTCAAAATAAACAGTGGTTTGCTTTCCCTTAAAAAAATCTGAGAATTATGGAGACTTGATTGCTTGCAGTCCTCAGCAACAGTAGCTAGTGAGGAAACATATTTCCTTATTGTTCTCTTTAGAAAAATTTTGGCAAAATCTGAGTTTCTGTAGAAATTTTTCTGAAGTTTCTTCCATTGCTGGCAAATTCCACCAGCTCATATTTTAAAACTAAGGCAAACAGTATCATGATTTGTTTATAAAAATCTGTTTTCCTTTTAAAAAAATCAAAGAATTTTTAAGACCTGACTTCTTGCAGTCATCAGTAAAGTGGCTATTGAGAGGGAAAACACATTTCTTTGTTGTTTCCTTTGGAAAATTTCCGTAAAATTCTTTATTCCTGTAGCATTGTTACCTCAGTTTCTTCCATTTCTGGCAAATTTCACTAACTCATATTTTAAAACTAAGTTTAAGGCAAATAACATCATGTTTATAAAAACTGTTCGAATATGGAATAGGCAAAAAAAGAATGCATACCAAAATTAAATTAAACTTGACTGATCGATTGTCATGAGCATGGTTGCCAGAGTTTGGTATATTCTGAAAATTTAGCGACTTCTACTAAGGTGGCTTTAATACATAAGTACCAGAAATCTTAAATCATGTGTCATAATTGTTTACATTACACAGCTAGTGCTTTTTCTATTTTCATATTTTCATTGCATATATTTTGATGCCAGGAATTTGAAAATAGTCTACTGCATACTGTTCCTCTGAAGACAAGTCCCAAGTTCTAATAATTTTCTAAAAAAGTGATTGAAAAATAAATAAGCAGTAGTTAACTTGTATAATTTTTCTCAGAAATTCAGATTTCCGCTTTACATAAAGTCAAAGCATTATGTCATGCTTATCTATTATTGGCACTAGATCACAGTGTTTGGTGATGTTTTGCTTGATTCAAATTGCATGTTTTATAATGAAGTTATAAATCTTACTCACATTTGAATGCTAGATAGTCAGGCTTTTACTGTATGTGTGAGAAGAGACATTTCAGATGGGAAATGATGCTACATTAATAACGACTTTATAGTAGACATGATGTTGAATGCAAGCATGGAAATGTGCATTCTGTTGTACAGGTGCCTTACGTCATTTTCTACACTGGTGTAAGAAATTAAGAGAATTTTAGAATTTTCATATCTGATCTACGATCTCCAGAACTACTGGAAAAATTTTAATAAAATTTGTTGTGAATATAGGTTAATATAATACAAACAAAATAAACATTCAACAGTTATAGTAGACACACATGTTTGTGTATAGCACTCATCGAAGTCTGAAGGTCTGAAACAGTGGTTGCAGAAGACACAAATGAAATGGGTTAATAGGGGGGTGTGGTCCCTTCTTACAGCCATATAGGCCTCGCAATGTGATGTCATACCAATCCATGTGGCGAATATCCTCACTCTCGAGAATTTCGTCGACCAGAAAAGCTCTATGTGGACGTACGTTATCATCCTGTAAGATGAACTCAGGGTCCTCTGTACTCCGGAAAAGGCAAACATAGGGCTCCAAAACCTCATCCTTATACCTCACACCAGTCACAGAGCCTCTGTCAAAGACGTGGAGAGGTGTGCGGTCATTCAACATGATGCCTGCCCAGACCATTACACCGCCATAATTCTTGATTTCACGGACTTTGGAGGGTAGGTAGCAGGTCCCTGGCTCTCTCTCTCTCTATATGAAAGTATGGCGAGAATCGGTGTTTAGGCTAAAACGGGACTCGTCGGTGAACAGAAAGGTCGCCCATTGCTCCGTACTTCAATCACTATGATAACTGCACAATGCTAATCGGACTCTCCTTTCCATAGATGTGAGCGAAATGCAAACAGCCTGTCTTCTGGAAAATAACCATCTCTCATTCAGTCTTTTGGAAACATTCACCCTTGTTATGCGGGTTTCTGTGATCCCGAAAGAGCTGAGAAACTGTAGCCCCTCTGTTATGTCTTGCTAAAATGGACAAATAGCAATCTTCTCTGGTCGTCATGGCTCTTGGACGACCTTGTCCAGGCTTTCTCTTGATGGATCCAGTATCCTGGAGCTGTTTCCATGCGACTCTGGGTGTTAAATTAAACTCTCTGCATATCTGGACTTGCGATTGGCCTGTCTCTAGCCTCCCCACAATTTGCCACCTCATTCCATAATCTAAACATTGATGATTACTTATTTTTATTGCTCCGATGTGAATTTAACTGATTGCTGCAAGATAACACCAAGAAATTTGCTGGGGTGTGCTAGCGAACACAATTTGTCTTATCCTCTATGCGCTTATAAAGCCTGCTTTTCTGCTCGCTCGGCCTACACACATGTGTACGCTTACACATTTGCCATACAAGATTTGCATTTTTGTCTTTTTTTTTTGTTTTCCCTTCAGTTCAGTTCTTTCCATGCAATTCGATAAAATATGCAAATTCTCTTAATTTATTTCACAAGTGTAGTTTCACCAGTTTCATGCCTGTGGCACTTTCAAATCAGCAATAGTCTATGCTGGTTATGGATGATGCTGGCTTTGTCGTCCAGTCATGTCCCATGTGTGCTTGATTGACAAAACATCAGGTGATCTCACAGGCCAAGCAACATGTTGACACTGTAGGGCATGTTGGATGATAACAGCAAAATGGGGACAAGCGTTTTTCTGTTGGAAATTGCTCCCTGAAATATTACTTAAAAATGGTACAATGTTGAATGTTATCGAGTGAAATATTACTGGTGAAATCAGTCTGATGGACAAGTTTATTGTCAAGTTGTGTAAGATAACAATGAGAATGATCATGCTGCCATAGGAAATTGATCTCCAAGCCATAACTCCTGGTGTAGGTCCATTATGTCTACACTACAGAAGCTTGGTTCCAAAATGTTCACATGGTCTTCTTGTAGCCAACATACAGCCATTACTGGTGCCAAGATAAAAACAGCTTTCATCGGAGAACATAACTGATCTCTATTCCATTATCATTTTGAACTATAGCTTGACACCACCAAAGACACAGGTAGCAGTGATGTGGAGTTAGTGGTGTGGCTGCTACAGGAATTCTGGTATTGAGCTATCCTTCAGGTAATAGGTTTGTTACAGTTTGGTGTGTCACTGTGGTGCCAGCTAAAGCTCAAGTGTCTGCTGCAGATGCAATCTAGTGTGCCACAGACATGCAGGGAATACTGCTGTCTGTCTTTTGAGTTGGTAGCATGTGTGCAGCCGGATGTTGGTCTTTTTAAAACACAGTCATGCACAGTGGATGCATCCCTGCCAGGTCTTTGTGCCATATCACAAAAAGAAAATCTCACCTTCTTGTAGCCCTGTTACACAGTCTCATTCAAATTCAGTAAGCTTCTCATAGTGCCTTCTTTGTCTTCTTAAGAAGACGTCCGTGATTCAAATCTCACTCGCCATGCCAAATCTGGAAGTTAAATACAGCACATGAAGTTTGTGTATTTAAAGCAAATGTAATTTACATGTTGATAGTGCTGCTACTAGTGCCACACTTATTTGTCTAGGGCAAAATTTGAATAAATGTCATCTTTCAGGTGTACGAACATGCTTCCCAAATTTTATTTATGTGACATATCTTCTTCTTGTGTTTGGGATTTTAATTTCCGTCAGAGTATTTAAAAAAAAAAAAAAAAAAAAATCTGTTTTTTGATTTATTGAAAAGTGAGGAGGAAGCTTTCTGTGAAGAAAAATGCATTTGAATATACAATAATGGCCATTAAAAAGTGAAAGCATTTGAAGGTGCAACATGAAAAGTTGTAAGTGAAAAGTGAAGGGAAAGCATGTGTTTTGACAAATGGTTCAGCAGTTTCAGAATATTGTTTGTGAAGACACAATGATTTCTTTACTGTTGAACAGAGGAACTAGCATTGATTAAGTGTTAGGTGAAGTGATTCAGCCTTTACAAAGCACAATTACTGATTGGACCAGTTTTATGAGAGAGATATATTCTGTGATTCAGTCTGACAACTAAATAAGTGAATAGGTGGTTCTGAAAAAGTTGTGGTCATAAATGAAAATCTGTTCATATGGGGGGAAAATGCTGGCGGGGGTCTTCCATAGCACTGTATAGTTGGCGGGTTGTTCTGAGAAACTGGTGAGTTCTTTCTCACACAATTTCCAAATCGAGAGGCAACCACACTTATGACAAAAATTGATCATCACTTGCAAGGAAGACTGATGATTTATTCAGACTATTGGCTTGCATATCAAATAGATGAATTGAGAAAAGCTAGTTAAAGAAATTTTACCCTGAACCTTGAATTTATTTTGTTGTTCCAATAACAGCTGTTGATACTCAAAATTATTGAAAGACTAGTAGAATCAAAAATAGAACTAATAGAAATAGAACTAATAAATATAACTAATAAAAAATAGACTAGTAGAATAAAAATCAACGGGGCATAGTTCGCCATCTTTGGGAGTGACATCTTGTAGATTTCACATAGCATAAGTCCTTGGGATAAAATGCTTCTGATTTTATATTAACGGCAATTAAGGAAACATAGCATCCATAAAGTTGTATGTGTATGAGAAATAAACATGAGCTTCATGATAATCCTAGTGCCAGCTTGGCACCTACAAAACAGAGACTCTAATAATAAGGAAATACCTGAAAAAATTACTTAAAAATGAAAACTAATTTTTTCTTGTCTGATGTATCAATATTGGTTAAAATTCATTCTATTAATTCTACTTTACTTTCTTCCCTCCCCCTTTTTTTAAAGTCAGTGGATTTTATTACTGTATTTGTATGCGAGTGTATCAGGAAAACTACTGTTATCTAGCAGGAATTCTCATTTGCTAGAATTCCATTTCATAAAGATAAATTGAGATAATTAAATTGACTTTTTTTTTGATACACAGAATTCTATTATATTTTATTTAAAACATTTTTTCTTATCTATATCAGTCTTATCTGTTTTGTTTCTTATAAATTTTTAAATGTTCCGTTCTGCAAAAACAAATGTGGAATCTAATAGATTTTTATCTTTTACATACAATGTTAACACTTGTAAAACATTTAAACAAATTAACTTTAATACTGAACTAAAAAAAATAGGATTATTGATACATGTTTTTTTCTTTCACTTAGCTGTTGATATACTTCAAATAAATTCCATGATTATATTTTATATTTTCAGGGAAAAGTAGAAGCTTGGGATCCCCGAATGAGACAGAGAGTTGGAATTTTGGATTGTGCTCTCAGTTGCATGGCTGATAATACATTGTAAGGTATACTTTATGCAATTTCTTTTAGGTCTGTGCTTATATACAAAACGCAGATAACTCTGATATCACTTTAATAACATAAATACTAACAAACTATACTTCATCTAAGATTCTCTGCCGTTAAAATTGCGAAATTTCCGAGATTAAAAGAAAGGAAATTGTGTTTTATACTTATAGCTTTGAATTATGCCTTAAAGCATCATATTTATCAATAACAAGATTTTAAATTTTGTTGCTTTTATACAGGGTGGGGCAAATAAAAGTGGCTCGGAGAACAGAGTTCCTCTATTTTCCTTGCCACTTTTATTTGCTCCACCCTATATTATGTGCATATACTGCATTGAGAAATAAATATTGAGAAATATGTAGTCATAAAATATAACATGCATTTGTGGATTGTGTATGAAATATGTATTTACAAAAATACTATTAAAATGCTTCACCAGTGTCTTTCAAATTTCAGAATTTATTAAAATACAGTTTTTTTCTGTTCCTATTTTTCTCTGTTAATTTATTGTTTTATTTAGAAGAATAAAATTTGAAATTCCATAGAATGTTTCCTTTTGCCTGTTTATTATTCTTTATTATTACAAAATTAAAAGCTATATAGAATATTAAGAAAAAGATTACATTATCGTAAATGACAAATTGGAGTTTTTTCAGGTTACTTGGTTTAACTGGCAACAAAAGTGCCAAGGAAAAAATGTTGCCAATTTTAGGTGCTATACATATGTGATATTTTAAGGCTTAGGTGAAAACATAAAGAAGACGTTAATCAAAACTGAACTGATGAATCAACATCTTTATTTTTACACACGTCAAATCATCTCTTTGGCAGACAAAATATTGTTATGAATTTGGTATTTAAAAAGCTAATGTTAGTTCAATTATAAATTAAATGGTTTTATTTCCTTCGCAGTGCAGTGCGTGACGAATAATTGAAAATACAAGAGTGCGTGCATTAAACATTTAATAAATATCTCTTTTTGATTTCGAGAAAGTACTAGAAAATTCTCGTGCACAATTTTAAAATCTTATAAAAGGAGGAAAACCTTTCAGTTCGTTGTAGTTACTTAGTTTGTTGTTGTTTAGAAAACTGCTCTTGTTGACTGTAGCGAATTCACGGATTAGCTTTCTCTAGCTGTTTTGAATTAAGTTCTTTTGAACGTTTGAGTAGTTAGAAGATAACTACTGTGAGATATTGTAAAACTGAAAGAATATCTGAGGGAATTTAAGCATTTTGTGATAATAATAAATTTTTTGTTCATTTTTCATTGGACTTGTGCATTTATTTCGTAACGAACACGTACGCACGCAACAATTTTTGGTGTCAGAAGTGGGATACTTTGAATGCCAATAACAAGAGCGATGGAAGAACAATTGAGGCAGCTCATCAGTGCATTTGCTGCGTTCCAAGAAAAGATGGAAGCTGGCCAAGCATCATTTAAAGAAGAAATGAAAGAAAAGGTGGGTGCTGGTCAGGAAAAGATGAAAGATTCTGTTAAAGATGAGATGAAATCAGTCAAAGAGAAAATGGATGCTGGTCAAAAATCTGTTAAGGAAGCTGTTAAAGAAGATCTGTTAAAGATTTTTGCATTATTCAAATTTCTGGGCAACTGCAACACTTTTACCAACATTCATTTATTCAGCTATATACTTTTCTCATGCCTTCTTCTCAAAGATTCCTAATTTTTATTCTCTATTCAAACAATTGATCCTATTGAGCATCATCCTAAAGAAGCATATAATTTAAAGCTTCATCTTCTTAACTTCATGTACTAACATCTTTCATTGTTAGTCCTGTTGGAATAAAACACTAATACAAGAGTACAAGATTTGCATGACACCCCAAGAAGCAAATTTCCACAGAACAGTGAAGAGACTTTTCTTAGTAACCTGTTCCTTTTTCAAAAATATAGCCTCTGAGAAGCTAGAAGTTTTGTCCATTTCAGAGAGTGTATCACTTTTAAGGAATCTGTTTTATGAAATCGAGATCCGACTTACTATGTGCAATAAGCTATATTCTTCAATTTATCTCCTGATTAAAGATTAATAACTGAAAACAGTATGTATTTGCATTTTATTTCGAGTAATTGTAAAAAATTTCTTTAATAAAAAATATTTTACTGACTATTAGCATAAATATATTATAATTGAAATATTGTTTTTTGAAAAAAAAAAAATGTAATTGTTCATCTGTATATGTGTGACAGCATGCTGTAATCTTGATGTATTTATATTTTTATTTGAAAAAAAAAAAAAAAAAAGTCTTTTTTAAGTCTGTTTAAATTTAAAAAAATAAAAAATACAAAGATAGAATTTTCTATTTCTCTCTTTCTCCACACCTTTTTGTCTTTCCTTTTGTTTTTCTCTTTTTGTGTTTGTGTGTATCTATAAACTTCATTTTGTATAAGTTTTATGAGATAGAATATTGTATTAAATTTAATTTATTTATATTTCAGTGTTGAAGGTTTCCCATCAGTAACTGCATTGTCTTTCAAAGATGGTTTAACTCTTGGTGTTGGCACTTTTACAGGACAAGTAATGCTTTAAAAATATCTTTGTATATCTTATCAGTCATCGGAGAATGTGGACTTTTCATATCCTTCCACAATGAGCTGTATTTATGTAGATTATTTGTTTACCTTGATTTGAATGGTTTTTTATACTGTTTTTCATAATATTTAAATCATGAGAATAATTTCTATCTTACAAGAAATGAAAGAAAATTAGAAATAATAGTAAATTAGTGTCCTGAGTAAGAATAATACTGCTGTCAAACCTGCTAGCTACCCGTAATTGCACATCAGGAAAAAAAAAAAAAAAAAAAAAAAAAAAAAAAATCCAGCAATCTTTTCTTTTGAGACATCAGATTGCTTGATTTGCGTGAAAGCCTACATGAGATAGTGAAATATTTTTGACAGTGCATTAAAATATCATACTTATGTACCTAGAACATAGCATCCAGTGAATTTCATCTAGGAATCCACCTGCTTATATTAGTATTGCAAGACACTTGTACTTTAGAAAAGTTTCTTCTAGTATCATACCTCATTAGATGTAATAACCCTATTAGACAATTACATTGATGGAACATACAAATATGTAAATTTTTCAAACAGCCATAGTAGCAGCTATTTATTTCTTAAAAAATAATAGTAGTATAGATTAAATGCTAGAAAAGTTTATGAAATTGCTCTTCTTTTAACAAAATCTATTAAAAATTTAACAGTATGCTTTTATAATTATGATACCAAAAAGAGCAAAATTGCTGTCTTTAACCCTTTGGCGCACAATGGTCACGCCCTGAAACCACTAATTTTCGATTTTTTTCCCATTCTTCTTTCCGAACTATTTGAGTGAAAACCAATTGCTTGCTTATCTTTTACCTTTAAATAACGCAAAATTACTCCAATACCATACATTTTTTAGGTCTTAGTTATTCAAATTTGCCTTTTAAAATTCATTTTCAATGAGACAGAATAACTTCATTTTATTAATATTAATGACTTTAAATTTCAAAAGTTATTCATCACACATAATTATTTCTCATGATTATTCTTATTATTTTAGGCACATAATTTGCCTAAAAATTTGACTCAAAACAAGCAAATTTACATTACAATGTTAATTTACATTTAATGTTGATGTCTAAAAGACAGTATGTTAGAGTGCAGGCAGGGTAGATCTTCAAAAGATAGGCCAAAATGGAAATTACATAGCAGTTTCAATATGGATATTGAAAAAGAATTAATTAAATAATTTAAGTTGAAATCTCTTAAATCTTTTAAAAATTTCTTAAATTCCTTTAAGTTTTATTTTTATATGAATTACAGTGTTAACTTGAAAAATATCTCAAATTTATCTTGTCTAATCAGGAATATGCTTTATATGTAATAGCAAAAAAGTATGGAATGGAAATCTTGTAATTGGGATAAAAGTGGCCCTGCTAATCTTACAGTTAATTTTGATTTATGAATTTTCCAATTTATATGTTATGCGCATAAGCAGTTTCAGAAAGCATTTTATATTATAAATATAAATGAGTAATATATAATTATGTGTTTGCATTAAATTAGCTTTATCATACATACTGGCTTAGCCTTTTAATTTAATATATATATATATATATATTTGTATTTTATTATGGGGATAAATAAAAAGTGTGAAGATTCTCCTTTTTTTAATTATTATGTATGCTTTTTTGAGTAACTTTACATTAATTTAGAAGTCAAATAACAAAAATCAGCATTATATGTGCAGATTTTCACAGTTTTTGTTGTTTGTTTTCTACGAGTAAATTAATACTTGTTTGGCATGTTATTGTATCTTAACTTTGTATTGATAATCATACCTATCATAATATAAGTGGTATTCAAACTGTATTCACCACCAAATGGGGTCACAAATATTTATAATAGGACTGCAAGATGGAGAAAAATCCTAAAAAATCTCATTATTTATCAAACTGATGGTATATAACTAAATTTGATGCTCTTATTGGGGTTTGCAAAATTGTTTCTTTGACCATACCATACATTTGAATAACACTTGTCTATTGGTAAATTCAGATTGGTCATTCACCGCCAAATGGGGTCACAAATATTTATAATAGGACTGCAAGATGGAGAAAAATCCTAAAAAATCTCATTATTTATCCAAGTGATGGTATATAACTAAATTTGATGCTCTTATTGGGGTTTGCAAAATTGTTTCTTTGAATTGTTTGCATTTTTATGGGGTTGCACTGAATACCACTTGTCTGTTGGTAAATTCAGATCGTTTTTGAAGTGAAAGAAAATAATAGGTTTTTCACACGTTGAATAATATTTATTGTAGTATATAATTTCCATAGTTACTTATGACCTTTAGCCACCACACACAATTTTTAAAAAATGTCTTGGCATTAAAGCTGAAGAGCACATATAGTGCTTGACTGACATCTACTTCAGTACTGAATATTTTCCCTTCAAAAAATTTTACAAGGACCAAAACAAGTACTAATCAGAGGGTATTAGGTTTGGGGAGTATAGTGGATGTGGTAAAATTTCTGAGCCTAGCTCTGCGATTTTCTCGTGAGTTACAAAAGCAGAATGTAATTTGGCATTATCATGGTGCAATCTGATGTGTTTCCCATTGAATATCACTGGCCTCTTTTCTTTAACTGCTTTGTTTAAATCGTTCATTTGTTGTCAGTATCTCTTTGCCTTTGAGCTTTTTGTTAAGTATCAAAAGCTTGTTTTGATCCCTGGATTTTCCACCATGTACACAGCATCCTCTTATTCAGGCTCAAGGTCAGTTTAATGGTGGTATGGGCAGGTTCAAGATCACTATATGCTCTTTTCCTAATGTTGTTTTCATAGGTAATCCACTTTTCATCACCAGTTATCATCTTGTCCAAGAAAGATTCATTTTATTTCAAGCAAGCAGAGATGAGCATATGACTTCTGAACGATGCAAATTTTTGTCACTTAACTTATGAAGCAAACATCTGGAATATTTATAGACCAATCCTAGTTTCCAAATATGGTCTGAAATGGTTTGTTAAGCTGAGTTAAGTTTTTCTGCTGTCTCTGAAGTTGTCACAAAAGGGTTTTGCTCTATCATGGTTTTGCCATTGATCAATGATAGCTACCTAGAAGAGGGCTTATCATAAAGGTCGAAATCTTCTTCAAATTTTTTGAATTATCTCCTGCACATTCTATCTGAAACAGCATCTCCACTGAAAACTTTTACTTAATTTCAATATGCTTCTGTAACATTTCTTCTCTGCTGAAATTCATATAAGTGCTGTGTAATAAGTTAATTGATAGTCAATGTTAGCATGATCGTATCTAACTTAATAATGATATGATACACTTTTGTTTCATTAAATTCAGAAGAGCACATGTGTAAAAATGCAGTGATAAAAAGAGACATATATGTCTCAAATGAACACATGCCTGCCTGTTGAAACTTGATTAACCATTATCAGATACCACTTTCTGGTAGACCCAATGGAACTACTCTTATATGCGCCCTCAGGTTGCCAACTTTCTCGCCAAACGTTTTTGGCGAGAAACTCCATGCCATATTTCTATCAAAATTTTTTGTCTACATTTCGAACTGTAAGCCTAAATTGTCTCCAAAAACACGGTTTTTGCACGTGCAAAACCATGTTTTGAACACACAATTTAAGCTAAAAATCCAAAAAAAACCAAAAAATTTAGATAGCAAAAACATAAAATTTCTAACCAAAAATATTTGACAAGAATCCATGTACACAGCGATATGTTTTAACTTCAGAAAACATCTACAAATTGCACAATCTAGGCAACGAACGAATCTACGAACTACGCACACCTTGCTTAAATTTCAAAGAATACCATGTACACAGATTCCTGTTTAAACTTACAAAAAATCTACAAATTGCACAATCTAGGCATTGCACACAAATCAACAAAATAAACTAAAATAACTAACAATTCAAAAAACAACAATAACAACAGAAATTCATAGTAAAAAACAATGAACATAACATTCTACAAAATAAAACAATAAAATAAAATGCACTAACCATAATACATTCGTTAATAAAATTTCACCAGTCACACAACCTCTGTGAACAAAAGTGCCATAATTTTGCTATATCACATATCTTTCTGTGATTCAAAATCTTGAAAGTAATGATAAAAACTTCCTTCAAAGTTAACTTACTACACGAAAACCATGATCTAAATCTTAAACTCCGCTGACAGCCACATACTTTACCAGCAAGCATTTAACTGCAAATCCACACACGCCCTTCTTCGTCCGAGTTCTCATAGCAGCTCTGCATTTCGGACTCCATTTTAAAAGTCTGATAAGATAATACATTTCGATCCTCATAAACACACCCGTGAACAAAAGACTCATTAACAACTCCAACATCGTACCTTTTAATATTAAATTTACTTTCCACACAATCTAAAATACGTGACTGAAATCTTACCTTCACGTCTATCAATGCAACATAGGTCATTTCAAAACACACACGAAATGAACCAATGAGCAATTAAACCACTCCAGCAAAAGAGTTTTCTTGGTAAAAAAATGAAAACAATTTCCAATTCCTATAAAACAACTGCTACTGATATCACTACAACTGCTCTCAATAATTGCGTAAAGTATACTAACAAACAGCAGCGTCTTCGCATTCTCGATACAAAACAAGAGAAGCGCCATATTTTTGGCATACGACAAGTGAAGCGCTAGCGCTTCACCGGACTTAAACGAATAAACTGCTAGTAGTTTTTTAAATTTCATTTGTATTTTCTTCAATATAAAAACAATTGTTTCTGTAGAAGGTAGATATATTCTGGAGGAATTTAATAATATATACATATGTAATATATATTATGTGTATGTATATTATTATTATTAATATCTATATCTATATATGTAATCCATCTTATAGTAAGAAACACAAATTTATCTTACATTTATTCATATTAAAAGCATACACAGAAATTAATATATTTATTATGTTATTTTTCTTTTGTGCTCAATAGATATTTCCTGAGAAGTTATTAATTGCTATAATTAATAATGAATTTATATCTGATGCATTTGTTTTATTGAAAAGTTGAGGTAGTAATTATAAAAACTTGCTTCACATGAAATATAGCTAATTTTTAAGCAATAATATTAACAAAACCTTACAATTAATTATTGATTTCAGATTTTATTATATGATGTAAGGACCAATAAGCCTTTTATGGTGAAAGACCATATGTATGGACTTCCTATAAAAAATGTGGAGTTTATCAAAAGTGAGGAGCTTGTAGCATCTCTTGATCCAAAATGTGTTAAATTTTGGAAGCAAAAAACAGTATGTATTAATTTTTTGAAAACTCATATCAAATAATATTTTTTTAGAAGTCTATTTTAAAGATTTGATTTATCTGTGCTCAAAATTTTTTTTTAGTCACATTTTGAACATTTACAAGAGAGTTGGCTAAAAAATTGATGATATTTATATTATATTACATGCCATGTGACATGCCCCTCCGTCTATTGAAAACGGCGTATTGTGTCCACAAATGGGATAAATGTTTAGCTTGTACATAAATTATAATTATAGAATTAATGCTAAATTATAAAGATTTTTTAATTTCAGTTTTTTCTAAGTACACATTTTAAAAAAAGTATAAACCAAATATTTTATAATTCTGTTAAGTGTCAGAAGTGCTTTTCCACAAATGTGTAATTAACTGATGTGTAAGCAGTAGCTGTTTTTTTGGGAGGTATTTCCTTGGATTTCAGTGTAGTATAATGAATTTTTCATTATTTACTCATATAGCATAAGGAATGAAATAACTGATTCAAGAATTTATGAGAGAGTTTCTTACAAAATTAGAAGGGTAAAACCATAGATAGAGTTGTATTATATGATAGAGTACAAAGTCCGATATCTGGACTCGTCGGGACTTCGGTGATTCTGGATTTGGGATATTTCCATGTATTAGATTGTCAGTTTAAATCTAGTAACATGGCATGCAAAAATTATAAAATTAAAAATATGGAATCATTATTTATAAATTAAAGCGCATGTATGATCTAAAGGATATCAAAATTTACAAAAAAAAAAAAAAAAAAAAAGCTAATTCTTTGTTTGTTTGTTTTATTAAACATTTCTTTCAGTGTAAGTTATTTAAGTTGCTTCGTTTTTTATGCTGATACTTTCTTTTTAACTCTATAAACAGACATAATTTCTTGTTCCGTTACAAAGTTCACAAAGTTCCACTGTTCAAGTTCTGTAATTGCCGTGTTGAGAATTCCGACTAACTTGTCAATTTAAATGTTTTCATTTTCAATAACCTCCTTGTCTCTTTTTTCACTATTGATAACGTTATTTTCTGGATATAGAACCATACTACAGATTTTGCCATCCATTCATTGATTGATGATTGGGGTATTGTCATCACAATGAAAAACATCTGTTATATTATCTTCTTTTATTACCACTTCTCCACATTTTTTTACAAAATTAATTAATTGGAAAATTTCACCTTTAGTTTGTGATATCTGAAACCTTCAAATTCGCTGCTATCATCAGCATCATCTTCACCATAGAATATGGTAGTTGGTAATAAATTATGCCAAGCATTTTTTAAAGTATCTGGAGACACATCCCACAATCTTGTGATGCTTCACATGACAGATTTTATGCTAAAATATTAAAAAAATTCTTAAATATTCTTGTCATTGTTCAAGAAATTTAGCATGAGTTTTAAAAATGCTATTTTATATTTGTATTTCAGCACTTGCACTATTCTGGTATCCATAGGCTGAATAATGGAAGTACAATTTTTAGGAAAGAATAATACGAATACATTATCTTTCACTAAAACTTTAAGTGAAGTATGAGCCGAACAGTTGTCTACAATCAGAAAAATTTTTGCGTCATCAGATAAACCAACCATATTCAAATGTTGCTGTACCTCGGATATAAAATGATTTTCAAACCAATCATTCATTAACACTTGTGTCATCATGTTCTTTTATTTGCACAATATATAATGGAGAAAATCATTACTCCTTTAAATGGTCGAGGTCATGAATTTTTCTGATTATGAAAAGTTTGCACTTGTGCGTTTCTGCAGCATTTGCACATGCTGAAATTGTTATTCTCGCTTTGGAATCTTTGACACCAGGTAGAGCCTTTTCTGTAGATGTTGTTAAGGTATTTATTTCGCAGTACATGTTGCCAGAAAAGACCAGTTTCATCAGCATTTTAAATTTGTTCTGCCTATAACTTTTCACTAGTAAAGCATTCAGTAAATTCATCTGCAGATAGTTCGGTAGCTTCAGTCTCATCTGAAGCTTTTTCACCTGAAATTTTTAACTGCCTTTTACCATGGTGATTTTAAAATTTGGTTAATCAATGTGTCAAATATGTGCACTTAGTTTTTAAGTTCATTTCTTCATAATTTGATTGAGCCATTTCATATTTTGGCTTGAGCCATTAGCATTGGACCCATCAATGGCACACCCTCGCTACTATGCTGTCTGACCCATTCAATCATCACTTTGTCATGATCGTCACTTTTAGCATAATGAACAATTTTTCTGTTATTCATTGCAAGTGGGGTGTCGGAAGCCACAAAAAATTCAAAAGCTCTTTTTTCTTATGCTATACTTCTTGCATAATTTTGAGACAGATATAACTTTATCCATTTTTTTGCAGCTATTCCACTTTTTTGTTTAATGTACATCAAAACACGCTTTTGCTTTGTGAATCCTCTTGCAGCTCCAGAATTAGAAACTCTTTTCGACATAATCAAAAGTTCAGGCTTTGATTTTCACAAAATTGCTGTAATAATAACAGTCTGCAAAAAATAATAAGCTGGATCACATTAGAAGATTAAGGAACAGTGCAATTTGCCATATTAACTGAAATTCCTTAGAATCAGTAAAGGATAATTTTAGCCTAGCTTAATAATGTCCGCTATAGATTATTGGCTATGTATCATCAGATTGGCAAAGAAAGACAAGTTGTTCTGCTAAATTTTGTCTTGCATCTATCGCAGACGGAGACAATTAAGCCTGAAATGTATTAGTTTAGTTATTTATTATACCATTTGTCTCTTTGCACATGCTTAAGGCTAATCTGTGTCCTGAATAAATAAACTCCCACATATACTTAAGGCTTATCGAGGGCCGGCGCTAGATACCGCCTGATGCAGTCATTATGGGTCCTAAATTCTGCTGCAAAGTGCTTCCCTAAGTTCTAAATTTTTGTAGTCCCTAAACTTTGGATCGCAGTACTTTCCCCAAATTATAAAAATTTTGTCATCCCTTAATTTTGCCATCCCTTAATTTTGCCACTCGATGCTTCTTTAAATTCCAAAAATGTTGTCTTTCCTAAATTCTGCCGCCCGGTGTGGCTGTACGAACTTTGATGCCGGTTCTGGGTTTATGTGAATATTATATCAACTATTCTTAGTTCAGATAGCACTAAATGTAATCTTTTGGCCTATGAGTTCCATTAACAAAAACTATTTTTATCATATGAAAAGAAATTTTTGTTAAACTTTTCTTTGTCAACATTTCTTACTGCATTAAACTTAAATCTGTAATTATCTCCAAGCATAATGTCAATGTAAAAGGTTGCCATACTCTTTGTTATTCAATTACTAATATAAAAAAATGTTTAGACATCGCTGCATGAGTCATTATTTAAGTTGTCATATGTTGATAAACATGTGGGGATGAAAGCAAAATATAATATATAAGCATTCACCAAGTTGGCGTCGGGGACATAAAATACCCTTAGGTGTGTAATGATGTTCCTATATGAAGAGTTCCTATGTAGTACCCAATGATGTTCCTATGTAGAGTGTGTCCATTTCAGAAGTATGCCAAGCAGATATGCAGCTACGGAGCCAAATTATTGATCTAAGAAATATATGCTAAAATTGTTGTTTCTTCAATAATAAGGTATTTTATTTAGTGCCTAAGTGAAATTAAGAATTGGGACTCTCCACATGTTTTATTATGAGAGGAAAAAATCAAATGTGCATGCATATAGCATACCAAAAAAAGGGGGCGGGTTGATTGTGGCTTTGAGGTTAGGAGTTTAGATCATTCCGGATCTTGGACTTTCTACTGTATTACCTTTCACATAGACCCAGAGATAAGACATGGGAGTATTGAATGAACATCCATCATAAGGAATTGCATGTTTTTTGATGGTAAAAGAGATTGGCTGTACTAAAATTCATTGGCAGATGTCTAAGATATATGGAAAACGCTGCATATCGTTGGCAAGGATAATGGAGTGGTACAACCATTTTAAAGAAGACAGTAGTCTTTGACAGGCAAATGACGTAATGTACTCTTGTGTCCATATGGGTTCATTATGAATTGAATGCAGAAGTCCAAAAAAATGAATAAGATTTTTTATTATTACAACAAACAAAACAAAGTGCATACATTTCCTTAAATATTTGTACCATATCTCAAAGTAGTTATATTTTAAACTACTAAAAACGTTAATTCAAAACAGAGAAATGTAGAGAAAGCTAATCCGATTTCACTGTGAATTCGCTACAGTATAATCAACAGCAGTTTTCTTAACAAAACTCATAAAACAACAACTAACGAATTGAGAGGTTTTCATGCCGCTTATATAAGCTTTCTAAATGCATGAGAATTTTCTGGTATTTTCTTGAAAAGCAAAAAGAGATATTTATTTATTAAATGTTAAATGCACATGCTCTTGTATTTTTAATTTTAATTTTCTGGCTTAGCTTTCTCTTAATATTTGTCACATGCTGCACTGCATGGGGAATAAAATAATTTAATTTATAATTATACTAATATTAGCTATTTAAACATCAAATCCATAGCAATACCAAAGAATGCAACAGAGGTACTGTAGAAAAAGTATTGAGCTTTATTCAGCAGCATGTAAATTCATGAGGATTTACATCTTGGTGAATAAAGCTCAATACAGAGAAAATTCATGAGGATATGTGGCAACATGCAATGATTTCTTCAGCAGATTTTCTGAAGACTATGATTTTTTTCTGAAGACTATGATTTTATGATGATAACATGAAAGAGTTTGGCAATGGTTTTAAGATAACTCAAGAATGTTATTTTACATCTGGTGTTCAACCGGGACAGATATCTAATTTATTATTGAAAATATTTATGAGAAATATTAAATTACTCTTGTTAAGCTGCTATCACATATCCATTTATTTTAGACAAAAAACATTTTCAAAAATTTTTCTTCCTGCTTTACCATTGAATTCCCCATCATCAACCATCATTTGTAATAGAGAACTAATTTTTCTTTATCCGAAAATAATCAGTGGTGATTGACTGTTTTGTATGACATGACAAAACAGAAAAAAATTTCTAAACTTTTGGAGTTCCAAAATGTCTTGAATGTGTGATAAGACCCTTATAAAACCTTTGGCATTCTTTTTTACTGTATGCCTCTTTTGCACAGGATAGTCATAAAAAAATTTCCTTGATATATGAATCTCTAGTGGCCTGTCTGCTGAGCCAGCTGAAATGAAATTTCAGATATTGTTATTTGAAAGCATGCTCTCAATATTGTGATGATTTAAAATAATAGAGCTTTCACAATAATGGTGACAGTGAAAAAATTTTTTAATTGCAATACCCACTTTTTTCCTATGCAAATTGAACAGCTCATTGAAAAACCATAAATGGTGTTGGAATGATTAACACATGACAAAAATTGCCAGTGTAAAACATTGTAAAAGACCAATTACAACACTAGACAAAACAGGGAAAATATATATTGAGCACTTGTAATGGAGCGTGCTTTCATCCATGTAGAAGTGACCTCTTTGAAGAAGTATGGATCAAGAATTAAAGCTCTTGTGATGCTGTGACACACAGTCACTTTAGCTTCATATGAAAACATTGGTGCCAGACTGTAAGGATTTTGGTCAGCCCATTGAATACAGTTCCTAGAGTTTACATTCTCAGTTAAGGGAAAATGTGCCTCATCCACCCATAATATCCACAGTTGCCATCTGCTATCTTAATCATATCTGATGAAAATAATTCACAAAATCGACATGGTGTTGCTTGTCTCCAGGTTGTAACATCTGGATGCACTGGAATAATCTGCAGAACAAAGCGCAGAAGTTTGATGACTGTGATTTTGATACATTCAAACTGCAGGCAATCCACTTTTTTCAGTATGTAATGGGCCATGTGGCAATCATATTATGAACTTTCACAACAACTTGAACAGCCACATGGTTGTCCGGATAATGGTCTATCCAGTTTCATAATTTTTTTTTGCCAAATCACATAAAGTTTCACAAAACAAGGGTTTCATTTTAACTTACGATTTTGCAGGTAAACTTGCACTTCTTTAGCAGCATTTTTTCCATTTAGATAAAATAGCTTTATCAATTCACTTTGGTTATTTCCCTGTAAGTGTTATCTTGTTAGCATGTTTGAACACCTGATTAAAGAAACAATCTTTCCACTATGCCTGCTAAAGATTTTCCATAAGCAATACTTTACACATGGTGTTCTGTGATCCCCTATCCCTGTGAATTATCTAAAATGCATCAGTGTGTCTCCTCTCTGTGTTATCATTGTTTCTTTACAATGCTTTGCAAATATTTTATGCTGGCAATTTTCATCATACATATATCATTCCAATGCCATTTATGGTTTTTCAGCATGCTGATCAATTTATGCAGGAAGAAAGTGGGTTTTGCCATTTGAAAATTTCAAAATACTTTTCATGTAACCATAACCGAGAGAAGTCAATTGTTTTAAATCATCACAATCTCTAGCACATACCTTCAAATAACAGTATCTGAAGTTTCATTTCTATTGGTTGAATGAATAGGCTATTAAGAATTTATATTGGGGAAGTGCTTTTATACCCCCTAAAAATTAAAATATACCCCCTAAAAATTATAAATTACACTTGTTTGGAAATAAAATGCTGGTAATGATAACTTTTGCAAATGATTAACTTCATTTCTCTGAAGTAAGTGTAAGAATTAAATAATGCGAAGTACTTCATTTTATGATGACTAAAATAATATTTTTTGCTTATAAGAAAAGGTAAAAGCATTAATTAGTGAAAATTTTCTCCACTTTACTTATTTTTAACACTTTTGTAAAATAATGAATTATAAACTCAGAATATAAATAAGTTTGAACTGATAAATAGAAATTTTTAAAAATGAAAATCGCTATTTTAATCAATTATAGTCAAAAGTCTTTAATCCGCACTCGTCAGGACTTCGGCGATTCAGGATTATCGGCTTTTCTGGATTATAGATCATCAATTTAAATCTGGTAAGATGGCATGCAGAAATTATAAAATTAAAAATATGAAACCATAATTTATGAAATAAAGAGCAATTATGATCTAAAAAATATCAAAATTTACAAAAAAAAAAAAAAAAAAAAAAGGGAGCTTAATATTTATTTGTTTACTTTATTAAACATTTCTTTCAACGCGCGCATTCGTAAAGCATACATTACGCATAGTCAAAATTAGAAAATTGCAACCAGAAAACTATTTGATGTGTATTCGTGATATTTATAATGACGAGGAATTTAATTTAAATCATATCAAAGACGGAGTACATGGAGATGAAATACTTTATAAGCCGTATAGAATAAAAATATTTGCCCTGAAGATAAGGATAGTGCTGACAGATCAACTTCCAGTTAATTGCACGCCGCAACATTTCCTCCCACCCCCGCAGAGCAGCGTGAAATTGATAAACAGATCTCAGAATGGTTAGAAAGAAAGGATATGCCTTTACCCATTTTTTGCAACAATTCCACTTTTTGTTTGATGGATATCGAAACATGCTTTTGCTTTCTAGATTCTTTGGCAGCTCCAGGAGAGGAAATTTTTTTTGACATAATCGAAAGTTCAAGCTTACTTTTATAAAATTGCTCTAACAGTCTGCAAAAAATAATAAGCCGGATCCAATTCGAAGACTAAGGAACAATGCAATCAGCAACGTTAACTGAAATAGATAATTAGATAATTTTAGCTTAACTTATACCATCCGTTATACATTAAATGTGCATGCGTAAACGCATATGGGCATGCGTAAAAGTATTATGCGCATGTGTAATAGCATATGCGCATGCGTAAACGCATTAATGCATTTACGCATGCACTGAAAATTTGTAGCTTTGAGGTCTAGATTATAGATCATTCAGGATTATGGACGTCCGGATTAACAACTTTTGACTGTATTAATTTAGAAAACAAAGTTAAATTTTATTTTCACTGTTTTTAATGCTTAAGCAAGAAATACTTTTATTCTGATTGAAATGGAATAAATATTTATGTAATATTTACTTTTAGAAAGTATTCGTAAATGCTTGCTTTATGGTTAATTTAAAAGTGTATTATTTATGCACTTAGTGGATACTTGTATGTTGACCATTAAATTATTTTCAGCTTTTACTTTTTCAATATTCATTTTTAGCTCAAAGAGGCATTAGTCTAGAAGGGCTGTTAGTCTCTAAACGGCATTATCCATCGAATCTCTATAAATAGCTGTATCACTTTTGAACTTTTACCACCAAATGTTATTGCCCTGTATTATATATAAAGAAATTAAATAATGAAGAATCTGCATGAATGTATGTATGTTTCTCACACTGTAAAAAAGCAATGATACCTAGTGCCATCAAATTTTGAATAACATTTAGGAATACTCCACCTGAATATGACACCTGGAAGCCCAAATCTTAAATTTGTTTTATTATCTGTTTGATATATTTTTTAACTTTAACGAATTTTTGATTAAGAAACTGAATGATTTCAGAGCTAACAGTAGCAACACACTGAGTAGAATAAAATACTTTTTATCTCCACTGTGTGAGATTGTCTACCGGAAATTCTAAAGATATACTGTTTTTAAATGTTCTTAGCCCAAAAAGAGCCGTTAGCCCAAATGATCTCGATATATGTATGTATGTGTAAATGAAAAAAGTCCCTTTGGGTGTAATATAAAATCTGAAAGCTTTTAGATTTTTTTAAATTTTCTATTGATATATTTATCTCTAAATCTAAATTTTTATATTTTTGAAGGATATGTAAATTTTAAGAATTTATCTGACCTTCAGTAACTACTCTCATAATTCCACGGGTTGAATAGGAAATTGAAAATCAACATCATATTTATACATATATATTTAGTTGCTTCAGTATAATTTAGTCCTCTAATGGATTGTATGATATTTAACTGAGGCTGACTAATTCTGACACTATCGAGTACAGATTTGGAAACCAAGATAACATTTGTGAATGTGATGAATTTTTGAATGATATTTGATAGATGAATATTTATGATTGTAATGTCTAAGACATGGAGATACTTCAATTCTTCAGCCAGAAACATTCTTGAAAGATTGACTAGTGTTAGAAAAAGAGGACAAATAGGTGCTTGGATTTTATTCCCTGGTTGCGCTCTGGATCAGAATTAGGATGAAATCTAAAAATCTAAGACATGGAGATACTTCAATTCTTCAGCCAGAAACATTCTTGAAAGATTGACTAGTGTTAGAAAAAGAGGATAAATAGGTGCTTGGATTTTATTCCCTGGTTGCGCTCTGGATCAGAATTAGGGTGAAATCTAAAAATATATTCTTCTATCTTTTCTAAATCAACTAATGAGTCAGCAATACTCTCGAAGTTGGGGACTCTTTGCATCTGTAATGGAAAAGTCACTATAATGAGCAGTTGTTTTAGTAAACATTGATTGTATATACTAAAATATTTATTATTAAATTAAATTATCTGGTTTTGCCAAATAATGTGTAATTTTTTATAGTAGTAACATACTATTTTAAATCAGAAACACATTTGCATGCAGTTTTCAAGCTTTTTTGAAAAGTATTGTAGTGCTAAAAAAAATTTTTTTTTTAAAAATTTTTTGCATTTTAACAGTATTCAGTTAATTATTTGTAATAATTAACATCTCATTTTTAGGGGAAGCCTTATACAACAATTCAAGCTCCAGCCCATTTAAATGATTTATGCTTTGTCCCGGAAACTGGTAAAAATCTATTGTTTTCTTTTTTATTTTATTTTTTTTTTGTTGTAGTTCAATGATGCTTCTATTTTTAATCTGTTATATTCATAAAATGATTTTATATTACATATTCATAGGTCTTTTATTTTTGGCTAATGAAGATAAAAAGATCTTGACATATTTTATACCAGTAAGTTCTTTTGGTGTCATTATTAAAATTTTAAACCATGCTTTATTAAGTTTAAAAAATGTACTTAATTATGAAAGTAACAAATTTATCATGCTTAGACTTCAGATGATCTGATAACTATAAAAAAGTACTTATTAGAATATGGTAACTAGAATTTGGCAACTATAAAAAGTACTTACTAGAATCTGGTATATTAAGTCACAGTTTACACTTGGACAAATTAGTATCAAAAATGGTTTTTAGTTATTGCTAGGGTGATCAGTAATGCAGAAGTTTAGCTAAACAAAATTCATACAAAATTAATATATATTTTTATGGCTTATTATAATTCTCTGTACCATGTCCCTTCTTTCCAAATTTTATTGATGGTTAAATTATGATATATGATAAATTGCATATTCTCCATATCATGCTCTAGGCATTTCACCTGTATGGAAATGCTGCAGGAGCTGCTCCAAATTTTTTTTCAATATATTCAGGTGCTCTCTGTGAATGGCAAAGCTGAGAATGGTTTTAAAAGATTCAAAGTGGAAATTTTAATTTTGAGAATGAGCTTAAAGTTGAGCAACCAGGAAGAAGTGGAAGATGGTGAACTGAAGATGCTTATACAGCCAAATCCACGCATCTTTGCAGAGAAATAGTGATGATGCTTCAGCGTGCATAGTCAAAATTAGAAAAATTCCTATTTATCTAGTGCTAATGTTTGTGCTTCATAGGAACTCGCAGCCCAAAACCATTGACAATGAATATTGGTATGTGCTTTGTGCTCCTAATGAAGCAGAGGTATATTATGACTGGAGATGAGAGATAGCTTCTTTACAGTAATTGAGCTTGGAAGAAAATAGCAGCCCTGATAGCCAAAACACTATTGCATCCAGAAAAGGTTTTGTTCTAGTCGGATAAGAGGAGTTATGATTTACTCTGTATTGTTAGAAAATAACTAAATGATTAATGCAGATATTTGTTGTCATCAATTCAAATAAACTGAAATGGCCTTCTTTATTTTGAATCTTTCTCAGCATAAGTCCAAGTCAGGTACTGCCAGAGTGATTTGATAAAAGCTTAATAATGGGAAATTTTTACTTATCCAAGAATTCAGATATTGCTCCATTCAGTTATGTCCTGTTCAGATTGCTGCAGCATTATGTTAATGGCAGAATCTTCCACAGTAAACAGTAGTCGAAATTATAATAAATGTTTTGCCATAAAATAATAATTTTTTTTTTAAGGGGATTGAAAAGTTACCTGAAAGGTGAGCAGACACTGTAGAAAATGATGGGTTCTATAATTAACCCTGTGAGTGGCATGATTTTTTGGATCTGCTCATGAAGACCTGTATTTAAATTGTATTTCTCAGCTTAATTTGTAAAAGTATTTATATTAGTATGTTTTTATAAACGTTTGTTTATTATAATGATGTTTACATCATTAAAGAAAGTAAGAAAGCAAAATTTTTTAAACTATAACCTAATATATACTAAGTGATAAAAAAAGTCTCATGACTGACTGTATACAACCAGGGGTTAGTAATCAAATTTGTGCTCTAATATTTATTTTCCTTTGAAACTGACTTTCTCAGTTCTGCATTAAAGTGTGATAATCTGACACATTCAGGACCTTAGTCTTGTCGAATTATGAAAGTTGCAGGATTATTGGACCACAAAATGATTTTTTCATGTTATCAAATGTGTAGAGGAATAAAAAAATAACATATTGTAATTATATAAACTTGTTAAATGAGTCACATTTATTAATAAATAAGTTTATTTTAGTATAGTTATATTTAACTAGTTATTTTGAAATCCTTAGCAATTGTGTGTTTTGCCATAATTGAATAATCCAATCCAATCCAGTGCAGATGGTGTCTGATTATTGGATGCATTGAACCATTGGATGCTAGATTATTAGTCTTTTATAAGTCTTTTTTTCCATTGGATGTCCAACCATTGGATGCTAGATTATTAGTCTTTTATAAGTCTTTATTAGTCTTTTTTTCCTGATTGATTTAAGATTAGATCTCTGTGTTTTATTCTCTTTTCCCATTTATTTAATTACATGTAATTTAGTGGAATTTGGATAGTTTAATTTATACTGTCAAAGTTTATGTAAGCTTACATTTTACATGTTAATTCATAATAGATTTGAAAATCTTTTAGTGAAAATCTGTAAAAATTTTACAGTACAAAGTCCGTAATCCGGACGTCCATTATCTGGAATTATCTATAATCCGGACCTCAAAGCCACAAACTTTTCTTTTTGGTATACTTTATGCATGCACGTTTAATGTATAACGGATGGTATAAGCTAGGCTAAAATTATCTTTACTGATTCTAAGGCATTTCAGTTAATGTTACAGATTGCACTGTTCCTTAATCTTCTAATTGGATCTGGCTTATTATTTTCTGCAGACTGTTAGAGCAATTTTATAAAAATTAAGCTTGAACTTTCAATTATGTCAAAAAGAGTTTCCAATTCTGGAGCTGCCAAAGGATCTACAAAGTGAAAGCATGTATCGATGTCCATCAAACAAAAAGTGCAATTGCTGCAAAAAATGGATAAAGGCATATCCGTCTCAAAATTATGTGAGGAGTATGACATTGGAAAGTCAACGGTGTACAGGGTTTGTACTATCCTTAAGAGTCCTTTAAAGTCCTTAAGTTTTTGGAATCGATTTTGGTCCTTAAAAGTCCTTAATTTCGGCCAAAATCGGCAGAAAGTCCTTAATTTTAATCATCTGAAATTTCTGTCTGTTTTTTATGACTGCCATTTTGAGTGTGAATTAACATTTTGAAGGGATATTTTTGGCAATTTGCTGTCAATTATGCTTATCTTTTGAATGGGTTCATGGGTTATAATTTGTTCCTATTTCTAATATAAATGATGGGATTCTCGGAGTTTCTGAGCCTATGTTTCAATAAACATAAGCATTTCGAAATTATTTCATTTTTTCTAATGAAGAGTTCTTGAACAACTTTTCGCGCTTTTTGGAATATGAATTCTTTAATTAAACTGTTCTAAATTTGACAGCTTATCAACATTTTGGCGATTTTAAGATCTGTTTCTATAGAAAATTTTTAATTCCAAGATCTAGAAATTTTTTGACAGTTTTTTTAGAACATTGTTAAGAATTTAATAATTAATATTTAATATTTTAGTGATTTTATTAGTCATTTTTATTTATTTATTTTTGTACCTCTTTCCTGACTGTGTTCCACGGGGCTCCAGCACATATAATTTTAGAAATTAAGCCCTGTTTATGTCTATAAAATTAATTTTACACTTTTTCGCTCCTATTTTATTTCAAAATATCTCTGGCTTTATGTTGTTACAGAACTGTTAGGGGTAATTTTTTTTAGGATTTTAGACATTGCAGCTTGAAAAGCTAAGAAAGATAGATATGAAGGCAAGATTTATAGAACCACGATTCTAGAAGATTCCAGAAAAATGTGACAAAAGGAAAAATGTCTCCATGGTATTAATGCATAATTTCTTACTTTTTGGAGGATGTCTGGAAAAACAATGAAAACATAATAGTTGAATGTTTTACTTCTGATACTAGAATCTTTTTCTTAACATTTTTATCTTCCCTTTATTTTCTCTACTTTTCACTAGACACAAACATCGAAAATATCAAAAATGCTTCTAATCTTATCGTATGACAGGCATTATAGAAAATAATTTTTTTTATTAATAAACAAATTGAAAACTGACAATTTAAACAATTCATCTAATATGTCTTAATGCATAATACACAGGGATGGCACTAGGCATTTTCCCACCTGATGCAATCTCTGTGGATCCTAAATTCTGCTGCCTGGTGCCTTTCTAAATTCTGCTTCCAGTGCCTGTTTTAAATTCTAAAAGTTTTTGACATTTCTAGATTTTGTTCTCGGTGTGTCATTCTGCCACAAATTCTAAAAATTCTGCCACACCAGTTCTGTAACCGGACCTTACCATATATATATTTCATATTTCTTCTGAATGTTCATATTACTATAGAAATAAAATTAGCAGCTTTTTCTATACATTCTAAATACATTTAGTGTTTTTAGAATAACTGAAATTTTTAAGTAAATCCAAAAATTCTAAAACGAAAAGGAAACATGGAAGAAAGAAATTGAATACATTAAGAGAATATAAAATTATTCTTCAAAGATATGTACAGATATTATTATGTAAATTACCCAGTTGTTTACAATTTGAGCCTTTACTATAATTTAAAATCAATTTTCTCACCAGAATGCAAGTCAATTAAACAATTTTTAAACTGAGGTTTTTGGAGTGTAAGACCAAGAGTGTGTTTCTGACCTCCACTTGCTCCCTGCCAGCTCTGATAATTTGTAATTATTCGTCTTTACATTACTGCTGCTGACATTTGAATTTGAATTCGTTATGATGATAGAGTTACTGAGCCCGCTTAAAATGAAATGAAATTGTATAGTTTTTGATCACTAGTCCATATTTTTAGTTTGAATTTGATTATTCTTGTTTAATTACATCACCGTGAGCTGTAATTGATTTTGTTAGCATAAGAACATGCCTTTGTTTTCTAAGTTCTTTTTAAAAAAGAAGCTTATTTAAACCGTTGTCTGATTTTGTAATTACTTTTAGACATAGCGATAATTTGCTTGACATCTGTCCATAGGGTTTTGGACTATTTAACTTTTACCAGATCAAGTAAACTCTCATAGGTACATTTTGGAGACGTTGACAGCTTAGGAGATAAAACACGCAGAAACTATTTAGAACATTGTCTTGCGTATTGAGACAAAGTTAGAAAAGTTGCTTAAAGAGAAGGAAATTGATATAAATTAGACAAAATGTTTGGAAAGGCTTCAAATTAAAAAAATGCGTAAATATTTTGTTGAGTGTTGTTGCGTACAAAACACAAATATTTTATAGCTTTTAATGTGTAATTTTTCGAATATCGTTTAAGAATCTATGTCATAAATTGCATGTATTTTAAACTGTGGAATTTTATTAGATTGTGATTTTAATACGGCTTTTTTAACAAATATTTAAAAAAATAAATAAAATTTAATAGTGTCCATGTAAATCCATAATGACTAAGGTTATCTAATATCTAATTTAATAACTTATAACTAACTGGTTGCCGTTAAAAATTATCTCTGCATTTTAAAGCGAGTTATTGACTTTTATTAACCCTTATTAATGTCACTAAGATAAAACACAAAAATGTAAAAATTCATGTAAAACCTATTCTTCGCATCTAGTGAGACTTAAAATAATGCAAAGCAACTTATCAGCTCTGGTGCTTTAGTGGACAATTAGGACCTTAAAGTATGTTAACTGAGTTACAACCCCTGTAACTCTACAAGAAGCTATGACAGTAACTGGGTCAGACAGAGCCCAGCTAACTTTCAAAACTTGCGAACCGTGCTTATATCAGGCCTTTTAGGTTTGTTCTGATCTCTCTCTAGGGAAGTAGGAGTGGCGACAACAGCCAGTCTTTTGTTTTGAATCATGCTGATTGTGATTTTACTTCTCATTTTAACCTATGCCGCTTGACATAAAATCTACTTACTGTTTACTAAACCCATGGACTGAGCAAGTATGTGACAAAATGATACTTAAAAATCAACAAAAAGCTAACTGTTAGTAAAACCCAAATAAAATGTCACTTATCTTCTTCCAAATGTGTCCAATTATTATGAGTGTAAAATATTTAATGCTACTTGATAAATTTCATAAAGTTGATTTTATTCTCAAACTTATTAATAATTATGTTTAATAATAACACATCCTACTTATGGATCTATTTTATTTTTAGAATGGTATTGCAAAAGTGAACTTCAGCATAGCTAATATTTTTAATTGAATTTATTCGGTTCCCATTTGCTTATAGGTCTTCAATTTTTTTCATTAATGGTCCTTAAAAGTCCTTAATTTTCATGTGCAGAAATGTGTACGAACCCTGTGTATATGACATAAGCAAAAAGAAAAAGGAACTTTTTGAGTTTTTTGTGGATTCTGACACCCTGCTTTCAATGAATAACAGAAAAAGGGTTAGTTAAGCTAAAAGTGATGATGAATGGGTCACACAGCGTCGCGGTGAGGGCGTGCCATTGATGGGTCCAATGCTAATGGCTCAAGCCAAAATATTTCATGAAGAAATGAACTTAAACACTGAGTGCACATATTCAACAAGTTGGTTAACCAAATTAAAAAAATCGCCATGGTGTAAGACAATTAAAAATTTCAGGTGAAAAAGCTTCAGATGATAATGAAGCTGCTGAACAATTTGCAGAAGAATTCATTGAACTCATTACTATTGAACAGTAACCTCCAGAAAAAATTTACAACACTGATGAAACTGGTCTTTTTTGGTAATATGTACCGTGAAATACCATGGCAACCTCTACAGAAAAGGCTCCAACTGGTGTCAAAGATTCCAAAGCGAGACTAACAATTTTAGCATGCACAAATGCTGCAGGAACGCACAAGTGCAAACTTTTCGTAATTGAAAAAAAATTCATGACCTCGAGCGTTTAAAGGAGTAACGATTTCCCCCGTTATATATTGTGGAAATAAAAGAGCATGGATGACACAAACGTTGATGAATGATTGGTTTGAAAATCATTTTATACCCGAGACTCAGCGACATTTGAATTTGGTTGGTTTACCTGATGACTCAAAAATAGTCCTGATTGTTGACAACTGTTCGGTGCTTACTGAGTTTTAGTGAAAGATAATTTATCCGTATTATTCTTTCCTCCAAATTGTACGTCTATCATTCAGCCTATGGGTATGGGAATAGTGCACACGCTGAAATCAAATATAAAGTAGCATTTTTAAAATCTATGTTAAATTTCTTGAACAATGGCAAGACTTTTTAGAAATTTTTTAACATAAAATCTGCTGTGTGGTGCATCGCTAGATCGTGCAAGGTTGTGTTTCCAGATACATTAAAAATACTTGGCATAATTTATCGCCAGCTACCATATTTCATGGTGAAAACGATGAAGGTCATAGCTGCGAATTTGAAGGTTTTCAGACATCGCAAACTAAAGGGGAAATTTTCCAGTTATTGGATTTTGTAAAGAAATGTGGAGAAGCGATAAGAAACGAAAAGGATATAATGGAAGTTTTTTATTGTGACGATAATGCCCCAATCATCAATCAATTAATGGACAGCGAAATCTGTAGTATGGTTCTAGATCCAGAAAATACTGCTTCTGATAGTGAAGTGACAGAGAGTTTATTGAAAACAAAAAAATTTTGATTGACAAGTTAGTTGGTATTCTCGACACAGCAATTACAGGACTTGAACAGTGGAACTTTGTAACTGAACAAGAAGTTATGTTTGTTTATAGAATTAAAGAGAAAATATTAGCACAAAAATGAAGCAACTTAAATAAACTTACATTGAAAGAAATGTTTAATAAAGTAAACAAATAAATATTAAGCTTTTTTTTTTTTTGTAAATTTTGATACCCTTTAGATCGTAATTGCTCTTTATTTCATAAATTACGGTTTCATATTTTTATTGTATAATTTCTGCATGCCATCTTACCAGATTTAAATTGATGATCTATAATCTGGAATCGAAGTCTCGACGGGTCCGGATTACAGACTTTGTACTGTATTTATTTGTTTTGTATAATTTAACTCATTTTGTAATCTGATCACGAAAAAAATAATTTAATAGGGTTATTACAAAGTAAGGTAATAAAAAGTAAAGTGACATTTGTATCAAATATAAAAAATAGACTTTAATTTTTCTATAAATTGTTTTATGCATTTGCTGAGAATTTGACATTACAATTGTTCTATATTTACCAGACAAATATAATTGACTTGTTACTATAATTGTTTTATATGTTAGTAACTATGCCATAGTACTGCTAACTAAATGGAAGAGAAACACATCTAAAATTTAAAGTTAGGGTAAAAAGCAACTTAACTTTGGGTAGATGTTGATTAAATCTCTGTCAGTGTCGAGACTGGTCAAATGCTAGGTGTCCTTCTTCAGGAGGGGAAGAAAATAATTTTCTAACTTTTAAATATTTTTTAAAATTTACTATATATGCTACTATATATTTAACTTCTACGATTAATCTGCTATTTAAAATCTTTTACTATGAATCTGCTATATTTTTAATATATGTAAGTTACATTTTTGAGATATGAAGATATAATTTCATCAACTGGCTAACTAGAACAAGAGATACAGAATATATATATATATTTTTTATTGTACCTAAGGTACAAGAATTTTATTTAATACTGTGTAATAGTCTATATAGTATGCTATCTATTGAGAAAAATAGTAAACGTGTGAAAATAACTATTTCCCCCCATTAGATTAATTTCATTCAACTAAGTTAATATTTTTTGTATTTAATCTTAAAATTTTTACAATTAATATAAGTGTTTTTACAATTAATATATAAAATTTTTATCATCCGTAAAAATTTCCTAAATGAAGGTATTTATTTTAAAAATGAAGTGGAAATAATCTTATGATAATGAACTAACTGAAAGTATAAAATTAGACAAAGCAACAACCTTCTGTTTGCCATATATTTTAACTAAAGAAGAAGAATCACTAAATGGAAGGTTGTGCCTAATTTTGTGTTTTATTTTGGTGTGTTTCTCTTCTCACTTAACTAAAAATATTTTGTAGTTCAACCAAAGCTTCCAAATCCCTTGGGATGTGGGTATGAGGATTACTCCCATTACAACAATATTTTTTCATGGTCCATATGATATTATTATAAAGACATCTCACTATATATTCTTTTGTTAAACATATAATACATTACTGATATGTATATACATATACTACTAGTATGGAAAATTAGTTGTCATGATTTCTTTTAATTGATATTTATTTATTATGCATGTGGGAGGAAGATTTCAGCCAGACTTGTATGAAAAGTTATATTCTTATTTATGTAAATCATTTGCCAAAAGGATCATTACTTTTTAATTATATATAGGTATGTGTATATTTTCATTAACAGGAGTGCTGCTAATTTAAAAACCATATATTTAATATAAACTTTAATTGCTCATTTTAATTTTTATAGAGTATTGGCCCAGCTCCACAGTGGTGTTGCTTTTTGGATAATATAACCGAGGAGCTTGAAGAATCAAAGCAAGATGCTGGTATGATTATAGTGCTTTATGTATTTATACTTACACAGTATAATTTATTTTAGATGTATTTGATTTATTAAATTAAACTCTGTATTTTAAAATTCTTCATATTTTGAATCAAATTTATGTACTGTAATTTTTCTCAGTACCTGGAATGGAGTAATAGCTAAATAAGTTTAATTGGATACCTTTTTGCAGTGTTTGCCGTATTGTTTTGAAAAACATTGAACATGATTCTGAAAAGAGTATTACAGCAGTCTTTTTACAAGCCTGCTGTAATACTTTTAATACTCTGAACTAAAATCTATGTGATTTTTATATTATTTTATTTATATTATTTATTGCCTTATTGTTTTGAAAAAAATTAACTGGATTCTGAAAAGAGTATTACAGCAGCCTTTTTCCAGAAGGAGAGTGAACTAAATTTTATGTAATTTTTATATTATTTTAATTAAAACCTATTTTAAATAGTATATTACAGCTAATTTGTCCAAAATCTTTGAACAGCTCATTTTATGAAATTCCTGCATTAACAACAATTTTTGATTAGATTATCTGTATTTTTCTAGTGTATAACCATGCCTGAAAAATTGGGAATTTAGATAATACACTCTATAACAAAAAAATTGACTCAGCAAGAAGGCGTTGTCCAATGGAGACAAAAATTAGTGAATATGAAGATTATGTACAGAATAAAAAATGAGTAAAATTTCAGAACAATGGGATGATTTATTTCAGAGTTACATATTTACAAGGTAACAAGCTCAATAAAGTGTTGACTTACCTCTAGCTAGAATGCAAGTTGGCATGCGGCATGACATACACTGATACAGCTCCTGGATGGTCTCCTGCAGTATTTCTTGCCAAATTTGCTCCAATAGTTGAGCTAGGTAATCAACATTCCCTGGTAGATGCAGTTGCCTTCCCATTTTATCCCAGACATGCTCGATGGAAGAGAAATCTGGCTGGCCAAGAAAGTGTTTGATAAGCTGTAAGACAATTCATAGTAACATGTGCCATATGTAATCTAGCATTATCTTGCTGAAAAATAAGGCCAGGGTACTTCAAAAGCAAAACAGATTGATGTATTGCTGTGCTGTAAGTGTGCCTCTAATGACAACCAAAGAGTTCCAGCTATCATGGAAAATGGCACCCCAGACCATAACTCCTGGTTGAGGGCTTGTTTGGCATGCAATAGTAAAAGGATTGGCACACTGCTCTGGGCATCTCCATACACGTCATCGATGATTGTCACGACACAGTTAGAAGTGAGATTTGTCGCTAAAGGCTATACATGCCCAATCAGCATCATTCCAACTTGATCGAGCTAAGCACCACTGTAATTCAAAAGTGTGCAAGTGTGAGTGGCCGTAGTGTAACGATCGGTACAAGTGTAAATTTCGTTCTATCATGAATGATCTGTGAAAGATCATGGTGGACACTCGTGTGGATCGCACGTCTGATGGTTGATAGCTATGAATCAGGCGCTGTGACAGCTGATTTGACAATCACTCTGTCTTCCTGATCTATTGTGGTCCTAGGTCGACCACTATCATCATGACGCTGAAATCTGCCATTGTCCATGCATTCTTACCAGCATCTTCTAATCGCTGCATTGCTTCGACTCATATGTTGAGTGATTCTCTGATTTGCCCAACTTGCCTCTTCCAGTCTAATGCTACGACCTCTTTCAAACTCTGACAGTTGCTCATAATGAGCTCGAATGCTGCAGCAAGGCACTTCTTCAGTTGTTGAAAGGTATTCTAATTTGCAATGAACAGAAATTTTTAACAACAGTTCACAAAAAGCTCCTTATATACATCTGCTGGATGCACAGTTCTGCTGCACTGGAAATCGCACTATTCATTCATTGGACACCAAATTTTAATCATTTGCATATTTTGTCAAAAAATTTATGCATACAAAATTTCAAAGCAATCAGATGATTCCTTCTTGATACATCGATTTTTTTTTTTTTTTTTTTATTATGTAGTATATCTTAAAGGAAAATAAGCTAAAACATTTCTCAGCTTTTATTCTGTATTCTTATCATTGATATAAAAATAAGGGTCATTCTACATTACTTTGTTTATGAAAGAGAAAGAGACAATTTATATCTAGATGACTAAAATAATCTAGCTGAAATAACAGTTCTGCATATGGAAAGAACATTTTGTTTGAACTATTATGAATCTGAATAGCATTTGGCATTTTATGCTATATTTTGAAGCAGTTCTTAGTTCTTATTTTATGTGTTAATTAATAATTTTTTTTTTCAGTTTATGATGATTATAAATTTGTCACAAAGAAAGAACTTGAAGAACTGCATTTGGACCATTTGCAAGGTACAAGCTTACTCCGAGCATACATGCATGGATATTTTATGGATATCCGCTTGTATAATAAAGTAATTATTATTAATTCTTGAATATATGAGCTATCAGTTTACCTATACATCTTTCTGTATTGCAGAAAATGTATTAAAGTTGCGAAATTTTATTAAGATATTAATATTACCAGCCTGAATTATATTATTGTTATTATTACTAGCCTCAAAGCATAAGATATTATACTTAATTCAGCATTAATATGTAAGACATTACTAAAAGCACATAAATCCTGCAGAAAGCGCATTTAATCTTGCAGAAAACATGTATAAATACATGGCTAAAAATTTGAATATGATATTGAACTTGATCCACATTTTCTTACTTCCATGAAAGGTGCATGAGAACAAGGCTCTTAACTCATAAGCACACATCCTGAGATAAATACTTCTCTGGCCAGAAAGAATTCTGAATAAATAAGTGAATATGTTATTCAGTGTCTTTGGTATCAATGTATCTTTTAAAGTCATTTACAAGATAGTATAGACAAAAAAGCATCATGAGTCATGTACTTGTTTACTTTTCAGGGAAGTTGTATTGGTGTGGGAGCTTTTGTATCCCTTGTTCAGTATTTTTAAGTGTGAAATATAATATAATATAATATGTCTCATAACATTTTGTAAATACTTCTATACAATAAAATGTATAGAAATGTATCTATATGTAATTCTCAGTAAAATATGTATTTAAAAATAACCAGTGTAAAAGATGCAGAAAAAAGTTAAATACCAAAAAAAAAAAAAAAAAAAAAAAATAGATATTAAAAAAGTCACAGAAATTTGTTAATAGTTTTCAGTCCAATGCTAAAATTAGTCCTCAGATGCTATATATATATATATATATATATATATATTTTATAACTGAGTCACTCTGGGATTTTTATGCCATTTTTACATATATTAATAATAACCCACCTTAACCATGTATGCATTTATATACATTAACATTCCATAAATTTACACATATTTTGAAGGGTTTAAGCTCTTGTTAAGAAAATTGAGTAAAAAACGAGTAATAATAATAATAATGAATAATAAAGTTTTTGTTTCAGTTTAGATGAAAAGTATAGGATGTGCATCCATACTTTTACTCAAATAGTTAATTATCAGGGTTCGTAGCGGTCCTTATAAGTGCTTATATGTCCTTATATTTGAAAATAAAATATAAAGGCCTTTATAGGTGCTTACTTTTTCTTTAAAGGCCTTATTTTTTTTTGTTTTTAGTGCTCTTTTTTTACATGAACGCGCAATTTTTCCCCATACCAAAGCCGAAACTAAATAAACAACTTTTCTTCCTAATATGGAATGTCAGATGGTGCATCATATTCCCGGAAATAGCTTTTCCCCCTTTCTGTGCATTAACATAACTTTTGGTGTGCGTGGAGAGTACAGACAGGTGCCCATCATTCTGTTGGTCAAAGAATTGCGAAAGCAGTAGAAAATTCCGGTACATTCGGCATTCTTTTCCTTCCACCCAAATACTACACACGTTTGAATTTCTATCAAGATCTTAATAATTTGCATTCTCGTTCCGCTTGGTCAGTTCATATTCGTGTTTATTATGATCGTTATGCTTATATTATGAGTATATGTATGAATGTTTATAACATAGTTGCAGTAAATGCTGAAGTATAGTAAACTTCCAAAAATGGTTGTGTTTTAACACAGATTAGCTTTCTAAGGAATAATATTCGGAATGGCTTAAATAAAGGGAAAGTAATCAAATAGTCAAAATAATTTCATTTTTTTGGCCAGTACATTATGCAGTAGGAAAGTTGGGAGGTTCTCCCCTTTCTTCGCAAAATCTCGAATATTGAAACTGTTACAGTTCGCTGCAAAACAAGCAACGGACCCTTTTCTTTTTCTTTTCTTTCTTTTCTTTCTTTCTTTCTTTTCTTTTTTTTTCTTTTTGTCGTCACTTTTCAATCTGGATTGAATAGGACTAAAAGTTCTGCAGTCTACCAACCCAAGTGAAGAATGATTCTATTCCGGAAATTTATCGCAGTCTGTTCAAAATTTAAATGAAAAACACCCCAGATTGGTAGGTCTCTTTCTTTTCCTTTATTTAGTTCTTTATTCTCCCAATACTGGCAGCTGTTAATTCCGATTGCATAATATCATGTAGGGAAGAATTATGGCGCACGTATTGCGCATGTATTGCACAATAACATTTGCGATATTTTGTAGAGATAATTTATTTTGATGTTCGGTCCGAGATTTGTTTATGAACACTTAAAAGAGTTTACTGTGCTTGCTAAGAATATTTTTCTGTTCTGTTGGTTTGTTTTTATGTGATGCACATATTGAAATGTCAAAAGGATTTATTTAGTGAAACAATCTAAAGAACGGCTACAGTCTCCCCCCCCCTCCGCTCCTCTTTTTCAAGTTACGCTTGACTGTCCGAATATTTGCCAATTTTCAAGTATGCGGCTAGTTAAGCTTTTACTGTTAAAGGATGACTGCATGAAGCAAATTTCTGTCTTCTGATTTCAGAAATGTTCCTCTTTTTCACTTAAATTGCTTTGCTTGCAATATCTGTTAAGGGAAAACTGATATACAATGAAAATTTAGAAAATGTTCAGAATTTAGATTTAAATTAATTAAATATCAATATGAGTGGAAAAATAAATTGCATTTATTATTAATTTCCAAGCAAATAGAATAAATATGCCTTATTATTATTTATTTCCTCTATTTTGAACTGAAATTTCATCATTAAATCTTGTAATATAGTTTAGTTCTGCATAGTTTTTTTTTCCTGTCATTGTAAACTAGTTCTGTAAATTGAACTGTTATTTAAAATTTAAAAAAAAGTATGTAATTGTTTTCCATGGCTGAGTAATGCTCATTCTCTCTTAATAAATACTGAATTTCTCATATTTTAAATTACAAGTCTTATTTTTCTTTTAAGGTTATGCAGTTGTGTATAATGTAATTAGACAGGTGCTTATTTTTTTCCCCTAAAATGTGCTTAAAAAGGGCTTATAGGTGCTTATTTTTTTAACTAAAATGTGGCTATGAACCCTGATTATGTCTACATCTCTGAATAACTTGCCTGTAAATGTGAATTCTTGCAATAATTTCTTGCTGTTGTATCTTAAGCCAACACTGTAGTATATTTACAATTATTGCATATAATGAAAATAATGAATATGTATAAAAATGAGAAAAAGCCATGTCACGTTTATTAAAGTACATTTCTGTTATCCTTCCCAATTCATCTTTTTTTTTTTTTTTTTTTTTTAGTTTCAATTGTTATGTATGTATAATTTTTGATCATTTTATGTTTAAACATGAAGTGATATGAGTATTTATTATAGGCGAGAGCTATAATACAGCCCATGGCATATAAAGATTTGAAGAAAAAGATGGTTCATAATAAAATTGAGCTGGAAAGAAAGAACCAAGTCGTCGTTGAAGTAAGTTACAAAAATCTTTATGTGTACCTAAAAGAAAATTAATAAATATGTTTTATAATTTTTGAAAAGTTTTACATTTAAATATTTATATTATTTAAATGTGAATTTTTAAATTTAAAATATTTTTAATGAAAATTTTTATGTAATACAGTGAAAATATGAATTAAAAATATAATGATTAATAAATAGTTAATATTATATAGCATATTAATAAATTGACATACTGTACTTTAGTATTTTTCTTTAACAGATTTTTAAATACTTTAAATAGTGTAAATTCATTGTACATATTGATAATCACTAATTGCTATCCTCTTTAAAGAGATCCATCTACACCAAGGAATAAAGTTATCTGGAGTGGTGGGTGATCATTTTACAGAGTGCTCACCTTATCATACTAACTGCATGTTTCTATGAATTAGTTCTTATAATCCTTTGTTTTTATATTTGTGTAAATATGCAATATAATGATCTTATATATTGTTTACTTTCATCAGGAATTACCAAATGTTAACAGAGAATATGCTCAAAAACTGTTGGAAAAGAAAGTCAATGAAAAACTTCAGGTAATTTTTATATTTTATGGTTTTATGTTTCATTTTTATTCTTTTAACTGTTAAACATTAGAGAAATTTAATAATTAGAAATAAAAACGTATTTATCTAATTATAAGACACATATTTTTATTGATTTCATATATATTTTAAAACTGACTGATAGCAATAACTAAACATTTTGGAAAATTTTAAAGGTGCCTACTCCATTTGAAGATGAACGTTTCAAAGATTTATTTAAAAATCCAGATTTTAAGATCAATGAAACAGATGAAGAATACGCTCGAATCAAATCAACTGTGGAAAAAACAAATAAGAAAAAGGTCAACATTATTTCCATGTCAGATCAAATGAAAACTTTGGAGGTAAATATTTTCATAATTTAATATGGTATGTTAATAATTTTAAAGGGAGAAATAACATATATTTAATTAGAGTTATAAATGGTTTTAAATATTTGTTTGATATTTCTTGTACTTATGTGTTGTCTGTGTAGATAAATTTTGAGAAGCACTAATTAGCTAAAGAGTATTCATGTATATGCATGAAAAATACTTAGCAAGTAAAATTAAACAATTATTTAAAATATTTTTTATTTTATTAAAAATAATTATGGCTCATGTTTTATGCATATGTGGGCCACGGGCAACTTGAATTTGAGACCACTGCCAAAATATATGGTAACAAAACATTACATTTGGTGATGATTACAGACTTAGCTACTTTTGTGGATAAGTGTTGGATATTGAAGAGAAGAAATTTAACTAAAATTTCTTTTCATATACAAAAAAACAGATTTTGTAAATGATATTCTTTGGCAAAAAAATTACATTTAGTGCTGTTTGAATTGAACTTATTATTATTGCAAAGCATGTGCGACAGAATTTAGGAAAGTCAATAGCTTTAGAATTTAGAGAAACATCGAGCAACAGAATTTAATGCATGGCAAAATCTTTAGAATTTGGGAAGTCACTGGAGTTGCAAAATTTGTACAATTTAGAGAGATGCTTGGCAGCAGAATTTAGGATCTGTAGATACTGCATTGGGCCTCTAAATGTCTAGTGCCAGCCCTGAATAAGCCTTAAGTATATGTGGGAATTTATTTTATCAGGTTTCAGGTAAATTTTAAACAAGTGCAGGAAATAGGCAAAACTATAATAAGTAACTAAACTGATATAATTCAGGCTTAACTGTGTCAGCATGCAGTAGAAGAAAGACAAAATGGAGTGGAACAACTTGTTTTTAATGGCCAGTCTTATGATACATTGCCAGTAATATATAATGGATACTCACTGAGATACTCATTGTGAATTTGAAGCTTCTTCAGATATTGCAAACAAAAAGTGAAATTTTCCAGTTAATGGAATTTGTGAAGAAAGGTGGAGAGGTGTTAAGAAATGATGCTATGTCAGAAGTTTTTCTAGTATAGCATTACTTCTTAACACTTCTTTCTTTTGGAATGATAAAGCTTCCATCATCAGTCAAGTAATGGATGGTGAATCTGTGCTGTGGTTCTAAATGCAAAAAATACTGCTATCAGTAGTGAAGAAGGTGACAGAGAAGTTCTTGAGAACAAAAAAATTTCAGTTGACAATAAAATGGAAATTCTTGACTAAGCAGTTGCAAGATTTGAACAGTGGAACTTAAAAACTGTACAACAAGTAATATCTATTTATAGAATTAAAGAGAAAGTATTAGCGAAAAAAAGGAAGCAACTTCAACTTACATTAAAAGAAATGTTTAATAAAGCAAAGAAATAAATATTCAGCTTGTTTTGTGAATTTTAATTCCCTTAAGTCAGAAATGCTTCATTATGTCCTAAACTACTAGTTCAAATTTTTAATTTTATAAATTTTACATATCATCTTATTGTGAAACTGATGATCTAATCTGAAATTATCTGAAATTGAAATCAAGAAAAATCTCAAAGTGGAAATTGCCGAAGTCTCAATAAGTCTGGATCTTGACCTTTGAACTGTTTATGTGTAGCCTTAAATGATGCAATTGTAGCAAACTGTATTTTATTTAAGGACTTGGTAAAATTGATTGTTGGGCAATGGATATGCTTTTCAATTCTTTCACTTTACATTTTTCTGTAGATTGCTGTTAAGAGGATATTTAGTAGAATGTTTGTAAGGTTTATCCTAAGTTTAAAAAATTATCTTTAGTTAAAGCTACTTTCCTGTCCTTCTAATTTTAGCTTACAATTTCTTACCAGAATGTGTTTTTAGAACCGCGCTTTGTGCAAATGAATAAGAGCGGTATTTAAGTCGAAATTCCACTGACTTTGTTAGAGAGCCAGAGTTTCTGACTAGCATACGCTTTCTTTCTGGCTACACTCTGTCTAAGCTATTACTATGCTCGGCAGTATCTTGGACTCTTGATAGCTTCACAAGCTTAGTTGATGTTTAGGGGCCAACTACTTAGAAATCTTTATAGCTTCAGCTATATCTTTTTAGTTAAACCTTAGTTAAGTTTTATTTCTTATTACTTTAAGTTCAAGCCCAAGTGAAGGCTTTGTTGTATGCTCTGAGAAAGGAGCCAACTGTGAAGCTCTTATTTTGAGAAATGAAGGATAATTAACCCTTCTTAAGTTTTACGTTTTTTTTTTTTGTTTCTGAACTAAAGTGATTATTCGCTTACTTGTTCATGAGGTTCCTACACACTTAGCTGCTAGATAAAAGGTTGGACTCCTACATGTTTATTAAGAATTGTTGAAAATGTATTGCGTTCTCACATAAACTATTGAAGTTCAAATCAAGCAAATATATTGGTTCTTAAAATTATCATTAACATTATAATTGAGGTACATTTTTTCCTGGCTCATATGATGCATGATTAGGGCAACTACAAAATTATTAATATCAATTTAAAAAATGATTAACATACATAGCAAATATTAATGCTTGTATGAAACCATCAAATCAGATACTTCATGCTCAACTTCATATTCAAAGGTGTGTGTTTCATGCAGGCTATAACATGTGACTGACGGTGATGCTGCAAAACAACTGGATGTTGCATATCAAAGATACGCTTAAGGATCGACAAATAAAAAATAGCATTCAATTCAATCTGAAGCAATCCACTGTGACATCAATGATGGTGTGTGAAATACTGAGAGCAATGCTGCCACACAGTGTTAGTTTGTCAGATGTGCATATGAATGTGTGTTGTAACTGGAATTTTATTTTCTCTTTCCCTTTTAGCATTTGAGTTTTTTAGACTGAGAAGGGACTAGATGTGCACTGTGAGTTATGTGTGGCTCATGAGCAATGGTTCGGGCATTTCTGCAATAAAAGTCTGTAAGAATATACAGAGTATAGAATTAAGAACATGAGAAAAAAAAATAAAGCCTGTGTCAGTATGAAAAATTAGTCAGCATGGTTAGTATAATCAGCTAAGTGAAGAAGATGGGAAATATCTAGAATCTAGAATAGCATGCAGTCATTTAAACTTTTCTTTAAATAACTGGCTCTTTGCTATACAAAGCACATCCAACTAACACTCAAGCTAAGCATTCTAGCAAAGCATCATGCAAACCAATGATCTTTTCTCAAAAGAGGTTTTTTGCTTCTTCCCCCTTTCTATAGACTTTTGACTGTTTTGTATATTTGACTGCTTATTACAATCTTGACGCAGGAACTGGTAAATTTCGTTGATATCCTTTCTTCAAAACAACCGTGCAATTTTTATTACTGATAGGATTATAAAGAAAATAAGGGTTACAATGTAAAAAATATGATGTTTGAGAATTCACAAAATTGACTGACAGATATCTTGCACGTCTGAGACTGGTTTATTTTTAAATGAGTTTAACACAACTAACACATTGTTCATCACCATTTGGGTTTAGAGGCAGAGGTAATAATCTGAAACAGTCTGAAATTGAAATGATGTGTGAATATAATAAAACAGCATGGATGTATAAATGCACTATTTTGGGATAAATTAGAAGAGAGTTCTAACAAGGGTATAATAAATGAGAGTTTTGATAGATATAAAAAATATGTTTTAAATTATTTTTTATATTTGTTTAATGAGAAATAAATGTCTTTGATAAAGATATTTTGTTGCACCCTCCCTTGCATGGTTTGCAGAGTAATCATATAGCTACCTTTTTGTGTCATAAAGGCCTATAAAAGTATGGGGCACATGTGTTGTTCAAGGACATATTATTTGAATAAATATGGTAATTTCAATATTACTAGATAATTTATCACTAGAATCTTAATTTTTCTCAATAAATTACATTATGGCAATTTGATAATTATCTAGTGATTAATCAAATTGCCATAATGTAATTTATTGAGAAAAATTAAGATTAATTTGTAGAAGAAACTTTCAGTTCTACTAACCAATTCAGGCAAGATTTGAATTAACCAAGTTTGATTAATTTAAGTTCTACAGAAAATAAATTGTGAATAACTAATCAGTTTTGGTTCTTCAGTTACTTTTCAAGCTTTTGTCATAAGATTTCACTTGGGTAATTAGATATTTGTAAAGACTTTTGTATTCACCAAAATCAATCAATGCTAATTCATAAAGTTAGTTTGACCCATTTTTTACCAAAGCTTCTAAAAATCACGTCTTGCTTTTTTCTCACATTTTTGATTTCTAATTTGTTTGATAAATGATTTTATTTCCTATTTTATAAATTATTTTATTTTTAATTATTTGAATGATGCATTTCTAATCCACATAAGGGTATATTTTTCTCTTAAAAAAAGTTCTATATTTATTCTCCTCAAAATGCATAGAGTTTTTCATTAAACCAATGGCAGACTGGGATTGATTTTTGCTTAATTATAAATAGATTTCTTTCTTTCTGTATATATGTATTCTTACATATATTCTCTTCTCTGTTTATAGTACTTTTGCATAACTGTAATGGTTAAATCAGTTTCAATAAATGTTTAAAAATATCTATATAATGCTTATTAACATAATGCTCTCAGTGCTGAACTGCATATTTGGGAATATAACCATTCATGGGTGGGATCAGAGTGCATCTTTCATTGGCCAAATGGCCTTGAGCATCAGTAATTGCAAGATGTTCAGCTCTATCCCATCATTAATTAAGAATAGGGTTTCCTAGTAAGTTGCATCTGAGAGTATTTTTAGATGGAAAAGTATTAAATGCCCATTTTCTGCAATGACACATTATTCTCAGAAACATGCACTGGCATTTAAAACAAGCTTGTTTTCTTGGCAGTGGGGCTTTTATCAATTGCCATGAGTTCTAAGTCTGTTGTTATTGTTTTATTATTATTATTATTATTATTGTAAAATTGCATTGGTTGAGGACTTAACATTTTGTCGTACTATTATAGGAGGAAGAAACCAACAAGGCTGATTATACATCTTCAGAAGAAGAGGATGAGTCTGAAGATGATGAGGATGAAGGTGAAGATGAATCCGAATCTGAGGACAGTTTAGATGAGAGTAGTGTACCAAGCAAGAAGAAGGAAAAAATATTTGAAGCTGTGGATTCTGAAAGATTTAGCATGCTTCATAATGATAAAGAAGAAGAGGACAGTTTGTAAGTTTCACAAATTATATTTTGCATAATTTTAATTTCATAAAATTATTTGATATTTACAAATTCTAAAGTGAAATTCTGTTATATAAGTACTTTCTGTGACTTTTCATAATTCTTTCTGTGGCCTGTTACCAAATTTAACAATTCATTTTGCTTTTACAGCATTGTAATGTAAGACAACATTGTTGTTATGTAAGACAACATTAATGATTTTCTTTTTAAAATTAGTGACAATAAAATCTATCAATGAAGACATTCTTGGAATGGAAAAGTGAAACTGATTTAAAGAAGCAGATTTTAGAATTTAAAAAGTTGACAATAACAAAAGTAGACAAAGCCAGTGACAATTTCAGTATCATCTGAAAACAGTTTTACAGTTCTCTAATTGAAACTGTACTGAATCAACTGGTTACTTATGGTAAAACAAAGACCAGTGTAAGTCAAGTCTTAGTAAATTTCAGGTTTTTTATCACAAGGTGAAAATTTCTTTCAATTTTGATAGCAATGGATTTTCAAACTTGAATGTTTTGCCTAAATTTCACAAAAATCGGTTGAGTTTAGATTGATTGCCAGTGGCACCAGAATTTTTTTAAAAGAAGGCATTGATTACATTTTTGATCCCAAGCTAAAGAAAATTTGTTTGCTAATTTTTGCTACTGCTAACAGAAATCATTTCCTGTTCTTAATGGCATTTAAAATCATGAAGATGAACTGCTATGATTCTGAAAATCTACATACAGTATATTTCCGAACATAAGCCAAGAATTTTTGGAAAAATTTCTAAAGCTAAATTTCATGAGTTAGCTAATCTTGCAAAGAGCATAGGTACTTTTCCCTTAACTTGACATAAGCATTAAATCATAAAATATTGTAATTTTTTTATTTTAGTTTATATTTCTTAAGTTTATGAAAAAAATTTTTTAATTAAATATATTTGTTTCATGAAAATGAATTGTTTTATTTTTGGCATTGTATTGCTGCCTAAGCAAAAGATTTGATATTGCCAAAATTTGCACCTGGCTTTCTCTAATCTTGAACTTATTTTTCATTAGAATTTTTCAGCAAGCATGATCATCTGTAGTTTGAAATTTATTACTATACAAGACTTTCTCTTCCTGCTCATCTATTAAACAAAGCAGAACATGGCACAGAAAATAAGATTTGCACAGATACCTCAGATTGTATGCGAGACAACAAATGAATTTTCATTCACGAGTTTCAGTCATTCACTGGTTTTCAGTCATTCACGAGTACTTTATTAATTACGTTAATCTTCCCAGCGGTTAATTATGGTTGGCCAACGTTTTTGAGTGTAACGGTTCTGTCTTATCTATCCTGAAGCAAAAGAAGAAAACTCGTATTTTCCACTGCTAGCAAAGCGCTTTAAGAAACAAATGTACTGGCGTCTTCCAAAGGTTTCCACAAACAATGGCCACGTCTACTTTTCAAGCATTCAAGCCATCATTTTTTGCTGAAATTCATTGCTATGGCAAATTTATTGCGAAATCGACAGCTTTCTCTCGTAATATCCTTCCATCGAAAAACCTCTTAGATTATGATATTGTTTAAACTTTAACGCATTGTCTTATACGTTCGTCACATTTAGAAAAAGGCATTTTTTGTTTGTTGGTTGGTTTGTTTTTAAAGTTACTTTCTAACGAATTTCTCATCTTTTTGGGCGTTGAAAGAGTCTATGACGAAATATCAAGCGAGATCGCAACTAAATTTTTTCATCAGAGAATTTGTCTTGACACTTATATTTTTCAAATCAAGAGAAAATTCAGCTTACTTTTCCCATCGACATTTAATTTATTGATACACAGATAATAATGAAATAATTTCTTATGCACAAATCATAATGAAATAATATTTTAGCCTTCAGCCAACCAATTTCTTATGCTAATTAAAGAATGGTCCAAGAAGAGTAAAATTGACCAGCTGATTTACATTCATCTCTTTCAGTTCTTGCTACCTGAGATTATCTATCCTTTTCAATGGTCTCAGAGCTGCACTTCACTTGAGAATTTCCGAAAACTCCCATATAAAATTACCTTTACTGATTCAGAAGTCAAACAACAAAAATCAGCGTTAATTCACAAAATTTTCACAGGACTAGTTTCGATGGTTTTACCGAACCATCATCTTCAGCTGCAAAACCGCAAATGAACAAGATAGGAAATAATGTTTAGATAAGATAAGAAAGCCTGGACAAGAATAAGCAAGTGGCGCCATCTGTTGGCGAAACCAGAACTAAAACATAATTTCTCTAAAAGCCGAAGGCAAATTTGGATTGGAATTAGGATCGTTAACTAGAACAGAAAGATTTTTATGAATGTGAAATGCCTCTAGAAAATCCAGTTCTCCAATGGAAGATGTTTTTTGAATAATTTTGGCAGCAGAAAAATTGAAAGTGTGATTTTCGGACCAACAATGTTGAGCAACAGAAGACTTCTGTGTTTCCTTTTTTCTAACATATGCCTCATGTTCTTTGACGCGAAATTTTAAGGCTCTCCTAGTTTGGCCAATGTAAATTAAACCACACTGGCAAGGAATCCTATAAATACCCCAGGAATTCATATCCGGAATGGGGTCCTTGAGTATAGAAGTTGGAATTTTATTGATGGGAGAATAAACAACCCGAAAGTTAAACTTCTGCAAAATATGTGCAACTTTATAGCTAATTGATGGAAAGAAGGAAATGACAACAGAATTTTTATAATCTCCTAAAATAAGAGTGTGGCTTTTAGTGTGTTGAGATGAGAATTTTTTAACTGCTTGATTAATAATGTTGGGTGAAAAGCCCCTGTCAATAGCTATTCCTTTTAAATAATTTAAATCTTCATCAAGGGCTAGTTTGGAGGAGCAAACTTGAAGAGCACGGAAAACATAGGAATAAAATGAAGCTAACTTTTGTTTAGTCGGATGACATGATTTAAAGTGTGGTGGAAGGCAAACCGATGAAGGTTTACGGTAAACTGTAGTACTGAAGTTGGATGTGTTACGTGTGACCAGAATGTCGAGAAACGGAAGAGAATTGCAAGTCTCAAGTTCAAAAGTGAACTGAATAGCAGGATCAATAGAATTCATTGTTGAAAGAACTCTATTTAAATCATCTTTATTACCTTCAAACAGGGTAAAAGTATCGTCTACGTAGCGGAACCATGCCGGGAAGTTTAAAGTTTCAAACAATTTTGATTCATAATAATGCATGTAGATATCAGCCAGGATGGGACTGAGGGGGCTTCCCATGACTAATCCCTCAGTTTGCTTGTAATATTTATTTTGGAAAACAAAATGTGTTTGTTTCAAACAGAGTTGAGTGAGAGAAATTAGCTCATCAATTTCGATGTAAGAGAAATGAAATTCACGAAGTCTGGTTTCTAGACATCTTAATGCACCCTCCACTGGGACATTGGTGAATAATGATTTTACATCAAAAGAAACCATGAGTAAATTACGAGGAGAAATGTTTTTAACCTTTTTTACAAACTCTATTGAATTTTTTATGGTGTAAATGTTATTGTCTAATAGAGTGGAAAATCTAGAAACTAAATATTTAGCTGGATAGAGGCAGTACCTAAATTTGATACAATAGGGCGGAAAGGAATACCACTTTTATGAATTTTGGGAAGAGCATATAATCTGGCACAATTCGCAACAGATGGGATAAGCGAATGTTTTAAGTTGCTTGAAATGATTTGCGAAGATTTCAAAAGAAACCATGAGTAAATTACGAGGAGAAATGTTTTTAACCTTTTTTACAAACTCTATTGAATTTTTTATCAAATTCAATGGAGTTTGTAAAAAAGGTTAAAAACATTTCTCCTCGTAATTTACTCATGGTTTCTTTTGATGTAAAATCATTATTCACCAATGTCCCAGTGGAGGGTGCATTAAGATGTCTAGAAACCAGACTTCGCGAATTTCATTTCTCTTGCATCGAAATTGATGAGCTAATTTCTCTCACTCAACTCTGTTTGAAACAAACACATTTTGTTTTCCAAAATAAATATTACAAGCAAACTGAGGGATTAGCCATGGGAAGCCCCCTCAGTCCCATCCTGGCTGATATCTACATGCATTATTATGAATCAAAATTGTTTGAAACTTTAAACTTCCCGGCATGGTTCCGCTACGTAGACGATACTTTTACCCTGTTTGAAGGTAATAAAGATGATTTAAATAGAGTTCTTTCAACAATGAATTCTATTGATCCTGCTATTCAGTTCACTTTTGAACTTGAGACTTGCAATTCTCTTCCGTTTCTCGACATTCTGGTCACACGTAACACATCCAACTTCAGTACTACAGTTTACCGTAAACCTTCATCGGTTTGCCTTCCACCACACTTTAAATCATGTCATCCGACTAAACAAAAGTTAGCTTCATTTTATTCCTATGTTTTCCGTGCTCTTCAAGTTTGCTCCTCCAAACTAAATTATTTAAAAGCAATAGCTATTGACAGGGGCTTTTCACCCAACATTATTAATCAAGAAGTTAAAAAATTCTCATCTCAACACACTAAAAGCCACACTCTTATTTTAGGAGATTATAAAAATTCTGTTGTCATTCCCTTCTTTCCATCAATTAGCTATAAAGTTGCACATATTTTGCAGAAGTTTAACTTTCGGGTTGTTTATTCTCCCATCAATAAAATTCCAACTTCTATACTCAAGGACCCCATTCCGGATATGAATTCCTGGGGTATTTATAGGATTCCTTGCCAGTGTGGTTTAATTTACATTGGCCAAACTAGGAGAGCCTTAAAATTTCGCGTCAAAGAACATGAGGCATATGTTAGAAAAAAGGAAACACAGAAGTCTTCTGTTGCTCAACATTGTTGGTCCGAAAATCACACTTTCAATTTTTCTGCTGCCAAAATTATTCAAAAAACATCTTCCATTGGAGAACTGGATTTTCTAGAGGCATTTCACATTCATAAAAATCTTTCTGTTCTAGTTAACGATCCTAATTCCAATCCAAATTTGCCTTCGGCTTTTAGAGAAATTATGTTTTAGTTCTTTTTTCGCCAACAGATGGCACCACTTGCTTATTCTTGTCCAGGCTTTCTTATCTTATCTAATCATTATTTCCTATCTTGTTCATTTGCGGTTTTGCAGCTGAAGATGATGGTTCGGTAAAACCATCGAAACTAGTCCTGTGAAAATTTTGTAGGTATAACGCTGATTTTTGTTGTTTGACTTCTGAATTAGTATTTATTCGGCGTGTTATTGTGTCTTAAAAGGAGACACCTTTTTCATCCATGGTTGGCACAGTCCTTTTGAGCTTTCAATAGACTAAAGGATGTGGCACTTTTGTTTACATCCAGCACATGTTACTTTGACAGCTGGAATTGGAAGTACCTTTGTAAATATGTGTGAAATCGATGAATAATTATTTTATATGTGTATTAACTTTTATTTGGAAAATGTTGAAGCAGACTAGAAGCAAACTTAACAAAAAATAAATATGATAAAAACAACAAGTAAAACACAATAGAATGAAAAAATATTACTATTGCAAATTTGACTTTTGTTAAATGAATCATTTACCAAATTTTAGTAATTTTCAAAGGTAATTAAGAAAAAATGCAAGAAATGTGCTCAGGTAATTGAAGAAACATTATTATTGTTCTTGAAATACTTATGTAATAAATATAGTTATTAAAATGTAACTTGCAGTATCATTAAAAGAAAAATATAGTGATAATATTTGTATAAATTTATTGAAATTTAAGAAGTGGTACAAAATGTTTCATTATTATTTTTATTTAAATAACTGCTAATATTACACTAATATTTAATATCATGAAGTTTATGTACATTTTCCAATAATTTCGAATATCTGAAATATGGTTCATGAAGAAGGATGAAATGGGTGTACTAAACTAAATGTAAACTTATTATACAAAATACGATATTCTCAGACTTGAAGTAATGTACACTTTTTAGCAAGAAATTCATAGTGTAGGAAATAGTACTTTTATTTCAGGAATAAAAAGTGTATCTGTTATCTAAAAATAAACTTAATATTAAATTAAATTACTATTAATAATGCATCAGAAAAGGAAAAAAACAGTTGCTTTAGAAATAAAACAGTGCAAACAGGCCTATGGAGAGAGCACTGTATTCGCCAATGTTTATGAAAAGTGGTTTTGAATAGTTAAGCAATTAAAACTAATGAGAATTTCATTAACAGAAAACTACATCCATTATTTTAGAAAGATGGTTTAGTTATCTGAATATGGAAAAGTATATGAGAGCTATCCTGCTAAGGGGAGGAATAGCTTCGATGAAGGACATTCTAAGGGAAACTGACTTGCATTCATGTTACACATAGGGAAAACCAACAATGTAACAAGCCCATTTCTCTGCATTTGAACTACGGCAAAATACTAGCATTCAGTAATCTATAATTGCTTGGCCACTGATTAGGCTGAAATCAAGAAATTTTAAGAATGATGAATTAAAAATATATTTTTACTAATATTACATTAAAAATGACTGTAATTTTTATTCAATTATACATATTTCTTGTATAAAAATTCTGATACATGCTAAATGACTGTAGATTACATAACTCTAAAAATACATTTAATGCAAAGAAAATAAAAGATTTTTTCATGTTATATACTTTTTAAAGCATTTCAAATAATTTCTGTCAAAGAGCAGAATTAAAAAAATATGTCTTTCTTAGAATGTTGTGTGATATATTCAGGGTTTTAAGAAATCTGTAAACTAACTGAGCATTACTGTATATTTTATTTATTTGCTTACAGTACTTAAATAAATGTTTTTATATGCTCATGTTTTAGGGTTCCTATTGCCGAAAGATTGAAGAAAGAGAATTCATCCTTTAAACAATGTGAATCTTTTTCTGGCAATAAAGTTGTTACATTTACTGTGAAGGAAAAGGTAAGAATTTAAAGCTATAGTTGGCATTATTTTAAAATTTTATATTATTGATTAAAAATTTGTTAAATTACTTATTATTGGGTTGTTTTCATATGTATATGTGTGCTGGATTGCTGGATGTGTTCATTATTTTGTTTTGAAAAAAGAAATTAAAAAAATCTGTTCAGCTGATTCAAAGGTGTAAAATTCAAAAGTATAATAAACCAAAGGCATGTGATTTATGATGTAATGTATTTAAATAAAAAATCTAATGGAGCTATCACTTCTAGTGATACGCTCGACTAGGCAGGAACGTTTCCGAGAAACGAGTTTGTAGTAGCACTGGTTCAAATGGGAGGCTTCCGAGAAATGTTTCGTCTAGCTAGACGAAACATTTTGAAACTGTTTTGTCTGGAGCCGTGTTGCACATAGAGATCAACCAATCAGATGGAAGTTCTGCTTCTGAAGGATTACAGGTAATTTTCAATATGGCGATGGCTCTCGTTGTGAAATCATGGACGGTGGAAATAGAAGCCAATTTAATTGAAGAAATACAGAAAATCCATATATATATTCCTGTATTGTTATAGTATAAATGTCTAAGTCATTTTAAAAATGTTTATATATTCATTAAATTTATAATCGTGGAAATTTCAGAGTTGACAGTATTTTATGACATGCTATTTCTGCTGATTTGTTTACAAATTATTCGTTGCCAAAAGTTTGCCACATTTGTCATAATTCGGGCTGATCATGTGAAAAGAAGTGTTATTGTTATGTAATAGAATTTTTTAAAATTAAATTTAAGGTGTATAATTTTTTAAAATATGTTTGTATATGCACAGCTTTACTTTTCTGCTTATTACTTTTAAATTGAAATTGCATAATCAGCAATTATGTATATTTATTAAAACATAGATTATGTAATAATAAGGATACACATTAAATTTGTATGCTATTATCTTTATATTATTAATGAAATGCTTTTTAAATTATAAACACATTAAGAACTATATTTTTATTATAAATTCTACATATTGAAACATTGGAAATTTATGGATTTATTATTATGAATGATGAAAAACATTTGTATGTACATTCATTAATATAAATCTTATTCATTGCATTAATACTAATAAACATACATCAACAACTTCTAAACCATCGCATCTCTCTATGTGTATGTAAAATATGACTTTGTAGTAGCCAAAGATGTGGGTATATATATATATATATATATGTATGAATACAAAAATGAACATTGCCAAAAAGATGTGGGTATATATATATATATATATATATGTATGAATACAAAAATGAACATTGCCAAAAAGTTTATTTGAAGTTACTTCTAATTCATATAACGATTATGTAATTGGCAGCAAGTGTAGTCATCAGTTCTTTGCATATTATTATGGATATGGGATACACAATTAAAAAATAATTGAAGTGCATTTTGTGTATTAGGCTAGTCATTAAAATTCACCCACATACACACAACCTTTGAATTTGTAATTTACTTGGGAATTTAAACAAAGAAACTGAGCAAGTAGCCTTTACAAAATATTTAATGTTTTGGGGATAAAATAAATATTTTTCACTCATCACAAAACATATATCAGTAAATGACATTGTATTGTATACATAAAAGTTATTAAATAAATATATGGATACAAAAATATTGCTTACATCAGAAATAATGACAGACCACTGAATGTATGATGTAAAAGTATTTACAAAAATATTTACAACAGATCATTACAAGAATCAGAGTAAAAAATATATAATTTAAAAGTAATAATTAATGTAATAAACACATGTCATTTTGCCAAGGTATTGAGCCAACAGTATTAAAATAATTACAAAATATATTTTGTATGTACACAGACTTTGAAAGCAAACGTCTCTTTCGCCAATCTGAGCGATAACTGATTCCTGTTTGGCTTTCAAGTCTGTCTACCAAGTAAAGATGGTAACCCATTTCATGGAAGCGCAATTCCAAGAATTGTTCCTTTTGATGTTGTGTTCCAGCAACAAATAGTGTATGTGATAGTGGTTTAAGTAACATTGTAAAGTTTACCTATCGCTGTGTCTGATCTTGCTCTTCTTTAAACAGAGACCTTAAAATTATCATTTCTTTCCTAGAATTCTTTCTTTCAATAATTTTTAGAAGCAACTAAGTTACTTTACAATTTGGAACAATAAAAATGAAACATTTTTTAAACATTGCTGTTCAGTAGGTTGCAAACACTAGAATTACAAAAACTTATTCACTTCTAATAGTGGCTTTTTGTACTTTTGTTTGTTTTTATTTTTCATTATTACTATTATTATTATTATTATTATTGGTACTTGAGGGCAAATTAAGCCGAGTTACTTCCTTATGAACCAAATGAAGATGTTCAACATCTTAAATATGTTGTCACCAAAATCTAAAACTAAAGTGTAACAAAAGATACTGTCAACTTTCCAGCAACTAGAGGCTGATTTGTCAGGTAAAGATCAAACCATGACAAAATAATGCTCAGAAATATAAAGTTAATTGTTTACTGCACAGATGGGAGAAATAGTAATACCTTGCCACTAAAATTTACTTCTTCTGGATGAGTTAAGGTGAAGCTAATGTTAAACAAAAATAATTTAAAACAAACCAATTAGAAGCTAAAACTTCAAATCTGAATTTTCTTGAAGAAAAGTGAGTTGAAAGGGAAAAGGCATATGTAACTTTTTAAAAAAATTAACTGAAACTAATCTGTAGATTGCTTTGGTATGGTAGAAAGATTGTATGCATTTCGAAACTGACTAATATATGGTCATCATCCCCCCTTTAAAAAAACTTTATTTTATTAAAGAATAGAAACTAGTAAAATTCAAAGGTATTCCAGACATGTCTCTTACATAGGCAAAACAATCTAAATAAATAGTAATTAGTGATAAAGAAAGCAACAATTGTAGAAAAGTTTAATTGAATAAGATGGAATTCAAAGCATTTAAATATAAAATTGACATCTTAAACACTTCAGAAAACACAAGGTTTGAATTAAAATTGATGAATGCTTGTGTGTAATTTCAATTGCTTGTCTTCATTTTAAAGCTTAATTATTATTAAATTTCTTCAATTAAAGAATGGACATTTTAGCAACGATTTTCTTGAAACTTAAGCTGCCCTTAAGGGATTAAGTTACTTCTGATATTAGCAAACAGGAAATAATCAGAGTGCTGTAGATATTCATTTAAATAAATTTTCCTTTTGAGTTTTGATAAATTTACTTGTTTAGTACCTGTATAATAGGCAAAAACTTCAAAATGCTATCTTTATATTTTTCATTAAGATAGTCAAAATATTTTCTTATCTCGTGTTTGTGTCGGGGCCTTCTCTGTGTGTTGTGCATACAAGAGACTGTTACAAATAATATGTTCTCAATATGCATTTCACTTTTTCCCATTAAAAATTATTTGTTTTCTTACTGCAGACACAGTATGTTTCACTCTTCTATTGTTATTGAACATCATTCTTATACATAAAGTATTGCATTAAACATGATGCAAGGAATCTAAAATTTTTATTCATTCAGACTCTATTTGAAAATTAAGACTATTGCATTTTTCTTCATTTTGTGTTTTGTTTTTAAAATAAAAAATTAAATTCATCATGTAACTTTTAAAATTTTTGTAATATTTCTGTTGGTTTTTATTTATTTTTCTCCAGTAAATTAGATTTTTTTGTGAAGCATTTTAGCTATTATTGAGTGTATGTGTATATATATATATATACATGTATATTTTATGCAGGAGGAAAAACAAAGTAAGATGGAGCAAGAAAGAAAAGCTCACATGAAAGATAGAGCTAAGTATCGTAGACCAGCAAAATATTTAAGAAAATGAGAGTGTAATAAGAATATTTTGTAAATAAAAGGTTTTTATCTTTTTAACAATGTTTTATTTTCTGTGTGTATATTTGTTATTTAAATTTACTAATATATGTGTGTGTGTGTGTGTGTTTCATTAAAAACTAATTAGTAAAGTTTAAATAATTCTCTTGTGCCAATGCTGTACTCATTCATGTAAAGCAAATTAAAATTTGCATAATTTAAAATTTTAATTTACTATACATGAGATTATAACATTGTATTTATTAAATATATATATATATATATGATGTTGTAGTTTTGGTGAAAGATGAAAACAATAGAGTGGTGGGGATGGAGTCATGGTGGGGATGGAGACAACTTGAAATTGCTTCTTAGATGGAATGATGGATTTGCAGACAAATGTGCTGAGTTGAACACATAATTGATTAATTTCTTAGAACATATCCTTGATTGATGCAACACTGGGTTGCTATAAGTGCCCCACAATTTCTGTATGTGCCACTTACATTTTAAATGGTAGAAAAATATAGTTAACTGAGAGACATGGCTTTCTTAAGCATAAGCAAGCAGCAAAAAAGTGTGTGTATAGTCATGGCTAGCATATTTATAATCTCAGAAAGCCTTTATTGTTTGAGTTTTGAATGATGATCGGATAAAAGCTTACAGCAATGCGGATCTCTGGAGGGAGAGAAATGATGCGTCAGTGCAGATGAGAAGGGGGCTGTATATGTCTTCGTAGTATGGCTTATTGCAAATGATATTTCAAAATTCATGTAAAAGCAGGAAGTCTATGTAATCAAAATAATCACTTGCAATAAGCATACACTGCTGCTAATAAACAGATTATTTATGAAATATTTAACTGCTAGAAAGAAATTTAGAAAGATCGTTACACTAATTAAATGCATACTTGTTTCCTTAAATAGACTAAATAAGATGTAAGATGCTGAACTGAATAAAATTCAAAATGCAAGAATACAGTATTGAATTATGATGCATGTAAAAGTCTGTATGCTACATAATACACACAATTATATACCACATTAATAGCTATATAAAATAAATTAAGAGATATTAAACTAGATAAAATACACAATGCATATTTACAGAATTGAACTGACATGTGTAAAATTATATGCATATTACACAGTGCACATGCTATACAGTATGAAACAATTATGTATTACAAGAACAAGTACCTATATAAAATAAATTAAGAGTTATTGAACTAGATAAAATACACGATGCAAATTTACAGAATTGAACTGACATGTGTAAAAGTATATGCATATTACACAGTGCACATGCTATACAGTATGAAACAATTATGTATCACAAGAACAAATACCTATGTAAAATATATTAAAAAGACATTAAACTAAGTAAAATGCACAGTGCATAGGTACATTATTAAATTATGATGTATAGAAAAATTATATGTATACTGCATAACACATAGTTATAAAGCACATAAATACCTATATAAGATACATTAATATATAAACCACAACTAAATAAAGTACATAATGCAGAGATTGAACATTCAGTTATAAACTGCATAAATACATACATATAACCAAATAGGGCATTAAGCTAAATAAAAAAACACAATGCATGTACACAGTATTAAATTCTGATGTGCCTAAAATCCATATGTATAGCGCACAGCACATACACTACCTGGTACAATTTAATTATTAAGCACATAAATACCTATATATAATATATTAAGTAAGGCATTGAACCAAATAGAAAATACACAGTACTGAATTATAATTAACATAAGAATTGCATATTGCATGCGCCACACAATATATGCAGTTATAAAGCGCACAAGTAAATGATGATATATATGAAATACCCTAAAAATGACAAACTAAGTAAATTAGATAATGTAGGGACACACCATCTGTATGAACAAGATCGTGTGTCATGCAACAACGCTAAGCCGATAATTTTATTATTTACTTGTACCAACCGATGGTGAAATTGTACCACTATTGTGCTCTAGGTAGGTGCACCGTTCGGTCAAGTTTTTAGGTGCTAAACTTGCAAAACTTTGGGTTTATTTAAATGCTTTTATGGTCGGTTTATTAATTTTTCTGTTGTTGACGTGAGACAACGAACATGCCAAATATCCTGATTTGCTAATACAGTACAAAGTCCGAGATCCAGACTTGTTGGGATTTCAGCGATTCCGGATTTGGAATTTTTCTGGATTCCATAATTCAAATCTAGTAAGATAGCATTCATAAATTATAAAATTAAAAAATGAAATTGTGATTTATGAAATAATGAGCATTATAATCTAAAGCAGCAGTCGCCAAACGGTGGTACGTGAAAAACTTTTTGATGGTCTGCATAAAAATTAAGACATTATTAATATTTTTATGAAGATTCAGTTTAAAAAATGATGAGTAACAAAACCTATTATGGATTATACTTTTATTTTTAATTTTAGCTACTACTATTAGGAAAATTCCTTCTGAATTAAGCGACTTTTTAGCTACGTTTGCAGGTGTATCTAGCGACATTTGAAAATGAGAGTTTGCATCCATGGATATGCTGCTTTTATCAATAATAGTGCAAACTGGAATTCTTTTTTCTTTTGAATTACAAACATATTCTATTGTAGTCATTAATAACACAGTTTTTTTCTGTGTCAATAGGCAACTTGATGGATTTTTATGAGAATAATCTGCGTTCTTGTTTATAATTGCATCACTGGAAGTTTCCGTTTTTGTTTTGTCTAACTGTTGATTGAGTAGGTGATGATTATTATGTTTACAGTAATTAAAAATTGGCAGCATAACACTTTCAGTTTATTGATATTGCTTTGCGTGTGCCGCAGTGATATGGAAATGTGAAGCTTTCTGTAAGGTAAGATTTTTGTACTTTACGTATAATTTTTCAGTGTGAATAAAATATATATATCAGTGAGATGTTAATAGTATTTTAATTGTAGCGTAGCCTGAATTTCCATAAAGGCATGCTGCTGAACACCATGTTCCGAAAATTATATTAACAAATGAAAATTAGAATTACATGTATTGGAAAGTTGAATATTGTTTTTGTGTATTAATATGTTGTTTTTAAGGTCTGATTTAAGTTTTTTTTTTTTTAAATTCATATTAGTGGTCCAAATATAAAATTATATATGTTGTGGTCTATGTAGTTCTAAGGGTGTCAAAATTTATTTAAAAAAAAACTGTCATTTATTTGTTTACTTTATTTAATATTTCTTTCAATGTAAGTTGTTTAAGTTGCTTAAATTTTTGTGTTAATACTTTCTCTTTAATTCTATGAACATACATAATTTCTTGTTCACTTACAAAGTTCCACTGCTTAAGTCGTGTAATTGCTGTATCGAGAATTCCAACTAACTTGGCAATCGGAAGTTTTTCGTTTTCAATAACCTCTCTGTCACTTTGGTAGTCTCTACACTACCGGTAGCGGTATTTTCTGAATCTAGAACCATACTACAGATTTCACCGTCCTTTAATTCATTGATGATTGGTGCATACGTTGTCATCGCAATGAAAAACTTTTGTTATATCATCTTCATTTATTACCATTTCTCCACATTTCTTTACAAAACTCATTATTTCGAAAATTTCACCTTTAGTTTGCAGTATTCGAAAACCTTCAGATTTGCAGCTATTATCTTCAGCGTTCTTACCATGAAATATGGTAGCTGGCCATAAGTTATGCCAAGCATTTTTAACATATCTGGAGACACATGCTCCCATGATCTGGTGATGCTCCACACAGCAGATTTAACGTTAAAATATTAAAAAAATTCTTGAATAGTCTTGCCATTATTCAAGAAATTTGACATGGAGTTTAAAAATGCTACTTTATATTTGCATTTCAGCGCTTGCACTATTTTGATATCCATAAGCTGAATAATGGACGTACAATTTGGAGGAAAGAATAATACGAATACATTATCTTTCACAAAAACTTTTAAGTGAAGTATGAGCCGAACAGTTGTCTGCAACCAGGACAATTTTTGTGTCAGCAGGTAAACCAATCAAATTCAAATGTTGCCGAGCCTCGGGTATAAAAAGATTTTCCAACCAATCATTCATTAACGCTTGTGTCATCCATGCTCTTTTATTTGCATATATAACGGGGAAAATCGTTACTCCTTTAAATGCTCAAATTCTTTTTTTTTTTTTTTTTTTTTTTTTGCTTACGAAAAGTTTACACCTGCGCTTTATTTTTGCACATGCTAAAATTGTTAGTCTCGCTTTGGAATATTTGACACCATTTGGGGCCTTTTCCATAGAGGTTGCCAAGGTATTTCACGCTACATATTGCCTGAAAAGAACAGTTTCATCAGCGTTGTAAATTTGTTATGGCGATAACTTTTCACTAGTAATGAGTTCAGTGAATTCATCTGATATAGTTGAGCAGCTTCACAGAAAAAAGAAAAAAATTGTTAAATTTTCCCCCGTCAACATCCTTAGTGCATTTAAATCTGTAATCATTGCCAAGCATAAATTCAGCATAAAAAGTTGCCATACTCTTTGTTATTCTATTACTACTTGCGACAGATGCGACAGATTAGGCATCTCTGCACGAGTCATTACTCAAGTTGTCGTGTTTTGATAAATATGGGATGATGAAAGGAAGATATATCATCAGGTTGGCGTTAGAGGCATAAAATACTAGTAGGGTGTAAAATTGACAATGTGTCTGTGTAAAATGTTTCAGTTTGAGATTTATGCTAAGCACATATGCAGCTACGTAGCCAAATTATTGATCTCTCAAATTTATGCAAAATGATTGTTTCTTCAATAACAAAGTATTTGATTTAATGCATAAGTGAAATTAAGAATCGAGACTCTCCTTATGCTTTATTATGGAAGGGAAAATTTAAATGCAGATAGGTAAAGCATACAAAAAAAAAAAAAAAAAAAAAAAAAAAAAAAGGTTTCATAGTGTTACGAATTTGGTATTTAAAAAGCTAATATTAGTTAAATTATAAATTAATTGGTTTTATTTCTCGCGCAGTGCAGCGCGTGACGAATATTAAAAGAAAGCTAAGCCGGAAAATTGAAAATACAAGAGCGCGTGCATTAAATAAATAAATATCTCTTTTTGATTTCGAGAAAGTACTGGAAAATTCTAGCGCGTGATTTTAAAATCTTATAAAAGGAGGAAAACATCTCAGTTTGTAGTAGTTGCTTAGTTTGTTGTTGTTTAGAAAACTGCTCTTGTTGATTGTAGCGAATTCGCGGATTAGCGTTCTTTAGCTGTTTTGAATTACGTTCTATTGGACATTTGAGTAGTTAAAAGATAACTACTGTGAGATATTGTAATACTGCATGATAATTTGAGAAAATTTAAGCATTTTTGTTGTGATAATAATAAATTTTTGTTCATTTTTCATCGGACTTGTGCATTCATTTCATAACGAACCCGTACGCACGCAACAATTTTTGGTGTCAGAAGTGGGATTTGAATGCCAATAACAAGAGCGATGGAAGAGCAATTAAGGCAGTTAATATCAGCCTTCGCCTCATTTAAAGAAGAAATGAAATTGGCCCAGGAATCCGTTAAGGACGAAATGAAAGCCGTTCAAACTGGTCAAGAAAAGATTGAAGCATATCAAGAAGAAATGAAAAGAGAAATTACCTGCATAATAGAAAATAAATTTGAAGCTATGGAAGGCAGAATTGACACAGTTGAAAATAAAGTTGGACAAATTGAAGAAAAAGTTTCTTTCGTAAAAGATCAAATTGAAGAAAGAGTTTCTTCGGTGAAAGAAGAAATAGAAAAAAAAGTTTCTTCTGTAAAAGAACATATAGAAGGGAGAGTTTCGGCTGTAGAGGAACGAATTGAAGGAAGAGTTTGTGCCGTCCAACACCAAGTCGAACAACAAATTGATGAGAGAGTTTCTGCAGTTGCCAAAGAAATGGAAACGTTAAAGAAATTCGTAGCGACGGCAGGGAGCAAGAATGATGATTTTAAATTCTTACCGATGCCTGCTCGTCCATTTCTGAAGTTATCCACATATGATGGGAAGACATCCTGGCAAGTGTACAAGACCCAGTTTTCTATCCTTGCGGATGCGAATGGATGGGATTCCCAAGCTAAGGCCTGTCATCTCGCCGCTTCTTTAAGAGCCGACGCAGCGGATATCCTTCAGACTCTTCCCGAAAACAAAAGGTTAGATTTCGAAGCTCTATCCGGCGCCTTGGAGCTGCGCTTTGGAGAGAAGTGTTTAAAAGACTACAGCAGGCTCCAATTAAAATCTCGTCAACAGAAGCCTACCGAAACACTTCAGGAGCTCGCCGCGGATGTTGAAAGGCTGTCCCATCTCGCCTTTTCGGAATGCCCGACAGAAACAAGGGAAATCCTGTCCTTGCAATACTTTATCGACGGCATCCGGGATACTGAAATACAAAAAGCTCTACGAATGGCAGATGTAAAGGATGTAAAAAGCGCTCTGTTGTACGCCGTGAAATTGGAGGCAGCCCAGCAAGCAACTCTTAGAGATCGCTACCCAGTCAGAGCTGTGCGAGTCCACGACCCAGGGGACCAGTTGCTGGCTCGTTTAGATGATTTATCCAGACAAGTCGATGCTTTGATACGGAGTAGCAGTGAGAACAAAGTGGCTGTAAGATGTTGGAGATGTGGTTCTGAAGGTCACCTACGACGGCATTGCAGAACACCCCAGGGCACGGATAATAAAACGGATGAGTTGACAAGACCAGTGAATGCTTTAAGACGGAATAGTGGTGAAACAAAACCGACCCTAAAGTGCTGGAATTGCGGTGTTGAAGGCCACCTACGAAGGAACTGCAGAACTCCCCAGAGCACGGAAAGTAAGGCATACGATTTAAACAGACAATTAAATGCCACGGGAAGGAAAAGGACTGACAAGAACCCAAAGTGCTGGAACTGTGGAGCTGAAGGCCACGTACGAAAGAATTGCAGAACACCCCAGGGTACGAAAATTGAGACAATTTCTGAGCAACGACGCAGGAAACAAATTAATGACCATATCAAGGAACGGAGGTTGCCAGATAATGAAAAACCCTGTTTTAAAGCGGTTAAGATCTCTATAGTGAGTGGCAACAATAACGGACTGTCCATCAATGGGAATATCGATGGAGTTCCTTGCAATATGATCATTGACACAGGAGCTAATGTTACCATCATTAGGAAAGATTTAGCTGAACAGTTTAAAGATAAACTTATTTGGACGCCATCCTGTGTTACCCTTCAGACTGCGTCTGGTGACAAGATCGACATAACTGGGAAGTTAAACGTAAACATCACGTTTGGAAGTGCCGCCTACCATCACACGGCATATGTGGCGGATATTACAGATCCATGCATACTCGGATTGGACTTTTTAAGGAAATACAATTTTTCCTCAGATTTCAAAAACAATAAGCTGCTTTCAGCATCTGATGGCATGATTATCCATCCTCAAAAGGGATCCTCGCCTGGAAATGTCGACGCCTTGTCCGAAAGATCGAGCTCGGGAAGCTGCCGAAATCATACCAGGGTCGAAAGGAAACTCAAGACTACCAGCTATTCTCCATCCCAGAAGCTCTTCGGTCGAGACCTTCGTCTGCCTTGTGACCGCCTGTTTAGTCGCCCTACGGATGCGCCTTCATCGCCTGAGGAACACATCCAAGATGCCCAGGCCCGGTTTGAGGGGATGCACCGTTCTGCACGAAAGCGAGTCAACTTGGCGACGGAGAAAATGAAGACCAGATGCGACACAAGAGCTACTAGACAGAGATCCAACAAAGGAGACAACGTGTGGTTGTGGAACCCAATTCAACGAAAAGGACTGAGTCCTAAATTACAGTCACCTTCGGATGGTCCATATACAGTGCTGAACACGAATGACGTCGTGGTTCGGATCCGTGAGTCTTCGAACTCTTACGACAGGTTAGCTTATTACTATGGCCATAGTACATAATGTAAATAATTGTAAATAGTACCAGACCATGCTCCTTTTTGTTTTTAAATGTGTATTTGATTTGTTTTGTATTTAGTATTTGATAGTATTTGATTTGTTTAAGTTAGTTATTGCATTTATTGTTCATGTTGTTTGATATTGTAATGTAATGTTTATGCCTCAGTTGCATTTATGCCACAGTTGTAAGTTTAGCTTCCTGTCCAGGGATTGTACTGCCCGGGACGTGCAGTCCTTGGAAAGGGGGCAGTGTTACGAATTTGGTATTTAAAAAGCTAATATTAGTTCAGTTATAAATTAATTGGTTTTATTTCTCGCGCAGTGCAGCGCGTGACGAATATTAAAAGAAAGCTAAGCCGGAAAATTGAAAATACAAGAGCGCGTGCATTAAATAAATAAATATCTCTTTTTGATTTCGAGAAAGTACTGGAAAATTCTAGCGCGTGATTTTAAAATCTTATAAAAGGAGGAAAACATCTCAGTTTGTAGTAGTTGCTTAGTTTGTTGTTGTTTAGAAAACTGCTCTTGTTTGATTGTAGCGAATTCGCGGATTAGCGTTCTTTAGCTGTTTTGAATTACGTTCTATTGGACATTTGAGTAGTTAAAAGATAACTACTGTGAGATATTGTAATACTGCATGATAATTTGAGAAAATTTAAGCATTTTTGTTGTGATAATAATAAATTTTTGTTCATTTTTCATCGGACTTGTGCATTCATTTCATAACGAACCCGTACGCACGCAACAATATTTTAAATTACGTCCAAAGCGGCATTTTTTTAACATTTTATGTGTTACCTTTATTAATTAAATATTATATTCTTCGCACTTCAACCATAAAATTCAGTTAAAGAGCAATATCGCAAAATAATTTTAATATGTTTAGAATTTCTGATACACAGTCTAAAAGTTGCAGATAAAAGTGTATTGTTCTGTACAACGTTACCATTGCTCGCTTTGAAATCCTTGAGTTTGTTAATCAAAAATTCGTTAAAGTTTTACAAATTATGAAATCGATAATAAAACAAATTTCGAATTTGGTCTTCTAGGTGCCCACATTCGCAGTAAGATTACGCCATTCAAAATTTGATAGCTCTAGGTACCGTTGTTTTATCACAATGCGAGAAACATGCATACATTTATGCAGATTCTTCATTATTTATTTTCTTTAAATATAATACAGGGCGATAATATTTGGTGGCAACAGCCTGAAAAGTGAAAGGGACATTCAGAGTGATTCGACGCAAAATCGCAAAACGAAAACAATAGTCCCTCAGGGACAAAGCCCCTTTGGACTAAAAATCCAAAGTTTTGTGTGTTACCTTTATCTATTAAATATCATGTTCTATATATACTCAAACCATAAAATTCAGTTCGACAGTAATATCGCAAAATAATTTTTAAATGAGCATATCTTTAGAATTTCCAATACAGAGTCTCGCACGCTGGAGATAATATTTTTTTTTTTTCCCATACAGTGTTGACATTGCTCACTTTGAAATCATTTAGTTTGTTAATCAAAAATTCGTTGAAGTGTTACAAAAAATGAAATCGATAAGGAAACAAATTTCAAATTCAAATTAGGGCTTCCACATGCCTATATTCTATGGAAGATAATGTTATTCAAATTTTGATGGCTCTAGGTACAGTTGTTTTATCACAATGCGAAAAACATATATACATTCATGCGGATTCTTCATTATTTAATTTCTTTAAATATAAATACAGGACAATAATGTTTGGTGGCAGTGAAATTGTTTCTACAGACTTGGAAGAAGAGCAATTTAAAAGTTACCAATTTTGTTTTGGTAGCTCTCACATTTTCAAGACAGTATTTCTATTGATAACAGTGGTTTTTTATTTCCATCAACATCAAAGTTGCCATCAAAATTAGGAAAGCAAGCAAATTGGGACACGATAGATTCAAATTCTGATACGTTTCAGTTGGTTACCAACATGTCCGAGTAAGATGAATCATCAGAATGCATTTATTCACCCTTCTCTAACGATCCAAGTCTTTGGCCAAGTATATTATCACTAACCTAGGTGTAAGAGCTAGTTGAAGAGGTGCTATGTATTTTCAAATTAAAAGTACATGCATGTATCCTAAAGGCCAAAGTGGACGTATGTTTTCTAATATATATTTCACTCGAATTTTGTCAAATGGTGAAAAGGTTCAGCGCAATATATTATTGTTGCGTTCTACGGGTTCGTGGATTTGGAGTGATTGATGACAATACTTGATGAAGAATCAAAACACAGTTTATTGGCCATTACACAAGAAAGTTCCAAAGATAGTTTACAGTCGTTTAAAAACTTCCATAAACACACTGAAACAATCAGCAACACAGCTTCATGGCAAAGCACAAAAGTACAGCTTCCGACTCGGTTCGGTAGCTCTCAAGCTAACCTCTGAACTCAAGACTCACTCTCTCACTCAACTCAAGACTCTCTGAACTCACTCAACTCAAGACTCTCTGAACTCACTACTGAACTCAACATACTCCCAAGATAATCTCCTACTACGCGTACAGGCAGGGTATATATAGCTTTTGATCTATCTTCGAGAACATTCTAGGGAAAACCCTTAAGAATTTATTCTAGAATGTTCTCGCAAGGTCCATGGCATATCGCCAATTTTGTCGCCGAAAACTCAGCCTTTCCTTGCCACTTTCTGGCAACCCTAACACAGCTTTCCGGGGAAGCTATCTTATCGCAGTTGGACATTTCATAACGCTATCCGTAATTCTATTAAGAAGAACAGAGATTTCTCTTTCTGTTGTAAAATATTCAATAACATCAATAATCCATTGACCTTTAAAAATATTAAATTAAGTAACCAAGACGGTTTCAATCACTGCCATCACGTAAGTGAACACTTGAAGATTCACAAAAAACGTTCAATCTCATTTTAAAAGCTTATGTTTCTGATCAGACGTTTTAGAAAGATTAAAAACTAAACCGTAGAATCCGAGATGCGAAATTTATTAAAAAGTGGAACTAAAGACTGGCACAATGTCACTGAAAGACTAATTTATACAATTCAATTTTTGGCTGAACAAAATGTGGCATTTCGCGGATCTAGTAATGAATTGTTTGAAAGAAATAATGGAAAATTTTGTAAATGTATAAAAATGATAGCAAAATTTGACTCAGTTATGTCTCTATCTATTAATAGATCACGAAAAGAGATACCATTTAATGTTAGAGGTAAAATTCAAAACGAAACAATTTAAAGGGTTGATAATATAACAAATATTATTTTTCTACATTACTTGATTATATGCCCGATGTGAACCACCAGGAGCAAACTTTTGTTTGCATAAAATACGTTAAAGAACAATGAATTTATTATAAAATAACGTTTTTTAACAGCTCTTCCTGTAAGTGGTACAGCAGGTGAAGGTTTAGCCAACCTTTTACTGAAATCTTTAGAAAATTATGGTTTAGATGTAAGAATATTTTAGGTTTAGATAATATGCGCGGGCAAGGATACGACAATGGTTTGGATATGAAGGGTAAACACCAAGGTGTACAAAAAGAATTTTTTAAGAGATTAATCCACGAGCATTTTACCTCCCTGTAACCACAGTCTGAACCTTGTTATAAACGACGCTGTGAAATCTTATATGTTTAGTACACATTTTAAGAACTATATAATTTGTTTTCTGCCTCAACCAGTTGGTGGTCTGTTTTCAAAAGTAACATTTCAAATTTAACGTTAAAGCCTTTGTAAGATGCCGGATGCTCTAGCATAACTGATCCGATAACCCATATAAGATTCCAGTTGGGCGAAATTTGCGATTTTGTCAAGAAATTTTCTCTGGAGTTAATTTTGATAACATTGCAAAACATCTGGCTACTTCTCTAACAGAAATAAAAAATTATGAGTTTAAATGTATGATAGTATTGTGATACAGGATACTAATTAAAGTTATTGTAGTTACCTAGACTCTGCAAACTAGAAAATTAAAAGTTCGAACAACTTGATACCTTTTTAAAGGTATATCAATCAGATAGACTTCAGTGACATGGTAATAGATGCCAAAGATCTTGCTTAGAAGTAGATGCAAAATTCAAATGTCCAAAAATGTAAAGGCTACGGAATATATTAAAAAAAAAAAAAAATACTATGATAGTGAAGATCAGCCAATTGAAAACGAAGAATTAAAATTCAAAGTCAATTGTTTTTTTTTTTTTTTTTTTTTCGAATGCTAGGCGTCCTTCTTTCATCTGTAAATGAAAGATTTGAGCTGTTATCCTCTCATTCTGCTATTTTCAACTTTTTGAGGATTTTTTCTTCTAAGCAAGATCAGTTTAATTTTTGGGACAAACTTGAAGAAGCTTTAACTGATAAAAATCGAAATGAAAAAGATGTAGATGGAACAGAATTTTTGCATAAATTCCTATATCTGCAATATCGTGACATACATGCGACGTCTGTAGTACAAACGGTTAATTACAGTGAGTAACTTAACCCACTCATTCCCAAACATTATAATTGCAGTACGTATATTGTTAACTATACTAATGTCAGCCGAGAGATCATTTTCAAAATTAAAGTTAATTAAGGATTATTTACGATCTAGAATGAGCCAGGAGCGGCTAGAAAATATTGCTATCATTTCTGTAGAGTCTATTTTCTAGCTTTACTTTCAGCTTAGCCAAAAGTAAAGCTAGAAAAGTCCAGTTTGTATAAGACATTTCCGTTGTTTTCCGTCATGTATATCTATTTAAAAACAATATTAACTATATTACATTTGATCTTTTAATAATTTTGAATAATGTTTTATAACTTTAACAGTGTTTTTTTGTTTGTTACTGTTGTTTCATTTTGTAATAAAAATTTAATTTTTTTTATATGTTGTAGAGACATTAGGTAATTTTTGGAAGCAGGCGAGATGAAAAATTAGCAAACGCCTTCGCCGGGAATTGAACCACGGACCTCTGAATACCTGCCCAGCGTGCAGAGCCACTACACCACTTTTTAAAGGGCGACTAGGGTTTTAGGGGACCTAGTCGCCAAATCATGGGTGTGGAGAAGCGTTGCTAAAAGGGTTGGGGAATCATCCACAACCCTTTTAGTTCGGGCGCCACTGTAGGGACATTTAGTTAATTGGAAAAGCCGGAGAGATGAAAAATTAGCAAACGCCTTCGCCGGGAATCGAACCACGGACCTCTGGATAACGGCCCAGCGTGCAGAACCACTACACAACGAAGGCACGCCAAGAAAGCGGGAGAAATACCTTATAATGTGTACCTATTTTTTGCCTCAAATGAAAAATACACACCAGTACTAACAAGTCTAAAGAGTTTCTCATAAATTTCCACTCAATATATAGGCGTAAAGAAAAGGCGTCTTTCACTATTTCACTCGACGCCGCCGAAAATACTTGGCGCGTTATTGACATAATGTATTGTTGCTTGCGTATGGATGGGTTCGTAATAAATTGAATGCGCAAGTCTGATGAAAAATGGATCACAACTAATAAAAGAAAATGCTTAAATTTCCACAGATATGCGTACAGTATTGCAATATCTCAGAGTAGTTATATTTTAAACTACTAGAACGTTCAACAGAACTTAATTCAAAACAGAGAAAGCTAATCTGATTTCACCGCGAATTCTCTACAATCATTTAAAAAAAAAAAAAAAAAAAAAAAAACCCACTGAACTGAGATTTTTTCTCCAGCTTTTTATAAGCTTTTTAAATGCACGAGAAGCGTCTCGTAATTTCTCTAGTCTTCTGGAAACCAAAAGAGTACAATTACGCGATATCTATTTGTTAAATGCGCGTGCTCCTGTATTTTTAATTTTTCGGCGTAGCTTTCTCTTCAAATTAAGTCTCTTGCTGCATTGCACGGGAATACAAAACAATTTAAAAAACATTTCTATTAAAAATAGCAAACTAAATAAATACAAAAACCGTAACATTGCCCCCTTTCCAAGGACTGCACTCTCCGGGCTGTACAAACCCTGGATAGCAATAATAAATATTACATTACAAACAACACAAACAATAATAATTGCAATTAGTAACAAATAAAATATTAAATGCAAATCAAATAAGTGCATAAATTGATGCATCACTTCAAACCTAGAACCTTCAAGGTCTAGAATTCGAAGTGGCGTAGGATAAAGGGCTGATGAATTTGGGGACCCAAATCCTATCCACCGACTAGGGAACAGTTTATTCGGACTTTCATGAACAATAAGTGCGAAGTGGGAGGGAGCTTCATCCTGTTTCTAAACAATCGTGTTGTTGATGCCCGAATTCTACAGGTTTGGAAGAAGCCAATCATTCCACTATCTCGTAACCTGGGTCATAGAACTTTCAAACATACCGACCAAAGATGTGTTCTTCAATCATCCCCGCTCAAAGCTTTCTTCTGTCACGTGATTAAAGTACGACGACTTGGTGGCTCCTTACTGAACCATTCACGAAACGTATCTATCACTTCTGTCATATTTTCGTTGATGTACCTACACACTTGTCACTAAGCGTTTCTCCGAAGTCAAGTCGCTGGTATCTGCCATTGTTCTTCACCAAGCACAGAAAGGCGAGACAGTGAACTGGTTAATACACAGACTTTATTATCCTCCACAGGCAGTCACGCGGCAATCATTTTGAAATTCATGTGAGAAGCACTGTTGCCGTATCAGTGGGAGGTTCAAATCTCAAATATCTTACCATCTTCCAATGTCGCGCGCATTTAGTTCAGGTTAAAGGGACTTTCTCGCCACGCTACACTATTACGGTACTGTTTGACTTGCCGCCTCGATTCGAATCCGCGCTTCATTGATACAGACTGGTAATGTAGCGCCATGGACCTGTCACCAGATGACCATATCCCATACAAATTCAATCGGCAATACGTTTGGCGAATGAATAGGCTAGGGAAAAATGGTATTTCTTATACAACGAAGACGTGGACATTTCGGGCAATACGTGAGGGGGTATCGTTCTGTTGGAGCATAACGCTAACAATGTGCTGAAGGAAAAGCATGACCTAATTACAAAAGCTCTAACTCTTAATGTCTAAAACATTCTCTAAACTTTAAAGCTTTAAAATTCCTCTTTTTAGACAGTCCTAACTCATTTGAACCCTGGCGAGAGCTAACGGAAAGGAGAAGTTTATAGTACGAATCCAAATCTTAAAAATCGGTTTATTAATGAAAAATATCTTATATAATAACTCCTACAAGATCATTTTCATTTCACCAACGGTACTACAGTATTTGTTTGCCTCATCAATACACATCTATTTTATACGCCGACAGTTTAAACTACGCTGCACATTCATTCTCCTTATTCAACTTCCTTATATTATTCAAGAACCCAGGCATGCGAATTCATTTCTCGTTTCTGATAATTTGAATGCGAAGCCATGCTTTGCATCTTCTTGAGTTTAATTATGTTTTCTTGATGCTTTCATGGTTTTGAAAATTTTATAAACATGAGTGTATAATGAAACCAAAGAATTAATGTCTTTATTACATGGAGCTTGTTCATAGAGATACATAATTCTAGGAATCAATAGCTATTAGCTTAGTCTCCTGAGATAATTAATACCTCAGAGTGGAATCGTGATAAATAAAGGTAATCATTTCAAGCAACTTAAAACATTCGCTTATCCCATCTGTTGCGAATTGTGCCAGATTATATGCTCTTCCCAAAATTCATAAAAGTGGTATTCCTTTCCGCCCTATTGTATCAAATTTAGGTACTGCCTCGTATCCATTAGCTAAATATTTAGTTTCTAGATTTTCCACTCTATTAGACAATAACATTTACACCATAAAAAATTCAATAGAGTTTGTAAAAAAGGTTAAAAACATTTCTCCTCGTAATTTACTCATGGTTTCTTTTGATGTAAAATCATTATTCACCAATGTCCCAGTGGAGGGTGCATTAAGATGTGTAGAAACCAGACTTCGCGAATTTCATTTCTCTTGCATCGAAATTGATGAGCTAATTTCTCTCACTCAACTCTGTTTGAAACAAACACATTTTGTTTTCCAAAATAAATATTACAAGCAAACTGAGGGATTAGCCATGGGAAGCCCCCTCAGTCCCATCCTGGCTGATATCTACATGCATTATTATGAATCAAAATTGTTTGAAACTTTAAACTTCCCGGCATGGTTCCGCTACGTAGACGATACTTTTACCCTGTTTGAAGGTAATAAAGATGATTTAAATAGAGTTCTTTCAACAATGAATTCTATTGATCCTGCTATTCAGTTCACTTTTGAACTTGAGACTTGCAATTCTCTTCCGTTTCTCGACATTCTGGTCACACGTAACACATCCAACTTCAGTACTACAGTTTACCGTAAACCTTCATCGGTTTGCCTTCCACCACACTTTAAATCATGTCATCCGACTAAACAAAAGTTAGCTTCATTTTATTCCTATGTTTTCCGTGCTCTTCAAGTTTGCTCCTCCAAACTAGCCCTTGATGAAGAACTAAATTATTTAAAAGCAATAGCTATTGACAGGGGCTTTTCACCCAACATTATTAATCAAGCAGTTAAAAAATTCTCATCTCAACACACTAAAAGCCACACTCTTATTTTAGGAGATTATAAAAATTCTGTTGTCATTCCCTTCTTTCCATCAATTAGCTATAAAGTTGCACATATTTTGCAGAAATTTAACTTTCGGGTTGTTTATTCTCCCATCAATAAAATTCCAACTTCTATACTCAAGGACCCCATTCCGGATATGAATTCCTGGGGTATTTATAGGATTCCTTGCCAGTGCGGTTTAATTTACATTGGCCAAACTAAGAGAGCCTTAAAATTTCGCGTCAAAGAACATGAGGCATATGTTAGAAAAAAGGAAACACAGAAGTCTTCTGTTGCTCAACATTGTTGGTCCGAAAATCACACTTTCAATTTTTCTGCTGCCAAAATTATTCAAAAAACATCTTCCATTGGAGAACTGGATTTTCTAGAGGCATTTCACATTCATAAAAATCTTTCTGTTCTAGTTAACGATCCTAATTCCAATCCAAATTTGCCTTCGGCTTTTAGAGAAATTATGTTTTAGTTCTGGTTTCGCCAACAGATGGCGCCACTTGCTTATTCTTGTCCAGGCTTTCTTATCTTATCTAAACATTATTTCCTATCTTGTTCATTTGCGGTTTTGCAGCTGAAGATGATGGTTCGGTAAAACCATCGAAACTAGTCCTGTGAAAATTTTGTGAGTTAACGCTGATTTTTGTTGTTTGACTTCTGAATCAGTAAAGGTAATTTTATATGGGAGTTTTCGGAAATTCTCAAGTGAAGTGCAGCTCTGAGACCATTGAAAAGGATAGATAATCTCAGGTAGCAAGAACTGAAAGAGATGAATGTAAATCAGCTGGTCAATTTTACTCTTCTTGGACCATTCTTTAATTAGCATAAGAAATTGGTTGGCTGAAGGCTAAAATATTATTTCATTATGATTTGTGCATAAGAAATTATTTCATTATTATCTGTGTATCAATAAATTAAATGTCGATGGGAAAAGTAAGCTGAATTTTCTCTTGATTTGAAAAATATAAGTGTCAAGACAAATTCTCTGATGAAAAAATTTAGTTGCGATCTCGCTTGATATTTCGTCATAGACTCTTTCAACGCCCAAAAAGATGAGAAATTCGTTAGAAAGTAACTTTAAAAACAAACCAACCAACAAACAAAAAATGCCTTTTTCTAAATGTGACGAACGTATAAGACAATGCGTTAAAGTTTAAACAATATCATAATCTAAGAGGTTTTTCGATGGAAGGATATTACGAGAGAAAGCTGTCGATTTCGCAATAAATTTGCCATAGCAATGAATTTCAGCAAAAAATGATGGCTTGAATGCTTGAAAAGTAGACGTGGCCATTGTTTGTGGAAACCTTTGGAAGACGCCAGTACATTTGTTTCTTAAAGCGCTTTGCTAGCAGTGGAAAATACGAGTTTTCTTCTTTTGCTTCAGGATAGATAAGACAGAACCGTTACACTCAAAAACGTTGGCCAACCATAATTAACCGCTGGGAAGATTAACGTAATTAATAAAGTACTCGTGAATGACTGAAAACCAGTAATTTTCTTAGCTACTTAATTATTAAAATAAGACTTAATTAAGAGTTTCTTAAAAGCAATAAAAACAAATGATTAAAATTTAGAGTCTTCAAACATAAAAGTTTCTTAACATTAATTATAGACTGACCAGCATTAAGAAAGTACTTGAAGAATAGCAGTCTTTCAAGGATGAGCCAAATAAAATTCATAAATTTCCTATGGAAGTGAAAGACAGAGAGCAACTAAAAGTAGGAATGATCATGCCATGGGATGTAATACATATCTTCAAAACTTTACCTTTTACATTATTACACAATATTCTTTCTTGGAAGTCTTGGAGTAGTATATTGGATGAGCATGGGGTGTTTTCATCGCAAAATTTGAAAGGATACGTTAGTGTCTCATTATATTCTGTTACCATGGTTGACCTCTTAAGAGAGGTATTCATGAGGTTAAGCGCAGAAGAAAATCAATGTATATGCAAATTTATGCTCATTGGTATAAATTTCAACTATATGCCACAAAAGGAAAAGCATATTCTTTGCATTATAGGAAAATTCCTGTTCTGTACCTGAATTTAGCAATGCATATATATAGGGTGTGTATTAACTTGGAAATAGTGACGTAGTAGATGCATGACGAAAAAGAAACTTGGCGAGTTTTTTTTTTTTTTTTTTTTTTTTTTTTTTTTTTTTTTTTCATGGTTGACAAACATTTTCTATTAAACCAACACAGGTCTGATGGGAGTTGTAACGTCTTGCTGTTAAATAATTTTTACATCGGTACCAATAAACTTGAAGACAGCAAGCAGTAGCAACAAATTGGCAGATGCAAAGAAGAAAGCGAAATGTGACGCATTTCGAAAAAACAGGAGAAAGAAGTGTGAAAAAGTTTCAGTTCTCAACTGAAATCTTATTCAGCGATTGGATAAACTATATCTGCATTGCAGCGTTACATAAGATTTTATGATGGGGATTAATTTTGATATTACGCAGCTTAGATTGATATATTGTAATTATTTATCATTTTTAGCCAAATTAAGATGAAGAATAAGAGGGGCTACTGGCTGTAAAATTTACATATTTGGATTCGCATCATAAAACAAAAATTTATAACTTTGTATTGCCTATTTTTTTTCATTTATGATACGAGTTTAACAAGTCATTCATTCTTAAACTTGAAATGAGAACTGTGCCTGTACAATAGTCTTTTCTGCAACAGAATTTTGAACACAGAGAAGCCTTGCAAATGCGCTTGTAAAACCAACTTACATTGTAGAGTTTTTGAAAAATACTGTAATGAAAACGTTATATTTCATAAATATGTTGATAAAAGTCAAATGCGTTTCTCAGAGTTCGATATTCCGTAAATTATAAGTAGGTTTTGGAATATTATAATTTTTGTTGGTTGTTATTTCTATTTTTTTTAAAAAAGAATTTGTTTATCAAAACTGATTACATAGAGTATTTAAAGAAGAAGGAGATTTTACTTGTTAGCTAAATTGTTTTTTACTTCCTTGTACGAAGTAAAGGAAGTGTTGTAATCATAAAAAAATTCGGGTACCATATTTCCACGAAAATATCCATTTTGATCGCTATCGAATGCAGTTTAACGATGTTTTTGTGTGACATCTGTACGTAAAAACAGAATAAAGGACTCATTTTCTCCAAACGAATTATAAAACTGATTTAAAATGGATTAAAATGGTCTGTAAATTGTGCATTTTTTTTGCTTTAAAAATGATTTAATTATGTTGTTCTTATCTTTAAGGTTTTTATGCCTTTAGTTAACCTGCATGTTATAGTTGTAGATTTATCAACAATTTAAAAGCTTTTTAAGTGCGGCTAAGCCTAATGTTTCTTTACCATAGCAGCCATATTTGTTTACATTCGAAACTTAGCAGAGTAGTGGATTTGTTGCCAGTCTAGAGAAACTAAGCTTCATAACAACAAAGTAACGTGTTCTTTTATTATTGCGAATTAAATTACGCTTAATCCATTCTGGAATTATCATTTATTAAATCATACCATATATTGACTCAGCATAGCTTTCACTACAAATTAAATCAGTTTCTACGCCTTCAGTATCTTTTTGCCGAGTGAAACCAAAAGTAAACTTTCAGTTTTGTGCACCGAAAAATCTGTCCTCTTGCCCGCTGGCCGAATTGCTTGTTTTGCGTGCAAACTGTAATTTTAATTGTAAAATGAAAAAAAATTTACTATATTTAGTGTTTTGTTTTTAACGAAGATATTTTGTGTTTTTATTATTTTTGCCTTGCCGCGAAGTGAGAACTAAATTAATAGAATGAGAAATACATCTCTAATGAAATTCTGGGAAATAAGTGTTTCATATCGTAGCAAAATACTGTCGCCAGTCGATTCATTGATTTTTCGAACGGCACTCGAAAACTGCGCCTTTCTTGCACCGAACTCTAAACATGCTTGGCTAAGTAGCCCGTCAGCGTTACGCAGGAAGACTGTACAAAGTATAATTAAGCGTAAAATTTAGAAATGAGAGATAGACCGTTTTTTGCTTTCTCCAGTGATGAAAAATTCTCTCACAAGGTGGAAAATTATTCTTTGTGTGAGTGAGTTCAAACGAGATATCTAAATATGGCAATGAAGTAAAAGACTTATTATTTCTAACGGGGAATCACGTCGCCCACCATAAAAGGAATTAATAAACAACTTATAGAAGTTTCCTTGTACCATTTTGCTCAAAACTATCGAAATAATATTTTGTGGATTTTTTAAAGAAAAGATAAGAACTTGGGAGGTAAAAGTGGGGAAAAAAGGGGGGAGATAAAAAGATAAACATCATTAGCCAAAAAAAGAAATTAGGATGAAATCATGATTTGAAAAATTAAGATGGATATTAGAATGACTATAACTTCATTATTGTTTAATGTTATATTTATAATTTTAATGTTATTTTATGTCTTAATTAAATTACCAAAAACAAAAAAGACACACAATAATAAAAATATTTCGTATATTTTAATCCTATTTAAAATTTTCATTTTTCATTATCATTTCTTATACGTATTTTTCAAAGTTTGGATAATTCAGTTGCAAGTCCTTATTATTATAAGTTTATCAATTTATGTCGTTTGGTATTAGTGTTATCAACAATTTAAAAGTTGTTTAAATGATGAAAAAATATCTGATTGTTTAACTGCAGTTATTTTCGTTCCATGTCGAACATATTAAAATCCATGTGTAATAACACTTTTGTGATGTGTACAAAACTTGCATTTGAAGGACATAAGAAGAAGAATTCTCAATTTTTCTGAGCATTCGGCAGCTACTTGTTATTTTTTAGCTTAGGAAAGGAATTTTTCTAGCTCGTATATACACTTGCGTACATTTTGCTTGTGCTGCTTAAGTATATTATGAAAATGTGTCATCGATGACACATTGTTTGATGAATGAACTGCTGAAACATACTTGACTGGAATATACTTGACTACCATTTTAAGTAGGTGATTTTTGGTACTTGTTCCTGATATACTTTAGAAAAATAATTTAAATAAATAAAAAAAGAATTAATCCACTTAAAATAAAAATATACTTCTTTGTATGAACACCAAACTTTTAAATATGAACAAGATATGATTTACAAACGAAAAGTTGGATCCTTTGCAGCTGATGAAGAACGAAAGCTTTTTTGTTCAAAATGTGCGTCCTGCTCGCGTTTAAAAGACTAGTGTTTATACAAAGTAGTATATTTTTGTTTTACTTAATTTTTAGTGTTTATTTGTAAATAATCCACTTACTTTATAGTAAATACTATATTTAAATGCACATTTTCATAATATACTTATTTAATTGGGATACAGGAATAAAACAGAATATGTATTGTCACGTTTGAATTTATAATTCAGAAAGAAAATTTTATTTTGGAAATGTACATTTTACAGCTGATCTGCAAAATATGAAATCTTACTAAATTTAATGTATAGCAGCATACAGTTAAGGTAGTAGCTTCCAAGTTTGCATGAAATTATTTTCTGGACATTGCTGAGTTTATAAGCACTTTAATATGCAAGTAACTGAATAAAATGGGCATTTACAATCAGTGAAAGATCTTTTTAAAATAAAAAAATTCTTTACTAACGTACATTTCCAGAATGCAAGTACTATTGGTAACACCGAAAGGTCAAAGGTAAATGAAAGTCTTCCAAAAACTATTTCTGACTTTAAATTAAGTAAAATTATGTTTACTTAAATATAAGAAAGTAAAATATTTTTCTTTAATAAGATTTCAGTATAATTTATCTTTTTGTATCATAAACTGTATTATAAGTTTGGACAGTAATAGTTTATAATTCCAGCTGAAAGTCAACAGTCTGTAAGTATATATTTCATCAATTGCATAAATACATATATTACAATGTGATTTTCTTTTTCTCTTTAGGATGCAATGCATTAAAAATTATTTTCAGAATGCAAGTACTATTGGTAACACCGAAAGGTCAAAGGTAAATGAAATTCTTCGAAAAACTATTTCTGACTTTAAATTAAGTAAAATTATGTTTACTTAAATATAAAAAAGTAAAATATTTTTCTTTAATAAGATTTCAGTATAATTTATCTTTTTGTATCATAAACTGTATTATAAGTTTGGACAGTAATAGTTTATAATTCCAGCTGAAAGTCAACAGTCTGTAAGTATATATTTCATCAATTGCATAAATACATATATTACAATGTGATTTTCCTTTTCTCTTTAGGATGCAATGCATTAAAAATTAACGAATTTTTTTTTACCTTATGAAATATTATAACAGTAGTGCAATTAATTTTTAAATGTTATTCAAAATTAAAGATTCCATCTCAATTTTTTATTATTTATTTTAGATTTTCTTCCTAAAATTATTTAACCTAAACATCTTAAATAACGGTGCAAATAATTTAAAGCGATTATTAAAAATATAGATAAAATATCCAGGAAAAAAGGGGTTAAGTTATATCTAAAAATAACTGTAAAATATCGAATAACCTAATTGGAGGTCGTTGTCTGCCGACTGTCAGCAAACAGAAATAAAAAATACCACCTGCCATATCAAAAGCGCGCCAAACTGGCGATGAACAGCCTAAGCTATCACTCCCCAAGAGCACCAAGACCATAAGTCACGTGGTATATGTTGGAGACGGCCTAGCAGACGAATCCCCTGTGGGTGAGCCGTCTACCTGTTATATGAAGTCGCTGTTATATGAAGACTTTTTTATCAAAAGCGCGCCAAACTGGCGATGAACAGCCTAAGCTATCACTCCCCAAGAGCGCCAAGACCATAAGTCACGTGGTATATGTTGGAGACGGCCTAGCAGACGAATCCCCTGTGGGTGAGCCGTCTACCTGTTATATGAAGTCGTTGGCCGGGACTGCAGCGATCATGCATTTCTAAAATCTTGCAAGTTAACGTATGACAAGTACTCTACTATGGCAGTGTTCATTCAAATAAAATGGTATTTTATGCATGGGCAGTTTTCTGTATTCTGTTGAACCTATTAATAGACACTGAATAATGTTTTCTTTGTTAACAACTGAATGCTTCGCTTAAGATAGTTTTATCAAAAATAAAAACAAAACAAACAAGCAAAACAAAATAAAACAGCTACTTTCCCCAGTAAAGAAGGATTTTTTTAAGTAGGTAAAAGTTTGTTCATTGATGACATTGAAACTGTCAGGTTTATAACGTTATTTAATAAAATCTCATTCATATATGTGCAATATATAAAAAGTATTTGTCGTTAAAGCTGCTACATCTTTTTGCAATGATGCTAATGTTAATATTATTCTAACAATATCAGAGCCACCAGCGGCTCAAGCAATAAAGTCAAAGAATACTGGTACTTTGAGATTCGCTCGGAGCGTGGTTGGTTTCCGAGGATTTTTCAGTGTGAGGCATGGATATGAGCCAATTTTTCTCGAAATATCCTCCATGAATGCATCTCTGCTCACAGTCAAATAGCTCTTAAATTGCTTAGCTTCAATCAATTAACAATATCAGAAGCACAAGAAGAAACTTATCCTGAAAATATTGCTAAATAAATTTAAACTTTAGTCGTCTTCATGTAAAAAGAACGCGTTTCAAAAAGTGTCTCACTGGACAGGAGAGTTTATGTTAATTTTTTCTATATTATTAACAAATATTATTTCAAAGAGCTTTCTATCTTGTTAAATTTTAAGCATATATATATTTCTTTCTGGTGTGGTGATGACCTTATGTCAAACAAATGCATTGTTTTATGTTAATTTGCCACCCAAGGCACATTCATTCTGTTTACTGTTTTTGATTTTGTTTTCAAAAACTGCTAGGCTATTTGTTTCCTGCATTTGTTTACTGAACGTGATTGGACAATAGGCAAAGACATAATGCAAAGAAGTAAATGGTCGGTAGAAAGCCAATATTTTGCCGCAGTAAAGAGTTGCAGGAATGTTTATGTCACTGTTTCGAAGAGGATATCGAGCATTGATCGACATATAATCTTTTCTCAAGCTTGCTATTAATGTGCACCACCGGGTATCGAATAGCATGACGTGAGTGATTTCCGAATTCAAATCTCTCGAGTTCTCCGGGCACCCAATCACAGTACAGAGCAACGCTCGAATTTCAGGGCTTTCGATCACAAAAAAGCATCTCGAATCCACCTGTGTTGCTAAGGCAACAGAAAGATCGCTCTATTTTTAGAGCCTGTGTCAACAACGGTAGCTCACCAAGTGGAGGTTGGTCTGCGGAGAATATCGAGAAGCAATTTTTTTTACCCCTTCTTTCAACTTAGCGCCATATTTATATTGCTTTTGCGGTATGTGACATAATCCTGTTAAGTTTATCGTAATAGAATCTGAAAAAATTAACCTAACGAACTATAATTAAAAGCAGCTTATTCCTTTCTGGAAAAAACTGCATGAAAGGGTTGATTCTTGTGTGTAAATCAGTTAGGACTCAACAATTAGTGACAGATTTGAGAAGAAGAGTTCTTTTTATGAATTCGATTATCGAAAGGTAGCGAAAATTCTGTGGGATTCAGTATAAATCAAGTAATCGTTTCAGTGCTGCGATTCGGAAAGCAACACAAGTAAAATAATTTTTTAATGATATATATATAGAAAGAAGATTGCAAAATCACTATATTCTGCTTCAACTCTTATTTACTCAAATGCTATGCAATCAGTATAAATTTTTGCTTTGTTTTCAAATGTCATCCAAAACTGAAATTACGCCTAACAGATCGTAAAACTGGAGAGCTCTAACGGATGATAAAATTTTATCCATTAGAACCTTAAAAAATAAATATAATTTAAAGCTTCATAAAAAAGAGAAATACAAATTATTGTCAATTATCACAACATATTAGAATGTTCAATTTAAAATTTGATTCTGTAGTCAGATCCGTTGCAACTTTTTTATTTGGAAGCTATTAATTTTTTATTTATTTAAAAATTCTCTTTGGTAAATAGGATATAAATGTTAAATCTGATACAAATATAAAACTCCTATTCGTTGAAATTTTAGAAAATCACTTTGTCTTTGCATATGTAGTTTATTCTAAATTGTACTACTTAAAATAATAATTCTTACAAGTTTCAGAAAACATTGGTCTTAAGAAAGCTTTCAGATTTTATATATATTACTCTCAAAAGGGCGTTTTTTTCTTAACATTTTGTGTGTTACCCTTTTTTATTAAATATTATGTACTTCGCACTTAAACTACATAAATTCAATTCAATAGCAATATCACAAAAATATTTAAAAACAACAATTATTATAATTTCTGATAGACAGTCTCGCACGCTGGAGATAAAAATGCTTTTTTTTTTCTGTACAGTATTGCTACTGCTTGCTTTGACATCGTTCAGTTTGTTAATAAAAAATTTGTTAAGTTTTTACAAAATGTGAAATAGATAATAAAACAAATTCGAAATTCAAAATTCGGGCTTCCAGGCGCCCATGTTCGGATAGAGGATTATGTTATTCAAAATTTGATGGCTCCAGGTATTACTTTTTTCACAATGCCAGAAACATGCCTGCCTTTATGCACATTCTCCTTTATTAAATTTCTTTAAAAATAATACAGGGCGATAATATTTGGTGGCAAAAATTTGAAAAGTGATTCAACCTTTTGCAGGGATTGAACTCAAAATCCAGTTTCGAGACTAATAGCTCTTCTAACTAACGCTCCTTTGGGATTAAAAAAAAATAATTTAAATTGGGTTTCATATTTTAAGTCTGTGATACATAACGAAAACATGCATTACTGACGAATAAGAAAATGATTCTGAATCTTTCCAATTGCACAGCATTTAAACAGTAAATCGAGTGACCTGCGACAAAGAAAATAATAGATGGAACTGAATGCTTATGTAATTCGAAATAGGCAAAAAATAAAGACGAAACCATTAAATTTCAAAATGGAGCTCCAAAATTCTTTTCTATGAAGGTTCTTAATGCATTTAAACGAAAAATGCGGAGGTTTTCATCATTGGTTGGTTTGGATTACCTGATTACGGCAAATCGCTTTATTATTATCTGCTAGTGGGGATGTGGAAGACTAAAAATCTTCTAAAATCAACCCAGTTAACCACTGGAAATACAGCCCGAGCAGTCAGTGTTTTCAGTTGTTAGTCATTCAGCCACTTGATGTCTTTTTTTATTTATCTATTTACAGTGCCGAGGAAATTTAGATCATCCAAGGATTAAAATCGTGGAACATATGAAATTCGTCCCGGATTCAGTACCCTGCAGTTGAATGAGCTGACTGTATCAGATTTCAAAAGTCCGTGTCCTTTAGTATGCCCTTCATAATTAAATTTTACAGATGTATCTTTTACCCCAGGCAACTGTTTCTTAGAGGTGTGAACATTGTTACATCTAAACTCTGGACTTCCAGAGCCGTTACATCAAAACTCTGGGCTATCAGCGCCATTACATTTAAACTCTAAAATAATCTTAACACGCCCATGCAGCTAGCCCGTTCGCGAAATTCGAACCTCAGACCGAACTACCAGTGTTCAGTGTCTTTGCCGCACGGTCGCTGGTGGGCCCTTAGTAAGAGAGAATCATAGGTTCTGGTTAGCACGCGTCCGCCTTTATAAGCTATTATAATTAATAAGCGTCCGCCTTTATAAGCTATTATAATTAATAGCACGCGTCCGCCTTTATAAGCCTTTATAAGCTATTATATATTATTTATAAGCTCTCTTAAGCTATTATTACGCTCGGCCGTACTTTAGGCCCTTGATAGCTTCGCAGTCAATTATTGTTAGGGAACCAACTCCGTTAGAATCTTGATAGCTTCGGCTATATCTTTTTATTTAAGATTAGTTAAGTTTTAATTTTTAGTTTCCTAAGTTTAAACTCGAGTGTCAGCTTTATTGTAAAACTCCAAAGACGGAGTTTTGTTAAACTTTACTTGGAATAATAAAGGGTTATTTCACTCTTCTCACTTGTTATTTTCTACCTCACGAACTCAAGCGATTACACGCTTACTAGTTCTTAAGATTCTTCACATTCAACTGTAACTTAGAAGTACACAGCTGAGAATCCTACAACTTCTTTTAAGAGATCTTGAATTTTTTAAGCTATTTCAGAGGAATAGAATTGGAGTAATCATCTCGGCCATCTGGAAGATAGAAAAGGTAAGTTCATGTTTCTTTCCTTTATAAAGAATTTAGAAAGATTAATTTTGATTTGAACTTGCAATCATAATTAAATAATCAATCGGTATTCGACTAATCAATGACGTATTTCTGCTGAAATGCAATTAAAATTAAGTACATTGGATATAGCTGTCGCTTAAACTTTAGAGCTATTAAGTTTATCTAAGCAGGCAACATGAAAAATGTGTAATAATTTTGCCAAAATTCTAATTTTAGATCTCCTTATTGCTAACCAAATGTGCTTCTAGTTACACAACGAAGGCTTGCGGTAAGGGAAAGAAAATACTTTACAGGACGTCTTAGTTCAATAAACGTATTTACAACCGAGTAACATTTTAGAATCGATTTTCATTTCATGAAAGAAAAATATGTGTTACATCCTTAGACATAGCATAAGAATCACGTGTGTCATGGGTTAATATTCCTCCTAATTATTTCAATATTCGGAAGATCTAAAGGGCAGTAATTTTATCACAGAAGAAAAATAAATAAATAAATTCAAAAAGGAATAAATTTCGGGACTAATCGTGAAATTTCATGGCGGAGGATTTACATTAATATTTCACATTCCATTTATCCTTACCAAATAGCCATTCGCAACTCTACCAGTCTTGTATTAGTACAGATGATTAATCCTGTTGCTCTTATATTCCAGTCATTTAATATTTTGAAAACTGATATATGTATTGCAAATAATGAGCTTATGCGACCTTTAGTTTCGGGATCAGATGTGTGAGATTAATGCAAACAGAGTAATCACAAGGACCATTACTAGATTAAGAGCCCGCCAGTTTGGAGGAGTGAAAATTAACGAAGATAGTACTAGACCATATAGAACTTGTAGAAACTACCGCGAAACGAAGCTCTGCAGTATACATCTTTACCTGTCCAGTAATACTTGCAGCTCTGCAAAGCTTGGGGGAATTTCCTGTGCGATAAAATTATATTCTAGTGTGTGAAATTTACATAAATTACGCTTCTAATTCTTCTTGGCCAACACTACATAAAATTACCCTCGACGTTTCGAAATACTGATACTAATTAAAAAGGTTTAAAAATTAATTACTGGAATCAAGCATTTATTCGCAGACTGTTTTCTTTATCCAATATTTAAACGAAATATAGTACTCTATTTCTTTTCTTCATACGTTCACTTCCTTTACTTCTTCTAATGAAAGAAATATTTGATTTGTGAATGAAGAAAGTAACGCTTTCGTTTTCTAAATCTAGAAGGAAAATTAAAAAATTTTAATAAATGTACTCTGAAGCATCTTATTGCTTGCATTTCATCTTTTTTTTTTTTTTTTTTTTTTTTTAATAGCAATTTTAATTTCCGATTTCAAACGCCTACGTAAATTATCGTCTCAGTTAAAACATAGCTGCTCATCAATGTATCAAATATATTTAAATTCGGTAATCAGAATGTCTGACATTAGACTTTCGACAAAACTGAAGGAAAAATTATTTTCCAATTATTCATGAACACTAATATTTATAAAATTGAGTGATCTTTATTTGAACATACTTGATTATTTTTATTTATTTTATTTCTTTATCGAATACTATTATGTGTCTATAATTACTTTCCGGATTATTTTAAGATTAACAATTCATCTTTCTCATTATGACGATGAATCAAATGTTTAGGACTTCAGGAAAGATAAATTTTCTGGCGTAAGGAAATTCCGCCCAGTGGCGCCATCTGCAAGCCGAAAACTCATTTTTTTCCTTTTCCCTTAGCACTTAATCCAATATATTTCATTCATTTAGGGTGGAACAATTTTTCGGAATTTTCATTATTGTTAATAGTTTATTTTTTTATACTGAATCACTTTGTGATTTTTTTATTTTAGTAGAAGTCTGATAAAATTCATGCGCTGTTTTGGAAAACCTCGGAATTTCTGACTTCGTAACTGATGTATCGCCCCCTCCCCCCAAAAAAACTTAGGTCGTTTCCATACATAGTAGTGCCTCGGCATACATGTTCGCTTTGAAATATATCCAGCTTTATAGACGCCCTGTGTGGCGAAAATTTTTCCCAGGGAAAATTTTTGTTGGTATACGATATTTGTATGGAATTTTGTACTCGCGTTCGATGAGTCACGTCTAAGCGCATTACACTTGTTTAGAAGGTATAGTGATTAGGGAAACCTACAACGGTATTAAAAGGCCCGGGTTCAAATCCTGGAGAAGGCATGGATATTTGTAAATGTATATTCGGATCCGTTCCCCTGCGGTGCTGTGCATCAAAATTGGGGGCAGAAATGAGAGAAGTCGTCACCTGTACGGTTTTCATCTGTATAGGTGACGACTATATGTTGACGTATACTGTCAGCTATATGATTAGTTTAACGATGAATAGGCACAAAATATGTTTCAAGTGATAAATGCGAGGGAAATTAAAATGGGTAAAATTCTAATCCAAAAATACAAATACAAATTGAATATACTGAATAAAAATAAAAATAGTCAAGGAAATATAATTTACCAATGAATTATCTCTAAGAGGGAAAAAGTATGTAAAATACAGGAAGGGAAATTACGGGAATGTTTTTAATATTTTGGGAACACATCGCTAAAAGCTAGGGGAAAAATAATGTATTAAATACGGTAAACAGAGTGTTGCGATAAGATAAGACGTCCAACAAGGCAGACAGTGACTATGAACGGGCTGTAGTTAAATCTCTTTACAAACTTTACGAAACATTCACAAGACTCTAAAATTAATTCGTTTTAGTACTTCGCAAAAGTTCCTTTCTTCTGAATAAATTGTATGAGCATGAACAGCATGAAAAGAAACGTATGAAAAATAGTGTTTTACTACACCAAAATAAGGTTGCTGTTTTGATTAATTTTACGTTTGTCAGAACTAGGTTAATCACTAAGCAAAATAACCATGTACTTAAGGCATCAAGGAAAGGGAACACCACAAAATTTCTCATTACCCGTTTTATCATGTAATAGATGATGCTAATAAAGCAAAATCGAGAGAGCAATATCAGGCCCAGCTTAATGTATCTAAAAAAGTGTCTTAGTTACATTTTCAGATCTTTATCAAGTCTATATCATTTTTAATAAATTAAGCATGTTCACTAAAACGACTAGTGGTATCTTTTATCAACTAGCAGCTGAACCAAGTATCTTATAATATATTCAGGGTTCACCGGACTTAGCGGTAAGTTCTTTGACCACTGGTAGTTCAACCAGGATTCAAATCCTGGAGAACGGGCTTTCTATGCAAAAATTTGCTAAACGGTATACTTATATTTTGTTTGCTTTTTTACTTTCTTGTACCAAGTAAACAGGAAGTATTGCAATCGCGAAGAACTTCAGGCATCATATTTCAACGAAAATAGCCATTTTGACCGCTATCGAATGCAATTTAACGATATTTTTGCGTGACATCCGTACGTAAGGATAGAATAAAGGACTCTTTCCCCCAAAAAATTATAAAAATGATTTAATATGAATTCTGAAGAGAAGTTTTCTAAGCGTCTGTGTGTACGTACGTATGTACGTATCTCGCATAACTCAAACACGAGTAGCCTCAGAACGTTGAAATTTTGTATGTAGTATTGCTATAGTATGTAGATGCGCGCCTCGTATTTTGGTTGCAATCTGCCTCAATAAAAGTACATATATATATATATATATATATATATATCCACTCTGTTACTCGGCTCAGTAATCTCAGTTTCATTATTATTATACGTTTGTAAATTGTGCACTTTTTGCCTTAAAAATGAGTGAATTATGTTGTTCTTATCTTCCAGTTCATGTTTTTATACCTTTAGTAAATCTTCATGCATTATTTTTAGAATTATTAACAATTTAAAAGTTGTTTAAGTGCCGCTAAGCCTAATTATTGTTGCAATGGCGACAACGTTTGTTTACATTTGAAACAGCAGAATAGTAGATTTGTTGCCAATCTAGAGAAAGTAAGCAATAACACAGATAACGACTTCTTTTATTATTGTGAATTAAATCATGCTTCCACGGTCTTCCACGGCCGCAGTATCTTCGCCTTCGGGCGGGTGCGTTCGCACCTTGATTTATTTACATACGCAATTGGCCTAAGGCATATGTTAAACGAAATGCTTAGAATCCTAATGTGATTGTGTACTAGTATACCAGAGACCATTATTATTATATTAAAAAATGAATGAAATGTAACGCTGTTAAGTGAACCTAGGGCCAGAGTGTCGGTATGGTAAACAAATATAGTGAATTTTAAAGAGTGCATTTATTCTATTGTGGTTTATGCCCTATCGACGAAGTAAATTTAATCCAATCCAATAAGTTTAAATGAAATGCAAGAAAAAATCCGTATAATTTAATATTCCGTACAAGGAAGTCATGTGGTGTACACATCAGATTTTTTTAGTTTCGGCTTTAGATCTGTTCTTTCCTTAATATTTAGAGAATAGCGTATTTAATATGATTTGAAAAAAAAAAAAATATAATTTTAGCAAATCTATTCATTTAACAAAGCAGAATTTTTGTTACTTCTTATCCAATGCATATTTTTAATAAATAATTAGTTACAGAGGGATAAACTTCGTTTTTTATTCTAAAAAGTAAGATTCTAGAAAATGAAGAGGCAATGGATATATCAAAAAATCTTAAACTTATCTTAGGGTCAAAATTTTCACACGAAATTTTCACGAATTATATTCATTGGGCAACGTTAGTGTTGTTCTGGCTGTTACTTGGATTATTTTGAATTTATTTTTGAATTTTAATGTTTATGTCAAAAGCTGCATAAACTGAATAACAGTATTTAGTAAGATAAATAAATTAGGTACATTAATTATAGCTACTTATGTAAGGACTACGCTTTCACAGCTTTCCTTGGTTTCAAAATTTTCTTGAATAAAAATTCATACTTTTTATTTTACGACAAGAAAACATGAATAGCTAAAACAATTATTCATCTCTCAATTAGATTCTGTTACGCATCAAAATTTTCAAGTAAAGATTTTGCAAAAACTTTTATAGCAATGTTTAAACAAGAATTAAAATAAAAGTTGAACTGTATAAAATTATTTCATCATAATGTTTTGTTGTAATATCTGCTAACTAATGTAAGCAACGAAGAGAGTTGAATATAAGCAGGTGAGTATTTAAATAAGTCTGTGGTGTCTTGAAGAAAGGCTATAGAGCGAACTTTTAATCTGTCAAAACATGACACTTAGCTAAAAGCTTTGATTAAAAAAAATTAGGAAAAATTAGCATTTAAAAATTTACTAAACTACTTTGTATTAAAACAATTGTAATTCACATACCTAATTAGAAAGCAGTTTCATATTTCTATCTGCCTTCATCAGCAGCAACGTGGTAATGTAACTGATTCGCTGCGTGGGAGATTTCGTGATATCTTCATACGTAACGCAAATACGAGCATGTTTTTCTTAAAATTCTTCATGAAAATCTTCTTGTCTTTAGGAACTTAGCCCTTAAGTGATAATCTAAGTAAAACAATCCAGTCCTATTTCTGTATGCTGATATAATTTAAGTCGATGCGAATACGAGCCAGTTTTTCTTAAAATTCTTCATAAAAACTTTCCTGCCTTTAGGAAGTTAGCTTTTAAGTACTTTGCCATAATCTAAGTAATGTAATCCAGTTCTATTTCTATCTGCTGGTAGGATTTAAGTCGAAAAAATATAAGCAGGTGGATATTTAAAAAAAGTCTGTGGTATCTTGAAGAAGGTGATAGAACGAATTTTATTCCATCAGAGTTATTAAAATTATAAATATCTGATGATCTTCTATTCCTTAACCATTTTCTTAAAAAAATTTTTACTTATTTATGATTAGCTTATTTATAGAATTTAAGATAAATTTTCTGGGCTTCGTTGTTTGAGTCATGGCTAAGTTTGTTCTCTGTTCTCAATACTGTAGTAGAATAAAATATTGGAAAAGGAATACTAGAATAATGATTGCAAGCATCAGACCTTATGTTTATTTCTTTGGAATATCTTTAAAAGGATGTAATACTTTGTGAAAGATAATATAAAGCTAAACATTCATAAAACAAATACAGATAAAATTGTTTTATGAATGTACTATGAGAAGATTTCCCATTGGATTCAGATGTCATTAAAACAACAAAAGTTTTGCTAGAATCCAGTTCGCATTCTTGTTTCTTCTTGAATAAGTATATTTGTGAATCATAATGTGTAATATGCGATTTTTAAAATTTTTTATCGATACTGCATGTTATACTATATAAGAACACATTAACATGCCATTAATTTTACACATTTCAAAACATACAGTAGCAATAAAATGTTTTGTTAACTTTCTCTCCTTCAATGCAAGTGCTGTTTCTTTTACATTTAAATACTACATTTCACAAGTCCTTCAGAATAAAATGTCTTTTCTTAACAGAATCTTTTAAATAAAATGGCTAATCTTTGGAATATGGTAACAGGTAGTTTGGCGACATTTTGGTAAAGCGATAAAGGTTACTAGCTAGGACTTTAGCAGTGTACGTGGATAAAGTCAAGAGTGTACGCAATGCCATTTTTGTGCAATTCTGGGATGTTTTTTTAAGTGAAAATAGGTCGACGTGTACATGGATACCGTGTATGTTCAATTCTTAAAAACGCGGCAAGCAGTGGGCGATTCTGCACTTTCTCCCAATTTCGCACTTAATCTTCGTCATGATTAAGCACTTTTGTTCCATAGAAGTTCTACCATAAGCGTACTTCGGCTAACAGATTGTTGAAAAAAAAAAAGCGTTTACTTCGTGAAAACAAAAATGGCGTAAAAAAAAAAAAAAACTAGCAAGTTGCTGTAACAGGGTTGATCGCCAAATTTTCGTCAAAAAATCGCCAAGTTACCATAATCCGGAGATTAACCAATAAAACTTTATACAATATTTTTTACCGTGTTCTTACGGTACCTTTCTTATACTGTTACAAAAGCTTTTACAATACTCAAGTATTTTTACATTACTATTATACAATAATTTTAAATTACTCTCGAGTAGTTGAAAAACGTAGTAAAAAATACGTAAAACTCATTTCTTGCCTTTTTGGCAATAGAGGTAGACCTCACAGGAGGTAAAACTTCTCGTTAAATTCTGCCACTTGCAGTAAAAAGGAAAAATTAACTTAAAGATTCAAAGTAACACTTACTTATCTTTGTAAGTTTTACTTATCTTTGTGATATTCGGACATCCGTTTAGCTGCCCACTCCTGGAAAGTAGCGAAGACCATAGTTTGGTTGATTCGACGCCTTGTCCGAGTCTGACCTTCGGTTTCCTACTCGATCCATTTTCTTTTTGGACGTTCTTGACGTCCCTTGAAAAGCTTCTTATCCGTTGGTTGCTTTCCCGGTCGCTTGATGGGTGTTGTCCTTGGAGGCATCGGGACATATCTAGTCGGTTGTTGCCGGGTTCAAGTTGCTCGCTGTTCGAATTTTCGTTGTTGCCTTAAGACTGCAACTGGTTTCTCGGGTCGATTTTTTCGTGGACACTTGCTGCGTAGTGTTCCGACGGTTCACTCTTTCTTTGTTCACAGGTACTATGACTGCGGCCATTTCTTCTTGCCCGCTTCGGTACTGTTAGAATTTCCCCCTTCCTCTTATTGGAACCGGTCATGCCTTCTCTTTTGTGGTCGGGGAAATATCTTCCTTTTCTTGTCAGGGATAAATAGAAGGGCTAGGTCATTCCTTTGTTCGACTCCTTGCCGACGCGAGTCTCATAGAGGGGGGGGAACCGGAAGTAATCTGACGTATCTCTGTTGCACCTGCTCTGATTTTGCGCCTTTAAAACTGTAGTTTCTTTCAGTTGCGAGACGATTTTCTGGAGATCGCATATCCCAAATTAATTTTAATCATACATATTTGTTTTCTAATAATGCAAATATTTAAAATAATTTGTGTATATATAGTTTTAGTCAGTTTTCCTTTTAAATTCTATATTTAAAGTATCCTTTATGTAATATGGCTTCTTGTGTTGTAGCAACGTGCCGTAACACTTATAGAAATACGAAAGGAAGAGATATTGTATTTCATGCTTTCCCCAAGGACAATTTGCTTTTGACGAAAGAATGGATACATAAATGTCGAAGACAGGATTCTATTAATGTGAAAAACGCAAGAATTTGCAGCGAACATTTTCTGTGCAGTGATTATGAAGATGACATCAGAAATCGCTTGCTTGGATTGCCGCAAAAGAAACTGTTGAAATGCAATGCTGTGCCGAAAGTAAATTTATCGTATGCAGTAAACAAAATAACACCAAGAAATCGGAGACATTTGAAAAAACTAATGCAGAGTGCTTTTGAAAGACTACACGAATTAAGCCCAAAGAAAATTTATTTTGAGACCGAGAACGAAATTGAAGCTGACAATAATAAATCAAATGTGAATGATTTTGAAATAAAACTCACAAGTGACAATGCCCTATGTGACAATATCCCTGAGTGCCCTAAGTGTAAAGATAAACAAGAATGTATTGATAATTTGAAGAACAAAATAATATCCTTAGAAAATTGTAATAAAATATTGAAAAATAGAGAAAAGAAAGATTTTAGAATGTTTGCTCAGCGACAAAGAAGGTGGACGACATCTAGAAAGAAATTTGTATCGGAAATTGAGAAATTAAAATCCCAAACAGCGAAATTTAGGAAAAAACAGAACAGATCGGAGAATTTGGAAAAACGTCTAAAGCATATTTTTACAAAGACGCAGATTAACGCATTGCTAGAAAAGAAGGAAAAAATCAGGTGGACTAGTGAAGATATTTCACGTTGCATTGTCATAAGAGCTCTGTCATCTAAAAGCTACGGTTTTTGGAAAGAAAAAATGGGAATTCCTTTACCTAGCACTAGCACATTAAAGAGATGGTGCGCTAAATTTTCATGTAGTCCAGGAATTCAGAGTGATGTTCTTGCTGTAATGAAGGAAAGATGCCAATATTTGAATTCTATAGAAAAAATATGCGTTCTCAGTTTCGACGAAATGCACATAGATTCTAAACTCTGCTATGACTCTAAACTGGACCAAAATCGGTCCTTCTCAAAAAGTGCAGTTTGGATTAATCAGAGGCCTCATTTCGCAGTGGAAACAACCAATATTTTTTGATTTTAACACTCCAATGAAGAAAGAACTTCTTTTTTCACTCATAAGACATATTCAATCATCTAGAGTAGAAGTGAAAGCAATAGTGTCTGATTTAGGAGGATCTACTACTTTGTGGAAAGAGTTACAGATTTCGATTAATAGTTCTCATTTTCCAAATCCAGTATTCCAAACGAAAAAAATATGGGTTTTTGCAGATTTAGCGCACTGCCTCAAATTACTGAGTGTTGGTGTATTTAATTATGACAAAGCACACTAGGGCTATCTGCCCAAGGGGAGGGATGCCTTCGTGGAGGACTTTCTAAGGGAAACTGGCTCGTATACACGTTACACATGGGGAAAACCACGAAAACGCCCATGCAGCCAGCCCGTTCGCGGGATTCGAACCTCGGACCGAACTACCAGTGTTCAGCGACTTTACCGCTCGGCCTCTGGTGGGCTCAAATTACTGAGAAACCACTTTTTAGATAAAGGATTTGTTTTAGAAGATGGAACTGTTTTAAATGTTGATATTATTAAAGAGAATTAAATTGTGTCACAAACTAAAACCAAATTATTTAATGGTCAAGGGAAACGAGAGACAAAAAGTAAGTATATATAATATGTTTTGATTTGAAATATTTCTAGATTGCATTTTAGAAGTTAATAGCGTAAAGCATATTTCAAATGAGAACTAATTCTGTTAAGTTATTGTTACAGATATTTTTATTGTATCCTCTGTTATTATTGATTCGATTTTGTGCTAGCTTAGCATTCTAGATAAAATATATATAAAGTATAATATTAAGATAACAATATTAAAGTAATTGGTAAGAACAATATTAAAGTAATATTAAGATAACAATATTAAAGTAATTGGCATAAGAAGACCTGCCTCTTTAACCCCCACTTTTGAAAAATTAAATAATTATTTTAGGTACTGTGAGTAAAGTTGTTTTGTCTAAATTAAGATAACAATCTTACATGTATTTATTTAAATGAAATATCGATGTAAGCCTAAGTTACAAAATTATTTAAAAAAAAATATATGTTATTGTAATGAATCGGGAGAAAATATGCTAATGTAAAATTTACAATTAGGCTGAAACTCAAACTTAGATTAGCAGAAATTTTGCCATATATAACCATACACGTTTAAAACTATGCCAATTTAAGGTTGTTTTTTTGATTAATTTTAAATAGCTGTTATTATAGTTATCTTACCAGTAGTACAGTTCTCTTAGTTAACATGCAGATAAAGAAATGATTAGAAACAACAGGCATTTAAAGAAAAAAATAATCCATGCAAATAAAAAAAGGAACTTTATGCTAAGAGTAGCGCATTTTGTCTATTATTTTAAAATTGAGTAAGTACTATTAAATTTTGTAATGTTCAGTGTAAAATGCATACTGCAGTAACATTGTCTCTTCCAAATTATAGCTATCTTTCACACACAGCTCATTTTAAACGCTGATTCTTCAAATTTAAAACGCTAATTTCTATGTTGTCAATTGCATCTCCGCGCTCAGTGGCATCATTGCTACGTCATCACTCCTCACTGCCTGTTTCAGGGGGAAACGCTCTATGAGCTAGCCCTTCTCTTTAGTCCTGTTTTCTTGTTACCTCTGGTCTTTCATCGGGAGGGGGGATTTTCTTTTCTTGCCTATATCTTTACTTGTGGCTGACTCTGGCGGTCGTTGTTGTTGTGCCATGTCTTGAGATGGTGCCTGCCACGTCGGAACCTGCAAAAAATCTTGAAAATTTTTCATTTTATTTCGATTGTAATACGGCTTGATTTGGTCGATATTTGCCTTAAATGTTTCACCATTCTTGGCTCTTAAGACTACTACAGCATGGGTTACTTTCTCAATCAAATATGGCCCTTCAAACCGTAGGCAAAATTTTGCTACTTTATCTTCTGTCGCTGAAGAAAGTGAATGTTTAATCTTTAACATTTCATCCCCCACATTACAAGTCACTTCCCGCCTTTTTCTATCATAATAAAGTTTTTGTTTTCTCTGTGCTACTTCAGTGTTTTCCTTTGCTTCATTAATTAACTTTTGTATATCCACGATTTGAAATTCAGGGGCCCTTTTTTGAACATAAAACAATTTATATAACGGAGCCATAATTTTCCTGCCTAAAAGTAACTCAGCAGGAGTTTTGCCCGTCGTGTCATGTTTGGCGGTCCTAAGGGCGAAAGCTAATTCATTGACATAGTTATCCCAGCTTTTATGAAAATTTTTAACATAACTACGAATAATTTTAATTATGTTTCTGTTGACCCTGCTTCGCGTATGCGTTGGATGGTTTTCTGAATGCCACTATGAGCTTCCAGGGGCGAATCGTGCAATTCCTGTAATATATTTAATCTAAGACTAGCTGGGATAACAGGTCGAAATTCATTGTTATTATTCGTAGTTTTCGTATAAAATAATAGACCATCTATCATTTCGTAATGGTCCGCCCTATTTCTTATCGCCCCATATCTTAGTGGCTAAAGTTTTCAGGATCTCTTAAATAATCATATATATTTTTAAATTCCGTATCCTTGGCCATTTCTGTTATTACGGTTTCACAGGAATGTATCATATGTTATGTGAGCATTGCCACTTTAACACTATTTCCTTCTTCATCTATTTTGATTCTTGACAAGGCATCTGCTACGACATTTTCCTTTCCCGGCGTGTGCTTAATTATCAAGTTATATTCTTTTAATTTAAGTGCCCATCTTATTAATCTTGGGGATAAGTTCTTCCCTGAATATAATCTAGTGACCGCCGCATGATCGGAATAAATTGTTTTCTTCTTTTATGATGCTTTCAGTTAATTAATTTTGTTATTTTATTTAAATAATTTCGAAATACTAGGATTTTATTCATATAATAGTATTTCGTTCATCCAATAATTCTTTTCTCGGGTTCGGAAGAAATGAATATTTTTTTTTCATCACAAAGACTGAAACAGCATGATGGGGGCAAAGAAAAAATGTGCAATATTATAGATAAACAAAGTTTCATAATGCTCTGGTTGAAAGAATTTTGTTTTTAAGATGACTCTAAACCAGAGGTTCCAAAACTGTTCTGTCCCGTAGAGCACTTCCCGATTTTTTTTCTGTTTTTCGTAGACCCAACTCTAGGGATGCTAGGCAAACTAGGCAAGTAGCTTGATAGCAGCTTAGCAGTTAGCAAACTAGGCAAGCAGTGCGATATTTATACCCTAGCGCTCCAAAAGAGAGAGAAATCGAGGGTTAAGTTTTACTAAGGCGTTCCAAAACACTCATGTTAAAGAAAAATGTATCCAAATGTCATGCGGGACAAATGCGAAAGCTGTCAGGTGAAAGGTTACACTTGCTCAGTGGTCTTAGAACGCTACCCTAATATTGAAATTAAAAAAATTCTTCAACTAAAGCGCGTTTTTGAAAACTGATTTACAGCTTCTTTCTTAGGGTTTACTACAGAAAGAGGGAAAAATTTCAGGCTTTTGGACAAGACCTTTATCATGTCACCTATTGCACTAACGATTCCTGACCAATTTTCGGTACTAACTGTCTTACTCCTGCGTGCCTTGTTATATGTTACTAGTGCTCTTGCGCGGCATGTTAGTGGGTTATTTAGTGTGTGTATGTTGGAAAACTGTACATGAACGCTCTGAAGTAACTAACGCATCCACAACAACTATATATGTAAAATGCACCAGGGTAATTGTGTGTGTATGTGTGTTTATTTATTTATTTATACTTGCATATATGTGTATGCATGTATCAATGTAGAACTGGTCTGTAATTAAGAGTAAAATGAGTGTAAAATGTTTAACTCTTAGTGTGAAATGTTTATGTACGTGCAACAACGTACACATGTGTAAAGTAAACATTATTGTAACTATATATTTCCAGTGTTTAAACCCTGGTAAACATAAAATGCACCACAGTAATATTTAATTATTAGTGCATAATATTTATGAAAAAGCTGCAGTGCGTACATCAGTATGCAATTATTGTATAGTGTAAAATGTTTAAATATCAGCTTAAAATGCTCAGACTTCAGTACACAGCATCAACAATAGTTTTTACTGAGCTCCCGACGCCGCTCTTCTGCGGCATCAAAGTTTTCTCGAGTTATACAGTTGCGGATTCCTGGCGATACCCGAATAGTCCTAGTAAGCGCCAGGGTGTCTGGATCCTCTCTCACATGTCACCTGCAGAGTGAGAAATTTTTAAAATAGTGAACAAGCAAACTTTTTATTCACAAAATTTTATTAATTAGAGAGGCACAAAATGCAAATCTAGTAACATTCTTACATAAATAAGTACACAAAAAATACATGCTGTTAATGGGAGGGATGAATCTGAAGCTAGAATAACAAATTTTAAAAATTTGGCTTCAAATTATTCAGGTTTAAGCTTGAATATTCTAGCTCAGTGATTTCCAGTTTGTCTCTTTTTGAAGAAGATTGGCAAGCACGCTGAAACCTTTTAACACGAGGTATGAAGATGGAAAACTATAAAAAATTTCAGAGTATATATATACACTGTATATATAAAAAATTTCAGAGTAAGTAACAGGCATGTCTCTCTGAAACCAGAAGTGCTAATATTCCTTTTTACTGTGAATTAAGTTCTTCGTTAGTGCTTATTTCAGTCAGTCCTTGCAACGTGACATCCTATTCTTCAATGTTCTTGTATGGATTGGTAATCCACTATGGTACATCCTTAGTCAAAACATAATCAAACTGGCTTTAAAGTCTGTGTAAAGGGCATTTAAATGCTTATCGCAGGCTCAACGTCATTACCATGGCAGTTCGTCTGTGACAAATTGGGAAACTGAGAAAATTCTTGCCGTGCATTGTTTTGCTTCATCAGCTTAATGCTGGAAAGAAATGTTGCAGTGACGAACTTGGTTTTTATTAAATTTAGATCTTCGCCTTATAACTGCAAGTTAATATAATTAAATATAGTAAACAAATCTATTAAATAAGCAATGTCTGGTTTCCATTTTTGGCCTAAAAGGCGTTTTAAGAAGGGCTTTTAATTTAGTTTTGTCATTTTGCGTCGAAACACTTTCTGAGTTGATTCACTTTTCAAACTGTTGCCACCAAATATTACAGCCCTGTATTATATTTAAAGAAATTAAATAATGAAGAATCTGCATAAATGTATATATGTTTCTCGCACTGTGATGAAAAAACGGTACCTAGAGCCACCAAATTTTGAATAATGTAATTCTCCACCGAATATGGGCATCTGGAAGCTCGAATTTGGAATTTATTTTATTATCTATTTCGGATTTTATCAGATGTTAAAGAATTTTTGATTAATAACCTCAGCGATTTCAAAGCGAGAAATGGCAATATTGTACGGGAAAAAACATTTTTATCTCGTAAAGATTTGCTCGTTTTAAAATTATTTAGATATGTTGATGTTGAACTGAATTTTATGGTTTAAATGCGAAGAACATGATATTTAATAAATAAAGGTAACACAAAGGGGCGTTTTTTAACATTTAAAGGTAGATAAAATTTGAAATTTATTTAGGTTTTCATTGCTGTTTTATTTATTTCTTCCTCTCCTCAAGAAGAAAAAAATTCTGCTGATCGCCCTCGACATTATCAGTAGAGTTATTGAAAGCCAATGTCAAACTCAAGTTGTTTTTTTTTGTCTAATTTTAAATGGGTGATTGAAATCGACACCAAGTTATTGACAACTTAATCCTTCACTTGGCGACATTTCTTATACTTGGCAATTTTTATAATGGATTTTGACCTAACTCGAAGATTTTATCTTTTATATTAAATTTTCTTTTAAAGTGGGATTTTTAAAAACATTATCAAAACGTAAAAGTAATTTTATCAAACACAAGACTCGACAGCTAGAGTACTTTAGTGTAAAGGAGTAATCAATGAAAGTTCTCAGTCAGCTTAAACCTGACTGATTGTTTTCGTACAACTGCGCTAATAATCTAGAATTCAACGCTTTGCTTCGAATTTTATTTAATGCGTTTAGTAACAAATTGAAGAGATTGATGCAATTTGCCACTCATATATTTAGCGACTAAATGTTGTCGATAGATGACGCAGTGATCTGCAGACAGCTCGGGTGCATTTTTTAAAAATAAATACGATAGCGGTGAAACAAGATAGGTGCTCTACCTGCGGCTGCTGATATTATATTTGATTTAGGGATGGCTTTTTCCATGAAATAATCTCTGAACATTGAATATTGATTTAGTGTCTGCTGTCAAAGTTCTCGCGAAGAGCAATTTTTAAAGTAAATTCTTGTTCGTAACATAATAAACATATAGCAATAATAGTGCTTCGTTACCAGGTCGTCCAGTTTCACTATCGTTTGCAGATAATTACCCCCCCCCCCAAAAAAAAAAAAAAAAAAACTCTCAGCATCATTACTCATTTCATCAATACGTCTTTGAACTGTGTTGTTGCTCAAAGGAATTGTTTTGAGTAAATCATAAAATACATTATTATAAGACGCTGCAAACAATTATCGTCTCTTTTTAACGTAGAAGCTAACATATTATGTTACTAACTAACGCACTACAGTGGATCTCTTCTTAAGTTTTTCTTTCAGTGTTTGGAAGTATTTCAAAACGTTACCTATTTTATTAGGGTGACACCTTCTCGGATCCTTCTTCACCTTGGATGGTATCATAGAGTTATTCGTTAGAACTTTGTTGCATAAAAGGCACATAGGCAAATGTTTGTTCGCCAGTGATGGAATGAAGTGAACGTCAAATAATGAATGCTATACTACCGACATTTCTTCTTAAATTCGGCCATATTTAGTAGAAGTTATCTGTGGGCAAAAATTACGCTATGCAATATGATAACACATAGCAATTCAACATTAATTCCTGGTGAACCTTATTCTAATCTTGAATTAGGTATACAGTGTGTTTCTTAAGTTGGGTAATTAATTTTATCAGGTTGTAGTTATGATTAAATAAAGTTACTCTGCAAAATTTACCTTATACAAAAATGTTGAAAAAAACTTGTTAAAAGACGATAACTTTGATTCACTTCAACTTATATTTACCTAACTACCTACTTATGTTTTAAAAAAATATTTGCTTATCTTTTTTCTTTTCAAAATTCAGGAATAACTCCTATTTATAATTGACAAATTAAATTTGTGCGTGTAAACACAAGTGATAAAAGCCTGCGCCTCTCTTATAAAGCTTTGGTCTGGACAAGCGTTGCCACTGCGCGTTGTGCGCACAATACGCTACTGCTGGTATTAAATCTGCAAGTTTTTGCAAGTTATACGTACGGTGACCACAAAGCGAATAAGTACCTACTTGCACAAATTTATGAAATACACTTAATTAATATATAATTAGTTAATTTATACGCCTATTATATAAGTAAGTATTGTCTAAGCACATAGGTAAATCTGTATTAGGAGGATTATGGTATGTAGGTTGATCCAAAAAAAGTTTACAAGCATTTGAAACGTAATAATTGTGAAGCGAATATTTCCACCCAGGATGGTTGACAGATGGCGCTAGTTGTCCTACAGTTTACTTATGGATATATAGATACATAATTAGAACCGACAAGTTATAAGTTTTAATTATTCGAGCGAAACGAATTGCGCATTTAATTACTGCATTTAATTTAATACTGCATTTAATATGAATTATATATAATTACACGTAAAGAATAACATAATTAAGCAATAATTCAAATAAAAATTAGCCACCAACAGTAATTTATAATAAGCGTATTTTGAACGGGTTTATGAAGCATAATCTAATTTGATAGTAAAAATAATAATGGCGAATTATCTATTCATTTTGGAACAATATTCGTGGCTTATACTGGTTTGATGAATTTCTGTTCAAATTCATTTCAAATATTCCATTATTTGAAATGAATTTGTACATTGATTTCAATGCGATTTTTATTAGAAAAAAATTCAATGAGTTTGATTTTCTTACATAATTGTAATTACATTGTTCAACGCAAAATAACTACAAGCAGAAAGGCAAGGGTGTGTTAAAATTTCTGTATTTTGCTATATAAATTATTAAAATAACCAACCTACAGCCTAAAAACTGAATGTCCGAAATATAACCCGCAACTTTTCTAAAAGTAACAAATTTCAGTTAAAAAAAGCCGCAGTAAATAAATAAAACGAAATACTATTAAGAAAAGAAGCACGAAAATTTTTTTTTTTTTTTTATATTTACTTACTTTATTTTTAGTTCAAAGGGGCAATTTGCCCTGAAGGACTTTTAATTTCGCTTTGGCATTTTTCATTGAAAACTATAAACGGCGAATCACTTTTCAAATTGTTGCCGCTAAATATTATCGCTCTGTATTATACTTAAAAAAATTAAATATTGAAGAATCTGCAAGAATGTACGCATGTTTCTCGCATTGTGATAAAACAACGGTACTTAGAGCTATCAAAATTTAAATAACGCAATCTTCCATACAATATGGGCATGTGGAAGCCCTAATTTGAATTTGAAATTTGTATTATTATCGATTTCATATTTTGTAACACTTCAACGAATTTTTGATTAAAAAACTAAACGATTTCAAAGCGAGTAATGTCAACACCGTACGAAAAAAATCCCATTTTTATCTCCAGCGCGAGAGACTCTAAGATACGCTCATTTTAAAATAATTTTGAGATATTGCTGTTGAACTGAACTTTATGGTTTGAGTACGTAGAACATGATATTTAATCAGGTAACACACAAAACGTTAAAAACGCTCCTTTGGATGTAGTTTAAAATCTGAAACCTTTCATATGTTTATTTATTAGTCCAAAATTATTTTTAATTATTAGTATTAGTATTTAAAACAATAGTTCTTGAGAGACTATTGTTTTAAATACTAATACTGTTCTTGTTTTTGCGATTTTGCGTTGAATCATGTTTTAAAAAAATATTTGCTTATCTTTTTTCTTTTCAAAATTCAGGAATAACTCCTATTTATAATTGACAAATTAAATTTGTGCGTGTAAACACAAGTGATAAAAGCCTGCGCCTCTCTTATAAAGCTTTGGTCTGGACAAGCGTTGCCACTGCGCGTTGTGCGCACAATACGCTACTGCTGGTATTAAATCTGCAAGTTTTTGCAAGTTATACGTACGGTGACCACAAAGCGAATAAGTACCTACTTGCACAAATTTATGAAATACACTTAATTAATATATAATTAGTTAATTTATACGCCTATTATATAAGTAAGTATTGTCTAAGCACATAGGTAAATCTGTATTAGGAGGATTATGGTATGTAGGTTGATCCAAAAAAAATTTACAAGCATTTGAAACGTAATAATTGTGAAGCGAATATTTCCACCCAGGATGGTTGACAGATGGCGCTAGTTGTCCTACAGCGGCTCTACGAGTAAGTAGCATCAGTACGCAGACACTTAAGAGCGACAGTAATGGCACGACGTCTAGAAATGTGGTCTCACATAGAGGTGCGAGCCGTAATTCGATTCTTATGGGCAAAGAAAGTGGCCGCTTCCGAAATTCACAGACAAATCGTTGAGGTATACGGGGACAAAGCAATGAGTAGACAACATGTAGCAAAATTGTGTCGTTCTTATCAAGCGGGCAGGGAGCATGTGAAAAACCGCAATATGGAAGCGAGCGGCCGTCCAAGTTCTTCAAGAACGGATATCAACACGGCGCGTGTTGAAGAAATCATCCAAAGGGATCGACGAGAACCTTGCCTGAGATTGCCTCAGAGTTAAACCTGAGTTATGGTAACGTTCAGCGTATCGTAACCGATGAGTTGCGATATTCCAAAGTATGTGACTGCTGGGTTCCACGTGCGTTGTCCGCGGAGCATAAGGCCACTCAAATGAGGTGCAGCCTCACATTTCTTCAGCGATGCCATTCAGACGGCCAACACTTCATTGATCGCATCGTTACCGGTGATGAAACATGGCTTCATCAATCAAAATCGTAAAAAACAACCTTATATTTAGCGTAGGTATAATGAAACACTCAATCGATTTCGAGGGCAGCTAAAGGTCCCTCCTCATCAGGAGAAAGAAATACATAGAAAGAAGAAAATAGGAGAAGGAGTCACAGAAACACGTAGTGCTTATCAGCACTGCACGTGGTTATAACTAGATTTTTAATCAGAGTTGCACTGGCCGCCTACTTTTACTGAGCCAGGCTGTCTGATCAAGCATAAAGAAATATTAGCGAAGTTAAAATAGGGAGCGAGGGGTAAATGCACCTTACGCTCAAAATCTGAACTTCAAATAATGGAAAGCAACCACTGAACGGATTTTTATACCCTCTGGTAGTACCAAGTGCGAGGAGGTAACGCCATCTATCGGCAAAAATAATTGAATTAAGACAGTACTACGGTAGCTTTTCGAAATTAAGACGTCTTTCGGTTTTCTCCCATGATGTTCGAAATTTTATGCACAGATTTTTATAATCAAAGAGAAATTACTTCCATCACAACTGTGAAACTTCCATTGATAAAAAAGCTTTTTAGGTCAAATAAATGTGTTAAGGCAACTGACAGATATATTTATATATTCGCAATATAAACTCATTAGGTAGTTGATATTCCTAATCTAGTTTTAAAGATAGGGTCTTTTGTATTTGAGTTTTATAGTGAGTAATCTAAGATATTATAATATACGAATATTTATGCAAGGAAAACTGCGAGAAATTTGCGACATTATTCTCTCACATTGCTTTTGATTTTGATTTTCGCCTAATCCATTTGGGATAACTGAATTCTACACTGTTTGATGTGGCAAAATGCATTTTAAGTATTATGAAATTTATTTATTTTTGTAAGAGAGTAACACGAGTTGTTATGTACTTGAATTAAAGCTGCAGCTGTATGATTTCTATCATGCGATTCTAGAATTTTTAATTCAAAAGGGAAAAGTTTTAGGCAAGATAAATTTTATTTATTTTAATACGTAATTATCAGAAACTGCTGCTGACTGGAAATAGCTCGAACTAGATGTAATGCACTGGATTATATTCTTTTCCATATTACGTTTGACAATCAAATGATTTAAAAATCGAAAACAGAGTACCTAATTAAGCTGTGATTAGTGTAAATAAATCCTCTTTATAACCGTCATTTTATCCGAGATTCTATCTATTTATCCGAGATTCTATCTATTATGAATTCAATTGATCCAGCCATCCAATTCACTCTTGAAATTGAATCCAACAATTCCCTCCCCTTCCTCGATATTCTTATAATCCGCAATGAAACCGATTTTAGCACCACTGTGTACCGTAAACCCTTTGCAGTTTGTTTACCACCCCATGCCAAGTCATGCCACCCTGTTAAGCAAAAAATGGCTTCTTTTTACTATTATGTTTTCCGCGCGCTAAAAGTTTGTTCCTCTGAATCTTTGCTTACCAATCAACTTAATTATTTGAGAGCAGTTGCGATTGACCGTGGATTTTCTCCCGTGATTATTGATAAAGCCGTCAAAAAATTTTCAGATTCCCATCAAAGAAGACATTCCACTGTTAGAAATAATATTAATGACCTTGTCGTGCTTCCATTTTATCCTTTTGTTAGCTATAAAATTGCACGGATTCTCCAGAAATTCAATTTTGAAGTCGGTTTCTCCCCTATTAATAAAATTCACCCTTCGATTCTAAAAGATTGCATTTCTGTCGTGAATTCTTGGGGAATTTATAGTATATCATGTCAGTGTGGTTTAAGATATATTGGCCAAACAAAAAGAGCGTTGAAGTTTCGTATCAAGGAACATGAATCTTATGTCAAAAAAGGCGAAATTAACAAGTCTTCAATAGCGTATTATAGCTGGACTTTTAACCATAATTTTGATTTTGGGTCTGCAAAAATCATCCAAAAGGCTTCTTCCATAGGCGAATTGGATTTTCTTGAGGCTTTTCACATTCACAAAGATTTAGAAAGTTTAGTTAATGATTTGAAGTCCAATCCAGTCCTTCCTAATGCCTTTAAAATTCTACTATCTTAATTCAATTATTTTTGCCGATAGATGGCGTTACCTCCTCGCGCTTGGTACTACCAGAGGGTATAAAAATCCGTTCAGTGGTTGCTTTCCATTATTTATGACTATGTTCCCTGGTCAAACTCTTACAAGTACCTAGGAGTTGTACTTGATTCAAAATTAACCTGACGCCTTCACATTGAAAATGTTCTTAACAAAGCGAAAGGTGCCAGAGCCCAACTTTACCCATTTTTAGCTCGAAAGAGCAATCTGTCAATTAAAAACAAAATCCTTCTCTATACATCCATTATAAGACCTGTCTTTATGTATGCATGTACAATCTGGGGTACTGCTGCAAAAACTCATGTGAAAAAGCTTCAATCTTTTCAAAGTAAAACCTTACGTATGGCCCTAAACGCAGCTTGGTACGTCCGTACAGATGTGATTCATTCGGACCTTAACATTAAACCTGTTGATTACCTTATCAAAAAACATAGTCAAAATTTATTCCTTAAAATTGAACAGATTGATAATCGAGCACTTCAACAGATGCCAGCATACGATCCTGCTATTCGCAGCTCACAGAAGAGACCGAGAGCCGTGATTGGCCGAGAGTTCGGCATCTACCCACCATCGAAAAGGGCTAGACACGCCCTCTCTACCTCAGTTCCAGCCTCCGCGCCATGAAGGAAGGACGTCTCTTCAGCGAGCTGCCATATAATTGCTTTATCTACCTGCATTCAAGATCTTCTAGAAAAGTTATCAATCTGTTCGCATAGAATCACATCTCCCGCAGATTTTTAAAATCTGCCTATGAATATTTTCAACGCGTTCATATTTATTATTTGCACTATCCTATTCAAGCCACATGCCAATGAGCCTATTAATCTTAAACTCTTTCCTCTCCGCTTTTTGCTTTAGTGTTAGTATTGTGTATAAAAATTTATAAAAACCAAAAAAAAAGTATAAAATATAAAATACAAAAAAAAATTATAAAACCTAAAAACTTATAAAAAATATTATGATACTTAAGTTTTTTATTTCTCATCTCTATCCTTAAACTTTCTCGAGCCAGTGGCTCCCTCTAGTGTGCATCAAGCAGATCACTTATGCAAAATTTTTCCTATTTCTGCTCGCTTTTAGTAATTCTGATGAGGAGGTAAATGGTTTTGAACCATAGGCACTCCGAAATTTTCAAATCATTGGCATTGGCTTTCCATTATTTGAAGTTCAGATTTTGAGCGTAAGGTGCATTTACCCCTCGCTCCCTATTTTAACTTCGCTAATATTTCTTTATGCTTGATCAGACAGCCTGGCTCAGTAAAAGTAGGCGGCCAGTGCAACTCTGATTAAAAATCTAGTTATAACCACGTGCAGTGCTGATAAGCACTACGTGTTTCTGTGACTCCTTCTCCTATTTTCTTCTTTCTATGTATTTCTTTCTCCTGATGAGGAGGGACCTTTAGCTGCCCTCGAAATCGATTGAGTGTTTCATTATACCTACGCTAAATATAAGGTTGTTTTTTACGATTTTGATTGTCACATTAGCGTGTTTCTCTTCTAGTCTATGGCTTCATCACTTCACCCCACATCCAAAAGAGCCACGATGGAGTGGAAACACGCTGGATCACCGACGAGGAAGAAGTTTAAGGTCACATCCTCTGCCGGTAAAGTGATGGCAACCGTTTTCTGGGATACGACTGGTGTTATCCTAATCGAGTATTTGGAGCGTGGCCATACCATTAAGGCCGATCGTTATTGTGCCACCTTAACGAAATTGAGTAAAGCCATCCGACGCAAACGGCCTGGATTACTGAACAAAGGCGTCATTCTTCTGCATGACAATGCCATGCCCCATACATCTCGCCAGACTCAGGAATTGCTGCAAAGGTTCAAGTTGGAGGTCTGGAATCACCTCCCATACAGTCCCGATTTGGCTCCAAGTGACTATTTCATTTTTCCGGCGTTGAAGCGATACTTATCCGGAACACGGTTCACCTCAGACGATGCAGTGAAAACAGCTGCCGAGAAATGGCTCAATGAGCAGGTCCCTGATTACTACCAAGACGGGATAAACAAGATGGTCGAACGTTCTGACAAATGCCTAAACAGGTTTGGCGACTATGTGGGAAAGTGAAGGCCAGATGTGTCTCTTGATTCCCATTTGTATCTTGTTTCTATTGTTAATAAATACTTTTTCATTTGCCTTGTAAACGTTTTTTGGATCACCCCTCTTATTTACGGAAGGCCTAAAGTTTTATGATAACCTACTTAAATAGGAATGGATGGATTGTGAACCCCTGCTTACATCTCATATACCTCCACGTTGTTTTCTTTAGTTTACATGCACCCCTTGCAGTTTGAAGTAGACCCCTAAGACGGTCCAAATAGATCACTTTGGGAATGTATGGTCTAAATTAAGGAAAAGTGTAATATTAGGCTACAAGGTTTTTTTTTCTTAATTATAAAACCTAGTTATTAAAATTAACCGTTGCAAGAAGTCTTAGGGTACAGTTCTTCCGATTCAACTAATAATCAGACATACAGAAATTAAAAAACTTCTAGTTTAATTTCAAATTTTGAAAAAGTTCAGTGTCTCATTATTTTAATTAAACAAAAAAGTGTTACATACTTGAAAATAAAGCGTTTTCCAGATAAAAATTAGATAATTTGATATTTTTGGGACGTTGAAATTTCGATTCATAAAAAATTAAAACTTTCTTAAAAACTTACTCTTATTTCTTTTTCGATGACCACATTAATATTCCTGAGTAAATTCCTTTTTAGCTTGTATTAATAAATTTGTTCTGGTTCTTTTGGGATATGTTTCTAATGATTCTTAAAAACTGACTTTGTTATTGAAAGGTAATTTCTCTCGAATCAAAGTTTTAGGCTCCTTATTTTACTTTTATCGCACTTGATATTAATTAAACAATTATTATGATTTTGATCTTTAATATGATTTATTTCTTCCGTATCCACCAACATCCAAATTGGTGTAAGTGCATGAGCTGAGGGTTTTGAATCTTACAGAGAGACAGCTTCGGGCACTCGCGTAGAGCTGTTAGAATTTTCCCAACCCTATCTAGAAAATAATTATCTCGGATTTGCATTCTCTCGCAGACGATTCTTTAAACTTTCCGGTAAAATATTGAGCCAGCTTAAATTTTAGATATTTGATTGTGTGGTGTTAGACTATTCGATCAACATTTAAATTTATTTGACTGTTATTGTTTAAATTACATAGCCACGAGTAGTGGTTCTTGTCTGTAATACAAATCTTGCCTTTATATTATAAGTTCAATAAAAAGGTTTCTTAATGCTTTCGCAAGTCTTCGTCATACAAAGCAATAACTCGCTAACCTGTCTAGCAGGTTTTCAGGATTTAAATTCGGTTTGAAAATGAATACCAACATTACAGCCTTTCTTAATGTACTGTATTAAATAAGTATAAACTTCCTCTGTTTCCTAAAAAATGACTGGGTAAGAAATATTGATCTATGTCCTAATAAACAATTTTTGTCTTAAAACATCTTCTTAAGTTTTGTCCTGGAGTCCATAAGGAGACAAATTTAAGGAATTTGAAAGGGAATATATAGTGTACGAATGAGATTAAGATCAAATATAAAATGCGATTCTTTATCTATGACGAGTTCCTGCCTTTTTCTGAATGGAGTCAACTGCTTATAAATTTTAAGGCCATTCTTATTTTAGTTGAATTGCTAGACCTTCTTTGTAGTTCGGAGTCGTGTTTTTGAATTTTAGATCCAGATCTTTCTTAATTGGATGAAGAGTTTAATTTTCTGATTTCAATTAACTTTTTGCTTTCAGTTTTCGAGATGCTTAACAATTAGAAATTACTAGTTCCCTGTCGAACCTTTATTTACCTACTTTCACGATTTGTTTGCTTCTTTTCTGGATACCCAAAGTTTTAGCAGATATTAAAATGATGCTTGTCAAATTGTTATATACTTAAAACTTAAAAAATTAGTGCTTTTATATTTGACTATTTCTGTAATAGTTGAACTCTGCAATTTAGCATTATAATATAAAAGCATATCATTTCATTTTTAATAACTTTCGTTATATGAAAACGAGTTTATTATATGAGCACCATTTTATTAACGGTTCTAGCATTTAACTGAAACTGTTAATGTTTTGATGAAAAAGAATTTTTATTACATGTCAGCTTGGAAAGGCTGCATATCTATCTTTATTGGCTCCTACTTAATTATTGTCTCATTGTTATCCTGAGCGTTCTGTGACTGGCACTAGCCATTATAGGAATTGACATATATTAAGGTCGGAAGCTGTGGTCACTTTATTATGGAGAGATCTAATAAATGAGCCATCGTTGCTTCCTATGAAGGGGCAGACAATTTACATTCATGCCTTATCTGGTATTCGAAACCTGGCCTTACGGTATGACAGTCAGAGTCACTAACCACTTTCCCGTTTGGATGGCATATAAGGATAGGTAAAAGGTATATAAAATATAAATATATGACTTGATATAAAAAGGAAACGAGTTTTATGAGACTATTGCATATAAATATTGTTGACTTGTATTTCTTTGCGTTTCTTGTGCTCTAATAAGCTAACAAATAAAATACAACTAAATAATCAACGAATAATTTAATTTTGCGTATCTTTTTATTCTGACGAACAATTGAATTATTGATAAAAATCGGATCAGGTTATCTTATTTTCCCGAAGCTAAACGATACTTGAATTCACTAACTATAACAGTTTCTGTTTCATGTAGTACCCTTTCCAAATTTTTAATCTCCCGAGTTAAAGCCAGAAAGAGATAAAATTGATTTTTCTATCTGTTAATGGATGGAACCTGCAGAAGCTCAGACAGTATAAGAAGAGTCACATAAAGTGTTCTGGAACATTTAAGAAGCCAGAAAATTTAATAAACGTTTCATGGAAAGTTTAGGAACCAATGACTCGGGGAGTGGTTTAAATGACTCAGTCGATAAAAGGAAATAGATAGGATTAAATATATTTGAACAATTTTTTCTACCATATTCTATATGCCATTTTTTATCAAGTGAAATGTACTTGTAAAGTTTATATTTAGTTCTTTGTAAATGTTTATATTGGAAATTATAAGTGATATTTTTTTACTGGGCAGCCTATTAATGGCCGAATTACCATTAGTAGTCCAAACCATTACCATTAGTAGTCCATTAGTAGTTAAATACAATTATATAAATAATATAACTAATAAATAATTAATTCTAGATTCAGATCCTGGGAAAAACGAACTGGATGCATTAGCATTTTGGGAATATTTGCCATGTGTAAAATAAATACGAGCCAGGCTTCCCTAGAAAGTTATCTATAAAAGCATCCATTCCTTCCTTCAGGCAAATAGCATGTACTTTGTCAAATTCAAAACAAACAAAAATTACTGGTGCTTTTTTGCCATTTGCAAATCACTAGTTGGTTACGATTTAATGCAAAAAAAGTGTAATTATTGTATAATATTGATCACTTGTTGAAAATTCCTATGTATTGCTGAAGATGTGATCAATTTTTGTTTTCTTTTGTGTCAAGTACTAAGTACGTATAAAGTTCTGCTCTGCATTTTTTTAAAACCAGTATTCTACCAGCAAATTGCTTTGAATAAAAATACTTCGAATTTTAGAATGCAAATGGTTACCATTCCTTCTGTTAAATGTTTCTGTAAACATCCCAGAAAGTTTTCGAATCTATTCCGGACTCTTTGAAACTGGTTTTTTCAAGGAATGAAATGTATTAATAGAATGGTAATGGTTTCTGCGACATTTAATAGTCCTTCTTTTATTGTTCAATGCATTAATGCGGATTTAATGTTGAAAAGAACGGCAAAATTGAAGAATTTAAAGGTTTTTATTAAATAATAAAATATGTACGAAAAGGCTTTGTAAAGTCTTAATATAAATTTTTATTTGGCTTAGTAGAACTCTTTCTCTATGAAGCCTAACAACCCATAAAAATAAACAGTCAATCAATGCTCGAGCAACACTCGATTCGTGTCAATTCGAATCGGGACAAGATCAATGAATCATTCGAGAACTTGAATTTAATAGATGTTTGCAATAAATGAGTAGCAGTATCTCTCTGACTTGCCTTTTTTTTACCAGTGTTTTGTTTTAACAATTTGATTCGCCTGTTTCTTTTTCATAATTGTTTCAGCATAAGATGAACATTTTTTACAATGCTTGATGATTTGCAGTTTTAATCTCAATTAGCCACTTAATGTTTCTTATTTACAGAAACACTCACATATTTCCTTCCGTGCTTAGGGATGTTATAAAATAAACGAGTTCGCGCTGATTTATAAAGCAGCTAGTTATAAATGACTGCCTTATAGCTTGGATATAGGAATTGGGTGTCTATAGCTGATTTTAAATGCAGGTTTTTTGCAATGCATGTCGCATATTTCCTGTTAAGTTGTCATGTACTGTAGTTTTAATACAATATACGGAGCCGCGAGCATAGAGTATAGACTAAAGATGAGCTGTGAAATTATTTTTTGCTCTAATTCTTAGTTAAAATACACTAATTCGAAATTTGTAAGTAATTATCGTAATCTCTTATGCAAGCTGTACTGGTATAAGTGGTTAGTAAGTCCAGATAGGAAAAATCTCTATTAGACTCCATCAATATCTATTAGACTAATTTGAAGAAATGTGTTTTAATACCAGCAATAATTGCGATTTGTTTAATTTGAAATTTAAGTATGTTCTGTGTCTTTTTTAGAAAGACACAGAAACACAAAAATTAAATTTTCCTAACCTAAATACCTCACATTGCATTGTGTTTTTTTAACCGTAAATACCCTAACCTGTAGACTGATGAATGTATGTAGAAAGATAAAATAAAACATACCATTAAATAATTCAGAGAAAAATGGTAATTTTTTAAATAAATTTGCATAGTTAAACTCAATAGTTAAAGTGATAAAATTCGAAAATAAAAAATATGAATTTAAATTCTTTTTTTTAAGTAGTATTTCATCCAATATGTCATCCAATATGCTATTATAATCAGTTAAAATAAAATAAAAAGAAAACATACCCTCCCCGGGGAGAAAAAATTATAAATAACAATTAACAATTTCCAAGACAAACAGTGTAACCATTTTTTTCCTTTTTTTAAACACTAGTTATTAACACTGGTATTAAAGAACACTTTCAGATTTAAAACAAAATACTTAATTATTGCACATTTTTCAATTACCATAATAATACTAGGATGACCGGGTATAAGTTAGAGTACAGATATTTTTTTTTTCTTATCTTAAGCAGAAAATCATTCTAATGAAAATTACCGGAACAATTAATTGCACACAACCGGATTGGATATAAGGTAATTAACTTTATATTGCACAGCTTTAAATTATTCAATTTTATTTTTTTTAATTATTATCCTCTCAACAAATTACTTAGTAAAACACATTTAACTCAGCCTAATCCAACAGTGACCCCAAATTCCAGAAAACAGAAGTTGAACTAACATAAGAAAGATTAAATTAATAATTAATCAGCATAAGTGAAGAACGCTGGATTTACCAGTTAAAAGAAGACAGGGATATTAATTAAGCTTTAACTTATCTGGAAAGTATCCGGACTCCAGCTGGCGATAGGAACAATTCTAAGGATGCCGGGGTGAACAGTTCTGGTAACAGATTGTAGACCGAAGTAAACTCTTCTCTCTATTACTTAGCTGGAACTTAATCGGAAGAATTGGAAAACAGCAAGAGGCATCAACATTTAACAAGAAGCAGGCGGGAACAGTTCTGGAGAGCGATGGTGACCGGAGGAAGCACATCCTTCAAAAGGTATAGAAGTCACAGCAAGATCAGTTGAGTAGAACTATACTTCCATTAGGATGACGCTCAGATGATCCCTGAAGATATAATAGCGAAAATTGAATCTGAAGTGAGTCTTAACCAACGTTTAAGATTAAAGTTCCTTGCAGAAGCAACGTTTAAGATGAAAAGTTCTTTGAACTCTGAGGAGCAAGAAATTTATGGTATTACATGAGGATCTTCACTTTACGCTGGGAATGGTGTATTAGCCATTTTGTTCAAGGAGGTTAGACCAAGGTTTGGAAGTACTTTGATGACATATTGAAAAAAATTAGTTGGATGGAATTTAGGCTAGTATCGATGTTTAAGCAATTAAAATAACTCTTAATCTCATCCCGAAGCTTCACCGGCGAACATACGCAGAAAAAAAATTTCTCGGGCCGAAGGCCACGAGAATACGCTAATTTGACAATCATTAGGTGAGCCTCAGGGAACAGAGACCAAGCAAAAACTCTTCCAAAGTGGAAGTCACGCAAGGAGCCAGGGTCACGAAGGACGAATTCCCGCGAAAACAACCGCTTTTAGATATGACGGAACAGTCATCTTGGCTAAACGCCCGCCCGAAAAGGTGATAAAACCAATTGCCGAAAACTCCCATCTTAAGCCATGCAGAATTTTTACTTTTCTGAAGAGTTGAAGTAAAGACAGAACTCGGTTCTCACCAAATACGCGCCAAGCAAGGCCGCGCCTAAAAAACAGCTGCATGTCAAAACTGGCAACCAAAAACGTCCTTCACAGGAAGTAGCTTTACCCAAGTCCAAAAACACGATATTTTCTCGTTAAAAGTAAATTCCTCCCCCTTTTAAGTCAAACAATGGGTTTTGCAAGTTTGACGTTAACTAAATGGCTATAAATTCTGTTGAAGGTAGAATTATGAAAGTAGTCTCGAATTAAGTGCTAATTTTTCTACATCTGTTGATATTAAATTTTAAGGGTTTAACTTAATTTAAGTCATGAAAATCCTACTTTATTACGTGAAAATTTACCAAGATCCATTGTGTGAGTAATCGCGAATACAAGCAAGAATAAATGACGCTAGTTAAAAATTTTCGTGCAAGTTTAGATAAATAATTGACCAAACAATACCAATAATTAATTGAACAAATACATGTTGTGTAGCATAACATTTAGAATAATTAATATATTAAATTTTGATAGCTGTAATTATATTAATTATGTTAATTTGCTACACAACGAATATAAGTTTTAACAAAAATGTTTGGTCCAAGATGCAACAGTCTGCTTAGAGAAGGAGCATCAGGAGGAAGCGAAGAGGCATCGAAAATATCCTCAATTTCATTTTATACGCATTCTTTCGAATTACAGGGTGATGAGGTAAATAATATATCGAATTCTAATATAATAATATGTGTATCATTTTGTTCAGTTGGGGATTCTACGATTCTCAGGTTGCAGTATTCTTCTATTACAGATTTATAGTCAACATACTAGGAAAGAGGATCCTTATAAAATTTTCAGACCAAGGAAAGAAGTTTTTTCTTATCATTATTGAAATTATTTTCTAAATTATCACAGTTATGTTTTCAAGGACATTGTACTTCATAACAGCATTCTTTAAAAGTTAAACTTGATTCGAAACCTCGAAGCGATTCTTCATCAGAAATGGACACTTTTTAAGGAGTCATTTTTTAATTCCCAAAAAGTTTTTAACTGGAACAACGTTTCATAAGAACAGTATTTAAAACTTCAACGGATGATGGATAGATGAATAAAGGGGAATGTTTATCAGGTCATTGAATTTACTATACCATCAATGTATATTTTAACAATACCGAGGAACTTAAACGTTTTATTTTTATCAGAAAGTATTTCCTCAAAATAATCTGATCCGATTAGAATACCAATTTTATGATTATTACATTCACCATTTTCATAATCATATAATTTAATATTTAAAGATGACATTTGTTTATTCAGTTTCTAGGTATTGTGTCTATTCAGTCATCACAAATTTCTAGTGATTTTAATGCTTCGATAGTCAAACATTTACATTCGTTTCCCATATTCCTAACTGGGATTTAACCTTACATTTTGCAGTGTTCACTACAGCATTGTTACGTAAAGTGTGTAAATGTAGTTTTTCATTAGCCACGATAAGCAAATTTAATTTTTTCGATACAGTTTCATGAATAAATGTGCACAGGCTTCGCTGATCAAGTAAATAACGAACTTTCGTTTCGATTTCTGTCCAAGAACAATGTCCCGAAATACTTGTAGAAAAAGAATTTGTTTAACTTTTGTAATTTCTTTTCAGGCAATACTGATTCCAATATTGTTTCAGAATTAATAAGATTGTTAATAAGATTAACCCGTTCACATACAAAATCATTTACAACTGGATAAAACTTTTCACACAACCTCTTTCTCTGTTGTTGCCTTTTATGGCATATTTTAGCTTCATCCTTAATTGTGAGTAATATCGTTGTGAAATACCCAGCCGCAGTAAGATAGCTTGCCCGCAAGACGTGTTTAGGGTTGCTATATTTGGAGTGAAATAGCCCATTTGGCGACAAAATTGGCGATATGCCATAGGCGGATGGAGAACACTCTCAGATGGAACGAATTCTTACCGGTTTGGCCCAGAATATTTTCCAAGGCAGACCAAATGCTATATATATATCAGCATGGTATACCATGCTGAACGCGGAGTAGCAATCTAGTGTAAAGTGAGTATCGTCAGTTAATCGTGAGTTTATTAGGAGTTAGTGCATTGTCGAGTTTATCGTTAGTGTATCGCGAGTTGGTGCATCGAGAGTGTGCATCGTTGGGGCTATCGAGTGTATCGTCGAGTGCATCGCGAGTTGTAGCGTGGAGAGTTTCGAGCGTACGATGAGTTCCGAGAACTATGAACCGAGTCGGGAGCTATACTCTATTGCTTTGCCGTGAAGCTGTCTTCACCGTTATAGCCTGATAGCCTGTGTTGGTGATTGTTTCAAAGTGTTTGTCGTAGTTTATCGACGACCTTAAACGTGTTTTTTGGAGATGTCTTGAGTAATACTGGCTACTAAATTGTGTTTTCACTTTTCCTCAAATTTTGTCGTTAATCACTCCACATCCACGAACCCGTATAAAGGTAACAATATTTTATAACGGACGGAACTTGTGACAAAAGAACCGTCTACCATTTTTCTAAGAATATCCTTCTTTTGCGCTATGTTAAATTTATAACAATCATCTGATAAATGATCTGTTTATCACACACACACACACACACACAAAAGAAAAAAAAAAAAAAAAAAAAAAAAAAAAAAATTTTCAACAGGTATATTTAAGGCTGCAGCTGTTTAATTTCTCCAGGTTTTTATTTTTATGTTCATATGATATGAACTTTTATTTAGTTTGTTTTATTAGCGCAAATAAATTTTTGAATAAATATTATCGCAATCCATCGATTTAGTTAAAAGAAATGCACATTCTGCAGATTTATTTCCTTTCTTTAAAAAAAAAGTTTAATAAATCCGTTATTTTATTCTCTCCGACACCATACAATCGGTTAAAATTCTAAGGCTATATTAACTGGTAACCTTCTAATTAAAATAAAAAGAAGTGCGACATGAGCGTTTGGCTCAATTGCAGGGGTGGCTAGGGTTTTATTTCGATACTTAACATAGTCGTAAATTCTTAACGACGTTATGTCCTTCGAATATTTGCATGAGAGTCAGCTTGAGTAATCTGCACAAGGATGTCTATCCTATAATTTTTTTCTCCCTAAGCGCGATTTTAATACTTCAGTTGTCTTCTTATAATTTTTTAAAATTAATGACAAACCTCCTATGGAAGTTTCGACATCATATGTTAAATACGTTTTTAAATAATGAAACTTTTCTATATCATTTAGTGATTCGTTATTATGAATAATAGTTTCAAACTAGGCCCAGACATTCGGCCGTTTGGGTATTTCGCTATCAAATTTTTACATTGCTAAACGCGAAAGTTCAACTTGAAGAGAATTCAAGTCTGACATTATCGAGCAAGAATACACAGAATTATCCTGCAGTCTCTATTCCCGTGTTTTTTGAGATATCTGTTTACCAGTGTTTTTCAAATTAAAATATTTTCTTTATTATTTTTAGTAAAGGTCATGTCCTTTTATAATTAATTCGCATCTGATATATCGTATTCTATTTCTTATTTAACGCGTTCTAACAAATCTCGTTCTTTCTCTTAATACTGAAAACAGTTCTTCAGTAACTTTAGTATTTCGGAGTAAGAAGATTTAGTTCTGTTTCTAAATTTTAATAATTTTCCTTGCAGCTGTTCTTAGCTTTGTGCACTTCGTTATATTCTTCTCAAGTCTATTCACTATTAAACAGAAAAATTTCGCTTACCACCTCTCCCTTTTTTCCCCAAATAATTCTGTTTTCGTGTCTTCTATTGTCCTGGAATTCCGGATGTAAATGCATCAGATTTATATGATAATTATACTGCAGTTCGTTAGATATAAATTCAGACGAAAGTAATCATTCCGCATGTTATCAAACAAATTTTATTTACATGTAATCCAGTGCTTTAGAACCACAATTGTAAGGCACGCGCTTTTGATATTATTAGGCTTAACACCTTCGTTCGTCCAATACTCACATTAAGTTATCGAATCACTTCAGACAGATTATGCTTGAAGTGCCACCCAATGGCGGGCGATATAAATACATAGCAGTGACAAACAAACTGAAACGTTTTAGGTAAAATTATGGTTTATGTTAAAGTGTAGTTTATTATAATATTAATTCACTTATATGTGTTCTTCTCAAGGTAAGTCGATGTCTTTTATTAAGGATTAGGCATTAGAAGGGGGGTCTTGTTATATTTATACGAAACTCTGATATCTTGTGATGCAATAAATTAATGTTATTTCTTTTATTCGTAGCTTCTTTTGCGCGCCTATCAGAGCGCTCTTACATAAATGTGAAAAGTAAAATTAAAAACTATAACAATCTGACAACGATAGCTTTGAGTAATTTTAATGAATGCTCGCGCTTTTCTGTCTTTCTAATAAATATTGTATTATAATCTAATGTGAATCAACCAATACTATAAACCGTGAATTAACTTTAGCGGAAAATATTTTATGTAAGAAAGAATAAACTGTATTTTATTTTGTTCATTTTATTTCGAATACGTTAAGAAACATAAGACAATGAATGTTTGTAAATATAAGTTTAATGCTTTCATTTACAAGTTTAAAATAAACATATTAATGGCAAACAGATACACTTAATTGAGAAATGTAACATTTAGCTGGAATGCGAATGAGCTTTCTTAATCGAAAATTATTATTTTAAGATTTGCAGTCACCATCGTATGAATCATTAATTTAATTCTTTATTTAATTCCTAATTTAAGTCCTCCCAATACAATAAAGGCTTTGTTGCTGATTTTATACCATAATCAATTTCAGCAGTTAATTATTGGATTACGTCATTCATTATTTCAACAGAATAGTTAGCTTTTATTTTCAGCCCTAAATCTTTTTCAAAGTACGCAGCGTTTTAAACTCATCAATGCCAGAACTTTTGAGGACACAGAACACTGGTGGTTTATACCGAATTAAGTTTTTGGTAACAGAGTTAGAAGATTTTCTTTTCATCTTGTTTTTTTTTAATGTGTAACGTCAACAGGATGTATGTTTCCTTACAGAGTTGTCCATAAAGGTATCTGCTCTGAACAGTATAACGCTCGAATGTGTCACTAAAATTTATTTCATACCCATCATATTTAATAATAAAGAACACCTAATATGGCTGCTGCTGGAGATTTTGTTTATTCACGCTATGTTGTCCTTTATGTTTTCCTTCGTGGCCGATTTAGAAAAGCCATAGGACGAGCTTGGGTTTGCCAGGAAGGTGAACCGCGCCATACCTACCTACCTACTCATCATATTTAAAACCATTATCGAATTGCAGTAATAAGACAGCTAAATGTTACATTTCAGTTAATTCCAGCTAAATGTTACATTTCTCAATTAAGTGTATTTGTTTGCCATTAATACGTTCATTTTAAACTTGTAAATGAAAGCATTAAACTTGTATTTACAAACATTCATTGTCTTATGTTTCCTAACGTATTCGAAATAAAATAAACAAAATAAAATATAGTTTATTCTTTCTTAAATAAAATATTTTGCTCTAAAGTTAATTCACGGTTTATAGTATGTTTTGTGCTACACATCCAGAGTTTTTTCGAGACTAATATAATTTAAATGTTATATGTAATGTTAACTAGTCAACTATTAAACTTCGTCACATATTGAAATGTTTTTGTATCCATCTCATGAAATATAGAACTAGTCTTGACAATCATGCTGTAGTTCTAAATAATTGGCGATTAAATAATTTTACTAGTAAAGTGTTAAGGTAATATGCGTAATACCAAATCTCACGAGTGAAAAAAAACGGGATTAAATTTGTGCATCAGCGTTTGAGGAAAAATTATAGGAAACATAATCTTTAAAGAGTTAAGTTTAGTAAATGAAGTTCCTAAGTGTAATAAAAAGAGGAATAAGAGAATGACTGATTGATTGAGCATCGTACGTAGTTAATAAATTTCACTTGTTCTGTCTCATATTATACACTAATGCGAATCTTATCTGCCGTTATTGATTTATGAGAGAGCTAGTCAAGACGCTTATTTTTTAGAATTGGATTTGAATTTAAAACACGGGTAGCTAAATTTTTCCACGGGTAGTTAGATAAGTTAATTTAATCGACTTTGATAACAGACAAACTATCTGTTCGTTGTCTTGAACAATTAGTTGAATTTTCTTTACACACTTTAGAAAGCTGTTGTACATTTGTTGACTATAATGTATAGACAAGTATAGACTATGTGTCGTACTGTGAAAAATGGCAGTTTAAGATATATGAATATTCAACATTTCACGAAAGGAAGTAAATAATTACATATTATAGTCACAAAACTAGGTAATTAATAATTTACTTTACCTAAAATTGCATTTAGGAAATTTTAAAGAATGTAATGAAGGATGGGATTAAATACCTCGCAAAATACATAAAACACTGAACACATCAGTGATGATATCAAGTGGCAAAAGAGATAACCCTACAAAATATCCTTCGTGTCTTATATCATTTTTTACGGGTTTATTCAGTAAACAAAGAAAAGGTTAAGTATGACTTTAGGAACAATGTTATTAAAGCTTTCTTCTGTGATGAATTTGTCGTTCTACAGTTTACGTGGATGAAAATAAAGTATATTCTTCAAATAGCTCACAAGTGTTTATGTAGACATAATAAATGTGCAAGAAAAAAGCCATGTTTTTAAATATAGATGCAATTTATTGTCTTTAAATATAGCACTTTATTTAAATTTCATGTCCTGAACTATAGCAATTTCCATGTCTTAAAAACAGACGTAATTTATTGTCTTTAAATATAGCACTTTATTTAAATTTCATGTCCTTAACTATAGCAATTTCCATGTCTTAAAAACAGATGCAATTTATTATCTATAACGATAACTATGACAGGAAGCAACTGTAATAGTCTACTACTTATTATACTTTCTTCCTTTTTTTTCTAAGTTACCTTCCTTAAATTCAACTTACAGTTGTATACTTCTTTCATGCAAACCTTTTTTTTATTTTAGTTGCAGTGTAAAATCTAAGCTACATAAAATTTATTTGTTATTTATTATATTATATTTACTTTATGTATTCTAGGAAAAGTCGCTAGTTGTTAGAGTTCGAGGCTTAGCGCAGTAAGTACTCGTTAAGGATTTATTTGATGTTTGTGAAAAGGAAAACTCACCAGACCGTGCAGCATTTAGTTCTTTACCGAACCCAGTTAGAAATCAGGTAAAATTTTTTCCAACTGCTATCAATCGAAAAATTTATATTGTTTTAACTAGTACGGAACAGATTTAGTATCTAAGGCATAAACCTACTGAATGAATGTTATTAGTTTTAAAAGTGCTTTCGTTAAAACATAAATTTGTTTCAGAAAACTTTTCAGAAAGCTTAAGAGTACTTAAAAGACTCGGTCAGAAATTTCATGGTAGAACAAGTTTTGACATATCCCAAAGTAGTAGTTCTATCAATAGAGCTAAACCTCTTATTTAAACCATCATGTGAATAACGCGTCACATCCTTCATCGCACGTGATCTGTTCGAAGTTCCCAAATGTTTTAATAATTCGTCTACTGAGTTTGCGCTTAGTTTTAGTACTGAGTTTATCGTAGTCAATTTGCCCTTTTTTATTATTTCCCCCTTTTTTTGGCAAAACCAATTATATTATCAAACTTAAGTAACTTATATGAGAAATTAACGTAACACGAATTTCTTAATCTTCTGTCTCTATACGCAGCTCAGTTGATATGGTGAGCAATACTGGATGTGAAGATAGTATTTTAAAGAATGGAGCCTAATTTATTTCCCTTTAAGTATTATCAAGTCTTTGCATACATTAGTATTGGCCTTCAGATTATTCTACTTCCTGTATTTTAATTGAAATATTATTAATATATTAGTTTAGAAATAGCTTGTGCTAGAAATCTGCTAAATTTACGAAAGAGTTTGGTGATTATTTGCCTTTCTTGTTTAGAATGCCTATAATGAAAACAAGAGTTGATTTATGACCTACAGCTTACTTCTCAATTAGTATTATACTTAGTTCAGTACAGTTTTCTATTCTACTAAAAGCAAAAATTACTTAAAAGTAATGGGTAAGAAAAAATTAATAGCATGGATATAATAAGATTTTTTTTGAAACTCCGGTTTGTCAATAACTCCATTCAAATCACTTTTTAACCATTCAGGGGAAAACATCCGTCGATACTTGACTGTATTATATAAATTTAGTTTGCTTTAATAAAAAATTTGGGTCTTTGTTTCACGAACTCAATACTGAATCTAGTAATTTATGAAACCATGCTGACTATTATTTTATCTGTGTTTAAATCCAAAAGAACTATCAAACCAATTCTAAATTATTTTAGTAGTTACGATTCTGCTGCTTGAATTTTCATATTTAAGGTATCAAACTAAAAAAACTAAAAACAAAGAGCTTAAGATAATGAAGTTCGGTGAAATATGTCCACTCGCCGGCGTGGGTGAACGAAAAAGGGCTTAAAGAAATAACATAACGGTGTTGGTGCATATCTGAGTGCGATATACGATTAAGTATTGCAGATCTCTGTTAGCAATACTCTAGCAGCCAAAAGGTGTAGAGTAACAGAGGCTGTATAATGGAGCGAAGAAATATGCTTCGGTCTGTGAAAGAAAACCATAACAAGCTGAAACGAATTTACTTAGACGAAACTCTATAAGGCGCTTTAATGAATGATTTAAACGGTTTTAAAATGAAGGGATTCAATTTAGGAATTTGCTCGAAGTAGTAGACTAGGACTTCTCGTAGCGACGAAAACATTGAAAAAATGAAAATGACATTAGCCAGAAGAAACAGTAATGCATGCTAATACGTGCAAGGATGTTCTGGCAAAAGATCCGTTGGCAAAATTTATTGCAAAGGATCCTCCTAGAATATCTGGTGGGCTCTTGATTCTTTCTTCATAATACCCAGCTGCAGTCGGTTCTCATCGTGAAACAGCTTGTGGTTTACAGAGGATTCTCAGGCCTCAGTCATCCACTATATTTACCTGATTTTGTTCCAGCAGACGTCGTTCTATTATTGCACTTAAAAAATAAACTCTAAAAGGAGAAGAAATTTCGGATATTCCAGACATTTAAAGTTGCATGACGAGCATACTCCACGTGATATTGGGAGAGGATTTAATCCGCTGTTTTCAGAAACTGTAATCAGTGCCAAAAGTGCATTGCAAACAACAATAGTTATTTGGAAGGAATGTAAAACATTTTTTATGGTTTAGGTAAGAATCTTTTGTTCATGAACGCACTTAAATTTTGTCATAAATTGTATAACAGTTTCATGAATTATTGTGCTGTGATATTCTAAGAAGTAAAACACAAGTAAAGCACCTTCCATCTTTCACCACACATTCGAATGTATGTTTTTGAAAAATTTACGATGTACAAAGATTATCCCTTTTTTTGAAAACGGAAACAAAAATGTAATAGTTATATTTTATTAATTATTATATACTGTAAAGAAACATTCACAAAATATGAAAAAAAATAATATATACGAACTCAAAGATTTCGAAACTTTATAGTTCACATTTTTCACGTCTGATTAAAGTTCCAGATCTGAATATATCTCACACAGTTGCTTTCTTTTAAACAATTTCGAAGTTATATTGTTATGCAACTTAAATATACATGAGCACAAGCATTTACCAATTTTGAACAATCCACAATCTCGCAACTTTTTATTTACAGCCCTAATCTATGCATTTTATGAGTTATCAGTATTTTCGACGATACGGTCTCCGGAACGAATAGTGCAATTTAGGATGTTTCTGTGAAGTGTCTATTATATATATTGTGAAGTATCTATTAAGGATTTAAAGCCCTTTTATTTAACTCACTAGTTCAAAATAATCATATGAATGGAACATTATATGTTTCACTGTATATGAGATCAGGTTCTTTGTAAAAGGTAATGTAAATCTTTACAGTTACGGAATTTGGGGTTCTTAAAATCTACTTGAGACACATGAACATATTCGAGATTCGTCATATACGAGTCAGTCTCTGATGCAGAATAATACAGAGTAACAAGACTTTGGATTATTTCCTTTTGGTTGAAATCAATATTAACTTCAGAGTGTACTTTAACATGCTAGAATATTCTTTATTTCTACAAATCGAGCCGTCAAAATGTTTTGATTGTAGATCTTTGAGCGAGATCTTTGATTGTAGATTTTTGAGCACTGCGGCATTTTGGTAATCATATACAAGATGAGCTGAATTGTTGATTTCCAGGGTGGTGGTTTTACGAAAATTGACCCACTCCACTGCCAGCAAGAAATTTTGATATCTCTGTATTTTTTCTACAGGGCTTTGTAAAAATGAGGTGAATAATAAAAAGAATTAATAATTTTAATCACCTCAACGAGAGAATCGCACAAACAGTTGCAAACTTATATCAGATATTTTTGGCAGACTATGACATCTCTGTCATGCTGTTAATGGTGTACATACTAAAAATTATTAATGTTCTCATGCACTTTTAAAAAATGAATTAAATAGTAGCACATAAAAATATTTCAGTTCTCTCATGTAAAACTTACCTCTTAGAGACCTTATGAAATTGTACCATTCATTATCAGAGACCCTGGTTTTTCCTCATATTTCGCATATTCAAACTCAAGCATTGCATTCCTTTTATTGTGCTTTTGTACATGTATATTGTGCATGCACGTGCTACAAAATACAACAATTGCTATTTACTTACATTCACAATTGATATATGGCAAAATGTAATCAACTAAAAAAGAAACGAGTTAGGATTTTAACAATTTCCTATTTTGATTGTGCTGCGATCCTCAATTCATTGAATGATTAAAACTTTTATAGGTATGAGGTAAAAATATTGCTCTTATGATCTTTTTAGTTATCATATGTATATTTATTATCTTGTAAAATATGAAATTCTGCAAAAAAGTTTACATAATATAAAAATAAAAATAAGTTTGTTCGTAACACAGAGAACTGAGGAATATAAATGGAAATTTATAATTATTAAAACTATATTGTCTGTGATATAAATCGGTATTAAAATACGTAAAGAGCTAATGATAAAAGCAACTTTTATATTAGTTAATACACAGTGTTAAATAAATTTATTCAACTGAGTGCATTGACGTCATTTACAATTTCTCATGATATGTAATTTCAATGAGAAATATAACAGGATTTAAAGTCTGCTGAGATTCAAAAATTATTTTCCGAAAATATTTCAGTAATACAAATTTGGTTAAAAAGACTTCTACATTTTATATGCATGGACATAAAATCATTACAAGCATCTTTCAAAATTATTCAATTTTTATTTTTTAATTACTTTGTAAAAGGTTCATTTCATAGCTGAACTGTTCTATTCATTCAGAAAAAAATATTTGGTGTCTTCTTCGAGACTTGTTTGAGCAAATTATGGAAAAAATATTTCCAGCTCTTTCTTTGATATAAATGTATCTTCCATTTTCATTAAAACATACTCTTTAATTACCTCTGAAACCTAAATTAGTTTCGTCCGCTTTCACATATTTTTGATTAGAGAAAAAGATTTATTATTTCACGTTGTATTTTTATTTGCTATTTTAAAAGGCTTATGAAATTTCTTTCAGTCGTTATGAAATTTTAATTTATTTTGATACTTAAGAGGTTTTGATTAAAAGAAATCTATTTGAATGAAGACAAAACTTTAAAAATGTGCATTTACTTATGACACGTTTCCCACGGTTTATTAACAAAATTAAAGTGAGAGGTTTCAAAGTCTATGTTACCAATTTAAACTGTGACCAGAACTAAATTCATTAAAAAACATTAAAACTATGGCGAATTCTATGAGATTTATGGGCGAATTCTATGCGAAATTAATAATTTGCTTGCTAGTAAATTATGTAAATAAGTAATAGTTCATAAAATTAAGTTTTTTAGTTCTCCGAGATTTCTAATAATTTTTACGTGACACTCTTAACCCTTAGTTTGATAAACCTGACATAGACGGTAAACTGCTTTCTTCTTACAGTTTGGTTTGGTTTAGCTGACTATGGCGAAGCACACTAATTCTACTTGTCTAAGAGAAGGAATGCCTTCGTGGAGGAGGACTTTACATGGGAAACTGGCTCGTATACACGGTACCATACGAACAAACCGCGAAAACGCACATTCAGTCAGCCCATTGGCCTGTAATCGAAGCCAGGTTGGAACTATCAGTGTTCAGCGATTTTACAGCTTGACCCTGGTGGGCCGGCATCCTTCTTACAGACCTTTCGTTAAAGATGTAGAAAATAAAATGGAATACATGTATCATTTTATGAAATTGCCTAACATTTCTGATGGTTACAGATTTATTGCTTTGGGTTGTCATACCTGATAAATTGCAGAAAATGCTACAGCTGTAATCTAATTTTAGAATAGATGTTTCAAACTAAATTTTTAGATGGATATAAGAAATGCTTGGGTAATATCCCGCTCTTTCATAGTAGAGTTTTAAGGCTTTCACATTATTTTCTTACATATTCCTATTCAGAGGGTTCCTTTACAACACCAGCTCATGTCGATAAGCTATAACAATGTGAATATTTTCACAACTACCCGTTGACCACGAGTTTGGAGACTCGCTTAAGATAACAGAATTTTAAATCTTTCACATAATTTAACGCATTTGTCTGCGAGTGACGTACAAGTCAGTAATCTGTAGCAGAATGACTACGTGCATATATGCTCTGTTTATCTACATGATTAGATAAGATAATTAACTATTTATAATTCAAATGGGAGAGAAACTGGTCATCGTAAAAATTAAAAATGGACTAATTTAAAAAATACTTGTTGCTCATCGCGGATTCCTCTCTTGGTAATTTAGCAGACTGTATTTTTTCACTTTGTAAGGTTTATCCTAAGTTTTTAACAGTTAATTTTGATTTAAAGTCATTTTCCTATCCTTCTTAATTTCAGCTTACAGTTTCCGGCTAGAATGTGTTTTCAGAATCGCGGTTAATTAAATTGAAAATTAAGGAAGAGCAAGTATTTAAAGTTGAAGTTCTACTGACTTCGTTATACAGCCAGAGATTCTGACCATCGTGCCGTTCAGAGAGAATAGAAAGAGTAGCCTTTTAAAGCTATTTCTACGCTCGGCCTTTTTCAGGTCCTTGATAGCTTCGCCGTTTAGTTAGCGTTAAAGGGGTAACTCTTGTAGAATCTTGATAGCTTCGGCTATATCTCTTTAGTTTAGTTAAGCTTTATTTCTTAGTATTCATGAGTTTAAGCCCAAGTGGAGGCTTTGCTGTAAACTCCAAGAAGGAGTCAACAGTTAAGTTTATTTAGAATAATAAAGGATAATTAACCCTTCGTACGTTTACGTTTCTATCTTTCTGAACTAAGAGATTATTTGCTCACCATTTCTTAAGGTTTCATACATTAAGATGTAAATTCTAGGTATAATGTATAACGAGAAAAGTAGTTTTCTCCAGGAAGACTTCCTTGAAAGCATTTCTTAACGCAATTAACCCTCCAGTCTTTTAAGGTAATAAATAACCAAACTCAATGATGAGTAAACTATGTGCTACGTCGCTTTAGGACAACGTTTATAGCTTAAAAAGGAGTTTCGAAGTATAACAAAACCTTTTGTAAATCCATGTGGACTTGTATTAACGGACAGGCGATGTGTTGATACTAAAATAAGAAAAACATCTAATAGATATTATAAAACTACTATTTTGGAAACGTATCCTTTAAGTATTGAAACAGAAAATGAGTGGGAATTGGAAATTCATTTTGAGGAAAACAAATGTCGACAAGATTGCATATATTTAAGATCTTTTCAGAGCCTAAGCTCCACTTGATTTTCTTCTATAGAAAGAAACTTCTCTAAATTAACAGTACACTAAAGGCGTAATTCGACAGCAGAGAACTAATTGAGTTTTGGATATTATTAAACGATGTGAAGCGTTATTTGAGTGTGCAAAGCTGGGTTTCCGGAGTTAATTGTAATAAAAAAATTATGAGAATAATCAATGTGAAATAAAAAAAAATGAGGTACATAGTTTATTCCAGGATTTCAAAAGACATTCAGTGTAAAAAAGACTAACACTTCTCAATACTTGTACTCATTTATTCACTCGTGTGTTAGTTCAAGCTATGTATTTGTTCAGTGCATTCTATATAAATATCTGCTGACTTTTAAATACATGTTTAATTTATTTTTTAATTTAACCAATCTAAATAGCATCAGCTAGACATTGTAACTGTTAGGAAAACTGCATTCTGACTACGGGTGTAGAAGATTTTGATACTTCAAGGGCGAAAAGAACCAAAAATGTTTGTGAACACTGACTGTTTCGGGCAGGTGAAGGTTCGAGTGGGTCCGGACATTCCAGCGACATACATAGACTAATCACATATTGTCCGGATCCCAAAATTGTTTGCTAGAACACTCCCAGCCCCCCACAAGGAACACATCGAGAGTTTATTAAGATGCTACATATGCTGATGCACACATTATACTGCATTTTTACGTATTGCTTCCTAGATACTAAATATGAGTGCAGACATTAAGAAGATACAAAGAAACTAAATATTAATACAAAAATTACACAGATACTAAATACACTACTACATGCTAAGGAGACACTAAATACAAATTCAGACATTACGCAGACACAAACTGATACTAAGTTTTGCCCTACATACTACACAAGTACTAAATATAAAGACACAGATACTAAATAGTAATACAGACATGACGCAGATACATAAATACTAAATGCAGTGCTACACACTACACAGATACTACATACTGATGCGGATATTACACTATACATATTACACTTTGTTACAGAGATATTAGAAACCAATGCAGGCACACGTGCTTGGTACTACACGGATACTAAATACTTATGCAGACATTATACATATATACAGTTACTGAATACATAAACAGCATACAAATACATAATCAATAGATCGGAACACACTAATCAGCGTGACACAGGTCGCACCCTAATGCTTCTAGTTTTCCCATTATACTTTTAAATTTCTTGAGAATGGCCGGCTGCTTGATAAAGAATTACTTGAATGGATCTTCAGAGTCTGACAGCCACATGTGCCACGTCTCTGTGAGTGGACACGATGTTATGTAACGGTCTGGGAATCCAACTTCGGCTTACAGGCAGAGGTTAGAGGAAACAAATTCCGAAAAGGGACTGTGGCCTCTGACGAATCGGGTAATGAACGGTGCTAAAATTAAGTAGTCGGTCGGAACGTTGTTGCAAAAGACACGGGTTTTTCTTCCCTGGGAAATTCTGTTCCCTTCCTCCTGCCAATGTTGTAATGCAGTGGTTAGGATTCCTCTTTTGAGGTGGAACTTTGGAAATAGGATGGGCACGATATGAGCATCTCTACTGCTTGCAGACTCTTTTGGAAGCTCATCTGCTTTTTAATTTCTCTGGTGTCCAGCGGGGGCCTTCATCCAGGAAATATGGATATGCTTGTGGCGCTCATTTTCACGAAGCATGCATAGTATATCCTGTATTAGTGGGCCAGAATGGGAAAGATTTTGGATCGCATTAATTTCGGAGAGGCTGTCTGAAAAAATGTAATATAATCCCCCATCATAGTGATCTGTGGCTGTTATGGCCTGTCTAATGACCACCGCTTCCGCTTGAAGGACGGAGTTCTCCGCAGATGCCCTTCCCACGTACCCAGTATGGTATCGTTCTTTTGATTACAACTACACTGCCGATACTTACATCAAGTTGCGAGCCGTCAATGTAAAGTCTGATTGCATTTGCAGGTACTCTGCTACTGTCAACCATTGTCGTGTGGGCGTAGATGCCTACTTCGTTATGCCCAGGATGCACTCTTAGAAGCGATGACTTTTGCTCATAATGCACTGGGTCATAGTCATGTCTTCTGTGCACCGCTGAGTGTCTCAGTAAGGTGACCCTAGAGGCAGCTGCCCTGTGGTGAAGCGGGATCAGTTCTGCTAGTAATGTAGCAGCCGCGGTCACGGTGGTACGGTAGGCTTTGGTTATTTCTAATACAAACGGGCACTGCATTACTGCTTAAAAGTTTTACTTTTCACGTCGTCTTGGGGCTGCTACTCCATACGTGATAATTTTTTCTGAAACTGTGGTGTAATTTTTTTTTAGGGTGTGGGACCTTAGACTCCAATCTGAACTTTGTATTGTCTTGGGAATGTTGGCAATGAATTGGATTTTTTTCTCTGCACACGTAGATGGGTCTAAACAACACATTCAGGTTTTGGACAATTTTCTTCTAATTGTGGCCAAAAGACAAAACCATGTTTCAAATAGTCTGCGATGTAATGCTTTATAAAGCTTTTTCTTTTTTTGGCTGATTGTGGACTATATTCACCTTCATCTGTAATCGAAGGGGCGAACGACGTACTTGGATTTGGAGAATTCTTTCTTTGCACGAAATTTTGTAATGTGTCTTTCGTTTTCTTCTTACTCATCCTGGTTATTGATTTTTAATCTAGCTAAAGTTAAAGAAATAGTTATAGTACAGTATTGAATCCAGTGGTTATTAAAAACTTACTCTGATGTATATTTTTTAATTGTCCAAGCGGGCAGAAGAATGTAAGAAAGATAAAAAGCGGAACCTAACCTAAGACGCCTAAACACTACGACAGGTATTCAGCCTTCAAATAATCAGCGATACTCAAGGGAGACAGGGGCACACTAACTGGTGTACTAAGTGTACGGCACTGCAATTTATGAAAGGCGATTAGGTACATAGTTGCCAGTTTGTTATATTTTTCATCATCGATCGTTTTATTTTCTAAACTAGTAAAAAGACATATGGGTTGCCAAGACATATCTCTATCAAGAACGAGGCCCAAACTCTTGAGTTCTTTAACTAGCTTCACTTTTCCCCCTGCTCATCTATATAACTGGATTACGTAATAGCGTTTGTACGGACTTGTGAAATAAGATATACCGAGATTTTGCTTCTGAAATTTTGAGGCTTTTCTAGTTGCAGAGGCGACTGAAGAGAGATATTGTTTCGTTACAGTCTGCCTGGAGAACGTCTGTACTATATCCTCGAACAACAAAAGTGAATCGACAAACGCTACTACCCTTGTGTGCGTTGGCTATTGGGATCTGAGAACAGAATTGAACGTCACCTTCCACAAGTTTGGACCTGCGCATGATCCCTGCGGTCAGACTGCACTGATTAGGACAACAAAGATATAACGTAATTTCAATATAGGGTTTCCATGCTATTTCGAGTATTATTCTCAATGCCTAGCAGACATAATTTCGATAGCCTAACCAAATGCCGTTAATTTCGAAACTGAAGCATCGTTTATAATCCTTCAAGGGACAGTTAAAAACAACGAATAAGTTAGAAAGACATATGATCGAAATTTTAATTTAAGATTACATGCACCTACATATAAGCTATATAAAGTTAATATTTCTACTATATTACACAAATATTCTATTTTTTGATGTCGGAAGAATTATTATAAGCCTGAGTTTACTACTAATACCATACAAATTATTTGTCCTAACCTGCAACCATCCAGTTGTTTTCTGAATTATTATTAAAAAAAAAAGTTAAAACGTTAAATATTTAATTTTCTTAAAATCGTAACATTTTCAGTTCAATAATATAACACACGCTTTAAAAAATGAAAAAGCATAATACGCTCTTCTATAAAAGAATTTAATGGTTTTAATTCGATGCATCATTTTTATTTAAATTAATCAGATTAAAAAGCAAAAGAAAAATATTCTTAAGAACTGCATTTAGTGCTTTTAAGCAGCTTAGTTTGTTAATCAACAACATGTAGATTAAAAATGAAAGATAAATATTCTACATTCTGTCACAGAGCAACAGATTCGAATGAAAAATCAAGCAACGCATTTATAGTGGACAACATGTAAAGTGAACCAACGCAAAATCGTGTTTGGAGATTAATATAATAAGATAAAAAAGGAGAAGGAAGGTAAAATTTTATTATTTGAACTTTTTATTAAACATCCGCGATTGCCGACGGTTTTTCATTCTCTTCATAGCAAAATAAATATGTTTTTAACACATTGAGATGTCTTGGTTAAATTCTTGTTATTAGAAATATATTTATTGTTAAATCAGCATGAGTGAAATTAGTGAGAGGATTTTTATACTGGAGTCAAAACATCATCGTTTTTCGTATTTGGATCAACATGTCGCATACAAACAAACCAAAAGCGTGTCATGAATCTCAAGAAATAAATTGCTTGAACAGGCAACTTCTATGAAGCGGTTCTTACTCTTCTGAGCCCTTTTTCGTTGGATTTTCTAATTTTTATCTCTTTCAGAGACATTTCGTTTTCAGAGACTGATGAGACATTTTTTTTCAGATCATTTTCAAGAGACATTTTTTTTCCCAGAGACGTTGATAGAGTTACTTGATTTTCCGATAGTTTCATTTTTATCAATTCTCTATAGTTATTTTCAATTTCTGATATATACATGTAATGTGTAAGTCATATAAACGAAAAAATGCATATACATTGTTTTATTTTTATTTAATAGTGTAATTTTTATAAGTATTTAATAGTGCTTAAATCCGAAAGGATGTTTTGGATAATGATTTTTAAGATTGCAAAAGGATTTACACATCCTGATCAGGACACTTTTTGTGACTGATCTGCAGGTCTGTCATCTACAGAAGAATTCTTTCGGAGATATACTGCTTGTGGATACATGAATCAGAGATTCTTCTATTTTGAGATTAATGGAAGCTGGTAATGGACTCAGGTCTGGGTCTTGAGTTAGGTATGGGGATTTGTGATGTAGAATCTGCAACCATTGGATGTTCTTAAAACCTAAGAATCAAAAAGCGGACACTGATGGAAGCTGAAAAGGAGCCGGAGTATTTGGGCTCGCAGGATAATTTGGAATGCCTCTGCATTTAATCTATTTATCTGTTTATCCAAATATTAAGAAAACGAGTTTAATGAACTTAATTAAAGAAATATAAATTATCAAAAATTAGGAATAATAAGAGAAATATTCATTTTCTCCTTATTATTCAAGAGCAAAAATTGTGACGACATTTTTTTCTGTTATTCAATAGCTTATTCATAACCGTTAATAAAAGTTAAATAAAAGCAAAGACAGAAACTTCCTTTTATGAAAAATTCTAATTTCAGTTTGTCTGCAGAGAGCATTATTCCGAGGAAAAATATGCAAGAGATTCTCTTTCATTAAAGAACTGAATGCTTAATCCTCATAATCCATCAAAAAGAACAGCTCTCCAGCTAAACTATCAGAAATTTCCTAAACTAGGATCTTTGCCGATAGTAAAATGTGAATACAGTTTAGGATAACATCAAGAGTCGATAGACATCAAACAAAATCTAATTATACACGGGAAGGATTTAATGGAAAAGTCAAACAATTCCTTTTAGAGTTCTAAATTTAATAAAACGTTTTTAGAATAAACAAGAATTACGGAAAGCGAAGATAGGAAAAAGAAACTAAGCTTCCAAAAGTTATTTATAAGAAGTGAAGAAGACGGATGGATGTGCATTACAGTTATAATCGTAATTTATTTGAAACTTTATCGTATACGGATAAATTATTTATTAAATCATGATTATTCTCTTTATTTATATTTATATCAAATAGTGAAACTTAGTACATATAAACATATTTTTGGAATATTCTAAACCTTTGAGAACTGAGAGAGCACGTATCTCATTTTTTGAAATTTTACGATGAGGATACAAGAAATATTTTAACCCACCTTGTTTTAGCACTTATCACCATACTTACGCGACTGAACAATTGCAAGCACAGTGAAATATTAATTTGAAATTCAACCCTATAAAAGCGTCTGAATCAATAAAATTTTAATTTTCATAACAAGAGATTTACGCTTTGCCTGAGAATATCATAAAAAATCTAAAATTTACAAAATGTTGTAAAAAATATTATTTATTTAAAGTATGGCAAAAGGAATGAATCCTAAAACCCATATACGCAGAATCCTGTCATGAGAGTAAGAAGATGGAAAATGAAAAAATAGCTTCAATAATAAGTTTAATCTTAAATCAATATTTAATCTTTTAACCAATGCTCACGTTCAAAGCAATCACAACTAGAACTCTGTTGAATCTATGCAGTACTACATTTGCAGTGGTTTAGTGTCGTCACCAATAATCCTAGTACTTTCATTCTTCAATAACAGTACAAGTATTCATACCTCATCTTAAGACAAGAGGATGTTGATAATGAATAGATCATAATTGTTCTAACTCCACATCAGATTTCATTATAGGTATTAAAAGCATATGCTTTAATCTTAGTATTTATCGATCAGCAATAATAAATCTAAATTTGGATTACCAAAGCAATGAAAATCGGTTTCACTTTCTAGTTTCAATAGCAGGAGGTGAAATGAAATTTCAATATGTTAAAATAAATACAAACGAAAAAAAAATCGATACAACTGACGATGGCTGATTTTTAGACTTTTGTCGGCTGGAACTAAGTTTGGAAACCGTATATATATATCGACTAAAGTGAAAGATCTTTTAAAATAAGGTGACATTAGATTCAAGCTCCAGAAACAAAAATAAGGCTCTTTAAGATGAAATGAATAACATTTAAGGAACCTATACTAAATGCCTAATTCTTTATGGTAAATTACGCAGGGGTTATCTGCATAAGTCACTTTAGATTCGCCTTCGTGGAGATTCTTTCTAGGAGGAAAGCATTCGATTTGAATAGCACATGGAGGAAGATTTAAAAGCGACCAGGCAGCAACCTATTCGTCAGAATTCGAACCTGTGTCAAGTTGGCGGTAATTAATGTGTGTATGTACTTGAAATGTTAAAAGTTTTAGCATATTGAATTTTGAAGTATGCAAAACATATTGATTATGTATTATAATTCGACCTGTTTTAAATTTCCAAATTTTGTAAACGAAAAATAGTTTTGAAGAAGTTGAGAAAATTTGAATTGTTTCAATTATGACAAAATGCTCAAGGGTTATCGGCTTAAAGGAAGGAATGCCTCCATTTGGAACATTCTAAGATGAAGAGCTTGATAGCGAACAGCAGCAACTAGAGACACACTAGAAGAGGTCAAAGATTCGGTGTGTTTTTAGTAAAATTTTAGAAACGATAAGTGCTACAAGAGAACACGTTGTTTCACATTTAAAAACTTTAGTTAGTTTTATTGTGCTTTCGTCGTTTATCAGGTGTTATTGGCTTATTAATTGATATGGAATAAATAAGAAAATAATAAGACATCAATCATAGATGTCTCTGTCAAATAAATCCTTTATGAAGAAAAGTCAGCTTCAGATGCTACTGTGTAGAGACATTAGTATTTTTTGGGAGGCCGGGGAGATGAAAAATTAGCAACGCCTTTGCCGGGAATCGAACTGTGTACCTTTTAATCACGCGCTGAGCGTGCGACTATTACACCACGAAGGCATGCCAAGAAGGCGGAGAAATACCTTATATACTCCCCCTTTTAAAGGGCGACTGCGGTTTCCAGGGCACCTAATCGCCAAATCCCGGGTGAAGAGAATCATCATCCGACAACCTATTTAGTTCGGGCGCCACTGTAGAGACATTAAGTATTTTTTGGGAGCCCGGAGAGAGGAAAAATTAGCAACGACTTCGCATGGAATTGAACCGCAGACCTCTCAGTTACGCGCTTAACGTGCAGATCACCGCACCACGAAGGCATGCCAAGAAGGCGGAAGAAATACCTGATAACTGTTTCTGTAGAGCTAACTAATTTAGCAAAAGCTCACAAAAATAAGCAATAAGCAACTGATATAGAAATTCTGGCTTCAGGGATACTTCTAAATGCTGTGGATTCCTTGACAAGAAATGTCAAGAAATCAGAGGCATGAGCAGTAGATGCAATCGCCAGTAAAACGAAACGATTAAATTGTGCATAAAGAAATGCTTTTTCTCTTCATGTATGTTATAGAGACAGAAATTATGCTTTCTGCTGTTCCTTTAATGAAAAGCGAGCTATGGGGCACCAGCAGTGGAAGCGCGTTTTGAAATAAAACTTCTTAAGGGGAGAAAGTCTGAAAGCCTCTAAGGTAAGGTTAAAATTTATTTCCTTCTAGGAGAAAAACGAATGCGGCAGCTTTGTAAAAAACTGTTGATTTGGAGCATGGTGCCATTTATTGCCTAAATGACCCCTTAAATTATAAAGCACGCAGAATACTAGAAAAATGTATTTTCTTGAGAGACATTTGGTTGAGCATGAAATTACTTCGGCGAATTTCTACGGGGAACAGGATGAGAAATTATCATACACGCCTTTTCTTGGGGCGATGTAGATAAACATGTGAGGGGCCTTATTTTAATTGCTACGTGACTATAATTCGTTCGGAAAGATTGTGGTGGTTTTGGCGGAATGTGATTGACCAATTAAGTTCCCGTGAGGCATGGCTGCGTGAGAAGTTGGCTTTTAATTAATAATTTGGTCTAGAGTCACATAGGAAAGATTTTTGTCGAAACAGAGGTTGTTTTCGATTTTAGCTTTTGGACTTGCTTTGAATCTGACGAAGAAGTGGGTGAGAAAGAAGAAGGAAAAAGAGGAAGAATGTGGGCAATAATTAACAGATAAATCGATAAAGGTTCTTCCCTTAGACTGACAGACGTTACAGACGTTTAAGAAATGACTGAGGGATAAATGTTCTTGCCGTACCCAGAAGTCGCGTTTATGTACCGCTCTTCCGAACATAGAGTTGTAAGCATTAAGACGTGATTCTAAAACTAGTACGTTTTGGCCGGAAGTGGTAAGTTGAAATTAAGGATCGATAGCAAAGGAAGTTTGATTCAAAATTTAACTGTTAATAAAATTAACATAATCCTTACAACTCTATGTTCTTGACTAGTATTTACATTATTTATGGCACTGTAAATTATCAAAGTAACTTAATATTTAACAGTGGTTTGCGGCTTTACCCTATAGAATGATAAGCTGAAAGTGCAGCATTGTATACATATGGTTTTAATTAACCAGCTATAATGATTATACTTTACTTCTTTCCGTAGCCCTCATGCAGATTATTTGTTATGTACTTAAGCCGAGGGTTTGAATGTGTTAAGAGTTAGAGCTTCTGTACGATTTGCGTTGCAATTACGTATCATCGCCAGCTCTGCCAAAGTTATTTTTGCTTTAGCATCTTGTTATCCGACCAGAAGACATTTAAATACGTGCCGTTAATTATCTCGAGCCAACTTAAGTAATATATTTTGTGTGTAGTCTCATACTTCATTACCTAAATTTGAATTTAAATTCATTTTAGTTTAAATACCCGCAAGTGGCGGTGTTTCACCTGTTCATCTGGAGTTTCATCGATAGTGCTTTCTGCTAACTTGAAAAGTTAAATAAAAGTTATTTAAACCTTTCTACGACTTTGTCATTATCAAAAAAATAGCGATAACTCGCTTCCAGCCTGTGGAACATTGAGTGAAACTTGTAGACATTACAGAACCCTACGTACTATCCGAGAGATTCATTACATTTCTTTAAACATTGTATGTCTACTTCTATACACTTAGTTCTTAAAGAAATAGGGATTAATGACATTATTAACGTTAACTGTACAATTAAGCAAATACATCTGTGCATATTTTGTTATGAAGTAGGGTTGTAAGAAAAGCATTGTTAAATATAATTTAGGAAAGTGTTTTAATTAATTCCTTATTTAAATAAATCTTGTCTTCTTCGTTTTCAAATAAATAACTTTACTTACATCATTTTTCTATATTGAAATATTGTTACGAAATATAGCATTGAGTTGCATTCAATGAAAGAAATTTGGTATAATTTATTCATTAAAACATCTTAATGATTTTATAAATGCTATTATTCCCCATTAATTGTTTGAGTATTTTAAATATTATTTATGCAAAAACGTAATTTATAAAGCGTTATTTATAAAATACAGATATAATCCTGAACCACTTGCATTTACGAAAGTTACGTAAAAATTATTGCATTTCCCTTTATGTGCTTTTGTGATCTAAAATACTGGAATATGCAGTTAGCAACTGCAAATTCTAAGGTTCACATCCCGGGGAAAGCGCTGTTCATTCTTCATCTTTCTTGCCCCGAAATGTTAAATATTCTCTGAAGTGGCATCCCAACTAAAATATAATGGATTACGACTTGTCACCAAATGGGAAGACACCATTACAAATGGGAAGACACTGTCCAAAAAATCGTTTATAGGATCTTGAAAATGTGCTTTCTGGAATCTTTCAAAATGTTCGGAGGTTAGCCCAAAACTATTAAATTTTACCCTAATGACAATAAATTTTGCTGCTCCGATAGATTTCAGCAGACTTTCTAGTTCTCCGTAGGCTACTTTCACAGTTAGAATATTTGTTTGCATAAAACTGCAAGTATTTTAAAAAATAAAGCAATTAAACACAAAATGGAACTACAGCCGAAGAATTAAAATATTCAAAAAAGTGTAGTGGTTCTCTAATTGGGGTATACCTATTCAAATAAAGTTTCATACAGATAATAAAAGTCATGCAGATCAAAACATGGAAGTGCATCTTTTCTTAGAAACATATCTTTGGGGATTTTGGGGATTCATTATCTCTCAGTTTCAGAATTATAATTGAAAATTTTGATTAGAAAATTCTGTATTTCTTTATTTGCTTTTTTTGAAAGAAATTAAAAAAGAAAATGTATTTTACTTATTAGATACGTATTATGAAAAATGTATTACATTATAAGAAATATGTAATTTTTTATTGTATCGTTTCTTTAACTGATAATAACTATTTGTAATAAAGAATAATGCTAATACAATGTAAATAGGATTGTACGATTTTAAGATACTTTTAAATAAAAGTGTATTTTTACAATAGTTCGGAGGTTAAAACTATTGTAAAAGGAGGTATTGACTTGCCTCAGGCAGCTGGCAAACAGTCATAAATGTTGACACTTGCAGAGAGAATTTCATCTAAGAGATAATATTAGTCTTTCCGGCCCACCAGCGGCCGAATGGTAAAGACGCTGAACAGTTCGGTCCGAGGTTCGAATCCCGCGAATGGGCTGGCTGCATGGGCATTTTCGTGGTTTTCCCCATGTGTAACGTGTATACGAGCCAGTTTGCCTTAGAAAGTCCTCCACGAAGGCATCCCTCCTTTTAGACAGATAGCCCTAACGTGCTTTGCCATAATTGAATAATTATAATCCTAATCCTAATTAGTCTTTCCGTTATCAGAAATAGGTACAGTTACTGAAAGACTATTCGAAAATAACTGAATATTTCGAGCTCTGAAAAGGATTCAAGGGTTCAAATCTTAGGAAATTTTTCATCATTCGAATCTTTTTGAATCTTAGCCTAGAAAACAATAAATATTTCAAATGAAAACTTTGTAAAGACGTTTTATTGACTTTTATCGAAATTTTTGTATGACGTAGATTTTATTGACGTCCAGTAACAGCACTCATTGCAGAAGAATGCAATTGTCTTAGTTTCAGCGGTATCTGGATCACCAATATCACCTCGTGGCGGCCTTGAGAGCCACGTGTCAAATGCTGTTATGAACTCGAACTCTTGAATTAAATTAACTTTTGATTATCTCAATTTTCTGGAGAGTTTCTAGAATTCTGTTTTGGCGTTTATCTATGTTATGTTAACACTTTAAATAAACTTTTTCTCTTTCACAATTGCTTTAATTTATAAAATTAAAAATAAAATGAAGATATTGGACTATTACTGAAAGCAGTATTTTTGCCAAATTATATTATGAAAATGAATTTAGAACTTTAAAAAATTTTAATAATATACTTTGTTTATTAAAACTGCCGTTTTCAAAAATTGCTTTCTTGAATTCGCTTTTCATTAAACGGAAATTTTGATTTAATTAAAAACTTTTAATATTAAATAAAGACTTTTTGTCATATTCTTTTATTCTTGTGTGAGAGATTCAAGAGATAACAAATCCGAAAGCTTCTAGAACATGCTAGGATTCGGATTTGAGAAAATTTAGGATGTGTTCGAGCGAAAAATGTGAGAAATACTCGAATACGTAATAACTATAATATCACAAAATAACAATTTGCGAAATAAATAATAAATGAAACCAAATTTTAAATAGAATTAATATATAACAAAATGCAAACAAATAGACATAAAACTATTTGCATAAATTACAAAAAGTAATTATTTTGCGATTCCAAGCAGAATTTACCCTCCTGAATTAAAGGAAATCACTTGAATTATAAATTTCTTTGTCAATTTCGACATTTTGAGAATCTGTAGAGCAAAGCACAAACCAAATCAGTATGCAGGCAATAGTCCTGCTTGGATGACCTAATTAGTTGCGCAGCAATGATCCAATCAAACCATCGTTAAATCGAAACGTCGAGATCTCTCGTTGAAGTAGTAGTTACCTAATAAACGCTATCATGATGAAGTGTTCATCACTTCGGGATCTGGAATACCAGGGGAATATGAAACAGGTTTCAGCATAACATAATATTACGGAAATCGCCGATGTAAATGTATTTGAAAACATGAATATTTAACACACAATAATACATAAACGTGTACTGTATATAATGTTGTATAATAAGCATGTTATTAATTAGTTGGATTTGGAAGAAGGAAATTAGTATGTTGGCAAGAGTATTAGGTTCCCTCTGCAAATTTATTTGAACATTAAGTATATTAGAATATAAGAATCTTCTATGATTTTTGTGGTTAAGTGTTTAAGTCTTCTTTTAGCAAAAATGCTTCACTTTTGGTCTCATTGTAATTTTAAAATTTGAACTGAAATTAGAGTTTTCTGTCAAAACCTTTTTGTGCTGAATTTTGAAATTTTTTGAAATCCTCAGTTCCTTTGGAAAGTAATTCATCAATCTAATACCAAGTAAAAAAGACTTTTAATTCAATTTATGTTTCTTCTCCGATGATAGTTTTCTATTTCATTTCATTTAATACCTTATTATGAATTCAACAGTATATTTACATTTTTGGAAACCTATCTCTAGTTCAGTCTATCTGCAGGGAAACAAAACTTCACGTTCACTGGGCCTGTGGGCATATATAAAATCTAGAAATTTTGAGAAATAGTTCCTTAGGCAACGGTGCTTTTCCAGATGTGTTCCAGAATTTTTTCTGCTCAATATATTGGATGTTCTTAGTACACGTTTTCTTATTGTCCCATCTTCAGTATCAATTTGCAGGTTAGAATTTCAAGTATTTAGCAAAGTTTATAAATAATCAAGGATGTAATAAATCTTGATGCTCTTAATTTACAGTCTAAAAATGTATCTTAGGGTTATCTTAGAAGACTGAGGTTAGCAAAATGACTATTTATACAACATGTAATTACATACACATAAGTAAAATATTTTTGAATGGTAAAGTTTCTGCAGCAAAGTTATTAATGGTAAGCAAATCTTTTTTACAATAAAATATTATGACAATGATATTGAAGCTTTCAATTAACATATAAAAAATTGTGGAACTGAAATTATAGAATAAATTAAATAAAAAACTGATTACTGAGGTCTATTTAGCGTCCCTTAAAATAATATCATGAAACTCTTAAATTTAAAAATGTAATGCCCAATTTTCGCAAAGGCCTTTAGGTTGGATTATAACAAGTTTCTCTATTAGCTCTTAAATAAGTTTATTTAGAATGGTCATTATTTTTGCTATAAGATTTTCGTAGCTCATGTACTTCTGGGATTTGCTGACTCTTTTGGCTTTAGGTTGACAGTTGATTTCTTCCCTCTGATGTCTGGTAAGATTCAAATTCGGAGATCACTGGTGTAGATAGTTGTTTAAGAATCTAATACAATAATCTATCCTTAACATTCAATTCTGTGTGTTTCTAGTTATCATCGAGTTGAAAGATAAATCAATTTCTAATGTTTGATTTTCATAGCACTGCTATGCTTATTGTTTCCAATACAACAGCTTGAACTTAATTTCTTTAAAATTGTGCACTCTAAACGTTAAATTTTTCGAATGTACTAGTTCCATTTTGTCTTTAGTAAAATTCAGAATTTGTTCTGCAAAGTTCACATAGCCTCATCCTTACTAATAGGTCAAGGACTTAATTCTCGTGATTCATTACAAACTCAGTATCTTTCTTTTCTCTACTTGGCTTCTGTCTTACGCAACTTTTCCAGTTTGTTCTCTTAATAATATTCTACGTTTATGATAAATACGTTTAAGAAGATATTTGTATATCATAATATTTTCCGCTGAGACGCAATATTTTGGGCTCTAGTTCTTTCATTTTATCGAATTTCTCTAAAACGCCCCCTCCCCCTTCGCGTGGACGAGTAATTTATAAGACTTTCTAAAAATATGTATCGAGGCTGTTCGCACATTTTTTAGGCAAATTTGCTTTGCTGTAAAAACAAAACTTCTGCTTGGAATCTTTTTTTAACTGCAAATATATTGAACTGCACCTATATATAACTTAACTACATTTTTCAAAGTAAAAATTATACTGACAGTTTTGTTTTAATGCAAAATGTCGCTTTTAAAGAAGCAATGCCTATGTTTGTATTCTTTCCGAAGAAAATTATTCATAGCTAGTTATTATAAAACGTTGTGAAAGCCATGATTTTCGCTATCTAAAGCTAAGACAGGTAATGTTCTCAAAACAAAGGAAAAGAACAAGAACGTCAACATTTATCTTCAGGTGGACACATTGTTCCAGATATGTATCCAAGGAAATAAAAAGAATGTTTCGAATGTTGCAAAAGTAAGCTCTATAAAGTTAAAAGAAAATCCATCAAATCAAAGGACAGTTGCCAAATTATTAAAATGCTCAGTGTCAACTGTAAAATAAGAGATTAATGCTGATATGAACATCATCTTTCTTCACACATATCGCCGAACGCACAGCGCTGCAGAATTCTTTATGAAAAGCATTTATCCGCACAAAAATGGAAAAATGTTTTCACGGTAGGCGAATCCTGGGTTTAATTAAATATATAAAAATTTATCAATTTATTATTATCAAAGAGGAGAAAAAATATTGAATCACGGTTCAAGCAATCTAAAAATAGTTTTTCTAAGGGATTTATGATTGTTAATTTTCTTTTCATATAACGGCAAATTAAAAATAAAAAGAGTGCTGAAAAATGTTAAGATCAACTCCAAAATATTATCAAAACCTAATTTATACCCAGTTTTCAAATATCAAATACATTCTCTATACACACAGTGTGATCAATCAGTCGAACTGCATCAAGACAAAGCAAGCAGCGGCACTTCAAAATGTACTATTAATTTCTTGAAAACAATGGAACAAGAAAAGGGTATCAAGGGCATACATACCCTTCACTCATATCCCTACTTAATCTCCTGATCTATCACCAATGTATATTTGCTCTTTTGGAGTTTTAAAAAGCGGGTTCTCGAAACGTTGACCTACAACTTCCTTAGACTTTGGAAAGCTGTTCGAAAGCCATGGAATACAATACCTCTTCCGATACTGCAAAAGGCTTTATTGTCTTGGAAATTACGGTGTATAAAGGTCGTGAAGAATAAGTTTTATCAACCGTTTCTTAGTTGAATTATTAGTTTGAGATTTTCCAAGAACATCTTTTATTAACAAATTAAAACTATTCCAGTCACTTTAAATATCATTTTAAATATTATCTTAATCTGTCACTTTGAAGGCTAATATTCCATAAGCGGGGTAAGCTGGCGCCAAACTATTTTGGCCTTCAAAATTTGGCAAATTTTTTTGGCGACAATGAAAGCACTAAGATGTGATTTTTAAACTTTTAAGTTTTGCAGTAGTGAAACGCCGTTATTTTATGTAAACAGAGTAGTAAAATACTATTTGAGTAAAACAAAGTCCAACAACTTTGCAAGTAAAAACGTTCTAGCTATGTAATTCATTATAAAATAGTAGAATGAACAATTCTTGTAAATAATTATTGAGTAAATAAATATATACACTTAATCCAGAGCGCTGCGAAATGAGTTTTAAATGTAAACAGAATAGCAAATTTTTCTTTACATTGGTGAACAGCGATTATTATGTGCAAACAGAATAGTACATGGAATTAATTAAATGATAAAACAACGACTTGGAATTCAACACACTAAACAACTTTCGTTCAAAACTTTAAGTATTTCGCATCTTTCGATTGCCACATGCAAGAAACAAAACAAAACAAAACAAAACAAAACAAAACTAAATAAAATTAAATGAAAACATTCATAACTTCACGTCATCTGAAATCCAACATTCTCCTACCAACAACAACTTAATCTTCTGAAAATATCCATATAAATATAATATTAAACATATATAAATATATATTAAACAGTAAAACTTTTAAAAACACAGTATTTCAAAATTAAATTTAAAAAAAATCTTCTGGCTACACTAAATTCGCACTCTTGCAATTACCGAAATAAAGCTATAGGTTTGCCACAATAAAACATACAGCCGGAAACCACAACCAAATCAAAATCTCGCCAAATAAAATCTCGCCAAGTTTGACGCTCACTCCAATTATGGAATATTAACCACTTTAAATATTATCTTAATCACAAATACAGATTTAAAAATTACCTCTAATCTTAACACTTGTCTTTGAAACAGCAGAGCAATTAGGCTGCAAATGAGTATGTACTTATTGCATGTGGGAAACCCTTGGATTTAATTCTTATAAATATTTACATATCGGGTATAAAAATTATTCTTAACAAAAACTGAAACATTTTAGTCAGAATACAATGTGTAACCAACTGTTTAATTTTAAGATAACATAAAATGCTCTGTTAGTTAAAACAAACCTTAGTTGTTTCAGAATTCCAACATAGCTGTTTAACATATTGTTAAAATTTTGCATTTTATTGTTTTTTACCAATAGATACATTTGTAGAGACATTAGGTAATTTTTTTAGATAGCAGGCAAAATGGAAAATATGCAGCGCCTTCGCCGGGAATCGAGCCACGGACCTCTGGAATACCGGCCCAGCGTGCAGAACCACTACACCACGAAGGCACGCTAGGAAAGCGGGAGAAATACCTTATACATTATCATAAACATATACAAATTCAAAATAAATGTTTCTAGATTGAACCTTACATAAGTATGATTTTAAGAGTCTGAAATTTTAATTTACGACAACCAGACTAAAAAACAAAACAATCAAGAAATTACTTATATTGAATTTTAAATTATAGTATACCGAAATGAAAATCACAGTCAAATAATTTGAAAATAATAATTTATAATTTGTGCATTATGATTTACTCAAAAGCACTGCAGAACTGTTAAAATTTTACGATGTCGGAAAATGGGAGAAATCCGCAATGATCTCTCTGAGATTCGAGCTTCGCACCTCTTGAATACGCATCGAGCCTACTTCCAGTTACACCACGAAGATATGAGGAAAGGAGGGAGAAAATACCTTATACACTCCCTCTTTTAAAGAGCGAGTAGGAATGAGGGTACCAAAGCGCCAAGTCCTGATGATGACGAATTACCATCTACCGCCTTTTTAGTTCAGTCGCCAATTAGAGTCTTTTAGAATTTTTCGATGTTGGGATAATGGAGAAATTGGAAATCCCTCTCCAGGATTCAAACTCCTGATCTCTTGAATACGGGTCGAGCGTGCTTCTAGCTATATCACGAAGACGTATGGGAAGGAGGGAGAAAATACTTTATAACCTAATTGTATAGACAATATATGTTATTCGTGTGTGACTATGAAGATTAAAATAATAAGATACTGAAAAACACAAATACATTTATTTCTTAAATTAACAGGATATATTAATCCTTTGAACGCAGTTGGAAGGTTTTGAAATTTATGACCAAGATTAATGGAAATCGTTAACTGTAAGATTGGGTGAATTCTGCCAATGATTCCGCCAATCAGAATTAGATTACGATTAGTTTTTTTCTATTTTTAATAAAGAGTTACAATGTAAAAAAGAACATGGAATTTTAGAATTTATAGTTAAAATAGAATTTCTCACGTAATGACCAGCATTACAAAATCTTTTATGACCAATGATGTATAAAACAATGTCTAGGATTGCAAGCCTAGATTATTGACGTCAAATATTCTCACGCATGTCGAGCTTTTTTAACCTGTTAAGTACTTATGGAAAAGGCAAAATTCATAGTTAACATATTATTTTCGCGTTTAAGGACTGGTATTATTAAACCTTAGACATATCCATGATCTGTTGATGAGTGTTGTGTATAAACACAGTTAAATCATTTTCAGTACAAATATCCTCTATCTAGTGCAGTTTCATTAAAGAATGATAAGTCAAAATAATTTTGAAATCTTTATGTAATAAGTAATAGAGTTTTACTTAACTTAATGGCATCTTTAATGGCAGTTGTCGGCATTGGTCATCTTTCGTCTTCCTCGTTTTCAGAAGGAGACACATTTCGCTGTGTTTCTTGGTGTTCTTCGTTCAAGATTTGTTGGATTTCTTCTGTTGTCAGTTCATCTTCATGTTCGATTATGAGCTCTTCTATGTCATCTTCGTTCACCTCCAATTACAGATCTCTAGCAGTTGTCAAAGTTTCATACATAATTTCAGGGGTGTCTCTCGATCACCTCCGTCTCCTTGAACGAAGGATGGACACAGCGTTCGCAATTTTTTCCAGTATAGAACTTTGAAGTTTAATAGGCAAGCAACATAATTCATGAGAGATTAAAAACGGTTTTTGTTCCGTTGAGTTTGGCAGCCCTGCACATTATGCTCCGAAAGGCGAGAAGTGTTGGTTAGAATTCGTTTTAGTTCGTTATCTGAATATGTGTTCATTGTCCGAACACAAAACTCTTACGTGGAAGTGTTCGTTGTCCGATTTGTTCGCAGTCCCAACTGTTCGTTTGTAGGGTTTATATTTATTTTAACTAACATTTATTTTAAGTTTAAACTATCTTTCCTGTCAAGCCTTACTTTCCCCTGGAACTGCCAATGCCAGAATATGTAAATTTGAGTAGAACGCGCAAGCATTCAAATTATCAGCGGAAGTATTCTGATTTAAATAGAAGGAAACAAGTTCGGTGTGAGAGATTCTCTTACTTAGCGAGCGCGGAGGTAGTTAGCGAGAATTGAAGAACCCCGCGTTGCGGCCTATGTGCTTGGCGGGAAGTAGTGGTCATCGTTCCAGTGAGCTTCAAGTCTGCTGAATTAGCAGCGGTATTGTAAAACGCGGCGAGTTAGTTATTTTAGAGAGCCTCGTAGTTAGAATCTTGTCTTTATTTTCTTTTCAGATTATTATTTTTATTTGACTGCCAAGTTGGCACAGTTTGTAAGCGTCAAGAGGACGCAATTGTAATTTATTACGTTGAATAAAAAGGGACTTAAACCCTTTACAAGACTCTGTGGTTTATACAAGCTTTCACAGTCACCCTTGGTTGCGTGCAAGTTGGAGGCACGCAACGTTATATTGGCGCCCGAACACTTATCGAACTGAAATGGCCGAAAACTGGATGGAAGCCGCTGGACAACACCAAGAAATGACAACGCAGTTAGAAGGATTTGGATACCTGGTCCAGACTTTGAGAGCATCAATCAAGCCAAATGTCTATTTCGACGGAAAAAATTCGGTGTCCGTATTTTTAGAAGGTATAGAAAACCATTTTCAGCTCTACCCTGTGCCTGAAAGACAAAAAGTTGCCATCGCCACATCAGCACTAAGAGGACAGGCCGCGCTATGGTGGAAAAATATAGGCAAATTTCTTCTAGGTGAATTTGGAAGCCCGACGTATACATTTGAAAATTTCAAAAAATCGTTAGTAAAGGCCTTCCCCATAGTGAAAGATCGCGCACGGCTGGAAGCCGAGCTATATAGTTTCTATCAACGGGATACAGCAGATTTGACGGACTTTATTTTACGAAAAATTAAGCTAACGGATATGCTGTATGGGAAAAAACCCGATGCGGAGATTATTGAAATAATATTACCAAGATTGTTACCCGCTGTCCAAGACTACTTTGAAATTAGAAACCCAAACACATTGCAGGAACTTTTCGAATTGGCGGTGAAGTTTCAAAATCGCAGAATAGCGGAAAAAGCGAGAGGAGAAACATATTCTCAACATACCCGAAGGAAGGAGGAAACCAGAAATGGAAATCGCTCATATGGGGGAAAGAACTATCAAGCTAACGCATCGAAACTCGAAGGTCAAGGCTCAAAAAGAAAATTTGAAAATAAGCATCCGCGTACCCAGAAGACACAGATTGAAAGGAAAGATTTAAACGACTAGAGGGGTCTGTGAAAGGGAGGGTCCAGACCCCGGAAGTTTTAAAAAAACCCTCAAATAGACATTTAAATACAGTCATCGTAAAAAACTCACAGCTACCAATTATACAAGTCCTGGTTAGCGATGTACCAGTAGAAGCCCTCATCGATACAGGAGCAGAAGGAAATTTCATGAGTGAAAAGTTCTTCAAAAAGAATTTTTATAGGATACGACTCTTTAAAACCAGAAATACGGAAATTATAGCGGCGCAAGGAAAAACATGTCACTGCATCGGGAAAGTATCATTAAAGGTACAGGTAAAAGAGGAAAATCTCAAAGTATTAATTTTTGTGGTGAAACACCTGCAACACTCTCTTATTTTAGGTATGGACTTTTTAAGGGCCGCGAGGGCCAAATTAAATTTTCAAGATAGTTCCGTGGTGTTGGAGATGGACCAGAGGGTGGTGGAACCTGTGGAGACACCGCAATTGGACCTTAGCCAACTGAATGACCATGAAAGTAAAGCAATACAGCAAGTGATGAGTAATTTTTCTCATTTGTTTTCAGAAAAACCAGGAAACTGTCAAATCGTGACTCACAAAATTCAATTAAATGCCGAAAAACCTTGTAGGACTAAACCGTATCGCTATGATAAACAAAAAGACTTAATCATCGAAGAACATATTCAGGAGATGTTAAAGAATAAAATAATAACGCCCATAAATAGTGAGTACGCGAGTCCAGTCGTACTATGTAGGAAAAAGAACGAGTTTCCTCCTTCAGATAAAAGGGCTTGGAGGTTTGCTATCGATTATAGAAAACTAAATGGTATCACTAAATTTCCAGTTTACCCTTTGCCGGTTATAGACGAGATCATTAGACAGATCAAATCGACAAGATATATGTCTACTTTGGACTTAACGTCTGGCTACTATCAAAAAGCTATGAGACCCGAAGATATACATAAAACCGCGTTTATAACAAAATCGGGCACTTATGCATTTTTACGCATGCCTTTTGGGTTGTGTGGGGCCCCATCAACATTCCAGAGAGCTATGGACATTGCTCTAAAGCCTGTCCTAGGAAAATCAACTTTAATTTATCTAGATGATATAATTATAACGAGTAGTACGTTGAAACAACACATTAATGACTTCGAACAAGTTTTTAAATTATTAAAAGAGGCCGGTCTTACAATTAACGCCTCAAAATGCAAGTTCGCAACTAAAGAACTTAAATATCTCGGTTATAAAATTTCGCAAAAGGGTATAGAAACGCAAGATTCAAAAATAAAAGCTATCAAGAATTTCCCACCGCCCAACACCGCCAAGAAACTTTCGTCTTTCCTTGGATTATGTTCTTACTATCGATCTTTCATAAAAGATTTCGCTAATATTGTTGAACCACTCTTAGTAATCAAAAGAAAAAAGAGTAAATTTACGTGGACAGCGGAAGCTAACACAGCTTTTGAAAGATTAAAAGAAGCGCTTATTAATGCCCCTGTTTTAAAATTCCCTGAGGGGGACGAAAACCTGGAAATTGCGGCAGATGCGTCAGACTATGCGGTGGGTGCGGTTCTTATGCAAAATAACCATCCGCTAGCATTTTTTAGTAAAACATTGAATCAGACACAAAGGAATTATACAGCTACAGAAAGAGAAACTTTAGCCGTATTAATGGCTGTACACAAATTTCGAGTTTATTTCGGCAAATCGCCAGTAACAGTCTTTTCGGATCATGCGGCTGTTGGTAGACTTTACTCAGGAAAAAACCTAACGCCCAGGTTAATAAGATGGGCTTTAAAACTCCAAGAATATAATATCACAATAAAATATAAACCGGGTAAGGAAAACAATGTAGCTGACGCACTTTCTCGTATAAAACTGGACGATGAAGGAAATGAACTTAAATGCGCTGTGTTGACTTCAAAAATTTTAGATTCTAGAGATACGGTTATTACTGAACTGAAAGCTGATCCTGAATTTGGAAATATCTATGCTTATTTGAAAGACCCCGAAAGCTTTGAGCATACAGATATCGATGCGATAAGAAATAGAGCAAAAAACTATGAAATAATAGATAATTTATTAATCTATACGAAAACAACAAACGAAAATCTTGAGTATAAGCCAGTCATCCCAGCCTCGCTTCGATTAAGCATTTTGAAGGAGTTGCACGAAGCAAAAACAGCGGGCAACCTAGAGGTCAGAAAGACTTTAAAAAGGGTACGCGAGGCGGTATATTTCCCGCAATTATACAAAATAGTAACGGCGTATGTCAGGTCCTGCAATCAATGTCAGTTAATAAATGATATTAATTACTGCCCGGTCGGGTACTTAAATAGCATTCGCGCTACATTTCCGAATGAAATTTTAGGCATAGATCTTCTTGGTCCCTTCCCCCAGAGCGAGTTAAATAAAAATCGTTTTCTTTTAGTAATAGTAGATCATTTTTCAAAATGGACAGAAATTGTTCCACTTAAACGCGCGTCAGCCAAAACAGTCGCAGATGCATTCTTACACAGATACATTTTAAAATACGGTGCACCCATAAAAGTCATTAGCGATAACGGAAAACAATTCATTAGTCAAATATTTGAAAACATATGCAATGGACTTGGCATACGCCATATCAAAATGGTTCCGTATAGACCACAGGCTAACATAGCAGAAAGAGTTAATAAAAACATAGTAAAAATAATTCGCAGTTACGTGAGCACACATCACAAGCGCTGGGATGGCTACATAAATGAATTAGCTTATGCTTTAAGAACGGCACATCATGATACTACGGGAAAAACTCCAGCAGAATTATTTTTAGGCAGAAAGTTAATTACGCCTTTAGATAAATTATTCTTTGTGCAACAAAGAGAGCAGGAGTTTAAACAACAAGATGTGCAAAAGTTGATTGATCAGGCGCTTAAAACCTCGGATACGGCAAGAAATAGACAAAAGTTATATTATGATAGAAAACGCCGTGAAGCAGATTTTAAAGTTGGGGATAAAGTATTGAAGCGGAAATTTTCTTTATCAAGTGCCCCAGACAATTTTATGGCAAAGCTAGCTCCAAAGTTTGAAGGCCCCTATGTAATTCAGGAAATCAAAGGGGTAGTATTATATCTTAAGAACGACAGAGGGGAAATCTGTAAAGCAAGTCCCGACCAGGTGAAAAAATACTATGATCCAAATGATTTTGAAATCCTTAAAAGTTTCTTGCAGGACTCAAGTCTAAACGAAATAGAAGGGCCAGAGACTGGAACAACTATTCCACCACCCAAGAAACGGAGAACTGAAGAGCGACCTAGCACTTCTACAACCCGGACGTCGGTATCAAAAAGAAAAAATGATTTTCAAACTCCGGCGTTTAAGAAAAACAAAAATACAGATGAACCGGGTAAAGAAACCGTGGTAAAGACGAAAACACCACCTACAAAGGATGGCAGGAGAAATTACACATCAAGGAGAACGCGCACACGGCCATAGAGTCAGGTGCCAGCAAGGCCGCCGTTCCGGAAACTGAAACGCCAGCAGGAGGCACAAAAATACGAGGAACAGAAGAAATTCAAGAAGGACTCCAGACCGGAGGACGTCAAGACCAGCCGTCCCAGGCAGAAACGCAAAGGCCAACAACCAGACGATTACTCCGTCAAGAGGCCAGCATGTAGAGGACGCAAAAGAAAGAGCAACGTGGACGACACTCGGAGATCAATAAGGAGAAGATTGACATCCATGAAACCTCTAACTTAGGATCAATTTTGCCAAAAACGGATGACGGAGTTTCAAGCATCGAAAACTCAAAGATAAGTTAAAACCTTCTATAAATTTTTTTTTCTCTTTTGTTCCGAAATGTTATGCATAAGTACGAAGTTCTATGTTTTGACGAAAGTCAATATGTCTCGGTTGAGACTTAGTTTTGTTTTACTTTATTTAGCTAAGGCAAAAGTATTATTTTCTTTAAGTGTAAAAGCTAAAAACAAGCATTTTCTGTTGGTCGAAAGACTAATTCTGTTATGTTAAAGCCAAAATTTGGCCGAAGATAAAAATAACTTCGTATTCTTGTATTAATAAGAATTTTACTTTCAGTGCCGCCAGCTCGGCGAAGAATGAGTAAAGTAAAAATTTATTTTCTCTTATTCATTTTATGGTAAATTGTAAAAAGCATATGTATTAAAAATTTGTAAATGTATGTAAATACTTGAAGGTTATGTAAAAGTAGAATTTAGTCTAGAAGCATAAAATTGTAGATGCTAAAAGTGAATGCTTAAAAGCAATGAAGTCAAAATTTAAGTATTAAACTGTAAAGTCATGCTTTAGAGCGAAAGCCTGCATGTTTAAAGATGAATGAGGGGGAAGTTAGAATGAATGTGTTTTGTAGGGTTCTCCACCTACATTTGAATTTTTAAGACTATTAAAGTAGCTCATTGAGTTGTAGAATGTCGAGTAAGGTGTGTCTATTTGGTTGTTGAATTCTAACACATCATGGTGGTTAGGGGAAGTGTTGTAAGACTAAAACACGAATATTCTCGTTTGACACCACACACGGTGGAGAGCCAGGGTAAAGTTAAATTAATGCTTGAAAAATTGAATGAATGTGAAGTAAGCAATAACTAAGAAAAACGAATCGTTTAAAAACAAAAATTTATTGTGTCAAGAAAGTGTAAATTTATAATGTATGTAGAAAGATACTGATACTTATTCCTTCCAGATGCTGGAAGGAAAGACCAAGATTGATTGATGAAGTCCAGGAAAAGTTGCTGTAAGAAGAAAGCTTTGTAACGAGCAAAAGAATTTTAGTATATAATTGTTACATAAGATTTTTTTTGTGTAAACGAGGCTTTCGCCAGTTAGTTCAGAATTAGATAAACTTACAACAGGTCGTTTGTAGGACCTGCTTCCAAGTTTTCCAAATTCTGGCAGCGGCAAATGTAGGGTTTATATTTATTTTAACTAACATTTATTTTAAGTTTAAACTATCTTTCCTGTCAAGCCTTACTTTCCCCTGGAACTGCCAATGCCAGAATATGTAAATTTGAGTAGAACGCGCAAGCATTCAAATTATCAGCGGAAGTATTCTGATTTAAATAGAAGGAAACAAGTTCGGTGTGAGAGATTCTCTTACTTAGCGAGCGCGGAGGTAGTTAGCGAGAATTGAAGAACCCCGCGTTGCGGCCTATGTGCTTGGCGGGAAGTAGTGGTCATCGTTCCAGTGAGCTTCAAGTCTGCTGAATTAGCAGCGGTATTGTAAAATGCGGTGAGTTAGTTATTTTAGAGAGCCTCGTAGTTAGAATCTTGTCTTTATTTTCTTTTCAGGTTATTATTTTTATTTGACTGCCAAGTTGGCACAGTTTGTAAGCGTCAAGAGGACGCAATTGTAATTTATTACGTTGAATAAAAAGGGACTTAAACCCTTTACAAGACTCTGTGGTTTATACAAGCTTTCACAGTCACCCTTGGTTGCGTGCAAGTTGGAGGCACGCAACGTTATACGTTAACCGATCACCTGTTATGGAAAATTCATATGTATTTTTTGTTGTGTATAATTAGTTCGTATTATTTTACTGTGCATAGTATATTCTTAGTTATTATAATATTTTACTGTGATTAATGAATTTGTATTGAGCTTATTTTAAATTAATGTATAATATTTAATATTGTTAAACTTTAAGTTTGGCAGAATTGTGTTACAGTTAAAAGGGCGCGGGTGTATTTCCGTTTCTCACGCGTAGGCTTCTTTGGAGGTTAGAGGTCACTGTCCAGCTTCATTTTCCTCTTTTCGCGGGGGTTGAAAACACGTGTTTTTCTCGTTCAGAGGCGAATAGTTCTAAGGGGCGGCGATATTTTTGACAGAGTTATAGGTTGGAAACATTTTTCTGTTGCGTGGGAAAGAAAGGGTCTGTCATCTTGTAGAAAGTTCTGAATTTCTGAGAATATCAGAGGCGATTTATAACCTTTTTTCTAATTGGCGAGTGGGAGTCCAAGTTTCCTTAAGATTGGCTAAATTTTTAATTTTAGTGTTGTTTGAGCCAATAGTGATTTTGAGGCGTTTCTTGGTGAGTGTCAACAGAGGTTTCTTAAGCCGTTGCAAGGGAGGCAGGAGACATCTTTTGAACTGGAAAAGAGATTTTTTAGAGAAGACTTTTAGCAGATTTTTTTTTGGAGTCTTAGCGGGTTTGTTTCTTGGACGGCGACCCCTTCGGGGCCGGCCGCGGTCAGGCGGTGCTGGGATGGAGCGGAGGAAAAACGCGGCGGTTCTTCGGGGGTTTACAGTTAAGCTGTTTATCTCCGAGATTCTGGTTATGGAGTCCGGTCCCAGGTAGTGCGGGCGCTCGTCATGTTGTCGGCGGCAATTCCTGTCTTGCGGTCTATTATTTGCAATTTCGTCGCTGATATTTTTTTTCCCAATTGTGGAAGAGTCTGAACTGCTCGTGCTGGAGTTCTATTTCATGGAAAGTCGTTATCTCCTGAGGTTTGTCATGGTCTGTTGTCTCCAGTTTCGTCCTCCTTCTCTTATCTTCAGTGAAACTTTGAAATCGGGAAGTTGATTGAGTTAAAATGCTGCTTGACGGAGGTTACTGCTGGAATTGTGAAAAAGTCCGGTTCCTGAAAAGGATGAAGATTTGGCAGTTATTGTTTCGGCGATTTGTGACTGGATCCGGGCAGCTTCCTGTGTCCGCGGATTTCGTGAGTGACTTTATATTTTCATTGGTGCTTTATTTTGATAATTAATCTTTTTAAATTTGGAAATGTTTAATACTAAAGCAAGAGCTGTCATGTTAAGTAGATAAAAATTGAATATTTTTACCAAATTTCTAGCTGAGAAAGTAATTTTTTTTTATTTAATGTTTAATAGTCAGAAGTTAATTGAACTAATTGGAGGAAGTGAATATTTGTTTTAATGTTTAAGTGCTATGTTCAATATGATTTATTCTAAATTAGCCTTTGGCCCACCAGCGGCCGAGCGGTAAAGACGCTGAACACTGGTAGTTCGGTCTGAGTTTCGAATCCCGCGAACGGGCTGGCTGCATGGGCGTTTTCGTGGTTTTCCCCATGTGTAACGTGTATACGAGCCAGTTTCCCTTAGAAAGTCCTCCACGAAAGGCATCCCTCCCTTTAGGCAGATAGCCCTCGTGTGCTTTGCCATAATTAAATACACACCTAAATTAGCCTTTTATATGAGTTTAATCTTCTTCAGTGTTCCTGTTTAAAATGATTAAGAACTGTGACGTGTTTCACTATGATTTTTGTGTTAATGGAATAATGTTCAAATTGAGATTGTTATGAAAAGAAAAAAAAAAAAACTATGAGTAACATTTAAAAGATTTTGTAGGGGTAGTCTGGCCAGCTATCTTAAATTATAATGTGTGGGAATTATCAATAAATGTGTTTATTATCTTTAATATTGTATGTTTCTTTTGTGTATTAATTGTAGTCTACTGTAGGTCACCTATGTGATCCTTACGGTAACATGGTTTTTTTCAACCGAACTTGGCTAATTATATTGCGGTAGTAAAAAAAAAAAATCAGTTTTAGTGTTGGTGACTATACGATCTGTTTACTGAATTTATTTTGATTTTGTTGAGTAGACTTCTTAATTGTGAGATTGTATGTTTCCCCGGTGTTTTGAAGAGTTCTGTGAAAGAGGTATTTGAAATGTTAAAGGTTTAAGGCTATCTCTAGATTTTGTATTGAAATTTATGTGTTTTCAGGTTGGAGATCTAAATTAGTTTTAATTTAGTGAGGGATAGCGTGTTAAAGATTTTGTTGTGGAAGTGCATTTTCGAATTTTGGGTTTGATAAATAATTGTGTTTCTACCAAAACACCAGGGAGGATATCTTTCTTTGATGTCTCTTAGATTTAAAAGTTTTGATTATGTAAGTACAAAGTTTTAGTAGTTTTTTTTTTTTTTTTTTTTCTGTCGCGGCACCAAGTAGACACTTAAATGTAAAAGATAAATTTAGTTTTTTTCTACGTAACAAATGGGCCGTGACCAGGATTGGAACTGTGTAGGGAATTTAATTTAATTAAGTGATTCATAAAAATCAAAATTTTAATTTGTAATTATTCAAAATTTGAGCTACACAACAAGTTTGGTTATATTCTTTTATTTGGCTTATTAATTCTAGTGTAATCTATTTCGGCTATTCGAGTTTACGCGAACTGCGTCTTCGATTTTGTACACTCAGACAATGTATTTAGGTGAAATTTTTCATGTAATAAACTCAGTTTTTCATGTTAAAAATTAATTTGATTTCTTAGTATTTAATATCATTAGTTGCAGAAAAATTAGCTCTTTAATTTGACATAACTTTCGTTTTCCTAACTTTAATTGCATTTTAGTTATGAGCTTTAATTAGTAGATTTTTTTCCGTTTTCATTGTGATTTCTCTTGTGGGGGAAGAAATGCCCTTTTCCGGTAAAATAGTCGCTTTTTTTCGAGTTTCAGCGTCCCCTCGTTGGGATGGTTTGCAGGGTTGTTGAAATTCCAAGTTTCCCCCTTCTTTAGGCGTGGTTATTTGGCGGCGGCTTGGCGACTTAGAATTTTCGTTGGGGTTTCAAAGTGGTGGCTTTGGCGAGTTTGCTAACATGAAGGAATGCTGTAGTTGCAACTGGTTTAACTATTGGCGAGGAGTGATTTGTGCCAAGTTGGAGTTCCGACGCTCTCCCTTTTAACGGGTTGTTTTGTGGGACGAGGTCACATTTTTGACTGTTTTCACTTGCCGTGAAGTAGTGCTGGCCTACAGCTGAATTTGAAAATTTCAAAAACGACACAACACACCCACTGTACATAGCTTGGCGTACGTTCGATTTGCGCTTCCCTGTTTCGTTACGCAAAAGGGATATTAATTTATTCTAACATCTATAAAATAATTTTCTTAATAAACATTGGTAACCAAAGCCTATTAAATAAACAGGGTATTTAATAGGCTTTATTGCAGAATATTATTTAACCAAAAGCCTATTGGGTAACCAAAGCCTATTGGGAAATTCATACTCAACATTATATGAGAATAATAAACATTGCAACAACTTTAGATAAACTAAAACTCAAACTGCGATTGAACCTCATTTTCTTGAAATACATTACGTAAAAATCACTAGAGTATATAAATTTAAATTGAGAAAGTGATTATTAGTGTTGCGTAAGGTTAATATTGCAACAAATCAAGTTTGGAAACAAATTAAAACACAAACATAGTGTATTGTATAACAGAAAGAAAGCTCTGAATAAAATAAGTTTTTTTAATGTATCCTCAAAACAGTTTAACCAAAAACAAGTTAAAACTTAATCCCGTGCTTAAGTGGATGAATTCATTGAATACAAATACTTCGGGCCGGGTATGTTTTTAATGCAGCAGAACAGGCTTAACGAAATGGGATATTCGTGTTTTTCTTGAGCTATAAAAACGCTTAAGAGACACATTCCCTTAGAAATATCTTCTGGAAAGGCTTCTGTTCACAAACATGCAGTGCATTATTCTTAGCATATAGCACATCAACTAATCTAAACTAAAAATAAACTTTGAATTAAGACGATGAAATTTGCTTGTTGTTGTTAAACTGATTTTTTATTGATTTTATTTCAAGAATTTTAGGAAGTATTCAGTTCCAATGGAGCCAGAATGCATTTATTAAAATTGTAGAGTATCTTATGCTAATTAACCTGTTATGATGATTTTTTTCCTTTACTAAAGCTTCTCCTTTTCGTATTAATGCCAGAATTCAAAGTAGTACTGAGTATTTTGGCGAAGTTTCTTTTTGATTTGAGATAGACAGCGTTTCTGGCATTACGTGCGTGCTACATGGTTAGTTCTGCTAGCTTTAAAGCAGACAGACAGACAGAAAGAAGTACAAGGGGGTACCAAAACATCGCCATGGGCAAAACTGGTATTGCAACACCTGAACACCCGTGATGGATGAAAGGGAAAGAACAATTGTCTTTTAAATATTTATTTTAAAACTTAATAAGAATTTTTTAAATAATTTTAAGTAAAATAATCAAAATATTACAGTCATAATATACAAAAAAATGGGCGCTGGATGCGGCTTACGACGCTTTTTGCGGCTTCTCTCAAGTGACTCACTGCATAAAATCTCCCACAAAAGTCCCTCTCTTTCTTTTTTGTTAAACGTCTTTTTAGAAATGCCTTAGGATGGGGTCAATTACTACATTCTTTGTGTCCGGAAACCGCACCAGGGGATTTCTGTAACACCTTTCCACAACGTTCTAACTGACAATTAGTCTCTGGACAAACAGGAAGTTCTTATTTGGCAAATGTTTGTCAAAGGTGTGAATATCGTCACAACGCTTCTCCTCTCCGAGGGGGGGGGGTGTTTCAGAACTCCAATTCCTCGTACCTTTTTTTTTACCACATCAAGTTTTTAATGAGTAAGCACTAATTAATAAATATTAACTCTAAATTTTTTTCTTTTACATAACGCTGGGTTAAGTACCAAGGATAACACATTAGGAACTTATATTGAGGCTAGTAATAACATATAAGCAACATAATACTAAGAACTAATCTTAATCATACACATGCAATATAGAACGTACAGTTTTCGGAAATATGTAATATACATTCTTAAATCTAATATTAATTATATATCTAACTAGACTGAAAAGGGAAACCCTGGAAATACTTGATTTTCAGTTTCTGGTAATCTCTCCCGAAGCCTGATGGAGAACTACTGCACTTGACGTCAACATAAATATGCACATTTAATTTGGCATTAACATAAAAAACTGCTTCATTACAAGTTGGATTTACATCATTTATGAAGTAGTTGTATTTACTCCTTTCTGACCTTTAAGTATAAAGCACTAACATAGATAAATGATGAATTGGGGATTCTTCTACTTTCCCTGGTAAATTTACACTACTCGGTGTCTTGGGCAATTCTCTTATGGAATTTTTAGGCATTTGCAAACATACCGAGTCTGCTTGGTACGAAGCCTTATTTGGCATATCTAATTTTCCCGGTTAGTGCCGAATTTCTGCAACAGAAAAGGAAACTTCTAATTTGTAAACATTGTCCAAAGGGTTACTTTGATCGTCTAACGCGGCTAGATCAAAATATGGTTTTACAACGTCACTTTTCTTTTGTAGAGCAGCTAACTGCGTATTGTCTATTGTAAGCAGTGACAGTTCGTTCACCTCTGTATCAGGCAGCCTCGGTCTTCTCAGTTTCTTTTGTTTGGGACAAAATGTTGTTTCTTTCGGTACTGCGGGGGGGGGGGATTTTTGGCTGTAGGTTCTAACTCGTCGCGTTCAAACTCCTGTTGATAACTTCCCCCGATTTTGTTCTACGACTGACGGAGTTTCAGAGCTCGAGTACCCACCGTGTTTACTTGAAAAGAAAGTCTATCGAGTTCATCTGCTTCTAATTTTGCCGCGGTCCGGTTTCCTAGGACATACCGTCCCTCGTCCAGCTTGTTACGAATGACCGCCGCCTTTGTTATTATTCGTCCAAATTCCCCTTCTATTTTGACGTGTGCTAAATGTAAGCGGCATAAAACAGTTATTTTGCGCAGATAGTTTCGCCCGTCAACATCGAAGGAATGATGTATTTGTTGCATATTAGGCTAATGCATGATTCGGTATCTCTCAAAACTGGGAGATCGAACCCGTTCACTTTAACCATCGTTATTTACGCGGATAAACACTCTTCTTCAATCTCTTGGACCCTATTTACAATAACTGATGATTTGAAATCCTTTTTAACTTCCGGGCATTGAGGCTTTAAGTGTTCAAGAGTAACACTTAAGTGGTTTTCTTACATCAAAATGACGCTCATTCTGATTTCGGAGATTTTTCTTTTTTTCAGAGGCATATCTAACTTCCCTTCCAAACAGGTGATACTTTTGTGTTTCTCTTGAATTTGAATGATTTTTATTTCCCTTTGGTGACTCCGAACTATGAACAGGAGAGAACTTCTTCCGGGGTTCACGTACATTTTCGTACTCTTCTAGCATTTCTGCTAATTTATCTGGAGTCGTTATCTTCGACCATTCGTCAATAAAATGCTGCCGCACTTCGACATTTACACCACGCTTCATTTGGTCTGTTATCATGAGATCTTTTAAAAGTTCAAAATCTGTAACTTCCAAACCTGTAACCCATTCTTCAAAATAATTCCATAATTCAAAAGAAAAATCTCCAAGTGGTTTGAGTGTCTTTCTGGGATTGCGCGAATTTGATGCGAAATTTTTCTGGACTAAGCTTAAACTTTTTTAAGCAGTATTTCTTTTATGTAAGCGTAGTCATGAGCCTGCTGCTCTGGCTCTCGCATAATCAGCTGAACTATGTCAGTATGTCAGTTGGCAAAATTTTCAATAAAACAGAAACCCATTCATATGAAGTCAGTTCATAGTTCGTGGTTTGAGTAGGTATGAAAAAGTCAAGGTTGTCTGAATAAATGGAATAATTTAAGTGTGTTTTCTAAAGGCACTCCTGCATAGTATGAGGGTGGAGAGTGGATATTCTTATTGTTTGTTGCATTTTCTGAACTTGGAGAATTATTTTGGGTTGCATGCTATGGATAACACAGGTCCAGTCTTTAGTGGTGTAGAAAATAAATAATATTTTTGATGTTTTGAAGACCTTTAGGGTCTTAATGACGAAGCTCTTAAATTGCTAGTTCTGAAACAGTTTGTACTGTCGCTATCGACACTTAAATTTTGACGCTAAGGTAGAGTTATTGAACCAGCTTATAATATAGTATTGATTTCTGTGGCTTTCGACGGCTGCCCAGAGTTTAATTTAAATTGGACTGTTTTATTTATTTGCACCACCACGATTTGTGGTTATTATAGCACAAATCGTGAAATCGTGATGATGCTAATAAATACTTATGTTTTTAGTTCCGTGCACTTATAGTCTTCTTTATATAAAAAGGCAATTTTATCCTTCTTAGGAATTTTGAAGACTTGTTTTATCCTTCTTTAGACTTTTATCGTTCTTAAGACTTTTCCCCCTCAAACACAGCTATAACTCGCTTCACGTTTATTCGGTTTCTGAGTAGCATTAGCATATCAAGTAAAATTGTATGAACTTCTAAGAAAATTCCCTTCGAAACTTTTATCTATTTTGTATAAAAAACATCAGACCTGTCTTATATTTCAAAACAAACCTGTCTTATATTTCACTTAACACATCTGAACTCTTCTATAGTGCACAGGCTGTGGTGACGGTGATTGGAGCAAGGAAATGTAGCAAGTTCAAGGTTTGCCGGTGCAGCCAGAGTGATGTCAGGAGGGGTGGATATAAGCATTCGCCGACAAGCAGTGGCGCACCCGCAAGACACTTCTGCCTCCATTCTGCAGCATGTTCATGAAATTTTGGGTGCTTTCTTACCGACCAGAACCATTTGTCGTCGATTGGTGGCTAGTGGCCTGCACTCGTGGCGTCTGTTAAGAAGACTGCCATTGACCCCACATTATAGACTCCAACGTCTGCAATGGTGCCGGGCTCGAGCAGTATGCATAACCGGAATGGAACAGGGTCGTGTTCTCAGATGAGTGACGCTTCTGTTTCTCCAATAATAGTTGTCGCGTATGAGTGTGGTGTCAATGTGGTGACAGATCCAATCCAGAAGCAACAGTGGAACCAATCCGGAAGTAATTGTGGCAACGCGTCATCGTGGTTCGGAGCGGAATTGCGTCACCTCTAGTTCGTATTCAGGCACTATGACAGCCCAACGATATGTGGATGAAGCACTGCGGTCGGCGACAATCTCCTACCTTCACGGAGTGTTAAATTCTCTTCATCAGCAGGACAACACACTGCTCGCATTAACCAACGTGCTGTGCAAAGTGTAAAGATGCTTCTCTGGCCATCGTTCGCCCCTGATCTCTTACCAATCGAACACATTTGGGATGTGATTGGACGCCATTTGCAGACACTGCTATTGCCACGTTCAGAAGACGAACTGTGGCAAATGGGTGCCAGGAAATGAGAGACATTCTTCAGGACACCATCAGTAGTCTCATTGACTCTGTACCTAGATGTGTTGTTTCGTTTATCGCTACTCAGGATGGTCCTCTAACTCACTGAGCCGGCGTGTTCTTGGTCTGTATTATGCATATCATTTCGAAATAAAGATCATTTATTGTTCTTTGCTGTCACTCTCTATTTGCCGAGTTTTGTCACTTTCTAGCCACTCCTTCTTGGTTTTACATTTTCTTTGTCGGGTAGTGTAATATTTATATCTATATTTTAAATAACTTAAACATTTACAAGTATGAGGAGGCACACCACGGGCGACAGCTAGTTTTAGCGATTAGTATCTTTAATATTACGGAACATTTATATATGAGTAGGAAGTAACAACTCAGGAGTCAAATTTTAGATATCAATACTTAGATAAGTATTATACCAATATTACTCACTTATTATCTCTATTTACGATTAATTTTTATACATACTGACGTAAACTGAATAACTAAAACTATAATTGGAATAGTTCATTTTAATTTATGTCAGCTAATTTAAATGTCTAAATTTTATTTTATTTGCTGTCTGTTTAGCTCTCAGATTTTTAAGGGGAAGAAAAGGAAGTTAAGAATGAGACAAAAGAAGTTTGTTAATTAGACAGTCTGAGGCCGAATCAAGAAAGCTAGCAATTATGGTCGCTATTCATCGGCTGTATTCTCTACTCCAAACTGCATTAGACGCGTTTGAAACTAGAACTTTCGAAAGTACTGCCTTGGAACAGTAGCCATGCTTGCGGTGGGTTATTTAATAACTATTCCTCCTAACGCACATCAACGATAGCCAGCAACTCAAATCTTTTCAGTAAAATCAAAATCAAAGCTCTGAATGTATTACAATAGTAAAGCATGGTGAGAAAGTCTGGTCCAAGAGTTACTATCGATCTATGGTTTATAAATGTGTGCCAATATTTAAATCATAAATTAGCATTCCTACCCCTTAAAATCTCATTTTAGAAAGCAAGGAATTGAAAAAAATCTTCGTAAGATGCCCAAGAAGAAAAACTGTTTTGTGTTATTATTACTATGGAGCAGCGACAGAATGCAACAGAAAGAGAATTGTTTTGTCTATAACGTTTAGTAACTCAGCAAATATTGTTAATTGATTTTAGTTTAAATGTATTGTTATTAGCTACTTTAACTGCGTATGGCATCATATGTGTAGAGGAAATATGTTTAAACTTTGTTAAAATTTTCATATTTATAGAAAGATACAAACAGATGTTCATAAATTAACAAAAAGAAACAGAAAAACTGCATCTTAAAATGCAACTGTGTTACCATGGGCGAATACCACGACAGTATTATGATTTTACACGGAGGAAATTTTGCGTATTTTTAATCAGTGACGCTCTTTACTGATAAAAGTACGTAAGAAAAGCATGGAAAGAAACACCAGATTAAACAGTTTGACATTTAGACCAACTTAGAAAATAACAGATGTCTCTGAACTGGCTGTTTTTAATTACACGCGTAAACTAACATTTTCATCTTTTGTTTTGCACAATTTTTAAAGCACCATATGAGAAAAATGTAGATTTGGAAAGGCTAGTTAATGTAATATAACAAAAACATCTCTTAGACGAGTTTTAATGAAACATGTTTTATTTTTTCAGAACGAAATTTTAATGATGAAAGTAGGTTTCAATTACTATATGCTAATTTTTTGTGTGTGCAAGGGAAAGTACCTTCTCGCATAAAAGTTTTAATTAAGATTTCAATTCATGATTAATTCAGATTTAGAAGGTTTGAAGTACTCTTTACAAGGAAGCATAAAAAAATGTTTTTGGCAGTATAAGAGTACACAGATTAGACTGTAGAATTTTGAATAATTACATTAGTTTTCATGTAAATAAAAAAGACTTTCTCTAAAGAAATTAATTCCAAACTAGTGTTTACGTTTTTCAACGCAGATATTACGAAATTGCTTAATTTATAATTAATAGATTAAATACCTACATTTATAGAATCAAAATGTAATTAATATTGAGCTAAAAAAGCCATATAAAAAAAGCTAGAGCAATTTAAAGTTTGTTCATATGAGTTAAAGTTATATGAAAACTTGCAGAATAATTCTTTTTCACAATATAAAAAATATTAAAAAATTTTGTAGAAATGCTTATGGAGCATTTCGTTTAAGGAATTGAATTACTTTCTAATTTATTAAAAAATGACGTTTTTTTTATTATTATTTAAAGAAAAAGAAATCCTCGTGCACCACAAAGTATCACACGAGACTTACAAATCGTAAGTGAAAAAGGCAGAATAGTAAATATCATCAGTTTTCAACAATACAATGAAATCATAACAAGGAAAAAAAAAACACAAGTCAATACAAAAGTATAAAAATGTATAAAGAAATCATTAACAGTGTTTAAAATAAAAGTCAACAAAATCATTGAAAGCTCGGTAGGCCGAAATCGAGGATACAAAATCATAACATTTCGGCGGCCAATGAATTCCAATGAATTTCAATCTACATTTCAAAAGATTTCTTGCTTTATCAAGCAGTGGGCAATCAAAAAGCAGGTGGAAAACACTTTGCTGAACGCTAAGACTGCAATTACACAAATTGGAAGATGTCAGCTTAAATCGTTCAAGATAAACATTAAACTTACCATGTCCAGACAAAAATTGCGTAACTTTAAAATTGAGCAACAAGTCCTTACTTTTCAGTCTTTCAAAAATAGTTGGGAAGAATGCTTTTGTAACAGATCCCTTATCAGAAGAGATATAATCACAGTTCCACCGCTCAATCATTTTAGCTTTGAATGTTTTTTTTAAATAAGATTTTGGAATATTTACATCAACGTTAATATCATTTTTAGTTGCATTCTTAGCAAGCCAGTCAGCTCTATCGTTTCCATAATTACCCGAATGACCACGGACAAATGTAAAAAACACTGAGATACCCCTCTTCTCCAGATCTCCGAGAGACTGCTGTATATTGACAATAATATCATTACATAAAGAGGTATTTTTAAGAGATTCCAGGGAAGAGAGTGAATCCGTACAGATTAAGTAGCTGGAACCACTTCCATTCTGGCTAATTATCCACTTCATTGCAAAATTAATACACAGAAGCTCAGAAATATATACAGTAAATTCATTTCTAATGCGAAATTGGTGACACTCAATTTCAATATCATCTTCAAAAATAACATAAGCAAAACCAACTTTATCATCAATCCTACTACCATCTGTATACAGCACAAATGAGAATGAATTAACATCAGTGTCCGTACTATCCAGAATCTGTACTGGTTGTCTTACAGAAGGATGTGGTAGAACAGACAAAAGCAATAAACGATCAAAGTGAGAATTGGAGTAATTTTCAAGACTATTCTTGTAATCTATAAAGGTCAGAATAAACAAATCCAGTGGTGGAAATCCGGCAAGAGATCCACGTAGCCTATGTTGCATTCCATTGAACAGTGGAATACGTGCTAAGGAAGGAATTTAGGATTCTTTTTTTGCGAAAATTAAATAATAATACTTTTATAATTGCAAATTTAAAGTGACGTCATCTATCCTTAGGTTCACATCGCCGTTGTTATGTTCTCGCTATCAGGTTTCACTAAAATGTCAGATGGCGCTATGTTACCTTTTTCTTTAAAACAGTGCAGAACTTTTCGGAACCGTGTAGAATTTTTAAAACAGAACTTAAGTGCGCTGTCTGTCAAGTTTTTTTTTTTTTTTTTTTTTTTTTTTTTTAAGTTTTTCAAAACGGTGAAGAAATCGTCCAACGTTGATGGTGATTTCACGAACGCTCCTTTCCGAAAGATGTAAACAATTACATAGGTACTGTTGCGTGCGTACGGGTTCGTTACGAAATGAATGCTCAAGTCCGATGAAAAATGAATAAAAATTTATTATTATCACAAGAAATATGCTTAAATTTCCTCAAATATTCATGCAGTATTACAAAATCTCACAGCAGTTATCTTTTAACTACTCAAACGTTCAAAAGAACTTCATTCAAAACAGCTAAAGAAAGCTAATCCGCGAATTCGCTACAATCAACAAGAGCAGTTTTCTAAACAAACTCTTAAAACAACAAAATAACTAACTGAATTGAGAGGTTTTTCCTCCTTTTTATAAGATTTTTGAATCACGCGCGAGAACTTTCTGGAACTTTCTCGAAATCAAGAAAGAGATATTTATTTATTTAATGCACGCGCTCTTGTAGTTTCAATTTTCCGGCTTAGCTTTCTTTTAATATTCGTCACGCGCTGCACTGCGCGGGAAATAAAACCATTTAATTTACAATTCAACTAACATTAGCTATTTAAATACCAAATCCGTAACACTGCCCCCTTCCCAAGGACTGCACGTCCCGGGCAGTACAGCCCCTGGACAGGAAGCCAAACTTACAACTATGGCATAAATGCAATAATAGGCATTACATTACAATAGCAGAAAAAAAAAAAACAGTAAATGCAATCAAATACTGTTACGAATTTGGTATTTAAAAAGATAATGTTAGTTCAATTATAAATTAAATGGTTTTATTTCTCGCGCAGTGCAGCGCGTGACGAATATTAAAAGAAAGCTAAGCCGGAAAATTGAAAATACAAGAGCGCGTGCATTAAATAAATAAATATCTCTTTTTGATTTCGAGAAAGTACTGGAAAATTCTAGCGCGTGATTTTAAAATCTTATAAAAGGAGGAAAACATCTCAGTTCGTAGTAGTTGCTGCTTAGTTTGTTGTTGTTTAGAAAACTGCTCTTGTTGATTGTAGCGAATTCGCGGATTAGCTTTCTTTAGCTGTTTTGAATTACGTTCTATTGGACATTTGAGTAGTTAAAAGATAACTACTGTAGAATTTGACTTAATTCACAGCATGAGAGCACGAAGTAATATTTAAATGGTTTATTTAATATAAAGAAATAAAAGTAATTAAGAAAAGTATATAAAGATGAAGTTAACGGTATGCAGGATTAACATAATGATGCACCAACAGTCCTTTTATAAACTCTTGAAGACGTGTGAGCCGTCTGCTCACGTCTGCCCTCCACTCTCGACCAGGTCTCAGCGCTGTCTGGGATGATTCTTACTGCGCTGGGTGATGCTATACTGATGACGTCATAACGGGCAATTCTCATTCAGCATTGGACGGTATGATTTCCCACAGCTTCGGCCAGCCTGAAGAGGCATCGTCCTCGATGTCTGTTGAATGGACATCACTATCATGTACCTGCAAAGCTAATAAAAAAAAAAAAAAAAAAAAAAAAAAAAAAAAAAAAAAAAAAAAAAAGAGTATCAGGTCCTTAGGTTTTGAGCTGATACAAGCATTAAATCAATTTGACCATGGCTTCATATGGTCAGCCGCAGTAGATGTCAAATTTGGTCCTTCATGGCATCCTACTTTCTCGACTTCATATCTATCATTTGATCGAACAGCTATGATTTTATACGGTCCATGAAACTTAGGTCGTAGTTTCAAACCAGTCCCATATTGAGTTCTCTGAATGGCTACCAAGTCGCCAATTTTGTACAGTTTCGGTTTCTTACGTTTCTTGTTGAATTGTTTACGGTTCTCTTCTTGTATCTTCAAAATGTTGTTTTTCGCATCTTCTCTCATTTCATCACGTTCTTGTATCAATTGTTTTAGATATTCTCACTAATTCTCAAATCTTCTTTATTCTTCATTTTCGTGCCTATGAGAAACTCAAACGGTGAATATTTTGTACTTCTCGTAGTTGTACTGTTGATTATCCTCTGGACATCTGAAACATACTTAAACCATTTCGTTGAATCTTCATGTGATAATTTTGACAAAACAGGAATCAAAATTCTATGAATTCGCTCAATTTGTCCGTTACCTCTTGGAAGACCGGTAGTAATTTTGACATGTTCTATTCCTTCTTCAGTACAATAAGCTAAAAATTCTTTCGATGTGAAGGCACTACCTCGATCTGAAATGATTCTGGCTGGATTTCCAAATACAGTCTGTTGTTGCTTCAATTTTGAAATAACTTCTTGTGTAGTTGGTGATTTCACTGGATAGAACCAAGTAAATTTCGTAAAAGCGTCGACAACAGTTAAAATGTGTTGGTATCTCTTGTTCGTTGATGGAAGAGGTCCAATAAAGTCGATATGATACGTACTCAAGGGAACGTTTTCTTTCGGTACAGGATGAAGAAATCCTTCTGATTTTCCTTGCTTCTTGTTGTACAGTATACATTCTATACAGTTAGCAATTACTTTTTCAACTTTGCATTTCAGTCTGGGAATATAGAATTCTTGCTCTACAGCATTCACAGTTTTATCTACAGCAAAGTGACCTTTTGTATGTACCTTCTGTATGATTTCATTCTGTAAGGATTCTGGCACTACTAGAAGATCTTTACCATTTTCAAATTTGCACAAAATATCATTTCTCATGAAGAATCCATTTTCTTCTCCCTTCTCAACTAAATTCTTGATTAACTTCACATGTTCATCTTCATTCTGTTGTACTAACCGAATCTTCTCAGTTACATCGGATGTGTATGATGTTAAAATTAGAGCATTTCTACTTAAAGCATCAGCATGTTTCATTTGGCTTCCTGAACGATGTACAATTTCGTAATCGAATTCTTCAATAAACATTGCCCATCTCGCAGTTTCAGGAGTTAAATCTTTCTTATCTAAAGTTTTCTGAAAAGCGCTACAATCAGTTACAATTTTGAATTTAGTCCCTAACAAATAGTTTCGAAATTTCTTCAGAGCTTCTATTACTGCAAGGGCTTCTAATTCGTAACTACAGAGTTTCTCTTGCTGCGGTGAAGTCTTCTTACTCATATACTGGATTGGGTGATAATTACCATCATCAGACAATTGGAGTAATACCGCACCAAAGCCTTGACTACTAGCATCAGTATGGAGTTCTAATGGATATCCTTGCCTAAATATGTGTAGAACAGGTGCCTGAGAGAGAATTTCTTTTAATCTGCAAAAAGCTTCCTGTTGTTCGGAATCGAACTTAAAACCAATACCTTTTCTAAGTAAGTCATTAAGAGGTTTAGCTATTTTAGCATACTGAGGAATGAATTTACGAAAATATCCCGTTAGTCCTAAAAAGCTTTGTAGTTGTTTACAGTTACGCGGTTGTGGAAAGTTTCGAACAGCAACAGTTTTGGAAGGTGATGGTCGAATAGTTCCGTTTTCAATTACATGTCCCAAAAATTCAATTTTACGTTTTAAGAATTGGCACTTTTTGAAATTTAGTTGTAATCCATACTCCGAAGCAGTTTTGAGTACTCTTTCTAATTTGTCTAAACATTCAACTTCATCATTAGCCGGTATGACTATATCATCCATATAAATAATTAGTACACCTTCATTTAACAAGTCACGAAATACTGAATAAATATACCTTTGAAAAACATTTGGACTAATACATAAACCAAAAGGAGCTTTAAGAAATTCGTAGATACCATTATGTGTTACAAATGCGGTATATTTGGTGCAATTTTCATCTATGTCTACATGGAAAAAGCCATTTTTCAAATCTAGTGTAGTAGACTGTTCTAAGCGATCAAGTACTTTCGGAATTAAAGGCAGTGGAAATTTGTCTTTAATAATCTTCTTATTTAATTTCCGATAATCTATACATAAACGTTTCGAATTATTACGCTTGTTACACAAAACAATAGGCGCCGAATAATTAGAATTGCTAGGCTTTATTATGCCCTCTTTCAACCATTCCTTAATTTGATCGTCAACAATTTTTTGTTCCGCGAAAGACATGTATCTTCTATTGTGACAGACAGGAATATCATCGCATAAATTTATTTGCATCTTGAAGTTAGATTGTCTATTTTTCCGTGGTTGGTACGAATTAATTAAATTACACAGTCTTTCTTTATGTTCTGCATTCGAAATATGCGATAAATCAATCTCGTTGACAGAAATAGCATTCACCAGATGTGAAAGGTAATTAAACGTCGAGCTACTTCCGCTTTCGGGACTTTTGTTTACATTAACAGAGACGCCAGACGATCGCGAAGGATCATAAACATTCTTCAATGAGATAGCAATATTCAAATTTCCCATAACGCAACGCACGTTAGAATTTCGATATGACTCAGCAGTTATCAAGTTTACATTACTTTTATTCCGATGAGAAATTATTTGAAGGCCATTCATTCTCGGTAAAAGAGAAGTTAAACTGATTCAATACATCCAAACCTAATACAATTTGATTACATAATGACTTAACAACATAAATTTTCGTACGAAGTGAAAAACTATCAATTGAAATATCAGAAATGAAAAAGCCGATGGGGTACGTTTGCTTTGATTCAATTCCGTTTAATGTGATATCGCTACAATTTAAATTAGGAGAACCAATCTGCTTGTGTAACTCTACGCTGCATATCGTTACATCTGAACCAGTGTCAACTAAACTATCAACTAAATGATTATTTATTTCTACAGTCTTCATAATTCTATCCTTGTCACAAATTCGTTGTAATAAAGCTGCTTGATGTGTCTCGGGGGTCTGCTCTGGACAGTTTGTTGAATAATGCCCGAACTTCTTACATTTTACACTCTTCGATTTGTTTACACAATGTTTTGAATAATGCCCAAATTCCTGGCAATTAAAACATTTGACCTTATTAACGTTAGATTGATTTCGGTTTGATGACGAAAGCTTACTTCTATCTTTAACTTGAGTGTCTACTTTCGGTTTCGGATTTTTAAACTTATGATTGTCCGATCTCATTTTATCATAAATTTTAAGCCTTTGTTTAAATTCAGATATTGTTTCGCAACCATATAGTATAGTTTTCCTAACCACAGAATCGGGAATACCATCAATAAAATATTTAATTAATGAAGCATCTTCAATGTTACCTCGTGAACACATTTCTTTCATTTTCAAAAAATACTCATCTAAAGATTCATTAGGCATTAATTTACGTTTACATAACATTTCATGCAACTCAGCAGAATTAAAAGCTTTACCATATTCAGATTTCAAAAGCTTTTTTAACTTACACCAGTCATTAACTTTAGGTTCACTCTGAATAAATAGTTTCGCTTTACCTTTTAATGATCTTTTAGCAAAAACTAATTTATGCAAATCACTTAATTTCAAAGAATTTATAACGTCTTCAAATTCATCAATCCATTTATCAACATTTTCATATGCATTACCAGAAAAAGGATTAACAATACTTTCAATATCAGAAAAACTAAGATGAGGTTTAAAATGATCTTGAATTGGAAGCTGCATACTGTTGTTTACTTGAGACTCATTAAAACCAGGATTGTCTCTTTGATTATCATCAAGCATTACTTCAGAAATTTTATTAATAGTTTCATCTTCAATATCACTATTTTCTTCATGCAAAACATTTTCAAATAGTACAGATAAATCACATAGGAAAGAGACAATTCGGGTTACGACTTCCGTTTTTAAACCTTCTGAATTTATGCACAATACATTGCAAACTTTAATTAACTCATTCAAAGTAAAACTATTCTGCACTGTATCTATTTTCTTATTAAATTCTTCAGAATCTGGTTTAAATATAAAGCCAGAAAATTCACGTAATCTTTTCCGGTTATTTCGATCTCCATCAGTATTAAAAATAAGCTTATGCAAACTTTTGATTTCAGAACTTTTACTGTTCTTTAAAGCTGCTTCCAATTCTGGAATTTCTATTAACTTCATATTGGAAAGAAAGTTTTGTACTCACCCGACAGATGATCGTCGTCAATTGGGTAATCCACACTTTATACGAGTAATCCAATAAATCGAATAACTTTCACTCAGTAGTTCAAAGGACAGTTCTACTACTCGAACATTTTGGAATTCGAGACTGCACGGTTGGTCGCCATATTTTTTTTTGTAGAATTTGACTTAATTCACAGCATGAGAGCACGAAGTAATATTTAAATGGTTTATTTAATATAAAGAAATAAAAGTAATTAAGAAAAGTATATAAAGATGAAGTTAACGGTATGCAGGATTAACATAATGATGCACCAACAGTCCTTTTATAAACTCTTGAAGACGTGTGAGCCGTCTGCTCACGTCTGCCCTCCACTCTCGACCAGGTCTCAGCGCTGTCTGGGATGATTCTTACTGCGCTGGGTGATGCTATACTGATGACGTCATAACGGGCAATTCTCATTCGGCATTGGACGGTATGATTTCCCACACTACTGTGAGATATTGTAATACTGCATCATAACTTGAGAAAATTTAAGCATTTTGTTGTGATAATAATAAATTTTGTTCATTTTTCATCGGACTTGTGCATTCATTTCATAACGAACCCGTACGCACGCAACAATTTTTGGTGTCAGGAGTGGGATATTGAATGCCAATAACAAGAGCGATGGAAGAACAATTCAGGCAAATGATGACTGCATTTGCTGCTTTCCAAGAAAAGATGGAAGGAGCCGTCAACTCCGTTAAGGAAGACATAAAAGCTGTACAAGAAAAAATGGATGCTGGTCAAATATCCGTTAAGGAAGAAATGAAATTCTTAAAGACGAGATGAAAGCAGGTCAGGACGAAATGAAAAGAGAAATTACCCACGCAATAGAAAATAAATTTGAGGCTATGGAAGGCAGAATAGACGCGGTTGAAATTAAAGTTGGACAAATTGAAGAAAACGTTTCCTCTGTGAAAGCGCAAATAGAAGACAGAGTTTCGGCCGTGGAACAACAAATAGGTTACAAAGTTGATTCAGTCAGAGAAGAAATAGAAGGAAGAGTTTGTTCCGTTAAACAACAAATTGATGAGAGAGTTTCTGCAGTTGCCAAAGAAATGGATACTTTAAAGAAATTCGTAGCGTCGGCAGGGAGCGGGAGTGATGATTTTAAATTCTTACCGATGCCTGCTCGTCCATCTCTGAAGCTATCCACATATGATGGGAAGACATCCTGGCAAGTGTATAAGACCCAGTTTTCTATCGTTGCGGATGCGAATGGATGGGATTCCCAAGCTAAGGCCTGTCATCTCGCCGCTTCTCTGAGAGCAGACGCAGCGGATATCCTGCAGAAGCTTCCCGAAAATCTAAGGCTAGATTTCGAAGCTCTATCCGGCGCTTTGGAGCTGCGCTTCGGCGAGAAATGTTTAAAAGACTACAGCAGGCTTCAACTAAAATCCCGTCAGCAGAAACCCACCGAAACACTTCAGGAGCTCGCCATGGATGTTGAAAGGCTGTCCCACCTCGCCTTTACGGAGTGCCCGAGAGAAACGAGGGAAATCCTGTCGCTGCAATATTTCATCGATGGCATTCGGGACCCTGAAATACAGAAAGCACTGCGAACGGCGGATGTTAAAGATTTGAAAACCGCTCTGTTGTACGCCATGAAGTTCGAGGCAGCCCAGGAAGCAACTAATAGAGATCGCTACCCAGTTAAAGCTGTGCGAGTCCATGAGCCAGAGGATCAACTGATGGCTCGTTTAGATGATTTAGCCAGACAAGTGGACGCTTTGATACGGAGTAGGAGCGAGAAGAAAGTGGCTCTAAGGTGTTGGAGATGTGGTAGTGAAGGTCACCTAAGACAGAATTGCAGAACACCCCAGGGTATGAAATATAAAGCAGATGATTTTACCAGACAAGTCAGTGGCTTGAGACGGAACAGAAGTGAGAAGAAAGTAGTTCTAAAGTGCTGGAACTGCGGAGTTGAAGGCCACATACGAAGAAACTGCAGAACACCCCGAGGTACGGAAAATAAGACCATTTCCCAGCAACGAAGCAGTAAACAAGTTAGTGACCATATCGAGGAACGGAGGTTGCCAGATAATGAAAAACATTGTTTTAAAGCGCTTAAAATTTATACAGTGAGTGGCAACAGTAACGGACTGTCCATTAATGGGAATATCGATGGAGTTCCTTGCAATATGATCATTGACACAGGAGCTAATGTTACCATCATTAGGAAAGATTTCGCTGAATAGTTTAAAGATAAACTTATTTGGACGCCATCCTGTGTTACCCTTCAGACTGCGTCTGGTGATAAGATCGACATAACTGGGAAGTTAAACGTGAAAATCACATTTGGAAGTGCCGCCTACCATCACACGGCATATGTGGCGGATATTACAGATCCATGCATACTCGGATTGGACTTTTTAAGGAAATACAATTTTTCCTTAGACTTGAAAAACAACAAACTGCTTTCAGGATCTGAAGACATGACTATCCATCCTAAGAAGGGATCCTCACCTGGAAATGCCGACGCTTTGTCCGAAAGAACCAGCTCGAGAAACAGCCGAAATCATGCTAGGGTCGAAAAGAAACACCAGACTATCAGCTATTCTCCATCTCAGATGCTCTTCGGTCGAGACCTTCGTCTGCCTTGTGACCGCCTGTTTCATCGCCGTACGGATGCGCCTTCATCGCCTGAGGAACACATCCAAGATGTCAAGGCCCGTTTTGCAGTGATGCACCGTTCCGCACGAAAGCGAGTGAACTTGGCGACGGAGAAAATGAAGACCAGATGCGGCACAAGAGCTACTAGACATAGATCCAACAAAGGAGACAAGGTGTGGTTGTGGAACCCGATTCAACGAAAAGGACTGAGTCCTAAATTATAGTCACCTTCGGATGGTCCATATACAGTGCTGAACACGAATGACGTCGTGGTTCGGATTCGTAAGTCTTCGAAATCTAAACCTAAAGTCGTTCATTACGACAGGTTAGCTCATTGCTATGGCCATAGTACATAATGTAAATAATTGTAAATAGTATAAGACCATGGTCCATTTTGTTTTTAAATGTGTATTTGATTTGATTTGTATTTAGTATTTGATTTGCATTTAGTATTTGATAGCATTTGATTTGCATTTAGTATTTGATTTGTATTTGATAGCATTTGATTTGTTTTATTTATTGCATTTATTGTTCCTGTTGTTTATTATTGTAAAGTAATGCTTATTAATGCATTTATGCCACAGTTGTAAGTTTAGCTTCCTGTCCAGGGATTGTACTGCCCGGGACGTGCAGTCCTTGGGAAGGGGGCAGTGTTACGAATTTGGTATTTAAAAAGCTAATGTTAGTTCAATTATAAATTAAATGGTTTTATTTCTTGCGCAGTGCAGCGCGTGACGAATATTAAAAAAAGCTAAGCCGGAAAATTGAAAATACAAGACCGCGTGCATTAAATTAATGAATATCTCTTTTTGATTTCGAGAAAGTACTGGAAAATTCTAGCGCGTGATTTTAAAATCTTATAAAAGGAGGAAAACATCTCAGTTCGTAGTAGTTGCTGCTTAGTTTGTTGTTGTTTAGAAAACTGCTCTTGTTGATTGTAGCGAATTCGCGGATTAGCTTTCTTTAGCTGTTTTGAATTACGTTCTATTGGACATTTGAGTAGTTAAAAGATAACTACTGTGAGATATTGTAATACTGCATCATAACTTGAGAAAATTTAAGCATTTTGTTGTGATAATAATAAATTTTGTTAATTTTTCATCGGACTTGTGCATTCATTTCATAACGAACCCGTACGCACGCAACAATACTAAATACAAATAAAATACTACACGTTTAGAAACAAAAAGACCATGGTCTTACACTATTTACAATTATTTATAATACGTACTATGGCCATAGTAGTGAGCTAACCTGTCGCAATGAACGACTTTAGGCTTAGAGTTCGAAGACTTACGGATTCGAACCACGACGTCATTCAGCCTGTTTTAGGACCGTGTACGGACAGTACCTCCTACATACAAAGCCACGGCACAGCTGGCACTACATCATTAAAGTCGTTCTTATCTACAGACAGCATAGTTGCCACATGAAGCCACTTATCGCTGTTATTCCCTTAAGACGAAGAGAAAATGAAACGTAGTCCCCCCCCTTGCAGAAGGCTTACATTATTTGGTTTTAAATAAATAAATATGTATATTCGATTTGCCCTTCATCGACTGCATTTCCTAATTTCAAATACGTATCTTAACTTTTCTTAAATAATTTTACACTTAAAATAATAGAACAGAAATTAATTTAACATACTTCAGATGGTGGTAATAAAATACATGTTTAAGATCTGGCTGTTGCTGGTTTGTTTTTTGAATATATATTTTACTAAATATCCTCTTCCTTAATAAAAAGGCAACAATAATGCATAATAACAAGTTAACAGTTGATTAAAACTAAAAATCCCTAATCCTAAATTTATTAATCATGTTTAATTTTTGCAATATCAGTTTTTTAACAACATTTGCTATTTACACATATTTGTTTAGTAATTTTCCGGTTTTGATCTTGTTCACTTCACTGTAGGATTGAATTTCATAACATATAATAAATCTGGAGTATGATTTGAATACTACTTTCAAGCAATATGAAAAATACTATTTTTGAGCATATATTGGTATTTATTCAGTGTTAAATTTCAATAATATAGGTGCAAAAAATTCCATACATTTAAGCTTTTTCAATTAGATTCCTATTTTTGAAAAATATGTAATTGCATCTTTCTCAATAACAAAAAAGGAAAATTGCAAAATTTCAACAAACTTTACACTTGTTTGGAATTCAAAATTCTCAAGTTTCATTCTTAGCATTTAATGTCTGTAACATCTCTTTTGTTTAATATGTACATATATAATTTTCTTGTAACTAGTAAATTTTTGTTCCTAAAAATCATTTTATTTTAACTTATCTAAGAATTTTTTAGCAAATGATAAATATGAAGTTGTATAATTGATATGCACTTACTGGAATTTTTTTATCAGGATAATCAGCAGAAACGTTTAAAACATCTAAATAGATCAAATGCCTTGAATTTTTAGAATTATAAGGAATAAGGAGTTAAATGTTAAGGTAAGATTTAAAATTTTCAGAATAATTTCAGATCTTTATTAAGAAAGTAGCACAACTAGGGGGCAAAACGCATTAAAAGACGCATTATTTTCTTTTTTTAGCATTATTATTAAGCATAGTTTTTTTTTTTTTTTTTTTTTTTTTTTTTTTTTTTGCATTTGAACCACATACAGTTCAACAACACAACCACAAATTTTTTAATTAATTTAATAAGCTTAACAGCAGGATATGTTTAGAATTCCCGATGTAGTGTTAAATGATAGCATACATTTTTCTATTTTTTCACTCTTTTCTTATTGATCATATCAATGTTAAATTTTCTTTTCCTGTTTTTATTATAAACTTTATTAAATATCACGTTCTTTGCATTTAGGCCATATAAAATTCAATTCAATAGCAAAATCTGAAAATATTCGATACTAAAAGATAAAAATCTTACATTCCCAAATGGCAATAATCTCGTGTGTTGGAGATGAAAATATTTTATTTCAAACAGTGTTGCTTACATGTAGATTCTTCGTTATTTAATTTCTTTAAAAATAATACAAAGCGATAATATTTGGTGGCAATAATTTGAAAAGGGATACAGCCATTTAATCCACTTTAAACGGCAAAATCCCAAAAACAAAATTAAAAACCCTTTTGAGCTAAAAAGAGCCATGAATGCTTCAGCAAAGTTTTGAAAGTGTAAACAATTAGCACATGTTTGTTATTTGTCATATGCCAAATGCACAGATCAAGTAACATATAATTGCTACATCCTAAATATTTTCTCTTCAGTTATTTGAAGACAGCACTTGATTATTGAAGTACAATCAAAAAGTTGATAATACAGTTATGTAAAGAATATGCTTAATCATCAATTTGATGGATAAAGCAATCAGCATTCACTCCTGGAATTCGAATATAAATTTACTGGCTCTTTTGCTGAACATTTTGAGAACTGACATGTTCACAACCAGAAGTACAAATTTACTTGTATACATATGTATGTTTATACTTAAGAACATAAAACATAAATCATTAAAAACTTTGCTCCTTTTTTATTATTATTATTAAGAGAAGTATAAGTGCTAAAGTAATGAAATAAAAAAGAGAAAAACAAGAATTTGTATATTTAAGAGTTCACTTGCAGAAATCAAATGTTTTAAACTATTATGTGATTTTTGAGTGAAAATCTCACAATCCTATGTCATGTGTTTGACAATATATTGCTGCGGATTGCTCATTTTTAGATTGCTTATATTCCAAATGATTTTCTTTACTTTTTCAAAATTTTTTAAATCTACATAATTTATTAATACAATAAAACATTTTTACATTCGGCTGCAACAACTCAAATAAATCAAACACCAGTAAGTTCTTTTAGATAAAAACTTAATGCCAGGAACAAGTTAGGCATTATTGGTATAAGAAACTCATATATATTTGTGTATGGAATACTTTAATAAGCTAATCAGGATTTATGCTACCATGCACGGTGAAATCTAGTAAGCTTACAATATGTGGCAATTTTACTTAGCAGGTTATTTTAATACCCAGTAACCTACTCCAGAAATTAAAATAATTACGGTGAAACACTATTCAATTTTTATGTTTGTTTTCTTTTATTTATAATTCTTAATTTTTTAAACGGTTTTTTCAATTAGTAAAATTTAGAACATTGCATCTTTAGCATTATTTCCTGTTTACATGATCTATGAGCAAAATGCATTCTCAAATGCTCCTAAAATATAATAGGGTATTGCATACATTCAACTGTAAAAAGAAAAAATATATAAAAGGTATAATGGGACTTAATCTAAATCAGAGCAATTAATAATATACCAAACAGTTAGATATTTAAATCTAAAACAACTTTAAATTAACGTCTTTAATATTGATACATTTTGTATGCTTATCTAATAAATAAAAATTATATGAACATTATAAGATAGGTGTATTTTACATTGAATACTTATTGAGAAAAGGATTCATTTTATAATCACTTTAAAATTCAACATAAGCTCTGTATTACATAAATTAAAATTCCTGCAAGATTAATGAATCACAGACCAATGTACATCTTAAAAAATCTCCATGGTCCTGGGGAAATACGAATTAATTAAAGAGTTCATTAATAATTCTCATTCATAATGTGTATAAAAGGAATTTCAGCCTATTAAATAAATACATAACCATGCTTGTATGGAAAGAAATGAAACGATAATATAAAAGTTCGTTTTATTTGCTTTGGTTGAATACGATAGAATTTTAGTATGTTATTTCCCTTGCAGTCCCCAATTTTTTTTTCAAGTCACTTATGTTTCAATAGCATTAATCTTTCAGGAATTTTCTAATTAAAAATGGAATGCATGTTTACCTTTGAATGTTTGGTAGGCTGGAATCCATCTTGTCGTTTGCAGTTCCAAATCCATTTCTTTTTGAGCTCTTCTTCCGCAGGAAAACTAAATACGGCCACCTTCGGGCCATTATTGTAGTTTCCTTTGCATGTTGCAACACAGCATTTGTGTGGCATAGTAAAAAAATAAAAATAAAATAAAATAATTCGCAAATTTAAAATTTTCAACTACAGCGTACTTCACTTTCAAACAACAGTCGGTTCATTACACTACCAGAGCACGAGGCAGGTGTTGACAAAGCGGAGAGACGACTTTCGTGACGTCAGAGCGTTCAATCAACCCTAGAGCCTTGGCTTTGTATGTAGGAGGTACTGGTACGGACCATCCCAAGGTGACTGTAATTTCGCACAAAGTCTTTTCTGTCGAGTCGGATTCCACAACCACACCTTGTTTCCTTCGTGGAACTGATGTTCAGTAGCTCTTGTGTCGTAGCGGGTCTTCATCTTCTCCGTCGCCAAGTTGACTCGCTCTCGTGCAAAGTTGTGCATCACTTCAAACCGGGCCTGGAGATCTTGAATATATTCCTCAGGCAATGAAGGAGCATCCGGAGGGCGACCAAACAAGAGATCACAAGGCAGACGAAGGTCACGACCGAAGAGCATCTGTGATGGGGAATAGCCGGTAGTCTCGTGGACAGCACTGCGTAAGCCAGTAAAAATAGTGGTGATTTCTTGTCCCAATCCTGTTGGTTTCTGGAAACCACTAATGAGAGGTTATTAAGGATGGTTCGATTGAGCCTCTCTACCCTGCCGTCTGACTGGGGATGTAATGGCGTCTTTTGGGTTTTGTCAATGCCGAGTAGTTTGCAGAGTTCTTTGATTACTGCCGAAGTAGAATTCCTTCCCTGATCGGAATGTAACTGAAGAGGCACTCCGAACCTGGAAATCCAGTGCTGTACCATCACCTCAGCTATTGTGACAGCCTCTTGATCAGGAACTGGGTACGCTTCAGGCCACTTGGTGAAGTAATCAATGACAACGAGTATGTATTTGTTGCCATCAGCAGTTCGTGGCAGAGGTCCCAAGATGTCAAAGGCGATGCGTTAAAAAGGCGCCCCTACGTTGTAACGTTGCAGCTTGCCTCGGCTGCGTCTCTTCGGTCCTTTCCGATCTGCACAGGCATCGCAAGATCGGCACCACTTTTGCACGTCATCCTTTCCATTATTCCAGTAAAAGCGCTCACGAATTCTCTGCAAGGTCTTTATTCCAAAGTGACCTCCTGTAGGGCTATTATGTAGTTCTTTAAGTACATCTGAAATCCGGATCTTGGAAGTATCAGTTGCCATCGGAACGTCTTCCCATCATCTGATTCGAATTTCCGGTATAAGACGCCGTTTAGAATGTGAAGTGAATCCCAGAATGCCCAGTATTGTTTCGTTGTAAGACTACAGATAAAAATGTCCTGCCAGTTAGGTTTTCTGTTTCATGACTTCATTAAACCAATTATGGATTTAATGTCGCGGTCTGCCAGCTGGTCTTTTCTGACTTCATCATCACTCCACGAGTCTCGATCAGCCGATGTTGATGTTGTAATTTGCCTTGCGACCAGAGTCAGCAGCTCGTATTTCGCTTTCACCCTGGAACAATATCAGCAGCTGGTTACAGCCGAAAACATCGCGGCAAAAACATCGCGGACGAAAACGTCGCGGAGAAAACAACGCAAGGCTAAAACGTCGTGATACAAAACATCGTGGGAGAAAACATCGCAGTTCTAAAACATCGTGATACAAAATATCGTCGTCCAAAATAAAGCGGTTCAAAAATTTCGCAGTTTAAAAACATCGTCCTCAAAAATATCGTTGTAATAAATAAAGTATCTACAAATCATCGCATGACGATAACATTGCAGACATACTTTTTCAGGCTTTAATAATTGTAAATGGATTTTTCCATAATGATTTGTGAGCGCAAGATGGAAAGAAGGATAATTTTTACTTTCATATTTTTTATTAACTAATAAATTTTGCTGAAAAAGTAAGAAGTAAATTTTAGCTTAGAAAATTAAGGCAACTTATAGCACTTAATAGAATTTTAAACTGACATAGTTTACTAACAAAGGTCATTAATAAATCATTTTTTTATGAAGTTTTTGCTGGTAATTTTTCATTAAAAGTATAATCTAAAAATGTTTAGAAAAAGGAAGCTACGTAACTACATGACCTTATCTATAAAAAATTGCTAATTATGAGATTATTTTCTTCCCTTTTGTTAATCTAATACTCTTATAATGAAAATTATTTCTTGTTCTGCTTCAGTTTATTGTTAAGTATTAAGTTTCCTTCTTACTTTTTCAGCAAAAATTTATTAGCTAATAAAAAATATGAAAGTAAAAATTATCTTTCTTTCCATCTCGCGCTCACAAATCATTATGGGAACATCCATTTACAATTATTAAAGCCTGAAAAAAGTAGGTCTGCGATGTTATCGTTCTGCGATGATTTGTCGATACTTTATTTTTTACCGCGATATTTTCGATCACGATGTTTTTAAACTGCGAAGTTTTTGAATCGACAAAGTTTTTGAACCGCTTTATTTTCGACGACGATATTTTGTACCACAATGTTTTACAACTGCGATGTTTTCTCTTTGCGATGTTTTCTCCCACGATGTTTTGTAGAACGACGTTTTCGCCTTGCGTTGTTTTTTCCGCGACGTTTTCGCCCGCGATGATTTTGCCGCGATGTTATCATCGGACACCCGGCAGCTTTCTGGCCAAGGTCGTCTAGACAGGGCGTTGGCGTTCCCGTGTGATGATCCCTTACGATGACGGATAGTGATGTCATATTCTTGGAGTCTCTGTATCCACCTGGCTATTTGACCCTCAGGATTCTTGAAATTTAAAAGCCAGGCCAATGAGGCATGGTCCGTGCGGACGAGGAATTTTATGCCGTATAGATAATGATGGAAATGCTCTACGGCTTTGACTATGGCGAGCAACTCTTTCCTGGTGACATTCCTTTCCGTTTTAGACAGGCACTTGCTCCAGTAAGCTACCACACGTTCTTGGCCGTCTATTCCTTGGGACAAAACAGTACCGACACTTTCATTGCTCGCATCCGTGTCGAGAATAAATGGTCTGTCGAGCTGAAGATACGTCAGGACTGGAGCAGATGTTAAAGCTTCCTTTTAAGTTGTTAAATGCATTCTCGCATTCTTTTGTCCACAAGAACGTTTGCTTGCTCTCTGTCAGCTTGTGAAGGGGTCTTGCGATGGAAGAAAAGTCTTTAACGAATCTCCTATAGTAGGTGCAAAGCCCTAGGAAGCTCCTCATCTGATGGACATTTTCGGGACGTTTCCAGGATTTAACCGCTGATACCTTTTCAGGATCCGTGCACACACCTTCTGCAGAGATGACATGTCTCAAGTAAGTTACTTCCTTTCGGAACAATTTGCATTTAGCGGGACTCAGTTTTAGATTGGCTTCTTTCAGTTTCTGAAGCACTTTTCTAAGATTTTCTAGATGTTCTTCAAAACTCTTTCCGACGATGATGATGTCGTTCAGGTATATAAGAGAGGCTTCGTAGGAAAGACCTTTCAAAACAGTCCCCATGAGGCGTTAGAATGTTGCCGGCGCATTACACAGTCCAAACGGCATCACCTTGAATTGCCAACGCCCTTGTCCCGTAGTAAATGCCGTCTTTTCTCGGTCATCAGGGTGTATTTCTACCTGCCAATAAGTCAATGCCTCTTTAAATCAAGTGTTGAGAACCACTTGCTTCCAGAACGAGTGTCTAGAATGTCGTCAATTCTAGGAAGAGGGTAACTGTCTTTCTTCGTAACCTCACTCAACTCGCGATATTCAACGCAAAATCTTGTTGAGCCGTCTTTCTTTCTGACGAGAACGATGGGAGATGCCCATGGACTTGCTGAAGGCTCGATGAGATCGCCTTCTTCCATATCTTTTAACAGTGTTCGCACCTCTTCCTGTTTAGCAAACGGTAGACGTCTTGGATGTTGCTTGATCGGGGGATGATCGCTGGTATCTATTCTATGTTGTGTTAAACAAGTTCGACCCACGCCAGAAGACGAGCGGAAGAAAACAACTTGAAGATCTTTAATGACGTGATCGGCAGCATTCCTCTCTTTATCGTTTAATTGCGCATTCTACAATAACTCCGATGTAATGCTCTCTGAGGACACGGATTCCGGGATGTTACTCTTTCTTTCAACGCTGGTTACTGGAGTACATGTTGCAACCACTTCACCTTTCTTAATAACTCTCGCCTCTCAGTTACATTGGCAACTCTCACCGGGATAACCGTTCTGAATAGGTCGACGAGTGTTGAGGCTACTAGTACTCCTTTCGGGCTATTAAAGTTATTGGGATATTATATGATGCCATAGCGGAAATTTCTATTTTCGGCTATGGATCCAGGAAGTAAAAACTCTTCTTGCAGGTATTGTGATATCGTCTTGAGCTATAATTTTGTGGATAGATTTCATTCCATCATTAGTTCCGAATAGGGCTATGACCTCAGATGTAGAATGCAATTCGTTAATTTTAAAGTCTAAGGAAAAATTGTATTTCCTTAGAAAGTCCAATCGGAGTATGCAAGAAACAGTGATCTCTGCTACATATGCCGTGTGATGGTAAGCGGCACTTCCAAACGTGATGTTAACGTTTACTTTTCCATCGATGTCGATCTTGTCACCGGACACAGTCTGGAGGATAACGCAGGGCGGCGTTCAGATAAGTTTGCTTCCCAGTTGTTGAGCCAAATCTTTTCGGATGATGGTAACGTTGGCTCCTGTATCTATCGTCATATTGCAGTGAACTCTTAATATGTCCTATTACAAAAAGTCCATTACTGCCGCCTCTCACTGCAGAAATTTGAAGCGATTTAAACTGGGGCTTTTCAGTATCTGGCAACCTCCGCCCCGCAAGATGGCCACTAATTAGTTTCCCTGCTGCTTATTAGGAGCGGTCTTAACATCCGTGCCCTGTGGTGTTCTGCAGTTTCGTCGTACCTTCGGCACCGAAGTTCCAGCATCTTATTTTCGGTTTCTTGTCACCAATATTCCGTCTCAAGGCATTTAATTGTCTAGTTAAATTGTCCAGATGAGCAGTGACTTGATCCCCTGGATCCTGGATTTGAGCAGCTCTGACTGGGTGGCGGTCTCGACGAGTGGCTTGTTGGGCTGCCTCGAATTTCATGGCTTACACTAGAGCGCTTTTAAGATCTTTAACATTCGCCATACTTAGAGCTTTCTGTATTTCAGGATCCCGGATACCGTCGATGAAATATTGCAGGGACAGGATTTCCCTTGTTTCTGTCGGGCACTCCGAAAAGGCGAGATGGGACAGCCTTTCAACATCTGTGGCGAGTTCCTGGAGTGTTTCTGTGGTTTTCTGTTAGCGGGATTTTAATTGAAGCCTACTGTAGTCTTTTAAACACTTTTCCCCAAAGCGCAGCTCCAACGCGCCGGACAGAGCTTCGAAATCTAGCCTTTTGTTTTCGGGAAGAGTCTGAAGGAGATCCGCTGCGTCTGCTCTAAAAAAAGCGGCGAGATGACAGGTCTTATCCTGGAAATCCCATCCATTTGCTTCCGCCACTATAGAGAACTGTGTCTTATATACTTGCTAGGATGTCTTCCCATCACAAATGGATAACTTTAAGGAGGAGCGAGAAGGAACGGATAAAAATTTAAATCCATCGGAACTGCGTCCTGCTGTCGCTATGCATTTCTTTAAGGTGTCAACTTCTTTGGTGACGGCAGCAGAAACCCTCTCTTCAATCGGTTGTTCGATTTGCTCTTGGACGGTAGAAACTCTTTCTTCAATTCTTTGCTCCCCTGCAGAAACTCTTTCCTGAATTTTTCCAACTTTGTCTTCAACTGCGTCTATTCTGCCTTCCATAGCCTCGAATTTGGTTTCTATTATGCAGGCAATTTCTCTTTTCATTTCGTCTTGACCTGCTTCAATCTTTTCTTGTACAGCTTTTATGTCTTCTTTAAAAATTACTTGACCAGCTTCCAACTTTTCGTAAACGGATTCCTGTCCCGATTTCATTTCCTCTTTAACAGATCTCATCTCTCCTTAAACGGAATCTTTCCTCTTTTCCTGGCTAGATTTCATCTCTTCTCTCATTTCTTCTTTAAACGAGACAAAGGCTGATATCAACTGCCTTAACTGCTCTTTCATCGCTCTTGTTATTATCATTCAAATCCCACTTCTGACACCAAAAATTGTTGCGTGCGTACGGGTTCGTTACGAAATGAATGCACAAGTACGATGAAAAATGAACAAAAATTTATTCTTATCACAAGAAATATGCTTAAATTTCCTCAAATATTCATGCAGTATTACAAAATCTCACATTAGTGTATCTTTTAACTACTCAAACGTTCAAAAGAACTTCATTCAAAACAGCTAAAGAAAGCTAATCCGCGAATTCGCTACAATCAACAAGAGCAGTTTTCTAAACAAACTCTTAAAACAACAAAATAACTAACTGAATTGAGAGGTTTTCCTCCTTTTTATAAGATTTTTGAATCACGCGCGAGAACTTTCTGGAACTTTCTCGAAATAAAAAAAAGAGACATTTATTAAATGTTAAATGCACGAGCTCTGGTATTTTCAATTTTCCGACTTAGCTTTCTTTTAATATTCGTCACGCGCTGCACTGCGCGGGAAATAAAACCATTTAATTACAATTCAACTAACATTAGCTATTTAAATACCAAATACGTAATCCGTAACAGTACTAAAACCGTTAGATTCCACCATGTTAGTCATCTCGTTAGAACAATGAAGAAGTTTTATACCAGACTTTAAGCGTTCTCTTTATCAGGTTTTCGAGAATATTTCGTAAACAGGATTTTCAGAATACTACCCACTCCATTCCCCTAAATAAAGGCCCATTCTCTCTGCATAAAGCTCAAGCAAAATCGAGTACTTCGACTATTGATTACATAAAATACAGCGGTGAAATGTAGCACTTTTGCTTAAATAACTTTGAATAGAAAAATATTGCGTTGTGAACTTATTTCGTGAAATATTTTACGTAATTCGTATCAGTGATATTGCCTAGTTTGGAGGAAGAAAAAGAGAGAGCGAGGGCTTTCAGTCCCCTTCAGAAGTTTTGTTCTGGGCATTAAGTTTTAATTGGTCCTGCTATTAATCGGTAATTCGAAAAAATCTGGATAAACCTCATCAAAAATAATGATTCAAGATATTTTTCCTCCGAAACAGTATGAATTAATCAAGATCGTGAAATGAGGTATTTAACAGTATTCTAATGCTTAACACAGACTTTGTGGATAGCAATGCAACGTGGTTCAATAATATTCCATAGAAAACGTTTGCATAATTCGTAGTTGGTAGGTATGAGATTTCTAATGCACATATTTCCTTCTCTAAAACACTTGGATTCACTCTGGATGGGTTTTAATTATAAATAGCATTATTGCATAATATATTTTCATACGTATTATTTACTACTGAACATCATTACTGTGTAATTACTATGATCAATGTTCATACCAGATTATGTGGTAGGTAACTGTATGTATATGGGTAACATAACAGAACATTTCAACCAATATTGTATCAATCACATAACATAGGAGATGAGTAGTTATCACAGTGTAACATTAAAAAAAAAAATATGCAAACAATTCTAAATTTCAGGAATTTTGCGTTGTGTAAGGTAAACCCATTCTATCACTAAGCTCCAGTGTAAGGAATTAACTACAATAATTACAAGGCTAAGTAGGTAAAATCAATCTAACGTTTATTAAAGAGCAAATAGTATGAATAATTTACATTTTTAAGAAGGGTGGCGGCAGGTCAGCCTTAAATCTGAAGAAACAACTGGAATGACATATCTGCTTACAAATTTAACATTTTCACTTCCCGTTTGGGAGGCATCAAACAAAATTTTGGGTACTTGATACAGGCGTCACCTCCGACGCACAATGCAGCAATACTGAAAATAACAATTACGTCGGTAGAGGTTTCTGTAAAAGAAAAAAAAAATATGAGATTGAATAATGTGCAACACTTTAGGAGGCCAGGCTCTCCACCCCACAGCCGCTTCCAACCGGCAAGACTCCGGTCATCCACAAAACGCTGGCCATTCTGCAAGTCTGGTGCCACTAAGCCTTCCTTCTGGGTAGGTTGTTTAATCTTTCATCTTCTCAGGAACACCGACTACTGGTCTCCGTTCCGCATCTTAGAAGTCATAAGAACAAGTCTCCTTGGTTCCTTGAAAAACAAAGCGTGTCATTCAAAAATGGTTTCCTCGTCTCCTCCCTGAAAACACTGCGCAGCCACTTTAATAGCTGGCGCGTTTTTTGAAAATTTGGCGTAGAAGGTGATCAGCAGGAAGCCAAATCCAGCAACCCAAATAGAGAAATCTTCACGGGAAGGGGTTTCCCGACTATCAGAAGAGCCGTTTTTCGCTATTCAATCATTCAGCTTTCCAAGGTCACACCAAATGTGTCAACAAGCTCCGCAGATGAAAACAAGTGATGGGGGAATAAACTAGCCTCGCTCGAGGTCCCAGTCGACCATGTAGAGCTTCTAACCCAACGAATATTTCTCCCTCCATAAAATACGCTGTAGAAACTTTCCTTGCTCGCCTGTTCAGCAAAACAGGGTCCTCTTTTCGGGAAATCCATATGGTGTATCCATTCAACACGTCACCCGCACATATGGTTTTTCGCTTGGGCGAAAGAATTTTCGGGGTGCAGTAAATCCTCTGATAAAGGATTCCGAGAATGAATTCCAAGCCGACGGCAAGGGGTGAACATTTTCAGAACCAAGTTAACACAAAATGACTTTGGGAAATTAAAAATGAAACTACTAATTACGCAACAATATAATTCATAAAAAAATGTCAGCACTATATAAATTGTTTCCTCAGCAGCAATTAAAGTATACACATTTATTATCCATATTGAATTACAATTACAATAGATTTTTCCTATCGCCAGTCAGAAAATATGTATTCGTTTAACTTTAATATAAAGAGGGATAAAAATTAAGTTACCTTAAGTTAAGAAAAATTTAACACACCAAAAGTGCAGCAACAAGGCTTTAAAATAATTAAAGTTAAAAGTTAAACAACCTTAAGGGTCAAAACAACAAGATACAAAAACCAAAAATCTTAAGTCCCTAAACTCAAATTAAAAATTAAACAACTTCAACTCAAGAAAACTTTTAAAGCAACCAAACCTAAAATTTAAAGTTTACAAAAGTTACAGTTTAAACTTACAACCAACTTTAAACAACAACAACAACAACAACAACAACAACAAAAAAAAAAAAAAAAAAAAAAAAAAAAAAAAAGAAGAAATTAGAATTTAAGTTACAGATCAAAACTGAAATAATAAGCACAACTTAAGCTTGAAAATAAAACGATTAATACATAACAATGCTCGGACTTGCGTCTCTTACACTAAATCTACAGCAAATGCTCAAAATTCGCCCGAACTTCATTATTTTCGAACAGGAAAGCAATTTTCAGGAAATTCGTGTGGTCGATTAAATTTTTATGTTAAATTTCGAAATAATATATTTTATCGTATTCATCGTTTGATAAAAATTCATCGTAAGTAATTAGATTGCTAGAAGTAAAATAATAAATATTCATTTTTAAAAAATGATTATTTATTTCAATTGAATAAATTGACAGATAATATGCAATTCGAGCTAAAGGGAAGAACACTAAAAATACAGAATGAGCTTTTATTTAAAACTCATAACGTATAAAATGAACTAAAATATGAAAATAATATATTACATAATTTAGTGGAAGCAAGAAATTTATTTCCTTTGAATAGTTCACTTGCAGTTTTAAACTACGAATAATAAAAACGCTAAATAACGACATCTAATAATCGAATTACTTTGTTGATTTATCAAGGATGCCCAAGATTATATTATCCATGATGTAAAATTGTAGATGAATTTTGTAAAGAAAATATTTAAGTCTTTTCACGTTAAACTAAAGTATTTTTTTCATTTTGGTTCATTAATTACTTAAAGAGTTTAAAAAAAAAACTTACTTTAAAAAATGTTTTATTTCGAGACCTAGCAATTAAAAATTCATGTATTACTTTTTGCGAAAATCGTTTCTCGATTCAGATTTTTTTGTTTCTTTTTTATACTAGGTTCTGACATTAGCCACACAAAAAGGCCTCATGATTAATTATACTGGTGCGTGCACGTAAGACTGTTGCTGGTCACAGAACTTGAATACCAGTAGCAAATGCGATCCCTTTTATCTATCTACACACAAAACTTTATTGTGATCACCTCGGAAGGGGGGTGGAATCAGAGGGTCTCCTGCTTCTCTTTTCTCTCATGACATCATTGATGTCTCTAAAGAATTGTGAAAATCATGGAACGAAAGCACTCCAAACCGCAAAGCACTATTACATGAAAACTTTTACATTTTATAGTAAATTTGTATCCATGCTAATAGACGTGACAGCTGCTTTCATCAATCGTTATACCAACAGTTATACATATTTCTTTATTCGAAAAGTTTTACTGAATTAGTTTTTATAACTCCAGGTATTATGAGTTTCTTATAATAATTTTGTTAGCAGGTAATCAATTAATTTTAGTAATAAGGGAGAAAGTACCTTTGAAACCACTGGTATTTTAAATCCTTTATATTCTGAAAATCTGCGTGTTTTAATCACTAAGGCTAATAAGACCATAAATAACTGTGTTTATTTAAGTAAAAATTGTTTTCCCATATTACTGAAAATAAAGACCGTGATTCTGCATTTTGGCTTTGGTCATGAAATGCTAATCTTAAATAACCGACCTTCTGCTTATGATAAATGGAAAACTGAAATGGGAAAGGAAATAATATAATCATCCTCAGAATATGAATTTCTTTTTAAAAATATTTCACATCTTTCATTTACCGAAATTATTCAGTGCTGCGACATATACGAAATCCCTGTCTAGACATTAAACATAATCTCGAAATCACCAATGTTTATTACGATCCAATAACAGACCAGACTCGTCTATTTCTCAACGAAGAAATTTGACTCTGAAACCTGCATAGCTTCGATTCATTATCGAATAAAGCTAAAAGGTGCGTGTTTTGAATAGATAAATGGATGATTACATTTTCTTCAACTTTAATCGCAATTACTTTTCAAAGAATACACACTGATTCTTTTGTTTCGAAGGGTACTCGTGATATGTATGTGAGAGCGGAAACCGAATAAAATGGAACGGAAATGAGTAGCTCATTATAACGCTAATGGCCACTCGAGTGCCGAAGCAAATGTGATACATTCGAGAAATCACTGCACCTTAATTAATACGGGAAAGAAAGTGATCCAGGCGGGAGAAAAGTAAAAATGATGCAAAGTTTGGTTTCAGGAGATGATATGGAAGCGTTGCGTTTAGTTAGCCGAAAGTCTTTTGTTTCTTATTTAAACATTGCTTTTAATTTGAGAAATTCTTAAAAAAGGATCTGATAAATGTCTAAAACGTAAACAAATATATTTTCAGTGTTGGCTAATTTTAGATTGTTTCCCCTTATTAAACACGTTTCTGAAACTTGACATATATAAGTAAAGTCAAAAAGCCCACATAATTTCCTACAATTTATTTAGTACTGGTTTTAATTAACACTTAAAAAGTAGGTGTTATTGTTTCCATTACTGATACACTTAAAACATAGAGTTCTCTCAAAATAGGAAATTTTGACAATTCACTTACTGATCCATACTATTTATGAAGAGGCACTTTTCTAGCTAGGCTTGGCTACAACACTTTCGTATTTCTAAGTGAATAGTAAAACTGGTGTCCTGAATACTGTAAACATATTAATAACTGAAAGCGATATATATCTTTCTCAGTTGTGGCTTGTGAAAGCAACTTGTGAAACCAGCTCACTCCTGAAATCGGCGTTCTAAGCGAATGCTTATATCGCCTAGGCTTGAAGTCGTTTTATTTTTGACAGAATATATACTAACTAGTATACAAGTTGTCAATTCAACTCCCTAAATTTTCATTTTCTTTCTTTTCAGAAAGCTTAGCTGTTCAGCGTTTTTAAAGCAACAGATACTGCTTATATATTTCTTGAGGCGACAAAACCATTGTTCGTAATGTTTGGACTCAGATATGATTGTCACTGGAGTACTGAAGTAAGTATCTTGACGGATTTGCGTTCAGTTAATTTCTAATGTTTCTTTGAAACCAAGGCCGCTATGCAAGAATATGCAAACATGGCTCAGAAAGAAATGGATAATATGAAGACGGAAGAAAATTATTCTCGTATTTAAATTATCTCCATGAAATTATATAGATCTTTTGAAGCCGTAAAACGAGAGAAATCAACTGTATTCTAATCAATATTTGAACCACGGATCTTCCAGTGGAGGAGCTGGCTATATTTACAACACATAGAAATGAGATAACTCCTAACATAGCCTCCTCTTAAAGGACGATTGAGAAGGGGGTCCTGGCATTCAGGCTATGAAATCCGGGTGGTAACGAATTATGGCCACCACATTTCAGTAGAAATTTTTACTTTTAATTTTCTGAAGCTAGGAACTTGAATTATGTCGTTATCGGACTTCGATCCCTGATCTTCCAGTTGCCAGCTAGATGTACTAACCATTTACATGACGAGAACATATTTAAAGAAATGTGAAAATTATTTGCAAAATTTTAAACAGTTTACATAAATTTCTATATCAGCTCCAGCTATCTGCTATGTTATGGTTACTGTGCAGAAAGCAACTCAAATTAAAAACCGGTCTAAATTTAACATTTTATTCATATTTTACTTAAGGTAGAAAAGGGCAAAAGTATAATAACTATACCTGTTATGTATAATATAATAACTATAAAAAGTATATTAAATATACAGGTCGCGCGTTTGTTCAGATTGAAACTTCTAATAAAAAAAATTGTCTAAATCTTCTTGGAACGTTTTTGCAGTTTCACAGATGGAGTCATAGCTCGCTTGTCGTCCTACTGAGCTTGAAGAACATTTAGTTAAATTTAAGAGAATAACCCTACTGTTTGGTTTTAAAAAATGTTTGACTTCAAAAGTCAACGAAAATAAACTCAAAAACTTTATACTTAAATAAACATAAAACTCTTTGAAGTCACAAAGTAGAGTTTTACATGTATCTTACTTGGTCCTGCAGCAAACCTAAATGCAATTAGTTGAAGGCTTAGTAGACGCTTCAAGACAATTAAGAGTTTACAGCTCTAACAATTCTTTGCATTCAGGAACGTAAGCATACCTAGAAAACTCTCTACTAGAACACTTTTATAATTAAAGGGTAACGAAGCTTGAACTTCATTTTATTTCTGTGGGAAGTTCAGCAAAGATTAAAGTTAACTAACCCAGATCAAGGCTTGAAAGGCGGCCAGGACACATTAAACCTATTTTTAAAAAATGTAGGAAATTGTTTATTGTACTTGGTTTACTTATTGATTGTTTCCTAATCAACACTGAAATTTAGAAATATATCTTAATAGATTTTTAAAGTTCCTGTGAGTTTCGATTTAACGGAATTTAAACGAAAGAATGGAAATATTTTTTAAATAGTATTTCTTATATCATAATGTGCATTTCACTCATTGATGAAATGTATTTTGTAAAAATTGTTTGCATTATATTTTGTTGACGGTTTTCTATTGTAGTTTTTTAACATAAAATAAATTCCTCCGGGAAAATGTTACAGTGTCCTCTAATAAATTATTGTTGATAATCTCTGCCACTTGCTTCTAAGCATTAAACTGCAAAATATGAATGTTTATGACTAATTTTTAAAACAATCATCATCAAACTTATATAAAAGAATAAACAGAGTATCGAAGATGCATATTTTTATGAAAAATGTCCGATTGACGTAAAATTGTTCATACGATTCAATGATGAACAGCATTTAAGCATTTAGGAAAGAAAACAATTTTAGGGCAAATTCATTTTTCTGAATTCTTTCGAAGGTCTTTAGGTTGTTTTTTAAATTCCCTTTTTGATCTGTTATTTCTGTATACTTTTCTTCAAATAGTACAAGCGAATTCAAATAGTACAAAAGCTTTACTCGAATGTATTTAGTTCTTGATTTAAGTGATGACACCAAAATAAAAATGAAACAAAATTTACTGTAGATCTTATTGTAATTTTCTCACAGTGCAATAATAAACGATTAAAAAGTCCTTATATTCATACTCGTTTAAAAGCTGAAATTTCTTATTTTTTTTCGTTAACAAAGTTTACGTGAAAAACTTTATTTTTTTTGCTTTAATTCCTTAAAACAACTGAATGTTGTGTTTAATGCACCTTGCCTTTGAAGGAATTTTTTTTCTTGTCCTCGTATCAGTTTTATTGTCAGTACGTTTCAAATATGAAACAACAATAGCGCTTTTGCTGGTACTTTTATTTTACCTCAAATAACGATCCTTTGATGGGTAAGAGCTTGAAGTAAATCATTGTTTGAAAAACATTCAGTCACAATTTCAGTCTTTTTACTTTGCTTCCATATCTCAGGAAAAGTGGATATCGAAATTGCTCGCATCATTTTATAGCATTTCTGAACAGAAAAGTAACTTCGGCTTTTAAGTTTAAAGTTCTATTTTGCAACATTCTCTAATGAAAGGTTTCAACGAAATATTTTCCACATTGAATTCTGATGCCTGCTTTTCATTTACAAAGAAGCACATGGGTAAGGTTGTCATATTTTTCGAACACAGGTCTGTTTCGTATGCAATAAACACAAGCTTAGAAAGAGAATTACTGTATTTAAATATTAATTTTAGAACGAAAGGAAAATCTTGTATTGCATTTTTCATATCCGGTTTTCATTTAGCTAGCAATAAGTAGCATGAATTTTAATAAGTTGTTAAATTTTCAAAGAAAATTTATTTTGAAAGTTACATGTTTTTATGATTCCTGTTTGACGTTTTTATAAATCTGATTAGCTATATCTTTTGCTTTTTCTGTAATAATCAGTTGGAAGAAAGGCGTATGCCATTTATTTTAATCACCAATAAAAATGCAAACTTTCTTCCTATTTCTTCAAATTAAAAAAAGGTTTTTTCTCATTACTATTTCACACACTTGGCATTGCAAAATGCAGGATGGCGTTGACATTTGCTTCATGTGCAAAGGTTTTCAAATATGAGCTATTTTACTTTCCTGCCTCCACCAGTTAGGCAAGTGACACATTAATCAGCTTTTAGATAGCACAATCTATCCAGCAGTTGTTCATTATTTAAATTTTTGTGTTTATTTGATTGTATTTAAGTCATTGTGAATATCTATTTAATCGAAGATATATATAGATGTGTCTGTAAGTTTTCGTGTATTATACTGCAAATCTTATGATTCTGAAGAGACATACATTAATGTAATAAGGAGAATTAATTTAGAATCAGAGATAGAGACAGAGACTGTAACAAAGTTTAATAATTTGACTATTTGACTGTAATTAGTACGTAACTGTACGGAGTAACTGTAATAAGTATGCAACTGTACACAGAATATAATATTTTGCATTGTCAATTTGACGAAGTATAGTGATTTCTAATGAGTTTAGCAATACTCTGAAAGTCTCCGCAAAAGTATGTTTGAAGGAATAATACCGATGTTTTCTTAAAGCTTCCAGACCGAGAATTCTTACCATAGGCAATGGAGGTCAAACCATTTCACATTCTGGTCTTTTTTCCCAGTATTACGGCATTATTGTGCTCATTGGCCTGAATATCATATCAGTCGATGCAAAGTTGGATTACAAATAATTGGACATTACGTTCATCGATGCAAAGTGAATATTTATTTAATTTTGATTTTTTACAGTTTTGCATGTGCATTTAGAGTTTGCGCTTATTTTTCTGCACCTGGAACTATTTCACTATCGTTAACCCTATTGAGAAACAGAAAACACCAGGAGCATTCTTTCCTATGAAGTGGTAGTGTCAATGCTCCCAGTCCTGACTTAACAAACGAGCTCTTATGTTCGCCGAAACAAAAGATTCTGAAAGGAAAGAAGTGGGAGAGAATTGAGATAATTTACCCACGGCGAATTTTAGATGCCTTTTAATAAGAGTTTTTTTGACCTGTAGACTTTACCGTACACGTGTTTCGAAAAAATTCCAACATCTGGTCATTAACCCTAATTTTAAAGATTACAATACTATGCTTTATTTTTATAGAAACGTGTAACTTACCGTAACTCCTCTGCAAGAGAATTTTGTGATCTCTTAATTTAACGTCCATCGTTCCTTGTATTGTTATTTCCTAAATTTAGCTTAAATGGCTAAAAGATTTGTGGAAAATGACAAATGAAAGATTTATTTGGAAACATTATATTTCATCAGCACACAAAGCTTTGCTTATGCTGGTGAGTATAAATATTTATAAACAAATCACATTAAATGCGTGTAAAACTTGCCAATTATGCTCTTGCCACGACCGTTACATGTTTATTCTGTTTTATCATGTTTCCTTTCTCAAATTTTGATGTTATTACTTCTATATCATAAGCCCGTTTTTCTCTGTTGATTTTCTACTTTTCTTTTCAGCTTATCAGGTTTTATTTATTTAAATGTTACCGTTACTTCAGTTTCAATTATGATTTCAAACAATGTACCTGGCATATGTAATTTAATTATTTTTAATGCACTTATTTATGATCACTCTATTAATTTACTCTGTTCCAGTACTTTACTATAGTTAGATCTATGTTTATTGTGATAATGTTTTATGTCCATTGCTGCATGACTTAACCCTCAAATTTGTATGCTTTCTGCGGTTTATATTATCACTGTTAGGGATGTTGCTATAATTACCTGTATAATGTTTCCTGCTGGGTACATTTATACAGTAACGTACCTCTAAATATTACGTAAGTGTTTATTTATATCACGAGTGAGATCTGTATGGTTAATGTATTGTGCCATGTTTGCTAATGCTTTTGAAAGGTAGCAGAATATATCTTATGTGAACATTAACTGCATTGTAACTGTGGAATAAGAGGCTTGTTGCGCCCAATTATAGGGCCAGGTATCGTAAATGTAAGAGCAAAAAATTGCTAACGGTACGCAGTCATTACACACAACCCTTCAGTATTCTTATTTATCATCATTAGCAAAAATCACAGCAGTTGAAGACGGGAATATTCCATTCATCGATGGGAAAAGAAAAAAGAAGCCCAATTTACAGGAAAACTCCATTGAACACTTTTTGCTGTTAATAATATTGGGTATCAGTATTAGATCATAGGAAGTAGAAGTATGTAGTATATTTTGTCTAGGCTAGCAGGAAAGACGTCTGTGTTTCCTGTTCGTTGCACTCTAAAGCTGCAACGAACCCCTTTTATCAGGGCACCAGCTGGATATGAGAAGAACTACCCCGCCTTTGATAACCATGCTTGAAATTTTCTTTCCAATGATCGGTCAGAAATTTACGTATTGGCGAGAACTTCACCTCAGAAAGGGTCAAAGACATTTCCTTGCCCTCTGCAGAAAATGATCGGACCTTTTCCCCGTCATGGATGTTGGAGTTGAGAGGGAGATTGGAATTCGAACGGGAACGAAACGGATGTGAGGCTTTTCTCGTTCCATTGTAGAAATGTAAAAAAGTTGTGTTTTAAAATTTCCGGAAATGTAACTACTGTATATAGTTTTGTTTATATTAAAACGTTATACTTAAGAAATGCAAATCCAGGTCATTTAGTTATCGACGTTACACCACAAAGACGCATTTGAATATGAATCTGGTAATGAAGCAATTAGTCATGCTTTTGTAATTTAGTGATATAGGCGTTTCAAAGTGGTTGTACACGAGTGATCGACAAAGGACGTTCTGACAGGTTTCCCATTGTGGTTATAGATATAAACTTTGATCTTTCTACTTCAAGAGCTCTAAAAAGGTTTTACTTCTGAAGAGGTACCCAAGTGATCTCCTTCGAAATCGATAGTGTTGTGTTCAAAATCTACTTAAATTTAAGGTTCATTTTTGCCTAATTTTAAACTGTATACGGGCGTGTTTCGTTTACAATTAGATATGTAAATATCTTAAAACTATTTGGAAGAACTGCTGCTGCAGCATTAGCTGAATTCGATCTGTCCACACTAGAATACCATTCACGTAGCTTATTTATGATTTTCGGTCCTTTTCAAAATGAAAAGACTGTTATGCTGAAAACCATTCTAACATTTTTTTTTCAGAATAAGGAAGTGCAAAACGCTACGTTCACGAGGCTAAATGGGATGTGACGAAACAATCTTTTTGATTTCTTAATCGGTGTGAAACGTAATTCAAAGTAAAGGTTTCTAATTTGAAAACAAAATATACAGCATGTAGTCAACTGACTTTGAATAAGAGTCAACCTTTCGTTCAGCTTACATATAATAAATACCCCAACTGCTAACAACACTGAGACAGATCAGTGAAAGAAACAAAGCTCTTGTGATGACCACTGACAGAGGACTACAAAAGACATAGACTGAATTCGGTTACATGTATACGTAGAGCTCACATAGGACATTTGTAGCATAAGAGAAAAGTTTTAAGAATTTTTGGTTCTTCTCATATATCAATTGGTATTATAGATGTAATAGTTTTAAAAATACAGTGTTTTTGAAATCCAATAAATCACTTATAAGAAATGTTTAGATTATTATTGTTGAATTCTCATATTGATTTCGCTATTCGTTGGGCTTTATCCTTAGACGAAACTTAAACTGGAGCAGTAACTCAACAGAAATATTCATTGAAAATAACAGCTGTTAGAAAATAAATAAACTTTATAACTTCAAAATTCCTCTGTCGCTTGCAAAAACTAGAATTATATTCATTGTCTTAAGATTACTAAAACATCAAAAATTCAAAATTTTCGGAATTCAAGTTTAATGTTGAACTGTAAACGAGGCGAAACGTTTAACAAAAACGAGACCATAAATGATTAATTTAAATTCTAAAGCATATGAAATAATCTGAATTATTAATTTACTTCTTTGTCTGGCGTTAAAACAAACTATCATCTCTAGGAGAACATTTTATTTCGTTTCTTAGCCATTTATAATTTTTTCTATTCTACCTATACTTTGAAATGAATAATGCACAAAAAATGTTTCTAACACAGTCTACAGAGAGTACGCAGGTGCTGAAACCATTATTATTATTATTATTATTATTATTGGCGTTTTAAATTACATCGTGAGACTAAAAAGAAATAAAACGAAAGACGAAAATGAATCATCCTGAAATAAAATTTGGATGCGTTCTAATGACACCTTTCCTGTCATTAACGAACTATTCTTTTTTTAAAATGATTGCATGAAGCAGCTGGCATAAACTACGCTAAAAAAGGTTTTAAGAAAAATGCATCAGTAAAAAGACAAATCGTTTTCCTCTCCCATGAGCTACTACGCGGCGTGATGCACATCAAGTAGAAAACTGAACATTAAGAACCTATGACAGCACCACGCGAACAATATTTTTTTTGCCTACTTTTGTTGTTTATTAGGTACCTGTTACGGTCGATTGGAAGGAAACGACGAGTGTCGTTTTTGACAACCATTTCCAAACCGACATTTTCGGCCTCTTCTTTCGAATTTGAAGGATGTCGACGATTACAGCCTTCAATCGCTTTTTTATTTTGTTCTTATGTTTGTTTTCAGAATGTTGGGCATAATAAATAAATGCCTCCTTGGGATTGCTTTACCTAAAATAAATATTATCTGAAGTAAACTTCTGCTTATATAATGTATTTTGCGTTATTCTCTAAATTTATATAAAAATGAACTTAAATAGGCGTAGGCTTTATAACAAAATTATAAGTATTTATTTGGAGAAATCCAGAAGTCACTCATTTTCAAAAGACGAACATATTTGCATCTATTTTTTTCGTTGAGAACACAATCCATTTTGATTGAGGGAACTATGGGAAATATATTTACTTTTTTTCATTGCTGTTATTTGCGTGAAAGTTTTACATTGTACTACCATCTATGAGTCTAACGTGGAAAAGATGGAACTTATCGAAAATATGATTCTAGTTTATGCAACTGCTCCACAATCGCTGCTGAAAAATGAAAATGGAGTCTCATTCTGTATTGAACTGTACAATGGTAAGTAGCAATAGGGAATGCAGGGAAAGTAAAGCTCTCGATGACATATTTGTTTTGTTTTCGATTCGTTTGAAAGAAATGATCGGAAAATCCTGTTGCCTGTTAGAAAGAAGCTTTCCGGGCACCGGCAAAAGTATAACATGAAAGAGCTCAGAACTAAGATTCTTTGATAAAAATATAATAATCTTCCTTTTAGTCTTTCCCATCGTAAAAGTTTAGAGATTGCTTACTTTCTTGAGGACTTAATTTATTCAATCATTTCATAACTCGTAGAAGATTCATTGCTAATAAAAGGATTGCGCCTAGAAAAATAAACTTCTTTGAGCAAATTCGATTCGAACTGTAAAATCAGAAAGCGGATCTAGTATTAAGGGAAAAAAACCATGGAAGAAAAACATTTTAAGCCTGCGAATGAAATGAGGATCCTTTGACAAAAGTCGTTCTTTGTGCAATTTTCGCTCAAGCTGGTGTCGGATTACTCTACTTGGTTTATAGGATGATCTTCAGGTTTATATGCGGCAATTTTTCAGAGCCCTTTTTGTCGATTTTCTCTGCTTCTTCTTTCTGCTCTCAAGGATGTTTGCTGAGATGTTAAAAATTCTCCGTTAGGAGATAGAAGGTAAATGTAGTTGTATCACTTTTATGTACCCCTGTTGGGTGGTTTAGGTTTTCTGATTGTTTTTGGATAGTGATGGTACCCATCTCCATCCATCTGAGATATCCACCCGCAAATGAAAAATTACGATCAGGCTCAACTCTGATAAAAGTTTAATTTTGATATGAAGAAAAAAGTAAAAAATAAAAGGAAGTAGAGGCGGGCAAAAGAGTTTCAAAAAATAAAAGAAGAGAGGAAGAGGAAATAGTAAGGAAGTCGGGCTAACTAACATGATTTTTATTTCAAATGAAGAAACCCAATCTTAATGGCTTCTTGAAGTAACTGAGTTTTGGGAAGCTATGAGGTGAAATCGAAATTTAAGCAAACAACCGTCGAACTGCAGCTCTTGATGCCGATTTTGTCGTGGATAAGCAATTTATATACGGCTATCTGGTGTTGATATGATCGTTATCTGCAATTTAAGAACAGACTGGATTTCCTGAAATACCTTTATTCAAATTCTGTCAATTTCGTTTCTCTTAGATTGAATTTGAAAAATTATTTTTCTGTCGAAGCTCTTTGCATTCATATGTTGTGTCTCATAAACGTTATTATCGCCAAATCCCAGGAATAGCTAACTATATGGTGCTCCTTGAATCCAGTAACTGCCAGTATTTAAGAAATGCTTAAAGACCTTGTAAGGTATGTTTTAATTATATAATATTTATTCTATAGAGTTATTAATCCTCAACACAGTTATTTTTTTAAATTAGAAATATTTACGCTCAATTAAACAAAAAATAAAACTATAGTACTACAAATTTGCTAACTGTACGAGAATGTTTTCTGCTTATAATTAATTTCTTTACATTTCGCTTTCTTTAAATTTCATTACATTCCTTACATTAGTTACATTTAGAATTCACAAAAACAACCATGAATAAGTAAAATAATTTTTGCTTTTTGTAGCTGAACTAAAAATGATTCGTTTAGTTAAGTAAGCCTTATTTAATTTAATTATATTTGTTGCTCTCGCTTTGACAGATCTAATCGCTGATGAAATATATCTTACAAATATATGGTAAATAGTTCTAAGCAAAGTTACTTTAAAACTGTAGCTATTGCCTATTTATATCACGTTTCCATCTTGAAACAATTTTGTTAAAAAGAATAGCTTAATTTCCTAACCTGTGGTTCCTATTATTTACACATAGTAAAATAGGAAATACATTTTCTTCCATGTGAATACACGAGTAAAAAAGACCAAGAAAACTAGTTACATATGTTTAATAACATTTAAAAATTTGATACTTCCAAAAATTTTCAGAAAATAAAACATTACTAACTGTTTAAAAATTCTTCTAATTAATTTTTAATTACAAAGATTAAACTTCGACTTCAACTCATTCATTCAAGTAGTACATAATACCTTTACACTAATTTACTTATATACATTTGAACCGATTTGTAAATAAGTTGCAAGGTAACATTTTGTTGCAATAATTTCCCCGAAATAAAAAAACCCTCATATAAAGTGTATTTAAAAGTATCCTATAGATTCCAGCAATCATTAAATGTGTGAATTATTGGTCATCGACCTTAGCTAGATATATCAGACAAGATATAGGTGATTGCCAATTCACCTTCAGCTCCATCCGAAAAAAGCATGGAGAATACTGTAAAATAAAACAGCACTTTGGGGGCCACTAAAAGTTTCTCTTCCTTAATTCAGCCACATGTGGGCATTCGCGTCAATTGCTACTGTGGCCATAGCAAGGCGAGTTTTGTTTCGATGCTATAACAATTTCTATGCAATCACGGTTTTTTCCCCTCTTCAGAAGAGTTTAATTCTTCTATATATAGGAAAAAAAAAACGACCAAAATTAGGATTGCGTTTTCGGCTAGTTAGCATTTATCACCTTTGCTGAGAAATGCTATAAATAGATCTGAACAACGAGGCGGATTTAAAACCAAGAACGATGAAATTGTTTCTCGAAGACACAGATTTACAAGAATTGCTAGAAAATTCCGGGTCGGATACTAATATTAAGATATGAATATAAATTTAGATAAAAAAAATAAAAATAATATCTTTTTCAATCATTTAAGGTATAATATTTTTATGATGGAATTATTTGAAAATAATTTTGAGCTTTTATCGAAACCAAGTCCCAAATTTCATTTGTAAAAACCTAGATAAAAGCTAAAATATCTTGGCTTATAAACCGAAATATATTATACTTGGACTCAGTACTACTCTCGTTGAGATTGGAACGTCCCATGTTTCTGCAGTTTAAATATTTATATCCATATGATAGAAACCTCAATTTTCAAATAGCTCGTTTCATCGTTCGACTAAAGAGGAGGGGATTATTACTGCATTTAATTAGATCATTTAAGATATTTGATAGTTAATTTTAAACTGAAAAATTAAAGTAAACTGTAGGCAATTAAAGCAAAATGTTAATAAATGGAATAAGACTCGAATAAATGAATACCTAGAAGAAAATTTCAGAGATACAGTTTAGGATTTGCGGATGGTAAATGTCTTTTAGTGAAAAAAATCATAAATGTTTCAACAAACGTAATGATAAAAAATATTTTTATCTTCAATTCAAGCCAATTTCTGTGGCAGTGACGGAAACGATATACAGCACATAATAACAGGAGAATTAGATGCAATTGCAAATGAAGCAAAAAATCTCATTATTCACTTATTAGTATATAATTTTACATATACTCAAGAATGCTTACTTGTAAGTACTAAGAAACGGCCTCAGAATTTAGATTAATTATGTTATATTTATTAAATTAATCTGTACTACAAACTGACAGGAGAATATTTCTTTTCCTGAAAGCTCTGGAATAAGTAAATTATAGTTTATCTGAAATATCACAATTGCTTTTCATTTGTTTTATGTAGTGACTTTTAAGTAAAGCTAAAATATTATTCATTCAATGTTTTATAAACTAATTTGCACACAATATTTTGATAGTTAAGTAATAGAAACTTCGTTTTCTAAATGACTTTGAGTCTGATCTTAGTTCATATTTCTGTTAAAAGATGCTTTAATTAAATATTTTATTTAATCTTTAACTAAAATATATGAATATAAAGTAACATAACGGAATAATTTGTGTACTACAAGATAACGAATAATTTGTGTAATAATATAACGCATATAGTAGCATTAAGAAAATTAGTCCCATTAAAATTGAATGAACCATAGAAATTGATAATGAGCTAAAATTTAGTTTAAATGGTTGCTTTTTATTTCACAGGTATGGCTCTAAATTTTGATCTTGATTCAGATGTACTTAATCAAAACTCTAATGACATTAACACAACTAACTATTAATCTAACAGACTCTAATGATCATTACAAACCCTACTAAGTCTACCCTAATAGACTGCAGTCACACGTTACTAATAGCGCTTTCGATGCTACAGAAAAATGTATCTATTATCTGTTTGAAAAATGGTTATATGAGAGTTTCCACACACAGTTAATACATAGAAAATTCCTCTTAAAAGATCAATTGGAGCTAACTAAGCACGTAAATATAATTAAAAAAGTTTTCATTAATGGTAGAATTCTATTTCTCGAGTGAATTACCATGATATTGCTTAAAAAAACAGTAATTTTAGCAATGCTAAAAATTCAGCAACTTGCATCGTAGTTAATTAAAAGTTATCTGTAATAAGAAGAATGTTATTAATTGTGGTAGTTTAGCCAGAAGTTAAACATTTCTTCTCTCTCATGAATATTTTATTTTAAAAATCGCATTTTACATTGTAGCGATGTAAATAATTGCTTATCAAGTAGATTCAGTATGCTAATAATTACCACACTGTTTACATTCTTTAAAATGTAAAATGATCTAAATCAATGATGCATAATTTTTCAAATGCATTTTTCTCTTCGGAAAGGCTTTCTAAATGGTTCGCATTTAATGCAAAAGTTGTTAATTAGAAACTGATATTTAACGTTTTTCTTCATAATGAATGCTTACGCAGCTGTTCTTTTCTAACTTAAAAAAATTATTTACTTTAGAGAGAAAGAATTTGCGTAAGTACCGCTGATAATTTAAACGTGTAATTGCAATTATTTTCCCCGTAAATTCAAATTTTGGTATTTTAAGTTAAAATAATCCACAAAATACTCAAAAGAATTGCACGGGAAAGGCACTCTCTAACAGCGCCCAAAAGAAAATCACTACCTGTCTATACTTAAACTAAAAAATTATCTAATTTTAACTTCCCGCCATCCTTTTGTCACATATCAGCAATGCCTTAAATGGAATCTTTAATATTATTTTGTATGGTTCATAAATTTTATAACTGCGAAACATTTCAATAAAATATAACGATGTGAATCCGTTAAATGTAGATTTACTGAATATTTTGAGATAATAATGCCAAATGAGTTGCCAAACTCTTTTAAATCAGATTTTAATTCAGCCTATATTATGAAAAAAATTAAAACTGCAAAATCGAATTAAACCTCTGTAATTTTCTAATTAGAAATAAAGACAGCTTAGAAAATACACCTCTGTAAAAAGAATTTACGAAAGAAATATCAAACTGCCTGAAAAGATTTACTCATACACTATCGTAGAATATGCAAATGATTATGCTTTCGCAATTTCAAATGAAATAGCCATGCAACTTGCACAGAAAATGATTTTTTGGGTATAAAGAAAAGCTTAAGAAAATATTCTGTCAGTGACATTGACTAGTTTTATGTTTAAGGATTTAAACAGACAAAGTACGTAGCAGACAGCTGACGTAGTGACAAGACTAAATAACAGGTTAGGGATTAGCTGGGAAAGAATAATATCTTTCCCGATGAAATTAGACTTTTTTTGCATGCCCAGTGATGGCCAATTCCTTGTTCACTGGTATATAAAGAGCAATACGTGAAAGAGGTGTTTCACTTTGCCCTAAATATCTTACTCAGTGATACTGTGGCTAAGTGATACTATCAGGCTTACCTGACGTATGAATCAAAAACAATCAGCGATGTCTTATGGCCGTCTTGAAAGACTAAGTTCTACTTATCTTACAGAATACTGAGGATATCTTTCAGCAGAAAATTGTTCGCTTTTACGCTGTCCATATTGAGAGTTCAACATGGACAACATAGAGCAGAATTCCCAACATTGGGCGAATGAGCAAACCTGAATAAAATTAAAGCATGTTTCTCCACACTTGAACAATATTTTCATCCAGATTTGCTCATTCGACTGGGAGAAGAGTTATTACCTGGATTCTTTTGCAGTCATCATTGAGGAATAATAAATACTTGAAAAGTCGCATGGAATGCAAAAATTGTGGGGATCGACATTCCGACGACAGCCATTTCGACTTCTGTTATTAACTTTATTGCTGGGTAGTTAGTTATCATTGCTCTTGGAAAGCACACAAAATACTAATCTTGGCGTATTTATCTTCCCTAAAAGATCTGTAACTCTCTCGTTTATATTCTGAACCATCAGTTGCGTCAAAACTAAATTTAATTGCAGTAACTACAGTCTTTTACTTTAGAATAAATGTCTCAGCTTTTCCATTCAGCATTTTGTTGAAACAACGATGGCCGTTTGCTGAGCCGGCGGTATGTTGGCGATAATTATGTTCCTTAATTCTCTTTTTACATTTTAACTATGTTTAGCATACTTCGATTTTGCGGCATGCATAGTAAAACTCTAACTTATTCAAGTAATTAAAAGTAATTTCAAAATATTAACACCAGCTTATTTGCAGAAGATAAAATCAAATTTGCGCCGTTTTGATTGTATAGGAATATATAAATTTGGTTATATTTATTCTTTATAAACCTAAAAAAGTTAGGTACAAAACAGATCAAAACAAAAAGCTTCTTCCTGCCTTCCTTAGTCATTCTGTCTTAAGATATCTTTCTAAGTTTAACAAATAATAGTGTTAATATTGAATAGTAAACTGAAATATTCCGGAATACTAGATGTAGAGTATTTGTAATACATGACATTTTATATTAGTTTTAAATATTACTTACAAGCCTTTATGCCAATTGTTAAAATCTTTTTTAATTATTAAAGAAATATTGAAAATCACAAATTAAAATAGAATTGCCATTTCTAAATGGTAAAGTAATGAATTTTTGCGGCCGTTCACTAATTTTTCACGCGGTGTAACAGATTAGGAGATTCATGTGAGCTGAATAAAATAATTATTTTTACATATTATAATTTTACATATTTTACCCTTATTTAAGATGGTATATTTATACGTAATTAAACAGGATTTTAATTTTAAAATAAATTATATTTTGAAGGTTCTAAGTAATCCAGCTTGAAAAATAGCTTATCGGATCATAATCAGCTTTCAACTTTAACAATAGCTTCAATCTGAAGGATGTGGTAAGACCTTGTTTGTTGTTTATGTGATTACGGCAAAGACTCTAGGACTATTTGCCTAAGGAGATGGATGCCTTCGTGGACGACTTTCTAAGGGATACTGACTCGTATACATGTTTCACATGAAGAAAACCACGAAAATGCCCATGCAGCCAGCCCGTTCGCGGGAATTGTTTTTCGGAACCTCGAACCGAACTACCAAAGTCCAGCGACTTTATCACTCGACCGCTGGTTGGCCCTGTTAGGACCTTGAAGGGATTATTTTAAAGTACGGATTATAGTTACAGCTCCTTAAATACAATATAAATTTGCGTTTTTTATTACATGTCAGTTGAAGCGAGACATAAACACTTAAGTGGCAACTGACTAATTAAACTAAAATCTTGATATAAGAAGCAAGTATCAAAAACTATCTGATAGATTACTGGTAAAGATAGAGTTGCTGCCCATAATGGATTTAGAAGAGTTGAAAAAACTACATATAATTACAAAATGTACATCCACGCGTTAGCGTATCAAGGGACAGAATACGTAACCTTACGTGACAAGGGTATCAATAAGTTAAAAATTGAATTTAAAACTTGAAAATGTTTAAAGCGCAGTTTGTCTTTATTCCTAATAAAAATTATTTAAATGCTTCAAAGAAATATGCAGTTTAATACTGATGAGTGTAGAATGTCATGAATGGCGTAAAATGTCATGAATGTATGTTATTCCGAAACTTATTTAGATCGTCGCTTAATTCAGTGATTTTTTTACTGAAATATGTAGTTGCCGTGCATTAAATTTTATACGAGAGAGTCAAAATTAATTATAGTTTACTTTTAAAAATAATTGCAATGAGATTTTGTTTGCCGAAAATCTCATAAACAAAATATTTAGAAAAATCTTCAATCTTTTCTAAGCATTTTATTTAAAATAAGAATAAATTTGCTTTAATCTGTTGCCAATAAAAAATGCGCAGAAGAGGAAGAAACGTTTAAAAGGGAAAACATTATGATTAAAAAAAGGGCAAAAAGCTGCTGCACGCAAAAAAGGAAATCTAAAATTCTTTCTAAAACCATTACGTTTCAAAGAAATTGTCAGCAAATTGATTTGATATGTAATTCCGTAATCATTCTCTCAGATTCATCGTTAGTGTTTGCATTAATGTTCTAAGATTCTTTGCTGACTTTTGCATGCATAAAGAATTCTTAAAATCCTTTACCATTTATTCGTGTGCAAAAATTCAAAGTTTTATTGTCATTATTAGTTCAATAAATCTTTTGAAAATCAAATAGTAAGATTTTACTACTTATACCAAGGAGAGGCGACAACATCTGAAAATTTTGATTTTAGCATTTTCGTAGACATTGTTTGAGAGAGAACAATAAAAATTAAAATAGTTTCATGGTAGTACTTCAGTTGCTTCCTAATTTTTTATTTAATATTTATGCGAAGTTCACTTGAAGGTAGATAACTACCTGTAAAATTATCTAAACAGTTTAAACAATATTAGCTTAATATGAATAAAAAAAAAATTGTAATGAGACTTCAGATATTTTCCTTCTTTTGCATCACTGGAATGGATTCTGCGTAAAGAAATTCTAATAACATGATATAATACAAATAATATTCAAAGCTGCTTATTGATACAAACTAAACAGGAAAAAAAAGAGCAAAATCGCGAAATTATAAGAAATTTTAAAGTTCTCAGATAACGAAGACTAGGATCTAAATAATGCTAGCAGATATTGATGGGTATTAAGAGAATGCTTTAAATCGCTAGCCGATGTAGTTATTTTTAAATATCTGAAAGGTTTGCAGTGTCAATAATATTTTTTGCCTATTCAAGATGTAAAAGGTATAGCCATAAGAAAACTTTCCACGATTGGATTATTCAATGCAGTTTCATTGATTTTTCTTTTCTCTATAAAGCAGGAAAAATCATGAGTCAAAATGATAAACTAATTTTAATACGAATTACAAGACAGAATAAAATGAGAATAATACATCAAATAAGATAGTTCATTATTTTATAACGATTTTTCTATTTCATGGAAGGGATATTTTTCAAATTACTAATTTATTAATTACATTTGAATAAAATTACACGAGAATAACATAAACATCAAAGGATTTTATTTAAATTAATTTATTATGGCAAAGTGTACGAAGGTTATCAGTATAAAGAAATGAATTCTTTGATAAAGGACTTCTAAAGAAAACTGATTTATGCTCGCCCCACGTTACATACGAGAAAAACCGTGGAAAGTTCATGCAGCGAAGTTCTTCACTGAAATTTTAACTAGGGTCGGCTTGCCAGTGTACAGCGATCACATGCACTCTACCAGTGACTAGCAAAAAATGCGGACAGATTTATTAGACATCATGCAAATAAAAAAATTGTAAATCAGTATAAAATATTTTACATAAATTGATAAGGTTGAAATTAAAATCATTTCGCATTTGAGTGCATTCAACAAAACCTATTAAAATTTCACGGAATATAAACCCCTAAATTCGAACTATCAAAGTTTTCCGCTGAGCAGTTTTGACTGCATAAAACTGCAAAAAGCCAAACATAGATTTTCTCGTGAAGCGTAATGAGAATCTTTGGGAATAATACTATATAACTTAAGCCCTAAACGTTCCATGTAAGATAATGATATCTATCGTTATAATTCTAATAAGAGATAATAATAAGTATATGCATTATGATAATAATGACTGAAGTAAATTTAATTCTTCGCAAAACTCCGAATGGCATTTTTCGTATTCATTCATTGACATAGAAAATAATTCTGCTTCTTTAATGAGTTAATAACATTTTGCATTATTTAAAAACTACTTTTAAAAAACATAAATTAAAATTTCTTGAAGAATACATTTGACATAAAAACTTTTGTGTAAGTATATTTTCAATATTTTAAATTAAATTAAAACATATTGTGATTTCAAAATTTTGAAAATAAGTGCCGCTTTTAAAATGTAGAGGAAACTGAAACTAAGTACATGGAACAATGAAAAAATTCAGTATAATACAGCTAGTTTTGGACATTAATTGTATTTTGCATCGAATGTATTTGCATGGAGTATTCTTTGAGTATCTCATAATTATATCCAAGAGTGTATCTAAGTGCCAGAATTGATCGACTGCATGTAAACATTTTTGAGATTTAATAATAGAATTAGTGCAAATTTTGCTCATTTATTTATTTACAATTAGAATTCTATGTATCAAATATTATGCATGTGCTTCTTATTTGTATATTTTTTTAATCAGTGAATTTTACGTTAATCTACTGTATACTTTATTATACTTTGAATTAGTAGTCATATGGTGTGTTCATATGTGTTTGTTTCAGGTATTATGTTGCACAGCTTTTAATTCTGAGCCAACAGACTTTGAAGTAGCTGTTATGTATTATTTTGTTGTGCACAATTATTACATATTATTTTACTGTGCATAAGGTATTCTTAGTGAATACGTTATTTTACTGTGAACAATGAATTTTTAATGTTCGTATTTAAGAATTAATGTATAATATTTAGTATTGTTTAAACTTTTCGTTCAATTACGGCAAGCTCTTTTAAGTTTTGCTGAAGATGTGTTACAGTTAAAAGGGCGGGGTGTGTATTTCCGTTTCTCACGAGTTGGCTTCTTGTGGGGGTCAGGGCTCGGACTGCACAGCTGCATTTTCTCCCTTATTTTCACAGGGTTGACCCCGTGTTTAGGGTGTGAAGGAGAGAAAGGATTTCGGCTTTTCTGAAGTAGAGAACTGGGTGACGTATTTATTATTTACGGATGTCGCAAGTTTAACTGAAAGCATTCCTTTGTTGCACGGGAAAGAAAGGGTCTGTCATCTTGTAGACAGTTCTGAATTCTTCGAATTTTCGTCGTTGTTTATTACCTCTGTTCTAATTGGCTAGAAGGGCAAGTTTTGCATAAGATTGGCTAATTTTTTAATTTTAGTATTATTTGAGCCAATAGTGAATTACATTGTGAGTACCAACTGAGTTTTCTCAAGCCGTTGCACGAGAGGCAGGAGCAGATTTTGTTTAGCAGATTTTTCAGAGCTTCAGCGGATTTGATTTTTGACGGCGGCCGTGGTCAGTGATGTGCTGCTGCACCGATCAGTGGGCTATAGCGGAGTTTTTGTGCGAGTTCTGACCAACTCTTCTGAGTGGGAGCGGAGAAAAAGGAAACCCGGCGAGCCTTCGGGGGGTCGACTGGGGGTCATTTAAGGGATCCCTTTGTTCCGCTGCCCTTGGTTCTGGCTGCGGAAACCTGTCCGAGCCCTTGCGGACTCTCATCGTGATAGACGGCGGCGAAGTGTTTTTCTTGTCCTGCGGCATAATGGTTTTGGTTTCATCATGGTGGTTTTTAGTAGAAAGAAACAGATTTTCTGATGGAATGGAATATGGAATACGGGCGTGTCTCCTTTTCCCGTTATGATACTGAATTGCTCGCGCTGAAGTTTCAGTTTGCTTTGGAAACTATGGAAAGAGGGAAGTCGTCATCTCCTGATGTCTGCCGTGGTCTGTTGTCTCCAGTTGTCTGTTTGCCAACCTGAGTGTTTTGAATCTTCATCAGACTGTGGTTTTATCAACTATTACGTATCGATTGAACATTGCTTTTACTGCAAGAGTCTTCAGACTTGTTTTTGGACAGCGTAAAATAGCAAACCGTGACTGTCTTGAACAATTGCCAGATAGATTGCGGTTATGTCAACTAATTAAGTATCACCTGAATATTGTTTCTACGTGGCAGTCTTTAGATTTTGGGTTTTAGAGAGCGATGATCCAACAGTGAGTGAAATTTTTGTTATTTTCATTTATGCCTTTTCTTTTCATTTTGTTATTTTCATACTAAGTAATTTTTAGGATTTTGGAAGTGTTAAATTCTATAGCTTTTGCTGACATTTTTATGTAGATTCAAATTCGAATATTTTTCTGTTACTCAGTCAATTAATAATCGAGAATGTGTTATGAGCAATTAATAGTTGAGAAAGTGTCATGAGTAATCAATAGTTGAGGAGGTGTTAGTTATGTTTTTGTAATGTTTAATTGTCATGAGTTGAATTCTTGAGTACATGTTTAAAAGATTTAATATGAGGTATTTCACTATGATTTTTGTATGAATTGAATAATGTTAAAAATGAGATTGATATGAATAAAAACAACTATGAGTAACTTTTAAAGGAGATTTTGTAGTGGTAGTCTGGCCAGCTATCTTAAATTATAATATTTGAAATATTTAGTAAATGTGTTTATTTATTTAATTATTGTATGTTTCTTTTGAGTTTTAATTGTGGTCTACTGTAGGTCACCCATGTGTTCCTTATGGAAACATGGTTTTACTCCAATTCGAACCTGGGTAGTAGAAAATCAGTCTTAAGTGTTTGTGACTATACGATCGGCTTACTTAATTAATTTATTTGGAACTGATGAGTAGACTTCTTAAGTGTGAGATTATCCTTCTCTGGTCTTTTGAAGAGTTCTGTGTTGCCTTTTAAATGTTGTGTTTTAGGGCTATCTCTAGAGATGTATCCATATTTATGTGTTTTAGGTTGGAGATCCAAATTAGTTTTATTTGAGAGAGAGATAGAGAGTTCATGATTTTGTTACGGAAATGCATTTTGCAATTTGTTTTGATAAATAATCTTTGATTCTAACAAAACATCAGGGAGGATAGTATTTTCCTTATTTCTTTGATTTAAACATTAAAGTGTTATGATTTTGATTCTGAGAGTAGTAAGGAATTAAGTAGTAAGTATTTAGTTTAGTTTTAGTTTGAGTTATTTTTATGTTGCGGCACCAAAGAGGAAGTTAGTTAAGAAGTCAGTTTAAGAGTTAAATTGTCTAGGTAATTTTAATGATATATTTTTTTTCTACGTATCATAGCTTACTAGAGCGACAACTATGTGATCGAATCTTGAACGACAGATTTTCTCACCAAATATACGATATTTGGAAAATTATTGCCAAATTGGCGACATTGTGGAAGACGTATTTTTGAAGCCTCAGGAACGATTTTCATGAAGCCGAATAGCGATTTCTTTCCTGTTTGCGGTGTTTATCGGTGAATATTCCTTTAAACTTTGCTCTGCGAGCGTTTTGTGGTGAACTGCGATATTCCCATCCCTTTAAGGAGTATATCGCTCTACCTATGTTCATCTCCTTGGACTTGATTTGGCTGTTTGTCTTGGTATATGAACTGTTATTTATCTACATAAAGATTGAAATTTTACTGTTCGTTTAGTGTAGTTCTTCCAGGGAAATTCTACGTATTCAAAACAGACAATAGTGTATTGTTTAGTTTTCGCGCTTTTCACCGATAATATATGTGGCTTGTCTTTTTTCCTAAATATTGAAGTTAGTTCTGAAAGCTAAAAATTGGCTGAAACTTCATTTTCCCTGTATATAGTTTTCAATAAAACTGGAATAATTAATACGTAGAATACATCTGGGATGCCAATATATAGCCTTTATTTAAGTTTTGAGTATATATCTCTATATTCGTATCGTAATCTTAAAGTATTTTGCTTTTACTTAAATTATTTATGCGAAAGTTTACTACATTTATGAGTTTACCATTGACTTACATTACTATTTGCGTGAAAGACTACTGCATTGTAATTTCAATGGAAACGAATTTTCCTTGCAGCACAGATTACATATTAAAATTCTCGTTAGACATATTATTTTATAGTCAGTGAATTATTTATGAGGAATTTTCTGTTTATTCCAGTTTTATCAAATATTCAAAACGGAAAGGAATTATCGAATCTATATGCTGGGGTTAGAAAATGGAATAATTTTTTTTTCAGAATAAAGAATAAAATAATGCCATAAAACAACCTTTCTATGATAAAAACTCAGTGAATGAAAAATAATATAAACAGCACCTTAACTATGCAAATAACCTTCACCCAATTGCAGCTCGGGTTCTGTTTTCTTTTTTTATTTCATTTCTCCTATCGTTATAGCAACACCAACCGCTCCAGAATTTAATGAAATTCCCAGAATTCCTTTCGCAGCTTGCATATAGAATGGTAGTTCTTCTAGATTGGGCTGCCATCTAAATTAGAAAACAAGGGTCGGTTTATCATATTACGCTCCTCTGTCGTTTCTGAGAGAGCATCATTCATATATATTTGCGTCTACTGCATTTTTATGAGCTCGAGCTGTTTGTGACATAGATGATATGGGATTATTGAAGGCACGGAGTAATGTCCCTAAATTGATGTGTTTATAGCGGTGTCAAATGGCGTTCCTTTCAAATGTTCTTTCATTATTCTTTTACGCGAATCCTAAAGTTTGTTGAGCTGTGTAAATGCTGACCCAATTTCGCCAGAATGTGAGAACCTGCGATGCTTTGTTTGAAAGATAAATAGCGTCATTTGATATACCTTAACTTTAGAGGGGTTTATTTACGCAGAAAGTTTATCAATCTTTTCCCTGCTTTTGGTGCTTAAAAATAACATTGATTCTTATGTTAGGCATAGAATATTGCGGTCAGAAATTTACAGCATCTGTCTCTGGGCATTTTATTGACTACTTAGTAAGGAGAAGAAATTCAATTTCTTTAAACAGAGATAAACATTTTAATTAGATTGAAAGGTGATTTATTCCCAAGCATGCCATTAAATTTTTGAGATCGATGACACTTTTATTTCGCAGTTTTGATGTTGTTTATCACAAACGCTTGAAAAGATAAGCTCATGAATGACAGTAATTGGGGAGAGTGGCCATCCTCCTTAACAGTACGCTCGCAACTCATACCCAAAGTACCGATGGTGAGAATATGACATATGCCTAATCTAATCATAAAATTGACCTCGAATACACCAAGGAATAGAATATGAAGGTCTCATTCCTTCTTTCTCCTCCACCAACCTCTCGGCATTGTTTTATGACCAACAGATTTCAAATGCCTGTACTCTGTGTAGAATCTTCGTCCAAAAATATAAGTGTTTCATCATAGATTCGATTCTTAATCTTAAAGCAGTCTCTGTTGATTACAACCGATGATAAATGACTACATGACTGATTTTAGCAAACCTTTTGGTGGACACCCGTGTTACTTGCAATATATGATTGTGGCCATTATGAATGTTTATGTCTTTGATAGTTTTTCTTTCTCTGACTAAAGGAATGATTTGGTGATAGGAACCATCAGAATATTGATCCAAACTAAATGTCTAATCAGAAGTACGGCTTGGATATCTAAATTTTTTCCTGAAAATAAAATTCCATACTATTTTTTTTTTTTGTGTTCTTTACTTTTATATATTGTTTCAATTTAAAGACTTTCTTTTTAATATTCTTTTGTTATCCCTATGTGTCAGAATACGCGTTATTTTTATTTCCGTTTTCAGTTACGGTTTTTGAAGGGTACTTATTTGGTTTTTGGATGTTGAAAATTATGTGCGTGGCTGTTGGAAAAGTTTCGAAAAGTTTGTGTTTAATTCGGATATTAGTATAAGATATACTTTTATTTGCTTAACATTTAGAATTTGGTTTTATATTTTAGAAAGGATTTGAAACAGGGTATATACTCTTACATCTCTCTCACTTTCTTGGCACTTCTAAGAACAAAGTGCACATGTGGGTTTAACCAGGCTTAGATATCCATGTGGGTCCAAAACATTGGATTTAAAAGCATTGCATATGTGCATACTTGTAGGGATTTAGTGCCCAAATTAAACAGTTGATCTTCACTGACTCGTAACGCGAGGGAACCTGAAAGTGTTTCGTGCTTGGTAATTGTTAACCGTTCTAATTGTTTAACTTAATGTTTGGAGCAATACATATATTTTAATGAGAAAATCTTACATGAATTTTATTTATGATGCTGACAATAGACGTGATTCAGTTATCAAGTCACATGAAATGTTTAGGGAGTTGTGTGTAGATATTGTGCCTGTTATTTGCCTTAACAGAGAAATTGATTAAATGTCACACAAGATTTCAATAACATTTTTAGAATTCAGCTTTTAAACATTTTTTGGTTTACTTGAGATTTGTTTTATATATTTAGTAAGAGAAAGGGGAAAATATTATTGAATTCTTCTGTATCACTACTTAGCGTAACCAAACATGAAGGACATGTGAAGATATATTTTTCTATTTGTGGTCTCTCTGGATGATAGTGTAGCATTCTTTGCTTTTCAGACCTTTGGGCTTCATAGGTTCATAATGGGGAGAACGGCAGTTTCCAAATTCTAGATTTAAAGCAATTAAAATTCACGCTGCCGCAGCTCTGCTCATTATGCAACCTGAAGGGAGAACACAAATTGCTATATTATAAATAATCAAAGCCAATAAAGCCACAGAAACTTTATTAGCTTCCCCAAATGCATAAAATCCCAATCACTTATCACCAAGCCTTTGACACGCAGTTACAAAAGACCAGCCAGTTGACTAGAGAAGGCTATTTACTGTCTCTCATTAAACTAAAGCAAAGGCCAGTAGAATTGGTGAAGTCCCTCAGTTACTGGGATTCTCTTATTCAAGAACACAGCTTTCTACTCTTAGGAAATAAGTGAATAGTAGCATCATCACGAGTTTCTAGAAAATATCAGAGAGAGAGGGAGTGTATGAAGTATCTCTAGGGGACATCATTAACCTCAAAAGAGCAGAGAAGAGGGATGAAAAAAGGGCGATGAAACTTAATGTGAGAGAGTGATGACAAGATGGCTAGAGTACCTTGGGATTGTTATACGCACGAAGAATGGGCCCCTTGTGTCCTGAACGTAGTGAGGTTTTTTTACTGAAGTTACATCTTTTTACGGTACACTCCAGCAGCACATTCTAACAGCTCATATATATTTTATGGATCTGGCTAAAGATGCATAAAATATGTGTGAGGCTTAAACTGCTACCAAAATGCATTTTACATACATTCTGTGATAGAATAAAAAGTAATCTGTCACAAGAGAATGATACTACTTATAATAATGGAAATTTGCAAAGCATTTTAATTACTAAGGAGTTTCGCCCGTAAGTCTTACCAGTGTAATGCTCTTCATGTAATACGGACATCTCATTTCAAACCATATTTTTTTATTATCATGTTTCATTTATTCTAACTTGCTTTCTGATTATTTAAACAACATTAATCAATAGTAGAAGAAACATTTTCAATTTTTCCTCACTTATATGATTTGGTGAAAAATACGCGATTTTAATTATACATTTCGTAACATGGTTACAGAATGTTTCGTTTAGACAAGTTTTTGCTGAATACTTTATTTATTTATTACTAAATGCAAATATCAGAAATTTTAATTCTGCTTAAATGTAATTTATGTACTTAATGTTTATGTCTTTGAATGTGGAGTTTCTGATCTTAGTGCTAAGAAAATATTCTGAAAAAAAGAGGAACTTAGTTTCACGTACAGTCTGATGACAAAGTTAGATCGAGGGATAGTTAAGAGCAAGCTTGTAGTTTTGGACAAACTTATATAAGAAATCTCTCACTTGCTGTACCAAATTTTCCACTTCATTCGTTTCAACTGCATTATTACGCTGAATAATCATAACAGCGAAATGGCTTGTCTAAGTCAGAATAAGAAAGATGAGAACTAGGCAGAAATCTTTAGTCTGTCTACTTACACGGAAATTTCAAAACGCAACAGAAACTATTGTTTTTTAAAGTCGAGAGAATAAGATTCTTTGAATCTTATCATTAAAGTTCTTGGAAGAACGATTACTGGCGATAAATTAAAACATAATCTTATACTTTAAGTATAATTATTTTATTTGAATAATAATAATAATATATGTATACATGTATAAAATCTAGAAATAATATTTAAATCAAAATAAGATAACGAAAGAGGGAAACTTTAACATAAAATATGACATGCAAACGTTCTTCTGGATTGGAAGCGCTCTATTTTTTCAACTTTTGTTTATATCTACACCTTCTTTTATTCTTATTTTTATTTCATTAATTTTTAAATCTTATTAAATTTGTATATATATATATATATATATATATATATATATATATACACATACATGAATTTACTAAGTAATTTTCGGATTATCTCATAGGAAAAGAAATTTGGAAAATTAATAAGAATAATGAACATTAATAAAATAGTTAAGTAAAATTTAAAAATGTCCATTTATATGAAGAGATTCATTGGAAATTAATTGACCTTTCAAGGGGAACAAATGAACTTCTGATTAAATTACGATAATTAATAGAAGCAAATATGTTTTGTTGTCTTATTATGCCAGAACTAATCATATATATATATATATATAATTTATTTACTAAAGAAATATTGATTATATTATCTCCTAATATTAATTTTAGTAGAAGTATCTAAAAAGAGTGAATCCATAGGTAGTAAGTTTAATTCCAAAAATTGTTTTGAAATAACTTTAATGTAAATTGTTAAAAATGTTTTACGGGGATATATATATATATATATATATATATAAGGGGGTTTATATATATATATATATATATATATATGTATATATATATGCCATAATAAGAGCACAAAGAAAAGGAAAAGACGGAACACTGTAGATGCTTGATTAGACCCATATTGAAGAAGATTTTGATTGCGCAGTATGCTAGTATTGCTAACTTTGTAATATCTAAAGAACTTGGCAGTCGAAGCAATTTTAATTCCATTTTTATTTCCAATTGATATTTGTGGCCACAATCACTTGGCACTCTAGTCGTGCCTTTCCACAGAGGGTTTACATTTTTGATATTGTTGGGATAGAAAGCAAGCCAGCGAAATTACATCTTAGCAGGGTAGAGGGCAAAAGCTGAAGTGCGTAGTTATGAAAGATGGAAGCACGCGAAGAGAAAAGTTTTGGTTTACAATTCGGTGATTGGTCGAGAGGGATCTGCATTATGGGTTAAGTAAGATCGCATGATTAATTTGAATGACGCAATTTAGACTTAAGCGCTATTTTTAGGACAGATAGAGGAAGTTCTCAAATGAAATAGAAAATAAGGGAAGTTATAGTGAATTAAGTTTAGAAGTTTGCTTTCATATTTTTTATCTTACATATTCCCCCCTTCAAAAAGAAAAAGGTGTAGCGACAGAGAAGCCTTTTGAAAGAGAAAGAGTTAAAGCACTAGCAAATGTAAAAAAAAAAAAAAAAAAACATAAATCATAAAATTTTTGTCCTGTAAAGTATAATTTATAAATATCAATTTTTTTAATAAATTTTTAATTTTTAGAGTCCTATTGAATTTTTCAGCATTTCAGTCCAAAAGTCTTTTTGTTTGAGAATTCACATAATCATAACTCTTCAGGGAAGGTTCTTGTTATCGCAGAATATCACAAAATAAACTTTTACATAATCATTACTTATAATTTAATGTAATGCACATAAATATTTATGATACTTATTTCTATACTGATAAATTATAATTTAACATGATAAATAATAGGATTAAGATTTTCAGAATTTATGGTTTCACCATTATCGTCTTTCATTTACAATTCCTTTATTTTACCATACTGGACGGCCTCGCAATACTTCTAAACAAACATATCCATCAATAGGACTGTCCTCTTGAGCTAACCAGTGTGTTCTCTGCACTGGTGGCCCAGGGTGCCTAGACAGTTACTTGAAAAGGCCTCCGTTCCTTGCATTAAGGTAACTGGCCTTTGAGAACTGCAATAATACATTCCATAATAAAAAAGTATAATAATAATAATAATATAAAAAATTTACATGCATTCATAAAATGAGAGCCTCCAACATTATCTTGCATGAAGAGGGTAAAAGGAACAACTGTACAGAGGTAATTACAGGCCTCTGTTGAAGGAACCAGTACACCCTCATCATACTATACTTAACACACAATAACCCATAAATTTTAACATGCATTTACCATAATTTCATATTACGTATCTGTAATAATTTCACTTATTTTTTACACCTACTTCATTTTTAGAATAATTATAAAATTCGTATTGAAAATTCTCAACAAAATTTCAAAAACATAAAAACTTATCTTAATATCCTTCCCTATGAATAATTTAAATAGCTTAAATTTCGTTACTTAATTTGCTCACACATAATTATGAAAAATTAGAAACATTAATGAACAAGAATTTCAGATTTTCTCAAAACAAGTTGCAGAAATTTTAACCAAAGTTGAAATGAAAACTATAGAATTCGCAGCACATTAAATAATTTACTTCCTGAGCTAGATTCACACGAATGTAATAATTTTTTAGCTGTTTAAAAAAGCGGAAGTGCAAATAATTTTCTGTCGCACATACTTGCAAACACTAACTCGGATCGACCTTGAACCCGCTGTAATGCTGAATTCCTAAACGGTAATTCACTGATGATTTCCTTTTCCTGTGTTTTTATTATTATGACAATTAAGCCGGTAAGGATAGTTTCCTGCAGCCTGAAACCTCAATGGAAAATTTAATTCAGCTCTTCAAATCATACGTTTTGTGATAAATCCAAGATAATGTGAAAGAAGTGAATCATCAAATTTGTTTTTTCAGTGTTTAAAAAATAACAGATCATTCTTCTGCTGTGGTGTTTTGCAAGTGCTTCAAAAAAATAATCACGCGTAGTGTTTACAGATTGAAAGTGATATCTCGATAAATTGAGAAGTTCGAATGCCTAGTGACGACTTTTTATAAATATGTAATGATTTCAAATGCGCAGATGAAAGCAGTGGAACTCTCAAGATACTGCGTAGATGACCGAGAAGACCGTAGTGGCTTAAGAGCGTAGTGGCTTGATAGGGAATTCAGATGAATAGTTACCTTTTTTATTTTATCCATTCTTTAGAGGATGTGAGATTTGTTGAAATAAACTGCACTTACGTTCCACGCCTGTAGGGTCGAAAATCGACTGCGCCATATTATTGTAAAGAAACTGTGGTTTGAAGGTGGCAGAGTGAAAAGCATGATGACGCAATTTAGCACAACATATCTTGAAAAATCACTATCTTTATTTTTTCCATGCGTATCAAATCATCCTTTTGCAGATAAGCTACTTCTTAATAATATTTGAATAGAATAACTCCCATTTTGGAGTACGACGTCATCTTAAGCAAGTAAGCGGCAGCAGAATGGATGAAATGCATCTTTCCAGCAGGAGAGCTAACGCGGAAAAGGGAAAGGTTATAGCACTTTCGTAGCAAGAAGGCTGAAGTTTCAGTTCACAGTTTTGGTTTAGAATTAATTTGATTGGACGAGAGGCATCTGCATTAAAACGTTACATAAGATAGAAAAGTCTGGAACCTGCGAGAAGAGATTAATTTAGGGGCGGATTACCAAAAAGTTGGCATCTCAATTTGTAATATAATAGAAGTATTTTCATCAACAAAAATTTGAAAGAATTTTATTTGAACATTTAGTTTGTGAAAAAATTTGAACTTTTACCATGTGGAACTAACAAGAACTTTACAAAATTTCATTGGACATAATATGCAATTGTTTGAAAATAATACAGTGCTAAGATTCATAGTTCAATTCAAAATTTTATGACTTTCAATGAAATGTCAAAATATCGTTCAAAGTTTTATGGCAATAATTTTTTGTTTTAAAAAAAAGTAAATATGTTTTGTATTTTCACAGTTATAACTTTTCACATTTTGCTGCTCTAATGCTTGTTCTTCCACCCTGCTCACCCAACTTTTCTTTTGAAGGGGGCGATATAATTGCCATAATAAGAGCACAAAGAAAAAGGAAAAGACGGAACACTGTAGATGCTTGATTAGACCCATATTGAAGAAGATTTTGATTGCGCAGTATGCTAGTATTGCTAACTTGGTAATATCTAAAGAACTTGGCAGTCGAAGCAGTTTTAATTCCATTTTTATTTCCAATTGATATTTGTGGCCACAATCACTTGACACTCTAGTCGTGCCTTTCCACAGAGGGTTTACATTTTTGATATTGTTGGGATAGAAAGCAAGCCAGCGAAATTACATCTTAGCAGAGTAGAGGGCAAAAGCTGAAGTGCGTAGTTACGAAAGATGGAAGCACGCGAAGAGAAAAGTTTTGGTTTACAATTCGGTGATTGGTCGAGAGGGATCTGCATTATGGGTTAAGTAAGATCGCATGATTAATTTGAATGACGCAGTTTAAACTTAAGCGCTATTTTTAGGACAGATAGAGGAAGTTCTCAAATGAAATAGAAAATAATGGAAGTTATAGTGAATTAAGTTTAGAAGTTTGCATTCATATTTTTTATCTTACATATATATGTATATACACTAAAGTAAGTGTTAAGCCTGTAGTTATTGATGTGATTCGGGCATAGGCTTAACAAATACTGTGGTCTTTAATAATTTCCATTCTACATCAGCTTGAAGCCATATTTGTTTCCCCTTTATTTTTTTATCTTGACTAATTCTTCTCGATCTAATAAAAAAATTATTTTCGAATTTTATTTTTAAAAATTCTACCCTTATAAAGTTTGAGCAAATTTACCTATCCTGTAGTTTTGAATTCCACATCTATAATTTATTTTCTCGATGACTTAAACAATTTAACATTTTGCTTTTACAAGTTGATGATTTTATTAATCTTTCTGTTAATAAAAAATATTTTACTTTTGGAATTTTTTGCGTTTTGTATAAGTAATTTCAGGTAATGTCAAAGAAGGATATATCTTGAGGAATGAATACAAATATCAAATTTTATCATTATTAAAAATATTTTAGTTTCTCAAAATTTATTATTTTGTCTTCTTTTATTCTCATTTAATTAATCACTTCCATATCATAAATTTAATTTTTTTTTGTATTTCTTAATCATTGAGATACAATTAAGAAAGCTGAAAATTCTTTCCGGTGCTCTTTGAGAAAGATAAAAGAATTTTAAATTTTTAACATTGTGTGAATGTGAATCTTGTTATACATACACTGAAGTGACAAACGTCATGGGATAGCAATATGCAAATATACAGTAGTATCGCGAAGAAAATGTATAAATGCGAAGTGCTTTGGCAGGGCTTTCATTTGTGTTCAAGTTATTCATGTGAAGAGGCTTTGACGTGATTATGGCCACACGACGAGAATTAACAGACTTTGAACGCGGAATGGTAGTTGGAGCTAGACGCATGGGTCATTCCATTTTGGATATCTTAGGGAATTCAACATTCCGAGATCCACAGTGTCAAGAGTGTGCCGAGAGTATCTAATTTCAGGCATAACGTCCCACCATGGACAGCGCAGTGGCCGACCACCTGCACTTAACGAACAAGACCAGCGACGTCTGCGTAGAGTTGTCAATGTTCATAGACAAGCAACACTGCGTCAAATAACCGCAGAAATCAATGTGGGACGTACGAGGGACGTGTCCGATAGGACAGTGCGGCGAAATTTGTCTTCCTTGGGCTATGCCAGCAGAAGACCGACTCGAGTGCCTTTACTGGCAGCACGACATCGCCTGCAGCGACTCTCGTGAGCATATCGGTTGGTCCCTAAGCAAATGGAAAACCGTGGCTTGGTCAGATGAGTCACGATTTCAGTTGGTAAGAGCTGATGGTAGGGTTAGTGTGTGGCGCAGACCCCACGAAGCCATGGACCCAAGTTGTCAACAAGGCACTGTTCAAGCTGGTGGTGGTTCCATAATGGTCTGGGCTGTTTTTACATGGCATGGACTCGGTCCTGTGGTGCAACTGAACCGATCATTGACTGGAAATGGATACCTTCAGCTACTTGGAGATCACTTACAGCCATTCAAAGATTCCACGTACTCAAACAACGATGGGATTTTTATGGATGACAATGCGCCATGTCACTGGGCCACAATTGTTCGCGATTGGTTAGAAGAACATTCTGGACAATTCCAGCGAATGATCTGGCCACCTAGATCGCCCGACATGAATCCCATCTAACATTTATGGGACATCATCGAAAGGTCAGTTCGTGCCCAAAACCCTGCACCGTCAACACTTTCACAATTATGGACGTCTGTAGAGGCAGCATGGCTCAATATTCCTGCAGGGGACTTCCAACGACTTGTTGAGTCCATGCCACGTCGAGTTGCTGCACTTCGCCAAGCAGGAAGAGGACCGACAAAATATTAGGAGGTATCCCATGACTTTTGTCACTTCAGTGTATATGTATATGTAAAATAAAAAAATACATAACTTTAGATGATACTTTCTGGAAATTAATTCTGTAACCTCCGCATTACGCATAATTCCTCGGCCAATCACCTTAAAGCAAAACGTCTAATATAAATACCTACTAACTGCATAGTCTCTCTCTCTCTTTCGGTATTGCTGACAACGTGCGTCTGCTAGCCATTCTCAATTATTTGAGATGTAATGGAATATCTAAAATTGTGGGGTGCGTTTAGCACTTCTATACTTATACCAGTTATGAAGCTATGCGCTAAGAAATTCTTCATCCAAAAATAAATTATGTTTAACTATCAAGCTGGATCTGGCTTCTTTCAAAATTCCAGCACAGCTCTGTATTTCCCATTCATCTAAGCAGCAGGTTATTCGGCCATGACTAGAAGGAATTTTTTATCTTCTTTCAAAATTACAATATTACATATTATATATATACATATTGTTACGAAATGTCCTGGCGCGGTAAGCTAGCTTCCCCGCAAAGCAGGTTTAGGGTTGCCCTAAAATGGCAAACGAAAGAAGATTGTCACATTTGGCGATAAATCGCCCATTTGGCCACAAAATTGGCTATATGCAATGGACGGATGGAAAACCTTTTGGAACGAATTTTTACCGGTTTAGCACGCAATGATCTCGAACACAAGCCAAAAACTATATAAACTCTGCTGGTACGCGGAGCGCGAGTGCGAGATAGTCTCGAGTTAGTCAGTCCTTGCGGAGTCGATCGATTTGACAGCCGGGCAGCGAGTGCCGTGTGGGTGGTCGAGTGCATCGAAAGAGTCTCTTAGTGTATCACGGTTAGTGCATCGTCGAGAGAGTGTGTTGAGCTCCCGGAACGACTGAACTGAAGAGTCGGGAGCTGTGCTCTGTGTGTCGTCGAGTGCATTGCGAGTTGTAGCGTGGAGAGTCTCGAGAGTACGTGGAGTTCCGATAATGAGCAAGCAGAGTCGGGAGCTGTACTCTGGTGCTTTGCAGTGAAGCTGTCTTTACCGTTATAGCCTGATAAACTGAAGGCTGTGTCGCTGATTGTTCCAGCGAGTGTATAGTATATCTTCGACGACTGTAAAACGTGACTTTGGGGCTGTCTTGATTAATATTTACTAAATAAAGTGTGTTTCGATGCTCCATCAAGTGTCGTCATTATTCACTCCAAATGAGCACGAACCCCGTAACGTACGAACGTATAGGAAAAGAAAATAACGTAACAACTGGTGTCACAAAATAACGCAACAGTATATATATTTGTGATTTCTTTTCAGTATATTTACCACTACTAAAAGATATTAGTTCTGTTTAACTTATCTCAGTCTTGATTACATATTTACGTAAAAGATAAAAAAAAATGAAAAAAAAAAGTTAGTAACAAATTAAATTTAATTGGAACATATTACTAAATTAATCGGCAAAATCTCTATAAATTTCTAATTTCAATATAAGTACAATCTCCTTCAAAGCATTTGCATCTGTTTTCCTGCAGAGGTCCGCATTGTTGTGAGCTTTTATCCAATAATAATTCAGAACTCAAACAAACGAAGAAGCTTATAAATAACCTGATCACTCACTCTCGTCCATACTTTGATTCGTTTAGCTAGAATGTGTTGCCGGTTTTCATTTTTCACCTTTTGCTCTAAAATGTAACTGGGTATGTAAAATTGTTGGGTGCGTTTATCATATCTAGTGCAGTACCAATAAAGAAAAAATGTGTTTTTAAAGAATTGTTGCTGTTCAAAAATAAAAACGATAATTTAAATATCAAGTTGTGATTTTCCTTCCAGGTATTCCTACTTATAAGCTGTCTTCTACTGTGCGAGAGTTACATTCTTCTTCACTCTAAACAAGATTGAAAAATGATTAGTGTGTTCTTTACGACCTCGTCCAATTCAGCTCTTAACGAATACCTTAAATTAAGAAGAATTTCTTTTTTCCTTAATTTTTATTTTAGATTTTATTTATGATAAATTTTTTTAGCTAAAGTAGACTAATAGCTTTCTATTAATTAAGTTTTGTTCTTAGCTTATAATCTAAGCCTAACAAAATATATAATTTGATCCTTATTTGAAAAAACACGAAACACGCTCACTTAATTTGGTTATTGTTAATTTATAGTAGATTGGTTTATTTCCCTCGACAAGTCAATTTATCTGAGATCAATGCCAATATCTACTTTTACAGTATTTTGGATTTTGAATTTAATATTTAGAATTTTTACTGTTAAAGGATTTTCTATAGAGATTTTTACTAATTTTTACTACAACAGAAATGTAGATAACTTTATATACTGACTTGGAAAGCTACTTATTAAAGTTTTTTCTAATAATTCATAGCTTTAATTAAATTTCTTTTCCTTGGAGATGATATACAAATACCGTTCTTAATAATAAGTTATTGATTTATTACTTAGCAGCTTTAGGGCAAGTTTTCAACTTTTTAAATTATTCATAATTATTTTTACTTATATATATATATATATATACATCTCAATTAGTACAAAAAGAAATTAAAATCTTGATGTTTTAATTTTTTAAAAGATTATTCTATTTGAGAAATTTTACGCAGGGCAGTCAAATTGTCGCATGTTAACTGGAAAAAATTAAAGCCGGAGAAGGATATCTTCTTCTAAAGGGCATCATTATCAAGTTAGGAAAATGTATTAACAGGAGTAACAAATAAGAAAAATATTAACCACCGTATGTATAATGCTTTAAATAGAACTTTACAAGGGGCTAGTATTTAAAATATATGTTAAACCTGGACGATTACTGAGTGCCGAACACATATTTCGTTCTTCCTGCCATTATGCGACTCAAACAGGCGTTAGTTACTTATTGTCAATAGCAAAATAACATTTCTAATGGCTTTTTAATGCAAAGAACTACCCCGACGTGCTGTTCGGGCACTATTAGTTTCAAGCAAAAACTAAAAGTAAGTTCAAGATCAAACTAAATTGAAGTACAAAATATACAAAAATATAATAAAGAAAAACCTAGAACAACTGTACACAAATGCACTTGTAAACGGTATGCTTTTGGATCAATTATGAAACAAATATTTATGCAACGTTTGTGACCTTACTTTCTTTTCATAGTTGCTTTTAATTCAATATTCTACAGTTTAAGGGCAGGAATGTTTCGATTAAACGTATTTTCTTTTCTTTTCATACTATGTGTTTTCAAATATATATATATATAGAGAGAGAGAGAATAATTCAAAATTTCCAGCAAAATGTAAAGCCATTTAAAAGACCGAAATAAGCAGATTATTGTAACAGAATGTGTATGCAAAAACAGCACGCTGAAGTGGCACAGAGCGGTAAGAGAATTATGCTAGCCTAAATCGTCAGTTCCTGCCAAATTATCAAGCGATATTTATTACTATATGAATGCGGAGCTCGTTTATATCCATTTTATATGTGGGTGCTTGTAATGCAATCGAAGCAGATCGAAAATTATTCATTAAAATATGTAGTATCGCTAGTAAAGCTTTTTAAGAATTTTTTCAGAATTTGTTACTATTTTCACTGTCATATAGAAACAATTAGTATTTCGTTTTTCTTAGAGATGATGTTTTACAACCCCCAAGGGTAGTTTATTGTACTTGTTCAGATCTCTACTCTGACAATATCGAATCTGGGGTATCGAAAACACAAGCTCGGTTACGGCTAGTCGAAAGGGTAGCGGCCATTCTAGAGGACATTAAGAGGACCTTGCACTTTCAGGGGTTTTTCAACCTCCACGTCTTTCGTGGTGTGTCTGAGATATGAAAAATTTTAATCCGTCCTCAGTGAGTAGGGCCCTAGGGGGGTGCGGTTTAGCTGAGATGTACAAATATCTCTCTGGGAGCTTCTCGGCCGCACTGCTCTTGCCTGAAATGGAGAGATGAATGGGTGACCCGTGTCTTGCATTATTTAATTTGCGGAGCACGTACATAATATCGGGTTGGCAAGAAAGTTCTTCCGGTTTTTTAGTGTGAAATAAAATTCAATTTATCCTATATAAAAAAGGAACTTTAATCAGTCAAATACCTTTTATTCTATTCGATGACCTTTTGCAGTCTTTGTGGTAAGTTCGCGCGCTAATAGAACGTCTGGACTTTTATTATAAAAGAACTCAGTGCGTGTTGAGATCATCGTTATTACTGAAATTTTTACTATTTAAGAAGTTTTGTAAACTTTTGAAATAAAGAATAATCCGATGTAAAAAGTTGGCACTAATTGGGGATGCGACATCACTCTCCAACCGTGCTCCAGTAGTTTCATACGTCTGGCTTAAGATGTGTGAGACCTTGTATTGTCGTCGTTGGAATACAATTCCTTTGCGATTTGAAAATTCTGGATTTTTCTCTTTGATTGCTTCCTCCAATGTCGTAAGTTATTGGCAGTAAACATTTGAGTTGACCGTTTGGTTGCATGGAAGCAGTTCAAAATGCACACCTTCGCAATCTCACGAAATTATCAGCATGATCTTTTTCAGATGCAATTTAGCTTTCGACATAATTTGCGCTGATTCATCATGCTTGGACCATTTTTTAGATTGATATTATTGTACACAACCTATGTTTCATCACCAGTGATAATTCGTTAAAAAAATCTGGATTGCATTACGTTTGAAATGCGGATAGAAACTATCAATTACTGAATTTCTTTCAATTCATACTGAGCCGAGATATCAAGCTTCTTAACAAATCCAAGACCATAGAAATGATTTTCAATTATTGTGTGTGATGGATTTAATTTTTTTGGAATTTCTCGCATAGTTATATGATGACGCGATTCAGTTATGGCTTTAATTTTGTTATCATCAACTTCAGAAGTTAGGCCAGGACGTTGGTCTTTACAAGTGAAAAATCTCCAAAATGAAACTTTTTAAACCAGTTCTGACACATGCGTTCTGTTAAGCATGTTACGATAAACTTCCTATACCTCTTTGGGAGTCTCAGCCGCTTCCTTGTATGTATTAAATTAAATAAATTAAAGTAAGTCGAAAATGTTTATTTTCACACACCATGTTAAAATTGACTGTAAACTAAAAGACACACAGAAAATAAAAATACAGAAACAAAAATACACAGAATATGTTTCTTTAGCAACCTAAAAGTATCTTCTGTCAAATTTAAGAGAAAAGAAACTATAAGATTGATAGAAAATAACAAAACGAACATAACGGTATCTATTTGAGCCGAAACTGAAATTACTTTCTTGTAAACTCAATTATTATTGTTATCGTTTACAAACAAATCAATTTTTAATGAATAATGAATTTTCGCTTTTGTGATTTCTAAAAATAGAGAATGCAACTGAAAAAAGAATATGTATTAAGTTTTGATATACAATGAAGTTTTTTATTGAAAAAAAAAATATTTTCTCTTGCACCGCAAAGTATTACACGAGGTTTATAAAAATGTAAGTAAAAAAAAGACACATCAACATTAAATAATATAATTAATTCAAACATCTTTGACTAAAAGAGACACACAAAAAAATAATATGCAATGAAAATCACTTACAACATTGAAAATAAACATCGATAAAGTGCAATGAAATTTTCACTACAGAATATTTGAAAAGTTGTAAAACTTCTTTACGGCAACATGTTATCAAGAAATGAGAACATTTGAGAGGTATAACATATTTACAGAACACAAAGAAGTCATTGGAGATGAATCACGTTATGATCACCCATTTAAAATAACGAGAACATAAGTCATATCGGAAACCCGATGCTTGGTGATCCTTGTTTAACAAGTAGATTATTGGTTCAAAAAAATTGATCTTGCAGCACATAGCTTCCGAAGTTGTTCAGAAACAACGTGGAAGAAATTTTTCAGAAGCAACTTGGTTGAACTGGTCACAGTTTCTCATAGTGAGTATCTCGAAAAATGCATTATTACGGTTAATGAAACTTAGGTCTGTTGTTTCGATCCAAAAATAGTTAGTCAGGTGAACAGCACTTGAAAGCTGAAGCAAGGCCGAAAAGATCACATCAGAGACGGTCAAAAATCAAGGTAATTTTGCCAGTTTTTTTTTTCGGTTGCTATTGTGCTGATATATCATGGGTTTTGAGCATTCTTGCTGCATTTGCATGAAGCAATTTGCAAAAAAACTATCAAAAATGGCTCGAATTAATTCATGACTTGCATCTGCTCGTAATGCTTGAGCTCGTTGTTAGTGAATTTGTGTCTCAAAATTCAGCAAATATGGCTCCACAAGACCCGTGTATCACCAAATATGTCTTGATGTGAGTCTTTTGTATTTCCACAGTTAAAGGTGATCAACGCAATGTCTAAATAATGGCAAATCAAGTATGTTGATGCAACAAAAGAAATTTCACTGCAATTTATATACGAGTTTCATGAAAATGTTTACATGCATTGCAAGTATAGCGGATAACTTTGAAGAGGATGTAACATCATGCACATCTGTGTTTAGCACATATAGCACATATCTGTGTTTAGCACAATATGACAATTCTTGTAATAATATGTTTGGAACAAGAGTTTTAAATCTAACTGGCTGTGAACAAACAAGCCAAAAAATCTGTAACATTTGCCAGGTGGAATATTCATGTCTAGCAGAACAAATCTTTAGAAGATTTATTCTGCTAGACATGAATATCCCACCTGGCAAATTTCAGTTACAGATTTTTAGACTGTAATACTCTTCTCTTTTCTAGGCCAAAAAATGTTAGACTGATTTCTGGTAAAAGCATTTGTTAAAATACACAAGCAGAGTGATAAAAATAAGTTCCAAAATGGTTGAAATAGGTTAAAAAATTCAAGGAATACTTACATAAAACAGCTAATTGAAGCATCAGACAGTAGCATTTGATGGCGAATTTCATAATCTTTGACGTTTCTGAGATTGCAGAAAACATAATTAACAGAAAAGATAATTGCAATATAATTAAAATAGAATATCTCTTGGAAATCTCAAATACGGGTATTTTCAAAAGAGACGCCTCCGCAAGCGAAAAACCTTTCCTTGAGTCCCAGAATCTTACAGAGTTCAGCTGCAAAGATAAAAATATTTTAATTAATCATTACCATTTCTTACCATTACCATTTCTGACATTTAAAATCAATATGTTAACATTCTAAATTTGGAAAGTGGTTTTCAAAAGTTTATAATTACGCCTGAACAGAAAAGCACCTGGATCAAATGATTTAATATTTAATTGAATTAATGAAATAGAATTTCTCCTCTGATGCCATTTAATAAATATAGAAAATTAATTATGATATGTAATAGGTAACACGCAAGGGACTAAAATATGAAGATAATGTGCCATAGACAATTATCTACTGTATGAAAACATTGTTTCTCTAAGAACATAGTATTTATACCTAGATAACAAGTCAAATTCGAAATTATAAACTCCAATTTATTTAGTATGTTAAATTGAGAAAAATTAGAACGAATAAGAAAATACTTTCTTTACACAGCATAACAATTCATACATTCTGTCTAAAGTTACTACAATTACAGCTCATTTTTATATGCATTTAATAGTGCCATCTGTGTTAAGAGATAAATAATTTAAAGGTTTCTATTGGACTAAAAGTAAAGGTTTATTTTAAATACAGAGAAAAAATGCAAAAACAATATAAAAAATTTATCGAAATAAAATCAATCACTTGCAATTATTGCTACTAAAATTGTCTTTTACATGTCTGTTAGCTTTTGCCTGAATTAACATCTTATTTATAGATATGCAGCTCACCGAATCTACCAGTCGGTCTTGGTTGACTTAAGTTTTCATTACATATTATATTAAAACATGTAATAATATTATAACATAAAATACTGGATGTGTGATGATTACATCTAAGAAAATCTGGAAGTGTTGCATGCGAAATCCGTTAGATGTTTCGCCAGTACGCTTGAATCTTTAGCTGTAACCTCGCCGGGATTCAAACAGGAATGCATTAACTGCTAGCTGTATGGCTAATGACTTATCCCACGACAGCATGTTTATGGAAAATAATAATTTTTATAAGAAAATAATACTTACACTAATATTGTGTAAGTAAGCTTTAACATTAATTAAATTTGCCATATTAGATTGTAATTTAAGCAATTTTGAATTTGAGCACAAAATAAACGGTACATTAGAGCCAAAAAAGTACTAACTTTTAATTTGAGAGCTTATGTAATCTGTGAATTTAAATTAAGCTTCTAGAATTCTATATGGAATACAAATATGGAGCATACAGTCATGGGATATTGTCTATAGGACCAAATTCTATCAAGGAATTTCTAAAGCAAATTGCAACAGCTGTTTGACGAAAGTGAGCATAGTGTAATTTATCAAAGCGGAATTTTCTGGAAATTTCCACCATTAAATAGTGATTTTTCAGTTTGTCATATTGTAAGTATTAAAAGCATCTGCTTAGCACTAAATTATTGTTTTAGTCAGTTTCCGAAATAAGAATCGAAGCTCTGAAATCCTGAGAAAGGCTCAAACAGATATGTGCAATCCTTTTCCTAGGTTGTAATTTGAGAAAGAGTGGGTATAGAAGAAAATTAAAAATGTTTAAGTAAGATTATGGTGTCTTATTTCAGTACTGAGACAACTCAAACAGTGTGTCATGTTACGCATAATATGAGTAAATGCAGATTTCAGCATACGACAAGAAGTTTTTAAATACATTAAAACTACAATTTCTTGAGTTACCAAAGCTATATGACACACTTCAGCTTGAAAGCTCTTTTTTGTTTACATAAAATATTTCTGAATTGAGGTTACTGAAACATTTTCGAAATCTGTTTGCTTTCGTAAACACTCACCTTTACATTTTCACATGTTAATGAAATTATTTACACTTGATTACGCAGTTGTCATGCCTCGCGCTCGTTCAAACACAAGGTGGGTTCTTCTGTGTAAACTTACCATAGTGGGAAAATAACAGTTGTCCGCTTTGACATTTTCTTCACTAATTTATTACACAAACTGCACTATGGATACACCATACAACGAGTACACTGTAACATAAACTATATACAATATATATATACAAGGCGCGCAAAAGAAATTAAAACATATTTCTTTTCTCTACGTTCTCACACGGCATGCTCGCCGGTCCAACTCCCAGTGCCCTCTCCTTCCAGTCTTTCTTCCCCCCACCAGCCTGCCTCGACCGGTTTTTCCGGGGTAAGTCACTTCCGTTCTTCCTCTTTCATCAGGGGAAGGAACTTCACACCTCCCCTCTGGTTTGTAAATATTTACGACTGAGTCGAAAAATTTGAAACCCATATTATTTTGGCACTTACCAGGTAGTCCCTCTTTTCCGGGACACAGCACAAGGAATCACAGTAAAATCAGAGAGCAAAAAAAAAGGGTCATGCTACAGTTATAAACACTAACACAAAAAAGAACACTTAAAACACATAAACATAAAAACTGCACATGTCCAAATTTCTATAGCGATACAAACAAAACATTGCAATATCAACTCACTGACACTTCTGTAAGGAATAATTCGTTTACTAATATACCCTAATAACACAATCTTTTCTAGAGTAACCACAATAATACAAAAAAAATAATAAATGAAAATTACAATATCTATATACTTTTTGCCATACTAGCATTGAACATTATCCTTTGTAGTGTTACAATAATAAACAAACACACACACACACACAAAAAAAAATATATATATATATATATGATACCAACATAAGTTTCTTTGTTTTTTTTCCAATTTAGTTCAGATTATTGGTCACTTATACATTCGTGAGGGATCCTCGACAATGCGTCTGCATCGGAGCTCCTGGTTTATGCATTACAGTGACTTGGAAGCGGGATAGAGCTAATGCCCATCTCTGTAATCTAGCATTCCGGGGTATCCCTTCTGTTAAGTACTTTAATGGGTGGTCTGTATGCAACAAAATTTTATTTCCGTATGTCCAAGTTTCGAACTTGTCGAGAGCCCAAATAATTGCATACGCCTCTCTTTCTATAGTGCTCCATTTAGACTGAGCGCTAGTTAATTTCTGGCTAGCAAATGTTATCGGTCTAGCTTTCCCATACTCATCTCGTTGAAGTAAACACGCTCCAATACCTATTAGTGAGGCGTCTGTGTTAATTTCAAAAGGTTTCCGTATATCCGGCGTATATAAAGACGATGCCGTGCACAATGCATCCTTTAATTCTTTGAATGCCTTCTCGGCTTCAGACCCCCAAGGTATATCATTAGGTATAGATTTTCTCGTGAGATCAGTTAACGGCCTAGCTACTTTTGCATAATTCGGAACACACTCTCGATAGTAATTATATAACCCCAAAACTGATCTTAATGCCTTTTTGGTTCTAGGTGGCTTCAAATTTTTAATGACCTGCAATTTCTCTGGATCTGGGCCATGTCTGCCTGAGCCTACTATGTGACCTAAATACTTTACCTCCGACTTGCCAAAAGAGCATTTCTCTAAATTATCCGTAAAGTTCAATGTCTGTAAAGTACTGAGTACGGCTCTTAAATGTTTAAGATGTTCTTTCCACGTTGACGAATAGACAATTATATCATCGATGAAACTTTCAGCATAATCACTATGTGGTCTAAGAGCTTGATTCATAACTCTTTGGAAAGTTGCGGCAGCACCTGACAAACCGAACGGCATCACTTTCCACTGATACTGACCCTTCGGAGAAACAAAACTCGTCAGATGTCTACTTTCCTTCTCCATAGGGATTTCCCAATACCCCTTAAGAATATCTAGCGTAGACAAATAACGTGCTGCCCCTGCCTTATATCGAAGCTCTTCTGCGTTTTGCATAGGAAATGGGACAATCTGACTTTCCGCATTAAGCCCTCGATAATCACAACATAAACGTACGCTTCCGTCCCGTTTCGCTACACACACAATAGGGTAAGCAATCTCTGCTGTGGAAGGTTCAATTAAACCTCTTTCCAACAAATCAGCAATTTGCTTTTCCACCTGTGGCTTCAACGCCTCAGGTACCTTATAAACATGAGGTTGTTTTCTTTCAACTCCCGTTTTTAACCTGATACTGTGGGATCCTACCTTCGCACATTTAATCTCCCCGTCAAACACTACATGGAAAGATTTGATTAATCTGCTCAACTGATCCCTTTGTGACCTATCTAAATGTTTCCATTCCTCTGAAACACAGATCCTATCTAAAAGTTTGTCTACTTTAGGGTTTCTTTGAATAGGCGCGTGCTGCACCTCCCCAAATTCTGTGTCAGCCTCATAGATTATCCCTACTGCATTTATAGGCTGTATATATTTCCGTAACTTATTTTGATGCAAATGTCTAACAGATTCATCTGGCAATTTTACCAAATATGAATGTGGAGACTTTTTCGCAACTATTTTTCCAGGTCCTGTCCATTTCGAGCAAAGTTTATTTGTTGACGTTGGTACTACTACCTCATCTCCTATCTCGAATTCATTTTCCTTAGACCTCAAATTATGATGATGAACGTATTTCTGCTGTTTAGCTTCCGAATTTTCTTTAGCGAATTTCTCTGCCTCCTGTAACCTATTTCGAAGAGAAATTAAATATTCAGTAACTGATTCCCCAACTCCTTGTGGTAATACCGTCTCATCTACCCAACTTGATTTAAGTATCGCCAGTGGCCCCACTGGCACCCGACCATACATCAGCAAAAATGGTGAGACTCCGGTAGTTGAATTCGGTATCTCCCTATAAGCCCATAACAAATATGGTAACTGCTTATCCCAGTTTCTTCCTTGAGTATTTATCGCGTGATGCAACATTGACTTCATTGTTCCTATCCATCTTTCCACTAGCCCGTTTGACTGCGGATACCCTGGCGTAGAAAATTTTGGCGAGGCCCCTAACCTAGTTAAAAATTTTTGTGTTAGCTTAGCCTTAAAGTTCGTTCCGTTATCCATGGCTATCATTCTCGGAACTCCTGTTCGCATGAAAATATCAATGAAAGCGTCACATGTAGCTTTCGCTGTTATCGCCTTTAGTGGAATTGCCTCCGGCCATCTGCTATGTTGATCAACAACACATAACACATACTGGTGCCCTCTTGAAGATTTCGGCTCAATCGGCCCTAAAACGTCCGCATTAACCACTTGAAATGGAAGTTCTGGCCTCCCTACTGCTGTAATTGGAGCCCTATCCTTCACTTTAACTTTCCTTCGTAGCTGGCATTCCTTGCAAGCTTCGCACCACTTCCGCACCTCTTTTGACAATCCTTCCCACCAAAACGACATTTTAATCCTTTCCGCCGTCTTCTTTGCTGCGAAGTGCCCCCCTTGTAAGCTTTCGTGAGCCAACTTCACAATTTCTTTCCTGCGGCTTTGAGGAACAACTAACTGACTACATCGCTGCCCATTGACACTTCCCGTATGGTACAAAATTCCTGACTCCAGCCAATACCCATTCTTGTTATTACGTGCATCCATGAACGCGCTTTTCAGCGAAATACATTCCGCTTGCTCCTGCCTAAAACGTTGAGTTTGCGATAAGGGTGGGTTATCAGCTGACACTTGCTCACTGCCTCCCACTTCTACTTCCCCCTCATCTTTACTCCTTACCAACGGTGTAGTACGAGCTATTTCCGTTTCACCTTCGACCTCGTGACTGGCTTTTTCTGTCGATTCCTTTCCGTCCAAGTTACTCGATACCTGACCAACTCCCAATACTAGTTTTTCTTCCTTATTTTCTCCCCAATAAATATCTCCTTGTTCCCTGAGAAGTCTAAAATCTCGAGGTGTCACCAGCGCCTCCTCGTTCAAATTATGCACTACTGCTGCATGAACGTTTACATAAGGCTGTACCTCCTCTTCTCCTGACCAGATACTGATAGGTACTGTAACTAATTGGGCTTCTACCTGGGGTCCCACGGCGGGTTGTAACCATATCTTCCCTCCAGACTCCAAATATTTCTGTGGAACTACCGATTTCCGGATTACAGTAACTTCTGCTCCGCTATCAATCACTCCTTTGAATCTAGCGTTGCCTATCTGCAGTTCTATCCTAGGTAATTCCCCACTTGCCCTAGTTAACGGAATTTCTTCTGCATAGTTAGCTAACTTCAACCCTACGCATATTTTATTTAATCCCTTTGCTTCCACCTCATCCGTATCCTCTTTTTCGCTTCCTCTCTTGGGTTTCGCTATCAGGTTTATCGCTGGACAAAAACGCTTTATGTGTCCTTCACCCTGACACTGAAAACATTTTAGAACTTTCTTATTTGCCTGCATCATTCCTTGAGGTTCTAAAGTTTTTGCCCCTTTGTACTTCTCCTTATCAACCCTGTAATCCGAACTGAAATTCTCCCCTTACTCTTATTTGGTCGTCCTAATTTTCCCCCTTGTCTTATCGGTTCCTGTTTTGGTCCCACTTTATTTACTTCCTGAGCACTCGTATTGTAATTTCTAGGCATTGCTGCAACGTAATTATCCAAATCATTTGCAAGCTCTGACGGAGATAACCAGTTTTCTACCTCTTTTAACAGTATATGCGCCTTAACATTTGCGGGTAATTGATCTTTTACTTGATCGACAATCAATAGTTCTCTTAATTTATCAAAAGTCTTAACTTTTCTGGATTCTAAGTAGAAATCAAGTGCTGCCTCAACCCTCGCTATGTGCTGAGTATACGTTTCCTCATATCTTTTTACACATTTTTCTAAATTCTTTTTATGTTGCAATGGGGTAATCTGGAATTCTTTTAATACTGTATCTTTAATCTTAATATAATTATCCAAATCCCTTTCACCCAGAGTTGAAATCAAACTTTTAACTTTAGTTTTTAAACTCTGCAAAATAATTTTCCCCTTATGTTCTTCAGGAATTTTATAGAGATTAAACATCATTTCCGCATGATGGAAAAAGAACGGCCATTCCTCAGCTTTAGATGGTGGGTCAATCATAACTCCTTTCATTATTTTTAAATGTTTCAAGAAATCATTTCCCTTGCTCTCAGCATCTGAAACCCCTTCATCCTTTGAGCCCGATTTATTTCCTCCTTTATCTATTTTCCTACTCTGAATTTCTAATTCTTTAATTTTTATCTCGTGTTCTCTCTCTAATTGTCTTTCCCGAAATTCCATCTCTTTTAATCGGTCTTTAGCCGCATCTGCTTCTAACTTACACTTTTCTAGCTGCAGCTCCATTTCCTTTAACTTAATTTGAGCCTGCATGTTCTCAATAATTTCATCAGATCCTTCTGACACCCTATTTCTCCTTTTAGGACCCATATTAACTTCTGGTATTTCTTTTTACAGCTTTACCCATACAACACATAAATAACACTTAATTTTACAGGCAAACATACATATTTCACTACTACTGAATACTACCATTATTCATTTAGCAAACATTATCATTAGTGAACACAATCATGAATACCTTTCTCATATTACTATTAACATATATTTCTATTAACATATATTTTACCATATATTGTTAACACATAAATACCAAAAATTATATTAGCTTTTGAATTAGTACAAAAAAATAGTTCTGAATACTTTGGCCTTACGCCGTAATACCTTACATATTCTGGAAATGAAACAAACATTTACTTATTGTTCTCAAATCATTAAACTAATTAATTTTTAATCAACCTATTAACTTTAATGACTAAAACATTTTGCCAAAACACGGCAACAACAAAAATAGATAATTTCTACCTTAATTAGTAACATGAGCACACCATTAAATGTTTCGAAATTACTGCTGACATATTTTTGAATTATTTTAACATTCATTTAGCATACATTATCTCCTTGATAACAAAATTAATCATAATTCCTTATTTGCATATAAAATATACTTTCTAAGTGTCTACTGGCTTTAACGCCTGGCATTCTCATCATGTTATTAACCGACATTAACACAATTTTAATTTTCTCCGTTACTATAGTAATTATAGGGAGGGAGCTCTCTTCATTTATATATTGTGCTTCCCAAGAAATTAAGAGGGACTTACCTTTGATCCCGATAGTAGAAAATGACGAGTTGTGCTCAATTCTGTACAATTTCCTCATCGCGCTGCATAACACTTCACTTAATAATATCACCACGGTAATGCTGATGATCACTTTTACCATCCACTGTTTCAACACTGCACGAACATTTCAATTAATAATATCACCACGGTAATACGGATGATCACTTTTACCAGCCATTGTTTCAACACTGCACGAACTTTTCAATTAATATTATCACCACGGTAATACTGATGATCACTTTTCACACGACGAGGTTTCATACACCCTTTCGTTTATTTGCACGTGTAGGCTTACGCGTGCCACTTTCCGTCTTTCATGACCATCTTTTGTCATCTTCCTTGCTTTCGTGACTTATAACCTTCATTTAAACCACGTTCACTCAAATCACTTTTTACGATCTTACTTCCTTCGTATTTTTGGTGATTTCTTTTTTCCCACTATCCTGCCGACTGCGCCATTTGTCATGCCTCGCGCTCGTTCAAACACGAGGTGGGTTCTTCTGTGTAAACTTACCATAGTGGGAAAATAACAGTTGTCCGCTTTGACATTTTCTTCACTAATTTATTACACAAACTGCACTATGGATACACCATACAACGAGTACACTGTAACATAAACTATATACAATATATATATACAAGGCGCGCAAAAGAAATTAAAACATATTTCTTTTCTCTACGTTCTCACACGGCATGCTCGCCGGTCCAACTCCCAGTGCCCTCTCCTTCCAGTCTTTCTTCCCCCCACCAGCCTGCCCCGACCGGTTTTTCCGGGGTAAGTCACTTTTGTTCTTCCTCTTTCATCAGGGGAAGGAACTTCACAGCAGTCCTTAAATTATTCTAGTTTGTAAAAGTTTTGAAATTCTCTTCTTTAGAAAAGTTATTTTTAATATTGCTAATAGATATACAGCGAAGTTAGAGGCAGTTTGCTAGAAAGGTGCTATGTGAATTTCTTTAAAATACATTCTGGTAACACAGTGCCACAGAAAAGAATGCATGGCGTTTGCCAAGTGTTCGAAAAGTTATCACTTGCCACTGCAGCTTTCTTTTGGGTTGAATCCGAGGCAGACGATTTATCTCGGTTTTTATTTCACCTCTTAAATACATAACCGTGTCTGTCTAAATATGGCTAGCTGCCATGTAACCGATAAATGTGTATCTTAAAGTTCTGTTTATATTTGAGATCGAGTAAATGTGTTTTTTACCTTTGCTGAAAGAGTTCGCATTTGCCTGATAACAATGTATCAAAAGTTTATTTTCTTTTCGCATACAGTGTGTGCGAGAATAAATATGAGTTCCAATATCTGAATAGATAATCTTTTAAAATTACAAAACGATTACAGAATGACTGTAGGATGCAATTTTTGAGGGACGCTGTATTATGAGGTATTGTCAAGTAACATTACCTAACTGAATAATCACCTAAAACATATATAGACCACTACTTGCAGACGGTCATTTGGTCAATCACATCTGAAATATCAAAGAGTATTTATCAAAAGCCTTATTCAATGAACTTGAGGCTCCAATACGATAGTAGTGATGAACATCTTGATGCGCAATAATCTAAATGACTTCCTCACATTATACTAACATTGTAAAAGTCTACGAAAAGGGCATAAGAACATGAAAAATAGATTGCAAAATAATTCGCAGTTAATTTAATTGTAAAGTTTTGCAATTTAAGTAAGTCCCAAATATAACTTTAGTGTGAATTTTGATTTGTCTCTCTCTTTTCTTACACTATTCATAACATGCATCTAGCTGTATGTGTAATAAATACATGGGACTAGATATAAATTCAATAGCGAATATTGAGTTACCTATTAGAGAAGATCAATAACCCAAGCGGGTAATTTTAGAAAGAATTTAAAGAAAACATAAAAATAAAAACTTATCTGGACCACAGGCAAGCAGTTGCTGAGTAGCAGGCAAAATCAAACCATATGAAAAAATATTGTCCATTGAAGCTCAGGAGTAAAGCCGGCAACAAGTTGCAGGAAAGGTTTTCGTCGATTATATGGAGGTTATCACGGGAGACGAGGAGGTTTTCTATTTGATACAAGATGAACAAGGAGGTTCCCATATTGCAGGATGGTTGAAATACAGTCCAGGACTTGGAGACGACAGCTGTCAGCAAGGAGAAAAATTTCAGCTCAGGAATCTGTCGGTGGAAAAGGCGAATCCGACTTGTAAGTTCATAGAAGCAGCGGGTGTTGACCAACCAAATTAAAATATGCTATTGTCGGAGGAAGCAAGAAGCTAATGAAGCATTTCTATGGTAGAGAAGTAGCTAGAGTCATCTTTCTAGAAGACAATTTTCTGCATTATATTTCTTGAGAATTAAATGTAAATACACAAACGCATACACCCCCCAAAAAAAAACTGATGCAACGAAGAATTAGGTGGAGACAATGATACCCGTAAACCAGGGCCCGCGCTCAAGGCGCAGAGGCACGAGGCCCGTAGCTCTATCGGGAAGGGATATCATTTCCTCGGCAGAATCTGCTGCCGTCGCGTACAGCATCAGAAAGGAATTCAAAAAATGCAGAAGACGTGTCAAAAAGTGTCAAGGTTCTTTAATATACTAAGGTTAGGCCAGGAACGGAAAAAGCGTGCCATTGGTTGCTGGCAGTGACGTCACCCGGGAGACAAGACGCATCGGCCGACGCGTCTGCTACATGATTTTGGTAATGGAAAAAATGTAAACTAAAGCAAAATGATCATTTTACATGTGGTAGATACACCGGAAATACCGGATATATACTTTCCGATTAAGTATTTAGTTAAAGAAAATGTTTATTTTATGCACAGAATTCGTACGAATGCTGAAAATAATTGTAAACATTAAATTCTTTTCGTAAAGCAAAGCATTAGAAAATGAAAAACGATATTTAAGTTAATTAAGGGAAATAAATATTGTAAAACAAGGTATTTTTCAATATTTTTTCGTAGTATTGTTTGCACTAAATAAATCTTGTTGAACAGAACACATCATGGCATAACTGCTAAGACCATGGTAAAAACATAATCAAAAAGTATTATTCTATTTATTTTCATTGCTCATGCACTTTTTTTAATACAAATGAACTTTGACATTCCATGAGAAATATATGATCGTGATTTTCAGTTTAAATTACATATCTCAAGCAAAAATATATATAAAAAGATTTGACTTAACAAATTCATATTTAAATACCATAAAATTCTACAAATTTCTTAATATCCGTCATTATACTTTTAAATAGTATACTTATCACATTCTTTTTAAAGTGAAAAGTCACTTCATACTGATTCACTTCAGATTTTAGCAGAAGTGCGTATATTTTCAGTATAATCTAAAAGTACTCTTATAATCCCTTACACTCCCAAGATTTCTATATAACATTTATCCTGACATGATTATTTGCTATAATAAATAATCTTCGATATTGGCATCCTATTCTTCCTTCCATACATTAAAAATGGAACAATTAAAATACATTTTCTTACACATATACGCACAATAATAATAATAATAAACTTGCCTTACATCTTAGTTTCGGCCCACCAGCGGCCGAGCGGTAAAGTCGCTGAACACTGGGTTGTTCGGTTCGAATCCCGCAAACGGGCTGGCTGCATGGGTGTTTTCGTGGTTTTCCTCATGCGTAACGTGTATACGAGCCAGTTTCCCTGAGAAAGTCCTCCACGAACGCATCACGCCTATTACGCAGATAGCCCTAGTGTGCTTTGCCATAATTAAATACACCACCACATCTTAATTTCAATTCAGTCTGTACACAAATTAAATATTTTTAATCACTAATGTATTTTTATTAGCTTGTTTCTTAAAATACTTTTGTTATACTCGAAATATGTGTTCAATATTGAATTATTTTTCTTTCTCTTATAATTAAAAACAAGTTGTATGGAATCAAAATTAAAACATATGCAGCAGTTAAATAACACTAAACAGAATATCTTACTTTCTCTTTCGCTATTTGTATTCTAGCGTTATACACAGATTTGTTTTCCTTCAGGTTCAAGCATGTGTAAGTTATATCAATTAAATTACATCACACATACCTGTATGCATCAGTTAAATAACACTGAAGGAAATATGTCACTCACTCATTCGATGTTTGCACCATAGTGTGGTCGAGAAATTGTCCTTTCCTCACGGTGAGGCATGTATCAGTTTACTTAGTTCGCAAAGCTTAACCCAGACGCTGCTTCAATACATAGAGTTACGTTTGGGATGTAAAGAAAGTAACCAAAACATGTTAATGAAGTTGGATACGCAAATTTATTAACTAATCATTTAGGTACTCAGTATTGGTAAACATGAGAGTGAGTTTAAATATCTCACTACGATGTAAGTCTCATACACAAAATGAAGATTATGATAAAAAATGATTTAAAATGAGAAATTTTTCAATTTAAATGTAAAATAGCAGTAAAATGAAAAATAAATGTAAAATTACATCACAGTTATGTATGAAAACTACATAAATTCATTAAAAAAATAGTTATTTTATCTGGTTGTAAAGAGTGTTTTCCGCCAAAAAACGTATTAACCTGTATAATTCTGACACAACGCTATAGCACAATTTGCCACTTCCGCTTAGGTATAATAGCAAATTAACAACACAAATCAAATCAAACTGTTGATGCAACGAAAGTAAACAAACGCCAAGAACTAACGCTGTCACCCACATGACGTCATGCGTATGTGGCATAACTTTCTCCCTGCACTGCGCATCGCTCTTGGGCCCCCCCTGAAAAAGTGTGTTCGTCCCCCAAAACAACCCTTTAAAAGGGAGGACGCTGGACTGCCAAGTTGGCACAACGCACTCTTCGCCAAAAGTTAAAATAGTTACAACAACAGCATTCCCCCATGTTAGCAAAATCGCCAAATCCACTACTTTGAAACCTCAACGGAAATTCTATTTCGCCAAACCCTCGCCAAAATAACCACGCCTTGTGGACGGGGAAATCTGGTATTTCAACAACCCTCCAAGCAGTTCCAACGAAAGAATGCTGAAACTCACAAAAAGTGACTTTTCAACCGGAAAAAGGGCATTTCATCCCCCTTTACCGAAATCACAAGCAAACGAAAAAAAATCTACTAATTAAAGCTCATAACTGAAATGCAATTAAAGTTAGAAAAACGAAAGTTATGTCAAATTAAGGAGCTAATTTTTCTGCAACTAATGATATTAAATACTAAGAAATCAAATTAATTTTTGACATGAAAAACTGAGTTTATTACGTGAAAAAAATTCACATAAGTCCATTGTTTTCGCGTAAACTCGGAAAGCCAAACTATATTACACTAGAATTAATAAGCCAAGAAAGAATATAACCAAACTTGTGTAGCTCAAATTTTGAATAATTACAAATTAAAATTTTTATTTTTATGAATCACTTAATTAAATTAAGTTCGCTACACAACACTAGAAAGCCTTTGAAAATTTAAATTAGAAAGTGACATGATCGAAACTAGGGTAATTCGAAAGTTATCATACCTGATTTATATTTAGCGTGAAGCCAAGAGCATGCAAACAGCCATTTAAGAGACATTTGGGTAATGAAACCTTTTGAAACATCCCGTGTAAAGAGTGTAATAGATAATCTTATAAATTGTGAAATTTAGGGAATTTTCTCTCTACCAAGAACCAAAGCCGGCAGAGAACTGCCTGGGTTTAAAAATGTTATCTTCTATGTTTGAACATTTGGTGGATCTCTATGTTTACTAATTACAGAAAAAGATGCAAGGAGTCTTTAAGGATGATTTTAAAGGACAACATTCCGGGGCAAATTCGCTCGTTACACTAGATGAAAAACTCGAGAACCTCACGGAATAAGCTAAAGGTAGCCTTAGCCATTATGCGTAAGGTCTTTCTTTAGAGTGAGTAAAAAATTTTTAAATACATTTATACATAGAATGCAATAAATGTTTATTCTTTCCAATTTCATAAAATCATTTATCTTAAAGAATGCTTTATCGTTTAATTTTTCTTCTAAATTTTCAGTTTTTTTGTTTTAGTTTTTTAACTCTATATTTAGCGTCTACGTCGATGAACTTCGATTTTGAACGTTGATAAAATAGCTAGCTTTACGTGCAAATTGCTTTATGAACATTGTTCAAATGAGTAGTCATTGTGGGTCGAAAATACAATTGAATTTTACCGTATTGGCATTAGCGAAAAAGTAATTCTTTGAAAAAGTAATCTAAATTCTGCATTTTTGTTAAAGTAACATTTAAATACTTAATGAGGTCTAAGAAAGTAAGATTTCCACATAGTCACTAGAAGCGACGAATTATTTTATAATATGCACGGATGAGTTATCCATTGCGATGAAACATTCTCAACTTATTCTTGTGGAACCTTTGAAATGATATTCGTGTTTTAGGGAACTTTTAAAGAACTGTTACACATGCTTAATCACTTATTTGCTGATCTTTAATTTTTTGATTGCTAGGTCTTGAGGATCCCCTGAAGAATTATTGCAGCTAAGCAGGGTTCCGGAGAATTCTGTTTGAGAAACGCTCCTACATAAAAGTGCAGTCAAAAAGATGACAAATTTCCGAGCTCTAGGAAACAGATAAAATTATTTTTAAAAGCAATAAATGAAAACATGCGCCTTCGTTATAGCAATTTCCATTACCAGTCAAAAGTCAAAAAAATTTTGTACACTTCCAGCATTACCTGCTTAAATTTATAGAAATTTATAGCAATTTATTGTTACGAGTCAAAAGTAAACAAAAAGTAATGTACACTTTCAGTATTATCTGATTAAATGTACAGCAATATATACCAATTTATCGTTGCGACCCAAAAGTAAAAAAAAATATTGTGCACTTTCAACATTAGCGGATTAAATTTCAGCGAAAGAATTCCACAGAATCCTCAACCCTCCTCAGAAGGTTTCACTCAAGGAAGTTTCGCCAAATTTCGCATGGAATAGACATTATAGAAACTTTGCTAACTTATCACGTCTTCACTAATTAAAGCTTTTCCTGTTTCTGTTTCTTTGCATTCAAGTCATGAATGCGAGCTTTTAAGCCTGAACGTAGCTTTACTTAATTTACTGTTTTCTGTCAGAAGACAAATAGATTAATATTACTACTGACACCAAGAATGCTCTTCATTGTATTCACCAGCTCAGGCAAAATCATTAATTTATTAATAAAATGAAAGAAATTAACCTGCTTACCTACCTATCACTACTAACTACAAATTAAGGCTTCTATTACCTCTCTCCTGATAGTGATTTTGAAATATTGTAGTGACCTTAGTAATGAAACAGACATAAACTGGATAAACAACTGTAAAAACTGAGTCCTACGTTTCCTTCCAATGATCACTCCATGTACGGTTTTCACATGCGCAGATATGCAGGTAGACGTAATGGGGGAGTGTCTGAGTAGTATAAAGCATGTTGTCGGTGTAAGATCAATATTTCTGGCAAAGAGATTGCACGCCGTATAGCAGTTAAAATCACACCGAGTTGCTGCCTCAGCGAGAAATGGCGAATAATCAATCTGTTAGACGACATCTGGATGCTTTTACCGAGGTCGAATCATTGGGAAGTTGGAGGAAGGCCGCAGTGTGACAAGTGTGTCTGCAGAGTTCGGAATTGCTCACAGCATCGTTTCACGACTTTGGAGACAATTTCAAACTACAGGAACAGCTATCCGGGGCTTTAGTAGTGGTCGTCCACGAGGAACCACACCCGCAGATGACCGGTATATTGCCTTACAGGCCAAAAGAAACAGGCGGCAGACAGCGGGAGAAATCGCTAGACACACAACACAGGCAACTGGACGACCGATATCGCGTTTTACCGTGGCCAGAAGACTGCACGGTGGTGGTCTGTTTGCACGACGCCCTGTACGGTGTGTACCTCTAACGCCTGCCCATCGGAGAAGGCGTTCTCTGTGGTGCCGGGAACACCGGAATTGGAGAGACAATGAATGGGGACGAGTACTCTTTACAGATGAGAGCAGATTCAGTCTGAGTAGCGATTCTCATCGCATACTCATCTGGAGAGAGTGGGGAAGCCGCAATCATCCCTCGAACATCATTGAAAGGGACAGGTATGGAGGTGGCGGTGTTCTCGTTTGGGGAGGCATCATGCTTGGTCGTCGTACAGACCTTCACATCTTCGACGCAGATTCAGTCAACGGGACCCGTTATTGTAACGAGATTCTTCTTCCATATGTGCATTTTTTTAGAGGCGCTATGGATACGCAGTTCCTTCTCATGGACAACAATGCACCATTTCATCGCACAGTAGCTGCCGAACAGCTCTTAGAGAGTGAGGATATTGAACGTATGGATTGGCCGGCACGATCTCCGGATCTCAATCCCATCGAGCATGTATGGGATTTTCTAGGCAGATGCTTGGCAGCTCGTACCTTACCACCAGTAACGATTCCGGAGCTTCGATTGGCGCTGCAAGACGAATGGGCAGCAATGCCTCAACAACTCATTGACACCCTCATTCTCAGCATGGGCAGACGCTGTGAAACCTGCCTAGCAGTCAGGGGAGATCATATCCCCTAATTAAGACCGGATGCTTCTTGCTGGACACCCATCACAGGGATGTTTCGGCCTTCAGTCGCATTGCGCTCCATGCTACTTTTTCAATAAAGCTTCTTTTTATCCCTCTGATTTCTCTTTTATTAAGTGTTGCTTACATTACTCATGTCTTTACGGATTGGGGTTCTTACAGTATTAAATGTGTTGAGTTGGAAAGCTTTTGTACAAAGTTATATTGAAAAAACCGTCTCGTCCTTAATTTTTGCACACCAGTGTATATGTCTGTGTGTATGTGTGTGTTTGTAATGATGTTGAAAAATTAATTTCACGGATGAACTTTCCACTGTGTAATCAACGAAAGAAATTTTTATTCATTTAATAAATTAGGATGCGAGAGGAGAGATAAAAATTATCTTTAATCATGACCGATGATTTCAGAAGATGCTGGTAGTCAGAAGGCCGCACTGCGTAGTAGAAGGATGGAACTTAGAGACAAACGTAGCTGCAAATTAAAAAAATTATTTCTGAATAAAATAATGCGTGGGACACGTATTTTTGGAAGTGTAGTACATCTTAAGACAATGAGGGATACAGGGAAGGGAACAGCTACGTGTTTTAGAAAGTGAGCAAGTGGGAAGGAACGAATCTGAAAGAGAGTCAAAAGGTTTCAATCTCAAAAAAATTCTGATTTCAATTGAAATCTTACACGCTAATTGGCTGAAACATACTTGCATTACAGTGTTTTGTAAGATAGCATGATGTGGATTAAGTTGAAATACGCAGTTTAAATTGATATATTATAAGCAGTTATTAGGGACAGAAGAGGGATACATCCAACTTTAAATTAGGAATATAGGGAGCTATTGCCAATTAAAATCTGAAGTTTGCTTTTTATATTTTTATCTTACACACGAACGCACACACACGTATGCACATATAAACATATATATATGCGTGTGCGTGTAAAATATAAAATATGAAAGAAAATCATTAAATGTAATTGAAATGAACTGGCAACAGATCTTCAAATTCATAAATTTTAATCTAACGCATCCTTATGCTTCAAGGATACGCTTTGCAATATTTTGCGTCACTCTGCCGCATGTTACGTCCCTTTCTCCTGTAATTTGTCTACTCTTGGACATCTTTAACCCAATCGCTGCTGAGGATTTACACAAAGAATTTTTCCTATAAATGAGATCGAAGTGAGTACGCATAGCATTTTCTCGTTTGGTACTGCTAGAGTAAACTCCGCATCTTGCTATCTTCTTTATACATTATTTAAAATGTAAACTACATATATAGAAATTGTGGGTCTCCTTTAACATCCCTAGCGTTGTATTAGTTTTAGAAAAGATGTATATTCTCATAAATTGTTCCTGTAAAAAATAAAAATGATATTTAAGCATCAAGCCAGTTGCGATTTTCGTTCGATATTTCACCTAGATTCAATTCTAGTCGTTTAAATGCGAAAAAAATTGATCAGAATTGATCAGAAATCAATAATGCGGAAAAACAACACACAAAAATGCATTCTTCTTTATATATAAAGAGATTTTATAAAACTTACAAGTACCTGATTACCAAACTCTACGATTTGAAAGCGAGCAGTAGCAATACTTTTCAAGATAGAGCATTTTTATCTCTAACAAGCGAGACTGTTGTCACTGGGAAAAATGAGCGCGAAAATTAATGTTTTCAGAGATTTTAATTAATATTTTGGCTGATTAAAGTCATACGAATATGGAAACAATCGAAATGGCTTCTCGCGAATTTTTGGAATCGGGAATAATGTATTTAATATTTGACAATGCTATTTTTATTTGATATTTTTCATATTTTCTAAAACTTATAATTTTTTTGCTAACAAACTCTAGGATTTGAAAGCGAGCAGTGGCAACACTTCTCGAAATAAAGCAGATTTTTATATCCAGCGTGCGTTGCTACTCGGAAGAAGTGCGAAATTTAGCGTTTTCAGAGTTTTTAAATTAATATCTCTGATTTTAGCTATTTTATTTGGATAAAAGTGGACGTCAGCCTTTTTCAGGACATAAAAAAGAATTGTAGAAAATTTGGTGACGATAGCTATAGTAGTGACTGCGTTAATCGCTAATAAACAGCTAGATAGACATTCTTGTTAATATATACAGTTAGTCACAAAAGTTTGCGTACAGACTAAATTTTAAATTAAAAGAACACTTAAAGCATAGAAAAATGTATTTTAATCATTGCATTTTTTCTCTTCTATTAGCTAAAATGCTAATAGAAGATATATATATATAAGCTTAAATAAAAAGTAAATAATATCAGTGTAATACTTTTTACATTTTTAAAAAATATATTTTGTCAAAAAAACTCAGAAATTCCCTCCAATAAGTCTGCGTACACTTTCAAAAAAAAAAAAAAAAAAAAAAAAAAAAAAAGCAAAATATAAGTTTTTTACATTACTTCAATACTTTGTAGGATATCCTTTATTCTTCAAAACAGCTTCCAGACGTCTGGGCATTGACTGAACTAGTTATTCAGTGTCATCCGACGTAAATTTCGCCAACATTCTTCCTGCAATTTACAAATTAGCTTATTTCGCTACGTAATATTTTGTTTTCGAATTCGTTTCTCCAATTTTGCCCACAAAAGTTCGATTGGATTGAGGTTTGGTAACTGTGGAGGAGTACGCAACTGTCTTGGAGTGTGATAGAGGAGATATTCCTTCACAATTTTAGCTGTATGTTTCGGGTCGTTGTCTTGTTGGAAAATAAAGGTATTATAAAAGTTTAAATTTCGGGCACTGTCTCGTAAAATTTTCTTCAGAATATCCAGATAAACATACTTGTCCCTGACTTTATCAATAATGTGAAAATTTCCAACTCCTTTCGATGACATACACCCCCATACCATCACACCGCCAACTCCATGTTTGACAGTTGGATTTAAATTTCTCAGATTCAGTTCTGTTCCTGGTTTTCTCCATACAATAGGGTGGCCATTATCTTTAAATATTGTAAATTTACTTTCATCTGACCAAATTACATTGTTACAGAAGTTCTGCGAAGAGTTTAATTATGTTTTGGCAAAAGCAACTCTTTTCTTCCTATTTGTCTCGGAAATGTATAGCTTAGACCTATGTTTGAGTCCATGATAATCGGACTTTCTCAGCACTTTTCGTACAGTTTCAGGAGAAATTTCCTTGTTGCTAGTTAAAAAAATGTCTTTTGCAATGCTTGCAGCAGAAAGTTTAGGATTTTGTTTAATTCGTAAAAGAATTTTTCTTTCTTCTCTCTGCGTTGGCTTCTTTGGTCTCCCACATCTTGGTTTTACAGCAAGACTACCAGTGTCAAGATAGTTTTGAATAACTCTTTGCATACTAGAAAATGGTTTTCCAATGGTTTTACCAATATAACGAAGAGTTTTACCTTCACCTCTCAATTTGATAATTAGTTATCTCGTAACTAAAGGAATTTTTTTATTGGTTGTCATTTTCGTCAAAGAAAATAGAAATAGCAACTTCCAATCAACGTGAAATTTGCTTCGGAAGTCAATGATCTTGAAAGTGTAACCTTCTTTGCATTCTCAAATTTGAAGTTTAAAAGTTAGATAAGAAATCCCCCGCCTCCATCGCGTTGTACGCAAACTTTATTGGCTTTGATTTCTGGCCACTTATCTTTTAAAAATTAGTGTGCATAAATTATTAGATATGAAAATATTACAGTTAAATAATTTTAAAGTCCCTTATTGAAACTAAATACTTAAAAAATAAAACTTTAAGAAACTACCCTTTTCGCACCTTAAAATTTAGATTTGATATTACTTTTCTTGATGTACGGAGACTTTAGTGACTAACTGTATATAGATGAAGTTCATGTCAGACAGTTTATTTCCTTTAACGTCCTTTATATTGGCGTATTTGAAGTTATTGGAGTGGAAGCGTGGAATTCGTGACTACAATAGGAGATACTTTGGCAGTCCGTTTGGATGTTAAAATTTTACATTATAAGCAATTCCATTTTCCTGATTTATATCTGTTGAAGGGTTAGATATATTCTTGTTAACATTTGTTTCCCCCCACCATTGGTAGAGTTATCTGGTGTTGAAGATTTATTCATTTGTGCTGCAGAAACAAGGGCTGAGATCTCGAGCTCAATGCTGAAATCTGCTTTTATGTCTACCTGAATAGATAGCTTTTTTCGGCTTTCTTGTTTTAACTCATTGTTTGTTAACTTGTTTTAACCCTAGTGGGATGCTATCATATATATTTCATACTGGAGCTTTCTACACATGCATCAGGGCCCACCAGCGGCCGAGCGGTAAACTCGCTGAACACTGGTAGTTCGGTCCGAGGTTCGAATCCCGCGAAAGGGCTGACTGCATGGGTGTTTTCGTGGTTTTCCCATGTGTAACGTGTATACGAGCCAGTTTCCCTTAGAAAGTCCTCCACGAAGGCATCCCTCCCCTTAGGCAGATAGCCCTAGTGTGCTTTGCCATAATTAAATACATGTAAATACACCACTACACATGCATGAGGCTTCTTGAGTTTTTATAATGGCACATTTAAGATGATGCATACAGTTGCATCATCCAAGAATCCAAATTTCCAAGAAAATTCAGAACTCTCAGCAAGATGACAGTTTCCTTTCTTTCCCACGCAAAGAGGAATGTTTCCAACCTATAACTCTGTCAAATAATCGCCGCCCCTTAGAACTATTCGCCTATGAATGAGCAAAACACGTTTTTCAACCCCCGCGAAAAGAGAAAAATGCAGCTGGCCGCAACTGACCGCTTCGTGGGAAACGGTAGTAATAAGCTTCGCCCTTTTTTCTGAATAGCATCTTCAGCTAAACTTAAAGAAGCTTTGCCGTAATTGAGTTAAAGTTTAAATAATACTAAATATTATACATTAATTCTTAAATAATAATGCAAATTCATCAAACACTGTAAAATAATATAATAACTAAATATAATACTTTATGCACAGTAATAAATATAATACTTTATGCACAGTAATAAATATAATACTTTATGCACAGTAAAATAATACATAATAATTGTACACAACAAAATAATACATAACATTTTCCATAACAATTCTGAATTAAGATTTCATTCTGAACACAACAGCAGTTCCTGTTTTCATCTACTTTGGCCTACCTGAAATGTTGCCTTCTGCTCTTTTTTATTGCAAAAAAACTTTCTTACTTTCAAATATGTAAACGCTTTGAAACAGGCATAAGTAGTGTGTCAAGATGTTTTAGGGCCGCAACATGTTTACTGAAATAAAAATGAAGATTTAATTTGCCTCGGCTGCAAGTTTCCTATTCATTATGGATCAACATTCTACGCAGTCAAATTTCCTGGTGTTCATTTCTTCTAACCCGAACTTCCAGTTCCCGAACAAGTTTACCCTGTTATTATGAGCACTCTGTAAGAGATAGTTCAGTAAATTTTTATGTTGTTATTACACGTATCAGTTTTTTTGCCAGTAATTTACAATTTGTTTTGGTTTAATGTAAACGTAATTGGGAGGATTTGGGGATCCAAAATCATCATGTCACAAGGTAATTGAAGTGGGACAGTCCGAAAGTGAATGTTTGGCGTGGGATGCTGCATAGCAAGAGTTTAGGATTATTTTTTTAATGAATAAACAATACCAGCCGGAATTTACCTCGATACATTAATTAATAGAATTTGCCTTTAGTTTGAGGATCCTCAGTCAGAGATCATTTTACAGCATATCAGTTTATGAAACTTGTGTCACTTGTTACAAAAACCTTAAACTTTGCGAAAGTTTGACTAGTGCCCAAGTTGCTCTATTCCCAAACAACAAGATATTAAATGTTTTCAGGGACTTTGTGGACATCCTGTGTATGTATCAGTATCCTGTATATGTAGTCAAAATAAAAATGTTAAAACATACTAAAATGATGCTAAAATGAAATTTGTATGCAAATAAAAGCGGAAGGAAAACTGTGAATTAAATAATATATGTAAACAATGTAAATTTAGTTGCAGAAATTACTTTGGTGCTAATCATTGGAATATAAATATTGTTACGAATTTGGTATTTAAAAAGCCAATGTTAGTTCAATTATAAATTAAATGGTTTTATTTCTCGCGCAGTGCAGCGCGTGACGAATATTAAAAGAAAGCTAAGCCGGAAAAATTAAAAATACAAGAGCGCGTGCGTTAAATAAATAAATATCTCTTTTTGATTTCGAGAAAGTGCTGGAAAATTCTAGCGCGTGATTTTAAAATCTTATAAAAGGAGGAAAACATCTCAGTTTGTAGTTGTAGGAGTTGCTTAGTTTGTTGTTGTTTAGAAAACTGCCGTTGTTGATTATAGCGAATTCGCGGATTAGCGTTCTTTAGCTGTTTTGAATTACGTTCTATTGTACATTTAAGTAGTTAAAAGATAACTACTGTGAGATATTGTGATACTGCATGATAATTTGAGAAAATTTAAGCATTTCTGTTGTGATAATAATAAATTTTTGTTCATTTTTCATCGGACTTGTGCATTCATTTCATAACGAACCTGTACGCACGCAACAATATAAATTTAGACTAATTTTTTATAGTTATTACTTTCTCTCTGCATATATACATGTATGTGTACTCGTACATGCATGTATGTGCATACGCTATAATTTTAGAACTGATCGTATAGTTAACAAAGCAAATTGCAGCAATTTTCGCTTTTGGAATTGTTCTAAAATTCTAGATAAAACAAATTAATTTCCGATATATAAATGTGCTGCTTCATTTTATTAGCTTATGTTTTTGTTATCAGAGGCTACAGAGTTTGAATGTACCTTTGTATCACTTATTATTTTATCGAATATTTTCGCTCTTAGTACAACAACAGTGGCGAGAGTGTATGCAGTTATATTAACTGAGGAGATATATCTCCTTTCCTTTAAAATTGCATCATTAATTTTCTGCATGAATGATATATTAAACAAGCTTTCTTAATGAGAGGATTTAAATAGCAGCGATACATTAGAAGCCTTTGCTTATCGACTATGGCGTCTCAAATTCCCATGCTGTGAAATAAAGCTTGAGCAGAGATTTAACTATTATAGAATGCAATAGTTAATGAGTTTAGAAAAGTAAATTAAGTATAGAGTTGATAACTGAAGCATTATCTTCTTTATGCAGCGTTCTGTTTCTACGAAGTATTTTAAACCAATTAAAGTTCAGATTGTGTTAGTGAACAGAAAGTTACCTATTAAAATACAGCATTTTAATATGACATAAAAAGGTATAAAATAAGAAATTAGGAAGTGTTAGTAATGCGGTGTTACACATTTGTTTTGAAGAATACCAGTGAATGCACGCCGGAATTTAAATCTCTCACTTAGACGCGGCTGTTAGAATTAGCCGTTGTTACGCAGTTTACATATACTGATACATTTAATACACTGGCTACCATAAATTAAGGAAAAATTACAAAAATCACGATTACTGTAAAAGTTACATGTAGAATTTTATAAACTTACCCAGAATATGCAACACATAGTAAGGTATCAAATAACATAAAAAGAAATTACGAGACAATTATAGTAGTATAGAAATTAGCACATGTATAAAATGAACAAATGGAAGATGTCAGTTTGCTATAGTAAAAGTACCTTCAATATGGAATATAATCGCCTCTAGAAGCAATACAGCACATTCAGCGATGTGTGATGCTTTCAATTATGCGGTCTATCAGTTCCATAGGAATCGAGAGCCATTGCTCTTGCAAAGCAGTTGGAAGCGCGGCAAGGGTCTAAGGGGGCGGATTGAGAGCAGCTAAACGTTTCCCTAAAGGATCACAAACGTGCTCGATAGGATTAAAGTCCGGGAATCGAGCTGGCCCCTCCATGCGCATAATTGTTTCCTGTTGAAGATAATCATATAGAATGCGAGCCCTGTGTGGTCTTGCATTGTCATCCTGTAACAGGAAAGCATCACCTGTTGCCCCGAAACATGGGTGTACATAAGCATCAAGGATGTCATCTCTATAAACATGAGCATTCAAGTTTCCCCTTAGAAAAACATGTAGGTCTGTGCGTCCACCCAAAGAGATGCCATCCCAAACACAGACACTGCCTCTTCCGTATGCATCTCTTTAACGGATGATAACGGGTTCCAGGTTCTCTCCATATTAAATACGTAATACCTCGTAATACCTACTATCGCGTTCTAAACTAAACCTGGACTCATCCATAAAGAGAATAGTCCTCCATTGCTCAGGCGTCCAGTGAACATGTTGTCGTGCCCATTGCAAAAGGTCCCTCCTATGGCTTGACTTGAGCAGCACGCAAACGGTTGTTCGCCTCGCATACAGAGCACTTTCGTGAAGCCTTCTACGCACAGTTGACGTTGACACCAACCTTCCGGTGACTGCAGCAAGGGAGGATCTAAGAAGAGTCGGAATAGCGGTTCTATTCCTGAGTGCACATAATGTCAAATATTGGTCATCGGCGCTGGTCGTAGCAGTTGGCCGTCCTTGGCTGAACCTCCTAGGTGCCGACTAACTGATTTGAAATTGCCTCCAAAGTCTATGAACCACAGAAGGACTCACATTTAGCCATCTGGCCACTTCTGTTTGACTTTGTCCTGCCTCTAGTCTCCCAATGGCTTTCTGTTGTAGTTCTGCAGGCAAATGATGCCTGGAGATCATTGTTACGAATAGGCTATTTCAGTTTTCTGATGTCACTATTACAGTGAAATATGTGGGCCTGCTCTCAAACATGGACTTTTATGCTCCTCGCAGATGACGTATTCCGAGTGCAGCGCCACTAATTTGCATATTGGAATTTTATTCTACTCTTACTTGGCAGCATATTCAAATTTTATACGGTTTGGCTTATTTTTCAGGGAGTTATCGCTATTTTTGTGATTTTTCCTTAATTTATGATAACCAGTGTATTTAAGTAATGTAATTATTCTACACATTAATTAGGCTTTCTCTCATTCTGAAATTTAATAAACTCTAATAATTCAATAACTCTAAATTCATAAACTCCTTTCTATCATTCTGCAATTGCATTTATCATAATTTTTCAGAGATCCTATCAAATTGTAAGACAAGTATGTAGCAGAAAAGGGGATCTTATTTTCAATTATTTATTATAATTTAATTTTCAATTATTTATTATCATATATCGGTTAATGGTAAATCTGTTTATTTGTTTCGAGAAATATTTTGTTAAATTTTTACCGCTATCCATAGCATTTGTCTAATACGGCTGCTCATACTTTTGATTCATATCAAAAGTGTGGGATAAGAGTCGTACTGATTAATTAATTCGCATTTTGCAGCCGAATTAACACAGCTTAAGAAAGGCCTTTAAAATATTACACAATGCTCAAAGAAATTTGAAGATCAGTTTTTTTCTTAAATTAATCGATTAAAGTTAGATATTTGCATTTAGTCTTAATTTAAACTGCTTTCCTAATGGGCTCACATTTATTTTTCTTTATTGATAAAACAACTAATTTTTTCCTGATTTTTTTTAAAACTTTCGATGTTGACGTTTAAGAAACAACAAAATGATGTAGTTTTGAAAAGACGCTTTTCTTCATGCTGATATAATTATAACAAATGCGGGAGATCTGTTAATCAGATCTTGGTGTTTAAACAAAAAGCAGTTCCCGTTGCTAGCTAAAACTCTGAAATATGCTTTTTCTTTCAAAGAACTGCAATGTAAACATTTACTTTTCGAGATAAATTTTGCATTAGAAGAAACTTATCCATTAAGTTCAACTTCCAGAATGTTGATTTTCTTTTGAATTGTTAAGAACATGACGTCATAAAGAGTGAATATTTATCAAGCGCTGGTTAGTATTTTGAAAGAACTTTTGAAAAAATCCAAAACATCATAAAACTAACTTGCTTTACGTTTATTCTAAATCGTCTAATAATGAAACTCAGCATATTTAAATTCCTTCTCCACATGGCTGGCGGCTGTTGGAAGAAATGAAAGAATAAATCTAAATTTTATTTTTTTTACTGGGCGTTTTTCTCCCTACTTACTTCATACACTAATTACGTTAATAATATTCTTTCCTTCATATTAAACATGCATTTAAAAATCTCCGTGATTATGATATACGAATTTCAGTCTTGTATGCATAGCGCACATACATACTAATTAATAGAAAGATTAATGCATGCTTGAATGCTTATATTTTAATTTGATTGAAGATACATAAGTGGATGCTTGGTTTGGTTTATTAGATTACGGCAAAGCACCCGAGGGCTATCTGCCTTGAGGGAGGGATGCCTTCGTGGAGGACGTTTTAAGGGAAACTGCCTCGTATACACGTTACACATGGGAAAAACCACGAAAACACCCATGCAGCCAGCCCGTTCGCGGGATTCGAACCTCGGACCGAACTACCAGTGTTCAGCGACGTTACCGCTCGGCCACTGGTGGGCCGTAAGTGGATGTGATGTTTTACTTGAAATAATGCAGTGAATAACAATAAATTGAATTAATAATTGAAATAATGCAAAATAGGAAAATACAAACACAACTGAGGGTTAGATGTTTGGAATTTTAAATACTCTTGTCATTGCCACACTCAATAAAGGCATTATTTAAAGAATAATATAGTTTTCCTGTTTATCGTAGGCAATTAGTTAAATGTTGGTATTTCTCTCTCTCTTACATACGCATGCACGCACGCACACACATGATATTTTGGCAGTCGTGATAAAGCTTGGTATCAAAGTTCAGGCATGGCTTTTGCAGAGTGGTAAGGGAAAATCCAAAAGACGAGACAAGTTGATTTAGCTTTTAAATGCACGTTTTTATTTAATCCAACTAGCAGATCATTTTCCTTTTAGATGAAAACTCCCTAAATTACATATCCATAGTGAATTTACTTAAGTACGATTGAATTTAAACTTCATGCGTCTTTACTATTTCTAACAAAGAAATGAAAGATGGACAGAGCAGCGCAGAGTCTTGTAGCAGCGATATTCGGAAGCAGTCTGACTGAAAAATGGAGCGTACTCAGTATTTATAGTAGCGGTTACGTAATGCTAGCATATTCTAGAAGGTACTGGTCTAGGGGGGAAGATTGCAGAAAGTTAATTAAAGGTTGCATATATATATAGAGGGAGAGAGCGAGGGAGTGGAAAGTAATATTCAAGTTTTGAGTGGACTACACATTTTACAAGTTAATGAACAAAAACGTGGTCAAATTACTTCTATAGGTGGTCAATGGGTATTCAGTATGATTTACAGTATGCGTAATTTCGATGACTTTCAGTTAGATTCGTAATCAAATCTCACCCTGATGACCAGAGTTCGAATGCCGGATAGGGCAAGGTACGATGAGATGTTAGCCAACTTCTGGAAGCCGGCGAAGACCCTTTCCCCGGGTGAATCTCTGCTCCGAACCGAGAGGGCTGTTGGAATTGGGAGACTGTTCCATTCTCACTCATCGCCAAGTTCAAGGTTCCCGCCAAATGAAGAAAAAGAGACAGCGCATTTGTTCCAGAGACGGAGAGACCGACACTCAGAGAGAGCGGCAGCTGCTGTAATAGAAGAAGGTTGGAGGCTCGTTTCTGACGGAGACGTAACAGCTAGAGACACACGAATGGCCAGCGGAATCATGGAAGTTTGGCACCATCCGTATAGATGAGTAGTCCAGGGCGGTAGTAGTCCTGCCTCGTTCTTTGATTTCTCTCCTTAGTCGACTTTATTTGCTTACCCCTTTCTTTTTATTTTTATACGTAGATATGAGGAATGCACCTGTAACCACGTGGGAAGGAAGTTGGTTTTACCCCTCTGAAAGATGTTTAATAAGCCATTTACTCCTTACTATAGTGGGTAGAATGTCTTAACGTTCAAATAATTTGTGGGGATGAATTATTATTAATTTTTAAAGGTATGTTATTTTGCTGTTTCTTCAGTTCTCAAATTAAGACAAACCACCATATGTTTTAAACCAAAAATGAAGCCTTGTAACAACTACTATGTTTTATTCACAATAAACGTTAGATATTTTCTTCAACTTAATTTTTTTGTTTTAATTATTAACATTTAGAACACTGGACTAATTATAACTTCTATACTAGTTTTATGTTGCCCTTAATATTTCACAACGCAAATTTATGATTTCTTATGTTAAACTATGTTACATATTTATTTGACTTGATATCTGTGTCTACAATTTACACCATGTTCAGTGCATTATTGTTTGACATGATAAACTCTAGCTATGTTCTTGAATAGTATTTACATTATTTATGGCACCTGTAATTTTCAAAGGTAACTCAATATTTAACATTTCTTAGAAAGCTAACTGCGGTTTTGGTTGGTCTAAATTAGACTAGAGAATTAAATATGCAGTCTCGCTTACCTAATACAGTCTAAGAAACTATTACATATTCCGTTTTACATTTCAGTTCATTCTTTAGTTTAGTAAATGAATTTGATTGGATTCAATTACTTTAATGACGGTAAAGCAGATGCTTTCTGAGCAGCTCCATGCAAATTTGCACTGACAGAAACCTGAGGAATAGAATCCAAGTGTTTACATTTTTTGTTCTGTCCTCCTCGAGAATTTCAAGTAAATGCTCAATCATCAACAAAAGCTCAATCATTTGTACATTTCAGCGCTAAGAATATCTGAAGAAAAATACATCCAGGTTTACCAAAAAATCGCAATGAAGGAAGTAGGTAATTGTTTTAAATAAGATATGCAAATTTTGAATTTCAGCTGAATTTACTTATCAAAAACTTAATTATTAAAAGCCTTTCTTCTAACAAATGATTATAATAAACAATTTCTTTGACAAATACTTATGTATGACTCATCAAATCAAATTTTTAATTGCATAAATTTCTTGTCCCACTTCTCTGTGATATCTTTATGTCATGTCACATACATCCAGTTTATAAACCACTTCAGTTCATACAGTTAAATATATTAGTTCTGGATATTAAATAAACATATTTTTCTACAAAATATTTGTACTCTTAAGTCAATTTATGAATCATTTCTTGCTACCATTATGTTGATAAAGCATTTATTGAAATTTATTTTTGTTTGACGCCAATGGAGGAAGCAATTACTGGTATGTAGTGCAAACAGAAAACTCAAAGACCTGAAATGTGAGAAGTACACATAAAATATAATTATCGTTGTTTCCAAGAAGCGGACGGAATTATCGATAATTTGGGAAATTTCCCGAGGTCCGAGTGCCTGTGAGCTGCTTTGTTACATTATACATCGATAGTTTAAAAAAGATGAAAAGCAAATCATTACTGTAAAATTCAAGCAGTACAAAGGAGAAAAACCTTATGATAAACTTACAAGAAGAAAAGAATTTAATGATGCTATAAAAATCGAAAGATAAACTAATGGTAACTATATTACACTCAGCGTCTCAACTCCGTCGTTGTACGCTTTAGTAAACTCATAACTGTTGGATCTAATTCTTTACCCTATTGCGTAAAAGAAAAAAAATCAGATAACATACCCGGATGATTTCATAAAATGTTAGGAAGACATTGGCATGCAGGCAACTATACGCAAATATTAATGCCATGACTTATTTGTTTCCGCAGTCTTAATGAGAATTGCTTTCTTCATAATGATGAACTTCATAAAAGTGCCCGCACATTTATACAGTTAAGTAACTACCGCTCTGTGCGATTGTCAACTTGAAAGAAGGTGCCTGCATCTTTGTGCAAGGTGGCGATTGTTGGCCAAAATTAAAACCTTCATATTAGGATTACACCAGCCTCAATGAAGATTGTGTTCCATCTGGTATTGACCTTCAGAATGGTGCCAGCACTTTCGCGCCTTGAGCTTCGACACGAAAATGTTAGCACCATTGTGAAGTTCAGTGCCCTGAGCCTTTGAAAGTTGACGAACGCTGGATAACTCGGAGAAAGAAGATGGCATCATTTTCCTAGTTGCCCGCGTCAGTCAGACCAGCCCCATTAACCACTGGTTGTTTCTTAAGGAAAATATGGTACATTTCTTTTGCCACTGAATGTACACTGCGAAAAGAGTAATAATAAAAAAGGGACAGTTCTGTATCTCCCATTCTACTGTGCCGATTGACGACATTCAAACTGCGTTTTTCACGTCTCGAAAACGCGACTAAATATATTAGATTTATATATAGAATTTTCTAATATGGGTATTGTGACACAAAATCAGACTTTTTTCTGAAATAACATGCCAATGATTTTGCCTATTTCGATTCTACGACTCAAATTATGCCAAACTGCCAAGTTTTGTAAAAATCGCACGAATAGGTTTTAAAAAATTACTTTAAAAAAGTTTAGCTTCTCCATTTTAATTGAATTTGATATATCTTTTACGTTATTTCAGAAAAAATTCTACTTTGTGTCAGAATACTTATGTTAGAACAGTTCTATTTATAAATCTAATACATATACAAAGTTGCGCTTTCGAGACATGAAAAACGCAAAAATCTTTATTCTCGCATTACTTACATATCACTGAGACGATACAACTGAAAATGCAAATTACTATGCGCACTTCAGAAAAACATTACGTTCAAATTGGCTTCCATCAAAATACTCTCTGTTGCCAATCGGGGAAAATATATTAAAAAAAATCAATGCGTTGCGTTTACATTCGGGCATCCTGACTTTGTTACGACCTCGGAACATTAAGAACTTATCCTTAAAAAATTAAATCTATAATATTAAAATTTACAGCTCAAAAGTCATTTAATTGTCATATAGATTCACCATCCATTTCTATTCTTGTTCTGTGTCCTAGTTTTAGTAATATGAAAAACTGACAGAACGTTATCCCAGCAACACTAATGTTATCACCATCATCATCGTCCTCCTCTGATTCAGCTTGACACTGCCATGATTTTAATTGGCTTACATGAGCTGTCGTACTAAAGAAATTTTCTTTCACCTTCTTTTCTAATTGATAAATTCTTTTGTCTTCTACTTTATCTATAGGTATTACTTGGTAAAACTTCTGTAACTACCAAAGCTCCTCGATACATTACTTGTGTTTTGGTTGATTCTGCAGTTGATTTAGATACTCTTCTCATAACTACTATTTCTCCTCGTTCGAATGTTAAAGAATTGCTTCTCTTCTTGTCATAATTTGCTTTCATTTTCATCTGCATATCTTCACTTCTCTCTCTAGCTTCATTCTGTAATATTACTGGATTGTTCCATTCATTTGCGTCTTCATCTGTAATCATCCTCATCAATCCGTTTTTATATTTTGGTGAATAACTGTGAAGCATTTCGAAAGGAGTTTTATTTGTAGTCTTATTTATCATATTGTTTAGATTTCTTTCGCATTCTTTTATCCTTTTGTCCCAGTCCCTATGATTCGGATTTTTCATATTCATTTTAATCGTAGCCAAAATTGTTCGATTTGCTCTTTTCACTATTCCATTACCACTTGGATGTTGAGTTGAATTTAGTGTATTACTGATTCCATTATTTTGACAGTACTCTAAATTCTTTCGCTGTGAAACATGTTCCTCTATCGCTGATAAATTTTCAGGTAACCCAAAATCCTTTAAAACACTTCAATGCAACTAACACATACTTGGTTTCAGTACTTTTCATAGGATATAAGAGTATAAATCTTGTAAAATTATGAATTATTACAAATAATTCTGTATTTTCTCTTGAACGTTTTACGAATGGTCCTAAATTATTTGTATTTATTATTGCAAAAGATCTTCTACCAGGACTAATTGAATGCAGTACTCCTTGTTTCTTACCACTAGGCACATTTACTAGGCATTCGAAACACATCGGAATGTGACGCATAACATATCGTTTCATGACTCCTTGATTTTGGCAACAATTCTATCTGCTGAAAAATGTCCCAAAAGATCGTGAAGTTTTACTACAATATCTTTTCTCGTCGACTATGTATGACATAGAAAAATTTTTCCTTTTCCTGATATTTTGCTTTACGAAACAATCGATTATTCTTAAAGACGTAATTTCAGTTACATATTTCTCTGCATTCTTTCTATCATTTATCTTTTTATTTAAAATGTCTATCAATTTGCGTAATTTAGGATCTGAATGCTGAATCATAAGAATTTGTTCGTCTATCGTTAGCGTTAAACAAAACTTCCAAGCTGTTTTTAATTACAGAGTCTAAATTTTCTTCTGGCTGATCAACTGTCGATCGGCTCAATGCATCTTACGTGACTCATTTTTTTACCTTGTCTGTGCTTTATTTCAAGATTGTATTCCTGGATCAGATTACTTTACCTTGCTATCTGAGGATTTGAAGTTTCCTTCGCGTTTAAATAAACTACAGATTGAAAGTCTGTAATTACCGTAAATCAGATTCCAATTAAAAATTGTCGAAGTCGTGTCAAAGTCCAAACTATAGCTATTAATTCTAATTTGCTTGAATGATAATTCTTTTGTGTTTCTGTTGTTCATTTACTTACACAATAAACTAAATGCCACTTTTTATCTTCACCTTTTTGCAACAGCATTTCTGCTAGCCGTTTGCTGCTTGCGTCTGTGTGCACTTCAGTATCTGCTTCCGGATTATATAACGCTAGTACTGGTTCATTAGTTAAATGATCTACGAATTGTTTCCTCCTTCCTCGTCAGTCTCGTTAACAGCTCAGCTTTCTCTCATATTTCGGTACAAACCTTCTAAAGAAACTTGACCTAAAAATTGTTTAACTTAATGTTCATTGGTTGATTTAGGGAAGTTTAATATGGCTTGTACGTTTCTTAATCCAAGTTGCATACCATTCGATTTTATTAGAAATCCAAAATACTCAACTTCACCTTTTCCAAATTCGCATTTTGTCAGTTTAAATGGCAGCTTTGCTTCTTTAAATCTATCAAACACTTTTCTAAGTTTTTCCATCATTTCTTCCCAAGATTTAGCCAGAATTAATATGTCGCGCAAATAGCATAATACTTCTTTATTAAGCTATGGACCTAAAACTTGATTTATAAGTCTCTGAAGTTCTGCAGGAGGTTAGCTAACCGAAAGATCATACGTTCAAATTGACCAGTATCATCTGGAGTGATGAAAGCTGTTTTCAATTTCGCTTCTTCAGTTAAAAGAATCTGTAAATACCCATGAGCTAAGTCCAATGTAGTGAAAGCTTTACACTCACTAAGATATTCAAGAAGATCATCTATCGTAGGGAGTGGAAAATCGTAATTCACCTGTCTTTTTCCTTAGAATAGACAGAAATAGATAGATAAAATAGAAAATAATAGAATAAAAATAGTTCCAAAACTTAAATTTCTAGGCATAATCATTGACAAAAACCTCAACTGGATTGAACATCTCAAATATATCAGAACTAAAACACAAAAAATAGCAAACAACTTATGTTATGTCCAAGGACTAAATTGGGGACTAAATCCTCATATTCAAAAAATATTGTTCAATACAGTAATAACAAAAATAGGTCTTATATGGTGCAAAAATTTGGGCGCAGCCTATGACTGTTCGGAAACAAAAACAACTGCAAGCCATACAACGTCAATTCCTCCCCCGGATCACAAAATGTTATAAAACAACATCAAATGCTGCCCTATGTGTACTTTCAGGAATAGCACCTCTTCATACTTTAGCACAAATTGAACATGCAAAAGCCACAGTTCTCAAATTAAAAAAATCCTGCATATTACATGATGAAATATTTAATCCAAACAATTTTGAAATTTCAGTCAATCTCTACAGAAGACATCCTGCCTCTAATCCTAAAATATATAGCACAGTAAAACCTCCAACCAATCATATATCTTCACCAATAATATATACAGATGGATCGAAAATGGACTTAGGAGTTGGCTGCGCATGTATAATACAAATTGATCAAACCCAGAAAATAACTCTCCAAAATCGACTCTCCAAGGAAAATAGTATCTTCCAAGCAGAATTACACGCAATTCGAATGGCAATAGAATACTCAATCGATAACAATTTACAAAAAATCAATATTTTCTCAGATAGTCAATCAGCAATACTAGCTCTACAAAATCTCAAACACACATCTGAAATAATTCAAGATATTTTTAACAAAATTATCCAGTATCCTCGAATATCACCAAACATTTATTGGATAAAGGCTCACGTTGGAGTTCTTGGTAACGAAGAAGCCGATTCAGCAGCCAAATCAGCTACTACCAACGATAATATCCATTCAAGAAAAATCTCCTGGCCGAAATCATACCTCAAGAAATATCTACATAAAATCAGCCTCCAAATGCGGGAAGAAGAAGGGACAACAATAAATACAGGAAGACAATTACATCAAATAGCACCTCATGTAAATGATACATGTACAATGGTCAATGGTTATATAAACCGCTTTTTAACTGGACATGGGCCATTTCCCACATACTTCTTCAGGTTTAACATCTCAAACTCTGAGCAATGTGTATGTGGAAATAAAGGTGATCCAATCCATTATATTACTCAATGTCCCTTAACAAAGTCAACTCATATTAAATTGTCTAATTCAAATATCAATGCCTTCCTTCGTTTTGCAATTACCAACAAAAATTTAAAAAATAAAATAGAAAATACAATCAAATATCTATCTTCAATAGGCAAAATTTTATGTGAGCACTAATGTAATTAATGTCAAAATTCATTTTTGAAGCTGCAATTCATCTAAAACTTTTATTATCTAATTATCTTAAAAATAAACCCTTGCGGTAATAATGATATAGTAAAAAAAGGAAAAAGAAGAGGAAAAAGATACACATTCGTATAATAAACTTTATCTCAAGGAACTATTATGAACTGTTATAAATTATGACTGTTAGCTACTATTATTATACCTATTATAACTACTATAATTATATCTAATAGATATATCAATCAAAATATCGATATACTATTATATTAATTATATTATGTTATAATTATATTATGTTATATTATGTGTTATATTATACTATGTACTATTTTGAATATTACCTTAAACCGAAGTGTAGTGGGACTATACCTACATTACTATAGTAAACATTGGGTGTCCCACTACATTTCCACCTGAACCTGAACCTGTCTTTTTCCTTGGGAGTAAAATTGGACTAGCATATAGAGATCTTGTTTCAGTAACAATTCCATATTTCTTTAATTCATTTATTATATTCTTTATAGAAGCACGCTCCTTGGCGTTGGTTTTATACGACTTCATGCAAATAGGCTTACTCCCTTCAGTTTCTTTAATATCCATTTTTGTTAAGTTTGTACACCCTAATCCCCCCATATTTAATGAAAAACAATCTCAATACTCATTTATCAAATATAAAACTTCCTGATTTTCTCTGGCATAATATTGTTATTAACTTTAATTTCTTCTAAAGTAATCGGTCTCTTAAGCTTCTTAATTTCATTTATTATCATTATTTCCTTTCGATTTGAATTTTCAGTTTTCTGATCTGGACTTGATTCAACTAATTCTGCTACTTCCGCTCTACCGATACATTGATTCGTTTTTTAAATTAATTTTCGATTGCTGTAATTAGTGACAGGTATCAGTGTTTCTCCCTGTATTACTTCCAATAATGAACCCAACTCATCTTCCGATTCACTTATTAAAACATAACCATTATTTATTTCATCAGTTTTAACTTTCACAAAATTAACCGTATTACTTTCGATTTCAGTTTCTTGGGAAGCCTTCAGTTTAATTCGTGGAGTGTTGATGTCATTTTGCAACTGTGGAAATGGAAAATCATTAGCATAGCGTATGTGCAAGGTATTACCAATCTTGGCGTATGCAATATGTGGTAAATCAATCCATGTTCGACCAACTAATAAGTCGAATGGTTGCGTTTCATCTCCTACAATCAGAACTGTAATGTTCTTTCCTTCCACATTATTAATCTCTAAATAAACAGTTACTTTTCCCAGTGTTCTAGCGGCTGGTTTACGCTGGTTACCAAAGCCAAACAATTCCTCCACAGCAGGTTTTATAATAAGATTCAGTTTCCTAGCCACAGACACTTTCAATAGACACGAACTAGAACCCTTATCTATGATTGCAGTAATTTCTTCTCCATTACTGATGCGAGCATACTTTAAATATGCAGTTGGTGAAACCCTGAATTCTGGTTCATGGATAAATTATTTTTAACATTTGTGAAGTCTGAACTCTTAGACGTACACTTTTTAAAAGTATGACCCTTTTCATTAAATTTCCTGAAAATAATTTCTTTTTTAGGTTGAGGACAATCCGTCGCTATATGTTCATAATCATTAGAATTTAAGCATTTCGGCTGATCCTTTTCATTGCGGATACCTGAATTATCTTCCCTTTTCCTATTGTATGTTTTATAAAATTTATCTCTCAAATTGTATTTATTATCAAAACTGTTTTTAAAACCCACTTTGAAATTACCATCTGTCTGCATAGAATCGTTAGCATTTCTGGGTCTTGAATGTTGATTATAGGATCCCTTATAAAATTTAGAACCAAATTTAGGCTTAGAGGTATGCCTAAAAGTTTTATTTTCTACTTGAAATACTTTTATCCCTGTCCGAATATATTCATATTCATCTAGCTTTTCAGCCAACTCTTTAGGATGAATGAATTTAGACAAATTATCAATGAAATGGTCTCGTATAGCAGCGGGGCCCTTTTCTTTAATTGATCCGTAATAATAAGGTGTTTTAAAGAGTCAAAATCTGTTACATTTAATGCAGCAAGCCACTCTTAAAAATAATTTTTTAATTCAAATGTGAAGTCCCTCCACGTATTACGTAACGTTTTAATATGATCAAAGAACTTTTGCTGAAAGTGTTCAGAGCTTAAATTATTTCAATAGCAGTTGTTTAGCAAACTTATAGTCGTTAGCGTTTTCTTCTGATTCACGGGCAATTCACAGGCAATAGACCCAATAGCTGAGAAACCCAATTTTGTTCTTCTAACGCAATACGTCGTGCCTATCTCTCAAATAAGACTAAATAAAAACTTATTTCACCTTCATTAAAATCATACTTATGCATTAATTTACTCATATCACAAAACACAAAAATTACTTTTACTAACATTAGAAGGAACAGAATCATTTACATTACTACTTATGATTTCCGCTTCTATTTTCAATTTTTCGAGTTCAAATGTTCTTTGCTTATCTTTTTCTAAAATTTCATTTCAAATGCTCTTTGCTTATCTTTTTGTAAAATTTCTAACCTTCTCCTGTCTAAACGATCATTTATAATTCTATCTAGCATTTGTTTAGTAAAGTCTTCGCTATAGTTCTTACTATTCAAAATCATATCCCTTAAGCCTACAATTTTAATATCAGAAGGGACATTTACATCAAGTTCCAAGGCAAGTTCTCTAAGTCACATTTCTTGCCCCTTGCCAAATAAGCCCTCTTAGATTTCAATTTTCAAGTAATAATACAATAATTATACTTAAGTTCTTTCCGTTTAATGCTTAAACATAACATAAACAGTTTATAAATGTACGTGCCTTTCTACCTTCAGTTTTGACGAGCTTCCGAATTCAGTTTAGGCTTAACGTACATTAAGGCAATACATTGTTAAATCCTAGGTAATAATTCTAGTTAATCCCACTTCGGAAATGTTAGCTTAACTTACTTTCTTTAAGAAATATTCTCCACTTATGTTAATAAATCTTTATTCTCGCATTACTTACATATTACTGAGACGATACAACTGAAAATACAAATTATTATGCGCACTTCAGAAAAACATTACCTTTCAAAACGGCTGCTATCAAAATACTCTTTGTTGCCACTCAAGAAAAATATATTTAAAAAAAGTCAATGCGTTTCGTTTACATACGCATGTCTAATATGAGTCACAATTCACAAATATGATTCAAATTCCACACAACTTGGATACTTGGCTTTTGTTTACATAAGAGTGAAAGGTTTTTCTCGAATAGATGCTATTCAGAAAGGGCATAATAGCTTTTTCTGCCACATTTAGAAACTATGCTTAGAAAAGTCCTTACCCGGTAAATTTTCTCGCAACCGTTGGTTGTATACTTTATATTATAAATTTTTTTAAATGACACAAATATTCATGTTTCAGCATTTTTAAATTAAGAAGTTTAATAAAAATACCATACTCAAAAGTTTTATAAGTTTCCCCTGTTTATATACTTATATTCAGGAAAATGTTATACTTATTACACAAAAAAATAAATAATGTATAAAATGTGTGATTTCGTCCCCAAAAAGTGACCGATATATTTAAGTTTTAAGCTAGAGACTATATTCAGAGGATATATACAAATCTAAGAACGAAAAGTTTGCATAGCATGTAACTAAACCATCAATTTGGAAACGTTCTTTGATACAAATAAACTGTATCAGTTTTTCTCAACTGTGCTCCACGGATCACAATTGGTCCTCGAAGTCTGTCTTCCTGGGTCTTTTAGATTTCCCCAAAAGACAAAAAAATTCACACTATAGAAGAAAGTCTCAACATGAAACTTGTACATGAGATTCGTCTATTATTGTTTCTTCCAAGCAGGGCTGTGGAGTCGAGTCGGTAGGGAAAATGGCCGACTCCGACTCCCTCATATATACATATATATATATCTATGTGGGATTTTAAATCCATAATTTTAAATCCTTAATATTTTTCCTCGCGCGCTGTCTAAATTTTAGCTGTTGACTGCACGAGTGAAATTGATAGAACTCTCGCCACTTTGTTTTATGAGATGTAAGATGTTGTTTTATAGATGTAAGATGATATAGATTGCATTAATAGATGTAAGATGATATAGATATTGTTTTATAGATGTAAGATGATATAGATATTGTTTTATAGATGTAAGATGATATAGATATTGTTTTATAGATGTAAGATGATATAGATATTGTTTTATAGATGTAAGATGATATAGATATTGTTTATTAATAGATACGATATGTTGTATTAATAGATGCAGAATATTATAGATGTATTAATATTTTATTAAATGTGTTTTGTTTGAACATGAATTGTGATTTTGAAACTAAAGAACCCACAAAACTGGTGTCAGAATCGGGATCAAATTACAAACAACAAATAGAGGAATATGAAGCAATATTGGATGACAGAAGGAATATTTCTGTTAATAGTGAAATCGATGCATCAACTGCTCGAATTTTCAACGACTTTTCTTTTGCTGCTGTAGATGAAGATCATGAGCTAAAACAAAATGTTAGTAAGTCATCAATTCAATTTCCATTTTCACAGTTTTCAAATGCGTATATAAATTTTAATGATATTGAAAGCTTGATTTCTAAATTTGATGGTAATCCGTATAATTCGATTGACAAATTGAAAACTTTGAGGATGTATCTAATTTCTTAAAACTAAATGAATTACAGAAATTGATATTCGGCAAAAGATCTTTAACTGGTAAAGCAAAATTATTTATTGAAAGCGAAACGAAAATTAATTCGTGGAATGCACTTAAAGCTTTATTAGTAAATGAATATGGTGTTCAGTATAACTCTGCTCAGTTACATGAATTATTATCAAAACGTAAAATGCAGGAAAAAGAATCGCTATATGAATATTTTTTGGTAATTAAAAGTATGTGTTCTAAAGGTAATATTGAAAACGCCGCTTTAATGGAATATGTTATTGATGGTATAAACGATTCTACATTTAATAAAGCTATTCTTTATGGTTGTAAAACGTTGGCAGAATTTCAGGAAAAGCTTAAGCTATATGAAAAATTTAAATTAGATAATGATAAAAATAAATCCGTTAAGCCTAATTCTAAAACCAGAAGCGACCATTTTGAAAGTAAAATAAAAACAAACATTCGTTGCTATAACTGTGGAAATCTTGGTCATCGGAGAATTTTTGCAAAAATAAGAGCAAGGGAAAAAGTGCTTTCATTGTAATTTATTTGGTCATGTAGCCGCAGAATGTATAAAAAATAAGACACATATAAAAGACCTTGCCAGAGTGAATCATATATTTGTAAAGAAGCAGTTAAATAATATGCATAAAGCTGTATCGATAGATAATGTAGAAGTAAAAGCTCTCATTGATACAGGAAGTGATATAAATATAGTATCGGAAAATATTTATGAAATATTTGGTTCACCTAATATGAATTCCTCCGACTTGATTCTAGTAGGTTTTGGTAACAATAAAGTAAAACCTATTGGTTATTTTAAAGGTTCCATAGGAATTGATGATTGCGAAATTAAATCCAATATTTATGTTGTGCCTCAAGGAACAATGAAAGAAAATGCTGTTATTGGAAATGAATTGCTTTCGCAAATGGAAATTATTATAAACAAGAACGGCATATCTATGAAAATAGCAGAAGATGAAAAGGAAGATGAAAATGAATCGAATTTAATGTATATAAGTGTTGATCAAGAAAACAGATTAGATAATTGTTCGGATATTAATAAAACATGTAAGTCCAAAGTAAAACACTTAATTGAATGCTATATTCCTAATAAAACGAAAAACCCTATAGAAGAAACATGCTGCTTTAGATGAATTAAAGGAAGTTTCTCAGGAAGAGAAAAGTGATGTTGAACGTGGACAAGGAAAATTGCAAAATATAGAGGAAGAGAAGAACTCCATTCCTAAAGGAAGAAGAAAAAACCCACCTAAGAATGTTCAGCAAGTCAAAACTAGTAATGAAAGAATTAATGATACCACAAAACCCACTTCAGGACCAAAACGTTCTAGAAAAAGAAAGAATTCAGGATATGAGAAATTAGTTGAATATAATGCTGGTGAAACAGAAATATCAATAGCAAAAAAGAGTAAACAGCAAGAGAGACTTCCAGCTAAAGAACTGGATCCTGGTATGTTTGAAAAACTTAAAGGAAGACAAGCCAAAGGAAAATCTACTAATACTAAAATGCATATTATTTTAAAAGATGGCCAAACTATTTCTTCGAGACCCAGACGTTTACCAATTATAAGTAAAGAACAACTAAAACAGGAAAAAACTATTTTACAAATGGATTTGGATGCTCCTGAACAACAAGTTAGATCTTTGGAAAGAAAACTTTCTATGTTAGAACAGACTGTAGAGATGTTACAGAAACAACTATCAGAAGCAAAGAATGAAGTAGAAGCTGCAAAATTTCAGATGAGAATCAAAGATAAAATCCTGTCTGAGAAAGAAAAAGAAGTTCAACATGTTAACCTGAAAATGCAAGAACGAAATAAGAAAGAGTATAACACATATAACCTTCGAAGACGTTCTCCAAAATGTTATGAAATTAAAGATTAAGTAGCAATCAAAAGAACGCAATTTGGATCAAATGTTAAGTTAAAATCAAAGTATTTAGGCCCGTATAAGATTATCAAAGTAAAGAATAATGATTACTATGATGTTGTAAAAGAAGAAGATCATGAAGTACCCACTAAAACAAGTACATGCGTTGAATACATAAAAAAATGGACTCAAGCAGAAGAAGATGTATAAAATAATACTGATTATGACATTTAACCTGAATTGATACAACTGATAACCGAACTATGGTTTTTCATCTAATAATGACTTTCAGTTAATGTTAAAGATGAAATGAAATTTTCGAAAATGTTAAAGATTGAAGATATTTTTCATTTCAGATGAAATTTTCTGAAAAATAGAAGGGACTGTTGACGATGTTATAGTTGCAAAGATGAAGGAAAATTAAGATGTTTCCTTTCAATATTGTCCTTAGCACACAATCTTCCCCTTTCCCTTCGTATTTCTTTTCAGGTTTCGGCTTATTCATGGTGATGGTTCTTTTACCGAAGAAAACGATGATGTAAGATGACCAATGATTTATGATGCCAAGAGTAGAATAATGTCGTCGAGGTCGACGCATAGCAGGAAGGCCGAATGTGGGATTTTAAATCCATAATTTTAAATCCTTAATATTTTTCCTCGCGCGCTGTCTAAATTTTAGCTGTTGACTGCACGAGTGAAATTGATAGAACTCTCGCCACTTTGTTTTATGAGATGTAAGATGTTGTTTTATAGATGTAAAATGATATAGATTGTATTAATAGATGTAAGATGATATAGATATTGTTTTATAGATGTAAGATGATATAGATATTGTTTATTAATAGATACGATATGTTGTATTAATAGATGCAGAATATTATAGATGTATTAATATTTTATTAAATGTGTTTTCTTTGAACATGAATTGCGATTTTGAAACTAAAGAACCCACATATATGTAAACATATGCACATGTGTTACAGCTTATTTTTTTAATATAAAAGAAGTAGTAGATCCCACATACAAAAATTGATATCAATATCAGGACTTGTATGTCTTTTGATTTCTTTCGGGAATATGACGTGTCCTGAATAGGAACAGGGAGCTTACTCAAGCTATGTTCAAATATGTGTGGAATGGAGGACACGAGCAGGAAGGGTTATTTTTACTCTTTATTGTCCACGATATTACAGGTGATCCCGCACTTCGGGATACAAAGATCAACCACTTATGGTCTGAACGTAAAAATATAAAAACTACTAACTAACTAAAAATAAGAGTTAACTTCGAGTGCTTTACGCAATTAACTAACGCTAAGACTGGCCTTTTAAATTATTACATATGTAGTACGCAAACTGCCGAAATTACAATACGTTTTCAATATCAAAAGAACTAAACCTCTAGCCTTAAAGGCGAATAGAAGCTGATTCGAAACTCGCATGTAATACAGTGGCAAGGCCGCTCTATCTAACTCTGCTCTTGGCGAAAAGCCACAACTTAAATATTTGGGCGTTAGCAAGTACAATTTGCATAAACATATTCACGCGTTTATTCTGGCCGGAAGTAAGATAAGAGAAAAGAAAGATGGAAAATAAGAGATGATAGTAAAGTTTTAAAATAAAATAAACGTTAGTAAAACTTAAGATCCTTACAGCATAGCAAATTATTTATATTAATTCGCGTTTCTTATGGAATGGTAAAACTGGCATTAGTTATTTATAAGAAACAGTATAGCTTCGGCAAGATCTTCTTTGTTGGAGGGCCATAGATCCGAATTGATAAACTTCAGAGCTGAGAAGATTCTTTTCACACTAACCTGAGTAGGAGGAAGAGGTATTACTGTTAGGACTACTTCTTTTAACTTTTCAGGATAGATTTTTATAAGTTGTAAAAGAGGTGTCTTGCAAGCGCAATCATATTTCTCTATTTCTTCAAAGGCCGTGTAGAAATCTTCTTGTTTATATTTTTTAATTTTTATATCTAAAGGCTCTTGGTTCTTTAATTTCATTCGCTTTGCGTTAGCCTTTTCAATATTATCCAAAAATATTTCTCAAAATCTAATTCATCATTGGAAGAGGATGATAGAGACTCAAATGTAATGTCTGCAGTCTGACTGTCCTGATTCGAATTCACCAATTGTTCTGATAATTTCATTCTTAATGAAAGTTCATAGATGGCTTTCTTTGCCTTTTTAATTTTTTCGTCATCCAAGAAAATTCGGTGTTTCGGATCTACATATATTGAACCCAGTAAAATCTCATTGTCTAGCAAACTAGTTATGAAAACTGAACTAGCTATGAGTTGAAGAAATGATTCCTTCTGCAATAAACCCTCCATTTCAGAAAGAACAAACATCCCACTCTCGCCTCCTGTCAAGTCTTCAGACTGCAGCTTTTTTGTGGCTATATACGGTGTAGAAAGAAAAGTTTCCAATTCTGCAAGATCATTCCACAGTCTTTCTGTTGGTGAAACATTAGGGTTATCTACATCTTCTAAAAAACTTCTTAATTCTAAGAACCTGTTTATCATCAAGTATGTACTTCCTTATTGAGTTACTTGATCAATAATTGCTCCATTTCCTGCTCGCTTCCTAAGAATGGCATCAATTTTAGGAGTTCTTGCTGCTATTGCTGCTTACCTAAATTTACTAATGAGATTTGTAACTAAATGAAGTAACTAAATGAATCAGTTTAATCACTAATGGCAAATATCACATCCATCCTCCTCTCTTATATTTATTTATTAATATGTCAATAAAATAGAAAATTACTATGTATTAATATATATAGTCCATAAATAAAAATAATATAGTCTATAAATAAAAATAATAACTCAGCTTGTCGTTAATTTTTTCAATTCATTTAAATTTCATTTCAAATTCAAACTGTCTAACAAAAACTGGAGTCGGAGTCGACCTATTTTTTGTGACCCCAGCTTCGACTCCTTTTATCCCCAAATCTGCTCGACTCCGATTGCGACTTCACGGTCCTGCTTCCAAGGCCGACGTTTCATAAAATTTACTCTGTACGGATTTTCCAGAATTGGCAACAAAAGCTAATTTTTTAGTCCAAAGGGCGTTAGCCCGGAAGGCTAAAGCCAGAAGGCTTTTTAAATTGCCGCCACTAAATGGTATTGCCCCGTGCTGTATTTAAAGAAATTAAATAATGCATAAATTTATATATATTTCTCGCATTGTGATAAAACAACGGTACCTAGAGCCATCCAATTTTGAATAACGTAATTTTCCACCGAATATGGGCCTCTGGAAACCCTAATTTGGACTGGAATTTGTTTTATTATCGATTTCATATTTCATATTTAACGAATTTTTGGTTAACAAACTAAACGATTTCAAAGAGAGCAATAGCAACATTGTACGGGGGAAAAACATTTTTATCTCCAGCACGTGAGACTGTGTTTTGGAAATTCTAGAGATATGCTCATTTTAAAATTATTTTGTGATATTGCTGTTGAATTGAATATTATGGTTTAAGTGCCAAGAACATGGTATTTAATAAATAAAGGCAACGCACAAAATGTTAAAAAACGCCCCTTTGGACGTAATATAAAATCGGAAAGCTTTCGTTTTTTTATTTATGTATTTACTTGTAGATTTTACACTGGCAACAAAAGATAAATCTTAACTACTATTACAGTGGTGCGTCTTACCAGCATATACCCAGACATACAAACCGTAGAATAGCTATACAAAAATTAGCCAATCCAAATTTTAATAGCTTTGAATTATTTAAAACAAATATAAATTTTATTCTACTAACTTAATACAAATACAAAATAGAATGAATTTTAATTAATTTATTATGAAGTCTCGTGTTCTTTGGTAACATCAATGTACGAAATTTCTAAAGACCTTAAGTGAATTATCACTAAATCTTGCACAGAGAGTGAGAAAATGTGTAAATGACACTTTTATTTAATTCAATTAAAAGTCAACAGGAAAAACCGCTCGTGCCTACAAAAAGGCACGAGTGGCCTATACATTTATGGTTTAAATTAAAAGTATTGAATTTAACTTAACTAAATTAGCCTAACGGCTATACAGTTAATTATAATAGAAATAAAAGATATTATTTAATTTATTTTTTAGGTAGTTAGTTTACAGTCAATGTAGTACTGAAAAGTTTTTTGGAATTTTTATTTAAATTTTCAGTACCACTAGAACAGCAGTCTTTAAATCCGATCTCTACGACAGACAAGCAAATATATTTTGCTTTTAATTAAATTGAAATAAATTATGACACCACGACATCTCGTTTAAAATATATGTGGGATGAGGTTAGGATTAAAATAGAGGAAGGCAGTGGCATTTTAAAGGTATTTAATGATGAAAGAATAAACATGATTACGGTATGTACAGGGTGAAAGGGAGTAAGATAAAAAGTTTGATTCATTATGAAACAGAATTATATCATCAAGCAACATTGTCGAGGGGGATAGTTCAGTTACATCCATCGCCATGTCATAACCTCATCGGAATGGAAATTTGTCCATTTCCTCACGCAGCTTGAAGAAGTATCTCGCTACTGTAGCTGTTGCCAGATTTAGGAAAAGGCGGTTAAGTTGTAGGAGCGAATGTCCACACGGCCATTCTGCCTTGCCGGGCGACCTCGCCTGGGGGTTGATCTGAAAAGGGAATAAAAAAAACAAAAAGCAGAGAAAGTGAAAAAAAGTCAATGTCCGGGTGGCGAATGTTAGCTTTGTGCACCACCAGTTCATCTTATCAGCACAGGTTGACATCATACTGGTTCCTTCATGGCGTAGCTTTCGTACTTCGTAACAATTAGAGGGATGAACTGTCTCATAAGGACCGAAGAATTTGGGACGAAGTCCAAGTTTCAGTTCAAGTCGAAGATTCAGTCCAAGTGGAAGTTTCAGTTCAGGCTGGATTGGCATTTGGTCTCCATGTTTATATTTGCAGGCAGGTTTGCGACGTTTCTTATACTGTCGTATATGTGCTTGCTGTAATAGGAGGGGGTTCCGTTGAGCTTCAATGCATAATGCAGCCTTTTCATCATCTTGCTGTGTCTGCAATTTCATTATCTTTGAAGTTCGTTTAAATTTTCTTCGTTTATACTTCCAGGCTTTCTTCTTGCGTTTCTTTGGGCGTGAAGCAGATAAAGTGTATGAAACAGTAATTTTTCTTCCAAATATTTCAGTATTCTTTTTTGCCTCAAAAGTTTCAACTGGAATGTCAGAGACAAGTTGTTTCCTTAGATTATTTTTCTGCTTTTTGGGGAATTTCTGCACTTTTAGCAGGTGTTTTCTCGTTTGGTTGATCAGCAATGCTTGTTCAAATTGATTCAGTTTATTTTTCACAGTTTCTTCAGTATTCTGCACGTTTGGATCATTATCGACATCATCATCATCATTAGCTTCATGACTGTCATCATCATCTTTGTTTTCATCAACAACAGCAACATCATCTTGATCAACATCATTATTACCATCTTCATGAGTGCTATCATCATCAGCAGCACCATTAGCGTTATGATTGTCGTCATCATCAATATCATGATCTTGATCCATGTCGTCGCCTGCGTCATCACCATCTTCATCAACATCATCGTCATGAGCTCCATGATTGGTATCAGAATCATCTTTGTCATCGTGATCATCCAAATTCAAATTATCATTATCTAAATCCAATTCCAAATCGTCATGCGTATCATCATCATTTTTCTTACTTGTTTTCTTCAACTGATTTTCACTTTCTGTTATTTTCTGAAAATTTTCCATACCAGTGTTAACTTCGTGTGGTTTGTAAGGAGTAATGATATGTTGAACTTCTTCGAGAATTTCCGATTTTGAGATGTGTGAAAGATCAGGTGGAAATGTGTTATCATGAGTAACATTGGCAACATTAACAAAAATTTGATCATTATTATTGTTGCATAAATGGTTACCATCTTTATCAAATGTAAATCGAGTTTGTTGCAAAAAGGCTATTCCAGTAATGGCATCAAGAGGAATCGCATAGTCCTTTACTACATGGATTTTAGCAGGTAAAATAGTGTTTTGAATTTGAATGTAGTCCTGAAAGAATCCAATACTTTGAACTGTGTCTCGGCCAATTCCTCAAAATGTAATTCTGGAAGGATGTAATGGTGGAGAACCAATTTTGCGGCATGCTTGCTTATTATTTAGCGTTGCTTGTGATCCAGTGTCATAGAGAGCAGTTAACTGAATTCCTTTGAGTTGAATATCAACATACATCGGATGTTTAGAAAACTTTTGAGAGGAAAGTGCATTTACAGTACTATCAGATGTAGAACAATTAGGAGCAGATTCCGTGGTAGAAGTATCAGAACGTTTGGGACAGTTGGAATGAACGTGACCATAATTTTGGCAGCCATAACAGAATTTGTCGTTAGGTTTATTTGTGAAATTAATGCGTTTGTGTCCTTTTAGATCACAGGAATAACATACTGGTTCAGTGTCTGATGTACGTTTAGCATCAGTTTTAACATTGGGAAAAGAATTTGTAAATTTCTTTGGAGTGTTTTGCTTCAAACGTTTTGAATTGTTAAAGAGTTTTCATAAATCTTCAGTTTTCTTTAAAGTCAGGAATGGATTTACAACCGTATAAAATTATTTTATTGTTTGATGAATAAGAAATTTTATAACATACTCAATCAAAGAAGAATCATCCACAGAACCTTTGTGTGCGAGGTCTCTCATAGCTAAAAAATATTCTTGTAAGGTTTCAAATTGTTTCATGCGACGAGATTCCATTATTTGATGTAATTGAAGGCTATTAATTTTATCCGAAAATTCATCTAATAAATGGTGTTTTAATTGTTCCCAATTAGTAATTGCACGAATTGATCTTATTAATGTTAAAGCTGGACCGGTAAGACATTTTTTAACAAAAATTACTTGGTGTACAGGATTCGTGATCTCATAGAGATTAAAAATATCTTCTATGTCAGAAATAAAAGTTTCAACGCTGTAATTATCCCGAGAGGAAAAGGGTTTGATCAAATCAACAATGAACATTGAACATTGAAACGGAACAGTCTGTGTTTGTGAAAGCAATAACGTTCCAGGCGCGCTTTCAAGAGAGATTTTTGCCTCCATTTGTTTACATAAAGATTCATCTGGAGCGTGATTAATGTTCGTTTGTGCGACGCTACGCGTCGAGGGTGAACTTTGCACCAAAGCTTTTTCTTCAAGGTGGCTGTGGTCAGCGGAATCTGATTTTAATAATGAGACATCAGCTAAATTCGTAAGAATATTGTTAGCACAGTTTTCAATATCGGTAGAAAATTCTAAATGCAGTACGCTACATATGGCAATTAAATCTGTGAGAGAAAATTCTTTGATAATTTTTTGTTTCGTATCTTCAAAGTTAAATGGTTTGGGAAAACCAAAAAAATTGCGTAACCTAGGACGATTCTGCGGATCACCATCTAAGCCAAAAACTAAACGATGTAAAAGCTTGATATGCTTGGTACTGGCGGTTTTTAATGACTGTGCAATGTTGGGATAATCGTTAAGTGTAGCCATTATTTATCAGTTTCGTTTTTACCAAATATGAAATTCACAAAATATGTATGTTTCGATTTCATCAAATATTATTTATCTGGTTTCAGAAATTATCACACCAAATATATTCTTAATTTTTCTTATTCTTTACAATAATATTAATTCTTCTTAGTATATTACATAATAACCAACAGTCAAAAAATCATACATGAAATTGTGAAAGTACGATTCAAACAAATGGTAAAATATATCGTCAAACAAATCTTCATATAAGACTATGTTAAGAATGGAAAATAGAATTTCACGTTAAAATATGATATCAAAATTAATAACTTCAAATAATATTGTACAGTCCTTGGAAAATATAGGCATCACAAGAAATAAGAAATTAATGAACCTAATTCAAAAATGAAAGTAATTCTTCAAAGTAACTTTTTTAATACATCACAATTCTATAAATATTCAGTAATGTATTTCCATCAAAATCAAATACCTTTAGTTTATTCAATTAAACTTCATCAAAACTGTTTAATTAATTATCATCAACATCAAATTCGTAAACGGAAGTGTTAATTCTTCAAAGTAATAATCATTCAAAAATAAAAAGAATTTTCATCAAAATCAAACGCCTTTCGTTTCTTCAAATAAACTTCATAAAAAGGCGTCATCAAATATCCATAATAACTTGAAAGAATATTACTTCCTCATTAATATTACTTCATCAAATAAAATTAGCTCTACTTACGTGCTGATGAATCACAACAACTGGAATCTTGCGATATTATTCCATAGGTTTCCAAAGTATTCCATCATTTATAGTTATATTCGGTATGTTATATGGTAGTCTAGGGGATTTAAAAAGTTGAAGGGAAGAACAGATTTTAGTTCAAGGGGTCGAAAGAGTTCGCGGGGCCGAGCCCCCATGTGGGATGAGGTTAGGATTAAAATAGAGGAAGGTAGTGGCATTTTAAAGGTATTTAATGATGAAAGAATAAACATGATTATGGTATGTACCGAATGAAAGGGAGTAAGATAAAAAGTTTGATTCATCATGAAACGGAATTACAACATCAAGCAACATTGTCGGGCGGGATAGTTCAGTTACATCCATCGCCACGTCATAACCTCATCGGAATGGAAGTCTGTCCATTTCCTCACGCAGCTTGAAGAAGTATCTCGCTGCTGTAGCTGTTGCCAGATTTAGGAAAAGGCGGTTAAGTTGTAGGAGCGAATGTCCACATATATGGATGATGTTTTATAAGCACTAGGTTTTTAACCCACGAAATTCTTTACTTCTTATTGTGCTATGTTATTTGAACGATGTTTCTGATTTAATATTTAATTTCATTAGGAGGTGATTACTGCTTATGCCCATGACTCAGTGACTGCTGATTTTAGTTTTAATTAAATGATAGATTCTTTTATTAGCGCATTATTCATTTAATGTAATATGTTCGAACAACAGGAAAAATAGGTTCTGAAAGAACAAAATTGATTTTATTGTAAATCTTAAAATATGGGGGAAGACAAAATGGTTTCGTGATTATGTAGGTGGGTGTAATGTAAAAGCTTTTATTTGGGAAACACAATGGAATATGCTTATTGCTATAGCATGAGTTTTCAGTTTGGGAAGTGTTTCTATAATGCTGTTTTAAAACTAAAAGAAATTAAGCTTTATTAAATGCAATGCTATTTTTCAAAACAAATAATTTACAAAATTTAATTTTTCACAAACAATATGAGATCTTGTAAAATGGTTACAATGTCTACTATTACAGCAGGTTTAAAACTTCTCTTATTATTAAATAAATGACTTTTAATGTTTAATTAGAAAACATTAAAATTCTAAATTCTTTTAATCACTTTAATTGAAGTTGTTTTATATTTTAGATGTTTTAACTTTTAATCGAATTGTAATTTAATTATATTAATCTTTTAGTTGTGTTAACTTTCTAAACTAGTCTTTAAATTATTTAGAATCATAAAACTTTATACAAATTCGCGAATTTTACGGTGAATTAAAAAAAGCTCTTTCTCTTTCGTTGAATAGGTTGACCTAAATTTTAATAAACATGTAAATTATTTTTATACTTGAATTTGGAAATAAATATATGTAAATTAGAAGAATAGTTTTATGTGTCTAACACATTCTAGATGGAGAAAAGTCTTATAGAAAGAAAAGTTTAACATTAATTTATTATCTAATCCTATTATATATCCAAAATATTAAGAGTAACGTTAAGCTAACAACGCTAATTAATTAGTTTAAACATAAATTGAAGTTAAATTTCATAAATATTTATAATAAAATTAGAGAAATCAACAACAAGTTTCTACATCCTCCCACCTTGAATTAGGAGACTTCACAACTCAATAACAATCGTATTACAAATCAAGTCTTTCTGGTTCTTTGATATCTATTCCATATCGAGTTTTCAAAGTTCATGGAATGCGTTCTACCATTTGTGTCTGGTATACTTCAGAAGGAGGTACTCTCTTTCTTTGCACTTAAGCTTAAATATTCTTAACCATTTCACAAGCGGAAATCTTGAGCGGAGATAACCTTTGAATCGGTCTCATTATTTCTCTGTGGGTTGTTCAAAGTTTCACGAGTCTGGTGAATCCTTCTTTTCCTGGAATGTTTCTCGCACGTTAACACATTTTCCCTTCCATTTAAGATCAGAAACTTTTCTTCAGGAAGTTAGGTAATATTTGAGCCTTCACATGCCCGTAACTTTTATGAAAAGAAACTATTAAAAGTTTTGGTGTTGGAAAGGAAGAACTACAGGTCTTGTAAAAATTGGTTGTCTTCTCAATAGACAATTTTTGTTCTTAACCTAATGAGATCATCTTCATGGTCATGAACTTTCAGTGTTCTCAATTTTTTATCCTTCTTGTATAAGAATAGTTCTCTTTAAATGATCTTTATTACTCTTTTTTTCAACTTCTGAAAATTTCTCCTCATACAGCCCATCTTGTTTTCTCAATTGTTTTGATTTTTTATAATTTTTAAAAAATCTCAAAATCCAGCCAATCATGCGCACAATTTTTTTACACTGTGTAAAGTAACGATAGTACAGTTAGCATTTACATTTTCTATCAGAGTAGTCGAGCAGGTAGCCGAAGATGAAACACTGGTTTTCTTCCTTTCATTAAAAATTTAATCTATATTCACAATAAATTCTGAAGAAGACCATTTCTCAGTAGATAAATATAACCAATCGGGGTCCCGCCACCATCTTGACTTTATTATGTCCTTCGCAGAACAGCCTCTGCGTGGAAGATTAGCAGGGTTTAATGATACTAGTACATGTTCCCATTTCTCCTTTTAAATAAAATTCTTGATTTCGGATATTCTATTTCGAACAAAGGTTCCTCATGTCTCTTCTCTTTTAATAAGCAAGTACAGTAACGAAGTCTGTCCAAAAGTAAACTTCTCCATGTGGAATCTCACACACAGCTGCAAAAGTAAGGCGAGAAAAAATTGTTTCTACTTATAACTTTAGTCTAGTGATAGTTGTGTTTTTCTTTCCATTTGAGGAAACTCTGGATTTAGTACTTGTGTACTTTAGTACTTGCTTGCGTCACAGAAAAAATGTAAATATTTTGCATCGTCATCATTGATTTCATACATCAAGATATACTTTTCAAAATACCTTTCCAAACAAAGAATATTTCTTATACACTTAAGATATCTGGATATAAGATCTGGATCTAAAGCAGTATTTATTTAGCAGATAAATACTGCTTTAGATTCAGAATCAACTTCTTCCTCCCAATTTAACTTCATCTGCCAAGTTTTCTGCAGTAACTGTTTCGGGAACAATGCAAATAATGTAGTCAAACCAATGCAGTTGAAGATTCGATGAGCAGCGGAAATTATAATTTTCTTCGTAATCTTTTCTACATATATTTTTCTCAAACTAGTCATACTGAGACCTGACATATCTGCATTTTGACCCCATTACATTTGTAACGGGAGTGATTTCATCCTTGAAATTTTGCATTCCGAGCCTTTTAAATCAAATTTTCATTAGCCATAACATTGGTTGCAAACTTTAACGAAAAGCTTTAGTTGTTTGCTCGGCACACTTGTTACATAGTTATTCACATAAAAACCTTTTATCAATAATTTTAACACATTCTCTGGATACTCCACATCTTTAGGGTACGAAACACATTGTACTGATGCAGAATCACAATTCTAAGCAAGAAAAGGCTATACGACAAAAGTAAATACTACACGGCAATATCGAAAGTGCTTCAGTTGGCAATTTGTTTCAATCCATAGAAACCCCAAATAGTCTTTATCAGAAGGTGAAATTCAAATTTGTGTAAAAGCCATGCTAATGTCGGCTATAACATCAGTTTTCGCCAACTGGAAACGATATTTGATCTCAACCTCAGTTAGATTGATCCACACTCTAAAGAATCATTGAGACTCGTTATTCCTTTTCGTTTCGCCGAAGCATCAAAAACGGGTCGTAATTCGGTTGTACTGTTCTCTTTCAAAACCGGACGGTGAGGTAAGTAATGTGCAGAGAGTCGTAATTCATCTTCTTACAATTCTATTATATTTTCATCTAACCACTCTTCAAGCATGTTTCTGTATTATGTAAATAGTCCAACAGCTTAAGACTCTTTACAACTTTGTGTAGTCTTTTCTGAGAGAGCTCAAAATTATCGGGAGGGGGGAGATGATCTTCAGCACAATGTAAGTTAAACATCAAGAAAATGAACACCTATCATTTTCTATCTTAACTGAGTCAGAGAAATGTTGTTTCACTGCCTCTTGTAACTCAATAGCTGTCTTCTTTTCAGACAGATCAGTGATACCCGGAGAGTACTGAATTCAATAATCTGAAATGCAAGTACTAGCTGTGCGCACTAAAGCAAATAACAAACCTGAACTCTCATTGTTTGTGCGACCGATGATCGTCCAACCCTAATTTGTTTCAGTTGCTAGCAAGTTCACTGTTTAGTTGCAGATGGCTCCATGTGATTATGTTATGGTTGTTTTGAATTTTCCTTTAAATTTTCCAAAGTTACCAAAAGGTACCCTACAAGTTGACCATAACATATAAAATAAAACTCAATTCAGCAATAAGATACTAGTAACAATAAAGTTGAAAATTCTGCGTTGTGTTTCTTCCGGATTAACCCTTAAATCAATTTGAGTAAAAGACTGGTAAAAATCATGAACACATAAAATAAATTAACCATTGAATGATCTAGAAAAACTTATTTATTTAACTATTGAAGCAAATTATGTATATAGCCATTAGTAAAAGAAAAACTAAATATATTCAACAAAAGTTGTACTATTGTTTTTACACATGCAACATTTCTGAGTAATTACTTTTTTTATAACAACCTTGTAACTACATTTAAATTTAATATTGCAAAAAAACTGGTAAAACATACCAAAAAAATTATACTATAAATTTAAGAACAGTACCCTCCCCGGGGAGGAAAAAGATAAAATAAATAAATTTAACAAGTTACACTTTCCACTTCACACCTAATTGCTCAATACAAAAATAATATTTCATAATATTGCACTCAATACCATCATTTAAACACTATTAAAGCTAATTTTTAACCTCTCTCTATTTTTTTTTATTAATTATATATGGTTTTACCGGATAAAGATATGTAGTGACACCTTTACACTTTTACAAACAGGTTGGTACTGAGAGGAGCAAGAATGCTCTAATACAGGCACTATTACTAATCAACCTCACCAATGAGAAATTCAAACAAAAATTCAATTAAATAATTCCTGAAGAACTTCTTTCTCAAAACTATTAAGTTAAGTTACCAAAATTTTAATAAGGCAATAATTCTTTATTAAATTTAATGCCTTTATTTAATCGATATACCAAGGAAAAATATGATTTCTATAGAGTTAGGATAAAATTATCACTTACAACAATTTAGGTTCAACAAATTAAATTAATTCAATCTCTCTCTCTCTCTCTCTCTTTTTTTTTACTGCAGAAATCTATAATACTTGACTAACCAAGCATAAAACAAAACAGAAAGGAGAACTTATCTGTAATTGAGTAGAAGGCAAGACAACCCCAAAACAAATGTCCATTGAAGCTCATGAGGACTGCTGCTGTTGAAAGGGAAAAAAATGTTCTTCGAATGTATGGAGTCGTTGAATTTCTTGTTAATATTGCAGTTCCAGATGGGGAGAATACGAGGAGATTTATGAAGAACGAAGAGGATCAAACGGCCAAATCAGTTGATTAGTCTCGTATTGGAGAGACAAGGAGAATTACGATGAACAAATTCTTCAGACAACTTCGGACATCCTCAGAGGGAAACGACGAGTCAACATCTAGAAGATCTCAGGAACATCGGTGGTAAAAAATTTTTGTTTTCAATTTAGAGTACAGCGGCAATCAGACGGTTGAGAACTGGGAACAGTCATCACCCCCTTTTTTTCGTAGATCATGTAAGGATTTAAATTTTTTTATGCACACATGAAAGAAAATAAATTGAAGAAGGAAAATTTTGAATTATTGAAGAGACAAAATGCCAAACTTACGCCCTGCGCTCAAGACGCTTAGCCAAGGGGCCCGTAGGTCCCACGGGAGTTCCATCCATTTCTCGGCGGAATCGGCTGCCGCCTCGGACCGCATCAGAAAGTAATTAAAAAAAAACAGAATACGTGTCAAAAAGTGTGCTCGTCCCCCAAAACAACCCGTTAAAAGGGAGGAAGCTGGACTGCCAAGTTGGCACAAACCACTCTTCGCCAAAAGTTAAAATAGTTGCAACAACAGCATTCCCTCATGTTAGCAAACTCGCCAAATCCACCACTTTGAAACCTCAACGGAAATTCTAAATCGCCAAACCCTCGCCAAAATAACCACGCCTTATGGAAGGGGAAATCTGGTATTTCAACAACCTTGCAAGCAGTCCCAACGAAAGAATGCTGAAACTCGCAAAAAGTGACTTTTCAACCGGAAAAGGGCGTTTCATCCCCCATTACCGAAATCAGAATGTACAACGAAAAAATCTATTTAAAGCTCATAACTGAAATGCAATTAAAGTTAGAAAAACGAAAGTTATGTCGAATTAAGGAGCTAATTTTTCTGCAACTAATGATATTAAATACTAAGAAATCAAATTAATTTTTGACATGAAAAACTGAGTTTATTACGTGAAAAATATTCACCTAAATCCATTGTTTGCGTGTACAAGATTGAAGATGCAGTTCGCGTAAACTCGGAAAGCCAAAATATATTATACTAGAATTAATGAGCCAAAATAAAGAATATAACCAAACTTGTGTAGCTCAAATTTTGAATAATTACAAATTAGAATTTTGATTTTTATGAATCACTTAATTAAATTAAATTCGCTACAAAACAATTAGCTTTCCCATAGACTCCACAGAACAAATCATGCTGTAGGCACTCTTTCCATTTGGAATTGTACTTCATTTCTTGATTTCTTGAGCCATTGTTTGAGAATATATGATAGTTGAAAGCCAGAAACTATTTATTGCTCGAGATTTACGTTTATTTTTTCACCTTACTAATATAGTATTATACACTGAAAAAAAAAAAAAAAAAAAAAAAAAAAAAAAACATTAGAAGATTCAGCCAATTGGCTAGAGCTTCATTATGCTGTATCAATGGATAACATAATTTATTATTTTTGTGAACAGTGGAAGAATTATGTTCTTGTGACAAAGTTCTGAACGAAAATAAATAGTATCTTTTTCCATACAAATGGCAATTCATTTTCGAACTGCACGTTTTCAACCCATGGCCATCTCTTTCACATAGAAAACAACAACAATGCTTTTCAACAGCACTTTTTTCTTAATTGTTAATTTAGGAGTTCTTTTATAGTTTTACAGAATTTCGTTCTTCAGAATAAAATGTGCAGAATTTCTTGTTGTTTAGATTCAATGTCAAAAGTTCTGTTGCTGATGATATTCTGAGTTGAATTTTTCATTCAGTAGTCTCTCAGCGGTTATTAAAATAGCTTGTCTTTTTACACTGGTCAAAACTTTGGGTGAGCTATCAAAATCTTCTCCTCTCCCATCTACTTTGTCTTGAAGAAAGCCTACCGCTCCAGTCACAGAGGCCTACTAATGATCAAGACGATCTTGATCATTAGTAGGCGTTTTCTTAATCAAAATGATGACTCTCAAAACGCTTCTTCGGATGACTACTCCCCCGTTCGTTGATGCGCAGTTCTAAACCGTTTTCATGTTTTTCCAAGTTTCGTCTGGAAGAGCTAACTCAACAAGAGGGTATAGCGCTGCAGCATTTTCATTTTAGGCAAATCCCAAAGCCTCTAAAGCCTTTATTTCGTTTCCAGCTCATCATATAATTTTCGAAGTGAAGTTTTTTATGATTTATGCTTTAACAATGGGTAAAAGATCTTGAACGTAAACTTTGATAAATAATTCCTCCCGAGCATAGCGTAACTACAACTGTTTCACATCCTTATCATAGTTTTTACCTCCAGAGGGGAAACTTTTAATTAACTCATCAGCGGATGAACTGTTCTCCACAGCTTGAGCTAAATACGCATATTTATCATGATTAGCAAGGTCTGAATCTATCATTTTTTCGGAATTGTCCCCAAAACAATGTTCTTGATATTCTCATCAAAGTAAATAAATTTTAGAATAATGCAATAAATTATTAGGTGCAATACCTACAGCTCTGGGTACAGCTATACAGTAGATGCCCCAAAATATTCATGCTTTCATTAATGAGATCGCTTAATTCATTCTCCAAAACTTTCTTCTTGTCAATATAACTCGATTGCTTCTTCGATGCCTTCCGCTTCCTCTTTGGGAAGTAAAAAACGATCTCTAAACTCATATTCATATACCATCAATAGTTTCGCTTTCCTTCCAATAACATTATATTTCGAAATTTGATCTTTGACAGATAACTTTGTAGACTGATTAGGTAATTTGGAAGCACGAACGATGAATAGCAAACGCCTTCGCCGGGAATCGAACCACAGACCTTTGGAATACCGGCCCAGCATGCAGAACCACTACACCACGAAGGCACGCTTGGAAGGCGGGAGAAGTACCTTATGTACTCTCCTTTTAAAGGGCGACTGGGATTTTTAGGGGACCCAACCGCCAAATCCTGGGTGGGGAGAATCATCATCCTGAAATCCTGAAATTCGCTGAGTTGGCTTCCATCCCAGAGCGTTACCATACAGAATTTGTTACCATTTCAACAGTTTAAGGCCCTTGAAGATACTAATTGCACTGTGCTTTTTAGGAAGCCGAAGCTCTTACCCATCGTACATAATACATGCATACTTACTAATACATAATACAAATATAAAATATAAAACCAAAATGTGATGCAATTACATAATACAAATACATAAAACATTCTTGAATACATGCTAATACATTTTGAATAAGTACTAAATCATAGCTGAGTTATTAAAACATTATACAAAGAGATCACATCTTATGAAGCTAATGTGTGCTCCCAATACCTGTACTTTATACATATACACTATACATTTACCAGGACTTGATAGAACAATAACTTGTACCATATTATTACATAACTATATTATTACAGAAATGCATTATACAGCATGTACAAAAACAATATATTATGAATATACTTCTTTACGAGTATTTTTACATAGTAATGCATTATACAGCAGGTACAAGTACAGTGTTTTATCAGTACACTTCTTAACGAGTATTTTTTTGCATTCTTAGGTAAATATTAAAATCTGTTTCAAGTACTGATACATTACACACATGCAAATTTACCTTACAGTATATAGAACTTTATCTAATCTCCTATACTTTATAATATTACTGCGCATAATACGAAACAGAAACAAACTTCCAAGTACATTTATAATACAGTACGTTATACAAATACGTTGTACCTGTACATTACATAGTTACCAATATTTAATACAATTTCAAGCATATTACAACTGGTACATTTACGGATAAATAACAAAAGTACATTAATTACAAATACAGTTACGATATTTATTATCCACTTATTGATTAAATACTCATACATTACTAGATAATTGCACCTTACAATATCTAGTACATATTATAATCGCTATTACATTATACAATTACTATGCACAATATTTCATCAGTATATAACTTAAATAGATACGATCCTGATTACATACTAGTATTTTGTACAGTTACCACATTTTTTGGCATAAACTGAAACACAAATACATATTCCATACAATATTCAGTACATTATACAATTATAACAAGTGTAGTACATTATGCAATTATACAATTGCTAATACTTAAACAGTGATTGTACCTTATAACGCAACCTCGGACTAATGCAAAAAACAACTAAATAATTAAGACTTAATAACGTGCCGAATAAATGCTAATTCAGAAGTCAAACAACAAAAATCAGCGTTATATTTTCAAAATTTTCACACGACTAGTTTCGATGGTTTTACCGAGCCACCATCCTCAGCTGAAAATCTTGCAGCTGAGGATGGTGGTTCGGTAAAACCATCGAAACTAGTCCTGTGAAAATTTTGAAAATATAACGCTGATTTTTGTTGTTTGACTTCTGAACTAAATAATTGATTTAATGTTAAAATATCCTTACAAATGCCAATAATAACATGCAATTTCCAAAATATAATTACAAATATATAATACAATTACTGATATATTACAAGGCACGTTCAGTAGCAAATACATTATGCAGTGTATTGTAACTGAGCATAGTACAAATCTACTGCCACAGACATGGAGCATTCTAATTTTCTATAAGAATCATCATCCACCACTCTTTTAGTTCGGGCGCCACTTGTAGAGCCATTAGGTAATTTGGAAGCAGGAAAGATGAAAAATAGAAAACGCCTTCGCCGGGAGTCGAACCACGGAACTCTGGAATACTAGCCCAGCCTCCAGAACCACTACACCATGAAGGAACTCTTGGAGGGCGGAAGAAATACCTTAATTTTACTTTATAAAAAACATTGTAAGCAATCATAAATAGTCTTTTCTACTGTTTTCAGGAATTAATTTTTCCATCAAGATAGTATAACAAGATCAACACTTATAATTCACTCAAACCACAGTCACCAGATGTTCCTGTCCGCGGACACCAGATGTCGGCTACCGATATCAAAACTCAACTATAAATCGATATTCCTAACACTCGAAACTGAAGTCAAGTGTAAAGCATTAACACAACACCTTTTTTACTCTTCGTAACATTAATAGTTAATAGGTTTACGTTTTAAAACATCTAACTGCGAATATGAAGGCAATGTTATTGTTAAAATTCAAAAAACATAAAGACAACACGATTTGTTGCCAGATTCAGAATTAGAAAGCTGTTCGCATTAAACACGCTGAGTTACACTGACAACAGTACATGTATATAAATATAATACACCGTTTCTACACGCACGTTCTTTCAGTTTGATAATTTGTTGTGCTAACCACTTGCACCACTAAGATTGCATTTGAACATTAATTACATTCTCCCCAATTTGAAAGTGACAACCACATTCATGTGTAGACGAATTATCTTTTAATATTTTTAATGGAGTTAACTTAGAAGCTGTTAGAGTTATCGGAGCCCACAAGCATGATAAATCAAACTGTACTTCGAAAAGCGGACCTTCCGCTTGCCAGCTGAACGTGTTAACCATCAACAATTAAACAGTACGCACTGGGAAGCAATTTATTAGAAGATGTATGATTTGTTTTTATATCCGGTGGCAGAAATAAAAGTTTTTCCACTTATTCCGGCTTGGCTGCTAAAGTATGTTATTTAGCAAAGTATCATTGTCAAGGTAAGGCAATTAATTAAGCATAAGCGGGGCAGTTTGTAATGCTTATCCTCTAAAATAACAATCTAAACAATGTGACTATGTTGTACATTACACTGAATTTTCCAAAGTTAATAATAATTGCATTAAAAACATGATAATGAGTTTTTTACGGAAGATGACAACTGGTGTGAAAATTTATCAATATTTTTTCCTTACCTCAAATGTGGTACAGTGTCTAATTAAGGTTAATTAGATTTTATTTAGGCTGTTTGGCAGTACATGCCAAAATTCTGCATTAAAATGTGTTGCAGAAGAACCTTTATGGTCATTAGTTTGTAATTAATGGCAACGGTGTACCTGGCTTACATCTATAAACTCAAGGAAGGAAAAGATCGCATTTTTGACAAATATGATATTATCTTGTGAGAGAATTCTCAGCAGTTTTCACAAATTACTTTAACTTTCCACGGTTCAGTGCTTCCGTTTTACTAATTTCATATTTGTAGGAAAACCTGTCTTTTTCTTCGTAAAAACGTTTCTAATTCTTTCAAAGAAATTAATGATTGTCTGTGTCTTAAGATTCAAGATCAGACAGGTGAGAGATATTATTTTTTTGTGAATTTTAGTCTGGGTCTTATGCTTGGTAGAATTTTTCACTAAAACCGTTTGTAAATCATAACAAATGACCGCTTCTAGTGTTACATCTCTTTGTGAATCATAATATACTTTGAATATAGTAAACTTGTTTTTGGTTAAGAAATTCACCCATCACTTTCTTGGAGTGGTTAGTGCGGAGAAGTTATTTCAAGCTTGCGTATGTCATTTATGGTTATTTTTAAACCCGAATTCTTTTCATAGCTAAGGTTAAAAAACATTATTAAGTATTCGTAATATCATATGAATGTACGGATTATACGATATTTTAAAATAAATCAATAACATTATCTATTTCGCTTGCGAGCTCCTCTGGAACCAAATAAGTGTATCTTTAACATTTTTTCCCCAAAAAACTATGCTACTCATTAACCTGAAGTGGTCCAAAAAATCCAGCTACAGCTTGATATTCTCTGGTTCAATTTAAGGCTTAGCTTTCTTGATTTTTCATAATTCTAGTCGTAACGCTACTTGCTTTGCTAAAAATATCTTATGATTGACTAAACCAAATAGGTATGATATATTCATTCTGGTAGATATCATATATAAATAACATTTCACTGCCTAAATCCAATAAATATCACATGTTTATCGCAATACATATGACATAGTTATTCTAACAGATATCATACAATTTGTCTAAATCTAATAAATATATATCTGCTACTTGTTTTCCTACAGCGTCGAGTTAAATGTCTTCCGACTACTTGAATAAAATAGACAATCGTTAGTTTTGTTGGGGTTAAAACTGATGCTGTTTGTGTGTTCCAGCTGATTTTAACGGTTCTTTTTCAGTACCTGACATTTTTCAGTATTGGATATGCTTCTTCTTATTATTAGTGTGTATCAGTTTAAATGTGAAGTCCATTTATTTAAATTAAATTTTTAAATGTGAAGTCAGAATCCGGCGCACTTACACTGCAGTTTTGGGAAAAATTAAGTACATTTAATAATGTTTTCTAAGATAACCTCTAAGTTTGGAAGAGTTAATGAATTCAGATCATTGTTACTAATTTTTTTCCTTCTAAGAATAAGTACACATTCCTTTTTAATTTTTTATTTCACTTATAGTATTCCAACAGCCCTTTTCATCCGATTCAACTTCTCTCGTAGATTTACAGAAAGCAATCACAACATGCTGAGGAATTAAATGCCTATTTTTAATGATTACAAATCTCTAATGTGATACATGTTGTTTCATTCTCTTTTTTTAATGTCCTCTTACTTTACATAATGAAATAATAAAAGAATGAAAATATTATTAATTAAATATTACACATTATGAAGTTCTCTCAGATGGTAAAAATGTTTCATAGAACTGAATTTTAAATGGTCATTGATCTCTACTTTTAAATAACGAAGAATCTGTATGCGTTCATGCACGCCTGCATGCACGTACGTACGTAGATACGTATGCATGTGTGTATGCATGCATATATGCATGTATGTATGTATGTATGTTCCTCGCAACGTAAAAAAAGCGGCGGTTGTTCAAGAACTACCAAATTTTGAACGCAAGTAGTCCTCCACCTGAAAATGTACACCTCGAAATCCGAATTTTGAATTTTTGTTTCATCTTATTTCAGATTTTGTACCAATTTAATGATATTGTGATTAACAAAAGCAATAGCTTAAAAGCAGTCTGTTGCCACTCTACAAAGCATAAACTATTTAATATTTAAAAAATGTAATCTGTTTGTTTGTTATAAACAAATTAAAGCCAATATACGCCTCCCTTTAGGCAGGTAGCTTCGAGGCTTTGCCGTAATCACATAAACCAAACCAAAACTTAACTGATAAAATAATTCCTCACTTAAAGTATTTCGGTAGTTATACTTGCTAAGCTCTTATTTATTCTATTCCATATCATATGGATCTAAACCCATACCAATTAAAATTTTATTTGGATTAATAAGAGACTTTGTTTCGATTATTGAACTACTTGCAAAAAGTGTTCTATACAATGGAAATATCTTAAATTTATAACTGGGATTTTAAACTCATATTTTAATTTGGTTCACATTCTCCTTAATCTTCGTATTCCTGTATCTGTGAAAATTCTGGCCGAAATGATTCTGGAAGAACATTCACAGGATCCTCTTTTACAACATAACATTTTTATTTACACTAATCACAGCTTAATTAGGTACTCTGTTTCGATTTTTAAATCATTTGATTGTCAAACGTAATATGGAAAAGAATATAATCCAGTGCATTACATCTAGTTCGAGCTATTTCCAGTCAGCAGCAGTTTCTGATAATTACGTATTAAAATAAATAAAATTTATCTTGCCTAAAACTTTTCCCTTTTGAATTAAAAATTCTAGAATCGCATGATAGAAATCATACAGCTGCAGCTTTAATTCAAGTACATAACAACTCGTGTTACTCTCTTACAAAAATAAATAAATTTCATAATACTTAAAATGCATTTTGCCACATCAAACAGTGTAGAATTCAGTTATCCCAAATGGATTAGGCGAAAATCAAAATCAAAAGCAATGTGAGAGAATAATGTCGCAAATTTCTCGCAGTTTTCCTTGCATAAATATTCGTATATTATAATATCTTAGATTACTCACTATAAAACTCAAATACAAAAGAACCTATCTTTAAAACTAGATTAGGAATATCAACTACCTAATGAGTTTATATTGCGAATATATAAATATATCTGTCAGTTGCCTTAACACATTTATTTGACCTAAAAAGCTTTTTTATCAATGGAAGTTTCACAGTTGTGATGGAAGTAATTTCTCTTTGATTATAAAAATCTGTGCATAAAATTTCGAACATCATGGGAGAAAACCGAAAGACGTCTTAATTTCGAAAAGCTACCGTAGTACTGTCTTAATTCAATTATTTTTGCCGATAGATGGCGTTACCTCCTCGCACTTGGTACTACCAGAGGGTATAAAAATCCGTTCAGTGGTTGCTTTCCATTATTTGAAGTTCAGATTTTGAGCGTAAGGTGCATTTACCCCTCGCTCCCTATTTTAACTTCGCTAATATTTCTTTATGCTTGATCAGACAGCCTGGCTCAGTAAAAGTAGGCGGCCAGTGCAACTCTGATTAAAAATCTAGTTATAACCACGTGCAGTGCTGATAAGCACTACGTGTTTCTGTGACTCCTTCTCCTATTTTCTTCTTTCTATGTATTTCTTTCTCCTGATGAGGAGGGACCTTTAGCTGCCCTCGAAATCGATTGAGTGTTTCATTATACCTACGCTAAATATAAGGTTGTTTTTTACGATTTTGATTGATGAAGCCATGTTTCATCACCGGTAACGATGCGATCAATGAAGTGTTGGCCGTCTGAATGGCATCGCTGAAGAAATGTGAGGCTGCACCTCATTTGAGTGGCCTTATGCTCCGCGGACAACGCACGTGGAACCCAGCAGTCACATACTTTGGAATATCGCAACTCATCGGTTACGATACGCTGAACGTTACCATAACTCAGGTTTAACTCTGAGGCAATCTCAGGCAAGGTTCTCGTCGATCCCTTTGGATGATTTCTTCAACACGCGCCGTGTTGATATCCGTTCTTGAAGAACTTGGACGGCCGCTCGCTTCCATATTGCGGTTTTTCACATGCTCCCTGCCCGCTTGATAAGAACGACACAATTTTGCTACATGTTGTCTACTCATTGCTTTGTCCCCGTATACCTCAACGATTTGTCTGTGAATTTCGGAAGCGGCCACTTTCTTTGCCCATAAGAATCGAATTACGGCTCGCACCTCTATGTGAGACCACATTTCTAGACGTCGTGCCATTACTGTCGCTCTTAAGTGTCTGCGTACTGATGCTACTTACTCGTAGAGCCGCTGTAGGACAACTAGCGCCATCTGTCAACCATCCTGGGTGGAAATATTCGCTTCACAATTATTACGTTTCAAATGCTTGTAAATTTTTTTTGGATCAACCTACATACCATAATCCTCCTAATACAGATTTACCTATGTGCTTAGACAATACTTACTTATATAATAGGCGTATAAATTAACTAATTATATATTAATTAAGTGTATTTCATAAATTTGTGCAAGTAGGTACTTATTCGCTTTGTGGTCACCGTACGTATAACTTGCAAAAACTTGCAGATTTAATACCAGCAGTAGCGTATTGTGCGCACAACGCGCAGTGGCAACGCTTGTCCAGACCAAAGCTTTATAAGAGAGGCGCAGGCTTTTATCACTTGTGTTTACACGCACAAATTTAATTTGTCAATTATAAATAGGAGTTATTCCTGAATTTTGAAAAGAAAAAAGATAAGCAAATATTTTTTTAAAACATGATTCAACGCAAAATCACAAAAACAAGAACAGTATTAGTATTTAAAACAATAGTCTCTCAAGAACTATTGTTTTAAATACTAATACTAATAATTAAAAATAATTTTGGACTAATAAATAAACATATGAAAGGTTTCAGATTTTAAACTACATCCAAAGGAGCGTTTTTAACGTTTTGTGTGTTACCTGATTAAATATCATGTTCTACGTACTCAAACCATAAAGTTCAGTTCAACAGCAATATCTCAAAATTATTTTAAAATGAGCGTATCTTAGAGTCTCTCGCGCTGGAGATAAAAATGGGATTTTTTTCGTACGGTGTTGACATTACTCGCTTTGAAATCGTTTAGTTTTTTAATCAAAAATTCGTTGAAGTGTTACAAAATATGAAATCGATAATAATACAAATTTCAAATTCAAATTAGGGCTTCCACATGCCCATATTGTATGGAAGATTGCGTTATTTAAATTTTGATAGCTCTAAGTACCGTTGTTTTATCACAATGCGAGAAACATGCGTACATTCTTGCAGATTCTTCAATATTTAATTTTTTTAAGTATAATACAGAGCGATAATATTTAGCGGCAACAATTTGAAAAGTGATTCGCCGTTTATAGTTTTCAATGAAAAATGCCAAAGCGAAATTAAAAGTCCTTCAGGGCAAATTGCCCCTTTGAACTAAAAATAAAGTAAGTAAATATAAAAAAAAAAAAAAAATTTTCGTGCTTCTTTTCTTAATAGTATTTCGTTTTATTTATTTACTGCGGCTTTTTTTAACTGAAATTTGTTACTTTTAGAAAAGTTGCGGGTTATATTTCGGACATTCAGTTTTTAGGCTGTAGGTTGGTTATTTTAATAATTTATATAGCAAAATACAGAAATTTTAACACACCCTTGCCTTTCTGCTTGTAGTTATTTTGCGTTGAACAATGTAATTACAATTATGTAAGAAAATCAAACTCATTGAATTTTTTTCTAATAAAAATCGCATTGAAATCAATGTACAAATTCATTTCAAATAATGGAATATTTGAAATGAATTTGAACAGAAATTCATCAAACCAGTATAAGCCACGAATATTGTTCCAAAATGAATAGATAATTCGCCATTATTATTTTTACTATCAAATTAGATTATGCTTCATAAACCCGTTCAAAATACGCTTATTATAAATTACTGTTGGTGGCTAATTTTTATTTGAATTATTGCTTAATTATGTTATTCTTTACGTGTAATTATATATAATTCATATTAAATGCAGTATTAAATTAAATGCAGTAATTAAATGCGCAATTCGTTTCGCTCGAATAATTAAAACTTATAACTTGTCGGTTCTAATTATGTATCTATATATCCATAAGTAAACTGTAGGACAACTAGCGCCATCTGTCAACCATCCTGGGTGGAAATATTCGCTTCACAATTATTACGTTTCAAATGCTTGTAAACTTTTTTTGGATCAACCTACATACCATAATCCTCCTAATACAGATTTACCTATGTGCTTAGACAATACTTACTTATATAATAGGCGTATAAATTAACTAATTATATATTAATTAAGTGTATTTCATAAATTTGTGCAAGTAGGTACTTATTCGCTTTGTGGTCACCGTACGTATAACTTGCAAAAACTTGCAGATTTAATACCAGCAGTAGCGTATTGTGCGCACAACGCGCAGTGGCAACGCTTGTCCAGACCAAAGCTTTATAAGAGAGGCGCAGGCTTTTATCACTTGTGTTTACACGCACAAATTTAATTTGTCAATTATAAATAGGAGTTATTCCTGAATTTTGAAAAGAAAAAAGATAAGCAAATATTTTTTTAAAACATAAGTAGGTAGTTAGGTAAATATAAGTTGAAGTGAATCAAAGTTATCGTCTTTTAACAAGTTTTTTTCAACATTTTTGTATAAGGTAAATTTTGCAGAGTAACTTTATTTAATCATAACTACAACCTGATAAAATTAATTACCCAACTTAAGAAACACATTGTATACCTAATTCAAGATTAGAATAAGGTTCACCAGGAATTAATGTTGAATTGCTATGTGTTATCATATTGCATAGCGTAATTTTTGCCCACAGATAACTTCTACTAAATATGGCCGAATTTAAGAAGAAATGTCGGTAGTATAGCATTCATTATTTGACGTTCACTTCATTCCATCACTGGCGAACAAACATTTGCCTATGTGCCTTTTATGCAACAAAGTTCTAACGAATAACTCTATGATACCATCCAAGGTGAAGAAGGATCCGAGAAGGTGTCACCCTAATAAAATAGGTAACGTTTTGAAATACTTCCAAACACTGAAAGAAAAACTTAAGAAGAGATCCACTGTAGTGCGTTAGTTAGTAACATAATATGTTAGCTTCTACGTTAAAAAGAGACGATAATTGTTTGCAGCGTCTTATAATAATGTATTTTATGATTTACTCAAAACAATTCCTTTGAGCAACAACACAGTTCAAAGACGTATTGATGAAATGAGTAATGATGCTGAGAGTTTTTTTTTTTTTTTTTTGGGGGGGGGTAATTATCTGCAAACGATAGTGAAACTGGACGACCTGGTAACGAAGCACTATTATTGCTATATGTTTATTATGTTACGAACAAGAATTTACTTTAAAAATTGCTCTTCGCGAGAACTTTGACAGCAGACACTAAATCAATATTCAATGTTCAGAGATTATTTCATGGAAAAAGCCATCCCTAAATCAAATATAATATCAGCAGCCGCAGGTAGAGCACCTATCTTGTTTCACCGCTATCGTATTTATTTTTAAAAAATGCACCCGAGCTGTCTGCAGATCACTGCGTCATCTATCGACAACATTTAGTCGCTAAATATATGAGTGGCAAATTGCATCAATCTCTTCAATTTGTTACTAAACGCATTAAATAAAATTCGAAGCAAAGCGTTGAATTCTAGATTATTAGCGCAGTTGTACGAAAACAATCAGTCAGGTTTAAGCTGACTGAGAACTTTCATTGATTACTCCTTTACACTAAAGTACTCTAGCTGTCGAGTCTTGTGTTTGATAAAATTACTTTTACGTTTTGATAATGTTTTTAAAAATCCCACTTTAAAAGAAAATTTAATATAAAAGATAAAATCTTCGAGTTAGGTCAAAATCCATTATAAAAATTGCCAAGTATAAGAAATGTCGCCAAGTGAAGGATTAAGTTGTCAATAACTTGGTGTCGATTTCAATCACCCATTTAAAATTAGACAAAAAAAAAAACAACTTGAGTTTGACATTGGCTTTCAATAACTCTACTGATAATGTCGAGGGCGATCAGCAGAATTTTTTTCTTCTTGAGGAGAGGAAGAAATAAATAAAACAGCAATGAAAACCTAAATAAATTTCAAATTTTATCTACCTTTAAATGTTAAAAAACGCCCCTTTGTGTTACCTTTATTTATTAAATATCATGTTCTTCGCATTTAAACCATAAAATTCAGTTCAACATCAACATATCTAAATAATTTTAAAACGAGCAAATCTTTACGAGATAAAAATGTTTTTTCCCGTACAATATTGCCATTTCTCGCTTTGAAATCGCTGAGGTTATTAATCAAAAATTCTTTAACATCTGATAAAATCCGAAATAGATAATAAAATAAATTCCAAATTCGAGCTTCCAGATGCCCATATTCGGTGGAGAATTACATTATTCAAAATTTGGTGGCTCTAGGTACCGTTTTTTCATCACAGTGCGAGAAACATATATACATTTATGCAGATTCTTCATTATTTAATTTCTTTAAATATAATACAGGGCTGTAATATTTGGTGGCAACAGTTTGAAAAGTGAATCAACTCAGAAAGTGTTTCGACGCAAAATGACAAAACTAAATTAAAAGCCCTTCTTAAAACGCCTTTTAGGCCAAAAATGGAAACCAGACATTGCTTATTTAATAGATTTGTTTACTATATTTAATTATATTAACTTGCAGTTATAAGGCGAAGATCTAAATTTAATAAAAACCAAGTTCGTCACTGCAACATTTCTTTCCAGCATTAAGCTGATGAAGCAAAACAATGCACGGCAAGAATTTTCTCAGTTTCCCAATTTGTCACAGACGAACTGCCATGGTAATGACGTTGAGCCTGCGATAAGCATTTAAATGCCCTTTACACAGACTTTAAAGCCAGTTTGATTATGTTTTGACTAAGGATGTACCATAGTGGATTACCAATCCATACAAGAACATTGAAGAATAGGATGTCACGTTGCAAGGACTGACTGAAATAAGCACTAACGAAGAACTTAATTCACAGTAAAAAGGAATATTAGCACTTCTGGTTTCAGAGAGACATGCCTGTTACTTACTCTGAAATTTTTTATATATACAGTGTATATATATACTCTGAAATTTTTTATAGTTTTCCATCTTCATACCTCGTGTTAAAAGGTTTCAGCGTGCTTGCCAATCTTCTTCAAAAAGAGACAAACTGGAAATCACTGAGCTAGAATATTCAAGCTTAAACCTGAATAATTTGAAGCCAAATTTTTAAAATTTGTTATTCTAGCTTCAGATTCATCCCTCCCATTAACAGCATGTATTTTTTGTGTACTTATTTATGTAAGAATGTTACTAGATTTGCATTTTGTGCCTCTCTAATTAATAAAATTTTGTGAATAAAAAGTTTGCTTGTTCACTATTTTAAAAATTTCTCACTCTGCAGGTGACATGTGAGAGAGGATCCAGACACCCTGGCGCTTACTAGGACTATTCGGGTATCGCCAGGAATCCGCAACTGTATAACTCGAGAAAACTTTGATGCCGCAGAAGAGCGGCGTCGGGAGCTCAGTAAAAACTATTGTTGATGCTGTGTACTGAAGTCTGAGCATTTTAAGCTGATATTTAAACATTTTACACTATACAATAATTGCATACTGATGTACGCACTGCAGCTTTTTCATAAATATTATGCACTAATAATTAAATATTACTGTGGTGCATTTTATGTTTACCAGGGTTTAAACAACACTTGGTACTACCAGAGGGTATAAAAATCCGTTCAGTGGTTGCTTTCCATTATTTGAAGTTCAGATTTTGAGCGTAAGGTGCATTTGCCCCTCGCTCCCTATTTTAACTTCGCTAATATTTCTTTATGCTTGATCAGACAGCCTGGCTCAGTAAAAGTAGGCGGCCAGTGCAACTCTGATTAAAAATCTAGTTATAACGACGTGCAGTGCTGATAAGCACCACGTGTTTCTGTGATTCCTATTTTCTTCTTTCTATGTATTTCTTTCTCCTGATGAGGAGGGACCTTTAGCTGCCCTCGAAATCGATTGAGTGTTTCATTATACCTACGCTAAATATAAGGTTGTTTTTCACGGTTTTGATTGTCACATTAGCGTGTTTCTCTTCTAGTCTAGTTTGTGCTATCAACCGGCATTTTCGAGAATATTTTACTGTTTATTGTTTTACCACGTGCACCATTTTATTTACTTCTTTCCACGTGGCCATCATTTTTTCGGATTTGGTTTATGCTATCAACCGGCATTTTCGAGGTAATTCTATATTTTTTCGGTTTACCACGTGCACGATTTTGACTTTCGTTGCTTCTTTCCACGTGGCTATTGGTTTTTCAGTATTGGATGTTTCTCTCCTTTTGGAATGTTTTTGTCATTTGTTGATGAAAATTGTCTTCATTATTTATTGGTGTTTTTTTCATGTTATAAGTAATTACTTGTTTGGACTTTCGGAATTACATTTCTTTTGTTCACTTGTTTCTTGCTTCTGCCCTTTTCACAATATGTCCACTGACAGGAACCGATTTTGTAAGTTACGCCTTAAGCGTACGAAATTCTTGAATCATCTACAGTTTCTACTTAAATGCAAACATCAAAATTTCATTCCCAAATTTATACATGTGAAATGTAGCCTTAAAGCTTCCGTTCACGTTTCAAAAATTTTGCATAAATTCAAATTGGCACTTCTTCGTCACATTATAAGGGACACACGCAAACGTTTATCTAAAATTGAATTTGAATTATATTACCTCCATTTAAAAATTGCTAATTCCACTGAAAATTTTTCCTCATTTGAATTATATTACCTCCATTTAAAAATTGCTAATTCCACTGAAAATTTTTCCTCATTTGAACATACATCCTGGTCTAGAACCGATACCGTTTGTCAACGGCATAAAAATGTGCTCATTTCTAAATTCCAAAAACTCACACACCAGTCGGATAGTCCCAATTATCTAGCTGATCTTCCCACTGTAAACGTTAACTCCATCGTTAATATCTCCAATAGGAATCTTTCGGAGGATCAGTTAAAAGTATTAAAATATAATTTCAACTTTTCAAAGACATCTAAACCTTCAATTCCTCAAATCATCGCCCCTATAGAGAAAGCCTTTAAATTCTCCAAAATTTCGGAAACGCAGAAGGATACAATCCGCCACCTAATTACTCATAACGTTAATTTTAACAATAAATCTTTGGGTTCTAATCTTAGCAAAAAGGAAAATGAGATCTTACGTGAAATTAATTCTGATACTAATATCATTATCTCTAAAGCTGATAAGGGCAGACAGATCGTTGTTATGGACAAACACACATATATTACTGGAGTCTCTAAATTGATAAATGAAGGCCCATACTGCTCGATCCCTAAAGATCCTTCAACTTCGGACCTCATGAAAGTAAAAAGTGCTATTAAATCTTCCCACATTCTGCCAACTCAGTTGAAGAAATCACTTATTCCGCCTATTAATAATTGCGCTAGACTTTATGCTCTTCCAAAAGTCCACAAAACCGGTATTCCTTTTCGACCAATTGTTTCCAACATAGGTACTGCTTCATATCCTTTGGCCAAATATTTAGTTTCCAGATTTTCTCCTCTACTTGATAACAATATTCACACTGTAAAAAATTCTGTTGAAGTCATTGATAAACTTAAAAATATTTCCCCACTTCGTTCCATTATGGTTTCATTTGATGTCAAATCATTGTTTACTAATGTTCCGGTCGAAGGAGCACTAAATTGTCTTGAAACTAGGCTTCGGGAATTTCACTTCACACATACTGAAATTAATGAGTTGGTTTCGCTTACTAAAGTTTCTCTAAGTCAAACCCACTTTGTTTTCCAAAATGCATATTTTCTTCAAGTTGAAGGATTGGCTATGGGTAATCCTCTCAGTCCGGTACTTGCTGACATTTATATGCACTATTTTGAGATGAAATTACTTGATAAATTATCTTTTCGTCTTTGGATTCGGTATGTTGACGACACTTTCGCACTTTTTGACGGTTATAAAGAGGATTTATCCGAGATTCTATCTATTATGAATTCAATTGATCCAGCCATCCAATTCACTCTTGAAATTGAATCCAACAATTCCCTCCCCTTCCTCGATATTCTTATAATCCGCAATGAAACCGATTTTAGCACCACTGTGTACCGTAAACCCTTTGCAGTTTGTTTACCACCCCATGCCAAGTCATGCCACCCTGTTAAGCAAAAAATGGCTTCTTTTTACTATTATGTTTTCCGCGCGCTATAAGTTTGTTCCTCTGAATCTTTGCTTACCAATGAACTTAATTATTTGAGAGCAGTTGCGATTGACCGTGGATTTTCTCCCGTGATTATTGATAAAGCCGTCAAAAAATTTTCAGATTCCCATCAAAGAAGACATTCCACTGTTAGAAATAATATCAATGACCTTGTCGTGCTTCCATTTTATCCTTCTGTTAGCTATAAAATTGCACGGATTCTCCAGAAATTCAATTTTCAAGTCGGTTTCTCCCCTATTAATAAAATTCACCCTTCGATTCTAAAAGATTGCGTTTCTGTCTTGAATTCTTGGGTAATTTATAGTATATCATGTCAGTGTGGTTTAAGATATATTGGCCAAACAAAAAGAGCGTTGAAGTTTCGTATCAAGGAACATGAATCTTATGTCAAAAAAGGGGAAATTAACAAGTCTTCAATAGCGTATCATAGCTGGACTTTTAACCATAATTTTGATTTTGGGTCTGCAAAAATCATCCAAAAGGCTTCTTCCATAGGCGAATTGGATTTTCTTGAGGCTTTTCACATTCACAAAGATTTAGAAAGTTTAGTTAATGATTTGAAGTCCAATCCAGTCCTTCCTAATGCCTTTAAAATTCTACTGTCTTAATTCAATTATTTTTGCCGATAGATGGCGTTACCTCCTCGCACTTGGTACTACCAGAGGGTATAAAAATCCGTTCAGTGGTTGCTTTCCATTATTTGAAGTTCAGATTTTGAGCGTAATGTGCATTTGCCCCTCGCTCCCTATTTTAACTTCGCTAATATTTCTTTATGCTTGATCAGACAGCTTGGCTCAGTAAAAGTAGGCGGCCAGTGCAACTCTGATTAAAAATCTAGTTATAACGACGTGCAGTGCTGATAAGCACCACGTGTTTCTGTGATTCCTATTTTCTTCTTTCTATGTATTTCTTTCTCCTGATGAGGAGGGACCTTTAGCTGCCCTCGAAATCGATTGAGTGTTTCATTATACCTACGCTAAATATAAGGTTGTTTTTCACGGTTTTGATTGTCACATTAGCGTGTTTCTCTTCTAGTCTACCGTAGTTTATTTCTAAATTTTCTCTGCTGGTTCAATTTTATTTTAAACACATTTAACACTGTTAAAAGACCTTAAGAATGCAATGATACAAAAATTAAAATAAAAAATATCATCCATTCTAAAAGATTAAGTTTAATAATATGCAGAGGAACATTTATCAACAATTCTATGAATTTGCATATGAAATAGTTTTGGATATCAATTTTCAGAATTTAGAAAATATTATATGTTTGCATAGAGTTTTCTCTTTAAGAGAAATCCCAATAGATTAATTCATTTTCCTTGAAAATGTCAGCAATTATTATGTGATGTAAATGATCCAGAAAGTTTTAATTCAAGAAACGTTGTTATGATGTATAAGCATTATCCAAATGAAGCGAATCTAAGAGAATCTAATACAGTGAAAGTCACCTGTGTGTGACGTATCTCACGGGACTAAGAAATCTTTACAATACTCATAAATGAAATGCTTACGAATGAAGTGCTAACATTGAACAAGTTTGAAGACTCGCATATAATACTGTTACTTGAATGCAATGAGTGCAAAATTAAAATTTTTAATTAAATTTGACAATTAGGGATGAATGTTGAAATTTTGTCGAAGATATATATCATTGTTTGAAGAAGATTTAAACATTCGTTCTCGTAAATATAGTTTTCAAGTCTCTCTATGAATTGGCTAAATTACTCATGACTATAGGCAGAAGGATCATCTGCCTAAAGCCACGACTGCCTCCGTGGAGGCCTTTTTAAAAAATTAATCTTACTATTTGAAGTCTTTCTAAAAATTAATCTAACGTATTTGAAGATATCAAAAAAAGGGATGAGTTTGGCAGGATAAGAACACGAAAGAGAGGGCGAAATACCAAAGCATTATATGTATTAATAGTTACGTTTTATTGGAAGAGATTAGTGTTCCTCTTTATGTAAAAAGTTACAGCTATTTTTTTCTATTAGGAAAATCCCTCAGTGGAGGAATGGCTAAACCTGCTTAACTCTAGAAGTTCATTCTAAAGTAAATTTATGGGGTTGAACCAGCTGAATGTATGGTAGTTTTATATTTTCTCCATACTTGCTATAAATACAAGTCACTCGCATTTAGAAACTCACCGTGAAGTTTTTCCTGCCATTCAGTAAGGAGTCATTGAATGCTTTGGCATAATCAACTGTTTAATTTATTAACTCCAGCTTGTACATCTTCTCAGTCCTGAAAGACCATACAGTAAAGAATTCTAAAAACTCTGCAGCAGCTCTCAACAGCGAGAATCAATATAAAATGTCAAAAAAGCTTGAAACATATTACTGATGGATTGCTTAATGCGACAAAATACTAGTAGTTAGCTTTTGGTAGATTTCAGATCATTTGAGTGCGCTCGTTATACAGAATGGTATGATTTTTGATATCTTCAAATACGTTAGATTAATTTTTTAGAAAGACTTCAAATAGTAAGATTAATTTTTTAAAAAGGCCTCCACGGAGGCAGTCGTGGCTTTAGGCAGATGATCCTTCTGCCTATAGTCATGAGTAATTTAGCCAATTCATAGAGAGACTTGAAAACTATATTTACGAGAACGAATGTTTGTTCTTTAATATTAGAGTAACTACTATCGTAATTAATGAACTAATAAAATTTAAGAGAAAGATGTAAGTTGTTATAAGGAAAGAAATATACTTGCTTTATAAAGTAGTAATTATAGTAGTAGTATTAACAACTGGACGATTTAACGAGTTAGTTCGTGGCGAACATGTTTAGCTGTTCATCATAACAGAAATCTTTAAGAATCCATTTCTTAATTGCGAAAATAATAGAAAAAAGAGAAACATATTGCCAGAAAACTTTTAAGGTACTGTTGGCTTTAAGGTACTGTTCTGAAAATCCATTTGAATACTCCACTGAGTTTTCTTTAATGCGTTCTTAACTCATGTAATAAAATAATGAATCTAGTACATTATTTACTTTTCATAAATGACACACTTTATAGTAATTTAGTCTACCGCTTTGACACACAAATATCGCATTAAGTAATTGTATTGTCTTTAGACATATAGTGTACTAAAAGCTTTATAACCATTAGCTTGTTTGAGGAATCTTTTCGGATAGAATATTTCTGTTGCCTCGCATTCGTGTTATAGTTTTTTATGGCACTTTCAAAGAATGCTACAGAATAATTCAGAAGACTTACAAATAGCTTGCTAGGTCATCGATCATATGCAAACTTTTACTCAGTTTCTTACTAATAAGTTAATATATTATTATTATTGAATATTTAAAACTAGAAGCTGAAAACATTTTTGATTACTAAACAGGTTTATTGCTCCTGCTTCATTGTAATCTTATAGTTGATAAAAGTTCTCTAAATAGCATTAAATACAGTTTAAAATACAGCAGCACTTAACGCAGATAAACTGTCTTAAAGGTCATTCTAAATCTTCTCATGTAGCAGTCAAAGTAATCAACTTGCAGTTAATTAAAACAAAACTAATTAATTTCCCTGTTTGGTATGATATCTAACAACAGTGTGAAGCAATTTCAGTTAATGAAAGCTGGAACAGAATCTCAAATCCATTTATTTAAAATCGCTTGATCCTGTTTCAGTCAATTGAAATTTAACGAAAAGAAATCATCTAGAAGAGGAACAAACTGTCAAGTACTGCAGTTGCAGGCAATTAAATATAAGCATTTAAGCAACAGCATTTTAACGATCCAAGTGTTAGATGTGTATTACCAGAATATTCAAATTAAATCGCAGCATCTTAGCAAATTTAACCCTACACCGAAACAATTAAAATGAGTGAGCAACGCTCTGCAGTCCTCTCATTTAAGGTAACTGGTGTTCTCGGATTTTAAACTTTTTTCATTAATTCTACTTCGTGTTATTTATTTTGCAGGATTTACCCACACGCATTTTCAAGTTTAACACTTTGCATTCCTCCCTTTCCTGCTATCAGAATCAGTAGTCACGTGGTGTTTATTTGAAAACTCATTTTTCTTAGAATTTTATGTTTACAAAGACAATCTCTTTTAATCAGAGATAACTACTTTTAACCTTATTATACGTACAAAGCTATTTTTGAAACTACAGATCTCGATATACCGGTTTGTTAACACTCAAAAGGTGTTCGGTTTAATATAGCGTCCTCTAGGATCAGAGACCTCTTGTGAGAGGAGCCAAATTTAGTTGAGTTGGTTGTTAAAGAATGTACCTATGGTGCGTTCGCTCGTTCCACTTTGTCTGTGCTAATGGAGCACATAACTTGTAACCTTGTACATTATGTAAATAATTAAATCTTTGTGTGGCCTAACTTATTTAGTTTTATTTTGGAACCAGCGCCATTATCTCTCGTAACTCATCGCATTTTATACCAAACAAAAGGTAAACGAAGTACCTTGAGTAACACTACAAATTTTTCGATAATTTTTAGGGCTTATACAGTATTGCAAAATTTAACAAAACATTTCAAACGCAGTTAACTTCAATGTCCCTCTTTCACCAGTTATGCAGTTCTACCAAGGTTCGTGTAATTTCCTCCTATAGTAACCTGGCAGCACACGCGTTCTGTACAAAGTTTACGGCATCGGTTTTTAATGAATTTTTTTCGCATATCGCAGCTGAGACACCTGAAATTTATTTCTATTCCTCCCTTCAACCCTTCCCCACATCATGGAATGTGACAAGAAGGAATCATTATGGAATGTGCCACTCTTTTTTTTACTGGGCTTTTGTGCTACGATCCAAGTGCTAGGTGCAGCTTCTTCGTAAAAGTTACGACACCCGCATGGTCGTGGGGGAATATTCGAAAAGGGGTTTTTCTCAAATATTTTATAATTTTATGTTGTTAATTGACGTGTATTATTTTAATTTGTATAAATTCGACTCTATATTTTTGATATCGGTTTTCATAGAAAAAAAAATATGTGCAACCAGCTTATTTTGTTTGCATTCTTTAAGAATTATCTGATGAAGGAAAAGAAGAGAAGGAAACCTTTGGATGTGAGAGCAATAGCGATCTGAGGAAGGAAAATGTAGAGATGAATAATATCAGCAGTGAATCGGAACAATAAATTTCGGATGATGATGATAATAATGATACAGAAAAAAGGAATGATTATGATATGTTCTATGTCTGTAAGGATAAATATTCTAAGTGGCGAAAACTGAAGTACGCAAACTGCTCAAAGTCAAATAAGATGAACATTGTGAAAGTGTTACCTAGCCTAAAACTCTATGCCAAGGATATAGAGGATGAAATAGGATCGTTTTTTAAACTAATTGATGTAAATATGCTTGAGAAAATTTTAGAATGTACAAATAAATATATAAAAGACTTATATATTTATTTGGAAAACACTGAAGAGATTAAAGGCAAATACTTTTCAAGAGACAGAGACTCCATTGTTACCTCAAGAGTGGAAATGATGGCACACTTTGGATTGTTATTTACGATAGGAATAAAAAAGGATAGCATAGAATTGTTCTGAAGTGATGGTACTGGAACTGAAATAACAAAGGATGTGATGAGCTACAAGAGATTTTTATTTCTAACATGTTGTCCTAGATTCGATGATAAATCAACAATGCAGGACAAATGAATATTAAAACTATCTTGGAGTTAAAAATATAGTTATTAAAGAATAAATATAAAATTTTCTATACTGAAATACATAATTGTCTTTCCACCTGACTAATATAAGTATTTAAAAATAATTTACTTTCATTTGAATATGACATCATTTGTATTTTGCAATAATAAGTTTAATAGTTTTTCATAGACAAATTTATTATCAATATTCACCCATTTATGTCATTTTTCGTGCCAAAAACGGCAAAATAACAAATGTCGTATAAAATACACCTTCCCGACATATTTCAACAGATGTAAGATTTCAAACACTGACATTTACATGTGCTACGAGCAAGGTACCCCGGAGCACTACTTAATAAACTGCCAAATGCCAGAAGTACTGAATATGAAGTTTCAAAATAACATTCCGAAAGCATTCAGCAGCTATTTAATTAAGGAACACCACTTAACACAGAAAATTACAAGATAATGGATTGGTTCTGACAGCACGGAGAACTGTGTTGCGCTACGCAATAAAATAACTCGCGGCACAACAGTTTATCACGGCTTTTATTTTATAGCTTAACAGTACTCCTTAAGCGATAATATGCTAATGGACATTTTGTACATACTATCAATAGCATCTCTGTAGCATAAAATACGCATGAATCAGTATCACTTGACACATAGACATATGAAATAATATTTTAAGTTTTGGATATGAACTTTTCTACATTGTTCTCATATTAATTTATCACTTTAGGCACAATCAAAAACAGGAAATTTGTTAATTAGCTCATACATCTATATATTAACTACACATACGTAATGTACTTAACATACTGTATTCAATCGTGCGAATTCTACTATATTTTATTACTTATTTGCATGATTCTATCCAATCAATCGTACAGTGCTACATTCTTTGAACATTACTATTTATATAATCTTAGAACCATTCAGTGTAAGCACATAAACTACAGCGTTACAGTTGCTGTTTCCAGATGAACAATAGAATTGTAGATCTACAATGCACTTTCCTCGCCTGCTGCGGACGTTTACCTCCCTATCGAACGCTTTCCCAGTCGATAAGTGGCGGACGTGGGCAAAACCGATTAACCTATAGTAAATAGACGATGCCCCCATTCTTTTGTCAACAGTCAACAGTATGCCATGTGCTAAGGTAATAACAAAGAATTTGGGCTTCTCTTGCCTGCTGCAGACTCGCTTCCCTGAAAGGTGCTTTCCCACTCAATAGTCCACCTGAGCCAAAACCAACTAACCTGTAGTAAATATGCAGCGTTCCATCTCGGTTAGCAGTCAACAGTATACGTTACCCATTTGAAAGATCTTAAAAAATTCCTTCAGTGCATTTTTAAACCATTTTTGCATTACTTTGTGGCCACGTCTCGCAGCTGAGCATGAAAATGTTATCAAGTATATTGTTATTCTGCTATTCAAGATGCAAAATTTCTGCTTCAATACTTCTTGTTTGTACGGAAACTCATGCGTAAACTTATTAGTTTAACTTGTAACTTGTTTGATAATGCGGTTAAAATTTATTAATTTTTAAGAATTTTTAATTTTATTAATTTTTAAGAATAATAAAAATGGTTTATTTAGAAATGCGAATGTATTAAGCAAATGTATAAGAAAGAATTATCACGCTTATGCATTTATTTCTTTTTAGAGACAACGGCATCATTGTAGCTTTAATGGTTAATTTACGTGTAAGAAATCCTGCTTTGCAAATTACAGATTGGCTTGCATTACACCTTTAAATAACGCTACTTCTAAGCGAATAATTCATATAAGACTAAAATATGCAAGGAACTTGTTAAATTGTTCACGGTATCTTAACTTTGGATCAACAAAGTAACTTGCGGATCAGTGCAAAAGGCGGAAGAATAAACACATGAATGCATTTAATCTTTTCAGAATGAATGCAGGTTGCCAGTTCTGAAGCACAGAAGAACAAATATACAAAGATAATGGAAATACTTTTATACATTGTTCGTTTCCTGAAAGGCGTTTCTTTAGTAAGTGCCAAAATGTAATAGGAATTCCGATTCTCGAAGGTTTTCTTTGTTAGGTATCAAAGTGTAGTATGAATTTCGGTTCAACTTTATAAAATCTGTAGACGTACCTGTTTCAGGATTAGATTTAATAGAAAAGCAATTTTTATGACAAAAATGAAAATCATAGATTAGATTATGCTGTTAAAGATTTGATACGTTAACACATACACTGAAATTAAACGAATTAAATAAATTGCTTAGCTTCTAAAATTTTTTCCTCTGTATAAATATATGCATCATGATTTGTGACTGAAATTTAATCAGTCACCAAACATGATGCAGATTTTAATAATAATAAAGGATTCATTTTATTTATAAATTATTTTATTAAAATAGTTAATCTCATTAAAATTTAGTCGGAAAAAGTTATATTTAAATTTACCATAAAATTTTATGATTGAAAGAGACTGAATGGTAAGGTTACACTCTAACAATTAATATAAAAACATATACAACTGGAAGAGAATCAAGCTATTGTAAAATTTAAAACTACGAGGGCTTAGACTGGCCCAGCTTTTGATCAAAACTATATCGATTGTAAATACCAGATCCGCTTTCTTGAGAAACAAAGATTTGTTGCAAAAGTGAGAGGAGCAACAAGCATATTTGTAGCGAAATTAATTCAAGGAAAGATTAGATTAAAACTAGCCATTCATTGGGAAATATAATAATAAAGCAAGAGAAAGCTAAGGCATTAGAGGTTTGAAAGCATTAAGAAAATCTGAAACGGAATTAATGCCATTAGTTAAAGAAGGCACAGTTTTGCGAATGTGAAAATTTGCAAGAAATTCCAGCTCACCAACATAAGAAGTTAAGGATACTTTTTGCGAAGCCGAAGTCAAAGTTAAGGCTAAGTTACCAGCTATACGACGAATATTTGCTTGTTGTTTATTTCTGCTTTGTTGAAAATAGGATTCGTATTATCTATGCGAAATTTTAACGCTCTTTTAATTTGGCCGATATGTATGAAAAAGTAGCCTTTATATTTCTAAAGAATTAAAAACAGAAATGAAATTTTAAGAACTGAGCAAACTTATTATACACGAGAAAATTATATCTCAAAGCTGAACCTACAGAAATTTCTCCAGTCTGACGAAGAAGGATCTATCTATGTCTTAAAAATCTATTGGATCTATGTCTATGTCCCATTAAAATTTATTGAATTCAATTCAAATGCTATGCGGATTAAATTTGTTTTTTTATTTATATCTTGATTATCGAGGACGAAGTTTCGACTTCCGATATAAGAGTGGATTTTATACGGAATATTTTGACTAAAGAAGAAATTATTAGCGAGTACAGGTGAATTCTACTTTTTGTACACTTGCCTAGGATATGATATCCTAAATGAAGGAGGTAAGTGTGGAAGTCTTACACAGTAAGATGAGATTAAATCGGTTGATCTCACAAATAAAATATATCCAGCCTTATTCGGACACAACATATGGTTTTTCAAAGCGCACTGAGTACCCATTTCTAGGAAATCCCGGCTTCAAGTCCTTGCTAGATGACAGGTCTTCAAAACTAAGTAATAGTAAAGTAGGCAAATGTTATCTTTTGGAAGTAGTATTTCTTCACTTTGAGAATAAATTAACTCTTATTTATATTACATGCGATAGGCTTACAGAAAAGTAAGAATTCTCATGCATACAGTTAAATTTGTCATCATTTATATACTATCAATAGCGTTATTTATAGAATTTGCACTGTTTGAATACCTATTATTTTGTTTCTAAGACCAAAAGAATAATATTTATATTTATACTGGAAAGAAACAACAAATATTCTATTTTAGATAATTTTCAATATATTGAGCTAAATGATAATTACATGGTCGATATGCCATTAAATTCTAATAAGTCTATGGTGAGTTCGAATCCACGAAAAAAAGGGCTGCTTGCATAGCGATTTTCGTGGTTTTCGTTACATATTTAAATTTTAGCCAATTACATTTTAGAAGTCTTTAAAAAAGATTTGTATCTCAAAGCAGAGAGGTCTTGATAATTTTTGTTGTTATAAGTTGTCTACCTGTCAGCACTGTGCTCCCAATCATTCTCTGATTTGCTTAGTCAGGAACATGCTATATTTAAAGTAAAATTGTGTTTTTTGCTATGCAAGAGAGAGAGAGAGAGACACACACGCACAGAAAACCTAAAGTCGACGCCGGGATTTAAAAAGCGAATCTTCTAATTGCTAGCTGGATGCATTAATCATACCATACGAATATGCAGAAGAGAGTGCGATAGTTTAAATTCTTTCGCAAAAAGCTCTTAGATAAAGCTTTTTTCTATAAAGAGCAACTAAAGAAAGGAGAGAAATATACCTAAGAATCTGAGGTGATGATGAATTAGAAAAGGCCATATTTTTAGCTCCGGCATAATTATAAAAATTATTAGACTTGTAAGATTAAATTATTCAATTACACCCTATTATTCCATGTTTCTAACTACTGGACTTGCACTTAACTAGAAGCCTAAAATTCCAAGACCATAGACAAGAAGCAAAATTAAAGTTTGCTAAAACTACGTCGTCTAGATACAAGTGCAATACAACCAATACTACTTGCAGGTTAAAAAAGAAATGTTCAAACCCCTGTTAGACATAATTTTCAAAACCTTATTAAACCATTTTCAACTTTCACAGCCCTTTAACAGGGCGAATGAACGTATAAGTGGACGACTCAAGACATAAACAGCATCCTGGCTAGTTGCCGCGGCTCTTTCTTAAATACCATTTCGTTCGCTATTTAAATGCCTAGCCCAAACTAGCGAAAGAAAGAAACTACAAGAATTACTATATTAGTTAAAATAAACTTCTTAGGCTTTTGGATGGGATGAAGCATGAAAAATAAACTATGGGATCAGCTCGTCTAACTGATCGCCTTTATTCTCATTGAAGCCTTGAAAGGTGGCATACTTATTTTCTCATTAGTATTCAGAAGTTTATTCATATATTCACAAATACTGCTGTTATCGATAAAATTTAAGTTACTTACTTCACTCCGGTTTATAAATTACCTGCATGACAGATTAATCAGTGATAATGTAGAGAATCAGAAGGACATTGCCGCGCACTGCTGTCGCTTGCGCCAATCGATATGATTCCGAAAATATTCGTAATCCTCTTAACATCAGAGAGCACTCTTAGCAAATAATCATTCTAAATCGATTGAACAGAAATTATGCACTTCGTTGAAATGTTAAAGCTCTGATGTGCTAATGACATCTGAGGATAAATTAATGCTGTATTGACGACATCAGACAGAAATATCGAATTATTGCATCTCTGCTATCAAACACTTTACTTTATCCCAGTTTCAAAGGAAGTTGTTTCAAAGGAAAAATGTTTTGTCTAATATGTAAGAATTAGCCTATGAATACTTTCTGATGGAATTCAATATCTCGCTGAAGTGGCGTTAAAGAAATGATTATGTATTTACTTTTCTTATTCATTAACAAGACATTTATAGATTGGGAAATTTTTAAAAATAAATAAAATAAAGTTGCCTGAAAATTACTGCCAAATTATTAAACCATAGATATTCTGCACACATAAATGTGTGCATGAAAATTGGAGCACATCACTAAATTCCATGTATGCAAGTAAATGGTTTTAATGGCTATCCTTAGAGTCTCATGTTATTTGACAAGCATGTGCTGAAGAAACGAATAGTTCAGGCAAGTACGACTATAAGATCGAAGCACTACTTGGAAAATCTATTTACATTGACAAACATTGATTCTAAATTTCTACTACATATGTTTTCTTCATGTATACGTTTTATAGAAGCAGAATTCGAGCACGCGAGTTTCGTTTTTACATTACAAGAATCTGTTAAATGCAATGTTAGTTATGAATGTTACTAGTGTCATAGAAAAGGTCAAAAATGAAGAGTAATAATTTTACACAATACAGTATACACTGAACAAGGTCTATGATTCTATGAGCATATCTCCGTATATATATGTGTGTGTGTGTATAAATACCAAAGCAGTAACATTGTACAACATAAATAGAAAATAAATAGTTTACGTTGTGATTTAGAGACAGTTTTGTGATTTAGATTTGAAACAACAATTAAACCCAGTTGTCGTGAGCATAAATTCTTACTTTCCACCTCTGACTGCAACAGGAATCGACGTAGAATATGTACTCAGCATCTACAAATTAAAACATTATTCCAGATTTTTGAAAGCATTTACTAGAATTATATTCACAGATATATTTGCAAATTACATGTAACCACATTAACATAAAATTTCACTTATCTGTACATTGAAAATAAGCCCAGCGCATTTTTCTGAATTTGAGAAGATCTTTCTAACGTAAATACCCAAAACGTAAACATAGGAGCCCTCATTTTCTAAAACGCAGCAAATATTAATATACGCAGCAGATTTCATTTCATCCAAATTAGAAATCAATTTCTTAACGCAGTCCAAAAAAATTAACTTTACAACGAGATAATCTCGTTCTAAAGTTAATTTTTGAACACATGAAATTAATTAATGAAAGTTAATTAATGAAACACATGAACACATGAAAGCTTTCTAATGCTTCTGTAACCATGGTTACCACTACAGTTGTTGCCAGACTTATTCTCGTAAACTGTGAGAGGCATAACACCAGTTATAGGTTGGATTACAAAAGTAAGGTGACATGATTTTTACTAGTTTTTGACTGATGAATATGTATATAGCATACCTGGTTTTCATTACATAGTTTAGATGAAAGTCAATGGGATAAAAAGGGGGGTCCTTTTTTCGAAATTACATAAAACATACTTTTCTGCAAACATAAAACCCTCAATCAGTTTTTGAGAAACATGCATAAAAAGGTCTGGCTGAAACCGGGGCAAGATAAAAGAGAATTAGAACCAAATATAATTTCAACACCAATTAAATTTAACAGCTTTCGAGGGAACAGAAGTGACATTATTATAAAGCAACTTTTCATCCGGCATGAGCCAGCAATTAACAAAATAGCATTTCGTTCAACAAAAATTTTACTCATTTAGCATAATTAAACACACCAAATTATTATTATCCAAATAAAGTTACGTTTTACTAAATGTTTTCATGAGGCAAAAGAAGTATACACTATTATACCCAGCGCAGCTCGGAGGAGCGCAAAGGGAGGGAGTTGATAAGGTTCAGAAGGAATTTTAGTCTCAGTCTTTTCACTCACCCGGGTCAAATGCGTTTTCACTGCAGTTCTCAGACGTATTTCTATTTTACATATCACAGTCTGGAGATTCAGTACTTTGACATTTTTCATCCACAGGACGGTATGAGACATTTTGTTCACCAATCTGAAGTTTGTTCGCATCATATATACAGTTCACCTCGGTATTTTTAGCAGCTGGTACATGTACAGTTTCCTCCGTTTTTTGATAACCAATTCCAAATTCTGTATCAGAGTCATAAACGGAACCTGATTCTTTACAAACATATCCTGGCTTAAAATCAAGTCCTTGTGTGTAAAACCTACACTATCAGGTACACACCCAATTTGTGAGGGGGGTGAATTTTCTTTTAATACTAGAGCACACTGCTTAAGCTGTGAATGAGCTTCTCCCATCTCTGCATCACATGCAATTTCAGATAGCTCAGCACCTCCTGCTTGCGAGTTTGTAACTTCACTATCAGTTTTGACGAACTTAACAGTCGCCTTTTCACTTCCTTCCACTCCGCTTGAGAATCAAAAGCTTCTTTCCCGTCTTTTGTTTCTCCATGTTTTCGTTCTTTTCCTTTAATTCCGTTAGATGTTTCATCCTTCATTTCTTGATCTTTCTCAGACACTTCACCAGCTATTTCCTTCATTTCTTCATTCTTTGATTCTTCAGATGCCACTTCTCTCATTTTCACATCGTCTTTTATGCCTCCAGTTCCTTCTGTAAGCTCCGCTTTCAACTGTTGGAGTTGCTCTCGCACCTTTTCTTGGCCGACATTTATTTCTTCTCGTCGCTCTTTCTTCTTTTCCAGTCCGGCTTTCATCTCTTTTAATCCGGCTTTGATCTCAGCTATCATCTCTTTATATCCAGCTTTTATCTCATCATATCCGGCTTTTTTATATCAGCCAGCCCGGCTTTCATTTTAGCCTTCATCTCTTCTTGTCCGGCTTTCATCTCAGCCCTATCTCGGCTAAGAATTCCATCAAAGTCTTCGTTTCTTCCGCCATGGCTTTCCTCTGCAAGCGGGTCACTGGCATTCACTCGCAAACCCCACTCCTGACACCAGTTGTTACGCTATTTTCTTCCTTCACTTCACGTTCGTACGAGGTTCGTGCAGATTTGAAGTGAATAGTGGCAATACTTCTTGATGAAGTATCGAAACCCACTTTATAGGCCAGTATATTATTCAAGACAGCTCGACTATTACGTTTACAGTCGTCGAAGATCTACTATAAACGCGCTCGAACGATCAAGGACACAGCTTTCAAGTTATCAGGCTATAACGGTGGAGACAGCTTCACTGCAAAGCTCCAGAGTATAACTCCCGATTCTGCTTGGTCGTTCTCGGAACTCCACATACTTTGTAGACTCTCCACGCTAAAACTCGTGATTCACTCGACGACACACAAAGCACAGCTCCTGACTCCTCGGTTCAGTCGTTCCCGAAGCTCACCCCACTCTCTCGACGATACACTAACCGCGATACACTAAGAGACTCTTTCGATGCACTCGACGACCCATTCGGCACTCGCGAACCGACTCCGCAAAGACTAACTAACTGACTCGATACTAACTCACTCTCCGCGTACCAGAAAGGTTTATATAGCTTTTGGCTTGTATTCGAGAACATTGTGGTCTAAACCTGTAAGAATTAGTTTCAGAAGGTTCTCCATCCGTCCATGGCATATCGCCAATTTTGTGTCCAATCGTCGCCAAATAGGCGATTTCTCGTCAAATGCGGAAGTCCTGTCTTTTCTTGCCGTTTTATGGCAACCCTAAAACTGCCTCGCGGGGAAGCCACTGCACAGTGCCTGGACATTTCGTAACAGTATGTATGTTTCTCGCATTGTGATAAAACAACATAACCTAAAGTCATCCAATTTTGAATGACGTAATCCTACTGCGAATATGGGCATCTGGAAGCCCAAATTTGAAATTTGGACTTTGTTTTACTATCAATTTAATTAAGACACAATTCTGCTGCCAAAATTATTCAAAAAACATTTTCCATTGGAGAACTGGATTTTATAGAGGCATTTCACATTCAATAAAATCTTTCTGTTCTTGTTAACGATCCTAATTCCAATCCGTCTTTGCCTTTGGCCTTTAAAGAAATTATGTTTTAGTTCTGGTTTCAGCAAAAGATGGCACCACTTGCTTATTCTTGTCCAGGCTTTCTTATCTTATCTAATCATTATTACCTATCTTGTTCATTTGCGGTTTTGCAGCTGAGGATGGTTGTTAGGTAAAACCATCGAAACTAGTCCTGTGAAAATTTTGAAAATATAACGCTGATTTTTGTTGTTTGACTTTTGAATTATCGATTTAATATTTTGTAAACCTTTAACGAATTTTTGATTAACGAACTGAACGATTTAAAAGCGAGGAATGGCAACACTCTACGGGCATAAAACCTTTTTATCTTTTATTTTATCGAAATTGTGTATCGGAAATTCTAAAGATATGCCCATTTTAAAATTATTCTACGACATTGCTGTTGAACTGAATTTTATGGTTTAAGTGCAAAGAACATGATGTTTAATAAATAAAGGTAATACACAAAACGTTAAAAAACGCCCCTTTGTACGTAATTTAAAATCTGAAACCTTTCAGATTTTTTTTCTTAATTTTTCTTTCTATATATATTAAAACTTATGAAACTTTCCCCCAAATTAATTAGAGTGTATTTGAATCTATGACTTCGAAATTTCCAGCCAGGACTTAACCATAGTTAGAGCAATAAATCATTGCGAATCATATGTTGAACAAGTGTAATTTTATTATATATTTATTAATGATCGCGCTTGTCCATTCATGTTCTGGTATTTATGATTAGCACGTCATTTTAGTAAGTTTAGAAATTCATCGCATTAATTTGGAATTCCCCAACAAAGGGATAATTCTTAATGCAAAAATTCGTTAATGAGTGTACTTATGTTTCGAAAAATACAAACAAATGTTTATCAAATCTGTAGTTTCAAGGTTTTTGAATAAAATTTATATCACACTATAGATTAAAGTTCAATTTATAGATTTTTTGGTGCCGTATTGACGTCTATATGAATTTGGGTTTAGAAAAACTGAAATCTCAAAATCTTTGGAACACCGTATTTGAACTAAATATTTAATTGAAATATATGCGTGCGTCGCATAAAATTCCTTCGGGGCCACATGCGACCCCCAGGTGTCTAGATTGAGACCCTTTGCCTATGGCATGTTTTGCTCGTTTGCCTCTGTTAGGACCCATCAGGTCTTCACAGCAGGGAATGTGAAAAAAAAATCAACTGTTTCCTTGTGTAGACTTGAACCACAGATTTTAAATTAATTAACATAACGTAATAACTACTGACGTAACGACAGAAGGCTCAGATGTAATTTGTCTTATATTATGCCAGGTTTTCAAAGCGAGGAACGTGAAACTCAACTAGTTCCTGTTGTAAACTTGAAAAACGCATCTTAAATTTATTAACAGAACGTAAGAAACGTAATTGGATGATACTGATACAACGAGAGCATGCTCAGATGTAATATGCCTTATAAAAGTTTCCAAAATACGAATCCCTTATAAAAGTTTACAGTGAATTCCTTATAAAAGTTTACAGTGAAATATTCAGAAACCATTTCCTGGATAGACAATTAAAGTATCAAACTACTATTCCTTTTATATAAGTGAACTTCGTAAAATTCATGTTATGAGTTTTAGATGGAGCTTTAAATATTTTGCTTATGAAAGCAAATATTAAAAGCCTCTTTGCATACTTAGCGTGTTCTTTGAATCATATTATGTGCTTTCTGACTTTTATTGGGAATAACGTCTTATATTAGCCCCTCAGTTGTCGAATGGCGAAATCACTAAATGCTTGAAAGTTCGATCGAATTTCAAATCCTTGTAAACGATTGGCTCTATGAGGAAATGTGAATACGAGTTCGGTTTCTCTTAAAACCTTCCCCGTGAAGGCAGGTGGTCCTCAAGAGCTTTGATGTAACATAAATACTAATAAAACGCAGGCTTCTAAATTATACAACAGCTCTTAAATTTTCTTATTGGGAGGATTTTCATAACATTAAAAATTATAAAATTACTTGAAACTCAAATACATTTGATATCTCTTATCTAAATACTAATATTTTATATTAATTGCACTTCAGGTTCCTAGGAAATGAAGTTATCAATATAATACAGGTAAGAAAAAAGAGTCAACGATACATTCACCGGATGTTTACTTTGATATGCAAATGTAATATTTGCACAGAATCCATACCTTTGTTAACACTTTCTGAAGTTTCTTTACCTATTGGAATAGATGGCGTTGAGTCGGTATAAATTTGCACAAATTTGTGCCGAATGTATTACTGTTCTGCAACTGAAAGGAATGAAATGCATGAGGGCTATTGATTTTACTGTTACAAAGGTTAAGTATTCCACTAAGAGTAAAGTTTAAAAGGAAAATGCATTAAAAAAAGAACATGCCAGTTCAGATGGTTTATTGAAAGTATAAAGAATCAAAGAATAATTTGCGTGGGTTAGGTTATGAGTCTGAAACGTAATATAGAGGACATTGTAATAGGAGAAAACTTTGGAAAATCCAATGCATAAATTCATATTCCTACCCGAATAGCAAAAAAAAAAAAAAAAAAAAAAAAAAAAAAAATAATAGTACAGAGGTAAAAAGAAAAAATAACATTGCAGAGCAAAATAGATATTTCAGAGTCAAATTTGAAAGGAAAACCAAGCAAATAAAATCAGAACCGAGCATTTCCTTTCTCATAACATCTTCAGGATGTCGGTGCTATAAGAACAACAAATAGCTATGTTTCTGAGCTATTTCCTGAACGACCAAAATAAATTTTTAATATTAAATCAATGTTTAAATAAATTATATTGTTCGTTAAACAATCTAGTCAATATATTACAAAGGACAATGAAATGAATCACAATACTCTAATGAGGAATACCTTGCTTAAGTCTCTTTTGCGTAGTACCAATGTTTAAAAGCTTACGGATTCGAGCGTTGGTTTAGGTAATGTATAACGTACCTTTATATGTATAATGTACGTATTTATAATGTATAACGTTGGTTTAGGTAATACATACAATCAATTTTTATGCGAACAATTATGCAATAATCTTAAGCATTAATCTTCGAAATATCTAATTTTAGATGGTTATTAATTTTTAAGTTTAACTCTTAGGCGATTATTTATGTTACTTTAAATGCTAGGTAAATGATCATTTACTGCTTTTTATTATCAAGTATTCATTTAACATTTTATATTTATTAAATTAATATAGAATTTGGCATTTTTAAAGCAAATTATATTTTTATCTATCTTACGCTAATGGGCAGAATTTTAAATAAATAAAACCGTAATATATAGGGTGATCCAAATTATTAAGTATTTAAAAAATGTGTATATTATTTTCAAGATTTTCATTCTCCGTGTTGTTACAGTATTCAAGTGAATTATATATGCTTTTAGAAGCATGCTTTACCAATCAAGGCACCATTGTCAAAGCACAGAGGCGATTCATATAGCATGACAGAAAGCATAAGATATAATATATCAAAAGGTGAATCTGAAAGCAAAAGCTTCCATTTTCCATGAAACCATTTCCCTAAATGATTTCCAAAATCTTGTACTCAGTTAGATTCAGCTTTCATTTTGTGGTGATGACCATCTGAAAGAAACTGAGTGTGGCATATTATATCTATCTGAATCACTGATGAATGTGTTTAAATTTTGTGTCAGTTTTAATGTTGCAATAACTTGCAGTGAGTTTTGTGAACTTCAGGCAATTCCATATTTAGAGTTCACAAATTTCAAGATTAGAGTAAAAAATGAAGTGGATTATTAACTTTCCACGGAATTAGCGTCACATGCGCTTTTGTTATATTTCTCAAACAGTATTCAAGTCAAAATGAAACTTTCGACGCAAAAATGTCTGCAAAATCCACATCTAGAAATAAACGCAATATAAGTACTGTAGCTCTGGTGATGTTTATGGGCATCAAATTTAATAAAAGACGCAATATGTATGCAGCAGACGAAAAAGTGTATGCGGGAAATAAAAATCCAATTTTTAATATTTGACGAAATTAGGTACCGCACACTTACTTAAATTTCTCAAATTCTAATTATAATGAAATTAATGAAGCCATTCAACGCAGAAAATGTCTGAAGGTCTCAAAATCGAGAAATGCAATGTAAATACAGCAGGATTTGAAGAAACAATCGGATGTTTTGTATTTGACGATACTAGGAACATACGCCATTTATGCTAGACATGAAGATTTGTCACTCGTTTCAGCTAATAGAGATGAGAGTAGAGCTATTGTACACGGAAATTAAAAACAAAAGCGCTACCTCTTATATGGAAGTGAGAAAAACTAAAACTCGTTTTTTGTCCAGATTAGATATTCTACTGCCTTTAGTTTTTACTGGCTTGACAGGATAGTTCAAAAGCAGATGATTCGAGATCCTAAGATACAACACCATCTATTATACATATAGCAGCAAATAAAAATTTACAAAATTGCAATGCTTGTTTTAAATAATACGGTATTTTGATATTATTTCTTTTCCGTATCTGTAATTCTTTTGCCAGATTGACAAGAATGCACATTAGGTGGGATTTAAATAACGGGTTAAGGTATAAATTGACAGAGAAGTGAATTTGGAATTCAAGAGCTGCGCAATTGTTTTCAGGGATTTTTCAGCACTTGTGCTTAGAAGTTATGCATAATTCAAAGTTGATTTGATAGACATTTAATTTAATATACGTATTATACAAGTTTAAGTGGTAAATTTAAAGTTTAAATATGGTGAGCATGTATAAAAGAGCAGGACACCTATAACTAAAAACCATTTTGCTTGGTTGAACGTTTGGTGATGAACGTTTAACTATAAAATTTTAGCTTATCTTCTCCCTCCCCCCCAAAAAACAGTTTGCCTATCAAATTCAACTGAAAATATTTAATCAATATTCGTTTACATAAACCAATTTAAAATTTCTTAATTATACTGTCGTAGTCAGATTAACACATACCATAACTTTAAAAATATTCTTTCATATACAAGTCTCTAAGCAAGTAACAAGCGCATAATTTAATATATTAAATTCACAATAAACTTACAAGTAAAGACTTTATCCTGATCTCGACTAAACGTGTTAAAGTATTTTAACGTCTAAACACTTAATTTTACATAATCATACCTACATGTAACTAGGAGGTGAACGTTTAAAGAATTTTAACGTTTTAAAGAATTTTAACGTCTAAGCACATAATTTTACATAATCATAGTTACATGTAAGTAAGAGGTGAACAGTATTTACATGAGCAGGCTTCTGGAATTTGGTAATCAAAAATCATTTTCACCAACACGCTAGGTAAGCAGTCATAAGCATTCTGTGTATCTCATGTCATATACATGAGGATTGCACACGGTCGTCTTACAATTTGTCACAAATAGTCACAGAGTGTGAATTCGGATGGAACTTGTTATTATACTTCGTAGACAGGAACCTTGCTCGGATCCTTGCTAATTGTAACAGTCGGAAGCTAATATTTTAGCTCGCTAGCTAAGTCTGAAACAGTTTATTTATATAATTCGTAAACATAAAAAAAAAAAAAATTCCAAGTTCAATCAGGGATTTCTATCTCTCAGCTTTTTCTGAAGTATATGTAAAATAGAGCATATACTTCATATAGGTCAAGAACCTTTGTCGGTTGCCATTTCTTAAACATCTGCAAACTGCAGCATCTCATCAGTTTTGGGTAGGAACCTTTATTATTCAATCATTACTTAAATATCTGTAAAACGGGTACACTTCCTACGTAAAACTGGAACGTTTCATCAGTGCTAGGCAGAAAACTTTATGTCTTTTAAGACAAAATGTTGTTTCTCCGTCTCAAAACACTACACATCTTTCTACTAGTTAGCAATCGCAAATTTTTGCCTTCTTTTTTTTTCTCATTTTTCTTTTAAAACTGCTAAGTTCTGATATAAAGCAAAGCAAAAGCTAAAAATCTCAGCAAATATTTTCCTATTTAATTCCAGACCTGATTATTAATTAAAAGCCATCTTTTGACTCAACCACGTCCCACTTAAGCTTACTAGGTCAATCACAGTTTACCACCAATTTTTCTGAACTGATTACAACGCCGTAGCAATTAAAATTAAACGCCAAACATGTTTTTTACATTGCTCCAAGACAAGTAGAGTGCTTTTCTCGTTCGTCATGGTAATTTTCGGGGATAATTTCACTCACCTACAAAAACATTAATACGTTTGTGTAATCTTGGGTTTGCTTTATAGTACAAAAACCATTTAAACAATAAATGGCACCATGCTTCAGGTCCAGCATTTTGTTCAAAGCTGCCGCATCCGTTTATCTCCTACAACGAAACAAATTTAAACCTTATCTTTGAAGATTTCGGACCCTTCATCCGAAAGAAGATATCTTTCAAGCGCCGTCCGTACCTCATAGTGCTCCGCTTGCTCATTAACCAAATAGAAGGCATTCGCCCTCTCTCTCTCTCTGCAACATATACAGAAGACGAAAAGGTAATTTATTCCATATCTAATGGCTTAACGGTTACTGGCAAGTGCATTGTATCGCTTAAATCCTGTTTTTTCGCCATTTCCTGTCAAGGAATATACAGCATTTAGAAATAACCCTGAAAACAGAATCTCTAGATAGTAACAAGCTTCAACCACTGTATTTTAGGATGCGATGATTTATTTCTTGAAATCCGTTGTTGGTTATGATCGGCATCTAGTGCCTGTCTTAATTAATATTTTTATTAGAAAATAACATTTCTATAAATTTATTTTCATTCTGAATTAGCAATCTAAAAGTAATTTGGAATAGCAGCAACTTTGCTTTAAATGAATTGTGGCTTTGAGTTAGATCTTTTACACTGTTACTGCTATAAAGCTTGGATAAATAGTTCCCCAAAGCGTAGATGTCAAGCATTGAACAAGACATGCTAGTGTTTAAAATACACAATGGGTGCTGGTTAGATTCTAAAAGGCACCTGGCATTCGCAAGTGATAGTATATTAAAGCAAATCATCAACCTTCTAATGTTGTCGTTAATAATACCCGTCTATAGATTAGAAATCCCTAACTTTTTATTCAAGTAAAAGCAGAAGTATGCACCGGTTCCCTATTGAAATTTCATTTTGAACAGTTTCTTTTGCAAATCCTAAATAATACATTTATTAGGGATAAGAAAATCTGAAGGGTTACATTATTTATTATGAAAAAAATAGGAATGGTATTCGCTTCCCAAATAGAAGTAAATGTATAAAATCAGCTGATCTACGTAATTTAAGAAAAAATTAGAAAGAAATGATCCTACAAACGCCTAAGGCAATTTATGCTAAGTGCTGATAGACATATGTCATAACATATAATAGTTTTCCACAAGTTTCAGATTAATTACAGAGTACAGAAATAATTATATCTGGGGAGGGGGAGGAACCTGCGCACTTCAGTAAATATATCCATTTAAAAATATCTAAATATCCTATTCCAGATGTGAATATCTACCGTATTCCTTTGTATTATCACTTGCATTGGTTAAGATATTTGTAATATGACTTAATATGCATTGGTAAAAAGATATTTGAAAATTCGCCTCAAACAACAGGATAATAACAGAAAGAACACGCAATTCAAAAATCGTCAGTTGTCCATCACTGCGATGACAGGAATTTCACTTCCATTTCTCTTCAATCAAAATTATTCTAAAAGTGTTTTCTTTTGGCGAATTAGATTTTCTCGAGGGGTTCCACATTAATAAAAAATCTTGGTTTTAGTTAAAGATTCCAACTGTAATCCTTCAGTATAGGTGGTCTTTCATTCCTCAAATGAGAAAGAAGGTTTGTCTTAAATTTCCAAACTATAAAATTGCAGTTTGCTCAGGATTACACTTTCTTCTGTTGATTCTGTAGCAGGTGGCTGTTTTCGTGTTCTTCTGCAACAATCATTTATACCCAGAACAAAGTTAGCTGAAAATGAAAGCTCTACAATGGTTTTTAATTTTGTTTTTGCTCCGTGGCATTTGAACTGCAGCAGTTTGAGTTTAATTTATCTAGAAATTAGTGCTATAATAGAAGCTTCTAATTTAAGCTTTCTAATTTCTAATTCTTATTCTTAAGCTTTCCAATTTGCAGCATTTGAGCCGTATTTTATAGAACAGAGAAATTGCAAATTCGATTTCTTTGCAAATAAATACTTATATCACCTTAATTTTATTATGAGGTTTTTAGAAATGCCCTTTTATCTAAGCAATTAATATATTTTCAGGATTAACAAAATAAATCTTTTGTTCTTTTACTTGTAATGAAATGTTTAGACTAAATTACTCTGTAAATTTCTTCTCTCTAATAATAACTTAGCACATCTACATTTACTTGTTTAAGTCAGATTTTATATGATAATTCAAACTAATTGTATAATCAATTGAAAATTATTTATGGAAAGACAAAAAGAAAATATTTCTTTTTCTCGAAGACGATAGTTAATGGTACGATTATCGAATGACTTCAATATAACATTTGCGACTAAAATCACAAACTAATCTAAACATACTTACTATAGCGTTTCGGCAGAAATGAAAGTTTCTGGATTTAAGTAATTATTTTCCTTTATTACTGTCATAAGTTAAAATATGTAGTTTAGCAACCAAAACAAACCGTAATATGAGTAACGAAATTGCGAGGTGGTAGAAAAATGGTAATATTGTGTCACAGCCTTTGAGAAGTAACAGCTTCCACATGAAACGAAATTTTTATATTAAAATTGTAAATTGAATCAACCTTTTATTTTCGAATATTGTTAGCTTTAAAGAAAACATAAAATATAAATGATATTGAAAAAGTAAGGTCATGATGGAACATTTTGGAAAATTATTGCTGATATTTGTTTCTTAAAAACGCCTTGTAAACAAAATGAATATGCAAATTTTATTTATTTTTAAAATAAATTAATGTTTTTGTAGAGTACAAGTTTCATTGTCATCATTTAAATTCAAATATATAGCAAGAAGAAAAGAGATATTATGGAGTAAAAATATTAACTTAATACTGATTTAAATATGAAATTTTCAGTAAAAATCTATATTATTGGAAGCGAATTAATGTTTAAAGTGAAAGAATCTGAAACGTAATTAAATGGAATTTATTTTGAAGCAGAATATAAAAAGGTATTCAAGAGGATTAAAGAAAATGAATGCAAACAATTTTTATTTGTGTTAGAACTTGTAACTCACGTGAGTTGCGAACACCTAAATTCATTAGAAATTTAAGCTGAAAAGTGTATTTCTCTTTCATGATTTGAACTATAATGCAAGAAATGGAAAACAAATATACTGAATATTAGATTACGTTTTACATTTCTGAGCTCCTTATTTACAGTAGGAGAATTATATTCACAGTTTTCACGAATAAGATATATTCCAAAACTTCCTTTGATGAAAAACATAAAAATTATTGAAATTCCGAAGAAAAATTCACAACATAATTTTTTTTTCTCTGAGATACATATTTTTACAGCACCTGAATTCTTCGCGATTTTCAAAATGCCATTACTTCCCCAGTGGAAGAAAGTTTGCATTCGATCGGTTTCAAATCGTCATAAATGATGCAACAGCTTGAGTAACAAAATATCAGAAAATGCTTAGAAATATTTCCAACCTGCCAATATTTTAAAACCTTCCTATTTCTTTTCTCTGAATTCGTATAAAATAGAATGTCTTTCGCCAAGAAAATTTCCTAATAAAACAGATGTCATATAATATTGGTTACTATAAACAGGCATTATGCGCTCTATAATCATCTAAAGCCGGCTCGGCAAATCTTTTATGGTTTTTTCATGGGCTAGAGCATGAAAAAAATTAGGTTCGATCAGAGTATGAAATTGGGTCGGGCCAGAGTATGAGAAAAATAGGTTAGGTATCAAGACATTTACCTGTGTAATTCTACTCATGAAACAATAACAGCCATAGCAACAAAAAGTTCAAAGAATTTTATTAAGAAGTAATACTTATGCACTTTTGCTGACACATACTGAAAATCGAATGAAATATTTCCATTTATTAATAAATGAATCGTAGAACAGGGTAAGTTTTGCACTAATGCGATGAATGAAATTGTTTTTTTCTGGCATAAAATTACGTCATACAGGAATTCGAAATTGCTGCTTCCTATACTTAAAGTTTTTTGCAAATAATGTAATAATGATCTGTATTGCGATTTTACATAATTCATTTTCATAAGCACCATTTTACACTGATAACTACTCCCAAATACAGATTTAAATCTTCGTGCGTATGATTTTATTGGACGAAATTTATTTTATGGAAGATATTTATAGAATTAAAACTAAAATCAGCTGCGCAACAGCCCTTAGTCGGCCACGGCCTGCACTGCCCTTTTTCTGCTTTCTTGAACTTTGGGCTCCGGAGTGTATCAGCATATACCCTGGGCAAGTGGTCAGCTTGTCGCACGACCCCCGGTGCTTGTTCCCCAAGCAAACGTGGTACTCATTTTATCAACCGATTTACCATATGCTTCCTATGTAACTCCGGAGAAGGGAATGCTGGTCATCTCCGTACTTGCAACGCCCTAGAGGTGGAAACCCGAGAAGATACAATGGAAGGATAGGCACGACTATATTGGATCACACGGTGTCAAATGGCTGAATTGTAAACATCTTTCAAAAGAAAACTTTTAAGTTAGCGTTATCTTCATTGTTAATGAAGCCAAGATGAGTTCGCCAGTGTCCTGTAAAAAGTCTACAATCAGTTTTAAAAGTAACGCCCATGAGAGACACTATTTTCTTGGATAAATTTATGTTTTTGGAGAAGAATCACAAGAAAAAACCGCATGTACATATCTGTGATAGAGATTCTTTAATATTGCATAAATGAGGTTCAGTGTTTCTCAAATAAAGCTGTTTACGCGTGCAGTGGGTCGCAATATTTTGTTCATTGATGGAAATGTTGGACCTCATCGATTCATACATCTGATTACTTTCAAGTGAGGATATTGTCTACATTTTTTGGCTATCATAAACCCCTAACTTTTATCAATTGAACATGCCGGGCAATGTCATAGATTAGATAGCTGCCTTCTAAGAGTCTCCCAGAAGCTCACACCTGTTGTCTTAGTGGAATGTTCGCGTAATTCAGCAGGAAATAATGAATCCTTTAAACATGGAAAGAGGTTACGAAGTGTTTTTTCCATTAAAAGAGAATTTATGCGTTATTATTTTTGAGAAAGCAGTTGATGCAACATCTTGTTTTTAAGATCTTATACATAATTTGATATGAGCAGCAGATTTTTTAACACTGGTGAAGAAGGAAATGTCATTATTTATATATACATACAGTTCCTGCAGGAAATTGGAGGAGAAAGATGTCAATATAAAATTTAAAATGAATCCCAAAGAAAACTCTTTAGAACTATTTTTTGCGTAACTATAAATTTGTAGACATCCCTTGTAGCAAATACTTATAAGAACCTTGTATCTAAAGTAAAGCGGATACCTATCATACCCTATTGAAAATAATAAGTCATATCTTCCTATTTGAATAAACCTTTACAAGAAATAAGTATTTTTGTTAACAAACACTTGAAACTAAAAGTATTTACAGTGAAGTAGCCTCAGTTTTCAAATACAAGCATTAAAATCTAAGTTGAGATTTTTAAAAAATGTAATGCAGAACGGTTAAATTTAATTGGCAGTTTTCTAAACAACATTTTTATCTCGCGCATTTCCCCTTTAAATTTTAATTACCTCACCAATTTCATTTCTTTTAAACTGTACATTTATTTTACTTTTCACTGGCGAGACATCTAATCCTAGGTCTACATTACATGCATTTTAAAGACAGCGATCTTTAAAAATATCCTTTTTCTGTTGATTGAGGAAACTGAGAGTCTCTGAGAACTTAATTAATTTAGTGTTCCTTTTAATTCCCGATAGCACAAAGAAAGCAAATCACGAGACGCAAGGAATTTCTGAGGTTTGGAAAATGTGTCTTTAAAATATATTCACCGAAAGGTTCATGCACAGATTTATTCGATGTTGCATAAACTAAGTACTTGATATTAGAGAATCTGCTTTATATTGTTGCTACGACCACGATTAGAAAATGCTTAATGCATAAAGTATGCGCTTTTGGCCTGTTTAGGTAACAAATAAAATTAAAAAAAGAGGATTTATAACAACCTATCTTAGAGACAGCAGTTAATTTCGATGAAAATCAAAAGTTGATCCTACATTGTCTGTAATTTCAAAAAACAAGTGTCTCTTTGACATGAAATAGATTACACTGTTCTCTTTTAAAGTATCTAGTTTCTTGTTTACTGAAACTAGCTTTGAAAGAGAGCATAAATTTATTAATTATCTCACTTTTACTTAATGTACTCCTATTTTAAAATGTTAATGGAAAATTCTCGTAAGCGTAGTTTATTTGAACCGCATATATTTATTTAGTCACCTTCTAAGTATCATCTCGCATCTGAACGCGGACGCCTCTGAGAACATTGATAAATTGATCCATTGATTGACCTATAATTGACTGAAGGATATTTACTCCTATCCCCTCCTTGTGCTCGACATTCTTAGAGTGAACGGTCTTTTGGACCTTTTCTGACTTGGTCAGAAACCGGAAGAAAAGCAACAACAATATAACTGACTGGTTGTTTGTTTCGTTTTGGATAGCTTGAACTGCCTGAAAACATTGGATCTTGATTTATTTAGTTATTTGAATATGTCAAATCATAGTAGGGCTATCTACTTACATGTATGAGCGTCTTCGTGAAAACGTTCTGATGGAAACTGTCTAGCAATCATGCTACACATGAGAAGAACCACGGAAAACCACCACGCAGAAACTGCTGGCAGTGGGTTCGAGCTGCTAGTATTCGGTGATCTCAACCATCTGGCCACTCGAAGGGCCACCATTTTTGCAGACAGCAATGGAGTTAGAGAATGAGAGATGTGGAAATAACATGGTTATGGAAAGAAAGAGATCTGTTGTTGTAAACAAAGAAACCTAAACTTCTCTGCCAGAAGCCTTTTGTTAAAAATTCAGCCTTGCGCTGGCTGGTGAATCGAAGAATACTTTGAATCCGATTTTTTTAAGCAGGGTTATATTGTACCAAATGATGTCTTTTCACACATTATTTTGTAAAGAGTACGCTAATATATTTGACAATTAAATTCAAATATTGCAGTTTCATGCACATGTAGCTAAGCAGTTAAATTCCCTAAATTTAGCTTCTATTATAATAATTGCTTCAACAATATAAATATTTTTTTCCATTATTGTCACAGTAATTACTGTGTAAGTTTTATCTTAATTTATCTAACAGTTAATTTTTAGTTAAAAGTTACTTTTCAGTCCTCTCTGAATTTCAGCTTACAACTTCCGGCGAGAAAGTATTTTTAGAATCGCGGTCATATGCAAATGAGGACAGGAACTCCTAGGTTTGGTACCTTAAAACTATACATAATTTTATAAATATCAGCATCAGCTGATATCAAGCAGGAGTAGAAGTGATATATCTTGGCACAAAATGAAACGCTCTAAAATCTCAGACATTTTTTTCAAGTATTTATATTCATGATTTGTCAGGTCATCCAAAACGTTCTGCGGTGTTTTGATGATAAATGAAGATGAGGCAATACAGAAAGAAACATAAGAAATTTTCATTGAATCACTTAAGCACCGTTTTATTCCATTTTGATCATCTCTAAAGCAGCTGGAAATTGTCTCTTATAAAAACTCCATTAGGTTTTTTTTCATAAAGAAGTTATCGACTTGTTGTTTTGCAGTCTTCAACGTTAACTCCAGCCAGGCTTAAAGTTTTTATTTTTCTGATGAAAATGAAGACTCTGAAAATAGCTTGCAGCATATCGTATAATATTTTTCTAAATAAAGGGTATTAAACCCTTTATTTAGAAGAATACTTATGTGAATTTGAAGAATGGATGCTCACCGAAACAAAATTGAATTAGATTTTAAGAAAGAAAACGGTTTAGTGAAAATACGTTTTAATCAGATATTTACCTTTATCAGTTCAGTTCCTTTTTTATAATCGTGTCTCCTCGAAATGCGTTTTCTGATTTGTCTCATTTTTAGTTTTAGATATTTGCTATCGCATATCCTGAAGTTCGCTTTACGTTTAGGGAATTAATGTTTATACCCTGAATGAAGATGTTGTAAATAGAGTTTGCAATATTTATTTATATTTTAAGAATCTGTAAAATTCTAACATCTAAAGCCAAAAAATTTTCAAATGACTGCTTTTTTAGATTGAAAATACACATTTATTTTTCTTATGACATAACTATTTATCTCTCTTTCTTCTTTTGCCATTCGCATTCTAAAGGCTACGAAATAATAAACTTGTATTGTAAAGTTTATCTAGAAATATTGCGCATCTTCTGTATCTTGTAATACACTAGTGAAATAAATTAAGAGAATTTGCATATTTGATCTACGATCTCCAGAATTACTGGACAGATTAAAAAAAAAATTGGTGTGAATATAGCTTGATATAATACAAACAAAATAAACATTCAGCAGTTATAATAGACACACATGTTCGTGTGTAACACTCATGAGAGTCTGAAGGTCTGAAACAGCGGTTGCAGGAGACACAAAAGAAATCGGTTAATAGTGGATATTGTCCCATCTTATCTTACAGCCATGCAGGCCTCTCAGCGTGATGTCATACTGGAAATAAGGCAGTTTATCAGTGCCTGTGGCAATTGGTCCCACTAATTAAACAACGCTGTTTTTAGTTCTTGGATGGTTCTCAGAGGGGTGTTGCATTGCAATTGATCTCCCCAGAGCTGGGTAGACTTCTTAAATGTGAGATGTATCTTTCCCTGGTGTTTTGAAGAGATCTGAGTGGTAATTTAAATGCTAAGTGTTTTATGGCTATCTCTCGATTTTGTGTTGAAATTTGTGTGTTTTCAGGTTGGAGAGCTGAATTAGTTTTATTTTAGTGAGAGATAGCGTGTTAAAGATTTTGTTGTAGAAATGCCATTATCGCATTTTGGTTTTGATTAATAATCGTTATTTTACCAAAACACCAGGGAGGATATTTTCTTTATTTCTTTGATTTAAAAGTTTAAAATTTTGATTATGTAAGTACTAGGTACTTTGTTTTAATTTTAGTATTTTTTTTTTCGTTGCGGCAACAAGAAGAAGTCTGAGAAGTCAGTTTAGTCAGTTAAAGAGTTAATTGTAAAGGTAATTTTTTCCCTTTTTCTACGTAACAACATCAAGCCGTTATATTTATTATTCATTGAACTGAAAAACATGAAAAAATAGCTTACTGTACTAGATAATTGTACAACACCCTCACCTCTGTTCTCATTCGGGAAACAAATGTGTGTCCCTTTCTTTAAATAAAACTTCTAGAATTTTATCTTTAATTTTGGGGGTATTATCAAAGCTTTCAAATGTCTTTCAGATGTTGAATAAATAATAAAGAAAACTGAATTTTGTGAAAATGCAAGCACTTCAAAAGAGAAAATTAAGTCGATATCTCTGTTAGAAGCTACGCATATTACAGTCAGTGCAAATTGTTAATCTCTTAAATTAGTCAAAAAAACTGTTTAAAGAAATGTAGCTTCTATAAGAGAGAATCTTCAATGGAATCATCAACTATAGCTAATGTTTCAGACATTACTAAGGGAAGTAATGAGGTTTCATTTTTTGAATGTGTATTAATTCACAAGAATATTGAGACAATGTGTATAAAACTGACTATGTATGAAACATTGTTTGCAGAAGCTGACTGAGAGAGTGATGCAGGAAAGAGCGATGACATGTCATTATCAATTGAATCAAGAAAAGCAAACCATATCCTAAGAAAAAATTGGCGTCCGAACTAGGGTGGTGCAGGATTATTCTCCACAGCCAGGATTTGGCGAATGAGTCCCCTAAATCCCAGCTACCCTTTAAAAGGGGGTATATAAGGTATTTTTACCGGTCTTCTTAGCATGCCTTCGCAGGGTAGTGGCCAGCACGATAGGCGCGTATTATAGAGGTCCGTGGTTCAATTATCGGTACAGAAGAAGTACAGAAGAAGGTAGATATACTTTGAGTAATAAATACAAATGGAAACTTATCCTGCGAGACATTTAGAAAGTTCCGCTCTGAAGAGAAAAAAGAGAGATTATTTGTTTTATCACGCTAGTAAGTTTATTTTAAAGTGATAATAAAACTTTACTTCATAGTAAATACAAGTTCATAGAAACATAGCTTTAAGTAGTTAATCTTTTTGAAAGTATAATGGAAAGGGAATTGGAATTAATGAATAATGGTGATTGAATAAGAATATCACGTTACTTCTAATAATGATGAAATGGAGTTAACTTCCTCTATGACGAACCCATTTTGTAAAATGAAATCGCCAAAAGCGTTATTAATCTATATTAATTGCTCTTTCAACTAATTTAATCTACTGATTAATGTCTGGAGGCTGCGTAAGGCTTACAAATGCCATTAACGAGAAAAAGACTCTCTTCTTCCCTTTTTCCTTCGGGGCTTCTGGAGCTGATCGTCTAGTCATTCCGCAGTTGATCCATACCTGCGTAGAAAAGATTAACATTTGCAAGTAGTCTATTCATAGACGATTTTTTACAGACAATTGGCTTGTTTTTATGCCACATGTGGGAGGTTATAAGAGCTGATGTCAAGTTCTCGGCAGCGATGTAGATCCGATAAACGGGGGCGGCCTCTGAAAGCAGGGCGAAGCCTTTCTTTAGCATTTCCCCGTTTTGTTCTCTGTTTTGTATAGTATGACTTCGAGGAAAATAATTTCATTTTCTGAAGGGAAAAATAAAAAGTATTATAATTTTTTTCCTTCCCATGTGAAGCACTGTCTTATTGATTTAAAATGAAAATAAATATTCTTAAAATGGAAGATATTTAACGAACTGAAATAAAAATAGCAAATACATTATTTCTTTAATGTTCATCTCGTGTGACGGAAGAGATTCCGACGTTTGTTTCGAAAGCATGATTTTCTGTTCTTCTTTTCATTAAGATACATTTGATATCTCATAGAAAATAGTTCATTTGTACAGAAGTTACTTAGTGGTATATTCATTAATCAGTTTACTGATATAATAACTAGATTATATCAGGTATAACTAGATTTCTAATAATAAATGAAACTAGATTTCTAATAATAAATGAAATTTGAATGCGTGAAGAAGACATTAATAACTAACTATACTTCTTCGATGAATAATATTTCTTCTTTTCAATTGCAGAAGACCTACTGATATAATGGGGGGGGCTTGTTTACTAAACTTTTATTTTCCTTTTGACACTGTGCCTCTTTTGGCACCGGAAAGAATAAACCAAGAAAATTAGTACGACTAACACTGCAAAGCTCACGCGGGGCAATATAGTGTGAGAAGAAAATATTAGTTCCAATAAAAGCTTCACATCAAAGAGAAGAGATAATGAAAAAACATTAGGGCCTAATGGTATAAGACGGCTGATAAATGTAAATAAACTCGGATCCAAACCTGATGAACAAGTTTGTTGCAGGGAAGTTTTCGTACTTTGCCCGATGTATTACGTAAATGAGTTTATTTCCAATGAAGAATCTTTTACGAATAATGCATTGGCAATCTTCTCCTTCAGCGTACAGCTCTGCTGCATTTTTACTGTATGCAACCAAACAAACAAACGTTACGGCTTCATTCGCATTCCCAGTTCAGTACTCCGTTGATGCTGTAAAGAATTCTCCATGCATTCTCTATGCATTTTCCCACAGCATGTCAAGCTAGTAACTGGAAAATTTTATTTAGAATTCCGAGGAGTTGATTTTTTACGTTTCGTCATCAAAGAAACTAACATCTGTACAGTGGTATCCGAATTCTGGCAAGCGATAATTTATCTCCACTTGCATTTGGTCGATAATGCCTTGTGCAGTCTTCCAGCCGATCCTTACGTGGGAGCAAACATAAATAACCAGTGCTTTGTTTCTCGCGCACTCTTGCGGTCTGTCATTTGGCCTGTTGGCAATTGGAATACGCTCTGTTCTGATCTTAGCGAGGACATAACTGATTTTTGTCTGTGCTATGAAAGAAAAAATTTAGTAGTTTTATAGTATGTGACGGAATAATATATTTTCAAGGATTTCTAAAATCAGCTTTGCTGATTTAAGATTTTACACGCACAAAAATAGCTTTATCACTGCATCACATTCTGCTTTAGTCATTTAGTTTTGTTTTCCTTGGAAGTTCCAAACCAGTTTTGGAGTTAGATTTATGAAGATGCTTATGTAACTGTCGACTAAATGCACATCATATTTTACCGACTTGATGATGTCATTATTTTAAGCATCTGTAAGGATAAATTTAATTTAAAGGTCATTATTATACTCAAGAAGGTATTATTGGCATAATTATTGATCATTTACTTTCCCGGCAAAGTGAATCAATAATAAATATAATTAAGTCGTGTACGTAACTATTTTTAATTACCAAGAATTGATATAAATTAAATTTTTATAATTATTATTTAATTCATCTTAATTTAATACTATTATTTTTTGCACAGGACGTAAAAGTAATATTGTAACATTTCGTGGAGTCAGAAAAATCATTTTAATATAATTTTTCCCAAACAGCGTTTATTTTTATCTTACTTTTCGACCTTAGAATAGCGCAAAACACTGTGGCATTAATCATGATTAAAAAGAAATTCTAAGTTATTAAAACAACAAACAAATTTAAACAAACTTGCATACTTTGATGTATATAGTACTAATGTATATAGTATACTTAGACACTTATAATAAAAAGAGCTTGAGTGCAGCGCTTTTTGTATGTGCGATACTGCTTGAAATCATTCTTGAATATAATTTTTAGTTTTACAACACTCGGAACGTTTAATTTCATATCTCATAAATAAACCACAAATATATGAATTCTTTAAATTTCTAAAATCAGTACCCAGTTGCGATTCTAGAGAATTTTGCAACAAATCTGAAAAACTACCTTTGCGCTATAACTTTAGAGTTGATACAAATTTAAGAGTATTAGCTCACTAAAATTTGCAATTCATTCAGCCAGAAAAAGATTTCATTATCAAATGCAAAAGAGCCATTATGCAAATACATTTGATGGTAATGATAATACGCGTGATTTTGATTAGCAATTACCATTAAATGATGCGGTACTAGAAAAATGTTAAAGAAGCGTTAAATAAATATTGCAGTTTTATAAAGGGGAAATATTTAAAGCATCTGTATATTTGCTAATTTTCAGTAACATTATTGTAATGTTTTATGTCATGATAAAGTTGTTATTAACCGTCCTACGAAACTAGAATTCTCTTCATTAAAAATCAGGAAATATTTGCTGACTGTGTTTACTAAGCACCTTACATAAACACTAATGCAAAAGCATACATAAAATAAATGTTACTCCAATTCAGTAGTACAACAGTATAAGGTTAGATATACCTGTTGATGCTACAAAATTATCACATTGACGTTACCTGTTACTGTTCGAAAAAGAAATGAAACTTTAATTAATTAATTTAATTAAGCAAGAAACATTTGCAGTGGAATATTCTTGGGAAAGGATTTTTATCACGTTAAACATTTCCACATCTGAATCATTTTGCTCTCTAAGGAAAGACTATTCTTTCTAGCTGTGTCAGATGTGTTCCATATAAACACATCCTCGGATGTTATTATCAAGTAACTGCATTGCATCTCTTCATGCAGATACTTCAGGAAAAGCATAGGATATTGAAGGTTTTTAGTTCGTCCACGCATTTCCTTTCCTAAAGGTTGTAAGCCAATTATATTTGCTTTGTGTCGTCATATTTCAATACTTCACTTCAACGTTTCCTCCTTACTTATACGGAAGGCGAAAATTATAGTGGAATTTTATAATTAGATTCTGAAACAGATTTCATTTACCCTTTATGCAGATAACAGATACTTTCTCGATTTTAACCTAAAATACTCGGTTAAAATTAATATTTATAGATATATTAAAGGCTTGTGGTTACACTTTTCTTTTCTTATTTCTCTGTTCAAATGACAAAACGCTCGGCAGTAAAAATATCTGCTTTCCTGAATTTGCCTTTTTTGGGATTTAATGTAAGATATATATTTTCATAGATACTAATGGTGTAACAAAAAAAATTCAATTTTTCTTCGAATAAAATTGTGACTAACTGAATAGCAAATTTTGTCCATATGCAAAAAGCTTAGTACTCTCATACGTATCTTCAAAAATTTATTACTAACATTAAACTTAGAAATTAGTTTAGAATTTACTTTTTATTTAAAGATTATTACTTAAACTGCAAAATAAAAAATGTTAGCAAATATCAGAATGTGTTATGGTTTCAGAAAAAGAATTATAATATATATTATAAGCTCGTTTTAGTTAAAATCTGTTATATGTGGATATATGCGATATATTTTTATTTCTCTACTTTTATGTGCAAACAAATATAACTGTAGCACCTATTTATTAGAGCAAAGCACGCCCTGAAATTGCGAATTTCTTGTTTTTACGTACAATATTAAAGGCCGGAGGAAGCATTAGTAAAGCATTTCGTTTGCTTAAGCATTAGGTTAAGTTATTTAAAATGGAAAATAATCCGAGGGCTATCTAAGTTATCAGGGCAGTACTTTCAAAAGAAAAGGTAATTCCAAAGCAAGTCTATTCCTACGTGTTACACATTTATGTAAGAAAATGGATGACCTCAGAAGAAAAGAAAGGTAAAAAATAAAAACAGAACGTTAGACAAAATCTTTTTTTAAAATTTTATAACACTTTTGCAAGAATGTGTATTAGTTTTTGCAGCGGGTAGCAAGTATTTAAAAAACTGTCAAAAACTTTTTAGGTCATTAATCACATCCACTTTTCATATGTTTAGTATTTTTATAACATAACACTTATTCATTTAGTAATAATATAATATTAATTCAATGAATTACATTTGAATAAAAATATCAAAGGGAGCTCCATATACTTATCTCAATAACTCGGATGTTCGTTGCTTCAAACTGTTCTGCAATAGCAAGACCTTAATTGCATGGATATAAAATTTCTATTTTGTTTAAAAATTCAACCCAATCATAAAAGATGCTTGCTTCTAGTTAAAATTTTGACTAAAAATTAGTATTATTAATCAAAATGACATAAAAATATATTTATCATTTTTTAAATTTAAACAAATTAAATTTAAATTTTAACAAACACGTATAAAAGTAAAAAAGCAAATTTAAAGCCAAAATTAAAAAAAATTAAAGGCAAAAAAATTTTAAAAAAATATATATATTTAAAAAAATGTGTAAACATATAAAATATTTAATTGTCGAACTAATCTACAATATCATTTAAATTCAGAAGCATAAGCAAATCAAGTGAAAAACCAATCCATGAAAATAAATTCACTAATTTAGCAAATTAAAATTAATCCATACAATTTTAAAAAAAAATGCATAAGTGAATGACTGTTGAGCAGGCAGGAGACAGACTTATCAAGGGGAAGTTGCCTCCAAACCTAACTCTCCAATCATTCAATTCGTGTTTCGTCATTCATGCAGGCAAGGGTAAAAGTCAAAACCAAAAGTAAAAAGTGAAATACATATTTTACGTAAGACAGTTAATCATTCCGCAATACCATTCGACCTATTCCTTTACCGTTATTCTTCTTATATCTAATGGACTACTTTTATCAAATCTAGCTATATCGCTGAAATGTCTGAACAGAAAGAGACTTTGCAATTCCCATATGCTCACAAAAGTCAGGTGGGAAAAAGGATAAGTAACATAATATTACGTTGATTAGTAAATAACGAGTATTTTTCACCTAAATGTTTGATTTTATTTACTCTATAATATATGATCCAGAACTGTCTATCATGCATGCAAGAATTTATAACGCTTGAATTTAGAGTTTGGAATATCTAGAGGAAAGGATATATCTCATTTTTATAAAATATTTCAAACTAACGAAAATTTTTCATCGTCTGTAAAGGAAATGAATTTATTTCTATTATAAAAACTATTACATTTTCTAAAATTTGAAAAATGCAAAATTCGAATTTATTAATAATTAGTATCATAACGCTAAGAAAATTATTTCTCATTTTAAATCGTTTTTTCTCTATCAATTTCCAGGTGCCTCTTTTAAACAACTTCTCTTGTGCGCTTTGAATAATAGATTAAAAAAGAATTTCAAATGTTTCAAAATTCCCTAGTTAAAATTTAGTGTATAAATGAGAATAATTCGAAAGAGTGATGATTGACTATGATCGTGCAAATTTTTTAATTTTCATTTTTAAATACTTTTATTTATACTGAATATTTTTTTTCTGTTATCTAAACTTAGTATTCAAATTTAAACCACATAACAGTAGAAAGATGAAACCTTAGTTTGATGAAAATCCACCGACAGTTTACTTTGCTAAAACTGCTAAATAACCACATTGAAATTAAAATTTTTTTACTATTTTTCTGAAATATTCAAACCAAAACACTGAACTGTTTAGTAATTACAGTTTTTAGCACATGACACTTTATTATATAGCTATTTTAGTAATATAAAAATTTGCTGTTATCCTTCATCTTGAAATGGGTAATTTAGTAGTAGTATCTTGGCAAATAAGCAGTGAATTCATTTACAATTTTTTATATATAAAAGACTACCTAATGCAAGTTTAAGTTAAAAATGTATTGGACTGTTTCATCTTGAAAATAATAATTTTTTTCAGTATTGCATTATTTCAATAAAATGATTTAAAATTTTTTCTACATGTAGCTTTAACTCGCCGATGCTCTAGAACTACAAATACTTAACTATCTTCTTTGAATCTGCTGTTTTGAAATATATAGTTTTTAAGCATCTCCGGAAAACGTTATAGATAGATTTCTTGTATTTAAAAACTACTTCATAAAATTTTCATGGCTTCATAAATATGATGGCACTCTTTAAATTGCGAGATTATAGAGTCGTTAGGTTATATCGATTCTGGAACGCGAAAAATGTGCAATGCCTTCGTCAGGATTCGAACTTCGGATCATTCAGTTACATCACAAAAGCATGGGAAAAGAAGGGAGAAAAGTACCTTATAAGATACATTTCAAATTTATGATTAATGCTCAAATTCAAATGCAAATACAATTCAAGTTTGAGAATAATGTAAATAACTAACTTTTCGTTGCTAAGTAGTAAGTCACGTTTATAGTTTTAAGCAGTCTTTGAGATCTTAAAAATTAAAAAGATAAAGATTAAAAATAATAAAATAAATTGAATGAATTAGCTGGAGCTAGCTGAATGCTAATTTTCAATAGCTGTAGACTAGCAGATTATTCTGCACTGTTATTTTATAACTTTATTTCATTTGAGTTAAAATAATACACCGAATAAAGATTATTGGAGAAATTAAAGCCATAAGAATCAGCGTGATATTTATTCATTTGAAAGGCTGAATTGTTTTAGAAGGCTCGGATATAGAACACTCTTCTTCAGCTGCAGAAGTGCAAAGGACAAAACAGAAGGCACTGATAAAGTAATATAAAGGAGACAAGATTTAGAGGAAGGAAATTAAGCTGCTGACGTCATGTATTAATGCAAAATGAAAACAACCATGAAATAGTTTCTTTAAAAGCTGAGTGTATAAATAAATTACAATTGGGATCGTTAACTAGAATAGAAAGATTTTTAAAAGTGTGAAACGCTTCTAGAAAACGGATGTTTTTGAATAATTTTGGCCGCAGAAAAATGAAAAATGTGTTTCGTTTTTCCTAACATATGCCTGAAGTTCTTTAGGGGGAAATTTTAAGGCTCTCTTGATTTGAGCAATGTAAATTAAACCACCCTGTCAAGAAATCCTGCACATACTACAAAAGTTCATATCCGGAATTGGTCTCTCAGATACAGAAATGCGAATTTTATTGACAGAAGAGAAAACCACTCGAAAGTTGAATTTGTGTAAAGTACATGCAGTTTTATAGCTAATCGCCAGAAAGAAAGAAATAACAACAAAATTCTTATAATCTCCTAAAACGAAAGGTTGGTTTTTGATGTCTTGCGATGAGGATTTGTTAACAGTTTAGTCAGTAATGTTAGGTGAAAAGACTCTGTCAATAACAACTGCTTTTAAGAAATTTAAATCTTGATCAAGAACAGATTTTTAGGAGTAAACTTAAAGTGTACAAAAAACGAAGGAAGTCAGCATGCCAGTCGACTAAACGAAGGAAGCTGACTTCCTTCGTCCAATGGTATAATTTTAAGGGTAATGGGAAAGCAAGCAGATGAAGGTTTTACGGTAAAACGTAGGACTGAATATAGATATGTTGCATGTGACCAAAATGTCGAAAATCGGAAGAGAATTAGATGCTTCAAGTCAAAAGTGAACTAAGTAGATGAATGGAATTAATTATTGAAAGGACCTTATTTAAATAATCATAAAACAGGATACTGTAAAATAGGGTAAAGGTATCGTCAACGTAGCGTAACCAAGGAATTTTAACTCCTTGATTTTCATGTGCATCACAGATGCTTCACAGCATCCTTACGTTTTGGAGCCCTGTGCATCGATTGTGATACACAGGTTTCGCATTGTTTGCCGTCGTGTGATTTACTGGTGCTTCAAAAATGCAAATTTATATGGTTAAAATTATTTTGACGACCTCAGAAAGTTTCTCTGTATTCTTGGTTTTTGGCTTCTGAAAAGTCTCCATAAATTGTTACAGGATTTTAATATATATTTTGCTGCTGTAACTTTTAAGTAAGTATAATTTATATAGAAGTAAAGTAACGAAGTTGTAATTAAAGAGGCTTGTGTTGCTTATTGAAAGAGTACAAAACTAGGGGTACGTTTTAAGATGTTTATTCAGTCACTAAATTATCGTGTTTTTGTTTATATATGCGTTTTTACTATTTATATTGTAAAATATTATTTGTTTAACCTTACTAAATTTTATAGTCAGGACTCTGAACTTTGGTGTTACTTTGCGATGAATTAAGTTGTCATCTATTTATTGTTTATGTATTTATTATTATTTATGTATTTATTAAATATTTAGACTAGATACTGAATTGATTGTTAAGACAAATGGGATAAGAAAACACTACAATTAAAAATGGGCGAAAGAGTATTTTACCTGACTTTGCTGTGGTAGTTAACGTGAATTTTGCTTCATAATAATGCATATAGATATGAATAAAGATAGGGCTAAGAGGGCTTATAAATGGTAATCCCACTATTTTTTGTAATACATATTTTGTGAAACAAAATGTGTTTCTTTCAGAAAGAGTTTAGTAAGGGAAATGAACTTATCAATTTCGATACAGGCGAAACGAAATTCTTGAAGTCTTGTTTCTTGATATTTTAATGTACCTTCCATTATTGGTAACTAATGATCTTACATCAAACGAAGCCATTACGAAATTTCTAGAGAAAATGCCTTTGACTTTTCATAAAATATATTGAATTTTTATGCTTTGGGTGCTATTAACTAAGAAATTAAAAATCTAAAAATTAAATATTTAGCTAACGGGTATGAGGTGGTGCCTAAATTCGATAGAGCGGAATGGAAAACCACTTTTATAAATTTAGCATATAATTTGGCACAATTCGCATCAGATAGGATAAACCACTTTTTTAAGTAGTTTTATAATAATGTTTGGATGAGAATGAATTTATAAATCTATGAAAATGTATAATTCTTTTATATTCCTCATATAATTCTTTCATTACAGCCTCAAGAGCATATAAATATGATTTAAGACGCTTATTTTTTCCATATAACTGAAATTTTATCAGGTAGTGTTATTGATTCAAAAATATGCAATTATTCATTCTTTTAATAACATAAAATTATTTTCAAAATAACATTTTAAAAAACGAAGAACAGTTAAACTTATCTCTATTATCTACATTTCCTTAAGAGACGTTTATTCGCACATATGTTATATTTATTAGTTACTCACATAAGTATGCAACCTTCATAGAGATAATGGAAAAATATCCCTTTTCTTTCACAATCGACTGAGTAAATTAAATTTTACGTAAGTGCTTTCTGAAAATTAAGAAGTTATTGGGAACTTTCTATGACATTTATTGACAAAAATTTCTCAGACATCAAATTGAGTTACATAAATCGAGAAAACTTATTTTGTATATAATAAGTATACAGTCAGACGCAAGCTGTATTTGGAACCAGAGCCAGGGCAAGGGAATGAGGCACTCCCCTCATGCCGGTATCATTGACTCACTGTTGTGTGCGATTAGTTTGGATTGTACAGAGGGTGTTTGCAGAATTTTAGAACAATTTTGGTAAAGAATTAATAAAAAGCTAATATTTTAAAATAAAGATTTATGGCAATAGCTTATTGTTTGAAATAACAAATATCTCCTGCTACTTTGAAAGTTATTCTTCTTTCAAAATGTAGCCTGTAAACAAGTTGTGACTTGAAGGATACGTTTTTGCGCCTTCCGAATGGAAATATTCCTATTCCATAACAGGAAAACATTGTGAAATGCATGGTATTAAAATTTCTAAGCAAAAAAAATAAGCAACATTATTAACTGGTAAGAGTAGAACTGTCAGACATTACTTCTAGACAGAAAGAAGACTCCAAACGAATACTTGAAAGAGTATACTTGAAACGAATAGTGTGTATTCTTATGTTTCTAAAGTTAAATCTTTGGTAGAGATTCAAAGAGAAACCTGCAGACGCAGAAAGCAATTGCAAAGTCTTTAAATACCTCTGTGACAACAAAGTAATAAATTTAAAATAATAAATCAATATATATAAGTTAAAAATCATAATATTCACCAGTTTTTGCATTAAGAAAATTTGCATGTGCTCAACACAGAAAAATTTGTAGAATACTGTTTGAAAACTATTTAACGCGAGATAAATGGAAATATATTGTGCTTCCTATGAAACATGAGTTTACCTAACTGACTGCAAAGTACAAACCTGGTTCCTTCAATGCAAACAAAGTTGCAGTGAGAGATTTTTGATTGTTACAGAATTCTCTTACAGTGGGAAATTAAAAACAAAAAAGGGGGAAAATGTAAAAATCACCTCAACGGAATATCAACAAAAAGATTTACGTCCGATGTTTACAGAAGAATTTCTCTTTCTTTGTTTCAATGACCTTCAAAGAGTGAAATGTGTCCACTAGTGGCGGTGCGGTAAAGTAGCTGAACACTGGTAGTTTTGATTTGGGGTTTGAATCCCAACGAACGGGCTGGTTGCATAGGCCCCTTTGATGGTTTTCCCATGGGTAAAGTGTGTACGAACCATTTTCCCTTAAAACGCCTCCATGAAGGCATCGCTTCCCTTAGATAGCCCTTGAGTGCTTTGCCAAAATTAATTAATTAATTAAATTAAACAAAGAGTGAAACGTCATCAAGACAAAGCCGTGGACCTTATAAGAAATAGATCAACGCAAATACTTTTTCTCCGTCATTACGACGCATACCCGGCTGTCCCGGACGGTTATTTGACGGAGCAGGGACGATTATTGCAGCGTGTATAATTGTCAAGAAAAAGCTGGTTGTAGAGCCTCATTTCACAAATTAGAATTTTGACATATTTTTATTTTGGAAATTGAGATCGATTTTTAAAAAAATTAGCATATTTATCAAGCATAATTAACGTTCCAAATAATTATAAAGCTGTTGCATGCTTTCAGGCCCGGATATTTTTTTAACTTTTTCTATGCTGTAAGGAAATTTGTAACTACTATTTCTAGAAAATAATATTTTAAATCTGAACTAATATAAAATTTCAAACAAACAATTTTCTTTTACAATTTTTATGTTTCTATTGGTGTAAATAAGTAAAAAATAGTAAAATACCTAAAAATGAATTTTTGGAAGTTTTTGTTTAAAATTCTATATTGTGCAGCTTTTTTAAAATTATAGGCGAATATTATAGCATAATTTCTATAAAAGAGTTTTATTTCAATTATATTTCATAATACATCGTAGTGAATTTTAAAATTTAATAAACTTTATACATTTATTCTAATGTTAAAATAGAATTTAACCGTAATAATTAATTGTGCTAATATTTTATAGTGATTATTTTTTTTTAAATTTACTTCTAGTTCTGCATAAGATTTTTTTATTTACTGTGAATTTGATTTATTATATCAAAAGAGGCGTTAGCGCAGAAAGGCTACTAATTTCAAAAGGCATTTTGCGTTATTTCCCTATAAATGTCCGTTTCACTTTGCAAATTGTTGCCACCAAATATTATCGCCCTGTATTATATTTAAAGAAATTAAATAATGAAGAATTTGTATGTTTCTCGCAATGTGAAAAAACGACGCTGGACGGCCGAATTTCGAATTTGTTTTAGTCCATTTCATAATTTGTAAAACTTTAATGAATTTGTAATTAATATACTTAACGAGTTCAAAGCGAGAAATGGCAAACACTGTATGGAAAACAACATTTTTATCTCCAGCGCGGAAATTATAAAGATATGTTGTTTTCAAATAATTTGTGATATTGCTGTTGAACTGAATTTTATGTGGTTTACGTGCGAAGAACATAATATTCAATAAATAAATGTAACACACAAAACGTTAAAAAAGTTTCCTTGGGCGTAATGTAAAATCTAAATGTTTTCAGATTTTACTTTATTTTGTTTATTTATTTATTTATTTTTTTCCCATTACACTCAGAAAAGGTTTTGCTCCGAATTTTAGGAATTTTTAAAACAAATAATGATCTTATGGTCATCTTATACTGTTAATGATAATACAATCACCTAAATGATTGTCTTGTAATGTTATAATGATTTTATTAACCCCTGACTGAAAATGCTCATAAAATTTTAAAATAATTATCAGATATTTTACTTTATTTGTTCCGAAGTATCATGTACTATCAATTTTGTTTAATTTTTTAATATTTCTACGCAAAAGTAATTTCATAAATTTTGTGTTTAGAGTTTTTAAAGTTTTACCAAAGTAAAGATGTTTATACAAGAACAATGCGCAAAATGCAGGTAAAAGTGCTTTAATGAGATATATTAAATTTTATTTGAAAACTGTGACTTTCATAATCTCATCACTATACAACGTATCACATTTAATAATTAAAAGCAGTTATCTGATACAAACGCCATAGGTTTCAGAGTTAAAGTAAACCAGATCGCCCCTACTTCTTCTTGCGGACATGTGAGGAACTCGCGCTTCGCCCACTGGGTTAATCTATTTCTTATAAGTTCCATGGACAAAGAAAGCAGCAATTCATGCTTTGAAAAGTGCTACACGATTCCTTGAAAAAACAATGAAGACATATAGATATTACATAATTATATTTACCTTTTCAATCTATTGATGCAAAGTTCCGTGACGTTCCACCCTGTGGACCACTGTGCTTTTCGTCTCTTGGAAAGAGTTCTTTCTAAGCACAAACCCACGGCGATTGATGAACTCTGTAAAATAGTGAAAGACTTATGGAAATAAATAATTACAGAAACTTTACGAAAAGCTTTTGTCTCATGCAAAATCACGAGGCAGACTTAGAATCTAGAAAAATGGCTATTAGATCGAACGTTTTTTAAAATAGTACTCTTTATAATTTAAACATTAATTAAAGGGCCCCGAAATCATTCGAAAATTGTGTAAATACCCTATATAGTGAAGATCAGTTTCCTTTGTATTAAAAAAATCCAGTTAAAGTTTATACAATTCAATATTCTCGAAAAGCATTTTTTAAAGTCTATAAATTGGAGTTGCCTAGCGCTTGTTTTAACGGATCTAGCATACGATGGCCCCCTGAAATGGCATCAAGAGACTAAACAACTATACTTAGAAATAACATATACCGTATTACCAGTTTCTCGCTCCATTTTTAGTGTATCGTATTACTCCAGTTTTCGTGATAAAATTTGCTGTTGAACATATTTTGCGAGATTTTGTCCTTTTGTGTGATACTGAATTTCTTTCAGAAAAGTACAGTGGGTTTCGTTTACGATTATTCATGAAATAACTGTGATTATTGCCATACAGGCAAGATTAGATATTTTATAGGTAATTCTTGAATCTAGTACTTCAGTCACATCTGAATTCGACGACTGAAATAGTTTTATTGTTTCCATATTATTTTTAGACAGAAAGAAGCTTCAAATTTAAAAGGATAAAACATTATGTAAAATCTTTAGTTGGTTTCGAAGAATCTGTAAACATGGTTCTTCCCCTATAAACCATAAATCTGGAAATTAGACAGGTTTTGAAATAAATAATTGATGATGTTACTTTATTTTTGCATTATAAAAAAGATTGAAAATCAAGCAGGGTATGTTATATTAAAATTACTATTTACATTATTTCAAAGCTGTCAGTTATATATTAAAAATGTACTTTTTAATGTTATCGTTTAAAAACTATAAATCGTTATAGATATTATTTTTCTAAAATATAAAACTACGATAAAATATATCAGAAGTATTTTATTATGATTTTAAAATAGTTAGCTCTGTTGAATATTAAAGTGTATAGCTATAGTTAATTTAACGGTTTGGCGCGAGATTGGGGCGAAAGTTTATCTCGCTGCCTAGGCGAAATTAATATCTAGGCACATATCAGCTTGGATTTGGTTTGCTTTACTTAGATTACGGCAAAGCAAACTAAGGCTGTTTACATAAGAGGAGGGATGCATTCGTGAAGCGACTTTATAAAGGAAATTAACTCGGACACACGTCACACATGGGGAAAACCACGAAAATGCCAATGCAACCAGACCACTCGATGGATACGAACCTCGGAACCTGTTCTAAAAGGCTTACAATTTTGATATGACTCTTATGCGAATAAATTAGGTTGTTCTTTCGCAGTTATAAGATTAAATTGACATTTGAAGTAGGTGGCAGAAAATTATTTTCGCTTCTGCTTTTGCGTAATTAAATCTCCATTGAGAACTGATATTTTTTCTTAATAAACTGGACATTAAAAATGTAACCCTGTGATATAAAAAATGTAATTTAATGATATTAGAAATTAGGACTCTATTAATTTAGTAAAGTAAATAAAGAATTCTTAAATTTTTAATTATTTTTAGGGAAAGCTATTAAGATAAATATTTGTATTTTTGAAATTTTGTTGAAAATTTTGAATACGAATTTTATAATTATTCTAAAAATGAAGTAGATGTAAAAAATAAGTGAAACTAGTACAGATAAGTAATATGAAATTATGGTAACTGCATATTAAAATTTATGGGTGATTGGTGTTAAGTATATAGTATGTAGAGAGAGGTTCCTAAACAGAGGCCTGTAATTACCTCTGTACAGTTGTTCCTTTTACCCACTTCATGTAAGATAATGTTGGAGGCTCTCATTTTGTGATCGTGTGTAATTTTTTTATATTATTATACTTTATTTTATTGTGGAATGTATTAGTGTAGTTCTCAAAGGCCAATTACCTTATGCAAGGAACGGAGGCCTTTTCAAGTAACTGCCTAGGCACCCTAGGCCACCAATGAAGAGGTCAGCTCAAGAGAACAGCCCTATTGATATGTTTGTTTAGAAGTATTGCGAGGCCTTCCAGTTTGGTAAAATCAAGAATTGTAAATGAAAGATAATAACGGTGAAACCATAATTTCTGAAACTGTTAGTCCTATTATATTTATTGTGTTAAAATATAATTCATCAGTATGAAAATTAATGTCATAAATATTTATGTGCATTACATTTAATTATAGGTAATGATTATGTAAAAGTTTTATTCTGTGATAACAAGAACCTTCCCTGAAGAATTACGTTTATGTGAACTCTCAAACAAAATACTTTGGGCCTGAAATGCTGACAAATTTAATAGAACTCTAAAAATTTAATTTTAAAATTTATATTTATAAATTATATTTTACAGGATCAAAGCTTGATGATTTATGTTTTTTTCATTTACTAGTGCTTTAACGGTAAATTAAAAATTTATTTATTAATTTATATTTATAAATTATATTTTACAGAATAAAAATTTTATGATTTATGTTTTTTTTTTTTTTTTTTTTTTTTTTTCCATTTACTAGTGCTTTAACGCTTTCTCTTTAAAAAGGCTTCTCTGTCACTACGCCGTTTTCATTATTTTAGAAGAAATTTATAGAGGTGTATAGAAAAAGAGACTTATAGAGGGATCTGGAAAGTAGTTTATAGAGAGATGTGTTTACGTAACCTACTATCAAATCTGATTAATGCAAGCATAATTCTAATTCTACATTTTTATTGAATTTTAAGTTACTATTTAAGTTCCTATTAAATACTAGTCAAACGTCAAAAAACAAAAATCAGCGTTATATTTACAAATTCGGCGTGTTATTGTGTCTTCCTATTAAATATTTGCACCTATTTTCAAGTTAATTTGCTTCACTGAATTAAAAACGTCTGTACACGTCTATACGAGCTTACTTGTACTGAGTTTGAAATTTCTCTAATTTTATCTTAATAAATATGAATGGTAAAAGTTAAAATCACGAAAATAAAATAGGAGCTGTGAATTATTTGTATGTTGGGTAACGTGTCTATCTAAACGTTAGATCTTTTTTGAGGTAAAATCTGAGGATTTTAAAATTTTTTACTTTAAAAAAAGAAAAAAAAAACATATTAAAGGTTTCACGAGCTTATTTATGCTGAATTTTATAACTCTGTTTCCATAAAAATGAATGGTAAAAACTGAAACTGTGGAAATAAAATAGGAGCATATCTGTATGTAAAAAGTAATGTGTTTCTCCAAACATGAAAAATTTTTGGAAATGAAAAGTGATGACTCAAGATACTTATTATTGTGTTGTTTTCTGATTATATGCTAAAATTAAATTACAGTAAAATGTTGATATCAACAAGCACAAGCATTTTTTTAAACAATTTATACTATGAGCATAAAATGGAAAATGAAAAGGTTTTCCTTTAACATTAATTTAAAAATTTGGCGGGAATTATTTTATTAGTGGCATAATTAGTAGCGTTGTGATTTGGAGAGAACAGATTTAAATCATGCTTCTATTGAAGATTTAAATTACTTTGCTATCAGTTAGATTTTTGACTGCCTTTTTGTATTTGTCATTATGAACTCAATATTAATTAGAATTTTTAAAGCAATCAGCAATATCGCTAACTTTTAAAGAAAAAGACAGATAAAAAACAAAACATAGAAAAATTTATAAATAATAAAATTTCAGATGGGTTAGGTTAAGCTATTTGAATATAGCAAGGCACAGGAGGATTATCCGCCTAGCTACAGAGTTCAGACACTTTGATGGGGGTTGAACTAAGGGAAGCTGGCTTGTATTCATATTACACAACTGAAAATCGAATTCAGCTCGAAATATGAGCGTTCAACGATTCCAGCCATTCCGCCTCGAATACGGCCAATGGTTGGTAAACTTTGGGTGGGAATAACATTTTTGGTATCGCTCATAGCAAAGTAAAACCGTTCTTTAAGACTGATAAGTTCTGAACATTTTCTGTCCCCATCAGCAAACGAAATAATTGACAGAAGATTTAAATAAATGTGCTAAGATTGTATATTTAATAATTCTTTAAATTACTAAGATGAGAAAAATTTGGAAATATTTCATCATAGAAAATGGGCACCACATCTCATTCAGTCAATAAAGATGAGGTAGTATCAGATGCACATGTCAGTCAACAAGCAAGTGCAGAATAGCTGCTGAAAAATTCGATATTCCAAACCATCCTGTATCGTTGGCCATACTTTCAGTTATTTCTCAGAATAAAATGTTTAAAATTATGCCAGCGAGAATGCATATTCTTTAATTATTTTTCAGTTAAGAATCTTGTTATATTAGGAATTTTTACATAATAATATATATATATACTTTGTCTGGAAATTATGCTTTCTGCAGTTTATTATACAATGGATATTAACGAATATTTATTTAAAATAGAGCTGTAGAATTCAGAATGAAGGTTGTAAATTTGAAAGTTAAATGTGAATGCTAGTTATTTATTACGTTTCTGCATTTTCATTAAAATTAATAGTAAAAAATATAAATTTAGAAAATATGGATAATTTATTCTATTATATTTTTCCTCCGACGAATATCCTTTGATTTATTGCCATGTACGTATCTTCGTTATTTGAAACGTATGTTAAAATTAACACAGCAGCTAAATAAAAGCTACTAAAATATTTTAATTAAATTTGTAACAAACTATATATTACAGGAGTTTTGTGAGTGCTGCTAGATTGGTATTTTAAAGAATAAACTTAAAAAATGGATATCAGGAATTTTTTTCTTTAAATCGTAGACCTTTACCTACACCTTTTACGCAAGAATTGCTTGAACATAAAAAGGAATATATTTTACTTGCGAGTTTTCAGAGCAGACGTGGAAAGCCTCCGCTAGATGGCAGTGTTATTTATCTCCGTCTCTCGCTCTTCATCCAATGGGCATGCGAGAGCTCGTAGCGAACCCGGCATATAGTAAGTTCACGGATATCGCTTCTTAGGATACAAGGTCCGCAAAAAACGGACGATATCCCGATAAATCAAATTTTAACTCTTGGGAAAAAAGTTAGAGGAAGAATTCCATTTTTCAGGTGGATTTTAGCGAATTTTAGGAAGGATGTGATTCCATTTTCTGGAAAATCTGGTGCGGTCGCTCCGGTTTTTGAGTGATGATCCTGAGACTGAGGCACAACAGGTATGAGACTTGTTGCACGCAGAGCTGGCGAAGTTTCTTTCTGTGCTGTATAAACCACTGCGCGACAGGTGTGCTATGATTTAAGACGTGTTTCGCAACCAAAAGTTTCGTTTGTGCATTTGCTTATCCACCCTTTTTTAAAACACGGTTTTATTCATGACATTAGGAGGCATTTTGGACTAAAAATATGTTGGGCAGTTCTTAATCCGCTGAATTTTTTTCATCGCATTATTTTGGCTGTCTGGTGGTACTGCTTGGACACAGATTGGTAAGTTTAATTTTGCTTTAAAATTTAATTTTTAACATATTAAATTCTTAGATCTGTATTAATTAATTTTACTTCCATTTTACGTGTAAAATAATTATTACAGGCTTAAAATTCTTTTTCTCTACTAAAAAATGTGAGAAAATTTATACTTATGCATAGCTATTTATGAAGTGAGGGACGAATCATAGAAATAAATATTTAGTTATGAATATTGAAAAGTAATAAATATTTGCAAATGACTATGCTGGCTTAAAGTGTTATCTACGCATAATAGTATTCTAAATATGCTCACGTTCGGTTAAATATGATTTTGATTAAGTGAAAGATATATAATCAGAAAGAAAATTAATACTATTTCTGTAGGTCAATCTGCGCATCAAAAATAAAACTATTGCATGATTTCTTGCAACAACCTTAACCTGAAATTAGGGTTTTTTTGGTTTTTAAGAATGACCGATAGGATGCATCAGAGACATAGATAGCAAAACTGCGTATTCTGGAATAATACGATCAGTAATGTAATAAAATCTTGAGTTGGCTTAATTAAAATGATGTTTTGTTTAATTGACTTTGTGTTTATTTTTCTAACTACGAAGAAAATTTCTTAATAAAGCCATTCGTTATTGGATTTTACGTAGATTATGTTTTGTAGGTATACATTAATAATTCATAAATGGCAATTTGGTGATGTAATAATATTTAAGGAAATTTTTCCTGTTCTATTTTAAGCACTGAGAACGTTTTAGGATTAGTTAACAATCCTGCGTAGAAAAATCATTCTAAAATGAGGATATTTTCTTTGGACATAAAGCTCTCTGATGTAAATTTCATTTCTGTAATACTAAATAGGATTAAAAGTAATATGAGGAAATAATGAACTTAATTATATTGGGAATTTAAGACTTATAACTAATTTAGAGATTTTTAAATTTACACGAAAAGACACCAGAAGCTAACATCTTGCACAAACAGTTACATACCTGTTTATGGTAAGTGATTTGGTACTTTTTATGGTAAGGAATTGATTTTTTAAAGTTTAGAACGAAAAATTGCAATATAGCAGCAATCTTGTGGTGATAATATTTAAAAGTTTGACTGACAAATAAAAAAATATATTCACGTAGAAATTATTACTATATAGGATTTCCAAAAAAGTGATATTCACGAAAACTTTGTTGTTTTCATAAAATGCAGTTAAAAGTAATGTCTCTCGAGAGTATTTTAGACTTTAATAGTTTAAAAAAGAATAACGTTGAAAATTAGGATATCTCATGTCTTTATTAGATAAAAACTGTCTGAAATCAGAGCCAGATTTAGACTTGATAAGCTATTTGAAATATGGGGCCATTTATAAGTCTGTTATACTTCATTTTAATTTTTTGAGGGGTCCTAAGCTATAATAGCTTGTGAAGCTTATACGTCAGTCCTGCACTGTCTGAAATGCTTTAAAACGCAAAGATAAGATAATGATTGAATATTAAAAACAATGCACTGAGCATTAAGCTAGGTTAAAATGTGTATAGGTTTGGGATTAAAAACTTCCATGTATGACCCTTCATTCAATAATATTCGTGTGGAAATTTTTTATAATTAAGATGTAGAGTACCTTTTCTAAGTTCTTTTCTACTTAAAATGGACTACATATACCGTTAGTAAAGTGAATATAATTACAAATGCAAAAAATGATATTGTATTTTATAATAATTATAATTACATTGCAAAACTAAAAAGCAGTTCTTCAAAAAGTTAAAAAAGTATCGAAATTGTTACAGAATTTAAATGATGCATTAATGTGCTATTATACATTTGTGGATTAATTCTAAGGAAGAACGAATAAATTTAGAAAGTTTATTGAATTCCATCCTAATTTAAAGTTCATACATAGTACAAGATTTGTCCATCTTTTACTTATGAGTATGGAACTAGAATTGCCTTACTTTCACTAGATGATATTTTTAATAATATCCAATATCAGTATTTGAAAGCCTTTCTCAGAAATTGAAATGATATTTTGTTAGAATAATTAGTGTCTTTTTTGCATCATGAAACTCAAAAACTTCAAAAACAAACGAGCGCCAAACGATATATTGGTGAGAGAGGATTATACCTATGTTTTTTTCAGATGCAGAAGCCCTAAAAAGGTTTTATGCTAATATTGTACTTGTGCTTCATTTTTTTCAGCATACTACCTTCTTTTATGGAATATAATCCTGTTAATATTGCCTAGTAGGTACGGTTGAAGCTATGTAAGTTCTTTATTTTCAACACTTCAATTTAAATGTTTGTTAACTTTGATTTATACTTTATTTGTGTTCTATTTGAGTTAAGTTCTCTAGCTTGTTAAATAAAGATTTCATAGTTATTCTAACTTAATGTTTCTTTAATAAAACTGTGATAAATAGAAGATAGTGTACCCAAACGCCTGAACCGTGCTAAATGTACCGACATGTCATATTTAGATAAGTGGCGTAATATTTGTGTAATTGCAATAAGCATTAATTGTTCATAAAATACTTTAATATAACAGGTGCATAACTGGAGATATTTCAGTTTATTAACCTAATCCATCATTGGGACTATATTTCAAGTGCTGCTGAAGAAGTAAATCATATGCATGCGTTTGTAGCGCAAACATTATTTTGAAATCATCTCTGTTCGTTATTGTGTATATTATTTTACCTTAACTTAAGTGCTGCGCATTTTCAAAGTGTTTTAAAATAAAAGAGTGATTTAAAAAAAATTTCATTAGAAATTTATCTTAGTGTTCTAAAATGTAATGTTCTAGAATTGATTATTGTGTTAAAGAAGGTATGCTGGATATTTTGAAAATAATCGTTAATCAAGCATGTACTATAAAGGATTTTTAATTTAAAATCTGTTTTACAACAATATTAAATACTGCGATCTTAAATATCCCATCGCCTGTGCTTTGTGTTTTATCCTTTTATGTTTCATCCTTTTTCAACTGGGCGACCAACCCAGGCTGGAGCTTAAAATTTCACAGAAGTCTATTAGTGAATGATAGGTTTTTCCTCTTAGGATTTTTTTTTGGGGGGGGGACGGGCATTAATAATAATTTTTACTTCTGATGTATATATCAATAATTCTCACTGCTATTTTAAAGCTGAAATAAACTTCCAAGGGTGGTTTTGAAGTATCGTTTTGGTGGAGTTTAGATGGAATCAGCAATTCGTTAGATTGTATATTTTGATAAACATTTCACAATGATATACCTCAAATGTATTATGGAAATTTCTTTAAATTATGTTATTTTACTCAACACTTTCCTAGCAGAACATAAATAATAAAGCATCAAATTTCTGGTCATAAAAAATTGTTGCCCTGGAGACATAAAATTTTGTGGTTGTCCATGTGCCCCACCCACATCTACCAGTAAGTACTGCTTGCTAAGCGGAGTTGCAGAATATATTTTTTTCTAATTTGCTTAAACTTATTTGATCATAGAATTGAAGCTCAGGTGCAGCTTTCTTGACAATTAGACTTTGATTTAGTGAAAGAAAATCTTGGTTGGGTGAGTACTTAAATAGGATGTGATCAAAAATGATTGTAGCTAACATTTCCGTGAATTCTGGAATTCTATACAGTGAAACCTCGTTACAACAATATTTTAGGGACCAAATAAATATATTGTTGTAGAGAGGCATATTGTTATATCGAGGGCCCACATATTTTGAGCATTTAATAAGAGTTTTTTTTTTTATTATTATTAGTTTAAGGTGCATAATATACTACTTTTAAGTCTATATTTAGAAGAAATTAATTTGTAAAATACTAATAATAGTGGTTTAAATACTAAAAAAATAAATAAATAAGATAAATTTAGAAAATAAGCACAGAAATATTCACATACCTGAAAACACTTTTTATTGAAAATAATCCAATATTTTTGTTTGTTTATTGATTTTTTTAACTGTTAATTTCACCAATACTGTATGCATTGAGTCTAGTGCACGAAAATGTTCTTCATTTGTCGACGGAAGGCTTGAAAAATATGTCCGTAGAGAATTCACAGTTTCAAGAGCTTCCTGAGATGACAATAAGGACTGCGATGGACCTGTATTATTATCATCATCATCAATATCATCATCATCTTCATCATTGTTTCCTATCTCATCAGTAATTTCAGAGAGAATATCTTCATCAGTAACTCCTGCAAAAACCATAAGATCATCATCTGCTGTTAAATAGTCTTCTATACTAATTCCAAACTTTTTACCGCTTGTTTCCTCAAGTTGGGATACGGATTTTTTGATGTGCAAAACACATTCTTGATCATCTGAGAGATCAGTCTATGGAATTTTCATCATTATAAGATTTCTTATCTTCCATAAGGCCCACCAGCGGCCGAGCGGTGAAGTCGCTGAACACTGGTAGTTCGGTCCGAGGTTCGAATCCCGCGAACGGGCTGGCTGCATGGGTGTTTTCGTGGTTTTCCCCATGTGTGACGTGTATACGAGCCAGTTTCCCTTAGAAAGTCCTCAACGAAGGCATCCCTCCCCTTAGGCAGATAGCCCTAGTGTGCTTTGCCATAATTAAATACACACACGCACACTTATCTTCCATAACACAAAGACCGGCCTTTTTCCAGCAATTCCGAATGGTTTTTTTCTGTTACTTCCCACCAACTTCCAGCAATATTGTCACACACTTCCTTGACATTTACAGCTTTGAAAGGGTCTCCTATTTTATTTTCAAAGTTTACAAGTATGGAGTCCACCAACCGTTTTCTGTAATATGCTTTGAAGCACTTAATTATGCCCATATCAAGAGGCTGTAAAATTGAAGTGCAATTGGCAGGGAAAAAAGCGATTTCGATATTTTGTAGCTTTGGAAATGACGTGTGAGCACCGCAGTTATCTATCAACAAAACGATTTTTTTCTTTCTCTTCTTTATTTCATTGTCTAACTTCTGTAACCATTCGGAAAAAAATTTAGACGTCATCCAAGCCTTCTTATTTGCTTTATACTCCACGGGAAGACTTTTCACGTTCTTAAAGCACCTTGGCTTCAATGATTTACCAATGACAAGAGGTTTTATTCTATGCGTTCCTATGCTATTTGTACACAGAAGAACAGTCAGTCTCTGCTTTGATTTCTTCCCTTCATAACACTTTTCACCTTTGAATGCCAATGTTCGATCGGGTAGGAGTTGGAAAAACAGCCCAGCTTCATCTGCATTATAAATGTCTTCTGGAGCATACTTTTCTAAGATTTCTTTCATCTTGTTTTGCCGCCATTCATTTGCGTCGTTTATCGGGGCTGACTTTTTCTCTCCGTAAACTTCTTGGAAAGTTATTCAATGACGATCTCGAAAACTCATTAACCAACCATTGCTAGCTTTGAAAGTTTCGTTCCCTAGCATTGCTGCAAATTTCCGTGCTTTTGCATATAATAAAGGTCCATTTATTGGGACATTTGTTGCTCTCATCTCTTGAAATCATTTTAAAACAGCAGCATCAATGTTTTCATTTGTCGCAACTTTCAGTCATTTTCGCTCTGGGTTAATTTCATTTGAAGTTACAGCATCTTCGATTTGCTTTCTCTTCTTTAGGAACGTTGCAACTGTAGATTGCGATAATCCTTGTTTCTTATCCGCATCAATCTGCTTCATTCCCTCATCAATATCATTGATAAAGTTCAGTTTATCTCGAAAAGATAGTTGCTTTCGCCCTGCCATCTTAGGGAACAATATCGTGTGAAAGAAAGAAAAGTTTAAACCAAATGTTTCGCGTAGAACTCAAAATCGTTAAAGACTATAAAACAACCTTTGAACTCACTTTTCAGTACGTCACTTAACAACACCCCGCCTCCATCTCCCCCTGTTCCTCTAACAAAGGGCACTTGTTCTGTGACAAGGTGACCAGACAGGTCTAGATGTCCTTAAACCTTATTAGAATTCCAAAGCTTACTGGGAAATGAGACTAGGCATACATTTACACTTCACCCCCTCACCCACTCCAATTCCCAAAATGGTGGTCTTCATCTGTTTTGAAATCTGAACAATAGCTATTTATTCAGGGATAAGTTGAATATCCACAATGAGTCTTAATATACGGAAAAAATAACAAAAGAAAAAAAAAAAAAAAAGCATTTGAAAATCAAAATATTATTATAAAGGGAGAAAATAATACTGAAATTTAGATTGAAAAAGTCGTTTTACAGAGGTTTATTGTTCTAGAGAATATAGCAATATTGAGGGGAGATTAACATTAGTTTATATGCAAAATCACCGGGACCACAAAACATTATTGTAGTAGAGGGAGTTATTGTTGTATCGGGTATCGTTGTAGCGAGAGTTTACTGTATACACTTTCATCTTTAGAATCTAAGTTTGAAACTTCTGAATAATTTCATCGTGTACAAAAAATGCTATTGCAGTCTTTATTGGAACGACATAAATGAACTTGAAAATATAATTGCTATGGAGGTACTGACTAGGGTTTTTAAAAGAAAGTCTAGAACTTTTGAGATTTGTAAAAGATTAGTATATAAATTACTGACCTGCCAACAGTGACGGCGAGAGGTTTCGGGAGATAATTTAAATTCAGAGATTAAATGTAAATATTGAAAATAGGGGGACGAGAAATGAAGTATTTCTTTGATAACATTTACACGGCTGATGGAATTTTTCATCTTATAAAGGATATGCTTCTCTCAGGATTCAATATATTTATATCGATGACTGATTTAATAGGATCAGACAATTAATTTTAACTAGCTTGTATGTAAGTTAATTTGGTAAATTTAGGTTGAATACCTTCTGGAGAATAAGAGAGTATGCGGGGATTCGTTTATTATTGCTGAAAATAATGTGAGTGTATTTGAATAGGCAAAGAATGTAAGGGATGTTTGTAGCTTCATGAAATTATATATTGAATTGCTCTAGTGATATTGTGCTTATCAAGATAATTGCAAAATCACATTTTGGTAATTCTTTCTGTTAATTTTCCTATTCTTTCTCAAAAATTAATCGTAATGCCATTTGACGTAAGAAATGATGCCTCACAGGTTTTGGAAATGATTAAAACACTAAATCTCATTTGTGAAGGAAAAGCCAAAATAGAAACACAGGGTTAAAATATTAAAATAAATAAGGGTGTTTGGGAAAATAATTGCAGGTTTAAGTTTGAGAGAAAGTGAAAATGAAAGCTGTGCTTTGCGGGTGTAGTTTCTGAATGACATTAAGTGTTTTCCGAAGAATGTTCAAACGTATGACTTTTATTAAGCTTTCGTCAGCGGGCGTTTGCGCATATATCTTACTATCTCTTACATTCTGGTAATTATTTCCGGTTTGAGAGGATTGGTAGCTACCTGAACGTGTGCAATTTATTTCCCTGAGTGAGCGATCCCGAGATCCTATGTAATAGATACAAAAGATTGTTGGGTTTCTCTTAAGAAACTGATCACTGTCAATACATATAAGTAATCTCTGTGGTAATGAGTAATAAGTATAAGTATATAGTAAAAAGTTTTAGGGAACTCGTATATTAAAATGCGTACACATGTTTTTCATGTTATTTATCTATCTTACTTTAAAATAACAATTTACTCCATGTTGCTATATAATTATTTCGGAATGAGTAAAAATTTATTTAAAATGGCAGTTTGCAAGAAAATGAATACGGCAAATATTGCTTTTAAACAGTTTGATCAATAAATAGACATTCCTTAAATTTTAAAATGAATTCACATCAAAACTGTGCAACTACCGATTATTAAATTTTATCTGACACTTTTCTGGCTTTAAGGTAACTTATTTGACATGTGCTTATTACATGTGTTTGCTTTCTTTAATGTCAAATAAGTAAGCCTGCGATTTTTAATGACTTACGAGTCGGATGAATGATTTTTTATGAAACTGAGATCATAACCATCTTTTTCCGCATTTTATTGTTTTCTGCAAGTAAGCTTTAGAAATAATTTAAGCGAAATGATGCTGAACTGCTGTCTAATCTTTCATAAACTATTGCCCATTTATTAACGTACTAGTCATAAGATTAATTTAGTGCTGTGTAACTGTAATAAAATTGCTATTTCATAACTGGGAGTCATTTACAATAATTAGATGCTATTGCAGAGATTGTGAAGTGTTTGCACCCAGAACTCTGCTATTTTTTTAATGCATAAATATTGGTTTTCGGTTTAAACATAGCATGAACTCCTTTAATATTTTTAATGAGTTTATTTTTATGCAAAATTAAAATAGAAATCTCATCTGAAACCAAATATTTGTGATATTACAAATTTATAATTGGTTTAGAAATTTATTCTTTGGCGCAGAAGTCTCCAGACTGGAAGCAGAGGTATACATGTACATCGTAATCAAAATACCACTTAAAATGTTGTGAAAGTATTCACCTATATTATTCCAATACGGTAGGTATAACAATCTTGGTTTCAATGTACATTTCTTGGCTTAAACAATTAAATACGTTTTCAGTTATAAAAAGAAAAAATAAATTTTTATTTCAATCAATTAACAGCCTATTCGTTTTTTCCCCACTCAGTTATAAAATTCCGCATATTTTGCAGAAATTCAATTTTCTTGTTATTGGCGAATTTATAGTATTCCTTTGCAGTGCGGCTTAAAGTATACTGGAAAACAATACGAGTTTTAAAATTTTGCATCAGAAAAACGCGAAGCTTTTGTCAGAAAAAAGGAGACAAATAAATCTATTGTGCAGTCTTGTTGTCTTACGAAATACAAATCCAGCTTTACTTCTGCTAAACCAAATATCTTCCACAGTTGGCGAATTTTAGATTTCCTTGAGGCTTTTTGCTTTTCGTACTGAAGTAATTTCAGTACATTGATCAATGGCTCAAATGCTAACCCATTTTCAGAACATTTTTAATTATATTTTAAATTACTAGATAATACCAGTTGCTTTGTTTCTTTCCGTTATTTATCTTCTCCCTTTTATTATAACATTGGGTTAGCTACTCGTTTAATCTCAAAATTTCGTCAGTTTTGGTTTCTGCTTTTATTATTTGCCTTTTACTTAATTGCAGATGCAGAAGACGATCGTGTTTAAATCGCTGAAAACGTTTCTGCTAAAATAAAATCTATGAAATCAACGTTGTGTGTTCTGACATATTAGTAACTTAATTTATTTTTACAATAGAGAAGTTTACTTTTAATGGACAATTTAACAATGTTTATTATGTGCCAGATTCCGAATAATTTACTTTCGAGTATTATACCATCATTTTGTTATTACCACTGCTATTTCACCGGTTAGTTTCTTCGTAAACCGATTTTCTTTATTCTGAGAAATACTGATGATAATATTTCTATTGCTCCGCAATAAAAAAATTTGGCTTTTTATTTTATATTGAGCCTTGTTGATGCTCGATATAGTTAATTAGCTCCAGACTAATCATAAATCTGTTGTATAAAATTTTAATCCATTCTATTAATAATATACGTTAAAAACTGCAAGAAACGAATCACAAGAAGTTATGACTTTCCTCTTAGAGCAATCTACTCACGAATCAAAAATGAAAATTGCAAAAATAAAAATTTTCTTTCTCTGATTGAAAAGAACTATATTCTGCATTTGTTTAGCTAATAATTTTAGCAAAGACATGCGTCTCGTTTCTCTAATTTCGTATTTTTTCACCAAATATTTTCCTTGATACTTAAAAAGGTTATGAATGATTAATAAAAATATACAGTTCAGGAAGTGCCTGTTTAAGATTTATTTCACAAATACTAAAAGGTTGTCAAAAATGCTTTTTATATGGAAAATCTCCCAAATGAACAATTATACACCACTAATTTTTCCTCCTACCTCATAGGCTTCGTAGCTTGTTGAATATTGAAGTCAAAGTATCTATGAACTGCTTTCCTGTATTATACCCTGCAGTACAAGCTAACTGGTAAGCCAGTTTAATAATACATAGATGCTGCCGCCACGGAAGCATGACATTTTAGAACTATGACGCTACAGAAAGAAATTGCATGAATTTACGGAAGCAATTTGTAGGCAGTAATACCATATTTTCTGTTGACCGGTCTTCGATTCTTATGTATTCCAAGAATTTCCTTGTTGAATAGCTTGTTGTATTGTCATTTTAAATATACTCAATAACATAAAAAGGGACTGTTTGAGATAGTATCACGGCCAAATAATTCGATAGAAGTATTTGGCTGTGATACTATCTCAAACTTACATGAGTGCTACACATATCCTGATGTGAGTAGACTTGTGTGGCGGTGCATTGCCTTGTGAAGAACCAGAATATCAGAACGAAAGCAAGGTATGAATGGGCAGTTCATAAATGATGAACACATAGTGAAGATATTTGTACATGCACTAGAAGTCCCAAACAATGCCAGCTAAATAAGGATTTTACAATTATGCAGCCATCACGAGCCAGTAAGTAAAACAGCTGGTCACAGCCTTCGCCTAATGGGTTTTTTTCCAAACAGGGATGGTAAAAAAACGGTTTGAAAAATTACTCTTTAGCCAAAACTTTTGTTTGTAAGTCAAGTGGCAGTTTCCAGGCTCAAGGGAAGTGCATAGCTATTTATCTTGCTGTAACATTTTCGGGTGGGCTGTTCTGGTTCTTTAGAATATTTTTATAATCAGACTGCTATCGTAAGTTCCTACTCTGGCAGAATTTCTATAGTCAGGAAAATAGGACTGTTATCCTGGCAAATTCAAATGTTACATACATTTCGAAATACCGTGACCCGTTTCATGGATTTCTATTAATAAACTACATAGAAAATTGCTTAATTTCCGCCATACAAATGTGGGTGATAACTTACCATTTTTATGGCAGAAAAAAGAACTTTGAATTTTTACAGGTGTCTATTTCTGTTCATATATCCTAAAACACAAAAGCGTTGACGTGAATAGAAGGCTTTTGTATGCATTCTGAAAATGTTCATATTAACCAATTTCACCGACACTTAAGTGTATATGTACGTATGTCTTGTATAATAACATAATTCCACCAACACATTTGTTATTGTGCGAAATAGTTAGTGTAAGAAGAACCTGCCGGTCAAAGGATAATAATTGATATAATGATCAACTGTGGTGCTTAGTAAACGAATTAATCTGTTTCACATAAATGAAATCTTGTTAAATATGATATGTAAAATATATGTCCACTTAAGAATTTAGAATGATGGATCTCATGTTTTGTCTCTAGAAAGTTTCGGTAGCGATTCGCATGTTTTTTCTGTATCCGAATTTTCCCATTCATACAAAATTGCAATTACATGCATCTCAAAATTGTTCTATATTGATTTCTGTGACACTAATTCAGGGATGCATAACATCTTTCTCATATTTATGTTCTGAATCCACACTTCCGTATCGTACATAATGAACTTTTGAGTGCTTAAATTTCCATAATCAAAGATAGTAGATTACTTGAGTAATTCTTAAATATTTTTGATTCTTATATACTGTGTATGTAAGTTTAAATTTTTGTTTTGTATTGTACGTATTGAAATTATGATTATGAATATAGGTTAGAGTAGACTGAAGTGAACTTCTTGTATTATCGCGAACTTGTTGCTTCATTTATCGCCAAGTTGTTGTTTCCTTTATGGTAACCTGAGTAGTTGAATGATCCGTAAATATACTTTTACTTAGAATTGGGTGCTCCTTTGACTTTTTAAGTGAAAATATACCCATGCGTACATGAACAAAGTCGAGGGAGTGCGCAATGCCAAGTTTGTTTAATTCTCTGATGTTTTTTGAGTGAAAATAGGCCGACGTGTGCATGGATAAAGTCAAGGGAGTGCGCAATGCATACAAACTCTGTATCCATGTACCGCCAAAAATCGCCAAATTTCACCAAAGGGTACCCGCAAATATACTTTTACCTGAATATATATTACTGAACAAATTCTGGAATAAGATGCTGAACGGTATTAAGTTTCATTCTGCTAACTTCTGAATAATGTCTGCTCTATATTAGCATTCTGTTTGTGAAGTATCCTGCAGTGTCTCATAGTATTTTGTAGTAAGTTTTGTCGTACTCTAAACCCCTCATCTTCTTCATTTGCACAATGCATTTAATTTCCGTTCTGAATAATCGCTAAACGGATAGTTTAATTAATTTGAACCTGCATATCGTAATCAGAAAATATTTATGAATTACGTACTTAGGAAACCCTAAGAAAGAAGAATGGAGTCAGTCACCTGTGTATTCAGTGGCATACTAAAGCGGAAAAATAGAAATAAAATTCAAATACGTGCGAAACTTTTATGTACATCCTTCCTCTGTTGTCCTTATTTCAACTACTGTTAATAAAATTCAGCAAACCTTTAAAAACTGTGTGATTATTTAAAAAATGGTTTAAGTACAGAAGAAATTTTAAAACTGTAAATTAAAAAGAACTTTTAAAATGAAATAACAATGAGTATTGAACAATATTGATTGAAATAATGGTATAAACGTCTTTATGGAGATAAATTGGAAACATTTGTAGTTTCACAGTAAGTACGTAGATTATAAGACATGGAATTCTTAAGCTATGAAAAACATTACATGAAATTCAACAATTGCATGGCAATCGATCTTAGTATGTATTATATTCCAGTCATCAGCATCTTTGTTTGAATCAATTCAGTAATTAAACTTTAGAAATATAGACATGCACTATAAAGCCTCGGAAACATAATTTGATGAATACAATATAAGAATAATAAAATGTAAAGTTTTATGCTTCATTATTTCATTTTAAAATGCCAAATAAGTGCAAGCTTAACGCAGAACACTGAATATCCCAATAAAGCAAAACATTACAATGAAGGGAAAAAATTTAATACTGTAATTTACAAAGGTAATGGACGGGCTCAAAGTTATAGATAATTGAAATAATCTAAATAGTAAGTTATAGAACTTTCTCTAATTGATAATAGCATTTCGTGCTCTTACAATAGACCGCAATTAAATACATATGTTTTGAATTATTAAAAATATTTGCCAAAATTCTTTTTAAAATGAAAAAGAAAATCGGGCATTTAATTTTCAGTTAAAGTTACAGTACGCAATTAAGATAAATTTCATAAAGACATTTACAAAAAAAATGATATCTTATGAATGTATTTTGTAATTCGGAGATAATAACATCTCTTAACAAATTGTTTGAAATAAACCTAATTTTTATAGGTAGACTAGTAGTTAAAACTTGACCCTTACAATTTCGAAGAGCTCGGCCCAGTGCGAAAAATTCATAATAATGGAAAAGTATCCCAATTTTGTAACGACACGGCAGGAAAATCCTCCATAAACTAGCAACAAATTAATTAATTTCTATTCCAAAATAATTTTCAAATTATTTATAAGAAAAGGAATCCTTACAGCAATGCAATTTGAAAGTATTGTCTGAAAATAGGCAATATCGGTAGATAAAAACTGCATTGAGGATTAATGCACATTTGCCAGCTTATGGATGAACTCGGTGAAGACACTGATTGATCGCTGTCGGACAACGAATTTCAAAAATTTCAGAAATTTCTATAAATTCGTATTTATAACAGCTCGTCGAAACAGCTTTTGGGGTTTTTCGTAATTTTAGCAGTTAACTAATTTGCCACTAAATCTACCAAATATTGCAAAAGACGCCAGATTTCAAAATATGATATCTAGAGTTTTACCGAAGCTTATAAGTTGCAAAATCTACATTTAGGAGATTTTGTAGTAAAATACAGCGAAAGGATTAGGTATACAAATCAAACATGAAAATTTGATTATGTGTCTACAACTGAGAAAAATAAGCATATGCAAGTATTTTAAAAATATAACAATGCATTAGAAAGGGAACCTGCTAAAAATATGAAGCTTAATGAAGTATACTAATCAAAATTAAATGTTTACTTTAGAATACTCATTACAACTGAAATTAAAATAGCATTTTTAAAATCTTCAGAAAGATTAGTGGTTTCCTTGCCTACGCTAATCTTTTATGCATTTCAACAGAAAATTTCAAAAATAGTCACGTTAACAGCTCATTTGATAATCTACGCAATTCTACAGTAGATCTCTAGAAATCTAGCAGTGTGGACTAATTCCAATTACAATTTATCCCCTTCCTAGAAAAGCTATTCAGTAGTCTTTTTTTTTTTTTTTGTTAATTTCAAAACTGATTTATCATTGGAAGAATTTTAGTCTTATGTTCATTGCATTTTTTACCAAAAAAATTAGGTGTTACGAAATTAACTATTTTTATAAGTATTTCTCTAAATGCAAATCCAAGACGCTTTTTTAGACTAATTTACGCTTTGAAATTGTCTAACATCACGATCTGTTTTCATACGCATTTTTACTAAAATAATGAAATTAATGTTTGATTTACGTAAGTCCTGAAATTTAAAAAAATTGTGTGCTTTTTAAACTAAATTAAAAATTTTTGTTGATACAAAATAGCACAAATTAATTAACAAGAAACTGAACTGTTCTTAGAAAGATTAACAAGCGACCTAGATAATGAGAATTTTGAATAACTGGAGTTCAGAGAAATGTAGCTTATTTTGATTGTGATCAAGTTAAGCAAACACCTGAAAGGGTTTTTTTTTTTTTTTTGTTTTTTTTTTGGTAACTCTGCTGTAAACATTTAAAATTTTCTATAGATGATGTATCAATGTATTAATATTCTCATTATAATTTTTAATTTTTAAGAATGAAAGGAGCGTTTTGAAATTTGGCATCTTTTTTTTGAGCGATAATAACGCCGAACGATAATACGAATTTTGTTAAAATGATTTGAAAGTGTGAGATAAATGTTTGAATTTCTTCGTAAATTTCGCTCTAAATTTTACAAAATCTAATATTTAGGCATAGAATCGAAATATGGAAAACAATTGCCATGTTATTTCAGAAAACGTTCGATTTTGTGTCAAAATACCTATGTTAGAAGGATGCTATATATAAATCTAATATGTATCCTAAGTCGCGCTTTCGAGACACGAAAAATGCAATTTGAATTTTGTAAATTGGCCTAGTAGAACGGGAGATACAGAACTGTACTTTTTTATTTATTATTATTATTATTATTTTTTAGCAGTGTGCATCATGCCTTAGAAATGTTTTTTATAAATAATCTCGTTCTTACAATGACTTTATAAATTAATTTAAGTGTGCGACGAAATTAAATTTCATTCCTTACTTTCGAGTTCGTGACGTAGAATGCAGCTAGACATTAAATCAAATACTATATAAACCAAACATCTCAATTAATTCAAGTTCAAATTAAATTCTACAATCAAAATTTCGAAAAATTAATTCCATTAAGAACATAAAAATATATTCGGAGAATAGTTCACCTTATTCAACGAACTGCTGTAGTTTCATGAAATTGTGACGATTGTTTACTCTCCATGCATTAAACACATTTGTAAATTGGTAAAATTAATGAATAATATTTATTAATCATGAATCAGAGGAACTTACTAATGACATTTATTCTCCAAGAATCAAATAAGCGCAATAATTGAGAATGAAAGACTGGTTTGGGGACTTCGCAGTGTCAGATAACAATGTTCTGAATACACGATGCACATCACTGTCTTAGAACATCAAAAAGTACTGGAGAGAAAACAATGTAGTGAATCAGTGTCATCTATCGGCGGATAACTCAATCCGAATCAAGTGCCAGAGGGACTCAGTCGGTGCGGTCTCAGTCTGTTATTGCTTTCCTTGTAAACGCGGTAAGCTGGCAACAACAACAAGGCAGCTCCTCTCGTACTTTAAAATTAATTGCATTTAAATTTGTTTCTTCGTGCTTGCTTCACATTTTTTTATCATGTGGTCTGAGTTAATAAGTGGCATGAATGAAAGGAAAGATACTACAGTTTATAACTTGAATTTAACGATTAGTAAAACTAAAAATAAATGTCTTAAGCGTTGCGAGATAAAAATGTAAGGACAACCATTTGTTATCTAAAAATATACATGTAAATGTTTTCAATAATAATGTGTAAAGGCAATGAAATACGTGTTTTTTCTTAATGTTGTAATGAGGATTTGTTATGAAATAAAATTTTCAGAGAAATAATGATTACTTATTCAGAAGAAAAAAGTGCTATTAGAAATGTGGATGCTAAAATTAGTTCAGATAAAAAAAATGATAACATTTAAAAAGAAAACTGACCTTACGACGCATACTGAACAACATATCAGTTCATGAACTTCATTCTTTAAAGAGAGATGAATCGAAATGTCTGCTGACTTAGTTTCCTATGCGATTTCTAAAACATCGGATTTTTGTTCTTTTAAAAGAAAAGCGCGAAATATTTAAATAATAAACTATTTTTATTTCCACATATTGAAGTTATTTATTATTATCAGTCAGACGTATTAATATTAAAGAGAAATTTTATGGCATAATTTCGAATTTATGGCATATTGTGTGCAATTCATTTGCAAAGAAAGGGAAAAAATGTTACTAAAATTAGTTTTCGGTTTGTACGGATTAAATTAAAATTTGCCTCATGAAGATGATTATAGAAAGAATCAACTGATTCTTTTTTTATGAAGAGAAAATGATCTACCAGACGATAAAGTAAGGAATTGAAACAAATAATTTCACTTTTATCAAATATTACATATTTTATCTTTTAGAAACTTTAGCTCTTTCTAAAGATTCAAATCTTAAGAAAATTCTTGAAATTAAGGAAGAAATACATCTTCTAAATTTGAATAACTGCCAAAAATAAAATGTTGAATCTTCTTTAATACCAATAAAAGGCTCTGTTGCATTTCAAATGTTGGTCAGGAACACAAATTTGCGTTTAAGTACCCATTAATTTTATCTCTAAGTTCTAAGCAATGTAAGTTTTTGTTTGCGGCTATGAGCTACATAGTTGAATTGACACTTAATTGAATAAACATGCATAAAAATAAAAATAAAGATATAATGTGAAACATAAATTCAAGATATAAAGAGTCAGAAAAAAGCTCAGCACTTAACAGTGAAGTTAGCATCATCAGTTTAGCTCAGACTGACAAATTTCAAAAGAAATGGAAAATATGTTTAAAAAAAGCCTGATTTAACACTTGAAGAATTTTTGCATTCAAAAAGTTTAAAATAAAAGCTGAGGAGTCAACAGTAAGAAATCCAAGTTAATTTATTCTCATCTAAAATTCATCCGTTTGCGAAATATCAAAACTTTTTAAATTTGACTCGTGAGTATTTAATCCTATTGTCGGGAAATTACAAAAATCTGGCTTGTCTTTCCTGCATCGTCTTTAGAAACTAAACCACAAATATTTTTAAGAGATCAGGTTATAAGTATGACTTGCGAATAATTTCTACTTAGTTCTATTAAAAAATTCAAAATGCATAAGATCAATGCAATTGTTTCATCAGAAGAATCTTAAGCAAGTATAATAAAAACTTCTTGTACCTTCTACTGCAACTACAATATGACAACAGATGTGAAACTCTAATCTTATATTTATTAAATGCTTAAGACGGAAGATCTGGTTTGGAGTATTTCTATTTACAGCTGTAAGCAAGGCCTAAGATCACATGAATATTGAAAATTAGTGAGCATCCTGCTTTAAATTCTCCTTATGTCGACAGTAATAAGGAACCGAAGCCACTAACCAATATTAATTTCGTTCTGATTTCATTTCGCGATAGAAAGTTGATCGCATAAGGAACGTTTTTGAGGATTGCGCTGTATCTTTTTAAAAGGCGTCTTTTCTTTGCTGAGGGCTTTGGAATATTTGACCATAATTAATTAACGCTTACCTAACTCATGCATTTTCTTTGAGAAATGGCTTCTCAAAATTTTTGCTTAATCATATAACTTTTTGTAAGGTAAAACATCTCATTACTGTTGTAAGTTTTTTTCCTTAAACAATTTCAATATCCAAAAATGTAATCCAGATTTCAGTAACTGCAACTCTTCTGACATCAACGATTTTAGTGAAAATTTCCAGCTTCGTTTAACTTGTCCAATGGAAAATGTACCATATTTACAAGAGACGCTGCAAATAATAAACCTGTGCTTAAGTAATATATAATAACGGTGAATTTACTTTAGATGAATTTGAACAACTGATTCAGTCGCAGATATAATTTTCCAAAGGAAATGCTGGAAATCAAGCTATTATTTTGGAGGAATATTGTGGCGAAAATGTTGCCTTCATGGCATTACTGTAAACCTATAATTTGTGTACAGAATGAGGAAATGCAGAATAGCATTTGAAACATAATAGTTATTACCAAGTTGATTCTAGCACGGAGCAAATGGAGTTATGCCGATGAAATTGTCACGTGAAGAGGAAGAGCACAGTCAGGATTAATGAAAACGGGACATTAATTAGTCGACAAGATTTTCCTGCTGAATTCAATAAGTAGTCTATATCTTAACTGTAAATCTGTAGGAAGGAGATATAGTTATACAATCATTTTATTAAACAATAAGCACGATAAGGCACTGAATACGTATTTAAAATTAATGATTTGTAACCAAAAAATATAATTATTTTACACTAATAGAGAACTAGAGAAACAGATATTTTACATTCCTTAAGAGATGTAGAATCTTGCATTCGAGAGATGTTTAATCAATGTTTAATTTTAATTTCAGTTCTGATAAACGTATTTCCTGTTTTTTTTAGCAAGGTTTGATAATACGTTTGTTGAAAATACATTTTCTGGTATTTTTCTTCCTTCCGTAATATTATCAAAAGAAGTTTCGGTATTATATACATATGTAAATGCTAAAGATTTAAATCACATATATATAATAACCATTTTTATCTTGGTCGCATGTGCCAACAAAAGAATGTAAAGTTCAGTATAGATATTCCCTAGTTGTTGAGTGGCGAAGTTCAGAGGCACTGGAATGGAATTTAATTCGCTTACGTCCAGCTAAGACATAAAGACTTAATCGAAAAATACTTTTATAGGTTTCTTAATATTCATCTCATATAAGAGTCAGAATTCCATAGACAGCTTTCCGCAAAGGTTTTTGTTTATTTAGGCTTAGTCTTCGACTGCTTTTTTGATATTATTTAATTAAATACATAGTAATAAAAGAATGTACACTGCTCAAAAAAAAAAAAAAAAAAAAAAAAAAAAAAAAAAAAAAAAAAAAATGGGACAGTCCTATATCTCCCGATCTACTGGGCCGATTGACAAAATTCAAATTGCGTTCTTCATGTCTCGAAAGCGCGACTTAGGATATATATTAGTTTTATATATAGCACTATTCTAACGTAGGTATTTTAACACAAAATCGGACTTTTTCTGAAATAACATACCAATTTTTTTACATATTTCGATTCTACGACTCAAATTACGCCTAAATATGAAATTTTGTAAAATTTGGAGCCAAATTTACGGAGAAATTCACAAATTTATGATGGCACTTTTTTGTCAGTTTGCGCCAAGAATAGTTCACTTGGCGAACTTCTTAATATATGGCAACCTAGTTTTCTTTCCCGTAAGAGGAAAAAAAGTCACCATCGTTCCTTTTTTCCAAATAATATTCTTTATATTATATTTTTAATTATAACTTATTATTTTAAGTAATTTTTTCTTTTTCGAATTTCATTTTAATTGCTTAAGATGCATGGTTTTTTTTTTCGAATAACTATTTTAAAAATTTCTACTTACCTATTCGAACTGCGTAAATAAAGGTGCAGCATTTATTTTTTTTCAAATAGTTTTCTTCATATATATTTTTTGTCATAGTTATTATTTTAGGTAATTTTTAAATTCTTAACTTTTATTTTAATTGTTTGTGTTGCATTGTCTCTTCAGATAATTGTTTTAAAATTTTCTATTTATTCCTTCGAATTGAGCATTTTAAATCTATTTATTAATATAAATTTTCCAGAATTTGATTTTATTTATTTGAATTGCGTTTCTTTCGGAGGAATACTCTGTAACCCAGACTACGATGCGTTTGAAAACTGCATATATTAAAAGAGAAAATACAGTAAAGCACAGTTAACACGCCTTTCAATTTTCCGTTCAGAAAAGATATATATAAATAAGAGAGACATTTAACTTAGGATGACTTGCATACACTGCTTTAAACAGTTTTATCATTGTGCCCATTGCTTTAGACAATTTTATCCTACATTTGGCTTCTTAAATGTTATTCATATTTTAGTCAAATATTTTATTTTTGAAATCGTAAAAATCAAATATCATAAGATTAAAAAGTTTTAAATTAAAAAAAAAAATACAAATACTAAATTTTACCGTTAGATGTATTTTTTCTTCTCTTTTTCTTCAGGCATTCTACTTTATTCTTGCTCTTTTTCTTTAAACATTCCGCAAGTATATTAAAAAATATCCAATTTTCGAAATATCTTGATATTTCTGAAAATCATTTTAAATAAAGTTATCGCCTTCCATTTCATAAAGGCCCACAAACGGCCGAGCGGTAAAGTCGCTGAACACTGATAGTTCACTCCGGGGTTCGAATCCCGGTAAACAGACTGGTTGCATGGGCGTTTTCGTGGATTTTCTCATGTGTACCGTGTATGCCAGCTGATTTCCCTTAGAAAGTTCTTCACAAAGGCATCCTTCCTTTGAGGCAGATAGCCCTGCTTTGACGTAACTTAATAATTCAATTCAATACATTTCATCAATATTTGGTCAGAGCTTTTATCAGTCTTTAGAGGCTAAACATTTTGAAGGTATGAGATGAAAGGAAAGACTGGTTTCATTAAGAGGTTTTGGTTTATTTAATTATGACAAAGCACACTAGGGCTATCTGCCTAAGGGGAGGGATGCCTTCGTGGAGGACTTTCTAAGGGGAACTGGCTGGCATACACGTTGCACATGGGAAAAACCACGAAAATGCCCAAGCAGCCAGCCCGTTCGCGGGATTCGGACCTCGGACAGAACTACCAGCTTTCAGTGACTTTATCGCTCGGCCGCTGTTTCATCAGGAGGAAAAAAAAAACATCTTTAGGTGACATCCACATACATCACTGGATAAACTTCTGAATCTTCAAATAATTCGAATGAGAAAATCATGGGATTCTCCATTTATGATACCATATGATGTTCTATAACGTAATTTAAATTTATACAACCATATAGTCTAAACCATATTGTCTTTTCTGTTAACCACAAGCTCAATTAATGGTATTTGCTGGTGTACACGTCCAAGTGTTTTTTCTTTGAACACCTAAATTCATTGAAGTATCCTGAAAGTATCTTCAAAAGCGTCCAACTTTTTGAAACATCTTGGTATGTCTGAGAGCCAAATTTCCCTGGAAATTTTTGCTTACTTTTCTCCCTAATTTTCTTCTTTCCTTCTACAGTTATTTTCAGTGCACACACAAGAAAATTAAGATTTTTCGATTGCTAGACTTCCATATATTTTGCTTTCTTGTCAATTTTTTAAAATATCAATTACATGAGTTGCGTTTCAGCTGAAGACAGCTTTTCATTTTCTAGTCATTTTAACTATAAATAAAAAAAAAGCGAAGTCCAAAGGATAACTATTTTAATTAAAAGATTTTTGCTAAATGACAAAGAAATAAAACAGTCCAGCAGGGTTAATTCTGTACCACCGAGTAACCCGATTCTTATATCGGCTGAAACAATCTAAATCATATTAAAGATCATGTTTTTTTATACAATCTATAACGTGAGAGAAAAATTAGCTTCTTAAAACATTATTTCTAAGAGGATTAATATAAAAGATTATATTTATATATATATTTTTAAAGCTGGGACTTGAACCAAACTGTAAAATTTTTAAAGTTTAATTTACATGGTGGTTATAATTAAAGTTCCAATTTGAAATGGTCATAAAAGGAAAACTACCGTACCAAATATTATCAAACTTGGGAATCGTGTAAAGGAGGTTATGAGAATTTATTTTCAGCGAGGAAAAAAATAGTTAAAAAAACTCATCACCAGGGGGAAAATGACGCTGTATACAAGATTCTTAAATGAAAAAAGACACGAAAACATCTGTTAAAATGTGTTTAATATTTTCCGAAACGTGTTACAAAGCATGTTCAATGTAGCGTCTAGCATTTTCCGAAAGCAAGTTAAATCCTGTTACTGCATTCTCAACAGCAGCTCTTAGCATATCGGGAGGAATGTTACGGACATGTCAGTGTTTAACATTTTTCATTTCTGCCAAATTGTTTAGATTATCACCATAAACAGTGCTTTTGAGAAAACCCCATAGCTAAAAGTCACAGAGCTTGAGGTCTGGTGGGAAGAGGGGAAGTGTTGGCGTATAAGACGTTCATTTGTGAAATGTTGCCTAAGTAACTGTGCGACACACGTGAGGTGGGGCCCAGCCGTGCATAAAAATCGTAGATCTAAAATGCCACGTTACTGCAGTTCATGTATCACGAAACATTTTAACATTGCATTGACTCTAAATGAGCTGCAATCACAGTAGTCCAGCTGTCGACTGTGTTTCAGAGAAAAATGGTTCAGTTATAAAACTAGCTGTCATTCCACACCAAACGGTGTGGAATGACTGCTATGCAATCGAATGCAGTAGGAGAATGCAATGGAACTAGATAGATAACATGAGGGATTTTTTTTGGCCCAAATCGATTAAAAGCGTTTTGAATCAGTATCTTCATGTTTTAAAGCCGAATTCAGGCTTCAAAAATTACAAATTAGCGATCTGTAAGAAAACGATTTCCAGATTGTACGCACTTGTGCGAGTGATTTGCGATCTCACATTTTCTAATCGCTAATTCGTGGTTTTCACGGACGAATTTCTCACTTAAACGGATGGCGCACTCGACTTTTATCGAATTTAACGCCTTTAAATGGTAATTTTCTTACTTCAAAATTTCTGAAGGGTATGCAACATATAAAACCCGTGTAACAAAAGGTTAAGTTAGATTCCGACCCATATTTCGTTTAAAAATATTGCATACAGCGCCATTTTCCCCCTGGTGGTGAGGTTTGGAACTTCCCTTTTTTCGCGGAAAATAAATTCCTATGATCTCTTTTACACGATTACCAGGTTTGATAACATTTGATCCAGTAGTTTTTGTTTTATGACCGTTTCAATGTGGAAATTTAATTATAAACACCCTGTATATTATTAAATTTTAATTGAAGCTATGCGTTATATGTATACCATGCGTAAGATTTCCGCTTTTATAGAAAAAATAAAGAATCGAAGCAAATATACTTAGGATAATGGAATAAAACTGAAAAAAATTCCCTCCCTCCGAAAATAAAATATTGAAACTTCGACCTTCAATTTATTGGATTATCGAAATATTCAATATGACCTATCTTCTAAGTCCTAGTTCCAACAACAATTCCGTCAAAAATTCCGAATTACTTAAGCTGATGTAAAAGATTTAGTATATATTCACTGTATGTTAGTAAAGTAATCAGAGTGTAATAAAAATAGATTATAGAATTTACGCCATTATCTTTTTGTCTGACTGCACAACATGTAATGGAAGAGAAGGCTTGTAGAGATCTGTTTTTGATATGCCTCTAAAAGTAGATGTCATACTCCTTTTGTCTCTTCAATATCAAAAAACATTCCTTTGAGAGGCAACTTTAGTTTTTGTGAAAGAAAAAAATCACAAGAAGACAAATTTGAAAAACATGCAGGACAATTGAGTACACATACTTATTTTCGGAACACAAGCGGTACCCCGACTGGTTATTGAATAATGAAAAGATGCATTATCATGCAATACAAAACATTTGGAATACGTTGTCTGACTGAAAACGTAAGATTAAAAGTCATCTGCTTAATTCACAACCATTTACAAGTCAACTAATGGGGCAATTGCAGAATCGTTTTGATCCTGAGCTTCTAAGACAAACCTTATATCACTGGATTTAAACACTTCTTTAATCTTCCGAGAACGTTCCATCTTTAGCTCATATTCCAAGAATATTAAGTGAATACAATTACTGCAAAGAAAATGAATATTCATTTGCACTACGGCTTGGTAGTTCTGCTTTTTATGTCTAAGTATACAACAATATTTTAAATATTTACAAATAAAATATTAAATTGGAGATTTAATATTTTATTGGAGCCTCACCAGTTGCCTAGCATTTGAAGATTGTTAAATACTAACTGTTTGTTGCGAAGTCTAACCCAGGGTTTTGCATGGTTGGTTTTCGTAGTTTTCTAGGTTCTCTTTACAAAGGTTCTCTATGAAAGCATCTTAACCAAATAGCTCCCACATTCTTTCTATGTTCAAATAACCAACTAACCTAGTTTAAGCGAGATTTCCAAATGAAGTTACTAGCAAAACCCGAATACTCATTAAAAATCATGTAGCTTGCCAATCAAGAGTAACATGAAAGATACGGCGCCAATAATTGAATTGCTGTTACGGTACGCTGTTTCTAAATTTAGATGGTCATTCCTTAATTAAATAGCCCACTAGCGGCCGAGCGGTAAAGACGCTGAGAACTGGTAGTTCGGTCGGAAGTTCGAATCCCGCGAACGGGCTGGCTGCATGGGCGTTTTAGTGGTTTTCCCCATGTGTAACGTGTATACGAGCCCGTTTACTTTAGAAAGTCCTCCACGAAGGTATCCCTCCCTTTAGGCAGATATCCCTCGTGTGCTTTGCCATAATTAAATAATCCAATCCAATCCTTAATTAAATATAATTGATTTGTAACTTCAGCTAGAGCTGACGGTAAAAATTGAAGTGCAAATAAATAATATCGTGTGCAATCTTGATTAATATAAATTGAAAATTTTGCATAGAAAAATATTTGCATTCAGACAGAAAGTTTTTTGAAATATTTGCAATTACTTTATAAGAAGGATTTATTAATAACCGTAATAATTACTTATTATATTACTGATGATTAGGATTCAGTTCTTGACAATTACATTCTAAATTAGAATTTTAAGGATATAATGAAAATAAGCTACGCACAAAAATACATTTTTACAGATTAAATTGACATTAAATACAAAAATACAGAATGTTGGGTTTCGTTTATATAATTATTCTTGCTTGTCCACAGAATTTGCTGACTTATCCAGCCATTTAGTAGCTGCAGATCATTTCTACATAACCATTGAACTTCCATTAATTCAGTCTCTACAGGGTTGTATGTTTATATCATAATTTGACTTTTATAAAAATGATTATTCAAAATCTTATATTTCTATAAAAATATACTATGCTTTAAAAATATGGATGATAGTATCTGCCGCTCTTTCAGCCACTTCAAAAGCAACAGTTTGTTTAGAAATAAATTATGCAGTTAATGTCATAAAATATTTTCATTAAATTCAAATAAACATTAAACGAAAATTCTCAGTTTTAGACAATTCGATTTAAACGAAGTAAAATAGCAGACGATAAAACGCCGAAGGTAAAAATTTACTCTTAGAAAAACGTACTCTTATTTTTTAAAAAAAAAGGATGAAAGAGAGAAATTTAAAAAAAATTGTTAAAAATTTGAATAATATCATCTATAATTTAAAAAATAGATTTTCATATAGTATTAATAAATATTTATTACGTCTTATTGTGGGAAAAAATTTCATATAATTAATTCTCCGTAAAATTTTACTTGAAATTTAAGGTTAAAAATAGCTGTGGCAATTCAGTGTAACAAAAAACCATAGACCACATTTAAAACTGAGAATTTTATTATCGCTCAAAAAAAGATGCCAAATTTCAAAACGCGAAAATATGTAAATTCGTGTATATCTTAGAAAATTTTGAATAAAAAAGTCTAATTTTTTGCAGATATGCTTAAAAATACACCTACTTTATGATGATGGTAAAACTTTTATAGGTTATAATTCAAAATTTTTTTCGAAAAATTTATAAAAATTATTTAAAAATAGAAATTTAAAAAATAAAACACAAAAAATGGGTAAATTTTATTTGGAATGAACCTAAATTTCGAAATGTGAGAGAAAAAATAAAAAAAGTTTAGTAAAAAAAGAGATATTAATAAATATTTGCCGAATTCAATTAACATTGAGGAGCTAAAATTTTGAGAGCTAATATTTTAAAAACTACTCGTACGATTTTTACAAAACTTGGTATTCTGGCATAATTTGAGCCGTAGAATCGAAATATGGAAAAAAATTGGTATGTTATTTCAGAAAAAGTCCGATTTTGTGTCAAAATACCTATGTTAGACTAGTGCTATATATAAATCTAATATATATCCTAAGTTGCGCTTTCGAGACATGAAAAACGCAGTTTGAATTTTGTCAATCGGCCCAGTAGAACGGGAGATATAGCACTGTCCCATTTTTTTTTTGAGCAGTGTACAAACGAGACTCGTTTCATTTAAATTAAAAATTCTCTTATCAAAACTGGGATGGTTAAAAAATATTGTATACTAAATTGAATGCATTGTCTCCAATGCTTATAAGACAATTTTTAAAGTTATTGTAGGGTTCTACGGAAGATGAAATCTCGTATTTAAGTCCTACAGAATGTATCAAATTGCTATCGAGCTGAGTCTGAAACAAGCCCGAAGTAAAGATATGGTTAAAATATCCTTTTAATCTGTGAAATATTTGAAGAAACATGTCGACTGAGTTAATAAAATGAACACTGATGTCACGATTCTTAATTGAAAATAGGTATTTTACAGAATAATTATATTAATTTATACTATATATTAATTAGTTTATAATAAAAGTCTAGCGAATCTTTAAAATGAATACTGTATTTGTATAATAATCTAATGGAGTATGTAGCTTCAAATATCATTAAAATGGTACCTTAAATAATAAAACAGTTTACTGTACAATACTGAAGCCTTGTTTTGAGCTACTGAATGTGAAGAAATAGTTCAATATAACGCCATTCTTTAAAAAATACCTTTAAACGGAAAAGGTTTAAAAGCCCACACGAAAACCTTTCTCAACATCTTTCCGAAAATAAAAGAATACTTTAACATCAATTTCGCGCCTACCATATTGAGAATTTAGCTGAAAATATTTCCTGTCAAGAGACTATAGAATCGGAAGCTTTTTTCTTCCAATTTACTCTCCAGGAAAGCTTTCTTTTTAAAATTTGTCGACGTATTTTAAAAGGCGCTTTTGTAAAATCGCTTTCCGGTATTTGTTGCCTGAGGCATCACAAAGAGAGCAAGGAAACTTTTAATAAGCGATAAAATTAGTTTCTAGAAGGGGTAATTTATGTCCAAAGCAAACCTGTATTTAACATTTTACAGAGGACTTTAAATTATCGAGTAAAATGAGTTAGTAATCTAAGAGGTAACAAATAATACATTTCAAAGGGAGGGTATATCAGTGTTAAAAAGGGTTGTAATTTTGTTGTAACCCATAATGGCTCAGTAATGCAGAAATTAAACTAATCAAAACTGTTAGGATAATTAGGACTAAGCGAATGACATTTTATTAATTTTGCAATGTATTTCCTTTTTAAGAGAGCATTTGTCTAATTTAAAGTGCTATAAATTATGCGTCAATCAAAGAAAGAAAGATTAAATTTAGAATTGAAAAACGCTTTATCGTGTAATAAGGTAAATACACAATACCTTATCGAAACTATATTCTTTAACCTATTTTATATTTTTAAATACAATCTCAAAATACTAGAAGGGATTAAGCAAATGAAACTGTTAAAGAATTACATTTATTCGGATTATCAAATAGACTGAGAAGACGAAAAATAAACCTGATCACTAAAAATAAAATTAATAATAGAGCACAAGAAAGAATGACAACTGTTATGTCGCGAATTTTAATTATTAATATATGTTTTAAGTTATTATTATTTTAATATTTTTATTTGTATTCATGTATATTTTAATCTGGAAAAAAGTATTTTTAAGCTGTTATGGCTTTATTTAACTCGTTATTCTTGAGTAGGAATTGTAACAGAGGCGGACAGACCGAGATTTCCTGGCTTGCACCAGGCTAGAGTTCATTCTGATTCTGATTTTCAAGCTAAGGGAAAGCGTGGGGGCTTGACCCTTTGCGGGTCTTGCTCTGGCGAGCGCCGGTTATTGCGTTGGATTTGGAGACATTTGAGTTGCGAAGATGTAAGGCAGTAAAAGACAAAGTTCAGTTGGGCTTGACCTCCTGGAGGGGGCTTGCGCCTCGGTCTGAGGCGAGGATTCTCGCGGCTTTCCCGCTGATGAGAATTTGTTCGAACGGAGAAAGTGTTGTACGCAAAATTTGATTTCACGTTTCATAGTGTGTTTTGAGATCTTTGAATAGTCATGTTAGAGGCTTTCCAGTTAGAATTGTTCGTCATAGACAGAAGAGATTGGTTACAGCTAAGAAGTTTGCGCCGAAAGTGCTCTACGCAAAATTTAGTTTCGCCGCTTCATCGTGTATTTTGGAGAACTTGAATAGTCATGGTTGAGACATTCCAGTTGAGGAATTTGTCATGAGATACAGATTTGTTCCAGAAGGAGGTATCATGCTCCCCTTGTTCCTGAGATCAATTTACGCTTCCGAAAGTGTTTTGACAGAAAAAAAAATTGTCTTAGCTCATTTCCCAGTGGAATAGATTGGACACTAACGATCTTTCTGTTCGGAAATTGTCTCTCACTTAATGGACATATTTAAAGTGGTTCCTAGCTGATTGAAGAATTTGTCTTTAATATACTACACCTGTGATTCCTGAAATCAATGGACGCTTCTGAAAGTGTTTTGAAAAAGAAATTGTTTTAGCTCATTTCCAAGTGGATTGGACACTAAAGATCCTTCAATCTGGAAAAACTGTCTTCCAAGTGAGAGTGAAATTTTAAGATTATTTTCTCTGTTCTTCCCAAATGTCTTTTTTTTCTTCCAAATGTCTCCAAATGAAAAAAAATTCTTCCCAAATGTCATGGTGGACTAGTTAATAACCATTTATCCCCACATATAAATTTTTATTACTTAGATAAATTAAATATTGCTAGCTGGTAATATTGAGAAGTAATTAGAAATTTAAGGGAATGACCAGTTATTTTGGAGGATTAAAATTTGTTACGCCTGCTTTATATGCGAGTTAGAAAAATGTTCACCTTTAATTAATGAGAACCATTTATTTCGAGAATTATAATACTTTACACTTTTTTAATTTGGGAAAAAAGTTAATTATTAACTAAATGTTTTAATTATTGTAAGCTGAAATTTTGTGTGACAGATGCGATATTTTCATAGTAAAAGTATATAGTAGGGGATACTGATCAGTCAACCCACGTATTTACTAATAATACAATATATTCAAGAATTTAATAAATGTGTGTTTAAAATTTAATTGCATTTGTGTATTTATCTTTTGTGTAATTTACTGTGGTCTGTCATGTCCCTCCATTTGCTTGAGCCGGGAGGCTTTTAAGAAACAGGGAGTTTTCTTGAATTTAGGTTATTGATTTTTCCTTTGCATAGGTTACTCACAACGCGAACCTAAAAGTTAAATAGTACTACCATTATACGATTGTTTATAAGAATGTTCTTATGATATATGAATGATGAATATGATGATTATATTTTTTGAGTATTTTGTCTGGCACCACGGTCAGTTAAGGTAAAGTCATAAAGGGTTTAAAATCCCTTAATGCTCAGATATTCAACACAACCGTCACATAAAATAACTGACGTCATTTCTGATCATGCCAAAAAGAAAATTTCCTTCATTTCGTTATCTGTACTTATGATTTAAAAACAAATTGAGGATTAATGACTACTAAAATTTTAAGAGCTAATTTTCAGAGCGTAATTAATGTATTGATAATAAGTTTATTGATAGAATGTTATTTTTAAAAAGTTACGATCTTTCTATCTCTTTATGGAAAATTGATGGAAATGAGTTTTATTCATTTGTTAAAAATTATCGCATCCTCTCATACGAGCTGGTGTAAGTTAATTGGTAAATGAAAGGTCCAACATGTGCAGCTGCAACCAAAAAAATATCTGTGGTTCGAATCCCAAAGGAAACATAGTTGATTATATGCATTTTATGGTTCACAAAAGCTGAAAAGTCTCTACTTAGTTTGCATCAATTTTTTATTCTAAATAGTTCTTGTGTACCTTCTTTCTTCTTATAAAATCCGACCCTAAAATCGTCATAACAGATATGAGAAAAATTATGGTACTATTAGATAGCAGAAAAGTGTGACGTGAACCAACGGAATGCTGTTAGCCAAGCAGCATCAATAATCTTATTTTAAAATTTAAGTAACAATTTGTATATCACGTGGTAATAAATAGTATTCTGTAACAACTGATAGAGGACTTAATTTGACAATAATTTGATGCTTCACGATACTGATTAGCCAGTTTCTTTCTTACTAATACTTTGATACTTCTTAACGCCATCAATACGACGCTTAAGATGCTAGTTTAATACCTGAACTGACTCATAAGATGATATTACTGCCGTGTGTTGGAAAAGTCTCCCACAGAAATTGAAGCTAACTTTTATTAATGAGACATATGTTTAATCATACTTATATAAACTGAAAGAAACCGATAACGGATTTGTTTTAGATAATAAGTTAAGATCATGAAAGGAATGCGTTCAGGAACAGAACCTAAAAAAGTACTTGTAAAAAGAAGAGACTAATAACACAAATATTTTATTTCCATTTTAAAATGAAAATAAATCCTTGTAAATGCGTCGTAATATTTACGATATCTCAAATGTCAGCAAACACCCTAGCATTGCTATCACAAGCGTTGCGGATACATTCAGCTCTAGAAACATTTATATTTTGAAAACTGTGAGATTTGATTCTGTATTACCCTTTTCAACGGAAAAAGATGAATTCAAAACTAGACGACAGTTGTTGAAGAGTATTATAATTTGAATAATATTTAAAACAAAATTGCACATAGAGGATTGTAACATGAATGTTGCTCCAGTATGTCGTGCATTTATCTTTAGTTTTTATTTAAGATGCGGATAAGAATGTATAGAGGCATTAAGTTATTTCTAACCAGGAGGCATGAAAAATGAGCAATGCCCTTGCTGGGACTCGAACTTCGGATCTCTCGAATACGTGTCGAGTATGCTGGCTATTACACCATGAAGGTATGCTAAGAGGCGGAAAAAATACCTTATATACTCCCTTTTTTAAAGGGCGACTGAGGATTAGGTGATCCAATCGTCAAATTCCGTGGTGAAGAATCATCATCCACTATCATTTTTAGTTCGGACGCCACTTTAGAGACATTTGATTATTTGAAAGCAGGAGATGGGAAAAACGAGCAATGTCCTCGCCGGGGCTTGAACCTTGGACCTCTCGATATGCGCCGAATATGCTGGCCATTACACCACGAAGGCATGCTAAGAAGGCGGGAGAAATACCTTATAAATGTTAGAGTGAAATTCTGAAATAGGGAAGCAGAATAAATTGTAATTAAAGATCACTAGCCCTTGGTGAAGTTTGGTGAAAAATGCAGTTAAGAGACATTTTTTTTAATGATCTACTTTGCTACATAAGGGAAACGCCTTTAAGATTCAAAATATAAATGAAAATTTTGATAACAACTGCTTCATATTTATACGCAGAAAATCTTTTAAAAATATAGGAAGAAAAGATAGAATAAAAAGTCAAAAAATATCTATGAAATTGAAAGACTACACCATTATAAAATCATCAGTTATGTATATCTATAAGAGCAGTGAAGTTAGATTAGCTACAGCTACTCTGCAAGATCCTGACTGTACGTAATGAAAACGGGAAAACTTTATTTATAGGTGTGATCTTCAATTTAATTTGCAAATAGCTTTTATCGAAACGTATTACAGTAGATAGAGAGCAGATAGAATGCTGTCTGTTGTTAGAAATGTCTGTGACAGCGCAGTGATTTGGACAAGCGGTATCTAATGGTTTTCAGCTATTGGGAGATAGCCCGTGACAGTTTAGATCGGTAGGAACAAATATTTGCCTGTTCTATTAAGCTATTTACAAGTACGCAGCTTCTAAGATATATTAATGGAAGATAATCCTTAACTGCATGGAATTCACTTACTAAAGTACTATTTGAAATGCAAAGGTAACTACAAAAGGACTTCGCAAAACGATAATCTGAATTTTATTCAATTACTAATAGAATAATTTGAGTTCAAGAATTAACCGGGTTTGATCGCGATGGGTATACCATACCCACGCCCTCTGCTTTTAAGCTGTTTCTATCCAACATTTTAAAAAAAAATTGATGATTTTCCTTGTAGCTGCCCGCAAGGTCATAACCTTGGAAGGGAAGAATAAGGAAAAGATTTCTAAAAATAGATATCTTCTAATCGCTACTCCAGGGTATGTTACATCATTATTGTTACAATTCTGAGTACTGGTTGACGCATTGAAATCGTACTCTTATTATGGCGCGTTTTCGAAGTTATAATGAAGAAATGCACCATTTAAGAAATTTACTTGATACTGTTTCTTCGGCTGAAAAAGTCTTGAGGTTTTCCGATAATGAAGAGGCGGATGATGAAGAAATTTACAGTGAACACGAATCTTCGCATGAAATAGAATCTGATTTAGAGGGCGATCTTTCTGATTCAAATGAGAATGACTATTTTAGAATAAATAATATAACAAAATGAAGTAAAATGAAATTTCGTGGAAATGTTAGAATTTCTGCTAAAAATATAATTTGTGGATTCGTGGATGAAATGGCTGCGACGTATTCAGCGGCTAAAAAACAAGTCGTTGGCCTACGGCTATTTTTACTCCATTTTGAATGTTGCTGCAATAAATGCACGCATAATTTTGTTTTCAACAAATGAAGAACCTACTGGGCATCGTGCCCGACGCTCATTTCTAAAAACACTGGCATTTCAACTGATAGAAGATTATAAGGAGATAAGAAGTCAACAAGCAATGCTCCTAAAAGTAAAACTGGGTAACAATGAGCCCCCTACACCTCCTAAGAAGGTAAAGACGACATATAAAAGATGTGCTGAATGCGGGGCCAAAAAATGCAGGAAAGCTAAGTTTGTCTGTGAAAAATGTGAAAAACATGTATACCTGGAACATATAGCATGCATTTGCCGAAAATGTGCAAATTAAAGGTAACATTTTTAATATATGTCTAAAACTATGTTTTCTCTTCCATGTTTTTGTTCTTTTATATTTTGAGCGAATTTAATGGTAAAAGAAAGGAAGAAACCACCTTGGGTATGTCGTACCCAGCGCGAGCAATACCAAGTTAAAGTCTACTAGTACGTATAAATATCTACTTTATACGGAGAGACAGTTGTGCACTTTTGTAAGAGCCTTTGAGTCTAAATACTATTTTAAACTACTATTTTAAACTTCTCGTTACTACATGAAATACATACCTTAGTTATACAATGCAATAGGTGCATTCATTTTGAAATACATAATGAATAAGAAGACAATGCCTCTGTATGTATGAGAGGTTTCAAAATGAAATATAAAATGTTAAATAAGCTCTTTATTTCCGCAGTATGAATGTATTTCTTGTGGTTTAGTTCACTAATCCAGTTGTGTAAAGCATTATAGTTAAGATGAAATTTTGAGACAGTTCTGATTAGAATCCAGGCCAAACAAATCTTGTATAAAATCAGAAGATATTTATTAGAATTGTAAATCTTGCAAAGACGTACATGTAAGTGCATTCGCATGATAATCATATGCTTAATTTTGGAAACAGTAATGTACAGTATTTTTGGATAATGGAAGTGTTTTGCAGCAATTAATGGTATCCAATCTACCATGGACAATTTAACAGCGTCTGCTACGTTTACAGAAAAATCCTTTTTTTCTCCATTTTATGCCGTATGGTTTTGTATATGAGTGTAGAGCAGTATCTTCAAAGTAGGGGCTGCGATTTACTTGGATCTTTCCGCTTTCATTACTTTATCACGTTATAGCTGCATAATCATGGACTTCGAAAATGCGCATAAGTTTTGATTGGGTAAAGTAAGATAAACAGCAGGAGTCTTTTATTGCCTAAAATTAATCCTCGTGTTCCTAACGGTTCCATTGACAGTATCTAGCGCCAACGACAAGCAACTGTCTGCCTTGAAACCTTTAAAATGTTATGTTTAACGAGAGAATATCTGCCATAGCAGGGATAAAGGATATGAACAGCTTATTAAGCAGTAAATATACATGTAGATCTGGATAAACATGTAAATATGCATTAAATATGTGCAGGTAATATGCGTAAATGTACATGCTCAAAATAAATAAATGGCATTTAATTATTTTGAAACAGTTATTTGTTCTGTACTGGCTAGCATAAGCTACATTTATAAATTTACTGATATATTGAAACTAAAAGTACTCATTTAAATTTACTTATGATATACAAATACATTTAAGTAAAGAATGACTTAACTGATGTGCAAAATAAAATACTAATAAGTAATAAACTTATAGAACAAAAGTATCAAATTACCTCTCTAATTGGTTTAATGGTAAGTAGAATTGGAAGCCTAAAAGGGGGAGGGTCCCTATATCCGGGTTTGAATTCTGGAGAAGCATGAACCTTCATAGTTATCTTCCTCATTTGAATGCGAACACAATAGGCACGTTCTGTGATGCTATTCTGTGTAGCATTTCTAGTGATGAAAGGGCCAAATGATTCGATTTTCACAACAAATGCTGAACTAGCAAGTGTCTTTCTTTCTGTAATGAAACAAAATCTTTAGTATTACATTTGATTTAAAACGTTTTCTGATATAGAAGTTTTCTCAAAAATATTAATATTACTTCTTGAATAGTGATGGGCCTTCTGATGAGGCAATTAATGGAATGTGAAGAGACTGGGTAGTACAAAATTTGAGTCTTTAAAAAGAGCCAAACACGGAAAAGCAGTGCGAGGCACAAACACGCGAACTGAATCGTGTAAGACCTTTTAAAGTAAACACCTGAAAAGATATTTTTAACATCAAGATACAACGCTCCATTTGAAAATAATAATGCACCTTCAGCATGCATGTTCGACAAGTAACATCTGTTTCGTTATTAATTTTCCTTTGCTGAAAATTGTTTGAAAATAAGCTTAGGAGTTAGATTTTTGTGTTGATTCTTTAAAAGTTTTTCAGTTAATCTTGTTGCTATAAATAAAAGAAAAAATGAAGATCTTTTCTTTAAAAAAAAAACCCTGTTTTTATTTCAGCATTTTCAACACTTTCTATTCTTTTCTTTTTAATTTCATTTTCCAACTCCCGAACATGAAATGAATAACAACAGAAACTATTACTTTATAGATATGCACACTTTTATAAATATGCATATAAACATGCATATTTATAAAAGTATGCATACTGTCTGTTAATATATGCATACTGTCTGTTAATGCATGTGTATTGACGTACGGAAATGACATGTAATTGTTGACGGAAACAAATGACAAAAATATTTCCGCAGGAATTGAAGAATTTCCATGATTTCATTTTTTTTTGCAGCAGTGAAAAATGTATTTTATACTTTGGAAAATAAATTCAGATTTATTTTCCAAATTCAGATTTATTTCTTTCTGTTGTGTAATAAACTATTGGGAACATCTGTGCTATACAAATTGCAAAACACAACAGCAACAACCAAAAAAAAAAAAAAAAAAAAAAAAAAACTGAAATGTTTCAGATTTTAAATTACGTCCAAAGGGGCGTTTTTTTAACATTTTGTGTGTTACCTTTCTTTATTAAATATCATGTTCCTCGCACTTAAACCATAAGATCCAGTGCAACAGCAATATCGCAAAATAGTTTTAAAACGAGCATATCTTTAGAATTTCCGATACAGAGACTCACGCGCTGGAGATAAAAATGTTTTTTCTGCACAACATTGCCATTGCTCGCTTTGAAATCCTTGAGTTTGTTAATCAAAAATTCGTCAAAGTTTTAAAAAATAGGAAATCGATCATAAAACAAATTTCAAATTTCAAATTTGGTCTTCCACATGCTCATATTCGTTGGAGGATTACGTTATTCAAAATTCGATGACTCTATGTACCGTTGTTTTATCACAATACGACAAATATACATACATTTATGCAGATTTTTCATTATTTAATTTCTTCAAATATAATGCAGGACTCTAACATTTTGTGGCAACAGTTTGAAAAGTGAACCGACATTTATGAGTCCGACGCAAAATGCCAAAACGAAACTAATAGTCCTTCGGGATTCAAATCCCTTTGGACTAAAAAAAAAAAAAAAAAAATCAAAAAAATCTGAAATGTTTCAGATTTTAAATTACGTCCAAAGGGGCGTTTTTTAACATTTTGTGTGTTACCTTTCTTTATTAAATATCATGTTCCTCGCACTTAAACCATAAGATCCAGTGCAACAGCAATATCGCAAAATAGTTTTAAAACGAGCATATCTTTAGAATTTCCGATACAGAGACTCACGCGCTGGAGATAAAAATGTTTTTTCTGCACAACATTGCCATTGCTCGCTTTGAAATCCTTGAGTTTGTTAATCAAAAATTCGTCAAAGTTTTAAAAAATAGGAAATCGATCATAAAACAAATTTCAAATTTCAAATTTGGTCTTCCACATGCTCATATTCGTTGGAGGATTACGTTATTCAAAATTCGATGATTCTATGTACCGTTATTTTATGACAATGTGAGAAATATACATACATTTACGCAGATTTTCATTATTTAATTTCTTCAAATATAATGCAGGACTCTAACATTTTATGTCAACAGTTTGAAAAGTGAACCGACATTTATCCGTCCGACGCAAAATGCCAAAACGAAACTAATAGTCCTTCGGGATTCAAATTCCTTTGGACTAAAAGATTTTGTTTAGTCAAAGAAGTTTTGAAAGTCGAAGAACATCGTACAGATAACTCTCTATTGTCAAAATTTATTTATATCAGGTAATATACTGTTGTAATCAAAATGTAAATTTCTACTTAATAAATTTTGAATGTAAACAGTTTATAAAAATCAGAGTTCATATAGAAACTTATGTTTTAATATAGTACTTTTGTTTTAGGCAGACAATATTAAAACATAAGTTTTTGATGTGAACTCATCATCCGTTATCAGAAATGGATAAGTGGATGCTTTGATTAGTAAAAGCCTATGTTTACTAAACGGAAATCTCATACATATAGGAAGAAATGTAAAACAAATGTAAATCAAAATTTACATATGCGAAAAGGGAATTAATAATCAATTGCTAATTAACATAATTTGTAGAACACACTAATATACCAAAGCATATACACATATATACATAACACAAATACACCAAAATAATTGTAAACTGATTTTAATTACAAATACTTATGTGGTATATATTCATGTACATGTATTACAGTTTAAATAGAAGGTAAGATATTAATTCAAAGGTTCTTAGTGGAAAACAAATTTTAAATTGTTTAAAATATGTCTTAAAAATAAGATGTATGCAAAGATAAGTTTCATTTTAATTTCTTTAATGAGCATTATTTTAACGTATGTTGCCGCTTTTTATGAACCAAAACATCAGAATAATCTTCGTGTTGCGTTATATAAATAATATTTAGCATTTTCTGTTTAAACAACAATTAAATTTCGATCTCTCTGTTGGAAATTTGAATTTGTTTTATATAAATCAACCTTGAAATTTCATCAGATTTAAATTTTTAGTATTCTATTTATAAATTCTTTTTAGGATGCGACCAGCTTATTGCTTTTGGGAACGTCTGACAAGTAAATTTAAAGAATATTTTCACGAACTTTTATGCAACTCTCCAAATGTTGTTTTGTTTCTAATAAATCTTTCGTGTAGCAAAACAAAAAGTGCAAGAACAAAAATTATAAAAAAACATAATAATGCAAATCGTCGCGAACTTTTGTGCGACACTCTAAACATTTAAGACAGAAAAGAAAATATTGCTTTACTGTAAATATTGTTTTACTTCTAATACATCCTTTATGTAACAAAACAACATGTACAGGAGCAAGTACTATGAAAAAAAAATGTTTGAAAAGGAAACGTAATTCATCCTCTTAATGTGGTTAGGAAGGCATTAAACTTATGCAATCACGCCTCAGAATCTGCGAGAAAATCCAGATTTGGAAGCATTTGTCCTGCAAAATATATCTGACTGGAACATGTCAACCGTTCAAGAGCTTCGTAGTCGTTAAAGCTGCTCATACTAGATGGATCTGCTCAAAACGTAAAGTAAATGCCTCTACTTGTCTCGTAAGGCGTTTATTGTGCGGATTTAGAAGTAATACTATTGCATAATTAGAATGACTGCATATAAACCTGATACTTAAATTCAAACAATTACATTAATTAACTCAAGCGGTGATTTAACGGGAGTTTTCTTCACGAACATGTTACCCAAATTTGTTGTGTTTATATCATTTCTTCCTAAATGTTACTCAAAATATAGACTTTGGTATAGGGAATAATGTTTATATATTTGTTTTCCAAATTTGATTTGCATTGACTAGTTGAGTGAGTAAAGCTGATTTCGCCCTGCCGTACATTAGACAACTGAAATTTAATTCGTTTTTAAAATTTGGAGATTAGAGAAGAGCTCAATTGAAAATTTCAGTATCCTCAAAATGCTCGGTGTATGTCATAAACAGTTACACATATTTATATTTTTGACACTAAAAACGTTAGTACAAATCATCAACTTGCAAGTGAGACATTAAATTTGAAATAATTTTAATTCTAAATAATTGAAAGCTTGGATTAAAACTGTCAGTTTTAATTATATTTACTTAACGAATTATTACTGAATAAGACTGTTTGAGGCATTGGTTTTTATAATAATGAAAATTCTCCTTAGCCCGGAATATCTAAACCAAAGACAATGATAGAAAAAATGAAATTCTAGCTAGGTACATGAGTTTTCTTAAATGTATTTGATTTATTCCTCAATCTGTATGTAAATCTTAAAGTACAAAATGAGCGAAACGTAATACAATTGAAATATTCGCTTAATTTCAAATATTCAATAACATTTGTTTGAGAAGTGTAAATTAAACATCTCTTGAGTGCAGCATTTCAATGTTGCAGTTATTTACCATTTATTATTATTTCCTCAAGGAGAACTGAGATAAGTTTTGTTCGATTATATTTCGAAGCTGCAATTAATTGTTTCCTTAAATATTTCACTGAATATTAAATTTATCACAATGACGAAGTCTGCAAAAATTAATTTTGTCTTAAAATAATTGTTCTTCTCTAAGTATAATATTTGCTGCTGGGATTGAGATCTACTTATGATATGTTCTAATAGTCATCATATTTTCTTTTTCTAAATTAAATTAACACAAAAGGCATTTAAGTATTTGTATTCTTTTTTGTATAAATAATAATTCTTCTTTCGGGAAGAATGTAAACAAGAAATTGTTTAATGAAATATGCAATTGGAAGACTTTATTTTATTTCTGAAATGATATACTTTTTAAATCAGGATAGCTGTAGAAAAAAAAATTAAGTACATATATTATTCTTAATTTCAGTTTATTATTTTATTATTTATTTCGTATTTTACTGAAAATAAATGATGTGTCTAATACATTCATATTTACATCTACCGGCAAGCCTTAACAGAATTTACAATTTAATAAAGTTTGAAATAGATGTTACATTAATAGTGTTTTTGAATGGCTGCAATTTATAATAATCTAATTCATATGCTATGTAATTAAACAGTTCATAATATTACAAACTTATTCACATTTAGTTTAATTAATTATAAGCATTTCTAATATCGTATATTTTTAGGATTTTTTCCCCATTTACTGTTTTTGCTTAATAATTTAATAGTAAAACTATATTATTTTAAATTGTTTTAAAACTAAATCAAAATCTCTATAATTTGTTAAACCTTTAAAATTATACTTACATTTAATAACTTTTTTGTTAGGAGAATCATTTATTTTCTTTTGAAATCTCATGTATTTACTAGTGTTACTTCTATATCTACTTCTAATTTATTTATATTTCCTCTTTTAACTTTTCTTCTTTATTTGTTCCTTGAGAGTTTTGTCTTTATTGTTTCTTCTATCTCTTTGCAATTTATTCTGAAATACTTATTTCTTACATGGAGCCTATGTTTGTTTAATTTTCCATTAAATTAATTTCAAACTGCTCTTCATTTTCAGTGATGCCTCATTTTAATACTTAATTTTACGTTCTTTATATAGACATATATTTCACCATGGCGGCGCTAGCCATTATAAAAATCGGCCATTACTAAGGCCAAAAGCGGTGGTAACTTAGTATAGAGGCATCTAATATGCAGGCCACCGTTGCCTCCTATGAAGGGACAAAAATGTTGCATCCATCCAGCCTCCGGGATTAGAACTTGAGCCCTTCGGTGAGCCAGTAAGACTCATTAACTACTTCACCACCTGGGTCGCTCATTATACATTTTCTAACATGCATTTTACTCCAAATTTATTCTTTGATAAATATCCTCAGCTGAATGAAAGTTAGGTTTCAAAATTTTTTAATTTTAAAGCTCGAATGCTTCTTTTCCTTATATAAGCTGTGTGGTAGATTCTAAAAAATTGAAGGCCTATTACTAATTATACTTTACAGTTCATTAAAATAAACATCTATTCAGTTCAAAATGAATATTTAATATTTTATCGATAGATGATTGAAGAGTAACTCTCAGGAAGGTTTTCTATCCAGTTAATAGTGCTTAATGATATATCTTCCGAAGTTTGCTTACACTTTGAAATTGCAGCTTTAATGATAAACCACATGAAATGATTATGAAGAAAAATCATTAATGGTTGTCATGTCAATCATTTAAGGAAAAGAATAAGAAACGGGTGCATCATATGAATATCCGTTAAGGAGTAAAATCAAATATATTCTACACATTAAATATGTGTAATTAAAATACAATATATTGTATAAAAGATTTTACAATAATATTTCTTTTGTTTCTCAAAGTTTCCGAAGAAACAGAATGAACTTTTAGTTGATTTTTATGATACAGCTTTTTTGGTATTGTTTAATAACGCATTTTTCATACATTGACATCACCATAAAAAGTGTCTGAGTTTTTTCAGAAAGAACTATTTTTTTCTCGCTTTCTAAGATTTTCATTTCCTTCTATTCTGTAATGCGTATCTTTCTTAATTTCATATGCCTTAGATTAGGAAAGACTCGTTACAAGTGACGTGGCACTTAGACATCACTTTTTATTTTTGAAAATATATCTTGGGTATTTTATTATATGCGTAGTAATATTTGCCTTCAGACTTATAAGGCAAAATATATAGCATTGCAAAGAATCCGTATGACAAAAAGGTAGGAAGAATTTACATCAGTAACAGTTTTAGAAAAACTCAGTGTATTGTGAGAGTCCATCTAATGAGATCTTACTCAAACAAAGTTAATCTCTAGGCATTACGGCAATACCATGTCAAAATGAAACGAATGTAGCACATATAGAAAAATGCAAAAACGTAAAATCATAAAATATTAAGTATTTTAAAAGATTTCAATAAGAATTCTTTTTGAAAACGAAAACTCATTTCGTTCACTATAGTTGATGGAATTTTATGCATAGAGAATATCTTAAGAAAATCAGTTTCAAAGACTTACATTTCTAAAACATTTTAGGCTTTATATTTTAAAGACTTAATGAAAAGTTTAATGGAAAAGCTATCCATAGATCACCAGGGTGTCTTTTATACTGTAATTACTAGATGGACCTTAGCTTTAGGTTGCTTGAATGCGTTCTCAATTGAAGTTCAACATTTACAACAGCAACGTGTAATCTTGCGGTTGTCAAGGGATTTATGAAAAACTCTTCCTTTAAACACAGCATCTGTCATCTTTTTGAGTCGTCTCTTTATTCGCAGCTGTCTCCTCAACATTTTACTATTCAACATCTGTTGTCTCCTCACCAGTACCCATCAATACCGATTCGATGTTGCGGAGTTCATTCGTGTTAAGAACTAAGATGCAATTAAAGAATGCAGTAAAAATTAATTCTCCATGTGTATTTGTAATAGTACGTAGACAGCTGAAAATGTAACCCAAGATTATTAAAAATAATTTTAGGTTGTAAATTGCAGCCTCGTACATAAGGCAACAAGAAACCTTAGAACTACCTAAACCTCCTAATTCCCAACTTGCATGCTAAAAGCTTGGGAGTAAGCTTTAGAAATGGATTGATCTGTTTTACTTGACAGCCTGCTACTTTCATGATATGATTATATTCAGTCATTGCTCTACAATCCTCTGGTTAAAGCAAAACAAACCGTTGAGACAAAATTTGAAACAATGTTTCACGCGTATGAAAAGATGCTGTATGTTTCATGGAATTTACATAGCGTAATTTGTTAACAATTATTCGAAATTATCATTTTAGCAATGACAAGATCTCGTTGACAAACTAGTTGAAAAGTACCTATGTCATGCTGATTTCTGTTCCTATAAGATAACTCAAAATCCTGTATAGGTTGAATGGTATTACCTAAAGTTATTAGGGCTAGACTGAGAAGTTTTCTGTTATCCGTTGTACAGCATGGGTTTCAGGCTAGGAAACCGCCATACTGTCTATTAGCTAAAGGTTCGACCTTCGTAAGCGAAATAAAGATGAGAGAAAAAGCTGACTCTTTGCTTCTAAAACAAGTCAGTTTTACAGAGTTATAATAAGAAATATTCTTCAATGTTGACAGAAGGTCTTTAATGCGGATAACATAAACTTTGAAAATAATTGTCAATTACGTTTGTGCAACGTAAATTTTGAAAATATGTAAAGGACTAGACTAGAACGTTTTCAGCATTCCAATAGAGAGATACGGAAGATGTCAGCAGAACAAGAACAATTTTAAAAGATATACTTTGGACCGACATTTACCACAGATTTGCATCTGTGGTAAATGTTGGTCCACATGATCGGTCTGTGGTAAATGTCGGACATTTTTACTGCATTCTTTAATTGCATCTTATTTCTTAACACGACTGAACTCGGCAACATCGAATCGGTATTGATGGGTACTGGTGAGGAGACAGCAGATGTTGAATAGTAAAATATTGAGGAGACAACTGCGAATAAAGAGACGACTCAAAAAGATGACAGATGCTATGTTTAAAGGAAGAGTTTTTCATAAATCCCTTGACAACTGCAAGATTACACGTTGCTGTTGTAAACGTTGAAGCAACCTAAAGCTAAGGTCCATCTAGTAATCACAGTATAAAAGACGCTCTGGTGATCTATGGATAGCTTTTTCATTAAACTTTTCATTAAATCTTCTGAAATCCTGAAAATTTGTTCAAATATAAAGCCTAAAATGTTTTAGAAATATAAGTCTTTGAAACTGATTTTCTTAAGATATTCTCTATGCATAAAATTCCATCAACTATAGTGAACGAAATGAGTTTTCGTTTTCAAAAAGAATTCTTATTGAAATTTTTTAAAATACTTAATATTTTATGATTTTACGTTTTTGCATTTTTCTATATGTGCGACATTCGTTTCATTTTGACATGGTATTGCCATAATGCCTAGAGATTAATTTTGTTTGAGTAAGATCTCATTAGAAGGACTCTTACAATACACTGATTTTTTCTAAAATTGTTACTGATGTAAATTCTTCCTACCTTTTTTGTATAATATTTTACAAGATATAATATTTTTATTGTCAGTGTTCACCAGCGCACTTGGTGTCGGTTTGAATTTTGAAGACATACTTAGATTAGGTTGAGCTAATTAAGTCCTACACTGACGTCCTCCTTATGCAAATACAATAAAACAATTTTTAATGTCTTAGACATACTATGTGGCAAATGAATTCAAACATTCCCTGTAAAGTAAGAATCGTATTACGTTTATATGAATATTCGAAATTCCAGTGTTCTGTTAGATGCTTCGGTATATATTGATAACGCATGGCTTATTTTTAATTTAACGAATAATTAAGAAACCTCTGAGACTCCAGAAATCATTTTATCACGAAATACCAACATAAAAAGTCCAGATTGCTGTCAGAAATTCAGTTAAATTTATTAAACGCTTGCTGATTACCCAAATATTACCGATCAGTAATTAAGGCGGTCGCTTCTTCTCAGAAGACTAAACTCTCAAAATTAGGAAGCTCAAGAACCTCAACTTTATTTGATCCTGCTCAAATAAAAGTTTATTTTACTTACAAGAGGAATATGCTTTACAACGATATAAGTTAAAATAATGATACGTGACTGATTAGAATTTAAAACATAGCGGTGAATAAATTTAAATATTTTTTCTGCAATGAAGAAAGTGGAATGGAGAAGATGGCTACCTTCCAAGATCGGATAAAATATTACTTTTTATATTGAAATTTCTCATATTTAATTTAATATCGTTATTACGAGTTTAAAACACGTAATTCAAAATTGCTGTTAAAAGGTACTGGAAACAAATTTTCAGAATTTTATAAACTATAATAGTAAAACATTTTAATACCAATAAACAAGATGTTTAATTTCATTATACATCTGATGTTGCATTTAGCATATTATTCCGAATTTAATATGGTTGCACACATAATATTACCTATTGAGTTTGAAAATAATTTGAAAGAAATAAAAGGCTTGGATATTAGACGACCTCGTATATGTATGTATGAGGTTCTTACATACAACGGATTTTAGATAAAATATAACAAAAGCATGTAGCATAAATCAATTTAAAGAAAATTGAATAAAAATGATTCACTTTTTAAAAAACGTTATGGATTAATGATAAAAAAGGTGGCATAAAAAATAGTGAACGTAATGCTGTAATTTTTTACTTAAATTTTATAGCTGCTAAAGGTTAATCACCGTAAGGCGTTTTAAATATTACTTCCCTCTAGGACTGATACAATTAGAATGAAAATTTAGAGAAAAACGTCTTTTTTATTAGGGCCTAGCTTTATTAGGTCTTTTTTATTATGACAGGAGAGTGGAGAAGAGTATATTCACACATTTCTTGAAGATCAGTTAAAGAAAATAAATTGCGAATTAAAATATTTTACAGAATTAAACAATATACATCAGAGTTTTAATTTCAAAAGGAGAATTTTCAAGATTGAATTAAAAGTGTTCAAAGAGCTGATCGCTTCCATTAATGGTGAGCTTAAGCTATAATCAATGACACATTAAAAAATTCAGTGATACAATCAAGGCATATGTCGTTTTAGATAGACGCCATATAGTGCTTTAACGTAATTAATAATTATTATAATACTGAAAATATATACCTTTTATCAAATACGAAATATGTATTTTTGCGTTAAATAAAAAGCAGGTTCACGGTAAAAGATTACAACGAACCCTTCCGTCTCCGAAAATCTATAGGAAAGTTCGTGCTAAAAGAACGTTATGGAAAAGCATGTAGCGAATGTTATGCAGAATTAAAGAATATTAACAGCATGCCTTTTGAATCAATCAGCGAATATGCATATATTGGGTTAAAATTAATGAAGAATGTTTTAAATAAAGGATTAAAAATTTAAACTTAAAACAATCCTTACGTAAATCAATAGTTGTTTTATACTCGTAGTATCTAAACGTAATTTACGATCCTGTTTTATTTTCTTCGAAGTTAAACATTGTATTGAATTATGCAGTGATAGCGTACGGTTATTAGAAAAAGCAATTTCCATGTTGTATATAAATATTGCATGTGTTAAAGCCACCTGAGCTAGAATAATCTAAACAGCATAAAACCGGAGGCTGGCAATATTTCTAATATTTATACCGCCAACCAATGTTTATTGATTCTAAGATAGTTATATCAATAAATCGATGAATATATTACTTATAATCTCATTCTGGAGTATAAAACCTATCAATAAACCAATAACCGTAGTCGTTACGCATAGCTCGTTTTCGTAGACTTTCATCTTAGAAAGCTAATTTCTAGGAATTCCCGTAAAAAATTATCAGTTAGTTAAAGATTAGGTTAAAAAGTTAAAAAAAGTCTTTTTGGCAGCATAAACCATGTAGTATTTATTCACGTATTTTCTGGAAATATTTTTTAATAAGTGTTTGCACAGTATAACATTTGAAAATACTAGAAGAAAGAGAATATTTCCTCACCTAATTCTTTCTTCAACATTTCTTGCACGTTTTAATGATTTAAATATTTTTTGAATTAAGCAGGTATATAAGAAACTCCTCAAAGAACTGGTGATTTCCAATAGACATCAAGTTTGGTGTGCTTTAAGTTGGTAAGACACAAATTTGCAAGTTTTATGAAAACTTTACGCCTTTGGCATCACACTGGCAGAAGAGTACGCTAAAATTTATACTAACAACGGGATCATATATAATGATATAGTGAGAAATAATGTATAGAGTTAATGACAAATACAGTGTTGTTTGCAACTAGCAGATTAATGAGCTTTCGAAGTTTTCTGAAAGTAAAATATTTAGCAGAATAATTACTATTTATTACTTTCTCAGTTTATAGATGTATGACAGTAAATGTAAAATTTAGCATCTGCATTGAAAAATCCACTTCCATGAATAAGACACGAAGTTGCTTGAAATCTAGAAAATACAAGAGACTTTCCAAAGGAATGAAAAACATATTTGGTGTCACAAATGTTCATATTTCATGCATATATTTATACTGTGATAAAACTATAAAGTAATAATGATGTTAAATGATATTGATAATCAGCAGGAAAAATTCTTACTTCCAGACCAGCAAAATATTAACTTAATAATTTTAATTAATTAATTAATAAAATAATTAATTTAAATAAATTAACTAATTAAAATTAATAAATTTAATAATTCAGTTTATAAAAATCAAAATCTACTTTTATAAGTAAGTCCAGCAGCCAGCAGTTTTGGCTAAGAAGAGTTATATGCATCTGTGTCAATGAAAGTTAACATGTTTTTAACAAATATCGTGTATGTTTAACGAATATCGTTTGTGTTTTTAACAAATCTTGTGACTTTAACGAATATTGACTTTGAAATTTAGCATTTTAGTAAAAGAAAAATAACTGACACCGTGCTAAAGAAGTAATTAATACGTGGTAGAACATAGGCCATAAAACCAGTACATAGACACACACAAAATAAAGTAGTTGTTGTATATCAAACATATTGGCTATTAAGTATGTATTTTGGTATCCACAATTAATATGAATTTAATATTCTGACATATTTGTTATCCTAAACTGAATAATTGAATAAACAGTATTTAGAGGTTTAGTTCTCGATCTTTTGTTAAGAACAATGTTTCATTCTATAAAATTTTGAACTTTAGTAGCATATATTTAGAAAATAGTGTATTAACACATATAAAATATCTGGTTTAATTGAAAAAATGGAACGGTTTAATTTGAATTTGAAATTTAATTTCTGTAACATTTTAGACTTATTATGTTTTGTTCATGTTGTATTTGAGTAAATGTCCTTATTTAGAATTCATTCTTTACTAAACGTGTAAAACCATCAATTTAAAAATTATTTTGGTTAGACATTACACTAATTATCCATTAGAATAATTCACATAATTTTATTTTAAATAATTTAGATAGATAATAAAAAATTCTGAATTATTTTATGTTCTTTTCAGACATTTCGTTTACTTTAATTTCACACCTTGTCTAGATAATAAGATGCATTTACTAATTTCTACTGAAGTATATTAACGGGGATTGATATACATTAATTTAACTGAGATTTCTTTGTTTCTTTGAGAGTGAGAGGAGAAAACTTCGTAGTTTCGAGTTTAAATATTCCATCTAACAAATGAAGTATTTCGTAGTGGTGGAAAATATTCTAAGACTGTAATTGTAAACAAAATATACATTTTAAACTTTTGTGCATTTTAATATAAAAAACCTTCAAGATTTTTTCAAATATTTGTTGTTTTATACTGGCTAAATTTGAACAGCTTTATGTTAATATCTTAAGAAATGCTCGATCTTTCCAGTACCTGACACTTCCTACAAATTGTGTTTTATCATGAATGTCACTGAACATTGTCCGAACATTACTCTACCTGCTTCAGGGAAAAATTCACCTAATTATAATGTTTTGATTGTATAAACCCTAGAATAATATTCCACATCAGCCTGATTCGTGTATTTTAATCCTCTGACCGGCAAGGAGTTTTGCTATAAGAAGCCCAAATTTCCCGAAACAGCCATGAGAAAAAGTAATTTTCTTGATTTTAAAATCAAAATGACCCTCGTCCGTTATACCTGAATTGATGTACGTTTCATATATTGCCTTAATTTCGTAGACAAATTTAAAGATACACATACATATGTAATTTCTTGAAGATGTCGCAAAAGCATTCTAGTTTGTATATATACGACCTTTATACGAGGCGTATTTTGAAACTAAGTACCGTTTTGAAAAAAAAAAAAAAAAAAAAAAAAAAAAAAAAAAAAAAGTAAAACAATTTTTTCGAATCCAATTTTATTTTTACATGAAAATACATGTCTTAAACTATTTTTCAACATAGTTTCCGCCAGTGATCAAACACTTGTCATAGCGGGTGACCAGTTTTTGTATACCATCGTCAAAGAAACTTCCCGCCAGTTTCGATATTAAACGATTGAGTGACACCAGCAGTATGGGGCCGAATATTGTCATGGAGCAACACAATTCCTTCACTGAGCATTCCTCTTCGTTTGTTTTGAATGGCACGCCTTAGTTTTGTTAAAGTCTCACAATATCGTGCCGCATTAATGTTTTCACCTCTGGGAAGAAATTCAGTAAGCAAAACGCCTTTCCTATCCCAGAAGACAGTGCACATGATTTTTTGTGATGACATTGTCACTTTGAACTTTTGTTTTTTAGGAGAATGAGTATGTCTCCACTCCATCGATTGCTGTTTCGATTCTGGTGTGAAATGACACACCCAAGTTTCATCACCTGTCACAATTTGGTTTAAAAAGTTTTCTCCCTCATCACTGTACCGCGTGAGAAATGTCAGGGCACTACCAAGTCGCTTTGTTTTTTGAACATCAGTGAGCATTTTTGGAACCCATCGGAAACACAGTTTGCGATAATTCAAGCGGTCAGACACAATTTCGAACAAAACAGTACGTGAAATTTGTGAAAATGCCTCTGAAAAAGTTGTCATTGTAAAGTGTCTGTTCTCATGAATTGTTTCATCAACTTTCCTTACCAAATCATCGGAGACAACAGAAGGCTGACCACTTCGAGCCTCGGCGTGGACATTTGTTCGACCTGCATTAAACATTTTTACCCACTTTCTCACCATTACATCACTTATCGTGTATTCACCGTAAACTTCTGTTACTTGACGATTAATTTCGGCAGGTTTAACATTCCTCGCGTTCAAAACTTTAATCACGGCACGAATCTCACAGTCAGCGGGAGAACTAATTGTCTTAAACATTTTGAATGTGCACAGCAAACTGAAAACACAACATAGAGCAACCAAAATGGCGACAATTGAAAGTGAGTGAACAAGAAAGACTAGTGCGCATGCGCGGGACGCCTACCTCAGCGCTGCGACGGCGCTAGAATGAAAGAGTACTTAGTTTCCGAATACGCTACGTAGTCTGCGGCTTTTAAACACTCTAAAATTTTACCCAACTATATCACCATTTATGATTCTCAAATGATTAATATCCATCATTGATAATTCGCCATCAAATATAATATTTTTACCATTAAATATAATGATGGTACTGTAGACAGACGTGGAAGCAGACAAGACATAATTCAATTCTGGAAAAATAATTCTTATTACACAGCTTGTTCTTTTCACATCATCATAGGTGCGATTGTACCCCACAGTTTTGTATTGCTTATTAGTATTGTCAATCTGTAGATAAGAGCACGTGCTAGTAGAACAAGCAAGTAGGAAAGTAAGTACGCATTGAAAAAAAGCATTTAATTTCGAAAGGAAGCATTTTAGTTACATCTATTATAAGCAATCATTAGCTTTAGGAGAAGAAGTAGCCAAATTAAAATGAGGAATAAACGGGGATATTGCTAAATTAAAGTTAGTAGATGTCTTGTATATTTTATACCTTGCATATACAGTACATCTATATACATTATATAACATATACATTTTCAAAATGGAAATTCGGTTATATAACGGGTTTCGGGACTGATAATGGTGCCATTAAAGATATTGAAATTTAACAATACCTAAAATTAAAACAAAAATGATATATATATATATACTAAGCTTAGGCGATTTCACATCTAATAAATTTTTTCTAATCGATGGCATTTAATTTTTTCATTTAAGGGAGAATGAAAAAATAGGTAAGGGTAAGCATTACTTAATTTTTGATTTAAGATGTTTTGTTCTAGATCGCAGGTACTACACCAGACATTCAAGAAACAGAATAGCGAATTGGGAAGATATTAGAGAAAAAATATACTCATATTCGAACTATTATGCTTCATAAATTTTTAGGTAATTCGTTTCATTTGTAAATGTATTGAAAATTTTCAGAAGGATACATTTTTGTCTTCGTTTTTTAAATAAGAAATGCTGTAATGTAACTGTGATCTTGCGTTCATAGTTTATATTTTTCCCAGTCAATGAGTTTTCAACTGTTTTCCAATACTTCGTGTTAGAGATAAAAGCATGCACTTACTTTTTTAAATTAATGTTTCCACAAACTTAGTTTTATTTATTTGGCACCACGCGTGAGTTCTTTACTTTTTCTTTTCCCTTTCTCTTTATCAAAATTCCTTTCCATGTTTTTTAGTATCTTCACTAAAAGAAAGATAGATATTTTAACTTTAAAGTGTTATGTAAACAAAAATAAAACAAGAAACATTTTGCATAAAGTAAAAAAATCTGATGTGGACACACCACCTGACTTTCTTGTACAGCCTATTAAATATCTTTTTTAGAACAAAGATACTCGTAAAATAATATTAAATATTGTTAGATATTTACAACAATAAACCGGTTTAAATATTGCTATGTATTGATCGCCAGACTAACTATATATTTAAACTTTTATTATATATGCAGTCATATTTCTTTATTTGTCGAAAATTATTTTTCTTTTAAATCTGACATTACCTCAACATGAATGTTTATATCATTCAAAATACTTCTGTAAATGGAAGCATATGATTACGACCAACGATTGCGAAAATAAAGGTTGAGTAAGGACGTTTAAGCCGTGTAAGGGATATATATATATACATACATACATATTCCTTTGGTACTGCAGATTGCAATACAAATATAGTTGGACAACTAGATGTTATATCTAGTCTTATATACACATAAACGTACAGACGTCACGGAAATATCTTTTTTGAATGAATATTAAATGCATTTTACAGTCCATTTTGGAAAAAACGAGAGGAAATATAATACCAAAAATTTTTCGTGTTAACAACACTTCCTTTACTTCTATTATGCAAAAGGTCAGTCTTTTAGTCTTATAATTTTTTATTTGCATACAGAATACTAAACCTGCTAAGAAAAATAATCTAACATGGGATAATAATTTTATAACTTACAAAAATAAGGAGCATTTAAAGTGATTCGTTTTCTTACGAGAAAGGTTGTACAAAGAGTATTGCATCCTTCGGCTCCATAACAGCATTTTCAGTTATTAGCTAAACAAGACTCTACTTTCGGAAAAAATGAGGACAAGACATGAATAAATGGATGTATAGCCAGGTAATACCAAATGTAACTCTCGCGAACTATTGCATTGTATAAAGATAATACAAGGCATAATTTAGGTCAGAGAAATGTGTGTAGAATATTTAGACTGTCGGGTTATCCGGAAAATAATGCAGGTTTTTGCAATTGTTTATCTTTCCTGTACATTTTTAGCAACAAAAATATTTTGAATTGCATTGAAATTGAATTGGTTTATATATCATTTTGAAGTTCTGTTTTCGCTCTATATTTATATAATGATCATTTTGTTCCAAAATTATTAAAAAATATTTACTAGGTGTTTTTGTTTAGATGTCAAAACGGGATTTTCTGCAAATTTACTTTTATGAGTATAAGCTAGGCCACAGCGCAGCACAAACGGCTCGAAATGTAAACGAAGTATGGGGCGAGAAAAGTGTTAATTAATCTACAGTTCAACGCTGGTACGAAAAGTTTCGTCGTGGAGAATTTGACCTGGAAGTTCAAGAGCGTCGTGGACGCTCTTCGGCTGATGATGAAGAAGATTTGAAGACTTAAGTTGAAACAAACCCGTTCACAACTGTTCCAGAGCTTGCAGAGAAACTTAATGTAAACAAAACTACGATTTCTGATTACTTGAATCGTATGGGAAAGTCAAAGAAGCTCGATAAGTGTGTGCCTCACGAATTGAACGAAAATTAAAAAAAATCGCCGTTTTGAAGTGTCGTCTGCTCTTCTCCGCAACAAAAACGACCCCTTTTCTTGCTCGAATTGTTACGTGCGATTGAAAGCGGATTCTCTCTAACAACTGGTGACATTCGGCTCAGTGGTTGGACCGCGGTCAGACACCACAAAACTTTCCAAAAGCCAAATTTGTACCAAAAGAAAATTATGGTGACTGTTTCGGTTCTGCAGCCGGTCTCATCCACCACAGCTCCCTAAATTGTAGCGAAACGATTGCAGCAGATAAATACTGTCAGCAAATCAACGAAACGCATCAAAAATTGCAACGCATGTACTCGGCATTGATCAAGAGAAAGCGGCCAGTTCTTCTCCATGATGATGCTCTGCCGCACGTCGTGCTGCTGATCCTACAGATTTTGAACGAATTAGGATTCGAGACGTTCCCTCTTTCAACACATTCGCCTGACCTCTCGCCGACCAATTCTACCTTTTCAAACATCTGGGTAACATTCTGCAGAAGAAATGCTTCAGAAACCAAGGCAAACCAAAATCACCTTTGACAACTTTATCGCGTTCAGATCTCCAGAATTTTATTCTACCGGCATAAATAAACTTCTATTTCGTTGACAAAAATGCATTGATTCGGCTGGTGCTTATTTTGATTGATAAAATTGTTTTTGAGTTGAGTTATGATACTTTAAAGATATAGGTTAAAAACCTGCGTTATTTTCCGGGCAACTTAATAGTACTCAGAAGTCCTACCACAATGATGTATTAGAAAGAAAAGGAAACTAATTAAGTGTATCCATTTCATAAAAATACACGTGAGAACATAAATATAAAGCTAAAAGAATTCTTGGTTTGTGTCTCATAAGATTTTGTGCGAATTACGCCATTATTCGGATTTCATCGGATACATAATTAGTGTGTAGTGTATCGTAGATTCTCATTTCAAATACATGTATAAGTTACGGAGCACACAACAAGAGAGAGAGGAGGGTGATATTGGGAAACATAATAGGCAAAATATACCTTAGTAAAAGTAAAGGGAGAGAATGTACTTTTTTTCACATAATGTATTATAGGTAATATTTTTTTAATTCATCTTAGGTTATTCTCTAAAGTAAAACTTTAAATGTATCAAAATTACTAAACTCGCTCTAAGTTAGCTAATACTGAAAAATAAGTTTGCTAAAACACACCTAATTCTGTCTTCTCATCATTAACCTAACCATGAACTCCAATACTCAACACGTTTTAGATCGTGATTCACTGTTTATGCATAGGGTAACAGAAAAGTGAGGTTTATATTGCTTCATTATCATTTCGAAATGTATACGCTACTCATAGTACCGCAAAAGTAATTTTGCATTGTTATATCATTTTTTATGAATTGGGTTAAAATATTAGAATCCGTTACTTTAAATGCATGAGAGAAAGAACGTATAAGGTTATTTCTCCAGCTTTCTTAGCTTATTTTCTTGGTGTACTCTGCACGCTGGCCCGGCATTCCAGAGGTCCGCGATTCGATTCCCGGCGAAGACGTTGCTAATTTTTCATCTTGCCTGCTTCCAAAAAGTACCTAATGTCTCTACAGTGGCGCCCGAACTAAAAGGGTGTTGGATGAGGATTCTCCATACCCAGGATTTGGCGATTTGTTCCCCTAAACACCCCAGTTGCCCTTTAAAAAGGGAGTATATAAGGTATTTCTCCAGCTCCAGCGTGTCTTTGTGGTCTAGTGGTTCTACACGCTGGGCTGGTATTCCACAGGTCCGTGGCTCGATTCCTGGCGAAGGCGGTTGCAAATTTTTTATCTCTCCGGCTTTTCCAATTAACCTATTGTCTCTACAGTAGCACCCGAACTAAAAGGGTGTTGGACGAAAATTCTCCACACCCAAGATTTGGCGATTGGGTCCTCTAAAAACGGCAGTCGCTCTTTAATCCTGATGTCTCTACAAACGTTTACAGCAAATATGCAATATAGCGTATAATATAATTTATTATTACTTTATTTATTATGGAGCTATAATTGTATACGCTGTTTATCAGTTAAAGTTTAATGTGTTTGTTGTATAGTTCATTAACTTCCTTTGATATGTGAAATTCACTATTCATCGCAATAAACGTTTTACTATTAGTTTGTGGGAAATCAGTTATATTAGTAATCAGAATTTTAATGAAATCATACAAGATAGCTACAAGTTGTGTAATAAGCTGTATATTGAGTTTTTGTACTTATTGCCTTTGGTACAATATTCACCTTATTTTATTAAGCAAATGTTGGCAATTAAATTGGAACAAAATTTCAGCGAATCTTTCATGTCGAGGAAAAAAATAATACATAGAGCAGAAGATGCTCGAAAATGTTTAACTTCTTGAACAATAGTGTAGACCAAAGAGATATGCATCGGAATTGTTAATTATAATCATAGTTTATGCCCATTAGTTACGCATTAAAGTCATCTTTTAATTTATTTTCCTAAGTTTCTTTTCGAAGCGCTGTGAGAGCAATTATTTTTTTTTCCTGTCCCCAAAATTTTACTTTTCCGAAGGCAGATCCCTCATTTTCGAGAATTCATAGTTTTACTCTATAGCTTACTTTCGAATCCAAATGCTCGAAGTTCCCGCGTACTGTGACCTTGCTCAAAATAGCTTTTATCAAAGAACCCGGATCTTTGGATAGATACATTGGGGGGGGGGGAGCAAATGCTCGCCTGCGGTCACTTTGCTTAAACAAAACAAATTTTTCCCTAGGAACAGTTCTCTTTCATTGTGTTCCCCGATCCAGGAGCGTTTTCGTCCACTGCTAGCAATCATATCGTCCACAGAACATCCGTTTCTCATTTTAACAGCGGATTTCATGGGTGCAAGATTTCTGCTGCATTTCAGTTGATCTGAAGTAAATGCACTTTCATATTTTCCTATAATTTATACTTATTTAGGCTCTTTCTTATTATAATTTTTATTACTACATTAGAACTCCAATTATCTGGATTGTATGAAAATTCACTCTTTTCGTCTAAACCAACATGTTTGGTATTCGGTCTTAAAGAAAAGAAAACTTTATGACCTTTTATGAAATAAAAAAGGATAAGTAAAAAATTTTTCCACTTACTGAAGAGTAAACGAATTTAGACAACACGAAAATGATTAAAATAATTATTTGGATTTTGCTATAGTAAGGTTTCGGCGTTAGTCCGGATGCTTGGTTCAATTTGTCCGAATATTTGGAATTCTAATACAGTTTCGTTAGTTTAGTTAGTTTTTATTATTTAACAATTACTGCTGTTTTCGAAATACTTGTAAAATAAACCTAATTCTTAAATTAAATTCATGTGTATTTCTTTTGCAAGTATTTAAGTTCATAATACTTAAAAACAACGTGAAATTTGATGCGTTAATTTATGGGGGATATGTTCATATTAATTTTATAATTTAAATAACTCATTGTCATCATATGAGCATAATCCAAAGTGCACAGCATTTGACAACAATTAATAAAAAATGAGCCAATTTCTAATTGCTTTCTTTTATCCAACTGCATCCTTTTAAATCATTTAATACCATAAAGCTATGACATGTAAAAAAATTGGTATGTCCACATCAACATGAACATTTATATTGATACTAGAGGAAACGTCATATGACATACATATTTAAAAACTTCAAATTATTCCTAAACAAATTAACTTTTTAAAATTCCATGTTGTGTATAGGGTAAAATAAAGAACGTATTTAGATAATTTTTAATTTGCATAATTTTATGAAACTATTAACTTTCTTATTATCAGTTACATTGTAAAAAGGAACTTTTTAAAAATGTCTTGTTAAAGCATTTCTTTTGTAGAGGTGAACTTTTAGCACTCATCTAATATATTTATAAGATCTAAAACTGAGAAAGATAACAATAATAGATTACAATGAATTGACTGACAAATTTAAAATTTTTAAATATCATAATTATGTCTGCAACTATATGCGGAAAATTTTTAAAAATAGAAGTTAATCGATTAACTTGCAAATGCTAATTAAAATATTTTTCACATGTTTTTGATAGACTTAATATTAACAAATGGAAATATATATATATTTGCGTATTATCTGAAGATATGAATGCAATATTTAGGATATTAAAAATTCATCTTCAAGCAACGTAAACAAAAAAAAATCAACTTCGCAACTATTGGAAAAGGTAAGTTTTCTACAATATCCCCTCTGGGTTCTATTTAACAATTTTAAAATTTAGCATGCTCATTAAAAAAATCGAAAAGTATGATGTTTCGTTTTGCGCTACAGTCGTTTACTGAATTCAGTAATTAACTATATTGTAGTTTTGTAAATAACTGTTTGCTACAGCTATTTACTAAATTCATATTAACTAAATTCAGTTTTGCAAAATAACACTTTAAATAAATTATTCCTTTATCCGAAGTACATTTTCTTATGCCATGTAAATAAAAAGAAGCATTAATTGATTTAAAATATTGAATTCAAGTTTACGAAATTAATTGCATATTTTCTAGTCACTTCGAAATGAAATATGAAATATTAAAAGTGATTTTCAGCCTTTAAGTGTAACGATTGTAACGATTGTTTAAGTGTAACGATACAATTGTGACTGTAGATTAATATCAGATGTATGCTTTTGCGAGTGCCCGATCATTGCAATCGTCAGTATGTTATTTGAAGTTTTGTTTTCATTTCTATGTATGTCAAAGATTTTTCTTTAGCATTTTGTGGTGTTACGGGCGTGATCGCCAAAAGTGTCGATACTAAGAATATCAAGTACAAATTAATTTTGCGTAAATACTTAAACTAAAATTTGGGTTTTAGTACATTGCATAATCATTACTAAATAGATTAACAAGACTTACCCACTGATGCATGCATGAGCCGATTATTTTCTTTTTCCAATCTCATATTTATTTCAATACACATACTTTCTGGATTAAATAAGACACATTTATCACACATATATATAAATACTCAAATATCATAACTTAGATACACGCAATGCGATAACTCAAAATGGAAGGTCCGTGGAGTGCCGACGCGTGACTATTCGCGCAATCCTGTTCCATCGAATAATTTTGCGGTTGAAACGTGGTCAATTTTATCTTCGTATTATCGCGCTGTCTGGTTACACACTTATAAGCTCTTCTTTTTTCCTTTTACATTCATATGATTTTTACACACGTCACACGTAGTGACACATTGCTGGTCAAGCACATCTTGAAGTCGAACAGTTACTTATATTCTGCTTGCGCGTTTATTTTATGTTATTCACAAATCAAACATCTACTTTAAGTACTGGATTTCTTCATTCTGCTTCTTTCTCGGCAAAATTAGGCAGGAAAAAATGGCGACTGCTGAGTGTGTGTGGCCCGAAGGCCCACACACTCGCAAAGCTCGACGTCAGGCAACAAGAGGGGAAAAACGAAAAAGAGACAAACCAGTCCTTCCAGTTTTTATACCTTTCGACGCACGTGCTCGCGCGTGATAACGATACAAGAATCGATGTAACCACAATGTTCTCACACATTTACTCGCAGAAACCTTTGGACGACTTCGATAAAAATACTACACTTTATCGAACAAAAATAACGCTGCCATTTCGTATAGTAAAGAATTCTCCAAAGGACAATATTTAGTCACTGAACGTAGTGTATTGTAAGCGAAGCAGTAAGACATATGGAGAATAAGTTACCCTATGAAAAATTTCGAATTTCCGTACTCTGGCATTCCCTATAGCTCCCGTAGACATAAGGCATGATAGCAGTGAAATTTATTTCGTGTTTAAGGTGCTGGAGTTGCTGTTTCCATAGAAACGGAAGAGTCTGCTGAGAAATTTATGAAACCCGAGGAGCAGGGGATAAATACCTGCAAAATTAAGAACGAAACTTCGCTATCTAACTTTTGCAATAGATTTGCTACATTTTAAAAATAAACAACTCTTTCACTAAAAAGACCCAGTTACACTATCAGTTATTAAGAAATTAAAGTAATAAATAAGTTTAATGTAATATTTGCTCTGCACATTTTTCTTCTTTTTTGTTGTTTTATCAAATTTGAAAAGAGTCGTAGACCAGTTGTAACTCTGTTTTACAAAATTAATGATCATAAGATTCACTATCTTCTTTTTCTATGCCACAAGCTAATATTAGCTATTGTAAGTCTGAAAGCTAATTAAGTAGTTTTGGTCTAAGGTTAGTAAATAAGAAACATTACTAATTCAAAAGTCAAACAACAAAAATCAGCGTTATATTTTCAAATTTTCAGAGGACTAAATTCGATGGTTTTACCAAACCACCATCTTCAGCTGCAAATGAGCGAGATAGGATATACTGATCAGATAAGAAAGCCTGGACAGAAAATAAGCTAGTGGCGCCATCTGTTGATGAGACCAGAATTAAAACATAATTTCTTTAAAGGCCGAAGGCAAAGATGTATTGGAATTGGAATCGTTAACTAGAACAGGAAGATTTTTTTGAATGTGAAATGCCTCTAGAAAATCCAGTTCTCCAATGGAAGATGTTTTTTTGAATAATTGACAGCAGAAAAATTGAAAATGTGATTTTAGGACCAACAATGTTGGGCAACAGAAGACTTATGTATTTCCTTTTTTCTAACATATGCCTCATGTTCCTTGACGCGAAACTTTAAGGCTCTTTTAATTTGGCCAATGTAAATTAAACCACACTGGCAAAGAATCCTATATATACCCCAGGAATTAATATCCGGAATGGGGTCCTTGAGGACGGAAATCGGAATTTTATTGATGGGAGAATAAACGACCGGAAAGTTAAATTTCTGCAAAATATGTGCAACTTTATAGCTAAGTGATGGAAAGAAGGGAATGATAAAAGAATTTTATAATCTTCTAAAGCAAGAGTGGGCCTTTAGTGTGTTGAGATGAGAATTTTTTAACTGCTTGATTAATAATGTTGAGTGAAAAGATCCTGTCAATAGCTATTGCTTTTAAGTAATCCAGTTCTTCATCAAGGGATAGTTTGGAGGAGCAAACTTGAAAAGCACGGAAAAGAGGAATAAAATGGAGCTAACTTTTGTTTAGTCGGATGACATAATTTAAAGTGTGGTGGAAGGCAAACCGATCAAGGCTTACGGTAAACCGTAGTACTGAAGTTCGATGTGTTACATGTGGCCAGAATGTCGCGAAACGGAAGAGAATTGCAAGTCTCAAATTCAAAAGTGAACTGAATAGCAGGATCAATAGAATTCATTGTTGAAAGAACCTTATTTAAATCATCTTTATTACCTTCAAACAGGTAAAAGTATCGTCTACGTAGCGGAACCATACCGGGAAAGTTTAAAGTTTCATACAATTTTGATTAATAATAATGCATGCAGATATCAGCCAGGATGGGACTGAGGGGGCTTCCCAAGGCTAATCCCTCAGTTTGCTTGTAATATTTATTTTGGAAAACAAAATGTGTTTGTTTTAAACAGAGTTGAGTGAGAGAAATTAGCTCATCAATTTCGATACAAGAGAAATGAAATTCGCGAAGTCTGGTTTCTAGACATCTTAACGCACCCTCCACTAGAACATTGGTGAATTATGATTTTACATCAAAAGAAACCATGTGTAAATTTCTATTAGAAAGGATTTAACCTTTTTTACAAATCCTATTGAATATTTTATGGTGTAAATGTTATTGTCTAATAGAGTTGAAAACCTAGAAACTAAATATTTAGATAATGGATACAAGGCAGTACCTAAATTTGATACAATAGGGCGGAAAGGAATACCGCTTTTATGAATTTAGGGAAGTGAGTATAATCTGGCACAATTCGCAACAGATGGGATAAGCGAATGTTTTAAGTTCGCCCAAGACAGACTTCAGAATACCCTTGCAGTTCGTGTCGAGCCTAAACGGACCACCATAGGAATGGTGACCCTGTAAATGCAGCAAATCTCCCTCATATTTTCACTCCCAACATATGGAAGTAGCGAATGACCAGCTTGGACGTTTGGGCCCGATTAGAAGCATAAACAGCACAACTATTCATGCGTTGTGACTCCTCCGGCACATCGAGAGAGGAACCAAGGAGGAGGCACCTAACAGTAGTACATCATCATGCAAATATTAATAAATTAATAAAGTGTTCATTCAAAAACATCTAATTTTAATTGCAAAGAATACCTTTTTTTCTTCAAAGGCTTAAGATGATGTTTCTTAACTCAAAATGATACATAGACTATTTTTCTGTCATGATTGATATTAAAACAGTGGCGCCTCCGTTCCTGCTTTTTTAATATATGAATTTGGAACTGCAGAGAACTTCGTCGTTTTTTCGAACGCTCCAGGAGGAATCACCGCGTGAAATAAGCATCTTTCCGATGGCTGAGCGTTCATGAAACTGAGCAGTAAAAAGCGATATTCATAAATGTCCTTCAATTATCAAGTAACTTTTTCTCAACACTATGAAACACCACCGTTTTAGACAAATCCTTTACATATTTCTTCAGAAGGAAAACTTTAATAAAAGACTAAAGTTTTGTTCAGAATGTTTCATTCAGAAAACAAAGCAGCCTTTAAAGGTAAGAAAAAACAAGACTCCAATAAATTATTCCTTCCTTTCAATCAAATAGTAATGCAAATTTCGGGAAAGTGTGGCCTGGCTTTTCTGCTGAAGGAAATTATTTTCAAACTGCTGTCACAACACTTTGAAGAACTTTCTTGCAGCATGAGTCCAATGACCTGCTTTGTGTTAAAGAGGATACATTCATATTAACACCAATCGCTTAAATGATAGTATTCTTCTCTCCGTTAGCAGCAGAGTTGACTGAAAATTAACCCTTTCGCGACTTCCAAACTGACTATGAGTATGCCACTAATTAACTTGATAGATTGGTAATTTATATGTTGTCATCTCCCATTTCTTCAGGTTTTCATCAGGACATGGATTGCGGATATAACTTGGACTGGCCAGTGTGCATCTGTTAGAGAAAGCTGGATATGACCGGATAAATGTAAAAGAGATTAAAGAATATTTAAATTGTATAAATGAAATTTTTGTAAGGTCCTATGCTTTTAATAGTCATAATAAATTTACATGAAGTAAAGAATATAAGGTAATGAAAAAATGTTTTTGACAAACATTTTATGACAAACATTTTTGACAAATATTTGAGTGGACACAAACATTTTATTCAGAGATGTATATTAAATAAAATTCCAGATTCAAGCAATAAAAAAATGAAATGTAAATTTAAAATTAATCTCTTATTTTGCTTTTCATTACTTTCAGCTACGAAATGAAGGTATATAAATCTAAAAATTCACATAAATTACTTCCAATGTTTCTAGTTTTGCCTACTGATTAAATTTATTAATAATTAGTTAAATTTATCTAGCCCATGTGTTTATTTTAATCTTTTATGAAACGGCTGTTATATATTAGTGTAGCTGCATTTTGATCTAAAAAAACTATTATCTATTCGGACTTCTCAACACGCAAAATACGAAAATGTTTGATTTGAAAAGGATGACTGTTGAAGAGAATCTGATTCGCATTCACATTGCTCATGAAAAATCCCATCTCATTATCTCCGTGCTACAGTCTCTTTCAGCAAGAACCGAACACAGAAACAATCAGTACAGTCTAGCAGTTTTATCCATTCTGCCATTAATGGAATTTACCTACACAGATATATTGGAGAAATTTGTGAATATTCTCGCTTGCTTATGTTGTATTGCATAAAAGTAAATGGGAGACCTTTCCTTAAAACGTCCATTGGAACAAAGAGACATTAATGAATTAAAATACGCATTAAAAATATTTGAGTGAAATTTTGCTTTCTTTCTAGCATGTGGATCACTCATATCACTAGATGATATAAAGAATATTCTCCGAATATTGTTCTCAAAATTCAGAGTTCTTTTACCATTAAACTTCTAATTTTGAAGCAAAGATCGGCACAGACGAGTTGTTCTTCAACGAGAATTCTAAAAACATGAGTTTCTAAATAATTTACTGCCTCTATTTACGAAAATAATAGTTACAACAGCCTTATACTAGATATCATGATATTTAGGTGACAGTCTCTGTGACGTTCTTTAAAAAAAATTTGTAACTGAAGAAAATATGCCTTTCATAAAAAATTCATTATATATAAAGAAAAATTTTAAACCTTGTAGCTGCTACTTTAAAATTACAGTTTGGAAGAAAGTACACTAATTAATTTTATTTATAAAAGTATGAAACTTTAATTACAGTTATGAACATGTTTCGATAACTCAACTTTTGAGTAGTACTTTTTATTTTTCATTAATATTGGGCCGGTGCATTTAAAATTGTCAAGAAATGACCAGCATATTAATATGAGCAAAATAATAAATAATAAAATAACATAATAATAACATAATAAAAACATCGAAGGCCAAAAGCTCATTTCCAGCATTCAGGCTTTTCTATCAGTGTTCAGTCCCATGGTGAACCTTTGCTAAAGAAGTCTAGTGCACGGAGCTTCAAAAATTTTGCGACTGCTCGACAGACATCACAGTATTTGAAACACTTTATCTTTTATTTTTAATCATCGACTGGGAAGCTGATCTACTACAGGTATAGTTACATTCAGTCAGAATGGTCCAATCAAGTCAGCTATTGTTGTCATCTAATATTGCATTACGTTGCCTGTACAGCACATTACATTGATCATAAAACACAATACGACATAATAAAATACAGTGGTCTTATACGGTTCAATGCAGTACAGTAGTCGCATAACAGAATACAATATATTAACAATGCTTTGCAATATACTAACTTTGCAAGACAACAAACATTAATTCTGCATTATAGTATGTTAGTGATGCTTTCATTACAAAAGAGTAACTTAAGAGTGACATAAACCTTACACCAGAATATATTAACTTTACTTCACACTTTAAATATATAAATAATGTATAAATTTTACATCACAATATACAATTAATTATACAACACATAGTTAATTTATTCAGCATAATACACGGTGCTCAATTATCTTTATATAATGCATTGAATATGCTATCTGTAAAATATTATGTCGCTCACAATGGTACACGTCTATGGATGCCTTTCATTGGCAGCTTTCGTGGTTTGCCATATGAGTAATCCGTGAGTCACTGGCGTAGTTTTCTGAACATTGTAAAATTATAGAGGAAGTCTTCGCTCTAGTACTTCCACTTTTGACTATTACTGTAGGCAGTACAGTGCATTAGCACGTTTTCGTAGGTGTTGTCTGTCAAACATGTGCTGTCTGGACAATAATGGATGAAATGTCCTAGCTTGTTTGTTTTCCTAGCCTCAAGGACATGCATATATATCCATATAATCACAAATCTGAATAAGTATGAAGGTAAAGTGCCATTCTCCAACATGAACTAAGTAAGTGATTTACTGCTGCTGCGAAGTACTGTGCTGACATTTGGTATTAGCAGGTGAGTGCTTTGACCTGTGTTATTACTGACCCAATGTTTTTGTTATTTGACAAGTAACGCTTGTAAAGTGGAAGTTTCAGACAACAGACAGGTATATATGTTGGGTGCTCAATCAAAATGACGTTGTTTGCGGTTTCTTTTGCAAACAAACCTCTTTTCTCATTACTCTCAATGCCCGTGTAGGCTGGACTGTGCACAGGATAGGTCAACTGCCTGCTGGAAATGTTCAGTAGTACTTGTCGTATACGCTGGATCGTATACGCGCACACCCGAAAATGCCTGATGCGGATACTGTGTGAACGGTAACATTGCTCTGCCGAAGTGGCTATTAACTGCCATTTCGGCATAACTGATGGCGTACTTAAAAGTTATAAGTTCTGCCTAAAAACTGAATTATGGCTACTGAGTCTGCGTTTCGAGCTCTGTCTCATTTCTAAGAAAGCACTATAACATAAACAGTTCCCGGTACTCATTTCTGTTTCAGAGCCATCCTTGAAAGTTGTTATTGGTACTACTTGTTGTTGTGCTAGAGGATCAAAGTCTATTTTGAGCTCAGAGTCGTATTTCCCCTAGCGCTGGATGACATAAATTAAAACAGTTATTTTTTTCATAGTCTGTATGGTAATAGGTTGTATCACAGACTGGACGTCATGTGTAGTTTCGTTGTTCAATTACTTCCGCTTCTCCCTTTACAACCAAGCCTAGTACTAGCTGGCGTAGTGCAGCTGTGGAAGTAATGCGATATGCACTGCAGATGTTCAGAATGTGAGGATGTTAAATGAGTAAAATTTCTTTTTTCCTGTAGGAGGCGAAGTTGGCTCTACAGAATGATGCACTCTGCCGCAATCTTATATGAAGGTTTTAAAAGGTATGATGAAAGCCCCTATACTGGATGCCGTTCTTTGCATTGTTTTAGCCAGGTGATTGTTACGATGTTCAGCTTGACGGATGTGTGGCATCTAAAAATATGAAATGTCATTGCCGGCATTCGAAGTTTGTACCTTCCGCTTGCTAGCCGGACATGCTTTCCAATTACACTACGAAGGGCACGTGCTAAGGGACAAAACCTTTACGGTTTAATTTTGAATAATTCGGCACAATAGCAATCTGAATACGAGGATTTTCCTTGCCTGAGTAAGAACTCATGAATGGTGCCAGATGCACAGCACTTAACAAGTAATAATGCTTTTTTTTTCAAGATGAATTAGTATTTTTGAACGTTCATCTGTATTCAACCATTAGGCGATTTCTAGATAACTATTGTATCAGACTCGCTCTTCATTGCTGATAATATTGTGATACAAAATAACTTTGTTATTTCTCTGCATGAAGAAGAAGCACATATCTTTTTGAGGTATCATATTTGTAGATTAGAGATCATGAGGCATCTACAAGTTCAACGCCTTTTGATTATACGGACGCGGTATTATAAAGTGACTGTCCCGAAATGATATTTAGCATGATGGAGAAGACGGCTACCCTTTACTAACATTAACGAACATTATTAAAAAACTGAAAATGGCTATGCTAGGACAGGTTGCATTAATTCATTTGTAGCCTGCCTCTTTGTGTGTTATATCCTTCAATATCGCTTAAGTTTGTTTTTGTTAGGTGGTAGATTCCAGATTACTGAAGTCTGCTCATGTAAGTACTTCATCTCCTCTTAGTTGGAAGAATTGATTATGCAAAGCTGAATTTTTTAATAGACTTTATCCTAAACTACGGAATAAAATATTTATGCAGTAGTTTAGGATAAAGTCTTTGTTTATATAACTTTTGTGACTTTAATATGTTAATTTAATATTTAGAAACTTGTATAAGGAAACGAATATTTATATAGATATGATTATGTATTTTTATGCGTTATCTGTCCATAACAGTACAGTAAGGGAATTTGAATTTGTATTATATAACGACTTGGGTTAATATTTATTGTCTGCGTCTATAACTGATTATTCAGTACCAAATATTTTCTGAAGTAACAGATATAAAACAGGGAAAAACAAATAGAAAATATATCGTTTCTACTTGAAAAACATGCTACTGATTTTTAATGTAGTAGAATTTTATCTAAATGTACGATTGATTCTAAACTGATAAATTTAAATTAACTTCTGATTGTAATGAAAAGGAATACGTAAGTAAGGAAAATCATGTGTTATCCTTGTAAAGAATATTGAAATTTTATGTCTGAGTTATTCTGACTATTTCTTATAAAACTCACGACGAAATCACTGTAAAACATTTTATTCAAAAATAGAGATACGAGTATGCGAGTAATTGGAACATGAGTATACGTTAAGAATCATGCTACTTAAGATTTAACAAAAGGCAAGGAAACGAAAGATTCTGTAGAAAATAAAATAAAAGTAGGTATTGGTTTTCACGTAGTTATTGGAAGATGAGGTAGATACACAGGCGGATTTGATTTTCAAAAGATTGAAATTCTTTGGAATTTTCCCTTAAGGTGAAATTAAATTCTTTCTTTCAGCTGCTTGAAATAGAGAAGGTTGTTTTCAAGAGAGTCAAAATAAATCAAAAACTGTTTTTCCCCCTTTATGCCTTTCTTTTTGAAACATCTTGAATTTCCAATCAAATACAAATCTGGTCTTATTTCATAGGAAATAAATATTCTAGAACCTAATTGAAAATGCAAAATTGTTTACAATAAGAGTCTCAAATTCTTCACTGAAATTCTGATTTATAAATAAAAATTAATTAATAAGAATTAATAGGTTTCTCTTAATTTAAACATTCTTTATTTTACTCAGAATCGTAGCTATAGAATTCTAAAAGCAGACAATACACTCGCGTTTTCCACAGTGCTACTTATTATATGACAAAAGTAAACACTAATTAGTCGAAGAATTAGTTTCGGAAAATGAATCTCCTCATAAACGTTACTTAGCGAATGAAAATTTGCCATAAGCAATTATTTTTCAGTCGTAATTATGTTCATTTAGAACTTCTTCTGGTGATATGATCGAGTTGGTTAATAAATTAGAATTCGTTTAATTTTACTTTTTAATTGTGTTCTGTACAAACGTTTCGAGGTTTACTGCATTTTTCCTTACATATTATTGTGGTGTAAGAGATTCAAATGTCAAACTAGCAAGTGATAGATCAATGGACTTCATTCCGGTGAAGGTAAATTTGTGTCTTCGCGTTTTCCTAACTGAAAGCCTAATAATCTCTACATGATTATCAAACACTATTTGATATTTTGATATAATAAGCAGCAGTTTGAGTAGTTGATACAAGTGGTAAGATTTCATTATTATTAACGTATTTAACTTTATTTCAATCAGCGAAATTATTAATTATTAATTATGTAAAGAATTAATACGGAAGAAATTTAAAGTACTTTTTTTCTGTAGCATGTGCTGTGAGAAGTAAACTAAGAATGAATATTTTGGCTACTTATTATTTTATATTTCCTTTATGTGAACAAAATGGTTTCGCTGCTTTCTTATAAAACGGCGGTGAGCAGCTTTTAGGTCACGACGCTTCAGGTCTACGTTTTATAAAACAGTCTTTGAAATTTTCGATTAATAGTATGCGCGTTTTATTTCGCCGCATCTTAAGAAGAGTACCAGATAGATATCACTCTTAAATTTATATTTAAAATTTAATTAATATTTGGGAATGTAACAAAAAAAGCGTAATTACGTATAATTTTTAGCATTGACTTGAACAGGTGAAGCAAAATATTTGTATTGTTTTTTCCTGACATTTTATATTCTGATATAAGATTACATACAATCAAGTAAACATTTTCTTAGCATCGGAAATATCGCGAGTGATAATATATTTTTGAAGCATTTTTACAATGCTTCAAAAATATATTATCACTCGCGATATTTCTGATTGTAATTTATTATTACAATCAGAAATATTTACTATTTCTGATTTATTCTTACAATCGTAGTCATAGCTTTCGCTTTCCAGTGAATACAAGAACAGTGTTTTCCGAGAATTGCACTCGAAATTACTTTAATTTTATATGAAAATGAATTGCAATGATAATGTCGTAGAGTTAATAGTACATCGTTTCTGATAACTGATGAGAGTTATCATTTCAGATAACTGATGAGAGTTATCTTTTCATTATTATTAGGCCACTAGGAATCAACATTTTGATTATCTTATCATTTTCGATGATCTGCGGCAAATGAAGTTTTTCTTTGCTTAGTACTTTGTACATAACAAACACATCGGATCCGATAATACAGAATATGTAGACTTAAAGGATAAAAACTTAATTTCTTCATTTAAACAATTATATGCCTTTTTCTTGATTAGTGTTCATATGACCGAGTGAACCTTATCTCAGACACGGTTTAAAATAAAAAAAATGGTTTGTTTTTACGAAGCAAAGTGAATTCTGAATTATATTCCGGGATATGGCTTTATTGAAAGTTCCAGAACTGTAGAAATGTTTCAAGAATCACAGATTCTAGGTACTATTCGGGAAGGAAAGTTCTGTAAGAATTTAAGCTGTTGTTGCCGAAGCAAGTAAATGCATCATAGAATAAACGCAGCTTTTGATGTGAGTAGCAAACCTTCTGAAGATTGTTAAGTTCCATTATGTTAATTTAATAAGTTATTACGATTTAAAATTTTATTGCCACTTCTTCTTTACTTCTAATGTCACTTTTATTCTCCTTCCTTCTTGAATGCAGATCAGGTTTAAGAGTATTTAAGATGAGTTTTTTCGGATTGTAAGATAGATCATGATTTTGCCTCCAGAGACTAAGCTCTCGTTACTAAATTTCTGCTAGCTCACATAAAATTGTATTATTCGGTTTTGCGTTATAGCTGTCATCATTTGAAATTGTTACGCCGTTGAGAAGTTTTGAGCCAACTTCGTATTAGACCAATTGTGCAAACTTTGGTTACTAACTTAGCTTTAAATTTGAAATTTACTGTTATTTTATGTTACACCGCCACAATTGGTTGGTCGATCTTGTCAAGCACGAGACGTGCATTTTATGTCAAAGCTCTGATTTAATAAAATTTGTATTTTTGTAACCTTCTCAAATCTTTGTCGTTACCTTCAGACGCAGCGATTTGTCGCTCCAGATCAGTTAGGAGTTTGGATACCAGTTTATGCTACCAAAGATGTAATAAGATAGTAATATCTATAAGATATTACCTTTCTAAGTAGAAGTAATCAGTGGCAGATGAAAATGTAGGATAAATATTCACGATCCCGTAAGGTTTTGAAGGAAACATTTTACTGTTTCTAACACTTATCTAAAAATGATTGAATTTCATTATCCTATATTGTGGAAAGATAAGCTTACGGTGAGGAACCCCTAATAATTCCCCACATCTGTTCAATTGTTCACATTTAAAAATAACTCCAAACATCTGTTTAATTGTTGACATTTTTTAAAAAGTGTAATATTGTGTCAAAATGTAGGGAAAAATATTGACAGAAATGCAAGATTAAATGAAACGCAAGCCTGAATCTAGGATTAAAGAAAATACAAGACTCACGACTAACTGTCTAATAAAGTCGTTGTACAATTTTGAAATCTGGTCTTAAAATTAGTTTTAAGAGAATAGAGCAAACCATTTTCAAAACTCTTCGCAGTGATTCAATCGCCCATCCGCTCCTGCAGCTGACAACCTTATGCTTGCGTACCTGCCGAAAGCTGATAAAATTCTGATCAGTCGTTCTAGAAACAAAAGGGCTGTTTCAGCTACGACCACACTGAGATGTATTTAGATATTCGTTGGTAAAAAGGAGAACACATTTTGAATGAAATTTAAAAAATTCAGGGTCTAGAATTATGCAAATTAAAACAGTGATGAGGATATGTTGGGCAATTGGTTCATTAATTGATTATAGCAAAATTTTGCAAGGGTAGTGCCAAATTACCGTGAAACTCCTCTCCTGCGACATCCCTCCCGCTGCCCTAAGCGAGAAATGAATTCCGGGTTTTAAGAGAAATTGATATGTATTCGCGTAACCCATTAGTAACGCGATTTGTATTCATGTATTTCCATCAGTTCTGAAAGAAAGTGATTTATGTTCCCGCAGCATATGGTCGAAATCTCGAAGCCCCCTGAAATCTGTTTTTCCCGTAATCAGTTAATAAATCAGTTTGTTAATTTATCCTAATGAATGAAGTACTAAATGAATACCGATAAACAAAGCCAGGCTCAGTATTAATACTCAACTGTTTTAGCCTGTTTTTAGACCGTTCTAAAGCTGTCAGAGAGCAGAAGACTAAGTATACAAGAAGTCCGCAAGTTTTCCTCCTTAAGCGAAAAAATCAAATTCTCCTTAAGGGGAAAAATAATTAATTTTGATGCAAATTTACCAGACACTTTACCATTTAGTAAGATTGAAGGGAAGCAATAAAAAAATATTTAAATGAAAACAAAATGGAAATTCTGTTGCCTGATGAAACTGTGTGTTAGAATATTGCACCTGATAGGTTCCTTTTCTTCGGGTGATATCTTCAAATACTTTGTTGCTGATATTCTCTCTGAGTTGCAAGATGAAGATAAAAAGCTAACCTTTTTTCTTCTTAGCTATTTACAATTTTTGTTTTAATTTTTTAAAGTTAGCTGATTCTCAACATGTGAAACTTCAATATTTTTGAGAAATATTAGAATTTATTTTTTTAGAAACTCTTTCTCTCATAAGTATTTATTTAATTGCTCTTTTATCAGACCCTAGTTTCTTTTACAGAGTTCTTTCCAGTGCTGCGTACAGTCAAAAAGTTGCTAAAGCATTAAAAATGAACATTAGGAAATGAAAAAAGTGTGCAATATCGCAAAAGCTTGAGAGAACAATGGGTTACTATCATGAGCTCTCCTTTACTTAGAGCACAACGTCAAAATATACGTCAATCAATATTTACACCCAGCACATGTCAGCCCCTAGGTGAATACTGCAATACACTTCACATCAGAAGGACGGCTTCCTCACGAAAATGCTTTCAAGTGTATGAATGTTATGATCTCAAAGATACCGATGCCTTTAATAAGCATTCTTTAAAATCTTCTTAAGGGCAGGATGTTGTCTTTTCAGATGTGTTTTACTGAGAATAGTCATCAATACATATTGGCTAATCCAATATGCTAAGCATAACAGGTAGAAGAGGTCATTAAACATTATTAGCAAAGTTTTTGCTCTTGAAAAAGAGAGGCATGTAGAATAAGGAAATAGATAAAAAGTTAGGTAAAATCTATGCCAATTTAAAATAGCCTTTTTATATAATTTTAGATATAATAACTCTTTAAATTGCTAAAGTGCTAGGAAAACTGCCTAAAATGCTCTTAATTTTTATAAACAAAAACTATATTTTCCGAGATAATACTAATGCAAATCGTCTTTAAATATTAATATTACTTTTATCATAATAATAATAAATTAAACTTACACTGACATTTTATTTATTAAAGTCATTTTGTAAAGACATTAGCTTATTTTTATGATGGATGGAGTGATGAAAACTGAGCAACGCCTTCGCCGGGAATCTGACCACGAATTTCTGGAATACGCGTCCAGCATGCAGACCACCACACTACGAATGCATGCTAAAAAGGCGGGAGAAATGCCTTATAATTTAATCGCAATGAATATTTTTCAATAATTATTCCTCTGTATAAAAATTCATGCGTCAATTTTACTAAATTCCTAGTAATATTAATTTTAAATATCATAATCTATACATATAATAAAAGGAAGAGTCTATCTGTCTGTGTACGTCTTTCGTTCGTACGAAGCTGATAGACCCAGGGCTACGGAATTTGGTACATAGGTACATCTTCTTAAGGGCATGTAGAATAAGGAAGGTCGAGATGCTTCAAGGTGCACAAGAGCCAGTGCACCTCGAAGCGAGTTTTTTAAAATTCAAATGGTATTTTTTTATTTTATGTTTCTTTGATGAAATCGCATCGAATTGATAATTGTCTCTCATTATGTCAGCAGCAGTAGCACGTAGCCAATGTTGCTGATATCAGCACTGTTGCCACTCGAGAAAACGAGGGCGATAATTTTGTGCAGTTCTTAAATTTAATGATTCTCTCGGATGCTGGACGTTTGTCAAGAGATGGCAACAGGAAGTTGGTGAATTTATTTATTAGGCTAATTAATTTTTGTATTAAGGCATATTGCTTATTTCATTGTAATTTTTAATATGTAATACAGTTTTATTAAAATTTGTGGTTTTTCTTTTTATAAAGTTGTTCTGCAGAGTAAAATTATATGCAGCTTTTAAATCTAATGTTTGGTGTTCCCTTTAGGCATTTTTCCATTTAAAAGCTAGACGAAGGCTGGCCGCGTAGCGGCTAGTGAATCAATAAATGGATTTCCATTAACAAATCGCTCAGTGCAATAAATTCCACCTCATTCCGTAAAATCTGCATCATTGTTACTTCTCAGTGAAGATAATATGTAAAATTTCGAGTTCAAGTATCTAACAGCCACATGCACAGTACGTATAAAAGGTCACGTGAGCGACACATTTCTATAAATAAATTGCACAACCAGCAAAGTTTCGTTTTTTTGGAATGTACGGAAATAAAGTGTTGACGTTAAATTCTAATTGATTATAACGTGGGATTTCGGCAATGAACGTTGGCATTTCCGTCGTTCTAATACCATTGGTGATAAAGAATAATTTTAAACTTCTCATAGATAAATTTTTGGAAGACTAGGATGGGGTGAAGTTTAATCCTTTTTTCTTCAGTCTCGTTAGCTCTATTAAACTATTGAAGAGTAATTATGGAATAATGAAATAAATTTTATAACTCCAAATTCTGCTGTATTGATATCAGTAGTTATAGACTGATATTTTACTTCTGAATGACTAAACTGCACTCAAAAAGTTCTTTGAATCTGAATACCTTTTTTACATGTTAGGTAATGTCTCTAACCTCTCCATTAAAGATTTATTCGGCCATCCTTAATAAGCACATTAATGCAAAGCGTAAACATATTTCATTTATGATATGAAAAATGAAGAAAAGGTCAGTACTACCCTTTTTACATGAATATTAAGCTGTAATAAGTAATTTAATGATTTCCTTCTATGCTGATACGTAAGGCTGCTAAAGCACTATCTGCTAAGATTTTAATTTGCTGGGTTTTTAATTTGAAGTTCATTATTTCATTTGCCCCGTTGAAATTATCATGTATGTGTGCACTTTCGTTATGTATTTGAGAAAACATGCTACGAAATCTTGCTCATAAAGAATAAAACTTAATGAAATAAGAAACTGCACATGTCGGTTAAGTTATAGAACTTTTATGCAGCAATATTATGTACACAAAAATGAAAGTAAATAAATAAATAAAACAACATATGTTAGAAGCTGTTTTTGATTTTACATTTATATTTCGATTTTCGTTTAATAAAATTGCAGCTGTCATAAACTAGTTTTTGATGTTGGACATATAAATTAACTGTCTGATTTAATGAAAACAGCAAGAGACATTTGTTTTATGAATCAAGGAAATTATTTAAAATTCAGCCTTCAATTTTTTGGATTTTATAGATATAGAACGAGGGAAAATGACACTACAGAGCGAAGACAGTTTTATTAAAATGATAATCAAAGCTGACTTTGAGTCAGATTTGTTTGAAAATGTTTTGATAGCTCCTTTTGAAAGACTACATACTTAACTGCATTACACACACTGAACCATATATTGTACACACCATATAATATAAAATCGCATATTCCGTTTGGAATGTATGATTAGATACTTTTGTATTTAGTAACAAATAGTATGTTTGTAGGATACTGCTGGTATAGAAACTTAACTCAATGTCCTGTTCAGACCCTGCTAGGCTCACAAGTGAGCCTCTCCAGCCTGAATTCAAATGACAAAGCGTTTAGTCATTTGAAGTTGGTTAACTTAGCTTTACGTTTAATAGAAACATTCTGTTGATCTCTTTAATTTAGCAGAAGGCACTATTTGGGCTACAGAAGACCTTCGCTGATTGAGGGTAATTAAAATAACATAAAAGGACATTACTTTCAAATTTAAGTAACGTAGTGTGAGACAACACAAAAAATCGACTAGTTAAGCTGGCTAAAATAATTAGTGGCGCGTATTTAAACGTCGACCACCAAGGTTGCTAAAACCAGAATAAAACTTTTGAAGAGTTTGTGATAGTACCTAACAGCAATGCGAGGCTACCAGAAGCTGTAATACTTCTTTGGCGAAATGAAGCAACTCCAATGATGGAACACAGCAATAACTTTTATTTAAAACTCAAAAATGGCGACATACAAACAAGAAGAGAAAACATATTCTATCATTTAAAAATAAATTACATTCTTCGTGCGAGAGTCGCACGAGGCACTCGAGTCTGGTTTCAAATATTGCCATTCACAAATACCTTAATGTTCATCTAATTAAATTATTTAATCTACAAGATTTTAATATTATTTAAAGCTGTTACAACCTCTCCCCCAACGGAGAGACTTTTACCGAAGGGAAAAGTTCTGTAAAGTTGGAAAGTTTATAAGCTCGGCTTGCTCGATTGCTTAAAGAGAAAAGGTTATTTCTCTTATAAATTTTCAAATTTTCAGGCCGAAAATTTTAAATTTTAAACAAATACTTTTACACCACATTTAAATAGGAAGAAAATGGACAGTGTTCAAATTAGTCTTCTTTTTTTTTTCTTGACGGCGCCTAGATCTCTTCCATGGTGGACCAGTTCCTCGCCTATAATTCACAGCAAAGCCTTTCCTCAGTTCCTCTGTGCCTTTCCGATAATATTCAATTCCCATTTGCTTTCGGCAATTGTTTCCTTCGTCTATTAGTAGTGGCTTTGATATTAAATCGAAAGACGAAAGATGATGATAACGCTGCGTTGCAAAATGATTCTCAATATTAATTTCTTTATCGTTTTTCAAATTTTCGTGAAAATCTTCTACGTTTAATTCCGGTGATTTAACTTCTTCTTCAAAGATATCTCTGGATGCTTTATTTTCTTCCTTCATCGGTTTCAAGATCTACTCTTCAGCTGTTTTTCTTTTCCTTTCAGCTCTAGTAAAAACGGCATTAAAATAGTATCACTAAGTTTACGTTCAAGTGATGAACTAATAAAATAAGGCAATTCAATATTAACAGGAAGTTATGTTCAGTGATGAACTAATAAAATAAAGCAATTCAATATCAACAGGAAGTTACGTTCAGTGATGAACTAATAAAATAAAGCAATTCAATATCAACAGGAAGTTACGTTCAGTGATGAACTAATAAAATAAGGCAATTTAATATCAACAGGAAGTAATAATCTGGTATCACTAATATTACGTTCAGTGATGAACTAATAAAATAAAAATACGCACGATTATTCGATCTCGCCGGTGCCTCCAAAATAATTAAGACTGTAATACTTCTTTGGCGAAATGAAGCAACTCCAATGATGGAACACAGCAATAACTTTTATTTAAAACTCAAAAATGGCGACATACAAACAAGAAGAGAAAACATATTCTATCATTTAAAAATAAATTACATTCTTCATGCGAGAGTCGCACGAGGCACTCGAGTCTGGTTTCAAATATTGCCATTCACAAATACCTTAATGTTCATCTAATTAAATTATTTAATCTACAAGATTTTAATATTATTTAAAGCTGTTACAAAGCTCTTACTCTAAAATATTCAATCCCTCGAACGTAAACAAGCAGCAATCAATTTGCATTATAGCCAGGAATACGGAAAGCCGAAGCTAAAGCCGCAATAACTTTCAAATCATAATAACTGCTTAGTTAACAAAAAATCTTGCATATTGTTCTAAATTCGATTCGAAGAGTTATTATGGATGTAAATATGGGGCTTAGTATTGTAAATGCGACTGGATCTACGATGACTCAGGATGGAGTGATGAAAGTGAATGTTGACGGTTTAAATAAGGCAGTTTGCCCAGCCAATGCAATGTTATATGAGAGAAGAACCTCGAATATTTGCAGTACACTCAAATGAAAAGAGAATTACCGATAGGTGGAACCTGGCGGACCACTGGCATCAGCAACCTAAATCTGGGTTTGAAAATGATTACTAATAAATTCAATGATTTATAAACAATGTTATTTTTGCAAAACCAGAACTATCAGACTATTTTCTGGTATTTTATTAAGAATGTTTCATAAGAACTATTACTCTTTTCAGTAAAGACATCATTGGTAAGTGTACATAATTAAATGCAGTATTGAAAATTGACGTTTACGCCAATGGTTTCTTATCGGATTTACACCACAGGTGCATTCATGTTTTTACTTTTACAATTTATTCATTTTTACTATATCGTGTTTAATTTTACATTAAAACTTTTCTAAATTTTATTACATTATTCATCCGTTCAAAATTTGTTATTCATTTTATTACTTAGCAATGATAGAGTTAAGACCTTGATAGAGTTAAAACCAGTAGTTTGGAGCATTTGTTTTATCCTACTTCTTTTCTGCAATTAATTTAATTTTTTTTTCATTTCAAAACCATTGTTGCTCTGTTGTTATAGTTTCGAGACCTGTTTTTATGTTTTCTTTTGCCTCAGTTTTTCATGTGTAGAATTACTTGTATTTTCATGCATTTTTATTAGATTCAGCTTACTCGAATATTGTTTTAGATTTTTAAGATTATTTATGAATTTGATGTTGTAATTTTGCCATTTTTGCATTACTTATTTCAGCCTTTAAGACATAATTATGTAATAGATAAAATTGTGTAATAGTTTTGCATTGTTTTCATATGCATTGTTACTTCTAAATTCCCCATCAGTTTCTATAGCAATCGTTTTTTAATATCTATTTTTTTGATCCTGTCGAGGTTAAACAGAGGGGAAATTTCTTTCATGTTTGAAAATTATTAATAATTACATTAAATGCAAAATTTATAAATCAGCTTTTCTCAATTCAATAAATTCATTCAAACATACCAAGGAGACGAAATGCAATCGTACCCAAATTGTTGCCGATTTTTTGCGAGAGGGTTAATTCCCGTTCCGGAAACAATCAGTAATTTATTTGCGTTTTCGAGTATGTACCGTTCTACGAAGTTTTTATGTATGTGCTCTTCTTTTTTAAAATTTACATTTTTAAGGTATATCATTATAAGTGTTGAACTTCCAAGTAAATTTCAAAATTTAATTTTTTAACACAGTTCTCCTTGGTATTAACATTTCCTCATTTCAGTTTGGAAAAGTTTTAAATTTCCTTATTAGGAGATAATCATAAATAGAAAATTAATAATTAAATATATATATATATATATATATATATATATATATATATATATAATAGGAAGAAATATTGTAGTGAGCTCGCTAAAAAGTTACCAGGAGCTGTGGCTCCAAGAAATAGTTCAACGCAGTATTTTTTAAAATATTAACATGGAAGTATTTGTTAAAATATTAACATGGAAAATTGAAAAAACAGCTTACACGCAAAATAAAATATGGAACATAAAACTGTTAAAATCTATTGTTGGAAACATGTGAATACACAAAAAAAGAGCAAAACCTATCGATGTGATATGTGAAAAGTTAACACATATAAAAAACTGATCGACGGAACAAGTTAAAAAATAATTAAAACATAATAATTAAAACAAAAATTGCAAAAATTATAAAAATTATAAAAATTACAAAGCGGAAAATGGTAAATTAACCCAATTGGACCTCCAACTAGGCTTTTCAAGGGAAATATAGTTGAATGTCGAACTAAGCTAACACCATTACGCGTTTCGCCGAAACAGACAATTGAAGTTCTTGTTTGACGAAAAAATTTTAACTAATATGAATTGTGCCGAAAAAATCTTTTGGAGCTTCAATTCTCTGTTCCAATTTCCCGACGCGTCCGCAGAAAAACACATTAAGGTGTAAGAAAAAGTAAATGCAACTCCGAGCAAAACAAAATTAAAATAAAAATAAAATAAATAGCGGTCTGCTATTAGTCAAATTATACAATAACGTACGGGCTGGTCCTGCTAGCTTAAAGAATAAAACCTTTATAAATATTATGGTTCTGAAATCAAATTCTAATGAAATTAAATACTAATGAAAACAAACGCCGTGGGTCTTGCTAAGATCAAGAAAAAATCAAATTGTACCTTGTCTACATTGTCATACATTGTACGAGTTCTTTTCCAACGAGAGATAAATAATGAAAACAGTTCCTTAATAATTTTTGTAACTAAACATTTTCGTTGAAATTAAATTTATTCTTATGTTACGGAATTACTTTTCTTGTTTGTATAAGCTTTTTGATACTTTGAAGATATTACTAACTTTCATATGTAGGTATTAACCCGCGAGAACGCGCATCGGATCTTACAGGCCCGTTCGAATATTAAATGTGTTGCGAAACCTCTTCCCCTTATGTGAAAATGGTTGAATCTACCAGTACCTGCTTCCAAGATCGCCCTCTTCACATTGCATAGAAGGCAATATTTCTCGAAGCTGTTTTTAGCTAGGAACTGAATCTCCGGGCCTGAAAGACCAAACGCGCGTTCTCGCATTCGTGTTTTTTTTAATAACGCTTTTATAAGAATTTCAAAGATACATTGTTATTTAAGCTATGAAGATGAAATGAAACGGCTTCAAATATTAGTTGGCGAAGTATCAACAGATAAAGAATCAATAAGTGGAGAATGTGATGAAGAAAGTATCTGAAGAAAAGAAAGATGGAGAAAGTATTGGGCAAATGGACATATGAGAAGGAACATAGGCACCAACCTACGAGCTTTAAATATACACATGTATTTTTTCAATTTTTTATTTGTTCGTAGCGTGTACTACATATAGGTTAAATTCTCGTTGAAATATAAACTAAACTGTGGGATAGACTGAGTCAAGCAGATTAATATCGATTACCGAAATAACCTGATTGTGAGCATTTTGTTATGTAGCGTGCTTGGACAAGCTCGACAAACTCTATACTATATTAGAAAAGGAATCCAAACATGAGGTAAACCTTTCTTTCACCCGTATAAAAATAAACCGAAGTTTGTGCAAATACCAGGAACCTTGATGAGAAAAACCTCACCACCGATGGTTATTGGCTTTTCTCTTCTTTCCCTAGAGATGTTGGTCGTCGTTTTTCCGAGAAAAATATACAGGATTAAGGAAAGAGAAACATGAGGAATTTCTAAGACATTTCCCCCAAAGGAATATATTTTCAAGAGTAAGAGAAGGGGATTATTATCCATCCGTCTCTTCCTCGACCCTCAAGAATTCCCGCAAGAGGTGAAGTTGCTTTTATATTGTCGATGTGGAAAAATGCTTGACAGGAACGGTGTCGTCCAGAGTGTGTAAGGATTTAACTAGAGGACGTAGGGAAACTGCTAGGGATATTTTTTTTCGAAGCTTACAAATCCCTTAAGTGCTTAAATCTTTCCCCTCCTTTAATGTAAGTGGGATATATACCCTTTTCGTTTTCAGAGGACCAGAAGTTCTCTAAAATCATTAAACGTTTATTTTGTTGCACGGAATTTGATTTACTGTCTTGCAATAGGTAACTGAACTTGAGGAAATGAACTGATAACCTTAAATCATATAATAAATTCTGTTTTAAATTGTATCATTCTTACGGTTTTTGAAGCAGCTTCTTAAAATTTATATTATATACATGAACTCCTGAAAGCAAAATAAAGACACGAATGTTTTTAATTAGTTTTGTTGGTGTAATATATGTAAAAATAATGTTTTTATCCATAAAATTGACGTTAAATTCATATTTACAATGTAAGAATTATGGTATACGATATAAACCACGAATCGATACCAATGAAATAAATCACTTTTGCGTAAATCAACTTGCTAACTGTCGAAAAACAGTGAATGCAATAAATATTGTGATGCGATCCTAAAGAATAAAAGAAAAAAAAAAATCTTAAAAATTATAATGATATAAGGTATATTTTATTTTTATAACAGTTTTTTTAATTAATATAACATCTTTCCTGTCTTACGCCCCCTATTTTCACAGTTATTTGATTAAGTTATTTAGGAGACCGCTAGGAAAACGATTAAGGAAAGAAAAGTACTTTTGGTCATCATTTATTATAAAACCCATTTAGTGATCCATAAATTTCAGGTAAGTTCAAGCATATTAGTTACATGGCTACAGTTGCAGAACAGTTTGCCAAGCAATACAGCTTTTGATGTGAATAGCAAGCCTTCTGAATATTGTTAAGTTCCATTATGTTAATCTAACCAATTATTATGATTTAGATCTTTACTGTTATTTCTCCTGTCCATTTTCGTACTAGAATGTAAATCAAGTTTCTCTGGAGATTAAACTCTCGTTACTAAATTTCCACTAGCTCAAATGAGATTGTATTATTCGGCTTTGCTACCATCATTTGAAATTTTTATGCCGGAAGGAAGTTTTCACACAACTTCGCGTTAAACCAATTGTTCAATAGACTGATTTTGTTCACTAGACTTAATTTTAAATTTGAAATTTAGTATTATTTTACGTTACATCACGACAATTGGTTGGCCGATCTTGTTAAGAACGAGACGTGCGTTTTTTATTCAAAGTTCTTATTTAATAAGATGGTTATTTTGTAACCTTCTCAAGTCTTTGTCGTTATCTCCGGACGTAGCGATTAGTCGCTCCAGATCAATTAGGAGTTTAGATACCAGTTTATGTTACTAAAGAATATCAAACTGTATAAGATTTTACCTTTATTATAGAATTAAGAAGTGACAGATTAAGCTATAAAATAAATATACAAGAGTCCGTAAGGTATTGAAACATTTTACGGTTTCTAACACTTATCTGAAGAATGGTTGAGTTTCATTATCCTATAATCTGGAAAGATAAGTTTGCGGTGATATTATTTTTTCTGGGAATTGTGCCCGAGAACTTTACAGATGTAGCACAGAACGCTATGTATCATGCGCAGCACATACGTCAGTGCTCTTTCCTAACAGCTAGTTGAACATTTATGAATCAGATTATTTCACCGGAACTTAAACGTTTTTCCGAAAATGACAGAAAGGAACTATGTAAAAATATATATTCGATTATTTTTATTGATAATTACAGAGTTTAATATTCACTAATCGTTCATAAATGTATATTTAACGCTTCAAGATATTTGTAACAGAATCCGTTTAAGGAATTTCTGTTCAGAAATGTATTCGATCTCAGTATTCATGATATATTGCTTCTCATTAGTTAATGAATATATTTTGCTTGATATTAATACATCTTTCTGCCGCCCAGATGGTATAGTAATTAAGGAAGACTACTGCAATCCCAAAGGCACGGTGTTCAAATCGTGGAGATAGCATGGCTGTAATTGTCTATCCTTTCATAGGAGGTATCGGCAGCCTACCTGTTAGGCGCTTTCACAGTGAAGTGGCCAGGCCTAAGTCGGCTAATGGTGTGCCCTAAATCGGCTAAAGTGACCGTCAATGAAAAAAAAATTCTTTCTATAAATACTGCATGGCTAGCCGCAAGTAAAATATCTTGGAGAGAGTTGGACTATTTTAAATTGTATATCTGTTTGATGAATTTAAATGTACTGAAATTTCAAGTAATTTTTGAAAAATGTGGCATTTAAATTTTCAAATTCACTTTTGGTTTTCGAAAACAATGATTCTTTTACTCTTAATGGCATATCTTGCACATAATTATTATATTAGTAAGATTATATTCTCAATTCTCATGTTCTTTTTTCGTTTCATCAAAATCAAGAATATAGTCAAGCATTTTACAAAATAACCTGCTTAGAAAATATTTTTTTTTCAGATGACCAGTTTATATAAACTTTATTTATTTATTTATTTCTGATATGAAGGCTTGAATAAGCTGACTAACCTCTGAAGTCAGCTTATTCAAGCCTTCTTATTCAGCTTATTCAAGCTGATTCTTGAAATAACCTATTATTTCAAGAATCAACATGACAAACATGTTATCCATTAAATGACACAAATCAAAAATATTTACACTTATCGCAAATAACGCAGAGACAGTATATTACACAACACTTCAGAGAAAGTTTTAAAGATAATTTTAATTAACAAAGCTTTAAATAGGAACACTCACGTTTCCAGTTGAGTTGATTTTCTCAGAGTTGGTCATTTTATAAGGTATTTCTCCCGCCTTCTTAGCATGCCTTCTTGGTGCAGTGGTCAGCACGCTCGACGCGTATTCGAGAGGTGCGTGGTTCGAGTCCCGACGAGGGCATAATCATTTTTCTGAATAATTTTTGGTATTTCATGTTTGTTACAATTGGGAATTGGTTCCATTTTTTTCTGCAGATATTTTTAATTATTTGAAGAAAGTGGGCACTATTATAGCCATTTTACAAGAACGATTAGCTATATTTGAATATGTGTTCTTATGTTGTAGGAATACCTGTCAATTTGTATAGATTTAAATTGTTTATTTGTGCTATTTATAATTGTATAATAGAATTTTATTATTTTAACTCCCATAAAAAAATTAGTTGCAGTTTTTTTTAAACATGTACATTTGTAGTATGTTTGATTGGTAAATATTCTAACTGTAATAAAAAATTAGTTGCAGTATTTGAAACATGTGTATTTTTATGGTATGATGATTGGTATATAATATGTGCTGAATAATTATGTATTTTATGTCTATTTTAATTGGGAATTAGTTCCTGTTGTCCATTAGACGTTTTATTTTAGAATATGTGCTTTATATTGTTGGAATACCAGTCAATTTGTAATGACTGGAACAGTTTAACAAATCTGTAGTTTTGCACAATTTAGAATTGTATTGAAAAAATTAAGAATTCGTTTCCTTCTTTTTTTATCATCTGGGAGCCAAGTCATTATTTACAAAACATTTGCTTCTGTGGATAATAGTAAAATAGTGTACATATTACAATGAACTTCCCAACTGCAATTTCGTGATTGCCTTGTGGATAATTGCGACACAGTGTGAAAATTGCTATGGACACACATAATGAGGTGTGCAAACTGTTAAGGACATGAAGTTATGATGTATCGAAGTGAACAAGTAGTATTTACTTGAACAATAAACTTAAGAAAAGTGTATTTCGAATTTATCAAAAGTTAACTTAGAATCCAGTTTATATGAACATAGAATAGTCTAAACAACATCATATACTTTGGGCTATGGAACTATCAACTGCCTGAACTGATGTGACAGTCCTACTCTGCGAAGAGCTGCAAAAATAATACGGATACACATGATTAGGTGTGTAACTGATAAGAACACAAGTTATGACGTCTTGAAGAAGTTCCACTCTCCACAACATAGATCCTATCCATGACAATGTAATTATTAATTTATCGTATATTTATTATTCATACGGATTATTATGTAACAATTATTGTATAGATGACATTGTCAATTTAGCATTGTAATATTACTATCATTGATTCAGTGAATGCCGCTGGCGGTGGATGGTAGATTCTTTTCCGTTGCATGGACATATAACTCTGATTGGTGTAGAACCTTAGGTCGGAGGTCCATGCGACTGCGTTTCGGTGGGACTGCGGTGGATGATGATTCTCTACCACCAGGATTTGGCGATTGGGTCCCCTAATGTCCAGTCGCCTTCTAAAAGGGGGAGTATAAAGGCCTTCTTAGCATGCCTTCCTTGTGTAATGATCAGCATGCTGCTCGCGTATTCTAGAGGTCCGTGGTTGGAGTCCCGGCGAGAGCATTGGCCATTTTTCATCTCTTTTGCTTCTACAAAAACCTGATGTCTCTAGTGAAATCATGTTGAATAAAGATGCTGATTAATTTTCTCATAAATACTGGTCATTTTCGATAATTACCGTCTTACGATTATCTTTGTAAGAGAGTTTATTAATTTTTTTTTTAATTGCTTAATTGAAAAGCAAAGGGAAGCTTCAATGTACGTTAAATTACAGCCTACAGCTATTTTTACCACCACTGTACAAAACGATTACACATTTATTACATAAGCGAAATAATTATACTTGGATTAAAAACACCAGGATTTGAAATTGTATAAGATATTATACAATTTATTACAAAGTTTCATCATATCGGGGGTTTGAAAACAACAATATTTCATAATTAATAATGTCTTCGAGAAGTCAGTTTCATAAAATTAACTAACATGTTTTTAAAGATAATGGTTTCACTTTATTTAATAAATGCAGAAAACATGTTTTCTTTTGATATAAAAATGTCTAATGCCTATGTTAGTGATCCAGTTTTCTATTATAAAGATATGTTCAAGTAAAGTCAAAGATTAAAATTAATTTATTTCCCAAATTCTGCGTAAAAACATAATAGCTCTGAAAAATGAAGAATGGGAAAATGTTGTTATTTTTCTTTAAAAAGTACGCTGTGTATTTTTTATAAAAGTGATGAGCACGAAGACGAAGCACGGATCTTCCTTGCAAAGTGTAATTATCTTGCCCTGAATTCGGGAAAAGAAACGAGAGAAATATCGGTTTCGTGAAAGCTGTCAAAACCGGAGCAGGCCATTTCAGCAAAAGAACAACAAATGCCGAATACTTCAAAGTATTGCGTGTTAAAAAAGTTTTTTGACGCTGAGACTAACATTTGAAGGATGTCACGCTACATGACCTATTCTACCAGCATTACATGTTTCACATTTTGTCTTCTTTTTTCTAATTTTTATAATGCCTTTTGTTGCTGTTAGTTTTGGATATCGAACTTGTATAATAAAAGAACATAAGAAATTTTTTTTTTGAAATTTAAGAGAAAATTCAATTAGAAAACAGTTATCTTATCTTTTTCTTACGTAATTATTATTTTTACGTGTTTAACAGTTAATTGCATATAATCATTTTGGTGGGTATTTAACATTCAGAAATTCGATTTTGAAAACGAACTGTCACCTTTACTTTTACCTTTGCAGCAAGCCATTTTATTCAAGTAGACGATAAAATAACTTATTGTTTTATTATCTGTTTACATTAGACAACAAAATGAATCATTTCAAACTCTTAAAGTGTTGGTGGGTTTAATAACTAGTAAGACATAAATTTCGTAAGTAATTGAGTCTTGTGTTTTTAGTAATAATTTTGTACTTTTAGTTTATTTAAATCATTAATTTTCTTCTTATTCATTGAAAAAAATCTTTCGATACAAGGCAATATACGCGAAAGGATTTTGTACTTGAAAAGACATACAAGTCAAAGTGATCATTTCAGTGAGAAAACATAACTTTCATCATCAGTTCGTTCGCACCGTGATAAAAGGTTTTAAATCTAAGAAATATGTATCTTAAATTAGCTATTATGATAAATAAAAGAGAAATTAATTAACACAATTTTGCAAGTTTTTACTGACAATAATTATATTGAAAACAGGAACACTATTGTGCAATAGATAAGAAGAGCATATTTAATTTAATGGTGTCCAATAGACAACGAAAATACATTTCTATAGAATGTTCAGCATTTTATAGAAAAAAGGCGATCAAATATTTCTCACTATATGCCACAATGTTCAGTATTTCTAAGGTTTTAGAAGCCATCAGACGGAAGAAGTAGCAGAAGTATTTCGAGCATGAAAGATTTAGTACCCATAATGCAACAGTTCATTCGCTCGTAGTTTGAATGATTGCAACAAGTGTTTCATAACGCTATGCTCTTTGATTGGGGAATATTTATTTTCAGATGTATGAAAGGCAATGGAATTATTTTTCAGTTGTTAGGCTACCATTTTTTCAAATTCTTTAGAACTGTCCAAAATTTCATTTGTGACCTTCATTATTTCACGCAAATGACGATGATTTCCATTGAAGATAATTAACATTTAAGTCAATCTGTCTTTGTCTGCTTTCTTTTTTAAGAGGGGGTCCAGTGGTTTTTGTGCAAATTCAGTACACACAAAATCTTATTGAAATTTATTGAACATTGGGAGAGTAGATAAAAATATGTTCTCTGGTAGGTACTCCATGTAGGTATTTTTGTTTCTTAATCTTTCTTCTAAAATCTCCACAGTTGCTAGTCTGTACTCATTTTAGAGCATTTTTGTTTTACAAAATTCAATCAGATCAAAACTCCACAAGCAATTAATTTTATTTCATTAAAATTCTTTCATTATGAAAGATATCTTCGCAACTGATGAGAGTAAAACGAATAACGTATTGAAATCGAAGAAAATCATCTGGTGGGGTTCTGTGGAATTATTTATATTAATTATCTGACAGTGTTCCTGCAGCACTTAGAATACGGAATCGAAAAGATAGCAAAGGAAATGAAGAGATCCATAATTCTATTCTATAAATATATTTCTTGGTGGTAAATATAAATGTAGAATAAACATATAGCCGTTACATGTTTTATTTTAACTAAATAGTAATGTATTCTGACAAAAAAGATTAAAAATTAAAAAAACTATTGTATCATACATAGTGCCAAAACAGTACCAACACGCTGTTTTTATTAGATATAATTATTTTGAAGCTAGAAACGTAGTCGGTATAAAATTTGATGTAATGCAAAGCTAGGAATTCCGGCATACGAGGGTTTTGCAAATATTATGTAGGCTACCATTTAAAACACTGGTATTGGCATCTACAGGGAAAGATAAACCTGTATTTCATTCTAAGGCTAATTATGTTTATGCGTCCCCAGTCTGGGCTGGTGTTGCAAAGACTTATTGAAACAAACATCAAGCTGTGCAAAATAAAATAATGAACAAAATTACCGAAACGCATTTGTATGTTAGAAATAAGCTATAGCCCAAAGACTTTAAAACTGATTGTATAGATGACCATCTCCAGATTTGCAAGGAAAAATTCTTCATTAAAGGAATTAGTGTCTTTGAGGTAACTTTTCTGCTTCATTGAATTATGAAGTCATCCCAGAGAACTTCAGTATCAGGTTTTTTTACAATGCATCGATTTAAAGACCACATTTTTTGTTTCCAAATCTGTTTTAATTTTTAATAATGCATTATTCTATTCCTGTTTATAATATATACTAATTAACATCTTTAAATTTCTTTGAAATGTTTTGTTTTGTTTGTATTAGTATTCGTCATGATATGCTTTTGAACTTCTGCAAGTTCTGTAACTGGAAGTATATGACTAACGATTGAAAATAACTTGTTAAGGAATTTTAATTCGTTTCTAGGGTATGTATGGTTGCATATCTATATCTATATATAATACGTATTTTAGGTTTTGCTTACTGAAAAAAATAAGGAAGGTACACAACTATAGATGCCCTAGTACACTCATATACAAAATTTAAACATTCTAACTTGAATCGTGTTTTAGTTAGAACGTTGAAACGCTCATTAAAATGCATATATATGGCTGTACATACGTATGCATTCATCTCGCATACGTATGTACAGAGTCACGAAACAAATCCCTTTTGAATCCATTTTACAATCTTTTTTTGGGGGAAAAGTACTTTATCCTGTCTGTCGTACACACGCCACCCAAAATTATCGTCCAAATGAATCCGGGGACGATCCAAATGGATATTTGCGTTGAAGTATGAGACATAAAATTTTTCTCGATTACAATACTTCCTTTATTTCGTACAAGGAATTTCAAAAAGGAAAAAGAAAAATATCAGGTAATTATACTCGTATAACAAAAAATTAGGGATTTAAACGAATGTTTATCTTCAACTAGTATTGTGTATTATTTTTCAGATTGTTTTTGAAACTGGATGTATGAGTCTTTTATCAATAAGACAGCATGAACATTCATACTACTATAGAAATAAAAGGTTTGCGTTTTTAATTCTTTTATTGATACCTTAATCGCAAAATTAAATTATAAAGAATAAGATACAATAGTTATTCCAAAAATAGCGTAAATATTCCACACAGTTAAATAAAATCGTTCGTACAACTCACCTGATTGTAGTTTGAAAGTAAATTAAAATTTTACCAAGATTTGAAAATAGCTGCAAAATCTCTTGCGATAGAGCAATGTCTAAAGCAAGTTTTACAAATGTGTTTCATAAAAATGCGTTAAGAGTAGTTTCAAATGACTAAAAATGTCATTATCCACTTCTAGTGTTTTCACACTTAAGGCTTCATGTAATGTTCTCCGTGCGTGTTTATTATCTTAAATTGAAATTCGATGGAATGAATTATATAATTGACTTTTTGGAAAGTTCAGATCAAACTGCAAATGGAATACACCAATATTTGAATATTACTATGAAAAATTTTCGATTAATGGCCAAGACGTTTACGTATTAATGCAGACATGGTAAACTGTAATTTTGAAATAAGGCTTTCCTCATGTACTAATTCCATATTCTTGGGAAACTTGAGATTTTACATAAAAATACTGTCCTAAAAATCGATGCGTAATTTTCAGTATCAGCAAAGAAAAGTGATATACAAAGAGTGTCATTAATAGAAATAGTGCCTACTAAATGGCTTTCTTTAAAGCCTGTGTTGAAAGAGTTTAAATTTGTAGAAACCCTTAAATCCTTGGTTCTTAAGTAGACTAACAACTGCTTTTAATTGAGACAGTTTTATAGCATTTACGCCTATTATTGAAATATAATTATTGTTCTAATAATATTTAAAGCCAATATTCAGCTTAAATGGTGTAGAACAAGAGAAGAATGAAGCTTTTAATGTAGATAGCCTAAGTGTTATGAAATCAACTTATAAATTTGGATATGATTAGAACTTTTAAATTTAAGAAATAAACTTATAAATTTGGATATGATTAGAAGTGATCGGCTTTCAAGTTCATCAAGGTTTTAAAAAATTGGATAATGCCGAATCCCAGAAGATTACCGATGACTGTGTGACTTCTTCAGCAGTTAATTATTTAGAAGACAACTTTGACTAAAATTCTGCATTTGGTAAATTGGAGATTTTAAGTCTATCCAAAAATTCATTTCCAGTTTACCAGAAATTTGTTGAAGTTACTGAAGATTCGAAGCTAAGAGAAAAGCTGGATTTGAATAGGATGATGATCTTCCTGATGAAGCTAGTATATTAATTCAAAAAACTTTGACTGAACATTTTCAAATTCTGAACATTTTCCAAGATCCAAAGTATCTAGTAGGAAATGACATTTGATTTAAAAAAAATCTGATTATAAATTTATGTACAAAATCGTAAAAACAACCTTGTATTAAGCGTAAGTATATTGAAACACTCAATCGATTTCGAGGGCAGCTAAAGGTCCCTACTCATCAGGAGAAAGAAATACCTAGAAAGAAGAAAAATAAAGGGGAAGGAGTTTCAGAAACACGTGGTCCTTATCAGCACTGCACGTGGTTATAACCGGAATTTTAATCAGAGTTACACTGGCCGCCTACTTTTACTAAGCCAGGCTATCTGATCAAACATGTAACACAAAGGACAAGAAAATTAGCGAAGTTAAAATAGGGAGGGAGGGGCAACTGCACCTTCACGCTCAAAATCTGAACTTCGAATGAAGGTGTTTCTGAAACTCCTTCCCCTTTATTTTTTTCTTTCTAGGTATTTTGTTTCTCCTGATGAGGGAGGGACCTTTAGCTGCCCTCGAAATCGATTGAGTGTTTCAATATACTTACGCTAAATACAAGGTTGTTTCTACGATTTTGATTGTCACATTAGCGTGATTCCCTTCTAGTTTATGTATAATAATTAAAAAATAGTATCTTATGTGTTTTCAGTACCTGCAACATCAGCATACTGTGGAAGAATTTTTAGAGTCATGTCATCAGAAGGAAAATGAATGGAAATAGTATTCATTTTAGCTTATATAAAAGGAATTATTTATATATTTTAGTTTGAAAGAAAATTATCCAGATTTTGCCGATAAAATACAAACATGATGCAGATTTCTAAAGTCTGCCAAAATTCGGAATAAATATAATTAAAAAAATTAAAAATGTATCTATAGTTTGAAAATTTAAAATATATTGAATGTTATTCTAGGATTTGGAGTTAGCATTTTTTAAACTTAACTTCGATAATTATTCTAATAATGCATATTTAGTACTTAATGAGTTAATATATTATTACATAAATTACCAAAGTAAAATATTTTCCGATTGATTTAAGTTTAAAGAAATTGTTTATCCATATGAACATTAATGCTAAAGCTATATTTTAATAATTTACAATAATAATAAAAAGGAAATAATGTAAATATATTTCACAGTGTCCTTTATTGATATTCGACAGAAACGGCAACTCTTTACAGCAGCAATTTACAGGAAATTTCAGAAACTACCGTAGTTATTTAGAGCTTGGATCTTCGTTCTGCTAATGGCATATGACTTTAATAATTTTAACCAAGATCGCTCAGAATATTGCCCTAGGGTCATTCACGGTAATTGTGCAATTGAACTATTCGTGAAAAAGGAACGTAATTTCAATAGAGTAGTTTATGCGTTGTAATTTTGTTGACATCTACTATTTCTAGCATCTAATACTAGACATTTGCATATGGCTCATAATACTATAACATAGCCTGAAGCTCATGTATCTACATGCGCGTATAAATTTCATATTTCTGATGTTTAACAGGCACGTAGTTAATGTGGTGCATTACTTTTATAAAGGTATGATACGGGCAGTAAATACCATATTAATCGGCTTGTGGGGAGCATACAAAAAATTAATGGTCGATACATTAAGAGTCGCTTAAAAATTGCATTTAAATGCTTAAATTCAGGTAAGAATGCTTATTTTTTATTTGATTTCTTATGTTTCTATACATTTATTTATTTTTGCAAAAAATCAAGAGGTCTCGTCTTTTTATAAATTTTTGCTTTGAAATGAAATAATGCTGCTATTTCATAATAATAATTCAGATTTATACAATTAAAAAATGAAAACCTTTCAAAAAAGTAATATGCAACTCAATCGACTAGGCTGTAAAACGTCTCAGCTAGCAAGAATTAAAAGAAGCATAAAATTACGAATTTAATAATGGAAATAATGATTAAATTTGTTGTTATTCCACTCGATCTTCGTTTTTAGATCTATGCAGTACATTGTTTCTGAGTGCATCCTTGTTCTTCTCTATCTCTCTCCAATTGCCTTTAAATGGAGAAAAACATAACAGTTTACAGCCTTGTCGCGTATGTGTACTTGTGATGTAAATGGGTAACACGTGTACCTAACAATCGGCAGATTCATGTTTCTAATCCCGGTGAAAGCATTGATTTTCCAAGCTTCACGTTTCGAAAAAAAAAACCAGCCCTCTCCAACGAAAATACTTAAGTCATGGTGAAAATGATGTTGAATCTAAAAGCAAATTATTATTGAACTGGGACAATTTAAATAGCTAGAATATTTTTCATACATTCTTCATTGCAAAAAGAACCATATTTGACACGAACTAAAGTAAACTACACATCAGTATTAATTTTTATCATCTGTAATCAGAGTTGGCTAAGAATATTTCGCAAAATAATGAATTGATTAAATCTGACTCTGGCACACTGACATGGATGCTGACGGTATAATATATTTTTTTTAATAAACATTTATAATAACAATCAAAAATTTTAGTTTTGCCTTCAGTACTAACTGTATTAGTTTATTTTATATTTCTTATGTATCTTGACTTCTCATGATCTTAAAATTAAATGGCAGTCATATATGGCTATTAGGACTACTGAGCTATTTTTCTTTTATTTGAACTTTTATGGCAAATTCTGAAGCAAACATAAAAGAATAAAAATAAAAAAATGCCCTGCGAAATATGAAATAGTGTATAAATCGTATTTCAAATACTAAAATTTCTGTTTGCTTGGAAATAAGGATAATAAATACGACGCAACAAAATCGATGGAAAAACATAAATCTCAAAATCAATAGAAAAACACTTCTTACCTGTCCTTCCAATTTAGGGAAAATTTCTAAGAATAGGAATTCCTTAGGGAATTTATTCTTTTACGCAAACTTAAATGCATGATTATGAATCCTTCTTTCCTATGACTGCAGGAAATCTACACATAAGAGACCCTATGTAATATATATTTCACTGTAAAAAAGATGTCTCTTTAATGGAGATTATTGAGTCCGTTAGAAGTTTGTTGATCCATCTTAGACTTATGTAAGCACAGACAGGTCTCTATCACCTTTCATTATATAAGACACAAATAAAAGCATTTTCTTTAAAAGAAGTTCCTTTAGTACATCCTTTGAGGAATTTATTTGAAAATTGGTGGATGGCGAAAAATGTTTGAAAGGAATAGTTCTAGACTTCTAAATATCGAATTAATAAACTCTAGTACCAATGCATTATTTTCCGATACTATTATCCTTAAAGAATAATGCATTATTATAGGAAAGAATCATTTTAGCTTCTAATAATGAGAAATATTTTAATTGGAGTATATCTCACTGATTTTAATAAAAGAATTAATTACCTACATGCTAATACCTCACGTTTCTAGCTGATTAAAAAAAAAGGTTTTGGGAAATTTTATCGTTTTACTTGGGCCTAGTGATAATTTTAATAATCTCTAATCAAACAAGGGAATATATTGCTCAGTAATTAAAATTTTGATTAATACGTATGTATTTTGTTGAAAACCACAGATTTTGCTTTAATTTCTAATTGACTGCATAATGGTAAAATTTTCAGTTATTAATCATTACGAAATTATCGGCATTTCCAGCATTAATATAAATGTTAAAACTGTGAATCTTAAAGTGAACCTAGTAAATAAAAGTTTAGTAAATATTATCTCTAAGAAATAATATATCTAATTCCTAATGTGTTCCCAACAGTGGCCAAATGTATGAAACAGATTACTTGTCCCTAGCAAACACGACGACTGCATTTATGTTTTTGTGATTTTCCTTTGTTGCAATTGAAGACGCCTCACCTTTGAAGTCATCAAGACAAAGTAATACATTTGAACTGTGAACTTACGGGGCACGTGGCTGGAGATAGTGGAAAGATCGTAGAGACTAGCACCTTGTTTCGTGCTTGATTACGTAAAAATGCAGTTAGATGTTTCTCAATACCTCATAAACGGACACACATTCGTTATATGGTCTTTCACACTAGAACGTGTTTCAACCTTGTATTAATCATTGGGACTGATGTTTCTTGAAGGATTATGTTATATAAGAAAATCGTCTGGAGGCCCTTGGAAAAGGAATTCACAGAAAATAGGTAGGTAAAATTTGTTTGAATTTTTGATTTAGTTTAGAAATATCACAATCTGTTTGCAACATAAATTCAGGGTCCAAAAGGAAATTTTGCACATACATTAGCAAAATAAAACTCTTTTTTGTGTGTTAGTACCAAGCTTAATGTCAGGTTAGGTTAAGTATAATTCAATCATTGTACATCTGTGCCTGTACCGTTACTTAAGGGCCCACCAGCGGCCGAGCGGTAAAGCCGCTGAACACTGGTAGTTCGGTCCGAGGTTCGAATCCCGCGAACGGGATGGCTGCATGGGTGTTTTCGTGGTTTTCCCCATGTGTAACGTGTATACGAGCCAGTTTCCCTTAGAAAGTCCTCCACGAAAGGCATCCCTCCTCTTAGGCAGATAGCCCTAGTGTGCTTTGCCATAATTAAATACACCACACCACCACCGTTACTTAAGAGTCAGAAGGGTGGCCACAGTTTCTTAGAGTACCCATAATATGAGAATGCTGGTCCTTAACGAACCAGACACATAGCACAAAAGCAAGCGGTAGCTTGAACAAAGTTGGCGAATGTGTTTGTGGGCATTCATTGCTGCACCATGCAGCTGTAATTTCTTGGCGAACGACCTCTCGCGTAACCCATTCCTGGGCTACACGATGTCCTTGAAGATCCTTCAAGGACGTTTCGATGCCCTATATGTGTAGTACGGGAAGAATTACAGTCGTGAGAGTACCTATGTACGTTACAAATTGTAAAGCAAACTAACTCAGTTCAACTTCGAAATCAATACTTAGATAGTATCTGCTAAAGTGTATATAATATTGCTCTACATAGAAGGAATTGGAGGAGTCGGCATCAGAATTTCTACCACGTCAATGAATAGCTATCAATAGGACTTTACCAAGGATTGAGACTCGACAGGCATTAGTACTAAAAAATCTAAAATCCTTAAGCAATCGGAGAGTTCAAAGATTTCGACCCAAAAATCACAGGATATCGACAAACCATTTGCACAATTTAAGGACGTCTTACCTCGCCTCTCAGGTCAAACGCAAACGCAGGAACTTAATAAGATGAACCCACCAATCACAGTTCAGAGAACACTCACCCTAAATAATGTTAATGCAAGTTTATCCTTAGAGGATCGTTTGAAGGAAGAGAAAGAAAAAGTGACAGAAGCCATAAACCTACGCGACGAAGAAAACTGAGCAATGAAACGGTTTACGAAATATTTATGGCCTATATAGTATTAGAATTCGAACTTGCGACTAGTAAATACGATCTAGCTCAGAATCATGTTAAATCCAATGAAGTAATTGACAATCATAGAGAATAGCAACCCCCCCGTAAATCTTACAAATCTGGTTCCGAGAAAAAAAAATGGAAATTGTGTTATGTTAATCGTTTCTCCGCTTTAAACTCGGAGGAAAACCACAAACAGCAACCTCAAAATGTTGAAAAAGAAGTAAAACACGTAGACAAAATTTCTCCTGTCGTCATCACGTAAGATAGCCCTGATTGGCTAGTAGGAATCGACAAAATTCTGCAGAACCTCTGCAGTTCACACTTTGAGGCACACACGAAAGCACCTTCAATTTTTCTGCCTCAAAAACATACTAGGTAGTTTCGAAAAATGCATTATTCGAAGATTTATTTAGAAGGAAATTTCCCGTAATAAAAGTGAAACAGTTCACAAAATGTTAAATGAAAGTAACACAGGATTACCCATCTACCTACTTGAACTACTACTACTTTGCTAGAAATACTGCAAGAGAAGCAATATACCAGTTAAATAATATATTGAACTTATTGCTATAGAATATCGCTATAGAAAAATTACACCCATAAAAGAGACAGAAATAGTGTTACAAATGTCATGTGTATGGACATACTCAGCATAATTGTTATCAAAAAGAAATCTGTTGTAAATGCTCTCAAAACACCTGCACCTTGAAGCCAAATGAAACACCCATATGTGTGTTCTGCAATTGGTAACCATGTAAGCTCCTACAGAGAATGTAGAGCGTACCAAGAAAGACTGAAGAAAATTCAAGAAAAAATTCCAGTTAAAATTCCAAAGAAAGATGAATTCCTGCCATTAAATCTTAGCGACACCAAAGAAAACTCCGGAAGCTCTAAATTCCTCATGTACAGCAAAATACTAAATAAAACGTTTACTCCTGAGAGAGAAATAACGGTAATACTACAAATTTTTAAAGATACAAAGATGTTTCATCTTGATATACAGTATTACTCTTATTGCACAAAAGACGAAACAAGCTCCGACAACTATCGAAAAAAACTGATAGCTGTCTCCGAAGCTGTATAGATTATACTCAAGTTCGCAGAAGGAGACTAGCTTTCAAATTTATGCCATTTCATCCGTAGCTTATATGGATTAGTCAAGATCTGCTGGTCTAAACATTGCGGAGTCGGGCTGGCTCGACTCAAATTTTTCTTCCACTTCACATCTGCCTTTTCAGCTTTGCCAAAATAGGTTTTATATATTTTTCACACTTTATGGCCTTGGGCACAATGACAACAATATATTCATATTGGCCTTCAGAGTAGAAGACCAGTTACAAAGAGATGATCTTATATCCGAGAGACATAGAAAGCATTTCTACATAGACATGCATAGAAGTGAGTTTCCTGTTAGAAATTTTCCACAGAGGCAAATATCTCATTTAGCTTTGCCTTATTTATTTAATAAATCAATAAATCTATTCAGTGTGATTCAATTCATTATGAATTAAGCTGTGCTGTTTTTGCTATGTAGCTGAAAAACTCATGTGATTAGAATAAAAATATATCTTTAAAATTGCACTTAAGAAGCTGATTTTAATTTAAAGTGTTAGAACGTTGGCCTTAGTTTAAAATAAGTCTCATAATTTAATCAGATCACGTTAATTAAATACTATTTGTGAAACCCTGATTATATTAAGTATTGAAAATAACATCTAAACAATAATTCTTTCAAACCATATTCAAAACATTTCCATCTGCTTTAATTATTTAATTATATTGATTACACGAATAAAAAGTTTTAGGAAATAAGTAAGTAGAGGCCTTAATAGTAACGTACATACTGTCTCATCAAACGACGTATTTACGGTAATTCCCTAACTGTTGAGTTAAACAAGTGCCTAAGATGTGCCACAATAATTGAAATAAGACTAAATTTTAATAATGTATGGAAACGTGTGTTACTGATTCTAATAGTTTTGCTTTCTTTGAATTGTTTTCACTAAGCACACATTAAGAGGATAAATGTCCTTCCGTTTCCCTACAAACTGTATTGCTGAGTTCTCCTTCGTCCCGAGAACTCAGCATTCTTGTTTCAAAACTTAGAAAATTCGAAATATCTCATCAGACTTTTTTCAAATGATTTATTTTTGTTTATGGAGTATTGATCGACTTAAAAATCATCAGTGGTTTATAACCTTTGCTGAATATCTAAATTTAGAAGATCATAACTGCGCCGTTCCTGGGAATTTGGTGCAATTAACTTTTAGATCATATCTGTTTGAATTCTCGAAATCTGTGTTCGTTCGATGCAAGATATATTTGAAACATTACGTGCTTCTGAAGGCCAGTGAACTCAATTGTGCATAAGGGAAGAACTTTGCGTTTAACTGTCATATTAATAGAATATAAACTCTGCTTTATATAATTATTACATCCTTGATTACCTGAAAATATAGTATCGTCTGATTTATCTTTTCAAGGCCTTTATTCTTAAGGATAAAACAAAAGTTAATAAAATTTCTTTTTCTGAATTACTGCTTGAATCAATCTCCTGTAGCATGCTTTAGATTTATTAATATGCCTTTCATTCATGATTTGGGGCAAAAAATATCGTGAGGCATAAATATTAACTTTGATGTTTTTTTATGAAGAATCATCTCTAGAGATGCATTATTTAAAATTTCAAAAACTTTGCATATTAATTATCTTGCAATGATTTTCATTCTCTGTATAGAAATACTATGCAGATTATTCTTGGAATACCTTTACTGAAAGTCCTCTTTTCGGAAGTTTCTTAACTTGAAATGAATTGTGATTTTACTTGCTAAATCAAGAAAATTGCTTTTACAAAAATCACGTTTCTCCGTTTTTAAGTATTTGTTCTTTTTAAAGCCCCTTTCTTTTACGATTTTCTTCTATTAGAGACTTTTTTTGGTAAACGTGTCGAAACAAATACGAACTTCTAAAATTTTTATTCGGCCATCTCGAACACTAACACGCATTACCTGTTAATCAGATAAAGATGGCAGAAAATGCACTTCAAAAACCTGATGAAGTATCGATGATATCCAGCAATTAATTTCATTGCCCACGCTATGTCTTTTGCCGCAAGTTGGATTTTAATTAAACTTGATGCTCCGTCATACAGCAAAATAATGCCAGTCTTCGTTTGTAAAAATTTGAATCTAATTGCTATAAAATATTATCAAAATTATGAAACATCACAAGGCTGACTCGTGAAATACACTGCTCGACATTCAAAATGCAATACCAAGAAGGAGTGGTCAGAAAGTGGCAATAAGTGATCTTTATTTCAAAATGATAGTCAGAATACAGAGCGAGAACAACGTCGGCTCAGTAGCATGTAGGACCACCGCGGAAAGCGATGCACGAAGAAACACTCTAGGCATAGAGTCAATAATAGTGCGGATGGTGTCCTGGGGGATGGTTCTCCATTCCCTTTCAACAATTTGCCACAGTTCGTCTTCCGAACTAGGCAGGGGCAGAGTCTGCAGACGGCGTCCAATCACATCCCACAAAGGTTCGAATGGTGACAGGTCAGGAGAGTACGGTGGCAAGGGAAGCATATGTATACTTTGTAGAGCATGTTTTCAGATGCGAGCACTGTGTTGTGCGTTATCCTGCTGAAAAATTGCATTAGGCAGCCCCTAAAGGTAGGGGTTGCCACCGGCCGCAGTACATTATCCAAGTATCGTTGGGTTGTCATAGTGCCCTTAATACGAACTAGAGGTGGCCTGGAATCATAGGCAATAGCGCCCCAAACCGTTATGCCACGTTGTCGCGCGGTGGGCGTTCTGTTTCTGGATAAACAGAAGCGTGACTCATCTGACAACACGACATTTCGCCATTCTGTCATCCACATCGCTCCAGTCCATCATTCTAAACGTTGGCGTCTATGCTGTGGGGTCAATAGCAGTCTTCTTAACTGACGCCCTGAGTGCAGGCCACGTTAAGCCAATCGAGAGGAATTGGTTTTGGTCGACACGGGAACATCCAGGATATCTTGCACATGCTACAGAATCGCGGTACAAGTGACTTGCGGGACCGCCACAGCTTGTCGGCGGATGCGTCGATCCATGCGTGTTGATGTCACTCTGGCTGCATCTGCACCCCTCCTTCTTCCCACATTTCCTTGTTTCAACCTTGTTCGCCATAGCCAATGCACCGTACTTGCATCCATGTGGACATCAGCTGCGATTTGACGTAAGGACCAACCGCCCTTCTCGGTCCGATCACCATACCCGTCGTAAAATCACCTATCTACTGGAAGTGCTTTCGTTAACAGCGGCCTGGCATTCTCTCCTATTACACGTATCCTCCAGGACAAAAATCAACTTCGATAATTCTTCTGGCAGAAATAACGACACGAATATTGCCCATTCTGCACGTTCCTTTCCTTATATCTTACTTCACGTTTGTCGGAGAGCTGCGCATTTCACACCATTCGCATAACTCAGTGACGTGCGTCTACTCTAAAATTTGCATAAATTTCTGACCAATCCTTCTTGGTATCGCATTTTCAATGTCAAGCAGTGTATTTGGAGGAAAGAATTCAAGGACTGTCTGTCTAAAATGAGGATGCCATTTTGGTTAACTTATTGAAGAGAATTTGTTTTCCATTAATGTAACACACTATTATGTAACACAACTAGCAGTCTTAGTCTAGCGGAGCAGTATTTCGGACTGTACTAGCTATTTAGCTCTTTGACTATTAGCATGTTAAATACACCGCTGATAATTATAATTGCTATATAATTACTTATAGCAGTGACAATCATTATTTACCTTATTACCATTGTTATTAACATATAAATAAATTTATGGCATTGGAAGTTGAAGTGTTTAAAATTTAAGATAATTTGAAATGCAACAATAGGAGCTATTGAGTGCTTAACAACAGCAGCTGCATCGAATAAAACAAAACTTCGGATGAAAGTTAAGGGTACTGAAGTCCAGATGATTTACGTTTTGTGCTAGAAGTCATCTATAATAGTGGCTGACGGGTGTTGTCGGTCCAGTCTTTTTGCGGCTTTTAAACATGCATTTTCAGTTATTGAGAGATCTGGAAAACGCACAGATCAAGGCAAGAGTAGAATGTCCTCTGCATTAAGAAAACGTTATGATATGTGGTCTTTCATTGTCTTGGTGAGAACTGAGACGGCGAAAGTTTGAAAATATTTGAATATCAGAGCAACTGAAATTGTATAAATGCAAGAATGGCTGTGAAGTTATAACGTTGCGCGCCTCCAACTTGCACGCAACCAAGAGGTGACTGTGAAAACTTGTATAAAAGATAGAGCCTTGTGAAGGGTTTAAGTCCCTTTTTATTCAACGTAATAAATTACAATTGCGTGCTCTTGACGCTCACAGACTGTGCCAACTTGGCAGTCAAATAAAGATAATAACCTGAAAAGAAAGTAAAGACAAGATTCTAACTACGAGGCTCTCTAAAATAACTAACTCACCGCGTTTAACAATACCGCTGCTAATTCAGCAGACTTGAAGCTCATTGGAACGATTACCACTACTTCCCGCCAAGCACATAGGCCGCAACGCGGGGTTCTTCAATTCTCGCTAACTACCTCCGCGCTCGTTAAGTAAGAATATCACACCGAACTCGTTTCCTTCTATTTAAATCAGAATACTTCCGCTGATAATTTGAATCCTTGCGCGTTCTACTAAAATTTACATATTCTGGCATTGGCAGTTCCAGGGGAAAGTAAGGCTTGACAGGAAAGATAGTTTAAACTTAAAATAAATGTTAGTTAAAATAAATATAAACCCTACATTTGCCGCTGCCAGAATTTGGAAAACTTGGAAGCAGGTCCTACAAACGACCTGTTGTAAGTTTCTCTAATTCTGAACTAATTGGCGAGAACCTCGTTTACACAAAAAAAAAATATCTTATGCAACCATTTGTATACTAAAATTCTGTTGAACGTTACAAAGCTCTCTTCTTACAGCAACTTTTCCTGGACTTCATCAATCAATCTTGGTCTTTCCTTCCAGCATCTGGAAGGAATAAGTATCAGTATCTTTCTACATACATTATAATTTACACTTTCTTGACACAATAAATTTTTGTTTTTAAACGATTCGTTTTTCTTAGTTATTGCTTACTTCACATTCATTCAATTTTTCAAGCATTAATTTAACTTTACCCTGGCTCTCCACCGTGTGTGGTGTCAAACGGGAATATTCGTGTTTTAGTCTTACAACACTTCCCCTAACCACCATGGTTTGTTAGAATTCAACGACCAAATAGACACACCTTACTCGACATTCTACAACTCAATGAGCTACTTTAATAGTCTTAAAAATTCAAATGTAGGTGGAGAACCGTACAAAACACATTCATTCTAACTTCCCCCTCATTCATCTTTAAACATGCAGGCTTTCGCTCTAAAGCATGACTTTATCTACAATTTACTACTTAAATTTTGACTTCATTGCTTTTAAGCATTCACTTTTAGCATCTACAATTTTATGCTTCTTGACTAAATTCTACTTTTACATACCATTCAAGTATTTACATACATTTACAAAAGTTTAATACATATGCTTTTTACAATTTACCATAAAATGAATAAGAGAAAATAAATTTTTACTTTACTCATTCTTCGCCAAGCTGGCGGCACTGAAAGTAAAATTCTTATTAATACAAGAATACGAAGTTATTTTTATCTTCGGCCAAATTTTGGCTTTAACATAACAGAATTAGTCTTTCGACCAACAGAAAATGCTTGTTTTTAGCTTTTACACTTAAAGAAAATAATACTTTTGCCTTAGCTAAATAAAGTAAAACAAAACTAAGTCTCAACCGAGACATATTGACTTTCGTCAAAACATAGAACTTCGTACTTATGCATAACATTTCGGAACAAAAGAGAAAAAAAATTTATAGAAGGTTTTAACTTATCTTTGAGTTTTCGATGCTTGAAACTCCGTCATCCGTTTTTGGCAAAATTGATCCCAAGTTAGAGGTTTCATGGATGTCAATCTTCTCCTTATTGATCTCCGAGTGTCGTCCACATTGCTTTTTCTTTTGCGTCCTCATCATGCTGGCCTCTTGACGGAGTAATCGTCTGGTTGTTGGCCTTTCCGTTTCTCCCTGGGACGGCTGGTCTTGACGTCCTCTGGTCTGGAGTCCTTCTTGAATTTCTTCTGTTCCTCGTATTTTTGTGCCTCCTGTTGGCGTTTCAGTTTCCGGAACGGCGGCCTTGCTGGCACCTGACTCTGTGGCCGTGTGCGCGTTCTCCTTGATGTGTAATTTCTCCTGCTATCCTTTGTAGGTGGTGTTTTTCTCTTTACCACGGTTTCTTTACCCGGTGCATCTGTATTTTTGTTTTTCTTAAACCCTGGAGTTTGAAAATTATTTTTCCTTTTTGATACCGACGTCCGGGTTGTAGAAGTGCTAGGTCTCTCTTCAGTTCTCTGTTTCTTGGGTGGTGAAATAGTTGTTGTAGTCTCTGGATCTTCTACTTCGTTTAGACTTGAGTCCTGCAAGAAACTTTTAAGGATTTCAAAATCATTTGGATTATAGTATTTTTTCACCTGGTCGGGACTTGCTTTACAGATTTCCCCTCTCTCGTTCTTAAGATATAAGACTACTCCTTTGATTTCCTGAATTACATAGGGGCCTTCAAACTTTGGAGCTAGCTTTGCCATAAAATTGTCTGGGGCACTTGATAAGGAAAATTTCCGCTTCAATACTTTATCTCCAACTTTAAAATCTGCTTCACGGCGTTTTCTATCGTAATATAGTTTCTGCCTATTTCTTGCCGTATCCGAGGTTTTAAGCGCCTGATCAATGAGCTTTTGCACATCTTTTTGTTTAAACTCCTGCTCTCTTTGTTGCACAAAGAATAATTTATCTAAAGACGTAATTAACTTTCTGCCTAAAAATAATTCTGCTGGAGTTTTTCCCGTAGTATCATGATGTGCCGTTCTTAAAGCATAAGCTAATTCATTTATGTAGCCATCCCAGCGCTTGTGATGTGTGCTCACGTAACTGCGAATTATTTTTACTATGTTTTTATTAACTCTTTCTGCTATGTTAGCCTGTGGTCTATACGGAACCATTTTGATATGGTGTATGCCAAGTCCATTGCATATGTTTTCAAATATTTGACTAATGAATTGTTTTCCGTTATCGCTAATGACTTTTATCGGTGCACCGTATTTTAAAATGTATCTGTGTAAGAATGCATCTGCGACTGTTTTGGCTGACGCGCGTTTAAGTGGAACAATTTCTATCCATTTTGAAAAATGATCTACTATTACTAAAAGAAAACGATTTTTATTTAACTCGCTCTGGGGGAAGGGACCAAGGAGATCTATGCCTAAAATTTCATTCGGAAATGTAGCGCGAATGCTATTTAAGTACCCGGCCGGGCTGTAATTAATATCATTTATTAACTGACATTGATTGCAGGACCTGACATACGCCGTTACTATTTTGTATAATTGCGGGAAATATGCCGCCTCGCGTACCCTTTTTATAGTCTTTCTGACCCCGAGGTGGCCCGTTGTTTTTTTTTCGTGCAACTCCTTCAAAATGCTTAATCGAAGCGAGGCTGGGATGACTGGCTTATACTCAAGATTTTCGTTTGTTGTTTTCGTATAGAATAATAAATTATCTATTATTTCATAGTTTTTTGCTCTATTTCTTATCGCATCGATATCTGTATGCTCAAAGCTTTCGGGGTCTTTCAAATAAGCATAGATATTTCCAAATTCAGGATCAGCTTTCAGTTCAGTAATAACCGTATCTCTAGAATCTAAAATTTTTGAAGTCAACACAGCGCATTTAAGTTCATTTCCTTCATCGTCCAGTTTTATACGAGAAAGTGCGTCAGCTACATTGTTTTCCTTACCCGGTTTATATTTTATTGTGATATTATATTCTTGGAGTTTTAAAGCCCATCTTATTAACCTGGGCGTTAGGTTTTTTCCCGAGTAAAGTCTACCAACAGCCGTATGATCCGAAAAGACTGTTACTGGCGATTTGCCGAAATAAACTCGAAATTTGTGTACAGCCATTAATACGGCTAAAGTTTCTCTTTCTGTAGCTGTATAATTCCTTTGTGTCTGATTCAATGTTTTACTAAAAAATGCCAGCGGATGGTTATTTTGCATAAGAACCGCACCCACCGCATAGTCTGACGCATCTGCTGCAATTTCCAGGTTTTCGTCCCCCTCAGGGAATATTAAAACAGGGGCATTAATAAGCGCTTCTTTTAATCTTTCAAAAGCTGTGTTAGCATCCGCTGTCCACGTAAATTTAGCCCTTTTTCTTTTGATTACTAAGAGTGGATTCAACAATATTAGCGAAATCTTTTATGAAAGATCGATAGTAAGAACATAATCCAAGGAAAGAAGAAAGTTTCTTGGCGGTGTTGGGCGGTGGGAAATTCTTAATAGCTTTTATTTTTGAATCTTGCGTTTCTATACCCTTTTGCGAAATTTTATAACCGAGATATTTAAGTTCTTTAGTTGCGAACTTGCATTTTGAGGCGTTAATTGTAAGACCGGCCTCTTTTAATAATTTAAAAACTTGTTCGAGGTCATTAATGTGTTGTTCCAACGTACTACTCGTTATAATTATATCATCTAGATAAATTAAAGTTGATTTTCCTAGGACAGGCTTTAGAACAATGTCCATAGCTCTCTGGAATGTTGATGGGGCCCCACACAACCCAAAAGGCATGCGTAAAAATGCATAAGTGCCCGATTTTGTTATAAACGCGGTTTTATGTATATCTTCGGGTCTCATAGCTTTTTGATAGTAGCCAGACGTTAAGTCCGAAGTAGACATATATCTTGTCGATTTGATCTGTCTAATGATCTCGTCTATAACCGGCAAAGGGTAAACTGGAAATTTGGTCATACTATTTAGTTTTCTGTAATCAATAGCAAACCTCCAAGCCCTTTTATCCGAAGGAGGAAACTCGTTCTTTTTCCTACATAGTACGACTGAACTCGCGTACTCACTATTTATGGGCGTTATTATTTTATTCTTTAACATCTCCTGAATATGTTCTTCGATGATTAGGTCTTTTTGTTTATCATAACGATACGGTTTAGTCCTACAAGGTTTTTCGGCATTTAATTGAATCTTGTGAGTTATTATTTGGCAGTTTCCTGGTTTTTCTGAAAACAAATGAGAAAAATTACTCACCACTTGCTGTATTGCTTTACTTTCATGGTCATTCAGTTGGCTAAGGTCCAATTGCGGTGTCTCCACAGGTTCCACCACCCTCTGGTCCATCTCCAACACCACGGAACTATCTTGAAAATTGAATTCGGCCCTCGCGGCCCTTAGAAAGTCCATACCTAAAATAAGAGAGTGTTGCAGGTCTTTCACCACAAAAATTAATACCTTGAGATTTTCCTCTTTTACCTGTAAGTTTAATGATACTTTCCCGATGCAGTGACATGTTTTTCCTTGCGCCGCTATAATTTCCGTATTTCTGGTTTTAAATAATCGTATCCTATAAAAATTCTTTTTGAAGAAATTTTCACTCATAAAATTTCCTTCTGCTCCTGTATCGATGAGGGCTTCTACTGGTACATCGCCAACCAGGACTTGTATAATTGGTAGCTGGGAGTTTTTTACGATGACCGTGTTTAAATGTCTATTTGAGGGTTTTTTTAAAACTTCCGGGGTCTGGACCCTCCCTTTCACAGGCCCCTCTATTCGTTTAAAGCTTTCCTTTCAATCTGTGTCTTCTGGGTACGCGGATGTTTATTTTCAAATTTTCTTTTTGGGCCTTGACCTTCGAGTTTCGATGCGTTAGCTTGATAGTTCTTTCCCCCATAAGAGCGATTTCCATTTCTGGTTTCCTCCTTTGAAGATTTCCTTCGGGTACTTTGAGAATATGTTTCCCCTCTCGCTTTTTCCGCTATTCTGCGATTTTGAAACTTCACCGCCAATTCGAAGAGTTCCTGCAATGTTCTTGGGTTTCTAATTTCAAAGTAGTCTTGAACAGCGGGTAACAATCTTGGTAATATTATTTCAATTATCTCCGCATCGGGTTTCTTTCCATACAGCATATCCGTTAGCTTGATTTTTCGTAAAATAAAGTCCGTCAATTGTGCTGTATCCCGTTGATAGAAACTATATAGTTCGGCTTCCAGCCGTGCGCGATCTTTCACTATCGGGAAGGCCTTTACTAACGATTTTTTGAAATTTTCAAATGTATATGTCTGGCTTGCAAATTCCCCTAATAAAAATTTACCTATATTTTTCCACCATACCGCGGCCTGTCCTCTTAGTGCTGATGTGGCGATGGCAACTTTTTGTCTTTTAGGCACAGGATAGAGCTGAAAGTGGTTTTCTAGACCTTCGAGAAATACCGCCACCGAATTTTTTCCGTCGAAATGGACGTTTGGCTTGATTGATGCTCTCAAAGTCTGGACCAGGTATCCAAATCCTTCTAACTGAGTTGTCATTTCTTGGTGTTGTCCAGCGGCTTCCATCCAATTTTCGGCCATTTCAGTTCGATAATTGTTCGGGCGCCAATATAACGTTGCGCGCCTCCAACTTGCACACAACCAAGAGGTGACTGTGAAAACTTGTATAAAAGATAGAGCCTTGTGAAGGGTTTAAGTCCCTTTTTATTCAACGTAATAAATTACAATTGCGTGCTCTTGACGCTCACAGACTGTGCCAACTTGGCAGTCAAATAAAGATAATAACCTGAAAAGAAAGTAAAGACAAGATTCTAACTACGAGGCTCTCTAAAATAACTAACTCACCGCGTTTTACAATATCGCTGCTAATTCAGCAGACTTGAAGCTCACTGGAACGATTACCACTACTTCCCGCCAAGCACATAGGCCGCAACGCGGGGTTCTTCAATTCTCGCTAACTACCTCCGCGCTCGCTAAGTAAGAATATCACACCGAACTCGTTTCCTTCTATTTAAATCAGAATACTTCCGCTGATAATTTGAATCCTTGCGCGTTCTACTAAAATTTACATATTCTGGCATTGGCAGTTCCAGGGGAAAGTAAGGCTTGACAGGAAAGATAGTTTAAACTTAAAATAAATGTTAGTTAAAATAAATATAAACCCTACAAAGTGATGGCTATGTGAGCTAGAGTTAAACGGTATGTGTAACTAAAAGCGCCCTATAGTATCAGTCCAACCGCAAGACTGATATGACAATTAAAAAGAAACAAGATTTCAATGTCGATTCGACTTGTTGATGTCGTACACAAATGGTATCATTATAATACTGTAAGCACGATATCGTCTTTCCGGATCGTTGTTATATTATTTAAAGAAGACATAACCACTATAGGCACTGGCTCCTGTGCTACAGCATAAACCGAAATCGAAGCAGTGGTCTACTTGCTGGCAATCCTGGCGTTGCAGATGACGTAGCACCACATGTGCAAATATGTGGTTCTGTGCAGAGATTTTAGTTTCTTAATCCAGGATTCGTGCTATAGCTGCACGATCTCAAACAGCGAAGAGACAAAATGTTTATCTTATTGTTTATTTGATTATAAATAGTTGAGATTCTCCTGCCGTCCTGTTTGGCTTTCGTAACCTATTGTTTATAAACGCTCATAACAATTATTGAGTTTCGATCAGCTCGAGCAGGAAATTTGTAGTCTTGATAGCTATGATTCTCCCATGACCAAATTCTCATATATGCTAGTATGAGTTTACATAAGTTGGCATGAGTTAATTTCTTCTTACAAAACGCATGAATCTTACCACAGACGAGATTTTCTTATAAGCGGCGTGATCTAATTCTAAAACATGTTGATGTAAAGTAGTAAAACTTAGTAATTAAATTAAACAGTATAGTTTAGTTATTATAGTATAGTTTAGTACTTAGTAAAATATTAGTATAATTTAGTAGTTAGTGAAACTCTATTGACTTCGAGGGTAATCAGACGCTCTATTCTTCAAGATTTTTTTTCTTTTAGTACAACGTAAAGAAATAGCAGCTTTATGTCTGTACATGATCGTCTTCGAAATAGATGACAGTAATGAAAACTGTTTTATTCCAATGTTTTCCCAGACAGCGATATATTTTTTTTAACTAGACATTTAAATTTTACAGAGCGAGTTTATCCAATTAGATAACAACTCTGATCCTAAACCCTAGTACTTTATTGCATGAACAAATTTAAAAACTTCCATAATATAGATAAATTTTCTCGTGGAGTAAATTGCAACTTTAATGGGTACAGATGTCAAATCGCTGAGTCCAATTAGTGTCAGAACGTTTAAAATGTTCCGTTTCACTCTACGAACGAAACAAGAGCTAATTAGAGATAAAGTACTGCAGAGAAGAAATTTCTAAACTTCGTCCTTAATCCTTTCCTTCTAACAGGAGGAGTAAAATTCGCTTTAACATTTCGCGAAATGTTTAAGAGGTTATGGGCTTGCATGTTGAAAATTAGCTTTCTTTATCTTTTTGACAAATGTCAGACTGTCTGAAATGTTCCGAAAATGCTACTGCAGCTTTAACTGACATTTTAATTTAGCAGGAATGACTGAAATAACTGCTATCTAAAAGATAATAATCTGCATTAATCGAATGCTCTACTTACATCTTTTATTATTTTTACGTTTCGCAAAATATTGCTTGCCGCCCAGACGGGATAGTGGTTAGGGATTGCCATACTCAAGGACCTGGATTCGAATCTCGGAGAAGTCATTTATGTTTTTAAATGTATATTGTCTTTTCAGCATGGGAACACTCGGAATATATGGGGAGTCGAAAATCCTCTCGTGTAGTTTGGTGGAAGGGACTAACCCTCAGAGTGATCTCCCTCAAAACTGGGTTGGAAGTAGAAGTCCAACCTCTTTGAGACTCTGGCAACCATTCTTACATGGAATATGAAATCGACAGTAAACATAATATTGCTGTCTCTTTTGAATTTTAGTAATAAAACTGAGACTCACTACGAATATTTTTCATTACTTTCTGTTTCATTTGAATCAATTGTTTAAGCAATAAGCATTTGAATCAATTGTTTGTTGGGTACTTTTGCGTTTCACCGTCACAAATCTCGCCAAGTAGACTTTATCGGCGACAGCATACAGTAAACACATAAAAAATGTTAAAAAATGTTAATTCTAAGATTTTTTTATTTTAAAGGCAAGAGTATTTTAATTTTGTAGAAAACCAATAAATAAAGACAATAAATTTGTAAAAAGACATTAATTTAAGAATTTACTGTGCTTTCATGGTTCAACATCCTCATTGTCCAGTTCATATCACGTGACCCCAAGTGATCTCATCTCACGTAAACTACGTTACAAAAATCTAATTTTCTCAGTAATTATCTACATTAATTTCAAGTTAAATCTTAATTTAAAACACAAGTTTAAATGCAAGAATTATTTAAATTCGTACGAATAGCTTACTCAGAAATTATGTAAAACCGCAGTGCTTTACTTCGCTAGTGCATTCTCACTAGAATTGATGAATTTAACCCTTGACTTTGCCTTTTCTATATTTTCGCCGCCAGGTGAGCGGTGTGATTGCATCCTAACTGACTTAATTATCGCGAATGACTTTAGGGCATAAAATTGAACTATCTGATAAAATTGTATGCTCAATCTGATAAGAAATGGCTGCGACTTAGTTTGAAAATTAGGCGTAAAAGGTTACCAGCGAGGTTATTGCGCTTGGTACCATTATTGGCGACTTTATCGCCTGCGTCGGCAAGAAAAAAGTACCGTTTGTTGTTATTAACAGTATGCCGTAGTGTAAATATTTGTAAAATATTTGGGTTCACACATTCCGTTAGATTGCCAATCAACAGCCAAATGGTTAAAATCTATAAAACACTTGCAGCTTTTCCCTTGGTTCCTATTTCAAGGATGGAATGAACTGGCTGCAATAATATATTTAGTATATAAAAATAAGAGAAATTTTTTAAGTAAAAACCAACAACTTATTCTGTGTTATGGAGACATCTTTGAATGCTTTGTCGTAGTTTGAGAATCAGTGATATATGGTTTGTTAAATTATGAAAATATTTGCATAGGTTCACTGTTTTGCAAAGTGTTTTGCAATTAAATTTTATCAAGTTTCGTATCATGGGATGTATGCAAGAACTGAATTGTTAAAAACCTTACAAAGCATTTTACAGTAAATTTCTGCAGATTATCTTAATCTAACAAATAAATCTCGGTTAACGAGCTAAAATGCAACATCGATAAACGTATACTTGGATATACAAAGTAACATGAAAATTGCTGATAGTACATTAAAATGTATCATGCAGAAGTATAGCAAAATTTTTCTTGCGTCCCGTCATACTATAAAATATAGTCATCTATTGCCTATTAATTTGAAGCTCTAATAAAGAAATGCATATAACTGTAAAATAAATGAAATGTGATTCTCATTGTGTCGCAATACAATGCACAATAAAATGATTAATTTATAAATTATCAGCCAAAATACAGAAAAGTATTTTGCACAGATCTTAATAGAGAAATATTTATTTGTAGGTTTGTGTTGTTTCTTGGACCAAATGTTAAATATGACTTCTAAACTGAAACAAAGCTACTATAAACTGAAAATATGACCTCTAAACTGAAACAAAGCTAGAATTCAAGAACGTGATTGTCGGTTATTCATTGCTTTTACGTTACTTAGGAGCTAACTTCTAAATAATCATAGGCGACAGGTGACGGAGGACACCTAGTGGCTAACGTTGGTAAACAGGTACTGTCCCGCGCACCCACTACCTGTAGACCTAGCATTCCCTTAAGGCTAGAGATATCTCTTCGTGTATACTTTTCTATTTATTAAAAGCTGTTTGAATCAATGACATCTGGCGTTTGAGAGGGAGCTTCACGATCCTAACGCGACATTCGAACAGAAATTATACATATACATATATATATGCCCCAACACTTATAAATACATGAAATACATATAAATTCATAAGTGACATTTAACCGCATAAAACACATATAAATTAATGCAATTCTTAAGCACTTATATCAAATGCATAAAACAGTTACAAAGACTTAAATCATATATGGCACATAGAATACATATAAGCAAAGAAAGTTTACACTCTTGTACGACATAGTGCAGATGATAGTAAGTGAGTGCACCGCTAAGGTAGCTTCCGACCACGAAAGGTGAACCAACAAGGAATTATATACAATGACAGCGGGGAAATCTTCAAAGTTACAATGTTAAATATTGTGTATTAATAGAGGGTTCTGTATTTTGCAAAGTCTTTATTGTCCAAAATTAATTCATATTGATAATCGTTCCGGGTACCTGAAACAATAGTTCAGATTTATACTTCTTACTGAATAAAAACAAGCCTTACTATTTTATGAAGTTCAGGGATTATTTGGCTTGATAACTGCAGAGTTCAAGTGCTATTCTGATTATCTGCTTTAAATTCTGACCATTTCAAACATAATATTATTCACGGTGGTTTCTGCGTACATAGTGTCTTGAGATTTTCTCTATTTTACCAAAGACTACTCTACTTTTAAAGTGTATTCGACGTCCACGATTTCCAGGCACAGTCACCTGGTTTAAGTGTCTGACTCGTGTATTAACAGAATGGAAATAGTAATTGTCTGCCTAACCTCTCTCTCCGCACTCGCAGTAGGGAGAATCTCTTAAGTGTGAATATGTTGAGGCATACTGGAGGGAATGGCTCATGACCTGTCAAGAATTGTTTTAGGCTAGCACGGCGAGTCATGATTTCTATGTTCTTTTAGAAATAAGAGAATGTCCTTGTCCTATCTCTGCCTCCGACCATCTTTTCTGCCAATTTTGTAGCAAGATTATCAAAGTTATTCTTTTAAAGTGAGACCAAGGAAGTTTAGTTCGTCGTTCTAGTAAATAAAGATATAGGTATGAACACAGATACAAATTAAAATACGCTAATGTATTTAGCTTCAGCATGTAGTAAATTTGAAAAGTAAACAACAGTTACTTTTGGCAGGCAAATGTACTTGGTAATTTACAACAATTTTAAATTGGTTGAAACTTACGTAACTAGTGTACCTTTACTTACGAAAATCTGATAACAGGTCTAATATTTTCTTTCTGAAATCACTTATTAAATCATTTTCATTTCTTATCAAATAAACAAACATTTAGTGCTTTACTATTTGGAAGATAATAAATAAAATTAATTCCAGGATTTGTTCGGAATTGACATTTTGCGAGAACTGCTGCTGATAATTACGAAAAGGATCTATTACTCCGTAAAATACTATATTTACAGATTTGTTAAAAATGGGAATTCAGTTTGCTTAACTGATTATCATTTTATTACATAGAATGGGAATATTCAAGAGGAATAATTAAATAAACAATCAGGGACATAAGTTGGATGCTAAAACATTATTTAAAAATGACCATCTTTTGGTATTGAACTGTTTGTCACAACAACTGCCACGTTTAATCTTGCTCCGTGTTTGGCATCAAGATGCTTCATTTTAGATTTCCCAATCTGATTTAACTTCTAAAATTCACATTCGTTTAACAAATATTTATTTCGTTATTTTGTTTCAAATATTTTTAACAGGATTTTGGTACTCTAATCGGAATGTTAATAGTTTTCATAATAAATGACTGTGGCATGCTTTTCAGTTTAATAGAATTTTGAATTTTGTGTTAACTGCTAGCCTATCATGTTTAATTTATTTTACGTTTCTTCATTATAAACCCACAAATAAGTTTCATAAAATCATTTAGTATATTTTAACAAGCCGTATAAATAGAAGATTCGAAAAATTCATTATTTCGTTCTCTAATATGGCCTGAAACCTGGCTTCAGAAGCACCTTTTGATATGGTTGACAATTTTATAATATTTGAAAGATGCAGCTTTTTTATTGTTGTTTAAAAGCAAATCTCTTAAACTTTAATGAAATTATACTTTGTGAGGATTGTGTTTCAGCATTCATGGTCTGATGGTTAAGTCCAGGCCTCACTATTTCTATACAGGAAACTTTCGACAAATTTCTGCCTCTTTTGCTGCATAGGACTCTCACATCTTTTATCATACCGACATCCTTTTTGACAATTGATTCTTTGAGATCCAGGGTAGCAGCTGGGTATAGTTGTGCTTCCCTAGAATCTTGATGCGCTCGCTCTAGGAAAGACATTCGAAAAGTTAAGAGCATAAGTGGTAGAATATAAAGCTCTGACAGCTTTAAGAAATAGGCACATCTGTTGAAAATGTAATAAAAATGGTGAGGAGACTCACATTTTGTTGACCATACATACCATAACAGTAACGTAGATCTCTTAAATCCTATATAAAAAGCCCCTGATGTAAAGAAATGGCATAGGAAATAGAATATTAGAAAAATGTACGCAGGAATGCTGAGTTATCGCTTGAATATAATGCTCAAAGCACCGTATTGTAGTCATCAAGGTTAAGGTAAATTACTCCCCCCAAAAAATTCATTATTTTTCTTATCAGATACGTGATATTAGGAAAGAAATTGAACATGGGACAAGCTTTCAAAATTTGAAAGGTAGGTAGTTGAAAGTAATATATTTAGCGCATTAAGCAAATCCTTTTTTGATAAATATCAATTTGAAGCTGGTATTTTAAGATGAATTCTTTTCTGCGTTACTAGGCCTTAATCATGTCTGAGTTATACATTTATCATGTTTGAGCTTAAGGAAGTCCACCAATTGAAATTTGTTGGTTGGATTGTAGCGTTCTTTATATTTCATCGTAAATGATCTTGAACTTTTAAACTGCATCTATATGACTTTCAGCCATTGTAATTGACTTACAATAATATCAATTTTATAGCTTCATCATTAGAAAGCAAAATGCATCTTCTGAATTATATATTCAGAATCTTATTTAAAATTAATTTTTATTGCTAGCAAAGGATTTTCTTATTAATTGCTCAGAAAGGAATACTTATTCTCTGGCCAAACACAGCATGTCGTCTGTGGACAGGACTTAACTTTCGTAAAGAAATGGAGTGTTGTTTTTTGCACTTCCACATATATATTTTAAAGATTCTTATAAAAGCAGAGTTATGCCACTTATGCTCTAGATCCGCATGTCATTGCAATATGTACCATCGAAATCTTTTAACTTCAGAATCTGCCAACTGGAAGAATGCACCATTTAGGTGTTTGCCATAAAGCCAGCAATGGCAAAAAAACGGAAAACATAGTTATCTAGCATTTCACAGCTGCTGCCTTTATGTATCCGTTCTTATTCAAGCAGCATTTTTCAAAATGATCTGGTCATTCTACGCTAGCAGAATAATGTTAATGTTCCATATATGTTCTAATATTTGGTTTGGTGTTGATCCGCCAACGTACATTGGTTCACTTCTTACATCTGAAGTAAAGTCATTTATTATCTGATGATCTATCTCTGAAGAGTTTTAAAATGTATATTAAGTTTTTGTTTGTTCACACAAGTTTTTCCCTGTTAGAACTAAAAATACAGGAATGTTTTGTTAGTACTAATTAAAGATACAAATAATCCTTTAGTATTGATGCAAGCACAGAAAATTAATGTGATCATATACTTGTTTACTTGTTTTATAAATATTTTCATATTGTGTTATTCTTTAATTATGTTCAATCTAGTTTTCATATTTCTCTAGTTCTTGGTTAACGAATGAAAACTTTTAAAAGACCTTGCCTTAAAATATTTGTTTTAGCAAATACATGACTTTGCAATTTAAAAGCTGGAGAAAATTATTGGTATTTTATTATAAATCGAGGTAATCAATAAGATCAGTTTAAAGAAATTATTGACATTTCCAAAGAGTATTGTGTTCTAGATCGATTCGAAACTAAATATTTAGAATTTAATATTATTTTTAGATGGGATTAACCGTACTATTATCTATCAAGCAAATGTTTAATTAAAATCCAAATTAAAACATGAATGAATTAGAGAGCTTTTTATAATACTTTAAACGTATTTCAAAAGTTAACGTATTTGAAAAGTTAAAAAGAAAACAAAACAAATGCCATATAGAGGAGAAAAGTGTTTAAAAATTTATTTAAGTCAATTTAGTTTTAAAATTTTTATTATTTTAAAAATTAGATACGATATGAGATAATTTAAAAATTTTATATTATACGAACATAAGGTCCTTGTTTCTGCATGCTGAATTACTAATCAACGCAACATAAATAATTTACTGTTCGGAGTTTAATTTTAATCAGAAATTTTAGCGTGGTGTCACTCAGGGTTAAAATTTTAGGAATATTTGAAAAGCATGTTAAACGTTGACTTAAAGCAAAAATACAGATCCTACGTAAGAAAAATCGAAAGAATCATAGTGATACATTTATATCACACTGTGTTACATATTTTCTACTACTCTGTATATTGACAGCACTATACAAATATTATCGTTGATAAACACCTATCGAAAATCAGTATTTGTGAAATACGTAAAGCATGATGCCTTTTTTTTTGTTTTAGGCATTTTTACATAAGTAATAAACTGCATGGTACTCATTGTATTTGTAGTAGATAAATAGAAGCACCATCTTCAAAACTAATTATATTTCAAGGACATCTCATTTGAAATATCTGCATATTTCACTTAATGCAACGCTTCTGAGGTCTATCTATCTATTACTTCATGTTAATTTCGATCAAGAATATTACAGGTGTTGAAATTCGAGTGTTCATTATCCCTTTCCTCCTACTACCATCCTCCTCAAAGGATTTTTGTACCAGAAAATTTAAATTAGCTGCATTCAGCAAGGTATATAAACATCCGTGCTTTATCCTGTTTTGGAACCCGAGTGAGCCAACGCGTTTTACTGAACTCAAACTAAAGAATCAAATATGCGCATAATTAAAATAAGATATACTTAAAATATTTATTGGCGACTAATAACTTGTTAAATGTAACAAACTGCAAAATTAACGATTTAATTTTTGAAATGAGCATGTTTAATTATCAGGTTTGCTATCGAAGACTGTGTGTATGCAATCTGGTTTCAAATTCCTAATTTGATACCATCGTTTCCAGTGGAGCTTTACTGCACGAAATATTGCGTTAGATAAAATAGCAAGGAATTCTTTTGTAACGTAAGAATTTCGCAGTAGAAAACACCAAAGCAAAGAGAGAAACACAGCAACGACATTTCTTCAGTTCAAAGCAGCAAAAATGACCATGGTAAAAATAATGCAAATAGAAAATGTACATTTTTGTGTCTAGACAGTGAAAACGTACAAAAGTACGTTTCCGAAGTTCTTTCTGAAAACAACGATTTTCTGATATTGTAAAGGTCTATTTCCTCTTTATTTTTATCATACTGTTTTGTATTAAGAAATGTCTTATTAAGACTACAAGGTTTTGGTTTCGACGTTTTTTATTATTCAAAGATATTTTCACCTTGCAATGCTTTTAAAAGTGAAAACTTCTATTCAGCAGACTTTCTATGCATTCCGAAGATACCTTATGAGTTATCTAATGACATTTTATTACCAGTTCTCTCTCTCGCTTTCTAACCACAAGAAGTAATATAATGAAACTTGCAAAAATTTTACGCATCTGGTTTTGCCTAAATTTGGCTAATCAAGCTCATCTATGCTGTATTGTCTCTCACGCCTAATTCTATCTCTTTATGCCTAACTTACCTGAGTACTATCCAGATAAACTTGTAGTTTCTTAAAATGGAGGTTTTTCCAAGAGCCGAATTTAGATACTCTTTAAATACTAACTAAGCTAAATGTCGCGTATTTCCTTATGTCGTAAATCGATTCATAGTTCTGGGATAAAGTCCGGAATTACAAATAATTACAATAAAAAAGGGGATAGCAATTCAACTCAAATGATTTTGTCTCAAGATATAAAACTAATTCTAACACTTTCTATAAAAGAAGAAAAAGTAAGAATTGATGAAATTTTCAAAACTCTCATTTACAATAATTATTTTGTTAAACTGAAGTACATACAAATTTTAATAAAGTATTCATATTTTAAAATTAGCCTATTTTTAACGTTTAAATAACTTTTGGAACAAAAAGATTAAATGCATATTTTCTTAACAAATAATTATATGAAACACTTATACATTCTCAACATAGTTCTTGATCTCTTACAATTCTTGCGCTTAAATATTAATTGTTTAAAACACATGGGAAATAAGAATTCAATTTCTTATGGCACAGACTTAATATCTTAGTAGATATAAACTGCAGTCCTGGTAACTGAAGAAGAAAGTAAAGAAAGGTATAAAAAGAATGCATAAAAATACAAAAGATAAATAAGCTGCTATATTTAATTTCTAGAAAAGCATTGCCCTTAAAACGACATTTCGCTTAAAATGAAGTAAAACATACAAATTAAAAAATTATTTAATTGAAAACGGGAGAGGTAATTAGTTATTATTTTATTCTGGGAATTTGTTCAGTGATGACAGTCTTGTCCAGATCTGCAAGGAAAAGATTAAAATGACATTCGTTTCTTTAAAGAATATGTATAAAGTATATGTACTTAAGAGCGATATCTGTAAAATTTATGTATTAACTGACTGACATTATTTTACTTTCAGTTCTGTTTCACCCACTGATTAAAATGTAATATGCACATAAAAAATTTAATTTATTACGATTCTGATTAATTGTAGGTTAAAAACGAAATTGTGAAATTTTCTTGTTATTTTTAGAATCGCAATTTCCTTCACTTCATATTCCTAGATATACATTACTCCGTTGCTCTCATTTTGCACGTAAGGGCAACATTTAATTCAGGCTGTTAACAAGGCGAAGTAAATAACAACTCTCATGCATAATTTAAAATTAAATCTCAATAAGAATAAATGTTCTGTAGTATTTTTATCTATGCAACTAGCCGCTGAAGAGGCTGATTTAAAAACTAATGTGTTTATCATTCACGTTCCCAAGAAACGCGAATCATTTTGTTTATATTCAATGGAAATTTCAAGCCCTTATAACATATACAATGTCGGATATTGGAATTTTAAAATTCTAAAGAATAATATAAAATTAAGTGATACTAAAATAAGGCTTTAAAATGAAACGTTAGAAAAATGTGTATAGAATTATAAAATAGAAAAATTATTAAGTGGCATAAAAATGTCATGGTAAGTATTTTCAAGGCAATTACTTCTTAAACTCTATTGCATTATATAATAATTCGATAAAAGATAAGATTCATAAAATGAGAACTGATTGAAAGATCTCTCTTTAAAAATAAGAAAAAGAAGACCCACTTTTAAAATGAGAGGAGCCTTATGTACTAAGCCTAAGTTCTATGCAAATAAATATTTATAGCACGGCGGGTTGATGAATAAATTACGTCATTATTAGAATACCAATACGGAAGGAACAAAATAGTTTTATGTTGAAAAATGTCCTTATAAAAATAGGAAAATAAGCTGCACTTTTAAGATGACAGAAGACTTATATAATAAAATAATAAGCTTTAATTCTTTGCAAATAATTATTTAGAGCAGGAAAGAAAAAAAAATAATGTGATGTACTATAACGTCATAGCCTCGAAACCATGTCTTTAATGGATGAAATCACGTGATGCCCTAGGGAGAACTTGAAAGTTTACTTCATCTTAAAGTGGTCTCGCAGTAATTTTAATAAATTGTGGAAAATAGAAAATTTATTAATATTATTTTTAACACATTTAAATGAATTTTAGGAAACTATAATTATTTATTTCTGTCATTCTTGTTTAAAAGAAAGATCAAGTGATTTTGTAATCTGTGAAAGCTTCCAAAATTTATAATAATAGGTTTTTCGATAATGGAATTTTACATTTATGCACATGAAATGTCGTAAAACAGCATTTTTCGAAAGATTGCTGAAACTCAGTAAGTTATATTAAAAAGAAAGCTAAAACCTGTATTTGGAAGCATCTGTTTCGTGCGTTCCGATAGTTCAAAACGATTTACTGGAGTTAACATTAAAGAATTATTAGCTATGGAAAAGAGACCTCTTTGTTACGGATGTTTCGAAGAAAGGAAGAAAAACACTTCGGTCACTCCCTCCATTCTGCTTTCAGAAATCGAATCTGGATGAAAATACCAATGTCTTACTGTCAAAAAATAATAAATTAGAAAGGTAAAAGTAATGACTTTAAACTTCTTTAGTTAAAAGCAGACTGACTGAAGCAGCATGATAATATTTCATTTACATGTCTTTTACTGCCTAACAGATACACAAAAATCGATATCTTCTAGGTGTCTAAACTGCAACAGACTGATAAAATTTTATGTCTCGTTTATATTTATTTTGCCACTACTTTTATTCTCAAGTGGAGCGTTTTATGAGCAATACCTTTCCACTCATTACGTGCAAATTTATCTATGTTCAAGTTGTAATTTAGGCGTTTTTGAGCTAGAAGCTTGCTATTTTATGATGTCATAAATATACATCCGTAGCCCTGAAACATGTGTGTACCATAAATGAATGTATTGCATCGTAAAGTTACTAATTAATTATTTTAATTCTATAAAATATGCTTTCAGATGAATTTTTACGACTCAAGATATTTAGTGCTGCTTATTCGTATTCTGAGCCCATTTTCGTATTTCGAGCTAGATAACGTTGATGAATGCGCCTCTACCATGTCGGCGTTTTATATCATCACAGTTGAAGCTGAGATAAACGGGACAAATCCTTCCTTTTTAATCTAGAATCTCAAATTTCATAACTCCCACCGAAAATGAGCCTTTCTTCCCTTTCAAAATGCCACTTAAACTAAATCCTTTAATTTTACATGGCGAATTCAAAAGAGAAGTCTGATGTTTCAAACACCAATAGATTTTAAGCCATAAATGCGAAACCGAATTTCGATTGGTGAAGATTTTCGAATTTTGAAAAATTGAGATATTCTTCTTGATTGCATTGTATCAAAGAGCAAATCTAAAGGCTTTCAGAGTCGTATTATGTATTTAAAACATGATTTAAAATTTTATATTTCATTCATCTTTAAAACTCGATATTTTATTTTGGAAGAAATTTTATTTTTTAACCCGGACATATTTTGGAGTTGAAAATGATGTGAGTGGCCTTTGTTGAGTACCATTGTATCTAACCAATGTCTGCATATGCTCTGATATTCAATCAGGAACCACGAAATGTAGTTTGGATGCAATAACTCAATTCGGTAGTAACGCTTTTGTTCTGCTTACTATCTTAGAAAGAGAATGTGTTAACATTTTACTTAAAAAGTTTCCGTTCTGTAGAGTAACTGTGCACTATCACATATGGTGATGTGGAGTTTTTACATTAATTAAGTTTCCTGCATGAACGATAAGAACACGATTAGTTTTATTACTTGCTGAGACTTTCAGGAATTATATATGAAAAAAGTCAAAAATCAACAACACGCTGGCCAGAATTCCAGTCATGAATCTACCAAATTTAGTGATACGATTACGCTACCCAAACTTACAAGGAATAATGTGATTAATTTATTTACATTTTTCTCCCAATTAAAGAATGGAAGTAAAGCTTCGAGATCAAGTCGACCAAATACAGAAGGCAAATAATTATCACTCGTCTCATTTTTGTTAAAACAATATTGAGGACTTTACTAGATTTTTACTAACACGATATATAAAAACGTCAATTATGATGTCGAAGGAATTAGTATTACGGACTTTTGCATTCTAGTTATTGATCCTAATCACTTACACCACGAGAACACGTACGAGGAGATACGACAATCTCTAACAAGATTTTTATATAAGGCAGTGTACTTTTCTGAAATGGGTACCTCCTTTTATTAAACACATAGCAATTTAAATTGTTTACATAAACGGTTTTTTCAGCGCACTAAAGTCTAGCTTAATAAATCTAGCTTAGTAAGCATCTATTAAGATAATTAGAAAATGCAATTTTTCAGCAGCTGATGTAATTACTCCTTCCCGCACAGCTCAAATTAACTATCCGAAATCTAATGTTCATAGTAGTGATTAAGAAATGTCCTGCAATTCCAAATAAAACACCCTAGAATGCATTGTGATTTTATGATATTTAGCAGATGAAATTGCGAAGTAAGTTCGAACTGATATTACGACTGCAGTTAAAAACAGTAACATGGGAACTAAAATCAGACTTATTGATCTACAAGAGAAGAATGAAAACTTTTAAGCCTAAAACTGAAGGGCATTTGAACTGGTTTCCCATTAAAATATTTCTAGATTATCTCATATATATCAATGCACTTATGCATTTCGGACTGCAGTTTATTTAGAGTCATATTATAGAATAATATAGCTGTATATATTATAGCTGTCCTATGTCTCAAACCCTAAGCAACCGACATAAGGACATTAACTTCCGTGTTAAAGTGGCACCCTCGAAGTGAATTCTTAGCAGGTAAAAGACAAAAATGTTAAGGGCCATGTCACCAAAATTCGGTGGATGAGAAAGGCTGCTATCGACTAAAGCAGCTCGTGCAATTGTAGCACGATAAGAAGGGGCACTGTATTAATGCACGATGTGTCCTTTCTATATTCTTTCTGGTCTTTTGTCCGCCATACCCATTATCAGTTTTTATATCGACGTGGCGTGACATTCCCCACTGTAATGGAGCCTGTCGTCATAAAATTAACCAAAACTAACGTTACTTCTTTTCCTTTGATTTTGTTCTGGGGTAAGCATCTCTGATTAGTCGAGTAGACATTGTTGTTCACCGACAATTCTTGCAGTATGATTTATCACACTCGTTCGGCAGTGCTCTGCAAATTTTTAGATACTATTTTCACCGTCATTTAACTATCGGCCATGTTAATATTTAGCACAGAGTTGATGCATTCCTATGTTTTTGTTGTCACTGGATGTCATTCTGATAGTTCATCCAAAATACTTTCGGTTTGCCGTTTGAAACCAATGACTACAGAGACCACATTTCTTATACTATTTTCATTGTAATTATATAAATAGTTTACCTAAACGTTTTACGTTTCAAACGTTCTATTTAATAACCGTTATTCTTCACTATTTTTATATACCATAAGTTCCAAGCCAGTAAAGCCTTTTATACTACCGGAAAAGTTATTTTATTCTATTGCTCACGAACAACTTTACAAAGTCTAAGGCGGTTTTAATTCGACGTTTGGACAACCCGCGTTTTAAAAGTCCAAAGAGCAAAAATGCATTGGTGGAACAAGAGAAATTTAGTAGAAATATGAGTGAAGAGATATGCCTCGATTCTCATTTTTTGTTGTGTTTTCCAGGACAATATTTGTTCAATACCTATGTTACACTATTGCATATTCCAATACTAATGCAGTTTGCAATTCCTGTTGTACATATATTTGTATTGTTATGCGGAATTTAGGATGAAGACACGAGATATAAAAATATAAATTAAAATAAATTAAAATAAATATGAGATATAAAAATAATTATAGAGATATAAAAAGGATGTCTAATGTGTTGATATACGAATGTCTTGAAAAATATGCACATTAGACATTTTCAAATTTATAGCTTTTTTTTCTTTTCTTTTTTGCGATAACATACGGTTGGCCACTCAAATTGACGGTTCTGGATTGCTGCTAGCTTTAGCTATGATAGGATGTTGTATAATTATTTAGTCTACTAGGGAATCCAAGAGCTATTTCAGTCCAGTTCTAGTTACGTTCGAACGCTTATGTATTGTAGCAGATTTTATTTGCTCGCACAAATTTGTTTTTAGCTGATGGAAAACAATGATCAGTGCAGCAGTGAAACGTGTGAATGATCATACTCTCAGCATATGCACTGTGCACTATCCCGAAAAACAAAATGAAATAAGTAGCTCAGGTATGGGTTATGTCCTATCATTGTGCCAGTTCAAAAGTAGCACAGCATAAGTTATCTCATCTTAGGAAGGTAGTTCAATAATCTTCTGCCTGTGTCGCCGTTGTCGCAGGAACTTTGCTATTGTTCCATTAAAAGATACCTAATGGTCGTTTTCTTCAAATTCGGGCGTAACATGTGCAGTATCCGCGTACATTCATCAGTGGGTGCCAATTTGGCAATAATATACTTTTTCATTGCTGTGTACTCCCGTGTGTTCGCGGACCCATTAAAGGTTTGGGCTGATAATTGCCAGCAAAGAGAGTAGCATTCTTTGTATCTCATTGACTAAGGCATTCCTACTTTCTCACGCACATATAGAGTGGAGACCTTACGCTGAGTCAAAATATACTGTTAATTCATGACTAACTAGAATTCTGCAGTGAACTGCATTCTAAATGCTGCAACCTCAGCTTGAAATAGTATATTGATAGAATTTAGTTTTCGTGCCCAAATAAACTCATTCCTGCTGCAGCGTATCTCTCAAAAACTACAGCATGTGCCTTAGGACCCTCTTTAATCCATCATTGTATACCATATATGTTTGAATGTTGTCAGAGCTTGAAGTTTCATATCCAGCGGAAATTCTGCCGGTTGGCAGGGCATTGTTGAATTCTCTATCCAACAGAGATGCATTGATATGCAGTCCAAGCGTGCGGATTATGACATACCGGGAGATGGAGGGAAGAAGGGCAGGTAGGACTTAGTGCACTGGTAGCGGATATTATGTATCTCCGACAGATGCTCAGGAGAAAAGGTCGCTGAGATGTAAGCGCGTACTTTTTGTGATGCGAGGACTCCACATAGAAGCCTACATAGAAGCATAAGGCTATTTTTTTAGCTACTGTGTGATACTATGTTCTTAACATCTGAGAGGATACTCCCCACTTGGCTGCCGTGCTTCTGCTGAATGGGTTATACAACTTCTGCAATCATTGTTTAATTTGCATGAAATGAACAGAGAGAGTATCACTCACCATATGGAATTCTTAATAACACTTTATCGACTGCGAGAGATTACCATAGGATATCTGTTTGTCATGCGCCGTGGTTTGCATATACTGAATCCAGTTATTTGCAAATGCAATTATAGCATTTTCAAAATGCATTAATTTATTAACTTTTAAAACATGAGTATTGTTACTAATTTTGCATATATGTAAATAATTTTAGTGAAGTTATGTTTAAAATTGTAGTATTTTACGTATAATTTAACATGAAAAGTCTGAAGAGGGCGAAGCTTTTCCGTAAAAAATAGTTAAATGGGCAAGTCTATTTAACGGTCAGGTAAATGGCTATCTCGCTAATTTGGCGAGATATCGCCAAGTTGGCAATAATTTTGGCGACTAATATTTGTTACCATACTTTGTGAGAAACTGCAAATTTGGCGACCAGTTGGCGACATTTTGGTCCGGTTCCTATGTAAATTGAATTATTGCAATTGATCTCTACATGTAACTGTAACCATATCCCTACCTTAATGTAGTTTTAACCTTATATGCCTTCCAGTAATTTTGAGAAGTAGAGGCTACTAGAGATTTCTCGACGGCCGGAAGAAAACTGTTTAAGACCGGAGAGAGCATCAGCTCTCAAATGTCTCATGATCTCGTGACACTTACCTTATCTGCTGTCACGTAATTTGTCATACAATACCTCTTCACTGCTTCAATCTCCCATGGTTCAGACTGGAGATAACCATTAACAGTAGTATAAACCGCTATTGGTCTGCGACGGTGTATATTGTGCCAAAGTTAAAAATGATACGACGTGAGTAAGAAATTATGCTCATGTATTATCATTTTTTAATTTTATAAAGAGGAATTATTACATTTTCTATAAATAAAGTATTTAAGCTCAGTTTATAACCTAAAATCGGATAACACATCTAATTTATAGGTTCAAAGTTGAATCATATTTGATAAGTTTGATGAGTAATTTTTTTGGTGTAGATAGAGACGTTTCGGAAGGCAAAACCTGAAAAAGCGTAATAAATCCTTTTTTAATTAAATTTATGCAGCATCTGACAGAATCCGAAATGAGAATTAAGCACCAAGTGTCCCTTATAATGAAAAGAAACAATGAATATAATAACAAGTATATTTGAAACATTAATATAATAAGTATATTGGAAACATTAATATAATAATAAATATATCAGTGATTAGATATCTTAATAACGTTATCTGTTATATCTAATTCCTTATTTATAACTTATTATATATTATCACTTTTATATATCTATTATATGTATCTATTTATATCGTAATACTATTAATGCCATTATTTTTTTAACACCATCAGGGATGGGCAACTAATACCATTATCGTTAAGTCAGATAAATGTACATTATTTATTTTTCCAGATGGCGGGCTTAGGAAAGAAAAGATCTGAGGTATAAAGAATGTACATAATTTAGTATGCTTTTGGCTTTTAAAGCTTTTCAGAGCAATGAATGTTGAAATACTGAAAATTTCTTCAAAAATATAAGACACTGCATCTCATTATTTTAACAAGACAGAACAGGTACCAGAAACACGAGATTGAATAACGTAATGACTAAAAGATAATCAGTATTGTGAACTTAAAGATATAATCGGACTCCACCCCTTCTAAAAAATCTCTCAGCGATGATTATGTCAGATATTGTGTTAACTTATCGGTCCTCACTCTTTGCTTATGACCAATGTGTTTATTTATTTTTAAATTAAAATTCCAAAGATAACAGCAATTGTTATTATCATGATGAAGTTCAGGAGTCTAGGCGAATACTCCTGAAGATTTTTGAAAGTAGTACCTTGTCTTCTTCAATCTATTTTCTCCTCAAACTAGGAAAACGTATTACAAGTAGGAAATGATGTAATCGATTCGCGGGTGTCGGTTCAGCGGGTTAAGGCTCTGCTTTAAGTTGTTTTTAAGCTGTCAAGGAAGACATACATGCGGGCGTCAGTGATGTATTTCTATCCGGGTGTTTTCCGCTGTATAAACAGATTGTTTTACAAGATTTTTCTTGATGTGACCGAACATAAACTCGAACATTCATCACAAGAAAATGTAGAAGCGATTTCTTATCCCCTAATGTATTTAAAAAGTAATTTTCTTTCATTTCTTTTATATGCAAATTACTTTACTGCTATTAAAATTCAGAGCGTTCTTGTGAAACCAAAGCAACATAAAACAGTAGTCTCCAAGCTGTATTCAGTGGAACCTTGGACTTTATTACAATTCCATTAAGAGTTCCGCAAGTCAAAATGATAATGCGCATAAATTTTGAATATCAGGTGGACCACAAAATGAAATATCTAAGATCATTAATTAAATAATATTTTTATCTGTGTTATTTTTGCTGTCTAAAATATTATGAAGTATATTTGGTTTGAGTAAAATAATGAGGAAATAATGAATTCATTTACATTTTCTATTTAAAGTGCCCATAAATATTAAGTGTTAGCATTAACTGTTGTCAAAATGTTAGGAGATCCGCAAATAAAAATTATAGTTTTGTTGATTCCCTGTATCATCGACATCAAACATGCATTACATGCATTGTATTAAAGCTATGTAATAGGTATTAATTAATGAAATAAAAAAATGAAGCATTTCCAAACTTGAATAAAAAAATCTCGAAATTGTGCCCAGTAATTAATAAAACCTGAAATAACACTTGTATAATAAAAAGAAATATAAAGGATAATATGAAAAAAGTATATTCACTGATGACAGCTTTCAATCTATGTCCAACGATATAACTATTTACGTTAATGATCTGGAACTGACTGCTAAATTGAACTTCAGCGCATAGATTAACGTATGAAATATACAAATTAGACGACTGATAGCGTATTGCAGAACTGGTTCATGTTGGGAGTCTGCTGTGAATATCTGTTCAAATCAGAAAATTAATTTTTTTATAATGTGATGTCTAGGCGTGATCAGTGTTCGCTAGTAACGACTCATAGGCATTGTTTAAGTGAATTAAAAAAGCAAGAGTTTATTGGTAGACTCCAGAGAAAGCAAGCACACACGGAGGCCACCCAAGATTGGAATATTCAACTGTTGTTATCTGTGACTTACCGTTATATCTGTAACTCGAAACCGCTTTTCCTTTTAGCAAGGAATCATTTAGTGTATAGTCTGGTTAAGGACAGCCATCTGTTATTGTTGGTTCGAATAAAATGTGAAGCAACTACAAGAGAGCTAGTTTGAAACTTTAAGGCTGCGTCAGGCTTAAGGCTGCATTCTTTTGCTGTAAAAAGGTTTCACGAGACCGTGCTTTATATATCAGTGGAAAACCAATGGTTTGTGTCCAATTCTCTTCACATTTCAAAGGGACCACTTTAAGGTGGTATCGTCATTATGTTCAATGAATCCAACAGGAATGAGACCGTGTACTGATGAATCCAGATATAATTTGAATTGCGATTCAAGAACGATTCAAGAAGTTTCATATTATTGTGTTTTGATATGAAAGGAACAAAGAACATGGGAGCTGCCTTCTCTTATTCAGGAAAAATATCCTTTCTATGGAGGATGTTTCATGGTTTAGGCTGGAGTCATCAAATATGGTCAAATTGAGCTGCATATCTTTGACGGACATTTGTAATTGGCCATAGATATGTATAACAGGCCTGGAAATACGATAATGTTTGTTCATATTGAGCATCCTTGGTGTCAAAATAGATATATGAAAACAAAACCTGTCAGCCGACTGAATAATTGAGGGATGCTTTAAACCAGTGATCACCAAACTATCTATCGTGAGTTACTAGTAGCTCTCGGAGACATTTTCGGTAGATCTTATTAACGCTTCCGTTGGTTAACCTTGATTCCTTCACTGAGCTGACGTTGACGACAACTGCTTATTTCTCCCGCGCAGCTGCTGTTGTCAGCCTCCATCTTCTATCTTATAGTTGATTGCATATTCGTGTAGTTGCAAGCGTTATGTTTTTCGTGTAGATATTAAGCATTTGATAACTTGGATAGTGTATATTTATGTGTTGGTCCGGTTTGGATACACGATTTTGCTTTTCTCGCAGACATCACCGAAAAATTAACTTTATATCCTTAATTTGCAGTTTCAGAGTAAGGATAAAGACATTAGCGGAATAACATCAAATGTTGCTTCATTGGGAAAATAGTATCAACCAAGGTGAATGCAAATACTTTGCTTGTATGAAACAAACAATTGACAAGCAAGGCTCTTCAACGTCTCCTTACAATATAAAACAGCATGTTAAAATTATATCAGATTTGAGAAGTGAATTCAGCAAACGCTTTCAAGATTAAAAATTAAAAATACAAGAGCACCTGCATTTACCATTTAATAAATAAATCTCTCTTTTTGATTTCGTAAAAATACAAGAGCACCTGCATTTACCATTTAATAAATAAATATCTCTTTTTGATTTCGAGAAATTGCTAGAACAATCTCCCGCGTAATTTAAAAAGCGTATAAAAAGGAGGAAAACCTTTCAATTCAGTTAGTTGTTATTTTAAGAGTTTGTTTAGAAAACTGCTCTTGTTGACTGTAGCGAATTCGCAGATTAGCTTTCTCTAGCTCCTTTGAATTAGGTTCTGTTGAACGTTTGAGTAGTTAAAAGATAACTACTGTGAGATATTGTAATACTCTATGAATATGTGAGGAAATTGAAGCATTTTGTTTTATCTGTTGTGATGATAATAAATTTTGCTCATTTTTCATCGGACTTGTGCATTCAATTCAAACGAACCCGTACGCACGCAACAATATTATTATAATGTATAACAGAAATGTATATAGTATTACGTAGTAGATGCTGCAACAAAAATCATTTTTCTTAAAATAATATAATATATAGAGTAATAGACAACAATGGGATTTTCTTTTTCTTCTTGCTTTAGTTAAAACATTTTATTGCTTGTGGTAACTTAGTTATCTAACATGACGTAAATCCTGTGAAAAAGAGAAAATATTTCTTTGCCTGCTGCTTTAACAGATATTAGATTTCTGATTATTTTTATACCATTCTCTTTTATATAAACCGTAATATAACCTGTAACATGTGTAAAATTTCGTTTAGGTCTGTGTTATTCCATGATTTTTAGTTCACACTAGCAGAAAAAAAAACTATCTTTCCTCTAAACACTAATGTCAGTAGGTGTGACCAAAGTACTTTATTTTCTTTTCACCCTATAACTTTGAAATTAGCTAGGTAATATATATTATAAAGTGTTTCTCCCACTTGCATAGCATGCCTTTGTGGTGTAATGGTCAGCACGCTCGACGAGTATTCGAGAGGTATGAGGTTCGAGTCCCGGCGAGGGCATTGCTCATTTTTCACATCTCCTGCATCAAATAACCTAATGCCTCTACAGTGGCGCCCGAACTAATAAAGGTGGTCGATGATGATTCTCCGCCACCAGGATTTGGCGATTGGGTCCTCTAATCCTCAGTCGCTCTTTAAAAGGGGGAGGATATAAGGTATTTTTCCCGCCTCCATAGCTTGCCTTTGTAGTGTAATGGCCAGCACGCTCGGCTCTTATTCAAGAGGTCCGAGGTTCATGTCCTGGTTAGGACATTGCTCATTTTTCACATATCTTGCTTCAAATAACCTGACGTCTCTGAAATATCAGCTAATAGAATAGTTAGTACCTTCTGTCCTAGGATGAATCGAAATACCTGAAAAGAATCTTTTCGCGTAAAAATGGAAATAACCAATTATAACTAAAACGTTTGAAGAAGATCTGAAGCAAAAATTTTGTAGAAATCTCAGATAAAGATGTATCAGATTTCTTATCTCTGGCGCCCCTGAACAATTTCTAATTATCTAATACTTTACTGTGAAATACTAAAATCAATAGTGGAGTCGTACTTTTCGAGTAGTATAATAACCATCGTGTACATATGATTTTTTGGTGTAAAAACCACTGAAAACCAGGAATTCATCCTTGTTCGCTTTCTGACGATTGAACGGGAAGGCTGACTAGAACTTTCGCAATCAACTTTTGGTAAAACATGAATGCGAAACATTTTAATTCAAACATACATGTTAATGAAATTTTCTCTTCTAACCTGATAGACTTATCCAAATGAAGAAACTAAACTTATGACATAACATTGTTACTTGAGCTTCACCACCCACATGATCCATAACATATTCAAAATGTAATATTTTGATATTCAGGAAATAAAGAAGATTTTTATTATTTTTCTAGTACAATAACAATTAGGTCTTTCAGTTCATTTAAACTACCAAAAGATCTAGGGCTCTTTGGTTTCGTGATGAAAATCTAATTCGCATTTATATGCATTAAGAAGAAATATTTATACATTGTTAGTTAAAATCAAGGGAAAAGTAATTTGTGATCTTGTTATTTTTTAAAAAGAGATTCCTTTAAGTGTTGTTGTTATGTTGAAAAAATAATTGAAGAAAACAGTATTAAGCTAAGAAAGATGCTAAAAATGTATTGAAATTGTTTTCATCGAAAAGTATTACGATAGTAATAAGAAGAGAATTTTGTATTGCTAACGTAAAAATCTTATGTTCTATAGACTAGAAAGGTTCATTTGGAAGTTACCTGTTCAAAAATGTTTTATTTCATCAAGACAGAAAATCTCATATTTTGAAAGCAGTGACTGTTGCTGTCATGGTTTAAAAAATAGAGAATCTAGGTCTTTAAGTTCATGCACTTCCGCAAGAATTCCTGAACTTGTATAAGAAAGAATATACACATAATTAGACCATATGTAATGGTATCTTACTACTGAACCTTCAGAACAGGCATCATCAAACATGCTTAATTTAACACATTAAGGTTTTTCCCTTTAGTCAATTATTTTGTGATACTTGAAATTTAAAATTTATTACATGCCAAAAAATTATTTAAATTTACTACACGTGTGCTCTTTATATGTGAATAAAAGTTAATGAGGTATTTATACAAAAAAATAATTTTAATCAATCTCAATATGTGTTATTTAATAAATAAGCTCCTCGTCATGAACGCCAAGCAGCTGGAATAAACTCTTTTATAATTAGGTATTTAAATTAACTTTCCAACTACTTTTTATTACCTAAATCAAGCGAAAATAGAGTAATACGTAAATTAGTATCCAAAAATAGCTTCTAAGATATCTTTTACAGAGTTTATTGCTATCGAGCTCTCTCTGAAATTATCCTAGGAATTGATTTTTGAATCCCAATATCCGAAAATACTTTTTGGCGAAGGAAAAAAGAAAGAATAAGTTGCATTCCTCAGGTTCTCAAGCAAAGATCTCATTTTGGTTTGTTTTATGTTTGGAATGTTACCTTCGTTTTTTCTCTTCTCTTGATGCTCGTTTGTTCGTTTTCTCAAAGGAAGCATTCCTGTTCTGTTTTTGTTTCCCGAAGCAACTCAACGCTATTTCCTATCTTGGACAATGAAAACAAACTATCTATTTGTTTCCAAATAGTAAACAAAGTGGCAGCTTTAATGTCGTTCTCTTTTAACTTTAGAATTCCTTTACTTTTAACACTGATTCTAATCTAATATGTCACATATATGGAAAAAACATATATTACTTTACGAGTAAAGTGTTATTAAATTCATTAAAAGTATATTAAAGTCTGATTTAATTAGAAGTATTTGTTTAGTAGACACGAAAGCTCCTTTTGTAGTTCATTTAAGGAACTGGAATCGTAAAAAGCTTAAAATAAATTTAATATCTTATTTAAAATTTTTTATTTTGAACTCATAGGTAAATAAACACTATTGTTTCGTTAAACATTTGACAGATTGGCAAAATAAAGCACCTTCACAATAAAACTATGTGCCATATTTATTTTTCAAGATTAGAGTCGATGCTTAATGTATTCTTCCCTTTAGGGGAAACAGTTTCAGTGTATTTTACTCGCAAAGGCTCGTTTATATAGGCCTTTGTTAGGTTATAACTGGTTGGTTTGGACCAACATAAGAAATACTCTAAGCTGGGATACTAGTACTACACACGTTATCACCGCTATATATTTCAACCATTCCTTCCTGAAAATTCAATAGGCGTTTTCTGTTCCTGAGCATTATTTTGAGATCTTAGATGATATTAATAATTGCAATATAATAATTGTTTTTTATTGTAATTTACTTTCCTTTTGCTTTTCATATTTATCTGATAATCTCGCACATAGTCACATATATAGTAAAACACAGCATAGATATGTGTCGATCTTCAATTTCCGTTTGAAAAACATTTTAACCAAAAATAGTTTGTTTTAATTTTGTATGAGGAAACTATGAAACTGTCAATGTAGCAAGCATGTTTCCATTTATCGAATAGAAATCGATAGTATTCAGAGTCTTCACTCGCCCACCAGAAGCCGAGCGGTAAAGTCGATGGATACTGGTATTTCGGTCTAAGATTCGAATCCTCAAACGGGCTGGCTGTATGTCATGTATATGGAATAGCAGAGGAAAAGGAAGACTAGATTAAATAAATTCGATATTTATACATACATACGATTATGTATACATACATATGATTATACATACATACGATAAATTTATACATACGATATTTATGTTTTCGTTGTTTTCCTTATGTGGAACGTTTATACGAGGCCAGTTTCCCTTAGAAAATCCTTCACGAATCCATCTCTCCCCCTAGAGAGGTAGCCGAGTGCTTTGCCGTATCATTGGAATCTGTACCATCTAGATCTCTAAACTGACCTTCGTATAAATACACTACCATGAAAACAAAATGTATTATCATTCCTCCGTTTTTTATGATAGCTACAAATTAAACGCAGTAATAAAAAACGTCACAAACATCACTGAAGAAATATTCATATATATAAAACCAGTTCCTCTTAAAACAGTAAATTCAATTATTTTATCTAATTCAACAGCATTTTTAAATGATCACCTTTTCTCAATAAATCATCCATAATAATAATAAATGGTTAGTACATTTTTATCAAATGCGTTGTGTTTTTATTTTCTTGTAAATAAGCAAAACCTTAGGTATAAATATTCATGTTTTTAAGAGCCATACAGCTCAAACATTGGCGTGAGTGGGCAGACCACAAATTAATAACAAAATGTAATACTTACAGATACTTAACATTAAACCCAATTATTAATTTCCAAGTTATCGTTCTAGATAGCTCGTCAGAATACCCTCACAATTTTCCTTATAATTTAACACATATAATATAAGTAGACTCATGCGCTGAAATATGAACAGTTATTTTTCATTCATTGGTACAAACATTTCTAAAATCCTTAAAAGAATTAAAACTATTTCCTTAATCCTGAAACTACCAGGCGAAAAATATAGGAGCAAAATTATCCAGTAGCTTCTCCATCACACATCTTAGACACACCATTGATGCCATTTCCTAATATATGATTCTTTTCCATGCAAGTAATTTTTCTCAGTCTGGTTTCTCGGTGCATATCATTCCTCAAGGAAAAATGGCCAACGGCGCAACAGACACCTATGCAAGTTGAGTTTAAAGCCGCACAGGTGACAAGATCCAGTCGTTCCTTCAGTGCAAATGATTGCTTCTCACCGCCATTTTACTCTCTGTCTCTACCTTTCCTCAGGAAAAAGCGCTGAGCCACACATGGGACGAGAACCTGAGGTTCCTTCAATATAAATAATAAATATCAGATTATCTTCATCACGAAAGAGCAGTGATGATCGCTAATAATGACTTAAAAATTATCAGACTACCGGAAGGGAAACCTAACCACCTATTTTTATTGAACGCGAAGATGAAATGTAGCTAATTTCTCGGTGAAATATCATCTAGTTCAGGACGCGGACCCCAGCGCACTAGCACAGGCAAGCTGGTTTGAGTTCTTAATATTTAAATTTTTACTCCTTGAAGTTTTAGATAAATCTGATTTTTACTTTTGTACAATCCCTAGAAGGAATTTCCTTCTCAGCGTAGCTCAATTTTTTAAGCTGAAAGATAAGTATAAAATTATGTTTGGCCAACAAGATAAATTTTCTCATTTTTTTATTATTTTCATTCCTCCAAAGGAACGATGATATGCAGTAGGTTAATTCACTCAACGGTTCTCAGTTGACGCGAGTTCAGTCATCAGACATTAGTGCAAATAGACAGAGGTTGTGAGAAAGTAGATCTTTCGAGGAAATAAGAAGATAACGGCAAAAAATGAAAGACGTACAATCCGCATTGAAAGAAATGGTTGTATGGCGAGCTAAATGCAACGAGGAAAAGTACAAGAATTATTTTGCATGATTGCGATATCAATAAATCCAATGAATGGCGAAATTTCACAAAAGGGCCTTTCACAAGAAATGTATCCAGTCGCATAGGTTTAGTCAGTGTATAAAGTTCGCGTATTGGGTCCTGTGGTATCTGTTGCAATGTCGGATTTTATAGGTAAAATCTCTTCACCCGATAAAGCTGTTTTTCTAATGACTGTTTTATGTTTATATTGTGGCACATGATTACTCACAAGTCATACTCCGAACACTGCGCACAAAATTCTCATTTTACATTTGGACAGACACAGTTGAAAACTGATCTATCTATATTCCTTCCTTCATCATGACTCAGAAGGCTGACTCTTTTATTTCATGTCAGAAATGCTGCTGAATATATCTGCATCAGTTTTCCGTAATATGTCATTCTAGACCGACGGAAGTTCCACGACTTTCAACATTGATGCGTAGGAGTATTTAAGTAGAATATCTTCGGCATAGTACACTGGCTAAAGCGGACCTGTCGCTTGGCTGCAACGGTCAACTGAATATCCTATACATTTCGTGCATAAAAAAAACTTTTATTTTTGTTTACTTGTGGCATGACTAATTGAAAAACTAAAGAAAATAAAGCCGTCTACAGGATGATTCTAAATTGCTTTTACAAATTAAGAAGGGTAACAGTACTCATCCAGATGAGCAGTAATTACCATAGAACATAGGTCGCATGCCATCTGAGAGGCAGAAAAGAGGAAAGGTGAACTTAAACAGTGTTGGGAGAGCGAATGAACGAGACCAAAAGTTGCGCAATCAGTTTAGTGAAACATTCACAGAGAGTGCACAAAACGGATAAAACCGAAAACTTGGCGTTCGAGTTTTAATTCGAGCTCAGACATTGATGGCAAACATTCAAATGCACATCTTTGGTTGCCCAAGGTCTCAGCCTCGTAAACTATTGCAACAAGTTAATTATATAAATTATTAGGGGGAAATCATCTATTACAGGGAAAAAATTGAATTGAAGAAAATTTGAATTCTCTTCAATTTCTATCAATTGAAATGATATTGTTCAAAAATTCACTACGGTGACATCATTGACGATATTGCTATACGAAAGGTCTATAAAGTTCATTTATGATAGGCTGCCAACATTAAAAGATTAATTAATGAAATAAATGTAGGTTTAATTTGAAATATCAATTATGTCTTCTTCTTCGTCTCACTAATCCCTCTAATCTGAATCAGATCAGATCTATAAATTCATTCGCCTTCATAAGTTCCAACACAAAATTAGGTCTCTTCAGCAGATCTTCACGTACCAAGGCCTAAGTAGATGTTGCGTAGTAGGTTTATGGTTCTTACATTTGGCGCGAGTTGGAAACGTTTTAATACCACATGAATTTACGATGGTCCTTAAATGTCCTAAAGTCAACCGTTTGGTCTTTCCTGTTACCCTTGAAACCAATAGCAGTACCAGGACCTGTACTACAATATCATGAGTGTGTCGGTTGCTGTCTTCAAGTGTTGCCTTTCATCTCGAGTATAGTTCAAGGTAGGTCAAAGTTTCAGCGTATATCTGAGACATGGAAGTACCCTCCCTTGCTGCTCTATGAGCTGTATTATTATATTTTAGATTTATATGAGATAGTATCCTTTGCAGATGGAAGGCCGAAGCATGGGGCAAGGTATTATGATCGGCTACCAACATTATAAGAGTTCTGTAATTAGTCAAATAAATGTGGGCTTTAATTTGAAATAGTCATTATATTTAATGCTTGAAAGGTGTCAACTGCATTGTTTGCTTAGGCAGTGGAAGCCGTCCTTGATCCTTTTTTATTATGACTCTGATCTCGTCTCAAGTATCGTCGAAACAAATAAATGCGTCCATGACAGGCCTGGCACTTCGCACATATGCTCACTGCTTTGTGCATCCACGAGATAAGTATTACTTAGAAAAAACATTAGAGTCGCCTGTGAATTTTACATCTACATTTTGGAGACATTATTAAGAGCTGGGATAATGAACGCATTGTAAAGTAATTATTATACTCTGAATTGACTTAATCTATTTGCAGTCGATAGCTATATATCATAATAAAACAACACCACACATATTACACAGAAATAACACGCTCTAAGTTTCAATACATTTATTTTCCAAAGCGACTCTCTGGCGCTAGGTTTTACCTTACAGCGTAACACGTGAATCGCAACTTCGAATGTACCACAAAAATCAAATTTCTCACAGAACACATTTCAGTGCCAATTCCGGCAGTGCATGCGCCATTAGCCAAGATTCCGCTCTGGCGCCAAGCATTTCTCAGCTAATACAAAACTCTCCTGGCGTTGAAATTAATAACTTCAAAACTATTATTTCAATAAATGTAAATATAAAGGCACTACAATAAATAACAAATCACAATATTGAAAAATATACATTCAAATTATTACAACAAATACCAGTTTATAATAGAAATAAGACATCATTCTACAGGAAGTATACATATATCTCGAACATTTCGTTTCAGCAAATGCTGATTAGGCAATCTTACAGTTACTACTCTTATTTTGTTAGCCCTACCATGAAAAACCTCAGCTATTCTCCCCACTAACCATTTGGTTGAAGGCAAATTTTCATCTTTTATTAATACAAGAGTTCCCAACTGAACGTCATCCTTTAAAAATTTCCACTTGTGACGTTCTTGTAAATTATTAAGATAATTACGTTTCCATAATTTCCAAATTTTTTGTGTATACTTAGTGATTCTTTGCCATTTATAAAGTCTGTTTTCATTTTTGTTGGATAAATCTGGCTCAGCTAGAGTTGTGATAGGTCTACCAACCAAAAAGTGACCTGGGGCCAAAGTTTCAAAATTATTGTAATCAGCTGAAATTGGAGTAAGAGGTCTTGAGTTCAATACTCCTTCAATTTCAGTTAAAACAGTTAAAAATTCTTCTAAAGTTAAACACTGATTACCAATAACTCTCTTTAAATGACTCTTAAATGATTTAACCCCTGCCTTCCAAATTCGGCCGAAATTTGGCGACTTTGGAGGAATAAATTTCCACTCTATACCTTCAGTGGTATAAAAACTCGCTAAATTCTCATCTGGACACTCAACCAATTTTTGCATTTTTTTTAGTTCTACACTAGTACCAATAAAGGTTTTAGAATTATCACTTATTATTCTAGCACATTTTCCCCTTCTAGAGAAAAAACGTTTTAAGCTCGAAATAAAAGATTGGCTAGTTTGGTCTGTCACAAAGTCTAAGTGTATGGCTTTTGTACTCATACATACATATACCACGACATAAATTTTGTTCAAAACTCCCTTACGTTGATTCTTAAACTTTATTGCAAACGGGCCGCAGAAATCAACACCAGTTATGTTAAATGGGTGTGGTGGTGTGACGCGCTCTTTGGGCAACTCGGCCATTATTTGTTGAACTGTGATGGGTTTGTTCTTAAAACATGTTACACATTTGTAGATGATCTTTCTACAATTATTTCTGCCATTGAGTGGCCAGAACCTTTGTCTTACCTGATGTAACAGTGATTGTGATCCTAAATGAAAGTACTTCAAATGAAAATGCTCTAAAATAATAGTAGTTAAACGATGTTTACTAGGTAAAACTATAGGGTGTATACTATTAGAGGGTAGGTCCGAATAGAACAATCGTTCGCCCACTCTAATTAGCCCCATGTTATCAAGAAACACATTCAGTGATGCTAATTTACTTTTGAGGTTTACACACTTACCTCTTATTAATTGATTTATTTCGTCTTTAAACTCACTTTTTTGGGGCCTCTAATAAAATATACACCTCAGCATCCTTTATCTCTTCTAAAGTAAGTACTCCGTATCTCCTTACCTGAGGGTTCTTAAGATTATGGATAAACCTGAAAATGAAACTTACAATACGAATAAGTTTAGTATAATTAGAAGACAAATTAAGAATATCATTAAAGAGGTTTGCTTCATTACATGCAATTAAAACTAAGTTAGAATCGTTATGCAGTTCATTGTCCTTTTTAAGTTCATTTGGAAACACTTCTTTAACTACCTCAAATGATAAGTCGTGATGAGGAATCTCTGAGCATGTTAAAAAGTCACAGCATGACCACCATTTGAAACAGTTCACAAGAAAGTCAATTTGAACACCACGCGTCATAACATCTCCTGGGTTCTCTTCTGTTGGACAATAGAACCACTCTGTCGGCTGTGTTAACTTCCTAATCTCGTTAACTCTGTTGGCGATGAAAGATTTCCATTTGGTACTAGTACTTTTAATCCAGCATAACACTATTTTGGCATCAGTCCAATAAAATATTCTCGAGGATTTCTTTTGATCGAGCAATTTTTTCACTCCAGAACCTAAACGGGCTGCTAGTAATGCACCAAGTAATTCAAGAGACGAGGTAACGTAATTCTTTTCACAGGTGCAACACGACATTTTGATGCGACGAAACTCACAGAAATTTCTTCTTGCTTACGCAGTTTTACGTAGACAACAGTACCGTATGCCCTCTGACTGGCATCTGAAAAGAAATGGATCTCTATAGAATCGGCTTCGGGTTTCAAAATGAATCTTGGAACTACAATTTTACGTAGTAGATGATGAGTAGATGATGACACTCACAGCACCACTTTGCCCACTCTTGACAGATATTTGTAAGTAGTTCATCATCCCAAGTCAATTTTCGAACCCAAAGTTCTTGTAGCAAGTATTTAAGTCTAACAGTAAATGGAGTTATTAACTCAAAGGGATCAAAAATCTTCCCGGCAGTTTTCAAGATGAACCGTTTCGTATTACACTTATTCTTAAGTAATTTTATCAAACTGTGTGTGTCTATACTCAGACTGTCTTCATTAGTGTCCCAAAATATTCCCAAGATCTTAAAAGTCTCGTTTGAGTCTTTGATTTTATGTGGATGGATCTCGAACTCTTCTTTTTCCCCTTTTCTCATCAGCTCAGGATCATTGGATACCCATTTACCCAAGTTCATATTTGCTGCACTCATAATTTGTTTAGCTTTACGCGATAAGCTTAGAGCCTCATCTATACTGTTCTGTCCAGTAATAAAATCATCAACATAAACACAAGAATTCAATATTTCAAATACATCTGGCTGCTCATCTCGATATTTTCTAATGTGTTCTTTAATTGTTGCAGCCAACAAAAACGGACTTGACTTAATCCCCAAATTTACGCGCTTGAATCTATATGTCGCTAGTTATAGATAATTTAATTGTGTGTTTTCCGCAAACAGGAATCGCACTACGTTATGATCCTTTTCTGCCAAAGCAATCTGCAAAAATGCTTTTTCTACATTCGCTGAAATTGCAACTTTTTTTAATCGGAAATTAATTAGCAGATGGAACATATCAAGATTTAAATTTGTCCCTGTTCATGGACAATCGCTCAGTGATAGCTGCTCGAACTCATGTGAGCTACCATCAAGCACTATTCTAGTCTTCGTTGAAGCACTGGTTTCTCATAATACCGGTTGGTGTGGTAGGAAAAAAACTGGTTTACCGAGAGGTATATTTTCATGTTACACTTTCTCAATATTACCTTGCTTGAAATAATCATCTAATATTTCAATATATGTAGAAAACAGTGTTTTGTCATATCATTCGCTTTGCAAGAGTTTTTAATCTATTTTCCGCTACTCGGTAATTATCAGCTAATTCACTCCAGACCCTTTTCCAAGGTAAAGTAACCTCGTAGCGACCAGCTTTAAAACAAACTGTCTTATTAAATATTTCCAATGCTTTGTCTTCCTCATGACAATAAGGATCATCTTTAATTCTTAATGATTCTAGTTCGAAACACATTTTCAATTCACTCTCTGAATTATCCTTTATTAACCCACAATACGATAAATTATTTCTCCGTGAATCATTTACTTTTCCACTAACTATATATCCAAACACACTGTTTAGTAATATCAAGCCTGTGTTAGGAACATAGATTTTACCAGCTCGTAACATATCATAAAAACTTACGCGCCGAGCAACAGGTTTACTTTCTCTGGTATATAGAATTCCGGATCCGCTAAATTCACCTTCTCAGGAATCACATGGTTACTAACATCGATAAACTTTGCGGGAGTTAAACCTGCTATTTTTGGAATTACCAAAACCTCTAGTTTCCTTTTATACGTTTGTTCCTGATTACAGATAAGGGCAACTGTTTTTTATCGCAGTTGAAATACCTGATATACTGCAAACCGAAATATTTGTCTTTTCCCCTTTTAAATTAAGTATATCCGTTAATTCAGTGGTACAAAAACAAGAAACACTTCCACTATCACATAACGCTTTCACCTTAGTTAAAGTTCCATCATTAGTCTCAATGAATACAAAAGCACTAGATAAAATCACGTTTTTCCCACTGTTAGTGTGTGTGAGTATTTAATTATGGCAAAGCACACTAGGGCTATCTGCCTAAGGGGAGAGATGCCTTCGTGGAGGACTTTCTAAGGGAGACTGGCTCGTATACACGTTACACACGGGGAAAACCACGAAAACACCCATGCAGCCAGCTTGTTCGCGGGATTCGAGCCTCGGACCGAACTACCAGTGTTCAGCGACTTTACCGCTCGGCCGCTGGTGGGTATATCCGCTAATTTAGTGGTACAAAAACAAGAAACACTTCCACTATCACATAACGCTTTCACCTTAATTAAAGTTCCATCATTAGCCTCAATGAATACAAAGGCAGTAGATAAAATCACGTTTTTCCCACTATTGGTACCCGTAGCGGCTGTAAAGGTTTCGTTTTGAGTTTTAGCTTGAAATGCAGGTGCATATACATTTAACGCATTGTTGTTTTTATCACCCAACTCATTATCTGAAGTGTCTGCTCTTTCTACTGTGGTGCCAACGGAATTATTTTCGTTTTGATAACACAAGAGAAAGCTATGTTTTTTCTTACAATTCTTGCACAAGTCATTAGAACGGCAATTTCTCACACTGTGGAAATTAAAACAACAAAAACATAAATTCTGTTTTTTCACAAATTCTACCCTTTCTTTTACACTTAATTTCTGAAATTTAGGACAATTAAAAAGCTTGTGATTGTTCAAATTACATAACCTACACGAAATAACTCTATGTATAACTTTTTTTTGTGTTACACTCTTTGAAGCGTTGAGAGTTCTTGCATGATCTTTAAGAAATTCTATAAGATCTGTTAATTTAGGCAAATTCTCTTTCTCTAATTTTCTTTCCCACCATATTTTGGTGTTAGAATCTAATTTTTGCCCTAAAATGTATGCAAATACATTGGAAGAAAAACTGTTAACGCTCTGATTTAAAACTTCTAATGATCTCACGCATTCATTTGTAATGTCAATTAAGTTTAATATTGCTGACGCAGACTCATTTTGCATAGGATGCATATTCATAAATCTTCTCAAATGAGCATACACTTACTCACGGTGATTAGAGAACCTTTCTTCTAGTAATGAAAAGGCTAATTTATAATTAGAGTCAACTATGGATATTGACTGCACAATACGATAAGCATCTCCTCTTAGCGCAGATTTTAAGTACTGTAATTTTACTGCATCTGTTAAAGGATTTGAATCAACACTGGCTAAAATGATATCCTTAAATGAAAGCCACTCATGTAAGTTACCCGAAAAGGTTGGCAAAGTAATTTTAGGTAATTTAACATTGTTCTCGGTATTCGTGCAAACCGATGGCTCCGATTTAATTTCTTTGGAAAGTTTAGTTAATTTACGATTTAATTCGACTTCTACATCTAAGAGAATATCGTCACTCTTCTTTCTCCTTTACATAAGCATCAATACTTTCTTCCGTACATAACCCGAACAAAGAATCAAAATTAGAATTTACCTCTGTCTCAAGCACTTTAAATTTATTCTTTAGTACCTCCAAGTCACTTCCTTGGACATTTTCGTCCGCAACCTTTTGTTTTAACTTTGGTAACTGTGTTTTCAATGTACATTTTATCGCTAATATCTCCTTTAGTGACATTTTAATTAGCAAAAGTCAATGAACAAATAAAGAGCTTCAAAAAAGGGGGAGGTACTTACCTTTTGTTTCTACAGAACTTCAATCTGGAAATGTCCTATGTAATTCTTAGTTTCACAAAACCGAAAGTAATATCATAGTCTCATAAACTTCATTAGCTGCTCCGGCTCGACGGACCAAAAAACTTGAATTGACTTAATCTATTTCCCCTCGATAGCTATATATCATAATAAAATAACACCACACACATTACACAGAAATAACACGCTCTAATTTTCAATACATTTATTTTCCATAGCGACTCTCTGGCGCTAGGTTTCACCTTACAGCGTAATCTATGAATCGCAACTTCAAATGTACCACAAAAATCAAATTTCTCACAGAACACATTTTAGTGCCAATTCCGGCGGCGGTGCATGCGCCATTAGCCAAGATTCCGCTTTGGCGCCAAGCATTTCTCAGCTAATACAAAACATACTCTATTATTTCTTCTTATTAATTTACTTCTAGGATCTCTGTATTGTGTTTTGAGGCATAGTTTCTATATGTGTGTGATTTTTGGTGTATGGCGGACCTACCTAAAGCTTTGCAGATAATCTCGAATCACCCCTTTTATGAGCTAATAAAGAAAAAAATAAGTTCACTGTATTTAATATTGAAAATAAGTGGGTGAAGGTGATGAAATATTAGCTGCAGCAATGTTTTTAAAATTCGATTGGTTAGATCTGTTGTCTTCTGCAGGTAAAGCTATATTATGTTTTGCAGATTTGAACAAACTCATTACGTACATTATTATTGAAAGCCTAAATGCTTAAATCATTATTTGTTTGCCTTTTTGTTTAGTTTATCACGGCAAAGCATAGAGTTATCTGCTTAAAAGGAAAGATCATTCTTGGAAGATTTCCTTAGAGTAAATAATTTGTATTCACGTCACATGTTAGAGAAAATTCAGAAACGCTTATGCAGCTAGTAGCGAACTTTCGAATCTACATCAAAACAATAATGCTCAGCTATCCTATGTGTGCAAATATAGGCTATTTAAATAATTCCCCTAGTGACATATATTCTCACGAATGACAAGCTGCACGAGACGAAGCAATTGATTAATGTTGGGAACTCTTGAATCAATCGCATATCATGCATGTAGCATTCCTCTGCTCTAGGTAAAGGTACTGGTTTCGAGGATTTGATTCAACTCAAGAATACTTAAACGAAGTTCGATAAGGTTAATTATATGGAATGGTTAGACACTCGTGGTATTTAGAATTAAAAAGAATGTTCCTTATTCTATGTTTGTATAGTAATGATATGCTTGGACAATAAATATATTGTTATATTAAAATAAATCCTCTGCTTAAGAAAAGGATGAAAACAATGCAAGATTGCAATTAATCAGCTATCTCATTTTGATATTACTCATCAGTTGAAAAAGTCTTTAGATGTCTTCAAGGGTTTAATATTAGCCATTAAAAGATTCTTTACACGTAATCTGAGTCATTACTGCCATAAAGCAGGAACAATGTGACAGATTGAATTATTGGGTACTACAATTCTATTCTCTAACTACAACAATGCATTAGAAATTAGACTTATCTGGAAACACTTAGCAGCTTTTATATAAATTCAGTTTCGACCTTCAGAATACCAAGCAAGACATAGTCTAGTGAGGGATAGTCAGGACAGGAGCAACAACGGCCAACTTCTTTTGTCATCTAAGTTAGGTAATATGTACCAAATGTCCCTCATCGGGAATATATGCGCTGTAGTTATTTGGTTAATGATAACGATATCCAATCAATGGTGTAACATGTAAGACCTCTGAGATAGCGTTTCTAGAAGGCTCTAGATTTAGTTGCCACTTCTGACAGAATCAACCCCTTGCCTTATCTCTACCTCTGCGATGCAATGTCGTTGACAAGAGCGAAAGATGTACGTTAGAATGGGCCAAGAATATTAACTTTTATTAGAAGTTAACCGGTGAAATTTTGTTGCCATTCTTAGAATTTTATTAAAATATAGAACATTACCATGTTAAGCACAGGGATCTTTTAAAAACTTGAGCGATAGCATAAAAATAAAATATGTAATGAAACAATTCAACTACTTGCGCGTTTTAGTCAGTTGTGGGAACTTCAGTTTAAGAAAAAATGCTTCATATATTTACAGGTTGTTTCTAGTTTGACGATGCTGCGTACACCGACGCTTTTAATACTGTTTGTGGTGCTTAAAATGGCTATAGATAATCGCAGTGTTGGCATGCAATTCGTAATGATGAAAAGTACATAACTGACATGAAAGAATCGAATTAATTTCGTACATTTAGGATTAATAACAGCGTATGGTTATACGCTTTCCTTTGCTTTTGAAATGAAATAGAAGAACTGTGATTTTAAAGTACACATTCGAATAATTAAACTGTTTGATTAATTAAAAAAATCTTTAGGAAATGAAATCGTACTTTTATTTTTCATATATGAATTTCTTAAATAAATATATATCTTGTAAAATGTGAAAACTTATTAAAAACTGTATGAAAAACATACATTAGCTTTCCCATTTGTCAAATAGACGTGTTATTTTAATAGCATTGCTGCAGTGTAATGACATTTACCCTTTAAAAGCCTTTTCTCAGCTTAACCAGTGTAGAAGTATTTTAAGCAGTTGCTTTTTTAAACCAAGTTGCTTTTTTTCAACCAAAAATTGAGAAATAATTTACAAAATGTATTGAAGTTTAATATTGTTTCTTTATTAACGTTTGTTAAAGTTGCGAAAAATGTTGATAAATACATTTTCTTGAAAGTGAAAGTCATGAGTATTTATTTCGAAAATACTTTCAATAAAGTAAGAAAACACAAATTTGTTTTAAAATGTCTTATTTTTTCACATAGAATGCATGTTTCAAACCTTCACTTATTTGCAATCAATTTACTCAAGGTATCACATATTTAAACACTCACTTCACTTGACTTTAAATTTACATTCTAGCGGCAAGATGAAAGGGGAAGTTGAGGAGTTCAGGAAATGTATCCAACTTAAATTTGTTATGCAATGTTAGGAAAACCCTACATCTGTTGACAAAACAAAAGAAAAATACTCTTATAAAGAAAATAGAGGAAAGCGCCTAAACACGTCTCGCTAACTTTATGTATATTTAATAAATAAATATTATTATTGATAAAAAATATTTTAAAATACAATTTGTAATATTATACCTTAAAAGAATTATAATTATTATTAGCCTTTTCTAAATTTGAAACTTAAAATATTATCTCAAACTTTATATCGGATAAAATGCTCGCCATTGGCAAATAGAACGCTTCATGATATCATAATACAGTATAAGATTTTTATGTAGTTTCATTACTTCTAAAATTATCTTAAAAGCGAAAAATAAAATCATTTATCATCTTTTGAATTATTATATATGTTGTAAATTTTCACAGATTTCTATAGGATTTTAATGTTAAATTTAATATGAGTGTTTAGTTACAGCTATTACTATGCAATTTATATGATTACCTCCAGCAATCATGACCATATGCATTTAAAGATGAAGGGTGTAGTCGGTTAAGAAACATATGATTTTATTTGTCTACTTTCAGCATCGGTGCTAAATCCTAAGGTTTATGCATACGTTTTTCCTGTATATTATTCTCGGTAAGTTACTGCAGATTTATTGATTCGGCACTGTTTCTGAATGTTCATCACAGCATGCCAAATTGTTTCTTTAATGGCGATACAGTGTTAAATTACGAATTTCATTCAGATTTGCAACGCAGAGTGGACAAAAGAAAGAAAAATTTGCAAAATAATATTCGTTAATTAAGAACATAATTTGTAGACATCTCATTATGATGAATTCAATATGAATTATTCATTGTTCTGTTATTTGTGTTCAGGTTCTCATCTGCATTTTTATGCATACTGTAAGGTTTATCCTAAGTTTTTAACAGTTATCTTTTTAGTTAAAGCTACTTTCCTATTGCTTTTAATTTAAGCTTATAAATTTTCTGCCAGAGTGTGCTTTTAGAATCGCAATTAAATGCAAATAAAGGAAGAGCAGTACGTAAGTCGAAGTTCCTCTGACTTCGTGAGAGAGCCAGAGATTCTGACTAGCGCACGTTCGCCTTTTGGCTACACTCTCTCTAAGCTATTACTACGCTCGGCCGTATTTCAGGCCCTTGATAGCTTCGTCGTCTAGTTAACATTTAGCGGCCAACTCTTGTAGAATTTTGATAGCTTCGGCTATATCTTTTTAGTTAAGCATTTTTTAGTTAAGTTTGGTTTTTCTTAGTATTCTTGAGTTCAAGCACAAGTGGAGGCTGTTCTGTGCGTCCTGAGAGAGAACCATTTGCAAAACCTTTATTTTGAGCAATAAAAGGTATTTAATCCTTCTCAAGTTTACGTGTTTGTTTCCTGAACTGAAGCAATTATTCGCTTACCAGTTCTCAAGGTTCCGCACACATAGCTGTAAATTCTAGGTTGGAACCTCATAATACAAATTGCCAAAGAAATGTGTATACGTTTTTCAATGCAACAAATAACATGCTAATAACATTTCGTTTCAAGAATGTATTGGAATAAAGAATAAACATGTCAAGGACTAATCTCTAAACAAAGCACTTGCCGATAAAAATGTTGGTTATTCTCTAATGCCGAAAATTTCTCTTTCATTAATGAATCATGTTGATTAATCAACTAATTAACTCATTTAGAATTATAAGGCTTTTGAAGTTCCTCAAGTTCCTCCGAAACCGAAAGACATAATAAGTTCACATGAAAGTACCTTAACTTCCGTATTTTAAATATCACAACGTAATTTTTAACCGTTATTTAAGGAGGGCTATAAACTTTCCCATTCAATAAAATTGAATATTTTTCAGTCATTAAATTTTAAATAATAATACTTAAAGGAACCAAGTACGCATTATAAACTAAGTAACTGTTTAATTTTTCTAGTCTTCCAGATCAAGATAGCGGAATTGTTTTCTGATAAAAGAGAATTTGACATACAACTAATTTTAATTTAATTATTTGAAGACGCTTTTCAATTAAGAATTAATCAAGTATACTTCCATTTTAAAAAGTAGAATTTATTTATTTTATGGCCCATATTTACATTATTTTCTTTATTTCCTTTGGCTGGGATTTTAGGTTTCAAAACCAGTTTGAATATTTGTAATCAGAGCAAAATTCATTAAAAGGCCATTGGTCATTTTCAGGCGTTTTTCTAGCGTGATTTACGTACGGAATTTCTATTATTTCTTTGATCAAATGTAAAGTTTATCTTTTGAATGTATATAAAGGTTTGTAAGGATTATGTTAATTTTATTAACAGTTAAATTTTGAGTTAAACTTCCTATCGATTCTTAATTTCAACTTATCACTTCCGGCCAGAACGTAGTTTTAGAATCACGTCTGAATGCTAATAAGGAAGAGCTGTATTTAAATGAAAAGTTCTACTGTCTTAGTGAGAGAGATGCCAGATATTCTGGCTGCATTTGTCTTCCTTTTTAGTCTACTCTCTCCTAAGCTATTATTACGCTCTGCCGTACTTTAGGCCTTTGATATCTTCGCAGTCTATTAGCGGGGCCAATTCTGTTATAAATTTGATAACTTCGGCTATACCTCTTTAGTTAAGATTAATTTAGTTTTGATTCTTAGTTTCAAGTTAAAGCCCAAGTGTCGGCTTTACTGTACATTTCCAATACGGAGTTCTGTTACACCTGATTGGAATAATAAAGGGTTATTTTATCCTTCTATCTTGTTGTTTGCTGTTACACGAACTCAAGCGATTATTCGCTTATCAGTTCTTAAGATTCTTCACTTTCAACGATAATTTAGAATTACACATAAGAGAATCCTACTAGTCTTTTTTTAATCAGAAGCTATAAAAATTAAAGTCTTTCCTGAGACAATTACAATTATTATACAGTATATAATAATGACCGAATTATAAGAAAATTGATAACTTTCAATAATAACAGACAAATGATAACAAAGCAAACCTGGTAAATTAATTAAAGGTTAACGGATTTAATTGAAATGAGATATTATAATTTCAGTTGTTTTCAATATCATGCCAACGATTAAACTTTTGAGCTAAATGGTCCATTTTATCACGTAATAGATTCTCAATTTCCTCTGTTGTTCCTAAGAATATAGGAATGTTGGTAATTAAGAATGTGTTAGATTAATGTTTGAATGACATGTCTAACGACAGCTTTTAAAAGTGTATTTTTGAAAGTTTTTAAAAATATTAAATACTAGCAGCTATGCGGCCAGCCTCCGTCTGGCTTTTAAATATACCAGAAAAGTGCCTGAAGGGAACACCAAACGTTAAATTTAAAAACTGCGCAGAATTTTACTCTGCAGATCAACTTCATAAAAAAATAATAAATAAATAAAAAATAAAAATAAAGTATTACATATAACAAAATTACAATGAAATAAGCAATATCCTTTGATACAAATGTTAATTTTCCTAATAAATAAATTATTAAACTTCCCGTTGTGGTATGTCGGTAATTTGTTAAGATATCGCAAGCTGACAACAGTTTTAGCGACTTATTTTGTCGCCCAATTAGGCGAGAAAACCTTCTTCATAAAATTACGAATAATGCATACATAATACAGAAAAATAGATATAACCAAACGTATTTACACTACACACAGAGAGAAACTGTTTTAGTAGAACAATAATCCATAATTGTCAAATTGCAGCTACTCGGCCAATCAGCTTGCAGTTGCAGAAATCTTAAATTTACAAATGCAAATTACACTAAATATTAAAAAAAGTAACAAGAATAAAAAAGAAATATAGACTCTGACCCATCAAAATATGCGTAAAAGTGCATTCTGGATGATGAAACCATGACTGAATTATTGTGTTAATTTCACTAATTATGTTAATTTAGTAAAACAAATTTTTCTTCGGTAATCGGTCTAAGTGGGAAAGGTGTTGCTCTTTCATTGGCTGGCTTGATTACACTGGCCTGAATATAATAAATGAGATACAAATGCTGCAATATTTGTATCTTCCGTGAGCACCTTGTAAGCCAGGATGTTGGCAGAATTTGTTATTAATGTTTTGTCAAAGGACCTTTTTTATCCTTGGGATAAATCTCTTGACGCCTTAGTTTGACTATGACTTATTTCCTATTTTGACCTCCATGACATATTTCCTGAAGGACCTTATTTTACGAGTATAACATCTGGAGTTTGTTGATTTCTTTCTAGCTGGCGTTAGGCCAGGTGAAGATGCATACGTGAGAATAGGTCAATTAACAGACATATAGAGTTTTTTCTTTAGGTTTAGAGAACTGTGCTGGCTTTCAAAAAATGGCAAGAGCGATTAAGTAAATCCATATCTTTTTCCACACACTGTAGTCACGTGACCGAGTACGTAGAATGCTTGTTGAGAGTTATTCTCAGATAACTACGTTTTCAACTCTGGAAGCTTGAATTTCTAAGACTTTCACCTTATTCATAAAAGCGTCTCTCTTTCTAAATTGTTCAATAAGTAGAATTTCAGATATTTTCTGAATGGATGCTTGTTTACCCGCATATTGTTTCATTAAAATAAATGAACTTCTCATGACAGACATTTTTCCTGAAGTTTAGCTAAAGCGTGGTCAGCAAGTCGATTTATAAACAATTGCTGTATGGTTGTCGTAGCTGGTGAAAAGTGCATTGTTGTCTTCACAGTCTTCATCAAAATTTGAAAAATCATTTACATATAGAACGAGAAAGAGTGGTCCCAATATGGATCCTTGCAAAATTCTGGCGAGGATGTTATTGATGTCAGAAAATGCATTTGGTCGTGAATGATTTGCTCTACAAAATGACTTATTGTAATTTCCCTCCCTGTGAAAATTCAAAATGATAAGCTTGTATACGAATTCTGAATGACAGACACGGTTGAAACCTTTGGCCACGTGTAGCATCAGGATTGTGACACCCATTTCGTAATGCAGGACTGAGGCGATAGACTCAGATGAAAGTTGTTTACGGAACCCATATTGACGGTCCGGGAGAGATACGAGTTCGTTCAACATTCGGTTGTATGTAATCCTTTCAAGAATCTTACAGAGAGATGTTAAAATGCTAATTGGCCTATAATTATCTGGACTGTCACGTAATCTTCTAGTTTTGGGAACCAACAAAATATTCGCGCATGCTTCCATGCTCGCGGGAAGTAATTATTATGTAAGCAAGTATTATAAATACTCATCAGTTTATGTATGATTTTCAAAGACAGATTTTTTTAACATAAAGTTGTTAATTTGTCTGTACAGGGTGCCTTTCTTGGTTATAGAGTCCTAATGATAATTTTAACTTTATGGACAAGTGAATTTCATAATGTTCTTGACACGAAACGAATTTGTCCGGTAATTGCCAAATCCGACTCGATCTCCTTTGGGAAAATGAATGTGCTGCCGAGAGAAAGAGAAGGTCTGCCAAATGTTCTGCCTTTTCATTATTAGACTAGATGAAACCATTATCACTTTTAATTCGGTGGTTTACTGGTTTTAGCTTATTTTAGTGATTTCATGTATCTTCAAATACAGCCATCGTCTTAGGTTTAGCTTTTCAATTTTATCATTGCACAGATTTGACTTATGCAATTATATCAAGAATTTGATTTGGCGATTTAGCCTGCTCATTTTGATTTTAATACTTAGATCCATAGTGCAGCGAAACTCTTTCTGCAGACAATTCCGAAAAGCGACATCTTCCCTTATATTCAGGACGAGTTTCTGCTCGTACTGATTTCTATTATTTTATTATTTTATTAAGTAAAATTCATTTTGCCGTTCATCGTATTTTACTATATCTATGAAATAGACAATTGTTTTTGAAAAGCTACTCAAAGCACAGATTGGAAACGTTCAAGCTAATAAAGGCAGAGTGGATTTCGAACTGAAATTGTGAATGGCTGACTGGAATTTCACATTTAGTTGATGCCTGTTTATAAATGTTGACCAACGAGAATAATCTTAATATTTACTATTTGGAAAACGTGTTTTGCTTCATTAAACGAGGGCCTCAACTTTCTCTGACAAAGAGGGAACTCTTCTCTTCGCTTCTTAACAAGAGGAACATCTTCGATATTGTATACCCTTCATGTCGTCAGAATTTAATTCAAACGCCATGCCAAACTAAAGTTGGTTTATTTACCTAAATGTTTCTTCCAATGTAATAATTGGAAATTATTAATTTAGAAATTGCCAGAAACTGATGTATTGAAGGCGAAAAATCTGAATTTAGTATTATTTCCTTTCAAATGGAAAATTCTAAATCTGAGCTAAATCGACTAACAGTTGCAAACTTCAAAGTAATTATAAACAACAAAGTTAAATATTATCCAGAAAGATTAATTTTCAGTTTACCTTGTGCGCAAAGTAATTAATTATCACTCAACTAAGATTCATCAACAGAACTTTCCAAAGCAGATTTAAGGAGGTTTTAATGGCATTTGTAACTAAGAGTTTGGATGAAATTTTAAACTTATCTTTCCTTCATGAGCAAGTAAATTTGCAGATTTAAAAAGAACACATAAATAGAAAGGCTCTGTAAAGTCGCTGTGGTTTCTAAAACAATTAACATTGTTGATTCCTTAAAGAAAGGCAATATTTTAACATTCGTTTGATTTACTTCTGTACATACAGCATTTGCATCAACTCATGAAGAATTTCAAAATTCACTTTAGTACACTTCAGTATTTGAAAGGTTAGTGACAAATATATAAAAAATTTGTATAATAAATTAATAATAATAAATTAAATATAATGTATAATAAATTAATAGTAATAAATTAAATATAATGTATAATAAATTTTGCGTAATATTATTGAAGACATCCAGCAGAATACTGTCTGTAATAAGTTTTGCGATTGCAACTCGCTAACTAATTTTTCTATTTAAATTATCGTTTATATGGTGAAGGTTTCCACATAATCTCCTTCGTAAAGTCTCGTCATTGTTATTTGTCACTCTCAAATACAGTAAAAGATATTGTTTAAAAAGAAAACAAAAATCATTCAAATATTCTTTCCCAAGTAATTTATCATTGAGTTATTGTCATTTATCATTAAATTATTCTCGAACTATAACTAAATAAATCTTATTCACAGTAAATATCTAATAACCGTTTTACGAAATATGTAACGCAAACTAACTCTATGTGTGAAACTTATTCTTACTATTACTTCCATCTACTATGCGAAATATTTTGAACATTTTAGTATGTTTCAACTTCAAAAGGTTCATATTAGAATTGTCCTCGTATTCGTCATTTAATTGTACCATGGTTACGAATAGTTTAAAGCAAATCATTAGAATTCATTCATTGATATGACTTGCATTATGATCTGAATATATCAGTGTTTCTCAACCTTTTAGTATTCACGGCCCAATTTTCAATCATAATTTTCATCGCGCCCCCCCTACCCACCGCATACAATAAAATGTATACAATAATAATATATTTTGAGTATTTTGGCGCTAAACCTACACTACAACCTTAATTTTAAACTTTACAAATTACTAAGAATGCGGAAATTTATTGACAAGAATCCTATGCCCTTTTTATTGCTCTTGCGTCCCGCCATGTCGGGCATTCTCACGGTTTCGCGAGAAGTTTCGATTTGTCTGGAATTTGTCTGGTCAGCTTAAAAGTTAAGTTAGGAGCGTGCGCAGATGTGAACGAATGTTTTCTCATAGGGAGAAGGAGAAAGTTCTATGACGCCAATTTCAATTCCAGACAATCTCATTCGCGTCGATCCTTCTATCGCTATTGGATCTATTCTGAATGTGTATGTTATATACATTTTCGTGTAATTGCAATTCACGGTATTAAATATTCACGGCAGCAGACTTTTGCAGAATAATGGATAAATTTTTAAGCTGGCGTAAGCGAACATTAGACGATAGACAAGCATCAACAAGTACACAGACGAGCGTGGCTCCAAAAATAAAATCAAGAAAATATTCTCAAGAATACTTAAATTGTGGGTTCACTAGTACTGAAGTAAATGAAGAAGAAAAGCCCCTGTGTATCATTTGCTCAAAAATGTTGGCGGAAGACAGCATGAAACCTAATAAACGTAAACGACATTTCGTGGTGTGGTGTGGTGTATTTAATTATAGCAAAGCACACTAGGGCTATCTGCCTAAGGGGAGGGATGCCTTCGTGGAGGACTTTCTAAGGGAAACTGGCTCATATACATGTTACACATGGCGAAAATCGCGAAAACGCCCATGCAGCCAGCCCGTTCGCGGGATTCGAACCTGGGACCGAAACTACCAGTGTTCAGCGACTTTACCGCTCGGCCGCTGGTGAGCCTAAACGACACTTGGAAAGGCTTCATAGTGAGTACGTAAGCAAACCCAGAGAATTCTTTGAATTAAAATTAAAATCATATGAAAAGCAAAAATCATTGTTTAAAAAAACTTTGTGTGTGAATGAAAAAGCTTTAATTGCCTCTTACAAAGTTTCATATAAAATAACCAGATGTAAAGAGCTTTACACCATTGGTGAAGAGCTTATTTTGCCAGCCGCAGTTGAGATTGTAGAAATTATGTTTGGAAATAATTTTGCAAAACAACTGAAGTCTATACCTCTTTCAAATGATACTGTTGCCCGTCGAATTGCTGATATAGCTGAAGATGTAGAGTGTCAGCTTTTGTCGAAGTTACGTGACAAATTGTTTTCAATACAACTCGATGAGGCAACAGATAGTAATAAAGATGCTCATTTCATTGCCTATGTTAGATTTTGTGATGATTTGTCACTAGTAGAAGACTTATCTTTCTTCAAATCAATAGAACTCAAAGCAACAGCACTCGCATTATTTGCTATCTTAAATGATTTTATGAACGAGGCAAACATAGAATGGAAAAATTGCGTCGGAATATGCACCGATGGTGCTCGTTCTATGTCCGGAAGATTCCAAAGTATTCAAGCACTTGTGAAACAAAAATCGCCACAGTGCGTCTAGACACATTGCATGACCCATAGAGAAGCTTTGGCTTCCAAAGAAATGAGTCCTGGTTTGAATATTGTGTTAATTACGGTTGTAACCGTAGTAAATTATATAAAAATGAGACCTCTGAAATCAACAATCTTCTCTTCACTTTGCAAAGACATGGGTGCAGTACTTTCAGCATTACTATTTTATAGCGAGGCAAGATGGTTATCAAGAGGCAAATTTTTGCAACGTGTTTATGAATTAAGAGAAGAAATCGCCGTTTTTCTAGAATAGGAAAACAGACAGGAAGCTGAGAATTTTCGCGATCGTTTATTTGTGATGAAATTGAGCTACATGGTCGACATATTCGAGAAATTAAATAACTTGAATCTTCAACTGCAAGGAGCAAATATACATATATTGGATGCGAGTGATAAAGTTAATGCTTTTTGTAGGAAATTGGAGCAGAAATTTAAAGCAAGAAAACTTAACAATGTTTGCAAATTTGAATGATTGTATTAAAACTTACAAGGCTGAAGAAAAACATGTAAAAGTTGTTTTTGTAACCATTGAAAATCATTTAGCAATGCTAGCAATGAATTTTAAAAAGTACTTTCTTGCTGACGACAAACTGATATCAAGTTACAAGTGGGTGAGGGATCCATTTCAAAATACTCCCGAAGGACTCTCAATTGTAGAGGAAGAAACCTTCATAGGCTTCACGGCAAGCGGCGAAACCAAAAGACAATTTAGTACTAAATCACTCTTTGAATTTTGGGCAGGAGTGGATGATGAGTTTTCTTCACTAAAAACAAGGGCATTTCGCATTCTACTACCATTTTCAACATCTTACCTTATGAAACTGGATTTTCTGCGGTGGCTTCTTTGAAGACAAAATATAGATCTCAGCTAAATATAGAAAAGAAACTGAGAGTGTCTATTTCTAATATTAAACCCTCCTTCGAAAAACTTTGCTCTGAAAGACAGGCCCAAGGAAGTCACTAATAATTATTAAATTTGTTTTTAATTTAGTAAGTTGTTTTAATTTAGCAAGTTAATTATTAAATATGTCGAAATGTATTTTGTTTTGTATGTGTGTGTGTGTTCTTTCCTTTCAGTAACTTAATCAGTTTTTTTTAAATAACATTTTCTCTTGGATATGCTCGCGCCCCCCTCCCCCCATTAGTGTGCTCGCGAACCCCTAGGGGGCGCGCCCCACAGGTTGAGAATTACTGGAATATATAAAAGTGTTTTACTAAGAATCCTAATACCCGTAATTTAGAGAATCTGTAATTGTTTCCTTCTTATACGGATGCAATGGTCCAGTCGGAAGTTTCATATAAAATTATTACACTGTGCATTTTATCATAAAATCGAAAATAATTATTTAAAAATATTTGTCAAGATTTTTCATGTGTACTTTTTATATTTTTTTATTTGTTAGGATTAGTTTATTTGAAAATATAGAGACAAATAGGTTTTATTTTTGTTTGCAGCTTATTTCTACTTCCTTGTAAGAAGAAAAAGAATGCGAAAAATTATAATCGCAAAAAATTTCCTGTATCGACTTTCAAAGAAAATTACATTTTAACCGCTCTCGAATCCATCTGAACAATGTTTTTCCGTGACGTCTGTACGTAAGGACAGAAAAAATATAGTTTTTGTTTCTCAAAACGGAATGCAAAATGGATTCAGAGGAGATTTTTATCTTGATGTCTGTACGTACGTGCGTATCTCGTTGCAATCTGCTGCACCATATATATATCCACTGTGTTACCCGGCTCGGTGTGCTCAAGTTTTTATTCTTTTATATTGGCAAATTCTGCATATTTTGCTTTAAAAGTGATTGAATTATGTTTTTTTTTTATGTTAAGGTTTTCGTGTCTTTAGTTAATCCACATACAATGATTGTAGAATTATGAACAATTTAAAAGTTGTTTAAGTGGTACTAAGTCTAACGAAGCCGCCATTTGTTTACATTTGGAACTCTTAGTAGAACAGTGAACTAAATCAGTTTGTGCCCTAACTTTTTGCCGAGTCGGATCAAAAGTTTTATTGTGGGCACCGAAAAATCTGTCTTTCTTCCCGCTGGCCGAATTGCTTGTTTTCGCGTTAGAAACTCTAATTTTAATTCATAAAATTGTTTTCCTAACTTTTTTTACTGTATTTGGTGTTTTGTGTTTCTCTGTATTTCACAATTTTTAATAAACATGTTTTGGATTTTTACGTATTTCTGTCTTGTCGCGAAGTGAGAATTGAACTGATTGAATGAAAAATATATCTCTAATGAAGTACAAGTAAATAAGTTTAAATGAAATGCGAAAAGAACTGTGTGTAATTTAATATGCCTTAAAAGGGAGTAATGATATCTACATCAGGCAGTTTATACAGATATAACATTGTCTTCCTTTAAACTGAATTTGTTTAGTTACTCCTATGTATCAGTTTTAAAGCAATCACATTAAATAATTTTTGAAATAAAATATATGCTTCCATAATGGAAAGTATTTACACTATGATATTATTCTTCAAACTTATGTTACATTTATAATATGAAGAAAAATTCTTCTTGACCCAAACGTAACTTTGAAAAGTCTGCCAGTTAAATGAAAGTCATTATCAAAAATTGATTACATTAAATGAAGGACTGGACATTATTGGACATTAAATGAAAGTCCTTATCAAAAATTGATTCGTATTTATGGGAAAGATAAAACACAGCAAGAAAATTAAAAAATAAATGAAAGATGTGCTTATTACAGAAATGCTGCTCGAATTTGTCTGGTAAACTTCCGATGGTTATAAAAACGTTTGTGCGGTACTGTGCAATTTCTGTGCAAAATCTAAAAGCAGTTATTGTATTTTTATAGAAAAAAGTTGCTGTACTGAATTTTAAAAGTTTTCAAAAAAGTGTTTCGGAATATCAATATGCATTCATTAATTTCAGTAAATAAGTTTTTGAAGTATCCTCGTTTCCTTTCTCTCATCATTTATTCTTAATATTCAGTTGCCGACCGTGTGAAGATACATAAGACCGTGTGAAGATACATAAGTGACAGCACAGATTATCAAATTAAAGAAAATGTTATTAAAATTAAGGAAACCTCACACTTCACTGTTTCTAATACTCAGAAAGATTTCCAACATTTTACTATTCTCAAATACTTCTCTCATCTGAATCACTAATGTTCTTTTGTATGGCCTTCTCTACACAGATTAGCTCTTTTCTTAGTTCAGTTTTGTTGTAAGATAAACAAAGGGTAGGAAGGCGAAACTTATACCCTCATAAATTTGAGTTACACATTTTAATTTAAAGTGATTTGCAACTTAATTCCTGAACGAAACGAGAAATTATTCTTATGTTTTCTAATAAAATTAAAGTCTATTCGAATCATGCATTAGATAAAACTGCTAAACTTGTGATATTATTTCTGTCTTCAAAAAGTAAATTTTTATGATATTTGATGTGATGAATTTTTAAAAATCAATAAATCAATGTGGCGAGTATATTTATGGGATAATATCCACTTATTTAAGTACTGTCTTTTGACTTAACTGTAGCTTTTAAAAATTTTCAACTAGAATTCAAATTTAAAATACAAGATATAAAAATGCAGTAACTAATCATTCATGTCAGTATGCAGGTAAGTTTGTTAGAGCTATTGGTTTTGACAAAGCAAATCACTTTAGCCCGAAATAGTACATAATTTGAATTGTTGTACATTTTTTTCCTCACTAAGTAAGTGCTCAGGTCTTTTAAATTTTGTTTCTATTACTTTTTACTACAAATACATTTTTCGAAGAATTATTAAATGCTTCCCTTTGCAAATGGTGTTTTTAAAAGTTACATATAAAGTTCTAAAATAACTAAAATAACTTCTAAGTAATAATTTATTCAAGATGAATACTTATTTCTGCCCAACGGGGAAAAACTAAAGAAAAAAAATCTATAAATTTACTCCTTTAGTAACATTTCAGAAAAAGAATCAAGGACTATGTTATTTTAATTATATTTTCTTAATTAAACTTATTTCTGCAGAGTTCAGGTAGCAATAGCAGGAAATTTTGCTTGATAATATAAAGACGAAACGATATACTGAATTGATACCTTTACATTATTATAATAATTAATTTCTTCTTTAAGGAACTTCAGAAGACTAATAATAGACTTAATCATTAGAATAATCGCAGGTGAAACTATTTGCATACTTTGCTCTAATTTCAGTGTAATGTCTGATCTCTATATTGCTGATTCAAGTAAAAGAGACGAGATAATATTATAAAAATAAATAACATAAAATAAAAACGATTAATAAAGGAATCAATATTATCATTAGATCAATAAAAATGAAAATTAAATATAAAACACAACCCAAAAAATTTCGTTATTAACAAGAAAGTTAATTTCTTAAAAAGGAAAATTTGCAAAAAAGCATTTACTAGTAAAATTATAAATTTCATTTCAAAATTTATTAATTTTTATGCGTTCAAGGCTGAAATACCTTATATTTAGAAAGTTTTATTTTCATACTAATGTAATATTTCTGAAGGCAAGAACATGGTCTTAACTGTTTCGTTAGCAAATTAAATAGGTGCCAAAATAATCTTCCCGAATCAAAAGACTATTTAATTTACATTCCATCAGATTTCTTCGAAAAATATATTTTCAAATCACAAAATTAAAAGAATCGGAAAACTAATCTTCGGCGCATTTATTTTGCTGTAAATATTTTACTTTATATTATTAAATTTATTTATCGCTAAAATGTGGGAGTTCACAGAATGGTTAAAATGCATTTCCATAAATATATATGTTTCAAAGCTATAATTAATGAATTTAAAAATTTCATCTGAGGCGTTGTGATATTGTATTTCTGTTATCAAAGGACAATAATTCTATTACAAAGGGAAACCTTAAAAAAGTTAATGAGTTAGCTTTCAAATTATTTAATTAACTAAATATTATGAATTCAATTTTTAATTTTCACAAATGCCAAGTCCTGTTCCCCGGATGGGAATCGAATTAAGAATTTTCCCTCACATCATGCAGGTGCTTAATAGCGCCAGCTGCATTTGATAGAGTGGAAGAACTTATGTTGAAGGCTGCTGTCATAGTTTTGGATAGTGATGATTGGCAAAGATGATGAGCAAAAACCGATATAATTTGCTGTTTTCGAAGGGTGAGGCTCGATAGTGAATAATCCTCCGTTCTGACAAAACGCCTCGAGAGATCAAGCTAAAAGTTTACCTTGAGGACAAGTATTGAAATATCCATATGTTTACAACAAGCCATTTTGCTCAACTGCAGTACTTGTGAATGGATGTCCTGCTCAGAACTGTGAAATAAAAAGCAGTATGAAGATTTTAGATTAAACTATAATCATCTCAAAAAGTTTATAAGGTATTTCTCCCGCCTTCTTGACATGCCTTCGTGGTGGGGTGGTCTGCACGCTCAGCGCGTAATTGAGAGGTTCGTGGTTCGATTCTCGGCGAAGGCGTTGCATATTTTTCATCTTTTCTGCTTCCAAAATACCTAATGTCTCTACAGTGGCGTCCGAAGTAAAAGGGTGTTGGATGATGATTCTCATCACCCAGGATTTGGCGATTGGGTCTCCTAAAAACCCCAGTCGCTCTTTAAAATGGGGAGTATATAAGATATTTCTCCCGCCTTCTCAGCATGCTTTCGTAGTGTAGTGGTCTGTACGCTGGGCGCGTATTCCAGAGGTCCGTGGTTCGATTCCCGGCAAGGGTATTGCTCATTTTTCATCACTCCTGCTTCCAAAATACCTAATATCTCTACAAATTTGTAGTGGAAAATTTATACTAAAATATGAAAAAAAATATCATACAAATATTTTGCATTCTATTGGCAGCTCATGAAAATTAAATCCTTATCCCTGAAGAGTATCAAAACTCAAGAATTTGAAAGCTTTGGCGTATGTTTCTGTGATTTTAAATATAAAATACTATAAAAAGAAAAGCATTAAACACGTTTATTATAGTCTGAAAAAAATTTTAAAAATGTGTATATTTGTGCTTACAATCACCAGTTACATAATGAATTTGTGAGGATGATGTTACCATCTCAGTTTATAATTTTTGTTCTTATATTATTCTGGTATTATTCTGTAATATGTAACCAAAATGCTGCATTATAACTATAAAAATTGTTTTCCTCATGATATTGAATACGAGAAAAAGAGGTAAGTTTTCGTTACCGAAAATTCATTAGAAATTTGTTTCGTTTCAGAAATTAAGAAGCCCAGATAAATGACTTTATAAATGAATGCTTTATTCTGAAATGCAGTTTCTAGTATATCAAAAATGCATGAAATAGCTTTTGGTCTACTAGCCGATCACTAATTGGCAATAATGCCTATTTATATCGGATGATTTTAATGAACCTAAAAAGAATAATATACTTTCGAGATGTATTAAAAACTATTCTTTTCGAGATTGCAAATACGAAATCGTCTTTTATCCGTTTCAATAAAATAAAGCCTTCCTTTATTTCCAAAAAATTATGTAATTTCATGACAATTTTTAAAAAAGTATTTGTTCTCAAACTGCTTTTGGGTATTCAAGTTTTAAATAAAATAAATGTTACTGCTTTAGCTGTCTCTTCATATATTGCAATCCTTTTCGTTAAAAGTAATTTTTACAACATCAAGAAATTTTTAATGCATTTATATTTTTTTCGAGATTATATTTTATATTTTAACCATTTTAACAGAATTTTCCAGAAAACACCTACTTCATATAGAATTATCACAATACTTTCACAAAAGCTCTTAATGCATTAAAATTTCATAAAAATTTTACAGCATTAAATATTAATGCTTAGTTTTCAAAGATTTATGCTTAATTTTAAGATTTATGCTTCGTTTTTCAAAGAGAATAAATGTACTACGTTCTCCAAATTCTGATATAATGGTTAAAAATGGTAAAATTAAAATGCTCTACTGTTTGAAATTAAAGGAAAAGTAATGTCAACCTCTAAACCTGCAGCTGTCTTCTCTTCTTGATGAATTACCTTAAGGGATATAAATAAAAATAAATTTTCGTCCGAATATAAGTTTTCAAAATTTAATTAAAGATGATGTCTTCTTCACCATCCATCATTTCCGATCTTATATTGTTCAGTGGTCTTTTTTCATTTTTTTTAAATGAAAAATGGGTGTTTAAATTAATCCTCTTGTGAAATCAGACAATGGAAACAACAAAAAATTGAAGAAAATGTCATGATATATATCCCACGTTTGATAAAAAAATTAATTTAAAACATTAAATCTTTCATTGTAATTGAAAAAAATATCTCATGTCGCCAAACATTGAATTTTGCCAGTTTATTTTATTTTAAACACTACAGATCTCATGTTTGAAATTTTAGAAATTAATCCTTAGAATTAATGCCTCAGTTAGCTTTATTTGAGAAGAATTCCAATTCCGAGGTTTTGAAATGAAGATTTAGAAGCATGATTTGATTTAGAAAGGGAATTAAGTGAAGAAATTCCTTTTATTTGAGGCTAAATGAAGTCTTTCTTTATGTAAATTAAAATTAAATTAAGTACTTTGGAAATGTTTATTATAATATTGATTACATATATTGGTTTTACGATACGTTTCTTTAGAATAGGCAGACGTGCATATGGAGTTTTATTCAACAACCTGTGACTTCAGATATCATTATTGTAAGTATCCCATAATATTTAGTTTATATTCTAAGGATTTTCCTTCTTTCTTCCAGTATGCTCTCGTGATTCAACGGTAGCACACTCGACGCTTATTCCGGAGTCGGTGAAGGCAAAGCAGATCTGTTCAGTTTCCAGGCATATAGAAAAAGGCGGCGAAAGAATAAACGACAAGTGGGCACCGAACTTAAAGGTGCAGGACGATAAGTCGTCACCTCAAAGTTTTGATGCTTGACTCCCCTAATCTCCATTCGCCATTTAAAAGGGGAGTATATAATGTATTATATGCCTCCTCTCAGTATATCTTCGTGGTATAACGGTAGCACACTAGACGCGCATTCAAGACGTTCGACTCCCGGCGAACGCATTGCTCATATTTCATGTCGCCTGCTAAAAAAAACTAATGACTCTACAATACATAAAAATAATTATATTTGTTTGAAAATAGAATGCAATTTTTAATATGGACATCGTACTGAACGTATTTTGAGTGCAGTGTATAGTTGTATCGAACTGTGGTCACATTGTAAGTTTATGATGCTAAAAAGGACAATTGCGTAGTCTTTAGATTTTCAATGCACTGTTACAGTATCAATTTACATGTTTTGCAAATTATAACTGCTATTTATAAGTCATGCGGCAAGCTAGCACTTCTGAAGGATTTGTTTGCAGATGATCTAAAGATAGTATATTTACTTCCCAATTATCTTATCTTTTATATTAACAACGACTTAAATTGACTTTTTGTACACTATATTCCAGGATTTATAATGTGTAGTTAGTCGATAATTGTCATATACACTGCTGGCCATTCAAACTGCAACACCAAGAAAGACAAGAGATATCACAGCAAAATTTATTTAGTAGATAACATGTTGACCAAGTATCATATGTTTAAATTTATAGACTTCTGTGAAGTGTGGTTCCTTCCAGAATCAGTAGCCAGAGTAGCCGGCATTGTTGGAGATCACCGCTGCCACACGCCTCGGCGTCGATTCAAATATATTTTGGATGTGTTCTTGAGGTACAGCAGACCAAGCAGTTTCCACAGGTTGCCAAAGTTGATCTGGTGTGGCAGATTGGGATGTAATCCGGGTCAGACGTTCAGCAATCATGGACCACATGTTTTCTGTCGGCGAAAGACCCGGAGAGCGAGCCGGCCAGGGAAGCAATCAATCTGGCGATTGATGAAGAACCCTTGGACAATGCGTGTCACGTGTGGTCGCGCACTCTCCTGTTGAAATATGGCTGTGGGCAAGCTCTGAAGGTAATGAAGGACAACTGGCTCCAAAACCTTGGAGATGTAGCGCTGGCTGTTTAAAGTACCGGCAATGCGTATTAGAGGAGTGCGACAGTGATATCCAATACCGCCCCATACCATAATACCCGTCACTGCCATGCGCACAATGTTCCTGTCATCACGTGAAGTGGTGTACTGAGGTGAATGCGATCGAATACGTCGCTTCGTCGTACCCTCCTGCATCCAACAGTCACTTATCCTCATTACAGTTGTTTGGTTTCGTCCAACACGACTACCAATTTCCCTGAAATATAATCCACACTCTCGGTAGGCCACTATCGTTCCTCTGTTGAACTCCGATAGATGATCGCTGTTTACTACAAGGCATAATTGCTCGTTTTTTTTTTTTTTAAACCACAAGAAAAACACAATTGCTGAACTTGAAATCGTCGAAAATTCCAAGCCTTAAATAGCGCTTTGAAGTGGTGCCACAGGCGCGCGTGATGTGCGTCTGCGCTGAAATTCTAATCATTTGCATATCTCATCTCCGCTAATGCATATTGTAAATTTCATGTTATTTGCATGCTTCCTTCAGGGTGTTCCATTAATGGTGGCCAGCAGTGTATATTAGCATTATTACTCTAATTAATAAAAATTGTTTCTAATGTTATATATAGCGTACATAAACTTCAATCATGCGCGAAAATCGCCTATTCTGTAGGAATAGAATAATCCATTTTATATCTCTTTACTGTCGAAGCGTAGACTCTAAAAAGGAAAGAGTGAAATATTTTCAAATATTCTTTTCTGTTTGTGAGCACTTTTTTTGCTGCTTGGGAGCATTATACTTTTTTTCTTCTAATACTTTCAAATTGCTGCAAATGTTCAAAATATTTTCCATTACTTTATTAAAGGCATTACGGATGTAAGCATTCTAGGGCACTACAAGTCGATAATATTTCAAGATCAACTGTAAAACTTTCTTTCCCATTGAAATAGTATTATTGCAATCAATTTCTTATTCTTGACTCATTATTTTAAGCATGTAATATAGGCTAAATCAAGAAGATTTTCAAAGAACCTTTTATCCTAAATTCCGACTATATGCCATTCGATATATGTATACAGATTTATTGTTTCAAAAGATTCAAGTTTACTTAGATTATTAGATAGTCAGAACAGCTACACCATGCAGCTACATTCTGGAAAACGTATCAGTACCTGCATCCATCTTTTAGCTTCGACAAATAAGCAGTTGCACTTTTTATGGTATTAGACTAAATCAACGACCGAGAACAAATTTTCAGTAGGTTGCTCAAGCAATATATTTACCTCGTACTTATGATTTTTCACTTACGAAGAGCAGTACCAATGATGTCCAATATCAAGAAATTTTCCTACAGCATAGAAGCAGTCATTCTAACTATAAAGCAATTTTCACTGATGGCTCAAATAATCATGATCATGTCAAGGCAGCTTTTGTTTGTGATAAAGAAATCAAGAGTAGTAAACTTTATAAGGCTTACTACTACTGCAGAAATGTTTGCCATTTTGAATTCCTTGATCTTTATCTCTAAACAGAACAGCAGAAAGTTCAGCATCTAGTTTGACTCTCTGAGTGCTCTTGAATCAATAAATACAAATACTAGCCACCTTTTGGTGTTCGAAATTTTAAAGGCACACCTCCGTTTGAGAAACGCAGATTATTATTCTGTTGCGTACTGCTGGGTGCCTGGACATGCTGGGATCAAAGGCAATGAACTCGCCGATGTCGCAGCAAAATCTGCTGATATTACCTCTGAAAATGATGTCCCTTTTACAGACATACGGAAGTATATAAGAAGAAAGATCTTGTCTAGGTGGCAAGAACTCTGGAAATGCCAGACACGGAACGCATTAAGGCAGGTAAAACCCCATTTGGAGTATTGGGAGTCGAAAGGGAATCGAAAGTAGGATGTACTGATGACTCGTTTACGAATTGGTAACTGCAGAATGACACATCAGTATCTCTTAAAAGGTGAAAATGAGCCTATTTGTGACACTTGCAACGTTCCGTTTCAGTCAATCATATTTTAACCTACTGTTGTACTGTCAGAAACGTGGATATCATTTTAATACGAATGTTAACTTAACAGATCTCATTGGAAGAATCCTTCATATCAACGTCATAAGATTTTTAAAAGACATCTCTTTTTACCATATGATTTGAAGTTTTTTCGTTTTATCCTGTTGCTAGAGCATTTCTCAGTCACTTCTCCATGCCTTCATCAGCATTATGGGTTCATTTCAACAGTTCATCTGATACAATAATTTCGTGTATTTTGGATTTTATTCACCATTCGTTTGGCGCAAAATAACCCTCAAGGGTTTGTGCCATTAAAAGTCAACCAACCAACCATGATTTTTCATAAATGTGCATAACATTTGTTCTTATATGATTGTTATTAAATTTAGTATCTTTATATCCTTAGGAGTTCTGCTTTAAAACTAAACAACCACTGAAAATCGTTCTGTAAAATTTTATTATGAGAACTAATAGTTTTAATATCATGTACAGGAAAATAATTGATGTGAACATTGACTTTTGGCTCCAAGACTTTTTTAATCTTCAGTAAAAGCTAAACTCATCAATCATAATTTTCGGGCAACCAAAAACATCTAAAATAAATGTTTTTAGACACAAACTATCATTTGACATTTTGCTAAAACATTACACTGATAGACTTATTATCATTAAAGTTGAGCATGCCAGTAAATGTTTAAATAAAACCTAAAAAATATTTTTTTCCTTTAAGGGAAATTAAAGTCATCAATCATTTTTAGTTATATTACTTTAATATAATCCAAAGTAAACTGTTTTAGCACCATTTTTACTATAATACTCATAATTTCTTTCAAACTTTGTCTGCAGGGTAAAAAACATGCAATTTCTTCGTACATGTTTACATTTTCCTAAAGCCGTACTTTGTAGTAAAAGATTAGAGGGAGACATGGTTGGAGATAAAATAGTTTTTTCACCGGAAGGCATAAAAAAATTAAGTAATCAAATTTTTATTTTTCGATCACAGCGATAAATAGATCTTGACTGCTGTTTTATTCAGTGTATGAAAAATTAACTACTGGATGTCAAGAAATATTCAGTACCAATATCTATAGTTGTCAAATCGTCAAGTCTGCCTTCATATTAGCTTTATTTCTTCCACATTTTTTTTCTAAATTTATATAAATATATGAAGCAAAATTTGATTTGTTATGTATGATCTTCATATGAAATGCAAGTTTCCTTCTAATAATTCAGCATTGTTTTTATACTTAGTAGAATACATAATGATACAAATAATTTTATCAGAAGTGTTGATTGAAAAGTGATTCGAATGGAAAGACCGCTCAACACTGATTGTTCGAACGGCTTCAAATTGCAGAAAAAAAGATAGTTTCGTGGGTGTTTTCGTAGTTTCACCTCTGTATACTGTAACTGTATATGAGCCAGTTTTCCTTAGAAAGCCCTCTCAGAAAGTGGCTTTCCCGTTAGGTTGGTAACTTTCGCGTGTTTTATTAAACGTATTAATGAAGCAAAATCTTCCGAGTTAAAAGACAGAAAATTCTTTGAAATATATAGAACTATCAAATTTATATAGGGCTGTTTTTGGAGTTAAGATTTGAACTTAATGGGCACAATGACGGTTTAAAGCAGTGTTTCCCAAGGTAGGGCCATAGCCAGGAGTTTCAGTTCGGTTCTTAAGGGGAGCAATTTAAAAGTGGAGTCGTCCAGAGTTTAAGTTAACCGTATGGCGACATTCAATCGTTACTCTATCAGTCACCATCGGGATAAGTCTATCTCGATGGTGACAGCTGGGTAAACCTTCAGTATAAGTAACTTATATCCTCCATGCTAGTAGCCGTGATTTGATTGTTATTAAAGTTAAACTACAGGTTATTATGGTCTGGCACTAATTATTTCGAGCTATTTGTTCTGAATGGCGCGAAATGCTAATTACCAGATCCCAATTTTTTCAGTGTTTTGCAGTAACGCTCAGAATTCACTGTTGATGTTAATTTGAGATAAGAGTTAATTAAGTTGCTGTAAAAGTCTCTTTGTTTTAAAAAGTATATACATTGTATAAATATAAGTGATATATGAATGGTATGTAAATTCAAAAGGTAATTTTCATTAATTTCATAATTTCCCACAAAAATTTGTCAAATGAAAAGTTATATTTTTCTGCGGTGCGTTAAATGTGCTATACATTTATAAATATATATATTTTAGTCTACATTTACTCCAATTCATATTATTTGTTTGGATTTTAATTGACAAAGCATAAGAATGTTAGGGTGGATAAGAATTTTAGAAAGGTTTAGGTGTAGCATAGCACGAAAATGTTAAGAAACATTGGTTTAAAGGAAGCTAACTTGCGAATTTTTAATGGATAGCAAAGCAACCGTTAACAATTCAACAACAGTGACACTTTTCAGTGTAGAAGGTTTTATTAGGTGAATTTGTGGTTTTAAAGGGTTAAAAATCAGACACAACTGTACAGCGACCTTTAGAATCACAAACATGCAGATCTGCTATCCCTAATTCTTTAATTTCTATTCTAATGATTAAGTCTTATTCTAACTTGGTTATTTTGCAACAAATAAATTTCAAAATTTCATTCACTTTTCCTGTAAATTTAAAAAAAAAAAAAAGGGGGGGGGGGAACTAAATTCATTGAAAACGTTGCCAATCTCTCATATTATAAAACTGACGAAAAATTTAAATTCTGCATTAAACGTTTAAATTTTTTCATGATACTTCTCAGATTCCAAATTTTGCTTATAGTTAATCGTTTGCTTATTTATTTATATATATACATGATTTATTTATATATATACATGACAACCTATTTGAATACAATGTGCTAAATTGTGACGGTAATTTTTATGTTTATTCATGTTCTATTATAAGGTATTTCTCCCGCCTTCTTAGTATGCCTTCACGATGTAGTGTCAGCACACTTGGCGCGTATTCGAGAGGTCCGTGGTTCGAGTCCCGGCGAGTGTGTTGCTCATTTTTTACGTCTCCTACTTCGAAATAATCTAATGTCTTTACAGTGGCGCCCGAACTAAACAAAAGGGAAAGGTGGTGGATGATGATTTTCTATCACCAGGATTTGGGCGATTTGGCCCTCTAATTCCCAGCATGTAGATTAGCTTTAAAAAAACAAATCAATGATTTCATACCTTTACGATCCCCTCTTTGGGAGGCTTTATATTACCAACAAAATCGAATTTTTTAAACAGTTAAAACTAGTAAGTAATTCAAAACATTACTTATAAGTTTCTTAATTAAAGTTCTTAAATTTGAACTAAAGCTCAGGTTTAAATATTACATTTTGTTTGCCTTTCCTAACTTAAGATTATAAAGCACAAAAAATTGTAATATTTTGAAACAGAAGTTACTAGTGGAATAGAGCATTAAGAGTTTTAGTTTTATACTGATTTGGATTCTTGGCGAGGAAAGAGTAAAATGACTGACTGCAAATCCTTTTACTCGACAAATAACGTAATCGTGACTGCATTATTTTCTGGAAACCTGACGACGAATAACTGAGTGTTTAAAACCATTGATCTGAGCTCTGGCAGTTCCATCAGAGGCTCGACTGATGTAACCCTCAGACTTCAGCAACTTTCTTGTGGTTTTCATCTTGCAAAGGTAATGAGGATACGTTTTTATTATCATACCCTCCCGACGACATATCTTCTAAATTAGAATCGAGTCTGGCGATAAGATAGGTCCGAATATGAATGCAAACACGCGTACTGTATCTAGACAGTTTACTAATGATACACGACGCAAGGTATTTTTTATGATGTTTGATCCTTGTCGAAGTCAGTAATTTAAAAAATAAAAATAGAAACTATTCGATAAAATGTCGTAATAACATTATCAGTGCATGTTTTAGTAAATGAACAAGAAAAAAAAAAAAAAGTTTTTTCACGCACTTGTTTGTTTGTCAGAAAAATCTTGTTTCACACTCATACTTGTTTGTTGTATGAGGAAACAGCTGTTATCAGTTTGGAGGGTGCGAAAAGTAGCATGCAACGTTTTCGTATTTTATGCCCATGCGTAGTATTCTACGCCAAAATCGAAAGTGTTTCTTGTCACGGGTATATTGTTGCGTTTTTGTTTTCTGACACCAGTTGTTACGTTATTTTCTTCCTACACGTTGGTACGGGGTTCGTGTGGATTTGGAGTGTATAACGACGACAGCACTTTATGGAATATCGAAACACACTTTATTGGACAGTATTAATCGAGACAGCTCCAAAATTACGTTTTACAGTCGTCGAAGAACTACTATAAACACTCTGGAACAATCAGCGAAACAGCCTTCAGGTTATCAGGCTATTACGATGGAGATAGCTTCACTGCAAAGCACCGGAGTACAGCTCCCGACTCTGCTTGGTTGTTCTCGGAACTCCACGTACTGTCGAAACTCTCCACGCTACAACTCGGATGCACTCGACGACACACAGAGCACAGCTCCCGACTCTTCGGTTCAGTCGTTTCCGGAGCTTAACACACTCTGTCGACGATGCACTAACCGCGATACACTAAGAGACTCTCCGATGCACTTGATGACCCAACTCGGCACTCGCTGGCCCGGCTGTCAACTCAATCGACTCCGCACGGACTGACTAACTCGAGACTCACTATCTCGCACTCTACGAGGCACACTCCCTGACTGCGGACCAGCAGGGTTTATATAGCTTTCGGAATGTGTTCGAGAACATTCTGGGCTAAAGCGGTACGAATTCGTTCCAGAAGGTTCTCCATCTGTCCATGGCATATCACTAATTTTGTCGCCAAATGTGGCAACCCTGCCTTCCCATGTCATTTTTGGTAACTCTAAGCCTGCTTTGCGTGGAAGCTATCTCACCGCGCCTGTACATTTCGTAACAATATCAACCCGTCAAATTAGTCAACGTAAGTAATCATCAGGAATCGTTTTTCTTCAGTGCAAGTAAGAAAGATTGTTCTAATTGTTGTTCAGCACGAAGTATCAGATGAAGACTATGATCTACGACGTCAGAAATTACGGTAATTTGTCTATCAGTTTGTTATAAGTTTAGGTGCTTTCGCAGAACGTCGGAGAGAATTACGCCATTCGTGATCAAATTAAAACTTTTCCCACAATGGTATGATTGAAACTGTTTTCAGAAAGCCCCGCTTTCAGCGTGGAATCTTTCCAAGGTAAGGCCCAACAGGGACCTGCGGTAAGGTCACAGAATATCTGTAGTTTGATGCAAGCGAACGAGTTAGTTGCATGCGAAGTTTCACTTTCTCTCCCAACTGTAACGCAAATACAAGCCAGCTTTCCCTTGAAAAGGCTTCCACAAAGTCATTCCTTAGACAGGTACCTCTCGTCTTTATCAATTAGCCTAACCTAAGGTTGTGGAGATTTATTAAGTTTGACTAACAGTTAATTTTTAGTTAACCCTCCGAGCGTTAGGGGTTTAGCTTTAAAATTTAAAAGTTTCTCAGAATGTCATAAATAAATTCTATTTTCTTAGTTATATTTAATAAATATTCTTTCACTTTGTACCTTGTTTCATTTTCTTTCGATTTAAATCCAAACTGATATCGGATACAATAAAAGCTGGCAGAAATTTTCTTGTGTAATGAATAAGAAAGTTAGCCTTTAATACGGAATTTTTCGTCCATAAGGCTAAGAGGGAGCGACTTTCCTTTCAGTCTCGTTTTCAGCCACACTTTCCCGCCAAAGTGCTAATGAGATAACGCGGGTGTATTCAAACTGAGGGAGAAAGAAGCGAATGTTTTGAACACGTTGTTACTTTGAGGTACTAGTGATTTGATTCTGTGGCGTTGAGTGCTTCTAGCCATTAAGCTTATTCCGCCGTCTGCAATGCGTCAGAACTTTTCTGCGCATTAATTTATCATTTTTGCTACAGGCTAATTCAATTAAATTTTATTTTAAATATAACATTACCCGTTGTTGTATTTACGTCGTGGCCATTTTGTTGTTTGACTTTAAATTAATAAAACATTCCCTGCGTGAGTTAAGCCAGAAGTGCTGGCTTTATGTAAGCCCAAGTGGAACCATTTATTCAACTATATGTGATTGAATACAAGGTCATTTATACCCTTCTTCTGACTTTTTTGGTTGTGTTAAGACCTGAGGTTATACAGTATTTTTATTCATACAGTCTTTTTAGAGCTCGTTATATTATGCTACCTAAGGCAACAAGACTAGAATTTTCAGACAAAAAATCTTTTCTCGCTTAGTTGCCATTGCTTTTAGCTATCTTGGAATGACCTAAGCAAAAGCATAGAAAACTATCTATAATAGAACGCAGCGCAAAGTTGTAGAAACTATTCATCCCAAGGGCAACTCTCGCATAGCAGCAAATGATCTCAAGAAAAACTGACAAACTGACAAAAATCAAGAAAGGGATCCCAGATCCCTAGAAAGGGCAGTTTCCATATAGCTGCCACTTCTTGGCTAGATTTACTAAACCATCTAAATTTTAATAGATTAATTAAGTATACATTATACTGTTTTAACTAATAAAGAAACTAAAAAAGATTTTCACCAGATTGCTATTTTTAGCTGTCTGCTAGTTTTATTCTACAAGAAAGCTTCCACCCACGTCTTGCGATAAAGGTCTCGATTTTCCCATTGAAGAGGCAAGGAAGTCTGCGCATTTCTCTTTAAATATACATGGATTAATAAAATTGGTCGATTTGCGAAAGAATTGGTAGTGGGCGTTTTTAATGAATACGGAAATGGTATCGAAGATTAAAGTTCAGGGAAGAACAAATGCATACACATACGTAAAATATATGAGGATAAAGAAATTGTTCATTCTCCAAGCATATGTAGAAGATTATTTTGTGCCCTAATAATTGGAACTAAATTTTAGAAGTTTAGTGTCGGGATTTATTGTAATTTTGCTGTGACTTTCGTTTTTAATAAAGCACATCTGATTTTCAGATTTTCTGAGATATGAATTTTGTATTCTTTTTTTAAGGAACTATTATAAAGAAAGAATATGAAATTTTCTAAATATATTAATATTTAGAGTTTCCTAATTATACTCAAGAAATAGTACTTATTTGTTTGCTATATAAGTATAAAAATATTCAAGAACTTATCCTCGTCGTATTATGGGTGAAGGAGGCATTACAAATAATGTATTTTAAAATTTTATAAGATTTGACTTTTAGTAAAAATTGGTATAGCAAAATTGTAATTTCGTTTATTGATCTTAAACTTCAAATGAGTGAAAAGTCAATTTCATGATATATAAATTTCTCATACAGGGTGTTCGGTTAAAACAGTTACAAGCCTTATTTCTTCAGCGAACATATACTTCCAATGTTATGTTCTTGAAAGAAATTAAGTAGAAAGTTTTATGGATACAGTTTCAGCACTGAGGATATTTGAATCAGTTTACGTATATGCAGTTTATTGAGACTTCCAGACTTGTTTAGGAATGGTATTTTCACACATTCACAACATGAAAATATTGTGTTATAATTATTACACAGCAATTACTTTCGAAACTGCAACCGGCTAATCTTAATTAAATGGATTCTGTGTATTAAAACCTCTATTGAATCAAAATAGAATTTAAATAATGTATTAGCACTAGAATATATAAAATACATTTTTAGATGCTCGGAAATTTTGTTCCTATCTTCTAAGGCACTAAACTACTAACTGGGAATACTTTTGCTCGCAAAAATAATGGCTGAACTTAAGAAGTTATATATGTCGTGTGGCGAGTTGTCTCTATTACTGCTCAACAATATAGATAGAAGAGAATTAGCAACGTTTAAGTAAACTGTGTTAGCTATAACTAGCGGTAACACAACTAAAAACGTAATTGCTTTAGATAATTTAGTTTAAGCAAATCCTCGCAGATTGCCAACTAGAGGATCGTGTTGATAAATTAAAGTTATGACATGATTACACCGAAAAAAAATCCTATATAGATCTACAGCATCTTTTAGATCAGACGGAAATTATTTGAATTTTTAATATTTATAGAATTCGCCAAGCCTGCCTGCTAGAAAAATTGCATAAAACTCTGATCTGAGAGAGAAACCTCACAAAATGAAGCATGTAGGAAAGACAGCAATCAAAAACTGTTAGGAAAACTAAAATTATGACTATCACAAACTGAGTTCACCTTATTTCCCTGGTTGAACCAGTGATTCTCTTCGCTTTTTTTGCATGCCCCTTTCGTTTTGTCGTCTTAAAAATCCTTATTTCATAACATTTTAATTATTAAAATATTCTTAGACATCAGATAGTCATGTAAACTAGTTTGCGTGAACAGCAGCCATTCTGCAAGAGAAATACTGATCGAAATCGACAAGAGAAGGAAAGGTATATGTTGGCATTTATTATATGTACTTCATAGATGGTGCGAGTGCTATCTGACTTTCGTTTTGTATGCTTTTTGCTTGCAATATATGGCGTTTACTTTACACATTTAATTGTTTACAATTCTCAAAATCGAAAATCAAGGAGTTCGAAATTCAGATTCCAGAATGATATTTGACAATTTTCTTATTCATCAAATTAATAATTATGTTGTCATTAAACAAAATGGCTAAGGAACATTAGAATGTTCCTTTTTGCTCCATCTTCATGACTATCGTGGATTTTCTGTCTTACAGATACTGAAAGATAAACATTGCGATAAAAGTCTGTTGAAAACAGTTTTTAAACAACACATGCAAAGAATATGAATATATGCAGTTACTCTCCGAAAAAACATAAAGCTTCCATGTGAATTCTGGAAGGATAATTTCAAGTGAAACATTTCTTTATGGCAAAACAACACTTTTGAAAAGTCGTACGTTTATAGTATGACTCATGAATGGTGCCGTTTTTGTATTATATCAACCTATCATTATCTCTTAATTCTGAACCCCAGTGTTCATAATTAAATTACTCTATAAAAATCTTTCCTCAAAATTTTGAAATTGCTTTAAACATTTACTGAGTTCAATGTACACAAATAAATTATGCGCTATTCTTATCCTTACTTTCTATATGCTCTTTCATATTTATCTTATGTATTAAAATTGTTTTTTACAAGCAGATTATAAGGTTCTATTTAAGAGGGTAATATGAATCACTTCAATAACTCAAACAGGAAACGAATTACTGCTATGTCTGAAACAACTACAAAATCCTAAGAAGGTTACGAATTATCTTTCTGTATATAATCAAAATTTAGAACATAAAGGCACTCTCTTGTCTTACAATATAAGCCACAACTCGTGATAATATAACTAAGCAGAACAGCTAGATAAATGTCAGAAACAACTTCTGTCTTAAAATCCAGAACTCTGAATTTAAATGCTGGCTTCTCATTTGTATTTTATTGAGGAATAGGAAAAGATAAATTGTTATAAAGGTTTAAATTAGTTAAAATTATAAACAACTGGTTAATCAACAGAAATTTCCTTACAAGATTAGTATATATCATTAGAAAAGAAACTCATCAAGGACAAGTAACATAGTTTTTTGCTTACCTGTTTACTTAACCAAGATGGCTGAATGTCTGATCTAAGCAACTGGAAACTTTAAGATAATAAAAGTGAAATTTTTCTAGAATTAATACCATGAATAAAATATACTAGCATAAATTCCCCTACCAAAAAAAGAATCAGTTTTTTCAGTTCAACTGTGAATTTTATTATTGGCTGGTGTTTGCGATCTATCTCCTAGTAAGCTATAGAAATAAAAACGTGTATGTACTTAAAAATAGCTATATAAGTTTGTAAAATGTATAAAACCTTCATTATATGTAGAATTTCTTTAAATAAAATAGAGATTAGTTAATTTCAAAATGTTCTATAACAATTTATTAAATTCTTGATTATAGTAAATTGCCTTTTCTTCGGGGGGGGGGACGATCAGGAGGGTGTCTCCTTTCTGATGTGCAGGATAAAAAAATTGTTGGGAGTAATGTTTGATACTTTTTATCGTTTTAATTCCTAAGAGTCTTGTCTCTTACATAAACGTTCATTTAAATGAAAATATATGGAATATTATTGCTTTTAAACCGAAATCGTGTCTTCGAGAACTGTTATCAATACGTCGATTGCACAGTTTTAGCATTTTAAGAACTTCATTGGTGGCAGAGAGCAGTTTAAAATAATTTTAAAACGAAAGGAATCGCGATAATTTTGAGTAATATTATTCGATTTAAGAAATCGATACCGTAACTGAAGGAAACGAATGTGATGAGAAAATCTGAAAAACAGAGACGAGGGTGCAAATCAGCAAAACCAATATTTCAAGGTTCGGGAAAATGAAATCAAAATCACATTCTTCAGCTCAAACACTTAAGTTTAAAGATTTATATGCAAAACTAAACAGAAAAGCAACCTAAAACGAGCATAGAATTCTAATAGATCTCTATCGATTTCAAGGGTCATCAAATATAGATCTTTGTATCTCAGAAGAAATGATACAAAAAATATGATAATTGCACCAAATATGCGAGATTTAATTGCTTTCACAATAAGAAAAACATTGGGTAGGTTTTGACTAAATCTATCGATTTCCAGGGCTGACAAATCCTTATTCTTTAGAAACAAATTTTTAATGTAATTGTCAAATAAAACTCTAACAATCAGACTTAGGTCCTTGTTCTTCTGAAAAGTAAACAGAATTTAACATAGGTTTAAAATGTAATTGTAGCGAATTGGTCGACGAAAAATGATACGTCCTTGTTCTTTAGGAGCGAGAAAAAAATTTAGAATAGATTTTTAATAAAAATGTATTGGTTTCAAGGGCAATAAAACACTGTACCCTGTCTATTAAAAAAGAAAAATGCCTAGCTTTTTTTCTTTTGTTTTGCTATCAGCTATAATTTACACAGTTAATTCATAAAAATAAAATTATCTCGCCGAAGGCAAAATATTTGCTTTGGAACAGCTAGGTATTGTTACGAGGAAATACAAAAGCACATACTGCAGAATTTCCAACCACAACGGAAACTAAACAAAATTATATTTAAGTAGGTACAGAAACCAATGCGATAATTTCAAATTATTTAGCTGTTATATTCAAAGAATTTAAAAACACATTTCAAAATTTCAGAGATACTAAGAATTTTCCGCTGCTTCTAGAAAACTACCAGAAAATGATTAAGGAAAACGCTATTTTGAGCTCGAGGACTTTAAAGATTTCATCAAGTCAAAAAACAATACTCATCTGGAGATTATTTTTAAGGCTAACAGGAAAGGAGTGTTTTAAATTCAAAATTACAAGACTGCACAAAGGCTCTTCACATTTTCGAAATCAAAATATTTTTGTCAGATGTCTTATTTTAAATTAAAATATGTGAAGGGCTTATACTGAAATTAACTTAATGGTCTGCAGCTTCATAATGTATTAAGAAAGCATTTAGCTATTATAAACTGTCTCAATATTAAAAAATCACATGAGTTTTAAAATAAACATTTGCATATACTCAGGTTTATCCCTTTAATATGAGTTACATTGTGCTCTAATGCGTGCCGTGTAAGGCAGCAACTATATGTATATATATAATTCGAAATTAATAAAAGATTGCGTAAAGAGGCACTGAGTAAATTAAGAAGTTAAACTTTAACACACATAAGAAAGAAAAATTTACAAGTTACCGCTTACTACTTTCTTTTTTAGCTCAGTTTAATTTTATCTGAATGCTTTTTGCATAAATGTCTTTATTTTATCCATAGTATGCTATCAAAGACCTTCTGACTTTCTTCTGTTAAGCAAAAGGAATATTCTACTTTATTCTGAATTTTTGTAAACTTCTTTGTGCATGCGGATTTGCACACACAAGAACGTTCTTTACAAATTTAAAATATAGAAACATACATACCCTTATTTTAAACAGAAAACAATGCTTTCAATAGCATCTAACTCTTAAGGCAAAAAGCAAAATTCCCTTCTTTTTGGACTTCTCAGAAGCTTCACTTATCTCCCACTCCACTTCTGTCAGAAACGTAGAAAAGTGAGCTCTGATGTCTACCTCTCTTTTCTGGAGAAGCATTTCAACTGCTGCATGAAGCAATACAAATTTCTCTTTATCGTAATAGCGAAATTTTGATAAAGTTGGACTGTGCTTCAAGAAAGCTTTAGTTGACAATAATTTTTAAACATTTAGCATATTTAAGATAATTTTAACTTTAATTGGTTGATTTGTTTCCCTCAAATAAGATCGAAATAATTTTAGATAATTACTTTTTTAAATATTACGAGAAAGTACTTATTTATATAATGTGATATGAACACTTTCTTGCATTGAAATGAATCTTTCAACTTTTGAAACAGTTCAAACACCTTATTCGGAAATTTCCGTCGCCCTTATGCCTGCTTTGCCACAAAATCCTACAAACGCGACAGAAAATACTGTCTGCCATTTGTGTTCATTACAATAAATGACCAGATGTCCGCCGTGACATATAATGGTCAGACGTAACACCCCGGGGAGTGATCGGGGAAGCTATCCCATCTATCACGGACGACTTTCTTAAGTCTAATGACACTCTCCCCACCGAGGAGTCAACCAATAATCGATACAAGTTCCTTTCGATTCATTATCAAAATCAGTTTAGACATGTCTGAAACATAGTGCCTAAGGCGTACGTAAATTGATTTCAGAGCATTGTGAACAATTTCGATCACATCTGGAGCTACCACAATTGCAATTTTGTGGGCTGTTGCGTGAGGAGAGTTTGAATTATTACATGGTGACACACTGCACGTTTAATGCTTAACTGCTATGAGTTACAAATTACAAATGAATTTATACAGATAATTTTTGCAACTTTAATTAAGTAAAGAAATCTGTTTCGTTATTTAGACATTAATGATACTAATATATACTAAATAAAGAAAATACAAATTTAATCATTAAAATGTAACATATGTTCAACATCGTTTTCGGACATTTTAGAATAATAGCGTCTTTTTCTGTTAAATATTAAATAGTATTGAAGACATCGCATGTGGCCGCCATAATAAATGAAAAAGTTTTCTGATGTTTCAACAAATAAAACTGATTCACAGATATTAGTATCGTAAAATTGAGCTTACAGATAAAATTTCGACTTTCATCCTTCTTAACACAATTCGACATTTTCAAGGAATGAACATTCAAACACTTTTCTTTGCATTCCTGCAAACCACAGTACAATGAGTTGATAATAGGTTATCGTGGAAACATAAACACTTAAAGCAACAGTAATTTACATATACTCTGATGAAAGTGGAAGTGTAATTCCGTAGGGAATTATCCTTCTCTCTTTCAGAAAACGTGTTTAACATTTCAACATTTCATAAACTAAAGGAAACAAAAGAAAGAAAGAATGAAAATTTCAACTGAAATTTCTGCATAGAAAACAAAATCTCCTGATTAAAAACCGATTATCGTAAAACTGTGTTTAATACAGAATCGAGATAAAAAATAAATCTTATGATTAAAAGTCGATTATCGTAACATTGTGTTTAATGTAAAATCTGAAGAATGTCTTTCCACAGCGCCTTCTATTACCACACGGCAATATCTCTTGATTGCCATGTTTACGAGACCTCGCATTTTGTGATTTGTTTTGCTAAGTACATCTAAAAGCGGAAACTCTAGTTTACTGTTGAAATAATGGGAAACTGGAGAAAAATACAACACTGTCTTAAAGGAATGGTAAATGGAGCTGCATGGGAGAATTAGAAGCAGCCTTTAGTTTGGATGATATTGTTTAAAAGCAAAATGAGCCGTTATAACACATGTTCAGATTACCTCACAATCACTTGAAATCTGGTGTATATACTAGGCACTTTTATACTGATGGTGAAAAGTAGTACGCCGAAAAATATTGTTGCATTTCACGTGTTCGTGGATTTGAAGTGATTGATGACAACACTTGCGAATAATCGAAACAAAATTTATTCGTCACAAATGGAGTTTCAAAGACACGTTTACAGTCGTTAAAAAACTACGATAAACACACTGAAACAATCAGCAAAGCAGCCTTTAGGCTATTAGGCTATAACGGTGAAGACAACTTCACGGCAAAGCCCTAAAGTACAGTTCCCAAGCTAACATTTGAACTCATGACACTACCACTGAACTCAAGATACTTATCAACTCCGCGTACAGGCAGGGTATATATAGCTTTTGACCTGCCTTCCTGAAGATACGTTGAATTTATTTTATAATCTATTTCACATTTTGTAAAACTTTAACGAATTTTTGATTAACAAACTCAACGATTTAAATGCGAGCAATGGCAACACTGTACGGAGAAAAAGCATTTTATTTCCATCGCGCGAAAGTGTGTATCGAAAATTCTAAAGGTATGCTGTTTCTAAATATTTTGTGATATTGCCGTTGAATTTGAATGTATGTGATTTAAGTGCGAAGAACATGATTTTTAATAAATAAAGGTAACAACAAGACGTTAAAAAAGTCCTTTTGGGGTAGTATAAAATCTTAAAGCTTTCGGATTTTTTTTTTAATTCAGTAACTCTTTTTTTTTCTTTTCAAAGTTCAAAAGCTGCTAGGTGATATGGCATAATGACAGCAAAAAAATTTTATAAGCCTTCCTTGAACATTGAAACCATTTGGCACGATTTAACAATAAAAGTCCCCAAGTACATCTTTATTTACATTATATCTAAAATTCGAAACGTTTCGCAGCGTATTTTAGAATCGGAGAAACAAAAAACAAAAGTAAAACGACTGATCGTTTGAAAGACATTTTAGATAAAGATTCTTTTAACAAAGGAGAAAAAAGAGCTTACATAGGAAAGCTAGTCATTTATTTATTCATTGAGAATAACAAGTAATGTATTATCACAGTTGCCTTGAGAGGGCAAAAAAACAGCTTTTTCGGGAATCCGAGATAATGAAGGATCAGATTTAATGCTTTGAAATTCCAGGGAAATATTTCCCTGCCTTTAAATTTTTTTCTACAAAACAATTTACGAAGCTGTTTGCTTGCATTTTTGAATATTGAGTATTATTTTACTCTTAAAAGTGTGAGAAGATGAAATGCTATCAGCTAAGAAATATGTGGGTGAAATTTTAACGTTGAAACATCTATATCGATTTGTAAAATTAGCTGTGAGTTCTTTTATATATAAAATAAAACTGAACTCAAACAATATTTTTTTTAAAATTCCAATAACGAAAATATGTCTCATTATGTTACTGCAATAGGGTGTGTGTGAAAATGCCCATTTTAAGGAGTCATTCAGTAGAAAATGACTATATTTATCTTTTTGAAAAAAACGTTTCACGTTGCAGGAAACTAGAGCTCGGAATGAGAGGCATATAGCCAGAACTTTTGTAGATCCACATTCCGAAGAAGTTCCATTTTTCATGCATCATCCTGATTGAAAACGCTGCATTTTATTTGGAAGAGAAGTGCGTTAAAGTAAAATTTACAATTACCAAAAACGCAAACTTAGACTGACGTGGATTTTGAATAAATCTCTATCGAATTCGAGGGCGTTTAGACATATGGCCTTTATTTTTAGAAGAAAAACGTTTTTGGAATACTGGAGGGAACTATGAATAAGGTGTATAGAAATCAATAAGCGGAGGAAAAAAAATATTAAACTATCTATCGAGGACAATAGTAATGGAACAGGAAAAAGCTAAGATATTAGTATTTGAAAACGTTAGGAGGAACTGGATTGCAATTAAAATCAGTAGTTAAAGAAGACAAATTCTTTTAAAGGAATACCCTTTTTTTTTCATGGAAATCCAGTTTATAAACTGTAAAAGCTCAAGGTAATGTTCGCAGAATCTAGATCGAAACAGTGGTCAGTGACGAACTAGGCAGGAATTTCAATCAAGTAGTTTTTACCTATTCTTCTGCAAATGTAATTTCTTAGTTTTTTCATATTCATTACTATGCTCTTCAACAGATGGCGTTACACTCGTTTTTGTTTGAAAGCCATTTATTTTCATATAAGACATATACTGCTCCTCCCCCTTTGTAGAATGTTTTCAACTGCTTCTGAAGAAATAGAACTTAATTCTGAATTTCTTCAAAGTAGAGATTTATTAAAAATTAACACCAGTCAAAGGTTATCTTATTGCCTAATTTTAATAATTTTAGATCAGTAGATTTATTACTAGCAGCAAATACGATGAGATAAAATGTCTCCAAGAGACCCAAGGAGGTCCAAAAGAGCAAGTTGTAAACAGCAAGGCCATGTGCTTTCCAGTGATGGAGTCACATACAAAATTGGGCTCAATTGAGGATACAAAGAGAATAGTTGCTTTTAAGCAGATTTATGAACTATTGGCGTAGCACTATAAACGTTTTCTCATCGGGAGGAAGAAACCATGCACGTTTGAAGCTTGGTAAAAAGTACATATGCTGCTATTGCGACGCATCAGGTATAATTTAAATTCGCTCGTTGGAAAAATTAAATGGGAATAATTAAGATAATAGGTATACGCAATATAGTGATCGGAAACTATTTACTGCAAAATTATTTCTTCCTATCTCTTTCACGCCTGACTGAATGTTAACTGATAATGCAAAGAAAATACTCTTAGAAGAATATTTGTAAAAAGTAGTTCTCCTAATGATGAGTTCAGTGAATACCATAGTCCATAGCTATTAGCTGGCTTTGATAGAATTATTAAGGAACTCGAAGCAAATTAGACGTAGCTTTACAAAGAACACTTACTCCTATATATTACAAAAAATACATATCTGTTTTATTATCTAATTCTTTCTGTTCATTTGTTAGCGAACTGTGGACGAGTCTTGCATTAATTTTCCATTTCCCTAAATCTTCGCGTAAAATCTTATAATACACATCACGATTTAAATTCAGTTCTTCTGATATCAGATGCACAGTTACACGGCGGTTTTCTTGCAATAATTACCTCATACGCTCCGAGTTTGCATTAGTATCAGCTCTGTGATCGTCTTGCACTGAATCTCTGGCTTCACGAAAACGAAACCTGTTGTGCCACAAAAATGACTTCTTGAAAATGCCTCGCCTGCATATGCTTGCATAATCCTGTTCCACGTTTCATTAGGGTTTTCCTGCGCATAACGCAGAACCTACTGTTCACTCTTTGCTCACAATCAGTATCACTGTGTCACCTTAACGAATGCGACAATAGTCCGAACAGTGTGTTGCTAAGCACAGCCTGCCACGTAGTACGTTTTCGAGGAAACATGACCAAGGTCATGTCAAGTTAAGAATACATATAAGGTAATATAAAAAAATTTTTTCCTTTTTAAGTACTGCAAACTTAGAAATTAAAAAAAAATTGTTCTGGAACTTTTCTGACAAAGGATACGTATACGAATAACAACACAAATTCTGGCGGTTTAAATTTATCTGAGAGGTTATGTCTGATATTCATGTCCATTTACGTGCTTTGAAGTACGTTTTACTTAATGAGGTCATAAGTTTGATAATTTTCCTATATACATGAAAAAAAAATTTAAGAAAAAGCAGAAAATATGCTCTTTTATCAAGTACTAGAAAGCATATCCTCCTCCTTTACTATTAAAGCTATCAAAAGCATGAATCCCTCTATACGTTAGCAAATGTTCTCTTGACTTACTGTCTTGCACTGTAATAAATATATATATATATATAAAACATGACCTTGGTCATGTTTCCTCGAAAACGTACTACGTGGCAGGCTGTGCTTAGCAACACACTGTTCGGACTATTGTCGCATTCGTTAAGGTGACACAGTGATACTGATTGTGAGCAAAGAGTGAACAGTAGGTTCTGCGTTATGCGCAGGAAAACCCTAATGAAACGTGGAACAGGATTATGCAAGCATATGCAGGCGAGGCATTTTCAAGAAGTCATTTTTGTGGCACAACAGGTTTCGTTTTCGTGAAGCCAGAGATTCAGTGCAAGACGATCACAGAGCTGATACTAATGCAAACTCGGAGCGTATGAGGTAATTATTGCAAGAAGACCGCCGTGTAACTGTGCATCTGATATCAGAAGAACTGAATTTAAATCGTGATGTGTATTATAAGATTTTACGCGAAGATTTAGGGAAATGGAAAATTAATGCAAGACTCGTCCACCGTTCGCTAACAAATGAACAGAAAGAAAAGAGAAGAATTTTCGCGGAATTATTATATAGAGCCAGACGTGATACCACATTTGTGTCAAAGACTATTGTTTTTTTTTTTTTTTTTTTTTTTTTTCTTGTTTCCTCGAGTGAGAAAGAGACTGAAAGTAAAACGTCATCAAGATTTTTAGAGACATTCAACGGGCTGTGACAAATGAGCTTGCAAGCATTGCAGTTGAAGATTTCCTTATTTGCTTCCAAGTCCTCCAGAAACGTTGGCAGTTATGTGTAGATAGCCAAGGGAACTGCTTCGAGAGCAGCTAGGATAATTACTTGATAAATGGAATTTTACTAAGTACTTAACTGCTATAAAAGTAGTTTTTTTCCACGACCTTTGTCCTGGAACGTTTCTGACAATGAATATATATTTCGCTGTACTCTGCATTCCAGTTAAAAACATTTTACTGTTGTTTTACAAAATCAAGAACTTATTCTTATGCAAAACCTCTAGTCTGTTATTCGTCTAATGAATTTTAATATCAGAAAATAAAAACAGTGACTTTGTTTGCTGATAAAGGAGATATTTTTCTGATGAGAAGAAAAAGAAATATTTTATTTTTTAAATATTTTATAACCAGGTTTATGAATTTCTTCTCCTTTACTCCTTTTGTTTACTGTAGATTTTGTCTCTAAATCCTTTCAAGCAGTTCATGAGGTTTAGAAATTTACTTTGGGGTTAAAAAACTCTGAAAGGTCTAAATCATAATTTTTCATTTCTTAAGGAACTTATTCTTTACAAGAAATTGTAAGCCTCTTATGTTTCATTGGAGCTACTATGCTTAATTTGTATTGATCAGCACGTCCAATTAGCAAATGGAAAATCATGGATTCAGTTCCCGGAAAAGATAGAACTATATATTCAAATATCTTGCTTATAGAAAAATCTGATGTCTCTATGAAATGTTAATGAGTTTCTAAAAAGCAAATTTTAGTTTCTTTTAATTTTTTTCTCAGTGTTTCATAAAGCAGTTGTAAAATCTCTAGAATATTTAATTTTCCCTAGATAGGATTTTTAGAGCATAAAATCTTCTTGATCTATAAGTTTCTTTAAAGAAATTTCTTCCGATATTTTTATTTTCCTAAGGCCTCATATGACCCAAAGAAGTAGTAAAAATACCAGTTGAAAACATACAAAAAATTTAAAGACAGTTTTTTTAAAAAAAATCCGTTTAAATGGAGTATCAACCTACATAAAATTTACATTTTACATAGGAGTTGAATCTTACGATTGTGTACGTATGAACTATAGATGTACGCTGAATTAATGAAAGGAAAATATTTAATTGTTAGCATATATGAGCAGTAAGCAGAAACACTGCAGAAATTTAAATAACACTGCTATTTGCGAAATGCATTTCATTGAATAGTTTGCTTGAGTTATTTGTTAATGAAATCATGACTGTTGTATAGTTTTAAATTTAAAAATCATTTGATGTAAACAGTGATGCAGAGAATGTTAAACGAATTTAAACTTGTTTTAGAATTCGTTTAAAGCTGCTGATTCATCTCGACTGTTTTTTTACATTGCTAATGTTTGTATTTTTAATTCAGAAAATCGAAATCTGCACATTTCATAAACCTGTCGTCATTTTTACAATTTTTAAAATCAGCTTTGTCTATAGTCTGGGAAATATAACAAAATACTTAGAAAAAGTTTTCGAAAATGCTGTCTGTTTTAAACCTAACAAATCAAAATTAATTACGACAAAGCAGTTGAGAGTTATTTGTCGAAGAGGAGGATACCTTCGTGCAGGACTTTTCTAAGGGAAATTGGGATATTATTCACATTGCGCATAAGCAAGCTACGAAAGAGCCCTTGAAGCCGGCCGGTTCGCCGAAATTCGAACCTCGGAGCGAACTACCAATGTTCAGCGACTTTACAGCTCTGCTGCTTGTTGGCCCAGTGTTTAAAGAAACAAATATTATATTAAATTGCTTTTCATGACCATATTTAAAACAACATAAGTTAAAGAACGAAGATTTCAATAATATTATGAGATTCCGTAGTCATTATAAAGAACTTCAGTTGCATATTATTTACCACAACTATTGTAAATGGCTTCTTAGGATGGTGTATAGGTTCTTTACTGTTTGCATGCTTAGTTGATTAACCCTTTATTGCATCATGTCCCATCTTGTAGACAAAAGTTTAAATTTGTTTATTCTTCTGTAAATGTCTTAACAGATTCCATTCCTGTGTTTATTCATTCTATATTATTAGAACTTTCAACTGTCAATTATAAATGGCTGTATAGCATCACTAAGTAAAGCTTTGCTATTTGGAAAATGGTTGCTACTTCTGTTTCTAAGTTACTACAATTTCTCATAGTAAACATTATATAATATTACTTACATTTTCTTATACTGCCATTTTTTACTCATAATTAGGAATTTTAGACATTTTATTTTAAATGTCAGTTTGAGAAAATCGTGAAGCAATAAATAAAGATCTACCGAAAAGAGTGAATGTAAACCCAAATGTACTGCTTATCAAGCCAAAACACCACTGGAAATGTTTATGCTTGGCAAGGAATTTCTAGAACATATGACATTTGAATCCAACAGGTACAGGTTACAAAACCGTAGCAAAATGAATTCAATCACAATAGACGAAATGAAGGTATTTTGGGGGATCTGTACGTACATGTCAGTTGTAGACTTACCATTTAGAAGATGGTAATGATCACTGCAAGCAAGGCAGGAAATGATTTCAAATGCAATGAGCGTAAATCGTTGGGAAGAGATTTGTATGCATGTACGTATATGCATGCTGTCCACTGTAGTGAACAAACTGTAGCAATTATTTAAAACAAAATTATTTTTTTATTATTACTAAGGTTATTTTAAGTAGAAAAAATACAAACATTTTCGTTTAACTTCTCTAGATTATTTGTATGCAACAAAGGGTTAAGGAAAGCACTCCGCTATGGAATTACTTTAATTTACTTAACAGTTCCAGTGTGCTGTATATATATGTATGGTACCTCAGACGCACCATAAAGTACCCAGACACATTATAGATTTTCCGATGCAGGAGAATTAAAGATGTTCGTCTAAATATTCACTACTCAACACATTTTGCTAACATGCTTTTAGAGAAAGGTACGCATGTTTTATGTTTGCGCAACAGACTATGTTTCATATCATCTGCAGTTACGAAATTATTCACTTCGCTTTAAGTATATTATTTTAGGTCTTGTTCAATATTTTAATTTTAAATCCCCGAATTTATGCATTTTTCAGTTAAAGATACTTATACACAAAATTACATATTAACTATCTATATTACTATACTTTTACATCTATACTATTACTACTTTCGTTGATATGAAAGTTAGATCATAACGAGCCGTTAAAGCAACATGTATTTCAGGTTCATCAAGAACACAGTGTACCATCAAAAATCAATTTGGGTCTCATTAACATATTGAAATATGCAGAAATAATCTTTACTGTAAGTTTTAAAGAAGTTTAAAACACGTGTATTATATCAGCTGTTGACAGAATATCACTTATTTCAAATATAGGTAAATGATGAGACGTGAGAAAATTACAAAAAATGTATAACATTGATTAACGGTTCGTGAATTTATTTTGCTTACAATGTACAACTGCAGATCAAAATTTCCTATATCGATACAAATAAGGAGAGGAAAAAATAATTATATATCTTAGATTTATCTGTTAAGTAAAACAAACTATTTTAAATTGCTTTTTGAATGCTAACACAAAAGCTATATTAAGGAGCTTGTAGATAAATTAAAAAAAAAAATGAAATACTGGAAGTCTATTCTTTGGGTCCTTCTAGATATTGAAAACGAACTTGAATATATTATTTGGCCATAAATTGCATCTATATTCTAACCCCAACAAACAGCCGAGGCCTTTTATAAGATCTCAAAGATGACTTAATAATGATTTCAAAATCTAAAGTTTAACTAAATAAAAAAGATGATTCCAGGAATATTTTATGGTGGCTTCACATAACACTGAAGAATCACTGTTTATCCTTCATTAAAAATCCCCGTGTCCAATAAGACGATCAGTATTCGTTAATAATTAAAAATAAACTGTTAATAATTCAGTGTCTAATATCACGAATGTTTACTACATTATGTATATGTATAATACATATTCTCTATATATCTCGGCGTTAAAAAAGCTCGGCTTGGATACTTAAGATATGAACAGAGACGGAAAACTTTCACATGTTGAATTAAATACATTATTTTACTTTTGTAATAGAGAAAGCCTTGATACCTATAAACAGATTCACACAGCATCATTTCTGAGTGCGCTGTGCACCCCACTATTGCGTAACGCTTATAGTTTCCTATACTTAAACTTAAATCTTCATTATACTTGTTAATTAGAAATGCCGCAGATTAGATTGTTATATTATGAATAGTTATTATTTTTAGAACAGAACGGGGAAGTACCCAAGCTAAAATGAAGAATAAAACTGGATTATTGAGAATTAAAATTAGAAGCTTGCTTTATATATATATATATGAATACATACATATAATTTATATATATATATATATATATGAATACAAACATATAATTTATATATATATATATATATATATATATATGAATACAAACATATAATTTATATATATGAATACATAAATATAATTTATATATATATATATATGAATACATACATGAATAATATTTTTTTAAAAAATGGTGAAAGGCGAATGCACTGTGACTTCTTGAAATAAAACGTTTCGTAAGATATTCATTTAAAATGTTTCTTTGTTTAATCTTCATTTTTTAAAACGTTTGGACTTTTACATTCTAACTCAAGGGTCGACAAACTCCGGCTCGCAGTATAAATAAATACCGCATATAGAGCTTCTGGCATCACGTATTCACGATTTGTTGTCTGCCACTACCGTAAAACAAGCGTTCCCATTTCTCTCAGATTTGCGTTAGTGGTAGCACGTGGTATATTCTGCCATTTCTATGGGCGCTTAATGATTATCGGGATTCTATGACATTTTTTTAGTTTCGTTTTAGATTTTTTTATATATTTATTGCCATATCACTCTCAAGAAATAGATAAAAAAAAAAGAAAAAAAAAAGAGAGACTTTGAATGTCGCGTTTTTTAGGTAGAATGGAGTGTAAATTATTTTATCACAGAGCTAATTGACGAAGTACTATGGGTACTTTTGTGGAAAAGAAATACAATATACGTCGTCGTTACGAAAGTGATCATTGGACATAATACTCGCAATTCCAAGAAAATGAACGATAGCTAAAATTGGAAAGTTTAAAACGGCGTCATTTATCGCAACACAGTTCATTTATAAAAATAATAATAATGAAGCAATAACTGAAGTCAACTTATGAATAGCCCATTTAAGCTACGTAAGGAAGCCATATACCGATCGCTGTATAATTCAATCACGTTAGATTTTAGCAGCAGAAGTGCGCCCAGAGAAAATGGATTTGTTTCAATCGGTTAGTCTTTCAGCGAGAACGGCTATTAGAAACGTTGAGGAGCTCCAAAGCCATACCAAGAGTCAGTTGAAAGAAAAGGTAAAAATTTTAAAGATATGCTGCATGGATGTTGATGAATCAACTGATCTTACTGGTTCTGCCCTCTTACTGGTGTTTATTCGATGGGTCAGTATTGAGTAAGAAGTGATTGAAGCTTCCGTGAATAGTCTACATGGAAAAACTAGCGGCAAAAATATCTTCAAGGAAGTTGAGAAATTGCTGACGCAGTGCAATTTGCAGTAAAATTATTTAAAATGCGTCACAACTAAGAGTAGTAAAAAATTAGTGGAAGACGAACATAATTAAAATGGGTAGACTTTTAAGGCTTATGAAGAAGCTAAACGTTTCAAATCTCTGGTAATTCATTAAATTATTCTTCAGCAGGCTCTTTGTAGACCTATTATGTGTTATTGAACTAATTGAGTCAACTGTTAATTTATTCAGTTTCGCGGACTTAAAAAATGATCAGTTTCGTGATTTTGTTTTAGAAATCGAAGCTGAATATCCTGACTTAACATGCAGTACAGCATTTTGATTGGTCAGGAGTGAAAAAGTTTTAATAAGGTTTGTTGATCTCACAGAAATAACAGAATTTTTTTCCGAATGAGAAAAACTATCTACAACCACTCTTTTCTGACAGTGAATGGCCGTGAAAATTAACATTTGCTATATCTTGGGTTATCTTAAAAAATGTAACTTAAAATGACGCGGAAAAAAAGTTCTGATATTTGAATAGGGTTCTATCGCAAAATCATGCTTTTTTTAAAAAGCACAAATCAGGTTAAACATAGATAAGTTTCCATGCTGTAAAACTTTAAAAATATCACCAAAATCCTCATTCTTAAAAGATTAGCGGTGAATATATTTTCTGAAACTAAATTAGAGTTACGACAGCGTTTTTCGAATTTTGATGCAAGAGCAGAAGATATTTCTTTATTTTAACGTCTATTTGACCGTACAGTTGAGGAGCTTCTGTCAGACCTCTAGCTGGAAGTGATTCATCTACAAAGTAATAATATGCAAAAAATGATGTTTAAAGAAATGGATCTAACCTAATACTGCCCACCAGCGGCCGAGCGGTAAAGTCGCTGAACACTGGTACTTCGGTCCGAGGTTCGAATCCCGCGAACGGGCTGGCTGCATGGGTGTTTTCGTGGTTTTCCCCATGTGTAACGTGTATACGAGCCAGTTTCTCTTAGAAAGTCCTCCACGAAAGGCATCCCTCCCCTTAGGCAGATAGCCATAGTGTGCTTTGCCGTAATTAAATACACACTAACCTAATACTAAAAATACATTTCGGAAGATAAATGCAGACAATCCAATTCATTTAGTCTATATGAGGAGATTTATATCTCTGACTGGGCGTACTAACTAATGCGAAAGGACATTTTCGAAAATTAAGTAGTATGTAAGGTTGTAGTACAGATAATTATTAACAGATAATCATTTGCAAACAATATTAATAACAGGAAGCATTAACTTTGAACTTCAGTAGGATGAAATACCTCAGTAAAAAAATTGCATTCACTGCATTAGTACAAAATTTAACATGTAATTTTCTATAATATGTTTATTGATAACTGGAACTATTTCTTTTAAATCAGTGTCAACAAAATGGAAACAAATATTATGCAAAAGTATCTCTTCTTAGACAACCAAGCCTAAAATATTTACAATGTGGCCATTTCCAAAAAATAAAATATTTGCTGACTCATGTTCTATCCGAACAGAACTTCTTTTCTGTCAATTCACGTCGTAAAAGAATGAAGAATTCACCTTCTTTTTATAATTTCCAGCTACCTAAGAACAAGGAAAATCTTGACAGTGGTTTTGCGCTTAATTTCATAATTTCATTATTTGTGTTTTGCAAACATTTTGGTAAGCTGAAAAGCTAATAACTGTAGCATTAACTGCATATTTTTATAATAATAAAAATACCATCGTTTAAGTTACATTATAAGAATTATAGATTTACAGTTCGGATACATTAAAGCATTACTGAACCAATTTCGGAGTCTAACAACATGTGTGAATAAGTTTATATACGCATGTGACAGAAATAATTAAATAAGCATTTATAGATTCAACAGAAGACTTTGAGACAAAGATAATTCTTTGGTGATCAATTTTAAACTGTGAATTCATTTGTCAAAGATAGGCATTGATTACAATCATTGTGATGGGGCCTGAGTAAAATTAATAAATACAGAATAATTATGCTTTTTGAGTGAGAAATCTGCATACGTGCATAAAGTGTACCGATATAAAAGCGTATCTAGGAAGAGTTTCATAATACTATCTACTTAACATGTGCGTAATAAAATAAAAGCCATATTCTCAGAAGAGAAAACTAAGTAACTAAATACAAAAGTAAATTAATAATATCACAGCTTCTTTCCAGCTTAAATTATTATCTTAGTGCTTTGATACGCATTAACAATTCGTTCAGGTTTTTTTTACTCAAACCATTTAAGTGATTTATCCCCATTTCATTATGCAGAGACATTTGTGAGATGGCAGAAAAAAAAAAGGAACGCAAAAGGGCTTTTTAAATAAACTTAAGTGTTACCGTAGAAAAATGAATTAGTCCCACAACTATAACGCTAAATCTTTAGAATGAAGCTCTTCAGCTTTTAAAAATAAATTCCCTCGGAATCTGCTAATGGACAAAGTACTAATCAATCATATATCTTAGTCACAAATTAATACGGATGGCTGCTTGTTTATTTACGAATGGAAGGGCGTTGGTTTATTATGTATAACCAACGCCCTTCCATTCGTTCTTGTTTGATGAATGGTATACCCCAAGGTTTTGTTGGAAGCATAAGGACGGTGTAACAGAAATGATATTTTCGAAGAGAGAAATTTCTATTTTGACATAAAGCTCTGTACAAGGAAAATTTTAAACAGCTGTAAGGAAATGTAATAAATAACGAAGCTGCTAACTTACGAATAAGAATTAATTACCTTTTTGTTGTTGATTAATTTGTCACAATTTATCTAAACAGAGTTAAAACGTGGTGCTGTCTTCCCCGTTCTTTGACAACTTTGAATAAATAAATATGTGCCTGTAGTCTTAAAGGTAATAATCCTCTACGGTCTTAACAATTCATTTCTGATTCATAAAAGTGTTCCATGATATATGAGTAAATGCTAATGCGAAAGGCTAACAATTTGTACAAAATGTGTGCATTTCATTAAGATATACTAGAATAAAACTTCAGATACAAGGAACCGCCTAAACAAGTATAACTTAATTATGTACTTGCATGACCCGTTTTTAAATACGTGCTCATACCGCAAGACAATATGTTGTTTCAGCAAATATTTAGGATTATGTGTTGGATTAGTAAACATGGATAGTTTCGACTTTGCAATCATAATAATTTTGAACCATAAAGGATATTCCAATAAGAGCGATATGATTTTAAACGAAATGGCTGCCATTGTTAAAACGTTATCATTGTTACTAATTTTCGTTTGTGTTTAGTACTCTTTTACAATTCAACATGCCTAAATACACGGTTCAATAACACTTCAAAACACATTGGGCAAAATTTTATTTTCTCAGACGAAGCTCATTTCTACTTGAATGGATACATTAACAAACAAAACCGTAATTTTTTGTGTGAAGACAATCCAAGAGATGCACGAGAAGCTCTTACATTATCAAAATGTTCCTGAATGATATGCAGCCATAGTGACATCATCTGACATTCTCTTTTCCTAAAGAGAAGTATGATATGTAGTTTCAATGATTGGTGAGCGGTACCAACTGATGATAAGAAATTTTTATGTTCAAATTTGGAGGACGTGTGGTTCTAAAAAGACGGTGCCAAGTGCCAGACTGTTAAGGCCAATACCGATGAATTGACAAAAAGGTTTGATGGAATGATTAATTTCAGAAAATGCAACTATTGGTTGGATTTCTAGAAGTTGTGATTTAGCATACGAGTTATTTGAAATCAGTGACCGAATATAATGTCATGTTATACATATAAGAAATTAAAAAATGCCATTAAAAATATATTTTATGGGACAGTAATGCTTTAATGTATTTTTCTGAAGCTATCACGAGGCAGTTTAAAAATTAAAATCCCCTTTTAAACACTTTAAAGCTTAAAATGTAATACGGATTAATGGGAAGAATATCAATCAGAAGCTAACAGGTTATTTAAAACATCTACTATTAATGCTATAGCATTTAAAACAGACTTTAAGTGAACCAGCTTCAAATGATTATCTTCAAAACTTGTTTCAATGATTAACTTAAGTCATTATTTAAAAAGCGTCATGGATAAGAATCGGATAATCACCAATGTAGCGTAAGATGCATTTGTTACAAGAATAACCTTAAAACGTTTCGTTAAGGATTATTCAACTTGTAAAAAGGTATAACTATAAGGTTCTGCTTAGTCTAATACTGATGCATTTCTGACACTGGTATTACGTTTGAGCCAACCTGCGAGTTATCAATACTGTGTAGCCTTTGGTTACTTAAGATTTAACTTAGCTTTAATTTGAATTTATTACATTTGAGCTCCGCCATAAACGCTGGCTGGTTTTCCAAGCATAACAAGTGCCTTCTGCTAAATTACTGAGCTTCATAAAAGGTCTTTCACCCCCCTACGTACTTTCTCCGTCTCTTTACTTAACATAGCAATAAGTCCCTTAAGTTCAGCTTGAGTCTCAAATTAGTCTATGCTTCCAAAAGAGTTGAGGCTCTACATCACAGTGGGAAAGTGCTTCATCTTCTTGTTCTCCCTTCAGATTTATCTACTATGAAGAAAATTTACTTCCGGAACTCATATATTTCAGGCTGTTTAAAGACTCTCTGAGCATCTAATAACAGCAGAGAAAAGTTACCTGTGTAAAACTAACGTATTGGCAAAGTGTCACAGAATCAATGTCCTAAATACATTAGGTGTACATTTTAATGCATCTTTAACTGTTACTGCTCATCGAAACGTCTTTTAGAGAGACTATTTAAGAGACCATTAAAAGAGGTTATTTAAGATACAGGAAATGCAATGGTACATAATAGCTAAAAACTGTGTTTTCTGCTTAAACCCAGACATCATTTCTTTCGAAAACTTCAAAGGACAATGTGTTGAGTAAGACTTAGTTCTTCTTACGTTCCCTTTAACGGAACAAAGGTGATAGTTTTCATGTTCTTCACTCCCAAAATAATACCAATAACCTGGCCCAGAGCGTAGAGCATTGGTCTCGGCAGACAATTTCCGCACTCTCAGCCATGAATAATTAGTTAATGCAATCCGTAACAAGTGAAGTTCTATAAGAATTGCACTCAGCCAGTCCTATAGCTACAAAGCAATTGACTTTTTCAAGTACATACATATTTTCATCCAAAAATAATAAAAAATGTGACTTTATCTATTGGCCGTGTCGGTGTTCTGTGAGTATACGGTAACCAGGAAATTCTCTGTGATATAAAGCAGCGGTTCTCAACTTTTTGACTTAAGCGCACCGTCTAAACAAAAATTGGAAACCTGTAGTACCACCACCACAAAGCACTACTGCCATCACCACTCATGAACAAAGCTCAGATCGCATAAATTTACGATTGTTAGAGAAATAACTCAATCAGTATGTTGAGATTTTAATTTTTGGATTTAATAGTTAAAACTACTTTGCTTCTTTGCGTACCACCTAGTTTTCTCTTGTGCACCACCAGTTGAGAACCACTGATATTGAGGAATAATTGTTTCTGACAACTGATAGATTGTACATAATAATAATAATATTGCAAAGGATTAGATGAACGTTATAAATGGCAATAGAACAATAATGGGTATTTTGATTTGAAGTTTTTAACTGTATTTCTGTTTGTTTCTTTATACTGTAGTTTTGTTGGGTGTTCTGCGTTAACCATGAGGCCAATTATTATCAGCCAGCAAGGTTCCAGCACATTCGTATATTACATTACATTATAATGATGCAGATAATTAAGTATTTGTTATAATCATACAGATAATTTAATAGGAAGACATCGTGATAATAATCAATTATAATAATACATATAATATGCACAATATTAAGTACTAATAGAGCCCCTTTTAAGCAATTATATAAATTAATAATTCCTTATTTAAAAGTAAAGTGGTCAATTTAACTGGGAAATTGATATGGCTGCTGTATAAGAGAAATCCATATAACAATATAAGCTTAGCAACTTCGATATAAACTGTTGAAATCAGTTTAATTTTCGCATCCTTTAATTCTCAAATACATTAATCAGACAAATAAGCCAGAAAATTAACTTAGAATGCTCATTCTTTATTTATGTGTACCAGGGCGTTATTGTCTATTTTATGACTTCACTTGATGAGTAGTGGATTTGAAATTATTTACAGAAAAGTTAAACGTTATATCAACTAATCAAAACTGCAAATAATACAACAGTTGATGGGTAGTAATATATCTCTTGACGCAGAAAACGCATGATGCTCATCGAATGCTAGAGATCTCAAATTGATGAATAGAAAGATTTATATTTCATTCAAAAATAAAAATTGGAGATTATAATTAAAAGCTTTCAGTGAATGACTATAACGTAGCTATACATTGATGCGTAAGAACTCCATTCAGAAGAAACACATATATTAAAATTCTTATTTCATTATAAGAATGTTATATAAGAAACGTAATTTAAAGAATTAAAATATTGACTAAGAAAAGAGTACCGAAATGTTTACTCAAATTTAGTTAAGAGTAGTTATTGAACATTAACGTTTAAAAAGTATCTTAATTTAGAGCCTTTCTCCGCTAGTTTGTTTTCGTTTAACTACTGAGCAGAAGAATCAATCAAATATTCTTCAAATTTAACGAAACTTCGCTTTCAAAATTTCCAAAGTTTAAAATTAGACAAAATGAAGTGATTGTCTTATGAATTGATTGTGATTATAGTGGATCTGATTGTCTTATGAATTGATTGTGATTATAGTGGATCTGATTGTCTTATGAATTCATTGTGATTATAGTGGATCTGATTGTCTTATGAATTCATTGTGATTATAGTGAATGGACTTGTGCCTAGAATCGAATCCTTGGGAAGGCATGGATGTTTGTTAGCGTATAGTTTCTTTGTGGCAGGAAGGCATGAATGCTTTTCAAAACATTCAGATCAAAAGAGAGGTTAGTGGTAAAAGACCCCAATGCAGATTCTCTGTCAAGACTACAATGGAACTAACCAAACTAGTACTTAAGGGACCCAAGAACTAGACCAATGGATACAGTATGAAGCATTGCCGGCACCAATGCATCCGAGTAGGCATATTAGATATTGCCGGGCCTTGTTAAGATTCCTCCCATGCCAGGTGTCATATCTTTTCTTCTTGGGCGTATTATAAGTTCTGAATATATATATTTAATTCTTAATGTAGAAGTATCGTAATGCGGGAATTGCATAAAACCAGACATTTAACGACACCAACACTTTATTAACACACAAACAAAACAAGAACAAACATTTAACACAAAAATAGAAACACGTTTATCATTACGCTGGCATACAGCGGGATACCTTCATTGCTTCTCTACTAAACGTCTCTTCTCTAGTAAGTCACGTGAGGGAAAGGCGTTGCAGGCCATTCAGCTAAACTGCGCATGCGTGGTCATCACGTCATGACACCACCCCTGTAAAAGATTTGATTGCGTCTTTCAAAGACCTATCAAATCAACACGTAAAAATTTCTTGAAAAAATAACGTTCATGAAATTTTCGAACTTAATTAACAAATTCTTACCATTTTAAATTAAATTTACTTCAACATAAATTCAGTAATCTTAATTATTTAAAAGATGCAACATTCAATTAACTTTTCAAAATTAAATCTTTCACATCATCATAATCATACAAGCAATTATCATATAAACAAGACAATACAAATAAATTATTAAAATTAAACATAATAGTTTAGCAAACTCTGACTAAATTATTAAACATATTACATAACGTTAGAATAAAGCTTATCATTTTAGCTCTAAAAATGTTCAAACTAAATAGTCAAACTGTCTTATAGTTCATAACGTCAGTCATGGGAACGATCCGATCCTTTTCAAAAACTCTTGAGTCAACGAAGCAGCAAAATTAGCTCCTTGGTTTATTGGTTTGGTTTATTTAATTACGGCAAAGCACGCTAGGGCTATCTGCCTAAGGGTAGGGATGCCTTTGTTGAAGACTTTCTAAGGGAAACTGGCTCGTATACTGTTACACATGGGGAAAACCACAAAAACGCCCATGCAGCCAGCCCGTTCGCGGGATTAAAACCTCGCATCGAACTACCAGTGTTCAGCGACTTTACCGCTTGGCCGCTGGTGAACAATTAGCTCCTTGATCCGAAGCAACGATCTGAAGGATTCCAGTGCGTGTAAAGATTTGCAACAACATATCGCATATTGATTTGGCATTCAGATTCTTCAAGGGTACCGCTTCGGGTCGTCTTGTACATTGATCATCAACACAAAGAATATATTTATAACCTCGACAGCTTGGCTTTAAAGGTCCGATGATATTCACATTAATTACCTGTAATGGTTCGATAGGACGTGTTACTGCCGTAATCGGAACTTCATCAAAGGGACGCTTTTTCACTTGAAGTTGGCAAAAAGTACAAGTATATATTCATTTACATCTTTCTTGATTTCAGGCCAATAGAAGGAATATCTCAAACGTTCGGCTGTCTTCTTCATTCGTAGATGACTTCCCCATAAGCTAGAATGAGATAAGTTCAAAATTTGTCTTCTTTCTCTAGTAACAATTAACTGGTGAACTCTTTCTCCTAAAATTTTACCTTTACGATACAAAAAGTTGTCAATAACAATAAAGTTATTACTTCCGTTCTTAGCATTTTGCCAGCACGTTTTTAAAGATGGGTCATTAATTTGTTGCACGCGAAACAGTTCTGAATTCGAAACACATTAATCGTGTCTCGTGCTACCTTTGGAATCATCCTTACCTGTATCTTCATATACAAGAGCACGACATTCTATTATTTTCTTAACAGTTTCATTACACTCTTCATTAATTAGGTTTTTCCTATCATAGTTAAGTATTTCGTCAAAATTTTCAGTTTCATAAAAAGGCATTTCAACGAAACTATCACTAGTAATGTTTACATTTTTGCATTCAAAATTAAACTTTTGTTTATCATCTCCAACTAACTCATTAAAAGCACTTAACAGCAAAATCATTACAATCATTACATAACTTATCCATCATTGCACATGTTATAAAATTAGGTGACATAAATTTATCCTCTTCAGAATACATCACTAAAGGTAGGTTAACAAGAGGAGCTTTTAAAGATTGTACGAAAGCAGACGTGAGGATAACCCTTCCATGTGGCGTACGGTATTTTTCTGGTACAGTGTCAGCCTTGACAACGATTAATTGCGTGCCTGTATCTGCTACTGCATTAATTAATTTACTATCACATATAAGTTTAACAGTCGGCAAGTCATCGACTAATTCCTTAACTTCTTGATTCACAATAAAATATTTAGAAGAAATCTATTGCTGTTACGGCTTTAGAAGTATTCTCAATTTCTTCTCTATCAACCTTTTCCTTATCTTCATGCAACAATATATTATGATACTTAGAATTACATTTTGAGCATTTTATTGAGAAGAGCAACTTTTCGTTCTACACTTCCTTTTGAAACAAAGAAAGCACCGATTAAAAGCTTTTAAACACTTTTTCCTTTCTTCCGGGGACATAACGCATTTTTCCGAAACCTGATTTTCGCTTTCACAAAATACCCAGGAAAAGTTCGAACAGCTGCAATTTTGCTTACATTAGAGGAATAGCTGGAGCCAAACGGGTTGGCGTTGAACGAATTCTGAGTGTGGAAGTTGTTTCGTTTTCACTGGGTCAAGAATGCTTTCCAAGAGTATTAGCGTAACTCTTAGAATAAAATAAATTTAATGAAGTTCGTTCGCGACTTTCAATTTCCCGGTTTAGAAATTTTATGAGGTCGTCGACATTAAATTTTTTTTTCGTCTGCTTTTTGACGAGCAAAATCAAGCGTTATATCCTGAGGTATACATTTCATTAATAAAGGGGCCCACCAGCGGCCTTAGCGGTTAGACGTTGAACACTGGAAGTTCGGTCCGCGGTTCGAATCCCTCGAACCGGCTGGCTGCATGAGCGTTTTCGTGGTTTTCCCCATGTTTAACGTGTATATGAGCCAGTTTCCCTTAGAAAGTCCTCCACGAAGGCATCCCTCCCTTTAGGCAGATATCCCTCGTGTGCTTTACCATAATTAAATAATAAAATCATTAATAAAGGGTACAGTAAACTTCCGTATGATTCAGTTTTGATACCTATGGAATTTAGCGACCTTACTTGTACGTTACATGTGCCATATAATTCTCTCAAAGCACGAATATCATTTGAACTACGGGCAGGTGGTAAATTTAATAGTTTATGCATGTACGAATTAATAAGGAGGTCTTTCCGACCATATCTGTTTTTAAGAATTTTAAGTGATTCGTCGTAGTTTTCTGGCGATGATGAAAATCCTTCTATTGTTTTTAAAACTGCACCCTTTTTCCCTCGTTTTTAAAGCTGTTGCTTTTTAAGCAAGTAGTTAAACTTATCCACTTCAGATAGTTTTTCGTTTTGATTTATTACCATGTCTAATGTCTACCACACTTCAGCGTTTCCATAAAATTTATCAATCATAATCTTTGGAAATTTAACATTGTAACCAGAAATTTTATTGACACCAGAAATAGATAAATTATTACTATCATTAGAAGAACCATTCGAAACTAGCGAATTATTGCTATTTCTTTTTTTTTCTCAATAATTTCATGCCTCTAAAACACGAAATGGAGATTTCGCAATCTTTTCTTCGTATTTCAAGGCACTTTCTACTTCGTTTTCAATATTATTAATATCAGGAGCTTGTTACTGTAATAATGGCTGAACGAATAACTTTCCGTTCTTTCTTAGATTTCGTTAGCTCTTCAGCCATTTTGGTAACCTTGAATTTTACTTTACCAGAAAATAAATTAAACAAAGTACTTCTTACCTTTCTGAAAACTCACTTACGCGTTGACTTGTGAACTTCTAAGAATGATGTATCCTCCGTTTCTGACACCATTGTCATATCTTCTCTTCTTAGGCGTGTAGGTTCTGGACATATATATTTAATTCTTAACGTAGACGTATCGTAATGCGGGAATTGCATAAAACCATACATTCAACGACACCAACACTTTATTAACACACAAACAAAATAAGAACAAACATTTAACACAAAAATAGAACCATGTTTATCATTACGCTGGCATACAGTGGGCTACATTCATTACTTCCCTACTAACTTAAAGTTACAACATTTTCATTGAGACAAGGCGGGACAAATGGAATGAAATGAAAATTGTAATTTAGTAATGAAAGCAGATTAATAATTCAAAAAAGAATATATTTTATTGTGTACATTCATATACTTGTCTAAAAATATACAAAAATTTATTTATTATTAACTATTGGTAACAATAAAAATATTTGTAAAAAACTATAATTTGAATATTATGCTTTCTAATTAATTTAAAATTTTATATAAAAATTTTTTTCTTTCACGGTCATATTTTTTATCCGAGTGAATACTTTGCAATGGATTCGGATCATTTATTAAAATGTCGTGAAATTTCTCACATGAATTGATCAAATTATATTTTAACCTTAATACAGTTTTAATATTTAACTGCGTATTTTTTAATTGTACCTATTTTATTGATACTGGAAAAAATACGTCCTGTTGCTGCGTTTGTTCCTGAAGGGAGAGCGCGTGTTCTACAATTGTATTTTTTAATATTTCATATAATCATTCATAATAATTATTCTGTTTAAAATGGAGGAATAACTCCGTCCATTTTTTGTCTGTTTTCACATTTGCAGACAAATAACATTTAATTTTTTTTTCAGTAATATATCTTTTTACCAATGACACCTTATCAAAAAGTTCATTTTCGCAAATATTATTTTTCGGAAAATGGTTACTAATATATTAAAAAGATTTTTCCACATAATTTCCATAAAATCTCTTTTTTTAATGTCACCCAGTTCTTTTATATTTGATTTCTGCGCTTTCACATAAATCCTTCAAACTTTCAACACGCACAGTATATATATAAAAATACGAATACATTTTTGCAATAATATTTTCAAGATCCACTGGAAGTAATTCAGATGCTGTTTGAATAGTATTGTGTAGAATGTGCGCTGCACAACCTACTCCAATAATTTTTTGGTTCAAATGTTCGTTAAGTTTCGTAAAATCGTTATTGATGCCTCTTCTAGCTTTTCCACCAAAAGTTTCGTTAGTATTATCCTCACAATAGGCAATAATTTTATTGTTCAAATTATTTTTTTAAAGAATAATACTTATTGAGTCAAAAATTATTTATGAAGTTTCACACGGCAATGAAATAAAATCTAATATTCTAATTTTAATTCCTGTTTCAGGATCAAAAAGTTTAACAATTGTGGGAAATAATTTCAAATATTTGTGGTTGGAAGCATCATAATATATGGATATAAATCTGCATTTATCTAATTATTTCTGCAATGTGGAAACGAATATATGGAAAAACCATTACAAATAACTGCTTCTGTTTTTGTCCTTGCAGATGCAAATTTTGTGTCGTACAATGTTTTGATCATTTGCGACGTACAATCAATTGATCTGAAACTTTGATTTTGGTTTTTGGTGTGGAAAGCAAATAGCCCTTCAGCTAATGCTAGCTGTTCCTCCGTTAACAATACATATTCCTTGACGAAACGTAACGTCAATGATCGAACACCACCGAGTAAATCTAACTCGTTATATTGCCTAATTTAGTTTACTCTGCATGCATTTTATGTGGTTTTTATTCATGTATTTTTTATTTCTTTATATTTACTATAATAATTAATACATAATAGGTAATATATTTTTACAGTACATTTAAAATAAGAAATGCAGATGTTTTCTAAAAAGCGGAACATTTTTAAAAATCAGCGGAACGCGGAACGGTCCTCCAAAAAGCGGCCAAAATCGAGACGTGTGGTCAGTTTATACTAACCGTCTTTTCTGTTCTTTAGTAAGTCACGTGAGAGGGAAGCGTTGGAGGCCGTTCGGCTAAACTGCACATGCGTGGTCACCACGTCATGACACCAGGAATTTATCCCAGGCCTTTGGGATGTGCCAAAAGCGAGACTAGATCAACATATACATGTAGAAAGTAGGCAAGCATCAATGTAGACCAGCGGTGATTGAGGTTTTTGTAAACCTTGTAACTGTTAAGCTTCTTCCCAGTTTTGAGAGAGAATGTCCCAAGGGATGGTCCAAGGATCTCCCACGGCTCTTTCCCTACCTCGCTTCCCAGTCTCTAGAGAGGACTATTGTCTCATCATGCATTTTGTAACAGATTTAAATAATATTAAAATCTTGTAGTTTAAATAATTTAAATAGATGAACATTAAGGTATTTGTGAATGGCAATATTTGAAACCAGACTCGAGTGCCTCGTGCGACTCTCGCACGAAGAATGTAATTTATTTTTAAATGATAGAATATGTTCTTTCTCTTCTTGTTTGTATGTCACCATTTTTTTTGAGTGTTAAATAAAAGTTATTGCTGTGTTCCATCATTGGAGTTGCTTCATTTCGCCAAAGAAGCATCACAGTCCTAATTATTTTGGAGGCACCGACGAGATCAAATAATCGTGCGTATTTTTATTTTATTAGTTCATCATTGAACATAATATTAGTGATACCAGATTATTACCTCCTGTTAATATTGAATTGCTTTATTTTATTAGTTCATCATTGAACGCAATATTAGTGATACCAGATTATTACTTCCTGTTAATTTTGAATTGCTTTATGTTATTAGTTCATCACTGAACGCAAACCAGATTATAACTTCCTGTTGATATTAAATTGGCTTATTTTATTAGTTCATCACTGAACGTAACTTCCTGTTGATATTGAATTGTCTTATTTTATTAGTTCATCACTGAACATAATATTAGTGATACCAGGTTATTACTTCCTGTTGATATTGAATTGCCTTATTTTATTAGTTCATCACTGAACATAATATTAGTGATATCAGGTTATTACTTCCTGTTAACACTGAACTGCCTTATTTTATTAGTTTATCACTTGAACGTAAACTTAGTGATACCATTTTAATGCCGTTTCTACTAGAGCTCAAAGGAAAAGAAAAATAGCTGAAGAGAAGATCTTGGAACCGATGAAGGAAGAAAATAAAGCATCCAACGATATCTTTGAAGAAGAAGTTGAATCACCGGAATTAAACGTGGAAGATTTTCACGAAAATTTGAAAAACGATAAAGAAATTAATATAGAGAATCATTTTGCAATGCAGCGTTATCATCATCTTTCGGATTTTGATTTAATATCAAAGCCGCTGCTAATACACGAAGAAAGCAATTGTCGAAAGCAAATGACAATTAAATATTATCCGAAAGGCACAGATGAACTGAGGAAAGGCTTTGCCGTGAAATATAGCCGAGGAACTGATCCACCATGAAAGAGATCTAGGCGCCGTCAAGGAAAAAAAAGAAGACTGATTTGAACACTGTCAATTTTCTTCCTATTTAAATGTGGTGTAAAAATATTTGTTTAAAATTTAAAATTTTCGGCCTGAAAATTTGAAGTTATCTTTTCTCTTTAAGCAATTGAGCAAGCCGAGTTTATAAACTTTCGAAATTTACAGAACTTTTCCCTTCGGTAAAAGTCTCTCCGTTGGGGGAGAGGTTGTAACAGGTTTAAATAATATTAAAATCTTGTAGTTTAAATAATTTAAATAGATGAACATTAAGGTATTTGTGAATGGCAATATTTGAAACCAGACTCGAGTGCCTCGTGCGACTCTCGCACGAAGAATGTAATTTATTTTTAAATGATAGAATATGTTCTTTCTCTTCTTGTTTGTATGTCACCATTTTTTTGAGTGTTAAATAAAAGTTATTGCTGTGTTCCATCATTGGAGTTGCTTCATTTCGCCAAAGAAGCATCACAATTTCTTATGTCACCTTGCCTCACATATACGCTCCATACCCATTTCCGTATTCGAACCCGAGTCCATAGAGAGGGCAATCAGTAACACAAGCTATTATACTGGCTGGGCGGTCGAACTAGACAAACAGGTACAGATCGGGCAACGTGCATTTTCGCAGATACAGTAGGTATCATTGGGTTTTGCATATTGTTAAAGAACCAACGACAGCTGATGAAAGCAGCATCCACCCTCTCTCTGCTACCAGCGGTTAAAAACCGGCTCATGAAAGTACTCCTACGGTGTTTCAGAGCTTTGCCATTCTCGCCTACATTTATTGAAATATCAATTAGTACATAAATTCGCAGGTAATAACCCTGTGTAGAAAGTTGTAAAAAATGCTTACTATAAATTTACAGAATTACCTTTTAAATGTTTGCACAATGCCCATTTACATATATGGTTAACACAAAATATTTATGTTTGCATTATAAAAGTTTTTTTTCTGCTGGAAGCATTACAATTTTTACTCAGGTTTCTAAAATGTAAGAAATCAGTTGTTTACAGTTCCCAAAGTCTTTTTCTTCTATCAATAACATCTACGGGAACACAATGTCCTTTATTAATTATCGCTATACATGCAGTTTTAGTCTCTCTTCAGTGGCGTTCTGAGGGAGACAAATCTTTAAGCAGTGATTTTGGTTCTTGTTTATTCATGGTTGAGAGTATATTCCTCAAAATTATATACAATCCAACAATCGTACACAAAAGGCGTGCGTACTTGCAAAACTCTATTTAGAAGGATGTTAATATTATATATAATTAGTACAAACACATACTTAAGAAATAACTTTAAGTACCTATTTCCGAGTTCTTATTATACAGCTGTATGCATTTTAGTATTCATACATCACGAAGAATTTCATGGTACTTTACACGAGTGCATTATCTGGGACTATGCAGAATGCATTATTCATGGAAAAAATTCAATTAATTAGCATTAATAAATGTGTTAACTTCTTTAATACTTCTCAGATGTCCGTTTCTGATGATGTAAAGGCTATTCTTCATAACTACGTTCCCGTGTTAACATGCTTCATTAATGGAGGCTATTTCTAGTTTTTAAATATTACAACTATTTTAAAAATTTCGAAATTTAAATCAGCTCTTGTTAAATCTATACGATGTTAGTTTAATTAGCAGAGCTAACGTTTCATATTTGTTCCATTTATCGTATTACTGAAATACATAACGAAGAAAATTTGCATTTAGCTGCCATTTTCTTCACATTAAGCAATGCAAATGAAGTTACTAAGTTTCATACAGAGGAGGACGAAGCTTAAGAGACAAGGTTAGTCAAGTCAAATCATGTGAGGTCTCATCGTGAAAGAAACATTATTTGAATCCGATTTACTTGTTTCGTAAGTTCGCTGGGAAAAACGCCTACGTGAAAACGTGATGGTCTTAGGTCCAAACTTCATGTCAGCATGCTTCGTTACAATGTCCCAAGTTCCAAAAGTCAAACATGATATTAGCTAGTAAAGTTGAAGGCCTGTTGTAAGCTGTGAATATTTCCATTTTATGAAAAGAATGGTTAATAACAAAAATAAATAAATAAATAAATAAAGGTGCAATCCGCCGAAGAACCAATATTAAAGCAACTAATAACAAGCGATACGAATCTTAATATGAGTAAATACGCAGGATTATATTTTCGAAGGTTAAACAGAATCTGCTGCCTCAGCTGCCAGAGAGTAAATGGCGGAAAATAAGCATGTTCCTAAGTAAAAATAACACGGCGAAATTTGAGGAAGGTCAACTAAATGATCGAAAACGAAGCTTTTACTATTTTTCTTTGCCTTCCCTCCTTTCTTAAGCAAGCTTACAATTCGGTTAACGAATTTAAAGACAGTTATTCTCTATAAAAGACAGTTTATTGACAATATCTGTATAAAATTTAAATCCTATTTTGTCCTGACCAAATTAAGAAAAAAATCTCAAACATGACGCATAAGCATTTAAAATTTATGTAAAACGAAGATAGAGATTGTTTTAAATACACAAAATAAGATTAATAAAGTTGCGATATTTAAGTTTAACTAACATCTAAGATTTAAGATGACACTTTTCTTTATGGTTCGTTATATCACGTGCTCAGTCCATAGGTTTATAGCAAGTGGTTTGGTATAAATTGAGAGAATGAACTGTAACTGGTGTGACATGCAGTACAGATTTGGTGGTTACTGCTGTCGGGCAGTTTGCCTGTTAGAAAACCGTTGTTTTAATTAAAAGTGAATGCTAACGTCGAGTAGGATCACTAGTGTTGTGTCCAGTTAATTTTGTTGTACGTTCCAGCCAGTAGCTGTAAGTTAATGGGATTTATAATTTTTCTTGCTTTATTTAAAGCTTTTTTTTACCAGCGGTGAGGAAAAAAAGTTAACATTTAATATTTTTCTATTCAATCAAGCAAAGGCTGATAACTCGTCCACACAGTAAAGGTGACGGATTGATATAAGAAAGTGATTGTTTTACAAATTTTAAAAACCACAACTCATAATTTTTATGTCTTATTTTTTATTCAACAAAAATGGTACGATTGTTCTTTCTTTACTATTATTTATTTTATGGTGTTCAATTTAAGTATCATCTTTTAAATAAAATGAGTAAAATATTTGTGCTCCAAGAGGACGGAACTTCACATGTCCACAGTTTCTGTATAAATCTGATGTCAAATTAAGCTTGAACTTTCTTTGATATACAGCATGTAATAACAAATTTAAAACAACAATAATTCAAACAAAAAAATTCTTTCAGCCGGATATTATCATGCAGTTCGTTTTGTTAAACTATTTTATTCATGATTATGAAAACTAACCATCTTATGCAGTCCTGAGAAAGAATTATCTATGATAGATTTTGTTCAATTTATTTTCCTACTTGATTATTTCCTTTCTATTTTTGTTATATTTAACCACCATAATATTGTCAGTTGTAAAGCTGCATGTTGACTTTATCCTAAAACGCGTAGTTTCTTGTATCGCAAAAAGCAAACTATAAATCTTAAGAGTTATAGCTAAACATATATTTCCTCAACTGAAGTCTGATTCAAGTTAGCATTGACTTTATATCTCTTTGTTTTATTCTTTCCCCTTTCTGGTGTTGACCATTGTTTATCTTTCTGATAGAAACCCCATCTCTTTATAACGCGATCTATTTTTTAATATTTTATCAGATCAACTTCTTTATTAGCTTTCGCCTTTTATTTTTACCTCAGCTAAAAACCTATTGCTTTATACTTTAGTTTTACTTATTGTTTCTTTCTAGAGCCAGGTACAGTCGGATTTAGTTTCAGGATACTTGTAAAAAATAACCACTTACGATTAGTTATTTTCACAACGTAAAATTTTCCGAATTTTATCTGCGTAGCTAACAGACTATCAAGCTTAGAAGTTCAGCTTGTCAAACGGGAATTTTTTAATACAAAATCATTAAATTTCTGCATGCGCTGAGAAAAACAAATGTACCTTAAGCCAGATTTTATTTTATGGTTTAATTTTGTTTTGCTCAGAAATTTTCGCATTGCTGATAAAAAGTAAAGAACTTAAGAAGAGTTAAATAATTTTAATAGATTAAATGATGGTAAAACGTTCCTTCTGTACATGCATTTTTATCTCTGAAGTATAATAATTAATGAATATTTCAGCAAGATATATATTAAACACAATTCTGTGTTTTAAACAGAATATATGAGTAAAATATAATATAATAAGACATTTTTAACTGTACTGTTAATCTGCGCCTCTGGTATGTGATTGCTAGATATTTTACATAATGATATAAACGAAATACTGCCATAAAACCCATAAATTGAAAAGATTCTTGTAACCAATTTGAGTAAGCTTAGACTGAGATATTTTATTCTGACAAAGTATTGTAGTAATATATTGTGGGAATGATGCCTTGTGGGGAATGATGCCTTTGTGGAAGAAAGCATTTTCTCATAGTCTTTACCTAAGATAAACTACATATTAACCAACTTTGTTTGAATTTCTTTAACTAAAGTTCAACTTGTTAATTGCTTCAACTAGCGTTCAACTTTAGTTGAACGTTAGTTGATGCATATATTCCTACAATATTTTATTCTGACAAAGTATTGTAGGAATATATACTTCTTGTGGGGAATGATGCCTTTGTGGAAAAAAGCATTTTCTCATAGTCTTTACCTAAGATAAACTACATATTAACCAACTTTAGTTGAATTTCATTTATTTATGTTTTCACACAACGGTTTTTTGTGGGGTAAGTGTAACCTAGAAGAAGTAAAAACTTTGTACACTAAATTTTCGTTCTCATTATTTATGATTTTTACCAGCGCACCAAAGGAAAAGGTAGAATGCGAAAAATTGAAAAGATAAGTTCTGAAAATAGCTGCGTGAATTTCCTGTGTTCCTATTGGTCCGTCATAGAGGAAGTGATAAATCTCTTCTAATCTTCAGATTCTGCGAAATTAATAAGTAACATAGCTGCTTGAGTGCCTGTTTGTATTTTTTCTGCTGGATTCTTTGCTGCTCTGATTTTACCAACACATGGAATGATCGAAGTTAGGAAAGCATTAATTTTTTCCTCTTGAATCCATTTAGTAGCATCGTTTAGGTCTTTCGGTGGGGGGGGTGAATTTTCCTTTCAGTTTCTCGCTGTAAATAGCTTGAGGGGGATTTTTCTGCACTGGGATTGAGGCAGTCTTTAAGCTAGGAAAGTTTTCTTCAGAGTTCGGGAACTTTAGGCTGGAGTGCGCTGCTTTTCTTTTCAAATATTTTTTTATACTCGCTGCAACCTCTATAGCTGCTCACGTGACAGAGTCCGCAGAAAATACATTTTGGCTTATCTTCGGGTTTCATGGTGCATTGATTTCTTCGATGTTGTTGCCCGCACTTCACGCATCTAATGGGATTACTGCAATTGAGTGACCGAATTGCTGGCAGCGGTAGAATTGGACTGGCCTTTTTGGGGTTGAATATTTCTATGGTGACTTTGAAACTGAACATATTATTGAGCTGGTGAATCTTATTTCCTTCAGGTGATTTTTTAGTTCCACTAGGTAGATGGGAAGTGTATTTTATTTTTTGCTTTTGGTCCTTCATGATTTTTGGAAACCTGCTTGACTTTTCAATAGGATAGTTCCTGAATTTAAGGTCTCGGCGTATGGCGTCTTCTTTGATAGTAGCGGGGAGGTTCTTCATAATGACCCGAATTGGTTTTTCGAATTCTAACCGGTAGCAGTGATAGGGAATCCTTTTTTTGATTAGAAGTTCATTCATCGCGGTGTAATCTTTCAAGTCCTTAGTGTATAAGAAGATGGATTTTCCTCTTATTTGGGATTCGTGGGAGTCTGTGCAATTTAGCGAGAACATTTCATCCAAAGTCATCCAATCGATTTCGTCTTGTGAAAATACAATGGGTGGGGGCGGGTTATCAGTGTTGGCTCCTAATTCGGGGTTTTCCTCTGCGATTTTCCTGAGTAACTGAAAACGGTTCTCTTCTGGTATCTCCATCAGTATCGGCTTTTCTTGAATTTTCGCAGTCTTCTTTGGGGTAATCCAATAACTTTCATTATCCGGGATTGTGGCGATTTGCTCCATTCGCTGCCTCTTCCTTACGAGTTGGTTAGTTTTCCTTGCATGTTCTATCACAAGTTTGTTCTGTTATTCGGGAGTTTTTGCTTCCTTTAATCGTTGTTCGAATTCCAAGTGTTGTATCAGATAATCCGTTCCGAACTCCTGGAGAAGTTCCTGCATTTTTCTTCTTTGGCTCTTTCTGCATTCTTAATTTCCTTCTCTGAATTCGCATTCTCCTTTTTGGTTTTCGCTTTTTGCCCTGTGTACGTTCCGTTGTTTAAAAATAGTGGACTGTAAATTAACTTGATGTTACTTCAGTATAGAACTCAAAAAACCTCAGACTCCTAACGTCGACCGAAACTTCTTTATTGACTTTCAAATAGTAAGTTAGGCGAAGAGGAACGGCGAAGACCACACAAACTCCGACTTCAGTGGCGGCTTACCAACACAAACTCAGAAGAACCTCCGCTTAGTTGAAACTCCAGTAATTCACAGCAACCTCGAAGCTCTAACCGCGAGCTTTAAAAACCTAACAAATTTGCGTCTGCGCCGCTCCTCGGTACAAAGAAAGAAATACAATTTGCATAACATCGAACAGCCTGAGTCTGTGATCCTTCAAAAAATCCTCACGTTTTGAAGTAGATAGCAGAGACAAAGTCAATAATCCAGAATCCGTGCAGTCACTAGCTTCATCAGCCGTATTTACTGCCCTAAAGAAAAGGACATACTTGCCGCGAAACCCTAAGGGATCACTCGCCGAAGTCTAAAAGATACTCATTATAACTATAAGTAAAGTAACTGACCGCCTACGGGACTGGGTCAGTTCGTAGAAAATTGAGCAGTAAACCAAAGTACGTTCACACACTTTCGGAGTCGCAGCTCAGACAGGTATTGCTGTTGAATTGAATTTTAAGATTTAAGTGCAAAGAACCTGATATTTAATAAATAAAGGTAACACAGAAAACTTTAAAAAATGTACCTTTGGGCATAATATAAAATCTGAAACTTTCAGAATGTTTTTATTTATTGTTTCTAAGGATGTAATTGATGTTTGTAACGGCGAAATTTCTCTTGTTGCCAACGCTTTGATTTTAGAAACATTAAGAAAGAGTAAGTGAGTGAGTGAGTGAGTTTTTTGGCGCAAAAACCAAAGATGATTATGATGCGCCAAACAAAAGGTGGCATTAAGAAAGAGGACGTACCTTTTCGGGCATTCGTTTAAATGTGGAAGTGTGCTTTAATTAAACGCAATGTTTTTTAAGTTTAATCACGTTTTTTCGGAGAATGTTTTTAGCTACTTCATTTTTGCAAGAGCGATGATTTTATATTTCCCAATTTTTAGTGGAGGAGATTGAAAGTTAATAAAAATTCGGATGTTTGAGTGACTTGCAGACCATGAAATTTGTTGCATTAACGCCAGAAGCTCGAGTAATAACATATATTCTTTGTCGAAACAGAAATTTCAATTTGCTACTGCATATTATTTATCAAATAAGATGTAGCTTCCTCTTTTTAGTGTTCGAAATCAGTATGTGGAATATTCTACAAATCTGAGTAAAAGGTATATTTCATGCCATTTCCCATTCTCAAAAGTTGCGTTTGCTTTCATAAGATATTCATTCTGTTTGTATTGCTTTGAGATTACATTTATTATATCATCATAAGTCATTCGTTAATGATCTTCGTTGTATGCATTACATATTAACTTGATTGTGTATGAGTGTCACCAGTGATCTCAAAATAATGTGCAATAAATGATGTTACTGGTCATCTCAAACGAGTTTCAGAAACGTCGAAAAAGCTACCCTGTCTACTCTTCCAGTAACAGAGAGCAATTATTCAAATGAAAACCTACTTTACCTTGTTTAGTTTTTTTCCTGTGAGAATTCATTCATTTTTAGTAAGAATGTGCTTTGTCCTACAAATGATCTGACTTGATTATATTCAGAGCCCGTGTTATGTACCAATAAAATTTAAATTAATAATCAGGTGCATGAAATTCCATATGAACCAATCTAACGAATTCAAACATGTATTAGCAAATTGCTTTTACGGAAATTAAAATACATATTAGTTGTTCTCAAACGTTACCTTCAACTCACAAGCATATAGCTGCAAATAATCCTTACCCACGAGCGTATGCTGCTCGACTTGCTCTGAAAAAAAAAGTAAAAGAGAATTGTGATTACTGGCAAATACGTAATATTATAAATTAACAAAAATAAATGACTATGCTTTGGAGAATCTATTTATTAGTTTGAAACACAGGAAAATTTTATGGCACTATATTAAAGCTCATTTAAGGTCATCTTTATAACACATAAAGTACCTAATTCATAGAATCCATTTGACCTCTTTTATTACATATATATAGAATAACTTCCCGTATATGTGCATATAATAATCTTTTGATTAAAATATTATATTTCTGCTTTAAGGAAAGTATTTAAGAAATTAGAGGGAAATAAAAATTATATCTTATAAATCTATGTCATAAATGTTAAAGTAAATCGTAATGCGGTAAATTGGTAGCGTTATGTAAGAGTATTAGCAGTTGTATTTATCGGCTGAGTTATAAATATGTAAGATATACAATCAAAATTCTTTAGTTTAATTTTTGAAGTTATTTAGTCAAAATAACATACAAGGAAGTTACCGTTAAAATCAATTTATATTCAAGTTTATGAAAAAAACTTTAACTTATATGTTATTTGTATTTCGGATAGCAAAAGAAAAATTATTTTAAGGGCTCTAAAAATTCATGTCGGATATCATTTTTCTACTCAGTGTTCATAGACATTTTAGTAAAAGTGTGTTTAACTTTTATAAGTTTAAAAAAATAATATTTTTGGGATAAAAGAAAAATTTATTCACATTGCCAGAAAATAAATTTTAAGATGTACTACATCTAATTTAGTTTAATGAATTCTTAGGCGAAATCAAGTATGCAATTCTGATAAATAAATTAAGGTAGTGTGTATTTTAATCAAAATAAAATTCTGGGAGCTTCCCTAAATTTCAAATATCAGGCGAATTAAATTCATAAAGCAATCTGTCTGTGCAGTTTGTGGAAAATACAGGGGCTGAAATGTTCCGTCTCAAACCTTTTAGCTGAGATTCTTGTTGACTTTGACTGCTTTATTTTTGATAAGTTACAGAAAAAAGTAAGCAACCGAATGAATATTTTCTTCTATGTTTTCGTTTCGAATAACATATTTGATAAAAAATAAAATTCGACTTGTTTCTTTCAATATATTACTCAGATTTCATTTTTAAAAGCTGTGAAATTTTTGCTAAAGAAGATGTGTATGAGATATAAACATTTTCAATAAAACGCAATCGGCGTTATAGTTGTAAAAATAAAAATTGTAATTGTTGCAATCGGCATTATAGTTTTTGAGTCAAGAAAACATATATGTAATACTTAAATTATGGTTCAAGATATAACAACACATTACTAGTGATAAGAAAGAGCATGCTCTTAAGAGATAAGTTAAAAAAAAGAACACAAAATGTTTGACCCTTAATTTTATGGTCTTTATTTAGTCACCATTAGGCACACTAAAAAGGTAAACATTATTGAATTCTTTGCGTCATTATCAGGACAAAAGTCGTTTCGCTTTAGATACGAAGGTAACACTTGTTATAACACAGTAATGCTAGGGAGAACAAGAACGATGGGATAACAAAATTGCTGCAAGTATTGGATCCTAAATATAATTAATGTATTATACGCCCCCTTAGAGGAACCCCATGCTGAGGGAACAGGAATCGAGAGTCTTTGGGGTTTACGTCTAACAAGAAGTAATTCAATGAAAGTCTTAGACCTAATTGCATCGCTACGCTACGGGGTATCCGAATTAAAGTAAAATATTGACTTGAGAAAAGATTTTATATTCAACTCTATTTTTGAAATAGCTCGAGTTTTATCTGCTTTAAGTCTTTTATAAACACAAAAATACATCTTTTAAAGAATGTTTGGGTGTATAAAAAGCTTTAGGGGGTTTTGAACCAGTATTAATGTGATGAAACCTTTCAACAACTTTTCTTCTCTATGCGTTTGAAAAGTTAAAACAGCAGGAAGTATTTTACTACGAAACGGTGCATGCATTCTTTCACAAAGTATGTACCAGCATCATAAAAACTGCGTAAAATAAACAGTACAATAGAAATATTGTTTGATATAACGTAGCAATGTTTTCAATAATTACGAAAGCATTTTGTAGTTGTATTTGTAATTTTATGGTGGCAGAAATTCTCAGAAAGAAATCAGCAAAAAAGTGTTTTTCGAGACTAATAGCTGTTTTATTCTAAAAGAATAAATAATATAATTAATAAATAAATAAAATGAAAAAATAAAACTAACATGCTCCGTATTCCCTGCTATCTTTGATTAGAAGGAATAATTTATATTCCTTCAAAAAATTATTTTCTTTATTAGTTTTCGCATTATATCGACAAAAATGTCAAATAAAATATACAGAAAAAAAATTAATTCCACGGTTTCAGTTAAGTACATTTGACATAATTCATCTAAAATGTTGCTACTATTAAATAAAAAAATCCAGTACACGAACTGTATTATATAGAACATTAACAGAATTTCAAATAACAAGATTCAAAGTAATAATATAGAAAATAAATGATGGTTACATTCAATTCGCGTAAGACTTCTGTTGACAATTTTTATTTGAAAATCATTTGAAAAAATAAAATTATTTTAAAAATTAATTATTTTTTTAATTAATTAAATGAAATGAATTAATTTTTTTTATATTTATCAAATTTAATTATTTATTTTTAGTTGCCTTAAGATTTTAGTTTTACCCTCATATTGCCAAAAATATTGTGTTTACTAAAATACTTCTTTTCCTTTTTTTACCGATATTAACTAAATCTTGAAGTTGAAAAACTTTTCATTACTTACTAGCTTTCGGAAATATAAAATTATCCATTGTGATAGGTAATAGATTTTAGATTTTTAGACAGCGGAAGTTTTTGCTTGTTTTGATGATTTTTGAGGTTACTTTCTGTAACAAAATTGTGTTTTGTCAATTTTTGATGTATGTGGATGAGTAAAACGCCGCGGGCCCCTGTCTTATATACGTATCTACTACAAAAGCATAATTTTCCAGGAAGATTAAGATAGCGTGACTTGTCGCAGTTAACTGAGTGAATAGGATATTCAGTCTATTTTGGGGGTCTGAAAATACTGAAAGAGGTAGCGTTTGAGTTACCATCAAAAGTTCTGGAAGACTTAAAACAAATTAAAAAGGCAGACTTTATTGGATGAAAGGGAAGCTTAGATTATTATTTAACTCACATTCTTAATCCGCGTTCTGAGAATTCTTTTGGTAAAGCAATGACAGAATTTTCAATGCACAAATCCGGTAATTGAAAGAGAAAAGGCCAAGACTTATCTCATTAGAGTCATCCATGGAACTTATGTATTTTTTCATTTAATTTTTCAGTTCACATACGGATGATTTAGTTACTTGTGAAATTTCACACAGTTATTTAATCTATTTCATATTGTATTCACATAGTTCTTGCGTCAAAAAACATATTGCGTGTATTCATTCATTATATTTTACAGATATTGTTAATTTGATTAATGTTTAATAAACAGCACAATCTGTAACTGGTGATTGTTTGAATATTCACTTTATGAGTAGGAGTCAGTCTTTTATGGAGTTTGTTGATTATTTCTATTTTTTTTTCTTATTGTGTCTGCTGGAAATCTTTACAGTGACACAATATAACTTTAACTAATATTATTAAAGTAGGAAGCTATATCATGTTTCGTTTCAAAGAATTTATTACAAAACTATGTACTCTCAAAACTTTATCAGAACTTCTACAGTCATCAATATATTAACTGGCCCTCTAACGTAAAATCAATCTGATTTGCACATTGTTTTGTGGTAAAACATTCAGAATTTATAAATTTATAAATATAGAGTCATCAAAATTTATTATTCATTATGAAACTTGGTTAAGAACTCAACATATTGGGGCACGTGTACCTTCATATCATTAAATAACTTAATCATCTTTAAGTATCTTAATTTCTGAAATGTCATTTTCATCTAAATTATTTCAGAAAAGCCTGCACTCTCGCTGCTAGGTACACACTACGCTATCCAAACGCACAATATATATATTTAAATTTTAAGGAAATAAACTCCTTAATACCTGCAACATTATGCAAATATAACGAGCTTTCACATGACTTATTACTTACCCTTGTAAATTTAACATGGATTATGAACCATTAATAATACAGTTTCAAATATATGAGAAGAGGGAAAAAATTTGCTCTTTTCATAAATTTCATACAGAATTTCTCAGAGACGTTTCTACTTGTAAAATTCGTAACTTTATTATTGAAAATTTGTCCTTACTTTAGAATTCAAAAATTATTAGTAACTTTATAATTGCAAATACATGTTTATAAAATAAAATGCGATCTTCATTTTTTAAACTAATTTTATTTAATTGACAGTGCTTAGAGTAGTTCCTAAATAATACGTGCAAAAACAGGTATGCTTCATTTTAAAGACGTAATATATGAAAGCTCAGGATTTATGTAAATTATCAGATGATAACTTAAAAAGCTAATATTATTTTAGAATGATGTATGTGGATGAGTAAATTTTAATATTTTCAAGCTTCTCTATATTTAAAATAATTACGTTATTTTATTATGTTCGGTTATTCTACTGCAGAATAGAAATGAAAGTTTCCAAAGCAGTATTTTAGGCTCACATGTGCATTGTAAAGTTATCCGACGTTTAATAACATAAATTTAGAACAATTCAACATTAAACTGTGCCAAACTTTAAGCATTACTTTATGAGATTTTTTTAAGAAAAAAATGTTTTGAAGATAGTTTTTGAGTAATTTTCATTTACGATCATAAAGCATAATTCATGAAATTAGTATGTATTGAGCTCTTATACTAAGCAACCTATAAGAATTTATTTAGATATGTGTTAAATGATATAACATATACGATGCACATCAAATGAAGGTGCAAAAATATAGTAATCATTTCTAATCTAATGTACTCCAAATCAACTCACCCGAAAATGTTAATGAAACGTATGAGAAATATTATCAAGAATTACAGTGAAAGTGCATGCAGTTGAATAGCCATAGGCAAGGTATTAGTAAAAGATCAGAGGATGAACTAATCGTTTTCGCATTGCTTCAGTCTTTGCATGATTGGTTCTAATTAATATTTCTCATCCGTTTCTGCTCTTTCTGCAAAATCCGAATTTCTCTGAGGCAACTGCTATGAAAGTAACTTTAAGAAACTTTGCAGAAAATCTAAATATAAGTAATGTTCTTACATCATGAAGTTATGATAATTATGACGTTTTAAGTTGGTGCTTAAAATTCAAAGATAATTTTAGAAATTTAAATAAGCTGCTGTTATTGGATAAAAGAACAGAAAAGAACTGTACATAATTAATTAAACATGAGATAAGCAACGCTAAAAATTGCTTCTAAAGTAGAAATCTATTAAAACATATAGAAAAACTATAACATATAAATCTATTTCTATATAGAAATCTATAAAAAAACATGAATTTGGGTCGCCTTTGTTATAGAAATGGAATTATTAATGTCTTCTTGACTTCCGTTTCAAAAGAATAGTTTGAATGGGATGTGCGGAATTGCTGAAGGCTGTATGCAAATTCATCTGGAATTCAAAATCACTGTCTATTAACAGCATTCAAAATTCATCATAGAATGATGTTGCTTTTTTGGACGAGAACTGTACAATCGATTTCGATACTACACATTTTTAGTAGGCAAAATATTCTCCTTTATTTTACTGTTATCCTCTTCTAAAGCGGAATGCTTTTGACTTTACTAATTTTTTGCCGAAGGGATAGAACTTTTCTATGAAATTAAAGGCAAATATATGGTTGAATTTTGCTTATTTTAAAATTTAGATTAAAATATTTCTTTTGTGCCTGGAAGCAAACTACTAGACCAAACAGTGAAGATGCAATAATTTCGTTTACGTGATGTAACTGATCTTTGCTGAGTAATTTTCTTTCATGAAAAGCCATCCTTTTATGAATGCGGAAATTTTAAATATAGATTTTAAAATTCTCATAACTATTCTTCATGTATAACTCATAGTTCATGCATAGCTGTTAATAATAGTTCGTCATAGCCGTTAATGCTGCGACGTAAAATATATGCTGCAGATTTTAGGATGCATTTGTGTAAGTAATTTTAGTAGATGCATTTAATCATGATGATATTTTAAAACAAATACGAGACATGATCATTATTTTCATTTGAAGGGTTAATATTTATTTACGATTAATTCCAAGCCTACATGTTCCCAATATCTGTATAAATCTCCCACAGTATCGGATTTGTTGAAATCTACATTGCATTTTATGACCTGAAATTTCTTCAAAGTACATCAATGAATGCTAATGTATATTGAATTAATAGATTTTATATAAAACAATATTAGGCTTTAATCGTACTATTTTATTTTTTAGGGATATTTTAAAATAAATCTGTCTGTGGATGAAGTAATTTAATGTGTATAAACGTTACGTACATAATTTGCATGATTTCAGTTTCGAAAGCTTTCTTCTTTAAAGCAAAATATTGCCCTTCAAGCTACTGATAAAATCACGACCTTGTGTTCATTTGAACATATGATAACTTTCAGCCTCTTTGTTTTGGTACACTCTATATACTACATCATTGATGGCTGTAGTTTGTTTTAAAATACACAGTGGAGAGTCAAAAGCTGACATTAAGTATACAAAGGGTTTGAGTCAAGTATACAGAGGGCTCGAGTCATAGGTTCACGGTGCTTAAGGCAAGAAATCGTCTGAAAAAAATTCCATCCATTTATTTTTTTAAAAAAAAAGACTAACCATTCAGAAATGAAATCATATGATTAACGAAATTTAGGGGCAAATTTAGAGAAATGGTCTGCTTATTTCTATTCTGCTGCATTCGATTAATTTCAAAACTGGTTGGCTTTTCTTACATTTAGTACTGAATTTCTGTGACAATCATACAAGAAAAAAAACCATCATAGGTACCAAACTAACTCAGAAAGAGCACACCAGAATATAATTTAAATAACGTCTGTGGAGACTGTGATAAGGTGGCTTAGAGGTTCTTTGTCTGGGATGAATAATTTCAGAATGCACTGGTAACTCTTTCAGATCAGTGGTGAAATCCTTTGCAACAAGGTGCCTTTTTAACACGTTGAGCGCGGCGCCGGTCCCTGGGGACCGGAAGTGAACTTTCCGTGCGGCCGGCGTCGGTCCCTGGGGACCGGCAATGGAATTTTCGTTTGGCTGGCGACGGTCCGCGGGACAGACAGTATTAAAGTTGAAAAATAAATATAGTCTCAATGAAATGTGATCAGGTTTTCCCTGAAAAGAGCGAGGACTTTTCTGTTGGAGCTATGGGCATGTTGGCCCGCTAGAACTATCACTCCTCGTGTATAATGTTAACAGCGACAGAGTATTTTCCTGTTAACCAAGTTTTGAAATTACGCGTTTAAATGTATCCAAGTCCCACACTGTCAAGGATCGCAACTGTTAATGTTTGTATTTTATTAAAATTTATGTTATTGTTATAACTTGAGTTAGAAGTTCAATTCAACCCTGTATTACAACCCGGGGTTTTGTGTAGCGGTTTCGGCCATTACACCACAAGACGATAAAACTATGTCTTACAGGGAAGGAGCTGAGAAGATGTGAAGAAGTCCAGAATTTACCTTACTGAGTAGCAATCATACAAATTAACAAGACAAAGAAGAATGAAAACTAGAAATGATTAAAAATAGAACGCTTTGTAGCATTTGTTAGTGATAACAGTTGAAGAGCAAGACTCTGCAGTGAGTTTTTTTGTCGGTTATATGAAATAAAGCCTCTGAACAAATTTCACAAACATACGACTTGTATTGATTGCTTTTAGTGTCTTGAAAATATTTCTTGTGTGGCAGGACAGAAAAGCTCCGATTCATATGCGGAAGTCCAACTAATCGTCTTCAAGCATCAATATGTAATAGAAAACGAATTTTAATTGATAAGATATGAAATACGAGGGAAGAAAAATCTGGAAAAAATTTCCTATTTTGAAAAATTGTATTATTTCTCTATCTTTCTTTTATGTGACGGAATTTAAGGAAAGGCTAAAGGAAGAAAATGCTGGAAGAAGCAAAATATATAACAGCAAACAGAAAACTAAAAATGTACAAACAGAAAAGTTACACGGGAATTAAATTCATGTATGTAACTAAAAGAATTAAATTTGGGTTTTTAAATCTAAAGGATTAATTTGCGGCTTGACAATTTTAAGGCTGTAGTTAGTAAATTGCTTTCAGAGAATTATAGTAGCAAATATTTGATTACATATTCCTAATTCAATTTATAATTTATATCTTCTGCAATTCAGCATGTATAAAAGAATAACTTTTTTTATTCCTGAAGACTTATGAGTGAGATAAAAATTCAGTCGTAAGTACCATTCTTTTTATCATTTAACCTCAAAATATTTCCATCGTTTAAATGCCCTCAAGATATAGTTTCGAAGCATTCCATTTCTTTTCGTTACAAGCTCTGAAAATTTTATTTACGTGTAATCAAAAGCATATACAATATCAAGATTCTTTCAATAAACTTCCTGCTTAGTTAATAGTATTTTGCTTGCTATTTTGTTATATATGTATGTAAAGAGGAAAATGTTTTTGAAACTTCATTTGCTTTACACAATTTCATAAATAGCTTGAGGTTTTCTTCGGTCCTTATAATTTTGTGTAGTAGTTGTCGAATTGTTTCAGTTATTTTGTCCTTTTTTTGCTTTTGCTTATAAGAAATGATGAAAAAAAAATTTTTTTGAACTGCTTGTTGAAACCATTTACTGATATACTTTTATGGTACGTATATATCTTCTTATATATAATTCATTATATATTTTCGCATTTAGAAGCTTAGTAAAGATATTAAATTAAGAATTTTATCTTCCAAATACACTTTAATTTAACACAGTTCTAGAAAAAATACGAGCGACAGGAAGTGATTTTGATACAAATAGATTCGTTAAGGGTCGAGAGAGGAGAAGAAGAAAGAAGATAAACGAAACTTTTCTCTGTTATTTAAATTCCGCCTCATTAAAGACTAAACAGTGGAAAAAGGATGTTATTTGAAATAAGTGAATTACCTTCTCAAAATTTAATTCTTAAGCATTAAGCAATAATTTGACGATTAAGATATTTTTGTAAGAGCGTAAATTCCTTATGGTAATAGATCATTGATTTCATAATGGAATTAAAAAGAAAAATAGAAACGCTATCTATAATTACTGAGGCATAATGTTTTCCATAATACATTATTTAGGTTTTTGTTTAATCCTCGACAATTTACATAAATGTAGAACTATTTTTTCCTCGGAAATATGTTACGAGAATGTAAAGAAACTTCAAAACTTTTTATCTTTTTTACATATTGTTGAAAAACATTATATAAAAATTCTTATTATGGTGTAACTAGAAAGCCCGGCCGTCATACGAAATGACCGTTGTTCTAGATATTATGAATTGTAATTAAAATGATTTGTGCAAAGGTGTCTGTTAATTTAAACTGAATTACCCAGGGCAGGCGGCGAAGACGCCACTTTGCTTACTGCCCCACGGGGTTTCCCCCTTCTACTTTCTTAATTGCTTAAATAGAGTGCAATGAAGGAAACCACTGCCGGTACATTTCTCAAGAGCCATCGCTAGCTCAATAAATAAATGTGATTTAAATAATGAAATGTTAATTCACATGTCAAAGATCTCTTTGTACACAACATTTCTTGTGTAGATTTTTAAGCTCGCCTTGCAAAGGACCATCCATTATTTTTAATTTTACGTTCGCTCTTTCACGAACTCTTGAACAGGCAACATAAAGTTGACCGTGTCCAAATGCAGGTTCAGGTAAAAAAATGCCAACTCGCTTAAGCGCTTGGCCCTGAGACATATGGATGGTCATAGCAAAGGCAAATTTTACAGGAACTTGTGTATGTCTCAATTGAAACGGCAACCATGTGCCGTGGCAACTTCACCCCATTGGCTAGTACAGTTACGCAAGCAACCAATAAACTATCGGCGACAAACAAACACTTAAGCAGCATATATATTATATACGGGGTGAAGTAACATCATCTTCTCCGAAACGGTTGGCTCCCGGGCTTAACGAAGCACACCGTTGGATTCTGCATGTCCATGGCACGCCATTTTGACCATTCGCGTCTTCGTGGGACTTTAATTAGCCGATATATTAATTAAAACTAATTTCCCATGTTTTCCTTACATTTTCCACTTTCTTTCTTGGGTTATCCCTATAAGAGGGATTCGGCTACGTGTTAAATTCTTTTTTTCTCGAATATCTACGGAACGGCGCCGAGTTGAAATTCGAGACGTGTATCCTAGGATTCCAAAAAATTCTCCTAATCCACCGATACCGTTCTCATCTTCGTACGACTTTAATCGGCCGAGATATTTATAAAAAACTGCGAAACGTTAATTTCCGCGCTCATTTTTCCGAGTGGCAACAATAAACTATCGGCGACACACACTTTTGCTTCTTGTATATATAAAGACTAGAAAGCCCGGAGTTCAACCGAAATGACCGCTGTTTTAGATATTATAAATTGTAATTAAAATGATTTGTCCAAAGATTAATTTCTACTAATTTAAACTGAATTACCCAGGACAGGAGGCGAAGACGCCCCTTTGCTTTTATCAATTTGCGTCTTAAATTGCAATTTGCAATTTAAATTGCATTTTGCAATTTAAATTGCAAAAACGTCTAGAAAATTTAAGCTATTTTTTGCTTTGCCAGTTTGCGTTCAGTTGTAACCCATTTCAAAAACAGATGATTGCTAATGGAAACAAATGTTCACGTTCCCCCTGACCCACTCAATTTGCGTTCATTTGTAAACCATTTCAAAAACAGATGATAGCTAATGCAAACAAATGTTCACGTTCCTCCTGACACGCTCAATTTGTATTCAGCTGAAAATTTAGTTTAAAATTCAATGTCGGACTAAAATCGGGCAAAATTTTAAACTCTTTACGCGAAAGGATATTTAGAATAGGAGTTTGGGTAAACCTACTTGATGAGATGTAGTACGCACGACTCGTTAATTGGTTTCGTCTCCTTTAATTTCTCAACGTTTGCAAATTTCTACGTAATTCATATGTAAATATAGTTAAATGCATAATAAGCAACAATTGCATGAATTAAAAATATTTAAATGTTCTTAAATATCATGATAATTTAATTAAAATAATGATAACTGCATGTATGATATCAGTGTATATAGACTATTTGAATGCCGTGGCAACCTCACCCCATTGGCTAGTACAGTTACGTAAGCAACCAATAAACTATTAGCGACAAACAGACACTTAAGCCGCATATATATATATATATATATATATAAGGGGTAAAGTAACATCATCTCCTCCGAAATGGCTGACTCCCGGGCTTAGCGAAGCAAACCGTTGGATTCCGCAGGTCCGTGGCACGCCATTTTGACCATTCGCGTCTACGTGGGACTTTAATTAGCCGATATATTAATTAAAACTAATTTACCCCACGTTTTCCCTACATTTTCCTCTTTCTTTCTTGGGTTTTCCCTATTAGGGATTTCGCTAGGTGCCAAATTCTTTTTTCTCGAATATCTACGGAACGGCGGAGAGTTGAAATTCGAGATGCGTATCCTCGGATTCCAAAAAATTCTCCAAATCCACCGATACCGTTCTGATCTTCGTACGACTTTAATCGGCCGAGATATTAATTAAAAACTTCGGAAACGTTAATTTCCGCACTCATTCTTCCGGGTGGCAACAATAAACTATCGGCAACACACACTTTAGCCGCTTATATGTATAAAGAAAAGATAAAGATTTAGAAATTGACTGCGCAGATGTTATCTTTGCTTATTTCCTCTTTTTCTTGCAGCATTTATTTTCGCTATAGTTCTTTGCGATTAGCTCTTACAGCTATACGCTCATAATAATAGTACAGCTTTTTGCCAGTTTCACTGTAAAGCTTGAGGGAATTCATATTTAAATTTTTGAAATTAACTAAAATATTAACTGGTCTATTCAACAATAACTTTGCCAAAATAGGCTAGTGAGAAAACGAAAAATGCTAATCTACATATTTCATAATACATCTTGATGGCAGTTTAATGAGCTTTTCTTATTTATTTTCATCAACGAAATGTTAAATGGTTGTAATTATGTTAGTTATTTTGGCAAACTTTAGTTAAACAGTATCAATATTTTGCATGGAATAATTTTATTTGCTTCAATCTGAGTGACACTGAAAACGCAGCATATAAAAAATGATCGTGATGATGTAGGGTTATTATTTTAATTAAAAACTTATTAATATCTAGACCTTTATTACAACTTCTGCTTTCCGTTTCCTCACCAGAATGCAAATTTAGTTAAATAGTATTTAAATTGATGGTTTGGGATATTAATAATGAACGTGTTTCTACCTCTGGAAGCCACGTTACTAGGTTCACCGACTCTGATAATATTGTAATTTTTTGGCTTTGCGTTATTGCTGACAACATTCAAATTTATATGCCGGTGAAATATTTTTGCCTCAATTTCGTGTTAAATCAGCGGTGTAGCCATTGCCTACTAGGTATTCATTTAGATCTAGTTTAACTTTTGAAATTGACTGTTACTTTAAGTTACTTAGCCACAAGTGGTGGCTGATCCTGTGACGCATGACACGCCCATTTATGTTAAAGTTATGCTTTAATAAAATGGTTGTTTAAACATTTTCAAGTCTCTGTTGTTATTTCAGACCAGCGATAATTCGCTCTATATCTGTTAGGAGTTGGATGCTAGCTTATGCTATCAAAGAAGGTGAAACTTTGTAATGATCATGGATAAGACAGCCATCCATGTAGTCAGTGTGTCAGCGATGATATATGGCATGATTAAATCAAATAAATAAGAGCTAATGAGGGGAATTACGGCCTCAAAAGCCGTATATAGTAATGAGTGATTTCAATTAAAATTACCATATTTAGACCTACGCAGAGCCCGTTCTGGTAAACCTATTTCGTTGAAACTTGGTGTTATTGTATACTTTATATGGGCCAAAGGTAACGAAATCTGCAATGAAAATTAATAGTTGAAACTTCGAACAGCAGATGGGCTTTTTTTTTTGCAACGCAGAAGAATGCTATGCAATTTTGGAGCGTTTTATAAAGCCAGTAGTCCATGCCTTAAAATCATTCTTCACGCCTCTGGAGAAGAAAGGTAGTGATTTACTGACTAAATTGTTTTATTGGAACTGCAATAACGTTTCAAATGTACGAAGAAGGCCTATGTCGAGGCAGAACTTGAAAACGATGATTACAAAGGATGAACAGACTGCGGATTTTTGTGTGTTGCGAGGAAGAGGACGAAAACACGGATTTCAAATGAATCTGTGAAGAAGTCGCTCTTGCCGTGTTCAAAAAGCGTCAGGTTTCCAATATTCTTCGACAAATTCTCGAGCGGTGTCATGAGCTTTAACTTTTCCTTTGTCAACAGTACGAAAGATTCAGAGATTCATTGTAATTGGATTGGTATTCATAGCAAATTCAAATTTTACAAGAACTGTATCCTGAAAACCGGCTAAACACACTGATTTTGCAAGCCTTCTTTCGGCCCAAATAGCAGTTGCTAATGAAATATTTTGAGGTCATACAAGTCGCAGTTTAATTTCTTTATAGTCTAGAGCAAATAAGAAGAAACTAAAAGAAAGGAATTTAGTACCTCTCAGAAATTACTAATGCCTGAAATGCTAATTAGTAAGATTAAAGTATTATATGAATAAGGCCCAACATTTTGAATAACATCTTTTCTACTCTTTTGAAACTTTCTTGTCAGTGATATTTTTGATAGCGGTGATCTTGATGAAAATTTGATTATAAAGCCAAGATCTTTGAAAGTTTATTTCGTTAAAATGGATTAGAAATCCTGTTATAACACGGCTGATATATTTAGTAGTTAGGTAATCAAATTCTTCCATTCTGAAATGATACAGAATCTGAAGATCATATACAGGGTGATTCAAAATTATCTTTAAAAGTATAAAGGCAGGGAAGGAAGGGCACCAAAACATTAATTTGTGATAGTCTACGTGTGTGGAAATGATACGTTGAGGTAGTACAGGGCTATACAAATTACAGGGTAGATAAAAGCATTCTGCTGACGTAAATTGTAATTTTCCTCGTACGAATTTCGAGATTATTGCATCGATACAAGGATGCGGAGTACATCGACATTATTATGGCGCCTTTTAAGAATAATAACTAACAGTTATAATTAACTAAAATTTCCTTAGCATTATTGCAAGGTAGATCAACATAAATAGTGAGTTAAACAACTGTACTCTTAAACAAATTTAATCTAACAAGCCAAATTTGTCAATTTAATCGAAGCAGGAAAGGTTAGCTATTGTGCTAGTGAATTTTCACTAAACAAAATTAAAATGGAAACAGCACTTATCTGAAATTCTGGCGAGTGGCAGCATGGTCAATGTGGAGCTACAGAATAACAGGACTTTGATGGTAAATGTCCAGTGTGAATGGCCAAAACTCTGCAGGAGGCCGATGGCGAACTTAATGCAGTCGTAGGTGAACTTAGGTAGACCCGAAGGAATAGGACTGGAACAATTAGACGGAGAAAACTGTCCGTAAGACTTCCCGCAGCCGACAGGTGAAGTTGGAGCCGGAAAACATCTTCCCTTTGAAGACTCGCGCAGCCAGTTGATAAATCTTGAGAAGAAGCATATGGAGGATAAAAAAATTCAGGAATACATATTTGATGATCATGTAGAACACATTTAAGCGTAGACAAAATTTTGCGAACTTCTATTGGATGATTTATAGAGGTACCCTTAACCGGAGATATCAATTCAGGATCTGTTAATAGCTGACGAACGGTATAAAGCAACATTTCCTCCTTACAGGTGGTTCAGCGAATTTACTGAGTAAACTAACGGTTCTCGGGCCAAAGTCACATGAATGCAGGCAGTCGCCTCCCATTGCCAAGCTGAAGACAAAATTAACCGCAACCAAGAGATCGTAGAAAGCCAGAGAACATGTTGAAGGCCACAGGCAACAAGAAGCAGGGGCAAGAAGGCCGAAATCTCGACTTTCAGCTCCTTTTAGATATCACGAGACTGCCACATTGGCTAACAAACGCTAGAAATTGTGAAAAACAAAACTACCACCGCCTCACGCTATGTAAAATTTCTTCTTTTTCCAAGGCGTTGAACTAAACACAAATTTAAACATCGCCCAAAATCTCGCCGAGCTGGAACATCTGCGAAGGTCAAGATGGCAAACATAAACTAACCTCACCAGAAATCCCCTAACAGCTTAGGCAGGAGAACTAGAAATCTTGTTTGAAACTTCGTTTTTACTATTCCCCCCATTACTTTCCACACATATTGCAAAGTGGAAATTTTATTTAAATAATTTACTGTATCTTAAAATCTGTTAAGGCTAGAATCTTGAAAGTGATCGTAAATTAAAAAGCTAATTTTTCTGCTTCAAGTGGCATAAATTAAGAATGAGTAAACTTAAGTAACATAAAATCAAGATAGAAGAAAAAGAAGACGTAGAAAAGCATCCTATTCCGTTGTGTGTTTCAGCGTGTTTACAAGTAACGAGTGAAGGAACGTACTAATTCTTTCGTACAAAAATCCAATTAAAAATTAAGAAAACTTAGCACAGATATTAAATAAAATTAATGGTATAGATACACGTTGTATAGCATAAATTTAGAATATTAATAAATTCATTTTTAATAAGTCGTAATTTAAAATAGTTAAGTGAATTTGCTACACAACAACATGCATTTCATCCACGGGCTGCAGATTGAAATGGAGCAACTGCTCAGATGACTTACTCAGAAGTCGTTTTCTGTACTCATTTAGTAAAATAAAGCTGTGCAATTTCCAGCTGAAATATTGTGGTGAACATTTCGTAAGCAAAATCTTCTGTACATAAATTAAGATTAAAAATGCATACATTTCACATTGAAAATCGTTACTATTTCTCGACAGATGGCGCTATATTTACGCACTTTGCTTATCTCTCTGATTTACGATAAAGATAGTTGTTGCTCCTCTTACATCTGCAGTTTTCTTCTTTCGAACCAGAGAGATACGTGTCTGATCACCCACAAAATCAATGACGTTTTATTCAAAATCTACGGAAATTGGAAGTTTATTTTTAGCCTAATTTTAAATGCTGTAATTAATTTTTTTAAAGTTGAATAGAAAAAGAAAAAAATCAGTGCTATGCAAATCAAACTAAATTAAAAACAAAAATGCATTTGCCTATCGCTCACCTAAAGGTAGAATATATTTGCATTTCTTCTTTTATTTAATTTTGATATGAAAATTCTATTATGATATTTAGTTATTCTGAATTTATTACATAAAAATTCATTGCTTCATAATATGAGTTATAAACAAAAATATAGATGTAAAATTTATTCAGTATTCTGCTATGATAAGATACTTTAGAATACGTTTTCCAGAACGTAATATAATAAAGGCACTGATTTCAGGTACTTCGTATGTACAATATAACGATTCCATTCGAAATATTTCTTGATTCACTATTTCAGAATTCCAGAATAGCAGAAATAATGATAAAGATGACATCCATAAAACTCTTTTATGAATGACATCTTTTTTAATCACGACGCGACATGCCTCGTGAAATAAGATTACTCAACTCCAGTCCTCTTCAGTTTTCTTGTTTTTACTTACATAATTTTACGCTTAAGATGAACATGTTTTCAAGAGATTCTACGGCGTAAAATAGGAAAATTAAACTAGTCGCAGGCGCAACAAGTGCTGGAGGGAAAAAAAGTCTCGAAGTCTTTTATTTTTTTTCTTTCATTTTAAGACTAACGCTGGCAACAGGTTGCTAATTTATATCTAAGAGATGAAACTCGATAGTTACGAGCTTGCAAGAAGCTATCGATTTTGAGGAAGAAAATGTGCTATTTTATTATCATTTTTCCCCCCATCTCTTCCTGTAAGATATTGGTTTCGGATGGAATGGTGGAAAAAGAAATTTTAATGGGAAAGCGGGATACTGGCGATTTAAAATATAACAATGGTTAGGGCTAGATTTTTGCTTTTGTGTAAGCATGTTATCATACATGATCTAAACTTTACATGTAGGTCCTATATTAATGTATGTAATGTAATGTTTATTTGAATAAGTTATTTTTTTTGATAAACCTATGTGAATAATTCTAAACGTTTTATTGGCATATCATAATATCTGACAAGTTAAAGATTTTATTATTTCACAACTTTTAACTGTTTTCACACAGCAAAGCAGTGATTTTAATGTTAATTTTGTTCAAGAAACTCTTTTTTTTTTAAACACTGAAAGCATATTTTAATAGAGGTATATTTAACAAATTCCCTTAGTTTTCCTATTTATTAAGTGCCATTCTTTAATAATATATTAATTCCAATCTAATTCTATTTAATGCTATTGGAATTCTAATACCTGAACAGTTTCACGTTTCGTTACTATTTCTCGACAGATGGCGCTATATTTTCGCTCTTTGCTTATCTCACTGATTTTTGATAAAGATAGTTGTTGCTCCTCTTGCATCTGCAGTTTTCGTCTTTCGAACGAGAGAGGTACGTGTTTGATCACCCGCAAAATCAATGAAGTTTTATTCAAAATCTACTGAAATCGGTAGTTTATTTTTAGCCTAATTTTAAATGCTGTAATTAAATTTTTTAAAGTTGAAAAGAAAAAGAAAAAAATTCAGTGCTATGTAAATAAAACTAAATTAAAAACAAAAAATGCATTTGTCTATCGCTCACCTAAAGGTAGAATATATCTGCATTTCTTCTTTAAGTGTGAGGGGCCCAACAGTGACCGAGCGGTAAAGTCACTGAACACTGGTAGTTCGGTTCGAGGTTCGAATCCCGCGAACGGGCTGGCTGCATGGGCGTTTTCGTGGTTTTCCCCATGTGTAACGTGTATACGAGCCAGTTTCCCTTAGAAAGTCCTCCACGAAGGCATCCCTCCTCTTAGGCAGATAGCCCTCGAGGCTTTGCCATAATCACACACACACACACACAATTCTTTAAGTGTGAAATAAGTTAGAATGCATTTGTCTCTTATACCGGCCCTCGCTAAATATTCAGTCTTTAAGCACACGCAACTTTTCTTTACCAGATTTGATCGAAAAATTTAAAATTTCTCTGTTGGATCCCATTTAAACATACAACCATTAATAGGAAAAAAATGGCTATATATACCTTATATTAATGTTATTTCAAGACGTTGAGGTGAAAGTACAACATTTGTTCTCAAATCTGTATCGGGATAATACACGATGGTCTCTCTTTCTTTAGAACTAATATTTTGAGATTTTTATTGCTCTTATTCTGCAAAGGCACGATAACCCCAAACATTCTGCCTTAGACAGGATTTGATCTTGTGTTAACAAATTGGCAGTTACTAATCGCTCTAACAATATTGAAGTCGCTTAATTTACTTATAATTTTATTCTAATCTTTATAACAGTCTTATCAAATTCTAGTTAAAATTTATTTTTTTGAAACCAGTTTAAATCCCCTTGTGGTGACATGTTTTAAAATCTCCCTAACGTTTGAAAATAAAAGGATTATACTCCCAGACTCAACAATGTTTTAGACTCAACAATGTATAATATAAAAGAATGAATATTTTAGTTGCAGCAATAATTATATTCCCTTGCCCGTAGCCTTATATATAAAAGTTTTGTATAAAGCTGCATTCGAAAAAACAAAACTTTGCAGATGACTTGAAATTGGCAAAGTTTTCTACGTTAAAGTAAGCAATAGACGAGGTAAAATCATCACTACTGACAGAAAAAACTTTCACGGAATATTGTATAAAAATATGTTTTCTTATGATGCTAAGCCAAGCATCTATCTGAACTATAAAAGCAAACACGTAAATAAAAGCAAAGACGAAACTCTTGCAATAAAAAGTGCCAACTTTGCGAATATTTACCTTTGTCCCTGGATATCACACTGTTCTTGACTTCTTAGATATCTGAAATAGAAACTTAGAAGGAAAGCCATTCTTTACGTCCTGCGCCTCTTGAGGACAGTTGAAGTTGATTCTCTGTAATAGCATCCGGGAAAATTGTCAGAGAAAGAAAAGAGATGGAATCTTAATCTGTCTGTAGAGATGCACTGGGCTTTCGATTGTTTTATCTGGATGCAGACAAGCGTTCCATAATGTACTTTTTCCCGCTTTTTTAAGTCAGAATAGAAGGAAACTTTCTAGTAGGATTGCACAAAATCTTTAGGAGGAATTTAGTGACGATATACCTTTCAGTATTTTTTTCTCTTTGGTTACTACTCTGAAACTATTAAATAAGATACCGTCATACCTTAGCTAGTAGTTTCTTATCATTTGATTTTTATAAGATAGGTTACAGACTGCAGATTGCAAAAAATGTGATAGTTACTATGTTGGATTTCTAGTATTAATTTTTAAAATAATATTTTGATATAATCCTTAATGAAAATTTTATTATTTCTACAGTTTGAAATATGATGATAAATTCATTCTGTTTTCTTTTTAGGAAAGTTACTACTGGAGTTTGTTTTATTTCTATAGTTGCAAACTTTTAATACAGATCAGATTGAGTGACTATAATCGCTTTGTAAGATTTATCCTAAGTTCTTAGTAGTTATCTTTAGTTAAAGCTACTTTCCTGTCCTTCCTAATTTCAGCTTACAATTTCCTACCAGAATGCGGGAAATGAGTAAGAGTCGTAAGTCGAAGTTTCACTGACTTCGACAGAGAGCCTCAGAGTTTCTGACTAGCGCGCCTTTGTCTTATGGCTAAATCTGTCTAATCTGTTACTACGCTCGACCGTATTACAGGCCGTTCATAGCCTCGCTAGCTTATTCGATATTTATTGGCCAACTACTTAGAATTTTGATAGCTTCGGCTATAGCTTTTTAGTTAAGCATTAGTTAAGTTTTATTTCTTATTACTTTGAGTTCAAGCCCAAGTGGAGGCTTTGCTGCAGGCCCTGACAAAGAGACCGTTTGTTCAGTTCTTATTTAGAGAAATAAAAGGTAGTTAACCCTTCTTGTTTACTTCTTTGTTTCTGAGCTAATGTGATTATTCCCTTAACATTAATGCTTTTTTATAGTGATCATTCCTGAAGCTAAAAATGAATGTAAAGCTATCCTTGAATGAATGCTGCGTTTCTTCGAATTTTTGATAGCGTTTCACGTAAAATAATTTCTTCTAAAATCATACATATGCTACTTTTCCTTAACTTTGTTAATTTCAATTTTCTCTTAGGAAAAATAGTTTATTGCTTTTTATTGCAAGAAGCTTTCAGTAATGTGTACAAGAACAACACGCTCTAATTATGTAAATTGCCGCATTCCGTAAACTGTGATTCAAGAAAAGAAACTGCTTTTTTAAGAGGTTTAAAAAAATTTTAATGAACATACAGTAGATGAACAATATTGCTCTTCCGAAAGTAAAAGGTCACAATGTCAAGCAGGCAAGAAAATGAAGCAAAATTAACTTAACAACAGAAAAATCTATTTTATGACGTCTGCCATAGATGAATTGCTTAAAATGTTCCTTATAAGTAAAAGACTAATAGTGCTATAAAATACGAAACTATGTAAAATTGAAATAAAAATTGTCTAGAATAAATGGGTGTTGAAGTAGCATTGTTGAAATTGTTCACTATGTAAATAAGCGGTAATTTGCCAATATTTGGACTAATACTTCAGACAAAGGCTTATCTTTTCAGACACATTTATACCGATATCTGTCCCACGCTATCTAAAACTAGTTAAATAAGAAACTAGTTAATTAATCTAGCCTACTAACCCAGGATGTCTTTTCAGAATTTTCGTTAAGCTAGAATGTATGCAGTTGAAAGCAGTAGAAGGGAATTCGATATTTTCAGAGCAACAAATTAAAATGTAGAAAACTAATCGGTCGTCATAATTACAAAGAATTATTTGACAACTGCTACGTTTGCAAATAATATGAAATTACATGGTTTAGTATCTTCTATATATTTTCCTCAACTGAGTCCTGTCCAACTTTAATCCTGTGAGTGGATTATAAACGTCCCATACATATCAACACACAGTCAACAAATACAGACGATGTTTGCACATTTTTAGAACGATATCGACAAAGAATACAAAAAGAAAGAAAGAAAATACTTCGGACTACAAATTTCTGGCATCAGCATGTTATTTAAAATGATAAATATAATCTTCTGTTTTTAAATTTATTCTTCTTTAAAATTATTGCATATATATAAGGATATGTTTTTGAGCCTTCCGAAGAGAAATATTGCTATTCCTTAATCCAAAAACGTTGAGAAATATAAGGTACTAAAATTTCTAAGTGCAAAATAAGCAACATTTAGTAATCATAAGAGAAAACCTTATTATTAATCCTGAATGAAATGAAGACTCCAATCGCATTTCCGAAACAGGTAACAGAAAATTTATACTGTTTCTAAAGTTAAGTCAGTGATTGCGCAAGAAATCCGCTGACTAAGAAATTAATTAAAGTCACTAAATAGCATATGTAGCAACAATAAATAAAATAATGTTCCAAGATTTACATCTTAAGAAAGGCTACGAAACTTAATGTTCACCAGACTTTGCCGCATGGTGTGGCTCAACAGCAGAGCAATTTTTAGAAGTGCAGGAAAATTATTTAGCAGGAAATAAATGAAAATGCATTGTGACCCTTGATGGCGCATGGGTTTACCTATATGACTGCAAAAAAGGAAAATAGTTAGTATCGAAAACGAAAAGAAAAAAGCATGATGTGTCCACCACAGGATTTCCTTATACGGCCTATTGAACTATATACTCTTTTGTTGCATTTCATTTAACCTTATTTCCTCGAATTTCTTTCGAGATATATTTCTCAGTTCTCACCTCACGACAAGGCGAAAATACATAAAATCTCAAAACATCTTCATTAAAAATTGTAAAATACAGAAAAACATAAAACATCCAATACAGTTAAAAACAGTTTTTAAAAAATTACAATTTGCAAACAAGCAATTCGGCGATCGGCCAAGAAAAAAGATTTTTCGGTGCACAAAATTGAAAGTTTGCTTTTTAGTACCACTCGACAAAAGGACACGAAGTGACTTAACTCACTATTCTACTAAGTTTCAAATGTAAGCAAATGCCGGCTTCATTAGGTTTAGCAAGACGTGAACACTTGCTAAACCTAATGAAGCCGGCAACAGTTTAACTTTTAAACTGTTGATCATTCTATAACTGCTGCACGCCTATCAGCTAAAGCCGTAAAAACATTAACCCGAGATTAAGAACACATAATGAAGTCACTTTTAATGCAAAAAATGCACAATTTTCCAACAAATAAAAAAATGAGCTAACCTAGCTGGGTGTATATATATATATATATATATATATATATATATGTTTGGTGTGGCCGATTGCAACCAAAACGGAAGATGCACAACTGCATGTTATAGCAGTCCCATATACAAAATTTTAATATTCTCAGGCTAATTGTTTTTGAGTTATACGAAGTACATACATATATTCGTAAGTACAGAAGTCACAAAAAATCTTTTCTTAATCCATTTTAAATCGACTTTACAATCCGTTTTGGTAATGCGAGTTCTTTATTCTGTTCGTACGTGTAGCTGTTACACAAAAGAACATAGTTGAAATGGGTTCGAGAGCGGTCAAATGGATATTTTCGTTGAAATATGACGCCCGAATTTTTTCGGGATTACAATACTTACTTTTAGAAGGAAATAAAAAGGCACAAACCTTTTTTTAGTGAATTCTAAACAAAGATATTTAAGATGGTCGTAGGATACTCCTAAAGTAAGAAATCAAACATAAGAAGCCTGGAAAAAAATTAACACCAACTCCACGCACAATTAAGAGAGTTTTGCAGCCGATATTTGCAGACAAAATTCCATTTTATTACCCCAGTGACATTCAGACAGTGAAACTTCATCAAGACAAAGCACTAAGTCATATTTCGAAACGTATCTCTGCATACCTTGAAAATATGAAGACTGATACAAATATTGCAGATATCTTTTCAACGTATTGTTACAATATTCTCTGATGTCTCTCCTATAAACTACGGTGTCTTTGTCTATGCACAAATCCAGTATGACTGACAGAATCTAAATAGTATTGGATGAGGAGGGAAATTCTCTACCCTTGGAAATTTTACGAAAAGGCTTTCTATCATGAAATCACAATGCAGTCTTGAAATAAGGCTATCTGATCAAGCATTTAAAATATTCTTTACATTTTAGATTACATTAATTGTATGGCTTCGAAGCTATTCTAGAAATCTGTAAACTCTCTCTGTAATTAATCGTGATAGATTTTAAGATTATATGTTTCAAAATATTTTTACTAATATTTCGCATTACTTTCGTAATTGTACAATACGCAATGAAAAAAGTAAGAATTATCACGTTATAAATGCTTAACGCATAGAATAAATAAATGTACTTGGATACTATAACATTCTATTTAATTCTAAAAGCCTCTTGATGTTCTTCATTTAGGTTGAACGTCTCGCGAATTCTTCATGTTAAATCTTGTTAGTGCAAAGGAGAGAGTAAGTGTTCTTTCTCCAAAGACGTAGGTAGTAAATGTTTCGTCTCTTTCAAATATCCATCTGAAGAAATCTGCAACGTTTGCAACCTAAATTTGATTTTCCCTTTTGCGCCCAAATCCGCAGTTGCTTTTTAAGAAAGAGATTGGAACTCAGCTGCAAAGAGTAAAGAGCGACAGCAGAAAGAAGAGTGAACTAAATTCCGTGTCGGATTTATTTCGTTTGTTTTTATACTGCTGTACTGCCTGTTGACAAGAACGCGAGTAAGAATTTAAAGGATGGTATTTGATCTGCTTACGAAGTTGAAGAGGTAAAGATTTATCTAAGGGAACATGAAGGAATGAAAGGAATGTTTGTGGGTTTTCTGGAATTAAGTGCGAACACTAAAATGGAAAAGATTTTAATTACGTTATTGAGAAACATTTCAGTGTGATATGAATTTTTACGCTTGCGTTTTCTTACTTCTTTCCTGATAGATGTGTTTATTCTTGAATAAGGATAACACACAGCCCTGTGTTTTTCTTTTTGATTATTTCATTCGTTGTAATATGTTGCAATCTTAAATTTATACATTCTATGAACTATTTATTTAAACGCGAGGCCATAGGGCATTTTCAATCAGTACGTTTTATACAGTCAGGAAATGCTAAATCCAAAAATGAATCAATCACGTAATATATAAGCGCAAATGATTTTACAAGATGTGGACTGCTTAATTCTGAATAATTTGAAAAATATTATATGGGACCACTCACTTAAAAATGTATGATAGTTAAAAATTAATTGAAGAAATAATTATATATATATATATATACAAATCTCATTAGAATATATATATATATATGTATATATTCTAATGAGATTTGGCAATGCTTTAATGTTTAGTGATTTCCAGGATTTCAGGATTCAGGATATTATTTTCCGAGTATGAAGATGACAGTTGTTTGAATAAAAACATAAAAATAAATAATTAAAATTTGAAAGGTTTCAGACATTGAATTACTTTCGAAGCGTGGAAAAGCACGTTATTCAAAATTGAAAGGCTCTAGGTATCGTTGTTTTATCACAGTGCGAGGAACATACACACATTTATGCAGATGCTTCATTATTTAATTTCTTTAAATATAATACAGGACGATAATATTTTGTGGTAACAATTTGAAAAGTAAATCGGCCATTTATAGTGAACCAATGCAAAATGCCAAAAGGAAAATAATAGTCCTCCAGTGCAAATTGACCCTTTGGCCTAATAAATAAAAAATAGATATACGTGTAACCTTAATTTAGAGCCTTTTTTTACTTTATGAATTTCACTCATATATGTTTTACTTATTAGGGACGATTAACAACATATTTGGCCCCAGACTGTGTTTATTCACACCTTTACATTAATTCATGGAATAGACATATATTCGTTTGGTTAATAAAAAAGAAAATAAGTAACGCTACTAGAAAAATTATTTTTGAAAAATAATACAAGAAATAAGTGAAATTTGAAATAAAGAAAATTGCTTGATTGTTTATACTGATACATCAAAGCAAGTATGTTGCACTGGCGGCCGAGTGATTAAGAACACTGGATACCGGGGAATCGACATCGGTTCGATCACAGGCAAATAAGCTGGATGCATGTTTGTTTTTCGTGTTTTTCTGCATGTTAAATGTGAATTGGAGCTAGTTTCCCTAAACGTGTTCTTTACGAAGACATTATATAAGAGGGTAGTAACCTTCGTGTGCTCTGGTATTTCAAATAACCTAACTGTGAAAGTAAGATAGGGCTCTCTGCTTAAAGGAAGGGATAGTTTCTCGAAAGATATTCTGAGAGAAACTGGGTCGTATCTTGTAACAAGAGGCTAAGGTTCTGTAGGTCAGTGTTAGGTATGGTGTATAATATAATTTTATGGTTTGAAATTTTTACTGATTTATTTTTTCATTTCCAGCAGTAAATATTAATACCGGATAGAAATGTGTGGGAAAAACTCGAACCCAGAGGGAATTAAAAACACGCAAAATTCAATTTAAAATTATGCCTGACATTTTCAAATTTTAAGTAAAATTAAAAAAAAAATATTTTTTTTATGTAAATAGGAATATTATATAAATAGGGACAGTATCTAGAATCGGAATTTAATACTCAGTCTGTCTCTATAAATTAAACCTTCTGTATGACAGGATTGTATATTCTGGATTAAAGTATTTGATGACCTGCGATATAGGTGTACAAAATTCTGTAAAACTTGTTAAGTGTATTTGTATTATGTACCATTTAAAAATGTATCTCCAATGTAAAGTAACTAGAGCATCTGGAATTATGTAATGATTATGCCCTGAGCCGCAACGGTAACGGAAACTTACAGTGCTATTGATATACGAGGACGCGAGGCAATTTCACATGTGTTGTGATTTACCTCACTTGTCTGACATTAACATCAGAACAAGCCCACAAAATTCATCGTGGCAATGAGTGCAAGACTGCTCCTGTCGTTGGCAAGACACTTGATAAACATATAGGTGACAGTTCGACTTCGCTCAGTCCCCCCCGCCCAGTTTTGATGGAGAGAAACCCGGGGGGATGGGCTCGAGATTCTTCCCCTTTCCCTGCGACCAAGTTCTCGAGAGGATGTTCGGCTCGCTGCCTATTTAGAGTGCCCTCATGACGCAAGAGCACTAAAATTTACAAATAACCATGCCTTCTCAGGAATTCGAATCCAGGCCCATCGATACCACAGTAGGCTCTTTCAACCATTATTCTGTTTGGACGGCCAATTTCACCTGACCTCTGTTAATGAATGCGTAGTTTATTTGTTTGTCATCTAAACGTAGTTACCTGGAAGTAAGCAAATATTAAAGTAGAACTGAAGTTTCTGACCCCAATAAAAGATAATCCAAACTGGAAACGTAAGAAACGCAATTAAAATGCATGAACTCATTTATTATTAGTTGAAAGAAGGAAAAAATATCGTGCGGTGATGCAAACACTATCAGATCTCCATAGCGGAGTGTAAAATAGCGGATTATGTAGGACAGTGTTTCCGTAGGATCAAGTCTATTTTCGAGGGTTAAGGTAACATCGAATGTACAGCTTTATCGCTTTCGTTTCCAATGGCGATTTTACAGCCTCTTGGTAGAATGACAATGTCTTCGCCTTCCGTCAACAGGCTATAAATGTATAGGAAATAGTTATAAATAGTATATTTCTTTTTGAATGCATATTTGCATTTTTGCTATCAGTCCAGTGTTCAAAGTTAGTAAACTTGTTACATCAACCCACATTTTCCTACTTGCATCTCCATACGCTGTATGGATATTTTGCTGTGGCTCTACTTAAACGAGAGTCTGCATAAATCTAATCAAAAACTGTAAAAAAGCCAGAAGCAAATGCAGTAAAAGGCAACTTAGGAAACTGAAAAATGTGAAATAGAAGACGTTATGTCTGCGGTACTGCTAAGAGTGGCCTCCAGGTTATTCTGACGATTACTTCTTTGCATCCGGGTCGGACAACATTAGCAGCACGCATTACAACCGTAATAACATAGTTCTTAATTGGTTATTAATAAGGCTACAGTAATATCGAATGTTTCTTACTTAAATATCAGAGAAGTACTAGAAATAATGAGTAAACATTTAAGAAAAATTATCAGAACATTTAAGCTAATACTGGGGGGGGGGTGCATCCTTTGCAATATTGCCTGTGATAAATCCTAAATTTCAACATTAAAGTGCTCTATGAAAGTTCTCGACTAACATATTCAAGTAAGCTTGGGAAAACAATATCTACACGCGGCAAAACTTCAAGCACAAAATATATTCTCGAGATCTAGGTGAACATGTGTTTTCGAAATGACATGGCCACGGTTTAACTGTTCAATAACTATTAATTCAACATAAAAAGTAATTCATCACGTTTTACAAGTAATTCATTGTAAAATTTTGGATTTTCTAACTTTCTAACTTCTAGCAAATTTCTAACTTTGTCTAACTCACTAACTCATTTTACTTAAAGTATTCCTTACTTTCGAAAATGACCTATCTTTAATTCACTTCAACAATAAGCATTTCATTTGATTCTTTTTGACGGAAGACGTTTTTTCTTAGTTCCTATAGAATCGTATTTATACATGTTTAATCAATTAAAGTAATTCCACTACAAAATCTCGACGCAATAAGGCCAGTGACCTTATTTCAATTCCTAACGCTAGAACGAAATTAGTATTTGATCTTGCCTTCATTAATAATAATGCCTTCATTATGTATAAAAAGCGTAGAATGTTGAGATGGAAAACGTGCATTTTATAAAAAAAATTTATGATCTTTTTTTTCCAAAATTAAAGATTCTGGAGATTTATGCTTTCGAAAATTATACTAATGAAGGTGAATTTCTGCTTTTAATGGTAAGTAGAAAACGAACTGCTGAAAATACCCTTAATTTCTTATATTTACATTCTCGTCTTTCTTACAAGACAAAAAAACTAATTCCATGCAACTGGACAAAATTAAGAAGCAAAAGGGTCTGTATTTGTCACCTTCCTTTTTAACGGGAGAGGCTAAGAACGTCATGCGACAGCATCGCCTTTTCGGATTCTGTGTTGCCATAGAAACGAGAGTAATTTAATTACTTCAACAGCTTAAAAGAGAGACGCTTTTATTAAAATTCCATTTGCGGAAGAGACAGGAATAAAATCTTGAAAACTATAATCACGATGTGCTATCGCGGATTTTTTTTTGTCACAGATTAAAAAAAAATATTCCGTAACATGCCAAAGAGCTTGGACAGATAATGTAATTCTGCGGTTTTTATTTTTTTTCAGAAGGCGCAAGGTATAAACAAATGGGCTGAAAAGACGATGTTTGACGGCCTGTGGTGTATATTAAAAGTTTCTTTTTTATATTAAAATCTCAGAAATATATGTAAAGAGTTTGTTCAAGTAACTTCAAGGAGCTTAATTCAGAATAAGGAGTTTAAGTATTTTATGTTCCTGATATTCTTGCGGATACGATGTATAGTTTCTTTTTAATAAAAAAATGCAATCATTCTGGGACGAGTCTAACTACAAAAGAATCAGAAATGTAACATATTTCTTGAATGAATGTTATGATACAGGTCAAATTTAAATTTAATAAGTAATAAATTAAATATTCTGTTAGTGATCGTTTCAGTGTAAAAAAAAATAAAATTAATGTAAACAGATATAATAATATTCTATTAGCAGAATACTTTTGGGCCACAAAAATGAATGTTTCTCTTTCAAATATATCTAGTTGTTTCATATGTTAACATCTACTACAGCATAAAGTCAAAAATTCTATTAAATTCATTGTAAAATGCACCTGTTTATCTGAAATTAAAAATCTGTTGAAGCTCAAAATAATGATATTTTGGATACTTCAGCAACCCATTCAATTGACTGGTTGTAGTTGTATTGGTTGATTGATTTTAGTTAATTGCTTACAGTAAAAGACTCAAAGGTTATCTTCCCTAAGCTGAGAGATGCATATGTTACCACTAAAGTCCGAAAGTTGTTAATGTGCTCATCATTTAGCTAATATGCAGATTAACTGATTTGCTTCATTAAAATACGGAATCAGTTTTCTGCATTTTACATATGTAATATGCACATTAAACGGCTTCCGCATCCTTAAAAGTTAAAATGTTTGTTTCTCTCATTTCCTTTCCCTTTTCCTCTACTTTGCACATTACCTACTAGGCACCCGCTAAACTGCACACTGCCGACTAGGTGCTCGTTAAACTGAAAATAAGATCTTTGCTGAATAAAATTTTATTAAAATTAAGGAAATGGATTTGCAAAACATATGATAAACGTATGCTCACTTATTAATGCAATCTAAACATTGGTGACACTTTGAAATACGTAACAACTGGATTTTGTAACAAGCACACCTATTTGTGGGTCAAGCGGGGCTATCTTAAATCAATTTATTAAAGTTGCTGTTGTTCAAGCAAGGATATTATTTTCATTTTAACGTGTGCGTTGTAGGTAATGTGCAGATTAGTTAGGTAATTTGCAGATTTTCTAGGTAATTTGAGAAATGAAATAATTTTTCTCACTTAATGGATCACCCTAGTTAATCTGAAGATTAGCTAGATAATCTGCAGAATAACTGATTTCCGCACTTTGGCTGTAACGTATACATTGAGAGACTTCTAAATCAAACTTTTTTCTTTCCTCAAATGATGAAGAGCTACGACGACTTTGATTTATCTCAAGTTTCTCGAATCGGTGATGAGCTCACAGAAATTATTGTTCATATGTAAGAGAAAATACCTTGTTAAGTCATTGTTTTTTTCTAATTATTAAATTCATTTCCAACTGTCTAAGTCTGTCAAAAGTGATCAAGCTATATTATTTTAGTCAATCAATACGAATGGCAGTTGCTATGCTTAAATCAGAATTAAGTAGCTTTTTAGAAAGAAAATATTGAATGACGTTTCTTACATCCTTCAGCAGTTGCTCAACACTCTTCGAATTTTACGTATCTCTGCTTAACCTAGATCTCTATAACCTTCATCAAGTCTCAAGCAACTTGCACATGTATGACATTTAACAATTATATGTCTTAATAAATTTCATTAACTGGATATGTAACAAAACGAATTAAGGAAAAATATGTGATACTTGTTAGCAGTCATTTGTTCATATATCGACACATTTTCTGCCAATAATTAAGCTTCTGAGATACCAACTCGAAGTACAACAAAAATGTATAAATTTACTATAAATAAGTAGCATAAATCCCTCATAATCAAATCAGATGGTTTGGGATCTAAAGTCTTTTGTTGAAATATGCATATTTGAAGATTGAATTTCACTCAATTTTGTTCTCTGGAACAAAAATTAAATTTTTGCTGATTAATTTTTATTATGAGAATTCAGCTGCTTAATTACTACTGTTATGTCGCCAATTTTAATTATTAATATGTGTTTTAAGTTATCATTATTCTAATATTTTTATTTGTATTCATGTATATTTTAATCTGGAAATAGTTATTCTTGAGTAGGAATTGTAACAAAGAGATGGTTGCGAGGAAACATATTTTATTAGTTTATGGCCTTTTTACTAACAATGGAGGCAGTAAGGTGTTGTGTTGTCGCCTTTTACTAATGGCGTTTGAAACGAAAATCGTCTTCCTTTCGCTTTGCTATAGTTTCAATTTTGTCTACTTCAAGACAGTGGGGTTGCACTAAGCGTAGGTAATTGGATTCTGGTAAAGCTTAGTTCCGCTTGTTAATTGGGGAGTCCACTTTGTTTCCCACGTTTTTCATGTTGGCTCATTGTGAGATTTTTTTTGTTTTGGATTCGTCAAGGGGGTGTCATTTTCGCAGTCAAGATAAAGCAAAATTCTGGCATTGGTGTGATTTTGATTTTATGATTTTTGAAAGCCTATGAACTCACAGAGGCGGAGAAACCGAGATTTCCTGGGTACTTGCACCAGGCTAGAGTTCATTCGTATTCTGGTTTTTGAAGAAGAAGGAAAAAGAAAAAAAAGCGGGGGCTTGACCACTTGCGGGTCTTGCTCTCACGAGCGGAATGTACCAGCGGGCTGCAGCTACGGATTCTCGACTTTGATCAGATGAGAAATTACATTAAAAAAAGGCGCTATAGCTCATCGCAAAAATTTATAGCATTGTCGTCTCTCCATTATAATTTTCAGAGAATTGTAAAAAGGTATTCTCAGGGTGATGCAGATACCAGTGGGTTTCTACCTAGTGCCTTTCCAGTTTGGGTCCTTTCAAGGCGTTTTTTCCTGGTTCATTGAAGCGTTCCTGATAAAGACTGTTCCGGATTTAAAAGAAGCATCCCGATACCTGTGTCTTCCTTGGGTCTTGCTTTTGTTGAAGCGTTAGCGTTCCTGATTAAGAGTGTTCCTGATTTAAAAAAAGCTGCCTTATTTTCCTGGGGTTTTGACTTGATTGAAGTGTTCCTGAATGCAGTGTGTGTCATTGACATCCGGCAAGCAGCACGATTTGGGTTTTGTGGATTTCTTCGAATGGTCAACGAAATGAGTTAGACGATCTGTTGAACTATTAACACTCCGTATTAATCAGTCAACGAAATAAACAGGACTATCTGTTGAACTATTTAAAACTCCGTATTTATCCGTCGATGATGGCACACACGAGAGAATAGGAGTTTGATGTATGAACTTGACCCTGTAAGTGATTTTTTCTGTCTTTTCTATTTAAACTGTAACCGAGTAATGATGCTTATATTAATGTACTTGTAAACGAAATGATTTGAAGATTTAAGTAATGACAAGTTATTTAAATATACCTGTAAACGAATGATTAGAAAATTGGTACAACCACCTGAATTGCGAGTTATGGAATGCTAAAAAAATTAGTACACCTAACATGAGTGTAAGATTTAAAATGAATATGTTAATTTACATCTTAAGGTTAATTTGTAGCGTGTGAACCAAAAACCCGTTTAAGATGTTAAGTAAATTCTACATCATTGAAAATTCCATGGACGAAAATTTTGGATCAAGTTATTAGTGAATATAATAATTCCCCTCATTCGGTAACTAAATTCACACCTGCATATCTTTTACTCGGAAAACGTCCTTTCGATTCTCCCCTAGATCAAAATACTTACCCTCCGGTTGACATAGCGAGAAAATTAGCTAAAGAGAGAACTATTGAATATCATAAAAGGAATAAAAGTCGTTATGACACAAAATTTGCAGATGTAGAATTTCAACCTGGTGATCTAGTTTTATTTGATGAATTTGAATTTCCGAATACACGTAAATTGACAGCTCCTTATTCTGGACCATACCAAAATGTCAAAAAATTATGAGGTTAATTATGAAATAGATAAAAAAAATTACCACACAAAGAAACCTACTGATATTGTCCGTCCATGTTTCCAGACTACGACACTACCAAGACCCCCAGAAAATTTTAAATTACATCACCAATAGGTAGACACACCTTCCTTTTGGTAAACGCTCAACTGGGGTTGCTACTAAAGGTAATTAGAGCACCTCTAATTATTTAATGTCTAATTTTCTGTGTAAATTTTTGATGTGTTATTTTGCATCTTTGAATTTATTTTGTATTTATGGGTCAATTTTTTGGCAGCGACATTAATGGTAATTATAAAATACCATTGAAGTTGAAAGTTGTGTTGAACGACAATGCAGTATATGGCATAATTGTCTTTTTCGATAATAAAAGGTAAAATACGAGTAAAATTATTGTGTAAAATGATTATTATCAAAATAAGTCTTTTATATGAATAAGTAGTCAAAATGAAATACTGTAAACAAACTAAAAGTCAAAAGGAAATGTTAAGACATTAGTCAAGTATTGCAATTGTCAATGATATGAACAAAATAATAGAGGAATACCTCATGTCAAATAAAAAAATTTAATATTAAAGCCACGGCGAACTGGAAATGAAAAATTTGTAAAATACGAACTGCTCTAATGTTTTGCAGCAATCTCTAAAGACCTGGATCCAGAACTGAAACTGTTCTCGAGAAATGTTTTCCCAATACTGCATGCATAATGTTATTTTTCTTTATTTTCTATAAGTGGAATTTTTTTTATTTTCTATAGTCTTCACTATCTGGAATGTCTTGTAGTCGAGGCGCCCTGCTTCAAACCTTTTTAGATGGGGGGGGGGATATTTTGTAATAATAAAATTCCGTAGTCAAAAATACACTTAAAATTCTAACTGTATGTTCTTTTCATTTTTAATGGCTACGGTCTCTTTTTTGAAAGTACGTGGAATTAAATCCACAGCTCCGTAGTCAAGTTGTTTTTCCCGCCTTTTCTACACGTACAGTTATAAAATGTTTTGGAGATATTTGAAGCGAACTGGAACGGCTGACCTGGCTGACGTCATTTCTTGGAAGCTCCGCCTTTCCAGAGGCTATAAAAGGACTCGCAAAGGAATATCGGGGTCTTTTCTTTAATGTAAGGATGCAGTAAACTTCATGCAAAAGTTATTAGTAGTTCTTTTTTATTTACTCCGGAGATCTGATTTTTTGTAACTGCTATTTCTCCTGAATAATAATAAATGGATCTTGTTTTTTAAACTTATCGTCTGATACTTTGAGCTACAACTACATCTATGATTCTTCATCAATCTATTTATTCCGGACAAAAGCTGGTACATCATATATATATACATATACATATATATATGTAAGATAAAAATATATGAATCAAAATTATAGATTAAACTATAAACATTAATTCTTCCTCTCTATTCTAAAATAGTAATAACTTCTTTGCATTGCGTCATTTCTAGATCACTCTATGATCGGCGCAGCTCTGATGACGTAATAATTAAGAACTGAAACTGTCCTTGTAAACCAAAACTTTTCTCTTCGCGTGCTTCCATCTTTCATAACTACGCACTTCAGCTTTTGCCCTCTACTCTGCTAATATGTAATTTCGCTGGCTTGCTTGCTATCCCAACAATATCAAAAATGTAAATCTTCTGTGGAAAGGCACGACTAGAGTGCCAAGTGATTGTGGCCACAAATATCAATTGGAAATAAAAATGGAATTAAAACTGCCTCGACTGCCAAGTTCTTTAGATGTTACCAAGTTAGCATTACTAGCATACTACGCAATCAAAATCGTCTTCAATATGGGTCTAATCCCGCATCTACAGTGTTCCGTCTTTTTCCCTTGTGCTTATAATATGACAATTAAGCCGGTAGGATAGTTTCCTTCAGCCTGAAACCTCAATGGAAAATTTAATTCAGCTCTTCAAATCATCGTTTTGTGATAAATCCAAGATAATGTGAAAGAAGTGAATCATCAAATTTGTTTTTTCAGTTTTTAAAAAATAACAGATCATTCTTCTGCTGTCATGTTTTGCAAGTGCTTCAAAAAAATTATCACGCTTAGTGTTTACAGATTGAAAGTAATCTCTCGATAAATTGAGAAGTTCGAATGCCTAGGGAAAAGGAATATTTAATTTGCTTCGCCGATCCCTACAATATTTAGAAAAAAAGTGTTTTAAATCATCAGTGAATTACCGTTTAGGAATTCAGCATTACAGTGGGTTCAAGATCGATCTGAGTGTTTGCAAGTATGTGCGACAGAAAATTATTTGCGCTTCTGCTTTTTCAACAGCTCAAAAATTGTTACATTAGTGTGAATCTAGCTCAGGAACTGAATTATTTAATGTGCTTCGGATTCTATAGTTTATATTTCAACTTTGGTTAAAAGTTCTGCAATTTGTTTTGAGAAAATCTGAAATTCTTGTTCATTAATTTAATTTCTCTAATTTTTCATAATTATGTGTGAGCAAATTAAGTAACGAATTTTAAGCTATTTAAATTATTCATAGGGAAGGATATTAAGATAAGTTTTTATGTTTTTGAAATTTTGTTGAGAATTTTGAATACGAATTTTATAATTATTCTAAAAATTGAATGGATGTAAAAAATAAGTGAAATTAGTACAGATACGTAATATGAAATTATGGTAAATGCATGTTAAATTTATGGGTGATTGTATGTTAAGTATAGTGTATGTCGAGGGAGTACTGGTTCCTTCAACAGAGGCCTGTTATTACCTCTGTACAGTTGTTCCTTTTACCCTCTTCATGCAAGATAATGTTGGAGGCTCTCATTTTATGAATGCATGTAAATTTTTTATATTATTATTATTATATTTTTTTATTATGGAATGTATTAGTGCAGTTCTCAAAGGCCAGTTACCTTAATGCAAGGAACAAAGGCCTTTTCAAGTAACTGCCTAGGCACCCTGGGCCACCAGTGCAGAGAACACACTGGTTAGCTCAAGAGGACAGCCCCTATTGATGGATATGTTTGTTTAAAAGTATTGCGAGGCTTCCAGTTTGGTAAAATCAGGAATTGCAAATGAAAGATAATAACGGTGAAACCATATTTTCTGAAGCTTACTCCTATTATTATATGCTGTTAAAATATAATTTATCAGCATAGAAATAAGTATCATAAATATTTATGTGCATTACATTTAATTATAAGTAATGATTGTGTAAAAGTTTATTTTGTGATATTCTGTAATAACAAAAACCTTCCCTGAAGAATTATGATTATGTGAATTCTCAAACAAAAAGACTTTTGGACTGAAATGCTGAAAAATTCAATAGGACTCTAAAAATTAAAAATTTATTAAAAAAATTGATATTTATAAATTATACTTTACAGAACAAAAATTATGATTTATGATTTATGTTTTTTTTTTACATTTGCTAGTGCTTTAACTCTTTCTCTTTAAAAAGGCTTCTCTGTCGCTACGCCTTTTTCTTTTTGAAGGGGGGAATATGTAAGATAAAAATATATGAATCAAAATTATAGATTAAACTATAAACATTAATTCTTCCTCTCTATTCTAAAATCGTAATAACTTCTTTGCATTGCGTCATTTCTAGATCACTCTATGATCGGCGCAGCTCTGATGACGTAATAATTAAGAACTGAAACTGTCCTTGTAAACCAAAACTTTTCTCTTCGCGTGCTTCCATCTTTCATAACTACGCACTTCAGCTTTCGCCCTCTACTCTGCTAATATGTAATTTTGCTGGCTTGCTTGCTATCCCAACAATATCAAAAATGTAAATCTTCTGTGGAAAGGCACGACTAGAGTGCCAAGTGATTGTGGCCACAAATATCAATTGGAAATAAAAATGGAATTAAAACTGCCTCGACTGCCAAGTTCTTTAGATGTTACCAAGTTAGCATTACTAGCATACTACGCAATCAAAATCTTCTTCAATATGGGTCTAATCACGCATCTACAGTGTTCCGTCTTTTTCCCTTGTGCTTATAATATGACATATATATATATATACAGGGTGATTATAATTAAAGTTTAAGTTTCAAAACGCTAGAGTGCCAAGTGATTGTGGCCACAAATATCAATTGGAAATAAAAATGGAATTAAAACTGCCTCGACTGCCAAGTTCTTTAGATGTTACCAAGTTAGCATTACTAGCATACTACGCAATCAAAATCTTCTTCAATATGGGTCTAATCACGCATCTACAGTGTTCCGTCTTTTTCCCTTGTGCTTATAATATGACATATATATATATATACAGGGTGATTATAATTAAAGTTTAAGTTTCAAAACGCTATAAAAAAAGAACCACTGATGAAAATGATGTGAAATTTGAAAGGAATGTTATTGAAGAAGGCGGAAAGCGTATGGCAGAAGAAAAAAGTTAGTTTCAAAAGTTAGCAACAGATGGCGCTGTAAGCGACAGAATCACGACGAGAAACGAGAAATGATTCGTAAAACAACGGCTAAGGTGGAAGTTACACATTAAAACGCATTGATAAATTAGAATTGTTGAATAATTTTATTTGCATGATTGTACATATCACATCGAAATGGACAAATCGGTTTCAAGAGTTTTGTGGCGACATACCGCATAAGAACCATTCATCAAAGAAGTTCGGAACTGTCGCGAGACTGGCGCAAAACATGTTCAATATGGTGTCCACCGTTGTGTGCAACAAGTTGAAAGCGACAAACAGCATGTTCCATAACGGATCGCAGTGTCTCCGGGGTGATGTTCAGAATGTGTTGCGGAATGCGTGCCTTTAATTCTGCTAAATTTGCAATTGGAGCACGGAACACAACATCCTTCAGATATCCCCACAGCCAGAAATCACACGGAGTAAGATCAGGCGATCGGGACGGCCAGGCTGTAGGGAAATGACGGCTGATAATTCGAGCATTTCCGAAATGGCGCCTCAGCAGCTGCTTCACGAGATGTGCAATGTGCGGAGGAGCGCCATCTTGCATAAAAATGATTTCATCCACACATCCACGCTGTTGCAGAGCTGGAATCACGTGGTTGCGCAAAAGAGACGCATACCTCTGACCAGTGACGGTTTCGGTAACAGGACCGGAAGCACCCGTCTGCTCGAAAAAATATGGTTGTAGGATGAATGATGCCGTAAAGCCACACCATACCGTGAAGTGGTACGGGGTGCGTTGCCAGTGGATTTTCTGTTGCCCATATTCGACAATTCTAGGTATTCACGTATCCTGTCAGATGGAAATGGGCTTCATCTGTCCACAAAATTTTCCACGGCCATTAATTATCCACTTCCATGCGAGCCAGGAATTCTAACGTAAACGTCTCCCTAGCTGTCAGGTCAGACGGAAGCAACTCCTGCACATGGCCAATTTTGTACGGATAGCATTGCAGGATGTTTCGTACAATTTTCAAGCACCGTGCTCGTAGGCCTGTCAAATGTTCGAGCAATTCCTCGTGCACTGTACGGTTGCACACCACCGGCCGACCCCTCCTGTAATGCTGTGGCCACTTCTTCAACTACCGTCGAATGCACTCGTTTTCTCCCTCTACCAGATTGCACATCAAACGAACCTGTCGTTTCGAATTTTTGCATCATTTTCTTTAGACCTACGACACTCATTGGACCAATGCCTTCTTTTATACCCTTCAGTTTCCTGAAATTTTGCAGAGCTACTCTTGCACAATCATCATTCTTGTAATACAGCTTTACCAGCAGAGCGCGGTCCTGCAGTGAAACACCCATGGCGAACATCTGAGACGCGAATTGAGGAACAGCCTGGTACCTGGCGGCTTTATAACACTGAAATTTAACTAGCATTTTAATTTACGTCTTCTTCCGCTTGCAGCGCCATCTGTTGCTAACTTTTGAAACTAAATTTTTTCTTCTGCCATACGATTTCCGCTTTCTTCAATAACATTCCTTTCAATTTTGACGTCATTTTCATGAGTGGTTCTTTTTTTATAGCATTTTGAAACTTAAACTTTAATTATAATCACCCTGTATATATACTCACTACAGCCATCCAAAGCGCTGTTATGCAATCTACACATTTAGATAGATAATTACGATTCTTTAAAGTAAGTGCATAATATTTTAAACTTTCAACAATCCCCGATTGGAAATAAGGGGAGTATATGCTTATAATAATAAAAAAAAAACAATTAAAACTTTCTGACTGACATTTTTGCTTTTATCCTGTTATGAGATCTTTTGTCACTTGGTACATATTAGATCGTAACTTAAAATATTTTACTGTGTCACTTTTTTAATAATGTAAATATACTGTGGATGAATAAAAGTTTTTATAAAACCAGGTGCTAAACTAAATATTTATAAAAAATTAGCTAATAGAAGCTCTTCAAATGCAGGTCTTCGTAAGCAAATCAAGAAAGGCGCTTTACTTAGAGGGTTAATCGCCCAATAAATGCAAAATAAATTTATCAGGATTTCAAAACTGTAACTTTTTGACGAAGCATACCGTCGAAAGTTTAGGATGTAATTGTTTGCAACAGTCTACGTCCACAATGTTATATCAGCAAAACTGTCTTCTCTTCCATACAGGGTTAAATATACAAATGACACTGAAATGAAGAGGAATGATATTCTATACTGACGAATCTTCGAACTATCCTTTGACCATTTTGCTGATTTTTCGTTCATATGAGAAGGATTTTATAAATCATTCTATGACGTTTTTCATATATATAGTTACAAGCAAGTGAGGTTGGTAACCGCAAAATAAGCGTTCAAAAATATATCGAAATTGGCAAATATCTGTCTTCGTGATTTATTAACAGCTGTCACGAGATCGGAAACTAATGGGAACTGTCATTTCTCCGAGGCGAATTGCAAATACATTTCGTTCTGAGTAAGAACAGTTAGAGGAATAACGCGATTTCACATTTGTCACTGCCAATTTAATCCCAGAATCTGTGTGAGATTTTCTGTTAATCCTCTTACAAACGAATTTTCTTTCTCTAAAAATTCTCTAAAAGTCGAATTTAAAATTTCCACTGGAAGGATTTGAGATATTACAAATTTGCTTTTAATCTTCTAAAATTCATATTTCGCTTTGACATTTTAGACGGTATGTTAGTGAAATTCAGCAAATAAAGAATAACATAATCAATAACCATGTTTCATTGTTAACTTCAACCCAATGAAAAACTTCAGGCTTAGTAACAATGACACATTTATAAAAATTAATGATGAATATCGATTTTTGAATATGTCACCATTGTATTATTTAAGTCCTAAAACATCTAGTTTAAATTAACTTAATTACCATCATAAAAGACATTTTAAAATAATAATAATAAAATTGCTTCAATTAGTCATGTAAGTGGTTCCCTGTGCCCCATTACTGGCCAAAAGATCTTTCTGACGTCACCAGCTTAGAACAGCTACATGACCTTTTTCGTTACCTGTTAAGAAATGAAGACAAACGTAGTTTCAAGCTCTTGGCGCTGTGAAACTATGGAACAGGATACGATCACATGAACATAAACAATACGAGGTTTGCAACTTATTGCATTAAAAAGTTTTCAATCTTTTCAATTACGAAATGAAAAACTGTAAAATGAACATCGAAAGAAAACTGCCAATAAAACTTGAAAAAAAAATATTTAAATGAAAAGTATAACCTTTAAATTAATGTTTCGAAATCATTTTGCATTTGATTCCAGTTAATCCAGAAGTTTCTTTTAGCAGTTGTAATATTTTTAATGCAGCCATTTGAATTTGTAATCACTTAAACGTTCTTATTAAAAATAATAGGAATTATCACTTTTTAGTATTTCACTCTTAATTCAGTGTGAAATTTATTTTTTAATGAAAATTTCCATTACATAATTTCCAAAATTTTCTAAAGTTATTTCAAATTCTGATTTAATTTGTCCCAGTGTTTCATTTAACGAAAATTAAAATTCTTACAAATGCTTGACGAACTAAAAGGATTGAGAAATTAAATCTCTAAAGGATTACTGTTAAGTCATAACATTCGCCTGACATGAAGTGCTCCAAAAATAAAAACATTTACAGTTTCACAGAGCTTCTAAACACGAAATTTAGTAACAGGTAAGCTAGGCATTTTTAACAGAATATGAGCACGAAAACGGCACATTGCTATTAAATATGGAATTCAGGAAGGGTCGACTAAAGAGACTTGACTCACAAAACGTCGGAAGTATTAAAAAGGAGAATAACAATCGGTTCATAGCTTATTATAATACGAGCACTTTACAGAGAGAAAAGTTTCAGTTTAGTTCATAGACGTCTCATCAGTACGTAACTGCTGTAAGCATCTTAACTATCCGGAATGAAATGATGATAAACAGACTAACTTGGCTATGATCCGATTAAGGGTAGATTTCATATCCTTTTTTATTCACTTGGGAATGGGCATACCCAAATAAATGCAACTACAGCTATGTGACTCCATGCTGCGCTCTGGTATAAGACTAAGCTCTCCCACTGGGGTTTAGGTACAGATTTCCTATGGGAGAATACGTGTTTTAGCTAACCGAATTTTTGGAAATAATGCATCTTCAGTCTAGTTTCCATTTAGGAATGAGATTAGAATATTTTTTACTTTCACTAACTAATTGGACTATGATCTGACTATAGATATCTTTCAAAATCCGTCTCTAAATCTTATACTCTTGTGAGTTACGGGTTCGATGATATCTCTTGAAATACCCTCTCCAGGTAAGCAGGAAGAAAGTAACAGTTTATTATGATTCAAGAAGCACAACATAATAAATAGCTATAAGTTATCATAGCTATGAGTTATCATAGACTACGTAAGAATTAAGCAATGACTCCTTCGCACCAAAATCATAAATAGAGTAATTTCTAAATCGCAGTTTAGCTGTTTACCTTTAAACGATAAACCTTAAGGGCTGGTTAATGCCTAAAATCAACTCTTCCAACCTCTGGGGTGCCTTATTTGTTCAGTGTAACACCAGCATGGGTCTGGCGTAGCGCAGGCTTCCAAAAAGTTAGGTAAAACTAAGTCGTGTGAGGGATATTTTTTTTTCTGATATGTTGCATTTTACTTGAGTTACGTTTGCAATGGAAACATTGCTGTACTCAAAACTTGAAAAAAAACTTACAATTTAATATAAGGAATAAAAAATTACATACAAGATATGTGGCCACAAATATAAAGTAAGCCTTAAAATTATCTCTCTAAATACTACACTAAATAAAGATATAAATAAATTAATAAGTGTACAGTACTACAATAGTACATAAAAATAACAATGCGATAAAAGTAATTTAAATATGTACAAAAATTTACAACAGACTAGACTAGATATATCTGTTACAATCTGTTTGAGTGATTAATGGCCATTCATTATCAGTCATTTTCGAAGCTAAGCAGTTTGCACTTCATGTTCGAAATGGTTACTTAACACCGTAACGACCTAGACTTGTGAGCCCGCTAATCGTGTAAATACAAGTGAAACGCGTGCCGACATTTATATAGCCTGTTTTTAACCTTTACATCAGACAAAACATATCTGCAAGGAGTATATAATTTTAATTTCCACGAAATATGGCTTTCGCTTAACTCTAGTATTGACACTAAAGAAATTTTACGGTAGAAGAACTTTTTGTGTTTCTTACCTAACCACTGAGAATAAAATAACAACAAGGTTATATTTTTAGCAACAGCTTGTGCTGAATTTTCCTTTGTAATATAAATCAGTTTTCAAAAGAGCTTCATCTCCTTAGTACCGCTGGAAAAAGATTTGTTTTCAAAGTTGGGAATGATCAGTTGAAAACTTCAGATCTCTTTGTTTGAGTTAATAAAAAGGGAGAAGAAATGTATTGCACTCGCACCTTAGATTTTGGCCGATATAATATTTAGAAAGCACAACATAGTAAAAGGCTGGAATTTTAGAGCTGATGAATATGCAAGAACAATCAAGATGTAAGGATCTTAAGTTTTACTAACGTTTATTTTATTTTAAATCTTTACTATCACTTCTTATTTTCTACTTCCGGCCAGAATTATAAGCGTGAAGGATTTTATGCAAAGTTGTCTCGCGAAAGCCAAGTATTTAAGTGTGGCCTTTTTGCCAAGCAGGAGAGAGGAAGCAGTGAGTTCGAAGCAGGCCGCTTACCTTAGAAGTTACGCAGTTGCTATTTGCCTTCCAGGCCAAAGGTTTAATCCTCTTGATAAATTAAACGTATTGTAGTGTTCACAGTCTCTGTGCTACATACGCTTCCTGTTATTATAAGGCCAATCTTATTCTAAAGTTAAATTAGAGTTTAGTTTTATTTTTATACCTTTTACGTTAGACCCCGAGTGGAGGGTCATTGTATTCCGAAGTACGGAAGTCATTGTATATAAAGAAAAATAAAGGGTCTTGTATACCCTTCGTCTGTATCCTGTCTACTTACTACAATTAGTGAACTTAGCTTTAGTAAGCTCTCTGTTCCTAGTCAGGTCATTGTATGTTTCCAAAGAAGGTTAGAAGAAACAGTGAACCTGATAGTGGCGCCCGACGAAGAATAACCATGGCCGAATTTCAAGAAGAACCTGTGCTGCCTGCAGAAACGGCTCAGAATCCAGAAATGCCAGCTGCCGCTCTGGAAGGATTTGGGTACATCGTCCAGACCATGCGCGCTTCGATGAAACCAGAAGCAACGTTTAATGGAAACTCACAGGTAACCAGTTTTTTGGAAAAATTGGATGACCACTTCATGCTCTACCCCGTGCACGAGTTTCAAAAAGTTACCTTAGCTACCAGCGCTTTGAGGGGCCAAGCGCTTAACTGGTTCAAATGTATCGGCAGAAGTCTCTTGGATCAAGCAGGAAGTCCCACCTATACTTACGAAAATTTCAAGACTGCCCTACTAAAAGCCTTCCCTGTTGTAAGGGATCGTGCGAAATTAGAAACAGAACTTTTCAGTATATATCAACAAAGAATGGAAAACCTCTCGAGCTTTATTTTAAGAAAAATTCACGTTTTCAAGCTCTTGTATGGAAACCGTCCGGATCCTGAAATAATTCAAGTGATTTTGCCGAGGTTACTACCCCAAGTGCAAGACTTTATTGAATTACGAAATCCGACTACACTGGAAAAGTTATTTGAGCTAGCAATGCAGTTTGAAAGTAGAAGAACAGCGGACGTCGAAAGAAGACGCCAATATCAACAGCGAAACCAATTTGGTACGCCAAGACTACAGCAAACTCAAGCACATGGCTACGGAGGAAAAGCGAATCAGTGGGCAAGGAAACCCGAGCATTCAAAAACAGCCGGCGAACGTCGACAGTTCAATAGCAACCCAGGAAAAAAGTCTCAAGGCCAGTGGAGAAAGAAGGAAAGCACCGAAAGGAAAAATAATTTAAACTAAAACGGATTTCTGCTGACGAGAGGGTGCGGAAATCTGAAGGCCACGAAAACCCCTCTTCCTACAAGTTAAATACAGTAATGGTGAAAAATTTAACTCTTCCGAAGATTGAAGTCTTGGTAAATAATATCCCGGCCACCGCACTCCTGGATACCGGCGCGCAGTGTTCCTGTGTGGCAGAATTCTTTTTTAGAAAGTATTTTCGCAAATACCGCATATATAATGCGGATAATACAACAGTATTAGCGGCGCAAGGAGAACAATGTAATTGCGTAGGTAAAGTACCTTTGTACATCCGTATCAAGGACGAACAAGTAAAGGTGATGTTTTTTATAGTAAAGAATTTGCAAGCACACTTAATACTAGGAATAGACTTTCTTTCAGACGCACAAGCTACACTGGATTTTAATGAAGCGTCTCTTAAGCTGACGATGAAACCAGTGCGTGTAGAAAAGGTTGAACCGCCGAGGTTAAATCTTGACCACCTGCCTAATGACGAGCAAGATAGAATCCGACAAGTGGTAAGTGAATTTGCTTCCTTATTTAGTGATATTCCAGGATTTACCCAGGTTACTAACCATAGTATTGACACCGGAGATGCATTGCCGGTTCGTCAAAAACCATACCGGTATGATAAGAATAAGGAAAAAATTATAGAATGGCATATTACCGATATGCTACGTAAAAAGATCGTAACGCCTATCTCAAGTAGTTATGCTAGTCCGGTGGTTTTATGTAAGAAAAATAATGATTATCCTTTGGAGCATCCAAAAAGGTGGAGATTCGCTATTGATTACCGTAAATTAAATTCCATAACGAAATATCCGGTATATCCGTTACCGATTATAGAAGAAATTTTAAGGAACATAAAATCAACCAAATTTATGACGACTTTAGACTTAACGAATGGTTATTTTCAAATAGGGATCAGGCCTGAGGACGTGCCTAAGACTGCTTTTATAACCAAGTCTGGCACTTATGCATTTTTGCGTATGCCGTTTGGCCTTTCAGGCGCCCCAGCAACATTTCAGCGATGCATGGACATTGTGTTAAGGCCTGTTCTTGGAAAGTCCACATTTATCTATTTAGACGATATCATTATTACTAGTGATAATCTCGACCAACATATACAGGATTTAAGACAGGTGTTTTCTTTATTAAATGAGGCCGGTCTAAAAGTTAATGTCGAAAAGTGCAAATTTGCAGCCCCTGAATTAAAATATTTAGGTTACAAAATATCGCAAAAAGGGATCGAGACAAATGAATCAAAAATAATCGCTGTACAAAAGTATCCGACTCCAAACACGGCAAAGAAGCTCTCTTCTTTTCTAGGACTTTGTTCATACATATTATAGGTCCTTTATAAAAGATTTTGCGGCTATCGCTGAGCCATTGTTAAAATTAAAAAGGAAAAAGGCAAGATTCTCGTGGACGGCTGAAGCCAATAGTGCTTTCGAAAAATTAAAACAAGCATTAACGCAAGCCCCTGTGTTGAAATTTCCTGAAAAGGATGAAAATTTAGAAATTTCAGCGGATGCTTCGGATTATGCGGTAGGAGCGGTACTTTCGCAAAATCAGCAGCCCGTGGCATTTTTTAGCCGAACTTTAAATCAAACACAAAGAAAGTATTCTGCGACCGAGAGAGAGGCACTTGCAGTTCTGTTAGCAGTGCAAAAGTTCCGAGTCTATTTTGGAAAGGCGCCGATAACAGTATATTCTGATCATGCGGCGGTAACTAGATTGTACTCAGGAAAAATTTATCCCCAAGGTTAATAAGATGGGCACTCAAGCTGCAAGAATATAATCTGGTAATCAAGCATACCCCCGGAAAGGAAAATACCGTAGTAGATGCCCTATCACGAATTAAATTAGACGAACAGGGTAATACCGTAAAAGTTGCAATGCTGACAGCGTGTACAATAAATTCCCGAGAAACTGTAATAACCGAACTGGGTAAGGATCCTGAGTTTGGAAGTATTTATGAGTATTTGAAGGATCCTGAAAATTTTAGCCACCAAGATATTGTGGCGATAAGAAATAGGGCGGCCCATTACGAACTAATAGATGGTCTATTATTCTACACAAAAACTACGAATTCCAACAACGAATTTCGACCTGTTATCCCAGCTAGTCTTAGATTAAATATCCTGCAAGAGCTCCATGACAGCCCTTTAGCTTCTCATGCTGGTATTCGAAAAACTATCCAACGCGTACGCGAGGCAGTCTACTTTCCTGAACTGCAAAAGTTAACAAGGGCGTATGTCCAGTCCTGCCCAACATGTCAAGCCGTTAATTATATTAATTTCCGCCCGGCCGGGTTTCTAAATAGTATTAAATCCGAATTTCCAAATCAAATAATCGGCATCGATTTATTGGGCCCTTTCCCAAAAAGTCAGTTAAACAAAAGTCGCTATCTCCTTGTTATTATTGATCGTTTTAGTAAATGGACCGAAATTGTTCCCTTAAAACGAGCCTCCGCGAAATTAGTTACTGATTCTATTTTAAATAAATATATTTTAAAATACGGGGCGCCCCTAAAAGTTATATCGGATAATGGTCCTCAATTTGTAAGTAATATATTTGAAGACGTGTGCCAAAAACTGGGCATACGTCATTTAAAAATGGTCCCGTATCGGCCGCAATCAAATATAGCGGAACGGGTCAACAGAAATATAGTGAAAATTATCCGTAGTTATGTTAAAAATTTTCATAAAAGCTGGGATAACTATGTCAATGAATTTGCTTTCGCCCTTAGGACCGCAAAACATGATACAACGGGCAAACCTCCTGCTGAGTTATTTCTGGGCAGAAAGGTTATAACACCGTTAGATAAACTATTTTATGTGCAACAAAGAGCCCCAGAATTTAAAATGGGTGATATAGAAAAACTAATAAAAGAAGCAAAAAAGAATACGGAAGTAGCACAAAGAAAACAGAAGTTATACTATGATCTGAAACGATGGGGAGTAACTTATAAAGTAGGGGATGAAGTTTTAAAAATCAAGCATTCACTTTCTTCAGCACCAGAAGATAAAACTGCCAAATTTTTTCCACGCTTTGAAGGACCATATGTTATAGAAAAAATAACTCACGCTGTTGTAGTGTTAAAGGCAAGAAATGGTGAAACCTGTTCCGCAAATATTGATCAAATTAAACCCTACTTCGATCGTAATAAAATGAAAATCTTTTCAGATCTTTTGCAGGATCCGGTACGGCAGACACCGCAGGTACAAGTTCCAGAGGTGGGAAAACGACAAGTACAAGGGCAAGCCAATGAGAGACAGAAGCAAGTGAAAAGAAAATTGCCCCGCGGAAAAACTGAAGGTAAAAAGAAAAAGAAGCCGTTCCACCGTCCAGAAAACAGAGTGCACGAACACCCCCAGAATGAAGAAGGGAGAAGGACGACGTATGTGGAAAGGACCGGGAGAAAGGACGGCAACTATAACCCGGCTGTGAAACGGAAGATTGACTCATCCGACAGAACTCTCCGCAGCAAAAGTCGCCGAACTGCGGAAGGGCCATCAGCGGCGGAGGAAAAAGTACAAGAAAAATTTGAACGGCCAACAACGAGGTCCAAGCAGGATCACGACAGAAGTTTCCCGGTTCCACCAAGACCAGCTGCCTTCAAACGGCCAAGACCACAAGCAGAGCACAAAAGGAAGGTGTTCAAGGGTGGCCGTACTGGTGAAAAACGGAAGCTTCCAGAGGAAAGCACTGAAGGGCGAGCCCGTACAAGAAGGAGGATCAACCAAGCTACTATCAGCTATACCTTTAAAGACTGGGCCCAGAAAAGGATGTCTGAATATTACAAAGATAAGTAAAATTTTATGTTACTTTACAAACTTACAAAGTTAATCTTTCATTCTTACTGCAAGTGGCAGATTTCAAGAAGTTTTACCTCATGCGAGGTCTACCTTTATCGCCAAAAGGGCGAGAAATGAGTTGTGACCGATTTTCTTATTATGTTTTTCAATTACTCGCGCGTAAAACTAAAGTTGATGTATAATAGCGTTGTGTAAAGACTTAAATATTGTAAAAAGTTATTGTATAAATTTTATTTAAAACATTCTAGCAAGAAAGAAGTTTTAGTCTGAAAGACATTTTGAAATGTAGTATTATTTCAATGTAGAAAGAATTGGCACTTGCTTTGAAAAGAATAGAAGTTAACAATGTACTACTAATGTATGTTTTCAAATGTGTAAAATTAACGGCATGTTGATATGTTCTTGTATACATGTGAACTGTTATTTTGAATGTTAAGAAATACCGTGATATGGTAAAAGTGAAAGTAATGTTAAAAATTTGTTATTCGTGTGACTGTAAAGATTAAATCATGGTGAATATGTGTTAAAGGTTGAATGATGTAGTTAGGCTCTCTGACGCTACACTTTAGAGTTAGCCACTTTCAGAATAGTACCTCAGGGTTTAGAGTTGAAAGTAGGGTGTGTTAAGAGGTCTCGTATGTTGAATTTTAACACGTTAGTGTTTTGATTGTAGGAGGAAGTGTGGCACACGTAGACAGAAACACATACGTGTTTGGTGTTCTTTTACAACACATGCCAGAGAGCACGGGGAGAGATAATTAAAATAGTCATGAATGAAATAAGAATGTTAAGAGAAGTATATTCTATATGTTAATTGCAATGTCATTCTGTAACATTTCATTAAACTAGTTTTCCTTCCAGATCTCTGGAAGGAACCAGAATTGAATAAAGCTCCTGTTTAGATGCAGTACAGATGAAAAAAAAAAAAAAAGATTGTTGTATATCCCGGGAGCTGCTATTGTAACAAATTTCTTTCTTTTAAATTTTCTAGTTTATAGCTAAGTTATGATTGTAAAAGGTTGGCCTCGCGCTAGTTTTTAGAGCTAAAAGTTTTCAACAAGGTCGTTTTAGACCTCAGTTTCAAACAAATTAACTCTGGCGGGAAGTATGTAAGGATCTTAAGTTTTACTAACGTTTATTTTATTTTAAATCTTTACTATCACTTCTTATTTTCTACTTCCGGCCAGAATTATAAGCGTGAAGGATTTTATGCAAAGTTGTCTGGCGAACGCCAAGTATTTAAGTGTGGCCTTTTTGCCAAGCAGGAGAGAGGAAGCAGTGAGTTCGAAGCAGGCCGCTTACCTTAGAAGTTACGCAGTTGCTATTTGCCTTCCAGGCCAGAGGTTTTAATCCTCTTGATAAATTAAACGTATTGTAGTGTTCACAGTCTCTGTGCTACATACGCTTCCTGTTATTATAAGGCCAATCTTATTCTAAAGTTAAATTAGAGTTTAGTTTTATTTTTATACCTTTTACGTTAGACCCCGAGTGGAGGGTCATTGTATTCCGAAGTACGGAAGTCATTGTATATAAAGAAAAATAAAGGGTCTTGTATACCCTTCGTCTGTATCCTGTCTACTTACTACAATTAGTGAACTTAGCTTTAGTAAGCTCTCTGTTCCTAGTCAGGTCATTGTATGTTTCCGAAGAAGGTTAGAAGAAACATTGAACCTGATAAAGATAGTGAAGCCAACAACAACAAAAAAAAAAAACAAAAAACAAAAAAAAAAAAAAAAACGAAAAGATTACTTTTCGTAAAATAAGAAAACTAAATAACAGTCAAACACTTCTCGATAAATACTTTTTGAATATTTAAAAAGTTCTTTTCGTTTTGAGACCATATCTAAGAAAGTATTATCAAAGAAAAATTGTTATTTCCTGCAAGTCGGTTGACAAACAACTAAATTGAAATTCTTTTTCTTACAATGCACAGCGGAATAATGAGATAAAGAATAATTCTCAAGCAAAAAGAGGAAACATTTTGTATTGAAAAATTAAGAAGGAAGAAAATGGAAACACTTATAGTATTTCAAGCGCTGTTGAAGATAAAATGGAATTTTAATAGAAAAAAATGCAAGGTAAAGGGGGAAATTTTGTTTCTAAATCTGTGTTTTTGTTAAAAGTATTTCGCTGATAATAGTGGCAACAGAAAAAAGAGCTTAGTAATATAATTTTGCGAAGAAGTGCTTTTTAGAAAATTAATATTATTCATTTGAGTTCTGTCATGCATTAAGAATGAAAACGTTAAACAAGAATGAAAAAAAAATTAAGCAAACACAATCTTTATCATTTATAAACAGCTGCAAAAATATCCGAAGTAGTATTTAGAATAACTAGTGTATTTATAGATTAAAGGAAAAAATAGATGCATGTTTGCATGTTATGATTGCAATGAATTTTTTTGTACACTGGAAACTCTTGATATTGTATTTTTTTGCATTCAAGTGTTCTTTTAAAATGTTTTTAAAGTTTATTGTTTTGAAATAAAGTCATCGCACTGGCGTTATCAAAAAAGTATTTTAGATGTATACTTCGTGTGGATTTCAAGAAAAAACATTTAATGTAAAAAAAGTATGTTTGAAAATAAATGAAAGGGATATAAAAATATCTTATAAATAGTCAAGTATTATACATATGCAATTGCCACGAATACTGATATTTGATATTAAATTTAATATCTGAAAAATTTTCGGAGATGTGAAAGACTTCAAATTTACTTCCTTATTTTCATTCCATTTCAAATGAGTTTGTTTTGCGATTGAACTGAAAATGCAATTTTGAAGAAAGAGAAAAATTCTATGCGTTGTTTTAGTCATCTTTACTTGATCAGGGAGTTTATTTTTAATACCAGACGGTTAGATGTTGCTTTTTAAAGCAGGGAAAAGAGACTTGAAAAAGCTGTATTCAAAGCCAGGCCGTCCTGATGTCTTTATAAATGAAGTTATTAAAAGCAGGGAAATACGGTAGGCAAATTTTCTAGAAATTCGCTACTGCGAGTAAAATATAAGAGGATTTTAAATAAAATATTGTTCGGCAATGCTTAAAATGATTTAGTATTTGGAAGAAGATATTAAGTTACGGTTCAAACAGTAAATATAAATTTTATAACCGAAAAGTAATGGAAACTTGTAAAAATAAAAAGAAAAATATGTACTTTAAACAATTTTATACTGATAAGCACTCTGCTCTGCTCTCATTAATAAATCAAAATATATACATCATTTAAATTTATTTTTTAATATTTTTCCTTCTTGCAGAATGACCCATGTCAGATTATCTCGATATGCAAAGAAATTCGCTACAAAAATTAATTAAAATTAAATTAAATATAATTGTTAATGTACGATTACATTTTATTTAATCTATCTATCTATATACTTATCTATATCTCTATCTATCTATATAATTTTAAAATATTGAACGGAAATCTAAAATTTTAAGTCCAAAAGTTATGCGCCAGCTTCTAGTACAAATATTTTTATAATTGAAGTAGTTAATTTGAAAATTTGAATTAGTTCCTCTAAATTTGCTTTCTATATAAATATGAACTTTTACTTAAATGTACTAAAATGTAACAACAGGTAATTTATGGCTATTAAAGATTCTTCCTCTTATGTAACTACAAATAAAACTATAAGGCTATGGTGGAATTCAAATCAAAATTGTCAAAGTTAAAATTTAAGCAAACTAAATGTAAACGTACTTATAAATATTATTCCTACAGTATCGCTCCTACTTTTCATCTCCGTTACTAATACTGTAATTCTGCAAATGTCTCAATGGAATTCGTATACAGGAGTCCGGTGATTTTATTTTTAGTTACATAGATAGATGAGTAACATGGTTGGTGAAAAATAAATACATGGAAAAAATACATAGACTTTAAAAGTAAAAATCTAGCGCTACCGCTGCTAAGACTGCTAATTAATTAGTAGTCTTATATAATTAAATTTAATTATTAATTTTCAATTCCGAGTATATCCAAGGAAATGAAGAGCAAAAATATGGAAAAACGATCCTTATTCAAAATTAGTTCTATAGAAAATTGAGAATAAACTAGGGAAAAATATTTTGTAGAAGTTTTAATCTGTAACGGAACTCAGAATATAAAGTCAAAGTACTAAAAATGCATATCAAAAGAAAATTAAATATTGCTGAGCCTCTGTGAGAAGGCCGATTTTTCAAGGGGAATTAATCTTTTTCCACAAAATTATTAATAATTAAGGAATGATGGCGTTTCGTTTCCTTTGAATATTTGAATAAAATTCTTTTCAAAATGCGAAAAAGCCAAGGGATGTAGTATTGTTTGAATTCAAATTAGAAAATTTCCGAAAGAAATCTAAACCCATACACAAAACAATAAATAACATGTACTTTTTTAAACCCATGACTGTATAAAACAAAGGGAACAAACAATCAATTTTAAAATATGTCGGTAATACATATAAACCAAAAAGTATTTAATTATGCAATTTTAAATTGATGTATGTCACATATAAATAAAACATGGGCGAAACGTATCATTTTAATTTTACTAACGGCTTATAATCTTTCATTGCATATTAGCATACCTTTGTCCTAATTCGAAAAGGAGGTTTATTTGAAACAGTACGCAAAGCACGCTTATGGTTGCGATAAATGATGTTAGGAGTGAGCATTTTGTACTATTTTGGTATTTGTAGGTTCTGAATCGCGAGAAACATTTAACAGAGAAATGTTCTAATTTGCTGCAAAGAAAGAAAATTAAAATTGTACGAACGAGGTATGATCATAATTGTAGAAATCTGAGATTTGTTATCGCCATTTAGTAAGCTTCACTAAATTAAATTAATTGTCTAAGAGCAAAAACTCATGAATTAAAATTATTTCTGGCTGAAAGTCGAGGAAACTGAAAATAGTGAGAATTACAGTCAAAAGTCTTCTGAACCATAATCGGAGATATTTTTGAGTCTTAGAAATGAAATGGCCTTTGGTTAGTAACAGGAAATTAGCCAAAAAGAAAATAATTGTCACCTATCAAGTTAAAACAATTTATAGCAAAATAATTTACAGGTGTAATTAAATTTTAACAATTACAAAGTATACAAATCTTCAAATCTAACAAACATCATGTCTTACCATCCTTTCGGTTCGAGATAAGCCCATCGTAATTATTAATTTGATTAATTATTGTGTTAACTTTTCTTGATCATTTCGCAAGCCAATTAATTAGATTAGTAGTTGTAAATTTAAAATCTCTCTTATGTGTGTGTATATATAGTATATATGTGTAAAATTATGCAATTTATTGTATAGAATACGGATGAAGTAATAAAGCAAGAAAACCATTGTATCTAAACGTAAAATATACATATTCCTTATATTTTTTGGTAATCCCGTCATTTTCTCACTTTCTTTAGTTGTTTCGTGGCGAGATAGAGTAGAAATGAGAAAGGTGGTAATTGACCTGCGCTCTGTGGTATAAAAACCCGTTATCGTGCCACCAAACGAAAGTGCGCTTGGGGTTGCCTTAACGATAGTTTCATTTTCTTACTCGTTCCAGGATTTGATTCGTCCTAGGAATCGCTGCACACTTCTCTGTCAGCATTTTTATACCATACTAGAGGAAGTAACTAATCAGTGCAATTGTGCCCGCTTTGTGGATAGGCTTATGAGCCCTGTGCGTTAGTTAATGTGCCTGATTATTACGCTAATAGAGTGAAGCCCAGTGCAAGGGCGCACCTAATTGGGATCCTTTGTTAGGTTGTCGATGGTGGCGCTTTTCATTATTTTCCCTAGATGGGGGAGCATGAGAGTCTCTCTTCTGTGGCCATCAGTATGGTTTTCCCGGCATTAGCATTATTATTGGTGTTTTCTCGAAGTACCATACATTAACCTGAATAGGAAATGAGGCGATACTTAACCCAGTTGTCCTTGAAAGTGGTAAATGGTTTTTATAGGTAAAATTCGGGTATGTTGCTTAAAAACCGGACATCTTATCGAGATGTAAAAATGTACTTTGAGCTGTCTTGCCCAGTATTCAGATCTTTCTCATTGCGAGTATCTGTCTTATTCTAGAAACAGCTTTACATTGGAGAGGATATGACTTTTGATGAATAAGCGCCAGGCCGCTGTTAAATTGCTGTTTTCAGAGGCAGTGAAACCATGTAGCGTGAGATTTCGTAGCTATGTTAGCAAATGACGCAATGAGACAACAGCAAAAAGCGAACAAAAACTAAGATCACCACATATTCCAAAATCATATATGATGTCGTCTTTTTTAAAGGTGCTGTCGTCTATACGATGGCTTAAATTTACATTTAATTAATTGATATTTATGTTTGATTCAGAAACCCAGGCTGTTAAAAATTGAAGAATGTAATTTTTTTCTTTAAAATCCGTCATTTCTGTAAATCCATTATTTGTAAAAATCCATCAGTAATTACAAATTAGCTGAAAACATTAGATGATTTTCAAGAAACCGTAAAAATTATAAAACGTTCATTAGAAATTCCAAGGGTAGATTATTTTTCTACTTGTCCGATGGCTTCAAGCTCAAAATTCTGCATGATTATTCATCGTTAAAGAAGGATATGTGAGGAAAATTTAGCCGTAAACGTTTTGATAAATTTCCTAAGAAACTGCGATCCATATAGCATTGGTTGATATTTATGTATGGAGAATGATGATATGTATGTATGATATTGGTTGATATGTATGTATGATATTGGTTGTACGTATGTATGAAACATTTCTAGACAGTTGGGTTAGTAGAAGTTGGGCAGCAATTCATTTCAAATTTTGATTCACAGAAAGGAACTGTAAGGTTTATCTTAATTTTCCAACAGTTAATTTTGAGTTAAAGTTACTTTTCTGTCTTTCCTTAAATTTTAGCTTACAATTTCCAGTGTCCTTCAGTTTTTTACATTCCAGCCAGAACGTATTTTCAGAATCGTGGTTAAATGCAAATGAGGAGAAGAAGTGTTTAACTGTGAAGTTCTACTGACTTCGTTAGAGAGCCTAGGATTCTGGTCAGCGCGCGTTATCCTTTTGGCGATACTCTCTCACAAGCTATTATTACGATCGGCCGTACTTTAGGCCCTTGATATCTTCGCCGTTGGTTAGTATTAAGTGGCAACTCTGTTAGAATCTTGATAGCTCCTGATACATTTGTTTTTAGTTAAGTTTAATTAAGTTTGATTGTTTATTATTCCTGAGTTCAAACCCGAGTGGAGGCTTCATTGTAACTCGAAGAAAGAGTCGTCTGTTAAATTTATTTTGAGTAATAAAGGGTAAGTAACACTTCCTACATTTACTTTTCTATCTCTCTGAACTAAGCGATCATTCGCTTATCAGTTCTCAACGTTCCAGACACATTGCAGTAACATTCAAAGTTTGGAATCTTACAGAACAATAAAACTACGCTAAATTCAATTCCGCTAAAAGAATTATTATTTCAAAGATAAATATAATACCTCGTGCCACATCTATTGCAAAAATGGTAATTAATCATTTTCCTAACAGATCTATATACCCTAATGTACATAATAGTAAGATCAGAATTGCATTAATAAGCCCCTTTACCAACATCACACCTTTTGAAACCACTCGAATATCAAAATAACTCTGTTTCAGATTACTTCCTGTGCAGGAATATAAAGCATATCCTAATAACTAATTATTGTTGACTGAAGTCATGTTTCCTAAAAATATTTACAAGCATGCATTAAAGATATGTTTAATTTCGAGACATATATTGTTTCAATGCATCATGCTGTTTTTGACACTAATTACGGAAAAGGATACGGTATTGTGAATTTAGAACAAAGGGAAAGAATAATTCTTGATTTTTTTTAGCGCTATCGCTAATGAAGGGAAAAGAAAAAATAATTGCTTTTTTTAAACTAAACAAATGATTATTTACAACAGCGAAAAGAAAACTTCTTAAACTATGTCATTTGATGCATATATAAGAGAAAATAAAGTGATAATCATTTCTTATAAAATTAAAGATGGAAAATTTTATGCATAACATTGAAACAATGATTTATTGCAAATTGGAAATAGTTTATCATCGAATTTTACTCCATTTGTATTCCACTCTAATTTTAAGAACGAAAGCTCTTAAAATGAAATATTTTATTAAAATCATTTATTAGTTAAGCGTTGTCATCATCTTTCAAATTGCCTCATCAAAGAAACTTAAAAGCATGCGTTATGTATATAAGATATAACAAAATACAATGGCTATTTTGAAAAACGATTGGCAACCTCAAAATTAACTATACTAAATTTGATGTTCTCCCCTCTAAGTTTATCTGTTCTCCCAAATTCGAGATCTTTCCACGTTACGTAACAACCTAAAATTAACCAATCTCTCACAGCTTAGCTATACTTCTTGCACCTAAACCCAGTATAAAAAGCTACTAACTGCGTAGTCTCTCTTAATTTCGCCTCTTCGCCTGCCTGCTGACAACATGTCGCTCAGCCGCTGCTAGCAATTCGCCTTTTTTAAAATGTAATTGCATATCTAAATTTTTGAGCCACGTTTAGCATCCCTAATCTTCAACCAGTTATAATGATATGTGCTGAAAAATTCGACATTCAAAATAAATGATGTTTAACTGTCGAGCTGGTAGTGCCATCGTATCATTCCACTATGACGCAATTTCCAATCATCTACGCAGCAATGTTTTTGCCCATTACTAAGACGCAAATAAACCTTTTCCTAAGCAAATAAACTTTGCAGTGTAATGAAATTTAACTCTAAAAAATGTGCTTTTCATATTAGAGATCCTACTGTTCTGCTCAAATTTTTCTTCAGAAATACATGTATGTATTTAATGAAATTGCATTTTCACAAAGTAAGCCAACTTATTCGATAAACTGAATTAGCATCATAGAACTTTCAGTTTTAGTGCTATTTTATTGCATAATGAAAACTTTAAGTTGGTTTCGAACTATAATGATGTTTCTAATTACACTTATATGGTTGTAATAGAACCCACCGGTACCCGAGCGGTAAAGTCACGGAACGCTGGTAATTTGGTCCGGGGTTCGAATACCGGCGAAATGGCTCCTTGCATGGGCTTTTCGTGGCTTTCCCCATGTGTAAGTGCATACGGGGAGGGATAGCCTTCGTAAAGGGCTCCTTTAGAAAGCCCTTTACGAAGGCTATCCCTCCCCTTATACAGATAGCCTCGTGTGCTTTCCCGAAATTGAATAAACCAAACCAGACAGTAAAAATATTCACATCTTGCTTACATATGATAAAAAATATTTTCTTTTTCCCTGACTTTTGATTTTATCTTTCTCTTTTGTTTATATCTTTGTTAAATACCTATAAATATGTTCTTGATGAAAATTTCTTCTGTTAGGGATTCGTTTTTAGCAAAGCAAATTTAATTTTTATACCATCTTGCGTTATAACTACAGAATATAGTATTAACAAATTTTCTTAGATAACACGATAAAAAAGAACTGAATCTTGGAAAATAAAACTAACTATGTGCAAGAAGTCAGATTTTAAAAAGTGCTTAGTCTAAAATTTTACATTGATTAAATCTTCCTTCTTCTATTGTACTGAGTTTGCAAAGAAAGGATTTAATAACGGCTGCTTTAGACAAGTTAATTATTTTTACGGAAAAAAAGAGCGTCTTTTTTCGCTTAAAGTAGTTATTTATTTTTTGCAACCAAAAACTTGTTTTTCGAAATTATAATTTTATATTTTTGCTGTGAAACGTATTTTACAAGAAAGCATTTTTGATTTGATACTACAATTTTATTAATGATGTGTTATAAAAAGCGTATATTGACGAAGTGACACATGGTTTCTAAACTCAATTGATAAAAACTGCAAAGAAAGCATAAAATGAGCGAATGGCTTAGCAGCGTCCACTCGATACATTCCACAAATAAATCGGGACGTATTTCCTAATTAAAATTTCGTATTTTTGAACATCTTTTTGGATCACAATGTAATCTTAATTATCCGATAATTGCGTTTTTAGTAAAGTAAGAATCTCTCTGAAAGCACTTTTATTACATTTTGTTAATTAATCTCATTAGATAAAGATTCTGATTGACTCATAATTTTCTTCTCATAATGGAAATAGAAAATTAATGCCAATAATACTCGTATTTTTATAGATTAAAAATCTAGTGAGAAATCACTTACATAGCAGAAAACGAAGTTTAAATTTGAGAGCTAAGATCTGTAGATATATTTGTCTCTAAAGTGTTTTAAGTAAGGTTTTGTTCAAATGCTTGAGGAACTACAAATGACCTTTGCAATACTATGATGGAAATTATAATATTGTTGAAACTACAAATATGTGGTTAATTGTTAGTCATGTTTCTATAACACTCTGTGTATGAGTTCTACAATTAGAAAACTTGTTCTGCCGATGCATGAAACTGGAATATGCAGAAGAACTGCATATGCTCAAGAAAATCTACAGGTCTCATCCAGTGTCTAGAGAATAATAAAGAGAAGACTTTGGGAATCCCAAGTAAAAGAATCTCCGGATGAAATGCCTCTCCCGATCCCATTTTACACTCAAAATGTGAAACTTAAAAGTACAGCTTATTTGTTTCTTCAAATATGAGCGTATCTTTATTACTATGCAAGAAAATATGAAGCTCATTGATTTTTACGGCGTCTTTACTTGTGAAAGATCAGAAGCCGAATTTTTTGAGAATTTCATAAAGCACTGTTTATGCTCTTTAATGAAACGATATTCAATTCTAGTATTTGTGCCAGTTTACTTTAGAAAGGTCCTCCATTAAGGCGTTCCTCCCATTAGGGAGAAAGCCATCGTGTGATTTGCCGTAATCAAATAAATCAAACCAAAACTAGCATTTGTTTCCAGCTGAGAACATTATTATTGCAAGTTACAGAACATAGTGCCTGTAGAAATTCGCCGAACTGCACAGTTATTATAATGGCCAGTATGTTATATTACTATATTTTAGCTTTTGTCTGAACTACCAGTCTTAACATCTGAAATTCATCTCTAAGAGCAGCTACTCTTCGCTGACCAGTGAGAGAGCATCTACCTTGATATCTGCTTGAAGTTAATTTTGTTAGGGTATAAGGTATTTCTTCTATTTTTCTCTCTTTATAAGATATTTCTTTCTCACTTTTTAGCAAGCCTTCGTAGTGTAGTGGTCTGCACGCTGGGTGCGTATTCCAGAGGTTCGTGATTCGATTCTCCGCGAAGGTGTTGCTCATTTTTCGTCTTTACTGAGTCAAAAAAAAAAAAAAAAAAAAAAGAAAAAAAAAAAAAAAAAAGAAAAACTTAATGACTCTACAGTGGGTTCCGAACTAAACGTGTGGTGGATGATGATTCTCCCCACCCAGGATTTGTGGATTGGGTGCCCTAAAATCCCCAGTCGCCCATTAAAAGGGGGGGGAGTATATAAGATATTTCTACCGCCTTCTTAGCATGCTTTCGCAATGTAGTGGTCTGCACGCTCAAACTTATTCGTAAACTAAACTCAAACTAAAGAACCTAGAGGCACAAGATGATATTGAGACATTAAGATCTTATGGTCCCAAAATTAAGATGTTTATGCTTGAAAGGTATAAAATAAAATAGATCTAAGAATATTCTCCTGTGAGGATTCTTGATCTAAGTAATTTCTCTGGTGGTCGGTTGTTTAAGATCTATCACTATCGGCTCTGTTGCCTTTTTTCTTGGTCAGGCAAAGGGGTTAACAATGGTGTCCGAGATTAAACATACTTTTTTCAGATATTATTACCAGAGATGTAATGAAGATACGTTTGAGAATGTTTTAATGATATTATTAGTAGCAGTAATGACTGACAAAGGCGCTGCTTTTGCATCTATGGACCAGACGATGAATGATGGAATAAGCATTTGTTCTTATGCTAAGTACTGGAAGGTGAAGTTTGCTTGCCAATAATAAGCATGGTGATATTGAAGCGATTGGAACAATAAATGCAGAATTCAAGTTTTGACGCATCACTAAACGAAGAAGCAAATTTTAATAGAAAAATGACATAAATTACAGATTGTTTGTATGAAAGGCTATGGAGAGTTCTCTAATATAAATTAGCATAAAGAGTGATAAACTAAAACTGTTACTAAAATATAATAACTAAAACAAAAACTACATTTAGGAGGAATTACAACTTTATTCAGCTCTACACTTAGCTGTCTATAGATTAAAAATTTGAAATGAAATTAGCTGATAGTCTTCTGGAATTAGTGATTATTGAAATTGATCTATTAGCAATATTTCATATTGCAGTTAGATTTAAAATTTCTTCAAAATTGCTATGCTTAAAAATAATTATGCTATTCGTAGTATTGTTCATATTTCATATTCATTGTTGCATCATATATCTGAAATTGGTAACACTCCTGATATAAAAGTACAGAATTCCTTCTTAAAATGAATAGATTATAGACATCTTCCATTAAAAAAATTTGAAAGCTTTTGAAATTTCATCGTAAAGTCATATCTTATCACAAAAGTTTGATAATTTCGAAAACTGTAAGTTGTAAATAAAATATACGTAAATTAGAAGGAAAATAATTTTGGTTTTACAGCCTTATATGATAAAAGCATGGTAAAGAACTTAGAATGTTATTCATGTGTTAAAAATGTAGTTTCGTTTTTTTTAAACCACGTAATAAGATATATTATTAATTAACGCCACTGCCAGGTAATTATCCCACTTGTAACTAATTAGACATATTTAAATAACATTCATAATATATTCCACCCGTTCACTACAATATACCCCTAAACTAAGTCTCTTGAAACATCAGAAACATTTAGAATTTTAATCTGCACCCAAATTGTATTAATACTACAAATTGTAATAAGAATGAAATTTGTGTAAAAATGAATATATAATTTTTCTAGGTCCGATGTATCTATTATATTTGTGTGCGCTAATCCGGCAACCAAAGACGCGCGTTAATGAAAAATATAGATTTTCGTTGCGAAGATTTCTAGTGTCTCATGTGTCTAAATAGCAATTTTAAATCCCCTTTCTTAAAAAAGAACTTTAAATATACCTACATCTATCAGAAGACTACTCATACCCTAAGTACGCTCTAGTTTTAGCGCTTCGGAGGATTACTGGAGGAGCACTTACTCTGGGAGATCTAGAAACGCTTCCGTCTTTCATTTCGGTTTGCTGGAAAACTAATGAAGTGGCAAAAGAAACCGCTTCGCCAGAGGATCACATGTTCTTGTAATAGTTGAAGTATCATCAACTAACATTCCACTCCATTGATCAAGCGGTGGTCGTCTTCGGTAGAATCGCTTAGTAGCTCTTCATGCTCACCGACTTTGTCTACCAGAACACAAATGTCTTACTGGGTTTTAGATAATAAAAGAGAGAAAGAATATGTGCAATGCATTTCGTCTTTTCTGCCTTTTAGCGCAATAAGGCTAAGAAAAGCTCAAATAAAATATAAACACACATGCCATAATAAACTGAAGGAATGCTAGCATAAACTAAGCATATGAAACTATTCAAATAGTTAGAATTACAAGAATATTCGGAGACATCTTAGTGCAGTGATATTTACTATACTGAAATGTTTGAATATCATACACAGGTTTTAAGAGATTGCGTGGCTATAAAGTGAGGGCATATTGGAAGAAACTGGTACATATTATTATTTATCTATAAAAATCTCTAGACTTTTAAGTCGAAGATCGTAAATAGGTCTTTATATTGATAAAAACCTATTTTCAATGGACATAGTTGGATACTATTTTACGAGTTATATGCTAAAAATGGTCGTTTTTAATCCAATACTATCTGATGGATTAGATAATTACTGTCCTCTGTAAAATGTGCCATGGAATTAAAACATTAAAACAAGTCGAAATGCAAAAGAAATCTGTAAGTATATAATAAGCATCTATTGCTTCTATAGTGACGACTTGCTAATTTACATATGTATCGTTGTAATTTGTTAACTTACATATGTATAAGAAAATGTGCCCAAAAATGCAATATTTTTGCAATTTCTGCTTATTATAAGGAATAACAGCTTTTTCTGGTACGTACGTTTTGATATAATTGAGTAGCACATCAAGATAACTAATAAATCGGGAGAATATAGTATTATATTTCAGTTTCCTGCTAAAGTATCGTCAGCACACCTTTCAGCCAGTGATGTCTCGCTATTCAGTACTTGTAGGAATCATTTCTTAAAAGTGTGGAAACTGGAGCACTTCACCTTAATCTGAAAACTGAAGCCACTACTACCAAGGGCAACAAACCGGGAAAATATATCAAGACTCTTCTGTTATCCCTCCTTTTTTTCCTTCTACATATCTCGATCGAGCCAGGCACGAAGCCACAACAAAACTCAAGTCTTTTTGAAACATCTACTTCACCGCTTCCATCAAATCTCGTTTTGAAACCTTCATAACCTAAATATTATGTAACCACTCTTGTCTCGCAGTCAATCCACACTTGAAATTATTCGGTCAATCCCCCGCCTGCCAACTTTTTCGGAATCAATTATAACCAGTTATTATAGAAATAATTAAATTCAAATGTCGCGCATTTTTTTCCACGCCTGAAGGAAGACGATATAGATATTTCCTATTTCGTTCGCTGTGGGAAATTTCTCGTGCAGCACCCGCGACGAAACGTCTCCCACGAAACAATGCGCAAAGTACTCTCTTTAGATCATAGTTTAAGGAGCAATAAATGTCGGCAGACCCCACATAAGTTTTCTTTTTATTTTTACAAAGTCGCCGCTCGTTAACCTGCCCCAAAGGAAATCAGTTTTAACTTTCTCTTTTCAGACTTTCAACACACATCCGTAGGAAAGACTTTTCAAAGTCCATCCGTTTGTCGGTCCTCGATGTTTGTTTCATAATAACGGACGAAAAATGTATTCTCTTTTTTTCTGTATCAGGTATAAGAGTGAAAAGGATCCTTTATTCTATTCACAATCAGTTTTACTGGCCCCATTTCCTATCATTAGTTTCCAATAGCTAGGCATATCCTTGAATTTAAATAATCTCTACATAACAACTACAAAAAAAAAAAAAAAAAAAATTTTGAAGATTTCTTGGTCTTTTTCAAAGAGCTACTGAAGAATTTTCGACAGAGCCACTTTTCTGAATTACCGTGTTTATTCACGTAATAGTCGCACTTTTTTTTGCAAATTTTTCATTACACAAGTCTAGGCGCGACAATTATGCGAATAAATATACTACACAGATATTATACACATTTCACGATTCTTTCTGCTTCAAAACGGGGGTGCGATTATTACACGAATAAACGCGTTATATCTAGATCATTTTTTAAAACTGGATACATTTAAAAAATATATTAAAAAATATAAATTTTCGACAGAGCCACTTTAAACTGGATACATTTAAAACTGAATACATTTAAAACTGGATTAAAACTGGATACATTTAAAAAATATAAAAAAATGCCAATAGAAAATATTTATCAAGATAGTTAAAGCGTTTTAAAAGTGCAAAAAGAAAATTTGAAAAAACAAATTTAATAATCGTCAAGATATAAACCGCTCCGGCATGAACCCAGAAAATTAAAAAGAAAAGTTGTCAATTAAAAAGAAAAATCAAAGTTTAAATCAAATATTATTTCTAAGCAATTTTCAAAATTTATAAATATTTTAAATAATCTCTGAGCAAATACATCGAAAGCAATGTGCTAATACATGATGTTAAAAAGAATTTTTATTGGGAAAAATCAAGAGCAATGTGCTAAACAAATATTAAAGGCAATGTGCTGAATAAATGGAGATCCATGTGGTAAATAAATGGATAACCGCTAAAACAGCATATCAAAGGAAACTGTTTCAAACGAAAGATATATGATTGAAATATAATATATTGGAAATCCGTAAAATAAAGCTGAATTCATCCATTCAAAGAAATTAAACGTCTCAAGTAAATTAATTTGGGAAAAATATATATAGTAAATACTGAAGGAAGATAAATACATGCCGTAGTAAAAAACCATGTAGTTCAATACTAGCGAGCAGTGTTTTCCAACTGCAACTTTATCTGTTATTATTTTTAGGAATTAATTATGAATGTTGAAATGGCAATATAATATAGCAATAAAACCGAACAATTCACAAAATTTCCTTCATTTAAAATTAAAAAAGCTAAAAGGAAGAAGAAAAGCAATATGAAAATAAGAAATGCAAGACAATGAATAAGGAAATGATACACATATGTCTCAGATGGTCATGGCATTCTGTAATTCAATTAGCTTACTTTTCTGACTTTGTCAATTCATTCACGAAAATGTTGCGTCAATTTTTGTTAACATTATCTTGTACACATCCATGTAAAATTGCTTTACTGAAATTTACAGTATGTGTACCTGATTATAAGATCAAGAAGTCATCAAAGTACTCGTAAAGAGGACATTCTTGAAAAGTACCTATAATAAGCTTTCTTTAACATATTTCAAGCAATGGGAATTTCTAGGTTAAATATTTACTCTGTTAATAAGAATCTAAATAAGAAAAATGTTAAGCAATTTACAGTAAAAGAACTTTACCACAATTAATTACCTTTATAACCAATTCATACAACAAAATTGATACAATATTGTATATATCTTTATAATGTCATATGTTTAAATACACAGTCTTTATATTTCAAGCTCAGAAATTACTTACTTTTGGAATATAATTTGTTTTGACATTCAGACGTGTTGTGTATCACTAACTGGAAGATCATTAGGTTATTTCTTTTCGAATGAAAGCAATTCATTAATACTTCCGTAATATTGATCAATTAAATCTCTTTGTTCGCGTTCAGTAGGATTTTAATTTAAAATTAAGAAGTTTTCATAAGATAATTAGAGACCCTTTTTTTTTTTGAAAGAGCAATGATATATGTGGGAAAGTTATGTGCAATTGTTTAGTTAAAAAGAGAGCAATTTGATAATACCTCCAATTATGACTCAAATGTCTGCTGCTCTGATTGTTTAGAAAATGATTCCGAATAAAACTTTTACAATTTTTAAATCGTATAAATCCGAATTAAGTAAATTTACTTATTAAGCTGTTTCAGAGGGAAATGTCCACTTTTGCAGCAAAGATTTCAAAAAGAATTTGTTGTCGGGATATTATGATACTTGATTTAACAAGTTGAAATTTCAGGGCTAAAGAAATATATTTATTATTCTATGTTTAATCCTCCTACTTTAATTATTGGAACCAAATAAAAAAATGTAAAGTAAAAATAGAATATATATTACTAGTTTTAAATGCAATATAAATTTACATATTATTATTTGCATAGTTACAAAATTAATATAATTCTATAGTTCGGCAGTTTTATTATCCCATAATAAAATGTTTGTGCTTAAAATCTGAAATCTTTTAATAATTTTACTCTTAAAATTTCAGAATTCTTTTAATTGTTCTTAAGTATACTTTGAAAAGAATCAAATTTATTTCCTTTAATTTAAAAAATTATGCGAAATCTAATTTTATTATCAGAGAATGTTAAAATGTATTGAATTGAGTTCATATTCTGCATTATTACAAATAGACGATTGGTATTTTTATGACTGAATTTACAAAAAACAGGGTTATAACAGATATTATAACTCGTGCATCGAACCGAATCTTTCTTTTCACGTATATACAGTTTTTTTTATAAAGTTAGCTTATAAATCTTATAAAATTCATAACTGAAATATGTTCCTAAATGATAGAGACAAACTTATAAACATGCAGATGAAATTTTGAAAAAAAAATTGATAAAGAATATGAACCAGAATAACCCTTTAAAAGGAAAGAAAATTGAAAGCTCAAACTACGCTTCTTTGAAAGCCTTGTCTGATAGAATCCTTCCAAGTTTTAAAGCTTCTTAGACTTTGATTGAAAATCTGAAGTCAAGAAAACCCCATCTTTATAACATTAGAAATGACACGGTTTAGGAGTCAAAACCTGTAGAGAAAAATATCTATAAACAAGAGTAACAGCAACTCTTTAATCAAAAAATGTTTAGAAAACGTTTGCCTGACGCAATTTGCCTCAATTCATAAAAGTGAAAGAGCAATGAGGTTTTTGGGCTATTTATTTACAAATTTATTCCACAATATATGTGCTTTTTAAGTAACAATTAATGTAGAAAACTGGGAAAAGAATTTTTTTCACTCTGTAGCTTCATGCGTCGGATCATTTAGTAATTACGGTATTAATATACATGCATAGGATTAATGATGTGAGAGAAATCATCATCAAGCCATACCGATGCTTCATTACATTTTACAGCTGACACTAACAATTTATTCTTTTGCTGATGCAGATATTATAAATGTGTTAAAAATTATATTTGTCTGAAAACCTCATATTACACGCACAAATGAATGTTATTTCCTCATGTCTTTGAATTTAACTATATAATGTAGTACGTTAGGAGTTGCATATTAAACTGAAAAGATCATTAGATTTTTTGCATGACTTTCACTCTGGAATAAAGTCGATCAGGATCTGACTAGAAATCTAAAGACCCAGATGAGCTTTCTACAGGGAGGTTTTTTAGTTAAAAAATTTACTTTGTTTAATGAATGAACCAGAATTACTTCTTGAACTACAAAATCCAATAAATTTGAAATCCTTTTGGGTTAATCTTGATCTGGGTCAAAATATAACCAAAAGGAATACGGATTCCTCTATTTTGAGAGCCCTCGCTTTCGAAATATTAAACAGTTTTATCCTGAACCAGAGTGGCTTCGGATCTTTACTTGTGGATCCCTCCTGTCTGATGGGTGCCGGAGTTTTCTCCGAAAATTTCCATTTTTACATCACTGTAGGCCAAGGCTATGTGTTTGACGGTGAAATTGATGCGTTTCGCCCAGCTCTGTACCAGCTGCCATGCCATTTGGAAAAAATTCACAAGAGCTGTTATCCTTATGATTCCCGAGCTGCTCTGTTGGCTATCGCTTCAGATAAAAATCCCATATCACAGGGTATATTGGATTGTCGACATTATCTAAAAAACCTGGCATCACTTGAGAAAACGATAATCCTGCAGTCCGTTCCTGCCCACTGTGGGGTTCCAGGTAACAAAAATACCGAATTCCGGGCAAAAACGTGTGCTTAATCATGCAGAATATTTCTCGCCCTATGCCTTTCCTTACTGTTAAAGATCTGAGTAAAAGATCTTTTTAAAGTACGTGCTCAGGAAGTTCTCTATCATCGGGTTTCTCATAAGTCTTGGAAGAATGCTATCCCGAATTTGTGTAATGACCCAAGGCGTAGAGCGGTCGCTGAATTCCGCCTTACAACCGGACATGACTGCTTACGATATCATCTCCATAGATTTAAAATTGTTCCTTCTACGATGTGCACTCTGTGCAGCTCTGGAGAGGTGATGGACGTCGCACATCTTCTCTACTTTCCTGCTCTGAGCAAGACTTTTCTCGCCGAGCGTTACTGGGAGGCAAGAGATATGTTAGATTAATGGACTCTTTTGCAGCTTTTTATTAAATATTGTGTTCTTTGTTCTTGTTTTTTGCCGTAACTGTTCACAATCTGCCATTGGAAATTTTTTAAAAAAAATATTAAGCTTTTGTGTATTTTTGCCTTGCCGCGAAGTGAGAAATGAATTAATTAGTAGCGCATGCGCATTAGGTAAGAGGCGATGAATCGTCTGTGAAAAGCTTTCTTTTTTATTTGTTTAATTTCATTTATACATCGTTTTAGATGTATTTATAGTATTTGAATAGAACATGTGGTAATTCTTCAAATGATATAATTTTTGTGCACTCTGAATTACAAAATCATTGAGATATAACACTGTTAAGTGAACCTATTGCCGAAGTATCGCTACGGTAAATAAATATAGTGAACTTTAAAGAGTGCATTTATTCTGTTTTGGTTTATGCAGTATCGTCGAAGCATATGTAATCCGAAATGTGTTAACTGTTAATTCAATATGTTTAAATGAAATGCAGGAAAATTGCGTATAACTTTATATTCCTACAAGGAAGTCATTTGATGAACACATCATATTTTTTCTATTACTAGTGCTTATAAATTAACATTACAAATAGAAAATATGTTATATAGGAAAAATAGTTTATTAACATTTTGTGCACAGATATCAATTACTATGTGATAGAAAATATTAAAATAACAAAATGTACAACCCATAAACGTTTCGTGATATGGAAATGAGATCAAAAACGGCAGAAGCATGATACTTCATATTTCCAGAACGGCTTCCTAATAAAGAGTTTGGTCATCTCCCTTAGCTTCATATGCCTTATAACACATCCTCCCAACTTAAATGAGGTTGTTAGCAAGTCATGTGGTCCGAGGTGTAACATGTGGCAACAAGTCTGATTCTCCTAAAATCAAGAATTCTTAATAACCTGAAGATATTGACGTCGTATAATGGCTTTCTCTGAAAACGTTCAAACATCCGTCATAGGATTTAGGTCAGGCGCTGGCTACACGTTAATATATCGAATTTTAAAGTGTAGCCAATATCCTCTAGATTTGATCAAATTAACTGCAGCTGACCTCGTATTATCTTCTATAACATTAATACACTCCCCAACAACTCCTTGAAAACCTTTACTAAGGTTTAAGAACCTCATCTTTACAGAACTGGTCACAATACCCGCATCAAAGACTTGCGGGAGTGTGTATTCCTCGGGCTCATTTTACATGAATACTCGTCGAGACTTTATGTCAAAGGAACCTAAGGAAAGGTTCACTAACTCTCGTCTCATCATTGAAAAGAAAACGGTCTTTTCTTGCTGTCTACAAGAGTAGTGTGCCTAATTCCACAAAAAACGAATTCTAGTCTGCGATCTGTTTTGACGGACATCTACCGCAAGTTATCCACAAGTTTCTTCTCTGCTAAGCGTCTGTATATATAGTTTATCTATATAGCTGTCATTCTCTGCGTAATTGTGCATTAATTGTCACGTATCCATCCCCTTCTGCTGTCGTGGCCCTTGGACAATCTTAGCCAGACATCATGCTGATTGTACTCGTGGCTTGGAATTAATCCTGGATGCCATAATTCGGGAAAAAATTGGCATGCCATTTTCAAAAAAGTCCGATTTTGTGTCAAAATATCTATGTTAGAACAATACTACATATAAATTTAATATATATCCTAGACGCGCTTCCGAGACATGAAAAACGCAATTTAAATTTCGTCAATCGGCCCAGTAGAACGAGAGGTGTAGAACTGTACCCCTTTTTTTCGCAAGGTACATTGCAAAATTTAGACAAGGTACAAAGAAAGAGTGTGTTTTGAAAAATGTAAAAAAAATTCGTTATCATTAAATACACGATGTCTGAAATGGAACTATATGCTACCAGAATAGAACCATCATTTACTTCCAGTTTTGTTGCAAAACGTCAGCTACAGAATGCCACCAAATCATGTGTACAGCCCTAGGTACTAATGCTGTATCATGTGCCCCTGTGAAGGTTTGGTACCAAAAATTCAAACACAAGGACTCTGCCGTTCACGAAACAGAACACTCTGGCCGCCGTACTGATGTTGATGAGGCCCACCAGACAGAGCGTGTGGATGAAGATCAATATGCAACCACTCCAGAGCTCGCTAAGGAGTTAGAGTTAGTGCCATGTATATTAGTCGCGCTATGCATCGCACAAACTTGACTTACAAATTCAATCGCCGGGCTGACTCAACAGATAAAGGCATACGCGTTCAGGCCAGCACCAAGCTGCTCGAATATTCAATATTTATGTATATAAGGACAAAGTTCTGGATCAGATCGTTACTTGTGATGAAAATTGGATTTACTTCAACAACACAGGCTGAAAAGGGGCTGGTCTGTCTCGGTGGGTCCGTCCTCAGCGTCGCAGAGCGCAACTGGACTAACAAAAAGATTTAGTTTTGTATCTGGTGGGACTGCCATGGTATTATCCAAAACGAGTATCTGGAAAAAGTTAAAACCATCAACAGTAAAGTATATAGCTGCTGTGTTGACGCTGCTATCAAGAAAAAAAATTCGAATTGATTTCCAGCGCAAAGAGGAAATGTTTCATGAAGATAATGCAGGACCACATGTGTCTGCATTCACCGGCTGGACTCTGCGCGGACTCGAATGGGATCTTTTGCTACACCCACCATATAGCCCCGACATTGTCCCTTCAGACTGCTATCTTTTTTCGCACCTGTAGTTACATCTTGGAGCTATCTTCCATTCTGCAGAGGACGTCCGAAATGAGGTTGATCTGTTTTGGAACTCGCCACCACCAAGTTTCTGTGCCAAAGGTTTTGAACGCTACCAAAACGTTGGCAGGAAATCATAGATATGGGTGGTGATTACTACGCGTACTGAAGGTACTGCTTTCATGTTTTTTTAAGCGCTATTAAGAAAATTGTTTGGCGGAGACCTTTCGTTAGAACCAGATATATTTGACTTTCTCTATACATTTTCAGCATTTTTCCAGCTCTCAGTCATAAGAGTGTTCTATGTTTTAAGTTTGAACGTATTGTATGAATATAATCTCTGAAAATTAAAAACAAAACTATATCTTTAAATTAAAAAAAAATATGTACACTTTTAACAAAAAAATACAGTTCAATATCTCACATTCTGTTCGGTCGTTTGACGTAATTTAATTTGTGTTTTTCGTGTCGCGAAAGCGCGACATGAGATATATATTAAAATATTAAATTTATATTTATCGTTGTTCAAACATACATATTTTGACACAAAATTTGTCTTTTTTCTTAAATGACATATCAATGCTTTGTTTTTTAATATTTCAATTTTACGACTCAAATTACTCCAAATTACCAAGTTTTGTAAATTTCTCGCGAGTAGTTTTTAAAAATTAGCTCTAAAAATTTTAGCTCCTCAATGTTAATTGAATTAAGTATATCAGGTTCAATGTTTCTTCTAACCTTCTTCGGAAACATTCAATGACCTGACTAGAACAGAGAGCTTACTAAAGCTATGTTCACTAATTGTAGTAAGTAGACAGGATACAGACGAAGGGTATACAAAACCCTTTATTTTTTTCTTTATATACAATGACTTCCGTACTTCGGAATACAATGACCCTCCACTCGGGGTCTAACTTAAAAGATATCAAAATAAAACTAAACTCTAATTTAACTTTAGAATAAGATTGGCCTTATAATAACAGGAAGCGTATGTAGCACAGAGACTGTGAACACTACAATACGTTTAATTTATCAAGAGGATTAAAACCTCTGGCCTGGAAGGCAAAGTAGCAACTGCGTAACTTCTAAGGTAAGCGGCCTGCTTCGAACTCACGGCTTCCTCTCTTCTGCTTGGCAAAAAGGCCACACTTAAATACTTGGCGTTCGCCAGACAACTTTGCATAAACTCCTTCACGCTTATAATTCTGGCCGGAAGTAGAAAATAAGAAGTGATAGTAAAGATTTAAAATAAAATAAACGTTAGTAAAACTTAAGATCCTTACATACTTCCCGCCAGAGTTAATTAGTTTGAAACTGAGGTCTAAAACGACCTTGTTGAAAACTTTTAGCTCTAGAAACTAACGCGAGGCCAAACTTTTACAAACATAACTTAGCTAGAAACTAGAAAATTTTAAAAGAAAGAAATTTGTTACAATAGCAGCTCCCGGAATATACAACAACCTTTTTTCTTTTTCATCTGTACTGCATCAAAACAGGAGCTTTATTCAATTCTGGTTCCTTCCAGAGATCTGGAAGGAAAACTAGTTTAATGAAATGTTACAGAATGACATTGCAAATAACATATAGAATATACTTTTCTTAACATTCTTATTTCATTCATGACTATTTTAATTATCTCTCCCCGTGCTCTCTGACATGTGTTGTAAAAACACCAAACACGAATGTGTTTCTGTCTATGTGTTCAACACTTCCTCCTACAATCAAAACACTAACGTGTTAAAATTCAACATACGAGACCTCTTAACACACCCTAATTTCAACTCTAGACCCTGAGGTACTATTCTGAAAGTGGCTAACTCTAAAGTGTAGCGTCAGAGAGCCTAACTACATCATTCAACCTTTAACACATATTCACCATGATTTAATCTTTACAGTCACACGAATAACAAATTTTTTAACATTACTTTCACTTTTACCATATCACGTTATTTCTAAACATTCAAAATAACAGTTCACATGTATACAAGAACATATCAAGATGCCGTTAATTTTACACATTTGAAAACATACATTAGTAGTACATTGTTAACTTCTATTCTTTTCAAAGCAAGTGCCAATTCTTTCTACATTGAAATAATACTACATTTCAAAAAGTCTTTCAGACTAAAACTTCTTTCTTGTTAGAATGTTTTAAATAAAATTTATACAATAACTTTTTACAATATTTAAGTCTTTATACAACGCTATTATACATCAACTTTAGTTTTACGCGCGAGTAATTGAAAAACATAATAAGAAAATCGGTCACAACTCATTTCTCGCCCTTTTGGCGATAAAGATAGACCTCGCATGAGGTAAAACTTCTTCAAATCTGCCACTTGCAGTAAGAATGAAAGATTAACTTAAGTTTGTAAAGTAACACAAAATTTTACTTATCTTTGTAATATTCAGACATCCTTTTCTGGGCCCAGTCTTTAAAGGTGCTGCAAACCGTAGCTTGGTTGATCCTCCTTCTTGTACGGGCTCGCCCTTCAGTGCTTTCCTCTGGAAGCTTCCGTTTTTCACCACTACGGCCACCCTTGAACATCTTCCTTCTGTCCTCTGCTTGTGGTCTTGGCCGTTTGAAGGCAGCTGGTCTTGGTGGAACCGGGAAACTTCTGTCGTGATCCTGCTTGGACCTCGTTGTTGGCCGTTCAAATTTTTCTTGTACTTTTTCCTCCGCCGCTGATGGCCCTTCCGCAGTTCGGCGACTTTTGCTGCGGAGAGTTCTGTCGGATGAGTCAATCTTCCGTTTCACAGCCGGGTTATAGTTGCCGTCCTTTCTCCCGGTCTTTTCCACATACGTCGTCCTTCTCCCTTCTTCATTCTGGGGGTGTTCGTGAACTCTGTTTTTTGGACGGTGGAACGGCTTCTTTTTCTTTGTACCTTCAATTTTTCCGCGGGGCAATTTTCTTTTCACTTGCTTCTGTCTCTCATTGGCTTGCCCTTGTACTTGTCGTTTTCCCACCTCTGGAACTTGTACCTGCGGTGTCTGCCGTACCGGATCCTGCAAAAGATCTGAAAAGATTTGCATTTTATTACGGTCATAGAATGGTTTTATCTGGTCAATGTTTGCGGAACAGGTTTCACCATTTCTTGCCTTTAATACTACAACAGCGTGAGTTATTTTTTCTATAACATATGGTCCTTCAAAGCGTGGGAAAAATTTGGCAGTTTTATCTTCTGGTGCTGAAGAAAGTGAATGCTTAATTTTTAGTACTTCATCCCCTACTTTATAAGTTACTCCCCGTCGTTTCAAGTCATAATACAATTTTTGTTTTCTTTGTGCTACTTCTGTATTCTTTTTTGCTTCTTTTATTAGTTTTTCTATATCACCCATTTTAAATTCTGGGGCTCTTTGTTGCACATAAAATAGTTTATCTAACGGTGTTATAATCTTTCTGCCTAGAAATAACTCAGCAGGATTTTTTCCCGTTGTATCATGTTTTGCGGTCCTAAGGGCGAAAGCAAATTCATTGACATAGTTATCCCAGCTTTTATGAAAATTTTTAACATAACTACGGATAATTTTCACTATATTTCTGTTGACCCGTTCCGCTATATTTGATTGCGGCCGATACGGGACCATTTTTAAATGACGTATGCCCAGTTTTTGGCACATGTCTTCAAATATATTACTTACAAATTGAGGACCATTATCCGATATAACTTTTAGGGGCGCCCCGTATTTTAAAATATATTTATTTAAAATAGAATCGGTAACTAATTTCGCGGAGGCTCGTTTTAAGGGAACAATTTCGGTCCATTTACTAAAATGATCAACTATAACAAGGAGATAGCGACTTTTGTTTAACTGACTTTTTGGGAAAGGGCCCAATAAATCGATACCGATTATTTCATTTGGAAATTCGGATTTAATACTATTTAGAAACCCGGCCGGGCGGAAATTAATATAATTAACGGCTTGACATGTTGGGCAGGACTGGACATACGCCCTTGTTAACTTTTGCAGTTCAGGAAAGTAGACTGCCTCGCGTACGCGTTGAGTAGTTTTTCGAATACCAGCATGAGAAGCTAAAGGGCTGTCATGGAGCTCTTGCAGGATATTTAATCTAAGACTAGCTGGGATAACAGGTCGAAATTCGTTGTTGGAATTCGTAGTTTTTGTATAAAATAATAGACCATCTATTAGTTCGTAATGGGCCGCCCTATTTCTTATCGCCACAATATCTTGGTGGCTAAAATTTTCAGGATCCTTCAAATACTCATAAATACTTCCAAACTCAGGATCCTTACCCAGTTCGGTTATTACAGTTTCTCGGGAATTTATTGTACACGCTGTCAGCATTGCAACTTTTACGGTATTACCCTGTTCGTCTAATTTAATTCGTGACAGGGCATCTGCTACGATATTTTCCTTTCCGGGGGTATGCTTGATTACCAGATTATATTCTTGCAGCTTGAGTGCCCATCTTATTAACCTTGGGGATAAATTTTTTCCAGAGTACAATCTAGTTACCGCCGCATGATCAGAATATACTGTTATCGGCGCCTTTCCAAAATAGACTCGGAACTTTTGCACTGCTAACAGAACTGCAAGTGCCTCTCTCTCGGTCGCGGAATAGTTTCTTTGTGTTTGATTTAAAGTTCGGCTAAAAAATGCTACTGGCTGCTGATTTTGCGAAAGTACCGCTCCTACCGCATAATCCGAAGCATCCGCTGAAATTTCTAAATTTTCATCCTTTTCAGGAAATTTCAACACAGGGGCTTGCGTTAATGCTTGTTTTAATTTTTCGAAAGCACTATTGGCTTCGGCCGTCCACGAGAATCTTGCCTTTTTCCTTTTTAATTTTAACAATGGCTCAGCGATAGCCGCAAAATCTTTTATAAAGGACCTATAATATGAACAAAGTCCTAGAAAAGAAGAGAGCTTCTTTGCCGTGTTTGGAGTCGGATACTTTTGTACAGCGATTATTTTTGATTCATCTGTCTCGATCCCTTTTTGCGATATTTTGTAACCTAAATATTTTAATTCAGGGGCTGCAAATTTGCATTTTTCGACATTAACTTTTAGACCAGCCTCATTTAATAAAGAAAACACCTGTCTTAAATCCTGTACATGTTGGTCTAGATTATCACTAGTAATAATGATATCGTCTAAATAGATAAATGTGGACTTTCCAAGAACAGGTCTTAACACAATGTCCATGCATCGCTGAAATGTTGCTGGGGCGCCTGAAAGGCCAAACGGCATTCGCAAAAATGCATAAGTGCCAGACTTGGTTATAAAAGCAGTCTTAGGCACGTCCTCAGGCCTGATCCCTATTTGAAAATAACCATTCGTTAAGTCTAAAGTTGTCATAAATTTGGTTGATTTTATGTTCCTTAAAATTTCTTCTATAATCGGTAACGGATATACCGGATATTTCGTTATGGAATTTAATTTACGGTAATCAATAGCGAATCTCCACCTTTTTGGATGCTCCAAAGGATAATCATTATTTTTCTTACATAAAACCACCGGACTAGCATAACTACTTGAGATAGGCGTTACGATCTTTTTACGTAGCATATCGGTAATATGCCATTCTATAATTTTTTCCTTATTCTTATCATACCGGTATGGTTTTTGACGAACCGGCAATGCATCTCCGGTGTCAATACTATGGTTAGTAACCTGGGTAAATCCTGGAATATCACTAAATAAGGAAGCAAATTCACTTACCACTTGTCGGATTCTATCTTGCTCGTCATTAGGCAGGTGGTCGAGATTTACCCTTGGCGGTTCAACCTTTTCTACACGCACTGGTGTCATCGTCAGCTTAAGAGACGCTTCATTAAAATCCAGTGTAGCTTGTGCGTCTGAAAGAAAGTCTATTCCTAGTATTAAGTGTGCTTGCAAATTCTTTACTATAAAAAACATCACCTTTACTTGTTCGTCCTTGATACGGATGTACAAAGGTACTTTACCTACGCACTTACATTGTTCTCCTTGCGCCGCTAATACTGTTGTATTATCCGCATTATATATGCGGTATTTGCGAAAATACTTTCTAAAAAAGACTTCTGCCACACAGGAACACTGCGCGCCGGTATCCAGGAGTGCGGTGGCCGGGATATTATTTACCAAGACTTCAATCTTCGGAAGAGTTAAATTTTTCACCATTACTGTATTTAACTTGTAGGAAGAGGGGTTTTCGTGGCCTTCGGATTTCCGCACCCTCTCGTCAGCAGAAATCCGTTTTAGTTTAAATTATTTTTTCTTTCGGTGCTTTCCTATAAATTTTGCAAGATAAATGTGAATTCATACTTTGGTGCGTTTTGAAATTTTAGTACATTAGTTAGAATTGATAATCACGCCATATATGGTTTACGCACTTTATTAGAATTATTTCAAAGAACGAATGATGCACCTTTTTTTCCGCTCATGCACAATGAAAGAGAAAGGAAAATATATTACAATAAATTAAGAATTTCGCCACATTAGTTATTCTTGGTGCAAAGTGAAAAATGTGCATCTAGATAATATCTTAAATTTCTTGGTAAGTTACTCACCAAATATTACAAAATTTAATATTTAGGTACAATTTGAGTCTAGAACCGAAACATGGAAAAATATCGGAATGTTATTTCAGAAAAGTTCAAATTTGTGTCAAAATACCTATGTTAGAATAAGCTATATTATAAATCTAATATATATATATATACACACATATATCCTGTGTCGAACTTCCAAGACACGAAAAATGCAAGTTAAATTTCGTCAATCAGCCTAGTAGAACAGGAGATGTTCTTTTTTGTGTGCAGAGTGTAATTTTATAGATTCCAGGCAATTTCTCATGAAAAATAATAAAACCCTTTCTTATGAAACCTCAGGAACGTATATTCCGCTGTTCATCTGCACAAATCATGAAGTTTAAAGATTTCTTACACTTTTCTTGCTCTTTCGTGAAGGCAGTTTTGAGTACAAATAAAAGAGATATGCTACAGAACCCTAACTCAATTTTTTATGACTTCGAAGTATGAAACCTTTTAAGCACATAGTTATTGTAGTAGACATTTCATAGATCATAATTTTGCGTGATGCAGAAAATCTGCATTGAAAAACCAAAATTCTTATTTCGATTTTAGGGATGAAGTAAATGAGAAATATTCAGAGAATTAGTTACTGGAGAATAAGGCTTCCGAAGATTTGAAGTTCTTGCTGCACGGAAACGAAGCGAGTTTATAAAATTTACCTCGAATAGGAGATTGAGATCAATGCGGAAAGGCAAATTTAAAATTGTAATTTCCAAAGAGAATACTTGAAAGACACGTTATTTTGACAAGAATGTAACATTTCTGCAAAAGAGAAAATGCATCTCAGCGATTAGATGGAATGAAAAGATTTATTGTCATTCCTCTTGGGGGGGGGGATCGATGAGAACAGAAGGCGGAGAGAAGGGAGCTACGCTTCCTGCCGACAAAGCGACACAATAAAAGAAACCTTCATATGAGGTATATGACTCAGTGAGTTGGGCGGGTATATTTTTTGAACCCTAGAAAAATTCTGCAGCTCTAAAAAATTCATCAGTGCGCTTAGCAATTGATACGGGGAGAAACAGATTGGAGAACATAGAACAGCCTTTCGAATAATGGGAGTCTATTAAATTATTAAAATGAAAAGGGATTCTTACTTTAATGTGTGAGAGTATTAATTGGTGTTTTATTTAGCTAAAAGCCTGAAATCCGGAAACACATGATATCATATAAATATCGAAATGAAAATAATGAATAGAATTTCTTTTTAAATAACATTATTTTTCAGCAATCAGTTTATTTATTAGTTGATTTATTAATCGGCGTTAACTACATTCCGAGTGGAATGACTGAGAAACTGTACGTTTGAGATTACGCTAATATTTCGTGTTGTGAGAATTTAGATTTCAATGAACAGCTAGAAATTATTTAAATATTAAGAATGTACATATTTTGGATAAAATAGTTAATGTGACACGATCATTTAATGTGTAAAATATCTCCTATGCTGAATTGTTACAGAATCTATTATTGAGTTTGTTTTTATTACGAAATTTAGGGAGTACTTTTCACAGTAAAAGAGACTAACACAAGGATTTCTAGAAATAATTTGCGTAAAGCTTTGCAATCTCTGTTTCTTTAAACTAAAGATCGCTAGTAAATTTTGTGTTGTTAAAGCTATGCACAAGTGTGTTAGAGGATATGTTTCATATATACAAAATTTACAGCACAATGAAGGGACACAATAAACCTCAAAATTCCATGATACGTACAGTAAACTAGGTTATGCATATAATCATCATTTCACAGCAAGCAAGAGTTTCACATTACAAGCAAGAGTAATAATACTTGGAAGTAGTTGTGCTGGAGGTCGTGTTATGCCTCTTGTAAGGAACTCGTATCACATCTTCTAAGAAATCGGTCGCGTGGAAATGTTAGTCTGCTAAAAAGGCTGATTATCGCCCCTCGCAAAAGCTGCTTGTGTAAATTAAGAAAATCTATGAATATTATCAGAATTTTCAATTGATGGTTCCCTGAGGGCACAAGCACGAAGTGTGAGATTCAACGGCCTGATGAATCTTCCTTTTATTTGCAATTACAGTCGTATCCTTGTGCTGAAGAACGGAGGAGACTGTTCATTGGAAGGTTGTATTCTGCATCGTCGTTACAGCCTTGTACCTGGATTGATAGTATGAGATGCCATTGGGTACACGCATTACTCAGATCTAGTCTGCATATCCTGTACTTCGACAAGCCACCTCTATATTAATTTGGATTTAAGAACATTGGTTATTTTGTATCTGTGGGACTTCAGTCATACCACGTTACAATGAGACAAAGCTAGACCGCGCATTACCCAGCCTTGCCTACTTTTTCGCAATTCACAGAGTATTCGATTTACGATTTGGGCAGAACTTCCATCACATCTCTAACAGACTGAAGACGTCTATTCAATCAATGGTTGCAGAGAAATTGACAGGAGATCATTGTCTAGCCGTTACGACTGCGACACCGGTAACTGCCATAAAATTTAATTCCATGCCGAGCAATAAAAGAGCAGCTTCTACCGTAAATTGAAGACGTATGGGGTACTGATTTCTGAATGTTTTACGCCTTAAAATTACCTGAAGATTAAATTATTTCCTTTTTCATTTATTATGCATTTCCAACTTAAATATGATATTGCTAACTATTTTCTTAGATTGTAGCGACATTAGGTATTTTTGGAAGCATGAAGATGAAAAATGAGCAACGCCTTCGCCGGGAACCGAAACGCAGACCTCTGGAATACGCGCCCACAGTGCAGACCACTACACCACGAAGGCACGCTAAGAAGGCGGGAGAAACATCTTATGAATTGATGGAGAATTTTTTTAAATGGTGTAGCCAATTTTAATGATTAACAGCGGATCAGGAACGTTTCAAGAAATAATTTAGGTTGTATTAATCTTAAAGCTGCTATGTAATAATTTTAATAAATTAAGCTTTTTCGGTTTATGCATTATAATTATGTGCCTTTTTAAAATTTCAAAGGCGAAATACTTGTGAATTTGAATTTCGGTTTCAGAACAGTTCATTTACTAAACATGTGCATCATAAGCTTTTTCTTAAATTTCCCGTGTATAATATGAGTGTTAAAAGTTGAAATTTCTTCTATGGAAGCATGTGTTAGCAAATATCCCTAGTTTCGTTTGTTGCAATAAAATATTAACCTTTTCTTCATAGTTAATTTAACAATCCTAAATAAGTTACTGATCAAATGTTTATAATATGTAATTCATCATTGTAAACGAGCATTCTTGTAGCGTTGAAGAAGAGATTGTGTCTTAGGGGCAAGATACTAATGGTTATGTTTTTTTGGAGATTAAATTCCTTACATGTATACGATTTTTAACTAATTATGGGAAAACACACGAAAGCTATCTGACAAAGAATAGAGTAGTTTGTTACATCACAAAGAAAGAAGTAAATACTTTCTTAGTATTATTAATATAAGGAAAGATGTTTCATACTTATATTGCACACGAAAATGAAAATGAAATTTTTATGTAATAAACCCGGTAAGTGGGGATACTGAGATTTCCATATCGGTGTTTTTATGTGTCCTTTTCCGTACCCTAGTTATAAATTTACTTATATCACGGTTTTATTTTCCTTTCGTTTATAAGTAAAACTGAAATTATCTGTTTTTGAATATCAAGTCCTATGAAAAGTAATCTCTTTAGATAAATGTGGTTTTATTTCCTGAAACCATATAGAATCCCTTATAAACGCAATCGACTAAAAACGTATTAAAGAAACGAATAACCTAGGTCAGGATTCTGGCCATACTATAGTGTACATGTTCTAATTTCAGACATCACTCGGCCACTCTGGACTGAAGCTCCGGCTTCTGGTAGCCACTCAGTCTCTGGACCGCTACGACCTATTTACCGTTTGTTGCTGAATGCTGAGTACTGTTGATCTGGAGTCTCAGATGAATAGCTTGAGCCCGATATAGAGGTTATTGAATAACTGGAAGAAGGTTGAGCCATATGCTCTCGCCTTTTCTTTGTGGGTCTACGGATGATTAGTGCTGCGTCTTCAGCAAAAGCCATATTCTGTTGTTTTCAGCCCATTCTGCAGGTAGCAGTTCGTCGAAATGTAACGCTATATAGTAATAATCCTGTAAACGAGCATTGGGGAAGCCTCTGATTTGTTAATATGTTCTTGCTGTTATGTGTTATTTATAGGTTTCAACTTGCTGAGCAATTTACTATAGAGCCATATAAATTTCCTAGGCAGTTGACGTTTTTCAGTGCTGATGTTATAGCTACCAGCATATTGTGTCGAAATCGTCGAAGACTTAATACCATTCAGTGCAAGTACGTAACATAGAGCATTAGAGCTGCTTGCTGCAGGTAAATAAAGAAAACAATTGTAGATATACAGCGCTCTAAGATAATGCTAAAGAAGTTGGTCTTCTTTCACCTGCTGAAGATGCTTACTTTCCTGCTGGGCTCTCTCTTAGTGTACAGTGGGGCCACATGGGACGAAACTTATTAACCGTTAATAAAAAGATGGTGTCTCCGTCGCTTGTCAAGGGTCAACAGAGGAGCTGCTAGAAAAGAACAACTCCTGGAAAAACATCTTTTTATGCATTGACAGTCGCTACTACAAGGAAAGAATTCGGTATCACATTTGGGGATATTTATTGTATAGATTTCGCAATTGTTCCTGTTAATTTCACTAATTAAGCATGACTTCTTCTAATTATGCGTTTGTTTATAATATTTGGTTTACATTATTTACCGTCTTGCTTTCATCCAACTTCACTTCATGACGTTTTAGACAAGTAACATCGCGACAAGGTAAACGGCGTCTAACCTTATACTGACATAATTAATTGGTACATTTTCCTAAATTTGCAAATAATATGAGTGTCAAGCTATGCACTCAATATCTGACAATTTAAATGATTTATATTACAAACTAAAACCATTCTCAGTTAAATGGCTTTTATTTTAAAAACCTTTAAACGCACGATAGCCTAAGAAAGCTAAAATAAAGCTTTTTCTGGACTTCTCAAACTAAAATACACAGTTTTGTCCATCATTCCTAAAACGCTTGATAATCATCCTTAATGCTTTTTTACGTGATAACATTTGCTTTACTATGCATGGTATTAGTATTCCGAAAATGTAATGCAAGTTTGTTTTGATTTTTTTACTAGATTTTTTTCAATGGTTACTAAAAGCTCTTCTTATTCGAAGAGGATTTCAGACAACATAAAAAGAATGGTTGTAATCTTTTTTCTAACTGCATTTTCTATATTTTTTACAGTCTGGTGATTAAAATAAAGCTTAATAGCTCCATTGTCTTTGATCTTCGCTAATCTTCAAACTTTTCAAAAAGAGTTTGAGATGAGCATTAACATTTCCCACACATTTTGTTTTTGATGAGCATTAACATTAAGAGAGCATTAATCCTTCAACCATTCTTTCGGCAAATTACGAACTAATATGCGTATTTTGGAACCTTTTATGGAGAATAATGTTATCAATGAAAAGCTGACATTCAATCAGCTTTTATCATATGATTTATTTTCATTAATCATAATCAAAAACCACCACTGACTTTCTCAGTCATATGCTTTAAAGCTGATTCTGGTTCTCGTCAATTATAAGAAAATTTTCTGGCACAATTTTGCTATCGATACCGGATTCAGAAATGTATTGTGTAGATGTATATGTGTTGTTGTTGTGACTTATCTCACTTGTCTGACAGTAACATCAGAACAAGACCACGAATTTCATCATGGTAAGGAGAGCAAGATTGCGTCTGTCGTTGGCAACAGCATTGAGCACCATACAGGTGACAGTACCGGGGGAACGGGTCCGAGGATCTCCCGACACTCTTTCCCTACCACTAGCCTCTCGAGAGAACTTTCGGCTCGCCATATATGTAGAGTGCCCCCATGTCTCACAGATACTATACATTTATAAACATCGATGCCCTCTCCGGGATTCGAAGCCGTGCGCTTCGGCATCGCAGTAGTGTCCACTAACCACTATACCGTCTAGGTGGCGGATGTATATGTTCAAGTAAATACATATACGCACATACGTGCATATACAAGTGCATACATACATACATGCATTACTTAAGCCGGTCCCGATAACAGAAGAGTACCAATTTTCTTGGTGTTTAAGTTGACTACATAACATTCGTAGGTTTTTGTAGCTCCTTGCTTGTAACATAATCATCACATCTATGTTCTACATGTTTAATAAAACATTAAGACTCTTTTACTGAAAGAATGCTATTATAAAGGGTAAAAGTTTCACTAAATTTTAGAATATTTAGGAAAACCTGATTTACAGACAGTCCGTACTAATGTATATATACTTATGCACCATAATATCTACATCTAATCGAGAGGAATATTATTGAAAACAAAGAATGGTGTTTATCATTTAAAACACTAGAAGCGCCAGAGCAGTTATTTTGACTGCTTTCGTCATTTGACCTTGGATTCCTTAAAACCCCTTTATCTTAAGAAGTCACAAATTTTGGTATTTTCCTAAAATATGTCGAAAATTATTGGTACCAAATATAAATAGAATGAAATTAAAATTAACTGAGATATTATTAGTTATACCTAAAAGCGCCATGAACAGTCATAATGACTACTAGTAATACTGGGTAGATTTATATGGTATTCTCGCTCAGAAAATATTTTTCTTGGAAAAACATCTAGCGTACATATACATTCCTTTCATTCACTGATTATTTACAGAAGGATATACTTCCCTTCCGCTCAGAAAATCCCTTTGTTGGAAAAACATCTGGCCTACACATTCCTTTTCACTCCTCTTTATTTACAACATCAAATACTTCCTCACCTTTTTGTCAACGGTCCACCGCTTTTTGGCGAAATTATATAGTCCTTAGTTTGCAGTAGTTCAGTCAGTTTGTTTCATGACATTTCATTCTTTCAAGCGCACCGTAATGACAGCTCGAAGACCGCGATATCCGAGTCCAGAAGAAATTGTACAATTTTTACAGGATTTATCTGAAAATGAATCTGATGTTGAAGAACATAATATTAATGATGATATGGATTATGAGCCTCCACAAAACTTTGAGAGAAATAATAGTTCTAGTGAATCTGAAGCTAGCACGGAAGAGCAATCGTTGGACCAAGGTTTTCAGCCCATCGATATTTACGCAGCAAATATTTCGTCATCAGTAACTGCAGCATCCACATCAACTGAAATAGGTAAGAAATATATATGTTTATGTATTGTTATTTTTGTTTTGACAATTTCTGATGTACTCGATTTTTTTAAATGTGATGAGTCATTTATTGTAAAAAAATATACATATATATTATTTTTTAGGTTCCCCTAATGCACAAGGTATAGGATCAAAGCGAAAACATGATTTACCTAACTCAGGATACGCACGAGGAAGAGGATGTCTTTTCCAAAACCACGAAGAAGGCTCTATATATATCTCAAAAGATGGAATCTCGTGAACTGTGACATCTACTTCACAAACTACAGCTGGGAAATATGAAACTCAAAATGTGCTAAACGAAAGCTCCAACATCTTATGCAAAACGAAATGTTGGGGACAATATGTTGAGTGCTTGGAGGTTGTTTGTGGATGAATCGATGTTACGACATATTAAAAAGTGCACGGAAGCAGAGGCAGTTTTGAACAATGAAGAAAACTGGGCAATATCTTTAGAAGAGCTTTATGCTTTTATTGCTATTATTTATGCAAGAGGAGCATATGGATTATGATTTTTTGTGGAATAATACATGGGGTCCTCCTTTTTCCGAGAAATAATGTCTCGCAATCGTTTTCGAGACATTATGAAATATCTAAGATTTGACTTGAAGTCAACTAGGACTCAGCGTTTAGAAAGTGATAAGTTTGCACTTTTTTCCGATATTTGGAATAAATTTATACAGAACTGTGCGATTTCCTATAAACCAGGAGAAAATCTAGTTGTGGATGAGTTATTTCCATCCAATGCCAGGTGTAAGTTTATACAGTATATGCCGAATAAACCTGATAAATTCGCTATAAAATTTTGGATGTTAGTCGATGTAGACTCGAAGTATATGTGCAATGCTTTTCCATATCTTGGAAAGTACATCGAGAAGTGGAACTGAAAGTCTTCCTGAAAATGTAGTAATGCGTCTTCTAAGCCATTATCTAAATTCAGGTCGAAATTTGACAACGGACAATTATTTTTCCTCACTATCATTAGCTAGAAGACTTAAAAACACAAATTTTGTCGGCACAGTAAGAAGACATCGACAAGAAATTGCGCATGAACTAAGGAAATCAAAAACCCGGCTATTTGAAATAGTTTTGCTAAAAAATGGTGAATCTACGCTCACTGTCTATCAGGGAAAAAGGGACAAAAATGTCCTACTACTAAGTACCTTACATCCAAAAGTGTAAATATAGACTCACAAAATTAGAAAAAAGCTTCCAGAACAGAACAGCAAAACCAAATGTGGAGTTGATATCTTTGACAAGATGACACGTAAATATTCTGTTCGGGCTGCTTCACGTAGATGGCCTGTGCATGTTTTCTATAATATGCTGGATTTAGCAGGGACGAATGCCTACATTATCTACCATAAATTGTGTGATAAAGATATTACAAGGCACGACTTCCTATTTCAATTAGCAGAGGAATTAAGACAGCTTTATTTAAACATAAGGAAAACCGCAAAATTGCCCCAGGAAATTTCCAAATCTAGCAATAGACTCTCGAAGAAAAGACATCAGTACCAGATTGGACTTTGTAACAACAACAAAACAAGTGATGTGTGTAAAAAATGTTCATGTTCTGTGTGTGGAAAATGCACTTCCAATATTGAAAAAGTTGTGTTTTGTAAAAATTGCGAAAAGCTGTAAAATGTGTTTTATTAAGGGTAGGCTGAAATTTATAATAAAATATCCTCTATTTTTTATTAAAATAATCTGTTATTCTTTAAAGTTCTTCAACAACTGTAATTAATATTCTTAAAAGCATTATAAAGCATTTACATTTGAATATATACGTTAATTCGTTGACTGCCGTTGGCGCTTCTAGTTAGGGAGAAAGCTTGGCGCTTCTAGTGTTAACGGTCAACATGTTTTTCCGCTACGAGAAATTTTCGCAACTCCATATCTAAATACTGCAATAACATTTTTTTGGTAGAGAGAGCATTTAGTTCTTATGGAAGGAAAATGATGATTAGGAAATTTTTATTTAGCTGTATAGGTACCTAGAACATGTTTTCGGGTTATTTCAATAAAGGACTGGGAGTTTTCATTATTATTTACTAATTAAAGTATAGTAATAATTAATATGAGTTACATTTATAGGAATATGATTACTCAAATGAGGAGTGTAAGTAATAATTCAATGATAACAATTAATCACTATGAGAGATATACAAAAGCATATTTTATTTGTCTTTATTTACAGCTAAGAAACATAATAAAAAGAAATCTTAAATATCCTTAAAAATTAAAAGGTTTTTAATCGTTTTTAGAAGAGAAAGAATTTAAATGCACTTGCGGTGAAATTCCATTTATTATGTAGCAAAAACTATAACTACATTTTAAAGTCTTTAATTAAAAATATGGAATAACTTCAACTTTTACATTAAATCAGTTTGCTAGTATTTAACACGTTGTATTGTGTAAAATATTATAGTACGTATACGAATAATGCTCTTGAATTAAAATATGTGTTTGACTATAACATAGCAAGCCTAAATACTGAAGTCCTCCAAATTATCCACATTGCCTTCGTACTAACAGATTACATGTGTACATGTGCATTAATAACTGCATTTTTTTTTTCATACGGCGGTAACTTGCATTGACCACTAGCATTGACCACTCCTAAAGCCGAAGGTGATGGCCATTTTATTCTGGAGGCACCTAATAGACGGGCACCATTTACATTCATTCGAAAAAACAAAATTTTTACCCGAATTGGTATATACACAAAAATTAAGTTCAACAGGCGTGCAAAAATAAAGGTTAATGTATTTGACGTCTTGGTACACCTTTATCAGGAGTAGTAGTATCGACAAACGTAAATGTTGAAGCTTTTTTTCTGAAAGGACAAATGCACAAATATATGAAATTAAGCTTAAATCGGGGATATATAAAGTATGTCAATAAAAGTTAAATCAATATAGTGCTTATATTTATTTTAGAACACGTTTTCAGATTTATTTTGAAGCACAGTTTTTAATATTGAGTTTATTTTTGACGTATACTATTGATCATTTTTTTTAACTTGCTTGTTTCCAAAAAGGTTATTCGAAGTATTTCTGGTAAAAAAATAGTTTCTCCAAAAATTTCTGAAAATGAATTCACTTTAGCATTCGGAAGAATAAAAACATGAAAATAGAGATATGCCAAATATTTCATGAGATATCCTTTAACTAAAATGAAACTTTTCATGGGATTCATCATGGATTTAACTGTTTTTTCGAATAAGAATATCTCATTTTGGCACCATTTGTTTACATTCCTCCTTAAAATTTGCTTTTAAGAGAATTTTCAATCACGTTTACTTATTTTTTTCTCAAACTCATTCCATACATGTTCGAAAAGATTGAAACCCGAAGAAACTGGAGGAGTTTTGATAATTTTAGAATAGTAGTTGGTACAATAACCACAAGCAAGCATTCAGTGCTGTATGTTTAGAATCGTATTCCTGAGTGAATTTGAATGTATTTTGCATTTCAAATTTTCTTGAAGATACTTGCTAGTTTTCATCAAGAATATTTATATATTTACACTGATAGATATTATTTCCAATGAAAAATCGATTTCCCAGTGAAATATAGCAAATCAATATTCTTCCGCCTTCATGCTTAAGGGTAATCAATATATTTTTTGGATTCGGTTCCTCATTTGGCTTTTGTTTCGCAGCAGTTTGCTCATCGGACCCAAATATATTAAGTTAAGACTCCTGTAAAAATATAACATTATTTCTATGTGATACAGGTTTGCTTATAATGAATTTTATTAACGCGAGGTATATTTTCATCGTTTCATTGTTGACAAAGAATTGTGTTCTGGCTGATCGTCCTTTGTATCCATGGTATTTTATGATATTTCTAATATTTTCATTATTAAATTCTATTGCAAGACTTCTAAATTCGCTGCGAAATTGACAGCAACTAATTTTAGGTTTTATTTGATTTTTCATTGGATAAATTTCCGATTCTTTTGTGTTAGCTTGGAATATGGTGCAAACTTTAGTGCATTTTGAATAGTTCCACGCAGTTCCATAGCTTTAATACAGCAAGTCCAGTTGAACGCTTTGAATCAAGGATTTAAAAATATTTTGAATGCTTTTATCGTTTAAAAATTTGTGATTAGTTCAGTTTCGAACAGAGCCCTTCAATAATTTGGAGCGACCTGCTATGTTTACTTTAGATATGGAACTATTAGTATATTTTGGTAGCTGACGACAATCCTTGTTATGTATTCTTAATTAAAACAAACAAACAATAAAATATAACAAAAAGAGTCGTCTTCTGAAACATCTCAAAATTACTTTCGAGTCTTCAGAACTCTTATGTGAGTTGCCGATTTATTCCTTTTGGCAAATTATTTTATTGACGAGAATACTATTTTGAAAATATTTAATTTGTTACAAGGAAATTCTAAAATAGAGAAAAAGTAATGGAAAAAAGTTTTAGTCTATATTTCAAAATTTAACACAAGATTTATGCAAATAAATTTTAAAAGTGTCGGAGCAATTGTATATGTGTATGTTAGCCTAATCTCTATGGGCAGAATTCATAGAAATGTAATGGAAAGAAATAATAGAAATGGTTTAAATCCATTTTCGGAAAAAGAAATTTATTCTGCACATACGTACAGATGTCACGCAAAACATCTTTCAAATCTATTCGAGAGCTGTCAAAATGGGTATTTTCGTGAAAATATCATACCTGAAAATTTCTTACAATCAAGTAAAAAAGCATAAATAAAATCAAAATAAAAAGTATAAAAGTAAAGCTTTCAAATTTTACAGTACGCTCAAAGGGACTTTTTTTTCATTTGAACACACAAACACTTTCCGACAACATTTGGGTTAATGCCCGTTTGGGCTAAGAATATTTCGAAAGAGCATATTTTTAGAATTTCCGTTAGACAGTTTCGCTCCCTGGAGGTAAAAATGTTTTATTCCGCGCAGAGTTGCCACTGCTCGCTTTGAAACCCTCGCGTTTCTTAATTAAAAATTCGTTAAATTTCACGAACTATAAAAAACGAATTCGAAATTCAAATATCGCGCTTCAGGATGCCCATATTCGAGTGGTGAACTACGTTATTCAAAATTTGATGACTCTAAGTACAGTTGGTTTTAGAGAAAAATTTAAATAAAAAGGAAAAGATCTGATAAAAATAAATATAGGAAATGTCTTAGAAACTTTAGGTGTAGTTGTTTGTGACGCTGGCCACCGTACCGATGAAACCGGGTTCGAAACCTGCATGGATGGATTTAGGTGTATAGTATCTGTGCAGTAAGGGACACTCAAAATTTTCTAACTTTAATCGATCTGAAAGTTCTTTCGATAATTTTATGTTAATGGAAGAAGGGTGCGAGATATTCGCACCATCCCCGTCTTGTTCTATATCAAAAATGAGGCAGAGCTTAACAGTTAGGAATCTTCACGATAGTTAATATAGCTTCGGGAAAGCACAGGTGCCAGAATTGCGTCAGCCTGTACTTTTATAAAAATAATAGCACAAAAAGGGGGGGGTTATAATTCAGCAAAAAAAGAGGATCAACTAATTTAAAACTAGAAATTTATCTGTCTCCGATAGCAGTTGCGCAGTCGTTAAATTGAAATGTAATTATAATTTATACAAATCAATGTATTATAATTATATGTTGTTATAATTTATATATATATATATATATATATATATATATATACAAAATATAAATATAAATATAAGGAGAACAAACTAAAAAAGACTTTTGTGGTCAAGAATTATATATATATATATATATATATATGTGTGTGTATATAGACAAGTATTTAAATTATTCAGTGGCATAAGATTGACAAACATTTCAAATTCATTTAATCAATTTCATCGTTATTTTTTGTATGCAATTTGTGAAGACGTTAGATTAGGTTATTTGAATACGGAAAAGCCCAACTTCGGAGAAAAAAGCCTTCACCGAGGACTTGATCAGAGAAATTATCTCATACTCTCGTTGCACATGTGGAAAACTACAGAAAGCAACCATGCAGCCACTCTTTTCGCCTATAACTGAACCTGTGTCGATCTTCTAGGATTCAACGTTGTTAATTATTCGGCTCCTGGTAGAGCTCAATTCTTGTATAGAACTTTCTTTGTTTGCATATCTTAGATATTATTAACAATGAATTAATGAATGACGAAGTGTAAATATAAAATTTCACGTGACAATGAATATATTTTTTTAGAAGAGAAACAATTTACGACCGTAGAAAACATAATTGCTAAATTATACAGCCTCCGAGTTTTGTTGGAGAAATCATATAATATCCTTTATTCGTATTATTATTTTGCAGTTATACTTTAAAATTCTATAGTTTTCAACATTTATAAATATTATATTTGATGTATATTCTTACAGTGAAATACTATGAAATATTTGCTGAAAACAAATAACGCCCAGTTAAGTTGTTGGTGAATGTCTAAAAGTCTTTGAAATGTCTCCAGTATTAGTATATAAAATATTTACTGCCAGAACGGAAAGGATTTACTTACATTTTCTTCAATCGTTATGTGTAGGCTAGCATATATTCTTTTGTAACAATTGTAGCCTTATCGTTATCACCGTAGAGATCATTCTCAAAATGCTTTTATTTTTTAAGCAAGAAAGATGTGATATTTCAGTCAGATTTATTTCATACTTTATTTCGTTTTGAGACGTTTCTGAAAAATTACTTCGTGCTTGTTATTCTGAAGTACGACTGTGTCAAACGTTGCTAAAGGATCGGTTCAAAATTCTCACAAAAAAGAACAGAGTATGACAGTCATGAACTTATAAAGGATATGTTTCGTTTCTTATATACCTGTATTTGTCGTTCTTCTAGACATATGACTAAGATGCTAGTAAGAAATTAAAAAATTTCATAATCAATTTTTTTTTTCATTTTAGTATAGCAGATTTCCTTTCTTCTTATAATTATGCCGTAGATCTAGATACTTCATCTAATTTAAAATATGTAAAGAAATTTGTGTAATCCCAAATAGTTTTTAATTTTAATGTAAAGTACCACTCTGCATCCACACATAATATCAGATACTACAAATATGACATAATACTAGTTTAAAATTCATAATATGGCATAGTTGAATTCTATGCAAAAAAGATCTTTCATTAAGTTCATCAAAGATCATTCCATTAAGTTGTAGAGACATTAGGTATTTTTGGAGTTGGAGAAGAGACAAATGTGCAGTGACCTCGCCGGAACTCGAACCTGGACCTCTCGAATACGCGCTGAGTGTGCTAATCGTTACACCACGAAGGCATGCAGAAAGGAGGGAGCAAATACCTTATAAAGTTATATTGTACATTCCTGCCTGAACTCATTCTTGAGCTACTGAGTGCTCGACTCCAAAACCTAACAGTGCTGCCTTTATTAATTTCATACTTAAATAATTGTTTATTATACTTAATTAATTTATAATTGAACACTTTTAATGTGAGTAAAAATCATGCAAACTTACCTTTGTATCTTACAATGACCACAAAATTATTTTTTTTTATATATAAGATTGGTTGTTATTTTTATTGGTCAATATTCTGTATGTAATACTGCTAGGTGTGTCCAGAATCATGTTTTACAATGCTAGTAGGAATGAATAGCTTTAAATATTCCGATATTTTAGCATAATCTTCAAGATACTCTGTAACATTTTTAAAACGCCGTTAATATAAATTGAAGCATAATAATCGTAATCTGCGCTTTAAAGACTACAAATCTATTCGAATCTAGATTCAATATTCCTTTGTGAATCGGCGGAAAAAATGCATTAGAACGAGATCATTTGTTAAGCAACGAAATACTAACAAATGTAAAATTATGCAATAAAATACAAAAATATTCAATTACTTGGCATTAACTCTCAGAAAACAGAATATATGAAATGTAATTTATATATAAGTAAAAGGATAAAATATTCAAAATTAATTTTATGCAGTATATTATGCTTTAGTAAAGTATACTATGCTATTAGAACTTAAAAAAGTTTCAAAGTTTTACATTCAAATTTCTTTATTAATTGCTTGACAGTTCTAAACACTGCGTCTTATTTTATATTTCATTAAGCACCCCTTATGCAATAGGTATGCCGAAATAAACATCCGTAAATTTTGTGTGGTCGCCTCTTCTCATTGCTAATGCGAATCCGTCTGCTTATTTCCATCACAGTGAAATTATTTTCAACGCAGCTTAATTGTCATCAGTAGGTATTTAAACAGATAACTGCTAGATCTGTGAAACTGCTTTCCAACTTTCTAGCCTTTCGAGCGTTACAGGCTTAGCCCTGAGAGTTGACAGTTCCAAATGTCATTAATAAGCGATATTTATTTATTATAATTCCAAAATTACACTCTTTCTTTGTACCTTGTCTAAATTTTGCAATGTACCCTGCGGGAAAAAAGAGTACACTTCTACACCTCCCGTTCTACTGGACCGATTGACGAAATTCAACTTGCGTTTTTCATGCCTCGAAAGCGTGACTTAGGATATGTATTAGATTTATATATATCATTGCTCTAATATAGGTATTTTGACACAAAATCGGACTTTTTCTGAAATAACATACCAATATTTTTCCATATTTCGATTCTACGACTCAAATTACGCCAAACTGTCAAGTTTTGTAAAAAATCGCAAGAATAGTTTTTAAAAAATTAACTCTCAAAATTTTAGTTAATCCTGAGTTTGGTATATATTTAATCTCTCTTTTTTATTAAACTTATTTGATTCTTCCTTTCACACTTCGAAATTCAAGTTCATTACAAATAAATTTCACCCATTTTTTTATGATTTATTTTTAAAAAGTTTATTTTTAAATAATTTGTATTATTTTTCAAAAAATATTTTGAATTATATTCTATAAAGATTTTACAATCATCTTAAAGTAGACGTATTTTTAAGCATACCAGCAAAAAATTAGTTTTTTATTCAAAATTTCCGACTTTATTATTTGAAAGCAGGAACGATGGGATTTTTTTCAGGTCATGCAACAATGTAAAAAGATAGGAACGAGGTGCCTTTTTTGTTGCCATATGTTAAGAAGTTCCCCAAGTGAATTATTCTTGGCGCAAACTGAAAAAATTGCTCCAATATAAAGTTTTGAATTTCGCCGTAAATTTCGCACCAAAGTTTACAAAATTTAATATCTAGGCATAATTTGAGTCGTGGAATCGAAATATGGAAAAACATTGATATGTTATTTCAGGAAATGTCCGATTTTGCATCAAAATACGTATGTTAGAACAATGCTATATATAAATCTAATATATATAATAAGTCGCGTTTTTGAGACATGAAAAACACAATTTAAATTTTGTCAATCGTCCCAGTAGAACGGGAGATATAGACCTGTCTTTTTCTTTTCCATTGTCCAAAGGGCTTTGCTCCTCAAGGACTATTGTTTTCGTTTTGCGATTTTGCGTTGAATTGCTATAAATGTCCGTTTCACGTTTCCAACTGTTGCCACCAAATGTTACAGCCCTGCATTGTATTTGAAGCTACTAAATAATGAAAAATCTGCATAAATGCATATGTATATTTCTCGCATTGGGATAAAACAAAGGTACATAGAGCCATCGAATTTTGTACATAGAGCCATCGCATTTAATCCTGCTACGAATATGAGCATGTGGAAGAGGAAATTTGAAATTTGGAATTTTTTTATTATAGATTTCATATTTTGTAAAACTTTAACGAATTTTTTATTAACAAACTGAAGGATTTCAAAGCGAGCAATGGCAACACTCTACGGGGAGGTAAACCTTTTCATCTACGCGCGGAACTGTGTATCGGAAATTCTAAAGATATGCTGATTTTAAAATTATTTTGCGACATTGCTGTTGAACTAAATTTTATGGTTTAAGTGCAAAGAACATGATATTATTTAATAAATAAAGGTAACACACAAAACGTTAAAAAAAAGCCCCTTTGGAAGTAATATAAAATCTGAAACCTTTCAGATTTTTTTTTTTTTTTTTTAAGTCTAAAGGGATTTGAATCCCGAATGACTATTACTTTCATTTTGTCATATTGCGTCGGATTCCTATAAATGTCGGTTCACTTTTCAAACTGCTGCCACAAAATGTTAGAGTCTTGCATTATATTTGAAGAAATTAAGTAATTAAAAATCTGCATAAATGTATGTTTATTTCTCGCATTGTGATAAAATAACGGTCATCGAATAAGAGTCATCGAATTTTGAATGACGTAATCCTCCAACGAATATGGGCATGTGGAAGACCGAATTTGAAATTTGGAATTCGTTTTATTGTCTATTTTCATATTTTGTAAAACTTTAACGAATTTTTGATTAACAAACTCAAGGATTTCAAAGCGAGCAATGGCAACGTTGTTGAAACAACATTTTTATCTCCAGCGCGTGAGTCTCTGTATGGGAAACTTTAAAGATAGTCTCATTTTAAAACTATTTTGCTATATTGTTGATGAACTGTGTCTTACGGTTTAAGTGCCAAGAACATGATATTTAATAAAGAAAAGCAATACACAAAATGTTAAAAAGCGCCCCTTTAGGCATAATGTAAAATCTGAAGAATTTCAGGTTTTTTTTTTTTTTTCGCAGTTTACATTGAACCCCAAATTGGACTGATCAGGATCTGGCAGAAAGTTTCATTTGTTCACGGGAAAGCCATTCTTCGATATGAAATTTTACATCTATATTCTCGGAAGTCACATACAAGGTTTTGAAAGTTGCCTACATTTGTTCCCGTGAATGATGCCTAAAAGGGTATTCAGTACCGGAAACAGGATTAAATTACTGTATGGTTGCAAAATTAAATCTCGATCAGGAAAAACTGATATTAGGAAAATTGTTTCGTTTGCTTGATATTAACTAACAAGTAAAATTATATTAATTTGTAATGAATAACTGAGAAAAATATTTATACGTATGTGCGACTAAAACATTAAAAAAATTTCTAAAATGGATGTCATAGCCAAAACTGATAATATTTTAATGTTTAGCATTTTTGTGTTTGTTAGCAAATGAAAGATTTTATGTAACTGAGTATCGGGAAGAATTCTTCCCATATCAATAGATTAAATTCAGTCTTTTGGAGCTGAAAAATAGAAATACTGATAAAGCGAACAGAACAGTTTTATTTCAGCAAAGTTTTCTCTAAAAAAGTAATAAATTATAAAAAAATATGAATCTAACTAACGCTATTAGATACTTGACTTACTAGTCTTATTAGAATTTATTTTCTGCTGAAATAAAAGAAGTGAAGCTGTTATTAAAAAATATTGGTTGCTGAATTAACAAGTGTTAATGCGCGTATTAATTCATTAAATAATTACTCAACAATAAATTAACAACTACTAAGTAATAATGATTTTAAGCCTAATAAATTCCATTTAAAATAGCTGCTATTAAGATTACGAAAAATTTCATAGTTTCAAAATTTTTACATTTTCTGATGTTAATTTTTCTTAAAACAAGATATCTCTTACAGGATTACATTATTGGAAAGCAATACATCATTACATTGGCAAACGATAGTAATTACGATACATTCCACGTAAAATCGTGACAAATGAATAACAACGTATTTTATTGAATAATATGAATAATATATATGTAATTAAGCATTGATATATATATTACAGAGAAAATTTATTCTCTGTTTAACCAAAACTATACCATAATAATATCTTTCAAAATAAATACGTTACTTAAAAATAATATCTGCGGTGGAGATTTCAAGCACACAATTTCAATAATTCACGCGTAAATACATATGAAATTATTCATGACATCAATGCAAGTATTATAACGCATATAAAATAATAAGAAACAGTTGAAAAACCGTTATATCTATTGTAATAAAACTATATTACATAATATTCAGTGTTGCATCAAACATTATATAAGAATACTAAATGAACTGTTTCTTTCAGATTAAAATTTTAAAAACATATTTTTAATTTCCTATTCAAGTCCGAATTGCATGTTACAGATTTAGAATCAATCTGCGCCAAATGCATTTTGTAACTGATAAATAATATTTTGCAGCATTATTTTTGCGATGGCGATTTAATAATACTAATATTTTTTATTATGTATTATGAAAATAAGCAATGGCATGTATTCTATAATCTCATGAACAAAACATGTTTGCACTATACATGTTACAAATTATCAAAATTATTGTATTGCATTTTAACAGAATATATACAAAAAGGTCTTACAGTTAAAAAATGAACTGAAATTTCTTTTCTAATTTCATTGAACATACTTGAAAACTTAAGGACTTTAATACGCACAAGCAATCAAAGAAATGTATGGGTAAACTTTCCTCCCTCCACTCTTTCAATTTACATTTCGATAAAAATATTATTTCTTGATCTTTTACGAAAAAAATCATCAGCGATAAAACGATTCAAAAGCTTACACCATTAACAGCCATTTAAAAGTGAACAGCGCCTAATGGTCGCTCTACTATCAAAATTAAATCCTTATGGCCCTTGCATTTGGAAAGTAAATTCAGTTTGCTAATGACTTTAATTAACCGTTTTAACACAGTAGAGGGTCTCGCAATTTGTATTGCTATGTATTGGTTGCAAACACACTGTCGTTTATGGGGATTTACGATGATTCCTCTAAATGAGAATTGTTTTCGGAGATTTGAAGTGCATCAGTCAGTTTAGAAATGCTTACATAATTGAGCTTGTTAAGCAACTGAGAGATTAGAATTTCTATTAAATGAAGAGAGAACAGAATCATTAAACATCTGTTATATGTGCGTTGTTTGCAGTTGATGGTTTTCTTGTTTATTTCTTTTATTGCTATGCTAGTGCTTTCGAATTAAATTTTTTTAAAAATTTTTAACGCATAATTTGGGTGTCTAATTGTATTAAGTTTTATTCAATTCTAGTACTTCCATTCTACTAAAAGTGTTTCAAGTTTACAGTAAATTGCCTACTCAAACCTGCTGCGATCTGACTAAATATTTTTAATTAAAATTTATTTAAAAGCAAATTGTTTACATATGACTGTAATATTTCAGATAATTTAAAACTTAAAAATGCTTCATAAATAATTCAGATAATTTAAAACTTAAAAATGCTTCATAAATAATTCAGATAATTTAAAACTTAAAAATGCTTCATAAATAATTCAGATAATTTAAAACTTAAAAATGCTTCATAAATAATTCAGATAATTTAAAACTTAAAAATGCTTCATAAATTCTTTTCGCTGCCTAAGTGAAGAAGGCATGTAGAACAAACGGTAATGTCTATGAGTTCTGTGAAATTCTTCGAATATTTATTTAAAGGACTACAAAGAACATGTTTATATTCTCATTTTGCCGCATGAATTCCTGGAATAACGAATCGTATATTCAGAAGGTATCATAGAAATAACGAAAATCACGCTGAAATCATTATAGCAGTTACTGAATTACGTCTAGACAATTTTTTAGACAAATATAGTCCTCAGCTTGAATGCCTGCGCTTTATCGTGATATCTTTCTTAATCTTTGGACAGTATATTATTGAAATAACCATCATTTGTGAAATCTCCGCATGTTATATACCATACTGCGTTATTGCGGCAGAACTTATGATTTATTCTGTTATTTTCTTTTTTCCTCATTTAGCAGCCAGGCAGTCATAAGGCAGTTTATGGCTCTTTGATAATTTGATGGGTCTAGTAGTGTGATGAAAGTACGACTGCGTTGATGAATAATTTTATTTGCCTTTATAAGCTATGTAATATTGGTAATTTATCTGGATATTTGCCGAAATACCTGTTATAAGTTAGCTTTATATTTACTGATACAGCTGTAAAGGTTTAAGGATTCCTTAAAATTTTAATCAGCGTAACTTTATTTTAAATGCGCGATTATTCATTACTTCTGTTTCTTCTACATTTCCACTTCGTATTTGTATCATACTTAAATAAAATAATTTTTGATAATAAAATAAAATTCTAAATAATAAAATAATTCTCCAAGTTCTTCTTGTCGTACTTTTCTAATCTTCACTACTTTATGTTTTCTTTCATATCAGTGAAAATTTAGAGTTAATGTTTAGCTAAATTAAAATAAATTATACTTAAATTTACTTCTAACACTTAGCTCATATTTCTGACCCTTGATGTATATTATCATGCTCTCTCAATTTTTAATGATTATTTATCTCTGTAAAACGTGTAAATCTGTCTTAAACGTTTTCGTGTTAAACTAATCATCTGTGAGAATGCCTGTGCTAATTTTGCACAGATTAATTTTCTGATTTCCTCATATTGGGAAGTAAACAAGAAAATTAGAAAAGTGGAGTTCATTATTAAATAGGAAGATATTTGGTGAAAATGTTTTATAACGTAAGCTGCAGAAATTCTCAAAATTATTTTCTCCAGAATTATTTTATTTATTTATTACATCGAAGAGAAACTCAATAAAAAACCGTAATGGAAGCACTCAAACCTGCGACTGATCCTACTTCGATATGCCATTTTCCATTTTTCAGCACTGCGACACATAGGAATGAATATAAATTCTTAGCAAGAAGAACAAATAGAAGTTTTCAAAATTAAATAGAGCAAATAAATAATTTCTGCTGCGTTTCTGTGAGGGAGTGCGGTTGAGTTAGAAGAATGTCTTGTATTGGGAAAGGAGTTGTAGTCATTCAGAATTTGTGAAGGAGAGGTTAGGGTTCTGTCAAGGTATTTGTAAACATCAATAGAATTATGATAAAATGATTTGAAGGACAATTAATATGTACAATAACCGGCTTTCAAATATAATGCTTTACCAAACTTTTATATCCATATTGAAATCTGTTACTTTTCTAAAAATAAATTTTCTCTATTATTAAAAACACAGAGATTCAAATTTTTAATCCACAAATATGTTAACTTTTCTGCTTCATGTAGGGAAAGCATGTAGATAGATCTCTAAGGCCACGTTACGATAGGCCACTCAAATTATGAGTCATCACTAACAAATTTTTCCGTTTTATAGTATTATATATTTTGCTTATTGTTATATTATTTATTATTATTTTTATTAACTATTGTGGCATGTTGATCAGTCTCTCTAGGTCAAAGAATCCAAATGAATGTTTAGTGGAACTAATTGTCTTTAAAATAATACATATTTTTAATTTCTTTCTTTCTACTAATGTGCAGTTTTCATCCATTTCAATTCTGAATTCCTTTGTCTTAAAAATGTATATATTTAGCGTCACCACCTCGTTTTTGAATGAAAGGAACCAAGTTGTGTTTTAACCAAGGTAGGGTAAGATTTTAACTAGTTGGATAGCTGCCTCATTTGAAAATACAGGTAGTTAGAAAGACAGTAATCATGGAAAATTCTCTTTGTGAGATAACGTCATTGTTTACGAACGACAGAGCAACTAATATTCTACAAAATAGCAAATTTTGCTTTGTTTTTGCAAGGTTGTGGTCGAATATAATTGTACTCTTCTACCAAAAGTCCAGTTGTGAATTAAAAAGGTAGTAAAAAAAAGCTTGCTTTTATGAAATTCCAATGACATCATCCCAATGATTGCCTATCGCAATGACAACATAACTTTTGTCCCAATGACAGCTTAACTTTTGCCTTATATTATAGCATTTGTGAGTAATATTGAAAAATGTTGTGAATGTTTAACTGTTCTTAAAACGTTGTTTTGAGTTTTCGCGTTATTTCGTAATTAGCGAAGACCTTGACCTTGAATAAAGCGTATGCAAGAATCTGACTTCTATCTTTATCTTGGTGAAGATAAATTTGAAATTTCAAATGAAAGTTAAATTATAAATATCTAATGAACTATTTTTGTAACACACAGTTCAGTTACAAAGTTTAAGAACTAGACTTTTACCAACGAATTTCAGAGGAGTAAAACTCATGGTAATACTTACTAATGAATCTCAACTTGCTTCGATTAAATTGTCGTCTGTTTTATAAAAAAAATGAACCCTATGATTATTTTATTTAATACATGCCAACAAAAACGAGAAACTGTTCTTTATGTAGCGCAATTATTCGATAAACAAATTTTGCAAACAAAAAGGTGCTTCTATAGACTACTTTCTGTTTTCCAATGTGAAATGTCACTTTGTCACTTGAAAAAGAATCGCTTCAAAACAATATTAGACATTCAGAAAACATAAAACATAAATTTTAATCACGAAATTTTTATTTACATAACAACATGCAAAATACAAACTCAGAATATAATAATTAATTTCGAAATTATCGAGTTGCCCTCAAAAACAACTGTTAACTAAGGTATTTCTCCCCCCCTTTCCTAGCGTGCCTTCGTGGTGTAGTGGTTCTGCACGCTGGGCCGGTATTCCAGAGGTCCGCGGTTCGATTCCCGGCAAAAGCGTTTGCTATTTTTCATCTTTCCTGCTTCAAAAAATCTTAATGTCTCTACAACTTAACATAATTCTTTAATTTCTCTAAAGCATTTGTTCATAATCTATAATTCTCTGTTAGACATAAAAACAACTGTTAATTATTTATTACTCTTTGTTTAGACTCAAACTGTTGTGGAAAAATTTTTTAACTGTGTTTACGGAGTTATGCACCATCCCAATGTATTTGGTATAGGTGAATAGACTCGAACCAAATATAGACCAACAATGCGTTACTAGCCTCACTGCTGCTATTAAGTCAGACAACTGAGATAAGTCATTACAGACCTAAACAACTCAAAAATATCTTTTAGAACCTCATCATACTCAAAACATTCAGACACATAAATCTGATTCAATTCTTATGCATCAAAGAAAAGTTAAATATTGTTACTTAAATATCTCTTAAAAATGAGGTACCATCTCAAAATTCTATTCAGGTTTGACAAAATTGAATTTACGGTGAACTAAATCTTTCATGATTTTCTCGTCTAATTAAATTCTTGTAATCTCACAGATTTTAATTCCATTATTAAGAATCAGGCCTTCCCTTTTCAATTAATGTCACATAAAACTCACCTGGCAAAATTCCATTAAGTGATAAAGTTTAATCTGATTAAAATTTATTCTGACATTTATTAATACTAACTATGTGTTAATAAAGTTGGCGGCTACCTGTGTGGAATATGGACTTTTCTTTTTCACTGAAGTAACATAATACCGTTTTGCGAAACTGAATAAACTAAGGAAGATTAATCTGCCTGAAACTTAATTTAGCGTTTATTATTTACTGAAATATTACTAACTAGTGCTAATAGAATATCTGAGCGCCTCTTTTATTTGATGTAATTTTAAAGCTGAAACATAGTTTAAAAATGGTTGGAGGAATTTATTTTGAAAGTGACTGCTGCAAAATGCAATGCCAGAGGTCTTCAAATTTTTGCGAGAAAAAATATATTCGTGTGTAAAATTAAGCGAATTTGCTCATGCTGCCGAATTTATTAAAACTAATGGACAGATTTTTTATAAAATTTATATGAGTTTGTATTAATAACAGTGCAAGAGAATGTACCATTCAAAAGACATATTATGTATGCAAGAAATTATCAGCAAAGATCATACTGAAGGGATATCGAAAATACGCAGTCTGATATGGAACGGAAAGTGTGTCTCTCAAGAGATCAGGAAAGCAAATCCATGCAGCGAATATCCTCATTTCTCAAGTAATCATCAACCGGCTGAACTCTATGTAAACAAGCGTTATCGTCCATTAACAGGAACCCAGGACAAACTGCACTCATCAAAAGTCGAATATGAGACTCTAAGATCTCTTCTCTGTATCTCAATAGCAGTCAGGAAGCCTTTGTCTGATACATATTCAGGGAAGTGGGGCCGTCCAAAAAATTATCTGAAACCATTACATCTCCACTACCGTAATGATCCTTTTCATTAATGTGAAAGGGAAGGTATCCTTCTCCATATACAGATACGCTCATAATCAGTTTCCAGGCTGAATCTCGACTCGTATGTGAAAAGCACGTTGTTCCACCGAAGTCTAGTCCAAGGGGCACGTTGTAAGCACAATGCTAAATGCTTTCTCTTGTGTGCTGTAGTGAGGCGGACGCAAGATCGGGTCTTCTGGCATATAGCCCAATTGCATTAAGCTTTCAAGCAGGTGTAGACCGTGAAATTCGGGTTCGAGTGGCAACATTTAGCTCACGCGTGGGCTGTAATGCTGTAGCAGTCTTGTATTGCAGCGCTGCAAGTGACAACTAGCTATCCACATTCATCCTTGTAGTCGATCTTGCTCGGCCTTGTTTACAGGGATAAATAGAAGGGCTAGGTCATTCCTTTGTTCGACTCCTCGCAGACGCGAGCCTCATGGAGGGGGTGAACTGGAAGTAGTCTGACGTGTCTCTGTTGCACCTGCTCTGATTTCGCGCGTTTAAAACTGTAGTTTCATTCAGTTCCGAGACGATTTTCTGGAGGTCGCATATCCCAAATTAATTTTAATCATACATATTTGTTTTCTAATAATGCAAATATTTAAAATAATTTGTATATATATATATATATATAGTTTTAGTCAGTTTTCCTTTTAAATTCTATATTTAAAGTATTCTTTATATAATATGGCTTCTTTTGCTGTAGCAACGTGCCGTAACACTTATAGAAATACGAAAGGAAGAGATATTGTATTTCATGCGTTCCTCAAGGACAATTTGCTTTTGACGAAAGAATGGATACTTAAATGTCGAAAACAGAATTCTATTAATGTGAAAAACGCAAGAATTTGCAGCGAACATTTTCTGTGCAGTGATTATGAAGATGACATGAGATTTCGCTTGCTTGAATTGCCGCAAAAGAAACTGTTGAAATGCAATACTGTGCCGAAAGTAAATTTATCGTATGCAGTAAAAGAAATAACACCAAGAAATCGGAGACGTTTGAAAAGAAAACTAATGCAGAGTGCTTTTGAAAGACTACACGAATTAAGCCCAAAGAAAATTTATTTTGAGGCCGAGAACGCCGAGAAGCTGACAATAATAAATCAAATGTGAATGATTTTGAAATAAAACTCACAAGTGACAATGCCCTATGTGACAATATCCCTGAATGCCCTAAGTGTAAAGATAAATAAGAATGTATTGATAATTTGAAGAACAAAATAATATCCTTAGAAAATTGTAATAAAATATTGAAAAATAGAGAAAAGAAAAATTTTAGAATGTTTGCTCAGCGACAAAGAAGGTGGATGACATCTAGAAAGAAATTTGTATCGGAAATTCAGAAATTAAAATCCATAACAGCGAAATTTAGGAAAAAACAGCACAGATCGGAGAATTTGGAAAAAAAAAGTCTAAAGCATATTTTTACAAAGACGCAGATTAACGCATTGCTAGAAAAGAAGGAAAAACTCAGGTGGACTAGTGAAGATATTTCACGTTGCATTGTAATAAGAGCTCTGTCATCTAAAAACTACGATTTTTGGAAAGAAAAAATGGGAATTCCTTTACCTAGCACTAGCACATTAAAGAGATGGTGCGCTAAATTTTCATGTAGTCCAGGAATTCAGACTGATATTCTTGCTGTAATGAAGTAAAGATGCGAAAATTGGAATTCTGTAGAAAAAATATGCGTTCTCAATTTCATCGAAATGCACATAGATTCTAAACTCTGCTATTACTATAAACTGGACCAAATTCTTGGTCCTTTTCAAAACGTGCAGTTTGTTTTAATCAGAGGTCTCATTTCGCAGTGGAAACAACCAATAATTTTTATTTTAACACTCCAATGAAGAAAGAACTTCTTTTTTCACTCATAAGACATATTAAATCATCTGGAGTAGAAGTGAAAGCAATAGCGTCTGATTTAGGAGGATCTAGTACTTTGTGGAAAGAGTTACAGATTTCGATTAATAGTTCTCAGTTTCCAAATTCAGTATTGCAAAAGAAAAAAAAAATATGGGTTTTGCAGATTTTACGCACTGCCTCAAATTACTGAGAAACCACTTTTTAAATAAAGGATTTGTTTTAGAAGATGGAACTGTTTTAAATATTGATATTATTAAAGAGGTTTTAAATAAAGATTCGGAGAAATTAAATTGTGTCACAAACTAAAATCAAATTAGCTAATGGTCAAGGGAAAAAAGACAAAAAGTCGCTCCAGCGAAATCATTATTTTCAAGAACTACCGCAAAAGGTATACTCCACCTCAAAGGAAATCAAAAAGCATCCGACTTCTTTGAGTTAATCGACAATTTTTTCAATATTATTAATAGTAGCAAGTCAGACCCTCCTTCAGATAAAATACTGAAAGCAGCATTTGGATTAAATGAACATCATGAAAACAAATTCAAGTTTTGGAATTAATGAAGAAAGTCATTGGTGGATTAAGAGTTCAGGGAAAAGCCAACTTACTGCCTTTCCAAAAAGGAATAATAATTTCAATAAATTCTCTTTTTGGCCTACACCAGGATTTGAAATCATCGTATGATGCTAAATATATTTTAACCTCTAGATTAACTCAGGATGCACTTGAAAGTCTCTTTAGTCAGATTCGAGGGCTTAGTGGGTTTAATGACCATCCGTTACCTATTGAAGTTATACGCCGCTTAAAGCAATTAATACTCGCTAATAAGCTGCCAAATGTATCTTCAAAAGTATGCATGACTAATGAAAGCAGAAATATTGATTCATATTTAACATTAGAAATACTTGAAAAGGCTTTGAAAACTGAGGAGGAAGATGCTTTTCCATTAAATACTATTGATGATTTGGATTTGGATTTCATACAGGAACCTTCTCCTATGGCTTGGGAATTAGAATTGAATTCCGACAGACAATTTTCGACCGCCGAAAAAGAAGCATTAACATATGTTGCAGATTATATTGCCTATCGTGTGCGAGACAAAGATCCATCATTGGGAACAATATCTAAAAATAGTGCTGATGAACCAATATTTAATTCAGAATGGATTAAATTATTGTCCTTAGGAGGTTTGACTACACCTTCTCATTCATGGATGAATACAGTTTATGAGTTCGAAAACATATTTTGTGCAGTTCATGGTACAACTTACTATAAAGGGAAGCATGTAATTGGCTCTTTAATTAATAAACTGGAGAAACATTATCCTGAAGCTAACAGAGAAGCAATTCGTTTATTTTGCAGAGTGCGAACTTTTATTAAAATACGTTTCTTAAATAGAAATGCATATGTTTTTCCCCAAAGAAAAGCAACCCCCCCCCCAAAAAAAAAAACTGATTGCTTCGAATGTTTCTTTAACCTGGGCGGCCAGGGTTCGCTAAGAAAGCACAAATTTTCCAATACTACCAAGAGAAAAAATTATTTTTTTGATTTTAATGCAAAACCTCTCTTGGTATTTCATACCTGAATTTGTTTTCTTTTGATATATTGCCTTCATTTCGTTGACATATTTTAATATGCACATATATTAACGTTCTAACAAATATCACAAATAAATATTCTAGGCCGTATATATACGGCCTTGCCGCTTAGAGGGTTAAAGCATCACTTTGTTAGGGTTAAAGAAGCATCTCTTTATTTGAAATACTTATTTGCATTTAAAATGCTTATTTCTTCTTAAATAACTGTTTTAAATTAGTTTACATTCATTTTACAGTATTAATACTAATTTTGCATCTGTTTCCTGGTCTGTCTAAATGCATAGCATTAACAATATGTTTTAAGAAACTCTAATGGAAACAAAAGAAATTAACCGGAAATATTTCAAACAGATCCAAATGAAACCTATATCAATTTCATGAAAGATTAATCATGATGTAGTAACGCAGATAGACTTAATAAAAGATAGACTTAATAAAAGATAATACTTTTCCTTTATGTGGTACGGAAAGTAAGGAACCCATTCCTTTTCTGTACTTTTATCTTTGAGCAGATATGTAGGCATTTACGGTTATCTTTATTTCCATCAACTCGAATAATGCTATGAAAGCATTCCTTTTATTAATTTTTCCTATCTTTCTTACTTGCTGTTTCAGTTCTCGAAGCCCTTAATACTATTTTCCTCCCAGTCATTCGATGATAAGTTATATCATCTTATTTCACGTATTTCTATGATTCGCGTTAATTTTCTGACGAAAGTGCCATTCCTCTTAGATGATACCTAGCTATCTTCTTTAATGAGACAAGTGATATTATCTCAAAAATAATTGTAGAAAAGTAAACTACCTTCCTTGAAACATTAACTTGGCTATCTGTAGTTTGGTGAATGGTAAATCAGCTCGAAGTATTCATTTGTATCCTAAAACACTTTCAGTGATCAATTAACAGTAGCAAATATAGAATGTGTTCCATCGTTAAAAAGCATGCAATACGCATAACTGTCAAGTTTTAACGCTTAAGGATAACAACGAAAAGAGTGGAATATTCTTTTTCATGCGTTTTAAGATCCGTATTTATTTGCAAACACTGCTTCAACATTTTATAAAGGTTTTACGATTTAAGTGGCATTTATTTGCGAATAAGATATTGAGCAGAATTTGAATCCGTGTTCTTAATGTAACATACAAAATATTTTCTGGTTGAAAATTTTTTCATGCGAGTGTACTAAGAACCTAGATTAAGGTAAGAAAGGCTCATTTGGAGAATTCCAGAGAGAACGGAATACTTTACTTATTAGTGGTCTTTCAAACTAAATCATTTATTAAGGAGAAGCGATATTATTTATAATTTTAAATAAGAATTAATATATAAGGGGCGATTAAAAGTTTCCGTTTAAGTCGTGTCTGCAGAGCATATGCAAAGTAATGCGTCGCCGATGCGGGTATAAAAAGCACCGATATCTTGGCATGGCATTATTATGGGATTTGGTTATTTCCGAAGAACATGTGAAAAATACTCAAACGTTAAACAATGGCGATGCTATTACCGAATAAATCTGCACTGAACCAACGTGCTGCTATTCCTTTTTTGGCTTCCCAAGGACACAAATCGCTAGAGATTCATTGGAGAATGAAGAATGTGTATGGATAAGCAAACGTGACTAAAACCAGCGTTGTACTATGTTCAGTATTAGTTGCGATTCGACTTAAGATGCAAGTTGGTCTAGGAGGCCTTCCACATCCATAACAGGTAACAACAAGGGGGCAGCTGATGATGCGATTGAGGCGGAACGTGGCATATCCCTTCCTGAGAACGCGAAAGATCCCGACATTAAACTACTGCAGCGTACAATACATTATTCGGCAGACACTAGGCTAGGTCTGCAGACAGTGGATACCCTGGGCTTTGGATATGGAACAAAAATCGAATCGGATGGCTTTTGTCTAAAGCATCTGATGTGTATTACTTGGGCTTGGCAACATCACGCAACACAGCCTGCATGGTGCTGCGTGTAAAAATTGTGTTTTATTTTGTTGTACAGTGTTTTATTCTGTCTGTATAATTGTGTGCAATCTAATAGCTAATACTCTACAAGCATAGTGTATCTGATCTCGCATTGTGTAACTATCTGTAAGCATCGTGCATCTAATATAAGCACTGCGTAACTACTCAAAGTATATAAGCATTGTGTATATTGCTTGTACAAGTGCAAGCAATCTACTAATATTCTACAGTGTGTCTGCATGTTTTATGTATATTTTATATGAGTATTTCACATGTGATCTATATGTGTCCTTAATTGTGTAGTGTACTATATTAGCTTAATTATGTTTCATTATAAGTATATGTTTTACTTGTATAAGTGTGTGCAAACTAATATCTAATTTCTGTTAATCTGTAATGTGTTTACATGTTTTATATGTGTTATATATGTGCTCTTATATGTGTTTTGTATGTGTCTTCATATGTGCAAGTATAAGTGTATGTGTTTGCATATGTTGTAATTTGTGTTTAACAAACCAAAATGTAACAAATCATTCGCCTATCGATCAAAACTAATGTATTCTTAAGACGCCCCTGTATGGCCATGCAGAATTACGTAAAATTCTCCAATAAACTCCGGAGGTGGCCTCATGAGGCTCCAGGGAGCTGCTGCCACTAGATATGGAAAGGCGCGGGACATATGCCTTTTTATCTCTCTTAAACACCAGGCGTCCCCGTCCTCCGTCACCTGTCACCTGAAGGCATCACGTTCCTTGAGCACATTGTTGCAGGTGACGAAGTGAGCTGCTTTTCTTTCTTTAAACTCGAAAACTGAGAAGCTGCCTTTTAAGAAAAGACAGACTTTCTTTCCAATAATGACATGATTTCATTCAAATTTTAATGCATATATAATCGTAATAAAAACGCGCTGGAGCAAGTCGGTTAAAAAATGATTATCCTTTTGAAGTTATTCATATAAACAATAGGAAATTGTATGTAATTCTTATAAGTAAGACCTGAGCGTTATCTTTTACTTTAACTTATTCTTATTCCAACCTTTTGTAAATTTCAAAACCAGATGCATGCGAAATCACGAGAGCCTTTTGCGAATAAACTTGTACCTGTAGTCTAAATATTGCTGCTTCTTCTCCCCCCCCCCCTCTTGAAACGAAATTTGCATTTTCCTGGGAAAGAATGAGTGGGCAACCAGGTATTGGAAACCTACGAAAATACAAAAAAAATCTGTTATTTAAACTTAATAATAAAACTTTAATGATACAGTATACGAAATTTTATTAAGAAATCCCATAGTATTCAATGAACAACTTTATTGAAAATTTCAGTAAATTAATATCCTTCAAGGATAAGATTATTTTTGGACGTACATGTACGAATTATGAAAATAGCTTGAAAATCAGACTAAAGAATAAATTTACTCCCTGTGGTGAAATATAAAGCATTTCTTCTTCTCCCCACTTCAATACTTCTCGAATAAATATATAGTTATCGGCTACATATTTTACTGAAGAATTCAAAATAAAAATTGTCTTTTATATAAACTTGCAGTTGTAATACTCACTCTCAGATACGCAATAACTTGATTATTATTAAATAAAAAAAATCATTAAATTGATTATTAAACGAATCAAGTGCTAAAAGTTGCTTGAAATAAAATTTCAGTCTTAAAATACTGGATATAATCTTATTCTCCTATTTAATGTCAGCTTTATTAGCTAACATTATCCGAATATTGGCGTTGATTTTAATAAGTCTGAAAACGAATTTTAATGCAATAGTTTTATGTTTACTTTTCCCAAAATGCTTTACGTTTCCTTTAAGAGCCTGTATGTATGCATCGCTTATTACCTTGGAATTTTCTTTAGAAATTATACCTTTTTTCAGTACTTTTTAATATAGGGTAACATTTTTAAAGTTTAATTTTTGAAAATAATATTGCAGTTGTTAAATATTCAATTTTTATCTTTGATGTTAAGTGCAGATGTTTATTTCTGTACCTCCTTTGAAATCCTATCTATTTTCGTATCCGAGGAAATGTTAAAAAATGAAAAAAAGTTTAACATCGTTTTCTCATAGTGAAAGGAAATATTACAATTTTCTTACGTTTTTGATAACGAGCTAAGATTGCACTTTTTAAAATATTTTAAAGTTTTCTTCTTGTACAAAAATCACTGGTTTAAAATCTTAAACTTGGAACTATTAATATCGTCGTTTTCGGCAAATTTATAATTTTAATTTTTTTACTTTTTAATACAAATTTAAAATTTTACATCAAAAATTCATTTTAGTTCGAACAACAGTTTAGTTCCATCGAAACCATACTTAGCTTTCAAGTGCAATCAATCACTTTGAACTTTCATGTTTGAATAAACACACTATTTTAAACATAAAATAATGGATGTACATTTTTTGAAAGAAGCATTTTTTGAGCAAGCAATAAGTAAGAATTTGTATGTAAGAAAGTCTTAGTTTAAGAATGCCTTATGAGTATAAGTTTATTGCAAAAAAGTGCTGTGAACGATCGTAAAAAGTTTTTTCGTGTTTTTGAGTTAATGTAAGTATGCTTTTTAAAATAAAAATTTTAACTGATGAATTTCGTCAAATATATTTCAAAAACAGGTGAATACTATATAAAAAATATATCAAAACAGGTGGACAAGAACAACAGGAATAATGTATCCAAAACATGTGCATTTCATAAATATAGTTTTAAGTTGCTTTCTGGAGATGGGTGGACTTATAAAAAGGACTTTTAAAGTGGGATATTCATTCTTACAGAAAAAATTTTATCAAAGTTCACTGAAGGATCTATTTTTAAGCATACTTCTTCTCTACAAGAGAAATTAGATTTAGAGATCGGTTGTTGTTTTTGCCACGTACAGTCTAAATCGAGTAAGTTTATTCTATTACTAGCGGAAGTACCGCATACCAGATAAGTTAGATTGGGAGTAATGTATCTAACAACAGAGAGAACGAAAGATACTGCTGTAATCCTTCTCTAATAAAGATGCAAAAAATACGATTCATAATCATTCGTTTTTCAGTCTGATGCGATATGGAACCCATATAAAATACTTCGATAGAAAAATAAACTAATTCTCTATATCAGCAGCAATGGCACGCAGGTTTTAATGATTTTCGTCTTTCTAATCAAAAGTTTATAAAAGCTCAAGTTCCATCCAATACTTCACCTATGTTCAATTTTAGTCGATTAAATGTGGCAAAAAATTGATTCATAACTGATCAGAAATCAATCACGTTAGCGTCATTCTTCTTGATATAAATAGAGAGAGAGAGAGTTTGTAAAACTTGCGAATTTTTTATTAACAAACTCTACGATTTGAAAAGCGAACAGTGGCAACACTTTTCGAAATAAAACATTTTTACCTCCAACGCGCGAAACTGTTGCCACTCGGAAAAATGAGTGCGAAAATTAGTGTTTTCAGGGTTTTAATTAATATATCGTCTGATTGAAGTCATACTAAGATGGGAATAGTCGAAATGTCTTCCCACGAATTTTTGGAATAAGGTATTTAATATTTGGCAATGCTACTTTTACTTCATTGTAAAACTTACAAAATTTTTATTAACAAACTCTACGATTTGAAAGCGAGCAGTGGCAACATTTCTCGAAATATAATAGATTTTTATCTTCAGCGCGAGAGACTGTTGCCACTCGGAGAAAATGAGGAAGAAAATTAGTGTTTTCAGAGTTTTTAATTAATAGCTCTGATTTTAGTGTTCCCCCCCGGCAACGATTGGACTTCGACCTTTCCCAGAAACCTGAAATAAATTGTAGAAACTTTGGTGACGATACCTACAGTAGTGCCCGAGTTAATCGCGAACAAACACACACACAAACAGACATTCTTCTTTATATATGTAGATGATTTAATTAAGATTTGCTTTCCTTATACACAGAGGACTTGAAAGTTTCATAGTAATTAATTAAAGAACTAATTTCACTAATGTGTTTGAATTAGTATACTGTTTTAAATTTAATGATTCATCAAAAATAAATTTGCTGTACAAACGAACAAATGATTATAAAAGTTTAAAATCTGATGAACCACAGGACTTCCTTGCACGGAATATTAAATTATACGAATTTTTTCTTGCATTTCATTTAACCTTATTGGATTGAATTAAATCTACTTCGCCAACAGCGCATAAACCACAATAGAATAAATGCATTCTTTAAAATTCACTCTAGTATTTGTTTACCATAGCGACACTCTGGCACTAGATTCACTTAACACTATTATATTTCGTTCATATTATAACTCATAATGCACAAAATTTATATCATTTAAAAAATAGAATTATCTAACCGTTGCCACATGTTCTATTCAAATACTATAATAAAGCTAGAATGATGTATAAAAGAAATTAAGCAAACAAAACAAAAAAGTAACAGTTTTTCACAGACCATTGAATATTTCTCATTCAATTAATTCAGTTCTCACTTCGCGAGAAGGCAAAAATACACAAAATCTCAAAATAGCTATGTTACAAAATTACGAAGTAAATCTTAAACGCTTATTTCCTCGAAAAAATTCCAGAAAGGATTAAGCATGATTTAATTGGCAATAATAAATGAAGGCGTTATCTTTGTTGTTGCGAAGCTAAGTTTCTCTAGATTGGCAACAAATCCACTTGTCTGCTGTTTCAAATGTAAACAGTCAATGGCCGCCATAAAAAAAGGCTTAGCGGCAATTAAAAAACTTTAAAATTGTTGAAAAGTCTAAAAATATTGCATGCAGATTTACTAAACGCATACAAACTTTAACCGGAAGATAAAAACTACATAATTCAATCATTTTTAAAGCAAAAAATGTACAATTTACAAACATATATGAGTAAAGAAACTGAGATCACTGAGCCGGGTAACAGAGTGGATATATGTATATATAAATACATTTATATATGTTTGGTGCGGCCGTTTGCAACCAAAATACGAGGTGCACATCTACATAATATAGAAGTCCTATATACAAAATTTCAACGTTCTGAGGCTACTCGTTTTTGAGTTATGCGAGACACGTACGTACGTACGTACATACGTTTGTACAGACGCCACGAAAAATTCTCTTCTGAATATATTTTAAAGCAGTTTTATATTTTTTTTGGAGGAAACTAATCTTTTATTCTTTCCTTACGTACAGATATCACGCAAAAACATCGTTAAATTGCATTCGATAGCGGTCAAAATGGATATTTTCGTTGAAATATGCTGCCTGAAAATTTTCGCGATTACAATACTTCCTTTTCACTTCGTACAAGGAAGTAAAAAGTGTTATTTGAAACTTTGTTTAGCAAGTATTCTGTTAAAATACACGAAAACGTCTTCCGTTTACTTGTAGAGACCATTTTCTAAGAAAACTATTATTTAAATGTTCGCAATAAAGTGCATTACTGAAATGATTTACTCTGCGCATTGTTGTAAAAATTCAAATTTTAATTTCGTTAGAATGCAAATTTGCTAACTGAAAAATAAAGTTTCCCTAAGTATCCGTAAATTTCTGCGCCTTCTAGTTGCAAATAGAAGTCATTAATATGTTACGCAAATTGAATGGAAGTATAATATAAATATATGTAGCTTTCGCAGAAACATTTAATGAACTTCGATTGATTTAGGTCGGTGTTACAATGCGAAAAACTGAGTCTAATATAATGTTTTACTAAAACGCTGCTAGAAATAAACTCCACTTTTTTATATTTTTTTATTTAGGTGTCATGAAATAAAAATATTTCATTCAGCACTTTACAAACGATATTAATAACTTCTAGATCATGTAAGTAAAATTTCGATTCAGGAAAGCTTCGATTCATGAAAAGGGCACTCATGATTGATGATCTCAGATAATTTTCGATATCAATACTTCTTTAAACACGAGATGACTATAATGCTAAGGCTTTTAAAATAACAACCTTTCAGAAATATGATTTTTTTAATGTAGGCGGAAGACAAACATTGAATTTTGTGATATTTATGTAAGAGGGCATAATACTGTTTCTCCCGTAAATACCTTTTGAAAGTAGAATATCTTTTGAGCTTTTGGGAGATAAGCCTTCACTTTCAGCATTGAAATGCTCCATAAATACGAAACCTTGAAGTTTCTGATTTGAACGTTTAGAAAGTCAGAAGATTGTAGAGATTACTTAATGCCTTTTGCAGTTTTTAAAATTTTATGTGGTGGTATGGCTCAGCTATGACTAAGAACAAGCTACTTCAGCTCTCCTTAGCGTCTTCTTGCAATGTGCAGAGATATCGACTGCCACTTTCATTAATTATAGAGAGGTATTTTATATGCACTTATTTTAATTAATTAAATATTTTAAATTGCATATTCTTAGATGAATATAACGGGAATAGGAAAAAATGTGTAATAAAAATTTCTAAGGGAAAAAATCTCAAATTTTAAGCCTTTCTGTGTTTCGTGTGTACATTGGAAATAGCACTGAGGGAAAACATTAAAATCGTTACTTACTTTTACTTCATATTATACCTCACAGTTTTATTGGTTTTATCGGCTGAGAAAATATCAATATGTCATTAGAATCAAAGATACAATGGAATTACCAGTGTTCCAAGGTAACTCCTTTCAACCGTTAAACTTATTATCTCTTCAAATGATGAATAACATTACACCAAGAAAACGGATATGTTTTGTAAAGCATGGGGTGTATTTCACAGTAAAATCATGGGACGTAAAGTCTAGGAATTAACTGCTGTATGTTGGAGAATTAAGTGTTATGGAAGTATATGTACAAAGATCAAATATTTTAATATTTATGCATATTAAGCAGTAATTTTTTTGTAACAGTTTGATTTAATCCTGCACCTTGAACACACTTTGAATTGAATTCTTTAATACAGTACAGATTGGCCAAAAGTAGGTTGAAAACTGTGCTGTTGCTTCAGATATTTATTTAAAATGAAAAATATGGAATTAAACATCGCTAAGTCAGATCAAAAAGGTTAATCATTGTAAGCTAGAATTTTAGTAAGTGGATTTTTCCGCATTCCGTTCAAAGGTTTCTGGCGAATTCCATTTTATTACGTAGTACTGTTTGGTTTTGGGTGACGGTTCTTTAATTAGACGATTAAGTTTTCAATGGTTAGTTAATTGAATGAAATTAATTAATTAGTAGGTATTAATTAATCGAACAAATTCAATAAACATGAAATCAGATTAATCCAATAAATACATTTGTACGTGATTTGTTTTGTAATTACAAGAAAGACAAAAAACTTCATTCCATTTAAATAATTATCATGAAGGGTGGCACACTGTTTAATGTTAATATTTTAATCTTAACCTTCCATTAGTGACCACTATATCTTTGAAAATAAATGCGATACTTAAGTAGTTTAGTTTCATATTTATTTATCTTCCAAATTATAAAATAACTTAGAAATATATATTTTGAAAAATATATATATATATATTTAGAAAAAATTCTAAATTTTAAACGAGAATCATAGCTTAATTCGTATACATAAAATAAACTGTGTAATTGTATAAAATAAACTGTGTAACTGTATAAAATAAACTGTGTAACTGTATAACTTAAGGTTGTATTAGTGTCGAAGGTGGGATCCCATATTAAAAATAATAAAAAAAGCATCCCTTCAAGGGCGCACAGTTCCTGTTGAAGAGGATCACCTTCCTCGAAGATGACAAACGTAAACGCTGTTTGGCCTCTGAAGGGAATAAATTCACATAGGGGACTTATTGTTCTTGTCCGTACATTGTCTTGACAAGCCGGGACCCATGGTTCATAAAATGCCGTCTACTTTTCTTCTGTTCCTCTCATAGGGGTTCGTCAATGGCTTCTTGACTCTGGGCGCTCACGCTATGCAGTCGTAGATAAATGATATTTGCCAAAGCAGGGGCTTTTCCCCAATCCCACATGTCGGCTTTCTTTCCCTCTCCGCTGATGCATGATTTCGTTTTCTTTTCTTTTTTTTTTCCCCAACTGATTTCTATTCTTGGGTAATTGAACGGTGATTGGCATCCGCTAATTAGCGCTTTCCAGTTATCTAAGGTAATTCCATATTGGTCTTGACAAGTGAAGAATCTCAAGTGGTTTCCTTGTGAGGATCAGAAAATAATCTCTTCTTCCCTGGCTCATGAAATTTATTCATTAGCGAGCCAAATCATGATTATCTAAATAAAAGAATGGGATTCATCTTTATGGCCCTTTCCCAATTTTTAAGTCGAAACAGTTCACTTCCAAGATTTCCTGAAAATTAAATTCTGTTAAATTAGTCCAGTAACATGGTTGCGTTCTTTTCTTTTTCTGTAATAGTATGATCACTGTTTTTCCTCTAAGATTTTCTATAAAAATTATTAATTACTGTATATGATCTGTATTCTTCGTGAGCATACAATTAGAACAGACCTCTAAAAGACAGCTAGTGACTCTTCATTGTACCTTGTAAATACCATAGGGACAATGGAAGTGTATAAAAGACCGTTGCTTTTTAATCCGAATAAAGTTTAACAGACGGCACCAACTTGTGCTAGCGGAAGCCACCAATTTTGGCTTAAAATCAAAGAATATTAATGTGTGTGTGATTATGGGAAAGCCTCGAGGGCTACCTGTCTAAGGGATAGGATCCCTTCGTGGAGGACTTTCTAAGGGAAACATTAATGAAGTATAGTCTAAAGGCTTCACAGTTTAACTAGCACGCAAGCTGGCTCTGTGTGAAGTCGATATAAACAAGTCTGATGGCAAGAATAAGTCAACGCCGTAGAATTCTAAACGCTAGATAATCCAAGTTAGAAACTTGCCTTCAAACAGCAGAAAACGCTCTGATTTGACTTCCAAAACCATCCTATAAGTACTTCCTTCTTTTTACCTAATTTGAAATCGCGCGAGTTAGAAATTTGCATTCTGTCAAGGAAATGAAATGAGGCTTGATAGGAAAGTAATGTAACTTATTGTAACTAATGGGGAAATTAAAACCAACCTTACAACAGATTCACAGTTTGATTAGTTGAAAAATAAATTATTATCATTATTATTTGTCTAAGAAACTTATTTAAATTGTTAGAAAATAATTCTTCCTCCCTCCCCCCCGGAAGAAAAACAAGATATAATATTAAATTACAATTAGAATTTAAGCTAAGAAAATTATCAGCGTTATCTTGAGCCAATAATTCATTCTATACAAAATAAGTTTAAAGCATATCATTTAAGGAACTATTGATTTAATCAGTTTTTACATAAATCTTTGTAATAATTATTTTTATCATCAGTACACAAATTGTAATTACTATTAATATTAACATTTGTATTACCATTTGTAGACGGAATAAGAGTGCATTTACTAAACCGTTAAACTCTTCGCTTCCAGAGTATCATTTATGACAGTTTCGTAATTTATGATTATGTTCTTATTGCTGTTTCATTATTCTAAATGGTTATTAGAATTAGAAGATGATGAGAATTATAAAGGTATTCATTTTATTTATCTTTTAACCTTACTTCCATGTTGGATTGGCAACAACTAAATTTTGGTTCGCAACGCCTAAATTTATACAATAGCTTAAGACCTTTCGATACTTACACTTTTGACACAATTTGGTACATTCCGGCTACATTTAAACACTATTATACGCAAATAAATGAGCGTCAAAACTTCAACTTCCATTGCTTTCATTTCCTGTCAGCAACATAATACTAGTATGCAGAATAATTTAGATATAGGAGATCAGAAAATAACTGTCAGTAGACATAAGTGAGATTGCTGATTTCAAGAACAGAAAAAGTTAAAATCATTTAATACAGATGATCACTGAGTTAAACTAAAAATTTGCAACTGAATTTAAAAAATAATTTATAGTAAATGTATTTGTAAAATAATATTGTGTCAAATTTAACACGCAGAACTGAATTTAAAGCAAATTTCTTTTTTAGCGTATTAACAAAATGGCAATTTTGAAAAGAAACTTTATCACTCTCTTTAAATTCTTGGCTCTAAAACATAGTGATTTCTCACATATTTATTTACTATTATCTTTCCGCATCTGAACCCATTGATCGTAAGTGAAACAAGAAATAACTACTGAAACATTCTAGCTGTCAAGAGCTGTTACAGCCTCTCCGAAATATGGTTACTATCATATGTTCCAAAGATTATTAAAGCTGCAAAGAAAACAAACAATTCTCTCGACGCCAATATAAAGTTACTCTCGTAAATGAAAAGAAATCTTCTGAAAAGCTTGAATAGATAGTTAATGAAATTTTCCACCTTTACAAAGCTCGCCAAGCATGAAATTCTCTCACTAAATTCTCGAAATATTTTACCCTAGAGGTAATGCTTTCTTAATATTGGAGACGCTATTTCTCCGGGATTTACTAATGCTTCTCGTATTTAATTTCTTTTTCGAGAAACAGGACTGGATGGGCTATGCGATGGTGAACCGGAAATTACATTGATTTAAAGGATGAGAAATGTTTGGGTGCGTCACCTAGTATAAGCTTCTACTTTGAAAATTTTTTGTCATCTTGGTGTTAACAACTTACTGCCAAGGAGAAAGTGTTTCTGAATCTTTCAGAATATTATGCTTTAGAAATTAATGTAAATTTGGCAAATTGTGAAATCTGAGTCTATTAAAGCATATCGTTTCTCTGTTAATTTAAATAAAAATCTAATTTAAAATACTGCCAAGATTCCTTTTTTGTCTTGAGTGTAATTTCAATAATAAATAAAAAAAAATTAATGCAACGTTGGAAATGGACAAGTCATTGCACTTTGAATTGCAGTAGACTATTTTGATCGGAGTAGCTAAGTTAGCGAATGCGTCATAGTTATGTATTTTTATTCTTCAGTGGCAACAAAATTTTAATAACATAATTTCCATGTAAACAACATCTTTCATGGCATGGAGGTTAGAATAGATGGAGTTAAAATGACTTAACTGAAGCCGAGGAAATGTCTGCAACGTGACGCCAAGACTTATCATGCCCGCCACACAACGTACGGGTAAGGCTACAAAATATATTGTTAAATAAATTACACTGAATTTGAAAGCAAATATCAAACTCAGAAAAGTGTGTTTGGACATAGTTTGCATAAAATACGATTGAAACTTCCAGTGATCTTCCAGGTTTTGCTGTGTATACACAGGCCCGGATTTACGTATAAGCTATGGCTTAGGGCACCCACTTTTTGGGAGGGCCCCAAACAATAAAATATATTATACAGATTTATAAAGGGCCCCATATCTCAAATAGCTTAGGCTTTATCATGTTTAAATCTGGCTCTGTATATACACATCTGTGTTATAGTTATACCATTTACATATTTTCATGTAGCTAGATTTTATTGAATTTGAAAGAGTTATTTACAATCCTTGTGACTTTTCCATATGCTAAATAAGAAATATTTTATTTAAGTATTAAAATTAGAACGAGAACGCTTAGTGATGCATAACTAACATGTGGATAACGCCGATTAGAATGTAAACAAAACCAACCAGAAGTCCGCTTATGGAAGCCATCATGATAAGTGGCGATGTCATACCGTGACGTTTCAAGGCTTCATTTTCATTGCAAGGGACATAAGTAGAAGGCTTACTCTATCCGATTTTAACCTCAATGTTACATGCTATTATTTGCTGTTTTCAGTAATGTCAATTTTAGAAAATAATAAATGTTCTATTTTTGATACGATTAATTATTTATATTCTTCAAACACCTTCAAATAAATAAAGAAACGAAATCAAAGTTTGGAAGCTGACAAAACTGGCTTGGTTGGCCAGACAAGTGAAATCCAATAAGTACTCATGAAACTCACGATATTGAATTAATACTTATAATATTAGACTTAGTTTTATTTAATTTATTCTCGGAATTTATTTAAAATACCTTTCTTTTCAATATTTAAAACTACTGCAGAATGCTTTGAAAATTTTAGCTGTTAATATCATTTTTTACATTAAATAAGGATTAAATATAATAAAAGTTAGTTACATCATTGTGTTAGAGCAAAGCACTCAAGAAATTAGTTTTAGCAGTTTTATTTTCTGTAAAGACTCATTAAGCTTTTGAATATAAGGCATGAAAAAAAAAAAAAAAAAATGAACTGCGCGCTCACCGGCATTCAAACCACAGAACGTTCATGAGTGATGTGATAAAGGTTCACATCCTCTTCCACATAAAAAGAGATTGCAGAAATCTTTAATGTTTAATTACGCTAACATACAAGTATATATGCATGTTGGCAGATTATTTAGGGGAGATGTCTTGGAAAGCGCACGCGGCATTTTTTGCGCTTCATTCGCTCACATTTCCCAAATTATCCTAGACATGTTTTACAGGATTTAGGTTAGAAGATCTCTCCGACTGCCAGTACATCCGGTTAATATCCTCACTTTCCAGAAAATCATCCACTAGATTATCCCTATGTGGATAAATTGTGCCATCCATTAAAATGAACTAAGTATCAACTATTAAAATGAACTGAGTATCATCGCTGCGAAGGCGAACTTAGGGCTTAAGATCCTTTGCCTATAATTAGTGCAATTTACAAAGATGTTTCCATTTTCTCAGTTATATTTCACTTTTTCACTTTTATCGACATGTGTTATTAATTCGTCATGTGTTGAAACAAGATAAGTTTTAGTTACAAAATAAATAAACTCAAATTTGAAAAATCTTGCATTTTATGAGATTTTTATGCATTTTATGAGAAACGTAAAATTGCAATTTTTTTGCATTTAGATAAGCGTAATAAACAATGCATTCATATTGGAACTCGCCTAATATACGCACACGTTAGCGTAGCTAAAAATCATAATCAATTACAAATGTGTTTCGAAGTTAAGAAAAAATATCACTAAACCGATTTTCCTTCGTAATTTTCATAAACATGTGGTCTACAGAGTGATAAATAAATTTAACTTCGTACGAGGGTTTCTTCTGTTTCATTCATAAATAAACAGAATATTCTGTTTATCACTTCAGACATACTTAAAACTCTAAACAAGGATAACTGCATCACTTGTAAACATTCTTTTTATTGGATTCAGGAACCTTCCTTGCATACCAATCAATGGAGAAGAACAGCTCTTTAGTACTGACATCCATTTCAGTTTTCTTTCGTAGAGGAAAACGTGATTTGCTTTCGCAAACATTTCCTTTTACATTAAGAAAAGTTAAAATGTCTTTTGCTAATGCAGGAAAGAAGAAAACAGAAGGATTACAGAAGGAATATGTATATTTTCAGCAAGGAGACTATTGAGATATGAATAAAACGTTTAGCTTGAGCAAATTGTCGGCTGTTAACCGATGACATGCAAGACAGATATAAATTTGCAGTCTGCTTGCCTAGCATTATAAGCAGTGTGTAGAAAATTCTGTCCTTGGAAAGAAGGATATTTGAAAGAAGAGAAGCAATTTTCTCTTTCATAAAAAACCTGGAATACAGTTTTCCTTGGCACAAGAAAATTGCGTTTTTCATTTAAACTTTTCCCAATCTGAAACGGCGAAACGCGACGAAGCAAGTTACAATTTATTTGAATATAAAGGTGTTTTGGGTTTCCTAAACATAAAAAGCTTATCGAATGCATCGAGTAACACATAAATGCAAAAATTATATTAAGAGCAAAAGCGGGATTTAAACAATGTATTACAGAGCCTGTACAAGATTTGTTAAAAAGTACTTAGTTCTTAATCCTTAAATTTTTAATTCTAATGACAAAAAAATCGTAAGAGAAGTTAAAAATTAAAAACAAAGTCGACATTAGGCGTCGAACGAATTCTAATAACCGCAAAATTTGCTGAAATATTCCATTACGAATTTCCAAATGATTTCAGTAGTAGAGGAAATCTGTTCAAAATAAATTATGAATAATTACTGAAAATATGTTCATTAATAACAGATTTCTAAAACACTTAGAGAGAATCCAAAAGAAAAGACCCTTCGTCTGATGGTTACTACAATAGAATAAAATGTATTCGTTATTAACATAGTAACTGATTACTAACTCGGAATTATTAACTAGTCTTTGAAACATTTGTACACAAATATATGGAATGTTCTGTATTTAAATTATAAAAGTAAAGTCTTGTTAATTCATATTTTATTCTGCTAAGATACCATGTGGGAAACTGGATTTTGTTTAAACGTTTTTTCCCACCGTATTGAAATTGTTACCCTAAAATTTTATATAATATTTTAGGAAATATTTTAAATAAAAGTACACGTCTAGAATCAATATTTAAGGAAATAAAGCCAGTAGCCCCATTTACGAGACCTGCGGATAAGTAAATATCAAAATAATATATCACTTTCCAGAACTAGCAAGACAGCAAGAACACTGGAAGGACAAGGCATGCGGATAGCGAAAATGGTGTTAAGCTGAGATGTGTTGGAAATGAGCTGTTCGAGGACCAGAATAGAGGAATATTTGGCTAAAATTCCATAAGCGGGGTAAGTTGGCACCAAACTAGGCGAATTTTTTAGGCGCAGTAAATGAAAACACTAAAATGTGATTTTTAAACGTAAACAGAATAGCAACTTTTAAGTTTTGCAGTAGTGAACCGCCGTTATTTTATGTAAACAGAATAGTAAAATGAGATGATAAAATACTAGATGAGTAAAACAAAGTCCAACAGCTTTGCAAGTAAAAGCATAGTCCTATATATATGTAATTCATCATAAAATAGTAGAATGAACAATTCTTGTAAATAATTATTGAGTAAATAAATGTATACACTTATCAGATAAGAGCACTGCGAAGTCAGTTTTAAACGTAAACGGAATAGCAAATTATGCGTATTCAGCATCATAAAGTAACTAAAATATTCAAGCTACTATCGTCATGGAATTCAGCACACTAAACAACTTTCGTTCAAAGCTTTAAATATTCCACATCTTTCGATTGCCACATGCAAGAAACAAAACTAAAAAAAAATTACTAAATAAAATTAAATGAAAGCATTCACAAATTATAAACTTCATGTCAATATGAAATCCAGCATTCTCCCACCAACAACAGCTTAACCTTCTGCAAATATTTATATAAATATAATATTAAACATATATATAACAATTATATTAAACAGTAAAACTTATAAAAACAAACACAGTATTTTTAAATTAAATTAAAAAAAATCTGGCTACACTAAATTCGTGCTCTTACAGTTACCGAAATAAAGCTCTAGGTTTGCCACAAGAAAACAAACAGCCGGAAACCACAACCAAATTAAAATCGCGCCAAATAAAAAATTCTCGCCAAGCTTGGCACTCACCCCGATTATGGAATTTTCACCGTATATTTGATAAAATACAGAGATCTGAGGTTATAAGGTATTTCTCCAGCCTTCTTAGCATGCCTTCGTGGTGTGGTGGTCTGCACGCTACGCGCTTATCCGTGGTTCGATTCCCAGCAAAGGCGTTGCTCATTTTTCACTTCTCCTGTTTCCAAAACACCTAATGTGTCTACAAGGTTAGTATGGAAGGGAACATCGTCTTTCGAATCTCTTAAAAGCTATCGGCGTGTATACGCATCTTGTTTTTGTAGGGAGAAGTTAGTAGTATACTTTTGCACGCAAAGTATCGTAACAAAAAACATCGTAAAGTTGCTGCTAGTTTAATAATTACGTTAATACTTTTCTGAGATATGCATGTTCCTCTTTTTTAATTTCTTTTCATAAAAACTAAAAATTTCTTCGCTTTTATTTAGCTAGTAATTTTTTTTTTTTTTTTTTTTTTGATAATCTTGCCCTCCATCAAAAACGAACTGTTATAAAGTAAACTTTCGTTAAGCGGAGAATATTTAGGACGTTCTTCCTAATGTGGACAACAATTTAACAAATTTAACAAACGCTACATTCTAAATCGTATGTTAAAATGATTGCACTGCAAGAAAAATTTATACCGTATGTCTTACTTCTTTCATACTATTGGAAATTTTCTGATGCCACATATATAAGTTTTGTTCTAGATTATAGCAGACGGTTGTGTTACGTTTTTAATTCATTAGTTCCTCTATTTCATCAAACTTTTAAGTACTTATTTACAACAGGAAATAAGTACTTAAAAGCTGTTACTTGTTTGTTTGTTGTTACTTAATTGTTTTAAAAGATTTCATCCTCAACTAACAGTAAACTTGAGTGTTTGAACGAAACGTCTTTTCATCACCTTGAGCATAATTGTTAAAAAGATGCGTGATTTACAAATGAATGGAGGTACATAAATATATTATCGCAGGAAACTGCACCTTCAGACATAATGTTTTCATTGGTTCAGATAAAATGTTTTCCGCTGTTAGGATTATCTCGTAAGAATACTAAAATATAATAAAATCTGCTTAAAATATGATTCCGAATTCGAGAGAAACCTTTTCATTTAGCTTACATAAAAGTAAAAGTGCTTCTGAATTATGAAATGGAGCATCTAATTGACTATTTAGTGGTATACATCATTTTTAAAAACGAATACATTTATATCTTCTTATGATAAGCAATTAATTAGCAATGCCATTATTATCTTACTGTAAGGCGTATCAGCGCAGATTGATAAGACATGTGCCATTCTGTAAGAACATGAATCATAATTTCGGTTTTGATAAGATAATTAACTATCTAATTGTAATTATTTAATATGCCTTGATTTTATGAATAACTAGTTTCAGACTAAACTACAATCTAATTAAACTTCAATGACACAGAAAAGCGATAAATCTCAACTAAAATATTTATTAAAATTTACATCTTGCTATATAGCTAAAAATTAACAGATATTGTCCACCGTTACTTGCGGAATTACAGAATTTTAAGTATATGAAGCGATATAATACAAAATATAATTTTCACTTACTAAAGTGGTTCTGGAAATGAAGATTTTAACCCTACACTCTAATAGACACTGAATTTACTCAACTAATCCATAGGTTGCTGGTTAGTCGTCTCAGGATATTCTTATAGCACTTTCCATAAATTATAAATCTTTCGCTGTTTAAGCTCAAACCAATTTGCATTTCATAAAGCTAACGGAAAGAACAGATGATAAAAAAGGAAATTATCATAAGAAAAACAAACTGAAACTATCCTCAGGTTAATCATCCATATTTCATAGTTTTTTTTTTTTAGGTAAGTTGTAGAGATAGTCGATATTTGTTTTAAGTAGGAGAGATGAAAAATGATCAATGCCCTCGCCGGGACTCGAACCACGGCCCTATCGAATACGCAATGACGAGTGCGCTGACCATTACACCACGAAGGCATATCAAGAAGGCGGGAGAAATACCTTATGCAATCCTTTTTTTAAGGGGCGACTGGAGGTTAGAATACACGATCGCCAAATTCTGGTGGTGGGAAATCATCCACCACCTTTTTTCTTAGTTCGGGTGCCACTATAAAGTCATTAGATACTTTTTGAAAGCAGGAGAGATGAAAATGAGCATTGCACTCGACGGAACTCAAACAAGGACCTCACGAATACTCACCCAGTGTGTTGACCATTACACCATGAAGGCATACTCAGAAGGCGGGAGAAATACCTTGTGAAGTAATGCATCAGTAATATTCGAAGAGACTCTTGTCCAATGTGTTTAACTTTCTTATATTTGTTTATTTGCATCTAATACGTTTAATATATCTATATCCAGTTAAGGGTATATACGTGCATCCCAACGGCTATGAATGCATAACGTTTAAAAAAATCTGGTGTGTACACCACATGACTTCCTTGTACGGAATATTAAATTATATGCATTTTTTCTTGCATTTCATTTAAACTTATTGTATTGAATTAAATTTACTTCGCCGACAGCGCATAAACCACAATAGAATAAATGCATTCTTTAAAATTCACTCTATTTGTTTACCATAGCGACACTCTGGCGCTAGATTCACTTAACAGTATTATATTCCACTCATATTATAACTCAGAATGCACAAAATTTGTATAATTTAAAGAATTCTGTAATCGTTGGCACATGTTCTATTCAAATAATATAATAAAGTTATAACGGTATATAAAAGAAGTTAAGCAAACGAAACAAAAAATAAACAATTTTTCACTGACGCTTGAGTATTTCTCATTCAATTAATTCAGTTCTCACTTCGCGAGAAGGCAAAAATACATAAAAACTCAAAATATCTGTATTAAAAATTACGAAGTAAATCTTAAACACTTATTTCCTCGAAAAAATTCCAGAAAGGCTTAAGCATGATTTAATTCGCAATAATAAATGAAGGCGTTATCTTTGTTGTTGCGAAGCTTAGTCTCTCTAGATTGGCAACAAATCTACTATTTTGCTGTTTCAAATGTAAACAAGCAATGGCCGCCATCATAAAAATTATTAGGCTTATTGGCACTTAAACAACTTTAAAATTGTTGATAATTCTAAAAATATTGCACACTGATTTACTAAAGGCATAAAAACCTTAACCGGAAGATAAGAACAACATAATTCAATCATTTTTAAAGCAAAAAATGTACAATTTACAAACATATAAGTGTAAAGAAAGTGAGATCACTGAGCCGGGTAACAGAGTGGATATATATATAAATATATTTATATACGTTTGGCGCGGCCGATTGCAGCCAAAATACGCGGTGCACATCTACATGTTATAGTAGTCCTATATGCAAAATTTCAACGTTCTGAGGTTACTCGTTTTTGAGTTATGCGAGATACGTACGTACGTACGTACATACGTTCTTACAGACGCCACGAAAAGTTCTCTTCAGAATTCATTTTAAAGCAGTTTTATAATTTTTTTGGAGGAAAAGAGTCTTTTGTTCTGTCCTTACGTACAGATATCACGCAAATACATCGTTAAATTGCATTCGAAAACGGTCAAAATGGATATTTTTGCTGAAATATGCTGCCTGAAAATTTTCGCGATTACAATACTTCCTTTTTACTTCGTACAAGGAAGTAAAAATCGACAGCACTTTGAAGTCATTTTATGTAGGCGTACATGTGCCACTGAAACATGACCTCATTCAAGGAAAACAAACTAAAGGGATACCTTACATTCTTGGTTTTCCTTTTAAATTCGTCTATAATAAAATTAATTACTATGTTTTTGACGCATTTTTAATGTTTCTGAGTTTAAGCTATTTAGTTTAGAATTGCTATTTTACTATTTTCGGATCACATAGCATTAAAATTAAGTTTCAACTTAAGATAAATTGCGTAGTTTATGATTAAAGAAAATTCATTATGGGTGTTCAATATTTACGAGTCGTTCTAAAATTTGCGGACACGTATAATCATGTTGCAATGATTTTAATAAATAACCTGAAGCTATCATATTTTATTTACTGTACTTGTAGACAGCATGGATTATGAAACTGTTGGCACATATTTCGCCTTTAACCTTCCCGGCAATACAAGATTGACTTACTGAATTTATTGAGAGATTACTTCATTAATCTCTGATTTGCGTATTAATTTGTACATTAGTATTGATGTTTACTAAACTGCTTAGATGAACGACATATTCTGGTTTAAGGTTCTGTTTTACCAAGGAAATGCATCATAATTCTAATGAAGCACATTAGCATAGATTGGCTCTGAAACTACTGCGTCACATTAGTATAACAAGTTACATAGTTTGGCTACTAATATATCAGCTTCATATAAGCGAAACTGCATTACTGTAATAGTTGTTGGTCAAATTGGGAAAGGATATGGAAGACATTTGATATAGCTTCCGAATTATTGAAATAAAATCAGATTTCCAAACCTCTTTGATGATTCAAATGCAACTTTAAATAACCAAACATTGTTAACTTGTATCCTGCAACTGTTCTTGAGATGCAATGAACAAACAAAGTCCAACTCATTCAGAACAAGGCTTCTAAATTACAGTCAGAAGCCAAACGCATTAGACGTACTATAAGTCACAATCAGAATGCATTTTGGATACAGACTTCAACATCTATTCTAGATTAATTGTTTGCTTTTTATATTTCTGTGAGCAGTAGTAAAGTGTGGCATGACACATTTCAGTCGATAGGTTTCAAAACAAAAGGAACTCTCAGAGTAGCTCCTGTTACACAATTTTTCTTAATTTGGATGTGTTTCAGAACTTGATTGGGTAGCTGAATTTTGTGCCATACCTGTAATAATATTAAGGTTTGGGAAAAGTTTGTTTTGCACATGTCGACTTTATGCACTGTACCGTTGACGGAAGATATGAATTTGTCCAATTTAATGAATTTATGTTTGCTTCTGTGTACTTGCATATCTGCTTTAAGACGGTATGTGAGGCAGTGGTACTAGCAGTCCTGCATGGTGAAGTATCAAATTATTTTAAATGTTGCGTGCTATTGTTTGACAGTGAAAACCTAATTATTTTTATCATCCATTTCCGCACCGTGTTTGAAAAATTATATAGCCAATAAATGCTCCAGATTTAAAAATGCAAAAACATAAAAGAACATTAACATAATTTGAAACCGGATGCCGTACACATATTTAAGAAAATGAAAAGCTCATTTTTCCATATTTTAAAGAAACTTAAGCGCTCATTTTTCTAATTATTTTTAAACTGCTAACAGAAAATTAGAAATCAGAATAAACTGTGGAGTTCCAGACTTTGATTTAAGAATGAACTGAAACTTCTGGATAGGAATTTCATAAAAATCAAGAAAAATTCCTTAGCAAACCTTTTCAAATACTTTCTTGAGACTTCATTTCGACTTAGGTATTGTCTTAACATTTATAAGATTTGGGTGACATAAGTCCCTGTATTCAAAAGAATAAAATATTGAATAAGAGTAAGTTACTGAAAGTTATTTTAAACTTACCAGACATGCATTTATTTATACGCAGCATAATTCCAGCCTGTTAGTCATCAATAAACTTGGAGACAAATTTCGGCCAAATTAATAATATCTCAAAGCTGTAATGGCTAAGCTGGTGATACTATGGAATTTCATGAAAATTCATGTTAGCCTAGAAGCTATTCACCAAAATATTCCATTAATCTATTTTCGTTTCGCTTTTGACAAGAGTATAATAATTCATACAATAGAGTTAGTAGGGAGTTAATTAAGAGTTACTTTACTCTTTTTTCTGGATAGATTTATGTTATTTATTCAGTGATTTTAGAAATCTACTGGATTTTTTTCAAGCTGTAATTTGTACGACAGACAATAATCTCCAAAGATATTTATTTTCTTGCTTAAGAGAAACAGTGTTGGTAATTTGCTTCTGCATAAATCATTTTACCTGTTTTTCTTAATTTGTCAAAATTATTATCGCTTAGAACTGAAATAAAATTTAAGGTATTTTCATTTGCAATGGTTTTTCCGGAGTTTCATACAAGTCTTGAACAATGAGGTATAACTCAATATCGTGAGCAATGAAATAATACCAAGTCACTGATCTTTACACATAAATGCTTCAGATTTTCGAATTATATTTTAAGTGAAATAAAACTAACTTTTTTAGAAAAACTTAATTCATTCTGCGGATATTTCAAATAGAAACACATTGCATTTTATTTAGCATATTGAAATACCAGCTGGAAAAACAATAATCCCTTTTTATATATTTTTATACATTTTTGAGCTCTATAGCTATTGATATTGAAATCAGTCAGCTCTTTCGGTTCAGTATGCTGCTTGAACGTTTAGAAAACCATTGCTTTTAGTAATCTTTATCAGAAATGGTGAGCATCCTTGTGTACATTCAAGAGAGTGTTTATCTCAAACAGAAAACCCCTTGATCTCAAGCAGAAGAAATTGAAGAGAGTTTTCTTCTTTCTATTACTGCAACACCGAATAAAAAATTGTCAGAATATTCAATATATCCTTTTCAGAACGGTTTCCCGAGGTATTTCAATAATCCTCCTCAAAAAGCAAAAATACTCTTTATTTTATGTTCCAAAAATGTTTCATCTCTTGTCAGCAATTTTTCTTCGCTTGATGTACAAACGTTATCATATGATTTTTCTGATATTTTTCTGACTCCATAGATTATCTCTGTAATATTTTAATATTGACGTAAGAGAGGTCTGTAGAAGCGTACTTGCATAGATTGAAAATTTTGAACAGCTGCATCAAATTATATTAGGAGGTATGCAAGATTCGCCTAACATATCATACTTCTCTTGCACATAAAATTCTTTATCTTAGATTATCTTATCTTTATTTTAGACTTAGCCTTGCAAACAGTTATTTATCTCTAACATTAAAATAGATATATTAGCTTATTATTTGGAACTTTATTCTATATAAATTTCTAAATTTAAAATACATATTTTTTCGACTAAGTTCAAAATACTTTCTTCGAGGTTCCTCACTCATGAAAAGAAAATATTGAAATTTAAATTTAATTTTTATTAAGATACTCCCCGTTTGAAGCCTACCTTCGTGATATAACGGTAACACACTCGGCGCTTATTCGAGATGTCCAAGTTCGACTCCCGGCGAAGGCATTGCACATTTTTCACATCTCCTGCTTCAAATTAACCTAATGACTCTAAAAAGTATAAGACATAAGAAAAAGCAGCGTAATCTTTAGATAGAACGTAGATGAGAGCCAGAAGGCAAATACAATGTAATTAATAGAAAACGACTATTTTCGTTTAGCAACAAATAAGAAATTTATCCATTTATTAAATACCAAGCAAATTAAAATCTGATATAAACAACATGGTTTTTAGAAACTATGTATCGAACTCAAAACTGACTGTATAGTTAGTAGATAAGGTTAGGACTATGTAACAGGATATATGCTTTTGTACAGGCATTTTTAAGGGAATGTGGTTCATATTTGTGTTAAACTATGAAGAAGAACCCTATATACTGACATTGAAATTCCTAACGTGACACTCAGTTTGCCCTTTTAAGTATTCTGTTGAAACTTTATAATGGCTCTTAAGCACAAGTTTGATATTTTTTATTTAATTTTTGTTTAACCAGGAAAAACCCTGGGCCCTTCCGTTTACCTGTGCCATTGAAAGCAACACTAAATTAAGCTATCTTGTTGCTGGCTGTTCGTAATGTAAATTATTCTTTTGCAAGTGATTAGATTTCTTACTGAAAATCACAATATATATATATATTAAAATAAAATCTCGGAAGTGAAATACTTATATATATTTTTACATAAAATTTTCGAAATACCGAATTTTACAAAAAATAGCTCCCTGCTTTCCATTACATTCCGCGTTTCTTAATTACCTTATTTGCTAACAAAGAAAAGAAATGGAATTCAGTCAGGGGACACAGTAATTTTGGATGATGCTCAAGGTTTTTCCCCACAAACTTTCATTTAGACTGAATTAAGAGACTTTTATCGTAACACAAAAGTAAAACATAACTGCAAATAAATTGAGTTAGAATGCTTGAACCGGTGTTCCTGCAACTTTAATTTTCTCAAGAAATCATGAGGCCTTTATTGATAAATGATGCTAAGTGAGTTAAATCACATGTAAACATATTTTCAAATCATTCACGCAATTCAACTATACCAGTTATTTAATTCTATGTTAACAATATACAACTTGAAAAGTATAAGATTAATCAAATTAATTTATAGCATTTTGGTAAAATTGAGGTAATATGTAAAACTGTGTATTTAGTATTATTATGGCAAAATTTTGTAATTATTATTATCTTTGAAAATTTAGTAATTAGTACAGCGGAACTTCGAGATACCAGCACCTCTATATACGAGAAATTCGAGATACGAGAAAAGTATGAGCGAAAATTTTGTCTCTAAATACGATCATTCACTCGAGTGACGAGCCACAAGGCAGGCTGTTGCTATGCGTGGCTCGTTTCCCGATCCGGCTAGACTCGTTAAATCCCCTCGTCAGATCATTCAGTGTACTTTGATCTACGTGTTTGTGCGATTGTGAGTTAATTGTTTTTTACATTTAACGTGAAAATAATTATTTAGCGATGCCTCACAAGAAGCTTGTTGCCTCAGATAGTGCTACAAAGAAAAGGAAGGAAGCCGTAGCCGTTGAAAGTAATAAAGGAGTCATAGATAAACATAAGCGTGGTGTAAGAGTGGCAGAATTGGCGAAGACTTACAGCCATTCGGCATCGACGATCTGCATTATTCTGAAGAAGAACGAAGAAATTAAAATCTTGATGTAGACAAAGGAGTTACCGTTACTTCCAAGCAAAGGCCAAAACTCCTAGATGTTAAGGTGTTGGTGTATTTAATTATGGCAAAGCACACTAGGGCTATCTGCCTAAGGGGAAGGATGCCTTTCGTGGAGGACTTTCTAAGGGAAACTGGCTCGTGTACACGTTACACATGGTGAAAACCATGAAAACGCCCATGCAGCCAGCCCGTTCGCGGGATTCGAACCTCTGACCGAACTACCAGTGTTCAGCGACTTTACCGCTCGGCCGCTGGTGGGCTCCTTAGATGTTAAGAAGCTGTTGTGGTGTGGATTAACGAGAAGGAGTTGAAAGGCGATTCGGTGTCGGAAGCTATCATTTGCGCTAAGAATCTGTTGTGTGACCTTCTCTGAAAAACACCGGATATTACTTACCAGTGTTATTTATTATTAGGAAAATTGATTTACATGTTGAAATTTTTGGGGGTGTGGAATGGATTAACTGGATTTCCATTATTTTCAAGGAAGTTTGTTTCTAGATACGAGAAACTGGTTATAAGAGCTCAAATTAAACTCGTATCTCGAGGTTCCATTGTATTATTATTTCATATGAATATTAATTCATACATTTTACTTATTATCACAATTTTACCAAATTACTGTAAATTATTTTGACTCAGCTTATGCTTTTATTGAACATTGTCAGGAAAATGTTAAATTATTCTAGCTGCTGTTACCTTTTTCTTTATATATCGTCCATGGGCTGCAATATTGACACATCTCTAAACATGAAATTTTGAGGTGACTGAGTTTAATGTTTTCGATGGCTTTGAAATGCCTTAACTTAATAATTATAAAATTGTATAAAATTAGCATTTAAAAATTTATACAATTGCTTTATTGTTTTTTCGTTTTTTTATATTATTTTGAACAATACTGGAAGTTCATGGCTTAGAACAATAAAAAAAAAATAAAGACAGGGAATTAAAGTTTATTACAAATGTTACCATATTGTGACATAGACTACAGAATTATAGAAAGCATTCTTAACGTTTCATTCATTAATCAAAAGATAAAAATATAAAGAAAAATTTGCGAAAAAGAGCGTTGACTTACATAAGTTTCAAAACATAGTTTTACGATTCAAAGTTTGTAAAATGCTCAAGCACAGCTTCGTGTTGCATTGCTGGCTATTAAACTTCGTAGACTGTCAAATTTCTTCTTAGATATTGTAAGTTTTTTCCACCGTTTCTTTTGGAAAAAAATTTTTCAAGTGCCTGAAGATTTTACACTAACAGTTTTAAAATCTGTTACTTCTGATAAAAGAAGTAATTGAATGGTTGATTCTCTATTTCCTATTCATAAATGTCCCTGAAGCCTACCGTGTTATTTTTATTATTTACAATCAAGTTTTAGTATGTCTGATCTGAGCACAAACTAAAGAGTGTCAGTGTGGCAGCTAATTCTACAGAAACCGAAGAATCCTGCAGAGGCACTACTGTCATCTGCTATTACTGAACTAAAATATGTGCAAGGGCTGCTACCACTAAGATCGCCTTATCAGAAGACTAGCATCAACTCAAATGTTGATGACAACTTGCGAAATTTTAAGTTGTTTTCTGAAAATAAAAAGTTTGTCAATGCTCCAAAAACACGAATGGCTTTCGAACGAGACATTCTGGTACCATTTTCCGCTTAACATTTCATTGTTCATTTAGTTGTTAAAAGTTAAACGCTGATTAGACAAAAGTTATAATCTGGTTCGTAACACGAGAACTAACGGTGACTTGAAGAAAGGGATAGCTTATCCAGAAATGAAATGCGCTTTTGTTTCGAACTTAAAGATAGCAGCAGAATGTTGTGCACATGAAGATACTAAAGCGATTATCAGGTCTAAAGAAAATAATGCCATCGTAGTTCTATAGTGTATTTAGTTGTACTGAGAGAAAAATAAATATATAGTAGACCCATTTCTCTAATTCACTTTTTGCCAATGCTCATTGCTTAAAAGTATGTTGTGTTACTATTCGAAGTCAGCATTACGATCTTGATGGCAAAGTTTTTGTGGATCACTTTAAATTGCGCAATACAGCAATATACATGGTTCGTCAAAAAGTGTACGCAACACTTTAACGAAAAAATCTTAATTGTGTTTAGTACGGAAATCAATTATAGCTCAATATAACCATGCATATTTCTGGGTTAGATTAGGTTTAATTTTTCTATCCCTGTATTTGTGTAGAGTATTTAAAATGTTAGAATGGTGACTATTAGCAGCCAAAGCCATAGCAGAACGGCGAGTGGTTGCTTTAGCAAGGTCAGTGTGTTCGTGGTGACTGCTGCATATGGCGTGTGATTTTTTGATTAAATGTCACCAACAAAACCAATTTCCTGTGCTACTTGATATCTTTTGATGTTTACCATACATCAAATGTCACCTATTATAGTCATAACAGTACCGACAAGTGTTGAGCAATCATTCTTCTACATGTAATAAAAGTAATTCAATTCGTTTTGAAATCAATACGCAAATAACCACTGTGAAAGTCTGTGCAGATTTTTCTGATAGACCCTGTAAATATTACCCTCAGAATTTTCAAATTTGTTTCTAGAGATTTTCCGGTTTTCTTTAATTCACATAGTTCTCCCGTTCCTGATGCTATTCATTATGTTTTTCATCTTTAGTAAGCTTTGTTAAAAATTTTTCTTTTGCTTCATTCAGCTAAAATTTCTTGATCAAGACTACACTTTTCAACATATATTGCTTCAGTTACCTAGCTTCACATTATTGCTTATTTTTTTACGTTTTGCATTACTCTACTCAGCAGAAATTCTTATTTAGCTTTGTTCAAACATAATTACACATTAACTTTTGTAACACACACATACGCACGTAAAAGGAAGAACAGGATAGAAAATATTTGTTTGTAAAGTAGTAGAATATAGAATCATTTTATTATACACTCCTAGCCATTAAAATTGCAGCATCACGAAGAAAAGCAAGTACAAAAACGATGTTTATTGTACGCAAACAGTAGAGCACGATGATAAAATGATTAAATTTGTAAGCATTTTTGGGGTTTACAGGGGTTTAAAATCAGTAGACACAGCTGCCACCCTTGGCATATAAAGTTCCTTCTCCATTTTCTCCAACATAAAAAAAAATAAATTTAAAAATCTGATTTCGCTTCTGACAGATCAAATGATGACATCTCAGGAAAACTATTTTACATGATTTCAAGCGTGGGTATTATTTTCAGCACTTCAGAAGTCAAATTTTCTTATGAAAAGCTTCTGCGAGTATATATACTTTCTTTCAGATCAATATCATAAGGAAATATCATTTCACTAGATTTCTTTCTCTGTACGTGAGTGGCATTTGAATATGAGGGATATTTTGGATCGCTCGTTTTTTCTGCGAGATTCTTATATGCGTTTACGAAATGAAAGCAAAACGCTCTGTAAATCAGCCATATAATAAAACTCACTAAAGGTGATGATAAAATATTTCGTTGCATATTAACAATAAAATATATTATTTTTCATTTTGCACCAGTTGTGGTTATTATAAACATTTCCCTTCAGATATCATAAATCAACAGCTGATTATGCCGACAAATTAATAAAAACCGCTTTTGTATTTTTCAGATTCCTTACTCGCAATCGATATTTTGCCAAAATATTCTCCGTAACCACAGAATCATAACAGCATAAAAATATTAAATAAAAGCCTGAAAAATCCAAGTAAATATGTTATGGCGCTTTCAGCATATCAGATTCTAAAATAATGTACGACTCGGAGCTAAACAAACTTGTCTCAGATTGAAATTTTAAAAGCAAATAAAATATTTACATTTCCGATTTTATAAAGTAGTGCTGGAATATTTCGACAAAAATTAGTTCACTCTTATGAAACTTAAAGACAAGGTACTTGCAAGCTATAAAGAACAGACTTTTCAGATAATCTTCCGTTTGCTTTCTACTTACGAAAATAAATATAATTAAATATGTTTAAAGAAACAGTCTGTTAATATTTTTCATAGAAACCATCAAGCACTCAAAACATCAAAAAGAAAAGTAATCAAATAATCAGATGCTAATATTACTAAAGTGCAATGTTATCCAACAAATATATGCAAATAAACATGCATTTTTTAAAGTTAGAAACTGCTTATATAAAACATAAAAACAAAATTGTAAAGAATGGACATTTATATCTAGATTCTTTATATTTATATTATTTATTCTTTATCATTTATATTAAATGTTTTCGAAGCCGAAAAGAGAAAAACCAACGGTGGCCCCATAAGGATTCAAACCACGAATCTTCCAGTGCTAGATGGAATGGCTTTTATTAATGCAAATATTTCATGACTTTATTAGCTTTGAAACATTCTTTGAAATTACTGTGCGTTATCAGAAATGTATAAAAACAGTCTCACTGCTTATTAAAACATGCGATGAATAGTTTCATTCTTCGTATTTTTATAAGATTATTCAAACATGCTCACTCTGGAATTTATAGTTAATGCATTTATAAAATATAAATAGTCTTTTTGTTAGTTTTTATTTTCTCATTTTAAATATTTTATACAATTTTGTAAATTTTATCTACGCGTTTTTTTTTCCTATGAAATATATAATAGTTTGAAGTTCATTTCATCCGAGTCCTCTATAAATATCGAACTGGGGCATTTTAAGTGGAATACATTACCTGTTGTATTATTCGAAATTTTCAATTATCCGTTAACTACAAGGTGTTTTTGTGATAGAAAAATCTATAAATTAATGCAAAGGTAGCTTGCTGTATCATTTTAACAGTGAGGATGCACGGAAGAACTTTTCGATCTTCAACGCATTGTTTTTTATTGTTATCGATACTGATGGCTGACGGTTTAGACTAGGAATTCGCAGCAATTTTTAGCCCCATGCACACTTTTTACCATTGCTAAGAGTTCATTCCCTACTCTCATTTTCCAAAATTTCAAAAATACATATACATTTATTTAGATTAATGTTTTTAAATCTCTTTTAATAATTATAGAAAAAAGTGTAGAAAATGGTGATTAATACTAATTTTTAAAATTTTTCTTGGTATCTGTACTAATACTGAATACTGAACTAACTAAATACTAAACAGCTAAATAAAAGATTGACCGCATCTGCCCCTTCCCCGTAACTATTTTGTGAACCAGCCGACGAGGGGCCTGACTGCCGCCTATTCTTATTCTTGCATTGTCCAGTCTTAGATTCCCAAATTTAATGACCTCGATATTATCCTATACTTCACAAACCTTTTCAGTCGTTATTATAAACGGAAAATGTAGGAATTAAGAACCTTAGACTAGCTTAATTGGGCCATCCTTCTTTTAAATATCGCAAATATATGCTTTCTCAGAAACACCACGGTCTGTATTCTGAAAATATTGTAGTTTGCGAAGCATGCCTACTTTTTTCAACCACCAAAGACAAAGCAGGGAGGTTTTACTTAATGAAGCAGTATTTCTTGTGCTGATCATTTGTTGGCGTCGTATTGAAAGTAATTGCAGTTGGCATATACAGTAGAAGAAACCTAATTCTTTTACTCAGTAAGTTGGAATACATCATCTCGTATGATCGGTTGCATGCTTAAACTGACATTCGCAATATCATTCTACCTAAGGGCTTCATTAATAAGAAATTTGTGTCAGTTGAAGAATCCCAGGGGTTTCATTTTATTTCTACTTCCGGTTTTGGTCAATAGTTGTTACTTAATGTGTGTGTATATGTATATTTACAGTATATGTATATAAACAGCAAGTGGAACTCAATTATAGAAATTCTACTGAAATACATTTTTGGATCTAACAAAGAAATAATCGGTTCGCGCGCCATAAACTGCAAGACATTCCATAAAACCATGAATCTATAACGTTTAGAGGTGAACATATGAAAGAAATCTGGTTCGCTAGTCTGAAAAAATATTTTGGGATAATTTAGAATGAAAATGGTGAAAGCGATGTGTGAAAATAGAGCTGCTAACGGGAAAATGATTTCATAATTTATTTTTCTTGATGTAAGGTAATGTTCCCAAACGAGACGTTTGGAAGCTTTCTTTAAACTAATTTGATAATAACACTGACAAGATACAATAAAGATTTTCCGACTTCGAACATAGAAAATGATAATATACTACTTCTTTAATAATAACCTGTAAATTGAATGCTAAGAATTCAAACAACTTTCAACTGAGATCAAAGGAAAATTATTATAATAACAAAATTATTAAAATTCATTTTAGCTGGAGTGTATCATCTATTATACTAAGAAAAGACTTTTAAACTACGAAAAATGGGAACAGAATTTCAGTATGCGTCTATGGATTTAAATTTCATTGATAATTATTCTGAAATGATAGCATAGCTAACAAATGTAAATTATTGATCTACTAGATGTCGAATAACGTCGTGGAAGACTTTCTAAAGAATGTACCGATATACGTAGCATGTTTTTTTAAGTAAGGACCGTTTTGTTATATACACTAATACTGCTTGCGTCATGTTTCGGCATTCCTTGGAAACAATTGTGCTCAGTTGTAGCCGTGTAGGTAACCTGTGCGGTCTGTTCTGGGTCTTATGTGTTTAAAGATTGTTATGTTCAAAATGTTCAAGATTATCGAATCGTTTGCCCCTTGCGAAGTACGGTGAGTGATACGCTTTTTTCTCGGCAGTCCCGCTCCAGTCGCCCATCTATGACCACAGACAATATGATAGCTTCAGTTGAAGCGAAAATTCTTGAGAACAAAAGTTTCACCATAAGCACACTTTCAAACAAATTTCCTGAAGTGTCTAGTCTAGGACGTGAAAACGGCCGTAACCTCTCTATTATCAGAGCAAGTGGCAAGTTTCTATGAAGAGGGGATTCAAAATCTAGTTGTAAAGTATGGTTGTTTAAACAAACTTGGAAACTATGTTGAAAAATAGAGGAACGTATGTAGAATCTGAAAACAAATTTGGTTTTTGAAAATTTTCTTTCGTTTGGTTTTTATTTTCAAACGGCCCTTACTTAAAAACACCCGTCGTAAAAATTTTTTAACATCCTGTCATCAAGCAGAAGGGGTATCATAAAAATTTCATTGAGCATGGAAAATCGTTAGCATATTTAAAGAAAATCTACGAAAAAGCAGCTCAAACTCGTGACAGATAAATATAACAAGTATTTGTTATTGGAAAACTGCTAATTAATTCATAATAGAATGTATATTAAATTTATGATAGAAAAAGTAAATCAGAAAATGTTGTCAGCAAAATTCGGTTTATTGTAAAATCCAAAACTGCTGACAACATGAATTTACATTCTGCTTCGAAATACGCTAATATTTAAATGCACTGAGCTATCGTTACATATTACAGATACGAATCCTAATTTTCGATTTGCAGTGCAGTTTTATAACATAATCTTACTTATGTAACAATATCACAATGTGCTTCTTTATTAAAATTGTATTGATATGTTTTGACCTTTAGCAGTTTTAGATTTTCGTGATCTTTATCTTTTGTTAGATGTCATCAGCAGCATGACATCGAAAATATACCTATATGTCGTGTTCCAAGGTGATTTCGAGAGTAGCGAAAAATCAATATTTGGCAATTTGTTCTACACATGTTAAGAACGGCTGATGAGTCCTAGACAGATTTTTCTTGCTGTATTCTGTTGATCGACTGATAACCACTAGATCTGGTTTGAGGTTTCATGTAAAAATGCTTTTCATCCCATTGCGTGAGAGAGCATTGTTTCTCCTAATGCACATCCATCACGCAACACTAATCACATGCCAGTAAAGCAAGTGCATTCTCTGCCATTATTGAATATGGCAATACAGATACGGAGTTTTTACAATTATATAAAGGACTGCATATCTTTCACTAGCAGACCAGAAAATATTTTTGTACTCTTAACTAGATTACATATGAATTTTTTTCCCTCAGTTTACTAGTTACATATGCAAAGTTTTTTTTTTTTTTTTTTTACAATATCTCATTGGCCCATCAGCGGCCGAGCGGTAAAATCGCTGAACACTGGTAGTTCGGTCCGAGGTTCGAATCCCGCGAACGGGCTGGCTGCATGGGCGTTTTCGTGGTTTTCCCCATGTGTAACGTGTATACGAGCCAGTTTCCCTTAGAAAGTCCTCCACGAAGGCATCCCTCATCTTAGGCAGATAGCCCTCGAGGCTTTGCCATATTCACACACACACACACACAATATCTCATTGCACAAAAAAGGTTTATCCGGAGTGAATAATTTACTTAAATATTAAATTCTCTAAAAGTTTAAGAAATGAAATAATTTATATTCATTTCTTAAACTTTTAGAGAATTTAATTTAATATTTTTTTATTTTAGTTTCTAATATTACACATATGCTGCACGTCTTAAAAATCTAATCTGAATTCCACACATATTTAAGATCTTACGAGTTTGCCGCGTTATCTATTCATTAACACTTACATCCGTTGTTACGCAAGGGAAACAAGAAAACGTTTTCTGAAGCTTAATGTGAATTTTAATTGCAGGAAACGTGAAAAATGAGCCATAAACTCGGCTGAGATTTTAACCTGTGATTTTTCAGTTGTCAGTTTTTAGCTCGACGTGCTAATTATTTATACAAGAGCACGCTAGGGAGAATGCGACAATCTACTACGTTCTCTTCCTTTAAAAGGCGACTGAGAAGAGGCACGAGGTAATCTGTATGGTGATTACTTATCGTCCACCACATTTTTTATTTCAGTAGTTACTCTAGAAACCATGAAGATATTCAAGTGCACGAAATATGAAAAATAAAATGTGTCTTCGCTTATATTTGAGCCACAGATAGAAAGAAGTTCTAATTACAAGCATCGTGAAAATACACACAACCGGAAATTTTGGTAATTCGTTTCAAGCCTGTTTAAACAAATTTTTTCTTTCATATGAGTGTATTATTTCTTCTCAGAAGAAGCTTCTCCTTTTAATCTGAAGCCCATTCATTGATATATTTTGAAGTTAAGTAAATTTCTGCAAATAAAACTTCATTTCTAAATTTTTCATCAAATTTACAATTTTCTGAATTAATTTTACTTACGTTCTTAATAATAAATTTTCTCAGAATTAAGTATATTACAGGCGTAATATATGTATTATATTCAGCCCATAATTTAACAAGGCAGAAATTGAAGAAAAAAAAAGAGAGAGAACAAAATAATGTCTACTTTAAGGGGCAGCGAACTGACCCAATCGCTTTTGTATGATGAAAAGATAAAAGGCCTTTAAACTCTAATGAAAATTTATAAAAGTGTGGAAAAATTGTAGCCATTGAATACAGTGATACAATCTTATAGTTGTTTTTTAATTAATTTGAAAAAATAATAAAATTTATTTTAAAATTACTGGCAATTTTTTCTTAAATAGTCTTATCATGAATAGTTTATAGATTTATATCATGAACGTGTGCCGTGTTTGAGTACAAAGATTTCAGAAATGGGGTTTTACATTGACGTCGGCTCTGTGCACATTTCAACTTTTCCTTAGTTCATAGGCGTACGTAATACTGGATGTTTATAGTGTCTTTCAGGCATGGGTGGAGGATCATAAAGTGCTGCTGAGTCAAAAATCTTCTCCAGATATTGGTAGTACGGGAAACGTCTAAAACAAAACTCTTGGTATGGTCATAAGAGCTTTCACTCATTTGTATTTCCAAGTGTTTGATGAATGGCCGTAAAAAAAAAAAAAAAAAAAAAAAAAAAAAAAAAATGGCTGCCCTTCTCGAAAACGTGCACTCGCATTACTGATTGGTTGAATAAGACCGCTGAACACTAGAAGTTTAATCGGTTTAATTAAAGACAAGCAGGTTGTTTCCACTATGCTTCTGCCAAAGAAGGTTTCTTTAATTCTTCGAAAAACGAAAAAAAATGTAAAACTTTAAACTATAAAAAAATATTAATTTGGCAACTTGTTGTTATAGGAAGCTCTAAATATTTCCCTTTTCCTGAACATAAACAAATTAAATATAGCTCTGCATGTATATTTGTAAAATATAAAATACGAAAACATATTTAATTTAGCAATAGTCTTTTTAATTCCTAATATTAATTTGGCTTCCTCCCCTTCCTGTCTTAAAAACTACTAATTATGAATCTAAAGTGTGTTGTCTGAAAATTATTCCGTTTCGTTCTTTCGTATGCAATCAAGTTGCAATGTCGACGACTCTCATCCAATCAAGATTAAAGAAACTATAAATATCACTGCTACTGATGCGCAACTCTTTACCTTGTTCAGCTCGCTGCTTGCTAAGAGGCGTGCATCGTTTGGTGTTTCACCTTGTCCTTTCTCTAAAAAGATGTAAACTGTACAGAATTTTGTATATATATATATATATATATATATATATATATATATAATGTAAAATGAAATAAAATAATAAAAATAAATTACATGCAAACCCCCCCTCCAAAAAACAGAAGCACAGAAGCGAACTTTAAAAAATAGTGCAAAGCATGCTAAAAACAAAAATGGTATTTCCATCTTTTCCTGCATCGTCGTTCGGGATTGACGATGACGAATCTCCTGATGACAATGCAGCGAAAGATGTAAATATAATTTAAAATTTTTGGTTCTGGCATGTTTTTATCCTCCTATTTCTTGAAATCCACACTGTGCTTCTTTTTTTTTTATCGGGGGGGGGGGTATTTGCATATGGATTATTCCGAATTGAATATGGGATAAATTTTAAACGTATTTTTTATTTGATTTCATTTTGCGATATTAACCTTCCTTGTTGCTTCTATCAGCGTACAAATGGATTAGTTTTGAACCGTTTCTACTTTTGTCCTTTGTACATATAAATAGATATAAATAGTTAAGTGATAATAATCGGTGTCCTGAATGATCTCTGTGTTTTGTTCTTAGCAATATACTATCTGAGGAGCATTTAATATTATCTACAATTAATAATAACTTTTGAATTTACCAAAATTAATTACTAGAATTTAATTTCATAAGCTGGAAATTGTAGCAGATAAACAGCTGCCAGTTGCAAGCTAAGAACACAATAGAACGCATTCTATTAAACTGACATAATAATACACAAAGTTTAATTAAAACTTGGAACGAAAAGACGTACGTATCTCTAATTCTCTTGTTAAACAAAAATAAATTAATTTCAAACATACGTACTCATAAAAGAGATTAAACTTCCTGTGGTAAATTAGAAACTCTTAAATTAGTATTGGTAGAGAAACACTAGAATGTTCTAGTAAATCCTTGGATTTAAGCAATTCTTAATTAAGTCAAATCAAACCTAACTTCGCATCTTCTTAATTGATATAGTCTTATTTAATATATATAGTCTTTTCTAAAGAAGGTATGATGAATGTATAGCGATTGAGAGAGAAAATTTCAAAACACTATTTGTATATGAAATATTGAAATACAGGTGCAGCAAGTTTTCCAAATGAAGCAACCGTTTATTTATACTTTGATTTATTATAACAATGCGATCAAATAATTTCATAATTAATGGAAGAGTTATTTGAAAGAAATAATTATAATCTCTTCTTTTGACTTCCATTACTTAGGTCTGGAAAAAATTTATGTAGTTATTTTTTACATGGCAGTGTAAAGCCAAGAAAACAACACATTACAGAAAGTTATAATTCATCTGATTACAATTCTCTGAAATAATTTATTATTTAGAGAAACCTTCTAAAGAATAATAAATGAAAGAAAATTAAAATTCACTTTCAACTTTGTAACGTGAATTATTCGTACAACAGTTCCTAAAATCCGGAAACAGTTTTTAGTCCAAAGGGGCTTTGTCCCTGAAGGACTATTGTTTTCGTTTTGCGTTGAAGCCCTATAAACGTCCGTTTCACTTTTCAAACTGTTGCCACCAAATGTTAGAGTCCTGCATTATGTTTGAAGAAATTAAATAATGAAAAATATGCATAAATGTATGCATATTTCTCGCATTGTGATAAAACAACGGTACATAGAGCCATCGAATTTTAAATGACGTAATCCTCTTGCGAATATGGGCATGTGGAAGATCAAATTTGAATTTGAAATTTGTATAATGATCGATTTCATATTTTGTAAAACTTTAACGAATTTTTGAGTAACAAACTCAACGATTTAAAAGCGAGCAATGGCAACACTCTACGAGAAAAAAAATCTTTTTATGTCCAGCGCGCGGAACTATGTATCGGAAATCCTAAAGATATGCTCATTTTAAAATTATTTTGCGACATTGCTATTGAATTGAATTTTATGGTTTAATTGCAAAAAACCTTATATTTAATAAATAAAGGTAACGCAAAAAACGTTAAAATAACGCCCCTTTGACGTAATTTAAAATCTGAAACATCTCAGATTTTTTATTATTTTTTTTTTCAATCAAAAGCAAATATTTCATTTATTGTAATTTACACGATTTATTTTGAAAAGTGTAATATAAGCTGTCTTGCAAATACTAGGCAGCTGGGTATTTGTTCTTTCTATTTTCTCATTTCGTCTGGCGTTGTCTCTTTTCATTTTTAACATATGCCTGCAATTTAGGATTGTTCTGTATCTCTTATAAAACTTATAAAATTTAAACAAACATGGTCTCACTGAGTGAGCAATAAAGCTGAAAGTCTTCTTGGAGGTACAGCTGCTCACCCAGTGGTTTTGTGTCTCCTGTATCTCTTAGAGTGTTAGACATGCGTCATTTACGAAAATGCAGGCCTTACAACACATTGAATATTATTGTATGATGTCTAACGGTTCCTGCACTTAGGTTTATCATTTTACCTTCACAAAATAGCAGATATAATAAAAAAATAGATAATATTATCTTCTAATTTAATTTTCTTATGTGATTTAGGTATGTACTCTTAATATTATTGTAAAGAAATCTGCGAGTTGCATGTAAGTGTCCCGAAACGCAAAAATTAAATAATATTGAAAATAAAATGAAACAAATCAGATGAGATTCTTAGCAACAATATGATCGTGTCACGATCAGCAATGGCAATAAAAATGCAGCTATTTAATTCGACACATACAAACATCCTAAAGTATATTTTGATATGGTATATATTAATTATTATTCAAAAAATACTTTTGTTTTCTGGTAATTCGTTCTGCACAACAAAATACACTTAACGAAAAATTAAAGGAAAAACTATAAAAAGGTACCATTTTTTAATTAATGTTAACGCGTAATTCAATTAATATTCACCCCCACTCCACCATTAAGCAGAAATATGCACTTTCTGAGCATGCTTTTCTAGTAAGTATGAAAGGAAATTCAAGGGGTGCTTCAAATTCTAATTTCAGGAAATATACGAGTATAATTACTGAAACGAGTTAGAGTAGTTGGATGAAATGTTCGCATGAGGAAGGTGGAACATACCGCTGAGAAGGTATCTGACGGAATGTGAGAAATTGCTTGCGATTATGGGAATGGTGGCAGAGCAGGCACTCACAGTGGTCAGCAAAGATTTAAACCTAGCTTGAAAAGCGTCTAGTCAAGAGTCTGAAAACGGTTTAAAAACACACGATCATATATGCGGCTAACCAGGTTAATTCGAAAAGGCGACGCAATACTCTCAGGGTAGTTGTTTGGCGATTGCTAAATACATACATACATACATACATACATATATATATATATATATATGATTACAATAAAAGCAGCAAGGAAAAGCCGGAACACTGTTGATGCGTACATAGATCCATATTAAAGAGTAAGAATTATTATTGCGTAGTATGCTTTATATGTTGATTTGTTAATATTGGTAGTATGCTTATATGTTGATTTGGTAATACTGGTAGTATGCTTATATGTTGATTTGGTAGAGAGGCAGTTTTATTTCTATTTTTTATTTTCCAGCTCACGTTTGTGGCCACAATCACTAGCCGTGCCTTTTTATATGTAGCATTTACATTTTTGATATTATTGCAATAGAGAACAGGCCAACAAAATTACATCCTAGCAGAGCAGAGAACGAAGCTAATGTGCTTAGTTATGCAATATGGAAGCACGAGAAGATAAAAGTGTGGGTTCCCAATCATTACTTCATCAGAGCTGCGGACCATAGAATGATCTAGAAATGACGCAATCCCGAGAAGTTGTTACGATTCTTAGAAGAGGGGGAATTAAAGTTTTACAGTTAGTTTAAATTATAATTTTGATTTACATATTTTTATCTTATATATATATATATACGTATATATATATATATATCTTGTGGCAGCCCAGTTTAGTATTTACAAGCAAATTATTGTTTTTTGTTTTCCTGATACCCTTACGCTTGATGTCGTACACGTTTCAGAAAGGTAAGACTCACGATAATCAAGAGCATTGTGAACATGTCCAGAAGATTGTTTGTGTCAAAAATGTTCTTTGCCCTACTAGATTTCCGGACCTTTCTCCGGTATAGCGCATATTAGGCATACTATGTCTTGGGTCTACGCCAATCGGGAATCCTCAAAAGAGTGTTGAGGAAATATCTTACAGAAAGTTTGGCGATATAACATTAGAAATTTGTGTAAGACATAAATAGTCTCAGTACGAGAGCTATTATAATTGCGTGCTAATACAAGTGTTTCTTAATCTATGTTTTTATTCATAAAACTAATTGACTGTTATCTATTTACATTTTCATCTTTCATTGCTGATGTCGAATTTTTATCAAGATCAAACAAGTTTTGTAATGCTCTTAGGTTTTCTTTTTGCACGGAAAGAGTATATGCGGTGGACTGTAATCTTTCATGCATTTTAAAAAAGCAGTCATATATGTTTTAATATGCAAAAACAGAAATTGTACGAGCTGCGAACAAGGTTTACCAAACTTTAAGTGAATGTCATCAATTTGGAAATTTTTCAAATATTTTGGAACCTCTCCTATTGAGCTCAGTATCTTAATCAAAACACGATTCTAGGATCTTTGAGTCCTACTACCAAGTTGTACACCCATCAGGTTTTCTGATGCAGGATACGTGAAAAATGTGCACTGTCCTGGTCGGGATTCGAACACCGGAATGTGTTTTCTGGTAGAGAGTGCTCCCAATTACGCCACGAAGGCATGTGGAAGGGAAGGAGAAAATGCATTACATATTCCTCTTATAACAGGAAACTGGGAATGAGGGGATCCAATCGCGAAATTCTGTTGGTGACGAATTTTAGTTCGCCACCTGTTAGTTCGGGTGCCATTATATAGTCATTTATGTTTTTGATCCAGGAGACGTGAGAAATATGCAGTACCTTCGCCAGGATTCGAACGCCGCCAATATACTTCCAGTTACACCAGAAAGGAATGTGGAAAGGGCGGAGATAATACCTCACAAACTTACTTTATAAGGCAGCGGATGTCAAATTCAGCTGACAGTATCCTTTTGAAAATTTAATTTACTCAGACTTCGCTTGTCTATATTTCAGCAAATGTTTCTATACACCGGAAGCTTGATTTTTACCACCATGTGTTCCAGCTGATACCATGTAATTTATTTTTGATTCAGGTAATGTATCTATGATGTTTTGGAAAGCAATACGTCCACTTAAATCTAGTACTTGCTGGTTTCTTTCCCACTGTATATTTTGAGTTTGTTAAATTTGCAATATTTATGTGTTTCGTTTCTTCCCCAGTTAGCGAACCATCAATGCAGCAATATTACAGAAAAGAAAAAAAATGAAAAAATTATTATATAAAAAAGAGCAAAAAAAAGCTGAACTCAGTTTACTTATAATTAATAGTGCTCCATTTCATGCTATAATAACATTCCCTTCTTGAAACAGTTGCGGTTGTTACTACCTTTACAATTAATTAACAAGGCGTCAAACCAGATATTTCTTTTAACAGTTGAATATTAAACAGTCCCAAAATAACATAAATCATAAAAATGTATTTGAACCACTACTACATCGGAAATACTTGAGAAAACAGAAAATTATTCTCTATCCCCAAAAGTTAGTATTTAAGTATTAAGAAGAAAAATAAATTTAACTTTCGTAAAAGCCTTAGGTAATCATAGATCTTTTAAAAAAACTTAAAATTTTATCTTCAACATTCGAGTAAGAAATAGTGCAATGAATTAATATTAAGATTGAAGACAATCGAAGAAGCGCAACAGTTTCTCCAAATGTTTTGTGGTCATGTCAATTGGTAATAGTATGCCACAAATAACATATTTATAAGGAACTGAGCATTAAATTGTTGCAGGCTAATAAAAAGGCTTAAAATATACTTCAGTTTTTGAATAACGTGGAATTGAACTGAATTGCTATCGAATAACTTGATAGAATTAATCCTTTCTTAAAACAAGTGGTTATTCAAATAAAAAATCATAACATTTCATTTTAAATTAATTTTTTGGAAACATCTTAGATAACTATAAAATCAATAAATTAACTAAAGTAAAATTTAACATTCAATATTAATATAATTGTAATATATATGACAATAAATAACGATTAATATTGGAGACAATATAAGGTATGCAACACAACAAAAACTAATCCTCATCAATCAGCAGTTTAAAAATTTTCATCATATTTCACGTTTACGTAATGATACGCAATCTGATTATTTCTTGATGTTATCTTAGTAAATGTTATCATGTATATTATCTTGGTAAAAAGCTTAAAACCCTTTCATTTTTGATATCATTTAATAATTCGAATACAATTCTATCAAACGACTAAGCCACATTTACTTTCATTTTAAGAATCATAAACAACGTTTAAGATAAATTGATAAAGGTATAATTAATAAACCTGTAGTCTAATATTACTTATTTCACTATTCAATTAAAATCTCAACAGCAGATTAAAAAATATATATGTTTCACGTTATTAAACCTATGCAGTTACAGTTCACTGAACAAACTAATTAAAAACTTATCTGTTCTTCTCCTACGCGGAGTAATAATCACAATCCACCAAAAGTTTAAATCCTCTAAATAATACACCTGTGTGAGGCAACTAATCTTCCTTTTTACAGCAATACCTCTCTTGGGTGCGGTGAAACACTACGTAATAAAATACACGAAACGAACAATGATCGCGGAAACCGGAACTAATATGCAACTGCTTCAAATCTTCATCTTTATCGAAGCTCGCGCTGAAAGAGCAGTCTTAATTTGCATAATCTTTAAAGCATGGACAGGCTTTTCGATGCACCGTTGTGAAACCACATTAGAACGATGCTTTAGAATGAGGGGGCGTTCTTTAAATAACGTAAAGAATCGAAAGGAACACTGGTGCAAGTTTTAAATATATTAAACTGAGCTGTGTGAAAGTTCTAATTAATCTATTATTAGACACCGCTATTAATATGTGATATTTTAATCACCTCTAATGCATTTCATTACTGCAATCATTTATAACGTGAAATCCAAATATATTATGTCAAATGCATGCGCCTCAATATTCCTTCTACTGCATATCTAAATCCTTATTTTAAACCATGGTATTTCTGCCCACCAGCGGCAGAGCGGTAAAGTCGCTGAACACTGGTAGTTCGGTCCGAGGTTCGAATCCCGCGAACAGTCTGGCTGCACGGGTGTTTTCGTGGTTTTCCCCATGTGTAACGTGTATACGAGCCAGTTTCCCTTAGAAAGTCCTCCACGAAGGCATCCCTCCCCTTAGGCAGATAGCCCTAGTGTGCTTTGCCATAATTAAATACACCACACCATGGTATTTCTAAAGAGTAAAATCTAATCTCCCTGCATACATAACGGATGTTCAGAAAATTAATCCATTTGTCAGTTTAAGATTTTCAGGAATTTGTGTAAAATAATTCCTTACGCTTTCGAATATATGCTAATTTAACAAATGAATATATAGTCGAGGAATTATTTTATTCATTAGGACATGCAAATTAAACTAATATCTGCAAGTAACGCTGATTACATCTGTTTCTAAAACATTCAAAATGTAACGATTAAATTAAAGTTATCAGGTGATAACTTGGAAGTTTCCTTCCGAAGTATTTGTATACGGAGTTACTGTATTATTTTGAGCAGCTGGTATTGGAAGATCTATTATTCGAATCGCTATTAATGTTTAGGGGATTTACCATGTTTACTACTCCGTATGTGTAATAATCTTTACAGTTCAGCACAAACTAAAATAAAGGGAACGATAATTCCTCACCGACTGGACCTTATGCAGCTGCGTTTTTCTTGTCCTTTAATTACGGAGGAATGTTAGGTATTAGTGCGTTCCTTCTAGCATGAAATAGCAGTACACATTGTTATAATGTTGTGCCTCCTTTATCTTGTCTGTGGTTTGAATCCTGGCAAGAATGCAAATGATATTTCATGGTTCCTGGTGGAAAATATTTAATTACCTCTACACCAATGCGCACAGTTTTCTTCGAAATTTGAGTAAATGTTACGATGGTACGAGCCGGCGAAATGTTTAAATTTCGTTTCCTTTTTGCCAATTTTAAATTGATTTAGAAATATCATTATAATTCTACTCTTTCAAAACGCATAGCATGTATGTTCAAATTCATACTAAACAAATTCTGAAAGAAAAATAGTCAAATGTTGGCAGTTTGACTCTGTTTGAATATTACATTCTTTCCAATTGTTTTACTGCTATCAAAAGAGTCAGCATTATTTTGAAAATAAATTACGGTTAAGTTCTGTACACTATAGCTCTATAAGTCATTTCTTATTACCAACTTTTGCCTTGAAAAATGCAAATTACAAATTTTGTTATTCAGTTTTCTCTGTTTAACTGCAACTTCCTTTCGGATGTTTTTTTTTTTTTTTCCTTTTTTTTTTTTCCCTTTTTTTGGCAGAATAAACTGAATAGGCAAAATGAACAACATGATTTCCCTCAAATAAGAACAAAACGGAAAGAATTATCCCAGGAATTCTTATCTGAAAACCGCGAGAGATTCTTAATTTCAGGAAGAAGGGGAACCCAGCCTCAAAACAAATCGATAATGCGTTAAGTACTTTTTAATTAGTGCTACAGGCTCTTTCTTTATTATCTGCCTTAATGAAATAGGACTGTTCCAAAGTGCAATTAGATGTTGCGAGGAGCAGTAACGAATAAAACATTGCTGGTATAATCCCTAAGAAAAACTAGCACCGCCTTTCACAGAAGATTTTAATGACTGTCATTATTTTTGAGGTTGAAGAAGTATTATGCATTTATTTTAAATCTGCTGAGATGACGAATAAAGATTTTAATTCCAGACAAGCGGAACAACTTGTAGCTGTTGAGCAAGGGCCGGCACGCTAATTAAAACAAGCTAACTCGCAAAATTCCATTTATGGAAGCTGGCTTTTAACGAAAAAGCCTAGTACATTCCGAAACATCAAATGCTTGATAGTATTTCAAGCGCATGCGAGAGTTTCGAATTCAGAATATGCTTTACTGCGAAAGGCGCACTTACCAGTTTGTTTGTTTGGGGCAAATAACCTGGAGCGGTTAGCCAGCGGTGGATCCACCCTTTACAAATATTAAAGCAGTAAAGTTTCAGAATGGTGCTTTCGGGGATAATTTCTGTTCATAAATGTTTATGACATACACTTTACCCTTGAGAGAAGTACAACAATTGCCTGTGTTCAACTGGTTTTAGCCACTGGAAACCTAACTCAAGACGAATCAATTAATTTACAGTTTGGATAGCTGAACGAAAGTAAGAAATACGATTTTGGATTAACATGAACATCTTTTAGTCGCACTGGATAGCATAATGGTTAGTGGAGGTCGTCTCCAGGATGTCTAAACTCCAGGATTACTAGACCTGAGGCATTACTAGAAGTGAGGCTTGTGTGATTATCAGTGTCTCTGTATTTGTAAGATTAAAAAAGAAAGGAATAATCAAATTTAAAAGGTTATTGGAAGTTAAGATTAATATTTATCGTATCTATTATTTTATCGTTCATAATTATTTGTGAAACACAAAATCCCTAACACTAGAAACTTTACCTGAATGATACGCATATACTGCGATCCCTCAGCATTGAAATTCAACCCGTTCAACTTTTGATATGCCGAAACGTTTTGTTTGGTATACGACATTTGTTAGCAATACGACTGAGTTCGATGAGCCACGATTGCGCTCATTGCACTTTGAGACAATGCAACCACTGCCCATTGGCATCAGTACGCATGTTGCTACTGCTCAGTAAACAACGCAAGCTATAACTGTTGAGTTTTCAAATAATTTTGTGCTTTTTCGCTTAAATGTCTTATAAATTCCTTAATAGTGAATTTCAGCAAAGTCACTAATAAGAGTCATGCAACGAAATAATTATTATAAAGAGGACATGCGTATCCGGGAATATTGTACATGCCAAGTAAGATGGTGTTTAGGACTGAGAAAAACGATATTCAACGCCTTACGTTGCGAAGGAGCTGCAATCGATTCCGAAGCAAAGATCAGAGGTGTTAGATCATAATATTCCTCGCGTGTTTTATCATATTCTGAATAATCCTATCCTGATCTGTTTTCGCTATGTATGATTTCAGTGTTTGCGTGATTCTCTTGAGAAAAAATATATAACCTTAATATATGTATTTTTTAAATAAAATATTTTTAGTTTAGAACTGAAAATTATTACCGCAAAGCATTTTTTTTGCACATGTTAAATTCATTTCTTACATATTATGAAAGTATAAAGTGAAAGAATTTATGCTCCTATTACAACCTGCATATAAAAAATACATGTAGTATAATGAAATGTGTTGGCTTCTTTACTAAAAATAAGAATAATTTTTTTAACAAAATAAGCATGTTATCAAATAAAAAGTCTTAATAATCATAAGGAATCCTTACATTTTAATTATGTTAATTAAGCATCACGTTGTTAAGATTTAATATAAAAATCACGATGTGAATTTTAAAAGAACAATCCAGAAGTTTTTATAACATAATATAAAATTGTATTTAAGGCTGTTGAATGCGAAATTATTCCAAATAAATGTAAGAAAATATCTCGTTTTCCAAGAAATAAAAAAATGAAGTACGCTTTCGAATAATATAAAGAATTCTAAATAACTCAGAGTTTCTACATATTTTATCACATAAATATGATTTATTAATGAAGAAACTGAAATGTTTGCTTTGAAATGAAATTCCAAATTAACAAAACAAATTGGAGTTATGAAAACGTTGCTTATGAACTGTAAATTAACAATCTTTGTTCTTTTAGTCTTGATTTTCGAAAGGTATTATTTTGAGAAAAAGATATTAAATTTTAAAGCTTCATTTTAATCATAAAGAAAGCAAGCACTACGTTTGAGCTATTTAACTTAATATGCAACAATTTAATACTTAATAAGCTAATTAAGTGACTCATTTATCTGGTTCTTGTAATATATATTGTTTATAGCTAATAGCGTAACATTTGCAAGAGAAACGTTAAATGTAAGATACTTAATTTAAAATGTCAGTAAGTTTTATTTATTATTAAAAGTAAATGGAAAATTTTTGTTTGAAATAAAATATTTAGTTTTGCGAAAATGCGATTTTAATTATGTAGGTGTTTCACAGTTACATATGTAACTAAATGTTGTCATTTATTTAAAAGAGAAAAAAATCTTCTCTTATTTTGTTCAAATAATAATTGGAAAAAATTATCATTTCATTTGTAAAATGTCATTAGGATTCAGTGAAATGCTTAAAATTCTTATACATGTTCCATTACAAGCTTTAATGTTAAATACACACATACTTCCTCGAAAACTTAATTCAACTTGCTCATTTCTGATAAGCTATTTTTATATATGATCTTTATTACGAAAAATATTGATTACTGTATGACTATGAGTCTAAACATTTCCAGGTACTGTTGAAAATCACGCATCGCTGCATTTTATTGTTTTCCTTATTTTTAATACTATGTCAAATGAAAACGGCGTACTGTGTGAAGTAAATGCGAGAAGTTTATCGAGTAGAAATTAGCTTAATTTTTCTGAAATTTAAACGCACCTTATAATAGAAGCTCCGATTTTCAAACGCAGGATTTTCGCGATACGAAAGGTGGCATTTTTATTGACCAACCTAATATATTACTCTTTCTTTACGTTTGAGAATGATCTGAAAATAACAAATATGAATGTTTAATAACTGAATATCTTATTTTTATTAGATTAATCTAAAGAAGTGCTATTGATCGAAACAATCGAATAATAACAGGCAACATAAAAGCTTCATCTATTACGTTGTATACATTCGTTAGTAAATATTTGTAAATATTTCCAAAGAAAAGCTAAATTATTCATTTCTGATGGCAAAACATACATTAAAAATCAAGAACTCCGAGAGCAAACTTAGAAATGTCTCTTCAAATTTTGTATGACGATTGTTAGTGAACGGTGTAGTCGTGATAACATTCTTCTGAAACATGATAATAACAACAATGGTACAACAACAAGTATAGAAAAAAAGATGAAATCCGTATATTTCTAGATCTTTTGAACAAACTGAAATACTGACTATTTCCAGGAGGTTGCAAAGTTGACAATGGAACTGTGATACAAAATCCGAAAGCAGTTATAATGTATTGCATATATGCTACATTAGACCCAGAATATTGGGCAGAAACGTTTCCATATCCCCGCAGTCTCTCAATTAATTTTATTCTCGATGGCCCTTTGTTCTGTTATTTACAGAATAAAAACATAATCGATATTCAGTGAAATAAATTAAGTTCACTATTATAATTTCTGCTTCTCAAGCCATAAATAAATATATACTTATACATTTTTTATCGCTTTAACCTAACTGTTATCGTTTTTTAGCGTTTTGCCCAAGTAAAGTTTGCAGTAGAAAGAAAAAGTTCAATGCTTTGAAACTAGTATACTTTGAAATGCATATAAAATAATTATCGTGCGGTAAGAGTCATAATTTAGTTTTTACCAACTATTGAATATTTAAATATGTTTATCTTAAAGCAGCAGTTTGGCCGGTTTGGGTTTTAGGCACGATGCTGATGATATTCTCTCAATACATATTTCAGTTACCACTAAAATATCTCAAGAAGAGCAGAGCGGGAGAACATTTGCCTTTTCTCAACATTCTGGAAGAAGTATCGAAGAAGATATCTACTTAATAAAATACATATTCATACAAAACCATACCAGCTATACAGAACATTATATTTTTTGGGTGGGCACAGTCAAGTATAAATCCCAAACCAGAAAAACAATCTCGGCAGTTGAAAATAAAAGTTATTTCGCATATGTGTCAGGTTTTCTTTGAAATGCATTTTTTAATTGAAAAGGAGACAACGAAGAAGTGAAATCATCAAGAAAATAACGTAAGCCAATCTGACTAATATGGAAAGGATGACTAATTTTATACCAAGTATTACAAGGAGTTATGCTTAAGAATTTAGCTCACATTTTTGTCTTTTTAAATAAATTAATACACCGCAGTAAAATGGGTAGTCATCAAGTTTTATTTGCTAAATTCTGCTGAGGCAACAGAGCTGTAAAATGTATAGAATTGATTGTTGATCCGAAGTTGCATTAAAGAAATATGTCAGAACAAATGGTTTTGTTTCTAGAAACTAAGTTAATTTAATCATGGGAAAAATGCTAAATGGGTATAATGTGGTAAACTTTCGATGATCCACGTTCAAAACCAAAATAACTTAACATCTTCCAAACTGATCTTTGCTTCAGGTTTGATACATTAAATCATTTGTATGACTTAGTCTCGTTGCAATTGATTACTCTTATCAAATGTTATGACATGATTTCCATCTACTGTATGCTAAATCTATATAACATCGCTGTTGCACTTCGCTATAACCACTGAATGATATCCTACCTGAAAACATCGTTGTCATGCCAACAGTTTCCATTAATAATCTTACCTACTCTTCAATATCTACCAGAAGCCTTGTCTGTATGACTAGATACTCGGGGAAAGGAACGGCAAGGGAAATCTCTGATAGAGATATGTTTGGATAGAAATGTGTCTGAATCTAATGTGGAAGAGGTAAAGCTTTCATTCCCATACCATACTCTAACAAGATTTCTTTCCATTTTCGCATTCAAATAGCGAGATTTACTACTGAATAATTTATGTGAACGTATTCATTCGGTTTCTCTTTTTTCTTCTTTTTTAAATTTCAACATAGGACGATGCTGTGAAGACTTCTTTCTGTCATCTGAAATATTTGCTCTTGGTATGCAATTGATTATGATTCTTATTACGAAACGAAATATTTCGCAGTGTTTCTGATCCAGAAATGAATGTCTAACTGTAATATTAAAAGAGGAATTATCACCTTTAGCAAATAATTTTAAAAAACCTATTTAGAATTTCTTTATCTTTCCATTTTTACATACTAAATTTCTCTTCAATTAAGATTTTTTATTAACATTACATTTTGGGTACTATTAACTTCAAAAAAACAATGAACATTTTTCAGAAGAAACGGTCAGGTTTAACATTCTTCTCCTTCATTACGACCTGGAATTATGGGATGGAAGAAGATCTTTCACACCATTTGTTTAAGTAATTTACGCTTTTTATAATATTAAATATTTTAATATTAATATTAAATAATTTTTTGCTTTGAAAATGATTGAATAATGTTGTTCTTACTTCCGGTTAAGGGTTTCATGCCTTTAGTTAACCTGCATGCAATAATATAGAATTATCAACAATTTAAAAGTTGTTTAAGTGCTGCTAAGCCTAATTTTTGCTTACCATAGTATCCATATTTGTTTACATTTGAAACATAGCAGAACAGTGGATTTGCTGACAATCTAGAGAAACTAAGCTTCGCAACAACAAAGATAACGTCTTCTTTTATCATTATCAATTAAATCATGTTTAATCAAATCTGGAATTAAGATTTAAGTTATTAAATTATCCCATATTTTGACTCAGCATAGAGTCCACAACAAATTAAGTCAGATTCAGTGAAATTCTAGATAATAAGCTGACATGAAATTTAATATTACGTTCAAGGAAGTAATGTGGTGTACATATTAGATATTTGGTTACAAATTCACGCAACGTAATCTCAAATTTTTAATACATCCCTAAGATCCCTAACTCGGCTCAGTGAGCTCGGTTTTTTTTTTTCTTTTTTTTTTTTCTTATATGTTGGTAAACTGTGCATTTTTTGCTTTAAAAACGATTGAATTACGTTGTTATATTCTAGTTAAGGTTTTTATGTTTGTTAATCGGCATGTAATATTTTTAGATTATTAACAATTTAAGCGCGGCTAAGCCTAAATTTTACCATAGCAGCAATATTTGTTTACATTTGAAACTAAACAGAATAGTGATTAATTTTTCTACATCTTCAGTGTCTAGCCCAGTGGGACCAAAAGGAAACCTTTAAGTTTGTTAACCGAAAAATGTGCCTTCTTGCCTTCAGGCCCAATTGCTTGTTTTTGCCTAGAAACTGTAATTTTAATTGTAAAAATTGTTTTTAATTTGTTTTAACTGTATTTGGTGTTTTATGTTTTTCTATATCTTTCATTTTTTAATGAAGATATTTTAAGTTTTTATATATTTTTGCCTTGAAGTGAGCATTGAATTAACTGAATGAGAAACATATTTAATGTAATTCGAGGAAATATGTTTAAATGAAATGCAGGAAAAATTCGTATAATTTAATATTTCGTACAAGGAACACATGTGGTGTACACGTCTGATTTTTACTTCCTTGTACGAAGTGAAAAGGAAGAATTGTAATCGCAAAAAATTTCGGGTATCATATTTCAACGAACATATACACTTTGACCGCTGTTGAATGTTTCTGCGATGATGATGTTTTTGCGTGACATCTGTACGTAAAAACAGAACAAAGGACTCTTTTTTTCCCCGAAAAATTATAAAACTGATATAAAATGGACATAAATGACGTAAAATGGACATAAATGATGTAAAATGGAAGGCATTTTCTGTGGCGTCTGTACGTACGTGCGTATATACGTATGTATCTCGCATAACTGAAAAACGAATAGCCTCTGAACCTTGCAATTTTGTATATAGGACTGCTATAACATGAAGATGTGCACCTCCTATTTTGGTTATAATCGGCCGCACCAAAAGTATATAAATATATGTGTACATATATCTCACTGAGCCGAGACTAACAGAGTGGATATATATATCCACTCTATTACTCGGTTCAGTGAGCTCAGTTTTTTTTATTCTTATATGTTTCTAAATTGTGCACTTTTTGCTTTAAAAATGATTGAATTATGTTGTTCTTATCTTCAAGTTAAGGTTTTTATGTCTTTAGTTAACCTGCACGTTGTAGTTGTAGATTTATCAACAATTTAAATGTTGTTTAAGTAAGACTAAATCTAATTCTTTCGCTATAGCAGCCATATTTGTTTACATTTGAAACTTAGCAGAACAGAGGATTTGTGGCCAATCTAGAGAAACTAAGCTTCGCAACAACAAGAAACTGTAATTTTAATTCTAAAAATTTTTTTTTTAGTCCAAAGGGATTTCAGTCCCGAAGGACTATTGCTTTCGTTCTGGCATTTTGCGTCGGACTCATAAACGTCGGTTCACTTTTCAAACTGTTGCCACAAAATGTTAGAGTCCTGCATTATATTTGAAGAAATTAAATAATGAAAAATCTGCATAAATGATTGTCTATTTCTCGCATTGTGATAAAACAATGATACATAGAGCCATCGAATTTTGAATGACGAAATCCTACTGCGAATATGGGCATCTGAAATCCCAAATTTGGAATTTATTTTATTATAGATTTTATATTTTGTAAAACTTTAACGAATTTTTGATTTACAAACTCAGTGCTTTAAAAGCGAGAAATGGCAACGTTATATATATATAAAAATACTTTTATCTCCAGCTCGCGAGACTGTGTATATCGGAAATTCTAAAGATATGCTTAATTTAACATTATTTTGCGATATTGCTCTTGAACTGAATTTTATGGTTTAAGTGCAAAGAACATGATATTTAATAAATAAAGGTAACACTCAAAACGTTAAAAAAACGCCCCTTTGGACGTAATTTAAAATCTGAAAAATTTCAGATTTTTTTTTTTTTAATTTTTTTTTATTACTTTTAACTGCATTTGGTGTTTCATGTTTTTCTATATCTTTCAATTTTTAATGAAGATATTTTGAAGTTTTCTTATTTTTGCTTTGCCGCGAAGGGAGAACTGAATTAATTGAAGAGAAATACTGTCACCAGTTTGTTTCGGGCAGAGGAGAATGTTTACGAGTAGCGCATGCGCATAAGGTAAGCAGCGCTAAATAGTCTGTGAAAAACTGGTTACTTTTTAATTGTTTAATTTTTTTATACATAGTTTTAGATTTATTATAGTATTTGAATAGAACATGTGCAACGATTAGATAATTCTTCATATAATATAATTTTCTTGCATTCTGAGTTGTAAAATGAATGAGATGTAGCACTGCTAAGCGAACCTAGCGCTAGAGTATCGCTATGGTAAATAAATATAGTGAATTAAAAAAAAAAAAAAAAAAAACGCATTTATTTTATTGTGGTTTTTGCGCTATCGACGAACTAGATTTAATAAATTAAATCCAGGAAAAATGCGTATAATTTAATATTCCGTACAAGGAAGTCACGTGATGTACATATCAGATTTTTTTTCATAGAAGATTGTAAGGAATTACATGTATAGTTTTATAATTTCGCGGAGACGACAGATTTTGAACAACATCGACCTCTTAAGTGGCCTCCTTCTACTAGAAAAAACAGAGAGCCAAGAGGAGTTGTCTCGTGGAAATTTCACTGCGTTTTCATAAAGAAACTAAAACACATTGTCTTGGAACATTGTTTCTATAACACTAATTGCATTACTATATTTTCATTTTCCTATTCGCAAATTATTATTGTTTCTTATTCACAAAATTTTCCTATTCCTGTAGAGAAATATAACGGTGTCAGATAGAAAGAAAGCTTTTTTATTTTACGTTTCTTTATCATTTTCAATAATTTTGTGTTATTTCAATCTCTACAAAACCATACTGTTTCACGCCGCAATGCGCAGAAAGTTTCAACTGCAAATTATTAGTCATTATGACTTTCGACTTGAATTAAGCTTTGACAAAGTTTTGTATCAAAACAATTATCCTAATTAATATTTACAATAATTTAAATCTTTTTTTCATTAAATACATTTTTGTCTCTATCTCTCTATATAAACGTAACAGTTTTTCAAGGCTGATTTCCCAAATATATCGCTAATTTAAAATTTGCTTTCCTTCTTTGAGTTTCTACTTATATGCTTTTATAATTTTGTTTTATAAATTTAAATTTACAAATTATTACAAATATTATCGGCAATCTCAAACATCATTGCAGCACATCGGTTAATCATTTTCATGTTGCCCGAATCAAATTTTATTAAAATGACTGAGCTTGATTTTGGTTTAATATTACTAAAAAATATTCTTGAAGTGCACGAATGCAGGGAAACGTTTTAAAAAGATTAAGCAGTTAGCATTTGTGTTTCTCAAAAAGTGCTATTAATCTTATTATTTCTGCAGATCTTAAAAATGAATGCTGTCTAGAATAAAAGGGAAGGATTTTTTTATTCAGATCCGAAAGATTATTGTAAAGAAACCAAATGTATACTGTAATATTTTACTGCACATTTATGTTAACCTTCGCAAATAAAAACTTTAATTTAAATAAAAAAAAATACAGTTTTTTCCGCTTAGCACACTTTTTTAACGCTCTTTCACATTATTCTTCATTTAGCTTTAGGTGAAAAAACATTTTGCCAAAAGTTAGAAAAAAGTACTTTCATAATTTTTCCCCTCTCCTTTTGTAAAAGATAGAAAACCTTAAGTAAACATCGCTAATGGAAGTGTTTTTTTATTTCTTTAGAGTTTGACCATGACTTTTCTAATTTAAGGAAGAACAGTCAACTTTAAATTAATTTCTTGCTCAAGCCTCGCAAAGTAATTCAATTCTATTGATGTTAAGGAATAAAGAGTGGTATATTAATAAAGCTTTCGAAGTTTTAGGATATAATTGAGGAAAAACTACATTACTAAATCTGTGTCATGCTGCCATGGTAACCAGGTGTAAGAAAAATTAATTTTGGGTTTTTGATCGAAATCGTTGTCTGCCCTTAGTTTTTCATTTTAGAGCAGATTTTAAATGCGAATTTTACTTTTAATCTGATGTTTTCTGCCGGTATTAAATTTATCACGTGTACCAAATGCTACAACACATATTTTTAAAAGCAATATGTATTATTTCCTTAATCAAGTTACCTACTGTTCCTCTTCCCCCTTGTTTCTGCACCACCATGATGACAGCAAGTCTGCTAATGTGTTTACGCTGTTATTGCGTGTCCTCTGGAGGAGAAAATCTACTATCTGCGAACCACGACCAAGACCCAGGAGGACTGAACAGGCGACATAATTTAAACAAATGTTGTTGAGCTGCATGGATGTACAAGGATATTGATGGAACTACATAGGAATCCTGTGTTTGTACAAGAGTAAACAGTAGAACAGTATATCATAAGTTAAAAGCTGCATAGCATAAATTAAATGATTATTTACATCAATTTCATAGAATCACATACTATGTTAGATATTATAAGAACTTTTTAGAGAATATGAGCGAGTTTTAAAATAATTATTCTCAGAAATATTGACATACTATTTAAAGGATAATGGTTTAGACAACGTGAAGGAAATATACGCGTTACAGATGAAACATTAATGTCAGACTGAACAGTGTACTTCGTAGCAGACAACATAATTCTACTACTACTAAATTACTACTTCATAGGTTTATACTCGATACCGTCATGCTGAGTTTAGCTCTATAACCCTAACAGGAGCGAATTACCTTTATGTCAGAGATAAACGAAAAACTCTTAGGAAGGTTTAAAACAACCTTTTTGTTTAAACTGAACACGGAACATACGGTGCTACAACTCCAACTCGTAGTGATGCAAATAAATGCAATAGTCAGATCTATATTAAACGTTGAACAGTAGTCAAAGACTACAGAATTAAATATTAAACTAGAAGCTGGCTTACCACTTATGTTTTTTAGCCTGCCACTTTCATCTCATCAAAACGTTTTGAATATTTTGATTTCTCTAAATTCAATTTCTCACTTGCGCTTTCCAACACTGTAATACGTGAAAGTCCGTATAACAACGTGCAGAGTTTTAACAAACTTCCTCCTAAACAAAATCCTACATTTTTAATAGCTTAGACGCACTAGACCTCAACAGGGCCTTTTTCAAGAGTGTATACCTAATGTTCTAAGCTTAACTTTCATTAAATCTCTTAAGTGTTACCTGAAGAGCCAAACTTTTAAGTACTTAAATTCACTGTGCTAGCTTTTACTTTAATTACGCTCATTATTTACAAGCTTTAAATTTATCAAACACATCATTAGAACACTTAATTTTTACCAAACAATTAACAGAACACTTAATTTTTGAAAAGCAGTTAACAAACGTGCTTCATGAAAAACATTAAAATTCATACACATTAAAATGACTACAATTTGAATTTTGCTTCACAATGAACAAAGTTGCTAATATCTATTCTACAATAGTGCTAAAAGGTTTCTTGTCATAACCTGTTAGACTAAACAGAGAGTATAATGTTTAGGCTAAAACTAAAAATGATTCAAGATAGATTTATAACTAACCTGAAAGTTCTCATGTTGAATAAAAGTATGATGTTCTCGCTTGAAGCAAAACTCAATATTATATAACAAATATTGCACTAAGACATCAAAATCAACTTATATTTAAAGAAAATAAATTAACTTTTCTTTTATCTTAGTCTAGAAATCGTCTATTGTTTTCCACTGAAACTCCTTCAAGGACGGAAGAGCACTTGTGGGATGAATACGTATTTTCCTACTGGGCTGCTGCTTTCCTGGCATGTCCATTTGTCGCTAGCGTTTGAGTCACTAGTCATCTCTTCGTATACATTTCAGCTTAGTTTGTTGGAATTCCGGCTTCCTTTGGATCGCTTAGAACTTCGACTGTTAGCCTAGCTCATTATTAATCATAATGATGTTGATGCTCATTTGCAACATAAATTGTGGCTGGGTTGATCTGACATTTTCCCATCGCTGTGGGTATCTTTATAGTTGAGTTTCTTATTCGTTAACTTCCAAGCAGTCGTTGCTTAATCATTCGGCTGGCCGCCGCATCCGAGGGATCATTGTATTATTCATTGACTTTTCGATAAAATTCTTATCTTCTTTGCACCCGAACTCTGTAGCTTGGTTTTTGAAGGCTCGTCCAAGTTTCTGTATTTTCTTCTCTTTTTCACCATATCCTACTTCCTTTCCCTTTTTTTTTTTTTTTTTTTTTTTTTTTTTTTTTTGCGGATATTGCACTGCGGATGTTAACACTGTATCTGGCGCATTCCTAGATGACCCTTCATTGCTTACGCTAGGTAATTTCCAGAAAATACCTTTTGGGTGTGGCATAGTAAGGTACTCAGCGCTTGAGCTGGTCTACAATTGCTTTGGTGCTTTCACCACTACGACCTTTCAGAAATAGCACTGTTTTCCTTACTCGCTTAATTAAAATGGGACTTCGAACGGAAAACAAAATTCCACAAACTAACTTTCTGAAACGTACAAAAAATTTTTTTAATTTTCAAAACCTTACCTCTCGCATTAAAATCAACTTCTCACCTTTCCTTGGCGTAGTAAATCTTTTGTTTCGCCCGAACCATATCCGAATTTCTATCTGCCTCTTCCACTAATTTCTGAATGCATTCCCCATTCCCCATTAAATTCCGTAAACTATTTTTTAACAAAAAAAAAAAAAAAAAGGTTTATCGAGGCACGTTACTAACTTTCCGCTAAGAAATAATTCAGCTGGCGAGTTCTCAGTTGTACCATGTTTGGCCGTTCACAATGCAATTGATAGTTTATTGACACATCCCAACATTGGTGATAATTTCGTACATAGCTGAGGATAATTTTAACTATTTTTCTATTCCCCTGTTCTCCAATGTTCGACAGCGATCGATAATAGATCATCTTATAATGTTATATGCCAAGACCTGTACGTGTGTCCTTAAAAATTGACTAATGAACAGTTTTATGTTGTCTGATATTATTCTAAGTGGATCTCTGTACTTTAATACAAATTTATTTAAGAAAGAATCTGCAACAGTTTTATCGGAAACTGTTTTGAGGAGAATAATTTCTACCCACTTTGAGAAATGATCCGCGATTATTAGCAAATACCTGTTTCTATTTTTTTCATGACAAAGGTAGGGACGTAATAGGTGAATTTCCATTATTTTATTAAGGAAAAGCGATTTTATGTAATAAAGGCACCCGGTCAGACCATAACTAATATCGTTAATCACATAATAAATGTTAGAAGTTTAATATTTTGACTCAAAATTTTTGTAGTTGTGGAAAATAAAGATCTTCATTTACCCTCTGGACTGCTTTCCTTCCTGGCCTGATGGCCTGAAATTGGCGCATAATGCAATTTCCGGAAAATGATTAATCTTAAACTCATTCGTATAAAGGTCGTAATTCATTATTATTATTATTTGTCACTTTGGAGCAGAACAAAAGATTGACAATAATTTTATAATTTGCAGCTTTGTTTCTATTACCCGTCATATCATAGTGTTCAGAGTGGTCAGAATTTTTCAGATAAGTTTGTAGTAATTCTAAAATTGTCTGAAGTTAGCATTCCATATTTCACGTCTTTTCCCTCGTCATTTTGATTCTTGGTTGAGCATCCGATACAAAACTTCCTTTTCCGGTAGCATGTTTAAATATCAAATTGTATTTTTGCAATTTAAGAGCCCATCGTACGAGTCCGGATGATAACTTCTTACTCAAAATTTCTGTACAACAGAAAGTTTCTCTCTGAGCAGTGGTATAATTTCTTAGAGTTGGATTAAGTGTTTTGTTTTACTAGAATAAGCAGCCAGCTGTCTGTCTTGTAAAAGCACGGCCCGTGCCGCAAAATCTGACGAATCTGCGGAGATTTCTAATTTATCGTGCGCTTCAGGAAATTTCAAGACATATTAATGTCGATTTACGTCTTTTAAACGCCGTGTTTCTTTCTGCTGAAAAAGTGAATCTAGATATTTTTCTTTTTAAATTTAATACAGAATTATAACTATATGAGCAAAACATTTGATGAATGACCTATAACAGCAGCACAAGCCAAAAAATGAGACCAACCTCTTTGCTATATTGAGCGACGAATAATATTTTATCGCTACGATTTTATAGCATTTGGTTTTGATTCACATTTGAGATATCTTGTAGCCCAGGCAACGAAGCTCTTTGGCTGCGAATTTATATTTAACCTCATTCAGTCTTAAACTTTCTTCTTTTAGAAGCGAACATATTTCGTGAAAATCTAGACTATGTCCATCAGGTGTATCGCTATTGACTATTATATCGTATAAGTAAATAAACGTAAGACTCTTTGGAAGGTACGTATGCTCTGCTTGGGCCAAACGGTATTCTAGGAAAAGCATGAACTCCTGGTTTGAAAATAAATGGGGTTTTAGGCACATCCTCTGGTTTCACACATATCGGAAATTCATTATATTATTACACTCATTACATTATTGAGACTTTTGAAGTGAAACTTTAGTCTGGAAAAGAGAAAAGGGGAGTCTTCTAGTTTCAAATCTAGTAATTAAGATGCGGATAAAAGTTCTGGCATATTTGTTGTCAAAAATTTCTCTGTGAGAATGGAATTTTGTGAGCACGTGCAACAGTCAATTATATTTCGTTTAGCTGAAAGCATTGAGTTATGTTCAGAAAAGTGTGCATTATATCTTGATAAAAATATATGATGTGTACACCACATGACTTCCTTGTACGGAATATTAAATTCTACGCATTTTTTCTTGCATTTCATTTAAATTTATTGGATTGAATTAAATCTACTTCGCCGACAGCGCATAAATCACAATAGAATAAATGTATTCTTTAAAATTCACTCTAGTATTTGTTTACCATAACGACACTCTGGCGCTAGATTCACTTAACAGTAATATATTTCGTTCATATTATAACTCATAATGCACAAAATTTATATCATTTAAAAAATAGAATTATCTAACCGTTGCCACATGTTCTATTCAAATACTATAATAAAGCTAGAATGATGTATAAAAGAAATTAAGCAAACAAAACAAAAAAGGAACAGTTTTTCACAGACGATTGAGTATTTCTCATTCAATTAATTCAGTTTTCACTTCGCGAGAAGGCAAAAATACATAAAAACTCAAAATATCTATGTTACAAAATTACGAAGTAAATCTTAAACACTTATTTCCTCGAAAAAATTCCAGAAAGGATTAAGCATGATTTAATTGGCAATAATAAATGAAGGCGTTATCTTTGTTGTTGCGAAGCTAAGTTTCTCTAGATTGGCAACAAATCCACTAGTCTGCTGTTTCAAATGTAAACAGTCAATGGCCGCCATAAAAAAAAGGCTTAGCGGCAATTAAAAAACTTTAAAATTGTTGAAAAGTCTAAAAATATTGCATACAGATTTACTAAACGCATAAAAACTTTAACCGGAAGATAAAAACAACATAATTCAATCATTTTCAAAGCAAAAAATGTACAATTTACAAACATATAAGAGTAAAGAAACTGAGATCACCGAGCCGGGTAACAGAGTGGATATATATATAAATATATTTGTATACGTTTGGCGCGGCCGATTGCAAGCAAAATACGAGGTGCACCAATACATGTTATAGTAGTCCTACATACAAAATTTCAACGTTCTGAGGCTACTCGTTTTTGAGTTATGTGAGATACGTACGTACGTACGTATATACGTTCGTACAGACGCCACGAAAAATTTTCTTCAGAATTCATTTTAAAGCAGTTTTATAATTTTTTTGGAGGAAAAGAGTCTTTTATTCTGTCCTTACGTACAGATATCATGCAAATACATCGTTAAATTGCATTCGAAAACGGTCAAAATGGATATTTTTGCTGAAATATGCTGCCTGAAACCTTTCGCGATTACAATACTTCCTTTTTACTTCGTACAAGGAAGTAAAAATGGAGTCACCTTTTTTCACTCAGGATCAGTTCCTTGTGTGTTACCACTCGCCAATCAAACAATGTTCACTGGCATGATGTTTACTCCTTAATTTGTAAATTAAAGTATCTACGGTCGTCATGAATCCTACTCGGAGTAAACAGACGACAACCATGTTATTTCAGAATCAAGAGAAGAGCACAATATTTCATTTCCAGTTAAACGTTCCTTGCAAAAAATGAGAATTGATATCTGTGTTTTAGATCAGTTTATTTGCTTAGTTTCCGAATCAGTGATTGTTGAATCAAAGGCTACCGAATCAATGACTCACTGGATCATAACAAGAAATAAGTGCTTAGAAAATTCTGGTTGTAATTAGATGACATTTTAGAAAAAGCAAGCCGAGTTGTCATAGTAATAAATATTGTCAACTATATTGTCAACTTGCCAGGCTTGAAAACTTTATTAGAAGTGTAATCCATATACTTGCACTTTGAATCATGTCGATAATAGGCTCAACTGCGAATCATGTCGATGAAAAGCTAAGCGTACTCGAAAAATACTACTTTTTAAAAACTATGCCTCAACTGCGATTTGAGCTTGAGATTTTTCTGAAGATTTACGTTAAGTTGCTTTTATTTTCTAACCTATATTAATCAATAATTATGCTATGAAATTGATTTTTTTCCTGTAGCGCCGAGGGAATGTGAATTGGCCAGATAAATGTTTCCAAATTTCAAATTCCCAAATTTCTTTCATATTAGTGTTTTCTCGATCAATTACAAAGCTACAATATTTTAAAAAGCAAATTTGAGCTCAACTGTGTCTAAAATACCTAATTTCGAAGTTAAAATCGTAAGCAATGTTTTAAGAGCTTCCGATTATAACTTTGATGACATATTTATTATGAAAGTGTTTCCTTTTATATTTTTTACTCAGATGTTATTTTATATTTCATGTAAAAACTAATGCTTTATTATATTTAAAATAATATTCTATAATTATAAAAGAACAACAGTTTGAGAAAAAATACAGCGAAAACGTTTATATTCGTAAAACATAATTTCTATAAGTAGTTGTTCAGATTTCTATTTTACTTCAAGCACTAAATAACAAACTTTGTGTTTTCAATCTGAGCAAGTGTGTATACATATCTTTATGTAAATATATGCATATAATGACAAATTATATATCAATATTCGTCCTCCTTGCATATTTGCATAATCTTTTTAATTATAAGAGTTCTCCCACTATTAATTTTTTTAACTAATTTACTTTGTCCTATTGCAGATTTATGTACGTTTAAGGTGAAATATGTATTAAAACTTATTGTTCGTGTTTTGGTTTTGTTTTCTCGTATATATATATATATATATGTATCAAGTAAACAAAACTAATTATATTAAATTATTAAATTTTATATACATCTACTGTAAAACAAGTTTACACGGCAAAAATAATAAAGCAAAACTTTTCAATTGTAAAATGTAAAATAGAAGAAAGGAAGTGAATTAAATACTTTATTGTCTATTATACGATAATTACGGTAATCAGAGTTTCTAGTGCTATTATGTCGGCTTCTGTACTTTCCACGTTCTATTAGTAACAGTTGTCTTTCTTCCAAAACTGAAAGGCGGTGAAGCTAAAAGGCAATTTAATTCAATTTTGTTATCATTTATTTTGTTCCTATTTTTAAAGACATATATATATATATATACGCAAATGGTCGAGAATAAAGAGGTTTTAGTTTTTATATAATTGTTTCGTTCATTAAATTGTCATATACTTCACACTGCGTCTAGAACTGGTCTAACTTGTATCTGATCGAGCAATCATCATATTATCAGAATTATAGGTATAGTAAAATTTTTAACAACAAGAACAAGATATTTTTTGGTCATTAAAATAATTTTTATACTCTAATGTATACCTACTATGGTAAAAAATTCTCTATGTTTGGATAAAACTTTATTTTACAAAATGTAACCGTATAATTTATGTGTAAGTAAGACTGTAAGGAAAATATAGTAAGAATCCAGTTACTTTCGCTTTCCAGTTTTGTTATGAACAACACTCCTAAATGGGAAGTTCTATCATGCTTGAATTCGGAGCCCGGATATTTTAAAGGTTTTCTTTATGTATAACAAACATGAGGTGTTTTCCTTAACCCATTTTATTCCAATTTATTTATTTTGTTCAAATTTGAAAAGAATGATATTTTCTAAGGTTAATTAAAGGTAAAAAATCTAAATATAACAAAATTAGAAAATTTTTTATATTTTATATAAGAAATCTGGCCCGTCCTCTAAATAGGACACTGGGATAAAGGGGATAGAATTTGCACTTACATGTTTTTAGTGTTCTATTCAATGCAGAAAAGTGATTTCCGTGTACAAATTTTACTTTATTCGACTAATACTTCCTTATTTACAAGATAGTTCACTTTTCAGATGAATTTCACTCTAATCTTGGTGGAAAGGTCCAAAGCCAGCCTGACAAAGTGTTTTGTCACATTTGCCAAAGTATATTTTAGGTTTTTCTTTGTAGCCGCTGTTTTTTTCGCTTTAGTAAAAAATGACCAACACTATCTTTACGGATGTCTTCTTTTGCATCAGAAGGTACAGTCCAGATCCTAGGTCTACCTTTTGTTATTATCACAGTTTCTTTTAGATAAACTGTTGTTACAGCTCTTCGGAACTCCTTCAAGTTTAGAGCTTCATTTTTATTCAGAGGTTTTTGAATTATCCAGGCATTTACGATAGCCATATCCAGCGAACGTATAAAAAGTGACCAGTACCACTTTTTCCACGAATTTTAATGGAATAAAGTTCAGCCAACCAGTCGTGGTGATCCACACCGCCCATACGTTTGTTGTAAGAATTAATCAAATTTGGCATCTTTACGTTAACTTTATCTTTGTGTCCTCTTACTCGCCTTTTCAGATCAAAGAATGGTTGTAAAGTGCTGAAATTTGTAGCAACAGTGACAGTACTATTTTCATTCCATCTCACCAGGAAAATCTCAGATTTCTCGTCAACTGCAAAATCAGATGTGCCTCTTTCTTTCTTCCGCATAGACTTAGATTCTTCTAAAGGAAACTCGTGATTTATCCGATTTTCTCGTATGGTTACTGTAGCTCGAAAACTCTGTTCAGCAAGACTTTTCAAAAGATAAGTGCTAGTAAAAAGGTTATCAAAATATAAAGTGTAGCTTGAAGGATTCATAATATTCTGTGTTAGTTTCATCACAAACCGAGTATCAAGAGAAGTATCATTTCTCGCATCAGATTCTTTCCCGCATCTGAACAGTAGTCACGTTCGCAAGTATTTGAATAATGAACAGTTAGAAACAAAATTCCGATAAAAACACGTATTTCGTTGGCAGTGGTCAAGAAATCGTGTTCGTGTTTTACATCTGTTGCATAACGCACAGTTTCTTTTACAATGAGATCGCAGACTTCACTGAAATAAAACTGCTCAAAAAGCTCTGATGGAGTTTTATCTTTCAATGCAGTTTCCATCTGCTTCAACAAGTCACTTGCAATTGATTCATTCTGTGTTTTCCATTTTGTATATTGTGGTGATTTATTCTTTATCCAAGATGACTGGTGTCTTTTAGCTTTTTTTCTACTCTTAGGAAACACTAGAGCTTGTGGACGGTTCAAGCTGGATCTTCAGTTATAACCTACAGAGACCCAGGAACATCAGTTACAATAATATCACCAGTATTTACTTCATTCTCTTCCCCTTCATCTTCGTCAGTTAGTTCACTGGCATCTGGTGGTAACACAGCAATTTCAACTTCGCTCTCATCTGAATCAAAACTATTGAATAGTTCTAATGCTTCCTCTAACTTCAGAAACCTTTGCACTGACATAACTCAGCAGGGGTGAAACACTAGAATTTTTTTTACTCTTATTTATAAAGAGGGAAAGAACGTGTCAATTGCACACTTATTGTCCCATTGTCCTATTTAGAGGATTCTTCATATCATCGGAATCTTAAGTTTTAATGCTAAAATGACTCCAAAAATACGCTGGGCACGGTAAGAGGTATCAATTGCAACGTTCTACTTCACATATTATGGGCAACTTTAGCTAAATGAGTGATTACTGAAATGTTTTCCAAACGCTACTGTTTATGTAAATTTATGAATCACTAACGAATTTTCTGCAAATATCGCCAAAGGAATACGTTGTGAAAATATATGAGTTATATGAACCTTGTAAGTGAACACATACATATTGTCATAAATGTTATGTTTTACATGCAGAGCTAATTTTAAGAAATAATTACCAATAAACTTCAATATGCAATATTCAGCAAATTTCCTGATACCTCAATAATAGAAATTGTATTAAAGTGCATTTTATAATAATTATTTACTACTTGTGGGGGACACTGAAGAATGCAAAACGGTCTGAGTAACTTTAAAGCAAATGTTTGCAAAGGGAATATCATTATTCAATTATAAATAGACTAAAGTAGCCTCCTATTATGCTTATTTGATAATAATTGAATCATTTGAGTAGAAACCTAGGAACAATATCTATATAAATTCCTCGTACATTCAGCAATTTACGTTTAATGTACTGTACGTGTTATATGTACAAATATTATTATAGAATCATTAGGCGTTTTGACGCAGGAAACATAAAAAATGAGAAACGCCCTCACCGGCTCTCGAATACACGTCGAGTGTGCTACCGTTACACCACCAAGGCATGCAGAAAGGAGGGAGAAAATACCGTATAATATAAGTGTTTAACAGTATTTAGTAAATATAAATTACATTTACGTGATTTTATTTTAAATATGATGAAAATTAATATCTGAATTATATTTCGATTAATAAATCAGTTTTTTGTTTCGTTTTCCCCGAAGTGATTTGTTCAATACTTTTATTCTTATGTTTATACAAAAAGCACGACAGACTTGATTAATGCATGATTTTATGTAATATAAGACTTTTAAATTGCGACGATGTGTACAATAATGTTATTTCAATAAGAATGATATGATTTTAAAACAAAATGGCAAACATGTTTAAAATGTTATCACTGTCACTAATTTTGATTTGTGGTAAGAATGTTCAAGAAATTCATGATGGCTAAATACATATTTAATTCAGAACTTTAATTTTAAACGAAACATTATCGTCTCAGGTAAAGCTCATTGCTGCTTTATTGGATATGTTAAAAACAAAACTGCAGTTTTCGTTGTGAACCGTAAGAGATGCACAAGAAGGAAGAATTCACAAAAGTTCACAGTTTGCTGTGATGAAGAACATAGTATCATCATCTAACCATTTTTTATCGAAACGTGGGAGAAGGTGCATTTATAATGACTTTACCGACAGAGAAACATAAGCAGTTAAAAATATTCTGCAATATTGCAATATTAAAGTATTGGTGCCCAGTACAATTATATATATATATATAGAGAGAGAGAGAGAGAGCAGAATGATAGAATTATAATATTAGTACAATATTTTGATAGACTATTATAGTCCAATAAAATGCACTTTACAGATCTGTTGTACGAATATTAACACTGTTATACAAAATTTACATTGGAAATATAAGTTCAAACAGTACTTGAAAAGACATCTAGTTGTTGATACAAGATGCCGTTTCAAGTACTGTTTGAAACTTTTGAGGAATATCGGGAGTAAAAAATTATTTAAGGCCTATTTTGAGGCATGTGGTTCCAAAGAAAACGGTGCTAAATGTTACACTAAGCCAATATCGACATATTGTAATAAGTAAATAAAACCCGTAAAACGATAACTTTACGATTTATGTTAGCTGGCCTTCCAGAAGTTGCAGTTTTTCTTGTGTGTTTAGTTTAAATCAGCCATACTCAACCTTTTTCTTCCGCGGGCCACATTCTCAGAAGCGCTATTTGAAGTGGGCCGCAACATTATCACAGGCCAAGATAACAATGCGAAATAACCACACCCATTTGTTTTATCATGAAAATGTATTTTAATACATAATTGTTAGAGAAGTGTATGTTTCTGACAGCTTAGATTTTGAAATATGGCCGAACGTATTGTTAATTAAAATTTTCTCAGTTTTTGTTAAAAAAATTTTCACTTCATTTCAGTTTAATAAATTACGACAAGTAATAGAATTAAAATAAAAAAGAAACGCAATTTACATAATTAATGTATTTATTACACAAAGAGTAATGAGATCATTGAAATTGCGTACACTTTTTAACAATATTTTCTATATCAGGCTTACAGTTACTGCAAGCTACTCGTAAGACATCATCCAAATGATAATTAGTGAGCCGGTTTCTGTACACATTTTTTGCATACTTCATTTTAGAGTATGACGACTCACAAAGATAAGTTGATGCGAAAAATGTGAGAAAAATGTGAGCACATTTTTGGACAGTTTTGTATTGTCCAGGCACAGTTTTCCAAAAATCGGCGTAATCCATTTCCTCCCTCTTTTCTTTAAATAAAGCTTCCAAATGTGTGTTGTTCTTGAACTCTATAAATTCGTCAAACAGCTGTACGTAACAACATCCCAATATGCCTGCCAATTCTGATATGACTGTTGGATCTAAGTGCCAAGGATTTTCGAGAAGTAACAGCATGCTTTTAATTTTCATTAGATCACTGAATCTTTTTTAAAATTATAATAATAATGCCATTAAGTAATTTGAAATCTTCATACAGTTATCTGAAGAAATATTAATACATTCCTTTTTAGCTTTAGTCATTATTGGAAAAGTTTGCAGTATTTGGTTCTGAATCTCTTCTTTATACACATTAAGCTTCTCTTCGAATGCAAATATTTTATTTGCCATCTGTGAAATTATTTTATTGTCACCTTGTAAATCCAAATTGAGCGAGTTAAGTTTATCTGTAATGTCAGACAGAAATGCTAAAATACACCACCATCCATCATCTTGCAATTCACTGCGTATTTTATTGTTTTGCTGTAAATACAGCATAGTTTCTTGCCGCAAAGAAAAAAAGCTTTCCAACACCTTACCTAAGCCAACGAACTGAAGTATGTAAAACATCGCTGTTTTGACTGCCCACCTCCTCCAAAAGGCTTTTGAACGTTCTGTGGATCAGTTTTCCTGTTTGGATGTAATTCACTGTACTTGCGACATTTTTCATCACAGAGTCTATTTCAGGATATTTAATGCGCTCAGCCAAGTTTTCCTGGTGAATAATGCAATGAAATTTTATTGGATTTGTTAAACCATATTTCTTTTTTAACAGAAAAATAAAACCATTTTCCGAGCCTGTCATTGAAGGACAGCCACCGGTGCACACAGAAACTAATTTTCTTATATCTATATTGTTCTGCTCAAAGAAATCGCAAATAATATCATAGAGCCTCTGGTTTGGCCCTTCATTGGGAGAAATTTTAAAAATCTTCTTGAACTGAAGTTGTCTTCAGTACAATATCTAACAAAAGAATACTGTGATGTTGCTGAAATGTCAGTGCTGGTATCAAGAGCTACGCTAAAGAACTTGCAGTTTTTTAAGTCTTGAACTATGCGATCGCGAATATAGTGTACTGTGTATGTCTTCAATACGTCTAACGCAGGTTGAATCTGAGAGCTGGAGGTTTTTAATTTCTCCAATTACTTAATTTTTTTGTTCAATTTATCAAATAATACACTGGAAGCAGTTAAAAAAAACTCCTTTATTATTTCTGCATTAGTAAATGGTTTCATATTCTTACCAAGTATATAAAAATTTCATATGATGCCTTTGTTACCGTTGGATCTTGTGACCTCACCGCCGACATAACGTTTTGTTGTTGCACCAAGGAACTTTTCAAAGCTGTCAGTTTCTCCTGTCTTACGGTGGATCCTCGAGGAAAATTTTCACTAAACGATCCGTGTTTTGTTGTAAAATGGCGATCAATATTATATTCCTTTAATATAACACTTTCACGGCAAATTAAACAAGTTGCTGACTCATGTTTATTTTGCATTACAAAATACTCAATTTCTCACTGATCTTGAAACAGTCTTCTTTCATCGGTTATTTTTTGTTTTTTAGAAGCCCCTCCTGACATGGTGAATAACTATTTTCTTAGTCTTCACCCTCACTACAGACACAGAAATACAGCACCCTGCACGACACAAGCAAAACAAACGTACTGACTTGTCTGCGATTTAAACTTTAAATTAATGGTCTATACAAACATATCACAAATCATTGAAGCATTAAGAATAAAAATAGAACTCTGCATTCTCGATATTAGGCCTGAGTTATTACGTACAGTTATCGAAAATGTTATTCATCGATTTCGCTCGTATGCACTATATCATGCTGGGCACTTAATTGAGCCTTTATTCAAAACGTAATGTTCTAAACCATACTTCAAAATAATAGAAACAAATTTTTGTATTAGAAATAGCTTGTTGTTTTATTTCATTTTTAAAATCATATCGTTCTTATCAGAACGACCTTTGTGCAAAATGTAGTTTTCTTCTTGGCATTCGCTTTAAATAAGAAATAATGTTTTTGTGTATCTAACGAAAAATATAAATTACTTTTTGCATTTAAATGAGCTTGTTTTTGTTTCTTTCTTCTTTTCCGATATTTTATTACTTATTTTAAAGCAACTAAACTAAAATGTACTTTTAATAGAATATTTATGGCTATTGTAAATCAGATGCAGTATAAAATGTTATTATACCTTTCGCTTTTATTTAAAAAAAACTAGTTTACGAATGGATGAAATCTTCAAAATGTTTACATTCGAACTCGGGTAGAGAGTAAGTAAAATATTTCCCTTTAAAGTTCAAATATTTCGCTTCGCGAGAAGTAGCATTTGTATACGATTTCCGAATGCTTTCGTAAACATAAGCTTTTTTTTGGCAAATGGGATTTTAAAATCCTAAAAATGTAAGAATTTAGTTATTTAGTTACTTTTACATCATAGAAAATGTGAAGTAAAAATTAGAAATATTAAAAGACATGATTTCCTTTTGTACTATTAGCATCATTCTAAAAGTGAAAAATAAGTTTTATAGAATAACTTCAAATATAAAGTGAGAGGTGTTTTTTCTAGCAATAGAATATGATATACCCGATCTTTGATGATTTTCAGGAATAAAGCATATTCATTAAAAATGTCGCTAAACAACAACAAACTGTTGAAAAATGCAAAACATATTTATGGAAATTATATACAATTGCTGAAATTTAGATTAGTTAAACAATGAAGTGAAAATAAATACTTTGCAGAAAGTTTTAGAACATGGAATATTAGAAAAGGGAACGAAGATGCTTTCTTTGTAAAATCGTTATATTTCGTTATGAAACTGAGTGAGGAGAAATGCCTCTTGTCTTTTTTACTTCACAGAGCATTGATGTAATACAGCCAGAGTACAGTTATCAGTAATTCAAGGTATTTTTGAGAGTTGTAATTGATGAGTTCGCTACATGCATGGGAGGTCAATAAACGTGAAGAAATTATAACAACAGTCTCCCCGAAGTTTCCCATTGACAGCCTTTACAAAATCATTTTTCGTGATAGGTGGTTTCTGATACTGTGCTCTTCATAGCCAACACTATTATTAAATAAACTCTGCTATTCATTTTCTGATCATTCAATTAGGTATGGGATATTGTATAGAAATTTTACAACTTTGTTCTGAACACTATATGCTAGCAACATGTTTTTCTTAACATACAGTAAAGGATTTTTGCAAATTTGGTGATACATTCAATTTTCTAAGACATTTAAAAGTAAAAGTGCAGACATTTAAAATTAAAATTGCTTGACTGCTGCCAAAAGTAATATTCACTTCAATTCCCAAAAGTATTAAAGAATATTGTGAATGAATGTCATTGCAATCTGTTTAAAGAAAAACATTTCAAATGCCGTTAAGAAATTTAATTTCTGAATATATTTTACTTCATAATCAAATAGAATCTTATACTGTTTCAAAAAACATCATTTTGCTCTAATCAAGCTAATGGGAAGTAAAGAAAGGTTCTAATCTTGAAGATTTAACAAAGAATCATACTGAGAATATCCGTAAGATCTTCACATTAATTGCATAATGATTTCATAGATTAGATCCTTCTGCAATTTTATAGAATGCTCGAGTAATTGCGAACTGGCAGCATTCTTACCAAAGAAATTTTTAAAAAGCTTGTTGTTGTCTAAGATGCTATTAATTAACAATTAAATGTTTATTATTAGCCTTAAAAGACAAATATTTATTATTCATAGGCAATGCATTAATATGTAATGGTTTTAAAATAAGCAAGTAAGAGTGAAGTTGAACCTATATCATAAAGAAAGAATATTATATATCTGAAAAGGAAAGTCTTCCGTAACAGATATATTCTGTGCTGTGGATAATGAACTTGTGATTACAAATGCGAAGTTTGCTTTAAAAACACTGTAAACATCGTGCAGGATAATTACAAATTTACAGTATAATACTATGCAATATTTACCATGTTTACTCGCTTAATAGTCGCGCTGGCGCAATAGTCTCTCCCCGCATTTTGAAGCAGAAAAAATCATCAAAAGTGTACAATAGGAGTATTGTGTAGTAGTAGTCGCATAATAGTCGAACCTAAATTTTCACAATGAAAATATGGGAGAAAAAAGTGCTACTATTATGCAAGTAAACACGGTACTCTATTTGCTACCTCTTCGAATTTAGAAATGCTGTTGTCTCGTTTGGCAGTAACATGCATTTTCTACATCAAACAAATTAAACGTTCTGAGAGATCGTAATGGAAAATTACCCCAGGCAATTCAGACAGTTCTTTTGCAAAGTAGCTGTCGAATTAATGTCTTTAAATATTGATCGTAGATCTGTATATCCATTGCAAGTTTTCTCGTAATAAGGTATTAAATGTCATGGTAATCGGTTCATTACTAGGTAGGTGAGCCTGTAAAAAATCTAAGTTACGTGACTTTGAATAGAAAATATTTTGAAATACTAATTTTGTTCATACCACAGGTTCTGGAATTTTATGTTCATCATTCACATAATTTAAAACGTTATTAAAATCAGAATTTTGGAACTATAATTTTAAACAAAACTAAATTCCCTAACTTCTGAAAACAAAATCTACAGCAGAAAATACTTGATAATTACATCCAAGAAACCAGATACATATAAGGCCACAAATACTGTTTTATCCTAGATGGAAACAATTATTTGGCAGCTTTGCCTTTATACCTTTTCTTCAAACTCTTTTGCAAATGTCTTGAATTACGAAGGTAAAATGTATTCAAAATGATCTAATAGTCAATTTATAGTTTTTATATACCTTCGAAATATTTGAAAGCAAAGGTAGCGATCGTTTAATTTTAGTTTATGGATATTTTACAAAAGGAATCTTTTGCTTCTGGGCACCATTTAATACAAAAAGGCTATTCAGATTTCAGATTTAAAGTTAGCAGATTCGGTTCGGTTCTATTATTTGAATAGGACGAAGTCATGAGGGTTGTCTAACTAAAAGGATGGATGCTTTCTTGGAGAACGTTCTGACAGAAACTGATTCGTAATCATATTACACATTGGAAAACCATAACAATCAACCATGCAGCCAGCTCGTCCGCCTGGGATCGAATCCAAACCAGGTCGACTCACCAATATTCATAGATCTTAACAACTCTACCACTCTTGGGGCTTAAATTTAGTAGAGCTAGTTTGCGGGGATCTGCTCCGCTTCTAATTCAAAAGTAGTTTTCTTTTCGAGAAATTTTGTATTTGAAATATATTTTTAAAATCAATATTTAATGCAATGAAATTTGTACCCCTCATTTCTGGATATCCAATGTAATTTTCTTTTAAACATCCAACTAGGTTTTTCTTAATATGATAGTTGTATAGTCTTAGTATCATAGCTGCATGTTTCAATCTTTGCAGGTGATTTGTTAGGTATTTGCACCAATGATCATCTGTCGATAGCCAGAGAAGAAAGAGAAGGCAGCAGCTGGTGGAATAGCAATGTTCTCGAAATTCAAGCCAGGCCAACCCTCGGATACTAATCCAATCACCCAGTACTACGAAATCGGGAGACAGATCGGGAGTGCCGGTCCAGAGTTAGTGTGGAAGATATACGAAGCTGTTCGAAAATCTGATAAGAGGGTAAGTAGTGCCGCAACTATAATCACATGTATCGTGAGCAACTGAACGTTATGTGAAGTACTGTTTCGCAGTAGAAAGTCATGGAACAAATGAGTACGCAAATTAAAAAGAAATTAACGAACTGGTTCTGCTGCTTATGATTAAGTTAATATATGAAAACTAGAGAAAACTACAAATGATTTGAAAAATAATGTCAAAAGTTTATGGTTAAATTATATCTATACAATATTGCTTGATCTGTGTATGGCATTAATTTTACTGAGTTACACAGGATAAAGGATCTGAATTATGAGTAAATGTCAAAGTGTTGTACTGTGCTATTACATAATTCATAAAATTTCATGCAAAGCTAGAATTTAATGCTAAACCTACAGATGCTGGTTTTGTGTACTATCTTTGGTTAACTAAGCACTATTTACTAAATAACAGTATTTCATTTAAAATATGATATTTGAATTATAGCCTGTTTCATCTAGCTTTGTTATTCAAATTAATACTATGTAAAATGTACACCATCTTAAAATACTGGATAATTACATCCAAGAGACCAAATATATATAAAGCCACAAATACTGTTTTATTAAAAAGTAAGAGTCAACATCTTTAATATTAACCTAGTACTTATTATTTTCTCATGATTTAAATGTATGAGTATACTTTAACTGCCATTGGTTTTCAAAAAGAACAAACAATTGCAAATATGGCTTTTAATGTAAACCGGTAAACCAGTGTGTCATTGTAAAAGCTTTGAGCTGCAAATCTTCAAAGCATAAGATATTTACGTTTCATATCTGATCAGAAGACTCCGTGACATAAAAAAAGTTTCTTTCCACTTGCACTATATTTTCTTTTCGAATTTGATAAATAAAATCAGAGATATCAAAAAAATATTTTGCCGGGCTAAATCAGAGATATTTAGATATCCTTCCGTGCAACAGTGGTTTGTCATTCAGCAAAGAAATACTATTTAATTGTTCTTGATTAACAAACAAAGCAATCTAAAAGCGATAATGCAGATTCATTTCAATTATTATTCTAACTGGATCCATGATATGAGACTAGCTGGAGTAATTAAAATCCCCTGCAAGTATGAAAAAGAGTGTCTGTTCCTGTGCGTATAATTCACACAAATCTACAGTTTTATTCCGATCCTGATGAAATTTTGCTTCTTTAACCTTCAAAATAAGAGGAAGGTCACTGTCTACATAAGATTTCCAAAAGCGACCCTACAGTTTCCACATTCAGGGTATTATTTATATTAAAGCGGTAGGCTTACGGCACTCTAAAGTTCACATTAGTCTTGTTGCGTTTTCTTGGCTAAAGTAATAGACAGTAAAATAAAATTGTTTCCTCATTTTATAGAGATTCAATTTCTATCAATTCGAAATGTATACATTTAATAGGGAACCTTTCTAATTTTATACCTTTTATTTCTTTTCCACCCAAACTTAGGTTTCATGACACTATATGGGCACATACTTATGCTTATAACTATAAACCTGTATCAAATGGGATTTTTATAACTTCTTTTCATTTTTATGTGATACTTTTATGATTCAATGCACAACTGGTCTTTGTTTATAGCAACACTTTTGTTGCTATAATAAAGATGCATATGCACTGAATTCGTTCGTTTGAATAAGTTATACGTTAGGGTTTTGCTTATGCTTAATTTCTTGGAAATTCTAAAAACTAAAGATTAAAAAAAAAAAAATGCTAAAATGGATTTCTGTAGAAAGATATATTTTAAATTCTTTGTAAAAGCTATTTTTATTACCAGCATCTTTCATTATAAGTGGAGTGGTTAAGATCACGAATAGCAATAGAGTCAGCCTTTAGTTAACCGGAAATATGTCCACGATTGCCTCCAAATGACGGATAATCCGAAAAGAGTTAGAATTTGAATGCGAAGGACAACCCATATTACAATTAAAAGAAAATATTATTTACAGCTTACTTATATTTTATACCAGTTTTACCAGGGGAATAAGTTCATTTTGGTGCGTTAATACTATTAAATGAATATTAAAAATAACCCATGTTAACTTCCTTTTGTAGTTTAATTAATCACTCATAAAATGGTTGTAAAAGACAAACATTATTTAGAGATAAATCTTAATAACCTACACGTAACGTATTCGTAAACGTACATAACATAACAAGCGTACTTACTGCATCGTACCATTAAACATTTCAAGCGTACATCATCTCAATGTATATTTTTTAAAATTATAAATAGAACGACATCAGGAAATTAGCTGTTGCCATTTTCTCAATAGATATTTTGTCTAATAACAATTAAATAATTTACAATCGTTCTTACACCCAATAAAAATAACACGAAAGAATCAACATCGTTAGAAATAAAGAAGCTCAGTTATGAAAAGTAGTTAAGGGCAACACGAGAGTTAAAAAAAAACTTAACTTCAGACCCAAGTAAAATAGTCAGTAAGTAATTTTGCTTTTGACAAGAGATCTCTTGGAAGAAATAATCTCCTTTAACTGAGGTTAAACTCTCCTCCTACACATATATTATTTGAGGTTTTGCACTAATTCGTAGGTAGTTCCACTGATAATGTCCCGCAGATAGTTGTTAGCAATTTTTGCATGTTCTGCAGCTAATCTGAACATTGAAGGTCTGTTAAGGTTTTCATCATTCCCTAATAAACAAATTTTGAGGTTTTAGGCATGGCTTAATAGGAATTTGATTGTAATTCGTCTCAAACTACTTGTTTGTGGTTGAACGAAATAACAGCATGAGGATTTCGTCTTTTTTTCTTATGTGGAACATGAATGCGAGTGTGGGTTCCTTTGGAACAGCCTCCAGGCTAATGTTTGATCTGTGCCATACCTTAAATACTCTATGCAGAAAATTACAAGGAAGGAATAAAGCTAATTTCTGTGAATTAATTGTCAGAAAAGATAAAATACGCTATTACGGAATTCCTGACTCCTAAACTTACAGTATTATAACTTTCAGAGACATAAGGTTCATTGGAAAAGCCAGAGAGATAAAAGATTAGCAACCACCTTCACCGGGAATCGAACCAAGGACCTCTGGAATACCGGCCCAGCCTGCAGAACCACTACACCACGAAGGCACGTTAGGAAGGCGGGAGAAATACTTTATATATTCATCTAAGTATTATAAAATTCCAAATACCTGTGTTGCACTTTTCTATAAGGTAAATACATTTTTACTGAAATTCAGCTGAAGGAATTTGATTTTTTACTTTTTCTAGTCTGTTAATGACATTAAAATATCTCTTTAGTTAAATGAAAGAATTAAGAAGTAAAGTACTTTATTCTATTTTCATGCCATGCACAATCATTTAAATTTATTCAGTTTATTTTTAAAACTAATATGTGTTGTATTTTTTTATTTTCTTCTGTAATTTAAATCGATAAATAAATTTATTCAGTTGCTTTCTAAAACTAATATGTGTTGTATTTCTTTATTTTCTTCTGTAATTTAAATCGATTAAAAAAAGTAAAAAATATGTAAATAAAATAACAATTAGCTTATGTTAATTAATCTAGAAAGAACAATGATTCAAATAAATGAAGTTCGTAAAATCCGCATCTCGATAATTGGAGTTCTACTGCAATTTTATCCTGTTATCAGTTTAATGAAAAAATAATACTATTTTCAACAGTGTGATTTTAACACGGTATAGAAAATTCTTACCAGTTTTTCTTAATTTTGTTTTCTCTACTTAACCGCAACTTCCTTTCGGATGTGTTTATTTGCGCACAATAAACTATGCAGGCAAAATGAACAACATCGTTTCCCTCAAATAAGAATAAAAAGAGAAGAATTATCCAAGGAATTTCTTACTTGAAAACGGCGAAATTCCTAATTTCTTCGGGGAGAAGATGATCCAAGCTTCAAAACAAATCGATAATGCGTTAAGCACTTTTTAATTAGTGCTACAGGCGCTTTCTTTGTTAACTGCCTTAATGATATAGGACTGCTCGAAAAGTGCAATTAGATGTTGCGAGACACAGTAATGAATAAAACATTGCAGGTATAATCCGTAAGAAAAACTAGCTCCGTCTTTCACAGAAGATTTTAGTGGCTATCATCGTTTTTGTGGTTGAAGAAGTATTATGCACTTATTTTTTTATTCTCCTAAGATGATGAATAAAGACTTTATATCCACAGAAGAGGCATAGATATTAAGCAAGGACAAGTGCTTTTTTTATTTATTTCGAGCTAACTAGCAAAATTCGAATTTCGCTTGGAAATTGACATTAAACGAATAAGCTTAGTGCTTTCAAGAGATTCGAATTCAGGATATGATTTTTTGCGAAAGGCATACTTAGCAGCTTATCTGTCTGGGAAGATTAAGTGTGAGCTATAAGCTGATAATTGAGTGGATATGCCCTTCCGAAATAATTACGCAGTTATGTTTCAGAAATGGTGCTTTCGTGGATAATTTAAATTTAGAAATGTTTGTGGAATTTATTTTACATTTGAGAGAAGAGCGAAAATTCTCTGCAATGCAATCCTGTGGTTTCAGCCACTGTGGATGTAAGTTGAGTCAAATGAATTAATTTACATTCTGGATTGCTGGATGGAAATAGAAAAATAAAAGTTTTGTCACATAATCATTTGTTAATCGTCCAGGTTAATATAGTCATTAGCGGAAGCAGATTGCTAATTTAAATTCCAGGGCAAGCGTTGGATTTCACGCAAAGCTTGATTGGTTATGAGTGTCTCTATATGTTTAAGATTTAAAAAAAGAGAATAATCAGATTTAAAGGTTATTTGCAGTTAAGATTATATTTATATTGCCTGTTACATATTTATTCCTGAAACAGATTAATTAATGCTAGAAATATTAGCTGAATGATACACATACAGTGCTACATCGGTATACGTTCGTTTAAAATACATCCCATTTTGGAAATGTTCAAAAGTTTTGTTTGGAATACTACTGAGTTAGATGAGTCACGACTGCTCTCTCTGCACATGTTTACCTCTTTCAAGAAAATGCTACGACTGCCCATTAGTGTCAGTTGCTAATATTCTATAACAGTGAACTTTCAAGTGATTTCGGGGTTTTTCCAGTGAATGTTTCTTAAATTCATTAACAATACATTTTAGGAAAGAAAATGGAAAACGTCAAGCGACGAAGCAAAATGTTAGGATTACCAAAGAGGTGATAAAAAGAGATTGTTGAGAAGAATGGAGATGAAAAACCTTTCCAGAACTTGGCTGTTCCTTACCGTATGCTCACTACAATGCTATCTATGACTGTGGAAACAGAAATACTGTTAAAGCGGCTAACGTTGCGAAGGGGTGAAATCGATTCCCAAACAAAGATCAGCGACGTTAGAGCATGTTGAAAGTTTACTACTGATCTGTATAGCAGAAAAACATGTATTTACTATATCATGTGAAATGATTCATTTATGTACAGTTTATATTTCACCCACTGCTTTTATATTTTAGTATTAAACAATGCTATGATAACAACAATAGAACGTTCTATAAGAAAAGAATAATTATTTCTCCTTTATTTCTTACTGGAAACGTTCGTTTGTTACACATTCAAGGATCTAGAATGCATCAATGACGTACACCGAGATACCACTTTGCATAATATTGTAAACTGCTGTTCAAATTTAAGAGAAATTTACCACAAGTTCAAATATTTTTTATATGAAGATGAGATTTAACGGAATTTGGTAAAGCCATAGTTTGATATAATGCAGAAGAATGTACTTTACAACACCCATGAAAAACTCATGGTGGTACGTGAGGATCATCGAACTCGAAGGTTGACAGACGCAGTTGACAGTGGTTGCAAGATCGATTACAGTCCTCACTAACATTCATGCAGCTCTCACAACATGACTTCATACTACACTGGTGAAATAAATTAAGAAAATTTGTATTTTTTATCGAATTGCACAAAAAGAACTGAACTGAAGGAAAAACCATTGCTTCCAGATAAAAATGCAAATCTTGTACGGCAAATACGTAAGGGTACGCGTGTGTGTACGTGGAGCCAGCTGAAAAACAGGCTTTATAAGCGCGTGGAGGGTAAGACGAATTGCGTTCGCTGGCACACCTTGGCGAATTTCTTGGTGTTATCTTGCAACAATTGGTCAAATTAACATCGGAACAGTAAAATTGAGTAACCACCAACGTTTAAATGATGGAATGAGGTGGCGAATTGTCGGGAGCTAGAGGGAGGCCAGTCGCAAGTCCAGATATGCAGAGAGTTTAATTTAACGCCCAGCGTCGTGTCTAACCTATGGAAACAGTTCCAGGATACTGGATCCATCGAGAGAAAGCCTAGGCAAAATCGTCCAAGAGCCACGACGGCCAGAGAAGATCACTATTTGTCCATTTTAGCTAGGCGTAACAGAGAGGCTACAGCTTTTCAGCTCTCTCGGGACCTGTATGCAGCCACAGGAACCTATGTAACAAGGATGACTGTTTCCAAAAGACTGAATGAGAGAGGGTTGTTTGTCAAAAGACCGGCTGTTTGCGTCCCTCTCACGTCTACGGACAGCAGAGTCTGATTAGCATGGTGCAGGCAGCATATTGATTGAAGTACGGAGCAATGGGCGACAGTTCTGTTCACCGATGAGTCCCGTTTTAGCCTAAACACCGATTCTCGCCGTGCTTTCATATAGAGAGAGCCAGGCCCCGCTATCTACCCTGTCCGCAAAAACAACAATTGTGGCGGTGGCGGTGTAATGGTCTAGGCAGGCATCATGTTGGATGGCCGCACACCTCTAATATGTCTTTTACAGAGGCTCCGTGACTGGTGTGAGATATAATGATAAGGTATTGGAGACGTAGGCTAGCCTTTTCCGGTGTGCAGTGGGCCCTAAGTTCATCTTACAGGGCGATAACGCGAGGCCACATATTGCTCTTCTGGTCGACCAATTTCTCAAGATTGAGGATATTTGCCGGATGGATTGGCTAGCCAGGTCTCCAGACCTCAACCCTATAGAGCATGTCTGAGACGCTCTGAGAAGGGCCACTGCAACTCGTAACCCCCTCCGATGGAAACAGCGTTTTTGAATGAGTGGAACCAATTGCCTTCTTTCCAGTATGACATCACGCTGCGAGGTCTGTATGGCTGCAAGAGGGAACCATACCCAATATTAACCCATTTCTTTTGTGTCTTCTGCAACCGCTGTTTCAGAACTTCAGGCTCCTATGAGTGTTACACACGTACATGTGTGTCTATTATAACTGTTGAATGTTTATTTTCTTTGTATTACGTCAACCTATGTTCACACTAAATTTTATTAAAATCTGTCCAGTAGTTCTGGAGTCACCAGTGTAGAAGGGAAGCAGTTTATGATTCCCTGAAGCACCTGGTTCCACTCGTTTTGGTCCTGGAGGGTTCTTTGAGGGTGAAGGCGTGCTCTGCCAAGAGCATCCCAGGCATGTTATAGAGAGCTTAGGTTTGAATATCGGGCTGCTCAATCTATCGGGTTACTATCCTCATTTTCCAAAATTTCACCCCATATTAGTCCTAAGTAGACAAGGGTTTTCGATCATACAAATAAACCGGGGGTCAAATGAACAATGAACTCGACCGCTGTAATTCTGTAGTTCTCTAGTTTCTATGAAGGGCAATTTCAACTCGTTTTCTCTCTCTTAGATTCCTGCAGGACTTGACAAATGCATCGCTACAAAACTCTCGCAGCAGGACTGGCACCAACTGCCTCATTGATTCGCAAACTGCTCCATTTTTAGTATGATTTTATGTTTCTAGAATTGTATAATTATTGGAGGATACTTACACATCCCATTATCGCTGTTTTTGTTCTAAATTGCAATTTCTACTTTAGAACTTCCTCCGCCGATGAGTCTTTCTCGTGATATATATGTATACTATGACATATGTATACATTCATATACATGTATTTTATGACTGATATATGGCATAAAGAAAAGGACCAATAGACTCAATTTTATATACTCAAGAGTTTCTGAAATTAAAATAACTTCTTTTACAGAGTTTGTTTTGTATTATCACTAAACAATAAAATTTCTTTATCTTCCTTAACTTTATTTTCGTTAACCTCTTTACGAACCACATTACTGAGTTTCTGCTTTGATTAAAGTCTATAATCTCATATTATTTCTTAAAAGTCGATAAATGTCAGTATCGCTTTTGATTGACTGCCTTGAACAACCTGAGAAATTACCCACATGGCTCAGCGGAGCATTTTGAAAATAAATCTAATTAACCAGTAACTTAAGCGCTGTTATTCTGTAGTTTCTCTCCAAGCATTTTATGCCCTGGTCAACGGATAAACAATTTACGGTAATTGACCAATGAGAAAATTGTCAAACAAAATTTTCAAGAGAATTTTAAGTCGGTAGAAGACGGAAGATGTTTTAACAAATTTTACAATTCGTTAAAATTTTTTTTAACAATTTTCTATTGCGATGGGCTCATTTTATGTTAAATTTACTATTAGAAAGTATTAGCTATAGAAAACTTTTAGTATTATTAAGGAAATATATCCTTCATTCATTTTTGTACTCCATTTTTTGTGTACTCTTTATTACTGCATTTCTTCTATTATGTTTACAATCTCTTATTTAACATTCTATAGGAAATTTCAAAACTTAAGTGATTTCTTAATGCGTATTACAGCATTCAACGCATGGAAGCGTACAGGATCTAGTTCTGCTCAGAAAGTGTTAAAAATGTTATGACGAATTGATAATTGGAAAAAAGGAGTATTGAAATGGGGGGCGAGGTATATTAAATAAGATCTTAGTGATTTTGATATAAAAGTGTGATAATGCTTTCAGATTTTTAGGAAGTCTCAAGTATCTATATTTCATTTATATTTCATTCATATATATTTCAGGTATATATGTTTTCATTTTGGTCCTCGTAAAGCAAAACTTGGAAATTAATTTTATAAGTATTATTATTTTCTTTGTCGGAGTCAGTTGCTTTAACCAGTTAACTGTGGCGCCCTCGTTTAAGAGTGCGCACCGTTTTATATTGCCCGAATCGAGCCATGACGAGCATATTCGTCAATCACAGAGTAAGTTGCGCTGGTAATATATTGGATGAAAAAACTGGGTTAATTTACAAAATTGAAAATTTTACTGCTAATATTTACTTATTTGGTTAACATAAGCTTATATCACATACATATTAAACTAAAAACGCAATTAATTAAATTAAATATTATACATATAAAAGTAAGAATTTAAATTCCTGCTGTGTGAGTGATATTCAGCGAAACAGGGTACTTTGCAAATCGAACACCAGTAACGCGATTCCTTCCCGATCTTACGTTTGTAGCAATGCGAACACCTTCGCGTAGGGTTGTTTTTTTCGATGTTCCATGTGTATAATCCGGAACATGATTCTCGCCTAATTGGCTTATATTAGGTCTAAATGGACGAGTTTGTGTCGATTTATTTCTTTCAAGTGGATACGTCGCAAAAGTGTCTTCAATAAATTTGAGCAAAGGGTTGATACGCGATAATATTCCATTATTTTTTGTATAATATGAATGCATTCAGACACATAATAGCTAAGAAGTGGAGAAATATCTTTTTGTAGTACATTTTTAGTCGTTTTCTTGCTGTGGAGTACGCTATGATAATTCCATCGCTCATATCCACTCCACCCATTTTTAATTATAATCAATCACTAGCTCCGGTTTCTTTGTTATTATTTTTATTTTCTCTGTTTCTATTACGTTGCTTTATATGCGCGTTGCTTACATTGCTTTATACGCATGGCGAGTACACTCGTCAATACACAAAATCGTGCCGCTTCTTCTCCATGACGAGTATACTCGTGAATCACAGTTAACTGGTTAAATAATTGCAGAGTAGAAGATTTTTCTTTTCCAGTGATAACGGGCAGCCGCCTACTGAGCTTAGTTAGCTTTATGGCCAAAATCCCCATTATCGGACCTGCTTAATAACTTATGCCATATCCTCCAGATCTATCCTTGGGACGCAAACCAAGTATGTGCATCCACAGAAGGAAACTGTTGGCCAATTAATGAAAAGAGGTCCAGCAGCCAGGAAAGACAGGCAATATATTCAAACAATTCAATTCTGTGCATTATACAATATTTTCATGCACGGAAGGAAACAAAAGAGTTATATATATGCACATAATGCAATATTGTAAAGACATGAACTGTAGCAGAATACATATAGATGAAATGTGCACAAAATAATATTTACTTAAACATTTTCATATGAATACAGTTAAAAGCGCGGTATAAAATTAAGGCAAGGCATACGTTGTTATAAAAACCGAAAATGACAAATTATAGCAAAGCACACATTGATGAAATGTGGATATGATAATATTTGTGTTATAGAAAGATGCTTGCCTGTAAGCCATGGAGGGTTTTTAAATGATACCTTCTGGTATATGTACTTGTACAGTCAAGCAAGGAGTGATTAACATGACCGACGCTACTGCTTTTCAGGGTTCTTTACTTCTGAAACCAAAACGATGAATGTAGTAAATATATCGGCCATGCCTTGTTAGGCATAGTTGGATAATTCTAAAAATTGCCAGTTTAGAAATGTTCGTTACTGTTTGAGGGAGAATATCATAATTAATTCAGGTTTTTTAAATACTTAATTTGCTTTAGTTAGGATGCGTGAAACAAAATAAAATGTTGCAATACATGCTTTTTAACCCATTTAACATGACATTCTGTGCAGCGTAAATTAAAATAAGGAAACTGTTGGCCAGAAGGAAACTGTTGGCCAATTTCAATAAATAAAACAAAATTTCATACCAAACATTAAAATTCACGTTGAAAACCGTTTTCGTAATCAAAATGATTGAAATAAATTATATATTTTTTCCATATCTATTAAAAACCATTTAAAATTTTAATATAATGCGAGTGGTATAATAATAGTTAAAGCAATTTGTGTTTATGTAATTATATAAGGGTAAAATTTGCAGATTCATAGACTGATTATAATTATTATTAAAACATTAAAAAAGCTATCAAAATTCTCTTGAAATAAACAGAATGATATTGAAAAAAAACTTTTTTGCATGATCTTTCTTTTTCTCGTTATACGGGAAAAGAATTACTTCTGTTTCTGTTTGCATCAGTAACGTACTATTAAAAATTCGCAAGATTTTTTGAGTAGTCATTTCCTTACAATTATATATTCCTTACCTTTCATTTTTAGGTCTAACTCAATCATTTTTATACGTCTTACAGTGATTATAAGTTTGAAGAAATTTTGTCCTTCGTGACGGCAGGCATTCGTGTTATTGGAAAACATAGCCTGATAGCAATCGAGAAGACCGCATGTTAAGTCTCGGTTAAGACGTCGCTGATTTAGTCACGCTTCATCTTACAAAATGTTCTAAAAGAATCTATAAGTGGCGCCAGAACTAAAATATGGCGGACGATACTTCATCACACAGAAATTTGATAGATGGGTTCCCTACTTCTTAGTTTCCCTCAAAAAGTAAGGAGGAATATAAATAATTGTATCTATCATTACTATGTGTCTTTCTGGTGCAACTGAAAGGTACATCGGCTAGTACTGAACTGAAAAGTCATAAGGTCCGGAATTCACGTTCACGCAAAAGCGTCACTAATTTCTCATGTTTCTCGGTTTCAAAAAAATTCTAAATATTTCTATAAATTTAGAATCAAGATCAGCATAAATGTAACTTAAAAATAAAAGAACTCTAATTTATTTAAACTTAACTCTGATTTACACATTTAACTTACATATTGTTTCATCTGGTAAAACAGCAAAAATTTTACAATTTTACAGGCTACACCAAGAACCTTCATATGTAGATGACCGATAAATAAATGGCATAAACTAAATAATCTAATTAGCTAAATAAGCAACACAATAATATAAGTTGTAAAAACTAACCCTTGATACCTTAATAATTAATCTTTCAAATAATCCTTGATTCAAAAAACTAATTTATTCCTTGTACCAGTCTGTTATGAATTAATCCATTACTAGCTATGTTTTTCTTTAGTTCCTTCATTCAGTTATGCACTTGATTATTTGAACTCTTACAACTCACTTTCTGTATAAATAGTAATCATGGCCTAGGTGATAAAGAGAAGAATGGCTGAAATTTATCAAATAATTAGAAAAATAAACAAAAATACTGTCTTTTAGTCGCAAACCAGGGCCGTCTCATTCCCCATTACAGTGTTTTTCTGAAACTCTTAGCGTTCTTGTCAACTTTCATTTGGTACCACGTTAAAATTCTGTTTGTAGAGTCTTTTAACTATTATTTAATGAGCCATATTTCATTCATATTTTATATGCGCTACATACGAGCAGCTGATTAGCATAAAAATTTCCTTCATTTGTAAATATTTTCTCTTTTAGTACACGTACATTTGTATCTAGATCTACCTCTTCACCATTCAGTTCATTTTATGAATTCAAAAGCTGACTGCACACCCCGACAAGCTTATTAAGTTAAGACGAATTTGTTAGAATATATAAAAACTTGATTAGTTTCCACGTTATGCAACTCGATCAGATTTTACAAATCTTTCACTCATGTTCCGTTATACGTGAAAAATGACAATACTTTGCCTTGGTCTACAAATGGTTATCACAGTGGACTTTAGTTTCAGTTTTTATTTGCATAGGCGCTGTGTATAAATAATGTTTTAAGTTAACGAAAAGAATACAGAAAATGGTTCTTAAAAAACTTCTATAAGCGCCTTACAAGTTACTCACTTGGCTGACTTCTTTAGAACTCTTTTAACTCACTTACTGAGAGTTTGTAAAGAGAGAAACATGCGAGGATTTCCTATTTAAGTAAAGTATCTCGAATAAAGCATCGAACCAAGTCGTTAAGCAATGTGAAACCTCAAGATCTGCATTTACGCCTCGCCGTACTCTGACACAAAGCCCGGAAGCCAAATTTATTCACGGAGAGACTCAATAATAGATGCTCTGTTCTATTCATAATGTCATCTGGTCGGATGCGAGTGCGATCGATTTCTCACGCCAGCCAACGCTCTGTTCATGAGTTGATGTATTCTGTTATTTTTCAGAGGTGTTCAACAAATGGAAGTGCGTGGGTGGAGATCCATTTTTCCTTTTCTCTTGCAGCAAATTTTATGAATATTTATGTAATATTAGGGAGGACTTTACACAACTTGTCTTGTAAAAATCGAACTTTGCAGTTGAAGTGTCGGAAAAAATATATATAACAAATAATAATGCATTTCATATTCTTTTTTTATTAACAGTATCATTTTTTCAATAATTTTTTCTTTCACTTTTTCGTCTCATTCTAGATAGGAATTTTCATTACCTTTTACGCTTTTATTTGTATTAACTTTCCTCCTGAAAACCTAAACAGCATAATTTTATATTTTTATGTTCTTTATTATTCTTCCTTTTGCTCATCTCTCACTTTTGCTCATGACTTTCAGTATGCTTTAATAGTCTCTTATCTTTTTCTTGCAAGCTTCCCTTATGATGTATTTAATCGTACTTCTTTCTTTTATCTGCATATTCTTTGCTATGTTTTACTATATTTTTCTAGCCTTAATAACTTTTTTTATTATCCTATTCTAGTCATTATATAAATATCTAGCGCTATTTGATCTCAAACTGCGTTAGCGTCGGACAAAAAGTTGTAACGCAAGTATTTTTAAGACTTAAGTGATTTTGAAGGACTATCATATTTGCATCAGAAAATTAAAATAGATATATAAATAAACTTAAAACATATTTTATACGGAATAAAAAATGGAACATTTTCTTTATATTTTATTTTTTATTTCCTCCTTATTTACCTAACAAAATATTTATTTCTCCTAAATCAAATTGAAATTTTATAGTAAAATGTTCTCTTTTGATTTATTAAAAATTAATAAATAGAAGGGACATTTATAAGATTTACATTTCAGAAAATGTCACTATTTCGTTTAACGAAATTCAAAAACTCTGAAAACCAATTTATTTGTTTCTTTGACTTCGTTTTATACGGGTTTGCTAAACTAAAACTGGAATATTTAGTAACAGATGTTAGATGGTAAATATTTGAGATGCATAAAGTTATGTTTTAATTATTTTTAATGTAAATTATTATCATAAATTATTTTGTTATGAAAAATATTATCCACAGCTTTTATTAAAATTTTACATTATTACGTTAAATTGCACATTATTTTCAAACGATATCCAAACACATTTCAAATCATCTAAGTGAACATATTTCATCATACAATTTCCACAAGCGCCATTAATGCAACGCATTTGCTGTTGTAAAATGTAGTAAATTAAAGCACTTAATTCGTACAGAATTAGCTTTTATAGCCCAGTTAATTAGCTTAAATACTAGTTAATATCCGCTTCATTTTCGAATGAAGTAATTAATCCATTGGGCAATTAAATACGCAATTAATATTTTATTAGCGTTACTTACTACTTAACTATTTAATAATTAAGTGATTTAAAGGAATAAAAATGTCTTAAAAATAGTGTTAATATGCTTATTTTTAAGTAAGTTTTCTGAATGCAGTCAGGACATTATTTTCGAAATTATTCCCAGGAAAATTCATAATAAACATCAAATAAATCATAAAGTTTAAATAAAAATTCAAATTAAAGAAAAGTACTACTCTGCTTCACTGGTAGTAATGATATTTAAAATCCAATATTCGCTTTTATTTAAATCTTTTCTGAAAATTTATTGAGCAGTTGGTTGATACAAGACAGCGTGTAGTGGTTACTAGCTATGAAATAATGCCATTATTCTATGTATCTACATTCTTCTGTTATTTGTTATTAGTTGCTTTCACATGCAAATCGATGTTTTAATTTTCATTTCTACATACAAATAAATGGTTTCTGAATTCCTGCAGAACGTTTATCAACAAATGTTACAAATTTGCACACCAAAAGGCTTTAATAAAAAGGACGAAATTTAGCACCAAGGATTAACGCAACACCTGTTAACATGGCTAATATGCATCCTTCAAATTAACTTTGGGAATAACCTCAACTACTGAAGATGTATTTGCATTGAAAATCTCAAACACTGTTTTTCGGAGGGGGAGAGGAAAAACTCCATTTTAGCTTAATTTCATGCCTTAAATAGCACATAGACAAGTTCGCTTGGGGACTAAATACTGGGGGGTCTGCGACAAGCTGAGCACTTGTTCAAAGCATATGCTTACGCACCCCGGGGCCCACGGTCAAGAAAGCAGATTTCAGGGCACTGCAGACCTTGGCCCATTAGGGCTGTTTGCGCTACTGAGTTTAGTTTTTAAATAGCACATTAAGACTCTTTTCATAACTGTTAATGTATTTTATGCTACACGAATCATGTACATTACCACAAAAATGTGTACATTGCAACATTTATATATATATATATACAGATGATACGTGTAACAGTCTGAAAATTAGAAGAGTATAAATAAAAGAAGCAAAATTTGTTTTTCTTTGAGCATTTTAAAATTTTCTTTAGAATATTTTTGTTTAACAGATGTTTGACAGTAATGTCAACATCAAAATGTCAACAGAGGTAATATAATCAGTATGTAAAAGTGATGTTTTAATGACTTTTCAGTAAATCTGCATGATTTATATATATATATATATATATATATATATATATATATTACGTGTTTCATTTATTTTGCGTACTTTCGCATGGATATTTAAATAGTATTTGCAGCAAAAGGTTTTTTCTGTAGAAGTTTGTGTACTGAATTCACATATTCGTCATAGATGATTCTAAAATACTGTTATTTTAGTTCTAATGATAAATGATAAGAAAAGGGGTATAGGCAGTCTGATTCACTCCTTAGATGGTTGCAACTGGTGGATTTTTGATACGAGAACAGATTACATCAAAACTATTCCTAAAAGATTTTATTTGAGAAAAAAATGAATCAGGAGCTCAATGGATAATAGTAAATCATCTCATATTGATCTGGTTAGCGTAAATACAAGTACATGTTTGGAAGCTACCGGTACCTGTCCTCGTACCGAGTTAGGAAAGCTGTCGCCCTCAAAAGTATTAACCACCTAGAGCTATTAGCATCTTATTGCCAAATATAAAGTTACTGAGATACTTCACATAAAGGTCTGAATACCATTTTATAAAGCATCATGATGAATAGAAGAAAGCCCGCCAGAATCTCAGTCAGATTTGTTTAGTGAGAATATTGATGCTTTGTAAGTTATACAGTTTTTATGAGCGAGTAGTTAATTAGGAACGTATTGCTTATTTTGCAAGATACATTTTATTAATTAGGAAACGTTAGTGCTTTGTAAGTTGTTTAATTACATATAAGTGTAAATACTTAGCTAAACACTAATGATTTGCAGTATATAAAACTACAGGAAAGCCATTAATCAGAGCAACGTCCGTACTTATGATTTAATTAATTATAGTACAGAAGAAAAGAAAAATTAATTGGAGTTCATTGATTATATGTCTCTTTTTTAATTATTTACAATGAATTCATTGATCTAGGAGGTTGCTTTTAATGTAATATCACATCTCAGTTCCCTGTGGTTTCTACCCAGCTTTTGAAGACAGGATCTCACTAACTATTACACACAAATGCTAAATAAAGGCAGAAAAACCCCTACAAAAAACTCTCTTACCCCTGCATTACTGCAAGTTACCAAATCGAATGAAAGGCTAGTAAAGTAGTCTAGACAAAGTAGTTATGAATGAAATCGAAGTACATTCTTTTATCTTACTCTTTCCATGATATTGTCTTTCATGAAGTCTGGAGCAATTATTTTAGAAACTAGTCTCTGCTTATTGCTTTGTCCAAGTTTTTCCCAGAGTTACTATGGATGTGGACAGTCTAGACGTTTTGTTATTTTGTAGAAATATATAATTGATTTTTAAAAAAATGACTAGAAATGAAATGAGAGTTACACAATGGATACAATAGTTTACTGAGATCTCGAGGACGACGTTATAAATAAATTTATATACTACAATGGCTACGGTAGTTTACTGAGATCCTGAGAACTACGTTAGAAACATTTAGTTACTAAATTGTCCAAAAAATCAGGTCCAGATTGTTTTTATAAGCTTTCATTCAGCAAAATCTTGGTGCTTGTAGCTAATAGAAAAATAATTTATGATACAGTTACAGAAGATTAAACAATTATCTTTCAAAATTCATCTAAAAATTTATATTCGAATAATATACGCATGTGATAACAATGTTTCTATTGCAATAACATAATCAGTTTCTATTACAATCACATAAGTACAATTGTCAAATGTTGGTCATCGATTTTCAGATTATTTCTTGATAAGCTATCGAGCTCAAATTTTGCACACATACTGCTTGTAAATAACACTACAATAAGGAGAAACATTCTTTTTTCAATTTTTAAGCTAGCTTTAAATATTTTTTAATTAATGTCTGAACGAAATTTCGAACATATCGTTCTTTAACGAATAAAGTAAATTCCTGACCATTTCTACTGCTTATTCAATGAAGCAGAGCGAAAGAAATTTTTGAATGAAATCAATAAAGTTTTCACCAAATTTCTAATATATTGGCAAATTTTCAAAAATCGCTCGATATTTTACTCTTTGACGTACATTATTTTAAATTTCAACACCTAAAAATATGTTTCATACAAAATTATTAAAATTTTACTGATTATAAGATAAACGCTTTAAAATAAGAATGATAAAAAATATTAACTTGGCGCTTTTCAACATTTAAACATTTTTATAAAGTATGTTAGATTCTGAAGGGGAAAAAATTCGGTTCTCGTTTGTTAATGCAATTTCAAGTTTATGATGTCATTACGTTGGTTAGACGATACTTCTTGCTCATAATTTTTGTTTTTCTTCATGATTTGATTTTGAGGAGAACGCTATTAATAAGATATCCGTACGCCGTGACATGACATATGAAGACTACTGGAATAGAAACTCGCACGATGTTAGAATAGCTTTTAATAAAAGCAACATGTGTAAGGGCTAATGTAGTAATTCGAATTCAAGGAAAATATGATCTTGAACCTTTGTGAATAATAAAGTTCGGGAAAATTCTCAGACATTGCTTTATATTTAGATGATATCGTACTGATTGATATTAATAAAACACTACGTATACCAAGATAACTAGGAATTTTTGTTGTAGCTTAAACAATGTTGAGATCTAGCGTGCATGTTAGCAAAGGACTTATCAAGGAGCTATTGGATTTTTAAAAGAAATTAAACGGTTTTAATTTCGGGGCGATCAAATGTGTGAAACAAGCTTACTATTACTTTTCATAAACTCTGCTGAAATCCGCTTATACAGTATTCAGCCCACATCAGAACAATTTTCTATCAAATACAGTTGCGGTAGAGTAGAAAGAAGGATGTTTCGTGTAATTTATCATGTTTCATATTACTATAAAAATACAAGACAGCACCATAGATTATGCAATAATTTATATAGGAAACTGTTATCCGTACAAATATTGCTAAGAGCAACCCCCAAGTATACGTTGCTGTTAACAAAGTAAAATTACTCGAAGGGCTTAAAATGGAGAGGCTTGATAACACAAGTTTAGTTTGTTTTGAAAACTTTTCTAACTCCTGTGTCGTACAGAGACTTATAGATATCTTTGTTATTGACACAGTATAAATTCCAACATTTTAATTAAGATTCAATAAGTAGTCGCTTTTAAGTAATGCAAAATAGCGAAAAGCCGGTTGGGGCAAGTACACGTTACCGGTTGTACTTGCCTCAACCGGCTTTTCGATATTTTGCATCTTCTGTACATTAAAATTTCGCTTCAGGTTTCTAATACTATTATTCCACACGAAAATTTGTATTCTCTGTAATTTAAAGTCAGTACGAGTTCTTAATTTAATGATGCTATTATAAATCGTCTGTATTTACCTAATAAACTATTTAATGAACTTAATTGATGCAGTGGTCAAATAAAATTTGCATGAACGATGCCGTTTCCCTGATTCAGGTCTACATTTCTTTTACATTTTTCTTTTTATTTCTTTTAGTATGTTAACAGATAGGATTTTCTTCTATGTCGAATTTAATGCAATTGTCGCTAGACAAAAAGACTAATGTCTTTAATTATGTGACTGATAATATTGTGAATCTGATAATACGATGAAAAAGTAAGATTTTATCAATCGATACAATCCTCTGAATCTAGCACTGATTTTTGTTTTCGCTGTGCAGATGAAGGTTAGAGGTATATAGGAATTCTTCCATCAGTCTACTTCATGGACCAGAATTTAATTCATTAGTGAAAATCGTCATTTATTGAACGACAGAAATGAAGGAAAGTGTTATATTTTCAGTTTCAGCCAGATTTTTCAATGCAGAGGCGTAAAGCCTTCAATTAAAATGTAGAGAACACAAATTTGTAGTGTTTCTTAGTCTTATTAGTTTGACAACGGAGATACGTAATAGAACGGAGGTGAAAATTTTACATTCTTAAGAACTGATAATTATTTGAACATTACCTAAAAGCTAAAACGTTTATTCTGATTTTTAATGTAGGACTTAATGTCCTTATTTAAATTCCTTCGCAGTAAGTTTGATTCGTGTAATATCTAAAACACACATATTGGTCAGAGTAAGGAATTTGCATGCTTTCCGAAAACTTGGATGTTTGGTTTACTTCTTAATTGAGTATATCGAAGCTAACGATGATTTTTCTATCTTACGTGCTTCCGTTATGGTCTTTTCTAACTGCCTAGTAATTACCTTCCACATGGAGAATTCACAAGAACTCCATATAAGTAGTCCCTTTGCTTAGTAACGAGCCGGAAAACAACTGTTAACGTTCAACTTTTCTTCTTCCATTTAGCCATTTGTTTATTCTATTGAAAATAAACATTTTTTAGATATTTCTTGGATAACTAAGCAAGTACTTCTAAACAATACCTAATCAGAGTGACAGTGGTTTGGTTTATTTGATTACGGAGAAGCGCTCGAGGGCTATCTGCCAAAGGAAAGGAATGCCTTCGTGGAGAACTCTAAGAGAATATGGCACGTACACACGTTACACATGGGGAAAACCACGAAACTGCTCGTGTAGCCAGTCTGTTTGCGGGAGAAACAAGCCTCCAGAATGACACCAGAGTGACTCACAGCCTCCAGAGTGACAGTGAGGAAGATTTTGGTAACGCACAGATATTATTCCACATAAAATTTTCTTAAAAGAATACTGATGTCGTAGAAAACAATTGATAGTCAGATATAAAACAAAAATCCGCGTTATCGCGATTCAGAATAAAGCTTATATAGGAGATAATATTAAGAACAGCGCTCAGTTTGGATAAGCGCATTCATCATTAATCCATTAATATAATCAATTCATCTTTATTTTCATTGTTATCTTCCTGAATCTTAGAAACACATGACTGAAAATCCACAACAGGTGATCCTTGGATAATTCTGTGCAGAACGTTAAACATATACCAAGTAACAATTCCATGTTACAAGCAATCAGCCATTAAACTCATTAGTGAGACCTGTAATATTAATTTCAATGTTCAAACATGCGGCAACGTTGCTTCGGAGATAGTTTTGGTGCCCTGATCAAAAGGTAACAACGGACCTGGAAACCACGGTCAGATTTTCCACTTGCGGAATTACGCTATATTCCATTGACGCTATTAATTCGAAATGCATTCGCAGTATACAAAATTCCATGAAATACTCATTCCACAAGATTTCTGGGCAGAATAGACGAATGCATCCGATTTCCCGAGCTGAAATGTTCCTTTGAAGAGCGCCATCTGTACAGGCAATTGAAGTCGTATGGTGGATAGAATTTCAGTACTTTCAGACTATTTATTGCTCTCAAAAGTCTAATGAAAAGTTTTAAAAATTCGATTTTAAACATTTAACTTATGCAAAAGTGTACTTAATGTAATTTTGATTTCTCATGTGTATTACTGCCCAAATGAATTTATTATTCTCAGTATAACATAACATGGATTATAGTATTATCTATTTCCTTTAAAAGGTATATTTTATGTAGATTCTTTAATATAAACATTCAATAAGAGATTTAGGTACAAGACGTTTGTTACTACTAACGGTAATATTGTTATACTTGTAAATTATACCTGATGTAAAATTATTTTTGTTAGGTCTAATACTAATTTGTATAAAATAATTTCAGAATAAATTCATTCTCTCTGTTACTTAAAATGAATCTCCATTTATTCATTTTATAATGTTTTGAGATGAATACATGAATCTTTATAGGCCCAGATTGTGTCTGAACTCGTTTATTGTTAGATGGTTTGAATATTTACAGTGGAATCAAATTTAGAAATTATTAATGTCAAAATCCATAATAATAAAACGAAAAAAGTTGCAAAAATTTACATTGTATTAAAATTTGTAACTAATTATTTTGTTTTGTAAATGTCAAAATCCATAATAATATAACAAAAAAAATACAAAAATTTATATTATTTTATTACATAGGTAAACATGAGCATATGGTGAAGTTTTATTGTAATATTGTTTATTTTAAGAGCATTTTACAGCTGTTTACTGAAAGAGGTACAAAAATATAAGACTGACAGTCGATTACACATTTTCAATAAATTCACTTCGTTGTTTTTTTAACAAGGTCTAGGTATTCAAATTAACTTATCTAATTACTGGTAGACCTATACTTTTGCTTGATTATTTTTAATATTTGTCTACGAATTTCACATATAAAGAAATAAGAATTATGTTATAGCCCACCAGGAGCCAAGTGCGTAAGGTCTCTGAACTTTCAACATGAATCCAAATTCTGGCGAACGAGCTACATATAGAAATTTACGTATTTTTACCATGTGTAACCTACATGCGAACTCTTTTTTCTTAGAAAGTTCTATGTGAATGCATCTCGCTTCTTAATAATCTTGCTGTGACTTGAGAGAAATCGACACTTCCATTAGAATCCAATTACACCCTTTCAAAAGTTCCATCATTTTGTTTAGATTTCCCTCTTTGACACGCAAAAAATTTTTAAATATTCCTTCTCATTTAATTTCTTTTTATTTCGCAGTCAACGCCCGATTTTACTTTTCTTAGATATGACACATACGTACGCAAAATATTAATGTAGATAGATTTTGTCTCATTTCAACGTCATTCTGCAAATGTTATAAAATCGTCAGCACCTCGTCAAAGACGTGAAATTTCATTTATTTTACTTAAAAAGGTTTTATAACTTGTTTTTGCAGTTTAATGTTATTGTAAAAGACAATCATGTAAATGTCTGAGATAAATGTAAAATATTTTAATTTAAATTTGTTTCTCCAAAGAGTCAAATTTTTAAATGAACACGCTTTAAAAATTTGTTTTTATTCCTTGTGGTGCCGAAAACAGCATCTGTTTAGAAAGTGCGCAATCTTCATTTCAAGTATTTACATACATTTTTAGATATAAAAGTAAAACATCTTTTATCACATCTTCTAATGTATTAGTAAATGTCGAAGAATGGCCTGTCAATATACTCTTTAACATGCAAACTTTTTTATGAAATATCTTATATAAACTCTTTCCTTTTATCACTCGACTGCAGGCTAAGATAATACAGGTTTGGAAATTGTAGCTGTTTTCTATAAGCCGTATTAAAAGATTTCTTAACAATAATGTTTTATTCGTCCTACTCAAAAATTCTTATCTTATGTTTCATCCCACACGTAATTAAATTTTGAAATCAAAGCTTAGCAAAATTAATTTTAATTTCTTCAATGTCGGATCATCGAGACCATTTTACTGTTACCTGACCCGTCAGAAATAAAATAGATAAACACGGAAAAATTGTACTTAGTCACTGATCATTTCTTAATAACCAAACTATTTGCGATATTTTCGGTATTTCATATGAGTAGAGCATAATACAACCAGTTTCTCATAAAAGATTATCCATGAAAGAATCTCTTCTTATGCACAAATGAAGATGCGATACCATAGTCAATTAACCGCTGCCCAGACGGTATAGTGATTAGGGAAGCTTGCTGCGGTAGCGAAGAGCTTGAAGAAGCGAAGGGGGTCGGAGAAGGCATGGCTGTAATTGTCCGTCCTTTCATAGTAGGTAACGGTGGCCGAACTCTTAGGTGGTACTCATCTTACAATAAAGTGGTGGCCACTTTATTGTGAGTGGTGTTATTGTGGTGTCTTTTTTGTTATTGAAAGTGGTGGCATTGGTAGAAGCTAAGCCTATCTAAGTGCCCGCCAATGGGAAAAGAAAATTATAATCTATTAACCCAACATTTTATAATGATAAATCAAAGACAATGGAACTATATAGTAAAACATTTAAAATAAAAATTTCAATAGGAGTGACTATAGGAAAGAAATCAAATTACAAAAATCGCTTCCACTACTGTCTCTATTGCCCAACCACATTAGAGTCAACTTGATTTTGGCTCCTATTTCTCTTACCTTTGTCTTGTGTGCAGCAGCTGAAGCACATAAGGAATGCTACTTAATCTTATCAAGCAATCCTAAGATAAGCTTTATTTCCAAGACTATTCAGTCTTCTTTGTAAGTGAATGAATATGTCATCTTTTCTAAAGTAGTACAACATTCTGCAGTCTTTGTAGCTTTAAATATTTTCTATTTCTTACTAGCTTTCCAGTAACTGAGAAATAAGATCTCAGAAACGTGGTCGTAGGTCCCAGACTAAAATTCTTGCGAATGATTTTGCTGTGTGGGCATTTCTTTTCTTTCTTTCTTTCTTTTTTTTTTTTTTTTTGTTTTGTTTTACCCAAGTATAAGGTAAATACGACCCAGTTCTTTCAGAAAGGCCTCCACAAATGCATTTTATTATCAAGTTGATGGGCCATGCATGCTTTTCCTTAGTTCATGTATCCAACCAAAGAACCTAATTCGCCCTTAAGCGCTTTTCCTCCTTTTTACCTCTCTTTTCTTTCCATTGTTTGTAGCTGATTGCTGCAGATAAACTAAGACAAATTTTGAAAGTTCTTGTGCTAACATTTATAATGCGTGTCTCTACTGTTTCACGTTAACTGAGTTTCATGTTATTTTTATTGGTAGATACTGTGATATTTTAGTATTCGGTTTGACCCAAATTTTTGTAACATGTATCTGGAATGTTACTATTCAGTTGCATCAAGATATATTTTGTGAAGCGGTGTATTACTAGCAGTTTATACTTGAAATCTACGAATAATATTTGCATACCATATACATAGTACTGTATAATATTTTATAATATTTAAATGGAATCTCATGCATTAAAATTAATGTTCCAAAATTTTATTACGTTTAGAAGCTTAAACAAAAATTATCTATAATGTATTATTTCATTAGTTTTGCACAATAGTTCTTGATATAATGACTTAAATGTTACTCCCATATTTTTCAAGTTCATTCATTGTAATGAGATGATACCAGCATGGAATTTAAGCTTCAGTAAAATCTGCTTGATTATTTGAATTCTTGAGACTAACTGTCATTTTTACAATCATGCAAATATTTTCAATTGGAAGTGAAATACAGGGTTGGACAAGCCTCTGTAATAACCATCTGTCTACTATTTGTGCTCAATAGCAAGGGACATTAACATTTTGAAATATACAAATATACAGGGTGTCCATAATTAAACATGAAATTTGTGAGCAGTCTGTAGCAAAACCTATGGAGCAGAATAGTATGAAAATTTGGTAATGGCAGAATGAAATTATGGGAATTTTATCGAGGGAAAAAATGAGTTTTAAAAACCACATCCAAATGGCGTTCAGCAGTGTAAATTATTGGCATATGCAAATGTCGTAACCATAGTAACCCTGTGCGCGCACAGCAACCCTATAAAGATGGGAGAGGTGAACCGCAGTCATAGTCGTTAAGAAGATGACGTTGACTCTCCAGGAACGTGCTTTCCTGGTGAAATTGTTTTACCAAACTGGAGACTCTGCTACCGAAGCGTTGCAGAAATGTCGGTCTTTGAAGTGGTTACGAAACGGTCTACTGACTAGTCAAGGACTAACAAACATTATTAGAAAATTTGAAGCAAGCGGAACATTGTCAATTCAACCACGAAGGGACGAAAGTATGTTGCAGCACAAGTAGTGGATGATGTAGAGACGATAGATCGCAAAACACCGGCAGCACTAGTGTTCGGCCTACTGCCGCATCTGTTGACTATCCTCGTTCCACGGTTCATAAGATTCTTCAAAAGGTCTTACGCTACTATCCCTATAAACTGTCGCTAGTGCAGCAACTCTTACCAACTGATTTGGATAGTCGACAAATCTTTGCACTGCAGTTTCTTGCGCGAGTTGAGTTCCAGGATGAATGGCCATGGAACATTTTGTGGACCGATGAGGCCCACTTTCATATGGAAAGTGTGCTTAACACGCGCAGTTGCCGTATTTGGACTGCTACAAATTCACATCAATTCCTAAAAATTCCATTACACTGTTCGCATCTAACGGTTTGGTCACAGGGCCTGTGACATGCACCGTCACCGGTCAACGTTACGTTTCATTATTACAGCAATCCATTATTCCGGCTCTTCAGGCAAGGCAATGTGATACAACTATGTTTATACAGCATGGTGTCCCTCTACACATCGCCCGTTGGGTGAAACAAGTGCTCTGCCGCCATTTCAATGACGGCAGAATCATCAGCCTGCAATTTCCTATAGCTTGGCCTCCTAGATCTCCCGACTTGAATCCTTGCGACTTTTGGCTGTGGGGATACGTTAAGGGCACGGTCTACCGTGATCCCATCACATCTCTATCCGACCTTAAAGAAAGCATAGAACGTCATGTGCGTAACTTTCCCCAGTTTATGCTGTTTTCAACAGTCGAGCATGCGATTTTACGCTTCCAGGTAGTATCAGACAGTGGTGGACATCATATCAAGCATGTTTTGTTAACGTTTGTAGATTAGTTCTCAATACAGCTATGATACGCCATCTAGGAGTGGTTTCTGAAACTCATTGTTTTTTTTTCCCTCAATAAAATTCCCATCATTTCATTCTGCCATTACCCAGTTTGAATACAATTCCACTGTGGAAAAAAAACGTTTTTATATCCAGCGTGCAAGATCGTCAATCGAAAATTCTAAAGATATGCTGTTTTTAAATATTTTATTGTGTATTTACAGATTTCCTAAAACTTTAACAGATTTTTGATTAACAAACTCAACAATTTCAAAACGAGCAAGGGTAACACTGTACCGGGAGGGAAAAAAATTATCTCCACCGCGCGAGACTGCCTAACAAAAATTCTAGATAGGCTGTTTTTAAATATTTTTAGCCCAAAGGAACACTAGCCCAAATGCTCTCGAAACGTAAATGAAATAAACGCCCGTTGGGTGTAATATGAAATCTGAAAGCTTTCATATTTTTTTTTAAATTTTTAATTGGTTGAATAATGCTTCATATGAGAAATTTTTTCTTTCAATGTTTTTCAGATAATGGTGTTATTTTAAAACATTAATACGCTTTTAATTCCATTTATCCAAAATGATACATAAAGTATTACATTTAAATTGTAATTACTTTTGATCAATCCTTAGAATACGTGTTTTCAAGCAATGTTGCACCAGTCGTTTTACTTGTTCGGTGTCGGACAAAGTGAGTTTAAGAAGAAAGCAAATTTTAAACAGTTGAAGTTACTGATGAATGCAGACTATGATAAAATTTTGAAAAATGATAAAATTGAAAGCTGCGATAACATTAAATATAAATGATAAATTTGAAAGCTGCGATAACATTAAAAAATATTCTCTCCCTTGAAATAAAAGTTTCTCTCTTTTGAAGCTAATTTTAAAGAAATATATAGTCATTACAAAACGCATTGTTCGGGCTCTACACAAACGAAAACTTTCAGAGCAGAGTAAATATCCCTAAGGTTTTATGCTAACGTACTTAAATAAAAATTAACTCCTCAAAAAACGTGTCAGCTCTTGCAAAGTATTCAAGATTTAAAATTTTGTCATAAGCAAGAAACAAAGGCAGTTTTAATGAAGAATAACCCTATTGGGAATAATCTTAATTACGAAACTTTAGATATTTTTTTTTCAATAGCATTTTGGATAAAACTCTAAAGAAATTACAATCATTTTTTTCTTGAACTGCCTTTTGTGTTGACTTAAATTGCATAAAATACTTAAAATGTTTTGCGGAGAATAATTTATAATATTAATAAATAAGTATTACTTTTTGCTGGATGATATTTATATTTGTCTTTTTTACCGATCGTCTTTATGCAAGATAAAACTAAACAGTATTCCTCAATATTTATGACAGAGAGGGCAACTGAAAAAATCGTGAATAACAGTCGTAAAGCGAAGACATGTTCAAATTTTAAAATGAATTAACTATGGAAAGGCTAAAGTCTATGAAAATTTTAGTGATGTTTCATTTAGGAATAACATGACAAATTTGAAAACGATATCACTTGGAAAAGATTATCACAGAGAAAAATGCTTTTGCTTGGACAGTAAAATTAAAAAAATATCCATCCTAGTATGATCCTGAATTATTGGAGATATTAATAAATAAAATTTTTATAAAGCGTTTTCAAATAAATATTCTGTTAAGAAGTTACGCATTTTTCTCTTTCGTACATGAATTCTTGAAAAACAAATTTAAGAAAAACATGGAAAATATATTTTAAAGTCCTATTTGTAGAAATGTTAAAATTAAAAAATCATGTTTATAAAAATTTAATTTAAATGCAGCTCATAAAACTATTAAATCTCCATTATTTAATAATGCATACACTTCACAAATGTCTCGAGCAGTTTCCGTAGTTTAGCACCTCGACTAAATATAAAAATCTGACGTGTGCACCACATGGCTTCCTTGTACGGAATATTAAATTATACCCATTTTTTCTTGCATTTCATTTAAACTTATTGGATTGAATGAAATCTACTTCGTCGATAGCGCATGAACCACAATAAAATAAATACACTTGTTAAAATTCACTATATTTGTTTACCATAGCGACACTCTGGCCCTAGGTTCACTTAACAGCGTTACATTTCGTTAATTTTTTAACTCAGAATGCACAAAATTTATATCATCTTAAGAATTATCTAGTCGTTGCCACGTGTTCTATTCAAATATTATAATAAATCTAAAACGATGTATAAAAAAAATTAAGCAAAGAACAACAACAACAAAAAAGAAGCAGTTTTTCAAAGACGATTCAGTATTTCTCATTCAATTAATTCAGTTCGTGACAAGGCAAAAATACATTAAAACTCAAGATGTCTGTATTGAAAATTATAAAGCAAATCTTAAACACGTATTTCCTCGAAAAAATTCCAGAATGGATTAAACATGATTTAATTCGCAATAATAAAAGAAGGTGTTATCTTTGTTATTGCGAAGCTTACTTTCTCTAGAATGGCAACAAAACTGCTATTCTGCTGTTTCAAATGTAAACAACAATGGCCACCATGGAAAAAATTATTAGGCTTAGCGGCACTTAAACAACATTAAAACTGTTGATAATTGTACAAATATTGCATACAGATTTACTAAAGGCATAAAAACCTTAACCGGAAGATAAGAACAACATAATTCAATTATTTTTAAAGCAAAAACAATAATAAAACTGAGATCACTGAGCCGAGAGTAACAGAGTGGATATATATGTACGAGTATATATATTCTTTTCGTGCGGCCGATTGCAACCAAAATATGAGGTGCACATCTACATGTTATAGCATTCTATATACAAAATTTCAACGTTCTGAGGCTACTCGGTTTTGAGTTATGCGAGATACATACGTACGTACGTACGCACAGACGCGACGAAAAATTCTCTTTAGAATTCATTTTAAATAAGTTTTATAATTTGTTTTGGGGGGAAAGTCCTATATATCCTGTCCTTTCGTACGGATGTCACGCAAAATCACCGTTAAATTGCATTCAATAGCGGTGAAAATGGATATTTACGTTGATATATGATGCGTGAAACTTTTCGCGATTACAATACTTCCTTTTTTACTTCGTACAAGGAAAAAAAATAGAAGATGTAGAAAATTATCTTTTTTGTCGATTTGACATTTCATTATAATGACAGGAAAACAAAAGATCGTGTATCAGCATAAAACATTAACACGTTATTTTGTAGAGTATATAATTCTCTATTCAATAGCATGAAACTCATTGCCAAAATATTTTATTTTTCACGCACGGCCAGGACTTATGAGCCACCGCAATATGTAGGTATCTTTCTCGCGTTGTGGAAAAACGCCGGCATCTGGAGCCACCAAATTTTCAACCCGCATAGTCTTCCATCTGAACAATTGGACCTCGAAGCCCAAATTTTGAATTTCGAGTTACTTTTCTACTTATTTTCATTTGTGTGATTTAAAGAAATATAATTAAGAAACTCAGCAATGTAAAATGAAGTACTACCATTCGGAAAAGCGTAAGGTAATTACGCTTCAAAATTAATCATAAAATTCGGCGATTTATAAAAACGTGTTGCGACTTGACAAAGCGTAAGATTCTTTCATATTTAATCAACAAACTAAGGAGGTTAGGATAAATAGAGTAAGCCAACCTTGAAATGCAAATGAATCTATGAAACGTCACGGTATGACGTCACGACTCACAATGGCAGCTGCCATAAGAGGACTTCTGGTTGGTTTTGTTAAGATTCTAATCGGTATTCCCTACATTTTAGCTATTCAACACTGAGCATTTATAAGCTTTCCTTTCTAATGTTAATATTTAATGTAAAAGTTTTCAACTTGGAAAAAAATCAGAAGGATTGCAAATAACTCTTTCAGATTTAATCAAATCTAGGTTCATGAAAATGTGTAAATCATATATTTATAACACAAATGTATACACGGTAAAACCTGGAAGATGAGTGGACGTTTCAATGGTATTTTATGCAGATCATGCCAAAAACACTTTTATTTGCTATTTTCCATTGCGATGCTATTCTTGAAGAGTTTCGTTTTTCACGCCATTCCATAAGTAATGTAGCCTTTTGAAGCAAGTTCTGAGTTCTGAAGAAATAAAAAATAAGTAAGACTAATAATTAAATATATATTCGCCATTAGAATCAATAATATATATCTACTATTGTAATATGTTTTTATGAAATTTTAAAAGCCCCAGGCAGCTTGAAGTTCAGTTCCAGGTTCGTATTTCCATCAATTAAACAAATTGTACACGCACAGTACCACCAGTCACTAGATGGATCATTAGAAGGAGAAGCATGGAATAGTTTCTACCTTCCCTTTCAATTAGCATAAATAAGTGTACGTGGAATCAAAATGCCAGGCTTAGGTACTATTCCAAATTCCCTCAAAAAAGGATGGGCAATTGAAGACGATTAATTAAAGTCTTCTTCCAAATGAACAGCTGTAGGTGCTTTTTTCCTTTTAGAGCTTTCAACACATCATTATCAAAATAAACAAGACATCCCCAGCGATGGTAACTTTCAAGCTAAGGTAATCTTGTCGAAATTTATATAACCATTATTGACACCTGCGAATATTACAAATGCCTTTATTATACACTTCCTTCGCATTTTACAGCATTATATGCACTATTACCTTTTTTGTTGTCATAAAGCATTGCATGTTTGATGCTCTTCGGTGAAAGCCATTAGCTGAGAGGGTTCTCAAAGCAACAGAGTAGTATCCACGTTTTTGCAAGCAAACATTTATCTGAAGAAGCTGTTTTTTCTCAGTAATAGTTATGCATCCATGAACATCAGGTGTTTAAACATGTTATAATGTATTTTAACATATCTCAAGAAGCTGTTTTTTCTCAGTGGTATTTATGCACACATGAAAATCAGGTGTTTAAACATGTGAGAACGTGTTTCAACACATCTCCGAAAAACACAATTATTGGAAAACTTCATAATTTGTTTGCAGACAGAATTTAGTTGAATAGTAAATTTGACCTTTTTATATGTTTATGACGATACACAAGAAAGCAACTTGTTAGTTACATTGGAATTTCACGGTTTTTACTATGAATAATATGAGTAAGAGCCAGGTTTCTTTAGTAAATCCTGCATAAAAGCGTTCCTGCTCCTACGCAAATAGTTGTCATATGTTTTGCCATGATGAAAATAAACCAAACCATTAATTACCTCGCTTTAAATCATTATAAGGAAATAGAGGTATGCAAATATTTTATGCAAAATTGCTAATTTGAAATGACATATTGTGTTAAATATTATTAAACTGAAATTATTAGCGTTGAGTCTAAATGAAAATTATCCTTCTTAAAAGTGTTTATAGATTCAGAATTACCGCACAGTTTCATAAGAGTTCTTTCCTTTGTTTGTGAATCATCTGGCAACGCCTAGAGAGATACTTCTTAAGTCTATCCTATCTTGGGAGTAAATCTCAACATACGGAATGGTGGAATAGAGAAGCAAGGCAGATGCACAAGACCTGAAGCACAATAATCTTACTATGCCATTGTTCAAGACTTTCGCATCGTCGGTGAGAGCAGGATGCAGATAAAGCCGAATTCTAAATCCAGACTATTGTGGTCAAGAAGAAGCTGACCTCTTTATTGTGGAAAAGTTTACTCTGGCAAGATAAAATTGCTTGGCCTTGGTTTGAGGGGTCGGCTTAAATATTGCAATGTGTTTTGAATCTATATATCTTGAGTGTAATACGCTCAAAATTTGAAAGTAACTGAGTGCTAAATTGAAAAATATTTAATATTTTTTTGATTATGATTAAATAAGGAACAGTAATGTTTAATTAATTATTTCTTAAATTTGTATTGAGTATGGCAGTATATAAATTTAGGATATACTAGTTAAGTTACGTTTAAGATGTTTATTCTTATCCCATTTTCTGTTCTACTGCGGATGTATGTTAAAAAATGAATCTATTGACATATTATTTTTAATATAAAAGCTTTTACTTCAGAATATAAAAGCTTATTCCGAAGTTAGGCATTTAACATTTGTACATTCTAGTTTTTGTTAGATAAAACCAAATGTTTACTACAATATTATTTCAGTAAATATTTTAGATACTATTTTGCTGCAATTATTAATCGAAATGCAATAGTCATACTAACAGTATGTACTCCTTGAGTTCAAAAGTAGATTTTTCAAATACAACTGAGAGACTCATATCATACTACAGTTTTCTTTTAATTTGAACATTTTAAAAATTTATTTGAAATATCACTGCTTTTCCTAGCTAGTGATTTCTTTCTAAACCTGTAATTCAAATTTCTTTCGTGAACATTTCAACTTTTTGAATATTAAAAATTATGTATATGGTAGGGGGAGCATAATAATTTTAAAGAGGATGAGATGGGGCAAAGCACAAAAATGGTTGGGGAACATTGATATAGATGGTCGGTATTAGGTCATACATATCGCTAATTCAAACATCCAGACAGAGCTTACGTTTATTCACAGGATATCTTCATTCTTGTAGTATAATAGAGGCGACATATAAGCTGACAGCATTCCATGGTCACCGAACCATTTGGACACTGGTGACGAAATATGCGAGAGAAAGCAATAAAGAAGAAAAATATAAATATATTACTTTTAATATCGCAATAATTAAGTGGTTACTGGAAAAAATGCATTTTAATGAATATTTAATAACTACTCACACTACTAAAAGCCGAATAAAACGATTTATTTCTCCCCCCTCCAAAAAAAAAGAGAGGCTTATATTTTTAATTCTATAACCTGTTTATAACCCGCTATCGAAATTAGTCACCAATCTCTTAAATATTATTTTCATTATTGTGGGTAAAATATTTACAATTTAAAATGAACTTACATCGACTAAAGAAGGTACTGAAAATTAGTCATCAACCTCTGATATATTGTACGAATAATGCTGCATTTGTTATTTTTTACGCAATTTTTAATAATTTATAAGTATCCTACTAATAAGACACACACATGACTTTTAACCGTGTGTATTGTCTCATGATTTTAATATATAGTTTGACGTATAATAATTTGTTTAAAGGAATTCTACTTATTATAAAATATTAATTTTTCATGCCTCACTCATCTGTTGACATGGTATTCAGTATCTAATTTTTTAAGCAAATGTTGTACCTTCTGCGTCTTCAAAGAATCATTGAGATGCCGTTCCTATTTTAATTATTTACAACCCACGTAATAATTAGCAATAATAAGGTTCAGATTAATGGAAAGCACATGTTTGCTTCTTAACTTGGCATTTTATTATCTTTCTATTCTGTGGTGGTAATAACAGTGACTTCGAAAGCTCGAAATTAATTAGAAAAATTTCTTTTCAATCATGCAAGTTATTCGTTTTTCCTTCATTAAAAATTCTATCTAATTCATTCATCCAGCACCCTTTATGGGGGTTTAAAAAATTGTCTGTTTTGATCTTAAATAGCAATCATTCAAAACATATTTCCTTCCAGAAGTGGTATTATTATTCGTATTAAAATTGGAAGACATATATATATATACATATATTACTCTCTACACATTAATATTTGTTAAGACTGTCTCTTTACCGAGAACCATTCTAATTGATTGATTGATTAATTGTATTGATTGAGGATTTTTTTATAATCATTATAATTTTTTTGTCTCCCTTATAAAAAATCCTAATGACTCAATAGTATTACCTATATTAACAGAAATTTCAATTTATTTATTATGATAATATCTATTCCCTTGTTCCTGAACATAATTATAAATGAAAAAGGACTTTTATGACTCATTTTCGTTCAAATACTTATATACGTTAAAGCTGAAATCAAGCAAATTTATTATGCATGTTATTGTTTTATTATTGAGGTGTTACGAAAGCGTGTATTTTAGGGCAGGTATACGTATTATATGCCCCCCCTTAATATACGTATAATTTTCTAAGCTGAAAAATAGGAAGTTTCCTCATCTCCAGAAAATAAAACTGGATAAGAAGAATGCAATCAAATCTGATATCTATCTATTATTAAAGCTTAAAGAATAATTATTATAACTGAAATTAATTTTCTTCTTTTCGAAATTAATTTTCTTCATTAAAAAAGTTTTAAACATTCTAATCAATTAGAATTTATGAATAGCTGATAACACCCGCTGTAAAGAGAAATGCTATCTATATTAATAAATACATCAATTAAATTATCAATAGTATATGCGTTATATTGAAAATTTAAGTGCTTACTAAATGAATGTACTATATTATTCACAAATCTTTGGTACTTCAAAATTTCAGATATATTTTCTGATCTCGAAAAGGATAAATCTCTCTTATTGAAACCGCCATTGAAGTCTCTTAATGTTATTGAGTATCTGTATCAGAAATGTTTATTTAAATGTATATCTTTGTTATTTAAATCAGTGTTAGAATGAAAAAAATTTATTTTACAGGAGGCCGCTGTGTTTTGCTTCGAAAAGCGATGCGCCGAGAAACTTCACAAGCCAAAACGGCGGGAGACAATTACGGAGATACTGAGGTTCAGTGTCCGGCAATTGGACAGGTTCAAACACCCCAAAATGCTCACTTTATATCATCCCATAGAAGAATCCAGGTAAGTGAGAAATTACACACTTTTTTCCAGTTTCATCTTAAGCCCTTTTAATTACGATTTTAATATTTTGTGAAATTCCTGTGATAGCAACAAAGTAACATTTTTATATGATTTGTTAAATTATAAATGCATTCTTAATTACAATTTATTTGAACTATTCTGAAAAAAAAGTAAATACATTTTCAAAATGCTATAAAATGTAATAAATTTCTAAACGTTCGTAATTTTGCTGTGAATTACAATGCGAAAGAATGACACGCATTTCTGTATAGGAAAATGTTTGTGATATCAAAAGATTTTATTCACGGTTTAGACGTACTAAACAGCCATAGTCACAACTAATTTTTCTCTGTAAATTAAGATTTTTGTTTTTTTGTATAAATTTCGTTTTTATAAAGATTCTAAAGTGCTTATTATTGCAGAAATAAAAACGCAATTGTTTTATTTTTACAATAATCATAACATTAATGTCAGTTTATAATAAGATGAGAATAAATTGTAAGTCATAATTTTAATGTGATTCACTTGAAAAGCGTACGTACATAATTTTAGCATAAATCGAAGATTAATAATGGTTTTTATTCAGGTGACTATCACATCAAATATATCTTAATCAAAATATATTTTCAGTAGTTGATTTATTTGAAATGACGAAGTGATGATGCATACGCATGTAGCGGCGATAGTGTCAGACATTTCCATTTCATTTTCTAACAAACACACTCATTTGATTTCTCGATACAGATTCAGTTTGATTCAGATTTATTTCAGCTTCATTCTGTTTGGTTGTCTAAGCTTCAGTTCGTAAATTTAAAATTATTATTGACTGAAGCATTATAAACGTACCTGCACTACTAACCGTTTTTTTTTTTTTTTTTTTTTTTTAAGAATTCGCTTTTAACGAATTAATTAACGAATTTTGCTCGGTCTGAAGTAACAAAAAATTCTTCAAAAGTTTTAAAACAACCTTTTTATTATATCAGAACTTGAATATGGAATGCAGGTCTCGTACTAACCACCACCTGTGGCCATGAAACTTAAAGTAATAGTCTCAAAAGTTAAACTAATTCTAATAGTCAAAAACTGTACGTTTGATTTAAAGATTAAAACACACTCTTTCTTAATATTCAAGGCTTTTGAAAACAGATTTGCATTCTGGTGAGGAAACTGAAAAGAAAGTGATAGTAAACCTGAAGTTATGAATAACTGGTCACATAAAATAATAATGAACCTGCATATTTATCAGTACTTTTGAATATATGAACAGGTACGGAAATGTTCGGCATTTAATTTGTTTTTAATCAGAAATGTTTGCTTAAAATATTATTTTATTTTTAGTTAAGTACAAGTGCAAACACTTCGCTTTTCAAAGTATGTACTGCCCTTGGATACAATAAAGAAATTTAAGACTAAATATCTCGGTCAATTTCTGTCGCACAGAAGTCAAAAAAAAAATTTTTTTATCGTGCTTATGATGTATGTAATATTTTCTTAAATATTTTGATAGGGACCGGATTAATGTATGAAAAATTAAATTTCATACATTTTCAAAAACTGATTTTTATTATATCAGAATGTTAAAACATGAAACTTTAGGTCATCGAAACCAATTTGTAATCGAAACGTTATGTCTACGACTAACTGTTTCGAAAAGAAAGACTCGGTAAGGACTTTTGTCCAAGGTTAAAGGTTAACTTATGCAAGAATAGATTTATTTTATATGGGAAGCGGTGGTACCGCTCTAATCTCCGCGTTGTTAATTGCAAGCACGAATTGTGTCATACATGTGCCATATGTCATTTTGTGTGATGAAGTTCCTTTATTGTTTCACTTTATTAGTCTAAGCAACCTTTCGTACTGGTTGTGGATGAAGATTAAATTGTCCACTCATGTCCCATAAGTAGATTCAATCATGTCCCATATTCTGATGGCGGTGTTCGATGGAAGAAAGTGATCGCAGACCAAGGTAACATATCGACAATATGTAGAGCACGTTGGGTTATAGAAGTGGTATGGGGAAGAGCCCTATCCTGTTGAAACGTACACCCTGGAATATATATTATGAATACGAGCACAATCGGAGCAATCAACTTTGCTGTCAAAGTGGGTGGGATAACAATGAGTCTGTCTCTACTCCCATTGCTACCCAGACCATAACTCCTGATGTAGATCCAGTGAGTTTACGCCGCAGACACCTTGGTTTCAACCGCTCACTTGGCCTCTTTCTGACCAACATACGACCATAACTGGCACCAAGACAGAAATAGCTACCATCTGAGAAAACAAAAGATTTATACTCCGCCTTCCAAAAAGATCTAGCTTTACACCACTGATGAAAATCCCAGATGAGGTGATTTGGTGTTAGTGGTATGATCGCTGCAGGGCATCTGACTTGGAGCTGTTTCTCAAGTAATCGCTATTTTACACTTCTCTATGTACCTCTGAAATACTCGAAATGTCTGCTGCAGATACCGTGCGATGTGCCACACATATATGGTGGAATACGGCAGTCTTTCCCTTTGAGCTTTGTCGCTTGTGCTGCCGGTCCAGAACCGGTGACCACTGCTATAAACACGCATGTCCAGTGACTACATCCCTGCCATGTCCTTCTCAATATCATGGAAAGACAATTAACCTTCTCGTAGCCCTCTTTCACGGCCTCGTTTAAACTCAGTAATACTGCAATCATCTCCTTAGCGTCTTTTTGATTCACATCTCGCTGCAGATGCCCAGAAGATAAATGAAGTAATAAAGATTACACCACATGCGTAAAGCAAATGGGATTTACGTCTTCATAGTCTACGTTACTAGCTAATCTACGCTAAGCTTCGCTATGAGTATCACACGTACTCGTCTAGAGTGAAGTTTGAACAGAGATCATCTTCCAGATATGGAAGCACGCCTTCCAATTTCGTTTACATAGCGCAACTTCTTCTTGGTTTTGTGATTTGATGTTCCATCAGTGAATCCATACACATTATTAAAGTATATGGGTTCGTGTGGACCACTCTAATAATTGTGCTAGATGAGCAGAAAGATATGGGCAATTTATTAAATAAATAGGAGTTTATAATTACGTAAACAGCTGTATATGCCTTATAAATAAAATAAATATAAAGCTGATCACTTAAGCACTTGTAAAATATCGCAGATCACATATATCATCCCTAGAGCAATAATCTCTTTGAAATAATAATCCCTGATACTGCCGCAAAATGTTGAATTCATTCAGCTAACTTTAAAAACTAAACTGATTTTCCCAGCTCAAACGTAGTCGTATATTTACGGTTACCAAATGGAAGATTAGGGAAAAATTGAATACCTATTGCTTCGAAAACGCGCAGTCCAATACCATCTAGACAGCGATTCTCTAATCGGTGGTACGCAAGAGAAAAATAGTTGGTACGCAAACAAAGTATTTGAACTAGTAAATTCAAAAGTTAAATAACCCAACATCCTGTTTTTCTCTAACATTCTTAAATTTATGCGTTCTGAGCTTTGTTAAAGATCAATAGCCGCTCATAGACTTTAGCAAAATAATCAGTTTTTATTTTCACAAATATTCTTTTAGCATCATAGACATAAATTTGTCATAAATGATGTTTTTAAAAGGAATAATAGAAATGGTTGTTGTGTTTAATAGGAAATTAAAATATAAAAAGGTAATAGTATCTCATTAATTCTTTCAGGGTTGATCGATTTATTAGCATATCTACACTTTATATTACCATCATTCTGAACTCACATTGCTCTATTTTCAATTAGAATATTTTTTTTTACATTTGATTTCCTGTCTGTAACAGCAGGTATTTTGTCTTCTTTCTTTGTATTCCTTATTTTCTACACGATTTGAGAACACAGTCGTTTGTTTTGAAAGAACTCGTAATATATTGTGTATTTCAATATTTGTGAAAAATTAATAAAACAAAACTTATATTTTTAAAAAAGGTGATAGATCCAGGACAATCTACTAGCACTAAGAATATTGGGAAGAAAAGAAAAATTATTTCTAGAAAATATAATTAAAGTTATTTATCATTTCGATTACTTAGAATGGCAATGAAATGCACCCTCAATCTCAAAGTGTTGTTTGAGGTGAACTATTATAAAATCAAAGTTTGAAACCATCGTTTCTCAAATGACATCTTGAATATAACCATGCCAATTTAAATGGCAAATCTGAAAAATATTTTAAGAAGAAATTATCGAAGTTAAAAATAGTAAACAAGTAATGAAAGGTTTTGTTACTTTAAGAGTAAAAGTTTTGGAAGCTAGTTACCTAAGTATTGCTAAGACTGGGTAGGCTCACACTATTGAAGAAAACCTTATATTACCAGCAGTTATAACATTATTCAACAAAAATGCAGCTAATTAACTTGATAATATTCCGTTATCAAAAGTAAGTCGACGAATTAATGAAATGGCAAATTCTATGAAAGAAACACTTATTCAAAAAAAATAAATAAATAATAAAACACAGTATTTCTCATTGCATTTGGATGAAAATACTGATATAACGAATTTTGTTGAAATATTAGTTACACACGTTTCAAAGAAGATAAAAGAATCGCCGATGAAAACTTATTTAGTGAATCTCTTCATTAGAACTACTGCAAATGAAATTTTCAAAGCAACTGACAATTTTATGTCTAAGAATAATATTTCTTCGAATAAGTGCGTTGTCGTATGCAGTTACGAAGCTCGGCTTTTAACAGGAAAACATTCCAGTGTTATTTTTCAAATACAGAAAAGTCCCACCTGAAACTAAATTTACTCGCTGCTCCATTTATCAGGCAGCAGTAGCCAAACCAATACCTGAAAATAATTTTGAATCAAGCTGCGGAAATTGTTAATGTTATTAAAAGACAATTTTTAAATTCAAGAATGCTTTGATTTTATGCCAAGGGATGTGCAGTGAATATGAAACGCTTTTGTTATATTCCGAACTTTAGGCGGTTATCCAAAGACAAACTTTTAAATCATCTTTTTAAACTTCGATCAGAAATGCAAATCTTCTGCTGTGATTCAAAATTTGAATTGAGAAGTTGTTTATTTAGTGAATTATGCTTGGCTCGTTAAGTATATTTTGCTGATATTTTTGGAAAGTTAAATGAATTAAATTTAGCATTACAAGTACAATAAATAAAAAAAAACTCTAGTTAATAATGAAAGAATTGGTTTCAGCGTTTTTGCCACTTTTAGAAAATTTTCTAACAAGAAATAACTTGAAAATAAAAGAATTATCATCTGACATTAACAATCTTTGTTTTTTAATGATAAATAATTTCAGTATCTATTTTCCTGAGAATTAAGAAAACGAAAATTGGATTCGAAACCCATTTGATTCAAATGTACCTGAAATTTTTATCGCTTTAAGAAAAGGAATAACTGATAGAAATTTTGATCGAATTCTAACTGAAGATTTCAAAAACAACACACTTGTTGAGTTTTGGCTGAACCGATTTTTTTGCCTTTTTGCACAATCTGTGTTTGTTCGAACAAGGATTCCCTTCCATGTTACATTTGAAGAATAAATACAGAGCAAAATTAAAAGTGGATCTTAATTTACGGTTAAAACTAAGTGAAATAAGATCAGATCAAGAAATTTATCTCTCTTAAACAGGCCAAGATTTCACACTTAATTTTAGAATTAAAGTATTATAACTTAAATTTTGATAATCAGAATGGTAACCAATTTTTAATCTAATGTTTTTTTCATGTGTTCTTATTTAATACAAATAGCCAATAGGTTGCGCAAATGGCAAAATCCCCTTTTATAATATTTCTATTGAGAAACTGAAAAAATAATCATTGACAAATGTAGTGGTAGTACTAACGTTTTTCAGTTTTTGTTTAGATGGTATGCATTATCAAAAGGTTGAGAACCGCCGATCTAGAATGTTATAAGATTGGCGATAAATCGGAAGGTATCTCAATTTGGCATCAACAGTTGCGGCAAAGGCTTACAACGAGACCTGTTTGCCTATATCCCAGCTTCTAACTGATTTATTTTCACTTTTAAAACATAGATAAATTCAGAATAAGAAGATTTACAATTTTATTCATGAAAATAGTACTTACAACATGTGGCTAAAAACTGAATTAAACAAAAATTCAAGCAAACACGATTACATAAAATTCAGCAAACAAATAAATGGAAACAATACTTAGTAATACAAAAAGGCGCAAAATTCAAAATTCAAAAAGGTGTTTCAAAGAAATTACACCAATAATATATTAAAATTGGAAAGAAAGTGACATAAAATGTTTTAGTTCATTAATTGCGAACATTTATAAACCTAATGTTTTGTTTTTAAATTCAGTTCTTGGTTTTCTTAGTTTGGCATATAGTTACAATTTACACTGTTTACTCATGGGAGGTAACTCACCTGCACTACATTTCTCTTGTATATGCAAATTAATTACCTTTATGTAATTACTTGGCTAAAATTTCTGTAAGCATATTTTTATAGGTTAAGGTAAAAAAAAAGTGCAGTGCATTAAATTTCACGCTATGCACGTTTTATCCATAAGCATTGTCATTATGAAATGCAGCGCAATGGGGCCTAATAAATTGAATTAGAATATTTATGGCATCATGTGAATAAACGTTTAAAAAACTTATTTATTTAATTCGCTGCTCTTGTTTTGCATGCGTTTTGAATCGATGAATAAATTAAATATGAATTTGAGAAATGGTCTGCGGATTTAAAAGATTGAATTTCGTGTCTGTCTTAAATGGCATATGGGAAAAGACGAAGGTTAATTTAAATCTTCACTATTTACTACTCAAAAGAGTTATTAGGCACAGTTTTCCGGAAAAAATGGCATTATTTTAAGGCTTTATGAATTACACAAATTCTCAGTAAAGAAGCAAAAAAAAAAAAAAATAATAATAATAGTTAATTTTGATACTTAAATAAGAGAGCGGTTGCCTACTGAATCTATTTAGGTACAATTAAAGAAACGTATGTAATTTATGAAGTAGTTTTACTGAATTGATTCAAATACATTTGGAATTAAGCTTCAATAGCATTTATTTCTCTTACAAAAATACATGGACTGTATAGCTGGCTTGTAGGGAAGAAAACTTCAGATTATTGACATTGAATTTAACCTGATTAGACAAAGAGGCTCAGGTTGAGCTATGCATGTTTCTGAAGCTTGGATCATGTAATGGTTTTCGGCAGTTATCAAACGACTTCATTACAGATTGTAGGGAAGTAAAATTAAATACATATTCCGGCTAATGAAAGCCACTAGATTTACCAGGTCTCAATTGAGCTACCCCTACATATCAGACACATGGTTGGCAATCCAATCAAAAGCTATCTTGGATCAAGTGACTTGAAAATAAAGTCTCCAGAATCCACCGCCGAACCGGCGACTCACCGAATCACCGCTGAACCACTTTCTAAGACCAGACAGAATGTTAGAGTCTTATGAAAGCTATAAAACAACCTTTTTGTTTAAACAGAATTTTGAAGATAAATCTTGACAATTTTGAAGATAAATTGTCAAGATTTATTGTCAAGAAGAATTTGAAGATCTTGTGCTACATTATCATTACGTTACATTATCATTACGTTACATTATCATTACCTACATTAAGATTACCTTATTCAAACTCTGATGGATCTAGGTACCCTTGTTTTTCACAATGCAAGAAAGATACATATATTCATGCAGATTTTTCATTATTAAATCTCTTTAAATATAATACAGGGCGATAATATTTAGTGGCAACAACTTAAAAAATGATACGCTGTTTATAGTGTACCTACCCAAAATGCCAATCCGAGATTAATAGCCCTTCTGGACTAACGATCCTTTGGGCTAATAAAATAATAATAATAACGCCTGGAAAACTAAATGTATTTATGTAGTACTGTATAACTCTGATATTCCATGATTCTATATAATTAAAGTTTAAAATCACATACTCGTTATATTTTTTAAATTTAAACTAAAGGCCGTGATATTTTCTGAAGGTGAATAAAAATTAATGAACACTTATCTATTTGGTAATAATATTAGCAATTCGAATTCGTATTGATTTTGGCAAGAATCGTATTCGTATTACTTCAGCACTACTGAATGTTTTTATTATTAAATCATTTTTGATTATTTTAATTTTGTTTAATTTTCATTTTTTATAATTTATATTTAAAGATTACGAAATCAAGTTAAATCTAACCTTTGCATCTGTTCACATGAGTACTGTGAGCAGCTATAAAATCCTAAATCGCTTAAATTGTTTATTTGGTGGCTGAATCATCAGTCCGGCCCTTTCCCCCGCGGAATTGAGGTGATTGATCTATGATTTACATTTTAGAATATGTGTAAGGTTTTCTGCTCCTTTTTTGTAAGTGGCAAAAAGACTGTTTCCACGTATGCTATATAATTGCTTAATTTTCATGATTAGACTATGTCAACTTTATTTTCGAAAGGACACAGAATAGAAAAATCGGCAAATTATTAGATGAGGGTAGCGCGAAAAGCGCGGGTCCCTACTTGCAACATCAAAGATTGTCTGAGCCGACTAGCGGTTGATAGAACTTAAGTGTGTGAGTTAGCCATGTAGAATGGCTCGCTTATTTTGTATTACTTAATTCGCATCGCTTATTTTGTATTACTTAATTCACATCGCTTATTTCGTATTTAGAATTAGTGTAATTAAATAAAGCTAAAGAAAATACAGTCCTGTGTCGTGTGAGTTATTCAATGAATTAGCCGCAGTGAAACATGTTATGTTTGTGCCTGCATTTAAAGATACGCAAAATTCACGTATCTGCATAAGCGGACATCTAGATACTTCTTTCAATAATAAACTGCATAAAAGACTTCCAGGATAAAACCAAACAGAAAGATTCACTTTATATAATTGCAAACATTTGCCCCAGTAAAAATAAGTGTTAAGTATTTGTATTTATCCCTCACATGTTCGATATTTATATTTTCTATCTATACAAATGACGTGTAGTACAGAAATACTGAAATTTCATTTCTCAGTATTTCTGTAAGAATATTGTTATGCCAGTATTATGTTGAAAGCATTTACTCTAGGAGTTTAAGTTACAGGTCTGCTTTCATGATGGTATCATTACTACGATATTTCATTAAAAATGACTACATCACATTAATTTTATTTTAAATAAGCCGATCAGTCATACATATTTCTATGACTACATTCGTTGTTTCAGGATTTTTACATTTAATCCCTCCTTTACAAATAAACAATATTTCAATGTTTCTCAACCTTTTTATCTCAGCACGCTGCTTGTATGTGCTACTTTGCGAAGTGAAATATGGAAAATGCTTGCTTTTCTCTGTTTCTGTGTTTTTTTATGTAAGATTTTCGAATAAATTTATATTCAATCCTATTTCTTTAGTTTTTTACTTTGGTTTTCATTCATAAGTATGTTTCGGGATATATTTTATTATGGTGTGATGCGTAGGTTTTATATAAATTTCATTTATTCCTTGTACAAAATAAAAGTATTTTAGTACATTGCATTTAACGTTTAATTTACTAATTTTTTAAACTAAAACAGTTTATTTTCTGAAGAGTCGGAATAGCATTTTTAGTATTTAGTTTCTACAAAAAGTTCAATTCATTCATTTTATTGCATGATATATATGCATTTTGTAAAGTAGTAATAGTTCTGAGAACTTTTACAATGCAGTGAAAAAAATTCAGTTTGAAGATAATACTCATAAACCGTTCTTTCCATTCGTAAAGCGAAATATTTCCATTGTTTTCGGGTAAAAAATAAGAAATGGCTGCAACTCCAGATGTTACTACTCAGTCAGAATATTTTACGAAAGTCTTTTTGCAAGCCATTTCTGCCTTGCATTTCTTCAGAATACCTGGCAACTGTACGCCATCAACAAGAATAACTCTATCTGGGAAAGCAAAAAGATATTTGCTTCTGCCTCGTAGCCACAATAAACAGTACCTTTAATAAAAGTGTGATAAAACCGGTTTGGTCTTCTGACTGGCAGAATAAAGATATTATATAAAAGATAAATAAGGTCTGTCTTTTACTTGCAAAGAGCCGATGAAATATTTAAAACAGAGAAAATTATTGATAAAATATACCATGAGAAGATTTGTAGAAAAAAGAACTCTAGGGAAAGAAACTGTAAACTTATGTCCTGAGCTATCAAACCACAAACATTTTGAATTAATCCTTTAGAAGTGATACACAGCGGTTTTTCTGAAACATTAATAACTTCATTAATCCGAAAGGCAAGACAACAGAATATTTAGTATAAATTAAAGTTAAAAGTAAATAACAAAATTATCGTAAGTTTCGACAAAATGAATTTTGCTGAAGAATTTTCCAAAAATGTCTTCATAATTAAAAGAAATACGCTGAAAATTTATAATGAAATCTCCAGGTAAAAATAAAAGGAATTCGAAATAAATCAAATTTACCGATAAATTATGAAAAGAGTTGTGTTTATGTTGGAATACATTAGCAGCAAAAATTTAAATTCTGAGGTTTGACAAAGTATTGCTTGGAAAGGATTAATAATGTTAAGCATTATTGTATCCTGCTGGAAACATCTAGCTAATAAAATTCTCGAAACTTTCTAGGATTAATTGTCTGCTTTACTTAAATAAGCTATCATAGTAACTTTGAAAATGTGTGTACTATGTACTGCTAGTAGAATTAATTATTCAGAACACTGAAATTTTAGTTCAAACCTCTTATTATTATGTGAATGGAAACTTCGAAATATTAAACCATCTATTTTAGTTATAGCCAATACATTGATAGCGGTTGTCAAGTTACAATGCTACAAAAACCTTAAGAAAGGGAAAATACTGAAAATTGAGTTTTTAGACAAATTTGACAGTTATATTATTGTACCATACATTTATTATCAACAGAACGTGATAATCATTGCCATTAAATGAAACTTCGGGTATTAATTTGTTTTTCACTTGGTTTTCAAAATACCTGTAACGTGATTTCCAGAAGACCAGTTTTTAGCTTCTTGAAGCTCGAGTGGTTCTTGACAATGGTTGTTATATTGCAATTGTTGTTTCAAGAGTTATGTTTAGTTGGGTACATTCGTCTATTTATTTAGTTCTATGCGGACGAGCGTTGTTGTTAATAAAAATGAAATGAGAGCAAACTACTCAATTGAAAAGTCGTACATATAAGACTAAAGTTCTTTCTGTGCATATGAATAATCAAGAAAACTATTTCAATTACAACAAGTAATGTGCGACCATCTAACTTGATGCTTACTCAGACAATAACAACTCCGAGGTCATGACGATCTCTCTCTTTCCTTATTGTTGAAGGATAGATATCGTATCGCAGGATTTTATAAAGGAAGATACGTCGAGAGTCTTTGGCTAGGTTTAATCCAGTTTCGTCATTAAAGAAACTTAAGCACTAAAAAAATTGGATCTAAATGCTAATGCATCATGCCAAAAGTTTTCGCTCTGTATAAGAGCAAAACTCAAACAGCATGCATTTTGGAAGAGCGCGTTTTTCACGAACCATTCGTAAAACTGGAACTATGGAAATTAGGATTCTGGAACAGTTCAGAGCTGTTCAACTATAGCAGAAGTCTGACGCCTGGCTGAAAGTACCAAATATCGATCTTTATCGAGGGTTGAGACCCTTAGTAATTTTTACCAAAGCTTTCTAGAGACGAATATGGTCTTCTGAAATTATTTTCACAAATTGAAATTTACACTGATGTCACTTGTAATCTGTAGTTGGGATTGCCCGGTCTCTATCCTACTAACAGAGCCCACCAGCGGCAGAGCGTTAAAGTCGCTGAACAGTGGTAGTTCGGTCCGAGGTTCGAATCCCAGGAACTAGCTGGCTGCATGGGTGTTTTTGTCGTTTTCCCCATGTGTAACGTGTATACGAGCCAATTTCCCTTAGAAAGTCCTCCACGAAGGCATCCCTCCCCTTAGGCAGATAGCCCTCGAGGCTTTGCGGTAATTAAATAACCTAACCTAACCTAACATATCCTACTAATAATTCTCCATCTTAATCCATTATCTAAATATTGGTGGTTACTCATTCTAGTAGACATCTTATACCATTTAACAAAAGTGCGCAACAACCGCTATGATTACCGTTGATGAATGGAGGAACAGAGAAAAAATATGTAACCGCTTTTTATACTTAGCGCTACTGCAATGCAACCAACAAGTATAAGTACAGTTATGCATTCGAAAACTTATATAACACGTTATAAATAGTCTGCTATTTTTGGAGTATAGTAATCAATCCGTATACCTTTAGACTAATTAGAAAAATGTTTAAAAATGTCCAAATGTTTGCTCAACCAGCCTGCTTGCATTGAGGTTTATTCAAATAAACTCAACGCGATGATGGCTTATTAAAAATATGCAGATAAGAAGTGATTACTCTATGAATGCTACTTTTCGTGAACATTTTGCAATAGTTAATATTTATATATGTAAGAAACAGGTAACTTAAAAGTTTCAGGACACTCATCTTTGTTTTAAGAAGTAAGTCATTAAATAATTATTATGAAAAAATTGTTATTGCTCATACAAGCAAGCTGTTAAATTTAAAATAATGACACAATAATAATCTAATAATAGTAAACCAAACTGGACAATTTTTTAGACTTTGAATATATTTCTTTCTGCTAGCAGTAAGTGCTAAAGGTTTTCAACTCTAGTTCTATCTTTACATGGTGAACTCTTATGCATTTTGATGAACACGGTTGATTTGCCTTCTTGCTCAGTCACGTTTTTGTTTGAACTGTAATTTTCGACTCAATTTGCGGCCTAAATCCCGATTGAAGAATGACGATATTCATTGCGAGGAGCCGTATTTTTCAGTTAGTTTGAGACATACTTTATTCTGGGCTACAATACTAGCATGGTAAAAAAAAATGAAGATTTGAGACAAATGTGTTTAAGATTTTAATTGGATTTGGAATTCAGGAATCACACTATTTGATGGATTAATAAATAAACTAAAATTATGAGAAGAAATATATTAAAAGGCTTCATATAAGTTCTCTTAATAATAATACTCCCTCCTTTCAGTATGTCTTCGTGGTGTGGTGGTTTTTAACGGTAGCACACTATGCACGTATTCGAGATGTCTAATTTCGAGTCCCGGCGAGGGCATTGCTTATTTTTCATGTACTCCTTCAAAAATCCTAATGGCTCTACAAGTTAATCCTATTTAATAATTTCTTTTATCAAATTGCAATATACATCTATATACCAATATTTACTTTATATTTAAATGTACTGGCTCATAACCATAAAAAATTTAGAGATAAGAATGAAGTTACTACATTCTGACATGTACTACAAAACTATCAAATGGATTTCTTAATGTTTCAGTGCTCATCATTATTCAAAGTAAAAAAGAAAATTTTCCCAAGAATTTGCGGTATTTATTTAACTTTAAAAGTAAAATGTGTTTTTTTGTGATTTAGATTTTAGTTTGGTAGAATTTTAGATTTAGATTATAAAAGGCCGAACAACAGCTTGTTATTGCATTGTTGGCGATAAAACTTTGAATACCGTGAATTTTCTTCTTAGATACCTCAAACAATTTCGTCTAAGCTTTTTTCATTGTTGCTTCCTGGAAGGATTGCAAACTTTGGATCTGTGTCTACATATTGATAGTTTCAAATTTTGCCAGTATTGCAACCCATAAATGATATATCTTATGTTAGAAATCATTACAACAGTCCCATTACTTGAATGTTGTGAGATATATTAAATGTATTTTATAATCATTAATTTTGTGTTTTAAATGACAGATGCTTTTACAGTGCTGTTAAATATTTGCTGCGGAATAAAACTTCATAACACCTTCATTTTATTTGGCCTTTTTACAAGATGCAATAATTTTAATTTGAGCTTCGCAATGTATCTAAATGCGTTTTTGATTCCTGATACAATTCCCTTCATAAAATTTAAATTAACGGCTGTTTCTTCTCCGTCTTATGCTGCTTACATACGGTGTGAATTTTCACGATATTGCTTATTTACGACGGCAGCGATTACTAGCCAACCGGGACTAGCGAAAATTATCTTTTTGCTATTGATATAAAGCTTTCAGTTATTTCTTCTCACTCCGCAAAGGACATTATTTCGTCAAAAACCACAATAATCTCATTATTTCATCCTATTTCTCTCAACTAGGCACTACAAAATTATTCTATGAATTAGGTTTCTGTGATTTCCCATGAATTCAAATTCTCATAACATTCAATAAAATTTATGGTTTAGTATTTAAAATATCCTGTAATATCTATCTGTAATATTTTTGAAAAATTTACAACACTCCTTTAAAATGTGGATTTATATACATAGGTTTATCGTTTTGCTCGAATACGTTTTATTCATTTCCTACTGATTTTACCACTTGAAAACCGGGAGAGGAAGCATACGCGGTATTTACTATATCTAAAGAGATGGATTAAATGATACACATAGCGCATTAAAAAGCACACATAAAGACATACCTTGTTATCATAATATATATTTTAAGGGTCCATCAATATCAATAATTTTCTTTTGAATTACACCAAATAATTTTCTATTTATAGATATATTTATATGTTGTTATCATAAATCAAAATTTTATAACTCATACGCTGTAAACCCTCCGGGGAAAATTACGCTATGGGGATAAATATATGTGTAAATAGGATAAATCCACAAGAACCCCAAATGATGACCTTTCGTGAAATATTTTCTTTTGCATTAATATAATCCAAAGCATTTGTTCAGTCGGTAAATCAAATTTTCTTTGAGCCGATAAAAGAAGAATACACGTGCGTATCTGTGGTTGATGAAGAGAAATTTGGTTTAGTTGGTGACTGTAAATGAACTAAACCTTTGCCATTTAAATCAACTTCAAATCAATATTCCTTACTTTTAAAGCTGTGTATACCTTTTATAAATATTCTGTTCATAAAGTGACTTGGATTTTGAGAAACGTTTATCTCCGATTCATATTTCAATTTTCTTTCTTATTGGTCATGCTGTATTTCCATTCTACTGGCTATAAATTTACCCAGTTTCCAGCAACATAGCATTTGCTTTTAAATTCCTATATTTGTAATCGCTGTATGGGTAAACTTATAAATAATTCTTTTGCTCTGACTCCATCTTGTAAATAATAAATGAATCTACTAGATACTTCCCTGCACGTTCGAGCTCAAGTGACTCGGTTTTTATAAAGAAAAGAACTAACTCTCGTCGCATTGCAACACAGACATTAATAACATTCCAAAATGGTTTTCGTAATAGGAAAGTTGAATTTGATTGTACCAGGATTATCTCAAATAAATGATATATATATATATATGAAATATTTAAGTACCTAATCCAGAGCAGTTTCAAGTAATTTAAACGACGATGTTTATTATTTACACAAATAAAACGAAAAAACTTTTGATGACACAAGAATTGCATGACCTAGTTGGATAAAAGTAGGTTAAAAATGTATTAGTATAGCACAGCATATTAAATGATGTTTAAGGTAATATAAGTAAATTTTTCGAACCAAGAAATGTAATATTGAAATATATTAATAAGAATCAGGAAATGCTGTTATATCAATGAGTGCAATAAAATATAGTAATTCTCTGTGAAACAATAAAATCAATTTTTTTTTATTTTATTATGTTGTGATTCTTTTACTTTCGTATGAATCCTTAATACGTTTGATATAATCATTCATAAACAACGGGGTATTTTACATTATTTAGTGTTCATTGTTTCTCCACATTCTTAATTCGTTATACTATAAATTACCCATTATTGCGTATATTAGGTACCTTCAACTTACCACCGCATTTGGTTACGGTGGATCTGTCGTAAGTCGATTCGGTCATATCTCGATCTCAATTAAAACACAATGGTAAAAGAGAAATAAATAAATTCCTATTAGCTGCAAAGCTTATCAGCAGCAGAAAACTTTAATCTTAATTGCTTTCACCATCGTTAATAGAAGCCTGACTGTCATCAAATACGATTGTTACTGCAGATGGACATTCGTTTCATAACAATGTCTTTTCATAAAATGTTAGTTTTATCCGAACTGTTTTTTCTCATTGTAATTATAATCATAATTACGTAAAACTTCATTTGCCGTTTTTTTTCGAATTTTGTAAATTTCAAAGTCTAAACCCATGGTTTCTAACTTAGCAAAGGTGATTTAGAATTTTAAAGCAATCAGATAAATGCTTTGAGGTAGTTAATTTTTTTATTCTAATTTTTAATTTTCTTTCTCTATTTCTGGTCTTTCTTATTGCACAATTCTTCCTTTTTCTGTCTCAATTACCCCCCTTATTGGTTAGTTCGCTAGGTTTTTGGTCTAGCAACAGTTCACATCTTTATCTTCACATTCAGAGGAAAGATCTTTAGTAAGTGTAACATTATTTTCACAAAATGTTCAGAGAATATTCTCACTGTCGAATCATAGGCACTTATTTCTAAACACGCTTAACAAATCTTTTGCCTAAGTCAGTTTACGTATTTAACAGTAACTCCATCCTAAGCAATAGCAAACTTTTTTATGAGCTTCAAAATATCAAATCAATCTTTCAGAAATAATGCAACGAAACCTGAGTGTCTGCATAAGTGTTGCAATAGCTTCCTCAAATGTTACACGTAAGTAATTTGCCTTACATGGAGCAAAGCAGCCTTGATCCATAAGCCTGATCAAGGATGTAATGTTTGAGAATAAGAAAAAGATATTTATATCTGGATTTAAATCTGCTAAATGCGAAGAATGGCCGTACATTATCCTGGTGTAATCAAATCTTGAAAGGAACTCGTTTTTCACGCAATATACTTGTGATTGTGGAATGGAGGAATTAAAATCCTTCTTCTATAAGAGGTTGTATCATCCATGCTTTGGCGCTAGCACGAAAAAAAGCTGGCAATGTATGCTTATTAATATTTTTAAATGCCCTTGTGATGATAAGTTATAAATGTCTTTCATTTAAAACCTGCGATATTACCGCCACGCAGAAGAGTTAATTCATCTTTTTCTTAAAGCTTTTAACACTGGAATATATTTTCCTTCTTTATGTACGTAGGCTGTAGTAGAAATACGTTTCCAAAACAAACTAGTTTCATCAGTATTGAAACTTTGGATTACGTTAGCTTCAAATCACATGCCATCATAATGTTTTTTTCTTCACTTTCATATTATTAATCACTTTTTTTGCATAACTAAATTAACCGTTTTTCTCTCATGTTTAGCTTCTTGAATGCTAAGCGATGTTCATTTTATCTTTGGAACCAGGTTTTGTTCGCCAAGTATTTGAAAACCTTTTTAACTATAGCGTCCTTAAATATGTTAAGAAGTTATGGTTGCTGCTTTTGCGCACTGTTAATGAACATTGTACGTAAATTCTATCTTTTTGATATTTTATACCTCGCTTATTTTTATCCTGCTGTATGTCAGGATATATATTGATACAATATACAACATACCTAATATATATTAATATAGCTATATCAATCTCTCTCTCTATCTGCATTATATATATATATATATATATATATATATAATATATGCAGATTAAGGGGTTACTACAAATTTAAACTAGAAGTAACCCCTTTAATTCGCAAAGATCGTAATAATTCTCTCTCTCTGAGTATACTATATTGTATTTATATATATATATATATATGTGTGTGTGCGTGTGTGTGCGTGTGTGTAAGATAAAGAATAATATAAATCAAAATTATAATTTAAACTAGCCGTAACCCTTAATTCCTCAAAAATTTTAATAATAGCTTATCTGAACTGTGTCATTTCTATATCAGTTTATCTTGCATGGCTTGCACAACGCTGAAGACGTACATAACTCGAACCTGAACTCAAAATTTCGAGACCTGAAACCTTTCTAATCTAAACCAAAAACTTACCCAGGTGAGCCTCCATATTGGATAATTTTGCCTATCTTTTAGCTTCAGCTCTCCTGCAGTCAATATGCTACTTCGCTGTATATGCTTTATCATGCTGCTAACTTTGTCATTATCTAAAATGCGATATTCTCTGTGCAACTGTGGGGTACGTATTACCCAAATGATCATGTGTGATAAAAATTTGTTTTCATAATTATTTCGCATCTATCAATAAAAGTTATATCACTTCGACCATGTCCGTCTACAGGTCTTTTCTTCGAGTGTCATCTTTATAACTACGCACTAAAGTCTTCGCAGGATATAATGCACAAAACCATCGTCATTCTGTTGCAGCTTACTCCAAGTTATATATATATATATATATATATATCAGATAAAAATATGTAAATAAAAATTATAATTTACAAAGGCCTCTTAATTTCTCATTTTTAATTTGGGTACTTTCCCTCTAGTAATAACTTTCTTGAAGCTGAGTCTTTTCTAAAAACTAATTCTGCATTATGTCATCTTAATTTTCTGCATTGCCTATAAGTTTTAGCCAATGGGATTAACAAAACATTTTACTATAAATAGCGTTGCAATCAAATTAACCTCCCTCTTTCTCTGTCAAAGCTTGCTAGCTAAAGGAAGTCTCTTGCTTAGCTGCTTTTGTTAAAAATGTAATGCATCGTCATCAAAACTATGGGATGAAGATTGTCCCAATTATGATGTGCGATTCCATAGGGCAGTCAGCAAGTAATGAAAAAATATCTCGATTATCAAGTGATTTTGTGATTCTTCAAAAGTCTCCGCAACTGCTACTATGGAATTGATATTTTCAATAATCATCGAACTCAATTACTCGCGACTGCAAAATAATGTCTTCCGTAGTCAAGTAAACCTCTTTTATCAAATTACTGCAAGGAACTGAATTATATCATCTCACACACACACATATATATATATATATATATATGTACGATAAAAATATATGAATGCAAACTTCTAATTTTAATTGGCTACAACCCTTTTTATTTTTTTTTATTTAATTTGGGGACTTCCTCTCTCTGTCTAGAAATAGCGCCATAAGTCTAAACTGCGTCATTCTATGCGATCATACGTAACCTTAATGCACATATCTCTGGCCCAATCGAAGTAATTGTAAACCAAAACCCTTTGAATCCCTCCCTTCTTCCTCTGCATTACTACTGCGACACTCTTCTCTCCTCGCTTACGCTTTCATCATGTTAAGTCGCTGTTGCAATCATGTGTGTTCACTTCTATCACTATGGTTTCACAATTGTTCTGGAAATAGGCACGATTCGAGTGCCAAGTGAATTGTTGCTACAAATGTGAATCTAAATATGGAATTTAATCCGGCTCGACTGCTTCTTCTTCAAAATGGATGGACGCTCTAAGCATCAAGTATCTACGCAATCAGGATTTCTACACATCTACATCTCAGTGTTCTTACGATGAAAATGCCAAACTGTGGTCCAGACAATTACTAAAAAGTAACATGCTTAGACAAAAGCTCCAAAATCTAATAAGCTATTTATCAATAAACACTGAGATAATTTGAAGGCAGCATAAATACTATAGCTTTCTCATATAATTATGTAATAAAATATTATTATGTATTTACGTAATCAAAATTAATTGTTGTATTATCAAAATGCTACCAAAAACAACTATTATGTTACTTATATGTAATTGCTATGTTATTGATATATAACTGAGTTTATTGTTATGTTATATATTTTATTATGTAAATAAATTATACAATATTGTCTTTATTATGTAAATATTGAAATATTTATAATAAAGAGCAGATAGTGGATGGCCCACGTAATAAGCAACTAATCTGATATGTCTTTATGTCGGTGCAAATGCTTATTTCGTGGTTTCCTGTCCTGTTCATACATCAGTGGTTCCAAAATTGTGCTATTATTACATATATATTTAAGATATAACAAAATACGATAGCTGCTTAAAAAATAATTGGCGACCTCCGATTTCAAAATTAACATTCTCGATTTGGTCCCTAAATTCATCTGTTCTCCCAAATTCGAGAATTTTCAATGTTATGAAACAAACTCAAATTAACTAATCACAGATTAACTCTACTTATACCTCAGACTTAGTACAAATACCGCTGGCGAGTTAATTGCGTCATTCTTCCGTTATTTTCCTAAGTGATGCTCCGTCATCCTCACGTCGCTTCGCTTGTTTTAAAAAGCCATAGAATTTTATCGTATTTCATTGTGATTGAATCATACAAATGTATTGGATTTCATCATGATTGAATAAATATCCACAGAGAGGATTTTATATGCGTGGAAATAAAGATTGGGAATTCATCTAATTCATTTTTGTGTCAGCGTCATCTTTTCGTCTTCCCAGCCTGCCACTCTGTCAACACGACTACGCTTCAAAAACATGACATATATACATATGTGTATGTAATAAAAAAGGACTTGGTAATATCATTGGTTCAAAACGTGGAAAACGGAATCCGTATTGAAGAGCAAGAATTTTGATGGCGTAGAATGCCTAAATGCCGATCAACAATGAATAATAAACTTGCAACCTAGGGAGATAAATTTATTTCAGTAAGAATGTTGTGGCCACAAACAACTTGGTAGATTATTAGTGCCTATTTCAAAATGTTTACAGTTTTGGGGGATTTTTAATCAGAAGATATCAGCAGACTGCAGTCCAGTTAGGCCGAAGAGGAGAAAGCAAGTGTGTTATGTTCAGGACAAAATCTTAATTCAGAATTAGTTTTGGTTCTGAATGCATTTTGATTGAATAATTAATACTGCTTTAAAATTGTTATTGGCTGTTTTAATTCCATTGATATCATCAGAATAATGGAAGAGTCATATGGCATGGATTAGTCTCGAAATGACGCAGTGCAAAGACAGATTACATTTTTTAGAATACAAAAGGGAAATTAATTTATTTTGCTGTTTTTAATTATAATTTATCTTTTACATATTCTTTACTTTTCTTAACAAACATGTATATACAAAAATCTAAAATTAAGTTTGCTTAAAATACACGTACATATTACTTATAATATATGTGTATCAATAAGTAAGACGAAACGTTTCATAAATTATGAAATTTATTGAGAATTTTGAAAGGTTCTTTATCTCTCTTTTATGTTGTCCAATATTTATTTGTACATAGAGAGAATTTTTCCTGAGTGGTTTCCAGGATGCGTATCATCGTCTTTTGATTTGAAAATACATTTCTAAGCCTTTTCGAATATTTTCTAAAATATGTGATAGAGAAGCTTATTCCTAAGCAAAGAGGGAAATACATAAAGCAGCGTAAATAATTTTGCACCGTCTCGTTTCTTTTCAAGCTGAAAGTCAAGCCTCACGCGTGTCTGAAAGCAGAAAAGTGTTCGGCAAACGTTCTCGAAATCTTTGGAAAAGTGGTGTGAAAGCAAGCTCTACTACAAATGACACCTGGTTGAAATAGCAGCGGAACGGAATGCTGGGAATGTGATTCAGAATTGGCGTCTTGTCACTCATTGTACAAAGAGATCTGCTTTTGTTTCAGCATGGATTTGTTCACTGGATCGTTATTCCTGTTGCATAAGAAAAGCATGGCAGGCTATTATATTAATAGGAAATCGATTTTCATTTTGCGCATCAAGATAATCTGAGAAAGATAAAATAAATTTCTATAATGCAATGGATACTTTTGTTACTTGTATTTTATTCTTTCTTTTCCTGAAACAATTTAACACGAATTCATTGACAAAATCACCACAAATTAGATCGCGCGAGTATGATAAAGCACACGAGGGCTGTATGATTAAAGAAAGAGATAACTTTGTGAAAACCTTTCTATCAGCGACGACAATTTTATGACATCTAGTTTACCTGAATATGCTTTCATAGGAGATTTATGCGTACATGAGCTGAGTTAAGAAATCATTTAGAAGACGATATCATCTTAATTTATCGCTTACAGCCCAAGGATCATCTCTTCTTAAGATGTCAGCAAATATGCACGATCTATTAAGCTTACTATAATTTCTGAATGCTAGTAATTTTCTGCGTGTGACAGCATTATTTGTAGAAACTATACGACGCAATGGAGGAATTTGAAATGCCGTCTAAATTAATTAATTTAAAAAAAGCTATACTTAAAAGGGTAAAATGTAGGGTTAAATTTGATAATAATTTATTTAGCTGAAGTTTTCTACACTGACAGAGGTCTACGGCAGGGTGATGCTCTGTCCTGTTTACTTTATAACTTAGCCCTTGAGAAGGCTATGAGAGCTTCTAGTTTTATGAATAGAGGAATCATTTACCATAAGACAATACATATCTTAGCGTTCGCCGACGGCATTGCTTTAGTGAGTAGATCCAGAAGGTATGTCGCAGAATCATTCAATCTATTAGAAGCTGAGGTAAGAAAATTAAACCTAAGCATAAATGAAGATATTTTTTTTCTTAGAATTTGCCCTTAAATTAAGTAATCCGTCGCCACTGACGGTGAACGACAACACTTTTGAAAATGTAGCACAATTCATATGTCTTGGAACTATTGTCACTAATAATAATGATTTATTTATCCATGGAAATTAATAACAGGCTCCTCATTGCAAATAGATGCTACCATGGTCTTAAAAAACTAGCCAAATCTCGATTTATCTGTCGTAATATTAAAATTAATATATATTGTTACGAAATGTACAGGCGCAATAAGATGGCTTCCCCGCAAAGCAGTTTAAGGGTTGCTATAAAATGGCAAGGGAAGGCAGGGTTGCCATATTTGGCGAGAAATCGCACATTTGGTTAAAAAATTGGCGACATATAATGGACGGTGGAAGAACCTTCTGGAACGAATTCTTACCGATTTAGCCCAGAATGTTCCCGAATACAAGCCGAAAGCTATACAAACGCTGCTGGACCGCCTCGTCGAGAGGGCGAGTGAGAGTGCCTCGCATAGAGTGCGAGTTAGTTAGTATCGAGTTGGTGTCTCGTCTAGCGAGAAAATCCCTGCGGAGTCGATCGAGTTGACAGCCGGCAGCGAGTGGGTCGTCGAGCGCACCGAAAGAGTCTCTTAGTGTATCGCGGTTAATGCATCGTCGAGAGAGCGTGTTGAGCTCCGGGAACGATTAAACCGAAGATTCGGGGGCTGTGCTCTGTGCGTCGTCGAGTGCATGGCGAGTTGTAGCGGGGAGAGTCTCGAGAGTACGTGGAGTTCCGAGAACGACCAAGCAGAGTCAGGAGCTGTACTCTAGTGCTTTGCAGTGAAACTGTATTCACCGTGATAGCCTCATAACCTGGAGGCTGTGTCGCTGATCGTGTCAGCATGTTTATAGTAGTTCATCGACGACTGTAAAAACGTGTTTTGGAGCTGTCCTGACAATACTGGCCAATAAAGTAAGTTCCGATACTTCATCAAGTAGCATTGTCATTATTCAACGTCCCGTTATAATAGTATATGGCTGCGAATGCTGGGCAATGACTAAAATAACTGAAGGTTCAACTACTGATCTTTGAACGTAAAATACCAAGAAAAATATTTGGCAGTGTTTGTGAAAATGGTGTTTGGAGATCAGTGTATAATCATGAAATCTACCAAACATTTAGACAGCTTGATATTGTCAAGGTCATAAAAAAACACAGGATTCGATGGTTGGGTCATTTATACGGAACTGAAGACACAAACCCAGTAAAACAACTCACATTTACCAAACCTATAGAAGCTTAAAGCAAGGAAGGCCACCAAATAGGTGACTTGATTCTGTTAAGGATGACATTAATACTATACATAGGGGAGACTGAAGGAGTATTGCCATGAATAGGTATTTACAGATGGAGTAGACTGATTGAGACGGCCTTAGCCGGCAGGAGGCCGTAGTGCCTCAGAAGAAGAAGTAATATTCTGCTGAAATCGCATCATGCATATCATTCTGCACACAACATTTCGCGGAAAGAAAATATCGGCATAATGCAAAATGAGAAATTTTCAAGTCATGCTGCATTTTGAGGCTATACATAGTTTTAAACGAGCAGATTAGGGTATCTACTATATCATCTAGCAGTTTTATGGTGTCTACCATATACATTTTAAGTGAAATTTTCTAATCTCTTTTGCAAGTCTATGAGATTGTTTTCCATGGGACTTTACAAGTGATTAAGATCTTGATTCAAGTGTTATTCAGTTTTCTGACTTATAAAAATAATTCCTTCGGTTTTTACCTTCAAGTATACATTTCATTTGTTTCATGAGAATATATTTTTGAATGCACTGCGTTAAACGTTTTAGACGATATATTAACCAGAGAAAGCTGACTAGTAGCTCAAATCCAGGAGTGTAGGTCTTAGGGTTGTCTGTTTATGTATATTTTCTTTTTTTCATTGCAAGGAAAATACTGGTTATCCCATGTGAGGGATCCTAGGCAGCATGCTCGATGTTTGGTTTATTGGTTAGTTGATTTTAATTACGCAAAATCACGCGAGGACTGTTTTTCATAAAAGAGATTCCTTCGTTTCCAGGAACTTTCTTTGGAAACGTTCTCATATTTACATTGCACAAATTTAATTTTAAGCTCATTCTCTTCTGTTTTGAATAGACAGGTCCTAATCTTTCAAAGTATTGATGCTCTTTTTTGAGATTGAGAATCTGATGCCTGAAGATAAACAGCTCAAACGGCAATGATAGAGAAGGCTTAAGTTGCAATTATAATATAAGTTTATAAGGTATTGCTCCCACCTTCTTAGCGTGCCTTCGTGGTGTAGAGGTCTGTACGCACGGCGCGTATTTGAGACGTCGGTGGTTCGATTCCCGGCGAAGGCGTTGCATATTTTTCATCTTTCCTGCTTCCAAAAATTACCTAATATCTCTACAATGGCGCCCGAACTAAAAGGGTGTTAGATGATATTATCCTCACCCAGAATTTGGCGATTGGGTTGCCTAAACACCTCAGTCGCCCTTTAAAAGGGGGAGTATACAAGGTATTTCTCCTCCTTCTTAGCGAGCCTTTGTGATGTGGTGGTCTGCACGCTCAGCGCGTAATTGAGAGGTCCAATGTTCAATTCCTGGCGAAGGCGTGGCTAACTTTTCATCTTGCCTGCTTTTATTTCTGTCATGTCGTGCAGTAGTCCAACAGTGTGAGGTCAATAGCACCATTCTCACATTTTTATCCATTACTTTTTCTTTTCTGCTGCATCCTCCTTTCCTCAGATCATGCACAATTGATTCCTTCCGAAGTTTGCCACGTAATCTCGCAAGTGTGAATACGTGGTAAATTCTGTCTTCTATCATTCATTTACTTTGCGGGAATTCTTCGTTTTCTGTTACGCTTTGATTTTCATTAGCACTGCTTGAAAGTAAACATACTGAACTCAGTACATAAGATATGCTGACATATGTCCTCTGGAGAACTGTGATGGTTTTATTGCAAAAACACACACATACACAAAAAATAACTAAATCAGTCGAGGACCACCTAGATTAATGCAAGCAGCTTGTTTCCTGTTCACAGTTAAGCAACATTTATTGTTTCGGTACATATAGTTTTCTGTACGGAAACTGTCAAATATGTCATTGTGACATAACAAGAAAAAGGTCTCTTCACTCAGTATAAAGTTACTGTTAAGAAACAGTGAAGATAAAGGCAGAGGAACAAGTAGAGTTTGATAAAGTAAAATCTTAAGAATAAGAATATATAAGATAACCATAAGAGATGATTTCCAAGAAAATACAAGAGTTAATCTCAAGAAATATTAAATGCTGAATATAAAGTATGGTGATAAAGAATAAAAGGAATACTTTATTTCGTGGATGAATTCGAAACGGCAATATGACTCAGAAGTTGTAAAATTCTACAAAGAGTAACAAACGTCATTCTTGAAAACTGCTTTCTGCGATCTAAAATTCAAGTCATAGAAAATAACTGTTATGCTTGAAGTATAGTTTATCTCATGTTAATTAGCACATATCACATTAAAAGAAATAAAATTTGTATGGCGAATATAAATTTAAAACTTCTTATCTGTACGATCCAAACTTCTTATCTGTACGATCAGGTTGGGAGATATGAAAGGATATAAAACGGAATGTATTTTTTTTTCATATGCTACAAAAATATGCATAATTGCATTCAAAGCTGAAATACTTTAGGTTCTATTTTATATATGACTGAAAAGTTAATAAAGCCTTACAACTGCTATTGCTAAGGATGTATGTAAGATTCCGTTTCATTGCGTAATCCCATATTTCCGGAACGCGATAATGAAAATTTCCCCAACTTTCTTTTTAAACTCAAGGTGCAACTACACACTTTCTTCTCTCTAATGTCCTCTTAGGGATCAATATACCTGTAGTATACTACTACACACATGATAAATTATTAGACGTAAAAGGATTAATGTAAAAATTATTAAATTTAAGGTATTCGAACACGCTAGGCCAATCTTAGCAAAAAATGGCAATTTTCTTTTATTCGTATGTTGGGTAGATCGTTTATTTAGCTTTTCAAAAACTAGTCTGCTTTTGTTTCTACTTTAATTAAAAATCGAGATATTAAGGATTTCAATAAGACGCAGAAGTCGGAAATGAACATTTAAGTTATTGAAAGTGCGCATTGAAAGAGTAGAAAAGAGCCAGAAATGGACATAAACAATTTTTCTCGTTGAAATACAATGCAAAGGCTTTTAAAGAGAGGGAATTAAAAGAATCTTATCTATAACCTGTGCAGCAATGTGAAATTATTTCCAATAAAATGCAATATTTTTATTATTTACATGTTGAAAGCGTATATTTTCGCTAGCATATGAGTTTGATTTGATTCGAAACAATGCATATTGGAATTAGATTTATCTTATTCTTTGATTATTTTTAATAACATTCGAGTTAGAAATATAGTAAAGGGTGATAAAAAATCGAAGTCGTGTTTGTAAACGTAAATGCATAAAGAACAAATTTATGAAACGGGTTGGAAATGAAATCGAGGATAATTTTAATAAAGCAATTTCCATTGAGTGAACTAGTAAATCTAAAATGATACTCATCAGAAGATGTTTTTGAAAGTGATTTGTGATGTGAAATATATTTATGTTTAAATAGTGGCACCATATATGAACACATAAGTCATATTCAGAAGCGCCGTTGCTGAGTCAGAAAATTAAAGGGAAAATAAAAATATCTTGATGGAGGGATCAACGTCGCTCACTAACGGATGTCTTACCGTAACGGATGAGAAACATCAAAATGGTGCTGCAGTCAGGTTCAATGAATGGAAAGTGCTATAACTGCTCCATTTTTTTCACACTTTCTCTAGTGCAAAACCAAAGACCTAAAATTTCTTAATCCACTTTTAATTAGAAGATTTGTCTTTTCTCAGTATGCTATTAGTTAGTGATAAAATCCTATGTTTACAAAGAAATTTAAATCATATGGAGTAATAAGTAATATAATTAGAGACAGGAAATCTACTAATAAAATGGAATTAGAATGTTCTGAAGAATTTGAATTGCAAATTTTATGTTAAATAATTAAAATTCGATAATATATTGCATATCAGTCATTTAAAAAGTTTCTTGCTTTGTAATTCTCAGACATTCGTCAAATACTCTTTAAGAAAAACCGAAATAAAGAAGTGAAAAAATTGTAAAAATATTTTACATGCTATTGGGCAGAACGCAAACTGTGCGTTAAGCAGTGTGCAAACATTTATTGAACTGTTTGTGCAATAAAATATACGTAATTTTTTTTCCATCGCTGTTACCTGAAACAATTATCTTGCAGTTCAGCAACGAATTAAGAGCTTGCGTTATTGAATATCTGTCTCTTTATACTTTGAATGAAATAAATACGTTAAAGAAATCCGACGTAACCCAGAATTTCGCGGTTTTATGTGCACATTTTAAAAAGTGTCTGATGTTAATTGATTAAGAAGGTTTATATGAGAAAAGTAATTTGCCCAAAAGGTAGAAGCAATCTTGGAGAACATTCGAAGGAATACAGAATAATTTCCTATATTTAAATGAAGGAATACATTTGCTAGCGTATGAGCGAGTAGTAGGTATTAGGGTATTTAACCCTTTGTTTCCCGACGGGAATTAAAGCCCCATCAATAAAAGCGTCAGTTGTGGCCCGATGGGACTTTCAAGCCCCAATTTTAAATGATAAAAAAAGGAATGAAAAACTTATAACATTTTAATAAGTTTAATGTGAGATGTTTCTCGTGCATAAAGAAATATAACAAAAGGTTACAAGCGCCTTTTCATAAAATAAAGTAATTTGGGACATAAATGGTTAAAATGTAAATTACATCGTAGTTAGCTTGTAGAGCCATTAGGTATTTTTTTGGAAACAGGCAAGATGAAAAATGAGCAATCCACTACACCACGAAGGCACGCTAGGAAGACGGGAGAAATACCTTATATTTAAAAGGTATTTTAAGGGGTAACTGAGGTTTTTAGGAGACCCATTCGTCAAATCCTGGGTGTAGAGAGTCATCATCCACGACCCTTTTAATTCGGGCGCCAATGTACAGACATTACGATTTTTTCCTGAAGCCAGAGAGATTGAAAAATTAGCAACGCCTTCGCCGGGAATCGATCCGGGGATCTCTGGAATACCGATTCAGCGTTCAGAACCACTACACCACGAAGGCACACTAGGAAGAAATACCTTATAAGCTAATTATTTGACGAAAAGAGGTTGCGGGTTGTAAACCCGCAACCTCTTTAAGGTCTTTTACTACTCTTTCTGCACCTGCGATTCTCCTTCTGTTCACGTTTCAGCTATTCTTTACATTCTCTCCCATTTTTCATCACTCATGTCTTCTCTTTGCTATCTTTGACTTATTAACATTCTTCGGGCCTCTGGCATACCACTATAACCTCTCGGTTTACGTGTTTATCACTTAAATATATGTGTATACTTACAAAATATCATGTGTACTGCTATTTATTGTGCTTATTGAAACTTTTGTGCATTAATAATTAATTATTTCCATCACACATTTGCTGTGTTGTGTACTGTAACTCTACGTGCTCAGTTTCAAGTTCTGCGCAAGTGATAATTTGTGTGCACTTTACATTGTAATTTTTCCTGCGGGCTCAATTTTAAGCACTGCTCAAGTGAACTACAGTTATGCAGTGGCTTTGTGATTTAGTGTATTCAGTGAATTAGAGACTCAGTGCCTTAATATAGAGATCTCAACAGCTCCCTAATATAAGACTTCAACAGCAGTGCTTTAATACAGAGATTACAGTGCCTAAAGATAGTTCCTTGTTATAGTGCCACAATTTAGTGCTCAGTATAGTGCCTCTAATTGCCATAATATAGAGATTTCTACAGCATTCAGTGAGATAGTCTACACAGTGAAATTAGAGACTTAGTGCATAATTTTAAAGATTCCAATAGCATTTAGTGACTCTGTGGAATAGCAGAATAATTTATATACTTTTTATTTATCATTAGTGATTTCATACAATAGACTCAATGCAGTATGTCTGAAATGCGTACCTCTACACACTGCAGTGATCTAGATTTGCCAAATCACTTAGTTTCAACTGACTTCTCATATAGAGAAAAAATAAAAGCGGTCTTCGACGAGAGCGTACAAATAGCCAATACAGTTCGAGGTAATAAAAATATATTACCACGCCTCATAGCCACTCTAGAGATCTTTCGGGACATCGCATTACGTGGAACAGAGGTAGTCAACAAAGACGTGAACACTTCTGTAATCCCACGCTGTACCACTGGCACTAACACCCCTTACCCTGAGGTGGTTACTTCAAGTACAAACACGGACTCCCTGCCAGTAGCAGCAACTACGCAGGCTCCCAGGAACACAGGGGAAAGGCATAGCCACTTGAAGTCAGCGACAACACCATCAGCGATTGTGCCCCAGAGACCAACCTTTGCGGCAGTGCTTAAACAGTTCAGTAAACCCAGTCTGATCATCAACCCTTTAGGGAGTATCCATCCACGTGATCTAAGAACACAGTTACAAGAAAAGGTTCCACTTAGTGAGATCCCAGTTGTCGTCAACGCTATCAAACCGGCTCCAAAAGGCGGACTAGAAGTTTTTTGTAATACAAACGAGGAGGTACTCAAGTTACAGGAGCACATCAAAAGAGCTGAGGTCCAGGCAGAGGTTCGTCTCAGGCAAAAGAGGCAGCCGAGAGTAGCCATCCATAATGTTCCAGAACATGTTAAACCAGAACAGCTCATCGCAGAGCTCAGCGCAACAGCAGGTCTATCAGCAAGTGTATACAAACCCCTGTTCCGACTTAAAGAGCGCCGAGCAAACAGAGTCAAATGGGTTCTCGAGTGTACCACGGAGAGCTTTGGAATCGCCATCAACATCAGACGTCTGTTCACAGCATGGCAGGCTCATACTATCACGGAGTTCTTGGGAATCCGTAGATGTTATAGATGCCAGTAATTCGGGCACTCCCAGGATCTCTGCCGCAGTAAGAAACAGTTCTGTGCCTTCTGCGCTGGGTCGCACAACACCAAAGTCTGTCAAGCAGAGTCACCAGCCTGTATCAACTGCGGGGACTGTAACTACCGCAACGGCACCTCCTACTACTTTGAACATCCGGCATACCACCCGGAATGCCCGATGTACCAGAGAGCCGTCTACAACACACGCTGCAACACACAATACTAAAGCTATAACATCACAGCAGCCTACCAATGCTATGTTACTACCTAATGCGTTTGAAGAAAGCAACACTTTCTCACAAGAGATCCTACCGACAAATATCGACAACCCAGTCAACCTGATTCTAACTCATTCTTCAGCAGGCTTCATAAAATGCACGCAAATTAACCTCCAGCGGGTAGAAGCAGCTAATACGCAACTAGTGCAGCATCTCCTCGATCATGAGATAGATATCATTCTTCTCCAAGAGCCTTACTGCAGAAATGGCGCAATAGCCTGCCTACCACTCTCATGGAAGATCTTCCAGCGGAAAGCGCATCTTAACGAACTACCCCCGAGAGCGGCGATCATTTGTTGTAATCCACAATGGTCCCCACTCATTATCAAGCAGGCACGAGATCATGTTGCAATTCTTCTGAATTATAATAACTCCCAGATTATCCTATCATCCGTCTACAGCTCTCCACCAGAAGACATCAGCAATGCAGTAGATAGTATAGCAGAAATACACAGAAAACATACTACCATTCCTCACGTAATAAGTGGAGACCTAAATGCGCACAACGTCATTTGGGGATACCCAGATACCTCACCGAAAGGAACAGCGTTAGAAGAATTTATAATGACAGCCAATCTACAGTTAATAAATACTCAGAATGCCCCACCGACGTTCGACAACTCATACAACAAAGGATGGCCTGATTTAACAATAGCTACAAGTAACATAGCCAACAATATAACAGATTGGAGGGTCACAGACGACGAGAGTTGCTCTGATCATAAATATATCCACTTTGCAATTAATACCGACACAAGCATCACTATCCTTAAGCGCTACAAGATCCCAGGCAATAAACTGCGTGCATTAACAAAGGCTTTCTCGGATACCCTACAGAGTGAAGAAGAAGTAATAGACCAAATAAACAGCCCAGAGGAATTAGACACTTATACAGATCATCTCCTCAATACATTGCGATGTATTTGCGACAAGCTCCTGAAGACTCGCACTGCTAAACGCATACAAGGCATATGCTGGTGGACTAAGGAACTACGCCAATTACGGCAAAAGTGCAGAGCCCTAAGACGGCGTCTCCGAGGTGTAATGGACGAAGCCACCAAAATGGCATTGCTGACCACATTCCGCAGGGAAAGAGCCCATTATAAAAAATGCATACTACGAGCCAAAGTCAATAGCTGGCGGAAATTTTGCACAGCTAATACCAACGTCTATGGAATCCTGCATAAACTAGCTACAAATAAAGTTTACAAGCCTGACCAGCTTTATGCCCAGTCAGCCAATAACTCAGACAACACCAATCTTGCAGAAACCACAGCATATGCTATCCTTAATGTAATCTTCCTAGCAGATAACCCGGATGATGACTCAACAGAACAACAGAAGATACGGAACAACCATTCCATTCCTAACACACCAGACGACATACCCTTCGACTCAGCTGAAATACAGCAAATCTTCTGTTTTCTTCTCATAAAAAAGGCTCCGGGACCAGACGGTTTAGATTATGCAATAATAAAGGTGGCTTACACATCCCGCCCTACCTTCTTCGAGAAATATTTCGGCAAGCTCTTAAAATACCAGATCTTCCCTACTGCTTTCAAAAAAGGAGAAGTGGTCCTGTTCCTGAAGAAGCAGAGATCCCCAGATGACCCAAGCTCGTTTCGGCCAATTTGCCTACTTTCGTCTCTGGGAAAAATTTATGAAAAATTACTGGTAAACAGACTTAAATTCCATCTCCAGCAGACCAACTTCCTCAGCCCACGGCAATACGGGTTCCGAACTGGCTTGTCAACCACGCATGCCCTGAGTCATCTTAAAGATAGCATAGGACAAAATAGAGGCAGAAATCTTCACACGGCATTCATATCCCTGGACCTGCAAAGCGCCTTTGACACCCTCTGGTGGCCTGCTATAAAGCAAGCACTTAGAGAGGCACAATGTCCCAAAAACATCATTAACATCATCACGGACTATCTACATGCACGTAGCCTCATAGTAGCCAACAACAATGGCCTCACTATCAAGCGGCAGGAAAGAGGGTGTCCACAAGGCTCTTGCGCCGGTCCGTTGCTCTGGATAATCACCTTTAACTCCATACTACAACATGAATGGCCTTTGCACACAGATATCATAGCATACGCCGACGATGTAGCTCTTCTGGTGTCTGGCCGCACAAGAGATGAACTGGAACGGAATGCCACAGAAACCTGCTCGATATTCACGGACCTATGCAATAAACTTAAGTTAATCATCTCTCGACAAAAGTCCGCAGCCATCGTAATTCCTGGCACAAATCCCACAAGACGTCCATGTATAAAGCTACTGGGCAAGAACTTAAAAATAACGAAGACGATTAAATATCTAGGAGTCACTTGGGATCAAAGACTCACCTGGTTACCGCACCTCCAAGAAATACGTACAAAAACGTCGACCATCGCAAGGAAAGCCAGGCAATTTCAAGGGAGAAATTGGGGACAAAACCCCCATATCAGGAAACTATTGTATCTAACAGTGGCAGAGAGAATAATTCTCTACGCAGCAGTCATATGGGCACAACCAATGAGCAGCCGAAAGACCAAGCTACTGACCACAATTCAACGGCCGTTTGCATTAAACATCTGCGGAGGTTATCGCACAACAGCGTCCAGTGCCGCCACGATACTTGCAGGCCTGCTGCCATTACACATAAAGGCAGAGGCAGAGGCTACCTATGTACGAATCACCCATCACAGACAAGAAGCCACATATGCAGGAATTACGTTCAGAACAACAGACTATGAACTCCCTGGCAGTGTGCAACACATCCACCCTGCCATAAAAGGTAGAGGGATCCACGTCAAAATCCAACATCAGCAATCGCACTCCAGACAACACACTTCCTCTGCGATTACACAACTGTTCACTGATGGATCAAAACATGATCAGGGAGTGGGCTGCGCGTTTGCTCACTACGAACATGGCACACTAGTAAAGGAATGGAAAGGACATCTCACTAACAGCAATAGTATCTTCCAAGCAGAGGCACTAGCAATATTGAATGCGCTACTACATGCCCTCAACCTTACCCTTAGCAATGCGACTTTTTACACGGACAGCATGTCAGTGCTACACGCACTCAGGGATCATCACCACATATACAGCAACTTTTACGCAATAATCATCAAGCCCGCTTTAACATGGTATGGGTGAAAGGACACTCCGACAACGAAGGGAATGACGTCGCAGACCGTCTGGCTAATGAGGCTGCCAACAACATCCACGCTCAAACTATAAGAGCCCCTACCCCCGTCTCACACCTCAAAAAAACTCTGCGTAATATCTGTAAAGAAAAGTGGCAAGAAGAATGGAATAGTTGCGACACAGGGAGAAGGACGTATAACTTCCTACCAAAGGTAGACACGGAACGTCTTATAACAATAGCCCCACTGACACAGTACATAACGGGTCATGGCCCATTTCCATCTTATTTTATGCGTCATGGCATCTCAGCATCTGACAATTGTGTCTGTGGCATGCTAGGTTCTCCCGAGCACTACCTATTTGACTGCGGTCTAACAACAAACCACCACTTACCACATCCAATGAATGATAGAACACTTTACTATCGTTTCATAATCAAACACCCGCCAGCTATAAGGAGTATCTGCGCAGTTGTACAGCAAATCAACGCCCTAGGGCAAGACATTTGCGAGCCACAGTAGCATGGTACTGCACACAATGTACTCAACGATTAGATATTCGCAGTATGTACACATTCTGTAATACACATTCCACATTCAATTTCGAGCCTCGTGTTAACATCCGCTTTCAATAGCCACCAACTTGCAGAAATAATGTTACTGACATGTTTATCAGTGTAAAGCACTGCGCACCCAATGGAATGATGTGTTATCGTAAATCAAAATATATAATATCCGTACAATGCACGAATATAGTGTATGCAACGAAATATGTAATTCATGCAACAGAAGCCCCTAATGAAAGTATGTACATTATGTATTATGTGAACTGAGCATATTTCCGCACAGCGCTACTGCTTTACGCACACGTTACTATGTCTCATATGTTTCTTCTTCTGTGTGTAATATTTGCATTTATGTGCTCTACGTGTTTCCATATGTATTCTATGTGTCATGATATGTATTCTCGTGTGTGTTTTTATGTCTTTATGTTACGTAATAACGAGTGTGTTTTTATGCTTTTACGTTGAATTTTGTATATCTATGTGTTTCAGCTTATATGAGTGTTTCAGTGTTCTAATGCTATCCTTTATATTCTTTTTTAAGTTACTTTGTGTTATTAACAACGTCCTATGTAAAAACTACCCGACATCTAGCACCTGTATGGCCATGTAAACTCCCGGTGCAGCCTCACGGGGCTCCAGCGAGTTGCTTTTTCGAGATAGTGGAGGACGTGGGACATATGCCTGTTTACCTATGTTATACGCCAGGCGTCCCCGTCCTCCGTCACCTGTCACCTGTCTCCTGCTTCAAAATAAACTAATGTCTGTACAGTGGGGCCCGAAATAAAAGGGTGGTGGATGATGATTCTCCACCACCAGAATTTTGCGAGTGGGTCCCCTAATCCCCAGTCGTCTTTAAAAGGGGTAAGTATATAAATAGTATTTCGCCCCCTTCTTGGCATACCTTCATTGTGTTCGCCAGCAAAATCGGCGCGTATTCGAGAGATTCAAAGTTCAAGTCCTGGCGTGAGCATTGCACATTTTTCATGTCTCCCATATCAAAAGTACCTAATTTCTCTACAGCTAGTTATATCTATGAACTATATATCTATGAACTTCAAATATAACTTTTGTGCTTTTTAAGCAATAGGATATGTAAGTTAAAAGCGAAAAACCAACTAAAACATATAATTCCCATTAAATGCCAAATATATAACCATAATTATGTAATGTACGATTATGGTAGATCGAATTCCAATCATGCGTATTTCGTACAGACAGTTTACATAATAGGTATATGTATATATTTTTTATAAAGCTGTTCTATTTTTTAACAAAATTTTAAGAATTATCATTCACTTTCCATTTACATATTACTGAAAAAAATATTTCTTAAAATACGTGGGTAATTTTAAAACTTGCTCAAACAGAAATTCTTGCTTAAAAGGTTCCAATTCAAATGAGACTTATATAACAATCAAAATATTCTGGATGAATCTGGATGAATAATTACTCAGATTTCTTACAAATTTTCGGCTTATCTTTATTTAAAATGGTTTCAGGAGACAAAAACGTAATCTCCCGAATGTGGTATAGAGATATCTACAATAAATAACAAAAAAAATATCGTATACGGGAAATGGCCATCTTTATATTTTCTACAAAATTGTAACAAATTAGTATCTGTATATAATTGTAATTTATTATCGTAATTTAAAATGTCGTTTATTTGCATAGCCGATATTACTTGCTTCCTCTTTGAACGACATTACTTGCTTCTTCTTTCCCTCCTCATCTTAATGCACAACATTAAGTGCATTGTTCTGGCAATGACAAACGCTCCTGCCTTAGCATTCGCTGCATTTCAAGACATAGAAATAACACACAGTTATCTTCCGTCCTCTAAATCCCTGCATCTATTAATGTTAAGCTATCTTATAGAGCAAAGCTCCCTAAAGCAACAACAAGGGAAATTTTCACAAGCCTAGAAATCATTATATATGAAATTTAGACTGCCTGTGTATGGTAAAAGTAAGATATTATTTTCTAAATTTAAGATCACTTACATCAGAACTGATTTGAAAAAAAAATTAAATCAAAATGATCTAAACATTTTATGATTAGCAACTCTTTTCTGGTGAATAGAAGCGTCATGGCACAAAATATTAAATTTGGTCAGATCAGATTGAACTTATAGAGTACTTTTTTAAACCTACGTCAGTTTAATGTTGCTCTTTTGTTTAACTTTACGCTGTCAATGAGTTAATGGTAGCAATGATGATATAACCAAATCAAAAAAATATCAAATGATGAAAATCATTTGATAATTTGATAAATGGTAACTTCTCTGACAGTTTTGTACCCTCAAAACAGAGTTATAAGAAATGAAAATGTATTTATAATAAGTAAACTTCATGAAGAACTCATGTTAAAACTATTCAGTTTCACACCCTTCAGTACTCTCAATAATAAATCCGAGTTTAGGATATTTCATTCATAATATGCAATGTATAAATTAAATATTGAAGGTCAAATTAAACCAAGTTTCTTTCCTCCTAATTGCTAAAATAAACTCTATCGTAATTTCAAATTTGACAATGGAGACATTTCTGCTCGAACGTCACTAAGCGACAAAAGGAAAATGATGGAATAAATAATCGTAATATTTGTTAAAAAAAAAGCATTCTTTTCACACAGAAGATAATTTTAGATTTAGGGCACTGTCAATATTTACACATATTACTCGTTGAGAGGATTTCTTTCTAAATTAAATGTGATACATAATGTATTTCAAATAATGAAATACTTTTGAACGCCTTCAGAAATAACTGGATGCGAATAATTCATTGTAAACAATGAAAATTAAGACTGTACTTTATTCCCACGTTCCTTTTGTGAGTCATTCTCAAGGGCATTATTAGCTAATCAAAAAAAAAAAAAAAAAAAAGGAAGATTAATTCTGTCAGTTTTATTCGCTCATATTTAAAAGACAAAATTAATTAAGCACATAAAATGCAATTATGCTTTACGTACTATGTATAAGAACGTCGTCATTCTTGCTTCCAAATTAACTGAAATGAATAACGATGTGTGACATATTACTTTCAATTTATATATCATCCATAATATTATATTTAATTGAAAAAGAAAATTTCATTCATTTTTATAATTAATGAAATGGAAATGTAGCAATTAATGTCTGTAAAGGTTTAAAACTCCATGAAAATTAATAACTAATCACACATATTCGTAAATTGTCTAATAACACATATTCTAAATGAATTTATATAAGAATATTACTTATATAAATTCATTTTTAAGCATCACATATTCTCATTGTTAAACAGGCTAACTGTACGCACACGCTTTACCTTAAATTAAGTTGTAATTAACATTTCACTAGTAAATAATTACAACTTAAGAATTCTGCTTTCCATTCTTTATTTCTACAAATATTCATAAATATTACAGGATAAATATAACTAATATAAAAATATTGTGTAATTTATAAAAAAATATATATCCCAGACGATGATTCAATATAGTTATTATTTAAGTTTTTTTGCTTATTTATTTCTATTTTATTTAGGTATTATATTAAGAAATGTAATAGATATCAGAAGTGTTTCTAACATTAAATGAAAAGATGAACAATTGTTTATGCTGGATCGAAACATCTACTTATGCTATATTTTCCTTAAGAAATATGTAATAATATATTATTTTTTTCCTTAAAACAAATTCTTTAAAAATTAGTTCTATTCAATCGTAAATGAAATATAATACATAAATTGTAAGTAAAAGTTTATAGATGTTACCGTTTTTTCAGTGCGAGGAAGAAATATAGATACTTCATTTTTTAATGACAGAGTTATTGCCTGTTTCTGTCTCGGTGAGACAATTCATACATTTCCGTGATTATCAAAATATCGTGGAAGGAAATAATCCAAATTAGAAAGAATATACTGAAATATACGAAACATAACTGTCATGTAGAATTAAGGGGAAATATACTATTAATACGCAGCAATTGAAAAATATGAGCAGTAAACATTAGTTTAAGAAATCAGTTTTTCGAAGAGCTACAAAGAGTGAAAGAGGTTGCTTAAATTACAGGAGTAAACTTGCAGACTTTTCCTATAAAAATACAAACTGCGAAAAGTGTGAAACAAGCTTAGAGTTTGCAATATAATAAAATATAGCTGATTAATTTCATTTTTGTACATTTTCTACATATGATTGTACATTTTTATCAGTTACTTCATTTTGAATTCTTTAATAAATGCTATGTTCCCTTTGATTACTTTCTAAAAATACCCGATAGTTAAATTTTTATTTGACATACTCAGATCAAAACTGCTTGCAGTGTTTTTCCGTATCAGTTCTGATGTAAGTGATCTTAAATTTAGAAAACATATTACTTGCATTCTAAAAACATGCATTCTAAATTCCATAATCAATGATTTGTAGGCTTTTAAAAATTGCTCTTGTCGTTACGTTAGGGAACTGCACTCTATGAGATTTCTTAACATTAATAAATGCAGATATTTAGAGGCTGAGAAGATAAATGCATGTCATTTCTGTGTCTTGAAATGCAACGAATGCTGAAGCAGGAGCATTTGTCATTGCCAGAACAATGCACTTAATGTATCTCATTAAAATGTGGAGGGAAAGAGGAAGCAAGTAATGTCGGCCACGGAAAAATTACAATTACACATAGATACTAATTTACTATACTTTTGCAGAAAATATCAAGATGGCCATTTCCAGTATACGATATTTTTTGTTACCTATCGTAGGTATACCAACATTTGAGAGATTAAGTTATTGTCGCCTGAAACCATTTTAAATAAAGTTACGCCCGAAAATTTGTAAAAAATAAGAGTAGTTATTCATCCAGGTTCAAAATATTTCGCCTGTGAGTCTCATTTTATTTGGAACATTTTAAGAATAAATTTTCTATTTGAGCAAGTTTTAAAACTACCCACATATTTTAAGATGTAATTTTTTCAGTAGTATGTAAATCGAAAGGGAATGATAATTACGAAAATATTTGTTAACATCTAAAACAGCTTTATAAAAAATATGCATATGCCTGTTATATAGGTAAAATATCTGTACGATTTGCCCATAACTGGAATTCGATCTAAGTATATTACATATTATCGTCATGAATTTGCATTTAATGTGTATTATATGTTTTACTTCGTTTTCGGCTTTTAAATTACATATTCTACTGCTTAAAAAGCACAAAAGGTATATTTGAAGTTCATAGATATAACTACGCAAGTTTTATGTAAGTATTCGATTTATTTTTCAATAGAATCATTTTCGTCTAACGGGAATGTTTTAATAACATGGTTTTAATTCTGATTCATCCTCCCTCCAGCATTATAGCGAGTTGTATCTGCTCTCATAATCAGATGCAAATATATGTAGGTTGAAAATATCTTAAAAAGTAAAGAAATCTGTTATCTTATTGTAGGACTTTCCACTGTGTATATCTAAGTAACAATTGAAAGTGAAGAATCTTAAGAATTTGGTAAGCGAATAATCGCTTGAGTTCGTGAGACAGTAATCAAAACTTGAAAAATGTAAAAAAGACCCTTTATTATTCAAACATTTAACAGAACTCCGTCTTGGAGTTTTACAATAAAGCCGACACTCGGGCTTGAAATTAGGAAACTAAGAATTAAAACTTAACTAATCTTAACTAAAAAGATATACTATTAGATTCTAAGGGAGTTGGCCCCTTAACGCTAATTGACTGCGAAGCTATCAAGGGCCTAGATTACAGCCGAGCGTAATAAAAGCTTAAGAGAGTGTAGCCTAAAAAGGCGGACTCGAGCTAGCCAGAATCTTTGGTTCCCTCTAACTAAGACAGTAGAACTTCGCGGGTAAATACCGCTCTTCCTCAATTTGCATTCAAAGGTGATTCTAAAACTACCTTCTGGCCGGGAGTTGTAAGTTGAAATTAAGAAGCGATAGGAAAGGAATTTTAACTCAAAATGTAACTCTTAATAAAACTAACGTAATCTTTACACAGCATCTGAATCAGTGTTCCAGAAAATATTTGAGCTAAATTGCAAAAGAAGAATCGAAAAGTAACAAAAAGTAGAGAGTGACGTCAGAGATCATCATTTACATTAAGAGTACTCGTATACGTATGATGTCATTTTGTGACATCATACGTATACGAGTACTCGTTGATGTTATCAGAAATTTAGTCTCCATGGATTTATATATTACGGGTGATTGGATTGTTGGTCATTTTGTTTCCGTATATTTGTTTTGATGAAAGTCTTAAAATCATGTTTTTAAATTTTCATTGTGTAACTAACTATCTACTTCTTTTTATTAATTGTCAGCCAATTTTAGTTAGTTATTTTTAATCTGTTAATATCCATTGTTAGGTGCTAACTGACACTACAATTACTAAAGCTGTTGTTCTAATTTTTCAAAGATGGAAGCTTGTTTTTTTTTTTTTTTTTTTTTTTTTTTTTTTTTTTTTTTTTTTAATCTCTCTTTCTTGCTTTACTTTAATTGTTAACGCTTTTCAGTCAATTTTTTTGTTCTGATTGTTGAACTTATTCTTTTCACTTCATCAAATTGTGATTGCTAGACAGAGCTACGTTCTTTCACCGTTCAATTTATTCATTCTGTTATTTAAAAACATGCAACTGAAATGAGTCCGAAAATTGCGTTCAGTTTTTTTTTTCAATAGATACTAACAAAATGAAACATTAGTAGATAAACACAACAAAGAGGAAACGATAATTTTTTCAATTTCAGTTGTCTTTGCGTAATTCAGGGGAAATGACTTTCTTTATAAACCCTGTGCTAAGTCTCACATCATGAATTTGATAGCATTCTTTGTTAAAAATTCTCCCAAATTAAATGACCTTTCGGAAGAATGACACATTACAGATACAAAATGTTTGACTTCAAACTGATTAATGCGTTTCATTTTCTCTTTTAATTTTAAGAAACAGAATTCGCTGAGAATTATATAAAGAAGTACCGTGTTTCATTAAAGAACACGGTACTTCTCTATATAATTCTCAATCTTAAATCAATTTTAAATGCCCTACTTTCACATTTTCTTGAATAACATTTATATTTTTCTGCTTTCATTCTTTCCAGCCAGTTCTCAAACATGGGTACCATGAGCGAAAAACGGTACCATAAACCCCAACCAATACGGCTTCGGAGCTCTCAAATCTACTTCACATGCGATAACAGAACTTCAAGAGCAGATCCGTAGGAATAAATCTTCAACTCCATACAGAGTACAGCAGTACTCTGTATGGATCTCAAAAATGCGTTTGACTCCGTGTAGTGGCCTGGTATCTTTGAAGCCTTGCGCAACATTTAATGCCCTCAGAACATATTCAAGTTATTGAATAGTTTCCTAACAAACAGAGCAACGATAATCATCAGCAACAACTGCATAGTAGAAAGAAGAATAACAAGGGGCTGTCCACAGGGCTCTTGTCTAAGTGCAGACCTGTGGAACATGACCTTCAATTATATCACCCCCTACAACTGGCCAGACCATACAAAACTCATCGCCTTTGCCGACGATGTGGCCTTTGTAACAAATGGGCATTCAAGAGACATACTAGAAAAGAATAGTAATGAGACACTCTCCATATTCCATTCCCTTTGCGTAAATCAAAAACTAATAATTTCAGAGCCCAAATCACATATTATTTTATTTCCAAAACCGAGCAAATTGCTACAAAGGCGACCTTGCATTAAAATCAACAATAGAAGAATCAAGACCTCAAAAGAAATAAAATTTCTTGGATTGAAAATTGACCAAAAGTTTTCTTGGATCCCACACCTCACGGACATTCGGAAGAAGACCCAAACTATTTCTAGAGCCCTCGCAAGGATGCAAGGCACAACGTGGGCCTCAAGTCGAAGATGCAAAACATTCTTTATAATACCGTGATCGAAAAAATACGGGGCATCAGCATGGGCTCACCCTATGATAGTGAGAAAGAAAAGACTCTTAGCTTCGATCCAACGCCCCTGCCTCTTAAGAATAGCAAAAGCATACAGAACTACCTCAACGGCAGCTCTCTGTATATTAACAGGAATTCCACCCCTCCATCTGAAAGAAAAAAAAAAAAAAAAAAAAAAAAAAAAAAAAAAAAAGATGCAGACTTAGCCACGTTATTCCACCTCAAGAAAAACAAAAAGGTAGAATATCAAGACCTGTGCCCCCTTGATTTTGAACAGCCTCGAAATCCTTACCTAAGACACCTTGCAGTACACGCAAAACTCAGAATATCTACAAAAGAAGACATCCTCAGTGTACCTTTATTTCCAGTCGCGTACACAGATGGGTCAAAGTTAAACGAAGAAGTAGGATGCGCGTTCTTTACACTCCTCTCAGAACAAGAAACAACAGAATGAAAAGGACACCAATAAACAACAACAGCGTTTTGAAGCTGAGCTTTCAGCCATAAAACACGCTATTCTATGGTCTCATCAAAAGCATCTAACACATGTTACCATCTACAGTGCCAAGCGGCAATTACAGCTGTCGATGAAGCAAGAAACAAATCATCAATAGTACAAGATATCTACGACTTAATAGCACAGCACAACAGAACATCTATTAAAATAAAGTGGGTAAAAGTGCATGCTGGACAAGCCCAAAATGAAAGGGCAGATGCGCTTGCTAAGAATTTGCAGCTCAAGATCCATCTCTAGATGTGAACATGGTCCTTTCCCCACGTACTACTTTGCACGAAATTTGAGCGATTCAGTCAAGTGCGTATGTGGGGAAAAGGGAGACCCAGAGCACTAGTATGTTTTCAAGTGCCAGCTCACAAAAGAGCTACACAGCAAAGAAAGGTCACAAATTACGCCTGAGTACATTAAATGCTTACTAACGATCCCTCAATTACAACAAAAGGTTTCCTTGATTATGAAGAAACTTTTCTCATATAAAAGAGAAGACGTATTTCAAGATGTTATCACATCTAGTATATAAATACTTTTTATTCCATAACTTGCAAAAATAATGCAAGATTTCAGAAATATTGCAAATGTCTGAAACATGCTAAATATGGTATAAATAGTTTTTACAAAATAATTACATTAAGAATTTGGACTGTATTAGGAGATGAGGGGGGGGGAAATCTTGTAATAATTAAATCATTAATTAAAAAAATAATATACAACTCTATTAGATATATTAGTGTAAATGTAAGTATTATGTGATTTTCTAATGTATATTTTCTGTGTTTATGATACATTAATTTACAAAAAAATAATAATGTAAGACTTCAGTGCTGATGCAATTGTGTGTAACAAGTTAAAAAATGAAAGGAAATGTATTAATAATTTGCCTTAGGAATACAATTAAGTACAATGAGATGCACAAAAACATTCTTTCCCAATTAGTTCCTTAAAAAGATGTTTATTGTAATTCGATGTAATTAGATATACTAATGTAAATCTATTGTTTGTATGAAGTACAATGTACAATGTTCGATTTAAAGTTTCTATGATATGTTCGAAGTAATTATGTTATATTAATTTGCCATAATCCAACTTTTGTTAATAGGTTAATTTCTTTGTAATAATTGTATACTGTGCCTTTGTAATTATATATTCAATACGTAAGTCTAGTATTAATGTAAAATTTCTATGTAAATGTCTTGTTAGGCTAGCATCGGATGCGGGCCAACCGAAAGCCCAGCGGCATACAGTAGTGCGGCGGAGCAACACCTCTAAAAGTCACTGACGAAATTCTGGTGCTCCGTCCACTTCTCCCTGTGCCTGTCCCTGCTCTGGGGGTCTCCAGATTCCTTCGATTCGGCCGTCCTTCGATGATCGTCACGACACAGTTGGAAGTGGGATTTGTCGCTAAGGACTATATGTCCCCAGTTAGCATCATTCAAACCTGATCGAACCAAGCACCAATGCAATCTGGCTCAGCAGTGTGCAGGCGTGAGTGGCAGGTAGCGTAACGTTCGGTACGAGCGCAGGTTTCGCTCTATCAGCCATCTGTGAATGGTTATGGTGGACCCTCGTGTGCGGGTGTCACGTCTGACTCTTGATAGCTATAACTCAGGCTCTGTAACATCTCATCTGACAGTCACTCTGTCATCCCGATTTGCTGAGGCCTTAGGTCGAGCGCTACCATCATGACGCTGAAATCTGCCATTGTCCACTCATTCTTGCCAACATCTTCTAATCGCCGCATCGCTTCGAGTTATATGACGAGTGATTCTCCCATATGCCCAACCTGCCTCTTTCAATCCAATCATACGACCTTTTTCAAACTCTGACAGTTGCTCGTAGTGAGCTCGAATCCTGCAGCGAGGCATTTTTTCAGTCGTTGAAAGGTATCCATCCTAAATCGCAATGCAACAGAAATTTTTAACAACAGTTCAAGAATAGCTTTTCATATACATCTACTGGATGCGCCGTTCCGATGCGCTGGAGATCGCACTATTCATTCATTGGACACCAAATTATTTGCATATTTGGTCAAATCATTTACGCATACGAAATTTCAAACAATCGGATGATTCCTCCTTGGTGCGCCGATGTTTTTTTTTTTTTTTTTTTTTTTTTTTTTTATAAAGTGTGTATATACAATATCTATTTGCTTTTCCAGCTATTTGATAAGGTATATGTTTGCCGAAAATTGTAGGCTACTTTGCGTACAGTGCTTATTCAAGCTAATTAACTAAAAACATAAGACACTGTTTATTATAGTATACGGGTTTAAAAAATTACAAATCAAGTGAATGAATTAATACGAAATTTAATTATACGTGAAAAACAAATATTCCAGAGATTTAAAATTCCAAATATCTGGAGTCCTGATAATTGAAATTTCGGGCACGATACGAAGTTTTTTAACAGCTATTTTATGTTAAACCACTTTCCTATTTTCCTCATTTTCATTTTCCTGCCAAAATGTAAATTTCTAACTCGCTTAGTATTCAAATGGGGTAGAAATAAGAAGGTTTTAGAGGGTAAAATTTGAGCGCTTTCTGCTGCTGGAGGCTATATTGCTAATTTGATTTCTTTGAGAATAGCATTCTGCGGTGTTGCGTTATTTTCGCCAGTAGGCTTGTTAGGCTGACCTTAGGTCACAAGCAGCTTGCGCGCTATTCTAATTATGCAGTCGTTGGGCTAATTTACTTTTCTTAGTTTTAGTCAATCCATTATTTTTAATTTAAGCCAGAATTGTTGGCTTCTGTAAGTACGAGTGGATCCGTCTGTTAACTTTTATTTGAGACAAATAAAAGAGTTCTTTACACCCTCACCCTGTCTTTGTGGTACTTACAAGACATAGCGATAATCCGCTTTTATTCTTAAGAGTTCTCGTAGATTTGATGTTACCAAAGAATGCGAGACTGTCACATAAAGTCCGGATATTAATTACTTGGACTTCACTTAGCCTTAATAGTTCTCCTATATCATGTTATTATATAATCAACAACTAAATAATTTATAAATTAAAGGATGTTGCTGCAACTATCTTTGAGTTATATTGATATTATTTCTGCAACATAATGCATGAAATTATTCGAAATTTTCAAATGTTAATTATTAAAAGATATATTAGTCTTATGGAATGTACGCAAGCTTATCTAATAAAGAGTATATACAGAGTGAACTTAAGGATGTAGAAAACTTTAGAAAGTTAATAAAATGGAAGAGCATAATACCTTGCAAAGCAAAACGTTATGTACCCTAAGTAATATTGAGTCCTTGTAAGTTTGGTGACTTGGTACAATACGTCTTCTACATTTTCTGCATTTAAAAATAAAGCAACTGAAAATATGATAACTACTAGGGTAAATAATTGAAGGACACTGTCAATTTACGTAATAAAGATAACATGTAAAACTACAGATAATATGAGTACAAATACAATAAGAAGTAAAAAGTCAAATAATACTATAATTAACTATATGTGTCTTCGAACAAGGCGATTAATCCCAAAACTGTGTTTCCTTAAACTAGCAAGATGAATTCACAAGTATGGTTGCCATATGCGCCTTTCATCCCCTGGCATTTGAGTTCAAATAAATAAACTGTCACAAAACGAAACTAATTGACAAAACTCAATTAAGTTAGCATATGAAAAAATGTTGTAAAACCTATTATTTTGTAAAATTTGATAAATTATGCAAACCAAATACCATATTATTGTTTAAACATTAAAGCAATAACCCTTAGATTAGGCAAAAAATATTAAAGAACCTTCTGGACTAACTTAAGAAAAGAAGCATAGCGAGTTGCTGTAAACTGCATTTTCCTTAAACTGCTTTCCTTAGAGGTGTAGCATAATTGTCAATCGTTTGTCAGGCTGCCTAATATAAAAATGATTATACACATTGCTGTCCATCATGTATTAATACTTGGACTTCACTTAGCCTTAATAGTTCTCCTATATCATGTTATTATATAGTCAACAACTAAATAATTGATTTGTCGCTTTCTGATTATCATTTAATTAATTTGAAATTTTTCGGTTATCAGTTACAAATCAGTAAAACATTGAGCCCCTTGATTAAGAAAGACTGTTCTAAATTATTTCATAAAACTGCTTGTTAAGAAATTTCTTGAACATGATTATTTTTCATTTAGTTCAGATTCTAAGCATTCTAACAATTTTATCTGTAAGAACATTCTAGTCTTTCTATAAGCACAGTCTTTTATGATGGCGTCACATATTCCTCAAACTCTAAGCTTAGTGTATTGTTCCTCTCGTATTATGAAGAGCCCCAACAGCAATATTTCCGATCTTAATTAAAACACCCAGAGACCCGAAGCGAATCTTCACAGCACATCTAAAGCATATTCCTTGTCATTAATAAACTGAGTTGCAGATAACGACCAATAGAATTTCCTCTTAAGCTCTCCCCTCCTAGCTTGTTGAAGCCGTCCTTCCGGGCACAGCGAATTGAATTCGCTGACAAGGTGACTTTAAAGTCTCCTCTAATGGGTGAAAGTAATTAATCGTACCATGGATTAGATTGTAACGAGGAAACCGATTTGAGCAAAAGAGCGGGGACTTTGATCTCGAATGAGAGAGACTGGCAAATTGGAGTTAAGTTCTTGTCTCTTGTCAAGTTATGTAATTTTCAGAAATTGAATTATTAGAGCAACAAATCCAATAGTCCCTACTTCTGCAGTGTATTAAATTTAAATTCTTAGAATTAGAGGTTTAGAATTATCAATTTTCTGAGAAAAGAAACTCAGTGAAAGTTGTCTGGAAGTGTAAAACATTCTATTTTGTTGAAGCAGTTGAAATTACATAGAGCTTCAATATGCAACATTGCCTTAATTATTGCATTTTGAAACGAGTGTATTGATTCATATTTTTGTGTAACATTTTATATTTTTAACTTAACGTATGGTTGCATAGTTTTGTGTAATATCTTGTATTTATTTCTTTATAACCGGATTTTTGTGCATTTTTATTGTTATGCATTCTTTCTTATTTACTTGACTTAAATAGAGTATTTCGTTTGTAATTTTACATTTACAGAGTGTAAATTTCATATAATTTTGAAAACTGAGGTAACTTATTACTTTTAAAGTTATTTATTTCGTACGTTATGTTATAGATCTGTTAATTCTAAACCGATCTGTTAGTTCTAAACCGATCGACATTTGTATCGTAAACGCTAACGTGCTGGTTCTAAACATTTTTGTCCCATGCACCACTTTCTCCATTTCTAGATCATTCCCCCCCCCCAAAAAAATGTCGAAAAATACATTCAAATACATATTCATTTATTTAGATTAGTTATAACGTATTTTGTAAATTAAACAAAACATATCGAAAATTTTGATAAATACGGAAATTTGAAAGAAAATATTTTTTTTATATAAATAAACTAAAACTGTATACTTAATAGCTAAGCAAAAGGTTGACCACTTTCTCTCCCTGACGCTACGAAAATTCCTCTGGTTAAGAACCTATGCTATAGCAGAACAAGAACAGGAGATATGTACAAACACATTTTCAAGGGCTTTGACAAAACATTTTGTGACCAAATTGGAAATACTTGAGAATTCTCAAATTTCTTTCTGCAATTTCCCGAAACTGTATTTTGGAAACCATAAGATCCGTATTTTTCGAAACTTCCATCAATACTTCTCTGCTCTTTGAGTACTCTATGAATAAGAATCTGCGACCACCCGTAAATGAGTTGAATCGAGACTTTGCTGTGTTTTATACTGTGAGTTTTCTGTTTGATTACTGATTTAGAATTGATTCCAAAGATATAATTGATTCCTTTGCAATTGATTCCAAAGATATACGACACACTTCGCGTGTTAAGAATGTCACTTTATTTCTGATTTATTTTCTCTTTATATTATTTATAGCTCTTAACATGTGATGGGATCCACTGGAGGTGAACGTCGTGGGTCTGAGAAATCTTCCTCAACTTGAGCTGAATAGATATGCTGGTTCATGGTTTGCCGGACGACCAAAATGTTGTCGTGCACTGCGGCTGTACGATAAAATCCATACTTTCCCAAAATCACAATCACAAACCATGATAGCATCAAGCCCGACATTAATCGCAATGAACTCGCTCTTTGAAGACACAGCAAGTGTCAGGGTTGCGTTGCTTTATTGTAGTTTCAAAGTGACGGATCCTAATAGAGATATTGCTGTCATTACAATCTTTTACACGAGAACCATCAGTACAGTCCTTGTATTTTAATAATGTATGTAATCAATTTTCAAACTAGTAAATATTTAAAAACTTTTCTCTCTTAAAATTTGTTATAAAATTAAAATTGTAATGAAACAGTTTGAAAGGATGGACTGTATTATTGTTATGTTATCATTCTGTTGATGACGGTAATATTATGTTCAAAATTGGACCAAGAAGGAAGAAAATTGCAATGTGGATAATTCAGATGTTTGCAACTCTAGATTTATGTAGTATAAATATTTGTGTATATACGTATACGCATATATGTAAACTACCCTCGGTTGCTTCTTTATTTACACCGCAGTTATCTCATAACTTATCACCAATGTACCATGCTTAACTTAATTTACTTAATGTCACATTGGCTTTGGATAAGGGTGATTTCGATAAGGATTCACTAAATAATTTATTTTTCCGCTTTCAAAAAGCAGTCTTAAATTTATATATCCAATAAAGCTGAATTCAACTGCTATAGTAATAAATAACTTTGAACTGGAAATGTAACTTCAAACTGAAACGAAAACCCTTCGTTTCCAATAATTTTAGGCAATTTTTTCCATAGTTTGTGCTATTAAATGCAAATACATACTTTTAAGTAGAAGCAAATATTTAGTTCATTGTATGCGGCAACAGTGAACTGTGAAAAATAATCCTATTCGGGATAGAACTTCGAATATATGCAGGTACTGATGGAGTACATCAATTAAAACTTGCCTTATATCAAAAGAGTTAAACGCTTTTGATATAAGGCTTGTGTGAGTTTCCGGTTTTTTTTTATTTTATTGATTTAAATAAAAATCCACTTAAATCATATGGTTTCTAATTACAAATATTAAATATTTTAATGAAATGACACTAGCTGGACTCATTAAAATCATTACATATTTTTTTTTTCTTTTTTATGATAACTCTTTCAGACGGCTGGCCGTTCGAGTGGCTAGTTGTCAAAGAAATAATGCACATAATATTTTTAAAAAATGTATGACTAGCCCTAACATTCGTCAATTCTAAAGTAGAAAGCGATGCTTAATAATAAAGCTAAAAAACAAAAAAAAAGTGTGTTAACAAGAGGTAATCCAAGAGTAACTTGGTAATCTGCGACGCTCAGCGAGAGCATACAAACGTTAACAAGTCATCTGGTACGACATAGATTTAAAACCAAATAAGAATTCAAAATAAAATTAATTCAAACCGAATGTATAACAAACTATTAAGTATCCTAAAGGAGTAAATAGTCACAAAAGGACGATTTAGATTAACCTTTAAATTGCCTGCACTCTTTATTATTAATTTATTACGCTTCATGCGCGTTCACTGCCTTTTATGTCATATAATTTCCACATTTTTAAATAAGAATTTCAGTTTGGTTACATTTGAACTCTAACATATAACTTTTAATTTTAGATTATGAGTGGGAAATTACAACCTTCCCTGTAATGCAAAAAATTCAGTAATCATCAACCAACGTTTGCTCAGATAAATTTTATTCTTTCTCCAGTGTGACTCAGATTTACTGAGGCTCTAAAATACAAGCGCTTAATAATTTATACATGTAACATATTTTCATAGTCGGATGGAATTTTACTGTAGATTGCAACCAAAACTTGAGCAAATCTTTATGAAAGAATAATTTTCATCTATCAGAGCCAAAAGCAAAATACCTGAAACCCCTAAAGCTCTATATCTGAGCGACACAAATCCCTTTCTACTAACAAACACGTCAAAGACGACCGCACAACCTCAATGTAAGACAAGCCATAAGTGCGATAAAACGGTCACTTTATAGCCCGGAAGATATTCTCGCGGTTTCATACTACGCAGTTTCTCGCAGCCTCTCTAGCAGGTGGTACATCCCTGTGGGAGCTATAATAGGCTCTAAAAGTGTTGAGATTTAGGTTTCTTAATGGATGTGATGGTATTTTATGTTGGCTCTGACCTCTTTGAAATAGGCTTAATGGGTAAAGAAAGTACTGGGAAGACGAGAAATGTTACTATTTTTCAGGAAAGATTTTCCTTTTTTGAAGAGGTGCCACTCTGACAGTGACAGAGTGGTTATCTTGTATAGTTACACTTTAAACGGTGCGAATAAGCTTGAGAAGAACAAATCTATTTAGCGTTTGAAATCAAACAGAGCTATGCATTTCAACAGTCTTTGCATATGCAGGTTCATATGTTCCAGACGTACTCAAAAATGAACATTACAAACAAATTATTTATATTTCTTCATTTAATAACCAAAAATGTCCTGAAAGAACTAATTAACCGCAAAAGTAAATAGATTAGAGATTAAGAATACTTACTTCTCTTTCTGCACTGGTAAGTGGTTAAAATGTGGTTATGCGAATTTTATTATTTCAGAAGGGAAACCAACGCCGCTGAATGAAACTCATTTCATTGTAATTTATTCTTAACACTTGAATGCATGGCTTACATGCATGCGAAAGAGTAAGATTAATATGGGAATTGATCATGTAAGAGAAATTAAGTACTGGAAAACTAATTAGCTAAAGAAAGTTATGATAGTAAGCTAAACTTAATGGGCGACAATCATAATGGCGCTCAGTACGGTAATCTGCCCAAAATGTAGGTGACCATTGTAGAGGATTTTCTAGAAGAAATGTATTCTTCTTCTTACATTTATTCCGTTCGTTTTCCGAGAGTTATAGTGTACTCAGCTTTATCTACTCTGCCTTTGCAGCATTTAATCTGGAGGGAGAAAAGTTAAGACTATTTTTAGTTTATTTTCCTAATGTTAAAATAGGAAAATGCGAATTATTTTGCTCTGATACCATTCACATATTTCACTAGAAATCTCCGCTGAATAAATACATGTACGTAAAGTAAATTTAAAGTCACAAACGATGTACGCTATCAGAAGCAAAGCTTGCGAGAGATTTGGATGAGTATCAAATGTGCACTAGTCTAAACTTCCGTTAATAGCTGTTTCTTTAACTGCAAAATTCAAAAATTCACAGCTTTTTCACTAGAAAGTGTTCATTATTAGTTTTCCGAGATGCTAAACTAAATATTGCATTAATGGTAGGTTTTTCCTTTAATATTGGGATTTATTTGCACCCCAAAGTACCCAAGCTCCACCTGCTTGGGCTTCAGCTGGAATTATGATTTGGCTCAAACTATGGAAAGTGCTTCATTCGATCTCTCGTGCTATTTTCTGCTAAAATTTTAGCCTCGTATCAAAACAAAAATTTTAAATTTATAAGAGAAATACGTTCATCAGACCTTAGCACGAGTTTGGATTTTCACAAAGTACACATTAAAAAAACCTTCCATGACTGGGTATCGCTTAAACTGCAAAATCTCAGAAATGGTAATGTTTGAACTTTTCACGACTCTGAGTAGTACGCCTCTGACATTAGTAATATTTAACCAATAGCATGAATGACGCCTAATCAACAAGAATGTGCATCCATTTTTAATACCCGTGGATGTCTATACGTACTGCCAAGAATCGACAGCAACAAAGCCATGAAGTTGGAAGTAACACATGTATTAGACTAGAATAGAAGAGAAACACGCTAATGTGACAATCAAAACCGTGAAAAACAACCTTATATTTAGCGTAGGTATAATGAAACACTCAATCGATTTCGAGGGCAGCTAAAGGTCCCTCCTCATCAGGAGAAAGAAATACATAGAAAGAAGAAAATAGGAATCACAGAAACACGTGGTGCTTATCAGCACTGCACGTCGTTATAACTAGATTTTTAATCAGAGTTGCACTGGCCGCCTACTTTTACTGAGCCAGGCTGTCTGATCAAGCATAAAGAAATATTAGCGAAGTTAAAATAGGGAGCGAGGGGCAAATGCACATTACGCTCAAAATCTGAACTTCAAATAATGATTAAAAATCTAGTTATAACGACGTGCAGTGCTGATAAGCACCACGTGTTTCTGTGATTCCTATTTTCTTCTTTCTATGTATTTCTTTCTCCTGATGAGGAGGGACCTTCAGCTGCCCTCGAAATCGATTGAGTGTTTCATTATACCTACGCTAAATATAAGGTTGTTTTTCACGGTTTTGAACACATGTATTGTTGTTATAGCGTACTACTGATTCGCAGAGAAACAGATCCTACAGGCAAAATTAATATTAGTGGTAATGAAGTCACTGATGACTGTCAAAAGAGGGTAGTGAAAATGAAACGGTCGCTGGCTCTTCGCTTACTTACCAAGAACTTTACTCAAATGAAAGATCTAAATATAATATGGCGTATTCCACCTACGCACCAATGGTAGACAGGAACATCCCCTGACTCCCTGCTGGAAATCAAATGTGACCGTGGCTCCTAGACTGCTTTGGCTAGGCTAATAAGTGGCCACCTTAAATGTCTTTCCTTTGATACTAGCAGAAAAATCCAGTCCGTTTGCAAAAAAATGCTGTGACCATCCAGCTTCACCGAATCATATACTGGTTGCATCGGACTTTCTAAGGGGAACGTATATTATATTTAATACGATTTGGGTTACATACTGTCACCAGATAAATTTCTAATCATCAGTCAAATCTTTAATTCAAATATGACATTCGTCAAAGATCTTTCCTCTGATTTTGCTGATAATTTTATTGAAAATAACAACTTTATTCCTTCTTGTTTTATTTAAATAACAGCTTACTATTTCTTATCAATAAATGTGTGTGTGATGTTTTCATGAGCAGGAGTAAAACGCTTTATAAAGAAGCTGATATATAATGGAATTTAAAATCATTAAGTTTTAAAAGTGAATTTTTCTTTCTTGACTTTTCTCCAACAGACTATATTAAACATGTTGTTTCTTCTTTTACTAATCCAATTATTTTTTTTTAATTCTGGCTATTTATTTATGTCAATTTAGCTTTATCTATAAGGTCTGAGCATTCCGAAGCAGTTTTATATATCTTCTACTTTTTACATTTATCAATTAAATAGTCCAGATTAAAAAAATACGTTCTTAATTAAACGAGAAACACGTGTAATATAATCCGTTAAAAGAAAACAGAAAGAAAAGTTCAACTTAACTACTTGATTTAATGAATTTAATTTAAATCATCTTCTTATTCAAGCATTTTACTCCATTTCAGGAAAGTAACAGACTACTACGTACACAGAAAATAATTTTATGAAACATGTATTAGTGAAATATCAAAAGTTTTATCCAAGTGGCGAACAGATCCGAATGAAAAGAGATAAACACCAGAGCAATATATTTCTGAAATAACACATTTTTTCTCCATATTTCGATTCTACGACTCAAATTATTCCATACTGCAAAGTTTTGTAAAAATCGTACGAGTACTTTTTAAAAAAAACAGCTTTCAAAATTTTAGCTCTTCAATGTTAATTGAATTTTGCATATATTTATTAATATCTCTTGTTTTATTAAACTTGTTTGAGTTTTTCTTTCACATTTCGAAATTTAGGTTCATTCCAAATAAAATTCACCCATTTTTTGTGTTTTATCTTTTAAATTTCAATTTTTAAATAATTTTTAAAAATTTTTCGAAAAGATAACTGAATTATAACCTATAAAATATTTTCCATCATCTTAAAGTAGGTGTAGTTCTAGCATATCTGCAAACATTAGAGTTTTTTGTTCAAATTTTTTTAAGATTATACACGAATTTACATATTTGAGCGTTTTGAAATTTGGCATCTTTTTCTTGAGCGATAATAACGCCAAATGTGGTTTATGGATTTTGTTACTGTGAATTGCCACACCTATTTTAACCTTAAATTTCAAATAAATTTTTACGGAGAATTAATTATATGAAATTTTTTCTCTCAATGATGCGTAATAAATATTTAATATTATATGAGAAGCTATTTTTTTTAAATTATACATGATATTATGCAAAATTTTAAAATTATTTTTAAATTCTTTCTTTCTTCTTTTGTTTTTAAATATTTGTAAGAGTAAATTTTTACCTTCGCCGTATTATCATCTGCTACTTTACTTTAACTTCATTTAAATCGAATTGTCTAAAACTGAGAAAGTTCGTTTCATGTTTATTTTCATAAAAACTGGACGTTGACAGTTTGGGTCATGTCCCAGCATAAAAAAAAATACATATAAATATAAATGTTTACATTAATCCTCTTAGAAAGAATGTTTTAAGTAGTAATTATCCCTAGTGTTGTAGATTATAAAAAAAATCTTCTTTAGTATAGAAATTATTAGGCTTAAAAACTCTTAAATAATATGATTTAGATTGTTTGCACCCGATCTAAGAATCGGGTTACTCGGTGGTACTGGATAAGCGCTGCTGGAGTGTTTTATTTCTTTTTCATTTAAGAAAAATCTTTTAATTCACATATTTATCCTTTGGACTTTGCTTTAAATTTTATTTATAGTTAAAATGTCTAGAAAATCAGTCTTCAGCTGCAACGCATTTGATACAACTGATATTTTTCAAAAATTGATAAGAATTCAAAATTTATGGAAGTGTAACAATCGAAAAATCTTAGTTTTGTGTCAGCACTGAAGACAAGAAGAAAAGAAGGAAATTAGGGGAAAAAGCAAAAATTTAAAGGGAATCTAAACTTCAAGGTAGTTGGGTGTTCAAAGAGAAAACACTTGGACATGTACACCAGCAAATAGCAGCAATTTAGTTTCTGCTAACGGAAAAGACAAAAACGATATCATTGCAGATTAAAGTGATGTGCGGTTAGCGTTCGACTGTATGGTTGTATAAATTTAAATTACTTCATAGAACATCACATCGTATCATAAGCGGAGCATCCCATGATTTCTCAGTCAAATTATTTGAAGATTCAGGAACTTATCCAGTGACGTATATGGATATGATCTAAAGACGTTTTCCCTCTCCATGAAACCAGTCTTTCCTTTCATCTCATGTCTTCAAAATGTCTAGCCTCTAAAGAATGATAAAGGCTCTGACCAAATACTGATGAAATGGGTTGAATTGGATTATTAAGTTACGGCAAAGCAGGGTTAATTGCCTAAAAGGAAGGATGCCTTCGAGAAGAACTTTATAAGCGAAACCAGCTCGTATACACGTTACACATGAGAAAAACCTTGAAAACGCCCATGCAACCAGCCCATTCGCCGGGATTCGAACCCCGGAGCGAACTGCCAGTGTTCAGCGAATTTACCGCTCTGTCGTTTATGGGCCCATTTCAAATGGAAGGCGATAATTTAATTTAAAATTAATATACCAAGATGTTTCGAAAATTTGGATGCTTTTAATATACTTGCAGAATGCCTGAAAAAAAGAGCAATATATTTTCAAGAAAAATTTAATTTTTGCTTAAAATTTAGTATTTTTTAAAATTTATGTGACTTCAAAAATACAATATTTGACTAAAATATGATTTTAAGAAATTAAATGTAAGATGATAAAATTTTGTACAGCAATTTGGGCACAATGTTAAAACTATTTAAAGCAATGTATGCAACTCATCCTAAATTAAAATGTCGGATATACATCTCTCTTATTTATATATCATTTCTGAACGGAACACTGAAATGTGTGTTAACTGTGCTTTACTGTATTTTCTCTTTTAATATATACAGTTCTAAAACGCATCGTAGTCTGGGTGACAAAGTATTCTTCCGAAGGAAACGCAATTTGAATTATGACATTCGGCCCACTAGAACGGGAGATATAGAACTGTCCCATTTTTTATATGTCTTTTGAAAATACGTACCGTCAATTTTTGCTACAGAATATTTTCAAAATGGTGGATGATGTTGAAAAAAGATTTATAAAAGTACTAGAATGATGAAAAATAAAGAAAAGAAAAAAATTGGCCAACGTTTTGGTGCAATTATGCCTGTAGAATAACGTTCAAAGATATATGATATTAAAGCACTTTTATTTCACTCCTTACTGTTGTTTTGTGTATTGTTGCTAAACGGGATACTTGTGTTATCTGCAATTTGTAAGTTAACGCAAATAAAAGTATTTACTTTAAAGTTATTAAAAGCTAACGTCTGATAAATGTACAAAATGTTCAAAATTTGGTAACGAATAAAAGAAACGATAAAATATAAAACTTTCTAATGGTTAGAGAGCTAAAAGCTAGCAAAAATTACTGCAACTTTAATGATCTGATAGTACAAACGGACAGACTGATAAAATTATTATAGTGTGCACTATAATTTTAGTGAAGCATCTTAAGAAATACACCTACCTTTTGTCGTCCTCTAATAAATTTATTACTTTGTTAACAGGCATGAAGTGCTGTAACCGGCGTTGCTATTATATGATGAAAGACACAATTTTGGGGGATCCAAATTAATGAGCACATTTAAAATTGTGGATAATTTCAATCGTGGATGGAAGATATGACCGCGTATGGCGTTGTTTATAGGCTTCGAGAGCAAAAAATGTGACACTTTATCTCTTTCGTGCAACATCGCCCTACTCCAAATTAGATAGAGACATGCAAATATTTCTGAGGTTTTCGGATTCTTCTTTCCCAAAGACAAACTAAAGAGTAGGAGTACTGGTCTTATGGACTTTAAAGCAGCAAATTAACAACATCGATAATAAAGATATCTGGTCCCTACCTTTAACTTTGATTCTGGCCAGGAGGTATGACAGTTGACCCTACAAAACCCATGTCAGTACCAAAGGTATGTTAAATGAGTTTAAACTTGACTAACTGTAACCAAATAGCAATCCTTCATCACCACTCTTATCTATCGCAATAGTTAAAGATTAAATACTTGCAATCGGACAAAGGTTTGTTAAAATTACTCTTTCCTATCAAGAACGTATTAAATTCAAGTATAATTAACCATTACATAGTCTCGTTTAAGCCTCTTTTCTTCTGTTTCTCATTTATGTATTTCTGGAATGATCCGATGAAAACTAATGGAAGCAGACGACGACACTAAATCTGGAAATTCGAACTGGTGAGCAAAATTAACAATTATAGGAAATAATGTTTTAATATCCTGTACCTGTTTTCAAAGCGAACTATGATAATCATTTTATTTACTTTCTACATTTTTTTAAATATATTTCATTTCGTGGCAATGTAACGTTTAAACAAAATAAACAGAGTCTGTTTCAAAATGGTTCTTAAGTTCTATATAAAAAGCTACTTCTTTTCTAACGTATCTTACCAGTCTCTTTCTTTGAAAAGAACACAAAAGCATAAAAGAATAGAAAGTTCTTTTCTTTAATCTTTCTTTGCTTTGGTTCTGAAATAAGTTAGAAGCAAAAATAAATTTCCTTGGAAAAGAACTGATTTCGTTTCCCTTTTCACTTTCATATAGAACTTTTAAAAATATGGCGTTATACGTGAGGCGGATCAAATATTACTGTTAGCTAGAAGTAGAAACTTAATTCTTTAAGGGATTGAGAGTGTCATAAATACAAGTTCACAAATCCACATATTAATACTTCCTCAATAAGCTAGAGGTTTTGAAAGAATATATGATATATATTATTGTAGATTTACCTGAATTCTTTACTGTAAAGAAGACTTCAGTTATGACTGAGTTATACAAAAAATTAAACTCAGGGAATGTTTAGGCATATAAATTAATTTAGTATGTAATATATTCCTATGCATTCACAAACAAACGTTTTTGTTTCTCCTGAAAATAATACAATCAGAACTTATTATAATGACTAATTATATCCTATGAAATATTTTTCTAACGGATGATAAGTATAAAGAAAATGGGTAAAATATAGTCTCATAGTGGATACATTTTGCATGAGTCATTGTAATGAGTGGTTATTATAACTCGTATGGACTACATGTACGTATTTCCTATTCTAGCAATCATAAGATAAATTTCTAACTTCGGCTATATATATCCTTATTTTAATGCTTTCAAAACTGCAAAATCCTTTGATGAAACTTTCCATAAGCATTCTCGTACACTGCATCTAAAACCGTGTTAGCTTCATGAAAATGCTTGAAGTTTCCATAGTGGACAAAGCATGATGGCATCATACGAGTCCATTTAAGCTTCTATACAAAGGATAGATATTTCACATAAAGAGTATTATTTTGCGCTTCTTCATCAGTACACATGATGCAGTAATGCATCGACGTCAGTGCTTTTTCTTAGATCTTCAGAAGTGAGGAGCTTGATTTTGAAATCCAGCTGTGTGTTCTCTGGAAATAGATAACCAATATAATAAGAGGATACAAGCAAGGAAATTTTGCAAATTAATACATATTTCTGGAAAACGTGTATATATTATTATTATTATTATGCAGTTAAAGCAGTTTGTAAGCAGTTTGAAGTCCAAGTAAAAATGTGCTTCCTTAAAAATTCCAATCCGACTATGCAAGCATCTGTAATATCTGGCATATATGCCGTGTGATAGAAGGCGATACTTCCAGACGTGATGTTCACGTTTAACTTCCCATTTATGTCGATTTTTTCACCAGACGCAATCTGGAGTGTAACACAGGATTGCGCTCAAATGAGTTCAAATTGTTGAGCTAAATATTTTCGAATGATGGCAGCATTAGCTCTTCTAGCAATGATGATATTGCAAGGAACTTTATCGTTATGCCCATTGATAGAGAGTCGCTTACTATTGCCACTGCCTGTAGAAATCTTGAGCGCTTTAAAACATGGTTTTTCATTATCTGGCAACCTCTGCTCCTCGATATGGTCATTAATGTTTTTCCTGCGTCGTTGCTGGGAAATGGTCATATTTGAAGCAGAAATTCCGGAGATGTGCGTTCAATAACATTATTCATTACACCACAATGGCTCTCTAAGATGGCGGGAGAAGTACCTTATATACTCCCCCTTTTAAAGAACGACTGGGGTTTTTAGGGGATCCAATCGCCAAATCCTCGTTGAGGAGAATCATCATCCAACACCCTTTTAGTTCGGGCTCCACTGTAGAGACATTAGGTATTTTTTGGAAGCACGCAAGGTGAAAAATAAGCAACGCCTTCGACGGGAAATGAACCGCGGACCTCTCAATTACGCGCTGAGTGTGCAGACCACTACACCGCAAAGGCTTGCTTAAAAGGCGAGAGAAATACCTTATAACGTGAACGCTTTCCTACTTTTCCTACGCGTAAAATAATTTATGAACCAGTTTCCTTTAAAAGGTTTTCTTCTAAACAAACCTGCTCTTAGGTAGATAACGTGTTTTATTATTATTAAGGGGACTCATACACCTTAAAATTCATAAGTTCTTCGAATATGTGACTGTTGCAGGAATCGGGATAACTTATTTATTTTAAAAGATATTATTTCCAACTTTTACAGCTGACTACATAATATAGCTGCTTTCTGAAATAGTAATCTGAAAGTTTGTGTTGCCACAAATATTTTTATAATTTATTCCGCTTTGTGACAACATTTTTCGTCAACTTTCCACCTTGCGCGCACAGTTTAAAACATTCTGTTGCATAATTTAATTCCATATTTAATATATAGCTTTTATAACATCTGGAAAATACTGTGAACCTAAAATTCTAAGAATGTCGTGTTAAATTTTAATTTTATTTGGAGTTGAGTTTATAAAATGTATTTTATTAAAAAAAATCTGTAATGTTTTCGTGCATAAATTTATTTAATACTAGAATATTCATCAAATTTTTGGTTCACTTAGAAAATAGTGCCTATCTAAAGAATTCCATGACATTTGAAGTACGTACCATTAGCCATTTTTAAAATATCATGCGCGCAAGGTGGAAACATGACGAAATTTTTGTAGCAAAGCGGATTAAATTACAAAAATATTTGTGGCAATACAAACTATCTAGTTACTAGTTCCTAAAGCAGCTATATTATGTAGTCAGCTGTAAAAATGTGGAAGTAATTACTTTTAAAATAAATAAAATATCCCCATTCTTGCAACAGTCACATATTCGAGGATCAAAAGGGGTTTAAGGTGTATGAGCCCCCTTAAATAAACCAAACCAAACATCTTGAATTTGTCGCGTAGTTGATGAAGACAAGATCAGCCGGATAGACATTCAAAGAGAATTGATTACCTAATGTTTATCACATTTTTCATGTTTCATCAGTAAACACAGCATTTTATAACTTAGCGGTCGCTGCTACATGAAAAATATCTGGAATAGGCAAATATTTTTATCTAATATTTCACTAATCTAGACGTGTTGCGCTAAACAATTATGAACAATAAATATGATATATGAAGGCAAAGAGAAACTTTAGAGGAAGTTAAGATGTTATTTCAGCAAAAACATGCCTACCAATGGCCGAACGAAAACTTGAAAACTAATAGTTCAAAACGAGTTCTTTCTTAATAGCGGGCTAGTTTCATGAAAAGTTTCGTGGTTTTTCCATATACAATCCGAAATGCGAAGAAGCATCCCTTAGCAAACCCTCCAGGCATCTCTTCTTTTAAGAACATAATCCTTTGCCTTAGGCAATTAACCTGTCTTTACCAGCGAAAACACGCAAAACAAAAGGAAAGAAACTTTATTTTATTGATATATTGTAGTATATACTGCGAACATATAATCTATTTAAGAAAACGAAAATTTCATACGAATATTTTTATTGAGGTGGTTTACAACCGGCCTTGTAATATCTGAAGCTATGCCTATAATTTTCTTTTAAAAATTTTATTCTAAGAATGTTTTTTTAAATTATCAAAACTATACAAAATTGCACACCCTTCTATCAATTAGCATTATTTATTGTTATATTTGTTCTCATATATTGCCTGATTTCTCAAATAAACCATTAAGACAAATTTTAATATTGATTCATGTTTTTATTTGTAGGGGACTATCTGTTCATTTTGACTAATAAATGTTCGTTACTTAAAAGAAAGATTTCGTGAAGAAATAATAAGAAATGTCCGTGCATATTTTAAAATTTGATTCAGAAAGGAAATATACATTTCTTTTCTTTTCGTTTCTAAATATAGTAATCTAATTACACTAGTTATCATAAATTGAGGAAAAATCACAAAGATAGCGATAACTCCCTCAAAAATAAGCCAAACCGTGTAAAATTTGAATATGTTGCCAAGTAAGAGTAGCTGAGTGAAACTGCAATATGCAAATTAGTGGCGCTGCACTCGGAATACGTCATCTGCGGGGAGAATAAAAGTCTATGTTTGAGAGCAAGCCCACATATATCAATGTGATAGTGACATCAGAAATCTGAGATAGCCAATTCGTAACAATGACCTCCAGGCATCATTTGCCTGCAGAACTACGATGGCGAGCCATTGGGAGACTAGAGGCAGGATAAAGTCAAGCAGAAGTGGCCAGATGGCTAAATGGGAGTCCTTCTGTGATTCATAGACTTTGGAGGCGATTTCAAACCACAGATTTGACCTCTCGGAGGTTCAGCCAAGGACGGCCAACTTCTACGACGAGCGATGATGACCGATATTTGACATTATGTGCACGCAGGAATAGAACCGCTACTCCAACTTTTCTTAGATCTTTCCTTGCTGCAGCCACCGGAAGGTTGGTGTCAACGTCAACTGTGCGTAGAAGGCTTCACAAAGGTGGTCTGTATGCGAGACGAACAGCCATTTGCGTGCCGCTCACGTCACGGCATAGGAGGGACGGTTTGCAGTAGGCACGACAAAATGTCCACTGGACGCTTGATCAGTGTACTGATCAAGCGTCCAGTGGACTGCGGTTCTCTTTAGGGATGAGTCCAAGTTTAGTCTAGAAAGCGATACTAGTCGTTATTTGATATGAAGAGAATATGAAACCCGTTATCATCCGTTAAAGAGATGCATACGGAAGAGGCAGTGTCTATGTTTCGGGTGGCATACCTTTGGGTGGACGCACAGACCTCCATGTCTTTCCAACGGAAACCGTGAATGCTCCGGTTTATAGAGATGACATCCTTGATGTTTATGTGCGCCCAGGTGCCGGGGCAATAGGTGATTCTTTCCTGTTACAGGACGATAACTCAAGACCACACAGGGCTCGCATCGTAGATAATTATTTTCAACAGGAAACAATTATGCGCATGGAGTGGCCAGCTCGATCCCCGGACTTGAATCCTATCGAGCACGTTTGGAATGATTTAGAGAGACGTCTAGCTGCTCTCACTCTGCCCCTTCAGACCCTTGCTGCGCTTGCAACAACTTTGCAAGACCAATGGCTTTTGCTTCCTATGGAACTAATAGACCGCATAATTGAAAGCATCACTCATCACTGTATGTGCTGTACTGCTTCTAGAGGCGACCATGTTCCCTATTGAAGTTACTTTTCCTATAGCAAACTGACACCTTCGATTTGTTTATTTTATACATGTGCTAATTTCTATACTACCATAATTGTCTGGTAATTCATTTTTATGTTATTTGATACCTTACTATGTGTTGTATAATGTGGGTACGTTTCATTAAATTCTACATGTAACTTTTTCAATAATCGTGATTTTTCCTTAATTTATGATAACCAGTGTATGATATTGCTATGACCTAAATATAGAACACGAACATGTTATTTATAACATAAAATTTTATATTGCTGGTTTTATTCCCATCCAGCCTATGTAAGTGGAGAAGGTAATTAGCGTTTGTACTCCTAAATGTGGCTTTTCCTCGGAGGGTAACTGAAAATGAATACCTCAAGCATATTTACTTTCAATCGATATGTTCGAAGCAGTATAATTATCTCAATACTTAATGACCATGAAATTTATTATTGAGGAACACTAGGATCAATATTAGTCTTTTAATGGGGTTTAGATGTAACATTTATGAGCATAAAATGCCTTGTAAACATAAAATTTTCTTTCTTTTTGTTTCATGTCACTAAACCTAATTAGGAATGAGCTATTTTAGTGGCTTCTATAGGAAGTAATTTTTTATGATAGTTAGGGTTAGGGTTATTAGGTCGAGGGTGGCCAAATTAGAGATGTGTATTTTTAGTGACATATCATTGAATAATTGGAAAAGAGAAAACATTCCAAACACGAACATCGACTATTTCTAAAAATTATGTTCTGGCCATAACCTTTTTGTCTGCTTTATTTCATCAGATCCTTTATCTTGAGTATATTATGTGCTATAATAAAATTTGTGAGTTGTCATCCATACTTTCCAAACCAATCATTATTTATTAGGATTGTTATTGTTATTTATGGCTTCCATTCGCTGATCTGCCCAGAGTCTGCTGGCAGAGCGCAGGTGGGAGTTATGAAGTACACAAAAATAAAAACAGCTTTGAAATACGTTTGGAAGCTTCAATATTACGAACGGTAGATGATGATAAATATGGTACATACGTTCTGTTCTTTTCTATCTATTGTAGAAGCTGTCAGAGAGATATTACATTATTTTACCATGGTGAGATCAATATTTATTAACAGCAAAAGATACGATAAAATGTAACGTATTTCTTTCCGCGTCGTATACTAAAACCTGGAAAAAAAAGTTAAATTTCAGCTTCCACATAAGCTTTTATAAGATCTCTAGTAGTATATAAAAAAGGTCAACCTTTGTCAGTATGATTTTGGACTAAAAACCTCGGATCCTAATAAATCGATTCTAAAATCTGCGTATAGGTAGCCAGTGGGTTGAATTATGATAAATGTAATCAAGCTCCTTCATTTTTTAATCCTTAAGTAAATAGCACAAGCCACAGCAAATCTTCCAAGAACATATTCCCTTGTACGAGCATAATGCTGGAGTAAGCGTCCTACGAGCGCTAGACAGTATTTAAATTGGGACCCTATTTAAGTAAGTTCAGTTTGAAAGAATAAATAAACCATAAATTAAGTGTTTACTGTACTTATTACAATAATAATCATAATTGCACATAGACAAACCGCGAACCTACTAAGCAGTATGCACATCTGGAATTGTTATGTAAACCTATCTCACCCGCAGCATACTCTGCTACACTATATTACCAAATTAGACTTTGTCAGTTATTGGGACGATATTTATTTATATTATTCAAAATTAATATTTTAAATACTATAAATTATTTAAGATTACCAAAAAATATTTTTCTTCATTTATTATTATTTATTTTCTATATTGAAAACGGATCCAGCAACTACGAAGCCCTCTTGTTTTACTCTTATGTTGATTTATCAGACACTGTTCGGAGATAGCTCTTGTATGCTCTGCCGTCTTCAATTATGCTCCAAGCATCAGCTTTTGTTATGGCGGATAAGGAATTAGAAACATTTTGAGGCAAATGGACCAGTTAAAGTGCATTTGTTTAGCAAACCTGAAATCTTTTTTAATTATGGATACTTTGTGATTCTGAAGCGTATTAATATTATAATCTTCAGGCTTCTTGTTTGCAAAGAAAGTGACCAATATTCTCGGAATAACTGATAATCGTATTTCTTTTTTCACTACCAAAAGAGTAATTGGAAATTACTACAACGAAGGTTTTGGAAAACAATTGCTGAAAGGAATAGTCATGAAGTAATGATTAACAGAACTTTCGACATTCTTTTGTGGACCAGAAAGAAATCTGTTGCCACCTTTTCTTCTTGTTATTGGCCATGATTTTCCTTTAAAACATCTGCATCGAATAAATATTGTCCAAAGCCCAATTTGTGAATTGCGCAACTCCCATAAGGAAATGGACGCCTCACATCTCAGTCATTGGCCTTCACTTTATGCTGGATTACTCTGGAAGAGATATTGGGAGGCAAGACACAAAATAGATTTATAGGTTATACTAGGGAACTGTTTTCAGTTTCGTTGTTCTCTTTCACATTTGCTTGTTCTATCTACAGTTGTCTTTGTAATTGTTTTATATTAAGTAAAGAACACATAACATAAGTCATTTAACAATTTGTGCAATACAACATCTGTACTGTGTAAATGATATTCAAGAACAATTCGTGTATTTATCAGAGTGAACATAAACAATAAATCAATTCAAAATACAAGTATAAAAAGGTTTGAGTTGTGTTGTTAACAATATGGCAAAAACTCATTCTATTCCTTAGTTCCAGTGACTTAAGGGGTCATACTTCCCTTAAACCATCAAAATTTTTTATTTTTTGAAAAAAATATATGTTATAGCCTGATTCCTTCTGCGCAGTTTAAAAAAAACCCAAAGCAAAAATTCGTACAATTTCATGAGTTATGAAGGAAAATGTACCAGCTGAACTAATGTAAACAAGGTTTAAAGGTCCAAGCGAAAAGCGTCAGTAGTTTCAGCGAAGTGTTATGTGGCAAGCCTAATGATTTATTTTTTAAGGATCTATTTATGGAATAGCAGTGTTATTTCTCAACTCTTCGGTTAGTTTGTTTACATTCTTAACCGTTCTTGCGTTTTATTTTTATTGCTCTTTTTTCCTTTCCTTTCATTTTATTTTAGTAGTGTTTCATATCACTCCACTTGTTATTTCCGTCACTTATGATCATTCAGTTGTGATTTTAGAACAGTTTGTGGGTGAATTTAAATATAATTGTAAGTTTTTAAAGCATTTTATTATCTTACTGTGCACTGCTCCGTAAAATGGCTGATAATGCTTATAAACGTGCTTCTGGAAAGCGTTCAAAAAAGCGCCGATTTCATGGAAACCAGTTCACCAGAACTGGTAAATCGACAGTTTCAAATGAAATAAATAATGGATTTTCTATTTCTTCCCCAAACCAAGCTGTTATTTGTGAAACTACAGCTGCACATAGTTTCCATACCCTGGAAATTCAGATGAACTAAATACAAGTGCTTCTTGTAAAAAGTTAAATGTAACAGACATTGATTTTTCAAGTGAAAGCAATCGATTTGATGGCAACATGATTGTCGATAAAAATTTTCTGTATTCCTTTTTGGAAGAAAACACTGTGTGTAAGGTATGGCATGGTAAATTAAAATTTACTGCGAAAAGATCTGCAGGTCTGTGTTCCAGAATGATCTTGACATGTCAAGGATGCAAAAATGCTGTGATGACAAGCAACACTAAACTTGTTGGGGAGAAAAAGAACATTGCAGAAATTAATCGTCGTATTATTTATGCAATGCGTTGTATTGGTCAAGGTCTTGAACCATTGAAAACATTTTGTGGAATAATGGATTTAGATCCTCCTGTGATGCAAAAAACTTATGACAGAATCTATAACTTAATCAATAATGCAACAAAAATGACTGCAATTGAAAGCATGAAAAATGCAGAAGCAGAAGAAATATCACTCAGTAATTCTACAGACATAAGTGTAAGTGGTGATGGCACCTGGAAAACAAGAGGCCATACAATCTCAGATTGGTGTATGTACGGTTATTGGTGCTGAGAATGGAAAAGTTATCGACGTAGAGGTTTTATCCGTAGCATGTAAAGGATGCGAATTGTGGAAGGGTCCTCGATCTGGTGAAGCCTTTGATGAGTGGCAGAAAACCCATTCTCGCACTTGCAGGAGAAATCATTTCAGTTCATCTGCCAAAATGGAAGCTGAAGGAATGGTTAAAATTTTTCAGAAGTCTCAAAGTGCAAGGGGTGTGAGATACATCAATTATATTGGTGATGGTGATTCAAAAACATTTCTTTCCATAACAGAAAGCAAACCACATGAAGGTGTGACTGTGCCAAAACTAGAGTGTGTAGGGCACATCCAGAAGAGGATGGGCACTCGCTTACGTAAACTGAAAGCTGATTATAAGGGACGAAAGCTTTCAGATGGCAAAAGTCTATCTGGAAAAGGTCGACTTACAGATAGTGCAATCAGCCGACTGTCATTGTATTATGGAAATGCAATTCGCCAACATGCAGATTCACTGAAAGATATCCGAAATGCTATCTGGGCTTTGTATTTTCATACTCGATCTACAGACAGTGACCCATTACATACTTTTTGTCCAAGTGGTGAGTCCTCATGGTGCAAGTACCAAATTGCTTCGGCGAAAGGGGTTGTGAATGATTTTCGCCATAAAGAAACCTTACCACTGGCAGTCATGGATGTGATCAAACCAGTTTTCAACTCACTGTCGCATCCAGATCTCCTAAAACGCTGTCTTGGAGCTCATACTCAAACTCCAAATGAGTCACTGAACTCATTGATTTGGCAAATATGTCCAAAGACATCTGGTAGTGGCAGAATCATCTCAGAAATAGCAGTTCATGAAGCAGTTACTCTTTTTAATGATGGTAGAAAGGGTAGATTATCTACTCTGAGATACCTGAATATACACCCTGGAATTAATTGCATTACTGCACAATTCAGGAGTGACTATAAACGTGTAACTTCTTCGAAGAAACGAGTAATAGCTCGTACGATTGATGCTCGTCGCGCCAAGCGTCATGCAAAATTGCATGAAATTAAAAAGACTCATAAAGCTGAAGGAGTAACATACCTTTTAGGAGCATTTTAATGCTAATAGTGTGTGTATCATTATTATATGATGAATCTGTATTGATATATTTTGTGCATTTTTGCTATTCGGTGTAATTTCACATCACGACATGAATTGTCGTGTTAGTGTGAATGTTGTATAAACAGTTGAAATTTCTATCAAATACAAAATAAGTAAAGAAAACAATATCAGGTGATAAGGTTTTCATTTTATATAAAATTAAGGTGCCATAATAATGGTTATTAGGTAATATGTGGTGAAAAAAACTTTAAAGTCATTTTTCTCAAAACATGATTTTTCATTATTGCGCGCATCATAACAATTGAAAGATTCAATATATTCTAATGAAAGTTGTATCACAGATACAATATGTAATTTGCTACAACCTGAACCTAAAATTTGCAATTTCCATTTATATTTTGTTATTTTTCTGGGTTCTCAAAGTAATAAAAAGTATGCTATTTTCAGTAACATAAAACCACTGTTTTTAAAAAATAAAAAATTTATATATATTTAAAATTTTAAAGGTTCAAAATTATAATACGACTATAATAAATATATTACAGGTGAAAATATTTTGAAAAAGCATATAATTTAAGAGTAATCTTGCGCGCAACTGATATTTCATTTTCAGATTACATAAAGTGCCATATAGTTTTCAGCATTATTAAATATTTTTTTTTCTATTTTATAAGCTTAGTCACATTTTCAGATAGAGTAGTATTTTAAGTGTCTTCTGTAAAAAATTTATTTGTTTCCTGTTTATATATCATGAGATACAGTAATTTACTCGACGTTTTAGCATTTTAAGAAAGGTATGACCCCTTAAATTACTTAAAATTAAAACAAATACAAATAAGTAAGAAAACTATTTAACGTTTATTCATGGTGATATTGATACGAAGTTACATTACGATAGTGCCATGATAATAACAATATTCATTTATAATATTAGTAGGTGGCTTGTTAACATAATTATCAGAAGTCCACTATAAAAACAACATACCTTTAAATTAGTTAACAAGTGGGGGCCCTAATACTTTGAAATACAAGTAGTTTTACACAGAGAACTTCAACATTCTAGAGGAAAAACTGGCATTCAGAAAATCTGTCGAGTGATGAGCAAAGTGAAATCAACTATGGTAAGGAATCGAGGACGGGGTCAGGCTCCAATTTTCCCGCTGGACAGCAATTCCATCAGGATGGTTCCGAACTTCCAACTTTCCGTAGGCCATTTTCGGTGCAGAAAAAAAAGGAAATTCTTTTCAGCAAACAGTCTCAAATTTCGGTGCCCGTCCGCCTCTCTGAAGCTCTCTCAGGTCAGCCATGAAGATGAAAGAAGTAGGTAGCATATTTTCGAAATTCAGGACGCCGCTGCTACTCTCCAAGCTGTTTAGTTGACGTGCACGTTCTCCTTCGCAGCCGGTCTCCGTCTTCCTCCCAACAGCGCAGCACTCATTTTGAACACTGGCAAGATCTTGAATCATTTGCGAAGTATGAGATGTCCAAAATCGCCGAGCACGGCAGCCCCCTCCAAAAAAAAAAAAAAAAAGAAAAGAAACAGAGAAATCTTCAAGGGAAGGATTTTCCCTACTACCAGAAATTGACAACCATCGCGGTTCAACAAATGCAGTCCTCCAAGGCCACGGCCTGAGGTCAAATACCCCTCTTCTGGAAGAAAAGGGGAAAGCACTAACCTCTCTCGGTGTCTCTATCTAGTATAGCGAGCAACCTAACTGACGAATCTTCACTCCCGTAAACAATCTTCCCGCAGAATATTTCTATGCTAGAGATGCCTGGGCAAACAGGGTGCAGAATATGCAAAGCAGAACACATGGTAAAATACTTGGCAAAAGAATTCGGGGAGCAGCAGTCCCCAGATAAGGAATTCTGAGAAACGAATTCCAAGCCGACAATTTTGGATGGAAAAAATTACTGAACCAGTGAATTGTTTCCAACGCAATAAACGATTTAGTACTTTAAAAATTAAAACTATTATTTAACAATTAAGTTCAGTTACTGAAATACGCACATTATAAATTGTTTCTTTATAAGAAATAAGTATACGTATTCATTTTCAAGATTGAGTTTCTTTTACAATTGATTGATCTTACCACCAGTCAGAAAATATGAATTCGAGAAACTTTAATAGAAAGAGGGGTAAAAAATAAGTTACCTAATAAAAATTAAAATTAACACACCAAAAGTGCAATAACAAAACCTTAAAATAATTAAAGTTTGTGACACATAACAACCTTATGTGTCACAAACAAACAAGTACAAAAAACAAGTAAACTTAAGTCCCTAAACTCAAATTAACCCATTAACTGCCAGATTTTTTTAAAAATATTTTTTAATATATAGTTACGTATTTACATGTCAACCAATGTAGTACATTAAATTTTACAATACAGAAAAAAAATATGTTTTTTATGGATTTAAAAATCAATCCCCATTTGGGGATCACGGTACATTGCATGTAAATAACAGTAAATTTTTTTAAGAGTGCCATGGAATAACACATTCTACGTGTAATCCTACATCACACTTCACGCACTGTTTCCGAACATTTTTTTTTACAAACCGCACATTTTCTTTGTTTTCCGTCCAATATTCTTTCTAAATAATGTCCTTGAGGATTTTTTCTTACGTCTTCTGGTACGCGCTTCTGTGAACTCACACTGTACGATGGTCGTCCACAATTTTTCGGGTCAGACACGGAATGTAAATTCAAATAGAATCGTGCAACTTCTCGTCTGAAATTTAATAGCGGCATTTTTCCATTAGCAATACAATATATTGTATGAGCATTAACTAGAGCCACATCCACTGCATTAGTGAAAATAGGAAAGTACCATTTTTTGCCTCTAATTTTTATCCTATACTTTTGTACATTCCAGTCAAGCTTGTCAACACCTCCCATGTTCTTATTGTAATTTATAATGGCATTGGGTTGTGGAATTAATATTTTTTTTTCTCAGCCCTAGACCATCTCGGCACACGTCCCAAAGGTAAAACTTCCAAATGATTTGATAACATTTTAACAATGCTGCTATCTTTCCAAACAAGACCAAATATTCCATTTATTTCATCATATCTATAATCAAAAGCCCCTCTAAATTCTTTCTTCATTTCCTTATCTGTTTTTATAGGGCACTTATTCATCCTATTACATCTCACCGTTCCTGTCGCAGGTATATTTCTCTCTTTTAGATTTTTCAGCAAATCAAAACTTGTGAAAAAATTATCGAAATAAAATCAGTGTTCCTCTGGTTTGTCTATGGTTGCTATCTTATTCAATATTACTGACACACCTAATCCATAAGTATCTCCTTCTAAACTATCTTCTTCTGAAATTCTACTTGGCTTACCTTCATAGATGTCAGCATTATAGCAATATCCGGTCACACCACAACACATTGCCCATTGCTTGAACCCAAAGCGAATGGGCTTTCCTCTAATAAACTGCTTTAGAAAATGATGACCATAATAACGTACCATTTGTTCATCAATACATATGTTATAAGAAAATACGCCGAACTGCATAAATGCTTTATTCAGCTCATCCAAGATTGGTCGTATTTTAAATAATCTGTCTTTGTTTCCATTTATTAGTGGTATATTTGTATTGTCACTGAAATGTAGATTTCTTTTTATTTCAATATAACGATTTTTCGACATACATTTCCTTACAATTCCAATATCTATATCTTCTTCTTCTGACCAATACATCTGCTCTTGAGGCAAAGAGTGATATCCAGTTAACAGTAAAAATCCCAAAAATTTTTTGAAGCAGTCTGAAGAGACCGTAAATTGGTGACGATTATTTTGAGTTGCATAAGATACACTTTGCTGTACGATGTGATTTACTAGATCATCTGTGAAGAACATTTCAAAAATTTCTACTGGTCTTTTATCTTTTACTCTTTCTATCATGGTCATTCTACGTTGCTCGCACTCTTCTTCTCCCTGACTAGAAATGTTGAATGATGCTCTTTCTCTTTTCCACCTTGATATGGGTTTTTCTTTTTTAGGTTTCTTTTTTCTTTGAACAGTAACTTCTTCATTACATCTACCGCCATGAATTTCTAATGAACCTGGAACATCGTTAAGATGAATTAAATTAGCAATTCTATATTTTTTTAAATTTTCAATTACTGACGGACTTAAACTTCATTCAGGTTCAAAACAAATTCAGGTTCAAACAAATTCAGGTTCTTTCTAACAAAAATGAAATATCCGAAAAACTGATGAGAACAAATTTAATAATTAAAACATTAATATTCTAGCTAGGACACGCAGAGGGATATTCCGATTTCCTAGTAAAAATGACTTAAAAATACAGTATTAAAAATTTCCACAAAAAGTTTTAAAACAATGACTAAAATTATATACTTAAAATAATAAAAATTAGATTTTTGAGCAAATACTTACAGAAATAAGCAATCTTAACTAGGCCGTTGAATGATAAAAAGGCCCGAGAATAAGTTTCGCTATCGTTTTGAAAGCGAAATCTTTTTTTTCTTCTTTGAGAGGTTGTACGTTATCACTTCTTTAAACAAAATGTAAAATAAATACCCCTTCCTTATTCTGTTACCGATCTCTTGGCCTTGAAATTATGTTAAGTCTTAATTCACGGGGAAGTGTTGTAAGGTATTTTCTCTCTTCTTTCGACTTGCCTTCGTAGTATAATGGTCAGCACACTCGGGGCGTATTTGAGAGGTCCGTGGTTCGAGTCTCGGCGAGGGCATTAATCATTTTTCATGTCTCTAGCATTTAAACAAAATCCTAATTACGAAATTAAAAAGGTCCTGGCTGATGATTCTCCACCACCAGGATGTGGCGATTGGGAGCCACATTCTGGTGGTGGAGCCTTATTCCCAGTTGCATCTAAAAGGGAGAGTATATAAGGTATTTTTCCCGCCATCTTAGCATGCTGTCGTAGTGTAACTGTCAGTACACTCGGCGCGTATTCGAGAGGTTCGTGGTTCGAGTCCTGACGAAAGCATTGCTCATCTTTCACATCTCCTGCTACGAAATAACCTAATAAATCTACATTGGCTCCCGAACAATTAAAAAATTTGCAGATGATAATTCTCCACCACCAGGATTTGGCGAGTGGGTCCCCTAATCTCCATGCGACATGCGACATGCGACATGCGACGGAGGACGTGGGCACCATCCGTCTGCCAATTGGTTAATTGGTATAGCGCCACGTCCACCTTTATCTAGAGTTTGGGCAGAATAATTAGTTGCAATACAGGGCCAAACAAGGGCATAATTATACATTTGGATGCACATTTTACAGAGTTTGTGAACATAGGTTACATTGAAAATTTAAGTACATTTGGTTACATTTTACATACATTATATACAAATTTAAGATATTTATATCATATACACTGCTTTCGTATGCATTTACTTATTAGGTTCATTAAATGGTGCTATTTATATTTATACTGCATTTACCTTATGATACATTTACATTACATTACATTCACGTCTAAAAATAAACACTTATAGAGGGTACATGCTATGCACATTGTTTACTGATTGTCTATGTGTACATGTGCACCACCTTTACAGAATAATTACATGGTGTTGTTTACATTATTACATTTGCATTACATAGAAATTATGTTACTTTCATAATTAAGACATTTATTACACATACACAGCTTTCATGGGCATTTACTTATTCAGCTCATTAAGTGGTGTTATTTACATTTATACTGCATTTATCTTATGATACATTTACTTCGCATTATCTCCACATCTAGAACATAAAAACTTAAAGAGGGTACATGCTGTGCACATTGTTTACTGGTGCTCTATGTGCACCACCTTCACAATTTCTTTCATTACTTGGTGTTGTTTGCATTTATATTACATTTGTGTTACATTGAAATTATGTTACTTTCATAATTAAGACTTTTGTAACATATACACAGCTTTCGTATGCATTTACTTATTATGTTCATTAAATGGTGCTATTTGCATTTATATTGCTTTACCTTATGATACATTTACATTGCATTATCTTCACGTCTAAAACATAAACGCTTAAGGAGTGCACATGATATTCACATTTTTTACTAATTCTCTATGTGCATTAATATTATAATACATATTGTGCACATTATTATTACTTTTGCGTTACACTGAATTTATGTTACCTTCATAATTAAGACACTTATAAGATATACACTGCATTCGTATGCATTTACTTATTAAGTTCATAATGCTTATTATGTCCATTACTTATTAAGGTCATTATTTTACGTATTACAGTACACTGCATGTCGCAGCTTGCATTTTATTATATTTACTTTATATTACCATCGTACTCATGGTAAATGCTAAATACACTTCGTGTAGATATTACGTGCAGTTATATTACAGGTAAAGTGAAAAATCTAAGGATGGCACAGGTCTGTGTTTAAGTCAGACAGTTTGTCCATCAGTAGCACTATCTTTTTAATTAGGTGCCGCTGTTTTATCATGTACTTACAAAAGGTTTGACGGTTCTCTTGTGGTAGATTGATGTGCAGCCCTTCTGTAAGTGGGCAAGATGTAAGATAGTACCCTGGTGAGCCATTTTCTCCGCACGCACATTGGCTTGTGTGGCTGATGCCGCGTTTGTGGAAGTATTCCGGGAAAGGTCCGTGTCCGGATATAAATCTTACCAGCTGTGTGTTGGCAGTGTTTCTGCTGGGATCCACGTAGCTGATAAAGTAGTGCGTGTGCCTCCCGGTGGCGCTGGTGTCCCATTCACTTTGCCATAAACCGGTGGCCTTTAAGCGAAGTGTGTTTTTGAGAAACGAGTGGGGCCATGGAATTGTTATTTGCGTACTGGATGGATCTGTCGTGGCCTCCTTGGCGAGTTGATCAGCTAGCTCATTGCCTTGGTGGCCGGCATGAGCTTTGATCCATTCCAGTTTCGTGCAATAAGGAAAGTTTTCCCTGAGGTTCTTTTGTATGCCCTGTATGATATCTGATGGGTGGTCCGGGTTCCATATGGCATACAGCGATGATAGACTATCAGTTTTGATGGTAGCATGGCTATGCTGATGTGTATGCAGGCAGCGAATTGCTTTTGCGATTGCTACCGCTTCGCTCTGGAAGACGCTGTTATTCTCTCTGAGTTGACCTTTCCATTGCTCGTTTACTGTGTCGTGCGTCATGGCTACATATGCGCATCCTACCTTTTCATCTATTCTTGACCCGTCCAAGTACATGATAAATTCTCCGAGACGATGGGTTGTAGTAGGATTAATAGTGACAAAACCTCCCTTGCCCTTCACTGCTGAGTGGGTGTTGAGTGGGCAGACATTCGTTTCATAGTCTTCAGGGTAGTAAGTCTCTTCATCGAAAGTGATTGTTGTTTTGAGCTAGTCGCCCTCTAAACGGGGGGAATAAATAAAGTATTTCTCCTAGCCTTCTTAACATGCTTTCATACTGTAAAGGTCAGTACACTCGGCGCGTATTCGAAAGGTTCTTGTTCGAGTCCCGCCAAGGGCATTGCTCATTTTTCACGTCTCTAGCATTTATAAAAATTCTAATGACTCTACAGTGGCGCCCGAATTAAAAAAGTTAGTGTATGATGATTCTTTGTCACTGGGATTGGGCGATTGGGTCCCCTAATCCCCAGTCGCGCTGTAAAAGGGTGAGTATATAAGGTATTTCTCCCGCTGGTCTTCCTATCCTTTATCTGTATGCTCCTCCTAACGGCGGACATTATGTGAAGATAGTTCTATGTTATTGCGCCTATCTGGCATAAATGTGATTGAGCCAGATAAACTACTGATCTCAGTGGTATTCTGGCTATAAGTTATCAGTCAGTCTGTCAGTTCTTAGCATGCCTTCGTGGTAATGGTCAGCACGCTCAGAGCGTATTCAAGAGTTCCGTGGCTCGAGTCCCGGCGAGGGCACTGCTCATTTTTCACATCTCCTGCTTCGAAATAACCTAATGTCCGTATAGTTTTTACACTCTTCATTTTTTATTTCTGAGTGGATGTCTCAAGACATGATGCAGGCTTTTCGGCGTTATCCCCCTTTCCCCCCCACATTAGCTATGCATTTGCAGAGATGAATACTCTGTATTTACAGAACGCCACATTTTTTAAAGAGGAAATAAATTCGCATTAGAGAAATAGATTATGATTAGAAAAAATAAGAATTAAATTTATGTTTTAGAAATGATTTTAACAAAATTTTAGAAAATTATTATTAAAGAGAATAGGGAAAAAATTATATTTAAAAGAGGAATTAAAAATTAGTTTAACAAAAATATTTAGAAGATTATTCAATCCAGGAGTTCATGTACTTAAAATGGCGAAATGAATTAAAAATATTGCATAGGGAGCAAATAAATAATAAAATCGAAGATTAAAAACAATTACACTTTTAAGCAAATTTTAGGCAAATATTCCAAATTATTTTCTTGAATATGACGTTTATGACTTCTTCGGAGAAGTCCTTCTTCGATATAATGTCACAAATCTTTATTTTATCAATATACTTAGGTAGTTATGAAAGCTTTCGAAAGATTTTGAAAAACCTCTTTCCGATGCATAACATTTTGCAATACTTTTATATATAGGAACTAATACCATATTTTACTTATCCGAGTGTTCTATAAAGAAACTGCCGCTTAATGTTTGAAATTTTGAAGCATTTTTACACTAGAAGTACTTGAAGCATTTTCAGTAATAAACCTTTCAGATAAAGTATGATATTGCGGCGGACCACCCAAAAATGAGCAAATTGTGTGTGCGGTCCCCGCAAATCACTGTTTCCAAGCTTTTACGATGTGTCACACGACATAGTCTGACATCGCTGACGCAATAATTCCTTCCAGTTGACAGTACGTAACTTACGACCAGTATAAAGAGATTTTAGCGTACTGCGCTGTGTCTGTCTTTAAAGCCTCTTGATTTTAGGAGGACTGACGAATTAATGATCTTGTTTTACTCTGATAGCGTTCCAGATGTATCGAATCAGAGGACGTAAAATACTACTGAAAAATTAAGGAGGCGAGGCTAATTCAGTTTTATTCCATCGGAACAACACGAGCAACACGTCAGAATGCTCTTGAACTCTTGACTAGAGAGACCCTCGTAGCAGGTTCCTCACATCACAAGGAATATAATTCACTTCAATTACTGTTCTACGCTCAGGGCTTAAATTCTAAAATTAGAAGTGCCTATGGAAAACCATCAGGTAACAGGAACAAAAATACATTAATAAAATACCTGATAACATAATTTAAAAAAATTAAGTAATAATCAAAATAATAAAATAATCAAAATTAATATTCAATAAAATGGAAAGAGATAAATACAAATTTAATAATTTATTAAATTAATAATAAACATTTAAAAATAAAGTAAAATAATGGACCTGCTCTTATTTGTAGCTCCGGCTGGAATTACGATTTCATTCAAAACTAAGTTCGACTGAGCTGGCTTTGGCTGAACTTACGCTCTGAATGTATAATAAAGTATATTATTTCAAGGGATGCTAGAAACAAAGATCATTGTTTTCCCATTACACCATCAATAAATGAGTAAAATGGTTGAAGCACCACTAATAAGAATACAGAGAATACTAAAAAATTGTATGAGAGTATAAAAGGAAATTTTAAAGGAGATGTGTAGGTATGAGAACAAAAAAGAAGCAAATTCTAGCTATCAAACATAATACAACAGGGAGAAAATATTTCATCTGAATCCGAAGATTAACTGAGTAGCGAGTGAATATTTTCGTCCCTCCGTATTTTGTTGCGTCATTCCAAAATGTCTGTAGGCACTGTTTTCCGAGGGAAAACACTAGCTTTGAAACGAAAAATCATCTGCTGTCATAAATTCATTATACTTCCTGAAAATGGGGATTTTTAGTAAAAATCTCAACCTTCGTCGAGGGATTGTTTCCAAGCAAAAAAAAAAAGGCATCCATTCTGAATTAAAAATCAGTTTTTATTTTCATTTTAATTCTAAGTAAAATTTTCGAGATTAAAACAATTTTCAGCTAAAAGTGTGTTTCCGTTACATAAACGAAATGCCGCAGGCCTCTTATTTAGGGCTTCGGTGAGCTCCGGCTGTAATTACGAGTTATCTCAAAAATGAAGGAGTGCTCGATCCAGGCAGCGGTGGGCTCCGGCGCAATTTAAGCTCTGTCTATGTTATCCGTGAATTATATATATGTGTAAAGAGTTTCTCGTAAATGCAATTAATATGTTTTGAGTTCAGTAAGGCAGTAAGTATTTCGCAACCTCACAAATGTACCAATCATCATAAGAAGTCAAAAGCGCTACCTGTCGACGGATACCCACAATATCTAGAAATGATATCACAATGAATTAGATGGTTATTATAGTAAATGATAAATTTTTCTAGTAATCTTTAACATGCACAAATATGAGGCCAATCTAGTTTGTGTTTATATTCTGCGGAAAAGCCTTTGATAATATCTGATATTTTGAAATAAGTGTCCAATCCAGAAAACTGTCAAAAAAAAAAAGAAAACACCCCTTTGGACGTAATTTAAAATCTGGAACCTTTCCGTTTTTTCCGTGTGTGTGTGTGTATTTATTTGAAACGCGTTCGAATTGTGTTTCCCCTTATTTGTTTTATATGCTTACTTATCAGCAAAATAATATTTCTGTTTTATTACTTTCACAATGCCCTCACGCGGGTCATTTATAGCTACTGTTAATTTAGTAATGTATTATAAGCTTTAGTCATTCAAATTCTTAGCTATGCTCTGGAGTGAAAAATAAACCTTTTAAGAGTTTTACATTGGGATGTATTTAGTGTTTTGGGACTGAAAGGTGAAGTCAGGATCATAACTCATCTATTAATCTAAGAAGATAAGACTAGATTTTAGACTAAGCCAAATTGAATTTAACGTTATAAATACACAAAATTGAACTGGGCATATTTACTCTCCATAAAATAAAGTATGTTTAACTATTGAAAGGAAAAAGTGCAGTTCATAAATTTTGTGGCATTTTTTTAAAACTCTTTCAACAAATCAGCTTTACACAAAGTGAAAATTAATCCAATAATGGTAATGGATGTTTAGGCAAGAATATGTGTGTTTTTTTCTTTTTTTGCGAATAATATAAAAAAAAACGCTTCAGATTCTCCCATTAGCAGGAATAATGAGCAGGGAATAATTTATTTCTATTTTCCTATTACACCAGTCTCATAAGATTACCTAATACATTTTGTTTTCAAGTAGCCTCTCGCTTTCCAATCATTTCTAAATGATATATAAAACATATCACACTAATACCAAAGCATGTATTAGTGGTCCCAGAACGTATACTTATTCAAAGGAAATAAACAGATGCAATATGTAAGGTGGTTTAGAAAAGATTTTCATTTGTTTGTTCACTTGGGGAAGGCAATTTTATGACGTGCAACTGCATTTTAAAATTGAATAATTTTTTATTCGAGGAACTGAAAATAACAAGATATAAGTCAAAAGATAAATCAAAATAGTAATAATCTATGTACCAGATTTTATGCTAGAATCATTTCTCCTTTAAAAGGAAAAAATAAATTGAAATAAAATAGAATAACATATTATATAAGCAACACGACATTTATAGATTTTTGACTTAATATTAAAGCTGGTTTTTTTTATATTGTGAATAAATTATTTACTATATGCCATATTCCTATTTTGTAACATATAAAGTTTTTCTAGTAATTTACTGGCCCACCAGGGACCGAGCGGTAAAGTCGCTAAATACTAGTGTTCGGTCCGAGGTTCGAATCCCGCGAACGGACCGGCTGCATAGGCGTTTTCGTGGTTTTCTACATGTATAACGAGTATACGAGTCAGTTTCCCTTAGAAAGTCCTCCAAGAAGGCATCCCTTCCCTTAGGTAGATAGCCCTCCAGTGCTTTGCCTTTATTAAATACAGCAATCTAGTGATTTATTTGATTTGAATCTATTCATTATCTGTAAAATGTTTAGAACGGGAATCAGCTTGGTAGACACTAGAACTGCATTGAAAATTTTTTTCTTAATGAAGCAGAAAAACTTAATAACTCTACAATCTGTCATTAAGAAAAACATCTGTCAACGTCCTGTCATTAAGAATAACTCTACAATCTGTCATTAAGAAAAACGTGCAATGTCCTCACCGGGACTCGAAACCTTGACTTCTCGCGTTGAGTTTGGTTCCAATTATACCACGAAGAGATGTGAAAAGGAGGAAGAAAATACCTTATAAGTTTACATGGCATTTAAAGGATTCTGTGATTATTCTTTAAATTATTTGGCTGACAGAGTTGTGTCACTGGCTCTTTGCTCATTATAATATGAGGATAAAAGCCGATTTTTTTATGAAGAAAAGCACTATTCTCTTTAAAACCTAAACACTTTAACTACTTGCTATTCCATTCAAACCTGAAAACACTTATAGTTTAAGAAACACGTAAATTTAATATGAAACGTCTGAAAGGAAATTGCTTGATGATACCGAGATTGAGATGGATACTCGAAAATGTCTACTTAGCTAAGAATCTTCGGTAATTACATTTTCTTAAACTTAACCTTTTGCACAGTTTCGTCGGATAGCAAGCATTCATCACGGTTTTTGACATGATTAATTCATGTAATTTTTTTGCATACGATGTTCCTGCTGTTGCTTCATTTTATACTGGACTTAATTCACGTAATTTTTTTATCATAACTTTGGAAGTTTTATAAATTACTAACAACTTGAAAGATCTTCTGCACGTATGAATTGGTTGCATTCTTCATAAATTTTAATATACTAAACAATAGTGGTTTAAGTGTAAAGCTGCTTAAAAGCCTTGCTATTTCTAAGAAATGGAAATGCAATTCGAATACATTTGTTAAAATTAAATTTGTATCTTGAAATTTTTAAAATTCTTCTCAAATGCATTAATGAATTAAGGTAGTAGTAATAGGAATCTTATGTTATTGTTAATGCCTGGAATGATCAAACAGCCATTATACAAAAAAAATTGAAAACGGACTAAGGAATGTAAAATTCTTGGCTAATCAATAAATGTCTATAGTCAAAGAAAGTCATGAAAAAAAGACAAATATTAAAAGTAAAATTTCTGGAACCTGGTTCAAGCTATAAACTAATTCCAGCTTAAGTTTTCGCGATTGACTTCGGCTTATCCTTGTGTTAATAATATCCCAGCTCAGTCATCTCATCTCATAATTGAGAAATGTCATATTGTCGCGTTCTTGTACGGGTTCATGGATTTCGAGTGATTAACGAGAACACTTGATGAAGAATGAAAAGACAATTTGTTAGCCAGTATTACTCAGGACAGCTCCAAAAACGCGTTTATAACCGTCGAAAAACTACGACAAGCACTCTGAAACAATAATGGTTTATAATGGTGAAGACAGCTTTACGACAAAGCGCTAGAGTACAGTTCTCGAATCGGTTCGGTCGTTCTAGGAACTCAACATACTCTCCAGACTCTCCACGCTACAACTCGCGATGCACTCGACGATATACTTGATAGCGTCAACGTTTCACGCTCTCGATGCACCAACTCGCGATACACCGACGAGACACATCGACACTAGACTGACTCGGCAGACTGCTACTCCTCGTACAGGCAGGGTTCATATAGCTTTTGCCCTGCCTTCGAGAACATTCTGGGCCTAACCGGTAAGAATTCCTTCTAGAGGGTTCTCCATTCTTCTATGGCATATCGCCGATTTTGTCGCCAAATGGGTGATTTCGCGCGAAACATGGCAACCCTGCTTTCTCCTGCCATTTTTCTAGCAACCCTAAACCTGCCTTGAGGGGAAGCTATCTTACCGCGACTGGGCATTTCGTAATAATATATATTTTACGATTTATGATATTTTGCCACATGATGAGAAGCATCATGGGTTGTGTTCCTAAAGTTACATCTGGTAGTTGGAACCTTACGAGGATAATTAATCGAGATTTTATACCATTCAAATAAATCTGAAGATAAAAAAAAATTAAATTCTAGAACATAATTGAAACTTCATTGCAAGAATTTTATTTATTTCATTTTATATGTTTGTGGTTAAAGTAAACATGCAATATCATTAGAAATTTCAGTTACAAATTCTAAGTACAAAGGCTATATAAAGCCGAATGTCTTTTTCATAACTTATCCGTATTAAAATGCCGACAGCATTTTTTTTTTCTTAATTACTTTAAAGGTACGGTATGCGTAAAAATATAAATTTAGCTAAAAAGGCAAAATTATGAGAGACAATAATTTTCTGCACCTATCTCTATATGGTATATAATAAATATTATTTATAATATATTCAAATATTATGTTGATTTGCTTGCTTGTATTTCCGCAGTGCGTGCGGTGCTGCACCACGTAGCGCGTTCGAAAGTAAACGAACATAGGAAGTTTTGATGTGTACGCAATGCACACTAATAGAAAATCACGCTTTATATGTATGGCGTACTGGAGAAGCACAGCATACTATAGCACTGAGACAAGTGCAGCTATTTTTTCTGCACTTGGTATTCAGAATCATCCGAAGGTACGGTTTATTAAGCGTTGTATTAGAGCGGGGACTGACGTGCTGAAGAGCTTTGGGTTTTTTAACTGATTAACTGGCCATACGATTTTGCGGACGGTTAATGTTTAAATTTATATATTGTAATATTTTGTTTTCATGGAAATATAAAAGAAGTATTTCATCAATATAAAGGGAAATGTTTTAATGTGGTAAAGTAATTTCAGTGATACCATTCATTGTATCTCACGGCCAGAATATAAGTTATATCTGTCTAGCACCATATCCCTGGTTTTGTTTTTAAAAAATTGTCAAGATGTTTTCCGCACAATATATTATTTCCAAATGTTAAAAACAATTAATGAATATAATTTAATCCACTGACCGAACAAGAAACGGTTCGTTTTACTACAAAAAACGAAATAGTTATATTAAGTAGACCGATGCCGGATATTATTCTATCGCAAAACGTTAAGATTAAAAGACAACAGTGTGTACGGCATTTTCAAAAATCTATGTATGAAAAATTTAAATGGTTAACCGGTTGCAGTGAATTAAATAAGTTGTACTGTTGGCCATATTTACTTTTTGTTGTAATTGAAAAGGACAAGAATATTTGGACAAAACAAGGCTACGGTGATTTAAATCACCTCCACGAAACTGCAAAGAAAGATGAAAAAACGCAATCTCACATAAATGCCGTAATACTATTAAAAACATTTGGTACCACCAGGATAGATTTAATGTTAGATCAACAAAAGGCTTCACAGATTGTTCAACACAATGAAAAAGTAATAAGAAATAGAAATATTCTCAAGAGATTAATAGATGTAGTTTGTTACTTAGCAAAACAAGAAGATGCATTTGGTGGACACAATGATAATATAAACTCATTTAATCGAGGAAATTATATAGAATTAATAACTTTCAATATGATGACCTTTTATCAACCCATCTAAGAACTGCAACTGTATTTTCTGGAACCTCTAATAGAATACAAAATGATATTATTGCATGGATAAAAAATACTGTAATTTCAGAAATTAGAAATGAGGTAAAAGAAACGCCATTCGTTGCTATTATGCTGGATGACACATCTGACATATCTCACAAATCGCAATTATCGGTTGTGCTACGATATGTTAATAATTGTAGTGCGCCAGTGGAAAGATTTTTGCTTTTTAAATATGTTAGTGGTGATCGTTCAGAGGAAGCTTTGTGTAATGTTGTGCAAGAAACTATTTTGAGTTGCGGGTGTGAGAATAAACTGATTGCTCAAACGTACGATGGGGCGGCAGTCATGGCAGGAGCGTTGAATGACACGCAGAAAAAAGTAAAAGACATTTTCCCAGAAGCTATGTTTGTGCATTGTTGCGCACATGTACTTAATTTAGTTATTTCGCAATCTGTATTGTTTATAACAGATTATAAATTATTTTTTCAACAATTTCTGGCATAGCCTCATTTTTTTCGGTGTCTACAAAAAGAAATCATGTTTTAAATGAAATTATTAAAAGAAAATTTTCAAAATTAGCTACAACACATTGGAACTATTCATGTCGTTTGGTAAATACCATAAAAAGCGACAGGCAAGGCCTATCTGATTTATTTGAAAATATTATTGAGAATCCAGAAGGCTGGGATAAAGATACAATTAATATTGTAAAGAGTTATCACATGTTTTTTGAAGAATTTAACGGTAATTTTCTCCTAAATATTTTTGCCAAAGTGTTTAATTATACTGATGTTCTATTTGATATTTTACAAAAAACTAACTTAGATATAGCATATTCTAGTCAAACAGTATAGGAAGTAAAAGATGCAATTCAAAATATGCCAACTTCTGTTGCATTTGATGAAGTTTATGAAGAGACTATTTCTGTAATGGGTCCTCCAAATTTAAAAAAAACGTGGTGCAAATTTACAAAACTCACATGTAGACCAAGACCAACATTTTAAAAATTTATATTATGAAATAATGGACACTATTTATTGTCAGTTAGATGTCCGTTTCAAAAAAATAAAAATCGCTCAATTTTTTTGAAGTATTGAATTTTAGTTTGTTTAAGAAATATCAAAGTAAATTTCCGGATGAAGGACTTAATTCGTTAAAGAACACTTATGCAAAACGTTTCGATTTTGTAAAGCTAACCAATGAATTACGCGTTCTTTATCGTAGTGAATTTATCGAAATGAATTTATTTTATTTTACGAAATGAATTTATCGAAACTTATTCAGCATATAATGCTGAATGAATTGACAGATGCCCTAAGCGAAGTAAATAAATTAGCACATTTAATTTGTACAATTCCATTTTCAACTGCTTCGGTGAAGAAATCATTTTCAGCATTGAAAAAGAGTAAAAAATTATGCACGTGATTTACAATGAGCCAGGATAGATTAAGCAGTTCATCTCTAATAACAATAGAAAAAGAAATGTTACACTTATTACAGTCAAAACCAGAGTTTTATGTTCATGTAATTGATGATCTTGTTAGTAATACGGATAGACGTATGGATTTTGTGTACAAATGAATAATAAAAAGTTAAAGAAGTTTTCAATGTACATTTTTATGGTTTTATTATTATTATTGTTGTTGTTCTCTGCATACCCTGCATGAAAACCTAACGCACGCCACTGTTCTCAACGCATATTATTTGCCTCAAATGATGAATTCTATGCATAAAAAAAGTTACTGCTAATGTGACATACCAGAGCCTCCTATGATATCAAAGTGCTCTTTTTCCTTTCAATTTCAGAGATTCAGCATTTCTTCTCAACGTAGTAAATATAAATAATTAAAAAGACATTTCCCTCTTCATTATTAATATCATAAAAGCAATTTAAATAGTATTCTAATTTTACTAATCTAAAAATATAAAAACTGCTGTTTGTCTGGCTATACAACAATAGAAATGTAACCAATTCCTAATATCACTTTAGTGAAATAAGCACACTGTACGGCACTTGCCTAATGAAGTTATCATTGCTGTTATAGAGACTCTCGTTCTATTTGGTAGCATAAACTAACGAGCTCTAAACAACTGTATGATTAATAATCCACAGGTCTTAATGATAATAGAAAGCCAGAAAAAGCTTATAAAGAACCCTCTGTACAATAAAATATAGTTTCAAAGATGGCTTCACTTTGGCCTACACTAGGCTAACAATTCTGGCTTAGCTCAAACAGGTAACGTTCAATTTAAAAGAAAAAAAATCTGCAAAGTTTCAGATTTTAAATTACTTCAAAAGAGGCGTTTTCTTATAACACTTTGTGTGTTACCTTTATTTATTAAATGTCATGTTCTTTGCACTTGAACCATAAATTTCAGTTCAACAGCAATATCGCAAAATAATTTTAAAATGAGTATACCTTTAGAATATCCGATACACAGTTCCGCGCGCTGAAGGTAAAAAGTTTTTTTCCCCGTACATAGTTCTGGCGTCGCTCGCTTTTAAATCGTTGAGTTTGTTAATCAAAAATTAGTTAAAGGTTTATAAAATGTGAAATAGATAATAAAATAAATTCCAAATTTTTGCTTCCAGATGCCCGGTCGGATGGAAATGTACGTTATTCAAAATTGGATAGCTCTAGGTACCGATGTTTTATCACAATTTCAAGAAACATACATACATTTATGCATATTCTTCATTATTTAATTTATTTAAATATAATACAGGGCGATAATATTTGGTGGCAACAGTTTGAAAAGTTAATCGTACATTTATAGTGAACCAACGCAAAATAGCAAAACGAAAATAATAGTCTTTCAGGACAAATTGCCCGTTTGGACTAAAAATGTATTAAATTTAACCTAACGGCTCACAGGATAATTTAATGCTCAGGAAAGACTATCACTCGTAGAAGCCAGCGGAACAAGCCTAATAGTTAGAAGCACTCAACGCCATAGAATTTAATCGCTAGTATATAATTCAAAATAGCAAAATGCCATTCAAGCAGGCATAACACGCTCAAAATCACTTTCAAAAACTTTTCCTTAAATAGCACTTCTTTCTACCTCAATTCTAATACAAGCGCGCTAGCTTATTAGAATTTTGGCAGGAAAGCTTGGGTGAAAACGAAACACAAAATGGTAAGTGTTCATTTTAAATTTTCAGTTAAATGGTCCATGTAAAAGAAAGGTCCCATACATACAATGTATCACTGTTCTGTTCATTTTTCGTTCATCAGTGGCTAAGAAATTAAGAATACGAGACACTGGTGTATCATCTCATTTTCCCTTCGCAGAGAATAAGTCAGTACCATGAAGTTGTCGCGCTTTCTCCGACGACAATATTATTATGCGCCAGTTTCTCTTAAAGTTCATTTATAAAAGCATCAATTCAGCACATACAGGTTTCTTTTGCTGTACATGACCAATTAAACAATTCTGCTTTCATTGTTCAGTTCAGTGGAAAAGAACTGCACCTTCATTATGATATTATCCCGATAATATGACGAAATACAGAACTCTGCAACAAAGGAAACCTGTAATTCGTTTGAAGAAAGGAAAATTCCGTTTATACGAAGGACTGTGTAAGAAAAAAAACTCAAATTAAGAGAGTTTTTTTTTTTTTTTTTTTTTTTCCCTAAAGTTAGGAGTCTCTACTTTCATCACTTGCTGAAATTATATCACACAAGTGATGGACTTCTGTGACGAAGATTGAAAACGGAACGTTAGTCAAGATTGTTAAATACAGTTCAGCGCCAGATAGAAGAAGAACAAAAAGATAGTTTCTGATTACCCGCACTCCACAAAAATATTTTTGCGGCTCTTTTTGAATAATAATAATAAAAAGGCTCATTTTATGAAAAATAAGAAATTTATGGAAAACGAAAAAATATGTATAGCCTATTAGTTATGTATTTACAGCCGGTGGTTCCCGTTAAGTAAACAGCGGTGTAAATATGTCAGCATACAAATCGGTATGTACTCAAACACGTGTATAGTATGGTCATGTCTGATTTGGCTGTCTCATATATCCTCAAACATGCTTCAAAACACAGGAATGTTATATGAATGCTGAAACCGCGGGGTCGGGTATTCAAAACGTACCAAACGTTTTTAACTAGATCAATTCTTATTATGTACATATATTTTTTTTCTTTAACGCATTTTATTTTTTTTTCACTAAACCGAATTTTTCAGAATTAACAACGAATTTTTTATAGGAAGAGTAGTAGTATTAATTATGTTAAACTAAAACCTGATTCCGTAAATGGAGCCGCTGCATATTATCGATAAGTCAGAATAAATTATATGATATTTCTTTTAATGCTTTGCATCTCAATTACTTTAGAAAGGAATTTCCCTCTTTTATTTCAGTCACAAAATTTCCGAAATTCTTTACAGTTTGGCATGAGAATATGTGAAGTCAAATAGTTGAAGAAATTGTTTTATCAGCACCGTTTTACCAAATTTTTATTTCTGCTTGATTGGAAGATAATTACGCAGAATATTTTAATGCACAGCTGTATACTTCTTTATCTAAATTGCATTTGCTTTCAACCCAGCACTGCACATGCACGATATAGCCTAGAAAGGAAATGTCGAACATATTGTCCTCTTTCTATTTCGCCTGTAACAGAAGCTGGAAGTTCACAGGAAATTGGACCATTACATTCTAGATTTTTTTTCTAAGAGAGAAAGGAGATGTGTTAACAAAAAGTCGCATTTGTCATCTATTAATAAAGAAAAAGCAACATTTTGCAATACCCCAATTTTTATTTATGTGAACTAAACGGAATACTCCAAATCAAGTTTACAGCCTTGGGGAATTCATCTATTTTGTTACGGGGAAAAAACAACAACTTTAAAGACTAACTCTGCCATTCAGTTGAGTTAAGTCATATACGAATTAATTACTCACAAGAATGGATATCACATACAGCGAGGAATAAGGCTGTTATTAATATCGTATTCTAAACCCGATTCGATTTGTCGGCGTATTAAATTTCAGAAAAAGGCATGTGTTACGTTTCGATCCTTTCTCATATATATGCTACTATAAGATTTTAATTTTCGATAATATTGCCTTCCATTAGAATGAAACATATATTGTATGACTTTGAGACATATATTGCACAGATTGTGTGAAATCGACTTTAAGTGTTTTCAATGGATAATAAAATGATAGCATTTTTGTCTAACTAATAAATATGCAATATTCTGTGGAGTGATGTAAAAGACGAAAATTACGCAGCTTAATATTAAAATATTCATTATAAACTTTTGAAAATACGTAATGTTTTCACTACTTTAAAAGAAGTTTTTAATGATTTATTTGTAAATCTAATGTCATTAAATAGCTTATTTTATGTTTGCTTATACTTCTTGACAAGATTTTTAGCGCTTTTAAATAATAAATTATTTAATATTTTTCCCATACAAAATATTAAAGCAAACGGAACTACAGTATTTGGAAAAATGTTTATTTTAGCTGCTTTACCATATCAATTACAAAATTGTCCTTATGTTATGTGCATCTCCCATAATAGCGCTTATGTTCATGGAACTCGCATAATGGCGCTTTAGTGTTATTTATGACACGGGATCCTAGCTGAAATTGAAAAGGAAATTTGTGTTTCTAACATAAAGGAGATATCCGTATCTTTTCTAAAGCATGCACATGTGTACATGTATATATGTAGGAATAACCTTGATATTAAGAAGCCTTCCTTTCGTAAAGATAAAGTTGTCGTGTTTAGTAGCACGTCTTCATCTAACTGGGCCTGAGGGAAACTTTTGCAATTCCTCGGCATCATCTTTTTTTTTTTTTTTTCAATACGTTATTTTTTACCATAACGAAGCCATTTTCAAGACAGTATTTGCGTCGTGTTTCTAAAAGCCTTGTTACGTGCGGTATTTGCTAAATTTATTCAGTAAAATATTTTTTCATAAAGAACAATTTGTAGCTTCCTAATATGTGAAAGAAGACACATTTTGAATTTAATGCGTGATTTCATTTTTATTCCTCAGTATATTACAATAATTTCAAAAAAGTCATTAATTTAGAGTTATTTATTGAGATTTCTAATTTATTAGAACAGACTCTGCATAGTAAGAACGTCTGTATTCATATTTTTAACCGTAAAAAGAAAGGAGTGATATAGGTCTATCATTTCCAACTGGCGGCAAATCATACATTGCGAAAACTGACCAAAGCTTAATCTCAGATTTTTAAAAATGTATTTTGATATTCAACAAGCTGTTTGTTAGCCCAAAGGGCGTTAGCCCAGAAGAGATATTAATTTTGTTTTGGTATTTTATGCCGTTTCTCTTTTCAAATTGTTGCCACCGAGTATTATCGTCTCGTATTATATATTTAAAGAAATTAAATAATGAAGAATGTGCATAAATATATGTATGTTTCTCGCACTGTGATAAAACAACGGTATTCAGAGCCATCAAATTTTGAATAACGTACGTCTCCACCCGAATATGGTCATCTGGAAGCCCAAATTTGGAATTTTGAATTTGTTTTAATATCTATTTCATATTTTATAAAGCATTTATGAGTTTCTGATTAAGAAACTGAACGATTTCAAAGCAAGTAATGGCAACACTGTAAGGAAAAAAGAACATTTTTATGTCCAGCGCGTGAGGCTGTGCATCGGAAACTCTAAAGATATGTTCTTTTTAAATTATTTTGTGATATTGCTGTTGAATTGAATTTTATGGTTTAAGTGCAAAGAAATGACATTTAATAGATGAAGGTAACCCACGAAACGTTAAAAAAAAATACCCCTTTGGGCGTAATATAAAATCTGAAAACTTTCTGTTTTCTTTTCTTCTTCTTTTTATTATTATTATTATTATTATTATTATTACTATTATTTTATGTTCACCAATTAAATCATTCGTTTAATTTTTCAAAATTAGGATTATAAAGTCTCGGTTTCTTTGGCAACATAAGCCCACCAGCGGCCTAGCGGTAAAGTCGCTGAACACTGGTAGTTCGGTCCGAGGTTCGAATCCCGCGAACGGGCTGGCTGCATGGGCGTTTTCGTGGTTTTCCCCATGTGTAACGTGTATACGAGTCAGTTTCCCTTAGAAAGTCCTCCACGAAGGCATCCCTCCCCTTAGGCAGGTAGCCCTAGTGTGCTTTGCCGTAATCTCAATAAACCAAACCAAACCATCTTTGGCAACATAAACTAATGAGCTCTAGGAAGACTGTAGAGGAATTGTCTTTGGGTATTAGAATACAGACTAGGTCAGATGAAGGATGTAAGTGACCTTTTATTCAATCACAAAGATTTTCACAAACTACCCCACTCGGTTTACTCACGCCAACATTTCTGGTTTAACTGAAACACGTAATGTTGAACTGAAAATAAAATGGTAATTAAACTACTCTAACGACTAACAGGGTAAATTTATCGCGCAGGAAAGCTCTGACTCGTAGAATTCGGCAGAACAAACCTAATAGCTGGAAGCGCTCAACGCCACTTATTGCAAACGAAAGAGTTCCTCAAAACCAACTTTTCTATTATTCATATTTGTTTGTAGCTGTAATAGATCTCGAGATATCTTCGATCAAAGCTTACGTACGTTTAACATTAGGAGCTTTATTTCCTGTTCAAGTAAGTGGAAAATAAAAAATAAAAAAATCATTTTAAGTGATAGTGCGTCTCAAGCGCAAAATTGTGTATATTTCCGTTTTATAATAAGTTCCCGAGATATTTTCGCCTCAAAACGATAAACTAACGGTACATCTGTTCTATTATACATAGAATGATAATTCTCTTTGCAAATGAAAGTGTTCCTATCAAGCAGGCATTATACACTATAAAACCCCTTTTCGAAACCTTTGCTTAGATAGCACTTCTTTCCCCCTTAATTTGAATAACTGCGCGTTAAATAATTAACAGTTTGGCAAGAAAGCGTGGTTGAAAAGAAGAGTGAAAAGGAAAGTTGCTTTAACTAAAAATTAACTATTAGTCAATCTAAATGAATAAATCCTCACAGGCTAATATCGGATTTCAAAACTTTGTTCTTAATTAATACTCTTGTATATGCTTTCCAGTTACTGAACAGAAATTAATAATCAAAATTATATGACTGTAAAGTTCGTTTAAATATTGAAATATTACGATACGTGTCAATGGCTACGTGCGGAAAAAATATTATTTGCAGTCCTTTTTGTTTAAATTTTAATAGACTCGCGTTCAGGGATATAGCATTGTTGTCTTTTTTCTCTGTAACTGATGTATGAATTTAATATCTGCGATATCTGTTGCCTAATACTCAATGAAGAATAAGCATAAGAATCAAAATGCATATGAGTTACTGTCAGATATTTCAGTCCGTTATAAGAACAAACATCTGGACGAATATATAAGATAACTGATCTATTGCATAAAAATACCAGTAGAAACCTTGAGTTTGGGGACGACTATAATATCATTTTCTCGATAGTGGATGATTATACAGCTATGAGAATTGAAAAGAAGAGAAGAAATTTCTGCTAACTTCTTAATTTTATTCGGTAAACATTTGGTGTTACATTCCGGAGAAAATTCTTTTAGGTCTTTTCAAATAAAGTAATAAAATGAAGGAACATATTAGAAAGAGCATATTTGTATTTCCTTTAACGGTATAAAAAATCTGAATTACGCATAATACTTTTCACAAAAAACAGGACTCATAATGAAAAACAAATTTCTAAATTATCCATTCCACAAGTAGCCAAAGATTAAATAATAAAATATTGGTCATTTATATCTCTTCTATGTCCTAACAGCTCAAAACGCTAGCAAAGAAAGATTTCGAGGTTCCCAAGCCAGTCTGCTTTGTAAAGTCCTCCACTATCATAAATAACCCTTATTTATCAGAAGAGAAGCATGTCATAAAGAAGCATGCAAATTTTAAAATTTAATAACGGATTGAAGTCATTAAATTTGCTTTCAAAATCTGCACCAGTCGAAGTATCTCCTGTAATTTAAACAACGTTTACCTTTTGGGTATAACTACGCAATGAAATGAAATAATTCAAGTCAACTAGTCATTTAAGACAGAAAAAGTATTTTAAGTTTTCCTGAGGACAAAGTTCTGAGGAATTTCGTTCTAGTCATTCTTAAACTTAAGCTACAGCGACAGGTTTTTAATTTAGATTCTTCAGAAAGACAACATCTTCCTTGTCAAAAACTAACTTGTGGCAATATTCTTTCCACAAGTTAAAATACCCATTCACGAAGCTGAGTGAACTCAAAATATGTCAATAATGAGACCCGACATCTTAGTTAACAAATATGCATATCATCATGAATTAGAGGGCGTTGCAGTGTATGGAAATTACCATGTAGGGTTGTGACAGGCGCTTAGTCTGATGACTTATTCATAAGTATTTTTGATGCCTCTTTAAACTGAAATCCCATTAACATCCTGTTGTCATTATTATCCCATTACGCATATACTTAGATTAAAGTCTTGAGGCGCGATGAATTATGAAAGATCTTGAAAACTCTTTTGATGTTGCTTTGATTCAAATAATGATGATTTGTTGATTTATTATGGAGTTCCATGTTTGCTAATGGGAATTTAAATGAAGTAAATGCTTTTGCTGTCAGATATGTCACTTGCGCTTTTTTCTAAGCTTGTGAGATTTAATGCCATTTGATAATTCAAACTTTCATTGGACGCATTCATTGGCATTTTTGAAATTCTCTCTCTGAATTCAAAAATTCAAATTATTTGTTGCATTTTCATGAAAGTATGCCAATAGGAATTGCGCTGAATTTGTATTTTTTAATGCATTTTGATAAAGTTTCCGCAACAGTGGATTTCAAAACTGAAATTCCGTGAAAAGATAAAAGGTATATAGGTATTTTATGATAAAGATAAGGTGTATTTTATGATATCTTAACTTTAGTACTTGAATGCTTCGCCATCAGGATACACTGTCTATCCTTCTACAAAATTTATGAGATCACGTAATGCGATTTCTAAGCATGATAAGCTTTCAATAACTCTTTCTTGAAACTCTCTGGCATTAAAGAACTCATTTATACAATGATCTGCTAACATCTCAGTAGGAAGGTCCTTTATGCAGATAAATAATACTGACTAAACAATAGAAATTAGAATTTCAAACCGGCTTTACTTCCATTTATATGTAGAGAAGCTTTATTCTTATTAAATAATGCTTGACCAGAATTCAGTCACTTTAGCTGCAAATAGGTTGAAAGATCCGAATTAAATCTGAGTCACACTATAAAATTTATGCAAAGAGTCTCTTCTTGACTTAACTTAACTACGCAGTATTATCTTGATCTAACATCAATTAACAATTAGAGATCTTAGGATTCTATATCTTTTCCAGGGAAAGTTTGATATCGGCACAAAGAGATTTGTTAGTGGACACGAATAATCATTTTAAATTTATCGAGTCAGCTATTTTAATTAACTGAATGAATTAAATTGAATTTTTATAAATAGATCTTAGAAAAGTTATTCAAAAAATTTATCTTCCTCTGCGTCTTACCGATGACCAAGAGGTTAAGATGGTTGAGTATTAGGAGTTCGACTCGGGCTCAGTCGCAGGCGAACGGGCTGGCTGCGTGGTTTTTTTATGCGGTTGTTCCCATATGTAACGTGAATGAATATAAGCCAATTAGAAAGTCCTTCATGAAAGCATCTCTTCTCTTAGGCAGAAGCCTAAAGGAAGGCATTGTCATATTCAGATAACTACAGCCATTATTCTACTGTGCATAGTATCTATGATTAAAACTTCGAAGAGAATTCCTGGCTGATAGTCCTAGATTTTACTGTGATATATTACGGGAAAGTACAATAGTGTTATCTGTCTAACGGAAAGGATGCCTTCATGGAAGATATTTCAAGGAAAACTGATTCGTATTCGCGTTATACGTGGATAAAACCTCTAAAACGCTGAATGCAGCCAGCCATTGGCCGGGAGAAGAATCCGCACTAAACCATTAGTATCCAGTGGATTTATACGTTCAGTTGCTGGTGAGTGGTTATATTGGGGATCTATGACACTTGGATCTTTTACTTTACCTGAGTCTTATGGGACAGAACAGTTCTACATCTATTTTGAAAGTTCTTTTATAAAATATATATTATGAGAAACATTGTAACTAGAAGTCGTGTGTCAGATTCGCATTTAAGGCAATGAAGATTGTGACCATCTTTTCCGATCACTATACATCACACTGTAGAAAATGATGAACTGGAGACTTATATGAGAGAAACATACTGAGCATGCGTTATTCTAAATTCATTGAATTAACCAGAAAGCCAGAAACCTTCTATATTACTCGGTGCTCAAACATCTAAAATTTAACAACCTAAATTCCAAATAGTTCATGAATTCTGTATGTAGAAAGCGCCTTCATTTTTATTAATAATTTATTTTCAGCATAAAACAAGTACTAAGAAATAACTAGACTAGTGTATATTTACTGTATTTGTAGAAATAATCAAGGGCTGCAAATCACCAACTCTATTCTCTATGTTTTTTTTTTTTTTTTTTTTTTAACCTAACCATTCTTAAACACCCTTTTTCATACACTTGAGCACGCAGAATATTTTCCCTGAAATTATAGTAGTCCCATCCTTTTATAAAAAGAATGATTAGTGTTAAATGATGATAAGCTTAGTTGGATCAAAAGCCTTAGTGCGTGGATGGGAAGTTTGCCATACCGTGACGCCCCCATACAAAAGCAGACTCACATCTAAAAATACAAAGAGGTGACCTATTTTTTTTAATATGAATTCTTAGCCTAAATGGACAACGTATGTGTCAGAGATTGTCAGATATGGACATAAGAATGTTGCGTGATAGGAAATGATAGTCTTAGACTATTTTCATCTAACTGAATTTTTTTTACCGTTAGAGCAGTAATGAGAGAATATTTGGTTGGTTATTTTTAGACCAATGCAATATTTTATTCATTCACTTTATCTTATATTAGAAATAACCAACTGTGTATTTATAGTTGTTAAGTTAATAACAAGCTATTAAAATATATCTAGTGAAAAGAAATCTGACACATGTAAAAATACATCAAAGAGATCCAAAATTATTTTTTACTATTTTATTTATTTTTGCCATACTATTGATTCACTATACAGTTCAGGCAAATAAATTGCGAAGCTTAAATTTTACGTATCTTTTGTAACACAGCAACCAACTAATTCTCGTGGTAGTGAAAATGCTTTAAGAAAAGGGATGTAAATATTACTGCTTTGAAGCGATATTGTCGATTTTGCCCATGAAATTTTGAAGGGAAAAAAACTGAAAGGTTTCAGATTTTACATTACGCCCAAAGGAACATTTTTTTTTCATTTGCATACACGTTTCAAGAGCATTTAGAATAATATTCCTTCGGGCTAAAATATTTAAAAACAGCCTATCTCTAGAATTTTCGACAAACAGTCTCGTGCGGAGATAAAAATCTTTTCCCACCAGACAGTGTTGACATTGTTTCCTTTGAAATCGTTGAGTTTGTTAATCAAAAATTCGTTAAAGTTTTACGAAATATGAAATAGGTAATAAAACGTATTCGAAATTCAAACATCTGGCGTCCAGGTGCCTATGTTCGGGTGGAGGGGTGTCCGCCGAAAATATCGTGGATGTAAACATGGCGAAGAAAGCAACGCAAGGTGAAAACGTCGTGGTACAAAACATCGTGGCAGAAAAGATAAAAGAGAAAACATCGTGGTACAAAATATCGTCATAAAAAATAAAGCAGTTCAAAAACATCGTCGTTGAAAACATCATGGTAAAAGATAAAGTACGTACAAATCATCGCAGGACGATAAAATCGCACACATGCGTTTTAAAGGTTTTAAAATCTGTAAAAGCATTTTCAAATAATAGTTTAAGAGCGCAAGAAAGAAAGAGGGATATTTTTACTTCTATATTTCATATTTTTGATTGAAGTAATAAATTTTTATTGAAAACGTTAGAAGGCATCTTAAATATTTAAAAATTGAAAATGAGTAGAAAATTAATGTAACTTACGGCACTTAATAAAATTTTAAATTTATATAGTTAACTTACAAAAATCATTAATAAATTAATCTTTTTTATAAGGTTTTACTCATAGTTTTTCATGAAAATACAGCCTACACATTTTCAAAAAAAGAAAGATAAATAACTGCTTGAGGTTATCTCTATAAAAATTGCTAATTATCAAATTACTTTCTTTCAAATTTGTTAACCTGATATTGTTTTGGTGAAAATTATATCTTGTTTTGTTTCCGTCTATTCTTAAAGTGTCGTTAACATTTCTTGTAACTCCCATATATTAAAAGTAACGAAACTCGAACGAATATAAACTTATAATTAGTAAACGAAACTCCCATATATTAAAAGTAACGAAACTCGAACGAATATAAACGTATAAATAGTAAACGAAACTCCCATATATTAAAAGAAGCTATTATTTGAGTTCAAGCTATCACAATGATTTAGAATTTCTTCCATTCTTCATTCGAATATTTTCGAAATTTCCCCCATTTTACATAATTCTAACTTACCTGTCACATATTATTCGCAGGAGATAAAAAATTTATTACCCTAATAAGGTGAACCTTGAAATTTTGTGTTCTGGAACACACAGTTGAATGTTCAGGAGAACGAAATTCATATATTATCCATTGCACATCCTTACGAGTATGAAATGTGCACTTTTCAGTCATTGTTCCCATAATTATTCAAAAAATTCATCAGATGGTTAATTAAATCTTCTACTTTGTTTTCTAATAAATGCCATTTCCCTTGAATTCAAGATTCAAATTACAATTCGAATACGAATAGAAATATTAATATTTATAGGTTTGAACATCATGCCACCGATCTGATATTTCTAACTCATTTAAATAAGGATTCTAAAAGCACAATGAGTTCGATTTCTATGTAGATAATCCCCTCTCCTATTAATCGTAACCTTCAAAGAACGTGATTTATCATCAGTTTCTCGTTCATATTTTCATTAAATGATGAAATCTGGTATTCCATTCTCTGTTATGTGATTAGAACTTTCTAGAATGTTTTTTTAACTTTGAAATTTAACACCTGATTCTATTGTATGACTTTCGTACTCCCAGCTGAAGAAGGATATGTCGTTAGACGTCTGCATATAATACTGAAAGTTTTAATTACTTTACGCTTAATTACATTACATATTGTAAATTTTTTCATCTTTTCAATTCAGTAATTTTTGTCTTCTGTAAGCCATTAGAGGATTCAATCTTCCTCTGCTGAAGCCTGAGCGAATAAATTTTTATTTAATCACAATGTCTCTTGTGATTCTTAGTATCACTTTCATAGCTCTTGTCTTTTAGCGACTTAACACAGACACCTAGATATCTGTGAACATCAACTGAAAATGCTGCTCCAAACTGATGGAAAATAAGTAAATAAATAAACAGGGAAAGAAATCAGCTGATTCTGTTATGGCACGATTTGCTCATAATTAAAGGCCTTGTAAGATTTAATACTATTCTTCGATATAGGATTAACATGAAATGTACTTAAAAGAAGGCATTCCTATTCCATTAAGCTCAGGAAATTGCCGTTTCTTTCAGTTTCAAATCTTGCTTATTACAAAGCTGAATACCCACTTGCATTTAAAAATGCTTATATTCGAAACATTTTGTGTGATACATATCGTAGGTACAAAACGTATCTTGAACTAAGCATAAGACTTAAAAAACTGTGTATGTTTTTGTGTTCGAGGAAAATCTATTTAATGAAAGTTCTGTCTCACCGATTTCATTGGCTTACTTTCAACACGTACGATTACCATGTAATCCCTGAACTAGAGACGGTTTAAACAATTGCTCGGTAATCTAAGCTATTCAATAATGTAACTAAATACATAAACATTGTATAATTAGCCTGCTGAGTTCTGTATAGAATAAATTCCCATCTACCAAACGTATCTCATGTATAATTTATGTTAGAGTAATTGAATTTGGAAGTCTGTATTTAATGTAAAAATGCATTCATTTATTACTGCAAAAGGCCGCGACGTGCATTGTTAGCAGCGATAACGGAATTGTTTTTAAATCAAAATCGTGCATGTTCCTTTAATAAAAGTAGATCCATAAAACTACATTACTAAACTTGTGAAAAATCAAGCAAATGTGCATTCTTTTGGACAGATAATTAATGTCTTTTGACTGATATAAATATCGTAGTGACTAAAATGACTTATTTTATTTTTCTCACATGCAGTCGCTTTCATGCATTTTAAGATAAAAGTTTCACATAGTGTTTTGGACAACGTATTTGATTATTTTTGTCATCTAAGCTAAAACCAAGTTTCTGAGACCTGTCTTACATAGACAAGTTCAGACACTTAAATGGTGTTTTCCCCTCTAAAGCATTTTTAAGTCGATTTCTTTTAAATAAATTATGTAAAAGAATTTCCTCAGTCATATTGCCTTTTTCATCAAAACGCACATCTACTCGCTTTCCAAGGGTTCAATTCTGCATTCTAGCTGCAACATATAGTTTTAAAAAATGAACTAAATTCAAGACACACGCATTTTTATATTCATACAAATATAGCATAAATTTTGCTTTCTCATTTATTTAAATTTTTCCCTTCGATATTTCTTGTAAATTCACTGAAAAACTATAATACTGGTTATATGAAACCAGAAAAGTCGAATGTGTGTGCGTATATGTACAGGATGTTTTATACCGATGGCACGTTTAAATATCTATAGAATGGTTAAGCATATATTCGCAATTTTTTTAAAGAGATAAATTAAATAAGCTTTCATTCCAGTTACAAGTTAGTTACATTCAGTTACAAATACTTTATGCATGCTGTTATAGCTATGTAAGAGGAACTCTATATTTATTACATTTTCGAATTCAAATTGAAAACCAAATTCTCAAACGTTAGACAGAAAAATATATTTCAGACCTTCAGATAAAAAGTACTGACTATACAATGCTAAATCTCAAGAATACTTTAGATGGAATCAAAATATGCTGGGATTGGTAAATTTGACTTTAAGAATAATTTTAGAGGAATTTTCAAAATTTTTGGATTTTTCTCATACATTGCATTACGCTATGTTACAAAGTACTTATCATCCACTCTATTAATAGTATTCCTTCTGTAAGAACAGTGAGCTGCTCTACACTGTAATGACTGAAATTTTACAAATCAAAAAGGATAAACGATCTTGATGGTGACCAGTGCCTATAGATTTCATGGTAACCGATATTCTTCGCTTACGATCACCAGTTTTCTTCAGTTTCATTTACTTAATATAACTTCCTTAATTTTCTCCACTTCATCACATCGTACATCGTACGGCGACCATATAAGTTTAACGTCAGTAACCATATGTTCTGGATAACCAGTGCGTAACTTCCCAGCGATCAAATTATGGATCACCGATCAACCGCAGCTCTAATGGACAGTATCTTTATTTTTAAATTCATATTTAATTTATATTTATTTTTAAAACTTACTCAGATTTGTTTCCTAGCCCAGAACTGATGCCAAATGGGTTGACCTTCTTCGACCGTCAGTTTACATGTTAACGTTGAGTTAACATCTTTAAAGTTTTAATTTCATTTTGCTTCAAATATGGATATTAATTTTTTTTTTGCACTGCCCTATACCAGTAGTCCACTGATTCATCCCAAGTTACTCTCAACCTGTAAGTTGCCCATGATAGTGACTAGCACGGAGCATTATTTATATCAAGTCTTCTAAAGTCTCTGTTCTCATATAGCTTTGATTTAAAGCTGTACCTATATTTACAGCTTTGCTTCGCGACGGCGATCCGTTAGTAGACTGCAAGAAATACTAAATCTATTTGTCACCAGAGGCATTGATGGGTACTTATGATCAATAGCTTTTACAGACATCTATGTAGTTCTATTAATTTAAATTTAAATACAAACCCCACAGTCGCCTGTCCAGATACAAATCCCGTAGTTGCCTTATAGACGTGAATTATTGGTTCAATTTAAAAAAACCCTTAAAGTGTAAATCCCACAGCTTTAACACCCTTAAAATACATCAATATGCTCCAATTTAATTTCATTTTAAATACCGATCAAAACTTAATGACTCCAATACGCATCAGTTACCTGTATGTTGACAACAATTAACCCTCAACCTGTCAGTCACCAGTCATCTTCATCGGCGTCAAAGATCGCTGACGATCAAAAATAACAGGCATCAGTGTGATTCATTTAAGATTTTAATAGTTATCTAAATTTACTGCACTGCCTCAAGGGTCGTGATAGCTCGGTTAACTTCCCCCTGTAGGTCACGCTGACTGACAGCATTAAAAGGCACTGATATACTCCAATCTATCTAAATTTATTGCACTGCCACACAATTTTAAACGCAAATAATTTATAATTTATCTAACTGATTTTAATGAACAACTCTATTATAATGAATAATGACAGATAAATAACGTGGAAGTAATTTAGAATACGGAACGTTTGCTTTCAAAACCTCCAGACTCTCACCCCAACTTTTCATGCGATTTTTATATGAAATAAAATAATACTTTATAATGCATCTTTTGAAGTTTATTTTGAGTTAAAAGTGCTGTCAGATTTCGTCGTATTCAATTATTTCGTCTTTGCAGCAAAAATTAATTATTTCAATTTCTTAAAAGCAACTCTGAAACTGCATTATCCCCAAAACGGTATTATTCGAAATAGCTTCGTGACAATTAATTCGGATAATTGACGTTTGACTGTAAGCTAATAGATTTGTTTAGATATTTCAATGCCTCAACTTGGCCATCCTTTCGATTTCAACTACATATTCTTATTTAGACTTTGCTATTGCCATCTCTCAGCATCACATTTGGCTGAACTCTTATGTTGTTACCCTCTTCTATTGGTAGAACATTCCTCCCCTTTGACGTCAAAGATCAATTTCTTCTAGCTCCAATCGGCATTAAACTCTTTATTTCCCTCTAAACTTCACCAATGTCTCAGAATTTTCCAAAATACCACGTTTCCTATCTTTCTTAAGCGTTAGGCTGAGAAAATTTCGGGCGCACATTACAAGGGTGCTTCGCAAACCACATGATCTGCATCTGGATAATTGAAAGTGTGAAATATGTTATAAAAACTAAACAATGTGATTGAGTGAGTGAAAATATACAAGTTTGCTCTCTTAAGATAATTTGCATTTCCAGTTATAACTTGAAAGTTTATTATCATATGAGTGACATATTGAAAATTAACAGGAAACAAATCATTATCTTTCCAGCTTCATATTTTTAGTTTCAAACTTCAATAATTGCCCTTAATCAATAATTATAACATTTCTTTGAATTAAAAATAAATTTAAATGTATTGAATATTCTTTGGAAATAAACAGAAAATCATTTTATCATCCAAAGTAAAATTCCATTCAAAAGCATAGAAATTTCGAGAAAATGGGATCCGGAGTCTCATAAAAGAAGGTATGCATACACTATTTCTTGATATAATTTAAAGTACTGCAGATGATAAACTATTCGATTATGTATTTATTATGCACTCTACGTATAATACACGAAATGTAAGATAACTTGAAAGGAGTTTTTCAACCGTTCAAAAAAGAAAAAAAATTAATGTGAAAACGGTAGAACTTTTAAATGTCAAAAAACGCATTGAAGTGTTCTTTGCTTACAAGGTCCGGTACGCATTTCTGATGCATATTTGTTTTGATCTATAACGCATATATTTCTGTATCTTAATCTTCTATGCGGATCATGGCTTTTGAAAACTGTCTCACACTATCTGCTTTCGAATTACATTTAAGTACAAAAACGAAAAAATTATATTTTTATGGAATTTAAATTCATGTATTCTGCAAAAGTGGTGTGAGAATACAAAAAATAACCTCTAAGGGAGAAAAGAAACGTCTACATAAAGAATATGGGAATTTAATAAACTAAAGAGGATTTAAATGTTGAATCGAGTTTTTTCTTTTCCATTTTCATTTGTTTGGATTATTTTACTTCTGTATTCATCGATAAATTATATTTATATGTAGAATTCGAAAACCATAAATGTGAGAAAGGAAGGACAAAAATCCATCTACATACTCAGTACATTAAATTTTTTACATGGAATTTTGTGTTTCAAAATTAAAATTATTTATGTAATTTTTTCTTCTCTTTGCCTATAGACTATAAATTATTAAGTACTGTAAAATTTTTATACATGGTATAAACATTGATTCCTCAGAATATTTTGAACAAAAATGCATGAATAATTTAGGATTGCACATAGCATCATAACACATACCTACAAATTGGAAAATCGTATATGCATGCATAAAGCACAAACACATAAATATTATGAAACAAATAACTTTCAGAAGTATGCAATGAGAAAATTTTAGAAAAAAGTAAATACCTCGAAAACAATTGTAAAATACGACATTAGTAAAAATTGTGATTTTTTACAACGCGAATATATATATATATTACAATGCGATTTCATTCTCTCAATAATCTTATTAACTAGAATTGATGTAGCGTTTACTATTTCTTCTCTGATGCGATTTGCAAAGCATCGAGTTTCATCGAGCAGCTGTACTTCGAAGGCATACATTCTCTGCGACTTTCACATCTGAAATTTATTTGACTTGTTTATTCGGTCAGTGTCTCCAGTTTCACGAAATTCCACCACCAGGTAGCCCAACGTAAATGCGAGTTATCGCCTGTTATAAAAACGTCAGACTTGCGTACTGCAAAAAAAAGGCTTTTCTAAATGTTTTGCGTAAGTAATAGGACATCATCTCGGTACCTTCACACAGAAGCAGATTCTCAGCCGAACACATTCACAGAATTCATCTATCTATCATTATTTATCATTATTCCCCATAACCTCCCATATCTCCACCTTCTAACTCGCCATAATCTCTACAGTTGGTGGGAATTTCCTGTTCTTGAACCGCAGCAGATGTAAAAGTGACTGATGAGCTCTGTATAAACTAAAAGTGGGTCCTCGTTTGCTGTTTATAGAAACGCAAGCCATTGGTTTCCTTATCAAACATTTACTCAGTTTGTAGCAAAACAGAAGTTCAGGCAGTGACTGTAAGATTTAGACCCAACTATTTAATGCATTGTTACGAAATGTACAAGTACGGTAAGATAGCTTCCCCACAAAGCAGTTTTAGGGTTGCCATAAAATGGCAAGATAAGGCAAGGTTGCCACATTTGGTGACAAAATTGGCGATATGCCATGGACGAATTTAGAACCACTTGGAACGAATTCTTACCGATTTAGCTCAGAATGTTCTCGAACACAAGTCAAAAGCTATATAAACCCAGCTGCTCCGCAGTCAGTTAGTGTGTGCCTTGTCTAGCAAACTGATAGTCAGTCATTGAGAGATTGCCTCGTCGAGAGGGCGAGTTGGTGCGCCTCGAGAGTGCGAGATAGTGTCTCGAGTCGATCGAGTTGACAGCCGGGCAGCGAGTGCCGAGTGGGTCGTCGAGTGCACCGAAAGATTCTCGTAGTGTATCGCGGTTAGTGCATCGTCGAGATAACGTGCTGAGCTCCGGGAACGACTGAACCGAGAGCAGAGTCGGGAGCTGTATTCTGGTGCTTTGCAGTGAAGCTGTCTCCATCGTTCTAGCCTGATGACCTGAAGGCTGTGTCGCTGATTGTTTCAGCGAGTTTATAGTAGATCTTCGACGACTGTAAAAACGTGACTTTGTAGTTGTCCTGATTGATACCGGCCAATAAAGCGTGTTTCGATACTTCATCAAGTGTCGTCGTTATTCACTCCAAATTCACACGAACCACGTGCGAAAGTTAAGGAAGAAAATAACGTGTCAGACTGGTGTCAGAAAAGGAAAACGCAACAATATAATTCTTGTTGTAAAGGACAATATCTGCGATATTTATAAATGCTATAAATTTTGTATGCATGGTAAAAACACTGATTCCTCAGAATGTTTTGAACAAAAATACGCGATTTATTTACAATTGTACATACCATCAAAATACATACTTACAAACTGGAAAATCGTATATGGGTGGTTTACGGTAACACACACACCATATATATATATATATATTTAACCATTTTTATCCCAAAGAGTCGTTAAGCCCAATGCTCTCGAAATGGATACGGATTTGGTATTTAAACAGCTAATATTAGTACAATTATAAATTAAATTGTTTTGCTCCCCGTGCAGTGCAGCGCGTGACAAATATTAAGAGAAAGCTAAGCCGGAAAATTAAAAATACAAGAGCACGTGCATTTAACATTATATACATAAATATATCTTTTAATTTGTATTTAATTCGAATAAATGTAATTGACTAGTGTATTTAACTGTAACCATAATTCTACTCTTTTTGCTTTCGAGAAATTTCTAGAATTTGCTCGTGCGTCCGATTTAAAAAGCTGTAAAAGCCAGAGAGATATCATCTCAGCTCAGTTGTCTTAAGAGTTTGTGTTTGTTTAGAAAACTGTTGTTGTTTACTGTAGCGAATTCGCGGTGAAATCGGATTAGCTTTATTTGTTTTGAATTAAGCTCTGTTGAACGTTTGAGTAGTTTGAAAGATAACTACTGTGAGATATTGCAGTACTGTAAGAATATGAGGAAATTTAAGCATTTTGTTTTATTTGTTGTGATAATAATAAATTTTATTCACTTTTCATCGGAATTGTGCATTCAATTTGTTACGAACCCGCACGCACGCAACAATTTTTGGTGTCAGAAGTTGGATTTTGAATGCCGATAACAAGAGCGATGGAAGAGCAGTTGAGACAGCTGATAGCAGCCTTTGCTACATTTAAAGAGGAGATTAAAGCAGGTCAATCCACCACCAGGTAGACCGTTAAAGACAATCCGTTAAAGAAGTAATGAAAACAGTCAGAGAGAGATGGAAACTAGTCAAGAAGAAATGAAATTCGGCCAAGAAACCTTTAAGGGAGAGATGAAGGCCGTTCAAGCAGGTCAAGAAGAAATGAAAAAGGAAATTATTTGCATAATAGAAAACAAATTCGAGGCTATGGAAGTTGAGTTGAGTTGAGAGCAGAATCTGGACACCCGTGCGGCTTACTAAGACTATTCGGGTCTAGTCCAGGTTCCGCAACTATCCGAGGCAACACCTCATGGGGCCTATAAGGGCATACATTGGTCCTGTATGCATGCTTACATAGTTCATAACATATGCTTATAGTTACATAGTTCATAATATATGCTTACATAGTTACATAGTTCATAGTACATGCTTATATACAAGTAGTTCGTAATTACATAGATCTTTCATAATACTTGCTTACATAGTTCATACATATACATGCTTGCATAGTTCAAAGTTGCTTACATAGTTCATACATATACATGCTTATTTAGTTCAAAATTGCTTACATAGTTCATACTTGCTTACATAGTTCATAATATATTGAGTCTTTTACATGATACATACATAGTGGCCGTAATACATACGTGTTTCATAATATATACAATAAAATAAGATAGAAGAGAGAGAGAGAGAGAAAAGAGAGATTGACAGGGAACTATTCCGCACTGCACAAATCTGTTCCCAATTCCTCCAGTTTCTGCATTATCTTGCATATTTTGATGCGAAATGCTGGCTGTTTGATCAGATAACGCTTATGAGAAATTGCCTATTCCGGAAGCTGCACATGCCACTGTGCGGTTAGAGAGCATTGGGTCGAGGCTATGGAAGGCCGAACAGACGTAGTTGAAAATAAATTTGGACATATTGAAGAAAGTGTTTCTTCTGTGAAAGAATAAATCGAAGGACGGCCGTCCAACAACAAATCGACCAACAAATTGAAGAAAGAGTATCTGCCGGATGCAGCACAAATCGAACAACAAATTGAAGAAAGAGTATCTGCCGTATGCAAGCACAAATCGAACAACAAATTGAAGACAGGTTTTCTGCTGTCGTCGCCAAAGAAGTTGGCACATTAAAGAGATGCATAGCCACAGCAGGAAGCAATTGAGGGATTTAAATTTTTACTCATGCCTGATCCTCCCTCTCTAAAGTTATCTACGTATGATGGGAAGACCTCTTGGCAAATGTATAAAACACAATTTCCTATAGTGGCGGAAGCAAATCGATCAGACTCCAAGTTAAGGCCTGTCATCTCGCCGCTTCTCGGAGAGTAGAGGCAGCGGATATTCTTCAGACTCTTCCGGAAAACCAAAGGCTAGATTTCGAAGCTCTGTCCGGCGCACTGGAGCTGCGCTTCGGCAAGAAATGTTTAAAAGACTTCGGTAAGAAATGTTTAAAGCAGGCTTCAATTAAAATCCCGTCAACAGAAGCCCACTGAAACACTCCAGAAGTTCGTCACGAATTTTGAAAGGCTGTCCCATCTTGCCGCTTCGGAGTGCACGACAGAAACAAGGGAAATCCTGCCCCTTCAATACTTTATCGACGGCATCCGGGATCCTGACATACAGAAAGCTCTACGAATGGTGAATGTTAAAGATCTGAAAAGCGCTCTAGTGTATGCCAAGAAATTCGAGGCAGCCCAGCAAGCAACTCGTAGAAACCTCTACCCAGTCAGAGCTGCTCGAGTCCAAAAGCCAAAGGACCAAATGGCTGCCCGTCTAGATGATTTAACCCGACAACTCAATGCCTTGATACGGTATATTAATGACAGGAAATCGACCTTGTGGAGCTGAAGGACACATACAACAGAACTGCAGAATACCTAAGGGCACGGATGTTAAGACCACTCCTAGCAAGCAGCAAAGGAACTAATTAGTGGCCATCTCGCGGGGCGGAGGTTGCCAGATTTTGAAATACCTCAGCTTAAAGCGCTTCAGATTCTTGCAGTGAGAGGCGGAACTAATATGTTTTTTCATCATAGGGCATATTAATGGAATTCCCTGCAATATGACGATAGATACAGGAGTTAACGTTACCGTCATCCGAAAAGATTTGGCTAAACAACTGGGAAGCAAACTTATCTGAACGCCGCCCTGCTTTTCTCTCCAGAATGTGTCCGGTGAGAAAATCGACATCGACGGAAAGATAAATCAACCTACAATTAGCTCGAATATTACCCATTTACTAACACCTGTGGATTAAGAGAACTCAAGTGCATGATTTTTTTATTGAGCTGAGAATAACTGGTAGTACTACAATGAATCTGGTATTTTCTTATCTCAACGTTTCCACTACTTTGATTTTGAAAGTGTAAGGATCAAAATATATATTGCGAGGGGTCTGATTATACCGATTGTTAACATTAAAAGTTGTACATGAATAAATTAAATACATTCATTTTGAATAAGATACATTCATTCTGTTAAAAGAGTATTTCTTGTGCAGGAAATACATTTAACTCTTTCGCATCGAAATCGCCCGTAGCGCCCATTCATTCAGGCAACGGCAAACCGCCCGAACGCCTCGTTTATTTTCTACCTAGTTCTTTCCCCTAAACGTTAGTGTATGGCTCATTGGTTTCGCGAGTTGTTAAAAGACATGTCAATCATTCTTTTGAAGCAAATAAAGGAGAAATACGGAAAGCTATTGACGTTCGCAGGTGCAATCCGGTCCTAAGGTGAAACTGCGCACAATGGATGAATGGATGAAACCGCAAAAGGGGAAAAGAAAAACTATTCCAAGACAAATTCGTAAACACGGGCGTTTTCGATGTTTGTTGGAAACAGATTTGGTCGTCTCCCGATGCGAAAGAGTTAAGAATAAAGTTATTAACGTGAAATTTAACACATAAAATACGTATGTACAAATGTAAATTGGGAAAGTTTATTTTGAATAAAACTGTGTTTTGGCTATTATTATAAAATACCTTTTTCATATAGACTGCAATAAAAAATGCTAAGAATTCTGATATTTGCATATATAATTATGCTAATATTCTATCTAACTTCGTACTAAAAGTTTTCACAAGAAATGCACGATGATTTAATTATTTTGTACAGGACATTGCGTGGCCTAATGTTTTCAGCAACCTTGCTTTAGAGCACAGGAAAGGTCATGTGAAATGACAATAATATTATTGGAAGCCAATTGATCTAATCAAGAAGCCACTCTCTCGATGCGATACATATGTGCACTTACGAAATATACTATCGGTGATTATCCACCAATCAAGCAACATGCAAGACGTGTACCGATAGCTAAACAGGAAGAGGTACGAACACTATTAAAGGATATGGAAGAAGGCGATGCCATCGAGCATTCAGCAAGTTTATGGGCATCCTCCAGCGTCCTCGTCAGAAAGAAAGACGGCTCAAAAAGATTTTACATGTACTATCGCCGATTGAATGAGGTTACGAAGAAAGACAGTTACCATCTTCCTAGAATTGACGGCATTCTAGACAATCATTCTGGAAGCAAATGGTTCTCACTACTTGATTTAAAGAGTGGGTATTGGCAGGTAGAAATAGATCCTGATGATCGGAAAGACGGCATTTACTATAAGAGAAGGACTTCGGCAGTTCAAGGTGATGCCTTTTGGACTCTGGTTAGGTTAGGTTAGGTTATTTAATTACGGCAAAGCCTCAAGGGCTATCTGCCTAAGGGAAGGAATGCCTTCGTGGAGGACTTTCTAAGGGAAACTGGCTCGTATGCACGTTACACATAAGGAAAACCACGAAAACACACATGCAGCCAGCCCGTTTGCGGGATTCGAACCTCGGACCGAACTACCAGTGTTCAGCGACTTTACCACTCGGCCGCTGGTGGGCCCCCCCTTTTGGACTTTGCAATGCCCCGGCTAATTCGAACGCCTAATGGAGACTCTTTTAAAAAATCTTTCCTACGAGGCCTGTCTGATATACCTGGATGATATCATCATCATTGGAAAGACTTCTGAAGAACATCTAGAAAACCTTAGAAAGGTGCTTCAGAAACTGAAATAAGCCAATTTAAAGTTGAGCCCCGAGAAATGCAAATTATTCAGACAGGAAGTGACTTACCTCGGACATGTCATCTCTGCAGAAGGTGTGCGCACGTATCCTGAAAAGGTGTCAGCCGTTAAATCCTGGAAACTTCCCGAAAATGTCCACCAGCTGAGAAGCTTCCTAGGATGCGAATAAAGACTCATCCGGAGGGCGATCAAACAAGGAGTACATCCAAGATCTCCAACCAGGATTTGAATTGATGCACGATTTTGCATGAGAACGAGTCAACTTTGCGAAGAAGAGGAAGACCATATATGACACATACGTCGTAAACATGCTAAAGGACGTCATAGTTCGAATGCGTTAAGTTATAAAATTCTAAGCCTAAAATATTTTATTACGACAGGCTAGCTCCCTATTACGGCTATAGTGCATAATCCCTATACTGTATATAATGTAAATATTGTACTAAATCTATGATCATTATTGTATAGAAATTTAAATTTATGCATAGATTTATTGATTTAGTATTTAATTTTCTTCATGTTATTTAATGAAATTTATGCATAGATTTATTGATTTAGTATTTAATTTTCTTCATGTTATTTAATGAAATTATGTTTTAGTATTGCATTGCTTTTTCTTAGTTGTAAGTATGACTTCCTGTCCAGGGATTGTACTACCCCAAATTTGCATTCCTTAAGAAGGGAACACCGTTACGAATTTTAGATATATGTAAATAGTTTTAGTGAAATAATACGTGAAATTGTATCACCTTTTGTATAATATAACACGAAAAGCCCGATGAGCTTGAAATTCTGTCGCAAAAATATAGATAAGATATTAATAGATAAAAATAAGATTAGAGGGTATTTAAAACTGAGGTCTAAGTAAAATTGAAGTAAATAGGCTATTTTGCTAAACTAGCGAGATATCTCTAAGTTGACGATGATAACTGATGATATGATTTTTTGGCCATATTTGGCGAGAGTTCGACAAAAGTCTCCAAAATTGTCGTCATTTTTGTCCGGTTTCTGTATAATTGTAATTAGTATAATACACTCATGTCCATGAATTAAGGATAATGCAAAATCAGGCAAAGGAAGAGTTAGAAGCAAAACAAATTTGACTTATTTGTAAAGCTTATTTATTAAACAAAAGGTAAAGAGCAAAAAAAGATGCTATATGTTTGATATTATTAAAAAAAATTGCGATTTTTTCTCTCTGGAGCAAATTACAAAAAAAAAACCTATTTACAAAAAAACAATATTACATGGTTGGTATGATCGTTAATACATTGTATGTCTCCCAGACGATGCAATACAGTCCGTACAACGCCTAGGCATGCTGAGTATCAAATTATCGATCTGATCTTGGGGGATATTACACCACTCAAAAAGCAATGCTCTCCGAAGTTCCAGTAGACATGTAGGAGGAGGTTTACGGGCTGCAACTCGTCGGCGAAGCATGTCCCACACGTGCTCTACTGGATTCAATTCGGGTGAGAATGCTGGCCAGTCCATACGGGTGATATCCTCCCATTGAAGGCATTGGATTACGATGTTTGTACGGTGAGGACGGGCGTTATCATCCATAAACACAAATTGTGCGCCCATGGCGCCCCGAAACAAACGTACATGTTGTTCCAGAATGACGTCCCGATAGATTTGGCTTGTCATGGTTCCAATTTGAACATGCAGGTCAGTTCTGGAACCCAGAATAATTCCACCGCAAACGAGCACTCTTGCACCACCGTAACGGTGTCGTTCAATGATGTTTTCTTGGTGGTAACGGGTACCTGGAGCTCTCCATATGAAAGTCCGGCGAGAATCAGACTGCGAGCTAAACCTGGACTCGTCGGAAACATCACACAAGCCCACTGTTGCGGTGCCCACACTGCATGCTCTCTACTCCAGGCTAACTGCAGGCGACTGTGAATTGCAGTAAGTGGAACGCATCTGACAGGTCTACGAGCATATAGACCAATCTGCCCTAAGCGTCTGTACGCGGTCTGTCTTGAAATTGTAGTACCAGTGGCTGAAGAGAGCTGACGAGACAGGTCTGCGGTTGTGCTCCGCCTGTTTCTTTTGGCAGTAACTGCCAAATACCGGTCCTCATTCGGCGTTGTAACTCTAGGGCGACCTGTGTTGTAACGTCTACTCACATTACCATCATCTTGGAATCGTTGCCAAAGCCTGGAGATGACACTCTGGGGAATTCCAAGTTCGTCTGATACTTCCAGTTGGGTACGCCCACATTCCAGACGGCCGGTAATTCTACCACGTAAAAATTCATCCAAACGCGTCCTTTGTGTCATAGCTATTCGGTTATTGCACTGAAATGCTTATACAGCGCCTGCGAACAATTTTACTTCTTTGCCTGTATTCATTATATATCACTCTGTTACACTCTCGTCATTGTGACGTACCATCGGTGTCATCTGGTTACTTCCTGAAATTTGCATATGCTTCTTGAAGATGTGTGTAGTGATTTTACAGGTGATATATTTATTTTAGAGTTCGATTTCCGAGTGACTCCGAATTATCCTTAATTTGTGGACATGAGTGTAATTGAATAGCTGTAATACGTTCCTATATATAAACGTAAACTTATCCGGCCCTTATATGTAACTTTAACCGTATATGCTTTCTAGTAATTTCTAGAAATTGACGATTTATCGCCGGCCTGATTAAAACTATATCAGACCGAAGAGAGCATCGGTTCTTGAGTTATTAGTTTAGAAATCCTTCGGAGTAATGGATATCCCTGAAAACTTCGCTTTTTAGATGTGCTTCGCATTACGTTGTGTTTAAAGTTGCTAGTAGTTTGAAATGTAACTATTGAGTGTGCTCTGTAATACTGCGAAGAGCTGTACAAATGCATTTGTTGAAAGTTTCAGAGCTGTAAAATGTTTCTTTTGGGGAAAATATATTTTATCCATCTACCATCGGTTCTGTGCGTATTCAATCTATTACGATTCCTACGCACGCAAAAATCTATTATTATTATTTTTCGGATGGAACTTTTATTTTAAGTGCATTTTGTCCCACGTTCCTTATATATGTATGGCATTTTCAGTGAAATTTCAGGTCATCAAAATATGGGCTCTGATTATGACCCAGAGAAATATTAAACTTGTTTAAGTAAGATACTCTTTCGTGCAGTCTTTAAATAGCAGTGGAATTAAAAAATGTTTATATAATTTTTATCTCATATAATTTTTAATATTTTGTTTAAATACGTTTAGTATTGCCATGAGTTACGATAAGTAATTGCAAATATTATCTTAGTGTTTTTTATGTGATAAGATATTTTCTCTCTCCTTTCAGCATGTCTTTGTGGTGTAACGGTAGAACATTCAACTCGTATTCGAGAGGTCCAGTGTTGCATCCCAGCTAGGGCTCTTGAGGATTTCTACAGTTTCCTGACATAAAAAAACTATCTTTCAAACTAAAATGTGGTGGACAATACCGTCACCACCCGGGTTTTGCGACTGGGTCCTATAATCCTCAGTCGTCCTTTAAAAGGTGGAGTGTATAAGATATTTTCTTCCTGAAAATGATACTGAAGAACATCCCAGACAACATAACTGAAGAAGCTATATTCCAGGACTTGGAAAAGAGAAAGTTCCTAGTATTGAAAGTAAAACAGTTCCAGAGACGTAGAAAAAATAATTCGGAAAAATTGTCCATCTTCCTGCTGGAGCTTGAGAAAAAGAAGTCTGTGTATGCCATACATAGCGTAAACTGCATGTTTAGTGTTAACATCAGAATAGAAAAATATGCACCGAAAAAGAGACCTATTCAGTGTTATAGGTGTCAAGATTGGGGACACACACAGCAGCTATGAGGCAATGCAAAGAGGTGCTGCAAATGTGGGAAGGACCACAGAAGTAATCAGTGTAACTTGAAACCAGACGCAGAACCAAAGTGCATTTTTTGCTAAGAAAAACACGTTTGTAGCTATCGTGGCTGCGCGAAGTATAAAAAGAAATTTGAACGAAGGATCCTGAGGAAGACGATTCTACCGCCTAAAAAAGCTGACTTTCCAAATCTTTATTCAGGCTGAAAATACCAGGAACCATGAAAACCCTACCTAGACGCTGTACAGCGAGAAACTGCAGAAGCTAAAGCGTCCCCCAGCAGAAGAAAGAGAAGCTCTGGAATGGATAACTGACCAGAAAATTAATAATTTCGTCAGAACTATAATTTCGCAAATAGAAAACATAAGATCGGCAAAGACGACAGTAGGAAAATTAACAGCAGGTTTCCAAGCTGCGATGACGTTGAAAAGGATAGCGGAATCAGAGGATTAATCTGCAACTGAAGAAATTTAAGTCATTATGATTGAGGACTTTCAAGACCATTTTGATCTCATGTCGTCGAACAGCTAATACACTTAACTTTGCCACAGGGCGGACTGAACTGCATAGAACGCACATCAAAAGTATCACAGCGCGATTGACTACTCTGAACAAACTCTCTCGCCTCAAATGGAGGCATTAATGACTGCATGCCTTCGGCATTTTAGATTTTCGCCTTCGGGTGGTGGACGTTATGTCCCATTAGTTTCTCGCTACCGTGACCGGCCGTTCTTAATGCGGCAACATAGAATGCACAGGTAAAACCTCTTCGTAGTTGTACACCTCTGTGAAAAAGACATAACTGCATATTTTCTCCCTAATTCCAGCATGCCTCCGGGGTGTAACGGTACCATACTAGGCGCATATTCGAGAGGTTCATGTTCGAGTCTCGTCGAGGTTACTGCATATTTTTCACGTCTCCTGCCTAAAAAACCTCATTACTCTATATTATAATTAATAATTATGTAACTAATAAATGATATGATTTTAAACTGTTTATTAAATATTATTAAATAACTGGTATAAGTTATCTTATTTCACTTTCTAGAAAAATTCACTTTCGATTAATATTCTTGCTGTGATTACAAATAATTAGTGTTTTTGTTACATATATCTGTGATATTTACAGTTTTAATTTTTAACTGTAGATTTTACTATCAATATGCCTAATTTTCGGTTTCTTTTTTCCTGATAGCGAGACCTTAGCATTTGCAACGGAACCAGTACTAGCAAGTTTGGCCAATATATTAGGATATTTAGAAGACAGACTACCACAGAATCTTCCAAATTCAGTTCGCGAATACTCCTTCCTCGACATAGAGATCAAATATGGCCTTCTGCAGGTATGTATAAGATATTCCTATTCTCTTTCTTCAAGGCTTGATTTCAGTAGATGTTTTACATACAATTATTTCCTTTCCCTTATAAAATTTTGAAAATTCGCATTATTTCCTTAATATTAATAAAGAAATATAAAAATGTATTCAAAAGTTATGTTCTGTAAGTAAGCATAATTAAATATGTAAACGACACTACGTAATCATCATAATTTCAACTGAGACAGTAAAACGTTCGAATGGAAATTTTCATATGATTTCATACTTAGTTACATTTTTGTATACTCTTGTGATAAAAGAACAATAGTTGAGCATTTTGTACAGGTTATTTTGTATTACGTATTACAGGGAGTAATACTGTGTAATATAATATATTAATACAGGATATTTGTTAATTGATATATTTACACAAACAATTGAAATTTCTTAAAATGATAACTGGCCAAATCAAAGAAATATCACAAGCAGAAAAATCACATGTTTATGAAATCTTAATTTAAAAATAAAATTACCTTGAAATCTATAAGTTATCTATTTGTCATTACTTTCTTAAAATTCATTATATATAGAGAGATTCTAATAATTTAACTTTTCTACCATGCCTGATATATTGCATAAAATTATATACAGAAGTATTTAGTGCACACCGAATCAAAAAAAAAAATGGTGGAACAGTTTTATATCTGTAGCTTTGTGAATTTTGGTGAGAAACGTACCGAGTGATTCCAAAATTAGTTTGATGTACATTTTTTACTTTTCATAAAGAGTAAATTCACTTAGCGAACTTCCCAGTTTATGTTAATCATTTCGCCTTCAGTTTCTCAGCCTGAGGAAAAAAAATGTTTCGCTTCTTCTTTGTTTTTGAAATATGTAAATATGTAATTTTATATGTAATTTTTAATCACATTTTTTACTTTTCTGTTTAAAGAATTTTTTAAATATTTTTAAAGAATTTTTTTAACTGTTTGGTTTGGTTTATTTAATTATGGCAAAGCACACTAGGGCTATCTGCCTAAGGGAAGGGATGCCTTCGGGGAGGAATTTCTAACGGAAACTGGCTCGTATACACGTTACACATCTGGAAAACCACGAAAAACGCCCATGCAGCCAGCCCGTTCGCGGGATTCGAACCTCGGACCGAACTACCAGTGTTCAGTGACTTTACCGCTCGGCCGCTGGTGGGCTTTTTAACTGTTTGAGTTGCGGAGTTGAATAACATTTCTTCAAAGAATTATATTAAAAATTTATATTCATTCAGTTAAGCACGTTTATTCATATAAATGCTTTTTGTAATTTATTTTTATTTATTTATACAACATTTTTTTCAAAATAATACTTTGTAACTTATGCATTTGTCACGATGCTTTTGAAAGCAGCATTCGGCATTGAAATAAAGTAAGCACACTCAGTATGTGTTCAGAAACGCTCAATGCACCTTCAGTGTGCCGTTCAAAACAGATATATAAATGAGAAATATGAATAATCTATATTATAAATTAGAATGATAACTATATAAATATGATTAGAAAATGAGAAAGCATTCAATCTTCAGTTTTATTACTGTTCCATTGCTTTTCTCAATTTGACCATCCTATATTTAGTTCGCTAAAATATTATCTGAAATTTAGTTTCAGACAAAATGTTTTTTTAAAAACATTTACATAAAAACTTGATTTTTCACTATTCTGAGCATATTTAAAAATAGGTTATATCGCATACTTGAAATTTAATGGACTTTTTTACATGAGGATTTACATTCTAATTGAACCAAAAAAATCTAATGAAACTTTTAACATTAAAACTTTATGCATGGGAGTGTTATCATTTTTTTATTGAAATAAATTTATAATCTCAGCTCAAAATAAAATGAGAACTTAATAATACAGTTCTTATATTTCTGGCTCATAGCAGTTTCCAGATGCTTTAAAAGCTATATATTAAGTATGGAATTAAAATATGTAACAGAATGTTTTAAATTTTGCGCACGATCTGGCGTGACCATATAAAAACTTATCTTAGAAAAGAGATTAAATAAAAAACATATCTGTAATAACACAAAATTTCTGGTTGCTTATTCTCATAGTAGCTATGTTTTATAATCAATTGTAAATAATTGGAAGTAATTAATCATAAAATAAATAGTTTATCCTCATTTGTACAACAGCATCATATTTGAAGATCGATCTTGAGGGCGTTAAGATGCACGAGCCCCGTTTCAGGGATTCAGTTTATTTAATCCGTTGCGTAAATATATTGGAAGATGAAAAAATTAGAAATTGTTTGTTTTACATTTCTGATTTTGTCATCTTCCATCAGAAAGTAAATTGGTTTAAAGTAAGAGTCTCAGAGTTTATCTGAGAGCTTGGAGCAGTTTAGGTTGATTGCTTCGTATTTCTATTGCTTCCATTAGCTTGCTGGCAAAATTTTGTTGACTGCGATTCTTCGCTAATCATTTCTGATACTCTGAACTAACGTTACATTCGATTTAATTCGAATTCGTTTTGAGAAGCAGTTACACTACCCGACTTGATTATATCGGTTTCAGCTTTTCCAACCGTCGGCTAGACAGACGTATTAATAAATATTTGTATTTAAATTTTACGTTGGTTGTGATACTTCTAGCCTGGAAATCAGGGTATCAAACTTTATTCGAAAATATTTACGATTACGTTGGTATACAGGTAAGTTTACTGAAGTAGCGTAACCTCATAAGCGTAAATTAATAACACAATACAGTATCTATATAAATAATCGAATCATTTTCAATAATCATATATTTTGATTTTTTGCACATCAAATCCTTAACAACACTTTTTCCTGTCATTCTATAAACCTTTAACATACTTATGAAATCGAAGGAGTTATTTTAAAGAGTAGGAATAATGCTATGAAACCTTAAAGGTGGTAATCTTATCAGCTTTTTTAATTTGGTCTCAAAGTTCTCTGAGCGAAAAGCAAACTCCTAATTTTTTTTCGGTTTCTTTAAATTTATGTTACACTAACCTAAAAGAATTCAGTTCACAAAAACTGATTAGCACTTCATTATCTCCTTTTTTAAATAATTTCTACGCTAAAACTGTTTCCCGTGAATTTCGTGTGATATATTTTTTACTTGTTTTAGAAGATTCTTCCCCAAATCTTTTTAGAAAAAGAGAAGAAGAATTTGCGGACAAAAAAACTATCAAGTCTTAATTAAGTACACCCTATTTTTGTATTGATTCGGGAACTAATTTTTGCTTCATTATAACAGAAACGCAATACTATTTTTTTTATCCTACTTTGGATTTTAAATTAATAGTTCTCAAGTAGTTAATGAGCTCTGCTGATGTATTAATACTTAACTATAATGTATGAATGTTTTTAATAAGATACAAAATTCACTGCTTAGTCTCTAGTTACTGACCATAAGAAACTTAGATTCCTGTTTTTCAGTCACACCTTTCAAAACGAAAGTGTGATTTCGTTTTACCTTACATAGGTTTTAAGTATTTATATTTTACACGTTGTAAACTAGTGCTTTAAAAATTCCTTGGTATTACCATTTAGCGTATTGTGTGAAGGTATAAGATTCGAAATTAGTAAAAAAACTAAACTAAACTCAGTGGCGTAACAGCCTTAGTGGAGATCTGCTTGCTTAGAGTTAAATCTACTTTTGCCTTTTCCTGGTAGTCTCCTCCGGCTTATGACTGGTACTTTGGCAGGCAGCCGGGAGGTGCTATTGCTTTTTGGATTATTCATGCTCAGCAGACAGCTTTGACGAGGCTCCTAAGTGGACACCTAAAAAACTAAACTCAGTGGCGTAACAGCCCTAAAATGGGCCAAGGCCTGCAGTGCTCGAAATCTGCATTCTTGACCGTGGGCCCCGGGGTGCGTAAGCATATGCCCTGAACAAGTGGTCGGCTTGTCGCAGGACCCCTAGTGTTTAGAGTCCACACGAACTTAATAATCATTTTATCGACCCAAAGGATGGAAATCTTGGGATGAATGGCATGGCTCAGTCGACCTTGCCCAGACCGGGGATCGTACCCCGGACCTGTGGTGCCGATGCGCGATGCGGTAGCCACTGCGCCACCGGGCCTTTCAAAATTAGTAAAACAAATATTATTTACACATGGGCTGTGCTACATCGATTAAAAAAGAAACACTTTAAAGTTATTCAGAAATAACTTCATTCCACAAATGTTGCCCACTTATAGCCACACGGACAAGAGAAATGTTGATTTGTTTATGGTTTGATTCCAGTTCGAATTCTGATAAAAGTGTTCATGCATGAACATTTTAGTTTTTCCCATGCGTAACGCGAATATAATCAACTTTCGTCTGGAAAAAAGCTGCGTGAAGAGTTCCCTATAAAACCATTCCACCCCTCTTTTAAGCAAGGAACCCTAACACGTTTTTCTTTGTAAAATTCCTATAGAAAAGAGCTCATCAGCGACCCAGCGGTAACGTCGATAACACTGTAGTTAAAGCTATGTACAGTTATTTATATTTATGTATTTTCCCTTCTTAATATGGAGTATTACCTTCTGCTTTAGATACCTGCATTACTTATTGTACATAATTTTAAGGTTTTGGAGTTGCTGGATGATATATAGCTCTGCTGTATGATTTGTCTCTATACACTGACGAGTACAAACGTTATAACCCTCCCAACGTTTTTCTATGATCTCGTCTAGATGACGTGGAGGACTCTTGATTAAGTGTAAATGATATTTTACTACTGCTAGAAATTGTAAGTAATCATTCTTGTCCTCACTTTTGTGAGTGATGGAAAAGATCGAATTTGATAGATGGCAGACTGTAATCGCTCAAAGACTCGGAACGAGTATCTCCCAAACTGCACGACTGGTAAGTTGTTTAATAATTTGCCGTTATTAGTATTTATGCAAAGAAGATAAATGAAGGTAAAACCAGTAATAGATGTCAATGTGTTGGGCATCCACGCATCATGAAAGAAAAAGAACGTCGGAGACTGTCCCGCATGGTACAGCAAATTCGGCACCAGACGGTGGATGAGTTGACAGCCCAATACATTGCAAGTCCAATTGCAAGAGTTTAGTTAAGCGGACACTGTTGGATATGGAACTGCGCAGTCAAGGTCCCAGCCGTGTGCCTCTGTTTCCTATGCGTCGTTGTCAACTTTGCCTGCAGCGGGCCGGAAGTATCGAGAATGGACCACGGATAAGTGAAAGACAGTTGCCTAATCGGATGAATCACGATTTCGCATTTATCACGTTGATGCCATGCCAGAGTACACCGTTTTCCAGTCGAGCAATTGCATCCCCCTGTACAGCAGGCTATACTAAGGCTGGTGGTGGCAGTATTATTCTCTGGGCGGTTCTGAGACCATTAGTATGGTAGAAAAGATCATGAAAGCTACGGACTATCTGAACGTAATTGCAGATCATTTGAACCCTTACATGGGGTCTGTCTTCCAGCCTGTAAATGGAATCTCCGAGCGGGTCAACGCCAATGGAATAATTTGACTTTGCGTTACCTCTGCTTAAACATTTGGTACAATCTTTCTCCAGTCACCTACCGAGAACTTGTGGCATCCATGCCAAGGGGAGTAGTAGCTATTTTGTAGGCTAAAGGTCGCGCAACGCCCTATTGAGTAGGTGGTCATAGTGTTTTGGCTCTTTAGTGTATACTTCTGATATTAGTTTTGTATCAATACATTGTTATTTTACACAAAAATATTATTTTACAGGTAGTTTTATACCTTGTTTTTACATGTATTCATATGGAAACATATACGCAAATATTATCATATCCACATTTTATCGCTGTGTTCTGCTATAATTTGTGGCTTTATAATAGCTTTAGTATTTTAATAATAGTGTATCAATGCATATTATAATAACTATTTTATTTCTTTCTGTGCATGCAAATAATACAATACACAGAATTTAGTTACATGAACATATTACATACTCGTCTTTTTGGTAGACTTCCAATCATGAAATGGCTGTTAAATTTCCATCATTATATGTATAATTGGTTTGCATCCTTAGGACAGACCCGACGGATATGGCACGACCATAAAGATTTAAGATAGTTCCAATAATAGGGCGTTTTCCTGAAAAGCTATCAAAACCCACTGACGGATGCCCTAATGTCGTTGGAAAAGAAAAGAAAGAATATATGGAATTTTCTCAATTTTTCATTGCGTGTCTTCGTGTTCTAATTGGTAACATGGCCAGGTAATAGAAAGAAGATCCGGAGTTTGAGACCCGTTGAAAGTGTAGCTGATTTTTCATGCTTTCTGTTTCGAAACATTTGTGCTGCTGTAACTTATCTCACTTGGCTGACAGTAATTTCCGAACAAGCCCACGAAATTCATCGTGGCAATCTGAGCAAGATTGCGCCTGTCGTTGGCTAGAGCCTTGAGCACTATACAGGTGACGGTTCGACTTCGAGGGAGTTCGACTTCGATTCGACTTCAAGCATCCCGGGGGGGTCGGATCCGAGGGTCTCACAACCAACTTATCCTGGTATCAACCTCTCGACAGAACATTCGGCAAGCCATGCATTTAGAATGCCCCATTCTGCAAAGTCATTATATATTTACAAATATCCTTGCCGTTTCCGGGATTCGAAGCTGGGCCCTTCGGTATCGCACTAGGTAGGCTTCCCTAAACACTTCATCTGGGTGCCCACTCATACGGGAATAGAAGGAAATGAGAGAGCAGATGTTGTCGCAAAGGAAGCAGCGGATTCATCCACTTTGCGAGAAGTTCCGACCCTTAGGCCAGTCTCGGACATAAAGAGTCGGGCATATCATCAGCTCCTAGGAATATCGCAAGAACGTTGGGATCAAGCCTCCACAGGGAGGCGTTTACAATCTCATTCCCAAGGTCATACCTCTGCCGCTTTGGCTTGAGAGAGAATGGTAACTGTGAATGTGGGGAGGAGGGTCATCCAGACCATTTTGTGTTCTCTTGCCCACACACAGCACTTAACAGCCTCAATCATCCAGGAGCCAGTTTCTGGCCAAATTGGTTCCAGAATCTACAAAGTAACAGAGTTGCTCAGCGGAAATTGAAAACAATAATTGACTACTGCACTAATAATTACTCTTCTGACGCTGGAAGATAGTAGCCATAAGTTACAAACTTGAGTCGTGTCTAACACACATTCGGTTCTAACAATGCCATTTCTAAGCACAGTTTTCTTAGAAATAGATATCGCACCTTCAGTATGGTATTAACTCTTCTTGAACTGGTACATTTATTAACCTGAAGACAGATTACTTGCTCTGCAAAGCATAGCACTATACACGTTAGAACTCTATAAGCTAGTTCAATATGTCAGCAACAGAGTGTGTGATATGTATGTTCAATATGTAATTTTGTATTTATACTGTGCCAGGTTTTCATACAAAAAGTTTGTACTGTATCTGAATGCTGTACTATATCTGTACATGTTTATATCTTTTATTAATTGTACCTAATTTATACTAAGGATCACACGTACCTCAATGTCATGCTTCATGTAAACTTCAACTATCATGATAACGTATATTTGTATAAATATATATATGAATATGAGTGAGAGTATGTATACTTTTATTATTATTTATTTAGTTGTTTCGGAATATATATGTATATAAGTGTGTATATATCTGTATCTGAGTTGGTATTTATATGTATATACATACGCTTTGATTGTACTCTTCTTCAAGTGCCTTGTATGCACATGTATATTTCTTTTTTGCATTTTATAAATGTCGTCTGCTCAGCTTGGGGCTGCGGCCTGGCAGCTAGTGGTTAACTCCGGCTGAGTTGGTAACTAATTCTGCATGGATGCATCTATACCTGTGTCGGAAGCCAACTCAGCGGTTTACTTCCCTTACCACTATACCATCAGGGAGGCTTGAAACGTTTAATTAGCATTACATACTGCAAGATGAAATTCAGTAGTTTTACAACCTCAAACGATTAAAATATAATTTTACTTCATTGCTCGAAGATGGAGCATTTAAAAAAATTCTTATTTTCGTTTTACAATTGCTAGGTGATTCTTATTAGATTTAAAGAATAAATACTTTTATCTCCTTGCGTATCTATCCACCACAGTATAATCGCCGACGCACCAAGAATGTTAATTTTATTTCTGATTCGCTTAGTTTTCAGATATATTAAAGTTCGTTATTATGTATAAACTTCTAACTATTTAATAATAGAGGTCCTCTTTAAATATCGAAAATTTGCTGCATGAATTATTTAAGTATGCCGAGAAAGAGTACAAGGAACTTGACGAATTTTCTATGAAAAACAGAGTGTTAAAATCGCTTGAATTTCAGAAACTCTGAACAACACCTGTTGCAAAACCCTACTGCTACTTTACATTTCTTGGTAGTCTATCTAATCGTTAAAGCCTGTAATTCAGCTAATAGCATATAATTTCAAAGAAAACATTTGTAATTTATTTAGTATAATAATTCTATGTTTAATTTGTTAAATTAGTACTGAAAACAGAGGGAATATCTTCGAGTTATTGTGAAAGCAAAACTTGAAAGTATTTAAAAATTTTTTAATGTTATTAAATTATGTAAACAAATTGAGAAAGTACAGCGTGAAAATGAGACTAAAATTGAGAACATTTGAGTTTAAAACGAGTACTGGGCAAAATATTATGCATCTACAATTAGAGCTTTACTTAATTTTGAATCATATTAAATTTCGAAGAATTAAAGAATTAAGTAACTATGTATAAGATTTTTAAAAGTGTTAAACGGATAATTATATTTCAATTTCTTTCGTTCTGTGCTTAATTAAAACTAAGCTACTGTTCTTTTAACTGTAGCTGACAGAAGCGTTAACGTTTCTTCACTACTCTTGCAAACTGATCCACCGGAATCTGTGTCCCCAGTCTGTGATCGTGAATAAGCGTGGGACGTGGAAGCTGGCCGGACTGGAGTTTGCTGAGAGGTGCAACGAATCTGACCTAATGGTAAATATACACGTCACTCACTAAGAAATGTTAATACATTTCTTCTAATAAATTTTATTCATTGTAAACTTAGTAAAGTATATATTTTTTATCATTCATAGTAGAAGTTTATGTAAACTGAATATTTACATTACAAATAGAGATATCACAAACAAATCAAGTAAACGAAAGCATTTAAAATTACTGTCCTGGCTGTGATATGGATTTTCATTACTTAAATGAACTTATTAAACTAGGATGTCATTACTCGGATAGCTTATGATAACATCCCAAGTTAGTTATTTCCTACGTTTGTGATTGCGTGTCATCATATGTATCGTGATTCCATTTCATGCATCCTTGAAGTATTCAACTGTCAACAGTCACGTAGTTCATGTGATACGAACCATGATGTTCTGCTAAGCTCGTGACAAATCCAAGGTAGTAGTTATAATTAAGTTTTCCAAGTTAGAGCGTTCTATAGCTCCAGTACGAGAGGGATCAAAATCTGAGCAACCATTTTGCAAGAATAAGTCAGATTCCAGAATTTGTAGAGAAGGGGAAATATTACATTACTTCAAAGTTTTGTATATATTTTACGGAATTTGGCTAGAAGCCTAAGCGTTACAGCATATGATTTTTCTTCGCATAAGCATCGTTTTAGAAATCTCGATAACGCTGATATTCAGCTTTGTCATAATTCTCATTTTTTAAAGTTAGAAACTCTGTTCGATATGCAACGTGCTAGATTACACAATGCAATAATATTTGTTAGAACTTTTCATAGTATAGAGGACGCTATTGAGCTGAAAGAATTCTTCTGTGTGTTTACATTATGTAACTGTAGGTTCGCCGTTGCGATGTGTCTGTATTACTGTGATATATTTTGGTGTTTTCATTAAATATAAATAAAAGAGATCGTCATGTATTTTTGTATACCAAATCAAGATCAAAATTAGACTGATGCAAGCTCGTCGAAACAAAAATAGCGTCCTAACAAGAAACGTCAAGTTATACTCGCCTTTCTAACTACGCATTCGTATCGTTAATCGCTTCGTAAAAATATATGAACACCGTGAAGCACATCTTACTTTTCACTGCACTTAAAAACTTTACTTTTCACTGCACTCGAATTTATGGACTCTACCTAGATAAATAGTTACTTCAATAGTCTTACATTTCACTGCATTCGCATGTATGTACTCTTCCTCGATAAATAGTTACTTAAACAGAGTTACAGTAGACAGAGGTGATCAAATAGTCGAAAATAGCCGCAGTAACTATTGTTCTTTTGTTAGTGAATTTTTTTCTCTGTGCAATTACTGATTCTATCCCTATTACTTAAAAGTACTCTTGTTCATCTAACAATTCTCTTGCAACTGCATAATTACGAAAGTACGTAGTTGTTATGAATACTTTGGAGCTATTGCAATAAATGTTACTATAGCTGATTTTCTAAATATTTGAACACAATTGCAAATGTTTCTCTATAAAAATGAACTAGTTCAATGAATTTTGCAAAACGATTCTTCCCATTTCTTATGTACCTTATGTAAAGATTACGATGTTATTACGCTTATTAGTTACAGTTATATAGATCTCAGATTGCGAAAACTCCTATTATAATCATTCTACATATCGTATACACAGTGACAGAGTAATCCATGTAGTATTTGCTTTTGTCTCAGCTATTAAACATAAGAACTTTATGCCTAATATGGTTTCTAATTTAATTTAATACTTAAGGAAGTCATTTGCCGGAATGGAGAAGAAGGCGTACCGGAGTAAACAAAATATAAATTTAATGTTATATAACTGAATTTCTCAATTTGATTTTTAAGGTTTTAAATGCTATAATTTATACATAACAGAAGAATTTCCCTCGACATAATAGGGAAAACAGTGTTAAAAACTGTTTTGTTTTGAAAACCAACCAATCGATTTTCAGATGTTCCAGCGATTTTCAAGTATTTATTCATACGAAAATCAAGTATTTATTAATGTCTAAAATTTCAGCATTCACGAATGTCATGTTTTTGGCTGTTAGTTAATAACACGATGAATAATAAATTGATGCACAGATTAATTTTGCATGCAGAAAATAAGCAGAATTAGAGTTATCGCATTGATTCCGAAATGAATTTGAAGCACTGTAATTTGTCCTACGTTAAGCCTGATAACTAAATTTTCTATGGAAAATCAGCTACATTGAGGAGATATTATTTTGAATAAGAGAATATTATATTTAATGTTGATATTAAATGAAGGAATGAGACTGCTATAAAACCAAAGAATTAATTTATATGTATGAGAACTTACCCAATTACATGGACAGTGATACTCATTCACTATCCAAGTATTTTTATTTTTAAAAATGTGAATTGTAGGCACTAAGAACATTGGTTAAGAGCTTGGTATGAAACGGTGATAATATAAATTTTGCAAAAGACGTACATGATATTATAATATTGTAAATGCCTGTTTTATTAGTTACAATAATGGTCGAACATTAATAATATTATAAAAAACTATGTCTGTCGCATTTATGTATTTTTTTCTTTGCGTTTATTCATTGCAAAGCGATACACATTATAATAAAATAAAAAAAATCACAGATTGAAATATAAATCAAATATTGTACGCTACGTAGATGACCAGGTCTGAAAATTTACAGCTCGCTAGGGCAGGTAAAGACTGATACAGTAAAACGAAGGATTTAGCATCACAAAGTGACAAAATAGAAAATAAACGTTAGGCTACGTCTGTTTTCTAACATTAAAAAAATTCCAAAAAAAGAAAAAGAAAATCTGAAAGTGTCTATACTTTATATTACGCTCAAACGGAAGTTGTTTTCTTTTACAGACACATGCACGTTTAGAAAGCATTTGCACTAACGCCACTGTGGGCTGAAAATGTTTAAAACAGCATATCTTTATACTTTCTGATAGGCAGTCTCGCGCTCCGGAGATAAAAATGTTTTATTTCCTGCAGTGTTGTCATTGCTACCTTTGAAATCGTAGAGTTTTTTAACCAAAAATTCGTTTTGCAAAATATGAAAGTTTCACAAAACATAAAATAGATAAGAAAAAAAAACATCCAGATTCCGAATTCGGGCTTCCAGATGCTCATATTCCGGTGTCGGACAGCGTTATTCAGAATTTGATGTCTCTAGATACCGTTGCTTTTTCACATTTCTTTATTATTTCGTTTTATTAATTATACACAGAGCGATAATATTCGATAGCAACAATATGAAAAGTGATTCAGACTTTTATAGTGATTCAACACAAAATCCCGTTTTGAGACTAATAGCTCTTCTTGGCTAACGTCATTTGGGCTAATAATAAAATAGAATAAAATTTATATTTTTTCATTTATTTATTTTTCATTATTTTTAAAGGAAATAACAAATATGGAAAAGAAAGAATTATTTATTTTCTTTAAATATAATACACAGCGATAACATTCGGTAGCAACAATTTGAAAAGTGATTCTGACTTTTACACTGATTCAACGCAAAATCCCGTTTCGAGACTAATAGCCCTTCTTGGCTAACGTCATTGGGACAAATAATAAAACAGAATGAAATTTATGTTTTTTAATTTATTTAATTTTTCATTATTTTAAAAGAAAATTGTTAATATGAAAAGGAACTGAAACTCGCTAGAGATCCTATGAAAAATCACTATCAATAAGAAAGCACTTAATTGGCAGAAGAAATATTTTAAGAACGAATTGCCATAAACTTATAAAATCAGAAAAGAAAACTGTTTATAATAATTTATGAAACAAGAAAAACCTAGTAACATGGAATTTTTTAGGTTGCTTACTGTATCTTGCTATCAGTCAACGTGAAATGAAAGAAATACAGTAAGCCTTCGATAAGTCGAAAAACGTTTGTTTAATAGAGAATTCGATAAATGAGATTTAATGCTTGTTATTCTAGTTAAAAATCCATGGAAGAGCATTTTATAAAATAAAATAGAAATTTTTGCTTACATTACTCATAGATCTTCTTTGCATATTGAGAATATTGACACATAATAAAGAAATTCACTCTATTTACTTTAGAAACGTGTTCTATAGATTCATACTAGACGAAATTATATATTTCGATAACAGTGAAGACATAATAGCTTTCTAAAAGAGATTTTAAAGACTAACAACAGCACTATCTCGAAATCACTAACTGCAGAGAAGAGCATTGAAATATGTTTTTCAATATCCGCTGCTGAAAATTCTAACGCGAAATAGTTTAAACTATTTCGCATTAGAATATTCCGTAATGGACTTCTGAAAGCATATATTCCGGCATTTGTAATAGCATTTGTCTTAAAATTGAAATAATCGAAGTTCTCTCCATATTGCGTAATTATAAATTTTGAAAAAGAGACTCTAATCCAATTAAATGGTGTCGGTGTTTATGTATTATTTCATTTTTGTGTTAATCTTTTCTAGTTATTATTTTCCAGGATTTTAAAAGAAATATAACTTAATGACAATCAAGATGCCTTTATCACGAACCTTTTCTTTAATTCTTTTTTTAAGCAGCTAGTTCCGCATAAAACGATGATTTTCATTCAGTCGTATATGTTTTGAGGCTTTTCCAAATCTTTTCCTTGTCAAATTAGTGAATCCTATAAAATACAGGACATATCCCGGTTTAAAAGAAATTCCGAGAAAGTTCTCCCGCCTCTCAATTAATAGCGCATTAATTTTGCCCCGTGGAATTCAAACCTAGTTGTTAATTTCTCCCTTTAGAATTAGTTCACTAAGTCTTGGAATGTTCAATTATCTACCAAATTCAAGTTTTAATGATGGCAACAAACCGAGTAATAAATCTGTTCCCTTGATTTAACTAGACATTCTTTCTCGAAAAATAATGATTTGTTCAAGAATGTTGGTTCCGCATTAGAAAAAGGTGCAAGATGACGTATGGTATTGGAATTACTATGCAGTTTTAGGTTAACTCAAAGAATATATAACATAATTACTGCAATGAAAAGGCGAAAAATTCTTATTCAGCCTTTAATATGATTATATAATTTAATAATTATATAATTTATTATAACTAATTAGCAACAGAACCAAAAAGTTCGTTTGTTGTTTTAGGAAAATATATTGTCGCCAAATGGCCGATTTTTCGCCAAATGTGGCAACCCTGCCTTCATTTGCCATTTTATGGCAACCCAAACTGCTTTACGGGGAAGCTATCTAACCGCGCCTGTACAGAAAGACTGCCCCCTCCCAAGGACTGCACGTCCTGGGCAATACAACCCTTGGTCAGAAGCCAAATTCAATACAAACAAAACGTTATAAAACAAACAAATAACATAACTAATGAAACAAATATTTACACAATGTACAAATTATATACACAAATTAAACACATAAAAATTTTAAATTATACAAATTAAAGTTCTGAATAAATATCAGTCTCAGTGTTTTCATTATTTATACCCGGGTCAAATACTTTTCCACTGCAGTCCTCAGATGCATTTCTGTTTTTCATGTCACAGTCTGAAGATTCAGTCCTTTTAGACTTTTGATCCATTGGAAGATTTAAAACAGTTCGTTCACCATTATGCGGTTTATTTGCATCATATGTACAATTCACCTTGGTATTTTTAGCAGATGGTACATGCTTATTTTCCTTCGTTTCCTGGGAACCAGCTCCAATTTCTGCATCAGAGTCATGAACGGAACCTAACTTCTCACAAACACAAGTATTGAAGTTTAAAACCAAGTCCTTATCTGCACAATCAGGACTATTTTAGACGTGCACATAGTTTGTGAGGTGGATCAATTTTCTTGCAATATTGGAGCACACTGCTTCAGCTGTACATCAGCTTCTTCAATCTCAGTATCACATGAACTTTCAGATGGTTCAACACTTGCTGACTGCGTTTTCATACCTTCACTATCAGTTTCGAAGAACTTAACAGTCGCATATTCACTTTCTTTCACTTCCACTTCAGACACTTGAGAATTAAAAGCTTCTTTCCCGTCTTTTATTTCTTCATGTTTTCGTTCTTTTTCGTTAATCCCGTTAGATGCTTCATCCATCTTTTCTAGATCTTTCTCAGGCAGTTTGTTAGTTACTTCCTTCATTTCTTCATCCTTTGATTCTTCAGAAGCCTCTTCTCTCATTTCCACATCATCTTTTATGGCTTCAGTTTCTTCTGCAAGCTCCATTTTCACCTGTCGGAGTTGCTCTCGTACCTTTTCTTGGTCGACATGTATTTCTTCTAGTCCAACTTTGATATCAGCTGTCATCTCTTCATATCCAGCTTTTATCCCATCATATCCAGCTTTTATTTCAGCATATCTGGCTTTAATCTCAGCATATCCGTCCTTTATCCCAGCACATCTGGCTTTCAACTCCTTCTGTCCGGCTATGATCTCGGTTAAGAAATCCATCAAAGTCTTCGTTTCTTCCATCATGGCTTTCCTCTGCAGGCGAGTCACTGGCATTCACTCGCAAACCCCACTCCTGACACCAGTTGTTACGTTTTTTTTTACACCAGTTGTTACGTTATTTTCTTCCTTCACGCTCGTACGCGGTTCGTGCGGATTTGAAGTGAATAACAACGATACTATTTGATGAAGTATCGAAACACACTTTATTGGCCAGTATTCTCAGGACAGCTCCAAAACACGTTTTTACAGTCGTCGATGAACTACTATAAACACGCTGGTACGATCAGCGACACAACCACCAGGTTATCAGGCTATCACGGTGGAGACAGCTTCACGGCAAAGCACTAGAGTACAGCTCCCGACTCTGGTTGATCATTATCGAAACTCCACGTACTCTCCAGACTCTCGACGCTACAACTCGCGATGCACTCGACGACACACCGAGCACAGCTCCCGACTCTTCGTTTCAGTCGTTCTCGGAGCTCAAAACGTTATCTCAACGATGCACTAACCACGATACACTACGAGACTCTTTCGGTGCACTCGACGACCCATTCGGCACTTGCTGCCTGGCTGTCAACTCGATCGACTCGAGACACTAACTATTTCGCACTTTCGAGGCGCGCCAACTCGCCCTCTCGACGAGGCACTCTCTCAATGACTGAATATCAGCTCGCTAGACGAGGCACACACTAACTGACTGCGCACCAGGAGGAGGGGCAGGGTTTATATAGCTTTCGGCTTGTGTTCAAGAACATTCTGGGCTAAACCAGTAAGAATTCATTCCAGAAGATTCTCCATCCGTCCATGGCATATTGCCAATTTTGTTGCCAAATGGGCGATTTCTCACCAAATGTGGCAACCCTGCCTTCCTTTGCCATTTTATGGCAACCCTAAAATTGCTTTGCGGGGAAGCTATCTCACCGCGCCTGTACATTTCGTAACAATATTTACTTACAATTTTATTTTTAAGTTTATAAATGTGTTTCTCTTACCCAGTCACTCCAAATGAGAAACATATACCGCGCTGTGATTTTGATATTTTAGCACTAGTATATACATTATTAAAAATCTTTTATATAATCTACCTTTAGTTAAATATTCATTTTGCATTCTTCTTTCCTATAATTGAAAATACAAAGCATGTTTATCATAAAATTATGTTAAACAAAGCGGCTCTAGGCAGACAAAAGTTAAACATGTTAAGCCTGAAGTTTTCAAATTAAGTTTTTTAAAATGTGCCCCACTGCAGTTCATACATTTTGCCATTTGCTAAAATTATTTCTGAAAGCAAGAGTTCTGCATATCAGCAAGCACATTTTCAATGCCTGGATAAATATAATTATTGTTGCTGCAGTTGTTTTTTGATTTTTATATAAAAAGTAATAAAAAGTACAAGGGTGATGAGTCAGTTCATCGAAGTTTGAAACACAAAAATCTCCATTCTTCTTACTGCAGAGCTCCTTCGGAATTTATTGCAGTAGAAGTAATGGCTTTTTTTCAGCACTTTTCCGGTAAACAAACCTGCGCCATTTCGCAGATAACATGACCTCTCTGACAGAAAATATGACATTTATTTATTTACTCTTAGTACGATATTATCTCTTTACTTTCATTGTTGGACATTTATTTGTAAAGACCCATTACATCATTTGCCAACCAGAAAGACCCACTGTATCGATTGTCGTTTGCTACGTCCTTCATAATAGTACACAAAAATGTTGCCTTCTGTTACGTTGCCATACATTGCTTTGAGCTGCCTTTGTTGAAATATTTAGAATGTTTCGTGCGCCAGTCGACACATTTTATTTTACGCCGTTGTCAGTTCGTGGGATAATCCCTATTTAAAAGAACTTCTGAATAGCTAGTTAATCATGCAATATCGTTTGAACTTGCCACATACCAATGTATAAAGCTCTGAATTTAACACCCCTTAGATTTTTTCAATCGTTGGCAAGGATTTTCTATATTTAAGCAGTCACGGGAAAACCATCATGTTTTTCGTTACATAGCTTTGACAGTCTACGATAGAACTTATTTAACCGATTAATCATAATGTCATAGCATTCGGTTTTAATCTAAAACTTCATTTCATAAAGTTTCTGCATATAAAACTACCAAAGATTCTGTATCATTTTAAACCAGCTCATTTCAACTACATTTATCTGCTGACATACCAACACATTTCTCCATAGTCTGGACGCATTACAAATCGAAAGTTTAATCCTCTGTCTGCCATCTACGAGAACACCAGCGAATGTCAACTTTCCCCAATTTCGGTCATTGACAGTAACAACTATATGACATAGTAAAGCAAAGAACACCAACAGAAATTTCAACGACATTTTACGCAAATTATGCCGAAAAACACTTTTCTGAGCCTTCGGACATTGATCATTTGCTTTGAGAATTCAATGGAATTTTATTCAAAAGTACGTTTCAAAGTCTTATCCGCACTCTGTATGATGACCATGTCGATTTTGCTCTTACATATGTGTAGGAACTGAAAACGTTTGATTAAGAATTAAAGGTAATTTTAAGGATTAATAAATAATTTTGGTTTAAAAAAAGTTGCTTCGTCTAACCGTAGTTTGCTTCTAACTTCAAAATTTCCGCATGCGCTTCTATGTTTATTTATTATTTAAACTACAGTCTCCGAAAAGTCTCCAAGGAGGAGATCACCATTAATTAAAAAAATTGAGCTATCTGTATTAAGAGAGGTTCCATTTCAGAATTTAATTTCAAAAGACTTTGCACAAAGTTTCTTACTGTCCGGTATTATTAATTAATAAATTTAGAAGAAGATCTTAATTATATGCTTTTAATATTGCACATTACAGAGACCAGAAAATAGCTATAGAGCTTTATATAAAAGTGTGACGTCAGATTAAATAAGATTTATTTCACTATGTGCTCCATTAGCGTTCTGACTGTATGACTTATCTGCATACTGTTAATTAGAAGCATTAAATTCCATTGAATTAGACCAGAGGATTAACTAGTTGCTCAGATAGAATATGATCAGTTAACAGAAGCGAGCTCAAATGTTTAATGAAATTAGACTTTATTTCTTATGAAAACCTCTCTCTATTTAAATTGAAAAGTAACTGGATTCCTGGAGTATTTCGCATTAGCGAAACTCAGAAATTGGATAATGAAGTGCCATACTGAATTGTTGTATAATTATTTCTTTTCCCTCACTGATTTATCCTGCGGTTATTTCATTTTTATGTTCATTTTTATGCTCATTTTTATGCTACAGTTTACCCAAGGCAATTCGTAGTTAAAAAACCTTACACTAAGCAAATCCAACTAATCTTGAAATTTTCTTAAGACTTTATTTTCACAGACACGAAAATGAATGCAGCAAACCAAATGTATAATACTACAGGTTAAAAACATATCTATCCTTTAAAACTATAATTATATACATAACTATAAGCTATAATCAGTGCAGTATTTACGTATAAGCTACACAAGCTATAAGTCTTCCAAAAAATTAAAATATAGTATTAGTATAACAGACTTATAAAGGTCCCCATTACTCAAACATATCTTATATATATATATAATATTATAGTTTCTATATCTATAAACTATAATCTTATATATATAACAATAAACTCTACCTATAAACTAATCTATAAAGTATATATATAAACTATAATCTTAATTATATCTATCTATAACGTAACTACTATCTATCTTAACTATATCTATCTTGACTATTATCTATATCTTAACTATTATCTATATCTTAACTATATCTAGCTATAACTATAATGTTATATATATAACATATCTGTCCTTTAAACTATAATCTGTGCGATCGATGATATGCTCTTTGGAAATGTTAAAATTCTGTGATAACAGTAAGGAAATAGCTTAAGTTTTATTAACAGTTAAGCTTAGTTTAAATGCACGTTCACTTCAATTTGCTCAGAAACATGAAAATAAAAGCACGTGCAATGAAATAAAAGCTCTGAGGGTCAGCTGATATCCAAGCCTTCTGCGAAAACCCACTTTGCTGGGCTTAACTACTAGCCTCTGTCTACAATGGAAATACACTACTGGCCACCGTGAATCCAACACCCTGAAGGAAGTATGCAAATAACATGAAATTTACAGCATGCATTAGCGGAGGTGAGATATGCAAATGATTAGAATTTAACCGCAGACGCACATCACGAACGCCTATGGCGCCACTTTAAAGTGCTATTTAGGGCTTGGAGTTTTCGACGATTTCAACCTCAGCAATTGTGTTTTTCTTGTGGTTTTTTTCAAAAAAAAAAAAAAAAAAAAAAAAAAAAAAAAAAAAAAAAAGATCAATTAAGCTTCGTAGTAAACACGTGCGTACGTACGTAATGACGCAATCAGATTACAAGAAGTGAAAGAGGTAGATATTGCCATTACCGATCAGGTATTAAATAATTATGTTTTTTTCTGATATACTAGTTTTGCAAAGATACATAAATTTGTCTCATACATCTACCAATAATACGGAACGTATTACATTACTATAGAAGAGTCCGCATTTGTAACACGTTCTAATAACCCGGATTCAGCATTTGCGCCTACAGGACTTTATAAGCGTTAACACTAAGATTTCTGAAGGACCGATATTTAACATTAAATATTTCTCAATGGAGTGCAGTTAAAAGCACTGAGTATGACTCCATAAAGAAAAGACTCCATAAAGAATGCATCTATTTTTCTTCAGGATTTTTATTTTTATTTTTAATTATTTTGCGTTGCCCGCATTGACAGCTTCGAATGATTCAATTATTTCTCTTTAAATGAATGAATTCAAGATTTTTGCATTCTAATACAAGAGAGCTTCTATACTGATTATGCGTTAAGTTCTTTGAAAATATATCACTATATTAGAGACCTGTTTTACTCCTATTTCTTGGAATTTCTCAAACACTAGTTTTAATCACGATCATCTAGCTAATTTTGTATCATTATTGATTGATACTACATAAATCCCTGACCATTTTAAATTGATAATAATACCTTTCTATGTTAACAATCATATTTTCCATTTCCTAAATTATCTGAATTATTAAGCACTGTAAAGGACATCGAGTTATTCTGAAATAAATGAATCTGAATAATTTTAGCAAAATAAAGAGGTAGAAAGTGCTCTAATTTTAATCTTTGATATTTATTTTTAATAGTAACTAATCAGACTTATTCAATTTCTACTTACAAAGGTATATTGGTTGCTAGAAGTTTTCAAAAAATGATTGATTGCGTAAACTCTATTGATACGTGATGACAATCAATGATCTAGTTGATAAAAGAAATATTTAAAATATGCCAACAGGTTTGAAATTAATATTTTAATGACGTATTGTACATAAAATATAAATTGCAAAAACACAATTGTAAATTTTTCAATTTTAAATCACATATGTAGTAGGCAGTACCCTCTGTAGTGCCCAAACACGAGGGGTATTGTATTGTAAAAATTTTGTATTTTGAAAACGATATAGTGCCAAAACATGAATGTGTGAAAATTATGGAAATAAATTGTTAATCCGTAAAGAATGTAGTGACTAATCATGACTGTGTTGAATCGTGCTAAATTCACAGCATAGTGAGATTACAAAGGTGAGAATTGTGAACTTATTGCTCGATTGTAAAAGGTGTAGTGTGCCAAGTTTTCAGCAACAACATAGGACTGGTTCTATAAGAATATATGCCTGTAAGTTAGCAACTCAAGTTTCGATGCCGTGATATGGCTGTTCATTTTCTTCGTAGGGCGAAAGGAATGTGATGGCAAGCCTTCATTTTTTCTCATCCCGAATTCCATTTCGACAGTGGCAACGGACGTTGACTGTAAATAAACAATTGACTACAAATACACTATAAATAGACAGTAGACTTTAAACAGACAACTGAAGTTCTCTCGCGTTTCCCTCCCTCTCTTCACCTTGAGGTTTGTTCTACGGAAGAGTAATGGAACATTGCAAGACATATCGGGTAATTTTGCTTTCAAGGCCCTCCGACACCGCCATTACCGCTGACATGTACTCGTGCTTTTTTACGTCATTACTTATCCTTCACACCTGTGAACGAGTATGCCAATTATGCAAAAAAATAGCCGGTTATTTTTCATTCTTATCAAGTTCTATAGTGCCCAGTAAGTATGTCGTCAAAATTTAGTAAGTGATTTTTGCGATGTTTTAAAATTTTCATTCTTCCTTACAGTATCTAACTCTCTTTGGAGACATAAATTAATCTAGATCCTACTAACGAACCTGGTCACTTCTCGCAGAGGTGTTAAATAATACCAGCACAGAAGAAGGGTGAAAATAACCGTTTATGTTTTTCAACTATGAACAGAAAGGCACGTACTTCGTGTTTTTGCAATAAACCTATAACTTACGGTGGAAACTAAGAACTTGTAACACAACAAATCCAAATCTAAAAGAGTAGTTCTGAACCAGCACTTTAAATTTAACTAGGTTGGCCTAACACTCGTGATAAGTATTCAAATGGCCAAAAGGCGTATTTGCAACTCCACGTAAGAGCGAGATCAGAAACGAAATGTGCGCTAGCTATCGAAAACACACTTTGAATAAACTTCAAGATTCCGCCGTTTAAAAAGTCACTTCACTTAACTTTAAATTTACATCCTGGCGAGGAAACGCAAGAGGAAGTTGACGAGTTCCGGAAAGAAAACAAAAATTTTAATAATAAGGTTAATTGAACTAACGGAAACCATACAGCTTTTTGCGAAGAGCTAGAATAAACTCCCGAATGTGATTGCAACTGGAGTTGCCTAGGTTTGTTACGATCACACATTTGTCAATATTTCTGCTACAGATATAGCGTAAATAAACGAGTGTTTCCCAGCTGTAAAGTATGTATTGAGTGTATTTTGGTACTATACATGGGTAAGTCAGTGTTCCTTTTTCTTAATCTTAGATTATTAAAGCAAACGAAAATATTATCTTAATATTCTTTTCTTCAAGTTATTGACGTAGTTCATAAAACTGAGACCAGAAAAAACCGGTAGATTTCAAAATTACCTATTTAATAAAACTGCGTAAAAAAAAAATTCTTTCAATTTTTTTTTTCATTTTCTTAGCGTGCTTAGTAGCAATAAATCACAGTTTTAATAGCTTTAATGGAATTATTTAAATCCTGCTTCTAATTAGCGATTTTAATAATGACAGAGTACAGATTTTCTGCCATCTTCAGTTTCTGAATCATGGAAGTTTAAAGGATATAATTTAAAATACTGCAAAAACAAATGGGCGGTATTTTTAGAGAGGATTAAAAATGTAACTAAATAAATTTCCGTCTCTTTTTATAAAACCATTTCTAATGCTAGAAAATGTGCAATCGCATTAATTTGTAAAAGAAAAGAGAAAGGAAACGAGAGAGAAAGATGGAACGCCTTCAAATAAAAATTATTAAAAAGACGAAAATAATTATTGGAAAGGAAGGAATATCTCGTAACTATGAAAATGTAATTAATATTTTATGGGATTTAAACATGTTCCTTAATAATTAGTTAAATCTTTCATCAAACTGGGTATTTTACATTTTGTTTAATCTCGTTGCGCTTTTTTTTTCCATGGTGTAAATTTTCATCATATATTGTTCAGCTAAAAGCAGGTGGCCAAATACAGCTTCATTTTATCGAATGTGGAATGTAGAAACACTATTTCACTAGATAAAAAAATTAAAAGGTTTTTTTTATACCGTATGATAATTTGGTTTACTTTTAAAATGAATAATTATGTAAAAACACTGCACTTGCCCGAAAACAAAATTCTTTCCTCTCCATTAATACCTTTCTGAAAGTAGTAATGTTCTTAGCATGAGCTGCCTAACATTTAAAACATTTGCTAATTTAGCATTTAGCTATTAAATTTCGTTTAAAAAAAACTGTTTATTCATGGTTCAGCTTACATTATATAGAGTATTTAAATAATAATTTCTGGAGAACATCTTCGACGTACCGAACTTATACATGTAAAGGCCTTGTTAGATGTGTAATCTGGTTTTATTTGTAAAAGCCATTCAAAATACAGGGTCTTCATAGGTATAAGACCGTCATATAAGGGCTTCTTATGAATATACCACTATCTTAAATCTGTTCGTTATTTTGTTAATGTCATAAAAGAATTCTGATTATAATAAGATGCTGTTACTGATTTTTGGCTACAAAGGCATTTTCATAAATGCTATGTTTTAATAAATGTTACACATTTTTAAATTCTCTATAGAAAAAAGATTAGTTTAGATCTGTTGTTTTGAAACTCTGGCAACATAGGGTATGCATAAAACCTTTTATTTTTTCCTTTTTGACGAACCCCTTTCATTTGCACGATGGTAAACATTAAACAAGCTTTGGAAGCATTGTTGCATTCAATCAATAGCAGTGGAAATATTGGAAAATGAAAAGAAATGTGTTATTTCAATCAATGAGATTTATGTATTCAATCAATGAGATTCAAACTACAGCATTTGAAATTTTAAAAAATGCTACTCAATAAATTATTTCTCATGGTAAACTTTGTGGTTAACTTAAAATTAAAAACAAAATCTGAAAGGTTTCAGACTTTAAATTACGTCCAAAGGGGCGTTTTTTTAACGTTTTGTGTGTTACCTCTATTTATTAAATATCATGTTCTTCGCATTTAAACCATAAATTTCAGTTCAATAGCAATGGCGCAGAATAAAAGGTTCCACCCCCCCGTAGATTGTTAAAGTTTTACAAAATATGAAATCGATAATAAAACCAATTCCAAATTTCAAATTTGGGCTTCCACATGCTCATATTCGCAGTAGGATTACGTCATTCAAAATTCGATGGCTCTATGTACTGTTGTTTTATCACAATGCGAGGAATATACATTTATGCAGATTTTTCATTATTTAATTTCTTCAAATATAATGCAGGACTCTAACATTTGGTGGCAACAGTTTGAAAAATGAAACGGAGATTTATAGTAATTCAACGCAAATTCGCAAAACGAAAACAATAGTCCTTCAAGAAAAAAGCCCCTTCGGACTAAAAATTCCTCCGAATTTTAATTTTAACTCGCAGGACATCTAAAGGAGTTGCATGGAACTCTAGGATTCTGTGTAAACTAGTAACAGTTTGAAGAGCATTAGTCTAAATCCTTTATCTCCCAAAAATATAGAAAATACGAGATTGAGTCCATGTGAATATTTTTATGATTTTCTTATTGAAATGAGATTTAATCTGAGAATATTCATGCAGAATTTGATATGGGAACAATGCAATTGAAAATCTCAATTTTCTTCTGCACATAGTAATAAAATGTGAAAGGTTTTTTATCAGTTTTCTTCTCTTCATAATAAGAAAACGTGAAAATTTTTAAGAGCCATGGTATCTCATACTATTATTTTCCAAGATTTGTGATTGGTTTTTTTTCCACATGCCTTGACGCAGAGTCCAGTGCCTTGTCAACCGTTCACCTCTAAACTGCCTAAGATGGGTCAACCCGACCTGGACTTCACTGCTCCCGAAGTGCAGGCCACCTCCACGTGTTCCCCTCTCAGTGACATGTTTTCTTTGGGTATGCTCATCTGCGCCGTCTTCAACCGCGGCAAATCCCTCATCGATGCTAACCACTCGGCCACCAACTACAACAAGCAACTGGAACTGGTCAGTATGCAATTTTGACACTTTCACATCAGGCAACTTGTCCGATGCATGTTTGTGTGTGTGTTTCAATATCACGAGACATAATGTGATTACTAAGTTTCTCCCCGCTTAAGGTATTTTCTTACTCATAGTGATAACGAAGTGAAATTTATTTGCATGTCTTTTGAAGCATTCATAAAAGATTAACTCAATATTTGAAATATGTCACTGTGTTTCATACCCCATATGTTTAAAAGAAGGGATTTCTCCAAATCCTTTTACTTTATAATATTTATACTTTACTTTATAAAAGTCACAAAGTAAAACAGCCTTACAACAGATCAACAGCCTTTACAACAGACTAAAATTGCTATAAGATAGAAGGCTAGAATTACAAGCTTACGGCTAGTATTCCTTGGGTGAATTCTGAATAGAAAATCGTTATATGAATTTACAAATTCTGTTTTAATTATAACGATTATAAAAATTATAATGATTTTCTGTTCGAATTTATGAATTATGAATATTAAAAGGTTATAATTGTTTCTGCATATCATATTTACCATTTCTGTCAAGAAAGACTCGCTGAAATTGAAGAGTGTCTTTCAGCGTCAGCAACAACTCCCACTTTATGGGTTTTAATGTGGCCTGGATCGTTAGCCCTGACAAAACCTCGTGGATTGGTATTTTTCACCTCCCGGAATACAGCGGAAATGAAATGAGGCGATTGATGACTTAATTGGTAATGTTCTTCTCGAACGGGGACGACACCATTATGGAAAAACGTGATCAATGAAATTGAAATTGTAACTGATACAAACCAGGATCATACAAAGAGAGTTCACTTAAAACGACGGAAAAATAGGCATTCACTTTTGGCCCCCTTTCAGCTAACATTGTAATAAAACTATTGCTTGTTTGAAAGCATGACTTTAGGGGATCGTCTTTGTTAATTTTCAGATAAGAGACTAAGGAACACAAAATAATTTATTTTCCTAAGTATAGAGACGATATTCAACATCATTGAGTGTTACAAGTAGGCTGTTTCTAAATAGGTCTTAATAGCTGGTGAAAAAAAGAAAGAAATATTTTTAAGTCCAGTTTCATGCAAAAACCATTATTCTTAAAAAAGAAGCAGATATTTGAAATTTTAGGACGGTAAAATGGAAATAAAAGCAAATGTAGAGATATAGTAAGAAAACAAGAAAAATACCACTTGTTGATATTAGATACTGAAAAGAAATATATTGATTTGACTCCAATAAAAATGTACTTAATAGATTTTCATGATTAATGGCATCGTCATAAGCAAAGTAATATTCATCATTAAATCTGCGGTTCGCATTTGGTGTTCTTTTAATAAGAGCCCTACCGTTTTAGATTTAACTAACTTCATTTTAATGTCTGCCTTAGTTGCCGGCGTTTTTGATCCACATGGTTCATACAAAAGGCTTGATTTTATTTTATACAATCCTGCCGACTCTCAGTGATACCAATATGTTTCTAAAATTCTACCTCTTATTTTTAAAAAATTATAATATGAATACCACATGGATTCCTTTTACGGCCTATTAAATTCTGCGCACTTTTTGTTGCATTTAATTTAAACTTATTTTCTCGAATGTCATTAGAGATACATTTCTCGAATTTCATTATAGAAATGTATCTCTAATTATCATTCTCGAATTTCATTAGAGATATGTTTCTCATTTAATCAATTCAATTTTCACTACGGGGCAAGGTAAAATATACTATTAAACTTAAAATATCTTAAAAAACAGTTAAAATCAATTTTGGCAAATAAATTAGAGTTTGTAAGTAAGAACAAGCAATTCCGTCAACGGGCATAAAAACACTATTTTCGGTGCACAAAAATTTTAAGTTTCCTTCTGGCCATGCTGGGTAAAAAGATACAGAAGATGGTGCACGAACTGAAAATTCAATATTCTGCTACGAGTTTCAAATGGAAACAGATAGTCGCCACATTAGGCTTAGCGCCATTTACGCTTATAAGTTGTTGATAATTCTACAATTATTGCATCTAAATTAACTAAAGATAAAAGCCTGGAAATACGAGCAGCATAATTCTAAGCAAAAAATGCCTATGTTACCAACATTTAAGACTGAAAAAAAAAAACAGAGCTCACGAAGCCATGTAAGAGGGTGAGTATATATACGTTTAGTTTTGCATATTGCAACAAGAAAGGGAAATGCAAAGCTGGATGCATAGAAGTCCCATTTATAACATTTCCACCTTCAGAATCTAGCTGTTTTTGAGATATGCAAGATACATACATAAGTACATGTAGACGACAAGAATCTGTTTTTGGAACAAAACGTTTTTTATTCAGTCCGTACATATAGATGTCACACGAAAAAAAAATCTTTCAAATAGATTCGAGAGTCGTCAAGATGGGTATTTTCGTTGAAATATGATATCTGAAATTTTTTGCGATCACAATACTTCCTTTACTACGTACAGTGAAGTAAAATCTATGAAAACAAAAGTATATGTCTAAGCCGTAGCGACGTTTACCGAATACATTCGACAAGCAAGCAAAAGTATAGTGTAACGCTTTCAACAAACTGTCATTTTATCTTGCTAAGAAAACATTTACCGCAGTACTTTGAATTAATATTTATAAACTTTATCAACTTGTCTACAGTTTGTTATCATTTCCGGATTTACATCTCTTTTTTAAAGGCATTTCCGAGCCATCTTATAGTAAGAATTACAAACTTAATGACAGTTACACTTGTTCATTTTAACGGAACTATTATTCAAATTCAGGACAGATATTCCGAAAATAAAGATGTAGGACCTCAAAATTATTATCCATTATTTAGAATCTTGTATTCCTGACGAATATTTTCCCCTTATTAAACAAGAAGGCCCTTTTTTCTATTCAAAATGTATAATGAATATTTCGTACCCTAATTGCCGAAAAAATTGCTAACTATGGGCAAAATATAAAACCTAAAGCATTTCATTACCGTTCATAATCTTCGAGAGGCATTCCTCTTGCTAAGAAATTCGTGGATCATCAGTTGTTCCCCGAAGAAAGCACTCTTTCCTACCGCACAAAACAGAAAATAGGCTCTAATGAGATTTTAATGGATTTCTGGAAAAGCGTCCGAATATTTGAATCTTTAAACGTAATGTCTGGGGGTTAATTTGCATTATGTGGGTGTGTAATGTATATTTATAAAAACAGCATTCCTTATTCCAAGACAATATATTTCAATCTTATCTCTAACGACGTTAAGAATTCTAATAGACTATTGGTTAACATAAGATACTGTGCACTTTGAGAAACAATGAACTGAAGTAATAAGATTTAAAGATATTTAGATGTTAAAATAGCAATGAGTGGGAGTTACAGGAAATGAATTAGGCAATTTTCTTTATTTAGGAAATTAGACTATTTCTAAAAATATCTTCGTTAAAAGCGGTGCCGAGTAAAAATCATTCAAGTCAAAATGACAGGCATTAAAATTGCATATGAACTTCTGCAAATGAAACTGTTTTGATGCTGCATTTGAAAGCAATAAAACAGAAGTCGGTGAGTCATTTGATGTCTACTCAAATACTGGATTATTGAGTAGACAAAATGAATTTGTCTACTCAATAATGCCAGTTTCAGTTTTCGACTCATCTGTAAATAACATTTTGGTGATCCACTATTGTCTGGTTCATGGCTTATGCTGTCTCCACCAAGCTAGGTGCTCTGTCTTGTGTGCTGCAGTGAGCAGGACGCAAACAGCGTATCTTATGGCATACAACTTTATATCGTGAAGCCTTCAGGTAATTGTAGACTATGAAACTTGGATTCCAGTGATAGCATATAGCTCACATATGTAGCACTCATGTAGCAATCCTTTCAGCGCGGCGACATAGGACTGCTACGAGCAGTCTAAAACACCTTTTAGATGAAATTTGTGATTTTACTTCCTTGTATGAAGCAAAGGAAGTGATTTAATCCTGAAGAATTTCAGGTATCGTATTTGAACTGAAACATCCATTTTGACAATTCACGATTTAAAAGGATTTTTTTTTCTTTTTAGCGTGACAACTGTAATATAAGGACTCTTTTTTTTCCAAAACGAATTGTGAAACTAATTTAAAATGGATTTAAATTATATTTTTTCGTGACATCTTTACGTACATACGTACCTACGTGTGTACGTAAAGAAGGTTATATAACTCAAAACCTATGACCCATTGAAACGTTGAAATTTTGCATATTGGTGTATATTTATATATCGCCATCGTCTTTCCCGGCCTTTATTTTCGCAATCGTTGGTGGTAATCATATACTTCCAATCAGAGAAGTGTTTTAAATGACGAAATATTCATGTTTGGTCAATGTCACATTATAAAAAAAAAGTTATTTATTTACTTCAAACAAGTAACGAAAAGCTTTTAATGGCGTCTTCCAATGTCCTATACTTATAAGTGTGAAATGTTTTTATTCATTATAAAAAATAAAATTATAAGAACTTTGGTTCCCTACAAAAACATTTACGAGTAAATTTGCACTTTTTGATGCCATTTTCAACTTGACATGTGAGATTGGTTAGTTAAGTTAGGATAATTCGAGAAAATAGGTTTAAATGAAATGCAGCAAACAATTTGTATAATTTAATAGGCTGCGTATGTGGTCTCCATGTTGTCACATCAAATTTGTCATTTGGTGTCCACATCAGATTTTTTATTATAAAAAATAAAATTTTACGGAAAATGTTCAAAACATTATGTTTTTTTCTGCCTTATGTCAAATATATTTTACTGACGAGAAGTGCATTTTTTATTCTAAAAAATAAAACAGTATGGGAAATGATTGAAAAATTATGTTCTTTATTTGTATCCATACTTGGGTGAAATAAAAAAAGATTAATAATTTTTCTAATAATTTCTTTAAAATATTTTACTTTCTTTAATACAGTAAATATCACATTAAGGAATAGAAGTTTATGAAAATAAAAACTAACATAATTAATTATGCAGATTTAACTAATAAATGCTCTTTCGATACAGGTCTTCATGAACACATCCAAAAATCTGTGCTACTGTTTTAATAAACAGTGTGTGTTAACTTTGTTAATAAACTGTAGGATGTATAAGACTATTATGTTTAATTCCTTTAATAAACCGGGTTCCATTTCAGGCAAAACGATTATTTTTTCCCATAAATATCAGTAAGATAGATAAAATTAGACCCCAAAATCTATCTCAAATTTTTTATATGGTCTAAATTTAAAGTAATCTTGTAACGTTCTGTGTTAATTAACCTCGTTATTATATTATTTTTTATTTACTTTCACTTGTACTTTCATAAACTCGCACCAGAGTGGAAGTTACTTAATATACAAAGCAGAGCAAAGTTCTTGAATTCAGCTAGAGAATGCGTTTGACCGTCAAAATTTAGATTCTCTGCTGGTTGAATTTAACTGTTCGGTTTAAGTTACAAATAGCCGCTTTTGCCTTGCGAAGGTTTAAACCAGAGAGAAGGTTCAGTTGAGCAATTTCTTTTTCTACTCCTCATTCAATCGAATCTAAACTTCTAAGTTAGCTTTCAGTAAAGGAATCAGTTACTAGTAATGAATCAGCCGCCAGTTTTGTTTCTGTTAATCGTTTTATGGCACCATCAGTGTTAATATTATTTTTAATTTATTTTATTTTAAATTTTAAATTTTGGCGTTGTACTTCTTTTACTAAGGCAGATTGATGATAATTATTCTGACAGTTTTACGATTGCTGGAGATCGTTGAAGATCCATATGATCTTTTCACTTTTGGACTAAATTTGTAGATAAGTCGACATTTGTGCAAGATGCATACCACTCATTGTATTGCATTTTCTAAGACTTGGTTTTATCTACTTATTATCCAAGAATTAATGGATATGTCGATCTGATTTTTCCAAAAGTTATAAACTTATTGCTGATGAGCCCGATTATCTATCCATTCAAATACTGAAATCAAAGCAACATTTAGATTGAAAGTTTACCAATCAGTGGCTGCCAGTTTCTATATGGTCACCACCAATTGCTATGGTTGAAAAACTAACTCTTAAGTCTAGTATTTACTGACGCAGACAAATTGGAGATCAGATAACACAAAACATTCTTCGTTTTGGGCACGCCATGTTGATACTACCTTCGCCATTTCCATGCATAAAAAGTGATTTTCATAAATATTTTGTGTATTGTGATTCTCTCTTATCCCACCATTTCATTTCAGGTTTACAATGAATCCCTCAACTACATTTCTCTCTTTGACTTTCCAAAAACGTCGCGATCAGCATTTTAGATTATAGGAAATGTTCTTCACTTGCCACCCATTTTATGTCGAATTTTTATCACTCTGGTGAACAAACAAATAAGAACAAAAGAAGACATTTTTTCTTAACTTTTAGGTGTTTCGTGCCCTCAGAATTTGTTTGTATAGAAACTCAATTACATGTACCCTTTCGCTACTGACAATATTTGTCTACTTCATCTATTTATATTTTTTTTGATACGTTAGGGCCTAATAGGTCAATTCTTGCCATTTCATTTGACAAAATAGTTTTTATGCTATTTAGGTACCCAGGCGGGCTATAATTTATATTTTTAATCAACTTAGAAACGTACAGGACTTGACATGTTGAGTCTCAAATTTTCGCAATTATGGAAAATAAACAGTTTTCCTTACTCTCTCGACTGTTTTACTTATTCCGAGACGACCTTAAACTGGCTCATCATGCAATTCCTATATAATACTTAATCTCAAACTCGCTGAGATAATCTGTCTTAATTTATTATTATTATTTGTTATTTTGAAGAAGAACAAGTGATAATCAATGATTTCATGATTTGCAGCTCTGTTTCTAATACTCGAATTATCATGGTGTTCAAAGTGGTCGAGATTTGTTTGTAATACTGGACTAATTGTTTCTGGAGAATCTAAAATTTTTGAAGCTAACATTAAATATTTCACTCCTTTCCACTCATCATCAAGTTCAATGCTTCATAGAGCATACGCTACAACATTTTCTTTCCCAGAAGTATGTTTAAATATGAAATTGTATTCTTGCAATTTAAGAGTCCATCGTAGGCGTCTGGATGGTAAATTCTTCCCAGAATACAAACGAACGACAGTCTCATGATCTGCATACACAGTGAGTATCGACATGCCGTTTTTTCTTATCATTAAAATAAAAAGTCTTCAATTATAAACTACTGCATTGAACTTCTTACCACATTATTTTTATTTTTGTTGTATCATAAATTATAATACGACGTTTAGCTTAAGAGAGCTTCTCCTGACGCATGCGCCGTTCGCGTTTATCCGCGCGGTGATGAATGATGACGTAACTGTTTATTACGTATGTATGTATATGTATACCATCCTTACTTCTTCGCCCTTTTTCTCTGCTGTATGCAACTATGTTTAAGTTAATCTCTGTCATTAAAAATGTTCATTGATATTACAATCTATTTAGGCTTATTTATTTCTTCATTGGTTATGGGCCCAGGAATGTTTCAACTGTGCTTAATTAGCAAAATACTTATTTTAAAATGAACATTTTGAAGTTTTCGAGCATTGAACTCTTAAGCCTAATTCAGTACAAGAACTGTTACGTCTAATCAACGGTAAGAACTGATCAGCGTTCAGTTAAGCCTATTTTTATAGCGCTCAATCTTGGTTTTTGGCTGCGAGAGACTGTATTACATTATGTCGCATTTGACTACTATAGAAAAGCTCGGAAAAGATAATTTTGACAGTTGGAGATTACAAATAGAAGCTGTATTGATTAAAAACGACCATTGGGATTATGTAACCGGTAAAGCGCTAAAACCTGCTGAAGGAACCGAAGACGAAAAGAAATGGCTCCAAGCTGATCAAAAAGCTCGCGCAGATATAATTCTTGCTATTAATCCTAGTGAACTGTGTCATATAAAGCATTGTGTGACATCAAATGCTGTGTGGAATAAACTCAAATCGGTATATGAATCGAAAGGACCTGCGAAGAAGGCTACATTATTAAAACAGCTTTTATTTAGAAAAATGGCGGAAAGCGAAACGATGTCTGAACATTTGAATAATTTCTTCGAAATAGTTGATAAGCTTAAACAAATGGAAATTGACATAGCTGATGATTTATTATCGATTCTTCTGCTCTATAGTATTCCAGAAAATTTTGAAAATTTTAGATGCGCCATCGAATCAAGAGATCAGTTACCTAGTCCCGAATCTTTGAAAATCAAAATGTTAGAAGAATGGGAAGCAAGAAAAGGGAAAACATCTCAAGATTCACAGAATGCATACTATACTGATTATAAAAGAAGAAATCAAGAACAGAAGAAAAATGAAAAATGGAAGGTAAATTCAAACAAAAATTTTCCTGCTGAAAGAAATTTTCGAAACTTGAAGTGTAATTACTGTTCGAAAATTGGGCACAAGGCATCTGAATGCAGAAAGAAAATAGCTGACAGAAAATATGCGCAATTAAATAAGGGAAATCAAGGTTCTATGATGGCTTCTAATTATGAAGAGCAGATTAGTTTAGCTGTAAACAATGCTTATCAGAAGACCTCCTCATGGTGTTTAGATAGTGGCTGTACATCTCACATGTGCAATGACAGAAGGTTATTTTCAGAATTTCACCCTCGAACGAATTCAACCATAAAGTTAGCAGTTAACAAAACAGCAAAAATTACAGGAATTGGAACTGTCCTTATAACAGTACCTAACGGAAATAAGACAATTAAACTTACGATCAAAAATGTGTTATGTGTTCCGGAATTGAAATGTAATTTGCTGTCAACATCTAAAGCTACTGCAAATAATCGTTCAGTGATTTTTACAGAACGACATGCTAGAATAATAGAACCAAATGGATCTATACTAGTGCAGGCTATTCGTCATGGTGATCTTTATTATATACATCCAAGCACTGAAACAGCTGCAATAGCACAGGTAAGTGATTTTGTAAAGTGGCATCTTAAATTAGGTCATTTAAATGAGCCTGATTTGAAAAGACTTAAGTCTGATAACATGGTTAGAAATTTAAATTTTAATAACACTGAATCTCTAAAAGACTGCAAAGTCTGTATCAGAGGTAAACAAACTGTGCAACCTTTTCAAAAAGAATCAAAATTTCAAAGTGATGAATTACTGAACTTGATTCACTCAGATTTGTGTGGACCTATGAGAGTCCCATCCCATGCTGGTTCGCGTTATTTTGTTACTTTCATAGACGACAAATCGCGTTATGTCGAAGTCAGTTTTCTTAAAACTAAAGATGAAGTGAAAAATGCATTCATTAAATACAAAGCTGCGGTCGACAATCGTCTAGGAAAGAAAATAAAAATCCTTCGGACTGATAACGGCCTCGAATATCGCGGAGAAGAATTTAATAAATATATTCAAGAATGCGGGATTAAACGAGAATTCTCTGCACCAATGACTCCTCAACAGAATTCGAGAGCTGAACGCATGAACCGCACTTTAACTGAAATGGCCAGATGTTTGTTATTACAAAGTAATCTTCCCCAATCCTTTTGGGCTGAAGCCTTGAACTGTGCTGTTTATATTCGTAATCGTTGCCCGAATCGAAGCCTGGGAGTAAACAAAACACCTTATGAATTATTTTTTGGCATCAAGCCAACTGTATCTCACTTCAAAGTATTCGGACAGAAATGTTTTGTACTTAATAAAAGGTCTAAAGGGAAATTCGATCCTCGATCAGAAGAACATATATTTGTAGGATACTCAAATGAATCGAAAGCACACAGGCTGTGGAATAAAAATTCCAGAAAAATCGTTATAAGCCGAGATGTTAGATTCATTGATGAATTTGAAAACTGTACTAATTATGATAAAGATTTAGAAGATTTATTTCTCGAAAATATTCCTGATAAAAAGAAGGGAGAACCTCTGAATGTAAATCAAATATCGGCTGATGAAATAACAGAAGACCCCTCAAATATGGCAGAAGCATCTGCTGAATCATCTGATAATGAAGATTCTGATTCCGAAGCACTACCTGAAATGCAGATTAAAAGGGGGCCAGGTCGTCCAAAGAAAGTCAAGACTGGGAAGCCAGAAAGACCAAAAAAGGAGTACCACAATATAAACATAGAAAAGGAAGAAGCACAAATTGCTGAAGAAGATACAAATCCGACATTAGAAGAAGCATTAAATGGAAGTTATGCTGAAGAATGGCATAAGGCTATGCAAAGTGAGTATGAAGCACTTGTTAAAAATGGTGCATGGAAATTAGTAAAGCGACCACACAACAAAAAGGTAATAGGATGTCGCTGGGTTCTTAGAACGAAATATAATGCAGATGGAACAGTTCAGAAGAGAAAAGCTCGATTGGTTGCTAGAGGATTTGCACAGGAACCTGGAATTGATTTTAATGAAACCTTTGCTCCAGTAGCCAGAGCAAGCTCTATAAGAACTGTGATTGCATACAGTGCTGAACATGACCTTATGTTATATCAACTAGATTTTGTTATGGCTTATGTTAACGGAGATTTAAAAGAAGAAATTTTCATGGAACAAGCTAAAGGTTTTGAAGACCAAAATAATCCTGATTATGTTTATGCTTTGCAAAAGTCTCTTTATGGTTTGAAACAAAATGAACGACAGTGGTATGAAAAATTAGACAAAAAACTCAAAAACTTTGGATTACAACCATTACAATCAGATAAGTGTGTATACAGGATGAAAACATCTCAAGGTGAGTTAATTCTAATTTTATATGTTGATGACTTAATAATAGCAACAAATAGCTGTGATTTATATGCTGAACTTAAAGGTTATCTTTCTAAAGAATTTCATGTTAAAGATTTAGGCAAACTTCATTATTGTCTTGGAATAGAATTTAATCAAGATGTAAATAATAATTCTATTAGTTTATCTCAGCAGAAATATGTTGATAATATTCTACGAAGGTTTAATATGTAAGATGCAAAACCAGTAGCAACTCCTTTAGATCCTAGTGTAAAATTCAGTAAAGAAATGTGTCCTTCTGAAACTGAAAAGGAAGAAATGAACAATGTACCTTATCGCCGTCTAATTGGTTCGCTTATGTATCTTTCTGTGTTTACTAGGCCGGATATTGCATATGCCGTCAGTCACCTGAGCCAATTTAATAACAATCCTGGAAAATTACACTGGTTGGCTGCAAAGCGCGTTCTTCGATACTTAAAAGGAACTAAAAATTATTGTGTAAAATTTCGAAAGACTGGAAAAGCACTTATTGGATATACCGATGCCGACTGGGCGTCAGATGTTAATACTAGAAAATCATATACAGGTTATTTATTCAAGCTAGCTGGAAATCCGATAACATGGGAATCACGAAAGCAACAAACTGTTGCATTATCAAGTACTGAAGCAGAGTACATCAGTCTTTCAGAAAGTGCCAAAGAAGCAGTTTATTTACGTCGTTTTCTTAAAGAATTAAATTTTACTGCTGATTATCCAACCATTATATATTGTGATAATCAAGGTGCACAGAAGCTTATGAAAAATGCTGTTTATCACTCACGCACTTAACACATAGATATTAGACATCATTTCATTCGTGAAATTTATGAAAGAAATGAAATAGACGTTAAATATGTGCCAACAGAGAAAATGCCTGCTGATGTACTGACAAAAACATTGACTGCTTCGAAACATTCTAAGTGCTGTAAATTTATTGGAATAACTGTAAATGATTAATGTTTATTTTTTTTTTCAGCCGCCAAACGTCGAAAGGGGGATTGTTGTATCATAAATTATAATACGACGTTTAGCTTAAGAGAGCTTCTCCTGACGCATGCGCCGTTCGCGTTTATCCGCGCGGTGATGAATGATGACGTAACTGTTTATTACGTATGTATGTATATGTATACCATCCTTACTTCTTCGCCCTTTTTCTCTGCTGTATGCAACTATGTTTAAGTTAATCTCTGTCATTAAAAATGTTCATTGATATTACAATCTATTTAGGCTTAGTTATTTCTTCAATTTTCCTGTTAACTTGCATTTTTTTCAGTATGGCTGTGCTATGTTTTATTTTTCTATCCTTTATTTTCTTGGAATTCTTGAATAGTATGTTTTCAATAATTATGTTCCTTGAGGAACTAAAACCTCTAACTTGTGCACTCAAAATTTAAAACACTTTCCTGCAAAATCAAAATCTCTAACCGGCAAACAATTTTCTTACTAAAGGGCTCTATAGGACATGTGAAAATTCAATGTGTCTGAAAAATGTTTGATTTTCATATATATATATAGACATATTTTGGTATGCTTTAAAGTTTTTCTGTCTCTTATTTTAATCTGATAGTTGCCACTAGAACATTATAATTCTAACACTTCCTATGGAAACTTATTTTGAATACAAGTTATGTGCACTGGTATATCACTGAGTGCGTACCATTCTGCTTGTGTGTGAAATGGCTTAAAAATTAGTTTATACAAAATGTCTTACTTTTTCCAAAAGTTTTTGTTTCAACGTAGTTTTGATTTTTTTTTATAAATGTTGCTTTCAAATTCATTTATTTTATTGACAAAGTGATTTTAGATGCTTTGCATGAAGTAGTTTTTACTTATTGTTTCGAAATTGTGGAAGAACAGTATAATTAATTTTGGACTCTAAATGCTCAGAAGGAAAAATAATCTTATATGGCTTTCATTCGAATTGCTATTATGATTAAATTATCAAAATGAAAATATACCAACTCAGTTTTTTAACTTAATAAACAATAAATGTGAAAGTTAGTTTTTATCTTAAATTTAATTTCCAAGAATTCTGTAAAAATTTCAACCAACTTAGAAACGATGTTTTATAAGATGATAATATATAACCTAAGTTCATTATGACAAAAATTATAGTTTCCATTGTTTATCGTGAAATATATATTTACTTATCGTGAAATATATAAATGGAATAAAATATTTATTACGTTTTCTTTAAAAAATTATTTACCTTTCCTTTAAAATTATTTTTATTCTATGTACCATCATGCAATACTTTGTTTCCTTTACCTCTATAGTCTTAGCATTAGTTTCCTAAAGATGAATAAATTGTATCTATAATTCGATAGTATTCGCTATGCCGTTTTATTGAGTTTCGCGGTTTTTTAAACAAAAATTCTTGTATATTCTATAGAGCTCAGAAAATCAATCGTTATTTATTAAAAGCTACGTGGTCATTTTTAAGGTATTCCTGCACCAAAAATCGGTGTTTATTTTCTTAAACTATAAAATATCGTGTCCTGTTGTCCCAATGTATGATAATAGAAAGAAATATATTATCAAAACTTTACCTAGTGTTTTGACATCAGTAACCTAACCTTACAAGAGTATTTCTGAATTTTGTAGAATATCCAATTATAGGTGTCTAAATAACTATGTAAAAAGGGACATGAATAACTGTATAAAACTTTAATATAACACATAAATAAGTGACAATATCCGTTTCATAGATTAGACCTCAAGTCAATCTCGGCACCTGCATTTTAGTTACCTATAGCGGATGCCACATTGTCCCAAAAATATATTCTACATGAAGACACTGATATTGAAAGCCTTTGAAATACAATTATGAAAACTAAAATTGGGATTTCTTGAAATGTTGAACTTTACTCGCTAGAAGGAATATAAATTTTAATTGCAAATTTAAATCTATCACGTGAAATGACAAATCTAAGAAACAACAAATGTCTTTTATAGGAAAGAGGCCTGTAGAATTAAAAAACCAAGACTATTATTATAATTTCTTTCAAAAATATAACTTTATAATGCTTATCTTTCCAGTACTAATTTACATAATATATAAAACATTCTATTTACAAGAAACCTACATAGAAATTCAAAACATAACTAATACTCTACTTTTGCCTTCAAATTCTGTCATTCATTCAGAGATTCTGGATTGCAAATACCTGAAAGTAATATAAAGCCCTCAAGTATAAATTCCAAAACTGAATGATTTTTTTTTCTTCCACAGTTTCTCTTCTTTCCTCCTCCCTAAGGCCTATTTTTATTTATCTTTAGTTTTTTTATTTGGTGAGTGACTACATACTTACTTGTTGCAGTAGCTAATACTTTTGCAGTACATGAAGATCTCTGGGGAGGATCGCAAAGACAATCGCTTGAGAACATGCGCCTTGTACCAACTAGAGCACAGCCTGCAAGATCTCTTAGAGAAGGTACCGTACCACCTACAAGAGCCCCTGCAAGGCCTCCTGCAGACAGATCCCTGGAGAAGACCAAATGCCCAGAACTTCTCTATGGTAAGTTTGACGTAATGTATTTTGCAGCATTTAACAATATGAGATTCTTGTTTAAAATATTTTTAATATATTTCTTAACGAAGAAGAAAAAAAAACGTATTACATAGCTAACCTTTAACTTTATTCACAGAACTTTATTCTTTAACTTTATTCTTTAACTTTATTGCATTTTTTAAGATATATAGATGATTAATGATGTATCGTAAAGGCGAAAAAAGGTACTTTAACCATACCTACTTAGTAAAAGGCCGAATCACTAAACTAGCTTCGCAGTCAAGTACACCGATTTATATATTATAAATTAGCATAAATAGTAATAATGATTTGATATTTCTTTGTTGCTAGGAAAATTATTATTAAAAAAGGAAAGATTTATCGATTTTATAATAAGAAATTTTATTGAAACATCTTATAAAAAACGTGGAATAAGAAATAAAACAGCAGAAAATTAAACATAATATAAGAAATCATATTTTATTTCATCAACTATTATATACTGGAAATATTACCCTTTAATTCCCAAGAATGAATATATCATATTAAAACCGTGACGTATATCAAAAGGCTAATCCTTCGGCGATTGTGAGATTAAGCAATTCTTTCATCCGAAATACGCGCGGTATTGGTTAGTCGTAAATCGCGCGGTATTGGTTAGTCGCAATGTGAGTTGTGATCGTTTTTATCCATTGCGGTCACGAGTATAATGCGAGCTGAGCTCGCTGATGCCCATCACTGCAGCATCTCTCATTGCAATATATTTCTTGTATCCTCAGTCTAAAAAAGTAGCTACGTATTAACATTTAGCCTTTGTATGACCATGTAAATTACCTAAATTCTTCAATAAACGCTAGATAGGAGAGGACGATGGGTATACATACTCTGGTAGACGCCAGACGCACCCATCCTTCGTCACCTGTTACCTGATGTCCATCAAAAGCTTAACAAAACGTAACTAGCTGCGTACTATAAGCTAATATTTCTTTGGGTGGTGAAAAAGTAGATATACGTAATATCATCTCATTCGGTTAAACTAGTTTTAGATAAAAAGCATATTATACAGGGTGATTTTAAATTGTTTTTATAAATTAAAATGGGTAACAGTTCCCATTAAAACGAGCAATAGTTATCATAGAACATAGGGTTGCATTCTACTCTAAGAGGCAGCAAAGAGAAAAAGTAGAAACGCATCGAGGAAGAACAAGGAGACTATCTCCTAAGACTATAAAGAATTAACAGTATGCAAATTTGCACCGAAAAGAAACAGCGTTTTGCTTTTAGTTTTTTACCGGAAAAAGCCAATCAGAAAAACAAGCATCCTTGAAAAAGGCACAACTTCATCTCTTCAATCTTGGCAACATCGTCCGAAACTTTTCGTGAATGCTCTAAAGGAGTACACGAATGAGGAATTGGCAGATATTCACCTCACATACGGTGAAGCAAAAGAGAATGGACACGAAGTCCGACCGATTGTGAGAACAATGGTTTCCAACTCGTCGGATTCCAAGTCATCCATCCTTTTCCAGTGCTGATCGAAGAATCCGAGAAACCAGTTTTTTTTTTGCCATCTCAAAAAGCAATGCAGGACATTCGCGAAATGCACGAATGCCAGAATGGAACAGCGAGTTGCCGGCATTTTCAGAACTTTTTGTGAGTTTTTCATTACACAATAAATCTGATTCCGCAACTTTTGGTCTAGCTCATTCGCTTTACCAACACTGTTGAAGTTCAGGATGGAAGTCTAATAATCATCTTTTCTGCCTCTCGAAGTGGAATGCAAAGTATAATTGCAAACCGGTCAAAACTGTTTATTTTTTATAATAATTTAAATAGCGATTTTGCCGAGAAAAATTATCGTATTCTTATATTAATCACTACTTAAAACTGCACTTATTAAACTGTGCTTTGTCGTATTCTTATATTACTTACATCAATAAAAAAATAAATATTTTTTTATAAAATTTAATTTTACTTGTCGTAGAAAGAACAACTGATTCGGATAATTACAATACTGGGCATATGAAGTTTTATACTACTAGATTGCCACTTGTCCGAAACTTCCATAATCTGAAAGACCTGTCTTATTTGAATCATTAATTTTCTTACAATCAAATCATAACTCAATTGTCAGTATTCAAGAGGTATTTAGTTCAACAGCTTTGAAACACATTGCGAACATTACAAATAATGCTAAATTCAGTCTGATTGTTTTTTTTAACACGAAAGAGAAAAGAAAGGGAAAGAAAATAATGTACTCAATTATATTTCCTTTTATAGTTAAAATGTTTTCCTTACCCAAGTAATCGACAGCTCTTTATTGATCCTTTAAATTCTTAAATCTGTAACAAGTAGAGAGATAGATAAAAGCGTAGCGTTCTACCTCGTTATGCCTCTGGGCTCTTTCAAAAAAATCCTCTGAACCACATCAAAAGTGTTCTTAGTCCTTTAATGATTACTCTAAAACTTAAAACCCTTTCAGCTGTGGCTTCGAGAATTTCACTAACTACACAGTATTGATTTTCGAGAATCACGTCATGCCTTTTCTTCAACAAAGGAAATCGTAGTAATTGCTTGAGAGTTAAGAGGAAGCTTATACTGCTTGAATTAACAAAAGTGAACAAATTAAATTACTTTAATATAAAAAGCCGATATTATTTTTTATAAGAATATAAAGCCTCATTCTAATGGCATGGGTCATTTCAGTCAGTATCATGGAAACAAAATTATTTAGTTAGCAGTTTCATTTATTTTTGATTTCTCTTCCCCTCCACCAAAATAAAAGAAATTCATTTTTGTTATTATTTGGTTTTTAACACCGTCGTTCTTGTGGCAGCGACTAGATATCTGTCTCATCAATATATCAATAAAATAAAAGCTTCCAACTTTGGCAATTTTATAAATCTACGACTGTAAGCAGTTTTCGCTTTTCTATTTATATATGATTTTTACAATATACTAAAAATGAAGTCGGCCTAGATATATTTGGCCTAGTCTTCGACTCGTGAACTATGCGTCCACTGATGAGGGGCACCCGGGTGAAAACCCTCTCCCAGTGTAACAATTTTTTGCATTTTTTTCGATTGTTATCGAGAATAATTAGGAGATAAGTGTCGATATATCGAGAATAATTAGGAGATAAGTGTCGATATATCGAGAATAATTAGGAGATACGTCCTGAGAGTAGATTGATTAGAAAATTCGATGATAAATTTTCTGAGTCCGGGCCGTATAGATAAATACTTCCGAGGCAGTTAACAGAGGTTAGCAGGAACTGAGTGCCGAGCTGGAGGCTGAACGAAGTTTTTGACTCTGAGAAGGGAGGAGGAGGAGTTAGCTGCAGTGAAGGAGCTGATTCGATAGAGGGTGATCCACAGTGTGCTAGGTGGAGGGGGCTCTTTTCATTGCCATACGTTTAGAAGGGTGGCCGAAAGTAAGGGGAGGGACGGGGAAGGGGCAATTGCCTGCTGAAATAAAAAAAAAAAAAATTAGTCAGAATAAGGGAAGGAAATTGCAGTGTTCAAGCAAAATTGGGTTACTTTATTTCTTAAAATTTAGTCCAAGAATAAAAACTAGTGCCAGAATGGGTTAAGTATTAATTGTTACTAAAATTATTTACTTCGAACATTAAAAATAAAATTATTTAGTTCTTCCAACATTAAAAATATTAAATACATTTTTTCCATTGCGGTGTTAGCCTCTCTAAGCTGTTTCAAATTTTTGTTAATTAAATAAGTCAATTGTGAGAGTTGTATTCCAAAGATTGTTTCGAGTTCTTTGATAGATTTGACAAATTCTAAAAATCCTGAGGGTTGGTTAAATTGTGCATTTTTTGATTTAAGGGCGTGCGGCCTGTGTGGTTGTGTGGGTTGAGTCTGATTAGTATTATCTATGTGTTGAGGATTTGAGTTTATGGGGTTTCGTTTGCAACAACATCTGAAAAAAATGTTTTATGGGTGCTTGTGTAATGTGCGATTTTGGTTTAGGAAACTTTATATAACCACGGTAAGACGCTGGGTGAGTTTGATTATAGTTTACACAAACAGGTTTTTCAATATGTCCTTTATGTGGTCAAAATGTAATTTTATGTTCGTCGGCATATTTTTACACATCTAAGAGTAAAAAAGCAATTTTATGAGAAATGGTGCCATATTTGGCAATTGTGGCATTGTGGTATTAATTTTTTATTGTTATATTTTTCGATTTGAACTATGAATAAGGATAAGTACTTAATATAATAGATTTTATCAATGTTTGGGTGTTAAGAGTAATTGAACTTGGAATAGCGGCATGGGTTTGCGTGTATGATTTCGACTCATTTCAACAACTTTGTGTACTATGCATCTTAAATTTGTGAGAATTTCAGAGATTTCGGTAGTATCCATGTCTATTGGCAGTCAGCGTATCACTACTTTTACGGGTTTCTGGTGGCAAAGATTAATTAGGTAGTGTTCTATGGAATTGTTTCTAAGAAACTGAGTGAGTGTTTGGTGGTCATCATTTGTGTTTGGGAAGATTTTAAGAAATTCACCGCTTACTTTTCCGAAAGCTTTTGTGGAGGTTTGAGTTGCTAATTGCTTGAGATAATCATTTTGTTTAATGAGAGCAGGTGGTTTGATCATTATAGGTGAAGCAGATTTAATTTGATGTGGTAGCTCTGAGTGTTGGGTTGGGGTACTGGTTTGAGCGTTGGTATTATCATTTTGCAAATTGGTTTCGGGGTTATTAGAGTCTAATGGACTAAATTTATTTTGAGTAGGAACTGGATTTGAGTTTAAGTGAGCTTTGGTTTCCAGTTTTAGCAGCTGACGTTGGTTTAACAAAACCTTCATCTAGATTTAAGTTATCATGAAAATTCTATGAGATATCATGTTGTTTTCTTTTAACTGCGGTGTTAGAGCTACTAGCAGGATTAAGAAATGTGGTGTTAACACACTGTGATAGAAATTAATCACGCTTACCCTTAAGGTGCTCCATTTCCTTCTTCGGATCCCGAATATTTTTCGCTAGTAAATCAGTGTACTTATCCGGGGTGATGACAGGTCGACTAGCGTCCATCATACGTTTCATATCCTTATTAGCTTGGATTTTACTTTCAGGTTGAGCGATTTGCTGATTCATTTCAAAGTCCATTTTCGTTAGCAGTCATCGTGCCAGTATCAGAAAATTCATCCGTAGACACACTCCAATCCAAATACGTTTTATTCGGTGGTAATGTATCGCTGTTAGGATTAGGATCATGGCTCGCAATGAGAGCTAGAAAAGGAACGACCTTCACCCACGGAGGCTGAAGGCAGAATCATCGGCCTAGTAAAACGAAAGATACTAATTGTCTCCTTTTTCGGGGAGAGGGCAAGGTGTATATCTTATTTAAGAAGCATACTGTAGGCAACTTCAATCAGTGATACCAATTTACACGTGGCAAGCTCAAACCGTTGCATTGTTAGCTAGCCGCTGTGCGTATCTGCTACACTTTCACATGTTACTTAAATAGATTTCTGTTAAATTGTATTTTCTTAAAAGATCGGAAGTAAAACAAGAGAAAAACTATAAAACTGTAGAGAAAATGGTTATTAAGTCCATTAAAAAATTTGAAATGCAAAATATAAAGAACTTTAAAGGTAAAAAGTTTTAAATTTTATACGGAGTACTAAGTTGGAATAAATGTAATTTCATGATTTTTGAAAAGTTAAAATAGAATGTAGATATAATAACATAAAAAGTTTGTCTGAAGTTTCACTTGTGATTTTTTAACTGTTAGGAAAGTACTTTGAGAATATTAAATCGTATAAGTTATGCGAATATAATGTTTTGGTAAAACATTCTTAGCTCTGCGTATTTATTATATTGTGTTTGAATTGTACAGATTCGATGAAATAATATATTACATATTTTAAATTTCTGTTCGAGGTGTGTGGTAAAAATATTTTGCAATGGATTGAAGATAGAGAGTAAAACGGAAAGATTGAAATAAAATGCATGTACTTATTTAATAAATACATTTTAATGAAAAAAAGCTTATTGTTTCCTTATTTTAATTTGAATATGCACCTAAATCTTTATATATAATGAAATCATTAGACTTAGATGTAATGATGTAGAAGCATTGATAGCATATAATGCAGAACGTTGAATCTGTAATGTACAGCAAACTTGGCACACAACGCAGATTAAATAGTTAGCTTTATTTCAACTGACATTTGCAGCCACAATTCACTTGGCACCCTAATCGTGATACTTCAAGAACATTTACGTTTCTGATACTGTTGCGATAGGGGGAGAATAGCCAAGCAGCGAAATCAAAGTTAAAAGCAAAATGTGCAGTTATCCAGTATAGAAGCCAAGAGAAAGCTGTTAAAATTTTGCAGCTGTTAAAATGCATGTACCGAATTTACGTCTGGTGTGCGTGTGTGATTATGGAAAAGCCTCGAGGGCTATCCCCATGGACCTTATAAGAGATTTATTCTTATAAGGTCCATGGCTATCTCGAATTTACGTCATCAGCGTTATAGAAATGGATTGAGTTGAAAATGGTTCAAGAAAAATTTATTACTATTTTTAGAAGAGAGAGTGAGAAAATACACAATTAAAAATGATGAATTAACGGGTTATTGGTTTGGGATAGTTAAGGAGATTATTAACGGGAATTAACGGGTAATTTTTAAATACATGTTTTTATCTTACATTTATATATATATATATATATATATATATATGTGCGTGTGTGAAAGAAAGTTGAAACGGGTGGACAATGGTTCTCTTGCATTATAACTTGAAGTGACTTTACTGCGTAGTTAGAAAGATGGATGCATTAACCAAAAACTTCGAGACGTGGCCGTTTAGAAACATTATTTTATACCTTGGTAAAGCACATTAAATCAGTTTCTTTTTGACAAGATACTTTTCGATCATAGTTCAGTACAGTAATTTTTATGTACACAGGTTTTAGGATAAAGAGCAAAAGGGAGACAATTAAGCATAGCCGCGCAGAGATGTTCGCAGTGCAAAAGTTAAGAAAAAGAATGACGTAATTGCTCATGAAAGCAGTATTTATATTATACAGGTGCATAAGTACAGCTAAGCTGAGATTGCTCAGTTTTAGGTTTTGATTCTCTTTGCAAGCAGTTTTATGTAATTTGGAAAGATCTTGAATTGGGAGAAAAGATGAACTTAGAACGTAAAATTTAGAATATTCAATTTTGCGGTTGCCAGTTATTTCTTAGCGTAGCTAATTTTATTATATCTTATACACACACACATAGATATATAAAATATAGGACAGAATTACCAACAACATTATTAAACGCAATTTGAAACAACTGGCAATATATCTTTAAATCCTATAGCCTACTGCCATCAGTATGGCCCTTGGTCTCTGCTCAGCCAATTTCTCTATTTTTTAATGAATTTGTGGGTGTGCAGTTTGCACCAGTTATGCCTTTAAAAATCAAGGGTACCAATTAAAATGCATTTAAAAATGTTTCAAGAGTACCCAAGAATAAATTATAGTATGTTAAACTTGGCACATCTGTCTGCAGTTTCATCATTTCAACTACTATGCTATTTGAAGCTATACTATCTCTCGTAAAATCATCTTGGTCACGATTAAAAAGTTGATTGGTTTCATTTTCTCTAATCAGCTTCCTGCTAAGACCTATCAACGTGCCACGACTGCAAACCTCTAAAATATCACATATATACATATTCAGGTTTTTGTTTTATAAAATGAGATATATGCGTGTGTATGTGTATGCATTCGGGAACATGAAACATATTATTATGTAAATGAAATAAAACAAATTTTAATTATAAGAAACTTTAAAATACTTTTGTTAATTTATTTTTTAAAATATTAAAAGCTCTAATTTCGGAAAATATACAAACGTAATTTTGACCCAAATTGCAAAATATAAGTAAAAAAATTCATCTCATTTTACTTTCAAAAATAATCCTTAAATCAGTTTGAAAGAAAAATAATAAAATGCTTTCTCCTTCATGAGAAGACATATTTTAAAATTATGCTCCTATTCTCTTTTAAATTTTTGAACTGTCATTATATTTTGTTACTGAGTTTGTTATTGAGTTCCTTTTATCTACTTTTACTCTATCCACCTAATATTTATTCTTAAGAAATGGCACTTATTTTCAAAGAAAGAAAACTAATTATGTGAAAATTCTTTCCATAAGTTTAGTTTCTAACGCATTTTAAAATAGCTGCTTTGTTATACTTCGTTTTGTTTTCAAAGACATTTTCATTTTGATACATGAAGAAAGGCAGAAAATTTATGAAAACTGGTATTATATATAAGAATCGTAATGCTAGTAAGCTTTCAGTGTTACCATATTTACAAATGACGTATTTTAAATCATTGCAATATAATGTTTTAACATAGTCTTTAAAAACAAGCTTATTATACATAAAAGCTTTTTTTTTGCATATATAGACTTCATGAATTATTCCTACAAGGGCTTGGCAATAGTAAAAGAAAAATAAATCCAGTTTAAACAGAAAACAATCGTATTAGAGAGATATTATCAAAATGCTAATGATTTTATAGAATCTAGGAAAATGATCCGATTCTAATGAATTTTACTTACATTGTAGGTGAACATTTCCGTTCGTTTTAAATAATAATTACTAAATAAACTAATACTGATCAGAAACTGGTTCGAAAGTCACTCCTGTCTGACTACCCACAACTCTAGCATTATAAACAAGTACAGGGATTCACAGTTACGCTACAGAGCCAAAGAAGAGTCTAGTCTTAAAACTCAGTTATACAAGGCATTAAATGTATACTCTTGTAATGTTTTCTATAATAACTGAAAATCTGTATTTATTAAGCTTCAAGTGAAATCAAGTTTCTAAATGTTAAATTCTACCTTATGCACGGCAGATTAGTTTCTAGCTTTGAATTACCGTATTAAGGCTTTAAAACCAACACAAAATTTGTTAAGTATCTCTGCAATATCTTTATGACTTGTTACATACTAAATGCATCACGAAAGAAATATTAAATATTTTATAATGTTCATCTTTAACTTTTTGTGGAATATTGAGTACATAATGTCAGAGAATATTATCTATATATACATATACGTACCGTGTCAGTGTTTTAGTGTTTCAATTTCTAAATTCAGTATTTGTAGAATAGGAAATTTCTTTGGGTTCCCGTTTTCACAATTTTCCTAAGCCATCGAAGCGCCCCCTATTGCCAAGAATGTTGAACATTTATCGATGGTTATAAATATGAAATGTTCACTGGCACCAAAGAACTTCCGCAGCTGGCCCTAATGACGGCAATTGTTGACGAGTGGTGATTGGTCCAATTTCATAACCTTACTGAAGTGTTTACGTCAGCGGTAGCCAAACGTGTAAAGAGAGAGAACTGGGATCAGTTAAAGGTCAAATCCGAAGTTTGCAATTAATGGAACAAAAAGAAAAAATAGTACATGAAAGTTCATATTTCCTCTTCCGCAGTTCGTGTTTAGGTTCAAAGTTTATTCGACAAGAAAAATATATTTATTTACTTCGGTTTATAGCGAAGAAAAGAAGAAAGTTCTAGTAACCACATAAAGAATTTTCCCATTTGCTTTTGGCGGCAAAGGTCAGCTATCATTCTGGAATTTAGAGATCCATGTTTCTTTCTCTACTAAGATGGTTTGGTTTGGTTTATTAGATTATGGCAAAGCACTCAAAGGCTATCTGCTTTAAGGGAGGGATGCCTTTGTGGAGGACATTTTAAGGGAAACTGGCTCGTATACACGTTACACATGGGGAAAACCACGAAAGCACCCATGCAGCCAGCCCGTTCGCGGGATTCGAACCTCGGACCGAACTACCAGTGTTCAGCGACGTTACCGCTCGGCCGCTGGTAGGCACCCTACTAAGATACTACTAAGTTTTCCACAATTCCTTCTCCAGAATTTCTGATGTATAATTCACTTGTCTCCAAAGCTCTAGTGAATATATTTCCATGATGCATATGTTTAGCCAAAACCCAAGCAATATAAAAATTCCTTAACTACTCTTTTGCAAAAATTTATGAAGACGAAATTCCATAGTTACAGGGAATTTCGTTACCTTGTACGTCATAGTTTGGAGTTTGATTTGTACGACACAGTGCCTTCACAGTTTGGAGAATAAAAAACAAATTCACGAAAATAATGCAGATATTATTAATATCTCTTGCAGATACATTTACAAGTCGATCATATATGTCAGAAGAATTCTAAAAAGAGCTTCAAATTTTACCTCATTGGGTCAGAAGTAAATAGGAAAAGGTATAGATGGCCTTGTGGGTGTGCTAGATTTCAGCCACTAAGGATTAGCACAGTAGCATCAAGGAATCCTGATCAAGGAATATTAGCCTGAATATCTTCTAATAAAATTTTCATATAGAAAACTTAAACGTGATTATTATTAGATCAAAATAATTAACATTCATTCCTCAATACACTACCGAATAAAAATTTTAATAAACATATTAAAATCTACCGCAAACTTTCATTATGATTGTCCTCAACTTATTTTTCGATTACCGTTTCTCGATCAGATACCTGGAAAAACCACTTTGTAAACGATGCCATCTGGAATTTGCTTTCATTTCTCCATTAAAGGAGCACAAAATTTATTTGCATATATGGCCTAATTCATACATATCTCCAATTAGTGGAAATATGGTAACTTTCATGTAATTGGTTGTATATTTGCTCTTTAATATTTCTTTTACGATTAAAAATAGCTTTAAAACAATTAATTTAGGTCATAAATTATTAAGATGAGTGATTTCGCCTATTTGTTCGATATCTTTCAAATTACCAACACATACATATTTTAGACAAAAAAAATTAAATAATTGTTATAATAACAAACAATTTAACAATAATTTAACAAATTATTATAATTTTACTCTATTACGAAAATACACTCATGTCCATAAATCAAGGATAATCCTGAGTCACGCGGAAATCGAACTCTAAAATAAATATATCACCTGTAAAATCACTACACACATCTTCAAGAATCATATGCAAATTTCAGGAAGTAACCAGATGACACCGACGGTACGTCACAATGACGAGAGTGTAAGAGAGTGATATATAAGGAATACAGTTAAAGAAGTAAAATTGTTCGCAGGCGCTTTATAAGCATTTCAGTGCAATAACCGAATAGTTATGACACAAAGGACGCATTTGGATGATTTTTTACGTGGTAGAATTATCGGCCGTTTGGAATGTGGGCGTACCCAACTGGAAGTATCAGACGAACTTGGAATTCCCCAGAGTATCATCTCTAGGCTTTGACAATGATTCCAAGATGATGGTAATGTGAGTAGATGTTACAGCACAGGTCGCCCCAGAGTTACAACGCCGAATGAGGACGAGTATTTGGCAGTTACTGCCAAAAGAAACAGGCGAAGCACAGCCTCTGACCTGTCTCGTCAGCTCTCTTCAGCCACTGGTACGACAACTTCAAAACAGACCGTGTACAGACGCTTAGGGAAGATTGGTCTATATGCTCGTAGACCTGTCAGATGCGTTCCAATTACTGTAACTCGCTGTCGCCTGCGGTTAGCCTGGAGTAGAGAGCATGCATTGTGGACACCGAAACAGTGGGCTTTTGTGATGTTTTCCGACGAGTCCAGGTTTAGCTTGCAGTCTGATTCTCGCCAGACTTTCATATGGAGAGCTCCAGGTACCCGTTACCACCAAGAAAACATCATTGAACGACACCGTTACGGTGGTGCAGGAGTGCTCGTTTGGGGTGGAATTATTCTGGGTTCCAGAACTGACCTGCATGTTCAAATTGGAACCTTGACAAGCCAAATCTATTGGGACGTCAATCTGAAACAACATGTACGTTTGTTTCGGGGCGCCATGGGCGCACAATTTGTGTTTATGGATGACAACGCCCGTCCTCACCGTGCAAACATGGTAAGTAAATGGCTTCAGTCGGAGAATATCACCCGTATGGACTAGCCAGCATTCTAACCGGACTTGAATTCAATACAGCACGTGTGGGACATGCTTGGCCGACGAGTTGCAGCCCGTCAACCTCCTCCTACATGTCTACTGGAACTTCGGAGAGCATTGCTTTTTGAGTGGTGTAATATCCCCCAATATCAGATCTATAATTTGATACTCAGCATGCCTGGGCGTTGTATGGACTGTATTGCATCGTCTGGGAGACATACATTGTATTAACAATCATACGAACCATGTAATATTGGTTTTTGGTAAATAGTTTTTTTTTTTTAATTTGCTCCTGCGAGAAAAAATCGCTAATTTTTTTAATAATACCAAAGATATAGCATCTTTTTTTTCTCTTTACCTTTTGTTTAATAAATAAGCTTTACAATTAAGTCAAATTTGTTTTGCTTCTAACTCTTCCTTTGCCTGATTTTGCATTATCCTTAATTTATGGACATGAGTGTATTTTCTTAAATTTTCTATGTCATTTACTTAAATGAAGTTTTCTACAAAAATGAAGATTTCTATTATGTCGTTCGTTTAACTGTATTTTTTTAACTAGCCTCTTTTTAGCATTCTGACACTCACCGAATTATGCACTATTTTTTCAAATACGAAAAGCAGATATCTTAACTCAGAAATTCTTTCTTTAACTTTTACTCTAATGCCAAACAATTTATTAATTCTATGCTGATTTTGACTCGCCTAGTAATATTCGTGGTAAATATTTACGAATTCTGGAATCATTTATAGAATGCTAAACACTTTTCGAAGTATATAACGAAACATGCAGACCTCAATAAACCAAGACATCTGGGCTATGGTTTCCGTTTTACTGACAGACGAAAAAACCCACCAAAATAAGAAAAAAAAAAAAGAAAAAAAAACTTAGCATTAGGAATTTAATTGTCAGACAGGAGTGAAAGCCGAACGAACTAAGAATGTTTTACTGATTTGACTTTTGACCACAAATGAGATTTATAGATAATTCCTTGATTATTATAGTATAATACGAGTGTATCATATTCTTACGAAAGAAGAGTTTGTGAAATCTTTCTAAGAGAAAAATAGCTGACAGTTATATTAACAATGGCAAACGAACTGATGTAGCACGTTAAACGAGAACAGAATAGATATGGGTTATCTCGTGCTAGAATTTATCCCGTTATATCGTGCTAGAATTCTATCTTACGTGTTGGCCGGCAGATGAATTTTTTCTAAACCTTAACGGAAAGACTTGAATGTTCCGTAAATATAATGTTTCCTCAGTGTTACTTGTGAGTACACTTTGGATAAATTTCCCAGCATAGTTTTAATGAAGATATTTTTAAAAAAATTTTGAAAATACAATTTCTGCAGCCGAATGAGTTTGCCAGTTGCTCCCGAACTAAAAGGGGAGTGGATGATGATTCTCCAGACCCAGGATATGCCGATTTTGTTCCTCAGAAACCCCAGTCACCCTTTAAAATGGGGAATATATAAGGTATTTCTCCCGCCTTCTTAGTGTAGTGGTCTGCACGCTGAGCTCGTATTCCAGAGGTTCGTGGTTCGATTCCTGGCGACGGCGTTCCTCATTTTTCTTTACTCTTGCTTTAAAAATAACCTAATGGCTCTACAAGCTATGCTGATGACTTTTGTTCCATGGGATCACTAGCTATTTAAACCACTGCTCACTTAAAATGTAAAACTTTCCTCGTACGCAAGGAATGGGTAATTTCGGTGTATTTCATTTTAATCCGTTGTATTTGATGTTTATTCTGCATATTTCATTTATTTTTCATCTCGTTTTAATCTTTAATGAGAAAATAAGACATAAATTAGGATTTAAATATAAATAAATAAATAAACGTTACATTTGTGTCTGCCATTTCAATCTAATCTCGGCATGCATCAACTATGATTTTTAGTACTATTTGGTGCTCTATCGAATACAAAACTCTTATTTCATTTCTTCGACAAAATGTTTTTGGATAGCAACTTTTCTAAATCTCTAAAATAGTGCAAGATGATAGTTGACAACTTTTTCGTTGCAGTTGTCCGACATAAGTGATACTATTATCTCATAAATTTGAAACATTTACGCGTCTGAGTTCGCTGTGTTGCATCCATCCACACATTCCTGTGGATTTGAGAATACTGTTTCAAAATGCAGTTTCATAATCAATGCATCATTGCTTCTCGTTCTTTCTCCCTCAACTTTTAAAGTTTCTTTCCGTATTAGTTACCGTAAACAGAATTTGATCGAGACAATCTGGGACCCAATGCAACAATTTCTTTTAGGATCCCTAATGTCCATTTTACGCATTTGTCTTTAAAAAAAAAGAGTTATGAGAAACTCACATAATGATTTCAGGGTCCTCTAAAATATGGCTAAATGATTCTCAAACTGTCAGGCGGGCGCTCTGAGGGGGCGGGGTAACTTTAAATGGGGAACGCGAGCATATCAGAAAGAGAATATTATTAAAAATTATTAATTTACTGAAAGGAAAGCAAACAAAATACATTCTGACATCACAAAAAGTAAAATGCACATTAACACTGATATAATACACTCTTAAATAGTATTGTATCAATACTGTACAATGAATTTAATATTTACCTTATCAATACTAAATTAAAAGGAAGTTTAAATATTAGAAACAGACACTTTGAGTTCTTTTTTCTATATTTTATCTACGAAGCAGACACCGAGAAAATCTTGTGTAAGGACAGGATGTTGAAAATGGTAATATTATAAGAAATGCTCTTATTTTCAGCTCAGAAATCTCATTATCCACCCCTGCCCAGAATTCAGTGAAACAATTTAACTGAATTGTTTTTGGTTTCGCCAATTGACGTGAAGTCTGTGAAAGTTTCTTCTTCGGCAGTATTTTGAAATAGATCCCTAGCCCCCTGTCTAACTTGCTATCAAGTTGCCGTCAACAAGAAAATACTTTTTTTTTAATTCTATGCTAGTAGGGTTAAATGACTTTCAGTATGTATATGTACAGTATGGCTACAAAATCAATTTTCATAGCTAATGTTTTAGCCTTGAAAGTTTTAACACATTCATCCACATTTGCAAACATTTCTAGGATTTTTTGCCTTAAATTTCTACTCTACAACTCCGTGTTTCTAAAAGGAACATTCACTTAACTAATACCCAATATATTGGAACTATATACTAATATAACAAAAAACAGCATTAACATAACTAATACCCAATATATTGGAACTATATACTAATATAACTAAAAACAGCATTAACATAACTAATACCCAATATATTGGAACTATATACTAATATAACAAAAAACAGCATTAACATAACTAATACCCAATATATTGGAACTATATACTAATGTAACTAAAAACAGCATTAACATAACTAATACCCAATATATTGGAAAGAAGGCCTGTTTGAACGCTTGGCAAGTACCAAGTACCATACCCAATCCCAATATATGTGTATTTATTTCTTGGAGAATGTTGTTCTTCCTTCTTGGAGGACGATGCTGCAAAATTTCTAATAAAATAACCATCTTGCCCAGCAATGCAATAGTAATGCTGAACGCACTGCACTCGTGTTTTTAAAAAGGGAAGAGAAGGTTATTGATTTTACGGAAAACTATCTTTAGCACAATATTCAAAGCAGAATTAATTTCTTTGGAAGTCTATGCTTCTCTGCTAATCATGCAGTATCTCCAGACACATTGTGAAAATTGTGCCTCACAGTGCTCGTATACTATGGAATCTTCCAGACAATGAAATAGTACCATCGGTGCATATTTCTATGCAACGTTTACACTCAATTTTTGTCTCGTTTATAGAATCATTTAAGATAGTAAACAATGAGAGTGTGTTGCTTTGGGTTCTATCAGGTTTCAGAAACGTATTACTTCTATTTCCAACATACCGTCACAAATTCGAATATAGGCAATGAAATTAGCATTTTTCCATCTGTTGCCTCATCAAGCGGAACTAAAAACAGTTTGTTACGCAACTTCCTGGAAAGTTGGTGTTGCACATATTCAACTGTATCACCAAATCAACAAGCACTGGTATAATATCATAGAGCTATGAACTGAAGAGCACTTGTTGGGCAAAATTATATCCAAACATAGTTTCTACAGTCTGAATTGCAGCTCCAAAATAAGCACGTCAAATATGGTTTGGGGCTTTTCACATCTGGTTGTTTTATACGAAATTTCATAATGGGCAAGTAAAGCTCTTTCATCCATAGACTAAAGTTTTTAAAAAATTCTTTTAAAAAATGGTTTTTGCTTTCATATGATTTTAAATTTAGTTAAAATAATTCTCGAATTTGTTAATCCTAGGGATTTGCTAAGAAAGCCCTATTTCTCCAACCTGCCGTGAGAAAGAGATATTTTCTTGATTTTTAATGCCAAACTAGCCCTAGTACCTTATATCTGGATATATGTGCTTTTAATACACTGCCATAATTTCATGAACATTTCAAGATGCACGTATATATTCATTGCTAAAGATGTCACAAGAAATATTCTAGGCCATATGTTGTCCCATAGGCCATATGTTGTCTAGGCCATATATGGCCCTGCTGGTCAGAGGCTTTTAAGTTACTCATTATGAAGCGTTTCCAGATGTCGTTTAAGTTTATTAGGTTTAATGCTGTCTGCTGCCCAACGTTTGAGCAGATGATACACAGAGAGCTTTCTTCTTTATTTATTTTATTATTGGTAAACGCAAAATTTAAATATTCTTGATTTTATTTTCAGAACTACGCTGAGCTGTGCATTTGTTGATGTAGTCTAATGCTCGCTGATGCCTTACTAAACATTTATTTATGATTTTGTATAAATCTAGTTCTGTAAGTATTTAATACCATATATAGCAATTAACACGCAAATTACATCATTCGCGATAGAAGGATCGACTCGACTGACACTGACTGGAACTGAGCAAGGTGCAGAACTTATACGCATTTTTCGTTGTGGTCGCGCAGACGTTCCAAGGTGTTTGAGACAAATCGGAACTTCTAACGAAGCCGCAAGATTGTCTGATACGGTGGACGTAAGACTGAAATAGAAAGGCATCAAGTCTAGTTTTGTCATTGGAGCAAATCTGTGTTGTTATATTAATAAAATTACTTATTCTTGGCAATTTGTAAAGCTTAACTAAGGTCGTAGAGTAGCTTTAGCGTCAAAATGCTCAAAATACAGAATTATTTCATGCATTGTTATCGTGGGAGAAAGAGGTGCAATGAAAATTATTATTGATCAAAATACGTTGGACTATTGGAGTCTGGAAAATTGGGTCAAAATACTGAAAGGTTAACAAATGCTGGGCTACATAATACTCAGGTTCCACATGGCAATTTTTTTTTAGTTTAAAATAATTCAAGTAGACCGATAAGAGAGATATTTTATCTATTTTCCCAAAAACCAAACAAAGAGAGTAATAATGACAGAAATATTTTCTCATTTCTATAGCTACAAACCGTACAAAAGAGGACTATTATATCATAGATGAAATCTCTTCAATTCTCAAAAACTTTGTTCGCTCATGTGTCTTTTTTTGACTATGGAGAAACAAATCATTTAGTCCCTATCTTATTGTATAAGAGTACGACTGTGTTCAAGAATGAAAGCACTGATTATCGATAATTCTAAAAATACTTCTTGCCTTGTTCTCTTAGAATATGGTACTGCTGATGAAGCGAATCTATTCCCTGGGCTAGATGAACCAGTTAACATTCTCATATATGTGGTGTTGAAAATGACAGTATATTGCCAATAAAGGAGAAATCAAATCTTTTTCTAAACCTTTCTTGTTTTTGATGTTCGTTAATACATACATAGTGTTAAAGTAATATCTAATTTTAACTGAAATAAATTAAACTTTAAAAGGTATGTCTGATGTCCTTTAGTTTTAATTCTTTAATTTTTGAAGAATTATAATCACTTAACATTAATGTAAAATAATGTATATTACTTTTAACCACGCGAAACATTTGTTGTGTATAATCTATAAAATCATACTAGTGTGCAAAACACAAGGAAGATTTTGATCTAATTCCACAATCAATCAACTAGGAGACATAAAATCCGTAAAACAGAGGCACAATGTAATACTTAAAGAAAGAACAATATATAGTAGTAAAATGCATTAATAGGACGCATACAGTATGGGGCAAATAGAAAAAGAACTTAATTGACAGAATGGCGTTTGTACAAAAAAAAAGTTCTGCTTATTAATATTCATCAAAGGCAAGTATAGACAAATAAAAAAGGAAAACACTTTGGTAGGAAAAAAAGTAAGTTTAGCATTACTCACTTCTGCAAGGAAATTTACTTCTTACTGGTTACAAAAACGCACTTTAAACTAACTTGAATATTTTTATTTATTTATAAAAAATAGAAATAAAAGAAAATAAGGAATGGAAATCACTATTGTTCTCTCATCTAAAGGTTTTCTTGTCTTCCTTTTCTTCATCAGATAATTCTTGAAGAATGCCAGAAAAATCTGCTGGTTGCACATATTTGTTTGCCATGAAAACTGATATAAAATGTACAGATAAATGTATTCAAATTAAAATAATAGACGGCAATTAATAACACAAAATTAAAAAATATTTGAGAAAAAATATTTTCCTAATTTTTACTCACGAACACTCGCGTGTCGTAACTTTAACGAAAAAGCTGCCACGTAGCGCAAATGTTCAGTTAAAAAAAAATCAAATGACTTCCCGTTGGCACATTCCATGATGTGGGGAAAGATAGAAAGGAGGAATAGAAATGACATTCAGACGTCTCAGCTTCGATATGCGAAAAATGTGCATTAAAAACTGAATTTGTCGTAAATTTTGCGCATACGCGCGTGCTGGAAGGTTAATATGTCATGAAAAATTTTTAAATAATTTTACAGTTTTTTACCAAACACTTACTTCTTCATCTTTCATTGGAATGGCCAAACCCATCATCAGTCACTTAACCTTTTTATTACTGAAAACGTTCTCAGTTTCGAATCCACACATTTGTTTTCGGCCTAACAATGATTTCACCGGTGCTTGTGGCTTGTACGTAATTGTGCTAATTCCAGAGATGCGAAATTTAAAAGACTGGGGACAAAGTTTGATGACATTAATGAAATGTCGACAAATCGACTAACCTTATTTAGTTTTCAAAGTTTTATTTAACTTCTTAATATTTTTATAAATAGCTGAGATCTTAAATCTTTTCGTGGGGTCCAAGATGACGTTATTTAACAATGCAAAGGTTTGATAAATGCTGCTGGTAAAGCTGACAGAGTATCGCGTAGAATACCATTCAGTGTGATGTCTTTTTAACGTGACAGTGAAAGCTTACTAACTAACCTTAGAAACCTATTACTAACCTTAGAAAAATATGAAGGTATCTGATTTAAACCTAAACTATTACTTAAAACTGAAGCAGAAATTTAGAATATATTTGAAAAGAATAATCCCTTTTCTTAGAAAACCTAGATCAGCTCAACAACAAAACATACCCTTAAACGGGCGGTGTTTTTATTTTCAGACACATGTACGTTTCGAGAGCATTTGGCCTAACCCCACATTGTGCTATAAATATTTTAAAACAGCAAATCTTAAGAATTTTTGATAAACAGTCTCGTGGCCTGGAGATAAAATTATTTTATCTTTTATTCCCTACAGTGTTCCCACTGCTCTCTTTGAAGTCTTTGTTGGGTTTTTTAATAAAAAATTGTTAAAATTTTACAAAATGGGGAATAGAAAATAAAAAAAATTTGAAATTCCAAATTCGAGCTTCCATGTGCCCAATTTCGGGCGGAGGACTGTAATTTGATGACTAGTTACCACTGTTTTTTCACATTGCGAGAAACAAATATACATTACTGTACATTCTTCATTATTTAGTCTCTTTAAATATAATACAGGGAGATAGTATTTGGTGGCAACAATTTTAAAAGTGATTCGGACATTTCAAGTGATTCGACACATAATGCCGCTTTGGACTAATAGCCCTTTTGCATTAACGTCAATTTGACTAAAATAAGAGCCTACAGATAAACGGCACCCATTGGGCTAAAGGTAAAACGAGATCCTACAGATCAGTTAATCTAAAAAGCCACAAAATATCATTTATAGATTGCAAACCAAATTGAAGCATCTGGTTTATAAAAGAAATAAATGTTTGTTAGATTTTTACCTGTGTACTTAAAATTTCATTAATTTTACTTTGCTATTTTTTCTTAATTCTTGGTTAAATGTCGAAAGATTACATTTTTACATGAAGGTAACAAATGATGCAAGAATAACTACCAATGGCAGGATAACGTTAGTATCAATGGCAGTATGATGTATAAATTTTTAATACATGAAACTAGTGAGTCATCACTAATTTATATTCATCTTGTCTTCTTTACAACGCATAGAATAATTCATACAAACACACTACACACAGTTCGTTTTCACAGAACTAGCAACAGAAATTTCATCCGCAGTTAAAAAAGAAGGAAGGAAAAGAAAAGAAAAAAAAGAACGAAATACTTGTAATTTTTGAAAACATTCTATATAACTCATGCAAGACAATTTATTATAAAGTGCATGATTTTATTTTGTAGCGTTGCGCGCCTCCAACTTGCACGCAACCAAGAGGTGACTATGGAAACTGGATAAAAGACAGAGTCTTGTTAAGAGTTTAAGTCCCTTTTTATTCAACGTAATAAATTACAAGTGCGTGCTCTTGACGCTCACAAACTGCGCCAACTCGGCGGTCAAATAAAAATAATAACCTGAAAAGAAATTAAAGACAAGACTCTAACTACGAGGCTCTCTAAAAGTAACTAACTCACCGCGTTTTACAATACCGCTGCTAATTCAGCAAACTTGAAGATCACTTGAACGATTAACACTACTTCCAGGCAAGCACACAGGCCGAAACGCGGGGTTCTTCAATTTCTGGCCAACTACCTCCGCGCTCGTGAAGTAAGAATATCACACCTCGAACTCGTTTCCTTTCTATTTAAATCAGAATACTTCCGCTGATAATTTGAATCCTTGCGCGTTCTACTAAAATTTACAGACTCTGGCATTGGCAGTTCCAGAGGAAAGTAAGGCTTGACAGGAAAGATAGTTTAAACTTAAAATAAATGTTAGTTAAAATAAATATAAACCCTACATTTGCCGCTGCCAGAATTTGGAAAACTTGGAAGCAGGTCCTACAAACGACCTGTTGTAAGTTTCTCTAATTCTGAACTAACTGTCGAGAACCTCGTTTACACAGAAAAAAAAAATCTTATGTAACAAATTGTATACTAAAATTCTGTGTATACTTATAACTTTCTCCTCTTACAGCAACTTTTCCTGGACTTCATCAATCAATCTTGGTCTTTTCCTTCCAGCATCTGGAAGGAATAAGTATCAGTATCTTTCTAAATAAATTATAATTTAAACTTTCTTGACACAATAAATTTTTGTTTTTAAACGATTCTTTTTCCTTAGTTATTGCTTAATTCACATTCATTCAATTTTTCAAGCATTAATTTAACTTTACCCTGGCTCTCCACCATGTGTGGTGTCAAACGGGAATATTCGTGTTTTAGTCTTACAACACTTCCCTTAACCACCATGATTTGTTAGAATTCAACGACCAAATAGACACACCTTACTCGACATTCTACAACTCAATGAGCTACTTTAACATTCTTAAAAATTCAAGTGTAGGTGGAGAACCCTACAAAACACATTCATTCTAACTTCCCCCTCATTCATCTTTAAACATGCAGGCTTTTGCTCTAAAGCATGACTTTATCTACAATTTAATACTTAAATTTTGAATTCATTGCTTTTGAGCATTTACTTTTAGCATCTAAAATTTTATGCTTCTAGACTAAATTCTACTTTTACATAACATTCAAGTATTTACGTACATTTACAAAATTTTAATACATATAATTTTTACAATTTACCATACAATGAATAAGAGAAAATAAATTTTTACTTTACTCATTCTTCGCCAACCTGGCGGCACTGAAACTAAAATTCTTATTAATACAAGAATACGAAGTTATTTTTATCTTCGGCCAAATTTTGGCTTTAACATAACAGAATTAGTCTTTCGACCAACAGAAAATGCTTGTTTTTAGCTTTTATACTTAAAGAAAATAATACTTTTGCCTTAGCTAAATAAAGTAAAACAAAGCTAAGTCTCAACCGAGACATATTGACTTTCGTCAAAACATAGAACTTCGTACTTATACATAACATTTCGGAACAAAAGAGAAAAAAAAATTTATAGAAGGTTTTAACTTATCTTTGAGTTTTCGATGCTTGAAACTCCGTCATTCTTTTTTGGCAATATTGGTCCCAAGTTAGAGGTTTCATGGACGTCAGTCTTCTCCTTACTGACCTCCGAGTGTCGTCCACATGAGTTTTTCTTTTGCGTCCTCTGCATGCTGGCCTCTTGGCGGAGTAATCGTCTGGTTGTTGGCATTTCCGTTTTTCCCTGGGACGGCTGGTCTTGACGTCCTCTGGTCTGGAGTCCTTCTTGAATTTCTTCTGTTCCTGATATTTTTGTTCCTGCTGTTGCCGTTTCAGTTTCCAGAACGGCGGCCTTGCTGGCACCTGACTCTGTGGCCGTGTGCGCGTTCTCCTTGATGTATAATTTTTCCTGCAATCCTTTGTAGGTGGTGTTTTCCTCTTTACCACGGTTTCTTTACCCGGTGCATCTGTATTTTTGTTTTTCTTAAACGCTGGAGTTTGAAAATTATTTTTTCTTTTTGATACCGACGTCCGGGTTGTAGAAGGGCTAGGTCTCTCTTCAGTTCTCTGTTTCTTGGGTGGTGGAATAGTTGTTATTTCTGGACCTTCTACTTCGTTTAGACTTGAGTCCTGCAGGAAACTTTTAAGGATTTCAAAATCATTTGGATTATAGTATTTTTTCACCTGGTCGGGACTTGCTTTACAGACCTCCCCTCTCTCGTTCTTAAGATATAATAGTACTCCTTTGATTTCCTGAATTACATAGGGACCTTCAAATTTTGGAGCTAGCTTTGCCGTAAAATTGTCTGGGGCACTTTATAAAGAAAATTTCCGCTTCAATACTTTATCCCCAACTTTGAAATCTGCTTCACGGCGTTTTCTATCATAATATACTTTCTGCCTATTTCTTGCCGTATCCGAGCTTTTATGCGCCTGATCAATCAGCTTTTGCACATCTTTTTGTTTAAACCCCTGCTCTCTTTGTTGCACAAAGAATAATTTATCTAAAGGCGTAATTAATTTTCTGCCTAAAAATAATTCTGCTGGGGTTTTTCCCGTAGTATCATGATTTGCCGTTCTTAAAGCATAAGCTAATTCATTTATGTAGCCATCCCAGCGCTTGTGATGTGTGCTCAGGTAGCTGCGAATTATTTTTACTATGTTTTTATTCACTCTTTCTGCTATGTTTGCCTGTGGTCTATACGGAACCATTTTGATATGGCGTATGCCAATTCCATTGCATATGTTTTCAAATATTTGACTAATGAATTGTTTTCCGTTATCGCTAATGACTTTTATCGGTGCACCGTATTTTAAAATGTATCTGTGTAAGAATGCATCTGTGACTGTTTTGGCTGACGCGCGTTTAAGTGGAACAATTTCTGTCCATTTTGAAAAATGATCTACTATTACTAAAGAAAACGATTTTTATTTAACTCGTTCTGGGGGAAGGGACCAAGAAGGTCTATGCCTAAAATTTCATTCGGAAATGTAGCGCGAATGCTATTTAAGTACCCGGCCGGGCTGTAATTAATATCATTTATTAACTGACATTGATTGCAGTACCTGACATACGCAGTTACTATTTTGTATAATTGCGGGAAATGTACCGCCTCGCGTACCCTTTTTAAAGTCTTTCTGACCCCTAAATGGTCCGCTGTTTTCGCGTCGTGTAATTCCTTCAAAATGCTTAATCGAAGCGAGGCTGGGATGACTGGTTTGTACTCGAGATTTTCGTTTGTTGTTTTCGTATAAAATAATAAATTATCTATTATTTCATAGTTTTCTGCTCTATTTCTTATCGCATCGATGTCTGTGTGCTCAAAGCTTTCGGGGTCTTTCAAATATGCATAGATATTTCCAAATTCATGATCAGCTTTCAGTTCAGTAATAATCGTATCTCTAGAATCTAAAATTTTTGAAGTCAACAGAGCGCATTTAAGTTCATTTCCTTCATCGTCCAGTTTTATACGAGAAAGTGAGTCAGCTACATTGTTTTCCTTACCCGGTTTATATTTTATTGTGATATTATATTCTTGGAGTTTTAAAGCCCATCTTATTAACCTGGGCGTTAGGTTTTTCCCCGAGTAAAGTCTACCAACAGCCACATGATCCGAACCGAAATAAACTCGTAATTTGTGTACAGCCATTAATACGGCTAATGTTTCTCTTTCTGTAGCTGTATAATTCCTTTGTGTCTGATTCAACGTTTTACTAAAAAATGCCAGAAGATGATTATTTTGCATAAGAACCGCACGCACCGCATAGTCTGACGCATCTGCTGCAATTTCCAGGTTTTCGTCCCCCTCCGGGAATTTTAAAACAGGGGCATTAATGAGCGCTTCTTTTAATCTTTCAAAAGCTGTGTTTGCTTCCGCTGTCCACGTAATTTACCCCTTTTTCTTTTGATTACTAAGAGTGGTTCAACAATATTAGTGAAATCTTTTATGAAAGATCGATAGTAAGAACATAAACCAAGGAAAGAAGAAAGTTTCTTGGCGGTGTTGGGCGGTGGGAAATTCTTGATAGCTTTTATTTTTGAATCTTGCGTTTCTATACCCTTTTGCGAAATTTTATAACCGAGATATTTAAGTTCTTTAGTTGCGAACTTGCATTTTGAGGCGTTAATTGTAAGACCGGCCTCTTTTAATAATTTAAAAACTTGTTCTAGATCATTAATGTGTTGTTCCAACGTACTACTCGTTATAATTATATCATCTAGATAAATTAAAGTTGATTTTCCTAGGACAGGCTTTAGAACAATGTCCATAGCTCTCTGGAATGTTGATGGGGCCCCACACAACCCAAAGGGCATGTGTAAAAATGCATAAGTGCCCGATTTTGTTATAAACGCGGTTTTATGTATGTCTTCGTGTCTCATAGCTATTTGATAGTAGCCAGACGTTAAGTCCAAAGTAGACATGTATCTTGTCGATTTGATCTGTCTAATGATCTCGTCTATAACCGGCAAAGGGTAAACTGGAAATTTGGTAATACTATTTAGTTTTCTGTAATCAATAGCAAACCTCCAAGCCCTTTTATCCGAAGGAGGAAACTCGTTCTTTTTCCTACATAGTACGACTGGACTCGCGTACTCACTATTTATGGGCGTTATTATTTTATTCTTTAACATCTCCTGAATATGTTCTTCGATGATTACGTCTTTTTGTTTGTCGTACCGATAAGGTTTAGTCCTACAAGGTTTTTCGGCATTTATTTGAATCTTGTGCGTAACTATTTGACAATTTCCTGGTTTTTCTGAAAACAAATTAGAAAAATTACTCACCACCTGCTGTATTGCTTGCCTTACATGGTCATTCAGATGGCTAAGGTCCACTTGCGGTGTCTTCACATGTTCCACCACCCTCTGGTCCATCTCCAACACCACGGAACTGTCTTGAAAATTTAATTTGGCCCTCGCAGCCCTTAAAAACTCCATACCTAAAATAAGAGAATTTTGCAGATTTTTCACTACAAAAATTAATACTTTGAAGCTTTCCTCTTTTACCTGTAAATTTAATGATAATTTCCCGATGCAGTGACATGTTTTTCTTTGCGCCGCTATAATTTCCGTATTTTTGGTTTTAAATAATCGTACCCTATAACTATTCTTTTTGAAGAAATCTTCACTCATAAAATTTCCTTCTGCTCCTGTATCGATGAGGGCTTCTACTGGTACATCGCCAACCAGGACTTGTATAATTGGTAGCTGTGAGTTTTTTACGATAACCGTATTTAAATGTCTATTTGAGGGTTTTTTTTAAAACTTCCGGAGTCTGGACCCTCCCTTTCACAGGCCCCTCTACTCGTTCAAAGCTTTCCTTTCAATCTGTGCCTTGTGGGTACGCAGATGTTTATTTTCGAATTTTCTTTTTGGGCCTTGACCTTCGAGTTTCGATGAGTTATCTTGATAGCTCTTTTCCCCATAAGAGCGATTTCCATTTCTGGTTTCCTCATTTGAAGATTTCCTTCGGGTACTTTGAGAATACGTTGCCCCTCTGGCTTTTTCCGCTATTCTGCGATTTTGAAACTTCAACGCCAATTCGAAGAGCTCCTGCAATGTGCTTGGGTTTCTAATTTCAAAGTAGTCTTGAACAGCGGGTAACAATCTTGGTAAGATTATTTCAATAATCTCCGCATCGGGTTTCTTCCCATACAGCATATCCGTCAGCTTAATTTTTCGTAGAATAAAGTCCGTCAATTCTTCTATATCCCGTTGATAGAAACTATATAGTTCGGCTTCCAGCCGTGCTCTATCTTTCACTATAGGGAAGGCCTTTACTAACGATTTTTTGAAATTTTCAAATGTATATGTCTGGCTTCCAAATTCCCCTAATAAAAATTTGCCTATATTTTTCCACCATAGCGCGGCCTGTCCTCTTAGTGCGGATGTGGCGATGGCAACTTTTTGTCTTTGAGGCACAGGGTAGAGCTGAAAGTGATTTTCTAGGCCTTCTAGAAATATCGCCACCGAATTTTTTCCGTCGAAATTGACGTTGGGCTTGATTGACGCTCTCAAAGTCTGGACCAGGTATCCAAATCCTTCCAATTGGCTTGTCATTTCTTGGTGTTGTCCAGCGGCTTCCATCCAATTTTCGGCCATTTCAGTTCGATAAGTGTTCGGGCGCCAATGTAGCGTTGCGCGCCTCCAACTTGCACGCAACCAAGAGGTGACTGTGGAAACTGAATAAAAGACAGAGTCTTGTTAAGGGTTTAAGTCCCTTTTTATTCAACGTAATAAATTACAAGTGCGTGCTCTTGACGCTCACAAACTGCGCCAACTCGGCGGTCAAATAAAAATAATAACCTGAAAAGAAATTAAAGACAAGACTCTAACTACGAGGCTCTCTAAAAGTAACTAACTCACCGCGTTTTACAATACCGCTGCTAATTCAGCAAACTTGAAGATCACTTGAACGATTAACACTACTTCCAGGCAAGCACACAGGCCGAAACGCGGGGTTCTTCAATTTCTGGCCAACTACCTCCGCGCTCGTGAAGTAAGAATATCACACCTCGAACTCGTTTCCTTTCTATTTAAATCAGAATACTTCCGCTGATAATTTGAATCCTTGCGCGTTCTACTAAAATTTACATACTCTGGCATTGGCAGTTCCAGGGGAAAGTAAGGCTTGACAGGAAAGATAGTTTAAACTTAAAATAAATGTTAGTTAAAATAAATATAAACCCTACAATTTATTATTAAGCATGAAAGGTACAAAATATTTAAAAATTATGAAGAACCATACAAGTTGTTGCATCAGGTTCTTCTGTTTACAATAAAATTAATGTAAAATTCCTTACCTGCTGCATCTTCAGTGCTCACGACGCCAGGCTTCTAATAATAACGTTTTCAGTAAGAGTTTCTATTACTGCTAACAAGCCATTTTGTCTTTTAATTATTTATTGAAATAAGACATTAACATACATTATTTACAAGGTAGGTGATAATTATTTTAAGACAGTACATTTTAATTATGAGTCTTTACGTTCCTCAGAGCGGTTCCAATCTCGACTGGTTCTCGGAACTTAATTACAGCAAAAGGAAAGGAAGAGATGCCCGCCACCTAGCGGCAAAAATGTGACATCCTCCTACCTTTTGATTTTACCTCCATAAGATGGGAAAATTAAAGCAAAATTTATCAATAATCAAACAAAAATTCAAGTACAACTTTCACAAATATGAAAAGTAACTAATACTCTAAAATTAATACTTACAAAGAAGGATTACACATCTAAACATTTTCTGCATTACATTCATACCATATCCAGATAACATGTTTCAATTGACTACTGTTAGGACATTTAAATTTCTGAAATACTGAAAAGAAACAAAAATTAGTATAGCAATTTAAAAATATGTAACAAGTTTTACAGTTTTACGTCCATATCTAGTTTGATTGTTCATATCACTGCCACACTTATCGGCAGACTTTTCTCTGTTCATGGTGAAGTCACTAAATAAGTTAGGTCTATCAAGTTCGAGAGGATAAATACGTTTCACGGGTCTTAGGTGTTCACACTTTGCAGTTTTCACTTTGACAACACGTACTTCGTTGTCTTTCCCAGGATATAGTTCTACAACACGACATATTGGCCAATCTATTCTCTTCTTGTTGTCGCTGCCGACAAACACCAAGTCATTTTTGTTGATAGTCCGAGTAGATCGTTTAGATGGTTTTTGCACTAGGATAGCTAAAAATTCATCACGAAATCCTTTGCGAAAATGTTCTCTTAGTTCTGCAAGTACTTGTATCTTTTTGTCAGATTAATGGTATCCAGGTAGTCTAAGTCAGGCACTCCGACGTCGTGCACATCTTCTAGAAACATTGAAGGAGTTAGTGCCGTAAGATCATTTGGATCTTCTCAAAGGTACGTAAGGGGTCTTGAGTTGATCACTGATTCGATATCACAAAGTATAGTCAACATTTCCTCGTAAGAGACACAGGACTTTCCGAGAACATTTCTCAACATCTTCTTCACTGTTTGTACCAACCTCTCCCACCAACCGCCCCACCATGAAGCAGTTGGGGGATTAAACTTCCACTGTATTCTCATACTAGTTGAATGACATTCTATTTCTTTCCAATCTATCGATTTTAACAGATTTTCAGTTGCAACGAAATTAGTGTCATTGTCGCTGTAAATAATACTTGGACGACCTCTTCTGGCAATAAATCTCCTTAACCCCAAGAGATTCATTTGTTGTTAGGGGCAGATGTTGCTGCAAATTTATTTACAGGTAAAATCGAAGTTCTTCCTTGGGGAAGATTAGTTGCTGTAAGTACAAGACTTGGGTGGACAGTCATGGGGAAAGCGAACACTGACAATTATGAAATAGAAAATTCCTTTTCCACGCTTTCGTTATCTTTACATATTTCTGATGCCACGCTGTCAGAACTGTAGAGGCTTGATGTTGTCGGAATAACAGATCCAGTTACAAAAAAGGCTAGAGAGGAAAGGGATTTGCCAGCAAAATTGCAGTTCGAAAATTCTGTATCTCTAAACGAAGAGGGGCGTTATGAAGTCTCACTTCCGTGGGCGGAGAATCATGTACCACTCTCAACCCACAAGGATTTAGCGTTGAAACGTCTACAATCTACCACCCAGAAACTTTTATCTCAAAATTTATTTTCTTCATACAATGCAGTTTTTAATGACTGGTGTAACTTAGGAGTGATTGAAGAAGTTAAAGAAAATATAGCGGTTGACTATGGACATTATTTGCCACATAGACCGATGATCAAAGAAAATAGCTCAACACCAATTCGACCGTTGTTCTATGCGTCTGCGAGGAAACAATCGCCTCCTTCTCTAAATAAGTGTTTGGAGTGTGGACCAAATTTGATAGAACTAATTCCTTCTCTTTTGTTGAGATTTCGGGAAGGCAAGTTTGCTGCTATAGCAGACATTGAAAAGGCTTTCTTACAGATCAGTGTAAAGCCTCACGATAGAGACTGGCTTCGGTTTTTCTGGTGGAATGATGTGGAAGAAAGGAAAACGAAAATATTTCGTCATACTAGAGTAGTATTTGGGGTTTAAGAGTAGTCCTTTCCTTTTGGCATCTGTTATAGAATTCCATCTACAAAAGTACATGAAAAATTCTTCATATGATACGGAGATGATAGCTAAACCCTTGCGTAGCTTCTACGTAGATAACGTTGTTGCCAGTTTTAACAAAAAATCCGAGATGATCCAGTTTATCGAAAAATCTCGAGAAATAATGCATGAAAGTTATCTTCTCGCGATATTGTTCTGTAATTTCGAACTCATTTTCGAATTCATCAACACTCAGAATTGGTTCAACTTCTACATCGGCATTAGCTAGTGTTTCGGCTTTAGCATTAAGGTGTTCTAACAATTCTTCGAGCTCATTAATACTACCTTCAGATTTATTTAATTCACTTTCGATTTTCTTAAATAGTTTTGTAACGGCAGTTCTTGAGATACTTCTTTTCTTTTTTAATTTATCTACTTCTGCCATTATCTTTCTTAGATTCAAACACTTACACAAAAAATATACGTCTCATGGAAAACAAATATTTAACTCTTACTTAGAAAACAAAATTATTCTTCTGCTGAATATTTCAAGAACAAGTATTAAAATCTTCAATTTTAATATTCAGCTTTTGAATTCACTTATTAGAACTTTTCAAAAAACCTGGCGTTCCTGTTCGGGCGCCATAAAACTGTTGCATCAGGTTCTTCTATTTACAATAAAATTAATGTAAAATTCCTTACCTGCTGCATCTTCAGTGTTCACGACGCCAGGCTTCTAATAATCACGTTTTCAGTAAGAGTTTCTATTACTGCTAACAAGCCATTTTGTCTTTTAATTATTTATTGAAATAAGACATTAACATACACTATTTACAAGGTAGGTGATAATTATTTTAAGACAGTACATTTTAATTCTGAGTCTTTACGTTCCTTAGAGCGGTTCCAATCTCGACTGGTTCTCGGAACTTAATTACAGGAAAAGTAAAGGAAGAGATGCCCGCCACCTAGCGGCAAGAATGTGACACAAGTATTTAAATTCCCTTCTTAATAAAAATATTTCTTTCTATTGGCAACTCATTAAATTTTGTTTCCTTAATTAAAATCTAAGCGTAATTCGAAAAATGTTTATGTTTTTAAAATTTTGTATTATAGCGTACATTTTTTTAACTTAAAATGCCACAGAAATAAAATAACAAAATGACGAAAAAATATAATACAAATAGAACAGAATCAAAAGCAGAAATAAACACCAGCCAAGAAAATTATAGGAGAAACTTTAATTTTCTTGGGGAATGTTTATTTCTGCTTTTAATTCTAATATGCTTTAATAATACTAATATGTTTCATTGCTTTTAATTCCAATATGCTTTAATAATGCTAATATACTTTAATTGATTAAGACACAGTAACACGCCAAACAAATACTAATTCAGAAGTCAAACAACAAAAATAAGCGTTATATTTTCAAATTTTATTATCTTATCTAATCATTATATCCTATCTCGTTCATTTGCGCTTTTGCAGCTGAGGATGGTGGTTCGATAAAACCATCGAAACTAGTCCTGTGAAAATTTGAAAATATAACACTGCTTTTTGTTGTTTGACTTCTGAATTAGTAATGCTTTAATTGCTTTTAATTCGGCGTTAAATAAACTCAGTTAATAGGGCTTATTACAATATTATTGAACTCATAAAACAACCGTCAGAACATAAAACAGCTGTAGAAGGTTCAAAACAAAAATTAGCAAGAATTATGTTAAAATTGATAAATGTGCGAAAGCCTAAAATTGGATTGTTCGTTTGGAACTATATTCATCTGCGCTTTTCTCCGAAGAAAGATTTTTGCATATGTCTCATGTTAGCATACTAGTTCAACAGAATGTAGTAGAGATTTCCGCATGCTACCGGATAGTTACCATCACCAATGAATAGAGCTGCAGTGCAATCGTAGGCTTGTGGATTGATTTCACGAAACGGGAAGTGTTTGAAGACTTCCTAATCAAGCTCGATCCTGAACTAGCTCAGATAATGATAGTTATTTTCCAAGAATACTCCTAAAAAAGATGTCATGGGGCCACCGAGATGTTAAAGTTACTTGCTTTAATGGCAATTAGAAGAGTATCGACACAAACAATCTGCAAACACCTTTTTGCATGCAGATTTTATGCATGTAGACCAACTTATTTGTATCCTGGGCGTCCCAGCATCTTCAAAACTCAGTTGAAGATCACCATGATTGAAAACCTGTCGTGTGCTAGGAATCTGTGTAAAAAAATAGGAGCTTATAACTAATGATCCTTGAAATCGTTATAATTTTATTAAAAATATAAATTGATCTAATTTTAGCATTTAGACCTAATTTAAAATCCTAAAATGTTACGCTTATTTTCCAGTTTGAAAAGTGTTTGTATTTCATGATTTTAATTTAATAAACTTAATATATTCCTGAAAAATATACCCTAATAGTTTTGTTTTTTATATGATCAAATTGGGTATTCATTAAATATTTCGATACTTTTCTTTTCAGATAAAGTACTTCATGGATCCCGCGGTGCACGCGCTTCAATATTTAGATGTTATACAAATGAAAGATACGACTCATAAATCTCATTTCTATCACAGCTTAAAAGGAGCTTTAGTCAACATTCCAAAGGTAAGTACATTTTTATTTTACAAAGCTTATTCAAACCTACAGAATTAAAACACTTACTGTTACTCTAAAGCATCAACTCTCGTGTTAAAATACATACGCAAAACTGTAAGTATTCATTAACTAAATAATGCATCAAAATGCGTTACTGAACCTCATCTATTCAAGAGAATTTGAGTAAAGTATAGAATTCATTTTCAAGGGAACGATTTGATACAGAGAGTACTTTTAGTATTCTGAAAGCAGTATATTTGTAAGCACTTGAACCTGCAGTATAAAAAAACGAATATAGTAAATTTATCTAATAATTAATTTTCAAACAGAGTTTGGAATTAGATTTATATTCATTTTACAGAGGAGATTTATGCATATCGGCAGAATATGATATTGATTCATCTTCCAGCAAGCCAAGTTATTCTGCAGAATAGTTTTTCCGATTAGGAGAATACGATGTTTTTGTCAATTTCTTGTTATTTAACACTTTAATCTGAGACGATCTCGATCAGGTCCACGAAACATTATGCCCGAAAGGAAAGCAGTGCTATTCGTTCAGCAAAGCCTCGGGTGCTTTATTTAGTGACTGTAAGACTGCTCCTTTCCAGTTATGATTGAGAACATTCGGAGAAACGAAATACAAAGTCCGTATACACCTTTCTCCAACCTCCAAAGTGATTTTCAGCTCGTCAGTATTAAGCTCCTCAGTATTTCATGCCTGCAAAGATACCATTCTTTGCAGCTTTAAATAAGCTTTTGCGAAATTTGAACTCTACCCCAACGATATAACATTCCGTACATGATCATAACAACATACACTGCTGGCCACCGTAAATGCAAGACCCTGAAGGAAGCATGCAAATAACATGAAATTTACAACATGCATTAGCGGAGGTGAGGTATGCAAATGATCAGAATTTCAGCGCAGACGCACATCACGCGCGACTGTGGCGCCACTTCAAAGCGCTGTTTAAGGCTTGGAGTTTTCGACGATTTCAAGTTCGGCAATTGTGTTTTTCTTGTGGTTTCTCCCCACAAAAAAAAAACAAAAAACGATCCATTATGCCTCGTAGTAAACAGCGATCATCGTTTGATCAACTATCCGAGTTCGACAGAGGAAGGATAGTGGCCTACCGAGAGTGTGGATTATCTGTCAGGGAAATCGGTAGTAGTATTGGACGAAACCAAACAACTGTAATGCGGATATGTGACCGTTGGATGCAGGAGAGTACGACGGACCGAAGTATTCAATCCCATCCACCTCAGTGCACCACTTCGCGTGATGACAGGAACATTGTGCGCATGGCAGTGACGGATCGCTCAGTCACATCACGAACCATAGCACAGCACATTCAGTCTGTAACGCATCTTCAAGTGTCTGCGCGTACCATTCGATGCCGTTTACAGCAGAGTGGTGTGTCTGCAAGACGTCCCATTGCTTCGTCTACTCTTGACGTAGGACCACAGACATCTCCGCCGCCAATAGTGAGATGAAAGAAGGATATGGACGGCAGGCAGAATGGAATTGTCTTTACTGACCAGTCATGCTTCTGTCTGCAACACCACGATGATCGGATTCGAGTCTGGAAATAACTTGGAGAAAGGATGCTAAACAGCTGCGTCATGCACCGCCACACTGGTATTATGGTATGGAGCGGTATTGGCTACTACTCTCGCACTCCTCTAATACGCTTTGCCGGTACTTGAAACAGCCAGCGCTACATCTCCGAGGTGTTGGAGCCAGTTGTTCTTTCTTACCTTCAGGGCTTGCCCACAGCCCTATTTCAACAGGATAATGCGCGACCACACGTGGCACGCATTTTCCAAGGGTTCTTCGTCAATCGCCAGATAGAATTGCTTCCGTGCCCAGCTCGCTCTCCGGATTTCGTCGATAGAAAATATGTGGTCCATGGTTGCTGAATGATTGACCCAGATTACATCCCAAGCTGCCACACCAGATCAAATTTGGCAACGTGTGGAAGCTGCTTGTTCTGCTGTACCCCAAGAACACATTCAAAGTCTCTTTGAATCAATGCGGAGGTGTGTGGCATCGGTGATCTCCAACAATGGCGGCTACTCTGGCTACTGATTCTGGAAGGAACAACACTTCACAGACGTCAGTAAATTTAATCATTTGATACTTGGTCAACATGTTATGTACTAAATAAATTTTTTGTGATCTCGCTTGTCTTTCTTGGTGTTGCAAATTTGGGTGGCCAGCAATGTAGATCAAGATAGTATTTTTATTCCTTCGAGCAGAGGTATTCATGTTCGATTCTCTCGACAGATTTTGATAATTAAGTAAAACTTTTTGCATCATTTTAAAATTCTTATGGCCCCTTTTCATTCCGAAAAACAGTAATTAATTATCTAGTCAAATTATGGAATTATGAATCAGCTGAAGTTTTAATGGAAGTTTCGACATATTTTTGTATAAGTAATTAAATTTTCTTTACTCCATTTACGCTTTTCCACATTTATATTAGCTGGTATACTACAACCTTCAGTTTTTTTTTTTTTTTTTTATTAGAAAAGCTTGGCGAGAACAAAGACCTTTTTACAACATGAATTAACACATTTTAATTTCAAATTCAAAAACGTATATAAAAAGCGGTACAGCTTAATTTAATTACCTAATAATACAAATATCAAGTATATTTCAGAACTTAATAAGGAACAATATGTCCTTATAATTCTTGAATTCGTTTCAAAATGAGATTCCCTTTAGCCGTCTATAGATATCGAAATTTCTGGACTTAATGAACACATATCCAGTTACCATTCACAGAAACCTCTGCACTCTCTTGTGTTCAAATAAGAGCACATGACACGCAAATATTTACTTTTGATTCGGAACTATAACCTGATTGGCAATCCGCTGAGGGAGTCTTAATAACTGTGCATTTTCTGTTGAAACGTTTCATAAAAAACTGAATCTTTTCCGAATTTAGAAAATAAAGTTAAGCTGAAAATAACTAACCAAGAACGAATAGAAATTTAACAAGAAATCTTCAGTTATAGAAAGTAGATTTACAAACAGAATTTAGGAAATTACTCTATGGAACAAAATTTTAATTTGCTTACCGAGGTTATGAAATAGCGAATTTCGCTAGTAGGCTAACCACTATGTCATCATCTCTAATGAAATTACAAATTCTCTCCTCTTACCAAGAATAGACACTGAATCAATACTACCATATATTGTTAAAGTATAATTAATTTCTAAGTAAAAATTTTAATAACATAAATTGGGTAATATTTGAGTCCACAAATTAATGAATGGTTTAATTGTACTAAAAGGTGTCTCAAAGTAGGTTCATATATGCATAAATTTTACTCATATTCACTTAGGAATATTTGCATTCCTCTTCTTCCATTTAAAATATTTATCAAAAAATAAGGAAGGGTATATTTAATTAGCAAATCCAAAACTCCGGACATTTCCAGTTTTCCAAATTCTGAACTGTCTTGAAATGATTCATTCTTAGGGATTAAATCACATTTTATGTTACTAATCAAATCTAATTTTACGTTCATAAAAATGTGACATTTTATGAAATGTGCATTCAATCCAATGTTTGGAAGAAGCAAAAGATAAACTTAACTGTCACTACCAATCTAATTTGATCAGTCTATTTCTGATCTGTAAAACATGATATAGTATCATCGAAGGCTAATTATTATAAACGTTTTTAAAAAAAGTACTTTCTCTACGAACATTTGCAGTTCAGGGTTTAATTTCAGTATTTATTTAATCAAAACAATTTTTATATTATCTAAATGCCATTTGAGCTGTTGGCTGTTTAAAATGAAAAAAAAAAAAAAAAAAAAAAAAAAAAAAAAAAAAGGTAAGCTGTCTAAAACGGTTCAAGACATACATCGGTCCTTTGGCAACAAGACTATAAAAGTGCTTTTGAAAGTCCTGGGAAAGCTGATAATTTGACTGTAAGACAACTCCGTGTAGAGTTTGCATCCGCAGCTGGAAATTTTATAGCTAGACTACTGCATACAGAAGTTTTTAATGAAAATGTTGCTCAAAAGGCCAAACGTTTTATTTTCGCTGTCATCTCAAAGACAGCAGCATACATGATTAAGTAAAGAACATTAGAATTTGGGGTCTACAATAATTAAATTTTATTCTTTTCACTATTGAGTCACGTTAGCTGTGTGGACAGGAATGGCAAAGGTTATATGTGTAATTTTTATGAGTAATATTTTACATTTTCTGGTCTACTTACTTTACTAAAGTCATGTTTATGAAATAAAACTAACTTATATTTCTTATATTAACTTATATTGGATGTTAGCTTATTTAAACTGCAGATTTGGTTGAAACATTTGCTACCATGTATGCCAATTCATTTACCTTTCACATTTTGTCTAATGACTCTGCATTCGAAAGGTCTTCAAATTTTATTCACTTTAAATATGAAGAACTTAAATAACAACCCCCACATATTCAAGTATTCTAAGCAAATATTTCGCAAAATTTTGACATCTTTTCGAAAATCGCCATTATCTCCTTTCAAATATTCATCCTCTTCTTTAAATGTAGATTAGTCAACTTAAAACTTTAAAAATTGTCAATAGAAGTTTTAGGATAATTATGCTGATTTTGAGGTTTTCTTCCGGATGTTAATTTAAACCTTGAAAATGAGGAATGGTCGGAAAAATGAAGATGCGCGATAACACTAATTGGAAACAGTATGTCCTTTAAAAACCAGCCATGCCGAAACGCGCTATCTCTAAAGAAACAAAATTTTCAGATACCGTTGATGTAATTTTATGATCCTGCAAATTGCTTTGATTTTTAAGGTTAATCTCATATTCTCGTTTGCGAGAAGAAAAATTCATTTTCTCTTTGCTCTTGAAACATTAGTTTTAATGAAGGTGATATATTTTACAAAACCATTTATTTATAGCAAAACAATTTTTCTATAATGCTTCACTTTGTATATATTTATTTATTTTTGGAATATTAGTTAAATCAATAGTATCATTATTCCTCTTCACCTTTGCATTGACCATCAAAACACTCTTTGTTTATCATTGAGGATTATAGTTTAAACCATATCTGTTAGGGTAAACAGCTAAATTTCTTGGCCTCGTAAATAAACTTTATATCCATTAATTCGAAACATAAATCATTCTGTTTAGATTTTGTGCAATAATGTTATACCATGCTCCTTGTGGCAGAGTAGTAAAGACATAAAAGGCTGGAATTCAGTCCACAGTCTTCTTGGAAGTTACCGTTTCTGTCGCGCACGTATAAAATAAATACCTTCAATTTCTCTATAGAAAATCTTCGTCAGAAACTTTTTATAATTTAAATAGCACTATTATGTACTTTGTTGTATTCTTAACCTACTCACAAACTAATAAACCTTGGAAATATTTATACTAAGTTTTATTAATCTAAAAATTGTTTAAAACTGTTGAATAACAAATTATTATGTTAATTAAATTGAGATTAGAAGCAAAAATAATTTAAGGAATTGCCGAAAATCTATGTGCATTTAGTTATTTGAGACCATAGATATAAATAAAGCAGAAAGATAAATAAATCCTTTTTGCCAGGTCTAAGCACTGTACAAGAAATCAATAAAGAAGTTGTCTGGTAGATGCCTTTCCGGAAAGAAAAGTGATGAAAAGGTATTTCTGGGTCAGAAAATAAAGGAAGGCTCTGAATATAAAAGAGATGCAGCAAGATTTATTCATTTGATCATGGGATGTTCCTTTATTTCCTATTTGCTTTTCAAGGCATCTTATTTGTCAGCCCTTAGGGACCATATATTTCCTCAAGTGCCAACCCAAAGTCAATGACATGCAAATCTTAAATCTGTTTTCTGTAGGATGGTAGCTTAATACACGCTCAACAGGCAGGAAAATTTACATAATATTTAGGATTACAAATATTATTCCTGAGACTTATATTTTTAACATACAGTGCAAAAAATATTACTACAGACTTTGTTATCCAGTTCATTGTATAAAATATTATTTCAGACGTATCATGCGCTGTGTTAGAAAGTAAAATTGAATTCGAATAACATCATTCGTTATTCTAAATTCTTCAATGTGGAAATATATCAAAGATTTATTCTTTATTAGACAGGTTTTCTTGCAATTAATGGTTGGTACGTGCCTATGATAAAAATGATGTATATGACTCTTAGATCGGCGTTTATTTAACCATCAGCTTCATTCGCATTGAACGTTTTAAAAGTAAAGGATACATTTTACTTTAATAAAGTCTAAAGCAAAATGCCATGCGTCTATATAAAAAACATCACTGAAATAGTAACACTGGTGTAGTGCTCACATAAAAGATTTTACGTGGTTTTATAAAAGTTATCCAGAATAAATTATGTTTGGAATCTTCGATAATGTATGTGATGTTGAATATAATTAATTATAAGAAGAGGAACAAACCCGGCCTGTATTTTTTGAGCTAAAGGGGATACTCTTTACTGATATGATCCGTAAGTCATGGTTAGTAGCCCTGACTTTTCAGCATCCGTAAACAGTTTTTGCATCAGTATGCATAGTCTTGGACCCATTCGTGTGCCTATCCTGATGATTTTTCGTTGTCGTATGAACTTGCATCCAATTAGATGTAATTTGTGACACGAAACTACTGACACTGGTTGATCCATGGTTCCAAGTCAATCGCTCAGTATTCCATCGTTAATGAATGCTATCTTTTGCTATATCACATGAAAGGATGATGATCTATTGAAGCATTCTTTGTTACTTAAATTGATGGCTGTGTTTGTACAAATATAATTGTATAAATATTTAGTATAATATATTTGTATAAATATTATTGTTTAATATATATGTATAAATATTTGGCTGGGTTGTTATCAAATACTATGTGATACTAATACAGACAATTGGAAAGGATGTGAGGCTCAGGAGAATATTTCCTTACTAAATACTCAATACCTCATAGCAACCCAGCAATCGCGCAGTGTTAGAAACGTCATCTGAAATAAATTATATTTGGTATCTTCGACAAAGTGTATGATGCTTAACATAACTAATTACAGGGAGTTGAGCAAAATTGGACCGTCTCTTTTTATAGGGCTAAAGGCTCTCGATGACAAGATTTATAAGTCAGGATTAGTGGCCCTGACTTTTCTGAATTCATAAACTGTGGTTTGTATTACTGTGCGATGTCTGAGACCCACTCATGTGTCTATCCTGATGGCTTTTCTCCGTCGTAGGACACGAAACTATTAACTCGTGTTAATAGTCATAGATAGGTTAAATAGGTTGATACATGGCTCCAACAATCGAGCAATATTTCACCGTTAATGAATGCTAGCTTTTACTATATCATGTGAATGGATGATTATACGTATGACATTTGTCAAGTGAATGATATTTGATACCAACCCAGACAGCTGGAAAGGGTGCGAGGAACAGAAGAACATTTCCGAAGTAAACCTTCAGGGACCTCTTACCTACCCAGTAGATACTTTCAGTTGCTGTCTGTCTGAATATTTTGAGTGAACAAGGAAATGCCTTTATGGAGACCTCTTTCTATTAATTCCATCTATCAGTGTGATAATATTTCATGCCAAACTTTAGTGAACCATGCAGTGGAGTATTCGAAAGTTACGAAATGGTCCCTAATGTATATGGAAGTATTTTCTTCATTAAGTGTTTTCAGTTTGGTAACATGATTTCGAATTAAGGGTTCATGGTTTGAAATTAAGAAACAGTTACGAAAGGAACTATCCCAATTATGTAAGTAATGGAAATGTAGGAATATTCTGCTAGAAATTGCCGTACCAACTATTAAAAACATTTATCTCTTTGAATCTATATCTCACTGAATGAGAGTAGTGCTTGGAAGGTTAGAGGAGAAGCCACATCTTGTGTCGTTTACGAAAAAGGAACGGAAATTATAACTGTTTTTCTAGTATATATTTTTAACAGAAAATGTGTTCTATTTAATAGATTATAATCATACAGAAACATTCTTTCTCGAGAGATTTATGCAAAGCAAATATATGGAATAACGGTAGGGATGCGATATCTAGGTAATACTGAGGCTCTTAACTCAGTATGGTTTCTATTATATCTTAAATGTTTCTCTTTCTCTCTTATAAAATAAAACTTTCTGCGCAAATATTTTTTTCAGATTTTAATCATTTTCTTAGCTGTTGAGATCTGAAATCAGAAAAAATTAAATGCACTTTTTAATAATACACTAAAATTAATAATAAGTAAACACTAAAAGCTTATAGTTACAAAAATTTATGCTCAGTCTCATTCTTAAATTATAACCTAGCACTCCAAAACCATTTAATAACTGCATGATGATTTAAACTCTTACTTTTAAAACACCGGACGCTACCCAACCGGATCCAACTCCAAAAAAGCGTAAAATGGACGAGAAAGGGAAAAAGGAAGCACTTTTCCACCCACGCCAGTGTTACGAGAAAGACGTTGTGAGGAAACATATTTCTCTTAAGATTGCCTCTATCTCACGTCTGTATCAATAAAAATCAGCTGATATCATTTTAAGATTTATTGAGTTTATACGTATTCTCGAGTTCATGCTCTTGAAAGAAATAAGACGTTAATAAGAAATTGCATTAGTATGTCAAAAGAGTTCATGGATGGAAAAGGGATAATGAAAATATTTATGCTTCTTTTTAATGTAATATGAACCCCTAAAGAAAATGCAGCATGCGACAAATTAAGCAATGCGTTCATGCCCTGATGCTTTGTGACACGACAAGTTGGTATTGTGTAAGGTTTCCGCATTGTTAGCTTTTGTAACCCAGATGACATTTTGGATTCCTGTACTGTCCTAGATTCTTACTTTGATAAAGCTCCGAATATAAAATAAATCTGCATCTTTAAAAGCATTTTAAACGAAAAATTAATCTTGCATGCAAAATGCACTTATATGTGCATGCAAAATTTTGCATGCACATATAACAGCTTGGCGTGTAGAAAGTACTTTTATCCAAACGAAAGCAGCTCACACGAGGACAGCATATTCCTCAAATATGGAGCAGAAGTTTTCAATTAGCAATGCAGAAGATAAAGAAAGATGAATTGTCAACACTTTGTTCACGAATTTAAAATTTTCTTCGCGTCTTTATGCAGCCGTGTAAATCCGCAGCAGTCTCTGTGCAAATGAATAATTTGTATGCTATTTTTGATAATTTAAGTTACACTTCTGTTTATCTGTACTGCTGTATTAGATTTTGGTGGATAAGAGACAATTTCAAATGGCTTAATATCAAGACCCTTCAAAAATCTGATTAATGAATAAAAGAAGTTTTATCTGAAATATCTTTTATCCAGGCCGTTTTATTTAAAATAAGTTTTAAGGATTTCAGCTAGTGCAATTTCATAAAAATTATTGAATATTTATGATTAGGCGTCTTATAATTTTAATGCATGTTAAAAAGCACAAAAAATTATTCTTAATAACTATTTTAATTGCTTCTAAACCGCTTGAATTATTGTTCAATAGCCTTTTATTAAATTTGAAAATATCTTAAGCTTTAATAAATAACAGCATGCTGCCGCGTGGAAGATAATATTTTTTGCTTCGGCTGCGGCAACACTTAGCCTTCATAAAGCCGAGTTTGTTATTTAAAATTGAAACATAAATATCTTACATTTTTCCTAATGGCAGATAAAAGTATTTGATTCCGAACAGCCTTGTCACTGCTCGCTTTCAAACTGTTGAGTTTGTTAATCAAAAATCCATTGCAGTTTTACAAAATAGGAAAAATAATTAAAGAAATTCGAAATTCAAAATTCGGGCTTCTAGTTGCGCATGTTTGGGTGGAGGGCTACGTTATTCAAAATTGGATGCCTCTAGATACCATCGTTTTTTCTCAATGCGAGGAACATTTATACATAAATGAGATTCATCATCAATTACCTTCTTTAAAAGTAGCATAGGGCGATAATATTTGGTGGCAACAATCTGAAAAGTAATGCTCTGTTTATAATGAGAAAATGCAAAATCCCATTTTCGACACTCATGATCTCTTTGGGACTAATTAAAAAATCGATAACTAACAAAATAGAAAAATATGTACTCTGTGACGAAAAGGAAATAAGCATATATATTATTATTGTTCAAAAGAATAAAAAAAGTAAAGCAATTTGACACAAAAGGAAATATGAAAGAAAATCGAATAACTGGACATTCCTCATTTAAACAGCAGTTTATATAAATGGAAACCTTCTTCTGAAATTTAAAAAAAATAAGAGAAATCCTAAAATATTAAAGAGATTTTAAATTACTGAAATAAATGCATTGAATTTTAAGATAAATTTCATACAAGTCAAACAAGATGAAATTATATTTAGAGGGTACGGATAAAGTAACAAAATAAAAAGATAGGAATGTTGACCTTTTTCAATAAAAATATTTCCGAAGAAGCTAATGTAAACATTTTTCATACCAAAATTGGTTTCAAGTTGTTAAATAAGAAGATAAAAAAGCGTAAAAATTTTATTTAGGTAATACTATGAAAGTTTTAACTTTTTGCCCTAATTTTGGATGATAATTTTATTCAAAATAGTAATAACATAAACATTAAATTGTTTTAACTTTATATTTTTAAAGATATTTTTAAATATTTTCATTTTTAAAGATATTTTTAATACTTTATATTTATTTTTAGAGAAATAGTTTAGTTATTTTTAACTTTATATTAGCCTATAAAGATATTTTAATTATTAATGGTTCCAAATGTTGATAAAACCAGTAATAATAATAATATAATTGAAATATAATAACTATTATCATATGTATACTAATAATTAGATTAAATGTATATTTATAATTATTTATGTAATAATAGAACTTAATATCTTATAATGTTGGGAGGTCCCAACTTGTCAGCAACAGTGGTAGTGACTGCTTTGAACTGTAAATTACACAAACTCGTAAGAAGGGTTTAAATCCCTTTTTATTCCACTTTAGAAATACAGCTGCGTTCACTTGACGCTCACAAACTACGCCGACCCGGCGGTTTAACAAAATAGAAAAATACAACTAAAAATAAATGACAGGATGAATAAATAACAAAATCAGTACCTACGAGGCTCTACAATCGTAACTAACTTACATTAGCGTTCTAAGATACAGCTGAGATTCAGCAAACTTACTGATTAAGAAGTTGAAAGATTCAACGGACTGCCGAAATAGGCACGCAGGCCGAAACGCGCGGTTCTTAAATTTCTACCTAGCAACCTTCACACTCGCGATTCAAGAAGCACACTTACAATCTCGTTTCCCTTCTATTTAAACTCAATTTACTTCTGCTAAAATTTGAATACTCTGCGCGTTCTACTACGATTTACATACTCTGGCATTGGCAATTCTAGGGAAAAGTAAAGGCTGGACAGGAAAGATAGCTTAAAATAAATGTTAGTTAAAATAAATATAAACCCTACAATTTATATAAGTTATTACCAAGATAAATGCAAATGTTTTCACTCTATCTTTTATTACTACATGCTAGACCTTCGAATTGCATAGACCTATGGCTTTAGTGCATATTCAATAAAGAAGAAGATCTGTAGCTAATTTAAACATTGAATCATCTTGTAAAAATACCTAAAATAATAAGCTGAATTGCAGAAACGCATAATATGTTTTAATTACGAAAAAAAGGTATTATATATTTTAATATATATTTTAAAAATATAATTTCATTAAAAAATTTTATTTTTAGATATAATTCTATAAAAACTGAAAACAATGATAAAGCCACATAACTTGTTGACAGGAAAGAAAGTCATTTCTGAATTGACAGCAGACATATCGCATGAAGCCGTTCGATAAAAATAATTTCGAAAAGAAAAAAGAAAATCTGAAAGGTTCAGATTTTAAATTACGTCCAAAGGAGCGTTTTTTTAACATTTTGTGTGTTACCTTTGTTTATTAAATATCATGTTCTTCGTCCTTAAGCCACAAAATTCAGTTCAAGAGCAATAAATATCGCAAAATAATTTTAAATTGAGAGCATATCTTTAGAATTTTCGATACGCAGCCTCACGCGCTGTAGATAAAAATGTTTTTTTCTGTACGACGTTGCCATTTCTCGCTTTGAAATCGTTTAGATTTTTAATAAAAAATTCGTTGAAGTGTCACAAAATATGAAATAGATAATAAAACAAATTTCAAATTCAAATTAGGGCTTCCACATGCCCATATTCTAAGGAAGATTACGTTAGTCAAATTTTGATGGCTCTAGGTACCGTTGTTTTATCACAATGCGGGAAACATTTATACATTTATGCAGATTCTTCATTATTTAATATCTTCAGATATAATTGTCTACAATATTTGGTGGCAAAGATTTGAAAAGTGGTACCGCGTTTTAAAGATTTTAACGCAAAATCGCAAAACGAAAGCAATAGTCCTTCAGGGCAACTTACTCCTTTGGACTAATGAATCCATTCATGAAAAATTATTTTTGGAATGATTTTTTTCCTTTACCAAACCTTGTGCAAAAAGTGATTACGTTTTTTTTTTTTTTTTTTTTTTCTTCTTGCTGGTTTAGAATATTTTATATGTTCTTTTTATAATGAATAAAGTACCAGTCAACTTCAATAATGATAATCTTTATCATTTCTGAAATAAAATGATTATATTTCCATGTATATTTCTGTATTTTCATGTATTTACTATTTTCATAATTAAAGAAAAATTTATTTGTTAGGCAATTATGTATATAATCAAAACAATAACCAGTTATCTGACAGAAGCTCAAATAATGACAACAGTAAATTTAATTTCTTCTACAATACTTTTGATCTCACAACAATAATAAAAGTAGCTGAACTTGCTAGAAGAGTTGCAATACTAATTCAATAAACCAGTACAGTAGGCTTCGTGTATCTTTAAGAAAGCTTAGGTACTTAACTGAAGTTATGAGCGTCTTTCTACGCGACAGTGGAATTCTCTTTTATTTCCGTCGGAAACTATCCAGTAACACTTATTTCAAACACGTATCGCTAGATGTCTAAATCCTTTCTCTTTCGCTTCATGTTAGAGAAGTATCCATTCCTTAGTATAACGCAGTCACTGCCATTCTGATTTTTTTCCACTTACATCTCCTAAGACTGTCGTTGATATTTTTCCACCAGCATTTATATCTTCGTAAAAATATTTTTCTCAGTATAATTCTTTTCGTTGTTTTAGATTTTTAAAAAATCATAGACATGAAAACAGATAGTATTTTCTGCAAATAAAAGTCCAATTCGAGAAACCTGGCTTATGTTCCAGACAAATACAAAAATAAGACATTTTGTTTGTTTATTTTATTTATGACATACTATGTGTTATATAAAACTAGGTCGTACAATGTTGAAACCATTGTTTTAATTGCTATGTAAAAATATACAAGAGGGACATCAATTACGTTAATATGTTATTTTAAGGGTTTAAATTGTATTATTAGTCCAAAGGAGCTTTGTCTCTAAAGGACTATTGTTTTTGTTTTGCGATTTTGCGTTGAATTACTATAAATGTCTGTTTCACTTTTCAAACTGTTGCCACCAAATGCTTTAGAGTTCTGCATTATATTTAAAGATATTAAGTAATGAAAAATCTGCATAAATGTATGTATATTTCAAGCATTGTAATAAAACAACGGTACATAGAGCCATCGAATTTTGAATGACTTAATCCTCCTACGAATATGGGCATGTGGAAGACCAAATTTGAAATTTTGAATTTGTTTTATTATCGATTTCATCTTTTTTAAAACTTTACCGAATTTTTTATTAACAAACTCAAGGATTTCAAAGTGAGCAATGGCAACATTGCACAGGAAAAAAAAACATTTTTATCTCCAGTACGCGAAATTCTGTATCGAAAATTCTAAAGATATGGTCAATTTAAAATTATTTTGCGACATTGCTATTGAACTGAAATTCATGGCTTAATTAAGTGCCAAGAACATGATATTTAATAAATAAAGGTAACACACAAAACGTTAAAAAAATGCCCTTTGGACGTAATTTAAAATCTGAAACCTTTCGGAATTTTTTTGGGGGGGTGGGTCATTTTATTTTTTTTAACCAGAGAATACCATGCATTGTCTATGCAGCCTTTTAGATCTTGTAAATTAGATGGAAGAAGAGAGCTCTGCATAACGTATGTTAAGTCTGCTTCTGTGTTTGCTATCAAAAGCATAATAGGGAATGTACGTAATGAACATGATATCTTAGCATACTTGATAAAGTTGCAAATATATCTAGGATAGGTTAAATTCTAACTTATAAATATATACCATGAAATCGCTGAGAAGGTGGGCTTGAAAGGAATAGAAGTTTTTTTCATGTGTTCTTGTGAATCTGAAGCTCACAGAAGAAGAATGTTAGCGATCAGCTCACCAAAACAGCACTGAAAATATCAAATTTGACACCCAGTAATCACATTGTTGATTAAACCATTAAAAAAGGTTTAATGGCTGTGCAACTCCGTTCATATATACAAATAACCTCGGGCAAACTCCGGGTATATTTTAGCATCATTAACCCTGAAAAACTGTGCGTGTCATCAGCAATGCCCAAATTTTATGAGCTCAATCCTATTGGAGAACAGTTGCTTTTTGAAAATCCGAAACAATTAGGGGAATAATAAAAAGAATGAAATATTGCAATTAAATATACAAGTAATATACCTAGAGTAATGATATATATTTGGTGTATTTTTTGCCCAAACAAGAGAAAGACCTGAACTTTTCATACACTTTTCATTTGAAGCTTATTATAGCATGATCATAAAACAATCACAAGTAATCCATAGGTAAAAGTTATTATTATTAGTTTAAGACTTTAAAGATACTTCATATTCATTAAATGAAGGCAGATGTTTTCGGTTTGAATACAGGATAGCTGTCAAAGCTATGTTTCAGTTATTATTCATAAGTTGTTTAATCAATTACACAAAGACCAGCCAAAACTATTTTCTTAAATGAAAAGAGTATTTTTAGGAGACCTGATTCGCATTCATATAACACAGCGAGAAAAACTTATTAGACACGCATGTACTGCATGTGGTTGGAACTAACACCCGTATCGAATAAACAGTGATCAACGCTTTTATCTTATAAGATATGCCTAGAACCTTATTAGACACTCGAAGAAATTTCAGCATTTCATAATTACTATTAAGTATTTTTATGTACACACACTGGCCAATGAATTAGAAAACCGAGATGAATATTTTATTGGACCACTTTTGCACGGATAACTGCTCTGATTCGTTGGGCATTGGGTATATATGCTTCTGGAGTATATTTACGCCCAGAGAATACCATGCATTGTCTATGCAGCCTTTTAGATCTTGTAAATTATGGGAATGAGAATGGAAGAAATGGAAGAAGAGAGCTCTGTCGTATGTCAGCTGAAACACACTAGAGTCCCTGTTGCGCCATACAATGAGTCGGAGACGACGCCGATCAGTCTCTTGGAAAATTGTGCTCTAACCACAGTTACGTCTTCTAGAGAAGGACTGTGGGTTCTGATTCCAACATTTGAAAACCTTTGATATGGCTACTCTTGAGAACCCAGTGAGATTTGTTGTCTTCGAAATTGAGGCCGCTGCTAAACAGGGACAAACAATAAGCCCTTTTGCAAATGGCGAAAGATCTGTCGTTTTTCCCATATTACTTCATTCATCATGAAAAGCACTCTTACATCTTACTTATACTAGCATTCTAACCACATGTAGCCACGTCATAACAAATTTGCATACTTTATCCTAGCGCGCATTCAAGTGAAACACTCAAAGGTTTCTAATTTATTGGCCAGTGTGTAATTTCCCGCGTCTAAATGCTTGTGGTCAGGGGTGGTATACTGTGTTAGAAATGATTCAACTACTATGGCGCGTTTTCCAAAGAAAGCCCTTAGTTGAGGAATATATGTTAAAATTTTGAAATAGAATCGACCACAATAGGTAATAAAAATTGAAATCACCTTTAACGAAAAAATTTTAAAGTTAAAAATAAGATTAAGAGACTTAAAACTAACATTATTTTTTTTATTTGCATGCATCGTTAAAAGGCATGCTCACCGAATTTCATTACATTTTGGAATTAAAAATGTTAAATATTCCATCTTCTAGAAACAAGGCATATTATATGTTGAAACAAAAATTATTCGAGCTGTCACTGAATAAATGTTAGGCCTTTTCGGTGAAGGGTATATAATTGCATTTTAAAATTTGAGCTCAAGCTCTGTACTGAGATAACATATGAACACCGATAAGAAATAGTCGGAGCAGAATGGTGTGAAATTACGCTCCTGCGTATTCTGCTAGTAACATGTAGCTGAACACTGCAGAATAGCCGAAATGATAATAGGACTAGCTTTGATTTTAATGATTTTAACTGTCGCATAAATTTACATAGCATTTTTTTTTTCAATGGCGGGCTGTAACCGTTCATAGGCGTTGGCCACTGTTAAGCTGGAAACGGTGGTCTCTTATTCTGGAAGCACTTAATAGGTGCCCACCGTTGCCTAATAGGGAGAGACGGACAAATTATATCCATGTGTTCTCTCGAATTCGAACCTGGTCCCTTCGGTGCGGCGGTCAGTGTCACTAAACATTTTCCCCTCTGAATGGCAAAATTTAGATAACAAGTCTTACATAACCATGCTATGTTCGTACTTTCTTAGGTTTGTTATCGTCAATGACATAAATTTCTTAGTATGCAATGCACTCAAATCCCTCTAAAGCAAAAATGAAGACATTATGTAGAATTAGTATAGAGTATATAGATATGATATATCATGTTATATAGTGTAGTTATAATAGCTATACAGTTATAGTATAATATATGGCATAAATCTAGTATAGTATATAGTGTATAATATACTACATAGAATTCGTGCATTATTTTATCACGTCCTGTTTAAACTGTATATATATATATATATATATATATATACTATACTATACGTAGTCTCTATACTATATATTACAAATTACATTCAGTCAGATTTTGGTAAGCAGAAATTAAAGAAAGCAGGAAAAAAATTCGAATAATCCAACAGCTCGGGTTATCGAGAAAAGCTAACTCTAATTTCGAGTAATCCTATTGTGCAAATGTCATAATTTTTTTAACTTTTATCATTTTAATAATTTTTTAAATATTCCAAATTTTACTGAATTGTGCTTTTGGTGTGACAACAGCGCATCTTTTGACAGTTTCAGCCCTCAGTATACCTGAATGATCACTTACTATTTCTATATTTCATGTTAATTATCTGCCAAGAAAAATTGTGCATGTCTGTCGGAGGTTACTAGAATTAAAGCTATTTCACTGTATACGAAAAATATTCATTGCATGCGCACTTGCAAATTCTACGTTGAGGAACATCGTAGAACATTCTGAAAATGAATAATAGCGAACTGTGTGATAAAATTTTACGATCGTAGCTGGCAATTATAATAGATGCAATTTTTCGTCCTTTTGTTGATACATTAAGCAAGACGAATTGAAACATTAACTAGTTAAATGTATGTTATTCAATGCAATAAAATAATCAACTAAAAATTATTATTTTTTCAAATTCTTCTTAACACCAAGTTGGCTCAAAATTTCTCACCGGCTTGTAGAGACATTAGGTATTTTGGAAGGATGGAAAATGAGCATCACCTTCGCCAGGAATCGAACCACGGACCTCTGGAATACGCGCCCAGCGTGCAGACCACCACACCACGAAGGCATGCCAAGAAGGCCGGAGATATACCTTACAGGCTTAGCAATTTAAATGTCGACAATTATAATGCAAAACTGAATAATATATTCTTATCTGAGATAATAAAACCTAGTAACATGGCCTCGAAATGTAGAAACACGCTCTGTCTTACAATCCAATAACCTTGGCTTAAATACTCTAAACCTGATTTGCATTCTGGTAGAAGAACGAAAGAGAGAAGTAACAGTAAAGATCTAAATCATAATAACTGGTTAGATTAACATAATGTAACGTTTCATATTGCTTACGCGACATAGCCCTGATTCCTGAGCTGACTAGTATTAAACGTATCAACACCAAATAATAATAATGTGTTAATATTTCTCTAATGTAACTGATTTATTGCCGGAATTATTCTCTTCTTTTCTATATATAAATAATAAATCAATTTTTCTTGTCAGAACTTCTTTCTGTTACTATCAGGATTGTAAGAAACCTTTTTTTATTCTGAATCACTTATTCACATCTAATTATATAAGTCTGGAATCCTGATGGCTAAATGATGCTTCTAATTTCGGCAGGGTTTCTGTTTTTTCTTTTCTTTCTTTTTTTCTGTACATAATAATCACGTGGCCACTAAGGGCAATAATATTCCAAATCCGCAATACGATCCATACGTTAAGAAAGAAAAAAAATCACAAAATAAACTCAACCTTTCCCTTTCCTCTAGGGAGGGTGGCGGTGTAATAATAAGACAGGAACAGATCTTTTTCTCCACAAAATGGCGGTAGACAGCTTGAGTGACGGTAGAGGATGAAGAAAAGAAAGAAGACACGATTTTCTCTTTTGCTAGAACTGTACTTTTTATTAAGTTTCGAAAGACTAGAAATCAAATACTTGTGAACACTTTTAACACAGTTTTTATTGTTAGTTATTTATTGTCTCTATGCAATTTCTTTCAATTATTTCTGGAGAGGAATGTATTAAGTATTTTCAGTTGTTTAGTATGTTCTGAAAGAAATGTTTTAGTTCATTTGACGTATATCAAATTTTCATTCGAACTGTAGTAATAAAGTTTTCATTCTAGTTATTTTATGCACTTCTAAATTAAGAGTTCGGGGAAATGAGGAAGAAAATGTCTTAGAGAGTAATGTAGGAAAATATGTATGTTTAATAAAATGATAATGAATTAATTATATTGCTTGTTAACGATTAGTAATACTTTTAATAATTCTAATTAATGGTTTCTTGAAATTAAACTTACTATTTTAAATATTTCAAAGGACCTTCCGTTATAGAATTTTAATAAAATTCTAAGAAGTTCTTTTGAACTGTAACTACATAATTTTTTTCTAACACTTAAACAAAACGTACATTATAGTATTCTACAGTGTCGTTTAGGGACAAAATATAAAACTTACTGATAAATTTGTAACTGAGGTCTTTTGAACTTTAATTTTCTTTTTAGTTTCGTCATAGTGAGACTTTTAGTTTTTATTAACCAAAACACCCATGCGTAAAAATAAACAGAGAGTGAAAAATAAAAATTGAAATTTAATTATAAATAAAAGACAAATATGTTTGGAAAAATTATTTTGCGCAGGTTTCTATCTTCAAAACCCATGTGCATATAGCTGCAATACATCGCACTCCGCATGCATTTAATGGCTCCAGAAATGAATGGAAAATAAGAGATTCAAAGAAGAAAATACAGTCATAAAATGTAAACAAATTTACATATTAATTATTAATGGACAAATGAAAATTAATTAATCCTAATTACAAATAAATGGTTGCGACCAAAATTATTTATTCTGACGCATAGTTTCGGGAATACTAAGGTGCTGAACTTATATCTAAGATTATAATCTGTTTACATAGATGGTTTTAAGATAATTTTCATTTTCTTTGCATATTTGCGCAAGACAGAGCTTAATATACTTTAGAAAACCGAAAAGAAAATCCAGTACTCAAAGTGAATGGGGAATTATACAAGAACTGTTACAGTAACGGTTGATTTAGAATTGCATAAAATAGCCAGAATGAAAATTAGATTACTACAGCTTTTACATTTCCAACGAAAAAAGATGAAATATGAATTTATCAATCGATAATGTTTGTATTAATAGCCATATTTCAGTTCAACTAATCTATACACGAATTTCATCTATAACCAATAAAATTTAATACAGTAATTATTTACTTTGTAGAGACATTAGGTATTTTTTTAAAGCAGGTGAGTTAAAAAATGTGCAGTGTCCTCGTCAGGAATCGAACCACGGACTTCTCGAATACGCGCAGAGCGTGCTGACCACTACACCACGAAGGTATGCTAAGAAGGCGGGAGAAATACCTTATAACTAATATTTCAAGCCTGTGGTATCCTTCGAAATGTTTGTCTTAATTGAATTTACATATATGAAAATTTTGAAATTCGATCTTTATCAGCTTGATTTTGAAAAGCTACTTTATTAGTTTTCTATAAAAGAGTAAGACTTAATTTTTTTGCAAAATAATTTGCTTCTCGGAATAGCAACTAAGAAATTATTCTGGTACATTTTTTTTATTAGAATCAAATCATACATATCTTTAAATTCTTCGGTATCATAAGTAAATTATTCTAAGAATAATTTACACTACCTCGTGCGTATCTTTATTAGAATGAATAAAATTATATGCTACCTTAAATAAATTGCATGTTCACAATCATTTTACATATAATGCAATCTACTAGTTAAAGAATTTGTTATCTACACACTTAAAAGATTTTAAACAGTTAAAAAATTGCTTATCTTAAAAAAAAGAATTGCTTATCTTAAAAAAAAGAATTGCTTATCTTTTTAAATTGTTTATCTTTTCTTAAAACGGAATTGCTTATCTTTTTAACCAGTTAAATAATTTGTTACCTACACACTTAACAATTTTAATTAAATAGGTATGCATATTTATACGTATGCATTAAGTCTGGAGTATAATAATGCGAAACACAAGAAGCTTTTTGCAGAAGTTAATGTGGGGTAGACACATGTGCGACTAAACCACTCAGTACCCCAAAATGCATACAAATGTCACAAAATATCTTACTTATACAAACAAGCATTTTAGATAAGATTTTAATAAAAAAAAAGGTACCGTTTTTATGCATTAGTATCTTTGTGAGTAGTAAAATCAGAGCAGAGCTTAAAAACAGAGAAATCGTGATGCTTTAACCATAGTAAATAGTCCTCTACAGATTTTAACTAGTCGAATGATATAGGCATCTAAGTTTACTATTCATCGGCAATATATTTATGTAAAATTCCTGAAAACAGATTTAAACATAGAAAATCCGAACTGTGGCCACACGACCATCGAAACGTGTATCAATATTTTACTGTCGAATGAATATTTGTAGCTTTATCGATCTTCATTCTGCCTGTGGCTACAAGGAGGTGAGCTGTGCATGAAATCTGAGATTACATGCCCTCAAACCGGGAATGTTAATAGTTTCCGACCTCAAATAATCCCGGAAAGAGAAATCTTTGACTCGAGACACTTTCCTCTTTATTCAAACAGAGTTTATATGAAATGTTCTCAGCGAGGTTGGGAATTAATATCAGAGTGTTTCTGACTTGCTGGAAATAGGTCCTATTATCGTGGGATATTCTATGCAAATATTAAATATCTTTTAGTCGAAATATAAAATATTGCTTGCTTACTTTTGTTTTAGAATTTATTAATAATTATTAAATATCTCAAATGCATCTACTGCTTAGTTTCATTTGCCTCATTAAAGTCAAATGCAGATATTTTTGTATCAGAATATGTAACGAGGATACACTCTTCGTTTCTTTACTTATAAGTTTTTTTCATTTTTAATTCGGTAATTTAAATTTTGAAATCGTTCTTTGTCTTAATTTTTTGAGCTTGTAAATTCCCCTTCGTTCTAGACTAATTAGAAAATCAATTGATACCAATCGATATACTTCGCGTGACTAATCCCTGTTTATCACTAAAAAGAAATTATAACGAAGAAGTTCATTTACTTTTAAGAGAAAATTATTGTGAAGAGTCATTTTTCACTGATTAAACGCTAAAAGTATCTGACTTCAAAGGGCTAGTGGACTATAGTTCGACTATATGTGATATGTGCATAAAGCTGAAATATTCTAATGCTGCGATTCGCACATGGGCACAAAATTTCCGTATTCCAGGCAAGTTAGTTTTTTAATCGTGTCAGAGTAATGTTTCCGTAAATGATATTACAGCTAAACTAACTGTAAGTAAATAAATCAAAGATGAGATGGGAAAACGAGAATTTATCTATGTAATAAAATGTGCGTTATATTACATATGTAAACTATATAAAAATTAATAACTACATAAATCACTAACTATGTAACTACGTAAAAATTAAGGAAAAACTACATTAAAATAATTCTCATAAATTTATAGAAAGTAATAAAAGAGCCCTGGTAAGAAAGGTTAAAAATTAGTACTTCTGGCCTATAGCCGAATACCTGAAGAAGTTCCATTACTGTAATAAACAATCAAGAGTTATGCAGTCTCCTTTGTAACCGTAAAGACGTTTGAAATTCGCTGCATATCATTGGATAGCTTAGGTCACCAAATGAACTTGCTGGCAGTTCTGTGTTGCTGTGAAAGTTTTTCACTGTCAAATTTGGTGATAGTTCGGTGAAGTATGCTGCTGCCAGGTATTAAGTTAGTTTGGCTTTGGCTTCGTATTAATTTTTCATGGACAGGAAGTGGTCCATTGATTACTTTCGAAAATTGCCGCTTATGCACTTTGATATTCTACACAATGGACCTTAAAAATAATGTATATGGAAGTGCTATGAAATACACTATTATTTCCGCTTTCAGAATTCAATTCTGTAGTCACATTTCGTGGTAGGTGGAAGATTAGCTTTTTGATCTTATGGTGTCAGAATGTTCTTATGGGTCTTGATCCTACAGATGTAAGATAACCTGGACAGAATATACAAAATCAAATCCCATGTTGGTCTTCGTCTTCATGTCTGGAAGCAGAACTGCTAGATGAACACTGTTTGACAAATGCTGTTTTATCTCCAACTTGAGAGTGTTCAAATACTTTCAATTATAAATTATATGATTGACACTAAGGACCATGAATGATGATATTTTGATAGGAAAACGTCTTGATGGTAAAATGCAAATATTGGCTGGAATATTTAGGATAAGAACAAAATGTTTAGTTCCATTAATACTAAATTTATTCAAGGCAGATGAAAATAAGCTAGGTAAATGAAATGAAATGTTACTAAGCTTATTAAATGCCGGATGAAAATACGAAATCTGGTCACTGAGCAGAATCTTGATCTATAATTTAAGTCCATTTCCTTATGTTGCAACATGCGTGAATGGTTCTTGGCTTTTTAGATCAAGATGTATGAATCTAAAAATTGAGTCCTTTCGTTCATTTGCCTTCTTTAATTAATGCATTTCAGTCATAGGAATTAATTTAATGGTTCTATTGTCACCAGTGGGTTGGAAACGCTATATGTCCACTCTATATCTATTTGATCATTACTCAGAAATAGTACACAATAAATGTGCTTGAAGTGTAAATGCTGCATAAACTCATCAAACGAAAAAGGGCAAATGATTCGAAATACATGCTTCTTTCTTAAACAGAAGCTGACACGGAGATTTTCTATAGTCTTTTGCTATCGCTATTCAATGTCATATATACATATACTGCAAACCTTTTGAAATATACGCATATTTACCCATACTTCTTTCGAAAAGGTTAAACTTTTTCAACGTGAGTAGATAACTCCTAACTTTGATATCAAAATGAAAAAAGTTCTTTTAAGTAAGTTTTTAAATCTAAGTAAATTGTTTCATGATAGTGTTTTAACTTTGTATTTCTGAAACATGAAAAATATTACCTAGTATTCAGTAATGAATATTATTAAAAAATGCATATCGAATTACAAACATACGACGAGTTATAAGGTCTGCTATATATACCCTTTTTGTTTAAACAGCATGTTAAAAATTTTAGACAAATCTTAAAGTAATTTTTCTAAAGGAATTACTCTATGTTCGACGCATAAAAATTTCATATTTATCATAATACGAACACCTAAATTGCTCACTAAACGATATTCAATTCCCAAATCCTGTTATTTCTATATACGCAACAGTATATTCTGAAAATTTTTAAATAGAATCACTTGACATTTGGGAGGGGGAATTCCAAATTTACTTCTGTATGTGTGGCCTCGAGACTCTCCTGTCAGCTTAAGTTACATTTTGTTAACAATTAATGATTTTGTAAAGAAGTTACATGATGGTATGAACATCAAAGTTCACATGAAAACAAAATTCTTCATATATTTATTCTGTGGTTTCTCGGTAAAACTCATGAACTAAACAGAGAATAAATTGTAGGGTCATTAGGTTTTTATTATTATTATTATTATTATTTAACAGGAGAAGTGAAAAATGTGCAATGCTGTCGCCTGGACCTCTCGAATACGCATCAAATGTGGTACTATTGCACCACGAAGGCATATGGGGAATGGAAGGAGAAAATGCCTTATAAAGTACTTGCATACACCATTAGTAAATACGGATTCGGTGTACTTAAGAATATCGAGAATATGGTCCTAAAACGTATAACTATGATAGTAGTAAATATGAGCTAGGCATGGGGAAGGATCCTCCTAAACAGCGAAATAAGTTTATGCATCCAGAGTTAGGAAATAGATATGATGTTTTGATTTACCACAATAAGCATACACCAGATATACCAATTTAATTAATAAAATATGTCTCTTGTTTTTCATTCTTTAGATCCTTTCTTGCAGGCTTACAATGTCACTCTATTAATCACAGTGTTTGATTTCCTCTAGTTAAGCATGCTTTGTCTTCTGTAATTTTTTTAACATTATCGATGACTCGCCTGTCTTTCGGAACAATGAAATCTCAGAGATGGTGAATTTTTCAAATTGGACACAAACATTCGTGAATTTCATTTTAAGCAGCGCACTATTTGTTTTGAGTAAGCTCTTTTGATTGTTACTGTTAATGTTTAACTTCTAAATTAATAAGATTTGGTTTGGTTTATGTCATTACGGCAAACCCTTGAGAACTGTCAGCCTAAGAGGAGGGATGCCTTTGTGGAGAACTTTCTAAGGGAAACTTGGCTCGTATATGCGTCACACACGAGGAAAACCACGAAAACGCCCATGCCGCCAGCTCATTCGTGGAATTCGAATGTCAGCTCAAACTACAAGTGTTCAGCGAATTTACCGCTCGGCCGCTGGTGGTGCGTAATTGAAAGGCATATTTATTAACGATTGAAAGTTTAGTTATTCATGATGCAACGAAATTCTATTTAGAACATTCTTAATAATATAATTTTATGTATCATAGGTTTACAAGTATTTAGTGAATTTTTGAATTCTTTGGCTTGTTTAGCTCATATTGTTTAAATAATTTTGAGGTACTGTAGCATAGAATAAAACATCGATTGCAATGTCTACAATTTTCCTCAGAGTTTCATAAAGTTAATTATTAATTTTAATTTTAAAATTATCTTCATTCAAAGATAAATTAGCGAAAAGTTGTAGATTCATGAAACAATATACAACTTAAATACGTAATATGGGTTTTAAAAAATCAGATACTGTGAATCTAATATAAATATCAACTATTAAACACAATGTTTTATTTCTTTCCCATACTATTGAATTTGAAAAAGATATCACGATTTATTTCACAAAGAAGGAAAATAGGAAAATATTCTGTTCCTTCAGCTATAATAACAGCTGCAAATGATTGAATATTCGCTAACTTTCAAATTGAAATCCCGTCAGAAAACCACAGCCCATGAAAGTACCCCTGCTGTGGAGTACTCATGAAGTACTGAAATGAAATTGAGACCGCGGGTTATTGTATTGTATATCAAAGACATTTAGCGTACTCTTCGTTAATTATTTCGGTTGATGTGTCTAAATATAAATGCTTCTATAGTATGGGAAGAAAGAGTCTAAAATATATTACATATATTAAGTTCGTGTCACACTGCATTCTGCTTGAAGAATTAAGATAAAATTATAAATTCTTAATATTCTTGAGCAGAAGCAATTGAATTAATAACAATTAGCTATTGAATTTATATCTATTAGCTATTTAATTAATATTGAATTAATATCAGTTGGCTATTGAATTTATATCTTTTAGCTATTGAATTAGACTGAAGAATTCTATATAGAGTGCGCATAAATATAAGATTGCACAGAACATTTGACACAATTTCATATGAGTGAAAGCATTTTGTATCTGTTAATTATAAAAAAAAATATTTTGCCTGAATTTAAACTAATTACATGTGATAATCATGAGCTCAGAAATGAAATTCCTATTTAAATATAATGTTAAGTATAGCTAATAGTTTAACATAAACGGTTTTAGGAAGTGCTCAATTGCTTATCCTTTTTAAACTAAGTTGAGTACGTGAAAATTGTAATATAGGATCTCTCTGATACCATGTTTATGCATTCCTTGAGAATGTTTCTTACTTGAAGATAAGAACATATATTTTTTCTAATGCTTTGCATTTCTAAAGAAAATTCACGTATTTATTATTTTTAAATTGTCTTAAATTAGATCATCTGGAAGAATTCGGCTTGTGCTTGAGCAGTTGATAATTCACCTGTTGGAATACACTAAATAAATGCATGCATTAACATTTTCGGAAACAAGCAAAATTCATCTTTGCCTTTCAAATTAATTAAAAAAATTTCGTGAAAAGTTATAACGTGTTCTCCATTGTTAGATTTAAATTATTTGTACTGTCATTATTATCTATACTTCTACTCATGTCCTCTATAGTCGTTGCTGCATAGTCTTAAAATGCAAAAATAAAGAATAAAGAAATAAAGAAATTCCTCATATTTTCTATACAAACTAGAGCTTTCTGGAAGAATTCGAACAGGAATATGCTTCGAATTCTGGGTAATTAAAAATTATAATAATTTTCACAGGTAACACGAAAAACACCCGACATTTTAAAAACTCAATCGAAAACACTTATTTCATTTTAGCCATTAGTAAAATTGGAATTTCAATAATTACTGTTCAGTAATTTTATGAATATAGTTGCTAAATTTCTTTATTCTGTGATCAAACTAAATGTGAATGCTCATCAGCGGCCGAACGGTAAAAGCCGCTGAAAATTGGTAGTTCAGTCCCAGGCTCGAGTCTAGGCAAACGGACTGACTGCATGCTCCTTTTCGCGTTTTCCCATGTGTGTAACTTGGATAAGAGCCCGTTTCCCTTACAAAGACCTCCACGAGCATCCCTCTCTTTCCGTCTGGTGCCAAATTTCAAAGTACATACTAAATAAAAGACAAAAAAAGAAACTGAAAGTGAAATAACATGTCTTTGGTTGAATTCTTTTGAAATGAAGTCATAGTAAAAAAAAATTTAGTTCAAAAATAAACATCAATACACTTCACAAAACTTACCAATGTCTTTTATAAATCAACACCACAAAAGGTTTCACATGACACTTCAGACTTCTTTCAATGAAGATATATTTAAAAATTTGATGAAATAAAAGGGCCTTCAACGAAAAAGAAGCGTATCAAATTCAGCGCTTCTTTTCCTTTCTTTCTTCGCTTATGTATTCCGAAGAAACTCGGAAGATCAGAATTTATCAATAAATAATACAAGGAAATGGCGAAATTTCTCTAGTGTATACGTATGAAGACTGGGGAATGTTTTTCAAAACTGTTATCCCGCTTGTTGTATAAAAGCACTTTTAGCGGATTTTAGTTCTGTTTCGCAAAAAGGGTAGGTTTCGATATTATCCTTCGAACGTTTTATGATACCCTCCGTATGTTTTCAATAAATCTTCACTGACAATGAAACTCATGATGATTTAGTTTCACTCATCTATCAAATATGTTTACTTTTGTTTGATTGGCTCATTGACAGACACAAAGGCTATTTTCCTGATGTCTTTGAGAAGAAAGTCTTGGAGAAATAGGGACGTTTTGCCATTTCATATAAGGAAAATCTCTTTTTTTCGCGAAACCAATCCTTTCGATAGGAACATAACAGGAGACCAACTGCCAGTGTTAGTAGTTTACAGTCCGCTATTTGATGGATACATAATTTTGAAGAGAATATACCAAATGTATTCGATTAAAGTGAAGAATAGTTTATAATACTTGCTATGGATTCCAAATAAATTAACTACGCTAGTATAACAAACAATAACTTATTATGTTCTGTGAGGAGAATTATCGTCACTAGATTATCTATCCATTACTGCTATGCAGCGCACCTAAACATTTCCTTTTGTACGCACAGAAAAATTGAATGAAAAAGGATTTTTAGGTTACTGTAGGTTACTCTGAACCTTCTTTATATATAGTAGATCGCAGTCCATATATTTTAGCCATGTTTAGTTTTTAAAGACCCTCATTTTTCAAAGAAATCTTCGAGATGTTTTTTAGCATATAAAAGGAACTGTTTGAAAAGAAATTTATATGTTATTTTCTTGGCTATATGCTATTATATTCTATAATAGTTTTAAATTTTTACCTTGAAATCTTGCCTAAAATCGAACGGCAAACATCAGGTGTGCCCAGAGTAGGCTCACTGAGAAACTGGGACAAGACCAACACCTGTATCTTTGTTTCCCGGCAGCTCATCGGTCAGGTCATTCATAACAGAAAGGTGGGTCCACATCTGTGTTTCATTTCCTGTTTTTCTCTTTCTTCTTTTCTCTTTTTTTTTGGGGGGGGGGGTTATCAACTAAGAAATTGTTGGGGTAATTTTATCAGTTAGCCGTTTCCAAACATTCCAAGTTTATTCTAGCTCAGCACTTGTAACGTTCCCATCTGTCTAGAACATTTTCATCGTAAGCGAGGAAAGACTTGTAGGAAGAAGTGACGTAGCGACTGGAAAAATAGTTGGGACAAGTCTACTTATCTATACTATTAAAAATTGTGCTCACCTGTCTGTTTATTTGTGGCATTATCTCCTCCGGAACAGCGGGAAGTTGAGTTTCAAGAGAAGTACCACCGGATTTCAAATATTCGTGGGAAGCCATTTTGACCATTCTCATCTTCGTATGACTTTATTCAGCCGAGATATTAATTAAAAACTCTGAAAGCGCTAAGTTTTGCCCTCTTTTTTCCGAATGGCAACAGTCTCGCACACTGGAGATAAAAATCTGCTTTATTTCGAAAGGTGTTGCTACTGTTCTCTTTCAAATCGTAGAGTTTATTAATAAAGCACTTGTAAATATTACAAAATACGAAAGAAACATTGTCAAACATTACATATATTATTATTATTATATAAGGTCATATTTTGATGCTGAAGGAAGAACGCGATTGTATGTGACTTCATTGTATGTCAAAAATATTTCATTTACGTCAGTATCTTAAATAAATAAATTTCCAGTCGCTGCTGGTAGCACACCAGCAGACATTTATTTACCAGCAGAGATTTAGTTTCAAGTTAGGATAATTGGTATGGTATGATGTTGCCACTTTAATTCTTTTATTGACATTGAGAAAAAAATTATATTACATTAAATTTAAATCATGACGCCATACGTATGTGACAAAAAATTTTTGTTTCCTGGTTTGGCATCAAAAAGGTTATTTACGAATTATCTGTTGCATGGAAAGAATGAGCTGATTTCCTTCATATTGAAATATTTTTAGCATTTTCTTTTCAGGTGCACATAGGACTTAGGAATTTTGCTTTGGCTGCAGCCTGCTCATCTGGCGGGTTTGCCCACTAACATTTTATAAAATTTGCTTATTGTTTAAATTTTATTTATATTCACGGGATAAATGCAATTTATTTACCAGTTTTATAAATTTTAAAGGAAAATCGATTCTTTGACAACATTGTATTTCATATTTATTTTTGACAAAAGGAAAAATGAGTTCTTGGACTTGAATCTGAAAAACAAAATGTATGGGAAAAAACGGCGGAAAACTAAAGTAAGCGAAACCCTTGTATAAGAGAGACTTTGTAAACAGTAAATTAATTAATTGGAATGTTAGAACCTTGTGGTTAAAAGATGCAAAAATGAAAGAAGTAAATTAAATAACATATCCTTAGTAAAACTTAAACATAAAGGCTTCAAGTTTAAATTACAGTAAATGTTTAAGAACCTTCAATTAAAATCCTCCAATTTTTCAGTCTTTCAAAATAAAATCAAGCTTTTTTATTGAAATGCTTACGCTGTCAATAGGATTAAATCCGTTAATTTAATACTGCAATTCATGCGAGATCACTGTGCATATTTACCTCAGAGTGGATGTCATGAACACACTATCCTGACCTGATACCGTGATGAGTGGACACCGTTCCTGACCTGATAGCGCTCACGTGAATTGCTGTGATCGTAGCAAAATATTCATGATGTACATTTCCTTAAAGCTGAAATCACTCAAGCAGTGTCATATTCGAAATCCATTTAAGGAATCACTAAAATCTAAAGCTACCAGGCCATTCATTTATCACAAAGTATAGTGAGAACGTAAGGGGTTGTTTGCTTTAAAAATGTTATATTCTTCACCTTGAATGGTTTAGTGGCTGACAGATCTGACTGCCAGTGAGAACTGCAAAGTTTGGATAAGAACCCTGCTTAATACTTGTTTATTTATGTGTACCCTTTCTCAGCTTATCACGGATGTAATATCGGTTCACTCTTTATGATGCCCATGAACAACATTTTTGATTATGAGACAACTGCGTGACTGATGGATTTGGCCATTCTTTATGAAATTTTAAGAAGCAAGTGTCCTGCCACTTGACAAAGCCATTTTTAGCTTATTGTACAGCATTGAACTTTTTATATTTTGATAAATGTATTAAACGTTTCGAAAAAGAAAACAGCAAGACAGCATCAGAAGTCAAAATTTCTAGTAGGTGTAAGTCATAGCACGGACAATACAATAGCGAGACAAGGTAGGTATTTGCCTCTGGTGAACGTGCAGGAGGGGTGTCAAATTAGCAAAAAATTTAGAAATGCCTTTTAGAAAAATTAATTATAATTGTTAATTTTCAAACTTAAAGCGCTTCTAAAAATTGAACTTGACACTATTTGGTTTTAAAACACAATGTTTAAGCAACAAAAAGCTAGCGCAATATATTTTGGACAGTGCGTTTATTTGCATTCGTTCATGTATTGCCAGCTATTTGGTTTCCGTTAATCACTTTTCAGAGTCTTCTGCTAAGTCAAGCTATCAAACTTAAATTTTCATTTTACTCATTATAAAGTCAGAGCGAAATTGCCTAAGTACGAATTAAATAGTTTGCATAATTATTTTGTCTTACGAAGACATCATGCGATTGCATAAGCCAAAAAGGAATCGTATAGCAGTTTCTTACTCTGTTTCGTATAATGCTTGCTGTTGCACGAGACTGCTGTTACATTTCGAGTCTATCCTGTTGTATCCATATTTTATTTGCCTTCGAACTTGCACAATTGTGGTTGCTTCTGAAACTTATAAACATAGCTGGTTGTTACCCCAATCGCAGTACATTTTCTCTCAAGTGCCCTGTCCCATGGACTTAACTTACAAACGGAAATCACGAACACAAAAAATCATAAAAACAGAAGAAAATATTCTGTCAACATTTTATTGAATGTAACTAGCTTAACCGCTTAACGACCGAGATATCCCGAGAATAGATGCCGCTTCGATTCTTTTATGAACGAGTTAACTTGAGTGCTGAAAATTTTACGGTCATTTAATATCATCGCCCATAATATCGCGTAGCAATCGACACTCTGCCACGCACATGTTTTCTTAGCTGTGTGAGGGGTCCAAGCGGCTTTTGTGATTATCCGGTCGAAGTGATTACCCTCGAGCAGTAATGGCGGTATTATTGTCCAGGCTGTGATGTGCTGCTATGTGTTACACCATGTTTCAGATTGTACCATACTGTAAATGACACTCATAGATCGTATAATGTATTTACTTGATTATTACTTTAGGTCTTATAACCTATTATTACCTAGACTACAATTCTGTGTTACCTTTGTCTAGATTTTTTTTTGGGGGGGGGCTGCTTCAATTAAGCCCGAGTCAACTCGGGTAATGCCATAAACCATAATAACTATCTTGTTTTTCTCTCGAAAATAGGGCTTTTTTGTGCGTCTTACAAAGCTACATCTAGTGATATCTGTACATAATGGAAATGGAATAAAAAAACTGGGATTTTCGGCATAATTTTTATTATGAATTCGGTCATTAAGCGGTTAATTTTAATGGTGGCATCTTTAACCCTTTTCGGCACGCTACCTTTTAAGTCAGAGTTTGATTTAAAAAAAGGTAGGCAGTCCAATTAGGCCTAGAGGAGTGTACAAGTAAAATTTTGTGAAGATAGCAGTTATCGTTTTAATTCTGTGGGTGTGCCCAAAAGGGCACACTGATTGAATAGAGGTTCGAAAAGAGTGCTGAAGCGAGCATTGTTGTTAATGAACTGACCGATGAGATGCGGAGAAACAAAGAATACAGACTCTCAGTTGTCCTAGATTATCGGTGAGTCCGGTCTGGGCACACCTAGGTTTCGCCGTTTGATTTTAGGCAAGATTTCAAGGTAAAAATTTAAAACTTATATAGAATAAGGAGATTAGCATACAGTCAAAAAATAACATAGAAATTTCTTTTCAAACAATTCCTTTTATACTCTAAAAAAATCTGGAAGATTTCTTTGAAAAAGGACGGTTCTAAAAAACTAAGCATGGCTAAAATAGATAGACTGGTTTGTGTTGAGCTGTCATCTACTATAAATAAAGAAGTTTCAGAGAAATTGATAGTAACCTATGTCATGCCTCGCGCTCGTTCAAACACGAGGTGGGTTCTTCTGTGTATGCTTACCATAGTGGGAAAATAACACTTGTCCGCTTTGACATTTTCTTCACTAATTTATTACACCAACTGCACTATGGATACACCATACAACGAGTACACTGTAAAATAAACTATATACAATATATATATATATATACAAGGCGCGCAAAAAAAAATTAAAACATATTTCTTTTCTCTACGTTCTCACACGGCATGCTCGCCGGTCCAACTCCCAGTGCCCTCTCCTTCCAGCCTTTCTTCCCCCCCACCAGCCTGCCTCGACCGGTTTTTCCGGGGTAAGTCACTTCCGTTCTTCCTCTTTCATCAGGGGAAGGAACTTCACACCTCCCCTCTGGTTTGTAAATATTTACGACTGAGTCGAAAAATTTGAAACCCATATTATTTTGGCACTTACCAGGTAGTCCCTCTTTTCCGGGACACAGCACAAGGAATCACAGTAAAATCAGAGAGCAAAAAAAAAAAAGGGTCATGCTACAGTTATAAACACTAACACAAAAAAGAACACTTAAAACACATAAACATAAAAACTGCACATGTCCAAATTTCTACAGCGATACAAACAAAACATTGCAATATCAACTCACTGACACTTCTTTAAGGAATAATTCGTTTACTAATATACCCTAATAACACAATCTTTTCCAGAGTAACCACAATAATACAAAAAAATAATAAATGAAAATTACAATATCTATATACTTTTTGCCATACTAGCATTGAACATTGTCCTTTCTAGTGTTACAATAATAAACAAACACACACAAAAAAAAATATATGATACCAACATTAGTTTCTTTTTTTTTCTCCAATTTAGTTCAGATTATTGGTCACTTAAACATTCGTGAGGGATCCTCGACAATGCGTCTGCATCGGAGTTTTTAGCTCCTGGTTTATGCATTACAGTGACTTGGAAGCGGGATAGAGCTAATGCCCATCTCTGTAATCTAGCATTCCGGGGTATCCCTTCGGTTAAGTACTTTAATGGGTTATGGTCTGTATGCAACAGAATTTTATTTCCGTATGTCCAAGTTCCGAACTTGTCGAGAGCCCAAATAATTGCATACGCCTCTCTTTCTATAGTGCTCCATTTAGACTGAGCGCTAGTTAATTTCTGGCTAGCAAATGTTATCGGTCTAGCTTTCCCATACTCATCTCGTTGAAGTAAACACGCTCCAATACCTATTAGTGAGGCGTCTGTGTTAATTTCAAAAGGTTTTCGTATATCCGGCGTATATAAAGACGATGCCGTGCACAAAGCATCCTTTAATTCTTTGAATGCCTTCTCGGCTTCAGACCCCCAAGGTATATCATTAGGTATAGATTTTCTCGTGAGATCAGTTAACGGCCTAGCTACTTTTGCATAATTCGGAACATACTCTCGATAGTAATTATATAACCCCAAAACTGATCTTAATGCCTTTTTGGTTCTAGGTGGCTTCAAATTTTTAATGACCTGCAATTTCTCTGGATCTGGGCCATGTCTGCCTGAGCCTACTATGTGACCTAAATACTTTACCTCCGACTTGCCAAAAGAGCATTTCTCTAAATTAGCCGTAAAGTTCAATGTCTGTAAAGTACTGAGTATGGCTCTTAAATGTTTAAGATGTTCTTCCCACGTTGACGAATAGACAATTATATCATCGATGAAACTTTCAGCATAATCACTATGTGGTCTAAGAGCTTGATTCATAACTCTTTGGAAAGTTGCGGCAGCACCTGACAAACCGAACGGCATCACTTTCCACTGATACTGACCCTTCGGAGAAACAAAACTCGTCAGATATCTACTTTCCTTCTCCATAGGGATTTCCCAATACCCCTTAAGAATATCTAGCGTAGACAAATAACGTGCTGCCCCTGCCTTATATCGAAGCTCTTCTGCGTTTTGCATAGGAAATGGGACAATCTGACTTTCCGCATTAAGCCCTCGATAATCACAACATAAACGTACGCTTCCGTCCCGTTTCGCTACACACACAATAGGGTAAGCAATCTCTGCTGTGGAAGGTTCAATTAAACCTCTTTCTAACAAATCAGCAATTTGCTTTTCCACCTGTGGCTTCAACGCCTCAGGTACCTTATAAACATGAGGTTGCTTTCTTTCAACTCCCGTTTTTAACCTGATACTGTGGGATCCTACCTTCGCACATTTAATCTCCCCGTCAAACACTACATGGAAAGATTTGATTAATCTGCTCAACTGATCCCTTTGTGACCTATCTAAATGTTTCCATTCCTCTGAAACACAGATCCTATCTAAAAGTTTGTCTACTTTAGGGTTTCTTTGAATAGGTGCGTGCTGCACCTCCCCAAATTCTGTGTCAGCCTCATAGATTATCCCTACTGCATTTATAGGCTGTATATATTTCCGTAACTTATTTTGATGCAAATGTCTAACAGATTCATCTGGCAATTTTACCAAATATGAATGTGGAGACTTTTTCGCAACTATTTCTCCAGGTCCTGTCCATTTCGAGCAAAGTTTATTTGTTGACGTTGGTATCAGTACTACTACCTCATCTCCTATCTCGAATTCATTTTCCTTAGACTTCAAATTATGATGCTGAACATATTTCTGCTGTTTAGCTTCCGAATTTTCTTTAGCGAATTTCTCTGCCTCCTGTAACCTATTTCGGAGAGAAATTAAATATTCAGTAACTGATTCCCCAACTCCTTGTGGTAATACCGTCTCATCTACCCAACTTGATTTAAGTATCGCCAGTGGCCCCACTGGCACCCGACCACACATCAGCAAAAATGGTGAGACTCCGGTAGTTGAATTCGGTATCTCCCTATAAGCCCATAACAAATATGGTAGCTGCTTATCCCAGTTTCTTCCTTGAGTATTTATCGCGTGATGCAACATTGACTTCATTGTTCCTATCCACCTTTCCACCAGCCCGTTTGACTGCGGATACCCTGGCGTAGAAAATTTTGGCGAGGCCCCTAACCTAGTTAAAAATTCTTGTGTTAGCTTAGCCTTAAAGTTCGTTCCGTTATCCATGGCTATCATTCTCGGAACTCCTGTTCGCATGAAAATATCAATGAAAGCGTCACATGTAGCTTTCGCTGTTATCGCCTTTAGTGGAATTGCCTCCGGCCATCTGCTATGTTGATCAACAATACATAACACATACTGGTGCCCTCTTGAAGATTTCGGCTCAATCGGCCCTAAAACGTCCGCATTAACCACTTGAAATGGAAGTTCTGGTCTCCCTACTGCTGTAATTGGAGCCCTATCCTTCACTTTAACTTTCCTTCGTAGCTGGCATTCCTTGCAAGCTTCACACCACTTCCGCACCTCCTTTGACAATCCTTCCCACCAAAACGACCTTTTTAATCCTTTCCGCCGTCTTCTTTGCTGCGAAGTGCCCCCCTTGTAAGCTTTCGTGAGCCAACTTCACAATTTCTTTCCTGCGGCTTTGAGGAACAACTAACTGACTACATCGCTGCCCATTGACACTTCCCGTGTGGTACAAAATTCCTGACTCCAGCCAATACCCATTCTTGTTATTACGTGCATCCATGAACGCGCTTTCCAGCGAAATACATTCCGCTTGCTCCTGTCTAAAACGTTGAGTTTGCGATAAGGGTGGGTTATCAGCTGACACTTGCTCACTGCCTCCCACTTCTACTTCCCCCTCATCTTTACTCCTTACCAACGGTGTAGTACGAGCTATTTCCGCTTCACCTTCGACCTCGTGACTGGCTTTTTCTGTCGATTCCTTTCCGTCCAAGTTACTCGATACCTGACCAACTCCCAATACTAGTTTTTCTTCCTTATTTTCTCCCCAATAAATATCTCCTTGTTCCCTGAGAAGTCTAAAATCTCGAGGTGTCACCAGCGCTTCCTCGTTCAAATTATGCACTACTGCTGCATGAACGTTTACATAAGGCTGTACCTCCTCTTCTCCTGACCAGATACTGATAGGTACTGTAACTAATTGGGCTTCTACCTGGGGTCCCACGGCGGGTTGTAACCATATCTTCCCTTCAGACTCCAAATATTTCTGTGGAACTACCGATTTCCGGATTACAGTAACTTCTGCTCCGCTATCAATCACTCCTTTGAATCTAGCGTTGCCTATCTGTAGTTCTATCCTAGGTAATTCCCCACTTGCCCTAGTTAACGGAATTTCTTCTGCATAGTTAGCTAACTTCAACCCTACGCATATTTTATTTAATCCCTTTGATTCCACCTCATCCGTATCCTCTTTTCGCTTCCTCTCTTGGGTTTTGCTATCAGGTTTATCGCTGGACAAAAACGCTTTATGTGTCCTTCACCCTGACACTGAAAACATTTTAGAACTTTCTTATTTGCCTGCATCATTCCTTGAGGTTCTAAAGTTTTTACCCCTTTGTACTTCTCCTTATCAACCCTGTAATCAGAACTGAAATTCCCCTTACTCTTATTTGGTCGTCCTAATTTTTCCCCTTGTCTTATCGGTTCCTGTTTTGGTCCCACTTTATTTACTTCCTGAGCACTCGTATTGTAATTTCTAGGCATTGCTGCAACGTAATTATCCAAATCATTTGCAAGCTCTGACGGAGATAACCAGTTTTCTACCTCTTTTAACAGTATATGCGCCTTAACATTTGCGGGTAATTGATCTTTTACTTGATCGACAATCAATAGTTCTCTTAATTTATCAAAATTCTTAACTTTTCTGGATTCTAAGTAGAAATCAAGTGCTGCCTCAACCCTCGCTATGTGCTGAGTATACGTTTCCTCATATCATTTTACACATTTTTCTAAATTCTTTTTATGTTGCAATGGGGTAATCTGGAATTCTTTTAATACTGTATCTTTAATCTTAATATAATTATCCAAATCCCTTTCACCCAGAGTTGAAATCAAACTTTTAACTTTAGTTTTTAAACTCTGCAAAATAATTTTCCCCTTATGTTCTTCAGGAATTTTATAGAGATTAAACATCATTTCCGCATGATGGAAAAAGAACGGCCATTCCTCAGCTTTAGATGGCGGGTCAATCATAACTCCTTTCATTATTTTTAAATGTTTCAAGAAATCATTTCCCTTGCTTTCAGCATCTGAAACCCCTTCATCCTCTGAACCCGATTTATTTCCTCCTTTATCTATTTTCTTACTCTGAATTTCTAATTCTTTAATTTTTATCTCGTGTTCTCTCTCTAATTGTCTTTCCCGAAATTCCATCTCTTTTAATCGATCTTTAGCCGCATCTACCTCTAACTTACACCTTTCTAGCTGCAGCTCCATTTCCTTTAACTTAATTTGAGCCTGCATGTTCTTAATAATTTCATCAGATTCTTCTGACACCCTATTTCTCCTTTTAGGACCCATATTAACTTCTGGTATTTCTTTTTACAGCTTTACCCATACAACACATAAATAACACTTAATTTTACAGGCAAACATACATATTTCACTACTACTGAATACTACCATTATTCATTTAGCAAACATTATCATTAGTGAACACAATCATGAATACCTTTCTCATATTACTATTAACATATATTTCTATTAACATATATTTTACCATATATTGTTAACACATAAATACCAAAAATTATATTAGCTTTTGAATTAGTACAAAAAAATAGTTCTGAATACTTTCGCCTTACGCCGTAATACCTTACATATTCTGGAAATGAAACAAACATTTACTTATTGTTCTCAAATCATTAAACTAATTAATTTTTAATTAACCTATTAACTTTAATGACTAAAACATTTTGCCAAAACACGGCAACAACAAAAATAGATAATTTCTACCTTAATTAGTAACATGAGCACACCATTAAATGTTTCGAAATTACTGCTGACATATTTTTGAATTATTTTAACATTCATTTAGCATACATTATCTCCTTAATAACAAAATTAATCATAATTCCTTATTTGCATATAAAATATACTTTCTAAGTGTCTACTGGCTTTAACGCCTGGCATTCTCATCATGTTATTAACCGACATTAACACAATTTTAATTTTCTCCGTTACTATAGTAATTATAGGGAGGGAGCTCTCTTCATTTATATATTGTGCTTCCCAAGAAATTAAGAGGGACTTACCTTTGATCCCGATAGTAGAAAATGACGAGTTGTGCTCAATTCTGTACAATTTCCTCATCGCGCTGCATAACACTTCACTTAATAATATCACCACGGTAATGCTGATGATCACTTTTACCATCCACTGTTTCAACACTGCACGAACATTTCAATTAATAATATCACCACGGTAATACGGATGATCACTTTTACCAGCCATTGTTTCAACACTGCACGAACTTTTCAATTAATAATATCACCACGGTAATACTGATGATCACTTTTACCAGCCACTGTTTCAACACTGCACGAACATTTCAATTAATATTATCACCACGGTAATACTGATGATCACTTTTTACACGACGAGGTTTCATACACCCTTTCGTTTATTTGCACGTGTAGGCTTACGCGTGCCACTTTCCGTCTTTCATGACCATCTTTTGTCATCTTCCTTGCTTTCGTGACTTATTTCCTTCATTTAAACCACGTTCACTCAAATCACTTTTTACGATCTTACTTCCTTCGTATTTTTGGTGATTTCTTTTTTCCCACTATCCTGTACGACTGCGCCATTTGTCATGCCTCGCGCTCGTTCAAACACGAGGTGGGTTCTTCTGTGTAAGCTTACCATAGTGGGAAAATAACACTTGTCCGCTTTGACATTTTCTTCACTAATTTATTACACCAACTGCACTATGGATACACCATACAACGAGTACACGGTAAAATAAACTATATACAATATATATATACAAGGCGCGCAAAAAAAAAGATTAAAACATATTTCTTTTCTCTACGTTCTCACACGGCATGCTCGCCGGTCCAACTCCCAGTGCCCTCTCCTTCCAGTCTTTCTTCCCCCCACCAGCCTGCCTCGACCGGTTTTTCCGGAGTAAGTCACTTCCGTTCTTCCTCTTTCATCAGGGGAAGGAACTTCACAACCTATAAATTCTTTTTCATTAAAATTTTCTGTGCGTACAGAAGGAAATTTTTAGGTGTGTCTAGACCGGACACACTGTTCCGCAAAGGGTTAAAGATTGGCAAGAATGATATTTCATTTGAAGGACCATTAGAAATTTATTTTTCAAGAACTACTAGCGAATAAAATACCTCGGCGTGAAAGAAATTTAACTGCTAGTATCAGAAGAAATAAAGTAAGAAATTATTTCTGCTTTTCTGAACTATTTTGTTGTTTATATGAAGAAGTGCAAAATATTTAATATCAAATATGAAGCATGTTCTGAAGTTTGTTCCTAAAGAATTAAAATAAAAGTCCTCGCTAATTCTAACATATTTGATAGTAAAAGAACTATTTTAAAACACTCACTTCAGCTAATTATAAGTAAACTGATAAACAAGAATATATTTTAAATTTTTATTCGGCTTATTTTAAGATAAATTGGTATAAATATATTTAAAACGAACTGATTTTTCTAAAGGAATTTTAAAACTAAATATAAATTTCAGAAGGTATTTATTCGTAAAATAGAATTTAAATGAACGTATATGTATGCACTGTTTAAACTAGTGTTTGGAATCAAACTTATTCACCGGATTACATGTGAAATCACAAAATTTAGTACATGAAAGCTATTTGGGAAAATCAATGACGGATGAAGGATAAGACAATATTGAAAACGTATTTATAATAAATTATTATTATAAATTTAACGCTACGCATAACTAAACATTGAAAATCCTGTGCAGCGAGCCTATGCATGAAGATTCATACCCATGTCGATGTTCTTACATTCTTATTTACTCTCACAACAGTGGGCAGAACTTACCAAGATGAAAGGATAATTAATTGATCTAAGTTAAAAGTGAAGAAATGCAAAATAATGAATGGGTAAAACCATTATAGTTACGCAATTTGAACCAATGAACATAAATATGTTTTGGGTAATTTCAGGAATGCAAAACCTTTTCAGTATTAAAAATGCGCTCACTTTGCTGTACAGTAAATTCAAGAAAAATAAGGATCTGAGGATAAATTAATGGTGGCAGACTATTATGTAAATTTATATAGCTAAAATATATGCAAGCCTGATACCTTTTCAAATAGCCAAATAAAGCAGTTTGTAAATATTACGATTACTGAATTTCAATAATCACTGTCTTGAAAATTAGTGTAGTATCTTTTCTACATTTATTGCATTACAATTTATAGTTTTCAAAATTAATTATTTTGTCTGGTTATCAAAAACGATCAACCATTTTCTCATTTTAAATTATAAACAACTTTTAAATTATAAACTATGCATTATTTTTCTGGATATAAAGGACTATAATTGAATTACTGTAAAATATAAGTGTTAAAATCTAAAAGATTTATTGAAAAGAAGAAGTATACATATATATTTTATATGCGCTTCAGGCAGGGAAGCAAATTCTGCTTCTTGCCTCAGGTGAAGAAACACTAATTAGGCAGGATTGTGATGTAAATCTCTTATTTTAAGTTTTTTTAAAAAGATTTTGTGTAAATCTTAGATAAGAGCGTGCCCAATCAATTTTAGACCCGGTAACACTGGAACGATCTCTGCATCTCCTTTGATTAAAATGTATGTAGGCCATTCAGATTAATGTACAGATTGTCAAATATGCTTTTCCAAGGGGAACTTCAGATGTAATGCAGATTTTGAGATTAGTGCATAAATGCAAAAGAGAACTATTTAGAAGAAATAGAATCTAGAATTAATTTCTGTCGATTTTCAGATATTCCTCTTCTTTGGATTAAAAATATTTTTTTTTTCTTTATCTTTGACGAACGTCATAGTAAGACACAATATTTTCTGTTCCTTTTCTAAGATTTGATATACCATAAAAACTATATCCCTCACGTAATGAAATTGATTTCTTAAAATTGATTATAGGGGCTTCAACATCATTTCTGAGATGCTAAGTAAAATTCCTTATTATTAATTAATTTTAGCATTATTTAATTATTCTACCAGCGTTTCATTTTTTGCTTCGTGAAACTTAAAAAAAATAGTAAACGATACCAAATTTTGTTTAAATTATTTGCAAAATATGTGAAATCGAATGTATTTTATATAAGAATATATTTTAGAATGTATGCCAGTCACATTTTAAAGTTTAATATAATGAATTACATTTTGAATTAAATGAATATGTAATGTTATACAATTATTGTTTTTATTAATATATTTAATATTAATAAAAATTATATTCTGAATCAGATGACGAGAAATATGTGAAAGTGAACCGAAATTAATTCCAGATTCTATTCCTTCCCAATAGTCCTCTTTGCATTTATGCACTGATCTCAACATTTGCATCACATCTGCAGTCCTCCCTGGAGGAGCGTATCTGGCAATTTGTGCATTAAGAAGTAAATAAAGTTTCTTATGACTGATTAATTATTCATTTTTAGCATTAATAAATTATTCTGCTAACGTTTCATTTTCTGCTTCATGAAACTTAAAAAAAAATTAGTAAACGTTACCAGGTTTCGTTTAGATTATTTGCAGAATATGTGACATAAAATTAATTTTATAATGGAATCTAATCTTAGAATTTATGTTATTCACATTTTGAAGTTTAATATAGTTAATTTGGAGGATTTTAGTACACTGCCTTTCCATGTCATTAATAATAATAATTGTTTTGTTTCCAAAGAAAATTGCTTACAGAGAAACCATAATTCCATTAAAAGCTCCTGTAAAATACGTAAGAGAATATTGCCGTAAATAGCTTTCCATTAACTCTGAATGAACGACTTCAAGAGAAAATTTTATCTGTTTTATTTTCAGAAAATTGTTTGCTTCCGGGATCGATTAACGCAGTTTATAGTTGCATAGTTTAAATATCTATTTAATGATCGGTAGTGGATATTTTTGAAATTCCTCTGTAGTAGATATATAGCTAATATAGACTTCATAAGCAGTTTTTCAGTTTAAAAGACTTCTACATTTAACACTAACGACAGGATATGAAGTAACTCATTTATAGGTATAACCTATAAATGAGTTGTCAATAAATAATAGGTTAACATTCTTATTTATTTAAAATTATTCATATACATAAATCTGTATTTATTTTCCGAATTGTTGATTAGGATTCTCAAAAACATATATGAATATTAGATATTATAACAAAATGAGTAATTATTTAGTTATGGCCTGCAAGCGTAAGATATCACAACGTAATTCAAATAGTTCTCCAACTGTTTTTACAAAGAAATAATTGCATACCACTCCAGTACTACTATTTAAAATGAAAGAAATATTCAGGACTCTGAAATTCCTAAAATATTAATTTCAAAAATTTAGTTTTATCGAATGAAAAAAGAGAAACTTCTCTTAAAATATTTCATTAAAACATAAGCGGTACATCTAAGATTGGTAACCTTTTCTTGAAAATATATTTACGTCCTCAGTAACAAAGCTAGCCATCCAGAAGGTATAGTCGTTAGGGTAGCCTACTTTGGTGTCGAAGACCCCGGATTCGAATCCTGGAGAAAGCATGGATGTTTCTAAATGTATAGTGTCTTTTTAGCATGGGGGGCACTCTAAATATATGGCGAACCGAAAGCCTTTTGGTCTGGATTTGTGGTAGGAGAAAGGGGTGGGAGACCCTCGGACCACTCCCGGGGGTGCTTTCCCTCAATATCAGGGCAGAATTAGAAATCCAACCTCCTTGAGACTCTGGCAACCATTCTTACATGAAATTCATGGACAAGACAACTACAACTAACAAAGCTTTTCAGTAATCCATACACATACATCTGAATTAAAACGTTTACTTTTTCCATTATTGTCACTGAAATAAATTATGCAGATTTTGCGAGGAATCAATACATTGTTTAAAAATACTCTTCTCCTTCACTCGAATATATTTTAAAAAATACATTACATTTCTTTTAATCTGTTTATGTTTCAAAAGCGTTTCTGTCATGAGTCGGAATGAGATCCTTACCCTGATCCATCCTTTTATGACTTATCTTGCTCACTAACCCCTATAAGTTATGTACTGCTTTTATATTCGACGGCAAAAGAACCATTTTTATGCATTTCTTAGGAATAAAGCGATTTTGCTCGCTACCTGTTGAAATAGTTTTAAGGATAACCTAAAAGTTTTAGAAGGGGACGGTATGATATTACGCCAGCGATGCTATTCCATATCCATTTGTTTATTTGTTTTGCACAGGAGAGTTTTATGCTGTTCTTTTTATCATCTGTGTATGGCAAGAATGTAAGCTATTACTGAAGGGAATTAAAAACACTAAGCATTCTAAATCAAGAAATATTACAATGAATAGTATGTAGTGCCACTGAATATTTTTAAGCTTAAAAAACATAAAATATTAATGAATAAAATGGTAAGATGTAACAGTTTATTATGAGTTTAACTAACAATTAAGAGGTTGGTTCGCATCTCTCTCGTGTTTTCATTTCGTCACGTACTCGTTCAGTCCGGAGAATTAAGCAGATTTGCTTGGTTTAGTATAAAGTGAGAGAAAGGTGCAACCGCATGAGTTGTAATAGTTAGAAGTTTCTCTCTGCACAAGGCTGTCGTGCTTGCCTGCTATTTAGAAAAACTCCTGTGCTTCACTGATTTACCAGCATTTAACCTAGGTGGTAAGTTAATCTTGATTTAGATTTTAGTTTATCCAATCCAGAGGGTCTTAGACATCATAGGCAATACGTATTTTTTCCAAGAAATAGATACCTAGACATATACTTAGAAATGCATAGCTATCGAAAGAATTTTTCGTTCTAGCTCTTCTTTGCAAGTAAAGAAGATTTATAATTTTGTTATGTACTATTTGTATTTGATCCTCACAAAGTGAGGTAGAATTCCACTACGTCACCACTCACAAGTAGTGAAATAGACGTAAAATCTATTTATTTCTGTATTCGGGCTTTCAAATTGTAACTACGATATAAGCAATAGCTGAAATCATAGCTTTAAGTAACACTAACTTTGAATTAATAATCAAACAATAGTCATAAAATATGAGATGGAAGATCATGCGAGATAGTTGGTTTTTCACTGTAAATTGAATCTCACCATTTCTCCATCTTCAGAGAAATTGAGTTAATGAAAGAGCTCAGAACGCAACTAAATATGTTATTCTGTGAAATCTGGCATTCTTATTTTGTGCTACTTTTTGCCTTAACAAACTATTCACATGTTGTTTACTTCATGTGCATTAATGTCGCATAATCATTGCTTCTAGTATGGACAGGAAACAGCAGACAAGGCTCAAAAATCAGAAAGTTATGTTTACTCCAGAGAAACAATTTTACTGCCTCAGATGATCTTCTAAAAAATCTGACATATCTAATTTAACATTACAATTTGTCATTTTTTTCCTTCTTCATAAAAGTAGCAAAGAGACAAATCAGAAAATCTTTCACCAAAATAAACATGTTTTCACAAGAAACTTGCTTTCTTTTTCTAAATTTCTTGTTTTCTCAACAGATTAGTTTTTTTGAACGTAAAAATAATGCTGTATATTTTGTTTCTGAAATTCTTGCCTAGCATAGTGGAAAATAAGATTTTGCTTTTCGGCTTTGCAAAGTAAAAATGAATATTTTGATAGAAGGTTCAGCAAAACATGCGTGGGAGATGTAAATTTTAAAACAGCTGTTAAAAGTAAAACTTACTTTCGAGAATAATAACGGATTGTCAAATCTACTTTTCAGAAATGTACTAATATGGGCACTTAAAAATTTTAGAAATATCCATAAATATGCACGATTAGGTATCTAGACCAAACTCCAATAATCTGAGTAACATTAAGTTATTAGAATTTTATTTAAGCTAAAAATAATTTATTTATGTATCAGCAAAATTTAGTGCCTTCAAGTAATTAAAATTATTTTTTAAATTTTACTGTCTTGTTTTGTAAATGGCATTTTGTTAATACATGGGACAATTTTTATAGGAATATAGATTCTCCAGATGCCATAATATCAACGTTATTATAATTACTTTCAACACTGCATGATCACCTTGAATTTTTAAAGTAATTAATAATGCTTTGAATATTTTCAGGTCTTTGTTTTACAAATGTTTTAAGTTTTGGCACTTATGAATACCCTAAGCACGAGTTGGTTTTGTTAATTACATATGTCAGGTATCGATACTGTCATTTGTAATCGTGGAAAGATTAGAGAAATCGAATATCGTTCCTAATGTAAAAAAGTTGTATAACTATATAAAGTTATACAAATTGTGCCACTTTGGGCACACCCACAGAATTAAAACGATAAGTGCTATATTCTCAAAATTTTACTTGTGAACTCCTCTAAACCTAATTAGACTGCCTACCTTTATTTTTTTTTTTATCAAAACTCCGACTTTAACATGTAGCGTGCCGGAAAGGGTTAAGGAAAATTATTTGGAGACTCTAAGTATACAGATTTTAATGAGAGATGTCATTTTTAAATTTTGGGAATAAAATGAATTTCCCTTTTTATTGAAAAATATTTGTTTTGTATTTTATAACAAGGCTCCAGAGAAGATTCATTTCACCTTGCGTTTTACTACTAAAATGAGTTTGAATATTGAAAGAACTGAATTACTTTTAAAAATATGTTTTCTTGCAATTTTTATTCAAATTTCAATCAGAAGTTAGTCAAATTAAGGGATTTAATTGTACCTAGTTTTGGCGCCAGTTGTTTCAATTAATCAATAAGAAGTTTTAAATCTTAAATTTTATTTAAATAATTTTTCCGACATAACAATTTCTATACACCACTCCTACCATTGCGGCTGCAAATCATTAAGTAAATGTCCATTCAATCAATTCCCTTTTCCCAAAGTGAATGTAGTATAGTTTTTATTCTAACCTTTGTCAAGCCGAACGGATCGAAAACTTTTCCTCTGGTACTTATTAATACGTTACGTTTTGCAACTAGCATTTCTCCAAAGCATTCGATCACCCTTAAAACGCTGGGCAAATCGATTTTCAGAAAATTTTCCCCTTTACTCTGTTATAAGTCCTAAGACCTTCAATGTATATCTTTGTTGTTGCAGACAGGCTTGTCAATATAAGGATTGTCTTTCCATACGTCTTTCAGTTTAACAGAATGTATGCAGATTTTCATAACATCATGCTGGCTTTCGGTATTATTTCTCGCAATCAAGAAACGAGGACGAAGCTTTCTTTACAGTGTGTGCTTTGTAAATTAAATCATTTACATAAATGTTTTGTACTATCCGACAAGCTTCACTTTTACTTCCGGTCTATTTCGTTAAATGTAACCTCATGGTAGCAGAAAAAAGAAATGGAAAGAAGTAAAAAGCAAACTAAAAGAATATTTGCTTTTTAATTCGCTTTATTAAACTGCTAAATTGCTGAAAGATAAAATCCCAGGTGGAACTCTTGCAAATCTAAATTTAAATTCATTCACTTGGTGATTCATTTGAGTGTTCTTAAGGTATAGGCAAATGAGAAAATATGCATCTCTTGCAGTAATGTGCATTTAATATTTTAAGGGGGCTCATACACCTTAAACACCTTATGATCTTCGAATATGTGACTGTTGCAAGAATTGGGATAACTTTTTTTATTTTAAAAGCAATTACTTCCAACATTTTATGGCAGACTACATAATATAGCCGCTTTCTGAAATCGTAATCAGAAAGTTTGTGGTGCCACAAATATTTTTGTAATTTAATCCGCTTTGTGACAAAAAGTTTCGTCATATTTTCACCTTGCGCGCACAGTTTAAAATTATATGTTGCATTATTTAATTCCATAGTTTATGTATAGCTTTTATAACATTTGAAAACTACTGTAAACCAAAAAAACTGAGAATTTCATGTTTTATTTTATTTGGAGTTGAGTTTATAAAATGTATTTTATTTAAAAAAATCTGTAATGTTTTCCTGCATAACATTTTTTAATATTAAAATATTCATCAGATTTTTGGTTCAGCTAGAAAATAGTGCCCATGTAAAGAATTCCATCAAATTTCAAGCATGTACTACCATTAGCCATTTTTAAAATATCATGCGCGCAAGGTGGAAAAATGACGAAAAATTTTGTCACAAAGCGAATTAAATTACAAAAATATTTGTGGCAACACAAACTTTCTGGTTACTAGTTCCTAAAGCAGCTATGTTATGTAGTCTGCTGTAAAAGGTTGGAGGTAATTTGCTTTTAAAATAGATAAAATATCTCAATTCTTGCAACAGTCACATAATTCGAAGCTCATAAGGGGTTTAAGGTGTATGAGCCCCTTTAAATATCTGCAACAAATCCAATTTTAAATCTACGGAAATTCAATATTATCTTAAACAAATCTGATAGAAAATTAATTCCCGGATCAAGGAAATCATTTAAAGATACTAGTTTTTATATATTTAGATGATGCGCGATAGACAATATGTAATTTAGTGGTGAATGTTTTCTTCTCTAGCAACTGCATCCTGAGAAAGGTAATAACTCGAATTACCCAGTATCTGAAATTGGCATTCTTCAAAATCCCATTAGCTATTCCCTAATACTTCTTCATACTGCTGGAATAGTTCAAGATATTTTCTTAATTTATTTCACAACCTAGCAAGTCCTTATCGACCTCATAATTATTATCTAAATCCTGGTGTAATTTTCTCGACAGACGTTTTGTTTCATATTTTTCATCCTTGTAGATCGTATTACGTTCGAATAAGTGCATAATATCTTCATTGCATTGTTTCCGTTCCACTTCAGATTTGATTTTTGTGACTTCTAATTTTCATAAGGCTTTAATTGCTCAGAAATACATTACTATTCAATCGTAACATTACTTGTGCATGCCACTGAAGAGCTTGAATCAAACTATGTTCTTTCTTGAAATATGAACCCGAAAGTGCTATCAGCAGTAATAATTCTCCTGCTGAACTTGACTGACTAAGTAGATAAATGATTGCACAAATAATTGGTTCTATTAAAATATCAATATCCGAGTGCTTCCCAATATCTGATAATTTAATTAAAAGCTCTTAGCAAGCGCCACGTTTTCCCCACAGAGTCGGAACTAGTATTACGTTGAGATTCATAATCGTATAACATTTTCGCTAATTCTTGTTTTCTTCTTGCTTTTAAAATAACACCCCTAGTTTATAGTAAAATACTTACATTTTCGTGGCTATGAAAATTATAAATTGAAGCTGGTACATTTTTCAAGCTGAGGTATTGTCTCATTCATCTTAACTATGAAATTTAAATGTTTCTCGTTATAGAATTTTCGGATGTCTTTACAGCAACTCTATTTGTCGACGTGTCTACGTTTTAAAAAAAACGAAAACATAACCCTTACCCTTTTTTATCGTTTTCTATCCGGAATGACCATTAGCCAATTTGTAGCAGCATACAGCCTTTCTTGCAATGAGCTGGTTAATGCAGCTTCACTTCTAATATTCTCTTTCGAAAACGTAATCCTGTTTGTCAGTTTTCTTCCTACTCTACTATTAGCGTTATTGTAATTAGAATTAATTAACAAGCTAGATGCGTCTCTACATTTTACTTCCACTCTTTGAAAAACTAAAAGTTCACTTATGTTAAATTCTGAAGGTGATTTACGTTTTCTATTGCATTCTAAATTCATCTCTTCATGAAATGTGTGTAAAATTAAAGGGCATAATATATTTACGAAAGCACCTCGGTGATGTTAAAATTTTATAAACTTTATAACCGTACCTGACACACATCGTACAAATTTCGTAATGCTTTTGCATTATTGGAGTTCTCTACTAGCTCAATGATAACAATTTATTTATATTAGGACTTTTACTTAAGTCAGTCTGATCAAGTCTTTATTTAAGCAGTGCTATACAACAGTCAGTATAGTCAACAGTCATACTATATCTGATTACGCAGTGAAATTCTGCAACCCCAAGTAGAAAGCATTTCCTGGCGAGTAACGTTTTACGTAAATATATTTTCGACTTTTTCAAATCTTTCATTATTATGCATTGATACTTCAAAATGATTCCAGAAACCTAGCCAAGCACTATGCTTCCTATAAGTTTTTGATGTTTCGAATTTAGGCCGTTTGACAGTGCTTATAGTAACCTATCAGGCATTGCATTTTGCGAAGTATTATAGTTCCGATCCGTTCTAGAATATAGTTTTACATTTGTGTTATTCTGCCTAGCAATTTGCTGGCTTCTTCCTAACGGTATATGCTACGGATAATTTCCTGTTCTTTTTTTCCAATGGCAGATTGTTAACAATTACAAATGTAACTCAGTCCATTAACCTATACAAGGCCAGATGTGGTCTCTTTATTATGGAGGCACCTAATAGGGGGTGCACCATCGCCTTTCCTATGAAGGGAAACACATTTACAAACATGCTTTCTCCGCGTTTCGAACCCAGGCCCTTCGGCATCGCAGTCAGCTTCCCTGACGACTATACCGACTGGGCGGCTAATTTCCTGTTCTCACAAAATTCGGTTAAAATATGATTTGGGGAACGAAAGCTACTGAAAAATAATATCTAATTTTCATAAAAATAAGTTTAAAATCCAAAAATGGCAAGGAAGCACAAAACAATCAAATTACTTTACTGATTCCTAGCTAATTAAAAATCTATATACTTTAAAATAAATCTAAAAAGATGACATCTTGGTGGAAAATTCATAGCTTCTTTTGCTGAATGCGATGCGACTGCTTCCAGCTGCTGACACTGTAAACAAAGTTCAGCATGATCATTATTGCTATAATTATTATTTTCCGTTTTCAGGAAATTTTACAGAACTGCTAATGACTTCTCACAGAAGTACGATTTGACCTCAGCGGTTATATTTATTCCTGAGATCGATATCGATCACTTTATGACTTCCATTTATAGCAATGGGAATGGGAATACTATGATATACATGTTTATAGGAATTTTAATGACATCTGTTGTTATCCGTTAAGGAGTGCATATTGTCTTCTGAAACTAAAAGGTTTCTTGAGGTGATATTTCAAGTCTTTTACAGACCTTTCCCATTTGATGATAACACCCGAATCAACGAAAACACTGAATATTACAAGCATCCGTTTTCTTTAACGAGAGTGAATTTTGTGTATCTTATGATTACTTTCCGCGTACATTTATCGGATGAAATTAGTGTTCAGCATTACTTTAAAAATTACATGTTACTCACTAAATTTAGAGCCATCCACAGTTATGTTCTTATTGTTATTTTTATGCAGTGTTGTAGATAATAATGTTAAACTAATAATCTTTCTGCTATCTTTACTTTGTTCTGTACTACTACATAATGCTTACAAGTTATTTGATCACCATTAGACTAACGAGGAATAATCAAAATAATGCCCTGAATGTCTATTCTCACAAGCTCAGATTACGGCTAGGATTACTATGTGGCAGTTACTAATAAATGACGCAGGTATGGTAGGTATGGTGGAGAGGGAAGATGGGAAAACCCTCCGACACTGTTATGACATCCTATACATTCCGTTCTCTTCCAATATTCCCCCATTCTTACAAAATTTCTTAAATATTTTTATTTTCACATCCTGCAAATGACTGCCAGTTTTTAAAAATCGATTGTTTCAAAATCAAGTTTGTTTTCATATTTTTAACGCGAATAATTTGAAAGAGAGTTTTAATTTTAAAATATTTTGAATTCATTCGAATACGTTGATGAATATTTCTGTAAATAAGGAAACTTTTCATTGAAATTCTGTTCTAGTTTCAGATTTAGTGGAATTTTTAAACCAGGATTTGTGTGAAATACTTAAAAACAGAAAATTCAGATAACTGGGTTGCCTTTTTCTTTAAGTAAATTTGTACTTTCTGTTAAACAGGTGATAGTCTTTTAATTTATTTTCTTTTAACATATTCAATTTTAGAACTAAATAGTATCAGATAATTTTATTTCAGTTAAAGAAATTCAATGTCCTGTTATTAATAAAAGTACTGAATAAAGAAATTGTATATTATTTCCCTAAACACATATTCCATTTCTGTTTTACGCTAAAAATAATAACAAAATAATTTTTTTTAAACTTTAAGTAGATATGGATATTAAACACACAATTTTATTTGCCTCGCATGTAAACAGTAAACATAATGTCATTGACATTTTAACCTTTCTTTAAAAAACAATTGTTTTGGCTAAGTTCAAGAGAGTAAGAGTTCAAGAGCAAACAAAGCCCCGAGCTATGTGCAATATATAATTTGTTGTAATATACAATTGATTTTTCCATTAATATCTGTAAGCTATATTTTTGCCAGTGATTTGTGAAGACATATTATTGATATATCCTAACATGCTGTGTAATTAACCTGTGAGTGCATCGGTGGAAAAAAATGTCGTAAGTGCAGGGGTTGGGTCTGAGAAACCCATTATAGTTTACATCAGATATATCTTACTCGCATCATTCTTAAATTAAAATAACTTACAATCAACTGACTAGTAAAGTCAGTTGATTGTAAGCAAGGTTAGCTTACGTTTTGGTTAGCTTACGTATCATACGGGATCCCAGACTATTGTTTTTTCATTACTCAAACTGGAAATAAGCAAAGGTTTTATAACTGATAAATGAACAATGAAATCTCAAAAAATAAGTACCTTATATTATGCTTTGGCATGTAATATAGACAACACCTTAGAAGGAATATAAACTAACGTGAAAAAAATATGAGCAATAATTATTAATGGTTCAAGTTAAGAGTCTTAGCAAATATTGAAGACATAACACTTAGATTCATACATCCGAAAAATTAGAATGCCTACGTGAGTTCTAAGTTTAAACTCACGTCAAATAATTATATAACACTTTTTTATTCCGAGAAGCCTTCATTATATGCTATTTTCTTATTTAAGTGGAAAATTCCCTTTGTCTGTGAATTACTCCCACATTTATAACAGAAAATAATGTAATACCGCAGATGAATAACAATTTGGTCTTTTAAAATGTCATATCCTGTTGTAGAATTATTTGTCTCATTACACACTTGGTAATACAACGGATTTTCAGAATTGTGTCGTAACGTCTCAGTCACGCATAGTCAGTAAGAAAAAGATAAATTTTGTGTGAAAAGCCTGCATACATTCTGCAGAAGGATAAAAGTTAGAGGTATATGTCAAGGTTATGCAAAAGAAACCTCTATCTCAATTTTCCCAACACATCGTGAATTAATTCTGCAGAGACTCTTGGGAATAATCCCTTTACAGTCTCAACTGTACATCTGATTCCTAACAGGCATGAAAACACTCCTTCTTAAACTGAACTACAAAGAAAGGTTTTCTTCAAGTCAATTATAGTTGCAGACAATGCAACAACTGTTAGTTATGAAAGTACAATATATCTCATAAAGTTTAGCTAACAACTGTATTTCTATGGGGAATTGTACAAATAAATCCCGTCTTTGTCATATTTCTAACAGACATAGATGATAGTCCATGTCTGTTATACTAAAACCAAGAGACAGATATTAAACTAACAAGAGATAGAGACTATACTAGATAGATACTAAAGTCTTAGATACTAAAACCAAGAAAAGAAAGGTGGAAATAAAAGAAAAATAGAAAAAATGTATAGTTCATGGAAAATCCTTATGTGGAAGTAACGAGAATTTTAATAAAAATAGCGAAAGTTAAGGAGCGAAATTTCAAGCAAGAAAAGGAAACTGAAGGCTGATTAAATTAAAATGAAGGTCTATTGCCTTACTGACCCGAATATAGAATGATATATTTCTTTCTTAAATACTCTTACGAAAATCTTCTCATCTTATGTTAAAAATATATGACACACTAAGATTTAAAAATATACCAAAAATAATTCCTTTGTGTTTTGTTAACAGAGAAAGTATTTACTTAGTTTTACTTTAATTTGTTGTAGGCAGAGCGCTTAGTTAGCTTTGTTACAGAATTTGCAGCATATGTGTGAAGTAACCTTTTATTGAGACCTGTGCGGTAATCAGATATTAAAATCTGAACTGACTAAACTTTTGTAATTGACAGTGAAACAGCTGACTTAACACAATAACTGTATATATGTATCTTTGGCAAAGATATTTAAGATCCGAAAAATTTATGGGACTTATGTCACATATGCAAATTTGAATCTAATAATTTAATAGTTACTTACTCTGTGGATATGACTTAACAAGGAATAGCAGAGTTAAAGTAAATTTTAATATTTCATTTCAAAATTTAAATAGGTACAAATTTTCGTTAAAATGTATTTCAGGTTCTGTACTTCACATTACACGTTGTCATATAATGTATTCTTAGACGCTTGTTATTCGTTTTAAATGAAGTGAGTGCAATAAGTGAATTAAATGATTTTATAAATTCGATCTTTAGCCTCAGTTTCGGCAATATCTTATTATATCAATTCACATGCTTAGTTCAAATAACGTTGGATAAATAATACAAAACAAGCTTCTTTGTTATTGTTTCATGCGAGTGGTTGGCTTGCTCAGTAAATCTCCATTGCATAATAGAAATGTTTCTGTACATCTAAGGCATCAGATGTTTTCCTTCACTTATTATGTTACTGAACACTGGATAATACCAATACCTCCTATGAGATATATTTTCTTTCCTACCACTATTAGTAATTATTATCATGGGAAGAAATACATCCAAATAATGCACTTTCCTTCGAAATAATGTTGCTCCTTTTGTGAGCTGTTATCAGAGCCACAGAATGATGAAGACCTTTAAATGTAAATATCGATTACCTATTCTACAGTTGAATTCGGCTCTTTCTTGCAAAGTAATGAAATTACTGCTTGAAGAAAAATTGCAAAATGACTGAATAACACATTTTTTGCATAACTTAATGATCTGTACCCTACTTCCACTTAAATTATTCATGTGAAATATTTTTAAGAAATCAGTAAATCGGTAAATCTTATATTTGATATTTTATATATTTTAAAGAAAACTGTAAACATAAGAAAACATAAGAATTACCCGCGGCTTTCGCCTTTGCCCAAAAAGTACTTTAGAAGTTCAATAGTCACTCAAATTAAACTTAAATACTTTTATTGATATAAGGGATTTTTTCCGTCCTTTCCTCATACTTGGAAGTCTACTCGACGCGTATTCGAGGGGTCCAGAGTTCGAGTCCTATCAAGAGCATACTTTTCCCGTCTCCTGCTTCAAAAAATCCTCATGACTCTGCAAATGGCGTCCGAACTAAAAAGATGGCGGACGATAATTCGTCACCTCCAGGATTTGGCGACTAGTTTAAAACGGCGAATATATAATTTTTATCGTTCCTTTCGACTTAAACCAGTTATTTTATCGTTCGGTATTTTATCGTTCCTTTCGACTTAAACCAGTTAACCACAATGGTAGATGAATGGTACCCACGTTCCCCGTCACTCACTCAGTCCTTTCCACATAGTTTCGTGGTGTAATTGGAAGCATAATCGACGTGTATTCGAGAGCCCGATAGCAATGCTCATTTTTCACGTCTCCTGCTTCAAAAAAACCTAATGACTCTACAGATGGCGTTCAAACTAAAGAGGCAGTGGACGAAAATTCGTCACCTTCAAGATTTTGCGAGTGGGTTCCGTAATCTCCATTTGCTTTTTAAATGGGCGAGCATATAAGGTATTTTCTCACACCTTTCCGCATAGGTTTGTGGTGTAATCGGAAACATATTTGACGCGTATTCGAGAGGTCCAGAGTTCGTTTCCCGAAAAGAGAACTCCACAATTTTCAAATCTCCTACTTCAAAACACCAGTGGCTCTACATAGACGTACGCTTCTAATAGCTATATATAAACTTTAATATAAATTATAGTGCACAATTTTCAGCATATGGCAGAGTTAAACTAACAGCGAACTAAAACCCTAGCAGTAGACTCGGACTCTGACATTTAATGGTTATGGCCTATCGGCGTCATCAGTCTCACTAAAATCGTTCCTAGTGAAATCTAAACCCAATTTACTTAAATTCCTATTTGCAGTAAATTGAAGCTGACTAAACATTAATTAGCTAACTCCCTTAAGCAGTCACATGGTGGATGCATTTGCTAATTCTGTTTCTAACCGTTTGAATTGTCGCTTTAAATATTTTTCTTCTGATCTGCAGCTTCTGAATTACTTTTAGCGACAGCAAAAGTATAAAGGGAAAGTGGTTGACGTAAACAAAATTAGTTAGTTTGCTTCAAAACTTGTAAGCGTGTTAAAGTAAACATAATAACCATCTTAATGGCGTAGCTTTGTTACTTTAACTTTTATTTTTTAATGATCTGCTTTTTTTTTTTTTTTTTTTTTTTTTTTAACCTTTCCTGATTTCTTCTCTAGCTGACCTTCATGTATGCATTGTCACGATAAAATAACTACTTCTAATTATATGCACCAAAAATAGAATTCTCAATGATAACTAAAAAATAATTAAATCGTTTTGAATAAATCATTTTTCCCATTATTTTTCTCTCTTGCTATCGTTCAAAAGATATGTAGATAGCATTTAGTGTAAAAGGCAAAATTTTGCTTTGAGGTATCTTTCATTTTTTAGATCTGGAATTTATGTACGGATCCTGATACAATGGATAAGTGATTTACTAATAGCAGATTTGACACATTTTTTACAAAAAGAAATCCTGACTTTTAGAAAAATAAGAAGTCACTAATTTCATTTAATAAATCAGAGATTACGCTGTAAAACTTTATGCAGTTTGACCGAGGTAAATATTTAAATATTAATGACAGCAGTGGCATATTTAAAGTTATATTTGTTTCTTCATCTCTAAATCATTAAACTGGATATTTGTTAATTTAATTTGATTTGAACTGTAAGTGGACTTTTCCTGCTGCTCCCTAATCATATGTTTGATTTCTTTTTTACCCTTTCAAAGCTGAAACAATGTGCGAAAATGCTATGTATGAAAGCGCATTTATTGCAGATACGTTTCTCTTCCAGCCACGTATCCTTGAAAAGCTTTTGCCTAGCTTATAAAAGACTGTTGCTTTCTGATCTTCTTTATTGCTTATTCTTTTTTTGTTTGTAAAGTGATTTTATTATGCATAATGAAGAAAACATCTGTATTTTAAACTCTAAGCAATAACAATATATCAATAAATTTTAAAAGATTACGAACTTTAAAAGATTACAAAAAATTTAAGTGAAGTTCTTTTTATTTCTTACGAACTAGGCAGTGTTTATGCCTTGAAAATTATACGAGTGTTGGCGATCGCCAACTTTGGCGTTTTCGCGAGCGTTTAGCTAATTCACACGTCTTATTACTTTTCGTTCTGGTATGATATGGTATATACTAGCTTAATTGTAGCAATGGTACTGTAACATGTTTTACGTAAATGGTGGCTATAATGCTATTTTTGTCTAAAATAAGTAAAATGAATTTTATATGTCTTAATTGGAAATAAAATGTTTTAAACTTACGTGCTTATTTGCTTTACGTCCTACCATATTTTTGTTCCTGCTGGTGAAAATTCATTCATGAGATTTATTGGAAATTGAGTTTCTTATAAAAGAACAGTTAGTTTATTCTGACTGAGTTTAACCATCTTGTATTTAATGGAGACTGACTAGTTAATTCTGACTTAAGTGAAGATTGTGTTTAGTGATTGCTGAAGACTTACACTTGACATGGAATTAAATGAAAGACGTTTTCACAAAGATAGTTCGAAAGCATGTTTATTTTATTACTTACATACTGTAAACTCACTTAAGTTCTCGTCGTTCATGTAACATATTTACTCGTTTGTTCGAAAATGATAGTCCAGGTGCCTTAATTCCATATTTTCTCTATTCATATAATCTGAGGTACTAATAGCACTTTTTCACGTTTTTCTTACTTATCTTGCATGATTTGCTTGAAAACAGGTATTTACTGAAAATAAAATTGAAGTTGTTGCATGGTTTGAAGACTATATGGAAAAATTTTCTTGGGATTCAAACGCGAAAACATGTTTCGGATTTTTTTTTTTTTTCTTTTCCCATTGCTCCCTACGACAGAAAATGAAAAAGGAATTCCCTTTGTTGGTCTCCTTTTTTACAACTCGGATTCGAAGGAAGAGGAATTTTGTAAAAGTTCGTATTCCAGAAAGATTAGAGGAAAAGTGGGATAAATATTCAATGGATTCTATGACTCAGTTAGTTCGAAGCCTGGAAACGGTTGCTCAAAGGAAACGGAGTCGTATTTTAAATGAAGGTGTCCGCTATGATAATGTGCCGAACGCTTTTGAGTGTATTATTTCTGAATTCATTCCGTATTTTAAAGGAAAAATAAATTTTTTGTAGGTATCCGCTCTTTTTTCTAAAGAATTTCTATCTTTCTTAATATTTTGGTGATGGTTAGTAATTTTTCGAAATCTGGTTATAGGAAGGAATATTTTGTAAATAAGTGTGTATTTCTATGCTGTCATAGTTTCTTCTGCAGCTGTATTTTATCTCAGCAATACAAACTAGGCTTCTGAAACAAACTCGAAGAGAAAATCCACGACAAGATCTGGGTGTCTGGTGATAAGGTGTAGCAATATTGTGGGTTTCGTGAAAGTAAGAATTTTTAATTAAATATAGGTGCATGTATCTATTTTGTTTTTTAATTTTCTGAATAGAGTATTTAAAAAATAAAATGGTAAACGTACTCAGTTACGATCTAAAAAAAATTATTTCAATGAAATTATTTATATGTAAATTAAGAATACTGTTTTAAAAATGATTAGAAAAGCTAACAAATATAATTCTAATGACTACAGTTTAGAAGGATTAATATTTCCCAACCTCTCACTTTCTAACTAGTTACTTACCAATGATTAAATTTTAGACGTCATATTGTAAGCAACAAAAAAAACCTACTCAAATAAGAAACGGGCACTTTGTAACTAGTAGTTTAAAATTGAGCAACTAATAAGAATAACAGTTTAAACGATTTCTGATGATAGCAATTCATAAAACCTTATTTATCACAGTAAGCGATTACAGTTTACAGCTAAGTAAATGAAGAAATCAACTCTGAAAGTATAGATCTAACGGTACATCTTCTAATCAGATGAAGTTTTCACTCAAGGTAAAATTTCCCTCATTTATAACTACAAATTCATCTTGTTACAGGAATTTCTGATTTATAAGATTGTAGAGTCATTACTTTTTTTTTAAGCGGCAGACATGAAAAATGAGCATTTCCCTCGCCGGGACTCGAACTTAGACCTCTCGAATACGCTTTGAGCGTGCTACTGTTACACCACGAAGGCACGCTAGAAGGAGAGAGAAAATACTTTATAATATAAAGGAAAACTGTACCCTTTGTCGCAGAGTAAAAATCTAATTCATAAATTATTTGACTAAAGCATGCATAATGGAACTGTATGTAAATAGTGTTTTGGAGGGTCTTTCAGATAAAAAAAATACTGATATGGTAGAAAATATTTTTGACTTAATCTAATAGAAAACCAACTACTGGAAGGACGTCTAGTGATCTATGAGACTATATAATGTCTCAAGTACCACACACTGTCTGCCCTCGGCAGATTGTAATCCTTGAAACGGTTGCTTTGTTTTCGCACTGAAGTCTCTTTCTTGATATTAGGACCTAAATTTTTAAAAGAGGTTTCATTTCTGGTAATAAGGATATAGCTTACATAATAATTATCATTATTGATATCAACTACAGTCTTTATCTGAAGCATGCGTTCAAATGGGATAAAAGAAGCTCAGAAAACATATGAGCCTCTCTATAGAAAAGCTAGAATCTCGGTTGCAAGCCTTAAAATTATGCAATGTTGTTTAAAAAATACAATTTCATTTTTTTCCAAATCTTCTCGGTAGATTGTTGATAATACTCAGCAAGAGCATTTACTAAAGATAATTCCAAATGAAAATAAAATAAATTTAAGATTTTTTTAAGTTATTACTACATTACATATAGAACTAAATCTTACTAACAGAAAAATGTTATTCAATTGTTTATTTTATTTTCTTTTTGCACATAAAAATTGCTGAATAATTTATTTTGGTCTATATTACGAAGATCTGCGCTAGCTACTCTCATGCATGCTTTCACTATTTTTTAGAAACTCAGTTAAATAGTGAAAGTTAAAATTTCGAACTGACTCATGTTTTAGACGTCTTCTTTACGATTAAAATACTTTTTAAATAACGTTAGACTGCTTTTATATATATAGTTAGGCATAAAATTAGTTTCGTGTGTACTTAAATAGTTCACAATAACTTTCATTTAATGATTTTGATCATGTTGTGTAATTAAAGGAATCTAAACTTTTTTAAACGCATTGATTTCAAACGGAACCACTTGCAGTTTCTTGGAAAAAAATAGAAAGTATGTCCTGCCGAGGAGGAGAACAGCAATAAGGGAAAAGGATGGAGACATAAGAATTTGCCATCATTTTTGATGGTCAAACTGTATTTTCGTACGCATCCCGCTGTGCTAGAATCCGCTTTCCATGATAGTTTGAAAAATAATACATAATACATAAGATTCCTAGTACTTGGGTAATGCATATGAACTTATATGTTGCTTTGAAATACTAGAAGCGTAAAATTTTTGAATTGCGTAAAAAGAGAGTATTTGCGTAAAAAGAGAAACTGTGTAACAACACACAAGAGTAAGTAACAGATCCAGCTCCTTATGCTGCCGCATTGCCCAGGATGACCATGATTTTTGTGATAAGTGCCTTTTGTTCGGTGATATAGTATTCTGCCACCTGTACTGTGCAATTCTTCTTACGTAATTCTACCATATGCGTTATTTAGGTATCTGAGAAGCTGCTTGGGCAGCTCGTCAGGTGAAATTCGCGAATTCCTGTACTTCTCAGATGCATTGGTCAGAATCGCATAGGCAGCGTTTATGAAAGTTGACTGGGAATTAGGTGTCGAGATAGCCTTATGATACAGGTCTCATTTGTCTTGCCATTTTGCAAGGTATTGCCTTTATCGCACTCCTACCTCGAGAGGTAGGAGTGCGATAAAGTCAGATGTAGTGAATTTGGCCGGTTGTTGTGAGCTGCCTCCTTTGCCAAAACATCTTCTAGCTCATTTCCTACATTTCTGGTATGCATCGTTATACAGTGGAGATGAAAATTAAGATGTTTCAAGAGGTTAATGAATCCTTTTGAATATTATTGTTAACATGAGAACGTTTACTGGATTTTAGGTGGCATGCAGTCATGAGAGAATGAGGTTACCGGTGTCGTTGTATCTATTGATTACTACATAGACTATTGCCGTCGCTATTGCTTTCTGTCTGGAAGATGCTGTTGTCAAGTGGTAGCTGTGCTTTGCATGTGTAACAAACATTCTTGTTCATCGATGTACTGAATGAAAGCGCAAACAGATCTGTTATCTTGATAGTATCCATATGTGTAGAACAAATAGTTAGCATTATTTAGGTATCTAGAGAAGTTTATAGAAGCATTGAAAGTTTGTGGCATCTCGTACAATTACTTTTATAGCGAATTTTCCAAATGCTTTACTATCAAACGCCCCGGTCAGTGCTAAGAAATGTTTAGTGATAACTTCTAGAGTTTCCACTAAATTTAAGACCAAAATACGATTTATCAGCCATTGTGTATTTTCTTCTGTGTTTGGATACAATCAATTTCTTATCAATTTTAGGACAATTTCGTGCTCCAGTTTCTTGACGTTTGGCTTGGTGTTTTTGGCAACTGATTCAAAGCAATGTACCGGACGATATAGAACACGTAAAAAGAGTACAACTTCAGTAATTCAAAAGTATTAACAGGTTCGCAGTTTTTACAGAAATACACAGAAAGACGTGGATTTTTTTTAATAATGAAAAACCCGTATTATCTGAATAGTTCCACTTTTACGTAAAATCACAAATTACAAAGACTGGGCATGCTGAATGAAGTTCTTTGCCATCATGAGATAGAAATTATAGCTAAACTATCTTCGATGGTGTGCAGACTGTTGTACAATGACTGATCGTCATTCTCATAAATTACGGCCGTCATATTAAACGTATGAGAAGTGTGCTGCGCCACTGCAAGAATTTCTAACACAACGGAAACAGCAATTATCGGTGAATAGCGTAACTATTTAGGTTATAAATATTTTACTATGAAAAACGTCCGATGTCTTTCTGTGCATTTCTCTGAAAGCCGGCGTCATACTATTGTTACATTTTGTTTTTACTTTTCCTATTACTTTTGATTCACCCTTTTTTTGTCTCATTTTATCTGGTTCATTCTTTAGAAGTTTTTACATAGAGTGGGTAAATATCCCATGTTTAGAATTACTAAGCTGATAGAGGTTGGGGAAATCAGAGAAACAATTTATTCACATAATGCTGATTTTTGATATCTTTGTGTGAATTACTTGGGAGTTATAAAGAGCAAAAAATGTCATTTCACAATATATAAAATATATTTATGATTTACTAGACTACGGCAAAGTAGAGTTACGTGTCTAAAAGGGAAGGAAGCCTTATTGTTCCACTTCGGAAAACTGCTCGTATTCACGCTACACTTCGAGAACAAAATTTGGCATGCAATTAACTCGTTCGCTAAGATTTGAATGCATTTCAGACTACTAGTGTTACACGCTTTCAACCACTTCATGGCTGGTTGGCCATATATAAAATGGAAGAATGCTCTCAAGTAAAACGATATTGCTCTTCTTGCAATCGAAATAAGGTAAAAATTTGATTTACAATTCTTGAAATGTGAAAAAAATGTAGTTGCATGTTATTTTAATCACTAACATGTCAAAGAATTCGAAGGAAATAATATAGAATGGTGCACCTTTTCACATATCTCCTTACCATTCTAAATTCTGCTCAGAGAAAAATAGTAGTCATTATATAAAACGTATATTTATTCAGAAACTTTGGAAAGTTTGATTTATATACTGAATGTGATCTTTGGAAACATAATAAGCATCTGTAACGGTTGTTTGAAAATTATGTTCATAAATTATAAGCAATATATGTAATATACATAACGATGTTTCTGTTCGTTTATGTAGTGTACGTTCAAAACATTTCGTTCCAAGGTATTCCAGCAAGTAAATAAAATGAAAATTATCTACAATATAATGTGAAAGCAGATTTCGATCAGTACTTCCGTCATATATAAAATTTTCAGGGATGCCTTTATCATCCCTAAAAATTATTGCTTTGCACATTAAAAAGAGAACTTGGTCCTTTTAGACCAATATAAAATTTCGTGAATTATGGCTGTTGTTTCGTTGCATGACCTGTTTCGAAACTAAAAATTAATAAATCCCATTGACATGAACTGTAACCCTTTTTAATGTTTCTAGTGCATTCTGGTATACACGGAGTCTCTTCCTCAACATTACATTCGTTCCAACGTTCAAAGATGGCTTGATTCTTGGTAGCCTCACTTTTTTCTCCTCCTCCAATGCAAGCTTTGCTCGCCACCTTCCTATAACTTCTTTGCAGCCATATATGAGAAACAATCGCATGGCGTAACTACTTGTGACGCAACAAAACAACAGAAAACTCTTCATGTATTTTTGAGTCTCAGTAAGGTGTGGAATAATTGCAATCAAAGCAATTATATCATGCAAAGACGTATCGATGGACTTACGACAGAAATATAATCTTTTTGCTTACGTATTTCCTTCGATTTCCCTCATCGTGCACTGTTTATTTGTGCTCACAGATACCACAGACAACTAACGACTGTGGTAATCCTTTTCAGATTGTAACCAGTTTAATACTGTTTCACACGTTGTGACTACTTCCACATATAGCTGTAGAGTGAATGCAATTTTAAAATGAATACTTTAGGATCATAGAGCAGGAACAAGCAGTTTTCTTAGCATTGCATGTTACATTCATTTGTTTCTATCGATTCGGGATGAGTCAGAAGATAACGCGCGTTTAGATTGAAATTTTGCTCTGCTCTTAATCCCCTTTTTAATATTTAAACTTGTCAGTACCTTTTCGTATATAAAAGTGTGATAAAAGTTTTATGGGGTATAAACGTTTTCGAAGTAAGTTCTAAAGAGTTAAATGTTTTCGAAATCTGCTCACAGACTAATGGAATATTTTTTGTAGATCAAAATGATACTGTGCTTAAACAACGATGGTTTTCTTTCGTTGGAAACTACAGACAAAAAAGGCAAAATATGACTATTATCCTTGTCCAGTTTCTCCTTAAAGTATTAAGGATAATAAGGTTTTTTAAGCTATTAAACTGATAATATTTCTTTAAGCATGCCCGTAGAAAATTATCTCACTTAGGAAAATAATCATTGTCACGTGTAGCAATCCATTCTCTAGATGTAACAAATAATTCGTGAATTAAAAAAAATGTGGACTTATTTTCTACGAGTTGTAGTTACAAAACTTGCAATTACAATCGCTTGTTCATCGATAGTCGTAGAATTAGAATCAAATCATAACATAAAACTTGAAATAACTTAGATCAAATTTCTGTGAAACAATCATTAAATCACCAATTTAATCTTATTTTCTACTATATTGTATACAGCAATTAAAGTCATGCTTTGAGATTTAGTTCTGTTCCTTTAAACAACTGACTGTCTTCATGGCCACAGGAATCTCATTAGTTTTTAATAAACCATAAATATTCATTCTCAAGGCAAACTAAATAAAATAAACCTTATTTAACTTGTGTTCTAGTGACGACTCACGGAAAAATAAGAAGATTAACCCGAAAGGGCACCAGAATAACTGGTTACTTGAGAAACCGAAAATTTGTCGCAACTTTTTCTTTGCTTTACGGGTTCACCAGCGGTTGAGCGGTAAAGTCGCTGAACACTTAGTAGTTTGATTCAAATTTTAGCGAGCGGACTGGCTGGATGGGCGTTTCCGTGTTTTGTACATGCGTAGTATACGTGCGAGTCAGTTTCCTTTAGAAAGTCCTCTACGATGGCATCTCTTCCCTTATGCAGGTAGCCTACATGTGCTGCACCGTAATTAAATAAACCAAACAAAACCTTTTTGTCTTGCGATTATTTCTGTACCATACGTTTCACAATATCCTCCTAGACATTCTCTGATATCATAGAATGTCCTCCTCGGTTCCAAAGTAACCGCTACTAATGTATTACTAAATATAATTAGTGTATTTTTACTGCGCATAATGTCAAACAGGACAAAATAAAGAAATGTTACCTGAGCATCGAAAAATTCATTTACCAACTTTTAATACTAGAATATCGTAAAGGGATGAAAATTTCAAGGAGGAGCAGGAATATGAGGAAATGTATCCGTTTAATTGGTACCATTAATGCTACTTATTCGATATTAAATAAGCCAAATGTATAAATTCTGTAAGCTACGTACGTAAAAATCTTTGTTATAATAATACCTAGATTGAATGCTATGTCGTAAAAAATTAAGAACACGTTTGTTTCGTGTTAAAGTAAAAACCATTTCATTAATACATAAGAAACTCTAATTTTGGGTTTCATGTTTAAAACAGCAAACGAAAAAAATTCTTGTGTAAAGTAAAAGCTTAATTTATCGAGGGAAAAAGTAGCTGTCAGTTTCTAATTTACCAAGGGAAATCTTAGTTGTCAGTTTCTTAAATTTTTAAGGAAATACCCGGCGAATGATTAAGTACTTATTTTTAAAGTAACAGTAGTTTCATTTCATTGTGATAAAAGATTACTGTTTCAAAGGAAAGAATCCTTCAGGTGTAGCCAGTGTACACAAATGACGTAATTACAATTAGGTATCAGAACATCTTAATTAATCCATTGTTCTGTAGTTGGCTGTAAGTTATATCTCTCTTTTGTTGTTATCTGTTATTAGCTACATTTACTACCAACTACACTTATCGCTATGACCTCTTCAAATTTTAATTGTGAAAATTACGTTTTGCAAATCTACCAAACTCATTATTGATAATAGTTACATGTATTATACCATTTTTATTCAGTTCCCAACTTTTATTCTTATTACGATTTAAAATATTTTTACATGAAAAGTGAACAAAAATGAACAGTGTTTCTTTCAGTCTATCATTGGTTCCCTTACCAAGCATATAGATATTCTTTATCTCAATCCAATTGTTCTTGTCAAAGCAGTGTAAGAAATTGGTTAAGTTGATCATCGTAGTCGAACCCAGTTCTTAACTACAACTGCAATGTATTTAAGACCTTATAAGATAATTTCTCTCTCCTTTGCCTTAGTAATGAAATTGTAATCATAGTCGACGCGTATTTGAGAGATCCATGGCACGAATCTTGGAGAGGACATTGCACATTTTTCACTTCACCAGCTCCAAGGAAACCTGCTGACTCTACAATGGCGCCGGAACTAAAAGATGGTGGACGATAATTCGTCACAACCAAGGTTTGGCACTTGGATATTTTAATCCCCAGTTACTCTTTAAACGGAGAATACATAAAGTAAATTCTCCGTCCTTTTAGCATGCCTTCGTGGTGTAGTTAGAAGCATACTCGACGCGTATTCGAGAGTTCCAGATTTCGAGCTTGGTGAGGACATTGCACATCTTTAAGAATTTTAAGAAGCAGCTGCTTTAAAGAAACATAATGACTCTAAAACTTTTATTTCCATAACAACTAGTCTATCACAATTATATCTAATACCGAATTGCAGAAGAAGGCCTACCATCGGCCGAGTGGTAAAGTCGCTGAACACTGGTAGTTCGGTCCGAGGTTGAAAACCTGCGAACGGGCTCGTTGAGCGTTGTCGTGGTTTACCCCATGTGTAACGTGTATACGAGCCAATTTCCCTCAGAAAGTTGTCCACGATGGAATTCCTCCTATTACGCAGATAGCCCTCGAGGTTTTGCCGTAATTGCATAAATCAAACCGAATTGCAGAAAATGAGACTATTTCAGATTGAATAATCCTTTACATTAAAAGGAATTTCGAGCACAAAATTTTAAAATACTGAGCCTTTTCCTTCATTCTTAAAATAACTATTCAGAAACATTTTTATGAAACTTTTACCTTAAATTATAATTCAAATATATTCTCCGAATTATTCCATTGTGTACATTTCGCAATTAATTCATATAAAAAGCATTAAGATCTACTTAATAGTGTGGAAATTGTTTTCTCTAAGTATATTTTATAAGAATAATGATCTTTTCATAATTTCAGATAAAGTAATTGAATGAAGTACATTTTTTACCTTCACTGTATCCTTTAAAGGCAAATTTTCAGATTATATTTAATGTTTTTTTATATTTGCTGCATTGAATAAAAATAATGCTAATTTCTTTTGCGATGTTCTGAAAATGTCTGACGCAAGAAGGTGATGTGTATACGCAAACACATCTCAAGATAATAGTAATTCACTGAAGATGATAATATGGAAAGATGTTAATCTCCAAACCAATAAAAATAAAGAAGAAATAACAAAACAAAACAGCTAATTCTAGGAATTTCGCAGAGCTGTTGTTCTCGAGATTTCCTAATGAAAAATATGGAGATTTATAAAAAAAATTTCTATCCTTGTTTCTCGAGAATATTTTGCCTTTAAATATTTTTAGAAAATTTGGGAATTCAAAAGTAATACTTCCGCTCTTTTTCTAATCTAAACGTTGTGTTTTTCCACCCAATCCTGCGAGTTAACTACAATATTTTGCTATGCATTTATGCAATTATGAGATTGTTTAAAACGAAATAAAACCAGAAGACTTTTAAATGATCTGGATATGAAATTTCAGATTACAATATTTATGTTCGTTTTCCTCAAATGAAATTTCGCAGGACTTTTATGTGATCTGAAAATTAAATTTCAAATTAGGTATTTATGCCTGTTTTTCTTACTAATTTTATTTATATAAATTAGATTGTATTATTTTATGGACTTGCATTCATGGGGTAAAATGGCATCAAACAAATCAGTAACTACTTTAAAAACTATAGAGATTTACACGAATGTGAAACCGAGGGGGATCTAATTTACTTGCTTTCATATAAAGCTACAAAAAGATGCCCTTTAAAGTTGGAATGAAATTTTATGTATTTGCCAATTTTTAAATTACATCTTTGTTGATGCTAATATCAAATTGTGTCGGGATTGAAGTACTATAAACTAGGATAAAAATGGATTACTGTTGCCTTCAATATTAAATCAATATTCTGTGTGGGTGTTGACGATGGACAGATCCTTAACTCCTGACATCCGAGAGAGAAGATGGTTACCGATATTCTTCGCTGTCGCCGATCTTATCTCTTAAGTATCACATTATGTGATGGTATTATTTATGACAGCAAGTCACCTCCTGTTCTCATCCCGGGCTCACAGCTATAAGATACAATAGTCAAAGCTTAGTAGTTCGTCCTTCTTGGGAGGCTTTTAGTTCCAATTTCCATTACATTGCATGGATTTATATTTATTTTAACTAACTAGTTAAAGTTTAATTTTAAACTTTACATAAGCCTTCATTCCCTTAATTATCAATGCCAGAATATTTAAATTTAGTAGCGCGCGTGAAGTAATGCGAATTCTGCCTTCTGAAACAAGAGTTAGGCTATAGCCATCAGTTCTGTTGCGTACGCTTCTGCTCCCGGAGTTATTGCTGGTTTACGTTGCATAATTACATTTACTTGCTGTCCCTAGTTTCGACGCGGGTTTAAGAAAGAGAAAGTATCTGAGCCCTGTAGCTTATTTCTACTACTTGTGCATATCTTCGAATTTTTAGTTTAGTTCTGTCATTTCAGTTACATCCCAAGTGAGGCGTAGTGTGTTAGCGTCGAGTTGACGCGTTGTAAATTTTAACAATGGTTTCAGTTAATAAAAGGTACTTTTAACCATTCTTTGGTGTAGTTACTACTCTTACAGTTCTCACTTAGAAGTTAGACAAGTAGACCCTACAACATAATAGCTGTGTACTCATTGTTGGTTTCGTCAAACAATATCTGCAATACCTTCAAGTACCACCATGGTCAACAATATGACCAAACGTACTCCCAATCAAAAATATATAGGTCTTCATTAGATGTAATCTGCAATCAAATTGGCAGCAAAAATCAGAATGAATTGTATGCATGAAGCAAATGAATCTCATTTGAAATTCATATCACCAGTATTACGATAGCATTTGTAGATTGCAGAGGTATTTGCATTATATATTATCTCATAGGCTAGGCTTTGTTGTTGGTAAAATAAAATCAAAGTAAATCCTGGTGTATTCTATTTGCGCGTTCCATTTGAACTATTGTATCCTTAAAATTGTTTTCAAATCATAGTATTAATCCTGATCCATGCAAAACTCATTTATGCAATAGACATAAACAAACTTAAAACGGAATGAAAATGTTGCTTTTTATTTATCAGCGAACTGTGGTGGTCGCTAAGAGTACAAAAATTACATTTAATGTACATTCATCTGTTCTTGTTACATATCTCAAGTTCTTATAAAGGCAAAAGATAAAAAGTTAGTCGCATTCAGAATCTAAATTTTTAATAGTGAAATATCTAATTGTTATGTCGAGAATTTCAATTATTAATATGTGTTTTAAGTCATTATTATTCTAATATTTTTATTTGTATTCATGTGTATTTTAATCTGGAAAAAGAAGTATTCTTAAGCTCTTAAGGTTTTATTTAACTTGTTGTTCTTGAGTAGGAATTGTAACAAAGGCGAGAGACGGTTGCGAGGACACACATCTGGTTTATGGCCGTTTCACTAACAATGTCGCCCTTTTAGCTCATGCGTGTGAAACGGAAGTTGTTTTCTTGCCGCTTTGTAAGTTTGCAGTTTTATTACTTCAAGACAGTGGGGGTGGCTGGTAATTGGATTTTCGTAAAAGCTTAGTTTCACTTGTTAGTTGGGGGTCTATTTTTTTTCTCACGTTATAAGTGCAGATGTTTTTCGGATTCCATTGTCAGATTTTCTGGTGTTTGATTCGTCATGGGTGTGTCATTTTCTCAATTTAGATAACATAAAATTCCGGGATTGGTAAGATATAATTTTATGATTTTTTTGAAAGCCTATGAACTCACAGAGGCGGAGAAACCGAGTTTTCCTGGGTGCTTGCACCAGGCTAGAGTTTAATTCCGATTCTGATTTTCAAGAAGAGTAAGAGGAGAAAAAGTGGGGGCTTGACCCTTCGGGTCTTGCTTCTCGCGAGCCGCGTGAACAGCCGGCAGAGGGTATGATTTTTCTCTCGGCTTTTAGCTGGCGAGAATTTGCGTTGGCATAAGGCATAGAGCTCAGCAGAGGAATTTCGATTTCTCTTATCCCAAGAATTGTTCGGCAGATTCTCTTGGTGATCCTGACATCCTGATGCGGTATTCCTGTTTTTTTACCGGCTTTGACTTCCTACTTAGAGTTTGTTCCAAAGGTGCTCTACGCTTATAGTGAGTTTCGGGGCTTCCAGAATGAAAGAGACTCGTATAGGACCCTTCTAAGGTGTGCATTGCTGTTTATTCTGCCTGTGCCAGCTGCGTCGTTTTTTTTTTTCATCATTCCATGCTCTGGAATTTATTTATTGTAAGGACAGCTTCAATGGTGTTGCAACCAAGTCATCTTTAAAATTCGCAAGAACTGTCTGCCTCCATTAACGATGATTTTGTGAATAAAGGACAGCAGGAATAATGTGGTGCTCGAGTAAACTTTGGACGCGGGACGATCGGTTGAACTCTCTAAAACTCCGTATTAATCCGTCGATGATGGCATTCTCGATCTCTTCGAATGGTCAACGCAATGAGTAGGACGATCTGTTGAACTATCAGCACTCCATATTAATCAGTCGATGATGGCGTAGGAGTTGAATGTATGAACTTCACCCTGTGAGTGAATTTTTTTTTCTGTCTTTTGTATTAAATTGTAACCGAGTAATGATACTATATTAATATACGGTACAACCGCCTAAATTGTGAGTTATGTAATGTTAAAAAAAATTAGTACACCTAACATGAGTATAAGATTTAAAATGATATACATGTTAATTTACATCTTAAGGTTAATTTGTAGGGGACTACCTCTTAAGGTTAATTTGTAGGGGACTGATCAGTTTACCTAGTTATCATATGTTTGAATATTCTAGAAATTAACAAATGTGTTTGATATGTATTTTATGTTTCATTTGTTTAATTTAGTGTAGTTTCTGTGGTCTCTCATGTCCCTCCATTTGTTTGAGCCGGGAGGCTTTTAAGAAACATGGAGTTATTGATTTTCCCTTTACATAGGTTACTCACAACGCAAACCTAAAAAGTTAAATTGTACTATACCACTATACGATTGATTGATAGATATGATATACGAATATTTATAAGAATATCGAAATGGTATATGAATATTATGAAATAGTTTTTGAATGTGAATTATCTGATTTTGATTTTTTTTTTTTTTTTTGTTAATTTATCTGGCACCACAGTGAATCAGTTAAGTTTAAGTTATAATGGAATAAAGTATTTAAAATAGAAATATAATTTTTTTTGGATATAACAATGCTTCTCGCGAGCCGCGTGAACAGCCGGCAGAGGGTATGATTTTTCTCTCGGCTTTTAGCTGGCGAGAATTTGCGTTGGCATAAGGCATAGAGCTCAGCAGAGGAATTTCGATTTCTCTTATCCCAAGAATTGTTCGGCAGATTCTCTTGGTGATCCTGACATCCTGATGCGGTATTCCTGTTTTTTTACCGGCTTTGACTTCCTACTTAGAGTTTGTTCCAAAGGTGCTCTACGCTTATAGTGAGTTTCGGGGCTTCCAGAATGAAAGAGACTCGTGTAGGACCCTTCTAAGGTGTGCATTGCTGTTTATTCTGCCTGTGCCAGCTGCGTCGTTTTTTTTTTTTCATCATTCCATGCTCTGGAATTTATTTATTGTAAGGACAGCTTCAATGGTGTTGCAACCAAGTCATCTTTAAAATTCGCTAGAACTGTCTGCCTCCATTAACGATGATTTTGTGAATAAAGGACAGCAGGAATAATGTGGTGCTCGAGTAAACTTTGGACGCGGGACGATCGGTTGAACTCTCTAAAACTCCGTATTAATCCGTCGATGATGGCATTCTCGATCTCTTCGAATGGTCAACGCAATGAGTAGGACGATCTGTTGAACTCTCTAAAACTCCGTATTAATCCGTCGATGATGGCATTCTCGATCTCTTCGAATGGTCAACGCAATGAGTAGGACGATCTGTTGAACTATCAGCACTCCATATTAATCAGTCGATGATGGCGTAGGAGTTGAATGTATGAACTTCACCCTGTGAGTGAATTTTTTTTTCTGTCTTTTGTATTAAATTGTAACCGAGTAATGATACTATATTAAGATACGGTACAACCGCCTAAATTGTGAGTTATGTAATGTTAAAAAAAATTAGTACACCTAACATGAGTATAAGATTTAAAATGATATACATGTTAATTTACATCTTAAGGTTAATTTGTAGGGGACTACCTCTTAAGGTTAATTTGTAGGGGACTGATCAGTTTACCTAGTTATCATATGTTTGAATATTCTAGAAATTAACAAATGTGTTTGATATGTATTTTATGTTTCATTTGTTTAATTTAGTGTAGTTTCTGTGGTCTCTCATGTCCCTCCATTTGTTTGAGCCGGGAGGCTTTTAAGAAACATGGAGTTATTGATTTTCCCTTTACATAGGTTACTCACAACGCAAACCTAAAAAGTTAAATTGTACTATACCACTATACGATTGATAGATATGATATACGAATATTTATAAGAATATCGAAATGATATATGAATATTATGAAATAGTTTTTGAATGTGAATTATCTGATTTTGATTTTTTTTTTTTTTTTGTTAATTTATCTGGCACCACAGTGAATCAGTTAAGTTTAAGTTATAATGGAATAAAGTATTTAAAATAGAAATATAATTTTTTTTGGATATAACAATGCTTCTCGCGAGCCGCGTGAACAGCCGGCAGAGGGTATGATTTTTCTCTCGGCTTTTAGCTGGCGAGAATTTGCGTTGGCATAAGGCATAGAGCTCAGCAGAGGAATTTCGATTTCTCTTATCCCAAGAATTGTTCGGCAGATTCTCTTGGTGATCCTGACATCCTGATGCGGTATTCCTGTTTTTTTACCGGCTTTGACTTCCTACTTAGAGTTTGTTCCAAAGGTGCTCTACGCTTATAGTGAGTTTCGGGGCTTCCAGAATGAAAGAGACTCGTGTAGGACCCTTCTAAGGTGTGCATTGCTGTTTATTCTGCCTGTGCCAGCTGCGTCGTTTTTTTTTTTTTTCATCATTCCATGCTCTGGAATTTATTTATTGTAAGGACAGCTTCAATGGTGTTGCAACCAAGTCATCTTTAAAATTCGCTAGAACTGTCTGCCTCCATTAACGATGATTTTGTGAATAAAGGACAGCAGGAATAATGTGGTGCTCGAGTAAACTTTGGACGCGGGACGATCGGTTGAACTCTCTAAAACTCCGTATTAATCCGTCGATGATGGCATTCTCGATCTCTTCGAATGGTCAACGCAATGAGTAGGACGATCTGTTGAACTCTCTAAAACTCCGTATTAATCCGTCGATGATGGCATTCTCGATCTCTTCGAATGGTCAACGCAATGAGTAGGACGATCTGTTGAACTATCAGCACTCCATATTAATCAGTCGATGATGGCGTAGGAGTTGAATGTATGAACTTCACCCTGTGAGTGAATTTTTTTTTCTGTCTTTTGTATTAAATTGTAACCGAGTAATGATACTATATTAAGATACGGTACAACCGCCTAAATTGTGAGTTATGTAATGTTAAAAAAAATTAGTACACCTAACATGAGTATAAGATTTAAAATGATATACATGTTAATTTACATCCTAAGGTTAATTTGTAGGGGACTACCTCTTAAGGTTAATTTGTAGGGGACTGATCAGTTTACCTAGTTATCAGATGTTTGAATATTCTAGAAATTAACAAATGTGTTTGATATGTATTTTATGTTTCATTTGTTTAATTTAGTGTAGTTTCTGTGGTCTGTCATGTCCCATGTATATCATTTTAAATCTTATACTCATGTTAGGTGTACTAATTTTTTTAACATTACATAACTCACAATTTAGGCGGTACAACCGTATATTAATATAGTATCATTACTCGATTACAATTTAATACAAAAGACAGAAAAAAAAATTCACTCACAGGGTGAAGTTCATACATTCAACTCCTACGCCATCATCGACTGATTAATATGGAGTGCTGATAGTTCAACAGATCGTCCTACTCATTGCGTTGACCATTCGAAGAGATCGAGAATGCCATCATCGACGGATTAATACGGAGTTTTAGAGAGTTCAACAGATCGTCCTACTCATTGCGTTGACCATTCGAAGAGATCGAGAATGCCATCATCGACGGATTAATACGGAGTTTTAGAGAGTTCAACCGATCGTCCCGCGTCCAAAGTTTACTCGAGCACCACATTATTCCTGCTGTCCTTTATTCACAAAATCATCGTTAATGGAGGCAGACAGTTCTTGCGAATTTTAAAGATGACTTGGTTGCAACACCATTGAAGCTGTCCTTACAATAAATAAATTCCAGAGCATGGAATGATGAAAAAAAAAAACGACGCAGCTGGCACAGGCAGAATAAACAGCAATGCACACCTTAGAAGGGTCCTACACGAGTCTCTTTCATTCTGGAAGCCCCGAAACTCACTATAAGCGTAGAGTACCTTTGGAACAAACTCTAAGTAGGAAGTCAAAGCCGGTAAAAAAACAGGAATACCGCATCAGGATGTCAGGATCACCAAGAGAATCTGCCGAACAATTCTTGGGATAAGAGAAATCGAAATTCCTCTGCTGAGCTCTATGCCTTATGCCAACGCAAATTCTCGCCAGCTAAAAGCCGAGAGAAAAATCATACCCTCTGCCGGCTGTTCACGCGGCTCGCGAGAAGCAAGACCCGAAGGGTCAAGCCCCCACTTTTTCTCCTCTTACTCTTCTTGAAAATCAGAATCGGAATTAAACTCTAGCCTGGTGCAAGCACCCAGGAAAACTCGGTTTCTCCGCCTCTGTGAGTTCATAGGCTTTCAAAAAAATCATAAAATTATATCTTACCAATCCCGGAATTTTATGTTATCTAAATTGAGAAAATGACACACCCATGACGAATCAAACACCAGAAAATCTGACAATGGAATCCGAAAAACATCTGCACTTATAACGTGAGAAAAAAAATAGATCCCCCAACTAACAAGTGAAACTAAGCTTTTACGAAAATCCAATTACCAGCCACCCCCACTGTCTTGAAGTAATAAAACTGCAAACTTACAAAGCGGCAAGAAAACAACTTCCGTTTCACACGCATGAGCTAAAAGGGCGACATTGTTAGTGAAACGGCCATAAACCAGATGTGTGTCCTCGCAACCGTCTCTCGCCTTTGTTACAATTCCTACTCAAGAACAACAAGTTAAATAAAACCTTAAGAGCTTAAGAATACTTCTTTTTCCAGATTAAAATACACACGAATACAAATAAAAATATTAGAATAATAATGACTTAAAACACATATTAATAATTGAAATTCTCGACATAACATATTCCACCAACAGTGACAAAAAAAAAAAATCAAAATCAGATAATTCACATTCAAAAACTATTTCATAATATTCATATACCATTTCGATATTCTTATAAATATTCGTATATCATATCTATCAATCAATCGTATAGTGGTATAGTACAATTTAACTTTTTAGGTTTGCGTTGTGAGTAACCTATGTAAAGGGAAAATCAATAACTCCATGTTTCTTAAAAGCCTCCCGGCTCAAACAAATGGAGGGACATGAGAGACCACAGAAACTACACTAAATTAAACAAATGAAACATAAAATACATATCAAACACATTTGTTAATTTCTAGAATATTCAAACATATGATAACTAGGTAAACTGATCAGTCCCCTACAAATTAACCTTAAGAGGTAGTCCCCTACAAATTAACCTTAAGATGTAAATTAACATGTATATCATTTTAAATCTTATACTCATGTTAGGTGTACTAATTTTTTTTAACATTACATAACTCACAATTTAGGCGGTTGTACCGTATATTAATATAGTATCATTACTCAGTTACAATTTAATACAAAAGACAGAAAAAAAATTCACTCACAGGGTGAAGTTCATACATTCAACTCCTACGCCATCATCGACTGATTAATATGGAGTGCTGATAGTTCAACAGATCGTCCTACTCATTGCGTTGACCATTCGAAGAGATCGAGAATGCCATCATCGACGGATTAATACGGAGTTTTAGAGAGTTCAACAGATCGTCCTACTCATTGCGTTGAGCATTCGAAGAGATCGAGAATGCCATCATCGACGGATTAATACGGAGTTTTAGAGAGTTCAACCGATCGTCCCGCGTCCAAAGTTTACTCGAGCACCACATTATTCCTGTTGTCCTTTATTCACAAAATCATCGTTAATGGAGGCAGACAGTTCTTGCGAATTTTAAAGATGACTTGGTTGCAACACCATTGAAGCTGTCCTTACAATAAATAAATTCCAGAGCATGGAATGATGAAAAAAAAACGACGCAGCTGGCACAGGCAGAATAAACAGCAATGCACACCTTAGAAGGGTCCTACACGAGTCTCTTTCATTCTGGAAGCCCCGAAACTCACTATAAGCGTAGAGCACCTTTGGAACAAACTCTAAGTAGGAAGTCAAAGCCGGTAAAAAAACAGGAATACCGCATCAGGATGTCAGGATCACCAAGAGAATCTGCCGAACAATTCTTGGGATAAGAGAAATCGAAATTCCTCTGCTGAGCTCTATGCCTTATGCCAACGCAAATTCTCGCCAGCTAAAAGCCGAGAGAAAAATCATACCCTCTGCCGGCTGTTCACGCGGCTCGCGAGAAGCAAGACCCGAAGGGTCAAGCCCCCACTTTTTCTCCTCTTACTCTTCTTGAAAATCAGAATCGGAATTAAACTCTAGCATGGTTCAAGCACCCAGGAAAACTCAGTTTCTCCGCCTCTGTGAGTTCATAGGCTTTCAAAAAAATCATAAAATTATATCTTACCAATCCCGGAATTTTATGTTATCTAAATTGAGAAAATGACACACCCATGACGAATCAAACACCAGAAAATCTGACAATGGAATCCGAAAAACATCTGCACTTATAACGTGAGAAAAAAAATAGACCCCCCAACTAACAAGTGAAACTAAGCTTTTACGAAAATCCAATTACCAGCCACCCCCACTGTCTTGAAGTAATAAAACTGCAAACTTACAAACGGCAAGAAAACAACTTCCGTTTCACACGCATGAGCTAAAAGGGCGACATTGTTAGTGAAACGGCCATAAACCAGATGTGTGTCCTCGCAACCGTCTCTCGCCTTTGTTACAATTCCTACTCAAGAACAACAAGTTAAATAAAACCTTAAGAGCTTAAGAATACTTCTTTTTCCAGATTAAAATACACATGAATACAAATAAAAATATTAGAATAATAATGACTTAAAACACATATTAATAATTGAAATTCTCGACATAACATAATATGGTATCATGAAAATGAGTACATATGGAACATGTATCAGTTTATGTTATTAACTTTAAGTACTGCAGAATTTTTCAGATAGAAGGCCCACGAGATTAAAGAAATAAAATTAGCATTTTTGATATCATTTCATATCGACTAAATTTCAAATAGCTATGAAGTAAGTGTTATCTTTTCATTGTTCGCAACTTTTTATCACTATGCAGGTAAATTGAAAACGAAGTAATCTGTAAAATACCTAGAAAAGGAAGGGATATATTTTTATATTAAAAATTAGAAACTGAAACTATTACATTTTTGCAACATTACAGGTGGAAGCAAAAGAAATTTTGGAATTATAATTTTTACACCTTCTGCACATCGCAAAATTCCTACCTCGATTGCTCATTATCAATTTGATACTCGCCTTTAAAAAACCGTTTCTGCTACTAGTTTTGATATTTTGCACTTTACTATTATATAAATTTAATATAAGCATTAACAAGATGGCTTCTCAGCGGCACTTGTTTTAAATCCATGTAATTTTATAAATTAACTAACAGCTTCGCTGCCAGCCTTCGTCTGGCTTTTAAATGTACCGGAAAATGGCTGAAGGGAACACCAAACGTTAAATTTAAAAACTGCATAGAATTTTACTTTGCAAAACAACTTCATAAATAAAGTTATTACGTATAACAAAATTACAATTAAATAAGCAATATCCCTTAATACAAATATTAATTATCCTAATAAGTAAATTAACCAACTTCCATTTGCAAAATCTTAAGAACTCAAATGGTATAAAGGAGGTTAAGAACTTTGTTTCCTAAAAAAATCATTCAAAATTTTTCAATATCTTAAAGAGAGTGAAATGAGCAATAAATAACATAAAAGAATACAAAAAACAAAAACTTCTGAAAAGCAAAGTATAATTAATGATATTTTATCTTATATTTTCAAGGAAAAAATTACAATGAAATAAGCTATATCCCTTAGTACAAATATTAATTATCCTACTAAAAAAATTAACCAACTTTCCGTTGAAGAAACAAAATCATGCAAAACTTTTCAATATCTTACAAACAGTGAAATAAGCAAAAAATAACATGAAAGCAACTCAAAAAAACATAAAATTCCACGCAGAATTTTACTCTGCAGAAGAACATTATCAAAAAAATCAATAAAAATGTATATATATATAAAAAAATGACAATGAAATATGCCAATCTCTTAAAAATAGTGACATAAGAAATACGATGAAAAATTGTTGCCAAACCCATATTTCTAAAAGAATGAAACTATTCAAAATGATGCGATTTCATCAAAAATCTATCAACAACAATAAGACGGGAAAATTGTTGCCAAAATCACATTTTTAAAGATGTGAGATGTTAGAAGTGTACTCAGAAGCTTCCTTTAAATTTTTTTAAATACAAAATATTATCATTTTTCCAAAATTCCTTTTGTAAAAGCAGTCGAAAGGATGAAAGTTTAACGTGTCCAAAAATCAAAGAAAAATAAACTGTACATTTTTAAAAATAAACTTTTTTAGAAAGAATCCCGTTGAAAAGGTGTTAAGCTCACTTTGTTAAATAAAATCGTATTGAATCGATTTATTGAAACACATTTTAAGTTCGTAAGATAGCTAAGTGTCTACGTTTCATGACGATGTGAAAATGGAGTGTGTAGAGTAAAATCTCGCTTTCCTATAGCCCATTATGTCTCAAAATGACGCGATTTTCGTCACCAAATATAAAATTAAAAAAATTCGAATTCAGATTTCGAAAAAATCGCTTCGAGGTGCACTGGCTCTTGTCTAGATGCACCTATGTACCAAATTTCGTAGCCGTGGGTCTATTAGCTTAAGCGCAGCGCAAACGAAAGACATACACAGACAGACTCTTTCTTTTATTATATGTAGCGATACTCTTTAAGTATTTATTTAAGAAAAGTGGATTAGATACTTAGTGAATAAAAATTGCACCACATTGAAATTTGAACGGCATCAAAATCTCAAATGTCTCAGTGTATGTATTATGTATGCATTTATATGTGTGTATATAATAATATGGAAAACTGGTACTGAAGTATAAAGAAATAAGCTGCAGATCAACTAGCCGTTGTGCCGATTTAGCACTTTTTATTTCTCGACAAACGACTTCTTGACAAGCACATTCTTATTGTGAATTACACACACAGCAATGGGCGCAATCTCCGTTACTCATCTCAATCCCATCTTTACCTGGTCTAACATATTATGATAATATGATTGATGAAAGAGAAAAGTAAGCGGCAATATCTTAACAAAAAGAAAGAGCAGAAATGGGTGCATTTAAAAACAAAAAACGTTTAGAAGAAAAGTCAAGGTTTCCATAAAGACTTTTAATTTTATTTAGCTTGTTTGGCTAAAGCTTTCATTTAAGTACTTACATAATATCGTTTGTAAGATCACATGACATAGATTAATTTGTAATGATTCAATTTAGAGAGATTTATTAGAAGCAGTTAATATTTTAGACAAAAAAGTGGAAATAAATTTTAAATTAAATTATCGAAAATAAAATGGAGACTATGACAGATTAAAGTTCGAATTTTGCTTTATATATTTTTATTTTACAAATAGATATCAATACAGATTTTGCCATCTTAAAATTAAGTAACTGTGAGGAATATGTCTCATTTCATGCATTTTTTATATTATATATGACAACAACTTTATCAAATTATTTTCTTTACTTTTGTGTTCAGAAGTTAATTTAAATATTATGTTTCTGACGAATATTCTCATATGTAGCCATTTTTATTTCTCCCTAACGATTTGTCTCAATTGTTTCACTCAACACTACTGAAAGGCTGTATCTTGTATACAAAACAATTTATTATTGTTGTAAAATTTAAATTCAGTTTTTTTTTTTCTGTGGAGATTTGACGGCAGTTTAGTACTGAATGTGAAAATTTTGTTTCTAGAAAAAATATCATATTTCATTAAAATCACAGTAAGCAATGTAATTGATAAATTTATCAGTCCGATAGCTTTCTTCAAGCCGAAATTCAAGATTAATGCAAGAGATGTGGTGTAGAAGTAGACAAAAATTATCATTAACTTGCATGTGAAAGTTTCTGCCGAAAAGTTATCATTTTTAATTGTTTACAACAGCTCAAATATTGATATTTTGTATTCATAACTATTAAAGAATAATAAATATTTTTTCCTTTCATTTCCATTTTTTAAAAAGTTAAAAAGGGAGGTGTATGATTTTTTATCTTCATGCATGTATAAACGTTATCTGTTTTCAAATGTCTTATTTATTTATTTATGCTCGTACGTTCTTAAATTATTCTTGCTGAATGTAAGTCAAATGATAATTGTGATTTGTTGATAAAAATTGCCATAGTTAAAGTGTTATTGAAAAATTAGGTGAGTGTTTTATCGGTAATTATCAATTTTTTCGGTTTATCGGTTTATCGGCAATGCATTCAATTAAATGCAGATTTCTTATAATATCCAATAATTGGAACCTCAGCCCTCATTTTGAATGGCAAAGAGACCTCTTATATATAATATACAGCTTCCCACAAATCTAAAATTCTAAAATTCAATTGACTAGACTATACTAGTCGTACTATACTAATCCTAGGTGAAAGCAAAAAGCTTCAGAATCATTAGAAATGTATGGTATTCATAATTATCGTACATTACCTTTTCAGAATTAAAAATACTTCGACCGCTTACCGGATACATTAACGATTGCTAAGGGTTCTTGAACTGTTTTCACATTGAAAATGCATTTTATTACCTAAAAGATAAACTTCAGAACATTTCTAAATACTGAATATATGAATTCATATACAAAACAACTGTTTCGAAACAAAAAGGTCTGAGCTAAAGTAAAATAAAACAATCATTTTTCAAAAGATAATTCAATTGCAATTCTTATTAGCTCTTAATCTGACAACATTAAAAGTTATTTTCTCAGAAAGCATTTTAAATCTTTAACTGTGGAAATGTATTGCTTCAAAACACGGTGTCTAAAACTAAGCAGAATTAATAGAACTAATTTTATTGGTATAACTCGGACTGATATTACCGCATGTCTTTCGAAAATATCTGCTGCCATATACTCGTATTTTCTCCTTGAAGAAGCAAAATATGCTTTGGGAACACATTCAAGAGTAATTATTGTTAATTAATAGCTTATTTTTCTTCTTTTAACACCATAGAGAGGCGTTAGATTCTCTAGAATTCCGTGCAGTGTGTTTTAGGAAAATTAAGCCAGTTTATGGTTCCATTTTTCCTAATTATAATGTTTACAAGATCTACCCTATTCCAAATTTTCTAATGTTCCAATGCTATTCAATTCAGTCAAATCATTTTTAGCCTTACGTTCATTGAATTATGTGAATGACTGCAATAGTAGACCACGCATCGAGTTTATCAAGCCTCACAACAACGCCAAAGCACTTAATCATCAGCAGCAATCAACAACACTAGATCATCAACAGTGATAGATCAACAACACTAGATCATCAACAGTGATAGATCAACAATACTAGATCATCAAACGGCGATACATAAGCAATAATTATCAACAGCGATATATTCTATCCCAATATTCAAGATCAGGCCCATCTATAATTATTCAACGTTAGCAAGTTAATTATTACTATAGTTATAGTTACCTTGGATTCGTTGAGATAAAAAGAATAATATCATAGTTAATTTTGCTTTTTCATAAAGATTTTAACAATTAAACTTTGAACTTTGTCCGCTTAGAAATTAAACTTTAAACTAAGAACTTCGCTTAGAAATTGTTAGTCCGCTCATGTTGTTTCTTCAAAACATTATTACTGAATTTATTTCATGGATGTTATTGATTTATATACCAAATAATAATCAGTTATAAAGAGGTCTAGAAACCGATTTCATTATTTTATTTTATTAACTTATTAAGGAATTAAATTCTATAGCACATGGGAGTTATTTTTCTAAGGAAAAATATGCCTACATAAAGGGATTTCTAATTGAAAATATAATATTCATGTTAACTATGAGAACACTCGAATACATATGCAGCCATTCTATTTATAGGGAGTATAACCAGAACAGTATTTCATAGATCTATGAAGAATTTGAGTCGTATGTTTTATGTACATTGATCCCTTGTTTCTTGATCTTCTTACAATTTAGAGTCTGAAAAACAAACATAGCCTCCCATACATGAGTTGTTTTAGAAGCAAACACGTCAAAATATCAAGCTTAGAGAGTGTATTCCGTTTCTTATAAATTCTTAAGCTTCGCTTTCAGTTTAGAAAGATCTTTTGCTAAATGTGCCTGCCCACTTTCACGGAAGAGATGGGATTTTAATCGATAAAAGTCTTCCGGTATTTCTGCTTCGACGAACGGGGAAGGGAAAGGAGATGACCAGGAAATGAAGAATCAAGGTCTTTCTCCTCAAGTGTCACTTTAAACTCACCAAAAGATTTGTAATTAGTTCAGATGTGTACTGGCTTTAAAGATTTTTAGAGGATTCGTATATGACAGCCCACGTGGAAAACACCATCACAAGAGTAAGTCCTTTTCTTTTTCTATCAACCATAAATCTATCTCGGAACGTTAGGTATTTAATACGATACAATTAATTATTTTGCCTTTAATATATTACTAATACTATTTGAGTGCTTTTCGTCCTAAATTTTAAACTTAAAATAAAGTAGCACCTTCTAAGTGAAAAAAAAATTAACTTTAGCTTCCGGTTCGTGTACATTGGAAAGAATTATGTAATTAACTATTCTGTTGCTGTTAATATAGTTATATAGTTTTTTTTTTTTTTTTTTTTTTTTTTTTTTTTTTTTTTTGTATAAAGTTTATATACGTTAGTTTGTTGTAAAGAAAAGGAAAACGATTAACCTAGATGTCATTAACTGTGTACAAGACACGATACCGGCCACAACTGGATCTTATATTGGTGCAGTAGCCATTATATTATATCTTATATTGGTGCTTATATTGGTGCCAGGATGCAAATCGAATCTGTATATACTTCAGCTATTAGTAGTGTAGGTTTAGTGATTTACTAAGTAGCTGTGTCTGTAAAATAAGTAAAGTGAAACGTTGAGATGTTTAAACTACGGGGAGTCAACACTCCTAAAATAAATATCCCTCGCTCATATGAAGAAACCAAAATGCAAAAGCAGGGATGATACATTTGTCAACAGGCATTCAGTAAAAACTCCAATACAGGTGTTCTAGAATGACCATCTGAGTAATGTATTGAAATTCAGAGAGAAGTAGATGTCTTACTCTAATTTAGAAGAAATAAGGAGTAATTTAAAACAGAGAAAATGAAACTGAATGGAACTTGATAATATAATTTTCCGTAAAGATAAAAATGTGGATGATTCAGTTCAGCAGTTAATTCTTCCAAAGACTCAAAGAAAATATGTTTGAAAATTAGCATATGTATATATTTTTGGGGCTCACATGGGAATAAAGAAAGCAAACGAAAAAATCAGATATATTTTTTTCCTGGTACAATATGGATAAAGTGCAGAATAATATCAATCATGCGAACCACGCTAGTTAAGAAGTGCCGAACACACTTCTTAACTACCGTGGAAATAACGATATGATTTATAATCACCCCAGTTCTAAAACATTATTACCGTTCGAAGCTGTTAATGTCGATATTATAAGTCCTATAGAACCTTTGCAGCCTCTGTCTTTATACAGATTTCGAAATATCCAGAAGTAAGATCTACCGTCTTCATGTAATTCGTTGATTTTAATTTGATAATTGATTTAATTTTCCTAATTATTCCTTCCATTAATATGGGCGATGAATACATAGGATATTTAGTAATATTATTTAATTTTCGGTAATCAACTTTCAAAATGTTATATTCTTTATAATCCGCAGGTCGAAGACTAAACTTCTTTCGGCACAGTACTACAGCAGTAGCATAAGGACTACTTATGGGAATTATTATCTCATTTTTCGCAGCATTTCATTACATCCTCCTTATCTTTACCATAACTATAGGTCTTTGCTCTTACGGGTTAACCTATTTTGTGTCTATTCTGTGGCTGACAATTTGAGTTTGGCCTAAGTTATCGTCGAATAATTTAGAAAAACGATTTACCAACTGTTCTAGATTTCTTTTTTATTCCATCGGCAGCTGGCTCATCTGAATGCTCGAAGGTTGCGCTTCTTTTACCTCAATTTCTTTCATATCTAGCTGCACTTTTGCCTCCAGAAAATCTATTTTAGACCCCACTGTTCTATTCATTCCTAAAACTGATGAAGCTTGGAGATTTTTCACAAAGAAAAATGTTAATTTCTACTGCATATTCCATAATTAAACGTTTACTGTGACTTTTCCTACACATGTACACTGTTTCCCTTGGGAGACAATACCTTTGCTCTCTCCAAACATTTTATATTTTCTAATGTAGTTTCGAAAATTATGCTTCGCTAAGCTACTGCTTGGATTGAATCCTAGAGGGATTTTTCTTCCCGCCGGGTGAACTGTGTCCTCTTACTTTCAGCACCCCTGATTAGTTTAAATTCTGCTTGCTTCCTTTCCCTTGGTTTCTTTTTTGAGCTTATTCTTGGCAATCGTCACTTCACGTTTCAAAACTTTTGTGTACTTACAAAGCGTTTATTTCCATCTAACCTTGGCCTTCCTTTTGGTATAGGCCTATAAAAATGACCGTTCGCTCTCTAGCTATATCCTACCACTTGTACGCTTAGTTTCAGCAGCCCTCCTGCTTTCAAACATAATATCGAGCTTAAAAAAATTCTCGAGCGTGCTTGGATTTCTTAACTTGAAGAAATCTTGAATTTGCAGTTGCGGCCTAGGCAAAACAATTTGAATCATTTCTACATCGCACCTTTTCCCATATAACGAATTAAAAATTAAAATTTTCCATAACATAACACTCGGTCAGTTCCTCAACCTGTCAACTGGTATTTACTAAAATGTTCTGCTTTGAACTTGGCCCTGTCTTTTATTAATGCTTTCACGAGATGGTTTCAGATATCTCGTACTTGTAGGTCACACTTTTCTAGTTGACACCACAAGAACTCTCCAATACACCTGCACCAGGTCCTTGTAATGTGACTCCTGCTATCGTAATCTTTTGAATTTCCGGTACCATATAAAGCAAAAAATCTAAATTTAAATGTTATGGTATCTACAATGAATCCAAATTGTTGCATGGTATTTATTGGTGCCGCTAGAACTTTCAATCTTGGGGGGGGGGGCAGACTAAATGCTGAATTTTCTTTAGACGTTGTCCTTATTTTAGTTTGGGCATTAACAATAAATAAATAAAAACAATTAGCAATAAATAAAAAATAATTAGCAATAAATTAAAGCATTAGCAATAAAGAAGTAAATAATTGAAAAATCAAGAATTCACAGGTTTTTCGTTTGAATCCAGTCTAGGTCATCAAGTTGTTTCCGTCGATTCCCATGTTAACTCCAACTATTTTTGCAGCTTTATTTCTCTGCTGTTATTAAGATGTTAGATTAAATTTAAATGAAATAAAATGCAATGTCAAGAAATGTTTTTCTGCAAAAAGCTTTTATTTAAAATCGATATGATAATTAATACACTAAAAAGAGAAAAAGAACTTATCATACAGTTTCATGAGAATAGTACATAACATAATTCTATTTCCAGAATCCATCTATAATTATATATTACGAATGATAAAAGCGTGGGGCGCTCATAGCAAGTGTAAAAACATAATGGCTTAAAATATGATGATAATACAATTAAATTAATGGATTTGATTATTAAGAGCCTCACACTTTTATTGTTCCTGATATATAAGTGTAGATGAATTCTGTAAATATAGTATTTTATCTATTAGTCCCATTAAATTATATGATAAATTCTTTTTTATTTCTTGCTAGGTCATTAATTATCATATTCATTTTAAATAAAAACGTACCTTAAAAATATTTTTGATTGTACTTATTTTATTTCCTCTTTTATAGTCTCAGTTACACATCATCAATGATGAAAATTTTAGCCACTATTAAATCACAAGGAGAAAATTATAAGAAAACTATGAAATAAAGAAAAATAACCGAACGTCATTCTGAGAATGAAGAAATCGCTTTGAATATTAAGTTTCGGCAACTGAACGTGATAACGATGTTAAAGCGAACAATTTACTTGAAGCTTAGTGTATTGTAAAAAAGGAAGTCTGATTGGCTGCAAAAAGGAAGGAGCAACAGCTAATGTTTATATTACATCAATATTTTTCTGTCATCACGGTTTTCTGTTGTCATTTGGAAAACGCATTTCATTGTTTCAAAAGTTCGCTTTTATAATGAATACGTAGAACATAATAACAAAAGGTAGATTTTATTCTTGGGTTAACTAAGTATATATTTCTTTTAAGAAATTTAAAATATTTGCGTGTTAAAAGTTCTAGAGTTAAGATGTAAAACAGCAGAGGAACATTGTCAAAAATGGATGATAACACCTGTCAGTTCAGTATGAAATAAAATAAACGTTTGTGACTTGTAGACTTTAAATTATTACTTTAAATTATTACAACTTTAAATTATTACAAGTAGACTTTAAATTATTACAAGTCTCGAAAGCTGTGCTGTAAGTTATCTGATTCTACATCAGTGTTAGTCAAATTTGTATAATCGTTTTTTCTGCTGCCATTTTCTAATTCATTCTTCTTGTACTTTTTCAAATATTTGATTGTAGGTTTCTTAAAAATCAAATGTCCCTTTTATGTATATTTATTTGAATCATATCCTTCTGAAATAAAACTTAAATCTGGTATGCATAAAGATCAAGCCATAATTTATATAATTCTAAATGTTAATGTTCAGAAGAGAAATATTTGAAATCATTTAGAAATATCTGAAAACTGATGCATTGCAGCTTTATTTTCTTGCTTTTTATTTCCTTGTACGCAGTAAAAAGGAAGTATTCTAATCGCGAAAAGTTTCAGGCAGCATATTTCAACGAAAGTATCCATTTTGACCGCTATCGAATGCAATTATACGATGTTTTTGCGTGATATCTGTACGTAAGAACAGAATAAAAGACTCGTTTCCTCCAAAATATTATAAAACTGCTTTAAAATGAATTCTGAAGAGAATTTTTCGTGGCGTCTGTACGAACGTATGTACGTACGTATCTGGCATAACTCAAAAACCAGTAGCCTCAGAACGTTGAAATTTTGTATATAGGACTGCTATAACATATAGATGTGCACCTCGTATTTTGGTTGCAATCGGCCGCACCAAACGTATATAAATATATTTATATATATATCCACTCTGTTACCCGGCTCAGTGATCTCAGTTTCTTTACTCTTATATGTTTGTAAATTGTACATTTTTTGCTTTAAAAATGGTTGAATTATGTTGTTTTTATCTTCCGGTTAAGGTTTTTATGCCTTTAGTAAATCTGTATGCAATAATTTTAGAATTATCAACAATTTTAAAGTTGTCTAAGTGCCGCTAAGCCTTTTTTTATGGTGGCCATTGATGTTTACATTTGAAACAGGAGACTAGTGGATTTGTTGCCAATCTAGAGAAACTTCGCAACAACAAAGATAACGCATTCTTTTATTATTGCCAATTAAATCATGCTTAATTCTTTCTGGAATTTTTCGAGGAAATAAGTGTTTAAGGTTTACTTCGTAATTTTTAATATAGCTATTTTGAGTTTTTATGTATTTTTGCCTTCTTGCGAAGTGAGAACTGAATTAATTAAATGAGAAATACTCTATCGTCTGTGAAAAACTGTTTCTTTTTTGTTTTGTTTGCTTAATTTCTTTGATACATCATTCTAGCTTTATTATAGTATTTGAATAGAATATGTGGCAACGATTAGATAATTCTATTCTTTAAATGATATAAATTTTGTGCATTATGAGTTATAATATGAACGAAATATATAAGTTAACTGTTATATAATTATTGGATTATATAACAGTTAACTTCGTTTCCGTTACATAATTATTATATAAGTTAACTGTTATATAACTATTAATACTGTTAAGTTAATCTATCGCCAGAGTGTCGCTATGGTAAACAAATGCTAGAGTGAATTTTAAAGAATGCATTTATTCTATTGTGCTTTATGCGCTGTCGGCGAAGTAAATTTAATTCTATCCAATAAGTTTAAATGAAATGCAAGAAAAAATGCGTATAATTTAATATTCCGTACAAGGAAGTCATGTGGTGCACACATCAGATATTTTTGCTTTCTTTTGCAGCATTATTTTATTTCTTTTTTTCTTTCAAAAATAACGTGTTTTCATCCAAAAAACGTTATTTTTGAAAGGATTAAAGCTCTAAAATTAGAAAATAAAGCCCTGTATGCTTCATAGAATTCATTAATTTGTTCACTTCAATTTAAAAAAAGTGAAACAAAAGGCATTTCGTGATCCTTAAACCTAACAAATTGGCTTACTCGTCATTCTGAGTAACTGTAACGCGTAACAATTAGAAGTGCATCAAATGAAGTCCGCTTGTTTTCCGCTCACCCATTTTGAAAGAATGAATAAAGAATTATTCATTTTAAATTGGCTTATTTCGTTTTGTAATTGCAAAATGCTTTCCGAAATTTTATCCATTCCTCCAGCGCCATCTGTGGACAGTTCGGAAAGTTGTTTCTGGCTAAGTTTCCTCAGGACAAAACAAGAAAAATTCTCGAAGATAAGCATAATTGCTACGAAAAATAAGTCTTAAAGCAAAAGTGGGCATTGGTGGTTTAAGCACAATAATACATCAATTATACGTAAGGCAATAGGCTCAATAATTGCGTTTAGAGTTATGATAATCCCAAAATCTTAATATCCCTTTCTGAAGAATTAATTCATTTTTGTTACAATGATCTGACCTTAAAATATTGTAATTTTTGTCTTGTTAAAGTGCTGTATTCAAATTCTTGCTATAGACACACTGGAAGTATTTTTGTACAAAAATATTTTATTTTGATGAAGCTGTGAAAAAAATTAAATGAATAAAATAAAATGGCAGAATAAGATTATAGGAAATTTCGCTTAGACCCAGAAAACAAAAACAAAAAGGTATCCTTAACGAGATTTAATTCCTTAACGAGATTAAATTTTACAAATCAACAATTTTTAATATTAAAAGTATTAAAAAAGGGTATGACTTTGCAAATGTGTTATGTGTGTTAGAAGACTGAACTCAGAAATTACTTTTTGTTATTATTTCATTTCATATGTTAAGGTTCAAAATAAACCTGTCCTGTATTTTAATTCAGCATTTTTTGTCTAAATGTGGGTACAATCATTCCAGAACGGTTACCATCAGTCCAGCACAAAATATTTTATTAATAAATTTTCTCCAATCGAAAAATATGCAATTATTATTAATTTAATAGCATATTTTTCATTACTTTTATTTTCTAGGCTTTCTATGAGATTCCTGTTATTTAGACTTCTAACTCCCTTAGAGGTCAGTGCGTCTAATCACAAAGCCTACCGCCATATCACTAAGCATGAATTTGAATCCGGACAAAGACTTTTAACCTTTTCCCTGCGGATGGGACATATAGGTTCCACGCATTGACTTCATTAAATGAGGCTCAAAAACTTTAAGACCACTTTAGAGACTTAAAAATATCTGAATAAATTGGAATAGAGTGAAAAAAAAAACTATCACATCACTTTTCCTTACTTTCCTACCAGAATACGTGTTTAAATGGTGAAAATGAATGGAAAATTAAAGTCTATAGTACACGGGAAAAAGCATCATCTTAGGGCATGCGGAGCATGCGTATAAGTGTGAAGCTGAATAAAAGGAATTATTATTTTTTTAACTCATTCAGATAATCATATCCTTATTATTTTAAATATACATCAATTTTAGTCAGAATCAGGAATTTAAAACAAAAACTAGTTGTCTGTTATTGTGTCTTCTGTAATTATGCGTCTGCGTGCTATCCAACTATCAGCATCATTAATGAAATAATGTTTTACTCGAAGGCAAGGATAAAACCTTATGCCATCTTTCCTCTCACAACGCGAGGTGGTTGGCTAAATTATCCTTATTTGCATGTTGCATTTAGGCTTTATGTTGCATCGCATTTAGGCTGGAAGAAATGAGTCTTTTGAACTGTATAGCTATTTAGAACTGAATTTAATTATTACAATTATTATGATTTAAGCATCTCTATTGCGCAAAGCGAGTTTTCTGCTCTGAAGATTACATTTAAGTTTACAAGTTTTTTGTTTTGTTTAAAGTTGTTTATTTAAAGTTGGTTTATTTAAAAAATGTTCTGGCTTATTTCTAAGCTTCGTTCAAATGCGATAATATATTAAACCTGTAATACTAAATGGAGTACCTTTTTTTAGAAATTCAAAGCAAAACTCAAGATGAAACAAAAGAGCTTTTAAAGGTTTTAATTCAACTGATATTTCGACTATAATTATTATCTGAAATATAAAAATTACTTAAAACTTATAACATTTAATGGGCATGTACTGTAATTTAGTGTCAAAATACCTATATTAGAACAACGTTATACGTAAATCTAATATATATCCTAACTCGCACTCTCGAGACATGAAAAACGATATTTGAATTTCGTCAATCGGCCCAATAGAACGGGAAATAAGAAATGTGCCTACCCCTTTTTTTGCACAGTGTACATATCATGATAACAAGCGATGTAAAATTATTATTAATATGAAATCTACAGTTAACTAAAGAATGATGTATTATATCAAAGTTTTAAAGTCTCGCTCTGCACTACAAAATTTTATCATGCTGCTATTTATAATACGATGGATCCTGAAATTGTGATTCCAGTGCCGCGGCTCTGTGGAACTGTAGGAGCCTAAAGTTAAAATTGCATAACTTAAACAAAAGTACATAAACTTCACTTTTAATGAATGTACAAGTAAATCAATGGTCAAGTTTTGTTACTGTAACTCTTCATTAAGTATCCGAAATAAAATTTTTGTGAACATCCGTCCGGGTCTCGATTGTAATTTGGTCTTCTAGCTCGACAAGGCTGATTGTCTACCTGGCGCTCACTCATCTAGTTATCTGCATAAAGAATAAAAATTAGGAAGAAAATAATACAAAGTTATCTTGTATACACAGAAGATTTTAGACCAATGAATAGCGCTTTCGATCGTACTTATGATTATTCATGATGACCTTTCGGAAGCTCCAGGCCAGACTTTGGAATAACCGTAATAGGACAAAAATAATAATTGGAATAACCGTAATACGACAAAACTTCAGACTGGCTAAAATTCTCGACTCTATGAATTATTTCCGCTCCGTCTTTTACAAATTTTTAAAATAGCCAGATCTCACACAAATATAAGTTAAACAGCTAATTTATTAAGATGTACCTTTTTTAATAGTCATTCAAAAATATTACGTTCAGAAACAGTTTATATTTTGCCCTAACATGCTCTGCTAGGAGACGATGATGCATCTAAAAAGGATAATGTTAAAATTTTGTATTTGGAACTGTTATATTACCTACTTGTACACCTCGCTTATTTGTTGCAATCAGCACTGCCCAACTGGCATATTATTCGAAGGGTTTTTAAACCCAGTAAACACATTCTGCAAATGTAATTAAAATGTATTAACCTAGAAATGTTTCGTTTTTGTTTTCATTGAGTCGATTTTTATAACTTAAAAAATATAATATTAGATAGATAAGTAACCCTCATTTATTTAAAAAAATAATAAAAGCACTTAACTCTCTCCTAATATTTTAAGTAAAATCGCTGAATTAATAATTATATAAATATCTGATGTTATTAAAAACTCATATTTTTATCAACTATGTAACTGTTCCCTTGATAGAATTGGATAATGTTATCTCGCTTTCAAATGAAATAAGTTTAAATGAAGTGCAACAAAAAATGTGTATAATTTAATAGAGGCAAAAGGAAGTTACGTTATGTCCACATCAGCTTTTTTTAACCAGTTTAGTCAATTATTAAACCAGGTAAATAAAATCCTGATAGTTCCTGAGCTGTTCCATTTACGCAATTCATTGGTGTTGTGGTTAGACACCAGACAGCCCTAAAGGGTCGCGGTGAAAACCCTACCTTAAAACGCATCTAGGTTTGAGTTTACCTTTTCTATACTTACGCAAAGAACAAATCCTCCTAGACTATGTGGGTCAGTTCCCATGACAACAGTCATGTCTAGAATTTCGGATAACTCTTGCTCCAAAATATAAGAAAGATAGCATCTGCAGATCCTTTAATACTAAATTCCATTTCCTTTGTTCTGATGGAGTAATTTGAAATGACATATTAAGTTTATTTAGATAATTAATGAAACATAAGCAAGTTGTTAATACTAAATTTACCAAATGGTTATTCTAAATACAAGAGAAGTGGAACTGAGTTCTAAAGCTCAGAATATTTAGTTTACGTTATAACTGACCATTTTCTTTCATATATAGGTTACACCAATTTTATCACTTCAAACTTAATATTTTGTTAGTTATAAAATCAGCTTTCATTTATTTCTAAATGTAATCCTTTTTTTTTGTTTTAGGTAATGTTAAAGGAAAACATTTTAATTTAAGTCTTCATTAGAATGGTTTTTGGAGACTTTGTAATGAATGATCTAGAAGCAATTTTAATGCTTTGAAACAAGACACAACCAGTTTCATATTTTCAGTGAAATAACTTTCTATGCAAAAAATGAAATTTCAAAGGAATAAAATAAATTAGAAATTTTAAGACAAAAAGTAAACAAAATATTATATTTATTCATACAACAAAAATTCATTATGACTTCTGCATTTTCTTAAAGTTTCCGTGGAAAAGTATGTTCATATACTGTAATTGTTATTAATTTAATAGACTGTAATTAATTTAATTAAAATCAATTAGTTTATAATTTAGCTAACTAATTATACTTAGGACTATATTATGAGATATAATATATTGCAAGATTTCAAATAGTCCATACCTCAGTTTGTGCTTCCGGTAAATCTCCTACCATTTCAAGAAATTTAATTTTTAGTATTCGAAGAAAGCACAGTTTACGATTCTGTATCAAACTTTCTTTTACTCAGCACAAATATATATTACATTTTTATTATTTTAATTATATTACATTTTTCACACCTATGATAGAGAAACATTTAACGGTCCACAAGTTATGTTTGCTTTGAAAAAGAGTAAAAATACATTTATTTTGCGCACTGCTTCCATTAGGAAAACACTAGAAAGACGACTTCAAAAATGTTAAGACATTTTTGCTGATTTTGTTTCATTCAGATAGCTATGCTATTTTGACATCCGTTTATGATACGTCATTAAAGTCTCTTAAAAAGGACCGAAAAACTACTATTTCTTCTTTCATTTTTAATTCCTAATAATATCTTCAAAATTATTATTCTACTAACCATTTAAAATTATAATTGTTGTAATTGTAATTTTTATATTCATTAATTTAAATTCTAGAACTGTCAATTGCTTCTTGAAATCTTTTACAAAAATATAGGAGACTATGTCCATTATAGTTTTAGTTGCTTTATTTCATGAAATTTCTTAAATTTAGATTCTTTTTAAGGTCTCAATGAGTAATAGTGATTGAAAAGAAGAAAGCATCTTCATTGTAAAGTTTCATCGAAAATTTAAAGCGCCTTACATGTTGAACTGTATCTTTTTGTTTATGAAACCAAATGCGTGTAAAATCTTCAGTAAAATATTATTAACTTTCAGGACTGTATGTTATTATTCTAAAACTTTATTCATATTTTAATTAAAATTTCATAACTTAATATTTGGAGTTTTTAGGGTTCAGATTTATACCTGCAAAATTAGTAGAAAATACGATATTGATATAGTTATCTATATATTGATATATAGATACATATATATATTGATTGGTATATATATATATATGTATGTATTAGAGAAATCCGAGAAAACGGCGGCGCAGATGATCGCTAAAACATCATTTTTATCCTCAACAGAAAAAATTATGTGCATTTTTGTTTAAACTGGTGCCACGTTAATGATGCCAAGCGCACCCAGCAATTTCTGTATATACAGTTTTTCTTGTAGATGTAATAGAGAAAGAAGACGAAGCGAGAGACGTGATTTATTTACGCAACAGCGAGCGAGAAAAAGGTGATGCGTACTAATTGCAGTCATATTTATAATCCGGAAATTCTTTTTTTTAATACTGAGTAGCGATTGGGCTAATGATTTCGCAGTGCAGAGAAGATGCAGAAAAGAATGACGTAACGTTCTGCAGACTGGAACAAAATGGTGCAAAGCGTAGCCTTGAAGTTGGAATGTGTTTAATTAAAATTTATTAATTTAAGGTCTACTGCCAGTTGCTTTCAACTAAGTTTCATAATTTTGTAGAGAAATCAGCAATTTAATTGCATTTTAAATCAAATTTAAATGTAAGGATGTTTACATAAAGCATATTTATGTCCTAGTTTACGTATAGGCTTATTATTGTAAAAAATAAAAGATTTCGAATTATGGAGACGTATAAAATAAACATGCAAACACTGTATTGTTTGGGAAGTTAATATTATTCATTTTACATTTTAAGAATGCATAAAGATTTTAGACATTTTTCGCCAAATATCATTAGCATCTGTCAATATAAATGTCTAAAGGTTGTGGGAATGCTATAAATCTATGAAAGTTTCCTGAAACTAATTAAAAGTTTGTGAAGTCCTATAAAATTTGTTGAACTACAATATTACATCTTGATTTCCAAGATAAAAATCCTTTCTTAAAATATCAAGGTTAATTTTATTCCACTCCTCCTTCACACTCTTCCAGAGTGCGTCCAATGTTTCCTAATTTTCTCTAACTTATTAAGTCTTTTCCTTCTCTTTTTGAGTAGTAAATCGATCTTTTTTCTATTGCAATCAGATACGTATATCCGAGCCTCATCACCTGTAACTACATATTTCCATTTTTCATCTGCAAAATAATTTTCATACAGCAATCTGCACATAGTCTTACGCTGAGAAACAGGTTTCGGTGTTAGACGATGACCATCATATTTTTATTAGTTTTTTATAATTTTGTTTATATTTCCTATAAAGATATTTAAAGATTTTGCAATAGCTCTTTGGGGAGCTGGATTTTCCTTTAAAGCATGAGATACGATTTTAGATTTAATAAGATCTGTACGTGCCTTTGTTGAGTATGCATTTTTTGCCTTTTTCCCTGTCAGATGTAAATGTTGACGTTTCTTTCCTTTCATATTAATTATGTCACTTATTTTACATGTAGAAATATTAGAACCATGCTTTTCACTTCTGTTTTTAATAATTGAGTAAGCGTATTTCTCGTCAGACAGCGCAATAATATACCCTTCAATTCATTGTTTATTTTTCGGCGACATTTTGAAGAAAAGAATATTTTTAATTGCTGCAGACGATAACTAAACTTTATTCCAATTGTATGCCAGTCACATTTGTATTTTAAAGTTAATACTTAAATTCATCGATAAAATCAAATCGTTGCAAAAATATGTGAAAACTCTTTGTGCATTTAAAACCCTTATTTGTGAAAATTCTTTTACTGCATGGTTACGAAGATTTTTTAATTTACCAAGAAAGAATAGGTTGCTGATATTTATGAATAAATTTAGGGCTTAATATATTTAAGACAATTACAAAGTATCATAATTTAATTCTGGAAATCAAAATAGTGCAAAGTTTCTTATACAGAATTTGCCTAAATAAATATCCTTCAATGTTGAAAAATTGGTTTATTCTGAGAAAATACAAGCATATTCATAGAAAATTAATTTCTTTATGCATATATGATTTTTGAATTCTTTTATCAAATATATTAATGCTCCATAAATAATTGATCAAAATATTCTACAGCTATCTAATCCTTTGATAAATGTTATTTTTTCCTAATCTTTCTTTCGTTTTCAAAATCTAGAAACTTTGGTATCTTCATGTCTTACCATCACTCAACTCTGAGCTGCAGACACCTGAAGTACTAGCAGCAGCACTCCAGCCGCTTCTGTACATGATAGAAGAGTCCACTACTGAAGAATATACGCAACTTATCCTTCCTGTCTTTAGAGCTGTCTTTGCCATGCCAAAGAGTGTACAGGTACTGTAAATTATGCCATACGTCTTTCACATTTAAAGCGTTATATTTCGAGTAAGACTCAAGTTTAGGATTTAGCGTGTAGGAAGATGCTGCTCAAGATGATAATCATCTTCTTTTAAGGATGTTTAGCATTAGTTTTGTTTTTAACTCTCATTAGGTCAGCGTTAACCACAAACTGTTAACAAACACTTGGGGTTACCCAAGACAACATATGTTTACATTAAGAACATGAGGACGTGTTTGTCATTCTGTAAGACTCCAAACATTAAAATAGGTACTGCATTCCTTAAATTTGTTTGATACTGAATTTTCATTTTTAAATATGTATATAATATTAGTAAATTATTCCAAACAATTTTATTAGTAATGCGCATTTGCTTATTTTATAAAATTGTCACATTTGTTTCAAAGTAATATTTTATATAGCTTGCTAGAAATTCAAAAATAGCTTATCATAAATAATCATTATGAGCAGAAATTCAAATTCTTCTGCTCAAAATGATTAACACGAAGTTTTTCATGTGGTATCTAGAAATCCCAAAGAAGCAAAAAGAGTAAACAATAATATAAAATTTCGATGGTTAATTGAAACATTTTAGGTAATGTAAATCACATGGGGATATCTACCAAGGAAGAGATGCTTTTATGGAGAACGTTTTTGAAAAAACTGAATTATATTCACTTCGAAAACCACAAAATTGCCATACTGTCACGAAAATGTTGGTTTCAGTCTAGATCCATACGAAACTCTTAAATTATGCTTTGAATGATTTATTGGTTTTGAATGTAGGTAACAGACACGTATTATTGGACAGAATTTTCCAATATTGTCATATCCTTCTTTTTCTTGGGCGTGTAGATTCAAGATATGTATTTAATTCCTACCGTAGACGTATCGTATTGTGTGCGTTGCATAAAAGAGCCATTTTAACGGCACAAAATTTTATTAACACACAAATAAAAATAATAAGTACAAACGATTAACACACAAGTATAACTTCGTATTTTGAATCTAAGCTGACATACAACACGTTTCCTTCGTTACTTCGCTACTACCTACTAACTACTCTTCTCTAGTAAGTCTCATGAGAGAGAGGCGTTGCAGGCCGTTCGGCTAAACTGCGCATGCGTGGTCATCACGTCATGACACCTCCCCTCGAAAAGATTTGATTGCGTCTTTCAATGACCTGTCAAATTCACATATATAAACATTTCTTGAAACAAAATAAAATAACATCCATGAAATTTTCGAACTTAATTAACCAATTCTTACCATTTTAAAGTGAAATTACTTCAACATAAATTCAGTAATCCTATTCATTTAAAAAGGTGTAACATTCATTCACATAATCATAATCATATAAGCAGTTATCATATAAACAAGACAATACAAATCAATCATTAACATTAAACATAATACTTTAGCAAACCCTAGCTAAATCTTTAAACACATTACCTAACGTTAGAAAAAAAATTTAGCATTTTAGCTAAAAAAAAAGAAATTCAAACTAAACAGTCAAAATGTCTTATAGTTCATAGTTCATAACTTCAGTCATGCTTCACTCACTAGAAAATATAATCATGTCATTTTAAGTCACGTCATCAATAAACTCAGCATGGTCTTTTAGTCTACGCATAATGTTACTGTTCCATTTTGTTAACGCATAAATTACTGGATGCACATATTCACTTTCTGATTCAACGATTAGCTTTAACTGTAAAAGCTTATCTATTTGACGATCAGCTTCATTTCTTAGAACTTCAGGTATTCGATACGGTTTCTGCTTTCCTGGCATACTTCCAGGTTTCAGTTTGTTGCTGTGTTCTCTCCCATTGGCGATTTTCGGAATACCAGTTCTTAGGTTCTTATGCCTTTTTAAAATTTCTATAAGTTCTTTCTTCTTATGCGGTTCAAGGTGCGTAAAACCACATTCCTCATTAGAATAGTGTTCTTTTGCTTTCCGTGAAACAATTCTTGGAACGTTTTCAACTTCGCCGAAATCAATATCTGTATCATATATCACACCGACATTATTCACAGCGGTATTGAACTCTCGTATCTTGTTTGCGTGAACGTGCTTCGATGAATTGTCAGGCATTTGTACTATGTAACTATAATCAGTATGCTTTTTGATGATCGTAGCAGGTCCCGTCCATCTGGCATAAACTTTGTTTTGGCTATCAGTGATTAAAACTATAACCCTGTCACCTTCCTTGAATTCTTTATGACGAGTCTTTCGGTTACGGTAGAATGCATAAGCTTTTTGCTTTCCAACATTTGTAAGTCCTGCGTATTCAGCAGCTTTTTCCAATTTCGTCTTCAAATCATTCAGATAATCGGTAACTGAACTTAACTGTCCATGTGGAACAGGAGTTTCATTAATCCATGACGTTTTCAAAATAGACAACGGGCCATTAGGACGTCTTCCATAAAGCATTTGGAACGGACTAACACCAGTCGTAGCATTAGGATCTTCTCGGTAAGCCCAAAGTAAATACGGTAGATGTTTCTCCCAATCTTTCGAATGTTCTCTAACGGTATGATGTATCATTCCCTTTAAAACAGCATTAAATCTTTCTACCAAGCCATTTGAACTTGGATGATAAGGAGTCGAGAACCTTGGGGACGATCCGATCCTTTTCAAAAACTCTTGGGTCAACGAAGCAGTAAAATTAGTTCCTTGATCTGAAGCAACAAATTGAGGAATTCCTGTGCGTGAAAAGATTTGCAACAATGCATCGCATGTTGCTTTGGCATTCAAATTCTTCAATGGCACCGCTTCGGGCCACCTTGTACATTGATCAACAGCACACAGAACATATTTGTAACCTCTACAGCTTGGCTCTACAGGTCCTAGGATATCCACATTAGTTACCTGGAATGGTTCTTTAGGACGTGTTACTGGCGTAATCGGAACTCCATCAAAGGGACGCTTTTTCGCTTGAAGTTGACAAGAAGTACAAGCACTGCAGTATTCATTTACATCTTTCTTGATTTCCGGCCAATAGAACGAATATCTCAAACGTTCGGCTGTCTTCTTGGTTCGCAGGTGGCTTCCCCATAAGCTAGAATGAGCTAAGTCCAAAATTTGTTTTCTTCTTTCTTTAGGAACGACTAACTGGTAAACTCTTTCTCCTAGAACTTTATCTTTATGATACAAAAAGTTGTCAATAACAATAAAGTTATTACTTCCGTTCTTAACATTTTGCCAGCATGTTTTTAAAGATCATTTGTTGCACTCGAAACAGGTCTGAATCCGAAACACATTGATCGTGTCTCGTGCTACCTTTGGAATCATCCTTACCTGTATCTTCATATACAAGAGCACAACATTCTATTATCTTCTTAACAGTTTCATTAGATTTTTCATTAATTAGGTTTTCCCTATCATGGTTAAGTATTTCGTCAAAATTTTCAGTTTCCTGAAAAGGCATTTCACCGAAACTATCAGTAGTAATGTTTACATTTCTACATTCAAAATTAAACTTTCTTTTATCATCTCCCCTTAACGCATTAAGAGTAAATCATTACATAACTTATCCACCATTGAACATGTTATAAAAATAGGTGACATAAATTTATCATTTTCAGAATATATTACTAAAGGTACGTTAATGAGAGGAGCTTTTAAAGCTTGCCCGAAAGCTGACGTGAGGATAACACTTCCATGTGGCGTACGGTATTTTTCTGGTACAATGTCGGCCTTGACAACGGTTAATTACGTGCCTGTATCTGCTATTGCATTAATTAATTTACCATTACATATAAGTTTAACGGTTGGCAAGTCATCTATTAATTCTTTAACTTCTTGATTCGCAGTAAAATATTTAGAAGAAATCTTTGCAGTTGCGGCGTTAGAATTATTCTTAGTTTCTTCTTTAGCAACCCTTTCCTTATCTTCATGCAACAATATATTATGATACTTAGAATTACATTTTGAACATTTTAATTGAGGAGGGCAATTTTTTATTCTACAATTCCTTTCGAAACAAATAAAGCACCAATTAGAAGCCCTTAAACTCTTTTTTCCTTTCTTCCGGAGACATAACGCATTTTTCCGAAGCATGATTTTCGCTTTCGCAAAATAAGCAAGGGAAAGTTCGAACAACTGCAATTTTGCTTACATTAGGGGAATAGCTGGCACCAAATTTGTTGGCGTTGAATGAATTCCGAGTGTGGAAGTTGTTTCGCTTTTCATTTGGTTGTGAATGCCTTCCAAGAAAATTAGCGTGACTCTTAGAATAAAATAAATTTAATGAAGTTCGTTCGCGACTTTCAATTTCCCGCTTTAGAAATTTCATGAGGTTGTCGACATTAAAAGTTTCCTCATCTGCGTTTTGACGAGCAAAATCAAGCGTTATATCCTGAGGTATGCATTTCATTAACAAAGGGTATAGTAACTTTCCATACGATTCGGTCTTGACCCCTATCGAATTTAGTGACCTTACTTGTACGTTGCAGGTATCATATAATTCCCTCAAAGAATTAATGTCATTAGAACTTCGGACAGGCCGTAAATTTAAAAGTTTATGCATGTAAGAATTAATAAGGAGATCCTTTCGACCATACCTCTCCTTGAGAATTTTAAAAGCTTCGTCGTAGTTTTCTGGAGATAAAGAAAAACCTTTCTATTGTTTTGAAAGCTGCACCGCCTAACAGGCTAAGCAAGTAATTAAACTTATCTACTTTAGATAGTTTTTCGTTTTGATTTATTGCCGTGTCAAAAGAATTGTAAAATGTCTGCCACATTTCAGCATTCCCATAAAATGTATCAATCATAATCTTTGGCAATTTAACATTATAATCAGAACTTTTATCGACACCAGAAATAGATAAATTGTTACTATTATTAGAAGAACCATTAGAAACTAGCGAATTATTGCTATCTCTTTTTTCTTTCAATAATTTTGTGCCTCTAAAGCTCCATTTCGCAATTTTTTCTTCGTATTCCAAGGCACTTTCGATTTCGGTTACAATGTCATTAACATCAGTCAAAGTTTTAATTTTTTCGTCTAACGCTCTCAAAGAAATAGCTTTTACTTTTAAAATTTCCAGTGATTCTTCAAGGTCACCGGCTGCAATTAATGATTCAATAGCATTTGTTACTTTAGTAATGGCTGAACGAATAACTTTCCGTTCTTTCTTAGATTTCGTTAGCTCTTCAGCCATTTTTGTAACCTTGAATTCCACTTTACCACAAAATAAATTCAACAAATTTCTTACCTTTCTGAAGACTCACTTACGCATTTTTCCGTGAACTTTGCAGAATGACATATCCTCCTGTTCTGACACCACTGTCATATCCTTCTTTTTCTTGGGCATGTAGATTCTGGTTATGTATTTAATTCCTACCGTAGACGTATCGTATTGTGTGCGTTGCATAAAAGAGCCATTTTAACGGCACAAAATTTTATTAACACACAAATAAAAATAATAAGTACAAACGATTAACACACAAGTATAACTTCGTATTTTGAATCTAAGCTGACATACAACACGTTTCCTTCGTTACTTCGCTACTACCTACTAACTACTCTTCTCTAGTAAGTCTCATGAGAGAGAGGCGTTGCAGGCCGTTCGGCTAAACTGCGCATGCGTGGTCATCGCGTCATGACAAATATATTAATTTCTTCTAATATATTATTTTCCAATATATTATATTCTTCTAAGGCACTTTACATATTATTCCATAGTTACTCTTAGCAGGTGAGAATGCACAAAAATGTGCGTGTTGAAAAAATATTCGGACCCAAATAGCATGCAAGCTAACAAATTTAGGCAAAATTCTAACTAACTGTGTGATGTTGTTACACAGTAAGGATCTTGAATTCTTATCATGAATTAGTGGAATGCAAGAACTGTTAAAAACCCATCAAATAATTTAAAATATTTGAAGTATAAATTACTGATTTTGGTATAGAAATAAATGGGAGGAGCAAAAATGAAAATTAAATAGTACCATTTCTTGAGAACATTAATAAAGAAAGAGGCAAAACCAAAGATCTTAATACACTGAAAGCACTGAATAAGAATTAGTGCCATTTACTGAAGATCATTTTTGTGACTGATCCCACCAGCGGCCGAGAGGTAAAGTCGCTGAACACTGGTTCGGTCTGAGGTTCGAATCCCGCGAACGGGCTGGCTGCATGGGCGTTTTCGTTGTTTTCCCCATGTGTAACGTGTATACGAGCCAGTTTCCCTTAGAAAGTCCTCCACGAAGGCATCCCTCCCCTTAGGCAGATAGCCCTTGAGGCTTTGCCATAATCACACACACACACACATTTTTGTGATTGTGAATGGCTTCAAGGAAGCCTTACTCACCAAATGAAAACCTATATGAATTATTTTTGATTAAAAATCAAATTGTTGTTCACTGTCCAATTATTGAACATTGGAAATTTGTTTATTTCACTTTTCAAATCAAGAAGTTCACTATTATAAATATTGCCAGTGATGTTGTAGCATGTAAAAGTATCAAAATAGTCATGGATAAATAATATTAGCATTCAACTTTATAACTTTATTGTAGAATATCTGCCTTATGCCCACTTGATACAGACGGTGAAAATTTTTAGAATGATTTTTTTGTTTTCATAAAAATTTGCAGGGAAACTTACTAGTGTGAAATTTGATATTAGGCAAAAAGCAACTTTATTTTTGATCTAGATTTTAAACGAAACCGAATCAATTTCGAGAACGACCAGATGCAAGTTTCGCTCTCTTCTTCACGAGTAAAAACCTTTTTTTCTTTCATTTTTTATGTTTTTGAAGAAAAGAAGCCTGCACCTTATTGCCTGATGATTACTAATGTTTTGTATAAAATCTACGGCATACTAAGTCTGCTTCTCTGCCTTAATTTTAAACAATTTTTTTTTCATGTTCAGTAAACTTCCTTTACTTCCAACAGCAGAAACAAGCTAATATAAAACTTTAAAAAGTTATCTTTAGATTCTTTAATTTTTTGAGCAACTCAAAACATAAAAAATGCTGATTTCGATGCGAAAGCAAATTGTTACGTATCGAAGTGATTAAATGGCTAAAACATCTGGGGGAGTTCAAATTATTTTATCATGAAAGATTTCACAGGAAATGTTTTGTATACAGGCTCCGTAGTTTGTGATTAATATTTGAATTCCTTTGATTGAGCGCGAGAAATATTATGAAAGTAATTCTAAACTCATTTAAAAAATCAACATGCAAAAATTTTCGAGTTAAGAAAAATCCACTTATAAGGAACAGTGGAAATTCACATTAATGAATGTCTTCTTCGAAACTTCTTGTATAAAATACTCCCTAAATTTATCGCGAATTTAATATTTTAATAATACTAATAATAATATAAATTCTTTTATATTCATAAAATGTTTTGTATCGAGAAAGCCGTATCTTGTCTTGGAGTGTTAGATAAGCAAAATAATTTGCAGTGTTAGAAAATTTCGTATGTAGCATTTCAGTGCTGGTATCCAATCTTTCTGATTAATGTAGCTTTTTTATTCACTAAGCTATTTTGTAAAATGTAGTTTATGCATACTATATGTAATCAAAGCTCTATTCCTACGTATACATAAAATATAGCTACATTAATTGAAAAGTTTCATAATAGTACATTAGATTAAGTAAATAATTTATAATAATCAAGCCAAGTTAAACCTTAATAGAATTATACATTTAACTTTTTCTCCCTCCTTTCCGCATGCCTGCATGGTGTAATAACCTAATGACTCTGCAGCGGTCCCAGAACTAAAAGGTGGTAAACAATATTTCGTCACCGCCAGAATTTGGCGACTGGATGCCCTATTCGCCAGTTACCCTATAAAATGGGGCGTAAATAAGGTAGTTTCTTCCTCCTTCCAGCATGTCTTCTTGGGTAATGGTAGCACACTCGGCACGTATTCAAGAGATCCTTGTCCGAGTCTTGGCGAGGGCATTGCTCATTTTTCATGTCTCCTTCTTCAAAATAGCCTAATGACTCTACAAGCTGTAACATAGAAACATACCAGAGAATTATAACTTTTCCAAGCGTCTAAAGTTCTTAATACAATATTCTAGAATTATGTAATACCTTTAACAGAATACGTGTTATTTTATTTTAATTTGGTTTCATTGCATATACTTTTGTGTTAATGCAAATGTTATTCGTTTTTGAGAGCTTTTCCTGTATTCTTTTCTGTTACGATCTATTACCGCTCATCTTTTACTTCACCTGCAACTTCTATGCCATTTCATGCATATTAAATTTTTCTTGCTTGTGTCATTTTTTCCCTGTGAATAACAAAACTTAATACAGCGTCGCTTCAGCAAAATCATTTTTCATTCCTTACATCAACCTTTCTTTTGTGTTTGAGAATGATTTATGGAACCGTATTTCTTGTGAGAGTTTTTGTTCACAACACATTTTCCAAATACTTGGACCATTTTTTAAGAATTGTCGAAATTGCCTGTAAACTTCACCTAGCTAAAGAAATGCTGAAGAGTATCTGCAAATATCGTGGGAAAGTGGGCAATTAAATCTCACAGAACAGTTAAACATGAAGAAATTTTATCTGCTGCTAAAAAAAGAGGGCTAAAGAAAGGGTCAAAATAAGCGCTTCTCTCTTCGGTTAAAAGAAAGAAGAATTTTTTAAATGCATAAGAGTCTGAATAAATCTTAACTAAAATCGTAACTTATTGAATTCGCTAGGAAAAGGTTTATCCGTAATATAGCTTAAGAGTTCAGTTCATTGTTCTTTTTTGGACTTTAATCTACTAACTGCACTGCTATTTGTGTACTACAACATATATACTATTACTTAAAGATGTACTACTTATATACTGCTATCTACTGCATTAAATGTTTTATAATTGTTGTCTAAATAGTATAAAGTATACCAAATAGATTATCTGCAATTTGCTTCGTTACTGCAACATTATTTTAATTAATTGGCCCAAAGGAGCATTAGGACAGAATATATTAGCTTCGAAACAGTATTTTGCGCTCAATCACTTGAATGCGATGTACACTTTTCAGATTGTTGGCACCAAATGTTATCGCCCTGTTTTATATTTAAAGAAACTAAATAATGAAATATCTACATGAATGTATGTATGTTTCTAGCACTGTGAAAAACGAAGGTACCTAGAGTCATCAGATTTTGAATAACATAGTCTTCCACTCGAACCTGTGCACCTGGAAATCCAAATTTTTAATTTTTTTATTGTCTATTTCATATTTTGTAAAACTTTAATATTTATTTATCTAAGAACGATTACATGGATAATACAAATTACAGCAAACTAACCTTTTTTTCCCATTTATCATAATTTGTACGGTAAATATTCTAATAGCTCAGCAAACTGGAAAAATTAAATATTAACACATTCAATTTTGGTTCTTTATAAGAGAAGTGTTGTCATGCTACATCTACAACTTTCAACGAAGCAGAGCTCCCACAAAAAATCAATATACGTTTTCCGAATCATATGAAATTCAAATAGTATTAGAAAAAATTGTAGGAGGTCACTTTTCACTTTTTATACTTTATGTTTTTCTTTCCAAAATTTATATACGATCCCCTTTACATTTAATTTATTTATTTCAAGTAATTTCTCTTTTCCGTTTGTTGCTTTCTGAGAGCTTTAAAACTTAAGACTACATTCCAATTTGTACTAATTTCGGTTAGATAAGTTCCAGCGACGTAATAGAACATAATTAGCTTTCAGAGCCTTTAATCTCTTAACACCAGAAATTTAATGGCAAATTCCTACATTATGGTATTTGATTCCTAAACACGATTTCATTGTTTTAAATATGCGGATTAAATGATAAAGAGATTTCCTATTTTGCTCTTAGTTTCTCGTCTTGATTCAAGACACGTTTTCAGAAGCTATGTTTATTTTCTTTTCATCACTTAGTTGCATTTATTACTACATATGTTTGAAACTTGCATAATTTTACTCATTAATTTAAGATGTAAGACAATTATTTCCTTATCTCTGGATCACGTTTATAGCTTTTCTTGAAATAATTTGGATAACAAGATTTAAAATAAGTTATGAATTAAGTGTCTTATGATAACGTTCGATGATAAAATTACGAAAATAAAATGTTTTCTTAATTTTTCATCAAATGTATACAAATTTCTTGAGAAGCCTGTTGACAAAAAAATAAATAAATAAATAAATAAAATAAAATAAAACATGACGTACAAATTAGTACTAATTTGTACGTTTGTGTCAGGAACTATTAATTTTACTTCACTTAACATGTGAAGGAAAATTAATAGTTCCTGATAATTTCTGAAAAGTAAATCATCTATTATTTTTCAGATAATTTATAGACTATTTAGAAAACCTTTTTTTTTTCTTAACACTTCTCTCGGTATATATTATGAAACTTAATACTCTAAACATGTTGTTTCCCCATGCATATAGGGCCCACCAGCGGTCGAGCGGTAAAATCGCTGAACCCTGGTAGTTCGATCCGAGAAGGTTCGAATTCCGCGAACGGGCTGGTTCTATGGGCATTTTCGTGGTTTTTCCCATGTGTAATGTGTATACGAGCCAGTTTCCTTAAAAACGTCCTCCACGAAGGCATCCCTTCCCTTAGGCAGATAGCCCTAGTGTACTTTGCCATATTCTCAATAAACCAAACCAAACACATGCATATAGTTTTCTGTTTTCAGGGACTTTTAAATACATATTAATAAAGAATATTTTTATAATTTTACTTTCAAATCAGCATCACTAAACAATTTATCACTTTCACAAGACACTTTTTACCTTGCAGGGCGGCTGAAATAGAATATTTTGCTGAGTTGTTTTTTTAGGTTTCAAATTAGCATTCTTTGAATTTTAGGATATCTTTCCAGCATTCTTTATAGTATCTCTTCTCCTCTTTTCTGATATCTTATGTTGTTTCGTTTTCTAAATTCCAGCCATTTATATCAAATCAAAAGAAATCTGTAATCTGAAATGAAACAGACAATATCGACTGCCATCTCTTGATAAGCGGAAAATCTTATCATCTACCTCAACTTCAATACACTTTAAATTTATTTAAAATGACTATCATAAATAACTTAGTTTTAGGTATCTGGATATTACACTGCATCATTTACTTCATCCACTCCTTTTTAAGATTTTCTTAAAATATTTAATAAATAAATAAATAAAATCATTTAAATAAATAAATTTTAGGCTTTTATTTTAATTGCCCAAGAAAGTTACATGATAGAGTAAACAACTGAAGCTTTAATAGTACATGATACAACATGATAGAGTAACAATTGAAGCTTTTCAATAGCATCTACTTACATTGCATCTAAGCACTAGAACAAGTATCTAGAATATGTCATTTGCTGTTACTGAAATTAAGACCTATAACTAATCTTAATCCCATGTGACGTAGGTTTGATTAATGTTTTAAAACCTGAAAAAATATCAGAGGCACGAGTGACAATGATAGAAGATCAGTAATAATGTGAACTCAAATATTATGTAAACTTTGTCTAATTTTCAAAGTTCCAGAGTATCGAAAAGCGTAAAAGGGGTAAAAAGCGACACAAGGATATCGAAATGACAAATCAGCAATTTCGTATACAAATAATACTGGGGTTGTAATATTCGGCAACAACTCTGTTAGATAATTTGACAAAGACAAAGAATTTTTTTAACACTCAGTTTTAATCAAATGGACTTTAAAATATTTTTCTCTAACGGAATAATCCTTGTCATATGCGATTATATAGGGTGCTGCAGCATTCATAGAGTAATTTAACTTGCGTAGTATTAAAATAATTCATTTCGTCTTTGTTCTAAATGACAACGTACAAAAATGTCTCAAAATGAGCGATGGTAATTTGCATTTAATTAGGCAAACTGATATTTGATAATTCCTTCAAAGCTATTTTAACGCTACAAACGAAATTTTTAAAACTCTAACGTTATGAAACAATACCATGCATTTATTAACTTACTGCCTTAGCAAAAATTGCCGTAGCGTGAACGAACTAAACTTTACGTTAATTTCTACGCAGCTTGGAAAATAGTTCATTATTTTCTAAAAATCTAGTTATTCGACATTGCGTAAAATCTTATCTTTCAATTTTAATCAATAAATAATTGTTTAAAACTTTAAGCTGCTTAAAGTAATAAATACTATAATTAGATTATTTAAACTTCATTTCATTTTTAATTCTGTTTCAATTGATATAATTGAATGACATTAATTTGTAATGTATTTCATTTAACGTACACCAGTTTCTGTAAAATTTTAGTCATCTAATTCATGATATATCAATTGATAATTTTTATACGTATTTTAGTAATACTGTAATTAATAATAGATGTCTCCATGTAATAAATACCTCGGTAACACATTGTTTGTTATTCATGTAAATAGTCAACTTGAAGCTCTTATGGCACTCTTGAACAATATTTATATCAATGTCTTTTAATAATATATGCTTTTAAAATGTTTTTTAAATATCCTAGCCTTATGAGTTCATTATAATCAGTGCAAAATTCTTATAAGAAATCTATTTCTGTTTTATTGGGAAAGTTGCATATTGTTGAAAACTAATAGGTGTAGTTTATAATTATAATTTTAACTATATCAGAAATTATTTTAAGGATATATAAAGTCTCACAATTCCCTTTTCATCACAAATTTATATAATGCTTAATAAAGCTAAATCAATACATGTTTGAAATGTGCTTTAAAATATTTTGCTGTGTTATTTTATGGTATTTCTGTTTGGTTTAGTACCAACAGTATTTATATTAAAGAGCTTAACATTTAAAATTACTAAATATTAAAATTTCTTATAGCTATATATTTTGCTTTTAAAACTTATAGTTCAGAGATGTGTTTTTGGTGTTGTTACTTGGAGGCAAATTGGCTTTTACTAAATACATCATAATAAATAATCATATAAAAAAATTACTTTAAAATATTTCATTATTTTCTAAAATGAAACGTTCGTTTTATCCTGAATTAGTATTTGATAAATAAGATCGTTTGCTTCTAGCAACTTGTCTATGAAATTTATGGACAAGACAACAAGATCATTTGCGAAACTTTTAAATGCAGAATTCTTGCATTATCAGAATTACTCTCTGAGGAAATATTTAAAATCAGATTTGTTTTTCATTACAATTTGTTTTCATTATAATGGCGGCTAATATATAAAATTTACAAAAGAAAAGTAAATGGAAATGGAATATGAATAAGAATATAATTTTCAGTGTTTATTGAGAAATTTAATCCTTTATTTTTAAATGCGAGCTGCTGTTAGAATATATGTTGTAATTTATAAATGTAGTAATGAAAAGCAAACATATATTTTTCATGTTTCATTTATTTTGAAACCTATGCAGGCATGGTTTCTCAATATTTTTCTCTTTCTTGAGTATGCTCAAACGAAGTTTTAAATTAAAGTTAGAACACTATTTAAGCCTATTTTCTACATCTACAATTATACACATTTGCTTCTGAAAGTTCTTCAAGAACGCTTCACAAAAAGCGATTACCTGCTTGGTGCTTTGGCTTAATCAATTAATCAATTCATTTTACTCATGTAAAGTGTAAATTTAAATTATGAATGAAAACTTGTGCTTACGATTCTTAGATTAAAGGTAATGAAATTGTTGTTACGTTTGACATTTTTGTGATGAAATATTATTCATTTTATTACTTAAGCTGGTACTATCATAATGACAATGCAAATTTCATTATTGAATGATCTCTTCGAGCAAAATCTGGTACAATTATATGCATGAAATTATTAAAAAAAATACTGACAACTATGTAGTTTGTAAAAGCAAGAAGCATTCAATTACTGTGTTTTTCGAAGACCTCTAAAATTTTAAGTAAATATAGTGGCACCCAATTTACTCTATCCCCACTTACAGAGAACGCAGTTCTTTATTTTCTGTTCCCTCTTCATTCCCCCACCAGCGGCCGAGCGGTAACTGGACACTGGGAGTTCGTCCGGGTGTTCGAATCCCGGCGAATGGGCTGGCTGAATGCGCGTTTTCGTGATTTTACCCATCTGAAACAAGAATACGAGCCAGTTTACCTTTGAAAATCTTCCACGAAGGCTTCTTTTCCCTTAGGCAGATAGTCGTCTTGTCCTTTGCTGTAATGAAATAAGCCGAATTATTCCCTCACCCACAATGCAGATCATTTCGCGATCATTTGTAATAAATACTGTATTTGAAAAGATAGATTTGGACGTGTTTCATGCGAGTTGTTAAATAATTTCTGACTTCTCTAGATCTCTTATAGGCGAAATGCTCTGAATAAAACGTTAATAAATTTAGAATCGTTTTCTTTGAGAAAAGATATCTTAACTGTTGAAGAATCACGGGCGGTTTAAGAAAAATAGCGAGAATTCTCATTTAGCATTATATCACTACTGAATAAATAACGTTGATTTCTTTCACATTTTAAGTTTTATAAAGCAAAAGGGAAAAAAAATTATTTCCCGCCAAATTGGTACACTTAACACTCCTTCGTTCCATCTCTGCTGCTTTCAATAGAATGAATCTTGTTACAACCCTTCAACTGGTTCCAAGACTTATTTTCAAAGCAAGACCGTACAATGGATAAATTGTTACATTTATTATAAAGTTATAAAATATATTCACACCATCTAAACGAAATAATATTGATTCTACTACATCTGCTAAGAAAAGTAAAACTTTAACGCGGCAATGTAAACTTAAAATTATTTAAAACTTTGATAGTGAATGAAAATTTGTGAATTATCAGAGAAATATTATCTTCAGGAATTCAAAATAAGAACAATTTTGAAAGATTAAGATTCTGAAAAATTCGCGGTCTTAAACTGAAGCATAATTCTTAAGCGTCGCAGAGACGGAAACAATAATGAAATAACGGTGTGATAATCAATTTAGAGAGCAGAGTCGTTCATTTGTTAAAAGCACAGAGTGTTATCAAGCTAAGCTGATTTTTGAGAGAACGAAAAAAGGAGCTAGAAAGCATCCAAAATAAAAATTTTAAAATTAGTAAGGAATGGTTCTTACGATTTAAAACCGCGATACTGCATCGCAAAGAGGTGGCAAGTGTAGAAGTAGAGATACAATGGCTTCATCTTCCAACCATATTCATTTTCCTGAGACCTTAAATACTTTGAGAGAGAAAAGCTGCTATAGCAGCTAAGCAATGCCTCGCGTGGACAAAAGCATCCTTGTTCTGAAAGAAGATACTAAAATAACTTATACTAAGCCTAAAAATGAAAGAAAAACTTTCCAGACTTTAAGGTTTCCAAGATCGGTTGTAAGTGGTATTTGTTACGAATATATCTAGTGCCCGTAAATTTAAACCGTTGTTAATTTGTCTCTTTGAAAACCCAAGAGTTTTAGAAAATAAGACTAAAGCTAATTTGCCAATGATTTGGAAATCAAATTTTAAAGCTTGGATGACAGCTTCTGTTTTTGAAATCTGCTTTGGTTATCTCTTTGCAGCCGAAGTCGAATGTTGTTGCTTGTTTATATATATTCTGTTTAAAGTGATGTCTTTTTAATCTATAATAAATCCGTTCGGACATTAGAAAAAACATCGAATTGTCAGATCAATTTTTCAAACTTCATGAAACAATCGGTATCGAAATAACTCCATTTTATGTAAGCGTATTTATTTTAATGCTCCATTAATGTATAAAGTTAGGCTCTTACTTACCCGCTTTACGTCGATCTTATCAGTCGCATAACTTCGGATCATAACTCCTTTCCATAATGATTAGTATACTCAGCAAGTCGAACCTTCATTTTCAGTCACTGTTCCGGGGTAAAACTCCCTAAATTTCTCCGGAATTGGTAGGAATTGGGAATTTTCGGGTGAACTGTTTTAATTAAATAATTTTGTCTGTTTCATTAGCTAATTTTAGATAACAGAAACGCAGTGTTTTTCATTGAGGAGGGAAGGGTCAATTGAGTCTGGTGTACATCCTCTCGACAATGTTATGTTCCATTTGATTGCATTCCTCTTCCTTTGCGTGCATTTGTATTTATTTCTTGAGATTTTATTATTACACATTTCATTGGTTCTTCTTTCATTGGTACATATTTATAGGGAATTTTAAAATTTATTGGTGTCGAATTTCGCTTCTCTCTTTCTCTCTCTCTCTCTCTCTCTATATATATATATGTGTGTGTGTGTGTGTGTGTGTGTATGTGTGTAAGATATAACAAAATACGATAGCTGCTTTAAAAAAAATTCGCGACCTCAAAATTAATATTTCTAGATTTGGTGTTCTATCCCTAAATTTATCTGTTCTTCCATATTCGAGATTTTCTACGTTATGTAATGATCATAAGGGCTAATAAAACTAGTATTAACCAATCACAGATTAACTCTACTTATACCTTGGACTTGGTATAAATACTCTTGACGCAATAACTATGTCATTCTTCTGCCTAGCTCTGCATTGCTAATATCTTCCCGCTTCGCTTCTCTTAAATGCCTGAGTCATTCTTTTTAAAAAAACCAATGTGTATAAGAAATTATTGTAAATGTATGATTAAAGAGTAGGTTATCTACGACGAGTTATTCTAGTGTGCTTGGAAATCTGGAAATAAAGATGATAATTGGCTGAACTTAGTTTAATATCAACTTTTTTATCTCACCCTACCACTCAGCCATACCGACTGTGCATCGAAATTGTTACGTATAGTTATATATCATTTCCAAGGAAAATAAATTTAATTAAAGCTATGAATTATTAGAAAAAGGTTTAGTAAGTATTTACTGATTTGGAAAGCTACTTAAAAATACTTTCTAAAGTTTTTTATAATAGTTCATAGCTTTAATTAAATTTATTTTCCTTGGAAATGATATATAAATATTTTTAATAATAAATTATTGATGCAGCTTTAGCACAAGTTACAGACATATATATACATATATATAATGCAAAATTATTAAAGTAGTGAGTAGTGCATTTGAAATCCATCCCATATTAAATTCAGAACACACCAAATGCAAAAAATAAAAAAATAAAAAAATGCAGCGGTAAACTGCATGAAATGAGCAAAAAATGTTAAAACCAGAAAATGAAAACGAAAAAATAATTTACATCTTTCGTTGCATCGTCATCAAGGATTTGATAGTAATAATAGAAGTAAATAAATTAGCCTTTTTCTGAACTAATAAAGACACAAGTTAAAAATCAGAGTTTAATACTTAAAATAATCTCAAAAAATCAATCAAATTAGTCGGTGTTCTTATCAATCCAACGCCTACAAGCTGGAGTAAGTAGTGAGAAAAATTTCCAAATTATACCACTATAACCATAAAAGCTTTAATATGTTTATAAGTCTGAAACCTTTTTTAGAACATTCTGAGTCCACTAAATAAAACATACGAATACAGGCAACCCAACGCATGAAAATAATAATAATAATATATAGAAATTTGATACCATACAGGGCGGAGTAATTAGTGCAAAACATGGCAAAATTATCCCAACAAAACCACAAATAAGCTTGAAAACGTTTTTTATTTGAGCACGCCGAGTAAAAAAAAAATATGTAAACATGAATGATTCAGCTCACGAAAACATAATAACAAATGAAAATCTAATACCTAAAAAACATAAATTAAGAGGTAAAATGAGAAGAATTTGTTTTTAAATCAGTACTATAGAGCAAAAAATGTTTTCAAATGAAACATGCTCAGTAGCACAAGACTCGTGTTAAGCCTAACAAGTGCTAAGTAATGAAATTAGATGAACAATTAATTTTAAATGATTAATAATTAAAAAATAATTAGGAAAATCGTATAATGTAACATAAACATAGTAAAAATAAATAGTTTCTGAAAGGGAAAAAAAATTATCTGAAAGGTTCAGATTTTAACGGTCGTCCAATAGTGTTTGTTAATGATATTTTTTACGCTTTCGTTCAGCTCGCAATCTACTAGTCTGCTGCTGCTGCATTCATTCCTGCTTAGTTTTGCCTTCTTAGCTTTATGATTAAGAATAATTTTCTTCGTAATAACGCCTTATACAATTTAACAACCAAATTACAAAAATTTTAAAAGCAGCGTAGCCAGTATATGTTATATGTTCATACATTTTTTAAAAATTTTTTTCAGAATTTTCTCAGCTTATCATATTATTTTCAGTTTCTTTAGTAAGATGGCTTCCAAAATATTTTTTTTTTCTTTTTAGTACTAACTGGATATTAATACTGAAAAGTATTAATATCCAGTTAGTACTAAAACGTAATAAGCTTTTAACTTTTTCAACTGGTTAAATTTATTAAATTAAACATCATGCCGTTCCACTTGTTTCAAATAAAATTCAATTCAATAGCAATATCGCAAAATATCTAGAAAGAGCATATCTATATAATTTCCGATACGCAGTCGCCTGCAAATAAAAATGTTTTTTTTTCCGTGCAATGTTGCCACTGCTTACTTTCAAATCGTTGAGTATGTTAATAAAACATTAAAGTTTTATAAAATATGCAATATAAAATTCGAAATTCAAAATTCGGGCTTTCGGGTGCACATGTTCATCTAGAAGACTAGGCTATTTAAAATTTAATGGCCCTAGTTATCGTAATTTTTTTCACAATGCGAGGAATATACATACATTCTTGCAGATTCTTCATTATTTAATTAATTTAAAAATCATAAATGACGATAATATTTTGGTGACAACAATCTGAAAACTGATACAGCCGCTTATGATGATACAGCCATTTATAGCGAAAATCCCATTTAGGCTAATAGCCCATTCGGGCTACAAACATCGAATTACCTGGATTATAAATCCCAAATGCAACTACAATAGCTACGAGCCAAAATATCAAGTGATGTGTCAGTTCAATGAAGGAGAAATATTGTGATCCTTAGTATTAAATCTAATTGAATTTTACCATTTTGCCATTTCAGCGATCGAATAAATTTGTAGAGTTATGTGTAAAAAATTTGTATTTTTGAAGAATTTATAAAAAATTTCTCCCGCCTTCTTAGCATGGCTTCGTGTTGTAGTTTTCAGCACGTTCGACGCGTATTCAAGAAGTCTGTGGTTCGGTTCCCGATGAGGGCATTGCTGATTTTTCACATACCTTACACTTTTAAAAAATACCTAATGTTTCTACAGTGGCTCCCGAACTAAAAGGTGGTAAATGATGATTCTTCACCACCAGGATTTGGCTATTGGGTCCCCTAAAACCCCAGTCGCCCTTTAAAAGGGAGAGTATATAAGGTATTTCTCCCTCCTTCTTAGCATACCTTCGTAGTGTAGTCGTCAGCACTCTCGACACGTATTCGAGAGGTCCATGGTTCGAGTTCCGGCGAGGGCATTGCTCATTTTTCCTGTCTTCTGCTTCCAAAATACCTCATGTCTCTACAAAGTTATAATAAATTTTGAAGAATAAATAAAAAAAAACTCTAACGAGTTAAAAAATAATAGTAGTGATTAAAAGAAGCGAGTGGTATTAAAAATGAGATGAAGATAGGACAATGTCTAGTAGCTGTGAGCAAAGTTGTGAGCAATCTTAGAGCGCACAGATGAAGCATTTAGTCAAAACTTTACAAAATAGTATAGAAAATCCAAAGAACACAGAAAAGGAAATATGTTGTAAGATGTTACAGAATATAGAACTCGCTTAAAAGTAATTTCTTTAAAGTAAATATAAATAAGCCCATTTAATTAATAACAGAGATAGATAATTTTTAGACAGTCTAATCAAAATTAAACTTTATATTAGAATTTTGATAAATATGCCTAATTCAACTGCGTTACGAACATCAACATCCATACTATATTGCTGCAATGGTTTAAGTGTAGCATATAAAGAAAAACTACTATTTGTTTTATTCCAAATGGAATACGGAACGGATTTTAAACGAATTAATTTTTAATTTATTATAATTTATTTTCCATTACTACCACCACGTGTTGGTGCAATCAGTGCGCAATTGGATTAAGTTTTGAGCTGTATCTATATCTACACATATTTGTTTCACAAGAAATTAGTAAAATTAAACTTAAATAATTCTCTTGCGCCATTGCTGTAAGGAATGAAATTTGAATTTAACATATATTCTCTATTCGTATAAAGCAAATATATAATTAAAATTTAAAATTTAATTAATTAATAAATTTTAATATTTAATAATTTTTTAAATTAATAATTTTAATTCAAAGAAATAAAATTAATTATTATTGCTGTGAACTAATTTAAATTCTAAGAGCATTTGTAAATTAGTTGCACTTATCTAAAACCATGAAAAAATATATTATTCCAAAAAATGAAATTTATTCCTAAAAATTGCATAAGTGAATAATTGTTGAGCAGACACGAGGCAGACTTATCAAGGGGAAGTTGCCCCCAAACCTAAGTCTTCAATTACTCAATTCGTGTTTCTCATCCATATAGGCAAGGGTAAAAGTAAAATTCAAAACCAAAAGTAGAATCAAATGTTGTGAATTACAAAAAAATTAATTTAAACAGTGGAATTTTGAGAAAAAAGCAAGTAAATGACTAGAATTTAAATTAATTAAAAGTTAATTAAGAGTAATAAAAACAATTTTTTTAGAAAACCAAAGTAATTTAGAAACTTTTGCCTACAGAAAACTTCTCCCAACACGAATTATGCATGTAAACCTAAAATAAACTATATTCAACTAATAAAAAATAATAAAAATAATAATAAAAATGCTAGTAAATAGCAAGTTTTAATTTAACTTACCTAGATGCATATTTGAATTTCTGAGCTGTACCAGTATTTGCTAAAATAGTTGAGTAGTTTTTACTGCAAACTGTAAAAACAGAGGTCTCTAATACAGTGTAAAGTTGAGTGTAAAGCTGCTACCTGTGTGAGCTATTGTAAAAACACATGTTGTAAATTCTACAAATGTAAAATGTAAAATGCCTCTTAGTGTTAAAAAATGTTGCCAACTTTGAGTCATTGTAAAAAGTGTAAAAAGCATTGGCGACTCGTAATAAGCACTGTGGAACTGCAGTACCCCCTATTTTCAGTTGTTATTATTTTTAATATTTAATATAGTGTGCCCTTTAGTCTTTAATTTTTTCTTTATACTTTTACAATACATAATATTTAAGCTTAATGTCAGTAGCCATCCCCCACTTTGTGAGAAAGGTACAAAAGTCTGGAACTGCGCGCTTCACCGTTCCAGCAACGTGGTGTTTGGCTGTTCTGCGCATGCGCTCACAGAAAGCAGCACGCGAGCCGAGCAGAGAGAATAGCATTGTCGCTCTTGCTGTGCCGAAATTCTGGCATGTTGTTGGAAACGTGATTTTAATTAGAATTTAATTAAATTAAAACTGAAGTTAACCTAAAGTTAAATTAAAACTTTAACTAAATACTAATATTTTTTATGTATTGTTCTTAACATATGCTTAGCACATTGCTCCTGATTATTCCTAAAGAAAATTCTTTTTAATATCTTCACATATTTGTACACAGCGCAAATAAAGGAACAGTTCTATACCCATTTATATATATATTGACGGATGAAATATCATGCATAGTAGTATATCATACTCAAAATATTTTATTACAAATCCAAGCTATTTCTCTAGCATTCATTACCTATTCTCTAACTAAAACTAAATATTGGTGCTGCTAATAATCTTCACACTCAAACAAGTATCCATGCTTAGATGACATCAGAAATAGCCATTGAGAATTGTTGGTCATAGACCTCTGAACAAATTCTTGTTAGTACAACTATACCCAACTCATATCAGTTTCTTAAAGAAGGCTGATAGCCTTCTTTAAGAAAGACTTTTCTTTAGATTTTGACACTTTTTCTCTATCAGTACCTTTTCAGGAAGCCTTCGGGATCAAACTATTTTACTTTTCTGTATTATATGAACGAATCACAATCGCTAACGACTAAATATAATCAAAATTCCAAATTACCATCGAAAGTATATAAATGGGCGATAAACTACTTGAGAACTTGAGGCAATGTCTTACAGCAAGAACGTAATCTTCTTTATTAAATTACCTTGATTATTGATATTTATATTATAACACCAAACTGGAGTAAATGATTTACAATAATGTATACATTATTTCCTCCTTCCTACCAGCATGCCTTCGTAGTAGAACGGCACCACACTCGGCGCATATTCGAGAGGTCCAGGTCCGAGTCCCGGTCAGGGCATTGCGCATTTTTCATGTCTCCTGCTTCAAACGAAATCCTACTGACTCTACAGTGGCGCCCGAACGAAAGCCTGGTGGACAATAATTCGCCACCACCAGGATTTGTCGATTAGATCCCTTAATCCACAGTCGTCGTTTAAGAGGGGAAGTATATAAGGTATTTTCTCCCTCCTTCCAGCATGCCTTTATGGTGTAACGATAGTACACTCGGCGCATATTTGAGTCCTCGTGAGGGTATTGCATATTTTTCACGTCAACTGCATATAAACGTAATATGATGTAAAACTGTGCAATACAATAAGCACAAAAGTGTTATTATAATAGAAAACTATATTTTTGAGAAATTCTTCAATAAATTAAAATAATAAAAGCGAAATTACTGATGAGTACGATTAAATAGTAAACTTACTATTGGAGGGAGTCCAATAAACTAAGTAATTTGGAGAATATTAAACTTTTATTTGTAAGCGAAACAATATTTAATGACTTTTTCCCTAATTAAAATTTAATAAAGAGAAGTTCTCCTCCTAATTAAAATATAGACAAAGCGGAGGTCTCTGTCTTATAATATATACATCTGCTTTACTGTAAAAAAGATATAAATAATGAAATAAAAGCAAAACTGCATCAAGATGTCAAAACATCAAAATCCCCAAGGTGCACAGCTCGTTTCTTAAGTGTGATGCACTTGAAAACAAAAGCGGAGAAAATAAGCTTGTTTTTCAGAGAGATTTTAACGAATGCCATTTGTTAGAATAGTATCAAGGCTTTTCTGTTGTAGAGAACTCAGAAAACAAAAACAATAAAAAATAACTCAAAGTTGAAATTTATTACAAAAATTTGTTTTACAGTCCTATTTATTATTGTTCTGTTAACTGAAATGAAATGAAATTATGAGCAAGAAATTTTTTCTTGCATGTACACTGCTCAAAAAAAAAAAAAAAAAAAAAAAATGGGACAGTCCTATATCTCCCGATCTACTGGGCCGATTGACAAAATTCAAATTGGGTTCTTCATGTCTCGAAAGCGCAACTTAGGATATATATTAGATTTATATATAGCACTATTCTAATTTATAGGTCTATTCTATAGGTATTTTGACACAAAATCGGACTTTTTCTGAAATAACATACCAATTTTTTTTTACATATTTCGATTCTACGACTCAAATTACGCCTAAATATGAAATTTTGTAAAATTTGGAGCGAAATTTACGGAGGAATTCACAAATTTATGTTGGCACTTTTTTGTCAGTTTGCGCCAAGTATACTTCACTTGGCGAACTTCTTAATATATGGCAACCTAGTTTTCTTTCCCGTAAGAGGAAAAAAGTCACCATCGTTCCTTTTTTCCAAATAATATTCTTTATATTATATTTTTAATTATAACTTATTATTTTAAGTAATTTTTTCTTTTTCGAATTTCATTTTAATTGTTTAAATTGCATTTTTTTTTTTTTTTTTTTTTCGAATAACTGTTTCAAAAATTTCTATTTACCTATTCGAACTGCGTAAATAAAGGTGCAGCGTTTATTTATTTTTTTTAATAGTTTTCTTTATATATATTTTTCGTCATAGTTATTATTTTAAGTAATTTTTAAATTTTTATACTTTTATTTTAATTGTTTGTGTTGCATTGTCTCTTCAAATAATTGTTTTAAAATTTTCTATTTATTCCTTCGAACTGAGCATTTTAAATATATTTATTAATATCAATTTTCCAGAATTTGATTTTATTTATTTGAACTGCGTTTCTTTCGGAAGAATACTTTGTAACCCAGACTACGATGAGTTTGAAAACTGCATACTATATTAAAAGAGAAAATACAGTAAAGCACAGTTTTACACGCCTTTCAATGTTCCGTTCAGAAAAGATATATATAAATAAGAGAGATGTATAACCGACATTTTAACTTAGGATGACTTGCATACACTGCTTTAAACAGTTTTATCATTGTGCTCATTGCTTTACACAATTTTATCCTACATTTGGTTTCTTAAAATGTTATTCATATTTTAGTCAAATATTTTATTTTTGAAATCGCAAGAATCAAATATCATAACATTGAAAAGTTTTAAATTAAAAAAAAATACAAATACTAAATTTTACGAAAAAATTTGTTTTTCTTCTCTTTTTCTTTAAGCATTCTGAAAGTATATTAAAAAGTATCCAACTTTTCGAAACATTTTGGTATTTCTGACAATCATTTTAAATAAAGTTATGGCCTTCCATTTCATAAAGGCCCACAAACGGCCTAGCGGTAAAGACGTTGATCACTAGTAGTTCGGTTCGAGGTTCGAATCCCGCGAACGGGCTGGTTGCATGAGTGTTTTCGTGGTTTTCCCGATGTGTAACGTGTATACGAGCCAGTTTCCAGAAAGTCCTCCACGAAGGCATCCCTCCCTTTAGGCAGATAGCCCTCGTGTGCCATAATTAAATAATCCAATCCAATCCAATCCAAATCCTTAATTAAATATAATTGATTTGTAACTTCTACTAGAACTGACGTTAAGAATTGAAGTGCAAATAAATAATATCGTGTGCAATCTTGATTAATATAAAATTAAAAATATTTGCACAGAAAAATATTTGCATTCAGACAGAAAGTTTTTTGAAATATTTGCAATTACTTTATAAGAAGGATTTATTAATAACCGTAATAATTACTTATTATATAACTGATGATTAGGAATCAGTTCTTGACAATTACATTCTAAATTAGAATTTTAAATTAGAATAATGAAAATACGCTACGCACAAAAATACATTTTAGGATAAAAAATGAGTTGATTTTTTATGTTTTAAAACTTCTTGAATTCACTTAAAAAACATCGTATCCTCGTTGTTAATTGAATTCAGAATGTTGGGTGTCTTTTATATAATTATTCTTACTTGTCCACGGAATCTGCTGACTTATCCAGCGATTAAGTAACTGCAGATCATTTCTACATAACCATTGAACTTCCATTAATTCAGTCTCTAGAAGGTTGTATATTTATATCATAATTTGACTTTTATAAAAATGATTATTCTAAATCTTATGTTTCTATAAAAATATACTGTGCTTTAAAAATATGGATGATAGTACCAGCTGTTCTTTCAGCCACTTCAAAAGCATCAGTTTGTTTAGAAATAAATTGTGCAGTTAATGTCATAAAATTCAAATAAACATCAAATGAAAATTCTCAGTTTTAGACAATTCGATTTAAACGAAGTAAAGTAGCAGACGATAAAACGCCGAAGGTACAAATTTACTCTTACAAAAATTTACTCTTATTTAAAGAAAAAGAAAAAAAGATAGAAAGAAATTTTAAAAAAATATTAAAAAATTTATTAAAAAAATAGTTTTTAGCTTTTCATATAGTATTAATAAATATTTATTACGCATCATTGAGGGAAAAAGTGTCATATAATTCATTCTCCGTAAAATTTTACTTGAAATTTAAGGTTAAAAATAGCTGTGGCAATACAGTGTAACAAAAATCCATAGACCACATTTGGCGTTATTATCGCTCAAAAAAAAGATGCCAAATTTCAAAACGCGAAAATATGTAAATTTGTGTATATCTTAGAAAATTTTGAATAAAAAAGTCTAATTTTTTGTAGATATGCTTAAAAATATACCTACTTTAAGATGATGGTAAAACTTTTATATGTTATAATTCAAAATTTTTTTCGAAAAATTTATAAAAATTATTTAAAAATAGAAATTTAAAAAATAAAACACAAAAAATGGGTAAATTTTATTTGGAATGAACCTAAATTTCGAAATGTGAGAGAAAAAATCAAAAACGTTTAATAAAAAAAGAGATATAAATAAATATTTGCCAAATTCAATTAACATTGAGGAGCTAAAATTTTGAGAGCTAATATTTCAAAAACTACTCGTACGATTTTTACAAAACGTGGTATTCTGGCTTAATTTGAGTCGTAGAATCGAAATATGTAAAAAAAATGGTATGTTATTTCAGAAAAAGTCCGATTTTGTGTCAAAATACCTATGTTAGAATAGTGCTATATATAAATCTAATATATATCCTAAGTCGCGCTTTCGAGACATGAAGAACGCAATTTTAATTTCGTGAATCGCCCCAGTAAAACGGGAGATATAGCACTGTCCCATTTTTTTTTTTTTTTTTTTTTTTTTTTTTTTTTTTTTTTTTAAAGCAGTGTACATGATTCTTTTTGCGAATTTCGCCATCTGTGAGTGTTAAGAAAGAAAATCTATTCTTCATATCAAGAGCAAATGCTATGAAGCTTTTTCTTTCGTATAAAGAGTTGTATTTTTTAACTCAGCTTCTGGTTTCTGTAATACAAACCTTAACACTTAATATTTTATAACACAACTAAAATATTCTTACCATTAGTATTACTACTTACTAAATGCTAAACAAACCTATTGTAACAATTATTTTTGCTTCTGCATTTATCTCTTCGAGGCCCTTACTTCCAATTTATATTTAGTTTCTAACAAGTTATTTTCAAGTTAATCGTCTTTCCTATCTCCCTCATTTTCGTTGTCCTTTCATAATGTAAATTTCTAGCTCCTGTGATACGCAGATGAGGTAGAAAGAAGAGAGTATTTAAAGGAAGGTTTGAAAGGGTAGAATTAGACAGCGTTCTGCTCGCCTAAAGGCCACGTTGCTCATTTCAATTCTCCTTAGAATGTCATTCTGGGCATTGAGTTATTCTCGCCAATTGGCTTGTTAGCCGATCTTAAGTCATAGCCAACTTGCGCATTATTCTATTTGTGCAGCTGTTGGGCTAACTTACTTGGCTTAGTTTTATTTCATCCATCGTCTTCCATTAAACCATAATTGTTGACTTCTGTCAACACGAGTGGTGTCATCTGTTAAATTTTGTCTTACTCAAATAAAAGGATCATTTACAATTTAGATCTAATTTTTGTACAAAATAAATACTGAGAATGCTTTCTCATATCCTACTCATATTTGACTGTTAGTTACTAGAAAATAAGATGCTATTTGGATTTATTTTCTTTTAATTCTTTCCTGCTAAAAATATTCCAATTTCTTTTTGACGATTTCATTTAAATTTTAATTTTACTTTATGATGAATGTTATTTTTCATGAAGTAATTCGGTTTTGGCCTTTATTTCGAACTGGGCGTCTACCGAAAGTTTTTCCTTACGTAGCAGTCGGAAAATTTTCGGAATTAGTGTCACATATTATTTCTGGTAGTTTGGTAGCCTGTGTTTTTCCTCTCAAAACACTTTTCCAATTACTTCCACAATTTTCCTCTCAATTAAAGTTTTACAGATTTTATAAAATATTTCGTAGCATTTGTAATTCTAGTTTTGGAGATCAAAAAGATATTGCAAAAATCACCAGAATAAAGAGTTTTCCTTCTTTTACGTTGAATCAAAGCATTATTAAATTCATTACTTAAATCTATGGCTTGGTTTGTTAGTGAGTTAAATATGAAATTCTCTACATCAGCGATTTCAAAACGAACAATTTAACAATCATATGTAACTGCAAACATTGCAACTCAAGCCCGATTTGATAGCCTAATAAGTAAATTTTAAACTGTAGTGGTCTTAGACAGATAAACACAATCATAGCTAAGAAATTATTCATTTATTTCTATATACCACATACCACATTTTCTTTAATTTCATCTCCTCGTGTTCCTCAAAGTATACCACAAGTCTTACACAGGTAAGTTATAGCATTAACAAAATAAGTAAACAAGTGTACAATGGCATTGCAAATGGGGGGGGAATTATTAAAAAAATAAATTATAAGTAAAAAATAAAAAAATCTGAAAGGTTTCAGATTTTAAATTACGTCCAAAGAGGCGTTTTTTTAACATTTTGTGTGTTACATTTATTTTTTAAATAGCATGTTCTTTGCACTTAAACCATAAAATTCAGTTCAATAGCAATGTCGCAAAATAATTTTAAATTTAGAATTTCCGCTACAGAATCTCGGCCTTTGTCCAAAGGGGCTTTGTCCCTGAAGGACTATTGTTTTCGTTTCGCGATTTTGCGTTGTATCACTATAAAGGGCGAATCACTTTTCAAAATGTTGCCACCAAATGTTAGATTCCTGCATTATATTTGAAGAAATTATATGATGAAAAATCTGCATAAATGTATGTATATTCCTCACATTGTGATAAAACAACGATACATAGAGCCATCAAATTTTGAATATTCAATGTTTCCACCCGAATATGGGCTTGTGGAAGACCAAATTTGAAATTTTGAATTTGTTTTATTATCGATTTCATCTTTTGTAAAACCTTAACAAATTTCTTATTAAAAAACTCAAGGATTTCAAAGCGAGCAATGCCAACGTTGTACAGAAAAAAACATTTTCATCTACAGCGCGCGAGATTGTGTATCGGAAATTCTAAAGATATGCTCATTTTAAAATTATTTTGCGATATAGCTCTTGAACTGAATTTTATGGTTTAAGTACGAAGAACATGATATTTAATAAATAAAGATAACATACAAAATGTTAAAAAAAACGCCCTTTTGGACGTAATTTAAAATCTGAAACCTTTCAGACTTTTTTCAGTATCTTTTTAACACGAAAAAGTATTTCAATCCCCCTCAGTTTCGTGCTGAATTATTTTCACTGTATGTGCTTCTTACAGTAGACTTTGGAAACATTCCTATTCTTTCTCATCAAATAGTCTGAAAAATTTCTCTTCACATAAACGAATTTCAAGTTGAACTCAAATCAAAATTGAACTGAAAATTAGAATCACTGGAAATTTAAGTGGTCAGTAGGACATTAATAGCAACTAAGACACAATTAACACAGTACGTCTATCTAATAGTTTGGACTAGAAAGTAAACCTGCTTTCTCTGTTTAAAACGTAAATAAAACAAGAACATTGAAAAAGGTTGAAATCTTTTGCCAACCTATTAAAATAGAATACCTTAAAAAATAACTTTACTGGAAGGCTGCGTGCAGCTTTTACCACTTAAAAGTAAAATAATGATGTTTCCCGCAATACCAAAAAATTCCCCGCTCCCGTCTTCTAGCAGTAGACAATTTTTCGCTTGTTTAAAAAAAATTTATAAAAATAAGTTCTTAATAATTTTAAAATAAAACTGTTTTTTACGTAAGCTGTGGTAAACATTAATGAAATTTAATATGTCTTTGTGTAGTACGAATCATTCGTAATTATTTTAAATATTCTTTACAATAATTTTTAATAAAGTCTTAGAATAGTTATTTGAATACACATGAAAAAGTGAGCTGTTTTTAATAATGAAAATATTGTTTACACATATTTAATTAGAAAGCCAAATTGTGTAAATGAGTACTGATTTATTAAACTCGTTTAAGTATGCAAATTTAACTATCAAAATAAGATATTAAAATAAGCTTAATTCATTTAAATAAGTTATTACTTTATAAAAAGCAATGCATGAATACCAGTGTAAAAGTGCTATTTTTTAACACAAATATAAGTCTAATATCAATTTTTAGAAAGATAAATAAAGAGCTGCTATGATATCATGTTATCATACCGATGTGATAATTTCCTACAAAACTATTTTGTGGAGAAGTAATTTTAATAATAATTACATTGTTAGTGTTTCCCAAGGGAGAAAGGTAATTTATAATGGAAATTACTTGAAGGCCTGTAAATTCCTGTTTTGTTTTCGGAAAGGACTTGCTCCGAAGTACTGTTTAGTATTTTCTTTGCATCGGTAAAATTGCATAAGATCCATATAGACATATCTTTTGTTTTTCAGAATTGAAGTAAATGAGGAACTGTTAATAGCTTATTGCATGAATAATTACAATGCTGGCCATTAAAATTGCAACACCAGGAAGGAATGATCTGACGAATGTCAAAATCACATGAAAGGAAGAAGAAGTTGAGATATGCAAATAAATAGTATTTCAGCGCATTTAGACGACGCAGGAGGGAGAAACATCACCTGACGCACTGCATAAAAGAAAAGTTGTGTAGTGGATTTCTCATTTGGAAAGTGCTTTGTAAGGTTCGCGTTTGCTCAGAATATCGTGTTATGCCTCGAATAAGAAGAGAAAATGCTTACCAGAAAATTTAGAAATTCGATAGAGGCAGGATCTTTACCAATCGAAAGTGCAGATTATCGTTCCGTGATATCGCCGGTCGCACTGGTCGACATCCAACCACTGTCATGCGAATAAGGAATCAATGGATTGCTGAGAGTCATACGGAACGGCACGCATGATCTCAACGCCCTCCCCTCAACACCAGAGAAGACAGACATATTGTGAGGTGAGCCCTGCAAAACTGCACTACCCCATCACGGACCATTAGTCAGGAAATGGGCATATTTCTAGCAAGCTCTGTATCAGCTCGTTAAGTGCGTCGACGTTTGCAGCAGCGTGGACTATCACCAGGGTGACCATTACTTCGGCTTCCCTTGACAATGCAGCATAAAGAGAGACGGCGACTCTGGTGCGCCAAATGACAAAGCTGAGTACAGGAGTGGCACAATGACGCCTTTTTAAACGAGTCTCGGTTCTACGTGCCGGTTCTGATGGCCGTATACGTGTCTGGAGTGTCCGAGTAGACCGCACGTCGCCTGCTTGCATTTGATATCGGAATAGAGGCTATGCACCTGGTGTGATGGTTTGGGAAAGCATTGGGTACACATGTCGTGTACATCTCTAGTTCGCATCACCGGTAATTTGAACGCAGATGGGTACATTTCTGACATTTTACGTCCAAAGGTTGTGCTCTATCTTCGAGGCCTGCCAAACGCTATGTTATAACAAGGTAATGCAAGACCACATGTTGTACGTCGTGTCCTGATCATCCTCTATATTCAGGGTATTCGATTGCTGCTCTGTCCTGCGCTGTATATACGAGATCTGTCACCCATTAAAAACATCTGGTCACGGGCTGCAGAGAGACTGACCCGCCATCCCTCTCCGGCTAATACGGTTGATGAAGTGTGGCATAGACTTGAAGCAGCATGGAATGAGTTGCCAATTTCTGTCATCCAATCCCAATTTAACTTCATATCTAATGGGGTAAGGGCCGTTTTAGTTGCCAGAGGTGGCAGCTGTTCCTACTAATTTCGCACCTCTACAAACCTCCAAAATGCTTACAAATTTTATCATTTTGTTTGCATGCCATACTCTTTACATGCAACATCTTTTTTGCATCTGCTGTCCTTCATAGTGTTACAATTTTAATGGCCAGCAGTGTATCTGAATAATTTTAGACTATGTTTTCTGCGATAACTTCCATGGAAAGCGAGAGCGTTATTGCTCATTTTCAAAACAGTCATTTGCCATCCTTACAAGAAACATGACAGCCCAGTTTCTTATGAAAGGTATCCTGCACTTAGCAACGTGAAGCAGCCCGTCAGTTACTTATGTTTTACCTTAGGACAAAAAGGAAAAATTTACAGGAATGTGTTAATTGTCCTAGTATTAAAAATTCTTTAATGTTTTAACAACATAATTTCCCACTAGTCGGCGTGTAACCTTGAAAGTCTTCCGCTTTTTCGAATACGATCATCATTCTAATATTATAAGTTATGGTTTATTATAATATTCAGTGGAAATAGGAGGAATTTATATCATTTTCTTGTAATTTTTGAGAAATAAAACATAGTTTGCATAAAACGGAAGTTGCAAAACAGTTTCATGTATTCTCATACTGCAGAAGCCAATACATTCCATTCTTGTGATAAATCCTGCGAATAAGCCCTTCCCCCCAAAAAAGTATTATCATAAGTAGTGTAAGAAAAATATTGAGATTGAGGGTAATAAATAACTTCCGATGTTACATTTTCAAAAGCAGAAAATTTCGTTTCCATTTCTAAAATTTGTTGTTGAAACTTTCACTGCGTTTCCTACTTTTTAACTTTTTTAACGTCAATGGATTTTTTTCCATTTCCTAAGCACCAGTCAGTTCACTCTTTAGATCTTTCATGTTAGCTTGGTTTTTTCCCATATGCAGCATTAAGTCTCTGTTGACTTTTTTTCTTAGTTTTTAGACAGGAATTTGAAATTTTCTAACTTTAATATTTTTAGCGGTTAACATTTTCTGCTATTTCCTTTGAAGCTTCCTGACTCAAATTTTTCTGTTATTACAAGGTTTTTTATGGATTTCCGACACTTCTTAGCAAGCACGTTTCACAACTAGATAGATTTTTAGCGTTTGCAATGTAACCTAAGTCAAACGGTAAACCCATGATGTAAGAGATATCTGAGAATATGAACTGATAGCATGAATAATACTAAAATTATGGATAGAAAATTTTTTGCCTCATTATATAGATCGTGTAATAATATAATTTTAAGCTCATTAGTGAATTTTAGTGTTGTGGAAAAAATATTGTATACTTTCACATTTACTTTTGCGGTGCATCACTTATTCTCATTTTATTTAGCTGGTACATACAGAATGAAGTAAGGCTGGCACCTGTGCATCAAAACAGGAATATTAGGTGTCACCCAACCTTCTCAGCTGCTAAGGTTTTGCCCCCAGGTTCGCTCCGGACGGAATTCCGAAGGAGAATATCCCGGGGCTCGGTCCAACGGTCTTCCACTCTCTTCCTTTAACACCAAGCTCTTCAGAGGATTTGGGTTCGCCATGAAATTTGAGCGCCCTTTTGCCACGCAGAATATGCTTACAAACACTTACGTCTTCTTCGGTATTGAAACCCGTGTCGTTCGGTATGATAGTCAGCGCCACTTAGCGCTATGCAGTCTGGGCACCATCTAAGGCACACAATAATAAGTATCTCTAACTCTGAAAATACGGTTGTGTATTATCTAGTTAAATTTTAAACTGTAGCAGAATTAAAAGAAATCAAAGGAATAAAAGCAGATTTTATTTTAAAGATATTTTGTATTTTGAAATTTTCTTAAAATGCCTTTTATTAAATTTCTTTTTACTCTATTGACATTTTAATACTGAATTCTTTCCTTTTTGCTCTAAAGTTTGCTAACGTTTAAAATTTTAAAAAAATCAACAGATGCATGGTGCTTCTGCTATTCTATACCAAAACAAAACCAAATAACTGGATAAATAAAAAGTTAGTCTTAACAGAATTTAGATCAAATATGTAAGAAGATCTTACATGGATACCTTCTGCTTTTGGTGCAGGTTCATAAGTTTTTGGTTAAAATGTAGACTTGGCTGATAGAAAATTTTTGAAAAGATGTTCAAACATTCAAGACTGTATTAATCATATTTCCTGTCTTGTTTTTTCACCATTGTTTAATATATTTCTCAAGTTTGGTAGCAGAAGAATTAGATCCTTCTCCACAGGTGTCCGCCTAATAATAGCAGTGCATGACAAGCACAACTGAAATTGTAAAAATAAATTTTAAACTAATCCATGCAAACAGAACTAGACATTTGGCACTAGTTCTTCAAATGGCTACCACCTACAGATTTTCTTAGATTCAATATATAACTTTGACCAATCAGAGGTCTGATAATTATTTAGGCTATCAAGGGCCTGGTCTAAGACCTCAAAGTTTATTTTGCTCCAAACTGATTCGTGAATTTTGTAATTTTCCTTTTAGCTCAACATAGAGAAATCAAGTATTGAGAATTCTTAAGAGGATGTTCAACAGAACCGGACTCTCTTACTCAGATTTTTCCTACTAATTTTTTCACCGTTGTTTAAAATATTTTTAAAGTTTGCAAAAGGGTAATTATATCCTGCTTTTCAGATTAAATTTTTTAAAATACTAATACTGTACATGATAAGCGCAGTTAAAATAAAAAAAATTAAGCTTGAAACAATCCATGCATCATAACTGGATATCTTGCACTAATTCTACAACCTCTTTGCGTTTAAATCTTTTAATAAACTTACTCCAATTTTATTCACATATTTATTATGCAATATTATAGTCACATAAGTATAGCAAAGTTAGTCTAACGCTTTTCTAAAACAAATCATCCTGTAGATGAGTTCTAATTACATAATATGCAAACGTTTGAAAAAATAATAATAATTATACAAGACAAAACAATTTTTACTTTCTGAGGAAAGATAACTATATATTAATATTGCTCAAAACTATCCTATGTTTCATTGTAGGAAATTTCTTTTCAGGCTACAGTAACTCTACTAGAAAATATGGATATCATCATGAAGAAGACGCCAAAAAGTGATCTAAAATCAGAAGTCCTACCCATGTTGTACAACGCATTCGACTCTACTACGCCTCAAATACAGGTAAGCTTGTAGTTCATATGTTAATTTCCTCAAAGGAAACGAAAACTGACATTTATATAATCTAGATGCTTTGCTATAATCGCCAGAATGAAGACTTGGGTCATTGTGATCCACGTACACTTTTATTATTGAAATTTAGATAACAAGGTATTTCTCCCGCCTTCCTAGCATGCCTTCGTGATGTGGTAGTCTGCACGCTGGACGCTTACTCCAGAGGTCCGTGGTTCGATTCCCGGCGAAGGCGTTCTTATTTTTCACTTCGTCTGCTTCAAAAAAAAATATCTAATGTCTCTACAAGATGAAATTTATACTTCTAGGTCAGTCCGTAACGATAATTTAATATTGTATCGTAAATAGCTCAAAAAAGCGATATAGCTGTATTCGACAAACTGTAAATGTATGAGTTAAAGAACGAATTAATATCAATATCTCAGTAGATAAAGGGTTAATTTTCAAAATGTTCAACTTTCATCATATCTCTATCTTTACCCTACTGATCTTTCCTTTCGTCCTTGTCATCTGCTGTTAATTTTCTTTTTTTTTTTTTTCCTAATATGGTTTCATCTTCAAACATTGGGGTTCACTATGAGATGTAGTTGCAGACCTTTCGTCCCTAGTATCCAAATGTGTGAAAACAACTTGCATTGTTTCGCGTAATTGGAGACTTGCAAGGCTGAAAAGAAGGAGCTTGGGAGTTGAGGGGAAAAGTACAGTTTCTAACATTTTTAGAAGCCCAGCAGCGGCCGAGCAGTAAAGTCGCTGAACACTGGTAAATCGGTCCGAGATTCTAATCCCTTGAACAGGCTGGCTGCATGGGCGTTTTCTCTATCTGAAACGTGTATACAAGTCAGTTTCCTTTAGCAAGTGCTCCATGAAGGCATACCTCCCCTTAGGCAGATAGCCCTAGTGTGCTTTACGTAATCTCAATAAACCAAACCAAACCTAACACTTTGTTTTATCCTCTGCTCCAGTTTAAATGGAAGCTTGTTAATGTTGTTGGTTAAAGTTGTCCGCTAATGTCTATCAATTGGTAGCTAATGCTACGTGTCAGGATAAACAACTGTTCTGTGAGTTCCTGGGTTCATGAAGGCTGTTTATGAGGTTTCTTTACTGAGCATACTGTCTCTACTAGCCCTGACGCTGATTCCTGCGTCCCCAAGTTTGGCTCCAGAATGGGTTCGGCCGCGGGCTCTGCACCATTCTTATAAGCAAGACCTGCTTTTGCTCTGATACTCCTTTCAATTATCCAGATTTTCTCAGTACTTGGAATATGTATTTTAGCCCATACATGTCCTGATAATAATGAGGAGACTAATACTATTAGTCTCTTCATTATATGTTAATTGTTGTCAGGAATTAATCGCATCCTTCCTATGCATATTATTATAGTACATATAGGAAGCATGTCCAGTTGGCAAATGGAAGATAATCTGTAATAGATTTTTCGTGATATTTCGCCGATAAACTTAGCAAATGTCTCCAAAGTGGCTTCTTAACGAAAAGTAAAATTGACAATAATTTTTTACCAACTGAATTTGGTCGAGTTCTTCTTTTTACCCAGTCAATAAATTCCAGGTGGTGCTATATGCATCTCTACTTAGGGGAGAATATAAAGTTGTATTTCATTCTCTTGTGCGTGCTGTCGTGCTGTAAATGGCTAAGCATGACCAGCTGGTATTATAAGGTACGTGATGCAAATTCTGGCAAGCACACAAATGATGTTTCATATTTCTTGCATTCTTAAACCTTGCTTTCTCTAAAGTGTTTATTGAAGATTAATTAATTCTGCCTCTTGATTTCGAGTAATTATTAGTATCTTGTTAGTGCATTTACGTAGCTCTTATGTCTGTCAAGCTTCAACTGATAAGAATTAAGCGTGGAACTATATTATATGGTGGCATTTTTATGCAACAACATAAAAGGAAAGTTAGAGTTGTTGATCCTAATAGAAGAAACACTTAATAAGAGAAAAGGATACAAGAAATAATTAACGCCCGAAGTAGTTATAAATTTTAGGAAGAGAAAAGCAATTTTAATTAATAATAGCGTACTGTGAAGGTTTTGAGTAAACGCCACACAAAGTGATAAGTAAAGAAACCATTTTATTACATTAAATATCTTTGGCTGTTCCAGTAATCTTTGATAAATTTCCCAACTATTGGAATTAAATATTCTACATTTAAATCGACCAAAAAGTGCTTCAGTATCTTTATTTCAACCCGACATTTATCCAGCATTACATAGTATACATAGTAAATTTCAAATTTATTTTATCTCAATATCTGTGCTATTTCAGCGTTTTATTACATTCTTTATTGGATTGGATTGTTTTCTATAAGAACATAGTTTCAGTGCATTTCTTTTTACATTTTTTTTATTACAGTGCCTATTTTTGAATAAAATAAGAGGATTCGTGAAACAATTTATGTATGAATATTTATTGCCTCTTTTATTTGTTATAAATATACAAATATCTTCTTGAATCCGTCTCCATAAATTGCAGTTCTCGAGAATTCTGATGAAGAGTTTTAAATCTCTTAGTTTGAGCACTAAAACTGATAAAATATGTCGTCGTATATTTTTCTATTTTTATATATTTCTGTATCGTATATATTTCTATTTGCAATGTGCTACAAAATTTGTAGTTTGTTATTAGAATAAATCTTATTTTTTCTCCATCAGATGTATTTATTGCGTTTATATTACAATGAATTTTCTTTGACAATCAATTTCTATTTACGTTCGTTTAACAATTTCAACACACAGAATAAAACATCGGTAGTTTTAATTTTCGTCTCAATCCCTAGCTGATGGTTCTATCAGTCCATTTTTATGCTGATATTGAGCTTCTGCAATTCAGTTGTAAGTAGAGTCGCCATATAATTATTATTTAATACAAATAGACCAATGTGTTTTACAGATTTATTTGAACTATAGATATTTTATTTAACTAAAATACGTTAAGCGCTTTTACAACTAAATTATGTATCTTTTTATTACTCTGATATAAATAAATTACAGTTACTGTTGTAATTAAATTATGTATTCTTGTACTATGTTTATATAATTAAATGCGCTTCCGTACTTGTAAGAAAATAAAATTAAATAGCACCAATATGTGGGTGTCATTCAACGTTGGCACTGGATAAGATTAATTAAATTCTTAAAATGGATACCAAACTTTTCTTTACTCTATTTCAACAGCCTTGTTTAGGGAAAAGATCTACCGTCTTCAGTCTTCTTCTATTTCCAAGAAAATAAACCCATTTGAACAAAATAATAAGAAAAAGAATAAATATAAGAGAAAGGAATTTACAATATCCTTTTTCTCGAATAACAGATATGAGTTTTAGGAATCTGTATGGCATTTGCACTGACAATTACACTTCAAATGATATTTTCTCTCTTTTTATTTTTAGGGGATAATGCTATGTTGGTATGTAGTTACTAGCTTTACTTGTATAACATGTGTAACCCAAAAGTGAATTTAAATATTAAGCTTAATTATTATTACAGAATTCACTATTAGTAACCATGCAGAGAGTTTCTAATTTGAAAAAAAAGAATACCATATTGGGAACGCGAAATTCCACAGTATAAAGGGAAGACGCATACTTAAAATTAGGCAAAAATATATCTAATTGTAGTACTTTGAGTTTTCTACCTTTCTTCTTTCCCGTGTTCCTATCGAAAACTCTTTGAATCCATATTTGGAATATTAATATACTGTCTATGTCTTAAACCTGTAAGCATTCATGATGGCTATAATATTCCTCAATCTTCTTTTCTTCTCAACACAATAATTGACACATAATTTTTTAGCTGTAGGTTCCTATGTGCCCTCCTCTCTTCAGACCTCCCTCCAGATTTCTCACTCGAGTAAACATTTCACAATACACCACTCTAATTTATATCGACAGAACTCTAATTAAGAATATGAGGACACATACATTCCTTTCCGCTTAGAACCGACCATATGAGAGTTATTTTAAGCACCCATATCGTACTTGAGTCTAGTCTTCTTAAATACTCGATGATTTAAACCTTACCTAGTATTTGAACCTATAACTTATAGAATCTCGTGTTTTTCGGTAACATAAAAGTAACGAGACCAAGACGACTGTGTGAAGAATTATCCTCAGATCTTAAATATGACAAACTCAAGAGAAGAGTGAAAAAGAAAAAACTTTTTAACTCAATATAATTTCACTGATGGCTCCACTTGGGCGTACACAAATCCAACACTTCTGTTTTAACTCAAAATAGGTAACGAGAAACTTAACTGTAGTAATAATAGCCTATCATCACCTTCAAAAATTAGCTTCCAAAATCTTCCCTTAATTCCTAACTTCTTTCTACCTCATTTGAGTACACGCTCGCTAACTTATTAACATTCTGGCAAGAAAGCATGAGTGAAGACGAGAATCAAAGAAAATTTGCTTTAAAATAAAAAATTAACTGTTGGATTAATTAAATGAAACTCCGCAAACTAATAACCAAGACAACTTGTGAGAGGATCACTTTTTACGTTCTGCTTTGGAATAGTAGAAAAGGCCTCGCTTTTCAACGAAACTAGTACACAAAAGACTACATAATTAAACTGAGAGGCTGAAGAAATTCTCTTGAACTACTCTTTCAGAGAAAGTACATATGTAGCTTTCTAGGGAAAAACAGTTTCCATTTTGCTGCAAACTAAAATGCTAATTACGGAAATATTTTGGTATTTGCATTTTCATTACATTATGCTTAGATTGATAAGATGATAAGCGTAATTTCGGTGACCGCAATGTGACTCTAAGACTTTGCTCATCTTATTGATATTGCTTATCTTAAAGGTTAAAAGCAAAATCAAGATTTTAAAACACTTCTGCTATGTAAATTACACTATTAAAAAATGTGTTTTCATAGCCTTCACATTTTAATCTGTTTTGGTTTTTCTCTGATACCACATTCGTCTGACAATTAATTATAAACCCTAATATTGCTTTAATATGAAATTTTAAATTTCAAATTTCCATATGTAGTTATAACACATTTTGCTATTATATTTTTACTTTATACAGTTTTATAAATTTTTTTTTTTTTTTTTTTTTTTCATTTGTGATTCTGATATTTTGATTTAATAGTTATCAATGTCTGAACCATTAGTCAACTTAAATCTTCATCACCTTTCAGAAAAAGAATGGTGTTTAAAAAAACTCAGAATATTATGTGTTTATAACAAGTAATTAAAACTAAATGGGAATATATGCATAATCGAACAATTTTTTCTTAATTTTCTTTCCTAGTGTGGTAAACATTTGGGAAAAAAAAAAAAAAAAAATTTGTCTGAAATCCTGGATGACATGCTTGTACATTGTTTTGTAATTAGAAATAATTAAAACTCACGTATTTTTCCCGTTGTAATATATTATGTTGCGATATCCTGTGCTACAACGCCGCCGTCCTTTCGTGACCTACATGTCTCTTTAATTCTCTATCAATTCAGGCAAAGTGCCGGTTCACGTAACATAGGTGGTCATCCAGTTATCTTTCACTTTATAACAGTATATTACTTATCAAGAGTGGAACAGTGGGATCCATTAAAACAATTTACGTTTTAATAACGGTATGATTCTTCTCAAACGGTAAAATGTATTTACGTTTATACTGTCAGTTTAATTAAAAAATCTGATGTGTACACCACATGACTTCCTTGTACGGAATATTAAATTATACGCATTTTTTCTTGCATTTTCTTTAAACTTATTAGATTGAATTAAACTTACTTCGCCGACAGCGCATAAACCACAATAGAATAAATGCGTTCTTTAAAATTCACTTTGTTTACCATAGCGACACTCTGGCACTAGATTAACTTAACAGCATTATATTTCATTCATATTATAACTAAGAATGCACAAAATGTATATCATTTAAAGAATTATCTAATCGTTGCCACGTGTTCTATTCAAATACTATAATAAAGCTAGAACTATGTATAAAAGAAATTAAGCAAACAAAACCAAAAAGGAAACAGTTTTTCACAGACGATTGAGTATTTCTCATTTAATTAATTCAGTTCTCACTTCGCGAGAAGGCAAAAATACATAAAAACTCAAAATATCTGTATTAAAAATTACGAAGTAAATCTCAAACGCTTATTTCCTCGAAAAAATTCCAGAAAGAATTAAGCATGATTTAATTGGCAATAATAAATGAATACGTTATCTTTCTTGTTGCGAAATTAAGTTTCTCTAGATTGGCAACAAATCCACTAGTCTTCTGTTTCAAATGTAAACATCAATGGCCGCCATTAAAAACAGGCTTAGCGGCAATTAAACAACTTTAAAATTGCTGATAATTCTAAAAATATTGCTCACAGATTTACTAAAGGCATAAAATCCTTAACCGGAAGATAAAAACAACATAATTCGACCATTTTTAAAGCAAAAAATTTACAATTTACAAATATATAAGAGTAAAGAAACTGAGATCACTGAGCCGGGTAATAGAGTGGATATATATATATAAATATATTTACATACGTTTGGAGCTGCCGATTGCAACCAAAATACGAGGTGCACATCTACATGTTATAGCAGTCCTATATACAAAACTTCAACGTTCTTGAGGCTACTCGTTCTTGAGTTATGCGAGATACGCACGTACGTACATACGTTCGTACAGACGCCACGAAAAATTCTCTTCAGAATTAATTTTAAAGCAGATTTAAAATTTTTTGAAGGAAAAGAGTATTTTATTCTGTCCTTACGTACAGATATCACGCAAAAACATCGTTAAATTGCATTCGATAGAGTTGAAAATGGATATTTTCGTTGAAATATGCTGCCTGAAACTTTTCGCGATTACAATACTTACTTTTTACTTCGTACAAGGAAGTAAAAAGGCATTACTTTAAATCAGCTATCACATACCATTACTATAGAATTCTGTTCGTTCTGAAAAACGTTTGATTATCATGATACGATTAAAGTAGGATAATCTCATATAACGGAAACGGAAAACTTAATTTTTTTTGTAATTAATTCTTAAAATAATTAGAACAGAAGTTTTTTACTGGACTTTCAGAACATTTTATTGATTATTGATTAATAGTAAAATAATTCTCAATATTCCGTTCTTTTGAAAAAGAAATTAATAATGCGTTAAATTTGTATTATGTGATATTCTTTTTGAAGCTCCGAATCAATAATGTATTTTGTAATTAATTCTTAATTTTTGTAAAATAATTAGAACAGAAGTTTTTTACTGGACTTTCAAAACATTTTATTGATTATTGATTAATAGTAAAATAATTCTCAATATTCCGTTCTTTTGCAAAAGAAATTAATAATGCTTTATATTTTATTAGTGATTGTTGAAATCAAATATTTCACTACTCTGAAACAACATCTTATTCAGTTCAGAATGTATCAACCTCCTTTAATTAAACATTTATTTTTAACGTGCCTTAATATCAAAATAATAAAAAAAACTAAAGGAAAGATCCTTTGTCTGTCTTTCTCCCCACAAATCAACAACATAAGAGAATTGATTCATTTATACCAAAACATACTCGCAAATTAAATAAAGAAAATCAGCATGCGAGTAGAATAGAAGCAATTGTGTGAAGGAGGCAAAAGAAAAATTGTTGTGATCTTGTTAATTGGACATCGCTTGTTAGTCTACAAACCTTTAAGCTAAATTCTGATGCAAAGAATTGTTGAAAAATAATTTAATGGCCAAGATGAAACCCGCAATTAGGTCATAAAAGAAAATTGGGTATGGATAACAAGTTTACAAAACTATAATTGATAACGCAATTGAAGTAGCATTTTCAATAATGGAAAATTTCTGCGAAGAAGGAGAATATTAATCTTAGAACTGTTTGTTTTAATTAGCACTATGCCACTGGAATAATGTTGCTATGCATCTGAATTTCGAATCATTTCTATTATGCAGTTTTATATGTGTACTATTAATTGGAAGTGTTTGTGTCTCTTATTTTGTCATGTGCAATATATTTCCCCACGGGGTCATCTATAATTGTTACTGGGAACTGTAACCAGGAGGCCTCGGTTCTGGGAAGAAGCATTCACGAAACGGGGTCTTGTTGAAATAACTTTATCCTAGTGGATAACTAAAGTAGCTCAGAACCGCAAATCATCATTCCGCCTGATATTCTCAGAAAATTGAAAAGACCCTCTTTCCTGGGTCAAGATGAGGTCGCTGTGCTTCAGGTATGAAGTTCATTGTTTCCCCGAAATGTGACTTATGCTTATTGAACACATCCTCTCCAACAAAGAGTTACGAAAAGAAGGTTTTAGCTTCATTGATACTTTTATTAACAGCAGCGGGTCTTAAAATTATTATTATCATTATTTTGTACATATACTCCAGTTCATCTGGACCTAATTTTAGATCCTATAATAATCTGAACGAAATTTTAAAAATAGAAGCCAAACAAATTAGATTATCAAAATATTATACACAAAAGAACATTCAGTTAGGCTGTGAAAGTATAGATACTAGTACTAGCTCTCCGATAGAGTATACAGATAATCAATAAACTTTTCATATCATAAAGTAATTACTTGTTTTTCATAATATTTAACACTGTTAAAGACCTTGTAGCATCTATAACAAGAGAATATGAAATAGTTTCAAACAAGTGAACATAGACATCTAGCATAATCTCAAAAGCGTGCTTAACGAACTGTGGTGGACACCTAACTGAATTCTCAAGTATTTTCGTATTTAAAGTTCTGCAACTTAATGATTTTCTTCAGTCAGATGTCATATTTTCTTAACCAAATTAAGGGGATAAAACCTCGCTGCAAAATATCAAGTCACTTCTTGAAGTTTACAATTAATTTATATTAATTGGAAGTCAATTAGATTTTTAGTTTACCCTAAATAGTTAAGGTACTTTTTTATTATATTTTTCTGCAATATACGATGCAATATACTTCGGTGTCTCATTTGTTCACGCTTTCAATCACCTCGATGATAGTCTAAGTGAAATGCTAAAGAGGCAGGAATCAGTCTTAGTAGTTCGAAAAGCTAGAACTGTAGTCTCTGACTCTTTAACTAAAGCAATGTTAAGTATCGAAGAAGTAAATGCTGCTTGTAATTGTACTACAAACATGTAAGATATTATAACTTCTGTTGTGAGTAATTGATTTCTTCTTTCCTGCATGTTAAATTGAAGCAGAAATTTTTATTTAAAAAAATTTCTTACCGCCAACCTGAGCTGACGAACACATAAAAAGTAACTGCGTTATCTTTGAAGGGACCGCTTGTGAACACAGATCTCTTTGTGTAAAATAAAAATGTTTCCGTCATTTGGGATGTACACACTTTTGCAAAAAAATCGAAGCACCAAGAAGGACTTTTGCGATCGTGACAAAATTCGGTATGCAAAAACACCTTGATCGAGCATGCATATGATCAAAGTTTCAAGGCAAATTAACAGGAATTGCGATCATAGAGCGCATTTCTAGTGCGCAATTCGCAAAGAATAAAAACAGTAACAAAGGTGGAAAATTTATTCTTTTTTTTTTTTTTTTGTGTGTGTGTGTGTTTTGTTTTTGTTGTTTCTGCCACTGTAATTTCGTAAAGAATCAACTAAAATGCCATTACGACGATATCGAAGACCTTACAGACAACTAAAAGACTTCGAACGTGGTCGCATCGTAGGTTTGCGTAAAGCTGGGTGGGTCATACCGAGCAATACGCCGCCACCTGCAGCGTATAGATACTGCTGTGCAAAGATGTTGGCAGCAATGGGTGCTACAAGGAAGTTACCGACGAAATAAAGGCCAAGGAAGGCCAAGGATAAAAAATATGAGGCAAGATAGGATGACTGTTCGCCAGGCCCGAACCGCCCCAACAGTATCATTATCGACTATTCACCGCACTACAGCCACGTCTATGCCTCCTGTGGTACCGTCTACCATCTCACGGCGCTTGTCTGAGGCGGGGTTACACTCACAGAGGCCTTTAAGACGTTTGCCTTTGACACCACAACATAAGCGCGGAGTCGTCTGGAGTGTTGTCGTAGCCGATCATCATAGCTGCCATCAGACTGGCATCGTATAGTGTTCAGCGATGAATCCCGCTTCACTCTTGTGTCTGGACGGGGCCAACAGTTCCAGTCTTTGTTTTACAAACGCATACAGCCGTGGTGGTATGGTGTGGTACTTGGTGCGGTGGTATGGCGCGGTATTTCTTATGACAGCACATCATCTTCAGTCAGTCTCCGTACATCTTTAACAGCTCAACGATATGTTGATACCATCCTGCGGCCAGTTGCATTACCCTTCATGTCACGTCATCATGTTGCCATTTTCTTGGCCAGCAAGGTCACGGGACCTTTCATCAATCGAGCATGTCTGGGACATGGTAGGCCACCATATTCGGGCACCACAAAATATCGCAGAACTGGAGCGACAACTGGATGACATTAGGACATTAGGAAATCGCAGGATGACATTAGGAACTTCTACCACTCCTTTCCTCGACGAATTCAAGCATGCATTGCCGCCAGGGGCGGTTCGACTAACTACTAATTTGAACACTCAATGGGTAATTGTGAGCCGTGAACAGGTATTATGACCCTGATTTTTTTTATCATTTTATTATCTGTGTATGAGCTATGCACATATTCAATTTCATCAAAAACAAGCTTCATGGTGCTTCGATTTTTTTGCAAAAGAGTGTATTTGTGCGCAGTCACAGTAACTCCAATTCGCCATGCCAGTCCGCAAAAAGAAATTCACTGATCGACTGTTCATAGAGGTTTCTGTGAACGGTTGAAACTGATTGCGTATAAATTGCAGATTTGTCAACAAATCAAACCTGATGATCTATTCGTCCGTAAAAAGTGTTTAGACACCCTTGACTATATCTGTAGTGATAATCAAATTCTTCAGAAAATCGTATCCCTGTATTTGGGCAACTCATGTGCGTAATTTCTTTGGTGAAACATGGCCAGATAGTTGGATTAGTAGAGATGGGACGATTTCATGGCCATCCCGGACGACACTTCACTCGACTCTTTTTCTGGGGATACTTAAAGAACCAAGTTTTTTCTGCTGAGATTCGCAGCATCAAAGAATTAAAAATTCGAATCACCACAGAAACAGCTACTGTGATCTCAACAAATACTTAAAAATTTCTGGAGGGATATAGAGGACATACTTGATATTCTTCGAGCAACTAATGATGCTCATGTTGAAGCGTATTACTATAAAATTTCTTGAAACGCCAAATAAATTTCAGTCAGATCTCTTATTCGGTATTATTTGAAGGCTATTTTTATCTGATGAATAAATTATGGACACCCTGTATGTTCACCTTCAAAACCATTGAAGTGTGATTAAAAACTTTCACAAGGTAATTCGTTTTGCTCATTTTAATATACTTTGTATTTTTATTAGCATTTGATTAATTTAATAGTCAGATAAAAGAAAATTCAAACCAATTTTAACTCTTTACAATAATTTAACTATTTCAATAAATAAAACTAATAATAAATAAAAAGATAACTGAAATATACCATTGCTAAGAGATTTCAACTTTATTCTTAACTAATATGTGAATATGCTTTGACAAAATCGTTAAAAAAAAGGAAACGTCCATTCAAACCCAGCCTCCAAATATGGCTTTGAAAAGAAGCCTTCGTTTTCATTTTTTTCCCAAGGATCTAAACGCAATTTTAGATGTTTTAAATTTAGAAGAACTCGTTCCCTTCTTTGTTCCATACTTTTCGAACGATGTAATATGATGTTTATTCAAACCCGTTTCTACATTCGCGGAAGGACGAATGAAATGATCCGGTTTTATTTCTGTAGAAAAAGATAGGAATCCTTTCAGACGAATTCATGCTTATGTATTTCTGTACTATTTCAGATAAAATATATTTGATTTTTGAAAATACATGCATCAGCATTTCAAAATGTATTTTCAGCAGCTCTTTATGAAGCTTAGCAAGCTATACCAATGTGTTGAATGTTGTATTTGTAAATCATCTTAACGAAAATTCGTTTATTACTTATATTTTTAAAAATGTTTTGTATATAATTTTATTGTAAAATTATTTATAATTTGGTTTAAATATTGGGCATGTAGAGCATTTGTGTAAAATAAGAAAAAGTGAATAAAGGAAATCTGATTGGTTGATATTTTATATTACAGTTATTTTAGCTACTTTCTCGTCTTTGTTTAATGTTTATAACAGTTAGAAATTAATATCTGTGGTATTTTATCTATGAGGTAATCGTGAACTAAAGATGACTGAAATGCATGCTTAGTGTAACTGGTTTCTGAAGAGAAGACAGAGTTTTACAGTACAATGAATCACTGAATCTTAAACAAAATCCAACTCAGTTTTGTTAACAAAAAATGGAATGAAGGTGCGCTCAGGTTACTTCTTCAATAGTTTTTTGGCTAATAATTAATTCATAGAATGAGAAGATAATAATAAAACTTATGCTAGTATTCTTTCTACTAAAATGCACTTTCAGATTCTATCTGTAATGTAAGTGTTTAAATGTGCAAAAAGTGAGCTAAAAGTTCAAAATGAGCTACATTTGATACTGATCAAATCAATTAAGGCCTTCTTTAGTACTTCATTAATAACTATATATTTTCTTTTAAGCATTTTACTAGATGTACTTTGATAATAATTACGTAGGTGATTTATTTATACGTAGATAAACAGGATGATCTGGTCGCAGCCTGAGATCGGCTCTAGTCGATAAACATTTATAAAATTATGTGTGTAAATATATATATAAACGAATAGTTTATAATAAGAAATAAGAAAACGTTACATATACGATCTTCATGGAACAGAAATTGAATTTAAACTATGAAAAATTAAAAATTTGATTTAATCAGAATTTTAATTATATTTTTTAATTAGTATTTTCTAAACCTCTATTGCTTTAAAAGCATAAATCTCTGTAAAGAAAACTCCTTAACTGCAAAAAAAGCAAAAGCAAAAGTGAACATTATATATATATATAACAAAACTGGAAATATATATTCGAACTAAGTGAATTTAAGATCATTCAACATTATATATATATATATATATATATATATATATATATATATATATATGTAACAAAATTGGAAATATATATTCGAACTAAGTGAATTTAAGATCATTCAACATTATATATATATAACAAAACTGGAAAGTATTTGATTTAGAATTATTAAAATTCTGCAAAACGCCTAACAGCCTAAATTGAAAATTTTCGAATTTTCATCAACTAGTAAAGGTTTTACCTAGCAAGAAGAACGCAAAAAACATTTAATATAAGAAATTAATCCTAGAAATGTAAGAAAATAATTATTATTTTTCTTCTTTTTCTTCCTTGAAAACGTTCAAAGGAATTGACTCATTTGAATTCTTGCTTGCGAATTTAATTTTCTTTTGTTTTCAGGATTAATCTTGCATATTTCCTGCTTCTTTGCTTTCTTCATGTTAGGTAAAAAATACTTATTTGGCAGTACGTCTTTAAATTTCAAATCTAAATGTAAATAATAATATAACTCCCTTCACATCTGCACTGACACAGCATTTCTTTCCCTGCACAAATCCGCATTCCTATGAGCTTTTCTACAATCATCACTTATAATTCAAACAAAGAATTTCCGAGTATAAATACTTAAGCTGCCTTCTTCAGTGCCATCTTCACAAAAGTGCGTCAGATCCATCATCATAAGTTACGATCTTGCACCAAGCCTAAATTGGAATCTGATACGTGTGCCAATTGCTTCCAGGAATTTAAGTTTTAGAAGTTGTATATTTTTCCTTAAGCCAAAAATGCGATGTAGGGCAAAATTATTTACTCTGACAGAGTATTCATGAACACTTCTCAGCACAAATATTCGTAGGTCGTAGAACTTATTAAAAAGCTTGACGAAGCTAAAAGCATCGTTACTGAGGTAACTGTAGCCATCTTTATACTTAAAACCTCTTCTCTTGTTTCAAACCTCATCGGAAGCAACTCAGAAAATTCAATCAGGCCCTCCAACACCCATCATGAATAATTAGAACTCTGTGTCTTTTGCAACCGTAAGAACAGTGCTAAGGAATGCACAGAATCTTAATATGCCGTTGCATGAATTTCACTTCAATAGTGTTCATAACGTGAAAGTTTTGTTTATTACAAAGAACCATACGGAAAAGCTTAAAACTTCAAAATTTCCATGCTTTTGCTGTGAACGACATATCCGCCATTTTGAAGGTGTCCTCATTTACATTATGCGAAATCTGAGTTTTTCTCTCAATACAGCCGATAACAGCAAGAGTTTCGAGTCAGTGTGTGTTAATATGAAACTCCCGAAAATCCGGTGATACAGTGTTTTGTACCTTGTACAATCCATCGGGCAATAGATTGAACCTTACAGATTTGGAACTACTTAATAATCAGCCCCCACAGTGAGCAATGGGGATTTTAATTCTAGACACGTTGACTGGGGATGCAATTCTACGAACGTCAATGGTCTCGTGTTCCACCGACTAGTGGAGAACAATCATGTTTACATCTATCTTCCCATTGAATCTAAATCAGAACCTGCTACTTGTGTAAACTGAGTCCAGGAACTGACGTTTTATGAGTTGTATGTATTAAGCTAAAAAGTGAAATGTAGAGCAAAATGATTAACTCTGAGAGAGTAGTCATGAACTGTTTGTTCTCAACCACAAATAGTCATGAAATTTTCTGATGTCGTAGATTTCACTAAAAAGCTTGACAGAGCTAAAAGCATAATTATTGAGTTAACTGCAGCCATCTTTATACTCGAAGACTGTTCTCTTGTTTCAAACTTCAGCGGGAAAACTCAGAAAACTCAATCATGCTATCCAAAACCCATCATGAATAATTATAACCCTGTCTCTTTTGCACCCATGAGAACTGTGCGTTTGACCAATTTTAATATCCCTATAGCACTGGGCGTTGTGACTGAACTTTCCTCAGATTGCGCTTTTGTTATCGCTAGAACTGGAGCATGAAACACTCTTCTCCCCACACCTTTATGGACTGAAAACTACTCTCCATCATTGCAACCTATTCTTCTATTCATGTATCACAGCCCAAGTGTGTTACTGATATTGACTCCGTTGCAGTAAAACTTACCCCACACTTACGAAGCTTTCTCCGTCAACCCAATACACCAGCCAGCGATGATTGAAAAAAGGGGAAGTTTCTATACGCCCTTGATATTAGGATTACTAGACATAACCGTCTTCGCAAAGAATTCAACAGAACCTGGGATCCTGCAGGCAAGACGGAGATTAATCGACTCACGAGAAAAATACAGGAATCACCGAAATCACCTTATCAGTAATCACCAAAAAGAACTATTCAGAGATAAGATTGATCCTCTAAATCTAGAGGATGTTTCTTTTTGAAACTACCTACGTTAGCCTAAAATATCCAGTTCTCACTCTTATCTAATCAGGAAGTAGAACAGATTCACTTCCGTGAATGATGGAAAAACTGATGTTTTCGCTCAGTGCTTGACGATACAAATTGTACCTAATGAAATTCCTACGGATGAGAAATCTGAAAAGAGAATTATTGATAAAGTTGGTCAATGGCCAGTATACAAAAGTATGCAACAACATATGCTAAACGTCCTCTACATATATCGAATAAATTTTACTCTAGAGAGTTAAGAATGAGGTCTCTTTAATTACAAACGCCCTATTTCAAATGAGTTGCAAAATGACAGAGAATTTAACTGTGTAATTTAAAGGTCTTTGTCTATTGTAAGGAAGATAACATTTGATGTAAATATTACCACTATGAAGACAGATAAAGTGTGTAGTAAGCACTTTTATTTAAATTGCATCAAATGTAGAAATTTTATTCATAATTTTAGTGCATGACTTCTCATAAATTATAATCATAATCAAATAAGGATATTTCTTTTTATTTACATAATGCTAGGACAAACATAAGAGCTGCATAAGAGAACAAACAGGTTCATTATTCTGAAATTCATCCGTCCCCTTCTTTAAGTAATAAATAAAAAAGTATTTTTGTAGTTGTTGCAGATTTGATCCATATACTATACTATAATTTCCGATTGTTTTTTCATGTGCTTCTTTCTAAATTAAGACCCCTAGTAATAATTTGAGATTTATAATTCTTAAATGAATTGATATACAGCTGTAACCACTTTCTACGTAATATAAAATCATGTTTACATTTTAAGTTCAAAAATAAAGTTTCTAGTGAAGATATAATTTTCAAAAATTTTCTTACTTGTTTCGTAATAAGCATACGAAGATAGTCGTTAGAAAGGGATATAAATCTGATAAAGTAACATACAGAACTAAATTAACTGAAATAAGTTTATACGCTCTTTTTATATTTTAATAAGGCCATCTCATTTCTTTCCTTCAAAGTATAAGTTTGTAACTTCAGATAGTAAACGATCATTACTTATTATAAAATAATGATAATTATTTAATCAAGATGTCATTGTCGGGCCCAAAATAGCAACTTCTTTAACAAACTTTAGGAAAAGTATAAGGTATTTCAAAATTGCAAATTATTTATTTATGTGAAATGCCTCACTTTTTGTATGAAATAACATCTGCCATTAAAGAACTTTATATTCACAGTGGGTTTGTTATTGCACCTTCTGTTAAAATTGAAGAAACTAAAAATGTTTTTTCTATACCTCATTGAAATTGATATTTGAATGTAGAAGAGCAAATATGATATTTTGAAATATGATAGCTAGAAAGATAAAGACCTTTCTAGAACCTTTCTCTACCTTTCTAGAACATGCAGTATTTTATTTGTTTATAGGAAAATATTCTTATGACAAGTAATGTAATAAAATTAAAAATTCGATTTTTTTGTATTTGAATTATTAATTGATAAAACAATACGTTTTAAGCAACATATCAAATTTATATTAAAGATAAAAATGCATAACTAGTTGTGATTCAACAAGTAATTTTTAATAAACCATTCCAGGCACCTAAAATATGGATTTCAAAAACAAAACTGGCAATAAATAAAATGAGAATTCTTTTGTCCAGTAGTAGCCGAAAGTGTTAAAACCAATTCCGACTGCTGTTATCATCGTTTTATTGGTGTTGAGGTTGAGATCAGAGATGCTAGCTCTGAAGTCGATGGAAAAATAGTTAGAAATTCAGATAAAGCAGGGAATTTTAAGTTTGTCGCGTCTACGCAGAGCAATGGGACGTAAATTTCCCATATAAATCTCCTCTGAGGAGAAACGAAAGACGGTCATGAAGCTCTCAGATGCAACTTATTTCGATGTTTCGAACAACCTGCAATAATTTGGGGCAGCAGTTTAATTCTCATGATTGGTACTGAGCGTCTCTCTCGAAAGTCACTATGCATTTATTGTCTCACCTTTAATTCTTTTTCAACTACTTAGATTCCGAATTATAACAATATCGCCTGGGTTTAAATCCTGAAGTTAGTTGTTGGACTATTTCATGGTTCCTCTCTTTCTCCATGGTAAACATTTAAATGTCTTTTATTAAAATCTTTCATTATAATGTCTTCTGTAATCAATAAAACCTCTTTTGAAGAGATAGCCATCCTTTACTTTGACCTAATGCATCTCACTCGCTTTTCAAACGCACAGCATTTCCTTGAAAACTTTCATAGGAGCAGACTACGTAAAATAAAAGCAGCTGCAATCATTTGCATGGCTAAATCATGTCAAATAATGCGTTGAACTTGAAGTAGTGCTTAAATATAATGAAAACAAAACTGTTATAATTACACACGCTGCATAAAGTAAAGAAAAAGTATTCAGTGTAGTGTCTTTTCGAGAATAAGGGAAAGAATGAACATTCTAGAAAGTCAGAGTTTATATAATTTTCGGAGCTTAGAGCGGTGGATGAAGGAGAGAGCGGAAAAGATTCCTTTCTATATAATTAAATCGCAGATTATGTTGCAGTGCAACTTTGTGTGTCTAATAATGATATCTGTACTCGTAGAGAGAAACAAATTGTTTTTGAAGATAAGTTTTTTGAGTTATTAATGTCTGTGCTTACTAATGAAACAATGAATTACCAATTGATGGAACCTTCAGCAAATATTGATTTTCTTTTTCGTTACTGTGCTAGGCTCGATCCCGGATCTTTTAGAGATGTACCTGACGCCTCACACATCAAAAAAGTCAAAAGCATTTTTCCAGCTCAAATGCCAAGTTCTTTAAGTCTTTTATGTCTAGCTATTTAAGTCTTTTATGTGGAACAAAATTGCTGCAAATTTAGACTTCTTTCTATCCACTCTGAAATGCAAGTCACTCTACTCAGCTTTTTGATATAGAATATGATAAGTATAGCTTCTTCTTTACTTACCAGCTTCGACATTAAAAGCTGTGTTTTGTTATCGCCTGTCAGTGGCGTCAAAGGACTGAAGACAGTACGTTTCATTTCTTAAACTCATGCATTTTCTATGATAAGGTCCATTGTAATAATTCAAATATATTGCAAGCTTGCATTTAACTTACTAATAATTTTGAAACCGGCATATGTTTCAGCAATCCTTGCATGAAATAAGCTAATTTAAATATTTGCTTTTTTATTGAAACGTGCAAAATACTGTTCGGACTTTTTCGACCAACTATAAAAAGTCTTCCATGCAAACTATTTTGTAAAATTAAGATATCTGAGTTTAACAGAAATTTTTGTAACATTACATTAACGATGTGGGAAATAAGGAAATAATCTTAATTATTGAGGTAGAAACTGAATTTAATTTTTATTCTATTTTAGTTAATCGCAAAATGATAAAAAAAGGGCATGTTTAAATTCAGTTTTCGAATGTTTAAATGTACATTATTTTAAGAAAGTATAATTTAAGTAGCCATATGTTATAGAAATAACATTCAAAGTTATAATGTCTTTGACATTACCTAGAAAATAAATGTCATTTTGAGAAATTCGTGTTCCAATTTCAAGGAAACGAAGCCAATCATAAGAATAATTGAGCAAAAATAAATAGACGACAAATTCCAGAGAATGAATTAGTGTACTGTACTATAAATTAGTGCACAGCGTCTTAACATTTATTCTATTCCTCTTTTCAGAAATATGAGAGTTTGCACACAGCTTTATTATACTTTATTATAGACGTCCTTTCAGAATTTCCTTTGATGTAAAATATAAATTCTATCATCTTTTCGGAAATTTTTCAATTTCATCAGCGATTGCGAAACCTTTTATATCTTATATTTTGAAATTTTTGAATTGTGCTTTCATTGTGTTCATTCCTGAGTGAAATTTGAACAATAGAATCGATATTTTTCCTATTTTCGTGTTTTCTAAACTTTTACTTTATTCATTTCAAGAGTGTGTGACAAACAATGTTTTACAAAAACAGACATTTCTCTGGTTATCATTTTACTTTCGTTATCATTTTACTTTCGTTATCATTTTACTTTATCTGGTTACCATTGTAATTTGTTATAATTTCGATTCACTTTTTAAATTTAAACCTCCTGTGTATGTTAATCGAAAGAATTCAACACTTTCTGACATCCTTATCACTTGTATGTAGTACAGGGCTGAGATTTGATGTTTTATAAACTAAATTATACACAGTTATTAAAATCTATGTTTTTGTTTCTTTTTATGACAGTATTGAAGAAGACACACCTACGAATCTGCATTAAGTCCTTATGGTACAATCTTTTCCAAAACACTGTGAGAGTAAATCAGTTTGAAATAAAATTGAAGTTATTTTAAATAACTATCCATCAGATAAAAAGAAGTTTCCGGGCTTCCAGTATCTCTTGTGTACTCAAAATATAAATATGAGAAAGATCATTTAAATAACGAGTATAATTCATATTAAACAAAGAAAATCCTTAAATATAGCCATGCAGACACAAAAGGTCTTAATATATGCTTTTTCCCTTCTATTGGAAAAAGCTACTAGCGAAAGGCATACAACTTGAAGTCGGTAATAGTCCGGTACTTGAATATATGGAGGCTACAGTTTATTTTTCGTGTTTTATCGGCCGAAATGTTTAATGGTCTTCATAGTAGCGCAAAAGTTAAAATATTGTGGACGATAATTCTTTACCGCTTCGATTTAGTTGATAGAATCTTATATTTCTCCACAGTTGACCTTTAAATGAGCGAAAATATAAAGAATTTCTCATTTCATAGTGTCGTGAAATAAGCGGTTAGCAAGGTTCGCCTACCAGCGGCTGAGCAAATAATTGCTATTCATGGACCTCAATTATATTAAAACCTCGACAAATAAGTTAACTGAGAGGTGGTTTTCCCCATGTGTGTTGTAAATACCAGACAGGTTTGAAAGTTCCTCCATCAAGGCATCCATCTTTTTAGGCAAATAGTCATTTTGTACTCTCCTGTATTCAATGCAATCCAGTCCAAACCGTTCAGTTAAAAAAAACTGCAAGATCCGTGATTTGAATCCTTGCGACAGCAACCTTGACTTTTCATGTTTCTTGGTTTAAAATTTCAAAATTTCTAATGGTCTCTACTTTGGCCCTAGAAGTTGGTAAAGAATTATTCTTCTGAAAGTGAGTCTTTTCCCAATTGGCTTACAAGTGAAAAATAATGTAAAAAATGCATTTTCCAGTGCAATCGCTCATGGTATAAATGTTTAGCAATACTCGCAAAAATTTAAAAATTCGTGGTTTGAATGTTGGAGAGGACAAGGAGATTTTTCATGCTTCCTTGTCTGAAATACCAAGTAGTCTCTGCAGCGAAATACACAAAAAACAGATAAGGCACACTCTATAATTTATCACATAAGGCGATTTTACGTCGTATTATTTTATGGAGTCCATTTAAAATAAATTACAAATTTAATATTATTCCTTGCTTTTTCTCCTGAAAGGCAATTTATGAGGACAGCTTGAAAATGAAATGAAATTTTATTTTGCGTAAAATGCGAAAATATTGTAGGTAATGTAAATTAGATACAAGTGCATTGTCTATCCCATATTCAAATTAAAACTAATATAAAAGTGATGAAACATACAAACTTAATTACAATTACAGAAGCTTATTTATTCTGATATCAAAATGTATATTCACTCACGCAGTTATCTTAAAAAAATTAATTGCGAGAAAAAGATAACTTCGAGAGAATCGCGTCGGATTTTGAAAATAATTACAAAGCAATAAAATGTTGAAGGTAATAGTAATACTTCGTATTCCATTAAATAATAATAGAGGTAACTGAAAGCGGAATATTAGTATAGTGAAGAAGAAGTTATAACTTAGTGTTTCTCAAACTGTGCGTTCCGACCCCAATTGGGCTCGAGGGACCTGCAGTAGGGGTTGCGAAAAAGTTTAGCAATTCTAATATTTCTTTAACTTATTGTAATAATTTTACAATTACAAAATATTTTTACATAATATATCTGAAAGTAGATAAGGATAAGACAATATGAACAAACAAAAGCGAAAACATTTCGACGTATTTTTTTTTAATAGAAACGTTCATTTTACTTTAAAAGTTAACGTTAATGACCTAAACCTACACTAGTATATTATAGTACAGGTGAAGAAACTGACAGTTTCACTAACGCGTGTGTCGGGTTTCCTCAGTGCTTACGGGGTCTCACAAACGTTTCGTAAATATTATGGGGTCCCCACACTAAAACGTTTAAGAAACCCTGACTTAGAGCACTGGAAACTATACTTCATGTTAATGATAGAATGAGTAAACCTGCCTTATTTGAAAAAAAAAAAAGGGTTTGGAAAAACAAGGGAATTTGAATTAAAATACGGAAATTTCTCTAGTAGCATGATTTTTCTAACGTATTATGTTTATGACAGTTTAATTCTCTATGTTTAGTATTACGGCAGTAACAGGAACCCTATGCAAATTTGGTTATTCGGAAAAACGAAACTTCCAGTAGGTTAATGCAATTGTTCTGCGCCAATTTCAGTTACAGAATGATTTCTAAGGAGGAACAATGGCGTTATGAAGTGCTTCATAAACTTCATAAGAAACCTCAAAAAATGCAACGACATTTTTCACATTTGTGTTTATTCTATAAATAAACAACAAAATACAGCAGCAGAACTTAAAATAGTAATTATCAAAGATTGCATTGCTTACGAGAAGCCATGTTGAAGATTTTGTTGCAATCCATCTCAAATAATGAATTTTGACTTATTGAAGTCAAAGTGGCAGTAAAGTTTTGTTTAAATATAAGTTCATACGTAAGGAAAAAAATCTGTAAATATGTTCTTCTTACTTCACTCCACCACTTCTTTAATTTCCATGTGTGAGAAGTATTTTGCTTGTTCTGCGTGGTACTAAATTTATTTCATTATTGTGAAATTTTAAATCAGACTATTTTAAAACATACTTAAGAGGATTCTTTTCCTGAACCTTTCTAATATATATTTTATTTGTGCAAGTGCTTTTGACTTCTTTTTGTAATGTATATTAATCAATTAGATGCCACCTTAGTGACCACTTTCTCTTGTTCAAAAATCAAACCGAGGATTTACATTTTACTCTTAGACATAAAGGTTTGCGCGAATTAGAGCGAGAGAGAGGTTCTCGCAAATTAGATCTGTTATAAACATCTTCGGCAACGAAACCTATAACTACAGTTTATTTGCTAAAACATTGTTCTTGGTCCCTATAAACGCTCATACATAAAGGAATCTAAACACAATGGTAATAAAAAAGAACAGTATTGTAACAGATATGTTACTAGACTACATTCGAGCATGTTTTAGACTCGAATGCCTTGAGGATATAATGCAACGTAGTGACGGGAAGTTGTCGTAACACATAACTTAGCACATTTTTAAATAAATATTGTATCTTTCGTAATGCCATTAATTACAATCAATAGTATTATTTTAATAGCAATGGAGAGCGATTGTCGTATAATGAATGCAAAGGGGAATTACCTATCCCAATTGAGGACTTCTCTACATACTTAAAGTCTCTTACTGTTAATTATCTTGATAGATTTTAGTAGTCTAAATCGTAACTGTTTTGCATAATTTCAGATATATCTAACTAAAATATAATGTTGTAAAGATACTCTTAGATAAGAATTTTTACAAATTTTGATTTTTCTTAATAGATCCTTTCCAAAGAGCATTTATTTGTAATAATAAACTTATATCACTATTTTAAATGCAACTACACCTCTTTCCGATTTCTTTCCGGTTATATATATAGTATATATATATATATATAAAACCGAAACGAAATCGGAAATAGGTATAGTTGCATTTAAAATAGTAATGTAAGTTACATATATATATGGGGTGGGGGGTTCTTGTCTTGGGCAATCACAATTCATGTTCAAACAAAATACAAGAATGCTAAGAAGCTAAGGCATGCTAAGAAGGCGGTAGAAATACCTTATACTATAGTGTCGTTCATCTATTAATACATATAAAACTTCTTAATATGACATCGTTCATCTAATAACATATCTATAACATCGTTCATCTCCTTTTCATAAAACAAAGTGGCGAGAGTTCTATCAATTTCACCCGTGCAAGTAAACAGCTAAAAATTAGACAGCGCGCGAGGAAACATGTTAGGCTATGGAGTTAGAATCCCACATATACATATATATACGTGTATATATATATATATATATATATATATATATATGCTAAATATGTATTAGCATGACACATCGAAATTTTGATGTTGTTCACTTAGTTGCTTTCCGTGATAGGCTAATTACCAGGTCTCTTATAAATCTCGATATTTGCTTAACCAGTAAAGTAAGGTCTCTTATAAATCTCGAGATTTTCTTAGCCAGTAAAGTAAGGTCTCTTATAAATCTCGAGATTTTCTTAACCAGTAAAGTAATATGTAAGGTTAAGTAATAAGTAATATATAAGGTAATAGTAAGGCTAGACACAGCTATTATGCTATTGTAATTCAATTGATCATTTATGGATCTTTACCGTTAGATAACATTCAACTCATCCCGTGATCCAAAAACTGCATTTACAGTTTTTCAGACGCCTGTATAGTATCAGATGGTGCAATATTTTCAGTTTTTTGGATCTCATTTATATTGTTATTTAAATATTTCCCTTACTTGAGTATTAGTCGCTCAAACGGGTTAGTGGTTTGTGACTCTGACTACTGTACCGAAAGGCCAATGTTTCGAATCTCGGAGAATGCATGGATGTTTGTAGATGCATAGTATCTTTGCGGCAAGTAGGCACTCTTAATATATGGCGAGCTAAAAGTCCTCTTGTGCAGATTGGTAGTAGAGGATGAGAGATTGGAGACTCTAGCACCCAACTCCTGGGTTTCTCTCCCTCAAAATTGGGATGGATATGGGCAAAATCGTACTGTCACCTACTTGAGAACAATGTTTTTCTTTCAAAAATATCGAGTTATGTGTTCTTCAGTTAAAATTTGTTAGAATCGTAGATTCTGAAATATTGCATGTGCATGCAGGAACTTCCATCAAAATCAGATAGGAACTTGCCAGAAAAATCTACGTATAAATTATTGCGTGACTTCATTTGATGCTTCAAATTATTAGGTATAAAATGCATTCAAACTATATGTGATATAAGGAAGTAAACAAATTATCGAATTTCTTTATATTATACCACTACAGTTACTGCAACATTCATTCTTAATGGGCTTTACGTATACCAAAGGGACATTACGAATTTGTTACTTTATTAGTCGAGCAAACGAGTTAATTATATATACTGTCATAAATTTCTACGATTTTACGTAAAAAATGTGTAAAATTCTTTAACTATTTTAATAGAATTTAAAGAACAGAGTTTAGAAAAAAAAATAACGAGTTAAAAATCACTCTTTGCTTTAGTTGCAACATGCTGCTTTTCTTCTCGTATATAATACTTAATTACCAAATCTTCTTCTTCAGTGTTGTTTCTTTTTCTCCCTTAAGGGGACTTGAAGAAACCTTTTATATACTTACTCCCAGACTCGCGCTAACCAAATCTTAATTTTATCACTTTAATCTCTTAATGTTCAAAGAAGGCTTTAAAACACATAATTAAATTCTGCTTGCCCTTTGTAATTTAATTTAAGTCTTTTACTTCTAACAGTTACGCACTATTAAGATTTACTGAGTTCTACCCATATTGCTTAATCTTATTGAGGAATAAGTCTGTCAATTTCTAAGCTTGGAAAACATTTCACTCCAATCTCCATTTTCAGTAATAAATTATATGCAGTTAATTAAATTTACTGAACTAAACTAATTGATTTCGCTCAGTTAATTTTTCTGAGAATTACTTAGCTTCTTTTCAAGTAATTTAAATTGTCCTTGTTTCAAATGAAAAAGCATTATATGATGAAAAGAGAATTCCGTTGATTATATCTTGTTCTCAGTGTGTGAATACTACTCAAATATAGTAATAAATAGATGTACAAATATTTATATCTTGCTTTTGTGCTTATTTACTGGGCAAATTAATTAAACAATATAGACACTAAGTACATCATTGATACGGACACTTCATCTGCTGAAAAATTTTTTTAATTCGTTGCTGTTAAGAAACAAGTACTTCAGCAATGGATTTAAAAATAATTAGTTGATTTTTTCTTGTTTTTCCTTACAAATGACTTTCCCTAATATTTTTATTCCCATTAAAAGAAAGATTGTAAAAATAAACTGAAAGATTTTAAAACAATTTTTCTAATAGAATTCTTGGAATAAATATTCTTCTACAATGACAAAATGAAGCTTTAATGTGAAAAGCATCCCTTACTCTTTGTCACTGCGTACGGTAAATTAAATCCAAATAATACCATTACATATATTTATAAAATTGTCAAAGTTAAATAAAATTTTCCTAATGATCTAAGAAAATGGAATTGAAATAATACGAAAGTACACAAATTCATAATTTCAAAAGCAAATTCAACTATTACATAAGTATAATAAAACAGGAATGAAATATTTGTAATATTCATACCGCAAAATATATATATAAACTAGATTTCTATAGTTAAAATGGTAATCAACACTGATATCTGATAATTAGTGTAATAGAGTATGTACATAATATGATGTACAACTATATGCAGATGCAGAGTGATAGCTAGGATTTTCAGCGCCTAGGGACAACTGAAGATTTCGCGCCCCCTACTGCTTTCCAAGGATGGAAAACATTTAATTTTAAAATGTCGTAACATCAGTTTGGCGCCCCTTGGATTCTGCGCCCGGGGAGTGTAATGGCAAACCGCACATTGAGTTGATCTAAGTTAAACGAACTTCGCTTACTGCGCATGCCCAGAGTAGAATTTAGCGCAATTTTAAAAGAAGATAAATACTGTATATGATTGATACTGTGTTTACCTGGGCATAAACAGTTCTGGGTTTTAAAATTTGTTAAGTTGTAAGTTGCTTCATTACTTAGAGTGTAAATATCGGTTGTAAACTACGCAAATTTTCGTTTGAAAAGGATTACAAAAGAGGAAATGTTACAAAATAAATTAGCTGAATGTTTATTGATTATACTTCTGAGGCATAAAAGCAATTGAATATTAACCATACGTTCCATTCGTATATACTTTCACAAATTAAAGAATAAATCTAGTTTAAATTACTGAATTAAAGTCAAATAACTGATATTAAATGTAATGTTTATGAACAAAATAAACTAAAATGAAATGAAACGTAAGTTCATGCAATAAGCACACAACAAATTTCCGTAGTATTGCAATTGTAAAAACAGTAAAACCAGCATGACTAATTTGTGTAGTGTTGTTTATGCCCCCTTAGTCGTCAATATTTCCTCCCACACCAACGGTACACCATTGAGCATGCACACTAAGCGAAATTCGTTAACATTGATCAACTCAATGTGTTGTTTGCCATTACGCACCCGGAGACTGATGCCCCCTTGCCCCTTCTAGCTACTCCCCTGTGCAGGTGATTTGATTTTACCTTGCTCTAAAAGTTTTAACAACAGTAATAATTAACAGAAACCTCCTATTGTTTAAATAAAGTGACATTAACGTTACCACAACAAAAAATCAAATCCAAGTGAGAAAAGTGTACATTAATTAGTTAGCCTTATATTTCACTCTATTTTACAGGCGTATTTATAATGGAGCCTGTTTGGTGATTTACCTTCTGCTGTTAATAATATTAATTTAATCACTTCTGTAGACAAGTCTATATGAAAGCGATCCCAAGAAGGGTTAACTTGCGCACATAACGAATCGTTACCTACCTCAATCATTCAATGTAGTAATTTCAGTAGGATTGTTTTACTCTTTAAATTTATTAAAGTTAAAAATGTGATGATTTTTAATTCTTTTCCAAAAAACGTTCTTCAGTCTGCTGAATAACTGCGGATCGTAAAAGCAAAAAGTTTTAGTTTTTACAACTTCATTCTCAAAGGATAGTAAATAACTACTCATTGCTTTCCAGTTATTATCAATCAGTGCTGCAACTTGCTAGCCTTTTTAATAAATTCAAGGAGACTTAAAAACAAAGAAGTCATATTATTCAGTATAGGTGTTACTTATATAGATATTTGACAAATGACAAATTTTAACACTGGCACTTTTGAAAGTGTCAGTTGTAGCTTCTAAAACATCATAAATTTAAACGCTACGTTTCACGAATAACTGTTTAATTAGTTGAAAATAAAGAGTTTATGCTGAAATCTATATATTCAGACTGTTACCATCACTTTGTTCCTAACATGACATGATTTTTATATATATATAAATACGATCTAGTAAGCAATTAAATTCTCGTAATTTCTATCCTGAATTGTTAAACTGCATTTTCTAATTTTTCCCGATGTAATATTCTTCGTATGACACTGAAACGAATCTCATGTAAAAATATAATTCAGTAGGTACTTTAATTCTTATATATTTTACAGAAACGTTTTAGAAGATTACCCTAAAATGCCAGGAAGGTAATTGAATAAATTTAGAGAAACTTCAGAAACTGGAAACCGCGATGCATTAATTCTACCATAAATTAAAACTTTCAAAAGTTGGACTTTAAATTACCGAAATGTTGTAGTTTGGCTTTGCCCGAGTGAATAAAAACTATAAATAGCTGTTAATGACTGATTAAATTTCTTCTTCAATATATATAGATAGATAGATAGATATATTCTGTGGAATAATTAGTTGAAAGGAAAGAAATTTGACCTTTTTCAAAAGATGTATATTCTATACATATTATATAGGGGTGTTCAAATGAAAAGGAACGAAACGACGCTACGTCTATAATTGAAGTCTATTCAGAAGTAATCACCACACACATGAGCACAACTATCCAACTGTTTCACGAGCCGAAGGGTTCTCTGTTAAGAGAATTTCTATCGTTGTGACAGGAGCCAGACTTCCACTTCATCCTTCAGTTCGTCATCCGAATTGAAACGTTTCCCTTTGAGATGTGTTTTTAGCGGACCAAACACATGGAAATCGCAGGGCAACATATCCGGGGGGATGGCTCAAGCTGCTCCCACTTGAACTTGGCCATTACACTTTGCGGGACCTTGAAGAAGTGTGGACGCGTGTTATCGTGGAACAAAATCACTCCCGCCGTGAGCAACACAGGCCGTTTGTTCTTGATGGACTTGCGTAGGTGACATAGTGTCTCACAGTAAACGTGACTAGATGAGCAGAAAAAATACAAGTTCACTTTAAAGTCACAAAATAAAGCACGCATAAATATTCTATAATTTAATATACTTTTTTCGATATTCAATTAAAATAGCCTATTGTTTCTCATCTTATTCCACAAATTAGTCCTCAACAGAGGATCTTCGGAATTGTTTGCATCTCTTACTCTTGAGTACAGTAAATATTTTACAGAAGGAAAAAATGACTTAAAATTTCACCATACTTCCTTCTAAACGCTGCTTTTTATATCGCATTTTACCAGTTTTAATTATTAAAATAATTTCTTTAAATCTAAGTATATAAATTTGACGTAAACCGGAATGAATGACTTCACTAAAAAGACAAAAAAGAAGAGAAAAATCCATTCTTTTCAGTAGCCAATTTCAAACACAATTTAAGAAAAAGGAGACTGTCTCGAGTATAAAGTAAACGCATCAACCTTTCTCAAGAATTTTCGACTGCTCCCAAGAGTGGAAACCAGAAAACGAACAGTTAGATTGAAAAATAAATACCCATGAGAATATTGTTGGCTGCTAAAATGGTCGTTTCTTATTTTTTTAGTGTGCTGCTCTTCATGCGGTGGCTCAGACAGCTGATTTCTTAGAAGAAACTGCCGTCCGTAAAATGGTGCTGCCACGGACGAAACAAGTCTTTGAAAATAATAATGGCATAAAGGTAAGAAAGGCAAAACTTTCAATTATTGTATTTGTACATATTTTGTTCAGTCATTCTCATATCACATTTTAAGTAAAGAAGTTTAATCCTAACTCCACATGTAATTTTTAGCATGTTAGCTGATTTTCGCCGAAACGGAACGCAGGTCAAATTTTATGCGAAAAATAAAATTTGGTAATTAAAACCTGTAGTTTGAAAATTACTATAAGCTGAAATCTACTGCAATTTTCAAGTACAGGAAAGGGCTTATTACAATACTTGCAGAAATTATTTATTATTTTAGCAGCTTCTTCTTAATAATAGAGGAATACTTCCAAACTAAGAGCCTTTTTAAACTAGTAAACTACTCAACTAACTAAATACTGGCTGCATAGTTCCATTTTTGATATCAGAAGTTACCAGTTAGAATCAATGGAAAAGGTAACGAGCTGCACGAACTTTGCATTTGTCTGTTCTTGCGGCAGATGAGGAGTAATCGTTTTATGATAAAAGTTACTCGTCATATTTCGCCTAGCATCGTGTTGCTAGGATGGTTTTCAGTCTTTTAATTGCTACCTATTTACTAAGCCTAACCCTGAAACAGTTAAAAAATATTTTGTCACTATTCCGTAAATCAAAAAGTACCAACTGGACTTAATTCTACTGAGCGTGCAGTAGATACAAGATGTCGTAAGCTTCTTAGTAGCCGGGACACGCTTAGTATATAACTAAGCAATATTAGTAGTCAATTACTGTATGTAATTCAGTTCTGGATGTTTTAAGTTAAATTGTATTACTTGAATAGAATGATCATGGCTTTGAAAGAGAGCAGATATGAAAATTTCATTTAAATTATATTAATTGTAGTTAGGATAAATTTGTACTGTATTTAATCAGATCTTATCAAAAGAGTATTTCAGATATCTGGTAATTACAGCACACTTTGTTACTTTTTCTGTGTCTACTTTTATGCTTATATCAGAGTCTGTGTTAAGCATAAATTTATTTTCTTAGATATATATTGAAATAACAGCAAAGCATTTCTTATATTATCACCCATAACCGTTTCTTGTATATACTTATGTATTATGTTCTGCTTTATTCAAAAATATGGATAATATGCAGAAAAATTTCTTTCATTAAATTTTGCTGTCTGCCGTTAACCCTAGTTATAACACATATAAAGTAATGCTTAAATATATTCTTAAAAAAAATTTCAAGATTCTCGTCACTTCCACCGCCGCAGAAATTATTTGCGCTCAAAACTGGATGTAAGTTGTAATATTCATAGCTGGTTACCTAAATATATGGTACGTATACTATTTATTCTGGTCACGGCAGATTGAAGCTACCATAGTGATAGGATTCCATATTTCAAATTAAATAACTGTAGGTTTTTAACAGTTAACAGATTACCAAATTTTAACAGGGAAGCCAGAGACACCATTATTCTACCAAGAGGTTAAGTAGTATTGTCTCCCGTCCCCGTACGTCTAGCATCAGGTGATACATCAAATATATCTCACTGTAATATATTGGGGCATGAATCTAAACCATATAATCTAACAATTAACATATTATTACAAGTTATTCTTTCCTCTATATATAACTTCTAGGGCATAGCTACAATATTCAAAAAAACATTCTAAACCAGTAAGGCTGGAAACTAGTCTAGTTACAATCTCTTGCCGTCATTTTTTTAATTCAAACTGACCTTATTTCTATGCTTGCATTTACCATACTTTCTGCTTTCCGTACCTATCCTTTGATAGATTCGTATTAACTGTGATTGTAAGTTTTTCTCCCTTCTTACAATATGCTTTGGTGGTGTAATTGACAAGCATATTTACCTAGTTGGAAGGTGCAGAACTCGAATCCTGGCAAAACCAAATCGGATTTATCATGTCTTCTGTTTCGAAATAAAATGCCTAACAGAATCTATAAAATAAAAAAGGGAAAGTTGAACTAAATGAATTATTGATTGAAATAAAGATAATAATTTTAAAATGCAAATTTTCAGAACATTTTGAAACTTTTACGTTCAGTAAACTGAATTGAACTATTTCTTGTTGTATTAGGTGCAAGCCAATGCACTGACATGCATCGAAAAAATAATTGACAAACTGGAGAAAACGGATATACTGGATGAGGTGCTTCCTATGCTCAGCAAAGCCAAAATACAAGACCCTGCCATTCTTATGCCGGTAGTAAGTAAGTAAATTAATCTTATTTACACATCCATCGAACCCCTACATCCCTGAATTACGTCTTTTTTCCCCTTGGAAATAATTTAAAATTTAGTCTATCGTCATCACTCTATTGTAAATCAGAAAAACCGTAATGATATAAAGATTTCCTTATTTTTGTAGACTTAATTATAAATACAAGAATACTAGTTTATTAATTAGTTTTCCAGGCTCATAGATATGGAAAGTGAGAATTCTGAGTCTTTTTATTTTTGTATGACTGAATACGCCTCTGTATTATTAAAAAAAAAACTAACGTGCTCTGAAAAATTGCACTTGCGGGAAGAGCTGAATAAGGCATTGCCTAAAAACTTATTAATTCAGCCACTGATTTATATAGTATGTCTAAAGCAAATAAAACTACGCGAACTGCAGTTTTTAATCCAATGTATTTCAGGTAAATGTTAAAGTGAGAAAGATAAGCAGGTTGCAATTGAGAATGAAATGTAAAACTGAATGAAAATTTCTAATGCTTCATAAGATTCTTGACATGATTTCTCATTCGGAAAAATATTCTTTTAAAGGGAATAAGGGTTTTAATGTGTTGGCTAAGGTACAAATAGAGAGAGATTAGATTAGATTATAGTACGATAGAGATCAGATTATAATATGATTGAGATGCAACTATATCATTAAATAATAAATTTACCGTAGAAAATATCGACCAATGATTTAGTTTTCGACGTTTGTTAGAGTGAATGAATTTTCATTCAATATTATTTTGCGAAGCTCAAAAAAGTATATTTATGGTTGAAAATTTAATTTGATGCGTTAAAAATTATTCTATATTAATAAAAATACTGGATTAAATTGTTTAATTACAGCGAAATACATTAAGGTTATCAGCTATGATGAGGCATGCCAATATAGAAGATTTGTATTGTGAACTGGTCACGAAAAATGTACTAGGAAAACTAAAAGAACTTCATACAGCTATCCAGTTTCGCTGAAAACTGTCACTTTTTCACTGTTTGAGTCGTTCGAGGAATAATCAGCCTACTGAATTAAAAAGAATCCTAAGAAATTTTCTTTATTTAAAGGTTTTTAAAAGTCAATTTTGATAGTTATATGAATTCTATACGAACTATTCAAAATTCAGAAAATATTAATTTGTAATAAGTGGACTCATAAATTACGTTACTCATTATCTTCCCAAACATAGTTTCATTTTATCACCGAGAAAACTACAAATGACAAAATTCCAGCTTGAGCATAATTTGAACCCAAACTGGACTAAATAAGCCCATTACTCGTGAGTAAACGCTAAATCTTGAAAGAGTGCGAGAAACTGGTCATTACAATCAAACTGAATTTTAAAGACATTAAGCCGTTCCTTTTTAAATGATAAATCTAAACAGTTTTCCATACTTTTTTATTATTTACTCCTACATTTTTTTCAACAAAACTGTAATCTAACTGTGAATGACCATTGCCCTTCAAAAAGCATGAGATAATTACGTAAGTTACCTACGTAATGCTAATGCCCAAAAAGTAGGCAAGGGCACATCTGAAGTTTTTTACTTACTCAATCTCGCGCTTGTAATCGCTCTCTGAAGATACTGGCACAATAGGCTATTAGTACGAGCCCCTTGGATTCTAGAGTTAAATTTTAAAGAGAACGATCTGAGCAACGATTTGTCGAATGGCATAGTTGAAAAAAAATGTAGGTTACAAATATCACTCAATTACCATTTCTCTTTATTTGACGTGACTTTTTTCATCTTTCTAAAGTCAGCAGAAATTCTTCGAGTTGTTCTTCGAAATTCTTCGAGTTATGAATGTTCACAAGTCTTCAACCAGATGTGTTCGATAGGTTCCGTAGAGGAAGAATGAGCGATCCAGTTAGTACTCTGTGGTGGGCAATGAAAAATTGTTTTAACGCTGCATGCCACACGCGGTCGAGCATTATCTCATTTCAGTATAGCCAAATTTATAAAGCCGATTCTCCAAACCAACAGAGATGTACAGGTGGCTGTCGAGTATGCTGGTAGGTGAACAGGTGAAAGCAGGTGTAGACACCCAGATGGATTACATAGACTGGGTGTTGTCCCGGATCCCGCAAAAGTATAGAACAGCATTCTTCAGTGCCGTTCAAGAGCCGCGTCGAGATTTTGTTGAATTTACATTCTGCATAGCCTTTATGCTAAATTTATTACGTATTAATAATACTTTGCGAAGATTCCTGTACTCTGAGGAAAACGTCGTCCTGACTCAAATTGTTGACTCAAATTGCTAACTCTTGGGCCAGATTTCTTGATGCTACTGTGTGATCCGTCATTGCCATCTCAAAACATGCTTGTCCTCTTGTTTGTTAGCTTGACGAGACTGGTCCAATAGTTTCGATATTTCGCAGTCTCTATAAGCTAGTCAGAAACTTACTCGCTGCAATCCAAAATGAATGACTGCGCTTTTTTTGACAAGACACTGAAGATTTTTACTTTAAGTAAGAGCAGGAAAATACAAAATTTCAGTACTTCGTTTTATCTTTTTATAGTGCTTCTAGATGCTTCTTGGACATTATTTGCATATATGTGCGAAAATTTTGATCATATGCATTACTTGTTGAAGTCTACATATGGAGCAAATTTCACTTGTCTGAATGCTTGCTTCGGGGTTTTGCATTTTGGAATGCAGCGGTGTAATAAGATTCGAATATTAAATGTCCGATCCTTACTCGATAGAATCTTTTATTCTTACAGTAAAAAAGAACGTGGTCTTTTTATTGTATCTTCTTCATGCATCATTCAGAATATATCGGCATACTCAATTAAAATGTTCTGAAATAATGAAAATTTAATACGTACACTGGTTTAATTTTAAAATTTATCATTTGTTAATCCACAAAGTATCTTTTTGTAGCTTTTGAAATAACTTCAATTTCTGCAGTTTTAACAAAAGTACAAAATAGTATATTTTAGGGGTAAAAATGAAAGACTGAGCTAATCTCTTAGAAATGTACTTTCAATTACTTTTCCTTTTAAGTAAGTTCAAGTACCATTCTACTCGTGCTTTCAAATCATTTCAGTCGCTATTCTGCTCATGCTTGAAATGAAATGGGTAGCTGGTAATTAATATTCTGAAAAATCTAGAAATAAATCATTAAAAACTATAGTTTAAAGATCAAATAAATTCTTTTCGCATAGCTTCAAAGAGTTTTAGAAAGATTGACTTTTCTTAAGAGACAAAATCTTTCATTTTTTCTTTCTCAGTCGTATAACAATAAGTCAAACAGAATGCAAATAAAAAAGAAGAAAAGAAGTGCCTATTACTTGGTTGAAGGAAAAGTCTCAAAAGTTAATATGTTCTGTTTCTTAATCAATAAGATACGCCATTGTTCATCTTTCTAGCGCTAAACAGATTCTATTCCGACACGATTTCGAAATATTTTCTTTTTAGAGCGCCATCTAGCGGTCTTTTCGTGAATCGATTGAGTCTTAGTCCTTCCTTATTGATTTCCGTCTTCTTACATACAGGATTTGCATCTCACCAGATATAAGATGAGTGTCAAAAGATAGAAAAGAATTTTTTTTACGTTGTTACTTTATCCCAGAAATATTTTCTTTTCCCTTTCTTGGGCAATATTTCATCGCGTTTCGAAAGAAACATGGTGGGAAAGAAACCCATAAAAAATTTTAAGAAAAAATTCTCTTTGTTTTTCTACTAGTATGTACGATAGTTCTTCTCTTATGTAAGCCTTTAAGCACGCTTGTATTTTCTTCTTTAAACACTTTTGTTGTAGAATGTAGAGGATAAAGAAATCTAAAGTTGTTCACGCGAAGAATTGAATTTGCAGACTTTTATTATTTTTGGACATTTTTATTTATTTTTTCGTATTTTGAATAACATTCTCAGTAGTAAATGCAATTTCTAGCATCAGTTACATAATTTGGTTACAGATGCTTCTTGACTTGCTATGAAGTTACGCGCTGATATATCCACCAATAATTGAAAATTTCGCAATTCAGAAGCACCTAATATACTGAACATCAAATCTTTAAAATTTGCTTAGTAAAAATACATATCAGCTTACAGTTGTATAATAAATATTTAGTATGAAAAGTTAATTTTTAATAAAATTTTGAATACCTCTAATTTATCGGAAACTGTATGGAGTTGTGCAAAATATATTGTTATGAGTGCTCATCCTGAATATATACAAATGAAAGTAATTGTTGTATTGTTTTGCCATAATTCTCTCCCTGTTCTTAGATACTAGTTGCATTAATTAACATTTATTTATGGCTTAGCAGCCGAAACGTTCTTCAGGATGTTTGCACTATTTGTTTCTTTTTGTAATTTTACAATACATTTGAAAAATGTAGCTACAGTTTTAAGATTTTCTTTCCGTAAATTTTGGTCCTGGACGTCTGTTCTTCTAATTACAAATATTATTCAAAATAAGGTACAAGTTTATTTGAATAGTTTGACATCGTGGTGAAGTGACATCGTGGTGGAGTGGCTTCATAATTATACCATCTAAATTTGTATGTGTTTCTTTTACAGCAAGAATTTCACTACGTAGTATATTTACTGGATTTAATAAACACAAAATTTCCTTTATTGTGTGCAAAGATTTATTTCGGTAAAACTTCTACTGATGAGAAGATTAGTCAATGACAGTCCTTAAATGCAAGAAATGCTTAATCAAATAAGCCCATTACTGACCGTTAGCTCACCAAAAAATATTTGTGCTGTCAAAGGTTAAACTGGCTGCGCGCTATGAACCTTAGACATGCAGGTTTCATTTACGTTGTACTAGGCTGTAGATGGGAATAAAGTATTTCGGTTATAATTTAAACCTAAATTTTTATTTCATCAGTATTCTTTTTTTTTTTTTTTTTTTTTTTTGTGTGTGTGTGTGTGTGTGTGTGTGTGTGAATCACAGCTGTTAACCAAATTTTTTAAGCTTTTCGTAAATTTCTAAACTTTGAAGTAGGATTTGTTAAATCTGCATGTTATATGGAAGTTTAATTTAGTTTTTATTTCAATAAAGTAAATAATCACAAAAAAATTTAATCTTTCGTTTCTTTTGGTCTCCTATTTTTTCATTTATTTGGGACATTTGCCTCAGAAATCTTAGTTGCATTAGTGATTGTATCCATACCTTTATATGTATGCTGTTTATTTATTCAAAGAGGAAGGTTTGAAATTTTCTTTGGTTTTCAGATTACTTAATACATGCGATTTGGCAGTATACATGTGGGGCTTTACAAATGCATGTAAACTGACAAGGACTGCTTTGACCAAAGACAAATAATATTTTAAATTGATAATATATATATATATATATATATATATATATATATATATATTTGATATTTCTACCTGAAGTGATGATTGTTATCTAAATGATATCTCCCTACAAAATTATCAGCAACTGAATATATTATGACTAAGTGAATATAATTTTCTCTGCATTATATGTTTTAAATTATTACTGAAATTATCAATAAAATTAGGCTTCCTGAGAAATACCAAATAATGTAAAGATCACGTAGAATGTCTAGAATTTGAAATGGTCTTTTAGTTGGGCAAAATAATTATTTTTTCCCGATATAAATGTTTATTATTAGAGGATTCTTTAGGGCTAATTCAACCTGTTGGATTGATTGCTGTCATTGAGAATTTGTTTCTCAACTTTCCTCTAAAGGATTCAGGCCATTAAAATCACCTGTTCGTATAAAAGAAGTATGTAGTTTAATAAATTTAAATTTCTTTTGCTGAATTTGCTACGCTTGTGTAGATAGGTAACGGACTTCATAGATAATCACATCTTTGATCCTGACTCCAACAGCTGCTCTTTATAATATTGAATATAAAAGATTCCTGTTAGAATTCGAGAGACTGTGATACGATTTCCAAAGGCAGCCATGTGCAGCAGCTTGTACGACGCACGGCTGCCTTTGGAAAGAATTTATATTTTATTTTTCTCTGTTTTATACATAGCATTTTCGTTTTCTTTCCTGTGTTTTTTTTAGACGAGGATTGTTATATTTATTTTAAGATTATTCTGTAGAAACTTACTTAAACCAGTGTTTATCTGTCATTTATGTTTCATACACCACACAAAATTATAAACCGGTTAACTTCTTTATCTGAAATATATGGTTCAAACAGATTCTTCAGAATAACGAATTTTTTTCGATAACACTTGAAAACTACTTTCAGCGTTAGAGAATGAAATTGCAAATTGGGTGGTTTTACACATCGTGTAACATAAACAAGTATAACACATTTGTTTAGCACAAATGTGTATTAAAATTCATTTCTATATTAGTATTAAAATATACTCAGATAAATATATATTATACATATATATATGTGTGTGTATGTATGTGTATATCATAGACTTTAATGATTGCGTAGGAAAAAAATGGGCTGATGACGAATTTTCTTGAATAACAGGCATCGCTCTTGAACTAGCAGAAATTATTTTATTTAAGTATCACTTGTAACGTAACAAAACTAAATAATATATCGGAAGTGCTGCGTTTCGTTTCAATAATTTCAGGCAACCCTTATATATATATATTTCTGATATGCTTTATTTCAAAAATTATCCCTGTCATAAGATTTTTAAATAACGGCTTACAAACGTACTCATAACAACAAAAGTGAAACTGATATCATTTACCGAACAGTATTGAAAAGGATTCAAATAATACTTTAATTAATCAATAGTAAATACGTGATACTATGTGTTTCACATTTAGAAATGCATTTCACATTTAGAAATTGTTTAGAAATGCAGTAACTTTGTCATTCTTAATTTAATATCAGTCGTATAATCTCCACTCATCTCATGCCTTAACTTATACTTCAGAGTCTCTTTTTATCACAAACTGTATAGTGCAAACCTGTGAAATAAGCATTTGTAATTGCTGAATAACAAGCGCTTCTCTTGCGTCGATTTAATAATGTGTATTTCAATGATACTGAGCCAGAGTTAAAAATTGTGTCAAAGGGCCATGACTGAGTTTCATGTTTATTGGCCAGCACTGTCTTTCCTGTCAATACAAAAGTTTTATTATACATATAATTTACAGATTAGAAATTGGAAGAAATTAATAATTAACAATATTAATGCCACGCAATATGTGAAAAAAATTAAATTATCCAGAGCTAAAAAACGGAATTAAAATGTTTCCACAATGGCAAATTTACTAACAGGAGATGAAAAAAACAAAATCTTCATTAAAAAAATTGTTTATTCAATTTTGTTTCAATTTTAGTTTTCAAAAAAAAAAGATTGTTTCCCCCCCCCCTGTTATTAGTAAATCTCTCACTATAGAAAGAGTCTAATTTTGTGTTTTTATACATATGCTATATATACATCATTTATAATAATAATGTTTAAAGTTTTTCTCACATTGCTTGCGAGTAGTTAAATACCGCTCCAATGTTTAAGCCTACCTATGGCCAAGTGGTTAACATCACTGTATATTGGTATTTGACTCCGGTTTTAATTTTGGTGAACGGGCTGGCTCCATGCGCATTTTCGTGGTTTTCTTAGGCGTCAAATAAATATCTGTACAGAATGAAATAATAAAAAAAAACTATTTTTTAAGAAAATGACAGTTTCTGGACTTACTTGCTGAACAATATATTTTTTGCTGCTTCATTTAAGCGGGATATTGTAAATCGATATACAAAAATTACATAAACTGATAATACATACTCCAAAAATTACATATACTGACTACCCCACAAAAAAAACATAAACAATGTAATGAAACTTACACAATTCTGAACATGATACTAGGTTACCTATGAGATGGTTAGACTAGCTCACCTTGTACAGTTTAGAAATGGTTGGTGTTATATTTTATAATAGAATTGCGAGAATGGCATCTTTAATATCTAATTTGTAGATATATTTACTTTAAACTTGATCAACTACAAGAAATTTATTCATTTTGATATGCAACGCACATGTAATTACATGGCTGCAGGTCTGAGTAAAGTAGGGTATTCCTTCTTCATACCAAGCAAACATTTTATGCGCAGCAAGCAAAATAAATCTTAACAAATATTAGCAGTAAGAAGGCCAGCACTAGCCAGCCGCAGAAGGCAGATTAATTCTTTTAGATTTGTTTTTTTTTACCGAATTATCAGATTTTCAGTTAGATATGGCTCTTAGACAAGTGAAAAGGAAGAAGGAAATACTTTTGTATTAGCCATTTCCTGAAAATATGTCGCCAAAAATACCACGCCTGAAACTAATTCTTCCCAGCAACTTTATAAGCAATCCTAGAAACCGATCCGAGATTTTCTCAAACGAGCGTCATCCTATCCACGGGAATGCGGCACATGACCAATACTATATGCTATAGCCAACTAATACTGACAGCCTCCCAAGAGACACAGGATCGACTTGACAACTGAAAAACTAGTTTCACTTCAATACTGGCATCCGTCCTGTGTCATAACAATTTTATGGCACCGTAAAGATAATAGTTTAATCAAATTGATTATGTGCCAGTGTTAGGTTACCAGTTTAGTGACACGACGTGTTATTCTGCGCGGCGTCAATGTTATGCCAATGTCGACACTATGCAATATCGGTCGTATGCCTGCGACAATTTAAGACACCTGACAAATATGCATTAATCCTTCTAATTATTATTATTATATAATTATCAAAATTTCTATTTTGTCATGCCGTTATTGATCTTGTGCCGATATATCGAGAAGAGATTTCATATACTGAGAATGCTCATGAAAAGATTCGAAATTGGGGCCTTCGAATTACCGCATCAAATTTCAATAATCACAGCACTAATACTTGAAGGAATATTTTAACTTTCTACAGAAGAACAATAATGAAAAGCTTTATTTATGATTGTTATTTATTCGTTTTACCAAATGAAAAGCAACTGCCCATTAAATTTCTGAAGCATCTGGTTTCAAAATTATGATAACAACCATTTCAGATAAATCTTCCATCACATTTTTTCTGAAGATAAGTGCACTGTTAAGCTTAACCTACAATACCTAAAGGAAGTTAATACCCTCTATACTACGAATTAGATTGATAAAAAAATGTGAGTAGTTTTTTTTTCATGAACTTTTCTAGCATGTTCCTGCACTTTTTCACAACACAGTCTGTAAATAATCATCATAATTTCTAACAGTGGTCATTGGTCATGATTATCTCTAAAAGGTCATAATCGTCGCTATTTCACAGTTGCTGCAACTGCTATATCGTAACGTCATGCATGTTATTTAATACGAAATTAATTTATATATTTAAAGAGTGAATGATGCTCTCTTATACGCTATTGCTATAACTTAGCCATAACTATCTTACTTTTATACTAAATTTCGCAATTTCATTGCATGCTTGGAATGAGTATGGCTCATAAATATGATAATTGGAAAGACAGACCAATTTGAAAATTTATTCGGTTAATAAAACTTAAAATGAAACTTTGCAGTGACATATGTTTTGTTTCAGTAGCATTTATAAGTATAGATAGGTATATAAAACATCTCGACTTCCTAAAATGAACTCAATCAATAAAGCTTGAAGTCCTACTTTAAGAAAATATATACTTTTAACCATTTTTATCGCACTTCAATAGAAACGAAGAACTCCACTTACCAAAGCATTTCTTTGGTAGAACTGAATATAAAATAAAATGATACTGTAAGCATTCATTCTTCAAAAAGAGAAATATTTATTTTATTTTTTGCTATACTGCTTAGATGTGCAAGCTTGCGGTGCTTCAGTTTTATAGTTTCAGCAAATGCGATAAGTGAATTTCTGTGTTTCAAAGCAGATTAATCTTGCATGGATAACCTCAGCTAGATAGATATGAATTGCTGTGCAAGTGAAACTCGTGAATAACAAACATTTCCTATGGGTGAATTATTTATTTTTAAGGATTATTTTACCCTGAGTAATTTAAAGGGGCTTTTAAAATATATAAAGAATTGTTTTATCACGAAATCAAACTGGAAATCTTTATGCATTTGTTTGAGAAATTTTCGATGTTTGTCTCGGCTTGCTTTTGCAGATTACTCTTTTTGTTAAAATTTCTTCACTGGTAAGTCTCAGAATCCTTGATCCTAAAATCTAGAACTGTAATGAAATTATTTAGATTATTTTTAATTTGGTTATTAATAGTTCAGTCGGAGTTAAACATTCTTGACCATTCTTCATAGTACGTTTTGTTTCTGTAATACGAAATTTAAGATTACGAGCATGCAAAATATTAGTTTTTTTTTTTAGCTATGGAAAAGATAAGTAAGATTTCTAAACCTCATAAATAATGATTCTAGATAAGTAAGATTTGTAAAACGCAGAATGGCAACACCAGAGCAAACTCTCTAAGATAATTGCTGTTATGTTATAGAAAATGAGGTGAAAGACAAAAAGTAAAATAGCAGTATTGGGTAAAAAATTGGTAGTACTGGTATATAACATCCTGCTATCGGCAGCTTCATATCATGTGATATAACAATTACATGTTGCCGAAAATGCCGGGAAAACTGACCAAAAATTACAATATGAGGTATTTCTCCCGCCTTCTTAGCATGCCTTCGTGGTGTAACGGTAGCACACTTGGAGCGTATTCGAGATGTCCGAGGTTCGAATCCCGGCGAGGGCACTGCTCTTTTGTCACGTCTCTCAGAATCGAAATAACCTAATGTCTCTACAGTGTAAGCAACCACTATGCACTTCTGATTTCCCGGCATTTTCGGCAACATGTATATAAAGCTAAAAAAGATCTATCCTCGATTATTGGATGTTGAAATATAATCAATAAAAGGCTTCAGTGATTTTTAAGGAGTTGATTGATCTGCGGCTAGAGTAGCTGGAACTTCTCAATAAGCAGAAAACTGACCAATAAATTACGTCAGTTGGAAATTTGATATTATAAAATTAACACACATCATGTAACTGCCTGGTATAGCGTTATTATGTTATATTAGGTATTTAAATGTGTATCTAATATAACACAGACTTCATATTGCATAGCTATAGCATGTATATAATATGTCTATGGAATATTAATATATTCCTTATACAGTGAAGTATAATTATTGCAAATATTATGCTACGCATTGCGTCAAACGTAAACAAGCTTGCAGTGTTAAATATTACATGCACATGTAACAAATCAGCATGCAGTACCATTATAATCTTACTCCAGTTTCTGATAAATACTTCTCAGATGGTTGGACTCAAAGTGTGAGTACTAACTAGTGAATTAGCTGACCGACTGTTGGTGCTATTACTGTATAAATTTGTAAGCCTAAACGTCCACATTTAGATGTGAAGTTTATATGTATTGGTTTTCAGGAAAATTTAATGTTTTTGTACATCAGCACCAATTGCCTTTGAGTTAGAAATAATCACATACTTCATTTGGCAACTTAATAACTGTTCTTTATTTCCGGAGAAAATTCCCTTTTGATTTTTTTCATGAATATTAAACTATACTTCTGGATTATTTTTTTAAAGATATACTTAGCTTTGCTCAAATAATTTAATTCCAATAAAAGTGTTATATGAAATTTTAAAAATAATTAAATTAATAAAATATCGATAATAGTCGAAAATAATTTGGAGGTAAATCTGAAATTCAATATTAATATTGAACATTAGAGTAATTTTCTGTTGCGGCAGCCATGATTCATGTTATTTGCAAATCCTTCTAAACTTTTAAATCCTACTTGAAATGAAATATAGTAAAATTTCCATCTTGGAATCGTACCATGGGTTGAAAAAAAAAAAAGACGTATCGCGTAAGTGAATATTCCGTTTTCATATTTTAGATTGATTTGCTTAAGATACCTCCGACTGAGTTTCAAATTGCATTTGAATCTCTTTGAAATGTTAGTGCAGCGATCCGATTCATGTCTTTTTTTTCCCTGGCAGGTGGCAGACAGATCGATGAAGGATGATTGTTTATTATTCAAACCTGGCGAGGCAACTGCAAATTCTATCCATATTTCAATAATGTGTTCCTATTTTTCAACTCAGCAAAAGCTTGCTTTATTGATGTGCCGAAGAGTCAGTAAAATATTAATCCATAGTTTTATGAGCAAACTGCGAATAAAGAACTTTCAGACCATGAAAATATTCTGAATTCCAAGCTTTATAAAATTAAAAATGTATTACGTACATTTTAAATTTAAATAAAGTCTGGAAATCATAATATTTAACAGAGAATCATGAACATTCCCTGACGCATTTCGGATCACGCTTCACTCCTACCGAGTGAGCTCCTACAGACTGTTACGGAATGCCTTTTTTCTGTACCTACGGGCTATTAGACTTTTCAATCTCATGATGTCATGCTTTCATCTCTGCGCAAGTGTCTATTTCCGATATCTTACTAATTATCGGAAAAGTTTATTACAGAAAAGATAATAACTAATTAAGGCATTGAAAATTTTGTCTGTATATTTCGCCGTGACCTTTCCTTTTTCAGCAGTATTTTTTATGAAAACTTGTCAGTCATTATGTGTGTAGAAATGCGTTTCATTTTATTATGTACTAGCCGCTACGCGGCCAGCTTTCGTCTGGCTGTTAAACGTACAGTAAAAATGCCTAAAGGAAACACCAAACATTAAATTCAAAACCTGCACAGAATTTTACTCTCCAGAACAACTTTATCAAAAAATCAATAAAAATGTATCCCGCATTAAACAAATTACAGTGAAATAAGCAATATCCCTTAATACAAATATTAATTATCCCAATAAATAAATTAACCAACTTCCCGTTGCAAAATCTTAAGAATTTAAATGGTATAAAGGAAGTTAAGAATTCTGTTTCCTAAAACAAATTATGCAAAACGTTTTATATAATTAAAATTATGCATAATTAAAACATAATATAAAAATATTACAATGAAATAAGTAATAAATCTCATATTTTCAAGAGAAAAGAGTCAGCAGTCCAATATCCAAAGCAATGAATGAAAACCTGTTGCTAAAACCACATTTCTAAAAGAATGAAACTATCATCAGAAAGCAATAACCAATCAAAATTGTGCTTTGTGGATGACATACTTCAAAATATACAAATTTCTTTGCCATTAGCTAATAAAGAGAGAGAGGGGGGAAGGAAATTCTTTCTCTTGTGCTACGCGAGACACATGCGCGTCAGAATAACAAGACTGCGATGCGCGTGTTCAAAAATTGTGTGTCCAAAAATCAAAAGAAAATAAGCAGCATTTTATCTCATATTTTCAACAGTCAGCAGTCCGGTATACAAAGCGTTGAATGAAAAACTGTTGCCAAAACCCTATTTTTAAAAGTGTGAAACTATTCAAAATGATACGATTTTATCAAAAAAGATAAAGTAAAAAAAAATCTGATTCGAATTTTGAAAAATGCGCTTCGAGGTACACTGGCTCTTGTCTAGATGCACCTATGTACCAAATTTCGTAGCCCTGTGTCTATTAGCTTAAGCGCAAGCACGAACGGAAGACACACACACAGACTCTTTCTTTTATTATATATAGAGATTTTGTTTCATTTATTGCTCAATTTTTCATAAACTGCACGTGAGCAAAAATCTCCCATTATATGGAATAATTAATTTTCATCAACACAAATAAATGAGTGTAATCTTGAAAATTATCTTGATGAAATTCTTACTTCTCCTCTCCCGCTTTAATTTTAAATTATGAGAACAAACTGAATGCTTATCAATAGACAGAACAAATATGGAAACCAAAAGAATATTTAACTTTTTTAATTATTTTTATTAGTAGTAGTACATTAAACTCCCCAATTATATGTACTAATCAATGTATAGGTATTCATAAAAACTCGGAAAGCATTCATGAACCAGAAGTAGTTCTTCAGATTTTAATTAAAATCTCCCATTATATGAAATAATTAATTTTCATCGACACAAATAAATGAGTGTAATCTTGAAAATTATCTTGATGAAATTCTTGCTTCTCCTCTCCCGCTTTACTTTTAAATTATGAGAACAAACTGAATGCTTATCAATAGACAGAACAAATGGGGAAACCAAAAGAATATTTAACTTTTTTAATTATTTTTATTAGTAGCAGTACATTAAACTCCCCAATTATATGTACTAATCAATGTATAGGTATTCATAAAAACTCGGAAAGCATTCATGAACCAGAAGTAGTTCTTCAGATTTTAATTATGCACAGGTAGGTAAACATTCGTCACGGGTTTTTAATCAAGGCAAAAATTAATTGCTTAAAACAACGTTTAAATAGAACAATAATTAAATTTAAATAAATTTTTAATTAGGTTGTTGGAAAAAACTTTATTGAATTTTTCTTGTCTTCCATTGACAAGACATAGAGATTATTTTTCAGGTAATAGGCTGAACACAAATTAATGCAAAATTATGTCGCCGTTTAAATTCGAGCTCAATTTGTTCTCCCGCGTAGTCTAACATCTTGTCTAGTATATGCTTATTTTCTTGTTTACGCTGCCCATTTGCTGTCATTTTCTTGTTCTTTTACTTTTAATTATCATGTTAGACCTTTTATTCTGGTTTGTGTAGACGAACTACATCAAGAGTTTTCTAGGCTGACAAAATCCCGTAACTTTCGTCGTTTTTTTCTTTTCCTTTTATATGTCTGGTTTTTACTCCGTCAGACCATTTACAATGGTGCGAATTCCAACTATGCAGCGGTGCGAATTCCAACTATGCTTTCCATATCCTTTTTTTTCGAAATAAAATTAATTCAAATTGTAAATGAATTCCATTAGATTATTTTATGTGCAAGTTATAATTTTAATATTATACCAAAGTCCGCCTTGAAAATTGTGTATGATACGTCTAGAGCCTGACTTACGTATAAGCCACACAATCTATAGCTTATGCCCCCCCCCCCACTTTCTTAGGGGCCTTCAAAAAATTGAAATATGGTATAAATAGTATTAAAATATATTATAACAGACTTACAGAGGGTTCTATATATCCAATAGTTTGGGGCCTTATCTAGTTTCTGGATAAGTATGATTAAATCAGAGCGACATGAAATTTGCCTAGGCCGTTGTTTTTTCCCCATACCTGAAGTTTATTGAAAAAAAAAATTAGGATGTAGAATAATAAAACCGATGAATAGCAAAATAAAAAGCAAAATTAGTAGAAAAAATCTGAAAGCTTTATATTATGCTCAAAGGAGCGTACTTTTTAATTAACACACACATATACTTTTCGAGAGCATTTTAGCCAATGCCCCTTTGAGCTAAATATATTTAAAAATTGCATATGTTTAGAATTTCGGATGGAGAGTCTCTCGCGGAGATAAAAATGTTTCTTTCCGTACAGTGTTGCCATTGCTCGCTTTAAAATCGTTCAGTTTGTTAATCAAGAATTCGTTAAAGTTTTACAACATATGAAATAGACAATAAATTCCAAATTCGGGCTTCCAGATGCCCATAATCGGGTGAAGGGCTACGTTATTTAAAATATGATGGCTTTAGGTACCGTTGTTTTATGGCAGTGCGAGAAACATCCATACATTCATGCAGATTTTTCATTATTTAATTTCTTTAAACATAATACAGGACAATAATATTTGGTGGCAACTATCTGAAAAGTGATACTGCCATTTACAATGAATTAACGCAAAATGCGTTTCGAGACTAACAGACCTTCTGGGTTAATGCCTCTTCCGGATAATAACATTCATTTTATAAAATTGTGCCAAAATCTGCCTCTTTTCTCAAATCATATGCTGTCGCACATATTTTAAACTTCTGTCCTTCAAATACTTAAAAGCATGCAGAATTCCTTAACTTTTGCACGTAAACTAGTGAACTAAAAGTGAAATAAAGTAGAGGCTTTGAAAAATTGATTCAATAAAGCTGATTTGTTAAATTTTAATAAGACTCACTTCGCTTAATTTTAATTTTTAACTTCCATTTCATGTACTTAATAATTTTTACTTTGAACAAAGCATTTGAAAATAAAATCAAGTTTGCTTAATAGAATAAGCCTTTAGTTACTGAAATTATTTTAAGCATATAAAATTTATTCTACTAAGCCGGGTATACCTTAAATTGATATTACACTAAGCGGCTTTGTAAAATTTAGATAGCGTTCCATTAACACTTTCAAAATATAAAAATATGTTTCATTGGTTCTGCGCTTCAAAACAGGGTTAGAAGGCAAGGAATGTTTATTAAATTTCTAAACGATCAATTCATTTCAAATCGCGAGATTTTACTCGTACTTAGATTCGATGTGACAAGTATCTTAACAGAATCCTATGAAATCTTTCGAAAATATAAAATTATTTCAGTAGCACGAAACAAATCTTCTGGACAATCCAATCCACTTTCAAAATGAAACTTTCCAATGCGCTTATAAACTCCCGTGGTTTTTTTTCCTGATGCAATCACTCGAATTGAAAGCGCTTTCAGTATAAAAATAACATGATATGTGTGGCCTATGTTCAATTCCTTTTCCACTAACTAAAAGCTGAAGCGGTTTAAAGCTAACAGTACTTCCCTTATCGAACTCCGTAGCAAAATCAACAATTTTAAAGGGTTGTTTTTTTCTTACTAAGAAAGACAAAAGAATTGGATAAAAATGATTTCAAGTGAAACATCTGTTGTGGCAATGACTCCACCCAATAGGATACACACCAATATTAAATAATTGTATATATTAATAGATCCGACAATGTTTGTAGAACTTTATGTAGAAAAATATGGAAAAATTAGTATAAAATGTCTTGTTAAACCCTCTTTTATCTCTATAATGTATATAACAGTTCGATTGAAAAAATAAACAGAGACTGCAGAAACAAAGATTGAGCAAGTATGTTTCTGGATAGATGTAGCTTTTGAAACAGATATTAGATTTTGGAAATGCAGAATGTTCATTTCTGGCAAAATAAATAATTCATTTTAGCAGTTGTCTAGAAAGGTGAAAGTAAAATTTATAAAAATTTGAAAGTCCAAACGTAAGAGGCTTCTTTCTCAAAACAAATTGAAAATATGGGAATCGTTTTGCACGACAGCATGCTGTTAATAAATTAGAGGTATCAGTCTAGACCCCTAGCGTTTTGTATTTAAATAATAATACTTTCAAGTAATTTTTATCTAGCTTTCACAAATTTTAGCATCATTCTACCTGTTTCGAAAACATTTCGCGTTCGAGTGTGAAATCATACAAATGGGATTTTCACTGGAATGCTTTCCAGTTGCGACAGCTTCATCAGAAGAAGAGCTATTTTCACCTGTTCCCATAGTAATCTTAGACGTGTTGTTAACTACAGATTTCTTATCATAAAAAATTAATTTAACTTATAATACTAAATTATAGTTCATGACCATGAAAGTTTTCTTATAATGCGTGAAAGAATTCGAAGTAAATATATTAGCACAATAATTCGGAGTTTAAACTATGGAGAAAGAATTGGTAACGAAGAATGAGTCCCTTCAAAAGCAGCTTTACGAAGGAAGTTATGAAGACACTAAATGACTACGCACTGATCAGCTTTCTGTGTTACAGTCCTTAGTCTCATTGATATGTCTACAGATCTTTAGGGGATACCATATTTTTTAAAAGAATCAACAAATAATCATAAAGAATAATTCTACTCCATATGTTCTCGTTTGTATAAAAAAAGCATTGTGCCCGTGATTCCAAAGTAGTATTTATTTTTATGGCCTACATTAAATTAAAAAATTATTCATTAAATTTTTATTACATTATCAAGGTTTAAAGAACATTCACTAAGGTTTTAAGAGCCTGCTACGCAATACTCCGATCATTAGTTTTCCTATTCTAAATAATGTAAAGCCTCCCAAAGACGATCACTTCTAAAAGTGCCTAGTATTTCGAGAACATAAATTCATCTAAAGGTAGGGTTAATCGTTGTACAGAGGATTCTAATTTTTATTCATATTTACTCACCTTTGATAAAAATCACGGCACATCACCGCTTTTCCATAATTTAGAAAAGCCATTATCGGTATTTAACTGCACGTTTATGTTTCTTTTTTAATAGACGCTAAATGTATATGGCAACACTTCCAAAATTTAAACTATGTCTCAAGATAGTTTGTCTCCTTCGTCTTGGAGCACATATTTCAAGTAACCTTCAAATACGTTTTACACTCTTTTTATTTGATATCTGAAGACTGAATGTTTTACCGTTGCTTACATAGGTACAGTAGTCGCATTTTGACATGACATGGTCTAGACTTAGGAATCCTAATTTTGTTTGAATATGAATGATCTGCCGAGAGCCAACTTGACAATATTTTCTTTCCAGTCCTTTTGGGTACATAATATGAACAAATATTATGAATCATGATACTAAGAACGAATACTATGTGGTTTAACTTGAGATTTTGAGTAATCAAAACTAACTAAATATATGTAACACATTCCATGAATCCATGCGAAATGATTAAATTTCAAATGCATGCCTCTGTAAAATAAATTAACGTAGCTTTTTTCAGAACAAGGCTAGCAGCCTTGCACTCTTATACCATTATGAATCTTAAAGGCGTTGAATGCTGGTAATTCGACGTGGGCTTGAATCTCGGAGAAGGGTTGGCTGCATGGGTGTTTGCGCGACTTTCTCCATGTGTAACATGGATGCAAGCCAGTTTTCCTTATAAAGCTTTCCACGAAGGCATTCCTCCCCTTAGGCAGAGAGCTCTTTCATATTTTGCCATAATCAAATAAACCAAACGATTACGAAGTAGCATCCAAGTTTGCTTTGTTGCAATTAAATAGCTCAGATCACTACTTTTTTATATCTAAAGGGAAAAGAAATGGAAAAAGCAAAAGGTGCCATAAAAGGAAAACAGTTGAATTTTAATTTGCTGCTATGCAAAAAATGGTCCTTTGGATGCTAATAATATACTTCTAGTGTTAATTGTATAAAATTACTAATATTCCAGTTGTGTTAAAAATTGTAGTACTAACATGATTAAAAATGCTTCAAAATAATAGCATGTCGATAACAACATATTCTGCTTTATGGTATTTACCTTTGAATTGCAATATTGGTATGACTGCATAATTTAACTGAATGTTGCGATATGTCATTTCATCATTCACATAAATTTTCCTCCTTATTAGATAAATTACTTCGATACTTCTAATATTCTTCTTTATTATCATGGATTATTCACGCTATTTTCTTTCGTTCTAGGAATTTACAAATTCATGCTTGGTGACAAACGGTACGGCTTAACTGTCAACTTGTTAGCTACAAAGGTAATGCCGTCGCTGATTCCAGTAGTCGTCAGCCCTGCACTCAAGCTGGATCAGGTATATTACTATTTCAAACCATATCGTAATTTCACTTCGGTTTCCTAAAATGTTACAAACAGGTATTCTGTTATATCTATATGTCGTAAAGTCATGATAGTGATACTGCTGTGCCTACGGTTTTCGATCGCTATTTCATGCATGCATGTCACTGTAAAAACAACAGTCTGTTTTAATTAAACAGTATGAACTTGCGTTAACTATGATAACGTGGATAATAGTCTCGGCTCCAATTACATCTACATTAAGCAAGTGTATTTCCTCTGCAACTATATTTAATTTTCAGTCTTCTATTTTCCCGGTTTCTTTGAATATTGTGGACCAATTTGTTCTTAAAATGTGACTTTTTTTGAAGTTGACTTTCGATTTATATATTTCTTCACGTAGTTATTACAGGCCAATAGTGGCCTAACAAAAAAGTCACTGAACACTTCGACCAGGTTCAAATCCTGGTGAACGGATCGGCTGCATGGGAGGTTTCCTGTTTTTTTTCTGTGTATAAAGTTGATACAAGTCCTCTATTAAATTGTTCGCCACGAACGCACCCCACTTCATAAACAAATAGCCCTCGAATTTCTCTGCCATACTAAATTAACCTAATCTAAAATATAACTGTTCTGTACGTGTACTATACAGTATAGTAGTAGTACGTTTTCATTACTTTTCCATATTTTCTAACATTAAGAAAAAATATCGAAACTCGTTATTTTCATATTTAGGAAAAAGAGAGAAAAGGCACGTGCACATTCCACTAATAATAGCAGATAAAATTAAATTTTTGTTTGTTTTACATCATAAGTATCTTCATTAAATTTTAATAAATGTGTGCATATTATACGAAGGTCGTATTAATGAAACATTTTCTTTACCCGTAGCTGAATATATCCGCAATAAGTCTTCTAACGTGCACTAATTATTTCTTTCAAATTTGGAATTCTTAAAAACTCAATTTTTGGGCTAGGAGAATAAAATCTACATATATTGCAAGAAGTACTGATCTAAACTCAAGGAAAAATAATGTCCTAACCTGCAGTTTGGTAAAAGAAAATATGATTTGGATGGTGTAGAAAATGTGCTTTTTAATAACATTTTCATATTAGTTTACTGTCTTCTTATACAGCTGAAAGTTTTTAAGCTCCCACCCTTATTACAAGGTATTTTCAGAATACATCCGAAAAGATTAACATTACGTGATTCTGTTTTTGTCAGATAATGGAATTTTATAATCGAAACATTCCTTTATTTTTTTTACCAGAGCGTTCTCATTCCTTTGAACAAAATTTAAACTTTCGTGATCTATTATATGCAAGAACAAGGTTCAATGACAAAACCATTTTGATATCATTCATTTAAGTTTAATTTTATCTTCTGATTTTATCAATTTTCTACAATCTCGTCTCATTTCTACAGTATATCTTATCTCTTCAATTTTTCTACGCAGACAAATAAAGTGAATCATTCATCATTTACTCATGCTGTTTTTATTGTTGTTGTTCAACCAGGGCTTCAGCATTAATGAAGTAACCTTATGAGTGGATGCATTTATTTTGACAATGATAAAGCCTTGTCTTGCCCAGCATCATTCCAGTTTTGATTAAGAATACAGTTTCTTCAATCAAACGAAACAAACAATTGCTCCATTTATTAAAATTTAACATTAAAACTTCCCCAGTGGAACATATTGATATAAATTGAGTAAAATGTAACAGTCATGCGTTTGCAAACCATTGTAGTTTTAATATACAAGTCGTTTCTAAGGTCTGAACATTTATGTACTTCTTGAACGGTTATCGTAGATTCGTGATTCCAGTGTAAGAAATGAATCAACTATGGTAGGTCTAAAACTTAGGATGGTTTTGATCAGATGATATCGTTCAGTAGAAATATATATGAATTTAAATTTTTGTTCTAGTCCTCTACGAGAAATATTTTGGTTAGGGAGCTGTTTTCTAACATTCTAAATATTTCTCAGCTGAAAACCTATCCGTTATATGTGCAAAATTGGGACTGAGAAAAAATCTCATAATTATGTGATTCATATAACTTTTTATACGTTGAGATGAAAGACGAAACACGCCGATTTTAGGGACAGTCATTTCACACAGTTATTTTGAATTTAGACATTTCTGCAAACGATAGTATGGAATCTATGTTTCTAAATCGATGCTTGAATAGCAATGCCGTTATTTTTTAGACATTCGCATGCAGAACTTAGCATATGCAGCGACAGCGATATCTGTTTACCGTTCCTTAAAATCTTAGCATATAATAACTGATCATTTTTTAATTCGTTCTAGGAAAGTGTACTTGCTTTTTTTTTCCTGTGAGGCTCCACATAAAAATTTTAATTCTGTATTAATTTTATTAAAACGAGGTTACGTGACAAAATTCCTCTTAATAAGAAAGCCTATCTGATTCATTTCTTTAAATGTAATTGTTATCGATGACCATTGCATAATATTTCTGTAAATCGTGCATAATGCGTTTAGAGTTATTTTTACAAAGCTTTCATGACACGCTGTACATCTGAAAAGTCAGTGCATAAAATTGTAAATCAAACTTAAAAGTAGAACGAAAACTGGACGACAACGTGACCCTGAGCATATAAACCGAATATGGCATGTTTGCACTTCTCTGCCGTTACCTTCGCTAATGAACTTTCATACCTACGGATTTTAAGTGCCCTTTCTACAAAAATATTACAGTCACAAGTATTCGAGCGAGACTCCTATCCGAGGCCTTTAGTGCAGAAGCAGAGTTTTCTGGAAATAGCAGTGATCTATCGGCGCATTCAATCATCTTTAAAAGAGGGAAAATTAATGTTTTAAGTACAAATTGCTAGCTCCAGACGTTAAAAAATAATTCTCTTTTCACACAGAATTAGACATTTTTTTTATTTAATTTGCAATTAAAACGCATTTTAAAAATTTGTGGTAAATCAGTCTTATAAATATATATTTTAACTTTCTCATTATGAAAACTTTTTACACAAACTCCTTGTCAATACACAGGAATTTTTAAGCATCATGTTTAAGTAAAACATTAAAAAAACAAAGGAAAAATAACATAAAATTCTACAGAAAAGTTACAGCGCAAATACAAGCTCAACAGTCCGTTGTTAATCCTGAAATATTACCCTTCTTCCAACGCCCGCCAACAGCGCGCTAAGCCTAATCCTCACGTCTTTGAGAAGCTCTTGGGATTAGTCCATATTTCATAGCATTCATGTCACTTTGAGGTAAATATTTTATTACTTAAGCCCCTGTAGGATTTGTCGAGGAAGCTGGTGTGCAGACACGAGGAATGTTTAGGTCATCGGAAACTTTAAGAATTAACGCAAATACTTCGTATTTTTCTATATATATATATAAAGAACAACAGTGTTTGATGCAGCTTTACGAACAAAGGGTCAGGAATTAGTTACTGTATTTGAGTACAAAAGAAATCTATTTATGAGAAGATAAATTATTTCCTATTTAAATACTATAATTCTTATTTATTTGAACTGTCTAAAATTCTTACTAACGGTTTTTAGAAACTAAAAGAGGAAATTTAAAAGTATAATGGTCTTATTCTGTAGTGGAACTAAATCAACTCGTGAGATTTATTGTAATGAATTTTTAATGAATTTAAAGATTTATATCGAGGTTGCTAATTATCAGCTAATATATATAATATATAGGATATTTAAAAAAACTTCTATCAATTATATCTCGAATAATTTGTCTTAAACTCGCGTTCCAATTAAAAAAATGAAAAATTAAGATAGACCTTTACAGTTCGATAATTTGCATCTTGTGAGAGTTGTTGGAAAATTTTTAGGTTTGAATATTAGTGAGCGAGGAGCTGATATAGAAACAATATTTAATTACCAAGTCTGTCTGAGATATAAAGAAAAATTTCGAACATGAGAAATTAAAATTTTCATCTGAATCCTGACATTTATCATGATAAAGTTTGGACTTCAGCGTTATTATCAACCTACGTTATTCCATTAGGAGTAGATACTTGCCTTCAGAGATTGCACAAAAGTGACACACCCAAGAATCTGCTACATCATTTGTGAACATTTTATAAAATTATACTAACAGTTGTTTTAAGTTTTTTGCCCGAGAGTTAAAAGTAATTTAAACACCATCTTTCTTTAATTCGTGTTGTTGTTGTTGTCTATGCTCACTTTTCTGACGAAGTTAGCCCAAGCCCACGGAATTTCTCGTCGCAAGGAGCGCTAGATTACGCCTGCCGTTGGCGACAGTCTTGAGCACCATTCAGGTGACAATGCGATTTAGCTCAGTTCCGCCCTCAATTTTGATGGACAGCACATGGGGGATGGGTCCGAGGGTCTCCCGACCGAGAGGATTTTCGGCTCGCCGCATATTTAGAATGCTACTATGCCACACCGACACTATACATTTACAAACGTCCGTAGCTTCTACGGGATTCGAACTCGCACCCTTCGGCACGGCAATCAGCGACCCTAACCACTATACCAGTTGAGTGGCTTCTTTAATTCGTGTTATATATATTCGCTCAGAACGTTATGCAAATTAAAAAATAATCAAGGGAGTACAAAAGCTCCTTAAGTTCAAACGTCTTTCTGAGCCCAAAGTTACCTTGCTGTTCGTTAAATGCTACCTTGCTATTCGAGCGGTAAAGAATTAATATCGGTCCGAGGCTGCATTGCTTCCCTAACCACTGGAGGTTGCCTTTCAATACTGATTACCTGAAGTTAAAACTACGCGTCTTGCTTCAGAGGATTTGATGTTGATAACTGTAAATTTAAAGACATGTTGTATAAAGTGTTTCCAACTAATATGAATAAATAATACATCCTCAGCCTGAAAATTTTCTGTTTAATTTCAACCCGCTAGAAGCAAACAAATAAAATCTGTTGAATTTTAAATATAGGCTTTTGACTGATTTTAGTCAGGGAGCTAACTCGTAAAAATTTAGGAAATAATTCAATCAAATACCATTAGGTGAATATACTCGTAAGAAAAGTTAAGTGTTAGTTTTACAATATTATTTTTATCATTAAGATTTTTGGAAGTATATTACAATCTCTGCCTATTGAATTTCCCTTTTCATCGGAATTTTATACATCGATGCACGTGATTAAATAAATTTTTCAGCTGTATCAGGCTTATTATTGCACAATGGTAAGCAGATTTTCTTATCAGTTTTTTGTGGTAAGCTTATTATTATCTAAGTTTTACAAAAATTGATGAATTATTTCCATTTGTAACCCTGGTGAATAAAATCTGATTATACGTTAATTTCAAAGAAATTGTTCTAGATCTATGATATTTTATTTCATTATTCAATATCGGAGAAATTTCTCCTTTTGCGATTAGTACAGCTACAGTTCCATCTATATGTGTTACGCTACATCTGAACTAATTGTGTAATCAAGAAATTTAACTTTTAAATACTGCCTTTTCATACAGATTAATAATGTAGCATTAGGTATCATTTGCACTTTTACATGTTAATCAGCAATAGACTGGCTTAAGGAACGAACTATCGAAGCTGTTGTTTTCGCAATGTCAAGTTCCTACGTCAAGGAACGTCCGTGTCAAGTTCCGTCCTACGTCCGTGTCAAGTTCCTAAGTATATTTTCAGTATTTGTATCCAAAGACTTTTGACTAAATACACGAGCTATCAGTATTTAATCAAATCAGTATTTAATAAGCATAAATCAGATCATACTTTTAAAAATAGTCTAACCTTTCATGTCCATTTAGATTAATTGCTTCAACCTTCGAGTTCGTCAAGATGAATACTAAATTCGGACATTTTCAAAGTACAAAGTCATCGAAAATGCTAAACAGAACTTTAAATTACTATGTTGTGTTTACCATGAATCAGTTTTCTCTGTTTTTACACCGAAATAATTAGAAAATTGCCAGGTTTTAATTTTAAAAAGGGTGATTAACTTTACAATGAAGCTTTATTCAGTAACAGTTTTACCACGTTCTTAATCACACATTTCGTATGAAGACCGCACTATAAAAGTTCAGGGCGTATCGTTTGGTACAAAAATTTCAGGTATTTCAACGCAGTTTTCGTTTAACGTATGGGAAATAGATACTGCAAAAGACATCATTTCTGTCTTTACTACAGTTATACGAGATACGCTCCCGTTTCCGTGGATGGAACCATAAGACTGCATTGACAACTGCACACCAGTTAACAGAACTCGTATTAAAGTTTTCTAGTTATACACTAAAAAAATTTTAACTTTTGTGTTAATTTTGTAAAAAATTTGCAAACCTTTCTCAAACAGTTTTCTTAACAACTTCTTAAAAATCAGTCCATCTTTTTGATGACCTTATATAATGCTAACAAACATTTAAAAATAATTTCGCAAATTTAATTCACTTTTACTATTCCAAAATTTACAAAACACCCTGCGTGCGTAACCAGTCAGGGTTAGCTGATTTTTAATGAAAAGCTGAAGAACAAGATTATGACCAAAACTGACAAGTAAACCCCTTCTATCCTTTGATACCGGTTTTCCGGAAACCCATATTTTTTTCGAAAGTTTATATTTATATTACAAGAAGAAAAACTGTGAAGTCTTAGGGGCAGAACGACAAGCGTTTAGGAGCTGTAAAACCAACAATGTATCATTGAAGTGTGTACAGATGGACGTATTTCTGTAACGACGTCTCTAGTTTTTGTATGTTCATGCATTGTCTGCTTCCGAAGTACCTGATGGTAAAGTCACAGAAAAAGACCTGGTACCTGAAGGATTTACGGGAATGATCCAGCCTCTGGACATTTATTTTTTCAGACACTACAAATCTTTTTTAGAAATAACAGTCTAAAATGTAGTTTTAGACATTTTAGAAATAAGATTTTAAGATTTTGCTTCTCATCCTAAAATTAAATATAAGATCCTTTTTCTCTGACAGTTTACAGCCTTAGTGGAGCTGCTGAGGGATATGTTGGAACACGTCGCGCGGAGCCAAAGGAACAAGTTGAAACTAGAGAAGCTGTCCATTCCTTCGACAGAAATGTAAGCAAAGCTCTATATTTCGTTTTACTGCAGAATTAAACACAAAATTTTATTAAAACTGCCTTACACTGTTTCGTATATTTTCAGCTTCTTAATCTAATTTTTTAGAACAAAATAATGTTCGAATGAATATATTTCAATATTTTTCGAATAATCTCTACATCAATTCGAGGAGAAAAAAAGTTGGTTACTTAACAAAATAATTATACTGCATCAAAAGAAAAGTTTTGAACTATATAAATTATAAATTACTTATGCCATATACTACAGAATTTTTGTGTGTGTTTTCTTCTATCATGCACGTATACTATAAAACTGATAAATTCATTAAGTAGTAGCAAAGAATGGTTTAAGAATACAGAATTACTTTTTCGGAGCTCTTTTCTTTCTTACTTTTTTTACTTATTATTATTACATATTAAATAGTCCTCGTACTCTATTCTTCTTTTTTTATTATTTTCATACACTATATTATACTTAAATGGTAGACTGTCGTTTAACCAGGCTAATGCCGGTACGATATCCACGTTTATGGGATATCACAGCAGTTAAAAAATTTACGGGAACGAGAAATAGTCCATATTATTATTAATGGAAAATATTGTTAACACATTACCAGTATTTCTAAATAATTTAACTAGGAGAATAATTTTACTTTGTTACATGAATTAAGCACGCTCTAGAACAGACAAAAACAATATTTTTGCTTATATTACTTTTGTATACTTCGATGGAAGACAAAGGAAAACAAGAGATTAATAGCGGTACACTAAAATTATTTTGTCGATTTAGAAATTTATTTTTATTGGGTGATATAATGATGTTTAAATTTTTAGATAACATAAAATTAAATTACCGTTGTAAATAAAAGCAATTTCTGAACGCTCATGCATCACCTGTTATCACTGCTCTTATCTCATGAATTTTTCGTTAATAACTTTTTTAAAAAGTATAGTAATCACATTTCTTTAAAATAATCTGTTCGAGTACCCATTTTTAAGAAACTAAGAACTCACATTAATTTTTTTTTCTCATCAAAATTTCGGGTTTAAGGGTATTCATTTTTAATAATGTATATTCATCGTAAAAAGGCGAGAGAGCAAATATTGCTATCTAAATATGCAATAGTGGTGTTGTAAAACAGATCTGAAATTTAAATTTGACTTTTTCTCGCTAACGTATTATTTAATTTCATTATTCCTTCCAGCTGATATTTTCCATTCTACCAGATCAGAAGAAGAACATGAGATTCACGCTTTTGAACGATGTAATCAGAAATATAAATCAAGGTTTCCAGGACAACCTAGAAAATTTCATATTTACACATTTATTTTGTAGCTTGTGAAAATGACTTTGTTTCTCGATGTGGATAACTATTATCTTTATTTAAGATAAATGAAATAGACATTTCATTTCAAGGCTTTACATGAAATAATATCAAACCCTTCGGTACTATTTAAAAAGGAACTGATTTAGAAATAAAAGAAATGACATGCACTATGAACTTAAAAACTTTCATTATCGGATAACAGGAAAAGTTTGTCTATTGGTTTTCCGTTATATCTTCGGGTATTATCGAATTCTGCTTCATCTTTACCATCACTGTTACTCTGATCCATAAATAAATAATTATCTTCTGCTCCATCTATGTTGTTAGATATACTACAGTTTTAAATGACTTTTGAATTATGTCAGGATTAATTTCATTTTATGCTTTTGTTATACCTTCACACATTATTTTTGGACTGGGGTGAAGCATTTGGAATAAGGTTGCGCGTTATACGGCGAATGTACCCAATCAGAATATCGAGAAAAGATCACATAAAATTGTCATTCCTATCACGCGTTTATTACAAGACTGCCATCATTTAACACAAAGCACATTTATACTTTGCCACATCCTGCTTACTCACCACATTTACATTTAGGCACATCAAACAATTTGCCTCCTTCCTTAAATCGATGCACCACTTAGAAAAATCTGTCATGAGGAGATAACCACGTCCATAGAATGACTAGTATTTCATATAACATTCCTTCAACGTTCTGATAGTAATCCTTCTAGGCATGTTGTGATCATGCACAGCTGTGTGAAGATTCGAAAAAAAAATTATTCCGGATAAATCAATATGTTATTATTTGATCAAAGGTCCATTTGAACAAAATGCTTTGGTTGTCAAAATTTTGCGTCATATAACATGAAGCAAAATACAAAAATAGCAACTAACATGTGGCATGAAAATAATAGGTTTCTTTGTTCTCACATTTTGCTGGTCGCTGAGTCAAATCCGATAACCATTCAGGAATATAAATATTATTATATTCCAGCAACTATAAATATTTTTATTATTTTCACGAAAAGAAAGATTTCAAACACTCCGAAGCGAATAGCACTTTTAGCTAAGCTTTTGTTAAAATTTATTGTTATTTTGGCTTCCTTGCAAAACTTAAGGTCGATAGTACGTTGCTCTGACAGTGCTGGTAAGAATCCTTTGCTATATTTCGAGACATCCCTAGTTCATTCAATTTATTCTTAAGTAGCACTTATAAAGATTTAGAGTTTTTACAACAAACATCCGATAACAATTACAATAAAACTTCATGGGGTTGTGCTAAGCGGATACAAACTCCTGGAAGAGGCAAGTGCATGAAGACAAATCAGAATCATGTAGAAATGTAAGGTCTGAGACGTAAATGTAATTCGCAAATGGTTTTGTCCGGCCATTGCTTATATGTTCTTTCAGGATGCCGTCATGTTTCGGCCCACCTGGAAAGTAGTTTAACTTAACGACGGGTCTTGATTACTTATTTTATGATTACATAAAATGGCTGATGTACAAAACCCCCATAAATTGATCAGAACTAGCATATTTCTCTCGCTATGTAACTGTTTCAAAAGTCTAAAACAAGCCAGGAATATTCCAAAATGTACGTGATTCCATGCGCCTATGATCTCAAATGTGTGTTATAGTTCACGGTTGCAAATCTGAGCACAATCTGTATTATAAATATATTTTGCTAATATATAGTATGCAAAAATATCTCTTAAGGGCGTGCGGCTGTTTAATTTCTCGTTCTTCCCATATACTAAGATATGAAGTTCGCGTTTCAAACCCTGCAATGTTATATGATTCCTGCTTATCTTTGTGCAACCGTCTCTTTTCAGAAATTTGTACATACTCAGTTGAATCACCAGGTATGTGTTGCAATTAACATGCTTAAATTTTACGATTTTATATGACTGCATATTTTTTATTTTATAGCTTACCGGTTCAGTATTCAATGGAACAAGCAACAGGTTATCCTCACAGACCTCCTCTTTTGCGGTTACAGTCACGAAGAACATCAGTAAGCATGGACGATGTGGTTAGAAGGAGTAGCTCAGGTAAGTCACAGATTCTTCCGTTGTTAGGCTTTGTTCGTTAAATTTATCTTTATACTACTCTATTTAAAACGAATTTTACTGATACACTTTTTATTTGCTGATTTACTTTAAGTTTACTCCCCTTTTCTTCGGTAGTTTCAGTGTACTTCCTTTTGTATTTGCTTTTCGTGGTGAATCAATAAAGGAAGATATGTATAAGAATACATAAATACGTATGTGTAATGTTCATCTTATTTCTTGGTGCTTGTTACACTGAATTTGAAATTTCCAGTTACGATTTAATAATTTTACATTAAAAATTACAGTGTACAAGAAATTTTTGATGAAACGTATAGTAATAATGAGTATCTAACCGAAATAAATATCTGATGTTATTCAAATGGGTTTATTGCTTGCTTCTTCAGGATTATTCCGGTAGAAAAAATACAAAAATAAAAGTAAAAAGTATTTTTCCATGTCGCAAAAAAATATTATTCTAAGGAAACACATCTTCATTGCGTTTTTTTTTACTAATGAGCGATAAGAATTCGTTTTCAGAAGCGAGAATTTTTTTAATTAATTTCTAACGTATGTGCTGCTTGAAAATTTATTAGCTCTGGTGTTTCGTGTTTCAACATCACATATGTTCGCCTTTGAATTTCTGGCTGACGGCTTGTTTAACTTCAAATTATTTAGATACCCTAATAAGTCTTATAAATGAAACAGATTTTATTGCACATATTATAGAAAACAAAAAATATTTCATAATAAATTATCACATTCCTCAATGCCTGATGCTTAATGTGAATAGTTGACACGTTCAGTTAACACAGAGCATACGTGGCTCGAATTCCATGGATATTGTAAAATAAAATGTTACATTTAAATAATTATATAAATGTTCATTATCAAATTCAATTATAATATTAAATTACCTTGTTTATATTCACAGTAATTTTATGCAATTGCTTTTTACTCTCGTGTAAACACAAAGTTTCATATCTAATTCACATTAAATCATTTTGGCCTTTTTGTCTTAGGATGGTTTGCTTTCCTTTTCCAATGAAATTTCTTCGAATTGCTTACTGAATTATAAAAGTATATTATTTTTATTTGAAAATTTCATGATTTTAAGAACCATGATTTTCATGCATTCAGTGTCTTAAAGTTACCAAAATCCGATCTTAAAATAAAATCTGAATGTAAACCATTTTCATAAATCTATTATCTCTAAAAGACAATAATTGCTTGATTCCTTGCAACAGTATTCACAGTAATTCTCTGATTCTTTGTAGCAGGTATTACCTGCTATGTAAATTATATTACAAAGAAATATATAGCAACGGACACACTCTAAAATACTATCCAAATATTTATATTTTCAGCTTAATTATTATAAGTTTTATAATGTATAATATGTTTTATAAGTTATAAATATTATTATATAGATGTTGTATAAGTTTTCTTTATATATGTGTTTAAAGCTATTTTGTAAAAATTCCTTCTTGTAACGCATATTTATAAAATTTACAGCAACTTTCCGACAGTCATTAGAAATGCCATGCTCATAAATAGCAAATAATAAAAATATATTTAGGACATTTGTCTACAGTTATGTTCTCATTCCTTTATATCCTCTAAAATTAAGATTTCTGAAAAAAGACGCAGCCTTTATAAATCTGCCTTCAGCGTATTTTCTGAATAGCCATAAAACTCTTCAAAATCAGTGCTTCCTCCAAACGAAGAAACCAACTTCATCTAATAGCTCAAACTAATGACCTCTTTTAGCTTAGTATGTAGCGAGTAAATTCCTTCATTAATATTAAAGTAATTATTTCTCCTTAAGTGCTGTGTCAACAAGTTAGAACAAATTGAGCTGAATGTTGCAGATGAGTGAATGTTAGAAATTTTACCGTCTTCCCATTACATAACAAAGTTAAGCAGAAGACTCGATTATGCATATGCCATGGGAAAGGTGCTTGCCTATTCAACTCAATAAACATTTTGAGTTATTACTTTCAATTCAGGCTTACAAAGCAAATTTTAGATTGTTATATTTTTGAAAACTGTTATTTTTATTAAATGCTCAGATCCACATTTAAGATAAATGCGACTATATTACTTATAACTGGAATTTTAGCTACGTGTTCTTTTACCTTATTTTAAAGTAACGTGAATCATCAGTACAAAATTTTAAAAATTAAGAAAATCTAAAACGTTTCAGATTTTAAATTTCAAGTATGTCCAAAGGGGCGTTTTTTTAAGATTTTGTGTGTTACTTATATTCATTAAATATCTTGTTTTTCGCACTTAAACCATAAAATTCAGTTCAAGAGCAATATCGCAAAATAATTTTTAATTGAGCATATCTTTAGAATGCAGGATTATGTCGTTCTAGGTACCGTTGTTTTATCACATTGCAAGGAACATACATACATTTATGCAGTTTCTTCATTATTTAATTTCTTTAAATATAATATAGGGTGATAGCATTTGGTGGCAAAAATTTGAAAAGTGATTCAACGCATTTAAGTTTTCAACGCAAAACGCCTAAACAAAATTAAAAGCCTTTCTGGCTACAAAAGGGCTAAAAAGTGCATATAAAAGACATATTAAAAATAATGCAATTATTAAAAAGAAAAGAAAAATATGAAAGATTTCAGATTACACAATGCACCCAAAGGGGCGTTTTTTTAACGTTTTGTGTGTTACCTTTATTTATTAAATATCATGTTCTTCGCACTTAAACCATGAAATTCAGTTCAACAGCAATATCGCAAAATAATTTTTAAATGAACATATCTTTAGAACTTCCGATACACAGTCTCGAGCGCTGGAGATAAAAATGTTTATTTTTTTCGTACAGTGCTGCCATTACGCGCTTTGAAATCGTTGAGTTTGTTAATCAAAAATTCGTATAAGTTTTATAAAATATGGAATAGATAATAAAACAAATTCTAAAAATGGGTTCCAATTGCCCGTATTCGAGTGGAGGACTACTTTATTCGAAATTTGATGTCTTTAGGTACAGTTGCTTTTTCACGGTGCATACATTCATGCAGATTCTTAATTATTTAATTTCTATAAATATAATGCAGGGCTCTAATACATGGTGGCAACAATTTGAAAAGTGAAATTCTGTTTACAATAAACTGTGGCAAAATGCCAAAACGAAATTAATAGACCTTCTGTGCACATTACCCCCTTGGACTAACAAAATATAAAAATTTTATTTTTATAATTTTAGATACAGCATTAATTATAATGTTACAGCTTGAAAAATTCTTATTCAAATTTAGCAATATTATTAAAGCTTACAATATTCTTATTCGTCTAGTAAGTAGTTTAAAATTTATTTATGGCTTCCTTTCTTGCGTTTTCTGAACATTTTTCAAAGAAAATAAATTAAATTTAGCTTTGAGAAATGTAAGAGGATTTTTTATGTTCAAACCGAATCTTAAAATTTATGTACAGAGAAGCTTTGCTATGAGCTCTTTAAGAATTGATTCTATTTGGTCTACACGGATTAGTAAACTTTGAATGAACAGTGTTTGAATTAATCTCACGGGGGCTGAAAAGACTTCCGGCAGATTTGCCCTGGCATATATGCCAGTAGAAGGGAACAGTGTCCTTCTGGTATTTCATGCAGTGGTCCGTGGATTAAATTAACTGCGAAGCAAGTTAATGAGTCTTTGGTTTAGGTTAGAATCGTGCTTCTATAATTACTTGCGTCTCTTGGTTTCTTGGCTAATAATAAAGTCTCTTAGTTTCGCAATAATTTACTATATTCATCTCCTTCGATTCCCTGAGAGCTATACTTCTTTTTATTTGTTAAATTGCATTACATTATTGTCTTTATATGAAATAAAGTTAAAATGTATTTTCAATTAATAATGTACTTGGAAATTTATTGGAAAATATTTGAACAAGATTTGTAATTCATACCCATTTGGTATAAAGAAAATTAGATTTGTAAATAAATTGGTGAGTCGGTGTTAACAAACCAAATTGTCCCTTTCCCAGAAATTTCACCAAAATTTTGGCAATTTGAACAAATTATTTAGTGTTTTAAAAATATTGGGATTAAAATAGAAAATATATGGACAATGTTTCATCCTTTTGTAACATATACCAATACCAGCAAATGAATAAATCAAACTAAAATCTTTATTAGTACTTCATCTTTAAGTTACAACTCAGAAAAGTAACAAAACTTAACTTTTGTTGCTTTCGGCCTGATAATATATTAATTAGTCTGTTGACTACTAATCAAATATTTAAGATCCAGAACACGGGTCCTGTGCGAACGCGCGTTGTAACGTAATCACAACTGAAACGCTAACTCGTCAACAATCTGCACTCCAGAAATAAGAAACAGAATCACACACTAAGAGTCCTAAGTTGTCAAAGCTGTCTCTCTAAACTTAGATTTTTTCTGGTCATTTAAACTAACTTCATATGCAATTTTTAGTTCAGTAGAATAATTATGAAAGTGGGGGAAAGATTCACCATAAAAGATAGCATGTTAATTATAACAAAACTTACTCATGTACTATGTATATCTTCAACCATTTCTAAAACTATACGTATTCCATACAATAGTTCTTTACAAGAAGTTGTTCTATCATAATTCTCACAGAAGTATCAAGAAGATTTGGATGTTTTATGTTTCTAGTTCTTGTTTTAGCCGAGGATACAATATAACTTCGTAATTACTATGCTGTTACGCAGTGGGCTTTATAAAAAGGACATATAACGCAAATGTAAACGTTATTTCTCATTTGTCTGAATTTATGAATCACATCCAGACGCTTCTTAATGCCGAGTCAAAGTGGATTCTGAATTTTTATTTTTTTGTCGCTATTGCTATAAAGATGGAATGTTCTAGAGCATGAAGCCCTTGTTGCAAAGGTTGTGCTTTGTAGAAAGAGCTCGAGTTTCCCATCCTAAAACAAAAGAAAAATTTTAAAGGTGTGAAATTTCTTTAATTTGTCTTTAAGAGATCGATATTGCAGTCATGATTCAAATGTTCTCTTCTCTCGGTTGTTACTGATGAAAGAAATGAAGAAAAAAGAAGCACTCATTCGGAAATGAGGATAGAAGAATTAATTAAGAACTTATAGTCTTTGCAAAATTAGCTCGAAACATGTTTACGAACCATAGCAAAAGAAAGAAACTAACTCTGAAACCATTAAATACTATCTAACATCTTCAAACAACGGTCGAAAATTTAGATAATGATGCAGAACAAAATTATCATTAAATAATGACTTTAAGAAATACCAAAATATTATTAACAAGCATATTTTTTTCACTGATAAACAATGTACAATGCACAAAAAAAAAAGAGGGGCAGTTCGATATCTCCCGTTCCACTGAGCCGATTGACGAAATTCAAATTACGTTTTCCATGTCTCGAAAGCGCGATTTAGGATATGTATTAGATTTATATATAGCATTGTTCTAATATAGGTATTTTGACCCAAAATCGGACATTTTCTGAAAAGACATGCCACTTTTCCATATTTCAATTCTACGACTCAAATTATGCCCACCTGCCAAGTTTTGTAAAAATCGCCCGAGTAGTTTTTAAAAAATTAGCTCAATTTAAAAAATTGAGGAGCTAAAATTACCAAAATTTTTTAGCTCCTCAATGTTAATTCAATTTGATATGCATTTATTAATATCTCTTTTTTATTGCACTTACTTGATTCTTTCTTTCATAGTTCGAAATTTAGGTTCATTCCAAATAAAATTCACCCATTTTTTATCAATCATTTTTTAAATTTGTATTTTTAAATAATTTTTATAAATTTTTGGAAAACATTTCGTGTTATGACCTATAAAATTTTTACCGCCATCTTAAAGTACATGTATTTCTAAGTAAACCTGCAAAAAATACGAGCTTTTTATTCAAAATTTCCGAAGAGATACGTGAATTTATATATTGGAGCGTTTTGAAATTCGGCGTATTTGTTGAAAGCAATAATAACATTTAATGTGGTTTACGCACTTTGTTAAAATTATTTGAAAGTAGGAACGATGTGATATTTTTTCTCTCATGCACAATGTAAAAAGGTAGGAAGGGTGTGGCTTTTTATCCGCTCCTGCGCAATGGAAGGCAAAGGAAAATAGGTTGCCATATATTAAGAAGTTCGCCAAGTGAATTATTCTTGGTGAAAACTGAAAAAAAGTCCGCCAAGCTGAATTTTTTAATTTCTCCGTAAATTTCGCACCAAATTTTACAAAATTTAATATTTAGGCATAATTTGAGTCGTAGACTCGAAATATGAAAAAAAGTTGGTATGTTATTTCAGAAAAAGACCCATTTTGTGTCAAAATACCTATGTTAGAACAATGCTATATGTAATCTAAATATATATCCTAAGTCGCACTTTCGAGACATGAAAAACGCAATTTGAATTTCGTCCATCGGCCCAGTAAAACGAGAGAACTGTTCCCTTTTTTAATTATTTTTTTTTTATTATTTATTTATTTATTTATTTATTGCGCCGTATACTTTAACAGTTTCGAAGCTACATTAGGATTCTGCCTGTTTGGCAAGATAGACTTCACCGTTTCGGTTTACAGTAGAATCTCTGATAACAGACAGCAGTGGGCCCTCACTGATTCCGAATAAAAGATTTTTCCGTATAACTGAGTATACATTTATAGAACTTACTACATGTTAATGCTTCGTGATACCATCTCTAGAAGTTGCAACAAGCGAAGTCCGTTGGTGCGTTTTTCAATTTATCTGCCATAAAAATAAATGATATTAAAAATCTACCAGATTATTTAATTCAAATACATATACATGATTTTATACTACAGAAAAAGAAAATTAAAAAGCATTTTTAAATTATCATACCTATAATCACATTAGATTACGAATTTCTTAATATGATGATATAAAACTTCCTATTTCGTCTATTTCTATTTATCCTCTTAAGTGGATTCGAATTAAGACTTGCGGTTATGAAGTGATGCTAAGCATTATGTGCTAAACTAATTACTTTTACAAATCATTATTTTATTTGGATTTTTATACGTGCCTTTCTGAAAAGGTTATAAATGTTTATGTTTCGTAATAAAGGAATTGAAACAATATATATATATATCGTTGTAGAAAAAGAAATGAGTGTATTTTTATTCTTCTCCAAAGCAATTATATAACTTCAAACTAGCCGATATTCCTATCTAGTCGCAATTAATATTATTTAATACGAACAGGCATCTAAAGTAACGCAAAAGGGAAAATTAAAAATGTCACTTCGATGATTTTCCTTACTTACCTCTGTCTTCGAGAATAAAACGCAATTTAATTTTCTACTCAATTATAAGATTTCTTGACATAATTAAATAGCAAGGTCTTTTTTCAAAAGTACGATATAATGAGAAAGGTATCATTAAAACTGAGAAATTGAAATTGAATAAAGAGAAAAGGTAGCAAATTCTTATGAAATGGAAAGGAAGTAATCGATTTGGCATTAATCGATATCAACGATAAATGTATTTTAAAAAGCAAAAGATTAATTTGGTTCCGAATCGATTTTTTTTATACCAAATACGAAGTTTGAAACTTCAATTAACACAAATTCAATTTGAGATGTACTCTGGATTTAATAATTTAAGTGGTGATTGAAATTTCTATAAGGTAGTGATATAAAATATATTAAGTTAAATTTAAAGTTGATACATTATGTTCGAAAGCTGTTTCATTGAAAAGCATTGTTTGCTCGATATGATTTAATTACATCAGTATTAAAAGAGATCATCTGAACTGTGAAACGTTATATCACTTTTACATTTTATGAAATAGCAATAATATTTCGAAAACTTCATATTTTCGAAATATTGCTTCTTCTCTCTTCTCTCCTCATAAATAAAAATTTATTGTTTTAGCAATATAAATCCTCTCATTTCTGCGTTCAACAGTAAAATGTCACTTTCAACTAAAGAACCTGGAAGCAGAATTTTCAATAAAATCTAAATATGTATATTCTAAAGTTTTAATATAAATATTACTTCTGTCCCTTTATGCGCTGTTTTTAAACATTTGACCTTTCTGAATCACATTATCATATTTATTTTTCACTTACATTTACCAGTTTTTAGGAAACCAAAATACTTATCTTATATATTTATGTTAGGAATTTGTTCTTAGAATCCACGTGCATTTTATACCTAGATTTAACAAGTACTTTTACAAGATCCATTTCATGCATAACCATATAAATAAATTTTATCCATTTAAGTTTCACATGCCATATTTTTTTGTAATTTGACAGTACTTTCAGGTAAAGGCACTTTTTAAGATGTTCCTCTCTCGTCGGTATAATGGTTATTGGAGACTGAATGATAGTCCGAAAATAACGGATTTCAAAATACCCGACAAATATGTATAATAAAAAATTTGGCGGGGGGGGGGGTATTTTGTGATACCACATATATGGCATATAACATATAATCTAATTTAAATTTGTGTAATGATTTTAAAATGCGTTGATGAAAACACTGGAACTTTAACAGCTTAAGATACTGCGTAGATGACAGAGAAGACCGTAGTGGCAGAGTGATGATGACGCAATTTAGCACTACGTATCTTGAAAAATCACAATCTTTATTTTTTTACGCATATCAAATCATCCTTTTTCAGAAAAGATGTTTCCTAATTATATTTGAATACAGTAAGTTGCATTTTGAAGTAAACGTCATCTTAAGTAAGTAAGCAGCAGCATGGTTTAACAGCGTCTCTTCAGCAGGATAGCTGTGCGGAAATGCAGAGTATCAAAGTACTTCAGAGGAAGCAGGGTGGGAGTCGGAAAAGTTTCAGTTCAGAGTTTTGGTTTACAATTAATTTGATTGGACAAGAAGCATCTGCATTAAAACGTTACGTAAGATAGAAAACACTGGAACCTGTGAGAAGAGATGAATTTAGGGCAGATCACCAAATTTAGAATGTTAATATTGAGGTCGCCAATTACTTTTTTTTAAAACAGCTATCATATTTTGTTATATCTTGCTCACACACACACATATATATATAAATACAATAAATTTAAATTATATTATATGTTAAATAATTTTTTTGAAATTTCTAGAATAATTGATTAATCTTGCGCAGTTGCAGTAACCATTAAATTCATAAACTATTACAATTTTAGTACTTCCCAATTCGAAACAAACATGAAATAACATAAAAACATCAATGGAATGGATAAATAGAATTAATAAATCTTGAAGTGCTTAAATTGAAGCAAAGAGGTAATTGATACATTAATTAGAAAATTAATGAAAGCAATAAGTAAGTATTAATTAGGACTGGCTCTTCCAAACTTTTAGCTTTTGTATACTATCAACAATTTCTACCATGCCATTTGCAATATAATCAATCTACATATTATAAAGCATGAGAAATATTAAGTCTTTCCATTTCCACTTTTCCTTTGTCCTTTATTGTCTTCTTTTATTAATCTGCATTTCAAAAAATACCCTAAATGTAAAAAAGATTTAAATTAATTTATATTTTGTTTTAGTTGTAAAATACTGACCACGTAAAATTAATCAACATTTTTCGTTTTAATTTTTGCAAAGAATAACAGCCACATCGGCGATAATCAGCAGTCAATTAGTTGGTAAAATTTTATTATAGTTAATTATCTTATAAAATTTTTTTAATTAAATTTCTACGGCTTATTTCGTTCTTTAATTTATTTTATTATTGAACCTGATTTATCCCAATCAGTAAAAAACCCGATTAACTCAATCTTTATTTATTCATATTCATTTTATTAGTTTTATAAATTATATAGATATATAAATGCATATATATATATATATATATATATATATATATTATAATATGCATCCGTATCCATTTTAAGAACAGTTTTAACCGAAATTATGAAAAATTGTTGTAAAAAATAACTAGAAGTTCAAATCTTTTAAAATTAAATAAAACTTTATTTCGCTGTGAAATAAGTTCTTAAGATTTCAATGTATCACTTAAACGATTTTTAATTTTTAAAAAGATCTCAAAATTTGAGTTTTATTCTTATTAGAATGTTAATAAAATTAAAATTTCAAAATGTTAGAAATTTGCATTTCGTAAATCCGTTCCAATTTTAAATCGCATATTTTTCCTGTGCATTTAAGTTACTGATAAACATACTGATGATAATTAATTATAAAATAATACACGTAGTGACTTGCTTACCAGCACGAAATGTAGAAATTTTCAAAATTCGAGAAGCTTTTATGAGAGAAATAATGTTAAGAAGAAACGAATCATTTCTAGAACAGGAGAAAAGAATATCTGCTTTATCTTCTGAAGCAATTTTTTTTTATTACTGAAGTTAGAGCCAAATTTTAATACTGATATTTTATCACGAAATATTTAAAAGGAAACTAACTATTTTTATTTATCTTTTTTCCCTAACTCGGTAACTTTTAATTTAAGTTAACATTTTATAATAGCATTTGAGCTGATCTTTGTAAATATCAAATGGTGACATTTTTGGAGATCAATACAAGGGGTTTTCATTGTCAGTATTACTTTTATTATAAAATTATTCGTAACTGTTAGTTTTCTAACCATTTACAATTTAAACGCATTTTATTAGACTGTATTCAGTCCTGTTATGATGAAGTACAATTATGCTTTTCCTAATCATCTTCCGTTTACTTTTAGCATCCTCCTCACCGGATTCAAACTTATTGACTGTCCAGGGTAATCTTCCGGGACGACGTCACTCAGATAACACCATCCAGCCGCCGAGGATCTTGGTCGCACCAGCCAGTCCAGACGGCAATCTAAAGCGAGGTTCAAGTGCTGGAATGTTACCCATCAGGAGACACTCTGGGGGTCAAGACAATCGCTTCAATAGCTGGACACCCAAGGTAGTAATGGCTGTGAAAGCACGAATTCCTTTATCTTCCCTTCTATACCCTTAGTTATTGGTAATCTGTTACCCTGGAAAACATGTGTTCGACTTCCTCTACTATTTCCATTTCCTTTCAGGGTAGCTTATTTCCCTAAACGCAGCTAATTAATTATATGCAGTTTTCATTATATAATAGTTCCTTTCCTATCAATTTACTGGAATTTTAATTCGTATCCTTTCTTGTTCACCTTTTAATAAGTATTTTAGGTTTATAGAAACACAAAAAATTTAAAAAACATCAAATATAAGACTAATTCAGAAATCAAACAGCGTTATATTTACAAAGTTTTGTAAATATAACGCTGATTTTTGTTGTTTGATTTCTGAATTAGTATTTATTCGGCGTGTTATTGTGTCTTAATTATCAAATATAAGCCCTAAAAGCTAATGGAGACACTGTTTAATATACATAAAGCACTGTTTAATATACTACGCTGAAAGTGATGAACGCATGCACAGAAAGTGACGAATTTCGGCAGAAGGAGAAACACAACAGCTAACAATAAATGATGCTTATTGCAACATGATGCACTTATAAAACGATCGAATACACGGTACGCTCAATAAGTTGTAGGATTACCGCTGGGGGCGATACAGGCAACAACACATCTGAGTACAGACGCAAGGAGCGTGCAGGGGCTAAATGTCCATTCCTTGTTAATCATTTGCCACAGTTCGTCTTCTTAACGGGGCGGTTTCAACACACACAAGCGAGGTCAATCACGTCCCAGACATGTCCTATGGGTGAGAGATCTGGTCATATAGATGGCCAAGGAAGCACCTTTGTAACTTGCAAGTCATGTTGGCTGAAATGCGTCATGTGCGGCCTGGCGTTGTGGTAAATGGTATTCGGCACGCACTGAAGGAGGAGTAGTTTTATCGGAGGAAGAACGTCATCCGCGCATCGTTGCACAGTCATACTGCCAACAATACGGACTAGTTGTGAGCTGCTATCGTAGTCTATGCCGTCTCAAACCGTGACTGCGCGTTTTCTTGTAGTATGGCGTTCCACAGTTGAAGCCAGATTGGACTTGTCCTGACATCTCCGAATCATACACAATGACTGTTACTGCTTAAACAAAAGGGTGGTTCCTCGAAAAACACCCCAATATGCCACTTCAAAATCCACGTGGCTCTCTCCCGATATATCGCAAACGGAGGTGCCTGTGCTGTTGGCTCAACCTTCCTAACGGACACCATGCGTGTAGTAGGGTGGAGCGAAAAAAATATTTTAAAAAAGATAACAAATAAAATAAATAAATAACAACATTCTCAAGTAGTAGAGAGGCATGTGAGACTAGTGATAGAAGCTTCATTTGCAACATGTGGTGCAGAAGCCAGGGATGGATTCATACGCAGTCGAATGAAGTCCCGGAACGAATTTACGAAGTTGGACACCAAGATGAATATTTTGGTTCTCTTGTGGAACCTGAAGATGATTAAGCTGAAACTGTTTTACTGGCATTTTTTTACCAATGACAACCATGTATTGGGTCAGGAAACAAAATGTAAAAAAAATCGTTAAAACAATTGTTAAAAAATAGTTTGATGTTTTCATTAACATTAACATTGATTTTTTATTTACCTCATGTGGAACCTGAAGTTCATGGAACAGAACTATGTGTTGGGTCAGGGAATAATAAAATTTGAAAACAAAATTCTTGCCTTTTTCACTCCATCTTAGCATGTAGGCCACCGATTGCCAATTAGCGAATAATAATTTTTGTCGATATAGAAGCCTCAAGAATGCCCTTCACCTGTTGCAAGTACATATAATCTATCACTTAATATGAATAAATTAACTTCTCCCATCGAATATAATCAACAGATTATTGTAATAATTTGTAATATTTGTTTTATAAACACGGGATATAAAAAAGTTCTAAATATTCCTTCTACAGTGCAATCTTTAAATGACATTCAATCTGGATGATCAATCGATGTAGAACAGGATGAGTTTTATTCAGCAGCCATCTCTGCCTAAACATAGAATTATTGTGATCTTACCTCCATGTTAAAAAATTACGATGTTGGTCTCTTGTAGCACATAAAACCATTGCCTGTGCCCTTTTCAGGTTGTAAGGTATTTCTCCTGCCTTCGTGGTCTAGTGGTCAGAACACTGGGCCGGTATTTCAGAAGTCCGTGGTTCGATTCCCGGTGAAGGCGTTGCTAATTTTTCAATCTCTCTTGCTTCTAAAAAATCCTAATGTCTCTACAATGGCGCTCGAACTAAAAAGGTCGTGGATGATGAATCTCCACACCCAGGATTTGGCAATTGGGTCTCCTAAAATCCCCAGTCACCCTCAGTGAGCCGGTGTTTCAGAGGTCCGAGGTTCGATTCCCGGCGAAGGCGTTGCTCATTTTTCCTCTCTCCGGCCTCCAAAAAATCCTAATGTCTCTACAAGGTCTTCAGTGTATATTGCATACAGCTTTAGGTTTTCTACACTACCGCTTCTCACCTTAAACATTATTTCCACCATTGTTCTTACAATTATTTAGTTTTCACCAAATCAATTTACATCCTTTAATGCCACATATTATACATATGCAGAGCTTATTTGACTTGTTAATCTATTCTTTTCCAAAGAAATGAACCCAAATATATTTGCTATACTGTAGGGTTTATAATTATTTTAACTAACATTTATTTTAAGTTTAAACTATCTTTCCTGTCAAGCCTTACTTTCCCCTGGAACTGCCAATGCCAGAATATGTAAATTTGAGTAGAACGCGCAAGCATTCAAATTATCAGCGGAAGTAGTATGGTTTAAATAGAAGGAAACGAGTTCGGTGAGAGAGTTATTCTTACTTCGCGAGCGCGGAGGTAGAAATCGAGAATTAAAGAACCCCGCGTTGCGGCCTATGTGCTTGGCGGGAAGTAGTTGCAATTGTTCCAGTGAGCTTCAAGTCTGCTGAATTAGCGGCGGTATTTTGTAAAACGCGGTGAGTTAGTTATTTTAGAGAGCCTCGTAGTTAGAATATTGTCTTTACTTTCTTTTCAGGTTTTTATTTTTATTTGACTGCCTAGTTGGCACAGTTTGTAAGCGTCAAGAGGACGCAATTGTAATTTAGTACGTTGAATAAAAAGGGACTTAAACCCTTTATAAGACTCTGTGGTTGATACAAGCTTTCACAGTCACCTCTAGGTTGCGTGCTAGTTAGAGGCGCGCAACGTTATATTGGCGCCCGAACACTTATCGAACTGAAATGGCCGAAAACTGGATGGAAGCCGCTGGACAACAACAAGAGATGACAACGCAGTTAGAAGGATTTGGATACCTGGTCCAGACTTTGAGAGCATCAATCAAGCCAAACGTCCATTTCGACGGAAAAAATTCGGTGGCGGTATTTCTCGAAGGTCTAGAAAACCACTTTCAGCTCTACCCTGTGCCTGAAAGACAAAAAGTCGCCATCGCCACATCAGCACTAAGAGGACAGGCCGCGCTATGGTGGAAAAATATAGGAAAATTTCTAATAGGTGAATTTGGAAGCCCGACGTATACATTTGAAAATTTCAAAAAATCGTTAGTAAAGGCCTTCCCCATTGTGAAAGATCGCGCACGGCTGGAAGCCGAGCTATATAGTTTCTATCAACGGGATACAGCACAATTGACGGACTTTATTTTATGAAAAATCAAACTAACGGATATGTTGTATGGGAAAAAACCCGATGGTGAGATAATTGAAATAATATTACCAAGATTGTTACCCGCTGTCCAAGACTACTTTGAAATTAGAAACCCAACCACATTGCAGGAACTTTTCGAATTGGCGGTGAAGTTTCAAAATCGCAGAATCGCGGAAAGAGCGAGAGGGAAAACATATTCTCAAAGTACCAGAAGGAAGGAGGAAACAAGAAATGGAAATCGCTCATATGGGGGAAAGAACTATCAAGCTAACGCATCGAAACTTGAAGGGCAAGGCCCAAAAAGAAAATTTGAAAATAAGCATCCGCGTACCCAGAAGACACAGATTGAAAGGAAAGCTTTAAACGACTAGAGGGGCCTGTGAAAGGGAGGGTCCAGACCCCGGAAGTTTTAGAAAAACCCTCAAATAGACATCTAAATACAGTCATCGTAAAAAACTCACAGCTACCAATTATACAAGTCCTGGTTGGCGATGTACCAGTAGAAGCCCTCATCGATACAGGAGCAGAAGGAAATTTCATGAGTGAAAAGTTCTTCAAAAAGAATTTTTATAGGATACGACTCTTTAAAACCAGAAATACGGAAATTATAGCGGCGCAAGGAAAAACATGTCACTGCATCGGGAAAGTATCATTGAACTTACAGATAAAAGAGGAAAATCTCAAAGTATTAATTTTTGCGGTGAAACACCTCCAACACTCTCTTATTTTAGGTATGGACTTTTTAAGGGCCGCGAGGGCCAAATTAAATTTTCAAGATAGTTCCGTGGTGCTGGAGATGGACCAGAGGGTGGTGGAACCGGTGGAGACACCTGAATTGGACCTTAGCCATTTGAATGACCAGGAAAGTAAAGCAATACAGCAAGTGGTGAGTAATTTTTCTCATTTGTTTTCAGAAAAACCGGGAAACTGTCAGATCGTGACTCACAAGATTCAATTAAATGCCGAAAAACCTTTTAGGACTAAACCTTACCGCTATGACAAACAAAAAGACGTAATCATCGAAGAACATATTAAGGAGATGTTAAAGAATAAAATAATAACGCCCATAAATAGTGAATACGCGAGTCCAGTCGTATTATGTAGGAAAAAGAACGAGTTTCCTCCTTCGGATAAAAGGGCTTGGAGGTTTGCTATCGATTACAGAAAACTTAATAGCGTTATTAAATTCCCAGTTTACCCTTTGCCGGTTATAGAGGAAATTATTAGAAAGATTAAATCTACAAGATACATGACTACGTTGGAATTAACGTCTGGCTACTATCAAATAGCTATGAGACCCGAATACATACATAAAACCGCGTTTATAACAAAATCGGGCACTTATGCATTTTTTACGCATTCTCTTTGGGTTGTGTGGGGCCCCGTCAACATTCCAGAGAGCTATGGACATTGTTCTAAAGCCTGTCCTAGGAAAACCGACTTTAATCTATCTAGATGATATAATTATAACGAGTAGTACGTTGGAACAACATATTAAAGACCTAGAAGAAGTTTTTAAATTATTAAAAGAGGCCGGTCTTACAATTAACGCCTCAAAATGCAAGTTCACAACTAAAGAACTTAAATATCTCGGTTATAAAATTTCGCAAAAGGGTATAGAAACGCAAGATTCAAAAATAAAAGCTATTAAGAATTTCCCACCGCCCAACACCGCCAAGAAACTTTCGTCTTTCCTTGGACTATGTTCTTACTATCGATCTTTCATAAAAGATTTCGCTAATATTGTTGAACCACTCTTAGTAATCAAAAGAAAAAGGAGTAAATTTACGTGGACAGCGGAAGCTAACACGGCTTTTGAAAGATTAAAAGAAGCGCTTATTAATGCCCCTGTTTTAAAATTCCCTGAGGGGGACGAAAACCTGGAAATTGCGGCAGATGCATCAGACTATGCGGTGGGTGCGGTTCTTATGCAAAATAACCATCCGCTGGCATTTTTTAGTAAAACATTGAATCAAACACAAAGGAATTATACAGCTACAGAAAGAGAAACATTAGCCGTATTAATGGCTGTACACAAATTTCGAGTTTATTTCGGCAAATCGCCAGTAACAGTCTTTTCGGATCATGCGGCTGTTGGTAGACTTTACTCGGGAAAAAACCTAACGCCCAGGTTAATAAGATGGGCTTTAAAACTCCAAGAATATAATATCACAATAAAATATAAACCGGGTAAGGAAAACAATGTAGCTGACGCACTTTCTCGTATAAAACTGGACGATGAAGGTAATGAACTTAAATGCGCTGTATTGACTTCAAAAATTTTAGATTCTAGAGATACGGTTATTACTGAACTGAAAGCTGATCCTGAATTTGGAAATATCTATGCTTATTTGAAAGACCCCGAAAGCTTTGAGCACACAGATATCGATGCGATAAGAAATAGAGCAAAAAACTATGAAATAATAGATAATTTATTATTCTATACGAAAACAACGAACGAAAATCTTGAGTATAAGCCAGTCATCCCAGCCTCGCTTCGATTAAGCATTTTGAAGGAGTTGCACGAAAAAAAAAACAGCGGGCCATCTCGGGGTCAGAAAGACTTTAAAAAGGGTACGCGAGGCGGTATATTTCCCGCAATTATACAAAATAGTAACGGCGTATGTCAGGTCCTGCAATCAATGTCAGTTAATAAATGATATTAATTACAGCCCGGCCGGGTACTTAAATAGCATTCGCGCTATATTTCCGAATGAAATTTTAGACATAGATCTCCTTGGTCCCTTCCCCCAGAGCGAGTTAAATAAAAATCGTTTTCTTTTAGTAATAGTAGATCATTTTTCAAAATGGATAGAAATTGTTCCACTTAAACGCGCGTCAGCCAAAACAGTCGCAGATGCATTCTTACACAGATACATTTTAAAATACGGTGCACCGATAAATGTCATTAGCGATAACGGAAAACAATTCATTAGTCAAATATTTGAAAACATATGCAATGGACTTGATATACGCCATATCAAAATGGTTCCGTATAGACCACAGGCTAACATAGCAGAAAGAGTTAATAAAAACATTGTAAAAATAATTCGCAGTTACGTTAGCACACATCACAAGCGCTGGGATGGCTACATAAATGAATTAGCTTATGCTTTAAGAACGGCACATCATGATACTACGGGAAAAACTCCAGCAGAATTATTTTTAGGCAGAAAGTTAATTACGCCTTTAAATAAATTATTCTTTGTGCAACAAAGAGAGCAGGAATTTAGACAAAAGGACGTGCAAAAACTAATTGATCAGGCGCTTAAAACTTCGAATACGGCAAGAAATAGACAAAAGTTATATTACGATAGAAAACGCCGTGAAGCAGATTTTAAAGTTGGGGATAAAGTATTGAAACGGAAATTTTCTTTATCAAGTGCCCCAAACAATTTTATGGCAAAGCTAGCTCCAAAGTTTGAAGGCCCCTATGTAATTCAGGAAATCAAAGGAGTAGTCTTATATCTTAAAAACGAGAGAGGGGAAATCTGTAAAGCAAGTCCCGACCAGGTGAAAAAATACTATAATCCAAATGATTTTGAAATCCTTAAAAGTTTCTTGCAGGACTCAAGTCTAAACGAAATAGAAGGGCCAGAGACTGCAACAACTATTCCACCACCCAAGAAACGGAGAACTGAAGAGAGACCTAGCACTTCTACAACCCGGACGTCGGTATCAAAAAGAAAAAAGGATTTTCAAACTCCGGCGTTTAAGAAAAACAAAAATACAGATGAACCGGGTAAAGAAACCGTGGTAAAGACGAAAACACCACCTATAAAAGATGGCAGGAGAAATTACACATCAAGGAGAACGCGCACACGGCCACAGAGTCAGGTACCAGCAAGGCCGCCGTTCCGGAAACTGAAACGCCAACAGGAGGCACAGAAGTACGAGGAACAGAAGAAATTCAAGGACTCCAGACCGGAGGACGTCAAGACCAGCCGTCCCAGGCAGAAACGCAAAGGACAACAACCAGACGATTACTCCGTCAAGAGGCCAGCATGTAGAGGACGCAAAAGAAAGATCAATGGGGACGACACGCGGAGATCAACAAGGAGAAGATTGACATCCATGACACCTCTAACTTGGGATCAATTTTGTCAAATACGGATGACGGAGTTTCAAGCATCGAAAACTCAAAGATAAGTTAAAACCTTCTATATTTTTTTTTTCTCTTTTGTTCCGAAATGTTATGCATAAGTACGAAGTTCTATGTTTTGACGAAAGTCAATATGTCTCGGTTGAGACTTAGTTTTGTTTTACTTTATTTAGCTAAGGCAAAAGTATTATTTTCTTTAAGTGTAAAAGCTAAAAACAAGCATTTTCTGTTGGTCGAAAGACTAATTCTGTTATGTTAAAGCCAAAATTTGGCCGGAGATAAAAATAACTTCGTATTCTTGTACTAATAAGAATTTTAGTTCCAGTACCGCCAGCTTGGCGAAGAATGAGTAAAGTAAAAATTTATTTTCTCTTATTCATTTTATGGTAAATTGTAAAAAGCATATGTATTAAACTTTTGTAAATGTATGTAAATACTTGCATGTTATGTAAAAGTAGAATTTAGTCTAGAAGCATAAAATTGTAGATGCTAAAAGTGAATGCTTAAAAGCAATGAAGTCAAAATTTAAGTATTAAACTGTAAAGTCATGCTTTAGAGCGAAAGCCTGCATGTTTAAAGATGAATGAGGGGGAAGTTAGAATGAATGTGTTTTGTAGGGTTCTCCACCTACATTTGAATTTTTAAGAATATTAAAGTAGCTCATTGAGTTGTAGAATGTCGAGTAAGGTGTGTCTATTTGGTTGTTGATTTCTAACAAATCATGGTGGTTAGGGGAAGTGTTGTAAAACTAAAACACGAATATTCCCGTTTGACACCACACATGGTGGAGAGCCAGGGTAAAGTTAAATTAATGCTTGAAAAATTGAATGAATGTGAAGTAAGCAATAACTAAGAAAAACGAATCGTTAAAAACAAAAATTTATTGTGTCAAGAAAGTGTAAATTATAATGTATGTAGAAAGATACTGATACTTATTCCTTCCAGATGCTGGAAGGAAGGACCAAGATTGATTGATGAAGTCCAGGAAAAGTTGCTGTAAGAAGAAAGCTTTGTAACGACTAACAGAATTTTAATTGTTACATAAGATTTTTTTGTGTAAACGAGGCTTTCGCCAGTTAGTTCAGAATTAGATAAACTTACAACAGGTCGTTTGTAGGACCTGCTTCCAAGTTTTCCAAATTCTGGCAGCGGCAAATGTAGGGTTTATATTTATTTTAACTAACATTTATTTTAAGTTTAAACTATCTTTCCTGTCAAGCCTTACTTTCCCCTGGAACTGCCAATGCCAGAATATGTAAATTTGAGTAGAACGCGCAAGCATTCAAATTATCAGCGGAAGTAGTATGGTTTAAATAGAAGGAAACGAGTTCGGTGAGAGAGTTATTCTTACTTCGCGAGCGCGGAGGTAGAAATCGAGAATTAAAGAACCCCGCGTTGCGGCCTATGTGCTTGGCGGGAAGTAGTTGCAATTGTTCCAGTGAGCTTCAAGTCTGCTGAATTAGCGGCGGTATTTTGTAAAACGCGGTGAGTTAGTTATTTTAGAGAGCCTCGTAGTTAGAATATTGTCTTTACTTTCTTTTCAGGTTTTTATTTTTATTTGACTGCCTAGTTGGCACAGTTTGTAAGCGTCAAGAGGACGCAATTGTAATTTAGTACGTTGAATAAAAAGGGACTTAAACCCTTTATAAGACTCTGTGGTTGATACAAGCTTTCACAGTCACCTCTAGGTTGCGTGCTAGTTAGAGGCGCGCAACGTTATAATACAAACGATAGATTCCCAAAATTTTTTATTTTGTTTTTCGACAATAGTTCTTTCGACATCATCGGCGACAGCATTGTCTCACATGCTACTGCATCACAAATAATTTTAATTTCTGCTGAAATGTCACCTTTTTATCACTTTTTTTTTCACAAAAAGTGATAAAAACACTCCTTTTAAATGATTTCAAATATAAGTCACATTTAAAAAGGAGTGCACTAAAAATAATGTTGGCATTTACTGTCACGGATGTTCATGCCTTTCTATTATTAGTACCTTAACGTTTTCATATAAATTGTCCATTTCGTTTTTAATTATGCATATTTTAAGTGTAGGTGAAATATTTCTTTGTGTATAACCAATATGTAAGAGAAAACAATTAAACTGTGTTGTTGTTCTAGTGACTTAATCTCATTTGTCTGACAGTAACATCAGAACAAGCCCACGATATTAATCGCAGCAAGAAGAGCAATATTGCGCCTGTCGTTGTCTCGGGTCCGAGGGTCTTCCACCCCTCTTCTTCAACCATCAACTTCTTAAGAGGACTTTCAGCTCACCGCATATTTAAATTAACCCCATGCCGCACATAGACTCTACATTTGTAAACATCCATCCCTTCTCCGGAATTTGAAGGGCCCTTCGGAACAGCATCACAGTGACATCAATATTAAGTGGAATTTCACTTGCGGGTAGAAGATGTAGGCTGAAGAAGTAAATTTTAGTGAGCTTGGGGGTGGAATTGTGACACTTTGATTTGCTAGAAACTGCTAGACGATAATGGAACTGTGTGACATCGTACTGCTATGCGGCAGAAACCTGTTATTCGATTGAGGTTTTTAGGCCTCAAGCCCTGAATTGTGTTCATAAACCTGTTCTTTATATCTTATAAAATATCGAATTCCCCGTCAGTCCCTCGGTAACAAAATCTTGTGATTGCTTTCCTTTCCATTCGAAACCCAGTCATCAACATGTTCTTTAATCAAGATCTTTGAAACCGAAATCTCTGCGGCCAAAATGAACCTCCTCCGACCTCAGCAGACGATTGTCATTTTATCTGCAGCAGATTTCATTTCTCGTCACACTTTTTTGTAAGAAATTAGGATTAATGCATACATTTTGTACAAATCATGATATATAAACACCAGTCTTATTGTCTTATTTCATGTTCATGCTTTTAACAGTGTTTTTGTTGACGAGCTGTCATTTGAAAAGACACATAACGATTTTTCAACAATATTGTCGAACTTTTTCAATATTCATTCGAGACTGCCAATGACAGTCGTTCTTGGATTCATCATCAGCAGCTTCAATCCCGTACCAAGGGAACAAAACAATGGACCATGCTACTGCTTGAAACCGTGCCCTTTACACAGCATCTCAAGTGTATGTTTCGGTTGCTACTTTTCTCGCTTAACAACAAAATTTTATCGCTATTCTTTGCTCAGATTTCAAATATCTGACAGCATGTGTTCATTATATTAATGGTTTAAAATTATTGCACTGTGCGGATAATATATGCTTTGTGTTTCTTCAGGTAACTCCTAACTTCAATATAGAGTTTTTCACTCCTACAAGGCCTGGAATGCGACGTTATTCAGCAGCAGCGGTTTGTGCTACAGATTTGCAACGTACTGCGGGACAAGTACCCGGAGGAGCTCCCAATCAAGCCTCCAGTATTCTACAACAGATTGGATCTGGTGTGGTAGGTTCCTTTTTATAATTAGATTTCGTCTGTAAAAGAAATTTATGAAATAAAAAATTTCTAAAATTTTAAAAGAGTAATTATTCAGATAATTATTCAGATGCAAAAAAATCTCTTACTCCGCGCCACTTTTATATACCTCCTTTGAACTGTTGAAGGTATAAAATATAGATAGACTAGGCCTTAACGGCTCTTATTATTCTTAAGAGTCGTTTCGATTAATCTCCTGTACTCCAGCTGCGTAAAGGAGAGCTTAAAAAAGGACTTTAGGTTCTCCTTATCGAGGCAAAAGCGAAAGGGCAGTGAGTAATAATAAATCGGTTGCTCTTATAATTGATTTGGAAAAAGGTGGTGTGATATATACTCTTCAGCCAGAGTAAGATCATGTAAGCATCAGAGCCGTGTTTGCTTATCGATAAGTTTAGCCCAAGAAGTCAGTTTTAATTAATAATTTAGTGAAAATACTGTCGGAAAGGGAGAAGAAAGAGGAAATAGAAAGAACTGGAGGACTGAGTGCGAGACTGATTGTTAAGCAGCCTTAATGCGATAAGTAAAAGACACAACAAGGAAAAATCGACGGAACCAAATCGAGTACGGAGAACAAGAGAAATGAGAAATACTGATACGAACTGAGTTTAATTTGCAAGGATCAGCTTTCAACTGAAACGCGCTATTCCAATCCGATACTTAGAGGGACGGAGAAGGTGAATATACGATTACAAGAAAGGACAGTATTCATCGAGTACCTTTACTGTGCTGCGAATGTATCCCAAAAGGGTCTTTCTAGACTGTTTTATGCAGTAAACACTTGCCAAGTACGGATTTGAGGAACACTATTTCACATGTACACGGTATTTTAATTTTTTCTATTTAATTTTCCAACGTTAGAATTTCATTCATACGAGATTTTATTTTCATTCGGGAACAGTAAATGAGCTGGTATCCAAATTACTTGCCATCGTCTCGGCGAAGAAGTGTTTAACACTTTTCAATCTAAAATGACACTCAAGAATTCCTACAGATTGCAAAAGCAATTTTTCTGTGAAGAATTTTTAGCTATGGAAGAATTAGAAGTCAAGAAATTGATCGAAGAAAGACGACTGAAAAATCGGATGATGACAGCAAAAGCAATTTTGTTTAAGAAGGTAAATGGGCTTAGAAGATATTTTAAACTATTTGTTAAAAAAGGCAGAGGAACTGTCTGATTTTGCAATATAGATTGGTCCAAATGAAAAAATAAGAGCACATTTTCTGAGAGACATTGAAAAGGCGTACGATCTTTACCACGAAACTTATACAGAATATTGCATCAGTCATTGTTCCAAGCAAAATCCACCAACTTAAAAAAAACTTACCAAGTACTTAATAATCAGGAAAGAAAATCCTTTGAAGTAACATTTGTTTTGTACTTTTTTAATTACAACAATATGTCTTTTTTTTATTTATAAATATTTTCTTAGTCTGAGTAATAACCTAATACGATTTTCCATAAAAAGTTAACTTTGCGGAACGCGATGTTGTTCTACGCGCAGTGTACTAATGACGTAACATCAGCGTTACTGGAGTTCTTGGAATTTTAAGGTGTTGTTACTAATGCTCGCTTGTCTGACCTATAGTCAGTCTAAGTCCACGAGATACCTCAACGCGAGGAGCGCAAGGTACGCCAGTCGTTGGCAACAGCCTTGAGCACCTTACAGGTGACAGTGCGATTTAGTTCAGTTCCGCCCCCAATTTTGATGTAAAGCATCCCAAGAGGGCGGGGCCGATGGTCTCCCACCCTCTCTGCTTCCACCAAACCACACGAGAGGACTTTCGGCTCGCCACATATTTAGAGTGTCGCCGTGCCGCACCGACACTTTGCATTTACAAACATCCATGCCGGAGCCGGGTCCTTCTCACGCCAGTCAACGACGCTAACCACTATACCGGTTGAGCGGCGAAATTTTAATGCTATAAATGTATATGTAAATCTATTTTTAAATATGCCGATTGTTATAAATGTGCTTTGTTCCAAAATTACATGTAAATTCATCATTAGAAAAACTTTATTTATGACCTAACATCTTTCTTAGTAATTTTATATTGTATGATTTTATACTATGGTATATTTTGTATTGATTGGCATATCCATATATGTGTAAACATAAGGAAATATTAAAAATGAATATTAGAAAATTATAGGCTTATTTTGTTTACCTGTCCTATATAGTCCTATATACTTTCTATTGCAAATTTAACCTGGGTTGATTTGGTTGCATAAATACCTGGTACATTAAAATAATTTGGATTAATAAGAATCAAAATGGTATATATCAATTCAAACATGATTTCGCTATCTTTTTATCTTCTTGGCACATTAAAATATTTTAACCATATGAAAAAACATTAAAAAGAAATTGAGTTCTTAGGAAAACCTGGAGTTCCCTATAGTTTCTCTAAAGCTTCCGTAAGTCAAAATCAAAATTGAGAAGATATTTTGAGTACTGTATCGGAAAGCTAAAGATCTAAAATAATTAAGTAATTAATAATTGTTAATAATTGTTTTATTTCTGTTCTGATTATTACCTAAAATAGTACAAAACAGAACAGTTTTTCGCGATAAATTATTAATAAAATAATGTTTTTCTTTTTCTTTGTGATATAGAATACACCCAACGCTGATTATTTTCGACTCTTCTTTGCGTTAACGTTCCTCAGAATAGTAAGGATTCCACAAAAAGTTACAGTTACCGGTTTTCCAAAGTCGACAAAAGAGTTTTAAGGGTAACCGAATGAACAATGTTTAAAGACCATTGTCCTATACCAAGTAGGAAAGTCCGGTCAACCGGTATAGTGGTTAGCGTCGCTGATTGCCCTGCTGAAGGGCCTGGGTTCAAATCCAGGAGAAGGCGTGAATGTTTGTAAATGTATAGCATCGTTGTGGCATGGCGGCACTCGCATGTTTTTACCCTGAGCCGAAACCCCTCTCATGTGGTTTGGTCAAAGGCGAGAGGGGTGGAAGGCCCTCGCAACCATCCCCCCGGGATGCTCTCCATCAAAATTGGGGGCAGAATCGCACTGTCACCTGAATGGTACTTAAGGTTATTACCAACATCAGGCGTAATGTAGCACTTCTTCCCACGAGGAATTTCGTGGGCTTGGGCTGACTACGTCAGACAAGTGAGCATAAGCAACAACAAAAAGTAGGAAAAAATAGTTCTTCCGAATAATTTCTGATCACCTTCAATAAAAGGGTGTTAAGAGCTTTGATAAAGTAAAGATAACGGTTGCGCTTCCCGCGCTTGGATGGTAAGTAGACAAATTTTGGCATGGAAATAGTATATGTAACTTTTCCTCAAATTTTTTGTGGACTATTAATTACGAAATCGAATCAGAATAATAAATTCCTGTAATTCATTTTTCTGATATTTTTTGCTAATTAAATTTTGTGTAGCATGTTAACTGTAAACTCGAAGCATAATTATAAAATAAATTGAAGAAATGTGCACTCAGCTTGAAGCTATTTCCCTAAAATGCCTAAAAACACTATCTGCAGTGATAAAGAATGTAAATAACGGCAGGTAGAAAAACGCCAATAATTTTTTATCTCTGAAATACAACATGAAATGTACTGTAAATTGCTTAAACTTTTGTTTTTCCAATATGAAAATGAGATCAGTCAGTAGAAATAATTACAAACCAACAGCACATTACTTATTCACCAATTAGGTTTGAAAACATGAAATATTTAAGAAAGGGAAATGTGCTTAAAATCAAATTGCAAACACTTGCCAAAGTAAATACCTTTCTCTTATTCTCCAATCTTTATTTAATTTTTCTTCAATTCAATTCATGATTTCTTCGACTTTTATTAAATAATTGCCACTATTTCAGGTAAATGTTTGGAGTATTGAGTGAGCAATAATTTCTTTCTCTAATTTCAAAAAGATTAGTACTTAAATTTGTAATAAATATGTTAATAATTTTTTATTTAAATTTAGCATGATTTCGAGTCGTAGGCATATTTTGAACATTTTAAAAATATGTAAGAGCATTTTTCTGCTGACGCCAAAGAATACACTTAAATTTTGCTTTGTGGAAAGAACTATGTAAACATTGCTCATATAGTTAAGAAAAGCACTTCTTATGTGTAAATAAAATTAAGAGAAATTCTAGGATATTGAGAAATAATAAAAGATAGCACAATGAAACCTGAGAATCTGAGCTTATATTACGGTGAATTTTAATTAATCATAAATCTGCGGAACGTTGCATGGATATTACTTAACCTCAGAAAGTATATGACACAAACATCGGCAAAAAAGTAACACAGTGTGCCAATAAAATATTGAACTTTTTAGTATGTTTAATATAAAGGAATTTTAATTAAAATCTGTATTGTCTTGTATAAATATGTGTATTTTTTTCTTTTATGTTGAAGTTTTCGGGTAAATATTTTATACATTTGTTTTGCTTCGAGCAAAGAGTTTTATATACGTATGAACATGCACGTACCTTCTGCACTGTATGCAATTCTGGCAGAACTGATTGTAATTGACTTGACAGTATGTAGGAAACATCTCAAGATTTGCTAGCTTTTTAATATATTTGAAATGCTCTTAAATGAGACTGCGTATCTTCGATTACCATAAAATCACGGAATCTCAGCTCTTAGTAGCTCATAAGGCTCAAATTTGGAAATTTATGGAAAATCACTCCCTATAAGAAGGCTGCACTAGCGGCCGAGTATACTGCCCGAGAATATAGTTACTGTCCTAGTATATAGTTACTATATAACTAGCCGAGTATATATAGGGGCCGAGTATATAGTTAAGATCGCTGAATACTGGGAGTTCGGCTTGGGATCCATACTAGGTGAACGGGCTCACTGCTTGGTGGCTTTCAGGGATTTCCTACATGTAACAAAAAGAAAGGTCTTCACGAAAGTATCCCTCCCCTTAGGTAGATAGACGCCATGTGCCTTACCACATTCAAATAGCTTAACCTCTCTCTATATAAGGAAAAGCAGAATGAATAGTTAAAATCGTAGTTAAGTTCGGTTTTATATCAGAGAAAAAACTTAGTCTTCGCTATACAGTTTCAACACTATGCTTTCGATCATTCAATTTTCCAGAGATAATATCTAGTATAAGAAATTAAAATGCAGAAAAACATTATGCAATGTTAAGTAATTAAAATACGGTTATTTCAAGTAAGGAGTTTTTAAGTCCTAAATTCACTCTTAAAGCGCGCTATAAGACTCATTCCTCACCATTTAGTTTTTGTGCTATTTTAGGAATAGAACACTGACGAACTTCCAGCTTCTGGTTTCGAACATTTTTGCTATCTTCCGAGTCCTTGGTTCCTTAAAAAAACGCATAATATTTATTTACATTTTATAGAGGATTTTTGAGAATGCCAAAAGCCATCTGATATACTTGTTATACACTTTAACTTGTGCACGGTTATAAAAACTCATACCACTTCAGGAGTTAAATTTTTGCTCCCGACAGGCTATTCATTTAAGAGGTAATGTGCTAAACTTATCATTAAAAAGTTAACTTCTGTAATGCACAAATTCTAGAAAATGAATTGCTATTCGAAATATTAACGCATAAGAAATCGAACAGAATGAAATATGAGTTAGAAGTTGAAACGTTAAACTTTGATATGAGTCAAGCGATGGGCACAGATGTTGTTAAAGATGTCGCGTCGAACGAAAATCAAACTTACACATTTTCGTCGATTAATCAAGTTCCATTTTTACTAAAATTGTAGAAAATGTTAACGAATACTTCCCTTAATACATTTTAAGTTGACCAGACGCACTTTTCTCAAATATGTGGACTAGTGGATCAAAAATATAGGTCTTAAAGATTCTTTTTTGTGTTTCATATGTATTCGTAAATTAAGATTTTTTTACCAGGTAAAAGATAAATGGCTCACAATTGGCCAAGCAATAAAACCCCTAAACACGTGTAATTTGAGGGGTAATTAACACGTGTAATTTGAGGTTTTTATTTGGGCGAACAGAATGAGTGTTTTCATGTTTTTTTTAGTGTGTAACTTGAATACGGTGTAGGTTTCCTTAAAATGTCCTCCATGAAGGCATTTCTTAGCCAAAATATCTCATGCGTGTTTTGCTTAATCTGAATAATTCAATCTTGGAAAATGTAGACAAAGTTAAACTTTATCTATTTCATTGTGTTTCCAAGAGTGTTTTAGTTATTCTAAAGAAGCTGTGAAGTTTTTTTTTTTTTTTTTTTTTTTTTTTTTTTTTTTTTTGAGACATTAACTAGTAAGCATTTTGAAATCAAATATTCCATTTAAAAGGATGCAGAAAAATCATTTTTTTTCTTTCGTTTATTCATAGTATTCGATGCTATCCAGAATGTCATACTTTCTCTAAATCTGAAGTTGACTTAGATTATTAAATTACAACTTATTAGAACTACTTTTATATCACTAATCGATGTCTCATTAATATAATTAATATCTGTTCATTAATATCTGCTCGATGTATGATTAGAGAACATTTAATAATATTTTCATAATTATGCTTGCGTAACAATAATTCAATGTTGTTAATTATTAAGCCCAACAAATAAAATTTATAACAATTCGGTGTTCATTTTATTATCATTATTTTAATTTTAACATCTGCCTTCAGGTTCTGACATAAATCGTGGGAGTTCCACTTTGATAAGAATTTCTAAATTAAGTTTTGCCAAAGAGAGCTGTAGTTTATTACTAAACAGAAAAGCTTGTGACAGCATCTGAAGGCTGTTTTCAAATGCAGATGGCGTGTAAAATGCAAAGCTTGCATTTCTACCAGCTCATTATCATAAATCTTTTATCGCGCTTTATTTTCGGCTCACTATATGCTTTAATTAAGTAATTCCAAATGCCATGTATTACTTCAGTTAACAATGCATCTTCAGAATAACTGTTAATTTATTTTTTTCTCTTGAGTAAAATTAGTTATCGTTGAAAGCAAACCCATAATTGCTCTTCAGAGCTTTTTAAATTGTAAATTTGTTTTTAATTCTCTAGTACTCTTCTCTCTGATTCACTATTGCTGAATCCACTCTAATGACTGTACCTTTCATAAGGCATTTTGAATTCAGTATCAAGTATTTCGGTATATGATAGCTTAAAAGAGGAATGTAATAAAAGAATAAGCTCTTCATATATGAAAATTAAATTTTCAAATAATGTTTTACTTCCAACTAAAAGCATTATTCAAAAAGACCTTTACTTTTAAATGTGCAAAAAATACATGTAACTTCTCTTAGACTAATGTTTGCAGGTTGTTTTGTTGTTTTTGTATTTACCCAAAAAGCTTTTTTTTTTTTTTTTTTTTTTTTTTCCCCAAAAAGTTTGCGAATTCCTCGATTAGCAGAGAACTTCGAGATTCTATTTCGTTAATCTCTTTAAATTTACAAAATAAGGCAGGAAAACTCTTGCTAAAATAGAAGCAGAAAATGGCAATTTTACTGTCATAATAATTATTATATTCATTCAAAATTTTAGTTTTATTGAAAAATAATAGTATTTATTTCAATTTTTTTACCCTTTAGTAAACAGCACTTAAAAAAACGATTTCTGGAAATGAATAGTGCAATTTCATGAGAGCTTTGTAAAGTATGTATCATGAAAAATGAATTAAAAGTGTTTTTATGTAATTCAGCTACTCGAAAACATTATGTGCATTCTGTGACATAAACATCTACGTATAGCACATGAAGACACACATTTGTAACTCTCTTGAGGTCAATGTCTGGTGCAGCCTGATGAGTAAAATGGTTTTAGTCGAAACTGTTATCAGCTGTATAGCATAAACTGAAAAGTAGTACATATCTTTCTTTTTTTTAATCGAGCAACCAAAACTGCCATTGTAACGAATCTTCTTTTACAAAGATGGAGCACGGTAACATTCTACGAATCATGTATAACACAGCTGAAATCTCGATTACCAGAACAGTGAAATTTAATTTCTAATCTTATGACTGTTAAGGAATTCTGATCTTACCTTGCTAGAGCTCTTTCTCTGGAACTTTATATTAAATAAGGTTTACAAAGAAAGAATTAATGATTTTTATTACCCAAGAAGAGAATTATAAAAGCAACTGCAAGCTTTGCACCAAACTTCCAAAATATTAAAATATATTTTTTTTCATAATTGGTGAAAAATCAAAATAACATTATATTCGTTAAGATATGTTTTGATCATAATAAACTTGATTATTATTAAACTGAATATTGTCTGCGATACTTCTGCAAAAGAATATTAAAATCTAGCAGATCTCTTCAGTAAATATTCAAAAGCAAATCTGGGTGACCTGAAAAAGAACGAGTAATATTTCTCTGCAAATGCTAATTCATCACTTTGAAATTCAACTTTATTCGCTTATTTTAGAATCCTGTGTGTAAACTCTGCTACCGTTTTTAGAAAACAATGTTACTTTTCTTTTTTCGATCAGAAATACATCAAGGCTTTTTAAGAATAAGATTTTTTTACAATTTTTAAAGGAATCTGAGTAGAAGAGAATTGCATTATGCTTGAACTCTTTTTTGAATTCCACAATAAAGTAAAACAATGGATTTTAGAATCCACAATGTTGTGCATCCACACACGTCGTACGGTCCCCTTTAGAACACCGAAAAACGTGTTTTTTTAAATCCGTTTCTTCCAAAAGATGATTGATTTAATATGTTCTGTTGCAGAGAAGAAAATGCTTGTAATAATTCAGGTGAAAAGTTTTCACAGTGCAAAATGGAAACTGTACTTTCAAAGAATCAGCTATTTGATGTAGAATGTGGCATTTTATTTTTTGGATGAAGTTGAAAATGTGGATATCATTTTCCTAAACACTCTTAAAGCCTTCAAAAAGTTTCTTCTTCTATTTTTTATATTTTTTTGTAATTAAATACGGCGGGACTCTATAAGGATCAGCTGTGGTGAAAGTCCATCCGATATACAAAAAATCCAGATAATTTGGCAGATTTTTAACTCTATGGAATACTTACGTAAATCACCCAAGTAAAATAATTTTTTACGTTAATGGTTATTTTATATCAACAATGATTCAACTAAAAAACCGCCTTTATTTCTATAACACAAAATGGAAAAAAAGCTTTTCTCAAGAAAATTCTAAAATCTAGTTACCTTATTATTTTTTAACGTATAACATAGTTCTACTTCAACTGAAATTAACTTTTATTGGCATAGGCCTTGAAACCGAGGCGAAAACATTAAGCTCCTAAATAGTGCGTAACTGTTTTTCAATAAAGATTGCTAGATTGTTATTTGCCGAATCCATATATATGTTGCCTTATATATTATTCTAAATAAATGTAATAATTGTTTGAAATTGCTACTGTGCTGTATTTTAGTTTAAGATTATTTAAATTAACAGAACAATTAGTAACGGGAGTAAATTAGCAATATTCTTAATTTGTTTCTCTCTTAAAGAACAGTTGGTTAAAATTCTCCCAAATTATCTGTAGAGAGATATCTTTTGAGAGAATTTCCTGAGGAAAACGAGCGCATACTCAGGTTGCACTCGAGAATATGGAGTTTTCTTCTCATGTTATGCAAAGTTAACTGGCTTTCTCTATGAAGACATCCTACCAAAGAACGTTAGCCCTTGTTTACATTGTTAAAATCAAATAGTGATCTTAATAAAAATGTGCATTCCGTTCTATTCCTTTTTCAGTTATTTCTAATTCTGATAGTGTGAAATAGAGATAGTTGACAGTATGTCCTTTAACAGTTTACCGAAAGCTACGACTTGGATACCTTCAATACTGTCATTCATAAAATATTTTGATATTATACAGTAGCCACAATATTTCCTGTTTACCCCATTTTAATGTTTCCTGAACTTCAGTACCGAAGATTACAGTAAAAGTTCCATTCTGCTTTTACATTTAATGTTAGAGTTTTCGTGTTCATTATATTATTATATTCATAGGAACTTTCGATAATTATCCGAATTTGCCAAAGAGTTTTCTTCAGTTCATTTTTTCTGCAAAACTTTTGTTTTAGATTACAATCTTGTCTCATATATTTTTTTTTCCTTTTCAGCAACAACTCTTTTCCGGAAAATAAGTAAACAACTCCTATCTTACTTTGGTGACCAAATAATCATGCTGAAAGGTCCAATATTCCAAATGGAAAAAGAATACGTAATCATGGTAAAATATATCCCCCTTTTCTTCATATATCCTTAATAAAAGTAGAAACTCAATTATAAGTATATAATCCTTTTTTTTGCAAGACAAATGTTAGTCTTGCACTCGACAATCTGTACAAATGATGAAATTTAGAATTACTGAATAGTATTTCTCAACATTCGATGACTATCAAGATTTGGTGGATTTTGATACTGCAAGTTAATGGACAAGCGTGGCCTGCATATATCGAAGATGGAATTTTCGTACTGTAATGTAAGAAATATCATATAATTGTTAATATTTTCCTCCCTATTCATACAAATTTTAAGTGTGGATGTCATAAGTATATTATAAACGTTTTAAAAGATTTTTATAGTTGTGCGTATGTTGACCTTCCTTACAGTGGATTCAATGTTGTGTGCATTTAACGTTTAATTAAGGCAGAACTGGACTTGACTTAGGAATAAAGGAGCTATGTAAAAGCTAATATATAATGCACAAAATATGCGTATTTTTGGTATATAAAATGAAATAGATTAAGAAAGACGGTGAAAAGTTGTTTATCGCACTAGCACTCGTGCCTAGATATATTTTCTATGTAAATAAATATTTGCTAATGTTAATTAAGAAATATTTTAAAGTACTGAGTATCAGCAAAATAATATAAGGAAACCTAAACATTCTGAAACAAAGTATGCATCAATTGTAATCTGCATTATATTCTTCTGTACCTCTATCTTAGGGAATGTATGATTATTACCCATAATATCTTATTTTAATAGTATCTTAGATGATATATGTAAAACAGTTTTTCTTCAAAGAATACAGTTGATGATTTCATTTTGGAAGCCAATAATCGCTGCAAATGATAAGTAAACTGAAAATCGTTTCAATCTGAAATTATCCGCGAATCAGATAATTACTTTTTAACCTATAAGTATTTTATTAATAATTATTCCATTACAATTGGAATTTTTCCTTTATTTTTCAATCTCTTCTTCTTTTATCATCTACACTGAACTAGTATTATGAAAGCAAAGCTGCATATAATTAGTATTTTCATATCCTCTTCTAAGAACTAGCTGAAAAACACTTTCATAAATGATTTATAGCATAAACTTTATAATTAGTATATTAATTAGTATAAATAATAAATAACTTTGTAAATTTTATCAGTAATGAAATTCCGAAAGAAACGCACGTAAGCATTTCTCCCGGAATAAATATATTTTTCTTATACTGAATTGGGAACAGTAGCTTGATCAAGTACTAGAAACATGTCGCGATAAAAAATAATATCAGTTTGTACAAGTATCACACACGTTTTTTATTTATTAACTTACTTGTTTGTTGATTATTATTTTTGTTACTATTATTATTATTAATTTTATGATTATTGTTAATTTTTTTATTATTATTAAAGATAATGAACTGATGTAAGCAATCCTTTTACAAAGCGTTTCACCCAACAGTATAATTTACCCTGATTTTCTTTAAAAACTTTTGTTGTCATAAGTACAAATCCCTTTTTTTATACAAGATAATAAAAATGTATAAATCGTTTTGTTATCACCGCACAGCGTTTATTTCTCCGCCTCATCTGACTGCACTTTCAGACAGTCTTCTTTTGTATGCTTTTTATGAAGCGAAACACGCTAAATGGAAATGAAGTGGGGAAAATAATTAAGCGAGACGTCTTTTTTCTGCAGCTGTTGTTTCCATGGTTAGGAGTCAATTCGAGCGGAGTAAATTAACCTTGAATTAATTATTTTAAAATAACAGATCATAGTAAGTACATCTTATAATTATATGCGGAAGTCTGATGTAAACAGTAAAAAGGTAACACATTTTTTATTAATCTTTTACTTGTGAATTTATAAAACATAAGCTTTTGTTTAGGGTAAATGTTATATATGGCTGACATTTTTATTTATTTTTATTTTTATTTTATCAGTTATCAACTGAAAAGATTTTCTTGAACACATTTCTAAAGGAATTTCTGTCATTTTCTCCCCACAACCCGCAATTGTATCCACTATAAAATCTTTATAATAAAGAAAAACTTTATAATAAACATAAATTTGAAAATCTAGTTACCTATTATTAAAAAAGTATGTTCATTTTGAACATTTATGGTTAATAATGTATGCTATGTGAAAACAATTAAATGTCAGAACCGTTCTTGAAAGCGTCTTCATTGAATTGGGAACAGTAGACGTTTATAACGTTTCAGACTTTCGCCAACATTTTAGCGGAAAACGACAGACAAAATCTGCGAATCATTTTAAAATTCTATCTTCTCGTTTTGTTGTTCCTTTTTGGTTTCAGTGCATGAAAGTGTCTAGCACTGACAGAATTTTGGTAGTGTTTTAGCATATAATGCATAACAGTTTTATTAATACTTACCTGGGAAGATACTTTTCTTGAAGACTTTTCGTTTCAACAGACAAAGAAATTATCAGTCGTTTAAGCTTCTCAGCAATTTCTTTGATTTAATTTACAAAAGCCATGAACACCTATATTTAATCATCAGCAATAAATATTGTTGTTCTAATATAATTAGTATACAGATCGTGTACAAAACTGCAGAACTAAGGTCATAGAAGGATTCTGTTTGTTGAAATTTTGGTAATGAATCTGGTTCAATCTCCTGTTTATTTCCGAGATATGAAGTCACCTAAATTTGGGTAACAATAGAAATAAAATGTCTATTTCCGAGATATGAAGTCACCTAAATTTGGGTAACAATGGAAATAAAATGTCATGCTAGTAAAAATGTCACAAGAATTAAGATGATTACATTAAGGAAGACAGTAAATAATCAGATACCAGGGAAACAATCATTATTTGGAGTATTATGAACACTAGAATCATCAGTTGAAGAAATGCTTTTAGATTAATTGAGAGATTGAATAGTTAAGCTTTCGAAGGACAAAATAACAGAGTACTTTCCTTATTTCTGTAAAACTGAATAATCTTTCTTCTAATCTACAAAGTCAGTTAAAAAAGTGTTTTCTTTGAATTTTACATATTATATTTGTGTCTTGAAGAAAAGTACCGTCTAGAAAAAATATGTCATAAAATATATTTTACGAATTTATTTTTTTTTTTCATAAATTTGCATTTTATCTTAATGTTTAATTGGTTTCATATTTTCAAGTATATCTCTAACTGCAACAATATATAAAATAAATCTCTGGAAGCAAATGTTTAACATTTAAATTGTTCAATTTACTCATGAAACTGGTATATATGAATTTGGGGGCGGGTATAAGGTTGCATTTGAAGAACATTTTAATGTTAAATAATTCTCTATGTGAAATACAGGCATTCCTTATAATATGAAGATATTAGATTCCTTAGAATCAGAGATTAATTGAACTCAGTTATCCAAACCAAAAATCTAGTACAGCAATCAGAGAATGTAAAATGTGAGGAGGAAAACTCTACGATTTTCATTTTTCAACTAATACAAATATGTTTATTGAAACAATAAATTATTGAAAGTACTCGATATTAATATTAAATTAGATACTAATACGTTCTTGTTATCATTACTAATCACCACTGGATAAGGGCATTTTCATTTGGGGAAATATCCTCAACTGTGAAATTGTCTTACGTACACTTATACGTCTGTGTTCTGTGTTTTGCAACAGATCTCTTATTTTTCTCGGATAAATATAATTAAAATTATTATTTACATTTACCCGAGTAACTTCTATCAGTTTAATTGCATAAGACGAAACACGTGCCAGATTTTGTTCTTTTTCTCGAAGAATCTTCGCTCAGTAAATATAACTCCAATTGTTTAGACATTAGTTATTAATTAATTAGTTACACTTTCTTTTAAATTTTTCTAGTCCTTTTAATTTTTCCCTTACAGTAATTTCTCTTAATTATGATGTCATAAGTACTCAAAAATGGCAATATGGTCAGTTTGTGCTCAATTCTTGTCATGGTCCGTTACTTAAAAATAGTCACTTTAAGATGGAAGAGATCTTACCTTCTTTTACAATCGTGTTACGTGTCGTCATCACTTCACAGAGGGAACTAGGAAATTTTAGCAAATTAGATGATTCGACCTCTTTTCCGAGGTACTTTCCGCGGTTTTGAGGCATTGTTTGGGGGGGGGAGAATGGCCTTGCATTGCTTATTCTAAAGTAAAAGACTATAGAGAGAAACATTCTTACAGAATGTTGTTTTATAGGAGAAATCTCTTTAATTCTCGAATCATATTAGACAGAAACCGTGTTGTAGGAATGACATATTGTGCAAGATTTTCTTGCCCTTTTACGCATGACTACAAGTTCAATAAATTGTACTTCAACATTATACCATATCACCAGTTTCCGATTTCAAAACATGAAATGATATTACATGTGGGAAAATCTGAAAATATTTTATTTCTACATAAATAATCTAGTCGTTTAATGACGTTTTTGTTTTAAAAATTAGTTATTTTAACTTTAAGTTAACTGCTGTTAAAACAAATGCGTTTTTCAGTTGGTGAATCTAATAAGTTGCAATAATAAACTTTATTCAAGTGGTTCTTGGACTTCTTTAATGACCCTATAGTCTTGATCGCGGTTTTTCTCCCGTTCCTGTGCCTTGAATTTTATACCAAGCTGAAAACCAGGAGGTATTGGGTTTGTAAATCAAACTTATAGGGCCTTAAATCAATAATATCAGTACAAAATTCTTCAGACTGACAAATGAATTACTGTTTCGTCTAAAATTGCTTTTTTATTTAAGCTTGATCTGAACAGAAAAAGCACTTCAATTTCCGCCACTTGTAGACATTTAAAATAACATAATGAGTTTATATTTTTTTAAACAGCCACAAATCCGTAATATCCACAAGTTGAATACCACATAAATAACTCTTAAGTTGAATTTACAATTTGAAAAGATCATAGCCGAAGACTGTACAAATTAGGTGTCACTAAGATGGCTCAAAATTTTAACTTCGGCTAGCAAATGGCTAATATCAGAATATTAACAGCCAGAATTGACCAATAGTTAGTAAAGTTGATACAAGCGTTGATGCCCTAAGCTGTATATCTAAAATATTCAAACTCCTCACGATAACTACTCTTCAGTCTCATTTGCATCCTGGTAAGGCCTACTGGAAAAGAGAAGTTATAACAAAAAATCAAATCATAAAAATTGGTTAATTAACATAAAATACCTTATAAGATGAGGCTTGATTGCTAAAATTCCAACAAACACGATCATAGTCTTGAGTTTATGAAAAATAAATGCATATCTTAAAGAAATACATCAAGAATAACAGCAATTTCGTCGAAACCGTTAAGTATCTAAACTATCAAATTAAATGAAATTAATAAGGTTATCAAATTATTTTTCTAAAACGTACTTTCAGACACCTCCACTTTCATCTTTCGCATCAAGTAACTCCTAGCCTTGTATTGTGAAAATTCATTTTCACCTAAACTATTCGGTTACAAATATGTTGCTGTCTTACAGACACGTATATATTTGAAGTTTACCTTAATAAAATAATCACGTTTAAAAGTAATAAAGATAGAGAATATTTTTCAATTACACTAAAATATTTAACACATTTCTGCCTATAAAAAGCAAGAAATTCTAATTAAAAATAAGCAGAGGTTTACGTACTATGTGCTGTGAAAACACAATAAATGATATATGCACAATAAATGATATATTGCATATATCATTTATTGTGAAATACTTTCTCCCATTACAAAAATTAATTATGTCTGTAAAATAAATTTTTCAAAGCAAAATTCTATCAAAGGTGTTAATTTCATCTTAAAATTCTCTGGTAAACAGCATTCACTCTTCTTAAAAGAGCTTGTAAATGTTTATAATGAAATCCCTTAAATCGTTTTCGAAAAGTTAATCTGTTACCATGGTAACCGATGGGCTAAGTAATCATCTCCGTCAACGTTTCCGAATAAGCCTCATCAAGACTGGCAGAAGCAGAACATTTTATATTTACCGCACGTTTCCATAGCAACAGTTGTTAGAAATAACAGCATGCATTGCATTAAAAGGAAGTTTTAAATTTTGTTGCCAGAAACTAGACACTTAAGTCTGCATCGCTAATGAAACTTTTTGACGAAAATAAAATATGAAATGTCTTCAGAAAAAGAAGAGAAACATATTGCATAATTTAATCCTTCTCTTAGAGATACATCTTAGCTTATGGGGAAAATAACTATGATAACATTGCTATTAGAATCAATTTATGATTATATTTTACGAATAAAACCACTAACAACCATTAAAAAAACCGTAATCCCGTTTATATTATAGCAATATACAAGATGATTCTGCCATCTACTCCCGATGATTTCAAACCTTATTTTTTTAATCATAGCTTTGGGATCTTTTTCCTAGTTATTGCTCTTAAAACCCAAGGATCGAAGTTCCGTATAATTTATTATTTGTGTTTACAAACAAAATGTAAACATTTGTAACTGAATAAATTGTCCATGAATAATTTAATCTCTGTTTTGTACCATACGAGTGTGTTTTTATCATTAGATAAGATGCTTTTAAAGAAATATACTAGCGAACAAAATTAGAAGTTTGTTGTTAGTTTGTTCTTGCAGACCTGTTTACATTTTCCACAATTTTACATTTCACTACCACAGCATCAGTTAGAGAGGCATCATTTCAAATTTCCGTGTCTGAAAGCACCGTAGTTTGCTAGACATATTATCTTAAATTTATGAAGTTGTTAGCGATGCATTTTTTTCAGTGTAATAAAATCTGCTTAAAAGCAATATCTGTACTTGTTACTAATTATGATATTTGTAGCATCTGTTCCCAAATTTTCATAATTGGGAACGTTACATTACGTTATTCTGTCATGTATTATCCTTCTTCGCGACTTAGTTCTTACTGCGCAAAATATAATATCTACATTTTCCTTCATGTGACTTCGCAAAACAGCTAGGTCTTAGAATGCTGCCAAAACCTTTAATTATCCTTCCAATATAATGAATCTATAATTACTGAGTAACTGAGAAATGTAAAATCACTAATGTAAATGTTTATAATTTAAATCTTCATTTCATTTTTAACGTCAGAAATATTTTTAACGAGATTTTTCCAAATATTTTAATGAAAAATCCTCATAATCAGCCATTTTGAACTGTCGCATGCGGTTTCATTATTTCTAACAAAGAAACTAAAATACAAAATATTGATGTAGTAAGAGAAATGTTTCCAAGTTCCTACAAGGTAAAAGTTTAAAATAGGTATTTCGTTATTTCTTCAGAAATTAAAAATAATTCAAAACTTTCTGTACATTTAACGAAATGTCTTTGAAATCCTGTTAGTTGGTAGGTAAAAGGAAAAGTAGTTTCGTTATTTATATGGATTTTAAAAGAGAAAATATTCTGATAATTATAGAAATGGTTTCAGAATCTTGCTAAGTGACTGGTTAAGAATAAGACTTCAAATCTTCTACCTAATTGACGAGTGATAATAAACGATGTGTTGCACCAAGCAATTAGTTAAGAAATTCTGTAAATTGTGATTTTAAGCAGGGTGTTTTAAACATCTACCATTTTGAGGATAAAGAACATAAAGTTTTACACAAAAACTAAACATCCATGGAAGTGTAATTGCTGAAAACTGTTTCCTGTACAATAAAGCTCTTGAGTACTGTATTTAATTTAGATAAGGCTCCTTCTAAATCAAGTCCATGTTCTTCAATTTCAGTTACTATATCTTCTCAAATACCATAGCTACTTCATTTTATTAAAAATCAGTAGATAAAATTTCGTTCTCTTTAAAAATATTTTGAAACATAATTTTGGCTATTGAAGAAATAAACAGTGCCTCATGTAGATCTGAGCTACCAATAATGTGTCCTTTGTACAGATAAAAAATAAATTGACTCTTACTGAGCTTTTCATGTGTATTAAAATTTAAATTTCTCGCTGAGCTGAATAAGCATCAGTTTATAAATTGTAATTATTAATTATCAGAATTACTTTTGCTTTTAAATTATATGCAGTATTTTTACTCAAATAAATGATATGCTAATTGCAGTTTCTATTGGTGTATCAGCTGATAGCAAAAGTAGTCATAATTTATATTATTGTTTTAAACTTTTACATGGATTAACATGTGAAATTCTTTTCATATCACCTTTATATGCTCATATATGTGAGAAAAATAAAAGTGTCTGTTGGGTGTATCAGCTCATACAATTTGGCTTTTGAAATGTACATATTTTATAAAAGTATTTACTCAAATAAGTAAGAAACAGTAAATCTGAAATACATTGCTGTTTTTCCACTTAAGATGCTTTTTTCGAAAAAGGTGCAAAGCCGTATACATTCAGTTACACTTTTTAAATAAGATGCAGAATTATATGAAAACGTTTAAGGTTGTAGATGAAAAGCGTCCTATAAGAAAAATGTAACTAAATGCTTGATGCATTTTCGCCGTAGAATAAAACTCCCAACTGCTGAAATCTACATTATGCATTAATGCATTAATGCATTAAGATGAACACGCTTTATTTTTGGAAATATTCTGTTCACGGCGATCAACTTTCATGTATATTTTTTTCATACATGAATGCAGCTAGCTGATATTAAAGACCAATATTATTCTGGCCGAACTCAGATGTATTATTCACCCAAGTAAGTAACCTTTGTTTTGTAACTATTCCTTAAATTTTCTTCCAGAAGTCTGAGTGATTCAAACAATAAGCACAAAAACATTATCTCGATCGGCAAACATACTCGGGTATCTCTGGAAATTTTGCCGACTGGAAAATTTTATTCTTTACTAATTAAAGAATCTTGAATATTTTACCATTATGTTTTACACAGTTCATGGCATTTACAAATGACCTGGAGTTTGAATATTTTGTCTGGCAATTCCTGCAACACAACAAATTTTAGACATCCAATGCATATATATCTAATTACATTTTCTACAAAACATTGGAGTTTATTCTCTGAAGCTGAATTTAACTAGAGTGATGACAAAACTGGAAGTTTCTAAGCTCATAAACCTGTATCATATAATTGAATTTTAGTATTTTATTGTTGAGGTAGAGATCTTAAAAAGAATAGGATTTTTGAAGAAACTTTTCATGAAATATGGAACAAAATTCTGTAACCCATAAGCAAGTCCAATATGCTGCTACATTCCTGTTAATATCCATATACATTCTCCATATCATCAAATTTTTTAAAGTGCATGTGCAAATATTCAAACTTCTTTGCAGAAAATATGAAACTGCTTCTAGAAAGCTGTGAAAGATGCATTGCAGAGCAGAAGGATTGCATCTAATAATAGCATGCTCTAAATATGTAATCTTTTCAACGTTTTTAATCATTCCATCATCCGGGTCATATTTAAAATGCTCTAATATTAATTGGAATTTTAAATTAACACTAGTCACCTAAAACTCTCTACCGACATTTTCTACCTTCATGTTTTCATAAAATTCTGCAGCTTCTTTTAAGAAATTCCCTGAAAACTTTATTCTAGGAAGTAAGCTCGTAACCATTTTTTTCGAATACCCCGTACACATTTAATTTTAAAACACTGGTTTCCAACAACAATAAAAATTTCTATTCCGTTTTTTAATTGTAATTAATTGTTTGTTTTTGAGTAGTATTTAACAATGTTAGAAACAAAAATTGATGATGACAGAAATATATTTTATAGTACGATTTCTATGCGAATATAAAATGATAGCAAATTATATGAAAATGCATTCCTTGTTTTCTTATAACTTTTAGTTGTTATTTAGTCTGTCTGATGCATTTTAAGAGCAAGAATGAAAACTGATAAGCGGCAAAGATAATTCAATGATAGTAACTTGCAAGCTGATAAGTGACAAAGAAATGCATTTCCTTTTTGTGTCAGAGAAAGTTACGTAGGGTCAAGGCATATCAGTTGGGTTTACGAATCTGTCAAACTTGTTAAAAATTCTTGCTCAGTTATTGTATAAATTTAAATTGCCTTTATACTGTATCTAATGTTTGTTTATTAAATTTCTCTCGAGTTTCTATGTCCCAGTTTTGGAAAAGAGGTTACCTTTGTATTAAATAGAATTATTTCCTCATATTTAAAGTTTTATCATAAAAGGTTTCATCTCTAAAGTAAGCCTAGCCGTGGGGAAATAGGAAAGTCCTACATTCAAATTTCATTCGATGTCCAGCTAAATACACAGACTGTTAAGTAAATTATAATCTTTAGCTCATTCTGTTCCATTTTGTTGTTGATATGCATCATATAGTATTTTCGATATGCAAGCTTACTGACTTAAAATTGATATATTGCAAAACCACAAATCTCTCTTTATAACTTTATTAGCATGCTTAAGCTATCCTATACTTGAATGAAACTCATCAAAATGGGTTGTTTGCTTTTAAGTAAATATTATGCTTTCTGAAACATTTAATGTTCTAGATTATGTGCTTAACTTGTCAGAACACGCTCATATGAAGCGTTATAAATAACAAGCTTTTCCGTCATGACTGCACTATTTAATTTATAATTCGAAATGAAATTATTAAAAATGCTTGAAAACAATATGTATACGTTTGTCTTATTGATGGATAAACCAAATTTTTGCAACAAGTTATGTTGTTTACTTTGCCATTTATTCAAAAATTAGTTCCAAACTGTGTTTATTATTCTCTTAAATATATGAAATGTTAAACGATGACTTGATTAACTGCAGATTTTTTTAATGAATTTTCTTAAAAGAGCCTTCCATGTTTTCCATAAAATGTTTAGTTGCGCAAATGAAATAATGTATTGAAAGCAATGTCAAAACGAAATAATTTATTGAATGCAATGTCAAAATGAAGTAATTTATTGAATGCCTATTTTTGTATGGCATCAGTTGGAAACCATTGTTTTAAAGATTATTTCAGATTATAATTAGGTGGAAAGCGAATAATTATATATGTAAACAAAGTATATTAAAAGTGATGTATGAAATTTTAGTTTGTCATTTACTGTTGTTATCTGTTTGAAAATAACGTAATGGTTCTTTCTTATACTTAAAAATTCAATGTTTAATATGTCATAACATTTTGTATTAAAATATATGTCATAATGCTGAAATCACATCATATCTTAAGCAACAATCATCAAGTGGTATGTCTGGCGTGAAACGTGTTAGGCTTAGTAACTAATTAAATGCATTTAAGGAAAGGTAAGTGCTGTACTTTCAATTAGACGTTGAAATATGTGTTTCATGGTTTGTTCTGCTCATAATTATGAACGAAAAGTGAAACTTAATTCATTTATATTTTAAATATAGTGTTTTGTTTGAGTATTAAGCCAATTTAATGTATTTGAATGTTATGTGTTTTATGTTTTAGCGTTGATATTGTGACGAGTAAATTATGGAAATATTTTTGTTGTCGTGAAATGTTAATTATGTCTGTTTTGATATATATGTTCTAAGATACTGAGAGTTAGAATTTCCAAGGTGTTTTTCTCTTGAAACAGGGAAATATAATTAGATTATGTGCAATTTATGTGTAAAACTGGATATCTAAGGCTTAGATTGTATAGTACTCGAAATTACATCAGATTGATTTTACTCTTGTGTCACATTTGCTATATTCACAGAAAAATTCAACTTTTAGTTGAATACATTCTGTAATCACAAGTTTTATACAGACTGAGCTGAGATATAAAGTACATTCAGATAGAGGGTTTTATTGCTGTCCGAAGTCGCAATTATTGTTTTTCAGGTTCTCCGTATAGTTGATAAGTGTTCATTATCGCTTTCTAATAATTAACCTGAACAATTCTAACGGAACCAAAACATTTTAAATGAGTGTTTTCTTATCAAAGCGATTACCTCATGAATTTTTGGCGACATTTGAAATCTGCATATTACATATTAAGCATATACGTTTGTCAATTTGGGCGACAACGTGTGTTCTTTGCTTCTAGAAGGAAGTACCATTTAATCTTAGCAGCGTTGTATAATGCATTTTTAAGTTGCAAGTTTCTAAGTTTAACATGGTAACGTACATTAACGATTTTAAAGTTATATGGCTAAATATGTAGAGAATATAATGAAATTAGGCACCATTTTTTATAATTTTTTTGTTTAAATTATTTTTGCATGCATATAAATAGAAAACAATTTCCAATGTCATTCAAAAAATGAATCAAAATGGTTACGGACAAACCATCTGACATAACAAGCTGTTTTTCACTGCAAAGTACAGGAAAAGCTTTGATTGTACATCTGATATACTACTTAGCAACAAACAAATTTCTTAAGTTCTTAAACAAAATTCTTAAAAAAAATTCATTCTAGAACTTAATTTATGTAATGGAATGTTTATGCAGAGGTTGTCCATAAAATTTATTCCTTTTTAATGTAAAAGCATTGAAATTTTATATATAATTATTTCAAAAACTCACATTCCTCAATATTTTTAAATTATATTTATTCTTCAGAAAAATTATACTCAAAAGTATAAGTTTTAATGATTAAAAGGTATATTTAAAATTTAATATTTATAATAGGACTTTCGTTTAAGCATACTTGTGTAACATATTTTAATTTAATCTGTAACTTTAGTGCTCTATGTAAAGTCTTCTTAGTGTGAAATTAAAACTGAATTACATTTTGGTCTTAACATTAATCATGTCTAATCCCAATTATCTCTCCCAATCGCTTTTATTGATATTAAAAAAAGAAACGAAAGGGATTTATTTTGGGTAAAGTTACAATTAATTTATGAATTTTGTTTTCTGCCACTTAATGAACTAATTCCCAAGGTTTCAAAAATGTAATTCTACTGGTAACATCATCAAAGTTATTACTTTGCGGTATGTCGAGAATGTTTAAATGGTTCTTATTTAAATACTGATGCTAAACATATATTTCTGTTTTTTTAATTTGAAAGTTTCTTAAAATAAGGCACTTTGTATAAGAAGTCTTAATATTTTAAATGTCTAAAAGTTGTAAAAAAAGAAATATTGACACTGTGGTACAAAAATTCTAGTCAGTGAAGTATTTACTTTCCTTTAACTTGTTAAAAAGAAAACTTCTCTGCCTTTACACGCTAAATTTAAGAGGTTGCGATTAATAAAACATTTAAAAAACTTTTAATCAGAATAGGTTTAATAGTGAATGTTGTTTTACCCTAACAAAAGTGTTACAAAATGAATAAGTTGTTTCTTTAGTTAATACCCAAATTTATTCTTAAATGTCTTGGATTTAAGTTGATAACAAACAAGGAAAAATGCCCTTATTCAATAGCTTTTTGTCGAATGTTCCTGCGACTTTTGCTTGTAATTTAGGAAATATTATTAACTCATTAAAGTATAATGAAGACTGTCTAATTTAAAATTTTATTTTTCCCATCTTTGGAATGAAGACTATTTCCAAAATTTTTTCATGTTATTTTTCCCGAACTTTTAATCAGATGTACTCGTGTAGAACAACATGTAACAAAATAAAGCTCTTAACCCCTTTTTAATTCCGAATTCTCAGGATAATTAATGTCTTACTAAACAATTGTGTGTCATTAAATTAATAAATAAAAAATGAAAACTTATAAAATTAATTTAAAACGTTTGGCATCAATGAAAATTATAGTTTTGAATTAGTTTAATTTTATGTTAAATTTAAAAATTAGACCTGATACAGCCTTTTCGTGTTCTAATTTTTTTAATACTGTGTAGTATGGACACATGTTTTGCAATGAACCAAGAAAAATCAAATGAAAACAAAATGTAATAAAACGAACGATGTGCTTAACTCATATAATTATCGCAACAGTTTAACGGAACAAATACAGACAAACTGCATTATGTAAAAAAATACTTTCTAAGCCTTAGAAAACAAAACATAAACAATTACGCATTCCCGATCTTTTTTAATCTTAGATCAATTTTATTTACATATATTGAACAAAATTCTAAATGTTTTAAACTTTCTGAAAGTGGTATTGATATTCAACAAATTATTAATCTTTGCAGGTGATATAAAAATCACTTACGTCTGCGAAATTGTATCCTATTCGATTCACAAAATTAGCAATAAATGGAATATTCTATCTCATTTTTGTAAAGGATAGTGTATTTTATACTAGTTATTGTAAATCAGCAGGACTGTGAAGATCAAATATTATAGAAAGAGGGCTAATATTGTTGTTGAATATTTGAGCAATCAGTGTTATATTTTAATGCACTTTTGAGTTGAATGTACTTGCCCACTTGAAGCTGCACATTTATTTTCTGCCACTATTGTACTTTCAAAGTCATGATGATGCTCTTTTTTGTAACACTTCATTGTAATTTATGATTAAAATCGAAATAAATAGATTTTGTTTTCTGATTGACTCGTAATTTTCATTGTTTATCTGCACTCTATATATTAAATATGTTTAGATTTTTAAAGATATGTAACATTATTCGATGCATTAATAAAAAATTTTATGTTTGGAAAAATTGTTTAAAATTCTAAAAATATATGATACTATAGAAGTATAAAACATATTGTGACACTTAAGGCCTATCTACACGAGGAAACTTATATCCGAATAAGTATCTCTCGACGTTTGGAGCGGCTATAACAGTCCGTCTACACGGGGAAACATACTACCGGCGCGTCAAATATATGTCTTCGATGCCTATGCCAGGAATCGTAATCAATTACAATGACAGGATACAGTGTTGCTGGAGGCGACAGCCAATGAAATTGCTTATGGAAATCACGTGTTGGCGGCACTGAATCAATGTTTGCTTACTAAATAACGTATGTGGCAAATTGTTTGAAGTTTCTGATACTATTTTAGCGAACTTTTATGACGCAATATTTACTCCTGATCATAATTTCCATGGACCTTATAAGACTAATTTCATTACAAATAATGTACCATTTTTTTTTCAGCTTTATAAATCGATATTTGTAAGCTATAAAGCTATTGTAAGCAATTTGTTATCATAAGCTACAAAGCAGTGTACTTTTTTACCTCATTTGTTTATATTAATTAAATGAGCTAGAATATTTTTTCACTTAACAGGATTACTATATTCTTAGGTTCTGAGAAGTCTGACAAAGAGAATTTTAATTTATCGTCTGTTTGCATTTGAGTATATTTCCGATTTTCTTTTTCTATTGAGGCCCACCAGCGGCCGAGCGGTAAAGACGCTGAACACTGGTAGTTCGGTCCGAGGTTCGAATCCCGCGAACGGGCTGGCTGCATGGGCGTTTTCGTGGTTTTCCCCATGTGTAACGTGTATACGAGCCAGTTTCCCTTAGAAAGTCCTCCACGAAAGGCATCCCTCCCCTTAGGCAGATAGCCCTAGTGTGCTTTGCCATAATTAAATACACCACCACACACACCACCGATTTTCTATTGTTTGTGATTCTTCAGCCCGAACCTTGGCGATTTACCGAAGTGTTAAATTTTTCATGAACCAACAGGTTGTGATTTTGAATCCAGCTGTTTTCTGATTTTTTTTTTTTTTTTTTTTTTTTTTTCGTTGTTCATTTAAAACAAATTCTTTCTTGTCGCTGTAATTATGTTAATAGAAAAACTTTTAAATGTAACGTATAACAATTTTACGTTTTGCTATTACGTAAAATAAAATAATTTTACATCAGTTATTTATTTACATGATAATTTTTTAAATTATTTTATAAATATAATTATTAAACTTTTGTGCTATGCATAAGATGATAAAAATTATTTTCCTTTTATTTAAAATGTACGAATTATTATAAACTATAACAGTGAATGCTATATTTTAAGCTATGTTTGAAATAATTGATTTATTTTCTTTTCTTTCATGTAGATGAATGAGTAAATATATATTAAATTAGGTTTCAGAATGATTTTTCTTTCCTTTTCCAATTCATTATATTGTGACGCATGTGTTTCTGTTAGTGATAGTTTATTTGAACAGTTCTTATAAATATTAAACATAATTTTATAAATATTCATGATTAAAATGACATTTTGTTCTCAACATTTTTCACACTTTCTTTGAATATTTTGTATTTAAATTCTGAAACAGTCATGGATTTATTTTCCGTTTTCTGGCTTTGAAAGATATTTAGAAAAAAAAAAGAAAAGGAAGAAAAAATATATATATTGTTGCTCAAAATTGTCAGATAGCAAATTATATTATAGTCTGGTGTGTTGATTATGGCTATGTCTATTAAGATATAATTTATGTCCTTTAAAACAATTTTTCCCTCATGCTTATATATCTTTAGCAATATATCATTGCAAACAAGCATCTTACTTTCAAATAATCTTTTTAAGTAAAGGAAACTAATTCCATATATGCATACCTGAGAATTAAAATAATTGATAAATACTAAATCAAATTCAATGACAGAACTATTGGTGGTAATAATGAAGATGAAGGCAGAAAACACAGAAAATAAGTTGAATTGTTGATATATGTAGAAAACACACATTCATGGCATTGCCAAATATTATTTCCCAGTTTGGCAGAATCTACATTAAATGTTTCTTTCATAAAGATGCAGCCTATGCAATTGATATCCATTTTTTTAATATTCAGTGATGCAGTGTCCCATAAAAGTGTAACAGAGGCAGTGCTGCGAAACAAGAGTATGTTGAGAGCCACATAATAAAATCTGATATTTATTAATTGCTACAGTTTCACTCGTATTATTAAGATGCGTGGTAAAAGTAGCTGACATTTTAAAAAGATACTTATTTCAGAAAAAGATGAGGATAAAATTTTTAATATGAAATTTAGTTTGATTTTTTTAAAACTTGTGATCGTCTCGTTTGACAAATGTGATAATGATGCAAATAGTATTTACAAGATGTTTTTCTGAAACTTTGTTCATTTTAATTTTTAATTGCATCATATAATGAAATTTTTACTCAAATGCACCTAATTTCAGCTTGCAATAAAAAATTGCAGTTTTTTCTGTAATATCTGATTTATGTATTTGTTCGATTTGCGTAGTCAGAAAATAGAAACTGTCTAATTTTTTTAAACGTTAGTGTCCTGACAAAGAAACTAAGGTATTTAAAATTAGGTAATAAAAGGGGGCCCTATACTTTCCATAAAACTATTAATTTTGAAAGCGATCAAACACAAATTTCAGTTTGCCTGAAGCAAAGAAATTTAGTTTCTGATGGTGTTCATATCATTATAAACAGTTATGAAAGTCAGATATTTATCCACAAGTATCAGTGGTGACATGGCAAGTATCTGTTATCATGCGAGCATCATAAATTCAATAAAACACGCAGATGTTTTAGTAGTAACTACATAAATTTTATTTACAGGTTTGCGGATGATTATGAATGATGTGATATGAGAAAAAATAGCAACTATATAGAATTGCAGTTGATTGGCATTTTCATAAATCATAGATTCTATTCTTATGGACTGATTACAAAATAACACATAACACTGCTTATTTACTTATATATACGCTCTTACTCAAACACAGTTCTATTGTGAATTAAATTATTAATCTTTTTGAAAAGTTACCATAATAACAGTTTTATTCTGTCTATTCCTTGAAAGAGATAATTTATAGGCTAATTTTGGCTTTAATAAATTTGGCTAACTTTTGCTTCATCAGTGAAATTGACAAAGCAAACGTACCATGTAAAAATAAGAAATCAGCAGAATAGTTAAAAAAAAACGTTTACGCATGTCTAAGTGCATAAAACTGATGAATATCAATAGTTCAACCCAAATTCGAATCCTGGATGGCTTTAGGGCTATTTAAGGTATAAGGTAAGTACGAACGAGTGTAAATGAATCAGTTTTATTGAAAATATGTGATACTAGAATAACTTTCTGAAGATTTCTTTTACGTACACTAAATTTTCTGTATTGAATCAATCTAAAAAATTGTCACTAATTACTCTTTTGCTTTATTATACGGAGAAACATAGCCAAGGCATTCAGTTGCAGATTGCTCTAAATCGTTCAGACGTACATATTCACAGATATCGACAAGGACTTACTTCAGATTTCCGAATCAACGTTTTGAACTGTGTTTACGTCCACCGAATTTGTTGTTCATTCTGGGCGAAACTTCCTCGTGAGGTCGGCTTACGCATAAAGTCGGGACCACATGACGTTCCTGTCGCGTTCTGAGAACGTCGGACGTTCTTAAAAGGCATGATCGTGGGTAATAGAACATGGATCTGTGCTTTTGAAACCATGATTTCCATGGAAATAACTGTGATTATCACCTATAAACCATATACTACAATTACAATTATGCGAATAGTACAGTTACAAAACATGTTATTAAATTATTAATTGTTTTTAACTAATCAGTTTAGTTCATTTCTTTAGGGAATGTGCATATTATATCTTCATGTGTGTTCATAATAAAAGGAATTCAGCTGGCCAACCTACACTACCTGCTCATTATGCGAGTAGTAGAGTCTTCATTAGCACACCTATTAGTATCAGTAGCTTTAAAATTAAGACTAAAAACCCTGATCACTGTTCTGTTCTTCATTCCGAACTTATAGCAATTGTGGAGGGCCTCCCTGTACATACTGGCCTCAGTGGTAAAGAAATGGCTGATGCCTTAGCTAAGCAAGGTACTTTAGTGACTCTGACCACTGGCACCCACCCTGACATTTTTGGAGATCTGCTTGCTTAGAGTTAAATCTACTTTTGCCTTTTCCTGGTATTCTCCTCCGGCTCATGACTGGTACTTTGGCAGGCAGCCGGGAGGTGCTATTGCTTTTTGGATTATTCATGCTCAGCTTTGACGAGCTTCCTAAGTGGACATCTAAAAAAACTAAACTCAGTGGCGTAACAGCCCTAAAATGGGTCAAGACCTGCAGTGCTCGATATCTGCTTTCTTGACCGTGTGCCCCGGGGTGCGTAAGCATATGCCCTGAACAAGTGGTCAGCTTGTTGCAGGACCCCCAGTATTTTTCCAAGCAAACTTGGTACTAATTTTATTGACCCAAGTGATGAAAATCAAGGGATGAAAGGCTGAGTCGACCTTACCCAGCCCGGGAATCGAACCCCGGACCTGTGGTGCTGCAGCGCGATCCGCTAGCCACTGCACCACCGGGCCTCAAGTGGACGCCTGAAATGCCTTAAATTTGACCTGAAAAATAAGATCTGTCCCATGCGTAGGAAATGTAATAATCATCATTTCACTCCTGAACATCTATCTTCTTACCTGTTTGGAATTTGTAAAAGACCTATTTAAAAGACTTACCTTTATTTTAAATTTATTGGCGGTTCGAGGACTCGTGGATCCGATCTAGCCTAATGGTTAAGCAGTTAGGAACAGTGACAATAACAACAACTAGTTCCTTTATTTCTGAGAATAAAGATTAATTTGGTTGTAACTTATTTCTGAGAATAAAGATTAATTTGGTTGTAACTTATTTCTTAAAAGGTATTAACCTTCGTATGTAAATGTACGTATTGCTTAAAATATATTAAGCTAAGATAAATCACTAAACTTTATTTAGATTAATGCTTTGTTCAGGTCATTACGTATCTTTTACACGAAACACATTATCGTAGTTAACAAAAAAGTCCTAAGCAACCTGGGTGCAATCCATTTTGGCCTTCATTTCCATCGGAATTCGTGATCCTGTAGTTAGCCTTGTGTGTTAAATATTGGCATAAGTTAGCTCAAAATATCTTTAAAAATCATTTGTTTCCCGCTTGAATGTTCCTAATTCGAAACACACCTTATCATCAGAGGCATATTTATTCAGATACTTTGCTCTTAAACCGAATTCTTCGTGAAGTAAGGCTTTCGTGATCCAAGCTTCATCTGTAACTCAATGAAGTTATTTTTACTAAAAGGATTTTTCCTAAAACATGAGTGTCTGGATTCTAAGCTAGATTTTATTTTTAAGTGAAAGGAAGCCGAATTTTAATTTTATAAACATTTATTTACATTTTTGCTGTCGATATAAATGGCATTTAACATTCATTATGAATTAATTAATGCGTATGACAAAACCTTCACAGATGGTAAGCCATATTTAAAGCCTGCTTCTAAAGATAATGCTGTGCTTTAGAAACTAAGTTCAGCTCATAAATAATCACTATTTCTATTTTATGTCTGTTGATAGTTTTCTCGCCTGAGCTCAAGTAATTTTGAAAAGTAACTTACTAGCAATCTTACATTCAAAAATAAATTCCTGTAAAAAAAGCATAGCATGTTCAACAAAAAGAGCATTCCTAGACGAGAAGATATATTACACAAATAATGGTATAGTCTTAACATTTATCAACTACTTCTTCACTTCTATGACAATCAAAATTTTAGTCTCTTTTTTTCCAGTTTTTATTCAGTTTCAATCATAATCTTTAACATTTGGGAAAGATGGATTAAAGAGAGCGAAGAAAACTAACAGCGAGTGAACTTCTTCGAATCATTGATCATGCCATTAAGTTTACAATGACTTTTCTCAAAAATATATTTGCGTGAGAATGTTTTCTTCTCCTTAGCACTTAAGTTATTTTTTCCTTTCATAACGCATTTTTTTGGGGTAGAACTGGTATGACGTCTATCTAGCACTCGGCAGGTTAGGAGTACGAAACACGAAAAGGGTTTTTGCTTTTCGTGTTCCCTGCTAGGACAAACCTAATGACTCTACAAGTATGCTTGAAAGAAATATGACGTAGTGAATCGAACGTGAGGCTAGAATTTTGCTGGAAAGTATTAACTTACAACCTCGCATTAGAAATTGGTGTCAAGCAGTGTCATTGAAAACTCTGAAGCTCCGTATTCCACAATTTCCAAAATTAGAATAACCATTGTGTTTAGAAAAATTTTATTTCGTTTTTAATTTCTTTTCCTTATTTTTAACGAATTCGTCAAAAAAGTTAAAATATTTCTGTGGTTATTTTATAATGAAACGTTTTTATTTTACTTTTTCGCTACACAGTGTACAGTCTTCAAGCTCTTTTTATGCTGAAAACGTGAAAAGTGTGCAATGGCTTCGCCGAGACTCGAACCCTAGGCATTTCGAGTACGCATCGAGTGTTCTTCCAGTTACACTAGAAATGCATGTTCACAGGAGAGAGAAAGTGCCTTATAACTGTACTATTTTAAGTAAGAGATAATATTAAGGCAGCAAAAGCAGAATTTTATCTCATTTGAGATATTTTATAGAAGTCATCCGTTAAATGGCACTAAATATGCTCAAACTTTTGAAATTTTCAGATAAGAACTGATTCCACATGACAAAAAATGGCAGAACTTTTTAATCAGGGTAAATAATTAATTAGCACTGCTGCAGGCAAACACAGCTGACGACGTAAATTAGGGGCAATAAAACGAAATGCAGCAATTGGAATACCCTGTGAAAATTTGAAAGTGATGTAGAAAATTTTTTTAAATATACTACATTTTTACGAATTAAATTTAATTATTTAAAGAAATATTAAATCAGTATTAAAATAACAGGCACACTAGAAAATAATAAAAATTATCACGTTAATGAATATTAATTAATAATGAAAAACTTTGATTCCAACAAATAAATTACAGGTAAGCAGCGAGATTTGTTACAGCATAGCAGTCAGAAGTAATGGCGAAAATTGCTAAATTGATTTAACTGCAGAAAAATGAAAAATATTGAAGTCGGGTAAAAAACTGACTTAATGAGGTTAACAACACAAGAGTTTGAGAATTAGGAAGAACAGAAGCAGCTTGCGTCCCTCCAAAAGGTTTTCAGCTTGGAGTCCTTAGATGGGGCTGAGATATTAATTTTTAAGATATAATTACAAATTTCTGGACTTGATCGAAACACACTTGGCATTACCACCATAATATATCACGTGAGGCTGCTGACGATTGCACGGAAACACAAACACATGACATCCATCAAAGGTAAAACACTAATTGCACACGAAATAATTGTTTCCAAACTTGGGACATAAATTCATTAACAAAGCACTTGTTCCTGAATACAATGATGTGAGACTTGATAGTTCAGAACCACTTGTTACGCTGTAGAACGCTTATAATGTAGAGCAGTCAGTCATACGCGTTACCGTGACGGCGTCCACCTGCGAATTTCATAGCATCTGGCTCCATGAATTAAAAATTTTTGTTCCTCAAATACTTATAATTTATTAGAATATTTTTAGGAATAATACAGCATGAACAAGAAATCTTGCCATAGACTAATTTTTGTAAGATAATTAAACTTGTTGTTACTCCTATTATTGAAATACAGTTTCGAAAAAAATTAGTAACTTTTAAGATGCAATAAAATTTATACTATGAAAGTTGGATAATCGGGCATCCGATGGTTTGACGCACCCTGTAATCTAGTATCCGTTTCGTTAAAATTCCTGTGTCAAGATGGCTCTACTAGCATCCGTTTCTGCAATATTCGGAAATGCTCAACAGCTGCTTCTCGTCTTTTGTCATTTTCAATTAGTCTTTCGTTCAAAATATCTTATTTACATACTGGATAATATTAATTCACTTACGGATGCAGTAGTTATTCAAAATTTTAAATATAAACATATATATAAGAATTATTTTGTGAAAATTTTATTAAACTCTGATTGAAGCGTCACGATTTTCCAAGATCAGTTCAATAAATAGATGCAATTATTACGGTTTGCATTACCTTAAACAATTTAAACAATATATATTTACTAACAGCTTAGTGAAAACTCTGGCTATATATCATGGAGCAAATTTTATTGAGAGATGAAACTATTGATGTTCCAATGAACACCCACTCAGAGTTATCGAAAAGTCTTCTTCCCGAACAATCAATTAAGATTTTAGGAAATAAAAATATTAAATGGGTTGAAAGTGATAAAAACGCACAATGTGTGAAAGAATTAAGTAATTAATGAAATTATTAAATGGACTGAAAGGGATATAATAATTTGGACCAATAAAATAACAAATTCATAATTCAAAGTAGGTTGAATCCACAGGTTAACGAAAGAGAAACCTGTTTTTTTTTTATATTGTTTTTTTGCGATAAAATAATTGTAGCATTACTTGACTTTACACACTTAGATATTGCATTAAATTAAGTTATAGCCCTATACTAATATAAGTCCCACGGTATTACCTCTGATTTGCTATTGGCAGTTTATTTTAGATCCTTATGAAAATATTTAAAATTATTCATATTATTCGAGTTCATTATTACTTTTCATGAAATAACTATTTTCTTAACAATAAAAAATGTATTTTCCATGGTTTCTACACAGTGCGTTTAAATTAATTTTCATGATATTTTTGGGGTTTAGGGTTTCCCGGTGCGTAAAATCAAGGATTTTATCTTGAGCAGCGGAAACTATATAGAACTTGACACTACCAAGAACAGTAATTCCTAAAGATTACTTCGTGACTATTAAAGGTGCCACAGTATTCCTTAGTTTGTACAAAGAAAATTAAAATATTTATATTAAAACAAGGAAAATTAAAAGCGTGCTTCGAAAAGCTGATGCACTGTATATAATATGTCACAGGCTAGAAGAATTGCGAACCGCTGGCCTAAAGTATCATCGAATCATTAGTTTTGAACTAATTACAAAACTCAGAGTAGGAGGTTGAAAACGTGATCCTGATTTTAGCGACTTCAGACTTAAATCAACTTCCAAATTTCATATTAATTTTTGTGTGAGAAATAAATATCCATTTTGAAGCTCAGAGTATAGGCCCACACTTAGAAAACCCTAAATCCTTAATCCAAATTTACCCAACTGAATACTAACAAAAGAATTTTCCTTTAATTTAACCTCGAAATCCTTTTCTTACAAATACAAGCAGCACAAAGCATTATATTAGATACATGTGCCCCAAGGGTATATGAGCAACTATAAAGTGAAAATTATTTTAAAATGTTTTTCCTTAAAATTTTAAAAGAAAAAAAGGGAGGTTTTTGTTTTTCCTACACTATCCGCCTAATCCTCTTCCGTCATTCTTTGCTTCTTCAGCTGAAGGATTCATACTAATATTACAGTCCTTGGAGTAGCTGACGTATCTTTCCTGCTCATATATATATAGATGAGTATTCTTCAGTTTTATTATCGAGCGGTTTTCATAGGCTAATGAAAGAGTTGCATGTTTTCGTGGAAATTATTTTTAATCTTTCCCAAAGTTTAGAGGGGGAACCTCATTTCATTATATCGTAAAAAGGTCATTCAGGATATAAAAACAGCTAATCAAAAAAACGTCTGACGACGCCAGCACATGACCTTCCGCTAATTCCAAGCTAAGGCATGGAATTTATGGAATCTTCCATATGATCGTCTGTAAATGAAATCAAACTTTTTGAAAAACTTTATGACTCATTGTTAATTATAAACACTGCTCATGCTTTATTATTCTGTACTTCCATACAATGAACAATAATAGCCTTACGGGCTCGTTTACACCAGCTGCCATACGTTAGATTTGAAAATATCGTATCTGTCGTAGTATTGAAGTGTCTGGTGTGCAAATATAGAAAATAACACTTCTCTGACTTCAATGGAACCAATATTTTATTCCTTACGATGTTATAGATTCTTATTCATAAGATTTATTTACATTTTACATGCGCGTAGCATCGCGTGACAAAAACTCAAAGTTTGTTTACTTCGTTCTTCGCGGAGACTAGAAGGTGTTGCCATTCCGCTTTAACTAAATTTAATTAGAAACTTGACGGAACTGAAGCGACACTACACACCCCCTTCCTAGTGACAGCGATTATGGAAGATAATCTTTAAAGTGACTGGGGAATTTCACATGTCTGCCGGTTCTAGTAGTCTTAGTTTCGTGATGATTTTCTGAATTTTCTTCAGTGTTCTTGAGTGCAGGTGTTTCCCTAAGTTCCGCTTTCTTGGAATGGGAGTTTTGGAAAGGAATATCAGAATCTTGCACTAAGAAACATGGCTTTAGTATATCTATTGAAACTCTTTTAATTTTTCCTTGTATTTCAATATCGAAGTACTTATCCTTTCTTGCTCTTCGAGCGGTAGTCCAAGATAGACAGGCTGTAGCGACGAATTATTAATGTTGTTGTATAGGAATACGTGAGAACAGTTGGAAAGATGTTTAGAAACAAAGACTGTTCTATTTCCATGGGTGGTGGTAAAACTTGGCTTCATAGCTCTTATTATTTTCTGAAAGTTTTGAGAAAATTCAGACTGTTTCATATGAGGTACTGTTGAAAAGAATTCACCAGGTAATGCTAAAGAAGTTCCGTATACAAGTTCTGCGGATGAGCAACCTAAGTCTTCCTTGATGGCAGATCTTATGTCTAAAAGAACGAAAGGCAATGCTTCCAGCCATAATTTTGATTCGAGTAGATGACATTTGAGACTTGCTTTTAAAGTTCGGTGTTGTCTTTCGATCAGGCCATTGGCCTCTGGATGGTACGCAGTTGTAGTGTTTGTATGAAAACCAAGATATTTTCCTAAAGCTTGAAAAGGTTGGCTATCAAATTGCCGACCTTGGTCAGATGTTATGCGATTCGGAATTCCAAAGCGTGAAAACCAAGTATAAATCAAAGCTTTAGCAATAGATTCTGCTGATTGATCTTCTAACGGTACCGCTTCGATCCATCGTGTATAACGATCGATGATGGTTAGAAGGTATTTGAATCCTTTGCAAGGAGATAGCGGACCCACCAGATCTATGTTTAAATGCTGGAATCTGTGTGGAGGTACTTTGAATTCTCCCAAAGATGAATGTGTATGTCTGTGAACTTTAGATCTTTGGCAAGATAAACATGCTCTAGTCCATAGTTGGCAGTCTTTATTCATATTGGGCCATATGAAACGTAGTGTTATCAATTTTATCGTGGATCTTATTCCAGGATGAGATAAATTATGGATTAAGAAAATATTTTCTGCCGAAACTTTGCAGGGATGTATGGTCGATTATAATTTGTAGAAGTATCACAGTAAATTTTCTTGTTGCTGTCCGGTATAGGGATCTATAGGATTTTTAAGTTTGGGTTGTTTTTTAGTGTCTCCAAGTCGTCATCTTCTTGACAGTCTACTATAGTTTGTAAGTCTATTGCAGATGGTACAGAAATGGTGTCTATGCGAGAGAGAGCGTCAGCGACGGTATTTTCATGCCCTTGTATGAATCGGATATCGGTTGAGAACTGTCCAATATATGACAGTTGTCTAGCTTGTCGTGGCGAAGCTTTTTCCAAATTTTGTTGGAAGGCAAATGTTAGTGGTTTGTGATCCGTGTATATTGCAAAAGTTCGCCCTTCTAAGATGTATTTGAAATGTTTTACTGCTGTATAGATGGCTAAGAGTTCTCTGTCGTAGGCACTATATTTTTGTTGTGCTGATCAAATTTCGGGAAAAGAAACTTAAGGGTTGTTTTTCATTATTCACAATCTGATGTAAAACGGCTCCAATGGCATTTTCGGAAGCATCAGTTGTTAGCGATATTTCAGCCTTTTCGGATGGGTGAGTTAAGTTTGTGGCATGAATAAGTGCATCTTTTAAGATATGGAAGGCGTTTCTTGTTTCTGCCGTCCAGGTTATTTCTTTTCTGCAGTTCTTTTTAATACCACTGAGCAATGTTGTTAAAGGTTGTTGCAGTTTCGCACAATTTGGTATGAATCTGTGATAAAAATTCACCATGCCTAAAAATCGTCTTAAACTAGTAAATGACTTTGGTTCTGGGAAATTTTTGATGGCATCAACTTTCGTTGAAAGAGGTTTAAGTCCTTCAGCTGACATTTCGTATCCCAGGAATGCAAGTTTTGTTTGACCAAATTTACACTTTGCCGCATTAATACACAGGCCATATTCGTTTAGTCTCTCGAGGACTGCTCGTATATGTTTTCGATGAGTTTCTTCATCTGGAGAGGCTATTAGAATGTCATCCAAATAGCAAAACACGAATTCTAGTCCATTCAACACACTGTTCATGAAACGTTGGAACGTTTGGGCCGCATTTCGTAGGCCGAACGTCATGAATGGGAACTCGAATAAGCCAAAGGGAGTGAGAATGGCCGTTTTCGGTATATCTTCTTCGCGAACTGGAATTTGTTGGTACGCTCTAATGAGGTCTATGGATGAGAAAACTCTTTTTCCAGCTAAAATGGAACTGCAATCTGTTAAAAATGGGAGAGGGTATCTATCAGGAATCGTGACGTTGTTTAACGCTCGATAGTCTCCACAAGGTCTCCAATCACCTGATTTCTTCATAGCGAGATGTAGTGGGCTCGACCAGTTACTTTTGGATGGCCTGCATAAACCCATTTGGAGCATAAATTCAAACTCCTTTTTAGCCGCTTTAAGTTTCTCAGCTGACAGTCTCCTGGCTTTAGCGAAAACTGGTGGACCTCTGGTTTCGATATAATGTTCGATGTTATGATTTTTAACTTTATTATTAACTACATTCAGTTTTAACAAATACGGAAAATCGTTAATGATACGTTTATATGGATCATTTACGGCATTTAAAATCGGAATATTATTATTATTGTTATTTTGAAAACAAGGAGTTCCATTGGTTGTTAAGAATGTAGTACCATCAATCAACTTGCGATTTTTAGAATCTACCAAAAGGTTAAAATTTGCAAGAAAATCCATGCCTATTATCGGTTTGTTTACGTTTGCAATTACAAAAGGCCATGTGAATGATCGTCTGAGTCCAAGATCAAGCTTGAGTAATTTTTGGCCATATGTTTTAATTTTCGTACCATTTGCAGCAAAGAGTTCTAATTTTTAGATGTTTTTTTTATTTGCAGGCAAGGGAGGAATGACAGAAATTTCTGCCCCGGTATCTATTAAAAATTGGGTAGCTGATTCTTTGTCGCTGATGAAAAGACGACTCAGCTGCACCCCTTGTCCCTCCGTCGTCAATGAGAGACGGGGAGCTGGTTTTCCGGACTATTTGTCTGTGATGTTGATGAGTAGTTGCAGGGTTGTTTACACTTAAATGACTTATCACCGAATTTTTTATGATAGTAACAAATATCACTAGATCTGTTACCACTGTAACTCCTATCTCTTGATTTGGATCGGTTACGACAATAGGGACGACTGCGGCGTTGCTTGTTTAAAGCAGAAACTTGTAAGCTAAGTTCACTAACCTGTTTTTGTAAACTTTCAATCACTTCCGTTTTTACCGTTATGGATGATGCAGCAGCTATTTGGGGAGTAACAGGGTTTAATTCCCAAATCTTATCGGCCATTGTAGCCACTTTTGACAAATCTTCACTACTAACAGATATAATGCTACGCATATTAACGGGTAAACGTTGTAGCCACAATGTTTTTAGGAAAGTATCTGTTACTTTATCGCCAGCCAAATTACGCATCTCACATAGCAATTGAGATGGCTTTTTGTCACCCAGTTCTAATTCACTCAGTAATTTTTGGTAATTAATCCCTTTTTATTCAACTTTAGAAATTACAGATGCATGCTCTTGACGCTCACAAACTACGCCGACCCGGCGGTAAAATAAAAATAAGAAACTAAAAAGAAATAATAACAAATGACTAACTACGAGGCTCTCTAAACGTAACTAACCTAACCGCGTTCTGAGATACCGCTGATAATTCAGCAAACTTCTGAATATTACGTTGAAAGATTCGACTATTTGCCGAGGCAAGCACACAGGCCGAAACGTGCGGTTCTTCAATTTCTAACTATCCACCTCCACGCTCGTGAAGCAAGAAAAGCACTCTTTCGAACTCGTTTCCCTTCTATTTAGCTCAGATTACTTCCGCTGACAATTTGAATCCTTTGCGCGTTCTACTAAAATTTACATACTCTGGCATTGGCAATTCCAGGGGAAAGTAAGGCTTGACAGGAAAAATAGTTTAAACCTAAAATAAATGTTAGTTAAAATAAATATAAACCCTACATTTGCCGCTGCCAGAATTTGGTAAACTTGGAAGCAGGTCCTAAAAACGACCTGTTGAAAAGTTTCCACAATTCTGAACTAAAATTTAAGAGCCTCGTTTACATAAAAAAACTTTTTTCTCACAAAAGGTAGAATAAATTTCTGTAGATACTTATTTAACTCTCTCTTCTTACAGCAACCTTTCCTGGACTTCAGCAATCAATCTGTTCTCTTCCTTCCAGCATCTGGAAGGAATAAGTATCAGTATCTTTCTAAATACATTATAATTTACACTTTCTTGACACTGAAAAAGTTTTTGTTTTTGAACGATTTATTTTCTTTAGTTACTGCTTAATTCACATTCATTCAAGTATTCAAACATGAATTTAACTTTACCCTAGCTCTCCACCATGTGTGGTGTCAAACGGGAATATTCGTGTTTTAGTATTGCAACACTTCCCCTAACCACAATGATTTGTTAGAATTCAACGACCAAATATACACACCTTACTCGACATTCTACAACTCGATGGGCTATTTTAACATTCTTAAAATTCAAGTGTAGGTGGAGAATCCTACAAAACACATTCATTCTAACTTCCCCCTCATTCATCTTTAGACATGCAGGCTTTCGCTCTAAAGCATGATTTTATCTACAGTTTAATACTTAAATTTGAATTCATTTCTTTTGCGCATTTACTTTTAGCATCTAAAATTTTATGCTTCTAGACTAAATTCTACTTTTACATAACTTTCAAGTATTTACGTATATTTACAAAATTCTAATACATAAGATTTTTACAATTTACCATAAAATGTATAAGAGAAAAATAAATTTTTACTTTACTCATTCTTCGCGAAGCTGGCGGCACTGAAACTAAATTTCTTATTAATACAGGAATACGAAGTTATTTTTAACTTATTTTAAAAATAAATTTTGGCTTTAATTTTGACGGGCCAAATTTTGGCTTTAACATAACAGAATTAGTCTTTCGACCAAACAGAAACTGCTTGTTCTTAGATTTTATACTTAAAGAAAATAATACTTTTGCCTTCGTTAAATAAAGTAAAACAAAACTAAGTCTCGATCGAGACAAATTGACTTCCGTCAAAACATAGAACTTCGTATTTACGCATAACATTTCGGAACAAAAGAAAAAAATTTTATAGAGGATTTTAACTTATCTTTGAGTTTTCGATGATTGGAACTCCGACATCCTCTTCTGGCAGAACTGCTCCCACGATATGGACTTCATCGACGTCAATCGTCTCCTTTGAGTCCTTCGAGTTTCGTCCATGTTGTTTTTTCTTTTTCGCCCTCTGCATGCTGGCCTCTTGGAGTGGTAGTCGTCGGGTTGCTGTCTTTTCCGTTTTGCCCCTGGACGACTGGTCCTCCGGTCTGAAATCGTACCTGAATTTCTTCTGTTGGTGGTGGTCTTTTCGTTCCTCCTGCTGTCTTTTCGTTCTCGGAAACGGCGGCCTTGTTTGCACCTTACACTCTGGCCCTGGAAGCGTTTTCCTCGATGCAGAATTTCTACTGCGATACGTTGTAAGTGGTCGTTTCCTCTTTACCAAAGCTTCTTTACGCGGCGGCGTTGCTTTCTTGTATTTCTTAAATGCTGGAGTCTGAACGTTTTCATTTCTTCTTTTCGGTACCGTCGCATTACTTGTAGAAGGGCTACGTTTCTCTTCAGTTCTCTGCTTCTTGGGTGATGGAACGGGTGACGTTACTTCTGAACCTTCTACTTCTTTTACGCTTGAGTCCTGCAAGAAACTTTTAAGGATTTCAAAATCATTTTGATTATAATATTTTTTCACCTGGTCGGGACTTGCTTTACAAATTTCTCCACTCTCGTTCTTAAGGTACAATACGACTCCCTTTATTTCCTGAATTACATAGGGGCCTTCAAATTTTGGAGCTAACTTTGCAGTAAAATTGTCTGGGGCACTTGATAAAGAAAATTTCCGCTTCAACACTTTATCTCCAACTTTAAAATCTGCTTCACGGCGTTTTCTATCATAGTATAATTTTTGTCTATTTCTTGCCGTATCCGAGCTTTTAACCGCCTGATCAATGAGTTTTTGCACATCTTTTTGTTTAAATTCTTGCTCTCTTTGTTGCACAAAGAATAATTTATCTAATGGCGTAATTAACTTCCGTCCTAAAAATAATTCTGCTGGAGTTTTTCCCGTAGTATCGTGATTTGCCGTTCTTAAAGCATAAGCTAACTCATTTATGTAGCCATCCCAGCTAACATAACTTCGAATTATTTTTATAATATTTTTATTAACTCTATGTTTGCCTGTGGTCTATACGGAACCATTTTGATATGGCGTATGCCAAGTCCAGTGCAAATATTTTCAAATATTTGGCTAACGAATTGTTTACCGTTATCGCTAATGACTTTTATCGGTGCACCGTATTTTAAAATGTATCTGTGTAAGAATGCATCTGCGACTGTTTTGGCTGACGCGCGTTTAAGTGTAACAATTTCTGTCCATTTTGAAAAATGATCTACAATTACTAAAAGAAAACAATTTTTATTTAACTCACTCTGGAGCAAAGGACCAAGAGGATATATGCCTAAAATTTCATTCGGAAATGTAGCGCGAATGCTATTTAAGTACCCGGCCGGGCTGTAATTAATATAATTTATTAACTGACATTGATTGCAGGACCTGATATACGCAGTTACTATTTTGTATAATTGAGGGAAATATACCGCCTCGCGTACCCTTTTTAAAGTCTTTCTGACCCCTAAATGACCCGCTGTTTTCGCGTCGTGTAATTCCTTCAATAATCGAAGCGAGGCTGGGATGACTGGTTTGTACTCGAGATTTTCGTTTGTTGTTTTCGTATAAAATAATAAGTTATCTATTGTTTCATAGTTTTCTGCTCTATTTCTTATCGCATCGATATCTGTGTGCTCAAAGTTTTCAGGGTCTTTCAAATATGCATAGATACTTCCAAATTCAGGATCAGCTTTCAATTCAGCAATAATTGTTTCTCTAGAATCTAAAATTTTTGAAGTCAACACAGCGCATTTGAGTTCATTTCCTTCATCGTCCAGTTTTATACGAGAAAGTGCGTCAGCTACATTGTTTTCCTTACCCGGTTTATATTTAATTATGAGATTATACTCTTGAAGTTTTAAAGCCCATCTTATTAACCTGGGCGTTAGGTTTTTCCCCGAGTAAAGTCTACTACTGTAACAGATTTCAATAATATTAAAATCTTGTAGTTTAAATAATTTAAATAGATGAACATTAAGGTATTTGTGAATGGCAATATTTTAAACCAGACTCGAGTGCCTCGTGCGACTCTCGCACGAAGAATGTAATTTATTTTTAAATGTTAGAATATGTTTTCTCTTCTTGTTTGTATGTCGCCATTTTTGAGTGTTAAATAAAAGTTATTGCTGTGTTCCATCATTGGAAGTGCTTCATATCGCCAAAGAAGTATCACAGTCTTAATTATTTTGGAGGCACCGACGAGATCGAATAATCGTGCGTATTTTTATTTCATTAGTTCATCACTGAACATAATATTAGTGATACCAGATTATTACTTCGTGTTAATATTGAATTGCTTTATTTTATTAGTTCATCACGGAACGCAATATTAGCGATACCAGATTATTACTTTCTGTTAATATTGAATTGCTTTATTTTATTAGTTCATCAATGAACGCAATATTAGTGATACCAGGATATTACTTCCTGTTGATATTGAATTGCCTTATTTTGTTAGTTCATCGCTGAACGTAATATTAGTGATACCAGATTATTACTTCCTGTTGATATTAAATTGCCTTATTTTATTAGTTCCTCACTGAACGTAACTTACTGTTGATATTGAATTGTCTTATTTTATTAGTTCATCACTGAACATAATATTGTGATACCAGGTTATTACTTTCTGTTAATATTGAATTGCCTTATTTTATTAGTTCATCACTGAACGTAATATTAGTGATATCAGGTTATTACTTCCTATTAACACTAAACTGCCTTATTTTATTAGTTTATCACTTGAACGTAAACTTAGTGATACCATTTTAATGCCATTTCTACTAGAGCTCAAAGGAAAAGAAAAATAGCTGAAAAGCAGATCTTTGAACCGATGAAGGAAGAAAATAAAGCATCTAGAGATGTATTTGAAGAAGAAGTTAAATCACCAGAATTAAACGTGGAAAGATGTTCAAGAAAATTTTAAAAACGATAAAGAAATTAATATTGAGAATCATTTTGCAATGCAGCGTTATCATCATATTTCGGCTTTTGATTTAATATCAAAGCCGCTACTAATAGACGAAAAAAACAATTGTCGAAAGCAAATGACAAATGAATATTATCCGAAAGGCACAGATGAACTGAGGAAAGGCTTTGCAGTGAATTATAGCCGAGGAACTGGTCCACCATGGAAGAGATCTAGGCGCCGTCAAAAAAAAAAAAAAAAAAAGAAGACTAATTTGAACACTGTCCATTTTCTTCCTATTTAAATGTGGTGTAAAAATATTTGTTTAAAACTTAAAATTTTCGGCCTAAAAATTTGGAAACTTATGAGAGAAGTTATCTTTTCTCTTTAAGCAATTGAGCAAGCCGAACTTATAAACTTTCGAAATTTACAGACCTTTTCCCTTCGATAAAAGTCTCTCCGTTGGGGGAGAGGTTGTAACAGATTTCAATAATATTAAAATCTTGTAGTTTAAATAATTTAAATAGATGAACATTAAGGTATTTGTGAATGGCAATATTTTAAACCAGACTCGAGTGCCTCGTGCGACTCTCGCACGAAGAATGTAATTTATTTTTAAATGTTAGAATATGTTTTCTCTTCTTGTTTGTATGTCGCCATTTTTGAGTGTTAAATAAAAGTTATTGCTGTGTTCCATCATTGGAAGTGCTTCATATCGCCAAAGAAGTATCACACTACCAACAGCCGCATGATCCGAAAAGACTGTTACTGGCGCTTTGCCGAAATAAACTCGAAATTTGTGTACAGCCATTAATACGGCTAATGTTTCTCTCTCTGTAGCTGCATAATTCCTTTGTGTAGGGTTCAACGTTTTACTGAAAAATGCCAAAGGATGGCCATTTTGAATAAGAACCGCACCTACAGCATAGTCCGACGCATCTGCTGCAATTTCCAGGTTTTCATCTTCCTCCGGGAATTTCAAAACAGGGGCATTGATGAGCGCTTCTTTTAACCTTTCAAATGCGGTATTTGCTTCTGCTGTCCACGTTAATTTACTTTTCTTTCTTTTAATTACTAACAAGGGTTCAACAATATTAGCAAAATCTTTTATGAATGACCGATAATAAGAACATAACCCAAGGAAAGAAGAAAGTTTCTTGGCGGTGTTGGGAGGTGGGAAATTCTTGATGGCTTTTATTTTTTATTCTTGAGTTTCTATATCCTTTTGCGAAATTTTATAACCCAGATATTTAAGTTCTTTAGTTGCGAACTTGCATTTTGAGGCGTTAATTGTAAGACCGGCCTCTTTTAATAATTTAAAAACTTCTTCTAGGTCTTTAATATGTTGTTCCAACGTACTACTCGTTATAATTATATCATCTAGATAGATTAAAGTCGGTTTTCCTAGGACAGGCTTTAGAACAATGTCCATAGCTCTCTGGAATGTTGACGGGGCCCCACACAACCCAAAGAGAATGCGTAAAAAATGCATAAGTGCCCGATTTTGTTATAAACGCGGTTTTATGTATGTATTCGGGTCTCATAGCTATTTGATAGTAGCCAGACGTTAATTCCAACGTAGTCATGTATCTTGTAGATTTAATCTTTCTAATAATTTCCTCTATAACCGGCAAAGGGTAAACTGGGAATTTAATAACGCTATTAAGTTTTCTGTAATCGATAGCAAACCTCCAAGCCCTTTTATCCGAAGGAGGAAACTCGTTCTTTTTTCTACATAGTACGACTGGACTCCCGTACTCACTATTTATGGGCGTTATTATTTGGTTCTTTAACATTTCCTGAATATGTTCTTCTATGATTTGCTCTTTCTGTTTATCATAGCGATAAGGTTTAGTCCTACAGTGTTTGTCGGCAGTTAACTGTATCTCATGCGTAACTATTTGACAACTACCAAGCCGTTGTGAAAACAAGTTTGAAAAAGTACTCACCACTTGCTGGATGGCTTGGCTTTCATGGTCATTCAAATGGCTAAGGTCAACTTGCGGTTGTTCCACTGATTCCACCACCCTCCGGTCCATCTCCAGCACAATAGAACTTTCCTGAAAATTGAGTTTGGCCTTCGCGGCTTTTAAAAACTCCATACCTAAAATAAGTGGAATTTTCAAGTTTTTTACTACAAAAATTAATACTTTAAGGCTTTCGTTTTGAACCTGTATCTTTAAAGATAGTTTTCCTATACACTGACAAGTTTGTCCTTGCGCTGCTATGATTTCTGTATTTTTATTTTTAAATAATCGTAACCTATTAAAATTCTTCTTAAAAAAATTATCATTCATAAAATTACCTTCTGCTCCTGTATCGATGAGGGCTTCTACTGGTACATCGCCAACCAGGACTTGTATAATTGGTAAATGTGAGTTTTTTACGATGACTGTATTTAAGTATCTTTTTTAGGGTTTTTTCAAAACTTCCGGGGTCTGGACCCTCGCTTTCACAGGCCCTTCTATTCTTTTAAAGCTTTCCTTTTAACTTCTGCCTTCTGGGTACGCGGACGTCTGTTTTCAAATTTCCTTTTTGAACCTTGACCTTCGAGCTTCGATGAGTTAGCTTGATAGCTCTTTACCCCATAAGAGCGATATGCGTTTCTGGTTTGCTCATTTGAAGATTGCCTTCGGATACTTTGTGAATACGATGCCCCTCTAACTTTTTCCGCTATTCTGCGATTTTGGAAGACCGCCAATTCGAAGAGCTCTTGCAATGTGCTTGGGTTTTTAATTTCAAAGTAGTCTTGAACCGCAGGTAGCAATCTTGGTAAGATTATTTCAATAATCTCCGCTTCGGGTTTCTTCCCATACAGCATATCCGTCAGCTTAATTTTTCGCAGAATAAAGTCCGTCAACTCTTCTATATTCCGTTGAAAAAAACTATATAGTTCGGCTTCGAGCCTTGCTCGGTCTTTCACAATGGGGAAGGCCTTTAATAACGATTTTTTGAAATTTTCAAATGTATATGTTTGGCCTCCGAATTCCCCTAATAAAAATTTGCCTATATTCTTCCACCATAGCGAGGCCTGGGCCTGTCCTCTTAGTGCAGATGTGGCGATGGCAACTTTTTGTCTTTCAGACACAGGGTAGAGCTGGAAGTGATTTTCGAGGGCTTCTATAAATACCGCCACCGAATTTTTTCCGTCGAAATTGACGTTTGGCTTGATTGATGCTCTCATCGTCTGGACCAGGTATCCAATAACTTCCAATTGGCTTGCCATTTCTTGTTGTTGTCCAGCAGCTTCCATCCAATTTTCGGCCATTTCAGTTCGACAAGTGTTCGGGCGCCAATGTAATGTTGCGCGCTTCTAACCTGCACGCAACAAAAGTGGTGACTGCTAAGAACTGGAAAGTACCCAAAGTCTTGAGAAGGGTTTAAATCCCTTTTTATTCAACTTTAGAAATTACAGATGCATGCTCTTGACGCTCACAAACTACGCCGACCCGGCGGTAAAATAAAAATAAGAAACTAAAAAGAAATAATAACAAATGACTAACTACGAGGCTCTCTAAACGTAACTAACCTAACCGCGTTCTGAGATACCGCTGATAATTCAGAAAACTTATGAATATTACGTTGAAAGATTCGACTATTTGCCGAGGCAAGCACACAGGCCGAAATCAATTTCTTCAATTTCTAACTAGCCACCTCCACGCTCGTAATGCAAGAAAAGCACTCTTTCGAACTCGTTTCCCTTCTATTTAACTCAGATTACTTCCGCTGACAATTTGAATCCTTTGCGCGTTCTACTAAAATTTACATACTCTGGCATTGGCATTTCCAGGGGAAAGTAAGGCTTGACAGGAAAGATAGTTTAAACTTAAAATAAATGTTAGTTTAAATAAATATAAACCCTACAACAGATAAAAAACAACAGATAAAAAAGATAACAGATGAAAAAGAAACTAAATTTAATTCGCCACCAAAGACTAGTGAGTGGGCATAAGTGGAAAATGATGATGATGTTATTGTCTGAACGCGAAATTCCCTTCCATAAAAATATAATGAAACTTTCTTCATGTATCATCTTCTTTTATCTTTTCTTTATCTCTAAGCTGACTCCAATTTGGTTGAGATGTACTGGACCTACATTTCGCTCAAATTTGTCTAATGTGATTTTTTTGTTTTTTATGTTTTAAAATGTTTCTAATGTGAGACTCGATATTGTCACTGAAAATGCGTAAACTGTAGCTTACTATTACTTTATCAGGATGATAACCTTATGTAGGAACATAGAAACATTGCATCTTACCTCATTTTGCATAAATTTCACATATTAGAGAAATATAATATTCTAACCAATTTCTTCCGAAATAGTCTTTAATTGCTTTTTCTGGAGTTATTGCATTTCCTTTTGGTCAGTGCATTTATCTAATTCTTCTATTAACTTCTCCACGCTTTCACTGTTAACTTACTAGCCCAATTTTTTGCCTAAAGTACTTGACATATGTAAGTACTTTTTATACAATTTTTCATATGTAAGTACTTAGTGAGTATAAAATAAAAATTTTATTAATCATTGAGCATTTTTTTTTAATTTTGGGGTGGCAATCTTAGGAAAGTACGCGGGCAGCCAGTGGCCTAGGAACGGCCCTGACAATATTATAGGTAGCAAAAACCTGTAAGCAGCTTGCAACCAAACCATTTTGGCCTTCATTTGCATCAGAAATTCATGGTCCTGTTATTAGTCCTGAGTGTTAATTATTGGTAACGATTACCTCAAAATATCTTAAAAAATCATTTATTTCCAACTTGAATGTTCGTAAGTCGAAACAAGTTTGTTATTCGATGCATTTTTTGCTCAGATACTTTGCTCGTAAACCGAATTCTTCAGAAATTAAGGTTTTCGTGATCAACTGTAGAAACCCTTTCCAATAATTCAAGGAAGCTATTTATACTGAAAATGTATTTTCCTAAAACTTGAGTGTCTGGAACATAAGCTGGATTTGATTTTTAACCAAGAGGAAGCTGAATAATAATATAATGACCACATATTGCACAAATATGCTATATTTCTTAACACTTATCGACTACTGTTACACTCCCTGTGACAGACATAATTTTAGTGTGTTTTTATCCAATTTCAAACATAATCTTTAGCATTTGTGAAAGATGGGTTAAAGAGAGCAAATAGAACAAAGAGCCAGTGAATTTCTTCGAAATGGCTGATCACGCCGTCAAGTTTATGATGCCATTCGCAAAAATATATCTATGTAAGAATGTTTCTTCATCCTTAACTTTTTTCTCCTTTTACACCGCATTCTATCTTTTTTAATTATTTATTTCTGTTCTTACATTACAGGAATTGCCTTTCGATTTTTTTGGAACTTTTGTTAGTCTAAATATATATTCATCTAGTATTCTGTAAAATGTTTCAGTATTTCACCTGAACCAACTCTATAAAAATCATATTAAACTTTAAAAGAGCCTTTTTTAAGCGACTGTTAAAATCTGAACCCTTTTAGAAATTGTGTCCCCATTTAAGTAATATTCTCGAGGAAATGATCATTCTTTATCTTTCTTGAATGAGAAAAATTTAATTAAAATTAATGAAAAATAAATCTAATATTTATAAGTTATTAAAATTCCTGTTGGAGCACATCTCTTGCAATTCTATTTTAATACAGCATGTTGAGTTACACGGATTTTTACATCTCAACTAAATTCTGGCAACTTTTACAACTTTTCTAGATGCAGTTAGCGAAAAAAAATGTTTAAATTATTTTTCACGCAATAAGCACTTACTATGTACCCGCTTCCATATTTGTAAATGCTTTTCGAAAATAGAAGTAAACCCACTAGAAATAATTTTATAAAAGTAATGTTCTTTCATTACCACTAGTAATCATTAGATGTCGCCACCAACTTGGCAATTCCAAAAATGGAGTTCTTGAGGTTTGCAATGATTACCTGAAAATATACCTATTTATTAAATAGCTTTAAAAATGTATTTAAGTTCGAAGTTGTAATCACAAAATGAAAAAAGGTAACGAAACCGTATAAAAAAATTGAACCCATTAGGCTCACATATAAAACAGTTTGAATAATTCTACTAATGAACTCTTTCACTAATTTCACTTCCGTGAAATTAGTTAAAATATGCCACGTTGTTGGTGACATAATTAAATTGCAACAATTTATTTTTAAAAATTTTAATGGATATGTTCCTCAAAATATTAGGCGTACGTGGTTTACAAGGTGCTTTTTATAACGTGGATGAGTAAAAATATGTGCCTTTGGATGTTAACGAACTGATAGATGTGAAATAACCGATGCTAATGTGATGCGGCCTTGAATAAATTCACTCTGATTCATAGTTTGTTATTACTCTTAGAAACTGACAGTTGTTAAATCGCTATGAATAAAAGTGCTGGTACTAATGGAGTTGTAAGATACTTAAGATCTGTCCCACCTGCCTTTAAGAATCATTCAGCTTTTGATCCCCCTAAAATTAAAATTACTATTAAATTAGCTGATATTCTTCCAGCTGATTGAAGAAGGCTTTTAATTACACCTTTACTTACCTACGCTGAAGTCTGTGCACTTTACAATTTTCAAAAAACATTCATTTTATTTCTCACTGCTGTCTCAAGTTTAGGAAATTGTTATTCATATATTTAACCAAAGATTCAGCACTTTGGTTTTCCTCATTCAAGATTTACAAATTAATAAAGTTTTTTAATTAACTTAAAAAATGTGCTATTTTTTATTATTATGCTGTGTTATTAATGCTGTGTTAAAATTTTAATACTTTTAATATATTAGACCAGCGCTTCTTAAACTTTTTCTATTCATAACTTTTTTATCATCGAGAGTTTTTGCGACCCCAGAATAAAAGTATAAAAATCAATATTTTCCAATAAATAATTTATTTATATTGTGTAAACAATATGCACATGAAAAAGTAGTTTTAGGATTTATTTTAAGTGTACAAAAATTAATGAAAAAAAATCACGTTTTAATGAGATGAGATGAGATGAGATTAAAAAAATGAGATGGCTGTGCTTGTTTTTTACTGTATAATAAATAACATTTTGGAGAAATTTTAAAAGTGCTGGATGTCAAACATCTTGAATGTTTTTGAGCGTTTGCACGAGATCTAGATTCAATCAGCATTAAAGCTGAAAAAAATTCCTTCACGTAAGTTTCGGGTTCCCAATGCCAGAAGAGCATTATATAATGACATTTCAGGAACGATGGGAAATTCAGTTCTACCTCCGATCCAGAATTCAGTAAAGGACTTTTTTGGAAACTCATGTTTTAATTTTCAGTCACTTGATAGGTTCATTTTTTGCTTTATATAGCAGGTGATTAATCTCATTAATGTCAATAAAAAAAAACATTTCAGAATTAGTTGCAAACTATGATTCTAGAGGTTTCAAGAATTCAAGATAATACGCTTTTAATTTTTTTTTTAATATAAACTTTTCGGTAGTCTAAAAAATTTCGAATGAATTTTTTTCATCCTATTCTTATAAATATCGATCTTTTTAATAAAACTTTGGATTTTTCATTCGAAGTAAATATACATTTTCCTTGAAGAGATATGTTGAGATCGTTTAGTTTGTCAACTACCTGACAAATAGCATAGCTTTGATAGTCTTAAGTCATTTTGAAAATGAGAAGCGAGATTAGATTTTCTTTCGGTTAAAAGTATAATAGTTTTATATTTTAATAATAATAATAATATTCTTAAACTTCTCTCTTGCCAGTCATTTTACTTCTGCTTATAATAATAATTTTTGTGTTCAGATTTCATATCTTACCAGAGATTTGAAAATAAGTGGCTCTTTAGGACACGACTTTTCATAAAATGTTGAGAGCTCCCTAAAGCACATCTTTAATCCCTTTGCTATTTGCTTTGCTAGGACCTCTCGATGAATCAGGCAATGTGTTCATTACCAGAAGAATTAACGAATGATTTAAAACCAATATTTTCATCGCTTTTGAAGCGTTTGTGCATACGCCAGAACTGTAAGCTTAACTTTTAAAACTTTCTTCAACTTTACTGCATATGTCTTCTCTTCTTAAATGTTCTTTCAAAGAACGGCAAGATAAAAATACTTATTCGATCAATATATGTATAAATGTATCTGACTTATGTAATCTGTAAATGCGTCTGACGTAATTAGCTATTTTTGAAATGTCAGTTGTTTCGTCCAATCGAATCGTAAATGTGGAAAATAATAAATATGAATTGAATAGTAAATGTGGTTTTAATAAGTCTAGTAATAAGCTCCTCGAACTGATCTTTACTAATAGAAATTCTATCGGCTAAGGTATCGTTTGACAAAGTAATTTTCCGAATTGATTCGCCGTACGTATTATTTTGCTAGCAATTAAGCTATACAAAAATCTTTTACAACGGTGTATGGTTTTTAATGCCTTGTGCAAAGTAAATATTGGAATCGCGAAAATTTCAGGTATCATATTTTACGAATATATCTATTTTGAGCTATTTCTAATATATTTCAACTTTTTTTTTTTTTTTTTTTTTTTTTTTTTTTTTTTTTTTGGTCCAAAGGGATTTGAATCCCGAAGGACTATTAGTTTCGTTTTGGCATTTTGCGTCGGACTCATAAATGTCGGTTCACTTTTCAAACTGTTGCCACAAAATGTTAGAGTCCTGCATTATATTTGAAGAAATTAAATAATGAAAAATCTGCATAAATGTATGTATATTTCTCGTATTGTGATTAAACAACGGTACATAGAGTCATCGAATTTTGAATACCGTAATCCTCCAACGAATATGAGCATGTGGAAGACCAAATTTGAAATTTGAAATTTGTTTTATGATCGATTTCCTATTTTTTAAAACTTTGACGAATTTTTGATTAACAAACTCGAGGATTTCAAAGCGAGCAATGGCAACGTTGTCCAGAAAAAACATTTTTATCTCCAGCGCGTGAGTCTCTGTATCGGAAATTCTAAAGATATGCTCGTTTTAAAACTATTTTTTCTTTCTTTCCACTTCTTCGTCACATTATAAGGGACACACGCAAACGTTTATCTAAAATTGAATTTGAATTATATTACCTCCATTTAAAAATTGCTAATTCCACTGAAAATGTTTCCTCATTTGAACATACATCCTGGTCTAGAACCGATACCGTTTGTCAACGGCATAAAAATGTGCTCATTTCTAAATTCCAAAAACTCACACACCAGTCGGATAGTCCCAATTATCTAGCTGATCTTCCCACTGTAAACGTTAACTCCGTCGTTAATATCTCCAATAGGAATCTTTCGGAGGATCAGTTAAAAGTATTAAAATATAATTTCAACTTTTCAAAGACATCTAAACCTTCAATTCCTCAAATCATCGCCCCTATAGAGAAAGCCTTTAAATTCTCCAAAATTTCGGAAACGCAGAAGGATACAATCCGCCACCTAATTACTCATAACGTTAATTTTAACAATAAATCTTTGGGTTCTAATCTTAGCAAAAAGGAAAATGAGATCTTACGTGAAATTCATTCTGATACTAATATCATTATCTCTAAAGCTGATAAGGGCGGACAGATCGTTGTTATGGACAAACACACATATATTACTGGAGTCTCTAAATTGATAAATGAAGGCCCATACTGCTCGATCCCTAAAGATCCTTCAACTTCGGACCTCATGAAAGTAAAAAGTGCTATTAAATCTTCCCACATTCTGCCAACTCAGTTGAAGAAATCACTTATTCCGCCTATTACTAATTGCGCTAGACTTTATGCTCTTCCAAAAGTCCACAAAACCGGTATTCCTTTTCGACCAATTGTTTCCAACATAGGTACTGCTTCATATCCTTTGGCCAAATATTTAGTTTCCAGATTTTCTCCTCTACTTGATAACAATATTCACACTGTAAAAAATTCTGTTGAAGTCATTGATAAACTTTAAAATATTTCCCCACTTCGTTCCATTATGGTTTCATTTGATGTCAAATCATTGTTTACTAATGTTCCAGTCGAAGGAGCACTAAATTGTCTTGAAACTAAGCTTCGGGAATTTCAATTCACACATACTGAAATTAATGAGTTGGTTTCGCTTACAAAAGTTTCTCTAAGTCAAACCCACTTTGTTTTCCAAAATGCATATTTTCGTCAAGTTGAAGGATTGGCTATGGGTAATCCTCTCAGTCCGGTACTTGCTGACATTTATATGCACTATTTTGAGATGAAATTATTTGATAAATTATCTTTTCGTCTTTGGATTCGGTATGTTGACGACACTTTCGCACGTTTTGACGGTTATAAAGAGGATTTATCCGAGATTCTATCTATTATGAATTCAATTGATCCAGCCATCCAATTCACTCTTGAAATTGAATCCAACAATTCCCTCCCCTTCCTCGATATTCTTATAATCCGCAATGAAACCGATTTCAGCACCACTGTGTACCGTAAACCATTTGCAGTTTGTTTACCACCCCATGCCAAGTCATGCCACCCTGTTAAGCAAAAAATGGCTTCTTTTTACTATTATGTTTTCCGCGCGCTAAAAGTTTGTTCCTCTGAATCTTTGCTTACCAATGAACTTAATTATTTGAGAGCAGTTGCGATTGACCGTGGATTTTCTCCCGTGATTATTGATAAAGCCGTCAAAAAATTTTCAGATTCCCATCAAAGAAGACATTCCACTGTTAGAAATAATATCAATGACCTTGTCGTGCTTCCATTTTATCCTTCTGTTAGCTATAAAATTGCACGGATTCTCCAGAAATTCAATTTTCAAGTCGGTTTCTCCCCTATCAATAAAATTCACCCTTCGATTCTAAAAGATTGCGTTTCTGTCTTGAATTCTTGGGGAATTTATAGTATATCATGTCAGTGTGGTTTAAGATATATTGGCCAAACAAAAAGAGCGTTGAAGTTTCGTATCAAGAAACATGAATCTTATGTCAAAAAAGGGGAAATTAACAAGTCTTCAATAGCGTATCATAGCTGGACTTTTAACCATAATTTTGATTTTGGGTCTGCAAAAATCATCCAAAAGGCTTCTTCCATAGGCGAATTGGATTTTCTTGAGGCTTTTCACATTCACAAAGATTTAGAAAGTTTAGTTAATGATTTGAAGTCCAATCCAGTCCTTCCTAATGCCTTTAAAATTCTACTATCTTAATTCAATCATTTTTGCCGATAGATGGCGCTACCTCCTCGCACTTGGTACTACCAGAGGGTATAAAAATCCGTTCAGTGGTTGCTTTCCATTATTTGAAGTTCAGATTTTGAGCGTAATGTGCATTTGCCCCTCGCTCCCTATTTTAACTTCGCTAATATTTCTTTATGCTTGATCAGACAGCCTGGCTCAGTAAAAGTAGGCGGCCAGTGCAACTGTGATTAAAAATCTAGTTATAACCACGTGCAGTGCTGATAAGCACCACGTGTTTCTGTGATTCCTATTTTCTTCTTTCTATGTATTTCTTTTTCCTGATGAGGAGGGACCTTTAGCTGCCCTCGAAATCGATTGAGTGTTTCATTATACCTACGCTAAATATAAGGTTGTTTTTTACGATTTTGATAATCTCATCTTGTCTGTTTAAATAAATACCAACTATAGTTGAGTAAAACAATAAAATGCAATAAAGTGTTGCATTTTTTAAAATATGTAAACTTAATTTACTGTTCATCTTAACCAGTGTTACGATTTGATTACAATAGTTGCAGTGCTCAGAAAATGCGTTATATTAAAGGTAACGAAGGGATTTTTGATTCGTATTTTTTTAATTCCTGTATCTGAATTGAATTTCCCGACACAAAATATTTTGCTCTGCTACCCATAGTTTAATCCCCTGAATGGCATAGCGTTAAAGTTTAATATTTGCTTATTTTGATCCCTTTTTCATACACTTTCTTGCATTAAGATGATATTTACATTATTAAAGAAAGTAAGAAAGCTAAATATTTTAAATTATAATCTAATGTACCCCAACCGATAAAAATCTCATGACCGGATAAAGGTGGTCATGTCACTCAAGAGGGTTTTAAGAAACGCAGCATTAGAATATTATAAAAATACTATTTATAGACATTAACATATTATATTTTGTTTTACGTTAAAATATTAAAATTTTAGCCTCAAACAAAATATGAAATGAAAAAAGAAGTTGCTCTGTTCTCAAAATCTGAAACATAACAGCACAAACAAAATTACTCAAAAGTTTCTCAAAAGATTTGATTGTATCCAAAGTTAGGTGCAATTCTATTACACAAATTTGTCAGGGGCGATTGTTGACGATAAGATCTCCGAATCATGCTCTTCAAAGAAATTAGATGTCATTATTTAATTTCTTTACTGATAACTGGTAAGATTACTGAAACACTTTACTGATAACTGATTTATTACAAATGTTAGCTAATGAGATCAACAAAAGAATTAACAACTGATAAGATTTACTTAGAATTAGTTAATTATTCAGATCATGAAGATCTTTTACATAATTTAAACTCATTAATGATTGTAGATTTAAAAGACTCAGCAAAATGGCCAAATACTGTTGATAAATTATGAATATTATTAGGATGGAATTATGGAAATGACACCTGTTTAAAGGAAGAATATAATAGTACTCTTATAATACGATGCAATAACTGGAAAACTTTACAAAGACTCAAGATCAGATTGATACACCTTGAAATTTTTTTAATTAAATGAATTAAGGAAAAACTAAACTACTGTTGAAACTCACACATGCTGTTTTATAATATGAAAAGAAAAAAAAAAAAGATTTGTCCGATATTTTTCTGAAATTAATTCAAGTAGTAAAAGAACTTAAGGGCTCAACATTAATTTCTTACAGTATTATCAGATAAACCTGCATTAAAGAAATACTGGAAATTTCTTTAATTTATAGAACTGCTCTTTGAGTTTAAACCAGTCATGGAAGCACATGTAGAAAGAGCTCTTCGCTAAGAAAATTCTAGTTCATTATTTCAGTAAAGCCAGACAAAATGTAGATATACAATAAGAGAAAATATTGTGACTTATCTTCGAAAAGCTAAATGTTGTTCAATAATCTTAAACTGCACACCAGGTAGAACTAAGATAAAAAACAAATAAGAATTATTACATGTTTTGGCTAAATCGCAGAATAGGCCGCATCAGTCGATGCTGTGTTTACTTCTCTTATGCTTGGATACGACTTTTTATGACGTAATATTGGTTACGCCTCTTCTTAAAAACAAGTTATAAGTATGCTATAGCTTCGTATTTAAAGAAAACTTAAATTATACTTTAATTGAGTTTAAATGGTAGGTTTACAATGTTCTGCGCGAGATATTTTTAATTATAAATCTAATTTTGTGTGTTGTGTGGCAGTGTTAGCATTTAACGCAACGAATTATCTCTCACAAATGTATTATTAAGATACTAAACGATCATTAGCAAACGATTAAAAATATTGAATGCATGAATTAAAAATTATATCCGTAACTTCTGAAAATACAGAAAAGAATTCTTTTGCTTAAAGAATGTTTTGATTATTGATGAGTGTGTCAAAATCGCTGCTTACTGCAGAATGGATGAGTATCTGAATCTGTTTTTTTTTTTTTTTTATCAGTTGGAGCGAAGAGGTAAAAAGAGCTTAATTGAGTGGTGTATGGAGAAAAGTTTGATTGCAATATCGTATAAGTGCCCAATTTGTGGAACAAATATGAAATTAGTAAGCAAAAAACCGTATAGACGGTTTTGAGTGGATGTATAGAGTTACTGGAGGCGAATGTACGCATCGAATTCCAAGGTCTGTTCGAAAGAACTGGTTTGCGAAGAATAAATTGAGCATGTGCATGTGTGATGTGCGAAGAGTAAATTGAGCATGTGGATCGGTAAATGCGGGAATGATTTTATACGAACGGAATTACGTATTGCTAAAAATACGGTGATAGACTGGAAAAGCTTTTGTAGAGAAGTATGCATGGAGTTATGTTTGAAGGAGAATGTGATGTTGGGTGGGGAAGGCGTCACTGTCGAAATCGACGAAAGCAAGTTTGGCAAGCAAAAGTATCATAGAGGGAAAAGAGTCGAAGGAAGATGGGTTTTTGGTTTGGTTGAGAGAGGGTCAGATAAATGCGTCTTTAGAGTTGTTGAAAACAGAGGTGCCTAAACATTGCTAGAAATCATTAAAGAGAATGTTCTACCAGGATCGATTATTATATCGGATTGTTGGAAAGCCTACGACTGTCTCGAGTTCGAAGGGTATGCGCACTTGAAAGTCAAGCATAGCTTGCGTTTTAAAGATCCAGAAACAGGTGCGCATACCAATAGTATTGAGCGAACTTGGGCAGCAATCAAACGAAGTTTCCGTGGCTCTAGTAAGGCAAAAGGACAATTTGTTTCCTATCTTGCAGAACTTTTGGAGAAGGAATTTGGCATTTGGAGAAAGAAACACAAGAAATCCGACGCCAGCCAATTGATGCATATACTTCTCAGTGAGATCACAGCCATATATTCTGCAAAAGGAGAGGACTGAAGGTAAGTTTCATTTATTATTATTGACTTAAGTAAAATATTGGATGCTTTTCTAATATGGCAGTTTGAATGTTCGGCAGTTGCTTTATTCTGGCAGCTTTATTTTTGTTTTGTATCATTTTTCTGGACACATTTTTTTGCAAGTCGAATCAATGGAGTTGGTTACGCGCGAGTTTCTGGAATTCTCTGATTTCTTTAAGTAGATTTCTGAGTATATAAGCAATGGAGAATTTATTCAATGTCTGATTTTTTTAAAGTAAAATAGATCAATGTGCACATGGGCAAAGCCAATGTGGTGCGCAATGCCGAGTTTGTGCAATTCTGAGATTTTTTTTTAAAGTAAAATTAGATCGATGTGTACATTGGGCAAAGCCAGTGTGGTGCTCAATGCCAAGTTTGAGCAATTGTCTGATTTTTCTTTAAGAGAAAATAGATAGATGAGCACATGGACACCGAGTTTGTGGAATTCTTTGATGTTTTTCGAGCGAATACAGATCGTTGTGTATAAGGGAAAATGAGGTTGTGTGTGATGCCGAGCAGTAATGTAACTTTATTTATGTACAATGTTTAACATATCGTTTATGTATTTTAAATTTGTATTGTTGTGTTAATTGTGAATTATATTTAAGACAGCCTTTTTCATTTAAATTGTATTTTAAATTTTTTTGTTTTGATATGTTTATAACGCTTTCCGACTTACGATATATATCGATAGTCCGACGGTCTACTCAACAGTAGCAAAACTGTAAACTTTAACCCTTTAAGTAACGTTTACCTCTTATTTTAATACGTAGTGTTTCGTATCGTAATTGCACTTGATAATATGAGTTCATTGATAATATGTGTGTGTGCACGTATGTAAGCATTGCTTAGTGTTCCAAATTTGTAGTATTTATTTTATATTATTTTCTTTCATTTTGAGAAATTATAATTTTTTATTTATTAATGTGTAGAATTCTAGTATGCCTACACAGAATATGCGTGATTTAGGAATTTTAGAAACTGATATGAAAGTTGTGTAATAATGTTCATATGCAATAAAAAATATTCTTTTTTTATTAATGTAAAGTTAAAAATTTTTAGAAAATAATGAAAATTGCCTAATTATTGGTATGTCAGGAAATATGTCAGTATATCCATAGCAAGAAGGTAATTTGTAAAAATGATAAAATTGAAATGTTCCACAATATGAATTTAAATTAAAAAAAAAATACTTGTATAAATGCTTTAATAAAAATCTTTGAAAATATTGATGTTCTACAAGTATTAGAGACTGTGACGTTCTTTATCGTTTTAATAATTGGTAGAATTCGTTCACTGTATCATGGTAATTTTAAATATAAATAATTTATTATACTTAATAATGCCTAAGCTTAAATGTTATAAATGTAAATTAAAAGTAAAGAATTTGATATTAATTTACAATAATAAACAATTTATTATTGTTATTTTTAAGAGCAAATAGAAAGTACGCATAGTGTAAATGTGAGACTACCAAGGACCTTAGAAGAGATAGACTAACCCAGTGCTCGTGACGCGCGTCACCGAAATGTCAGCAAGAAAGAGTACAGACGATCTGGTTTACTTTAACACTGAAACCTATGGCGTTTGCATCACATAACTCTTTTTAATTATTAAATGTGATACATTGTATAGTGATGAAATTATAAAAGCCACAGTTTTTTCCAAATAGGATTTAATATATCTCATTAAAGCACTTTTTACTGCATTTCGCGCACTTTTTTTCACATGTAATTCTTGTACAAACATCTTTACTTTGGTAAAACGGTAAAAACTCTAAGCACAAAATTTATGAACTTAATTTTGCATAAAAATAAAGTAAAATTAAATAAGGTTGATAATATGCGATGCTTTGAAATAAATAAGGTAAAATTAAACAAGATCTGATAATTTTTTTTTAATTTACTGAACATTTTCCGGCAGTGATTTCCTAAACTATAATAACATTACAAAACAATCATATTTATTTGATTATATGATCATTAAATTATTAACATTAAAGTGGATTAGTTATTTTAATAATTAATAAAATTCGGAGCATAAAATTTCTGAGCGTACTGAAGGAAAAAAAAAAGATAAAATAAAATCTAGAAGCACTCTTTCTTTAAAGTTCTAATTTGTGAAATGAGGCGCTACAACCAGCTTTTTCTTGACAATTAAACACGCTGCAATAGGCAACCAATGTTAAATTTCTGCAAGTCGTCCCTACTCCTCCGGATGTGATCAAGGTGACAGGCGGCAATGCCTCGGACAAGGGAGAAAACCCGTTTGGGTTAGTCTATTTCTTATAAGGTCCATGGAGACTACATTGTGATGTCACAAGCTTAGTCCCAATTTATGGACATCACACAGCTCCGCCTACTGAACTAATGCAGCCTATTCTGCACTTTTACCCTTTTTTTTTCCCACAGGCAATGGAAATGAAACCAGAGAACACTAAAATATGCAAGTAAATATACAATTTGCATTAAAATTTCAAAACACATACATAATTTTGCTTTTCATCAAAGCGTTGAGAAGGTTCGTTTGTGAAATGCAATCAGTTTTACATTGAAGCAGCTATCAGCGTTGAATTTAAAAACAATGTAGTTTGTATTTTGTACTTACTTTCCTTTAATTTTTTACTTAAATTATACTTTTAATTTTACAATACTTATTACTTTTACTTTTTGGCCACTAATAATTGCTGTTAATTTGTTTCATGAGAGTGACAGCAGGGCAATTCATAGAATTAGGAAAATATGTTTCCGTAGTTAGTTAGACTTATTGAAGATTAATTGTATGTTATACACCTGAGTGATGTTTTATTAAATAAATGAATACTTCAGAATATAGTACAGTCAAAAGTCGTTAATTCGGACCTCAAAGCTACAAACTTTCTGTGCATGCGTCGCGTTGACACATGCGCATAGGCATTTACGCATGCACGTAAGACCTTTACGGCTGTCAATATGCACATGCGCATAATACGTTTACACAAGCGTGTTTAATGTATAACGGACAGTATAAGCTAAGCTAAAATTATCTAATTCAGTTAATGCTGCAGATTGCGTTGTTCCTTAATCTTCGAATTGGATCTGGCTTATTATTTTTTGCAGACTGTTAAAGCAATTTTATAAAAGTAAGCTTGAACTTTCGATTATGTCAAATAGAATTTCCGATATATATTTACTAATATGTAAAGGATCTACAAAGCGAAAGTATGTTTTGAAGTCCATTAAACAAAAAGTGGAATTGCTGCAAAAAATGGATAAAGGCATATCCTTTGTTTCTTAACCATTCCAAAGACTGTTTATCAATTTCACGCTGCTCTGCGGCCGGGGGGGGGGGACGCCACGGCATGCAATGAATTGAAAGTTGATCTGTCAGCACTATCCTTATCTTCAGGGCTGATGTTTTTATTTTATTTGTCTTATAATTCCTTACTAAATGTAGTATTTCATTTCGGTGTACTCCGTCTTTGATATGATTTAATTCAAGTTCCTCGTCATTATAATTCGCTTCCAATAGTGAAGAAAGTCACACAGAGGTTATTGAAAACGAAAAAATTTCGATTGACAAATTAGTCGGTATTCTTGACACAGCAATTACAGGACTTGAACAGCGGAACTTTGTAACTAAACAAGAAATTATGTCTGTTTAATAGAATTAAAGAGAAAGTATCACATGAAACGAAGCAACTTAAACAACTTACATTAAAAGAAATGTTTAATAAAGTAAACAAATAAATATTAAGCTTTTTCTTTTTGTAAATTTTGATACCCTTTAGATCATAATTGTTCTTTATTTCATAAATTACGGTTTCATATTTTTAATTTTGTAATTTTTGCCATCTTACCAGATTTAAACTGATGATCTATAATCTGGAATTGTCGAAGTCCCAACGAGTCCGGATTAACGACTTTTACTGTACTCTCTTTAGAATCCGTGATATGCTGGTAGCGTAATAGTTTGACGCGTAAGCATACAATCAGTGAAAAAACAAAAGTAAAGCAATTATTCCTTTATCATGGATGAGGATTATCATTTATGAGCTGGAAGAAATTTACAATGCTCTTTTAAATTATGAAAGCCGATAGTTCCAAACATTTATAAGCTAGAATAAAAGATTTTAGATTTAATTCTTCATCTCTGATGATTTGAATATTCCTCTTAATACAATAAAGTCTGTCAGCAAACTCTTTCAAAATGAAACAGCGGATATTAAACTTACTCTAGAATCCTCGAAAGAATTAATCGTTTTATTAGAATACATATAAGACTTATATCACAGCAACGTACTTCATGTTGGATGAAACAAACGAAATCCAAGCTATTTCTTTTAATAACTCCATTTATTACTTTTAACAATAGAACTAAAAATATTTAAAAAAAAAACTTATTCTAAAGCTATATTAACAATGTTGCCTTTCAAGAGTAACCTAAATCTATATTTCTTTTCACTAATGCCCGGCCTTCAGCCGACTTCGGCTTGGCCACTGCTAAGGGCAGGAGTGGTAGTTACTTTATTATGGAGGCGCCCGATACATACAAAGATAATAAATAGGTGAAGCTTTTAATCACATTAATAATGCAACACAGTAATGCATGCTGCGGAAAAGCTTACTGAAGAGGTAGATAAGGAATCAATATTTAAAGCTGCAATTAAAAGTCGACGATGGGCAAAATACATGTTAACATAGTAACATGTCTTTAGTATGCACAACAAGACGAAATTTTACAAACAATAGTAGTTTAGATATTACACAGGTATCATGAAAAGAACGTCTTCTGATATTGATAATATATAATGATAATTTTACATGAAAGAAAATAATGACACATATTCTTTCAATGAAATTTACAGATATAATTTTAAAATTCGGAGTACTTTTGACATTCTGCAATAAGTGCTTTTTGCACTTTATCGTTTAATTTTTTTTATTAAAAATATTATTAAGAACTTAATTTTTTGATGTTGTCAGCGAGATCCAAAGATAGTTTTAGAAAAAATTAATTAAGATTTATTCTGTGCATTTCACAAGAAGGACTAGCGAATCTCAGAGTGAAAATATGTTCCGAATTAGAGGTAAAAACGATAATTTCTACCCAAGTTCAGTTTGAAGTGTACAAAAATTAAATTTAAGTCTTAAAATTTAATTTATTCATCCACTAATTAAATTTTTTTATAAATTTTTAATTGTTTAAAATATGTTTTTGTTTTATTTCTTCTTTTGGATATTCCTTTTAGAACAGAACTGAAATTCTCCACTTTCATTATTTCTTCGGAGAACAGAACTTAAATTCTCCGCTGTTGTTGTAAGAAAATGGAGAACAAGATTTTACAGAGAGAAAATTTTATTTTAGTTAGTGAACATGCTTTCTGACATCAAGCAAGATTCTCAATTGAAATAGAAGAGAAACACACCAATTTAAAGTTTAAAACTAAGTGAAAAGAAACTTTCATTGGGAGATTTGAAATAAAACTTTCGATTTTGAAGGCGTTCAGGTATAGAATTTAAAAAAAAAAAAAAAAAAATCGTTAAGTTAAACCAACAAACATTTTGTATGGGAATCAAACTGCACAATAAAGCAGAAATGATCGAAGAGTTACCTGTGAAGAAAAATAATTATTAAATAAGAAATATCCGAGTTACAAGAAGTTTGGGATAAGGTTCAGAGAATAGCCTTAATACAAAAATGGGGAGAAACAGCTTATTATGGTAGATCACGTTATGGTTGTCATCCGATGACGTACTTCTTCTAGGAGGACAGCGTGATACTTTTTCTAATACTAATACTAAGGGACTATCCGTAGCAGCAGATCGGGATACTATTCGGAAAATATTATTATGTTTGCTTATCAAGCAAAGAGTATTAAATTAGAAATAGCACATAATTGAATAAAATATTGATAATATATGTAAAAATAAGTGTCTTGCACCTGTAAATATTTATTTAATGCTTTATTTTCTGTTTTCATTTATTTAATGCTGTATTTTCTGTTTTCATTTGTTTTGTTATGCTTCCCTGTACTCTCTGAAATAATATTTTCACAAGCATACACATAATGTTTCAATACTTGGGTTTTCAAAGCAGAAAAAGTTATAAAATAATACACATCCAGAAATAAGTGTCAAAAGTAGCTTGTTATCTGATACATATGTAGATCATATGAGCAGGAATGTGATACATTAATACATATATAAAATCGGATCGAAAAGTAATTGCCCTGCGTTTTGGCAATAGACGCACATTACTCGACTTTTAATGCTAATTTAGCAACATAACAGAACAAAATTTCACATACCAAATATAAACACATCTTAATCCCAATTTTCCCCATGTATTTTCCTTTTCTCCCTAGCACCTATTCCCCACATGATATTTATTTCCGTTGGCATAATGAAATGTCGCCCATATCCATAAAGCTGCGTTCACATTTTTCCCAAATAAACTTTGTATTAACTGAATTTAAGATTACATGTTCATAAGAAATTTAAGGAATTAATTTTGCTTAGGAAATGTAAGTAGTGTACAAGTCTTGAATGAAATGTTTAATTTCTTGCTAGACAAAATAAACTTGTTGACACACTTGACTAATAACACAATAATAAAGAATGTATTTAGGATTTATTCGTCATCCATTAAATCAAAAATAAAATTTGCAAGACCTCTACAAGCCTTCCTTTGCTTTTCTGGAGGAAAAGACTTCACTGTTTTAGATATAAACAACATTAAGTGATCGATGTTGTTGTGCTCTTGTGTCTCAAGGACAGAAGCAATGGCTTTGTCAATCACATCATTTTTTTCCACAGAAGAATCTGAAAAATAAATAAAAAATTCATTATTAAATAATAATCTCAATCTCCACTGTGTATATTTTACTGAAAATATTTTAAAATTTGTTTAACTATTTTGCTTTGTATTTGGAATATATACATGTGAATTTTAGAAGATTAGAATTTTTTTATTATTATTTAAACATATTTTTGTAAATTAGCACATGTATATATAAATAAAAAAAAATTTTCATCATTCACATGATGTATAAAAATAACAGTTTTTAATCTACCAGAATTCCAATTCATATTAACATACTTTTATGTAAGGTAGACTCAGAAGCTACCTTACATAAATCGAAGTAAGAAATCTTCAAAATCCACTGAATCTTGCACATCTAGCTGCTCAAAATTCGTGCAGCATGATGAATTCATGCTTTGGGCACTCAAATTAGACCATGTACTAAAACAATTTCAAATTAATAATTACAGATTATGCAAAATTCAACCTTATGCTCATAAATTTTATTCAAATTCAACAGTGTATTAGTTTTATTGAAAAAAGTTTCAGAGCAAGAAATGTTTAAAATTAAAATGCTTTAATATACAAAAAACCAAAAATAATTACATATGGACCTGTAAGGAAGTACAGCTTACAAACTGTGCTAATGGAATAAACCTTTTCATTACCTGAGTCAATCAATAATTAATATAATTAGTGGATTATACCTGGAGGTATACTAAAATGTATTAATAAACCAAGCAAAATTGTATAGTGATTCTCTGATAGGCTATATTTTAAATCTTAACTTACTTTGATTTTCAAAAGATTTAACTTCAAACTTTTAATAATACAGTGTTACAATGGACTGGACAACTTTTACTTTGCTCTGCAACTGAGCTTTTAATCTGATCTACTCATATCCTACAGTTCTTATTTATTTTTTATGCACTGTATTACATAAAAATAAATAAAATCTGTATAAAGCATAATACAAATATATGAAAGAATTTAAAGAAATAGTTTTATAAAGCTTAATTATTGTGTTCTACTCACATACAACATACCTTCATTATTCTTTACTGTTACCTTTTTCTCCACAATTTTTTTCATTTTCATCCCCAGCTCATTTCAATAAAAAATTGTCCAAGAAAGTATGTATGTCATCATATGATGTTTAAGATTGTTTTCAAAGTGTGTTAAAGAAGTGTTGCTTGAATAGTGCTGTTGTATGGCAAGTTGCCATTTTTTCCAATGAACTCAGCAACTTCTTTGTGCTAGTACAGAATGTACTTAATTACAGCTGAAGAAGTCTGCTCTACTCCTACCTCATTATTAATTTCCTCCAAAATACTTTACGCTTCTCACTCTTTAGTTTATTTTATTGCTTTATCTTAAGTTCCTATAATTTTGGGGGCACAAATGGTGTGTGATTTTCTAAATGATAACAACTAGCAAGTTTATTTTAAAGTCTCAAATTGCCTTTGCATATAATGCAAGGATCAGCCTGTCCGTAATGGAGTTATGGCCTGTTATCTTTCCTGTCTTCCACTATTAATAAGTTCTCCTTGGCATTCTTTTCCAGGAGACTCATGTTTATTAATGATTTCATGCTTTGAATCTAGGGACATTATCTGCTTCTTAGCATTACCCACTTTCTTAGGATCCAATGTTATAAATCTATCTTAATGGCAAAATGATGCACAAACATGTGAGGAAAGCATTCCTGATATATGAAATATGCATCTAGTATAAGGTAACCAAGGGAATGGGATAACAAGCTTGCTTTTTGCTTTGTTTCCAGTGCTAGCTAGTTGTGGCATTGTGAACCTTTCACTTAGGCCTATATGCAGACATGTATTTTATATGCAAAACAATATAAACACAAATAATTTCAAATAAATTTGAGGGCAGGGTGAATGTTTTATCTTTTCTATAAAGTTGAAGTAAAATAAGAGTAATAATACAGTACAAAGTCCAAAATCTGGACTTGGGCGATTCTGGATTTTTCCGCATATTAGATCATAAGTTTAAATCTAGTAAGATGGCATGTAGAAAATATAAAATTAAGAATATGAAATTGTGATTTATAAAATAATGAGGTATTTATGGTATAAAGGATATAAAATTTTACAAAAAAAAAAAAAAAAAGCTTAATATTTATTTGTTTACCTTATTAAACATTTTTTTCAATGTAAGTTGTTTAAGTTGCTTTTTTTTTGTGCTAATACTTTCTCTTTAGACAGACATAATCTCTTGTTCAGTTTCATTGTTGAAGTCCTGTAACTGCTGTGTCAAGAATTCCGACTAACTTGTCAATTGAAATTTTTTTATTTTTAGTAATTTCCCTGTTACTTTCCTCACTAACGGTAATGGTATTTTCTGGATCTAGACCCATACTAATTTTGCCATTCATTAATTGATTGATGATTGAGACGCATTGTCATCACAATGAAAAACTTCTTTTATATCATCTTCATTTATTACGACTTCTCCACAATTCTTTACAAAATCTGTTAATTGAAAATTTCACCTTTGTTTTGCGATATCTGAAAACCTTTAAAATTTGCGGCTATCATCATCAAATTTAGTTGTCGTTTACTATTATTTGGCTATGCATCATGAGCTTGGTGACTAACAACAAGTTCTTCCGTTAAATTAAGCCTGAATTGTATTAGTTTAGTTATTTATTATACTTATGTCTATTTCTTACACATGCTTAAGGCTTATCAGAGTTCTGAATAAATAAATTTCCACAAGCCTTATTGAGGGTTGGCGGTAGATATCTTATCGCCTGATGCAGTCTCTGTGGGTCCTAAATTATGTGACTCGGTGCACCCATAGGAGCCCTGGTGCTAATTCTGAGTTTATGTGAATAACAAATCAGTTATTCTTAATTCAAATAGCCCTAAAGGTAAACTTTGGGTCTATGAGTCTCATCAACAAAATCTTTTTTTAGTATATGGAAAGAAATTTTTGCTAAATGTTTCCTCATCATCGCCAAGCATAGTGTCAACATAAAAGGTTAAAATACCCCTTTATTATTCAATTTCTAACATAAAAAAATTGTTTAGGCATTGCTACATGAGTCATTACTCAAGTTGCCATGTCTGGATAAACATGCCATGATGAAAGGAAAGTATAATACACATAAATAATGATTTGCCAGGTTGATGTCAGATCAGCGATGTATCTATATCGAATGTTTCTGTTTGAGATGTGTGCCAATGCATCTCAAGCGCAGCAATGAAGCCAAATTATTGATTGTACAAATTTATGCTAAATAGATTGTTTCTTCAATAAGAATGTATTTTATTTAGTGTAGAAGTGAAATTAAGAATCAGGACTCTTCACATGTTTTATTATGCATGGAGGGGTGGGGGAGTCAAATGAGGTGGGAGAGTTTTGAGGTCCAGATTTTAGATCATTCCGGACTTTGTACTGTATAATGTTTATATTTTATTCCCAACATCAAAAGGTGAAGTTTTCAAATAATATTTTTTCACGATATAAATAGGCACTCATTTCTCTCAAACTAAAACTTCTTAGTATCTTATTAAAGAATTACAGTTAAATGTTTGTCATTTGATAAAGGGTCTTATATACAAAAAAGAAAAAGTGTAAATTTGAACATTCAAATGTTCAAAATTTGATTACTTGACCTGTTCAAAGTAATCAAATTTTTAAGGTAAAAAGAAGTGCTTTAAAATTCATAGAAACACTGGAAATATGTTACATTTTAACATGAATAAATTTGATTTTAAATTTCATTCAGATGTTTCTGTATATTAATTTCAGTGATGGTATTAATTTGATAGGACACTAATACCTATTTTCAATCTGTATATTTCCCCTTAAGCATATCTAACATATTTTCAAACCATATATACTCACACGAAAGAAACTATACATATTTTAAGTAATAATTGCTTAAAATTATATTTTCAAATTAAAATCAAAATGTTGGGTGAAAAGCCCCTGTCAATAGCTATTGCTTTTAAATAATTTAGTTCTTCATCAAGGGCTAGTTTGGAGGAGCAAACTTGAAGAGCACGGAAAACATAGGAATAAAATGAAGCTAACTTTTGTTTAGTCGGATGACATGATTTAAAGTATGGTGGAAGGCAAACTGATGAAGGTTTACGGTAAACCGTAGTACTGAAGTTGGATGTGTTATGTGTGACTAGAATGTTGCGAAACGGAAGAGAATTGCAAGTCTCAAGTTCAAAAGTGAATTGAATAGCAGGATCAATAGAATTCATTGTTGAAAGAACTTTAATCTTATCTTGTTCATTTGCGGTTTTGCAGCTGAGGATGGTGGTTCGGTAAAACCATCGAAACTAGTCCTGTGAAAATTTTGTAAATATCACGCTGATTTTTGTTGTTTGACTTCTGAATCAGTAAAGCATGCTTTATGAGCTTATTTAAAAGTTAATTTTAGTCAAACTGAATTAGTTATGGAAGCACTTTCGCAGAGAACCCGGTAAATGTAAACATCGGCAACTTTGGCGATAATAGTTCAAACCTGGTAACCCCGCGGATTTATCCTATTCGCTTGTTCGAAGTTTGCAACCATTCCTCTTGCGTTTACTTTGTTGAATTATCAGTGTCGTTGTTCGCATTTGCAGATTTATATTATTCTTCTCTTATTTATTATTATTTTTTCTGAATTTTTTTAACAACGAATAAATAGAAATATTTTGGTAGATAAATGCCGGTTCTCGGTTCGGGATGAAAGGAAAATACGGAGGGAGAGGTGAATGCTAATTTGTAACACGGCTGTTGACGTTGTGTTCTTAATTATTAACAGGTGTAAGCATGCAGAACTATGAGGTTTTTAACCCGTAAAATAATTTGTTTTCGTAGGCCGCAAAAATATGCATGTGCATTTTAAGTAATGCTTTTATTTTTATTATTGGTTATGGTCATCTAAAATTATGAGAATAAATCAATTTTTATGGCGTAAAATTTTAACAAGATAATTATCTTGTTAATGCTTTTCTAACAATAACCTTTCAGAGCATTGCAGGTGTGACATAAATAGATCATTAAATTGAAATAAAAAATATGATTGATTATCTAAGATGACAGGGTTGATCTTTACAATATGGTAACTGGTAGTTTGGCGACATTTTGGAGGTGATAAAGGTTACTACCTGGCACTTTGGTAATAATGTGAGCAGTACTCAGTTCCGATTACGCATATTTTGTGTGAGGGAAATGAGAGATCATGGGATATGTCATGTGATATTAATGGACGAATTACGGTTCTTTAATCGGAAAAGGGGGAAAATCGGGAAAAAATCTGGAAATTTTGTATTTGGCTTTATTCTGTGTTGTGTGAAACAGTGTTCGTGAATTTTTGGATCCCATGGCCGTAACTAAAGTGAATTCGAAATGGGTATTTAGTGGTATGTATGTATTAATTTAATGTATGTGTTCATTTATATTTTAAGTAGTGTTTTTGAATTTAATTATATTTTAATTAAATGAGAGTTATTTTGTGAATTTTATGTTTGTAGGAATTTGGTATACGTTTTAGTTGAAGTAAACGTGCATGGAAATAATTTAAATATCTGACACTAAGTATTTGTAATGGTTGCAGTATGAATTCGTTGGTGACGTGTATAATGTAATAGATGATTTAGAGGTAAAAGTTTTTGGATATTTTATTTATTTTATATGTGGAAATGTTCATTACTTTTTGCGATCAGGTAATTTCATATATGTTCTTTTTACCGAGTTTAAAGATTGAGAAAATTGTCATGTATTTTCGTGAAATTTTTCTAATTTATGAGAAAAAAGCAGTGTACATGGATATGGTGAAGAGTGTGCGCAATGCCATTTTTGTGCAATTCTGGGATGTTTTTTTAAGTAAAAATAAGTCGACGTGTACATGGTTTAGTGATTATTTTAATTAAATGATAGTTATTTTGTGAATTTTATGTTTGTAGGAATTTGGTATACGTTTAAGTTGAAGTAAACGTGCATGGAAATAATTTAAATATTTGATACTAAGTATTTGTAATGCTTGCGGTATGAATTCGTTGGTGATGTGTATAATGTAATAGATGATTTAGAGGTAAAAGTTTTTGGATATTTTATTTATTTTATATGTGGAAATGTTCATATTTCGAAAGGGTAAATACTTTTTCGCGATCAGGTAATTTCATATATGTTCTTTTTACCGGGTTTAAAGATTGAGAAAATTGTCATGTATTTTCGTGAAATTTTTCTAATTTATGAGAAAAAAGCAGTGTACATGGATATAGTGAAGAGTGTGCGCAATGCCATTTTTGTGCAATTCTGGGATGTTTTTTTAAGTAAAAATAAGTCGGCGTGTACATGGTCTATGTGTATGTGTTATTTTGAAAAACGCGTAAGGAGTATGGTATTGTGCACTTTTTTCCAATTTTGCAGTGAATATTTGTCATGATTAAGCAGTTTTGTTAGATAAAATTTCTAGCATAAGTGTAATTCGGCTAGTAGATTGTTGGAAGAAGTGTTCAGTAGATAAAAAGAAAAGAAACATGTCTTTACTTCGTGAAGACAAAATGGCGACGGAAAAAAAATAGAGGGTTGCTGTAGGAGAGTTGGTCGCCAAAAAAACGCCAAGTTACCATAATGTAAAGATCAACCGATGACAGAATAGTTTGATGCATCACCATGGTCATCAAAATTAGCAAACCACTGCTGATGTAAGGATTATATTGTTTTCCGTGTTAACTGGAATTTAAGACAAATTTTTTTTCGTTTATCACGTTTAACCGGGTAATTTCAGTACATTAATACTAATTTATATTTTTTATTTCCGTTATAAATGCTTATATATTGTCTTATGCTTAATATATTCTTTTCTGTGCTAACTTGAATTTAATACAAATTTATATCCGTATATCACGTTTAACCGGTTAGTTTTACATCTACATGCATATTATCTGTGAATTTTTACTACCATATGCTTAATATATTGTTTTGTCTGCTAACTTGAATTTACATGCACTAAAACTCACGTTTACAAAATAATAAATATCACGCTTACGTCTCGGCTTATCGTCCATGAACCGCGAGCTTGGCGAGTAAAAATGCAACGGCGCCAACGGGTTCTCTGCGGATGAAAACCCTTAGTTATATTTCAAGAATTAGCGTAAGTAGTTAAAATAGAAAGAATTTTAATCAGTTTAAAATGCAAAAAAATTGTATGCCACTCACCTGTATATCCAATGGCTTCAGCTATGCTGATTCACGCATTTTTCCTCATCAGGGAATTTTTGTGACGTTTATCGTAGAAGTTCATTCGTCGCTAGAGAAAAACTCCTGAATCGAGAAACACACGCGTCAAGCGTCAAAAAGTTGAAGTTGAATCATTCCATTCGGCCATCCGTCAGCCGGCAAATGCCGCCTCTGAGCTCGCTTCTGATTGGTTAACGCTTTACGCGCGAACGCGTTGCCGCGTTTGTCCTAAGGATTTTATTTTGTGTTGATATCAAGAATCAAGGAAATGCGTTGAACCTTTTTATTCTTTTCAAAACTTTTTGAATGTTGACTCCTCTCTCAAATTTTATTCCTGGCCCTTTTTAGACACGAAATTTAATTTAAAGACTTTCTAAGAGTTTTCCTTTTTCTTTTCTTTTTATTTTTCTCATGCGGAAGGCATTATTTGAAAAGCTTTTATTTTTATAATTAGGCTTCAAAATTTTCCCTTATTAGATAAACCCCTCTTTTGATGTAATTATTTTATCTCTGATGTTGTGAAGTTAAGGGCCTAGCCTAGCGCACTCCGTAAATTAACTTCCTTGATCCTTAAGTTGGCGCAACCAAGGCTGTTCTCCGAACCTTATCCCGCTTTTCTTAATTTTGTTTACATTTCTGATTTAAGACCTAATTGTTGGAATTGTGCGCTCTATTTTTTTAAGGATCTATTACCTATTTATATATTTAAGACACAATAACACGCCGAACAAATGCTAATTCAGAAGTCAAACAACAGTCAGTCAATAAAAATCAGCGTTGTATTTTCAAATTTGAAAATAGAATGCTGATTTTTGTTGTTTGACATCTGAATTACCTAGCCATATATTATTGCATTATTTGTCTTCGGTTATCTCTTCAAAGGGCAGAAAAACCAGCTGTGAGATGCAAAGGCACGGCGTCTTGTAACACCGCCATTCGTTGTTTAGCACTGAAAATTCGTTTTATGCTGAACGCGAGAAATCTGGAAGTCTAGTATTGTTTTTAGTGAAGGAAAACGTTTGCTTTTATTTGAAGCTTTAAAAATGGATTCAGCTATGGCGCAAAGAACGTGGGAAATGTCTAATAATATCGAAAATGTTCAAAGTGTTGATGACATATATTGTTATGATAAAAAGACTCAACAAGATATATTAACAGCTAAACCTTGGGAAAGAGAGTAAGTTTTTTCCTAAGTTACTTATAATACTTTTCAAGTCGAAAAACATGCTGTTTTTTATTTTTGTTTTATTTTATTTTTATTTATTTAATTTTTTTTTTGTTGTTGTTTATATTAATTAAAGATTCCATTACCAGCATTAGAATGATTAAGGAGTTTGTAAATATTTTACCGCTCTTTATGCGTTCAGATTTGGTTAATAGTAGTTATTAATGACATAATAAATTCTTCCTAGTTAATTAGACTAGTTATTTATTTAGTAAATGCTATTTCTGTTCTACAAATACAGTTGTAGTCCGTGTGCTGTCTATTGCAGTTTAATCTTTCAGGGCATATGAATAGACCAGATAATTCAACCAAGAAATATATTTTATGTTTAAAAGCTATGTGCCTTCAAATCTACCAAATTTTAAAAATTCTCGTCTATTTTTCTTCATATTTAACTTGTGTAAATTTAAGTTCTTTCTTTACAAAAGTTTTCCTTTTTATGTCTGTTTTGTGTGCGTTTGTCATATAAAAAAAGCATACTTACCTTTGATTGTTTAACATTTGGTTTAATTAAAACATTCAAATTTTGTTATCAAATTCCATATCAAATAGTGGAATGGACAATTGAATGAGAATTTTATAGTTTCTTTCATTTATATCAAAAAATAATAATAATAATAATAATGGATGCAGTTTATTTCTCGCAGAAAATCTTCCACATAGGCACGTAAGAAAGTGTGAGCAGACAGCTGCAGTGTGCTTTGATGTAATAAAGTTCTCAATTAATTCATTGTATCTGATAAGAACTTAACAGCACATGTACTTGCAACAGATAATTTATTAATTTAAAATACCCTTAACTATTGATTAATAAGTATTTGTATATTACATACATTGCACATTTATATCAAGGTTTTAGATTTTTTATCATGAAGTCTCATTTTTGTGGTGTTCTTGTGTGTACTGGGAATTTAAATCAATTTTTCTCAAATCCTCCATGTTGGATCCTTCTCCATTAGCCAGATGGCTGCATTCTAATGTACAATAGTACACCTACATCTGCAAGCACAAATTTTTGAAAATTGATAAAAGTAATAAAAAAATGTTACCGTAATCTATTCAATTTTATAACAGCAAAAAATTTGGAGTTGATATGATGGATCAAATGGCCAGAAAATGTGCAGTAAAAGCTAGTTCTGTTAATCTTCGGATTATGGTAACTTGGTGATTTTTTGGCGACCAACCTTGTTTCAGCAACCTGCTAGTTTTTTTTTTTTTTTTTTTTTTTGGACGCCATTTCGTTTTCACGAAATAAAGGCATGTTTTTTTTTTTTTTTTTTTTTAACTCAACATTTTTTTCCAACAATCTGCTAGCCGAATTCCGTTTATGCCAGAACTTTCATGGAACAAAAGTGCTTAATCATGACAAAGATTAGGTGCAAAATTGGGAGAAAGTGCAGAATCGCCCACTGCTTGCCGCGTTTTTAAGAATTGCACATACACGGTATCCATGTACACGTCAACCCATTTTCACTTAAAAAAACATCCCAGAATTGCACAAAAATGGCATTGTGCACACTCTTGACTTTATCCATGTGCACTGCTAAAGTCCTAGCTAGTAACCTTTATCACCTTACCAAAATGTTGCCAGACTACCTGTTACCATATTCTAAAGATTAGCCGCTAGTTCTTTAAGATGGCCCCTCCAAATATTTTTCAATATTTTTGATTTGGTTGCTATAAATACGTGGATCCTTTACAAAGAAACGATAGGAATACAAAAATACAACAAAAAGATTTCCTTCCATTAGCAGAACAGCTTTCAACTGAATACAGACCTGCAGGACAGAAAAAGTCGTCAAAACAAGAAGACTCGCAAAGATCAACTGCAACATCATCAAATGCAACCCTTTCTAACAAATACAAAATTTGTCAAGTACGACTGTGCCACAACAAAACAAATAATATATGTGAAAAATGTCAAAAGTATGTTTGTGAAAGATGTACAGATAAAAAGATTTCCACTTTCATTTACAAAAATGTACAAATAATAATGGATAAGTTATTTTTTTTCCAATTGAAGTAACTTTTTAATTGTTAATATTTACTAATAACTTGTTATATAACTGTAAATAATATAAAAAATTAATTTTATACAAATGTCTTTACACATTAGTTATTCTTTCACAATGCAGTCATTTTGACTGCTTTTAGGCAATATAGGTATATACTAAGTTTCAGTCTTTCTGGTGTTAAAGAGGCTATTGCAGTTTTTCATTACATCTGTTGGTCTGTCAATGAATTGCAAGATCTGGATTTTTATTTACCTGAATTTAATTTATCTTTTTCAAATAGAGCTGTAGAAAAATTTATCTTTATTATGCATTAAATGAAAAGGAAATGCTCTAAAGAAAATTTTGATGATATAGTCTCAAAAAGCTAAGTTGGTTATGCTCTTAATGACGTAGAAATTGGCCAGTAACCTGAAAAATAACATTAAACTTCCCAAAGATGTCTTTTACATTTTGTTAAGTAATAGTTACCCAAATGTATAAAAAAGTTTTAGAAACAAATACTAGGCTTAAGGAAGGCATTTTTCAGACTGAGTACCAAATCTTAAAAAATTACACAATGACTTACCTGCCAACTTTTACGAATTTTTCGTAATTTTTACGAAATTGCGTTTGTCTTTATGATTTTACGATTGTAATCCATTTTTTATGATTTTTTTCCTTTTTCAAGTGTTTTTAGTGATTTTTGTTGAAATTTTAGAATTTTTCGCCAATTCAGCGATTTGCATAGTGTTTTACCGCCAACTACCAACTATTTCGAATCCAGTAACCTGCGGTTTCTCCCAACTAGCTGCTTAACCAGCCAATCCAATGCGCTGAACTTGTTTCTCCCACTCTTTTCTTTGTGGGCACCAGATTATTTTTTCTGCATTCACTTCAGCAGCAAGGGAATTACTCAGCGAGCGTGGATTGTCGCATTCTTTTTTTTTTTTTTTTGCACGTACTACGAATTTTCTTAATATGTCGTTGTTACGAAATGAGTTCAAAAAACCGTATTCTCAATATTTTCGGCCTGCCTACAAAGCCGAATTTCCAACAATTAAAGAATCCTTCAAAGGAAATAATTATACATTTTTCAACGTGTGCGTCATAATAAGTCACGGTGGAAGAAGCGGCATTGTGAAGCGTGTTAAGTCTAAAAAGCATGAAGTTAATGCTTCGGCTTCGACAACGTCAAAGAAAGTGGATGTTTTTTTTTTTTTTTTTTTTTTCAAATTCGGCTACGAATTCGGATGCCGATGTCATTTTGGCAGAGTGTTTATTTACTGCATTCTTCATCGAACACAATGTGCCGCTAAGCGCTGCCGATCACGCCGGTCAACTTTTCAGACGGATGTTTCCCGACTCCAAGATCGCTCAGAAATATGCCTGTGCTCGCACGAAAACATCTTCTATTGTGAACGAAATTGCTTGCGATGCACAAAGTAAAACGATAGCTGCACTCCAGAATTCAGCATTTTCGGTGTCAATCGATGGCAGGAATGACAGCGATTGGAAGCTTTACCCCATCGTTGTCACATATTTCTGTGATGTTTCTAATGAAATGAAAACTCATCTTTTGCGTCTTCCATTGTGAAATGGAGACGCTACGGGGGAATATTGCCTCCTTGATAATTAATGAGTTGAAACAACTTAACATCCCAATATTTCATTTGGTGCAGATAATGCTCATGTCATGGTGGGTGACAAAAAGGGTGTAGCCTCTTTCCTCAAAAAAGAACAAAATGAATTAATTGTTATTGGATGCCCATGCCACTTAATTAATTTGGTAGCAGAAAAAGCTGCAGCTGCTTTACCATTAAATATTGACCAGCTTCTGATTGATGTGTTTTTCTATCTGGAAAAAAGGAAAGCAAACCTAAAGAATTTCCAAGAACTTTGTTCTGGTGAAACGAGAAAAATTCTGAAACATGTATGCATGAGATGGTTATCCTTAGGCAGAGTGCTAGGAAGGCTTATTGAACAGTAGGATGCATTGCTAAAATATTTCCACGAAGAGACCAAAACGAAACCACGTATCCCATCAAATTTGTCGGCATATAAGATTCTGAAAACCAACTTTGCTTCTAATCAAATGTTTTAAAAGGGAAAAGCCAACACACAGAATCAAACCATTTAAAAAGAAAATGCTTAGAAGACTCCTCAAAGGTCAACTTTGTTAAAGAAGTTGAAGGAAAGAAGAAACAATCTTCTATTAGCTGGGAGGAAAGAATTTTCTATCTTCTTTCTTCGGATTTGAACAAAGCATATTGTAGTTTTGTGTTAAGTACCATTAAGATTTTTGAAAGTGTAAATACCCTTCTACAATCAGCTTCGCCTAAATCTCCCCTGCTTATCCAAATTCTTAATGATCTTTTGAAAGAACTTTATACTAAGTTTGTAAAACCGTTCGTTGTGAAAAACAGTGTGTTGATTCGTGTTGCCTATAATAGTTTGGCAAATCAAAAGGAAGGATGACAATGATCTTGGAAATCAAACCAGGGAACTTGTAAATTCTTTGAAAGATCATGAGAAAAAAGAATTTTTTCAGTGTGTTAGAAATACTTTTCCTCAGCCTGTGATTACATTGTAAGGAAGTTTCCTTTGCAAAATGAAGTTCTTTTAAATGCTGAAGTGGCAAATTTGAAACAAATTGAAAATTCATTTTTTGAAAAGATTCGTTTTTTTATTGATAAATTTCCATTTTTGTTAACAATTAAAGAAAATGAATGACATAATGATGCTTTAGATGAACTACAGAACCAATTTTCTGATGCACAGTTTGAAGACTTTGCCAGTTCTGGAGAAGATAGACTTGATGTCCTCGTTGGTACCTTAAAAAGAATAAAAAAAGCTGATGGAACACCAAAATATGATAGACTAGCAAGAGTTTTATTTGCTATTCTCATGATTCCACACAGTAATGCTGAGTGCGAGAGAGTCTTCAGTGTTGTGAAGAAAAACAAAACTATGTTTCGTTCTTCAGTTTCACCAAAAGCGCTAGAAAACATTTTAATTGCTAAATGTTATGAGGAAACTAATTGTTATGACAGAAAATTTTCCAAAGAGTTTTTGGCTAAAGCCAAAAAATGCACTCTAAATTCATTGCAATAATTTTTTTGTGTAACATTAAGTTCTTGATTTATGTTTCCTAATAAATTTTTTAGTTACTACTTAATTGAGATTTACTAATGTAAGTACAATTTTCTTTTTTCTATTTGTATAAATTGTTATTTTTTTAATATCAAAGCATGATATTAATTCTTCGTGTTCTTCTGAATTTTGGAGAAATCTTCTGAATTTGGGGAAGAAATCTTCTGAATTTTTATCTTTAGAGGTTGGCAGGTATGCAATGAATATGACACACATGCTATTAGTTTTTATATTAAAAAAACTGTATTTCAAACCATATTCCTCAGTGAGAGTTTTGTTTTGTACAGTCAAAAGTTGTTAATTCGGACACCTATAATCCGGACCTCAAAGCTATAAACTTTCTGCGCATGCATCGCGTTTACGAGTGCACGTAAGACCTTTACAGCTGCGAATATGTGTGTGTGCATGCGCGTTTAATGTGTAACGGACGGTATAAGCTAAGCTAAAATTATCTAATTCAGTTAATGTTGCAGATTGTGTTGTTTCTTAATCTTCGAATTGGATCCGGCTTATTATTTTTTGCAGACTGTTAGAGCAATTTTATAAAAGTGAGCTTGAACTTTTGATTATGTCAAATAAAATATCAGATATATATTTCCTAATATGTAAAGGATCTACAAAGCGAAAGTATGTTTCGAAATCCGAAATCTGTTTATCAATTTCATGCTGCGGTGCACAATGAATTAGAAGTTGATCTGTCAGCACTATCCTTATCTTCAGGGCAGATGTTTTTATTTTATTTGGCTTATAATTCCTTACTAAGTGTGGTATTTCATCTCGATGTACTCCGTCTTTGATATGATCTAAATCAAGTTCCTCGTCATTATAATTCGCTTCCGATAGTGAAGTCACAGAGGTTATTGAAAACGAAAAAATTCCGATTGACAAATTAGTCGGTATTCGCAACACAGCAATTATAGGACTTGAACAGCAGAACTTTTTAATTAAACAAGAAATTATGTCTGTTTAATAGAATTAAAGAGAAAGTATTATCACGTGAAAGGAAGCAACTTGCATTGAAAGAAATGTTTAATAAAGTAAACAAATAAATATTAAGCTTTTTCTTTTTATAAATTTTGATACCCTTTAGATCATAATTGTTCTTTATTTCATAAATTACGTTTTCATATTTTTAATTTTGTAATTTCTGCATGCCATCTTACCAGATTTAAACTAATGATCTATAATCCGGAATCGACGAAGTCCAGACGAGTCCGGATTAATGACTTTTGACTGTATATAAATTTCATATTATGTAATAATATGCATTGATTTTTTTAATTATTTTTCTGTTTTGTCAATACACATAAGTTTTAATAGACAAATATAATTATTATTCATAATTTTATCTTTGTTTTAATTGTATGTTAATGATGACTGCTTTATGTTTACGATATCGTTTATGAAGTACTCATAAACAAAGTATTACTTGGTTGTTTTAATAAAAATTCAATTTAATCGGAGTTTTGTTTTATAACAAACTGGCTTGATACTAAAAAATGCGTATAGTGGTAGTGATACGAGATCCTATGGTAAAATATAGATATGAGATATGAGATCCTATGTGCCTATGGTAAAATTCCATTCTTCCTTTGTGGGAAGGAAAACAAAACGTGATACTTGTGCATTAGTGCTGCCACATTGCCAAAATTTCAATAATGTGCCAGACTCTGATAAGCATGTGCATAACCGTTAGCAGGCAACATTGTTGTTTTCATATTTGTTCTTTTTGTTCTATTCCATGTTTCAGCAGTTTTTAGACAAATTGTGATATTTTTGTCTTGATTTTTAAATATGAGCTTATGATTGCAGTGGAAGAAATTGATAAAATTATATAGGAGTAGAATATTTTGCTGCAAAATCAGTAAATAGAACATTTGCTTTTAATCTATTCTGAAAACGATCGGAAACAGTTTCCACTAGAACAAAATAAAAACCCATTTGTAAGTAAGTTTATTAATGGAGGTTTTTGAATAAATATCTAATTTAAATTTAAAATATATATGTACTAAATGACTTTTGCAATTATCCATCATCCTTCTTTCTTTCCCGTAAAAAATTGTCACAACTGCACTAAAGTGGTTATGCTAATATGTAAGTACTGCTTATTAGTGTTTGAAGATGTCTATTATGTGCTAGTATTTTTGCCAATTTTCATCTTCTAATAAATGAATATTTTTTCTACAGTCCTCATTTTTTCAAAGATATCAAAATATCAGCTCTTGCTTTACTGAAGATGGTCATGCATGCACGATCTGGTGGCACTCTGGAAGTAATGGGTATGCTTATTGGGAAAGTGGACCTGACTACAATGATTGTTATGGATTCCTTTGCTTTGCCTGTGGAAGGTACAGAAACGAGAGTTAATGCTCAGGCTCAAGCGTATGAATACATGGCTGCTTACACCGAAAGTGCTAAGCAGGTATGATTTCTTGTCAAATTAATGATTTGGTTTAACTTTTTTTAAAGACTGTGGATTGTAAGATTGCCACCTAATTAGTAATGCTGTTTCTTTTCTTTCTTTCTTTCTTTTTTTTTTTTTTTTTTAATATAACTGGACTTTATATAAGCTTTTGCTCATACATTCAAGAGCAGGCATTACTCTAGATAGCAGATGTTGTTCTATTAACTTCTGTTCAGAGGGAATAATGCACTGAGCTGCATAATTTGTACCAATGTCATATATTTTAATTGTTTATTTTTTAGTATGCTTGTCATATCAGTTTTAAATATTTTAAAACAAGTGTATGTTATTTTAGTGGTATGTTCATCTTATAATACTTCAGTTTTTGAAAGATGTTGAATTTCATAATTTAATTTGAGCAAACTCTAAAATATAATCAGACCTTTTTTATAGCAAACACTATAACTGAATCAGAAGTTCACAAACTTATAATTAAATCAGAAGATGTAAAAGGGATGAGAAAAGTCAAATTTTACAGGAGCAACGGCAACTATTCCATTCCTTACAAGTGTCAGAAGGCAAAAATAAAATATAATGTCTGTGTAATTAGGGCCCATGTAATTCAGTGTTTTTTTAAATGTCTTTTGTCATCCTTGTGAGGAATGGGATCGTTTTCTGTTGCTCTTGGAAAATTTAATTTTACATTTTCTGAATCAATTAACCCATAAACATTACATGCAAAATTTTTGGTACTATCCAATTTTTTAAATGTGTTATATTAATGGTATTTTCTGATTTTCTGCACCCCCACACCTCCTGAGAATTCAGCAACTCGTTGCCAAGTAATTTTTTGCAGATATAATACTTGAATTAACACCCATTTCCAAAATGGTGATGCACTAAGAATTCTATAAAACAGCAAGAAAAATCCATAATGAAGCACATATTTTTTGAAGAAATCCTTATGCAGTTTTTTTTCACTATTCTCTGCATATATAGCTATCTGTTTTTACTTACAAAATCAAAAGTTGCAGAAATTTGTACAAATTTGTCATACCACATTTACTGAAAACTGTAAATGCTTATTGTTCGTTAAGCTAGGCAATATTTGTATTTTATAACTGTTGTTTAGGTTAGCAGTTGTCTTGAGTTCAATTTAGTCATTTTATGTTAAGAAATAGGTGGTTTCTATTCTGAATGAAGGTCGAGATGACCCATTGGCGGTGCCGACACATCTCCAGCGGAGGATGAGTTTTTGGATAAGTAGTCCTTATTCTGTTGTAGTGTTTATCCAGTTATCTTTCAGTTTGTTTCTTTTAAATTGCCGGTTGTGCCAATTTTGGCGGTACGGCTTATTTTCTTAGATTAGATTAGATACCACAATTTAACACTCTGCTTGCAATTTTTCCCATGGCATTTCTATAAAAGTTGATCATTTAAGAAATATTGTCATGAAAGCTAATGAACAAATATTATATTTCTGAAGAAATGGCAACACTTTCTTTTTCATCAGTGGGAAAACTCAGTCCCATAAAAGGGAGAAACAAACACTGATTGGAAAAATTACCTCTGCATTCAGACGGCTGCACTAAAGAAGGGCAAATTTGTTCTTTTATGGAATCAGAATAAAACAATTCGCTCACTGAAATGAATCAGTTTTTTTAAATGACTCATCACTCACTGATAATAACCTGAAAAAGATCCATATGCAGCAATTATCAAGGGAAACTTTTCAAGGGGAGCAAACTAACTTCTAATCAATTAACAATCTATAATAATAAAAGCAAGTGTAATGTGTCTGTCTGTCTGTCTGACCGAGCTCTCCAGCCAAATCTATTGCACGCAGGGACCTGGAATTTTTTATACGGAAGCACAAAGGGGCTGGCCACCAGACCTCGAAGCCCGATTTTCGATTTTTGAATTAGAAAAATTTAAAAAAAATTATTTATAATTAATTATTTGTCTGTCTGTCTGTCTGACCGAGCTCTCCAGCCAAATCTATCGCACGCAGGGACCTGGAATTTTTTATACGGAAGCACAAAGGGGCTGGCCACCAGACCTCGAAGCCCGATTTTCGATTTTTGAATTAGAAAAATTTTAAAAAAATTATTTATAATTAATTAATCACAGTTTTTTTGACTCAGTGATATTATTATTTGTTTTCAAATAACGTTCAATTGTAACAATTGATTTCTTTATTCTAGCGTTAGTTTGCTGTTTTGACGATACATTAAATCGATTAATTACAATTCATTTCTTTTTTGTAGCTTGTGGGGGGGGGAAGAGAGAGAGACAGTCTACATGTCCTACACTACTATTCCTGCGCTATTCACTTATCTGCATTTCCTAAATGCATGGGCAACGCCGGGCGGGTACATCTAGTAATTAATAAATGTATATATAGAATCACAAAATTTTCTTATTTAAAAACATAATTATTCCAAGCATTTCCATGCAATATGCTGCTGAAAATTGATCATTATTGACAAATCATGATTTTTTTTATTTATTTAATTCATGAAAATCCACACAACACAAAACAATTGTTGAAGCATATTCTGAACAAGATAGCTTTATTTTCCCATCCCTTAACCACTCCTCGATTTGATCGTGAACAATTCATTTGTCAGCAAAAGGAATTCTTCTCAAATGCAGAGAAACTGGAATTTCATCTTTCAGTATAAGTGTCATTTTTATATCTGCACTGCATGGCTTTTCTCACAGTTTATTCTCTTTAACAAGAGCGAAAACAGTTTTACATAATCTTTTGTCTGTAATGTGTGTTAAATCTATTTCATGCTTTTCCTAATTGGCTACAGAAATAAAAGACAAAAAATCCCTTTTGGAAGAGAGTCATTTCCTTATTGTATAATCATCACTCAATGAGTGCAGGTTCCAAATAACAAGACAAGACATGGGGGGATGCAATCCGCTATCAATTCAAAAACCATCACAGCTTATAATTCAATGTGTTTCACGCTTTTGCTTAAGAAAAATATAAATTTAGCTGTTTCTGTGTGAATCACATGACCAAAAGAGCTTTTGATTTCATTTAATCCAAAAGGTATTTTATCAGGAAAGAGCTTCCTTTGCAATTACGAGTTCACTCCCAGAATATTTCAAACATTTTCTTTTCCTGTCGTAAATTGACTGTTCTATAAATTCCAACTCCTCATTTCTCGTTGTACAATCTGATTTAATCTTTAAACCTGATACAACCTTTCTTGAGATAAATTTTCGTGCTTTTTAAAATTTTTAGGGCAGTTTCTTGCAAAAAAAAAAAAAAAAAAAGAAAAGAAAAGAAAAAAAACCTTAACCCCACACTCATAAGCAAATAACTTCTGGTTTTTTTGATTTATGAACCTTGAATCCTTCAAATTGCACTGTGCTTTTTAAAAGTTGTTTTTAGAAAAGTTAAGCCTTTTATTTTTTAGATTTTGATTCCCGTTTTACTGACATCGCCTAAGAACTTCTAAATGAATAAAATAAATCAAACTCTCTTCCCAATTGACCAAGAATAAACCAATTTTGGCCCTCCCAAATACTAATATGTCCATTTGTTTTCCAGTCGAGCATTTCATACAAAGTCTGGAGTAGTAATCAAAAGTTGTACCAAGTCAAGTTGCAAACTGAACATGCGATTCTAATTAATATCTGTGTTCATTTTTAAAAGTTATTCAAACATTTATGTGATGTTGGCTGAAATTCCTTCAAGATTAGTGCTTTTTATTTATCATAATCTGTTATTTCTTGTTCGGAAGCAAAAGTTGAGTAAAAGCTTTTTCAAGCGATTGAAAAAACAAATGCAAAGCTTCCAATCCCTGAGGGACAGCTATAGTCAAGCTTTTAATGCTTTTAATGATATTTTCTAAACTCCAAGATGTTAATTCAATATTTGTAATCGCAGCATGATCGCCATTTTCACCAGCTAATTGTAGTTGCCGTTTTTGGAGCTTGATTCCCTTCCTGAGCTAATTTGATTTTTCATGCCCTAATTTTCACTGTTGTTCAGTCGCTATGTTCTTTTGCTCCTCTGTAACCATCTGGATAATAATTCCATGAACAAATTCAGGATATAAATATCAGTTTTATAAATATCAGCATTCTCAACAAAAGATGTAATTTCAATAACTTTCACTTCAATCATCATTGTTAAGCCTAACTTGTCTGCAATTATTTGGAAATCTTGTTTTTGAATGTTGTTTAACACACTTATGATTAAAATAATAAATTGATATAAAACAGTACTTTACCTTTTTGTCTCTTGGTCGAATTATTGGCTCTGACTCCAAATTAATCTTTATTTTTACAACTCCGTTTCATCAAATAACATCAATCCATGTTTTAAATCAAAAATAATCTTTATTTCATTTTTAGCAAATGTAAACAACTCTTTAGAACAATATCATTAGTAATCTTTTGTTGCCATGCCAAGAGCAACAAATAAATAAATAAATAAATAAAATGCTATTAATCAGTATTTAAAGTTTCTGTATAAGCTCAAGCCACAACAGTACTCCTTCCCAGTAACTAAGTTACGGTAGAGTATAATATTACCTTTGAAACACACTATTTACAAAAAATATATTATTGATACATGTAAATGCTAATCCCGAAATTGCACAGGGGTTGTCTGTCTGGTACGCGACTGTTTTACAGGAAACTTGTTAATTTTAAGAGGTAAGTCTGTTGGAGGTTTGACAGGTTGTCTCATTGACGTTGTTGGTTGCTTCGTAGTAATGTCTGCATATTTGTTTGCAAGAAATATGCAGGCTTTAATTTATCAATAGACACTGTAACATCTTTGCGATTAATTTTTACTGTAAAATATTTTTCTTTTCTGTCAACCACTTGAAAAGGATCATCGTAAGGGGGTTCTAATTGCTTTTTAACTCTGTCTTTGTGAATAAACACATGCGATGTTGTTTTCAGGTCTTTACGGACGAATATTTTTTGGACATATTTATCAGATACTGTTCTTGGTCCAATTTTTTCCATAGTTTCTTTTAGCTGCTTGACAAAAATATCAGGTGGTGTAGGAGTTGTGCTATCATGGAGAAATTCTCCAGGTAATCGTATATTTTGTCCATAAACCATTTGAGCAATGGTATATGCAGAGTCTTCTTGCATAGCTGTGCATAAGTCAAGAACAGTTGGAAGTGTTTCAGTCCAGGCCAGGCTATTGTGTGCCATAAGTGCAGATCTTGAGAGATCTAGGGAGGCACTCTGCTTTCCCATTTGCTTGGGGGTGATAAGCCATTGTATGTTGTAATTTTATTCCACACATTTTTGATAGGTTGTTGAACAACTCTGAACTAAACTGCGGTCCACGATCTATGACTAGGCGACATGGCGTCCCAAATCTTGAAATCCAATTAGAATAAAATGCTTTAGCAACTGTGTCTGCTGAAATGTTGTTAAGTGGAATCACTTCCATCCAGTTAGAGTACCGGTCAATGCAAGTGAGACAGTAAATATTCCCATTTGATGGTGGTAGGGATCCAATAAGATCAATATGCATGTCACAAAATCTTTCTGAAGGCAGTTGAAAATCACTGAAACTTGATTTTGTGTGTCGATTAATTTTACTTCTTTGGCTAGCCATGCAAGATCGAGTCCAAAGCTGTACATCTTTACAAATACTTGGCCAAATAAATTTAGACGATAAGAGTTTTACAGATGACTTAATGCCAGGATGGGCTAAGTTATGCATTTGATAAAATATTTTCTTGTGATAACTGTCTGGAATATATGGTCTGATATTATTCGTTGAAGTTGGTGTATTTAATTATGGCAAAGCACACAAGGGCTATCTGTCTAAGGGGAGGGATGCCTTTCGTGGAGGACTTTCTAAGGGAAACTGGCTCGTATACACGTTACACATGGGGAAAACCATGAAAACGCCCATGCAGCCAGCCCGTTCGCGGGATTTCGAACCTCGGACCGAACTACCAGTGTTCAGCGACTTTACCGCTCGGCCGCTGGTGGGCTATTCGTTGAAGTTTCACACCACAAAGACTTCCCAGAAGGTAGCAGATACTGCTTGAAGTTCAGGGAAATTGCTGATGTCTTTAAATTTTGCAATTCTTTATCCATAATTTGTTCATCTGCAATTTTGTCATAGTCGATCAAAGAAATTTGTTCAATTCTAGGTAAAGTATCTGCACGTAAAAGGTGTTGTCTCGACCTTCTATGTGCTGTATATCAGTTGAAAAGTGAGAGACATATTGTAAATCTCTAAGTTGACGAGGTGATGCTTTTTCTGGCTTTTGTTTAAATGCAAAGATTATGGATTTATGGTCTGTGAATATTGTAAATGTTCTTCCTTCCAGCAAAAATTTAAAGTATTTGATGGAGAGGTAAATATGTAGTAACTCTCTATTGTAAGTACTGTAATGCTTTTTCTTCGTTTAGTTTTTTGGAATAAAATGCAATAGGTTTCCATCCGTTATCTTCAAATTGTTGAAGTACTGTTCCAATTGCCGAGTTCATGATTCCAGAAGGATAACAGTGTTGTATTGACTAAGTCATCTTTGCATCGCTGAAATTGTTCCTTAGCTTCATCAGTTCACTGAATTTTCTGTTTATCTTTTTTTCGAGGTCCTTTAAGGCAGGAGAGATTGTTTTTTTTTTAATGCATTTTTTAAATATCGCCGATAAAAATTAATAAGGCCTAAGAATGTTCTGAATTCTTGAATGGTTGTTGGAAGCTCGTAATTAACAATAGTTTGGACTTTGTCAGGTAAAGGTCGTGATCCTTGAGGAGTAATTAAGTAACTCAAGAATTCTATTTCTTGTGTGCCAAAGATAGATTTGGAAACATTAATGTGGAGTCCATAGGCATTAAATCTCTCAAACACAAGCTTCAAATGGATTTTGTTTTGTTCTTCACTAGCAAATGCTATCAGAATGTCATCTAAGTATGGAAAAGCGAAATTTAGACCAGAAAGAACTGTATTTATAAATCTTTGGAACGTTGCTGGTGCATTCTTCAAACCAAAACTCGTAACATTAAATTCATATAATCCAAAAGGAGTAATAATAGCAGTTTTACATCTGTCTTCTTTGGCAATGGACACTTGATAGTAGACTGTAAATAAATCTATTTTAGAATAAATATTCGTACCTTTTAAAATATGATGGAAGTTTTCTATCCTAGGTATAGGATATCTATCAGGAACTGTTCTATTGTTTAGCTGTCTATAATCTCCACATGTGCGAAGAGTACCATCTTTTTTTTAGCACCACATGCAGAGGACTTGCCCATTGAGAACTCGAGGGTCTTATTATGTTATTGTCCAACATGAACTGGAACTCTTGCTTATCTACTGTAAGCTTTCGAGGATCCAACTGTCTTGCTTTAGAATGCATAGGTTGACCATGTGTTATGATGTGATATTGAACATTATGTTTTAAACCTGATAAGAATAAATTTGGTTTGCATAAGTCTGGGTATTGTTTTAGAAGAGTGTTAAATTTTGTTGACTGGGTTACTGTAACGATATCACTATTTTCACTGATGGAAGCAACGTCACCAGTTACTGAGTTGAGTTACTCCATCAATCAGTTTCTTGCCATGTAAATCAATTATTAATTTAAATTTGTTAAGGAAATCAGCTCCTAAAATTCCTTTATTAATTTTGGCTACTATAAATGGAAATTGGAATTCACGCCTAAGTCCTAAATCAAGTGTTAACATTTTTATACCATATGTTTCAATTTCGGTACCATTCACTGTGTACAACTTGAAATCCGCGGATTGTTTGTCTTGTGCTGATGCATTATCTCTGATAAATACTCGAAATTGGCTACATTCTTTAATTGGCAGTAGAGCTTGCCGCCTCTTCTACTGCGCATTGTCGTTTCCCTGATTGGATGATCTATTAGTTGACCAACTGCACGGCTTAGTTCGTTTATCTGGATGACATTTGTTATCAAAAGGGAAATGATTAAAACAATAATTTCCTTTAGGATTAAATCTTTTCCTAGAAGTACTGCGAGATCGTCTGCAGGATGGAGAGTTGTTTCTAAATCGTGGTCTCGATATATAATGAACAGTCATTTCGGCAATTCACTGTTCAAGGGATTGAATTTTCATTAACAGTTCTGTATTCAAGCAATTACCAGCTGTTGATACATCAGAAATCTCTTTAGAAGGCATCATATCAGAAATTTTATCATAGGCGTAGTAAGAGGAAGAAAATTTTATATCAATAATAATAATAATAAACAAAAGTTCGAATTGCTTTCACAAAATCGATGAAACAAAAAACACTTCAAGAACTGGAAAAAAAATTTGTTTGCTGATGAACGCAAATTTAACATCTTCAGCTCAGATGGAGAAATGCTGGTGTGAAAAAAACCCAAAGAAGAATTTCGGAAGCAAGCAAAATTTAGCATCATCAGCACAAAAACTTATATACAAAATAATTTTAAATTCTACCAGGACAATGATCCAAAGCATACTGCTCACAGTGTTAGACTGTGGGTGTAATATATGTGTCCCGAAGTAATTAAGGCATCACCCCAATCACCAGATCTTAATCCTATTGAACGTATTTGGCAGGAACTGGAATTGGAAATTTGAAAACAAAATATATCTTTGCTGCAGCAGCTGAAAGCAGTCAAGAGGGTGGCATAAAAAAAAAAACTTGTTGCAGTGCCCAAAAGATTAAAGGTAATCTCACAAGATATTAAGAAGCAAAAATAATGTAAGTTTTTGTTATTTTTTACTGTTACTAAAAGTGCAAGATTACTTTTATGAGAATACTTTTCCTCATTAAACAAATGATATTGATTTTTTAATTTAATTTTCATCATTTTGAAAATGTATTTTCTGTAAAAAATGTTGAATTTATACATAATCAAAATGAAAGCCTTTCTTATTATTTTAATTTATTTTAGTTTTTATGTTCATTGAAGAATTCAAAAATTTGAATTATCCGATCATTTTTGTGAGCCATTGTACAAATGCTGGACTAGAGATGAACTTGAAACTTAAGACCAGGAATGCATGTTATCTTACTGTTCGAACTCCTTCTCCTCTTTCTTTACTTTGAAGTTCTGCTGCAGGTGATAGCTTGGCAGTATCCTCCAGGAATGAATTAATGAATAAATAAAATTTTTAAAAAATCAGCCAAACCACCATCATAGTTAACCCACAGCAAGCAATATAAATAATTATTGAGATTACTATAAATAGTCACAGGTAACAAATCAGTTTGCTTTTAACTAATAAACTGAAATTATTAGTGAAATAATAAAGGGAGTGCATATCATAGAAATATCTGCAATACACTGGTTTTTCTGTTTTGCTTATGCTGCATAAATTGTTTATATTCTGCAATGATAATTTTGCATTTTAGGTTGGTAGATTAGAAAATGTGATTGGTTGGTATCACAGTCATCCTGGCTATGGATGTTGGCTTTCTGGAATAGATGTTAGTACTCAGATGTTGAATCAGCAGTTTCAAGAGCCATTTGTTGCCATTGTAGTAAGTGAATTTTTTTAGTACATTGTAATTCTCGATGCAATAGCATTTAGCACTTCCCTCTTATTTTACTGTATTATTCTTATAGATTGATCCTGTAAGAACAATATCTGCTGGCAAAGTGAATTTAGGTGCTTTCAGAACATATCCAAAGGTAATTTTTTTTTGAAATCTACGTACAATTAAAACTAATTGAATGATAGACAAGATGCAAAACATTTTGTTAATGAAGTCTATTTTATCCTATGATAACACCATATGGATTTTATTTTTATTTACATTTATTGTTCACTTATTTGTATCATTATTGTTTATTTATTCACTTGTTATATTACTATTATTTATTTATTCATTATCATTCGTATCACATCACTGCCGTGTATTAGAAGTGATTGGTATGGAAAACAGATATTTTTTATGTCAGTGTGTAAAATTCGATTTGTCATTAAATATAGCATGCTTTGAATAGTATTTTACTCATAAAACTATTAAATATTTAAAATAACGTAAGAATTTTTGAAGTGGATTTTTCTTTTACTAATTTTGAATTAAGAAATTCTCACATTATTCACCCAGCACCCACCACAAAATAGCCAATTGTTGGTGACTGAATTTTCATCAACCTAACACATGAAAAACAGAAGATATTTTAAAAATAGGCATCTTGCTGAAAATTACATAAAACAGCAATGAATTTAGGAAATTAAAATTAAAGAAACATCCATAATGAAAAACTGAAAATTGCATAAAACAAACATCCATAATGAAGTACTCTAAATTACATAAAACAGCAGCAAATTACCTGAATTAAAAATGCAACATCCATAATAAAACACTTAACCTTCCCCTCCCCCCCCCAAGTCTTCACAGGAAAAAAGTCTAAAAGCTTTCAGATTATATATTACACCCAAAGGGGTGTTTTTTAACACTTTATATATTACCTTTATTTATTAAATATCATGTTCTTTGCACTTAAACCATAAAATTCAATTTGACAGCAATATCACAAAATGTTTAAAAGAGCAGATCTTTATATATTTTCTGATATACAGTCTCGCGTGCTGGAGATAATTTTTTTTCCTATACAGTGTTGCCATTGCTCGCTTTGAAATCATTGAGTTTCTAAATCAGAAACTTATAATTGCTTTACAAAATATGAAATAGATAATAAAACAAATTCCAAATTCGGGCTTCCAGATGCCATATTTGGGTGGAGTCATATATTATTCAAAATTTGATGGCTCTACGTACTGTTGTTTTATCACAATGCAAGAAACATACATACATACATACATACATACATTTATGCAGATTCAATTAAAATTCAGTTCAATAGCAGTGTCTCAAAATAATTTTAAAATAAGCATATCTTTAGAATTTCCGATTGCACAGTTCCACGCACTGGGGATAAAAAGATTTCCCCCCCTCTGTATAGTGTTACTTTTGCTCGCTTTTAAATCGTTGGTGTTTGTTACTCAAAAATTCATTAAAGTTTTATAAAATATGAAATTGGTAATAAAAAAATTTCAAATTTGGTCTTTTACTTGCCCATATTCGTAGGAAGATTTTGTCATTCAAAATTCGATGGTTCTATGTACGGTTGTTTCATAAAAATGCGAGAAATATACATACATTTATGTAGATTTTTCATTATTTAATTTCTTTAAATATAATGCAGGACTCTAGCATTTGGTGGCAAAAGTTTGAAAAATGAAACGGACTTTTATAGTGGTTCAGCGCAAAATTGTAGAATGTAAACTGTAGTCCTTCAGGAAAAGCCCCTGTGGACTTAAAAAAAAAAAAAAAATTCAGAATTCTTGAAATTGCAGAGCAAATATTCACCACTCTCCATGTATGCATCAACCTGTTTTAAATTTTAAAAAAAGCATCAAAGAATTGCACAAATTATCTTCATGTGCATTCCTACACTTTCTACTACTAGGCAAAATGCCATATTTCTGAAAAAATGCAACATTGTTTTTCGGCAAACTCCACAGTGGCAGTACAACTTGTTACAAGAAACAAAACTCCACACCCTAATCACAACAAGCAGAAACTTTGAACCTAACCTTTAAATTTCAAAACTGCAGGAATTATCACCACAACTGAGATAGATGACTGTCAGAAGGGGGAAGGGTAGAAATCAAGTGAAATGTATACTTTGCTTTTTGAAGAAATGAGAACACAAGAACCTGACTAAAAATCAACAATTGAACTTTATTTCACTCTTAAAACTGGCCGAAACTACCATATATACTGGCGTATAAGTCGAGATATTTTGGACAAAAAAAAGACTTCAAAGGGGGGTCGACTTATACGCGGGGCCATAAAAAATTAAACGAATCGGAAGTTCAAAAATTTCTTTATATAATGCAGTTGTTTTCTTCCCGCATGCAAATTGGACGACTTATCAAATATGTCACTTAATTGAAGTAATTTCATGACTTGAATTATGTGACGAACTAATCATAGAGAACTAGACGGCACGGAAGATGATGCTGTTTTTGAAAGTGAAAATGACGACGAAGGCTCTGGTAGTGATTGTAACAATACAGAGTTCGAGACTGAAAATATGTATGATGACAAGCCAATGACGACAGAAGAGTTCTATGAAATGTTTGGCGAATCTGACCATGAATCGGACGTTGAAGGATTTTGATTTTGTTTATTTACTAAGGTATTTTTTATCGTATATTTACTTTTTTTTCTCAGATGATTTTGAATAAATGTAGTACTTAAATTTTTTTTTCTAAGTTTCTCAATCGATTTCAGAAGTGGGGGGTCGACTTATACACGGTTTTCTTATTTTCTACGAATTTTTTATGTCGAAGTGGGGGGGGTCGACTTATACGCGAGTATATACAGTAAATTAAAAAAAAAAATTGGTAAGTGCAGATTTAATTGAGTTTGTAGTTTATATATTCTTTATAACAGATCGTCAGCCAATTCACTGCAAGCAACCATGTCATTTTGCCACTGATTAGCCTCTGATAATTTTGCATGAGGAAAGCATACAATACACATTTGCGTATTTCATTTCTATGACATGAACAAAATAATCATTCTTCTGGAATACTCTGAACACTCATATGAAACTTTTTCAAATCCAGAGTAATTACAGGTTTTGTAAATAAGTTCACGTTTAGTTTTCTGGAGATAAACTTAAGGTCAGACTCCACATCACCTGTCACTCTTCTAATAAGGTGATATCATATTTCAGTGTACTTAGTTGAATGAATTTGTTTTCTGTTGGTGTTCTAGAAAAATCTAGAACAGATTTGTTATCTCAAAATAGTTTACACTCTTTCAAATCAAACTTTGAAACTTCCTTTTTTAAGACATTTTTCGTCCACAGCAACTCCTTTGCTGCTACTGGTAAGGTGATATGCTTTTCCTCCATGCTGGATAAACTTCACTTTTATGATTTCCAAATTAATAGTACTTTGTCTAAATATAATTTGAATCCATCCATGGATACCCTGCCATTCCTCTTACTTGCATAATTAGCATCTAAATAGCAACATACATTTTTTGATGAGTTTAATACTATATTGAGATAACTGAGCAATTTTTATCAATACTTCTGAATGATTAATTTCATAATTTTCCTAAGATTCTGATAAAATATTTAGTGCATGGTCCATAGGTCTAGCCCTTTTAGCTACAAAAACTAAACATCTCAATATATTTCTAAAAGATAATATACTCATTTCAGTTTTTTAGCTTGCAGACAAACTAATTTTGTAAAAATAATGCCTTTGCCTATAGCAAATGAAGTTATTGGTATCTGAAAGTGTTTAAATTTTTCAAAACTTTCTTTGATGTTTGTTTGCCGATGCATAAAAGTTCCACTGACATTTTCTAAGAATTCTGTTGAGTAGCTTTTAGTAACTTTCTAGTTCTATTTAATAAAGATAAAATAACATACTTATCTGTGAGATTGTCTTTTTATAAACACAGTTGCACTGTATTTTCTTAAAATTTAAATTTTCTGAAGTAATTTGAAATCACAAAACGACTCACGGCTGCTTTTATGTAGACTGCAAATGGCCTTGAGTAATAAACACTCTTTTAAAAGATGCTTCAAGACTGAAATTTGGTATTGAACATTAATAATAGTTTTGGAGGAATGACATTTTAAAAGACAACAGCTTTATAGTAGTAGGAATAATAATAAAAATCTTTCCATCTCATTTGGTTTGGCAGTTTTTTTCCTTTTTTTTTCGGGGGGGGGGGGAGAGTTGGATGTGTTTCCAGACACTTGTTGCAGGCTTTGTAAGGGGATCAGTGTTATGGACCCTTGTTTCATTGGTTTTTACTAGTATCTTTAAGAGATTCAAATTTGTTTCAAATTTCATTTTCTTATATCTGGCTAATGTTTGTCTTCATGTTAAAATGCTCAGAGACATATCTGCAGTTTATGCAGTAAAGCAGTAAATTTTCATGTACAATGCAAAACACTGTATCCAAGATATTACATGATATCCAATGATCTTGTAGAATTGCTCAGCCAGAATCAACATTGTCCAAGAGCAGATTGTATGTCAAATGTTTTTTATTGAAATCTTGATAGTATGAAGCATTTGTCTTTGTAAACTTACTTCATTCACCTTTCAGATTATCTGGTTATCTGTGAGATACTTTTCTGTATGTGCCTGGGAGTTGCTGAGCAACATTATAGCTTAGCACTATCTGTGTGCTGAAATATTATAGCACCATCTGTGTGCATAACATTTTTAATGTTCCCATAGTGTAAAAGACAGATACCTGACCATAAAGTATAAATATCTTTTTTTCCCATCTCTTGACCAACAGATGAAATATATAGCACATACTTACTTAAGTTTCTGTAGTTTCTTTTGTTTTTAGAAATTTGGTTGAAAACATTCTTTTTGTTGTAATTTTACATTTCTTCCAGAAAAAAATTTCTCCTTTCCACTATTGTTTATCTGTCAGATATGCTGCATCTGGTCATGTAGGTTTTCAAAACTTTGATATCTAGAATTTTAATAATAAGTTCTTCTTTCAATTTAAATAACTACTATGATTTAGGTGAAGTATACTAAACATTTTTTGATGATGGTGATGAAGGTAGTGGTTATAGTTTTAGTGATCAAACTGGTAGTGATAGAAATAATTCTGAGGAAGAAAAGCACTATATTTTATATTTGGGATAGTATGGATTTGACAAGATAAAATTGCATGAAAGCATGCAATTATTTTTTGATAATAATTCTAGTTTACCTGTTGTTTTTACCTGCTGTTCTAAGTTACTTGTTGTTCAAATCAGTACACAGAAAATAAAAGTTCACGTCAGAGAAATGCTGATTCAGTGGGTGTAACTGAAATCAGAGCTGTATAAAGCTCTTATATTTCCAAAATGTTTTGCATGCTATATCTTAATCTAAAAGAACTGTAGAACTCAAAGGAATAGAAAGACTTTCAGCTTATGATGAATTTGAAAAGATTCTTGTTAGGTACTCAAAGTTTGATAATAAAAATTAACAAGTAAAAAATAAAGCATTAAATCAATTACCTATTCTAATGGACATAATTGATCAGTTTGTTAAAACTGAGTATTTATATATACTTAATGCCATCAGTGAGAGACTTTTGTCATCAAGATTTTTGTGATTGATGTGTTTTCTAATAATGCATAGCCACAAATTTTCCATTTATTCCATGTATCTCCTGGCAGTTTGCTAAATCTCCTGTTTTTTACTTTTCAGCTTTTACTAAAAAAATTACTAAGGAAAATATTTTCCTGCAAAAAATGAAATTTAAAGTATGCAGATTCCATTAGCCAACCTTAGTTATTTTTAGCATGTTTTTTTGTAATAAAGTTTAATTTGACCTGAATTATCTTTAATCTGCTGTATATATTTGTGGAACTTTTTATAAAAATTCAAGGAGCATCTAATCAGTTAATATTTATATTTAATTTTGTTTTACATTATTCTACGGTACATTATTAAGTTTATCCACACACTTGTCTATATGTTAAGTATCAATTTTATTTTCTTAAAGTAAAAGCTTTTCTTTCCTACTCAGATTTTTCTCAGTAGAAAAGTATAAGAAAGCTATAAAATAAAATTAGTGCATAAAATTTAGAATATGTAATTCAATATTAATATATTTTGCATCAGAATCATATTATAAATAGTTCAGTTGCCTGAATTATGCATTATAAAGTGAACTTAAAGTAATGGTGCTCATAAAATGGCATCGTTGGGCATTCCTTTTATTAATATAAACAACTTTAAATTTAAAAAGTTATTCATCGCACATCATGGTTTCTATCGACAATAATAAAAAATTGCAATAATTAAACTGTATATATATATATAAAAAAAAAGTCTATATTTATGGCGTTTGCTTTGTGGTTTCACCACTGCACCGCTAGACCATTGTGTCACAATGCTCACAATCCTATAGAGGCTCTGTGGTTGTGCCTTGAAACCACTGCTCTTCACAATGGCGTTTGCTTGCTTCTCAAATACGAATTTTTGTTTTTACCCAAATATAGATAAGGGACTTTGAAACCACAGAGTTAGTTTATTACTAAACAATATATGCACTTGCCTAGTCAAAATGTCTTTCTTTTCCAGAGATTTTTCTCTGACCTCAACGCACTTGCTTCCCAAGCTAGTATTGTGATTTTATAAATTATTTGGTGTGGTTTAAATTTAATATACTTTGCTGCAATTAAAAATAGAAATCGTGTAAAAGTTTTATTTAAATTAAAAATATTTTGGGTTGAAATACGAATAAAATAAATATGGATGAAAAATGAATGATCCGTATCAAAGCCAAAAAGAAGAAGCCCCCTTCCCCATTAACATAAAAAACCACAAATTTCATATGACATATGCCAGTGAAATTTAGAAGGTCCAGGCACACGGAAGAAACCTCATAGAGCAAGATACATGTGCAATGTGAGACTATGCATGTACCAAAAAGACAAGACATGCTTTTTGTAAAATAATGTAAAAAATTTACATATAATGCAATTCTTACATACATTTTTTTAAAAAAATTCATAAATTTCATCATTTATTGGAAACGCGCATGGAAAAAGGTAAGTTTTTTCCCCCCTACTACCTCAGTAAGTTTCAATGTCCTAGACGTGTGCTGGTTTCGCAGTGCGACCACCACCCACAGAACAATGGGCAAGAGTAGATTTTTTTAAATTCATATATTTCTTATCTCTAGAATCATAATATTCAATTTCTAGAGTTTTTAGGTTAAAATTATAAAAATAATATAGCGTGCATTTAAGGGTTAAACAGTTTAGACTATTTAGAACAGGCTTAAGTTAAATTTTAATAGATTATAATTCTTTAAGAGCAAGTTTTTAATTTAAATTGGAAATTAATTTTTAATTACCAACTGTGATTTTGAATCTGGATAATTTACATTTATGTTACAGTTTCACATTTCTGCACAGAGTTTATATTAAAAGATGCATTGAAACATATAAGTATTTTAAATAGTATAAAATATAACTTAGCAATCCTCTTCTCTCCTTTTTTCAGTGACATTTTTAGCATTTTAGTAATTAAAATAGATTATGTATGTTTAATGTGTATGTTTTCATTAGACAAAATCTATGTATTTCATTCTGTTTCGCATTTTGAGTAAAAATATTTGACAGTTGTCTTAATTTATTAAAAGTTTAAAAAAAATTAATTTCAGATAAGAATTGTTCTAATCATGTGGCTTTACATAATTGCTATGTGTATTTATACCTAGTTGCTATATATATTTATAAAAAAGTACATTTTTTCTACCTACCAATGAATAATTTAACAGCAAGTTCTATAAAAGTCACATATTATTAATGGATGACAGTTTCGCTTGTACAGTTCTGAAGAAGGTTCCAGATGTACTATTTCTGGGCATCATAGTTTTTGTTATTTAACCAACATAGCTATTTGGCTATTTTCTTAAATTCTCTATATTCTCATTAAAATATAAAACTTTACTTTTTGTTCAGCTTTTGATTATATAAATCATTTGGTTTCTTTGTTTTGGTTTGTTTGTCAGTTTCTATGGGTCACTTCCAAAATAGGTTTTTCAATATTAATTTCTGTCTCCATTTTTATTCAAATAGAATTCAAATCAATAGAACACAAAATCATTCACTTTTCAGCATTTTATACAAGTATGCTAATAGTTCCTTGATTTGTTTGTAAACTTTCAAGATAGGTTGTGAGGGAAATTTCTGCTTCCTTTTTTATAGTTATGAATGAATGGGATGTAGAATTGCTTGGTTTCCAGAAATAGATGGAAATACAGTGTCCATTTCTGGATATGCCAATTAACTTCCAAGATAATCAATGTCAAGATAAATACTGGTAAATATTTAGGTAATTAGTTATATTGTAAGGTATTTCTTTTGCCTTTTTAGCATGGCTTCGTGGTGTAGTGGTCAGCACACTCAGTGCATAATTGAGAGGTCCGCAGTTCGATTCCCGATGAAGGCGATACTGATTTTTCATCTTGCCTGCTTCCAAAAATACCTAATCTCTCTACAGTGGTGCCCGAACTAAAAGGGTGTTGGATGATGATTCTCTTCAACCAGAATTTGGTGACTGGGTCCCCTAAAAACCCCAGTCGCCATTTAAAAAGGGGAAGTATATATGGTATTTCTCCTGCCTTCGTAGTGTAGTGGTCAGCAGACTCAGTGCATTATTGAGAGGTCGGCGGTTCGATTGCTGGTGAAAGCATTGCTAATTTTTCATCTTGCTTGCTTCCAAAAATACCTAATGTCTCTACAATATTATAAGGATGTGATGGTTATGTTATTGTTAGAATCTCAATATCAGATATGGATTGTTAGAATCTTAATGGCGCCCAAACTAAAAGGGTGTTGGATGATGATTCTCTTCACCCAGGATTGGCAAAGAAATACCTCTTAATGTTAGAGTAATGTTTTTATATTTCAAGAAAATTGGAAATATTGAATTATATTTGAAATTTTTTATGATGTAAAAATAGAAGTGAAGATGGAAACTATTTAAAATCAGATGCATATTCTAAAATTAAGAGTATTCGCTTCTTTAATTATAAATTTCAGTATATCTGGCTTTTCTGCCAAAATATTTTGAACATTCATTAATGGAAAGAGATGTATATTTCATGCATCCTAAAAAAATCAGTAGAACATTGTGTTGAATTATGTAACACTCTTTTTACTTTCTTTAAAGTTTTTATTAGTTTTATTTAAATTCATATTTCTTTTTTGTACTCTTTGAAGGGTTATAAACCACCTGATGAAGGTCCTTCTGAATATCAGACAATTCCTTTGAACAAGATTGAAGATTTTGGAGTTCACTGCAAGCAGTACTACTCATTGGATGTATCTTATTTTAAATCTAAACTAGACAGGAGGTTGTTAGATTCATTATGGAACAAGTACTGGGTTAACACTCTTAGTTCATCAAGCCTTCTTACAGTAAGATTGTTTTTCCTGCCATTCTAAGTGTCTCAAGGGATTTTTACACAGAATTTTAGTATTATGAAATATATATGGTAATATATAATTGTTTATTTCCTGGTGTTTCATTTTCCTGTGGGCTTTGAAATTTACATTAAATTTTTTGTGAATGGTATTTTTAATTATGTATGATTTTTGATATAAAGTATATATTCTAAGATTGTGACATTTGATTGAAATATGGGCAGAAAGTTAATATAAACATTTTATGCTAGTAACATAAAAGCTTTTAGGAGTATACTTAATAATGGGAAGCTGTTCTATAAAAATTATGCTAATATAAACATTTCACTGCTGTGATGCATTTGTATTTGATATCAGAATGTAGCTAATTGTGGTTATTTTAGGCGGGGGGAACCTTTAGAATAATCCTAATAAAATTACTGTTTTAAATTAAAATTGTGGTCCTTCTTTTTATGTAACATTAGTGCTAAAACAAAGCAATTTTTTTTTGTATTTTTTCTTCGAAAAATCTTTATTTCTTTTGAATATTTAAATTAATATAGAACATAAGTAATAAAAGTATGTTATATTTGTCTTTAAAACAACATGGAATGTTTAGTAAGCATTTCATATCTTTTAGTATATTGGTTCACGTAAAATATTTTAGATGGAAATAAATTACAGTGCACTAAGTAGTAGCAAATTTTTAAACTTGTTCATGTACAAGTAGCCTATGAATTATGTGTATGTGTGTATATGTAAGGTAAAATAGCAATTGCTTATAGTCATGTTTTCTGGACTGCATTATTTTTAGATTAATCCATATCATATGCTTTACATAACACTGATTATGTAAAGGGAACTAAACCTCAGATAGCCAATAGTATATTTGCTTTATTTAGAGCATTATTAATTATCCAATAAAATGTACAAAAGGTATTGACACTGAAACTAACCCACTGTGAATTAAGATTTTGTCTTGAACACTTCACTTTGCTTCTTTCTTCAGCCTAAGTAGACTGTTGCAGGGCTGCTCTCTTTATTGCTAAGACATCTTAAATGTTAATATTAGAGTTTGGAGCAGACATGATTAGTGTACCAAATTAATTGTGACTGCAAAATATTTAATTAAAATGAATTTTTAAAATTTGCCATGATTGCAAGCTTCTACTGTCTTTTGTTTCAGCATCTATTGCAGTCAACATTCCAAAAATTAGATCCATCACATTTATTAAAGTTGATAAGGTTTGAATCTGTTCCACATCTGTCAAATTTATTGACTGGATATTTAATGAAAAATCTTACTTTCTGCCAGATACCTAAGAATGAAAAAAATATGCTCAATGATCTTCTGTGATTTAATTACTGCTTCAAAATTTACTCTGAATCTTTCGACTAAACACTAACCCAGTCTGAAACTAATTCACTCTGTGTTAAGGTTTTGTCCTGAATACTTCACTTTGCTTCTTCCTTTTGACCTAGGTGCACAGTTCTCTTCTAACTCTTCTAACCACAAAGATATATAAGTGTAAAATATTACATTCTGGAACAAGCACAATTAGTATGGCAAATTATTTGTCACCACAAAGCATTTAACTAAAATGAAATGACAATTTAAAATGTGCCATGACTGAGTTTATAAGGAAGATCACTGTTGATTGATAACAGCAGGTTTATAGTATGTTACTTTCATTTTCTTGTTTAAGTTTCCATGTCTATTTTATTAAGAAAAGGCATTTTCAGGTCTAATTTTTGCCATCTTTAAAAAGTTAAAATGCCCAATAATTGCTCGATTTTATATAAATGTAAAATATTACATTCTGGAACAAGCACAATTAGTATGGCAAATTATTTGTCACCACAAAGTTTTTAAATAAAATAAAGTGACAATTTAAAGTGTGTCATGACTGAGTTTATAAGAAGCAAGTTTATAGTATGTTACTTTCATTTTCTTGTTTAAGGTTTCATGTCTATTTTATTAAGAAAAGGCATTGTCAGGTCCAATTTTGCCACTTTTAAAAATTAAAATGCCTAATAATTGCTAATTTTTTTTTTTTTTTTTTTTTTGCACTGTTGTCTAAATATTTCATATATGAAGCAAAAATCCTAGGATTTTATGCACTGTTTTCTGTCACATATATTCATAGGAATGTTAGTAGCTTTTTCAATATCATTAAATTTTTTAATTAAACATGGATTCATAAATTCTGTTGTTTATTCTGTTTTAGTAAAACATTATTTTTTTTTCTTTTTATAACTGAGTTATTTTCTTTTACGCATAATTTGTTCTAGTCTAGCTGTAGCGCATCATAAGTGTTGTATATAACTTCATGTGAAAGTATAAAATACATGTGAAAGTATAAAATAAGATAATTTGTATACATTTAAAACAGGGGCACCAATCACTTTCTTTCAGAGGCTCCCAATACTCACTTTACCTGTGTTTGTAAGAGAACATGTGTAGGTTATGAGAAATTGTAAGATGATATTAAGACCCTTTTAAATCTGGGGGTCTTAGGCATAGTATTTGAAGGCCTAGGTGATAGTCAGGCCCTGTATGGAACTTTGTCAGTATCCTGATGTCATTTGAACTAAAAATTTGCAACTTACAGTAAATTCAAATACTACACTTTATTTATAGTAACAAAATAATTAAAGTTGCAAAGCTTTGAAAGTTTTGTGATTCTCCTTCCCCCCCCCCTTTACAAACATGAAAAAACATTAGTTGTCAATGGAAGATGGCATATTTTTTAACTTTGGCCTTATAAAAATGGATAACTGAGACTATCCTATCTTTTCAAATCACACTGATAAACAACTGCATTGTATAAAGTATACAACTCGAAAACATTTCGCATTAGAAGGTGCAAGGTTTTGATTGTACATGGAAAATGTACTGCGCAAGAGCAAGTTTCATTAATCAATTTGATTGGATCATTTGATTATGGCAAAGAACAAACTTTGTTAAAGATTTTCTAAAGGAAATTAGCCCAGCTTTATGTTGCTAAACCTGTGGAAAATTGTAGAAATTTCATACAACCAGTATATTCAATTACTGAAAGTACAACTCGAGCAGCAGTATGAGCATTTTGTGGCTTTAGCCATCAGTCAGGCCTTATTTATAGCCATTAGTCAAGCTTTATTTAAAGCTTAATTATATATATATATAATTAATCCTTAGTTCAGAGATTTTACTTTTTATGTTAAATATCTTTCCAAATGTTATCAACAGTTTTTGTTCTTAATATGCAATTAAATAAAAGTTTTTTTTTTTTCTTCCTCTGTAACAGAATGCTGATTATACAACAGGACAAGTATTTGATCTGTCTGATAAACTCGAACAATCAGAAGCTCAGTTGGGACGCTGTGGTTTTGTTTTGGGCATGGATCCTCATGAAAAGAAAACTGAAGACAAATTGGCCAAAGCTACAAAAGATAGCTGTAAAATAACTATTGAAGTAATCCATGGACTTATGTCTCAGATAATTAAAGATCGCTTGTTTAATCAAGTGAACCGTAAATTTTGAGAATATTTGCATTTCCATTCCACTTAAATGTATGTTTTTTTAGCTTTATATTCAACTGAAAAATAAACTAACTAAAAAAAAAAAAAAAGATGTATGGATCGATGTGATATAGTTTATTTCTTGTATTTATATGCATTGGTAAGAAGTTTGTTTGTATGTTACATTGCATACATATGCATTAGTTGCTTATATGCAACTATACAACTGAAATTCATAATTATTGTACTTCAGAATCATATTTTAATGTTAAATGTATTTCTTTCCAGTAAATAGTTAAATATTTTTAATAGTCGTATTTGGTTTCTGTATTTTGCTTAATAAATATTACTGTATCAACAGGTAAATTTTCTTGACAGTGTTGAAATGTTGTGCAGTATTGTATTACACTATTATGGTGTAACAGTGTTTTAATTTTTCTCTTGCTTTCATTTTGTTCCTTGTGATGTACTTTGTTGAATAAAAGATATTTGTATAATGTATTTAAACATAGTTCTTCAATATTAAAAAAAAAAAAAAATGATTAAAATAAAGTCTGTAATATCTTTCTTCTGTGAGATGCAGAAAATTTTAAGCAAGTTTTTTTGGTTTGGCAGTTTGAGCACTAAAAATTTTGTTCTGTTTATGATTTGTTTATCATTCGCCAGTGAATCTTGATGTCGAGCAGAAATAAATAATAAATCTAGGTCTTGAAGTGAAGGAAAAAGGCCATGGAAAGTAAAGCAAGGGAACTATGAAAATGCAAGATAAAAATTAATTATTTGCTTCTTCTAGCTTATGCAGAGAAAAGTTTTTGAATTGACATATCTGTGTGTTAATCATCATGTGACCAGCAGTATTACATTCATGGTACTAATTAGCATATAATTTAATATGATTCACCAAAATATGTGATTGAAGAAAGAAAAAAAAAAAAAAAAAAAAAAAAAGACTTTAAAAGAAGCCTGATTAATTTTAGTTTAGAATGCTTTGAGGTGCAATACTAAATTTTTTCATTCGTCAAAAGTGCAGTGTGATTAAATCATCGTGGTTTATCCATTGTTGATTGACTGATTCAAGTGAACTTTTTTCATTTATTGACTTTTTAATAAATGATAAAAAATGCAATATAAAATATTGACATCATAGAAGTTTGCACACATGGGTATTATTGTGCATGTCATAAGTAAGTTTTAGCAGATTTCAGAGCTTTAATTATTAATGGGAAAAGCTTATGTGACTTCATCTGACCTGGTCAGGGTACTGTGGTTAGGCTAGTAATTGAATGCCTTGCTCCCTTCTTTCATCACCTGCAAGATAATCTAGGACTATTATTTATTTCTGCTTGATATCAGGGTTTTGCCAAAAATACCAAATGATTAACAAATTCCATTGAGCATATCAAAATGAATTGTGAACACATTTTTGGTGCCCAGTTTGCTCTAATGCATTAATCTTTTGAAAATTATAATGAAATGTTATTTATAAACATCAACAAGAGAATAAGCATTAATAGTAGAAATCCCCCCCCCCCAATATTGGATTTATAAAAGAAGACTCAAATTTCCTTCAGTAAAGCCATGTCTTTGGTGAAGTAACAATTTGTCCTCAAAACATCAGACACTTAATTGTAGGTGGAAAAACAAAATCTTGGCTGGGGGTTAAAATAAAATATTTTTATATAACTTTTTTTTTCAAACTCATAAAATTATAAAGTACTAAAAAAAAGAAAAGGAATTTATCAAATCTAATGCGAACAAGAAATTTAATAATTCTCTTCACACAATACATCTATGATTTTATATCACTAATAATAAAAATGTTTCGCACCCTTGATAAATTTATAAAGATAATGGCTTATGCATTTGGTAATGCTGTAAATTTTTTTGATGCCCTGGCTTTCTTTATTCTTGATATAGAATTGTAGATAAATTTTATGGAGATAATTATTTAATCTCTTGTTTCCCATTAAACTATATGATAAATTATTTTTCCTTTTAATCTATTAATTATTTCATATATTTCAAATAAAAACTTCTTTATTAAAAATGCTGTCAATGTCAGTGGTATGCTGTCAATCAAATTATTCGTATGAAAAATAATTTTCCAACTATGAGTCATTGCTTTTTACTTAAAAAAATCTGTTGTGTCAGATGGTTTAAAAAGTCAGAAATTAGTTTTATCTTGTATAAATGCCTTTTAAAGATTTTGCTGCTTTATCCAATGGTGCAAACAGCATAATTCTGAGATTTTTAATTTGTTCTTTAAATGAATATTTTACCACATATTATCATGCACATTAAGTATGTATGCCAAAATTTCTGTTTCATACCTTAACAGATCGATGATAAAGTTTTGATTGCAGTGACAAACATCATGAACAGGTTAAATAAATTGAAGCATATAAAATACAGATATATATTAATATAAACTTTAGAAAATATCCCAATATATATTTTTTCACAATTTTTATCATTCTCATTTTAAAAAAGTTTGAAGAATTTATTTTATGACCTTTGAATATTTCAAACCTTTGTTGTTGATACATTTTTTAATGTCAGAATTTTAAAACACATGAAAAAATATAGTAGTACATACTGCTATAAAATTAAAAAAATCAGCTCTTAAAGTAAAATGCTGAGAAATATGTATATAAACCTATGAAATGGAAATAATTAAAAATGATGTGGCAGATTTTATTGGAAATATTTTTAACTGTAATCAACTATTATTATTTTTGAGATTAATAAAATTAAATCTATTGTACATGTAAAATATATGTGTAAAAGGGGGAGAAAAACAGCATTTATAAAATGGAATAGACTTTTATAATAAACTTAATTTCGTTGCTGCAAGTAAATTTTTATTAATGAATAAATAAATAAAATCAATTATCGAAAAATGTATATCGAAGCAAGGGTAATAACCTTGAAAGTATGTTTCCAATTGATGCTTAAGAAGAACTGATACTACTTCTTTTGCTTCATTGCATATACATTTACACATTTTTTTAATTAAAAAAAATCTCAATTAATATCTCTTCTTCATTCTAATTTTAAAAGAGAGTGAAGAAGTGAGTTTTTTTTATAACCTGTGGAAATTTCAAGACTTTTTTAATTGATAACATTTTCAGATGTTGAAAATTAATAGATGTATAAAAAGTCGAAAAAATTTAGTGAGCAATCCAACAAATGCATGAATATTTTCTTTCTGAAGTTAACCATTACTGATGATCTTCAATAAAGGTTTAAAATTGTACTGTTCACACTTGCACCCATCTTGAAAAGGGGAATTAAATAAAAAAAATTCTCAAAGTACTTTCATTAATAAATATCCATGACCATCTTTACTACATTTTGTTAACTCATTCAAAAAGGTAGCTTCTGTTTTTAATTATTGATTTGGTGCTACCATTCACAAGCAAATGAGGATATAGTATGTTTATGGATATTGTGGAAAAGAATAAGAAATAGCAGTTTAAGTGCAGTATGAACCAGCAAAATTCCCATTTGAAATAAGAATTTTTGTTGTTGTTTGTATGACTGTAAAAGTTAATTAAAATATTGCTACTCTCAGGAAAGTGGGTTTTTTTTTTTTTTTTTTCCCTTTGTTTTTTGTTTTTTGTAGAAAATAAGATATCCTTGATAATGCAACTGTAAATTAAAGCATTAGATTTTAGAGTTTTTAGTTACTTAAGAACAGTATATTTTAGTAATCTTAAAATTTTATAAGATATTAAATTTCTATATACCATTATAAATAAATTATGACAATATATTTTTCTATATACTTAAAAACAGTTTTTTATATTATCAAAATAGCAGAGTTTCATTTCAGATTAAACACCTAGCATTGTTTAAAGTACAGTTTAATGAAATGTTTATGAGACTGAAATTCCATATTGGAAATAAGCAGTACTAAAATCTTGATAGGCACTTTTTTATCTTCACTCAAAAAAGTATGTTTATGCATTGTTGTATTTAATTTCTGATAGTGCAAGATGAGAAACAACCGATGTGTAACGACACCCTATAACACAGCTTTTAAGTAGCAGATATGAACATTTTTGAAATTTTGCTTAATCTAAAAAAAGAAACACAAAAACAGGGTTCTAAAAATGTATGAAAGGCACTATTTTGCTGTCGTACGTATCAGCTTGAAATACGAGGGCTATCCAGAAAGTAGATTACGTTTTGGAATAAAAAAATAAACAAAGTATAGGAAACAAATTTTATTATATACAGATGAAAGCCACACTCAAATACTACTTTTCTACATAGTCACCATACAAATTAAGGCATTTATCGTAGTGATGTACGAGCTTGGAAATTCCTTCGTCGAAAAATTCGGCCGCCTGCGCCTTCAACCACTTCGTTACCTCTTCTTGCAGCTGTGCGTCGTCATCAAAACGCTGCATAGCCAGCCACTTCTTCATTGCTGGGAATAGGTGGAAGTCGCTCGGTGCCAGGTCGGGACTGTACGGCGGATGAGGAAACAACTCCCACTTAAAAGATTCAAGAACTTTACGAGTGACATTTGCCGTGTGGGGCCGGGCGTTGTCGTGAATCAACAAGATCTTAGAGCTCAACATTCCTCTGCGCTTGTTTTGAATTGCTCTTCTGAGTTTTTGGAGAGTTTGGCAATACCTTTGAGAGTTTATTGTAGTGCCTCTTTCCAGGAAGTCCACCAAAATTACACCTTTTCTGTCCCAAAAAACAGTCGCCATCATCTTCCTTGCCGACATTGTTTGCATGCATTTCTTGGGTTTTTGGGGAGAACTTGTGTGCCCCCACTGCATTGATTGCAATTTCGTTTCACAGTTCACGTTTCACCCATGTTTCGTCACCAGTAACGATGCGATCGAGTAAAGAGTCACCATCCTTATGGTAAGCGTCCAAAAAGTTCAACGCTGCAGCCATTCGCTGATTTTTGTGGTCCTCTGTCAAGATTTTTGGAATCCATCTTGCAGAAAACTTGTGGTAACCAAGCTTTTCGCTGATGATTTCGTGCAACAAACTTCGCGAAATTTGTGGAAAACTCAAAGAAAGTTCCGTTATTGTGAAATTTCGATTTTCACGGACTTTAGCATCGACTTTTTCGAGAAGTTCGGCGGTCACTATGCTGGGTCTCCCACTTCGATCTTCGTCGTGAACATTGGTTCGGCCATTTTGAAATCTTATGACCCACTGACGCACTCCACCTTCAGTGATAATGTTGTCCCCATACACTTCACGAAGCTGCCGATAGATTTCTATCAGCTTACAGTTTTTTGCAGTCAGAAACCTTATTACTGAGCGCACCTCGCAGCTCGCGGGATTTTCAATTAACGCAGACATTTCAAACCGTCACAGTATCTGAACGGAGCACAGCACGAACCTCTCACTAGCACGGCTAGATGCAGACTGAGCTGCACAACGCTCTGACCCCAAGATGGCCGCGCTAGCCCCGCCCCTAGCGGACACAGACGGAAACGTAATCTACTTCCTGGATGGCCCTCGTATCTTTGTACATTCTGAAACGAATCTGAGTTGTATTAAATTGCATGATACGGGGAACTAAAGTTAGCAAACTTGGGGGAGGATTACCTGTTAGGCAGTTTAAAAAAACTGAGTTTTGTAATAATCATATATGTAAACTCTGCTGGAGAAAACAGGTAAATATACTATGCATTAGTGATTTAAATATATTTGCTAAAAAGCTTTTGATGTAGGTGAGAAATGGGCAGGTGTAAATTTTAGTCACTGTAACTTAATTTCTGAAGATAAGTTAAAAAAGTATTGAACTTTGTAATTAATAGTGTTTTTGTTAGTTTCCAATTGGTTAAGATGTTTTCATCTACAGAAACAAATAATAGTTACATGTTTTTAATAAAGTAGCCTAAATTGCTTTGCTGGGAAGTATAGAACAGTAATGGGTACTATATTAAAGCATTTGCTAGTTTATTTGATTATATTATTGTGGTAATGCATTCATGATTTTTCCCCAGGAACCTAGAATATATTGAAATTCAAGCATTCAGGTGATAATCTTTAGAAACTGAAATGCAATTTTCTTTATCGTTATTGACTTAATCAAGAATGGGATTTTTTATGATTGTTAATTTTAAAATATTATTAATATTAGATTCAAAATAACTGTTCCAAGTGTAACTTTTGAGGAGCATACATTTTAAAAGAAAGAATTGTTAGTTCATTCAGTTTATTCGAGGCCCACCAGTGGCCGAGTGGTAAAGTCGCTGAACACTGGTAGTTCGGTCCAAGGTTCGAATTCCGCGAACGGGCTGGCTGTATTGGTGTTTTCTGCATGTGTAATGTGTATACGAGCCAGTTTCCCTTAGAAAGTCCTCCACAAAGGCATCCCTCCCCTTAGGCAGATAGCCCTAGTATGCTTTGCCATAATTAGATTAAATACACCAGTTTATTCGATTCATTATCATTCTGACACAATTTTTATTTAATTTATTAATTAATTAAAATTTGTGTTGGTGAGATGCAAATTTTCAATTAATAAAGCAGATGAGTAGAAGCAATATAGAAGACCAACCTTGGTCATTAGGAACCAGAGGCATAGCTAGGGTTTTCAGTGCCCGGGGACAACTGGAGATTTTGCACCCCTTTATGTTTGCCACAAATGAAAAACACTTTATTCTAAAATTTTGTAGATTAAATTTGGTGCCAACTGGATGCTGCGCCCGGGGACAGATGCCCCACCCTAGCTATGCTACTGTTAGGAACATATGCTGTTATGTTGTGTTTTGTGATACTACAAGTCTGAAGTGTCATGCTCTTTCTGTAACTGGAGGTTTTGTAGAATATGGGTTTCATTCTATATGGGGGAGGAGGAATATGGCTTTCTAAACAGAACGCTGTACTAAGATTAGGATATGTGAATAGAAATGGAAATTGGAATTACAATTGATATACAAGAGATATAAACATACTGCTTGATATATCAGCTAAGTTTTTTAAACATATTTTAAGGAAGAAACATTGCTCAAGTAAGATTAATAACAGTTGACACTGATATCTTTAAAGATGCTTAATTTTAATTTCAAATCGAATATTCGCATATACTTTGTTCACTTCCTTGTAGCGTGTCTTTATAGATTATCACTATCCTTATATAGTTTGATTGTCCGAGACATCATTATATCTTAAAAATATCGTAATCCTCGTAGATTTCAGTTCAAATTTAGACACGATGCATCAATTGTAAATTTTCTAGGTTTTTATTATTTTAGGGACTTTGTCCCTGAAGGACTATTCTTTTCGTTTTGCGTTGAATCAGTATAAATGTTCGTTTCACTTTTCAAGCTGTTGCCACCAAATTTTAGAGTCCTGCATTATATTTGAAGAAATTAAGTAATGAAAAATCTGCATAAATGTATGTATATTTCTCGCATTGTGATAAAACAACGGTACATAGAGCCATCGAATTTTGAATGACATGATCTTCCTACGAATATGGGCATGTGGAAGACCAAATTTGAAATTTGTAATTTGTTTTATTAACGATTTCATATTTTGTAAAACTTTAACAAATTTTTGAGTAAAAAACTCAACGATTTAAAAGCGAGCAATGGCAACACTCTACGGGGAAAAAAGATCTTTTTATCTCTAGCGCGCGGAACTGTGTATCGGAAATTCTAAAGGATATGCTCATTTTAGAATTATTTTGCGCTATTGCTATTGAACTGAATTTCATGGTTTAAGTGCAAAGAACATGATTTTTAATAAATAAAGATAACACACAAAACGTTAAAAAAAGTTCCCTCTGGACGTAATTTAAAATCTGAAACCTTTAGACTTTTTTTTTTTAAACGTTATCCTGAATGTATTGCTTTTGTACCATTACATCAAAGCATGGCAAAGAGAGCTATGGCTACGTCATCATATCTTCCAGATTGTTCTTATTAATAGGTAATTCTATTGTTCAGCTATTTTAAACAGAAAAAATATAAACTTACTTGTAAACGAACATTTATTTGTTTATTATCCAATGTGTGATATGTATAACATTTCTAGTAAAATATACCTTTTATTTTTGTCATCATTTTAAATTTGTGGTACCTACGCAATACCGAAATTGCATAACGTTTTATAGTGGCTCAGATAATCGCAGGATTTTTCTTCAATGGAGCCCACAAGACTTTTATACATAAAATTTATTACACCTATGTTTGCTAATTTAAATTTGCTTAAGTTCTTTACCTGAAACAGATGTGAGAGTTAATATGAAAGAAAATCTTTCCATAATTATACAGGAGTATGAAAGAGATGAGTAGTTTGTAATTTTACCATCCTTAGTGTCTCTGATACTGAAAATGGGAGTTGTAGAGTATGTTATTAAAAGTTCTTTTATTAAAAAAACATTTCGAATTTAGATGGTTTTTGAAAATTTAATTAAAAGTCATGTATAGAAAGTTAGATAATCGTTCAGGAAGCTGGGTAAAAATGGTCACATGTTTAAATCTGTTCTCTCTCCCCCAATATTTAGTTTGACCTTTAATAGTTAGTAGTTTCCGTGCCCTTCATTCGTAAATAACTTTTTTTGGATATCATGATAATCAAAAATTATTTGGAATGTAAGAACAGAATTTAAAAAAAAAAGCTGTTTTATGTTTGTTTCATACGTATTCAGAAAATGCTTAGAAATAAAGTACATGATTTATTTAAAATGAATTTAATCAGTAAAATCTGATATTTTAATATGTTTCATCTGCTGCTTAAGCTCTGTTTGGCTATTAAAATTCTATTTATAAGGCAGAAAGATAATACAAGTTATTTGTATTATCTTCCTTGCTCGGAATATACTGTTACAAAATTTCCTATTTAAGCGTAAATCCGTAAACAGGAAATTTGAAGTTCCCAGATCTGCAATTATTATCGGCTGTGAAAAACTTGAAATAATTGGGAAGCATGCTGTATTATAAAATTTAAGGTATCCGACTACATTCAGAGAACTTTTTTTCAAAAAAAGCAGTATAAGTATACTAGCAGCTTCGCTGCCTGCCTTCGTCTGGCTTTTAAATGTACCGGAAAAATGGCTGAAGGGAACACCAAACGTTAAATTTAAAAATTGCGTAAAATTTTATTCTGCAGAACAACTTCATAAAAAAAGTTTTTACGTATAACAAAATTACAATGGAATGAGCAATATCCCTTAATACAAATATTAATTATCCTAATAAATAAATTAACCAACTTCTCTTTGCAAAATCTTAAGAACTCAAATGGTATAAAGGAGGTTAATAACTTTGTTTCCTAAAAGAATTACTCAAAACTTTTCAATATCTTAAAGACAGTGAAATGAGCAATAAATAATATAAAAGAATACAAAAACAAAAAATTCTGAAAAGCAAAATATAATTAATGATATTTGATCTTATACTTTCAAGAGAAAAAAATTCTGAAAAGCAAAATATAATTAATGATATTTGATCTTATACTTTCAAGAGAAAAAAATTACAATGAAATAAGCTATATCCCTTAATACAAATATTAATTATCCTAATAAAAAATTAACCAACTTTCTGTTGAAGGAAAAAAATCATGCAAAACTTTTCAATATCTTACAGTGAAATAAGCAAAAAATAACATGAAAGAAACTCAAAAAACAAAAAATTCTGCACAGAATTTTACTCTGCAGAACAACTTTATCAAAAAAAAAAAAAAAAAAAAAAAAAAAAAACAATAAAAATGTGTTATATATATAAAAAAATGGCTGATCTTTACAATATGGTAACTGGTAGTTTGGAGGCGATAAAGGTTACTACCTGGGACTTTGGTAATAATGTGAGCAGTACTCAGTTCCGATTACGCATTATTTTGTGTGAGGGAAATGAAAGATCATGTGATATTAATGGACGAATTACGGTTCTTTAATCGGAAAAGGAGGGAAATCAGGAAAAAATCTGGAAATTTTGTATTTGCCTTTATTCTGTGTTGTGTGAAACAGTGTTCGTTAATTTTTGGATCCCATGGCCCTAACTAAAGTGAATTCGAAATGGGTATTTAGTGGGATTGAAAGGGGTAATAAGTGTTTCTTTAAGGTTGTGCGAGATAGAAGTAAAGATGTTTTATTAAGTTATTTATTTTACCTGGTACCTTGGTGTGAACTATAAGTATGATTTTAAAGATCCTGAAACAGAAATAAGAAAAGTTTATCGGACACGTAATCAAGATTCTGCAGAAGAATAGGTAAGTTAGTATTTTTAATTATTTGAGGATATTATTTTTATGCATTGTTCTAAATGTAAGGTGGAAGTAAAGTAATTTGCGTAAACGTGCATGGAAATAATTTAAATATTTGACACTAAGTATTTGTAACCATTTGTAATGAAGTAAAGGTATGAATTAGTGACGTTTGTAATATAATAGATAATGTAGAGGTAAAAGTTTTTGGATATTTTATTTATTTTATACGGGGAAATGTTCATATTTGGAAAGGGTATGTACTTTTTCGCGATCAGGTAATTTCATATATGTTCTTTTTAATGGGTTTAAAGATTCAGAAAATTGTTATACATTTTCGTGACATTTTTCTAATTTATGAGAAAAAAGCAGTGTACATGGATATAGTGAAGAGTGTGCGCAATGCCATTTTTGTGCAATTCTGGGATGTTTTTTTAAGTAAAAATAAGTCGACGTATACGTGGTTTAGTGATATTTTAATTAAATGATAGTTATTTTGTGAATTTTATGTTTGTAGGAATTTGGTATACGTTTAAGTTGAAGTAAACGTGCATGGAAATAATTTAAATATTTGACACTAAGTATTTGTAATGCTTGCGGTATGAATTCATTGGTGACGTGTATAATATAATAGATGAATTAGAGGTAAAAGTTTTTGGATATTTTATTTATTTTATATGTGGAAATGTTCATATTTGGAAAGGGTATAAACTTTTTCGCGATCAGGTAATTTCATATATGTTCTTTTTACCGGGTTTAAAGATTCAGAAAATTGTCATGTATTTTCGTGAAATTTTTGTAATTTATGAGAAAAAAGCAGTGTACATGGATATAGTGAAGAGTGTGCGCAATACTATTTTTGTGTAATTCTGGGATGTTTTTTTAAGTAAAAATAAGTCGGCGTGTACATGGTTTATGTGTATGTGTTATTTTGAAAAACGCGTAAGGAGTATGGTATTGTGCACTTTTTCCCAATTTTGCAGTGAATATTTGTCATGATTAAGCAGTTTTGTTAGATAAAATTTCTAGCATAAGTGTAATTCGGCTAGTAGATTGTTGGAAGAAGTGTTCAGTAGATAAAAAGAAAAGAAACATGTCTTTACTTCGTGAAGACAAAATGGCGGCGGGAAAAAAAAATAGAGGGTTGCTGTAGGAGAGTTGGTTGCCAAATTTTCGCCAAAAAAACGCCGAGTTACCATAATGTAAAGATCAACCAAAAAAATTACTATGAAATATGCCAATCTCTTGAAAACAGTAACATGAGAAATACGATGAAACATTGTTGCCAAACCCATGTTTCTAAAAGAATGAAACTATTCAAAGTGATGCGATTTCATCAAAAATCTATCAACAACAATAAGAAAGGAAAATTGTTGCCAAAATCACATTTTTAAAGATGTGAGAAGTGTACTCGGAAGCTTCATTTAAAAATTTTTTTAAAAATACAAAATATTATCATTTTTCCAAAATTCTTTTTGTAAAAGCAGTCGCAAGGATGAAAGTTTAACGTGTCCAAAAATCAAAGAAAAATAAACTGTACATTTTTAAAAATAAACTTTTTTAAGAAAAATCCCGTTGAAAAGGTGTTAAGCTCCCTTTGTTAAGTAAATTCCTATTTAATCGATTTATTGAAACACGAAATTAATTTTTTTAAATTCGTAAAATAGTTAAGTGTCTACATTTCATGACGATGTGAAAATGGTGTAGAGTAAAATCTCGCTTTCCTATAGCCCTTTATGTCTCAAAATGACGTGATTTCGTCACAAAACATAAAATAAAAAAAAATTCTAATTCGAATTTCGAAAAAATCGCTTCGAGGTGCACTGGCTCTTGTCTAGATGCACTTATGTACCAAATTTCGTAGCCGTGGGTCTATTAGCTTACGTGCAGCACGAACGAAAGATACACACACTGACACACAGACCATTTTCTCATTTATTATCTACAGTGATTAATTATGCAATATCAAAATTTAATATATTCTATTATTATCCTGCATAAAATATTAAATTTACGTGAAATTTTAAGCAAATTTTAAAACAATTTGAAACATTCTATATGAAAAAATATTAGTTATATTAAAAAAGTCATAGAATAATAAATTACATGCTTTTATCTAGGGAATGATATAGGGTTATAAGAATATTTTAAATAGTAAAAAAAAATTCAGAATTTTGAAATTTTTTTATGAGATTTTCGATAAATTTACAATGTTATTATTTAAATAACAAGTTACAATTTCAAAAATATTTAGCATATAAATAATCTGGTATGTCATTCCCTAGATATGTAGATTAAGCATACAACCTTTCATTAAAATAAAGTAATAATAATTTGATTTATCTTGCACCAAGTGAGCCGGTTTTTATAAAAAATAGATTTTGAGAAAAATGCATTTAAAGTTTAAAATGCTTTATTTTTATTATTAAATCTTGACGCAGGATACCTATATCTATAGTTTATACCTTCCTTTTGTTCAACTTTATCTGTTTTTCTGTTTATATTCAGCCTATTTGTTTTTTGTGGCAATTTTTACTCTGGGTAGTGAGTGATACTTTGATTTACTTATTCGCTTCATGTCGAACTTACTAAATCTCTCGACTGCATATTCACAATATTGCATACCTATATAATTTAAAATATCTAGTAAGCCTCTGTTAAAGTGTATAATAGCTATATATGCCTCCAATTTAAGAGTTTGTAATTCCACAATGGCAACCATCGGTATAATTTTCCAAAAAATGTCATTAAAATTTTGTTTGTATTTTGTGGCTTTCTTTATAAGCACTTTTAAAAGAGCTTCTGCTCACATACTTTTACATACACTCTGAAGAATATTAATTACATTCTTTGGGCCAATCCTTTGAATTTGTTTGTGTACACTCTTCTAACTGATACAGGTCGCTGATATTTACAAAAAATGTCTGGTCCATTTAGGCACTGACCATGTATAGGTAGATTTGCACTAGAGAAAGTGTGAAAAATTGGAGCAATTACAGCACTTTCCATGCATTGTTCCTGATTCTAACTCCATTTTGAAGTTTGTCAATAAAGACATCATTAGTGAGCGACGTTGGCTCCTCCATCAAGATAGTTTTGTTTTCCCTTCAATTTTCTAACTCTGGAACGGGGCTTCTGAATATGACTTACGCGTTCATATTTGGTGACACTACTTAAATATAAATATCTTTTACGTCACAAATCCCTTTCAAAAACATCTCCTGCAGATGAGAAGCATTTTAATTTTAGTTCGCTCATTGGGAATTGCTTTATTAATATTATTCTCTATTTCCTTCGCAATATGTTTCTTACGCATTTTCTTTCACAAACACGGCTTCGACTTTTTTTATCACCCTTTATTATACTTTTAACTCGAATGTTATTAAAAATAATCAAGGACTAAGATAATTCTAATTGCAGTATGCAATGTGTCGAATCAAATCAAATTCTATGTTAGCTAGGATATAACGCTTTCAACAGATAATTAATAAAAATATTGCATTTTATTGGAAATAATTTCATGTTCCTGCACAGATCACAGATAAGATTCTATTAATTCCCTCTCTTTAAAAGTCTTTACATTACATTTCAAAGATAACAAATTATTTATGTCCATTTCTACCTCTTTTCAACTCTTTGAATGCGCACTTTCGGTGATTTAAATGCCCATTTCTGGTTTTTGCGTCTTTATGAAATCCTTAATATCTCGATTTCTAATTAACGTAGAAACAAAAGCAGACCAGGTTTGGAAAGCTAAATAAACAATCTATCCAATGAACGAATAAAAGAAAATCCCCATTTTTTTTTTTTTTTTTTTTTTTTTTTTCCCCAAAATTGGCCTTTTCAACGTGTTCGGTTACCTTAAAGAGATTTTCAATAGTACTTTCAAGGTGCAAGAGATCCATTCAAGTTTAACACTAAATGTATTTTAAAGAATTATTATAAGGTAAACGTTTTCAATTTAACTTCAATCCTTTATTATTATTTATGTGCAGCTAATTTATTGCTAGGATTCTTTAATGCTTTTTGTGTGATCAGGCATTTAGTTCAGTACAAACTCGTACTTCAAATATTTAAACTAGTAAATATGAATTATACCTCATTGTGTAAATTTATCTCTGACGTTTATTATGGTATACCGGATTCTTAAACATTGAGGCTGTATCACTTATTATTTTAATCTATGTCAACTAGTAGGGGAGGAGAAAAGAACTCCGAAGTCTTTAATTTTTTTTTCTTTGTTTTCTTTTCGTAATAAATGAAGAAGATCGCATTTTGTAATAGATGCCACTTTCAAAGAAATTCAACAGGTTTTATAGGACACGATTAAATAAAAATAACATTAAACAGCCAAGAATGCTGAAAATAATTAATTCAATTTAATTTCACCAATCAGTTTTCTTAAATATTGATTTAGTTTATTTAAAGCAGACTAGATGGCACCACTGTATAAGAATTTACCAGTGTTTTGAATTCGGTTGTTCGAAGTTGAAATTTCAGCATCAGGTGTGTTTGTAAATACTGCTCCAGCGCAAATTTCGTCTTGGACATATACTAATAAAGCTGGTCTACGATGTAATTGTTCGAAATTACTAATAATTTATAAGACTGAAATAATAATAGGAATGGAATGCATGTACGTATTTGTGTTTAATAGTAAATGAAAACTATTTGAATAAAATTATATTTTTCTCCTCTTTGTTCAGTTCAAAAGTAGGCAAAATTGAAAAGTTCTGGGGTTTTCCATGTACCACTAGTAGTTTTATTTATTTATTTTTTAACACTCAATGTATCATTCAGCAAAAAATTCATTTTAACTGAGTAACATGCTATTGGAATGGATATTTTACGATATTTTAGTAAATCTTAATGAGAGCTTGAAGCATATTCTGAAATTTCAAACTCGCATTTTTAGTAAAATGCTTAGTCATTAAGGCTATCTGTTCTACGTTGTATTTATTTAACAGTAACAATATTCTAATTTGAGTAATATTACTCGGAAATTTCGCATTTTCTTTCGCATAATCCATAATAGCCATTTTTCAGCAGTAAAAAGGTAGAAATAATTGCGTACACTATTAAGGAGAAATCTACAATGTGGTACATTTATACACTTACATTATTTAAAATATTCTATTTACTCAAATAACCTCTCTCCCCGCATTTTTTGCTATATGTTTCTTCTGAAATTTGGCAAGATCTTATAATCAGATATTTTGATAAATAAAACTGTAGAACGAGAAGAAGGAGTTTAATTACCATAATACACAATGACACAGAATAATTATGCAATCTTTAAATTCTAAATAAACCATATAAGTAATTGACTTGGGTAAAACCTGCGTAACTACCGGTAATTGTAATAGTTATGTCTAACTGCTTTTATGCCTCCGATTAGTATACAGGTTACTAATATGTCTGAAAACAAGTAGGTAACGATGTATCAGTAAAACTATTACAAAATTGCTAATACTGCAGCTAGCGGTACTGTTCATTTCAAGAAAATTCTGAACGAAGAAAGAGGAAGATTTAAGATTTTTTTCCTCGGAATTAATGTAAAACAAAATATACATTCACCCACGTTTTTATTCCTAAAAACTTAACAAATAAATAAATAAATTTAAAAAAAAAAAAAAAAAAACTGAAAGCTTTCAGATTTTATATTACGCCCAAAGCGGCGTTTTTTTAACGTTTTGTGTGTTACTTTTATTTATTAAATATCCTGTTCTTCGCACCTAAACCATAAAATTCACTTCAATAGCAATATCACAAAATATTTAAAGGAGCATATCTTTAGAATTTCCGATACACAGTCTCTCGCGTTGGAAATAATTTTTACTTCCTTGTATGAAGTAAAAAAGAAATATTGTAATCGCGAAAAGTTTCAGGCATCATATTTCAACGAAAATATCCATTTTGACGGCTATCGAATGCAATTTAACGATGTTTTTGTGTGACATCTGCAAAGACAGAATAAAAGTCTCTTTTCCACCCAAAAAATTATAAAACTGAGTTCAAATGAATTCTGAAGAGAATTTTTCGTGGCGTCTGTACGCACGTATCTCGCATAACTCAAAAACGAGTAGCCTCAGAACCTTGAAATTTTTGATATAGGACTGCTATAACATGTAGATGTGCACCTCGTATTTTGGTTGCAATCGGCGGCATCTAACGTATATAAATATAATGTACATATATATCCACTCTGTTAATCGGCTGTTTTCTCAAATTCTTTACTCTTATTTGTTTGTAAGTTGTACATTTCTTGCTTTAAAAATGATTGAATTATGTTGTTCTTATCTTCCGGTTAAGGTTTTTATGCCTTTAGTAAATCTGCATGCAATACTTTTAGAATTATTAACAATTTAAAAGCTGTTTAAAGGCGGTTAAGCCTAATTTTTAAATAACATGGCGGACATGTTTGTTTACATTTGAAACAGCAGAATAGTAGATTTGTTGCTAATCTAGAGAAACTAAGCTTCACAACAACAAAGATAACACCTTCTTTTATTATTGCAAATTAAATCATGTTTGATCCATTCTGGAATTTATTAGAGAAAATAGGCGTTTAAGATTTACTTCGGAATTTTTTATATAGATATTTTGCGTTTTTAAGTATTTTTGCCTTGTCGGGAAGTGAGAACTGAGTTAATTGAAAGAGAAATACTGAATCGTCTGTGAAAAACTGTTTCTTTTTAGTCCAAAGGGGCTTTGTCCCTGAAGGACTATTGTTTTCGTTTTGCGATTTTGCGTTGCCACCAAATGTTAGAGTCCTGCATTATATTTGAAGAAATTAAGTAATGAAAAATCTGCATAAATGTATGTATATTTCTTGCATTGTGATAAAACAACGGTACATAGAGCCATCGAATTTTGAATGATGTGATCTTCCTACGCATATGGGCATGTGGAAGACCAAATTTGAAATTTGTAATTTGTTTTATTAACGATTTCATATTTTGTAAAACTTTAATGAATTTTTGAGTAACAAACTCAACGATTTAAAAGCGAGCAATGGCAACACTCTAAGGGGAAAAAAAACCTTTTTATTTCCAACGCGTAGAACTGTGTATCGGAAATTCTAAAGATATACTTTGTGACATTGCTATTGAACTGAATTTTATGGTTTAAGTGCAGAGAACATGATATTTAATAAATTAAGGTAACACACAAAACGTTAAAAAAACGCCCTTTTGGACGTAATTTAAAATCTGAAACCTTTCAGATTTTTTTGTTTGTTTGTTTGTTTGCTTAATTTCTTTCATACATCGTTTTAGATTTATTATAGCATTTGAATAGAACATGTGGCAACGATTAGATAATTCTTCAAATGATATAAGTTTATACGGATTCTGAGTTATAATACGAACGAAATGTAACGCTGTTAAGCGAAGTTAATGCCAGAGTAAACAAATATAGCGCCTGTGGTAAACAAATATAGTGAATTTTAAAGAGTACATTTATTCTATTGTGGTTTATGCGCTATTGACGAAGTGGATTTAATTCAATCCAGCAAGTTTAAATGAAATGCAAGAAAATGCGTATAATTTAATATTCCGTGTAAGGAAGTCATGTGTGGTGTACACATCAGATTTTTTTTTTTTTTTTTTTTTCCGTACAATGTTGCCATTGCTCGCTTTGAAATCGTTGAGTTTCTTAATCAAAACTCATAAATGCTTTACAAAATATGAAATAGATAATAAAACAAATTCCAGATTTGGGCTTCCCAGATGCCCACATTCGGGTTGAGATGTACATTATTCAAAATTTGATGGCTGTAAGTACCGTTGTTTTACCACAATGCGAGAAACATATATATACTACTTATGCACTTATTTACTTAAATATAATACAGGACACTAATATTTGGGGGGCAACAATTTAAAAGTGATTCGTCGTTAATAGTGAATCAAAAAAAAAAAAAAATTGCCAAAATGAAATTATTCGCCCTTTTGGGCAAATTGCCTATTTGGTCTAATAATAGATGCGTAAGTAGGTTTTTTTTGTTTTTTTTCCTAGTATTTAAAACAGTTACGTTTCTCATCTTTTGATAAGTAATATACATGGAAGTAATCCCTTGGTCAGAAATTTCTCTGCTCAATGTGCTGAGATCATTTGTTTCTGTTAAAAATATGTAATTACTTCTAAAGAATGAAAGAACGAACAAACAATAACTTAAAAACTGAAGATGTCTTTGTATATTCATAATTTCCGGGTTCACTAATGCAATACTATTCTCCACTGTTTCGATTAAATGAAATTCGAATGAGAGAAGAAAGATATTAGCTATATTACAATATATTTAAATGTCGACAAGCTGACTACATTTTTTTATGTTTTATATAAAGGGGAAAATTCTGTATCGAAGTACGTAATAAATAAGCATTAAAACATCTTTTATTCATTACGATAGTACTAGAAATATTCGTAAAATTATCATTTGGTTATATTATGAATTTCCGAAGTAAATCGATTAAATTTTTTTAAAGTAAAACAAAGACTGACATTATTAACATTTGTATTTACTGCTGTTAAATTAATTAGTTTGTTTCGCGGTTATAATTTGGGAGACATATTAAAGATCTTGCATAACGTCGAATGATAATACTCTTGATACTCTTTCTTTGCCAGGCGATTTGGAAGTTGATTTAAAGGTCTTGACAGCATAATGTAATTTAACAGCCCAAAACAGTTAAAACATCTTCTTCTAAGGATGTTTCTAACATCAAAATTTTGACAAGGTAACGATAAGTATTTAATTATTACGCCATGAAATAGTTAAATGCAAGACAATGTTTTGGTAGCTGGGAAATGGCGTTAACATATAATCTCTTCTATGTTAGTGGAGAACTAAATGGTTTTATTCCGAAAATTAGTATTTTTCAATGAGATGTTAGTTGGTGGAAGATGACTACCGGTCGAAAAAGCACATATGCGATTCTGGTGTAAGGCCTGGCTGTTTGTGTGCTGCCTTTACTTTTCCTTGAGTTTAAATTATCTGTAAATTTCTGTGATTAGCTTTGTTATCGGTATCTCTTTAAAGTATCCCATACATGTTCAGTCAGATATAAATCAGTAGAGCATATTGGCCAATAAATTCTGTGGGTATGTTTACTTTTCAGAAGCTACTCAACAGCATGAGTTTTACAAGGCTCGGCATTGTCATCCATAAAACAAAGTCGGAACCAATGCCACCCAGGAAAAGACGCTCATGGCAAAGGATAACTTATTCAAAGAAACGATCTCCAGTAAGTGAATATCTGGCGTAAATGTAGAGCTCCGTCTGTTTCTTCATCATAACGTCTCCCCAAACAAACACGCCAGGACTATTCCAGATGTCTCTTTCCTTTATGTTGACGGAATGAAAGCTTATCCGTATCTCTCCCTGTATCAACTGGCGCCAAGAATCGTTTCTCAGACTGAAATTACTCTTATCGTTAAAGAGAACGAGACTCCACCGATGAGGTGTTCACGCTGCTGCCAACCGTTCAGGACAGTGGGCGAGTAGGCCATTTTTATGAATTCGTCTAGCAGCAATAAACTAGGACGCCTGTCATCTGGCTGTCGTGTGCAATTGCTGAGCAATTTTGCCTGCTGTTTCTTTTCCATCTCTTTTCGCCTGCAGACCGATAAATTGGTCATCAGTCATTTGTTCGTTTCTTTTGTCGATCCTTCATCAAGCTTTCTTATATCTGTACCTGCCATATGGAAGGCTTTCCAAGCTCGTAAGACAACACTTTTATCAATTCCAAACTCTTGAGAGACAGTACGCCTCTCCTGAAGCTGCCAATTATTCCACCACGTGTAAAGGTGCCCTGAAGATTTCTTGTAGCCATATGTACGTACAGTCTCACTTTCACTTGCAGAAAAATGCCTGGAAATGCACCTTCCTCTTGCTTTTAAGTTGGCTTGCACAACGTACGCTTCTTACTTCACTAATGATCCTCACATTTTGGGTGCCCTGACTACTCTCCTACGTCACGATGCTGATAATTGCATATGCATCACCTTTCCATTGAGCTGGCTTTTCTTTGTACTGATTGCAAAAAGCCCTTTTCAGCAATTTCATGTTTGTATATGTTTGAAAAGTTATTTTGTTGTTTAAGTTTTGCAAACTCGGTTAGAATTGTTAGGCTATTTTGGAACAGTAAACGTGTAAAATGTTCATACCGTCTCCGGTATTTGAAAGCCGGAACTTTTGATTGACAGCTAGATATGCTTTGCAGTTTCCCTACGAAAGCACTCAGTAAGGAGGAAGAAAATACCTTATGCTTTCCCCACTTAAAGGGAGACAAGGGAAGGGGAACTCAATTGCTAATCCTGGTGGTGACAAATCCTTGTTAACCATCGTGTTTTAGTTCTGACGCCGCTTATAGAGTCATGTAAAATTTTTTCGAAACCAGAAAAAATAAATTCTTAAGGCTTTCGTCGAGACTCTGGAACTTCCGATTGATAATCAGGCGTACTTCACAGTTACACCACGAAGGCCTGCGGTAGAAGAGAGAAAATAATTTACACGTAGCTCAGTGACCTCATATGACCTCGATAAGTCATTTCGAACATTTCAATTCAGCAGTTAGTTTATTACATCATCAGGATATCGGAAGCTGTGGTGGCACCACATGTTTATTATATACTCAGGACATTTTACCGTCAAGATAATTCCGGGCACATGCAGCATGCAACATTCAACAATACTTGGAGTGTAGTGCTAATGCTACGCCAGGTGTTGCTGGTCCATGCTAAAAGCAATCTGTTGCCAATTGAACACAACTTGTCTGTAATAGCAGAGTGATCATGAGGATTCTAGATAGCAACAGCTACTCCCATCGATGAACTGGTGTCTACCATTCATAAACTGGCTTATACCAAGCAATTGTTTGTGTTGATCATGTAGCAGCGATTATTTAAGCTATCTTCATGAAATAAAAATTACTTTTAATCAAGTCTGAAAGATTTGTATGTTTAATCATTTAGCTCTCGTAACAAAGTTATCTATTTAATAAACACGTAAACTGAGACGGACGGGCGTAAACTGAGAAACAGTAGTAATTTGTTTTTTCTATTCCGAACGCAGGAACGGGCTAGTTTCTTGAGGCTTTCAAGATTGGCCTCTCTTGTAACATAAATGCAGGCCAGTATCCTTGATAAGAATCTCCCAAAAGGCATTTCTATCCATAGGAAGTAGTTATGTTTCATCATAATCATGTTTCATAATTTAATTCGATCCAATTTCATTTTTATTGCCTTACTTGGTGTTTAAACGGGTATTATGTTTTATTTTCCAGTCATAAACTTCTATAGTTCCGTTAAAAGTCAGATATTATTGAATGCCTTTGAAATATGGAAAGAAAAATTTTAAACAAGCTACTAGAAACTACATTGAAAATCCAGAACATTATTTCTATGACTGTCTTTGGTGAACTCAACAGTGAAACTGGAAGAATACGAATCTGGATTCTTCTGGTTTCACCAATGAGTTACGTATTGGTTGAAGGTAACATTTATTACAGTATGCTAAGTAAGTGGACATAATAAACCCTATACTATTACTTTATGAGGCAAAGTAGGTTTAGTTCAAGATTTTCTCTATTTCAATGGTAAATGTAAAATATTTTTTTAACAATTATTGTCATTCCAGAAAATACCGCTAAATCTTCGTATTCTACTCTTCTGCTGTGATTTATTGAGTCATATGGAATCGTTTGAAACTGAAAGCATTATTATGTTATGTTATTATGCTATAAAATTTTAATGTTAAATTATTATGCATCTACTTCAGAAATATTTTCCAGAAAGTAAAATGTGAAAATAAAAAACGAAAACCGACTTCATGCCTGTTTATTAAAAGAAGATACATTACGACATTAGATTGAAGTTTCGAATTTTGTAAGGACACGCTGACTTCTTTTGCTCAATAATTGTAGCTATTGGACATGACATGGAGTTGAAAATACTGGAAATGTAGCCGATTCATTCTTCAAAGTGTACGCTCGCATGAATGTTGACAAACAATCCGTAATTACACTCAGCGAAACGATAAAATATTTAAACCTATAAAACAAATACAAATCATATGCTTGTTGCTAAATAAATTTGTTATGAAATTTAGAAAATCAAAACAGCAATGTTAATATGGAATATGAATGTCTCTTGTCTCACATCACCCGCACAGTATCTTGCTAGATGGTCCTTCTTCACTGAAAAATAGTAGTGTAAAGGAACGAACACGGTCAATGTCAGCAACCATATCTTAATGTTTTTAAACTATCAAAAATCTCCGGTTGAAGCTGTAGGAGTGTAGAATCATTAGGCATTTTGGAGCAGTAAACATAAAAAATGAGAAATGCAGTCGCCGGGATTTGAACTTTTCTGATCTACCTATTGCCAGTCAGAATTTCTATCAATTACACCATGAAGACACGCGGTGTGGAGGGAGAAAGTTCTTTACATTTTTTTTCGGAGGGGACTTAGTTATCAAATTCTAATATGAATTATCATCCCCTACATTTTAGTTCTGGCGCCACTTTTATAATCCTTAGGTGTATTTCAGAGGAAGAAACACAAAAATTCAGCAAAGCTTTCGCCGGGATTCAAAGTCAGGTCCTCCCAATTGCTAGTTCAACGTGCTTCTAATTATTCTGTGAAGGTACGCGTAAAGAAGAAGATCATTCCTTATAGTATTGCTACCGGACTCTTCTACTTCCAATACCGAGACGGAAATCTATAGTGACTGCTCTAAAATAGATGACAACACCGGCGCAGAACAATACGGTTATACACCAATGGAGAGGACAGTTAAGACCACAGAACTCTGTTTTTCAGGCAGAAGTGTTTGCCATTTCTGAAGCAATTCGTTATCTCATTAACCAGCACATTTCCGTAGCATATGTTAAGACAGATAGCCAATCCTCTCTACACGCTGTAGGTAATCTTGAACATCCTTCACCACTAATATAAGGTATTCAAAGAGATCTACGAGAGCAAATACCACACCATATCAAACTACAATGGATTAAAGCTCATGCTGGCCTATTAGGAAATGAAACTGCCGATCGTTTAGCTAAAGATGCAGCCTCCTGACATGCTGACGTACAAATAAACTTACAGTGGCCTACATCACATCTCAAGAAGACATTACGATTCCAGGCCTTAAGTCAATGGCAAAACGAATGGGACAATAGCCTGAACGGCAGACGTACGTACTACCATCACTCGTACGTCAATACAGAGTGAAACACTTCTCCATCTTTAGTTCGTTACATTACCGGATATGGGCCTTTTCCTCAATATTATGCAAGACACGGCATCTGTAACACTGATATACGTATGTAGCTGCGGGGAGGTCGGTACATCCGATCATTACGTCACAACTTGTCCTTTAACAGCAGAACTGCACGTTCCTTTTCCCAGCCCCAATCGGCAAGTCTTTTACAAATTCTTGATAAAGCAACGCCACTTAATTCTCACATTAGTGCTTATCATTGATAAGCTCTCTTCTTTAAACTTGGATTTATGTCGACCATCATAGAACTTTATTCTGCATAAAATCTCCGTTCGAATCGGCATATATGACTTTTGCACAACTATACTTCATTACCTAATATGTACAATCTGTTATAATATTCTATAGTATATACATATTCATTCACTTATTGTATCAGTTTTACTACATCTTTCGTATTATTATTACTTACTAGGCATTTCATACAAATGTCTAAAATGTTTTGTAACAAAATATCATCAATACATATGCAATTATATTCATAGTATTTATATACTGCCTTGCATTATTTCTATCCATTATTCATTCGTTAATTAATGGATTTATAATGTGTATTTTAAACTATTCTAAACTGTATCATATCATATGTACATCTATTTTTTTTTCTATGAATTTTAAACATCTATGTATTTAAACTATTCTAAATTGTATCATGTCATATGCAATTTATTTTTAACTGGCATAATATTTTCAATGTAATTTACTGCAAAAATATTAGTACATACCTATGTATTCATCATTACTGTAATCTGTTGTAAACTACTGTATTTTTATCATCTTATACTGTATTTTTATCATACTGTACTGTATTTTTATCATATTATAATCTCTCTATAATTATATGTTTGACTTCTCTTCAGAGTTTATACTCGCGCTATATCATGTATTACGTATAATTATATATCACTTGTTAGAAGTCTTATGCAATAACACATATCACTTCTTAATTGCGTCGTATTATGTTAAATGTATCGTAACCTGTTATTTACGCAAATGAAACAATTTTTACTGCCAAGGTATACTACAATTATTTGTAATCAATCATTCATTTTCAATTATGTACTCACGTATTTGAATTATTGTTGTCTTAAGGGTTCTCTAGATCATGGTGAATGTGTGGCTATACTATTTAACCGTATGGTAGAGGCATAGTGCCCACGTCCCCCGTTCCTTATCCTTATAGTATTTGAGAAAAACAAAACACGTCATATGATCACAATCCTGCAAGCTTGAACATGACATCTTGCTACCTCGAGATTTCACTGTTCATGGATTTAATCTGATCAAAATGCATAGAAATATCAAGAGAATACACAATGTCTGTCTTTTACAAACTAATAATTTTTTTCGCAAACATAGATGAGATTTGTTGTCTAATTCAGAGAGCTAATATTCATACGTAGTGCACTCTGGAAATCCTTCTTCTTTATTCTGCTTATTAACTGCTAGGTTAAATATCAGGGTAGGTTTTAGTTAAATTTTACGGACATTGTCTATTTTCTACCCCTTAAAGATATCAGATGATTTGACATTATCTATGTTTTGCGTACGTTATTTTGAAATGTCTGTCTCTTTATTTAAACTTTTGATGCTTTTAGTAAATTCTTGAGACCCACTGAATGTTAATAAATTGCAGCTATCTTGAAATACTAACGTATCTTCATTCCATTACCTGTAATATTTCCTCGATTTCATAGCGGGTAATTCTTCAAGTAACATTGTTGCTTTGCTATGAAATTAAAAAAATAATCTCTACATAACCATTCAGCTTCATTTTCCGCGAATGTGGAGGTAAGCTCGTGCAAGATTTTCTATCTTTTATATTTTGTTCTTGAGAGTTTTCAGGCAATTCAGTATTTTACTAATTTTAAATTCTTAGGTATTAACTCATCAAAGTTGGGCAAATTATTACTTCTGGTTAGAATATGTTAATGAGTGATACCCATGCAAAATATTTAATTCTTGTTGATAGCTATATTTTCTTTTGGATAGTTAAGGCAGAAAAAATAAGAGATTAATTTTTTGACTTCTGATCATTTTTTAGAAGCAATACGCTATATATATATATAAAATAAAATCTCATGATATTTTTTTGTAAAAAAAATCATGAGGTTTTATTTTACAAAAATAATAAAAAGTTTCTACTCTAACATATTCAGAGTTTGGTAGTCTTTGAGTAGGATAGGACGAAATCCTTTCGTTTTTAAATTTAATTATGCATGTTCTATATTCAATACTGGCTCATTGGCAAAATTATGCTTTTCTGTTTGTGTACATCAGATCCCTTAAAGGAATTGTAATTTTAAACTTTTAACTTAAAGGGTATTGTAATTTTAAACTTTTTATTTCTCGGCAGCAAATCAAAATAGCAAGTAGAACTGCTTGATACGCATGAAAAGTAAGAGCACATTCAGCTACTGCAAAATGGGAAAAATATTAACATAAGTGCATTTTTATTTTCAAAAATTGCTGTCCATCATTAATAGTTCAAGCACATATGTATTAAAATCGGTTGTTATTTCAACAAGATATTTTACTCCTGGAGACTGATTTTATTCTTTTGTTGAAAACATTGGCTATAAACCTTTTGGGTTTCCCTTTATTCTGTAAAGAATCGACCGTCCTGTCAATTTCTTGTACCACTCTTACCATTTTCATTGTTAACAGTAGTCTTTTAATCTTAAGAGTAATCTGTTTATAGATATTTGTCAGTCTCCCGGTTCTCTTATCATATACATCTGCTATCATATATATGTGAAAAGCAATATATTTAAAGTCCAAATATGGCTTTAGGTAGATTACAAAATTCCGTCATTAACTGTTACCTCACATTAACTTCTCGAGAGGACTTTCATCTGGATAAATTTTAAGTGTCTGCATCATGGAAAAACGTAGTATAATCACAATTTGTTTTGTTTTATCCAGGATTCGAACCCGAGTCAAACAATGTATTTATTATCTGGTAAATCTCCCTTAATAACATGCCATCTGGAAATATCTGAATTCTGTTGGATATTTTGACAAATAATACGCTACAGAAGTTTGAAAAAGCCTTTATTCCTTAAGTGTGTCAACCAGAGGGACATTATATAGTCTGTTAGTGTATTATTATTATTCTGTTATTTCTGAACTCTTAATAATGATTGTTTTATTCAGTGCACTTTCACGGTTTTCACTTTACACCAGTGTTACATTATTTCTATGACTTTTAGTTTAATATAATTTAATATTAAATTAAAAAACTTGGAAATAAAATTAATTTATAGACTGCCGATCTTTTAAATTTTCTTTGTCATTTTATACCTTTTAAATTTAATTATCAGCGATTAAAATTTATTAAACAGTTACTAAGGTAAATAACCTTCTTTTAAAGTGTTTCGGTTTATTATTAACAGTTGAGGGCTGAACAATTCTTAAAATTTCTATATGAGACATATGTATAGAAACTAAAGTCTGCATCCTTTATCTTCTAGAACGTATCCTTTTATATCTATGACTAACAAATCTTCAACAAAGGATGAATGAGCTCTTGGCATCCTTTATCGTTATGCTATACCTTTTAATGATCTAGCTGTTAAACTCTTTCAGTGTCTCTATTTAACTCCAGGATATTGCCTTGTTTGAGATGAATATCATCTCGCTTATATTTTGGAAATGTACGTCATTGATAGTTATCTCTAAAGCATTAAAGAGCTTTGGAATTGATTTTTACAGAAATGCGCTTTTTGAATTAATTTATCCATCAGTGCTCCATTAAATATTCGGATCTATTACCACTCGTTAAAATCTCGAGGGCCGTTGCTCTTTCAAGTTTATTAAGTTTCGACATCTAGCTCTTTTCAGCGCTAAAGTTTCTGCTCATGCTATTTGCACTTTGCATTTAAGGTCTGCATTTAATACTTATACAATGAAATTACTCAAGTCGTTTAGGTTGTTTATCAAAGTTTGAACATTTTCAGTTAAAGATCACCTTTTTTCTTTTCTTTAGGTTATTAGAATTTATTCTTCATATGCACATTTTGTTAAAAAAAAAGTGGAAAATATTTGGTGCTTGTGCATTTTTAAAATTTTCAACACAAAAAAATATCGCTTAAAATAATTATTTTCAACAAGCATAGTACTTTGTTGCCATTATTATTTCATGAAAGATATTCATTGGTTTTTGTAGAAGCTGAGATTTTCTTATTAATATTTACACTTTGTTTTGGCAGGGTTTTTACGTTCTTTTACTATTATAAGGTAGTTTTAACCCTTGAATTAATGATCTAGCCTCACTTTCTTACCCAGATGTCAGCATATTTTTATTAAAGTTAAAACCGTTTTTTCATCTGTTTAACCAGAGTTAAAACCACCTTTTTTCTGAAAATTATGCGTTGAGCTAACCATAATTTTTTTGCCCAAACAGAGACGCATTCACTTGCCTAATTTACATTAATATTAAATGAATGGTGATGAGCTTGTCAGTTTTAAGATTTATCCTCTGCTATAAGCGTTTTCGATTATAGTCTTTAAATCATTTGATAAGACCCGTATCTCAAGGCTAAACAGAAGTGTTTTTTTGGGGGAGGGAAAGAGGTGAATGGGAGAGCAGGAAGATCTCTGTATCAAGAATTCTTACCACAGAGAACTCCCCTAAAGGGGAGAATTTCATTAGTCTCAGAAGGGGACGCGGTCAGTCTTTTATTTAGCAGTTAAATGTTTAATTTATGATATAGAAACTACTTTTGTTCAAATTTTGACATTTACCAACATTTTATATACATTTGTTGTTTAACTTGTAACACATTAGAAAATAATCTAAATCTAAATACATGTACATATGTATTTTCCAAGTTTGGCTAGAAGCGGGAGTTAGTCCTCTAGGTAATGGGGAAAGGTCTGTATTGGGCTGAGAACCACTGTTCTATATTCACACTCAAAAAGAGGTGAAGACCACTGTTCTATGTTCTTCCTTTTGAGGAAAAATTAAGAGGTATTCAATTACCTGTAAGAAAAATGATCTTTAGTTTTATATGATAATTCTTGTTTAATTTTTTGTAAACATTCTTTTAAGTATTTTTTCTATAACTCAGACTTTTGCATTTGCAGTATAGTCGACTTGTAAGCTATGAGTGTTTTCAAAATATCTCATATTCATAGCTCTTCGAATACAAGTGGCTTTAATTTGTGTGAATCACTATTATTTGAAAACTTGATGTGCAGTTAGTCTTTGCTTCAATTTTTGACATTTATGCATCTTCTGCGGTTAAACGTCTGCTCGGCCAAAAGTTGGAACAGCAATTCGATTTACCAGGAAATATTTTCTCGATATTGTCACTTGTACCGGGCTGTCTTCAGTGAAACGTGATTTTTGTGAGTTCACCAACATGTACTGCTAGCTCATTAGCTGAATGTGAATGTTGAGGCATTCATATCACTCACGCATAGAAATAAATAGAATAGCATAGAAATAAATTTTCTATCTTGGTTACACAGCATTAGCTTGTTAATGGAGCTATTTAATATTTATTTCGGCTTTCAGTCTTTTACTGTAAGGACCAAATTCTTTAGAATTTGCAATCTTTTCGATTTCTTTTCATTTTCTTAAAAAGTGGTGCTGTTATGGACTACGAAAATCCATGTTTTTGGAAACAACTGTTTATTTCATTTTTTTTTCTGTATTTTAGAATATTGAATTTTACTTGGAGGTGAAATTGGTTTCTTTGAACTCCGTTTTTATTTAACGTATGTTGCTTTCATTTATTACTAGAGTAATATTAGACTAAGCACTGTTAAAAATATTAATGGAAGAAAAACTCGTTTATGATCACAAAAGCTTTTGCTGGGTGCAAGGTTATTCACTAATGACTATGTACTCTGGGGGGTTGAAGAGCAGAAGTGAACAGATTTAAAAAACACAGACCTGACTAATTAATTTTTTTAAGTTGCCATGTCCATCAGACTCACCAAAATTATTGTTGTCGAGGGATACATTTTTGCTAATATTAATATCGAATATCTTCATGTAGAATATAGTGCCATACTGACGTCCTGGTACTGAATGTGGCAATAATCAGAAAATTTTTCTCTTCGAGATTCAGACAACATTCATAACAACGAACAAAATTCAGACAACATTCATAACAACGATCCAAGGACGCTATAAGAGATAGGAATAAAAAAAGTCAATATGTAATTTTCAATCCTTTATATATGCATATATATTACATATTATGCATATATATAAAATAAAGAGAGAAAAATTACATCAAAACTAAATTGTAAAAGGTGGGTTTGCTACCCGTAATGAAATACACAAAACAAAACATAAACGTTTCAAAATACCAAAATAATCAAAAAATTTTAAAAATGTATAAAATGTAAAAAATTGTATCTTTTTCAAGGAGCAACCAAAGAATCTTCAACAGAGGCACTTACTTTTCTGAATTATATCTAGATGACATGTTAAGCTGAATACATTTAAAAAGGTGTCGAAAATGGCAATAAAGAAAATTAATTAAAATAAAAATATTTATACCGTTGTAAAACAGCAAAAAAATTAATTTTATTAAATTTTTGAATTTAATAATCATTAAGATATAACCTGCACCAACGCGACTCAAAATTAAAAAGAAAACTTCTTGAGTAAGAAATAGAAAAACCAAAGTTTAAATCAAAATTATCTTTAAACAATTTGCAAAAATAATAAATAATTTAAATAATCTTTGGGCAAATAAATTGAAAACAACGTGTTAATATCTAACAGTAATGTGCTGATCTCTCTGTCTATCTACCTATCTATCTTTATATATCGATATAAAAATATATAAAAACAGTAAAAAGAATTTCTATTGGGAAAAATTAAAATGCAATATGATAAGCAAATAAAAAGGTGATGTGCTAAACAAATATTATTTAATAAATTTTAAACTGATAAAAGAAGCAGAATTGATAAAAAAATTAAAAACCAGGTAATTGTCCTGAAATAAAAGTTATATGTCTGAAAAGGAATATTTTGTTAGAAAATAAAATTGAATTAATCCTTTCAAATAAATTAATTTGAGTAAGATTTTACATGAATGAGTAAATTTTGAGAATTGTCTCAAAATAAAAGTCAAGTAGAGTTACAACTGTGAAGTTCGAGAAAAGGAAAAAGGAAAATGCAGTGCTATAATTGAGTTGCAATAATTTTTAAGTCTGAAAAATGAAAACTGAAAATGTGATGTAAAACTCGAAATTGTATTAATTAAATTAATTTCATTACTAGTATTAATTTCGTAAAATTAAATAAATAAATTTAAAATGCATTGAAAATTGGAAATTAAATTAGATACATTAGAAAAAATATTTACAATTTTTTTTATTAAGTGCCCATCTGCACTAGATAAGAAGTTTAAAGTCCAAGTGACTCTCTAATGAGAGTAATATAGCATTTTTTTAAGTATAAGAAACATTTTTTATTAATTGCAATAACAACAAGTACTGTAACCAAAACATAATAATAATAATAATAATATAATGAGTATCTCATATGTAGTTAATAATATATAATAAAAGTTGTTATTGTAATAATAATAATACTCCTGAACTATAATAATAAATTACAGAATTTATTGTTCTTTCTTTTATAAAAACAAATGGAACATCAAACCTATATCATACAAAACATTTTGACAGCAATTCAGGAAAAATAAATAAATAAATATATTATACCCAGAAGAGCGTTTTTTAACGTTTTGTGTGTTAGCTTCATTTATTAAATATCATGTTCTTGGTACTTAAACCACATAAAATTCAATTCAACAGCAATATCATAAAATATTTAAAAAGAGCATATCTTTAGAATTTCCGATACACAATCTCGTGCACTGGAGATAAAAATGTTTTTTTTCTCCCCCATATAGTGTTGCCATCGCTGGCTTTGAAATCGTAGAATTTATTAATAAAAAATTCGTTTACAAAAAAATCAAAAATTCGTCGTCGTTTTACAAAATATGAAATGGATAATAAAACAATTTCGAAATGAAATATTCGGGCGTCCATGTGCCCGTGTCCTGGTGGAGGATTACGTTGTTCAGAATTTTATGGTTTTTTTCACAATGAGAGAAACATACATCCACGCAGATTCTTCATTATTTAATTTCTTAAAATATAATACAGGATTATAATATTTGGTGGCAACAATTTAAAGAGATATTCTCTGTTTATACTGAAAGGCCATAAAATGCCGTTTTGAGGCTAATAGCCCTTTTGAGCTAACGCTTCTTTGGGCTAAAAAGATTCAGTCGCTAACGTAATGTTGTTTTACTGTATTAACTTAACTGAAATGGGTTCTTTTGTAACAAGAAGATACCATCTTCTAGCAGTTAGTGGAAATTAGGAGAGAAAGATGGTGATGGTACTAGAAGGGAAAGGATGGATTAGTTGCTAAAGGACTGATTAGTTTTTGAGGCATAAGTATAAGAATATATATAAATTCTCGAATACGAATGCAAAAGTTTAGATAAAAGTGATGCTAGAGATAAACAAGTGTGCAAATATTGAGAACTAGCCTCCAACAGAAGGATGCGGCTTCTCTAATTGTTACTTTTATAATTTAGTCACAAATAATCTTATGGGGAAGCTTAAGATCCACTTTGTGAGTTTGGAATGCCTAACCTATATCAACCATAACTAAAAGGTGATGAAAATGAAAAATGGTGAAAAATGATGAAATAAGAAATGATGGTTCTAAAATTAAGCAAATGAATTATGTTTTATTTGCGAAGAAAACAATAAAATATAACAAATTTATGTTCATCTTAATATTAATTAACATGTTTCTTAGAATGATAAAACTAATAGCTTAATTTTCTATACGTCATTAAATTTATGTGTATTTAATGAAAGTCAATATTATATATTGCTTGCTAAATATAACATTTGCGTTATCTGTCAAACATACACAAATTTGCATACATTTATCTAAAAAATATTATTATGTTTTCTCAAAATATAGGAGCAATATTGTATCATTTTTACGTCTTATGCAAGCCCAACTGGAATATTAAAAACATGCAAAGAAATCAACAAATTTGATTTTATAGAAAATAGAAAGAACAAATCATTCGGATAATTAATGTTCCACATATCTGAAGTACGGTTAACATGAGTTTTATTGTACCGCATAACGATAGCCATAGCATGTTATATTAATAATAAAACTTTATTTGCTGCTTACGAAAATGTTCCGTTTCCAAGAATTATATACTATTATCGTTATGACGTTTAAATAATTTTTAACAGCTAATGCAGCTTGTATTTAGCAATCGTGGACTGGCAACAACTGAGCTCTGCTGACTCAGCAATTCGGAAATCTCTTGGAAGCTGCGCATCGTTAATTGTTCTCTGACTGATAGTTCAGTGACTTGAATTACGTGTTCAAAGTTAGTGTTAAATACAGAAGAACGAATTGGAGTCGAAAGTTGTAGATGTAAAGTCTGATTTTGGTTTCACACTTTATGTTAATTTGAGCAAATAAAGGTGAAGAAATTTGTTAATTTTGATTTTTATCTGTTAAAATCTGCGAACCGTATCAACGTTTTAATTGCGTTTTATTTATAACTGAGCATTTATATTTTCCTATTCTCGCTATTAAAGTTCAGGATATGCTTTGTGTAGATGATGATAATCATGATTCTTCTAAGCAATATAAGGCAATATAAATAAACTATGCAATATAATGGAAGAAAACTTAAATCAAACCATAAAAACAAACTTAAAGTTTTATTCTCTTTTCCTTATTATTTGAAATTTTAATTTAAATACACTCATGTCCATAAATTAAAAATAATGCAAAATCAGGCAAAGGAAGAGTTAGATGCAAAACAAATTTGACTTATTTGTAAAGCTTATTTATTAAACAAAAAATAAAGAGCAAAAAAAGATGCTATATGTTTGATATTATTAAAAAATTAGCGATTTTTTTCTCTCTGGAGCAAATTACAAAAATCCCTATTTACAAAAAAACCAATATTACATTGTTGGTATGATTGTTGATACATTGTATGTCTCCCAGACGATGCAATACAGTCCGTACAACGCCTAGGCATGCTGAGTATCAAATTATCGATCTGATCTTGGGGGATATTACACCACTCAAAAAGCAATGCTCTCCGAAGTTCCGGTAGACATGTAGGAGGAGGTTGACTGGCTGCAACTCGTCGGCCAAGCATGTCCCACACGTGCTCTACTGGATTCAATTCCGGTGAGAATGCTGGCCAGTTCATAAGGGTGATATCCTCCGATTGAAGGCATTCGCTTACGATGTTTGCACTGTGAGGACGGGCGCTGTCATCCATAAACACAAATTGTGCGCCCATGGCGCCCCGAAACAAACGTACATGTTGTTCCATAATGACGTCCCGATAGATTTGGCTTGTCATGATTCCAGTTTGAACATGCAGGCCAGTTCTGGTACCCAGAATAATTCCACCTCAAACGAGCACTCTTGCACCACCGTAACGGTGTCGTTCAATGATGTTTTCTTGGTGGTAACGGGTACTTGGAGCTCTCCATATGAAAGTTCGCCGAGAATCAGACTGCAAGCTAAACCTAGACTCGTCGTAAAGCATCACACAAGCCCACTGTTGTGGTGTCCACAATGCATGCTCTCTACTCCAGGCTAACCGCAGGCGACAGTGAGTTGCAGTAAGTGGAACGCATCTGACAGGTCTAAGAGCATATAGACCAATCTGCCCTAAGCGTCTGTACACGGTCTGCCTTGAAATTGTCGTACCAGTGGCTGAAGAGAGCTGACGAGACAGATCTGAGGCTGTGCTCCGCCTGTTTCTTTTAGCAGTAACTGCCAAATAACAGTCCTCATTCGGCGTTGTAACTCTGGGGCGACCTGTGCTGTAACATCTACTTACATTACCATCATCTTTTAATCGTTTCCAAAGCCTGGAGAGGACACTCTGGACAATTCCAAGTTCGTCTGATACTTCCAGTTGGGTACGCCCACATTCCAGACGGCCGATAATTCTAGCACGTAAAAAATCATCCAAATGCGTCCTTTGTGTTATAACTATTCGGTTATTGCACAGAAATGCTTATAAAGCGCCTGCGAACAATTTTACTTCTTTGCCTGTATTCCTTATATATCACTCTCTTACACTCTCGTCATTGTGACGTACCATCGGTGTCATCTGGTTACTTCCTGAAATTTGCATATGTTTCTTGAAGATGTGTGTAGTGATTTTACAGGTGATATATTTATTTTAGAGTTCGATTTCTGCGTGACTCCGAATCATCCTTAATTTATGGACATGAGTTTATATGCTAAAATTAATCGAACACTCCCTAAATCCTAGATTAAGTTCTCTTAAAACGAAATTTACTTGCAATTACCTTTGGTTAAGCAGAAATTTACTCATGTGTTTAAAAAGAAATAAATCATACATCATTCTCGTTAAAACAAATGGATACACATTAATATTATTTTCATTTCGGAAATAAAGGAGATCACGCAATCCTTGGAAAAAGTTTATCCAAATAGTTTCTCTTTTCATTATTTTTTAGTTATTTATTTAAAATATGTAGGTATTAACTTTCAAAACACAAAACCAGAAGATGCTGTTTGAACCAAATCATTAACATTTTACTATCATATATTTTAATTTAAGAAATATTTATGTCAGTTAATTAAAAACATTTATGCTGCCTTATTATTTCATTCTTAGTAATGAAGTTATTGAAAATGAAATGGCTTAATAAGTTAATGATAGAATATCAAAATATGTAGTTTTCGAGAAATTTCTAGTTTAATACTCGTTTGATTCTTCGTAACTCAGAGAAAGTGAGCTGAAATAATCCCAATTAAATTATATTTACATTCTTTCTTAAGCTATTTATAAACAAATTCACAATACTTTTATAAATTTATATCTTTGAACACTTATTTTTTACATTTGTATATCTGACATATATGGTTTCTGTGTGGCATCTAAAAGTAACAATGTTTAAATTATTTGTGAATTAACGGGTTGGTATGAACCTTAACATTATGCAAAATCGAATAGTTTTAAAATTAAGCTTAAGGTTGACTTCGCCTGATAGGAATGATTTACTTTTGTAAAAGAAGAAATATTCCATCACTACATTCAGATGTGTATAGTGTGTGCACAAATTTTTATTGCAGTCTGCTATTTTATTTCTGATTTTGTTTAATGTTTTTGCAATTAACAAAATTACAAACAAGTTAGAAGTTAAATGAATATTTCCTGAAATACTGTTCATTTCGTTCCGGAAAGTTTACATGACCTTCATTTCATTCGTTTACCTTCATTTCGAAACCCCTAATGTTTCTTTTCCTGCATTCAAAGTAAATTTTGAGTATAGAATTTTCAGTTTTGACGGAAGTTATTTGTGGGTGGCTGTGATGTGTTCGTGTTTTCATAAACCATTTTTGTGAAGCACCTTATTGGTAACCTTTAGAACACTTTGAATATTACAATTTTTTACATTACTGCCACAGCAAATCATTGAATTTTCAAATATTTTCCTATTTATCGTTTACAATGCCTCGTAAAGTCTTGAGAACAAATTTTTACTAAATAATTATATTATTTGATTTAATAATTTTGTTACACGTTTGGAAGATTTAGCTTCAACGACACTATCACGCTAAACCAGAAGTTAAGAAAAGAAATGTAATTTTTATCTTAGTATTCTATGGGGATAGATTAATTTTCTCTGACACTGACGTATTCGTATGTAGATAATAGAGATTTTAACCCAGTTCATACAGACTTGGAATATTTTCTCCAAGTCACCACGATCACTGACTTGCATTGTCATAGACTTTTTCTCGTGAAGTCTATTTCTTTCTTAAAAGTTTATATACTAATTTCATTAGAAACATGTGTAAGAAAATACCTCATCTTCATAAGAAACATCAGCGCTTTGATTTAAATTAATAATAAAATAAGAATCATTGTTTTGTAAATATATTTCTCTTTGACTCAAAAGTATCTTCTTTATCATATTCGAAATGAACAATTAACTGTACATAACTAATATATTGTATTGATGAACCAGAGTTATATTTTAACTTACTGCATTATATTTCAAGTGAATGTGTTTTATTGCATCTTTTAATAAAATCTTAAAGGCTTAAATGAGTGTTTCATTACAATTTTTCTACTTTCTAACTTCATTCTACTGAAACGAAAACATTCATAACTTATTGCGAAGAAAATTAAAATTAACTGATATATTAATAGGAAGTAATATTTATTCACTTGACTATTGTTATTTGCCCGCAGCAATATTTGTTTTGTTTTAAGACGGATTAAAATCTTGAGAAGTTTACATCAAAAGTAATGAAAAGTGAGTCTTCGATTGTGTGTAAGAACAATTCTTTTCGCTCTGGTACCTCATATCAGAATGCACCTCTTTCCCCAAAGTATCAAAGCTTTCAAGCTTACAAAACTATTATCCCAAAGTAAGCTGCCATTTACAGAAACAGAAATTCTTTCGGAAAATAAAGACGATGGAATCGCATGTTGGGAAATGGGGTAGGTCCATCGAAATGAAGAAGAAAAATGAGTGACGTCACAGCCCATCTGGAGACTACCAATCACGTTCTTCTTCTGCTTATCATATTATAATAGTTGTTTTCGTTAGAAGACGAAAATCACCGGGAAGTTTCAAATTTTTTCGTGACTTTTTAGAGGGAATTCTTTGAAATTTTATTTCTTTTTATATTTCTTGGCACACCGTTTGAGTTTTGTTTCACCGATTTGTAAAGTAGTTGAAATATTCTTTTGTTTTCCTTTCTAAAGTACAAGAGGGTGCTCTTTTTACAGACCTCGATGCTATTCGTTTCATGTTACGATTTTGTTATCTTAGATTTGCAAACTCGAAGACTTCTAAGAAGGAAAAAGATAAGTTTTTGGAAATTTTCGAAAACAAGCTGAATTTAGAAGAGAATGTAAGTGCTTTTTTTGTGAGTATTTTATTTATACGAGTTTATTTTATTAATCGAGGCGCTTTTAATTTTGTTTGTATAACAAATGAATAAATGCATATCTATATGAATGTTCTTTTTTATTTATACCTCTTTGTATGTGAAAACACATGTTACTAATACAAAAAGAAAGTTAAAATGTTACATACTTAGTGTTGCCTAGTATTACTTGTAGTTAAACAACATGCGTTATAATGGTATTTTAAAATGTTTGTCTATTACGAAGATTAATTATTATATAAATAATTAAAAATTACCATGATAGTCATATAGTATGATGTTATTCCACGCATGTAATTGAATACTCCAGGAAGTTTTAAAGTTAAAAAATTCTACAAATATATAAAAATATTTATATCAAAATAGTCATAAGATGCTGTTTTGATTTATTCTACATTCAGATTTGTCCACAGCTTTATGGAGTTATTCTATTGTCATATGTTTCCTTCATACAGAGTAAACAATTTGACTTAATGTGTCATAACTGAGTATTCATTTTGTATACCAATTGTTTTTTGACAAGGAAACTTAAAAAGGAAGAGAAAGACAAAAGAAAAAATTCATTTTCTTGTCTTTTTCTCTTGCAAAGTTTGTAGAAAATAAATAAAAATATTGAGACATAGCGAGAAAAGTAGTATTTTCTGTCTGAACGGTAGAAATCTAGATCACAGATAGTATTGTAGCAGATCATGACAATCTTTAAAAATACCTTATTTTTTTTAATATAAAAATATGGCAATAATAAAAAATAATTGGTTTTGAATTATTGTGGGTTTCAAAATTTTCCTGAATCTTACTTATTTATATTTTTACTCCTATATTAGAATGCATAATCGTTTTTTACTTTCACTCTCAGTTTTAATGTTATTGAAGGAAGCTAATAATAGGGCAAGGTATTGTATATATATTGTTTCATCATATGGAATCTACAGTGAAAAAAAATAACTTATTTCAGTATTTCTTCTAGTAAAATAACTATGTAAAAAAAACCGTACTTAAAATTTATGTAGCTGTATAAAAGTATAATTCAAGTTCTTCATGAATAAGATCAAAGGAAATGTCAATAAATCTTTGTATTATGTCTTTCTCTGTATGTGTGTATTTATATAGGACCTACGAGCCTGCTAGATATATTGAATAATTCGCATTTGTTATATTATTATAATTTTACTTTGAAAGGGCCAAGTAATTTTTGGCTGCTTTTCTTATTTCCTGCCATATTAGCAAAAATATTAATAAATTTCTTCTATCTGATATCGTTTTGAATTTAGTAAATACTATAAAATTTAAAAACCACCAAAGTTTAATAAATTCATATGTAGGTGGAAATGTTCGTAAGGAATATTATCAATAAGTGTGTTTTTTGACTTAATATGAACTCAATTTTTGTGTATCTTTGCTTACACATTGGAAATTTAACAACTAGTCCTTTTTTTAGGAAAGGGGAGAGAAGCTTTTCCGAGGCAAACGCGGAAAATTGTTGGCTAGCTGAAAGTTAAGTATATATGATAGTAATAGTTATCAAATAATTTAGATGTATCATATAATTATGTAAAGTGACTTTAAGCATTGTGGGATAAATCTGAAGTAGAAACTGAAGGCACATACAATATTAATCGAGTTACAAATGAATGTACACGCACTGCCCGACAAACTGCATTTTTCGCTCATACTTCACATCACTTACCTGATCGACTCATCCGAAAAGCACATTTGAGAAAGAAATAGAAATTGCGAAAAGTCATTCAAAGATTTTAGATTAAAAAATTAAAATTCCTCTTAAATTACAAAGACATTTTAGTGAAATTTTGGCATTTAGCATCTATGAAATACCTTTCTTGATCGAGAATGCTATGAATTAAGTTTTCTAAAAGACATTTTGGCTAACAGGCCCTTTTTAATGTTCTCTACTGGAGAGTTATTTTCATATAAAGACTGAGTTTTAGGGTATCTTTCCTCTCAGTTCATCAATATGAATTGTTAAATTTCTGAAAAACTGTAAAACAAAATGTTCTTTAAGGTGATATTTACCTTACTAAATAGAATGCGAGTCCAGTTGCAGATGAGGAGGGGGATTAAGGAAAGTTATGTATTTGCTTGCAATAAATTATTAAATGACAACTGCAATGCGCAAAGGAAACATTTGTGCTTCTCGCTCTTTATTTGCTAAATTCGTAAATTCGAATTTGTTGCATAAAATCAAGCAAAGAATTCCATTCAGATTTCTTATCTCTGTCTTATCTATATCTTATCTTATTATTTAATTTTGTTGCTTTAGTGGAAGCTAGTTGAGATAAAATAATAGCCACTGTTATTAGTTATGGTCTGTCAGCTTCAATGGAACTGGATGAAAAATTCAAACCTAAAAATTTGTAGATGCACTATGAGATGTATAATTAATACTTCGTTCTTAAAAAATCCATTTATGAATAAATTAATTTTCTCACTTTCCTTTATTCAGTGAATTATCAGAGATATTTTGGATTATTTATTAAAAAAATTAGATTATAACGAACAACTGTATTTCAATTTGTATTTACTATATATATATTTTTTTCCTTTGAGAACATACAGACTCCCCGTGCATCACATATGTACAACACTGGGCTTACAGAAGTAAGTTAACTAGAACATTAAAGGTTACATGTATAAATAATTATTAAAAATTACATGCATAAATAAAGCGAACAAAAGCAGAGAACAGCAGTCTGGACTTCACGAAAACAGATAAGTTCACTGGTCAAGTCACTCCGAACATTTTCAAATCGTTCTGTAAGCATAATCTAGGGCCATCAAATGTAGGGCACGAGAAAATAAAATGTTCCACATCCTGAGGAACTCTTTTTGAACATTCACATAAATTGTTTGATCGTAGATTAAAACGAAACAGATAACTTGCAAATTTACCGTGACCAGATAAAAACTGAGACACTTTAAAATTTAACGAGAGGAAAGATTCGGAATTCAGTCTATGGTAAATAGAAGGAAGGAACTTTTTGGTGACTTCAGCATTACAAGATGAAATGTATTCCTCATTCCACACAGCTAAAAGCTTTTTATAATGAAAGGACTTCCAATAACTCTTTGGAATGCTAATGTTGATATCAATGGGTAAATTTAAGGCATCTTTAGCTAAGAAATCAGCTCTTTCATTTCCGTAAAAACTATGATGAGCACGCACATAAGCAAAGCAGATATCAATACCTCTAATTCTAAGTGAACTAACAGTTACTAGGGTTTCGATAACTAATTTATCGCAGCTGGTAATACTGTTCAAAAGTTGAAGAGAAGAAAGAGAATCAGAACAAATAAGGTACTTTGAGGATGTTGTCCCATGATCCTGGATCGACTTGACGGCAAGATAAATGCACAGAAGTTCTGCTTGAAAAACTGTCCATTCATTCCGTATACGGTGTCTAAGAAAACAAATCTCGGAATGGACTTCAAAAAGAACAAATGCAAGGCCAACCTTGTTGTTCATCTTGCTGCCATCTGTAAAGAAAACCATAGGAAAACTTATTTCAGAAATTTCTTTATAATCGCAGAAATTTATGGGTTCTAAAGAAGCGGGATGAGGAAGATCACTGAAGGGGACAATTCCATTAATACAGTCTTCCGAAGCATGAGTTGCCAATGACTCAAAAATATTATTCTTATATGCAATTTCAAAATCAATAGGCGGAACTCCTGCAAGAACAAAAGTAGCCTCATAGCTTAAGGTTCTATAACCACTAATAATACGAAGAAGAATTCTCCGTTGAATCTTTCTTAAATTTCTTTTGTTAACCTTCTTGGCAAGAACATGTCCCCAAGCACGACAGCCGTACGAAATGAAAGGTACAATACACTGCTTATACATGAGTTTCTTAACATCGTAGCTTACTTCAAAAGTATTTTTGGCAATTTGGTGAAAGCCATTAATAATTTTTTCACATTTAGCAGAAAGGAATTCAATGTGCTTTTTCCATGTTAATTTTTGGTCAATAATGACACCAAGATATTTAACATTTTCTACAAATTCCAACGGAGAATTATCGAGCATCAAAGAAGCAATATTTTGTTCATCAACAAGCATAGCTTTACTTTCTGAAGGATTGAAAGTGAGTTATGAGAAATCGCCCAACTGGAGACAAAATCTAGAACTTCTTGTGCTCTCAAAAGAATGTTATTCAAAATCCTTCCTTGGAAAATTAATAGTAAGTCGTCTGCAAACGCAATTTTTAAACAACCGTTTAGATGACTTAAAAGATCATTTATGATTATGTTCCAAAGAGTAGGTCCGGATACAGAGCCTTGAGGACAGCCTTTTTCTAGAGAATAAACCTTAGCTTCGTTCCCAAGCTGAAGCTCAGCAGTCCTCACGTTCAAGAAGCTTTTAAGAAGGTTATAGATATTATGTGGTATACCAGCATCTTTTAAAATTTTTAAGGTAGATGGCCACCAAGCATTATCAAAAGCTCCTTTGAAATCCAGGAAAATAAGAAGTGTAGTATACTTCATTTTCTTTGCACACTGCAAGATATTACAAAGGCGAATAATGGCGTCTTCAGCGGACTTCCGAGGAGTAAATCCGAACTGAGAATCATTATAAAGCATTGTTTTCTAGCTTTACCGCCATAATACCCATTATGCCGCAAAACCTACTTTACAGGAATATCTCGCAAATGCTACCTTTTAACGTTAAGAGGAAATCCAGCATTTTCTCCAAATGCATAAAGCATTTCTAATTAGAATACGTAAATATATAAAAAGAGTGGATTTGGAAATTTTCGATTGCAGTCCAACACTTTCAAGGGTTTACACTTCAAAAGTTACCAAGTTTCAAAAAGTTAAATAATACTTAGAAAAATTAAAAATATAAAAACAATAAAATTAGAATGAAATAGTAATCTGATACTGGTATGGAGATTTCACTGAAATTTTTTAGCCTTTCTTCGTCTACTAGTTTAACAATTAGTCACCCAGAAGTCAAAAATATAAAACAGAAAATCTTATATTTAAAACGAGCTGCCGAAAACAGAAAATTGTTAGGAAGAACACTTCTATGATATTATGTTATCACAAATTTATGCCATATGGCTATTTTTCCACTTATTTAGTTATTAGAATTATTGATCGCTTGCGTACAAGGCTTACGACAAATATTTTGCTCAAGTGGTGAAACTTTCAGGTTTGCCAAAACATGAAATCCGCGAACTGAAAATAATAAATATGCAGTGTATGTTATGCTAATTAACCAGTTATTATGATTTTGGTCTTTATTGTAACTTCTACTTTCCGTATTCCTCACCAGAGTGCAGTTTTGAGTGTGTTTAAGCTGAGGTACTTGAATTTTAGTGAGAGGGTTTCTGGCAATAGCATTTGCTTTTAGTATATTTTCGCTAGCTCTACTTAAAATTATTATTTCGAATTTAATATTATTCCAGATAGCCGATGAGGTAAATTGGATGGCGATAAAAATTTTTGAGCCAGCTTATTCTATTGATTATATAGTCTTAGAATACATTATCAACGTGTGAATTTAATTGTCTGTTATTATTAATTTAAATACCCATAAATGATGGTTTCATCTGTAGCACAAATTTTACTTTTGTGTTCAGTTTACGATTAAAATAAAAAGGTTATTTTAAATCTTCAGTGCTTTCCTAGCACTTACGATATAGCTATAGCTCGATATCTGTCTAGTAGAATTTGTAGGAATTTAATTTCTCATTACAATAGCAACCCTTCAAATATCTGGAAGTGTTTTTCTTCTAGCTGATCAGCAACGACAATGGCGGAATTTTCACATTTATGAATATTAACTTGTCACATTATTTCTGCATTAATTAAAGCATTATACAAGATTTATAACTACTATATTTGACACTCAAATTATTTTCAGTGTCTTATTTCGTAACTTATATATCACTCACTATTAAATGCATTTATAATCGAGGAAGATTCGAATTAAATTATGATGAATTTATATGTTTTAACTCCATGCGCCCTGAGAAACTAATTTTCACTAAATGCAAATAAATCATTCGTAATAAGAGAGAATTAGAGATTCGCATCTTTTATAATTGCATTTTGTAAGATAAGAATTTGTTGAAATCCTTCAAAAGGAAACTAGGGAAAGAATTTTCTTGTGACTTCTATCTTTTCCGAAGTATGCAAGTTTGGAAGCAAACTAATTATGTAAGGATTAATTTGAGGGGAATATGAATATAATTATCGCAATTTAAGACCAACTTAAATCATTTTGTATACATTTAAATCATTTTCAATCATTTGTGGGGACTTAAGTTATCGACTTAAATAATTTTTCATCATAAAAATAATTTTTTTGCAATTTAAGATAGAATATTTTTTATTAAATTGAAAGCTTTCATAGGCACAAAATAAGCGCAATTTAAATGCATATATATTTTATATGCTTTGAAGCATTAATCCTCTATTTAATCGAATATACTTATATAGAATATTTACCTATAAAGTTAAGTTGTATTTTATCATATTATTATAACTTATTTATTCTATATTACTATGAACGAATGTCAAACTCAGAAGGTATAAATACGCTTTTCTTCAGAAGAATAAATTTTTTCCTCGTCATTACTCAGTAAACGCACTGTTAGATTTTTTTACTCGGAATTTACCTAGTGTTAACATTTAGAAGTCAGTAAAATAAGCCATTTTTGTTTTAGTAGTTTTCTTAAATGCACTGACTAGCGACATGCTCCTTGTCATAATCTGAAAGCTAAATTTCTTTATTAGGATCTAAAATAGATTACTATTGGAAGGTACGTAAAGTTTATTTCATTATCTGTAAAAGGAAACCTAGAATTTATAACTAAATTCTGGTTTCGTATAGCTCGGCAGGTGACTTGTCGCCCCATCCTAGAGAAACGAAAACGTTTGCCAAGGAAAAAGATCCTTTTTGTTATAATGTAACAAAATACACAGATCGTGCTTTATAAACCCAGTCACAGCTACTCGAAGGATTTAATATAACACTAAATATTAACTTCAGTAAAAGACTCTGAGATTCACGAAGTAAAATACTATTCTAATTCGTGGCTTAGACTCTAACTACGCAAGCGACATTGCTAGCAAAAGGATAAGGTCGATTAAGTTATCCTAAGACCTAGGCGAGCAATTTTGGAAAATCAACGTTGCTGCCAAAAGCTCACTTCTAATTTCTCTTCTTATATGTACTTAAATTCTTTTAATCACGGTAGAGGCCGACAAAATAAAGTAGCAGTAAAGATGGAGTTATTAAGATTGAAAATTGGTTTGAAGAAATTTGTTTTTAAGGCTGAATTGATGAAAGAGTATTAATTTTGACACTCTGAGAAAATGTACTCAATTAGGTTTGTCAAGTGTTTTGAACGAGTCAAATATATGAATGTTCTTTCACCGATTAACACTTTGCATCTAGCTCTGCGAATGGCAGGGGAACATTTGTGATATTTAATTCTGTGATTCAAGTCATAGTTCGCTCCCAGATATCAATCTTTGATGTTTTAAAACAAATAACTTAAGAAAAGATTTTATGGTAATGTCAATAACATTAATTTTACCACTGTTTCAGCTGTTCATATAATCTTAAGTATGTTTGTATTTTTATCGTACATTGTTTTATTCTATGTTTCTTACCTTAAACATAATTAAAACTTAGTAGTATTGATGGAAACCTCTGATAACATTTTACACAAGGAGAGTATACTTTTATACCATTATTTGCATTATTTTATCAACATGGAGCCTAAAGGAATTAACATGCTGTTATTAGTACAATGAAAAGTAAAGCTTAGGAGCTTACACATTTCAACCCGCTTCACATTTAAAAGCATTAAATTAATGTAACGAGAAAGCACTTTTGACCATCTCAGCAATAAGAGTAAATAAATTGGTTTCTGGACTTTCTCACGACCAGTCTCATCTTTTCCACCTTCCAAACCTTCGATTCTCTTGTTTTCCCAACTTTTACGGCTTATAATATAATCCAGCCCTGACATACAAATATCCGAGCTATGTTTTGGCATCGGTCCCACTTATGTTTACGCTTTGCTGAAGCCTGACCTCGGAAATTGTTTTGGTGGTGGAATTTCAGCCCTTCGGCCCTGTTACGTTCCCAAGATATAAGAATGCCATGATATTAATGGTAGCTTAAGCTTACAACCGTTGTTATTAGGCTTTTACTTGGGATGGTAATTCGAGCTCATTTCCTAGAACCCCGAATAAAATTTGTAGAAATATCCAGATTAGATACTTCCAAGAATTTTGATAAACTCACAATCTGCGCTTTTGCTTTCTCTTAGGTACCAGCAGTACATGTGCAAGGGTTTAGGATTAAACTTCTTTAATTAGTCCTAGTAGATGTACTAAATAATAACTAATGATAGTACTTACTAACTACATTTACTCAACTACATTTCTTTTAAATATCATTTCCTTGCAAAAAAAAGAGATTAAATGGAATTTCTACTTGGCTTTATGCAGTCAATATCTGATGTTGCAGATTAAAAAAAAATAAAAGGAAAAAATAATATGAATTTTGGTCAAATTTTCCAAACAAAAATTAAAGATTATGCAAAGATTCCTTGCGTTCTTTTGTTGCGTTAAGCTTAAAGCTGCATTAGGTAATGGGCTTTGATGCTTATTCTAATAATGCAGTTATTATTACTTGTGATGACATACAAAGTTTAACAATGCAAATTAAATTCACTCCTTAATTTAAACAAAATTATTTAATCCTAGCGGCTTGAATTTATTTTAAAATTGAAATCCGTCAGAACAATGCTTGCAAGTCATGTTTACTTATTCCAAGCATCCATATTTTCAGCAATTTTTTAAATGGTTTACGCATTTCAAGTATGCATTAGAAGAAACTGCTAAAGCTTGAATTATTCAATAATAAACGTAACTACCATACACATAAAAAATTCTTTGTTGGTATTCTCTGGCATCAGAACTATTAAACATAAAAATTATCAAAGTTCTTTTGTATATATGATTTTTCCCCTTTTTATGTATTACAACGTATAGTTTTCGTAATAAAAAGATAGTCTGTAAACAATTTCGTCTATGTATAGTAGTATATGTTTGTAGAGTCATTAGGTTATTTTGAAGCAGGAGTCATGAAAAATGAGCAATGAGCCCTCGCTGGGACTCAAACCACGGACCTCTCGAATACGTGTTGAGTGTGATTGACCACTTATTTTAGTTCGGGTGCCACTGTAGATTCATTAGGTTATTTTGAAGCATGAGTCTTGAAAAATGAGCAATGCTCTCGCCGGGACTGGAACCACGGACACCTCTCAAATACGTGCCGAGTGTGCTGACCACTACACGATGAAGAACATGCTAAGAAGGCGGGAGAAATACCTTATATGTTTAATAAAAATACTTATTTTATTTTGATTTAAGAAACGGAAAAACTTATGCCTTAGCTTCACAACGAAGAATTGCAGATATTCAAGCCGTGAGTGGAGCATAAAGGTAACACTTGCTATTGTGTAATAATGGTCGCATGTTTTATTTTCGTGTATGCTATAAAGCTAACTATAATAAATGATATTTCGTAGCGCCGTTAACTTGAAACTCCCTAGTGACTCTTACACTATGCAATACTTGTTGTACTTAAAAATTTCGTAATATAGCTTTTGTGGCATAATAAATATTGAATAAGATATATTATGTATTGTATTAACATTGGTATTCATATGCAATGTGTGAAACCGTATCTTACAGATTGTACGCTTAAAAGAATTTTCTCTTTCTTATCGCGTGCAGGCCCACCAGCGGCCGAGCGGTAAAGTCGCTGAACACTGGTAGTTCGGTCCGAGGTTCGAATCCCGCGAACGGGCTGGCTGCATGGGCGTTTTCGTGGTTTTCCCCATGTGTAACGTGTATACGAGCCAGTTTCCCTTAGAAAGTCCTCCACGAAGGCATCCCTCCCCTTAGGCAGATAGCCCTCGAGGCTTTGCCATAATCACACACACACACACACTTATCGCGTGCAGAAGCATACTCAGCTAGTAATTGAAAAGTACGGAATTCGAATCTCGGCGATTGGTGGTGCGGATGTTTCCTGTTTCCTGTTCCGAAGCAAAGCAAATGGCTCTACGAATGACACCCGAAATAAAATAAGGAGGGTGATAGTTCGTCACCACCTGGATTTGGCGACTAGTTTTTCTTCTCCTCAGTCGCCAGTTTAAGTGGGGAAGAATGTACGAAATTTTCTCATCTATTACCGCGTGCGTTTGTGGTGTAACTGAAGCATATTCAGCTGGCGGTCAGAAGGTCTGGAGTTCGAATGCCGGTGAAAGCATCCTGAGTCTTCATGTTTCTCAGCTTCAAAAAATAAAAAAATATACTCATGTAATGGCAGCTGAACTGAAATTTTGGAGAGGATAATTTGTCACTACTGGAACTTGATGACTTTTAAGTGGACGAGAATGTAAAACATTTTCTTGTTCCTTACTGCAGAAAAAATTACGTTCGAAGTTTCAAATCCTTCATCATGCAATCCAAGTTTATGTAATCATGTAATTCGCTTGATTCTTCATTTAAAGAAACAACTTTCTGTGAAAAGTATTCAATGAATGATGTTGAGATTGAACTTGAAGTCTAGCTCAGATCAAGCACAGAAGGAAGATGGCAGAACATAGGTAGAAAATATTGTTGTCTAAATTATGTAATTCTTCATAGAAGTTTGGTCCACAAACGTTTTTGATGGAGTATTGATCTTTATATAATTACTTTGCAGATACACCTTGCGCAGTAATTTCTATAAACCTATGCAATGTAATTTCGTTAAAAAATTATAAACTTTTATTAGAAAAAGAAGTTTAGAAACTTCTAGAAGAGGAAAAAAAATAATTTAAAAGTGATTAAAGCAGATAATATTTCTAAAGTTACCTTAAAGTAGAGAATAATCGAGCATGTAGGGTAGTATATTATTAAAAAGAAATAGCAATTTTTCCTCTTAAGAACAAGATCATTTATTTGTAGAAATAATATTCAGGCTTAGGAGCAAAATACCTTTTGATGTTTTTCTGCATTACCTAATCTTGTTTTCAAACATTTTTCAGTTTTTATTTTTTGATTCTGTTCTGTTGCCAGTTACTATATTTAAAATGAAATATCTACGTTCTATGGCTAATAGCTCAAATTCAGACAGTTGCGTTTACAAAACGAAGCAAAGAAGCTTTTCTAAGTAATTGATGTAGTTTACGTACAATCAGTCATGCAGATAATAAAAATAAGTAATGATAAATAAAATTAAACTATCATAGTATTAACAAGAATTGTTTTCTTTTATTATTTTACGTGAAAATGGCAAATTTTATTTAAAATTTCAATTTAACTTAAAAAAGTTATTAATTTTTACTTCTTTGTACGAAGTAAAAAGAAAGTATTGTAATCGCGAAAAGTTTCAGGCATCATATTTCAACGAAAATATCCATTTTGGCCGCTGTCGAATGCTATTTAACGATCTTTTTGCGTGACATTTGTACGTAAGGACAGAATAAAAGATTCTTTTCCCCCAAAAAAATTATAAAACTGATTTAAAATGAATTCTGAAGAGAAATTTTCGTGGCGTCTCTACATACGTATCTCGCATATCTCAAAAACGAGTAGCCTCAGAGCGTTGAAATTTTATATATAGGACTGCTATAAAATGTAGATGTGCATCCCGCATTTTGGTTGCAATCGACCGCACCAAACTTATATAAATATATGTATATATATATACATGTATCAACTCTGTTACCCGGCTCAGTTTCTTTACACATATATGTTTGTAAATTGTGCATTTTTTGCTTTAAAAATAATTTAACTATGTTATTCTTATCTTAAGGTTTGTATGCCTTTAGTAAATATGCATGCAATATTTGTGGAGTTATCAACAATTTAAAAGTTGTTTAAGTACAGCTAAGCCTAATGAATTTTGCAATGGGATACATATTAATTACATTTGAAATTTGGCAGAATAGCTGATTTGTTGCGAATCTAGAGAAACTAAGCTTCGCAACAACAAAGATAACGCCTTCTTTTATTATTGCGAATTAAATCATTCTTAATCCATTCTGGAATTCGAGAAAATATGTGTTTAAGATTTACTTCGTAATTTTTTATATAGATACTTTGAGCTTTTATGTATTTTTGCATTGTCGGGAAGTGAGAACTGAATTAATTGAATGAGAAATACTGAATCGTCTGTCTAAAACTGATTCTTTTTAGTTTTGTCTGCCTAATTTTTTTTATACATCGTTTCAGATTTATTATAGTATTTGAATAAAACATGTGGCAACGATTAGATAATTCTTCAAATGATATAAGTTTTGTGCATTTTAAGTTATAATATAAGACTAAGAATATCATAAAAAACTAGGAAATTATGATTTCACAATTGAACAACGACACAAAAGGCACCGCACTATTCACCATAATAGTCGCTGGTAATGTATATATTTTCGTTTTCTTCTTATTTGGCCAAGATTTCATTTTCTTTACTTATAGTTTTACTTATCAAATTGCAAAACGCTGTGGACTTTGTTCCTGCCAAAGCAGGTAGACTTTGTGTGTAAATAGTTTTTACTTTTGTGAAACGTTTCAATGTATTGCAAATTGAGTTTTTCATGATTTTACTTACCAATTATTGTTTATCAGAAGAATAATTTTTATGAAATTTTAAAAATGCCTTACAATACATCCTGTAAAAGATGGCGCCACCAGAGCTCCAGTCAACTAAAATGCTTTTCATCCCTACTAATAGATGGCGTCACACGAGCGCCTCATTTATTCAAAGTTTACTTATTCTACGGACGGCGGCACAGGGTCCTCCGTCGCTAGTAATCTCTGAGTTCTAGCAGAGCATGTGCACAAGTACTTCCATATTATTGGATACAACTTTCTCGATTCTTCACGCATTGAAAAATCAAGTATAATATGTTGGTAAAGGCCGTTAATGGTTGATTGCCCCTTACTAAGTGATTAGACATAGACATAGACATTATAATATAAGAAATGCAATGCTGTTAAATGAACCTGTTAAATGAAGAGTGTCGCTGTGGTAAACAAATATAGTAAATTTTAAAGAGTGCATTTATTCTATTGTGGTTTACGCCCTATCGACGAAGTAGATTTAATTCAATCCAATAAGTTTAAATAAAATGCAAGAAAAAATGCATGTAATTTAATATTCCGTACAAGGAAGTCATGTGGTGTGCACATCAGATTTTTTTACTTGCAAATAGTTGAGCATTTGAAATTTAAATAAATATATTTATTCGCAAAAGTTTTATACTCGTTTCTGATCTCAAATGAAAAGTACATTATGTTATTTTTTGTCAGCTTAACATAATTTAATTAATTAACATTATTCATTTTATATTTCCCCGAATGTGATTTATCATCAAGTAATACATACAGATTAAAAATGTAATACAATAACATAAATTAAATGTTTCCTTTTGAATAACAAATACATTCTGTTTAAGTTTCCATTTTGCTTTTAATGAAAGTTTAGTCTCGTAACCTTACTTTATTCGGCTTTTTACTTTCTTTCAAAGCCTTTAGTATTCACTAATAAATTTATAAAAGACACGGAGTTAGTTCCTCAGACGCTTATAAATGATGTCAAATGAGGAAGACTTATTCACCACAGAGTGTCTACCTAAAATAAGCCAAGAAAGTTCTTTAATAAATGTATATATTCAGACGTGCTTCTCTTTATTTAAGTAAAAACTTTAATGGTAAGAAACAAGCGGTCGTAAAAAGATTCAGCTTGTGGTCTTCATTTCTGTCGAGGATGTGTCAAGAAATTCAACGAATTTTAACAAGACATCCCTGAAACATTTTTCGCTTCCCTTTCTTCTTGGAAAAAAATGAAACAAAAATTGAATAAAAAAAATTGCTCCCAAAGCGGAAACTGAATTTCATTAACTTCCTTAGACAGTGACGCACTCAGTGCCTCAGGGAAAAAAATAGTATGAAAAATGAGAAACTTTGCGAAAGAGATGTGACGTTAATGAAGTTTTTACCCGAAGACAAAATCCGCCGTTGCAATGAAGGCTTCAGTGACGTCACGGGTGACGCAGATTTGACGCTGAGAAAATTAGAGCTCACATATGGAAACGAAAATAAAAACATTATGAAACAAAAGACGCAATAAAAAAATTAAGCCTGTTCGTCAGCTTGTGAAGTGTGAATGTGTGTTCCATTACACAATGAAAGAATGAATATATGTAGTTACTTATATATGTACACATAGAATATTCCTGATTTTTCCTGTTTAAATTTTCTAGCCCGATCATGAATACAAAATTACTAAACTTTTCTTTTAAAATCTCTTTATTAGGTTTAAAAATGGTTTATAAAATTTAAATTACTTCTGACATCAAAAATAGGAATAAATTTTGTCTAATTAATTTAAAGGTGAATTAACGGCTTTTACCATAATAAGCATTGTTGTAGATTGATGTAATATCTTTCATCTTAAAAAAAGGAATCTGCAGTTAGCACTTTTCAAGAAAATTATCTAAGACTTCATTTCCCAATTTTTATTACTTAAACTACATTTGTAAGTCATTTCCCCCTTTCTTACTGGATGTAATTGGAAGCACGTTCAACTAGCAGTCGGGGGGGTTTCCATAGTTTGCATCCCAGGAAGAGCATCGTAGATGTTTAATATTTCTTCTTCTGAAGTAAACCTGACTGGTTCCGCACATACAGCTCTTAAAAACCATCTATCTTCGTAGACTCATTAGGTTATTTCCAAGCAGAAGATCTGAAAATGAGCAATGCCTTCGCCGGGACTCGAGCCTTGAGCTCTCGAATACGCGCAGAGTGTGTTAACCGTTACACTACGAAGACGTGCAGGAAGGAGGGAGCAAATACCTCATATACTCCCCCTTTCAAAGCGCGACTGAGGATTAGGGGATCCAATCGTCAAATCCTGGTGGTGAAGAATCACCATTCACCACTTTTTAGTTCTAGCACCACTGTAGATTTATTAGGTTATTTCAAAGCAGGAGATACGAAAATGAGCAATGCCTTCTCTGGGACTCGAACCTGAACTTCTCGAATACGCGTCGAGTATGCTAACCGTTACATCATGAAGGCATGCTGGAAGGAGGGGGAGAATGCCTTATACCTTGATGGAAAGAACATATATCCTTAGAATAATTGTCTAACCCCTCCACTGCTATCTGCTGAAGAAGCCACGTTACTATTTTGCCAAAGTTTGTTTTGTTATTGAATACTGCATACATCCTTTCAGACCTACTTGGATCTACGGAAAATGGAACCTTAATTTTTGAAAATAAATTACATTGATATCGAGAATTAAATGGGTTAATTCGAAATAGTTAAGTATGACACGTGTGTAGTAATTATACTAAGTTAGTAACAATCGTTTCCATCATGTAATGAAATGGAAGGAAGGAAAAAAGAATTACATGATGTGGACTAAAATCTAAGCAGTTTTTCACATGGGAAAATCGTCCGCTGACTTGACTAATATATTTAAATTTTGAGCTACAGAATGCAGAAAAAGTTAGTTTTCCTGCATGTATAGAAATGTAGCTTGAAATTTAAAGCAATAATAGTTAATCTGTCATCAGATATTTAATATCCTCATGTGCGTCACATTCAAAAATTTTCAGAATTCCAACAAAAATATATTATTTGACAAAACTATAATATTGAACTATTCTCTATTCATAAGTATCATGACTGCATTTTTTTGTCAATCGATAACATTCTGGGTACAAGTATCGAACGCGCAACATTACTCTGCCTTCATTTCCTTGTTATTTGTATTTACGACAAAATTGTACATAGTTTTAAAATTCGCTTCTGGAAATTTTTATTTCGATTTATCTGTAATACGTGGATTAGATTGCATAATTTACCAAAAACATTGAGGTATCTCCATTAACTCTGATCGTTTAATATATTTTTTGAAGCTTCACCCTAATTGCAAAGGATAAGAAATAAATGTAGTTATCCGTTTTTGAATATAGGTTTTCTATATTTTTATTATAAATGTATGACACTGGTGCACAATTTTCTGTTAAAATATTTCTGTTGTATACATTTAAAAAAGTTCAGCAAATGTGCAAGGGTTTGTTTTTGCCCGTCAGTATTTATCGCTGTTTATGTGTTTCATAAATGTGAATAATGGGCACTTACATTTTAAGATGTTAACTGTATTGATTTATTTTACACTTGTCAGCATATTTTCTAGGCATATTCGTAATATGTTTGACATCTAGTAAACATCTTAAATAATTCTAACTTGTTACAAATATAATTTCTTACCTAAATATATAATTGTTCAAAAACTAGAACTGCTATTTTGTTGTACACTGCTCTTTAATCCTTACTAGTTAAGAAAAAAAGTTACAACAGTAGATAAAATTATATATCACTTTATCACTCATCGAATTTACATTCATTTTCATACATTACTCTGTTATATGCAGGTGACAAATGCATTGTAAATGTGAAATCTGTATGTGATAGTACAGAAACGAAATACACACACCATGTTTATATAAGCCCGAGTAAGAGCTTAATTCTCCCACCAGTGCGTACTAAAAAATAGCGATAAACCCTCAGCTTCCCAACTAACTTCCAGCCGGCCAGGTATTTGGAATTGCTTAAATCTTGAAGTCACTCAACTGCACTGGATTCATTCTCATATTTAAGTCATCCTTTAGTAGCGATTTTCTACTTCCAGGTATCACCGTTTTTACTATCACAGCGAAACCGTCTTCAACGAATTGTTATGTATTTTGAAACTGTTGGATAGAAGAGAGTGAAATACGAGAAAAACTGAACGGTACCTTGAAATGAGGTTGCTTGATACGGAATCATTTTGTGAGGTCTTTGAAACGAATAATACTACAATTTTATTACATATTTGTCTTATAAATTGTGTGTTTTTTCCTATACTCGGTATGTTAAAAGTTTTCCCTTTTACATTTTCTTCCTAATATTTCCCGTGTGTTTCCATCGCGGACCGGCTTTATAACATGAGATCGGATCCATCCGGTACCTCTGTGCATGGAAGCTGCGGTTATAGCTGAAAAGACCAAATCGATTAATGGAGGACAGCGCATGCGCAAGTTGTTAAAGGATGATGCCGATGCCACTTCGAACCGGGATGAGGAGGTACCGAGTGAGTTAGGATTAGAGGGAGGAAGTTAAGGAAGAGGAAAAGAGGGAAACGGAATCGATTGGGCCGTTGGGGCGCTTTGTGGAGAGGAAACAGGGGTGCATAGTGTGTGGGAAGGATGCACGGTTGCCGCCATTGCTGAACGGTTATTAGATATCGAACCTTCCTGCCTTATCTAAGCACCAAAGAGAAGTACCAGTCCTTCATCCGAGATTATTCCCCTACTTTGATTCCTATATATCACTTTAAAAATTCTTTCGTGCTAACATTCATTTGTTTTTCCTAAGTTTTTCTGTAGTGGAATTCAAATTTTAGTAACATGAAAGTGTAATTAAAAAATAATTTCCTTGCAAATGGGATATATTATATTTCCTTAATTTAGTAGAAAATTCTATTTCAATTCATTCACTTTCTGTTTCCCGTTTAACAATGTTAAAATTTTAAATAAATTTTTGAAAATTTGGTTATTTTTCTATTCTAGTAGCAACATGTTACTAAGGAAAATGTAAGCATCATAAAAGAGAAAATTTTAAGGATTTTTGACAATTTTTAAATATATGTACACTGCGCAAAATAAAAGGGGGACAGTTCTGTATCTCCCGTTCTATTCGAGTGACGAAATTTAACTTGCGTTTTTCATGTCTCGAAAGTGTGACTTAAAATCTGTATTAGATTTACATATAGCCCTGTTTTAATATAGGTATTTTAACACAAAATCGGACATTTTCTGAAATAATATGCCAATTGTTTTCCACATTTCGAGTCTAGGACTCAAATTATGAAAACTGCCGAATTTTATAAAAATCGCACGAGTAGTTTTAAAAAAATTAGCTCTCAGAATTTTAGCTCCTCAACGTTAATTAAATTTGGTATATATTTAATAATCTCTCTTTATCTATTAAACTTACTTGATTCCTTCTTCCAGAATTCGAAATTTAGGCTTAATCCAAATATAATTCGCGCATTTTTATGATTTATTTTTATAACTTGTAATTTTAAATATTTTTTATAAATTTTTCGAAAACAATTTTGAGTTATAACCTATAAAAGTTTTACCATCATATTAAAGTAGATGTATTTCTAAGCATAACTGCAAAAAATAGACATTTTTATTCAAAATTTCTTAAGATATACATGAATTTATATATTGACGCGTTCTGAAATTTTGCATATTTGTTATAAGTGATAATAACGCCAAATGTAGTTTACGCACTTTGTTAAAATTATTTGAAAATATGAAAGATGACGTTTTTTCTGTTCGTGCACAGTGATAAAAAGGAAATTAAAATAGATTGTTATAAATTAAGAAGTTCGCCGAGTAAAGTATTCTTTATGCAAACTGAACAAGAATGCGCCAAGATAAATATTTAAATTTCTCTCCCAAAACTATAAAATTTAATATCTAGGCATAATTTCAATCTTAGAATCGAAATATGGAAAACAAGTGGCATGCCATTTCAGAAAAGTGCGATTTTGTGTCAAAATACCTATATTAGAACAATGCTATATATAAATTTAATATATATCCTAAGTTGCACTTTCGAGACAAAAAAACGCAATTTGAATTTCGTCAATCGACCCAGTAGAACGAGAGATAGTGGAACGGTCATACTATTTTTTTTTCTTGCAATGTTTATACAAAATGTGTACGGATACGGGGTTATTGATTCATATTTATGAAATCAAATTTTACAGCTAAATTAAGCATCCACCTAGTATTTACTTTGTCATTTATTCCTGTGTTAAAAAATACGGTACGAATCAAACTTATGTTTTTAATAAATCTGATTTCTATATCATGTATTATTATTTCGCAGTTAAATGCCTTTCTCTTCATGCAAATGCAGCAAATTTTATAAATTATTCAGATTTTACATTACGCCCAAAGGGACACTTTTTTAACCTTTTGTATGATACCTTTATTTATAAAATGTTCTTTGCACTTAAACCATACAATTCAATTTAACAGCAATATCGCAAAACAATTTTAAAATGAGCATATCTTTAGGATTTCCGGATATAGTACAGTTCCGCGCGCTGGAGATTAAAAAAAAAAAAAAAAAAAAAAAAAAAAAATTTCCCCGTAGAGTGTTGCCATTGCTCGCTTTAAAATCGTTGAGTTTGCTACTCAAAAATTCGTTAAAGGTTTAGGAAATATGAAATTGATAATAAAACAAATTCCAAATTTCAAATTTGGGCTTCCACATGCCCATATTCGCAGTAGGATTACGTCATTCAAAATTGAATGGTTCTATGTACCGTTGTTTTATCACAATGCGAGAAATATATATACATTTATGCAGATTTTTCATTATTTAATTTCTTCAAATATAATGCAGGACTCTAACGTTTGGTGGCAACAGTTTGAAAAGTGAAACGGACATTTATAGTGATTCAACGCAAAATAGCAAAACGAAAACAATAGTCCTTCAGGGACAAAACTCCTTTGGACTAATAATTAAAATTTATCACTTTTTATTGATTTCTCGCTGAATAATACTGTAAAACCATCCTATCGTGTAATAGTTAAAGACCGGAATCTGAATACAAAAATATGAAGGAAACAATCTTTTTATAGCAGCCTAATGTATTCACAAAAGGCAACTGGGCTGGTAAATGTTGCCATTCTGCGCAGCATAAAAGTTGTTTTATTTTTTAAATTAGAAGTGACATTTCATTTTTGCAAACTGAATGATTTGAAAGAAATGTACACAAGTTTTCTTATATAGGGCGATTAAAAAATATGTGTCAAAAATGTAAACGCAGGTACAAATGATCGAAAAAAATAGATTTTGTAAGGGAATAAGTATGCTGAAATGCCATGTTGAGGTGGTACATGATGCTGTTGACGTCTCAAATAAAAGCTTTCTGCTGACGCAAATCGTTATTCCTCATGTGAATTTAGAAATATTTAATCGCTACACGAACGCGAAAATTGCAGATATGCATTTTATTTATAGAGCTAAGGATAAGAAGCAAGTATTCGTAGGCTGTTCAGAAAACAATTTCCAAGTACCACCTTTGAACGAATGCTCCGCTTCGCACCGCAGCCCTTTAGTTAAAATGCAAATCAGCAAATTTCGCTTTCATGTAGCTATGCATACCTTTCGAACTTCGCATGAGGAACGATCAATTACGCCAGCAGAACGCTTTTACATTCCACACAGTAGCTCCTACATCACCTCAACGAGCTTTTTTCGCATACCCATTCCATTGCAAAATTGGTTAATTTCAGCCTTCTGTTATCGCTTTCATATTTTTGAATCACCCTGAATATTTATTCTATTTTAATAACGCTAAATGATCTAATTCGTTATTCCTCTACTTTATATTACTATTTCATATTTTCCTTAATTTATTATAGATTTGGCTGGTAACTTTTGTAAAGGTTTTCAACTCTACTATCCTTAATAACTAATGTTTTAATTCGATATAATGTGCATTTAATTTATAGAATAATTGTTTGCAGGCTGCAGAACAACGACATTTTAGCAACTAATATTCAAAACGTGACTGACAGGTGACGTTAAACTTTTCTTTGTTTTTTTAGGGAATTTTAAATGACCAGCTAACTGAACACTATTTTTTTCAAAGGTGAAAAACTTAGCGAATATTTTCTATGAAGAATGCAAGAGAGTTACGAAAATGATGAATGATATCATTGCAAATTTCAGTGTTATATTTATATCTGAAAAAGTTTTGTAAATAATAAAATTCATTTTATCTATTTACATCAAAACAGGTATAAACTCAGACAAAGTAATAAATTTCATATGATAAATATTAAATCAAAATTTTCTTTTTCACCATTTTTATTAAAAAACAAGTTTAAAGATAATACGATAATGTATGAGATGGATTAAAATGCAGCAACAGAGATTATAGAATTTTCTTGAGAAATATTGACATAGTTATATGAATGAACCCAAAATCGCTAGGAATGTAATTTACCAAGGAAAGTAAGAACATTAATAAATTAGTAACACCGGAAACCCTATAAATTTTTGACAATCACATGATCATTTTAGCTACATGTCTTTCAAATAATATTGATGTTGTATCAATTATCTCTAAAATACTTCTGTACGTTTAAGGGATAAAACGTTTATAAAATTATCTGTTACTTGAATAATAGTTTCATTGGTATTTATAAGCATACACGCTGCGCAATCTAGCGATGTTTGGGCTTTTAAGGTGGTGGGGGTTTAAATAAGTACAGAATGGTAATATTTTGCACAGAATGTTTAAGGAATTAATGAACAGCCAACAGATTAAATAAAAGGACAGTAATACCCACAGTATTGGGCGAAAACTATCCTTACTAGGTTAAATTAAAATGCATTAAAATAGTATTCATTGGTTTAATTCAATCCCATTTTAAAAATTTCTATAATGCTTTAACATTCCAGCTATATTAACATTGAATTTATAATAGCAATAGTATTTACATAACCTTGATGTGTCTTGATTTCTACCTTGAATAAAAATTAAAGAGTTCTTATTAAAAATATCTTCCAGTTAATAAAGCGAATGGGAAAGGAATGCTTACATGGATATATATTTAATAGTTCTGTATAATGTTTCAATAAACTATAAGTGTCCATGAACGCCTGGATGCATGGATAAGTAGCGTCAACTACTTCTTCATTATTTATTCTCAAGAAATAAAACTGCAGGTATACAATCAAGTTATGGTTAAAATTGTTCCTAATTTTTGTGATTTTCATTATTCGATTCCTCTATAACTTCATGACTATCATTCATCAGTTGTTTAAGTTTTAAAGCCTTTTGCTGTGCCCAGTTAGTTCGAATGTAGGTTATTTTGCTTAAATTTAAGTATTATTTTGTATTATGTTCATAATCATAAGTCATTTATAGACGAAAGAAAAGCTACAAACAAAATAACGAGTCAGAATCAAGAAAAATAGAATATATTACTTCCTAAGCTAAATTTTAAAAAGTAGCTAAAGACAAATTTTTTTAAATTTCGAATTTGGAGGTATGAAAGGTGTTCATACTCATCATACCTGGTATTTTAAATATAAAAAACTTTTGTTATGCTCATGCCTATATTAATATCTGGATAGATATTCCTACTCTTCCTTTCCATTTATGGAGAAGAGTAAGAAGATTTGCTAATAAGTTCATAATATGTTCTACATTCACTGAAATTTAGAATATTGAGATTTACTTTGGGCAACTATATAAGGTGTAAATTCTTTTACAGAAACTCTTTCAGCAGTTGAACACCAACGGCTTCTTCAGCAGAAATAAATAAAAGACAACGATAACTAGCAGCTATACAAACGACATTTTCCACATTGAAAGCACAAACTCGATGGCTGCTGAAAAGTTGTCGAAGGTACAGATGCAGAAAAAGAGTCCGCTGTTCTTAACTAATGTTAAGGCTATTTCATATACGCACAAATAAGTCTGATTTTTAATATTTTGTATTCTTCATTAGATTTGAATTTACTATATCGCCATAGCCATAATCTGCTGAGTGCATGTTTAAAAGGCTTAGCAAATGTCATTATAATTTAAAAAAATTGAGATAACTTATTTTTCTAAAGTATCTTTATTTGTGCATCAGAAAACATTTCGTTCTATAAGCATTGCTCAAGTTAATATTGATCAATAACAATAGCACTGCATAAATTAGAAAATACGTACCTCTCATTACTCTGTTGAGTACGCAGGGCAAAATATAGTAAGAGTATATGATAATTATACTGATTCTTTCATCTTTTAAAAAAAAATGGCTGTACACTTGCAATTTAATTCATCCGCCAGAAGTAGCTGAACCCACCGATTTTTTCCACAGTTTCATCCCTGAGAGTATTGCCCAGGGTGCATCACAAAGAGCGACCGATATTACACTTGCAAGATGGAAGGACAGGGCATGAACAAACAACCAACCTAATGGGTTTCGAACGTGAATGGAGTTCAGATTAACAATGAGCCTCCTTTAATCACTAGACCATCAGGAACGGCATTCTATCAAATGCAAAAAGAAGTTATTTTTTAAAATCTATTACCCTATACTAAAAATTCATTACTGCAGTTAGGTCATTAACTATATTATACAAATTATCTAATGCTCATAATTTAAAAAAAGATGGAAAACAGTCACATGTAATTTTAATTTAAAATAAATTTTGAAGACTAGAAATTTCGTTGAAAGTCGAGTAGACAAATGGGATGAATAAAATCAGCTTTAAATCCAAAATGACGGTGACGCTGCTTATCAAAAAAAAAAAAAAAAAGAGCAGAATTTAATAATTTCAAGCGCTTTTTCTAGAGTATGATATTCCCTCAATTTTATAAATTTTAGGTGAAAGCATAAAATTACTTTTCCCGTACTTTCATCTTCGTTATCATATTATTAATATAAATTATCTTTTTCTAACGTAATATTAGTAATAATCTTTACTTTTATACTTGAATAATTATAATATTGTTTTTCGATTTAAATAAAGTTCAAGCTTTACTTTTTACTGTTTGATACAATTCAGTACTCTGATTGGTTAAAAGGTGAAAAAAAAAGAAAACCAAAGAGACAGTGAAAATTATAGAACACATTTGCATACTAATATGAAAACTGGTTAGAAAATGAAAAAAAAAAAAAAAAAAAAAAAAAAAAGATTTAAAAAAATAAAAAACAAAAACTGTATAGTAAAGAAAATTTTACTTATTTGGATGCTTTTTTTATTTATTTTACTTATTTTATTTTACTTATTTGGAGGCTAATTTTGGATGCTTTTAACATTCTCTTATTTTCGGCTCATAATAGACGAATGAATTACAGATCTAATGATAAAAAAGTCGAAGAAAGCGAAAGTTCGAGAACATGCTACAACGAGATCCTTTCCTTAAATAAAAAATTATTGTATACCCTTCTTTAAGGGGTTTTTGAATTTGAAATAGGCCTTCTTTTCTACTCAATGTATTTGTCTCAGGATATTGATTATTTCATAAGCTTGTAAGGTTTATCCTACGTTTTTAACAGTTAATGTTTAGTTTAAGCTACTTTTCCTGTCCATTCTTAATTTCAGCTTACAACTTCCGGCCAGTACGTATTTTCAGAATCGCGGTCAAATGCAAATTAGGAGAAGAAGTATTTAACTTTGAAGTTATACTGACTTCGTTAGAGAGCCAGATATTCTGAGCAGCGCGCATTCAACTTTTAGGCTACTCTCTAAGCTATTATTACGCTCGGCCGTACTTTAGGCCCTTGATAGCTTCGCCGTTAGTTAGCGTTAAGGGTCCAACTCTGTTAGAATCTTGTTAGCTTCGGCTATATCTTTTTAGTTAAGTTTAGTTGAGTTTTACTTCTTAGTATTGCTGAGGTCAAGCCCAAGTGGAGGATTTATTGTAAACTCCAAGAAGGAGTACTTTGTTAAATTTATTTTGAATAATAAAGGGTATTTAACCTTTCTTGAGTTCTGCTCTCTGTTCACGGAATTATGCGATTATTCACTTACCCGTTTTTAAGGTTCCTCATTTTCAGCTTCAACTTAAAGGCAGGAAAAAATCTTACAAGCTAATGAACTTCTGAACCTGAATGTTTTAGAATTCATAAAAGACTTTGCAAATTCCTTTATAAAGTTTTGTTTATTATCATACTTTTCTTTGTATTTTCACATTTGCAGTTGATGGATTATTACAATAGATAAATTATCAAATATGGATATGAATTCAGAACAGAAATATGCTACTTGTTTAGACCCCAAGAGCAGATATTCGTGACTATTCGGAATCCATTTTAAGGTGAGGATACCGGTATAGTTAGACTTCATGGTAAGGAGCGACATCGCAACATGAAGATAAATTAAAATAACTTAATTTTAATTCGAATCCATAAATTAAATTTCCTACACCTTGGGCTTTATCTGCTCCTGTTTTATTTCATCACTAAATGCGATTCAATTATTGTTACTATGGAAGTTTGAAGCATGTCCAAGTATTTAGCAAATAGCCGATGTTTGACAGACAATCATTTTCAGTTTTTCTTAAGCGACCACAACTAGGACCTAAGTAATTGCTTCAAGCAGCTGAGTTTAAGTTGGCCCATTACAATCATTCATTGTTTAATTTTTCTTACTAATGGATGATCCATCGCAGACCACTATAGTTACCGTAAACCAGTACCAACTCAAGTAAACAAATACATAAAATATTTTCTAGACCGTATATCTAATGTTCTTGAAACATTTTAAGCTAACGTATTTTAATGTGATAATTTAAAACTGAAAATTAAGGCATTAAGGATTTAATCTTAATCAGATTAATTAACTAATAAATTTTCAAATTTTTAGTTAATAAAGCTGAACAAGAATCTATAAAAGGCATTTGTAAAAAAAATATTTTTTAACACTCAGATGCTTCTCGTCTTGAATTAGCTCTATCCAATTATTAAAGTTAATTACCTTTTTCAGACAAAAAATAACGATAAACTAATGCGAAATGAAATAAATTTATTACAAATTATATTTAAGTTTATACATTCAAAAGAAATACCTGTGTTTCTCATAGTGCTGGGTACCAGAACTGAGGAAAGTTAAAATGAGGAGATGTCATAAAACAGGAACCTCAATGACGAAGCAGGAAGCTTAAGGAATCTTAAAAAGGAGTTTTAAGGAATCCTAAAAACCACGAACCTAGAGGCACAATAATGCGACTAATTCTCATATAAATCAATTTGGAATTAATTAAATTTAATTCAAACATAAAATTTTTAAAGAAAGAAATTAATCAGTAACCGTAGCCACTATACCGTCTGAGAGGCCTAATGAGCAAACTTGATGCCTTTTTCTAAAATACTTTTAGAACTTTAGCTTGGTGAGCTTAGTTTTGTATTTTTATATTTTGGTAAATTGGGCATTTTTTGCTTTAAAATGGGTTCAATTTTATGGTTTTTATGTTACGATTAAGGATTTTATGCTTTTTGTTAATCTGCATGCAATAGTGATAGAATTATCAACAATTGAAAAGTTTAAATGGCGAGTTAAGCCTAACAAACCGCCATTTGTTAGAGGATTTGTTAATGTGTTTTTATGCTCTCGCTGAGCATCGCAGGTTACCATTCTGCTCTTGGGCTCACTTTTATTTTTTTTAAACACAATTTTTTCGTCTTTGTCTTTTTAACTTTATTAATAAACATCGCTTTATTCGCCGTTATGCCACATAAAATCAAGAATAAAATCACAAAATATTTATCAACAGCACAGAGCACATAGTTAGAATTCTCGATAGAGTGTTAGAGGTTGCCATACATTTTGTTTTATATTAGTTGCATTGTTTCTTTGAAATCTAGTCGCTCTCGGGTGGGGAAATGTTTGAAAGAGTTATCCTAAAAATGAAAAAAGGATATAAAGATTTTAATGAATTCAACTAGTCATTTCATAAAAATAGTTAATATTACTAATTAGATATCTAATTATTTATAAGCACTTTAATTTCAACTAATCAAATTAAAAACGAGAGAACTATCTTAAGAACTTCGTTTATTGCCTTTTAGTCACTTGGTTTGCTTCTCAGAAATAGAAAGATTAAATTTGAAAGTTAAATATCTTACGCTTTACTGAATGGCAACACGATGGTGAGTGGGGATAATAAGTGTTCTACTTGAGGAAGAGGCCATACATTGATTTCAAATATCCAAAATTGTGGATTAAATATTAATAACATAATTAATAAGAAATTATAATAAGATGAATATCTTAGAATTTGCCGAGTGGTTATAACGATAAAAGTGTTTTATTTCGAACAGTGTTGCCACTTCTCTCTTAAAAATCGCTGAGTTTGTTACACGAAAATTTGACATAATTTGGTTAATTTTATTTATTTAAAACTACTTCACTTTGTTTCGAATAGAACTTTGAAATTTTACCCCCCCCCCCATTCTATACGCAATTAGGCTTCAAGATCTCTCACAACTTCACCGTCAAAGCAGTGTTAGACACAGAAAAGTTCTGGTTAAAATTATACGCATCACTCTACACAGAATCCGGCTGTGTAGCGCAGGTGCCTGAATAGAGGTAACATATTCACTTTAATAAAATTTAATAAAAAAAAAAGACAAATATCTTACATTTCACGAATGGAAACAGTCTGACGCGCTGGAAATCAAAATGTTTAACTTCGAAAAGTGTTGCCACTTCTCGTTTTTTCTTCATGTTTAATTTGTTTTTAAATAATACATTGCTATAACATTTGACAACGATCTAAAAAGTGATTCAGACAAACAAACCCGTTTCGAAACTAATAGCAGCTCTGGTCTAAAAAAATTAATAATTAAATTATAAGGTATTTTAGCGCGCCTTCGTGGTATAGTGGTTTGCATGTTGGAAGTGTATGCCAGAGGTCCGTGGTTCGATTCTCGGCGAAGGCGTTGCTCATTTTTCATCTTTTCCGCTTTAAAAAAATACCTAATATCACTACAGTGGCGCCCGAACTGAAGGGGTGGTGGATGATGATTCTCCACACCCAGGATTTGGCGATTCGGTTCCCTAAAAACCCCGGTCACTCTTTAAAAGGGGGAGTATATAAGGTATTTCTTCTGCTTTCTTAGCTTGCTTTCGTAGTGTAGTGATCTGCATGTCAGGCGCGTATTTCAGAAGTCCGTGGTTCGATTCCCGGCGAAGATGTTGCTCATTTTTCACTTCTTTCTGTTTCAAAAATAACTAATGATTCTACAAAATAATAAAAGTGCTGACAATTCAATAAAAAAGTTGTAATAAAGTTTAGGCTTGATGCGTTATTTGTTTACTTTAAACTCTCGGCAAATAAGTATTGGACATTGGACTAATAACTCAGTGTCAGTACATATCTGTTTCTGTACGTATAATAATATATTATACAATATGATACATCCTATGCTTGTATTGCATAAGATGTACTATGTTAATACATCTTATGCAATATAAACAGCATACCTTTATGTTCCATATTAAGCACTAATTTGTTAGGATTGAATTGTATTCATCGACAGATTGTGAGACCGTTCATCTGGGCAATAAAATTTTGTACGAAATTCCGAATTAGTACTTAATTAACTTGTGATGAATATTGATTCTGACCGCTGTTGTATGTTTGTGTGTATGGCAGAAGCTTGTATTGAAGGGTTACAGTTTTAAAGAAGGACTGTAATTTTATCTCAAAATTTGAGAATAAGTTGTATTGTACAGTTTAGGTATTTGATAGGGAGGACATATAACGTAGCGTTTGGACACCAGTAATGGAAAGAATAAGTTCACGGGCTTTATAAAATAAATTTGAGATCTCACATATAATTCTAATAGCTATGCAATTCTCTTGGGATCTGCTACTTAAATTGAAAACTGTATTTCGAAGCATTTTCATAGGGAAAAAGGAAAAATTATTCTAGATTATGTTTGACTTGAATAAAGGAATCAAATGATTTCATTAAGGTAATTCAGAAGCGATCTGAAAAGTAATTATTTCCGAGTTTCTGTATTTCCATAGGATGACATAGAGTGGGACAGGAGAGATAGCTCTAACTTCAGTAATTTCCGTTATCTTCCTCAATGGCGCATAGAGTTGAGCCTCATTAGGGGACAAGACATGTTATGTTGATATTTATTTTCGATGTCATAATTTCCAAAGAAAATATCTAGTAAGCCTCTTGCGAACTTTTCTATCAGTTACAGCATCGTACCTGTACACATTACATAGCTCCCGTAAAGCTTGCTAAAGCATTTTATGTTAGAAGGTGAAACACGACATGTCTTAAATGCAAGGGATTATCTGTAGGGCCACTTCTCTTTGCCTGTTTTTCTAAGCTTTCAGCTTGACACAGACTCTCATATGTACTTTTGAATAGATGCTTCATCCGTGTTCAGCAACGATGGAATATGGCGATCAATCATTATCAAATTATGTAAATCCGTCACGTACGCTTCGAAAAAACAAATACTTAAATTTGAATAGCATATTTATAGACTTTTCAGTAAACTGTAAATCTGAATTTTGAATTCGTAATTTTTTCGTCTTTTCCAATATTAGTGCTACTTTTAATGCTAATATAAAGTAAATGCATTAATGAAGTATCATAACGCATTTCTTAAGGAATACCAGCAGCATAAAAGTTTGCTGTGTTAAAATTAATAGTCAATTATCATGAAAGGACAATGATAAGTATCGTACTTAATGTTTATAAGAAAATTGGTATGGTGAAAGGTAGATACTTGTTAATGACAGGCATTATCATAATGCTTAAGCATCTGGATTTTTTATTTTGCATTAAAAAAGTAGAAAACGCATATATTCAAATTCTTAGTTGAGATTAATTTTTATATGTTAATATAGGTAATTTATGCAGTTAAAAAATTGCGTTTATTTACCAATGAACGAATTTAATAAATTTGGGGATGAAAGGTAACTAGAAGTAATCTACCACTTCCTTAAGATTGCTGCTAATAAAATGGGGTTTTAAATTTAATCTTTAAAGAAAGATTTATTTTTACTACATGGCTATCCATAACCTTTTTTTAGGTAAAAAAAGATAGAAATAAAGTCAAACATTTCTAATAATAAATTATTTTAAGAAATTCTGAAGCCTGAAGGTTTAATGCTAATTATGTAAAACTAGTCAGCCGAAAAGTTTCAAGTCGTTTAAGAAAGATTTTGGTGGCATTTTTTAAAATTTTTGTTTGTTTAACACTGAGGCAATTCTTGATATACTCCTGAGATTCAGTCGGACTATGATTATCATGTTCTGTTAGGGACGCCAGGCTTATCCTTGAGAGTTCTATACAGGATGTGGCTACCAGCCCAAGGGCCTGAATGTGTTGCATAACAGCCGAGCCTACGGGATTATGACAATTTTACATTAGTTTATACATATGCTAGATGTAATGCAAACGTGACATCTTTCAGGTTAGATAAAACTTCTTTTTAAATTAGCATTAAATTAACAGAAAAAGCTGCATGCGTTTTGGAAACATATGGTTTTCGATTCTTTAAAGCACAGAAATATTCATTCATTGAATAATGTAGAAGGATTTTGTTTCTTAAATAAGACATAACTGCACGTAATTTTTAATGCTAAAATTAGAAATTAACGCTTTAACTGTTTTTATGCAAATTGAAATTAAGGAGAGTCTTAACCCCCTATACCGACAATGATAAATTGGTCATTTTCGATGCACCTTTTCTCAAAATCTGTCGTAGATACATGTTTGAAATTTTTTGTGTAATTAAAGTACACGTATCTGATTGCACCGAAATGAGCTTTTGAAACATCTTGAGTTTTAGAATAATTTGTAGAATATTGAATGAGGCATAGTAAAATATATTATTTTTCTAAAAAAAAAAAAAAAAAAAAAAAAAAAAAAAAAAAAACTTAATTTTTTTTTCTTGGTTTATCACAAAAGCTCATTTCTGTAAATATTAGGAAACGTAATAAATAAGCTGTAAAAACTTTACATTCCTTTGAGCATTTGTTCCTGAGAAAATGTAAATCGAGTATAAAAAAATATCATATTTCGGAGAAAACCGCGTTTTTATGTAAAAATCCACATCTATCAAATTGATATTCGATGATAAATTGAAACTACATTTCTTACGGCTCTAATTTTCATAGAGATTAAAATATGTTATTTTTAGAAGGCTAAAAAATGTGTAGAGAATTTGAAAATGCAAAAATCCCAAATCACCATTTTTTGAAGATTTTTGAATTCCAACACCTCTTAATTCCACTCAATCAAAATATTAAACACATTGCGATCTGGTGCGTGCTTTAGTTGTTTCTTGATTTAAGGTTTAATGAGCAAATAAAACATTATTTTCTAATTATTTCTGACAACCGAATGCCTTTTAAAGTATCTTAAAGCCATTTTGCTACACATACCTCCACATAAATGTATTATATTTTTTGTCCTTGGAAAATCTATTACAAATATATATTTTACGACCAATCTGCTGTTAGCATCATTCAAAGAATGGCACTATTGTAGATAAACTAAAAAACGAATTTTCATAGTAATGGAAATGTGTAGTCGTCGGTGGTTATTTGCGCTTCACCTTGCTATAAAATTGGAACGTTTGCACAAAAGTATTGGACGCGCCTTAAATGTTTCTTTGTTGTGTTTATAGATTAAATTTAGATAATGTTTTAAAATAATTATTCTGAATCCAAAACCTTTTATAAAACATCAGATGAATATGGGTTTGACACTAAACTTTGTCTCTGATAGACGCAGATTTTTACTTTTTAACACAGCTGTTTCCTGAATTTTTCATGTTCAGCCTCTGGCAACGTTAGCTATAAAATAAAAGCATAAAAACTGTAAAGATTGCAAAACAGTGTCAATTAATTGTAATATTTTGAAAAGGTGTGTTTAGAATTTGTAACAAAATTTTAATACTCGCTCAGTGATGCAACGATATCAAAAGATTGAGTGAAATCCTATTAAAAATTTAATAATAGAATATAAATAAAACTATTTTCTTTTATTGAGCCTGTTGCTACTGGCAGAGTAAGACATCTTTGTCATATTTTTCCTTATTTGCTTTACAAATCATTTTGCATATGCGGATGCTTTATTTTCCGTGTTATGTTAATTGATAAACTATTGAAACAAAATTATGCTTTAGATTTAGTTTAATTTAAAGTTATAAAGTTTTAATCTGTTTAAAGAAATTGGAATACATTCTTACAAATGTACAAAGCTTTGATAAAAATATTCAATGACTGTGTAGAAACATTAGATTATTTCGAAGCAGGAGACATGAAAAATGAGCAATGCCCTCGCCGGAACTCGAACCACGGACCTCTCGAATACGCGGGGAGCGTGCTGACGACTACACCACGAAGGCATGATAAGAAGGCGGTAGAAATACCTTATAAGAAAGCATGATATTTTAATGTATGGTTTTAAACAAACTGCATTAAAACATTGTTTCATGTGGTCGCGCAGTTGTCACTTAGATAATCATCAAGAGAATAGAAACATAAATTAATAAGAGTTATTTTCGTATTTATTGTTTTTAAGATAATTTCACTGGGAAACATAATCAATATATTAGTGAAAATAACCTCTAGGTTTTACAAGATTATGATGCTCTATTCGTGGTTCGTTTGTTTCTGTGTAATGAATATTACATAATGCAATTTATGATACAAACCAAATTACAAACTTAATTCAACATTTTTCTCATCTAAGAAAAGAATACAAAATGAAATGAGCAGAAATTTGAGAAAAAATGAGCGACGTTATTACCCTGACAAATGCTTCCAGCGGCGAACGCTTATTTTTAACTTTTACTCTTCTTCTTTACTTGCACAGTATGCGTAAAGAATGTAATTTTACACAGCGTTCTAAGCTGTTTTGCTAATTCCACGTTCGAGGTAAACATTTTATGTAACATGTATCATTAACAATTTTGTGCGAAGAAAAGCAAACTTACCAGCAAAATTACATCCAGATGTTACAATGCCAACATTACTTTAAAAGCAACAAAAGAGAATTCTGCATTCCCCAATTTCACTTCCTTCATTTTACATATTATTTATTCTTTTCTCTTTCGTGGAAAAGGGCAAAATTGGAAAAGCATTTGTGAAATTGCAATATAGCTTGTTGGAATTTTTAATTCGACTGGGAAAATTTTCAATGTAACAAACAAATTCCTTAGATCTGCGTCATTTACCTTTATTGTATACCGAAAATTAATCGCGCATAGCTTTGGGAAAGATAAGCAGCAAGCAAATGCCAGTTGTATGAATTCTTTAAAAATAAAGAATAAATGAATGGATGAACGCGGCAGCAAACTGAAAAAAGAAGAAGCAAATTACAAAACAAGCAAATAAAACATCCCCTCGCACTCCCAGATAGATCCCTGTCCAAAGTATCATGCTTCGATGCTTTGCAAGAAAAGCATGGCGCAGCGAGCAAAAATTTCGGAAACAGCGCAACTACTTCAAGAATCCGAACGCCTTCATTCCAGGAGACGTGCAGAGCGAGTTGTGAGGGGAGGAGCGAAAGGTGAAGGGGATGGAGGAAGGCAGAGAAAGTTCCAATATGGCGGACATTAGATTCCTCAGGGGTGAAGGGTGATGCATAGCAGACGACAACACTGCTATAGCCTTTTCTCCATTATCCACTGGCAGGACCTTCCGCTGCTTATGGCAGAGACAAAAGGTATGTATGCTAGGTGATCCTTTGTTATTAGCGGTATGTTGAGGGCTGTAGGGAAAGAGGAAAAAAACAGATGAAAACAAATACTTTTTCGAATTAATTTATAACGCCTGCTTTGTTTCAAAACAAAATGTGCGTTTAGTAAAAAGTAATTAAGCATGCTTTAATTTAAAAAATTTAAGAACTTTTGAAACACATTATTGAACTTTAATATCATTTTTTGAAAATGTTTCAAAATTTTCAAGAAAAATTTACTTAGCAAATTATAATTAATTCTCAACTAAACGCATTCAATAATTGTTGAAATTTTGTTTCGTGAAACTAGAACTAAATTATTGTCCCCTTAATTTTCTATAAATAGGGAAAAAAATTTAACCGTTTACCAGTTATGCTTACAAAGAGAATAAGTATGAAGTAGAATGATACATTTTATGACATGAAAATTAAATTTATTGGTTTTAATTTTGATCATGAGAAATATTATGGAATATTTGTTGCGTCTTCAGCAGTTTCAGAAAATTCTTTATGGCATTATGTCTTGAAATTCAAACAATTACGTAATAAACGAGCAGCCATTAAAATTTAATAAGCAACATTAAATTTACTAAAATTTTTATGCGTTTATGCTAGTGATTTATTACATATTAAATGTAGAAATATTAATCAGATAGTTATGATTTTAATATCTTGTTAATATAATTTAAGGTGAAACTAAATTAAATTATTTTGATGTTAGAAAAGTGGTCGAGAGCTATCCGCTTAAGAAAAAAGTGCCTTCGTGGAAGATTTTCTAAGATAAGGAGAAATTACGTGCTCAAAATAGTAAATTAGCTTTGTAAAATTCTCTGGCGGAGATTTTATTTTATATGTGTTGATAAAAAACAATCTATCTCCTAAACGTTATACAACAAAAATTTATTATCATTTCAGAGTAAAATTATTTTGGATAATAAAAGATTGAAACACCAAAGTATTAACAGTTTAACCAGTATTTTAAAATTGGTTAAACTAAATATATATTTTTGAAACAAAGGGAAAAAATAATTATATTAAAATGCTGTTTCATGAATCATTCAGGAAATTAATTACTTCGAAAACGAAATTGATAATTAATTTCCAATGACGAAATTAAAGAAGTAGGCGAGAGTGCTCCTTAAAAATATATTTACAGATTTGAAAAGTGTTATTTATATCTTCATTGAAATTCATTATAAAAAGGAAACTAGATTTAATCTTAATATTTTGCGGTATATTGCAGGAAGCATAATGTAATAAAATGTAATGCTTTCAGTATTTCCCCCTAAATTTCCTCAATGCAAAACTAATCATACACTCTCTCTGTTAAATACACATTTTATAAATAACGTTCAGAATTTAAAAGATTTGATTGCTAATAAACTGAACGAAAGTCATAACGTAAGTACTTCAGTGAAGAGTAAGTCAAAAATTAAATCAAATGTTTGTTAAATAAATTTTTTGAGAATTGCTTTCAATCAAAACAGATGAATAAATGAAAAATCACTTTTATTAAACGGTTCATAATTAAAAAATTTAGTTTTAAAATTTGGCAAATAATAAGAGTAAGTAAAATCGTGGCATCTTTACTAATTTTTGGTTTTCTCATTAAGTTTAAATAATAAATAGGTTTTAAATCTTTAAATATTATACCTTACAAGAGCATTGAAAAGTACTATGCTATTTTTAAGTAGACAATTTCTACATAGTGAGGTTGGAATTCATTAAAAAGTTTATTTATGTAAAGCGTTATGACAAAAGCGACTGCCTGAGAATTGTGTTCATTTTTTAGCCCAAAGGAGTGTTAGCTCAGAAGGGCTATTAAACGGCATTTTACGTCGGTTCAAAATAAACGGCGTATCACTTTTTAATTGTTGCCACCATATATTATAGCCCTGTATTATGTTTAAAAAGTTAAATGATGAAGAACTGTAAATATGTTTCTCACACTGTAAAAAACGAAGGTACCTAGAGTCATCAAAGTTTTAATAACATAGTCCTCCACTTGAGCATGGGCACCTGAAAGCTCAAATTTGGAATTTGGAATACTGTCTATTTTATATTTTGTAAAACATTAACGAAAGTTTGATTAAAAGACTCAACAATTTCAAAGCGAGCACTATAGGGAATAAAAACACTGTAGCACTATAAAGAAAATAAAATAATGTGGAAATAAAAACACTGTAGGAAATAAAACATAATAAAAACACTGTGGAAACACTATAGGGAATAAAACATTTTTATCTTCTATGGGCGAGGCTGTCTATTGTAAATTCTAAAGATATGCAGATTTTAAATATTTTCATTCTAAAGTGGGATTAGCCCCAATGCTCTCGAATCGTGTATGTCTCTGTAAGTGAAAAATAGCTCTTTCGGGAGTAATATAAAATCTGAAAGCTTTCAGATTTTATTTTAAATGTAAGATGAAAATTTCATAGCCTCAATGAGTTATGAAAATATTAACAGAAAATTTGCGTCCGAAAATTTCTAACTAACACTAGGATCTTGAAAGTAGATTATGGTATATATTTATGTATTACAAACAAGAAACTACATGTAACACATGTTAACAGATATTTTATATGTAATCAAAATTAGCATGCATATTATTATTATTTTTAGTCCAAAGGGATTTGAATCCCGAAGGACTATTAGTTTCGTTTTGGCATTTTGCGTCGGACTCATAAATGTCGGTTCACTTTTCAAACTGTTGCCACAAAATGTTAGAGTCCTGCATTATATTTGAAGAAATTAAATAATGAAAAATCTGCATAAATGTATGTATATTTCTCGTATTGTGATAAAACAACGGTACTACATAGAGTCATCGAATTTTGAATAACGTAATCCTCCAACGAATATGAGCATGTGGAAGACCAAATTTGAAATTCGAAATTTGTTTTATGATCCTATTTTTTAAAACTTTGACGAATTTTTGATTAACAAACTCAAGGATTTCAAAGCGAGCAATGGCAACGTTGTGCAGAAAAAACATTTTTATCTCCAGCGCGTGAGTCTCTGTATCGGAAATTCTAAAGATATGCTCGTTTTAAAACTATTTTGCGATATTGCTGTTGCACTGGATCTTATGGTTTAAGTGCGAGGAACATGATATTTAATAAAGAAAGGTAACACACAAAATGTTAAAAAACGCCCCTTTGGACGTAGTTTAAAATCTGAAACATTTCAGATTTTTTTTTTTTTTCTTTTTACATATTCATAACATTTGCGCATTAGTGGAAGAAAAAGGAGAGGCAAATAGAGGCACATCATTCGCCGTTTTTCAGATTTGAAAAAGGATGCCGTTATTAAATTTCTTGTTAATAGTTTTCGGATTTAATTTTTCGTTATGAAATTAAGTACATATTTCCCAAGTTTTCTGGACATACATTAACTTTACTGTAAAGAATATACCTGATCAGCAAAAAGAAATAACTGAATGTATAGAAATTTTGTACAGCAAAGTATAACTGAATAATTACAAAATTATAATATTTCTTGAATATTTTGTGGGTGCGAAGAACTAGAAAATATAGTAGATAAGCTAAGTTTAATGTGGAATAAAATGAGAAAAATATATTTTTATTTTTACACAGAAAAATATCTTGTTATCCGTAAAATACGTTAATTTATCACTTATTATGTCAATTACAAATGACAAATTAAAAATACAAACCATAAATTTCTTGAGCATATTATTTTTGACTTAAATGATACAAGTACTGGTAGCATATATTTGGATTATTAAACTTTGCAAAAAAAAGTATATTAATGTAGCTCCACCAGGAACTTAAACCGCATGATTACGTAACATCATGGAATTAAGTTATTATTCTCTTACACAGGCAACATTTGAAATACACCATATGGGCCCGAATATAAAGGCAGATTTTCATTTTCAAGTGAAAACCATACCGCCATATTTGAGGATCCTAACATTTAAAAATATATTACTTAATGACAAACTTTTGCATTAAAACGCTTTCTTAAAAGTATTGGATTTAGAACATTTAAGAATGTTTCTCTCTGGCTCCACAACATACAAAAGTCGTATAGATGAGATCGTTTTATGTGAAACTGTGTTATATTTATATGCAAATTCGTTTAAGATTTTGATATTATCATGTACTATTAAACTCTTTGCGCTGAATTTATAAACGCAGAATAATCATATTCTAGAGATTTATATATAATTAATTATAAGGCGTCATTAGATTATTTCAGTTTGAAATTACTGCTTCTAAAGTGCATTGTAACTTCAAATAAATTATCTACATATTTATTTATCTTCTGCATATCAGTTAACTACTTAAAATTAACAAAGCAACAACCTTGTGTTTGGCGTAGATTCAGCCAAGAACTCTATCGATTCAAATTCGATTATTTTTAATCAACAATTTGTTTAGTATTGTTACATTAATTTAACAAGAAATTTTATATGCATATAAGTTATGTATAAAAATAAAGTGGGAACAAAATGGATTATATATGAATAAATATACAGTCATGCATTTTAATGAGAATTTTAGATTTAAAAATACTGTTTACGTCTTTTTTCTGTTTCAAAGTTCCAAATGTCCATAAATGTTTTTATATTAAATCAATAATCTTACTAGAAAACTTGCGAATTCAGAGTGTTAAAGTATTTAGAATTAATGGAGGATAATTGTTTATAATGCACTTCACTAATTATGCGTTCATTTTAAACAATCGGAAAAAAATGAAAACAAAAATTTTAAATTCCATTGAGTTTAGTTACGCGCTCAATATAACAAGAGTACCAATTAATAATAAATATTTATCATGTGAAATTTAATGTATAAAAATGTTATGTGACGAATGTGTGCTTAAACAATCAGATTAAAAAGAAATAACAGTAAAGAATGCGAAATGCATATAAAAGAGAATACTCGTTTGAAAGAGTGAGAAACCTTATAGGGTTTTTTAACTTAAATAAAAAAATAAACTTACTACAAAGGCTATTAAAAGTTAATATTAAAACTGTGAGGAATTACTGCATTCCCTCGTGGTAGCTTTTGTCGTGTAAGTAATATACTGATCAGCTAGCAAGCGAAAATGTGCGGTTCGAATCATGGGAAAATACATTTTATGGCTACAAAAATGCTAACAGTCTACCGAAACTCATAGAAAATTATTTTTTAAAAGCCTATGTGAAGAAAGGTAAGAGATATTATGAACTAGGTTCAGAGATCATTCCTGTAATTCTTGTTCAACTTTGCTCGAAAGTTAAGGATACAGCTAGAATGTATTGCAAGAACCATTTATTATAAAAGTAAGTTACTCAACCGTAAGAATCCACAAACCACATATCCACCGCATTGTACCCTTAACTTAAACTTCTGGTTCCTTTCTTCCTAAGCTCTAGATTAATGTTCCTCCCGTCGTGTGATCCCTCATTGCTGAAGATCATCATCTTCACAGTCTTGGTTCGTTTCTGATAAAACCATTTCCCCTCTTAATATTCTAGGCTCCACTGCGATGCGAGTGTTGCCACCTGGGTATCATTAATAACGGAGCATAATGCGACTTGCGAGGACGAATGGGAGCACATTCCGCGCTACACCGTAAAGCGGACCACGTGATGTTGATACGCAATCAGTACGCCTCTAACAAGGCGGAAGAGGCTCTATTATCGATGACGTCTGCATCTGATAATTTCGCCGGAAACCTAGGCACAGAAAGCCATGTTGTTTGTGTTTTATGATAGTCTAAGGGTAGTCTCCAATGTAGTTATCTGTAGTTGCAGGAACGTGGAGCTAACGGGTTCCCAATTAAGCTTTCTCTCATTCTGTGGACTGATTTCAGATAACAAACACATAACAATCATATAAATTTAATGAATATATTATTTGTAAAATATATTGTTTTTATTCCTAGGATTATCTGATCTAAATTCACTTTCCTGTAGTAAGATATCTAAAATGTAAAGTACGTTGCAGTCTTTCTATGTTACAGTTAATAATCGTGAAAGGTTAACAAAGGAAGTAATTCCTACAGTGATATTAATTTTCTTGTAATGCTTAGCATTTCTACAAGCTTGAAGTCTTTTTAAACGGTTCTTTGAAATATTTAACAAAGAAAGATTTTTTCATAGTTTGGGAAATAAAGTAGACAATTTGAATAGCTTAGCGAATAGCTTAGCTCTGTCTGATAAGTAGTCCTCAAGAGATAAACATTACATTTTATTTTTATGTGATGGAATTTCAGAATTAATTAATACATTACAGATAATCTCACGTTCTTAGAGTACATAACAGCATCCACGAAACATAACATAACCTTAATTAAATATTATTTTTCTCAAAAAGAGCTAGGCATCGAAATAAATATATATTTTATAATATTTGTATTACTCTTCTTTCGAGATACAATCTTTAACAGGTTGAGTTATGTGAGACACCTGTTGGTCATCATGGGTCATCGGGTATACTATGTATAAAGTAGTTTCCACATTTTTCGTCTTGATAATTAGACTTCGATTCTCGGCAAAAGGGTTGGCAGCATGGTGTTAGGTGATTTTACTCATGTGTAAAATAAGTACTAAATGCTTAAAATGAATAAAAGAATTCATCTACTTCGAAATATCGCTAATTGCACAAACGTTATGGTTTCATTTCAAGTCTATGTATTAAAACGTTCCAAATGGTTGGCTGCAGAAGACCACTCTAGAGATTTATCTTCGCGTACTTAGCTGTACGATATTTTAGACTTTGGAACACACAGTTAGTATTCATGAACTCGTCATGCTACCGCAAGATGCTTTAGTTAACTAGAAGAATTTATTATACTGATTTTAAAACGCAGGAATTGACAAATTCCTTTTCTAAAACGCAGAATGCTTCTAGAAAAATTGCTGAAATTTTAGAGGCAGGAAATAAAATAAATGAGCCATACCCTTTACGAGACTCGAATTGGGAACACTCTGACTGCCAGACAGTGCTTTCCAATTATACCATCAATGTCGTGCCCAATTATACCATTGACCATACGCGGTAATAAGGGAGAAAATACATTACTATCTTACACAGTTAAAGGGCGACTAGGGAGAAGGGAAGCCAATCGTCTCGTACTAACGAATTATCGTCCATCACCTTTTAATTTGAGCGCTATTTATAGTGCCATTTTGAATTTTTGAAACAGGAAAGATGAGATAATCCGCTAAAGTATTGCCGAGATTCGAACTCCAGACTTTCCGGACGTGCTACTCTTTATCTTCCTGCCAGACGTCCACACCTTCCTGCCATCGGGAGGTGCTTTCGAATAACGGCAAGTGGTAAGGAGGTAGAAAATACTGTATTACTGCTGCTTTTAACTCACAGTTTTTAAGAATGAGCTAATACCTGCTAGACGGTATGTCGCATAAAAGTTCGTGATCGTGAATTTAAAAATGTAAGATATTTTCTTCCCTTAGGTGAATATCTAAGGCGCATGTGATATGCATATTAGAAGTTAGAAAATGTCAGAGCCCGATTAATCGTTTGTAATTATTCAATTCCCCAAAATTGTTATTTAACGTGGAGCAGCTGGGCTTGTTAATGAAGGTTCGATAAAACAAGTAAGTATTTCTGAAAATTTTAGAAAATTATGAAAATTTCCATCGAAAAGACTTATTAATTCCTATTTAATTAGTTTAGGTTCCTTGAAATGTGTTATGCGTCTAATATGCGTCATCATATTATTAGAAATCTTTGCATTAGACCACTTTTCGCGTTAATGTTTTTGATAATCATTGACTGCTTGGGTGCAAATATTTCGATTAATTTTACAGTTTATAGTATCACCTTAATAATAATTGTTGTCCTCGCTATGTGCATAACATTCCGTACTTTTCATTTACTTACGGAAAGGCTTTTTAAAAGTAAATTCACATCTAAGGAAATTTACAGATAACAAAATTCAATATATAAATAAATGTAAGAAATGAGATAATGAGAAATGAGTTATGTTATGTTATATTTCAAACGTAACTGAGCAATTGGTATTAAAACTTGAAAGGGACACCGAGGCAATTTTAAATAACATAGGATTTTATAAAGACTCAAGTGTAGATAGACTTTCAATTTAAGCTAAAATAATGTTTCTGGGCGAAGTTGCTTTGGAATCTACAAAAATGGAACGAATTGATAACATATATAAATAGAAAGATATATATATACCTTTCACATACTTATGCACTGCTAAGTAATACAAAATAATCACATACAATTCTTAAAATATCGCTTAAATATTCAGAGTACGCCAAACGTTGGGTTATCAGAATTTGGAAGAGTTTGCCATGCGCGACTTGAACACGCTATTTGCATTTCTATAGCAGATCATCAGATAATAGCAGATAGTAGATCATCAGTAGCAGATCACTGAGCATTGACAGGGTTCGGCTTTCAGAAAAAGGCCCCTCGCCAGTGGCCGAGTGGTTAAGACCGCTAATTACTCCATAGTTTAAACCGGTATCAGTCTTAAGTGAATAGGCTGGATGTATGGTTTGGTTTCGTAGATCTCCGCATGTGTATCATAAATAGGAGTCATTTTCTCTCAGAACGTTATCCACAGAGGCATCCCTTCCTTAGGCAGATAGCCGTCGTATGATTTGCCGCATTCAAGCAATTGAACATAACCTAACCCCGCAAAAGGCATGGAGCTACCATATTTGGGTTTGCACACGCAAGCTAGTTTCTCATAAAATTATCTTCACGAAAGTATCTTTCTTAGAACAAATAACACTTGTGCTTTTCTATAATCATTAGCCAATCAACTAATATCCAACAGGAGAGAAAGATACTTTTCTGTGTGTACTTAGCCCAATGGAAATTCGAAATGGTACTTATTGAGCGTAATGGTTTCAGAATATCTACTAAAATGGAATGCGACAGTACTGGAAAATGGCGACTATTCTTTTTACGTTTTTCCAGCTGAATTTTTCTCATTTCCACTTTTGAAATCTGAGATAATTATCTCAGCGGTTCAGAGATTTTCCCCTGTCACAAGAGCTCCAAAGCATTTACTAGCAGCTTTATGAACATTACCAGAACTTACAGTTACTAAAAGTGATTGTTTTGAAGGAATTGTAGTGCAAATAATTTCACATATCACCATTTCTGTAAAGAGGCCTGGGAGGTTTAAGTATGGCATAATATATTCAAAAATTTGAAATAATTTATATGTATGCAACTTGAAAATTAGTCGTTAATTACGTGTTGCAGAAAATTTCAAACTATAAATGTATTTATCAGTCTTATGTAAAACTTGCAGACATTAACGAGAAGTGGTAGTATCGTATTACGTACCGCTAATGTCTGTAATTTCTTTCTTGTGGGGTTGATCTGGTTAGTCAAAGTTGCTCTTTTGGGATTCTTTAATTTGTGTAAAGTATAAATGTAGAAATTGCGTTATAAAAATTATTCCTGCATCCTCTCAGTAATTATATTTATCTTTTGATAGTTTACAATCGAAAACATTGCGGACAAAACAACGCAAGACGAAAACATCGTCTTGAGTTGGTTCGTGGGAGAACGAAAACATCGGGGGGGGGAGAAGAAAGCAAAGAGAAAGCATAGATGTTCTAAAACATCTTTTGATATAAAACAGCGTCTTTGAAAATAAAGCGGTTTTTCAAAAGCATCGCAGTTTAAAACATCGTCGTAAAAGTAATGTGATAAAAAATAAAGCACCTGCTAATTATAACATAACAATAACATGGCAGATATGTGTTTTCAGGTTCTCAGTAGTGTTGCAAATATATATCCGTATAATGAGTTGTGAGCAGCAGAAGGAATGATGAATATTATGTGCCTCTATATTTCATATTTTGGGGTTAATTAATAATTATTTTTATTTAAATTGATCGGTTATTGAATGAGTGCTTAAGAAAACTTAAGCACTCTTTAACCGAAAATGAGTGGAAAAGTAATCCTACTTATAGCAATTAATAGATTTTAAAAGTTATTATTTAATAATCTCCTTTATGAAGTTTTGTTGACAGATTCTTAAGAAAAATGTAGAATAAAAATGTAAGAAAATTGCATATGAGTAACTGCATGAGGTTACCTATATCACAATTGATATTAATGTCTCTTTGTTAAGCTGATATTATTTGAGTAAAAATTAAATCTCGTTTTGTTTGGATTATCTAAAACATTTTGATATAGGTAACTTGATACAGTTACTCATATTAGATTTTCTAAATTTTTAGGCTCTATTTTTCCTGAAAAACTGCCGCAATATTATAAAAGAGATTACTTAAATAATGCTTTTAGTAATCAACGTATAAATTTAGAATTATATTACTGCTATGCTTAGGACTAATTTTCTACATATTTTCAGTGTTTGAATGCCTAAGATTCTTTTTCATTTTCTTAGTAAAATATTATTAATTAATCCAAAAAATAGGAATTTAGGTAGAAATATTCATGTGTCGTTCTCGGACTGACAAATCATTATGCAAATGTTTATTTAAAGCATTTTAAACCTGAAAAACACACGTCTGCGATGTTATCGCTATGCGATGATTGTAGATATTTTACTTTTTTACCACAGTAATTTTACTGTGATGTTTTAAAACTGCGGTATTTTCTCATTGCTTTCTGTTTTTCCACGTGCTTTGTATGACGATACTTTTGTCTTACTATGCTTTTACTGCAATGTTTTCGGCGGACAACCTCTTGGTAGGCTACAACGTTTGGGAATAAAATTTCTTTATTGCAATTTCAAACGTTTACTGTTTACAACTAGTTTTTCAAGATTGATAGCTTTGTTTATTATGGTTTTTTGCTTTGAAAAAGCACGTTATTGAGTAGATAAACTTACTAATATTTCACAATTTAAATAATTTTCACAATTTTAATTAGGATTCATCATGTCGGTTATGGAACGCTATAAAATGTGAGTATAGCCAATAAACAAGATTAAATACATGAAAAAATACGATTTAAATATTGGATATATTAATATTAATTAAATAATGTATATATTTTAGTTTCAAAAACCGCATTTAAGTGTCAGCGCCGCAATATATTTGGGTGAGATTGCAAAATGTTTTCCACAGTATTCTACGTAAAAGCCGAGAAGTCAATGTAAACTTATTAATGCAGACTTAGCGTTATTTTAAACTAGCATCTACTAGACTGGCATAAAGTAATGGCTACCTAAAACTCGCATGAAAAGCTAAACTTAGTATACAGCATTACAGTTTACTTATTCAGAATTTCGGCGAAACGTAGAGGAACATTTAAAGCATATTTAATAAACTAAATGAATGTCTATCTGTTTAAAGAATTCTTGCATTTTCTCAAACAAAATTTGAAGGACTTCCTTTGCGTTTCCTAAAAAGAATTCAGTAAATATTTTCAGTGTACAAAAACGGTAGCTTTGATGATAAACTATCTTTGCCAACATTTTCTTATTTGAAACGAATCGTGATATGTACTATCAAGTTTATATAATATCTAAGAACTATGTATAATATATTATATAATATCTAAGCAATATACAATGTCTAAGAAAGCAGTCGTATTTTGTGAATTTGACTTCTTTTCTTACGATAATTCCTGCTTGCCTTTTAACTCTAGTTTGTGCCTAAGAAATGATTGAAAGATTTCCTTAAGATCTTCATTCTTAAGCAACACTGCAATTTTATTATAGACTTGAAATTACCTTTTTACTTTATCTTACCTATTAGGGCATCATAATTTTATGACCAGCTTCTACATTAAAAGAATAAATTTATGTTTTTGTATGTCTTCATACACACTGTCTGAGCTACTCCAAAGCTACGAATTGGTAAAATCGTTATCGCTAGGAAAAAAAGAAAGCATTTAAAAATTTATTATTTGCTTGATTTTGAGCAAATTGTCGTAATAATTTCTACATAATAGTTCTTTTGTATGCATTTTTTGCTCTTGGCTAATGTCTAAGTATGAAGAACTGGTAAAGAACGTTAGGAAATGCATGTCAGTGAAAGCATCAAAAAACGCAGATACCAGATTTTGAAGTGGAACAGGCGATATAAGATATCGAATTCACTGTAAAGTATCACGTCCTATCTTCAGAAGTACACCATAAAATCTGCGAAGATATTTGATCAAAACGATTGCACATTTGGTCAACATAATATGCATGTTTCTGAAGCAAAGAACTTTGCTATATGATTCTGCAAAGTATGTTTTCTCATCAAAAAGCACACGTAGAGAGAAATCCCATTTATATAAGCATCGCATTATGCGAAGCATTCAAAATATCATCTTCCAAAATGCGAGTTAGATTTATTTTAGTAAATCGTTGAAATTCACATTGATGTTTCATGACTTTGCAGTTTCGAACAGCAGCGAAAGAATTTTCAAAATTATTTGGAATAATGACTGCTTTTATATGAATGTTGAGCAGCAGTCCGGATTGTTCCAACATATGTGAATATGACATTATTTAGACAGTATTAACTACTTGCTTTAAACTAAGCTTCTATAATGCCTATATTATACCACAAATTTTCTCTAGATAAAACTGAATTTTTAAGGACTGTTAAATATTTCGAAATCTTGAAACAAGTGTTGCTTCCTCAGCATCTATACTATTAAAATCTGTGCGCGTCTGCTTGTTTGTTTTATAATGTATTTCTCCCGCCTTCTTAGCATGCCTTTGTGGTGTAGTGGCCTGCAAGCTGGGCGCGTATTCTAGAGGACTGTTTTTCGATTCCCGGCGAGGGCGTTGCTCATTTTTTCACATATCGTCTGCTTCCAAAATACCTAATGTCTCTATAGTGGCGCCCGAACTATAGAGTGGTGGTGGATGATGATTCTTCACTACCGGGATTTGGCGACTCGGTCCCCTAAACCCCAGTCGCCCTTTAAAAGGGGGAATATATAAGGTATTTCTCACGCATTTTTAACATGCCTTCGTAGTGTAGTGGTCATCAAGCTGGGCGCGTATTCCAAAGGTCCGTGGTTCGATTTCCGGCGAAGGCATATCTTATTTTTTCACTTCTCCTTCTTCCAAAATATACCTAATGTCTCTACAGTTTATTTTTGGTATTATCTCATCCGGAATGGCAGGCAAATGAGCTTCGAGAGAAGTACCCCCCCCCGGATTGCAAAAATTCGTGGAAAGCCGTTTCGACCATTCTCATCTTCATACGATTTTAATTAGCTAAGATATTAATTAAAAACTCAGAGAAAGCTCATTTTCGTCCTCATATTTCTGAGTGGCGCCAGTCTTGCACGCTGAAGATAAAAATCTGCTTTATTTCGGCAAGCGTTGCTTCTGTTCGCTTTTAAATCGTAGAGTTTGTTAATAAAAAATTAGTAAGTTTTACAAAATCTAAAATAAAAATAATATTCTCAAACTTTAAACATGTTATTATTATATAAGGTCATATTCTGACATTGAAAAAAAAAACGCAATTGTATATGACGCCACTGTATGTCTTAAGTTGTCAGTTAATGTCAGCATTTCAAATAAATAGCTGCTGTTAGCAAATTTTTACTTCCTTCTACGAAGTAAAAAGGAAGTATTGTAATCGCAAAAAGTTTCAGGCAGCATATTTCAACGAAAATATCCATTTTGACTGCTATCGAATGAAATTTAACAATGTTTTTACGCGACATCTGTACGTAAGGACAGAATAAAAGACTCTTTTACTCAAAAAAATTATAAAACTGATTTAAAAGGCATTCTAAAGAGAATTTTTCGTGGTGTCTGTACGTACGTACATACATACTTATGTATCTCGTATAACTCAGAAACGAGTAGCCTCAGAACATTGAAATTTTGTATATAGAACTGCTATAACATGTAGATGTATTTTGGTTGCAATCGGCCGCACCAAACGTATATAAATATATTTATATATATATCCACTATGTTACCCGGCTCAGTGATCTCGGTTTCTCTACTCTTATAAGTCTGTAAATTGTGCATTTTTTGCTTTAAAAATGATTCAATTATGTTGTTCTTATCTTCCGATTAAGGTTTTTACATAAGTAAATCTGCATGCAATATTTTTAAAGTTATCAACAATTTAAAAGTTGTTTAAGTGCGGCTAAGCCTAATTATTTTTTTGATGGAGGCCATGTTTATCTATATTTGAAACTTGCAGAATAGCAGATTTATTGCCAATCTAGAGAAACTAAGCTTCACAACAACAAAGATAACGCCTTCTTTTATTATTGCGATTTAAATCATGCTTAATCCATTCTGGAATTTATTCGAGGAAATAAGTGTTTAAGATTTACTTTGTAATTTTTAATATAGGTATTTTGAGTTTTTATGTATTTTTGCCTTGTCGCGAAGTGAAAACTAAATTAATTGAATGAGAAATACTCAATCGTCTATGAAAAACTGTTTCTTTTTTGTTTTGTTTGCTTGATTTCTTTTATACATCGTTCTAGATTTATTATAGTATTTGAATAGAACATGTGGCAACGATTAGATAATTCTTCAAATGATATAAATTTTGTGCATTCTGGGTTATAATATGAACGAAATATAATGCTGTTGAGGGAACCTAGCGCCAGAGTGTCGCTATGGTAAACAAATTCAGTGAATTTAAAAGAGTGCATTTATTCTATTGTTTTTTATGCGCTATCGACGAAGATTTAATTCAATCCAATAAAATGTAAATGAAATGCAAGAAAAAATGCGTATAATGTAATATTCCGTACAAGGAAGTCATGTGGTGTACACATCAGATTTTTTAGTGTAGCCTGCACTATATATTGTTGCCACGTTAATTCTTTTAATATTGAGAAAATTTTCTTATATTACAAATCACGACGTCATGCCTATTAACGTGAAGTGTCAAAAGTTTGCTTCCTGGTTTGGCAATAAAAATATTATTTACGAACTGGTTGTTTCATGGAAAGAATGAACTAGTTTCTTTAATATTGAAATGTTTTCATACATTTGCTTTTCAGGGGTATATAGAACTTACAAATTTTGCTTTGGCTGCAGCCCGCTCATTTATCCGGCGTGCCGGCTAGTATACTTATAATAACCAAGAAATTTGTTTTGAAATTTACTTACGTAAATGTTGGAAGACTGCGGACATATTAGAGACACATTTTAAGGAGCCTTCGGTAAATAATAAATTATATATGTTAATCCATGTAATGTTTACAACCTACTTTTCTTGGTCACAGGGAACAATTGATCACAGATGGTGATGTAACAGTGTGCTTGTTCTTATATGTATTTCATATTTTTATGAAAGTTATATACTATCTAACATCTCATTTTCTAAAACTGACTATCACATTCTTCATAATCATCGGACCATTCTGATTAAAAAAATCGCGAAAGATGAGGACTTCACTTCAGGAAATGTTTAAGTACTTCAGGGACTTGAACCTTTATTGGAGGACTTTTCTAAGGAAAAGCTGCTCATATTCAAGTTACACATAGAGAAAACTATGGGAATACCCATGCCACTAGCTCGTTTGCTGAGATGTGAACCTAGGTAAATCACTCTTAAAGTCTTATAATCTATTCGGCCACTAGGTAACCTGTCTTGTTTAATATCTTCCCGTAAATAATCATTGAGATTCATTGTCTCTAGATATGAACAAAGTGTAGAAATTTTAAACTGGGCTATAATATTCACGCAGTTCGACATGAGTTAATGATGTACTTCGAAAAACGACCGACGCTACTCTCCTTAAACTGCCTGAAATCAAGCTTAAGTACTTTGATTTAATATTAATAACAATGCTAGTGCGTAGCTATATGAAGATTGTTTGGCATTTTAATAACAATATCAGTCTTACTTGCTATCTAATTCACACTTTCAGATTCTTACCTAGTGCTAAGTTTTAAGAATTGTTCTACTTAAAAACTTATTGCTATATCTGAATATCTTTTAAAAAATAAGTTTTCAGTGTTTTGCTACTTTCAATTTTAAAATGTTTTAGGTTGATTCTTGTACTCATTCTTACCTATATTGGAATCGTTTCACATATTTCTTTAGACTTTTGGTATGTTTCTTTTTAGTCTGTTTAAGATAACTGTATAGTAGTTTTGTTCTATTCGCATGTCTTCTGAATTTCGAACTTTCCTTTTTTAACCTTCTCTTCCCGCTCAAAGCAAGCCATTTCCATGGCTGATCTATTATAGTATACCTCCTGGACGATTTGTTCTGAATTCAGTTACCGACAGCAGTTTGCGGGAATAGGATCATTTCGCTGCGTGAATTGCTTACCATGGATTCAGGAAATACGTGAGTAAAAGAGAACTCTTTTGTTCGCCTGGCTTCCTGACGTTGTCTCGTTTAAATCGCCGTCTGCAAGAAAGAATATCGTTCCAGCCTTTCTAAGTTCGTGTATAAATTTCTAGTCAAATGAATTTCAATTTATTTTTTACAGTGTTGACTTTTAGGACACATAACTTAATGTATGTGTTAAATTTAAAAAGAAAATGTGTATTCACATAAAAAATGTTTCTTGCGTATTTTTTTTTTTTTTTTTTTTTTTTTTTTTTTTTTGTATTTCTGATTGAAAATTGTTCACTTGTCATATAATAGAGCATTTTTAGTGAAAAGAGCATTTTACTTACTTTGTAAGATGTTTAGCTTTTATTACTTGTTTTAAAAGTGACGCATATACGCGTAAATTAATTTTAAACAACAATATATCACAAAATAATTACTTATTTGCCGTTCTCGCTGCAAGCATAATTGAATGATACAACGAACCACTTGTGGTCAAACACAAAACATTTCGTTATCAGGACATTTTTAGTAATTCCAAAATGCATAGCGATCTTTCCCTTTTCTTTTTATCATATTTTCATAAGCTTTAACTTTCACACTCATTGTGATGTCTCCTTAGAAGTAAACAATTCCCCTCAAATTGCTCAAGCTCATGTTTTCATTCTTTCCCTTCCGTTAGCCTCATAGCACATTATAGCAATGTAATTACCTACGTGTTTGCAGTGCATTTCTTTGTCTCTGAAGAAGGGGGGTCCTTTAGACAGCAGTAGAGGTGCGAAGTACTACCTGCAATTTGCTTCTTTGGTCTATGTTTCATATAAAATAATTAGCATTTCTAGCTAATTTGTTAAGTCTACCGGTATTTGTTCCGCGACTTCAATCTAGTCGTGTCATTCTAGCCGTAAAAACATTACAGTTCTTACGACAAATGTTTATATTACCGCATTAAGCGAAGTCCTTGAAATACGATTATGGAGTAATTAATATGTGTTTTACCTCATAAAACTGCTGCAGTTTGATATATTACAGCGTCTAGACTACATAAAACCTGCATAATAAATATTTTGAATTTTCTCGGTTCATTCGTGCGTAGTGCGTAATCATCCTAGATATAACGAGTATTTCTGGAGATCAATAATTTGACGAAGACAGTTCATTTAAATATGACTCGTTTCTTTGTCATTTTATAATGAAATACCTATAATATAGCTTGATCATTTATTGGCTTTATCATATGCCATCAGCGTTTATGTATGCTCCGAACTTTAACAAGCTAAATTGGTGGAATGTAAAAATCACTTATATTCCACCAATTTAGCCTGATAAAGTTCTTATGAATGATTTAGCGTATTTTAGTATTTGTATCAAATATTGATGTTCAACGTTTAATTTGCAGGAATTATTTTCGTTAATGAATGAAAGATTCATCTTTGCATTCTACCGTGCGGAAAATTCTCGTGTGTAATAACCTCTGTACTTCTTTATCATTCATAAAATTAAGTAATAAATTCACATGATTATAATTTCTTTAATTGCAGGTTTGAGGGCTGAAATACAACGCGCCGGTTGAATACAATGTTTAAGAAAGTCATGAAAGTTACAAATTTCACAGAAATATCACTTAAAAAGTGAATTAAATATATACGTATCAACCGAAGCGAATGCACTGAAAAAATAAATTTAGCCTACAAAACATTAAGTCCAGAAGAAATTGAGTCAATAGAAAACTCACTCCCTCTAATAGGTTTTATATTTAAAGAAAACTATTTCAACAGTTTTATCTTATTCAAAATGTTATTGAAAACCTAGGGCGGCTTTTCATGTATAGAGCACTTACTTGGCCCAAACTGGTGTACTGTTCAGTCAGTTTTGGGTCAGCGTGGTATACAATATGATAAAAAATGATTCATGTTTATCAAGTAATTCTTGGTAGTTGTTCTGGCACCTTCAGAGTGTCCCCTGTACAGAATCTGTAAATAGAAAGTTTTAAACTTCTGTAAGCGTTCATCTTTATACTATTATTTTCCTGCAATACTGCCTTCTTATTATTGTGCTGAAGGCTTTCTATATATTCTGATTCCTGAAAGATTTTACATTTGCTATTTTCCCAAGCATTATTTTCCTACGTTCTTGCTTTTTCTATGAAGTTAGTTTGTTCGTTGGTTGAAGAATATATGTCTGGTTTGAATATCAAAACAATAAAGCATTTTCAATTCCTTTTCGTGGTGATGCATGAGTTACCTCTTTACACCAATTCGTAAAGGAGAGACCGGAGAAGTTATATACAAATTAGTTTTGAGTACGGACATGAATAATTAAATTATATGCAAGTATAATACAGTTGCATCAAAAGCCTGTAAGCATAAAACGTTATGACTGTAAATTATATTCGAAATTTTGGAATGTTTGAACTTGCTGTGCATTGCCACCTGAAATGCTTGCTGTACATTGCCACCTGAAATGCTTGCTGTACATTGCGCTCTCTTTTATTTCTAAACAACGTTGCCGAAATTTCATAATATGTGCATATATCTTCAATGCTTTGGGATTTTTAGAAATTATTCTTTGTCGAAGTTCTAAACCTAAACGGAAGCCTAAGAACTGGTGAAAATGATATATTTTTAATATTGTGTACTCGGATACGTCAGAATGAGAGAAATGAGCTTGCAAATATTCCAATAAGGAATCTTGTGAAAACGTCGGGCCCACCATCTCTTTATTCAGATGCAAAAAGATGTTGAACAGAGGATCCTTGAAAAATTGCAGTTGCTTTTAGAGTTTCCAACCTATAACAAGTTAGGAATTGTTAAATTCCAAGCAGAAAGTTGAGAGTAGAGAAGGAATCGGAAGGAGGAAGTTCGTTACTCACGTTATAAATCGGTATTTTCGAGAGAGAAAAATGTGCTTCCTGATATAAAATGTGATATTCCATTGTCTACAAAACATTCTTTAATTACCTGATTCCTTATCTTTACACAGTGTCCTTCAAAGGCTACTAAAATGTTTTACGAAACCTTCAGTTGATTTAATGGGTGAATCTCAGTTTGAAAAAGATTTCATTTTGAAAGCAGATAAAAGTTTATTATCATTTTCCTCTTGAGTTTATTTTCTGCTTTCGGTGTTATATGTTTCATAGATTTTCATACCTCCTTTATTGTGTTGGTTTATTATATATTAACCGTATCTTTTGTGCTTCGCTTTTATAACATCTATCTAGTTTATATGGTCATTTGCATGTTTTGGGAAAATATCATGTGTGATCTAATATTTTACATAGTATAATATTTTATTTATAATTCAAAAATTTGTTCTGACTTTTGCGTAGTGTCCTTAATATCTGATAATCTTCTAAAGTTACATGCCAAAAAAAGCTCGCCACTGCAACAAACAATGCAACCAAGTGTGGTTGTTTACAATATTATAGTATTTTGAAGAGTATTCAGAGGAGCCTCAAATGATTCGTGAAGTTTCATCGTTAGTTCGGCGTCAATCTCAGTTGAAAGGCGTAATGCATAGCAAGAGATTAATGACTCGCACGTAGTCTTTCTTTTCAAGAGTATTCTGTTAAAAGGCATTTATTAAGTCGGATTTTTCTTTGTAATAAGCGATGTGTTTAAATTTCAGTTACAAAAATTCCTTGAAATTAATTTTTATTCGTTATTTATTGATCATAGCCGAAGGATACTGTGTTTTCCTCCACTGAAACGTCTTCAGATACGGGGAGTCGAGCTCGTTCAGTTCGAGTTCAGATAATATTTCTATACGTGTTCTGTTTCAAGTATTCTTTTTCTGCCATAGGCATAAAAAAGACCAGTGACAAAAATGGCGCAATCAGTTACACTAATATAATTATTTTCCACATAAATAACTTTCCATGTTTCCCAGTTCTAATGTTTTATATGTAAATTTTAGAGTGAATAAGAAAGAAATTAGGTCTTTGAACTGCAAATGGTAATGGTATTTTCTCGAGCATTTTTGAAAAGAGATTTTTTTAAAACAAGGGTTATTCTGAATATTTTAGCGTTATTCCGAATTGACGTTTTATCTAAATCCTAGTTTTAAATGATCAGATATAGACTTCAAGTGTGAGATTAGATTAATTTTAGTTTACAAAATTTTAAAATTAAAATAGCATTTGTACATTCTTACTTTAAACTAATTTTAATCCGTAATCATTAGAAGTTGATTGCAAGTATGATGGAAGACTTGTGCGTCAGAAGTGAAGTATGATGTTTCTTGGATTAATTTGCTTTACCACTTATCTTCTTTAAAAATACATTTACTACAGTCGAGTTTAATACATAAGATAATTACGGCTGAGAAATGTTTACCTTGAAATATGAATTTCCATTTGAAACAAACAAAAAAAAAAACATATAGTAACAGTTAAATTATAGATGTAGTTAGTAACAGTAGGAAGCTGTTGTTGTTGACTAATGCTCACTTGCCTGACCTATAGTCAGCCCAAGCCCACGAAATTCCTCGTGGCAAGGAGCGCAAGTTACGCCTGCCGTTGGCAACAGCCTGGAACACCTTACAGTTGAAAGTTCGATTTAGCTCAGTTCTGCCCCAATTTTGATGGAGAGCACCCCGGGGAAAGACGGGTCCGAGGGTCTATCTCCCTCTGTCTCTACTACCAACCTCTTGAGAGAACTTTCGGCTCGCCAGATATTTAGAGTGCCCTCATGCCGCGCAGACACTATACATTTACAAATATCCATGCCTTCTCCGGGATTCGAATCCCGGTTCTTCGGGTCCTGTCGGTCCCAGGTCTTCGGGTCCGGTTGTCAGCGACGCTAACCACTATACCGGTTAGGCGACTGTAAGAAATTGTTGCAGTAGAATAAAGAAAAACTATAATGATTGGAATTAAGATTCAAATTAAATTTCTCTATTCATTGTCTTGTACAGAGATTACAAGCGCACAAAACACCGTCAAATTTGTTATCTGTGAATTTCAGAACATGAGAAAAATTTAGGAATTTACAAGTTAGATCCAAAATTTGCTGCTAATGAATTATTTATCGCTATGTTCAAAGTTAATTAACGAAATTAGACTTGTTAAATTTTATTATCTATATTAGGAATTAAATTCCTCGAATATGCTGTCATGCTGTAATGTTTAGTATCTTGAAGATTTTGTATCTGATCTTGAATTAGACGCAGTTTAAAATATCTAGTTCTGTTCATTACATGTATTTCTATCATGCTGTTGGTTTCTTCATAAATACCTCGTAATCAGAGAAGAAAAATGGCAAAGGTCTAAAATTGCATCGTGACAAATGAGACAGTTAAATATGATATTGTACGATGTTTCATTCTAGATCAAACTCATTGTGTTAAAACTTCCTATCAACGGAAATGTACAGTATTTGAAACATATCGAAGTAATGGGATATGCTTACTGTCCAGTCTATCTATTGGTATGGTTTGTTAATTATATTAAAAAAAGGGTGAGATGAAAATACATTAATACAAGTTATTTTCTGTAACCATAACAATAAACATTGCAAGGCGTGGCAATTGCGGAAGTCTATGAAGTAGTTCTGTATTTTCACAGTTCGGCAAACAAGAAAATGTTAAAACATTAATTACTACTCAGAGAACAAACATAAAATATTTCTGCACAAAGTTACCGCCCAATGTATTTAATGTTCACTTCAGTACTCCAAGCATTCCAACGAAATCGATGACTATTGTTCAAGATATCACTAGATAAAGCTGGATCATAAAGTTTAAACTTTGATAAGAGTTCATTCTTAGAGATATGCAATAGTTTCCTCAGTGTTTATCTGGTTGTTGTTTACGTAAAATGTAACTATAAAGTTATGGAACAGATGCTAATTGAACCTATAGGATTCTCATATAATTGCTGAAACAAAGCCATTCCATTGGCATAACTCTTGGCTTTCGAGCCCTTTCAAACCGAGACAATAAGAAGCCCCTCTTCATGAAACACTGGAATGTAGATTGCATTCATGCCGCTAACGAGCGGTAATGCACTTGTTTACAGACTCTAGAAGCACTTCAACTACATTTTCATCGCCCAACAATAAATGCTTAAGGTAAGGCTCATTATAAGGATATGTTGAGTAATAGTAAAGGCGTTTTTTATTAAGAAGACTTCAGACTCATATTTATTTGGCACAATGTTAGTTGTCATACGAAGTTCTTATTACCAAAGTTATCTGCTTCACTCTGCCTCATTCTAAAATTTCGGAAGATAGTATTTTTATAGAAGCTTTTCCCTGCAGTCTGAAAAGTGTAAGTAAAGTTTGAAGGAGATAAGATAATTGTTTGAAGGCCCACTTCTTGAGATAAGATAATTGCTGAATAAAATGACATTAATTTGAATCATTTTTTGTCATTAAATATTTTTCGTAATTCTTTTAAGTTTGAATATTAGTTTAATGACTATATTATTTTGATAGGATCATATCAACCATAAAACAGAGAATGAATTCTGCATTTGCACTTTCGAATAAGATTTGAATCCTTTTATCCTAATAGCACTATTCTCGTATTTGTCAACATTCTTGAAAACTATCAAGATTTTGTATAACCTTTCACATCTATATATTTTATACAGAAACATTTCACCCGATGTTTTTTCATATTGCTATTGAAAGTTGCAATTGAAAGTTTGCACGTAAAATTAAAAGAATTGTACATTTTGCTAGCAGCGCTATTAAACTGTTTGTATTTTTATAAAAAGAATCTTTCATCAGAAGTTATCCCGATTTTTTTAAGTTAATTTCTCACTCTTAAATATTTTACGTGCTAGACTTTAAACAAAAACAGCGTTTGCTGGAATGTCGGAAATTTATATTTTATACATTTATTAAATTTTACACAGTTTGAAGATCCCATTGATACTTTTGTTGTTGTTGTTGATTAAAGCTCACTCGCTTTCCTACAGTCAGCCCAAGCTCACGAAATTCCTCGTGGCAAGGAGTTCAAGAAATGTCTGTCGTTGGCAATGGCTTTGAATACCTTAAGGGGACGATTTAGCTCAAGTCCGCTCCCAATTTTGATGGAGAACACCCCGGGTGAGAGGGGTTCAAGGGTCTCAAACCCCTCTTCCTCTACCACCAACCTCTCGAGAGTAATTTCGGATCGCAGCATATTTAGAGAGCATCCATGCCGCACAGACATTATACATTTACAAACATCCGTTTCGATGTATGGGCCCTTCAGCACGGCAGTCAGCGACGCTAACCACTATACCGGTTGAGCGGCTCATTGTTACTCTAAAACATATTATTAAATTTGCTCTCAAAATCTATAAATCTTACAGTTCTTTACTTTATACCAAACGATTTCATACTTTCAGGTAACATTTGTTAACTTAAACAAAATATATAATTTCTAATTCAGTTAGCAATCAGAATGTGATTATAAAATATGTGCACATTAACACATGTTAAATTAAAAAAGAATAACACAAGTAAAGATAGCTTAGTTTAGAAAATAATTTTATTATTTTGAATCTGAGATACAAGTTTAAACTTATTTCGAAACATCGAGAAATTCCTTTTTACGGAAACGTAAATTATTTTTTTTATTAATTTTTATTCCACGTCGGAAACTATCCAAACATCTCAGAAGTACAAATTTCCATTCGAACTGCCATTTTCCTTTTCATTATCTTCAACCACGTGTTGTAAAAATATAATGTAGTACATTCATGCTGTATGATAGACCATAGATTACGTAACTATGAGGTTTGACTTCCTTATATTGCCGAGTTATTGCCGTCACAATCCAATTAAATGTATGAACTAAACTTCAATTAAGAGATACAGAAATAAAATTGAACTAAAATTTTTATTTTATACTACCTCCGCGCTCGTGAAGTAAGAACAGCACACCTTGACTTAGACTTAGACTTAGACTCTATAATTGACCGAGCTATTGCGAAGAGCAATGTTGCCGGTTCCAAAATTAAAGCCCAAGGGCACTTGACATAAATAAATCAGGACGTGGAGAAAATCTCAGATGAGAAAACGGAGATAAGGGGAAGAAGAGAAGTACCAAAGTACCAAACGGAGCAAGACAATCCAATCGGACAAGTTCGCAAAAGGTGACGAGCGATCATAGCTTTCAAGGAGGACCCAAGACAATGGAAATCAATGACAACAATACGAGAAGATACACTACAGCAATAGTTCCAATGACAAATTCAAATATAATTAAACAACATCAATCAGTAGTGCTAAATACCACACAATACAAAACAACTATACAACACAATTTAAATACAATTATTCAACGAAGCAACAGAAGAACTTCAATCAAAATCAGATGCATTGGAAGTGTAAATAGCTAACAATTGAGGATCTAAGTGAAAAAGTTGTCGTCTCCTCCCATGAAGGTGTGGGCTGCAAGTGGTCTGACGCTTCTATCTTCGAAGAGAATTTCATAATTAAAAACTTGGGAGTAATTAACAAAGTCACATTGCACAGCTTTGTTGAAGAATTTTTCATTAGATTTTCTGATGTAATCTGGAATCGTCTCAAGTTTTAAGTTTCTGTGTAAAAGTTTATTGCGGATAAGATAGTGAGAATCAGTAATAATGCGCAGAAATATGCACTACTTGTAATTGATGCAGTTGAGTTTGAGTGACCGTGTTCCAAGCAGGAGCAGCATAACAAAGTATCGGTCGAATGCAAGTGGTATATATATGTTTTTTGGTACGCAAGCTAAGATTTGAATATTTTCCAATGACCGGGAGAAATCTGCATATTATGCCCATGGCTTTGCTCTTGACACTATTAATGTGATTAGACCATGTGAGCCTTTGGTTCAAAATAATTCCTAAGTATTTGGCCTTTGTGACCAGAGGAACAGCTTCCTGAAAAAGGTAGAGGTCTTTAAAAGCAATGTTTTTCTTAGTTTTGCTAAGAATTAAAAGTTGTGACTTGCTAGCATTGATTTTTACTCAACAATTTGTGCACCAGTCTTCTACGGCATAGAGGTAATTTTGCATTTTGTCTATTGCATGATTAGCTTGAATGGATTTAATTGCAATCGCCGTATCCAGCACACCTTGAACTCGTTTCCTTTCTATTTAACTCAGAATACTTCCGCTGATAATTTGAATCCTTGCGCGTTCTACTAAAATTTACATACTCTGGCATTGGCAGTTCCAGGGGAAAAGTAAGGCTTGACAGCAAAGGTAGTTTAAACTTAAAATAAATGTTAGTTAAAATAAATATAAACCCTACAATATAATTAGTACATTTATAATTCTCACATTTATATACCAAACGTAGTCCATTTGTAGATTAATGCAATCATTTGTAACTTCACATTTTCTAATTTTGTTTAAAACCCCAACTAGAGAATTCAACTGTTCTTACATGCATATTGTCTTCTGCTTTGTAACATATTTACTTGTTTATCATCCTCTGCGTTGGTTATAAGATTTAACTCAAGTACCTCTTCACCGTCTTCTGTTTCGTCTACATAATTCTTTTACACATGTTCTATCTTTAGTATATTGAGTTCTATCTTTAGTTAGATAGAGTTAATTAAATTATAACTAATGGTAGCTGAAAAGTTTTAACTTTCTCAAGGCATCTTAATTAAAGTGCTTCATTTTGACGGCAGGTATTGCTTATAGGGGAAAAATTAATAAAATGTCCATTTTGTCCGCCTATAATTAAATATTTCATATTTTTCTAAATTCTTAAACTGTGATTCCCATTTTTGCATATGTTTCAGTCAGCTACCAAAGAAATGTCTATACGCTTTGTTATTTATTATATTTTGGACTAAGATGTCCAAACTAAAATGAGAAATATTAAGACACTTGGTTTCTTACAATAATCTCCAAAAATATCTTCTTTTGCACAGCTCAATATTAAATCAATTAATTAGATGTAGAATGCGGGGTAATCTAGGTTTCATGTATAAATGTTTTCATCGTTACTAATTTCATATTAATCTGATTAAGTTTATTGCAAGAAATATATTTAAGATTCATTCAAGAGTATTGCTTTTACTGATAAATTTTAATTCAGAGACTATGAAATTGTAAAATAAGATAGTTTCTCCCTTCTTTCTTCATGCTTTCGTGGTGTAACTGAACGCACGTACGACTGGCAATCAGAAGATCAAGACGTCAAATTCCAGTGGCAAATAAGCATTCCGAACCGCGCCACGCGCGTAGGGAAAAATCCATCTTCGGGATTGGATGTGGCTTCCCATGACCCTTTGCCTGAGCTCGAGAATACACCTCCGTACCGTTTGTTTACATTTTTATAGCAGTAATTAAAAAATATCACCGTTAATGAAGTGCGGTGTATTTTTGTTGGCACGAGATTTACACTTCGTACGGCACTGTAGTGTAGTGAGTTTAATATAGAAAATAAAGTGATATTTCTTTCTTGAAGAGGAAAACTATTATTTCTTCCAGTGTGCTAACTCCGTAATATTGAGTTCAGTGGATTTTAATAAATGTATTCTTAACTTAAAACCGTTCATATTAAAGGTTCTTATGATTATTAATTCATTATTTCACGTTCATTGTATACCCATTCTCTGCAGATGCAATCTTCGAAAGCGTGAGACAAGTTAGTTTTCGCAAATAGCAAAAACGATGGGAACTAACATAATACACAGTAAATTCATAATATTTGCAGTCGCTCTGAAACAGTAAAATTTATTTTTAAAGTTGGGCTATGATATGACTTATAAAGATATGGAACAGAGAAATATAGATACGTATGTTTAAATTGAATGATATTACTTTATGAATATTGCTCACTTTTTAATGCGTAATATTTTTTGTACCTTTGGAAAAAAATAGTGTTTTGGAGAAAGAAATTTATTTTCTTATGCATCTGTATTAAATTGAGAGAAAATACTGACTGAACCTTTTTATTTCATTTAACGCAATATAAGTTTAGAAATTTAAAATATATAGACATTAACATGGCAATAATATAAACAGTTGCAAATCAAATAGTTTCTGTAGAATGAAAGGAAAAAATTGCGACAAAATTGCAATAATAACCGAGCATGCAATGCCTTTACGGTTGGGTCGATGTCGTCGTGTTATCCAATGTGTTTCGGTTTTTCACTGAACTCATGAACTCAACTATTTATCTAATCTAAGCGCTTAAGATTGCTTTTGATGTTAACAGTATCTTTGAAGGATTTTATAATTTTATTATTCCGTGAAACAGGAATGCTATCTGCGGAGCTCTATGTAAGGTTTTCGTCTGATGTTGTTATTAAAAGAAAACAAAAGATAATTTTTCATTCTTCCGTGTCTCTCATGCATGTTTTTCAACGAAAGCAAAACCATAAGAATCCCTCCTAAACGTCATGACGCCAAGAGAAAATGATGTCATCGGAAAGTATGTCCAATCACAAGTATAAATTTTTCCTTATGCGCGCGGCGCGGTACGTAATGCTTACATGCACCCTGGCGAGCGTATAGTTCATTTTTTACTTTTCGTAATCCGATAAATAGCTAATCGCTCTGCTGAAGCACCTAAACTGAAATATGGTGGACTGTAATTCCCTACCATCAGGTTCTGACAATAGATAACCTCCTCTCGAGTCGCTCTTTAAGTGAAAGTGAATGTAAGGATTTAATCTTCGTGCTTATCGTGTGGCTTCATAATGTAATTGGATGCATGTTTGGCTAAGAATGGAGAGATATGGAGTTAGAATTCCGACAAGGGCATAATTGGTTTTCTTACCTTTCCTGATCCAAATAAACAAAATGACTCTACAAGTAGAGCTCGAACTAAAATACGATGGACGATAAATTGTCACCACCTAAATTTGGTGAAAAGGTTCGTTTCTCGCCAGCCGCCCTTTAGGTGAAGTAAAATGTAAGGTATTTTCGCTCTCATTTAAGTTACTGGTAAGTAGGGCTAAAATACCATCGTAGTGTAATTAAAAGCACATCTGGCTGACAATCGGAAGATTCAGAGTTCAAATCCTAGCGAAAGCGCAATAAACCTAATGACAAGAAATTTAGCTGTTATGTTATAGCATCCATTTATCTATTAAACAATCGCTACAAAATATCGGTTGAAGCATTTTTTAAAAACCTCAGTCATTGTCAAATAAAGTTAATATAGTTTCGTTTTTCATTCATTTTATGCAGTTTGGGTGTAATAAATTGTTTAAAAGTTTTTTGTTTTTAAAAACAGGCATTAAAATTTGTTTTGAAATTGTAATTTTGTGCATATTTGGCGAGTTAGAAAATAAATTTACTATTCTTTTACAGGTTGCAATGCATTTGAAATTCATCTCTGCTTTCGATGAAATCGTCAAGAAGGAATAATTGAATACTGACAAAGCATGTAAGTATATTAAAAACCTCATGTGATACTTCTCGCATCTCTTTCTATAAGAGAGTACAATTATTTTTAAGGGTAATAATAATAGCAATAATGAAAATAATCATTATAATTTTTCTTAAAATCTTAATGATTCTCTAATAAAATTAATAATGCAATCTCTTGCAGTCAAATGTTTTTCCTGAGACTTATATAAAGTTGTAAATTTTGATTACTTTTCCCTCTGGGACACTGAGAAATTTTATAGCCTTTTTGATATAAAATATAATGTAATATTATATCAGACAAAATAATCATACGCTTCTTATTTAGAGCAAATAAAAGACTGTGATTACGGACAAGTATGGATCAGTTAAATACGTCACTCAGAGTTTGTATTTAGATAAAGCAGAATTCAATTATGAGTTTGGCGCACTTCCACATGCATTTGCTTATTATAAACATTACGAAATTCATTAATCGCTTAAAATATTTGTATGTTTTTTGAATTTTTAATAAGTTGCATATGCGGTCTTTTTAAGAGAATAAAAGCCATGTCACTTTTTAAGCATTGTATACTCTATAGCTTTCTTAAACATTATGCAAAAGTTACAATGTCGCTTTCAAGATTTAGTAAAGGAAAATGAGTAGGTTTTGCACTCTTACTGTGCAATTTTTATCACCCTTAAATAATATAAGATATGTGAGTAAAATAATCATCTGACATAAATTTTGTAGACTAGTGTTTATTATTTTTCAACATTGTATTACGGTGAGTTTCTTGTATACTGTGATTAAAAATTTTCGTAGCTTAGTCAGGTCACTGAGCATAATATTTAGGGTCTTGGTGATGTCATCTAACTTCTGGTAAAACTCCCCAAATCGGCTACGTTTGAAATATTTACAATAATCCAATCAGTTTAGCAAATTCATTAAAATTAAATTTTATGCTTATTTGACTGGTTTCTGTCCGTCTTTGAAATGCCATCACCGTCTCAATCTCATAAAAGTAGACATTTTTTTAAAATTAGACAGTTCTCGTTCAACTTTTAAGGAAACAGTTTTGTCAAGAGTCCAAATAGTATTGCAATCATTTTTTGTATACGAGATTTTAATTAATAATAATTAGACCGTGATCATTAAAGAATCAAAATCATCATGGTCACATTTTTAATATCACCTGCAATAGTCTTGATAAAAATCTACACTTTCAGTAGCCTGCTGGTGATTTTAATCATACTTATCTTAAATGAGCTCAATCCTACTTATCTCAAATACAGATTTGATTCTTCACGTAAAGTATCATAAAGTACAATAATGGCTACAACGCTATGCTTGTCAAAATAAATGCTTGTACGTTTCTAAACTATTGCTGCGGGAAGTTCCTGCGCATACATTATCACCGGAAAAAGGAAATAAAATGAGGCCTTATGCAGACCACCAACGAATTAATTGTTGAAACTCGAAGGGGGTCTATGGTTGGGAACTTTATTATTAGCAACATATATCTGTCAACTCGAAAAAACAATACGGTTATCTGCTGATCTTGAATTTAGTCAGTATTTTCACAAGGAGCTCTGTTTTTGATTCGCTTATCATTATTCAAATATTTTGTAATGAAAAACTTACTAATTACGATGCTAAAATCGTTATATGCAATGATACGTTAATTATATATTTCTTAAATTAGTGTCTCAGGTAGTGATATAGGTGATATCAGATAGAACTACAGTTTAAATGGCGAAGTACAAAAGTCATCAGAGCGTACTAAGAATTAATCCTACGTTTAATTTGTGAAAATGAAGAAAGAGGTGGATAAATTCACTATTAATTGTGTGATTCCATATCTCCAGATATCCAGGTTTATACAAAAAATATCATATCGATTTTTGACTTCCTTTGGTATATCTAACTACTTATAGTTGCATACGTAATTTGATTTAATTAATGTAATACAGTTTAATATATAAAACGTTTATTTACTTCTGTTTCTCACAGCTAAGAAAGTCATATATTCACGGAAAAATTTAGTTAGAGATTTCGACTACGTAATGAACCCAGTATAAAATTTCCTTTTTTTCATTTATGCATATATAGCTTTGCATTTCATTTTATGCATATACTTGTAAGGATTATATTAATTCATCTATCAGTTAAATTTTGAGTTAAAGTTCCGTTCCTTTCACTTCTTAATTTCAACTTACAACTTCCGGCCAGAACGTATTTTTAGAATCAAGTTTGAATGCAAATTGAGGAAGAGCGGTATTTAACCGAGAAGTTTTACTGTCTTAGAGACAGAGAACCAGAGATTCTGGCTAGCACGCGTCCATCTATTTAGGCTACTCTCTCTTAAGCTATTATTACGCTCGGCCGTACTTTAGGCCCTTGATAGCTTCGGAGTCAATTAGTGTTAAGGGGTCAACTCCGTTAGAAGTTTGATAGCTTCGGCTATATCTTTTTAGTTAAGATTAGTTAAGTTCTTAGTTCCTAAGTTCAAGCCAGAGTGTCGGCTTTATTTTAAAACTCCAAGACGGAGTTCTGTTAAACCTTATTTAAATAATAAACCCTTTTCAAGTTTTGGTTACTGTCTCACGAACTCAAGCGATTATTCGCTTACTAGTTCTTAAGATTCTTCACATTCAACTGTAACTTAAGTACACAGTAAGAATCTTACATACGTTTTGTATTTATTTATTTACGCATTATCATGAAGTTAATGTAATGCAATAATTTTATGAAGTTATAGTTTCATAAATCTTTCTACAAGGTTATATTGTAAAAGGTATATTTAGTTGCGACCACATTAGGTCGCCATTAAAGTTCACTAGTAATTGCAAAGAAAATCACTGGAGTACAAATTATCTGCTATTAACTGTAGAATTCTGTCATTTAAAGGTACAGATTTCTTGTCATCGAAATTGTATCATCGAAATTGTATCATTGTATCATCTTGTCATCGAAATCATATCTTGTCATCGAATTGTATTTCATGTGATGGCCATGTTTTGTGGCATTACACTGTATTTTATAGTGCTTACTGAAATTAATTTGTCGACACATATGTATGCAAAATAATATATATAGTATTAGTTACGCTTTAATTAGTTTAAATTCCCATGCTGTATTTTAGTTTTTCGTTTAGATTCTGCCTTTTAACCTATTCATTGAATTCCTTAAAGTCTTCTCTTTAGGATTACGTTAAAATATCATAATCCTTTACTTTCATAAGCACGCGGGGAAGTACACTCTAGAGTACATTATATTTTACATTACTATATTTACTAAATGCAATATATTATAATGTACAACTTCATTAAACTTTGGTAATGCCTTATTTGCTTAATTTATTAAATATGGTAATCAATGGTAGTTATTAATGTTACGTGATTATATTTTTATGTCATTCCCTTGTGGTGTTGCGCGGCCCCAACCTACACGCAACAATAGTAGTGACTGCTATGAACTGGAAAGTACACAAAACTCTTAAGAAGGGTTTAACTCCCTTTTTATTCTACTTTAGAACTTACAGATGCGTGCACTTGACGCTCACAAACTACGCCGACCCGGCGGTAAAATAAAAATAAGAAACTAAAAATGAATAATAACAAGTTACTACCTACGAGGCTCTCTAAACGTAACTAACCTAACCGCGTTCTAAGATACAGCTGATATTTCAGCAAAGTTTTCTGAATATTAAGCTGAAAGATTCAACTATCTGCCAAGGCAAGCACACAGGCCGAAACGCGCGGTTCTTCAATTTATACCTAGCCATCTTCACGCTCGTGAAGCAAGGAAGCACACCTACAAACTCGTTTCCCTTCTATTTAACTCAAATTACTTCTGCTTAAAGATTTGAATACTTTGCGCGTTCTACTAAAATTTACATACTCTGGCATTGGCAATTCCAGGGAAAAGTAAGGCTTGACAGGAAAGATAGTTTAAACTTAAAATAAATGTTAGTTAAAATAAATATAAACCCTCCACCCTATTATCCTCGGTTTCACGTAATATCTTAATTTTAAGAAACCAGACGCTACTGTAATTCCATATTTTTAAACAATATATGCTAAGATGGAATCCTGTGATATTTTTTCAAGTTTAAGGGAAAAAAAGTAGGATTTCCAACATAATTATCTTAAAAATGGCTTCTTCATTGAGGTGTGTACAAAGGGAGGTCACCGTACATCGTATTTGCTTTTCAGTGCGATGAAACTAATGTCGCTAGGATTTTGTTTAAAAGCTTTATCTTGTACTCTATTATATAATTGTACTATATTTTGTTGTAGTTTCTTTTCTGAATATGATAATATAGACGCATTAGTTAAACAGGAAGTTACTAGAAATTTGACATCATAGACTGATGGCCATATTGGCTGAAACTTTGCTTCAGCGCGAACTCCTACAATAAGAATTAGTAATCATACTGTTTTTATGTGCGTCATTTTCTTTACTTTGCGGTTTGCTTTATTGTTTTAACATCTTTGATAGGGACACCACAGCAGTTCAGAAATACTTTAGGATTTTGATTTTAAGAATCTTGAAAAATAAATTTATTTCCATTTTCCTTTCGCCAAAAAAGTTCATTCTTGAGCTATTTTCCCACACATTGTATATTATCAAATTTACGAAAGAGCGTTTTGAAGTTATCTTTAAAGAAGTTATGAAATATGCTTGTCTTTGTTACTATGATTTTACAATGTCAATTTTGCGTTCGGATGTTTAGACAAAAGTAATCATGCTAATTTTCTAAATAATTTTTCATTTTAATTTTTGTTGTATACGTGCTTTTCACTACATCGACACCGAAAACATAGGTTTTCGCTAATACGATGTCAAAAATGGTATTGAAAATCCCCTGAGCATTATCACTTAAGAAGGAATATTCATCTTTTATTGAAATCCAAAATTTTGTCATTTTTATGCTGCCAAATTCTACTTTTAAACTGTTATCACAAGATAACTCGATAATATTCTCTTCATCGGCAGAAATAAATTCAGACGGAACACTAATGTTAAAATGGATCTTGAATCCATGCAACCTATTGAAATTTTCTTTTTGAAAGTATTTCTGAAACCTGCTAATTACCTCTGATAAATACCTTTCAAACATGGTTTTCATATCTTGTGAAAAATCAACTTCACTTGATTTCAAATTTGGTGCAATATTAAAATATAATCATTGTCTACATCTTCATTCAATTTCCTTCTCCATAGTTTGAGTTGTTTTATAAAAGCTGATATTTTTTCCATTTACTTGTACATAGTTGAAATATAACATAAATATGACTGTTTTATTAAAACATTGGCATCAGCAAAGTCATATATTTGTATCCTTCCTCTTTAAGGAAAATAAAAATTCTTGCCGAAGTTCAAAGGTACATTATAAAAGATTATCACGAGAGAGCCACGGTGCATTTCATATCCTCACACAGTTTTCTATTTTTGAAAACCTTGCTTTCAGTGGACGAGATAATGTAAAATTTACCACATTCACCACACATTCTAACACCTGATTCATTGTAACATTCAAACGCTTTGACGCAAGCGCTCTTTATAAATAATGCACTGTGTCCACAGTGCCATTTGGTGATTTACTTCGATTAAATGCCTGTAATCCTCAGTGACAGCCAGATATGAAGTGAACTCCATTAGTATAGACACCAACGCACTTAAGCCATATGAAATTATTTTCAGATATAAATGTATCAAGAATATCAAGAAAGGCCTGAGCCTTTACTCCTGGAGTGATATTTTTACAAAACATAAGGTCTTTTTAATATTATTACAACGCATATTGCGTACAGAGCATATCATATGAGCATCCTTATTATTATCCGTAGCCTCGTCTAGCTACAATTCTAATTCCCCTCTTTTAGTTTTTCAATTAACTGACAGTTGATATCCTCCGCCATATGTTGTATTGCCTCGATTCAGCCAATCGTTTTATAATACGTCTAGTGATATTAAACTCAGCGCTTCATATAACAGTGATATAAATTAATTCATGTATATGGTTATTGTTATATTATTTCTCGTTTGTTGCCTTTGATAAATAGTTTTGTGACATTTTTTATATTCAATGATGGACCGATTTTTGATCAGCAGTAAACGTAATAGTGAAGATAAAGAAAGTATGTCTTCAACCAGTGGTACGATTATGAAGAAACGAAAATGTCGTAAATATGATGGCAGTTATTTAGAGTTTGGTTTTACTTCAACAGAAATGAATGGTGAAGAGAGACCACGATGTGTGGAATGTATGCTTCCAAGTAAATTGAAGCGCAGTTTAGAAGCTAATAACCACAACCTGATTGTCAAACGTGATATTTTTTTGTCGGTGATCTTATTTTTATGCAGGGTCAAGTAAAAAACACGCAGTGTTTTATAGATATAGATATGTTTAGCTTGTCATTTTATTTTTTGTTTATTTAGGCCAAATGTCGTGGATTAATTAATTATGAAGCTTTTACAATATTTCGAGGCTTCCCTGTGAAGGCGATGCATCGCACAGTTTGGGAACCACTACCTTACATACGTTATTGATGCTTCTTTTCTCTTATGTCCTATAATAGTTCTAAAAGTTTTTGCTATTGAAATTATCCTGGGTTGAGCCGCGTTTTATTAGAAAGAAAGATCTCGATGGCTTTCTCGAGAATCGGCACTCTGCGATATGTACACAAGAGACACTAGCTATTTTCTCTGTATTTATCACATATTCTACTGCAATTTAATGCCATGCGCTTTTAAATAACTGATCTTCTGAATTCGAAGAGGTGATCATAAGCTTCGGTTAGTAACTGCTTAGGAATTTATATCTACTTAGTGGATGACTATATTCACAGTGTACGTTTAACTCTCGGCTTTATTGTACGATTTTTACATCATTTGTAATATTCCCATTTTAAAATTCCCCACTTAAACTTATGGCTTCTTGTACAATAACGTAAAACGTCTGGGATTCTTTAGAAACATAAAATTTTCGAAACTTTTGAAGACGGCAAGTGAATTATCACTATATCTTGTAAGATACCACAGAGTCTGAGAATGGGTTTAAAGGACCCTTTATTTAACTCAAGTAAAGTTTAACATATGACATCATTCCTGCTTACAAATATGAAAAGCAATTACGGCTTAAATCAAAAACAATAATTTACTTAATTAGTAAAGTAAGTTATCTTAACGGTTACACAATTAAAATAACGCGAGAGTTGGCTCTGACATAAAAGTCGGAGTAACAAGTCTAATGGCGAGAATAACGCAAAACTAATCTCAAGAGAATCGAAATTAGCAATGTGACAGTCAGCAGGCAGAAGGCGCTCTGATTCTACCATTTGGAACCTTCCTTTAAATACTATCTTCTTTCTACCTGCTTGAATACATGCGAGCTAGAAATTTACATTCTGGCAGGAAAATGGAAATGAGTAAGATAGGAAAGTTTATTAACATAAAACAATTAGCTAACAATTAAACGAGACATGATTACATTTTTCCCTGCCAGAATTTAAGTATACGTAATAAAGGTCTCTAACGTCGTCGTTACGAACTTAAATTCTAAATAGTTCAAAGCCAGCTTCTTACAACAGCATGGAATTTAAGCTAAAGTTATTCATTTTAAATCCACGTGACAAGAAGCTGGATCTTGTACATTCTGTTTATCTTGATATAGCTGGATCTTGTACATTCTGTTTATAACATTTCAGCTGCTGAACTCTTTCCAGATATCTGGAAGGAAAAACACTTCGGCAGAAAAATTCAAAGCGTACTACATTACTTCAATTTAAATTATTTCTTCTAAACCTTTTCTTATTTAAAGTTTATTCGTACTTCCATCCAACTCCTGTATTCTATCAATAAAATGTCTTTCCCATAGCTCCTCAGTAAAAATATACTGCAAAAGATAGAGACCGTGTCTTTTGTATAAGTGGCATAACTCTAACACCTAATCCACAAACTGCATATTAGAAACTCGGTCTGACTAGACCTAAAAGAAACCTAATTTCAGAACTGAACCTAATTGTGCTAACAAGTGCGTGCTCTAAAATTGAGCGTGCTGGAAAGCTTATCCATAAACTCAGGTACACAGCTAGCATTTTACTTTGAACTTCAATTTCTCTTTAGTTTTTTAGGTTACATCTCATTCATACAATTTTAGTTCTTACAGCTATGTAAAATTTAATTTACTTTAACACATATATTTAAAAGTTTTTTTAATATTTACAATACAAAACATTAGACATACTGCCTTAAATAAAATATTTCCAATACATTCAATTAGAAAATTCAATTCAGCTTGCACTTTCAAGGCACACATGTTTCTTAGAATTTCTTTATATTTTCATTAACATTTCTTCACACCAGTGTCTCAGACTAAGATAGAGTTCTTGTTTCTAGAATATAAATCATTGCAATTTAACTTCCAAGCTTCTTGCTACTTAAAAAACTCAAATACTCTAACTTGAGTTAAAATTAAAAAAAGACTAGCAACTCTTGTCCTTAAGATATAACATAAAACGGAGTCTTAGTAAGGAGAAATTAAATTTTCACTTATCCTTTGTTTTTCGGTAATCCTCGATTTGTTTATTCAGGAACTTCTGCGAAATGGTTTGTCATACCGGATACCGTCAACACACTGGTTTGTCATAATTGGATCCTCCTTCAGGGTTGAGTCTCCTCCTCAGTCGGGGCTTTCCTTTTCCTTAGACTATCTCGGATTCTCGGCACCTTTCCTTGGCGGTGAGAATTCTCCGTATCCACAAGTCAGTTCTTTGGCCTTGAGTTTTCTATTGAGCTTTTCTGCAGCACTTCAAGCTAACCGGAACGCTGGAAGTTCCGCGGTTTGTTCTGGGTCGTTGAAGGTTGCTTAGCTGGGCCTTTGTTACGTAGAACCTCGGTGTTGATTCCTCCCTATACTTGGGCTTTGGCTCTTTGGACTTCTATCGTACGGTGAACATCCTTTAGTGTTTCGCGTGCCCTACTGGATTCCTTTCTTTTCGGCTGCTTTCTTGTGTTCTTGTCCGCTCTCAGTTCTGATTGCATCCTTATTTTCTTTGATTGTTCCTCTATATTGTTGGTTCCTCATCTTCTATCCGAAACGTGTACTATCGAAATAAATTGTTCTCTGTGGCTGTTCCTCGCTGGCTCCCTTTTTATTGTTGGCCTTCCTGTAAAATAACTTTGAATATTTACATTTTGTTTCTGTCGTAGTATGACGCAATCTGATTTATGTTAGCTATCGTCTGCTCCTCATTCCTATAAATAAAGTACTGTTAATAAATAACATAATAAGCTACTTAAAACTTCTTGATAAATAAACTATTATTCCTCTAATTATTTAAACCTCTTAACAGCGACATATCTGATCTTGATATTATGATACAAGAACCTTTGATTGCACTGAAGGAGGCTGCTCAAGCATCAACCTTATTCAAAACACATGGACACGCTAAATTTTATAATTTAAAATTTATCCAAAAGAAATATCCCCCATAATGCATTGTCACTGAACCAACATTATTGAATTTTCCCTCTTCTTACCTTGCGGATACAGCTTTCCCTCAATTCAATAACTTACTATGGATAACATGAAATAGGTGCGGTATTTCTGGAGGAGGTGATTTAAGAATCAAGTTAAGCAATTTAATATTAAACCATTGCTTCAATACATCAAGCGCTGACTTTATATTAACTAAAATAGAACTTTTGGGCAATCTGAATTTGTGATTTCATTACTGGAAACTTATTTATCAAATTAAAAATAGTAATGAAAAAAATAGTAAAAAATATATCTAAAAAATATTTGTTTTTCGAAACCTTTATTCGTATTCTGAATTTATTTACTATCTTTAAGTTAGCAATGTGCAATTAGTATTTGTATTATGAATATGCTGTATGCTCTGCATTCTAGGGAAAGTATAAGAGATTCATTGAAGAAAACCATTCTTTTGAAAGGTGTCGATGCAAGAGAAAGTTGGGAATCCCTGCTTGTAGAGACTTAAAAAAATATATCATTTTGATTAACTAACAGAAAGGCATGTAACATTTTTCAAAACTGGGAAATAGAGGAGGTTATTTCTAGAATCAAAATAAGTAGGAGTGCCTTTAGTTCAAAGAACCTTAAGGAATGTCCAGCAAAGAATAAGTCTTAAGCAGAAGGAGGAAATGAATCTGCATTAGAGCTACAAAATCATCAACCAGCATTAAATATGCTTTCATATACGAGTAGACCTGTAGGCAATCCAGGAACGGTAACTAATTTGATAATATTAAAAACATTTGTATGGAAAAGAGAGAAAAGGGGAGAGAAAACAATCCTCAAAATGCTGAACGAAATGAAATACGACAAAAGATATAACCTTGCTGCAGTGCGAAATCGGTTATTAGTTCGAACAAGATGAAGGAAGATAAAAGGTTAACAATCTCGAAACCAAATAATATGTCAGGTATATGGAAGAAATAGCACTGACAAAGCGTCCATTATTAAAAGGTGTCATGAATTCCAAACTCATTTTATCAACCTGCTCTAAAATGTTGATTAATTTTCATTTAATTAATTCGTATTATTTGGCACCTAAACCATCGAGCTTTCTTCTAAGCTTTGGAAATATGCCAAAAGTAGGAAAGATGATTTCGCAATAACTATGGTGTCTCTGGTATTGGTTTCGTTATTCGTATAACCATTCATCGATGGTTATTCTTTTGGTACATGCCGCTTAGCTATAGCCATATTAATTGATACATGAACTTTGCGGTTTTTTTAATCTTCCAGTCTCCACCGAAAGAACATTGACGGTTAGAGAGACCATGGTTTTGTGGCAGAACAGTTGCCTATGTGACTCTTAACAGTGACACCAGAGGTCATTTATCAGGTTCAGAAATTCATTTGGGTAATAAATCGATCAATTAAATGAAGATTACTACTTCTGTATTTTTAATAATATAATACAGATCATACTTTGAGAAGCTAAAGAGGTTTTCCACACTATATCTTACCACCTTCATTTGTACCAGTCTGTTCTGCTCATGTTGGGAAGAACTTTTTATTACAACGAACACTCTTCAAACCATTCGAACTAAGCATTAAATGGAGTGTGTAAAATGTCTAATCCTTTAAGACATTTCTTTGATGTCTTTCTTTGAAGTTTATTTCTTTGATCTTACGTTATTTTCTGTGCTCAGCGATGAACGAACGAACAATGTCTCTATCCAATAAACAATGAAAGTCATTAAGACTAGAATTATTTAGCTAAACATTCTGTACTTAAAACATCAACACGTCTCCAACTTCAAAGACCAAAATAAGACATGATTAATTTTCTCTTGTAATCAACCATGTTTTTACAACAGCCAGGCAAGGTAAGTTCTTCAGGAAAATCAAAGGAATTCATGAAAATTTCTGTTCTAATAATATATTCTCTAAAGCATACCAGCGAGTTTAGAAGATAATCAAGTGATTAACATCATAAAAAAAATAAATATTACTAATGTGAATATATTGCTATTATCTATAATAGCAGCAATTTTTCTGTTACAAAGAACACATCGAGAAAATTCTCATTGCGTTTAACCTTCACAAATCTCTCAAAATATTGTTCAGTTGCTTTCATACTTGCCTGTGAAAAATACTTGGTAGGAAAAAAGTATCCACTTAGACTGCTATTTCGAAAATAAAAAACAGTAAAACAAAATTTTAAATAAATTAATTTAAACTTCAAATATTACACTCATTTCGGGATAAATAATATGTTAATGTTTGATATTATTATACCATCAGAAAAGTTGTGCCGGAAGATTTTCTTAAAAAAAGCGATTACTTAATTAATGAGACATAAAACATATCGTTTATGGAAAAAACATGAATAATGTTTGATGAGATGGTGCACCATGCACGACATCGCAATTCGTGAGAACCAATTACTGCTATTAACCATTAATTCAAGAAAACATTGGTTCGCAAACTTCTGTTATAGTGATTTTATACTAACCTGTAAGCTATTTAGAATGTACCTAGTAGAACACATTCTAAGCAATAATTGCTACATATTTTGGAGGAAACATTTTTCATATGAGCGTATTCTATTTTTATTTATTTTATTCATAATTTTAATTGAAAGCATCACCTTTACCACAGCTTCGATTTTTTTTTCAGATGGAGTGTTATCTTTCTGATTTTATAAGCTGAGTTTACTTTATTACATTTATTTTAAATCATTGAGAAATATTAAACGATTTTCTCCTATATCTCCTACATAGAGCAATCTTTGTGATGATTACTACATTTAATTAATGGTTTTAACATAATAATAACTACACTTAATTAATGGTTTTAACATTTTCAAATTACGATGTAGTTTGAAAGCTTTGAAAAACATATGCGTTTATAATTATTTGGCTTCTCGTCGTCCACGAACTGAATGAGGCAACTTCGTAATTAGGATTCCTGCATCTTAAATTTAAATTTCAGCAAAAATTATGGCTGCTTCTCTAGAACTGAGGACGACGATATTCTTTACATCTCCCGTCTTGACAGAACAAATAATTTCGTGTTTTATTTCTATTTTTCCAGATATCCACGAGAATTCTCCCATGAGAATAGCAAAGAAAGACAAACTTCTCCTGACAACTTTGAGTATTTATTCTTTTGATTTATTGACTGTCATGTGTAAACCTATGTCACAAGTAGAAAATTGTTAGTTTTGCGAATTACGATAAATTTATATAAAATAAATATATACAATCGATGCATTTTCGTTTCCAATAATTTCAACATTAATAAAGTGCTTGTCTTCTATTTGATCATTTGACACATATGCATGACGTTAATTATCAGTTTTTAATTTCATGAAAACAAATTGGTAATATAAGATTTGGAATAAGCTTTTACCTCTAGTGATTTTACTTCACTTTGTTATTGTTTACATTAAGTTATTTCGAAGCAGGAGATATGAAGAATGAGCAACGCCTTCTCCTGGACTCGAACCATGAGCCTTTCGAATCCGCGCCGAGCGTGCTGACCACTACACTACTACGAAGGCATGCTAAGAAGGCGGGAGAAATAAGCTTAATAAGCTTTCTCTAGAAATCGCGCATTCGTGTTAAAAATTCGTAAAGTAATTAGTAGTGGAAGAGTGCTGTATTTTCAGAATTGATCACTTTTTTCCCTAGGTACAGCTCACTAGGATGTGATTGGTGACATCGATAATACTTTCGGAGCAATTGCTTTTCCTAAAACCATGCTCTTTAAATATTTATAAAATTAGAAAATGTACTTGCACATTCTCAGAACAATGATAGAAGCATGATAAAATCTAGTTCTCATTTTCTTATGTGTAGATCATTTTAGATGGCATGTAGCTGATATTTTCAAAGGCATATAATTCACCTCACTTGGAAAAAATTCTCAGATTATCAGCCAGTAGTGTTTTATTTATGAAAAATAGCTCTGGTTAGACAGAACCTCTAGATGGTATATTCATGGGTTTGTCTTTGGAAGATGAATTTTTCATCAGTAAAAAACCCTCGTAATTCTTGCTCAAAGGTGAATACTTTCACCAGAGTTAATGCATTGTATCAAAGTGAAAGGATTCGCCTTGATACAGTGCATTAACTCTGTAACGCAAGCAGTTTGTAAACCCCATTATTTTCATTAAGAATTTGCTTATCGAAATTTAACGCGGAAACATTCTCCTCAGAAACGCGGAAACATTCTTAATTTTAATACCTTTTCCTCAACAGTCTGGAGAAAATCCAGAGAAATTTTAATTAATGAAATAGATTAGTAGAAAGAAAGTTTCTTACGGCACGAGCCTAATAATAGGATGGACTGCTTGCTAGATGTTTGAACTAATTAGTCAAATGGCAGTTATTGCTTACTGTCATAATAAGTCATTATCAGGCAGTTTAAAAATTATTCACCAGACATAAAATAAAAACTGCATAATTACGTGGAAAACTTCAGAATTATATTGATAATTATTTCTAGGTTTTTAAAATTAATCCGTGGTTTTCAAATCTTTAATCCTTATGATATAATTACTTCGTTCTCTTAAAGAATTATTTTCATTTTTCTTAGATAATGAATAGATTATGCAGATAATTTCTAAGAAGTTCAGTAACTTTATTCTTCATTAGCTATTTAGTTAAGCGAGCAAGAGAATCCGAGCATTATTTTACATATATTAACATAATAATTAAATCCTTTTGTATTTAAAATATCATTATTTCTAAAAATATAAAAACCTACTTTCACCCCGTCAAAGTACTAAATACTAAATCCTATGTATAACTAAAAATTAATTTTTTCTTAATCTTGGGAGAAAGAAATATGTTTTAGAAAACATAATACTGTTGTGAAACTATTACTGTTGTACGGGGATAAAACTTTTTTGGCTTATGTCTTAATCATTATATTTTTATACTAAAATTTTATAAATTACATAGCTTTATAGTCGATTAAGATAAATTTATTAATATCAGTAAGTTGTCTCTAGTATTCAAGGTGGTTTTTTTTCGTTTTTCAATCGTTTTATTTTAAACATTATTTGCGTTGTTAAAAAGATAAATTTAAAAGATTTTCAATGACATAGGAATGTTTTTATTAACTGTTTTCCTTTTCTACGTAAAAATAGTCTGAAAATCCATTAACTAATATTTCAAGTTCGTAATTGCATTTTCAGCTTTTTTTAGTTTTAGCTGTATTGAATATGATAAATAGCTTATGAATGTGTATTAAGTTATTGTTACTGTATCAGTTACTATTTCACTGTATTGACGAGTCTGCTTTACTTAGCCCATTAAATTATCAGAGCTAAACAGGACTTTATAATCTTCGTAATAATTGAAATCGAACTTTTTAAAAATAGTTTTTTTAAGAAAATGCTGCACTGTCATGATTTATTAAAAAAGTATGTTTCGTTCTGAAAATAATTTAAATTTATTGTTGAGTGATAAACGCGCCATCAGAAGTCCTGAAAAGCCAACAGAAAACTGGTTCGTCGGGTATCTCTATAGTTAAATTTCATTTATATTAGACACAAGCTCTGGTCGTATTTGGACATATATGATACTTTGTTTTTATAAAATACGTAGATTTATTTTCCAACTTTGTATCTTCTTCTTTCATAATTTAAAATAAGCGAGAATTTGTGGAGTAATAATATTTGCTTCTCATGCATAATTACCTAACATTACCCGAACGTAGAACTCAAGCAGGAGAAAAGTCCAAAAGCATGAAACTTGTATAGTTTGTAAGAAAACCAAATAGAGTAAAACTCCATCACATGTAATTCATAACCTAGCCAAGAAATTAGCGCTATAAGTTTGTTGACAAAAAAGGACTACGAATAGTTTAATATTACTTACTCTATATATTTATACATGTTAATATTTTATGTTATATTCATTGCATGATTAATATGGCTAAAACAGAAATTGATTTGAGATTGACACTGATAGTCGATTGCCATGGTTGAGAGATGACGATGTCTGCTCTCGCTCTGTTCCCATTTGTTGGAATAGATATGATAAAATGATGGAGACCCGTGTTTGGTATTTAATTTAAATATTATTCTTTTTGCCATAATAGTTAATTAAAACGAGTATGATGTTCTGAAGCTATGGGGAAAAAGCAAAATAAAGTATAAAGTGTTTTTTTTTTTTGGCTATATAATTTACTAGATTATTCTTTCTGATTAAGTTGTTAAGGATATTCGTGTATAATGTTTCCTATATATATACACACACACACCGAGTTATATTTTATAAAATGCATATACCTCGTAAGTGTATAAGGTATTTACTCCGTCCTTAATGCATGCCTTCTTGGTGTAACGGAAGCACACTCGTGCCGTATTCGAGAAGTCCAGGTTAGAGTCCCGGCGAGGGCATTGCTCCTTCTTCACGTTTTCGGCATCAAAACCCTAGTGACTCTGCAGTGGCGCCCGAAATAAAAGGTGGTGGATGATGATTCTTCACCACCAGGATTTGGCGACTGGGTCTCCTAATCCTCAATAGCCTTTTAAAATGGGGATAATATGAGGTATTTTCTCCCTCATTTCTGCATGCCTTCATTCGTAACAGTAGCACGCTCGACCCGTATTCGAGAGATCCCGGCGACGGCATCGCTTACTTCACATGTCTCCGGCATCAAAAACCTAATGTCTCTACAGGGGTTGTTATTAGTACCATTCAATATGAATGGAGGTGATAAAGGTATTTTGAGCCAAGTTCATATGTTTAGTGTAGGAAATTTCAGTTTTCATGTAGATTGGGCTAGCTACCCTTTATTAAACAGTAAGAAATGTATTTCAAACTTAAACAGAATATTTTTCTATATGTTGGTGTATTATTATAACTTGTATATGGGCCACAGGTTATTTTAAGCTCTATTCTAAGAAGTTAAACGTTAATATAAGTATTTGAGCTTTTAAATATTAGCATATTAGAGAACAGTCATCCATCCCTAGTGGTAGAAATAATCCTTTTAAGAAAAAACAAATTTACTATGCGCTGTCAGAAATATTGTAAGTATATCCAACTTCGAAGGACGTGAAACGAAAAAACTATTCATGAGTATGACTTTTCAAACTTGATTGTCTTAAGCAAAAAATGTTTCAATATGCAAAATACAAAACAGCCTTATTTTTTCATGTTCGCTTTGATAACTGAATGTCGAGTGGTGACTTAATTAAAAATATCTTCGACCTGTTTAGTTCCCTTGAAAAACGAGTTCTATTCCGTTGAGAAACTTCAAAAAATAATTACAATTATTTTTTAATTGAAATAACGTACTATGACAGAGATATATAAAGTACTTCTTTAATTATAATTTGAGACCCAATAAAATTAGCTTTTTAAATTTATAAACAAAGGCGTTGTAAAACAACATTTAGAAAATAGGAGCACTGAAAATTATACTTCTTTACCGAAAAAAATATTTAGTTCTCTGAACCTTTTGATAGAAATTAAAGTTCTGTTTTATAACTATGAGAGCAGGATTATACTTCATTCTTGATTGCAATGTTAATTATGTTTTCTAGTTTAAGATTAACATAGATAGACACTCAAAGTTAACAGTTTGCAACAGACGGCTCCGCTTATTCGATAAGTTAGGAAATGAAGAACTCTGAAGAGGGGAAATCAATGAAATGTAAAAATATTTCTTTTTAAGTATTTAATTAAATTATTTATTTTTTTAAAAAAGATCAAATAACATTTCACTCAGGACTTTTAAAACCTAATGAAAGATAAATATCACTTTATACATACAAAAGTATTACGAAATGAAATTTGGTCTTAAACATGGAAAATGTACGAAAATGGATTACATGATTAAAAATACATTATTTCTATTATAACTGAAAAAATAATGTTAGAATACGAAAGGATTTCGTTGCTTATCATTTACGAACTATCATTCATGTAGCTAAAATAACACGTAAGATTAAAACTGAGTGTAAGTGAGTTTAAGTTATCAACTGAAATGCAGCAAAAGTAATAGAATTTTAATCCAAACTAGAGCGCACAGCTAAAATTTCAATTTAGGAAATGAACGGTATTCGAGGCAATTTTTGGCATTTTGACAAGCACCGAATATGTTTATCAAACAATTCAATCCCTTAATCCTTCTGAGTAAGCACAAAACTCTCACCTTCTGTTTAACTAGAGCTTCCCTTACAAAATGAAATTTGTCTTCAGGCTGTGAGAACAATTTCTCTAAAATTACCTTTTAATTACTTATTTTATAACAGAGTAATTTTGTGTCGTGCAAAGCGAAATTTAACCTAAACGCATGCTTTGCTTGTTTCCATATTTAAATTAAAGCTGCGAATGTGCTTGCTTTTCCATTGTTTATTTCCAGATGCCAGTATTATGTGATCAAAAGTGACTTAATATTTTCTGGGATCTTAAATTAAACATGCAGACTTTTTTCCTTGACTACGATAATGTAATATATGGAACTGTTTTCGAAATTATCAAATAAATTAACATGCTTGTTAAATTCTATCTATATAATTAGATCTTAGATATGTGGTCCTGGAGTTTTTCGAAAAGTACAAGCTGTTTTATATAAATTTTGTACAGTTAAAATGAGAAAGAGACAGGAAACTATAAGAATTCGTTTTAAATACTAATTGATTTCTGCACTACACTGTTTTACTGAAAAATATTCTTATATATGACAAAAGTTTGCAGTTATTAAATAAAGAATCACTGCCCTAAGTTCATTTTCATAGAAAGACGTAAATCGTCTAGAATTGTTTTTTCAAATGTGAATTTAACACGATATAAGTTAACACAATATTTTTTCCCTTGGTTCTCGATTTTAAAAAATAACTATTTGTCTTCAGGGAATTATCTTATTTGAAACACAATTATTTTATGTATTTAATTTTTATGAAGTTAATAGTTTAATATTACTTTTTTACTTTTTGAATTCTTATATCTATTAATTAATTTGCTAATAAAACGTGTTCCGTAATCTGCATATACTACATCGATATGCCAGTCAGAATGAAAGATCAATGTTTATATTATCTAGGCAAGCACAGCTGATGTAAATTGACATACATGGAGAAGGGGGTTGCTGTCTTTAATAAAAGAATCCTCTAACATCAATTGCATAGTACTTATGAGGCCGTAAATATGGTCCTCTCATTGCTTGACTTCTTTGCCTGTATTTAGACTTTTATGAAGTCAGCATTTGCAAAAAATATTTAAATTCATTGTAGAATTTAAATATAAAAAATATTTAAATTCTACATTAATGAATAGCAGGGAGAAGGCAAAAGTACCAATTAGAGACATGTGTAAAAAAACCAATGAGTGTCGAATAAATATACTATTTGATGTTAGGTTAGGTTAATTGATCAAGGCAAAAAGGGAAACTAGCTCTCGTATAGATGTTACACAACAAAGGCAATTTTTAGGATATATGATTATGCATTTCTGTAAATATATCCATGATGTTCGAACGAAAACAATAAAAACAATATTTAAGAAAATTGTACAAAGCAATCAAGATATGTACATATGTTCCTTTGACGATTTTTGACGATGCATGATGTTTCTTGAGCATTGAAGATTTTTTCAGCATTTAGGAAAGCGATATTTCTTTCTTTAAACTAAACTTTCTTCTCGAAAGTGAATATTTTTCAAATCTCTGCATCATCCGGACGTTGTTAAACTTACACGTTTCAGCACTCTCCAGGTTTTTAGTAGCATTGCTCCCTACGGTCCTCACACATCACGTACCTGTGCGAGAAACTGTGACAACAATCCCCATTTCTTCCCCACTTTACCTGAATAGAAACTCCCTTAATTAAAGTAGTGAAGCGTGAAAATTCATGGGCCCTAATGCGCTCCCCGTGTCTTAATGGCCTGGTTGCTAGTGATTAGAGAAAATGCCGGCTTTTCACCAAATTCTAATGGTGCCCTTCCGATGCGAAGCTTACACACAAAAGAAAAGCTAATGTTTGATGGGAATTTAATGCGTATCTGTGATGAGACGAGTTTTGCCTTTTTGTCCTCGTTTGCCATTGTTAGCGTGCTTTTCACTGAGGTCTTTGTTTTTGCTGTACTTGGAACTGTTGTTGTTGAGGGTGTTTTATTGTTCGGTTTAAGAACAAATGCCACAGGGTAAGAAAAGGGTTTTGAGATCGTGGTTAATTTTTAAGAGCTAGGAGGAGCATAATTGGACTTAATTTAGAGACAGAAATTTCTAAAGATGGCAGAAGAAAACGATAATTTACTAAAAAAAACATGGTTTGGGTTGCATAATGCACGCCTTTTATGCAGTTTTAAACAATGTTTTCGTGTTCATGTTTGCTTTTATTGCATTCATAATTTAATTATTGTAAACAATTTTTCAAATGCATGACAATCTTTTTGTGAATTTTTATTTAAGCTCTTAGTGTATTCAACATTGTTTGCTTTTATCTAAGAATTCAATATTTTCATCGTTTTAAATAATCTTGAATTTTGCCAAAGCATGCTGCAATTCTATTTTGATTCCTCACAGCATTAATTTTATGTAACACAGTTAACTGTCTCGTTGAATATAGGCAAATTTATTATATCGAATGGAAAATGTAAAGAAACAGTGTTTTTTATGCTAATGGGCCTAAAATCGGTTTTTATTAAATAACAGCTAGGAAAATAATTAAACTTGCTTATAGGATTTTCAAAGTTTTATTAAAAGATACTTGAATATTTCAAGCAGTGGAGAGAGCAATAAAATATTCTTAAAGCAGTGTATTTCTTACAGACATAGTCACAGCTTCTAACAATTTTCCTTCAAAAATTCCTAAAAATTTCATATGCCTAGCTATCTCGTTTAAAAGATTAATTAATTGTAAGCCTTCAAATAAGGCTATTAAAAATATTAAATAATCAACTGGAATTTTTTTCAGCAAGCACATTTTAAAACGAAACTTTTGAAAACACTTTAATGCTTAATATTTCTTTTACAAATGTGCATAAAATAAATGCTTGAAGAGATACGTAGAAGCCAATGTTTACGACTGAATCTCTGCTATTTGATGTAATATGAACCGGTCTGCCTCAGGTAATTGAAAAGTCCCATTGGACTCGAAGGGACTATTTCGTTTAGCAAATTAAAGGTACAAAATAAAATAATTCTTCAACTCATATGAATGGTGTCACTTTTTATCTTCCTTGTCAAACTTCAGTGAGTTGGATTTAAAAAAAAAAAAAAAAAAATACACTTAACACACTTAAACAAAACAACTTAAGTTACGTAACTTAATGGACTTAATGTTGTTATTATTCAGTTTATTCGTCTTGTCGTTTTAAGGACAGAATGTTTCTGTTATTGGTTATCTTTTTACGTTCTTGGAACATTGAAATAAAAACCCACAGAACTAAAAGGTAACTGTAATGCTCTTTACATTAATCCTCTTGCAATAGATTTTGGATGTCTTTAAAATTATTTGATGGAGTTTCCATTTCAAGGATGATTTTTTTTTACTTATTGTGATATTCTTCTATCGCTTCAGCATTAAACTGCCATTATCCTTCCTCCTTCTATAACTAATGTATGAAAACGTTGTCTCGAAGGCATTTGGATTAATCGTGTGGAGCACATTGTGTAGAATGTTTAATCCAGTAGCCATGGCACGAAGATTTTATGAACTGTATGAAAAACAGAACAATGCATTTAAAGGTCCTTCATTGATGACACAAATTTTCGGATACTAGCTAAATCAGGGTTCTTGGAAGCTAGAATACTGAAGAAGAAGTGTGTAGTGACTATTCACCGAGTTCTCGTAGTGTAAGTAACAACTCCGGATACGGGTTAAATGACCCTTTATTGCAACTCAAAGTGAATTAACAGACGGCCCCTCTCGGGCGTACAAGAAGCCTCTACTTGATATTTAACGCAAAATAGAAAATATAAAACTAACTAATCCCAAATAAAATTAATCAGCCGGCAAAGCTGCACAGAATCAATTTGCGGAGTTGGTCCTTAAAGATCACCAGCGTATACTCGCAAGTGCATTTAAAGTAAGGTCGTCGAATAGCAAGCTTAGACTAATAACAACCAGATTAAGACGTAAAGGCAGAATACGCTCTCTTTTTGAAGTGACCCAGACTTCAGCTTAAATACTCGTTTCTACCTCATTTGCATAAATCGTAATCTTGAAAAGTTAATCTGGCGGAGAAACGTAGGAAGGAATTAGAATGTCTTTGAAAGGCTTGTTCGAAAATAAAAATAAATGTTAGAAAATTAAAGTAAAATCGTACAATTTTTCTAAACAAAATTTGAATATCCTAACTAAAAATGTCTCAAAACTACTTTATTCAGAGTTTTAAATCTGACCTTAAAATCCTCGCCCTACATCCAAATTTAAATTCCAAGTTTAAATTTTAAGTTTAAACTCTAAAAACTTTAAGACTCATCTTAAGATTCACATTTAAGATTTTAAATTCAAGATTTTTAAGAGTTAACGTTTACAATAGTAGTCTTATTCTAATTTATGAAAAAATAATTTACATGTAAAATCTTCTTTTCTGGAACATTTATCGATATGTTTGCAGCTCTTTAACTCCTTCGAATGTATTTGGAAGGAGAAAGTCGTATCAGTAATTCTATTCGACAGGGCTTCTTTAGCCACATTTTTCGGAACAGTTTTAATTTTCCACAACATTTATTTAGCTTTATACAATTTTCTTTCACTCATAAATTTAATTTAATTCCCCCAACGCTCTCCAGTAGCTTGTTCTATAAAAGGTTTCGAGCGTGTTTCTGTAGTGTGGTGTCACAAAAAATTACCACCTGAACATCTTCCTAAATGTTAAATCAAACTTGACTTTCGAGACCTCGATAATACCTTAAGTGAACAACTACACATAATGTGCTAACCGTGAAAGTTTATTAAAATTTCGTGTAAATTGGAGAGCCTAAGTTAATTATAATTTTCACTTTCTTGTAAGTAAATCATTTAATTCATTTACCATAGTTAAACTTTCAAGCATTTTTACTTTTAACATAAAAACGTTCACTTTTGAGACAAAATAACTTTGCCACACTTAATGCATACTTATACATAAAGTACTGAGAATTTTCAATGTTCAATTACACTTTACATCAGTAATAAATAGTTGCTTTACACTGTTTACAAAAATTTCTGATTTTCTGATTTTAATTCTCAAAAATCTGAGCTTTCTCGACTAAAATCATGAATACGTTAAATAATCGCGAACTTGCGATAACAACTTCAAGCTTCTTGTTAATAACAGCTTAACAAAAATTACCTCTCTTGAGGTAAAAACTAAAACTTACACACAACTTTGTGCATACGATATGCAATAAACTGAATTTTCAGGTAACAAAAAGAAAAAAAAAATCACTTATCTTTTTGAAGTCCGCCATTCTTTTTTCGAAGAACTGCTTCCAAGTAAGGAAACAATTCAAACTTTGACTTGAAACAAAGGACTCTGACTCGAGACCGACCTTTAGCTTGCAGAAGGGTTTCTTTCCTCATTAATCTTCTTGGGTTGAAGCATCCAGGCTTTTCCGAGTCTGTGGAGACTGGAAGTCTGGCCTCCTTTTTGCAGACTGCAAACTCCTTCTCGTGTCAGGCAACTCTCCCTCTGGAACTTCAAGAGAATCAAGTTCTTGCGTTTAATTTTTCTGATTTGCGGCAGATTGGTAAGGTCCGTTGGGAGCATGGACCTCGTACTCCTTCATAAAGGTCCGTGGATGACTGACTATCTGCTTCGCTTGGAATGTGTTTTGCTGCCTTCGCGACGACAGTCGGTGATTGCTTCCTTTTCTCTTGCGATACTTGTCCTTTCTCCTTCTTTATTGGGGTCTACTTTAGCTCTCTTCTAACGTTGATCTCAGGCGAAATTTGCGATCTTTTTTTCTCTGCAATGCTATTACTCGGCTTCCTTCGACGTCCCTGGATAAAAAAATTGCACTTGAAAATCACTTCGCTCGCAGTATGGCTTAACGTGATTACTATTTCCCACCTTCTGTTGTTCGTTTTTAACTTTTATATATAAAATAGTATATTTTATTCTTTCTTTAATGAATGGACTTTACACACAACAAAGTTTGCATCAAACTTTGCAACCTTTTTCTCAGGAGCGGTGGATAATATATGTTTTACTTTCAAAACATTTTGACCTACATAGTGTTCCACCTTCCTACTCTTTTTTTGTAATAAATTTTCTGCTTACCTGCCGCGCGTTAAACTTCCAGCTCCAAAATTACTGACACTAATAAATGCTTGACTATAAGGAAAGAAACACACTGCTGTTCAGTTTTTATTTGAACCTGCGGACCCACTTTTTCGAGATATACTCACTCCTTACCCCAGGTGGCGACTTTTTTCTGCCCCGTAACTTTAAAAATACGATGTCTCCTAAAATGTTTTCTGGAAAAGTCTTGCGACAGAAAACTGCGCTGCGCTCCAGTGTCTAATAAAGCAGTCTTTGATTTATTATTTAATAAATTGGATTTTCAGAAAATGCCAAATTTGGCACGACCACAGTATTTACATTTAAGTATAGAGGGATTTTATTCAATAAGGGTGACCGTATCTCCTTCTCTGATACCCTAATTAGTTTACGTTCTTTTTTTTTCTTCCCCTTGCTTTTCCTGTTGCTATTCTGGCGATTGCTTAAAGATAATCCCTTCTACCCGCATTTTCACTATGGCCCTGCGGTCGCATTTGAGTTCCGATAGGGATGCTGCCTTTTCTGTATTTTTTCGTTGGGGTAAAAATCTCAAATACTGACTGGAAGACGTTTGGCGAAAACATGCCGTACGCATTCTCTCCGATGTTTGCCGGCTATCTAATTTCATGGCTAGTTGAAATATGCTTTAGAGCATGTTCGGGTTTCTTACCTCAAAAATGTCCTGTATCGGGGGGAAGCAGACGCGGGAAAATCACTTCTATTATTTCAGAGTCTGGCCTCTTTCTCTACAATAAGTTAAATATCTGGTTTTTCCACACAATGAAATACGTCATTTCTTCCACTTTCTTCTGATATTTGCTGAAACGATCCGCTTCCAGCTTGGCACGGTCTTGTATTATTGGGAACGCTTTCAGCAGAGAATTTTTAAATGTTTCCCAGTTATATATTTCACTTCCTGGCTTCCCTAGCACCAATTTTTGAATCCCCTTATACCAGCTTGGCCTTTTATATTCGTAGAAGGGATAGTTAATTTTTGTAATTCTGGAACAGGATGCTGTGCAAAATGTAGTTCCAACTGCTCCAAGAAAGATATCACGGAACCTTTTCCGTCAAAGGTAGCAGCCAGTTTCATCGAGGCTGCATGGTCTCAGTTATTAGTCTAGAACCTTCCATTGTATGGACACTGGTGCAGGCGGATAGTCTAGAAGCGGCTAAACTGAATTTTCCAGTCTCCATAGGCATGGTTCGACGATCTTTCGGGCGGCAGTGTAATGTTCTAGCTATATTAGAATTTTTTACAAGCTAGAATACTGAAGAATTGTGTAGCGATTATTCGCTGAGTTGTTGTAATGTAAGTAACAACTCCGGAGAAGAATTAAATTACCCTTTACTCTAACTCAAAATGAATTAACAGATGGTCCCTCTCTGGCGTACAAGAACCCTCTACTTATACTTAACTTCAAAATAGAAAATATAAAAACTAATTCGTGGTGTTGGCCCTTCTTTATAGATCACAGGTATAGAAAGCACTGGCCCTATAATATCAAGCTTAGAATAATAGCAACAACGTGATCGAAAGCTAGAATACTCTTTCCTACTGAAGTGACCAAGATTTCAGCTTTAATACTTGTTAGACCTCATTTGCATAAGTCGTAGTCCTGAAAACGCATTCTGAAAGGGGAAGGCAAGTAGGAAACTAGAATGTGTAGAAACAGCTTGTTCCAAAATACAAACAACTACTAGAAAATTAAAGTAAAAACCTATATAGTTTTGCATTATATTTAATTTTTAGAATTATGCATGTGTATCCATGCATTGCCAGTAAAATATTTGTTTTTTGAAAGAAAGCTATTTGATGCTTCTCTCTAATGACTGAAAGTTGAGTAAAAATATAGGTAAACATGCGTTCAACACTATATAAATGAAAGGCAGAAAATACCTTTGATAATTTCTTTTCAGTATGCGATAAAGTAGCAAACATTGATAAACATTAGTAAACAAATAAATAATACTAACCAGGAAAAGCATCAAAAACAGGAAATTTCTATCATTTGTATCAGAGAAACTGTATTCTTGAGGCATTGGAACAATAGATTTCTTTATGCGATTGAGTGATTCATAGCAATCAAATGATTACGCCTGTATAGGGGGTTTTCATGTGAATACTATTTTAAGGCAGAATAAATGTATTTACAGGTTTCAAAAGTCGTTGAGAACTTCAAACTTGTTTTCTAGTACGACAGAAGCCCATGAATGAAATATCGTTTAAAACTGAAATTAATTGCATTTATTTGCATTAATAGATAAAAAATCATTTATAAATAATTCTGTTTAACGGCTGTATTTTCTTCGCTAAATAAATGAGGAGGTTTTTTTTTCCCACAGCGTCATTTAGCTGTTTAACATAAGTCAACTTTCAGAGAATTAATAAAAACTTCCGTATTAAGAATTCTAATATGATCGTTGCTAGTAAGAATTAAACTGGTTTTATTACTTCAATATATATATTTATAGACTCATTTGAAGAGGGAGTTAAGTACTGATTGAATTTTCGAAAAATTAAGGGAACACTCAATTTTTTTTAAAGTCATGCATTGGCATACATGAATGAAAACTGATATTATGAATATTTTTTTATTCTGTGTACTCTCATAAATGAACACAGAATAAAAAATATTCATATGTCTTTTATGATTTGAGATACAGTAATAATTGTTTCAATATTTTTTCGCAAAAAAGAAGAACGTGCGATCCATATTTATGTTATTTTAGACATGAAAACAGAAATTATTTTAATATATGCAGAAAAATATATCTAAACAAAATTATGTACATTTTTATTAGACAATAAAAGTAATTAATAAACCAAATATATACAAATCATATGAGAAATATAATTTGAAAACAACTATGAGCGAACATTTTAGAATCTTGACTGAATATATGGCAATGTTTACTCTAATATGAAAATATACTTGCAGCATAATATTTATATATAACAATAACGTTTTGACAGATAAAGCCCTAGAAATTGTCTGTAGTCACTACAGTCTCTGAAATTCTCTACAATACAGAATTTTATCCCAAATACAGAAAATGCCTTCGTATACCAAAACTCATGAATGCATTCTCGAAGATCTTTTTAAATAACCTATTGTTATGAATTTCATCTTACATACGAGTATAAATAAAAACACTATACGCGTGTAGTAGGTATACGAAGTGTGTTCGGAGAAGGAAGTAGGATTACTTCTAAAGTGCCTGTATAAGCAATCGTGGAGTAGTTAAATATTTCATACCAAATTAAATTGCCTAGCTTTTATTTGATTTTCGGTTTTCTAAACAAATATTTTTTGTAATATTTTTGTTTTAATTGTTCAAAATGAGATTAGCTATGATTAGATTTATAAACCTCCGCGGACAATCTAATGATCAGCAAAGCATGCTATCTCATCTTCAGGGCGGATTCAAATGCAGAAGACTCGGATGTTTGTAAATATTTAATGATTCAAAATGGGATGAACTGTGATGAGATTTATAAACCTCCGCAGACAACATGATTATCAGCAAAGCATACTTTCTAATATTTAGATCGGATACAAATGTAGGAGAAGGTTTGAATGTAAGTAAATATTTAATAACTTTTTAAAGAATTTAAAATTCCCAACTTCCTAAAGGTTCTGATGGTGGAAAGAGTGGATTAAGAAATACTCTTGTTCCATCATTCCAACTGTTTTCCATCAGGACAGGGACAGCGACATGTTAAAATCCTACTAAAAGAGCCCAAGGCCTTGGCCAAAAATGGTGTTTCTTCTCTTCTTCTTGGACATGCAATTTTCATTAACCTGTCTTTAAGTAACAATATAATTAGGAAAAAAGCATAGCAGTAATTTAATGCATAAAATTATAATCACATAAGGAGTTTTCTTCAGTTAGAGAAAATAGAGCCTTTATGTGTGAAAAACTTTTACGATTTTATTGTTGTGCAGCATGTCTCTAACGAAATGTAATTTGGAGCTCCATCATTTCAATGATATATTAATTCTAAAAGTGTGCACTCCTGATTTCTTATTTCTAGTTACACCAAACTCTTCCAATTTTGAGCTCAATATCTTTCTTCAGTTATAAGATATTTTCTCCATCCTTTTTGCATGCCTTCGTGGTGTAATGGTAGCAAAATCGGCGCGTATTCGAGAAGTCCAGGTTCGAGTCCCTGCGAGGGCATTTATACAATTTAAAGCGATAATGTCCGAGATTCTGGGGCATGACCTTAGCTCAGTTGAGAGCTTAAAGAACCTTGTAGTTTTTTTAAAGTAGGAAAAACGTTTTTTGGATAAGCAATAGATTTTCAACGACTTGTTAAAAGTTTATATTAGGGAGGAAATCTCCCGAAGGTAATCCTAGGACCTAATGATTTTCTTTTAAATGGATTCATTGTCATACATAAAAACTGAAATGCATTGGAAATGGAAGAATTTCTGGCACATCTTCCGAATAAGATACAAAAGACACGGAAGGCATGCGTTTCCACGTCTTTATCGGTTACTTTTAATTCAAACATGAGACAAAGAGGTCCGAAAACTTTTCATTTATCATGTTGTAAGGATTTTAAGTTTTACTAACGTTTATTTTATTTTAAAACTTTGCTATCCTCTCTTATTTTCCATTTCCGGCCAGAATAAGCGCGATTAGCATTGTTCATGCAAATGAGCTTGCAAACTGTTAAGCATTTAAGATGCGGCTTTTGTTCAAATGAGAGACTTAGAAAGAGACCTCTGGCTGCCTTACCACGCACGTGCTTTTCAGTCAGTTCCTTCAAGTATCAGCGAGAACTTAATTCTCGCTGATACTTGAAGATGTATTGTAGTTTCATGGATTTTGGTCACAATATACGTGGAGTTAAAAGGCCAGTCTTAGCGTTACTAGTCTTTGTAAAGTATCTAAGTTTAGTTCTTATTTAGTTAAGTTAGTTTAATTTCTTATTTTCTACGTTTAAGACCATAAGTGCTGGTCTTTGTATTCCGAAGTGCGGGAATCTCTGTAAACTGTGAAAAATAAAGGTTAATTTAACCCTTCCCATCCTTGTCGTATCTTCTACACACAAACGAGCATAGTTTCAGTAAGCTCCCTGCTCCCATTTAGGATTTGCAGATGTTTCCAAAGGATAACAGAAGGAGCAGAAGTCCTGACAGTGTTACATTATAGAAGCTTAGCGAGTGGTACGCGCCCGAAAGTACTGGCATAGCTGAATGCGTAACGCAGTGTTATCTTATAACAAAAAATTTGCCTTCGGTTTGATTACGTAACGTATTAACGGTTTCTGAGTAGATAGGGATCAGAGATGAATTTCGTAAACTGTTTAAACGTTTGAATGATACTTCAGATGTGGAAGATAACGCAAGATCACAAATGAAGTTACGCTAAGAAAAGCGAATGTCTTGCTTATTGGAGGTTTTCGCAAAGCCTTTACAGCAGCAAGAAATGTGTTTAACTAATCGCTAAAAAGATAATTCATGACCACATAATTTAGACTAATCATTAGAAACTTTACCTATTTATTTAATGTTTTTAATGATTTAAAATAAAAAAACTGAACATAAATTCAATACTAAATGTATAAAGAACATATTTTAAAGAAGTAATTTATTATAAATATAATTAATTAATATTATTTTAATTAGTTGTAACCAAACACATCTGGATATCTTCTACAAAAACAATTTTTGTGAATAATTTCCTAAGTGGATGTGGTTATTTTGAATGTCAGATGGACGGAACTCCCGAAACTATAGCTTCTGTTATAGAGGAAAATAAAGTTCAAACCCCCGATATTATCCTGATTTAATTCATTCCATCATATGTAATTTGTCGTGGAACACCCAAAAGATTGTAATAAATCCAATTAAAATACAATAGCTTCATGGAACTTTATAATTTTCAAACAAATAATAGTTTTTGACTAACAGAACACTGAAATCTTATTGATGCTGTAAGTCATCAAGATATATAGAATAATACTTGAAAGTATTAATACATGCAGAAAATCTTCGTGGAAGGTTTCCTAACTTTGGAAATAAGATGCATGGGAAATTGCACTATTATACAAAATGGCGTGAATTAATAAAGTATTCACTGAGTGCCGAGAACGACATATGTTGGACAGACTTAATAACCTCTTTAAAAATCTGTGATAAAAATCTTAAACTAATTAGTAAAACGGATTTAGCGTTGTCGAAATAAATTTTGTACCAGAGAAAGTAGCGGGAGCCATTTGTGTCATAAATGTTTATAGTATTAAATCCTAATTCAGCAAAAATAACATTTTTTTATGAACTACTGCGAATTATTACCAGTTAAATAATGAAAATTGAATGTTTGAATAAATGGGTATTATTCATAAGGTTTTCATTAGTTGCAGAAACGAAAAGGGTCTATGCGGTGTAACAGCTTTAAATAATATTAAAATCTTGTAGTTTAAATAATTTAAATAGATGAACATTAAAGTATTTGTGAATGGCAATATTTGAAACCAGACTCGAGTGCCTCGTGCGACTCTCGCACGAAGAATGTAATTTATTTTTAAATATAGAATATGTTTTCTCTTCTTGTTTGTATGTCGCCATTTTTTTGAATGTTAAATAAAAGTTATTGCTGTGTTCCATCATTGGAGTTGCTTCATTTCGCCAAAGAAGTATTACAGCGGGCTTTGGGAAAATATCAGATATATTTAAATAATAGAGATGAATTCTATTTTTAATTAAACATGTTGCCCTGTGAGAAGTAATTTAGTAAATTGTTGCTGCAAGGTTCATAAATAACATTCATAAAAGACACTGTAAGTTACATAAATTACAGATATTACTAAAAATAAAAATAAACGTTTTTAAATCGTTCATTTAGAGTCTTGGTTTTAAATATGAATTAAAGAACTTACGTCACGTCTAATAACATCTCTAAGAACTCTTAGTTTTTCATGTGGCTTGAATGTTAAATTAAAGATTTTCTAATTATGAAACGACGGCAATTACCAAGCAAGATGAAGTGCATTTTAGCAGTATCATTTATTGACCAGAAAAATTATAAATACTTATTGAATGCAGATATTCTTAATTGACTGAAGAAAATTAAACACTATGAAAACGATAAACTGTCGTAGTAAATGTTATGGCGCTTTAAATTTACTGAAAAAAACATCGTTCAAAAATCAAGTGTGGTTTCAGAAGATTTGTATTAAAGTATCATTTATATATGACTTTGTATAAACAAAAAGCAATGAATATGAACTGTTTATTTCCCCGCACTGTACCTCCGGAATCCAAAATTTCGTGGGAAGCCATTTCGAAAATTCTCATCTTCGTACAACTTTAATTAGTCGAGATATTATTTAAAAACTCTAAAAACGCTAATTTTCGTTCTAATGTTTTTAGTATTTAATTTAACACATAAGAATTCTTTTGCTTTTGAGGAAAAAAAAAACCCTGGAATTTTTATGTGAAAGTGGTTGCTTTCCAGAGCTGTGGTATACGATCATATCTTTCACTCATAAGTGCCGTCATCTTGCTTTATATTTATCAAGTTCTTCTGTCAGACATGTGACTTCTCCAATAATCCGCATGATGTCAAAGAATATATAAAATATTATTTTTAATCTTCGCAATATTCTGACCACTCACTTGAGTTTGGCAATAAAAGTCTTTTAAACCGAGAAAAGCGCTTTCCCTCTTGTCTTTATTAAGCCAGTTACAACCCTATAAAACATAAAATACTAATAAGCAGATACTTGAACCGTAAATTATCACTTACATTTCATCGAATGGCTATAAAATTGTGAATTAAAAAACTGACATCAAAGTTTATTGAATTTTAACGGTTTTATGCTGACTGGATATGATTCTGCCGCGCTAGAGTAGTGGTCTTTGACGGTATAGTAGTATTTCACCACAACAGGGTGATTTAAAGAAGAGTTTTATTTTCGGAATATTTTCCTTATAAAAATTCTACGTTAAAAAAGAGCTAAGTAAATATGTATTATTTTCTGATGCCAGTTTTGAATTTAAGACTGAGACTTTTTTAATTTCTAAACATCTATTATATTTTTGAAGATAGTATTTTAACTTCACTTCTTGAAAATCATACCAGATCATTTAAAAATTTAAAAAAAAATGTTGCTCTTCATTTCGCGGGTGGGTAAGTAAGCGGGTGGGTATTTATAGATATGTATATGTTTGGTATTTGCAATTGCAATTAAAAAGAGAGGTCTACAATTAGATATAGATTAGCAGTCCCATTTACGAAATTTCCACTTTTACGGCTAATCGATTTTGAGTTATACCAGATACAGTCGTTTATACGTACAGACATTACGAAAAAATTCCTTTTTAATCCATTATACAATACGTTTTAGAAAAACGAGTCTTTTATTCTGTCCTAACATACAGACGTCACACCAAAAATTTTTCCAAATGGATTCGGGAACCGTCAAAATGTATATTTCCTTTGACACATATGATACCCGAAATTTTTTGCGATTATAATACTTCCTTTACTTCGTACAAAGATATAAGAGTGCATTTGAAACGCAAGGGACGCAGTCATATTTTACAAGAAAATTTATCATTTTTTAATCACTGTTTAATTAAAATAATAGCGCAAAACAATTAAAATATATGCAGTATCTGAATACTGTACGTATCTTAACGTTACTATCTCTTGCAAGCATACCGTTCATTCAGAATAATTATTAATTGAACATCTCCCTGCTTAGTTTAATTTAACAGTGAGATACTGCAATCCTTAATATAAAACTTCAGTCTTTCTTTTGTTTTTATATGATAACGAAACAATCCATTTTGCCGGTTCAGTATGACTTATTTCAAATTAAGATTTTTTTCCTACTCATATATATATTTATTTATTTAATTAGATTGATTTTATTCGTCAGCTTTTTGCTGTGATTTACGGTTAATAGAGTTAACAGTTGCTGATAGTCAAGTTTCCATTGCAAATATGGAAACTTATATAAATTAAGTAGCTAAAAGCTCTTCTACAGAAATAGACGACTAAGACTTTTATATTTGCTACGTTATACACGTCAGATAATTTTACCTTTTCAACATAGTAGCAATTCTGCTCGAGTCGAATGCGTAAATAACCATTTTTGGTGAGCTGTTCCTTAACTACTTGGTGCTATAAATATTTTACTTTTGTACTTTACGATAGGTAGAGATTCCTCATAGATTAAAATTAAAATGAAAATAGTATTTTTCTTCTTTATGAGTACTGACTTCCATAAAAGATTTATTTTTGTTTGATCGACACTCTACGGGATCAACCGTGAGTAGTATGGACACAATGGAGAATTGACATCCGCCTTTGACTGACATTAGTTACCAGCAATAAAGAATAAGAGCGTTATGCAATAATGCTCCCATTCATTACTGCTGGTAATTTATGTCGATAGTGAGTAAGGAAACATTATCATCAATTATCATCAGCATAGAGTTGCCACAAGAATAACATCAACATTGTGTAATGTCAATACAAGGCACATAATTTATATGGGTAGCATCGACAAAGGTAAAGGATTCGCAGTGCATAGGATCGACTGATTTACATCAGATCTCACCTACCTATGAACATTACCATCACCAAATGTAACAATATGCAGCGTTATATATCTAAATGTATAACATCTGTATGATTGCATGTAACCTTGTTTAATACTCAATAAAAAGCGGAAAGGTAGTACACCGGAGCAATACCATTTTTGCTCATAGCGATGATACGATGATATGGTGCCGCCTGTACTTGTTCCTGTCCTGTCCTGGTTTGCTCGACCGGATTTGTCAATTCACTCGACGCTCGACGTACGCAGATTACTACAGTGGTTTAAAAGATACCCAACAGGTCAGAATTCCAAGACGCTTCAAAAATTATTTTATGAAATTAAATTGCTTTAAATGATATTTTATTTATAAATAAAATAAAAAACACAAATTAGGCTCTTAATTATGTGTATATATAATTTTTACACACCGTATATTTAGTACGAAACAAAAGCTATTTTTTCTCCTTTTCTTTACTTTCTTACTTCCCTTTCCTTTAAAGTAGAATCCATAAAAAATCAGAGTTACTATTTTCACTACGCGAGCGATATCATAGTAGTGTATCTCATGAGCGGATTTATGCACTGAAGAAGCTGAAGCTAATTTCAATAATTTCTTAAACTGTCTTATCAATAATTTTCTTTTAATTAATATGGACTGGTTAGAGATCAATACAAAGAAATTAAATTATATTCACTTAATTATTAATTAAAATATCGTCACTGCATTTTTCCCGTACATATATATGTTTAGTTATGTTTCAAATGTATTGTAAAAGCATAAATGAGCTATTTTTGCTGCTGTTTTATTAAATACTAGCGGAAGTACCCGATCCCAATTAAGTTAGATTGAGAGTAATGTATCTAACAGAAGACAGAACGGTACCCCTGAAATCCTTTTCTAAAAACGCTGCAAAAACAAAACGATTTATAGTCACATATTTTACAGTCTGATACGATATGGAACAGACATACAAAATTTCGATCGAAAAATAAACTAATTCTCTGTTTTAGTGAGTTGCGAGCAGTGGCAACACTTCTCAAAATAATTTTATCTCTAGCCTGCAAGACTATTGCCACTCGAGAAAATGAGGGCGAAAATGAGCGTTTCCAGAGTTTTTAATTAATATATCTGATTTTAGCTTTTTTTAGCCCAAGTGGCTTTGTTACTGAAGGACTATTGTTTTCATTTTAAAATTTTGCATTGAATCATTATAAATGTCTGTTTCACTTTTCAAACTGTTGTCACCAAATGTTAGAGTCCTGCATTTTAAATAAATTAAATAATGAAAAATCTGGAAAATGTATGTCTATTACTCGCATTGTGATAAAACAACGGTACACAGAGCCATCGAATTTTGAATGATGTAATCTTCCTACGAATACGGCCTTTTGGAAGATCAAATTTGAAATTTGGAATTTATTTTATTATCGATTTCATATTTTGTAAAACTTTAACGAATTTTTGAGTAACAAACTCAACGATTTCAAAGCGAGCAATGGCGACACTCTACGGAAAACAAACCTTTTTATCTCCAGCGTGCGGAACTGTGTATCGGAAATTCTAAAGATAGGCTCATTTTAAAATTATTTTGTGACATTGCTATTGAACTGAATTTTATGTTTTAAGTGCAGACATGATATTTAATAAATAAAGGTAACACACAAAAACGTTAAAAAAATGCCCCTTTGGACTTCATTTAAAATCTGAAACCTTTCATATTTATATATATTGAGAAAGGTGGACGTTAACATTTCCCAGGACTCAGAAAAGAATGGTAGAAAGTTTGGTGACGATAGCTATATTAGTCATTGAGTGGATCTTGAACAAACAAACACACAGACATTCTTATATATATGTATAAGTAGCAAGGCAATATGAATTAGAGAGACCTTAGTGGTCAAGAATTTTGCGCATTGAGCTGCAAATGTATTAAATTTTTTTTTAAGAGGAATGTTTAAAAGCTAATGCTAAAAACTACATTTGTGCCTATTGTTCCTTAGCAAAAATGTAAAATCATGTAACAACAACAAACAATACTAAAGTATATATAGACCAGCGGAAGTGCCCGATGTCAGTCAAGTTAGACTGAAAGTAATGTATCTAACAACAGAGAGAACGATACCGCTCTAATCCTTCTTTAATAACGATGTAAAAAAGTACAATTCATAGTCATACATTTTTCAGTCTGATGCGATGCGGAACCCACATACAAAATTTTGATAAAAAAATAAACCAATTCTCTCTTAATATCAGCTACAGTGGCACGCAATTTTTAATGCTTTTCGTCTTTCTGATCAAGGGGTCATAAACGCTCAAATTCTATCCAATATTTCTTCTATATTCTATTTTTTTCGATAATGTGGCAAAATGATCATAATTGATCCGAAATCTATAACGCAAACAAACAAACAAACACAAAAACAAACATTCTTCTCTATATATACAGGTTTTGTAAAACTTACAAATTTTTTATTAATAAACCTACGATTTGAAAAGGGAGCAGTAGCAACACTTTTCAAAATAAAGCATTTTTATCTTCAACGGCCAAGACTATTTTCAATCTGGAAAAATCTGTGCAAAAATCAGAGATTTCAGAGTTTTTAATTAATATCTCGGCTGACTAAAGTCGTACGAAGATGGGAGAGGTCGAATCGGCTTTCCAAAAATTTTTGGAATCGGGAATAATGTATTTAATGTTTGGCAATGCTATTTTTATTTCATTGTAAAACTTAGAAATTTTTTATTAACGAACTCTACGATTTGAAATCGAGCAGTGGCAACACTTCTCGAAATAAAGCAGATTTTTATCTCCAGCGTGCGAAACTGTTGCCACTCGGAAAAATGAGGGCAAAAATAACGTTTCCAGGGTTTTTAATTAATATATATAATTTTAGCTCTTTTTTGGAAAAAAGTGGACGTCGACCTTTCCAGAACACAGAAAAGAATTGTAGACAGTTTGGTCACGATAGCTATAGTAGTGACTGAGTTATTAAAGGACAACCAAACGCACAGACTTTCTTCTTTATGTATATAAATTATTATTTTTAGCTGAATTTTTCCAGATTACTGCTTATTTCGAAAATCTAATAGTTCTAAAATGACATTCGTCAAGCAGTGGACGATAATGCTTGACAATCTGGATCTGACGACTGTGACTTGCCTCCCCTTGGTCACCTTTTAAGAAGTAATGGATAATATAAAGAACTGAATATTGTGTAATAAGGTAAACTCATAGTAGTCCGATATAAGGGGGGGGGGCATTTGTTTTCTTTCAAATCTACTCATGATAAATAAAACATGCTTTATACCGAAAAGTTTAAAACATGCATTGAAATGATTTATGACTTATCAATCGATCTTCATTCCAAAGACAACATATTTGCTTGATTATTTAGATTTTTAAGTATCTTTCAACGATTCAATGCATACGAAATTCATGCACACTCATTGCCGTAAAAAGTTTCGCACCAAGAAAGAATTGCCAGAATGAAATGAAATTTTATATAGAGAGACCAATTTTTATATAAGTAACTGCTTTAAAATCAAAGAAAAAGTTTATTGAAGGAGAAAACGGATGTTCTGGTACTTTGTTGAGCTACATCTACCGTTAATGCAAAAGCCATACCGACGAACATATAGACATACAGACCCGAGTGATTTTCGGCTTTGTCTCATTTTGTAGTTGCTTTAAGTGCTCCTCTAGTTCGATCGAATTCTTAAACTGTCCACTTGCCGTTCCAACTGATCTCAAGTATACTTAATGAATAATACGTCTAGTCATCGGATGGGTCAAGAAAGGCTGGTAATGTGGCGAGGGCGTATCTGTGATAACCTTACTGTGCATGACCAGGCATTTTCTTTTTAATAAATGCCTTCTGGAACGCTGCCATGAGTGACAGGATATGTGGCTAAAGGAAATCTCAAATGTATTGATGATCTGTGATAGTGCCATTGATCAATGTTAGAGATGACTGGATGTTATACGCAAATGAACCTCATACTATCGCTCCAGCTGTGGGAGCAATGTACCTTGTCATTGATTAAGATTAAAGTGTTTATCACAGGGTCTGAATGATCGGTGAAAATGAACTAATTACTTTCAGTTGCATTCCAGTTTCGTCGAATGAGACACCACTCTAGGTGGAAATGATGGTGCGGGAATATCATTGGCAGTACATATAAAGGACACTGCAATAGCAAATATCCTTTAAACAAGTGCTTCCCGATTATGCGAACAGACACTAGAGTCCGTATTGAAAGTGGTGCCTGTGTCCGGATAGCGAAAAGTTATGTTGGAGCTCTGTGCGCAGTGTCGGGTGATACGACGATGTTTTCGGCAATTGGCCTACCTTAGGCGTTCTCAGCCTGCCGACGTTTATGCGACTTATCTCGCGTCCACTCATTTCAACCGCTTCTCAAAGCAAACGGAAAGGCGGAGGGCTAATCACGTGGCTTCTATCGTTCCAATTGATCCTTCCAGTTTCAAACTCTGACAACTGGTCATATCTTCGACGGCGGTGTAATGGCATCCCTGGTTTAAAAGTCCCTCTGCAGCATATTAAGTACAGGCCAAAAGCCCCTGAGTACTCTTTCTAGGTGACGGAAAGAGCAAAGTTCAACGTGATGTGGCGCAATCACACTGTATTTCTAACACTTGCATATCTGACTGATAAGTTCCCTCATGTCAAATATTGTTGCGATTCGCCAATTACTTCCTACTGTTTGAAAAACATCCATTGACGACACTGGGATTCGACTTCCGGACCTCACGTTTTGCTAGCCGAAAAAATGTCTTACATTATCTCTCACTTAAAGGGGGACTGTGGAACCTGGAATCCAGTCGTCAAATTCTGGTAATGACGAATTATCGTCCACCCCATTTTAGTTCGGGTGTCAATGTAGAGACAGTTAAAATTTTTATGAAGCCTTGAAGCCTGAAATATCAGTAATTCCAAATTTCGGATTTCGCGGTTGTTAGCCGGACGCGTTTTCAATTGCACCAAGAAGGTACGCGATAAGAAGGTAGATAACAGCTTACATTTTATGCGTTTATAATATAAGTTACTTTAGAAATTTCCTTATATATATTAACTTTAGTTAAAAGAAATATTCAGTTTTTTCTTGGGAAGAGCATGTTTTAAATCGTATCATTTTCAGATAAATAATATCTTGCGGTCGTATTTTAGAAAATGTCCTATTAAATAAACAAATTCCTAGGCACAAAAATTTTTATCCAAGTAATATCAAAAATAGTGTAGGGTATTTTTTGTCTCCTTACTACGTGCCTTCGTGGTGTAATTGGAAAGCACGTCTGGATGACAGTCAGCAATACTGGAGTTTGAATCATCTCGAGGATACTACTAATTCTTTATATTTTCCGATTCTAAAAAAAAATCCAAAAGTCTCTACAGTAGCTCCCGAATTACATTGTGATGGCCGATAATTGATCACTACCAGAAATTGACGATTGGGTTTCTACTTCCCAAATGAACTTTTAACTGGGGAGAATGTAAGGTATTTTCTCTCTCCTTACTGCGTTACCTTCGTACTGTAGTCAGAAGTAGTCCGACCGGCGACCGAGAAGTCCAGAGTCCACTGTACCGAACAGCGGGAGCACTGCACATTTCTCAGTTTCCTACTTCAAGAAACCTAATGAATGCACAAAAGCTTAAATAAATCAGCTGTACACAGACACCTATATGAGGAAGACATAAAAAATATTAATGCAGAGGTAGCATAAAAGCATGCTTGAATATGACTAAATAAAAATTTGAAGAATTTAAATCATCTATATGCTTTCAATAACATTTTTCTTACAATTATTATCTTTGCCACGTATATAGTAGGCTTTGAACTCCACATTAGCTGTATTTAGTGATGTTAACACAGGAGCGTTCTGAAACTCAAACGATTATTACATTGTATAAACAATTCTTTCTTTCAATTTTGAGAAGAAATTAATATTTTGGGAAGATTTCATGTTTACGATGAGATGAACGACGGTGCATATCAGTTACGTTCACTGACACCGCAGTGCTAAATTTCTTATAGAAGCAACAGCAAAGATTAAGCATAGCTTTGTGTCTTTGTTCGGTACAGTGGTTACAGTTATTCTCATCTCAAAGAAAGCTTGATGTTTGTTCAAGTATAGTGTCTTTGCAACAGGGAAAGAATTTAAAATGCACATTGAGCAGAAAGCTTTGATAATAGAGTAAGAATGCTATGGGATTCACAGAAGCCTCTTCAAAATGAAGACAGAACTGGGCAAACCGCAGTCTCCTGCAAGATGCCTATACGAAAGATAAACGCAATATTGCGTTCTTCATCATGATAACATTTATGAATTTGTTGTGATGCATCAGACGAATGAGATAAGTCACAACACACAACAATAAGTAAAGCGACAGCCAAAATAATTAACACTCTTGCTCTGGAATTCAGCCGCTTTCTGTGCAGGGAAAGTAATGCCACAAATTAACTTTTCATGTTTGGATGTTTCATGTTCATGTTGGAAAAAGCTAGATGATGCAGCTTAGATTGCATAAAAATACACTAGTTTGGGGAGGGGGGAATTTCAAGCATATAGGTGATAAAAAATATAGTATTACCACCTTGCCATTCTGTGGAGTTTGACACAGCTGAATATGTCCCACCTGTTCTATATAGTGACACAGGGTCACGTCTTCAAGCCATACAAGGCCACAGATGCAGAAATCCCATCGTCAAGGTCATTCAAATATTCTGCTTGCAATGCCGACTACTAAGCACATACAAGAATACAGGAAACAAGCACGTAGATCAAGCATCAAAACGTGTAACAACAGAGCCAAACATTCCTATAATCCATGTGCCCCTTCCAAGTTTACACCTGAAAGCAAGCTCTAAACAATTAATGCTTACCGAATGGCTTATCTGGGACACAGCAACAACTGGCCAAAAATGCGTAAGACTTCTTTCCTACTGTATCTAGTTCTTCTCCCCAGGGGTTGACTCAGGCGAATGAATGGGAAGTACTGGTTAGGATCTGTACCTAGGCAGTTTCAACCACGGGGGTATAATCACTCTTCACAAAAGGCCTGAGGGGTCTCGGAACAGCGTAAGGCTCGGCAGGGACCGTACTGGTACTGTCCATTCAACAGTAAAAATGTACAGTGTTACATTCGGAATATCGCACGCCTCTTCAATATGATTGTAGGATTTACGTGTTCTTGTCTCTAATATTTTGGCTAGGTAGTCAAATGCTATCTTTTACGAGATTGTCGCTTAAGTTTTGATTCGTGCCAGAACTTTGGTCTCTTCCTCAAACTATTCTTTCTTAAGTATCATCAAGAGAATAATACAGGGTGTTCGGGATAAATTTGACAGTTTCGTAAGAAAAAAGAACATCCACTTGTATGAGTAGTAGCGAAGGTCTTCATTGAGTGCAAGCTTCATAGTAGAGGCTGCAACATTCATTTCATGTGACAAAGCCCGAATTCCAATGCCAGGGTTCTTCAACACCTGTTCCTGCAGATTTGCGAGGAATTCTGCTGTACGAACGCAATCAGATCGTCTGCTAGGGATCTTTCTTCTTGCTACATCCTCGTAGTCACCATTGCAAGTCTCTAGTTCATGCCTGATTGTTTTTACTGTATTCAGGGAGCATTGGGCAGCAGTCATAATATCCTTATTTTGATGGCCGGCGCGAATCATCATGATGCATGATCTCTTACATGATTCAGGTGGATTTCAGTCATCCATCCTTTCTGACATCTTGCATATGAATGAAGAAGTGTCCAAATTTTTAAATGACGAGTAGTGTGTGTCAATACCTCCAACCTACGGAAAAATATAATCAATTATATATATAATAATTATATTATATAATTATATGTCAAATTTATCCTGAACACCCTGTATTACCAAATAAATGATGAATTGTTTCCAGTATTAGATGATCGCGTTTTGACATCAAAATCTCTGGTAGGGATGTTTAGCGTCTTCCTAATATGTGCTAGAAAGTTATAAATAGGCATACACATTATATTAATCATCTTCAAATGGCATAGTCAGAGAGACTTATTATAAGCAGCTACTACTTTTAGGCAGAAAGCGGAAATAGCCATATTAAAATGAAACTTATTAAGTTAAACTTTTATTCATGTATTTTTAACTTATAGATGCATAGAATACGCGCACACGCATATATTTCTATGAGAATAAGATTTGATGTCTTAAAAGCATCAAAATAATATTTAAATTTAATAATTACACAGTTTCACATGGATAGAAGAGAAAAATTTACAGTACTGAATGTAATAAATGTGTAAGCAGGTATGTTTATTAATGCATGCATATATATGCTCATACTTAGTGAAAATACATATTGCTCACTTGCATCTGTATATATATATATAAACACACACATATAATTAACTAGATATATAGCTGCAAAGCCATTGAGAAATATCCCTCTGTCTGGCAGTGCGCATATGCGTAGATTTTTTGTACATATATACGAATACATGTGCACATATGTACGAATGTATGTAGTATATGTAAACAAACAAATCAATGTATCTGAACCCCCCATATGTATAGATATATCCATTATTTCTATTATACTGTTTATTTACATCTGTGTATACAGAAATAGATATAATTAGATAGATAGACTAATACTAAGACATCTGTCTGTCTAGCAATGTGTGTACTCATGTATATATATACTTTCATGTGTACATATATACACGTATATTCATGTGTACATATATATACGAATGTATGTTCATATATGTATATATGTAAACAAATAAATAAACAAACACACACACCTATATATATATTCACATATACATATATATATATCCGTATATATATCCATTATTTCTTTTATTTTTTATTTCATTTTTCTTTTATCCCGCGTGTCCGTCTCTGCTTGCGTACCTATAGGAGAGAGAGTAGCTAAGTCCTAGATCGATTGTACCCGCCCATTGGTCGTCCGCTGAACAATCATTCGCGGACAGCAGGGCTGTCTGCGCGCGCAGGCCTGGCGCGGAAAAATGGGGAAAAGTAAAGAAACAAAAAATCAAAAAACAAACAAAAATTCCTCCGGCCTCCCTCACAATGGCTGGGCGGGCGCTGTGGCGACTGAGAGCCGGGTACGGCGCACCCTTCGACAGTGGCGCGGCTTTATGCTGATGAGGTCGTCTCTGTGGTCGCTGCGCCCCTGCCAAGCCCCGGCACAGACGACGCCGCCGAGCAGAACCGACGACTGCGCCTGGCCTCCTCCCCGGGTCTTCTGCCTCACCCCCCACGCGGATCCAGGAAAAGGTAAGGCTTCCCCCCATCTGGCTCTCGTCGCTCCTGGTTGTTCCGGAGCTGGGTAGAACCGGTAGAGAAATCCGGTTCGACAACCTAAATGGCAGGCTTTACTTGCTATATTCTCTGTTATATTACTTTCGACGTGGTCTAATTACTTTAACCAAACGTATGTATCAGCGATCATTTTTATCTTTATTGTTATTATCATAAATAGTACTTGTATACATGATTACGAACTAAGCGAAGGGTTTAATTTCGTACAGAGTTTGAATAACTAAGATAATTGTGCTGTTTTATGTTATTTAGTGATTTAACGGATCTTCCTGCGGAATTAATACTTGGAATATCTTTATCCATTTTTTAATTTTTCAAGTGTAATTAATGTGTTGTTTCGACCTGAAGAGTGAAATTTATTTCAAAGTAAATTAAGTTTCTAAAATCAGTGACAATAATGTAAAAAAACTTCTGTGTTCGTGGGAAGCATCGTCTAGAAATGTGGTGTTTTTTTTTTTTTTTTTTTTTTTTTTTTTAAGATCTGGTAACATTTTGGGTTATACAGCAAACAGTACGGTGAACAGATTGATTCGGTTATTATTATTATTATTATTATTAAGAGTCAAAATAACCACAGGTATGTGGGAAACAAAGGTAATGCAAAACTTTCTTTGAATCTATCCGAGTTTCATTTGTTCGAAACATTTTCTGAGATTGCACTATAAATGTAATATTTTAAGAGAGTTTAAACGCAGAAATGTAATGGAAATATCATCAAAACTGTTTTAAATAACAATTTCTCTAAGAGTCATGGTAGTAAGGTATTCACAAAGTACTTTTAATGCAGATAATCCTTTAGTAAATCTGGTGTATTGAGTGAAAATTCATTCAATTATAATTTTCTCTGTGTAGTTTATAAATTACTCGATGCATATTTCGTACGCGTTGTATGTACGTGTATAGAACTTGTAATGTAAAAATCCAATGATGTTTGTTATTTTCTATAACGTACCCGAAATGCAAAGTTAATTTGCATATTCATATCAATTTCTTTTAGATAGTTTCTTTACGCCTTGAAATTATTTTTCCTGCGATATAAGTAATGGTGTAGATAAATATTTTCTCAAACAGGTATGGGTGAAAATTAGTACTGAAGGGAAAATATTTTTCTGTAATATGTACTAAATGTTTATTCTTATTGCTGAAAATCAGAAAAAAAGCATTACATTTTTCATGAATGAGATATTCAGCAATAATTATATATCACTTTGATTATTTTGCTCAAAATCGTTCTTGAGAATCTTGTACGTTTACAGATATATGTTTAAGACTGTAGACGCAGTAAAATGTGGTAATGGAACGTAGTACAAATTTGTAAAAAAAATTGATCAACTAGACACAAGAAGTATCACCCATTAGAATATAAGATTATCTGGATATAAAAATATATCTTTCAGATAGAAATTAAAATTTGCTTCAGAAATCAAACACATATGAAATTTTAATGATGTTATAATAACTTGAGTAGCTGTTTTTAGTTGTTGCTAAGCGTCTGGGTATCAAAGTGTGATTTATTTATCGCATTTTTAATAAATTAAATTAAAACACAAAATTTGATATAAATGTAATAGTCCTAAAATTGACAGTTTTCTTAAACTGTTGTGCCGAAAAAACGGCTAAATTAAGGAAATATGTTGTTTATGTCAATAAATTATACAACGCCTTCTGATATCTATATATAATACTAATTAAGTGATCAAAACAATTTTGCATAAATGATTTACGGTTATGTAATTTGAAAATTTTAAATAAATGTTTTGTGATTTTAAAGTGACAATTATATCATTAAATACACTTGTAACGTTTAATAAACTGCATCGGAAAGTAAAATCTTTAAAATCCATGTTAAAAATAAAATAATTTCTTTTGTTATCATTGCAATGGTATTTGACTAGTATCTGCGTAAATGCTAAAATGTTTTGCGTTTCTGCCTATATAATCTCTTTACAGTCTCATTCCAGAATTCAAAATATGTGACAAGCTTTATCATGCATATTACGCCAAAAGAATCAATTTTTGAGACTTACATGCTAACCTTAGGAGGTGTCACAAAAATGACAAGATGTTAATTTATTGGGTATTATCGCTTGACTGGAATTCGTTAAAGTCCAGCTAAGCTCGTAACTATAAATGTTACATAAATGACTCAAACAACTCATAGCGTTGATAAAAACAAGAAAATGTAGGAAAATATTATATAATCTGGAAAATTTTTGCAGCTTGTAATTAATACTGTGTAACTAGGCAAATGTAGTTTTCTGTCTTTTAATTGATTACTGTATGAATTTTGTTTAGCGAGCCTGCCAAATTCATCATACTTAAGTTAGATGTGTATTGAGTCGTGATACCAGGTATGATAAATTTTGGGATTTAAGCTCTCATCCTTTATGAAAACAGCTCCAAAATTTATTAATTATTTATTTATGAAGATAATGTTATAAGAAAATATCTTAATTTTTTTTTTAAATTAGAAAAAATATGTCATTACGAAGAAAAGCTGATTATCATGAAGATTATTTTCAAGGTTCAGCTGTAAAACAAAATATGCCTCGAAAAACGAATTCGAGGATCTCTGATGATTCTGTTGAAATACCCCATAAGACAAATGCTAATTTCACGGTTAATAATAAGCATAAAATAAATAAATAATTCCTGGATTCTGAATATTTATACTTTGATTCTTCGATAATCATTCAAAACACTTTTCTGTTGTTTAAACCATTTAAATACAAATATCTTTCTCACATTTAAAATACTGTATCTTTCTCCAAGATGCATGCTTCTTTAAAGCAAGTTTGAATACAATAAAATATTAAAGTTATGTTTAATACCTCCTACCTAGATGGAAAGCGGGTAGGTTACATGAACAAAGATAGTTTAAATATTAATACCATTCCACTCAACTTGTTAAAAATTTATTTTAAATTATTGTTCAATGTTTTACTTAAAATATTACGTCAACGTATTTTTCTCTTTTATTGATGAATAATATTCGTAGTGTTAAAAATGTTTCGAAATTCATACGTTTAACTTCTTGATCATACTTTTCACTGAAATAAAAATACAAATGTTTACCAAGATATTCGTAATTTGACCATCAAGTAGTAATAGCTTCACTTTTGTAGAAGCAATTTTATTGTAGAAGCAATTTTATTTAGAGGCTCTCTGATTAATCTAATAGCAGCTTTCACTAACATGCATTTCCAGATCTTCTCTTGATATCTAAAGCATGAAATTTTTCTTATTATCTTCTCGAATACTGTTTTCTTTCATAAAGAAATTTTGGCTCTTAATTTGCATTTTCGACATTAAATGTCCCTAATTTTAATGTGTTAATACTATTTAAGTTTGTGGACTACGGTGTCGAAAATGCTTCTATAAAATAAGTTCTAAATATTAAGTCTCTATAAAATGAGAAACATACTTCTACGAGTGCTTATTATTAATGCACGCAGTGTCAAACTGGTTATTCAACTCGACCTCGTTGAAGTTTGTCAGTATGACGAAAGGCAAAGTAACATAAATGGAATTTCTAAAATCTCGATGCTATCCGCGTTTGTTGCATATTTTTCATAAACTCTCGTAAGAAATTATTTAGCAGTATATATTACGACTCACAAAACTCAGGGCAGGACCCGAATAACTGTTTTACGGAGAGTTCAGGAATCTTACTAGAGTATCCGATTCATCGCTCTGACGAAACTCAGTAGAAATTTCTGAGTTTACTCAGCTATCCTGAGTTGTAGTATTCAAATGAACCGTAAGCCTTTGAAATAGATCTAACTGAAACTGGTATAAACTTTCAAGCTTTCATAACATTCGGCATCGTCAATAAATTTTGCATTGGATATTAACACATCTTTAAAGATATGTGATTGTGGGAAAACTAAAGGAAACGAAAGGAAAACTAAAAGAAAGTTAGTTTTTAAGTTATTTGGACTTCCATTGTAATGCCATCAGAATTAGGCATATTGTATATATAGCTTCGTACAGCTTTATTTATTTATTTATTTATAACGTTCTCCGTCATTACGTATTACACGAAAACAGAAGGATACCCCGTCGAAGAGATTCTAAGGGAAACTTGCTCATATCCACATTATTCATGAAAAAAACTACGAAACTTCCAAGCAGCCAGTCCGTTCGCCGGGATTCGAACTCCGGACCGAACTACCTATGTTCAGCGGCAAACGAAGTACGAAACTAGTACAAACGAAGAACTGAACAATACGGATATCTTTAATGTTCACTATTGTCAATAATATCCTAGTAATAAAGATACATGTGTCTCTTTGCACTCGAATAGATAAGATGGCTGAAATCCGGTTAGCTAGTTCCGGATTCGATTCCTGGGAAACGGGTTGGCTGCATGAAGTTTTCATGATTTCCCTCTTATGTAATGTGAATGAAGTATCTTCCACAAAGGTATCATTGCTGTATTTTATCAAAAACAGCAAAGTCATAAAAACCACCATTTTGAAGCCTCTTTAATTTTCCAGAGAACTAAAGTATATAGAAGATCTTGCGGCTGTCAAAAACATTAAGTGTATTATTACTATGATTTACTTGATCAGGATTTGTCAGAAACAATAGAGCCTGAGGCAGCAGAAGTATTTAACTGGCTAAGTGAATTGTCAACAAATTATATAAGAGTCTTTGTATCTTTCTACAAAGCAATATGGAAGCTAAGCAGAAATTGTCTAATCATAGTTGAACGAATAATGTAATATGAAATAAAATATTGCATCTTTGTCAATTTATTATTAAAAGAATATTTGCTTACCTTTTTGGATTAAAAATCTTTACGGGAAAAATGAAAGACTTCTTAGGGTAAATATGCATTGTACTTGATTTTTTGCTATCCTCGCTTTGGGTGATGCTTTTATACTTACTTCGCTTTCAAGCTTAATATTTCGTAAAATTTGTATAATTCATGATTTTCGTAAGTAGTATATTCAACCAGTGCGGTCGTATTTCAACCCTAAAATCTGCAGTTGAAGAAATTCTAGTCATATAAACTTAGCACTTAATTTTATAAATGTTAAAGAAATTCAGAGGTTGTAGACTGGAATTTTGCGCATGGCAGAACGCAAAGATGAATCTTTCCCTCATTAACGGAAACTGTAACTGGTGAACATCAATAATTGAAAAAAACCTGAAGTATGGCCAGCTCATTATGTAAGAAACTAAATGCCTCTTAGATTTAATTAATTTAGCCTGACATAGTTCGAAGCATATATGAAAAGCTGATGGTATATGATAAAACCAATATATGATCGAGCTTTGCATATAGGATTGTCATTATAAAATGACAGGAAAAGATTCAGATTTAAATAAACTGTCTTCGTCAAATTATTAATCTATAGAAATATTCCACACATCTAGAGCAGTGTCTGCCCATCCGTGTCAACCGTAGGGGGGATTTCATAGTTTCAGGGAAGTGGGAATACGGTGGCGTTTTATTTAGCTGTTAAGCATTTAGTTTTACTTTATGAATATAAAAAACTACTTTTACTCAAATTTTGATATTTGCCAACACTGCTTGGTTGCAGTAAATTAAATTTAATAAATGTAAATATGTATTTTCAAGTTTGGGAATGGAGCGAAAAAATGATTTCCCAGCAGTGACAAAAGGGGTTCATGCGGCTGAAAACGTTGAGAACCCCTAGTGTAGCGTGATTACATAGAAAATAAGGAAAGGCAATATAAATAATTTATTATGCAGTTTTCATGCAAAGTGAACACCGATATCACTGCCGTATACCATAATTGCAATGGTTTTACGCATTTTAAACACAGATTAACTTTTCACGATCGCAATTCAAAGACTTACTTCCGTAATATAAACATCTGTCGTTAAGTGCTGTTATGTTTTTACAGCTCGAATGACACTGATGCGTACCCGTTCTTTTACGGTTTCTTTGCGGATAGCGTCTTTTTTAAGAGGATTAACTTTGATTTTTGTAGTTTTCTCTGTTTTTATTGTTGCTAAAATAAGATTAACAGCAAACTAGAGACCGACATCACTAAGTTGAAAAAATTCGTAAATTCGTCTACTGCCAGGAGTTTGTTCTGAAATATAACAAAAACTTTTGTGCGGTCTTTCGTTAATATTGAAGCTACTTATCAATAATCGATTATCTGTTGTGATCTGTTTTTTTTTTAATGCTTAATACAGTTGAAATCAGTCAAGGATATCATATAAGAATTCACTTCAAAATTAGTAATTTTCTAAACGTTAAAACTCTTTCCACTCATATAACCCACCATTTAAACATAAGTTTTCGGTTTTAATGGGTACAAAATGAAGCAAATTAAAAATCGATTACATTTGTTTTGCTAGTAAATGAACTGAAGGCCTTTCAGCTTCGAATTCTGTTCAAAACTTTAGAGACTAAATGAGTTTTTCGTTTGGTATTATGATAATTGTGAAAAAGGGTTTTCTGCAATTAATCATTTCGATGTAAATTCGTGAACTTTTCAAGTTCTTATGCATGCATAATCGCTGTGTCTTTTATGACATGCTAATTAATTATTATATATACATATAAATCACTGGATAAAACACAGCGCGATGGAGGTGAAACTCCTTATACTACATTCGAAACACATTAATGTGAAAAAAGGTGTCCACCGAAAACAAAGCAGACGAGAAACGTCGTGGATAAAACGACACAGGGCTAAACGTCTTCGTACGAAACATTGTGGGAGGAAAGAAAGCAAGAAGATATCGTAATTCTTAAACACCATGGTATAAAACATCGCCTTCTAAAATAAAGCAGTTCAAAAACATCGCAGAAAATATCGTGGTAAAATACGAAGCACCTACAAATCATTGCATGACAGTAATATCGCAAAAAATGTGTTTTTTGGGTTCTAAAAGTTGTAAATGTATATTCGCGTAATTATTTGGGAGCTCCGAATAATTAAGACACAATAACACGCCTAATAAATACTAATTCAGAAGTCAAACAACAAAAATCAGCGTTATACTCGTATTTTCAAAATTTTCACAGGACTAGTTTCGATGGTTTTACCGAACCACCATCCTTGACTTCTGAATTAGCTCCGAATAAATTAATAATTTTTAGATAGAAAAGCAAGATGGAACCTTGAGGATTCAAAATCTCAAAGTAATTAGAAAGAAATGAACGCTACGTAAATCAGTAAATTGAATTTTAAATTTATGTGTTAGCTATCAAAGTTTATAATTTAATAAATTCCGTTTATAAAGTTCTATTGGCAATTTTTCATGCAAAATGTAATCTAAAAAATGATCAGAAGGGAAAGATACGTAAATGCATGTGACGCCCCTGTATTAAAATTGCTTAGTTAAATAACCAAATTGTAAAATTATCTTTTTTTCGTTTTGTTAATGGAATTTTAATAAAAGTCAAATTTCGTTTTGTTTTGTTTCAGTTTGTTGGTTTTCTTAATATGTCATTAGTATGGATGCGAGACTGTTTCTGAGAAAATGCTCCACAAATGTTCTTGTGTTGCGTCATGATTCGTCGAAATCAAATTATCTTCTGAAATATTTTGTAACTATCACCTGACATGTTATGAGGTATTTCTCCCCCCTTCTTGGCGTGCCTTCGTGGTGTAGTGGTTCTGCACGCTGGGCCGGTATCCAGAGGTCCGTGGTTCGATTCCCGGCGAAGGCGGTTGCTAATTTTCCAATTAATCTAAACATCTTTCCTTTACGATCTACAGCAGCGCCCGAACTAAAAGGTTGTTGGAAGAGGTTTCTCCCCACCCAGGATTTGGCAATTGGGTCCCCTAAAAACCCCAGTCGCCCTTTAAAAAGGGGAGTATATAAGGTATTTCTTCCGCTTTCCTAACGTGCCTTCATGTAGTTCCTAGCGGCCAGTGGTTATGCCCGCTGGGCCAGTATCCAGAGGTCCGTGGTTCGATTGCCGGCGAAGGTGGTTGCTAAGTTTTCAATTTTCCCGCTGGCAAAAAATACCTAATGTCTCTACAATGTCTCCTCATAACAAATGAATAAGTAATTAAACGGTTAACTGCATATTATATGTGAATGTGTTAACAATAGTTTAAGTAGATGAATAAACTGAAATAGAAGAGATTTAATTTTTACTATAAGAATATCCGTTTAACAAAGTGAACGAAAATAAATTTGCAGTTTAGTAACATACATTTATTCCTTTTTCCTTTCCGATCGTTTAGTACAACTTTAAAGATTAGAAGAGATTAATTAAGTAACGACCTTTAATAGTCAAGTACATAAACCTAAAACTCTAATAATTGCTTCATGTAGCATTAATTTTCTACTCATTTCCAGTTTTTTAATGCTTAATAATCCTTTTAGCTTTTTCAGCAAAAAAATTACCAGTTAATTCAAAAAATGTGAAATATAGAGGTACACATGTTTCTCATTCCTACTTGCGTTCACAAATAATTATGCGAATATACATTTACAACATTAAAGAGCCGCGGAAAACACTTGTCTGCGAAGTTATCGTGATGCAATGATTTGTAAGTACTTTATTTTTGACCACCGACATTATCTTGGACAATATTTTATACCATAATATTTTAGAATTTCTATGTTTTCTCCCCGTTTTCTTTCCTCCCACTATGTTTTGTACAATGAAGTTTTTGCCTTGCGTTTTTTTTTTTTTTTTTTTTTTTTTTTTTTTTTTTTGAATTTTCCGTAACCAGACTACGAACCAGTTTGCCTTAGAAGGTTCTCCATGTAAGAAAGCAATCATTCGTGATTAATCTTCATAAGGCATATTACTAATTAATCAGTGAAGCTTTGTTACAATAAATAATCTATCTTCGATAACCCTTGAGAGGTTTTTTACAAACAGCTGTTCTGAGAATCAAGGATAAATTATCAAAAAATGCGCTATAAATTTATACATGAATTTTAAATAATTTATTAATATTTATTTAATAATATTTGTAATTGACGTTGAAATACACCCGACTGAAAGACGTAAAAATATTTAAACAGCAAATAATTGAAACTTTTAATTTTCTTTGAAGGACAAATTTCTTCTAACTCAAGATGACTGAGTGTATTCCATAGCGTAAAATTTCTTTTTTGAAATTTAAATTTAATTGGATAATACTGCTATTTATGGTAATTTTAATACATGTGGGAAGCTGATATAATTTTATTTTCGGTGGTTTCTTATATTCTATAGCATATTATGTAATGCATATATGTACTTAAGAATGAGATGTGCTCCTGAAATTTACATTGTTTGTAAACGAATAAATATAATTTTATGCAAAGTTGAAATCCTTTACAAACGTAAGTTTTTCTAAATAGAATTAGCTTTGGACTTTTGTAATAAAGTTCTAATTTTGTAACTAGTACAGGTGCAATTTCTTATAATAGTATAGTAGGCAAAGGAGGAATTTTATGCCTCGGTTTAAGTTTTTATGATTGTGACCTTCTTTGATATTATAAACAGATGTGTTACTTTATGTCATAATAATTTTATGTCCAAGTAAATAAAATTAAATTGCCTTTTGAATAATACTAAATTATAGCCATGTATTTGCATTCATGGGCAGTTAGAATTCAAGTGAAGATGCCTAGATAACCCAGAGATGGGTCACATTGCACCGATTTTTTTAGACAAATAAATCCCTTTCGATGAAAGCACATTGGTGATTCATCATTCACATGTGATACCATTATCTATCAATCGTATACTGTTGAAACTGATAAATAGTCCACTTTTGTATTATGCCCACCAAGCACCTAAGAAGCCATATTCAAAATTAGATTCCACATGCTACTTGTTCACGTTATACGGCAGCAACTTAATGAACGTACTTGCCAATCATTCAGATCCAACTTGGAACTTAATTTGGTTGCAGTAAAACTCGGCTTTTGCTGCTTTGTCTACGGTAAATGTAACCTACAGAAAAAACAAACTGTACGCAAGTTAAACTGTAGAACTAAGTCTTGAGTGGGAGATAAGTGCATCCTGGTTTGTCAGAAATTCAATAATTCATGTAAGATATTGAAACTTCATTGACTGACTGTGTCATTTTAACTTACATAAAATTTCAAATTTTGAGAGAACGCAAAGCATTGGACTCTTAGTTACGCAAACATCTTTCTACTATATTTCGTAATTTAAAAAGGTAAATGTGCTTTTGCTTTGCAGGTAAATAAACGTATTTCATTCATCATAAATCAAAACATAAATGTTTCTGGTACAGTCGGTATAATTCAAGGTTCCTTAATTACTTCTTGACGGAAGAAAATGATTTAAAGTACAACAAAGCTCTTGGCATAAAATTACAAGAAATTAAATTTATGCTGCAAGCAATAATAAAGCTAGAGAGACGAAGCCGTTAAAACAGAATAGATATTCTAGATGACTGGTGTATATTCATAGCACCGATATTAATCTCAGTAGCATCTAGGTATCTAGGAAAGTCAGAAACGACTTTCTTTACAATATGTAGAGCCATTAGGATTTTTGAAGCAGGAGACGTGAAAAGTGTTTAATGGTCTCCCCGGGACTTGAATTTGGACCTCTTGAGTGCGTTACTGTTACACCACGAAGGCATGCTGAAAAGAGAGAAAAATACCTTATTAATACACAAAAGTTTTTAACGAGCATAATTAACCTTCCTACGTTAAATGTCTTTTGACAATTATTTTACACCTTAAGAACAGGAATCAAACAGAGATTCTCTGAAATTTCTGGCTGTGCCTTTAAATCAGAAATTAGGAAACTGCTCATAGTGAGCTCACGCATCTGGTGACTGAATACCATATTCTGAATCTTTTGACACTTTGAATCGCATTAGTACCGTTAACACGTAGCATATCTATTGTGATGCGTAGGTTTGCATCTTTATTAATTATTTAAAACGTTTTTCTCCAGTTCATAAGCTCAAATATTAATTTAAATCAATTTAGTCATCCTTTTGATAAAATCATACAAATGTAATTGAAAGCCTGATTATTTATTTAATAACTAGGGAAAACGTGAAGCATAAAAAAGCATCACTCTTAGAAAACAAAAGTATTAAATTCCTTTTTCTGTTACTAACATAACATTATTATTGGATTACATAATGGGTTCGTGCACACTGAGATTTAATGATCCACAGCACGCCACCTTTTTGTTGACAAACAAGGATTACAGTATTACCATCTGACAGCAGTCAGTAGGAATTTTAAATGGCTCACGCTTGTTAAACGAAACGGAGCACTTTTATGGCATGTAGAAACTAAATTATGCTTTTATCTAGCTTTTTTTTTCTTCATTTTAATCTTAAACTATATGACGCAATGCTTTATTAGACGTCAGGTGATTTTACTATCAATTTTGCAGTTCATTCTTTCTGTGTGTTTAATTTAACACTTTGAGTTGCTTCACTTGCAGCGACCTTAAAAGCAATCTTAAAAGCAGTGCCATAAAGTATCGTAGAATTTTACATCTAAGAGATCATTCAAGTTGCCGTATTTTTGTTAAGTTGTAGGGTTTATATTTATTTTAACTAATATTTATTTTAAGTTTAAGCTATCTTTCCTGTCAAGCCTTTACTTTTCCCTAGAATTGCCAATGCCAGAGTATGTAAATCGTAGTAGAACGCGCAGAGTATTCAAATTTTTAGCAGAAGTAATTGAGTTTAAATAGAAGGGAAACGAGATTGTAGGTGTGCTTCTTGAATCACGAGCGTGAAGGTTGCTTGGTAGAAAGTTTAAGAACCGCGCGTTTCGGCCTGTGTGCCTATTTCGACAGTTCGTTGAATCTTTCAAATTCTTAATCAGAAAGTTTCCTGAATCTCAGCTTTATTTTAGAACGCGGTTAAGATAGTTACAATTATAGAGCCTCGTAGATAGTGACTTCGTTATTTATGCATCCTGTCATTTATTTTTAGTTGTACTTTTCTATTTTTGTTACACCGCCGGGTCGGCGTAGTTTGTGAGCGTCAAGTGAACGCAACTGTAATTTCTAAAGTGAAATAAAAAAGGAATTAAACCCTTCTTACGAGTTGGTGTACTTTACAGTTCATAGAAGTCACTACTACTGTTGCTGACAAGTTGGGGCCGCCCAACATCACAAAGTGAGTTTCTTTCTGCGCTAGATTGTTTAAATTTCCGTTTGGTAAGAACCTTTTAGTTCTCTTGTGTTTCATTTTGGAAATTATTAAATAAAAATAATTGTTCGGTAAAAAGGCACAAATACCTTCTTTTCAGTTAAAAATCGCTGAAAACATACCTTGTATTTATTGAAATATAAGATATTCGAACTTCTTAGACAGAAATATATTTAACGTATCCTATAAATACAATGTACGTACGGTGTGTCTATTTTTCGCCTATCTTTGTAAAGTGTCATGATACTAAATAAGACATTTATTATGGTTCAACTGAAATAGCTATCCTTAGAGAAATATTATTGGAGGTTTTCATACTGTGTGTGAGTTTTTTGATTGAAGATGTTGTTTGTAGTTACTAAGCCTTTTTGAAAATATAAGATTATTTATTCCAAGATTTTTATTTATACTTTCTCCTCGAAAGATTGTAGAAAATGAAAGAAGATGTTACAGAAAATGTTTTAGAATTTAAAATAAATTCTACTGTTCAGTTGTAATTTCAGTTTTAAATACTTACTTAATTCTTCTTTTGATGTTAGAATTTACGTTTCTCCTGAAGATAAAAAATTATTCTATTCTTTGGATTTGATTTAGAATTTTCCATTTGAAATTAATGATAAATGAAGTCATAAACTTCTTAACTTTTTGCATTTGCTGGGTATTTTTGTCACATTTATTTTCGAGTAATTATTATCATTAAAAATTTCTTGAATCAAAATTTATCGAACTTCTGTTGACGACTGGTTAGGTTAGGTATTGTTATTTGGATGTCGCAGAGCAAAAGACTATTTGATTTAGAGAAGGAATACTTTCGTGAAGGACTTTCTACAGAAAATTGACTGCAGTTCAGGTGACACTTAGCGAAAACTGAAAATAGTCCGCTTGCCTAAGATCGAACTCCTAGTATAAATTAATCTTAACTACTCGGCTACTGGTGGGACGAAAATCAGCTTAAAACAGCTGATTTTTATTGTTATCTCTTTCTAACCCTGTACAGTGGCTCAGAACTAATGGGAGTAGAAAACAACAAAAATGATGTTTTTCATTGGTAGTATCCAAACTAACAACTTTCCTACTGCAAGCTCAATGTAGTATACCAATTACACCATGAAGGTATAATCTAATTAAAATTAAAGTTCCTTTTATTATTCCCTATTTAAATAGCAATCGAGGAAGAAAAAGATGTAAGCGGTGACGAATTATCGTTCCCCACATTTTATTCGGGAGCCACTGTTAAGCCCACGAAAGCAGAAAAGAGGGGGGGGGGAAATAATTACCTATGCTCCCTCGGAGATTCGAATTCCAGATCTCCCGATTACTAGAGAGACGTACTTCTAATTATGCCCCGAAGGCACACGTTAAAGAAAGAGGAAATTCTTTCCTATGGTAAAAATGTAAAATTTTAAGTATTGAAAAATATGCTGTAATGCGAAACTGTTAATATGGAATGGAAGTATAGCTACGAAATATTAAAGCATTTCTATTTCATAGTCGTGTAGTACAATGGTCACCATATCTATTAAGTCTTGAATCTGAAAATTCGAGTTCAGTTTCCTGCGAGGACCAAGTTAACTTTTTTAAATCCTTCTCTAAAAATCTCTACCATTTTTACAATTTTGTAATTTTCTTTCAATTATGTCCTTCTTTTTCGTTGGCATGTAATAAACCTTATTTTCACCGAAAAATATTGGTACTGAAAAATTGGAGGTAATTCTAGAATTCAGAGTTAATCAATACAGTACTAAATTTACAGTTGCTTGTGACTTCCTCCATGTTTATTTTAATGTCAAAATGCCCAGTATGCGTTAAGTAAACCGAAAATTCAGCGAATGTCCCTCAAATTGACACAAGCTAAATATTTTCTTCTTTCTGAAGAAGAGAGACCTATGTAACTCCATTCAAAATCGGTAGAGTTTTATTTAAAATATATGCAGAAATTTTTAAATACTTTTCTTCCATGTTTTAATTAATAAAGCTCTGACAATCACGTTTGACTAAAAATTATCTTTTCGTTTTTAAGCGTTGCATTTGCTTAAAAGTAGATAATCCGTTATAGCATTATATCATTTCAGAACTATGTAATTCCATTTATAATAATAATTCCATTTTTTAGCTTTCTTAATTTTCTATTACTACACTTTATAGCATTTAATTTCCCTCAGGAGAAAATTTATTTTTAGCATGTGATATTGGGTAATTTCGGGAAATCATTGACAGATTTAGTAATAACTGGACACAATGTAACTCGATATGAGTATAAAACAGAATATGAACACCTCCCGGAGGGGGCTGGAAAGATAACTTTCTCTCGTGAAACGTAAGCTCAGAATTTCAGTTATAACACGTAGATATTCTTACATAAATATGTGCTCTTACCAATTAATTGCACCTGAGGGATTTAGAATCTAATCAGCAGTGTGTGCCAGTTTATATTAAAATTGCACTTCTGTCATTTTTTATTTAAAACTGAAAAAGTTTTTTTTTTTTTTTGTTTTTTTTTTGTTTTTTTTTTTTTTAATCTAGGATTTACTTTTACTTATGAGCCCTCGATCGATTTAGCATTAAAAACTTTAGGAATGCAACTACTATTTAAATGTAAAGCTAATTTATAACTTTCACATTTCGTTTTTCAGAAACTGAAAAGTGTGCTTTCAGAATTATAGAAATTGCTTCTGATTTCAGTTTTGAAATAAATGAAGTGTCAAATAGTTCTTAACTTGAATTTTTAATATCCAAACTTTTGCTGGATAGATTTTTGCTCAGAAAATGCCAAAACCATCAATCATCTTATCATCTCGACGCTCGTAATATCGCCTAAGATGCTTCAGAATGAGAGACCGATATTACACCCAGAAAAGAGGATAATTCCTGTAAGATATGGTAAATGCGTAGAACAATTTCAAAGAGAACAAAGGAGGAACAGTTTCCTATTTTACAAGACGATTACAGTTTCTGGTGTGTACATAAAAGCAGTTCTTAAGTTAGGGTAGCAATTTATGTATTTATTAATGTAATCTTCAATTTAGGAAAAGAATCCATTTCAAAAATAGGAACTCTATTGAATATAATTACATACCATAACCACTGTAGACATCATTTAGACTTTTTCGAAGCTGAATGTGCTCACTTCTTATATTAGGAGAACAAGTAAAGGATAATTCCTTATATTTACTACCTTGAATTATTGTTTACAGTTATTGGATGTTCTCAGACAGAATACGTGACAAATTACTCAAGCATTACTTTATAAGCCTTGTAACATTCTCGTAAGAATAGTAATATATACATATGTAATGTAGAGTTGCAATGCTTTACGACTAGATGTATTATAATTCTCTGGCAAGTGCATTAGCATTAATTTCTATAGCAAGTGCATTAGCATTAATTTCTATAGCAAGTGCATTAGCATTAATTTCTATAGCAAGTGTATTAGCAATCAAATTCTCGGTAGTCGTATTTAAAACGGAAGTTATTTCAAAAATAGGTTAGTTATTTTAAAAGTAATAGCTTGATGTTTGTGTGCTATCTCCAGTGGCCTTTTTAAAATAATTTATAACAAAACAGTCATTTTGAGTTTTTCCACAGCTTTACTTTCTGTTAATGATACTATGTTTATCATAAACATCTCTCTTCGCCAGAAGTATTTTAATAGCTGTGACTTATCTCTCGACCATTTAATCGGAAGAGAGATCACTTGTAATTTATTTTATTATTTAAAAGATACTGTCTTTTACTACGTAATGTAATTTGTTTTGAAGATTGTGTCTTGAATTTTAAATGTGTGCTTTTAACTTGTTTTTATATGACTTCATCCTCTGAATTTGGTACATTTGTGTACTTGTTTTTATTTATTGTATTTTAACTTCATCAATTGTAATCCACCCATCTCGTGTTTGGCGCGTTATAATCATCCTTGGTTTTTGCGCCATAATCTCTCACTCTCACTCACTCACTCACTCATAAACATCTCAGCTGTTTCCGCCATCAAATGAAAAAGCATAATCAGGTAAAATTTCTTCACGCGTGTTGTGTCAGCTTAATCAGAGCGGAATAGTTGTATATGTGCTGAAGACTGAAATATCCATTTTCAGTTTCCAGCGTTATTTATATTAGAATTTATGAATAATGAATAGTTTGTTACTAATTTCTGTTTTAATTTCCTAAACGGATACAAAAGATTTTATGCATCATCGATATTAAATGCCTAAGAATTCCTTTGTATCTTTCTATTCATTTTCTATAAAGTAAGTATATGAATAATAATGATAATTATTTAGTAAAATTCGTATAATTAAAATAATGATTTAATAAAAGATTTAGTATGTTATTCAAAGTAAGTAAGACTAAAGATTTATATGAAAGAGATTAATTTTTGTTTCGTGTTTGAAGATTTATCCAATTATTTTTATGAATTTATGAGTTTAAGTCTCTATCTTCCGGCTAACTTAGCGTTATTCTGAAATTTTTAATTTCTTTTTATTAATTGTTTCGTACATAGAAATCGAATTATGAATTAAATAGTTAGATGTTACGCAAAATACATGTATTGTATAAGAAATATTACCTAAAATATTTAAATGATTTTTTTCACGGAATAAATAGAAAAGTTAACTTTATGCAAAATTTCGTATTTTGTACGGAAACATTAGTAATTCTACTTTTTGTCAGTTCTATGCCATATCACAAGTAAAATTAGTTTTTATGTGGTTTAGTAGGACCTCGAATATTGGAGCTACTCTGAGTCGAAATTATTCGTACATCAATCTAGAAGTTGAAAGGTAAAATTTGAAATTAATGTTAACTTCTCTCAATAAGTCTAACTTTTTCTTCCGGTCCTTTCAGTTTTGGATTATTTAAGTCTACTGCATTTTCTATAGCGAAAAAATTGAGCTTTCCTTTTAGGTTACAATCATAATTACGGTGAAGATAATGAAGAAAATTCATTCTTAAATTTACCTCATAAAATAATAACCCCTAATCACAAGCTAGTTTGTGAATACAAACGTAATAAGATGATGTCAGTTCTTTTCCAGGAGAAAATTCTTACACAGTTTAACAATTTCCTGTTTCATACAAACGTTTATATTCAGATAGTATGAATGCTAGAAGAATGTGAAATATTTACTTAATATTAAAATGGAAAGGAAATTTTTTTCTGATTTCAGTATGTTAGTGCATACTAAATCACTCGAAATTTCTCTAAAAGTTACCATAAATTTCTAAAGGTGATCCTATCTATTGTTACCTAAATGAATATTCATTTTCCTTTGAAATGATATTTGAATTACCTAAAACATCATTTTAAATACGAAATATCTAAATATTTTACGTAGCTTATTTGTGTAATATACAATAATCTGCCACCGATTAGAAATCAGAATTGTGACCATTAATGGTCTCCCAGAACACACATTTTATGTAGCTTACTACTTCGTCATGACTGCCTAAATGGCCCTGACTTTATCGAACGATAGCTGAAAGCTAATTGAGGTACTTCTGGTACATGATTCTCTATATAGTTTTATGTATTTTTCAAGTGGCCTGTGTGACCAGAATAGTAATGATTTGCCAGGGCAATTTCGCATCCAATACAATTTGCGTGCAAGTAACGCGCAAAAAAGGAAGGGAAAAATGGTCCCAAACACAGGCCTTATATTATTTTTGGCACATAACAGAAACTGCAGTAAAAACCTATATTACTTCTCTTCTCTCGCCATCAAAGCCATAGGAACCATAAAAATATTCACAAGCTATCTCTTTTTTACACTGTTTAGGTAATTGCTTTGTGCTCGCCTTTGCCACCTGTGATAGAATAATATACGCATGTCACGTTTCTTATGTTGCTGTATACATATCGATGACTTGCTCGTTTATCGATCAGCCTTCGGGTAAAAAAGAAAATTCCTAAATATTCTTGATATACTCCCTTCGAATAAATTGAAAGGTAGATATGCGACTTACGAAAATTATTAGGTATTTTTATATGTGTATATATGAGAAAGTCATAATTGTGTTACAGAAGGATGGGACAGGCACATTTCAATTCTAGATTCCTTCGAATCCTTAAATAGATTTCAGATTTCAAAAATTCCTTAGCGATTTTCTTTTCTCCATATTCGATCTTAGGAAACTGTCTACGTATTAATTCAAAGCTGTGAAAAGATTGTTTCTTTTGACCTCCAGTAATAGCGTTCATTAAAAAAAAAAGACCGTGATGGTTTGCGATTTTAAAAGTACCTGGAACACCATTATCTTTTCCTAGCCGTCCGAGTGCCATCCCTGACATACACTATTATGAACTTCTGAAAAATAATTCTCTGGCTTATGTTAATTTTACGAAGGGAATATTTAAGGCCTCTCTGTATTAATATTTGAAAGAGTTCTACCCTTTTTGGCATGCTTTGATTTAAAAAGAATCTAGGGAACTGTAAAAGATTTGCAAGGTTTCTCAAATATATACATATTTTCGAATTAAGCTCAAAAATTTTAAGTTATCTTTCAAAACATCAGAACTGATGACTTTAATTTCCGTATTACATTTATAAAATTTTATCTGTACCTTCTTGATAAATTCGGGCTTATTTCTAAAACTATATTTTTAAATGTGTCTTTCATTAAACATAGATTTCAAAGCTTAATTTAATTAAAAAATTATATAAATATATATTTTTTCTTGTTTTCTTCTTTCTTAAGTAAAGATTGTTTTTATTTTTTTTATTTTCATTATATTAAAGAATGGAGAGGTTCGAGAACCTTTTAAAATTATTTCCACCTCTAAATTATGCAAATAAATGCAAGAATTTCATATTTAATTACTGCCCACCAGCGGCCGAGCGGTAAAGTCGCTGAACACTGGTAGTTCGGTCCGAGGTTCGAATCTCGCGAACGGGCTGGCTACATGGGTGTTTTCGTGGTTTTCCCCATGTGTAACGTGTATGCGAGTCAGTTTTCCTTAGAAAGTCCTCCATGAAGACATCCCCCCTTAGGCAGATAGCCCTAGTGTGCTTTGCCATAATTAAATACACATACACACACACATTTTTAATAACTTATTTTCTCTTTAGATACTACTTGAATTTCATTTAATGTACTTTACATGTTCCGTTTCTTCGGTCGATTTTGTTCAAATGGTTATTTTAAAACTGATTTTACGTATATCTACTGTAAACGCAAGTACTTTTGTTATGCTTGTGTTTCTCGCTTTTCCCATAAAAGAATTTATTTTGACAATGTATATTTATTATTAATGAAAATTGCGCTTTTTGCTCAATTATTACTTCCGATCGAATGTGTTTCGAATTCAAATATTTTCAAACGTATGGTAAACATACAAAATTTGATTTTAGTAAAGGATGTTTAGATATGCATTTGGATGGTTGAATCGATTGTGTCCAAGCACAGCTCTTCTTTTGCTTTTAATCTGAAGATTGTTTTCTCTGGTTAGAAGTTGCAGTTTTGTAGGCGAATATGAGTGTTTTAGAATATAATTATCTGCTTTTAATATATATAAGTTATATAAGTTATATGCACACATAGATAAATTATTTATCTTGATCTTCCTTTTACATTATTAAGTATTATTTATACTTAACCTGTTATTTCAGTATTATATTAATAGACTGCTCCACATCTTCAGCGTTCTGTGTACTGATTGAATTAACCTTTTAAATACTTAACTGCCATTTATCGCTTTACACATGTCTTCTAAGTTCGCAAATTCAATTCAACTATAAATCTAGAACGATTTAAAATGTTCTTCTTACGAATTCCAATTTTTATGCTCAGGTTTAACGACAACTTTTATTTATAATGATTTGCGATATGAACTGCTGTTTATTTAGCATTTAGTGATGTAAAAAAAATGAAAGTTTATGGATGTCATATAATGAAAATCTGAAGAAAAAATATTTTAAAGTATATCAGATTAAATCGCAAAACTCTACAAGTGAACAGAAAACTCATTTTAAGATCTGATAAAAATTCTCTATATAATTATTGGGCAAATTATGTTAACTTTTTTATCTTCAAAGAATTTGTCGTCGTTATCTCTGCAATAATCCTTTATACGCAATAAAATTCCCGTTTCAGTTCGAAGAATATCTAGTTAATAGTGTTTTTATTCTAATGTACTTTCCATTGAAGCATATTAGATACATCGGAATAAACAAAAATCTGATGCGATTCTTTTGAGATGTATACAATATATTGTAAAAACAATTTATAATCCATTAATGTCTTTGAACGAATGTGATTTTGATTAAACGTAACGTCATATATCCTCTTCAATGTTGGATATAGTATGTTATTAAGTGTTTATATCACTTTCATACACTTAATTGCAACTTCGTTTCCTAATGAAACTCTAATCCAGCATTTTCCAGAGTGGATAAAATTTGTTCTTTCAAAAATGACTGATGTTAACAATTTTATGACCTTTACCTATTTTTAAGAATTTTAACTTAAATTCGTTAATTTAAGTAAGTGAAAAGTTCCATTAGCCATAATTAACTCACAAAACTTAACAGAAAGATATTCTTCACTTAGATGCTATACTGCATGTTCTTGGGTATATTACAGTATACAGATAAATAAACTAATCACGATTTACACACACACACACACACATATTAAAAGAATTATTCGCACATATATATATATATATATGCGAATAATTCTTTTAATTCTAGATAAATAACGTAAATTAATTACTGAACTTTATTTATTTACGTCTTAAGGTTATAAATACTAAAAATTTGGTACATAATGTTTTGCTGTCGTTAGAAACATCTATACAAATTCCATAGTTCTGTGCTTCCATTCTACGTAACATAAAATCCCTAATTTACTGATCAGATTATATCTATCGTTACTTAGCAAAATAACTAAAGAGAAATAAATGCCCTTCTTTTTAAAATAATCACTTGGCTCTTAAAATTTCTTACTTTTAGTAGATTTTTTTAAATGATTTATTATTGTACTTTTTTGCTTACGTTAAGTTAAGCTTAAGAAAGTAAGTGTATTTTCTTTGGAAAAACTAAATAGATTTTATCTTGAAATTATAAGCCATTTTTCAGAAAGCATTGTTTAAAAATATCTTGTTCTTTTCAAAATAAAAGTTTAATGTGTAATCTGCTTTTAAAGTTTGTAAATAAATGTATACAACAATGTTAATCTTCGAAATGAAAGCAATATAATAATAAAAGGATGTAAATATAAATGTAAAGCATGCCATAATAGTTGCATCCGTTTGGTACAGTAATTTGCTGTAGAATGTTTGCGTTTGCGACATTAAAATGTTTTTATTGGACTACTTAATTTGACAAAATAAATACCAGGTAATATAATTAAAAGTACTGAAATATTTTATGTTTCTGTAATTTTAAAATTGGGAACGAAAATTATAAGTTAAGCATTTTTATCTATATCAGAATTTGGAATATTCTGTAGAACCACACCCTGTCACCTATTTAAACGCATATATATAAGAACAATTTAAAAATTCAAATATGCATGAATACCTTAAAAGCTATAGTTTTCAGAATTTCAGGGGGTCCTTTCATCTTAATGATCTTATACTGAACGTGCAATTAGGTAGTAACCATTTAGACTCTAGATCCGCACTGTGAAATAAATGTATCGACTCTAGATCCACACTGTGTAAATGTATCGACTCACTGAGAGTCAGTCGCCTTTGGTGTGCAAAAAGTTAAACTTATTATGGCTTTTTTTTTTACCTGTTTGTTTATTCAAACCTTTGCTGTCTAAGCAGCATGTTCATTGGAAAATATGTTGTTTGCTTTCATCGTATTTATTGCTGCATGCAGATGCAGATGATTCTGAAACTCATTTTCTCAAGGGACGCAGATTTCAAGGATAAACAAGAGATGGGATGTTTCTTTCAAAAAGATGAAGAATACTTTTGAGCTGATCTACTTTCTAGCGCACCTCTTTTTCTCTACATGTGTGTGCGTATATATATATAGACATATAGAGAGGAAGATATATATATATATATGTGCGTGTGTGTATGTGTATGTGTGTGTCTGTATACATGTATGCACCTATATACATAGATGGATAGCTAGATAGGTAGATTAAAAAGGGGATAGGTATAGATAAATGGATAGATATAAGTGCAAAGGGGTCGGTTATTTTCGGGCTGTTAGATTTCTCAGTATGATCGACAGCTAGCCCACATTGGCATTAGACATGCTCCACTCGTATGCACGCATTCCCGTGAGAAAAGTAGATGGGCTGCGTGTAAGGGAAGATGACGTCATCCGATCGATGGGGGGACACGCGCGCTCCGAGCACGTGCTGGGCGTGTGCCGGTATTGTTACTTCCCCCCTTCTGAGCTGGAAGTGTCCTCGGTGTTCTCAATGGGTTGCCCAAAACTAAAAAAGAAATTTTGCAAAAGGTCTTCAACGGATCTTCGGATCACGTCCCATGACATGTGAGCATTTTCTACAATTTTCTGTTTATTTTTTTCCACGCTTCATGGAATCGTATATTTATACAATCCTCGAAGAACAAATGGTACCTTTGAATGTAAAATCGCTATCTATACTTAAATTAGGCTTCTTAATACTTAAATATGCTTCTCAATTTTTAATATTTAAGTAATATATTATTATTAAATATTAAAAATATATTACTTAATATTTAAATAATATATTTCATTTGTTTACGAAAGTAAATAAAATAAAGAGTTTGAAGCAACAAATATAAGATTTACAACATTGAAGTTGTAGGGCAAGGGCTTTCTGATAGAATTAACAAACAATACGTGTTTATATTTAAGAAGTATTCTTTTTTAACCACTCTGTGACTTATACACATAGATTAAAATTTATATTTCGTTCATTTGAGCATCTGGGCAATCAGTTTCTTTATCAATCCATATTTAGACAGGCTCAGGGTCAGAGTTTTATTCTGTATCTACTTGGTGTATCAATATCTTCATGGTTTCCCATTTTGCATGTGTAAGAATTAGATCTAACAAAGAAATAATTTACCAGAGGAAAATTTTCTGATGTCTTATTCACAGAAACAAATGTTACGCAATGAAAACTGTGTATCTTTGAAACAAAAGAGTAATTGAATTTCTTCGTCGGAGGCATTTTTGACTTTATAATTAAATTTATAATTTCTTTCACGTACATATTTATGCAAAGACTTATTTGTACAGTAAGTGGCCTAATCATAAATTCTATAACTTAATAATTGGTAAGCTCTCACCAAGAGATTATTTTATAAAAAATAGTCTTAAAGAAACCTTATATTAGAGAGCACAGTACATTTTTGTTAGATGAAATTTGTTAACGTGTTCTGTAAGATTTTTTCATAACTAGAAATTAGATTGTAAGAACTTGCAAATTATGTCCCTCGTAAAGTTCGAGTGTTTCGAGTTCCGGCGAAAGGGCTGGCTGCATGAGCGTTTTCGCGATTTTCCCCATGTGTAACGTGGATACGAGCCAGTTTCCCTTCAAACGAACCACAACGGGGCATCCCTCCCTTTCCGTATAGTGCTTAAGGGTGGAGCACGTAATAAGTAAAATTAAACCTGTCTTTTAATGCCTCAATTCGACGTTCTGTTACAAATTCCATTTAGAAGGAAACATTGAATGAATTAAGGTATTAAATGAAAATGCACGTTTTCATTTTTAAAAGATTTAAACCACAAATTTTATTAACATAAAAATAAAATTCAAATTCAGCTATGGCTGATCCAAGCAGTAGTATAGGCAAATGGAGGAAAGAATTGATTAGCAGCGGAATTATTTTATTTGCTACCGTCATTTCAAATTTGATACTTTAAAATAATAGCCCATCATGTACTTTTAAACTTCTATTTCTCTTAGTCTCTGCGCTTTATCTATGACATTAGGCGTATTTTATGTAGATAACCCATGTCATAAATTTGATTTACGATTAACTTATGAATGATACCTCTCCGAGTATAATAGTTCAAATGTTTCATTATTTACTTATAATTTATTTATTTATTTATCATCAGATGAGCAGCTGCACCGCCTTTAAGACATTCGGCTTTATTTATTTATAGTTAGCAACATTCCTAATTTAAAATTAAAATTTACATATTTACATTTTAAGAACTCAATGTCATGTGCTATTGGGAGAAATGTTAAAGGCCAGTATATAGATACTCCTATTCGAAGAGGCCCACCAGCGGCCGAGCAGTAAAGTCGCTGAACACTGGTAGTTCGGTCCGAGGTTCGAAACCCGCGAACGGGCTGGCTGCATGGGCGTTTTCGTGGTTTTCCCCATGTGTAACGTGTATACGAGCCAGTTTCCCTTAGAAAGTCCTCCACGAAGGCATCCCTCCTCTTAGGCAGATATCCCTCGAGGCTTTGCCATAATCACACACACACTTATTCGAAGATCTCGACTCCAGACAACGTACGGTTTCTTTTATCAGGATTTATCGCTCTTTAACTCTTCTTTTATTACATAAAGAACAACGGAGATGAATACTGCAGATAATATTAGGTACTGAACTAAAACGGATCGATTTGTTTTGAGATATTATCAAGACATCATTTAAATAGTCCTTGAAATATAGTTTGTTAAATAGCATGGTTTCTTTACCTTTTCCCTTATTTCTTATATCTAAGCCTTTCCTCTCCTCCACATTATGAATTTTACTCATTTTAATGCGCAGACGAAGGTACAGTTAACATTTAAAATTGTTTACAGATACTTAATTTTTTAAGAAAGCTTCCTTTTATCAAATGCTGTTTGCGTTGATTAAATCTCAGCCTGAAATGAAAGCCAATACAAATGGAGGAGCTTTGAGTGTTTGCCAAAATGTTTTCTAGCATTGTGCTGAAATTATAGCATTTTCGCTCTTTTGTTCTCCCCCTTCGATGAAAGAAGCCATCATCGCAATCGATTGAACACGATAATTAAGCAAGAAGAGGTCGGCCATGTTGGGTGCATTAAATAAATGGAAGTCTCCAGAGTGAACATGCACCCTTTGTTTTTGGGCGATGCCCGAGTGTTCGTTCGAGGTATTATGCTAATAATAGTGATTACCGAACAAAAGCGACTGGAAAATCAATAAGAAATTGAGGACGATACCGTTCCTAAAAAGCGGCCAACTTTTCTTGGATGCTATTCTCGTTTTATAGAGGAATTCGCCCTTTAGATGGGTTCTCTACTTCTACTTCTTCGTTTGCAGATTTGTATCAAAAGTAGAAGGACATATTCTTTTAACATAGAAACTACTATAGTTATAAATAATAATAATAAACTTTAAAGCAATGATGCTCGTTACATAGAAAAGCATGATATAGAATATCGTCATTTATAATAAGTAAGTAAATTGAGAAACAAATGAAAAACCTAAATCATTGATTAATAAACGAAAACTCATTTGTTTACAAGCGAAATCTCGCTTTCTGAATTTTCTGTAACTGCAGAAAATTAGTCCATTTTTTAACACGAAAAAATACCTTTTAAAAGGGTAAAATTCATTGTATTTTTAAAGTTAAATGTATACCTTTATAGCGAGATTTATTTACTGAAAATAAGTCTAAGAGATTCAGTTATTTGGAAAATGTCAATTGTGAGAAATTATTTTTATATTTAAAAGCAACAATATAAGAAATACATGTAAGTTTTAAGGAATATGCCTTTTGCTCAGCAATAAAAACAGAATTTTAAGTAAATTTTAATCAAACTTTTTTATTTGCAGTTAAGTTGAGTAATTTCATAGAAGAACTGATTTAAATATATAAATGTTTTCACAAATCGAAAGCTACAAAAATTTTATGGAATGCTTGGTTAAAATATTACATAAACATTTGCTTTTATATGAAGACTCATGAATCCCAGAAATACGTTACCATGATTCGTTTCCACCTTCTTAAAAAATTGTTTTACTTTACTGATAAACTGTTAAAAGTATAACGATAAAAAATTCAAGAGTAATTAGTCAAGCTTCATTTCTTAATTAATGTAAGATTTTTAAATTTTAATCTTAAATAGTATACTTAAAATTTTGCAAAGATATATTGATTTGTACATTTTTTTAATGTGTAATATATTTAAATCATATATAAAAACGTTTAAAATGTTAAGCAAATTAGGACTTGAATGGATAAATTTTTTCTTCTTTCTGGATAAATTCGGAATCTTATTCAGTAAAGCTAAGCAGAGAAATTATACTTTATTTTGACATAAGATAATAATCTGTGATAATTTAATCTGAAATCTGTAAATTATCTGTAATTAAATGATCTTTAATAATCTGCAAATGTAATAATAGTCTGTAATGTTATATGTTAATAATGATATGTAAGTAATTTCCAATAATCTGTAATAATTCTGTAAAGATCTGTACGTAATTAAACCAACGTAAATATAAACATCTAAAATGTGCTTACATCACACTGAAAAAGTTATGCAAATAAAATAGGAAGAATCTAAATTTTACTTGGCTGGGAAAAAAAGCCTCAATCGATCAGGATAATTGAAGCTTCTGGGATAAATATTCATTTCGCATAAGATTTTATGCTCTTCGAGCGAAACATGCATGTGTAACTAAATTAAACTAAACGTGTTATTGAAATAAAACTTAGCTGCTCTGTTATCAAATGTTCGAACTTTCTAACATTGATTCATATTTCTTTCGTTATCGCATATTTCTTTCGTTATAACGTTTCTTTCGTTATGTATTTTAGTTATATTTTTATTATAAAGTATTAAAAACATTTATAATAAAAATACATAAGTGCGTTATTTCCTGTTTATGAATAGTATTTCTTTGATTTAATTTTTGACAGAAAACTGTTTTAATTATATCTTTGCATTGTTTTAAGTTATTTTTCAATCTTTCTATACTAAATTATTTAATTAGAAGGAAACCTAGCAGTTTAAAAAGGAAATTTATTAACAGAGACTTAACTATGTCTTAAATCTTAGCACAAATTAGCAAATTGAAATAAGTCTACAGAATGTACCTGCGGAAGTTTGTCAATTAATACTCTAAATTAAATGCAGTATCTTTCCATTCTTTGAACTGTATATTCATAAATTTTTAGTAATACTTATGTGTAAATCCTGTGTAAGCGTTTGCGAGCATCTGGCTGAACTAAAAGTGCTCAAATGAAAAATGTAAAATTTTTACCTTACATGCAGATAAAATAAACGTTTAAAACGTGATTCAAGCATTTGTATGTTAAATGAAAACGAAACTTTTAAAATAGGGTCGAAGAGCAACCTTTGTTTGGCATAGAACTACACCAGATTAAGTGTAGTATTGCCAATTTTTAATTTTTACATTGTGATGTTTATTTTCCCTTTGAAAGAGAGAAATTGTTTGCATTAGAATAATACTGCAAATTTGAATTCGGTACGAATTAAAATTAAATTTATTTGTGATCTAGTAATACTCATGAATTATTTGAAACTCATCTTTCTTTGCAAAGCTGAAGCAGTACGAAATTATAGATTTTCGTTTACGGTTGTAGGTACCTGATGTTTAACTTTGCTGTAAAGCCAGCCATACAAAATGCACTATTTTCGAAAATTTCTTTTAAAAGCAATTCGAAAAGTTTAGCCTATTTTACTAATGTAGATCATGGGCTCCCAACGGGCTCGGTTGAACCCTCGGAGATCGAAGAAATTTTATAGGGGGCCTATGATGATCAAGGGGTCGATAACTTAATAATCACCGGTAATTGTCGGCATAATCAAGATCCCACTGATTACAAAAATGTATTAATAAAAGTGGTAATTAATTTTTTATTAATATAAAACTTTACCATAAAAATAAATCTTATTCAAAACACAGGGGTATTGTAGGTTTTGTAATTTAAATGTCATCCTCTTTTCCCTCTTTTCACCCAATGGAAGCAGGCTTTAATCAACTCATTAACTGACTACAGAAAACAAGAAACAACTTCAATATTTCTTAACGAGGTGATTTAAGAATTAAAATAAGCAATTTTATGCTAAATAGTCAAATTTTGCATCACTACACCATGCGCATCCACCACATTAATTAAAATCAAACTTTTGTGCTAATGGTACCTGTGACTTTGTGTCTGACTCCTTGTTTACATTTGTAAAAATAAAAGTAATAAGAATACAAAACCTAATAAAACATAAGCCTAATAAATAATTTTTTTTCAAAACTTTTGTTCATGTTCTTGGTTTAACTGTTATATTAAGTTATGCATGCACGGTTATTTGTACTATGATTATGTTTTATACTATGTATTATAAAGAAAAATATAAGTGTTTCGTTTAAAACTATTTTCCTAATATTGCTTTCAATAAACTGCTCAATAAATTTTTTGTAGTCCCCTAGATTATTTAGCTTACAAGAAATTGTAGATTGGTTATGTAGAAACTGAATCTAAATTTCAACATCGAAAAGTACATTTTAAAGCTCAATGTGTTTTCATGTGGCCTTCGTATACCAAAACTTCCAGTCAGCTAAATATTTAATTTGCTTTAGTTAATTCGATACAAAAGAGTAAGTTTTATTTCTTTATGCAAAAAAATTCAACGGTATATTTGAGAACTTAATTGTAGCTGTTTCTTCGAAAATATTATTTACATGCTTAGTATATACCATCTAATGTTCTTGGCAATGTGACTAGATCTACTGGGATGTAAAATCTTTGCGAATTCTTGCATAGGCGTGAAGATAAATACAGCAATGAAAAGGTGTAAAATGCCTTTTTATTAATCGCAACTCTTTGACAGAAATGCGCGGAATTACGTGCATACAACAATACCGAGTACTTTCGGTGAGAACTTAGAGGTAATTTGACGATAAATTTAAAGATAAGAGCAGTGGTGGACTATACAATTTAAATTTAAACCTAGCAGACTAACTCAGAAACCTACATAAGCGATATACTAACTAGACGGCCAGAATGTGTAGCCATTACTATGGTTAACAGCTAGAGGACAAAACAACAAACATGCTCTTCACTAGCGAAATCATGCTGTGTTTAACCTTTTCGTTACAATCGTTTAAGTACTCACTTTCACCTCCTTAATTTGCATCCTGGCGAGGAAATGCGAGGGAAAATAAGAGAATTCAAGAAAGTATAAAAAAAATAAAATATTTGTTAGTACAATTAAACAGAACGCTGTACTAAGATTAGGATATACGAATAGAAATGGAAATTGTAATTACAATTGATGTGCAAGAGATATACACATATTGCTTGATATATCGCCTAAGTTTTTTAAACATATTTTAAGGAAGAAACATTGCTCAAATAAGATTAATATCAGTTGACATTGTTATCTTTAAAGACCCTTAATTTTAATTTCAATTCGAATATTCGCATATACTTTTGTCCACTTCCTTGTAACGTCTCTTTATAGATTATCACTATCTTTATATATTTTGATTGTCCGTGACATCATTATCTCTTAAAAATATCGTGATCTTCATAGATTTCAGTTCAAATGTAGACACGGTGCATCAAATGTAAATTTTCTAGTTTTATTATTGTTCCTATTGTCAAATGTATAAAACTGTAGAAATTAATGTCACTCATAGAGATTTCAGTATAACTTTGACAATCCACGGCTATATTTGAATCATGATTGTTATTGTGTTAACTACATTCTTAATAATATTGCTACTATGAAACTGCTTTTTAATGTTTTGCTAACTTTTGTAGTTTATGGACTAATAATTACATCTTCTTTAAGCGTTCGTCATTGCAAATAACAGTGCATAAATATCATAATCTAAATCAAAAAGGAATTATAATTTGTTTACTAATTTGTGGATTTTTGGGGCTCTAAATATTAAATTTATTTTTACTGCCATTTTGCTAACATTTGTGTGTGAAATTGGTGTAATGGGCGGAGAGGACTAAGATGATGTATGATAAAAATGATAGTGCAATTCTTTTTGTTTTTAACAATATAAAATTCTGACTTTATTTCATTGCATTTGACATATGAATGTTACATAATGCAAAATAATTTGATCTGCTCACAGCAACGTGAAAAACATCTTCCTATGTGCGTACAGAGGGATTATGAGTTAGTATTTGGGGTGGTCTTCTCCGTTAGCTTACAATGGGGGGAAAAGTAAATACGGACGTCTGTGCACATAAGGGGTCGTTGCCCGAAGAGCATCTGCTCAATTTCTCATCATTCTAATGCACATGTCAGGAAGGATATCTCATGTGAACTTTCCTGACCTATGTATAACATCAATAATAGTTCATGAAAACCATTGCAACACAAAATGATTGCATCTTAAAATTTATTCAAGAACGTTGCACCGATTAATGTCATTCATAACCTAAATTCCGTATGAATGAGATTGCTTATTCACATATAAATTTGTGATGGATTCTGCTTTGAATATTTTGTAGTAAAGATAGTTATGCTTTTTATTTTTTATTTTACTCTATTTACCTGTATGAAAATTTTACTTCTGTATACTTACTACTTATTTGTCTTTTTCAGGTTGTGAAATGCAACTTTATGTGGTGAATGCTAAACTGTGTATAAAGTTCCGCAATTTCGCCTTGGTAAGTTTTTGTAATTTATTCTTATTTTTGTCGTAACTCCACTATGAAATTACTTACAACCATTTTTTTCTTCTAATTACTGGAATGTAAAACAAATGTTTTCCCGTATTTTAACCCTCTGAGCGTTAAGGGTTTAGCATTGAAATTTCAAAGTTCCTCAAAATGTCATGAATAAGTGATATTTTCTTGATTTTAATGAAAAAATGACTCTTTCATTTTGTACCTTGATTCCTTTTCTTCCAATATGCATCCAAACTGAAATCAGATACATTAAAGGCTAGCAGAAATTTTCATGTATAATGAATGTGGAAAGCAACTTTCTGTAAGGAAATTTTCCGGCCGTAACGCTGAGAATAAACTTCGTTACAAAATATCGTTAGTATAAAACACATATGCTGTTTGTATACACAAACTTTAAAGCTCGAATTTTGTTGACCTGCTTCACATGTAAATAAAATAAATAAATATGTAAACAAATAAAAATATTCTGACTCGCGTAACGGGAAGAGAGACGCAATGTAAGAGCGTGATTTACGCGCTTATGTAAGAGATAACGTTCACTAGCTCTTACAAGTCCTACCAGAAATATCTTGATCGTTACAGAAAGAACTGTTCTCAAACTTCTCAGATTTAACTCGAGCCAGTTTTGCTCTTTCCATCAAAATATACGCACACAAAGAAAAAAAAAATATGCACACAGAAAGAAACTAACCAAGAACCTTAACATGTATGTAGTGTATGAGGAGCTAAGCAAATGATTATGAATTCATAACAAAAGATCGTTTTATTAGAAGTCATGGCATGAAAAAGTTACAAATCTGTAAGCAGTATAGCCACCTCTGACAGCTATATAATTCAAAATACGGCGTGGCATCGAATGAAGTAGGTCACTTAGGACCCCCTGCAGAAGATCATATCATAATCTTTGCAACTGAGCAGTTAATTCATCAGTATTCCGAGACGGCTACAGTCGCCTTCCAAGCATTTACCAAACGCGGTGTATTGATGAGAGGTCTGTACACCTGGCAAGCGACAGGAGTATGTCATATCCTTTAAGACATTGTTGGGAAAGTCTCGCAGTATGTAGACGAGCGTTGTCTTGCTGATAAATTGTACTTGCATAAATTGTTAGTATAGGCTGGACAACCGGCGTCAAAATGTCGTCCACGTAACTGCGAGCTGTCATAGGGCCTTGAAGGACAGTTAGTGGTGATCGTATGTCCCAACAAATCGCTCCTCATGCTGTTAAACCTTGTGTAATCGCCGTATGCCCCTCGACAACAATTGCCAGATCGGACGCTGGTTTGTCCGCCTCCACACGCTTGTGCGTTGCCCGTCGACACTGAGAATGAATCGGGATTCATCGTTGAAGATCACACTCTTCCAGTCCATCGCACTCTAGCTTGCCTGTCGGCTAAAATCCAATCGGCACTGCCTGTGGTGTGCCAGTGGTAGGCGTCTTAATGGACGACAGCAACATATACTAGCCTCTGCCAGTGGTCTCCGAATGGTTTCCATGGCCTTGGAAGGTGGTAAATGGCATCCAACAGTTGCTAGCGACCTTGTTGGTGCAGAAAAGGCCGCTCCTATGATTTCACGATCTTTGTGCGCTCATTTGTGTTTCTGGGACACCCTGAGCCTCCATGACGGTGGATTATCCCTTCCTTGATCCATTGTCCTCAACACCAAGCAACTACTATATCGTTTCTACCGATACTCCTGTTCCTATTTCTCTGATGTTCCTGTCCCAACTCTCTGAGGCCTACTATACGCCCTTCTCAATGTCTAACGACTGCTTTTACTGCAGCTGATTACGTTCTCAGTGGCATCTCTAGTCAGAATACCGTCCATCAAAATCGTCAGATTTGTTTGACTATCCCTACGTCACGAGCAGTCATGCTTTTAAACTCTACCAGCTGCGCATCTCATATTCGCATAGAGCACTTACCCTTGTCTCATTGGAGTCGAAATTTAAATCGTTTATATGCCTCTTACGAGACTACATTCTTGCTGAGTTTCGTGATTGTGGCTTGATTTCTTCTGGGTGTATATAATTTTTTTGTGTGTGACAGAGTGTATTATGCTAAATTAAATAAAGAAAAAATTTTGACTAATCGGAAGTTTTATTAATCGAAAATTTATTTATACCTGAAGAGTTTTAACACTTATTTACTGGCGTAAATGATTAGGTATTTACTATTGCTGATAAATGATGGTCGTTTCAGTCCAGTTTTGATTTCCAGTAAAATGTAATTCTAATACATTTCAGACATTCAAATGATATAAACACCAGCCATTTACTGTTTCGAAAATTCTTCCTACGAAGCGTTATTTCCTTAGAAAAATAACATTGTTTTACTTGTTACATTGATTGACAACATTAGCTGAACAGTTAAATAATTTATTACGACAAGTTATGGATACTGCAAGAGAACTTTTTTCCGGAAAGATTGTCTAAATGAAATTGGTTCCCATTTAAATTATGTATAAAATATATCACATGAACCATATTTAGCCAGTTCGCTCAGTTGATAGCTGGTTGAACAATGCTCAGCAACCTTGGTGGTAGGGTTTAATACAATAACCAAACTAAAGAACTAATATCATAAATGCTGATGTTCATTTTAGTCATTCTACGATTTGCTGTTACGTTTATACCTGTATTTTATTGAACTGTTTTGCTGAGAATAATATGGATTTAGAACGCACAGAAAATTCTTTTCATCAGAATATTTTTGAAGCTTACGCTGTAAAGTTAAAAGGATATATGGACAAAAGACATAAGGTAACACCGAAGTGCAAGTACGCTTAAATTTATCCTTTAATTACGAATTTTAACTGGCCTTTTGAGTCCTTTGTTCGCTGCTGACTGCTTTTCGGTTTCGCGTCCGGGAATCGTCCATTGAGTCGAGTTGTATCAATAGGGTACTGGCAAATGATCCTGCCGAGAAATGCTATGAAAACTACAGGCTCATGCATTCTGCGATGATGTTAAGAACTTCTACGATATCTACTATAAGAACCGCGTTCCGGCTGTGTATCGCAGCAGTTACATACGTGAGCATGCGTGAGCTCAGGTACAAATAACACGCCGAACAAATATTAATTTAGAAGTCAATCAACAAAAATAGGCGTTGTATTTGCAAATGATCACAGAACTAGTTTCGATGGTTTTACTAAACCATCATCCTCAGCTGCCAAAAAGCAAATGAACCATTCATTCTCTCTTTGACAGCTGAGAAAGATGGAAAGTACGCTTTCTTTCAATCCAAAATAAATTTTTAAAGAATAAACCACTTAAGTCTCTGGTATTTATTATTTAGGCATTTTATTTCCATGTTATGTTTATTTTCGTTTGTCATTCCACAAAAGTTCCGGCTGATACCGCTACTACACTTTTTTTCCCTCCAAGAAGGTACGAAAAGTAGAAAGATTTTCAATGGCGGTAACAAAATTTGAATTAGTCTGATATAAAACCATAAAACTCGAAAATTTGTCAATTCGTGAAGAGAAGATACGAGTTGGCGCGGTAAATTTTCTTCATTTATGCTCAATTAAATTAAAGCATTCATGCAGTACTGAAATTACCATATATTATATGATTATGGATGAGTTTTACTTAAAAATGTTTACTTCTTCGATATATTTCTCGCTTCTTCTCGCAATAACTTCCTTGCATGTCTCCAAAAACCAAGAGAATAATCTACGCTCCGAGTGTAATGTGCATGCTGATTGCAGGAACTAAGGATCAGTTCGGATCAGTTCGGATAATAGTTTTAAAAGCCATATTTCTATTTTTTTGTTTTTTGTTTTGTTTTGCTTTATTTTGAGTAATTTAATACTAATAATTATTCTTAAAGTGAATCGATATTTAATTAATAAATTGCTGTATTTATAATAAAGCAATTTGTTCTAAAAGTTATATATTTAAAAATTTAAGTTATGTACTTAGTTTAGTTTATAATTGGTTAAAGTTAATTAACCAAAAATTTATATATTTACTAATTCATAAGTCAAACAACAAAAATCAGCGTTAATTTTCAAAATTCTGTGAAAATTTTTTAAATTAACGCTGATTTTTGTTGTTTGACTTGTGAATTAGTACTTATTCGGCATGTTATTGTGTCTTAATTAGTTATATATTTAGTTTTTTGTTTAAACAGCTGAACTCGACAACCCCTTAGTGACAGACGTGTAAATCCAGTCAAATAAAGCGTAGTGGGAATAAAATTTCCAAAAGGCATTTAAACAAAATAGCTCGATAATTATAGAGTGTATCGCCCAAAAACCTGCAAAACAGTTTATGCTGTTGATAGCCCACCAGCGGCCAAGCGGTAAAGTCGCTGAACACTGGTAGTTCGGTCCGAGGTTCGAATCCCGCGAACGGGCTGGCTGCATGGGCGTTTTCGTGGTTTTCCCCATGTGTAACGTGTATACGAGCCAGTTCCCTTAGGAAGTCCTCCATGAAGGCATCCCTCCCCTTAGGCAGATAGCCCTCGTGTGCTTTGCCATAATTAAATACACCAACACTATGTTGTTGATAACGACGAGGTCGAAAAACTTCAAAACTTTTCGCTGAAACTATGGTAAAACACTTAGTGAGATATTAAGTTCACTATTTTTGCCGAAAATTCCAGTGAACACTGCAGTCTAACTTAGCCCAAAAAATTACCACAGCTCTCAAATATCGTGAAGTTGTGTAAAATCTTACCAAGTACTTCTTGCATTATGTATACATTTAGATATAATTTAATCAGCTACTTCGTAACAATATTTTTCAATAACTAAAGAGTTCAATATTTTGTTTCCAGTTCTCTGGTCAGTATTCATAATAGAATCGTTTACTTTAATTTATTTATATTGATAATTTATAATTTTATAATGATTTTACAATTTTCCTTTAATAATTTAACCCACCCATATCTAGCTTATTTTAGATGATTTTCATTCACACTTGTTGGATTAATTTAAGCTATAAATGCCAGTAAATAAATAAATAAAATGGACAAAATAAGTTTAATTCTGAAATCATAGAAAGAATAGATATATTTTTTTACTGTTGCTGGACATCGTGGCTGTAATATAAGTTACATTTAATATCACATATTATGCTGTAATAATCATAACTGAAAATCAAAAGGCAAATAGAAAGTTCATTATGGATCGCAGTGATCGACATGGCAATTAATGCTAAACCTTAAAATGTAACAGACTTTCAATTAAATTATTTAAAGATTTGACCATTTGCTTGGATACTTTTTTCCCTTGATGTTAAGGATTATAATTCGTATGCATTTTTAATTTGGAATAAGTATTTATTAAACGATTTTTTCCTTTAGTAGAATAAATTCTTTCTTTGTACATGCATATCGTCTGTATTCATAGAATATGTCGCACGATAAAAAATAATTAAGTGAAAATAAAAATGTAAAAGAATTTGCCTACTTTTTCTCTGTTTGCCGTTCACTGGAACATATAATGACGTTTAGTAGCCTAGGGGAAAATATTGGAGAAAACTGGGAAGTAAGTGCATATATATGACAGTATCTTCCATCTAAATAGAATAGATATTCCTTTGCCTTTACCTTCTGAAAAACTGCTTTTTTTCAACAATTTTATCTCTTATTGTAGAAAAACACCGGCATAGTAGACGCATAAGCAAATAATTTCATAAAATATCTAGCTTATATTTAACGATGAAGATTACCAAATGATTTCAATGTACTTGTGTATTAAGAATATTACACAATCCTTCTAAAACTAGGATTTAGGAATTAAAAATCAAACTTCGGCAATAAAGCATGGACATCATTAACTTTTTATTTATTTCACTTAACTTTTATTTAAATTTTAATTAAACTTTTTATTTATTTCACTTGTGCAATGAGGAAACTGGAAGTTCTATATTCTGTTTGGTAGTATTTCAAAATTTGAAAATGTGTTTCAACCTTGTATTTTTATCGAATTTCGAGTTTCATGTCATAACTATATTTTTCTCAAAAACTATGAATAGGGTGTTGCAGTTTAATTTATACATATATATATAAAACTTTTATAAGTTAGTAGTTCTATAAGTAGATCTCTTTCTGTCTCTCTCTCTCTAGCTAAGTCTGCATTCTTTTTTATAAACCTTTTTTATATAAAGAGGATGCGTAGGTGAAAGAATATTGATTTCACTTGATTTTTTTTTTTATTTGAAATTTCGACATTAAATTTAGTTTGATTTTTGGTTAATTACTCCAAAATGAATTTGGGATAATTGCCATGCTAAAATTCAAAAGAAACCCATACCACGGGATAACTGAAATAACTGAAAGCATGTCAATAGATAATTGTAGTGGCTGAAACTATTCTGCTTACTTTACACACTGGCTTGTATAATAGCCATGGAAAATTAGCCGTGTGACATCCTTCGTCACCAGGCTTTTCGTCACGTTCCCTCACTTCAAGGCTGTAATAGAGATAAAGGGGAAAACTTCAACCCCTTTCCCCTTCCCCACAATAATCCACACCATTCATTTCTGTATATAAAGAGAGGATCCCATTATTTCAAATAAATAATAAAAAAAAGGTGAAAATACATTCGACGCAACGTTCGTCCTCGAATTTTGATCGGCGAACCCTCTTTCCCTCACACTTCTCAGATACAGAAAAAAGAAGGAAAATCCTGGCAGAAAAGTTCCCCTTCAAGCCGGCAAATCACAAAGAATATCGAAACGCACGCGAGTTACACGCGCTATAGTTCATGTTCGCTTCCACCCCTCTGCTTCCCTCCGCGGGACAAAAGGGCACGGAACCAGCTGGCGTGTGGTCGCGCGTGCCATATGACGTTGCCTGCCCCCTTTTCGGAAACCCCTTTCCTTCGCCATTATCAACGCAGCCACTCATTTTGTACAACCGTCTCAACTCCTGTAGAAAAACTTTTCCAACGGGTCGAATTTTTTATTTATTCTCTTAGCCAAACTTTTATGCTTCGCCCCCCTACCCTTTTTAGAGACACCCTGTTTTGGTGAGAGCAGACAGCGAACTACCACCTGCCCTCTAAATTGGGAGGGTATTGGTGAAGGGGGGGATTTTCTTCCTGCCCCGGTCTCCCTTCTCCGTAGAGTGTCGTACCGTCCCGCAGAGGTTCATTTTCAACCAGTCTGTACTCGTGGGAATCGAAACCTAGTTGGATTAGGTTGTAATATGAGAATAAATTTGGAGTTTAGCTTAGGCCAATTAGTATAAAACTTCGAAATCGTAAGTTAATTTTTTTTTCGTTATTTCTTACTTGTTCATGTCTTTCCCAAACCTTTATATTGGATTTAATTTGCTTAACTGCATTGAAAATATGTTGCCTCCCTCAACTAATGTCTGATTTCGAAAACTTAAACTGGCATGTTAACTGAAGTATGCGAATTGTGTTTTTCGGTATGGGCCCATCTTTCACTAGCGATTTTGGCATCACTGCCAAAGTGATAGATTCCCCCCCCCCATGGTTGTTTTGATGAATACTTGAAAAAAGATTATTATTATGCAAATAATTAAAGTTATAAAAATTTATAATATTTCGGATAGTTCGAAGTTAAATAGAATTTAAATTTGATTCATAGTAAATGATGTAATATTTCAGAATTAATATGTAGAAATTAATTTAATAATATAATTAATAAAACTTTAAATCTTATTAAGCATTTGTGAGTTTATTGATATTATTTATAATTAAAATTAAGACTATATAAATTTTTATGCCTTTTATCGCAGTATATATTTTTTTCCTTAAAATAAATTGATGGAATATTAATATCGTCGTCTTAACTAATAAAATAATCGTACACAGCAGATAACAGAGTGTTTAACTTTGAATTTTATTTTTGTTACTTTTAAGCATGAAAAAATTTTTATACCTCTTAATTAAACATTTTTTAACACTTTTTTAATGTTTTAGTGATTGCCATAGTTATGCTGAATAATTTAATTTCTTGTAAATATGTATTTAGAAAATCTTTTGACAATATGTTTATACATAGATACGTATGTGTATGTGTATTACAAACTTAAAATTTTAAAAGTGTTATAAATTTTTGTTATGTTATACACATGCAGGTTTAAAGATTTGTAAAATTTTTAGATTGTTGAGAAACATCAATGAGTTCTGCAACTCAACCTAAAAGAAATTTCTTCCAAATTTTTCTTCATCTAAAAGAGAGAAAAAAAATCTGAATAAATAATAAACATTTAAATGCTATTTGCGATCTTCATTTTCGCTTCGTTTCGTTCAGAATCGGAATCTATAAACACATGCACAGTTTATTTTGTAACAGCGCGGCACTATACATTTTGCTGGTCGGTGGGAGTTCTGGATATACCTTAACTCTATCGCCCTTTATCTTGCTAGATTCTAGATATTTTATACTATCAAACTATTTCATCCTATTTTGTAAACTGAAAATTAAGGAGTTGTCCTGTTTACTGTATTCTGATATACTAGATTACCGAATTCAACTTTAAAATGCACTACTAGAGCATACAGCAAATTATACTTTTCGATCGTCAAAATATATTGGAAGGCTTTAAAAAAATTTTTCTATTTTTCTGCAACCTGTTGAATAAGGAGTCTATGCTTCATGATTTTATGAAAGCTTTAATATTCCCGAAATCTTCACTTAATTTTTTAAATGCAGCAGTAATTAATTTACTCATTTTGATAAATTAAAAAGGAGACGACCACAATTATATAAGACATTGAAATTTTAATAGTTTAAACGTAATGCAGCCATAAAATTTGACTAGATTAAGCTTTATATGACAAATAAAAACATAGTCCATAGTTAAATTTTAATCAGTACCTCATATAATAACTTCTAATTAAAAAAATATAAATATAAAAAAAATATGTTAGTGATATTTTTTATTCGCTACTTTTTCAACAGTTAGATAATATTTTTTTGTCAAATTTGGTGATTAAGAGTGATGAATATGGACTATGTAAATTAAAACTACAATATTACATCTGAATTCCTTGTTATGCAGTAAAAGATCATGAATCTCAGATGCATTTAATTAAGCTTTGCTTATTTTTATCGTAATGGAGGAAATCTTAATAGGTAACAAAGACTATTAGGCTTATTTTAATATTCTTTGTATAAATTTCATTCGGATGAACCAAACAGATTTGAATGAAAGAGTTGAGTGCATTTTCTTTAATCTGTTAGTGCATTTACGTATTAACAGATTGACTATCAGTAGTATCTTTGATTTGACTGCGAGAGTCGCCGTCAAAATTTGGGTTAATAATTCTCCTGTGAGAAGTTAGCTGAAGTTTGCTATATGTCCGATATATCTCTTAGTTTCGTCTGTGGTGGCTACTAGAAATAACCGCAAGAAATAAAATTCAGCAGCTATATTGATTTTTTACTGCTACAAGTGTATTACCTGCGCAGTAGATCAACATGTGTCTGGCTTCGAGCAGTTCCTTTGTATCACTTATCTCAAATCTTCGTTTTCATTTGCAATCTCTAAAGATTATTGGTTTTCAAAAACGTATGAGCTTTATATTACATATTATGTAGCTTTTGCAACTAATTTTTAAATGTTCTTTCTTTATTTGTTTTTGGAAAGCTATCGATTTTAGATACCTATTTCTGGGCTGGTATTTTCTGAGTTCAAATGACATTATTATACGCATTGACTTCTAACCCGGGTTGCTATTTGCTAGTTTTAGTATTTCAACATTTCCCTGAAATAACAGAAAACGTTTTGAAAAGTAGCAGACACAAAAATTTAGTATACTATGTGAAGAAATTAAAATGGCAGATTTATGTTCTCATGGTAGGATGATCAGACATTCCGTTTTATGGGGTGGTGTTCATGTATCAAAAATTTCTATTCGATTCTTCTATCACGAAATCTATAACACACAGGTTTAACCAGTATTTTGAAATATTGTTAAGTCCTCTTTACGTTAATTCTAGATGCTCTTTAGGTGGAACGAAAGTGGTTGCTATGGTGACATATTAATAATTATCTTACTGGCAAAGACTGCTTTTTTGTCCTTTTTATTTTATCTGCATTATTTTTAAATGATAAAAAATACTTAAATCTATTTATCTAAAGTCCCACCGTGACGGAAGGTTTTATAATTTATACTCGGCAAATTATTCTTTTCGTGTTTTAGAGAAATTAGTTATTTTAGAACACTCAGCAATTTCCTAACAATGGCGATTATTCTTCTTGAAATGCATCAATTCTGGAATATTAGCCTTATCCTGCATGTTATCTGCACCAAGAGTTACTTTTACGAGAGATTACTTTTTTCAGCTGTATATATAAAAATTCGTTTTTAATTTTCTATTAATTCTTGTTTTATAAATCAAACAATATATTTATTCCTCATATTTACATATGCCTATAAATATATTCTTATAATTAGAACTTAGTGTCTTTTAAAATTTAATCTTGAAACACTGCCTTAGAATTAATATATTTTGGTATCTAATTGAAAATTGCGGCCATCCAAACGAGATAATGGTTGTTAACTGATTGGCGTGGCAAAAGGGCTAGTTTTGAATCTGGGGAAGGCATGTATGTTTGTAAAGGTATAGTGTCTTTGCGACATGGAGACACTCTAAATATATGGCGAGCCGAAAATCCTCTCGTGTGGTTTAGTGATAAGGGAGAGGGATGGAGACCTCTCTTCCTTATCACCTTATCAAAATTGTTGGCTGTTATTTGCTACAGCTTCAAATGTTGGAATTTATAATTTTATATTTCAGAATAAAATTTAAAGTTGTTACTGTTGAAAAAAAGAAATTTAGAAGGAAGGATAAATTTGAAAATTAAATGTTATTGCATTTTTGTTCCCCATCGGTTATAATTAATCACTTTCAGAAATTTTTATTGATGAAACCTAATAATTAATAAAGTAATTATGAATTGATGAATAAATGTGTATTAAAATAACTATGAATTAAATCTTACCATAATTTGTATTTAAGTAGATCAGATAGCATTTATTAGTTTTGAAAGAGATTTTTGATTCCTGTATGTATTTCAGGTATTAACAAAATAAATTAGATAATAATAAACTAGATAATAAATAAAATGTCATTTTATTTATTATCTAGTTTACAGAGTGTACAGCGATTGTTAAAAGAACTTTTCTTGAAATGAACCTTGTTTCGTAACTTGTACATCATGAATTTCGAATGTCCCTTCCCTAATTTTTCCCCCATTGCTCGTATCGTTAGGTTCTATTTGAGTAAAACCGTAAATATTGTTACATAACTTCAAATATATAATTCAGATGTACCAAAATACAATCAATAATTCCTGAGATAAAGTTCGCCAAAAATCTGAAAAAGATGAAGAGAGCGAAATGACGTTTTGACATATGACGTTTTTCATTTAATTATAAAATATGCATTAAATGGATTCTTGACCTTGTTCCATTATAATACACCTCTCTTTTAAAAATAGGTTTATCATATCTTAATATTACTTATCGAACTTTACTCTGCACGTTTCAAAAAAGAGAAAATTTAATTACTTAATTCCCTACCACGTGCATCCATTCTCCCAAATGTATTTATAGTTTGCAGCACAACATTTAAGTTTTTCAAGGTAAACTCTTAAATAAAATATTAATGGTTAAAAACCTGGATTCACATTTTCACACCCATAAGAGGTAAAAGGCATATACATCCAAGTCTGGAAGGGAACTATATATCAAAACCGATAATGGTTTCTTTCTGACTACCTTGAATGAGTAAAATCGAGTAAAGGGTACGCTCACGTGCGGATTAATCGTTATCTTGCGTGGGTTGTCGCGTGACTACTATCTATGGGTGTCACCGCAAAACAGCGCAGTTTATAACAGATGAATTATTAACTTTCCTTCAGAAACATCCTCTCATTTTATTTTTGCATCTTTTCCCCTTCTGCCCGATTCGTTTAGGGGAAAATGATGACGTCAGAATCGTGCTTCTTATTTTTGCCATTAATTCCATCATTTCTAAATTCCTCTTCCCCCCTCAATCTTTTAATAATATATTTCATAAAACATAGCAGATAACTGAATGATGTATATGTATGTATATGCATGTATATATATTATTAGATAATTTGTATACATATATATATATACAATAGTATAAAAATAAAACTTTTACTTTGTTATTGACTCTCTTAAGCATACTAGCTGCTCGTCAAGGGTCAAATAAACGATTTTGATATTTTCGTGGTTCTTTGCTATTTTACGACTGCTTAATATGACTGTTTTTATTTTACATTATTGCGACTATTCCATGGAACTTTATGCCTTTAATAACTGTAGTATTTTTTCATAGTTCTGTAGCTGGTTATTTATCCCCATCTTTGCACCATCACTGGTATAAATACCCTTAGAACTGATTCCTTGTTATGGCTTTCTCTTGGTAATATAGTTCTTAAGCATCACATTATTAATAATGTATAATTATATTAATGTACTATTGTTTTTTATTCCTGGTATATTCTTTTACAAATTTTAATCATTTGTTTTCTTTGAGCATTCATTACATTTATATAGCCTTTTAATTTTTAATTTCATTATTCTTTTAGATTTTGCTTCATCATTTTTATCCTTTTATTTCCCTTTCTTTAAAAGCTCACCAGCGGCCGAGCGGTAACGTCGCTGAACACTTGTAGTTCGGTCCGAGGTTCGAATCCCGCGAACGGGCTGGCTGCATGGGCGTTTTCGTGGTTTTTCCCATGTGTAACGTGTATACGAGCTAGTTTTCCTTATAAAGTCGTCCACGAAGGCATCACTCCCTTAAAGCAGATAGCCCTCGAGTGCTTTGCCGTAATCTAATAAAACCAAACCAAACACTTTCTTTAAAAGAGTTTTAGGAAACGATTTTTTTCTTTATCAATGGAAAAAGTGACAAAGTGATTTCAGTTTAATACTATTATATATGTTTTTTTAATAAGAAATGGAGAGTTGAAAGGCAAATATTTTAGATTAGACTTTTCCTATTCTGTTTTTAAAAACATTAAACTGAAAAAATTAAAGTAAATAAATTTTCCATAGTAATAAAGGATTTTGCAAAATACCTTTTTTTCTATGTTACTTAAGTTCAGTTTCAGCGTTAAAACCTAAAATAAATACGAATTAATTAATACTTTGCTATATTTTCATTACTAATTCTTATGTAGGGGTACTGATTATAAATGAGTCTGCATAACACTATTTCATAAAAAAATACATTTATGCGGGCACACTCAGAGAAAATGTTCCTTGTTTTTGTAATCAAGTCAGCTCTTTCTTGATTTTATATAATTACAGGTAAAATGAGACATTACTGTAAGAAATAGCTTGAAATGCATTAGTAATATTTGGGCAAACTTTTTTTATAAAGCGTACAGTAACAAGCGCAGTATTCAGAAATTTTTATTGTATTTTCAGTAGTATGTTTCATGCCATTACCATAAAAACGTTTCGAATTATCATTAAGTTAAAATATTACGATCGGTGTAACTTCTAAATAATTTTAGCATTATATATCTTGCCAGAACCTAAGATAAAGTAATTTCGTAAAACAAAGTAATCTGTCATTTTTCATCGCGTTATACAAATGAAAGTTCTCTTAGCAATCAAAGGTACACATCGATAATCACGTCACATCACTTCCTCAAACTTCTAATTGACGAAATATTTTCTTTCTCCCTAATGGATATTACATGATTACATTTTATCCATTAAAATACTCATACTATGGAGAAAAAATGATGGCACCTTAATCGGTATAGCATTTAGCGATACTGGTTACCATATCTATGAAACTAGGCTCAAATCCTTGAGAAGACTTAGATGTTTATAGGTGTACAGTGTCTTTGCGGCAAATCGGCATTTAATATACACGGTGAGTAGCTAATCCTTTCAATAGGGTTTGTGATAGATGAAGAGAGTTAGCCTTGGATGTATCATCAGAGAAATTCTCTGAAAATTGGGACGGAATTGGCAAACGATAGATGTAATTCTGCCTTTCTCGTGGAGTTGTTCTGATATTAGTCTCAGAAAGCACAAATAAGTCACAATATCATATGATTATAATTTTAAAAAAGAAGAAATTATGGCAGAAAAAATGATGAAATTGTTTTCAGCACTAGTCCCGGGTTTGAAATTCTCCTCTAGAGGTTGTTGGCCGGACTGGGTCGGAGCTGGAGTAAACTCGGACTGTCACTTATGAAGGTGCCTAAACCCTTGACCAAGAACAAGAATTTTTTACCCCTTGGCCATGACCTCGATCGCGATGCTTTTAAGTTAGAAAAACAAGAAATAACTACACAAATTATGATTTATCAAAACAATTTTTCTCATTCTGTTGCATTTTTCCTAATGCTGTATAGCAATAATAGTTATTATTATGCAAATTATTATTTTGATGATAACTATTATGGTGTATAACAATATGAATTTAATAAGATTAATAATATAAATATTATTCTACTATCAGAAAAATGTGCAAAAGTTTTCAGTCCACAAAGCAAAATCACTGTATTATCGATATAGCTGGAAAATTTAACTAACAAAGATGTATTCTGAATATGATGCAAACATAATCAATAACAGAGTAAACAGTGCGTGTATTTCAATGGAACTTTTCAATAAACGTACAGCTAAGTGGTTATTCAAAGATTCTGTAAAAACCACTTTTCCCCCTCCCTGCATTTCAGTTCACAACATGCTTTTCAGACGCTGAAGTGTTTATCACCAAAAATTGTTTTATTTTGTATTTTCTTACACGGCACGCGAAAATGTTGTCTCTATTCGAAATAGTACAGCGACAGACGTTACAGACACGCCCCTCTTCACGAAAGGCTTTGGTTGTTTAATCTGCTTCATTTGTTAAGTGGTCAAAATGAATAATTCTCATGACATCACGCACTTAAACGTTGAGACGATTTACAGTGTTCTTAGAAATATCCCTCTCTCTCTCTTTTGAACTTCTACAGAGTTTGGTTCTATTTTTTTGGGTGGGAAGAAAAATATGGCAGAATGACGAGACGTGTAGGTGGGGTGGTTTTCAGAATGTGGCTGGTCTAGTAAAGCCAGACTTGAAAACCATTTTCAAATGAAGTTTCGTTATTTTCATTGCACTTAACGTTTTATTCCGTAATTATATTTCAAGAAACTATTTAATTCAAGTTTTTCAGTTTCCGAATTTAGATAAATTAAAATTTTATACGTAAGACTGTCATACCGATATGACTTAACTTGCGAGATATTTTGTATGTGTTTGCATACAAATAAAAAATAAATCCCGATACAACAAATAATATTGTCAATATTATTAAAATCCAAGCAAAATAAAGATTGAGAAAGTTCGTCTAAAGAGCAAAGATTATACGGATTTAACATGTCATAAATGGTAATACCAATAATTTCGCAATCATGAAATGATCAGCAAAAGTTCAAGACAGGGTACTGTAAGTTGAAATTAATAATAATTATCTTACTATGAGACCTGTTGCTTAGCTAAGAAAATATAAAAATGGGTTTGATTAGGATTACCTTAAATGCTGTAAAGTGTACAAAATTTATCTGCCTAAAAGAAGAGGTGCCGTCTCTCAAATTGGTTCGTATTCATTTTACTAATGAGAAAAACCCCCGAAAGCTCTCATATTGGCAGCACGTTCTTTGAGATTCGAACCCACGTCAAACTACGAGTGTTCAGCAACTTTACCATTTTGCGTGTGTGTTTATGTATACAGGGTGTTTCAGCACAGGTAACAGACGTCAGGTGGGAGTGAGTCTGGAAACCGTGCTGTTACATAGGACTATTCGGATATAGCTCGGAATCCGCAAGTGTACAACGCGAGAACTATTTGGGGTCCCAGAAGTGCGGCACCGGGAGCTTAATAGAAACTTTTGTTGAAGATGTATACTGAAATTTGAGCATTTTAAACTGATATTTAAACACATTTTAAACCATTCTATAACTGTATACTGATCCACATACATAAATATTATGCACTGATAATTAAACATTACCGTGGTGTATTTAATGTGCACCTAGGTTAGACATTGGGAGTATATTGTTACAATAATGTGTGTTGAAGCACAGAGGTTACAAACGTTCAGGAGAGAGAGTACACCTAGACGATGGAGTTTCAAAAAGGGGACTAAAGACGAGAACGGTGTTGCCTAAGGCAAGGTTGCAGAAAAAAAGAATAATATGTGTATATATTGTCTGATCCTTATATGTGGGTATTCTAAAAATTTTAAAATAATAAAAAAACCAACTAAGGATAATTGCCTTTTTACATAGATCTTTGAAGGTATTTGCTTATTTAAAAAGTACAAAATAATGGAGAAGCGAGTTAGCTGCATGGACATCTAACATAGATAATTCATTTCTTTTAGGGATAATCGACCACTATTGAGAACATATATCTTAAAATATCTGAATGAATTCTGGTGAAGTAAAATAGTAATGATTTTACGTATACTTACCAATTAGACTAAGTTTTGAGTAGCATTTTAATTTTCTCATCGTAATGATTTTAAAATTCTACTGTTAGAAAGATTGCGTCACCCATTTCTTTCAAACGAAATTCTAATTCCGTTAAAAATTCATTTAAAGTTCTAATAAATAGAATAACATGTTTAAAAATAAATTAGAGATACAATGGGAATACAATTCTTATCATAAAACTATCGGATTTCAATTCTGTTCCATCTAACTATCAAATTCTGTCTAAAGAATCAGATTATTTAAACTATCAGATTCTATCAAACCATTTGTTCTATTTCTAAACTATCCGATTTTAATTCTGTTCTAACAATAAAACTATCAGATTTATGAGATTTTAATTGTAAGAAGGATAGAGATTTTAAATTGCTGAAACACTTGATCGAAGTTATGACCATAATAATAAAATTGCTTTAATGAATTTCAAATTAAGCACTTTCTAGTTAGTAAGCACAGTTTTAGAAAGGTATTATTTGAGATATAAAGCGCGTATGGTCCTGATGTACAGAATATACCAAAAATATATATAAATAAATATATAAACATATTTTTACCTGTATGCTAAGAGCGAATGTAACTTAGCGTTACATAGCAAGAAATGTATAAATAATGGTTATCAGGCTAATAGTTTGATATAATATTTTAGTGAATTTCAGCGATGTTATTACTATTAAAAATTCAGGGCTTCCAGTAGCTTGTTTTGTTTTGTAATATACAGAATGACGCCGCTGAAGTATAAAATTACCGTTATTGACCGGGAAAAATTACCTCCCGTTTGGTTCCAGAGCGAACGGGCTGATTAAATAGAGTACCTGTTTTTTTTTTTTTTTTTTTTTCGAAATGGTAAAATACAAGCAGATGATTCACATTCCAAGCCTTACTTTCCTCGGTCTGTATCAATTAACCTCTTCGTTGTCCGTAACGCGTCTAGCGCGTTCAAGTGAAACTTCCGCAGGGCGGCCGTAAAGCGCCTCAAGCATTCTTCTACATTATACTTCCTAGAGGGTAGCACTAATCAGGCATTCTATTTCTAATTGAATTTGTCCCGGGTTTTATGAATACTAGCGCCATTTTATATAAGATACAAGACAGTGAGAGATGGCTTCAACGTCTACTCAGCAGAAAAAGAGAAAAAATGAGGTTGTGAATTGGAAAGACAAGAAGGATATACGTTTGATGAGTACAGTCCATAACAACTCGATGACTGATGTTGGAACACGGAAATGAACTGTAAAAAATCCAATAATTGTAAAAGATTACAACAACAAAATGGGAGGAGTGGACCGCCTGGATCAGATGTTATCAAATTATCCTGCTGTTAGAAATAAGCAGAGATATTATTATTTATCCATTATGCTTTATTTCCTTATAATTTTACTTAATATTCATTGACATTCATCCACTACGAAAGTTATGTATGGGAAGTTATGATGTACAGAGAAAACAACATTACACGCTACGAAAAACAGACGGCCGCTGGGGGGAAATTTTCGCCGACAGGACAGGACGGCGAAAGTGTTAACAATTCTAAGATTGGATTAGATAAATACAACTGTGAGAATCCTCTTTTTTTAGCCCAAAGGAGGGTTAGCCCAGAAGTGCTATTAGTATCGAAACGGCATTTTTCGTGGTTTTCCTCTAAACGGTGAATCACTTTTTAAATTGTTGCCACCAAATGTTATCGGTCTGTGTCCTGCATGAACGCATGCATGTTTCTTGCACTAAGGAAAAACGATGGTAACTAGAGGCAGGCAACAAATTTTCACAATCCTCCACTCGAACATGGGCAGCTGGAAGCCCGAATTTTGAATTTCGAATTTGTTTTATTGTCTATTTTATATTTTGTAAAACTTTAACGAATTTTTGATTAACAAGTTCAACGATTTCAAAGCGAACATTTGCAACACTGTTCGGGAGGGGAATCAAAATTTTTATCTCAACTGCGACGGGCTGTCTATCGGAAATTCTAAACATGTGCTGTTTTTAAATATTTTGCGATATTTCTGTTGACTTGAATTTTATGTGGTTTAAGCACGAAGAACATGTTAATAAATAAATAAAGGTAACGTACTAAACGTTAAAAAACGCCTCTTTGGGCGTAATATAAAATCTGAATGCTTTTAGATTTTTTATTTGCTTTTGCAAACTTTGCAGCGAATTTTTTTAAGCGAAAATTATCGTTCACTTTTAAAAGCGCTCGAAGTTCTAGAGTATTTGTTTTACGGTATTAAAAGGGAAACAGCCTAATTTTTTTATTATATAAACAATAAATTTAAAGGTGTTCTGAAAATTTCTATCTGAAGTATACGTGTTTAAATTTCATTGATTAGGCTATATTATTTGCTTGAAAATTTACAAAAAGTTCTTCTTTTCAGGTTCTAATGGAGTTCCTTGTGGATGTGATTAATTTTTTGCTGCCGTTGAAGCAATAAATATTGTAAGTTGACGCAAATAATTTTTATCTATAATATTAGTAATTTCGGTTAATATTGACTTTATTATAAAAAATTATTTTAATAATTTGTAATCATTATATAATTAAACGATTTTTTTTTCGTATGGGTAGCATAGGAATTTTCACAGTTTGATAATAAAATGGGATAGCTCATTTCTTTTGTGTAATGATTTCTCAACAATAAAATGAAAATTCACTGCGTAAGACTTTTTTTACCATCAGTGGATATGGATATTAACAGGGCTTAAAATTAGCTACAGCTCATTAGAGCTGGAGTTCGGTATATTTTTTAACTGAAGTTATATTTCGAGCTGAAGCCCTAATTAAGATCAGCTACGGTATTTGAGCTGACGATATACCTATTTTTCATTAATTTATTATAATTCTTCATTTTTAAAATTTCTTGACGTTAAGTTATAGATAATTTATTATTTCATTTATATCTCTTTTTTCCCATATTTTCGACGGCCTTCGTTAGCCTTCGCATCTTCTGCTTTCAAAAATTAAATCCTAGATATACACGAAAGTAATATGATAGCGAGAATGAAATATTGATATTACTACTAATAATAAAGCACCTTTTGCCTCTGGAAAAGCATTAAACATTTTGGAAACTTGTACACTTTTCTCTAGCTAAATATCGCTATAAGATTTTAAGCTCCATATAAAGCTTAATCTGATTTTTTCCATAAATTCTTCTCTTTCTAACTTCAAAATAGTCTTACTGATATTTTTTAAGTTTTTACATCATATAATCCTCAGCGCTCAATATAAATTCTATGAAAACCAAAACCGTTGCCAAATTCAAAATTCACTTGTAAATACAAAGAAAACCAAATTAAATTTCTAATGTTTCTATTTATTTTATATTACTACATTGAATTTAATTTATACTTCTGCTGAAAAGCGTTAAAGCCTTTTTCTGTAAAGTATTGCAGCTAGAGAAAAAGATAATTCTGAAGATCATAATCATATTTGACAGCTTTAAATACAATTATTAATATGAAAATTTCTTATTTATCATTTATTTGCAATCCCAAATGCATTGTGCTTATCAATATAACTAACGTAAAAATTACGAAAGATAACCTTTGCAATGATCAGTTAATTTTTATAAGCTTTAATACAGGTCTATTTGTTTTTAAATATTCTGTTAAATGCTAATGTTGGTTTTACTGAACTTCAAAGAGATTTCCTTTTTATTCTGATGTTTGGGACATAGATTGCTTTTATTTTCGATGTTGTTTGTTTGATATTTTAACCTAGAAACAGAATTTTATTAAATTTTCTTTTCTAAAGAAGAACACTTTTCTCTGTACATTACAGTCTTTACAAGGCCTTCTCTGTAGATTACAGTCTTTATCATGTCTTTATCATCCTATGTAAAGATACCGTCATCCTAACGAATCTCTTAACCTTGCCTTTAAACTTTAAAATTACACCTTCAAGTAATTTTCATTTAAAACATTTCAAAATACACAAGCATTAAAATTAAATGTGTTTCGAATTTCAAGGTTAGAATAACTATTTGAAGGTCCTTAAAATATAGTGATCAAGTTAAAGTTTCACAACAATTCTGTGTATACCAATTTTAACAGCACTATTAAGTTCGACTGTAATTAAACCAGAAAGATTCAGTTGTTCGTTTTCCTTCAGGCCTTAGGAATATTTACAGTTTAATTTATGATCATCATTTGTAAAAGCTGCCTAAAAAAGAATGAACAGCCTTAGAAATTTCAACTGCAAGCAATCAAAAAATTTATTTCAGAACGTACAAAATGATTTTCAGGCACCACGACAAAGTATCGTTCCAAATTTTTTGAGTCCTTGTTAGCCATTATATGCCCCAATATGTACGATATGTTTCTTCGAGCGAATTTTCAAAAAGCGTCCAATAGCTCATGAACAATGAATTTGCCTAGATCTCGAAGCCATCTGTTCTGACCCTGATCAGCTGTTCGCGTCACGCCAGTCTGAAGCTCGGTGGCATGGTTGACTGGCCAACTTTAATGAGATCATTGATCTGAACAGTTACAATGTTTACTAGCATTGCTGCTATTTCCACTAAACTTCAACAGGATACCTTTCGAAGATTTTAAAAGGCTTTAAGGAACTAGAGTAATACCGATGTGACAGCATACCAACCAATTGGTTTATTTCTTTGCTTGAGCCATCTGAGAAAGCTTAAATTCGAAGGAGTACAAGATTCTAATGTCTTTAAAAATGAAGAACCTTCGGTGAAATAATGTATTTTTTGTGTTAAAATTTCTGAATGTTGAAAAGAATGTTTAAATCTGAGTCTTGATGGATTGCCTCGAAATAATCATGATCTTGTCTTCTTGCTATTGAGGGAATGTTTTCTATATTGATCTACACACGTTCTTTTATTCCAAAAGGTAATAATGCCTTGAGATTCCTTTTCCCCTTTTTTAGTGTTTAATAATACTCATTCTAATAATCTAGTGTTTAATAATAAATTTTTAATCAACATTCCGATTCAAATCTGAGCAATAAGTAAATGCATAATTTGGAAGCTATAAAATTATCAAACATTCAGATAGTCAGTCACATTCTTAATCATCTGACTGTGCATCTATTTTTATTACGGTGATCAGGGACACCGTTTTAAAAATTAAAGCGAAATTACATACACTCATGATGCATGTAGGAAATAGTTACTTACTTCCCGCATTTAACGAAAGAGCAAATCTGTATTTAGCTCCCGCCGGAAACACAACATTTACAATTATAATTTAAATTTTCTGAAGAAAACACAAACTGTGATTAAATATTAATAAGATAAACTTAGAAGAAGTATCTAAACCGCTAACTTTTAGAAATCGATCTTCTGATGCTTATTATTTCAAATAGCAACAACGACTGGCACAGAAAATGTACGGAAAAATATGCTAATTAAACCATATGAATTCTAAAGATTGATGAAACAGGAAAAATCTGAAATTATTGAAGATTGCTAATGATATGCACTCTATGGGCATTCCTTAACAAGTCTGTATATGACAAATTTAAGCAATAATAAAGTACACATGAGCTTAAATGCATATTAGAAAATTCTTGAGTGTATTTCATTTTTATCTCTTTTTATGCAGAAATTTACATATGCATTTTCAAGAAATTTCATATCTCATTACCGATTTTCATATCACTAGATTGGAGCAAAAGCATTTGTGATTACTCTAAAGCATCCAGAAAAACTGATTATTCGGATGATAAATCAGATTATATTCTAGAATTAATCACAAGTAAAAACATTATTATGTCTTCTAAATATTTTAATCTTAAACACATTTATCGGACTAATTTTTAAAACTTTATTAGTCTAACATAAATTGTTGCAATTTATAATTTAAATGGAAAAACTGAAATCTCAGTTTTTCCCATCTTTTCCGAAACACATTGATGAAGGGAGGATTGGAAAGTATCGAATAATTTTGAAGTTGTTTAAGCTTTACATCTTTTCCAAATTTTAAACTTCTGTTGCCTTCTTTACTTGTTAATGCATGGAAATTTCATTAAATCTGTAGTTTGTGCTTTCCGCAGTTTTCTATAATGACCCACATACTTTCTTCTATGCCAAGAGGTAAACCTCTAAGTTCCGTTTCTCCATTTTCTAGTGTTTAATAATTCTCTAAAAATTATTGACACAGAGCTCTCTGCGTTAAATATTTCTTTTAGATATCAGGGCTAAATGTAATTACTTTACATATCCGAGGAGTTTAACTGTGAATGGTAGCAACTAGGTACTATTGTTAAATGTTTTCAGTTAGCAGTTTTAGTTCAATAAACGTAAGTTGTGAATATTAGTCATTGAATAGTTAAGTCATTGAATTTTATCTGATATTATGAATTATGTAACTTAATTAACTTGAATGTATTGCTGTGAATAGTAAACTATTTAACCGCTGATCATTTCGTTTTACTAATCTTTTAATATAAATACTTGAAATGCGTTAACATGCACTGGTACAGGCCCTCCCTCGTAGGAAGGTAAAGCATAACTGTACAAGTGCCTTCTCTTTGAACTGTTCAGGTGTGCATCTTCTCTCTTGTTCTGTTTATCAGAACTTCCCAGCTGAATTCAGTTTTACAAGAAATGCGTATTTCCTACAAAGCAATTGTATAAAACGATATTATTTTATAGTGTGTCTCAAATGTTTGGTCGTAAATACAGAGTTACGTGCATTTCGGGATTTTAACAATGGCTCTTTCTTTATCAAAGAGCAAAAATAATGTTTTGCATTCTGATCAAAAGTTTTACTTGATAGGTAATTAAGTAAAATTCTTATCAAAAACTTTACTCTTGTCAATATTTTATTTCATGTTAATATTTTTGCTTTTGGGAAATGGGAAAGCGCTGTATCTTATTACCCTGCATTCAGTTCATAGAACAAAGATCATACTTCATAGGATCATTTTTATAGTATGATTAGCGAGTTCACTCACCGAACTTCGCAAAATTCCCATTGTAGCATGCGACAGCTGAGATATGCATTTTCTTCAACATTATTGCCTTAGGACATCTCCGGCTATCGAAGTGACTGGGATTAATAAACGTGCAAGGCTCTTTCCTCGATTTATCACAAAAAATTTCTCTCTCAGTTAAGAACTATGCTATGTTATGCCAGGAAAGATATGCACTTCCACACGCCGCTACACACAGGATGTGGCTTTCCCAGCTTAGGAGCCTGTTGGACGTGCCTAGCACCTAAGCCTTCATAGAATATTCCTTTGCGCATACAGGAAATGCATAGAATACTCCTTTCTAAAATTATATAAAATTAGTTACTTAAGATTCACTGCTAGTTAATTTTAAACAGAGAAAATTGGATAGATCAAAATAAGTAATTAAAACAATACTGAATACATACTAAAATTAACATGCATATAAAATGCGGTGTGGAGTGCAATCATTTGAGACTTTATTGCTTATATGAGCTACGTATAATAGCTATACGTAGCTCATATAAATCAGAGTGGATTCAATAAATCATCAAAACAAGATCAGTCTACAATAACTGTATATAAATTCTGTAATACTTTTTAAAAAATGTATTTGAAAATAATATAGCTAATATGACAACTTTGAGTTTAAATTTTAAATAATCACGCGTTAAATTACGAATGTCACTTTTAAAATTTGTCTTTGGTTCAGCAACAACAATAAGTTCAAAAAATTTTGAAAGTTTTGAAAGAAAATACAGTCTTGCTTTTTACAGATTAGAAAGTAAGTTAACACGTAACGCATTACATGGGTTGAAAAAAATCAGTTTTAAAATCTCATAGTTTGCGATTAGACATTTCTAATTTTCATATATTTTACTATTTCGAAGCTGAAAACATTTCATTAACTCTGTAAATGGATAGTTAGGTAAAGACCGAAACATTAGTCGGCCAGGTGTGTTAACGTTTAAAATGTTAAGAGGATGCATTAAAATTTTGATCTAAGATTAATTCTGGAACTTCTTTGAATAACGCATATTTGACCATTAGAACAATTAGCTGTTTTAGGTGTTCTAGAATAATCATATTTAATTTTAATAGTATCATAAAAAAATCCTACTTGTCCATTCTAGTGATATGGAGAATGGCAATAAGACACATAATTTATAAAGAATACATGTGTAAATTTGTATATATACACGTATATTCTTCAGAATATATGCCACGGGATACCCTCAAATGTTTGGTCGTAAATATAGAGTTATATACATTTAGAGATTTCAACAACGGCTCTTTCTTTATCAAAGAACAAAAATAATGCTTTGAATTCTTATCAAAAATTTTACTTTTCTATACTTATTTCATTTTAATGTATTTGCGTTTTGAAAATGGGAATTCTTCAAAATATATGTATATTTATATGGATATGTATAGAAGAATGTGAATAGCAATGTTCTAAATGCAGCTTAAAGCCATGCCTGTACTATTATTGTCTAATATGTTGGCGATAACAATACAGTTCTTTATATAAATATTTGCTCTTTGAGACTACAGAGTGAATCAAATGAATTAATGAAGTGAATAAAAAATTGATTTATTTGGAAGTCAAGTTTTTTCTCAATGTTGCACAGAATGAGCACGATTAATAGCAGCCCAATTGGTCCTGCGCTTGTGAAAGTGGTTATTATACTGAACGGTTATGATACGTTTTACTGCATAAGAAAAATTCAAAAATGTTACAAGTTTTAACAAAGGCCTTAGACCTCTTTTTATAATTCATGCTAAATCGTTTCTCTTTGCCACAGCTTGGAGCATCTGGAAGAGCTTTCAAAACTTCTGCCTAAAGAATAGAAGTTTCAAAATCCAGCGTCATTTTAAAATGAAAAGGAAAGGAAAAAAAAAAAAAAAAAAAAAAGAACGTTCTTCATCCCTATTGAAACCTATCGAGTCACGTGGTCCACCACTGGCGCGGAAGATCGCTCGTAACCGTTATGAAACAGCTGCTAAAGGTTCAATGGCGGCAGTTACAATGTATTGTTCAGCCATATGTTGCTTTTTTCCTTCACGCTGAATTAGATATAAAAGCTATTCTGCATGAGGCCTATTACTTTTTGTATACGTGTGTGCATCTAAATATACATGCATATATTTTATAGAGACATCATGCTGCTAAAGCTTTACCAGTGGCACCATTACAAGGATACATTTTTAAAATAGAACATAAAATCAGGTCTTGCAGATATATATATTCATATTTGTAGAATTCTCAATTCTAATCCTTTCGTGTTTCTTTAGATTTATGGAAGAGTGTCAAACAAGCCATTAAGCTTTTGTGTCCTTTTTATGCAAATGAAACTGCCGCCGTAATTGTTTCTGCCATTGCGGAAGAAATAAAACGAATAAATTGCTTTTAGGGTAAACCGATGAAAGATTCTTTGCCTTAGTTATTTTTGTAGGAAGGTATAAATGCTGTAATTTTTAGTCTAAATTCGTATATTCTCATTACACTACCATTTCGAATATTCTCATTTTCGTATGATTTTTAATCAGCAGAGATACTAATTAAAAGCTTTGAAAACGCTACGTTGGTAAAAAACAATTTATTTAAGAATTCTTTTCTGCGGCTTGCGCCGGTTGCTTCTATGAATTATTCATTGCTGCAGGTTATTGCGAAATTTTATTTAAAAACCCTGAAATCGTTAATTTCGCAACAAAAAATTTATTTACGAATTGGTTGTTTCCTTGAAAAGAGGCTTGCCTGCCAGTATAATATTCTGAAACTGAATTCTGAAACTTCCCGATGGTAATCAAACATGTCGCTGCTAGTACTGGAAAAAAATTTACCGCTATTCTAAATAATTTTTGCATAAATGGAAATTGAAAGCTACTGTCTGTTTTCAGTCGTAAAAAATTCCGTAAGAAAAGAAAATATAATTAACAGAAAATCTGCCACGGTTTTTTAGCACTTTACATTAGTTTTGTTCCGCAGTGATATTTTTTGGTAAATGGAAAGTGAAAATTAAAATTAAAATTCCGATTTACATATTTTTTATTTTTTATTCTATAACGTGTGATGATTTGGATGAACAGAGACAGATACATTTTCATTCATAGCCGATACCGTAGATAGTTATGGCGTGTAGATGAGTCGGTACAAAATTTGCAGTCAAATGCTAGCGATTGAGTCGATTTAAAAAACATTGCATTTCTGGACAAAACATTTCTTGGAAAGCATATTTTGGTTATGATTTACACATGGCACTACGCTCAGTGGGCACCCCTCTTAATCACATCCTTACCTATTCCTCATTTGATAATAATACGATTGATGAAAGAAAAGCGAGAGGTAACAATTTAACAAGAACACAGGTAAAAGCAGAAATGTTACGAATTAAAAATGAAAGCTTGGGAAAAAGTAAAAACGTTATGGTTCTTAATGTTCTTATTGGAAATCAGAAGTTTCGATTTCCGTTCACAAAACCATCTGCGTCACCATCGTTACCTAAAAGACATGTAATATGACTTAATTTGGAAATAACATTGCTTTCTGATTTATTATAAGCAGTTTTTATTTTCAGGACAGAAAATGGCAACCGCAAATAAGCAAATTAAAGTGGAGATTTAAGAGAATATTCTAAATTAAAATTAAACTTTTGATTTACATACTTTTACCTTAAATCTTTTTCCATCTCTCTGTTTCTCTCTCTCTATATATATATATATATGCGCACGCACACTCACATATAGGCATTAATTTAGGATACGGAAGACAAGAGACTAATAATTTTAATTATGGTTTACAGAATGCGTAACAGCGTTGCAGAATGATGAAACCTGAAGACAAACGTAGCTGCAGATTCACACACCATCACAGTGCACCGGATGGTTTTAGAAAAATATTGCATCCTGGTGTTATTGATAATAAAGAAAAGGGAGCCATTATGTATTAATTAGAAGGAAGAATGCAAACGCGACGAGTTCAAAAGAAAGCCTGGGAGACTGTCAAAAGATTTTGTTGCTCATAAGTTTTGATTTCGATTGAAATCTTACTTGATAAATTTGCGAATACTCCAATAATTTGCAAAAATGGTCTGGGTATCCAAATTTTGAGGATATTTGTTAACCATTAGTTCATATGAGTCAACGGATAGATTCCAAATTTTCCATTTAGGTCGGCAATTTATTCATTTAGTTCTCAAGCTATAAAGAATATCGAATAATGATTCTGTTCCCAAAGTAAGTCTAAAAACGTACAGAAGCAAGGCTATTAAAAATGTCGGCATATTTTTGGAAAGGAGAACAAAGTCGCAAGCTTCTTCCAATTTACTGCGGTTAATTTGAAAAATGAGCGATAAAAACAGTTATTAAATGACAACATTATTTCGTCAATTTATAATATAATATGTCCTAGTACTTTTTGAACTTTTGGGCAAATTCGCCGAAATCTGACTAAAGTGCTCCAATATGAAACCCTAACATTTTTTGACGTCAGTAATTTTGCAACTGCCGCAAGAATAGCTTGAAAATAGTTTTAAGCACTATACTGTCTCCACATAAATTCATCCAGATAGGACTTAAAATGGTGATCCAGTATTTCCTTTTGTTTCTTGTAGCACAATGTGACAGATCTTCACAAGCTGTAAATGTATACGTTATGTATGCCCTCTAGTTTTGGGACTTACAAAATTGAAACAATAATAATATTCATAATAAAATATTTGAATTCCACTTTATAAAAACTTCTTTTGTACCCCTACAAACAGACACTGTATATTTTTTGCGAACTTCAACATGATGAACGATAATTTGAAAAAGCATTTGTTTGTTTCTATTGAAACTGTAACTATAAAACATTCTCTTTTTAGCTGCACTTCTCTCTGAATATCGAGAATGCTTAGGTAAGATCTATCCACAATATGCTTCCTACCTTTAAACAAATTTTTGTCGTTTTCAACCATTTTATTGATTTCTATGATTCTACTTCTAATATATTTGACCATATATTTTGAGCAAATATTACTCGTAAAGTCATTCTACTCAGTTGGCTATATTACTAAATATTTAACTGTTTTTCGCATCTCTTAACTAACGTCATTTTTTTCGATCAACAATGGATAAAACGTACAGTGGTCAAAATTTAATTTTTATATGCGCAAAACCATAATAACTAATTATCTATGATCTTAGTTTTTGGCATCGTTTAAGTGCATATAGACTCATTGAAAAGTTTCATTTCATGATTACATTCTTATAGTCTGGTACGTAACAAAATTTTATCTTCTCAAAGGAACAGAACAGAGTCTTTTTCAGATGATGGTATAGACCCTGGTTCGAACGTAGATCAGCAAAATCCACAGCTTCACTGTCCTTGCTTGCAAGCATCAGCACATCTGATGATACACTTTGAGAGTTTGTAAAAGAACATGTGCTGAACAACTAAAAGCCGCAACTTTTGAGAAGAATCCTTTTAGAAAGTCACATGTGGTGTTACTTATAAGCAATTGCACGTAAAGGCACGTAATGCTATGGCTCCATCATGGAAGAATTTATACAGCCATTTTGGGTCAGTAGGAGGTAAACTGGAAAAATCGTGTAATTTAAATTCAGTACAAAGAAATATATTAATTTAAATGCAAATAGGTTTTTATTAATTTCATGATAAAATAAATCATCATACCTTACAGCCTGAGTGACGTAAATAAAAATAATCCTCCACATATTTGCTCAAATGCGTGAAAGTTCTTTATTAATGCAACTATAACAAATGCGTTTAGTCTTGTCATCGGAAATCCAACGTGTGAGACCAGTTAAAACTCAACTGCGGGGGGGGGGGGAATAATCTCCATGTAGAAATCCTTTAATTGAGCTTAAAAGTATTCACATCACTTTTTAACGGGTTTTACGAAAAAATTAACAGACTGAGCATAAATTAAATGTAAAATATCTAAATATTTCTCTCTTGTCAATATCCTTTTTACTTACCATTCATACATGGAAGTTTATTTAGGCTAGAATCACATAAACAGAAAAATCTCATTATTATCGTGCGATTTCCCCCAAAAAAATTAGATTTGAAGAAATAAAATCTCAAAAATTTATTTGCATCATAAGCACATTACAACAATAAAAACTGCAGTTATGGTTGCTTATTCTTAATAACTTTTTATTGATACAATTTATTAATTATGCAAATAAACGAATATAATTTTTTAAAGAACGAAATAAGGATTTGATAATTTTGATTAGATGATATCCTTCAGTAAAAGTATGCGAAATTATAATAAACACAAATTTTTGAATTTTATAAATTTTTCCTATGAATGGAAGATTAAAATCAGTTTTTTTTTTCACCGTTAACAAATTAACATTAGAAATGTATCAGGCATAGCCATCTTTAATAATGTTTTTATATGCCTTACACAATTTTATTAAACGATATTTTAGTTATGTTTGATCGTATGAGGAGAAATTTGTTTCGTGTGAATATCTGCTGTTGGGCAAATATTTTCTTATCGTGGGATCAAAATTGAATAATCTGAAAGCTTATCATATTTTATTCACTTCTAATTCAGGAATCATTGTTCTACGAATAGTAATTAGTCATGCACTTTGTTAGAAACACCTGGTACTAGTAAAAGATACCCATACACTTTTTGATACAACCTATTTGTTTGTCGTTGTTCACTTCTGTTATTATATTAAAATACTTAACTTTTTTTTTCTGTCCGAAAAAAACTTACAGCGTTTACTTAATCTATTACCAGAAAAACTATTTTATTCCACAACATTTTAAAATAAAATCAAAAAGTTTAAAGTGTTATTCTGATCAACATTATAATATGAATAATTAATTATATTTTACGCTAATTATTTTTATGCGAATTAAATAGTGGTAAAATGGTCAAATATAAAGTATAAATTCCTTAAATATTATTTCATTTTAAAACTGCTTTAATTGTGTCAAGGCACTCAAACGTAAGAATGTTATTTCTAAGAAAAGTAGTGTAGGGAAGGATTCTAAGGGCACTGGGTCAGGTTTGCGCTACTTATGAGGAAAGTCACGTATCATTCTGGCAACTCAGTAACTAAGGAGAATAATCGATGTTTTTCGGCTTTAGCTATTTGACTACTAATGGGAGTCCATTGTAAACAATTTATGAATAATTTAAACAATTTATGAATGCATCAAACATAGTATTAAAATGAATAAATAAATTTTCCCTGTCCACTAATCTTCAAGATTTTATTGATAATTTATTTAATCTTGGTGGTCTTCAAATAGCTCAGTGTAATAATAAATATTTTAATTCTTTTGTAATAAATATCTTATACAGAAAATTTCTGTTCATTATATTGTATAATTAGGTACTTTGCTGTTTCAATATTTTTACATTTATATATTTTTTATTATTAGCAAGCATGCTGATGCGGTACTCGTAATCTATTCCAAAGAGCAAGTCATCGTTCACGAGCAGCTGCTAATTTTCAGCATAATTATCTATAGCATATATGCATGCAATACATATGGAATAACTATGTGCAATGGGGGTATGAGATGGGTCACACACCTGCTCTTCAAAAGATTTAAAGAGTAAATTTAACATTTTTTACTATAGGAAAGTTTGAATTACAAGACGAATTTTCAGTTTGAAAGCTAGGGAAGTGACTAAAGAGCCCATAATAATATTTCACATAAGCAGGTGTCATTATTGATAGGTTTTACTGTCTAATAGTGATGTCAGCCTATTTGTCAAATGAAGCTTTTGCGTTTTAAAAATAGTATCATGAGTGTTTTAGCTATTTCTCACGTGAAAAGGCCAAGGAGACATATACTGCAAACAGAAATGCTTTAAGTAAAAAACTTTTCTAGAGAGGCCTCAGGTTAATGATTATAGGCAATAGATGATCATAGATCTCAGTTAAGGATCATAAGCATGTTCATAGGCAGCACGTTAACGACCATATGTTAAATTTTTATCTCGGATGAGCGGAGATGGTAATAATATGGTAAATGCTAAAACAAATCAATTGAAAGTGAGAACCGTATAATTAAAGGTAAAATTAAGAAGTTTAAATTAAGTTAAAATTTTTACCTTGCACGCATATATATCCAAATAAGATTAAGCATGAAAATTTTGTATGTTAGGAAACACCACTATATCAATCATAAAACAAACTTGTTTTGTATTTGCAAAGATAAAAAAGTGTGTATGGAGGTGAACGCACTCGTCTGATAATATTTAATAATGTTTCTCGAGAAACATTGTATACTGTGAAGTTTTGATTGATTTCAGGATTTTTTTTTATTATTCACTTCACTATGCATTATTGAGAAAAGTTTGAATTACGTTATAAAGTAAAAAAAAAAAAAAAAACTGATCTTCCTTCGTTTAATTGTTACTTAATATTATCTATTATTTAGTTTCGTTTAATTTTATCGTCAAGTCACAAAATATATATACAGATTTAAAGTTGGGTTTATTCTTTATACTTTAATTATTCTATTCTCGTTTCCAGCCAATTCGTATCGTAATGAGTTAGTTTTACGCGTTCTATTACTCGTTTCGTTAGCGAATCAAGTACTTATTAATATATAACTAGTATTCTATCTAGTGCAACAGTGTACTCATAAAAATATGTAACATTTCCTTATGTTTGCATTTCCTATATAAACATAAGGAAGGTATTTAATAATATGAGTTTCCCTCACTGAGAACTAGTTGACCATCATATAAGTGTACAAATATAAGTATAATAGCGATAATAATGAGAATAAAAATGAGAAACGTATTTTAATAAAATGAATTACACAAATGCAAATAGTTTCAGATACGTAACTGTTGAAGTAAAACTATCATAAACCAAACATTTCCGCATATTTTCTCCTAACGTAAAAATTTAATGACAGAAACGATGTGAAAAACAAAAATTAAAGTGAGCAATGAAATCATGTGTGCATGTGTTATCAGGGGCTATTAAACATACAATTCCATCAGCTACGTTCGTCGCTAATCAACTTACAAACATAATTTTTAGAGACTTCTGACAAGGCAAAAGGCCAAATTAATCACTCATGATGTCCATTCCTAAAAGCACGGGCCCACCAACGGCCGAGCGGTAAAGTCGCTGAACACTGGTAGTTCGGCCCGAGGTTCGAATCCAGCGAACGGGCTGGCTGCATGGGCGTTTTCGTGGTTTTCCCCATGTGTAACGTGTATAAGAGCCAGTTTGCCTTAGAAAGTCCTCCACGAAGTCATCCCTCCCCTTAGGTAGATAGCCCTAGTGTGCTTTGCCATAATTAAATACACCACACCAACACCACCTAAAAGCACGAGTCCTTCCTAAGCGAGTCCATTCCTAAGCAATTCCAGAATGACTGGAATAAAATTTACAAACATTAATTAATGAAATATGATGTAGCATTATTAGCTGTGTCAATTGCTGCATTAAATCTAAAAATGCCGAGGTGTATTAAAGTAAAAGAGTGATGTAGAACAATCCAAAGTACACGAAGAAAGCGCCTAACTATTAAATTTAAAATAAAAGTTATAAATTAAAATTAAATTCAACTAGCAATTATTTAAGAATGGGGACTAATACAGGGCAAAATGATTTAATACATTAATGCTTTGGCTTTACAAGTGGCCGAGTGTTTAAAAGACCAGTGAATGCTAGGGTTCCTACCCGAATTCGATCCCAGGCGAACGGAATAGTTGTATGGGTTGTTTTTGAGGTTTTCGCCATATGTAACGTAAATACGACCCAGATTCCCTATGAAAGTCTTCCACGAAGACAGCCCTTCATGTAGGTAGATAATCCTATTCAAATATAATCATTGTGTGCTTTGCCTTATTCAGATAACCTAAGCTAATATAACCTAAACTAGAATTCACGCTTACCCGCACCAGTTTAATCTGAAGTAACGGCGTGATGAAAGTTTGAAAGCTGTATCATTATTATCCTATATCGCAGTCCTAATTGCGCAGTGTAAAACTATATCATAGCGATAGTTTTGTGTGTATTAAAACCATTTTCTGTAAGCAAGTTAAATTAAATTAAATTTATTGATGAGATAGGTTATTATGAATATTTGGATTTGCAACCTTTTAGAAAACAGCGAAGAAATACCATTAAAAGTCTTTACTATAAGAGCTTCATCCCACCGGACTACATATTCTTAAAGATTATAAGTTAGTCCATTATTTTCTACAAGTTTTTAAGTACATATATAAAACAATAGTTTATGATTTCCTTAACATTAGTGTATTTTTTTAATTATATACGTTTATTATATATCAGTTTTTTGAAAGAACACAAATATTTAATCTTTGAATAACTGCTTAAATATCTTAATGATTAAACTAGAGAAGTATAGTGAAGAATATACTAATTTCTTACCTTCCCACTATCTAAAGACGATTAAGCCATCATTGACCGAGTAGTTAAGACCGCTGAATTCTGGTAATTCGATCCTGGTTTGATGGCAGGGGAAGGGAATTTTTGTGCTTTTGCATATTTGCGTTTCGTGTTTTTTCCCATGGGTAAAGTAAATACCAGCCAATTTACCTTAAAATGACCTCCATGAATGCATTTCTAACCTTAGACAAATAGACATCGTGTGACGTATTCAAACAACCTAGACAAATACCTTTAAAAGATGAAGGCCTATTACGAAGGCCTTCAGCATGAGAAATTTCAAGAGGATTTGTACTCTTTATATTTTTTATGCTTGAGTTTCAAAAGTATTAAAAGTCTTGCCTCAGTATAAGTTACGATAAATGTTCTCATTTCATTTCAGATTAAACTCTTATACTACGTACTTCTTTGTGCGATAAAAATGAAAACGGAAAAAGAAATAACTATCATAATAAAGATTTCTGCGTGACAAAACGTAAGTTCTAATGCTGGATAAGAGTGCTATCAAAGCAAAACGCTTCTGTCCATTGTCTGAATCTGACCATGAACACGAAAGGTTACCTTTCTCGTAGCATAAAGGGCTAAACATGTATTGAGAGGCTATTGAGAGTATTTCCATTGAACATAGAAATGAACAGAACAACAAAAACAATTTTCTTTCAAATGTTATAATCAAGTAGTTTATGAAAAGTTAACTGTGATTTAAGTTAAATCTTGACACCAAAGTATGGCTTTCTGTGTTTAAGGTAATTTAGGATTTAACTTTGTAAAGTGTGGGAAGCATACACTTTGTATTTAATAAACTGTGTGCCTTATTCAATCTGTTTTACAATTAAGCTTTATACGTTTCATTTTTACATTTTCTAACTAAATTTTGAACTCAATTGATGACATCAGCAATTATATCTCTTTAACTTAAGCAAACACAAGGTACGCATAATTTATTCGCCGTATAAAGATATGTATTAAATAATACGGAATAATAGATAGGGTAAAAAAATAATTGAAACGACTTTTATTTAGTACTTTAAAGAATTTTATACTAATATGTACTTCAACATGAGCATGTTAGTTGTTCGAAGAATATAAAGTCTCTTCTCGGTATCCCTCCAGAGGTTATTAAGCGTTAGCCGAGTTAATGTATCTTTTTCTGTGGTGATTCGAGTTTTTAATTCTGCGATGCTGGGAATATCTGCAGTATAAACTCGATTCTTCAAGTATCCCTACATACATGTATGATCTCCAGAGAACTTGATGGCCATGAAATTAGACCACCTCTACCAATCCAATGATTTGGAAATGTTTATCAAGGAACATATATATGTGTAGCCCAGGGACAGGAGGCCCAGTCCTACTGGAAGAAAACGCTTGGCTGCATTTCTTATAATTGCGGTACCGAGAATAGTTTCCGTGTATCGAAGTAATACTCCGAAACAACTGATTTCTTCGAAAAAAGAAGAAACCAGTCACTTTTTTAAGAGTTAGTGCTCATGAGAGGCTAACGTAAGGCCTATTTCATTCAATGTTCCTTACAAAATGCAGGTTTTCTGACATCCAAATCTTGCAATTATGTCGATTAAAGTCTTCTCAAACAGGAATGTTGCTTCATCACTGAATACAATTTTCTGAAGAAACTGATCATCATTTTATCAACTGGACAATTATTATCGATGTAATTAACCGTTAATACTTGCGGTTTTGATTTAAACAACCAGGGTATTTATTTACGTAGTTTTAGTTACATGTGTTTAAGTGATCAAAAGTCTGTTCTTTAGAATAAATATGGAAATTAAAACGAATGGAAAATTGTAAATAAAACTTAACATTTTAGGAAAAATAGTATGATAATTACGATTTGTTAAACTTGTGTTTCTAATTTAAAAATTCTATTCCATAAATAAAAGAGGAAAATGAAATCCTCTTTTTGAAAGTATGATGATAAAAGAATTCATTACAACATCCATTTTTCTTTATTATAATTAATTTTACAGCTTCATTATTGTGTATAATATGTAATCCCTTTTGGAAATCTATGATAAATAATTAAATAGATTTTGGAGAGCATTTCATCCATTGATACACAATCAGAAGATTTTACAGGATGCATTTAGACACACCGCTTTCGTTTCGAAACATCAACTTCATTTCATATGTTACCCTTATCGTAACTCATTCTCAAAGAAAAGGAAACTATACATCCTTCTCCCAGCCAATTAAATGAGATCGCAAATAGACATAACCACGCACGTACACGTAATTCCCTGAAACAGGACAGCAATAACAGGAGAAAAAGGAGATACGAACTACAGAATGACATTTATCGTCTCTGTTTCCATAGAAACACAATCTAGTTTCAGTCTTCTGTTTGCAGTATTTTTTTTTTTTTTTTTTTTTCTCTCCCAATCCTTCCGGTTCTGAGTAGTTTTCCTGAAATGTCGACATCTAACAGAGTTCTTATTAGTAGAAGGAACAAAAACGATGCTTAATGCTTAGTATCAGATTAAGGGATTCAATTATTGTAACTTACTAAATGGTAAAAATCGTAAATTTAAGTCAAGAACAGTTTAAACTATATTATTAATAAATGTTAAGCTTTTTTAATATTTCTATGATGTTTTATCTACCACTATGTAAGATAAGAATAGTGTAAGCTGAGTTTCTTGTGAACTAATTAACCTTTCAACGACGGTTGTAACTAGTAAGCCATTACGCATAGAAAGCTGAAATGCGGAAACAATATGCTATTTAACTCTGGAGTAGATATTGATACATTATTTTGGAGTAAAGGAGAAATGCCCTATAAATAAACAATTTTTGTTCATTGTTTTATTATTTTTACTTAATTAATTCAAATAAAATTTTAAAATGAGTATTTATTAATTAGTATATATAAATAAATATTCTTTCAAACTGATAGATTTTCTTGCTCTTTGCAACTTGCACTGTAAAAATATATTCAAACTACCGACCCTTAGAGGGATAAAGTACAGCAACAGAGTTTTAATAGTTAAGATTGATGAATTTAATGATGAGAAATAAATATTTCTATTTGTAGTTTTAGTTCGAATAGTTTCTGTTTCCGGATTGTAGAAGTTAAAATGAATGCTTTTGATTCCATAAAACTGCGATTTCAGTATGTTGTTATTTGAGTATTTTATATATTTTTGTTTAAATTCTTTATTGATATAACTTGTGATTTGGAAATGAAGCTAACAGCATTAAAAGTACAAATTGATACTGTATTTAAATTCCGTAGAGATTAAGGAAAGAAAGAGCTTTGTATGATATGCATTTATTTTACACACTTATAACGAAGCTCTATACTTTTTTTATTCTTTAAAGATTATTCAGTAGAAAATCTTTTATATGATTTAATTAACTGTAAATGCAGTTGAATGTTTAAATATGCTTTTGAATAATGAATATAAAACATTTTTCAAATTCCTTGCAGTCATGAAAGTTGCATGGAGCGCCATCTGTCAGCTATTCATGTAATCAACAATCATTTCAAAAAAGGATTTCCTTGGACTCAATGAAGTTGGAAGGTGGTGCCATCTAGGGAAGATGTTGCAAACTTTTCTTCAGTGTTGTCTAACTCTCCGTATTCACTGTATGCCTTGATGTGGTTTTTTCCGATCATAAGGCACGCGGTGAATGCCAAGAGGAAGATTTTTATATCGTCAATTTGTTACGACTTAATGATGTTTTAAAGTGGTAAGATATATCTTCATTTCGTAGTGAAAACGGAGTTGATTTTTGAATGAGTAATGACATTGGAAGATCAGTATTATGTGTCTCCTACATTTGTGTTGATTTTATGTTTTTTATAAACTACTATTAAACCAAATTAAAGTATTATTACACTTTTTATGGGTGGCATTTCAGTCCCTGTTCACTTGCTTGAATCGTCTATTCATTACGCTTTTAAAAATTTGCATTAGTGGATCACGAGTAGACACGGATGGATCACGATGGCCTCACGAGTAGACAAAAGCTACAACCGTGAAATAACGATAACTTGTTCCAAACAGCTCTGGATTAAGAAATTGTTATAATGTGACCTTCTTCCTTCTGTTCTATAATAGGGAGCCAGGAGTACCAAAAGTAATTTAAATATGTTATTAATGATTACCAGAAGACGTCTTCTGTTGATGAACGGTATTATTCGTGAGTTCAATTTTCAGAAGTGAAATGAGTTGATTGTGTAAGGTGTTCGTGATCCCACCCTCCATCTATTTAATAGTTATGAGCCAATTTTTTCCTGGAAGGGCTCTACAAAAGCATTATCTTTTTAGGACAGCATATCTCAGAAGTTACAACCTAGCGGATACTTAAAAAAATATCCTTGTCTCAAAGAACCTATACATAAACATTATATTTGCCTTCTAATTTGCTCATCAATAATTAGCTTAATCATCATAATTTTTCATTGATTTCCCAAAGTGTACTAAGCCCTAGTGAAAGTAGTCAAATTAAGTTCTCAGTAGGAGCATTCATTTAATCAAAAGGAAACTGTAATAAATATGTTGAAGGCTCTACTTAAACTTCTTATGCTGAACATTTGAAGTTGCTAGGCACAAAACATAAACAAGTGAGAATTTATAGCGCAAACTAGTATTTCAAAATCTGTCTTGCTAATCGAGGTATCCGACTTCCTCATCCGACATAAAAGAAAATGAAAAAAATTCTTTTGATGAAAATGAAAAAAAATACTTGCTTTTTATTGCAGTTCTACGGCAACTGTTAAAATTATCATTTCCAAATATCCTTTTCAATTCAAATTTCAAAGAAAATGGCAGAAAACTGCTAGCTGTTTTTTGGTGGTACATCAGAAATAATTGTCTTTCAAATGATTCTAGAATAGAATTTGGTGTTATATTCATTATATATATATATAATTAAGCAAATTTGTCATGATTTGTGGCTAGCTTGATGATTTCATATGATTGCTTAATATTCATCACCCGTAATTTTGTCGAGGGTACTCAACGTTTACTATAATTATACATCATGAACATGAGAATATACAATCTATACCTCAACTTCTGCTAGAGAAAAAAAAGCTGGTTCTTAAAATTCCCTTTAAAATATTTTAGGAAATATTTCTTATGTTATTCTAGATATTTGACTGGAAAACGTACTCGAAGCCTTTTTCTGTATTAAAATATACAAGTGTAATACGCTATTTATGGCATAAATTTTATTCATAGCTATTGGCAGTTGTGCATAGGTTGGTAATTTCATGCCTGAAGAAGGAAACAGAACCAGACACAGTTGTAGGATAAATCATGAAATTTTGCAGCTTCGTTTTTCATTCTGTGAAAATTTTACAGACGCTATCATGTTTCAAGCTTTTCAGAAGAAAAAAAAAAAAAAAAGCTTACCAGCTACAAAAGAGTAATGTAAATTATTAGAACGCTATTAAAAAGTAATGTGTGGGCTGATATTTGGGTTTATAAGCTAGCCTCTGGAAATATTGCAGAATGAGCTATAAAAAATCATTTCCTTTTAAGAGAAAGACTTTTTGATTCATTATATTGTAGAGACAAAAACTTTCTTCAGCGCATACTACTTTGACTATTAATACTATTTGAAGCTTAGAATACGATTATTCGGCTCTATTTGTGGGTACTGACACATAATGACTTTAAATTATTTAAGGAAACAACCTTTCCTTATGTCTCGGAAGACATCCCTGGATCTAGACTTGGACGTGACCTAATACTTTGAAGGATAATTCAGGCTTTAAAGATATGATTTGAATTTTAAAGTACGATTTCTGTTTATTACATTTTTCGGCATTAATTCCGATAAAGGCAGGACTAAGATTATTTAGCAAAAACAAAAAATAATCCAATGACTGAAATGAAAATTTGAAAATAGTAGAAAGATGTATGAAAATTATAGATCTATCTTTTATTCGCAATCAGAAAAAAAAAATCTAAAATTCTTTAAAATAATTACAGTAAATTTTTTACTTGTTAGTTTTATGTCTTCCTGTACGTCTTTAAGCCTGAAACAAAACAAAACAAGAACAAACAAAACAAAACAATAACAAAAACAAAAACAAAACAACAACAACAACAAACAAACAAAACAAAACGAAAAAACTGCATTTGATTCCAACTTAAAGCTTGACTATAAGCGTATTACACTTTTCCTCGTGTTTGCAGGTAACGCTGTTGGTGATGATAGGTATAAATGACCGAAGGGCCATTCCCGACGAATTCTTAAAAAACAAATGTCCGGCAATTTGGGACGGAAGGAAACCTAATTTTGCAGTCTTGCAAATATCATTTATCGAAACCTAATGTAAGAACAATAATCTAATACGCCGCCCAGAAGGTATAATGGTTGAGATAGCCTGACTGCGATATCGAAAAGCCTGGGTTCGAATCCCGGAGAAGGCATGGTTGTAAATAACAGTCCCTTCATAGAAGGTGATGGTGGCCCATCTTTTAGGTTCCTCCATAACAAAGAGACTACCACATCTGGCCTTGCATAGATTAAGGGACTGTGTTACACTGTAACTGTTCACAATCTGCCATTGGAAAAAAAAATCTAATACTAGATCTCCTACTTTAAATTATTTGTAATTTTCTTTGCTTAATAATATATTCAATAAATATTAAATAATATATTCAATATTTCACATGTGAGTTTTCTCATTCTTTTTTTAATTTATATTTTAAACGCTATTTCTGTAGATTTTATGGTCTTAATTCGATATTACATTACATACTCAGATTACCAAGAAATTTCCTAATGAAATATAGAAATTACAAGTTTAAAATTTTAAATTCGTTTGAAGATAAAAATGTTTAATTTTAAAATTCTTAACCAATTTTTCAAATCGGAAAGATGTTAAACCCTTGTGTATATGAGATTATTCGTTGCAATTATCTGCACGTTAAATTCACGCAAACTAAACTTTTAAAAAGTCTGTTTTTTAAACTTATGTCTATATAATTCATTACTTCTTATGTTATAACAATACAATACTCTAAATCTTATTCCTTACGCATTCTGAAGATATTGTATAAATTTTATACAAATTCGACCTAGTCGAAAAAAATGCTTATTCGTAGATTTCTGAGTTTTCTCCTAAACCTTTCTCAGACCTTACCAAAAAGGCTTCCACAACATAAAGTATTCAAAAATGAAAATTTACTATGCTTATACGCTATATTTTACGATATTATGAAGGTATGCAAAACACTCAACAATGCTGCTTTATGCTATTTAGATCAGCATTTTTGACCGTCATAAAGCGTAGCGTTTAATAATGAGTCAATTCCAACAGCCACGTTTTTAGCAAAAGTATGCTAATAAAAGGAACGATGCATTATGGACCATTTATGTGGGCTTCACTTAGACAGAAAAGTATTTGAGGAACATTCATAAATGTAATTTAGTACAATTAAAATTTGTAAGTCTTTTGCGGTTTTCGAAACGTTTTCTACACTAAAATATTCCTATTCAAAGGTTATTTATTTGCATCGAGGAAGTGATTCATGATGAATCGGTGCATTCGCAACAGGAATAAATTGAAAACATTTCATAACATAATTTAATGGCGAGAAAATTTGTACATTTCAGTCAGAAGCATAAATTTCTGAAATAAAGTAAGAAACGTCTGAGATCAAATAAATGTAATAGATGAAACTAAAAAATAATAATTCGGTGATGCTAATACAGAAATATTGAAAATACTTGCTGTTGAATGCAATAACAGTGTGTAGTTTATTATTTTTCGTAATATGTTTGCAATTAATTTGTATACTACAAACATAAAAACATTAAAAACCGTAACTGGGGAATAAATTATCAATGAGTAAATCATTACTGCTCGTGATATATTTCAAACTTTTCTGGGATATTCATAGAAGTTATCTCGAAATAAGTTCACACAATTTCTGAGAGTTTATTGTATGCAAATTAAGCAAAAAATGCTTGATGAACATAAAATTAGAAAAGCATAATTTACAATTTACGAGCCATTAAGGATATGTGATAAGAAAATGCAGATTTTATTCTTTTTTGCCCATATGGAAGCTCTATTTTTTTTTTTCGAACATAAGAAGTGAGGCTCATATTTTTGTAATAATCGGCAATTTTAAAGTAGTGTCTCAACTCTTTTCATAGTATGCTGCACTGTTACAATGAGGAATATACCGACGTACCGTTTGTAAGCGGATAGTGGAAATTGTAATTCGAGGGAGAATAAGCATCTGTACTTTATGACATCGCCGAATCTATGGTATCCCGAAAAAACGATGTCAAAAATAATTCCCTATTTATTTCTGGTGGTAAATTTCGTCGCAGATGTGAGAATCGCCCACCAAGAGACAGAAGAATGAAAACGTGAATTCATTCCTGATTCTGGAAAAATCTGAGACGTATCTCAATTGAAAGCTATTCCCTTTGTGTAAAACTTGTACCGACAAGCTGCGTTCAGACGACGGTATAAAGGGTATAAGTGGTTTAAGCCGAGTGTGCGTTGCTAGGCAACCAGTCTGTGCTACGTCATAAAATCTGGTTTATGGCTCTCGGTTTAACTTATAGACCAGTCTCTACTAATATGATGCTAGCGATTTAAATTTTGAGCACTTATTACAAATGCATACATTTATTTTTGTGTAATCTATGTCGTATTAAATATTTTGCATTGCATGTTGCATCTGCATCCTAAGACTGATAACTTACCATACTAGCAATTCCAAATTAACACTTCACTAAAAGTCCCTAGCATTATCTTTTAATAATGAAACTTAGGATCCTACTGATCGATAGTCTTTGCTTTATCTGAGCTTCACTTATCTATTCATAATGCCTTGTATGTTTCGCTATCATAAACTAAGCTCGACGTTAGCAGACTGTTTAGAGAATTATCTCCCAAGTCTTAATGACAAAGTCAGGAGAAGTGTGCAAACACCCCTTTATTCACTCAGATAAATTTCACAGGTGGCACAAACTCGTGCTTACAATAGTCAGCACTTTTGGTTTAACCCCAAAAAGTAATGACTAACTTAAAATTAAATTAAATTGAATTTAGCCTAATGGCTTCACAGGTTATTTATCGCTTAGGCTGGCTCTGATTCGAGTCGGCGTAAATCACATAAAGAATAATCACATAAAGCGCTCAATGCCACGGGTGTCTAACTGCTAGGAAAGCAAGAGAGCAACATGGCCTTCAGGCAGGTATAACACGTTCTAATTTCACCTTCCAAAACCTTCCCTTAAATACATTCTGGCAAGAAAGTGCCAGTTGAAAGCAAGAAAGATAAGAAAGCCTGTTCAAAATAAAATGTTCAAAATAGAATGTTAAGTAATTTAAATAAATTCCTTGGAGGTACTTAAATATTTTGTGAATGATCTTCAACTTTCTGTATCGCGTAAACTACACATTTTCAGCTATATGTTCATAAGATAATTTCGATAATAATATTCGTCCGCAGAATCCGTTTTCTGCGTTTGGCGGCTTTATTCAAAGATACCTCGTATATCGAAAAATAGCTAAGAAAGTGAAAAAAAAAAAAAAAAAAAAAAAAAAAAAAAAAAAACTAAATCTATATTTTGATGCACATAAATTTCCTGTAAATAAACATAAACAATAAATTAATTTGAATATGCTACGGACAACGCAATTCGACAGTCTTTCACTCATTCTTTGATTAAATGAACATTTTTATCCTTTACTTTGAATGTTTGTAGGGCTTTTATTTTAGTTTGCTAATAGTTATTTTTAGTTTTGAATAAGCCTTTCCTTTACCTTCCTAATTTATCACCTACGTCTAACTACCAGGTGAGTTTTCTTTATTACGCTTTATGCAAATCAGGTAGAAACTGGTATCTAACCTAAGGTCTGAGCTACTTCAATGGGAGAGGGTGTTTAGTCTTTCGGCCACGTTGTTGCTATCAGTTAAAGCTTGCTATTTTACGGCCGTACTTAAATGCGTGCCTGCTAGTGTACGCCGGTGATCCTTAATTAAGGGCCAACTACGAGAAATAAATTCTGTTCAGCTTCGACTATAAATTCTATTTAATATATTTTTATATTTTATATTTTGAGTTAAAGCCAAAGTGAATGCTTGTTGTACCTCCAAGAGCGTCCATCTGTATATCTATTTTGATTTCTTTTCTTGATGTGATGACATTCATGTACTATATATGAAATTATATCTGTTATTACAGAATTCTCTTCTTGTAAGACTTTGACACATATTAGATTGAATAGCTATTGTAGCCATGTATTAATAACAGAAATTAAGTTTGTGCTATAAGTTAAATCGTGAGAAATAAAATTGCATTTTAAACGTTTACATTTCGCAATCAAGCAATTTTACTGATTAGTTTATCTTATTAGGAGGAGTTCTGATGCATCGCAACAGTATAAATGCAATTAACTATATAGTTTTTTCCAATTTGGCTCTTTATGAACTACGACTTAATGTAAGTAAGTGGAAATTGAAAATAGATTGATAGTCAGAATTTAAGATATAGCTCCAAATTTGTAATTGAGCTTACAGTATCAATTTTTGACTGTTCTCCAGAGATTGTATCTGACGGCTACTGCTTAAGTTATGCCGGTGTATTTACTAACCGCTAAGTTTAAATGAAGTGCAGGAAAAATTTAATATGTCATACAAGGAAAAAATGAGGTTTCATAACAGATTTTGTGTTACTTTCTTTTTCGTTTTAGAAGATATCAAATATGCGTAATATCTACCGCTTTTTGTCCTATGCGGAAATATCGTTTAAGTGAGGACATATAGTCAACTTATCTTAGAAACTGTTAATCTAAACGTATGATACTGACAAATTACAGCTTAATATTATAAATTCATTTTCTGTTTTCTTTTTTAAAACATTTAATCTTTTACTCTTTTTCTTTTGCTTAACTTACTTTATTGCAATACTTCCCCAAATGCCGACATGCTATTGCCCTTAGACTCTGGATCAAACACAGGTTAGCGCATTCATGCCCTGTACTCCAGCATGCTCTAAGCTAAACAACCCTGACAATGTATTGCGGGGGCGGAGCCTAAAAAAAAAAAAAAAAAACTTTTCACGTGCTTTATATTAATCAATATAACATTAATAAAACATTAAATTAAAGTTATACTAAGTAATGGTGCTGCTGTGTCAAAAATTTATTTATATGGTGCTTCTAATTCTTTTAAATTAGCAATGGTTCCTTTAAATTTATTGTCCAAAAACATAATGAGTGTAAATAACATGCGATTTTATGAATTGAGAATTCACAATCAGATTATTAATTCATTGTATAAGGCACTTCTTTTGCCTTCTTAGCATGCATTCGTTGTGTAGTGGTCAGCACGCTCGACGCGTATTCAAGAAGTACGTAGTTCGAGTCCCGGCGAGGGCACTGCTCATTTTTCATCTTTATTGCTTCGAAATAACCTAATGCCTCTAAAATTGTTTCAATATCCTTAGTTTACCCAAAATACTAAACAATTAAAAGTTAAAACGAAAAGCTGCTCACAAATTAATCATCGGACTCCAAACAACAAAGGGCTTATAAACGTCAAAATATAAAAGCAAAAATGAACGCATTTTAAGCTACCCAAGGACTATTAACACCAAAAAGCATTCGCTATTCGAAAAAATATTTTATAACTTTACCGATGCTTTAAACTAAAGTATGATTTCTATGACATTATTATCCCTCGAACTCGTATATAACACTATTAAATGAAGACACGTTATTTTTTTCATTGTTATGTCACCTTCTGAGGGAGGGGTTTAAAATTAAGAAACAATTAGTTTTACACGTACAAAAAGATAAAGTATACTATGAATTTGCAATTCCACGTGTAGCAGCACATACGTTATTTGTTCTTTATTTAATACTGGTAGTGTCTTACAATTTATCAAATAAAATTTACTGTATTATGCATGTTACATAAATATCACTTTATGAGCAATTTAGGTATTTTCCACAGTTTTACATAACCCCCATAAGTATTGAAATGTATTATGATGAAAGATGAAAACGCGCTACTGTTTTGTGCTTCCTCTTACAAAACAGTACCCAGTAATCAATAAAAATCCTGATTTGTTATCTTTTGAAGCTCCTTTAATAATTTTAGGAAGCAGCATTAGAAAAACTTTTGAAGGTCATATAAAATACTTGAAATAAATAATTGATAAATCTTAAAACTATTGCTCATTGTTAAGGTTTAAATTCAAGTTAAAAGTTTGCACATAAACATTTCAGAATATAAAACTGATCTTAAGTTTCCCAAATTAAAATGTTTGACTCTAAAGATGCTTTAAGGTATTTTCTCCCTCCTTTCCGCATGCCTTCGTCTTGCCACTGGTAGCACACTGGACGGGTATTCGAGAGGTCCAGGTTTGAAATCCCGGCTAGGGCACAGCGCATATTTAACGTCCCTAGCATTAAAAAAAAAATCCTAATGTTTCAAGTGGCGCCCGAACTAAAAGGTGGTTCATGATAAATCGTCAGCACTAGGATTTGGAGAATGGGTCCGTAATCCCCAAGCTTCGAGTCCCGGCGAGTGAAATTCACATTTTTCACTTTTACTGATCCAAATAACATAATGACTCTACAATGTTTGCATAAAAGTGCGATTATGATTTGTTATACGTGACAGATACATTTTGGGATTAGTAAAGCTTAAAGATGCTGTAATTACTACGAAATGCTGTACTATTGAAATACTGCTAATGCAAATTTATCGGAACGTGCTTCAATAATTGGCTTGCCTTAAAAACCATGGTCTTGTTTTGTAACAGTTTTCATTAAAATTTATTGCTTATATTTAAGCTTAGATGAAAAGCTAAAAACCTTAATAATTATTTATTTTAGTGATGATTTCATTTGCTTCAGACTCACAGAATCAGATTTCTTTCTCACTTTCTACTAAGCATTCACGTGAGAAAAAAATTAATTCTTTAACAAAATCTAAATTACATTTTTTTCATTGCTGTTGTAACCAAGGTTTACATTAATTCCATTAATTTTTCCAAAATCAAGTATCGGTAAAATTATTTCACGTAAAATGCCTTTAATTAAAATTACTTAAATTCAAGAAGCCTTTAGCTTTCATTTCGAAGGAAGGAAGTTTAGTAATAAGATTAACTAACAAAACCGAATTAAAACATGGAATACAAATTCGTTGCATGAGTGAAATGAGCAAATGGCAGTAAAATAAGTAAATTGATATTTATATATTTTTAATTTGCAAAAATTATTTCCTCTTTGCCTTTGAAGGCAAAAATAATAAGTTAAACTTGCAGTTTTGAGCTCTGTAACTTTTTTAAAGCAAATAATAATAATTTTATTTCTGCCAAATTTCAAATATTTAGAATAAGTTTCGGTTTGAGTTCCAACAATCTAAACTGCTAATATTTAATCATGTCTTCTCTCAAGAAAATATCAAGCAAATAGATCTCTATCCCTGATGATTAATTATGCATGAGCAAATTTGTTACTTAATGCAGAATATTTATAATTGATAAAAGCATGTAATGCTAAGAAATGCTAACTTTTTAGAAAATAAACTTTCTCTTTTTATTTGTTGTAAAACTCTGCGTTAAAGTTTTCAAGAATTGGGAGATTACCCGCTCTTGGTTTTATTCAGTTATAAGAGCAAACTTATTTCAGAGACAATATGCTGCTTGTTGTCTTTAATTACAAAGAAGTTGTTAGTTTTTCAGCCATCTGCTTAATTTCTTGAAATTAATTCCAGGAGCTGGTTGAATTCTATCAGTTCTTAAAGCTCAAGGTTGACAATGCATCTACTCTGAGCAGAATTTGATCAAATTTCTAATAAAATTCCAGGAACTTAAAATGCCAATTTTTGCTCATCTCAGACATATCTTATTGAATGATGATATGTGAGATCGTGTAGGCATCTAGAAACTCAACCCATCTAGCAGTTAAGAGTATTTTATTGTTTGAAGCTAAAAACTAAGCAACGAAGATATTTAGCAGCTTTATGACAGTTTAATGATGTCAAAATTACTTCACTTATAAAACTATAACTATCAATTTATTTTGTATTACAGTTAGGTTAAACGAGGAAAGCTCACGAGGTTAAAATAAACTGGCATTTATGGATATAACAATAACTGTTATCCAATATATTCTGAACAACTTTTAAGTTATTGCAAAATGTGATGGTGAAAATCCTGATGAAATTAGATGCAGTCGGATCCTCTCGTTTCTTTTATTTGGGAGAAAGTTTTAAGTATGTCTAGACATGTAGTCATGTTCTAAAAAATATTACAAAAATCTTATCACGTATAAAAATATGCTAAGTTTTAGTAGTTCCAAAGTTTTGAATATACTAACACGCGTTGCGTTAATATTTCAAAAGCTGGCACGGAGTTACATGTTGACAAGAGGATTTACATACATGCTGTTTGCCTTTGAACCTCATCCAAGAATAGGATACATTTTAAAACTCTTCATCATGGCATTTTTGCAGCCTCTTTCTGCTTTTGTAGGTTTCTCAGTGAGATGGATTACATTCAGGTTCCGAATTCTGAAAAAAGGAATCTTTAGCATTTTCTTCGTGATGTATACCCTATCAACAGCAGAGATTAGATGTCGAGTATAGAATTCGAGTATAGAGTTAATAGAATTCTGTTTTCAAACGCAGAGCAATCATATTGCCCCCATCTTCTTAGCCGATGACTGTGATCGTTTACCTCAGTGCCTTCGAAAGCAGTTCTAATCAGTTACGAAATTGGTTCTCATTTAAAGAGTTCTTATGATTTTCTCGAGAGAAACGTAATTTAATTTCAATTATAAATTTATATTTCTTCAATCACAAAGCATAAAGTAGTTTTTCATATGCCAGAGTGACTTCAAAGTTAATTACTATCCTTCTGATTACGATACTGAACAGTTACAAAAAAAAGAATCTTACTCTTGTATGATGAGCTCCCTGCTATGAAAACTTTTGCTTTATTTGTTTCATCCAAAACTCTTACAAGGCACGTTGCTGGCTGAATAATAGCACAAATTATATCATTATTGTTCTTTGCCTATAAGGTATTTTCTCCCTCCTTTCTGCATGCCTTTGTGGTGTAACGGTAGCACTCTCAGCGCGTATTTGAGGGGTCCAGGTTCGAGTCCTTTCGAGAGCACTGCACATTTTTCACGTCTTCTTCCTCAAGAATACCTAATGACTCTAAAAGTGGTGCTCGAACTTAAAGGTGGTGAATGATGATTCTCCACCAGCAGGATTTTTCGACTGTCGCCCTTTAAAAGAGGGAGTATGTAAGGTATTTTCTCCCTTCTTTCTGCATGCCTTCGTGGTGTAACGGTACACTCGACGCGTATTCGAGAGATCCGGGTTTGAGTCCTAACGAGGGTATTGCTCCTTTTTCTCGAATCCAGTATCAAAATAATCTAATGATTCTATATGCCTTCTGAATTTTTCTGAGAGTTCCGAAAAATCAAATTTTATGAGCAGAGGAAGGTTTTCTTTAAGCGGAAATGCTACCGTGTTACGTTAGCGTCTCGCAAATCTATATTATGGATAAAGAAAATCATCAAGGGAAAAATTATATAGTCATATATACTCCGATATTCAAATTACATTTCATGCTATTCAAGAATTTAAACCATATATTCCATGTGCTTCAGAAATGTAAACCAATGTTCTAAACTGTAATTGTTTCTATGAGAAATTTTAGATAACGTCAAATGAAAATTCAAACTTCTTCAAAAACATTTTTAGGCAAAGCGCAGTCTCGTCGTAAATGTACTTCCATGAGATGTGAAAAAATTGAGCCGACCTACACCCTGCATTGTATCGTTCACTCACAAATATTGCTTACGAATATTAACTATAGTGTGAGTCTCAAAAAAATACGAACGCTTCCTAAAAACGTCTGTCACAAATAGCATATATCTTTGAAATGATTAGCTTTGTATCCCATAAAAAGAGAAGCTGTCTTTTCTAATGATTTTCAAACGCAATGGAATTTTATATTTTCTTCTTTTAATAAGAACGTGGAAACTGTGCTGCGGAAGGATATTTTATTCCTGCCCTTTCGTCTTAATTGCTGAAAAATTTTATATGATGAATAAGTGGCAAAACAATTTATATCAAATATCAAGGCTGAAGTATAAAACTTAAGCATCAAAATAACCTAATGACTATTTCTATTCTTATTATCATGTTCGCTGTTTCTATTCCTTATTACCATTAACACAAAATGCTTCAACGAAATGAAATGGCCAATGAAATTCTGAGGGAAGGAAAATACAGGAAACTAGATTATAGAAAAGAAATATTTTTTCCCAATCTTAACCCTTCACTCAGCAGTTTTAAGTGTTTTTGTTTTTTTAAAGCAGAATGCAAAATAACAGTTGGTTATTGAATGGCTCTTTCATGTGACTGAGTTCTGAACTTTCTCTTACCTGTGCTCAGCTTAAGACACAAACAACAATGTTCTGCAAAGACTGTTATCCCTTAATGAAAATAAAATGGTTCGTAGATATCACCCCCGTCAAGGTTATAAAAGGAGAAATTGGAAGACGTAAAACTAAATCAATCCTCATATGCGAAAAACGCAATATCCTATGTCCGAGTAAATCCCGACAGCGAATCCGTGTCGTTATCAGGAGAGGTGAGGCAGGACTTGCGAGGGATATGCACTCCTTTTGGGAATTAGTGACTTTATTACTCCCCGAAAGACAATTACCTGGCGATTAGTTCGCTCTTCAGGGGTCTCGCTTCAGGTCATTACAGAAAAGAAAGAAAATGGGGTGGCAATATCTCGCTTCTCGCGTTTACTTAATGAAGAAGGCGAGGAAAATCGTCGAGGTCGTATTTCTTATCTTGCCTGGAAAATGGGTTTCGGTGTGAGAAGAATTTGTCTTCAGTCTAAAGAGCCAGTATATTAGTTTTCACCGACGGCAAAACTTAGTTGCTGAGACATCATGTGACTACTATATTTCCTTTTTTATTCTTTTTTCGCAAAAGTCCCTCTTGTAAAAGACTTATTAAGAGATGCAATGAAAGTGCGTATTCTGAGAACTGAGAAATATGCTTGTCTGGGTTCACTACACATACCTCCAACGCATGTTTTATTTTTAAAGTTGCGGTTGTCTAGAAAATGCATTACAACTTTTGAACACAACCTATGTTACATTTTTGTTTCCGTTTCTAGATTTACTGACGTCATAAATCAACTTTTAGAACTTAATAATTAAATATTGTATAGATACTTCAATTCATCTTTTTTGTACAAGTTTTCAATTCTTTTCAATTTATTGAAATGTCTTTAATGTTTAAAACAGTGATAAATCTGTCAGACCTTTTTTTCCCTTTGGAAAGCTGTATGATATGACAAATTTAAATGCCTGATTAAGTACAGAAATAATTTTCCTGTAATCCTTGAGAATGATTTGAAAACGAATAATTCTGTGGGTCATATTTAAAATCCATTATTTTGCAATTGCTTAACATTATGTAGTTAAACCTCTAAAATACTAATAAACACATTAAAGCTCCTATCATTTACACTTTTCTCACGGTGTATAGCAATGCCATCTGACGTAATTCAGGAGAATATGTTAAAATATTGATACTATCTCAATGATGGACTTCTTAAGGGAATAAATCAAATTTTTAAAATGAAACGAGAATAAAGATAGAATAAGAAACCTACTATTTTACTGTGATACGAACTTACTTGTAAGATTTAACAGCCACATTTTACAGAATTTTAAACCTCCTTAAATATTTGAAGAGGGGGCTTTGGCTGCTTAGGAAAATCTTATGCTTGGTCATAGAAGACTAACTAAAAATTACATTGTAGGATTTAATGTTAGTTAACCCAGTTAGTGTTAAATGCTAATTAAAGTAGTGACAGCCACAACCGCTTTGAAAGAACAGGCCCTTACTTAATTCAAAGGAACTGAAAAACACTTTGTCAGGGGCACATGGCAGCAATTTATGTTTAGGCTGTAGAATTTTAATATATTTAAGATTTAGTAATGCATATCGAAGTAATACAGTTAATTATACTGAAACTGCTACCACAAATTTAGAATGTTAAGAAATTCAGGAACTCTGGTACAGTAGAATAAGCGTTTGAACTAGCCAGAAAGTAGGAATGTCGTAGACTGACCGAAAATAGGTATGCGGGTAGATACGGTAAAACGTTTGACGATAGATACTGTAATAAATTGGGCAGGGAAGGTAAGGAAAGGCTCGACGAAAAAACTATGGATGTTTGCCGACAGAATAGGTGGCATGTAAATAAGCAAGCTGGTGATATCTAAAGAAGGATTTAAACCGTAAAAAAAGTTGGGTGTCAGGAAAAATTGGTCTTTAAATGGAAGATTGGTCTTTAAAGAAAATTGGTCTTTAAAGGAAAGAGTGCAGAAGGTCTCTCAGGATAAGGAGAAAAACTCTCAAGTAGAAGTAAATACGGTGTAGTTAAAACATCTCGAGTTGCCCCATATGCAAGTACTTTTAAATGGAATTCCTTACGTGGGGTTGTTGGATACAGTTGTATAGTTTTTTTTTTTTTTTTTTTTTTTTTTTTTTCGGAGAAATGTATCGGAAAACGTTTTAGAAGATGCGGGGTGCTTGAAATTGTGGGCATGAAAGTTGTAAATAGTGCAGGTCAGTAGTTTCGTGCGTAGGTAGTGGGATGTTTAGTGTGCAGATTAAGAAAGAAAACCACAGTGATTTGTTTTATGTGGCAGATGTGTTATTGGGTTTCTTGATATTGATAGGTGAGCAATTTTTTTTACAAAAGATACAGTGAGGGTACTTCTTGAAAATGCCGATGATCCCCCATATACTCAAGGGTTATGGAGTTTAGAAGAAAGACGTACTGTATTAGCTCTGAATCTGTCACCAGAAAAAAAGCTCCAGGTGTTGGTAAGCACATTTGCTGCTTTCTTTGACGAGGTCCTTGGTTTTATTTATGCTAATAAAATTATAATTCATACAAAGAGTCCCTACGTTAATCCAGCGGTTTCAAAGTGCGAAAAAGAATAGTATACTCTCCGTAGATTCTTAAATCACTGGATCTTAATGTTGATATAGAAATGCTCAACAACGTAACCAAATCCAGCTAAAAGCATATAAATTATTTAAGAAGACTAAATATAAGGCCAGCTTTTATTTCTGGAAATTTTCAGTCAGGCATGGGATCTAAGGTTGTGCCGAAGAAGGCATACATAATATTTCTAAGATTTTCCTTTCATTTATACGAATCTACCGCTAGCCATTTATTTCCAGAAGCCATTTATTTGTACTAGGGAAATAATTTATATAGATGCCATAATTCAAATATGCTGTATGAGAGTACTGAGGATCTACGAGAAGAATTTTACTCCCTACAAAAAGCATGTCTAAAAATGAATGCCTGGAAATGAAAATTTACGGCTAAAGAATTTCGCAAAATTTCTTAAATTCAAGGACCAAATGCTTAAGTTTCTTACCGATGATCAAATGCCGATGAGATGAAGGTAGCTTTTGAAACATTTAACACTGCTTTGATTTAAACTCCTGTCTTGAAATTACCTGAGCAGTACAATGAACTGGAAATATCAGAAAACGCATCTGATTTTGCTGTACAAGCAGAACGATAGGGCAGGTGTGTATTTTAGAAAATCCTTCCTCAAACACGCGAAGATTAAAAAGCTATTGAAAGAGGGTTATTAGATATCGTTTAGTTGTTGAGAAATTCAGGGTGTGTTTTCGCGAAGAGTCTGTAATATAAACAGGTATACGAATGAAATACACTCGTGAAAAATCACATATTGAGCAGTTAAGACCCAAATTTTCTTTATTAATAAGACTAAGCAGTCCGAAAATCTTAAGGTAAAGAGCCTGCGGACAGTAGTATTTTATTTCATGAAATTTATGCTCTGCAGGAGTGATATTGTAATATATATATATATATATATATATATATATATATATATATATATATAATGAAAGTGTTATTGAAAAGAAAATGTAGCAGAAATTTAGTGCAAGGTCCTTCCGAAGCACTTTGTTTGGATATTAAATTAGATGAGACATTACTCTAGATTTTGAAGTCGGGTTATAAGGCATTTTTCATGCCTTCTTGGCATGCCTCCGTGGTGGGGTGGTCTGCACGCTCAGTGCGTAATTTAAAGGTCCGTGGTTCGATTCCCGGCTAAGGCGTTGCATATTTTTCATCTTGCCTGCTTCAAAAAAAAAAAAATAAATACCAAATGTCTCTACAGGGTATCTTGAGGTCTAGTGTAAGGAAGTAAACTAACCAAGTAGTATATATTAGCCTAGATTTGAAGTAGAGTATTTTCGAGACCTAATATGTCGAGTAAATTAACCAAGTAGGAGCTACCATAGGAGGTAATAGTTGTCTATTACATAGACACACTATTGTTTCACACATAAATGGAGCTGGAAACGGTGCATTTTTCAAATTTTCACTTTTACTTTTTAAATTTCATTTTAAAAATGTTTGGTAACTGTGGCTCCAGGTTAGTTTAGAATTTATAATTCTCTGACAAGATCATTAAGACCTACATTTTCGAATTATTTTAATTATGGCAACGGTGATTGTAGATTATGTTTATAAATCCAGTTACCATAATATTTTGCTTTACTGTCTTTTCTACTTTTGTACAATATTACCAAGATGCAAATTATTTAATGTATATAATCTTAGAGTAACTGAACTCGGGAGGTTATCTTTACAACTACCACCGGCTGGTTACTAGAATATAATGTCGAAAATAATTCAAGGATTTTATTTTTATAAGATGTAAAATCAATATTTTTAAAACTTTAGATTTTTGAATAATGCATCTGTTTATAAATGATAAAGAAAGATCATTCTTCGTCTAGATTACTATATTTACTCGAAAATAAGAAATGTTTTCCTTATGTTTTTGTTCTAAAAGCTGGTAGAGTCTTATAAACGGATATTTTGATAAATGGAATCGCAGAATGAGAGAAAGAGGTTTAATAATCCTAATAGGTAGAATAATTGCAAGTTTAAATACTAAATAAATGACATAGGTAATTATCCAATATATTAACTGCATTAATATCGCTAATTATAATAGCCATATCTAATTGAGCGGTTTCAGGTTAAGTCTGGCTCCATTATACTAATCACTGGTATATCTGAAAATAAATAGGTAACAATTTATCATTAACAATGTCATTGGGTCGCAGATAATAGTGCAATTACTTCGAGGAAATTCTTAAGGAAGTAAAAAAAAACTCAGATTCCCTTTCTCGTAATTACTGCAAAACATAATAAATATTCACCTATATTTTTTTAGTTCTGAAAATGTATCCTAAAATGTGAAGAAGCTCTTATATTCGAGGGAGTTAAATACGATGATTGAAGAATATTTGCTAATTAAGAGACCCAAGAATTTTTAAGATTCAAATTTCAGAATTAAATGTAGTTGATTTATTATTTTGATATGCTTGAAGAAATTATGCCGCTAAAATTAAGCAATGTTTGTCAAAAAATAAAAGGATATAACACACTAACAAAAATTAATAAGCAATAGCCGCCTTCAATAAGATTGTACAAACTTGAAAGATAAAAAATATCATGTGTACACAACATGACTTCCTTCTACGGAATATAAAATTATACGCAATTTTAGCTGCATTTCATTTAAACTTATTTCCTAGAATTTCATTAGAGATATATTTCTTATTCAATTAATTCAGTTAAATTAATTGAATTAATTTTTGCCTTCGCGACAAGGCAAAAATACACAAAACCTCAAACTATCTCTACTAAAAATTGAAAAATATGATACATAAATACAATTAAAACAGTTTCAAGAGCAATTTTTTATATTTAAAATTAGAGTTTCTACGCAAAAACAAGCAATTCGACTAATGGGAAAGGAGGCAGATTTTTCGGTGTACAAAACTGAAAGTTTACTTTTGGCAAAACTCACTCGGCAAAAAGACACTGAAGGCAAGGAAACTCACTTAATTGTTGTGAACGCTGTGCTGAGTCAAATATGGGATAATTTAAAAACTGAAATGATAATTCCAGAATGGATTAAGCATAATTTAATTCGCAATAATAAAAGACGTTACTTTATTATTTTGCGAAGCTTAATTTCTCCAGATTGACAAAAAATTCACTACTCTGCTAAGTTTCAAGTGTAAACAAATATGGCTGATATGGTAAAAAAATTAAGCTTAGCCTTACTTAAACAACTTTTAAATTGTTGATAATTCTACAACTATAATATGAAGGCTAACTAAAGGCATAAAAACCTTAACCGGAAGATAAGAAAAGCATATTTAATCACTTTTAAAGCAAAAAATGCACATTTACGAACATATAAGAATAAAGAAACTGAGCTCATCGAACCGAGTAACAGAGTGTATATATATATATATATCACTCTGTTACTCGGCTCTCTGTGTATGTGTGTATATATATATACACTAAAAGTGCATATATATATATACTAAAAGTGCATATATATACTTTTAGTACGGCCGGCCGAACGCACCCAAAATAAGAGGTGCACATCTACATGTTATAGGAGTCCTATATACAAGACTTCAACACTGACGCTAATCGTTTTCGAGTTATGCGAGATAAATTCATACGTACATACCTACATACATATGTACGTACAGACGCCATGAAAAAAATCTCTTCTAATTCCATTTTAAATCGGTTTTATAATTCGTTTTGGGAAAAAGAGACCTTTATTCTGTCCTTAAGAACAGATATCAAGCAAAAACATCTTTAAATTGCATTCGATAGCAGTCAAAATGGGTACGTTCGTTAAAATATGGTACTCGAAATTTTTCGTGATTACAATACTTCCTTTACTTTGTACAAGGAAACAAAGAGTGCAACAAAATAACTAAAAATCAGTATGCAATTTTACCTGTGCCTGCATTTTTGATACCTATGAAACATTACCGCATTAATTTTCCTTGAAATTCTCTGCTACTTTCTGATGTTAATTAGTAAAATAACAGTTATTCGGTTCTTTTTTTAATTGTTCATAATCAGTAGAGGTTTATGAACAATGAAAATTCTGCTCCAATTTCTTCAAAATGAAAATTCTTTCGATATCTCTTTACTGCTTGCTTTTACTTGCAACACTATAAAAACACCCATTTTAGATTTAACTGTAATACTGAGTCTGTAAGTAGTTTTAAAATGAAGAAATACAGTGAGTGTAGAAATTATTCGTTCAAGAGTGGTTTCGCGAAAGAAATTATTGCTTTGTCTTGCTAATTCTATCGAAACTTCTTCAAAAGGAAATAACTAATTAAAAACTTTACTAAATACGAGTGCAAAACTCAATACGAAAACGATATTGAATTGGCTTTTAAATATAAGGTAAAGTAAAATTTGCGGATCTGTTAGTGCGTATGTATTCAGATGCTTAATACATACGCACTAACAGATTCGCAAATTCCTCAAATTGGTGTTCAGATGCTTAATTTTTAATTAAACATTAAATTTTATGCAACTGCAAAGGTGAGAGAGAATTTATATTTTGTTAGAGTTATATGTCAGAGATACATAAGAAATCAGCTATTGCTTTCGCCGGGATTCGAATTTCAGACCTTCCGATTGCTAGCAGAACTTGCATTTTTTACACCGCGATGGCATAATGAGGGAGAAAATATCTTATATTCTTCCTTACTTAATGCGTGAGAAACCAAACATAAAATCCTGGCGGTGACGAGTTATCATCCATCACATTTTAGTTCTGGCAACACTTGTAAAGCCATTTAATATTTTTTGGAGACGGGAAACTTGATAAAATGTGCAATGTTCTCGCCTGGATTCCAATTCCAGACCTTCCGACTGCTATCCAGATGTGCTTCCGATCACACTACGAAGGCAAGCGGTAAAGAGGAAGATAACACTTTACAAGTTAGCACGCCTATTTGTTTACTTCCGCTTCATTTGTTTCAATTTCTGAAATGTTCTTACACATAAAAATTTATATAATGTATTTTAAAAGTAAAGGCTTATATGCGTGGTATTAATACATTGAAACATTATGCATCCGTATGCGAAAAAGTCACTTGTATAAAAAAACGGAAAACCAAAATCCATAGCAATCCTTGTTTAAACTTTCCTGCAAAAAACCGGGCTTAAAAAGTATACAACAGCAGCTATTTCTCCATTACTTAACATAATCCTTAAAGTATATTACAATGAATCTGAAACTCACTTAAAACAGTGACAATGTTGCATCTTTTGTCACACCTTTCTTAAGATACGTATTAAATTAATATTATGTCACAATTAAAACTTTAATTCCGCAGAGAGTTAATTACTGTTTCATAAATTCCAGAGCATTAAGTATAATTATATAAATCAGTATCGAAAATACAATCATGCCATGATCCACAATCCAAGATGAGTTTCCTTTTAACAAAACAACATAAAAAGGAAATACATATCTCTGCAAGAGCTGAAAACACTGAATGTCAAATGCACTCTAAATAACTTTCCCTCTCCAAATGTTAAGCTTTTTCATATATCTGTATCACGCATAAGCACTTTACTCTTTAAACCTCTAGAGAAAAGTGCCATTTGTTACAATTATTATTATTTGACATTAAGAATTATTCAGAAGATACCATTACTTTGAGCCCATAATGCGCGAAAGCGGTAATTATCTTCTCCAATGGGGGATCATTTTGATTTTGAATGAACCAATAGAAGAGCGATATTTCATGGCAAATGGTTTCTTTTATGAGCTTGTAGTCAGAATTTTCCTGGGAGAATTAGGAAATGGAATTACACGCAAGGCAGTTTATTTAAAGAGAATAAATGATGTAAAAAGTATTTTAAGTATTTTGTTTAATTTTTCATAAGAAATGCCATTTCTGAATTGAATTTAAGAATTCTATTAAACACCACATACATAAATAGTTCAAGCAAGAGTGGGAAATAAAAATACTAAGAAACATGAAGGCTTGTTAATGCCTTTTAAATTCCTTAATTTGTCTCTAGTATTATTACATATCTTCGAAAACCACGTAAATAATAAATAATTGCAACATTTTTATCTTTTTATGTGATATTAAGAATAATGAAAAACAAAGTGGAAAGTATGAATAGTAAATAGCGTTAGATAGTTGCTGCTTAAGAAATTTCACATATAAGAACATTTTATTAAGTAAAAAACTTTTTAAAATTATTTTGGATCACCGAATGATAACAGTCGAAGCCTAACAGGCGCGATTCGTTTATGTACAATTCGCCCGTTTTACCTCTAACTTATTTCGTTTTAGTTTGTCAGAATATTGATTTCTTAAGCATTTGCAATTTTTATTGTTTAATAAACTCTAGCTGGTATAGTTTCTAAGTTGTGATGAATTTTTACAATGCTCAAATATTTGAAAATTGTATCATACTTAAAATGTCTTCGGGAGTCTATCTCACATATGTAATGACTCTAAGATGTTTTAAAAGGAAGAACTTGTGTATAAGATTATCTTAATAATCTCGTGTAAAACATCTGGACATGCTGCAAGTTTTATACAAGCATTTGGCGTTGGATATTTTTAAAGTATGATAACATATTTATTGTATACAGCAACAGAACACGGTTACATCTCTTGTTGTAGATGTGTCCTAAATTAAAAAATTTCATTCTAAGTTAATGTCTACAGAATCAGTTAGAAGGTTAATTGTTAAATCCATGTTATGGATTTACAAAACTCTCACATTTTCAGTGCAACGCCATTTTTAAGGCTGTTAATTGCAGACAGGTTATGAGCGATAACTCGAGCTTTCGATTATCGCCAAAAGCATTTGACGTAATAAGGTTTTTAAAATTGAATGAGAGCCACTGATTGTCTCCAATCGAGAGAAAAATCATTTAGGCAAGGTAGTATACGTTTTATTGGAGTACCTAAATCTCAAATTTTTCGCTCATATCCTACCTATCATTAACATCGTAAAAATGCAGTTCATCATTCAGTAGATTGCGTATATTATGCAGACATGCCTACTGACGTCATATCTGGAAGATACAGCGATGCCTTGAATGTCATAGGGGTATTTTGATGATGTTACATTGAAGAAGAGAACTGTTTTTTGACTCCAAGACCATTTACCTAAGAGATTAATTATAATATTTATTGCTGTGAATATATACCGGAGAAGGGATGGATGTTTGTAAATCTGTACTCTCGTTGCATCATGGGTTACTCTAAAATACGCGGCAAGCTGAAAGTCTTCTCGAGAGGCTGATAGTAGGGAAAGAGAAGTGGGAAACACTCGAACCTGCCTCCCCCGGGGTGCTCTCCTTCAAAATTGGGGGCGGAACTGAGCAAAGTCGTACTGTCACCTCTATGGTGCTCAGAGATCTTGCCAATGGCAGGCGCAATCTTGACTTTTTGCCACGACGAATTTCGTGGGCTTGCTCTAACATCAGAGACTTGATCTGATGTTACAGTCGATTGGGTGGGATAAGCTACAAACAAACAAAAATTGCTGTTGAAAGCAAATTCATTATCTTATTTTGAAAATGGGTAAAGTTAAATGCTGCATTCCGTACAACAAAGCTAATGAATGGTCAGAATCCCATATTTTGAAGCAAAACTAACTGTCTGTTCCTTTGACATAAACTTAATAAAGCCTCTTCATATACTTTAAAATCTTAAGCAACAAATATGGCACAGATGCGTTATTTAATAAGGCATTTTTGATAAAGCGATATCGTCTTGTATTAGGACAAATATTTCATTTTAATATTAAATCTAAACATTACTGATTTTTTCCAGGCAGTCGTTACAATTCAGACCTGAAACAACCAGTAAATTCTAGCTCAGTATCCTAGACACACAGCCAATTGACAATAAAAAGACTGACTGCAATTCAGATAGAATTTAATTTCTTGAATAAAACTTTATGACAAAAGCGCTGAATTATATCGATACAATAAACTCTTTAAGCAGATATGGTAACAATAATTTTATTGTGATTTTCTAAAATTCGTCTGCTCCGGTTTTATTTGTAAGTGTTTCTAAAATTTCTCCTAACAATTTGCTCTTCAATTTCACATTCTAAGTCCTTCTCAGAGTTGTGAAAATTAAAGCAGCATTTTAGAGGATGCATTGAAAGTTTAGATTAAGCCATATTAACGAGGTTTTCCCATTGTATTACTTTTGTGACTTTTATACATCTACTCCTGTGGTTGCTAGTTTTATTAAAATATAAAATTTAAACGTTGACACAACATTTATAGAACTCAGTTATTAGTCCAAAGGGGATTTGTCCTTGAAAGGTTATTGTTTTCGTTTTGCCACTTTGCGTTGAATCACTATAAATGTCCGTTTCACTTTTGAAACTGTTGCCATCAATGTTAGAGTCCTGCATTATATTCGAAGAAATTAAATAATGAAAAATCTGCATAAATGTATGTATATTTCTCGCATTGTGATAAAACAACGGTACATAGAGCCATCGAATTTTGAATAACGTAATCCTCCTACGAATATGGGCATGTGGTAGACCCAATTTGAAATTTGGAACGTGTTTTATGATCGATTTCATATTTTGTAAAACTTTAACGAATTTCTGATTAATAAACTCAAGGATTTCAAAACGAGCAATGGCAACACTCTACGGGGAAAAAACCTTTTTATCTCCAGTACGCGGAACTGTGTATCGGAAATTCTAAAGATACGCTCATTTTAAAATTATTTTGCGACATTACTATTGAACTGAATTTTATGGTTTAAGTGCAAAGAACATGATATGTAATAAATAAAGGTGACACACAAAACGTTAAAAAAACGCCCCTTTGGACATAATTTAAAATCTGAAACCTTTCAGGCGTTTTTTTTTATTAGTGGCAGCAATTGACAGCTTAGCTGTTCTTTAATAAAGTTTCAATAGCTATGAAAAAAAGTAGGCACTGAGTTTTCTGTTTTTGTACGGAATAGTGGTGTGTTTCATTCATTGCAGATGGCAACAGAATATTTTGTGAATAAAACAAACTGCAGTGTTATTCGATCAGAATTGTGTTGTACCGTATTAGCAGAACTTTTAAATAAATAAGTTAATGAATGACATAGTACATTAAAGAGTATATTTATATGAGCAATATTACAGTATAAAATTTACTGCAGGATTTACAACCTGTAGTAATTTTAATTACTGCAGGATTCGATATTGCACGACCAATGACAACTATGGAAATCATATACATGGGAAAATCCTACAATTTGTTAACAGCAGAAGTTCAGAATATTTTTAATGAGCAATTTAAGGAGTTAAGAGTTAGATGACACTGCAGTAGGAAAACTTATAAGCATATTACTAAATACAGGCAAAATATTTTATAAGACGTACCACGGGTAGAAATCTTATTTATAACTACTTATTTTATTTTAGTTAATTTTTATAATGTATTTTATTTTTATAATTTATTTTTATTTTTCCGATAGCTAATGACCTCTATGGAAATTACAAATATGAAAGATACTGCAGAGTATTTTCTATTTTGAAAATGTAATATTGTTATGGCACTGTCAGTGCATTTTTATGGCTGGTAAGATGCCTCATATAAAAGGCATTTAATGCGTTTTCTATGTTTCTATGTTTATTCTATTTATTTAATAATTTTTAAAACTATTTTATATGAAAGTGATTAATGGAGTTGGTTTTTAAAATAAAATTTTTTCTTCAATTTATGCCTTTTGTTTCAAATTAGATTTTTCCTGCTCTGAGTTTCACATAAAACTTTGTCTGACCAATTAGCTTCCATTCGCAGGATTTACCTTTGTTTTATTTATTTGTATTTTTGATTTCAAGGTAAAAACAAAACGCTCTAGATCTAGCCAAAAAAATTACTTTAGTGCAAAAACTCGGTCATTGTTTCGTGGCAACCGCATTTTAGCAAGACAAACAAATACAAATATTCAAATTCTTCTCCTCTCAAGCGTAAATAACGGTAACCGTGACCCTATGTAGAACAAATATCCTCATATCAGAGAACAAATCGAAATAAAAAATAATAAAAAATTACTCTGATCTAGTTACGCCTTTTCCAATTTCGTGCTAGTTTGCATAAAGATATGAATTTCCTGTCGACTTAGCATTTCGAGAAGGGGGGACCCCCGCCGGCCAATCACAGCGCCTCCAGCCCTTCCACCGACAAAAGCACTCATTATAACTCCCGCACTCGAACAAAGCTTTAATACGTGCCTTCGAGCGGAGGGAGGATTCAGCTGACGGCATTACGTCACGGTTGCTATGGCTACGGACCAGGCAGTAAGATCCGAGCTCTGATGATGCTTGCTGAAGCATCCCTGGTCGGAATTAGAGAGCGCACAGGGTTATATATGAAGGGGACCAGTTAGAAATTATCTCTTCTTCTCTTCCTCATCATCCCAGAGACTAAACTCTAACAAAACCCTTGAGATCTTGATCAAACTCATTGCTGTGTAGTATCAATGGCCAGGAATTGGGCTACAATCTAAATATAATATGTAGAAACTGAGTACTACTTCCGCATACTCAGTTAATAGCATTTAAAATCTTTAATTTAACCTTTTCGATGGTGTTATTTAATAAATCCTCAGTTGAAGACAAAGTAAAATGCTAAAATCATGACAGAAGAAGTTTAATCAAGTCTTTTTACAAATTTCCTCTTAAAAATTGAACAAACTTTAATAAATTGCTGTTTGTGTAATTACTTACATAATTATCAATTTTTATGTAATAATAAGTAAAATAATAAAGTTTCTTAAAATAAAATAATAAAGTTATTAATTAGTACTTAATTATGAATATTATGTTAATTGTAAAAACTTAACTGTGTGTAATAATAAATTATGCATGCTATTTAGCTATAAGTTCTTAATTATATTAAAATAAATTATGCTTAATAAATAATAAATTTTGTTTTCCCGTATCAGTTAACCAGCTCAGATCATGAAGTTTTGAAATCTTAAGTCAAAAATTAATCTATCATGATTCTGATTATGATCTTGTGATCATTAAAATAATAAACTTAATTATTTTTAATGCGAAATTTTCACTTTTTATTATTACTGCTTTTAGGTTCAAAAGCATAACTATAAAATTTTGAATATTTAAAGTAAAACAGTAATTTATTTTAAATTAGTAATTCTTATATATTCTTAATAATAATTCTTATATATTAAAATAATTTTTAATTTAAGAATTCTTATATTATTATATATAAATTTACTTTAAATAAAAACGATATAACTTTTATAAATGGGCTTCACCAGTGGCTGAGTTGTTAGAACCGATAAATAATAGAGTTCGACCAGGGTTCAAATCTAGACGAACGGGCTGGTTGTATGATTATGTTTCTTGGTTTTTCCTATTTTTAAAGTGAGTACGAATCAGTTTCCCTTAGAAATTCCACTAAGAACGTATGCCTCACTTTAGAAAGATAAGCCTCGTAGGCTTTGCTACATTCAGATAAATAAACCTTTCACAAAGAATTACCTTATATTCGCAGCCTATCATTAAAAATTTATGTTGTGCATTTGAGTCATTGCGGAGCAAAATAATGTTATTAGATTTTTATTTACCACTTTTGATTTATTTCTTTTTTGTAGGCCATGAAGAGAATTTTTGAATGAAACTATAAGGTATTTTCTGCTTCCTTCCAGCATTCTTTCGTAGTGTAACAATAGCACAGTCGGTGCGTAGCTAGGGCATTGCACATTTTTCACATCTCTGCTTCAAAATAACCTAATGATTCTACAAATGGCTCCCGAATTAAAAGGTGGTGTACAATAATTCTTCGCCCCCACGATTTGGCGATAGTGTCTCCTCCAGTCGCCCTTTAGAAAAAGGAGTGTATAAGATATTTTCTCCCTTCTTTCTGCATGCCTTCGTAGAGTAACTGTGGCACACTCGGCGCGTATACAAGAAATCCAGGTTCGAGTGAGTGAGTGAACGCCACGAAGGAAGACCGCTGACCTGGCCTTAGCCTCACAATGTGTTATCTTCCTGGCAGAAACCATCTTCTCTCTGCTCCACCCTGCTCTGGTAACGAAGCCGAATAGACGGCTAAGAACATAATAAAGTCTACATGTAAGCTTGGATATTGTTGTTCGGGGTAAGAATATCCTGTTAGGAACTATTTAAAATTAAGCAAAGAAGCAATCAAAAGACTGTTAAGAATCGCTGTTAGAATAGACAGAAATTTGTGTTAGATAAAGTAAAGAAAGGAGGACTCTGCATGAAAAATTAACTACCGTGGATTTTCTGGACTTGCTAAATGTCTACATGCGGATGCTAATCCTGATAAAACTGTCATATATTTATTGGGCTTTTGTAAAGTCGTTGGTCTTGCATGAAGGAAAGACGTAACCTATTAAATTATTGCACATAATAAACTTAAAAAAATAATAATAAGATAAAAAATGATTTAAAAAAATCTAGCGCCCAAACGTAATTTAACGCAGATTAGTTTCAATGTGCCTGACTCTTATGTAAAAACATTTAAAAGATTGTGTACCTGTTATCACTAACATAACAAATTCCTGCATAATTTAGTTCTTTGCGCAAACTTTAACTGGAGTTGTTTTACAAATTGAACCATGCATGTACATTTTCTTTTGTAGTACTTTCAGACAGGATACTATATACATACGTACAAAACTGAATATTAAAGTGAAAAACTAACATGATACTGAGTACAGAAATACAGAAAGCTGATCCCTAATACCTGCATACATAACACTTCAAAATGCATACGTAATACATGAAAACTAAAACTGATGAACATAATACCTAAAACTGATCATTAAGTAATGTAGTCTAAATCCTAGCCAAGTACTAACTGACCTTCATTGTACATGCAGAGAAGTAATAAATACAGACTTGAGTACGTTAAAGTGAACATAAACAGAAAAGTACAGCACCTTACTCAGTAATATTCATGCAAGCCTTATTATCGAGAATTAGTTCCAATCAAAGATTGAATTTTTCTTAATTTTCATATTCTAACTGATTTTCAAAATTGATATCTTGTTATTTTAAATTGCTCGTTCATTGAAACTCCTTGGTTTCATGAAACCCTTATTGAAATGTTCATATTATGAGCTTCAAATGATTCATATTTGTCAAAAATTCATATAAATATGTATGGTTTTAACCAAAGTTTTAGCAAACGTTTGACTGCCAAGTGTTTGTAAATTCAAGTTCTTTTTACCTGCTACTAATTATAGTATTATTATCGTCTAATTTGTGTTCTATCACTATCTGTCATTTAAGACAAACATTGAATAATACGTCTTAACAGCACATTTATTTTTTATTTTAAGTTAAGATGTGGTTTAGTTAATTTGTAGCACAATAGTTTTCAAGAAGTACAATTCTCTTGAAGGAACTACTTAAAATTTCCTCTAATCTTTCTTTACCATCGATTGCTAATCATTCTGGCAATTAGGATAATTATTACCTTCCCTTTTGTGCTCATAATGAAACAGTGGATACTACTTCTGACACAATTCTCTTTAAGATTAAATTTCATTTAATTAGCTACGAATTTAGTATTTAAGCTTTCTCGTGAGGGCTTGTATTCTTGTACAATTATATTTACTATAATAATGTCATTTATTGATTACAAAACTCCCAAATTGTAGCACTTTGTTTGATGTTCATTAAAAAAAGATAACGAGGATAGCTTTTGTTATATTATCCAGTTAAACCAAATAATTTAGATTTAAGCGTTGATCTGTATTTCTCACTTTTTTCCTATGTATATCAATTTTATGCAACCAAAATTAGGATATCTGGAAATTCTCAAGCTAATGACTTGAAACACTTATTTACAATAGTGTTGTAAGTAGTTTTCACCACTTACACAGTATGAAGTATGGTGTGACTTAGTAGTTCTATGCAGCATTTAAAAAAATGCAGATTGTGAAAAATTATAAGAGAGGTTCGATATTTCTTTTTTGCTTGAAAGGAGTCATGTAGAAACACTACAGATATCCCGAATTTTCCAAAGGAAAATGTTGGATGTAATAAGGTTTTTAAATTTAGCACTAATTTGAATCCAGGGTATAAATTAATACTTTTAATAAGTCTCACAAAAGCCAGTTTAGAGTAAACCTTGGCAAAAATTTATAAAATTCTATACATTTTCTTAATCAGTGTAAAATTGACGTATAACAAATGAAAAGAATAGATTCATTTCCAGCATAAATTAATGAAATATACTTCAAAAGTATTATTTTCTTCAGAAGTATTATTCACTTATTCATTTTTTGTCCTTCGCTGATTTAGACATTATTGTGACAATTCAGCAATTATTATATATTACTTTATGGATGGGAAATAAATTCAATTTTTTACATTAGAGGAGGCCTTCTTATTTTGGAGTCACTCGTGTTGAATGTGTTACCAGGTACCTGGCCATCCATGCAGCATTTTCATTTTCCGAAACATAAATCTACAGCTTTTCTTCCTGCATGTTTTAACAAGTAATCAGATCTCAAAGTATTTTTTCATCGAACGGCAATTCATTTGACAAAGTGAAAGATCTTTAATTTTCCTTTCAATTTATAGCTGTGGTAGTTTAGTAAATTGAGCGATTAAAAAAATTTCTTAATACCTAATATTATTGAATTTTTATAATATATTTGCTCGATATTTTAATACTACATTTAATTGATACATTTCATAGTGTATTTAAATCTAATAACTTTAAGAATAATTGTACAATTATTGTAATGAATAAAAAATAATTATGATTCCTCAAATTACGCGTTTCGATGCAAAATAAGTGTTTACCTGGAATTATGTTTTCCCCCTAGTTCTTCATTTGTTTCTTGTTTATTTATTTTTTTGATCGTTTCTCGATAGATTTCCTGCAAATTCCATGTTTCTGAAACAATTTTGTGAATTCAGAAATTCAAGCTAATATATTTATTCGTATAAAATATTAAACAGTTTGTAGGAAATTGAGGGAGACTAGAACAATATTTTATTTTATTCTATGTCTGAGATAAATATGTTTATGAGAAACATAGACGATTATAAGAAAATTCGACTTAATGTATGTCCGATGCGCGTAATAAACATTAAATTTGATTTACCGAAATGATAACCAGTTTGCGGAGACAAATTTGTTTTACAGCTACTGTATTGAATATCGCAAATTCAGAACAGCTAAACAGCTTTAGAGCTGGAAGCCTTTTCTTTTGCCAAGTTAAAAAAAATAAGTTCTGATCACATGAAGAAATGTGTGGTAATTACCCGTTCATGAAAACATTTCTTTAGATTATATGACCCAATTTAAAATCTGAATCTCTCTTAATTCATTTCAAAGAACTTAAGCAATCCAATCATAATCAGCTAAAGTGTAATAAACAATAAATTCGATTTACCGAAATAATATCAATAGCCGGATTTTTCATGGTTTAATCTGTTAGTATAAATTTCAAACTAAGCAAAATTTTTATTTTCAGTTTGCCTATCTATAAGATTCGAATCGTAGTTCTTCATACTCCTATCTGAATGTGCTAACCATTTACACCAAGAGAACAAACAAAGAATGATGCAGTAATTCATTTATGAAATAAATTTTTATGATGCTTAACATAATATGAGATATGTTGCCTAATTTATTAAGGTAAAGCACGTAAGGATTGTTTTCCATGTTGCCTATAAGGAGGAATGTTTCAAAGAGTACATTTTTATAATTTTTTTGTGCACTATTCATTATGATGCTATGTTTACAATCAGAGGAATGTTTTGTTTGTAAGAGGAGGGTTTTGTCTCTTTGAAATAACATTTTGTTCATTTTGTTTCTTTCTCTTTATTGTCAAAACATGTCACTAATATTCCATGTGGATTCCACTGTTATCCGTAATTTTCATATTAATGGAAGCTGAGTCTTTATGCTCAAATTTCATTTGTTGAGATTCGTCTTAGGTAAGATGAATCTGAGATATATCCGTCTTGCATAATATTTATAGTCTTAGTATGGAATGTTTAAGTATCAGAATAAATTAACTGGCCAACTATAGCAAATTGTAGCGCAATAATAAATAGTCAATGCATTCATGACTTTTCTAAAGTTCTTTATTTGCTATTCGGTGTTTCTTCTTCATTATCCAGAAAAATTTAAAATCCGACATAAAGATTTGAAACCGCATATACTGGTCGGAAAACAAAACAAAAAAAAAACATGTAGTAAAATTTACTGTAACAAAGTATGAAAAAGGTACGAGCGCACAATAAAAATCAGCTTCACGCGATCTTTGGATATTACTTTTATAAAATCGAGCTACTAACCATAATAGTAACCATATAATACTACTAACCATATAATACTAAATATACTAATAAAATTAGTACCAATTTATCCTGCAAGGTTTTTAACAGTCGCATTTTTAAAAGTATGCAAAATATACGCAAGATATATGCAGATAGTGTGTAAAAATTAATAAACATTAAACCTTAAATTAATTTTATTTCCAAACTAAATTTTAAAATGTGTAATAATACTAATAATGCTAAACCCGTTTTTGGAAGGTGATATTTAGCTCCTCACCGAATACTCTGTTTTACCTTTCATTATATTTGAAACGTGCCCTAGAAATAAAAATCAACAAAAATTTGCAGGAACCCTGATTTGGAATAAGTTAAAGTCTTAGAATGTAAATGCAATCGAACAGCTCAATTTGATTTCAAAATCCAGTGGAAACTTTTGCTTCGCAAAAGCCATACTTCGCGAAATGTTTTAAACATGATAGCAGAAACATATATAATTTTTGCTTTAAACTAAAAATGCATATTTCTTGTCTCTTTAGGTCTTCTATTTCTAATCTTAAATATGGCATAACTACACTATGAAACTTTAAAGATTTTCTGGAGATTATCAGACTTATTTAAATTTACCAGCACATGCACCTTAGTATTATTACCGAAATGCTATATGTAATAAAATTTTTTATTATTATATTGAAATATTTAGACTAATTAAATTGTTACACATTTTTATCATCATGATATATCAACGTATTTGGAAATGTTGAAAACAGATATAAAAAGAAAAATGCATAATATACTAGTAAGATATACATATACTCGAGTTTAGATAGCTATCTATAAAAACAAGCTGATCAACTATTTACTTACTTTATTGGATTTTATTTGCAATTAAAGGAGAATTATTGAAAGGCATCTATTTGATAAAAAATAAAATTCTGATAAAATTCTGAAAGCAAAGATCAATTACTCGCTTTCACCATGAGTAAATCCTTTTTACTTGCTAATAACCATAGCGGATTATCTAAGTTTGAAAATACAAATATATGAATTTGCATTTTTACTTTCTTGTACAAAGTAAAGGAAACACTGTAATCGCGAAAAATTTTGGCTAATCACATTTCCACAGAAATATCAATTTTGATCGTTTCCTGACCCATTTCGGCATTGTCTTTGCATGATGTTTATACATACTAAAAGAATAAAGGACTATTTTTTCCAAACCGGATTGTAAAAGGGACTTAAAAGGAATTCAGAAGGGATTTTGTGCGACGCCTATACGTACGTGCATATTTATTTATGTAGGTATGTATGTATCTCGTACTGTCAAAATCGATTAGCCGTAGAACGTTGAAATTTTGTATATGGGATTGATTTTGTATAGGAAACATCCTATTTGCACCTTTCTTTTTTATTGAAATCGGCAGAACCAAATGTATATATATATATATATATATACTAAAGAAATATTGAATATATTATTTCCTAATATTAATTTTAGTAGAAGTATCTAAAAAGAGTGAACCCATAGGTAGTAAGTTCAATTCCGAAAACTGTTTTAAAGTAACTTGAATGTAAATTGTTAAAAATGTTTTACGGGGACTTGAATTAAATCATGAATAACAACATTTCAATTGGAAAAAGAAATTAAATTAAAAGCAAGTAATCATTACCATTGATCGGAAATTAGTTGACTTTTCAAGGGGAACAAACCAACTCCCGTTCAATGAACAATAATTAATAAAGGGTATATATCACAACCCCTTATCTGCTTTAAAAGTCCTCACCCCGCCTTTATTTTCGCAATCTTTGGTTGTAGTTATATACTTCAAGTTGCGGAAGTATTTAAAGTGATGGAAATGTTAGATTTAAAATAACAATAATTTTCGATAAGTAAGGGAATCTAGCTTTTAATGTGATCTCTCGGTTGTTATACTTTAGATTGTTATGGAAAAGATTTCCAATCGTTGTGCAAAAATAAAATTAGTATTTTGACTTCCGTATGACAAAATTTGACTGAGATATTTATTTGCAAAATTAACAGTTTTTAATGTGCTTTTCAACTTACCATAACAGGTCGCTTAATTACGTTAGAATAATTCGAGAAAATAAGTTTAAATGAAGTGCGGCATAAAATGTGTATAATTTAATACGCTTTTACAAGGAAATTATCTTGTATCCACATCAGACTTTTAAATATGCTATTCTCCACTTTATAAATTCTACTAAGCCTCCGCTTCTTTAAAGAACCGAAAGAGAGAACGCTTCACTCTTGTGCCAAACATGGCCATGACAATGGGCTAACGAATTCTTAGTATGTTTTGGCTGAAAATACATTATCGAGCTTAGTTACCTATTTTGTGATAGGTAAAGCCGAGGTATATATTTTGCCTAAAATCACTTTATTGACTCAAGTTACTAATTCAGAAGTCAAACAACAAAAATCAGCGTTATATTTACCAAATTTTCACAGGACTAGTTTCGATGGTTTTACCGAACCACCATCTTCAGCTGCAAAACCGCAAATGCATTTGCGGTTTTGCAGCTGAAGATGGTGGTTCGGTAAAACCATCGAAACTAGTCCTGTGAAAATTTGGTAAATATAACGCTGATTTTTGTTGTTTGACTTCTGAATTAGTATTTATTCGGCGTGTTATTGTGTCTTAATCAAGTTACTAAGTTCTGAGGAAAGTAAAATAAAATTTTGGTTCCATGCATTTTCCATACTCCGGTTACCTTTAGGGTAATTAAAATCAGGGTATGCACAATTTTATCTGACTTCAAATGACATACCCTAGACAAATACCTATGGGATGTTAGTAAGCTAGGTACAGCCTAAACGTGTTCATATGTTTTAAATTAAAATGACCAACCAATGCACCTGTTAGCAATAATTAACTCTCTTCTAAACATTAGCATTAATGGGTCGAATGTTTCATGTTTCACATATCTTTTCCTCTTTGCCTTTTGTACTATAAGATACTAAATTTTGAGCAGTTGTATGTGTTTAAAAAACCTTTTTTATTTATCTAAAGCTTAGTTTTCCTTTTTGTAATTGCGAAAGGGGGTGAAGTTACTTTTCGAAATATAACTTCTAAGAATAGTATTAATAAGTATTTAAACGTGAATATAAGAGACACGTTTTTAAAAATATTTTTGTAATATCGAATAATAATCAATTGTTCACATCTTAGCACCAACATTTAGATTTGCATTTTCTTTCATTTTTCCGAATAAGTAAAACTTAATGTAAAACTTCCATACTTCATTAAATGGTTCTGTGTATCATATATGCTTTGTAATGATTTTATTCCAGTATGGAATCATTATTATATTTCAGAGTATATAAGAAGGAAACGGTTATTTAATAACAGTTTTATACACCATCTTTATAATCTGGGTATATTTTAGGAATTGTTCACAGTACTGACAGAATGTATCAAGGAAAAAAATAATTTTATATTTATTTTCAAATACTTTTGCGTGCATGCCATTTTAGTAAATTAAATTCAGAGTTCCGAGTAAATAACCATTCATATGAACAATATGAAAATTGAACTAACTTAGTTTTATTATGTTTATTAAGAGGTCTTGTTTTAGCTCATATTAGAGCTTATATATCAGGATAAATAAGCTATAAGGAATAAAAACGTTTATTCGATTTTATGTATTTTATGCAGAATTGTTAATCTTAAATCTTGATAAGAAGAAAAGCTTTTTTTAAGTAAAAATCAGAACATTTTAATGAAATATCATTTCTGTATATATTTTTACTAATATATGAATATACCATTAAAATAACTATATCGTTTCCTCTTAATACTAACCATCAAACCTAAATCAATTGTTAAACTTTTTAATCCAAAGTCAAATCTGTGCATGTTATATTAATCTACCAATCAGACTATTAATGAGTTCATTCGTAAAATTCAAATAAATCTTTTTTTTAAGTTCCGAAATTATTCTTCTATACGATTAGAAGTATCTCCGAGCTATACTAAAAAGCATTTAGAACTTTATTCTTTGTCTAGAAAGAGATTTTATGCATAAATATTTAAAAAGAGAAACCAGTAATTTAATGTAATGCTGCTGTTATTTTCCCAGATCCAGTTAAGTAAAATTTTATGCTTAAAATACGAATTATGAATAAATATGAGAAATAATCTTATTCAAGAGTTAAAGCACCCACTAATTCGCAATTGATGATATGATAAAAGTATTATGCAAGCAAAATGCATACAAAAAAATTATAGTTCCTTATCAATAAACACTAAATTTGTATATTATCTGATGATCTTTTATAAAACGATTCCAAGCTTAAAATGGAAAGTACAAACATTATACATCCGCAACAAGTTTAAGTATAAGTTTTGAGAATGGATCTTAAATCCATAACAATAATTTTGAAACAGATGCCATATGGCATCAGAAGGTAATTTACTGTTTTCTACTACACCTTACAATAAAATAGTCACTTTTCTTTAAAAAAATTAGTGGGTCAATGAGTAAGCGTAGTTCTTATTCCTGAATACAAAAGAAGCCATTATATTAATTACGAGAACATTGTCATTAAATTATATATTAATTACGAGAACATTGTCATTAAATTATATATTAATTACGAGAACATTGTCATTAAGTTATAGAAATCACATAAATTTCCAAATATGTTTAAGACGTACTTGTCTGAAAGTTTTTGCTCTATGAAAAATGTGTTCTATTGTTTTAAATAAAAAAGTCTGTTATTTTTAGAATGCATAATACATAAGAAGTATGCCGTAAGTGTCATTACAATTCAATTAAATTGCTTGGTATCTTGCCATCAACTTCTACTTGCAAGCAATTAAAATGTAATGGCTGTTCTATGATCAGTTCAGTTGGAGTATGGTCCCTCTGGTGGCGAATCTGATATTCAACTGCCTGTGATGCTGTGATGTGAAGCGAAGAATGGTGCTTCGTGGTTTCGTCTTTCAATGGGTTTCTGTTTATCAGACTTCTCTTTGAAGCACCAGGTCTTCTTCCTGCAAACACGTTTCCTGTATCTCTATTAAAACCCTTCTCTGAATTAAAAGGGGTTCCATCAAAAGACTTTTCCCTTTGGTAAACGTTCTGAGAAATAGTTTGGGCTTTTCTGTTTGTGTTCTCTCGTCTGAATAGATTAATGCGAATCCTTTGGTGGAGGACTTCTTCTAATGCGTCACTGAAACGTAAGAGATTGCGGTTAAAGTTAAGTAATTCCACTGCAAATATAATCTCGCCTTTCAATAATTCATTTGTTCTGCTTCTTTTTTCCAACCTAAGGCATTACTATGCGATTCATCCTAAGATTAAGGCGAATAGTGTCATTTATTATTTCTTGGTACATATGTTCCCAGACTACGACTTTTGTAATATGTAAAATTAACAAATATTTGAGATATTTATGAATATAATTATTACAGAAAAAGGAATTAAAAATATTACAAAAAATTTCCATACTGGTAAAAGACAGGTATACGAAACCTCAACTCAAACGTTTTATGTATTTGATCTCAGTCTTTATAAAATTCAAATTGGAAGTAAACGGGAAAATGACGATTGATAATGAAATGATTAAAAGTCTTGTATAATTGACTTAATGCGAACGCAATTTATTTATGAAGTTTTTCTGGCATTCACTATTCGTTCGAGAAAATTCATAAGGGCTTATTTTCTACTGCCTGAAGTTAAATTTTAATTTGTAAATGGATGAATTAAGTTATTGCATGATGAAATTTTAAAGTAACATCAAAGTTGAAACAAATTTGGACGAATTCATTTAAAGAATAATTTCAATAACAATGCTAAAAAATTCAGTCTGAAATTATTTATATATGAAACACAAAAGCCTATACTTTTGTTATAACACACCTTAATTAATATTCACGAAAGCATTCTAAAATTTAGTTTTAATTTTTCTTTTTAGTCTTTAGAATTTTGCTATAAAAAGAAAAGTAAGGAACTGCACAATATATAATAAAAACTAAAACTTTTCGGCATGAAATAACTTCACAATTTCAAATGTGAACATTATCCTGCGAAATTGCAACATTATTCTGCAAAATGCGCGTTGGAATAAAATTATGCTACAGTCAGAAATAATTATGAATATCAAGTAAGCACATTATCCTATGTCTGCAACTATCTGAGTACCTTTATGGTAATTTGTAATTTACTAGCGAATCTACACAAATCGGACTTCAGATTCGGTTTCATAACTGATTTATTTATGGAAGTGATTTATTACAAAGGGGCAGTTTTGCTTTGCGTTTAGGAATTTCAGTAAAATATAACAAATCTAAGCACAATAGCAGATTTCAGAGTTTACTGACAGGTGATGCATGTATATGCAATTCTGAGTAATAAAACTGTTCCGAAAGAATATGTATCTTGACAATATATTGAATCACACGAAATAATAATGAATTTTAGCCTAAATGCTAAAAGAGATTCTTTAATACGCAGGAAATTATTTTTTCGTTTGTAATTATTTTTTTCAATTTTTAGGGTATTTACTTGAGCTTACTTGTTTACTTCTCACGTGTACTAATGTTTCACAAACGCGCATCTGTATTTAAAAACCAATTCATACAGATTTTGAGTAAAACTTATGTAATATTGACCGATGTTACAAAACTCTAGATATAGACAGAGTTTTATTCAAAATTTTCACTAATCTAAGACTATTTAATTTTAAATTAACGCTGTCGTTTTTCTGCTGCATTTAAACTCTGAGATAATTTCGAAAGGGGACCACCCTCCTCTTAATAAAATATATGACAGGAATTTGAATTTTACATGTAGAATAGAGTACATATAATGTTAGCTATTTTACTAAATGAAAAGAATTAGCAAAGTGTAACAGAAGTTCTTTTGAAATATTAGGAAATGTTAGGAAGTACTCATCATATAGCTGAGAACTGGTAGAAGTTAAAGTTCTTCTACCTTTTTAAAGCATATCATTTCATAGCCATGCACTTTTCATATAATTCAGGTTTAATGTCTCTTTTCTCATGTTCATCGAGATGATAATAAAATTAATATGCAGCTGTATATTTTCTCATCTTTTAGTCTGTAGCAACACGTCAGAGGGAAGGAAAGAAACGTTTGAAAATTACCGTAGAATATTAACTTAAGAAATAGTAGAACATGCAAAATATATTTTTGAAGTAACTTTTATTTTATCTTCAGATTATTTGTAAAAATAAAAAAGGAGTTCAAAATTAATTTTTGCTTAAGACATTTTGTACAATGTAACAGATAACGTATGGAAATAGGTAATAACTTAATTTTAAAATATCCTCCCCAAGGTAATTAATACTTTAAAACAAATTTGTTTAAAAAAATGTATCAGGAGAAAAGTAGCTGAAATACTATTACTGCAAATCAATTATATTCGTGTAAAATATTGCTCTACGATCATTAGGAAAAATTTCAGGACACAATTAACTCATATTTTTACTCCAGTTGTTTCTATATCAGACGCTTGCTCAGTTTGCACTTAAAATTTCCCCGTTTGTAACATTCGGTCAAAAATAATGTTTTTCGCTGTGACGTCCTTGCACTACCAATTGCCTTATCTAAGTATATCTTCATATTTAAAGGAACGTTATCGTATTGTATATTTAAAGGAACGTATCGTAAAATCGAAGATAAGTAAAAGCATAATATTAGACGATAGTGTACTTTTATAATAATACAAAAAATCGACTGTTTTCATTTAAAACGCAATGCTATGACTTCTCCAAAAATAGATGTAAATAACAGAAGCAGAAAAGTTTAAAAACGTTATAAACGTATTGCATATCAGATAGCAGACCCACAAAGTGTAGAAAACATGAAATCAAAGCAAACTGAAGAAAATAAATGTCTTAAAAAAGTGTAGAAACCGAGAATTCGCTAGTTGAGTTTAATCAAGTTCTAAAGGTAGAACGTGAATATAAATAAAAAAACGAAAGAATGAATATCGACTCAATGATCTAAACTCATATGACAAGTGATATGAACCTTTTCTCTCAGTTAAATGAATGATTTCATCGAACAGTAAGTGTAGTAAATTGTAGTAAATTAAATTCTTATTGCGTTGGTGAGGACTATTTCAAATATTCATATCGTTCAAATAAAACTAGAAAATGTGCTGTATGTATCAGGTTTTGATAGCAACTTGCTTTCTGTTTCAGTTGTGTGCGAATAAAGCTTATTGTTACATTTGATAGTAATAAGTGTACCACTAAATGAAATAATGTACCTATAGCCTACGACGATGCTCAACAAGGTTTATATAAGTCGACTGCAAGCTCAGTTGACGAGAAAACGTATTTAGCTAGTTATTTCTTGTTCTAAATTAAACTGCATATTAAAATGGCACCAAAGATTAGATCACAGATATATAGATGCGATTAAAGACCTTGAGAAAAATTATCTAGCGGACAGCATTAAGCTTGGCGAATTCACTCGATGTGTTCAATGTTTACTGTTCATTGATTTATTGGTTCAACATGGTTTTCTAGAAAATAAACGTTTGTCTCTTTAGCCTTTGAGGTTGAATATGTTGTCCTTTCCCAAGCTACGCAAGAATTATTGTGGCTGTTAAAACTAGTAGAAGATTTCAGTCTACCCAGAACGATACCGATAAGAGCTTCTGAAGATCATGAATAATGAACTTGTCGAATCTGAAAAGTACAGCTGGCGTACAAAACACATTGTCACAAAATTTCATCATTATACGCGACTTGCATAACAAGAGCGTTGTAAAACTGTCTTATCTTTGAACAGAGCAAATAATTGCTGATATTATGACTAAGCCAATTCCTAAAGCCAAAAACCTTCAGTTTCCAAACCTCCAAAACTGAAGGTTTTGGAAGAATCAATTAAAATCGGTATGAGTTTCATTACAAAAAGGGGCAATGTTGGAAAACATTAGTGTCTCTGTTTCATAATGAAACTCGGAAGCGGGAAAGCGAACAGCCGGTAATCTGTACATTGGCAAGAGGCGATTCGGCATATGTCTTGTTCTTATCTTGTACCTAACTGACTCGTGCCCGAGGAAGAGTATCACTCCCTCAGTTTTTCTTATTTGCATGAAGTGAGCATTCACCGAAATGAATTCAGTACCTTAAAATGTGTTGCTTACTCTATTTGCTTTTTCATATCATTTAATAAATAAAAATAAAGAAAATTAAAATATGTAAATAAATTAACAACAACCTTAGATTTACTACACCTTCGAAACGAATATATATCCTGGCTAACTAGAATTCTAGACTCCTGATGATTCGATTACCCTGCATACTCATCATTTCTGGAATAAATAGAAAAAAATCAATGAACAGAGAATAAACATAATGTATTTATGATATTCATTTGAGACTCAGAGAAATGAAATAATGTATTATTTTTACCTCTAAGAAAAAGGCTTAACTTTCGATGGATAGATGATAGGTACATTTTGACGAACAGTTAAAAATATTATATTGCATTACACACATGATAGAAAAGACAACTGAAATAATGATCAAGCTATAAATTTATGAAATCGCGAATGTGCTAAATTTGTTCCTAATGTGAATAAAATAAAATAAATATGGTCAAAACTGGAGATGATAGAAACATTAAATTCTAAACACCAAAAGTAATGTCTTATTAATAAAACTATTTCTATTTTCTCTCTTTATATATACTATATACTATATATATATATGCATGTGTACATAGAGAAAGAAAGACAGAAGATTTACATTCAAATTTTTTAAATGACAGTATTTAATTAAATTTTTTAAGAATCAAATTTAAAGTTTGCTTTAATTGTAAGTTAAATTTTAAGCAAATTTAAAGCTAGAAAAATATAATTTTGTTAAATATATAAACATGAATCTAACTTATTTCATTATCAAGGGAACATATCATTTCAGAGAAGTCTCTCTTTATTTATAAATTAAACAACGTTACCAGGCTGCACTTCTGATCGCATTTAAGTTCTTTCGGAAGTGGTTCATATAAATTATATTCAAATTCCATGAACGCAACCTGCATATATCACCACGAAATTTCTGAAAAATCCCTTGAAACCATTAACCATGCGTGAAATTTCTTCCCTTGACACATAATTACAGATGCAATAGACCCAGAAACTAAATCTTAATTACTCGTTGCAACGATAAGAGTAAAATGTAATATTTCGAAGCTTTTAATGCGCAATTTGAATTCAGATGAAAAAATAATTATAACTCCTTCACCACCTCTTGCTTCCTTTGATTTCCGTTTAAAGCAGTTATTTCGATGCTTCTAACTGAAACACAGTCTCCGAAGCTTGCTCTTCCAGATAGTTTATTTCAAGTTCTTTTGCTTGTTTAACCGGTTAATGGAAAGGGGTAATTTAGTTGTAAACTAAGGTAAATCTGCAGCGTTTTCTAAAAAATGTGCCGAAAGATATTATTTTCTTAATTAGAAACACGATTTAAACGACAGCTAAAACGAATTTTGTGATAATTATAAAAATATAAAATGCTACATAGAAATATAAATTAAAACAATATTCCTTACTTAAAATACATCTTCTGAAACTGTTGAGTATTCTATATAATTTGGTCTTCATTTACTCAGAAAATGGCCTAGAATGCTAAGAAATAAATTGTTTTTCTAACATAAAGTAGCATTTTTAATCAGAAAAGCATTGTTATCGAAAAAATATTATTACTCTTGAGCAATTACAAATCTCTTATTAGCCATTATGCAAGCGCTTCAAAATATAATACCCATATTAAGTTGTAAGTAATTATCGCATTCTTTCTTGATACGTTTTCTTTTGATCTAAATGGTTAACCTACTAATTAGAAAAAGAAGATATGTGGCTGAAATCTCGGTTGAGGTTCTCCTTCTTTGTGGTTTCGAATTATCTAATAATCAATGCAAGGAGCATCCGGACTGAACATATAGTATGCACTAATTTGTGACCTTGGCTGAACCTTGTGCCACTCCTTCGTCGTCTTTTAATTGGAGGACGAGAGAGAGAATGCAAGGAAATGTTACTTTCCTTTTCTGTTGTAGTACAAGTGGTTAGTACGTCCAGCTGGCAGTTGAAGATCCTGAACTAAATCGCGGCTACAACAGATTGGTTGCATTTTCGGGCACCTTGATAGTTAAATTGTCTCTATGAATTTTATCACGGTGGTTATTACTTTCTAACGTGAATTAATTTCATTCAAATCTCGTAGCATTCTATAGACATAAAAAAACTTAGAATATTCAAGCACTGATTCAAATGCGAGCTTCATAGATCATCAATGCAATCTTAAAAGTATGAATTTACTTTCACAACTGAAAAAGAAATTCACTTGACAGTTTAAACTGTTGTGTATTAGTAATTATTGTTATTATTTTATTCGAATTATCATTCATTATGTTTGTATTTTACGCGAATCGAACACAACTGAACACGATATAACCTATCACCATACTCTGTGTAAAAATATTATGCTTACTGAGAACATAAGACACCTGAAGTTGGCAAGAGTAGACAGGAGGCAAGACAGAAATATATTAGATTCAGACTTTTATGTAAATCTAGTGTTAATTACAGCTGTGTATAAAAGTATTTAGTTAGTTCACAGGCAAAGTAAATTTTCACAATTTTCTAAAAATTAATAACATCAAAAAATAAATAATAAAATAATAAAAATTTAAAAAGTCACATCTGTATTTAATAGGTTGAAACCTAAAATAAAACCTCATTTTAAAAAAATTCCGGAAACGATGTGGAGAAGAGGAGTTTCAAGGAAAGAAAGAGCTCAAAAAAGGTGTTTCGTTTTCAGAAAAATATAATCTATTTAGACGGTGAATTAATTTCAGAAAATTTCAATGCGTTTTGCATATGTAAGGGTTCTTCCGTCAAGAAGGTTTTAAGGAAAATTCAAAGGCATTTATTCATGAAAGCGTAATAGAAAAACATTAACGGAAACTGGATTTTCTAAGGAATAGAAAAAATAGGATAATCTAAAAAGTAAAATAATTATCTATGTAACAAATAATACTAATTCTCAAAATAAATATATCTAATTCGTAGTTCCTTCTATAAGGACTCGAAACATGGCCAAGCAACCATTAATTCTCAATCAGAGTAGCATACCACTTTAATGCGTTTTAGAGACCGATAGCCTAAATTTCGAGCAGATCGAGATGTTAAATTTGTTTGTTTTAGTCATGCCATAATATGATTATAGTGTAGATATGGATTTGGAATTTTTCCAAACCTCTCTTTTCAGAGAAACACATCTATTATCCAGATTTTTTTCAAGGATAATATATTAAATTTAAGTATACAGCAAAAACATGAATTACTTTTGAATTCATAATAAACACTTTCTAAGCAACTACCAGAACGTAAAAATTGTAGCCCTTAAAATTCTCGTATTTAAATATCTGCAGTGTAGACAGATTTTAAGTGAGCATAAAAATTATCAGATAGGTATAATATAAGTACATGAACTATATACATATGTATATTTGCCACTCCAAAAACCACAGAAAGTTAGTACAGCCATACTTTGCAGGAGTAACGTTCTTTTATAACGAACGAAACTTTTGATACAATTCAGTTTCATGTATACTTTTATCTCATTTTTCAGTTTCATTAGAGCAGTAAATAAAGATTATCTGAAGGAATGTGACAGCCAGTTCTTCGAAACCAGGGCAAGCAGAATATTTTAAGAGATGATATTGTATCACAGGAATATAATGTTTATTATAAACGCATATATTATTAGAAGGAAACATGTGTTCTGTGAAAAGATCTGAAACACGAGTTTTACATTAAGTAATTTATTATATAAATTATTTGCGTGTGGTGAAACAGAAAAGAGCCAAAAGTCTTATAATTACGCTCAATAATATTTGTAATGAACGTTTGAAATGTTATTATTTTTGAATCATTAGTCATTATTTACTTCGGCCATTGAAGGTCGTTATAGCGCGGTTTGACTGCATAAGTAATTCATTTTACATATTTCTTATGCTACAAAGACAAAATCAGTAACATTTAAAGCACTTTTGACAAATATAATGTGTTATTATCAGTACGGAATATGGCCACCATGTGTAACAAGAATTGCTGCTTATACGGCAGGAAATTTAGAGACTTCGTGAGATATTTTGTCAGACTGCTGTCTTGGCAGCTGTCATTCGCTACAAGAGTTCATCTAGTGTAACTATTAAAAGTTTTTCCATGCCAATTTGTTTAACACCTTAGGCATACGTGGTCATTGTGAAAAGTATCTTATAAACTTGTAGGCAAGCGCAGGACCTTACTCCGCTCTGTGTAGAGGAAATACGCATCTTTTGGTCCGACGAGTGTGATCGAGCATTGTCTTATTAGTAGATGGCTCTGCTATGATTTTGAAAACATGGAACAGGCACAAGCGTAAACATATCTGTTATGTAATTCTGAGGAATCGGAGTATCAGATATGCTAGCATTAGAAGAACTTCTATCCACTCACAGCCCTTATCGTAATCAGTCAATGCGTAAGATAGAAACCCAAAATGCGCTTCTCACGATACACACATACATCCATTAGAATGTTAAATGATGAATGGAATTCCTGCTACGAAAAGTATGTCATCCCAATCATGCGTTCACGTGTATCTTTCAATTCACCACTGATGCTAAAAATCTTTGCGTAGTACTGATAATCGTAGAAAAAGCAGCTACGGCTCGTCAAGCAATCCCTCATATTAAGACATGTTTTCCTCTTAAGAGCAGTCAACGTTTCCGTTAATTCAGATACCATATTTCTTGCAGAAGTGATTTAATGATGAGCGATATTTGTATACAATGTTCCTCACAAGCGCTGATATATTAAGGTCACTCTGTATGTTTCCCGCGGTCCCCCGGTTTTTCCTGAAAGCATTGCTTCCATTTTTGCATGATGATGGCAGCAGTTAGTTCGTTACAAGCTGCAATTTGGTGGCATAGTAATCCGCAGTCTTAGTGTGATGCTATTCTCCGGACATTAAATTCAGAAATATGCTTCTGTAATATTTTACCTTCTTTTCTTTTAATCAAAGCTTGATATATAGTACTTGTAGTTAAATAAATAAAAAGAAAATATGACTTCCTTTTGAAACACGTATACTCTCTTCTTTTTTGCATTGATTCTAAGTGACGTCACAGCATCATTACTTGCATTTGTAATAATCTGCATCCCTTACCATGGGTTATCTGTTAAGAGAAGTTTACGTCATCGGCCGTTGCGTTCATTGTACTGCAAATTTAATGAGTAGTATACAACCATGTATAAAATCATGGATGTCTCAGAAACTGTGAACTATAGTTTTATGAATTTGCTTGGAATGATACATAATATCATAATATATAAATGCAAAGGAAAAAATTTAAGAGCATGATATAAAACTGTAGCTTGAATCAATAAAAACGGTAGTAATATGTTACAAGGAGAGTTCAGAAACAAAAAATAATAAAAATCCAGAAAAAAGGTAAGGCTTAGGAATTTAATTTTGAATGTAATTTATCCTGACTTGTACACACATATTACAGCATCACACAATCAGATGACAGAATACCTTGATATGTACATCAGAAACAGTTTCAACACTTTTAATTAGATAATGTCAGTTGCCTTTTACACAATTCCTGCAAAAATAAATTACGTAGCTTGGATATTTCATGGAATTCATTATGTTTGTGTATGCGATGAAAACTTTGGGAATAAGTGTGCTTTATAAACTGGAGCAAACAAAGAATCATTACTAAAAATGCATTAATAGATACGACTGCCCGACAGAAGCGATATTAAATGGAAGATATTGCATTTCATTAAATGACATCACTGGATTTCTCTTATAACTTATTAAATCAAAAGCAATGTAATAAAAATACATATTTTGAAAAGAATTTAAGTATACCTTTCAGCGTTATAATTCAAAAGGTAAATTCAATCCATTTATGCGCATGAAAACCATTTGTGCAAATTAAAATTTAGTAAGGTTTTCTAGTCTTGATTTTATAATTTAACAATTATAAAATACGATGTCTTAGCGTTTTAGAAAATTTTACTTGAACATAGGAATAAGTTCTGCTTTTTTGTGTTTATATTAATTAGTATAGCAAATGCAAATATTTCATTTATATGTATATTTTTATGTATCTCATTAACTTATAAATAAAAAATATCTTATATTTTAATAAAATACAGACCATTTATTGTTTAGGATAACTAAAATAACACTTAATTCTTCCATTTTCTTTCTGGTTCTTGAGTATTTTTTCTTTGTGCTTGTGTGTCGCACGCGTATGTGTTTGAGTAAAGAATGGGTATTTAATTCTTTACTTATCTTAAAAGACCGATAGCTAAGTGTTTAATGTTAAGTAATCTAATCTTTATATAAAAAACTTCAAATGTCCAAATTCACACATTAAAAAACAGAACAATTTAAAAATTGCGTCAGTATTCAGTGCGAAAAAAATCCAACTCTTATAAAAGTTTTCTTATAAAAGGAATAAAATGAAAGTAAAAACAAATGCAATCCCAATTCAAAATAAAGACTTTGAAGTTGTTGCAAGTAATGGAATATTTTTCCTGAGAATTGACTTTTCCATTTGGAGTTGTAACAGAAAAAAGAAAGTAAAAATATTGTTTTTATCTGTTTGCGTTGATGTATTTGAAATGACTGTTTTTCTTTTGTGCTTCCAATTGCTTAGTATTATCACTTTTTGATGAGCCTGCTATTCTGTCGTTTCAGTAAAAGGAAACACGCAAAGCTGCAAAGTAAGCTTTTCTTGAAACTTAAATTCAACAAACCTTAAGACACACTTTGTTAAATTTAATGCTAAACATTTTAAATTATTGTAAATTTTAAAGATATCAAACATTTTAACATTATTAGCCAAAAGGAACGTTAGCCTAGAAGAGCTATCAGCCTCGAAACGGTATTTTACGTTGCATCACTAAAAGTGTTGTATCACTATTTAAAGAAATTAAAGAATGAAGAATCTGAACGAACGTATGTATGTTTTTTGCATTGTGAAAAAGCAACGGTACCTGCAGCCATAAAACTTTGCATAAATTGTTGTGCTGCACCCGAATATGAGCACCTGGAAGCAGGAATTTGGAATTTGTTTTATTGACAGTTTCATATTTTGTAATACTGTATGGAAAAAAGCATTTTTATCTCCACCGAAGGAAATTCTAAAGATTCTATCGAAAATTCTAAAGATATGCTGGTTTTAAACATCTTTAGCCCAAAATGACATTAACCCAAGTGCTCTTGAAAACTGTGTGTGTATGTAAATAAACAAAAACGAAAAAAAAAAAAATTGAAATGTTTCAGATTTTAAATTACGTCCAAAGGGGCGTTTTTTAACATTTTGTTTGTTACCTTTCTTTATTAAACATCATGTTCCTCGCACTTAAACCATAAGATCCAGTGCAACAGCAATATCGCAAAATAGTTTTAAAACGAGCATATCTTTAGAATTTCCGATACAGAGACTCACGCGCTGGAGATAAAAATGTTTTTCCTGCACAACGTTGCCATTGCTCGCTTTGAAATTTTTGAGTTTGTTAATCAAAAATTCGTCAAAGTTTTAAAAAATAGGAAATCGATCATAAAACAAATTTTAAATTTCAAATTTGGTCTTCCACATGCTCATATTCGTTGGAGGATTACGTTATTCAAAATTCGATGACTCTATGTATCGTTGTTTTATCACAATACGAGAAATATACATACATTTATGCAGATTTTTCATTATTTAATTTCTTCAAATATAATGCAGGACTCTAACATTTTGTGGCAACAGTTTGAAAAGTGAACCGACATTTATGAGTCCGACGCAAAATGCCAAAACGAAACTAATAGTCCTTCGGGATTCAAATCCCTTTGGACTAAAAAAAAAACCGCTCTTTTGAGCGTAAAATTAAATCTGAAACTTTTCAAATTTTTTTATTTACAGTCATAATTTAAATCCAATATATTGTGGGCGATAGAGAGAAAAACAGTTTCAAGAACAGTCGAATGTCAATAAAGGAAAAGAAATGCTTGCACTCATCTAACATTGCGAATTCGAAGAACTCCTAAAACTATTATTTTCTTTGGTGGAACCCTAAAATATATAATTTGGTTTCGTCAGGCAATCAAAGCTATAAGTATTTTAGTGAAACCATTATTATCCTCATAAAACTGAAAATGCATTATATTATATTAATATCTCATGCACTTGAATGAAAAGAATAATTAGGGTTTTTATCACAGTTTATTCGAAAAAGCAGATTTATTTGATATAAAATTAGTTCGCAACAGAAATAAAATACTATTAAATTAATAAATTTATATACCGTCTATACGGGATATAAAAATTCGTTCGAACTTGGATTTGGGAACTTGGACTTGGAACTGAACCACTACAGGGTTGTTTCTAACGCCAAGATTTTGTGGAACACAACCTGAAGATCACTGATCCAGTACTTGTTATTTTCAAAAGGTTTCTAAAATCAAACTGATTTATTAGCATGTGTTTATCATCAATTAAATTATGTTAATCCATTTATTCTCGAATAGCATTTTATTATTATTATTTTGGCTGGTAAGCAATTAATTGATAATAAAATTAGTATAAAAAATTTTGAAAACTGTGCTGAATCTAAGAGACGCTCTTGCGTACAAAATGATCCTAGATCTTCCATGGTGTTTCACAACGTATATAAAAATCTCACATATATCAGCTTGACGCCCTGAAAATGCCGAATAAGAAAAGCAACATAATAGTCTAAGTATCACACTTCTAGGTGTAAAACTAGGTACAGCCAATACTGATTAAACTGAGTTCGGATTAGTCTAAAATAAAGTTAGATTAGTTTGTTGGGAGGAAAATAAATCTTATTATTGCAAACCATCAGAACAAAAAATCAAATTTACCGGGAAATACAAAAAGAAGACAAAAATGCATTTAATAACAACACTGATAGCACAGATGATATTGTGATAATTAGGAAATGTTTTTATACTGAACACTATGTAATTAATTTAAATGAGCATAAACTCGAACATAGAAGTATTGATAAATCATCGGTAAAATTAAACTACTGAGTAGTAAAAAATAAATAAATAAACAACCGTTTATCATCTGTTTCACCTTCACCCTTATCGAAAAACAAGAAAAATATAAGCAATTCTTCTCACTATTTTGGGCTATGATCTTGCACTGAATGATAATTTAATTTACTTAACCAAATGAGCTTATTCTCCAAATTAAATTGCTTAAAATACAGACGAATTGTCAATAGTATTTTTCTATTAATTACAATATTGGTTACTCCACCTATTTTTTTTTAACACAGGGTTAATCTCGATCTGGTTAATGAGGTGTACCTCCATTTTAGGTTAACTGTATATGTTGTTCTCGGTATTACCTCGGTTAATCAGGAATGTTTTATAAGTGTTTTCACTCGCAGGACAAAAATTTAAAGAATATCTAAGGAATTGTCTCTCTCTCTCTCAAAATATATTAACTAAAACCGGTCTTGTATGGCGGATTAAACTTCCTGTAATTTTGCTGTTGAATTGTATACAGTGTAAGTGCGAAGCAAGTTATGCGTAATAATAGAGCTAAAAAGTCAAAAAAAAAAAAAAAAAAAAAAAACTTTTTGGTATACTCTGGAAGAAACATGCAGCAAGATTTAAATATTAATTTCAGACTGCGCGTCAAAATTATATTTCGCACTCTAAATATATTAGTCAAAAATTAATTAATTATTTAGTCACAGCTAATAATTTTAATTGAATTAAATGTTCAATGAATTTCGTAAGACTAATTAGTTCTTTTTCCTTTGTTCAGGGGCTGACGGTCAGGTCTTCAAGGTTACAACTAACCGAAAACGTAGGGGGGGGGGGTTCCAATGTAGTTGGCTACACAAAACATTTGTATGCCGGCAGATGGTATGTTCAGGGAGAAAGAGGGAAAAAAGGAGCTAATCGAAGGCCATAGATTGAGTGCTGGTAAAAGGAAAAAGCTTATAGGAGTTTGCTCAACGGCAAGGTCATTCATCACTTTGTTGCAAATACACCAACAACGTTGGCTCATCGCAGAGCACACAATGTTTTTAACTTGAATGGTCAAATATGTCATTTATTTGTCATTGATTCATCATTACGGTCAGAATATTTGTTGCCTTCACGAATATAATACATTGCTAAAAGCCTTCTCAAAACAATTGACCTGGGATCTTAAAAATTTAGACTCTGGGAATCCCTGAAGTTGTAATACACTTTGTGAGATCCTTAAAACACTTAATTTATTTTGCTGAAACACTTATCATCGCCATAAAAATAAAACGAAATAACAAATATTAATGCATTTTATGCAGAACATGAAAAAATAACATCATTATTTCATGATACATGTATTTATACTGGTGGGAATAATTTCATATTATTTTAGCTAACAAAAATAAGAAGAAATAAAAATGATTATTTAAATAATTACTTTAGACAATTAGTTTTGCAGTTCACGAAATATTGTAAAATCCCTTGAATTTTGATTTTTACTCGCGAACACTTAACACAGAAGTTTCTTGAAAGCCCTAAATTCTCTGAAGCACAGTTTTAAGAACACTGCAATCGACAATATTAGGCATACTTAATTTTCCTTTATTTTCAAAGAACTTTTATCATTTTTGTTCTCAAAATTAAAAAAAAAAATTACTTTTATAAAATTTTTATAAAATTTGCATAAATTTATCACTACGTTGGAATAAATATAAAATTTTCTGAACAACTAATTTTCCTGTTTAAACTTTAAACCAGCACTTAGTTACTGAATATTGTAAAAGAATGTCTAAAATATGCACAGTAAAATAATTTACTTCCATATAGTTAAGAAAATTCATTAATGCTTTAATTGATTATATGGGCAACATTTTATATACATCACATGAAACTTCATAGCACTATTAATGCAGCATTTCGGAATTTTTCAAGAGACAATGATTAAAACTCGATTAAAATACTCATTATTTGGTTTATTTACTGTTGCTCGTATTATTATTTCTACGAACTTCTGTTAATAGAACACGCAAGTAGTTCTATCACGCAAACTTTAATTTCTGAAGTGGTAACTACTTCCTTCTTAACTGTCACGTGAAGCACTTAGCGTAATAAATCACTAATCTCCAGCCCACAATTGAAAACAACATGTATTGCACGATTGCATGATTTATCTCCGAACTGGAATTCGGAATGGGGTTTCTCACAGATTTGCAATGACAAATATTTGTAATTCAGAAACTACTTGTACTAATATTCTTGCAAATGTGATTTTAGAGATTAAAAATTTCTGCAAATTTTTCCTCTGAAATAAAGCATTTATATTGTAACAATAGAGGTAGTTTTGATTTTTTGAATTTTATTTGCTTATTTTTGACTATTTATTATTATTCTTTTAAATGCGTAGGAGAGAAAGAATTAGTATCAAAATTTTCAAAATAAAATTCAAGTGGAAAGTTCCGAATTTTTGAATGGATTTTTCTTAGTTAAAGATATTTAATAATTTATTATTACTAATTATACATTTATCTCTTCATAATGATATTTGTATTATATATTCTAATAACAATGTAGTAATTCATTTTTAAATTATCGAAGTCGAATCTCTAGAACATGGGTAAATTCAATCACTCCATCACAGTTCTGCAATATGTAAGGCATTTGAATTCGTGGCATTTCATTTAACTAAAGATTTATTTTGAGTCTTTTGTCGCGTACTCACTCAGTCTAGAGGTTTATGCCAATTGAAGTAGTTTACAATGAGGAGGAAATTCCTAACTGACATAATCTGCCACCAATTGCTTGCCTGTTGGAAGCTGCTAAGTAAATTAAACTTGAAAGCTTGACATTCGGCTTGATTTTATAATTATGAACTTGAGCAAAATTTAGGTTGTCCAACTCATTTGATGTTGTAGCTCTGAGTAGGGTCTCTAGTGTCGAAGTCAATTAAACTGTATATTTCAGCCAGCAGCTTTAATTGTATGAGATTTAAATTTTACGTTGTATTTATATTTCAAATTCAATTCACCAGTGATAAGAAAATAAAGTTAACGTTTAACTTTTGTGTACCTTTTGTTTCCACACTTAGTTTAAGCAAAGAGTGATAACTCTCCATCATAGTAAAGGTAGCATTTGAGAGCGAATGATTGGCACAGGTAATTAATTAATTAATATAAATTTCCCCCTCAGTTGTTATGCATTTAGTTTTATATCATGCTCAATTTAAGATGCTTTATTTAGTTTTGAAATGAAATACTTTTCATTAATCTACTCAGTTACAGCTACTATGCAAAACATTTTGAATTGTTTCTTAATTTACAGAAACTTTCTAAGAATCGTTTCAGAAAATAATTTAAAAAAGGTATACTCGCAAACATAAAGTATTTCAAGTCGTAAGAAATCTATAATTTGAATTAATAAATTTTCAGAAAAAAAATAGCATTGCATTGCAAAGATTTAATTAAATGTAATATATGTGATAAGAAACATAATTAATTACTTTAAACTTAGCATTAAGCTTTATTTAGCATGCTTTAGAGAAAGCTTAGAGGCTAAATAATTTCCCTGCTGCTGAATTCAGCTTAATGCTGATTAGATATTCTTTTAATAAACTTCTTTAAACAAACGTTTGTTCTTAAGTGCTTAAATTAAATGCATTAAAAAGTCCCTCCTAAGAAATTTTAAAAACTCTTCAATTTAAATTAAAATATTCAAAAATATCTGAAAAGACTAACTATAAGAACCGACTAATGAAATTTAATAGATACATGTAATACTACTGTTGAAAATCTATGAGACAATTTTTCAGAATTCTAAAAGTTCGAAATTTAGAAAAATGGTTTCACTTACACTTTTTCCTTCCAAAGGTTCAAATTCTGGGATGAGTTTAATACGTAGAAAATCATCAAGCATTACTTGAAGTCTAATTTTTGAATATAAAAAAAGCTTTTATTTTTCATAAATCTTACCACAAATAGGAAAACAGAGGTAGCTACAAAATACTGCATATCTAATCACAGACGATACTTATTACAGCCAACATCAAGTGCTTATTTAAGCTGGACTACTACTTCAAATGTTAATAAACAGAAATATCAAGTCTTTTTAAACTGAATTATTTTGCCAATGTCAATAAACAGAAGTGTCTATACTTTTTAACTGTTTTCTTTCTTAGAAGGTCATTTTCGACTTCTATGCATTTAAGTTTATTAGCAGTTTTAATATTAAACCTAAATTTTAAAATCCGGAAATATTTTAATAAGACTTATTTCACTGACACTTTTGATCAAAGTATATCTGTATTAGAAATAATGTAATTCTAAACTAAATAGTATGAAGGAATTCTTTTGTTTTTAATAATGCAGTTTTATTTATTATTTGAAGTGGATATCTTAAACTGAATATCTTAAAATTTTAATTTTAAAGTCTAAAATAATTATCTTAAAATTAAATACCTGAATTCTGCTTATGATATATTGTCACTTATAATTTTAAAATAATTTACTTTATTACTCATAACTAAAATTATTCCAAACAACGTAGTTTTCTGTCTAGTCACACATAATCTCAAAAGTAAATTGTAAAGAATATATTTTTAAAAGCCTTTTCACTACTCTGCTAATAAGAATTTGGAGTCCAGAACAAACTTCTACAGAAACTGAAACACATACAATCGTAGCAACGGTTTTTGCAACATTAGCTCTATATACTAAACTATGTAAATTGTTTTTATAAATAAATATGTTAAATTTAATTTTCAAGTTATGTTATTAAGGGAAATAAATTGTAAAACGATAATTTTTACCATACCAGACTTGCATACGAAGAGCAAATAATGAAAAAAATTAGATTGCACTAATTTATTGCTTATCTTCTAATTTAATGATAAAAGTATTTTAAAAAATTTATTTTTCTCCAAGATATGGTGTTCGCTCATTTGAATGAAATCCTTTTTACCGAAGATTTTAACATACTGAACTCATACATTTGAAAAAAGCAAATTTTATTTTTCTGTTAAATTAGTTTTACAAATTCAGATTTGTCTAACGCATCATATCATTTCTTATGTTTGGGCCAATAGAGCAGTTTCTTTTATTCATATAATGTCTCTCATGTTAAGTTATTGATCTATTCATTACTCAGTATTTGCCTTTCAATGTGTGTTCAGCTTCTTTAATGGCGTTTTGGCAGATTTCTAAGGAATTGTTATTATGTAAGATCTTTTTATATATAAGAAGCTAAAGTGTGTGTCGCCGATAGTTTGTTGTTGCTACTCGGAAAAGTGAGCACGGAAATTAACGTTTCCGCAGTTTTTATTAATATCTCGGCCGATTAAAGTCGTACGAAGATGACAACGGTATCGATGGATTCGGAGAATTTTTTGGAATTCGAGGATACGCGTCTCGAATTTCAATTCGGCGCTGTTCCATAGACATTCGAGAAAAAAGAATTTGGCACGTAGCCAAATCCCTCTAATAGGGAGAACCCAAGAAAGAAAGTGGAGAATGTAGGGAAAACATAGGAGAAAATTAGTTTTTAATTAATATATCGGCTAATTAAAGTCCCAAGAAGACGCGAATGATCAAAATGGCGTGCCACGGACCTGTTGAATCCAACGCTGTGCTTCGCTAAGCCCGGGAGCCAGCCGTTTCGGAGGAGATGATGTTACTTCACCCCATATATATATGCGGCTTAAGTGTCTGTTTGTCACCGATAGTTTCTTGTTTGCTTGCGTAACTGTATTAGCCAATGGGCTGAAGTTGTCACGGCACAGGGTTGCCGTATCAATTGAGGCGTAGACAATTTCCTGTAAAAGTCGCCTTTGCTATGACCATCCATAAGTCTCAGGGCCAAACGCTTAAGCATGTCGGCATATTTTTACTTGAACCTGCATTTGAACACGGTCAACTTTATGTTGCCTGTTTAAGAGTTCGTGAAAGAACGGACGTAAAATTAAAAATAATGGATGGTCCTCTGCAAGGCGAGCTGAAAAATGAAAGATCTACACAAGAAATGTTGTGTATAAAGAGATCTTTGACATGTGAATTAACATTTCATTATTTAAATCACCTTTATTGATTGAGCTAGCGGTGGCTCTTAAGAAATGTACCTCCAGTGGTTTCCTTCATTGCACTCTACTTTAAGCAATTAAGCAAGTAGAAGAGGATACCCCGTGTAGCAGTAAGCAAAGGGGCGTCCTCGCCGCCTTTCCTGGGTAATTCTGTTTAAATTAGCAAACACCTTTGCACAAATCATTTTAATTACAATTTATGATATCTAGAACAGCGGTAATTTCGTATGACCGCCGAGCGTTCTAGTGAATTTATAAGAAACTTGAAATCACAATAGTTCCCATCCATCAGAATAATGATACATCCAAAAATTACTTTTGAAAACTCCAGTAAAACAATTCTATATTCTTCTTAGTTCTTTCATTAAATTAAGCATATATACTTTTTCATTTAAAACAAATTCCACAGCTTAAGTCTTTAATCCACAGCTTTAGTTTATAATTCTGAATTGCTTATTCAGTTCAAAAGCGTTAATATTTTCTATTTCAACAATGAAATTTATTAATAATACAGCAATTTTTATAAAAGCAAATCATATTAACATTAAAAATTGATTCTGGTGAAGTCAGAGAAGTTCATTTATCTTCCTTTAACTGCAGATATTAAATTGTTATCTATCAAGCAAAAAATTCTTTTATCCTCAAATTAAGATCAAATTTAGTATGTTTTTTATTGTAAAATCAATACATTAAGACACCCCCCCCGCCAAAAAATTAAATTGTTATATAGTATATTTCCATACAACTGAATAATTAGTGCAATTTAAAGGTTTATTTATAAAGCACTTAAACCTTTTCATTTTAATATATTCAGTATTTCCTTATTTTATTTCATAAATAAATTTATATATATATAAAATATGTATAAGTATGCATATGTTTGTATATGTAAATTGTTGACTTGATTTCTTTTTAAGCTTCTCTTTCCATAATTATTTAGTATTTTCTAAGTGCAATTCTAAGCTGATTAAGCAGTTAGGTAACTTTTACTGTTTTAATTTTACTGTAATACATTCAGAGTACACTTAAGAAACAGAAACCGCTAATATACATTAACGGCAATGTATATGTTATTCCAAATATAATTTCTTGCTTCTGTATTTAAATTAAGAGATATAATTTTGCGTTTCTAATATGATATACTTATTTGAGAAAAAGCTATATTCTCATTTCAAATAGAAATTTCTTTTAAAAGCAGTTTCTAGTTTCTTACGCAGTTTAGTAGATTCTGCATATGCTAAAGTTTAGGTACTTTTCGAAAATTTGCATATACAAACAGAAATAGTTATTTAGCAAGCGATATTCTTAATTATTCTAACTGATGGTGTTTCATTTGCAAAGATATATGAAATAAAAGCATAAAAAGAGTCGATATGAATTGGATTAAATTGGATTACTTCGATAGAACAAACAAAAACCCTTCTCCAATCCAGTTAGATATCTTAGGCAGGTGAAATACTTCGATTCCGTATCCTTCTTTTATATCCTACTCTCGATAAGATTTCTCATTAGACAGATTTCAGGTGCTACAAAATCACCAATATTCATTACTTACCGAGATACAAAATCAAGTCTGATAGTCTTCGTTAATCACCATACCATGTATTAGAAATTTACAAAGTCAGTTTTTTTATTCTGTAGACGTGAAAAATGTTCATTGGTCTCGCCGGGACACGACCTTGGACCTCTCTAATACGCGTCGAGTATGCTTCCAGTTACACCACGAAGACATACGGAAAGGACGGAAAAATACGTTACATACCCCCCCCCCTTTAAAGACTGACTAGAGATTAGGGGATCTAGTCGCCCAATATTGATGGTGACGAATTTCGTCTACCACCTTTTATTTTGTGCGCCACTTGGGGAGTCAATGGTGTTTTTTTTTCTTGTTAATGCTGGAGAAAAGAAAAATGAGCAATGCCCTTGCCGGCACTCGAACCCTGGACTTCTCGAATACGCTTTGAGTGTGGTACCAGTACAGCACAAAAGCTTGTGGAAGGAGGAAAAAAATACCTTTAAATTTTTAGATTTATATTCTAAATATCATTATCACTGCTACGGAAGTTTTGAAATTTTAACTTTGAAGCATGGCACTATTTCTTTTTTAAATAAAGATCAATGAATTTATATCTTCAACTTTTTATTATTTTCTTCATTCTTCCCTCTTTATTTTTGAATGAACTACTTCCGTAGCAGGAAAATTAAAAAAATAAAAACAAGTTACTTACATTAGCAAACCAAAAAGTTCAATAATTAGTCATGCTGAACACGGAGCACACTCTGCCTTATAAAATTAAATTATTAAAATTATCCCTTCAGTCATTAACTTGTTCTTAATAAAAGTGAGGGGAGCAAATGAGAGGAGGTTTTTAAATTTTGAAGTCTCTGTTATTACTTTTATTTCTGTAAAGGAAATAGTTTTGTAAATAAAGTAGAAATTTAGTCACGTTACGTATTCGAAGAATTTGTAATAAAAATGTTTAATTGAATTTTCCAATTCACCATCATTACATGCTTGATGAGAAAAATGCGTTTGAATGCAAGTTATTTTCTTTTCGTTAGCATTTAACTTGAAAATGCGCAAAACTTCTAATTAAATTTGTGAGATAGAGTTCCATGCCTGTTGCACTTGGTCGGTCAAGGCTGGTTGTGAATGACGTTGGAGTGGTCGTGAACCGATGTTCCTTACGTGATCGATTGGGAAACATCCGGTGATCTAGCAGGTAAAGATAGCATATCAACACTCTGTAGAGCATGTTGGGTTACAACAGCGGTATGAAGGCGAGTATTATCCCGTTTTCCAACGGGATAACGCTCGCCCATGACAGCAGAACATGTTGAGTCAACAGACTGACGTATAAATTTGGGACAACCCTGAGAGTGCTCCTGCTGTCATAAGAAATGTCAACAGACCATAATTCCAGGAGTAGGTCCAGTGTGTCTAGGCCGCCGACAGGCTGGTTACAGGCGCTCACTAGGCATGCTTCTAACCAACACATGGGCATCACTGGTACCATGGCAGAGCCGGCTTTCGTCAGGAAACATTTCTCCATTCCATCTTTCAGTGAGCTCTAGCTTGACCCCACTGAAGTGACAAACAGCGGTGGTTTGGATTCAGTGGACTTCACGCTACTGGGAGTCTGTCCCGAAGGCTGTCCTTCTAGTAACCGGTTTGTAACAGTTCGTTCTATCACTGTAGTGCCAACTGCAGCTCGAATTTCTGCTGCATACGCAGTATGATGCGCCACAACCATCTGCCGAACACGAAGGTCTTGCGTTTCAGCAGTGCCAGTGGCCACCCGATACCCGGTCTTCTTGAGCCAGTACCTTTCCTTGAAAACTTAGCATATTTTTGAAAATTATGAATTTAGAACTAACCTGATTTAAACAGATGAGAGTAAAGAAGAGGTTATACTGAACATTTTAAGTAGCTGGCAATTCTCGGTTACCATGAATGTTATCATTATTTAAATAATGTTATACTAAACTCTAAAAAGCTGTCAAAGAAAACTGCCATATCCTAAAATGGACAACTCGAGTTTTAAAGAATTTAATCATATTTCCTTTTCAATTATTAGTAAGAAATGATCGAGACTCTTACGAAGGATCTAAGAACGAACTTACGAAGAATCTAAGATGTTATTTCTTTTTCCACGCGGTAGGGATCTCGTTCTGTAATAAGCGGTTGAAAAAGATTAGATCAAACTCCCGAAATATGAAAGAATTGTGTTGCATCTCATTCTTGTTACTATTCCATATATTAATGTTTTAGGCCTTTTCAGCAAATTTTACTTAATTAATTTGTCAACAAAAGAAACGCAATATCGCAAGCTTTATTTCAATTAGCATGCTACTTTTATGTCAATTTTGTCAAATAAATTCTATTCGTTTGTCAGCCCACCGCAATGTAAATTATGTGGAATTTAAACAACGACGAATATGTAATTAGAAAGAAACCTTTTTGGCTACGAGATAGAAACCTAGTTTATTCTCTGAGCCATTAACCTATATTCCGATATGGTCTTGAAGGATGAGTTTTCGTATTTGCTAGCTTTTAAAAGCAAGAAACCTGTAACCGGTACCTCTTAGCCGGTAGCCTAGTTTATTGGGTTCTGAAGTTATTGTCTGTGTTCTACGCGTTTAAATAATGATATTTCTGTTAACCAATAACTAAGCTTAAATTTTAGTTGCACTTTAAGACAAAGTTTTATTAACGTTTATACCAAATTTTATCTCTTGTTTACTTTCTAATATTCTTGACTTTTAGTTAAATGCGGAAACGAGACCTCATCGTAAATACATAAAGATTAAAGAGGATGCAGTTTATTAGTCAAATAAAATTTAATTTTACACTTGATTTGATCTTATTCGTATTACTTTACAGCGTAAAAGTTTAAGATAGGTTGTTGTGTTGTACCAGTACGCAAAGTGTAGTTAATACTGCTTGTGAATTTAGTGAACTCAAATGAGTTGAGCTTGATTTCCACGGATAGTCACATTCAATCTATGTAGTATTCTGGCAAATCTCAGGTGAGCGACGATCTTGGAGGTCAGTTTCATTAGTTAAATTCTCATGTTGAGTCCTCATGTTTAAGTCAGTCATTCATTCTCATGTTTCATTCATTCAGTCAGTCAGTCTCATGTTTAAGTTGCTGACTTTGAAAAGTCAGCAACTTAAAGAAATCATGGCTATTTCAGAATTATGAGGGAAAATTTCGATTTGGCAAGGATTCATAAGTATTGGCAAACGATTGTTAGAAGAGTTTATCATAAAGGATTATAGCTTTACTCTTTTGAAAGAATGAAGACTTCTACTCTAAACGAAATAGCTAGGTCGAATTATGCTGTTAATAATAAATAATGGATAATAGATTAAAAGCATTGTACAAAGGAAACAATCAGATTGTTGTATGCACAGAAGCCAAGTGGTAAGATAAGAGAATTAATAACAATCAGATTACTGCCGCAATTTCAGGTTCTTGTTGAATTATGTAAAGCCAAAAATTTTTAAGGAAGTGCTCAAGTTAGTAGAAAAATCTGAGATTTGTTAGCACTGAATCAAAGTGATGATAAATTCAGTTTTTGGAAATCGGAATTGTTTTCGATGATATGGCAGTTAGAAGGATAGGGAAGGTGGCGATTATTAAGATAGAAATAGACGAATTGATTGTTATTTCAAGTACTACGTATTTAAAATAATAGCGCATACTTAAAACACTTACCATATCTGAATTTATAACTAAATTCACGAATGTATAGTTTCGGTACGCATCCAGATTACAAAATGCATTTTTCTGACGAATTGAAATAAACTGTAAACAAAATATGCATGCAGTACAATATTGTACTTTTTAATTTATAAAGTCTCCCTTTTGTTTTCATATTGTACGGATGTTTTTAGCTTAGATATTCAGTAGAGACATCTGGATACAGGCTGCCCCTTCTTGCTGCTCAAAATATTCGGTGAAACACCCACACATATGTATATATATATATACAGAATCACGAATTTTATTTAAAAATAAAATTATCCCAAGTTATTCCCGCGCACTATGCTGTTGAAAATTAAGCAGTGTAGATAAAAAGTAAGAAATTATTGTTTTTTGTCTCTCTTTACCTCTCTCAATATGTATATATAATCAAATAGCTGGAAATTTATTTTTCTAATTATCGTACTAACGCCCATTTAGCCATCTCATCACCGACAGCGGAGCCATGGGGATACGTGAGATGGGACATTACGCCGTGAGACAGGAAGGGACACACAGAAACAACCAAGACTTAACTGGGAGTCGAACACAAACCATTAAATTAGGGTTAGCACTCAACCTTTGCTAACCACTATAGTGTTCAGAATTGTACTCAGCGTACCTAAAAAGTCTAATTATAAGTTCACTTAGGTATTTAATTTATGGTACTTCGTTAAAACTAGGTTGTTTTCTACCTTCATTTAAGCAACCGTCCACGATAACCGTCTTAGGAAAGTTCTTCGTCTTTTGATAAACGAATATCTCAGAGTATTCGCCAGCTTTGCCCACGTCCTCAACTCAAACTTCGTAATTAAAAGATTTTGCCAAACTTCCCAATGTCTCTTGCAACATTGCACTATTTTAGACAGCGTTTTACCCTTTTATTTTAAACAAATTGATAAAACAGTCTCATTTTATTGTATAATATGTGCTATTCTAAGTTCCAAATTTAATTTTTAAGATACTTTTATTTCTTTCCTTCTTTTTATATTCCTTAAATGCATACATTCTGTCCATCAGATTATCTCAGTGACTAAAATGCAACAGAAATTGACGGATAATCCAGTTTCTACTGTAACTGCATTTTCAAAATGAAATGGCGCAATCTACGATTTTGTTTTATCGAATTTTTTTTTTTTTTACTTTATAGCTGATTAAGAAACGAAGTCATAGCCAAATGTAAATAAAGAGAAAAAAGTTTCTAAGTATTTCTAGCTTAACTATAATCAACGCTCGAAACTTCTCCCAACAAAAACGACCACTGGGAAAATAATGCTTGGACCGCAAGTAGGAGTGGCTTCATATTTTACTTGCAAATGTAACGACGTGTCGTTAAAGAAACATTATCTCCCCTGGAGTTATGTAACTCCAACCGCAAGGCAAATGATAGTTATTTTAGAAGAGCATAATCTTTTTTCTTCTTTAAAAAAGACGATGCTTGACTGTTTTTAGAAAAGATTTTTGACGGGTATTTTGGAGTATAAAATAATATTTTGGAATACAATTCTTATTTATGTACTGAAACTAAACAAATAAATAATAGACATACTCTTTTCCTGGGGCACTATATGAAAAATGTTTGATATAGTATATAAGTAAATCTCCTAAACTAACATTAACTTTGATTAATATTTCTTCCTCGTATACGGTGCTTACAATGCAAATTTTTATACATTTATGTTCCCCTATGGAATTTTTAATGTTTCATAAATGGGATCTCTTCTAAACAAAGAACGACAAAGGAATGCTCTGGATTAGATTCTGTACATATATGTGTAAAAAAGTACAATACATAGCTCTGTTTTCAGTCTTTAACGATAATCTCTGATCATTCAAGTAAATAAACTGAAGAAAAAATGTGCAAATTTATAATTTTCAAAATTTTTCAGATTCATTAGTAATATGTTAGATTATAACTCGATAAAAATTTAGAAGAATCTTCAAATTTAAATTAAACTACAGTTGAGATGTTTATAACTTCGACAGCAATAAAGGAATTTGATTTGATAAAACTTAATACATTGTGGACTAATTTCTATGATTATTAAATCATATAATTGCCAATACGAATAAAAAAGTGATGATAAATAATAAGTATTAACTGTTACATTGTTATCCACACTATTTTATAATTAACATTACTATCCTAAAAGGGCAATTTGCTCAGAAGGGTTATTAATTTCGTTTTGGAATTTTGTGTTGATTTACTATAAACGGCAAATCTCTTTTTAAATTGCTGCGACCAAATATTAGAGCCCTGTATTATATTTAAAGAAATTAAATAATCAAGAATTTGCATAAATGTATGTATCTTTCTCGCATCGTGATAAAACAACGGTACCTAGAGACATCGAAATTTGAAGAACGTAATCTTCCGTAGAATATGGGCATGGGGAAGCCCTAATTTAAATTTGAAATTTGTTTTATTATGGATTTCAGATTTTGTAAAGCATTTATGAGTTTTTGATTAAGAAACTCAATGATTTCAAAGCGAGCAATTGCAATACTGTAAGGAAAAAAAAACATTTTTATCTCCAGCGCGCGAGACTATGTATTGGAAATTCTAAAAGAAAATCGGAAATTCTCTTTTAAATATTTTGTGATATTGCTGTTGAATTGAATTTTATGCTTTAAGTGCAATATGCTATTTGATAAATAAAGGTAACACACAAAACTTTAAAAAAAAAAAAAAAAAAACGCTCTTTTGAGCGTAATATAAAATCTAAAAGCTTTCAGATCTTTTTTGTAATAATTTAAATAAGGCATTGCGCAGAAAATAAAATTTAAAACACGGCGGATTGCAAATTTTCTGTAGAAAGTATTAAAAAAGAACATAAGTGTCACAAAACGTTATTTCTTTTTATTCACTACGTAACTTGGTAATATGATTCAAAGTGGATTACCTTCATTTATTTCTTGATTTTGACTCTGAAAAGACAAGTATATTACATCTTTTCATTCTGATAAGATACAGATTTTACAGTTGCAGATAAGCGCATGTGTTTTGCTAAAGTAAAATATCCCTATTCACTTTTTACAGATGCTATTTTAGGAAAATAAAGACAATTTTAGCATTTCTTACCGAATGTATAAAATTTTTTCATGTTATTGGAAACTGTATTTTCACCGAGAAGCAAGGCAGGTTGTTTTCTATTGCCATACTAGTTATTTATGAATCTGATCAGGAAATCCAAACAGCACCTAGCTATGTATGTTTTCTTGTTGTGAAAGGCTAGCATATCCAGTTGCAACAGGAACATCGTGGTTCAAATCCCAACGAGGATATAACTAATTTTTCACGTTTCTTGACTCCGAAAATTATAACATCCTGTACAGTAGCTGTTAAATTAAGATATGATTCACGATATTTCTTCACCACCTAGATTTGTTCAACTAGGTCTCGGGCCTGTCCTCAGTAGTTCTTTAAGTGGGGGGAGATTTATTTAAATTTTACTGGACTCTTGAACTATTAAATTTCATAATATGTATATCTATTGTGTTTATCAAAATTAGCTCAACGTAGCATTTAAATGTAAAGAAGACTGTAAATAACATTAACTGTCATGTAAACATGAATGTAAAATATTCATTTTAAAACATCTGTGTAAAAATTTCACAATAAATAATTTCCACTGGGTGAGCTTTTTCTGTTAAGTATCACCTTAGGTTCCAAGCCCTCTCAGTGGTGCAAAGTGGGGGAGAATAAGTAGTGCATGACGCGGTGTATGTTGCATGGATGTTGGTAAGATCTTCAATCAATACTTTTATTTTGTGTTTCTAAGCTTATTAGAATTGTAATTTTGTGTGTTAAGGGTAATTTAAATTATATTATATCTAACGTTGTTTAATATTTCTTATTTTGAGTGGAACTTGATGAATAACTAACGTTTTATAAGCTGCGTATAGCTAAGCCTATTTAAGCTTAGTGTGTAAATTTTGCTTCATGTCCGAGCTATTTAACGTGAGGAATTTTGGTGTACTATTATTAATTAATACTGCATCCCTGAAAGCCACTGTTTCTGCAAAACATTTAGGCCACGCACACGTATTTCATAATTCTCTTATCTTTAGATACTTTCTTAAAAGGTTTTCAATGTTTGATATTCCATCACACGAAGGCTCACGCAAAGGCTCTCTAACAAGCTCTATTTCGAGCACTAATGCGTCAGAACCATAAAGTCCAGCAAAGATTCGTCATCTACAAGGGAGCTATTTAGCAAAATCCAGTTCAAAATCGACGATTTAACAGACTTTATTTTACGAAAAGTTTACATTTTTAATTTGTTGAACGGCAACAGGCCGAATGAAAAAATTATGCAAGTTATATTAGAAATTAACCAAGTTTTACCGAGGTTACTGCCCCAAAGCTAAGATTTTTTCTAGCTCCAGAGTCTAAGGATGTTAGAAAATCTATTTGATTTAGCAACGGAGTTTTAAAATCGAAGCGTGAAAGTCAAAACACGCATGATAGGGTATGGCGAGAGGCCAAGTGATCGAAGTTTTAGGCCAGCGTTCCAGTGAGGGCCACAGTTTGATCAGAACAGACAATTCAATAAAAGAGGAAAAGACTCAGCCGTGAGTCTCGGTCTCCAAATAGAAGGGCAAAAGAAAACAAATAGGGGTGAAATTTAGCTAAGAAGGAGTACTGAAAATCTTTGGAAAGTATAGACTCTTTAATTTAGGAGGAGAAAAGTTATTGCTTCTAAGGCTAGCAGTGTACATGCATAGACAAGATAATGTTTCATGTACAAGTTAAGAATGGACAGTTAAAAGTGATTTTCTTAGTCATGAGAAATCTGCAAGCTGCCATAAATTTACGATTAGATTATTTGAAGGGGCAATGGCTCAACTTAGTTTTCAAGATTCTTTTTTGAAGCTACATATGAATAAGCTTGAGAAAAGAAGAAGGTATCTACCAGACACTAAGTTCAATGACTAGTGGAGGGAGGAAAAGGAAAAGTCAAAAAGACTGGTAATATCTTTTTTATGATAGGCCAGGTTACACATATATAATCAGCTGTGCATTCAATACAGGTGCTGTGGCTCCAGTGAGGTCTTAAACTTATCGTTAAGATAAGATTAAAGAGAAAGTAACTGAGGGCCATATCCAAGAAACATTAAAAAACAAAATTGTAACTCCAATTATCAATGCTTATGCTAGCTCGGTAGTGCAGTCTAGAAAAGAAAATGATCCGCCGCCTACCAACCGCAAAGCGTGACGCTTGGCCGTGAGCAGTAGAGAACGTAATAGCTATGTATCCTGTCTATCTCATCCCTATTATAAAGAAGCCATCTAAAAAATTCAATCTACAAGGTTCATGACAACTTTAGCTATTTACATATCGCCGTGAAGCCTAAAGATGCCCTACAAACACATTCATCACAAGTCTCGCGTCTATGCTTTTTTGAAAATGCCTTTCGGTTTATGCGGAGCACCTGATATTTTCCAACGTGCTGTGGATATGATCTTAGGACCAGCGTTTGGGAACAATGCGTTACATAATGTCTCTATCATAGTCACGAGTGAAATAACCGACGATCATATTAATTTATCATATTAAAGACTTGCGTGAAGAACTTTCCTTTGTAAAGGAAGATAGACTAAAACTAAATGCCGCCAAATGTAATTTCGCTGTTCCAGAACGTCGTTTCTTAGGATATAAAATATCCAAGAAAAGAATTGAAACCGAAAATTCAAAAATAATAGCTATCAAATATTACCCTCCACCGAATGCGGGCAAGAAATTATTTTGGTTTTTATACATGTATTCATATTATATAACTTGTCTTAATGATTTCTTTAAATAAGCTAAATCCTTGTTACAATTAAAGAGGAAGAAGCCCGCTTAACTTGGTCAGTCGAGGCCTATACGGCTTTGAAAAATAAAAATAAACTTTAATACAAGCTCTCGTGTTAAAGTTTCCTGGAGGCGACAGAAATTTAGAAATTTCGGCAGATGCCTCTGATTTTGTTGTGGTATTTTTCTCATGCAAAAAAGGTCAACGGTGGCATATAAAACTCTCAATGCAACATAAAGGAACTATCGCGCCATGGAGCGAGTAACGCTGCTCAGCTTTATTAGCAGTCCAAAAATTCAGAGTTTACTTTGACAAATCGCCTGTTACAGTTCACTCTAATCATGCGGCCGTAGAACGCTTATATTAAGAGAAGAATGTGTTGCCAAAACTGATTAGGCGGGCCCATAAGTTTCAAGAATTCAAATTAATTATGAAATATAATCCTGGAAGAAAACACAGTGGTTGTTGCACTCTGAAGAATAAAATTGGATGAGGAAAGAAATACTATAAAATGTTCTCTGATTAAGGCAAAAATACTCGACTGACATGAAACTGTTATAGAAGAATTTCGAAGAGATAGCAAATTTAAAAAATATTGATTGCTATTTGAAGAATTCGAATTATTTTGAGTACTCAGGCATTATGGCAATAAGAAACAGGGCTGAGAACTATTAACTTATCGCTAATCTTTTATTTTATTTGAAATCTACAAGTCAAATTCACGAGCTTAGAATGGTTATCCCAGAGAGTTTAAGATTAAATATTCAATGCCAGTTACATGACTCACCCGTTTCTGGCCATCTGGGAATAAGAAAACAACGAGTACATCGAGTTTGCTAGGCGATGTATTTTCCGCAATTGCAAAAGTTTGTAAGTGCATATGTGAGGTCGTGCATACGTGTAAATTAAATAGCGATGATAATTAAAGTCCGACCGTGTACTTAAATAGTATAAAGGCAATGTTACTATTATACTTAAATAGTATAAAGGCAATGTTAACAAATTATTCGGAAGAGATTTATTAGGTCCATAGCCTTGAAACGAAATAAATAATAGTATAAAGGTAATGTTACCAAACAAATTATTTGGAAAAGATTTATTAGGTCCATAGCCTTGAAACGAAATAAATAAAAACAGATATTTACTCGCTATTGTAGACAATTTCTCTTAATGGGTAGAAATAATCCTTCTAAGAGCTTCCGCTAAAAGATTTACAGATTCTTTCTTAAACCCTGATCGGTATGACCGGCTTTATCCGGTCATGGAAATTTTTGTCACCTGGTATATATTAACTTATAATTAAAAATATTTTGCTTTCTTACTTTCTTTAATACAGTAAATGCTATCTTAATAAATGTACATTTATGAAATTAGGGATTAAAATAAATAATCATAAAAATTTAGCTAATACATGTTGTTTAAATTCAGGTCTTCAACAAATGCACAGTAACAGACGTATACAAATGGGCAGAACTTTGGCAAATCGATAATCAAAATGATAATATTAACCGCGATCATATGAAAAGGCGTCTATTGTACTTACTGCTAAACAATTTCAGTCATTTATTAAGAAGGTATTCCACTTAAAGGTATATGGTTAATTGTTGTCAATAAATATTGATTGTTCAAGATACAATGAAACGTCGCTGTGAGCAATGAAGACTTACGGAGGAGAACGGAAGATGTTAACAGTGATTATTAATGGACGTTAACTCTTAAGTGGCCCCACGATCTTCAACAATGTTTGGGTTGCACTCCAATCGCGTTCATGAAGATTTGTGATGATGAACTGAACACGATTCTGAAGACTTCTGACATCGTCCCAAACCTCGTAAAAGAAATCTAGATGTAAACGGTCAAATTATTTTCGAGGATATGCAATATGTGTTCGTTTATGTGATTTAGAATGTGTCGAACTTTTTTACGTCAATGTGGTGAGACGTTATATCATGAAAAGAAAATTTCAAGCCACATGTGTTGAACTTGAGGAAAGGGGAACTGTTTTCAACATATTGAGATACATGCTGTACATTAAACCTTTCCGGCACGCTACCTTTTAAAGGAGTTTTGATAAAAAAAAATGATAGGCAGTCTAATTAGGCTTAGAGTAGTACACAAGCAAAATTTTGTGAAGACAGCACTTATCGTTTATTTTAGTGGGTGTGCCCTCTACACACCGATTGAATAGAGCTTCGAAAAGAGTGCTGAAACGAGCATTGTTGTGAACATTGTCATTGTTGTGAGCATTGTCAATGAACTGACCGATCAGATGCGGAGAAACAAAGAATACAGACTCTCAGTTGTCCTAGATTATCGGTGAGCCCGGTTTGGGCACACCTAGGGTTCGCCGTTTGATTTTAGGCAAAATTTCAAGGTAAAAATTTAAAATTAATATAGAATAAGGAGATTAGCATACAGCCAAAAAAATAATTTAGAAATTTCTTTCAAATAATTCCTTTTATACCCTAAACAAATCCGGAAGATTTCTTTGAAAAATGAGGGTCTTAAAAAACTAAACATGGCTAAAATATATGGACTGGTTTGTGTTGAGCTGCCATCTACTATAAATAAAGAAGGTTCAGAGTAACCTATAGTAACTTATAAATCATTTTCATTCAATTTTTTTTTTGTGCGTACAGAAGGAAATTCTTAGGTGTGTCTAGACCGGACACACTGTGCCGCAAAGGGTTAAAAGTTCTTTTGAAAAATTGAAAATCCCGACAACTTTACTTTATCGTAGTTCATACTTAGCACTCACTTCATTTAAAATGGATTTACAGAAGTACGCGTTCTTTGCTCTAGATGCTGATGCGAGTAAAACATTTTCTTTCAAACATTTCTAAATTTATATTAAGATTAACAGTGTGAACCCAGAATAGAAATATTAAAATAATATTACACGTGTATATTTCAATAAATGACAAGACTAATATACTTCATAAGGGAAATGAGTAATTAATGAATTTTTAGAAAGAAAAATGAAAAAATAAGCTCTTTGCTTTGCAGTTAGAATGCTTCTGCCAACCCGCATACAACGATTTAATGAAAATATCATTTTTTAAGTGAAACAGCTTTCGATCAGGTATTCTTACATTTAAATGAAATATAAATGTACTTCCAATATATCCAAAATCCAACTTTGATTTCTTTTTGGTTTTGAAAGAAAGGATTACAGTTTTATTTTAAAAATGCATTTAATATTTTAAACTTGCGCTTACTTTTAAGAGGCCTAAATTCATGATCTACTCAGTTTTTATCATTTTATTTTTTTATAAATTATTTATTTTTAATTAAATTGTGGTTATTAAATTTCCTTTTTCATTTATGTACTTACCCTTAACATTTGTAACATGGAAAACAGCGACCACACAAGATTATCTAACGCAAAGAATGCCTTGATGGAGGACTTTCTCAAGGAAACTGGGTCGAATTTGTGTAACTAGCAGGTAACTAGGAATTCTCTAAGCATTTGGTCCCTTTGCAGCCATCGAGAAGTGAACACTTTATCACTGTGTCATGCTTTATCTATTTGGTTACTGTGGAGGAATATCATGGCAATTAAATAAATCTGTATATAACAGCTGAAAGGTTTTTTTTAAAAACAACATTTTTTCCATTTCATCTAAATATTCTTTTGCGTTTTTTTAACTGCAGCCTCGATAACAGCTCTTTTCGTACATTTTATTAGAACAGTTAGTATTAGAACAGAAAGATAAATCATTATGGCAATGTTTTAAAGTCCAGACGTTCCAATGGAGTACGTTAAATTTTAAAGCAATCTAATGCCAAGAAAGTTACAGACGTTTACATTAATAAACCCTGCTACGTTAGTAACTATTAAAGTGACATAACTCTGCCTAGCGGAATTTTACATTGAAAAAATGAATTTGTTAAGTTCGTATTTCTATAAAATCCATCTAAAATTTAATTATTATACCCATGAACTTTAAAGGCTTTTGTTTTAAATAAAAAGAAGTACTACTTGAGACTCTGAAGAAGAATGCTGTTAAATATAAGGACGTTTCCTAGATTTAATTCATGTTTACCTTCTCTGTCAAAGCAAGTCGTAGAACCGTACAGATTCTGTTGTTTCAGCAACCACATTTAATATAGCAATTTATTTATATACCCAATCCCTCAAACGTACTCTAATGGTACTAGAAAGACATCTTCATCTCTGGAGAAGGTATGTTATTTCAGAGTAGAAAATAATGTATGTAGTTGGCTACCCGCCAAAACTTTGAATCTTCATATTTTGCTGCCACTTTAATGCACTTTCATTTTTTTTAATCAAAGTTTTGCATTATGCCTAAAGAGATTCTTTGAAAGCATGTCTGCATTTCTGGCACTCATGTAAAGGAATTTGCTACGTTTTTGCTGATACCAAGGCTTGACCTTATCCATATGGAATGTCTCGACGTTGCGTCACACATTCGAAAATGACCATAGTTTAGCATATAGACAACCTCAAAGCCTCTTCTGCGTATCGATATTAATTATACGGGCGATCCACATAAATAACCATGGGTTGGTGTATTTGTGCCTGTCGTCTATCATTTGGAATAGTTGTTGAAGAGCCAAAATCCCATGGATTAGGACTGTAAATGTGACTGCATTTAAGGCTATATTGGTTAAAGACTAACTTTGATATATTACTGTATAAGTAAGAATGAATTAACTTGTTAAATATGCCGAGTGATATTGTATCAAAATGAAGTTAATCCCAAGTAGTATTCCACCAAGACGCGTGGTTGAGTGTCCAATGCGGATGTTCACAGCAGGCGTTGGGTTGGCTGCGCTCAAGATAGTTAGTGGATACAGGTTACCCTGATGGCTAACTGGTGACGTACTATTGCCTCTTCCTCTTCTACCTCTACCTTTGAGCTCAGATGGAAATAGTGTGACTGTGTACAAGTTCATCAGAGCTCTGATAATAAATATCCCTAGACCTGGAATATAAGATTTTTTATTACTTTTCTTCTAAGAAATAACTCTAAGAAACTTTATAGGCAACAGATTTTAAGTGCATTTTGTTCATAAAAGCATGTAACCTACAGCTGCTTGCTGTCATATGAACAATGAAAATACAATTGCAGAAATACAGTTGCGTCTGGTTTTGATGCTCGACATCTTATTGGTGTTTTCCCCCTCCATTGTGGTGAAGGTGGGTATTACCGACTAATCTGAGGTAAATAGGCTGTGCCCCCGGAATTAATTAACAGTCACATTATCCATACTTTACTGGTGCTTGAGTGCATGACCTTAAAAATAGGAGAAGCTTACGCCATCAACCATACTAAATGGAAAATTAGGAATATTATATTAAAGCTTATCATATCTTAAAGATTCAGTTTTTTTCCGAGTTACAAATTTTAAGCCAGTTTTTTCCGGAAACAATTTTTGTTTAGATTCAGAACTTTACGAAAATGGCAACGCTGCAGCTACTTTCGAGTATGAATGTAGTCGGCGATTATCTATTTAATAGAAAAGATAAATTCAAAAGGAAAACGGCTCGCGAAGAATATTTAAATACAATACAACCAACTATCAGAATGAAGTCCAAATTCGAATACAACCAACTATCAGAATGAAGTCCAACTATTTGAAATGAAGTCCAAATTTCTGCTATTTTATGTAACATTAAAACGCAAATTTTTTAAACTTAACAAAAATATCAGGAATTAAGATATTAGGAATTCTTATCTAAAAGAGACTAAAGGTATTTTTATTTGCCTATGTATATTTTATGCCACCATGCATACATTTTCAATCACGAACCTATAATCAATCATTATTCTTGAACATGTAGCGATCAATTTTTATGTTTTCAGTGATTAAACTTTATCTAAAGCGTTTTCAAGCATTTAAACTCTGCAACCAACTAAAGTTTCACATTAAATTATGCATTGTCTAAAGCTCTCTATATTTTATGAAGTATGAGGACCTTCCATAAAATACAAATATGTGTTAATAAAAACTAAGGATTTTCGTGTTTGAAAGTTATTGCAGGCGTTGTTATTCAAAGAAATTCTTATGCATTCAGTCTGGAATAACTTTGAAGAAGCAAAGAACATAATTAAATTCATGCAAAGCTAATTAGTTACTTAATAAATAAGTTTGCCTCATGCTTGAAACTTAATTATTAGCGAATGCATTAAATTATGGCCTCAAGCTTTTGCATGTCCTCAAGCTTTTGCTTTTTATCATACAGAACGGAAAATAAAAGTCAATCGATCATCGACATTTTGACTAGAGTAGCAACATTCTTTCCAAACTTTTAATTTAGTTGTTATATTGTTTAATGAGAATATGTCTATTTGTACGTGATTAATTATCCTAAGTTTATTTTTTACATAATTATTTTCTAACTTAGACAAAAAAGACCGTGTTGCATTAAGCAAAATAATTTATCAATATTTTTCATTAACGCCAAATTTTCCTAAACTTAATATCTCAAAGCTTATGAACTACTCTATGTCCTCAATATACTCAGCTATGGTGTTCTCAATACTCAACTTATAGTTAGGTGGGTAATTTTCTAAATCTTTCGAGTTCTATTTGATTTAAAGATACCTTAAAGAAAGACTTTTCTAAGTCCTATCATTCCTGTTCACATACAGAAAAGCGTGGAATCCTCATAGACTAAAATTGTCAACTGCCGAGAAAACTATGGTGAGCTTTAACAACATGAATGCCAATTAGATAGAATGCAGAATGAACTATTTGTCTATAACAATTGAATGATTAAATCTTTTATTTCCTTATTACCTTAAAAATCCAGAAATTTTCTTATCAGTTTGATTAGAATTAAGGAGTCTATATGGCTTTTTGTCCTTTCCTTTTGTGATGGGTTGTACATGTAATATGTTCATAATTTAATTAATATGCAACATTTTTTATTAACTATACAGTTAACAGAAAAACTTAACCATAAAAATTTCATGAATGACAGCGAAAGTTGTAATTCATTGACAAATAAAACAACTGTTTTCCTCGCATATTAACAAAACTCTTCATTATAGTATACATTAGAAGAAAAATAGGAGGAAAAGTGAATATATTTTATAAAATTTCAAATATATAATTAAAGCATGAACATTCGATTATAAATACGAGCTCTGAAATCAATCACATTTATTTTTGTTCTTTTCATTACCTTTTAAGCTCAAAAGGGCATTAGTCTAAATGGGCTATTAGTCTTGAAACAGGATTTTCATCGTTTTGTATAAACGACTGCATCACTTTTTCAGATTATTGCCACCAAATATTAAAGCTCTGTATTATTTTTAAGGAAATTAAACAATGAAGTATACTCAAATATGTGCATCTGAAAGCCCGAATTTTATATTTCATATAACTTATAATTAATTTTTGGTTAGCATACTCTACATCTAATCGGTGGTAACACTATGTAAAGATATTAAGTTATTTAGTTATTTTAAGGAGGAAATGTGCAATGCCCTCGCCGGGACTCGAACCTGGACCTCTCGAATTCGCGTCGAGTGTTCTACCGTTACATTACGAAATCATGAAGAAAGGAGGGAGAAATGAAACAGTTTTATCGCCATTGAAAGATATAGTCTATCGAAAATTCTAAAGATAAACTGTCTTTAAATATTTTGTTATTTTGCAGTTGAATTTAATTGTATGTAGGATACGTGCGAAGAACGTAATAATTAATTCGTAAATTTAACACACAAAATGTTAATTTAGAAGTCAAGCAACAAAAATCAGCGTTATATTTTCAAAGTTTCACAGGACTTGTTTCGATGGTTTTACTGAACCATCATCCTCAGCTGCAAAAACGCGAATGAACGAGATAAGATATAATGATTAGATAAGATAAGAAAGCTTCGACAGGAGATAAACCACTGGCACCATATGTTGATGAAATCCGAACTAAAACATAATTTCTTTAAAAGTAAAGGCAAAGATGGATTGGAATTAGGGTCGTTAACTAGAACAGAAAGATTTTTTTGAATGTGAAATGTCTCTAGAAAATCCAGTTCACCAATGGAAGATGCTTTTTGAATCATTTTGGCAGCAGAAACATTGAAAGTGTGATTTTCGGACCAACAATTTTGGGCAACAGAAGACCTCTATGTTTCCTTTTTTCTAACATATACCTCATGTTCCTTAACATGAAATTTTAAGGTTCTTTTAGTTTGGCCAATGTAAATTAAGCCACACTGGCAAGGAATCCTGTAAATACCCCAGGAATTCATATCCAGAATGGGGTCCTTGAGTATGGAACTCGGAAATTTATTGATAGGAGAATAAACGACCTGAAAGTTAAATTTCTGCAAAATACGTGCAACTTTATAGCTAACTGATGGAAAGAAGGGAATGACAACAGAATTTTTATAATCTCCTAAAACAAGAGTGTATATTTTGGTGTGTTGAGATGAGAATTTTTTAACTGCTTGATTAATAATGTTGGGTGAAAAGCCCCTGTCAACAGCTATTGCTTTTAAATAATTTAGTTCTTCATCAAGCCGCCCAGTCAGTATAGTGGTCACAGAAGCTAACTGCGATGCCGAAGAGCCTGAGTTCGAATCCCGGAGAAGGCATGATTGTAACTGTCTGTTCCTTCATAGGAAAGGCGTTGGTGGCCAACGTATTAGGTGCTTCCATAATAAAGAGACCATCACATCCGGCCTTGTATAGATTAATGAACTGGGTTACATTTGTTCACAATCTGCCATTGGAAATAAAAGTTCTTCATCAAGAGATAGTTTGGAGGAGCAAACTTGAAGGACATGGAAAACATGGGAATAAAATGAAGCTAACTTCTGTTTAGTCGGATGACATGATTTGAAGTTTGGTGGAAGGCAAACCAATGAAGGCTTACGGTAAACTGTAGTACTGAAGTTGAATGTGTTACGTGTGACCAGAATGTCGAGAAACGGAAGAGAATTGCAAGTCTCTTCTGTTGCCCAACATTGTTGGTCCGAAAATCACACTTTCAATTTTTCTGCTACCAAAATTATTCAAAAATCATCTTCCATTGGGGAATTGGATTTTCTAGAGGCATTTCACATTAAAAAAAATCCTTCTGTTCTAGTTAATAACCCTAATTCCAATCCATCTTTGCCTTCAGCCTTTAAAGAAATTATGTTTAAGTTCTGGTTTCATAAACATATGGCGCCAGTGGCTTATCTTCTGTCCAATCTAATTCTGTCCTTATCTAATCATTATATCTTATCTCTGCGTTTTTGCAGCTGAGGATGATGGTTCCGTAAAACCATCGAAACTAGTTCTGTGAAACTTTGAAAATATAAGGCTGTTTTTTGTTGTTTGACTTCTAAATTAATATTTGTTCGGCGTGTTAGTGTATCTTAACATAAAATGTTAATAATAAAAAGATAGAAAATTGTTTTGAAAGCCATTACTAAGAATTAATGCATTATTAAGAGGACTAAACTTTGATGAACTGAAAAACAACTGAAAAAATATATAAATATGTATGCCGAAACTTAATACTACATCGAGAATTCTAAACATATTCTGCTATACTGCTTTTAAAATCTTTGCAATTTGGTTGTTGGAGAGTATTTGGATAAGTGCCAAAAAATTATGCTTAATAATAAAGCCAGACAGATAAAAAGAATTGGGTTAGGAATAAGTGCAAAAGGCATGCTGGTATACTGTGAGCTTAGTTAAAGCGTCAAAAAATCTTAAGAAACAGGTTAAGAGTTTTTTTAAAGTGACTTATAATTGCTTTTTATTTTAATACCTTGGTGTTCTTCGTTATCATAAACATTTTTACACTAATTAATTTCATGCATCTACTTGAAAGCGCCTGGATAGTTATTTTAGATCATATCATATTTTAATATTACATATTTTATCGATGCCATAAATTATTGGTTACGTATCCAGGAACACTACGTAATGCCCTTTGTAGCCATGAAAGGTACAACATGGTATCGTACTATCATTACATAGTTGTTTGCATAAATTACTAACTGAAATAAAATGTTTCTGCTATTATATTTATAAATAACTTGCAAGAATGATAACAAAGGTTGCATTCAAAGAATGTCACATTCAACCAATGTTTCTTCAGGCCACATAAATACATTTTCTAGTTACGTAAGTCATAGCTTATATAAAATATCTACTTTTTAAAGATTTAGAATAAAATGAGAAACAAATCTTAGAACATTCAAATGGCTATTGAACAATGAATGAGATTTTGACAATGGAACATCCCTTCTTTTTAACAAAGAGCTGTTATTCCGTCGGCAAAATGAAAATCAGTAAATCGATTTATATTTAAACACTTGGCATATTTGGTGTCAGAATACGATGATTAACAAAAATATACCGATTCAAAAAACATGAGAAAACTATGTGCATATTTTTGTACAATCTTTTTCCTAGACATTAAATTCCCAAATTCAGGATATTCTTTTTCATTTTCTTTGTTTTGAAAAGCAGCCTCCAAACTTAGTATTAATTTTGAGCTCTATAAATTTTGTTAAATAGCACTATATAACCTAGGTCTATGTTTCCAATGTTGTAATAAGTGTTTTTTATATTCTAGGTGTTTTCTGATGTAACAGCCAATTCTTAATAGTTTTAAATCCTTAAATCCTTTCTTAAATATGTTGGGTAAAGCACCTAAATAATTTAAATGTATTGAAATGTTTCCTGAAGATACTTTAATACCAAACTTTTGTCACAGCTAAAATTTATTAGATTCTTATGCTAATAATTTTTACAGCTCAAGGTTATTATGTATTATCAGGTTTTTCGTTCTTTTTCTAAAAAAATTATTAGTTTCTCTTTGAAACCAAATACTCTGTTTGACACTAGCGAACTTATTTCGTTTTCATTCTACAAACCCCGACTGAGATAGCTTAATATTTCTCTGATGCCTCAGAGACAGTCTAAAAGAACCTCTGTCTATCATTTTTTAAGTTTGTCATGCATTTTATTTGATTTTAAGACTGCCTACGACTCATTAAACAGAAAATATTTAATTGAAGCTATGAGAGTATTTGCAATTTTGGTCACCATTACTCTTACTGAGACAAAACTTAGGGTTAAAATTCAGAATATTCTCTCAGAGCCTATTGTTTCAAATGGGCTCAGACAGAGTGATGAACTGGCCTGCTTGCGTTTTAACCTTGCCCTCCAAAAACTCATAAAACACTCCGACATTAATACTCGTGGAACTATCTTTAACAAGTCTGTTCAACTTTTTTAGTTTGCTGACGATATAGCCAGTCACACACACTCTCGAGTCCCTTAGAGAGGCTTTTACATCTCTAGAGGCTGCAGCCAGCAAAATGCATCTAGCAATCAACCAAACTAAAACTAAGTACATGCCCTGCGGTAATAACAGCAGCCCCTATTTTGAAATTGGGATTAACAGATTTTAAACCGTTAGCATATTTAAATATTTAGGTTCAGAAGTTAATGCTCTCAATGATTTAATGCCTGAGATCCGTAGCAGAGTCACAGATGCTAACCGATGCTTTTTCGGTCTCAAAAAATACTTGAAGTCTAACTTCACTAGCAGAAAAACGACGATTCTAATGTACAAAAGCTTAATCAGACCCATTTTTACATACTCTGTTGAGACCTGGGCAATGACAGAAAAAGCTAAAAGTACAATTTCTGTCTTTGAAAGAAAAATTTTGAAAAGTATTTTTAGTGGCATAAAATGCAACAATATCTGGAGGATTAACTCTGAACTCTATAAATGTTTTAAAACACTAGGTATAGTAAAATATATAAGGATCCAGAGAATTAAATGGACACGACACCTGCGCAGAAGGGTGAAAATCGTGTAGCTGAAAAGATCTTCTCGGCCAGACCATTCGGCAACCGAAAAAGAGGAAGACCTAAACTTAGGTGGTCCAAATGTTTGGAAACAGACTTAAGAATTTAAAAAATAACTAACTGGATGTCCAAGGCCATGGATAGAAGAGCTTGGAATTCTATTCTGAGGAAGGCAAGGGCCCATCCTGGGCTATCTGGCCATTGAGGAAGAAGAAGATGCGTTTTATAATTTCTTTTTTAAAAAATTAATTCTTCCCTTTGAAACAAGAAAAAGATCCAGAACTTATTCACTAGACACTAAGCTATCGCTATAAAGAAAGTAGCTATAATAATTATTACTTTCTTTCTGCAACTTTATAATTTTCTATGGTTCATTTATCGTGAAAGTTGACTTTATTTATTAAAATTTCTCTATTCAGGCTCACAAACATGTGCTTGCGCTTTTCAAGTTTTGTTAGAAGATGATGATGCTTTATTGGAAATGAAAATCAATCTGTTTTGTTTTAGTAAAGAAATAAATCGGTTTTGAATGCGATCATTGAAGAGCATCCATTTGTGGCATACAAACTAATTTCCTATCAATATACACTCATGTCCATAAATTAAGGACAATGCAAAATCAGGCAAAGGAAGAGTTAAAAGCAAAACAAATTTGACTTATTTGTAAAGCTTATTTATTAAACAAAAGATAAAGAGCAAAAAAAATGCTATATGTTTGATATTATTAAAAAAATTAGCGATTTTTTCTCCCTAGAGCAAATTACAAAAAAAAAAAAAAAAAAAAACTATTTACAAAATACCAATATTACGTGGCTGATATGATTGTTAATACATTGTATGTCTCCCAGACGATGCAATACAGTCCGTACAACGCCTAGGCATGCTGAGTATCAAATTATCGATCTGATCTTAGGGGATATTACACCACTCAAAAAGCAATGCTCTCCGAAGTTCCGGTAGACATGTAGGAGGAGGTTGACGGGCTGCAATTCGTCGGACAAGCATGTCCCGCTCGTGCTCTACTGGACTCAAGTCCGGTGAGAATGCTGGCCAGTCCATACGGGTGATATTCTCCGATTGAAGGCATTCGCTTACGATGTTTGCACGGTGAGGACGGGCGTTGTCACCTACAAACACAAATTGTGCACCCATGACGCCCCGAAACAAACGTACATGTTGTTTCAGGATGACGTCCCGATAGATTTTGCTTGTCATGGTTCCAATTTGAACATGCAGGTCAGTTCTGAAACCCAAAATAATTCCACCCCAAACGAGCACTCCTGCACCACCGTAACGGTGTCGTTCAATGATGTTTTCTTGATGGTAACGGGTACCTGGAGCTCTCCATATGAAAGTCCGGCGAGAATCAGACTGCAAGCTAATCCTGGACTCGTCGGAAAACATCACACAAGCCCACTGTTGCGGAGTCCACAATGCATGCTCTCTACTCCAGTCTAACCGCAGGCGACAGTGAGTTACAGTAAGTGGAACGCATCTGATAGGTCTAGGAGCATATAGACCAATCTACCCTAAGCGTCTGTACACTGTCTGCCTTGAAATTGTCGTACCAGTGGCTGAAGAGTGCTGACGAGACAGGTCTGAGGCTGTGCTCCGCCTGTTTCTTTTGGCAGTAACTACCAAATACCGGCCCTCATTCGGCATTGTAACTCTGGGGCGACCCGTGCTGTAACGTCTACTCATATTACCATCATCTTGGAATCGTTGCCAAAGCCTGGAGATGATACTTTGGGCAGTTCCAAGTTCGTCTGATACTTCCAGTTGGGTACGCCCACATTCCAGACGGCCGTTAATTCTACCACGTAAAGAATCATCCAAATGCGTCCTTTGTGTGATAACTATTCGGTTATTGCACTGAAATGCTTATAAAGCGCCTGCGAACAATTTTACTTCTTTGCTTGTATTCCTTATATATCACTCTCTTACACTCTCGTCATTGTGATGTACCATAGGTGTCATCTGGTTACTTTCTGAAATTTGCCTATGATTCTTGAAGATGTGTGTAGTGATTTTACAGGTAATATATTTATTTTAGAGTTCGATTTCCTCGTGACTCCGAATTATCCTTAATTTATGGACATGAGTGTAATTAGTTTAGAGAAATGTACTAATAATACTGAGATAATTTTCAGCTAAAATTTCGTTTTTCACGGAAATAAACTTCATAAATATAATTCTGTTCATTACAGTATCTAAAGAAGCAGATCACTGCCTGCTGTTGAAATATCGGTTTTAAAATTAAAGGTCAATCTAAAATGAGAACAATTTTTTAAATCTTCTATAATGTGATCAGAAAAGTGTTCCGCAGTATTTATATTGATCCTAATGCAATAAGATATGAGAGTTGAATATTTTTAATTTACACAATTATTTTATTTTAATACTTAAATTTATCTAATAATGCACAATTATATATAGAGTTAGTCTTCTTCGCTAGGATAAACTAAATTGGCATACCTAACAAAATTGAAGCGAATTATCGTTCTCTCTGAAAAGAATTCTTGGGAAGGTTTTTAAAAATCTTGGGAAGGTTTTTAAAACAAACCTTTTATTAAATCAGGCCTGGAACATAAATGCACGACTCGTGATTACAAATCAGCCAGCTGCCTATGGCGATGTAACATAAAGTAAAAGTAAATTCAAATTTAAAACTAAATCTAGAAGTCAATAACTACACAAATTAACTAACGCAAAATTGGCTCAAACTTCTCACTCGCGCAGCAATTTAAAAGTCGATAACGACAATGCAAAACCGAATAATTCAATCTTGTCTGAGCTAGCTAAACCTAGTAACGTGGCATCGAGAGGCAAAAAGATGCTCTATCTTAAAATTTTAAAATCTCTCCTTATATAATCTCAAACAAATTTGCATTCTGATAGAAAAACGGAAAGAGAAGTAACAGTAAAGTTCTAAATCATGAATACCTGGTTATTCAAAATAATAATAACCTTACATACTTATGAAGCATTTATTCCCAACATCTGCGTTAAGAAATAGTTACATATGCTTGCCAAGTGTGTAACAGATATACCATGCTCTTGTCATCTTCGTTTCCCCAGGAAAATTTTGTTATCGCTGCCAAAATTTCTTAGAGAATCTCCCTTCTCACGAAATACCACGAGGAAAGGCGTCACCAAATAATTTGTATATCATAATATAAAAATGATCAATTTTACATTTTTTATTATCGCGTTTTCATAGAAAGCAACCAAGTTTTTGAGCTATGTTCATTTTACGCATCGAAATATTCTTCTTCTCAATCTTAAAATAATTTGCTTTCTTCAGTTATTTTTCGTTTCATTTTTGAAGTGGTTCTTGATAATATGATAACAAAATTCTACAAAAGTATACATGAAGTTAAAATAATCGATAAACAAATATCCCACGTATTGATGAAGCGCACAGCTACAATAGTTCGTACACGTGGCCGCAGCAAAAGTTAAAACCTTGCAATACATACGAAATTTGAATTGTAATGTGTGTTTTATACATTTAAAATTATTGTGCAGCTCAGGTGACCAGCATTCTTTATTTATAGCAACTCTAAATATATTTTGTTTTGGACCGCATAGGTAAAATCGACGATGTTCGACATGCATTCTGCTGCCCATGCGTTGAGTTTTTAGGCTTTCGCCACTATTAAGGCTATAAGTGGTGGTCATTTTATTATGAAGGCACTTAATAAGCAGCCACCGCTACCTCCTATGAAGGGAGAGATAATTTATAGCCATGCCTTCTTCGAGACTCGAACCCGGACTTTTCGGTATCGCAGTCGGCTTCTCTAACCAGTATACCGGCTGGGAGTCGCATGTTGAGTATAGATATTCCACTTAAAACAAGGACCCTAAAAAGCAACATTTAGGAACAACACATGCAAGAACACATTTCTTAAAAACAGCACATGTCACATTGAATAACATACTCTCGGAGGGATTATTTACAGAAATATGTTAGAGACATTTTATTTTCAAAATTAAATCTTCGCAATTCTATTACTCTTCCTCATCCACAAAAGTTTATTTTTGTAACAATTATGATAGCATAAATAATTTTAGATTCTACTTTTGTTCGAACATCATAAGTACTTAGGTGAAATTTATTATCACATAAATCAAACATGACATAGTCAGCTTGGCACTGAGTGGGTGATGCAGTTGAAAGTTGTCATTTCGACACGGGTTTGGATTCTGCCAATGAGCTCGTTACATGGGTGCTTTTGTTGCGTTTTTCACATATAACTTAAATATGAAGCATTTTCATTTAGAACGTATTTTAATAAAACACGCGTACGCATAGGAAAACACAAATTCGTAAGCTTTACTTCGTTCATTAGACAAAAAACATAAAATACCACCTTAGGTTTTACTTATAGAATTTATATAGATAGTATGCAATAAAATACCACCTTAGGTTATCTTGTTAAAATCCATTACACCAGATTTGCAAAGCGTTTTACAAAGCTGATTACCATATTTGCAAAGCGCTAATTTATCAGTTTTAAGTAACTAAAAAAGTGGAAAATTTGGTATAACAGACATAATGAAAAAAAAGTACTTATTTCATTATTCTGTAAATTTGGATATCATCCCTAAAAAATCAGATTGCCGACAATGCACACAGTGTGAAAAAAGAAAGAACAAGAAATTCGCTTCTCCGTTGAAATATGATAATGACTGGCACATCGAATCGAAAATCCGAAACTGAAGCGCCATTTTAAAACGGCTACGTCTGCGAGAGAAAATGGCGAACATTTGTGGAATCGCCTGATAGCAGTAACTTTGAAAAGAGTAACAATTTAAACGGCCATCACAACCTCCGATATTGCCCCATTATGACCGTCGCCATCGGTGGCAAGTATCAAACTTAATTGCATTACAGTCTTTCTACTGGGTTTTTTCAGATCGGGAAGTTAGTATTCGAATTTTCCGGTTATTGGAGAGAGTTGCATTTTATAGACCGTTTCCGGAAGTCTGAGCGATATCATGTTTAGTCTCAATTTTCTAGAATTTATAGAGCATGGTATTGTCTTTGTTACTTGAGAAATAGATCTAATACACGAAATTGTGTTCTTATTTTTATTAATTCCATGAGTAAGAATGTGTAATCGTAGAAGAGAACTTTTGCAAAAGCCTTAAACACTTTATGCCTTGTAATGAAAGAGAATTTGACCTTTTCTTATGTTGTCCGTGCATAGTTTTCATCCATTACGATTTCTGCTTACGTTACAGTTCGACATTTTTCTTTAATAATGTTTTAGAAGTACAAAGATATCTCTTGTTTGAATAAACTGAATTGTTATCTTGTACTTTTTAATAACAAAAGCACAATTTGTCAGTTTTTATTTTTAAATACGCACTTTTTCTACATCCTTCTTTTGTATTTTAATGCTTTGTATATCTTTTTAGCTTTCTAAATTTGTGCCTCATAAAAAATATAAAATCGTTTATATCATAATGTTTTATCTACCTTTCAAATATTCCATATCGAAAGCACATTTGACTTTGATTTCTCGCTCAGTGATTACCAGCTGAATTCAGTACAATTATATTTTTGTAACCAGTTGATTAATGGGAAAATATAATGATTATGAAAAAGTAAATTCTATTCAATTTTTCTATATGTCCTAATTTGGGATTCTACCTGTCACAGTTTCTGTGTGTCTCCCCTTCCACCAACATTTTGTATTAAAGTCACATGTAGTGTACCTGATATTTGCACTGTACGTGATATTACTCCCGTACATAAACATGATATTTAGAATACCGTTGTAAAATTATTTAAACTTTTTTATTTATTTTTTTAATTTCTGTGGTGTTTACGTGAAAACTTTTAATGATATCAGAAAATGCTCTAAACGCGTATTTACAGCAAACAATGGCATGCAGCTTCTCTGTAAAACGTCCCTTTCCCTTTAAAACATTTAGGCTTAATTTTCGTTACATTCTAGTTAGAAATATAAAGTACGGTTTGCAGTGAACCATATGGCATAGGAAAACGGCTTTACACATAAAAATATAAATAAATAAACACTTGTGTCTTTTTTTTTACATTCAAACATACTTCTATGTGATAAAAGCTCCAGTAAATCTTGTCTCTGCAATAGTTGCATAGATATTGTTCCTCTAAATAGCCTCCCTAGACGTCAGACAGAATTTTCACAACACTTTACTTAGAAATATGCTATTTGATTTTTTTAACTAAAATACATTGTGTGGAACGACATAAATCATGAAATTTGATTTATATCGTCCCACACAATCATTGTGTAAATGAAAATCATCTGCTGTCCTCGACTGACATCTAAACACACATGGGCACATGCAGAACTTCATTTACAGGATAAGGATAATTATAGTTTGCATTCTTTTAATAATTCAGATTGTTTTAATGTTGATTGGGATCTTCAAATCACTGAATATTGGTAGTTTGACCCTTGTTCGAACCCAGGCCAAAGGGTTCGCTTCAACTTTCTCTTTAAGAGCGCTTCATGAAGCCATCTCTCTCCTTAATCAGATATATTCAAATTTCCAACCTAATCTTTGACGCCTTCATTTGACCTTACGATTATTCAAACGTTTACAACATTCGCAGGATTTAGGTTTAGAGTATCCATTTTTCTTAATTGAAGTTCTCCCTTCGAATCATATCGAAATACAAAGAAAATATTAAAATTAAATTTTTATTACGTATTCAACTTTCTAATCGTTTTATAATTTAAAATGCTTAATTTAATTATGATATATAATTCTTTGTCTAGACAACGTCTCTTGAGTGATTAGGAAATAAGTTTAATAAATAAAGATTTGTTTTCCGCTTTTACTTGTACAGTACTATTCAGCACTTGGAAAAAAAATTACGTTATTATTTATTCTGTAAAATTTATAAATTTAGTCTTGATTTAGAATTGTTTATAATATATAGATGCTGCAAAAACAAATCTGTTACTTAACGATTAGTTTCACGTTTTACAACATAACGTTCACGGAATGTGACTTTTACAGAACATTATTGATTATTAAAACTCTGTGCCTTCATTTGCTTATATCTTAAACTTAGATACTGCCTGCATGTTCTTCCTCGCTTCGCGTATGTATACCTCGCATAGAATTCCTCTCAGATATAAGAGGACAGAGAAATATATTATTTAAAAATTTTAATTTTTCTTCTTGATTGCCGATTCAGGACGTCAGTTTTGAGTTTGTATCGTTTAAATTCCTTAATTTTTAATGGTACGTTACATTTTTTTCAGTAGGAAGTTGGGCCCTTCGAATTTATTTCTCTTTGATACTTAAAGACAAGATTTATTTTCTAAACATCACAATTTTGTTTTTTAACATGAATGTTTATATTCTTCGGAGAAGGTTATCAGGGCTACGGGAGATAAATTTTAAACTACACTAATTGTATTAATTAACCAGAAATTTGCTAATTTTTGTATTAATTAAACATGTAAAGCTGAATATGCTCCTATCGATATGAATAAATAAAATTAAAACACTTAAAATTTTAGTATGTTAACACAAATTTGTCTAATTAAATTAAGTAGTCAAATTTGGTAGCTAAACCTTTTTCCGGATTCGGGCATGTAAAGGTTAATTTCATCCCTGAATTTACTTCAGTTACGTTCTAAATATTTAGAACTGTTTAAAGTATTGATAATAGAAGCACGGTTAATAATTTCTCAAATTTCCTTTAATCCGCTTCTTTATTCTACTTGCATAAATTAATAATCTCAACGGAAGTAATTTGACTTATGTATCTTTCGCAATTAATCTTCTCCCGAGTTAATGGTTGAAAGAAAAACAAAAGGATTGATTTCATTTGAACATAAAATTATTAATTCAAATAATATTAAAAATTGGAAAGAGTTCTAGTACTAAGTGAGCTTAAAATCCTGAAGTAAAAGGCTTATTTTAAAGGAAAGTGATCTATGACATCATTGAAAGTAATTATTAAAATCTGCAGCCAGTGTAAAATTTGCTTGAAATATGAACTTCTAGACTGATTTAGAGATAATTGCAGATTATTTTGAGCATTAGTAATGAAAACATTGTATTAAAATCAATATCATTTCAATGTTTTCATTTATATGATTATTTCATCTCATAATCTGCATTTTATATTTTGTCATGATAACATTCAATAAGCGTTTATTTAAAAAATATTTTAATTTGCTCCAGAATCTTTTACAAATATGGCACATGTTATTCCTTTATTCCTTTATTTTATTTTTTGTTCTCCTTTTGATTAGTTTTCTTAATTTGTCATACATTTTGATTTTGGTTTCCTTGAAAGATAGTCACTGTCATGAATGTCATAATAACAGGAGTTTTTGATTCGTTTCTATAATAAGTCATACATTTGAAAAATTGTTTTTCGAAAGAGATAATCTTTTTATTTTTTCTTAAGTACTTAGATTATTTTCTCGTCAATCAGACGTATGAAAAACTTTTTCTATCTGTATTGCCGTACGAAAAGAATACTTTATTATTTTTTCAAACTGAACTTGAAAGAAAACTAAAACAAAGTCAAGCAGCGTTCTCTATATCAACGTTTTTAATATTCTTAGAATTTTTCGTGATGTGAAAAGACAGGCATATGTCTAAAACCTTTTTCTTGTAAGAAAATGAAAAGTCTAGCCTCATAAAAATATGACAGCGGACCATCAGATACATAATAGTATTCAATTTATTCCCAAACTCTCCGTACGTGCTACCGAAAATTCAACAGGGAGCATTCTTAGCTGCACACACACACACACACACATATATATATATATATATATATATATATATGTTCCTCTCCTTTCCTTCTTTTCAGTGCCTGGCATACAAAATACCGACTGTCGGTGGAGGTGATACGAATGGCAAAAGTAAAGGCATAGAATATGGCACAGGAGGCAAGTTTCTTTCAGAAGAAAGTCGAGATAAATCAACTACCTTGTTAACGTCTTTTCAGAAAACTAGAGAAGTTGGGGATAGAATTAATAGGATCGGGGCATGTGGTAGATGTCATTCTTGTCGCAGGGTACTCCGTTATAGGTGAGAGCTAGTTTGATGTCATTCATAATCATTGGTGCATGCTTATAATTCCCAAGTGCACAAGTTTTCTCTTTTATTTTTGACTTTTCTATCTGTTACTCTGACATTTAATTCGTGAGTGATTATCATACTTCGAGGCGAATAGTTATGGAACTCGAATTTGATATATTTATTGAGTTAGAGCTCAATATCTATTAATCAAAATTACGTATGTGCATAATTTTATTACTATGGATGTTTTTGTGTAGGCTACAACTTTGTAAATGTGTTAGATGGTAGAAACAGATTACATATTCCATATTTAAATTCGATTCTTTAAAATAAGCTCGTTAACTATCAGTATTTCTTTGAAGAACTTTTATGATTGCATAATATTTTTCCTGTGGTAACAGAATTATCTTCAACCCTTCTTTAACTGCATCTTTATATGTTTTGGAACTTTCTGTAACTACATTCTAGAAGAAATAAGGCATATAAAGGTAACTGATAAAAGAATGATGCCCAGAAATGTGATAAACAAAGTGCAATATTTATGTAACATATAAAATGTAATTATTTAGGAGGAACAATTAGTTTTAACTATTAGCTGCAAGGATAAACCTACCTGATTCTTAAAACTACTCTTTATCTAACATTCATGTGTTTCGGATGACTTATTGCCTTTTGATCATTAGCTTCATGTCTAGAATTCAAAGATAAGTGAGTATAAGTGAAACTAAGTTAAAACTTTATTAAGACTATATTTTGCAAATAAAATTTAACACACTTCATCCACGCTACTTTTTACGTCTAGGGAATACAAAGACAATGCTATGTGCAACACAGTATGGTATATACGTAAACAATGGTACACAGTAGGTGCCCACACAATGTTAAGTGTAGCAACAGAAAAAAAAAAGAGATGTGCAACATACAGAAACCTAATTTAACACCTATTCAGTTCGGACTCCCTTTCTCAATTAAGTGCTCACTCTTTGCTTAAATCCAGCTAATATGTATTTTGGGAAGATTGACGAAAATAGATGTACTAAAAAAGGAATTAATAAAAACTGTGTTATTTAAAATGAATTTTATATATGTGGGAGTCATCAACGTCCAATGCTGAATTAGAATACCAGGATTATGACGTCATCAGTATAGCATCACCCAGCGCAGTAAGAATCATCCCAGACAGCGCTGAGACCTGGTCGAGAGTGGAAGGCAGACGTGAGCAGACGGCTCACACGTCTTCAAGAGTTTACGAACTTTAATTGCGCTTTCGATGTTATGCCTTTACATCATTATGTTAATCCTGCATACCGTTAACTTCATCTTTATATACTTTTATTTCTTTCTATTAAATAAACCATTTAAATATTACTTCGTGCTCTCATGCTGTGAATCAAGTCAAATTCTACAAAAAAATATGGCGACCAACCGTGCGGCCTCGAATTCCAAAATGTGCGAGTAGTAGAACTGTGCTTTGAACTGTGAACTGAGTGAACTGTTGTCACAAGTTATTCGATTTATTGGATTACTCGTATAAAGTGTGGATTACCCAATTGACGACGATCATCTGTCGGGTGAGTACAAAACTTTCTTTCCAATATGAAGTTAGTAGAAATTCCAGAATTGGAAGCAGCTTTAAAGAACAGTAAAAGTTCTGAAATCAAAAGTTTGCATAAGCTTATTTTTAATACTGATGGAGACCGAAATAACCGGAAACGATTACGTGAATTTTCTGGCTTTATTTTTAAACCAGATTCCGAAGAATTTAATAAGAAAATAGATACAGTGCAGAATAGTTTTACTTTGAATGAGTTAATTAAAATTTGCAATGTACTGTGCATAAATTCAGAAGGTTTAAAGACGGAAGTCGTAACCCGAATTGTCTCTTACCTATGTGATTTATCTGTATTATTTGAAAATATTTTGCATGAAGAAAATAGTGATATTGAAGATGAAACTATTAATAAAATTTCTGAAGTAATGCTTGATGATAATCAAAGAGACAATCCTGGTTTTAACGAATCTCAAGTAAATAACAGTATGCAGCTTCCAATTCAAGATCATTTTAAACCTCATCTTAGTTTTTCTGATATTGAAAGTATTGTTAATCCTTTTTCTGGTAATGCATATGAAAATGTTGATAAATGGATTGATGAATTTGAAGATGTTATAAATTCTTTAAAATTGAGTGACTTGCATAAATTAGTTTTTGCTAAAAGATCATTAAAAGGTAAAGCGAAACTATTTATTCAGAGTGAACCTAAAGTTAATGACTGGTGTAAGTTAAAAAAGCTTTTGAAATCTGAATATGGTAAAGCTTTTAATTCTGCTGAGTTGCATGAAATGTTATGTAAACGTAAATTAATGCCTAATGAATCTTTAGTTGAGTATTTTTTGAAAATGAAAGAAATGTGTTCGCGAGGTAACATTGAAGATGCTTCATTAATTAAATATGTTATTGATGGTATTCCTGATTCTGTAGTGAGGAAAACTATACTATATGGTTGCGAAACAATATCTGAATTTAAACAAAGGCTTAAAATTTATGATAAAATGAGATCGGATAATGATAAGTTTAAAAATCCGAAAACGAAAGTAGACACTCAAGTTAAAGATAGAAGTAAGCTTTCGTCATCAAACCGAAATCAATCTAACGTTAATAAGGTCAAATGTTTTAATTGCCAGGAATTTGGGCATTATTCAAAGCATTGTGTAAACAAATCAAAGGGTGTAAAATGTATAAAATGTAAGAAGTTCGGGCATTATTCAACGAACTGTCCAGAGCAGACTCCCGAAACACATCAAGCAGCTTTATTACAACGAATTTGTGACAAGGATAGAATTATGAAGACTGTAGAAATAAATAATCATTTAGTTAGTTAATAGTTTAGTTGACACTGGTTCAGATGTAACGATATGCAGCGTAGAGTTACACAAGCAGATTGGTTCTCCTAATTTAAATTGTAGTGATATCACATTAAACGGAATTGAATCAAAGCAAACGTACCCCATCGGCTTTTTTATTTCTGATATTTTAATTGATAGTTTTTCACTTCGTACGAAAATTTATGTTGTTAAGTCATTATGTAATCAAATTGTATTAGGTTTAGATGTATTGAATCAGTTTAACTTCTCTTTTACCGAGAATGGCCTTCAAATAATTTCTCATCGGAATAAAAGTAATGTAAACTTGATAACTGCTGAGTCATCTCGAAATTCTAACGTTCGTTGCATTATGGGAAATTTGAATATTGCTGTCTCATTGAAGAATGCTTATGATCCTTCGCGATCGTCTGGCGTCTCTGTTAATGTAAACAAAAGTCCCGAAAGCGGAAGTAGCGCGACGTTTAATTACCTTTCACATCTGGTGAATGCTATTTCTGTCAACGAGATTGATTTATCGCATATTTCGAATGTAGAACATAAAGAAAGACTGTGTAATTTAATTAATTCTTACCAGCCTCGGAAAAATAGACAATCTGACTTCAAGATGCAAATAAATTTATGCGATGATATTCCTGTCTGTCAAAATAGAAGATACATGTCTTTCGCGGAACAAAAAATTGTTGACGATCAAATTAAGGAATGGTTAAAAGAGGGCATAATAAAGCCTAGCAATTCTAATTATTCGGCGCCTATTGTTTTGTGTAACAAGCGTAATAATTCGAAACGTTTATTCGTGGACTATCGGAAATTAAATAAGAAGATTATTAAAGACAAATTTCCACTACCTTTAATTCCGGAAGTACTTGATCGCTTAGAACAGTCAAAAGTCTTCACGACACTAGATTTGAAAAATGGCTTTTTCCATGTAGACATAGACGAAAATTGCACCAAATATACCGCATTTGTAACACATAATGGTATCTACGAATTTCTTAAAGCTCCTTTTGGTTTATGTATTAGTCCAAATGTTTTTCAAAGGTATATTTATTCAGTATTTCGTGACTTGTTAAATGAAGGTGTACTAATTATTTATATGGATGATATAGTCATACCGGCTAATGATGAAGTTGAATGTTTAGACAAATTAGAAAGAGTACTCAAAACTGCTTCGGAGTATGGATTACAACTAAATTTCAAAAAGTGCCAATTCTTAAAACGTAAAATTGAATTTTTGGGACATGTAATTGAAAACGGAACTATTCGACCATCACCTTCCAAAACTGTTGCTGTTCGAAACTTTCCACAACCGCGTAACTGTAAACAACTACAAAGCTTTTTAGGACTAACGGGATATTTTCGTAAATTCATTCCTCAGTATGCTAAAATAGCTAAACCTCTTAATGACTTACTTAGAAAAGGTATTGGTTTTAAGTTCGATTCCGAACAACAGGAAGCTTTTTGCAGATTAAAAGAAATTCTCTCTCAGGCACCTGTTCTACACATATTTAGGCAAGGATATCCATTAGAACTTCATACTGATGCTAATAGTCAAGGCTTTGGTGCGGTATTACTCCAATTGTCTGATGATGGTAATTATCACCCAATCCAGTATATGAGTAAGAAGACTTCACCGCAGCAAGAGAAACTCTGTAGTTACGAATTAGAAGCCCTTGCAGTAATAGAAGCTCTGAAGAAATTTCGAAACTATTTGTTAGGGACTAAATTCAAAATTGTAACTGATTGTAGTGCTTTTCAGAAAACTTTAGATAAGAAAGATTTAACTCCTAAAATTGCGAGATGGGCAATGTTTATTGAAGAATTCGATTACGAAATTGTACATCGTTCAGGAAACCAAATGAAACATGCTGATGCTTTAAGTAGAAATGCTTTAATTTTAACATCATACACATCCGATGTAACTGAGAAGATTCGATTAGTACAACAACAGAACGAAGATGAACATGTGAAATTGATAAAGAATTTAGTTGAGAAGGGAGAAGAAAATGGATTCTTCCTGAGAAATGATATTTTGTACAAATTTGAAAATGGTAAAGATCTTCTAGTAGTGCCAGAATCCTTACAGAACGAAATCATACAGAAGGTACATAAAAAAGGTCACTTTGCTGTAGATAAAACTGTGAATGCTGTAGAGCAAGAATTCTGTATTCCCAGACTGAAATGTAAAGTTGAAAAAGTAATTGCTAACTGTATAGAATGTATACTGTACAACAAGAAGCAAGGAAAAGCAGAAGGATTTCTTCATCCTGTACCAAAAGAAAACGTTCCCTTGAGTACGTATCATATCGACTTTATTGGACCTCTTCCATCGACGAACAAGAGATACCAACACATTCTAACTGTTGTCGATGCTTTTACGAAATTTACTTGGTTCTATCCAGTGAAATCACCAACTACGCAAGAAGTTATTTCAAAATTGAAGCAACAACAGACTGTATTTGGAAATCCATCCAGAATAATTTCAGATCGAGGTAGTGCCTTTACATCGAAAGAATTTTTAGCTTATTGTACTGAAGAAGGAATAGAACATGTCAAAATTACTACCGGTATTCCAAGAGGTAACGGACAAATTGAGCGAATTCATAGAATTTTGATTCCTGTTTTGTCAAAATTATCACATGAAGATTCAACGAAATGGTTTAAATACGTTCCAGATGTTCAGAGAATAATCAACAGTACAACTACGAGAAGTACGAAATATTCACCGTTTGAGCTTCTCATAGGCACGAAAATGAAGAATAAAGAAGATTTGAGAATTAGTGAGATATTGAATGCAGAATATCTAAAACAATTGATACAAGAACGCGATGAGATGAGAGAAGATGCTAAAAACAACATTTTGAAGATACAAGAAGAGAATCGTAAACAATTCAACAAGAAACGTAAGAAACCGAAACTGTACAAGATTGGCGACTTGGTAGCCATTCAGAGAACTCAATATGGGACTGGTTTGAAACTACGACCTAAGTTTCATGGACCGTATAAAATCATAGCTGTTCGATCAAATGACAGATATGAAGTCGAGAAAGTAGGATGCCATGAAGGACCAAATTTGACATCCATTGCGGCTGACCATATGAAGCCATGGTCAAATTGATTTGATGTTTGTATCAGCTCAAAGCCTAAGGACCTGATACTCTCTCTCTCTCTTTTTTTTTTTTTTTTTATTATTATCTTTGCAGGTACATGATAGTGATGTCCATTCAACAGACATCGAGGACGATGCCTCTTCAGGCTGGCCGAAGCTGTGGGAGTCATCAACGTCCAATGCTGAATTAGAATACCAGGATTATGACGTCATCAGTATAGCATCACCCAGCGCAGTAAGAATCATCCCAGACAGCGCTGAGACCTGCTCGAGAGTGGAAGGCAGACGTGAGCAGACGGCTCACACGTCTTCAAGAGTTTACGAACTTTAATTGCGCTTTCGATGTTATGCCTTTACATCATTATGTTAATCCTGCATACCGTTAACTTCATCTTTATATACTTTTCTTTATATACTTTTATTTCTTTCTATTAAATAAACCATTTAAATATTACTTCGTGCTCTCATGCTGTGAATCAAGTCAAATTCTACATATATATAACGGAAAACTTTGTATTATTATTAGCGAAATAATTACCAAATGTCAAATGCAATATCTCTGGCTCAAAAATATTTGGAAATTTTAATTCAGATAAATTTAGACAATCCTGTGTTAGCTATTACACGCTAAAATAAAAACGCCACTTAAAATAATTAAATTAATAGCTTCTGTCAAATTGGAGCCAGAGAATAATAATATTGAATAAAGATATGTGGACATCAATGTATGTTTCTACATTTGAAAGTCATAATGTTTTGTAGTCAGGGTATAGTACGTGTTTCGTAGTGGTTTCTGAAACCCTTCAAAACACCTTATTAACTTAACTAAAATGTATTATCAAAATGTAATCAATTAAACTATCACGTTGCATTCCAGAAAATTCAGTTATACATGAGAGTAACAACTCTGGTTGTAAGAGTTAAGTGGCAGGAAAACAAATAATCACAACTAATTTCCATCAGAGTTATTTCTTTTGTTATGGATTTTCAATTAAAATTAAAACATCTCAAACATATTTACTTCCGGTAGATAAAGTAGTACATATTAACCTTTAGTCTTTCTTAAAGTAGCATAATATGGTCAAAAGAAATTAAAATAATCAGAGGCAGTGAGTGCTTAAACCAACAATAACAAAATTTCTTCCCACAAATAAAGAAGGTATTTCTTATCTAACTGAAGAATTCATCTCACTAGAAGTGAAAAGGATGAGACAGTCCGGTCGGTTTCAGAATCGGAAAATGGAGTCATCATTTCAAAGTAACGGTACACAAGACCTCACATAATTTCTCAGATCAAAGTAACGAGACTAGTTGCAGGTATAAATCTTTTAGAGACTCACGGAAAGAGAGCCTGGAATGGTTAGATGGTAGTATAGCTGAGATTGTCCGGAAGGTTTCTGAGTCGGGATGGTGCAGAGGTGAAGACTCGAAGGAAGTCATCCTTTGTTGGTAGAAAGTTTTCCGTTGTCAGCGAAGAATTAGCAGGAAAGGAAGGAAGCTCCGCTTCTAAAAGGGAGTTCATTCCCCAAAAAACTTCACCATTCACTTACCATCAGTTGCTATCCAATTCGTTGAATTTACCTTAATATCATCTTATTCTTTTTCTATTCCGAGGCAAAGCTCTCCATGAGGGTGACGCAAAGGAAGAAGGCAATCAAATCAGAAGAAAAATGTGAGTTCTCTCCCAACTGCAGCTCATTTTAAATAGTGCAGGATACCACATTCCAGAAATTGTCCTAAAAGAAGGGAGAATTTTCAGTACCCAATACAAGAACAAAACAATACAAAAATTTCTAATTTTTCGTTATTTATGTTCAATTTCTTTCGTCCTTGACGCCATCCAAGACCAAAAAAAAAGGTAACCCTTCTCGCCCGCTTTCCAATCCCTCCGGAGTCTGAGAACCAGGTTAAATTGCTTAAATTAATTACCTAGCTTAAAGACAGAATTAAAAAGTAGCTTTTGAAAGCTAGAAAAATCATCTCCATTTTTAATGAAAATATGTACTTATTTGCAAATAATTTCTGAACTAATTATCTTATGTTAACTAATATAATATCATTAGAAAGGCAAATTTTTATAACCGTATATAGATTTCAAATAGCTAAATCAATATTTTGTATTTTTAAAGTGCAATAATACTCAAAATTTATTTCAGACGTATATCTCTTTTAACAAAGTTGAGCTAAAACTATAACTCTAATAACTTACTTTTCAAAGTAAAGAAACTATTTAAACAACGAATTACAGGAATTTGACACAGTTTCATGTGTTTGCATATTTGTACAAAGAATATTTTAAGACATCTCAAGAAACAAATTTACTTTTCTGATGGTTACCTCTAGTCTTGCCAAAATTAAAGTAAAGCAAATAAATAAATTGTCAAATCAATTAGTGTAGTTTTTATTAACAAAAATCGCACGACGTTTTTAGGAAGCCATGAGAATAACATAAGGATGCTATCTCAATTTTATGTTCTTAAATACTTTGAATTTTCAATAATACTCATATAAAAGTTCATCATTTTCAAGATGTTTAATTATATTCCTCTGTCAATCAGTTAATCTTCCTTTGTATAAATAAAATAAATTTGCTAATTCCTTTTCTGAAAAGCCATTAAGATCCGGTGTTAACGTTGATGATTTTTCAGTAACAGAAATCAAGAGTAAAATGACAGCAAATGAAAACGTAGTAACTACAAACTATTCTTAACAAAACGTTGTTCTATACACTTTCCTGTTATTAAAGTTATGTTTTTCTTCCTTGTACAAAGTTGAGGAAATATTGTATTCACGAAAAATTTCGGGTACCATATTTCAACGAAAATATCCATTTTGATCGCTGTCAAATGCAATTTAACAATGTTTTTACGTGACATCTCTACGTAAGGACAAAACAAGGGACCCATTTTTCCCAAATGAGTTATAAAAGGGATTCAGAAGAGAATTTTTTCGTGGCATTTGTACGTACGTATGTATGTATGTATCTCGCATAACTCAGAAACAATTAGCCTCAGGACGTTGCAATTTTGTATATAGGGCTTCTATGACATGTAGTTGTACACCTCTCTTTATGGTTGCAATCGGTCGCAATAAAAGTACATAACATATAAGAATAAAAAACTGAACTACAGTTTTTTATTCTTATATGTTGGTAAATTGTGTATTTTTTTTTTTTTGCTTTAAAATTGTTCTTATCTTCCGGGTAAGGTTCTTATGCCTTTAGTTAATCTGCATGCAAAAGTTGTAGAATTATCAACAATTTAAATGTTGTTTAAATGCTGCCAGGCCTAATTTTTTACCATAGCAGTCATATTTGTTTAAATTTGAAACTTAGCAGAATAGTGAATTAAGTCTTTCTACACCTTCAGTGTCTTTTCGCCGAGTGGAACCAAAAGAAAACTTTTAGTTTTGTGCTCAGAAAAATCTGCTTTCTTGCCTGCTGGCCCCAATTTCTTGTTTTTGCTTGGAAACTGTAATTTTAATTGTAAAATTTGTTTTTATAATTGTTTTCACTGTATTTGTTTTTTTATGTTTTTCTATATCTTGCAGTTTTTAATGAAAATATTTTGAGATTTTATGTATTTTTGCCTTGCCGCGAATTGAGAACTGAATTAATTGAATGAGAAATATATCTCACATGAAATTCGAGAAAATAAGCTTAAATGAAATTCCGTACAAGGAAATCATGTGGTGTTCACATCAGATTTTTTCCTTTTAGATCACTCATTTTTTAACCAATAAAATCTCCATAAGAGAAATAAATTATTCGAGTCGAATTTAGTACTATTCAAGTCGAAGGGTAACATTTTCGAAATTGGTTATTTGCTATGCGGATTGGATGATGAATTAAAACTGTTATGTTTCGAGCAATGTAAAACAGCGTGTATGCTTTGCAGATTAACTTAACATAATTGGCTATAATTGTGAAAATGTTTCCCTAAAGACACATTTTAATGTAATTTTCTTCTGATGAATACAAACATTCAGTAGAAATAATGCGCGAAAAGGAAGAAGCTGTATATATAAAATTGAGCCGTAAATTGCAATGTGAAATATCTATCTAAATTGTTAAAATATTTACGATTAAGTCAGGAAATGTTTTATTAGGCCACTGAAGATATGCATTCAGTGCTTTCAATAAATAAATAGAAACGCAGAAAATTGTGGTGCCAGCACTTTGTAAGAAAATTCATCCTGATTGAGTCACTTTTATTACTCAAATAGCAGCTTAAAAAGAGGTGTTTTGAAGTGTTTTAAATACTAATAAATAAAGTTGAAAAGCCGTCTGTTAGCTGAAAGAGAAGTTACTAGCAGTTTCAAGCAAATGGAAAATTAGGTTTGACGCATAGCTGAATAGTATTTATTACCTTCCATATATAATGGAAATTTGACAATACATCACTCTTTTAACTATCAAAATCTGTTATAATAAAACAATTCAAAGAATAAAAATAAATAAAATTATTAGTTATGATAGTAATATTAATAATACACACTGAAAAAATTCAGTTTACAGTCTAAGACTTAACGTAGTTTTCCTTTCAAGTTTCAAAAATTTTTTAAAAGTATTTAAATAGTTAAAAATTATAAAATTAAATAGAGTTTCTTACCTGTATTTGCTGCGTGGATTTCAGTTTAATACCTGAAAAATTTTAAGGTAAGCTGTTACATAACACATGCCAGTTTAAAAATTTGATTTCAGAAATTAAAGATGTGGAACTTGATGTCTTGTATTTAAAATAAACTGTTAAAAAGAGCAAAGACAAATTGTAAGACAAAATTGCTATACGTTGTTGGTAAACACCAAGTAAAGATTTGTGCACTTATTTAATAAAGAAAATACTAAATTATTCAACCCCTACCGATTAATTTATTTAACTAGATCGCTTGCACATGATATCTGCAGCAAATACTTCTTTCAAGTGGCAATACTTTTTGCTTTGGGAGGACGCCGTATCCGCCTATTAGAAATAATAATTATGTTAGAGATTTTCCCTTTGAGTTATTTAAGAAAGTGAATAAACTAAGACTACTGAAAAAAATAGTAAAAGCAGAAAGTTGGTTTAATCAGAAAAGTGATTCTGCAAGTCTAAGATTGATGTGACAAAGGAGTTTGATGGGTAAGCCTCCGCACGAAATACAGCTGGTAGTGATAGGCAATTTCAATGTTAAAGGCTTGTAAACGTGGTTTCACTGTCAATATATGAATACGGTAAGAACAATATATTTACAGGTATTAAAACTGTCAGGAGAATTTTTTTATGGTGACTCATAATGCTGACTCGTTTAAAAAAAAATCCATTAAAATTGAAAATGAAGTTTCCATTTATATAATTATACTATCATTTTTAAAACCACTTATTCCACTAAGTCGAGTCCATCAAAATATTTTCCTCCAATAACAATCAAATCCGAAAATTTAATAAGGAGATCAAAGAGGTTCATTATATTAAAGATCATTAATAAAATATCATTATATTAATAATGATATTTTATTAATGATCTTTATATTAATAATGATATTTTATTAATATTAAAATATCATTATATTAAAGAAAGTACTTTTAATAAGCATGATGAAAATTAATCATAGCTTTGGGAAATGAATGAAGACGAACTTGTAAAACATATGGAGATCAAGCGTATTTGTATACGAGAAAATGAGGAGGAGATCAATGAACTGCAAAAACAATTACCCTCAGTGAAGCTCAGTTTGTGCTTTTCTATAAACCCAAAATGTTTTGATCAGTAACAGCAAACATTCAATATCCAATCATTGTACTTAAGATCCAAGACAAATAAGTATTAAAACAAAGCAAAATGGCAAATGTTTTAAGATCTATGTATAGTATGCATATTTTTCACCGTTATGTGTATGCATATATTTTTATTTTATCACCGCATGCTTATTTTTTCACCGTTATCGCAATTCTGAAAAATCAACATAGGCTTACGTCTTCATGTCCTTATGATAAATTCAGACAGTGCACCTACTTTAACTGTGTCCTTTATTGTTATGATAGAATGCTTAAAATAACATGTAATCATCTTGCTGCATAGTACTCCGCGTTTTCAATACCTTGCCACCTATTTAAATATCTATATATTATAGCATCACATTTTTTTAAATTAAGTTTAGGATTAATAATCCCTAGAAAAATAACTAATTACTATATTTTTCAGTCTATAATGTTAAGGAAGATATAAGGCTATATTGCGTGTAATTTTCAAGTTTTATCCGTATACTATTCGCGCTGCTAAAAGTGGATCTTCGAAATCGGTTGCCTATGACTGATGCCGGTGATGGCGATAGAAATTTTTATTATCTCATCCCCTACGAAAATGACCCTGAAACTAATGGATAACCATGATTCCATTGCACTATGTAACCTATTAAGCTTGAGTTCCCCCATCTCAAACTTTCAGCTGAAAACACTTTGAGATATTGCTGCTGTATGTGACAGATATCTTGAATTAATTTTAAAAGAAACATTTCAATAAGCATATCTCAAGCATAATAGCTATTTGCTGCAGCTGCTGAAAATATTATATTTTCGCCTGTGGCGTTTAAAATATTTCATAATATTTGTCTTTAAACCAGTATTAACACTTTGAAGGACAAAACGCCCGAACCGACCTTTCGTTTCAAATAAAATAGTTATCAAAACATGCTGTAAAATAGACATATAATGTAATATGCACGTTCAAAAATATTCTACATATTTATTTATGTCTCTAATTATAGAAAAACTACGAAGTGTTATCCGTAAAAATGTGTTTTTAGAAAGACCTTTATCTTCATAAGTTCGGATAAATAAGCTCGTATTGTATATCACGTTGATCAGAGATTGCCGTATATCAAAAAGGTTTTAAGCATATTTTATGTAATGACAGCAAACAGCAGACTATAGACAACTGTTTTTGAATTTAGACAACTGCTCATAAAAGAAAACGCTATTAATACATTTTTACATACAACATTATACATTAGTGCACTTTTACAACTAAAAACTATATGAAAGTAAATAATTTACTTTATTTTAGTTTTTGTTGTAGAAACTAATTTTCTTCCTAATTCCTAGTAACACAATTTCTTAAGACTGTTTTCACATTGTAAAATGAGCACAAAAAGCAGCTATATAACAAAATTCAGATTGTAAAACCGTTACCGTATTCTTATATTTTGAAACTAATTAATATAAAAAAAATCTGAAATGTTTCAGATTTTAAATTACGTCCAAAGGGGCGTTTTTTAACATTTTGTGTGTTACCTTTCTTTATTAAATATCATGTTCCTCGCACTTAAACCATAAGATCCAGTGCAACAGCAATATCGCAAAATAGTTTTAAAATGAGCATATGTTTAGAATTTCCGATACAGAGACTCACGCGCTGGAGATAAAAATGTTTTTTCTGCACAACGTTGCCATTGCTCGCTTTGAAATCCTTGAGTTTGTTAATCAAAAATTCGTCAAAGTTTTAAAAAATAGGAAATCGATCATAAAACAAATTTCAAATTTCAAATTTGGTCTTCCACATGCTCATATTCGTTGGAGGATTACGTTATTCAAAATTCGATGACTCTATGTACCGTTATTTTATGACAATGTGAGAAATATACATACATTTACGCAGATTTTCATTATTTAATTTCTTCAAATATAATGCAGGACTCTAACATTTTATGGCAACAGTTTGAAAAGTGAACCGACATTTATCCGTCCGACGCAAAATGCCAAAACGAAACTAATAGTCCTTCGGGATTCAAATCCCTTTGGACTAAAAATTGCGTTTAAATTTGAGTAAAATATTACATATTTTCGGTAATTGTGATGATCATCTAATGAAGTGATCAGTAAAAACAAATACAGTTATTTTTTTCCATGTTTTTCGAAATATCACGGTCATAAAGGTCTAAATTATTATTAAATATTTTGGAGTAATTATTTTATTACGATATCATTATTCTTGCTGTTGTAGCGCAAATACGATTCTGGCGGAATTCATGCGCAGAATATCATGCTTCTCTCTCTAAACTTCAAACAACTTTGAATTTTTTTAAAGGAAGTTGCACTGGATCTTATGGTTCAAACAGCTTTGAATTTTTTTTAAAGGAAGTTATTCTCCGTAGTCTGAATATTTGTGCCGTTCCGCGAGATCGTAATGCAGGCAGGCACTTTGCAAAACAATCTTTTTTTGTGCCCAATTTTTCACTTACAAACTCACTCTAATCCAGGTTTTCGTAAGGCCAAATAAAGTCTCTTGAGAGGCTTTGAAAATTTCGAATTCATAGAACAAGCAGGAAAGTGGGGGATATGAATTGGAAAGGGGGTTTCCAAGAATTATTATCGAACTGTAAGAACTAAATCTCGAGAGAGCTCGTGTGGGATCGATGGAAAGATTTTTCTATCCTCACATCCCTTTTGCTCTTCCGCATCCCGGACTTGCTCTCCATCCTCCCGGTTGTTTCCATGGAAACGGTCCGCATAAGAGAGGAAAGAGGGAAAGGGACGATCAATAATGCGGCAAAATTCTGCAGACACTGCGCATGCTCTATGGATGCTGCAGAGGATGCTGATGATTTAAGGCCTGGCTGAGCTAAATCAGACAAACTCACGAAATTCTCTTCTTTGAGAGAAAAAAACGAAAAAGGTGCATGAAGTTGAGCTCTCTGCTTTTCGCTTCAACAAACGCTGCCAAGAATGTGAGAACAATTTTCCCACACATATTCTTCTATTTTGTTTTTCCTTCTTTTATCAGTTGTAGATACTGGAAGGAAGCTTAGTTGTTGCCACAAAAGAGCGAAAGGTTTCATTAAGCAGACGAGGGTTCTCACAGAAGATTAAACGATTCCTCTAGCAATTAGCATTTTGATAGAAAGTAACTTTGAAATGTTCATAGCACTTAATTTCTTAACAAGTTGGTGTAACTGTTAAAATTAATCTTCCTGCTACATAAAACATTAAATTTTAATTAAACTTGATAAAATTTGACTACAAAACAAACAATCAAAGTTTATTTCAGGAAATAAATTTTAATAAAAATTTCCTGACTTTTTTATAGAATTTGAATTTATTCATTTTAGTCTACATATTCCTTGATTTTCTAGATTCCTTTCAGACGAGTATAACAGGAATAATCTGTCCTCATCTGTTACATATAGCCAAAAATTAGAGAAGACTTTTAAGCACCTATAAAGAAGTCATTATTTTTTAGAATTACGGAAAACAATCCTCTTCATAGAAAGGCACAATTCCTAAATTGATAAAAGTACATTTCAGTGTTACATAAAATTATGTACGTTTCTAAGTTGCTTCATATATTTTTGATTAATTTTTAATTTTTACATTATCATCATTTAAAATCACAGCATTGTGGATATTTAAAAATGTGTTAAATAATTCACTCCAGTATTACTCAATGTAAAAAAATAAGTATAAAATAAATATTAATTTAAATACTTGTTACAAGGTATATTTTACTTTTACTCTTTTAAGCTCAGCAAAATAGAATTTTAAATTCAATTTAACAGATATTGCTTATATTATTAAAAATAAATTAAGGTTCTGAATGAAGCAGATTGGATCACGGATGTGACCATTGAGTATTTATTCCTCTTTCTCCGACATAATTAATTTTATTAACAAACATATAAATGGGGGGAAGAAATATTAGTTATTCTGCCTCAGACAATTACTTTCGCTAGAAAACATTTGAGACTATAATTGCAAAATAAGTTTCTTCTAATTTTAACTGATCTTCAAATTTATTTATTACGTTTAACAGCATTTAATATTTTTTGTTTAGTACATTTAATTACTCAATAACAATTCCTGGTGCAATAAAGCTTTTTATGCATTTTGGAATCATAACAAAAGAAGTTACTCTTTTCTTATAACGTAAAATCGTGCTTTTGCTTATTTTGTCAAATGTCTCGGCAATTTGGGTCAAACATTATTCTTATCATCACTACATATGTTTTTCTAATTAGTTAATTCTCTTAATTTCTAACATTTTCAGATATAGTTCTGTTTCCTTACTTTTACTTATCTTTCTCTGCATTCATTTGCATTGACTTCTCTTTAGTTTGGGCAAATTTAGTTGTGCTTTGTCTGTTTATAACTATATGTTTTTCTATTTTGACTTTGTATGTTTGACCTTATTTTACCTTCAAACTGAATTCATTAAATACATCGAAAAACAGGATAAAAAGTTTCGAAGATGAACAGATATTGCTAAGCAAGATGAAAGCTTCAATAACTTTATTAGCTACAGCAAAGACAAATTTAGGTCTGTTATTTACAATGATAGAATTAGAAATAAGAAATCTGGGAACTCAGATTTTGATGATATGAAGAATGAATGATATCAACAGCACTAGCAAAACAAATTTATCTTTCGTGCATTTATCGTTAATGGTGGAATTAAAGATGAAGCTGAACACGATATTGCTGTTAAGAAAGGAGAAAGGCAAGACGCAAAGATGATGATAAAATTCGCTATTTTTATTTCTGTGTTTTTTGTAAAGAAGCTTATAAGTATCATAAAAAAGAAACTTCTGTAAAAATTCTAGAAACCAATTTATAATGAAACTCTAAGATTTAATTGCAATACACAGATGACGAAGTAATGAATAATATTCTATTTTAGTTATAAATGTTTAATATGCAATAATTTTAATTCACACAGAACACATATCTTTGATCCACACTATAGAAAAGGTTGTAAAAATCTATATTTAATCAATGTTAATAATTTTAATTAAATGCTATTCTGTAGTTATATTTCATCAACTATTTTAGTAATTTTTCATGTTAAGGTTTATAACTATATGTTATAATTATATGTTATAAACACTTAAACATATCAGAAATTGTGACCAAATTGTGTAAATACCATATCAGAGTTTTCTGATATGAGGCAAAATATTAGTGATCTTAACAATTATGAATCCAGATTAATTTGTAATGTATCCAATGAAAATTCAGATGGGACCATTTCTTAAATAATGAAGGGTATTTATGGCTTACTATGTTTCACTAATCATAGAATTCTTGGTTTTCATGCTGTGTAATGATTTAGTTCTGTATATTGAAAGAAACTGAGATCAAGAGACAATGCAAATTTTGAAACGAAGCTTTTAAACCAAGTTTTAAATAAAGCTATGGAAAATCTACGAAGGCACTTTTCAATTATTATTTGTCATACAATGAAAAAAAGGATCAAAATGGGAAAGAAAGTAATACTGAATGAGAAAAATACAGAAAGCTCATTCTAATCTTTACCTCTTTCTCACAGCGAAATCGGTAGGAGATTTTATATTATTTAATCAAGTGTACTTCGGCACAAAAAATATATTATTGTACCGACATCATCCTTAGGTATATAAGCAACCACTGAGAAGCAGAAGAAATGTCCTTTCGGTTTAACCGAAAGATTATTTATTGATAGATTTAAACATTTTTAATCATATTTCGTGAATCACTATCTCAAGCATTTCATAATTTCAAGCACAGAAAAGTATAATCTTAATATTTTTCCCATGCGTGCAAAACATTGTGGTTGTTTCAAACAGGAAAGTTAGCGAATTGATATCATCGCATAGTTTAATATATCATCACAAGATCTAGCAACGTGCTTATTACGAAAATAAAATCCTGTCTTGTATGGTTAAGAAGTTCTAAGACTTCCCAGGTGAATGCTTTGTTCTACCAAAGCTTCTTAAACTCACATAACTCTACGTTTACTATAAAATGTTTAATGTATCATTTAGTATCAACAATTCATTTAAAAAAAAGGCTCAGTTCTTCATATAATGCTGCTTTAGCTTCTAATGCCGACAGCGTCTTGTAGTAATTCATATAGTACTTGTAGTAATTCAAATACACATTGAAAATTCTAAAGTGTCTTTAAAAGCAAAGAAAATATAAAGGAACTGAAAATTCCCTAGAAAAGAACTGAACTTTTTGTCAAATGGTCAGACAATTTACATAGGTTTTGCAATGTTAATGCTGGGCATATTGAAACTTGAATATAAAAATATATATTCAAACCCTGTAGTAATTTCGGGTTATTTTTCCATGTATTACTTTTCCATACCAAAACAGACACATTAGATATAAAATATAACAACAACAAAGAACAAGTTTATTCTTATATACATTTATTTTCATATTTCTTGTTATATCTGTTATTAAAAATGATACTATTAAAACAAAACTGGATCGTTAATATTATTTCTACGGCATAGTAGTTTGAAGAAAATTACCACTCCTTTTCTTCTTCTCTTTACTTGACACGTACACTCTTTAATTTGTCATTGAAATGAAAAACGATTACATTTTGGGCAAAATAACAGACTGTATAAATACCATTAATTTTCTAGTTTCAGTTGATTTAAAGAAGGGAGTATAATTTATTTAATATTGACAGTTAAAGAAAGGAAACACCCTTGTTTGTATCAGTTCAACATGGACCGCAGGTTTAATTTCTTCATATTTCTTCATATTTGATTTCTTATATGACTTTGGATACCATTCCGTATCAAAAACAGTTATAAATGGAAATTCATAGAATTTTATTACAATACGTTTCATTGAATTATCTTGGTTTAACGTTTTTAATTTCTTAGTTAAACTTATACAGTACTGGTCAGACTATAAAACGAACTATAATAAAAATCAATGTAACCTTTTTAAATGGACCTCACCAGAGGCTGAGTGATTAGAACTGATGAATAATAGAGTTCGACCAGGGTTCAAATCTAGACGAATGGGCTGGTTGCATGGTTGGGTTTCGGGGTTTTCCTGTTTGTAAAGTGAGTACAAACCAGCTTCTCTAAGAAATTCCTCTAAGGAACTATACACCTCCTTAGATAGATAAACATCTCATCGTTTGTTATGCTCAGGTAATCTACTCCTTATATTCGAAGCCTACTATTAAAATTTATATTGTTCATTTATTGAGTCATTGTGAAACAAAATAATTTATATCCGTCATAAATAAATTTTATCCGTCACTTTAGATTTATTTCTTTTTTGCAGGCATTGAGAGAATTTTTAAATTAAATTCCATGAATGTTTTCGTAAATAGAGCCAAAACAAACTAAATTTAATCATAATGAATGAAACTGTCGCAAATAGCGTTTTCATTTAATTTCAAGATTAAAATACTTCCATGATTCTCTAGCCTTTAGCGATACCAAATGTGTACTTATTTCATTGTTCCTGTGACATAAACAAAACACTGTGTCAGAAAATAACAAATTTCTGTATCAAAAAATGCTCAAAATAGGTCTTTTAAGATTGACGACCTCTGAGGTCCTGTAGCTCCAAAATATTGTCACTTGAATCTCATCTCTACGCAATTTAAACCCCCTAGTTACACGTTAGGACGATATGTGGCTCTCGTGTTGCGAACGAATCTAAACACGTCGTCCCCGAGAATGACGTCAATGGTTACAGACTCTTCTCACCATAATTCATTGACAACATATATCAGGGAAGGAACGCATGAAGTATCCCTTGGGGAAAGCGATAAAGTTGACAGTGTGGATTCATGGGTAAGGTTTCGAAAAATGTCATCGTATAAATTTACAGCGAGCCGTCACAACACTGCCTGATGCATGGCAGAAATGATTCTGCCACTGGAGCAATCAAATTGACTCATTCATAGAATGCAATTCCTTCGATGCATATTTCATGGGATAACCCTATTCACGGACAGTTATTAGTTTTCTGACCACTTTAATGCATTCAGTAAAATATCAACAGTTCATTTGATGCAGTTTCAGCGTATGCAATAAACATTTGGTTTGGTTTCGAAAGGGATGTTTTTGAACCTTTGAGAGCAGCTGAATCATTTTGAATGAGAATTCGTTGTATATATACTTAAATTGCCTGACGTAGTTTAAATCTTACTCTCTGAATATTCTGATACCCTATTGCTAAAGCAAAGAGTAAAGAAATTTATTAACGTGTAACAAAATTGAGAAAAAAATATTTAGTGCTTTTTTTCATTTGAAAACTTGCCCTAAAATACGATAGAGTTTCAAATAACCAGACTCACTGGAACTTCAGGCAATCTGAATGCTCGCAGAATTTTAATAATTTTTGTCTTTCTTACTGGCAACCAAGTACATATTTACGTTACGCAAGTGAAAGAAATTTATTGTTTCGTTAATCATTTTATTTCAATAAATACATGCAATTAAGGAAATAAAATATTTTGCATTTTTGTGAAGAAAATTTAAATATACATGTTTCCGATAAAATTAAATAAAATCATTTTTGTTGTTGTCTAAACATACAATTTAATTATTTGTGAATTAAAATAAAAATTTATTATTTGCCTAAGACATAAAGGCATTCCTGGTTTTAATTTTATTTTACTAAGATGCAGCAAAAAAAAAAATCATGCTTGTGTTGTGTGTGTGTGTGTGTGGAAAAAGCTATAATCAAAAGCTATAATCAAAGCAATTAGCTATAATCCATTCAAATTTAACTTTTCTTATAATCTATTTATATTCACTTGAATTAAATTTCTTTCTTTTTAATGATTTAAAATAATGCAATAAGCAATATAATGTAAATTCTCAAATGTTATGTCTAATCAGGGACTTGCTCACTAAAGAGAAACAGTGTGTCTGCATGTAAAAACGATTGTTCTCAAAAGATACTAAGAATTTGCATATTTCAACGCATTTAAATTAATTTTTACTTTAAAACTGTGTTTCACTATATGAGCTTTTCATACATTTTAAATCACCAAGAAAAAGGAAAAGCATAAAAATAAATTAATAAGAAGCTGTGTTTCTTCAACTTAAAAACAAGAAAACCGGCAGAAAACTTGCCGGCATGAGGAAAAGTTATCGGAGGAAAATGATTAATCCAACAAATGTTTGTCTAATATTTTAATTTATATGGGGCTCCAAGCTAGATAACAGAATACAGTATTATATGAAAACATATATATTGTTCACATGCATCAATAGAGAGGCAATGGTTAGAAAAATACCTTTTTTGCTCAGGTCCGGTAGATGGAGTAAATATCCTATATTTGTCCTAACCTGCATAAGACCATTTCCGGAAGAGGGAAAAAAACTAAGCAAATAAGTTTAGTGGCGAGTATTCGGAGTACAAATAATTGGAATTCCGTTGGACTTGTATAATAATTAAAAGTCTTTAGAAACATTTCTAGACACCTAATTATACTTAAAAAGAAAAAAAGATACTTATTTTCCTTTCTGGTTGCTTTAAAAGTGTAATCAGTACTCACCCATTCTTGCAAATTTCTCGCTTTAATGAAAAGTTTCTTCTCTTCCAATTACATCACAGACAGTGCATGTACCTATCGTCAGTAGAAAACAGTAAAAATTTAGTTGGTTGATTAATTAAATATTCCAAAAACACTCCAAGCTTATTTGTCTAACGGGAAGAACTCTTCTGTGGGAAACTTACTAAGAGAAGCCAGCTGATATTTATGTTGCACCTAGGAAAATTTCCAAACGCACGTGTGAACAAAGTTGTGAAACCTTTTGGAGCCTGGCCAGCAGTAAAACTAATCTTCTATGATGTTTTAGAAGCTCGGCGATTGGTATTTAATAGTTCATGGGTTGGTAAGCTAAAAATGATGAAGATGGTAATGATAAAATGACGGAGAATAAAAGCAAGAACATAAAAACCTGGGCCGTTTCAAAGCTGAACAAAATCCAAAATACCCTATTTCAATACAAATAAAATTACGTTTAAAGTATATTTTAGTACTAAACATAAGGAATTGCAAATTTAGATAAATGAATTAGATTAGGTTGGGTTTCAGGAACATGGAAAGCATATTCCTGAAACCCAACCTTCCATATAGGTGTCTTTCGCGCAAAGACTCTCAGCCAAATAAGAAATGACTTTGTAAAGGACTTTCTAAAATTAACTAGCCCCCATTCACTTTACACACGGTGAAAATCGGGAAAACCAATCACACAGCCAGTCGTTCGCCTGGGTTCAAACGCAGGTCGAATTTCTAGTAATCAGAGGTCTTAACCACTCGGCCGTTAGTGGGGAGCAAGTTAATTAATAAAAAGTAAAAATGAAATGAACTTTTAAAAATGAAAGTGTTATTTATTTGATTTACAATATTTTTTAATAATTTATATTAAAATGTTTAACTATATTATTATTAGGGAAATAATTAATGGACACTGTTTTGTTATCAGCTGGTCAAATTGAAGCATAAATCCCAAGAACAAGAACTGTGTACCCTTTATGAATTATTTCCCTTACATCCACTTTCTTTTTTCCAACGCTTTCATAAATTGTTTCATAAGATATGCTGTAAAAGAAAGAGCTTTCTCTTTGTTAAAACGGTTTTAAAGTAAAACGTTTTCTTGCCAAATTGAGGTTTTTCTTAGAAAATAGGGTTTTTGCTCTCAGTGTTAACCCTTCTCTATTACCCCATTTACATATATGAGAAGATAACCACTTTGATCATTAAAAAGTAAATTTTTGAGGTCACCACAAATCATTCATTCATAGTTAATGAATTTTACACGCTGGAGGATGGGCTTTTCTATTTTCATAATTTTCTGCAGTAGTACTGAACCGCCAATAACTGTAAATGCTTAGTTATACAAATAATCATGTTATGACTTCTTTTACAAATGTCAATAAACATGAAGACGATTTTTAAAATTTTAAATTTATAATAATATTAATAATATTTAATATATTGTCCATGTATTCAATTTGTTTTCACTGAATTTTGTTACTTTTGAAATGAAAATTAAGAAAATAAAATCCTTCCAGAAACGTTTTTTCATCCAATTAATATTGGATAAAAAATGTTTCTGGAAGGATTAGTAGTTAAAACACTTTAGAGCAGATTGACTTTAGAGACTTTGGAGTATAACTCCAAAAGCTTTAGAGACTTTGGAAACGTTAGAGAGACTTTCGAGCAGGTTTAATATGAAAAGTTTTCATGAGCTTCGAAAGAAAAAAAGAATCATCTAGTTCCTCAGAAAATAAACTGCGAAAGCTAATAATCCGATTCGGGTTCAAATCTCAGAGACCAAGTTGGCTGCATGTAGGTGTTGATTTTTCCTCATGTGTAAGAATACAAGAATACAATCCAGTTTTCTTTCAAATGTTCTCCATGAAAGCATCTCTCTCCTTAGACAAATGCAAATGCTTTTCTATAATCTAATAATGAAAACATAGCGTTGTCTTCTTTTCCTGATAATTAATTCAATTAATTACCTGAGTAATACTTAACGCATATTGCTTTTAAAATGAATGAACCAGTACTTGAACGCAGAAGAAGCAAGCCATTTGCTTGTGTTTCGAAATTCATTCAATTTTCTTAATTGTAACATATGCTGAATACGACCTGCAACTTATTAATTACTTAAATTATTTCCAGAAATGCGTATGGCTCAAAAGAAATTTGTGAAAGAAATAAAATAATCTAGAAGAAAACCTTTGCTTCATCACCTTAGTGTCTTCTGTTTCAAAACATGATAAAAATGCATAATCGCACACATTTAGCACTCTTGCTTGTTTGTTTGTAATATAAGAACATTTATCTTAAAAGAAAAGATGAAGAACGAATGAAAACAAAACATATTTTAAGACTGATATTTTAAGATCATAAGATATTGATTTTAAGAATATATTTTAAGATTATAAGATATTGATTTTAAAATTTGAAAATAAAAGTGCTGCTTAAAAGTACTGAGATTATTTTTATTATAAAACTAATTGAAATTAAAAAAATATCATTAACTGGAGAGAGTATTATGTATATTATATCAGACAAAGTTAGATTAGCCAAACTATTTGGATGAAAAACACAATTTATCGATAAAAACTGACATTTTTCGCCCAAATACTCGCTGTTTACTTTTTCTTCCTAGAATAAAATGTCAACGGCATGCTTTTCTTTTTTGATTAATGTTTTCCTCCTCACTTGGCGCATTAATCTTGCGCCAAATGACACCATGCATCGCCAGGAGATTGTGTTTAGGAAAAAGAGCGAAACACAAAGCGTATCATCCTAATGGTATGTATGGACCGTTCTTTACTTATTTTTCAGTGTGGAGAATTTTTCACCTCATACTTACTTGATGCATTATATCCGATATCATAAAAACAAAATTCTCACTATGTGTTTGTATGCTCATATATCATTTTTTCTTACATCTATCAACCAATAATGCAGTACTATACGTAAACTTAAAGAGCTTTACTTTTGTGAAGCTCTATTTTGTATTTACTATTACGACTCACTGTCCAGTATATTGTGGAAAATAAAGGTAAAACTATGTTATGGATCACTTAAAAATAAAGATTACTTATTCTTCAACAAACTTTATTAACAAACTTATTCTTCAATTTAAACTAGGTCATAAGCGAATTAAGAAAACTCAAGGCCCACCAGTGGCCGAGTGCTGCTTAAACACTGGTAGTTCGGCTCAAGTTTCGAATCTCGCGAACAGAGTATCTGCATGGACGTTTTCGAGGTTTTCTCCATGTATAACGTGTATACAAGCCAGTTTTCCTTAGAAAGTTCTCCACGAAGGGACCCTCCCTTTTGGCATAGAGCCCTCGAGTTCTTTGCAGTAGTCAAATAAACAAACAAACATAAGAACAGCCATAATGTAGTAAACGCCCAAACAGATATAAGAAAAAGGCTTGTGCAAGAAAATTTAAACTTTCGGGTTTCTTGAAAAGAGGAGAAAATATACTACAGCGTTTCCTGCACTGTATTATTACAACAGAATGGCAAAGAAAGCAGATATAAGTTTGCTGTATTACAGGATATGAGAGCATTGACAGTACAAGAAAACTGAACCGTTAATGACAAAGTAAGGGTTTAGTTTAGGTCATTAACGTTGATTTTCATTAACGGTTCAGTTTAGGTCGTGTTGGCCTCCTGAACTATCTAAGGATTGGATTATTCAATTATGGCAAAGCCCACGAGGGCTATCTGCCTAAAGTGAGGGATGCCTTCGTGGAGCACTTTCTAAGGGAAACTGGCTCGTATACACGTTACACATGGGGAAAACCACGAAAACGCCCATGCAGCCAGCCCGTTCGCGGGATTCGAAAGCCTCGGACTAAACTACCAGTGTTCAGTGTCTTTACCGCTCGGCCGCTGGTGGGTCCTGTACTATATAAAAATATTGCAAGACATATATTAGATTTCTATAAAGATTATAAGAAAGCATGTCTTATCGTACTGTCATATTAGCGTAAATAGATAAATTAAAAAGCGTATTCATTACCGGATGTATTATAAGAATACATTACAGTACATGGAAAAATCAAAAACATGAGTAACATAATTCTTAATGTGTATATATTTGCAAGTTCATAAGAATTGTCGCATTATCACCATAGGTTTTGATTTCGAGCGTTTTTCGTGTTCTATTAGCTGTGCCGAAAGCTAATTTGAGAACCATATATTCTTTAATTATCCTCGTTTTCGAATTCAGAATATCTTGGTACCTCACTGGAACAACGGCTTTCTTGCAGCCAAAGCATACAGAATTTAATTAATGCCTTGTTTGATGAAGGAACTCTTAAACATAGGATAATTCATAAATCGACCAATTTCGATCTATCCTATACTTCTGTCTATATTAAAATAACTATAAACGATATATCAAACGGGTGCATATCGTAACAAATAGAATTTCCCTCAAGTCTCTACTCGTATTACAAATTAACGCTTAGTTGTAGGTATAACTATTAAGTAGCAATCATGATAATATGTGGTAATCTAACGCAAGCAATGGAATTCACTAATGAATATAAAGCTTATATCATCTTAGAATTCGATAAACGCCAGCAGATTGCGATAGTACAATGGAAATTCCGTACGAATTGTCATACAATACAGACATGAAGGCGATAGGTTTACAGTAGTATATAATTGCGCAACGGAATGTACATAGTAGTATCGTATTCTTTCTAGAATAATCTATCATTTAAACGATTAAATATTTATTTTTACCCTCATTTATTACACATTTCAAAGAAAAAATATTTTAATTTAAGGAAAATGCTACAAGATTTTTGTTGTTGAACATTTAAGAGAATTGCAAGTGACATTTAAACGAATTTCAGAAATTTTCAGAGATTTTGAAATACTTGAAAAAAATCCATAAGTAGATCGAGATCCACACTTTTAAGTCTTCTTCTACCCCTGTAGCGATAAAAGACCAACCAATCAACCTCTCTAGTGAACTCATAGACTTTGCTTTTAACTGCGGTTTTGAAGGGTGTTAGCTAGAATGGAGGTTTCACCAAGTTGGATGGAATTGTACTCTAAACTTCTCTTTCTCTTACCTATTCTTTTCCAACTTCTCTCACCGAAACCAACAAAGAGAACAAAAAAAACTTCCTTTTTCTTAGACGAATGGTATTTCTCGGAGATTATAGAGAGAAATGGCGGAAATGGCTAAAATCCAGGAAGAAAAAGAGCAAGTAAGAAATAGTTTCCTGGAGAATAAATGTCTCTGGTTTTCAAACGGGGAACACCATGAAGAACTTGCTGCATCCCCCCTCACACTTTGGCATTGCCCTCGGTTGTTCTGTTAAAATGTCAGTTCCCCGCAAATGATATATGGGAACGCTTTATTTTTGTTAAGAGTTGGGCTGTTATTGTTTCGAGAGAAAGCTTTATTTACTTCGGCGAATGTTCACTAAGCTTCAAAGGAAGAATGGATGGAACTGTTAAATGGGGAAGATTTTTAAACAAAAGATGTTGTAGTGCAGTCTTAAGCTAAAGCTCGTTACTAAAATGCCGTTGGATTATTTCCCTTTCATCTAATAGACACTTTATTGTAGCTAGCATAAAAATAAATCTCTCTTCCATTGCGTGTATGAAACAATGTTTTGGATACACGCAGATGTGTTAATTTAATTTTGTGGAATTGTGGTTTGGGATTCATTTGAATCCAATATTTAAATTAATGATTTTTCAAATTGTTAAAATATCATCGGGAATATTAATCATGATTTTTTATATTTAGTGTATTATTCATGAAACTAATATTTTATTCTTAATATCCTCATCTTAGTTTACGGCTAACTTTCAACTATAAAGCGAAATACATTAACGTTATCATTACATTTGTTAATAAAACTTAATTTTACTTTTTGATATTAGTACCTTTGTATCTAAAAACAAGCAAAATGTATGATGACTTCGGTTGTAACACAAGGTCATTTATTCTCCTGATCAAATCGTGAGAAAATATTTCAAGCTATGAAAATAATCTTTTTTTAAAGTTTTGAGTATCTAAAGGTTTTGCGAATGAATAAATGTCTATGATTGAAAACTACACATTATTCTTCACATTATTCAAACAGACACATTATTTTTAAAACATTTTTATCTCCAGCGTGCGAGACTGTGTAGCGGATATTCTAAAGATAAGCTCATTTTAAAATTTTTTGCGATATCGCTGTTGAATTGAATTTTATGGTTTAAGTGCGAAGAACATGATATTTATTAAATAAAGGTAGCACACAAAACGTTAAAAAAATGCCCTTTGGGCATAATGTAAAATCTGAAAGCTTTCAAATTTTATTTTTATCTTAAATATTTTCGAACAGTAAACAAATCTTACCTAATTAAGCTATTGATATTATGATTCCTAATGAATACCGATAACATTAGAAGAACATCAATTTAGAATTACTGACTAGAAATTATTATTTGCAGAATATCATAAATTCAGAATTTTCTGTCTCAGGAAAATTATGATTTCACACGTTAGGAATATCTTTTCATTCGATAAAATTGTGTTAAGTCACATAACTTCTACAGTTCGTTTCAGTACGTATTTGCATATTAAATAATGCTTTTATTTTATAAGGGATATTTAATAACATAAAGAATAATTTACTAATTTAGAGTATTTTTTCATAGAAGATGCTTATAAAAATTTTAATTTTATATGTTTTTAATAAAAGTATTTATGTGCCCATATCTATTAGGATACGAATACCTATCTCAGTTGATCAACTTTTTTAATTCGTGCATGAAGTCCACAACTTATTGTTCAAGCAATTTTTAGTCATTCAGTCTTTTCGAAGCATGCTAAATATTAGAACTTCAAAAAACTCATTTAAATTAATGTCTTTGATACATTTAGTATCTTGGGGCAGGTAAATGGTATAATCCTTCAGTAATCTTCCATTGTCTCAAGATGCCTGGGAAATCAGTTTGTTTAATTCTGAAATTCAAAATGGCTCGTTTCTTCTTCATACTATTAAATCTATAACTGCTTATACGAATTAAAATATAGTTATATCAAGAGAAAACGACAGGTTTTTCAAATAAGTTGAGAGATTTAGTAAAATTTGTAAATATATTTCTTTTCTTTCTGTTTTGAAAATTTTTAAAGCAAACAGCTTTGAATTTCGGGGGATAGTATCAAGTTAAGAGAGTTTATTGATTTATTTCCTTAAACGTTGCTTAACGCTTTGAATCAAAAAACATTCTTTTACTCGCAGAGAGAGCAATTCGAAATTCTCAATATTCGGCAGCTATAAGTACTTATTTCCAATCACTATATTTATAAGTCATAGTATCTGTACGTTGAGATTAAGATCCTTCGCTCTACCTGTACCTTTTTTCTGGTGTGAACTGTCCACTTTTTAATGTTGAAATGAAACCTCGAGCCCAGTTGTCATTAAGAGATATTAAAGAATTAGTTAAGGATCATTAAAGACAAGTATTTGAAGTAAGCAGTAATCAAAAATTGATGAATGATTGCGATAGTTTTTGAATTAAAAATAAATCGACAATTTTCGATTTCGGCTTCCAGTACGCAGTTAATAATATTCTGAACCCTTCATACTTTGATCTTCAGAATTAATGTTAAGTGCTAAAACTGTCATGTAATATGAAAAATTAAACAGTTGACTTCCTGAATGGAAAGATGGAAAGACGGAAATTTTAAGAACTAAAAATTAGTTGACAAAACATATAAAATATTATATATATATTTCAGCTGGGAAAAGCAAAGATAAATTAACTAAACATAACATGCACATTTCTAAACGAGGCCCACTAACGATGAAGTGGATAGAAATTTTAAATACTGGTAGTTTACCATGGCCACGTTTCAGCCAAGAGGTCTGACCACCCATACGTAGCTTCCTGAGCTCTAAGCCATGTGAAACTATAAGGTATTTCTCCCGCCTTCCTAGCATGTCTTTGTGGTGCAATGGTCAGCACACTCGGTGCGTATTCAAGAGCTCCGTGTTCGAGTCCCGGCGAGGGCATTACTTCTTTTTCATCTCTCCGGCTTCGAAATAACCTAATGTCTCTACAAAACTACGTCTCGCATCATTCCGAGAAAGCTTCATGTGGTTGTACCACCCCAGAGAACCACTTAAAACTGTCAAAATAATTCATATTCACCGTATCATTATTAAATCTGAAATTAAATATGAATAAAGCAGCACATTTATTAAAGCTAGGTTAAAAAATAATGTTATATTTACAATTAGTTCTATACTATAACTTATTGACTTAAAATTTATTAGAATAGAAATTGAAATTCATAACCGATACTGTATTAATTTTTGCATTAACTATTTAACTAGCAATTTTCACCCCCATTTATATTCGTAAACATTTCATTAGTTTCGCCAAACAGCCTTAGAAGAGGTTCCAAACTATTCCCATAATGCAAAGTAATTCATACTTGAAATTTATTGTTTTAGTGTCTTAGGTAACAGTTAAAAGTGTGTTTCTTAAACTCATGTCAAATATTCAAAAATTCATAATTTTTACCTTAGTTATTAACATAACAACATACTGAAATTCCACTTTATGAAATTATGACTGACTTGAACCACGCTAAAGCTTTTTATAAGCCCACCATTCATCGTTTCGTTCAGCGTAGCAGTTTCCATGTGCAGCACTATACATAGAGTTTGATGAGAGCAAAACATTTAACATCAATTTTTCTTTCTCTAAAATTTGAACCACAGATCATCTAAATGTTAGTTGGATAGTTATTTACACCATAAAACCAACACGGTGGAATGAGATTTTTTTTTACATTTCCCATACTTGAAGACGATTATGAAAAGGCACGAGATCTAGTGGATCAAATCAGGCCATAAATGAAATCAAATAAGCATAAATGTTTTATTTCGAGCTTCTTTAGAACGTTTAACGTATTTTTTTAAGGCTCATGTGAAAGGAATTTTAGTTCTATAAGCTGAAAAAATGTTTGAAATTCTTTCCTTGATAGAACCTGAACCTTATCGAATTGTCTCCGCTTTTATTTCAGGACAACTATCAGATACTTTCGATTCCAGTATTAGAAACTCAAAATATATCCATTTTGAGAGAAAATATTCCTCTGGTCATTTTAAATCTTGCCATAAAATAGAACGTCCATAAACTTTGCCATTTAATATCCCCGCCAGCTGCCATTTGAAGGAAGGTAAGTACGGAACTTTCCCGCCTTCAGATGACATTCCATTTTTATTAAAAATGTCGCCTCGTAAATATAACTCTGCCGTGTTTTGACAACGGCTTTTACCTTCCTCAGGGTGTACCATCTGGCGAAGTCGTAGAATAGAGTTAGGCCCCGAAATCCTTTCCAAAGTCTTGAAATTTCACAGAGAAGTCTTTCTCTCGTTGAAATCGCAAAACTCTCTCCTTAAATGTAAATAAACACTTCCGGGATGACACCAACAGCTAATTTGTTCCTATCCGCCGTCCGAGGAATTTGCTCTGTCTGAGTGTAGATTAATTAGCTGTGTCTAAGTTTCTGTTGTAGTAGATTAAGAGAAGGGTTATATATCTTTCCGGATTTCGAGGCCAGTAATTGTTAACTTGTATGCTCAAAAATTGTAGCTAGTACTCTTGAGGGGGAAATTCATTTACTTAGTGTCAGATGAAAGGAAAATTTTAAGTTTGTAATGAAAACTAAGCAATTTTGGAAAAGCTGGGTTTTCTATTTAAAGACCTTTTGTTACAATACAGTACATTACAATTTAATGACATATCAATCAGTTATTAAATAACGATCAGTTGTATTTATACCCAGGTTGTCTTTAAACGTGTCATAGCCTAATAATAAATAATATTCTATAAATGTTTCTCAGTGAAGTTCTTTATTAATTGAATTAATTATATTGATTGCGAAGCATGAAAACGTAACACAAAAAGAAAACGTAACAAATTTGTTACATAAATCTACCTAAAATTCTTCCCTCTAATTCATTTATTTATGTAGACAATATGGATTATGTCTTCCTAGTTTCGAATGTTCCTTACCATTGTTCAAATGTAACTGACTTCGCATTGCAGTTAAATCATCTCATGTGGGAATTAATTTTATGATTTCAAACTTCGAAAACAAATTTGGATAGTTATTTATTAGAAATACAATACCAAAATATATTTAAATCCTAGTTATATGTGCTGTCTCTGAATATATTTATGTGCTAGTTAAATGAAAATTTTCCCAGCTGCCACTATTTGTCTTTCACCGCGTTAGATTTAGCAATTTTGTACTCTTTGGGAAGGTTATGTATCGATGAGTCTTCACATTCAGTTGAACACATATGTCTTTCAGCGTTTTGCGAGAACATACTTACACAACACATGGAACACCCAGTACGTACTGTACTGACAAAGAAAAACAACGTTTCTGCGAAAGCGTATGAATGAATTTTTGTATTACTATTGAAATTAAAAGTAATGAAACACTTGGAATGCTATGGAATGCAATCATGGAGAAACGCTTAACGGTACTTCAATATTTCAATGTTCGAACCACTTTAAAGGTGATAATATGCAAGTGATAAGCAAATCACATTCTGACAAGTCACCCATTGCGGTTACAAGGGTCAACATAGCAAAAGGAAAAGATTAATATTTGAGCAAACATCCTAGAAAAACTATTTCCGTTGTGCCAAAGACTTTTTTGTTTAAGAACCAGTATATTTTGCTTTAGGACAGTACCTGCCCTTAGGGTGTTGCTATGACACTGGCAGCACTCGTAGGTGAAGCTTGCATTCTTTTCTCAAAGCAAAATGCTCTGTGTAAGAAGAAAATACTGACAGCCAATATTGATAGTTAGAAAAGATATTGCACATTTCGTAAAGACACACGTGGTATTGTTGGTATTATTTATAAAATCTCTTAAAGAAAGGTCTTCCGCCCCACCCAACTTAGACTCCCAGAAGACAAAGGTAATTCGTCACAATCACTACCACTGCTCATACCATTGAACACACCACTCTTCCAATGATAATGTACATAATAAAAAATGTTTTTATTTCGGACGTTCCTTCAGAAGATAATCAAGACCGACAGCTATTAAGAAATATACATTATGCGTTAAAGGACATCCATTTACATGCACATTAAAAGAAATTACAGACATCATAAGAAACGTTTTAAATACAAAGCACCAGAACCAGATAGTATCAACAATAAATTAACTTAAATAACTCAAAAAAAAAAAAAAAAAAAAAAAAACAGAAATGTCTTGGTAATTTTACTGGGGCAGAGATTTCGACCCGACCTCTGACCAAAAGGAAGGAAATATAGCTACAGGCAACACGGTGACCATTCTTATTTATCATTACAAAGTCCTACAGAACAACATCAAATGTGGCACTCTGTGTGCTAGTGGGAATACTCCTCTGCACATAACGGCACAAATAGAATTTTCCAAAGGCAATCTCAAACAGATCTGTTCCATAAAATATAAAAACTTTGAACTTTCATTTATGAATCTGTTTGTCATCCATACAGAAGGCACCCGGAAGTAAATCCAAAAATCACTTGTATTGCAAAAGATGCAAAAATTAGAGACTTCTCCCATGCACGTAAACAGACGGCTCTAAGATACAAGGAGTCGGATGCACATGCTTTCTACATACAAATTCCCATATAGAGTAATACGAACAGCTAAACTTGTATTTTTTTTATTTTACGTATTCCGTCTTTAGGCACTACACGTCAAGAAAGGGATGCTCCTTGGAGGACGTTTGAAAGGAAACTAGCTAGTGTCCATGTTTCAGAATCACAAAAACGGCCATACAGCCTGCCACCAAATTCGAACATTCACCAGAATTCACCAGAATTCGACCCCCCGACTGAACTACCGTTTTACTGCTCGGCCTAAACTTGGAAATGAAAATAATATTTTCCAAGCTGATTTATAAGAAATAAAATCGGTTTTAGAATAGTGGGCCGAAAGCGAGCTTAAAAATTTTAAATATATACAGATTATCATTTCATAATTCTAGCTATGAAATATATTACACATAATTTTCCCATCATCCAAGATATCTATGACATCGAATCTTGACATACACCCTACAGTTTCATGGGTGAAAACCTATGTAAGGATTCTGAGAAACGAAGAAGTGGATGAGGCAGCAAAATCCTTTATTATCGACATAGAAATAAATCTAATAACTCTGTCTTTGCCCAAATCCTTAGCTAAAACACCTTCAGTGCCTGCGGAATTATATATAGGAGGAAGAGTGGAAAAACAGTAATAATAGAAGTAAACTCTTTCAACTTAAATCTCACGTCAAAACAGACAGAACCGGAAGGAACCATCTGATCTGGCTAAGATAGGTAGAGAATGGGACGATCCAAGCTACTGCATCGTTAATTGCCCATTAACATAGAGCTGTGATTTAAAACTCCCAGAGATTAATTTGTACCAGTGTCTACAAATGTCATTAAAAACCAAGCAACCAAGTAAAAAAGGCCCGTTAGCTGTAAAAGGTATTAAAAACAAATTTCTTTTACCTTTATTTCTTATTTTTAATTTCTTTTACAGTTACTTTCTACAAAAACATTTATTTTTAGCCCAGAGGGGCGGTAGCCCAGGAGAGCTATTAGTCTCGAAATGGCATTTTGTGGCGTTTCACTATAAATGGTGGATCACTTTTTAAATTGTTAATGGTATAACCAGTATCTTTTTTTAATAAAACTATATTTTCGATATAAACGATAATGATAAAAATCGGTAATTTTGCAATCCTTAACATTAATTTACTTCTATACCTTAGCTACGAAGTTCTCTTACATTAAATTAAACGCTCTTAACACTACATGGAATGAAGTAACTCAAGCAAATTCATTAGCGATTATCGAAAACATTGTTATAAAAAGAGCATTGATATATTGATGAAAATTGTGAAAAAATAAATAAAAAGTCAAATTATTGTAAAATTATTAATGACATAATAAACTATAATCTTCAAAAGTAGCTAAAGAGTAGATATTTAGAGGAAAGTAATTATATTTCATCGTTAAATTACTAGCTGTATGACAATTCTGATAACTAGTTAGTAATTTAGATTAACAACTGCTAATGAGCAATTTATTGATTAACATTCATCTGCTTTTCGGTAATGCGCGTATCTCTATGTTCCAGTCTTAGTCTTTAAACGCATGTCAGTTATACAAGGAAAGTCCCGATTTCCTTTTCTAAAGAAAATTTTTAATTGGATGTTGAGTACTTTTTAAGAAATTATTGCGCTAAATGGTATATCATAAAATTTGTGTTTAAATAGTTTCTAACGTTGTATGCATTTAGAAATTAATGACAGTTTTCAAACGGTGTTTACAGTAAAAACTTTTTTTTATTTCTTCAAAGATTTTAGTTGCCACATCCACTACGTGTGCTGGGAATATAGCAATAATAATTTTATAATTATGACTCAAAATTATCAGAATTAATGTAGAATTATTATTATTATTATTGCTTTTGTTGTTGTCAATCCCTGATTTTATGTAAAATGAAACATGTACAATTTTATTACTGGAAATCAAATTACAGTTTTACCTATAATATTCTAGTCACAACTGGAATTGTATATCTATTCTCTTATAGGCCTACTTGCATTCATACAGTTATGATATTATTTCCAGATCTGATTGCTTATCATTGGAATAACAATAAATTTCACAAAGGGAATAAAGCCTATTTTAGTACTTTTATAACAATTGTATCTGCTATTTCGTTAGGTCTAGACTTAAAGTGGAAACTTATAGCTACTATGATTAACTTTATTACTGCGTCAAACAATTTTTTTCTCTCTCCTTTCGGCATGCCTTCGCGATGTAACGGTAGCACACTCGGCGTGTATTCCAGAGGTCCAAGGTTCGAGTCCTGACGAGAGCATTGCATATTTTTCATGTGTGCAACATCAAAATAACCTAATGACTCTATAATATTAGTAAAGTTAGGTTATCATCCTCACATTATAATCACAAACTATCCTCCACTATATTAAAATATCCATTAATCACTAGAAAATTATAGTTACAAAATTCAGAACGAGCGCAAAAAGAATTCAACAAATGCAGGACAGAATTCAGAACAAGTGCAATCTTTTTCTCTTTGCAGGCATGAACTCACCTATGAAGATTGATTAATAGCAAGAAATGCATATATTTTGCCAAGCTCTAATTCTATAGACTTAAGTTACAGATTCCTAGCTTAAATTAGATGCTGACTAAGTTCGCAAGAAATGTGACTTAAATTTCATCTGCCGATGCAAGGATCAACAAATATTTTACTTAATTAGCTCACTTTTTCAACTTGATTTGCCATTCACACTTCTTGAGTTGTTTAATAAATGTTGACATAATTGCAGCTTTTAAAGTACTACTGATTGCTATTTAACCCTATTATCTTTCTCTTTTATATAAACATTTCCGTACTGCTGCGTCAAAAGGCTTCAATCAAAGGCAAACGAAACGGACAGAGCTAAAATATAAATATAAATTGCCAGTTTAAATTTACAGTGTTATTTATAAGCTTACTTCAAAAGTGAAATAAAATTAACTATTGCTTGTTTAACTAAACACATTAAGTAAAACAAAGCATATAAATCTAAAGGAGGGGTTGACGTCATTAAGAACTTTCTTAGGGAAACTGGATCATACAATACATATCGGAGAAGTCACGGAGACACCAAGGAATCAGTTCATTTGCCAGCTCTCAAACCCTCAGTTTATTGGACTTTTGGATGTTAAGTTGTTTCTTCATAAATAAGAAATAAGTTTCTTCCCGTCTTAAGAATTCAACTCCGCAAATCTTAATCTATTAATAATAAAGTAGAATATCAGCATCATTCATGCATAACAATACAATGATCTTTGTATAAAAGTATTTTAGATTCCTGAGTATTATGTGTGTACTCTTCAGGACAATTATCTGATATGTCATTGGTTTAATTAATTTCTAATTAGATGGAAATTTTAATTGGGAAATTTCAGTCAAGGCGAAAAGAAACTCAAAGAATCAATTACTATATAAAAAGAATTTGCTGAGTTTCTTCGGTAAAATAATGTTTACAATAATCTCCTATGTTTATTGAAGCATTACAAAATAAACAAAATATGAAAATGAAGATATTCCTTCATCTTTATAATTAATTACTCATGAATTTTAATGATGAAAGAAGACTGTTGAGTGAAAAAGAAATGTCTTAGCAACTCCGTTATTAATTTTCACTCGTAATTTATGCATGAGTTAATTAAAACTTCAATCAAAATTCAATTCTTTTTTTTAGAGTTTTACAAGATAACGACTAATTAAAAGAATTTAGCAAATAAGGATGGAAAAAATTTATTATTATTAATGAAGTTCCAAATTACGCAGTTGATTGAAAACTCTTTGGAATTTTCTTTCAAGAGATGACATTTGATATCAAAGTGAACGAAAAAAATTTCTTTTTCACTATTAATGGTTTGAAAGTAACTTAAAGTGCACCTTTCATTACTTGGCAACGCATAATTACTACTCCAGAATTCAATTAAATATTTTAATCTATGAGTTATTGCATAAGCTGAATTGTAAAAGTGTATTATTAGTCCAAAAGACCGTTAGCCCGAAAGAGCTATTAGTCTCCAAACGGGATTTTGAGTCATCCATTATAAACGGCTGTATCACTTTTCAAAAGATTGCCACCAAATATTATCGCTCTTTATTATTTTTAAAGAAATGAAATACTGAAGAATCTACATGTATGTATCCTCGCATTGTGGCATTGTAATCTATTTCTCGCATTGTAAAACGAAGATGATACCTAGAACCATAAAATTCTGAATAACGCATTTCCCCACCTAAACATATATACCTCAAAGCCCTAATTTTGAATTTCAAATTTTATATTTGATATTTCATAAAACTTTAATAAATTTTTGATTAGTAAATTCAATTATCTGAAAGGGAACAGTAGCAACACTGAGCTGAATAAAATATTTTTATCTCTGCCGCGCGAGACTGTATATCGGAAATTCTAAAGATACGATGTTTTTCATTTTGTGATTAACTTTGTGTTGCATAACTGCAAAGAACAAGATATTTAATAAATAATGTTCAAATAATAAAAATAAGAAGACAAAAAAAAAGAGGTTTGCAAGCCATCTTGGTAACAAAACTGATTTGATAAACCGAGAAAAGACTGAAAAAAGTAGAAAAATGTATGCCAACACTTAACACTGCATTGGGAGCTCTAAACATGTCCTGCTACGCTGTTTTAAATTTTTTGTAATTTTGCTCTTTAATTGTATATAGCGTTACTGCGAAGGAAATTGTGCTTAATAATAAAGATAGCAGAAGTGAGTGCAACAGCAGACTGGTAGACTGGAAGATCAGTGAGATCGGAAAAAACGAATCCTTTTGGGTGATCTTTGAAACCTTAAACAATTCGGATTTTAATTATTTTTTTTTTTAGTCCAAAGGGGCTTTATCCCTGAAGAACTATTGGAACCCCATAAACGGCGTATCACTTTTCAAATCGTTGCCACCGAATACTATCGTCCTGTATTATATTTGAAATAATTAAATAATGAAGAATCTGCATAAATGTATGTATGTTTCTCGCATTGTGATAAATCAACGGCACCTAGAGCCATCCAATTTTGAATGATGTAATCCTACTACGAATATGGGCATCTGAAAGTCCAAATTTGAAATTTGGAATTTGTTTTATTATCGATTTCATATTTTATAAAACTTTAACGAATTTTGATTAACAACCTTGAGGATTTAAAAGCGAGCAATGGCAACGCTCTACAAAGAAAAAACATTCTTATCTCCAGTGCGCGGAACTGTGCATCGAAAATTCTAAAGGATATGTTCATTTTAAAATTATTTTTCTATATTGCTGTTGAACTGAATTTTATGGTTTAAGTGCGAAGAATGTGATATTTAATAAATAAAGGTAGCAGAAAAAATTTTTAAAAAAAGGTCCCTTTGGACGTAATTAAAAAACTGAAACCTTTCAGAATTTTTTTTTGGTCAAATGTTATGACTACAAAGCATTTTAACACTTAGAGTGTAGCACCTTTCAATGCATGACGCAAAAAGCATTTCCCAATGATCATGCATCTAAATAGTTTTTGTGTGGTTAGCCATAGATCCTTTCCACATTTTTCAAGTTATTGTAAACACGATAGGTTTTTAACATAGGCACAATTATAGGTCACTGATACTTCTTAACAAAAAGGGAAGGAAACTTAAATGTTTCTAAGGATTTGAAAGAAAGAAAACGTTAATTGTTGAGAAAATTGTTTTCCACACTCAAGTAAGTCATATACGAGCAGTAGGCCACTGATGTTCACAAATTGCTTATTTCATATTCAGAAAATTTCTATTTATTACTTTTTAATGTGTTTTATTTATAAACATTAGCTTTATGGTGCTATTTGTAGAAATGCTAAAATTCGTAATTTTGCATAATGGAATTCGGTTTGATACGACAAGTTGATATTATTTTCCTTAAGAGAATTTCGTATATTACACGCTACATATTTTTCTAATAGATCTGCAATAAGATAAATTATCGATTCATATTTTTCTCCGTGGAAGGTAGGCATAAAAATTTAATTTCTTATAAGGTATTTTCTCCCTTCTTTCCGCATGATTTATGATGTAATGGTTAGCACAGTCGGCGCGTATTAAAGGGGTCCAGGTTTGAGTCCCGCCGGGGCATTGCATATTTTTCATGAGTGCAGCATCCAAATAACCTAATGATTCTATAGTGGCGCCCGACCTAAAATGTGGTTGGTAGATAATGATTCTTCACCATCAGGATTTGGCGATTGGGTGCCCTAACCCCAGTTGCCCTTTCAAAGGGGGAGTACATAATATATTTTCTCCCTCCTTTCGGCATGCCTTAGTGGAGTAATAGTTAGCACACTTGGCGCCTATTCGAGAAGTCCAGGTTAGATTCCCGGCCAGGGCACTGCATATTTTTCATGTGTACAGCATCAAAATAACGTAATGATTCTATAATATTAGTAAAAAATATCACATAACCAAAACAGGCATAATGTGAACTATTTTTGTTGCACCAAATCAGGTGTTCAATTTATCTTGTGAATCTCAAATTGTATTCCGACTATTTTGTAATCTACTTATGCCCTACACCATTATTTTTAATAAATATGCGAGGCTTACTGTGGAATTGCACGATGTACCATAATAGGCAAACTCTAGACCTTTTGAAAAGCTTCAATCTATGCAAATTCTTATAAAACTTGAAATTACAACCCCCCTTTTTTTATCAAATAGTTAGTATGGGAAGGCATTACCAGTTGATCTATGGTACATCGCTGGTGTCCCCCATACTTTTACCTTTACCTTTACCTATCACCCTTCCTGGTTTTTGCGTAAGCTATTGAAAATATGTAGTAGATACTTCGCCTTTCCCGTGCTTTTTCAAATCGCTTCCATCGGTTGCTTGCTTGGCGTTGTTGACCTTCTCTCCATTGACTTTCGTTCAATGGACCCTGTTGTTGACGAGGCTGCATGGCTTCTAGACTCCGAAACGATTAGTCGCTGTACTCTGCGCTTCCTTTCTCGCTGCATTCTGAGCTGTTACTGCAAAACTTTGTTCTGCAGTAACAGCTCAGAATATAATATTTTGAGAACTACTTATCGCAGTAATGGTAATCCATTCCTCCTTCTGTACTTAATCCGCTCTAGGCCGCTTCTCACTTTTCTTCACGCCGGATTGTCCTGTTTTCCTTTGCGCACCTATACTAGGCCATATGTGGTTGTTTAATCTGGCCTCCCCTTAACCGTTTGACTGCTACGCGACACAAAATACTGTTACGCGTTCATTTGTCTCGAAAACCGCGACACAGCGCTTTTAAGCTGCAAATTTCAGTGTGTTTTTGTTGCTTTATAATACGAAAAGAATTATTAAAATTGATTGATATTTGTGTAAATGAGAGTGTTTTATTTGACAACATTAAGTCAAAATATGTCCCGCAGTTTTTGTGCGTTCTTGCAAGAATTGCTTAGCAGTCAAACGGCTAAACTGATTATCCTGGCCTACTTTTTGTGAAAGCTGTCTCTAGAACTTCCTTTAAAGGCACATCAGAAAGTTTCAAGAACGATGTGAATGAATCCGTATATGCTATAAATTCGGGACTTCCTGGTAAACTATGATTACAAGCTCATTTCAGCTCTTACACGCTCAATTACTAATAGTACTTCAAATCTGGGACAGAACTTTTCAATGTCGATCTGCAATACGAAAGGTAAAGAATGCTTGACCATAAAGTTCTTCTCACGCTATTTCTTATCATAGTATACGTTTTGCTTCACGCGAGCTTTATCTGAATTTCTAATTGCCTCATCTTCTACCTTTTAAATACCTTTCAGCTTAAATTCTTCTTCCTGTTTGGCTAAAAAGAACAATTTCTCCAATGGTGTTAGTACCTAATCTCCAAAATTAATTCTGAGAATATTTTGCCCAAACGGGTAGTCCAAACGGAAGTTATCCCAGAAGGGTTGTTGGTGTCGCAACGGCATTTTTCGTCGAATCACTAAACGCGTTGAATCACTTTCCAAATTTTTTATATCAAATATTAACGCCTTATATTATATTTAAAGAAATTATGTAATGAAAAATATGTCTGTTTCTCTCATTGTGAAAAACAATGGTACCTGGAACCATCAAATTCTGAATAACGTAGGCCTCCACCTGAATATAGGTACCTGGAAGCCCGAATTTTTAATTTCGAGTTAATTTATTACCTATTTCATATTTTGTAAATCTTTAAAGAATTTTTCATAAATAAAGTCAACGATATCATAGCGAGCAATGGCAACACTGTACGGAAAAAACATTTTTATCTTCCGTACGCGAGACTGCTTATCGGAAATTCTAACCATATGCTGTTTTTAAATATCTTTAGTCCAAATAACGTTAGTCCAAATGCTCTCGAAACGCGTTTGTGTTTGTAAATGAAAGAGCCCTCTTTTGGGCGTAATATAAAATTGGAAAAGCTTTTAGACTTTTTTCAAAGTTTTATTCTTTTTTCATTTTTCACTGATTTTGATACGTAAGCGAGTTCATTGACACAACAATACCACTGCGTGGTATAACGTTCTACTCAAGTTTGGTTCTACGATTTTAATTTTGTTCTACTGCATACGATTTCTACTGATAATGGATTACATAAAAATGCTTAATGTCAGAACCACGCAAACATCCTAAAAATTTGGCCGATGAATTGTGGACCATTATCGGAAATAATTTTAACGGTGACCCGCATTTTAAAATAAATTTATTTATAGATGAACCTGCAACAGCTTTTCGTGAGCTTGTCGTTATTTCCACTCTTTTTGAAAAGGAGTGTACCATTATTATCAAAAAATTCCTTTTTATTTATCCTATTTTTAGACAGGATCCTAATAAATCAATTTTCAGATTTTTTTTTGAGGAATCTTGCTTGTTCATTATTTAAGTACCCGTCCGAGCTATAATTAGCAATATATCCTCAATTAGTATATTACTATGCTTATTACAATTGCTATATTAGTACTATGACAATTAGTGTCCTAAATCAATTGACATATGCCACAGCACTCAAAATATTCCGTTAGAAACTTTTCCATTTAAAGAAAGTAAACTGATTCCCTCACTCTTCGTGTTCTCTTACTTACTGCTAGTAAACTGATAATATACCTACGCTAAATACAAGGTTGTTTTTATGATTTTGATGATTTCTCTTCTAGTCTACTGATAATTAGGTATCATGCAACTCATTTTAAAATATTTAATTTTGGAAATACTGGTATTAATGTTCTAAATTCTGTATTTTTATTTGTGGCCTCCGTGTAAAACTATTATGGCATAGCTAATTTTACAATTATTTGCTCTCTTTCTTATTCTTGTCATACTGGGGTGAAACACATAATAGAACCTCCGAAGTCTTTCTTTCACTACTCATGTTATCATTATATGCTTGATGAATGATTATATCAAATTATACAGCCAGCGAACATTCCTGCATAAGCACAACTCCTAAAATGAGATCAGACGTGTCTACAGGTATCTCCAATTTCCATCCAAATCGAAACATATCAGGGCCAAAGCTTGAATCAGCGCAGTCTTTAGCTTAGCAAAATTTGTATTCGAGTCTACAGACTAACTTGAATTTTTCGTACTTTAAATTTAAAAATTATGTGCATTTACCCAGAAGTTCTTAATGAGCATCCTGTAGTGTAAACACAGTCCAAAGATAAAGAATCATCCCGTGTGTCTAACCTATCTCTGTTTCATACGTTAAGTTGTTTTTTGAAGTCATTCCGGCCACTTCAAACATCATATATCTCCTGAAACATTTCCCGAAGAACTTCTCTGAAAAGAAACCACTCTTCACCCTGCATCCAACAACACTACTAAAGAAATTCTATTTAAACTACCTGCCTAATCAAATGAGGAATAATGCCACATTTGATTGTAAATTGAGAGGCGTTCCTTTCCCTGTCGTGACTAACTTCTCTGACCTATATCAAACCTTAGCATTTAAAAAATAGTACTTTATTATTTTAGCATCCACTATCTAAATCTTTATACCCCTTTGGCGGTTGGCAGTTATCTAACCGTTTCTTTTTTTTTTTTTTTTTCCCATGAACATCCATATCTCTTCCAACGAAAATTCTGTCACCTGTTCTGCCGTACTATTACCGTGTCTACCGTCGAACGTATAACTATATCTACTAGCCCACCTATCTTCGGCCTAGGTACGACTTTCTGATTTTATTCCCTATTCGTACAGTTCTTTCAACGTACAATGATTTCGCAACTCTGTGAAGTTCTATACTCAGGGTAATACTCTCGGCACAATCAATTTCATTGCTTGGATGCTCGCATTCCTCCCAAACGATAACTTCACAATTTCTACTTTCCATAATACAAATAATCTTCACTTACCATTTTTATTTTTCAAATAATTCTGAGTTCATTCGATACCTCTTTCTCACTGTGAGAAATGCTTTAAAAAAGTGGCCTTAAAACATTAATATCGGTTTCACCTAATAGATCGGCTGTACCTAAGAGATATTTCCCAATTCTTTTGAACCAGCTCAAAGTTGCCGTTTCAGAATGGAAGCTGCTTTCGTTATATTCCCATAATGAATGCAAATGAAATGACTTTCGAGCGCATTCACAAATCTTCCAGATCTATCTAGATCCCGCCATCAAAACTGAGGACAGGCTTTCATCGATGCTGGTATGGCCTTTACCAGATATCCGAAACTTTCCATCGGGCTAACCAGCATATCTCACTTGCAATATACGTCTCGCACTATCTCCAGGCATACTTAACTATACACTCTGGGAGCCATTTTTCTGCCGTTTATTACTTAAACTCCCAGCTACTGGAGCTTTATAAACAGATAGACGACTTATCATGCCGTCATAACATCCAACGACAGTAAATGCAAACCCGGAGGAAGGTTTCAAATAAATCTATTTATTAAGACTAACGCCTGTTGGTTAAAAAAGCTATGCAGTAACAGAATTTAACAAGAAGCAGGTAATGGAAGACGGGGGCACCAGCACTTTGCTGTCATACTGAACAGTTAGACAGGTGTAGTCCTACGCTGTACGCTATTAGAATCCGCTTCATTCTGTGGTTTGGCAAAAAATGACAGAATCAAAGAGATAACATGTGATTAATCCTTTATCAATGTGTTATTTTTAAACGTTTCTTAACGTAATTCCTTATCAATAGCTTTCAACGGATTGCCGCTTTTACCGTTTCAATTAATCCAATATAGTAGCACAAATTTAGCTATTTATTAATTTTACGTACAAAAAGGAGCTTTTATTTGCTGGGTCAATTATCTGTTAAATCTTGTAATTTCATATTATATATGCATTAATCTACCACTGCCTATTCAAAAACCCCCATGCATTTACATTCTTCAACAGTTACAATGGAAGTCAAAAATGTGGCTAAGTCTTGAAGTAAATGTAAGGTGTTACTGCATAGCATTTCGAATAAGAATGGTATATTAAGTTTGAAGCTTTCTTTTTTTTACTTTCAAATACAAAATATGTACCCGAATTACTGTTATCATTGAAGATGGCTCTGAACATGCAACAGCAAATTAGTTGCACCATGGGCGTTTAGCTTTTCAATCATCCATGCTGCAAATGATCGTTTTTCTGATCATTCTGGACAATGATCAGGCTGATCTCTGCTGAGAATGACCATGAGGCCATGAGAGTGGAGAAACATGATTTTGATGTAGCATTATTTTTATCTGGGAAAGTGGAGAAAATGATTATTAGACAAGTGGAGAAAATGATTATTAGATTTCCTGGGACATAATCCCAAGAAAAGTAAATATTCTTCAAAGAATTTTAGTACTATTACAGTAACATTGGTAACGACTGAAAGCGTTTGAAACGATGGGAATTTTGAGGCATTAAACTCAGTCTAGTTAAAATTGTTGTGTATTATTCTTCAATTTGTAGTTTGACTTGGAATTATCTCATTTTCACTAGCTATGTCATTACATGGTGCGCAATGTAACCATATATTCGAATGACTGTACAGTTTTAGTTTACAGCAAAGTTTTAGTGAGTGAAGCAGCATATTTTAGATTTAACAGCTGCGGAATATTGGCTCAAATACTTCCAATCCGATAATACTCGAATCTAAGAAATTTAATGTAGATTATGAAGGCTGACCACGCTAAAGCTACCCTAAAGTAATTTTATTGTACATCAATATATGAAGAGCTATCTAATAACACATTTGGAGAATTAGACGGATGACCCCCCACAGTTGCATAAGTGTTGGTTGGAATATTCTCACCTGAGGAACAAACAGGAAGTCCACTAAGTTTCGTCAGATACATATATAAGGTATTTTATCCCTTCTTACCGCTTGTTTTTGGGGTATAATTGGAAGCTCTTGGGAGTAGCAACGAGAGCAGCCAGAGCATAGTGAATTTCAGCCAAAGGATAGCGTATTGTCTTACCTATTCTGCTCCAAAAGAAACCTAATGATTCTACAGTGGTCCCCGAAATAAAATGAGTGGACGGTAATTTATTACCGCCATAATTTAGAGATTGGATCCTTGCCTTCCCCTTTGCCTTTCAAGTGGGGAAAGAATATAAAGAAGTTTTCCTTCTTATGACCGAATGCCTTCCTGATGTAACTGGAGCCATTATCGGCTAGCATCGGAATCACTGCTGGGACCGGCACATCCCGGCGAGCAGATTTTTTCATCTATCCTGCTCCGAAACACACCTAATGGCTTTGCACGTGTACCTTGAGACTGTCACATCTCTGTTTTAACTTGCCTTTATTTAGGTTGCAGCTCATTCCTTTCTTGGTAACACTAGTTGTAGAAGGTTTGGTTTCGTTTCGTTTAGCTAATTATGGCAAAGAACTCGAGGGCTTTCTGCGTAAGTGGTAAGATGCCTTTATGAAGGACGTTTTAAGGAAAACTGGCCTGTGTTCACGTTACAAATGGGAAAAACTAAGAAAACGCGCTTGCAGCCAGCCCGTTCGCCGGAGTTCGAAACACATACTGAACTATCAGCATTCAGCTACTTAAAAGTTCGCCGCTGATGCATCACTTCTGGAAGAAATGATGTTCTGGAATTGGTTGCATGCATTTTGAATTACTAGTCACTATGTTCATATGCGCTTCAAATAGATCAGTTTTTCAGTCATACGTTTAAAGAAAATAAAGCTCTGTAGATGTGAAAGGACTACATTATCAAATTCAAGACATACCTCATTTAAAGGAGAAATATGTAAAACTGACTTAGCACAAAAGCTGTATGATTTTACTATATGTTGCAAATCTTGTATCTATAATAAGCATTCGATGGATTTTTTTTTTCATCTCACTACATCTGTATTTGTTTATCCACCATTGTAATTGTTGGCAATAAGATTTTCAATTATTGTCATCATTTTCAATAGCCAGGAAAGTAAACAAATTATAAGTTGTAAGTTAAGTCATAAACAAATCATTAGTTACTAAATAAAAGCCAAGAAAGTAAACGCATTCTTAGTGCACAAATTTGTGTTCTTAAGTCTAGCAGCTCTATAATATGCACTTTTCAATCATGCTATGTGCAGATGGTCCCTTGTTCACTTCGGTGCTTTCATAAAGCAACAGCAACCGAGCGTTGAGGGGGAAAAACCCGCACTATCCAGGCATGAAATAGGGGCAGTCATATGACTCCAAAATAGCAACCTCCCTTACTTTTTAAGGCTAGACTATCAATTAAGCCTAACCCCTTTCTCCTCTAGGGCATCTTAAATTTCCCATAAAAAAAGGAGAATTTCAGTTTCATACTTTCTCCCTTTAGAAGGGGAGTATACTTTTGGAGTGATCCTAATTTCAAGCTAGGCTTCACAAAGTTATTCTTCTTCAAGAATTTTTTCTTGTTTTATTTTTCAATATGGGTTCTTTAAAACGCTTTGACGAAGAAGAGTATTCATAAAAACAATTTTCGCAGGATATTGCGCATTTTGGGAAGAGTTGAACAAAGAGGAGAAAAACCTCGATGAAATATAAGCTACGAAGGTGAGTAGTTTTAATTTATTAATGCGCAAAGAAAGCAGCAACTGAAGTTGGAAGCTGGTATAAGTGTATTAAAACTTACATATTGCATTCAGCGTAAAAATCGTAAAGAATTCTTAAAAAATAATTCATTGTAGAAATGAATTCTTAAAATACAGAACATCTTGGCACTTTTCGTTTGACTTCGGGGAATCAAGAAACTTTAAAACAAATTTTTGTTTAAAACTTTATCTTCTAACTACCTGCCATTTATCTCAAAAATATTTATTTTGTGCACTGAAAGAAACTAAAGTTTATCCTAATTAACTTTATAATGAATAATTACATAGAAGTAATTGCTGCTTATTAATTTCATATTCCTTATTTTTTAATTTAAAATAATGATATTGTATATATATCGTTATCAATATCGTATTGAAAAATGAGACATCATTTGTTAGCAATTAATTAGTTCCTTTATTAAAAACACATTCCGTCAAAACATTAATTGTTAAATACTTGCTTTATTCAGAAACATTACCGTCAACATTACTGCTCAAAAACTTACAGTTCAAAATATTATCGTTCTGAAAAAAACTGTTGTTGCCAATCGGGAAAATACATTTTAAATAAAATTAATACGTTGCGTTTACATTCGGGCATCCTGACTTAGTTACGACCTCGGAACATTAAGAACTTAAATTTAAAAAATTAAATCTCTAATATTAATGTTTATAGTTTGAAAGTCTTTAGCTGTCATATAGATTCACCGTCGTTTTCTATTCTTTTTCCGTGTCCTAGTTTTAGTAATATGCGGCGTGTTGTTATCGTTATCCCCAGTAACACTAATGTCATCGCCATCATCATCGTCTTCTTCTGATTCAGCTTGACACTGCCATGACTTTAATTGGCTCACATGAGCTGTCGTACTAAAGAAATGTCCTTTCACCTTCTCTTCTAATTGAGTCACTCTATAGGTATCACTTGGTAAAACTTCTGTAACTACTAAAGGTCCTCGATACTTTTGTTGTGTTTTGGTTGATTCTCCAGTTGATTTAGGTACTCTTCTCATAACTACTATTTCTCCTCGTTCGAATGTTAAAGAATTGCTTTTCTTCTTGTCATAATTTGCTTTCATTTTCATCTGCATATCTTCAATTCTCTTTCTAGCTTCATTCTGTAAGATTACTGGATTCTCCCATTCATCTGCGTCTTAATCTGTAATCATCCTCATCAATCCATCGTTAAATTTTGGTGAATAACCGTGAAGCATTTCGAAAGGAGTTTTATTTGTAGTCTTATTTATCATATTGTTTAGATTTCTTTCGCATTCCTTAATCTTTTTGTCCCAGTCTCTCTGATTCGGATTTTCCATACTCGTTTTAATCGTAGCCAAAATTGTTCGATTTGCTCTTTCCACCATTCCATTACCACTTGGATGCTGAGTTGAATTGAGTGTATGACTGATTCCATTATTTTGACAGTACTCTCGAAATTCCTTCGCTGTGAAACATGTTCCTCTATCGCTGATAATTTTTTCTGGTAACCCAAAATTATCTACAAAACTCTTCAATGCAACTAAAACATATTTGGTTGCAGTACTTTTCATAGGATATAAGCGTGTAAATCTCGTAAAATTATCAATTATTACAAATAATTCTGTATTTCCTCTTGAACTTTTTACGAATGGTCCTAAAGGATCTATATGTATAATTGCAAAAGGTCTTCTACCAGGTCTAATTGGATGCAGTACTCCTTGTTAACTACTTACCACTAACTTTCTTACCACTAGGCATCTTATTTACTAGGCATTCGAAACACATAGAAATGTGACGCATAACATATCGTTTCATTCCTTTAAACCAGTATGATTCCTTGATTTTGGCAACAGTTCTGTCTGCTGAAAAATGTCCCAAAAGATCGTGAAATTTTACTACAATACCTTTTCTCATCGATTTAGGTATGACATATAACAATTTCTCCCTTTCCTGATCTTTCACTTTACGAAACAATCGATTATTCTTCAAGACGTAATTTTCAGTTACATATTTCTCTGCATTCGTTCTATCATTTATCTTTTTCTTTAAAATGTCTATTAATTTGCGTAATTCTGGATCTGAATGCTGAATCATAAGAATTCGTTCATCTATCGTTAGCAAACTTCCAAGTTGTTTTCAATTATAGAGTCTAAAGTTTCTTCTGGCTGATCAACTGGTGATCGGCTCAATGCATCTATGTGACTCATTCTTTTGCCTTGCCTGTGCTTTATTTCAAGATTGTATTCCTGGATCAGATTACTCCACCTTGCTATCTGAGGATTTGAAGTTTTCTTCGCGTTTAAATAAACTAAAGCTTGGCAGTCTGTAATTACCGTAAATCGGATCCCAACTAAAAATTGTCGAAGTCGTGTCAAAGTCCAAACTATAGCCATTAATTCTAATTTGCTTGAATGATAATTCTTTTCTGTTTATGTTGTTCCTTTACTTACACAATAAACTAAATGCCACTTTCTATCTTCACCTTTTTGCAACAACATTCCTACCAGTCCTTTGTTGTTCGCGTCTGTGTGCACTTCAGTCTCTGCTTCGGGATTATATAATGCTAGTATTGGTTCATTAGTTAAATGATCCTTTAAAGTACTTAATGCTTCTTGCTGATCTTCGTTCCAACGAAATGTTTCATCCTTCCTCGTCAGTCTCGTTAGCGGCTCAGCTTTCTCTGCGTATTTCGGTAAAAACCTTCTAAAGAAACTTGTAAGACCTAAAATTTGTTTAACTTCATGTTCATTGGTTGGTTTAGGAAAGTTTAATATGGCTCGTACTTTTCTTAGTCCAGGTTGCATACCATTTGATTTTATTAGAAATCCCAAATACTCAACTTCATCTTTTCCAAATTCGCATTTTGTCAGTTTCAATGTCAGCATTGCTTCTCTCAATCTATCAAACACTTTCCTAAGTTTTTCCATCATTTCTTCCCAAGATTTAGCCGGAATTAATATGTCGTCCAAATAGCACAAAACTTCTTTATTAAGCAATGGACCTAAAACTTGATTCATAAGTCTCTGAAATTCTGCAGGTGCATTAGCTAACCCAAAGATCATACGTTCAAATTGACCAGTATCATCTGGAGTGATGAAAGCTGTTTTCAGTTTCGCTTCTTCAGTTAAAAGAATCTGCAAATATCCATGAGCTAAGTCCAATATAGTGAAAACTTTATACTCACTAAGACATTCAAGAAGATCATCTATCCTAGGGAGTGGAAATTTATCTTTAACAGTTTGCGAATTCAACTTTCTATAATCTATCACTAATCCTAATTCACCTGTTTTTTTTTTTTCTTTACGAGTAAAACTGGACTAACATACGGAGATCTTGTTTCAGTAACAATTCCATATTTCTTCCATTCATTTATTATCTTCTTTATAGAAGCACGCTCTTCGGCATTGCTTTTATACGACTTCATGCAAATAGGCTTACTCCCTTCAATTTCTTTAATATCCATTTTTGTTAAGTTTGTACACCCTAATTCCTTCATATTTAATGCAAAACAATCTCGATACTCATTTATCAAATGTAAAACTTCCTGTTTTCTTTCTGGCGTAGTATTGTTATTAACTTTAATTTCTTCTAAAGTAATCGGTCTCCTAAACTTCTTAATTTCATTTATTATCAGTATTTCCTTTTGACTTGAATTTTCAGTTTTCTGATCTGAACTTGATTCAACTAATTCTGCTACTTCCGCTCTACCGATACATTGATTTTCTTTCAAAATTAGTTTTCGATCGCTGTAGTTAGTGACTGGTATCACTGTTTCTCCCTGTATTACTTCCAATAATGAGCCTAACTCATCTTCCGATCCACTTATTAAAACATAACCGTTATTTATTTCATCAGTTTTAACTTTCTCGAAATTAATCAGTTTTAACTTCTCGAATTACTTTCGATTTGAGTTTCTTGGGAAGCCTTCAGTTTAATTCGCGGAGTGTTGCTATCATTTTGCAACTGTGAAAATGGGCAGTCATTAGCATAGCGTATGTGCAAGGTATTTCCTATCTTGGCGTATGCAATATGCGGTAAATCAATCCATGTTCGACCAACTAATAAGTCGCATGGTTGCGTTTCATCTCCTACAATTAGAACTGTAATGTCCTTTCCTTCCACATTATCAATCTCTAAGTTAACAGTTACTTTTCCCAATGTTCTAGCGGCTGGTTTATTCTGGTTCCCAAAGCCAAACAACTCCTCCACATCAGGTTTTATAATAAGATTCAGTCTCTTAGCCGCAGACTGCTTCAATAAACACGAACTAGAACCCGTATCTATGATTGCAGTAATTTCTTCTCCATTATTGATGCGAGCATACTTTAAATATACAGCTGGGGAAACACCTGAATTCTGGTCCACGGATAAATTATTTTTAACATTTGTCAAGTCTGGATTCTTAGACGTACACTTTTTTAAAGTATGACCCTTTTCATTACATTTCCTGCAAATAATTTCTTTTTTAGGTTGAGGGCAATCCGCCGCTATATGTTCATAATCATTACAATTGAAGCATTTCGGCTCACCCTTTTCATTGCGGATGCCAGAATTATATTCCCTTTTCCTTTCGTTTTATATCCCTTTTCCTTCCTTTCGTTCGTTCAGTTTTATAAAACTTATCTCTCAGATTGTATTTATTATCAAAACTGTTTTTAAAACCCACTTTGAAATTACCATCTGTCTGCATGGAATCGTTAACATTTCTTTGTCTTGAATACTGATTATAGGATCCTTCATAAAATTTAGAACCAGATTTGGGCTTAGAATTATGCCTAAAAGTTTTATTTTCTACTTGAAGTATCCCTGCCCAAATATTTTCATATTCATCTAGTTTTTCAACTAACTCTTCAGGATTAATGAATTTAGACCAATCATCAATGAAATGGTCTCGGATAGCAGCGGGGACCCTCTTCTTTAATTGATCAGTAATAATAAGTTGTTTTAAAGAGTCAAAATCTGTTACATTTAATCCAGCAAGCCACTCTTCAAAATAATTTTTTAATTCAAACGTGAAGTCCTTCCACGTATTACGCAAAGTTTTAATATGATCAACGAACTTTTGCCGAAACTGTTCAGGGCTTAACTTAAATTTTCTCAGTAGCAGTTGCTTAACGTGCTTATAGTCGTTAGCTTTCTCTTCTGATTCACGGGCAATTAATTGAGTTATTTCATAAGGCAATAGACCCAACAGCTGAGAAACCCAGTTTTGTTCTTCTAACCCAATACGTCGTGCCTGTCTCTCAAATAAAACTAGATAAAAACTTATATCACCTTCATTCAAATCATACTTATGCATTAATTTGCTCATATCACAAATATTACTTCTACTAACATTAGAAGGAACAGAATCATTTACCTTACTACTTCTGATTTCCGCTTCTATTTTCAATTTTTCAAGTTCAATAGTTCTTTGCTTATCTTTTTCTTCCATTTCAAATGCTCTTTGCTTATCTTTTTCTATAATTTCCATTTCAAATGCTCTTTGCTTATCTTTTTCTATAATTTCCATTTCAAATGCTCTTTGCTTATCTTTTTCTTTTTCTAAAATTTCTAACTTTTCCCTGTCTAAACGATCATTTATAATTCTATCTAGCATTTGTTTAGTAAAGTCTTCGTTATAATTCTTACTATTCAAAATCATATCTCTTAAGCCTACAATTTTAATATCAGAAGGGACATCAAGTTCCAAAGCAAGTTCTTTTAAATCACATTTTTTGCCTCTTGCCAAACAAGCCATCTTAGACTTAAATTTTCAAATAATAATACAATACTTAAGTTCTTTCCGTTTAATACTTAGACATAACATAAACAGTTTATAAATTCACGCACCTTTCTACTTTCAGTTTTGGCAAGCTTCCGCATTCAGTTTAGGCTTAGCGTACGTTAAGGCAATACGTTGTTAAATCTAGATAATAATTCTAGTTTATCCCACTTCTGAAATGTTAGCAATTAATTAGTTCCTTTATTAAAAACACATTCCGTCAAAACATTAATTGTTAAATACTTGCTTTATTCAGAAACATTACCGTCAACATTACTGCTCAAAAACTTACAGTTCAAAATATTATCGTTCTGAAAAAAACTGTTGTTGCCAATCGGGAAAATACATTTTAAATAAAATTAATACGTTGCGTTTACACATTCTAGAGAAAATTATCTTGTAAGGTATCCGGTAATCCACAGGGGGTAGTATCCCACTCGTACTGCATGCCTTCGTGCTTCAGTTGGAAGCACATCTAGGTAGGAGTCGTGGCATCCTAAGTTCAAATTTCGATGAGGGCTGTCCTCATTTTTCACGTTTTCTGTTCTGATAAAAATCATGATAACTCTACAGTTGGTGCCTGAACAAAAGTGTGGTGGATGATAATTAGTCTTCAATTTTATTTGGCTATAGTGTGCCCTCTTCTGCAGTCGCCGTTTTAGTGGAAGGCGTTTTCTTAACTTTTAAGTCGTTACTGTGCAAATTAAAGGTCATGCAACTGGGAGGCCCAGGATTCGAATCCCGACGACAGTAGTGCTCTATTTTCACGTGTTTTACTGTTACAAAAACCCTAATGACACTAAATCTTACGCAACATTTCGAATAATATTTATCCTTTTAGCCTAACAGCTGTTCTTTAAAGTTCTGTAAATATCATATCTTTAAGAGAATTCAAGCAAGGGAACTAACTGTATTAGTTATATGATTCAGTTTATGCGCAACTTATAATCCTGTAAACTGATCATAGGAACGTTTCTGCGCACAAATATAATTTAAGTTACTCTAACTTAAAAATATACTAAAGGAAGATATAAAAGTACTGTATATCGTTTCAGCGCTATAACGAAAAGGCTGGTAATGTACTTACATCAGTACTATATACAAATTTAAATAGCCGTTATGCGGTAACAGAATAGTAGTGTAGTATTTTCAGTTGCAGATAGTGTATTAATATGACTGCAATAATATCCAAAACAAAACACTAAATAATCTTATGCAATTAATTTTATAGAGTCATTAGCAATTTTTAAAATAGGAATCTTGTAGGTGTATATGTGTATATAAGGGAAATTCCTTTAATAAATTATACTTTTTAAAACGTTCTAAGCATGGTATGAGTATTGGTTGATTCTAGTTAACTGTGCGATGACTACTATAATTGTAATTTCTATTACAGTATAATTACACTGATGGCCATAATGCAGTGATGGATAACTTCACTAATTGTCATGAAGATACGGCACAAAAAAATCCGGAATTTGCATAAAAGGTAGATAGATATTGGGCTATAAAAATTTAGCATTTCACGCAGCAAATGCGCATTATAGGCAATATTGTAGCATTTTGGAGGAGTAAAGCTGATTTCTCATTCGGAACTTTTTAATTGGATGTCGTGTAAAAAAGAAACGTAAAAAATAAAAAATTCTACCTGCACGTTTCTAAGTAAATTGCATTAGAATCGAAGCCTACTGGGACCGCAGATCATCGTACTGTGCACCTGCTGTTTGCGTTGGTCGAGATCCAGTGACAATTATGGAAATTTGCAGTAGAGGATTCCAGAAAGGCAACACACAGCGGCAGGTAAGATCTCATTTGCTTCCGTTCACATATGTCCTAGACAACAGATATCTTATTTTTACATAAATTAACAGATATTTTGCTTACAAAGCTATTAACGATTGCATAGCCATATCACGTATCTGCGATCCGAAAACTGGGTGCACAGTACACGGATCCGTATGTTCGATGCAAAGACATCACGTCTGCAAAGCCAAAATTTCATAAAAAATAAGTCAAGAATTCTCAGTTGACTATTGCTTCTGCTTTCCTTGATGCTACATCACAAGAAACAGCGCTGCTATAATGGTTGCAGGCGAAAACATCGCGGCAAAAGCAACAAACAGAAACAAATTATTTAACCAAGTGAAATAAATGAGGATTTAAATTTAACTAAAATAATATCAGATTAACGAAGAAAGTAATTTTACAATTTCATAATGAATTAAACAATTTTAATATGGGTAACTTGCAGTAACTGTGATCCATCTTCCATTTTCTAATATTTTTAGATTGTATATTTTATGAAAAACTGCTTGTTCATTTTCATGAAAAAGATTATTTAAATAATGACTTCTAATAACTAATTTATAAGGTATATTTTTAAATTTTATAATAATTATTTAAGTTTATGCCACTTTCTTATCTCTTCTAGCTTCAGTTTACAATTCCTTACTAGAATGAGCTTTTGAATCGCATTAATTGCAAATGAGAAGGAGAATAGTATTTAAGTCAAGTTCAACTGACTTCGCCAGAAAGAGTTAGGATTAGTGAATAGCGTGCTTTTGCCTTTTGGCTGCGTCTCTCTGTCTGTTACTACGCTCGGCTGTATTACGTGCCTTTTGATAGCTGCGCTGGTAATTTGATATTACGAGCCAACTAGTTTAGAACTATGTTAACTTCGGCTAAATCTCTTTAGTTAGTCATTAGCTAGTTCTTATTTCTTACATTTTGTGTTTACGCCCGAATGGAGGCTTTCTTGTACGCCCTAAGAAAGGGGCCGAATCTATATCTTTTTTTGGACCAAATAAAGTTTAATTAACTCTCTTGATTTTACGCTTTTGTTCTTTGAATTAAGCGATTATTCACTTAGCAATTCACTAGGTTCCTCGGTTACAATTCACTAGGTTCCTTTCTCACTAGGTTACATTTAATGCTGTAAAAGTGAAGAATCCTACAAAGTACATAGATATAAATTATATTAACTGCTATACTTAGCATTGATTCTCTTTTCAGTTGTTGAATGTTTAATTTTCTTTCTTGCTTAGTTAACAAAAAATTATTAATTAATCCAAGAATATCAAAAGTAAAGCCATAAATATTTCTCATTCCTGCTTGTGCTCACAAATAAGTATGCGAATATACAGTCAAAGCTTTTAAAGTCTAAGAAACACTTACTATATTATCATCGTGCGATAATTTATAAGTGCTTTATCTTCTCCCACGATATCTTCAATGACAACATTTTAAAGCTGCTATTCGGTTATCGAATTTTCGATAATAATGTTTTATACCCCGATGTACAGCAATGTTTAGCTGTTGAACTCGATGTCTAACAGTAACGTTTTCTCCTTGCATTTTTTCTAAGGTTTTTAATGTACACGTCAGTCCTCCTATGTAGCCTCCCTGGTCCCACCTTTTAACAGGACACTACAAGACCGCATGTTGTCCATGTTGTCTTATGCTTTCTCAATGCAAAGTTGTTCCATTCATGCCTTGGTCAGCATATTATCCAGATGATTTCTGTCTAATTGGAAACGTATAGCTAATTTTTCGGGAGACTGACACGGCAACATCGGCCATCAGAGCGAATAAACTCTGGAACGAAACTGAAACCACATGGACTGGATTATCTCCTAATGTCATCCACCGTCTATTCGACTCATTCGTGTAAGAACTGTTGGCAGCCGCGAATGGTCAAAATACTGATTTTAAAACCTCAAATCCTGTTCTGTGCTTTAAAATTACTTGCAATTTTAATCCCTTTATTCTTCATTTGCAATATATTTGAAAAAGAACCATTATTCTTTTAATTGCTTTCATTCATGATGTTGCGCTTTTAATAGCTAGCAAGTATAATGATGATTGTTATAAAGCTAATGCAAATTGTAATTACATTCTTTATGTAATATCCCTGTGACTAAAAGCGATTTGTTTCGAAAAGCACATGACAGATGCAAACAAATGACGCATCCGTTTTTTTTTTAACAATTGCAGAATGAAATTTATTATGGAATATGTTCTTATATGCATATTCCATATTAAGTTTCTTATATAGTTTGAATCCCCGATTGTTTCCTTTCCTATTTTGTCTTTTATATTGCCGTGTAGTTAAGGAAGTAGGCCCGGTGGCGCAATGGCTAGCGCATCGAGCAGCAGCACCACAGGTCCGGGGCTCGGTTCCCGGGTTGGGCAAGGTCGACTCAGCCTTTCATCCTTTGACTTCCATCATTAGGGTCGATATAATGATTACCAAGTTCGCTTGGGGACTATACACTAGGTGTACTGCGACACTTGTTCAGGACATATGCTTACGCACCCCGGGGCCCACGGTCAAGAAAGCAGATTTAGGGCACTGCAGACCTTTGTCATCAGAGCTGTTATGCCACTGAGTTTAGTTTTTTTTTTTTTTTTACTTAAGGAAATAGAAAAGATGAGGCACACTTTCGGAAACTTCCCAACTGAATTGCAAACCTATTCTAGAAAATGAAAAAGTTACTTTTGTTTAAAACAACACTTTCCATTTGGCAGAACTGTGGTCTGGAGATCAAGTTGAGCAGGCTGCTAGCAGAACTTAATAAATAGAGCTTTTCGAAAGAAAACCATCATGAACTCTGTTAGTATATGATTTGATTTTTTTCACAGGCTTCCATCCCGATACATCTGAAAGTTTAAAGTCCCAAACTAAAAAGATGAAGTTCAGTAAGTTTGTCCAAAGATATGTAATATAAATCAGCACTGTTACTTTTATAATTTTTATTTAGAGAAAGTATATTTACAAATTTTTAATGGTGGTGTAAATTGAAAATGAACCTGAATTAGGCTTCAAAAACAAGATACCATACACATAATTAAGACACAATAACACGCCGAATAAATACTAATTCAGAAGTCAAACAACAAAAATCAGCGTTATACCTACAAAATTTTCACAGGACTAGTTTCGATGGTTTTATTAGTACCATACACATGTCAGCAATTTACATTGCTGACATGTGTATGGTATCTTGTTTTCGTAGACTTATAGAAGTTGATCTTTCTAAAGGTATATGAGAAATGTAAACCATTTACATAATTTGTCAAAACCATCAGCATTTATCTATTATTACAAAGCCATTACTACTAATGTAATGAGCGTTTCTATTTGTGCGATAGCCTTTCATATTCATGATAAGAATAAAACTTTTTATTCAGCATAATCGACAAATATCTTCCAAACAAGGTCCATAGAAGCTTTAAAACTTCCAATTAAAACAGAAAATTTTTATCTGTATATTGCTGGTTTCATCGTCATTTATCCACTTTGCATAAATACTAATAAATTAGATCATGAATAACCTACCAGTAATGCAGTTTCAGCGATACTGGTTCCGAGTCTACGGGCCGTTACAATCTACCCTCTATCAAATTCGCTTATATCAGCAGCCTTTCCCATCATTTGCAAAAGTTAAGTGCAAGAATGATTCTTTACCTTAGGTCATCTAAGGCCTTAGGTCATCGCTTGTATAATAGGTCTACGGCCCTGGAGTCTTTACCAATCTATGTATGTTCTTAGTAGGTATCCTGAAAATGTAAAAATAAATCCAAAAGTCGTACCTTACCTCAGTGCTCATCATTTCAATCTTGTCGTAATGTTTTGGCTCGACAATAACACATTAATTGCAAAATTCTAAATTACATATACATTTATCCTTCCATAAATCTGATTATTGCGTATAAAGCGTATAAGGTATAAGGTATTCTTAGCATGCCTTCGTGGTGTAGTGATTCTACACGTTCGGCCGGTATCCAGAGATTCGTGGTTCGATTCTCGGTTAAGGCGGTTGCTAATATTTTCTCTTGCCTGCTTCCAAATATCCTAATGTCTCTACAGTGACGCTCGAAATAAAAAGGTGTTGGATGATGATTCTTCTCACCCAGGATTTGGCGATTGGATCCTCTAAAAACCCCAGTCGCCCTTTAAAAGGGGGAGTATATAATGCATTTCTCCCGCCTTCCTAGCATGCTTCCGTCGTGTAGTGCTTCTGCACGCTGGGCTGGTATTCAGAGGTCCGTGCTTCGATTCCCGGAGAAGGCGGTTGCTAATGTTTCATCTTGCGTGCTTTCAAAAACCCTAATGTCTCTACAAGCGCACTTAGAATTATTCACTTTACTGTGCAAAACCTAACTCCTTTCGGTTGCACTGAACTCCTCCAAAAATATTGAATTATATATAAAGTAAGTTTCTTTCAAATTTACGACTAAACTCAAAATAGGCTACTTTATAAAGCACTAACAGCAAAAAAATATAAGTTAAAATATTTGTTGATCAGAAAGCACTAATTCATATGTTGCATTTTCGCACAGATATTCTCTATAGTAAGAAAGTCCAAAGTTAATAAAATTAAACTGCTAACTATTTAGGGTTAAGCTAACTTTAAATTATCAGATTACCCAAAATAACCGTAATAGACCACCTTTCGTACTGTCTGAGTGTTAACTAAACCTACCATAAATAAAGTTTAAAATAAACTATTCATTAGCAGGTCGAACTACCAGTTATTTAAACTGAATATTCAACAGATAACTCCGCTGATTACGGGACACGCATTGCTATGTATCCGACTGCAGTCAGCCAATCAACTGCTTCCCTCGCGGTAAGAATCCAGCAAGTGATACAGACTAGAGTTCAATGGAAAATTTGTGGTAAGGCGTTTACGCCTGAGTTGGAATTTCGAGTTTACCTAGCAGGGCTGATTTAATTTGTAAGGTATTGAACATCTGTGTTTCATCGGAGTAATTTTCTTAAATCATATAATATCAACATCATGTAAATATTTGTATATAAAAGTCGTGTTTCTGGATAATAAATTTGTTAAATTTACAATCACGTATTGTGTGACGTCTTGGCTATTCTGGAGAGGACGACAATCACGCTCTCTTTCGAGAACCAGAGTATTCTCAAGCACATCGCGTTATTCTCAGTTAAAATCCAAATAGCCAGTGTTTGTGAACATAGAATTCGGTCTTTATCTGGAGCTGGAAGGTATCAATCTGATCCTGAAAAATTACGAGTCATCGAAATTATAGAAAGTCCTAAAACGAAGACTGCTCCAAAGCGTGCATTAGGCTTGTTTAACTATTATCGTGATTACATAAAGAATTATGCAGAAATAGCTCTCCCATTGACGAAACTTACGAAAACGAAAATTCCTGAGATAATTCCATAGACTGATGTTGAGGAATCAGCATTTCAAAATCTTAAACGTCGCCTGTGTGAAGCACCAAAAGTTTACACTTCGGACCAAACAAACCTTACACCATAGTGTGATGCTAGTTCATAAGGTGTTGGTGCTTGCTTGTCACAGCTTGAAGCTTATGCCGTTGTGTGGTCATTAAAAATGTTCGAGTGTTGGGTGTTTGGATCGAATATCGAGCTGATCACAGACCATAATCCGTTATTATATTTACATAAGTCGGTATCTCATTCTGCCAAATTACAGAGATGGGCAATGGCACTTCAGCGTTATAATATTCATATTTCTCATAGTCCTGGTGCCCTATTAAAAAATGCAGATAGTCTTTCAAGACTAGTTAGTGAATGAAATAGGTGTGAACTAAGTATGAACCGATATGTTTAAAACTTTGCATTCATTATTTTTCTTTTGTTCCGGAACTGTACAAGAACAACTTTCCATCTGTTTTGAAAAACATTTAGAGGCTTTTCATTAAATGTCTTTTATGACATTGTGTTTTGAAACAGTATTGCATATATGTTTTATTACCGAACTCCGGTATTGTATCAAGGCGTCTGTCCATCTGTTGTAAAATGAATGTTTGTTGCACTTATTTCAAAGTAGGTTATTATGTCATATATACATATCATATATTTTGAATTTATTTGGTTGAGAAAAAATATATAATGAGATACTACGCAAATATTGGTATTACATTTGAAAAGTGTTTATATATGTAATTTCAGTCCTTAATTGTTTATTTTTATTGTGAGAAGACTTAAACATTCATAAGTGTATTAATTATTAAGCGTTGGTTAATGGAGTATACAAATTAAGTTTGTAAACTCATTTGCTGGTTCAGTTTTCAGATTCTGCTTCGCTTTGGAGTAGCACAATCTTACCGTGAGGGAGGTGTCATGTATCTGGCTTCGGTCAGCCAATCAGCTACTTCCCTCGCGGTAGTAGTAGTAGTAGTAGTAGTAGTAGTAAAGGAGGATGTGGACACCATCCCTGTACCATTACGGCTAATCGGTTCTGCCCACGTCCGCCCTTATCTAGTATTTATTAATAATTCAAAAGTTTTTACTTTGCCATATAGTGCGGCTGATTTACAAATAATTCTATACAAAGCATACTTGTAACACATGGGATATTTTACATTGCCATAAGGCGGCTATTTTTAACGTATTCTTTACAGGATCCAAATTCTCCCTAGCGGTAAGAATCCAACAAGTGAGATAGATGAGAGTTGTCTGGAGAATGTCTAGTAAGGCGTTTACGCCTGAGCCGGAATTTCGAGTTTAGCCAGCGGGGCTGATTTAATTTGTAAGGTATTGAACACCTGTGTTTCATCGGAGTTATTTTCTTAAATCATATAATATCAACATCATGTAAATATTTGTACGTAAAAGTTGTGTTTCTGAATAATAAAATTGTTAAATTTTACAATCACGTATTGTGTGATGTTTTGGCTATGATGACCAACCACTGCTATCAAACGTGTCCTGAAAAACTTAGAGACTGGAAGCTTTTTTATACTTTATCTCGATACTTTATTATTATCTAGATACTTTATTATCTAGATGCATACTTTATTATTTAGACGCACATTAACACAAGACCACATTTATTGACGACACAACACAGAATACCAGAGTACAGAATGAATAATTTGTATTTATACATATGCTTACTCAGCTTCGAATCCTATGGGCGCCAAATAGCGCCTGATTTGGCGTGAGCATTAAATAAACACCGTTAACACTATCAGCTATTTTTCGCGTAACACGTTTTGCAATTTTGCTTAAAATAACAAAATTCCATAACCTGATTTGCAATTCTGAATATTAACTTGCTGGTTAAATATGGCCAATTACTAATACTTCATTTCGGGTTCCGATCACAGCAAATGGAGTGACTGTGTAGAAGGTTTCGTAATTTTTCCCATATATAACGAGAATTTGAACGGGTTTCCTTTAGAAATTATCCACCAAAGCATCCCTTCCCTTAGGCAAATATTCTTAGAATGCTTTGCCATAATCTAATAAATCCGCATTAGTTGGCTTGTATTATGGGAGAAAACCCGAAAGCTTTTCTAAGTGCTAATGGGGCATATTCCTTCGTCACATTCTTGAACAGCTGAAGAAGTTAACACTTATACCCACCGTACATAAAGAAACATTTAAAGCCCTCCTTAGATATTGTCAGTTTAGAACATAACACATAGATCCATAAGGTCATATAAATAATTTATCTTAGTACTGAAGAAAACAATAACTCAATATAAAAAGTCCTTGACTATAATCAAACATTAAAATATTTTTAAAAATTCTGTTTATAAAATAAAAATACTTACTGCTTGAAACCTTAAATTGTCAATTCATTTATTTATTAAGAGAACAATGTATGAAAACTGATTTTAGTTATAGTAAAAACAGGAAGCTTAAAAGATGAAAATTAAGTAAAATTAAAAAAAGGGCTTCCTTTAATAGACACAAAATATTTTTTTTGTGTGTGTAAAAAAGAGTGATTTAAATAATGATTAGCTGCTCTGAACGCCTTTCAAAACTTAAATAAACTACAAATAAAAATATTTATGCTATCCTAAAAGTTATTAAATTCCTTTATAATTTTATTTTCTTTTAGCAACTCACACGGAGCATTCAGTCGCCTTTTATAAGCGCTGAAAACAAAACACAACTATTTAACTGGTTTCGCTATTTGCTGAGCCGTAACTCATAAAAGTATGGAAACAGCGCGTTTAGGCTGTCCTTTCTATAGCCTCCCAAATCACATAGAGAAGCAGCGAGCTTGTAACATCGTCGCAAAAATGATGCATAACCTCAATTTTACGATTGTTTTTACCGCGGTATGTAGACTCCTGTTCATGAAGCTCGCATGAAAGGGTACTAAATTCCCTATCGTCCCTGACAGATCTTCGTCCCTGACGTAAAGCACCGATCTCTGAAAAGTGTGGGCAAAAAATAATTAATTTTTACGAGCTTAGAAGCGTGATGGGAAGTTTATGGGAGGTAATTTACGATGGAATTTGAAGGGAAAAGATGCAGATCGCTTTAAAAGCATCGTAATCTGTATTTTCATCGCGAGTGCTTGTCTTAAATGCTTTGCGGCCAGAAACTTATTTAATGCTTAGATATATGCATTAGTAAGGTAGTCTTATGACTTATAAATTAACTTAAGTATTACCAATTAATTTAATGAATTAAGACGTAAGATCTAGTTCCTCGTCTCATGAAGAAGGAAAACATCATCATCAAAATCATGCAGAAAAGAATAAAAGAAGCTTTTACATCGTCAATATTAGTTTAATGTCAGTGAAAAATTTTCATTTAATTTTATTTGTTTACTATTGCCGCTGCAACTAAATAAGATTGTCCCTTTTTGTCTTTATAAAACTACCGAAGTCAAATGCAACAAAAAAAAAAGGGGGATCGTAATGAAAGTTACTTCATTCAAAATTATTCCTAGCTCGAACTAATAAGAAGACAGTACGAAATGTTTCACACATATAACTTAAACGACTGAAATATACAATTCAAAATGTTTGATAGGAACAATATGACTCTATACAACTGAGAATGTACTGAGAAAGTTAGATAAGTAACAAAAATAATAAATGTGAAATATTAACGGCTTACTTTAGCATCTTGTAAGATTTGAAAGAAACAAGCGTGTCACTTTTGGCGTTGCTAGTACCGAAAAACAATTTTATTGGCATAAATCTCCCCCTCATAAAAGTAGCCTAAGCGTTGAATGCCATTCTAATATATTTCTAACTTACAAAAATAGTGAAATTACAATTTTAAATTAATGGGAAAACTGCTTTACAAAACCAAAAACACTATGATTATACCTTAAAACCTTCGTATCGCAAGGCTTTATGATGTGAATCAGTTCCTTGATAAGCTTTCATAAAACTCATAATTTAGATTAATTTAGAAATTTTGGGTTCAGTCCGGTGGAGTCCCTTGATGTTACTTCATAGATTATTTGAGGTAATGCTAAATTTATTTCTGAGAGGCAATAACTATTGCTTTAGCTTCCATTTGAACTGTTACAGTGTCACTACAAGTAGATATACCCAGTAATATATTGTGAAAAGTCTTGAGAAAGTTTCTCTATTATTTATCCATGTAACAGCAACCTAAACCAATAACTGCTTACCGCTAACAGGAAACACCGATTGGCTTAGGCCTGATTTTTTTATTTATCATAGTAACAGTTGTGTATAGACTGACAATCCTATATCATGCTTTCTTTTCTTATGTCAGCAGCAAATACCACAGCTGTATTACTTCCGTTGTAGAAAATACAAATACTTTTTAAGAAGATCCAACTGAGTTTGTACGGCTTCGCGCAACTTCTGTTCGCAATATCAGTTCCTAGTTCCTATAATCTTAAAGACAGTAAGACGATTTATTGTCCTTCGTAACTTCTAAGTAGAGAAACCACAAATTCAGTTAAAGATGTATTTACTTTTTATTAATTTATCAGTGTGACTTTACAATGAACGTAGAACTTCTAACAGAATACTATTTCTAAGAAGCTCCTCAACTTTCGAGAAATTCAGAACAACTGTTTAAATCAAATAAAAATTATATACTCAAATTTACACGTTCCTAAGTAAGCTTTGACTCATGCCCCAGTACATTCACCAGGCAGTGGGGGTTACTGAATATAGGCTAGTTTAAACAATTCAATACTAGAGAACTCTAACAGAATGGTTGAACAGCAACAGCTATCAAAAGGTTTCGAACAAGCTCAAGAAATCTGCGCTTATGGTACTTTAACTAGTTTGTATTCTGGTAAGAGTTGACGAATGTAAAGGCAAAATAATAAGGTAATTGGATTAATTAAGATGAAACTATACAAACTTAGATTGTTATCTCATGCGTATTCACTGCATCTACCTATATCCTTTTCTATTTCTTCAAAGATAATAATCTCATTGGTCTTGCGAAAGACTTTTAAAGCGAAATGATAAATACATTCGTCATACATAAACAGTGACAGAGACAGTATTTTGAATGAATCGCTGCTTGTCTTACGTTTTTACATCAGTATTTGCGTGAAAATTTCACCTACGACGTATTAATTAATAACAATTTTTACCATCTGATTAATATGTTCTCCGAAACTTAATCTGATTAATATTGGCTATGTTGCCACTTTAGTTCAGAAAGTTGCATCTTAAGCACATTTGAAGAAGAAAAGTATTACATTTTATGTAAAGAAGCATCAATTAAAATTAAATCTTTCGGCCTTGGAACTGTCTGTTTATGTCATCAAATTTTAAACTTTCACAATAGAAAACTTTTTTGGGTTTCGCCCGCCCCTAATGCATCTTTACAGTAGTACTAGTAGACATTTCCTATTAATGCAGAACACTAATACATCTTTTCACGTTTTATGTGAAAGCACTTTTCCTCAGGTCTGTCTTGTTGTTCAGTACCAAACTTTCCGTTAACAGTTTCAAATAGCGTGAAAAATCTTTTAATGTATTGTAAAGTTTCATTTTTTACTGTATTACGTGAACGTTTTTTATTTTAAATTTAAATCTACGCATTGCGAATCAAGATTAATGTATATAAACGGCTATAATTGACCAAATGTACCTTTTCTTTATTTTTGATTAAGAGTAAAATGTCTGTGGGCATTTCAAGAGATATAAAAATGATATTTCCTTCTGTAGAAGCAAAAAGAATAAAATAAATTTTGTTTCGAGGAGCAAGCAGACAATTTTTAAAGTATCATTCAAGTAGAACGCATTGACAAAAGAAGTTGCAAAAATGAGTAAACTTTGCTGAAAACCTTTTAGATGGTAATGCAATGAATGAGTGCAGCAATAATAACAAAGCAAAAATAAAACAGCCCACCAGCTGCCGACAGTTCTCCTAAAGTCCTTGAGAACTGACAGTTCGGTCTATTGTTCGAACCCAGAGAATGGGCTGGCTGCATGGGTTCTTTCGTATTTTTCCCCATGTGTAATGTGTATACGAGCAGTTTCCCTTAGAAAGTCCACCAAGTAGGCATCCCTCACCTTAGGCAGATAGCCCTCGAGTGCTTTGCTAAAATCAAATAAACCAAACCAATAATAAAACTAATTTCGTATTACATAGAAAATGGCTTCACTTTTCTATCAAATTTGAGAATAGCGAAACCCTAAAAACAGAAGAAATTAAATTGAAATCCTTTAATTTCTGTAAATTGGCAATTGTAATAAACATGAAGTCAAACAAAGAATCCCGAGCAAAATACTAGAGTCAAAACAATGATGTAGTGAATGAATTATTAACCCTTTGTTGCATCATGTCCACTCTAGTAGACAAAAGTTTAAATTTGTTTATTCTTCTGTAATTCCTTTAACAGATTCCATTCCTGTGTTTATTCATTCTATAGTATTAGAACTTTCAACTGTCGATCATAGATGGCTGTATAGCATCACTAAGTAAAGCATTGCTATTTGGAAAATGGCTGCTACTTCTGTTTCCAAGTTAGTACAGTTTCTCATAGTAAACATTATATAATATTGTTTACATTTTCTTATACTGCCATTTTTTATTCATAATTAGTAATTTCAGACATTTTATTTTAAATGTCAGTTTGAGAAAATTGTGAAGTCGGTAGATAAAAATCTACCTAAAAAAGTGAATTGAAACCCAAATGTACTGCTTATCAAGCCAAAACACCACTGGAAATGTTTGTTTGGCAAGGAATTTCTATAACATTTGAATCCAATAGGTACACGTTACAAAATCCTAGCAAAATGAATTCAATCACAATCGAAGAAATGAAGGTATTTTGGGAGATCTGTATGTACATGTCAATTGTAGATTTACCATTTAGAACATGGTAATGATCACTGCAAACAAGGCAAGAAATTATTTCAAATGCAATGACCGTAAATCGTTGGGAAGAGATTTGTATGCATGTACATATATGCATGCTGCCCACTGTGGTGAACAAACTGTAGCAATTATTTAAAACAAAATTTGAATAAAATTACTTTTTTTTATTATGACTAACGTTATTTTAAGAAGAAAAAATACAAACATTTTCGTTTAACTTTTCTAGATTATTTGTATGCAACAAAGGGTTAATCTCTCGAATGCTCTGTTTGACTGGATACCATATCAAACAAGAAAAAAAAAATCTTTTTCTTTCTAGTATTACATTTTTTACATTACTAACCACATTAGTTTTAGGGATTTATTTTTTCCATTGGCGGCTTAATCTCTCTCTCTCATACTCTATTTAACTGAATACCATACCAAATAAGAAGAAAAGAATTTCTTTATTTTTCTAGCATTATATTTGTTACATTACTAACAATATAAGTTTTTGGATATTTTTCCATTGATGGGCTCTATCCGTGGCCACTACTAAGGCCGGAAACGCTGTCTCTTTATTATTTATTTATTATGAAAGCACCTAATAGATGGGCCACCGTTTGCCTCCTATGGAGGGACGAACAAACTATATCCATACCTTCTCCAGGTTTCGAAACCGGGCCCATCGGTACGGTAGTCATAGTCACTAATCACTTTCCCATCTGGACGGTAGTTTTAGGAATGTTATAGTTTTTTTATTTTAAAAGATTGACACGTTCCTATAAACGCGATAATTGCCTAATTTTTCTTAATATTTAACACTCCATTTCTCTCCCAAGCCATTTCACCATTCTATACAACTTTTATTAGTCCAAAGGGGCTTTGTCCCTGAAAGACTATTGTTTTTGTTTTGCGATTTTGCGTTGAATCACTATAAATGCCGTTTCACTTTTCAAACTGTTGGCCCCAAATGTTAGAGTCCTGCATTTTATTTGAAGAAATTAAATAATGAAAACTCTGCATAAATGTATGTATATTTCTCGCCAACAAAGAGCCATCGAATTTTGAATGACGTAATCCTCCTACGAATATGGGCGAGTGAAAGACCAAATTTGAAATTTGGATTTTGTAAACCTTTAACGAATTTTTGATTAAAAAACTCAAGGATTTCAAAGCGAGCAATGGCAACGCTCTACGGGTGAATTAAAAAACATTTTTATCTCCAGCGCATGGAACTGTGTATCGGAAATTCTAAAGATAGGCTGATTCTAAAATTATTTTGCGACATTGCTATTAAACTGAATTTTATGTTTTAAGTGCAAAAAGCATGATATTTAATAAATAAAGGTAACACACAAAACGTTAAAAAACGCCCCTTTGGATGTAATTTAAAATCTGAAAACTTTCAGATTTTTTTTTACTTGTTTTTTATCTAATATGAATTTTTAGCAAGATGTCATCTTAGCCAGCAGAAATAATTTCATACAAAATCATCCTTAACTAAATGTAAGAAACAAACATTTTACTGCGATTGCAGATAATTTTTGTTTCCGTTATTGTACTATTGTTACGGTATATGTCCAGGGCAGCGAGTGTCTCTTTTTTACCTGATGGTATTTTAAACAGAGATAATAATGTGTATCTTAATACTTCGATCATTTCCAGTGCAAATATTAAGATATTTTATCTTAAAAGTAAAATAACTTTTATTAATTCCTGACTTCCTATTTAAAATATGTTCGCAAAAAAAAGTAATTTTATTCATGAGTCCTAGTGACAAGACAATGTCAGTTAACACAGATGTTTTACCATACTAGTGAAAGAACAGTATTCAACTCTTTTTATTTACGCTTGTTATTAAGACCTTTCCATAGAACTTTTTTTTTAAATATATACTAGGCTTCCGAAAAATTCAAGTACGAAAATTCTATTTGTGCGACATTTAGGACAAAGTGAATTTTTGACAGATGGCATTTTTGGACAAACTGAATGATAGAACACCAGCAGTCACTGATGTATAGAAGCAAACGTAATTACAGATTGCATCACTCAACCTGGATTAACATTAATTAAATTAAAACTAGCAATTATGAATGCGTCTTGGAAGCGGTTTGGCCGCAATGTTTTTATACGCATTGTGGCAGAGATCCCATCATCCCTAATACGGCTGAATTTCCCAGCATCATTGAATTGTCACATATAATTGGTGGAGAAGAATCCGATGATCTTTCATTTGAAGATAATGATGAATTGTTATCCGACATAGATCTAAGCGATGATGAAATAATAGTTTTTGTTTTTAAGACTCCTAATCCCACAGAACATAGTAAAAGTCAAGAAATTATTCAGTTCTAAATTCAGATTTATTAAAAAAAATAGATAGAAAATAGGATAATCTTTTTGTCAATCATGTAATTTTTGTTAATGGGGAACGCATTGGGAAATTTCAATGTAAAGCGAAGTTGCTAACATCATCATGAAGAGAGTTACGTAAAGGCCTGGCCAAAATACTAACGTAACAATTAATAAGTATATTCGCTCATAAAACCGGTGAAACAGCATCAGAAGAAACTCGTGTTAATTTTGCACAAGAGATTGCGTAAGAACTTAATTTATATAGGAAGGAGAATACGTTGACAATATTTCTGTAGTAATGTAAAGATATTCCAGTCATTTATTGTAAGTAAGTGAAATTGTTAAAATCTTGTTATGTGTAAAAGAAGCTTTTCTTTAATTCAAACGTAAATTTATGCCTTTTCATTACATACGGTTACATGTGTATTTTATGAAAATAAAATAAGCTTAAAATGAATATTTTCACTTTTTGCAATTTTTTCTGATATTTTAAATTTGGAAACAATCTTATTTTCTTCCACAGATACAACGCCTTTCTTTTACATAACGTTTATACACATATTCTTCAGAAACATATCTTTAGCGTAAAAACAGAAATGCATGTATAGAAAAGCCAATTAACTTGCATCCATGTGAAACAAATGGCTATATTTTGAAAATCCATCTCGAAGAAATTTTTTACAAGGCATAAGCCATAGCTTTATTTTCAGATCTTTCTCTGTTAAATCATTTATAGAACAAACCATCCAACTGGTTTAGCTTATCGTCGATTTTTTTTTTATATTTGCAGAGTATCTATACTTTAAGAAGTAGCAAATTTAGATAGCAAATTCGGCTGTTTTTCTACCGTTTGTTATATTGTAAATAATGCGAGATATGATACCATATTCAGGCATTATAATACTACTATTCTTACCATTTCTTATAGCTAACTGATTAAACAATACACAGCTTTTGTTGAATTCTAAATTCACACGTTTACCTTATCGGCATATTTAACAAATTCTAAAAATATATTAAATAAAGTTCAATGAAAACGTTTTAAACAAAGAACTAACCGAAAATGGTGAAAGGACACGAAACTGCTGTTGAACCTTACTGAGTAATTCCGTATCCACTGTTAATAACGTCATCTAACTGCAGTTGTTAATTTAAACCATAGTACACAGATCAATCACGTTAAATTAGTGTTTAAGTAGTTCCTCGCAAATAGTTTTCTAATCCGGACTATTTGGCCTAAATTTTCCCGACCTGATTAAATTATTAAATAAGCATCTACTTTTTAATTAAAGGATTTTGTACACATTTTAGAACTTCAGAATGTTTCAAATTGATTCGTAATAGTAAATTCTGGATCAGATAATTAAAAGAAAAGCTTGAATTCAAATTAGAATCTTAAATTATAGTTTTACACGTGCCCTTACACAAAAGAATTGCAGACAATTTGCTTCGCCCAGCGGTAAGACTGACAGCAATGTAAATAAATTTATCTTTATATTATTCATGAAAGGTATTTTGTTGCTCTCGATGACATATGTTTAATGAATGCTCAAATTTTGGAACTTCTTTTACAATAATCACCTTACATTACATAATAATAGAATATCTATATAGCTGGATTGATAATTCTTATTTCATAATGAATACCGTATAAAATCTTATTTCCTGAAAGATATAAATGAAATTCTTATGAAATCTAGTTTAAATTTTTTTTCATATTATGCAGATTTTAACTTGTAGCTCCGTTACGTTGAGAAGGCTTAATGGTCTTCAACTTTTAATAAATTATCGACAGATTTATATATGACTAGATTCAAAGTTGTTAATTTTTCCTATCGTAATTTCCAAAATTACGATAATATGTGCTATTACATTACGTCAAATTCTTATATCCAAAAATAAATTTCAATTAGGAAATTGACTTTTCTGTTGGAAACTTTTATTGCTTTTTCTCAGACAAAAAGCCAGGATTTTTCCGATATTTTTCGTCTTAATGGGATCTGAGACCCCCAAAAAAAAAAGAATCTTTAATTTCCTTAAAAAAATTTGCTAATGAAAATTCATAAAAATGCTTCCGACAAAAATGCAAGCACATTATATATGACTTTCAGCCTCTATCTTCGTCTCGAAAATGCTCTTAATTAGAAACTTTCGAAATTTCAGGGGGGTGAAATTCGCTATTAAGTGAAAAAAATTACTGATGTCATTTAGAACGAATTCTTAGGCATAACCTTTGGAGAAAAATTATCTCACTTTTTTTTATCATGTCACATTCCGGGAAGCTCCAAGATCTGCATTGATTTCTGATTCCTTCTTCATAACAAGTTAACCTTAATGAGTTACCTTCCTGAGTCCTTAGTAACCGTTGCTAGGTTACCCTTGAATTGATAAATTTCGGCCAACAGCGGATCAAAGAGGCAGAGTTCCGCAGTTTGCTAACTGATTAGTAGATGGCGCTGCTTCCAGTTTATTTTGGTCAACAACAAGTATTTAAAATTTTTAATATGAAGGAAATTCTTAAGTGAATTTGACTGTTTACTTTTCTCCGTTATAGTAAAATAAAATTCTAAATCCCTCTTATTTGATCGCATATATTACTTCTAATAATTCATTATGCAATGAGAACAAATATCAGAATCATATCATACCATATGAAAAAATAGGTAAGTTATTACATTACATAAAGTGGTGTTAAAATTATACCACTGAATACAATGGAGAAAGAAATGGTTAACAGAATTTTTTACCTGGCAAAACCCCGGGCAGTCAGTCGTTCATTGTTTTGTTACTATCTAATGAACACTAACTTAAATAAATAACCAAGTGTTTGCCGGATAAAGATATAAACATTTAGCTCCAAAATAATTGCAGAATTACTTCATATATCGAAATCTTTTAAACGAAAATCCGAATTTATTAGAAACAAAAACATAGGATTTAAATAATTAAAATTCAGCTAAGCTCGAACAACATAAGAGACGAATGTTACATGCAGTATAGATTACTTCATATCCCCTCGCAGCAAATGCTGATGGATATGGCTTCCTCTCTGCGGGTTTTTTCAAATCTAAACACTCAGCTCTGAATTTCGTATGCTTTGAGTTATGAAATTTTAAATCCGCAGCTGCTTCGTCGTCTGACGGCTTTTTCAACGTTATCAAGATGCCAGATTTAGAATAATATCTACCATACTCCTTAATACCCATCCATTTAAATATACTTATTCTGTAACCCTGAGCCTAGTTGAACATAGTTAATAAATACTTGCCTTATTATGACAAGTATAACTATTAAAAGCTTAAAAGGATGAAATTAATGACAACGGCGTAAAAAGTATAAATCCTCGTGTGCTTTCTGAATAACTTTTTTCCGTTTAGTTTGGTCTTCTACCTTTACAGCGTTTTTGCACGTAAAGATTAACATAAATTTTTAAGCCTTTCTTGTATACAGATGTATTTAAATAACTGTTCGTATGCAATATCTTTAACGATACTCTTATCAAAAACTGTAAGAATAACATTCGTATGAAGGATTCCTACAACAATATGACTGCGACTTTGAAATGTCTTCAAACCCAACAAGTAAACATATTTGTTGAAATTATTAAGATCTTAGCACTTCTTTTACTTAAATTTATCAAATAACTTTTGTGTACTAAAAGGGGATGGCTTATAAAAAGTATGTAAATTTTTTTATTTTTAAAATAATATATAGTATTTCAGAAAATCACACCGAACAGTAACAAATAACCATTTTCCGTTAACTTGTACATTAAGCGATAGTTTAATAGTTTTTCCTTTCTTCTGAAAATGCTTCTCAGAAGAGAGCTTTGGAGCTTTTCTAGCTTAGAGATCGAAACAACTACAATTTCACCTGCACTGGAGGAAAATAGTGATAGTTAAACATAATTTCGAGAGTTTCACAAACGCAAGTTGTTTGGACAAATGGGTGATAATTCAATAAAATTTAGGAATTTTTCTGCTTTAAGTGATGGCAACGAATTATGTTTTCCACTACTCATTTAGAAAATAAATCGGCTTTTTCCTAAATTCTTTCACAGACCGTATTAAATTAGGATGTACCATTTCAATTGCTAAAGCCGTCAGATTTCCGAAATTTTGCTGCCTGCATTTGACAACATTCTCTTGACTCGGATCATTACAAAGTAGGAGTTAATCGCTTTTTATTTTGAAGAGTTAAATGGGAGGTTCTCCTGGCACAATCATATGCTTTTCGATCTCTTTCCTACAATTTTTTCTTCCTTGTACGAAGTAAAGGAAATATTGTAATTTTTTTTTAAAATTTTGTTAATGTAAAAAAATTGTGGGTATCTTATTTGAAATAAAATATCCATTTTGGCCGCTCTCGAATACATTTGAACGATGTCTTTGCGTGATATCTGTACACAATAAGCAGACAGAATAAAGGACTCGTTTCTCTAAAACGGATTGTAAAATGGATTATAAACTGACTTCAGAAGAGATTTTTTTCGTGACGTCTTATGTATGCACATACGTACACATATATCTCCCATCCCTGAAAAGCAGGTAGCCGTAGAACGTTAAAATTTTGCGTATGGAACTGCTATAACATGTCGTTGCGCACCTCCTTTTTTTATTGCAATCGGCTGTACCAAAGATATATTTTCTTATGTATTGGTAAATTGTACATTTTTTGTGTTTTAAAAGGGATTCAATTCTGTTATATTATATTCCTATTAAGATTTTTATGCCGCCTTTAGTTAATCTGCATAGTTATAGATGTATCAACAATTTTAAAGTGGCGCTAAGCCTAGCGAGGCCGCCGTTTGTTTATATTTCAAACTCTAACTAGAATAGTGAATTAAGTCAATCACTATTCTACTCATGGTGCATCAATTTCGGTGTCTTTTTACATACAGTGCCAGAAAGTTAACTTTAAATTTTGTGCACCGAAATTTCTTCTTCTTGTCCGTTGGTTGAATTGCTTATTTTTACTTAGAAACTCTAATTTTAATTGTAAAATTTGTTTTTAACTGTTAATTGTATTTGGTGTTTTAGGTGTTTCTGTATTTTACAGTTTTTAATGAAGATTGAGTTTTTATGTGTTTTTGCCTTGCCACAACGTGAGCACATAATTGCTTGAATTAGAAACATATCTCCAATGAAATTCGAGGAAATAAGTTTAAACGAAGTGCGACAAAAAATGTTTAGAATTTAATAGGCTGTACAAGGAAGTCAATGTGGTTTCCACATCAAATTAATATAAGAAGTATCTTTCACATTTAAAATCGCACAAAGTTCTACAGTATTTGTTCTACGGTAGGTAAACAGCCCGATTTTTTTTACTAAATAAACAATAAATTTAAATGTGCTAGGAAAATTGCTATCTGAAGTATATGTGTTTAAAGTTTATTCATTAGAATATACTATCTGCTTGAAAATTTACATAAATTCTTCTTTTCAGGTTCTAATGGAGGCACATCAGATATTTTGCTAGCTTTAAGGTTGTATCAGTGTTAAGTAAGACATCCATTATTCTCTTCAACTTTGTCACCATATTTGTTTAATTTCGCTCTAGCTATTTTGAAGAATGAAATCGCAGTACTGACAAAACATTCTGAATTTTACTAGTCTATGAATTTTTGAAGTACTCACTTTTCAATTTGGATGCAAATATTTGCTCTGAAGTAAATTCTATATGTTGTTGTTAACAGAAATACATTAGATCTCTTAGCGATTTTATTCAAAATCATATCATGACTGCATTTTTCTATTCATGTTGACATAACATACGTGCATTTGTATTAGCGATAAACTATTTATACAGTACAAGGTCCGAAATCCGGACGTCCATTATCCGGAATGATCTAAAATCCGGACCTCAAAGCCACAAACTTTTTTTGCAAGCTTTACGCATGCGCATTTCATTTTTCCTTCCATACTAAAACATGTGGAGATTTTCACTTAAAAATATAGATTCTTAATTTCACTTAGACACTAAATAAAATACCTCGTTATGAAAAAACAATTATGTAAGCATAAATTTGTGAGATTAATAATTTTGCTCTGTACCTTAGTATCTGCTTGGCATACGTCTCAAACCGAAACATTCACCTATTTTATATCCCTGACGCCGACCTGGCGAGTCATTATTTTTTATATTTTGCTTTCATCACCGCATGTTTATCAATACATGACAGTTTCAGTAAAAACTCATGTAGTGATGTCTAAACTTTTTTTATATTAGCAATTGAATAACAAGAGTATGGCAACCTTTTATGCTAACATTACGCTTGGCGATGATTATAAATTTTTAAATGCTGTAAAAAATGAGACAAGAAAACAACGAGGAAGAAATTCAACAAAAATTTCTTTTCATATGCTAAAAATAGATTTTGTTAATGAAACTCATAGGCCAAAAGATTACATTTAGTGCTATTTTAATTACGAATAACTGATATTTTATTCACAATAAATCCAGGAGGGGCGGCAGAATATGTCGGCACCGGACGGCAGAATTTAGGGAAGACAAAATTTTTGGAATTTGGGGAAGCACCGAGCAGTAAAATTAAGGGATGAGAAGTTTTTTATAATTTTTTGAAAGCACTGGGATCCAAAGTTTAGGCGCGGCGAAAGTTTAGAACTTAGGAAGGCACTTTGTGATAGAATTTAGGACTCGCAGAGACTGCACCAGGCGGTATCTAGCGCCGGCCCTAAATAAAGCGTTAAGTATATGTGGAAGTTTATTTATTTAAGACTTAGATTAGTTTTAAGCATGTGCAAGAAATAAACGTAGGTATAGTAAATAACTATACAAATACAATTCAGGCTTAATTCAATACGCAATCGGAGCAAGACAAAATTTAGCGGAACAACTTTGGCTTTTGTTGCCAATGTTGTGATACACAGCCAATAATGTATAACGGACGCTGTTAAGCTAGGCTAAAATTATCTTTACTGATTCTAAGGCATTTCATTTAATGCAGCGGGCTATTCTGCTCTTTAATCTTCTAATTTGATCCAGCTTATTATTTTTTGCAGACTGTTATTACTACAGCAATTTTATAAAAATGAAGCTTGAACTTTCGATTATGTCGAAAAGAGTTTCCAATTCTGAAGCTGCCAAAGGATCTACAAAGCGAGAGCATGTTTCGATGTCCCTTAAAACAAAAAGTGGAATTGCTGCAAAAAATGGATAAAGGCATATTCGTCTCAAAATTATGGCATTGGAAAGTCAACTGTATATGACATAAGGGAAAAAAAAGGAGCTTTTTGAATTTTTTGCGGATTCCGACATCCCACTCGCAGTGAATAACAGAAAAAGTGTTCGTTAGACTAAAAGTGAAGATCATGACAAAGTGATGATTAAATGGGTCACACAGCGTCATAGCGAGTGCGTGCCATTGACGGGTCCAATGTTAATCGTTCAAGCCAAAATATTTCATGAAGAAATGAACTTAAACACTGAGTGCCCATATTCGACAGGCTGGTTAACCAAATTTTAAAATCGCCATGGTATAAGACAATTAAAAATTTCAGGTGAAAAAGCTTCAGCTGTTACTGAAGCTGCTGAACAATTTGCAGATGAATTCATTGAACTCATTTCTAGTGAACAATTATCTCCAGAACAAATTTACAACGCTGATGAAATTGTTTTTTTCTGTCAATATGCACCGCGAAATACCTTGGCAACCTCTACAGAAAAGGCTCCAACTGGTGTCAAAAATTCCAAAGCGAGACTAACAATTTTAGCGTGCGCAAATGCTACAGGAACGCACAAGTGCAAACTTTTCGTAATAAGAAAACATGCACGACCAGTCTTTAAAGAAGTAACGATTTTCCCCTTTATATATTGTGCAAATAAAAGAGCATGGATGACACAATAACGAATTAATGAATGATTGGTTTGAAAATCATTTATACCCGAGACTCGGCAACATTTGAATTCGGTTGGTTTATCTGATGATTAAAAAATAGTCCTGATTGTAGACACCTATTCGGCTCACACTTCACTTAAAGTTTTAGTGAAAGATAATGTATCCGTATTATTCTTTCCTCCAAAATGTACGTCTGTCATTCAGCCTATGGATATCGGAAAAGTGCGCGCGCTGAAATGCAAATAAAGTAGCATTTTTAAAATCCATGTTAAATTTCTTGAACAATGGCAAGAAATAATAGCCCCGAATTTGAAGGTTTTCGTATATCGCAAACTAAAGGTGAAATTTTCCAGTTAATGGATTTTGTAAAGAAATGTGGAGAAGCGGTAACAAATGAAGATAATATAACAGAAGTTTTTCATTGCGATGACAATGCCTCAGTCATTAATCAATTAACGGATGGAGAAATCATAGTATAGTTCTAGATCCAGAAAATACCGCTACCGATAGTGAAGAAAGGGACAGAGAGGTTATTGAAAACGAAAAAATTTCGATTGACAAGTTAGTTGGTATTCTCGACACAGCGATTACAGGACTTAAACAGTGGAACTTTGTATCTGAACAAGAAATTATGTCTGTTTAGAGAATTAAAGAAAATGTATTAGCACAAAAATCAAAGCAATTTAAACAACTTACATTGAAAGAAATGTTTAATAAAGTAAACACATAAATGTTAAGTATTTTTTGGTAAATGTTGATACTCTTTAGATCATAACGGTTCATTACTTCATAAATTACGAATTCATTTTTTAGTTGCATAATTTCTGCATGTCATCTTACCAGATTTAAATTGATTATCTACTATCCGGAAAAATTTCAAATCCGAAATCGCCGAAGTCTCGACGAGTCCGAATTTCGGACTTTGTACTGTAATTTATTCTTTATGATTTCTGTAATTTTGGAATAAATTTTCTTTTTGATCTACTGTATTTCGTGACAAGAAGCTAAAAAATAATGCATACGCTTGGTTACATGGTGAAATAAATAAAAGCATCCATGATCAGTTATTATGAAGTTAATTAAGTTTTAAAATAATTGAAGATACGAGATCGATTCATCTTAAATTTTCATTCTCTTAGATTCCTTTTAAATTAAAGGAAATTTCACTTTGTTAGCAGAGAAAACTTTAGATTTCAAAAAAGTGTTTTGGTACATGAGAAAGGAATGCGTTTCTTTCCCCCGTTGTCTACACGGTTACAATTTCACTTTTCGCAGCCAATTGTATCCAAAAGGAAAATAAATATAAAGAAATAGAATTACGTATCAACAATCACAAGAACAAGTAAAGTATATCTTACAAGCAGGCTAATTACTTGAATAACAGTAATAAATGCGAGAGCTAACAAAGAAAATAAAAGGTATTGGTAAACATGCATATTAAAATTACAAACATCTTTCATTAATTACAATATTAGAGGAAAGAATATTATAAAAATATCATAAGTTAAATAATTATAAAACATACCAATTATATTTTTTATAAGTTACATCAATAATAGTCAAGATGTCTTAACTAAACTGGAAAATGTAATATGCGTGCTAAAGATCATTCCGTATCAGGGTGTGCTAGAATTTTTTTAAATTAAAGTAATCATGTAAATGTTTGTGGAAATTAATAGTTAAATTAAAGAAACGCTTAGCATGAAATCTATTATAGCAACATTACTATGCGTTTGGAACACTGACGTATAAATTGTAAATAAATTAAAATTATTATGCTAACATTTTTTCTAAAATTTATCTAGAATAAAAGAATTAGTTAAACAGTACTGCAAATTAATGTAATCAATCAGGCCTCTCAATAAATAAAAGCTCATTTTTTTTACCAAAAACTAAAAATTGGGATGCGAACGTTTGTGTAATATGCTTGGAAATATCTGAACATATAATTAATTAGAAACGTACAATTAAATTAATAAAAGCTAATTAACAGTAACATTAAGCTTAATTTTATTTAATCTAAAACAAGCAATCGATCAGGAGCTCTGCATAACTGAATTTTTATTGCTATTTTACGTAGATTTGCGTATAAAATAAATATTTTCACTTGTCAAACAAGTGGATAATGTACTGATAGTCAAAAGATTAAAATACAGTGGTTAAAAATATAACTACTTGTCAGAAGGTATACAAAGTTACCATAGCTACAGAAATTGAATGATTATAGAAAACTCATAAAGCGCTACAGTGTGAAAAGAAAATTCAGGAATAAACATGTTAAGAAAATTAGATGGAGAAATAATCCTTAATTTATTGATAATTAATAAACTCTATGCTTTTGGAAGAAGTTGCATATAATTTGGATCGAGGTATCAATCATCGAATCCGAATTAATTTCTTTCCTTGTTTTTTCTTATTAGAGGGATTTGTAAAAAGATATGCTAAAGTGAAAATTTTTTCCATATTTTTAAAGAATAAATTTAAAAAATATTTTTGTTTCTGAACTGAAATTTTTACGATACATTTTTATGCAGTAAATAAGTACAAAAAACGAAAGACCTGGGGGGATCTCTGGGATTAGAAACTACCAATGTTAGTGACTTTTCCACTTGATCATAAGACCTTTTGAAATTAGGCTGAACAATATATTAAAGAAAATAGAAGATACAGCACACGTAAGAACAAAATTGGGCTGAATTAGAGATTTACATGTTTGGAGAATGAGTGAAACTTATCTGAGTATGCCATTATGAAATATTAGGGATGTAGCATAAAAGCATCAGTGAAGAAGGCAATGGCAATCTAAATCATTGTAATCTAAATGTATAAAATTATCAATATCTGCTATTAATTTCAATACTGCTGAAAAAAATATAAATGAATTCTATTATAAATCACATGAACTTGTTGTATTATGAATTACAACTAGAAATATTATTAGCGTGATTTAGCGACCATCTTTGTTAACAAATAATTTCAAATAATTAATTTTACAAATAATTCAGCCTGAAACTAGGTTAGAAATTAAGCTGCATGCTGAAGATTAAGCTTTACTAAGGTGTTAGAACTATCTTCTCCTAATTAGAATTATGATGCAAGAATTTGTAAAAATTATCATTTAAATATAAATTGGCATAAATACAATACAAAATATATAAATTCTATATACATGAGCTCACCAGCGGCCGAGCGGTAAAGTCGCTGAATACTGGTAGCTCAATCCGAGGTTCGAATCCCGCGAACGGGCTGGCTGCATGGGTGTTGTCGTGATTTTCCCCATGTGTAACGTGTATACGAGCCAGTTTCCCTTAGAAAGTCCTCCACAAAGGCATCCCTCCCCTTAGGCAGATAGCCCTAGTGTGCTTTGCCATAATTAAATACACCAATAAATACACTGTATGCATGAAAACTTGAATACAATGCAACAGTATGTGAAAGAGGAATGTATAAAAAGGGAACTAAAAATCCCAAGATATGAATATAAGGGAGTTCGATTTTTTTTTTAGTCCAAAGGGATTTGAATCCCGAAGGACTATTAGTTTCGTTTTGGCATTTTGCGTCGGACTCATAAATGTCGGTTCACTTTTCAAACTGTTGCTACAAAATGTTAGAGTCCTGCATTATATTTGAAGAAATTAAATAATGAAAAATCTGCATAAATGTATGTATATTTCTCGTATTGTGATAAAAGAACGGTACATAAAGTCATCGAATTTTGAATAACGTAATCCTCCAACGAATATTAGCATGTGGAAGACCAAATTTGAAATTTGAAATTTGTTTTATGATCGATTTCCTATTTTTTAAAACTTTGACGAATTTTTGATTAACAAACTCAAGGATTTCAAAGCGAGACATGGCAACGTTGTGCAGAAAAAACATTTTTATCTCCAGCGCATGAGTCTCTGTATCGGAAATTCTAAAGATATGCTCGTTTTAAAACTATTTTGCGATAATGCTGTTGCACTGGATCTTATGGTTTAAGTGCGAGGAACATGATATTTAATAAAGAAAGGTAACACACAAAATGTTAAAAAACGCCCCTTTGGACGTAATTTAAAATCTGAAACATTTCAGATTTTGTTTTTTAGTCCAAAGGGGCTTTGTCCCTGAAGGACTATTGTTTTCGTTTTGCGATTTTGCGTCGGACTCATAAACGTCGGTTCACTTTTCAAACTGTTGCCACAAAATGTTAGAATCCTGCATTATATTTGAAGAAATTAAATAATGAAAAATCTGCATAAATGATTGTCTATTTCTCGCATTGTGATAAAACAATGGTACATAGAGCCATCGAATTTTGAATGACGAAATCCTACTGCAAATATGGTTATCTGAAATCCCAAATTTGGAATTTGTTTTATTATAGATTTTATATTTTGTAAAACTTTAACGAATTTTTGATTTACAAACTCAATGCTTTAAAAGCGAGAAATGGCAACGTTATATAGAAAAAAAATACTTTTATCTCCAGCTCGCGAGACTGTGTATATCGGAAATTCTAAAGATATGCTTAATTTAACATTATTTTGCGATATTGCTCTTGAACTGAATTTTATGGTTTAAGTGCAAAGAACATGATATTTAATAAATAAAAGTAACACTCAAAACGTTAAAAAAACGCCCCTTTCGACGTAATTTAAAATCTGAAACATTTCAGATTTTTTTTTTTTTTTTTTTTTTTTGTCCAAAGGGATTTGAATCCCGAAGGACTATTAGTTTCGTTTTGGCATTTTGCGTCGGACTCATAAATGTCGGTTCACTTTTCAAACTGTTGCCACAAAATGTTAGAGTCCTGCATTATATTTCAAGAAATTAAATAATGAAAAATCTGCATAAATGTATGTATATTTCTCGTATTGTGATAAAAGAACGGTACATAGAGTCATCGAATTTTGAATAACGTAATCCTCCAACGAATATGAGCATGTGGAAGACCAAATTTGAAACCTGAAATTTGTTTTATGATCGATTTCCTATTTTTTAAAACTTTGACGAATTTTTGATTAACAAACTCAAGGATTTCAAAGCGAGACATGGCAACGTTGTGCAGAAAAAACATTTTTATCTCCAGCGCATGAGTCTCTGTATCGGAAATTCTAAAGATATGCTCGTTTTAAAACTATTTTGCGATATTGCTGTTGCACTGGATCTTATGGTTTAAGTGCGAGGAACATGATATTTAATAAAGAAAGGTAACACACAAAATGTTAAAAAACGCCCCTTTGGACGTAATTTAAAATCTGAAACATTTCAGGTTTTTTTTTTTTTTTTTTTTTTTTTTTTTTTTTTTTTTTGTTAATTATGAAAATTCTGCAGACGTTTATAATTATCAATTTATGAATTAAATGTGTATTAGAAATTAAATGTATGCCAAAGTACATCAGGTAGAGTAACTGGAAAAGAGAATAAATATTTAAGCGTTTCTAGTATTAAAATATAGACTTTGTAAAAAATTTAAATAACCATAAAATAACTTCAATGACTAAAAATGGCAAGCTTAGTACGGCAAATATATTGCAATAATATTAGTGTGAATTAAGAACCACTTAAGAAATCCAATTTTTAGATTTAATAAAGAGAATTGTTTAAATTAAATTAGAACTGTTTACCTAAAGTGGTAAATTTGAAAGTTAAAACCATTCTACTATCTAAGAAGATTTGTTAATATTTATCTAGACAAGAAACTTATTTAAGGTGCACTACAAATCCGACACTTGATAGGTTGATTATGTATTAGTTTTGTGTATGTCATTAATTTATCAATTTTATTATTCAAAACTCATATATATTACGTATTATCAGCGACTAAAATCTACAACTTAGAAAGTTTATAATTCTTAGAATAAAAAAGATTTGGCTTATCATTCTTTTAAGCATCATAAAACTTTAAAATGAGTGCAAAAGAAATTCATTTTTACTTTAGCACATGCCAGACTTTAAATTAATATTTGTCTTGTATGCACAATTTTTTGCAATATTGATAAACGAAAATAGAGGCTTGCAGTCTCAATAAAATATCCCGTTAATGGCGATAAATGACTTTTTTGTAACACCCAATCTTTTTGAGTTTGGTTTGGTTTATTGAAATTACGGCAAAACACACTAGGGCTATCTGCCTAAGGGGTGGGATGTCTTCGTGGAGGACTTTCTAAGGGAAACTGGCTCGTATACACGTTACACATGGGGAAAACCACGAAAACGCCCATGCAGCCAGCCCGTTTGCAAGATTCGAACCTCCAATCTTTTAGGGAATTCAAGTTCTTAGAAGGAGGGGATAGGAAAAAGTCTCGCAGTTCGCCTTTTAGATAAGAGGAGCGGGATCTTCGATCAAATTTCGCGCAGTTCGTACCCTACCGCATAAAAGATAATATTTAATTTATTGTATTTAATTCGTATTTATTTATTAAATTATTTCATTTAACAAATGCATAAGATATACATTCTACTGCCTTTTTACTAAACGTTTCTAAGTTCATTTTTTATTATTGCGATTTTCCCTCTAATCAGCTATTTAAATTCAAAACTTAAATCTAAAAGAAAAGCCAAAGTAGGTCAAATCAAAGCCACAGTTTATTTAATTATAGTGTTGCTTTAAACCAATTCAGGAAATGGCACTAAACTCTGAAGAGGGGCCCTTGTCTAAAGCTTTCCCTAACACAAAATTTACTTAGCTTAAATCACTTCTTTTACTGCTACCTAAAGTTCTGCACCTTCAGCCAACTGCAGCAATGAATACTTCCACTTTAATCCAAAATTATCAGTGGACAATTGCTGGAGTATTCAATGTAAGGAAGCAAACAAACATTATACCATAAAACCTTTATAGCAAATTTCAAGACCAGCTGGATAGAAATACCTATTCGCGTTAGAATTTATTTGCTACTACTTCCGCTCTTAACATACGTGTAACTAAATAATACCTCTAATTCTTTTGCATACAAAAAAGTACTTTCATTCACACAGAGCTCAGGAGAATAGAAAAACAGTATTCAAGATACTACTTAAATGGAAATATAAAAGTATCTATAGTATTCATTTGCTTATTACAATGAAATGCAAAATATTACAACCCATTCAAATGGTCCTTACAAAAAGTTAAAGTTACATTTTCTATAAAATTAAATCAAAAACATTACAAAACAAATTTTATATTTAATTAAATTTATTTAATTTAAACAAAAAAAAACAGTGACATGAAATGTTTTATTGTTACTTATTTTTAAAATAATCTGCATGAAAAAAGTACATGACAGGCATGCGTAAATCTAATACTTTATTTTTATAAAATATACATATTTATTGCTGCATAATGAAACACTCTAAGGCGGATCCACATTTTATCGCAAATATTCTTAAGAGATAATAAATTATTCTTCTTTATTGTCTTATTCTTGATACATCATTATATGCTGCGACAGCTTTCTCATCGTTAATCCCCATCAGCGTTATTAATCAATTTTCATATTAAAAACTCAAAACCACACATGATTCTTTCACTATATTCTGCCTCTGTAAGCTTATTACTTTCACAAAGGATAAAATTTGATACTTTAAGGCAAAAATATTTGATGCATAAACGAAGTTTGGGAAACAACTAAAACGCTAACAAAGATATATATTTCATGAAATTAATAATTCACACAAATATTATTTATAAGATTTTAAATGATGTTCTGCACTAAATTATCTCTGAAACTACTTCATACATAATTCCGTCATAAAATATTAAATAAATGATGTATAAAAGAAAATATGTCAGGCGAAATGAACGACAAGAAAATCTTGGCATCAGCAGCTCTATTCTCTTAGTTCTAAATGTCAAAGTGTAAGTGAGTGGAACTTACGGCCAAGAGAATTTTTCAGTCTCGAATCGCATTAAAACTTTTCAGTTTGTACTTGACACTTCGGAGTAATGGGATTAAAATATAGGCTATTAAATACATAGTAAATTTAATTTTAATACAATTGTAAATTTCACGAGTTGTCTTAAAACAATTTGAGTATTCTGTAAAGGAGGCGAATTAATCCAAATATTCGTAACTGAATTTAAGATTTGAGAGATCAGTGCTATCTTAGATTTTTCCTGATAAGTAATAAATATGCGCTTTTTAATATGCTTTCTATATATGCGCTGCATAATTCATGCGCTTTATGAAACGCATAAAAGCTTGTACAGACAGACATTAGGTTTTTCTTATAGCAGGAGTGATGAAAAATCAGCAACGCCCTCGCCTGGAATTGAAACACGGATCTCTGGAATACGCACCCAGCGTGCTGACCACTACACTACGAAGGCATACAAAGAAGGCAGAAGAAATACCTTATATACTCCCCCTTTTAAAAGACAACTGGGGTTTAGGGGAACCAATCCTCAAATCCTGAGGGTGGAGAGTAATTATCCACCACCCTCTTAGTTCGGGCATCACTGTAGAGACATTACGTTATTTTTATAGCAGGAGTGATGAAAAATGAGCAAACCCCTCGCCGGGAATCGAACCATGGACCTCTGGACTACGCGCCAGGCGTGCCGACCACTACGCTACGAAAGCAGGAGAAATACCTTATAAACTTTCTCCATCACGTGAGCTTATTCAAAACACTCCTCTATTTACTCATGCATTTCAAAACGTGTTTTGTTGTTGCAGTTTAAGCATTAATATATGAAAACTATGCACGACGCTTAGGTAGATAACTTTCAAATGCACTGGTATTCATGTTATAATTTATTCATTGTCTTTCAGGAATGTTTCAAGAGCAACTTTTCTCTGGAAAAGCAAGTGAATATTTTTTCTCTTCGCAAGGGCACGGAACAAAGACAGAAGAAGAGAGAAATTTGTTCCGAAAGCCCGAACAAGAATGGGGTGGTAACTGTGACCGACTCGAGATCTAACATGAAGTGGGAGTAGACATTGCTAATAGCACCTGTCATTTAGTAAATGGTTTAACACTAATCGTAGTTTTTCTAAATTACAATTCGAAGCAACATTCTAAATCATGTGAGGTAATATCACCATGACCCTTCCTTTAAAGGCTAGATTAAATATAAGCAACAGAAAATTCTGCAGGTAACAGCTTATTTTCGAAACACATTTAATTTGATATCAATGTAAACGTATACATTGCACAAGTTGCGATGAATTATAATATCAGTAAATGGAGCACGTATAATTGCATAATTTTGTATTTTAAATAGTTGTATATGTCTGAATTAATATTTTTCATCCTGAGAATAACTTGTTTCATTTCATGTACTGATCGTAAATTAATAGACACATGTGCCTTCAACTGACAATTCATAACATTCAAAACCCTCGAAAACTGAAAACTCTGGTTCTTGGAAATAAGAACTTCGCATCTGAAATCAGTCAAATAAATAATTTCCCAGTGAATGCAACAAGATAGTCTGTTTTAAAGCCTGACATTTCTTTTAAAATATTTCCTTTATCATGATTCCATTTTATTGTACTACTCTAAAACTGTCATCTCCAAATTCTATATTTTATTTTAAACAGTACAAATAATAAATTTCTCCATTTTTATCAAAAAAGAAAATATTCAATAATTTCTGAACCTGATTTAAATATGCCTGCTTTTAATTTTCCATAATAGAATTGAATCGGAATCTGGAATAATCATTGTGTCTTATCTATGTTTATAATAAATAAATTAACCTTAATTGTAATTATTAAAGAATTTTAACTGTGCCTTTTCAAGACAACTATTTCCTTCAAACAAAAATCCGATTGAGTATCAGTTTTTTATAGGAAATATTCCCTGCAATTAACTGTTAAACTCTTAGAAAATTCTTCTCACAATTAGCATTCTAATAGCATGTTTCGAAATTTCTGTACGTATAATTATAAACATTTTGTCAACGAATTATCATTCCAAATCATTAATTGCTGAAGAGTATTCATACAGATTTTCAAGATGAAATTTAGTTGTTTTCTACATTACAAACAAATTAAAATTATTTACATTTTCATCTCTCTTTTGTGTTATAATCATTCTCAGCATTTCTTTTACTTTTATTTTGTTTCATGAAATACATACCATACGCATAATTGCACATCATTCTTTGTCAAAACCCCAATAAATACCTTCTCAATTCCCACATACTCATCGCGCAATTATTAAAATTTTCAAATTTTCTGCAACTAAATTAAATCCTACTTTCAATAATAGTGATACTGATCAGAAATATAATAGACTTTCGTAGAACTTACTTGTTTTTCCCGTTGCATGATTTATGTCATTCGAGGTAATGACTTATCAGCATGTAATGGCAGCAGACACATTTAAAGTTTTTTTTAAAGCATGCTTTCAGTTCTTTATAAGAATCCGAAATAACTATTACTCATTGGTTTTAACAATATTCGAATTCGAATATCTCTCGCGGAATGACTAGAATAGCAAAGAAAACATGGGTAATCTTCTGAAAGTGAACAAAATATGCACTACAAAAATACAACGTAAATTCTGAAAAGGTACATATCCATTAATTTGGCAAAATCTTACTCGCGTTTATAAGTATATAAGGAAAATGTGATAAAAGTTTCTTTCTACATATATTTTGTCTTCATTCCCAAATTCAATATAAGTGATCACGTGCTATGAAAGATTGGGTGAACAGATTGCGATCTCTGCCATGTAATAAATATCTCCAGATCCGTTTAATGGGACAATCTCTAAGCTTCTAGGCCATCATTTGTATGCTTCCTAATTTCGCTTCTTTGAGAAGGTTATTGGATATCCTTTAGATTTCTCCCCAGCTTTCGTAGAAAATTGTATTCTTTTTATTCTTCAGCCACTTAACGCAGTTTTCTCATATGGTCATCAGTTTTATTTCCGCCACCCAATTAGGATAGTGGCTAGTGATTCTGATTGCCGTACCGAATGGTCCGGGTTCAGGTCTCGGAGGAGGCATTGATTTTTGTAAATGTGTAGCGTCTGTGCGGCATGAGGGCACTCAAAATATACGGTAAGTCAAAGTCCTTTCGAGAGGTTTGTGGTAAGGGAAGAGCGGTGGGAGACCCTTGGACCCGTCCCCCGGGGTGCTCTCCTTAAAAATGGCGGAAATGAGCAAAGTCATACTGTCTGCCCCTGTATGGTGCCTAAGGGTTTTGCCAACGACAGACGCAATTTGCCTCCTTGACACGATGAATTTCGTGAGCTTGTTCTGATTTCAGATGAGCGAGATTAGCCACACAAAAAAACAGTAGTTTTATTTCCAGCATGTTATTTTATTTTTCTTTCGACTTGAGTCCTTTGAAAAATCTGATGTTTAAGGTTTTCTTGTTACGTCTTTTGTTGTTGTTAATTTGAAACTTTGGATTGCTACATCCTTCCTATTGCAAACATGAGAAACCAATTAGCGGCTATTTAGAGATTTCACTGCTTTCATATACCTCTGATTGTATCCATAAAACTTATTATTAACTATTGATCGAATCTCATTAGTTTAAGCTTGTTAACATTACGAATTAAGTTTGCAGACGTTTTACGATGCTTTCTCATCGGCGTAACAATTCTGTAATTGGACTAGAACGAAGAGGTAAGCTAGGACATGGAAATAGTTTGTGATTATATGTCATTTATTTTGTATCTCTTTTCTTATGACACCGCTTTTTCACCAGAAAATGCACTGGTATCATTTTCATTGCTTTTTAAGTGAATGATTTCTCTGTATGGTAAGTTTTTATTGTTACCATTTTGCTTAGAACTCCCTCCCCTTCCTTATAATGTTTGCAAGTCTCTTGTTCATTCCAGTTATTGTTAAAGATTTTGTGCATCAACAGAAAAATAAAGTATGATAAGCCAACACCAGTAACTGTCATAAAATTTGCAACTAACTTTATGAGGTATTTCTCCCGCCTTCTTGGCATGCCTTCGTGGTTTGGTGGTCTGAACGCTGGGCGCGTATTCCAGAGGTCCGTGGTTCGATTCCCGGCGAAGGCGTTGGTTATTTTTCCTCTAGCCTGCTTCCAAAAAACCCTAATGTCTCTACAGTGGCGCCCGAACTAGAAGGGTGGTGGATTATGATTCTCCTCATCCAGGATTTGGCGATTGGGTCCCCTAAAATCCCCAGTCGCCCTTTAAAAGGGGGAGTATATAAGGTATTTCTACCGCCTTTTTGGCATGACTTCATGGTATGGTGGTCTGCATGCTCGGCGCGTATTCTAGAGGTCCGTGTTTCGAATCTCGGTGAAGGCGTTGCATATTTTTCATCTTGCCTGCTTCCAAAAAATACCTAATGTCTCTGCAACTTGTTTAACACAACAACTTAGCGCTAGTTTTCTTTACTAATATCTTACCTTTTCATTAGACTTCGCATTCAAAGTGGTATTTCTAATAGTAGCTACACCAGTTTATTTCCTCTAGAGGCCGCCATGCTAATAATGGCTTTTAATTCCTCTTTAATTTCATCAAGCTCTTTCATTCAAAAGAACGGTTTTTTTATTGCATTTCAAATCCAAGTATCTCCTCAGTTATGACTACAATTGGTGACCAAAAATGAAACTGTTTAACTAAGACAGTTCATATTCACAAAGAATAATTAGAATCTATTCGAGATAGTTCTCTACTACTTTTTAAAATAAGCTTTCCCTTATTTCACTTTTAAGCATTCACTGAGTAGGAAGGAGGAAAAACCTAATATAGTAATCAATCTGATGAAAACAAGAGGGGAGAATAGGTGTTATAACACTCCAAAACTTCGACAAAGAGTAACATAACTATGAATAATTGATTCTCACTATGTGCAAAAATGAACTCGGGATAACATTGACTGATGTTTTATATTAATTGCATGAAAAGATTTTAGTAATTGTGTGACATCTCTTTCTGTAAAATGTCTGATATTCCTTGAAATAAAAGTGTGTTTGTTTTAAATCTATTTAGCACAAGTAAATAGAGCTATTTTCCATTTAATTGTTAATTATAAGCATAAAAAATATAACATCAAAGTCGGTTAAACGAATCTGATGCAAACCTAAAGCTAAAATTATTAGAGGTGTATGCACTGGAATGATATAATAGTTTAAAGGATTATATGGGTGAAATGCATTTCTAGTTGTTTATTGAATTTCTCGAGGTTTCTGAAATTTAACATAATCTTAATTTTCAAAACTGCAATAAAATTGTCTCCAAAATTTAATTCTAAGATAAATCACTCTAATTGGCGATAGTAATTAATGAAGCAATATGTATACCTCTTCTTACAGTACAGCTTTCTATATAACGAAACCGAATACTTTGCTTATTTAAACTCTTAACTAACTTAAAACAAGATAAGGGAGAGACTGAAGAAGTGTAAAGGTAAGGTGAGTGAGTGGAATGAGACTAGCTGAAGTAGAATTTATCTTTAGTTGTCTGTAATCGTTGTTCCGGTTAGAACAACAACTGAACTGCACGTTTCGCAGCACAGTTTATTCTGTGGTCTCTCCTCTTCGCCAACTGAATAATCTATTAGCAAAACGCTAGCTCTTGATCGGTAACTCGCTTTGGGTGGTTGAGCTTTGTGCAATCTGGTGGGACCACTTGGTGCATTACCGAAGTTCAAATCAGCTTAGATGGAATGTACCAGACGACTCTAGTTGCTAAAGCGGAAACTTTAACTCAAACAATATCCCGCCCCCAACATGTCCCCCATCAGAAATTCCACCTTCATTTGCCCTTACTCCCTATACTACCCAGCAATGAATCCTTCCTATGACCTCTGGAGAGAGGGACGAACCATCGATTTTCCAATGCCATGGCAACGGGAAGCTCGGGAAACGAGCCGCCTGTAGTAATCCCTCCTTGTCCACCCTCCTCCAGCTCCCTCCTAACGCTCCAGGGTTCGCTTCGAGCACGGGATGTGCGCTGGATGGAAGAGGTGGGGGCCTCGAAGAGCATGCAAATTGAAACGTTCTCCTGCATAAATTGGCAACCCTTGAATATGATTAGGGAGATTAGAAGAGGCTGACGTTGAATCGGAAGGGTTGCTAGGATGTTCGCAATTGCCTTTAGTCCACCACCGCAATAACAAAAAATAAATAAATAAAAATAAAATAAAATATAAATATAAAAAAGAGCATTTGGTGTTGTTGCGAATAACTTTTATATTTAAGCATTATTTAAACGTGAAAAATACGGTCGCTGCTTGAATGATGGAAAATTTTTGTAACATGGTTACAAAACAAAACATCTATTCACTCTTTGACAGGTATAAAGAGAAAAATATGAGTACTTGGCTACGCTATTTATCTCCATACTTTGGACATTTCCTTCCTCAAAAAGAGAAGAAAAAGATATTAAATGTCGGATCTTAAAGGAATCTATGTTTTTATGAAACCATTTTACTCCACTTAACTTTCGTACAAAAGACCAAAGTAGAGATAAAATGTAAATGAAGAAAAATTAAATTAATAACCAAAACTGTTTCTTTTAAGTGGTAACAAAATTAGCTCCAAAGTTAAAATTTACATTCTATTGTCATCGTCAAATGAGTCTGCATTATGAAGTTAACTAAATTTAGCTAACTATGAATAATTGGTTATAACAATGTATGGAAAATGAAGAAAACTATGCCAAATTAACATTTTATTTTGTTTTGCATATTTTAAAAGCATTTTGTTAAAAAAATTACAAATTCAAAATTTCAAGGATCTTTAAACTTTTCATGGTTTTCGCGATTTATGATCTTCTTAATCTGTATTAGAGATCTACATAATCATTTTTAGTGATCACTCATCTTCTTGACTTTACTTAAGAAGTTAATACGGGTAAACATGAACGTCTGAAAGATTAATCAGGAAATAGTTTCTCTTACTAAAAAAGCAAAGCTTAGAAATTAATTAAAATTTATGAGAAAATTAGTACTTGCTAAATTTGCTCTGATTTCTTTGTGAGACTGCCTGGCAACTTATCACCTCGTTTAAAATAATTCCAACTCAGAAGCAGTGTGAAACAGTTTTTTTCTTAAAACTTTATAATTTTCACAGATTATGCTTGCAATCCAATTTCCGCTAATTATGTTAAGCTATTAAGGTCTGGTTTTAAGTTAATATAAAACACAAAGTAAATTTTAAAGTTAATTAAGTCTGGAAATTCACAAGCCTATTAAGTTTTGGCTCAAATTATTTTAATTGGTTCAAAGACGAGTATCAAAAGACTGTCTCAGGTCTAAAGAAATTCTTAGAGTTAGGGAAGGAAATATTACGAAGTTCAGGATTTTTACCAAAGTTCTTTCCCTAACTTTCTATAACTCTGTTTTTATATAAAAGCAGCTAATTTGCATCCTGATGGGAGTTGACGTAAATAGAAGTAAAATATAAGTGATGTTACAAATAAAATAATAAGACAATTGGATGAGTTCCAGAAGAAAATATATATATACATTTTTATATAATCACTTAAACACGTAAAATATTTATTATTAGTTATATATGCGTATTTTTCAGTGAAGGACATTTTTAATTAAAACTTTTGTTGTTAAATAGTTATTTAAAGAAAAACTGTATTTGGAAACCAATCTATGATTAAGACACAATAACACGCCGAATAAATACTAATTCAGAAGTCAAACAACAAAAATCAGCGTTAATTCACAAAATTTTCACAGGACTAGTTTCGATGGTTTTACCGAACCATCATCTTCAGCTGCAAAACCGCAAATGAACAAGATAGGAAAAAATGTTTAGATAAGATAAGAAAGCCTGGACAAGAATAAGCAAGTGGCGCCATCTGTTGGCGAAACCAGAACTAAAACATAATTTCTCTAAAAGCCGAAGGCAAATTTGGATTGGAATTAGGATCGTTAACTAGAACAGAAAGATTTTTATGAATGTGAAATGCCTCCAGAAAATCCAGTTCTCCAATGGAAGATGTTTTTTGAATAATTTTGGCAGCAGAAAAATTGAAAGTGTGATTTTCGGACCAACAATGTTGAGCAACAGAAGACTTCTGTGTTTCCTTTTTTCTAACATATGCCTCATGTTCTTTGACGCGAAATTTTAAGGCTCTCTTAGTTTGGCCAATGTAAATTAAACCGCACTGGCAAGGAATCCTATAAATACCCCAGGAATTCATATCCGGAATGGGGTCCTTGAGTATAGAAGTTGGAATTTTATTGACGGGAGAGTAAACAACCCGAAAGTTAAATTTCTGCAAAATATGTGCAACTTTATAGCTAATTGATGGAAAGAAGGGAATGACAACAGAATTTTTATAATCTCCTAAAATAAGAGTGTGGCTTTTAGTGTGTTGAGATGAGAATTTTTTAACTGCTTGATTAATAATGTTGGGTGAAAATTAATTAATGTTGTTAATTTGTTAATTTAGTTAATAAGTTGATTAATAATGTTGTTAATTTAGTTAATAAGTTTAATTGTAATTAATGTTGTTAATTTAGTTAATAAGTTGATTAATAATGTTGGGTCCCAGTGGAGGGTGCATTAAGATGTCTAGAAACCAGACTTCGCGAATTTCATTTCTCTTGCATCGAAATTGATGAGCTAATTTCTCTCACTCAACTCTGTTTGAAACAAACACATTTTATTTTCCAAAATAAATATTACAAGCAAACTGAGGGATTAGCCATGGGAAGCCCCCTCAGTCCCATCCTGGCTGATATCTACATGCATTATTATGAATCAAAATTGTTTGAAACTTCCCGGCATGGTTCCGCTACGTAGACGATACTTTTACCCTGTTTGAAGGTAATAAAGATGATTTAAATAGAGTTCTTTCAACAATGAATTCTATTGATCCTGCTATTCAGTTCACTTTTGAACTTGAGACTTGCAATTCTCTTCCGTTTCTCGACATTCTGGTCACACGTAACACATCCAACTTCAGTACTACAGTTTACCGTAAACCTTCATCGGTTTGCCTTCCACCACACTTTAAATCATGTCATCCGACTAAACAAAAGTTAGCTTCATTTTATTCCTATGTTTTCCGTGCTCTTCAAGTTTGCTCCTCCAAACTAGCCCTTGATGAAGAACTAAATTATTTAAAAGCAATAGCTATTGACAGGGGCTTTTTACCCAACATTATTAATCAAGCAGTTAAAAAATTCTCATCTCAACACACTAAAAGCCACACTCTTATTTTAGGAGATTATAAAAATTCTGTTGTCATTCCCTTCTTTCCATCAATTAGCTATAAAGTTGCACATATTTTGCAGAAATTTAACTTTCGGGTTGTTTACTCTCCCGTCAATAAAATTCCAACTTCTATACTCAAGGACCCCATTCCGGATATGAATTCCTGGGGTATTTATAGGATTCCTTGCCAGTGCGGTTTAATTTACATTGGCCAAACTAAGAGAGCCTTAAAATTTCGCGTCAAAGAACATGAGGCATATGTTAGAAAAAAGGAAACACAGAAGTCTTCTGTTGCTCAACATTGTTGGTCCGAAAATCACACTTTCAATTTTTCTGCTGCCAAAATTATTCAAAAAACATCTTCCATTGGAGAACTGGATTTTCTGGAGGCATTTCACATTCATAAAAATCTTTCTGTTCTAGTTAACGATCCTAATTCCAATCCAAATTTGCCTTCGGCTTTTAGAGAAATTATGTTTTAGTTCTGGTTTCGCCAACAGATGGCGCCACTTGCTTATTCTTGTCCAGGCTTTCTTATCTTATCTAAACATTTTTTCCTATCTTGTTCATTTGCGGTTTTGCAGCTGAAGATGATGGTTCGGTAAAACCATCGAAACTAGTCCTGTGAAAATTTTGTGAATTAACGCTGATTTTTGTTGTTTGACTTCTGAATTAGCAATCTATGATTATTTAATATGTTAAATAACTACCAATACTCTGAGGAATTTGTATACTGTGACTCGACTTAAAGATCACATGCTTTATGTATATTAAAACAATCATACATTGTGACAAATAAGATTCCAGCTGCTTTGCGAGCTGTGCACATAAAGAGAGAAATCTATTGCATCTCAAAATGTCTCTAATTGTGCTAAAATATTCCAGGTACAGATACTTCTTCTACAAGAACAGAAAAATTTGTTTCTGAAGAAGAAGGTCTATGTCTAGTCGAAATCGAAAAGCATAGAGTGTTATTCAAAATCTCCGACAAGCTATTCTAGCCTAATAATAAGTTGCTATTCTAGCCTAAATTTGAATTTCAAACAAATATTTTATTTGTCCATAATAGCTACCTTATACATGTCATATATGCTGCGAATTATTTTTATGCAGTTCAGTTTAATATACGTAGAACTTATGTCAAACAGACACATATTTTCCAAATATAGAAATATTTCCAATATTTCCAATATATTGGAAGCATATTTTCCAATAAGGAAAATATGTTTCCAATATAAAAGAAACATATTTTCCTTTCTTATCTCTTATTCCCATTACACTTCTCGCACTTTGCATTCCAAAAAGCAAATAGCTGTGCTTATAATTATTATATGTATTTATTACAGCTTGATTTTTTTACTTTTTTTAAGAATGAAAACAGTATTTAATACTTAATTTTCAGATTTTGCCTTTCCTTTACTCAAGCATAAAATGCAAATTCATTTCATATTTCAGAAAAGATATGTTTCAAGACAGTGGAGTCGCGATAATGATTAAATTGTGTATTTTCATATCTTAAATCATTTTTAATAGAAAGGTATCATTTCTCTTTGGTACACATATTTATCGTAAACAAACTATTCACTTCAAAAATAAAACACGTTACTGTATAATATTATAAAAACACCTATAGCAAATACATTACAAGCTTCATTTTTTGTCGTCGGCGAGTCCGAGCTAAATCAGTAGATAAATAAATTATACCGGAGTCAGAAAGCATAATAGTAATCATCACTATGAGGAGAAAACACAACAATTAATCTCACTTGTTAAGCTTTAAAAATGTTATAGTTAAACTCTGTAATGAACGTATAATATGCATTAATCATATAAAACTGCATTTTGCCGCTTAACCGGGATAGTGTTTGTTAGTGACTCTGACTACTGTAACGAAGAGCCCGGGTTCGAATCCAGGAGAAGGCTTTGATGTTTGTAAATTTATAATATCTGCGCAGCATGACGGCATTCTAAATATGCGGAAAGCCGAAAATTCTCATGATAAGTTGATGGTAGGGGAAGAGGAGTGGGAGACACTCGGACCCCCCCCCGCCTCCGGGATGCTATCTCTAATTGGGGGTGGAACTGTGCTAAAGTTGGGCTGCCACCTATATGGTGCTCAAGGGTCTTCTTGCCAACGATATACGCATTTAACTCCTTGCCACGATGAATATCGTGGTCTTTTGCTGACCATTGCCAGAAAAGTTTAATTGGTAACGACAACAAGAAAACTGCATTATAACTCAAACGTTTCAATTTTAGTTTAAATTTTCTTAAAAACTTTTCCGTGAAATATTAAATATCATTCGGTTAAAATGTAAGTATGAGAATATATATATGTATTGTTTCTGATATATGTTTATGCCATTTTCTCTCGAATTTAAAGGAGCCTTTCTTTTTAGTTGAAATTAAGACTAGACTTACGTTTTTCTAAAATAAAAACTTGAAACATAGTTGTTACATCGTCAGGATTCATGCCACGGATCTTCCATTTGCAACCTGAGGGTTCTAATCCCTAATATTACGAACGTACATGCGGAGAAATGCGATAATCCTTACATTCTCCCTCTCCACCTGATCCCATTTATCATCATTTGATTAGCAGCCGACCCACAGGATGCTTTTTTCAGCTTTATGTTGAATCTGTATATGAATATATATACGCTTCCTGTCTGTATATTATCAGCCCTAAAAGGATAGTGAAGTTGCAAGTAACGTAAAAGTGTAGAGGGGGCAACTAACAGATTGCATAGCTTATAGTGCAATGCCTAAAAGTTAAGCATTTAATTCCAATGTATGACGAGCTCGCTGCAACATAAAGATATACATAAAAAGTAATATTCAAAATTTGCAGTACAGAAAAGGTACACGTTGAAGCAAGATCGGCACATGTACAGAGAAACAAGTACATTAATAATAGTGGGGCCTCGATTACTGCTGCTTTCGCCCGAGTGGAATTCGAGGAATCTTAGAAACCCCGGGATTCAGTCCAAGTACCATCCACTCCTCTTTTACTAACACTACCTCCTCGAGAGGATTTCCCCTCGCCGTGTATTTTTGAGTGTCTCCTTACCGCGCAGACTTATACATTTACAAATATCCATACCTTCTCTGAGATTCGAACCCCGGCTCTTCGCTACGGCATCTGGACAACTGTAATGGAGCGCAGGATTTACGTATAGGTTTAGCCTTACGGCCACACTTAAGGCCCCACTTTCTTGTGAAAAATATTTTAATAATTTAATAAAGTATAAATATAGTATAATAGACTTATAAAGGGCCACGCATCTCAAATAGCTTAGGGTCTTATCAAATCTAAATCCGGCTCTGAGTACAATATTAGTAGTAGTAACGAAGGACGTGAGTACCATTTCTCCACTAATACGGTTATTGCAACGCAATGAAACATATAAATAAAAACAACGCAATGAAACATATAAAAGCAATATACAAACTTTACTAAACGTAAAATTGAAATAATAATTAATTGTAATTATCACTGAGGTCATATTATGCGCTATTAACAGATAACTTTTGCTGGGGTTGTGCCCAATATTAATAACAACAAAGAAGTTTTTATAAATATAGAGAACATAATTCTTATTACACAAATTATCATACTCTACAAAGAAATTTATAAAAGAACAAATACACAGAGCAGCTGAATGTAAATTCTATGTTTTTCAAACAGACACTATTTTTTCTATAAAAGCGACTGGGGAAAACTACGAGACCTAGTCGAATAAATGCATGTAGCGACTAGTTATCGTCTACTAAATTTTAGTTCGGGCACCATTACAGAGAATGTTGCTTTGCTTAAGCAGAAAGCATGAAGTGTCATTTGGGTGCTTCCCTGGATTCGAATCACGGAACTCCCAGTTGCTAGTTGGGCGTGCTAACTACTTACTCCAAAAATAATACGAGCGATTGCAAAAATTCTTTATCAGCAAAGGTTGAATTTAATTACCTATTATATCTCTTCAAATATGGTTCCAGAAATGGCTTCATTTTCTTAACGTTAAATAACTCTGAGTTTTTATTAGTAGTGATACTTTCATGAGCAAATATTTATAATAAAAATAAATATGCGAGTTGTATAACAATTCTTATTTTTCAGTAATTCTCTCAAAGAATATTTCGTATAATGTTTACTTCAAATCATCATCCTTCTTTAAGATTTTCCTTTTCTCCCATTTTTTATTTTACTTTCTTATTATCATCTCATCTCTTTCCAAATAATTCTTTCATTCTAGTTCTCTTTTCAAATTAGCTAACGTATTCTTATTTATTATTTTCCTCATATTGCCAATAAATAACAAATTACTTCTTACCTGTTTAGTATGGTGATAAAAGAACAATGTTTTTCTTACCCTTCACGAGAAGAAAGAATAAAAATCTCGTTCAATAACGAAAGAGTAATGCTTATCCTACCTATCAAACGTAATGGGAAAATGTTTTCTCCACCTAGTTGCAGAAAAGACTTATATCTTCTTTGTTTTCTCGATGTAATTAGAAAAGAGTGTTGTCTTTTTACCTATCTGTCTCGGTGTCTTACTGTTATCGATTTGGATTGACGAAATAAGGTAATTTTTATCCTTTTTTTCTTCATACATAAGGACACTAATTAAAACAAATGTCTTAACATTAAATTCAGTAATTTTTTAATAAAAATGGCCACTATTCATTGAAAGTTCAAGAATTAAAATAGGTTCAACTCACTTAATTCCCAGTTAAAGTTTTCTCAGAATGAGTGAAAGAGAAAATTAATTAGGAATTTGGAGGAAGTTAAGTTCTCCAAAATTACTTCAGTTATTAATGGCACATAACTTTAAACGGAAGTGTTATTAATGTTTATATTCCACATGAAAAAGGAAATTTTACACAATTATTGTATACAGAGAAGAAATTGAATCCCGAAAAGGGCACAGTCGATATTTCGATATACTAAGAAAATGCTTTTTATTCAGAAGTTTCATGAAAAGTGCTGCGTGATTACTAATCACTTATACATTAGTATACATATATATAGGTGCAGGTAGAAGTGGACAGGACACCAGAATTTCGCGTTTGGTAGTTCAGGCATAGTCCCGCTGCACTAACTGTCGAATTCGGCCCCAGTTTTGAGAGAGAACACCTCTGGAAGCGTTCCGAAGGTATTTCACCCTTCTTTCTCTATCACCAACTTCTAGAGAGGAGTTCCGGCTCACTGTGTATTTTGAGTACCCCCTTGTCGCACAGATATTATATGCTTGCAAAAATCTATGCTTTCTCCAGGATTCGAAGTATGGCCCATTGGTACGGCAGTCAGTGCCACCACTAACCATTGCAACAATAAAGCGGCTGTATACAGGTTGATTAAAAGATATCTGACAAAAATGTAAACAGAACGGAAGACCTTTGCAATGGAAAATGCCAATGGAAATGGCACATTGACATGGTGAAGGGCGTTGTTGAGCAGTAGCTGGCATAAATCGCTATTTCTTACGCGATTTCGAGAGGTATGCATTAATACGAGAAATTGCCAACATGCATTTTATCAATTTAAACACTCTCTGTCTCAAATCTAAAAAAAAACTCAGTTTAAATACTGGCTACTAATTTTTATTCTGGTGAAGAAAATGGGAAGTAGAAATTATAGGAAAGATTGAAATTATAAATAACTGGTTAATTATTATAAAATTCCCTATACTGGAATTAAAAAATATTTCATAATTCATATTTAATATAAAATGATTCTGCTTCAATAGTAAAGACTGAAATTATATATAAATAACTGGTTATTTGGTATTTAATATAAATTCTCTACACTGTAACTAAAAAAAAAAATGTTTCCTAATTAATTTTTAAGATAAAACGAATCTGCTTCAATTATCGGAATTCAACAAAGAAATACAAAACCTTGAGTTAGATGGCCAAATATTTATGCAATCCTGCAGCAATATGAACAGTTTGAATGAAAGCATGTCATTTCACTTGTCTCTAAACTGAGGAAACTCTGCTCCTTAGAGCTAGGCTCTTTGTCTTGAAGAAAATTTAAAAGCAGCCTCTTGAGAAGCGCACTGATTGTCACAAATATATGTGCCACTAAAAGGTGTTGGAAAATGACAGAAAGAACATCAATGCATCTCAAGAGCACTCTTTGTTTCCAAAAAACCTCACTTCACTGTAGAAGGAAATGTCAACGTTACATAGAAAGAGAAATGGCTGGACGAAAGAATCTCATTTAGATCATATCCATATCGCTGCACCCACATTCACAAATCTTTTAGCCTCTTGAAGCCAATTCATAGCAAGAAGAAGCAAATGCAAGAACAGAGTTCAGATTTGTGCTTATTCATATGTTTTGGCATTATGTAATGTAATATGTCATTTAATAATCAATACATGCTTAAAATTTTTTGAATTGGTCGAATCTAGCGAGTGTATTTTGAATTTGAATATAAAGTTATTTCTCTCAGTGTATCAATAATCGACTAAAACTCTTTTTCATAAATCCGTGGTCTGTAGAAGGGCCAATATTGACCAAATGAGATTCATACCACAAACATAAAACTGGGACATGGACCTGAAATGCTACAAAACTCCCAAATATGAAAATATGTTTCGTAACTATTTGCAGTTGTTATTATTGTCTATATAAACACATTGCTCGAAAACGTTTAATACAGGTATGCTCTTGATTATAAACAAGATATGTTTCTAAGAATATCTTTTTTCTTAAATGGTATGTAACTCAGATTCCTAATAAACAAAACATACATATTAATAAAAAGAATAACAGGTTTGTTGTAAAGCCAATACATAATTTTAATTGAGATTCCCATATAAAGCAGCACCAATTCTAAATGGGGTGTATTGCTGTCGAAGTTTACTATTTATAATTTGAGATACTGACGGAGTAAAAGCCACAAAATGACCAGTGCACTCAGCATAGAAGACAGAGCTAAGATTGTTTACAGGTATGAAGTTTAATGGTCAATTTTGCAAGTGCAGAGATGGTTGAGGCAAGAGCGAGGTAAAAACACAACGCTTAACTCTAAAACAATAAAAAACAGTCGTAAGAAATTAATGACAATCAGCAATTAGAAAGTCGATCAAGAAGATTTTCCACAAGTGAGTTACATTTTCGACCTTGGAAACCACATTACTTTCATGAACTGATTGTGCCAGGCGAAAGAAATTTTGTGAGATTACGCTTGATTGGTTAGCTAACTATCCCGATTTGTATGACAATATCCTGTGGTCGGATGAAGCGGTGTTTCCTGTGGGTTTTGTGAACCTTCACAATTGTCATCATTAGTATAGTTCGATCCGAATGTAACGGTAGAAAAAATTGCAATCACCACCAAAGAATATGAAATGACGTCTACCAGATTCACTTAACCGTACGTGCTACGTGACACCATGAATGGTGAACGATACTTGAAGATACTTCGAACGTACCTTTGGCCTGTGATTAAAGAAAGGGAAAATGGACGGTAATTGCTACTCACTTCAGATAGAGCTCCACCTCACTTTGCAATTCCACTGAGAGCATGACTTGATGACAATTTCCGCGGCAGATTGATTGTCCGCCAGGGACCGACAGAATAGTCTGCAAGGCAGTTCTGATTAGAAAATTGCTCACAAATAGTAATGATAGTACAACTTAAATATAATGATAATAGTAATGGCTCACGCATGCTAAAAAGCAAATAAACCGTGATGATAATGATGATGATGGCTTATGCACGATGCTAAATGTACAGCATAATATAATAAAATATTCATAAAAACTTATCATTAACTCAATGAGTTTTAATAATAAAATAATGCACTGCTGCAATAATAATAATAATAACAATAGCCCATAAACAATAATAATAATATCTTTTCCATACGTGCAAATATTAAATCAATATACTATTGTAATAATAATAAAGACCTTGTATTATTAAACTTCATGCCGTATTACTATATAACCAGTTCATGCCGTATTACTATATAACCAGTTCATGCCGTATTACTATATAACCAGATATAGCAGTCAAAGGCTATTTGCCTAAAGAAAGATACGCCTTTTTAAAGGACTTTTACACAGAAACTGATTCATATTCACCTTACAGAGTCCTTGTAATGCAGTAAACCCATTAAAAGGTATCTTATTTTCCAGAATGATATGCACAATATCATATCAAAATTATTAAGGACTATTTATACAGAAGAATTTGCAATCAATTCGATTAGACTTTATTCTAAGTACTTCCGCTCCCAAAATAGTACTTGGAGCACTGCAGCTCTGGATATATAGCATATGAGAATAATACTTGTTGACTAGAGGTTTAAAAATGCTGTTCTCTTTGTTAATACCTTTACTCTACGTCTCCTGTAATAATGCATCAAAGCAATGACTGTGTTCTTTTTTTTTTTTAATTCAACCATAGAGAACATAAATATCTCGTGCAAAAAAGTATAGACAGAAACAGAAGAAATGTGAAAAGCTTAGCACTAACTTATTATTACATCAGTGTCTCACCAATGGAAGGAACATTTCTGAGGCTAAGAGATGGGCTGACCATTAACTGGAATATTATAATGATAGCGGTGATCCTAGAGTGGACGGAACTGGTGTAGACAAATTCACTTTGGGAACATGTTTCTAAAGATTAATACAGACTAAAAATAGAATTAAAAAAATTAAGACCAAAGTAAAAATGGCACTGTACATAATGAACCTACTCATGTACATATTATATAGTATAATGAATCTATATCCCACCAGGGTACATTGTTCTGAACTAATGAACCGCTTATGTCATATGAGTTTGATTATTTACGTTGAAGCGACTATTTCTAGAATTATTAGTTTATCACTGAACTATGAATTACCTAATTTGGAATTTCAGGAATTCATTCATAACCACTGAATACTGTAATTCATGTCGTTTGTAACACGCGGACTTATTATACAATTTTTGTTGGTTGATCCCTTTGCCACAAAAGTTAAGGGAGTGTATTATAAATTATCCTACAGGATTTTGTGATATAGGATTAAACAGTCGTCTACTACTGCACTTCTTTCTTTTTTACAATAAGTCTCGAATAAGTTGAGTTTGCAAAAGAATCATAGAACTTCATATGTCATAAAATAAGGCAGCATGATTATTACAACAAATTTATCTCACTTGATACACCGAAGTAGCAACAGGTAAAGGACATAAAATTGATAAAGTGTAGCGAAGAATGCTTTCGGTTACGCTACAGCAGTTACAAGAAAACCAGCACATATGACAACATAACAACATCACATTATTTCTTTGAATAAATTTATAGAGTACGCATAACTAAAAAGTGTGGCTCGTGAAATGCATGAGACTCTTTCATATATCAACTGCGATTTGGAATCCGCTTATAGCGCTTTGGCACTTAAGTTCCTGTACCTAGATGTTTTGCCTGTACCTAGATGACTCTGTACCTAGATGTTTCGCTTCGCGCATCACCATCCAAGTTGGTCCTACAGCCAAAGCTGTTCTCGCTCTGCGTTATGCATATCACTTCGAAATAAAGATCACTTATTGTTCGTTGCTGTCTCTCTCTGTTTGCCAAGTTTCATCTTTCTGACCATTCCTTCTTCGTGTCGCATTTTCAATGTTGGGTAGTGTATTTAGTCCTTGAATGGTTTGGATAACTGCTAAAGGAACCCTTTTCATGGAGGAAAATTGCTGTCCACACAGGGCATCTTTCACCACAGAGAAGAATTTGATTCATTTTTATGCATTTTTCGTCAAAAGTTTGTTAGCCATTCACAGTAATATGTTAGAATTACCCTTTTATGACGTCAAATTCTATCTTTCATGATAACTCTCGAAAATTCTAGGCAGAGATCATCATTTGTTTCACCAGTGTCTGAGCTCGTTGAAATGTTTAGGATAGACTTGAAATCGCTGTCAGTCTTCTGGACTGACAGCGATTTCAAGTCTCATCTAAGGTTTCAATTCACGTTTTGAGAATTGCCATTAGTCTAGAAATCTTTCAACTTCATCATCAAAACTTCTTTTAAAAATATTGCATGAAGTAAGGACAGACAAACTGGACACTAACATCTCCGTTCTAGTTCAGGGTGTCTTCTGCAGGAAGCCCGAATGTCTATTGCAGATGTTGTGCGATGCGCAATAGACATTCGCCGAATAATGCTGTCTTCCCTTTGAATGGTGTTATGTGTGCGACCAGATCCCGGATTCCCACAACCACTACTGTCAATACATATACATAGTGGCTATATCCCTTTTAAGTTTTCCTGCAATAGCGCAAAGAGAAAATCCACCTTTTTATAGCCCCATTGCATGGCTTCGTGAAACTCAGTAAACTGCTGATACTGCCTTCTTCTTCCTCTTTAAAGGACTTCTTGACTCAAATCTCACTTGCAACCCCCAGTCTGAAAGTTATATAAAGTACTCGAAGATTGCAATGCAGTATTTAAAACAAACATGATTTTTCTTAAATACCCGAGTTCATAGTCACTGCGTGCACTATGATCCGCGTTCATAGTGGCGCTACTAGAGCCACACATATTCGTCTAAATTGAAATTTAAATGGACGTTATCTTTAGATTGCAAATACACCACCCGAATTTCCTTTACTTATCACAACTCCTTCTTGGATTTGTGGGGATTTGATTTTTCATCAATGATTTCAGGTTTGGGTTTAAAAGATTTGAAAAAAAAAAAAAAAAACTTGTAAGATTAGAGGTTTGGAATTTAAAATCTTTCTGAAAATTCGAGAGATCTGAGGCTTTATAAGTCTCACTTTAGGAAAAAACAATATCTAGATTATAATCCAAATCGCATTCAATCAACTAATTCAATTATTTAAAATTATATTTAACCTCAGTATGTTGCTCGCAGGTTATAATGTGGAAAAAAATACTATTAAAAGATAAAGCTTAAAAAGCTCACAAAAAAGTAATAGTAGTGATGTACAGCATAGAAATTTTCGGAACTAGTCTTTTTTTCAGGGAACTGCATATGTTCCCATTAATTTGAATCAGTGTGGTAAAGGGGCTTTATTCCTCTTATCAAATACTATAATCAAAATGAAGTTATTCCATCAGCTACCAGCCATTATATGAAAGATATTATCAGCTATTTGGAGAATCAGGAAACTAATTTTATATTTTATAATTTTATATTTAGTCAAATAATTATCTCAATGTATTCAAAGTATTAAAAGGTTCTGAAGCAGTTTTAAAAGCATGTGTTCCAACGAAAAAGAAACCTAAAAATTTCACTCAGTTCAAGAGTGAAACTTCAGTATAAAAATGAATTTCTAAAACAACAATATTAGCTCGCTTGAGGAAAGCGAGATCGTACGAATCGTTAACTGAATTATATTCTGAAGAAAATTTCAATTTTGTGCGAATGAGAATGTTAATCTAACATTAAAAAAAACTCAAATTTGCCTGATTCTTATCTGGAATCGTGCTACCTCTGACAAAAAGTTTAATAAAGTTTAATATCAAAGTTTATTTAGGGCTGCAGTAACAGATGATGTATGTTAAAAATAATTTTTAATGAATTTTCAACTAAGCAAGTTATTGCTATAGTTACAGAAAAATATAATAGTTTAACGATTTCATAAAATAAAAGAAAGGAAAATTATATAAATACATGCTAATGAGCTTCATAAAGAACATTTCCTTATTAAAATTTTTAAAAAATTCGCCATATTTATGTGCAAATTCAAAATGGTATAGAAACATGGCAAAAAACTTATAAATTTCGCTAAGTTCTCAATAGAATATCATAGGATGAACTCGAACCTAAAGTTGAGAACAGCTTTTAAATAGTAAAATACCACTGAAAATAAATTCTGAGGAATTCAGAAGTAAATCATTACTGTTTAGAGCGATTAAATAACTTTCGGAGCAGAAAACACGAAAAATGAGTAGTGTTCTCACCGAGATTCAAACACAGTACCTCCCAATTGCTAGCCCTGATGTTTTCCCAAGTACACCACAAAGGTACGCGGTGAGGAAGGAAAAAATTACTTAAAAGGGCAACTGGGAATGCCAGGACTCAATCACCAAATCATTGTTCAACCCCATTTTAGTTCACCAGTGACAAATTATTGTTCACCTCATTTTAGTTCGGGGGCCGTTGCAGAGCGCTTAGGTTTCTCGAAGCAGGAAACATGAAAAGTGTGCAATGCCGTTGCCAGATTTCGAATTCCAGAAGCTCCCCAGACGTGCTTCTAATTAAATCACGAAGGCAAGCTGTAAGGAGAGAGGAAATACCTTTACAAACTGTAGTATTTTTTTCTTTTTGTTTGTTTATTTGTTTAATTTTAATCTGAGGAATTAAGACTAAGGAATTGTAGTATATTTATATTTTAATCAAAATCTGACACTGGAAGTCCTTTATTCTGCATGATTTTTAAATAAAAAAATTGGCGAAATATTCTTCTTTAAAAATCTATTTTAGTAATAGATTAAAAGCGAGGAATTTCATAATTGTATAAATTAGTTTTAAGTAAATGTATAAACCAAGTTCATGAAATTATTATCTTCATTAATTAATATCTGCTAAATGAATCAAGGATAACGACTGAATCAGAAAACTATAATAATGTAAAAATGATAAAATTGTACAAATTAAGGAACATTACAAAATCCAGTCAGCATAATGTCAAAACACTAATAAGTACCCAAAATGCGGGTATAATTTTTCGGGTATAAAAATTACTGCGAAGAAATGGTTATATAATTGTTTTTATTGAATTAGGGGAAAAGTACTTATAATTACTTTTATTAAATGTGTGAAATAAAATTGAGTCAAATTTGAATGTTCAGTACTTTTTTTTATCTTGCTGTATTTATTTGATTTCCATATCAATTTAATTTTTATTTTTTATCTTCTACATGATTCTATATCAGAGTAAGGAATAAATGTATATATATAAATAAAAATGTATATTGTACATTCAGCTGAAACTATCTGAGAGAGACAAACTTTATGCGCAATGTAAATGTTAAACGCAAGAGTTCTGCAAAATTTACTTAGCTCTTGTATACCTTAATGACTTTCTTATTTAGCTTACAATTACAGTGTAAGCTAAATAAGAAACTGTAATACAATTACAGTGTAACATAATATAAGCATTCGTTATCATACCAATGCAGCCCAATAAAAGCATCTGAACTGTAAAAATGCTGCATTGTGTAAGTTTGTTAATTCATCTGCGTTAACAACATTTAATATTCGTATTGTGAATAAAGTTAGTTAGTAGTACTGACTTCGAAAAACTTTTCGAACTTTAATTAGAGAACTTTACAGCGAAACAGACTTTTCCTATAATATATTCTATGATCGGTACCTCTCTCCAAAATTCCTGAAACATAGCAAGGGAGAAATAAACAAAAAAGATCTTCATCCTTGTTTGATGGTGCCCACAGTTACAGCAGAACTTTCAAAGAAGAAATGCAGATTAGTTCTGAGTCCTCCCCTTTTCTACGTGCTTTGTATAAAATGCCTCGGACACTTTCAAGGCTTGTCTTATAGAGCATAGCAAGCCTCTTTGACACGGGGACGGAAGGACCTAATTACATTCCCATCATGCCTCACCTTCTTTCGCTGTGTTCCATTGTGTGTGTTTTCCTCAGGGTGTTCATTATTCATGCACAAAGAGAAGTTTGGCAGACTGGGGGAGAAAGACAGCGTTCCGCAGCATTCGCGACAACTTCCCCTCCGGCAATCAAAAGTGGGTGGAGCTAAATAATGAGAAGTGACGTCACTGGAGTATTAAATGGATCCCGGCACCGATCCGAAGCTTGCCGACTTGAAATGGAATGTATATTATGCACATTTTAATGATTGGTGACGTCCCCAGAACCCCAGGGACAGGTGTCATTGCAGTCAGTCCTCTCAGACTATCTGATGCGGGTGATATGTGAATAATTTAAAACGTGAGCCTAAACTGAATGGCCTACATCTTTTGCAACTTTACTGTTCTTTTTAGATTTCGGAGCTTATCTCTGTTTCATAATCGAGTCTCTGAAAAAAAGAATACTTTATCTGGAAAGACTCCGAAATTCGGTTGAATTCACGGGGGACAACAGTTAATAAAATAAATCTGCTTGTGACATTTTTTTTTTTTTTTTACTTACATTTCTATTTTTGCTTTACTTTTTTATTTCATTTCATTTCAAAAAAGGTGTATATTAAACTACTATTTGGTGGAATACGAGAACTTAGTTACATGATAAACAAAATGCTTAATAAATTAATTGTAATTGGTTGCAGAGATTTTTCAATAAAAAAATTAACCATTTGCCTTCCGAATGCCATTACTCTTAAGATTTCACTAGATTTTTGTAATGTTTTTATACTGTTAACAACTTCGTAAAAACAACCTTGTAGGTTGTTTTTACGATTTTGATTGTCACATTAGCGTGTTTCTCTTCTAGTCTATTAACAACTTCTTAAACGAAACCTAATTTATTGGGAACATGGGATTCTTTTGGCTTGTTTCCATTTAAAAATAGCTGTATTTATTTCAAATGCAATTTTTTGCAAATGAGTTCATTTGGAATCATAATCTAATCTTCAAGAAGTCTTTACTGAGTAATTTTATTTTGAATATTTCATTTATATTCTTTTTACATCAGAAAATTGAAAGAAATCAAAAGCTTGCACTCAGATATTAAGCGAAATAAACAAATCATTCTGTAAGATTTTTTTAACAAAGAAATTTAATAACTGATTAAATTTAATAATTTTTACAGTTCACTTTTTCAAAGCAATTGAGTTTTTTCAGTAGAAATATGAGCAAGTAATCGATTCAGTTTTAGTAGTAGAATAATGATTTATGAAATACAAATCTGGTGAATAATGTTAAACCTTACACTTCTTATTAGTAATTTAATTACTGTATACATTTTTTCCCTCCAGTCGAGGGCACTAGCCATTATAGGCGTTGGCCAATACTAAGGCCGGAAGCGATGATCATTTTATTGATATACCTAACAGGAGGACCACAGTTGCCTTTAATTGAAGGAACTGAGAATTTACATCCAAACCTTCTCCGGGATTCGAACTCGGGTCTTTCTATGCTGCAATCAGAATCACTAACCGCTTTCGCGGCCGGGCACTGTATACATTTTAAGAAAACATGTCTTATTATATCACTTGTTAAATTCAGCTTGATTATGTGTTTAGTCGCTGTCGATAGATAGAAACTTAATCGAACCAAAGTCCATCTAGACTTCTGACAACTGATCGCTTTATCATATTTTATAATACTTATCATTTTTCAGTTCATTTCAGTAGCAGATACAGATGGGGATACACCTTTTATGCAACTGTCGTGTACAATGTTTTTGTTCCAATGCAGTGCAAACCCATTACGGCGCTGTTCAATGTGCAGCAAAATTTAGATTATATTGCGGGATAGATTATGTTTACCTACTGATTTTAGAACATTATTTTGTGATGCAAATTTCTTAAAATGGTGGAGTCTATTTTGGCTTTCAACTTCTTTCATTTAGGAAGTCTTTCTTTCATAAAACGAACTTTGCAAGTTTTAAGTCTAAAATATGAAATTTGTTAATTTTCACCTTTTCACTGTCTGAAGGCCAGTTGAGTTTAGACTTACATTTCTATTTCTGTAAATTGTAACGATTGTAACAATTTTGCGATGGTGAAGAACAAGTCGCTATTTGTGGAAAAAGAGTTGAAAAATATAAAAACCCCTTTTCGGGAATTGTAAGTTACACTGAAGATTAAGAAAGGAGGAGTTTGAATGAAGTTTCCTGACTATGAACACCTTGATGTATTACCTCGGATTTCCATTAATATTGTTGCGTTTTTTTCTGACACCAGTTGGTACGTTATTTTCTTCCTTCACCTTCGTACGGGGTTCGTGTGGATTTGGAGTAAATAAGGACGATAGCACTTGATGAAGTATCGAAACACACTTTATTTAGCCAATATTAATCAGGACAGCTCTAAAACACTTTTACATTCTTCAAAGATCTACTATAAACACGCTGGAATAATCAGCGACATAGCCTTCACACTGTCAGGCAATAACGGTGGAGACAGCTTCACTGCAAAGTATCAGAGTACATCTCCCGACTCTGCTCGATCGTTCTTGGAACTCCACGTACTCTTGAGACTCTCCACGCTACAACTCGCAAAGCACTCGATGACACACAGAGCAAAGCTCCCGACTCTTCGGTTCAGTCGTTCCCGGAGCTTAACACACTTTCTCGACGATGCACTAACCGCGATACACTAAGATACATTTCGATTCACTCGACGAATCACTCGGCACTAGACTTCAAGACACTCGCTCAATTACTGACTATCAGCTCGCTAGCCGAGGCACACACACTAACTGACTGCGGACCAGCAGGGTTTATATAGCTTTCGGCTTGTGATCGAGAACATTCTGGGCTAAACCGGTAAGAATTCGTTCCAGAAGGTTCTCCATCCGTCCATAGCATATCGCCAATTTTTTGGCCAAATGTCGCTAAATGGGCGATTTATCGCCAAATGTAGCAACCCTAAACCTTCTTTGCGGGGAAACTATCTCACCGCCCCTGTACATTTCGTAACAATATAATAGTTTCCATTAATAGAAACATGCATAGAAAAATAGTCACAGCAGTATGTAAAGGCAAATTCCTTCTTTTCCTCCCCCTCCCACAATAGCCCCAAAATATGCATAAATATTGAGCCTTTATTTAATGCCATGCTTTATATTGTGGTGCAGTAATTTAGCATAAACGAATTATCTACTTAGGTAAATAGCTCATTGTCTACTGTAGTAACAGGATGTGAAAATATATAATATGGTATCACAGCTGGCAAACTTACTATTTAGAATCAGTAGTACACATGCAAAATGACTTACAATTGACTCGATTATTGCTGCTGATTTTAAAGTACTTCGAATGCTAGCAATATCTTTTTGCTACCAGATATTTGATCACTAGAATACAAATTACTAAATTACTGTCCGATGGCTTCAATCACTTCTATTTCACAAAATAATGCAAATTTTGTACCATTTGTTTACTACACATTTACTCTTTATGGGAAATATTGCATAACGAATGCATAATTAATTTTCTGAAAAGCAAAAGTCATTCATTGTAACCAACAATTTATTTTAACCTCTTGAAAACGAACCTTTGCCTCTAATCACAGCCATTTGGAAAACGTCTTCTGAATGTTGCTCAGCACGAGTGCACAATAAGAGATTGCGCTACATTTGCAGGCTTCCTTGCCAATACATTATCTTTCAAGAAGCCCTTTAAAGAGAAATCCTACGGTTAAATACACTCATGTCCATAAATTAATGATAATGCAAAATCAGGCAAAGGAAGAGTTAGAAGCAAAACAAATTTGACTTATTTGTAAAGCTTGTTTATTAAACAAAAGGTAAAGAGCAAAAAAAAAAAAGATGCTATTTGTTTGATTTTATTAAAAAAATTAGAGACTTTTTCTACCTGGAGCAAATTACAAAAAAAAACCTATTTACAAAAAACCAATATTACATGGTTGGTATGATTGTTAATACATTGTATGTCTCCCAGACGATGCAATACAGTCCGTACAACGCCTAGGCATGCTGAATATCAAATTATCGATCTGATCTTGGGGGATATTACACCACTCAAAAAGCAATATTCTCCGAAGTTCCGATAGACATGTAGGAGGAGGTTGGCGGGCTGCAAATCGTCGGCCAAGCATGTCCCACACGTGCTCTACTGGATTCAAGTCCAGTGAGAATGCTGGCCAGTCCATACAGGTGTTATCCTCCGATTGAAGGCACTCGCTTACGATGTTTGTACGGTTAGGACGGGCGTTGTCATCCATAAACACAAATTGTGCGCCCATGGAGCCCCGAAACAGACGTACATGCTGTCCCAGAATGACGTCCCGATAGATTTGAGTTGTCATGGTTCCAGTTAGAACATGCACGTCAGTTCTGGAACCCAGAATAATTCCACCCCAAACGAGCACTCCTGCACCACCGTAACGGTGTCGTTCAATGACGTTTTCTTGGTGGTAACGGGTACCTGGAGCTCTCCATATGAAAATCCGGCGAGAATCAGACTGCAAGCTAAACCTGGAGTCATTGGAAAACATCACACAAGCCCACTGTTGCGGTGTCCACAATGCATGCTCTCTACTCCAGGCTAACCGCAGGCGACAGTGAGTTGCAGTAAGTGGAACGCATCTGACTGGTCTACGAGCATATAGACCAATCTGCCCTAAGCGTCTGTACACGGTCTGCTTGAAATTGTCGTACCAGTGGCTGAAGAGAACTGACGATACAGGTCTGAGGCTGTGGTTTGTTTGCATGGAGCCCATTTTGTATAAAAATGTGCACGAAACAGCTTTGTGTCACACCCAAATTCTTAATTCTTCAAAAATCATTCAACACTCAACGGCCATTTTCCGACATCTTGAAAATTGCGGGTTCGAGACATATTAGAATCCGATACTGACTTATCCTGACATCTTTCGGAATTTTCATAGCCCCCGAATATATGGTTTAACATTCAGTATAGTGTGTTAAAATTTTTATGATGTGATTGAGCGGTATGATATTTCGTACGCGAATTTTACAATACGCATTCACTTTTATTTCCTGTAAATACTCTTAGTACATTTCTTTTAAACACAAATACGTCATTAATATTACGTACACTATGAAAATATTTTTAGTGTTTGTATGAACGTGCTTATCTGAGTGATAATTCATTTCGCCTTTTCGCACGAGTGGTTAAAATGATAGGAAATGGGTAATAGAACTACCAGTGTCGTTAGAACTGAGTTTTGAAACTTAACGATCGGTCGGTCTTGGCTGCATGGGTATTTTCATAGTTTTGCTCATGCATGAATAGGAATTAGTTTCTGAAGTCTTCCAGGGGGCATCCGTTTCCTTAGGCAGACAGCCTTTGTGTGCTTTTATGTATGCAGCAAACCTGTTTCCGATCAGAGTTATTTTCCCAAATACTTTATCTAATGCAATTCCGATCTAGTTTCTCTATTCACGAGCGGATTTATGAAGTGTAGGGCTTACTTCATCTGAATTTCTGCGAGCCCCTCATCTTCAGATAAAGACATATTTTGCGATTTTAACAATTTTAAGGCCTCTTGTAACGTAGGGTCCCTCTAAGACACAGACCTGTTTCTGTCCACATAGTCTTTAGCTTCAAATGTGTCTGCGGTGAAATTTATCAGTCTTTGAACTGAAATTTAAAACGATTTAAAAACTAACCTAATGCAGAAATTATGATATGTAGTAACTTCCATTCTTTTTTAATATCCAGTATTAAGAATATCATGAAATATGAAAGGATATTTAACAAAGAAAATGATTGGAAAGCGTAATTAATATAAAAGTCTTATACAGCTTCATTATCTGAAATTTAAAGATTTAAATTTTTAACTTTCTTTATCCTGCTTTTGATGCTCACTGCCTTGAAGAAAAAAGATGAAGTTAAAATCTGTGTAAAATGGATAAGTGATATCTTCATTATCCGGCATAAATGGGAGTGACTGTTGTTCGGATTACTAGGAATCGGAGATTGTTTAGAACTGTTTAAGACCGATTATTAAAACAGGCTTTCAAAAGATTAAAACATGCTAACAAAAGATTATATTTAATTTATTATTAGCCATTCAAATGAGTATGTAACTTTTATTATTTTATGCCTGCAATATAAAATTATTTAATTGCAAAATAAACATATGTCTGTATAAAAACACAGTGCTTTACATAAAAGTTGTAAAATGATGAAGAACGCTATATTGTGATGAGTGTTAAAGAAAGCTATAATATTCGCTTTGTAAAGCTCTGGTCAATATGCACACTTTTAAAATAATTCTACTTTAATTAAACTTAGGAGATAATATAATCAATTAATCAATACTGTTTAGGAAATAAATTATATATATATATATATATATATATACATTTCTGCGGGAAGGGCAAGATTGCTAATACGTTTTTTTTCCCAACCGTATTAATTAAATCTTTATTGGCAAAAAATAGAGTAATTTTCTGATATGATTTTCTATGGCATTTTGGATAATTGGGGTTATATTATATATATAAACTGAACACATAATTTATTGTGAAATATGTATAAATGGTTATAGAATCTGATAGTGCAAATTAGGAAACGAAATATTGTACAAGTTCGCCAAGTATTCAACAAGAAATAGCAGAAATTTTCTTTATGGATTTGTTCTGAATATATGGAACAAATAATAATTTGGGATTGAAGTTAATAGATGCTTATTAAGACTTATTTTGAGATGCATTTTTGTTCTTTTTCTAAGAGATTTTATATCACTTATAAATAATTTCCAAAATGCATAATTTTCTGCATACTATTATCTAACAGATAGAGGAGCTAATTTAATTTAAGATCTTTTTCCACTTAATATTTAAAGAATTAAAATGGGCTTACAATATTTTATCGCTAATATTTTGATTAAATTGTATGCTTGAAAGAATCCTTTTGTTGTAGGGAAGTAAGCGTTTTTGCGGAGCATATTTTATTAGAAATTTTCTTTCTCTTTAAGAAAAATCATAAAAATTGAAATTTTAAACACTTATTTTTAACTAAATATGAAATCATTATTTTTCTAATTATTTTTGTAGCCTTTGTGTATATTAAGTACACAAAAGCAGCTGTCTAACCAAAGTCCAAAATAATGTGTCAAAAAAGCGAAAGCGGAAACCAAAGGTCTCAATAATACGTAGATTAGTAATAGTATAAATCCTTAGCGGTGTTCAAAAACAGCCCTTTTTTAGACTATTGGGAAACAACCGGCTCAGAAGCCTGGAAGTTAAAAATACAACCAAAAATAAATTTTTTAGATCATTATTGCAAAGTAACTGAAAATAAACTTTCGCTGTAAACAGTTTTGCAACATTTCAGGCTCGTGTATAATGAGCAATTTTAATGAGCAGTTTTAAGAAATATGCGTATTTCTGTTGACAACTGATCTCCTCAAGTATAGATAGTTTTCAGACATTTGGCAATCAAGCTTCCCTCGCTTCCGAAATTGCATTCAGTTATAACTAGTCTCTTTACCTGATGCACAGAAGAGAATAATTCCCTGCAACTATAAAAAGTCATCTGCGCAATCCGAATCCCATCCTTCTCCCGCTGCTTGTCCTTCTCCCGAAAAAGAAAGAAAAGAAATAAGAAAATAACTTTTACATCCCTTCGGAAATTTGGAAAGAAAAAAAAAAAAAAAAAAAAAAAAAGGAGGATGTTTCGAAAGCTCTAACAAGTTCTTCCCGCTGCAGATTGAGAGACAAAGAAAGCACAGCCGGTTGCTAGGACGCTCTTGCAGTGACGTCAGCAGTTGGCATGGAAACTGCGTTTGACGTCAGAGGCTCTTTAAACTTCATTTGAATGCCCGCTAATGCATGATCACGCCTGTTCCTTTGGCACAGAATTTTTACCGAAGTTCTATACTCATGAGAATTTTTTTGTGTGGATAGCATTATTATTCATATTTTAGATTTCTATTTTATTTTTTATTCCCCCCCCATAAAAAATTATCAGGAAATATTTGTGTTTTCTTGCAGATGTCACAGGTCCTGTCAAGTCTGATTAATAATGTTATTTTTAAAGACGAGCTGGAGAGAAGGGAAAAAATTAAAAATTCTTGTTTGTTAAACTAACCATCTTTAACAAGAGAATATGTAAATACATGCTGACAAAACGCGATTTCGAATATGAAAAAGTGAGACATTATATACTTCTTTTAAAAGGGGAAAAGCAAGAATGAAATTACTTTATTCAGTATTGAAGTAATATTATCAATTTACAATAACACAATTTCTATTGAGCAATCATTAACATTCTCGACATCGATATAATGTTGCACTGATATCTCTTTTAAAGTAAATGACGTTTCGCACTACAAGAGTTTGACGATGTTTCCTGTCTCTTTTAAGTAAAGAGATAAGAAAATTTAGAATTGGATATAGAGTTATTCAGGATGCCATAAAACTCCTTCTATATGAAAATAAAATCAATTTTAAATTTTAAACGTTTTTATTTTTCCAATATGATTATTGAGTTAATAAAAAAAAAAAGCATGAATCCCATGAGATTTCTTGAGTGGCCTGACATTTGCCGGATTTTAATTTTACTTTTTTTATTACTTCACTTTAAGTTTAGTAGAACGTTTTTCAAATAGTCAAAATGCTTGTACTGTTTCAATACTAACATATTTGGTGATGTAGAGGCGTATCAATCACAAACCGCTTTCAGACTGTCGCATTTCCACAATCATAAATTTTTATCATTCAATTTATACCATCCTTCTGTACAGTTTTCGGGGTATCTCACCAAATATTTCCTCCTTTGGCCAGCGTCATGAATGAAAGAATCTCTACGGTAAGATCAATGAAGTAGTTGGCAAAGGCCAAAAGTTTCTGAATAGTACCATCATAGCAAATAAAACGTGTTATGTCCTTCCCAACCCTCAAACCAAATATCAAATTTTCATGTAAAACTCTTCATTGGCCCCGGGAGGAGAAAATGTTCCGAATGGATTTCAAAAAATCATGCGGTATTCATGATGATTTAAATTTAAAAGAGAAGTTAGTAAATAAGGTTTAGGCTTCACTGCCTCGGGAGACTGAACCACACTATAGGTTCCCTCGCCCCTTAGAACCAGGCACAGAGGTTCAACCTCTGCTCTCGCACCTTGGAGAGAAAGACGCACCGCCTAAGGCGGTACTGGTAGTTAGAATTACTACCTGCCAGTCGCCCAGCTACCTGTGGCAGTGTCACATTATCCCGAGAGAGCGCCCTCGCCTATTAATAGCGAACCCGAGGGCGCTATCCCCCAGGCTACTAGAGCCACACCGCTATAGGACCTGAAAGACCACCAGGCCGGCCAACGAGTGATCTTTCTGGACCTCCAAAACCAATAGGTTTGTAAATTTTATACCCCCGTGGCCGAAATTGCCTAGGTACAGATCGTAGCCAGTAGCTTTGCAGACTGCTACGTCGACCCTCGGGGCTGATTTAAAAGGGAATGTCATTCACTATGAAATCATTTCACAGATGCTCTGATCAACATGAAAAGCAATTCGCAAATATTACAGCAAAGAAGCGATTCTTGCAAAGCAATATTAACCTCTTAACCATTACAACCATCTCACATAGAGGTGATCATTTTTAACTGATTTCATCGCACCTGTGCCCACTCTAGACTCTGATCTTCATAAAATGGTCCTCTATTCATTTTTATTGTTCCTTTAAATACCTACTTTAGAAGCAGAAATAGTCAATTGATGAAAACACAAGCATTTGATTTCACGCTCATGATTATTTACACTAGAACTTACGTAAGATAATATTCAAATTTTGTGTAATTTTTAGGTTCTCTTTTAACTTCCTTTGAGAAATGAGTAATAACTGTATTGAAGGAGATGATTTTAGCTTTGGAGAATTATAATAGGATTCTGATGTTAGTATATTTTCTGATGAGCTTTTGCAAGATTGCAGGATTGCAGTGTTGAACCCGTTTCCAAATTTACCAAATAAAAAAGTTGTAACATTTTTAAAGCATAATTAATAATAAGCCGGCATACAATATTATGTGATTAAAATTACCATGTTACAAGGAAGTAGTGTAAATTATTTGCACAATATTTGTTGTCCTGACTCATCTCACTTGCCTGATAGTAACAGTCCAGAACAAGTCCATGAATTTTACCGCAGTAAGGAGCGCAGGATTGTGTCTGTCATTGGCTTGGGTCTTGGGCACTGTATAGATAACAATTCAATTTTGTCCACCTTTGCCCAATTTTAAAGAAAAATCGCTTAAGGGATTAAATTAGAGAATATCCCGCTCCTATTCCCCCTACCACCAAAAAAACTCGAGAATGCACTCGTGGCTAGCCGTGTATTTTAAGTTTCATCATGCCCGTAAAGACATTATACACCTATCTACGTAAAAACCGTCTCCAAGAAGGATACGGCAGCAAACTTCACTAACGATCAGCCTGACACATCATATTTGTAATTTTATAATGTAAATACCTGCATTGAATCTTCTCTGCAAAGCTCTTGAATGTGAAGAAAGGCACAAATAAGGTAAATTAGCGAAAGAATACGTCGAGTTTTAAATAATTTTATACCTTTTTAAAAAAAAAAAAAAAAACATAATTAGTTTCCAAAATAAAATAAGCTGCTAAAGCTGCCTGTCGATACCAAATTTTGTGACTAATAAAGCAGAATAGTAAAAAGTCTATGATTTCATCAGCTGAAAAAAAATGTGATCTGTTATCTTTCTTCACAACAGTGCTTATGCCTACATTTCAGTTATTCACAATTATCTAAGCAAAATGAATACAAAGAAGTGGTTTCAAGTTCTCAAACTGTAAATTAGACGGTTCAGTATTAGCAAATCGCTCACTTTGTGATGTAAATTTTTTATTAGCAGTGAAGGCGGTATTAAAGAAACGATGCTTCGGTGATAAAGTCGATGAGAAAGCAGCTATGAAGGTCTATGATAGGACTCATTAGTAGATGTTTCTATGAATGCTTTGAATAGTTGTAGGAGTTGTGGCAGATATGTAGGTGTCAGAACAATAGCACTTTGTTGGTGTCTTAAAATACTTCTGCCAAGGAACTTTGCAGTAGAAGTCAACGCTTCAAATATTTTTAACAAACTTTTGCACATTTACTTCTGGATAGAGATTCCTCTTCAGTTTTCTACCCATTATGATAAAGGAGAAACATGTCAATATAAGAATTAAAATTAGAAAATAAATTACCTTAGATGTGAGTAGATTTTGAATAAAGTTCTATCAGTTTCGAGAGCATATTTGATATAGGTTATAGTTTCTGCAAAAGCAAAAGCTTTGTTTTCTAAATTACTGGAATTTTATTTAAGATTTACACCAACCTACGTTTTTTTATTATTATTATTATTATTATTATTATTATTATTATTATTATGGTAGTAGGGATATTCTGAATTCGGAAGAATCCTAGGAACCCTAGAGCTTGAAAGGACGGACTTTTGTGCTTATTGCACGTTAACAAGTTTTTAGTAAAAATAAAGGAAATATTTGAGGAAAGTGCACACCAAATGGGAAATGAAGGATTTGCTAAAAACTTATATGGTATTTTCTCCCTATTCTGGGTACCTTTGTAGTGTAACGGTACCACACTCGGCGAGTATTCGAAAGGTCCAGGTTGGAGTCCCGGGTAGAGCACTGAACATTTTACAACACTACAGTGGCTCCCGAACTAATGGGTGGTGGATGATGATTCTTCCCCACCAGGATTTGGTGTATTGGGTGCCGTAATCCCCAGTCACCCTTTAAAAGGGGGAGTATATAAGGTATTTTCTCCCGCCTTTCTGCCTGATTTCGTGGTGCAACGGTAGTACACTCGTCTGGTATTTAAGAAGTCCAGGTTCGAGTCCCGACGAGGGCATTTCACATTTTTCACGTTTCCTGCTTCAAATAAAAAAACCTAATGACTCTATAAACTTTTTTAAAAGTCCTACAATGTTTAAATAATTAACAGCTATCCTCCCGAGTCATTAAATATAGGTTATTTATACGTAGATAGAAATTTATAAAATTCCTTTCGTTGATTAAAGTGTGAAAAATAATAATTATTACTATAAAAATGTCATAAATTTCCAATCAAAGAAAAATGAAAGAGAATTGTTAATTTAACTTTCGTATTGCTCTTCAGAAAATGTGACTTTGGCATTAGTAAGATTTCGACATGGATATTATAGAATTCGGTGACTTCAAAAACAAGATCTGTAACACATAAGCAACCACTCAGAGTGAGAAAAATGTTCTTATTGATTTAAATTGCCTTAATGAAACTGCCATTGTGATAGGTGTTTTAAACTCTTCTCAAACAGTTCATTTAATAAAAATTAGGGCAATAAGCTCCAGAGCTTGGACATTCTTTGTCATTATCATTGCACCCATATTTAATTATTTAGTTAATATTTTAATTTAGCAGTAATTATAAGAAAAAATACTTTGATCATATAAATTGTTTATAAACCTTATAAAGTATTTCTCCCGCCTTCTTAGCATACCTTCGCAGTGTGGTGATCAGCACGCTCGGTGCGTATTCCAGAGGCCCGTGGTTCGAGTTCCGGCGAAGACATTGCTCATTTTTCATCTTTCTAGCTTCGAAATATCCTAATGTCGCTACAGTGGCGCCCGAACTGAAATAGGTGGTGGATGATGATTCTCCACCGCCAGGATTTGGAGATTGGATCCCCTAATCCCCAGTCGCCCTTTAAAAGGGGGAGCATATAAGGTATTTCTCCCGCCTTCTTAGCATGCCTTCCTAGTGTAGCGGTCCCCACGCTCTGCGCGTATTCGAGAGCCCCCGTGGCTCGAGCCCCGGCGCAGTCGTTGCTCATTTTTCGTCTTTCCTGCTTCGAAATTAACAAATGTCTCTACAACCTAATCCTTAGTTTTTCAAAATAATATATGCAACTGTTTAAAAAATTCTTTTTAATAGCATTCAGGCTAAAAAAATTAAAACTAAGGATTTGAATTATCTTTTTATGCAATAAAAGTAGTAATAAATGTGAGCAAATTTTTGTTTCTATAACATATTAAAACAATAGAAGTTTGAGTAAATATTAATTATAAGGAACGGGTGCTGATCTAGTTATTCGATTATGAAATCTAAGATTAAATTATTTGGATTATGACAAAGCACAGGAGGACATCTATGTAAGAAGCAGGATGCCTTTGTGGAAAATATTTTAAAGGAAGGAATTGATGTTCGATGAGCTGGGACCAGCAAAAATTCCACGCAATTAGCCATTAACTGACACGGGAACCAGAGTCGAGCTATTAGTGTTCAGTGTAGTTTCACTATTCGGCCGCTGATGAGTATCCCAAGAATTGAGATTAACTTTCATGTTAGCTAAAACTGCTGTTTCAAATCAATGAGGCCTGCGAATTTGTATTTATCGCTCACCTTTTAATTATAAAAATACGTTGTTTCTAAGTAAAAATGTACTCAAAAATGATTTTAGCTATACTTCATAACAGCATTTAGCAAAGAGCATTTGTCATATTATATTATTAACATATGAAAGAAAAGAAACTTCTAATGTAATATTACAGAACTATTAGGTTTGTCGAAACAGAAAACATGGAAATTGCAATACCCTTGCCGTGATTCGAGCTCCAAACCTACCGATTGCTAAGTACCACCTCTGATAGCTGACCGAGCGTGCTTTCCAGTTACACATCGAAGGCCGTTGGAAAAAAAAAAAAAAAAAAAAAAATCTTACATTATAGAATGGTCAATCGAGTAATGAGGAGTTTTACAATGTTATATAAATGACAATCTTTTTTATTAATTTTCTATTCCCCCCCCCCGCTTCTTTTTTTTAATTTTATTTAATCTATCATCTTTTTTGAAAATGTTTTAATAAATTATAACATTTTCCTCCTGCCTATATTTCTAATGTACTGACTGGAACAATCATAATTTGAAAGATTTGTGGTTCAATTCCCAGCGATAGTGAAGTTGATATTTTTTAAAATCGCTCTAAAAATCTTAATAGTCTGTACATTATAACCAATGACGCCATAGTTAATTCACTTAAAGAACACATTAATATACCGTCCAATAATTGAAAATGTCTTCCAGAGTAACAATTAGTAAAATATCAAGGAACGGTGTCATAAATAGAAAGAAAAGCTATAACAGTTTGGACATATAATAAGAAGAAAAATTGTAGTGAGCTCGCCAAAATGTTACCGGGAGCTGTGGCTCCAAGAAATAGTTCAACACAGTATTAAAAAAAAAAAAAAAAAAAAAAAAAAAAAAAAAAAAAATGACATTGAAGGGTGAAAAATTAGGCTACACGCGAAATAAAATGTAGAATATAAAAAACATTTAAAATCAATCGTTGGAAACATGTGAATGGCAAAAAATACAGTAAAAAACCTATCGATGTGATAAGTGAAAAACCACATTTAACTACATAGTGGTTTATATACAGATATGAATATATAGTTATATATATATATATATATATATAACTAATACGTGATACATATATATAACTAATATATGAAAAATATCCTAACTAATATGTGATATATATCTATTGCTGCGCATACAAAAAACTATATTATGCAAAGCTATGTGTTCAGATATACAGAGTCTAAAACGTCTCTAAACACCGAAATAACTTTTAAAAGCAGAAAATTAGAGTTCTGAACATTGTGTAAGTCTACGTTAAAATGCCTACTCTGCGTGATATGAAATCAGTTGCAGAGGCTTGGCGTATGGAAGAAAATTGTCTTCACTGAAGACTCTCTTTTCCTTTGGAATACTTACAGTTTTCATTTGAGGGTCTCCACATGACGTGGCTTAGCTGATTCTACCGATATTCGATTTACCTCATACAACTGATTAGCTTTTGAGGTACCAATAACTTCTACATTCGATGACCTTTGATATCCATAACGGTAACGACGGCAGCATGCTTTATACATCATTGATGATGTACTAAAATTCGTATCTTTATTTTTGTATTGCTCTTTATTGCTTATTTGTCGAGTATAATAATTGCCAATTTCAGAATTCAAATTCACAGCTGCATTCAGTTAATATCAACACATCATATCCACAAAGAAATAATATTCAATATATGAATATGTGATAATCCTAAAATTAAAATTCCTGAAAAACTGTAAAATATGCTGAAATCAGCGCAAAAATGGGGAAGTAAAAATTTTTGCTCATATTGAAAATAAAGCCTACGATAAGTAGTCAACTAATTGTACCAACGCACTTCCTCAATAAAATTGAAAGTTAGCAAATTTTATTTATTGTTTCAAATATGTTTTACTGCTAGAATGGTGACTAATACAGCGAAAAATAAAAGTTGTTATGTTTCAAGGATGTACAAATCAGTTTATTAAGCTGTTATAGTGTTAAAATAACAGCTTTAAAAAACTAATTTGTATAATAATACTACTAGTACAGCTACAAACAGAGAGGGAAAAAAAAAAACTCATTTTCAAGTCTCGTGTTTCAAAACTCGTTTTCAAGGTCTAAAATTTTTAAAACAAAGTACAGAAAATTAAGGATAGGATTACACGAATTTTCATTTTTACAGCGAAACACAGTCGAAAACTTCTCCAGTTTCTCAGTTTAACTTTGCTTCATGCACATACCATTTTTTCCCCCAACTTTATTCCAACCGTATGCATACATAAACGAGGGGCCACAGAGCAATAACAAGCGTTGAAGAGCAAGCAGTTCATGGATTCATTACAGACTTGTTCAACCCGATGCCCCTGAGACGAACGACCTTAGTATAATATTCATGGAGCTATGAAATTTCATGCTTTGCTATGAGCGTCGACATAAGAGATACGAAAATGCCTTCCCATAAAACGTTTTATCATACTCACGTTCTGCAAACGAAAATAAAAAAGGAAAAGAACGCCAAAAAGATTCTAATAAAAGAGCACAAGGAAAAAAGGCCACGAGGCGAGCAACATATTTCTGCCATTTTGTGAAAAATAAATGACACGACCTGGAATCTCGTTTCAGAGAGATTTTTTTCAAATCTTGCCTCCCTGGAGAGACGCTTTATTTTTCCTTTTTAGAGGAGATCGCGCTTTCATTTTACATTTAAAAAGGAACGGACCCGGAATCGATTTCAACTTTAGTAGTCTCAATTTCAACCACGGCAAAAGAGATAGAGGCGCCATCTAGTGATAACAAATGTATTTGTTACGAGAAGTGAAGATAATAGAAATCTATCTTATCAGAATATCTACATGTATGTAAAAAGAGATAGACAGACAGAACTTTTTATTTCTTTAGTTCGGAAATAAATTAACGGAATTAAAATTTCTGGCAGCTGTATTAATAACTTACAACATAACAAAAGGACAGAAAAGTTTTTGCTCCTAAATGTTAAACAATATAATATGCGTTTAACATTTATATTCGCATTTAATTTGAGAATGCGATGTTTGGAAAAGATTTTCAATGTTTGTCAAAAGCATTAAAAACCAAAGCCTGAACAGTACATAAAATCCCCGTACTCTTACTCATAAGTATTATTTTACTTGCCAGTCCGGTTTAGGATAAGAAATACAAGTTGCAATTAATTATTTTTAATCTGTAAACTGTAAAGTAGAAGACAGAATTCACTACATTTTGCATTTTGAACGAAAAATTTTAACTGCTAAAGTATATTTAAATTATCTTTTTTATGTAAAAATTGGATACTAACCCTATTTTCAATTTTTGGAGGGTTTTATAGCTGCTGGGGCTTCTTTCTTAGTTGCACAAAAGAAGAGAGACTTTTGAAAAGTATATTCGCAAATTAATCTAGAATAATCTTCCCTTACTAAACATATTCAGAGTAATATCAAACATTCTCAAGATAAGTGCTTAAATTAGAAATGTTTAAAAGAAAATCAAATTTTCTCATTATATGAAATTTACCAGCAATGAGTCTCCCCTTTCAGAGTTCTAAATATTAAAGAATTCCTATTATTAGAGGTGAAGGAGTAAACAGAGAATTTAAATGTTTGCTGCATATCTTATTACATCGTTTATCCCTAGAAAGAATATTATTAGAAATATTAGTTGCTTTCCTATCGAAAAATAATTTAAATTCCGCAAAATTGCAAACTAAAACTCCGCTATTTAATTACTTGCAATAATTTAACTATTAATAGAGTTCAGTAATAAATTATCCACTTCCAGTACTTAGTAAAAAGCAGCAACAAAGGAAGACCTTCGTATGCAATTTGTTATAATCCACACCATAATTAACATATTATTAATTTTAAACCAAATGAGAGTAATAAATGAAACAATGTACCTATTCTTTGGTCATAATTGAAAACATGAACTTTTAAAAAAGGCCCCTAATGTTAATATCTGCATGTCCTTAAACTTTTGATTTTTCTAAACTTAAAATTGCTGTTAGTTACATCATCTAATATTCTTCCAATTCATTTGTAAAAAATCGCTAATTTTCATTTAGATTTCATATAATTCGTGTAAATTTTTTCCTTTCCTAAAATTCACAAAAGGGGTGTTCCATTTTGACTTTTGCTTTCAGTTTAATAAGGATTTCGTATTTTTTAGCCAAATATTTTTTACTTGAGAGACTTTCTTTGCTACTATAGTATGAAATTTTCATTATAAAATGTGCCTTTGAATTTCCCAGTAAACCATTAATGTTTTTGTGTTTTAATTAATGTTTTTAATTGCAATTCAGTTCTTTTCAAAATTCTTGAAGCCTTATAGCATAATTTTGTTTTTATTTGGTCACTTTTTTTTTTTTTCCCCCGATAAAAAACACTGTAATGATTACTTTCTTTTATTATTTTTCACCGATTTTAATTATATATTTTTAATGTATGGTTTTAATTATATATGTTTAATGTATATTTATGCTGCTTGATGGAAATGTTCTATAGCTCATCTCCCTTGAAACCTTGAAATGCATATATATTGTTGCAGAATGTACAAGCGCGGTAAGATGGCTTTTCCGCAAAGCAGTTTTAGGGTTATCATAAAATGACAATAGATGGCAGGGTTGTCACATTTGGCGAGAAATCTTCCGTTTGGCGACATTTGGCGACAAAATTATATATATGATATGCCATGGGTTGATGGAGCCTTCTGGAACGAATTCTTACCAGTTTAGCCCTGAATGTTCTCGAACACAAACCGAAAGCTATATAAACCCTGCTGGTCCGCAGTTAGTCAGTAGTATTGAGAGTGTGCCTCGTCTAACGAGTCGTGCGGAGTCGATCGAGTTGACAGCCGGGCAGCGAGTGCGTCGTCGAGTGCACCGAAGGAGTCTCTTAGTGCGTCGTCGAGTGCACCGAAGGAGTCTCTTAGTGCGTCGTCGAGAGAGCGTGTTGAGCTCCGGGAACAACTGAACCGAAGAGTCGGGAGCCGATCTCTGTGTGTCGTCGAGTGCATCGCGCGTTGCAGCGTGGGGAGTCTCGAGAGTACGTGGAGTTCCGAGAACGATCGAGCAGAGTCGGGAGCTGTACTCTGGTGCTTTAACTGTGGTGCTTTAGCTAGCTATAACAGTGAAGCTTTAACTGTGGTGCTTAACTAGCTATAACAGTCTCCACCGTTATAGCCTGATAACCTGAAGGCTGTGTGGCTGATTGTTCCAACGTGTTTATTGTAGTTCTTCGACGACTGTATAAACTGGATTTTGGAGCTGCCCTGAGAACACTGGCCAATAAAGTATGTTTCGATACTTCATCAAGTGTCGTCGTTATTCACTCCAAATCCACACTAACCCCGTACGAACGTGAAGGAAGAAAATAACGTAACAACTAGTGTCAGAAGAATTAGAAAAAAACGCAACAATATATATTTTTCGACAAATCATCACCATGACAAGACTGGCTAATTTTACAAGACTGGCTAAATTACAAGACTGGTTAATTTCTAGCTAATTTTAAACTATATACTAGCAGGCAAGTCCGCCAGATGAGCAGCCAAAGCAAAATTTGCAGATTCTATGTTCTTCTGAAACGCAAATGTATGAAAACATTTCAGTATGAAAGAAATTAGTTCATTCTTTCCAACCATCAACCAATTCGACCTTATATAGTAAAAGCAAATTAAAAAAATCTGAAAGCTTTCAGATTTTACATTACACCCAAAGGGGCTTTTTTTAGCGTTTTGTGTGTTACCTTTATTTACTAAATATCATTGTTCTGTGTACTCAAACCATAAAATTCAGTTCAACAGCAATATCGCAAAATAATTTTAAAATGAGCATATCTTTAGAATTTCCGATACATAGTCTCGCGCCCTGAAAATAAAAATGTGTTTTTTCTTCGTACAGTGTTGTCATTGCTCGCTTTGAAATCGTTTGCTTTTTAATCAAAAATTCGATCAAGTGTTACAAAATATGAAATCAATAATAAAACAAATTTCAAATTCAAATTAGGGCTTCCATGCCCATATTGTACGGAAGATTACGTTGTTCAAATTTTGATGGCTCTAGGTACCGTTGTTTTATCACAATGCGAAAAACATACACACATTCATGCAGATTCTTCATTATTTAATTTCTTTAAATATAACACAGGGCCATAATATTTGGTGGCAACAATTTGGAAAGTGATTCGCCGTTTATAGTTTTCAACGCTAAACGCCAAAACGAAATTAGTCCTTCAGATCCAATTGCCCCATTGGACTAATAATAAAACAAATTCCAAATTTGAGCTTCCAGATGCCCATATTCGAGTGGAAACGTTAGTTATTCAAAATTTGATGGCTCTAGGTACCATCATTTTGTCACAGTGAGAGAAACATACATTTATGTAGATTCTTCGTTACTTAATTTCTCTAAATATAATACAGGGCTATAATATTTGGTGGCAACAGTCTAAAAAGTGAACCGACATTTAAAGTTTTCAACGCAAAATGCCAAAACGAAATTAATAGCCCTTTAGTCTAATAATATGGTTAATGGTTGACAGCCTTATTTTAATTCACATTTTGTAAAGCATGCAAATTTTTTATTAACAAATTCTAAGATTTGAGAGCGAGCAGTAGCAACACTTTTCGAAATAAAGCATTTTTATCTCCAACACGCTAGACTGTTGCCGCTCGGAAAAATGAGTGCGAAAATTAACCTTTTCAGAGTTTTTAATTAATATCTCACCTGATTAAAGTCGTAGGAAGATGGCTTTCCACGAATTTTGGGAATCGGAAAGAATATATTTTATGTTTGGCAATTCTATTTTTATTTCGCATTTTTTAAAACTTAGAAATTTTTTATTAACAGAATCTACGATTTGGAAGCGAGCAGTGGTAACACTTTTCGAAATAAAGCAGATTTTAATCTCCAGAGTGCGTGACTGTTGCCACTCGGAAAAATGAGAGCGAAAATTATCGTTTTTGAAGTTTATAATTCATATCTCCTCTAATTATAGTCTTATGAAGATGAGAATGGTCGAAATAGCAATCTTATAAAGTTTGGAATCTGGGGATAGCTCTTTGGAAATTTAACACCCTTCCGTTTCGGAGGAGATAATGCCACAAACAAACAGACGCGCAGAGAGATTGTTCACACTAAGTGGTTATGACAATTATCTTTTGCAAAAAAATAGCAAAGTAATCATTACGTTTAATTTTACTTATAGATTAACGAGAAGTGTATTAAATATTGTACTTTTTCTAAACTTTGGAGCTCTAGAACATTGAAATATAGATGTCGATCAGACCCCCGCTCTCGTTTTCTCTCCACGTTAGAGCCTTAAAAAAATATTATATAGATAGGCGGCTCAAATTTGACGTAAAATTAACTATTGGCAAACAGAAGACAGAAGTAAGTATTATTTTAATTTTTTTTCTGAAACACTTCTAGGTATGAGGGGTGACTCCTGCTGTAAGCTGCACGAATATAAAGTTACCATTTGGCACATCCGTCGTTAGGTTAAAATCTTTTATAGTAAACCTCTTCTCCTCTTTTTTTTTTTTTTTTTAAAGAGGTTTTACTAAAAATAAAAGGATTTTACGTTTTCGTAAGTTGTATATGAAACCTGAAAGAAAGAAATATGACAAATAGATGGTAGTTGCGAATGGTATCACTTTCATCTATTATGCTGAAACATTTTAGGTTTTGATGAACGGATAGTCACTCCTGCTATAAAACCATATGAATACAAATGTGCAGATTTCATCATTAGATAATAAATCTTCAACATTTCAGTGAAGATTTCTATGGGGAAAATATCAGCTGCCAATAGTCTTAAAACATCACTTGCAAGCTTTAGCTTTAAGATTTTTCAAGCAATCTTGATCACCTGCTTAATCGTCAAGATAGCCTTTGACGGCCACCTTAATTGGTGATCATCATCTGGTTTGTGATCTCTTGTTTGATGGTCAGGTAAGCTGTCTTTCTCTATTCAGCATGTGAATATTTCTGCGCAAATTTCACACATGCAGAAGAAAATAATCATGTTAAACGTATTGCGAAGTCCCTGCTTAAAGAGCTTTCAAGAAAAATAATTTTCTGTCTTTAAAGGTTTTTTTAACAAGTTTGGAATTTAATTTCTATAAATAAGATGTAAATGTATGACTAGGATAACTCTTTAATATTAATTTTAATAGCGTTTGAAGTGCTTTGTGAATTACATGATTTGCCATTTCCTAGAAAACAGTGCATATTCACCTTTTGAATTTCTGTTTTACATCATTCGCTTATTGATTACTTTCACCTATTATCTATAAACGCTCGATGACACTTCAAATTGGATATAAATGAAAAGAAATATAATTTTTATCACATCTTGCGTTATGTCCTAACTTAATTCTAACTATATTAATGATACTCAAGCTTTTACCATGGATAAAAAATATTGAATAAGCACTTAAAACATTTTTTTCTCTTTCTTTAGCAGGCCTTTCGACTCAACAAGACATCTTTCTTATGTCTTATATTCTAATCCTACATACAAATCTGGCTTTGAATCTGTCTTTATATGAAAGGGCACTAAAGATACCTGTCGTCAATACCTTCAGTTGCTGTAAATCTAGTGCCTCCCTGTGGTTCGTCAATCTAACAATCTCGTGTTTTTGCGTCTTGAAGACATTAGAGCACCTAAAGCATTTAACAAATGCCATTTATCACAGCTGTTGCTTTTCTTTAAAGGAATGAAACTGATCCAGAATTTTGAGATGCGTTTTCAGTACTGTTATTAAATACACAGAATGTTTCAGCAAAGACTAGAGGACTAAATGTATTTTAAATAGTTGGTTTGTAGACTCATAGTTCCAGTTTAGAGAAGTCATCCTAGAATTTTGCGGCAATTACTGCAAACCAAGTGTGCCACCCTTGTGTCTGGATTCAAATCCTGAACAAAGCACTGACATTTGTGATTGCAGTGTCTTTTCAAAATGAAAGCATTTACAATTGTTCGCTTTAGAAGTCCACTCTAGAAGCTCAAGGTTGTGGAAGGTGAGCAAAACCATTGGATTCTTTTCATTGTGAATCCTCTGTTAAGACTGGAATCTGCTTTAGGTAATTAGACTACTAAATTTCAATTAAATTAAATAACTGAATCCAACTCAATTTAAAATATTAATTAAAACCTTTAAGTAAGCCTTCAGGTTATGAAAATTTCTATCACTGATACATTTCAGTAAACATTTATTAACCTAAAATTTTATATGGGCCAGCGAAAAGAACGTTTCCTTGAGAAAAGGGTTTCTCATAACCGAGTTAAAGAAATAAACAAAATAAAAATTCATTTTCATCCTAGCATATTTATACAAGATGTAATTCATAAAAATTTTAAAAACCAAATACTTATCCCTAAGGAAAACTGTACATGTTTAATCTACGAATACAATTTAAAAGTATTAGTTTCTAATAATCCTTCATAAAATTGCTAATGTATGATACTTTGTATTTAAAATAATTATAAACTTTTTGTAAAATAAAAGAGGAGAAGAGGTTTCAAGTGTCATTAGTAGGGAAAGGAATAATACACTAATTAAATTTTTCTTCGTAGTGCGTGCAAAATTTAAATATTACAGATTTTTCTAAAATATTATTACTTCACCCAAACAGCCCAATCAGAAAACTTGATTCATTTAAACTGCAATTTGTGTGCGATTATTCGTTAAAGAGGTTTGTAGTAGCGTAATGTATTTCAAATATTGTGCGTATATATGACGTACAGTATAAGTATGTAAATATATATTATTGGTTTAAAAACTGACTAATTACTTCTTCTCCTTCTCTCATTAAAATTAAACTTAAGTAATCATTTACAAGTTTCTTTTATGGTAATGAACATTTTGTTGCTTAAAGTCTCCAGGAAAATAAGGAATTTTTAGCGGTACAGTTGTGCAAATCTGATCAGTATTACGAATGAGGTATTTAATCTTAAATTATCATGTCTTGTTATTTACTGTTCATTGAATATGACAAACCACCAAAACCTTCCTTTGTGCCCTTGGGTACGAAGGAAGGGATGCCTTCGTAGAAGATTTTCAAGGATACCTTTTTCGCATTTAGATTACCCTCAAGGGAAGACAATCATAAAGTACACCTGTTCACAGATGTTCGTTAGATTATAGTATTAGGTTATCTGAATATGAGAAAGCGCACATCAGTATCTGCCTAAAGGTAAGTAAGATGCCTTCGGAGAGGATTTTCGAAAGAAAACTGGCTCGTATTGATGACGCACAGTGGAAAAACAACAAAAACCAACCATGCAGTCAGTCCGTTGTCCTCGGTTGGAACCCGGATCAAACTACCATTATTCAGCGGCCTTACATACTCGGCCAGAAGTGCATCTCGTCGAGGTTCGACCTACATGTGTTCAGTGATGCAATCCATTTGGTTACTGGTTGTCTGAACAGTTAGGCTGTAAACTACGCGAAGAAATTCATGAGCTATGAAACTCGTCATGCTGTAAGTTGTTTGGATGTTATCTATTGTACATGATAAAAAAAAATATACTCATTTCATTCTCTTCAGCTAAAAAATTCTTTTAAATTTTTTTGGTGCGTCTGTGTTTGATATTTTTTCATTAGTAAATCTCAACACTTTTATCTTTCATCAATTTATTCAAACTGTAAAACAAAAATAAATTCGTGTAATCCATTATTAATAATATTTTTGGAAGAATTTTAGTTATTTAAAGTTATTAAGTCCACTGCGCCTGTCTAAAATTCATAATTGGCTTCTACTGAATCTCAAACATAGCCAAATTTCTCTAAGAAGATATATGACTAAAATCAACATGCAAGGGGGGAAAAATACTAATATATACGTATATCTTTGAAATTAATAAAGTAAGTGAAAAGTGAATAAAAAAAGTTGCTTTTTGGACTTTTATCTTGTGTATATTTAAAATTTCTTCAGTAGTTACAAAAACTATGCAAATAAATTGCACCATTAAGGTTAAACATTTAAATGCTCGTAAGTTTTGAGAAAAATATTTTCCAGCTGCTCTTAAATCCTACGCAGCGTAATATAAGTATAATATAAGTAGAAATAAGCGTAATATAAGTAAATTACAATACGCACAGATTCATGATATTTTAAGTTTCCCGTAAGTTCCTATATATATAGTTACGCAAATATGCTAGACAAAAAACTTAATAATTTATAAAGAAGTGATGTGGAAGAATTAACTGAATATTTAACGCTTCCGATATACACTGAAATCTTATTACTGCACTTAAGTTAAAATAGTTAGAGCTTAAATCTGATACAAACGTAATTCAAAATATCCTTAAGGTCACGGCCTTATAAACAACTTTAATTAGCATTGTAGCAAAAGTTATGAATTAAAATAATTAAACTGTGACGAAATAAAAATTTCTCGTTCATAATAATGACCTCAGATGTCGCCACTACCTAAACTGAGTTTGATTTCTTTCTGGGGAAATATTTTCGGTTAAATTCTAAACTGATATACTACAACTGCATAATTACCGGGAAAATGAAAGTCTTACAATCTCACTGAAATGTTAATTAAATTAAAGAATAAAATTAAAGAATGTAAAGATATTAATTTACTTTAAACATATCTTCAATATGCATGTAATGCATATACGTCATTCATAACAATGCTTTTAATTTAAGCAAGAAAAAGCGATCTTAATTAAACTATAATCCAATTATATTTTTAAATGGCAATTAAGCTGAGAAAAACCTCTTAAACAAGAAGTTGTAACATAAAAGAATGCCCATAGTATTCTTAATTATAAAAAATATAAAAAGTTAATTATCAATTGACTTACTCATATAACTAATTTTTCAAATAACTGGGCCAATTGGTAAAGACTGCTAATGTAGAATTGATAAAGCTGATGTTTCCTGATAACTATGTATTTTAAACCTTTTCGCTTTTTTTTTTTTTTTTTTTTTTGAAAAGAAATTAGAATAATGTTAGTTAAAGTATTTAATGTTATGGTTGGAAATTCATTTTCTTGTTCTCCAACAATGAAAATTCTCCTGATCATCGGAATTTCAAATATGACATTAAAGATCTAAATTAAACATTCTAATGCTTCTTTCGTATTATTGAGTAGACTGTTCTCTCTCCATTATCGTCCACCTTTAAAGTTAAACTTTGAGCTAAATACACTCTTGGCAATTAAAATTGCTAAACCAGGAAAGAAAGCAACAAGCAAAATAAATTATTTATTGCACATATACAGCATAATGGAGAAAGACATGATTAAATTTACATGTGATCTGGGGTACACGGCGTGAAGAATTCAGTATACAGGGCTGACATTTCCAGCAATGTAACCCGGTTAGACATCGAGTTGAAGTGAACTTGGATGACAAATGTGGTAACTTCATTTAATTTTCATAAATTATATGCTAGAGTTCATCAGCTGTAATGGCTGTCGAGTGGTAACGTTCTCCAAAACTCATTATTAGATATTATCAGTGCGTGTGAGATCTGAAGAACGCGCTGGCCAGAGAAACATCTCTAAGAATTGGAGGCTCCCTTCAGCCCACCTGTTCACGAATGTCCTTATAGCTCTATAGAAAGGGCGCTGTCTTTACACAAACAAGGGCAGCCAGCGACCTAGTCACCCCCAAACAAATAAAAAAACTAAATTAAAAATAAGGAAGCACATCTAACGCAAAACTACAAACAAAAACCGCAAAACAAAATCACAGCATAGAACATCACAGATATTTATAATCCATATAAATACAGAATTTAGTTTTAATAGAACATTCCAACAAGTCCCTTATTTTCATTAATATACTTCCTAAGAGCAATGGTATATGATTTAAAAAACTTTACAATTAATATTTTCTCACACCTTCTATATCGAGGAAGGTCAGGACAACACGGGAGACGTGCTGTCGTGCATAATCTTGTTGTAAGATGGCGTTCCGCAAGTGTCGAAGACGAACGAAGGCCTTAGTACATGAGAAATCTAACGGCTGTAGTATTACCGGATATGTGAAAAAGAAAGGTAACCGAAATGTGTATTTAACAGTACCCCATACCATCACACCAAGTTTGGGGCCCGTATGAAGCTGAAGAAAGAAGCGTTCGTTATCTTCAGGTCTCCACACACGGAAACGTCCATCATGATGCTGTATGTAGAATCGGGATTCGTTCCATGTCATCAACTTCTGTATAATGCTATCATTCGTCGTGCCACTGTAGGCGCTCCCTTCTTTGCTGCAGCCTCAAGACAAGCCACAACAGTGGTCGTCATGCTGATAGTATGTGGTGTTGCAGACGTAGTTGAGTTCTGTGTGCGAACACTTATAGTGATCAGTCTGAGTCGTAAACCCGGTTGGTGCTGCTCTATATGGAGTTGTTTGCTCGCGTCGCCATCTATTAGCCCCGACTAAAGTGCAGCAGTGCACGAGGTTCGTATGTCATTTGAAGATCATTATAACCTTGGTATTTGATGCTGGGTCTCTTCCAGGGCAGTCTAATGCAAAAGAGAGCTCTTGCGATCGGTTCTGGTATTCGATATGCTTTTTAGTGAGAGCGTTTCGCTGGCTATCATTACACAATCCCTTCATTTCTGATGCTGTTGTTACGAATTTTGTATTTAATTTGCTATTTTTAATAGAATTATTATTTAACCTCTTTATTGTCCGTAACGCGTCTAGCGCGTTCAAGTGTAACTTCCGCAGGGCGGCCTTAACGCGCTACAAGCGTTCTTCTACATTTAAAATTTTTTAAACGTTTAAAACGCTTTCTAAATGTTTACTTATTTGAGTTTTTATTTTTGTTTGTTCTAATACCTCCTAGAGGGCAGCACTAATCAGGCATTCTATTTCTAATTGAACTTACTTCGGGTTTTATGAATATTCGTACCAGTTTACATAAGCTACAAGACAGTGTGAGATGGCTTCAACGTCTACTCAGCAGAAAAAGAGAAAAAATGAGGTTGTGAATTGGAAAGACAAGAAGGATATACGTTTGATGAGTACAGTCCATAATAACTTGATGATTGATGTTGGAAAAGAACTGTAAAAAACCAATAATTGTAAAGATTAAAATACAAAATGGGAGGAGCGGACCTCCTGGAACAGATGTTATCAAATTATCCTGCTGTTAGAAATAAGCAGAGATATTATTTTTCTATTATGCTTTATTTCCTTATAATTTTATTTAATATTCATTGACATTCATCCACTACTAAAGTTATGTGTGGAAAGTTATGATGTACAGAGAAAACAACATTACACGCTACGAAAAACAGACGTCCCGCTGGGGAGAAATTTTCGCGAACAGGAGAGGACGGCGAAGGGGTTAAATTGTTTCATTTCCCAGTGCAATGCTGCGCCTGACAGATCTGAAGAGAAAGCTGAGCCGTAAAAATTAAAAATAGGAGGAGCACGTACATTTAATAAATAGATATCTAGTAATTGTACACTTTTGCTTTTTGAGAAAATACCAGAAAATTCTCATGTATTTAAAAAGCTTATATAAGTGGCATGAAAACACCTCAATTCTGTTGTTTTATGAGTTTGTTTAGAAAACGGTTGTTGTTTACTGTAGCGCATTTGCGGTGAAATCGGATTAGCTTTTTCTATTTTGAATTACTTCTGTTGAACGTTTCTAGTAGTTTAAAAGATAACTGAGATATTGCAATATTGCACAAATATCTGAGGAAATTTAAGCATTTTTTATTTGTTCTGATAATAATAAATTTTATTCACTTTTCATAGGACATGTGTTTTCAATTTATCACGAACCTGTACGCGCACAACACCTTTTGATGTCAGAAGAGGGATTTTAAATGCCAGTAACAAGAGCGACGGAAAAACGGTTGAGGTAATTCATGGCAGCTTTTGCTGTATTTAAAGAAGATATGAAAGATTCTGTTAAAGTAGAGAGGAGAGCTGTTACAGAAAAGATGGATGCCAGTCAAGAGAGATGAATTTGGGCCAAGAATCCGTTAAGGAAGAGATGAAAACCGTTCAAGAAAGATCAAAGCCGGTCAAAAGGAAATGAAAAGAGAAATTACCTGCGTAATAGAAAATAAATTCGAGGCTATGGAAAACAGAATAGACGTTGTCGAAAAAAAGTTCGGACAAATTGAAGAAAAAGTTTCTTCGGTTGAAGAAGAAATAGAAGAAAGAGTTTCTTCTGTAAAAGAACATATAGAACAGAGAGTTTCTGCTGTAGAACAACAAATTGATGACAGGGTTTCCACAGTCGCTAAAGAAGTTGATACCCTAAAAAAATTCCTAGCGACGACAGGGAGCATTTCTGATGGTTTTAAATTCCCTGCTCGTTCCTCCCTGAAGTTATCCACATGTGATAGGAAGATTTCTTGGAAAGTGTATGAGATGAAATTTTCAATAATGGCGGAAGCGAACGGATGAGGTTTCCAAGATAAGACCTGTCATCTCGCCGCTTCTCTGAGAGCAGATGCAACAGATATTCTTCCAACTCTTCCAGAAAACCTGGATTTCGGGGGCTGGACAGGCTGGATTTCGGGGCTGTCCAGTGTATTGGAGCTGCGCTTTGGGGAGAAGTGTTTGAAAGACTACAGCACGCTTCAATTAAAATCCCGTCAAACACTCTAGAAGTTCGCCACTGATGTTGAAAGGCCATCTCATCTCGCCTTTTCGGACTGCCCGGCATAATCAAGGAAAATGAGGTAGCTGCAATATTTCGTCAACGGCATCCGAGATCCTGAAATACAGAAAGCACTGCGAATGGCGAATATCAAGGACGTAAAAACCGCTCTAGTGTACACCATGAAATTCGAGGCAGCGCAGCAGGCAACTCGTAGAGATCTCCACCCAGTCAGAGCTGCGTGGGTCCACGAGATAATGGTTCAATTGATAGCTCGTTTAGATGATTTATCCCGACAAGTCAATGCTTTGATAAAGAGTAGGAGTGAGAACAAATGGCTCTGAAATGGGGGAAATGTGGTACTGAAAGTCACATAGGACGGCATTGAAGATCACCCCAGACAATTAAATGTCATCGGAAGGAAAAGGAGGGACAAAAAACTAAAGTACTGTAATTACGGGGCTCAAAGCCATATACGAAGGAACTGCAGAACACCCCAGGGTACGGAAAATAGAACCATGTCCAAGGAAACAAATTAAGGACAATATCGAGCAGCGGAAGTTGCCAAATAATGACAAACCCTGTTTTAAAGCGCTCAAGATTTCTACAGTGAGTGGCAACAGTAACGGACTGTCCATCAATGGGAATATCGATGGAGTTCCTTGCAATATGATCATTGATACAGGAGCTAATTTTACCATCATTCGGAAAGATTTAGCTCAACAATTTAAGGATAAACTCATTTGGACGTTATCCTGTGTTACCTTCCAGATTGCGTCGGGTGATAAAATCGACATAGATGGAAAGTTAAAAGTGAGTATCACGTTCGGAAGTGCCACCTACCAACACACAGCATGTGTGGCAGATATTACAGATCCATGTATACTCAGATTGGACTTTTTAAGAAAATGCCATTTTTCCTTAGACTTGAAAAACAACAGATTGTTTTCAGATTCAGAGGACATAACTATTCCTTATCAGAGGGGATCCTCATCTGGAAACGCCAACGCCCTTTCTAGGAGAAATTGCATAGAAAGCTGCCGAAATCATGGTAGGTTCGAGGAGAAAAATGAAACTACCGGCTATTCTCCATCAGAGATGCTCTTCGGTGATGAACTTCGTCTGCCTTGTGATCTTCTGTTTAGTCGTCCTCTGAATGTATCTTCATCGCCTACAGAATTCATCCAAGATCTCCAGGTCCGGTTTGAAGTGATGCAAGAGCGAATCCACTTGGCGACGGAGAAGGTAAGGACCAGATACGACACGAGAGCTACTGAACACCGATTAAACGAAGGAGATAAGGTGTGATTGTGGAATTCGACTCTACGGAAAGGAATCTGTCCAAAACTACAGTCACCTTGGGATAGTCCGTACACAGTCCTAAACAGACTGAACGGCGTCGTGATTCGGATCCGTAAGTCATCGAGATCTAAACCTAAAGTCGTTCATTACGACAGGTTAGCTCATTACTATGGCCATAGTACGTAGTGTAAATAATTGTAAATAGTGTAAGACCATGGTCCTTTTTGTTTCTAATTGTGTATTTGATTTGACTTGTATTTTATTTGTATTTAGTATTTGATAGTATTTGATTATTTTAAGTGAGTTATTGCATTCATTGTTCATGCTGTTTGTAATGTAATGTTTACTATTGCATTATTGCCTTAGTTGTAAGTCTGGCTTTCTGTCCAGGGATTGTACTGCCCGGGACGTGCAGTCCTTGAGAAGGGGGCAATGTTATGGTTTTTGTATTTATTTAGTTTGCTATTTTTAATATAATTGTTATTAAATCGTTTCATTTCCCCATACAATGCTGCACGCGATTTATTTGAAGAGAAAGCTACGCCGGAAAAATTAAATATACAGGAGCACTCGCATTTAATAAATAGATATCTCGTAATTGTACGCTTTTGCTTTTCGGGAAAAGTCGAGAAAATACCGGAATATGCTTGTGCTGATTAAAAAGCTTATAAAAAGCCAGAGAAGGAACTTCTCAGCTCAGTTGTTTTATGAGTTTGCTTAGAAAACGGTTGTTGTTTACTGTAGTGAATTCGCAGTGAAATCGGATTAGCTTTCTCTGTTTTGAATTAGTTCTTTTGAACGCTTTCAGTAGTTTAAAAGATAACAACTGTGAGATATTGCAATATTGCACTGAGGAAATATTTTATTTGTTGTGATAATAATAAATTTTTATTCACTTTTCATTGGACTTGTGCATTCAATTTTTACGAATACGTACGCACGCAACAGTAATTTTATTTATTTAGTTTTGATATGTTGATAATGCTTTCCAACTTACGATAAATATCGATAGCCGGAAGATCTACTCGGAGTAGCAAAACTGTAAACTTTGACCCTATAAGTAACTTTTACCTATTATTTTAATACGTAGTGTTTGCTGTCGTAATTGCACTTGATAATATGAGTTCATTGATAATATGTGTGTGAGAGAGGAGCATTGCTTAGTGTTCCAAATTTGTCGTATTTATTTTCTTATTTTCTCTCATTGTGAGAAATTAGATATTTTAAATTTGTTAATGTGTAGAATTCTAGTATGATTCCGGAGAATATGGCGTGATTTAGGAATTTAAGAAAGAGTGGTATGAAAGCTGTGTATGATTATGATATGTAATAATTTCTTTTATTAATGTAAAGTTGAAAACGTTCAGAAACTAATGAAGTTTGTCTACTTACTGGTATATAAGGGATTGTGTCGTTACGTAGCAATAAGGTAATTTGTAAAAATAAAATTAAAATGTTTTATAATATGAATTTAAATTAAAAAAAATCTTTTTTATTTATATAAATGCTAAAGCTTAAAAATCTTTGAAAACACTGAAGCTGTATGAAAAAGAAGTATGAGAGACTGCGACGTTGTTTACCGTTTTAGTAATTGGTAGAATTCACTTACAGTATCATGGTAATTTCGAATGTAAACAATTCATTATACTTATTTCATATCAATAGAGAATATATTGTGACGTCAAAAGCTTAGTCCCACCCATTTATGGACGTCACTTAGCTCCGCCTTCGCAACTTTGTTTATGCAGAGTATTCTGAGCTTTAACCAATTTTTCTTTAAAAAATATGCCAATTTTTTAAATATTTGTTCATTGTTCGATGCCGTTTTGTTTACCTTACTTTTGGTCTCACTCGGCAAAAAGACACTGAAGACACAAACTGTCTTGATTTATTTTGGACTCTAGGCAGAGTCAATACATGAAATAATTTAATAACTTAAATTATAATTTCAGAATGGATTAAGCAGGATTTAATTCGCAATAGTGAAAGAAGACGTAAATTTGTGGTTACGAAACTTAGTTTCTCTAGATTGGCAACAAATCCACTATTCTGCTAAGTTTGAAATGTAAACAATATGGCTGCTATGATAATAAAATTAAACATCTTTTAAATTGTAGATAATTCTGCAGCTATAACATAGAGAATAACTAAGGACATGAAATCCTTAACCAATAGATAAGAACAACACAATTCAATCATTTTAAAAGCAAAAAATTGTGACAAATTGAAAATTTGCCTTTTCCCCAAAACATCGCCAAGCAGTGGGCTAAAGCACATTTTCACCATTTTAACTTAAATTTAGGACTTAGAAGAGAATTCCGATTTCTGTTTATATTAGCTAAAGTTGATAAAGCTATTTTAGGAGCTGATTTTCTAAATAAATTTAAACTTCTAGTTGACCTGCACAATAAGAATATAATTGATGAAATAACTAACCTATCTGTTCGAAGTAATAAAACAACAGTGTGTTTTGATCATGCTATTAGTACTCTAGATTAAAATTCTAAATATCCTAGTTTGTGTCAACAATATCCAGATTTAGCAAAACCGAATTTATCAGTATCAACATTTAAGCATGGTGTTGAGGAGCTAGACAAATGGATATCAAGCGATTATAAATAGTAAACAGGAATTTTCAATATATGTTAGAAAATGATATTATTCGTGCTTCTAAATTACAATGAGCCAATCCTCTTCATATGGTTCCGAAGAAAAATGGTTCCTTCCCGACCATGCGAGGATTATCGACGTTTCAATGCACAAACAATACCAGATCGTTATTTTATACCCCGATTCGAAGATTTCAAAAACATTTAAAAAATACTCTAAGCTTTTCTAAAATTGATTTGCATAAAGCATATTTTCAGATTCCTATTAATGAAAATGATAAGCCCAAAACTGCCATTATAACCCTTCCGGGCTATATGAACTTAACGTCATGAGTTTCGGGTTGCGTAACGCATCCATTCAGAGATTTATTAATTAGGTATTTAGAGGACTAATTTTTTTCCATAATTGGATGATGTTTTGATTGCGTCAAATAATGAAGGGGAATACGAAAAGCATTTAAAGTTAGTTCTTGATAGATTACAAAAATGTGGATTGAGACATTATATCTAAATCTGTTGTTGACGTTAATGAATTGGAATTTTTAGACCCTCTAATTACAACTGAGGGATAAAAACCTCTTTCTGACAAGGTTAAGGTATCCTTAATATTAAATTGCCTGACACTATTCACCAATTACTAACCTTTCTCAAAATAGTTAACTTCTACCCTCTTTTTTTGAAAAATGCAGCTAGTACTCAAGCTGTTTTACACGACTACCTAAAAGGTGCAAAGAAAGGAGATAATCAGAAAATAACTTGGGCGGATGAACTTGGACGGATGAACTTGAACGGATAACTTGGAGGATGACTGAGAAATTTGGAAAATGTAAATGAGCTATAGCAAATGTTGCTCTTCTCTCTCCCCTCGACCCAGACTTGCCATTTTCATCGTGCGCAGATGCTTCGGAATCGGCTCAGTTTTTCAAAAATTTGAACATAGTATTTGGAAACCAATTGGATTTTTTCAAAGAAACTTAACTTTACACAGCAAAATGATTGTATTCGTGAACTTCTCGCAATTTATCTTTCTATGAAATATTTCAAACATTTCTTAGAAGGACGAAAATTCATAATGTATACCGACCACAAACCATTAATCTATATATTTTCTCAAAAACCAGATAGATCATCTCTAAGAAATATTAGGCAAGTGCAATATAACTCGTATTTCAGAATTTACAGGAGATATTAGGTACATTACAGGGGAGAATAACGTAATGTCGGATACATTATCCAGAATACTTAATCACCTTACTTAATTATGACGAAACTACCGAAGAACAAGAGCGTGATGATGAATTCAGGACACTGCAAAAATCTACAAATTTGACTTTTCTTCCATCTGGAAAAACATTATGGTGTGATACTTCAACACAGCATGTTAGACCCTATATACCGAAGAATTATCGTATGAAAACATTTCATCAATTTCACGGATTATTCCAGCCCGGAATCAAATCAACAATAATATTAATCTCTTCAAAATTTATTTCATCAAATATAAAAAAAAGATGTTCAGCATTGGGAGAAATCTTCTATTCAATGTCAGAAATCTAAAATATCCCAGCATTCGAAATTAATAATTGGCGAGTATCAAAAGCCATCAGAAAGATTTCCAGAAGTACACATTGATCTTGTTGGTCCATTACCACAATCAAATGGTATCACCTACTATCTAACATGTATAGATAGATATACAATTTGGATGGAAGCTATTCCGCTCTAAAATATCTCTGCAGAAACGGTAGCGAGAGCTTTCTATAGCAATTGGATAGCAAGATTTGGAATACCCTTGCATCTAATAACTCAATTTTCATCTGAAATATTTCAAACCCTGTCAAGAATTAAGCTTTCACACACTACAGCCTAAACAGCAAGGTAGATAATAATAATATTTGGAGTGAATCATTACCAACGGTTCTTTTAGGCTTACGAACGGCAATCGACAACGTTACTAACTATATTAGAGCGGAAGTGGTATATGGAGAAAACATTAACTTTCTGGAGAATTCTTTGAAGAGAAAATAAGTCATACACCACCTGGAACTTTTATACATAAATTTAAAAAGTATATTTAATTAGTTCGGCCGAAGGAAATACAACAGAAAGGTATCCCTAAATTATTTGCATATAAAGATTTATAATCAGCTTCTCACGTTTTTCATCGCATTGACAGAGTTCTACCCCCATATGAAGGTCTGTATTTGGTTATTAATCGTTCAACAAAATGTCTTACTTTCAGGATAAAAAATAAAGAAGTAAATGTATCGATAGACAGACTTAGATGTAAAAGTCACTTGAATCAGGCTCTTGGGCAAAAGCCCATTTTGAGTGGAACAGGTAGCACTCGCATAACCTTTGTTAGCATAACATTTCAAAAGTTCATAGTTGAGAACACAAGAGATGTCGATGATATGATGGCAATAAAAAACTACTGTGATCAGCATTACTGTCTGTCTATGGTAAGAACAGCTCTCGCCAGTTTGTCTGCAGCTGTCTGTTGCCGTAGAAACGAGCCCTAACCCATTTTTCGTAGGGGTGTCTTGAAGACTTACTTCTGAGTTTGCCACCTTGGCGCATTTAAAGATGATTTGGCGATATTCACATTTTGTTTTAGTTTCAAGTAAAATGCTTGTTGACCCTTTGCGTCGACCCCGACATCCAATTTCCGAAAATGAAATTCGATGGCGTAGATAAAGCTTTTGCAGTCAAGAAACGGTCTTTGATTTTGCCGTGTGAGGTACAAGTCGCTAAATTTGCAATCCCTCTAGATGTACAATGAGTAAAAATAAACTTGTAGGGAAATAAATTTAAAAATCCGTGTTTATTTTTGAAGAAAAATTTTAATTTCGACATTTAAAAAAATCATGCTATTATTTTGCTTCTTTTTTGTTTATTTGTTTGCTTGCAAAATCATAGATGACATCTTAGAAATCTACTTGATTGCCCTATTCTCTTTATATAGTATAGACGCACTTCATAAATATAAAATAAATTTAATTTTTATAGTTCTCCCCTCTAGCTGATCTACCGTGAACATTCAAAGCAATTTCTTCAGTCTTTAAATGACGTTCTGCTATGTTTTTATTTCAAAATTTTCTGTTAATTTATTGCTTGTGCTTTAATAATGACTAAAAATTTCATCATTAAATGTATATAGAATCATCTTGAAAGTAAAAGCATTTTTTTACATACCCATGCTCTCAATAAATACTTTTTGCGAACATTTCTTCTTTTCTCATACCTTTAAACTAAACCAAAAGCTGGTTAATTTAATGGCGGAAGGAAGCGAAGGTGAATTAAAATCAAAACTGCTTTTTCCTTAATTACCAGTGGTTTGGGTTGGTTTATATGATTACGGAAAGCCTCCAGGCCTAAGAGGAGGGATGCCTCCATGGAGGGCTTGCTAAGGGAAACTGGCAGTGCGCTCAAAACCGTATCATGTTGCCAAAATTTCTTAAAAGTTAAATTGCTGTCAATCCATGTTTCATCGATGTAAACGATGTGGCGTTCGTTCACTTGCTCTGAGTTTTCTCATTTCGCGTAAATAATTGTTCCTCCAAAATACAATGTGAGGTCTTTCGATAAGATTTTTTTTTTTTTTCTACGCATTTCAACGAAAATTCATTGAACACAAAACTTTGCACAAAGAGTCTTTTTGCCACGGGAAGTCTAATTTTTGCCTCAAGACAGGCAGTAATTTCCGCACAGATGGCACTTTCTTTTCTTTGATGTAAAAGTCTTGTATTGTCTGCCGTAGAACGCATTTGTCAAAATCGTAAATTTCACATTTATGATTAGCAGGGCTTTTACATTTCTTTCCAAGTGTATTCAGAAGTTTATTTTCACCCATTGTTGATACTTCGCTCTTCAAAACTTAAGGAAGAGGAACTACTAAAGAGTTCGCCAAAACTTCAGAAGCGCAAAATTCTGCGACACTATACACGATTTGACGTGACTGAGACTTTAAAGGTTGACCTTTCTTAAACTGGAAGGGCATTTTAAAAAATTGGCGATTAACAAAGCACTACGAAAATCAAGCTAAATAGAAGCGAATTTGAGCAAATGCTAGCACAAATGATATAACAACGAGAATAAAAAGAGCTAATAGTAATAATATAAGGCTTAAGAAAAGATGCGTGCAGCTGGAATGAAGCCGAGAAGACGAATGATAAACTTCCCTTAAGCCAACAGTCGCCAAAAACAAAATAACAATAAAGCAACCCTTGGTTCGTCCATATTTGAAATATACTAGCCCTGTTGCTATAGCGACCGCCACTCGCCAGACACCGTGACGGGAGCTGTTCTTACCGTAGACAGACAGTACATGGTGTAAGAAGAGATGGTAACAAAAATAGGATGTAAATAGAAAGTGAGCTGGACCGAGATCTGTACCCACAATCTCAAAGTCCAAAATTTTCTGCTGTGTTCTAAGCCACTGAGATATTGGTGCAGTAACATCGCTGCTTGCAAGCCTGTGTCTAATTTTTCTGCAGAAGTTTTTGCTTTGATTTTTTTGATGCAGGAAAGCTGTTTCTCTACCCTAATTTTAAAATTTTTCTTTTTTAACAAAACATAAATATTGAAACACAACATATATATTGAACAAAACAATTTGATCGCGCCACCTACTGTGATTAAGCCGCAATAAAACTGATATCCAATGGTATGTGTTCTCTTTTGTCTGATAGTTTCTACATAACTGTGCTTCTGACTCGTTGCATGTATTTTGCCGGATATACTGAAATAGGTATTGTACTTTTCTGAGGATTTATGTTTTGTTTGCGTAAATAGGAAATTTATTTATATAAATTCTATTTCAGATTTTAATTTCTGGATATTAGATTTTGTATAAATGTTAGCTTTGACTAGAAATTTGTAGAAAATATGTTTTTGATGTCATATTTGTTGCATCATCGGCACATTTAAAAATATATATCACTAATTTATATTCAAATTCTTTGTGATTAATTTAATTTTGAAGCATAGAAGTAATCCTTAAATATATTTCTGTGTGATGATAAAAAGTATTAAACAAGTCTTTTTGGAGGATATTTAATTAGAAAAGAATTAATTTGCGCAATGTGAGACGTGCGAGAATTAATTTGATGCATTTAATTTTATGTAATACATAATGGAATAATCTCATATAAAGTACTAGCTGCGAAAATTTTTTAATAATGTACATTAACTTGGAGGTGACAATTTCTTGACCTTTTTCAGAATTATTTGAAAATTCTGGAGTTTTGATTATTAAATAATATATCTTATATAAATTATATATTTGGAGTGCATATTGGTAATCTTGATTCTTATGGATTGCAAGTAGTGTTAATGATGTTGTCTCGGAAAGAACTATTTTGTTATCAGAATTTTTCTTCATCTCTTCCTAGATTGAGTGAACTTCCATACACTATCCACAGAAGTTTTTCATTTTTATACCAGCATAACAACATGATCCTTGACTTTTTTTTTTCATTTGCCACACATTGTTGTATTTTGTACTAGAGCGGACTTGCCTTTAAGAGTTCGTTACATACTTTAGCTATGTAGGGTGTTGATCTTTGAAGAGCACTGAAGTCTGTTATTTTAAAATAGGCATTTCAAGCCTTTTTTGATTCTCCCTGATTTATGATTGTAACGTGTCATCATCACCACATAGCACTTATTTACTTTATCTCATCTGAGACTGTTTATGAAGACAACCTTTATTTGTGCTTTTTCAATGAAGCAAAATATGCTAATCCAAAATAAAGTGCATAAGATCAGCCTTCAGTTATAAGCTTTTAATGAAGTGAAACATGTCAAATGGAAATAAAGCAGGAAAGAAACAATAATGAAGGGATTTGACCATCTGCTGCAGCTGTCGTTACCATTGTTATGAGACAAGGTCAGTGGGACAAATAGACTTTTTATGTGTCCATTCTAAAGTAACAGCTTATAGCAAGTTGTTCTCGTGAGCTTATAGTGAAGTTGCTCTCAATATCTTTAAAGCATTGCTTGGTAGAGAAAAAGGTTGATCTTTACAATATGGTAACTGGTAGTTTGGCGACATTTTGGAGGCAATAAAGGTTACTACCTGGGACTTTGGTAATAATGTGAGCAGTACTCAGTTCCGATTACGCATTATTTTGCGTGAGGGAAATGAGAGATCATGGGATATGTCATGTGATATTAATGGACGAATTACGGTTCTTTAAATCAGAAAAGGGGGGAAATCGGGAAAAAATGTGGAAATTTTGTATTTAGCTTTATTCTGTGTTGTGTGAAACAGTGTTGTTTAATTTTTGGATCCCATGGCCCTAACTAAAGTAAATTCGAAATGGGTATTTAGGCATTGTGATAAAGAGAAGTTTGCTTTTTATTTAGCGGAGGAAGTATGGAGGAAAAATTCACACAAAAAATCTTTCAATAATTTTATTGAATGAATTAGAAAAGTGTATCCGCCACGTAATCAAGATTCTGAAGAAGATTAGGTAAGTTAGTATTTTTAATTATTTGAGGATATTATTTTTATGCATTGTTTGTTCTAAATGTAAGGTGGAAAGGAATTTGGTATTATTGGGAAAATTGTTATTAGCAATGATTTAGTTTAAAGTAATTAGGATTGTAAGGTAATTTTTATTAATTTAATGTATGTGCTCATTTATATTTTAAGTAGTGTTTTTGAATTTAATTATATTTTAATGAAATGATAGTTATTTTGAGAATTTTATGTTTGTAGGAATTTGGTATACTATAAGTTGAAATAAACGTGTATGGAAATAATTTAAATATTTGATACTAAGTATTTGTAATGCTTGCGGTATGAATTCATTGGTGACGTGTATAATGTAATAGATGATTTAGAGGTAAAAGTTTTTGGATATTTTATTTATTTTATATGTGGAAATGTTCATATTTGTAAAGGGTAAATACTTTTTCGCGATCAGGTAATTTCATATATGTTCTTTTTACCGGGTTTAAAGATTGAGAAAATTGTCGTGTATTTTTGTGAAATTGTTCTAATTTATGAGAAAAAAGCAGTGTACATGGATATAGTGAAGAGTGTGCGCAATGCCATTTTTGTGCAATTCTGGGATGTTTTTTAAAGTAAAAATAAGTCGGCGTGTACATGGTTTATGTGTATGTGTTATTTTGAAAAACGCGTAAGGAGTATAGTATTGTGCACTTTTTCCCAATTTTGCAGTGAATATTTGTCATGATTAAGCAGTTTTGTTTGATAAAATTTCTAGCATAAGTGTAATTCGGCTAGTAGATTGTTGGAAGAAGTGTTCAGTAGATAAAAAGAAAAGAAACATGTGTTTACTTCGTGAAGACAAAATGGCGGCAGGGAAAAAAAAATAGAGGGTTGCTGTAGGAGAGTTGGTTGCCAAATTTTCGCCAAAAAATCGTTAAGTTACCATAATGTAAAGATAAACCGAGAAAAATACTAATTTTACTGTGATAATAAATCAAAAACTTGATTTTTGGTTAATTCCTAGTACAATACAAAGTCTTTAGTCCGAACTCGTCGGGACTTCGGCGATTCCGGATTATAGATCATCAATTTAAATCTGGTAAGATGGCATGCAGAAATTATAAAATTAAAAATATGAAACTGTAATTTATGAAATAAAGAGCAATTATGATCTAAAGGGTATCAAAATTTACAAAAAAAAAGTTTAATATTTATTTGTTTACTTTATTAAACATTTCTTTCAATGTAAGTTGTTTAAGTTGCTTCATTTTATGTGCTAATACTTTCTCTTTAATTCTATGAACAGACATAATTTCTTGTTCAATTACAAAGTTCTGCTGTTTAAGTCCTGTAATTAGCTGTGCTGAGAATACCGACTAACTTGTCAATCGAAATTTTTTCGTTTACACTAACCTCTCTGTCACTTTCTGTATGCCTTTATCCATTTTTTGCAGCAATTCCACTTTTTGTTTGATGGACATCGAAACATACTTTCGCTTTGTAGATCCTTTGGCAGCTCCAGAATCGGAAACTCTTTTTGACATAATCGAAAGTTCAAGCTTACTTTTCATAAAATTGCTGTAACAGTCTGCAAAAAATAATAAGCCGGATCCAGTTAGAAGATTAAGGAACAACACAATCTGCAACATTAACTGAAATAGATAATTAGATAATTTTAGCCTAGCTTATACCATCCGTTATACATTAAACGCGCAGGCGTAAACGCATGCACAGAAAGTTTGTAGCTTTGAGGTCCAGATTATATGTGACTTGTTTTGAGTTTGAGCTTTGAGGTCCAGATTATAGATCATTCTGGATTATGGACGTCCGAAGAGTTTGTACTGTATCTGATACACGTAGGATTTGGAAATATTGCAATGAGCAGTAAATGCATCATTTTGGTGTTGGTAACAGTTTTCAAAATTGCCTTTGACTCTCAAAACATGTAGAAAAGTTTTTGACTAATGACTAATGCTATGGTTGAGTCTCGAGTTTTGGCAGAAATTTAATATATGAAACCTATATTAAAATGTATTAGAATTCTACAAAAGACAAATGCTGAGTTATGAATTCCTCTGAAACTTCAATAGATCCAAAAGCATTTGAAGAAAAATTTTTTCAGTTAATTTACAGATAAGGACATTTCTAGTACTTTTCTGTTATCAGGACTGGATTGAGAATATGTATGTATGTATATGTGCACATATAATTCACACGTACATTCACACATATAATTCTGAAACTGGTCTCAATAACAGAAAAGTACCTTTTCCTCCCTTGAAGTAAGCAATGACTGAGCAGCTCAACATCATAAGGATGCATTGATAATTTCTGTTTGACGTTGAAAATTTTATAGAAATTGATTAACAGAAAATTTCAGAAATTTGTAGTGTGCTTTTTAAATACAGCTGATAACTGAATATATAGTAAGCAATCTGTTAATAATGCGAAGAGATAACCGTAGAGTTGTGCAGCTTACAGGATCTCATTTCTAGTGTGGCCGAAACACCAAAGAAGTTCTTTCTTGTATTTATGTATTCTGTTTACAAGATACTTACCCTAATATATGGGTTACCTTATAAATTCTTTTAACAGTTCTGGTATTAGTAGCTACAAAGAGGACATTTCCTAAGCAGAAATTGATAAAAAGTTGTTTGAGGTCAGGAAAAAATGAAGTTAATAGTTCTATTAACTTGATTTTTTTTGTTACTATTTCTGCCGACAGATGGCGCTATCCTGCTTTCCACTGGTCATCTGTAGACCAGTGGAATTTGTTGTATTAATAATACGTAGGTATTTAAGGGTCAGAATGCATTTTATTATTTATTCACACTGTGTTTTCCTCAATTTTATCATTATTGAAATATTTTAGGGGAAGAAACAGTAATTATCCTGGATCTTTTAAAATTTCTAGTGTAGTTATGTTTTGAGTAGTCCATAATCTGTGTTACCTAAAAATAGTCGCAATATTTTTATTTATTTATATCACTTTACCTGAAAATCATCTTTGTAAATAACAGATCTTTTTAACATGACTTGAAAAGAGGGGTTAAATTTTCATGTTCATGCTATTAAAATTAGCATTATGTGCTTCTGTTAAAATAAACATGATGTAACAAGTAGGGCATTTCAATTGAGTGGCTGAATTTTTTTGCAACAAACAGGAATGAAAATTATCAATGTATCAACACCTGCAGATCCTAATAAAATTATCTGAGTTATCCCAGCTTGCTGTGATAAAGGAGTCAAACTATGGTATATCACAAGTGAGGGAGAAAACCCAGGTAGGTTGGTGATTACAGTATGTTGGCATCATTGACAACTATATGAAAGCCATATAGATTTATAACAAATTACTAACACCTAATTGTAAAAGAGATCTGAAAAGACATCAATAAGATTCTATAATTTTCCTTTACAGTATGAATATAATTTATGTAATTTTATGTAAATTTTAATTAATGTATTTAATTTTTATGTTCAGTATATGTAAAATATATGTTTTGTTGTTACTTCGTTTTGTAGAAATCTTTTTATCTACGGTTATATACCTTATCGTAGACCTGCAGACAATGATTGTTCCTGAAGGTTAGATCATTTTTAGACTTCAAGTATGAATTCTAGTTACATTCACCTATGTTAACTTCCTATCACTGAAACAAGTTTTTTTTTTTTTTTTTTTTTAACTGTACAGGTATAGAAATCACAACATACATTGTGCAAAGTTATGATATTGCAGAGTTGTATAATGGGATGTCAAAGCTATATCACCATTACAATCAATCTGGTTCCTTTAATTTTACAACAGCACTGTATCAAATGTTCTTTGGGATACCGATAGTGCATGGTGAATAATTTTGTCATATTTTTGATACTTTCTGATTATCTATAGCCCATTTTCTACATTCAATCAAGTTGCTGAATTTTTAGCAAATTTTTTAGTATATACATATCAGTAGGCTGTCCACCACATGTGCATGCCATATACAAGTTTGAGTTCACATGGTTTTTTTATACTTTATATTTGTCATTTTGCTGATCAGTATCCATCCTTTCTAGTGTTTTTTTGGGGGGAAGGGGGATCATAATCAATCATATTGGAACTGGAATTTACAAGCTGATTAGGAAGAAAGTATTGGATTTCTTCAGAAATATGGTCTTTTGACCTATGATAGAAAAGATGAAAATTCACATTTAATGAAGGTATAATACTGAAGCAAGAGAATTTTGTGGAAATACAAAGTCAAAAATTGCAAACAAAATGATAGAATATGGGTCAGAAACTGGTGTGAAGATAGCTGTATCTCCTTTGCAATAGCTGTTCGCTTTATTTATTGTTGAGCAAAGTGAAATTTTCGGAAAAAGGATTGAGATTATCAGTCAAATTTGTAGAAATAATCAAACAAGTGTTTTTTTCCAGTTCTGAAAGTTGGCAATAAATGTATGACTTTTCACTAGTGTACGGATATTCAGGAAAAACTTGCTTCCCTGTTTACAGCATTGGAAAATAAAGTAAGAGAATATAACTGCATATATATATAGCTAGTATTATGGTTGTTGTTAATTAATCGTTTCGTTTGCCAGTATGGTTAAAACTTCCGATTTAGACACCTTCAATCACAGACAGATAGAAGGCACTCAATGCAGATATTATTCAGTTTCAGAAATTAGTCAAAGTGCTTGGATTTTCAAGGTCAACAGTGTCAAGAGTATGCTGAGAATCCACATACAGTGGAGGGGAGATCAAGTGATCAGGCAAACTGCAAAGGGCAATTAGCCTTGAATGAGCATGGTGTGAGACTGCTCAGCCATATGGTGTGTAGCCGTTGAAGCCAAACATTAGCTCAAATTACCATTGAGCTGAATCAGGATGACAATCGTATAACATCAAGAAACGGACCATGCAATGCTCGCTTCACCATATGTGCTTCAAGAGACGTAGATCCATGAGAGTACCATTGCTGATTGCATGCCATCAAACTGCATGTCTTGCCTGGGTAAGAAAACATGGAGCATGGACTCTGGAGGGCTGGAAACGAGTAGCAGGGAACGGTGAGCCTCGATTCCGACTACTTAACAGCGATAGGAAGTGAGAGTATGGCGTCAGGTTCATTAAGCCATGGATCCTACATGCCAGGTTGGAACTGTACAAGGCCATGGAAACTCAGTCATGGCCTGAAGTGTTTTCTCTTGGCCGTGTTTGGGATCCCTTGGTACTTATACCATCTTCAGTGACATGGTATACAGAGTAGCTGGGCAGTCATCTCCATCCATTTATTTTGGCGTGCCATTCACACAGAAATGGAGTAAATATTCCAGGAAGATAACTGCACCTCTCACAGGTCCCGGTTGGCTAATGTGACTCTAAGCATTCCTCTGACTTCTTTGTCATGAATTGGTTACCTAGAAGCCTTGACTTAAATCCTACCAAGGACCTTTGAGATATTTTGGAGAAAGATGTGGGACCACATCACTAATGACCCTTCCTGAATTATGGACAGCTCTATGTTTGGCAAGGTGTATATCTATGAATGCAATCTAGCTTGACTGTTTTAAACATGACATAATGCCCCTCCTTTTTCCAAAGTCTTCATCTGACTCAGTAACACTAATTTTACTGTCTACTAATATAATTTTTGCATGCTGGATATGAATGAAATTAAATATTAAGAGTCTGATAATTTTCCTGAAGTGGATCTCAAGAGCAAATATCAGTATGACACTGATTGGGTGGCAGGTAGCTTTCATAAATAGCAAAAACAGGATCAGATGCATTATCTTTTGCTTGACTGCTGTAATGTTAAGGAAACACTTTTAATAGGGTTAGATGATAGAGTAGCTATTATAAAATTAGAAGTTACAGAGTTATATTCTGAAATAGTTCTTTACAAAAATGTGCTTTTGCATTGGAAAAATTTACAACATTTCACTTCTAAAACTTGACATATTCAAATTTGGGTACTTTTCCATTAGCCGGGTGCAAGCGAAAAATCGACAAATAATGTAGAATTCTGCCTAATTTCTTACAACTATAAGGGCAATGTTCATTTGGGGCCATGTGCTCTATTCTCTGAATCCATTCAAAACAAAGCACATTTTTCTTTTTTTCTTCCATCTTAATTTTTGTTTTAAAAAATGGTGAAAAGTTGGGATTTACCTAGAACTGAAGATGCAGTCTCTTTTTTTCAAGGGAAAGGTATATTGTCAAAGAATGCAACATGCGATCAGAATCATGAAATGAAACTGTCTTTTTGTGACAGAGAATACGTTGGTGGTGCAATCTTTCAACATGCCTCATGAAGAAGAGAATTTGCAATGGTATGTGATGTGAATTGCCCAGATTGAGTTTTCTAACATCTTTGAGATTTATTTACGGTTGGAGCGAAGAGATGATATGAGTCAAATTGTGTAAAAAACAACTGGATATAAATCATAAAACAGCAGAACATGAGGAAAAAAAATCGGTGGTCCTGAAAAAATAGTTGAGATACACGAGAGCTTATTTACAAAATGAAAGAACAATGTTGGTCAAATTCTTCCACAACAGTGTATATTTGGTGGCATTTGCCAGGAAACGGACGAATTCTTTCTGGTTAAAGTTCCAAACCATTCTTTACCAGTACTGTTAGATGTGATAACAAATCACATCAAAGAAGGGCCAATCATCTATTTTGATTCCTGAAAGGGCTACTGCACAACTAAATTGGAAGAAGCTGATCTACAGCATTTCAAAGTCAATAACAGGTACAATTTTGTTGATCCCAACACTGGTGTAAACACTAAAAAAAAAATCAAACAACCTTTGGGTCAGTATGAAATGGAGAAATAAAAAACATCAGGGAACTTCTCACCATCATTTAGAGTTGTACCTTGCTGAATTTATGTGGAGACGATGCAAATTCTCAGGGACATCACCATATTCTGGAAAAACCAATAATTATGAGCATTCTTTTTGGGTAAAACTGTTTTGTTTACAATTCATTAATATTAGTTTATAGTTAAACTTGTTTTGCTTACTATTAATAGATATTTGTTTATAGTTTAAAATTTTCGACTTTTATTCTGTTAACTGTTTTGTCATTCGCTTCGCTTGGTGACTTGGCTCGCATTTGGTTCACAATTGGCGACATTTATGCCCGGCTAATAGAAGAGTATTCAAATTTGGTATGGTGAAGTTCGCTGCTAAAACATAGTAAGAATCAGTGGTATTAAATTGAAATGTTCTTCTGAAATGTATGTTAAAAAACAAGAGTTTATAATTATTTTACAATCATTCATTGCAGCTAACTCATCTTATATAGAACAGAATTTCCCAATTGTATCTCAGCATTTCAGTACACTTTTAACGCAGTTTGAATATTCTAATAATTTAGTTGATTTGTTTGATATGCCATGCATGATTTGTTGGTCATTTGGCTTTTCTGTTAAGGTTTCTTGTAGACAGAAAATAAATAACAACCGTAAGGTTTATCTTGGAGGAAAAGGAAGATGGTATTTCCTAAGGAAGCAGTGTTTTTGTCCGGATGTATAATGCATGCTTTGATACATTTTCTTCATAAGATAATTGCAATCAGTAATACCTTTTTTAAAATTTCTCTCTGCAATAGTTATTTTTTAGTGTCCAAATGTACCTTTTGTGCACTCTGCTGAAATATTGTGTTTGTTATTCTTTAACCCTCTCAGCGTTATGGCCGGAAAATTCCACATAGAAGGCTGCCTTCTATATTCATTACAAATGAAAATTTCTGCTAGCTTTTATTGTATTTGATTTCAGTTTGGATGTATATTGGAAGAAAAGGAATCAAGGTACAAAATGAGAGAGAATTTTTTAATTAAAATAAAGAAAATACCACTTATTCATGACATTTTGAGGAACTTTGAAATTTCAGGGCTAAACTAAAACCTCCAAGGTTGCTTTGCATTTCTTCTTATCACCAAAAAGTACCAATGATCAAATGATTAATATATCATATATATTACATCAAATGAATTATCAGAACTGTCAAGATACTCAATTTAGACTATAACAGTATTGTTATATGCATTAAATCAGGACTCTCATTCGTAAATTAAAATAAATAAATAAATAAATAAATTGCAATTTAAATAAACCCAAGAGGGGGGAAACTAGTTTTCATTATACAGTATAACAATAAAAATAAGATACAACTTAATAAAGAATCTTTTATTATAAATAAAGTATCTTTTATTTAACTGTAATCAGAATTCTCATTCTGTTCAGTTCTCTCCACATCTATTTTTTGTTCTTTCATTTTTTTTTTCAAACATTCTTTGTATCCTTTATGGCAAGTTCCTTGTAGGACTACATTTACCAATTTTTATTTAGTTTTCCTATATATAGCAGTTTTCATTAGCTCTGTTTATTGCCTGTTTTGCCATTAGTTTCAGTTTCTAGTTTAATTAAGTATTCTAGTATGTTTTTACATGCTAGTAACATTGATTTATTATCAATCTTTAATTTCATTTCACGACAAATTTTAGTAAGATGCACCTTTTTCATTACTGTATTTCTTTTAACCAAATGTTTAATTTCAATTTTTCTAAGCATTCACATCTAAAATTTTGAGTCTATCACCATTTACTTATTTCTCTATAGAGAACAATTTTCAAACATTGTGAGTGTGGCTAGTTAGTAGGTATCTTATTTAAAAATGTTCTATAAAAGTTTTTAAAAAAATGAACTGTTTCATTAACATAAAATACAAAGAATAGCCACAATTTTAAGTTATTTTATCACTGTATGTAATACACGCGTGAATGCAAAAATCGTAGCAAATAATGCAATAATCCCATAAGCTATCACGAAGACTGTTCAGTAAAGAATGTGTTAAAATAACTTTCACTTCATTAACTCACCACCAGATGCACTATGCAGGAAGCAGTTTATTCACAGTTTTGAAGATGCCTTGCCTGCTAGTGTGAAATTGTAGAAAATAATAATAAATTATAAAGTAATGATTAATTGTAAAGTAAAAAATACTATTTTATTGTAAATATTATAAATTAATTTGCAAAGTGTTTTTTGTAATTTTTCTAATTGTTTGTTTAATTGTTTTAAGTTCTTAATTTTTCACTCTGTGTTTTTAACTGCTGTTCAACTGTAATTTCTGCATGCCATCTCACCAGATTTAAATTGATGATCTATAATCCAGAAAAACCCTAATCCTGAATCGCCGAAGTCCCGATGAGTCCGGATTAAAGACTTTGTACTGTATAAGCATTATTATTAGTTCTCAAACTTCTTATATCTTAAGAAGAGATCTACATTTTTTATATTATTTTTCTAAAATTAGCATTTTTGAGAATAATTTTTTTCAGTTTTACTTTTATACATTTTTAAAGCATCTTTGTATAATTATATCTGACTTCTGACAAAATTCAGGTATGTTTTTGGAATTTAGGAAGTGATCTTAACTTTTGTTAACAGATGTTAAGTGAAGTTTTCTGAAGACCATTATTTAACACTGAGCAACACAGGCTTTTTGACTTCTCATGAAGACTTGTGTTTAAATAGCATCTAATAGCTAAATTTGCATAATTCTTTTAGTTTCTGTTTTCACAAGCTTACATTCATTCAGATGAAATTACATTATTAAAGAAATGACATTATTATTAAAGAGATGAAATTACATTACTATTCGTTGAAATGAAATTTTGTTGTCACTTGTACATATTAGCTTGTAATTTACGATGTTTGCTTTCTTACTTTCTTTAATAATGTAATTTCATCTTAATGAATGTAAGCTTGTGAAAACAGAAACTAAAAGAAGTAATTATGCAAATTTAGCTATTAAATGCTGTTTAAACACAAGTCTTTCTATTTTCACAAGCTTACATTCATTAAGATGAAATTACATTATTAAAGAAAGCAAAATATCATAAATTACAAGCTAATATGTGCAAGTGACAAAGAAATTTCATGACTGGATGCAGCCAGTCATGCCACTCAGAAGGTTAAACAACTGTTAATGTCTTGTAGAATATTAGTATCCCACTGTACCAGAAGTTAACATTTTAGGTTTACCATATCTGTATCTTATGACAGCATAGTAATTGTAACAGCAATATGTGGTTAAAAAATTAAAATACAGTCAAAAGTCGTTAATTCAGACACCCATTATCCGGAATGATCTATAATCTGGACCTCAAAGCTACAAACTTTCTGCACATGCGTCGCTTTGACGCATGTGCGTAAGACCTTTACGGCAGCAAATATGCGTGTGTGCGTGCGCAATACGTTTACGAATGCGCGTTTAATGTATAACGTATGGTATAAGCTAAAATAATGTAATTCAGTTAATGTTGCAGATTGCGTTGTTCCGTAATCCGTAATCTTCGAATTGGATCCGGCTTTTTTTTTTTTTTTTTTTTTGCAGACTGTTAGAGCAATTTTATAAAAGTAAGCTTAAACTTTCGATTTTGTCAAATAGAATTTCTGATATATATTTACTAATATGTAAAGGATCTACAAAGCGAAAGTATGTTTCGAAGTCCATTAAACAAAAAGTGGAATTGCTGCAAAAAATGGATAAAGGCATATCCTTTGTTTATCTTTAACACTGCAGTGCGAAATAAATTGGAACTTGATCTGTCAGCACTATCCTTATCTTCAGGGCAGATGTTTTTATTTTATTTGGCTTATAATTCCTTACTAAATGTAGTATTTCATCTCGATGTACTCCGTCTTTGATATGATTTAAATCAAATTCCTCGTCATTATAATTCGCTTTTGATAGCAAAGAAAGTGACAGAGGTTATTGAAAACGAAAAAATTTCGATTGACAAATTAGTCGGTATTCTCGACACAGCTAATTACAGGACTTGAACAGCGGAACTTTGTAACTGAACAAGGAATTATGTCTGTTTATAGAATTAAAGAGAATGTATTATCACATAAAAAACGAAGCAACTTAAACAACTTACATTGAAAGAAATGTTTAATAAAGTAAACAAATAAATATTAAGCTTTTTTTTTTTGTAAATTTTGATACCCTTTAGATCATAATTGTTCTTTATTTCATAAATTACGGTTTCATATTTTTAATTTTATAATTTCTGCATGCCGTCTTTCCAGATTTAAACTGATGTTCTATAATCCGGAATCACCAAAGTCCCGACCAGTCCGGATTAATGACTTTTGACTGTATATGCATTATGACTAGTTTTCAAACTTCTTAAAAAGAAACCTAAATTTTTTATTTTTTAAGTTAAAAGTTTTTTTTTTTTTTTTTAGTAATTGGATTATCAGTAAAAATCTTTAATTTTTTAAAAATTTTAATTTGTGCTTTCATTCAATTTAAACAAACCAAATGAAGTTTTATTTTGAATATTACTCATTACACCTACCTGTGTATATCTTTCTGCCATTGATAAAAACTGTTGCATGAAAAGAATGACAGTTCTATTAAATTAAGAATAAATATAAAATAGATTTTATGAGATTAATTTCTGATTACACAAGGTGCATAAAATTGCCGATTTAATTTTCCATTGCCAAAAATATTTGTCTTTTTGTGTTTGCTGCCATATTAAATTTGTTGAGGTAGGAGTCTAGATGATGGCGGCCAGTAATGCACTGATATTTGTTGCACCACCGTCCATTTTTAAAATCATTAATGTTGTATTTGTAGTTAACTCGCATTCATATCTTATAGTTGCCCCACTTTAAGCAAGTCAAAATCTAGGAGAGAAAATTCATGGATGGATGATTACTTTCTCATCTTACTTGCAGTGATGTTATTGCACATTTGTTCATGATGTGTCACAAACAGGTTACCACACTGGCACTTGTGTATATTTGGCAACTAATGCTTCGTGTAAAGATATATGACTCAGTATACTAATATTTAGTATTTTACCTTGATATACCATTTTAAAGCAACTTTTTAGCACCTTATTCCATTTATTTATGAGAAAAAAGTAAATTAATCTTAGATTAAATGTTTTCTATAGCCCATTGTAGTTTTAAGTACAAAAGAAATTATTGCTAATTTATTAATTTTTGATCTTGATAAAATAAAAACTGTATCGATGTTGTAATTGTATGATTTTTAATTTTTAATTTTTTTTTTAAACTTCTAGATCATTCTTTGAATTTATTCAAATAGGAACAACTGTCCATCTCTAGTAAAGATCTCAAGATGCCCACCATTGGTATTAAAGAAGAGTTGCTGTTTAATGCTTTAGGGAGGAAGTATACTGAACAAGAGTTCAGTGATTTATGTTTTGAATTTGGTTTAGAACTTGATGAAGTAGTACTTGAAAAACCTGATCCTACAAAAGATCTAGAAGTCAGTGTATTCAAAATTGATATTCCTGCAAATCGTTATGATTTGCTATGTCTAGAAGGTGTTTGTAGATCTTTGCTAATTTTTCAAAATAAAATAGATATACCACGATACATTTTATCATCTCCTCAAGAAAAACAGAAGTTGATAATTGATGCTGCAACTGCAGAAGTTAGGCCTTTTGCAGTTGCTGCTGTATTACGAGGCATCACATTTACTCAGAGTAGTTACGATAGTTTCATTGATTTGCAGGATAAATTACACCAAAATATATGCCGCAGAAGAACACTTGCTGCTATAGGAACACATGATCTTGACACCATAAATGGGCCTTTCATTTTCACTGCTAAAGCACCTAAAGATATCAAATTTTGCCCCTTAAATAAAGATAAAGAATATACAGCAGAAGAATTAATGGATATCTATGCAAATGATGTGCATTTGAAACAGTATCTTCATATTATAAAAGATAAACCTGTTTATCCTGTTATATATGACCAGAATGGTGTAGTTCTTTCTATGCCACCAATAATAAATGGTGAACATTCCAAAATCACTCTTAACACAAAAAATATCTTTATTGAAATCACTTCAGTAGATCTGCATAAAGCCAAAGTTGTTCTTGATACTATTGTCTGCATGTTTAGTGAATATTGTGAAGAACCATTTGTTACTGAACCAGTGGAAGTTGTTGATCCCAGTGACAATATTGTGATTTATCCTGAATTAAAATATAGGACAGAAGTATTATCAGCAGAATCTATAAATAAAAAAATTGGAATAAATGAAACACCAGAAAGTATTGCTAAGTTATTAACGAAAATGTGCTTAAAATCAGAAGTTGTCTCAGAAAGTGGATCTTCTGTAGTTAAAGTTGAAATCCCTCCTACGAGACATGATATAATGCATGCACGTGATATTATGGAAGATGTTGCTATTGCATATGGTTACAATAACATAACAAAAACTATTCCTCAGACTGTTACGATTGCTTCACAGCTTCCATTAAATAAACTTTCAGATCAACTAGCACTTGAACTAGCACAAGCTGGCTTTACTGAAGCACTTACTTTTACATTATGCTCCAGGGATGACATCTCCACCAAGCTCAGAAATACTGAAGAATTATTAAAAGCTGTTCACATTTCCAATCCTAAAACTCTTGAATTCCAGGTAGTGAGGACTTCGTTACTTCCTGGTCTTCTAAAAACCATCAATGCAAATAAAAAAATGCCATTACCTATGAAACTTTTTGAGATATCGGATGTAGTAGTGAAAGATCCTAGCATGGATGTTCGAGCACGAAATGAACGAAGACTAGCTGCAGTTTACTACAATAAACGACCTGGTTTTGAAATCATACATGGCGTTTTAGATAGAATCATGCAACTTCTCGATGTTCCAAATTTAAATGAAAAGAATTGTGATGCTGGATATATTATTAAAGCATATGATAACCCTATGTTTTTCCCTGGACGCTGTGCTGAAATCATTGTATATGGTAAAACAATTGGCACACTTGGTGTCTTACATCCTGAGTCTGTGACTAACTTTGATTTGAATTTACCTTGTTCTGCCTTGGAGATAAATATTGAACCTTTTCTGTAATCAAATTGAATTTTTTTAAAACATCTGTGCTTGACAAATACATATAAATGCTGATTCTTATGTAAAAATGTTTGCACGTTTAAGGCTTGAAGGTTATACTTTTAATAATCATTCCCTTTCTTAATGAAATTACACATGCATATTGTTATGTAATTTAACCACTTGACATAAAATATGGCTTTATGTATATTTATTTGGCATCATATTTTTCATTGACTTTAAAAAATGTAAGAAGAAAGGAGAAATAAAAATGGGATACAATCATGAAGTTACTTTTTATGTTCTTGTTACCTTATATGAGTGGTTTCATTATAAATGGGCTTGTGGTTAGAATACTTAATTTTTATAATTAAGAAGTTTTTATTAAAATAGGTATTTGTTGCATCTATAAATATTTCATAAAATATAGTTATTTTAATTTATTTAATAAATAATTCATAAACTGTATTTTTATTTTAATTAATTTTATGAATAATTCATAGCTATATTTCTCAGGTAGTAGTGTTATGAGTACAATTTTATTCATTTAGTGCATTAAGACCTCTCTACTTTTGTTGAAATATTCTGCTTCCATAAAATAAAATATACTAGTATGCAAAATGTAAGCAACTTTTCTGATTTGAGTATTAATTTTGCAAACAATCAACTGTGAGACGAGAAATTCATATTATAGAGGAACAATGTAATATATAAAGGATAGGAAAAGTATGGTAGCAAGAAAAATGAATAGAACATGTACAGTACAGATAAAGATATTAACAGTACTAAGCTATAAATTTAAGTCTGGAAAACATTTACTGTAACAGCCATCTGATAATCTACCAAGAAGTAACTCTTTATCATATTGTTATCTGTTTCTCAGTATAGACATTTCATTCAATTATCAGTCTCATTCTCTGTATAGGTAGTCTTTACAAATATATTAGTTTTGTTTCATATTTCATCATTTATTTTTAAAGAATAGGAATAATGAATTTGGGGTAGAAGAATAATGAACTACTATTTGCTTTCTAGGCTAAACCAAACATTCTATACAGAATTTTATATGATATTTGAAACATCTTTTATTAAAAATAGTATTACTGAAAATGTTCATAACTAATATTTATTAGACACATTATAAGCTGCATATCCATATGTTATAAACTACATATCTATTCGATGTAATCTTAAAAAGACTGAAATTATTTTAAATATGTTTGTTGCTCTTAAAACACTAAGCAAACCAGTGCAGTTTTAATTTGAAAGATTAAAATATGTCATGTTAAATCACTGGAAACTGTCTTTTTTACTTGGTGCCATGGAAGATAAAGATTATATGTGATGTTGAATGGCAACACTCTGGGAATTGATTATTTTCTTAGTTTTGTTGAAGATAAATTGAAGATCTTATGTTTAATATAGTAACAATATTTGTCAAGTTATGTGAAAAATAAAGACATGGTATCACAGCTTAATATAATTATAAATGTAATAATAAATAAACTTTTGCTAGACCTTTGCTAGCCTGATTATTATTAGACAGGTTTCCAATGTCAAAAACATTTAAAGCAGCTTCATTTGTTTGTATTTTGTCATGAAAATAGCTTGATGCATAGCAAGATTTGTTTCCAGTCCTTTTCTAATAATAAGTGCTTTTCTTCTTTATAATAATAATAATACATGCTACTAAAATTACCCTTTAAATATTAAAAATTTTATCAAATGAGACTGAAAATTTCCCTTGAAGCAAAATAAGTAGATCTCAGGCTTTTCAGCAACTTAGATTTTTGCTTAGTTTATCTATATAATGAGTAATTTAGTGTGGCATTAAGAAAAAAAAAAAATATTTCTATTAACTATAGCTCAGATTTTAGCAAGTAATATGTAATTTGCAATATATATCTACATTATAAAGCATGTTACTTTGTTACATCATGTAATATCATATGTTCTCTTTATTGTTATTATTAGACATTAAATTTCATCTCATAATTGATTTTTTCATTTTATACAAATGTTTTATATTTAAGCATGAAAATAAAAATTACTGTACATTTGCATTATGTTTAAATACAATATTTTTAATTAACAAATTAAAAATTTTTTTATTGATTTCTTTAGTAATAGTTTCCTCAAGATTCACTTGGTTCCCTTCCACTGAGTTCCAGCTTAGCGTGGTATGATAATTCCACAGATTTATTTGGACAGTTAAGGAATGCAGTCTTCATTTTGATAGGCCTTTCAAAAGGAATTGTCATAGAATCTAGTATAAAAAGAGTTATGCTACTAAGTGTGCAAATGCATGAATTTTTTGTTTCTGTACTTAAATAAAGTAAAACATGCTTTCGCTATCTGCAGACTTCATGGAAGACTATCGGCTTTCTCCGCACAGCCTAGATTTTTTGTAATTACTGGTCTGTTTGTGCACAGTGGTGAGTTAAAATTGTCAGTTAAGTCTTACAAAATTTTTGAAAAGTCTTCCATATGAGGAAATGTAATGTTAAATGAATCTCATATTTGACAGTAATGTCTTCTGAAACCTATCAATAGCCAAATGGTTAAGACTGCTGAATTTTGCATTTTGAGCTAGGTTGGATCCCCACAAACAAGCCTTTTGCATGGACTTTCCAGTGTGTAATGAATGTCAATACAAGTAAATCTCCCTTAGGAAGTCTTCCATGAAAACAACTCTTCCCTTAAGTAGAAAACCTTGCAGTACTTAGTCAATTAAACAAACAGTTTGTATTGTAAAAGAGGTAATGTTCCATATTATTCTTCATGATAATCTGATGTACATTTGCACTAGATTTACTGTTTTGTCATCCAGTAGAAATGTAAAATAAATTGTGATTAGCTGAATTGGGAGTTTTTCAGTGCTGTGTAAGTTGATTTTTCAGCCTGTAAGGGGTTAATTAGTCTCGAAATGGAATTTTGTATTGATTCATTTCATAAAGAGCAAATTACTTTTCAAATTGTTGCTAGCAAATATTTATTGTTGTATTATTTTGAAAGAAATTGAATAATGAAGAAACTGCATATGTGTAAGTATGTTTCTGTGCACTGCGAGAAAATGATGGTACCTAGAGCCATCGAATTTTGAATAACATAGTTTTCCATCTGAACGCGTGCCTCTGGAAGCCCGAAGTTTGAATTACTTATTTTATACTTTGTAAACCTTTAATGAATTTTTTTATTAACCCTTTAACGTCGACTTTTTGATTTATAAAAATGTTTACTTTCTTTGAATAAAATAATAAGAAAAATATGCGAGAACACTTTAAGGTGGTCTACTACAGCAGCATTACAATACTAAAAATTTTTTTACACGCAGAATCGCTAATTAAGAAACTATGTTGCGTGCAATTTGGCAGAAATATAAAGCAATAGGTCAGTTTTCGAATCACAATGTTAGAATCAGGTTTGAAATGAAATTTACTTAAATATTATATTTTAAAAAAATTAGTTTGAAATACGTAATTTTAATGTGTAGTTTGGAAAGCCATCAATAGATGGCGCTACGAGTTAAAATTTAACATTGTAATCTTATTTCTGCAAAAATTCATGAAGTAATTGATTTTGATATCAGTTATAAATCATATTTTTTTCTAAATAATATTTAGAAGCGTTTCATATATTCCTTTATACACAGTTTTCACTAAACATTGTCAGCTGTCAGCAGAATGACGTTTACGGCAACCCTATTGCATTGCTATTCCGCACTCGTTTTGTTTACATTTATTTGTACTGTGGTCAGTTTGCAAAAAATATGCGAAAATATCAAGGACGACCGAAAAAACATCCAGGTTTTAATAAAAGATCCAGAATTCAGCGTAAACGTCGAGCTCAAGAAAAAAATATGAAATTAAATTCCCGAGATGTGGAAGATTCCGAACAAGCGGATGTTTTCGAAAGGTGAGAAATAATTTATTCTTTATATCGACTACCCCGTGTTATGATTTCGTAGTAAGTTAATTCCGAAGTAAAATATGTGTATTTTTTTTATTGAAGGTCAGAAATTATTGATACAACTGCATCTGTGTCAAAGGAGAATCATTGCCCGGATGATTTTTTTACAAAGTAAGTTTTTTTTTTTTTTTTTTTTTCTTTTTTTTGTATGTGTGTGTATGAGGGGATGCTAATAATTGTTCAATTCTGTTATAAGAATTTATTCCTCCATTCACACTAAATTGTTGGGAAATATTGAAAGGGTAAATTCCAATTCACAAGGAATTGCTGAAATAATTGAATCTTTTCAAAAGTATGAGCATGTTCTTGCGATCTAAATTGAATTCACCATCATTACATGTATTATTGGAAATTTTATAGTCATATGTTTGCTACGAAATGCTTTGTCAGTTACCTATGGTATATTTTAACAGGTGTATGCACATTTATTCATGTGCTCGCTGTTCAACTTGCTTTTTTTTATTATGTCATTTACTTGGATGTTAAAACTTTCTTTTAGCGTTGGAACATTTTATGATCATTTAGTAAAATTTATATATAAATATATATTATTGCTTGTTTATTTATGGTTCTGTGTATTTGTCATGTATGCATGTTGTGAAGTGTAGTTTTTGAAAAATATGTCACAAATGTTAAATTCCACCAAAAGCTGAATTGAATTGATATTGGGATGCAGGTAATTAGAAAATATCTGCTGTGTATTTTGAGCGTAAACCAAACTAGTGCCAAGAATGGGACCAATACGCTCAGGCTTGCTTAGCCTTTTTGCCATTGTCCAAATTGAATTATCTCCAGTATAAAGGGAGTGAATGCTTTCTCTGTATAACATTAAAATATCCGTCTGATCAAAAATCTACCAATAAGAAACTTTTCATATGTTATGTGACAGACTTTCTGCAAACAGAAGTCCTCAGCTCTGTTCTTGTACATGTTTTTTAATTGTGGTTCAGATGTGTACTTCTCAAAGGAATTCTTCTCATAGGAAGATTATCTGAACATTTAAAAACTATATTCTGCTTTTAGGGGCCTAATATTTTATGCCCCTAAAATTAATATTGAAATTTCTAAAATGTTGAAAAATATGTCATCTGGATTCTGTACAAAAAATATAATCCCCTTTTTCATTTCTGCATTTGCAATTCCTGCATTTTCTTTATTCCTACATTTTTTAATTGGAAGGAATTTCATTCGCAGAGCCCTCTAATTTATTCTTACAAATCATGTAGTAATGTACCATTTTAGATAGATATAAATAACACATTTTGTAATTTTTCTAAACTGTGGTTATACAGCATGATATAATAGCTACACAGGGTATGGCGAAACAGTATACAGCAATATCTGTCGCACTGTCTGAGATGGGTGGTAGTCATACATAGCTTAATGCTTAAATTTGTTATGTGTTATTTATTTATTCATGTTTTTTTTTTTTTTTTTTTTTTTAATTATGTTATAGCAGTTTATTTCTTTCATTCTTAGGTCCGGAAGTGAAAAATTTGACTTTTCTACGCCAGAAGTTACAGCTAATGTTCCTAAGACAAACCAGGCTTTCCTGAGGTAAGTTGGTTTATTTTTAAAATAGATATTAGCTGTGCATGATATTACAGTTACTTAATTATGGTTAACTAATTATGTATTAATTTAGAAGTCAAGCAACCAAAATCAGCGTTATATTTTCAAATAGTGAATATTTCAAAATATGATGCTGATTTTTGTTGCTTGACTCTCAAATTAATACTTGGTCGGTGTGTTATTGTATCTTAATTAAACTAATTATGGTTCTTTTCTTCTCAGTTCTGATCTGGACATTTCAGTTATTGACTCTGACGTAGAAGGTAGAAATACAAGCTCTCTTTTGGGGTAAATATGTATTTCTCTATGCCAAAATTAAAATGTCATCATTTATGTTTTTCTTTTATGGTGTTACATTATGTTGTTTACATATTGATAGCTATTAAAACTGTTAAATATAATATTGTAGCTATCAAAAAGAGGGGGATGAATTTGATTTGTACCAAATTTGGACGTTTTGCATGAAAGAACTTGAAAATAAAAGATTTTTTTAAAAATATATTCATTGAAATCAGTGAAATTTTCAGTCGGGACACTGAAGCAAATGAAAATATTTTGGGGTTTGATTCTTTTGATGGGAGCCTCATCAATAAGCCTACTATCTTTTTTAAATATTGCTTCTTTTTCATTGTTTTCATGATGTTTTATGTTCCCTTCATGAAAGAGATTTTTAATAATTTAAATTTTGTTAATAAAATATAACAAAATGAAATCTGTGATTATGTGGCTGTTATTTTTTCCATATATATTTATTTGAGGAAAACCACAAATTTTATTATTTTACAGAATTTTTAAGAAAAATATAAGGATAAAATTTTTTAAATAATTCTGATTACTACCTTTGCTTTCCTCTCATAATGTGCCTCAAATTAGAGCAATTAGACAACAAATTTAAGTCGTGATCTTTTTTTTTCCAAGTTTTTTTTTTTAGGCTTAGGAGTATAAATTGCTTATCCCCACAAGACAGTGCATCTTCTTAGTATGCCATCGTAAGGCTCCGTTCACATGATGGTATAAATCTCATAGACGCATAATCATAAGGCACAAAATGTGGGAGTTCCATTCACACCTGCGAGAGAGGGTCTAAGCCATAGCCAATTAGAGAAGCTAAATTTGTGCATGCATGTATGTGTCTACAGCTTTCTCTCTCAATAGGTTTTATGTATATGCTCTGATTGGCCGACTCTTATATCAAGTCGGCACAAAGTTGAAAACTTCAAGCTTAATGCCCAAACTAGTTTTTGTGACATAGCAAGGTCTGACTACAAAGCGTTGTTAGTTGGGAATTATGACATTTATACAACGGCTTGAATAGAGCCTTAGAAAGCCATTTGGTAACTGAGTTATCCACCATGAAAGAGTTATTCTTGCCCCTCTGAATTCAGTGTTTACTGGAACACGAACATTTTATACTCAGGTGTAGAGGCCCTTCATGTGAAACCTCCGGCACACAAAGTAGTGACTAATATTGCACGAGCAAATGACACTGCGAGCATGGAAGCAGCAGTTGTGAAGATGACTCATCTTCTTGTAGTAATATACTGGTAATCCAGTGTATTATTATTGTTAATTTATTTGCTATCTGTTGCCTAAATTTCCTAAACCTAATTGCGAATGGGCTGCCTGCATGGGCGTTTTCATGGTTTTCCCCGTGTATATGAGCCATTTCCCTTAGAAAGTCCTCCATGAAAGCATTCCTCCTCTTAGGAAGATCAAGTGCTTTGCTGTCATCAAATAAGCCAAATTTAAACCTAATTTGTAATATTTATATATATTAATTATATATATGTATATATATTGTATATATATATATTTTAGCTTGGAGTCTGAGCCTCTTCAGGAGAACCTTAATGATGAATTTCTGTGTCCTGATTCACCTTTAATTATCGAAAGGGAAGATCGACGAAAGGCAAATCCATTACCATCTGGCAGAACAATCTGCAATATGTCTTTTGTAATAGTGCAGGCTAGGACATTAGAGCAACATTCCCTAAATTGTAAATTTGGAGGATCATTTATTTTTAACAAAGTGATTCGACGTGGTCTTGTCACTACATATAACTATGTATGTGATAAAATTTTATGTGGGGAAATGGCAACAATTTGTTCTGATATGGAGAAAAGCAGCCTAAATCAGCTTGCAGTATTAGGTGCGTTATCTACTGGCAGTGGATTTTCACAAGAGGAGGAAAAGTTTAGCATCATGGAAATTCTGTATATGAGCAACTCGACCTTTGCTTCTTGTGAGCGAACTACTGGCAAAATAATACAGGGATGTGCACAGGAAACTATGTGTGCTGCTATAGAAGAGGAGAAAAGGCAGGCAGAACTTCGCAATGATAAAGATAATGATGGTTATCACTGTATAACTGTCATTGTTGATGGAGGTTGGTGTAAAAGAAGCTATGGGCATGGTTACAATGCTTCAAGTGGCATATCTGTTATTATAGGCATGGTCACCCAGAAAATTTTGTTTGTTGGAATTCGCAACAAAGTGTGCCTTATATGCAGTGCTATTGAAGATGGCAAGATGCCAAATAAAGTGCACCTTTGTTGGCGAAATTGGAATGGGCCTTCTACAGGTATGGAAAGCAGTGCCATTGTGGAAGGTCTGAATTATCTCCAGTGTGTTCACAAAATACGTTGTACTCGACTTGTTGGAGATGGAGATGCTAACACAATGGCCAAAGTGAAAGAAAGCGTTTCATATGGAGGACGGGTGATCAAAGTAGAATGTGCTAACCATGCTGTTCGAAGATATCGCAGAGCTCTTGAGAAACTTCAGCAAAATACTGCGCGCTTCCCCGGGGCTAAAGGAATTGCTGCCCGTAAATTGCTGAAAATTAAAATGCCACTGTTAGTCAGAGGTGCTAGAGTAGCTATAAAAGCTCATGCTTTACCTAGCCATTATCAGCACACACAAGAAGCTATTGATGCATTAGTATCTGACTTGAGAAATGGGCCACATCATATATTTGGCAAGCATGATGCTTGTAGTGCTTTTTGTGCAAAGAAAGGTGCAGAGTTGGACAGCACATACAATGAAATTTTTTCCTCGGGTATGTTGCAAGCTATTGAAGCAGAAGTGGGAAGAGTACTGATATCGTGTAGCAGTACTCTTATTTGGAATGCCACAAATAATCCTGCTGAAAGCTTCATGAGTCAACTGTGTAAAACATCTGGTGGAAAAAGAGTTGATTTTTCCAAAGCTGGTGGCATGAACAGGCGTGCGAGTATTGCTGTCATGGCCTATCAAAATCCAGCACAACAGTGGCAAAAAAATGCACAAAAAGCTGTAACAGGAAGTAGCCTCAGGACTCCAACTTTGAAATTCTTAGCTTCCAGAAATAAGCGCCATGTAAAACGTCTTGAGAGACGTAGACTTTTTGACACTGAGAAGAAAAAGAGAAATATGAGGAAAGCAGGACATATTCAGCAAGGTGGGGATATTTCTTATGGTGATTTTCCTGAGAAACCAGACCTATCAGATGAAGCATATGAATTGGCAGCTAAAAATTTTTTTATATCAATTGAAGTTCCAAAAAAAGATTCTCTTGAGGCCGTAACACGTGGACAGTCATCATCTGAAAGATGGCGTCATGAAAGATCAAGAAGAATATCATCATCCTTTTTCAAAGATGTTGCTGATAGGCGTCCAACAACACTCAGTGCTGCTTTAGTGAAACGTATCATATATAATGATAACGTTTCAACTAAAGCATTAAAGTATGGCTTGGCTAACGAAGCAGTAGCCTTAAATCAATACAAGGAAAAGCACATGGGAAAAAACATCAGACGTTGTGGCCTTTTTATTGATCCTAAATATCCCTTTCTTTGTACTTCGCCAGATGGATTGATAGACGAAGATGGATTACTTGAAATAAAATGTCCTTATACAGCCAGATTCTCAGCAGACTTGTCAGACTTTTTCAGCAAGCCTAATTCTGTTGGTCTTCGGATGGATGCTGATAATAATCTTTATTTACCGAAAAGCCACAAATATTATTTTCAAATTCAAGGGCAGTTAGCCATAACAGAGAGGAATTGGTGTGATTTATATATATGGTGCAGAGAAGATGCAATCACATTAAGAATACCCGAAGACAAAACTTTCTGGATCAGTTTAGTTCCAAAACTCGAAAAATTTTACGTGAATTGTATTCTTCCTGAGCTTGTTGATCCAAGAGCACCAAGAAAAATGTCTCTTAGAGAACCGAAGTATATTGTTGATGCTAGAGCACAGAATGAGAAACAAAAACAGGCCACTGCTTCTGTAAAACAAACACAAGAAAAAAGAGAAATTGAAATTTCAGAAGCAGATAAAATTATTTCATCTCCTAGAAAGAATGCAGGAGAGAAAAGAATCAGGAAACCAAAAATTATTTTTGATTTGTAATCAGTAACAAGCCAAGCCAGCACACCATAACATTTTCTACGTCTGAATAAAAACTATGCCTGCAACAAAGCATTATGATTAAATCCATACCTAATTAGAATATTACCCCATTTCTCTAAAAAAAATATGTTCAAAAAGTCTCTGCTTTCAGTAATAGATACGTCTGATCAATTCTGCCATAATTCTGTAATCAATACTTGAAGCTAGAATCTCCTGTGCTGCACTGCCATTGCATCTCTTTTCTGAATGTTTCATCATCCACTTCTCATTCTAAATATTCCTGTGTGCTTTCATTTATAGCTGCTAACTTGTTGTGAACATTTTCTGCACCACATGTTATATTTTGCAGTGTAAATAATGCGTGCAATCATATATTTTGGTTTTAATCATCAGTAACTTTGGTAAAACTACATTTATGCAAAGAAGACTTCCATAAAGTCACAGTTTCTGTGAAAAAGAAAATAAGTTTGATGACCTCTGTCATAATTCAATAAATAATTTTTTAAAATAGCATCACCTGTGCTGCACTAACATTGGAAAAAATTAAAGTCATCTCTTTTCTGAATGTTTCCTCATGCACTTCTGTTTCTAAGTATTCTTGTGTGCTTTGATCCATAGCTGATAACTTGTTGAGAATATTTTCTGCGCCACATATTATACTTCGCTATGTAAACAATACCTGTAATGATGTTTTTCGGTTTCAATCATCAGTAACTTCTGAATAACCACATGTCTGTAAAGAAAACCTCCATAAAGTCACTGCCTCTGTAGAAAGCAAAACAAGTCTGATAAACTCTGCCATAATTCAGCAGTCATTTTTTGAAGATAATCTCCTGTGCTGCACTGCCACTAATTATTAAAGATAACATCGTTTCTTTTGCCCTACCGTTGCAGAAAATGAAAATCTTTTCTTTTCTGAATTTGTTCTAGTACTCATGTGGCCTGATATGCTTGTTCTCTAAACATTCCTGTATATTTTCTGTGCAGCTGCTAACTTTTTGTGAACATTTTCTCCACCATACTGTATACACCTGCTTGTAAACAGTGATAGCCATTAAGTGATGTACATCTACATATACTTAATTTGAATACAAGAAATAAATATATGTCTGATGAACTCTGCCCTAATTCAGTAATCAATTTTTGAAGATAGCATCTCCTGTGCTGCAGTGCGATTGCTGAAAATTAAACTGATCTCGTTTCCGAATGTTTCCACGTCCACTTCTGCTTCTAAATATTCCTGTGTGCTTTCTCCATAGCTGCTAACATTTGAACATTTTCTGCACTACGTGTTATACTTCACAATGTAAAACAATGCCTGCAGTGAAGTATTTTGGTTTCATTCTTCTGTAATTCCAGTATAACTCCATTTCTCCAAGGAAGACCTCCACAAAGTCACTGCTTCTGCAGAAAAATGTGTCTGATAACTGTACCATAATTCAGTAATCAATGTTTGAAGAGAGCATCTCCAGTGCTGCACGCGATTGCTGAAAATTAAATTGATCTCTTTTCCGAATGTTTCCACATCCACTTCTGCTTCTAAATATTCCTGTGTGCTTTCTCCATAGCTGCTAACATGTGAACATTTTCTTCACCACGTGTTATACTTCACAATGTAAAACAATGCCTGCAGTGAAGTATTTTGGTTTCATTCTTCTGTAATTCCAGTATAACTCCATTTCTCCAAGAAAGACCTCCACAAAGTCACTGCTTCTGTAGAAAAATGTGTCTGATAACTGTACCATAATTCAGTAATCAAAGTTTGAAGAGAGCATCTCCAGTGCTGCACTGCTATTGCAGAAAATTAAATTGATCTCATTTCCAAATGTTTTGTCATCCACTTCTGCTTCTAAATATTTCTGTGTGCTTTTCCCGTAGCTGCTAACTTGAACATTTTCTGCACCATGTTTTTCTCAGAGTAAACAGTGCCTACAATGAAGTATTTTGGTTTTATTCATCAGTAATTTAAGTATAACCACATTTCTGTAATGACCTCCACAAAGTCACTGTTTCTGTAAAAAAATGTATCTGATGAACTCTGCCTTATTTCAGTAATCAACTTTTGAAGATTACATATCCTGTGCTCATTCCCATTGCAGAAGATATCTCTTTCCGAATGTTTCCTCATCCAGTTATGCTTCCAAATATTCCTGTGTGCTTTCATTTATAGCTGCTAACTTGTTGTGAGCATTTTCTGCACCAAGTGTTATACTTTTCAATGTAAACATTGTCTGCAATGAAATATTTTGGTTTTATTCATCAGTAATTTCAGTATAACTCCAGTTCTCCAAGGAAAAGCTCCACAAAGAAAGATCTCCAATACAATTATTTACATTGTGTATTCTGATAGGCTTTAGAAATTTTTGAAAGTATTGGAAATTAATAACTTGGCATCGAAAGTGAAATTACAATTGTACTGAGTAAAAAGACACGTTTTATTTACAGGAATTCTATTGGACATTGGGTATTTCCTGTATGCTACAACATGTGCTTTATAAAGCAAAAAGATACGTTGGATTTACAGGAATTCTATTGGACATGAGGGACTTTCCTGTATGCTACAACATGTGCTTTATAAGGCAAGGACATTGCTTAAGAGGGTATAGATATCGTTTGCGGAGAGGACTTCGAGACAGTGAGCGTTAAGTTGCTAGTTCCCCTCGCTTTGTGTTTCGCCTGATACTGCTATAGTAGTTTGGTGCGCCAACTTCAGTTAGGAGCACTGTAGGAAGGCCTAGCATGCCATATGGTTTTATTGAATTTTTTACTGATTTCTGCATTATTAATGAGCAATTTTTTCCAGTTTATTGTTTCTGAGATCACAAACTTGGAATATATATTCGAAAGTAGTGGTTCCTCTCACTGCTGCTGAAGAATGTGACCTTGATTTCTTCAAACACCTTAAAATGCTTGCTCATAACGATTTCCTGCAGAAGCAAAAATGAGCATCCAGAGATGAAAGTTTCCAAACTCTTCAAAGCAAGCGGATAGCATTGAACAGCAACCTGGGGATGATGAAAGTCATAAAATCTGGTGACCCGACAGGCAAGAAAATTTAAATGATGATAGCTGCTATAAGCCGATCGGCGGAAGTTCAGATTCCGGCAATGAGCCAAGAAGAAATAAAACTATTTGTCACCAGCCAGAAAGAGTAAGGAAAGTGTCTGCTAACATGAGAATGAAGGTTTTTGATGCTGCAAAAAAGCTGATGGAAATAGAAATGCCAGTACCCAGCCTGACATTCCCCCCCCGGGGGGGTTGACGTAGAGAACTCTGCGAAGCTACTGGCTAGGATCTGTATCTAGGCAGTCTCGGATTCTGCTACACCAAACAAGTGGCTTGCATTAATCCTATCACAATTCAGGACTCCTGATTCAGCTGGAAGGACATCCATACAATGATATTTGAGAAGAAGACATACAAAATTGAGTATTGTGGAAAGATGATTGCTTATATCTTGAACGTGGATGATCCACTTGTCTACAAAACTCATAACCATTCTAAAAAATAAGGACATCAAATTTCAGTGCATCCTGCTCTCACAAGAGAGAAAGGTGATCGTTAGAAGCCTTCCCAGCTTCACATGTTAATGCTGCCTCATGTTGCATAATATAATAATACACACACTGGCCAATCAATAAGAAACCTTTAAGATTTTCATCTGAATGCATGCTAGGGATGAAATATCCAAATTTTTTCTATGATGTGGATTATACTTGGTTAAAATGCCAGTATAAGTAAGGTGTAAGAGTGCTTTTCATGATGAATGAAGTAAAATGGGGAAAAAAGGCGGCAGATCGTTCACCATTTGAAAAAGGGGCTTATTGTTGGTGCACATTTAGTGGGGGCATCGATTTCGAATCCTTCTCTAAAAAATGTAACTGCAGTTCGAGCATAGTTTTCAAAGACAGTGATCGGCGGTATCTCCAATGAATTGTACGGCAGAACACGGATTCAACTATCGCAAATCGTCAACCAAGGCTCTTCCCAACAAATTTCAGCTAGAACTATGCGCAGCGAATTGCAGAGGGATAGGAATGCATAGTTTTGGTGCCTGTAAGAAAATCACTCAGTTCTGCCGACATGCAAGACTTCATTTTCAGTGGTGTCGAGAAAAGACACTGGACATCTGAGGATTGGAAATGGGTAATGTGGTGGGATATTACATTATGTATTACATATTAAACATAAGTTATGGGTTACCTCATAACTACAGAAGGTTCCTGTTCGCTGCCAGAAAAGGTTGAAGTAATCTGCAATGTAAATTACCGACAATACATGAGCTTTGTTCATTTATGGGCATGATAAAATTTTATCGATGCTTTTTGAAAAATGCTGCAGAAACTCAAGGAGTCATACACGAAATGTTAAAGGGTGATAAAAAAAGATCATTGTAAAGTTCCATGCACAGATGAAGGTGTTTAGTGTATTTAATTATGGCAAAGCACACTAGGGCTATCTGCCTAAGAGAAGGGATGCCTTCGTGGATGACTTTCTAAGGGAAACTGGCTCATATACACGTTACACATGGGGAAAACCACGAAAACGCCCATGCAGCCAGTACGTTCGCGGGATTCGAACCTCGGACCGAACTACCAGTGTTCAGCGATTTTACCGCTCTGCCGCTGGTAGGCCTGCACAGATGAAGGAATTCACCAGTTTGAGAAGTGCAAATCTGATTTAGTCAATGGTGCCCTTTTGTGTTTCCCAATGGATTACCCTTTGTGTGCAGATACATCAGACTTTCCTATAGGATCAGTATTGCAGCAATTGGAAGAACAAGAACAAGATTGAAAACCTATTGTGTTCTACTCTAAAACATTAAATAATGCACAGAAGGTTTATAGTACCTATGACAGAGAATTCTTAGGAATATATCTTTCTGTCAAGCATTTTAAACATGTATCGGAAGGACGCAAACTCATCATACTTACTGATCACAAGCCACTGTCATATGCATAGAAGCAAAAGAATGGGAAGGCATAACCCAGACAACACCAACTTCAGTATATATCGGAATTTTCAACTGATATTCAGCATATTGATGCCAAAGAAAATTTAGTTGCAGTTGAAGTAGTCTCAGTTACTGGCTATGAAGCAGTAGCAGATGCTCAAGAATATAATGAAGAATTGCAACATTTAATGACAGGTAGTGCTTCACTGAAATTTAAATCATCTACATTAGCATTTTGGAAAACATTAAGATGAGACAGCTCAACAACCAGTATCAGGCCTTTTATTTCAAAGCAATTTAGACAACAAATGTTTCATCAAATTCATAATTTTGCTCCTCTGGTATCAGGACAACTGTCAACGAGATGACTGAAAAATTTATCTTTCCAAATATAAAGAAAGAAATTCACGAATAGACTTAAAGTCCTGTTAATTGTCAAAGGAGCAAAGTCAACAGGCATACAAAATCTAAAATAGCCGAGTTCCAAGCACCTCATGCTAGATTAAGTATTGTGCAAGTTGACCTGATTGGGCCATTACCACCATCTGCTGGTAGGACGTATTATCTGACATTTATTGACCATTTTTCCTGTTAGGGAGAAGTAGTTTCTTTACCAGATATCACAAGAGAAATGGTTGTCAAAGCATTTTACAATCATTGGATTAGCAGATTTGTTGTGCCTAGTTCCATAATCTCAGATCAAGGAAGACAGTTTGAGTCGCAGCCTTTCAAGAGCCTTGCAAAAGTATGTGGTGCTAAAGTTTTACGCTCCACTCCATACCACCCACATTGCAGTGGGAAAATTGAGCAGTTTCTCAGAACTTAAAAAAATGCAATAAAGGCTCACAGCAACATCAGATGGACAGAAATCCTTCTAGGATTCAGAGTTGCAATATGTCCTGATACTAATCACTCTGTAGCTCAAATGGTATATTTTATGCAAATAAGGTTACCATGTGAGTTTTTCGACTACCTACCACTAAAACTAAACCTGAACCATTTGTAACAAATTTACTGTCTTTTATGGATCAGCACCAGTTTATCAACTGCTAACAAACATAAAATATTTATGCATAAAGACTTGAGATCATGTTCTCATGTGTTTGTGAGAACTGATCGTGTGAAAAAGGCACTTGAATTTGCTTATTGAGGGACCATTTTTTTGTGGTGAAAAAATATGATAAATATTTCCGAGTCTTAATTAAGGACAGACAAGTTAACATTTCATTGACAGACTGAAACCAGCTTATTTGTTACTTTCGAACAAATTACTAGAAACAGTGACTAAAAATAAAAAACCATTTCACATTTCATGTACCCAAAATTCTGATATTGTACCTAACGTCAAATCTATTATTCTAGATGGTATGAAAATCAGAAAATGTGTTGGATTTAAGGACTAATGTTTTGTATATTTTGCTATACTTCATCATCTTCTAAATATTAGTAAATATATATCTGCATTAGTGATAATCAGCTGTGAGCACATAGTGCACCATCTGCAACTCATTTGGGTATAAACTATGCTAGTGATTATAATGTCCTTGCTTTTTCCCATATGCCATATGTTGCATGAAATTTTGTTATATGAATCTAGCTTCCTGTGAGGAATTTCTGTGATCTTTCTAGTATGTATGGTCAAGAATTAGGCTTGTGATATACTGTCATGATTTTGCCCACATGTTCCCTGAATATACTACCATTTCCTTAGGAAGACTTCCAAGAAGAATACTGTTGTGAGTTCTAAGCCTAACTATGGTTTGGAACTGTTTATAATGAATTATTGGGATTCTGCACATGTAATGTGGATGCAATTCTATTTCCATTTAGAAGATTTTCTGCAAAGGCAATGCTTTAGCTGTGAGATAATTCTGTTTTGGAAATAAAACTGATATTTATTTAGATTTGTGGTATTTATAAGGCAGTTTATCAATAGCAGGTAGCATCTTGCCTCTTTGCTTTGATCAGGGCCTGTGCAACCAGTGGTAGTCAAAATTTTATAATTTAGCAGAGGGCACTGAGCAGCAAAATTTAGAGGCAAAAAAATGTTCAGAACTTACGAAGACATCAGCCAGCAGAATTTAGGATATGCAGAGATTGCACTGAGTGGCAATAGTGCCATATGTTACATTTGCTATCTGCATTATTAATTTGTGAAACAATTTCAGCTGCTTGAAAATGCATTTTTCTGTTAGAAATTTGTATTTCTTGCAATTTCTTTTTTTTTTGGGGGGGTCGAGAATATGGTGTTAAAAATATTTTATCATTTTCTTTTTTTTTTTTTTTCTTTTCAGGTGAAAATTTTGTGCATGATTTGGCTTTCATTGAGACGTCTCTGGGTCAGGAGTTACTAAGGAAGAGAAACTTACATGCAGGTTGAAGGATGCAGTGTCAAATGTATAAGGAATATAAAAGTTGCTGTATATTAGTATAAGTTTGAATAACCATAATAAAAAAATTTCTTGAAAATTGTGTTTTTTCTGCGAGTTATTAAAATTGGAAATAATTAATTACAATATTTATGAAAATAAAAATACAAGTAGTATTTAAAAAGTACTGCAAAACTCATTTTTAAGTAGAAAAATTATTCTCAGATGAAATTCTTTATGCAAAAGGATTCGATTATGCAAAAGGACTTTTTTAGTATTTGAAAGGTTCATTTGAACCCAACAACTGAAACTAACGTATCCCCAGTTTATTGATACCAACCATTTTGTTGGTATCAATGAACCCACTACTTTCTAAAAGCATTTCTGTCAATTACTAAGGGCTAATGAACAAGTGTTGAATTCTCAAGATGAATGTTGCCGAAACAGAAAAAAGTGTACTTCAGAACATTCTGCAGTAGCTCAAACAAAGTCACGGACCTCATCTATACTGTAGTCAGAGAGAAATTATTCCCCTTCCTTTTCTTTCAAAAGCTGAGTTTCCAAACGCACAACGGGAGGCCGTTGCTAAAAGCTGTGGAACCAGTTTTATAGCTATTTTTAGCAACTTGTGAGCTGTTTTTCAGATAACACAGTAAATCTCGGGGAGGGGGAATTTGAAATCATGATCACTGCCGGTACGGCAGAATTTACGTACAGCAAAATTGTAAAATTCAGCGAAGCATCAAGCAATAAAATTTTAGAATTTTGTGGGAAGGGCACTTGACAACAGAATTTATTGCGTACAAAGTCAGCAAAATGCATAGCGCCGTACCTGATTCATGATACAGCAGTATTCATTACCAATAGCAAACTTGTTTGAGGATAAGTTCGAAAAAATGTTTTCTAGTTGTTACCTAAAATCGGTAAACAATAATCTTTGAAAGATTATTCGATTATATCGTTACTAATATGGTAAAAATTTGAAAAGCAATCAGAAGCCGTATCTCTAGGGTCTTCAAGTCACGATTTGTTTTTATTTGTTCGAATATGATATTTATATCTCTCTTCCTACAAGTATGTATCTTCGTACGTATAAAGTATCAAAAATAATAAAAGTAATTAATAAATTTTCTCTAGTTGCCCTGAAAACTACATCTGAATATAAAGATAAGAAAGACATCAGTAAATTGCTGTTGTTATTTGCTGATCATAATGGTAATCAACCGAACATGATCACATATACCGTCTTCAAAACTTTGATTTTTATCAAGCTTCATATAAATACTAGGTTTTTGTTAGTCACGTAATTTGACATCCTAAATTTAAGATGACAGATGAAATAATGACTAGTTCTGAATTAGCTCACTCAGGAAGTAAAATTTTCTCCTTCCCGTCAATATAGCATATTTATAGCTCCCAACGATGGCGATCACTAACTAAATATGTTATGGATTAGAACCCTATTGCACTCCATAAGTTTTTCTTTATTCGCTTTATGTGCATGCATGCATGCTTGGTTGTGGAAGAAATTAAAAAGCCCCCCCCTTTTTTTTTTACTTAGGTTATTCGAATGTATACGCCAGACATTTATTTGTTGAACTGTAGTTATAATTTGGAACGTGGTGCTAGAGCCGTTGGAGCCGAACCGAACGTCAGTTTGTTTAGAATTATAGAGTTTGATTACGCCAAAGCAGGTGAATTTGGAAAACACCAAAATCGGTCATGCATCCAACTCGTTATCGAGGCTTGAACTCCGGATGAACTACCAGTGTTCGGCGGCTCGCTTGCTAGAACTGCGTTAGGCTCTTTGAATGTAGCAAAGCCACGAGGGTTACCTTCTTAAGATGGCAGGCCTTCGTGGAGTCATTTTCTGAAGGCTTAGATTAGGTTATTATGGCAAAGCACAGTAGGATGCCTTCATGTTGAACTTTCTTAGAGAAATTGACAACCCATACACGTTACACATACAGAAAATTATGAAAACGTCCATGCAGCCGGCCCGTTAGCCTTTATTCGAATCCAGGTCGAAACTACCAGTGTTCAGCGATTTAATTCCTCTACCGCGGGAGGGCCTAATTGCTGAAGGGAACTGGCTTGTATTCATGTTACACACGGTGAAAACAAACAATGCAACCAGCTGATTCGTCTGGCATCGAACCCAAACCAGTTCGAACTTCCAGTATTCAGTAGTTTTAACCACTCGGCCACTGGTGGCGTGTGGTAGGAGCCACAGATAATGTACTGAGTAGCAAAAATCCCTAATAGTGGCCCTGGTTACTAGTAGGATTGTAAGTATATTGGTAATCATCCAATCTACAGCAAGGAAATTTCGGAGCTTAATTGTAAAGTCAAATGCGACACTCCGATAACGTGGTATATGTAGAGATGGAAAAATTTATTATTTAAAATACTTGTATTTATTAGTAAACATTTTATAAAATTTATTCTTAATTTAGCGTTTAAGAATTCTAAGAGAGTTATCTGAGTATTTTTTCCTCCTTTGGTAATCCAATAAAATTGAGTAAATTTATGTTCTGTAATATCTTTGCGTGTTATATACATAGTTTTTTTTTTTTTTTTTCTTTCAAAGTTAGACAAGTTTACACAAACAATATAGGTCGAAAAGGGAGCTGGTCTGCGCCCGGTGAGCCTGTCGGCAGCGTCGCAAAGCGTAATTTGACTAACGAAAAGATCATGCTTTGGATCTGGTGATCTGGATAGTCACTTGTGTTGAAAAATAAATTTATTTCAACAACATAGGCCAAAAATTTAGTTGATCTGCGCCCGTGAATCCGTCGGCAGCATCGTAAAGCGTAATTTGACTAACAAAAAGATCATTCTTTTGTATTTGGTGGGATTGCCGTGCTATTAATCACAAATAGTATATGGAAAAAGGTAAAACCCTTGACAGTAAAGGATACAACGAGATGCTAGTGCATGTTGACGCTGCTATCAAGGAAAAGAGTCGAATTGAGTTCCGGCGCAGAAAGGTAACGTTCCATCAAGATAATACCATACGTGTCTGCATTCACCGGCTAGCCTCTGTACGGACTCGAAAGGGATCTTTCACCACATCCACCATATAACCCCGACATCGCACGTTCGGACTTTCAGCTACATCTTGCTGGTCCTATCTTCACTTCTGCACAAGACGTCCGAAATGAGGTTGACCTGTGTTTGGACTCGGGCCACCAAGTTTCCGAGCCGAAGGTTTTGAAAAACTACCAAAAAATTGGCAGAAAAACATAGATTTTTGGTAGTGATTACTATCCGCACTAAAGGTACTGACTGCTTTTTTTTCATAACTTTATGAAGAACGTTCGTGCTTAAAATTTTCGTTACAACCATTAAATTCTGTAATTTATGAATTCCTTCCCACTTCTCATGTATTTATCAACTGTTCTTTATGAACCTGATATTCCTACAATTATCAGCTGTACTTTATAAATCTGATATGTAGAAACGCAATTTGATTTTATGCATTTCAGTATCAAGTGAAATCTTTAAACTAATCGTTCATTATAACACTTTATGTTGTTTTCATTCAAAGCTGAACTCAGATAATGTGCCGAGGTTGAACTACCAGTAATAGGCGACTTTAGCGCTCGCCCGCTAGAATTTAGAGAGGAACTGAGTGCTAGAATTGGGTTAGGCTCTTTGAATATAGCAAAGCCACGAGGTGGCAGATAGCAGATGCTTTCGTGGAGGAAGTTTCTGAAGGCTTAGTTTAGTTTATAGCAAAGCTCCCCATACACGTTACACACGGGGAAGATTATGAAAACGCCCATGTAGCCAGCCCGTTCGCCTTGATTCGAACCCAGGTCGGAACTACCAGTGTTCAGCGATTTAACCGCTCGGCCGCGGGTGAGCCTAATTGCTGAAGGAAACTGGGTCGTATTCATGTTGCACAACAGGAAAACAAACCATGCAGCCAGCTGGTTCGCCTGGGATCGAACCGAAACCAGGTCGAACTTCCAGTAATCAATATTCTTAACCACTCAGCCACTGGCGGCGCGTGGCAGAAGTAAGAGCCACAGATATTGTAGTGAACAGCAAAAACCTCTAATACTGGCTCTGGTTACTAGTAGAATTATATATTGGTAATAATCCAATCTACAGCAATGAAATTTCGGAGCATAATTGTGAAGTTAAATACGACACTCCGATAAACGTGATAAAGATGAAAAATTTTTTAAAAAAGGAAACTTACTATGCAAATACATGTATTCATTAGTAAACATTTTATAAAATTTATTCTTAATTTAGCGTTTATGAATTCTCAGAGAATTATCTCATCGAATTATTTTTTTCTCCTCTGGTAATCCAATATAATTGATTAAATTTATGTGCTGTTAATATCTTTGCCTGTTATGTACATAGTTTTTTTTTTTTTTTTTTTTTTCCGTTCAAAGTTAGATAAAACTGAACGTACGTTACACTGAAATTACTTTGTCTAGAAAGTAAGCGCTTGAGTAGAAACAGATGTTGGGTTTTATTTTTAGAAGACATGAGATCGCTTTCTGTAAAGTAATGTTATAAAATTTTGAATTTGAAATAATCGTACTTCGTTTTTAGTAGCGCAGAATGATAAAGATTTAATGAGAATATAGCAAAGCATCTTTTTAGAGACGCTGTTATAATTTTGCTATTTTATTTTTTTATGGTAGGTCAAGGAAAAAGGCAGGCTGCTAAATACGGTAACAGCACATTACTCTGTTTCATATATAGCGAATCCGCTCTGAAATGAGGCACGAAGCGGTAAAGTAGCTGAACACCAGTATTTCGGTCCGAGTTTCGAATCCCGCGAAGGGACTGGTTGCGCTTTCGTGGTTTTACCCTGTGTAACGTGTCTAGGAGCCAATTTCCCTTAGAAAGTCTTCCACGAAGGCATCCTTTCCCTTAGGCAGATAGATCGTACCGGTGTTTATTTTATCAACAGTTCTGGTTATTTTTAAAAATGATCATCCTAGAAAGGTGATTGCCAAAAAGTATTCACTTCGCATATTTATACGTTATGCATGAATATACTCTTTTTAGTCAATCTAATATATATAAATTACTAATGCTTTAAAAAAATTCAATTTTCAATATTCTGTTTCCTATTTGTTCCTGTTCAATGAAACAGATTCATACACAGCAAATCCAAATGCATCGCTACAGGAAGATGATAAACCAGCACAGTACGTAATTACAGTTACATCCGGAAAAGAGTAGATATACATATAAATACATAATATATATATACGGTATACAACGATATACAATATATATATATATTATCGTTTTTTAGGATGTATCTATAATATGTATCATTTTACTTTATTAAAATATAATATTCAATTTTGTAATTTAGGAATTTCTTCTCCCTTATCATGTATTATCAGCTTGTACTTTATAAACCTGATACCCCTTCAATTATCAGCTGTATTTTATAAACCTGAAACATAGAAACGCAATTTGATTTTATGCAATTCAGTATCAAGTGAAATATTAAAACTGATTGTTCATTATAACACTTTATGTATTCATTCAAAGCGGATCTCAGATAATGTGCCGCAAATTATTTCCACACTAAGTTTTTTGTGCAAATAATACGTCCTGCTAGTGTTTTTGTAATAAAATGCATGTTATTAATTGATTTCGAATTTTTGTTGCATCTTGATATTGCTGCCAAAAGATATTCAATCAACAATAGTATCTTTTACTACGTTTATGTGTGTGGATACATAGACCATTTCTCCGTGTACTAGAAAAATTTGATAATGATTTATCCACTTTTGAAGTAAAAAAATAATAGTTAGGAGTGTTATACGATTTTATAATACAAGTAAAAAATATATATAAAGCTCTGGAAAGTGCTAACACATATTTATGGAATATTATGGATGGTAATTTATGAAATATTATGGATGGATGAGTAAATGGAATATTATGTGCGTGCTATATATGTATACACATATCATCAAGTATAAAATCATTTATATATAATTTTTATGTCGCGATGAAATTTGTTTTCTTCCGCAAAATAACGGCAAATTATGAAACATTACGCAACATTGAAAAGCGTGATGAACAAATTTTGCGAAAAGAAATAGCGACTGCTGCACGTATCTCACAGATATCTTTCATTCAACACAAAGGTGAAAAAGTTCTATTCCTGTTCAAAACATACCCTGCAGTCTGAGTCACAGACGGAAGAAATGACAGCAGGTCTTTTGTTCAACTGAGGGGATGTGTTTTATGGCTTACTCACTTTCCCGCCAAACAAGTACAGAGGAAGGAAGCGTCGTTGCCATAGTAACCAGGCTGTAGGTAGTCTTACAGATTTGAGTCTTTATCGCTCAACGTTCGTAGCGCCATCTGTTATTAAAAATCGACATGAGAAAGGGGTATTAAACGCTCTTAAAAAATTTTTTTGGATTTTACATTTTAAAAATTTTGCATGGGACATAGATGTTCCTTTAGGTTTCCTTAGGTCCTGTGATCAACTTTTTCTAGATTCTCCTGAAGAAATTTTCTTTCATCCATGTCGGATTCTGAAGTCATCTCTGTCGTGGAAGGAGCATATTCAGAACCACTATCGTGACGTGGATCTGCATCATCTTCAGACTCATCCCCAAAATGATCAGCAAGCTGTTGTAGATCTCTGTCATCTAGCTTTGTCTTTCTCAAATATATATATATATGCTTATGTATATTTTTTAGCACACAAACGGCAAAAACCGACTGGGACACATTAATCCCCGGTGTGATTCGAGAGGGGTGTATATGTCCCACATTGAAATTTTCAGCAAAAAATTAAATAAAAATGTATTAGCAACACCATGAAAGTAATTCACACTTTTAGTCAGTGATTACAGTAGAAAAATTATAAAAAACAATAAACAGACTCTCAGGTGTACGTAGGTATACGTTACGACACGTTCGCTTTATCTCTGGATGTAGACTGAATGAGGGAGCATGGCGAAATTGGTCTAGTCAAAGTCCAGTACTCAAGTGGGACACATACTCGCACATGTGTAATACATGCGCTTCCCTCTCGAATTTTTTTGATTTTGCTGTGTTACATAGTATATAACCCATCAGATGTGAAAGCGTTAAGAAACTTAATGATTTGAAAGTCAGCAGTGGCAACACTGCTCACTAAAACCATTGCTATCTCCACACATAAACCATTTTTATCTACTGCGTACAAGACTGCCTATCGAAATTTCTAAAGATACGCAGTTTTTAAATAGCTTATGATTTTGCTGCTGAATTTTATTTGGCATGTGAGGAATATTTAATTATTTGGCATATTTAATAAATAAAGTTAACACACAAAATGTTGACAGTAAAAAGATTAAAATTTGCTGTGAAAATAGTAAAAAGACACAAATTTGGTAGCAAAGTTATCTTGCTAAGAAAACTGAATATTGATATGATCAACTGAGAAAAGACTGAAAAAAAATTAAAAATGTATACCAACACTTAATTCTAAGTATAAAATTTTTAGGTACTTTTCCGTTTTGCCGGCACAAACGATAAAGTCGCCAATAATGGTACAACTCATGCCAAACGGAATATCTTCTTTGGTAACCTTTTATGCCTTATTTTCAAAACAAGTCGCAGCCATTTCTTACCAGATTGTTTCTTTCAAACTGCATACAATTACATGGAATATTTAGAAGGATAATTAAATTTTATGCCCTAAGACCATTCGCGGTAATTAAGTCAATTAGGATGCAATCACACAGCTCACCCGAAGGCGAAAATATAGAAAATGTAAAATTAAGGGTTAAATTCACCAATTCTAATGAGAATGCACTAGCGAAGTAAAGCACTGCAATTTTACATAATTTCTGAGTAAGCTATTCGTACGAGTTGAAATAATTCTTGCATTTAAACTTTTATTCCAAATTAAGATTTAACTTGAAATTAATGTAGATAATTATATATTTCTAGCGTAGTTTACGCGAGATGAGATCACTTGGGTTTACGTGATACGAACCGCCGAATCAGGATGTTGAACCATGATAGCTTAGTAAATTCTTAAATTAATGTCTTTTTACAAATTTATTGGCTTTTTACAAAATTTTAAACCATATTAAATTGTTTATGCCTTCAAAATAAATTCTTAGAAGTAACATTTGTTTACAATTTTATGTGTATACTCTATGTTGTCGCCAACAAAGTCTGCTTGGCGAGATTTGCGCTGGCGAAACGGAAAAGTATCAATTTTTATAATTTTGCCTTTGAATTGTATATGGCATAAGTGCGAAGAAAATTATGCTTAATAATACAGCTAAAAGGACAAAATGATATGGGTTATCATGGGAATGAGTGCAACAAAAGATTGGTAGACTCCTCAGTGGGAGTGTAAAAACCTTAACAGATCCTTTTTAGCAATCGTTAAAATCTGAAACCTTTCAGAATTTTTTTCCCTTCAAGAACTAATTTTTGTATTTGATTCTTTAACCCCTCAATTTTTTTAAACCTTGCATCAGTTTAAAAAAGGGTCCAGATTGTGTGACAACTGCCCTAATTTAAAAGTCCAGGTTGTTGCCTTCATGAGAACGTATTTAAACCAAAGTATTGGTAATGATATTGTTAATTAAAACATCTTTACAAAAACATCACTTAGAGAACCAGTCATTTTCACGTGTAACCTTTTTCTTTTTATTCAATCCCCTCGGCTGAAAGATGTTAAAATGTCACTTCAGCAGCTGAAATGTACATAACCACAGAATCCACTGAAAACGAGTTCAGTGTATTCTTGTGCTTATGTAGCGAAAATCAGCGGCTAAATGTGCAATACATACCCATCAGATGTTTACACACATTTTATGATTTCTGTAAAACCACATTTTTGGAGAAATAGTTTTTTTTTTTTTTTTTTTTTTTTTTTTTTCTGTTCAACATTTTTAATGCTTTTTTCGTTTATATTGTTGAATGAACTAAATTGACATTTTTGAAATCTTTCAATTCGCAGAAGCTTCATGAAAGGAATAATTTAGAAAATTCTCAACGGGTTAATTTTATATATGTTAAAATTCGGAAGCGGCAAATAATGCACGTAACTTTTACATGATATCTAAACCAAATAAATACTGATTTCTTCTTTAATCTTGCCTTCTGGGAAACGCAACACCAGTTGCGAAAAAAGTATTACATATCTTTCAAAGTGTGATAAAAATAAATCGTGCCTGAAAAACTTCTTCAGATTTCATTTTTAAAATCATACAGAAAATTCGGTATGGAAAAAATGAATTTATTTTTTGTACTTCTGACGTTTTACTATATTTATGCAGAAGAAATCGCTGAAAGTAAGCCTATAAATTCTTTCATTAAGCTCTATTTAGATTTCCAATTTCATTTGCTCTTATATTATTTATATTAAATATTTGCAGTTTTACATATAAAAACATTTTTAAATGTAGCGTGACATTTTATAGTTAATATCATATGAATTTTTCTTTCCTATATTTTCTCAGTGGTGAAATTTCATTTTGCAACTCTTTCATTTCTAAATAATCTGAAGTTTATATCTTAACTGTTAATTTTTTTAATAATTTTATATTTGGATGGCAATGCTACATGTTTAATTCTGCTTTTTATGCTTGATATCCGTTAAAAATCAAAATTTAATTGATAAAAGGATGAAAAAAAAATGTTACCAAATATATTAAAATTGTTATCACTTGGCAATGATTGAGTTCAAAGTCGAAATATATAATAAAATATGTCACATCTTAATTTTCAGATTATTGAGATATTCACTTGTGTTGACACGAATTGCTTTTAGACAGATACTATATTTAATCTGAAAGATATCACAAACACTGATTTGTTATAAAATTAAAATTAATTTTCTGCTGTTATTCGCTTTGCGTAGGACAATGTAACAAAATGTTCACTAATTCCGTCTCTTTTATTGTTTCTTAAATTTTAACTTTTCAATTCATTATCTTAAATTTTTTAGGGATGTAAAATTAGATCCTTACAATAATTTTCAAACCCCACATGCGCAATCTTGCTGAATTGCGCATATTGCACAATTTTTTTCATTTAAAATTTGCTGATAACTTTTCCATATTTTGCATTATTTATTTCCATCTTTGTGAAATCGGAAACATTCGAATAAAATGCAAGATTAAAAACCATTCCAATTATTAACGACAGGTTTGAATAATAAGCTAAATTTATTTAAGCACATGTATGAAATTTGAGCAGAAAATACCGTGATGATTACCTATCACGGCCAGGCCAAAAAATAAAAATCTGCATACGATATCTCTTCTTACATTATCTAGCACTTATTCTAAATTTCCGCACTTTGCTTCTGTTATGTAATTGCTCAGTACAATAATATCAGGTTTTAGTAAAAGTTTCCCGTCGTCGCATATATCGTCTGCGCAAACAGTTCGTGTTGGCTTATTTAATCATATTTTGTCAAAATATTTTTGGCATTTTAAAGAAGGAAACTTGCTTTAGAACGCTGTGTTGTGAAGTTTGTAGAAAATTATTGTTATCTTTAAGTACAAGGTGTCTGAAAAGGAACTATCACGCTACCTGTTTAGACCCATCATTTGCTTTCAGTTCTGTTGCAAAAAGTCAGCTACAGAATATCACCAAATCATGTGTACAGCTTTAGATACTAATGTACACTGTGTGTGTCATATGACACTGAAGGTTTGGTACGGAAAGTTTAAAAGCAAGGACTATGACATTTAAGAAGCAGAGCGCTCTGGCGTGACCTTCGAGAGGGAGAAGGCCATGACACTTTAAAAACATGGCGGAGCTTTCCATCCGAAGTTATCAACGGAAAGCCATAATAGCTGAAAGAAAGAGGCTTTATATACATTATTTTCTTTACCTTTTTAGGCTCTTTACAGATATTTTAATTTGCGCATAAATATAATTGAGAGAATCGAAGAACAACCGAACATTTTACAAAAATTTAAACGCTGATTGAAAATTGCCACTGTCATGATAAATTGGGAAGGGATTTTTAAGATAATAATTAATATTTTACTTAGGCTCCAGTATTTTAATTTATTTGCGTTTCAGGGCAAAATATATAACCATCAACTTCTATATCTCCAACGTATGTAAATGAAATACTATATAAATTAGCTAATAAGTGTGATAAAAAATATTTCGTACAAGAAACGTACCTAAATCTTATAACAAAAAAGCCTTCCAACATTCATAATTGAAATGGGGCTGGCTGCATGGGCGTTTTCGTGGTTTTCCCCATGTGTAACATGTATACGAGCCAGTTTCCCTTAGAAAGTCCTCCACGAAGGCATCCCTCCTCTTAGGCAGATAGCCCTCAAGGCTTTGCCATAATCTAACACACACACACACACACATAATTGAAATGAGATAACCTAACAAACAACATACACAACTGGCAATAAAAAAATAATAAAAAGCATATAAATGATAGTCGTAATTCCCATTATCCTAAAATTTAGAAACTAAAAATATGTATATACACCTGCATATGATTGAAAGAAATGGTGTTAAGAAACATCAGCATGACTACTATATATTGTAATTCATAATTATTGCATTTTTAATCATGACTATTTAAAAAACATTAAATTTTACATTAAGTGCAAATTGCAGTTCTGTTATTTTTCTCTTGGAATTCGTAATATATCTCTTGGTATGAATACGAGTGTTGCAAGTTATGTTTTTTAATTATTACATTTGAATATATTCCATTTTCAATGTTAATTTTTATACTTGATATGTGATAGCAATAAAATTCATGATAAATGGGAAAAAAATTTTTGTGTGTGTGCTATTTAATGAAGAGCAGATTTAAATGTTGAGTTCTTACTATTGTGTATATTATTCAAATCATTTCTGCGCAATATCCAAAGGAATGATATTGATTTGAAAAAATAAATAAAATAGCCATGAGAATCTGCCATTGTCTAAAACAAGTTTATACTATATGATGTTAAAAATCATCAGCATTGCTACAAATTATTGTACTTTTAACAGCTTGCTATTTAAAAAACACTAAAGGATTTTTTATTAATTGGAAATAGTGTAGTTCTGTTACTTTTTTTTTTTTTTTGTAACTTTCAAACACTACATAGTTTATGTGCTTTTTTAAATATTGCCACAAACACTAAATATGTCAACATACAGTATTTTAAAATATTTAAAATATTTTTTTCCTATTTTAAAAAGTTTGTTAGGTTATCTCATTTCAAATATGAATGTTGGAAGGTTTTTCTTGTTATAAGATTTAGGTACGTTTCTTGTACGAAATATTTTTTATCACATTTATTAGCTAATTTATATAGTATTTCATTTACATACGCTGGAGATATAGAAGTTGATGGTTATATATTTTGCTCTGAAACGCAAATAAATTAATACTGGAGCCTAGGTAAAATATTAATTATTATCTTAAGAACCTCTTCTCAATTTATCATGACAGTGGCAATTTTCAATTAGTGTTTAAATTTTTGTAAAATGTTCGTCAGGAGCTCTGCATAAGTGAAGTTTTAATGCTATTTTACGTAGATTTGCGTATAAAATAAAAGTTGCACTTGTGAAACAAGTGAATAATGTACTGATAGCCAACAGGAATTAAAATACAGTGGTTAAAAATATAACTACTTGTCAGAAGGTATGCGAAGTTGCTATGGCTAGAGAAATTGAATGATTATAGAAAACTCATAAAGCGCTACAGTGTGAAAAGAAAATTCTGGAATAAACATGTTAAGAAAAATTAGATGGAGAAATAATCCTTAATTTATTGATATCCATATAAACTCTATGCTTTTGGAAAAATGTTACATATAACTTGCACCGAGTTATCAATCACCGAAACTGAGTTAATTTCTTTCCTTATTTTTTCTTATTAGAGGGATTTGTAAAAAGATATGCTAAGGTAAAGGTAAAAATTTTTGCAATATTTTTAAAGAATAAATTTAAAAAGTATTTTTACTTCTTGAACTGAAATTTTTACGCTACATTTTTATACAGTAAATAAGTACAAAAAAAGAAAGAGCTGGGGGATCACTGGGACTAGAAACTCGGGTCGAACTACCAATGTTTAGTGACTTTTCCACAAGACCTTTTGAAATTAGGCTGAACAATATATTAAAGAAAATAGAAGATACAGCACACGTAAGAACAAAAGTGGGCTGAATTAGAAATTTACATGTTTGGTGAATGAGTTAAACTTACCTGTATGCCATTATGAAATATTAGGAATGTAGCATAAAAGCATGAGTGAAGAAGGCAATGGCAATCTAAATCATTGTAATCTAAATGTGTATCATTATGAGTATCTGCTGTTAATTTCAATACTGCTGAAAAAATTATAAATGAATTACATTATAAATCACATTAACTCGTTGCATTATAAATTACAACAGTTAGAAATATTATTAGCGTGATTTAGCGATCATCTTTGTTAACAAATAATTTCAAGTAATTAATTTTACAAATAATTCAGCCTGAAACTAGATTGGAAAATAAGCTACATGCTGAAGATTAAGCTTTGCCAAGGTGTTAGAAACATCCTCTGTTAACTAGAGTTGTGATGCAAGAATTTGTAAAAATTATCATTTAAATATAAATTGCCATAAATACAATACAAAGTATATAAATTCTACATACATGAAAACTTGAGTACAGTGCAACAATATGTGAAAAAGGAATGGATTAAAAGGGAACTGAAAATCCCAGGATATGAATATAAGAGAGTTTATTTATTTTATTTATTTATTTATTTGTTAATTATGAAAATTCTGCTGACGCTCATAATTATTAATTTATTAATTAAATGTGTATTAGAAATTAAATGTATGGCAAAGTACATCAGGTGGAAAACAGAATAAGTATTTAAACGTTTCTAGTATTAAAATATGGAATTTGTAGCAAAGTTAAATAACCTTAAAATCACTTCAATTATTAAAAATGGAAAGCTTAATACGGGAATATATTGCAATAATATTAGTGTGAACTTAGAACGACTTAAGAAGTCCAATTTTTAGATTTAATAAAGATAATTTTTATAATTAAATTAGAACTGTTTACCTAAAATGGTAAATTTGAAAGTTAAAAACATTCTGCTATCTAAGAAGATTTGTTAATATTTATCTAGACAAGAAACTTATTTAAGGTGAGCTACAAATCCGATATTTGATACTTTGATTATGTATCAGTTTTGTGTATGTCATTAATCTATCAATTTTACTATTCAAAACTGATATATATATATATATATATATCAGCGACTAAAATCTACAACTTGGAAAGCTTAATTCTTACAGAGAATAAAAAAGATCTGGCTCATCATTCCTTTAAGCATCATAAAACTTTAAAATGAGTGTACAAGAAATTTATTTTTAGCACGCGCCAGACTTTAAATTAATATTTGTTTTACATGCACAATTTTTACAATATTGATAAACGAAAATAAAGGTTTGCAGTCTCAATAGAATGTCCCATTAATGGCGATAAACGACTTTTTGTAGCACCCAATCCCCAATCTTCTTGGAAAGAAATGGGGGACAGGAAACGTCGCGCAGTTCGTGGATTAGAAAACATGGAGGTAGAAAAGGGAGGAGGGGCCAAACGGCGCTAGAAGTGAAGCACTGCTTTGAAGCTTGGGTCACCAGATGGGGTGTTCTTTGTTTACATTCAGAAGCTAACTTGACAGGATTCTGATAGTATTTCGACACACGACAGTTCCATAGAAATCGAAAAAGGGACACTTTCTCATGAAAGAAACATTCATAGTGTGATGGATAATAGCAATTTGTATAGTTTAGTGACATTTACGCAAAAATCACATCTTGGTTATTTTTCGATAACTAACAACAGCGATTTTGATTATGAATTTGTTTTATAAAATTCTAAGCTGTTGAACTACAAAAATATAGATTTTAAGAGAAATGTCATGCTTAAAGAATGAAAAATACCTTACGGTACATTTAAAATTGTAAACGTCTTTCGATACCCTTGATAGAGTATTCGCTACTTTTATTTTATTTTCCAAACGCCGAAATGTTTTAAATAAAACAAATTTTTTTCACATCCATATATTATTGTAACATGTACCTTTTAAAATTTTTTATAGGAGAGGCTTTACTGCTGCTCATTTTAAACCCATCGTTTTAATTTTATATATCTGAAAAATAATCACTTTGGGCTTACACATTTTACTTATTTGGGTTAATTAAAAATAAAATTACCATCAAATGCTGCAATCCTCGTCAAAATTAATAAATATACACACAGATATGCCAAAAAGTTAGCTTTCCCTTGATTTGGAATCGCACATTTGTGTAAAATTATGTACAGTTTTACACAAATGTGTGGAACAGAAGAGGGATACATTTGCGAATTTGGCGGAAGTACCATGTGTGGTGAAGATGATGTGACCATGTGAACGTGCTACATCATCAAGACAGCTTATTAAGAATTTGAAAATAGAGTAATCGACGGAGGTGAAAACATTTGTATATCCTGCCAAAGGAGGTCCGATCATGAATGGTCCTCTTATTGATTCCAGATTGTTAAATGTTTCCCACGCAAGTCTTTTTTTCTCGGAAATTCGAGTTTTATGCTGGCTTCTTAACGTACGCAGGTTGTAAACATAAATTGAAATCCTGTTGACAAATAAGTTATAAAACTATTTAAGCTAGAATTGTTCGTATTGGAAAGCAATCTGTTAAAAGGTATTGTAAAGCAAATGCTATGAGACGCGCACTTAAGAACGTAATAAAGAGTTTTGGAATATGTATTGCTGAAATGAAGGGTAAAAAAAAATCTGATAAGTATAATTAAAAGAATTATTCCCCTTACATTTTATAATAACTCAGTTACAAGTTTTAAATAATACTAAAAAAAAAAAAAAAAAAAAAAACCTTATTTTATTCCCTTTCAAAAATATTCAGAGAAAGTCAAATACTATTTAAAGTATTTCGCTAATTCCTAATAATTCTCTAATTTAAAATGAACCGAATAGAACATTAATTATAAATTGACTTACATTTTTCGATTTAAAAGGATGCCTCAGAAGCCAAAAAAGCATGTCATATTTAAGAAAGTATTTTAGGAAGAAGCTCTATGCATAGAAAAGAAATAATGCATAATTTTAACATTAATAATACAATAAACTTTGATCTTAATTTTTGTACCTTAACCGAATAAAATCGAATTACCTTAATTTTTTTTCCTAATGTAATTAACGAAAACTTGTGGAAATATTTCATTCAAAGTAAACCATTCTGAGAAAACTGTCCTGTGAAAAGTATAGCATTTAATTCCGTTCAGAATGAATTGTTGTTTAAAAATATGTTGTTTTCATATATTTAGGACTCTGAAGTGTTGTAGAAAAAGAAAATATATACATTTATATGTATATTTACGACGTAATTACAAAATATTTACATCCGAACGCGTCAAATTCCATTGAACTCAATGGTAAATGGGTACGGGAGAAACTTGTTTAGGGCTACTTCATTTTACTTCCTACCTCCATGTTAGAAAAGAGGGGGACGGGGATTTTCGATCAAATTTGGCGCAGTTCGTACCCTACCATATTTTTAGCCCTGAAATTAAAGTGGGGAGGTATGATCACACATGAAACATTACAACCAATCAAGTGGAAATTCATACCTCCCACAGCAACGTGGGTTGGATGGTGAAAGCGATTGATTTGCTCCACCAAAAACTTCTTAGTTAGAGTTTTATGAAATTCATCAGTGAACTGTCAGGAACTGTTAACTATCCTTTGTGATAAAGGAGCAGTGAGTAACAATCGTTCTCCTACCTGTATCTCAGATGACACGCAAGACCTCGTTCCCTACGTCTCTATAAGACGTGAAGGAAGCGGGAACACCGGATTTAGACCAAAAAGATAGTAAAAAATTACAAATGAGAAAACGCCATTGCCAGGCACTAAGGCAACTGTTCAGAAACAGATTCCGAAAGGAATATTTGAGCCAATTAGTTCAGAAAACCAGAGAAAGAAAATTTGATCTGAAGATTGGGTATATCGTCCTTATCAGCTCAGATAATAAAAACCGATTACATTGGACAATGGGAAGAGTTGAAAAGATTTTTTCGACTAGAGATAACTCTTTTCTAATGGCAAAAAAAAAAAAAAAAAAAAAAAAAAAAAAAAAATAGAGAATGGTTCTTTGGTGGGACTTGTCCAAAAGCTCTATCTTCTGAAGGTTCTCAAGCAAAGGAGATCCAATCTATTAAGCAGAAAGAAGTCGCCGCGGCAGACTTTTAAAAACATCCTAAAAACTTTCATAGACATTCAGTTCGTGCTTTCAAACCTTTTTACGTTATATTTCTATACAAGAATTTTGTTTTCCGTTTGTATATATATATATATTTTAACTTTTATACTATGTTTTAAACTGTACAGTGTTCGCTCTTATGTTAAAATCAAAGGTGGAAGTATATTATGTTAACTGCTCACGTGCAATAATATTATTTGATAGCATGGATAGCATTTTTATTTTAATTTAATATTTTGAAGATGTTGTTAAAATTGTGAGAGAAACTGTTAAGAAAAACTTCTTTTTTAGTTGATGGAGTTCAGATAATGTTCCTTTTTCTTTAGCTGAGTGAAAAGGAGATAAAATTCTTTCTCTGTAAATAAATCGCTGTTGATGTTGAGAAAATTCTTGTTTCTTTCAAGAAGAAGCACATTTGTTTCTACAGATAAGTTAATTATTTCCTCTGCGTTTCGTTAAGTAAAATACACACACCCACACCACACACTGGTCTATTAAGCTCCGTAGACGGTAGTCACGGCTGTTATTTTCTTGCCCGTATTACATGATACAATGGTTGCCAAACCCTAATCCGAAGAGAGGTTAGACTTCTATTTTCCACCAATTTAGAGGTAAAGCACCCCGGGGGGTGGATCCGGGGATCTCCCTTCTTCCCTTCCATCAATCCACACGAGAAGACTTTCGGCTCGCCGCATATTTAAAGTGCTGCCCTGCCCCACCGGCACTATACTACATTTACAAACATCCTCGTCTTCTCCAGGATTCGAACTTGGGACCTTCGGTACCGTAGCAGGCTCCCCTAACCACTACCGTCTGAGCTACGGTAGTCACGGTATCCGAAACAATGGATTTTTCTTTTACGTTCCTATCATTTAGCGGTTGCTATTGGTAATATTGTTGTCGACCCTTAACAGTCCAGAAGTGTAAAGCATGTAATAGGACACTGTTCACGCACGTATAGAACTGTCGCCAAACAGATTTATCTCCAATAATGGATAATTATGACTTTTTTTGGGGGGAGGTAAGGGAACGGGATGATTCAAATTCGGGACCTGGCTGTTATGGAACAGCATGCAGTGGAGTTATGAGATCCGCTAGAACATCACTAGAATTTCATTAAAATCTGTTTTAAGCAAATTTCTGTTTTAATAAAGCAAGCTTACTTAAATAATTCTTTTTATTTTCGGACTCTTTTCATTCTAGATAGGCATTTTATGCATGTAAATAAAAAATTAATCGTACATTCTTACAAACATCATTTATTTAACTATAAAAGCAACTGAGGAAACTGCTAAATTTTTATGCATAAATTAAACAAAATTGAAATCTATGTCATTCATTTCGTTTTAATTATCACATTCAACACCTGCTTCAGATATTGCTTAATAGTTCCTGAAATTTAGTGAATGTTTAACGGTTGTGAATTTATAAACAGTTGTATTTTCAAAATTAATTAAAAAAATTCTTTTTAGATGAAGGTGAGGTAGCGTTGGAAAATCCTAATCTTTTCGAAGGTGATATTTTAAGAAGCTCTTTCAATAATGTAAGTATATTGATTACAAGAAATCTGATGTGTACACCGCATGACTTTCTTGTATGGAATATTAAATTATACGCTTCTCTCTTGCATTTAATTTAAACTTAATTTATTTCGTCGATAGCGCACGTAGAATAAATGCACACTTTAAAATTCACTCTATTTGTTTACCATAGCGACAGTCTGGCCCTAGGTTTACTTAAGAACGTTACATCTCATTTATTTTATAACTCAGAATGCACAAAATTTATATTATCTTAAGAATTATCTAATCGGTGCCACATGTTCTATTCAAATACTATAATAAATCTAAAACGATGTATAAAAGAAATTAAGCAAGCAACAACAACAAGAAAAAAAAGTAAAAAAAGAAACAGTTTTTCACAGACGATTCAGTATTTCTCATTCAATTAATTCAGCTTTCACTTCGCGACAAAGCAAAATTGCATAAGAACTCACAATATCTGTATTGAAAATTATGAAGTAAATCTTAAACACTTATTTCCTCGCATAAACTCAAGAATGGATTAAGCATGATTTAATTTGCAATAATAAAAGAAGGCGTTTTCTTTGTTGTTGTATCTTTGTTACTTTCTCTAGATTGGCAACAAATCTACTGTTCTGTTGTTTCAAATGTAAACAAACATGGCCGCTATGGCAAAAATAATTACACTTAGCGGCACTTGAACAACTTTTAAATTGTTGATACTTCTACAAATACTGCACACAGATTTACTAAAAGCATAAAAGCCTTAACCGGAAGATAAGAACAACATAATTCAATGATTTTTAAAGCAAAAAATGCACAATTTACAAACATATAAGAGTAATTACTGAGCCGAGTTACAGAGTTAAAACAATTGTGCATATATTTATATACTTCTGGTGCGGCCGATTACAACCAAAATACAAGGTGCACATCTACATGTTATAGCAATCCTATATACAAAATTTCAACGTTCTGAGGCTACTCATTTTTGAATTATGCGAGATACATACGTACACACAGACGCCATGAAAAGTTGTCTTCAGAATTTATTTTAAATCAGTTTTATAATTTGTTTTTTTGTGGGGAAGAGACCTTTATTTTGTTCCTACGTACAGATGTCACCCAAAAGTCATTAAATTGCATTCAATAGCTTTCATAATGAATATTTTCGTTGAAATATACCTGAAATTTTTCGCGATTACAATACTTCCTTTTTACTTCGTACAAGGAAGTAAAAATGAATTCTTTTACGATGTTCAATTGTTTAGTTCTCTCTGTTAAGAGTGTATGCAGTAGTGTTAAATCAAGTAAATTAGGAAATATGAATCATCTCTTTTCTGATCTGGTTTGATCGTATGATGTTCACACATAGTCATGAATTAAAAAACATGTAGGGTAAAGCTGCTTCAGTCGTACCCCTTAAAAAAATCTGCATAACAATGAGTATTTAGCAAATATGTAAAAATTTTATTTGCTGTTCGATGCTAGTGTAAATATTGCTTTTATTTATTAGAACAAATCTAAAAAATCTTTGTGTTGTCATGTAAATTAATCTAAATTTAAAAGAAGTTGTAAAGGTACGACTTACGAAACCAGTGTCCTAAGTGGTACCACCTATGGCTTAAGTCGTACCTACTTAAAAATACAGTTATTAGGTATTTATTTAAAATAAATTCATTAACAATGGCCATTTTATTAGGAAATTAAGATTCAATTACAAAAAAAAATTATTTATTTTCATTAAGCATAGGCATCATACACATATTTCTTAATTTTTTTTTTTTTTTTTGTTAACTCCTGCGCATAGATCGTGCACCCATGTTTTATATTTCAAGCATTGAATCATATTTTCCTTTCGATCTTCTGCACAAAGAGAACAAAACCAATCGTCTTTGTCTATAATTATATTGCTTTTCTTCGTTTTAATCTGAAATGTTGTTTCCTTTTTAATGATTGCATCTTTCTTTTTCTTCATTGCATTTTTTACATTTTCTTTATTCACATTTGAAGTTATTTCGACTGCTGGAGTCACGCTTCTACGGCTTCCGGTTATTATATTTGGAATCGGACATAACGTATCTAAGTGCTGTTTTATATGGTTTGAAGTTGAAGGAATTGTGATAAGATCCACAGCTGCATCTTCTTTTTGGGTTTTTTGTGTTGTTTCTTGTGCTGTGAGAGTTTCATTACTCACAACTTGATTTGCATTTGTGCGTAAGACTCTTCAATCATTGAATCTTCCATTGGAGTGCAAAAATCTTCATCCTGAAATTCAAGTCTGTTGCATGGCCAAACACCGGTAGATTTAAAATCATTCAAAGCAATATCCATACAAACAGATTTTGTATGGATTTCCCCAATAGTTCTGACACAGTACTTTGTTTAATTATGTTGCTGGGATTTGTTCTTAACCAAGTAGATGATGCTTCATTATAATTGGCTTTGAGGAACATCGTTCCTGGCGATGCTCCTTTTCTCAAGCAATCGTTAATCCGTGAACGGTTAAATATTTCCATAGGCGGCACGAATTCGCCTGCCACATTCATACAACATATACCTGTAGTGGTCACACCCCTTTCACCACTTGTAATTGCCCCAACTTGATGTTTACCTTTTTCAGCAATTATTTTAGATGGTTTGTGTGCAGTGGATAATCCTGTTTCATCAACATTATAAATCTGGTTTGCATTGAAACTATATTTATCTAATATTGATTCATATTTATCAAAGAATTTATAAACTAATTCTTTATTGAAAGCTTTAGCCCTGGCTATTGATGTTGCTTCTGGAATACGTAACGATAAGCAAAGATTAGCTTTCATAAATTTATGGTACTACTTCTTCCCTGCAATTTCTTTTTCTCTGTTAAAACGGTGTGGTAAATTATATTTTTCAGCGAGTTGATAGCCAAGTTTTCTTGGATTGTTTGCAGTAAGCCCAAAAAAGCTTGCTTCTAACTTGAGTGCGTGTGAAACCTTCCAACGATTATAAACTCGTTTTGACATAATGGCCTATCAAATAAAAAAAAAAAAAAAAATCTAAAATCAAAAACGAAAAAGAAAGAAAAAGGTAAAAAATCGGTTGAAATAAGAATTTCTAAACTTAAGTCGTACCGGATACGACTTAGGCGTCTCGCACAAGTACGACTAAGAACACTACGTAAGTCGTTACTAATATTATTATAACACTGATTGATCGTAATGCATGTTAATTTCGCTCAAATGATTCTATAATAGTTACAAAACTTACAGTACTATCTACAAAGCTCCAAGAACAATAAATACTTACAAGATTAACTATCACAGATATGTAGAATATTATACGAAAACAGCGACAGATTTCTTAATATGAATATCTCTCAGTAGAAAGCGTGATGAATCACAATAAAACGTTCAGACTGCATGTGGTGCTATCTACATCCTATCGCGGCACCACTACAGCTGTAGCAGCCATAACACTCCAAATACGGTTACAGCCGAAAACATCGCGGACGAAAACGTCGCGGAGAAAACAACGCAAGGCGAAAACGCCGTGCTGCAAAACATCGTGGGACAAAACATCGCAAAGAGAAAACATCGCAGTTCTAAAACATCGTGGTACAAAACATCGTCGTCGAAAATAAAGCGGTTCAAAAACTTCGCAGTTTAAAAACATCGTCGTCAAAAATATCGCGGTAAAAAATAAAGTGTCTACAAATCATCGCATGACGATAACATCGCAGACATGCTTTTTTCAGGTTTTATTATTGTAAATGCATATTCCGATAATGAATTGTGAGCGCAAGATGTGAAGAAGGATAATTTTTACTTTCACATTTTTTATTGACTAATAAATTTTTGCTGAGAAAATAAGGAGGAAACTTAAGTATAGAAAATTAATGCAACTTATAGCACTTAATAGAATTTTAAACCGACATGCTTAACTAAAAAAGGTCATTAATAAGTCATTTTTATAAAGTTTTTACTGGTAATTTTTCATGAAAAGTATAATCTATAAGCTTCATTTAATTTTCTATGTTTAAGTTTCCTTCTTACTTTTTAAGCAAAAATTTATTAATTAATAAAAAATTGTAAAAGTAAAAATTATCCTTCTTCACATCTTGCGTTCACAATTCAGTATGGGAATATGCATTTACAATTATTAAAAGCTGAAAAAAGCATGTCTGCGATGTTATTGTCATGCGATGATTTGTAGACACTTTATTTTTTACCGCGATATTTTTGACGACGATGATTTTAAACTGCGAAGTTTTTGAACCGCTTTATTTTCGACGACGATGTTTTGTACCACGATGTTTTAGAACTGCGATGTTTTCTCTTTGCGATGTTTTCTCCCACGATGTTTTGTAGCACGACGTTTTTGCTTTGCGTTGTTTTCTCCGCGACGTTTTCGTCCGCGATGTTTTTGCCGCGATGTTATCGGCGGACACCCCAAATACAGTGCAGGTACGACTTGAGCAACTTTACCGTAAGGAGTTTCCATAAATGAGCAGTAATATGTAAATTGAGTTATCCGTTCTATGTTTAATCCGTTCGACACTGCTTGCTTCAGCAAATGGTTTCGAGTTTATTATTGAGTAAAAGTGAGCCATTTAGACGACAACTCGATGAACTCTATTTTTTATATTTTTAAAATTTTAGTGTCAAAGCAATTAATTTATTTCCAGCTTTTTATACCGTAATAAATTTTCTTAAGGATTACTACCGCTAAATTCCACAATTTTGTTGCCATCGAACAATAAATAATATATTTCAGAAATTAATCTAATCAGTTCTACATTGTAATGTAAATTTTTCAATGATGCAGTTTAAATGCAGAAACAAGTACTCAAGTGCCCATTGAGGAGTGAAGCAGGCGGGATAATAATAAATAAATTAATAAATCTCGCCTGCTTTGAAATAACCCACTGTCTCTACAGTGGCGTGCGAACTAAAAGGGTGGTGGATGATGATTCTCCACAGCCAGGATTTGGCGTTTGGGTCTCCTAAAAACCCCAGTCGTATTTTAAAAGGGGGAATATATAAAGTATTTCTCCCGCCTTATCAGCGTGCCTTCTTGGTGTATAGTGGTCTACATGATGGGCACGTGTTCCAGAGGTCCGTGGTTCGATTCCTGGCGAAGGCGTTGCTCATTTTTCATCTCTCCTGATTCGAAATAACCTAATGTCTCTACATATTTAGTGCATCATAAAATCCTTTGTTTTAGCAATTCAAATTTATATTTTACACTATCTTTCACTGTGTTATTTTATTATGCCAATAATATTTACGGACTTAGCTGAATATCGATAGTTTGGCGATCTTTTCAAAACTTCGCCAACTCATAAAATACTCGTCACTTTTACCTATACAATACTTTTGAAACATTTTTCAAGTTTCAAGAGCTTGTGAGCATATAGTTCCAACATGATGGGGCGCCGGCTCATTTTGGACTGGATGTTCCTGGCCATTTGAACAAATCATTTCCGCATCAATGGATTGCGCGTGGTGGAGCGGTTCCCTGGCCCCTACGCTCACCGGATTTATAGAGCCTCGATTTCGTTTTCTGAACAGATATCAAAAGTGTCATGTATCACGATCCTTTTGTGTCTGAAATGGATTTCGTGGTAAAACTCGCTTGCGCAGATGTTACAATCAAAGAAGCTGCCGATGTGTTTGAACATGTCCAGCAATCAATGGTCCGTCGGTGTCAGGCATGTTTGGTGTCTCAGGGTGCTTCGAGCATCTGTTGTATGATTCAAGCGGTCGTACACAATCTGTATCCATGCCCAATAAATGTTTCAAATTAATCACTCTCTTGTTTCCTTTCTCATCTTCTACCTCTGTTACCACTTACCCCTGACACTTCCGAAAATGGGTTCTTACGCAATTCTTAATTCTTATGATGTCCTTTCCCCAGAAGTTTGTCGCAACATTTACGGAACACCCTGTACAGAGAGAATATTCAACTAACAGTAGTCGGAATTAAATTAGAATAACAGAAATTAAGGTATCTGCGGATAGTAATTGCAAAATATTCTAAAGATATTTTACTTATTTGCAATCGTTAGTATCAATGTAGCAACTTTTAGCATGTTTTAGAAGTTTATTATTTTTATTGTTATTAATTATGAATTTCATAACAGCATGAAAAGCCATTTTGACATCATTTTATTTTCTTCGTACTATTTTTTTCCTTAAATTCCTTATTGCTTTGTTTAAAGTGAAACAAATGGAAGATTAGGAAAGTAAGCGCGAAATAACTAGGCCAGATGAACATATTTTCAAAATGAGTAACAACACTTACAGGCACAATAAATCCTAAAATTTATCCAGAAAAGAAAATAGAGGTACAGTTAAAACTTATTCGTAACATGCAAGAAACGTCGAAGGTCATCAAAATCTCTTGCAGAGTAAAGTTTAAAGCACTAATCACCAGGCGAGAGAGTTAAATCGAAACAGCTTCATGATTCTGAACGTAACTCACAGCTACCTACTAACTTTAAGCTTATTTGTACCATGTCATTAAACAGAAGATATTTATGAATTTCAAGTAGTATTGTTATTAAGGAACACCCTGTACAGAGAGAATATTCAACTAACAGTAGTCGGAATTAAATTAGAATAACAGAAATTAAGGTATCTGCGGATAGTAATTGCAAAATATTCTAAAGATATTTTACTTATTTGCAATCGTTAGTATCAATGTAGCAACTTTTAGCATGTTTTAGAAGTTTATTATTTTTATTGTTATTAATTATGAATTTCATAACAGCATGAAAAGCCATTTTGACATCTGGGGAGATATCAAAAGTGTCATGTATCACGATCCTTTTGTGTCTGAAATGGATTTCGTGGTAAAACTCGCTTGCGCAGATGTTACAATCAAAGAAGCTGCCGATGTGTTTGAACATGTCCAGCAATCAATGGTCCGTCGGTGTCAGGCATGTTTGGTGTCTCAGGGTGCTTCGAGCATCTGGAATAACATAAAATTTTAAGTTTCCTTTAACTTCATACTAGCTATATTTTTAAAACTAAACTGATTCAAGAAAACTTTAGATATTTAATAATGATCTTTAAATTCTGAAAAAGCGCGCAGTTCTTTCCTATTTTCTGAAATTTAAGCTTTTCACTGTGCAACTCGCTTATAATGAGTCCTGATTTATAAGGTATTTATGAAATCCATAAGATATTTATGAATTTCAAGTAGTATTGTTTTTATTTTTCAAACTGCTCACATCCGAAAATATTTTATCTCAGGATAGAAATGCTGTTGTTGCTGAGAAAAGAAAATGGCCTAATGCTCGTATCCCATACACCATTGATTCAAAATTAAGTAAGTTACAAACTTTGGTGATTTTCCCAAGTTTAAGAGCTTACTGCTTTTTCCTATGTGTTGCATAAAATCAAAGAGAGATAAAAGGGGGAAAATGAACCGAAATTAAGGATTAAGGTATTATAGGAGTATAGCGGATAGAAAAAATCACTAACACAGGGTTTTACTAAAATTTATTTATATCAAGTATTTGAATTTCAAATTTCGTAATAATAAAAAGAATTTTATTAAAAAAACATTTTATAAATGCATATATACAAAATTTTTGGCTTTTGTAGCGAATGAAAGTATGGATGTAAAATTTTCTGTATTTTACAGAAGAATATTATTTTTTTATGCATTTATTACATTGTTGGTCATTAACATCTGTTGTAACATGAAGGAGAGAAAATAGCAGAATCTTATTTATAGTATACATAGCTTAATTGCTAAAATTAGAAGTGCGGGAGCCCTATGCCGTGCCATTAATAACGATGAATAAAAAATTAGTACAAACAAAACAATTATAATTAAATTATAAATTATGCGCACTTAAAGTTAAATAAAATATAGAAAATTATTTTCCTAGAGAAACGCAAGCACTTACAACTAAACCTTTAAAACATAAAATTTTAAGTTTCATTTAACTTCATACTAGCTATATTTTTAAAACTAAATTGATTCAAGAAAACTTTAGATATTTAATAATGATCTTTAAATTCTGAAAAAGCGCGCAGTTCTTTCCTATTTTCTGAAATTTAAGCTTTTCACTGTGCAACTCGCTTATAATGAGTCCTGATTTAATGAAAACCCGGATTTAACGAGGGAATTAAAAATACTAGGTTGATACGATGCTAAGTCTATGAAGGTACAGCTCACTTTTAACGAACAAACCCCGGTTATAAACAGTAATATTTTTGTGATTCATAAAATTACGACGCCTCATTCATTATAAAGAAAAAGCGTATATTTACTATAGCAATATCTAAAAAATGTGGCGTGGAAATTCATCACTACTACGGGGCCTCCCGAAACATTTTATCACATCTACGATGTCCGCCGAATGATCATTATGATGCCCATCGAACACTTGCATTTCTGAAATGTGTCCTCCGAGTAAAAACGTTGCCGATTCCTGGTATAAAATATACAGAAATTTGAAAAGATTACAGCAGAAATTAGTACACAACAGGAATTTTAATGTTAGTGCACTGTATTAGTTTTTTATCAATCTTTGTGTGTTTTTGATGTTAAGGTTTTAGAAATCAAATTTCCAAAATTTTTTAAAGAAGCAGAATCTTTATGTTTCTCTTTAAAATAATTAACCACAAAAGGAATATCAGTGTAGTTTTAAATACTGCATGATTTTAAAATATTCTTCCCTTTCTCTTGTTTGGATCTCTAACTGCTACAAAATGTGATTTTGCGATTATAAAGTTACATAATGTGATTTTTCAGAAAATGACATAATTTTGCGACAATACAATATATAAACAATAGCTTTGCTGGGTTTCCCTTAGTTCAGTTAACCTATTATTCAAATTTTCGTTGTCTTTCCTGAACTTCTCAATTTCCCCTCGCATTTCCTCGCCAGAACGTAAATTTAAAGTTAAGTGAAGTGAGTATTTAATCGAGCGACTCTTGGTGTTTTTCAGAGTGCGTTTTCGCTAGCCATTGCACCTTTTGTGTCTGACCTTGCTGTTACGCGGAATTGGAGAAACGCCTTTTATTCGTTTGAATAATTATCAGACCTGGTAGGTTGTCGAGTCAACCTAGTTAGCCGTAACTTAAAAGTTCAGTATCACTCTTTTAGACTTAAGTTGATTTGTGTAACAACGGTTAAGTTCCACCACAAGCTGTCGGTGTTACTGTAAAGCACGAAGTACGTGCTTTCTGTTCTTAGTTGAAAATAATAAATTTCAACCCTTTTTCTGTGCTGGTATTATTTCACGCCTGTGCGAGAGGTCGTCAGTTTCATTAGTAGGATCTAGATTAGTTTATGTGACCAAAGAGAGATAGATCCTATAGCTTCAGCTATTTGACATTGTAATATTCTACTTTGTTATTTGATTAAAAGCAGCTTATAAATAGTGCCTCCGTATTCGCCTGTGTTATATTCCAAGGCTTATTACGAATACGTGAAAGATGAGACAATAGCGGAAATTATATATAACACAAGGTATTCGTGTAAAATTATATAAATATGGTCAGGTTTAATTGGTAAATTATACGATAAGGCAGTTGTTTCAAATTTCATGTGGGCCGCATGCAGGATTTAAAAGCAATTGATAGGCCAATTTTTTTTTAACAAAATGAAAATATTTTTGTTTGCAAATTCAAAAATATTATAATAAATTTAAAATTTTGCTAAATATTTGTCAAAACATACATAAGCAATACTAATAATATCGAGAAGGAAAAAATGTCAAATTCAGATTTATATTTATTTTCTATGTGAAATCTAAAATTTGGTACCTACAAGACATTTTTGATGGTTACACTTTGTAAATCACATGTACTAACAACTAAATATTAAGTTTTAAGACTAATATTTATTTCAATTAATAGTAACAGATTTAATTAATCATTAAATAACTTACTTTAATTTAAACAAAAAATAATTTTAAAAAAATTGAAAATTTTCCAAGTTTTCAGAGAAAATTTTAAGTGGATAAATTTTTAAATGGGATAAAACTTGAGAATAAATGGTGATAACCTAGTTTATATTTCTTATGACTTTATAATGACTTTTCTTTGACGCATAAATACAAATACAGATGTTAGTGTGTAGATAATTATAAACTTCTTTATCTCTGACTACAGCTTAATTTTTGATGGCGTTTCGATTCTGAGAGAAGTCTTGGAGAGAAATTACTAGAAATTATCTTCATCACATATGGTACAGGTTAATCGGTCAGTCGGGTCTTTTTCTTTCTACTTTGCAACTGTAAAAAAGACTAATTCAGAAGTCAAGCAACAAAAATCAGCGTTATACCTACAAAATTTTCACAGGACTAGTTTCTATGGTTTTACCGAACCATCATCTTCAGCTGCAAAACCGCAAATGGTTGCAGCACATTTGCGGTTTTGCAGCTGAAGATGATGGTTCGGCAAAACCATCGAAACTAGTCCTGTGAAAATTTTGTAGGTATAACGCTGATTTTTGTTGTTTGACTTCTGAATTAGTATTTATTCGACGTGTTATTGTGTCTTAATTGTAAAAAAGACTGTTCAAGTATAAATGTATACCCAAACAAAGTTATTATTCTGAGTTCAAAAATTCGGCACTAAGCTTATTTATCGTTTGACAAATACCCATAAAAGTTTATAAAATCTGTATATTCAAATCTTTGAATAAGATTTACATCACATGGTAAATTAATTAGCTTCATTTATACATTTTCTGGTCCGTTATTCATGTTCGTTTCTAATGGTAATGAAAATACTGTAAACTCGGACTTCAAATACGTAAAATCTTTAAATATTACAATAAGTACATAATGGAAATGTATTCGCAAAAACTTGCTTCGAATGTTAAATGCAACCTGCGGGCTGCCAGTTTGAGATTACTGCAAGAAATTATATTGTAAGCTGTTTATATTTTATGACATACTGTAGTACTACATAAAGTAATGCAAAATAAACTTGTCTTATATGTACGGAACGTAACGGATTTAGACAGATTAGTCTAATCCTTGAAAAAATGAGTGAGAAAGAAAAAGATGCATTTTCTGTAATATGCAAAATGTACAATTTCAAGAAATAGTAGGGAGAAAAACTTTACTTTAACAGCAGAAAAATGAAATATGATTAGAGTGTCGCTGATGAGAATACAGAGAATGCTAGAAATAGTATAAGAGGTAAATTCTGAAGGAAAACGAGGAGGGACTGGAGTTAGAGAGTCCCTACGGATGCAATTACAGCTATCAAACTAAAATGTGCATCAGGGTAAGAACAATGAGTCAAACACCTGGTTTAAGAAAAAAAGAGATCCAGTAAGTCTTCCAAGATAGCACCTTTTGTCTCCGATGTTTAGTTACTGAGAGAAGATGATAGTATAGGGACATGCATGAACAGTTCCTCCCAATATTTCCCTGTATTGTGCTCCTTGTCAGTTGACGCGCACTTAAGAAGAACGTGAATTTCCTATCCTGTGTGGATAACGAATTGCAACCGCTGATACCAAAGCACTAGACACGATGGCAGTTACCCGTTCCTGGGCAATTCTCGGAATTTACTGTGCTTTTTACATGATAAACCAAATTTCAGTGATGTCCACTTTCAGTCACTATAAGTTGGGCCAAAAAGGAAAATAATGTACTTTAAGTGGAAATTTCTCTACCCACTCACTAAGCAAACAGGTCTAAGTAACAGGATGTGTGAGTGAAGAGCTTTTCAGTTACGAAAGTGAGCAGTTACGAAAAGAACTGTCTCAACTTCTACACATGTTGGTTTCCTAGGAGTAGTAACCGGAGGTAACCGGTAGGCGGAAGTGACGTCACAGAAAAGGGGCGTAGTCGCCGCCATCTTGAATCACGTGACAACCGGAAGTGACGACACCAGCGCCATCTTGTTTCACGTGATGGAATGACATCATCAAACTTTCGTTTTGATTCTGTGGCAACGATTTTATGTTTTCAAAGTTTTTATTTTTTGTGGCAACGACACTATTTTTTATGTTTATGGCAATGAGCTCTTAACCACGTGTTTGGAATGACATCACTTTTAATATATTATTTTTAATTATTTGACATGTGATTAATATTGTTTTGTTATTTGATTAATTTTTAATACGTCATTAATTTTAACTTTTTAATTATTAACTATTTAGTACATCATTATTTTACTTATTACCTTTAATGAATTTTTGTGGAAATTAATACTATTTTCCCTGAATTTTAAAAGTAACTCCACCGCTGGGATTCGAACTCGCTATCTCTGGGATGGGAGTCTAGCGCTTTACCGCTCGGCTACCCTGTCCTCTTATCAGACTTGTTATTTGAAACTCTCTTTGTCCCTTTGAGTTTTTGCACCATTGTTGACATAAGGCTGAAAGTCTGCGCATGCGCTTTGACATGAAAACCGCGTCACACATTTGTTTTTACACGACGGCTAGGATTTCTTTTGGCTTCTTAATCATTACTTTATTCATTGCTGTTTTAAATGTAAGATTTTCCCACGGTTTAATTTTTTTTATTAAGATATTTTTAATTGTTTTCAATTTTCATCTCATTCTTACTTTTTTTAAGTTATTAGTTAATTTATTAATTTTTATTTTTTTCCCTTTCCCAAACATAAATTTTATTTTTAACTTCAACAAAAGTGAATTTAAATTTTCTTTTTACTTTTTATCTTGCAAAGTTTATTTTTTTTTATATTTAATTTTCTTTTTGGTTTTACAAAAGAAATATTTATTTTTACGAATTGAATTTTTCTTTTTCACTTTTTTATTTTGCAAAAGTTTTTTTTTTTCCCAAAATTTATTCCTTTTCGTATTTTTACTTTAATTTACTTTAATTTTTTGTTTAAACTTTTTTTTGGTTTTACAAAAGAAATATTTATTTTTCCAAATTTAATTTTCCTTTCCGCTTTTTATTTTATAAAAAGTTGTTACTACATTTTTAACTTAATTTTTTTTACAAAAGTAATATTTAGTTTAATAATTTTAATTTTTTTGAGTTTTTTGTTTACACAAATGTTTTTTTGTTACATTTTTATTTTACCCTTAACTTTTTTTCCCTTGTTTTAAATACAATACGATGTTACATTTCCATTTCTCCAAAAGTAAACTTACCTACATTTCTGTGTCTTTGAAATTTTAAGCTGGAATTTACATGCATATAACTTCACTAGATAATATTTTCTGTAACATTAAGCCAATATACACAATGCTCTTTCTATATAGTTTAACTGGAATACTACATTTCTTACTTTTTTTACTACTAAGTTGGAGATACTCAGAACTTTTCCTTCTAATGCCTTGTACTAACTATTAATGCCTGTATTAACTTTTTTTGGCCAACTATACAAAACTTTGTTGATTCCCTTTTACACGTCTTACTTTTAATTCAAAGGATTCACCAAACTATGTCTGACAAATGTAATTTTTACACTTTCCATTTACACATTTACCCTTATATTTAACTTATAAAACATATTCATGTTGTATTTCTGATTCCTTTTCCCCATAATAAATACAGACTTACACATGTTTCTTTATTGTAAGACCTACTGACTTTAAATAAATCTTATAAGGAGCAATAAATTTTCATGGTATAAAGCCACTCAAACCAATGCATGGAACATTTCTACCCAGTTAAGTTTAGATACATAACAATAGTACTTCATTTCTTCTTATTTTACTCTACAGACATTTATACATATATATTCAGAACACTCCCTTTTATTCAGTAAGATTCATTTATACTACTAACACAAATTTTGCTAACTCTTTGAAATATTTTACAAAAATATCTTGTATTTTCTTGCACATATCCTACTTAAATCACCAAACATACACTGAAACCTTGATTTTTTCCTTCATGTGAAAACGTCACTCGGATTCTTAATATGATTCCACCATTTACCGCAGAACTTTATAAACACTACTCTATTTCAACTTATCACAGCCTAACTCTCTTAACAAGGTACAGAAGATTGAATTATATTTTAACTACAGAGAAGAATATCCACATTGTGTCGTATTATTTTAAATTTGAATTATAGTCACATTTTGTGAAGGAGAACTTAATGTCTATAATACACATGGAATTAATATTCAGCCATGAAAATGAAACTTTATCGCCTTTTTCCCAATTTGGAATATAAAAATTTGTTAACTTGGAATATTTTTAACGTATTTATTGTAACTTAACTGAAAAAGACCCATATTTCATATTGTCAATAATTTATTTAGCACTGAACTCTTACAGCCTTTTGAGAACGAAATTTAATTTATCATACCTGACAAATGACTCCTACGTAGTTGTGATACATTACACGAAATATTGAGCAGAGTTCCAAATAATGATCTAACATAGTAATTAACATAAAAGACCTAACACAAATAATTTTAAGATAGAAATTTCAAACTGACATTGCTTAATAATGAACTTTTACAGCTTTTTTAACATTTAACTTCTCATAGATAATAAATAAAATTACACACAAATAATTATACAAAATAGGTAATAATGACAGAAAGTACAAATAAGGATCTACTATAGTCACCAACTTTAAAAATTTTAACGCATTTTGAATATGTCATAAGAAAGACCACACTTTTTTGAAAAGCATTATTTTAATTAAACATTGGAACCACGCAGTGCAGCGCACATGTATAACATTTTTATTTATCATGAGCATGACACATAATAAGTAAATAAAATTTTCACAAAGTACGAAACACATTTCACTTTTAACTGAACTGTACTCTTAAGAAAAATGCAGTATGGAATGCTTAGAACACTCAGTGCCACAGTTCCTCATTTCCCTACGCATTGACCAAAATATACATGTACTTTAAAATCAGTCAAACAAATTCAAATGTTAGTATTCAAAGAGGAATACTTCACAAATTAGATAAAAGAGAGGTACACAATGAACTTGAGTGATAAATACAGAAAAGCATGTAAGGACCGAGAAAAAGATGTATTCGTGGAGAACGTTTTAAGATAAACTTGCTCTATTTTTGCACATGGGTTACATTTTGCATTACAGATTAAGGAAACATTCAAGATAATTCCTGTATAACTAGGGATTTTCACACGTTAGTAATGTAATTTATTAGAACAGTGACAGACATATAGGACAACTATGCCATTTCCACGGAAAACAATTTTCCCCCAAGGCAGACTTTAACAGTGAAATATAAAATGGAATAAGGAAATGCCCTATTTCCAAAAAAATTAGTATCTGAGTATGCAAAAACATGAACAAGAAATGAATATTTTTCTGAAAATGTTCCGAATGGAATAAGTCGGGACTAGTTTCATGAACAGAGCATGAAAAATAATGATGAATTTTTAATTTATTTTGTCTGTAGTACATTTACTTATGCTAAAATCTTCCATTTGGTTGACTGTACTTTACATTTAGACGCAAGTTGATAAATCAGAGTGATTTTGTGTTTTAAAGCTTCAGATTCAGAAATATTACAACTTCAGAAATAATAAAACTCAAAAGCAAAAAGATTAAAACGACAAGAGAATATACTGCAAGCAAGCGAACGTGATAAATGACTGTTTGGGCTGAATTTCATGAATTCATAGATGGGGTGCAAAATTTTAATGCACTGTATATGAACTATTTTTCAAATGTATTACGATCACCAACTTTACATAGACTTTAAGTAAACATTTCATGTTAATTTACCATTTTTTCCTGAGATTTATCTACGTATTTACTAAATTTTTGCATTTTGTTTATAAATATAATACCAAAAGGACATAAGAGAACATTTGTTTCTTGAAAATGTCCATAATTTTACCCAACTGTTATTTCTTTCATAGCTTTGAAGTAACCTATTAAACATATAGTTATCTTGTATTGACCAGACAGCCGTTGGTCTTGCCAATGTCTGAGTTAAGTCACAAAGCTAGGGAATTTAAGGAATATTTTACCAGTACGGAGAACTTCTTACGGCGTTTTTGATGAAAATTGACCGAATTTAGTAGTTCATTTCTAACCTATGAGCCTTTAACTATTTTTTTTTTATTCGAAAAAAACACACCAGAAATTATCCTCAAGATTTTCCATACAGATTTTCCATGTACTACTTTTCATGAAATTACATTTCCAGTGAAATTTGATTCATTGTCCAGATAGTTAAATGTTTGTTATTTTTTCGCATACGAATGCATTTCGTGTCTCACATACGCTGATTACATATGATTTAACAAAATTACAAACGAGTTAGAAGTTAAGTGAATATTTCCTGAAATACTGTACATTTCATTTCGGAAAGTTTACACGAGTATCTTCATTTTGAATCCTATAATGTTTCTTTTCCCCCATCCAAAGTAAATTTAGAGTAAAAAATTTTCAGTTTGGACGAAAGTTATTTACCGATGGTTGTGACGTGTTCGTGTTTTCATATATTGTTTTTTGTGAAGTACCTTATCGATAACCTTTTGAACACTTTGAATATTACGGCCACTGCAAATCATTGAATTTTCATAAATTTTCTTATTTATCTTTTACAAGTCCTTGTAAAGATTTGGGAACAAATTTTTATTAAATAGTTGTATTGTATGATTTAATAACTTTTTACACGTTTGGAAGATTTAACTTCAACAACACTACCACACTGAATCAGAAATTAAGAAAAGAAATGGAATTTTTTTTATCTTAGTATACTACAGGAATAGATAATTTTTCTCTAATGTATTCGAATGTACTAGATAATGGAGACTTTTAACACAGATCATACAGACTTTGAATATTTTCTCTAAGTCACCAAAAATTGCATTGTCATAGATTTTTCTCATAAAGTCTATTTCTTTCTTAAAAGAAGTTTATATACTAATTTCATTAGAAACATATCTAAGAAAATATCTGACATTCATAAGAAAATCAGCGCTTGTTTCTTTACTAAATTTGTACTTTCTGACTTCATTCTACTGAAACGAAAATATTCATAACTTATTGCGAAGAAAAATGTTATACTTTTTGATTAATTTTCATACCACAGTATTATCTTTGAAATTTTTTTTTCTAGTCCACTGTTAATATATTGCTAATTTTCATACGTGACAAAAAAACTCAGTTTAGAAACTTTTCTACTTAAAACCTTGTATTGCATTGCTGAACCGGGGCCATGCTTTCATTTTTATCACATATCATGCGAACATTTAAAAAAAAGCATATTTTTTCCTTCTGTTAGCACAATTTTTAACCAACATTTTACTATTACAGAGACTTCTTTAGTAAAATCTCAAGTGTTAAATTGAACGTTTCATTACTAATTTTGAAGATTCTGGATATATCCTACTTAAAAGTTTATAACCGATTAGCAAAATAATTTATATATGTTGTGCTCTTGGTAAATTTTTAAATCGTTGTTCAACTATAACACTTGATTTCTAGTGAAGTATCGAAATGATTATTTATAAATCGAAATGATTACAAATATATAAATTTTTAGGAAAATTTTGCATGTTTTCTATTTTGGTAATGATACTGGTAAGTTAGGAAAATTTTCTGTACTGAACATATGTGTCTACGAAATTCTTTGGAAAAAGCAGAAAGTAAATAATCATTTCGATACTTCACTAGAAATCAAGTGTTATACTTGAACAACGATTTAAAAATTTACCAAGAGCACAACGAAGTACATACATAAATTATTTTGCTAATCGGTTATAAACTTTTAAGTAGGATATATCCAGAATCTTCAAAATTAGTAATGAAACGTTCAATTTAACACTTGAGATTTTACTAAAGAAGTCTCTGTAATAGTAAAATGTTGGTTAAAAATTGTGCTAACAGAAGGAAAAAATATGCTTTTTTTTAAATGTTCGCATGATATGTGATAAAAATGAAAGCATGGCCCCGGTTCAGCAATGCAATACAAGGTTTTAAGTAGAAAAGTTTCTAAACTGAGTTTTTTTGTCACGTATGAAAATTAGCAATATATTAACAGTGGACTAGAAAAAAAAATTTCAAAGATAATACTGTGGTATGAAAATTAATCAAAAAGTATAACATTTTTCTTCGCAATAAGTTATGAATATTTTCGTTTCAGTAGAATGAAGTCAGAAAGTACAAATTTAGTAAAGAAACAAGCGCTGATTTTCTTATGAATGTCAGATATTTTCTTAGATATGTTTCTAATGAAATTAGTATATAAACTTCTTTTAAGAAAGAAATAGACTTTATGAGAAAAATCTATGACAATGCAATTTTTGGTGACTTAGAGAAAATATTCAAAGTCTGTATGATCTGTGTTAAAAGTCTCCATTATCTAGTACATTCGAATACATTAGAGAAAAATTATCTATTCCTGTAGTATACTAAGATAAAAAAAATTCCATTTCTTTTCTTAATTTCTGATTCAGTGTGGTAGTGTTGTTGAAGTTAAATCTTCCAAACGTGTAAAAAGTTATTAAATCATACAATACAACTATTTAATAAAAATTTGTTCCCAAATCTTTACAAGGACTTGTAAAAGATAAATAAGAAAATTTATGAAAATTCAATGATTTGCAGTGGCCGTAATATTCAAAGTGTTCAAAAGGTTATCGATAAGGTACTTCACAAAAAACAATATATGAAAACACGAACACGTCACAACCATCGGTAAATAACTTTCGTCCAAACTGAAAATTTTTTACTCTAAATTTACTTTGGATGGGGGAAAAGAAACATTATAGGATTCAAAATGAAGATACTCGTGTAAACTTTCCGAAATGAAATGTACAGTATTTCAGGAAATATTCACTTAACTTCTAACTCGTTTGTAATTTTGTTAAATCATATGTAATCAGCGTATGTGAGACACGAAATGCATTCGTATGCGAAAAAATAACAAACATTTAACTATCTGGACAATGAATCAAATTTCACTGGAAATGTAATTTCATGAAAAGTAGTACATGGAAAATCTGTATGGAAAATCTTGAGGATAATTTCTGGTGTGTTTTTTTCGAATAAAAAAAAAATAGTTAAAGGCTCATAGGTTAGAAATGAACTACTAAATTCGGTCAATTTTCATCAAAAACGCCGTAAGAAGTTCTCCGTACTGGTAAAATATTCCTTAAATTCCCTAGCTTTGTGACTTAACTCAGACATTGGCAAGACCAACGGCTGTCTGGTCAATACAAGATAACTATATGTTTAATAGGTTACTTCAAAGCTATGAAAGAAATAACAGTTGGGTAAAATTATGGACATTTTCAAGAAACAAATGTTCTCTTATGTCCTTTTGGTATTATATTTATAAACAAAATGCAAAAATTTAGTAAATACGTAGATAAATCTCAGGAAAAAATGGTAAATTAACATGAAATGTTTACTTAAAGTCTATGTAAAGTTGGTGATCGTAATACATTTGAAAAATAGTTCATATACAGTGCATTAAAATTTTGCACCCCATCTATGAATTCATGAAATTCAGCCCAAACAGTCATTTATCACGTTCGCTTGCTTGCAGTATATTCTCTTGTCGTTTTAATCTTTTTGCTTTTGAGTTTTATTATTTCTGAAGTTGTAATATTTCTGAATCTGAAGCTTTAAAACACAAAATCACTCTGATTTATCAACTTGCGTCTAAATGTAAAGTACAGTCAACCAAATGGAAGATTTTAGCATAAGTAAATGTACTACAGACAAAATAAATTAAAAATTCATCATTATTTTTCATGCTCTGTTCATGAAACTAGTCCCGACTTATTCCATTCGGAACATTTTCAGAAAAATATTCATTTCTTGTTCATGTTTTTGCATACTCAGATACTAATTTTTTTGGAAATAGGGCATTTCCTTATTCCATTTTATATTTCACTGTTAAAGTCTGCCTTGGGGGAAAATTGTTTTCCGTGGAAATGGCATAGTTGTCCTATATGTCTGTCACTGTTCTAATAAATTACATTACTAACGTGTGAAAATCCCTAGTTATACAGGAATTATCTTGAATGTTTCCTTAATCTGTAATGCAAAATGTAACCCATGTGCAAAAATAGAGCAAGTTTATCTTAAAACGTTCTCCACGAATACATCTTTTTCTCGGTCCTTACATGCTTTTCTGTATTTATCACTCAAGTTCATTGTGTACCTCTCTTTTATCTAATTTGTGAAGTATTCCTCTTTGAATACTAACATTTGAATTTGTTTGACTGATTTTAAAGTACATGTATATTTTGGTCAATGCGTAGGGAAATGAGGAACTGTGGCACTGAGTGTTCTAAGCATTCCATACTGCATTTTTCTTAAGAGTACAGTTCAGTTAAAAGTGAAATGTGTTTCGTACTTTGTGAAAATTTTATTTACTTATTATGTGTCATGCTCATGATAAATAAAAATGTTATACATGTGCGCTGCACTGCGTGGTTCCAATGTTTAATTAAAATAATGCTTTTCAAAAAAGTGTGGTCTTTCTTATGACATATTCAAAATGCGTTAAAATTTTTAAAGTTGGTGACTATAGTAGATCCTTATTTGTACTTTCTGTCATTATTACCTATTTTGTATAATTATTTGTGTGTAATTTTATTTATTATCTATGAGAAGTTAAATGTTAAAAAAGCTGTAAAAGTTCATTATTAAGCAATGTCAGTTTGAAATTTCTATCTTAAAATTATTTGTGTTAGGTCTTTTATGTTAATTACTATGTTAGATCATTATTTGGAACTCTGCTCAATATTTCGTGTAATGTATCACAACTACGTAGGAGTCATTTGTCAGGTATGATAAATTAAATTTCGTTCTCAAAAGGCTGTAAGAGTTCAGTGCTAAATAAATTATTGACAATATGAAATATGGGTCTTTTTCAGTTAAGTTACAATAAATACGTTAAAAATATTCCAAGTTAACAAATTTTTATATTCCAAATTGGGAAAAAGGCGATAAAGTTTCATTTTCATGGCTGAATATTAATTCCATGTGTATTATAGACATTAAGTTCTCCTTCACAAAATGTGACTATAATTCAAATTTAAAATAATACGACACAATGTGGATATTCTTCTCTGTAGTTAAAATATAATTCAATCTTCTGTACCTTGTTAAGAGAGTTAGGCTGTGATAAGTTGAAATAGAGTAGTGTTTATAAAGTTCTGCGGTAAATGGTGGAATCATATTAAGAATCCGAGTGACGTTTTCACATGAAGGAAAAAATCAAGGTTTCAGTGTATGTTTGGTGATTTAAGTAGGATATGTGCAAGAAAATACAAGATATTTTTGTAAAATATTTCAAAGAGTTAGCAAAATTTGTGTTAGTAGTATAAATGAATCTTACTGAATAAAAGGGAGTGTTCTGAATATATATGTATAAATGTCTGTAGAGTAAAATAAGAAGAAATGAAGTACTATTGTTATGTATCTAAACTTAACTGGGTAGAAATGTTCCATGCATTGGTTTGAGTGGCTTTATACCATGAAAATTTATTGCTCCTTATAAGATTTATTTAAAGTCAGTAGGTCTTACAATAAAGAAACATGTGTAAGTCTGTATTTATTATGGGGAAAAGGAATCAGAAATACAACATGAATATGTTTTATAAGTTAAATATAAGGGTAAATGTGTAAATGGAAAGTGTAAAAATTACATTTGTCAGACATAGTTTGGTGAATCCTTTGAATTAAAAGTAAGACGTGTAAAAGGGAATCAACAAAGTTTTGTATAGTTGGCCAAAAAAAGTTAATACAGGCATTAATAGTTAGTACAAGGCATTAGAAGGAAAAGTTCTGAGTATCTCCAACTTAGTAGTAAAAAAAGTAAGAAATGTAGTATTCCAGTTAAACTATATAGAAAGAGCATTGTGTATATTGGCTTAATGTTACAGAAAATATTATCTAGTGAAGTTATATGCATGTAAATTCCAGCTTAAAATTTCAAAGACACAGAAATGTAGGTAAGTTTACTTTTGGAGAAATGGAAATGTAACATCGTATTGTATTTAAAACAAGGGAAAAAAAGTTAAGGGTAAAATAAAAATGTAACAAAAAAACATTTGTGTAAACAAAAAACTCAAAAAAATTAAAATTATTAAACTAAATATTACTTTTGTAAAAAAAATTAAGTTAAAAATGTAGTAACAACTTTTTATAAAATAAAAAGCGGAAAGGAAAATTAAATTTGGAAAAATAAATATTTCTTTTGTAAAACCAAAAAAAAGTTTAAACAAAAAATTAAAGTAAATTAAAGTAAAAATACGAAAAGGAATAAATTTTGGGAAAAAAAAAAAACTTTTGCAAAATAAAAAAGTGAAAAAGAAAAATTCAATTCGTAAATAAAAATATTACTTTTGTAAAACCAAAAAGAAAGTTAAACAAAAAATTAAAATAAAGTAAAAATACAAAAAGGAAAAAATTTTAGAAAAAAAAAAACTTTTGCAAAATAAAAAAGTGAAAAGGAAAAATTCAATTCGTAAAAATAAATATTACTTTTGTAAAACCAAAAAGAAAATTAAATATAAAAAAAAATAAACTTTGCAAGATAAAAAGTAAAAAGAAAATTTAAATTCACTTTTGTTGAAGTTAAAAATAAAATTTATGTTTGGGAAAGGGAAAAAAATAAAAATTAATAAATTAACTAATAACTTAAAAAAAGTAAGAATGAGATGAAAATTGAAAACAATTAAAAATATCTTAATAAAAAAATTAAACCGTGGGAAAATCTTACATTTAAAACAGCAATGAATAAAGTAATGATTAAGAAGCCAAAAGAAATCCTAGCCGTCGTGTAAAAACAAATGTGTGACGCGGTTTTCATGTCAAAGCGCATGCGCAGACTTTCAGCCTTATGTCATCAATGTTGCAAAAACTCAAAGGGACAAAGAGAGTTTCAAATAACAAGTCTGATAAGAGGACAGGGTAGCCGAGCGGTAAAGCGCTAGACTCCCATCCCAGAGATAGCGAGTTCGAATCCCAGCGGTGGAGTTACTTTTAAAATTCAGGGAAAATAATATTAATTTCCACAAAAATTCATTAAAGGTAATAAGTAAAATAATGATGTACTAAATAGTTAATAATTAAAAAATTAAAATTAATGACGTATTAAAAATTAATCAAATAACAAAATAATATTAATCACATGTCAAATAATTAAAAATAATAAATTAAAAGTGATGTCATTCCAAACACGTGGTTAAGAGCTCATTGCCATAAACATAAAAAATAGTGTCGTTGCCACAAAAAATAAAAACTTTGAAAACATAAAATCGTTGCCACAGAATCAAAACGAAAGTTTGATGATGTCATTCCATCACGCGAAACAAGATGGCGCTGGTGTCGTCACTTCCGGTTGTCACGTGATTCAAGATGGCGGCGACTACGCCCCTTTTCTGTGACGTCACTTCCGCCTAACGGTTACCTCCGGTTACTACTCCTAGGGAAATAAAGCACTCTTAGTGTTACTTACGGTTAAAATAAGACGCAGCATTTTGTATCGGAGACGATCAGGACAGCACACACAACGTGCGGTTATGCATTATCTCATTAGAAGATGGTCTCTAGCAGGTCTCTAATATAGGACATCACCATGGACCTAATACATTAGAAATATAACTACGGTCGTCTATATTACCGTCTCTGAGAACAAGAAGTAAAAGAGTTGTACATACACTTCATACCAGCATGTTAGTCCATATGACAATGATGAATAGAAGCTGGTAACGTTCTTCCTCTCAGTTCTTCTACACACGGTTACTTAACGTGATACTGTACACGGATACTGGATTCGTCTGAAAAAATGGTGTAGTGCCACTGCTGTGTCCAGTGTTGTTGTCCGTCGCACTACTGTAAGCACGCTGTCTTTGTTACAGCGTCGAGTGAAGTAGTAACAATTATTGCTGTGCTGGCAGTCTGTTGGTCTGCAGACGTTGTCATAGTGTAAATGTGGACGGCACTTGTTGTCTTGCACGAGAGCCAGATTCCTAACTCAAAGTATGTGACATGACTGTACGATCCCGCAAGGCTGAGAGGTTTCTCATAACTTTATTAAACACTATATACGGCCCGAGAGGATATGACGTTTCTGTCTGGTGCTAATTGCCCGAGACTGCCGAAATTCTGTATAGCGTCCATTGCCTTCACTCTCATTTGCAAAATTCTGGACCCATCAATTCTATTTTTGCCTGAAAGCCCTAGGATTCCGACCTAGGATCCTAGTGACGGATGATAAAGCACAGTTCCGAAAGGCCACGGTCCTGCCTCGGTCGAATTCCGACATGCGCTGATAAGTGTTTCTCCTTCTTATCCGAGGCATATTATCCCCTGTAGTTGTTTCTGTAGGTTGAGAACCTCTAAATTGTACCTACCGAGTAGCCACTGAACACATATTTTAAACATTTTTGATTTCTTCATTCACTACGATATGTAGAGTTCCTCTGCCATTATCCATTTTATGTTATACTTCATTGAAGATAATGCTTCAGTTTTTTAGCAGCAAGTTGGACACTCGGCTCATATACTCCTCACTGCTGACCTGTTCATGCTGTTTCGCTTCACAGTACTTAGATTTCCCGGGTTTAAGTTCTTAATCCAGTTAAATACGGAAATTCATGCAGAAACTTTTCACCACATAAGCCGCTAGCTGTTTGTAAATTGGTGCTGTTGGCTGTCTGTCTCTCCAGAAAAACCACGAAATTATCTTTTGACCAGGTGTTTAACTGTTTGCTTCGCTGGAAGCATAATCAGTATAGAACGTAATAACATTTTTTATTAATCATAAGTAAAAGTTTTCGTAAAGTTTATTTGCTTAAAATTTACTACTATTGTAATTGCTATATAATATGCTTTTAGCAAAATCTTATTTATTTTTGAGCAAGTTTTTTTTCATAAATTCATAACACACTATATTTAACACCAATGGATCTTATTATGTTAAAAATGATGATAATTTTACTATCTGCTGCGATTTACATATTACTTTTCTCTTAACAGAAAAACAAGAATCCTTAATCAAAGAAGCCATGGATCATTATGCTAATAAGACATGCATTCGCTTCGTTCCGAGAAAAGACGAAAAGCAGTATGTGAACATCTTGAAAGGAAAAAGGTAACTGAATAACATTCCAATTCTTTGGCTGGTTTTAGGCCAATTCCAATTCTTAAACCAGTTTTGACAAGATTACTACGCTTTTGTATATGCCATATACGATCTGTTGATTAGTTAACCAACATCTGATGATCTTGTGCGAGTTATCTATAAGTTATTCATATCCAATTTTTAGCAATTCAACTTTACTTATCTTGGAATTTAAATAAATGGCGTAGCTAGAGCTTTCGGTGCCCGAAGCGATCTATTTACCTCTCCTTTCACTTCCTAACAAATAGAAATTCTGTATTTATTTTTGAAAGAATACTTTAATTTCAATATCTCAAGGTGTTATTTTGTATTTGTTTTTCTATTAGCAAATAGTCGATGATATTCTGAAGGTTTGTTTGATTAATCCAATCGCTGTTCTGAAAATAGTCAGTTTTAGATCCTAGTTGTTTCTTAATGTATTTGCTCTCATACAAAATTTCCTCTCATAACAAATAATACAGTTTATGTTGTTCTAAAAGAAGTAATATAGTTTACGAAATTTCCTGTCATAGCAAGTAATGTAGCAAATAAAAGAATATTTTCAGAAATATTTAGAACTGCTTTCTGGAGACCGCAATTCTAGAAGTATTTCTTTCGCAGTGAGGAAGTCGTATTTATTGACGTCACTGTGTTCATAATTTGATTGACTTTCGTATTTTTTATTCAAAAGTTTCGATGGAGTAAGAGAAGCGTAGAAAGAACATGAAGATGTTGAAATCTTGCTATAATTTCTTTGAATACTCTATACAGTGTAGAAACAAATCTTTTTTTAGTTCCATATGAAATTCAGCAACTCGTGTTATTTCACCTCAACAGTGGGTGTGTAAATAAAATGAAATAATACCGGAAGTTCGGCTTTGGATCAAATCCCCCCCCAAAAAAAAACAAAGGCTGGGTGCGTGCGTTGTAAGCATGCAGTATTTATCCTTACAATAGTAGCTTAAAGATTAAAGAGTGTTTAATCGTTAAGTTACTACTTCACTAGTTTTATAGCAGCTTAACAAGTTTTCTCTAAATTTGTTAAAAAAAATTGGCATTGAAGCAGCTTCCCTGCTTTATGGATTTTTATAATATAAAAAGAAGCAATGAAACAATGTTATGCATTAAAAGGCATCAAAATATTTTCTATTGGCATCACGCAAAAAATACAATTCCAAAGTAAATACTTCCAAATATTATTTACAAGGAGCAATATTTCTTTTTAAGGTAGGCTTTATGGAAATAAAAAAAAAACTTAAAACTGCGCAAAACATCATATCTATTTTTAAATGAAAATATGAAATACGAAAGATGTTTTCCCCTTGCGCGTTTTCTCCGCGATGTCGTAACGTAAGGTATATAACGTTTTATTCAAGTGTTACACATGAATACGAAACAGGGATCCTTTTGCATGTGAATATGAGTTATTTCACAGTTTCCAACTCTTTTATTCTTCGGGAAGCATTTCTTCCGTTTAGCAAATAAATGCTTTACTAATGCAATAAATTCCAAGCCATTTCTGTACTTCGAAGATCCATGTAACTAACCCATATGTCTGTATAACAGCATTTCGCAAAGGCTTTCACCTCTATGGGAGAGCAAAGTTGGTTGAAACTACAGATGACCATTTTGAGGAGCTTTCAGTACCTATGAACAAAGAAAGATAAATAGAATGTGACAAAATTAAAATGAGGAGCCTGACAAAATTTAAGTTGTCACTGGTCACCATTTTTCTAGACCTGTTATTTTTATGTAAAATGGATTTCTAAACATATTATTTATTTAGCTAATCGTGACAAGCATTTTTAATTGATCATCATGATTTATTACAAAAAGCTTCTATTTCTGAACTATTGTGTTCCCGGAGCTCTTGGCGGTTGTCACGTCTGCCAGCCCACTTGAAACGCCTCTTTCACTATTATTCGGTTTGTTGAGGTCCTACGGGAGATTAGTTTTCCATGAATGTACCACCATCTTTATAAAGTGTCTTCTCCTTAATTTGAATTTTGCTCCTGGCATTGTCGCCGAAAGTCTTTGTATTTTCAGAATGTCATGTACGAACTTTTCTAATGGCTTTCGCTCAGTTGTCACCGCACGTTTACAAAATTTGATGCATTATTTTACATAAAAGCAGTCTCAAAGTTCGTATTATTTCCGGCCCCCGAAAACAAATCCACCACATTTTATGCTACTTAATCACAGGCGGTCGACAGAAATTCATGCACACGCATGAAGACGTCTAACTCCAGCTCACTTAAAGCTAATTTGTTTTCTTAATTAGTTTTGTGGAATAAAATGTCTAGTGCTGATTCCATTTCAAAAGTAATAACTGCAGTACATAAATAAACTGCTACATGATGTAAGAGAAACATAGTTTAACGCCAGAAATATGAAATATAACATTATATTAATAGTTTTATTTATTTACTTGTTGATTTTATTTTTCAGTTGCTATTCTCATGTTGGCAGAACTTCCAGAGCACAACCCTTGTCCTTAGGACCGAAATGCTATAAGTTTGGCATTATCGTTCATGAGTTGGGTCATGCAGTTGGATTCTTTCACGAACATTCACGATCTGATCGGGATGATTACATTAACATTCACTACGAGAATATACAACCTGGTAACTAGTATACTTCATGCCTAATCTATGTTCATTTTACCACTGAGAATAATTTAAAATAGAATTATTATTAGCATTATACTCCTTAATAAGGGCAGCATTCAGCTAGAAACATTAGAATCTTGTTCCATAATCTACCAGAATTTAATAAGTTTTGTCAAGTCCTAAAGTTATTCATATTCTTTTATGTCCATATCAACGCTAATAGTTTTTGAGAAAAAAATTATATAATTTTGATGAAATATGACAAACTTACTCGTATGCTTGCAAAGTGATAAATGCTTTTGCTTTAAAAGCTAACAAGCAGAAAACAATATTTCTGCAATTTAATAGTCCACCAACTACCGAGTGGCTAAAGAAGCAGAATACTCGCAGTTTGTCCCGTGTTCCGTTCCTAAAAGAGTTGGTTATTAGAAGTTTCATGGTTTTTTTTTTTTTTTTTGTGCGTAATATAAATATAGTATCCTAAATCAAGCTCTTTTTCTCCGCAAGTTATCTTAGTTATGCATTCTTTTCTTAGTAGTTAATCCACATATGCTCTGTCAAACAAATCAAAAACTAATATATAATTTCTAAGAAGATATTTCCTTCTGTCAAGTTGTATTAATGGATTCACTATCATCTACTTTATAACTTATAGAGTCTTGTATTCTTTGGCAACATAAACTAATGAGCTCTAGAAAGACTGTAGAAGAATTATCCTGAGATATTGATAGCCGATAAAGTCAGAAGAAGGGTGTAAATGACCCTTTATTCAATGACCAAAAAGTTTCACAGACGGCCCAACTTGGGCTTACATAAGCCAAAACTTCTGGCTTAACTTATAACAAGTAATGTTGAACTTAAAATAAAATATAATTAAATCAGCCTAACGGCTCATAGGATAGGAGCACTCAACGTCACAGAATCAGATCGCAATTAAGTAACAGCGTGCCCTTCAAGTAGGCATACACGCTCGGAAATCAACTTCCGAAATCTTGACTTAAATAACAGATCTTTCTCCCTTAATTTGAATAAACGCGTGTTAGCTGATTAACTTCTGGCAGGAAAACGTGGATAAAAAGAAGAATGAAAGGAAAGTTGTTTTAACTAAAAATTGACTATTAGTCAAAATAAATGAATGCTGCATACAAACTGCATACATCATATGAGCCTTAAAATGTTTGGGGCTGTGGAAATTATTCTCGCTTAAATTTAGGACGAAACTATGCAAAATTGTATTGTAACACTATTCGAAAAACTCCATAATTGAACCAGCTTCTTTTAACCCATCTATCCGCTTCATGAGGGTGTTCATGTCCTGGAGATTGCAACTGAAACATAGCAATACCTTCCGTTCAGAGATTAATACAATTTTATAGTTTATTTGAATTCTTAATATACATAAATTCACAAAATCACGGAGACTGTTAATATAATCTAGCACTTTCATCTTATACTTCGGAATCAACATTCTCATAATCATAATGTTTTATGTTCATGCTGTTTCAAAACCAATAGAACTAACTTTAAAGGTTGATGCAACATACCTAATCAGGCGCTCTTAGTCACAAATTTCGTGGTCCCCCGTTAAGCTTTTAGGCGACAGCAGTACATTCCAGTTTTCTCACACATACGTTTTTTCTCAATGCGAAGACATATGATGATTTCCACCTTAGTCGTATACCAATCTATTCCAAGTTGCTAATGATGGTGCATAAGAATGAATTGAGAATTTAACTGCAAGTATCCTGCAGATAATGATGACGTGACTGGCTTAAAAAAGGTTTATGACTCTAGAGCTGAGATGATGAAGCGTATATAACTCTAAAATTCAGCCTAATTGTCATACTATGGGAAATTAATATTAATAAATTTGCAGTGTTGAGTCAGCTTCGTAAATTAGCTTTGTTTTCCAGGAGGTTCGAGTAAATTTGGTTTCATAATCTAACAGTAAAATCCAGCCAGATTGTCAATCTATAAAAGGGGGAAAATAATAAAATTTAATAAAATTATTTCTGAATTATTTTGACAGTACCTTTATAATTTCAAAACATTGAACTTTAAAAAACAACTCTGAAGAATTCTTTAAAAAAATTACGGTAAGCAGTTACTTTTATTTACTGAGCTAGTTCTCTCTTTATTTCTCTTTTTTATGAGCCAAACCTAAATAGCCTCTATAATATTGTCATTGATATTGTTTAAATGATTGTGGTGAAATATATGAAAACTATCTGTCTAATGGAAGGAGGGCCTTCTTGGAAAACTTACGGGGAAAACTGGAAAATTCACGAAAATTCACAGATTCTCATTCTCAAGATTCGTCGAAACTATAATCACTCTGTTTTTACAAAAAGCTGACAAGGATTGTCAGAAAAGTTGAATGGCTGGACATGATTCGAAGCAACATAAAAACACCGATACATTAATTTTTGCATGCACATAAATTTATATCTACTTGCCTGATAAAAAAACATATTATTCCTCGGCCCCCGCTGATCTGTTCGTGCTCTGTTAAATATAGCATAGAATAATTCCTTTAATTTACACACCGTGGATAAAGGATTGAGTAGATTAATGAATTTCATTGTTATGTCTTTGAGTTTTATTTACGAATTTCCTTTTCTAATTTTGGCCGACCAGTGGCTGAGCTGTAACGTCGGTGAGCACTGGCAGTTCGGTCCGAGACTCGACTCCAGCGAACGAGCTGGCCGCTCATTCGCGGGATACAAAAGTATGTGCGAATCGCAAGCATCTGCAGCTAAGCGTTCGCGGATTCTTCGAATTATCAAATATGCAAAAATGTTGTTTTGAGCGTTGCCAGGGATTGACTAATATAACAAATATGTAAATTTCTGTTTTAAATTTATAAAAAGAGTAACTAACGTTCATGAAATGTTTAAAAAAATATTTTGGGTTACCTGCACTGTCTCTGTCTTGCAGTTTCGAGAGATTTGAAGTTTCTTGCTGTGTCCGAGTGTCAGTCGACCACCTACCGAGCGAATGCACGAAATGACGAAGAAAGTCCACGAGTTCGTTTTTCTGTGTTAAACTAGACAGAAAGCTGAAACAAAAAATACGTCGTGTTAGACTTCAGGAGAAAAGCATCTGGTTAGTCTTGTATGAAAATTCAAGACCATGTACCGCTGTTCATGCAAAGCAGTTCTCGGTAAAACAGTCCAACGTAAAGAGACTACGGCTGTTCTACTCTTCTGGCAATATCAGATTATATTCTGTTTCTTAAAATTGCTATAAAAGGGTACTAAGTTTCTGATGTACATGACGTTAAATGGGCGCCAGCGGAGTTTCGACGTGTACGTTCATATGACTATGAAAACTTGTTTCAAGAATTAGTACATTTATGCACTAGAGTGTATAGCTGCTGGAAAGTGATTCTTTGGAAGAATGTTATTTTCATTATTTGTTTTTTAGCTCTAACATCAATCCTGGAATGTGTAATACAAACATTTTTAAGTAGGATCTATAAGGAAACAGTTGGAAAAATCGCATTAAACGTTAGGTAACGATCGAAAGGTACGATCTAAATGTTTAATGATACATCTATGATTTCCATATGCGTAAATAAATTCTCAGAAGGCGAGAAATCACTCTTTTTCATGATCAGTGATATAGTAATTCTACCTAATAGTCTATCAGAATTGAATGATTCTAAAATTCACGGAGATACTGTGCGTTCTATTATAAGAAAAAAAAAAAAAAGAATGTGTTTAATGATACAACTTAAGACAATTTCTGGTTATTGCAACATTACTGAATGTGTAAAATAATTTAGCTCGCATCAAGGAACGAATAATTACTTCCACAGGTAGAATTCGAATTGTTAGGAACAGTTGGCATTTTGAATACAATTTCCATGTGTAGGTCGAAAACTTTGCTTTGGTTTGATAACAAAAAGATATTTTAATTTTCTGTGTTTTTCTCACGAACGGATTATTTTCTAGGAGCAGATTTTAAAGAATTTATATGTTATAAACAAACAGCGAATCTGTGATTTGAAGTCCTTAAAAAAATTTTTAATTTCGCTGAATCAAGGAAATCGTATTATCTAGTAAGCTATAATGTAATGTTCGAAAAGTAATTCTCTTTATATGAATAATATCGCACGTCTTATTTCACATTATATTTATGCATGTATATCTATTTTATCCTAAACGTTTTGCTAAAATTAGGCTATTAATACTCAAGGTAATGAATAATTTTAAAGCAACTGAAATTTTAAACGTCAATTTTTTTTTTTTTTTTTTTAATTTAAAAGCTTGTTTCTGAAATGCAAATAGTTTCTCTAAAGTAAGCGGTCAGACATTAATGTTCGACATGAGTTAAGGTCTCCCATGAAACATCTTGCATAGCTGTAACTTCCTATAAATTTATTTTAGGAATATTTCGAACATTACTTCAGGCTTCAACCATTTAAGACAATGAAAATCCATTTGCCCGAATTTCAGGGAATATATCTCAAAAGACTTGCTTCCATCTCGGAATATTTTAATGTTTTTGAGAAAACATCGTTAACTATTGCTGGTTTCATAAGATTTTCCAAGACGGCCCTTTATTTCAATATTGTGTATGGTGTATGGTGTATTTAATTATGGCAAAGCACACTAGGGCTATCTGCCTAAGGGGAGGGATGCCTTCGTGGAGGACTTTCTAAGGGAAACTGGCTCGTATACACGTTACACATGGGGAAAACCACGAAAACACCCATGCAGCTAGCCCGTTCGCGGGATTCGAACCTCTTATTTCAATATGACATAACACTTTTTTTTCATTTATATCAAACTTCTTTTCTCCTACTTGTGCATAATGTACCAGTTTAAACTAACTATGCAACTCCTTCTAACTAGACCCATGTTTAAGACTTGTAGAACAGGCATTCAATCATAACGCTTTAAACATCACTTTATACCTTTTGAATTTGTCCGTTGCCATATTTCTGCATATTTGTATTTCTTCTCCCGTCACCTGGAGAAATTCTAGTACTTTTTTCCTAATCATATTATTTCAGAAAGATATGTGAGGCTTATCCACGCATGTAGTCTATATATGCTTAAATACGATAAATAAATAAACTGCTAATAATGTACACTGAAAAAAAAAAAAAAAAAGTTCTATATCTCCCCTTCTACTGGGCCAATTGACAAAATTCAAATTGCATTTTTCATGTCTCGAAAGCGCGACATAGGATATATATTACATTTATATATAGCTTTGTTCTAACATAGGTATTTTGACACCAAATCGGGCTTTTTCTGAAATAACATACCAATTTTTTTGCGTGTTTCGATTTTATGACTCAAATTATGCCTAGATATTAAATTTTGTAAAGTTTGGTGCGAAATTTGCGGAGAAATTCAAAAATTTATCTTGGCGAAATTTTTTTCAGTTTCGGCAAGAATAATTCACTTGGCGAACTTCTTAATATACGGCAACTAATTTTCCTTTTCCTTCTACTATACCCGAACGGAAAAAAGGGACCTCCTTCCTACCTTTTTAGTACATTGTACATGAGTGGAAAAAAGTCACTTCGTTCCTACTTTCAAATAATTTGAACAAAGTGTCTAAACCTTATTTGAGGTTTTATCGCTTTAAAAAAATATTGCAAATTTGAAAACGCGCCAATATATAAATTCACGTATATATATATATTTTCCGAAGATGACATATATTTTCCGATAAAATTTCCGAAAATATCTCGGAAATTTTGAATAAAAACTGTGATTTTTTGCAGGTATGCTTAGAAATCCGTCTACTTTAAGATAATGGTAAAAAATTTATAGATTATAATTAATTTTTTTTTGAAAAATGTATAAATATTATTTTAAAATAAAACAAATCATAAAAAATGGGTGAGTTTTATTTGGAATGAACCTGAATTTCGAAATGTGAATGAACCTGAATTTTTTATCAAATACATTTAATAAAAAAGAGATATTATTAAATATATATAACATTTAGGAGCTAAAGTTTTAAGAACTATTTTTTTTTAAACCATTCGTGCGATTTTTACAAAACTTGGTAGTTTGGCGTAATTTGAGTTGTAGAATAGAAATATGGAAAAAACCTTGATATGTTATATCAGAAAAAGTCCGATTTTGTGTCAAAATACCTATTTTAGAACAATGGTATATATAAATCTAATACATATCCTAAGTCGCGCTTTCGAGACATGAAAAACACAAGTTGAATTTTGTCAATCGGCCCAGTAGAACGCGAGATATAGATCTGTCCCCCCCCCTTTTTTTTTTTTTTTTTGCTCAGTGTACATTTTCTAACATGTGAAACAATATTTGGTTAATTATATTTTTAAAATATGTGTTCTTAAACTTAATATGTTTCACAAACTATAATCAATCAAAAAATGGACTGTATTCCTACACTTTTATTTTATTACACTTGTCAGCGATGCGAAATAATTGATACAAAATAAGCGAGCCATTCTACATGGCTGTCACAAACACAATTCTATCAATCAATTATCTTGTTGCCACACATAAAGTTCAAAACTAAAGGAAGAAAAACAAAAGGAATTTACGCTGTTTGCAACAATAAAATGAAGCAAACGATACTCACATAAACATCCTGGCCCTCGTTGAAATCCCAGGGGATTTCAACAGTTGGAGCATTTTGAAACTTCTTAGTCTGTAATAAAGATAAACATAAGAAAAATAATACAAAATATTATATGCGAAGCAGTTCATAGTTTTTTAGTCTGAATAGGAAGAGGACACAATTTCACGACTGGTCGTTTTATGACACCATGACCAGTTTTAATACTAACAACTCTGACTCTTTGATCTGAGCCCGGATGAACAGCAATTATTCTCCCTAGCCTCCATTTAAGAGGCGGAAGGTTGTCTTCTTTGATGAGGACTAAGTCATTGACTTCTAAATTGTTTTGACTTTTTTGCCATTTAGGTCTTTGTTGAAGCTGAGACAGGTATTCTCAACTCCATCTTTTCCAGAAGTGCTGAAAAATAAACTGTCTCACATGCCATCTGTCAATGTGATTGAAGGAACTATAATTTAGGTCTGGTTCAGGTATGGCAGTTAAAGACGTTCCTATTAGGAAATGACCAGGTGTTAATGCAGTTAAATCATTTAGATTAGCCGAAGTTGGACACAATGGCCTAGAGTTGAGACAAGCCTCAACCTGCGCTATCAAGGTCTGAAATTCCGGATAGGTCAGCACAGTATCACCAACAGTCCTTTTTAGATGTAATTTCATTGACTTTACTGCCGATTCCCATAGTCCACCAAAATGGGGAGATGATGGCGGGTTGAATATCCATTTTATTTCCTCTAAAGACAAAAATTTTTGAATTTCTTGATTTTGCTTACATTGCAAAAAACATTTTCTGATTTCTTTGTCTGCACCTTTAAAGTTAGTACCGCAGTCGCTATAAATCTCAAATGGTTTCCCTCTTCTTGCAATAAATCGTTTCAATGCACTTAAAAATGCTTTTGTTGACAAATCTTCTACCACTTCAAGATTGATTACAAAACACACAAATAAGCATACGTAATATTTAAATGATTTTTGTCCACGTCCTGCACGATGTTTAATCATGAACGGTCCAGAAAAATCTATTCCAGTTCGATGAAATGGTCGCGATTGTGTTACTCTAGATTCCGGTAGATCAGCCATTATTTGACTTGCAGTTTTAGCTCTAATTTTCAACACGTGATACAAGATCTTACTACTTTTCGGATAGCAGATCTAGCAGCTATGATCCAAAATTGCTGTCTAATTAAAGATAGAAGAAGTTCCGGTGCTGCATGCAGATATTTGACATGAAAGTGTCTAATTATGATTTCTGTCAGATTGTGTTTTGAAGGTAATAAGATTGGATGTTTTTCATTTTCTGATAGTTGCGCATTTTTCAGTCTTCCTCCTACACGTAACACTTTGTTGTCATCTAAAATTGGACACAAGCTAAGGAGGTTGCTGTTTGTAGGTAAGTCCTTTCCCAACTCCAAACATTGAATTTCTTTAAAAAAGTGAAATCGCTGTATTATTCGGACAATACAGAAAGTTACAGCTCGAATTTCATTACTAGATAAAAAAGACGTATTTCTTTCTAGATATGCTACTTTAGAATTCGATATGAATCTTAATATCCAAGCAAATATGCGTTGTAACTTTGGAAATGAAGATATATTTGATATAATAGCAAGTTCCTGTACAGGTTCAGAAACTACAAATGAGACTGTTTTACGTGTATCTGGTAATGCCTCTTCATCTATAAGAATATTTTTAGACAAGGCAATCTCACTGCACTTTAACCAAGAAGGACCATTCCACCACAATTGATGAGATAATAGTTCTGCAGGACTATAATGTTTGCTTAAATGTATACGTATCAAAGCTGTTAAATTTATGGATGCATGTAAGGAAAGTTTGAAAGACACCATTTCAAGACCTAGTTATGCTAGTGTGGTGGCGCCATCTGATGTTACAAGGATTAATGAAAAATCCTTGATTTCTTCGAATTGTTGTTTAATTGTAGACTCTGAAAACTGCTCTTCTGACGATGTTAAGAAAGTTATTGAACTAAAAATTAATCCATTAGAAGCTAAGTTAGGTGTATATACTTTAAAAAATATTGGAAAAGATAAAGTCTTGGTTAAGTGTTTGACAGAAAATGATCGGAATCGACTTCAAGCCGAGATTAATGAAAAGGCTCCGGAAATAAACATGTCCTTGCCAAAAAAGAGGAATCCTGTTTTACTTGTAAAAAATGTGCCAAATGAAATACCCAATGAAGATCTTCTGAAAGTAATTTTTGAACAAAATTCCGAAGTTGTTGAATCTGATGAAAACAGAAGTATATGTAGAGTTCGATTTACTTTAAAAACCTTCCAGTTCACGAGGCACGTTGTGATTGAAACGCACGCCATGGTTCGTAAACGTATTCTGAATCAAGCCAGGTTGAAAATTAATTGGAGTATATGTGAAACTGACGATTTTATTATCATCAATAGATGTTTTAAGTGTCTTGGGTATGTGGTGATGGCGATAAGGAGCGCGCCTTGCGCCCTCCGATAAGTGTGGCAACCCTAGAGGAGAAGTTTCTTACGAGTAGCGAGCAGAGCGAAACAGGCAGGCAGGCTGTCGGGCAGTGTGCGCGAAGTTCCTAAATAAAGCTTAATTTTTATTGTGCACTATGTCTTGTTAATATTATATTAATGCAGTAAGAACATAATCTGTGATATGGAATTCGAGGATTGGTGGTAAAAACATAACAGGAAATTACCATAATGGTAACCCGGACTGTGTTAAATCGTATGAACAGTTCTCAAGCACTTTCGGTTTTGACTACAAGCCATCACTCAAGATCTCCAAACCAGAAGTAATGGATTACATCGGTTTTCATCCTCCGAATCACAGATGAGTACTAATTATAGATCATTTTATAACTCTGTTTTCTACTTATCATTTAATTTAATTTTCTTTAGTTAAATTTTTGCTTTTATTTTGGCTTAAAAACCTTGCACAATGTCTGATGTTCATGCCGTCCAAATTCCGGTTTATAACCGATCAGACCCCTCTTTATGGTTTATTATGTGTGAAAGTACCTTTGCTCTTGCCACTCCCAAACCTATCACAGAATCCATTACTAAATATTATTATGTAGTTGCTCATCTTCCTCCAGATATTGCATCAATAGTACGGGATTTACTTATGAAACCAGACCCTATTGATCCATATGCAAAGCTTAAAACTGAGTTAATAAATCGTTCAGGAGAATCTTCTCAGCAAGAAATTCGCCAATTATTATCTGGAGAAGAATTAGGTTCTCGAAAACCTTCCGATTTGCTTAGAAATATGAAAGGTCGAGCAGAATCTTTAAATGTTCCTGATAACTTAATGTTAGAATTATTCCTTCAACGTTTGCCTTCGACTGTTCAGTCTATTTTGGCAGCGGTTTCCAATTTAACTGTAGATAAAGCTGCAGAAATTGCCGACAGAATTTTAGAAGTAAATCCAACCCCAGGGACTTGTGCCGTTTCTCGCACAGTCGATCAGTCTCTTGAGGATAAATTATTTAAACAAATAGAAAAATTAAACAAACGTATTGATCGCATTTCTCTTTCTCGTGGTCGCTCGCCAAATCGCGGAGATTGCAATAAGGAAAGAAGCAATTCCAAAAGGAGAGATTATTCTGTTTGCTGGTATCATAGACGTTTTGGGAAAAAGTGTAGAGATGACAAATGTACAAAACCTTGTTCATGGCAGGGAAACGAAACCAGCAAAGAATAGAGGTGACTTATTCTTTGCCTCAAGTTTCACGTCGCCTGTTCGTTCGTGACCGTAGAACAAACCTTTTATTCTTGGTCGATACCGGCTCTGACGTGTCCTTACTTCCAGCAAATAATTCTCAAAAACGGAATTCGTCCCAACAAACACTTTTCGCTGCTAATTCTTCTACTATTCATGTTTATGGTCAAAAAACACTTTCTTTGGATTTCAAATTAAGACGACAGTTTACATGGACTTTTCTTATAGCAAATGTTAGTACACCCATTCTTGGAGCAGATTTTCTCCATTTCTTTGAATTGGTGCCTGATCTCAGAAACAAATGTCTCAAAGATTTAAAAACGCATTTTAAAACCGTCGGTTGCGTGAAAAATGCAAGCATTTATTCAGTAAAAACTGTATTTAGTGATACACCATATCACAAAATTTTAATAGAATTTCCTTCAGTTACTAGATTACCAGATACCAACCAACCTGTTAAACACAACACCGTTCATTATATCATAACTAAAGGTCCACCTGTGGTTGCAAAACCTCGTCGGTTAGCTCCAGATCGCTTAAAAATAGCAAAACAAGAATTTCAAACTATGATGCAATTGGGGCATTTGAGACCTTCGAGCAGCAATTATGCATCCCCACTTCACATGGTTCCAAAAAAGGGAAGTCTGGAATGGAGACCTGTAGGAGATTATCGAGCATTGAACGCTCAAACAATAAAAGACAAATACCCTATTCCATGTTTAGCCGATTTTACTGCTGCATTGCACGGTGCTAAAATTTTTAGTCATGTCGACCTGATTAAGGCATACCATCAAATACCAATTAACCCAGCCGACATCCACAAAACCGCCATATGCACACCATTCGGTTTATTCGAAAGTATCCGTATGCAATTCGGCTTATGCAATGCATCTGCGACTTTTCAACGTTTTATAGATGAAGTCACGCGGGATTTAGAAGGCGTTTACGCTTTTGTCGATGACTTGCTCATAGCCTCTAAAGATTCTGAGGAACATTGCAGGCATTTGAAAGCTTTATTTTCCAAACTTCAGGAATATGGACTTTGCATAAATGTTTCAAAATGCACCTTTGGTCAAACATCTATTGATTTCTTAGGTTTTCACCTTAGTGAAAACGGAATTGAACCTCTTCCTGACAAAGTCAAATGTATTTTAGATTTTCCTCAACCTACCACTCTCACTCAGCTTCGCCGATTTTTAGGCATGTTTAACTTTTATAGATGTTTCATACCTAAAGCAGCACATATTCTTTCTCCTTTAATAAAATTGTTAGAAGGCTATATTAATAAAAAGAAATCTCGTTCTCGTGTTCAGGATTCATCCCCACAATTAAATTGGAACGAGAATGCTGAACAAGCCTTTATTGCTGCCAAAAATGCCATTGCTCAGGCTACCCTTTTGAGACACCCTATTCCCGGAGCCCAGCTAAGTATCTGGGTAGATGCCTCAGACGTCGCAATCGGCGGCACACTTATGCAGTTGTCTCAACAAACATGGGAACCTATAGCATTTTTCTCTATGAAACTCAATAAAAGTCAACAGAAATGGTCCGCGTACGATAGGGAATTATTTTCTATTTATTCTGCAATTAAGAAATTCCGACACATGTTAGAGGGCAGAAATTTTATAATTTATACGGATCAAAAACCGTTAATATACGCTTTTAAACAGAACCCTCATAAATGTTCACCTCGACAATTGCGACATTTAGATTTTATTTCTCAGTACTCTACTGATATTAGGCATGTGCAAGGTTCAAAAAACGTCGTTGCTGACGCTCTTTCAAGAATCGAAATTGATTCCCATAACAAAATCTCCATTTTTGGATTTTAAAAAATTTTCGGAAGCTCAACGGCATGATCCGGAGGTACAAGACCTTCTCAAAAACAACACATCATCTTTGAAACTGGAATTTAAACCGTGCCAATATTCTGATGGTAATATTCTTTGTGACATATCAACAGACATTCCTCGTCCATTTGTTCCGAATTCCTTTCGCAGACTCATCTTTAATCATCTGCATAATCTGTCACATCCAGGAATTGCAGCTACTACGAAGCTTATTTGTTCTCGTTATGTATGGCCCGATATGAAACGTCATATCAAAAATTGGGTGAAATCCTGTGAATCTTGCCAAAAATCGAAAATTACTAGGCATACTAAAGCACCACTGGGCACATTCTCTCTTCCTGATGCACGTTTTTCAGAAATCCATATGGATATCGTCGGACCGTTACCTCCATCAGAAGGCAATGTGTACCTTTTGACTCTAATAGATAGATTCTCCAGATGGCCTGAAGCCATTCCCATCCCGGATATGAAAACGGAAACCATTTGCAGAGCCATTTTCAACTGTTGGATATCTCGTTTTGGGTGCCCATCGATCATAACAACAGACCAAGGTTCTCAAATGAGATCCGCACTTTTTGCAGAATTTACGCGCATTTTAGGTACGAACAGAATCACAACAACAGCCTATCATCCAATGTCCAACGGCATTGTTGAACGATTTCATCGACATTTAAAATCTTCTCTCAAGGCTCACGAGACCAATAACTGGACTGAAACACTACCAGTTGTTATGCTTGGTATTCGGACAGCCGTAAAGGAGGATCTACAGTCATCTTGTGCTGAACTGGTGTACGGCACAACTCTCAAGCTGCCTAGTGATATGATAACGTCATCTAAGATATCTCCGTATGACACACAATTTATCACGAATCTTAGGCATAGAATGCAACAATTGAATCCAATAGCAACATCTGCACATTGCCAAGAAAAATGTTACGTAAGTGCTACCTTAAAGTCGTGTACGCATGTATACTTACGTGTCGATCGAGTAAAGCCACCTCTGTGCCAACCATATACAGGTCCGCATAAAGTCCTTTCTAGAACAGACAAAACTTTCACAATTGATGTTAACGGTCTGAAATCTACTGTGTCTATAGACCGTGTGAAACCAGCCTATTTGCTTTCGGACTCTAATTTGCCTGAACTAAAAACAAATAAAGACTTAAAGACAGTTCAGCAGAATAAATCTGCAAACGAACTCTCTAAGACACAAACTGTCACCAGATCGGGAAGACATGTTCACTTCCCTAAGAAACTTGCTTCTTACATAACAATTTAAAACACTTTTTTTAAATTCATATCTTAACATATTTCTTGTTATTTCATGTTTATTATATGTGTCAATACCTTGTTATATATTGAATTTCATTTTGATCTTTTCTAATTTTATATTTTAATTTTGTAATCATGTAAAAATACCCGACAGTTCGGATACTCTGAGATAATTTCATAACCTATGTCGTTCCTTTGAATAGCCATTAAAGGAACTGGGGGGAAACTCTGTGGTGATGGCGATAAGGAGCGCGCCTTGCGCCCTCCGATAAGTGTGGCAACCCTAGAGGAGAAGTTTCTTACGAGTAGCGAGCAGAGCGAAACAGGCAGGCAGGCTGTCGGGCAGTGTGCGCGAAGTTCCTAAATAAAGCTTAATTTTTATTGTGCACTATGTCTTGTTAATATTATATTAATGCAGTAAGAACATAATCTGTGATATGGAATTCGAGGATTGGTGGTAAAAACATAACCGGAAATCACTATAGGTACAACCATCGTGCTGATGAATGTCGTGAGCGAACAGCCTGTTTTAACTGTTCTGGAGAACACAAGGCAAGGGATTGTTCGAATAGGAATGTTGTAGCTTGTATAAATTGCACCCGCTTCAATCATAAAACAAATAACAGCTATAAAAGAGTGAATGTTAATCACAAACCCTTTTCAGAATGCTGTCCTAGTCATGAATTTATGAGAAGGAACATTCAATCTCGAATTGATTATGGCTAGATTGGCTAGACGCGTTCTAAAGTGTGTGCAGTTAAATCTTCATAAATCCAAATCTGCGACACAACAGCTAATTTTAAATATGGAAGCTGATGATATTGACTGTGCTTTGGTTCGGGAACCTCATTATTACAAGAATTTTCTTCCAGGATATCCTGGCACTTATAGACTTTATTGTGATCCTAATTCTGACAATGTAAAGGCGGCAATCATTATTCGATCACGTGATCTATCAACATTTCTGGATTATAAAAATACGGATTATAATATGGTCACCTTGGATATTACTGTTGGCTCAACTGTGCTCACTCTTTTTTCATACTATTTTGAACCCTCAAGAAACATTGACTTAGACCTTCATAAAATTAGTCAAGTCTTTATGTCCAAAAATCTTAATCGACTGGTTTGGTGTATGGACTCTAATGGCAAATCTGAATTATGGTTTAGTCCCTATTCAGACTCTCGTGGAGACAAACTGAGTGAATTTATTTCTGCCAACAACCTATTTGTTATTAATGAAGATTATGGACCTACGTTTCAGGCAACTCAGGGTTCTAGTTATATTGATGTTACTGCTATTGGTTTAGATCTTCTCCAGGATGTTTCGAGTTGGCGGCTGTCTGAAAAAGAATCCCTTTCTGATCACATGATGATTGAATTTGAATTTTGTCTCTCTACGTTCTTACGATCTCAAATGTTCCTTTTAAAATCTTCAATACAGGGAAAGCAAATTGGGATCGTTTTCGAAAATTTTGTTCTTCTCGCATCACCCGTTTCATTGATATTCTAAACGACTGTACTGACGGTTCTCGCCTAAATACTCTTGTTGAGAATTTTAGTTCTGTTCTTCTCCAGGCATCTCAAATTTCCATACCTGTTAGGAATCATGGTAAGCACAATGTTCCTTGGTGGTCTGCCGAAATCTTTTGTATGAGAAAGAGGCTTAATGCCTCTAGGCGTAGATTTCAGCATTGTAAAAATCCGCCTCTTAGAGAACTTTATAAAAGTAAATATCTTGAATATAGAAAAGTTTACAATCTAAAGCTTGCCGATGCTAAATCTCAGTCTTGGAAAACATTTCTTTCGACCATTGATGTTCACAATGTATGGAAAAAGATTTACACGTATGGAGTTAAAAGAGATTTCATGAAAAAAATTGAAATAACTGGTATTTGTCTTTCCACTGGAGAGACAACCAACTCTTTAGAAGAGACAATTACTGCTGTGCTTCAGAAATCTTTCCCCTCGGATCTAGAGGAAACTGATGATGATTTGAATGAGGAATACCGTCAAGCTGCGCGTACTGTTTATTCTTCTTTTGTAGATTCTATGTTTACTTGTGATGAAGTTAATACAGTTATTTCTATGCTGGAACCAAATAAATCACCTGGTCCTGACTCTATTTCGAATAAGATTATTAAACAGTTTCATTTAATGTTTCCTCGATTTCTCCATAAACTTTTTAACGTTTGCCTAAATGTTGGCATTTTCCCACGTGTTTGGAAACATGCTCAAGTAATTCTTATTCCTAAAGGAAATGAGTCTAGGATTCCTCACCTAGATAACCTTAGATGTATAAGCTTACTTCCTGTTTTGGGTAAGTGCTTGGAAAAACTTTTTATTAACAGAATTTGCTGGTATCTCCGTCATGGAGACCTTCTTTCTGGTAATCAGTATGGTTTTACACCTCAAAAAAGTTCTGAAGACGCTCTTTTACGTTTGAATGAAATTGTTCAGAGAGGGAAAAAGAAAAACTTGCACACTATTTTGGTCTTTTTGGATATTAAAGGCGCCTTCGACTATGCGTGGTGGCCTTGTATTCTCAATCTGCTAAAAAAAGTAGAACTTCCAATGAATATTTTTTCACTTGCTGCTGATTTTTTAAATGATCGGGTGGCCAAATTGCAATTGGGCTCGGCTTCTGCAATCCGTCACCTTGAAAGGGGTTGCCCTCAAGGTTCTGTTTCAGGACCTACGTTTTGGAATATTATTATTAATGATCTCCTATTAAAACTGGAAAATCTTGCTTGTTGTGATACTATAGCCTTTGCAGATGATGTTTTGTTTTGCTTCCAGAGTAGGGACCTTTCTGCTACTTTTTTACAGGCACAAGAGACTTTAAATTTCGCCTCCAACTGGTCAAAAGGTTTTAAATTAGATTTTAATCCTGACAAAACCAGGGTTATGATTATTGAAAAGCGAAACATCTGTTATGATGCATTTCAGTTATCTCTCGATGGCACCCCTTTGACTGTGGTAAAGCAAATGAAATATCTTGGGGTTTTTCTTGACTGTAAATTTTCTTGGAAATAACACTTAACTTATGTATCAGAGAAATGTGATAGATTACAGCGTGGATTAAGTTGTATTGCACGTAACACATACGGTATTAATTACAACGTTCATTCGCTCATCTATAAACAAGGAATTGCACCCTTTATTATGTATGGCTCTAGAGCCTGGGGTATATCGCTCAAGAAGAAGATAAATTATAGATTTTTACGACGCGTTCAAAGACGGATACTTCTGCGGGTCATATGTGGATATCGTACCATAAGCTATGAGTCTGTTTATGCAATTTCTGGCTTTCCTCCAATTGACATTGCCATTCTTCATTCTATTGCTTATAAGAAAAATATTTCTGCTTCTACAGTCTCTCAGCATGACTGTATTTTACCTCTATCTGATCTCCCTCATCCTTCAGAAAGAAATGCTATTAATTTTATTCAGTTTAGCAATAAAATTGTGGGTGATTCGCCTGTAACTTGCTATACTGATGGCAGCAAAATTGATGGCAAGGTTGGTCTCGCATTTGTTGTCTTCAAAAATGGTCTTGAATTTGAGCACTTTCAATTTAGAATCAGAGATGAATCTACCGATTTCATAGCTGAACTTTTGTGCATAAACGTCGCCGTCAAATGGGTCTCTAAACAAAATAGTGCTGTTTCAGACTATCTCATTTGTACTGATTCCCTTTCATCCTTGGAGATCTTAAAATGTATTTCTTCTTCTAATAATATCATTATCAAGATTCAAAAAGAATTGAAGAATCTAAAGGATAAAAATATTTCGGTTTCATTTTCATTTGTTCGTGGTCATACAGGTGTTGTTGGGAACGAACGAGCCGATTTCCTTGCTAAGACTGCGACTAAGCGGGAAATTGACACTTTTGTCAATATCCCTAATTCCTTCTATAAGAAGGTCATGTATGAAAGCATTGTGGAGTCGTGGAATCACGAATTCATTAATTAGTTTAACATTAATGTCAGAGTTATTGCAAGTTTTGATATAAATAACTGCTGCATAACCTCTTTCAGACGCATCACAAAATCCGTGAAGTTCACATCGAAAATAATCAGGTAGCAGAATTTTCCTAGGTATATTTATAGAATTCAAAAGTTTAACTTCTCTACATATATTTCTCCAATTTCGATCAATCTCTTCTGTTACAGGATCATCCCATGATAACTGTAATTTCCACAATTGCTGTAGGATCATTTTAGCGAGAATTACAAAAGGAGCTATCCACCCCAATGGATCGAATAGTTTTGCTACGAATGACAAAATAATTCTTTTAGTCGGAACACTTTGATACTCTATTACACCGACATTACATTTGAAGTCATCATTTTCCGGATGCCATTCCAATCCCAGAACTTTCAATGGTTTGTCTTCTATTACACGATGAATATTGTCACTATCTGTGTTTGTTAAGCCAGAGGTTTTTAACAACAACGGTTCACTTGTCGACCATTTGTGAAGCTCAAAGCCACCACTTTTTAGCAGATGTTGCAATTCGTCTATCAATGCAATACCTTCCGAACTATCTTTTACACCAGTTAACATATCATCAACATAAAAATCTCTTAAAACTATATTCTTTGCCTTTGGAAAGTTCAATCCTTCATCAATCGCTAACTGACTCAAAACTTTGGTTGCAAGATATGGAGCAGCTGCAGTTCCATATGTAACTGTTTTCAAACGACAAACTTGTATTTGCTTATACGGGCTATATCTCCATAATATTCTCTGAAAATCTCTATCTTTTTCATGAACCTTTATCTGTCTGTACATCATTTTAATATCAGCGGTTATTGCAATGTTATGAAGTCTAAATCTTAGTAAAATACAAATTAAGTCATCTTGTATTTTTGGGCCTATCATTAGTGTATCATTTAAAGAAACACCTGTGGTTGTTTTAGCGCTCGCATCGAAAACAACTCTCAATTTTGTTGTTAAGCTAGAGTCCTTCAACACAAAGTGATGTGGGATATAATAGTGTTTATTCTCTAATTCATAATCTGTGTCTGGCACTAATTCTACGTGTTCTAGTGAAAAGTACTCTTTCATAAACTGAATAAACTGGTTGTAAATTTCTTTCATAGATAACAGCCTCTTCTCCAAGTATTGAAATCTTCTGTACGCCACTTCACGGGAGTCACCTAGAATATCTCTATTATGTTTGAATGGTAATGCAACTGAATAACGACCTGATGTGTCTCTAAAATGCGAGTTTTTAAAATGTTCTTCACAAAGTTTTTCTTCATTTGTTAAAGGTTGTACATTTGGAAACTTTTCTAACTCCCAGAAAGAATTTACTAACTCATCTGTGTTTGTATTCAAATGATTTACATATACTGGCTCAAAATTTGTAGATTCAAAATTTGTAGTACCCGAAATTATCCATCCCAACCTCGAATTTAGAGCAAATGGTAGATCAGGACCACGTTTGACAATTTCTCCCGTCATTAAATGCAGAAATACATTTACTTCAAATAAAATGTCAACTGGTTGTGACTTGTAAAATAATGGATCAGCTAATTGTAAATCACTGAAGTTATTGAAGATGATTGATGGCAAAGATACATAGGGAATGTTATCTGTCACCTTGTCCAGTACAAACGCTGATGTTGATACACGAATATCACTTTTAAAATGAGAAGTGAATACTAAATCGACTTCCCCGTTACTTATAGTATTAAATTCTCCTAGACATGATACAGAAATGGAATTATCTTTCACTCGTAATCCTAATTTCATCACACAATCCCTTGAAATAAATGATCTCTGAGATCCAGTGTCACATAAACATCTACACTTCACAAATTGTTGCTTAGAATTTTGAACTTTTATTAAAGCAGTACACAATAAAATGTGACTGGTTTGATTACCTTTTGCATTCGAATCATAATGAGAGGCACAAACAGTGGCTGAAACGTCCTTAGGACTCGTTAATTCATCTTTTTTAATGATAGATTGCGTAGGCGGAGATATACTGTTTAACTGAATTTTATTCTTTGAATTATTTACAGTGTGCAAAATACTGTGATGCTTCTTAAAGCAATGTTGACATGTATTTAAACTCTTGCATGTTTTGAGCAAGTGCATATTAGATAAACAATTAAAACAGTAACGATTAGATTTTACAAAATCTATCCTTTGCTGAACCGATAAATTTAGAAATTTCGAACATTTGGCTAAACTATGATCTTCTTTACAATAACCACAACCCAAAGTAGCAACCAGAACATTATTCTTATTTTGAAACACAGATTTAGGTACCTTATTACTTGTTGATTTGCTATTTTGAAATGTTCTTGCATAGTTTTTTAGGAATTCAATTAAAGTCGTAAGTTTTGGAATTTCATTAGATTTTAACTGACGTTCCCACCATAATTTTGTAGAAGGGTCTAATTTTTGCAAAATTAAATAAGTAATTAAAGTGTCACCAAAATTATCAATGGTTTAATTCAATACTTCTAAAGAACGAATTACTTCATTAATATTGTCAACTAAATTTAAAACAGCAAATGCTGATTCATTTTGAATAGTTGGTAAACTTAAAAAACGTTTAATATATGCAAAAATTTGTTCTCTCTTATTTGAATATCTTTCGTCTAACAGATTCCATGCTATTTCAAAATTACAATCCGAAATTTGAATGGTTTGAATAATGCGATATGCTTCATCTTTCAACGAAGCCTTCAAATACTGCAATTTTTGAGAATTAGATAAATTTGTATTATTTCTTACACAAGCACTGAAAAGATCTTTAAAAGCTATCCATTCTGTAATATTACCACCAAAAGTCGGTAATGTTAACTTGGGTAATTTAATATTGTCAAGAACCTGTTCTGAAATTACACTATTAGAATTATTTTTATTATTTTTTAATATTTTTTCACCTTTAAATTTCCACAAATAAATTTTATCTGTGTACTCCTGAACATTATCTATTTCGTTTTCTAATTCTTTAGTATCTGTAATTAAACTTTCGATTTCAGAATCAAGCTTCCTTAACTCAGTTTCTTTTTGTGTCAATAATTCAACACATTCCTCTAGTTCTATTAAATTAATTTCATCTGCAGTTAAAATAGTTTCAATTTTCTTTACATAATTAGTAACACTCCTGCGTAAGACCGCTCTTTTTGTTTTAAAAGTTATAAGTTCACTCATAATTGATCAATTCAAAAACAGAAATTGTTCTTAAATCACTTAACACTATTATTAAAATGAAATCGAATTCTATGTTGTATTACAAGATTGTTCTTAAAATTTAACAACAAATTAAACGAATTTTTGTTCAAAATCCACTTACCTCACAAAGTGGGTAATTTTCACAAACCATATGCATATTTCCGTTGTTAGAATACACTTAGAACAGTCACTATCTTCGCTAGCTCTCCGGCTAGACTTTTGACCAACAATAAATATTCTTAAACTTAATATGTTTCACAAACTATAATCAATCAACAAATGGACTGTATTCCTACACTTTTATTTTATTACACTTGTCAGCGATGCGAAATAATTGATACAAAATAAGCGAGCCATTCTACATGGCTGTCACAAACACAATTCTATCAATCAATTATCTTGTTGCCACACATAAAGTTCAAAACTAAAGGAAGAAAAACAAAAGGAATTTACGCTGTTTGCAACAATAAAATGAAGCAAACGATACTCACATAAACAATATGGAAAAACGTTTCATAGAATGTAATGAAAAAGTCTAAAAGTACGAGTAATATGTAAAATCTTGAATCATATTTCATAGAGCAGATTTGAAAGTAATGAGTTTTTCCCATTAAAATACATTTTTGTTTCTTCGAAGGCTACGAATTCCAGTTCGTTAAGATGAATCCAAAGCAAAACCAGTTGCTGACTGAATTCGATTTCGATTCCATCATGATGTATGGAGATACGATATTCAGCAAAAATCGTCAAGAAGATCTGAAAACTATGACTGCCAAGAGTGGGAGGACGTGGAAAGGAGTAGCTGCTAAACCAGGACTTAGCGAAAGCGATGTTACTAGAATTTCTAAACTATATAACTGTTGAATTATATTACATAAAAATATGTAAAACGACGTAAAATAAATAAATAAAATATTTCTTTGCAAATTTAATTTAGTTTATTGCTTGTATATTTTTAAAATATTGAGAAATTGCAAAACTTATAGTCAAAATCTTGTCCACAGTATTGGATTCAAGTTTATCATTGCTTGACGTCATTATGATCATTTAATTAAGAATTGATCTGGCATGAAAGTAACAATAAATAGTGATAGCTGGAATAAAATTCTAGTACAGGTTTTTAAAATAGTAATAACACATTTTACATGCGAAATAAAAGGAAGGTGTTTTCCTTTCCATCATGAAGCTTATATTGTGTATCATAAAACGAACGAAAAACAAATTTCATGATAAAAATTTAACCAAATTATGAATGCTTTGCAAAATTTGTATTATGTTCATATTTGGCATGGGATTTCCAAAATCAGTTTAAATAAAAAAAGCAAAACTATAAAATATAATAATTTTATGCTGCTCTTTAAAACAGCTGGGAATTCCTGTATTCTGTACTCTACATTTACAAATATTAGAAATATTTCTCTATGCATATGGTAAAATCTAAAAAACATGATTTAAACATTACATTTATAATATATTACATTTCTAGATAAGCTTACAAAAAGTATCTTTATTTGTTTTTGCTCTCTTAACCAGAATAAAGACCAGGTGTTTAATATATATAACCCAAATACTCTGCATTATTCTAATTTACGAATTATATTTTCATAAATATCTTTTGGTTTGAATTATATCATCGGAGATACTGTTTATCCATCGCACTTGGATAAATCCTATCGAGAATGCAGAAGGGCTCATTTCAATTACGTGAGGACTTATTTCGTTTAATTTATTCGTATAACTTGAGCATGAACGGCCATTAGTTTTTTATAAGAATTAAAAACGCATTTTAAGTAAAAGACAACATGATGAAATCTTATTATTCCCCAACTTCACTGCTCATAAAAATTTAAAAGTACTCGATGCTTCCAAAAAAGAATATTTAGTTGCTTTCAGTAGTCTAAAAAACATACGAAGTTTGAAATGAATTTTTTAAAACTATTTTGTTTCTTTTGCGTATTTTATATACACTTAAGTCAAGTAAGATTGAAATTCATTTAAAGTAGGAAAGTAAACTTTAGGCAAAAAAGATTACCTCACTTTTAAAGAAGCAGCAATTTCCTTTGGAAATGCTTTGTAAAGACGTATGTAGCATGCTTTATCAATTTCTTGTGAAGTAAGAAAATAATGTTTTGGGCTCCCATCTTGGGCACAATTTCTTCTGTCGAAGAACAGAAAGAAGATGCAATTTCTTCTATGAAGCAACGAATCGAAGGAAGCGTTTCTGCCCTCCAACAACAAATCAAACAACAAATTGATGGCAGGGTTTCTGCTGCCGTTGTCAAAGACGTTGACATGCATAGCGACAGGAAGCAATTTGAGGTTGCTGCCTGCTGTTGCTGAGCAGGATCTGAGGGTTTTAAATTTTTAGCAATGCCTGCTCCTCTCTCTCTGAAGTTATCCACAAATTATGGGATTGTGTCTTATACACTATGCATCGAAATGTCCTACCAAGTGGGCTTCCTGTTTGACGACTGCATTATTCAATTATAGATCTAATGTTGCTTTTCTCCAACTGATCTCTCCTGACTTCTTCGCCACTCTATTGGTCTCTATCAGCAGGTGTTGAAATTTTAATTTGCCGTGCGACAAGATTCAGCAGCTCGTATTCCGATGATTATGACTTCATTCAGGCATATCAGAGAGGTTTTGTGTATATGTCTTAAATACTCCTGAAAAATGTATAAAATGTAAAAAAAATTAATTTTTTATAGTGGCGGAAGCGAATGAATTGGATTCCCAAGCTAAGGTCTGTCATCTCGCCACTTCTCTGAGAGCAGACCCAGCACGTATTCTTCAAAACCTTCCAGAAAACCAAAGGCTAGACTTCGAAGATCTATCCAGCGCTTTGGAGAGAAATGTTTAAAAGACTTCAGCAGGCTTAGATTAAAAGCCCTTCAACAGAAACCCATGGAAACACTCCAAGAGCTCGCCACGAATGTTGAAAGGCTGTCTCACCTCTCCTTTCTCGAAGAAACAAGGGAAATCCTCTCCGTGCAGTACTTCATCGATGGCATCCGGGACCTTGAAATACAGAGGGCCGATGTCAGTGATTTAAAAAGCGCTCTGCTGTACGCTATGAAATTCGAGGCAGCCCAGCTAGTAATACTTAGAGACCGCCATCCAATCAGAGCTGCTCAAGTCCAGTAGCCAGTGGATCAAATGACTGCTCATCTAGACGATTTAACGAGACAAGTCAATGCCTCGAGACTGACCAGAAGTGACAAGAAACCGACTCTAAAGCTGGAACTGCGGTGCTGATGGTCACGTGAGAAGAAATTGCAGAACAGCCCAGACCACGGAAGCAAAGATCGCTCCCAGCCAAAAGGAGGGAAATTAATTATTGGCCTTCTCGTGGGGCGGATGCTTCTAGATAATGCAAAGCCCCATTTCAATGCGTTTGAGATTTCTGCCATGAGTGGCTGCAGTAATTGAACTTTTTATCATGAGACATATAGATGGAATTCCTTGAAATATGGCCATCGATACAGGTACCAACGTTATCATCATCCGAAAAGATTTGGCTCATTTGGAAGATAAACTCATCTGGACACCACCCTGCGTTACCCTGCAGACTTTTTCTTAACTGTCCAATAAAGGAAGAAGGGGAAGGCTCTACATGATTCAGCCATAGAAAGGAATAAGAAAAGGAACTAATGTCACATTACAATTAGAATAAATGTACCTTTGTATTTGCTAACCAGTAAAATCCACTGTCTATTTACTAGTTAAGACATTTTTCATTAAATAAGAATGTTTCATTAAAAGAAGAAGGGGAAAATTTTACAGGAAGATGTTTTACTATATAAATAGTGAATAAGATTTCAAGTTATTTATGAAGAAACCACGAGGACGAGAAGAAGATGAAATTAATGAAAAGGGAAGTGAGAATTTAAGAAGAAATAATTCGTATTAATGGATTTCATATTGTCCTATATATGAAGAATGAAGGGAACACAAGGGAAGTTACAGGAAGGAAGAAGAAGCTGCTGAGTAGAAGAAGCTTAAGGAATTGAGATATAGATGAAGATACTCCATAGTATAAGGATAACTTAAGATTTAGGAAACAAGGAGTAGTATTCAAGATGATTTAGCTAATGAAGGACTACTTAATCGTTTAAGGAAAGGCAGAAGAAGGAGGCATCAAAGGAAAAAGATTTTAAAGGGAAAAGGTATAAAATTACAAATAATGGTTTCAAATGAAAGAAGAAGGCGGCTTCAAAGGAAAAAGATTTAAAGGGAAAAAGTATAAAATTACAAATAAAGGTTTTAAAAATAAAAAGAAAATTTTTCTGTAGAAGGTGGAAAGAATATGTTAACAAGTAATTCATAAAGATGGATTTCTTATTCACTATAGATATACTCACTATAGTAAATAGATATAGGATATATAGGAAGAAAATACATGTAAAAATGGAGGAAAGAAATTAAGATAGAAGAAAGGAAGATTTAACGAAGATTAAATGAAAGGAAGATTAAAGGAAAGAGAAGAACGAAGAAAAGAAGAAAAACGAAAGAGAACTTCTTGAAGAAGAACGAGGGAATAAGTTTCAAACGTTTTTTACTAAGGACAAATTTCGACATTTTATAAAGAATTAGTTACAAAGATACACTTCATGAAGGACTATAAAGTACTACTTTAAGATTTTTATTTTTATTTATTTTTTTATATGGCACTATATGGCACATTATATGGCAATGTAAAAACCTTTAATTTATTAATAAATACTAGATAAGGGCGGACGTGGGAAGAACCGATTAACCGTAATGGTAGAGGGATGGTGCCCACATCCTCCGTTACTACTACTACTACTACTACCCTGCAGACTGTGTCCTGCGAGAAGATCGACATTGATGGAAAATTAAACGTTAACATCAAGTTTGGAAGTGCCATCTACCATCACACGGCATATGTGGCAGAGATTATAAATCTTTGCATGCTCAGATTGGACTTCTAAGGAATATAATTTTTAATAGGATTCTAAACATAACGAACTGCATTCTGCCTCTGAGGACATAGCCCTATTCATAATTAATGATGAATGAATTAAATCTGTCCACGAAATCATAGCTAAAGACGATATCACAACACCGACAAGAACAGAATTTCTACTTCCTGGATTTATAGTTGAAAACAGAAATTTCCGGTATGATGTATTGGAATATTCCAAAGCTTCTACACCGCGCGAGGAGTACTAGCAGCCTTGGCACTCGTCGACTCATCGAAGATAGTTATCCCGTTGAGAGATGTCAATGTAACTGACAAGGCGAGAGTTATTAGGAAAGGTGAAATGGTTGCAGCATGTATTCCAGTGACAAGCGTTAAACGAAACAGTAATCCTCCAGAATCTGTGTCTTCAGAGAGCAATATATCACAGTTACTGCAGAATACATAATATGCGATGAAGAGAGGAAGTTCTGCCAAACCTATCATTCATGAATTTCAAGATGTTCTCCCCTTTCGCCTTCTGACGTAGGTCGAACTAGTAGTTTGACACAGCATAGAATCGATACCGGGGAAGTTGCGAAGAAAGACAGCTACCCTCTTCCTAGAATTGACGACATTCTAGACACTTTTTTTGAAAGCGAATAATTTTCGACGCTTGATTTTGGATATTGGCAGGTAGAGTTGCATCCTGACAGCAGGGAAAAGACGACACAAAAGAAACAGAAAATGACTTTGACAGTTCAAGGTGATACCGTTTGGACTCTGTAATGCGCCGGCAATATTCGAACGCCTCATGAAACTGTTTTGAAAGGTCTTCCCTACGAAACCTCTCTGGTATACCTGGAGGACGTCATAATAATTGGAAAGAGCTTTTGAATACAGCATCGGAATACGAGTTACTGAATCTGGTCGCACGGCAAGTTACAATTTCTACATCGACTGATCGAGACCAACGGAGTAACGAAGAAGTCAGGAAATAAGACCGATAATTTAATTAATGGAGTCTTCAAACAGGAAACTCGCCTGGCAGGATATTTTGATGTATAGTGAGACGACAAAACAACATTCCGTTCTCTGGAACACACTACATATTCAAAACAGCGTCCTGTACCAGAAGTTCAAATTGAATGCTTGAAAGGCCTTCCGATGGCTTCTGATACTTTCAAGATCCCGTATTCTGGATGTTCCTTTCATTCGAGAAGCTGAAAGCACTAGAAATATCTCGGAGGCAGGTTGAAAACTATTTAAGGCCGAAGAAAGAACATCTGCTCTCAGTTGCTTAGTTATTGTTGTTGCGATTTGTTAATTCCGCGTGAACTGAGGTATATTCGAATTAGCTTTCTCTTTAGATGCACTTTGCATTGCTTTGTGTCTAACGTTCTTAGTAGTTTGAAGTGTAAGTGCTGATTGTACTGTGTAATACTGTGTACGAGAATTTCTCTGGAAAATTCAAGAAAATTCAAGTGCTTACTTTGATGAAATAAAGTTTCTTAACATATCATCGGACCTATGTGCATTCAATCTATTACAAAATCACACGCACGCAACAATATTGTTACAAATAGTGTCGTACGAAAAGTAAAGAATGATACATTTCAAAGAGGTTCTTTCCTAGACGCACACGATTGAGATTCAAAAAGGCAATTTAGGTATAAACATCTAAAGTGAAAACACGAGAATATTTCCCTAATATGCTTATATAAGATGTGGCCAAATGAAAAATAGTCTACAATTACACGTGAAGAAATTATAGTAATAATATTATAATTACAGTTCATGTGCAACAATATAACTGTAAGTAATTACCTTTGATATTGATACACTGATCCCAGAGCCTAGGAAAGGAGTAGCTGTCTCCACTGCAAATACTCCTGAGTTTCTGATGGATCCCGGGGAGATGCTAAGGCTGTAAAGAAGAAGTCGCATGACTTCACATGAAAACTGTCAAGGAGTTCAGGATAGTCTTGGTCACATCGTAGGTGACTTATCTTAGAGCTCATTATCTCAGTCGAGAGCTTACTCCTGCGCTTATTCTTGATGGTCTGCTTGTGCCTCAACGACGTGTTACAATAAGGATGTTTAGGCCTTCTGTTTCATAACACTCACGCCATCGGAATATGGTGCACGTGCGAGACACTACTGTCCATACACTTCTTTCATCCTGCGATAAATTTCTGAAGCATACTTACCTTTTGCGCAAAGAAATTGGATAAGTGCTATTTGTATTGATCTGGAGGAATTCATAATACAATGCACTGAGGAAACAACTCTTCAGAAATGAGGATATTGTTGCGAACTACGCATCTGCAACTGGAAATACTACCAGGCCATCTGTTGGATAACACATTAACTTACTAGAATTTGATACAACGTCGCTACAGCTGTCTCCTTTTCATTTGAGCACGGCTTATAGATTTCTCCTATATTTTTCAGACAAATATTCCTGAGATGAAGTGTAGCAGAAAGTTACATGCAGAAGATTTCACTCCTCCATGCATACACTTATACTATATGTGTTCATATAAGTTATACGTCCTGGAGTATTCGCATGTGACAGAAAGACCATTAATTATATGTTTGAATTCACAGATAGAAGCATTATCAGGATTACAGAAACATTATCAGATAGAAGCATTATCAGGATTACATACAGTTTACAGAAAAGTTTAAATTTTATTCTCACGATTATTTGCACAGATAACAACAGTCTGCCAGTCTTTTAAGAAAGGAGAGACTTAGGAATTCCAAACATAACGCACTTTATTTGACACTTAAAATCTATTTTAAATCACTTGAATGTTTTGCTTTTCGTATAAATATTCTTAATTGACATAATTTTTTGTGTCACGCAAGAGAGAGGATATATAGAAGTTCTTATGCTGTCTTTGTTTTCGCAATCATTTACGTATACGCTTTCAGTTACATAGAAAAATGTTTTAAAAAAGATAAATATTCATATTATGACATTTTTATATATAAACATTGATTTTGTAAAAATTGAGACACTTAAATTTTTATACTCACACCGATTCTCATGGCTATCTATAGCTAGTGAAAATTTATATTCATTTCAAAAAATAAACACATAATAGTTCATCAAGATATTTAATTATTTAATTTTAAAGTTTGTGATGAAGTTAACAAATTGTAGAATGATTTTTTTTTATTTGTATAAAAATAGTTAGATCTTATTAAATGATATAGAATTTCTCTTCTTAAAAATAGTGACAGGCTTTAGGGATTTTACACAAGCAAGTCATAACAGTATTTCAGTAAATTAAAAGAAAAATATTTCTAGGTTAAATTTTTATGTGACTATTAGATTATGATTCTAAAGTAAAAGTGCTGCATTTGAATAATATAAACCCATTGAAAATTAGCATTTAAAAACTTAGAAAGCACTGTTGAGTCATTAGGATTTTTTGAAGCAGGAGACGTGAAATATGAACAATGGCTTCACCAAGACTCGAACCTGGATCTTTTGAATACGCGCCGAGTGTGCTACTGTTACACTACGAACGCGTGGAGAAAGGAGGAAGTAAATACCTTATATACTCCCCCATTTTAAACAGCAGCTGAAGATTAGGGGACTCAACCGCTAAATCCTGGTGGTGAAGAATCATCAACCACCATCTTTTTATTTCGAGAGTCACTGTAGAGACATTAGATTTTTATTAAGCAGTAGTACATGAAAAATATGCAATACTCTCGACGAGATTCGAACCTTAGACTGCCGAGTGGTCTACCGCTACACCATGAAGGCATGCGGAAAGGAGGGAGAAAATACCTTATAGTACTTGTGTTAAAATATTTCAAATGCAGCGAATGTAATAAAATTATAAATCAGAGAAGCTTATACATTAGTAACTCACAAAGAAATATCATTGTATGACGATAAATAAAGAAATTCAACTTAGAATTATTGTAATTTTTTTAACCTAACTTTAGAGGAAAGCCCCAAATAATGATAAAAATACGAAATTTTAAAATTAAATATCTCAATTAATTTATTGTTTTATCGATGTCAAACTATTGGCATATTTCTTACATTGAGTATAAATCTTTACGAGAATGGTTAACACATAAATATTTCGACGGACTTAGATTAACAAGCAGGTAGCCAATTTTGAACCTGAAATGTATTTATAACTGTAAAGAAATAATACTTAATCAAACAGAACCTCTGCTTTTCAAATGCGATACTGTGCAAACTAAATATCACAATCTGATAGCACACCGACTTTTAAAGAAAGTTCCAGGCTTGAGAAATGCAGCATATGTTGCATTCCAGATGCCAGTTTTCAGATTTATTTGTATTTTAGGGAGAACATTATACCCTTCATTCACTTCTCTTTCAAGTGCTCTAACACATTTGCTCCTGGAGAAGGTACTTTCAGTATGGAATACCATTTGGTGTATCTGCTTCTTGCTGGCTTGTGCTTGAATGCGTTGGGGAAAAGTATTCAAGAAGGTAGGTGAATCAAATTTAAAGAAATAAAAATTAAATCACAATGTATTCTTTTTCAACCCTTTTCTTTCATAAAATTTTATCACTGTTCATTACCGTAAATTTTAAGCTATGAGCATTAATATTCAATCATGTGTACTTTTTCCATCGTGTGCGTAGCATCACTATGTGAGAAAGAATCTTAAATAAAATATTTTTTTAAGTCCCCAGTCCTTTATAGAATTTCGGTGAGTTTTTTACCCTTGAATCCCTTTGCGCTTGTGCATTTAGGGAGCAAATATGCAATCAAATTTGCTCGAAAACATGACTCCTGATGTCCCTTTCAAGATGAAATTTCATAATAATAGTTTTAGTCGCCAGAAAGCCTTCCAAGAATTCCGTGATTGATCTCAAAAAAAATATTTAATCCTGTCTAATATACATGCCGAAGTACAAATCTTATTTTAGTTTAAAAGCAGTCCTTTAAAAATAGTGACTTAATAGCTATTGTTACGCAACAGCTGTGTAGAGACATTAGGTATTTTTTGGAAGCAGGAGAAATGAAAAATGAGCAACCGCCTTCGCCGGGAATCGAACCACGGACCTCTGGAATACCGGCCCAGCGCGCAGAACCATTACAGCACGAAGGCACGCTAGGAAGGCGAGAGAAATATCTTATATACTCTTCTTTTTAAAGGGCAACTGGGGTTTTTAGGGGACCCAATCGCCAAATCCTGGGTGTGGGGAAACCTCATCCAACACCCTTTTTAGTTCGGGCGCCACTGTAGATACATTAGGTACTTTTTGGAAGCATACAAGATGAAACATTAGCAACCACCTTCGCCAGGAATCGCATCACGAACCTCTGGATACCGGCCCACTGTGCTAATTACTACACCACGAAGGCATGCTAGGAAAGTGGGAGAAATACCTCATAGCTGGGGAAAATATTTTGTGTAGTTTAATAGTAAGAAAATCTATGTAATAGATAACGTATATAAGCAAGGATTTTCCACGATTGCAATTTCGTTGAAGCGTGTCAAAACACACTGCTTAGCTTGTAACGCGTGTAGTAAAAATTTCAGTGCTGAACGTGGGAGTTGTAGTGCTTGTTCGAGATTTGTGTTAATTATCATGTTGAACTCCTTCATTTGATTACTCTTGTCACGTGAATACTCGTGCCAGGATCTGTTTCTGATCGATGAAGGAACTGGCCGTATGACTTATGTTTAATATTAGCGCTGAAGGATATTATATTCAACAAAACTACAGTTTTTGCCCTCATTTGCTACAATGATACTTTAGAATGTAGCAAATATATTTTAATTATTGAGTCGTATAGGCATAACAATAACTTTCGCATTTGTTCATTTAATAAAATACATTTAATTTTAAACATGTTTTTCTTTCACAGTGATCTATTCCTGATAATAAATGTGCCAAATACATTTTCACAGCTATGGGTATACAGTTTTTTCGGAATTTTTAATCATATGTAAAGCAAATATGAGACAATATCGCTCACAAATTCTCTACGAAAATTTCCTGAGTAGACAGCCATTGCTTACTTCTCAACTTAAACAATCCATTCATTATCCATGCTTCTCCATTAAATAATCATGTCTATGAATTTTGAATCAGCACGTGTTGTTGTTGTTAAAATTACTAAATTTTCAGTGATTATTGGAATGACTATAGCGCACAAACCCCTACATTACAAAACAATTAACTTTAATATTTTTAACAGCACTTAATAGATTTCTGCTATTTAATCATCCATTGGCTGATAAAATGAAAGCAAATTTATATCTTAAGGTTTACTCTCGATGTTGGTAGTATTGTCACAAACCGTTTCCTGTGTAATAAAATAAAGGTACATTGCAAAGAATAAATCTGAGAAGAAAACAAGTAAAGTTCTCAACAGAAAATATGAATAGTCAAAATGAGATAAGTACTAGAAAAAATATTTAAATTAAAATTTTTTATCACGTGAAAAGGAACAGAGAACAAACAGGATTCTATTAAAATGCTGAATGAAGTTTACAAACAGATCTATTTCTAAAAGATCCATTTCCAAAGATATTTACTGGCGCCATCTAGGTGCAGAACTCAAATTTAAAATATTTCAATTATTTTTATCGTATTTGAGTACAATTAAAAGGAAACTTGACGAAGTCTGTTTTCAGATATTTGAGCAATTAACAAAATGCCATTCTAATCAATAAATATATGTATTAACTTACGCATTTCTGAATAGAATGATAAGTAAGATTAAAAAAACTAACTTAGGCAAGTTATTCTGCCTGTTAATATAAATAAGTCTATAATTCGGCTCCCCTCTAAATAAAGGATTTTAACCGCAATTTTAGTTATTAATTTAAGTTTTTATATTTTAAACATTCGTGTTTGTTATTATGACATACTTATGTCTTTTAATTGCTGCCATTACTGATTTTTTTACCAGAAACTCAGCTGTTATTTTAAATAAAAAATAGAAATCTCATTTTAAATAAACAACATACGCGTACATATTTTGAATACATATGCTTATAATATAAATTTTGCTTACTTTTTCTTTCGGGTAAATTCCTTAGTTCAGGAAAAACACGCTGGAACTTGCATTTGAAAAAGGTGAACTTTATTAAAATAAATTTGAATGTGTAATAAAAGAGATAGAAATATATATATCTACCATTTTTTTTATGAATGATGAAATTTAGTAATTTGTTATAAGACTTAAATAGCTTTTTCTGAACGAGTTCTTATTCAAACTGAAGATCAGATAATTCACCTGCAAATTTTTTAAATCAGAAATAGATCGAACTATGTGTTTGTTATGCATTCAGTTGTCTTGAGATGAAAATGTAATCAGACATAAATGAAGATGGTAATCGATGAAAGAATCTAATAGAATTAAATAGCACACACAGAAAAAAAAGCAAAATGTATGTTAGAATGTGTGCGAACTTGTGTTAATCTGCAGAAAGCTAAATTATTTAGTTTAATTTTATACGAGAAAATAATTTTGAGAGACATATTTTAATATTGCTGCGTTCTATGAATTCGTAGAAATCTCCTTAAATAACTAAGCCAGATGATCAAGAAGAGAGTGAATGTTTACCAAAATAAGTAAGAGCTCATTCAGTGGCGAAACAGCTCTAAAAAGCCCAAGGAAACCGGGAAAAGATAGGTTGAAATTCTTCTCAACAGGTTATGAATATCACAGTTCACTCAAATCGCTTTTAGAAAAATTCCAACATGTAATCTGCAAGCAGAATGTTCATAGCATAAATGCATTGAGAGTTCGGATCCAATTGCGGTTACTAAATTCAGAAACTAATTAAGAGCACTCTTTAGAACGGTGTTTGAGACTCCAGGGGCCTGAGCCAAAGCTCTACCCCTTGTAGAACAATATGATCATTTCGAAAGGTTGTAGAGATGGTGTGATGTATTTAATTATGGCAAAGCACACTAGGGCTATCTGCCTAAGGGGAGGAATGCCTTTCGTGGAAGACTTTCTAAGGGAAACTGGCTCGTATACACGTTACACATGGGGAAAACCACGAAAACACCCATGCAGCTAGCCCGTTCGCAGGATTCGAACCTTGGACCGAACTACCAGTGTTTAGCAACTTTACCGCTCGGCTGCTAGTGGGCCCAGGGTTGTAAAGAATAACCGAAAGATAAATCGAATAGGTTTTTTTTTATAATTTTGTTGAGGTCAGACAGGAATACTTGTTTAACGTATTAATAATAATGGAGTTGCTGTCGAAATTAGTACGAGCAGAAAAGTCGAGGAACTGTGACTGTGACAAGAATGAGCAAGTGCAAACATAGGCAAATTGAATCCATTAAGAATTATCAAATACGAAACATCAAATAATTTATACATGAGATTCAAATAATTAAGACATGAACTTGAAAAATTATATACATATACCTATAACATACACAAAAGTGAGAATGCAGACAGAAAATTCGAAGTGTAGCAGATAAGAGGAATGAAAATAAATACATAAATAAACACATATGTCGAATTATTAGATGTGTATATTACATGATCCATACATTCAGTTGGGCCATAGGCCTATCTATATTTTCCAAACTGTTATAATCGTAATCACAGATTTTAATACTGGGATTATCAATATTTTGTTGCCTTTCATGAAATTTTTTGGCTAAGTTATAATAATGAGTGCGCTCTAACTCAATGCCTAACTCTTCATGTATTCTGTTATTCCTTACATACCATTCAGCATTTACAATTTGTCGTAGAACAGTATTTTGGCCAAACTTGCAATCTTTTCCTATTAGTTTTCTTGATATATGCCCAAACTGGACTTGCATAACACAGCCGCTCAGAGCTTCCGATTTATAGGGTTGCTTAAAGGAAGTAAGCACAGCTGGAAACTTTGAAAATTTATTTTACGGAAGTCTCCAAAATATTATCAGTCTGACTGGGAATGTCGAATAATATCAGCCAAATATCGCCAACTCTAAGATAAAAATTGCCGCCGAGGCCTGGTTAGAGTATAGTTTTCCACACCTATACTTTTATCTGTGTTCTCTGCTCAATTGAAATGTCATTCCAATCAGGATTAAAACATTTTCGGCACGATACATGAAATACGTCTCCTTGCAACCTCTGGCCTTCTCTTGTGAATGAAAATTTGTTAGTCAAAACGTTTTTCATCTTTCAAGTCACCGTTAGCACCATAAGAATCCTTTCGCAATTCAGCAGCGTTCGAATCATGTAAAACTTTGTTCTTTGCTATGAAATGCTGTCTTGATCAGTTATATTGAAATATTAAAGTTATATTCAAGTATTAAAGTTAGACATGGCGCCGTAATTGATTCTTTCCGTGAATATTTGCATCTTTTTATATTTTTTAAACTGTTCCAGAAGCCAAGCAGTTCCCCTATATCATCATTAAGTTATTTCATTTGAATTTTAAGAAGTTTAATCAGTTTAGTGGAAAATTTCCCATATGCATGGCAGTTTCTGCCTGAAGTTTACTAAGTTCTCTCTGAATTAATTTTTTTTTTTTTTCCCTCCGAAATTTTTTTATTTATTCTTAGGATTATTCTGTATAATTTTGATAACATCGAAATTCCTAAGGTTCATTTCATCACTTTCAACATCTCAAAAATCACTGAGCAGCTTCGGGCGGCGTAACACCACTTGGAAATCTTATTACTCTACATCATCACGTATTGTCTCATAAGACGGCCATTGTACTCCAGAAAAGAAACCTTTATAAGAATACCTCGGGAAAAAGTGCCAGCATTTTTTTGAACAGCAGAGTTTTTGAACTTGAAGAACACATCTTTCAGAAGAGTGGAGGCACTTATGCCAGAGCACTAGTATAAAAATAACATTTTCTACTCTAATTAGTCGGAAGACTTACATGTGTAGTGGTGTCAGCCATAAACTGTCATTATCCTTAATTAACACTGCTTTCTTCATATTGAAAAACTGATATTTAGAAGGTTGCAAGCCTTTTTACGCTGGACGCAATCTAATGAAATTTCTCCTCTAAAGACTACTTTTACATAATAATGCCAGCTGCTTTGTGATGAGACTCTGTTCTGAAGGAACCTCCGATTTGTCCATGGACACGTTTTATACAGACAAAATTTGTCCATCGACTGTGTTTAATGGCAAATATATTCTCACAGGGAATAACAATCTTAATCTCTTATTGAAACTTATGTACAAGGAATGAAGAAATTTTTCTTATCAATTAATAATTTCAATCTGCCATGAATGTGTATATTTTCATCTTATGGAAAATCGTTCGATGATAAAACGTAAAAGTATGTATGTGAAGTAGGTTACCTATCCCCTATTTATTAGTTGCTATTGTTTGTGATTATTGAAAATATAAAGCTGCTGAAATTTCTTAAATATGATTTGATTTAACTGGCAAATGGCATTTTAAAGTTGTAAATAAACTCGAAATAGAGAATGCATACCTATCGCAGTGGCTCCATCTAGGATCAGAAAATAGTACAAAACCGATGCTATATAATTAAGTGTTACATTACATTTTCAGATGTATCCGGCGATGAAGCAATGCACAATCCTGACCTTTTTGAAGGAGATATACTGGGAGTAGATGTTGATGAGGTAAGTTATGCACTTGTATTTGCCAGAGAAAGAATTAATAAGTATCATAAATTGAAAATTCCTTCTAACCAGTTTCATAAATAATAATAATAATAACAATAGAGAGTTTTCATTTTATTTATAAATTGCACTTTATTTGTTTAACAGGAACAAAGCTTAGTTTAAAAATAAAAAGTTTCACATTTACGGCATTGTTTTCCTGTCACTTAATAATAAGTATTAATGATCTCCTTCGGTCATAAATCGGTCCGAGGTTCGAATTTCGCGAACGGGCTGGCGGCATGGGCGTTTTCGTGGTTTTCCCCATGTGTAACGTGTATACGAGCCAGTTTCCCTTAGAAAGTCCTCCACGAAGGCATCCCTCCCTTAAGGCAGATAGCCCTCGAATGCTTTGCCGTAATCCAATAAAACCAAACCTAAACCAACCTTCGGTCATAAAAATGAGTCTATAAATAATACTTTTTTCGTAAAATTTAAAAAAAAAAAAATTATTATACTTTACAAAAAAAGTTTTATGCGATTTATTTTAATTTAAATGGAAAATACCATTGTTCCCTCTTTCTCAAGAGCTAATTGCTAAAAAAGGCTTTGCATTTTTTCTCAGAAATAGCGATCTTTTGTGTGGATAGAGCGGCAGAAATGCTGTAATAGTGCCAAATGGACAAGTAAGATTTAGGAGGAATCAGTGAATTAACATTTAATAAGTGTTGACTAGATATGAACTTCGCTAGTTCCATTTCAAGCCTAATAGTCAAAGAAATACATTATTTGATTTTCGCTAAGTTCCCCAAACCATAAACAGATAGGAAAAAAATTCCATTTAAAGACACCTCCACGAAAAGGTTCACTTCTAAATTACTAATTCCACTGAAAAGCAAGTGAATCTTAGAACTAGGCTATTTTACTTCGGAACATAAACTGTTATACGTTTAACATGTATTTTTAATGTTGATTCTTTATACGTTTTAAAATTTAGGATAAGAATGCTGTGGTGGAAAAACACAGAATCTGGCCAAATGGACGCATTCCTTATACTATTGATCCAAAATTAAGTGAGTGTTTACTTTTGTACTTAATCAAAAACTTGTGTATTATCTCATTCTTCAGAGTTTTTATAATTAGGCTCTTTTATATGCGTTTTCAAGTTTATTCAGTACAAACATAAATGTGAATTTTTTTTAAAGTTTGCTTTGTTTTGCTATTAATTTCATGTAATTGTTTTAAAGGAAATTTACTTTAACAAAATATTTGACCAAGATAATTTTAGAACACATAATAGAGAAACTAAGTATGTTGATAAAGGAAAATTAAAAGGAACGTCAAACGTGCTATAGAAATATCCACATATACCCCGAATTTAAATGTATGCATGTGTGTGTTTGTTTCTAAACTCATGGTACCTACTCTAGGGGCTGATAGAATATAATTAAATAAACAGAGCTCACCACACAATTCATAGTTGGAACTCAAATTTTAAAGCGCTAAAGGAGCACAAGTTTTAAAGTTTCACGGTATTCGTATCCTTACAAGTATTGCAGATATATCGCGCGAAGCGCGACGTTTCCGGTTCATGATAAAAGGCACACAGGGCACATGACAATAGTAGAGTCCGAGCGGGTAAATTAAAATTCAGAGGCGAGAGAGAAAGGGGGTGACCATGCATCACAGGCCAAGACAAATGTCTAAAGAACAGATGATACAATACATTAAACAGTCAAAATGTAAATAGTTATGTACAGTTAAATATTAAATGCGATACAAGAATTTTACATAGCACAAAAATAAAAATAAGATACAATACGAATTGAGAATAGTAATTGCAGTAGCTGAAAGTACAAGATAAAATTAAGTAAGGAAATTTGAGTCACGGGTGAGGTAAGTTTTACGGTTTAACTGGCTTTTACATATATATAACGTCTACTGCGATTGGCTAAAGACGTTCACATGATAGCGAAATTGAATTCCTGTGTATGCTTCCATAGCAGCAGTAAGTAGATAATTCGCGAATACAATAAAAAACCTTATTCACAGTTATGATCTTCATTTGCAGTGAAGGTCGTCGATCGCGATTGTGCCTTTCACTTAGGTCCGATTTAGCGTGTACACTCTGACTGATAAGCGTGGCTTGCTAAGCGCGACCACGTGCTACTATATATATACTATACCACGTGCTACTATAATCTGACTGCATCAGCATTTTTCAATGTAGACATTGAAGATACAATAGATAAATTCACCCATAGCATTCACGAAGCGTTCAACAAATTGAAATCGGCCACTCATTCAGAAAAATTCCCTCTTCCTGCGTACATCCATAACATGATTAAAGAAAAAAACAGGCTTCGAAAAATTTATCACAGAACTTTAGACCTCGTCGATAAACGTAACTTCAATCAAGCTAACAGAATAGTTAAGTAACTCAGCAAAGATTATAAAAACGACAGTTGGAATATCTTTGTTAACAGTCTATCACATATCAATTACTCCTTGTGGAAAATTGCTAAAGCTATTAGAAGAAAGAATGATGAAATCAAACCTATTAATTACTATAATCAAGCTCTAATTAATTCTAAAGATATGAAAATGCATTTGCCAAATCATATGAAAGTCAATTCACTGTAAATAATTTTGTTAACGCAAGTGATTCGGCAGTGATTGATCACGTGACCCAGCAGTTAGAAAATTTTAAAAATCAGACCAACCCACCTACCACATCCAGAAGACTATTTTGAGAATTTAGCAATTGTACCAACAACTGTGCAAAAGAGGGTATTTTTTCAAGTTGTATAAAGGATATCGGGAATATAAGAGCGCCATTTGTAAGAAAATCATTTTGCAGCACATGCGAGAGTATCTTTAGTATAGCACGCCAGTTTTATCGCGAGCTGTCCTATCAGAGGTGCGCCGAGAACTTCAACGGGAACAGATGCCTGTTGATTAATTTAACATTAAAAACGAGTACAGTAGACTTCCTCTATTAATTATCAATTAAACTGGTAATATTTTCATAAAATGTTTTTCTACAGATCAAATTTTAGGGCAAATGTGCAATTAACTAATAACAACATATTATGTTATTATTACAATAAGAATAGCATATTATCTAGAAAAAGAAATTAAATAATATCGCTAGTAATTATATTTCTGACAACATCGTGTTTACGCTTCAGTAAGTTTTAAGAATATTACTTATATTATTATTGGGTCGCAATCTTTAGTGTACATATGTTTTCTGTATTACTTGTCCCCCCCCCCCCCCATGTAGGTTAGTTTTAAGTCGCGGAACGTTTTAAGTGACAGAATCCAAGGGAACAGAAACTGTTAACTCCTAAAAAATACTAAAAGTGTTAGAGCTTATTGATAATTGGAACTCATAAACTGGATATGCAATTCTCGATTTTCGTTTCCAAAGCAACTACTTTCATTTATCTGGCCTGAAATGCAGTGCCATAGTACTGGTGAGTAGGCAGTTCATAAAAGTATACCAAATAAAAAATTCTAAAAGAAGAAAAGGTTGAACCTTTAAATAATATGGAGAACATAAAAAAGAAGGCGGAAAAAAAGTTAATGCCAAATGCTTTTCTGTTACTTATGTTACTCAATATGATGGGGCACTTACATTTAAGTGACTAAAAATATATAGTAAGTGGATGTTTAATTCGTTCTTGTCTACTAAGCGTTTCAGCTATATTATATGTACTTGTCACTTGAATATTTCTTAACAGTCTTCAAATGCCGGTAAATGAAGTTTTTACAGTACTGGTTAAATCCCTGACAGGATGTGCTTATCTTACAAGAACAGAACTTGTCAATATTCATTCCATTTTGTCTCTTAGTTTTAATATACGTAGAACTAATTAGTTCGACCAATGACCACATTAGAAGCTAGTAGAATCAATACGTTTTTTGCACACTAAATAATGTCTTTAAATGCATTCCTACCACATGCGTTTTTAATTCTCATATTTATACTCGAACTGACTACGTTTCAGGGTTCCTTTGTCCAATTACACAAAATTTTTTATAGGATAGTTTCATAAAAATATTCTTTCATGCTTTCCGTCAAGGTCTTTGGCTAACCAGTTATGAGTTCATTCATGTAATTTATAAAGAAAATGTGCCTGTGGCTCATTTTGTCACTTTTATGATAAATCAGTAATATCATCAAATGAGAGAAGTTTAGAGGAATTCAGTGAGTTAATTATATGATTAAGTGTTATAACTCAAATATAATAGGAAAAATATTTACAAAATAGAATACATTTATTACACTTCTCTCATATCTTTCAGGAAAGTCTTTATTTGAAAATTTATTTCAAATACGTTTTCTTGATGTCAGAGCTATAATATTCATTTAATTATTTACAAATATGAAAATAAACATAATATCAAGAGAATACTGGCAGGTTTCTAGTATACTGGGAATAGTTTTAGTACTGTTGTTTAAAGTGGAAAAAAAGATATATTATTTTCATATATTTCATTTCAAATGGAAAATTTAAAAAAATAAATATGATGATTATTTGATATTTTCATCTTGCATAATAGGCGATGAAGTAAACTATAAAGAAGATTAAAAAAAAAGCACGCTAGGGTACTTTTGAAGAACATGTGAAGCTCTTAAAAGACATTAATATTCAGACAACTAATTATTCACTTTGCCCTTGATAAGGACCCATATCTTTTCTGTCATTTGGCTGAAGAAGGATAACCAAACAGTATGTAGAATTTTGCCAACTAACTCAATCTTAATACGTCCAACGGAAGCAACACACCCTTGTTAGTTTAATCTTCGTGACTAGTGTTGAAATGCCAATAACTGGTTATCTATAATTTGTGACAGGGGGCTAAAACTGTTGTTTCGAGGTATGATATTTATTTTCGAGCTGCTTTCTAATTGATTATTGTAATTTTACTATTTTGATTGTATATTATTGCTAAAACTACGCAGCGGGGCATATTTTAACGTTGTTGCTGGGTAAATTTCATCTCGTACGTTTTTGAACTTTGTGGCTCTGAAACCTTTTGGTTATTCTCGCAAACACCATTTAGCTGCTTTTTTTTTTTTTTTTTTAAATCTTATACTTCCATTAAAGAACACTGACTGTTGAAAATATATTATTAATATTATATTTTTTAAGAATTTATTGTAAATTTTCACAAATCAATTATGCAAAACCATAGTAAACCCATGTTAGATACTAGATAACGAACTCGTTTGGGATGATATTAAAATTATCCGTGTATATTATACCAAAGCCTGTTAAACACAGCGAGAACTCTACACTTATATACAATTATTTTCATGTTCATTACAATAACAATACACGTAAAAATTATTTTATGCACATTTGTAATGCTTTAATAAACTGTTATATCAGTATTTACAATACGTTCCTGTAACAGTAATTTCATATAATATATTTAAGAAGCCAGGTATGATATTATTACATCGAATTTTTCCTGCGTTAAGAACACTCTGAGAATGTTGGCCTGAATTCTTTCTAGTCATTTCTGGAGATTTAAAATATGAAAACGGACTTTCTTGGAATAAAACCCTTAGATTAATTTAGATTAGATGCTATATCGCCCCAACCCCCAAATCTGAAGAACATAATTAATTTATTCCTAATAAAAATTTATTCAGACTCCTCAGTACTTATATACAGTTATGAAATATTTTATGATTTCTATTTATTTATTTTAATTTCCAAAAATAGCATTGCAGATGATTTTTCATAACAACATACAATTCTTGGATACCCCACTGAATAAATTTTCGAGAAATTATCTGAATATTTTATATTTCAAGTGTTGGGAAACTAATGTCGAAAAAACAGCACATGAGAATATAATATTGCAATCCAGTTTAAAATTATGTGTCGATGTTACCGTTAAAAGAAATATAAGCAGCATTGCCTTTATTCTCATAACAAACAAAAGTGATATGCGCCATGGTTAATATTTTTGATAAAATTCAGGATTCACCTAATTGCTTCAAAATTATTTTTCTATATATTTCTGTACTATTTCACAGCTCCACAAATACCACAAATCAAAGAAGCCATGCAGCACTACGCAGATAAAACATGCATCCGTTTTGTACCGAAAGAGGATAAAGACATGCAATACATTCGCATATTTCCTGGCAGAGGGTATGAAATTTTCAATTATTTATGTTTAATACTAATCAAACATTTGCATGTTGATTTTAGCTATGTTTAGTTAAGAAATTCTTTTTCCTTTCGCCAAAGCACTGCTTTCTCATTCTAAAACTTTATAGAAAACTTTTAATTCATTGATCAAATATTTAACAGTTGGTTTGGTTGGTTTATTAGATTACGGCAAAGCACTCGAGGGCTATCTGCCTTAAGGAAAGGATGCCTTCGTGGAGGACTTTTTAAGGGAAACTGACTCGTATACACGTTACACATAGGGAAAAACACGAAAACTCCCATGCAGCCAGCCCGTTCGCGGGATTCGAACCTCGGACCGAACTACCAGTGTTCAGCGACGTTACCGTTCGGCCGTTGGTGGGCTCCAGATTTTTAACAGATACGGAAAGCAATGCATGAAACCTAGTAAGCGTCGTTTACTTAGGAAAAATCCATAATTTCTTTTGCATGATAAAGTAGGAAATGGTTTCTCTAGTTTATATGTATGAAGATGTGTGAGTGTTTTTTGCTGAGTCTGATTACGAGTTTTTACGAATTAGCTTATCTAGCTATAAAATATCATTTTCGAAGATCTCTGTTATAGTAATTAAAACATTTTAGAAAAGTGAAAATTAGACAAAATATGATTAAAATTATTAGCTTATAGAATGGAGACTACTCGTGAAATTAAAGTGGTTATTTAAATATTATTTTACATTACTATCATTTTATCATAGATTTTCCGTACTGCATATATATAATTTTATTCGTAACCTGTATTGTAGTATCTATGTAATGAAAAATTTTACATATTTATGATAAATGATGACGACGACAAAGCCTAGGTGTTTCACGAAAGAAACATTTACAGCTGACTGAACATTCTCCCCTTTTTTTTGACATGCAACATTTTTTTTTTTTTTTTTTTTTTTTAACATACACAGCTAAATGGCACAAGATGCTTGCCGTAAATAGTTATTAATTTACTTTTAAAGTATTCATAAAAATGTAAGAAACCATGTGAGAGAAATAGTAGGTGATAGCTCAATAGTACAGAAATGCGTGAGAAGAGTGGATTAGGATATTGAGAGTAGATTAGGAATAGTCAATCTATGGGTTCATTTTTGTTTCTAGTAATGGTTACAAAGTTTTTATCTGCAAATATTTCGCTCCTATTCTGTAAAACACTGAAGTTTTTACTTTTAACCCTTATGTAAATATATGCGTTATTAATTTATATACAAGCCGTCCAGACCAGCGGTCCTCAACCCTTAGAACTTCACGGACCACTACATATATAATTTTATATTTGGCGGACCACTAACATGAATTTAAAAAAAAAAAAAAAACTTAAATCAGATCTTAAAAACAACATATTAATACGCAAAAACAATATTCAAATTTCCAATACATGTAATTCTAATTTTCATTTATTAAATTTTATTAAAATTTATTACATTTTGTTTCGTTTATTAAAATAATTTTTGAAACATTTGGTGTTCATCAGCATGCCTTTGTGGAACGTGTAAAATGTAATTGATAGCACATCCAGCTGGTAATCGGAAAGTCTGCTGTTCGAATCCTGGCTAAGGATGGCTGATTTTTCATATTGCCTGATACTTAATAAATTTAATGTCTTAAATAAACTGAATGACCCCTCAAGTGAACAGTCCCTTCGTAAGGTTGGTGGTAGAAATACTACGACAATTCCGATCCCCTATGTACTCTTGATCAAAACTGACGGTTGAATCAAGTGGTTATGTCAATACAGATACCGTAATGATTTAAACCAAAAATAGTCCTGTGAGTATTCACGTCTTCGTCAAAGAAGTTGTGCTCCCAAACATGGGTATAAGCACAACAGTAACAGAAACAGGTATATATGCATAAAATAATTTGCATAAATCCATGAACATTCAGTTATTGCTGATAATTAACGTGAAATGTCCTTAGCTGTAAATTCAATTTAAATTTAAAAAAATTATCATTAATTTTACATTGAACCAGCCAACATGCGAAGGATTAAAGTTGCATGAATTCTTTTTTTTGGTAGATGAACTGGCTAGCTTCGTGAAGCTTTCTGATCTTTCATAATTTTGATTTGATCGAACGGGTATATTTTCCTTACAATACAGATAACAAATATCCTTGAGGAACCTTCGAAATTCCTTCATAAAAATTTCTCCTTTTTAAATAGTTCTGAATAATTTTGTTATGATAAAATACTTTAATTTATTAATTATTTTCTCCGAAATTTTAATAAGGCTTCTTTATTTCATATAAAATCTCGTATTTTCTACTTACACATCACAAAAACGTTTAGTTAATATTGTTTCAGCTTCAAATAGGCGCACATACGTCTGCCTGCATTTAACGCATGATAACTTATTTAAAGTTAACACCAATTAAAACTCTAACCAACTAGTCATACACATATATATGCTTTTACAATCACATTAAATTTTGGTTGAACTTCTGGAGGGTATACTTCCCCCTTATTTTATTAATCAAAGAAAAATAATAAATTTGTGTTAATATTTAGCATCTAGGCTTGTAGATCTAATATTAATCCTAAATATGTTCTTATATTTAAAAAGCACTGTTTCATAAAAAGCTTATTTTTTAAATCTGGTTTTATGTCCTTACGAACAATGCATCAATAATTTCTTTCATGCTGATATTAAGACAATCATTCTTGCGAATGAATATTTTGAATATTTTTTGCTTTGTTGTTCCAGATGCTATTCTCATGTGGGGAAAACCCTAAACGATCAGCCTTTGTCTCTCGGAGCTGGGTGTTTCAAATTTGGCATCATCGTTCACGAGCTCGGTCATTCCGTTGGTTTCTATCACGAGCATTCTAGATCAGATAGAGATGATTATTTGAACATTCATTATGAAAATATACAGACTGGTGAGAAAATTAAATCCTTAATTTAGTAACAAAAGCTACTGACACGCTGAATGACACTTATGCACTGTAATTTTGAACAAATGAATAGATATAAATATTTAAATTTAACCTCATTCATATTTTGTGTGGCTTTGGTAGTTTCATATATGTATGTCTAAGCAGAGGTGTCAAGCTATTAAACTTAAAATTCTAATTTTTTTAATTATTTTATTAATATCTGGAAGTGTATTAGTCTCTAATTATTAAATGCAAATAGCACAAAAATTCTTATTACATGCAATGAAATGTATTTATTATTTTTACTTTTGATAGAAAAGTAATATTTTTTGTACAGCTACTGACAACAATGAAGATTTATTTCGAAATTTTGCAATCATTGTACTTCTGTTCGCAGCATTAGCCTCGAGGGCTTCATTTTACTAATAAAAGTTCTCGATGTGTGTTTGAGTATGCACTTGTTTAACAATATCGACTATTTCAGTCAGCGAAATCGAAAAGTTGTGAGCAGTACATATCGTAAATACATTTCCTTGACGAAATAATGCAAGTAGATTCATTTGCGTATCTTACTTTTCGCAGGTACGACTAAGGCAGAATTTTTACAACATTTCTCGAAGTTCCATTTCTCAAACTCACTACGTTTAGCAGCAAGAGAGTGCAAAGAACAGCCCCGCTAATACTTTGTACTAATACTTGATATTTAACAGAGAACTGGCGAATACGATTTTCAAACGCATTTGCGGTAGCACGCCGTAGTATCTCATCATAGGAGAGGGAATAATCAGTTTACATGCTACAAGGCAAGTTTATGTAAAGAAGGCTCCATAGATGTAATGTAAACCAGTTTGTCTTCTACGCCGCTAGAAAGAAGAGGGACTATTCGCCAAGAGATTTGGCGACGGAACCTGTTGGCGAGAATTTCCCCCTTTGTGATGTACCTGGCCGAGATTTTCCACCTCCGCCACGCGTACAGGAAATTGAGGAACATGGGTTAAGATCAATCATTCTTTGACTTTTCGCGATAATTTAAACTCGAATTTTCGTGCTTTTTTGATTTATTAGTTGAACTTGTATTATCCATATCGCAGTTTGCTGTCTGATTTTATATCTGTCAATATGTAGGAAAAAAAATGGAATCACACAGCTTTAAACTGATAAACGTGACCGTCGAACCTGTTCGAACTTCGACATCAGCTTCGAGCTTTGGCGCTTTTTGGCGACAAATATTTCACGCATGCGCAGTTGTGTCCCTTTTTGTTCGGAGGGAGCCACTCCTCCTGCTGCTGCTGAAGCTTTCCTTCTTAACAATACATATTCTTTGCTACAAGGGGGCCCACCAGCGGCCGAGCGGTAAAGTCGCTGAACACTGGTAGTTCAGTCCGAGGTTCGAATCCCGCAAACGGGCTGGCTGCATGGGCGTTTTCGTGGTTTTCCCCATGTGTAACGTGTATACGAGCCAGTTTCCCTTAGCAAGTCCTCCACGAAGGCATCCCTCCTCTTAGGCAGATAGCCCTCGAGGCTTTGCCATACTCACAAACACACACACACACTCTTTGCTACAAGGCAATTCTTTGCTATAAGGTATCTCATTGGCTATGACACTGCATCTGCGCAAAGCTGCATGCTTTCATGGTGTAACGGTTAGCCCACTCGGCGCATATTCGAGTGGTCCAGGATCGAGTCCCGGAGAGGGCATTTATCTTTTCAAGTCTTCCGCATAAAAATAGCTTAATGTCTCTACAATGCCAACAATCACGTTTTTGATTGTAAATAACGAAATACTAAGAAAAGTAACATAAAAATCATGAGAAATTTCAGAACTAAGGTAAAGTCGAGAGGAATAGTCGAATATCCGTTTGGTGGCAGTACGGTTAAGAGAGCAGGAAGTCTCTCACTCAAATTGGTTTATTAATTTTTATTAATTTTAGTTATTTGATATTTAAACACACGTAGAAGGTCTGTATAATAATCGGTAATATGTGAAATTAAAGGTATTGATACAACAAAACGCGCCTACAGGTCCTTTACATCAAGATAAAAGTAATGAAGATATAAGTATAAGAAAAATTTGGACACAAATAACAATTCAAATTATTTAGATGTGGCAAGTTCTTTTACATAAAACTAATAAAAATCAGGGTACTCATTAAGACAATTCATATACATTTTCTGAAAAAGGCGTAGAATGCAGAAATAAATTTTTTTTACCCAAAGTGATAACAATTAGATTAAATGACCCAATAAAAAAGTATTATGAAAATATGTAGTTATATAATATAAAACCAACTTGAAAGAGTAAAAGATTTAAACATATTTGCAAATATACTGAATTAATTAATAAAAAATTAGACTATAAAAATCCAACTTTCTCAAAACTTTCCTATTTCAGTGATCACAAGAGAAGTTATAAATGCTAAAGTTGTACTCTCTCGGGTGCTTCATGCAGAGCAATATCGTTAATGATTTAACTTGCATCCCGTTCTTGCTTGGAGGAGTAGAAAAATCTATTCCGAGCCTCACTTCCCTTCTTTCTACTAAGCATTTCAACTTCCGCGGGAGGCACTACAACTTGTACTAAGTTCTTCGCAATAGCAATATTTTGATAAAATTAAACTGAGAAAAAAAGAAACTATTATCAGTGATAATGCTTTCAATTGTTCGTTTATTTTTTAAAGCTTTATATTTACCTTGCCATTTATTTACTAATACATTACAAAAAGTATATTTTTGTATTGTACCATTGTAAAGTATACTGAGTTAGGGTGGAAAATTTACTATTGTATTATTGTAAATTTTTTTAGAGCAGTACAGTTCTCTCTACTGAAATTATACGACTGTAAGGTATATTGAGTTAGGGCTGAAAATACTCCGACAGAGTACTTAAAGTATTTGATTTAATATTAAATTCGAAATTGAACTGACTTCTATTTATCAACAGCGTTTTTTATTTTTAATTTATTTATATTTTTATCATTTTATTTATTTATTTATCGCCAGTATAGTCAAGAAGAAGGAAATTTGAGACTATTGTAAAATATCTCAAAATCTTTTATGCTCTTAAAAAGAGATTTCTCGAAACTGACTTTTTTGAATAGCAAAATATTTATTTGTTACTTTTAATGTGAGCGCTTCTTTGATTTTAAAACATGTTATTTACAGATTTATCTCAAGTACCATTCAAGAAGTAAAATGGTCTAAATCAATGTTTCTCAAGCATTTCAATCTGGCATCCCAGGCAAAGTTTCTCCTAGACAAAGAAGGAAAAAAAAAAAGATTCATAGAAGATAATTATATAAGAGTGAAATAATAATAAATAAACTTAAATAATTATTAAAATTTAACTGGTTATTATAAATAAATTCATAATTACAGTTAAGTAAGCAATATAATCAAGCAATAAGCAAAAGAATAAAATTTTTCAAGACAAACTAGAAATTGTGTCCTGACCCATCGATGAATTACGCTCAGTATTTTAGGAACCACTAATGTAGATAATTATGTATAAATTCTCCAAATGTCGCAATGATTTACGTGGCTTATGGGATACACAATTCTTAGAATATGTTATAAAAAGTGTTAAAGCAAGCAAAATTATACTGCAAAACGTGTTGCTCAGTTGCAAATAATAAGCGAAAACGTTAAAAGCTCTAAATAAGGCTAAGAATCTGGGAGTAAATTACATTTAAATTCTTAACTAAAAGTTCGTGTAACCAAGTTTTAATATTTTCATTATTAACAAATTCTTTAAGATTATTTTCAAATATATTTTTAATTTCTAACTAAACACTGATTTTTACATTTTAATTAATCATATCTTTCTATTTGCAAATTTTTGCTTCCTATTTAAAAATTTATCTAGAGAGTATTATGATTACTGACGTATGCCATTTATGTTTTTTTTTTTTTTTTTTTTTTTTTTTGTTGTTGTTGTTGTTGTTGTTGTTGTTTTAGGCATGGAAAGCCAGTTTGTGAAGCTTAGGCCTAAACAAAACCAGTTGCTCACGCCTTTTGATTATGATTCAATTATGTTGTACGGAGAAACCGTCTTCAGCAAGAGCCATTACGACGGCCTGAAAACCATGACTGCTAAAGATGGCAGGAAACTGAAGGAAGTGACGGATAAGCCTGGACTCAGTGAAAGTGATATTATCAGAATTTCCAAGTTGTATAAATGCTGATATCTTCAGTAAAACTAAGGATATTTTCAGTTATCTTTTAAATAAAATGAACTAATAAGGAAATATCTTTGTTTGACTTCATTATTTAAAATAATGGCTTGTCTTTACCCGGTTACATCATTCCAATAAGTCTCTCCAGGTTCTCTTTTCCGCGGGAAGACACTATCATTAGAATAAAAACTTTCCCAGCTGTCCATAAATTCATTGTAGTACTTTCTGGAGAATAAGCCTTTGACATGTGAGTGGGTCCTTTTCTTTCCTTAAAGTCTCGACCTCAAACCAAGGGTTTATTACACAAGGAAAGAGAAGCATGCATTCAGAAGTTAGAATAATGATAATTAATAATTTAATAATTTTATTATTAAAAATAAAATTTTCGAGATAAGATTTTTGCTGAAATTGCTGTTCAGTTAGTTATATCAAATAAGTGTAGGAGCCTTCTTATTTTAGTGCTCCGGTGCGCAGCGGCTAGAATTATAATTTATTCCCAAAATAGGAAGAACCGTAACCGGACTCCGGTGGGCTCCGTCGCAATTTAAGTTCTGAAGAATGATACATTTTAGTAAATCACAAAGGAATTTCTTTGAATGATATTAAACGGAAAACTTCAACTTTCAGTTATTGCAGTTTATTTTTTAACCTGCCCTTAGAGAAGAGACGAAAATGCAATTAAGTATTCCACTCAGCTTCTATCATATCGGGATCGAAGTTTAGGTGTTTTAATTTTTATAATGAGTATAAATGTTTGCTAAATATAACTACAAGGATCGAGAGATCCTGTAAAAATGTTAATATCCCATAACTTTCATAAAATTGATCTTTCAAACTCAAAATGCCGAAGTATGAAAATATGCATCATTTGAAAAATCTTAATGATTGGAAATGGATAAAGACCACATAAATACTTTTTTGAACACGGTCTATATACTTTCATATGCATATTAATTAACAAGTAAAGAGCTAAATTGGCACCTGAAATATACTTCGAAATATAAAGAAGAGATAAATTCTTAAGCACAAGGGAAACCTTTGCTCTTCAGTTATGATAATGCGAAAATGTAATATTGCAAGTCTGCGAAATATAAAGAAGAAATAAATTCTTAATCTCAAGGGAAATTTCTTTGCTGTTCAGTTATGATAATGCGAAAATATAGTATTGCAAGTCTGAGAAATATAAAGAAGAAATAATCACAAGAAAAACCTTAGCTCAGTAACTTAGTTTAACAGTTATGATAACGCAAACATGTAGTGTCGCACTCTGATAACACCTTTTTTTTATTTATTTTTTAAAATTTTTAATGGGAATAAAACCCTGTGCTTGGGAAGCGTACCGTATGTTGCTTTCTAGGTGCAATTCATTCTGCGTTGTGCCTGAAGGCATTGGGAAAAAGGATTCAAGGAGGTAGGTAAACTATTGTCAACTTGTCTGGTGTCTTAATTATTGTCAACTTGCTAGTCTAAAGGGGCTTTGTCCCTGAAAGGACTATTGTTTTCGTTTTGCGATTTTGCGTTGAATCACTATAAATGTCCGTTTCACTTTTCAAACAGTTGCCAACAAGTGTAGAGTCCTGCAATATATTTGAAGAAATTAAATAATGAAAAATCTGCATAAATGTATGTCTATTTCTCGCATTGTGATAAAACAACGGTATATAGAGCCATCGAATTTTGAATGACGTAATCCTACTGCGAATATGCGCAATTGGAAGTCCAAATTTGAAATTTGGAATTTGTTTTATGATCGGTTTCGTATTTTGTAAAACTTTAACGAATTTTTGATTAATAAACTCAAGGATTTCAAAGCAAGCAATGGCAAAGTTGTACAGAAAAAACATTTCTTTCTCCAACGCGGGAGTCTCTGTATCGGAAATTCTAAAGATAGGCTCATTTTAAAACTATTTTGCGATATTGTGTTGAACTGAATTTCATGGATTAAGTGCAAAAAATGTGATATTTAATAAATAAATGCAACACACAAAATGTTAAAAAAACGCTCCTTTCAAAATCTGAAACCTTTCAGATTTTTTTTTTTTTTTTTTTTTTTTTTTTTTTTTTACAAAATATTAATGTTGAATAATCCGCAAAATTATAAGCAATAAGCATCATGCATGTAGGGATTATAATGTATGTAGCAACTCTCTATATCTGAAAGAATCTTAATTCGGTTTTTTAAACTATTTAATCCTTTACATGAGCTTAGACGGAAACGTTCTTTTCCCGTCTTCCCTTTTATCACCAGAGGTTGTATTAGTCTAAATTAGGGGTTCTCAACTGGTGGTACGCAAGGGAAAAACAAGTGGTACGCAAAGAATCAAAGTGTTTTTAACTATTAAATTCAAAAATTAAAACCACAACATCCTGATTAAGGTTTTTCTCTAACAATCAGTAAATTTATGCGATCTGAGCTTTGTTCAAGAGTGTTGGTGGTAGTAGTACTTTTTAGTGGTGGTACTGAAGGTTTTCAATTTTGTTTAGATGGTAGGCGTTAGTCAAAAGGTTGAGAAGGTGGCAGCACAAATGAAGGAATACTGACTATATACTTTCATATACATATTAATTAACAATAATATTAATTAACAATAATTAATAAATGTTATCGCCATGCACTATGTTTAAAGAATGCAGGGAAAGTAAAACAACTGCATGGCAATACTATCGGGAATTCTAAAAACATACTGCTTTTTTAAAATTTTTTATAACTGTTGAATTCTATTCGATGTAAAAGCACAGCAAGAGATTTCTAATAAAATCTGAAAAAACAGAAAAACCCGTATCAGCAGAGTAAGTCCAAAAGTAGATTGGAAAACTAAAAACTCAACGAAAGCATACAAATCCTTAGCTGTCTGGTGCGATGTTAAAATCGAAATCTCTTCAAATGTTCTTTCTTTTTTCCCCTTTTCTTTCTTCTCTCTTTCTTTCTTTTTTTTTTTTTTTTTTTTTTTTTTAAACCTAAAAGGGGTTATTAGTCTGGAAATAGAGTTTTGCGTTGATTAACTATAAACAGCGTATCATTTTTCAAATTGTTACCACAAAAATTCTGTTATTCTGTGTGATTTTCAAAGAAATTAAATAAGAATTTGCAAGTATATATGCATGTTTCAGAGCCATCGAATTTTGAATAACATAGTCCTTCCACCTGAACATGTACAACTGGAAGCCAAAACTTTGAATTTCGAATTCGTTTTATTATTTATTTCTTATTTTGTAAAATTTTAATGAATTTGTTTTATTAACAAACTCAAAGATTTGAAAGCGAGCAGTCGCAACTCTGTTCGAAATAAAATATTTTTATTATCAGCTCACGAGACCATTATCATTCGAGAAAATGTAAGACAGTTATCTTTTAGTTTTAATTAACAAACTCCGCTACATGAAAGCAATGTGTTGCCGAAGCCGGAAATAAAATTCATTTATCACCCACGCGTCAACCTGTTGCCATTCAGTAAGGCCTAAAATACTTTAAAAGTTAATCTGGAAAGTTGATGAATAATCAGTTAAGCGATTTAAAAGCAATAAACATAGTTCTTAATACATTTTTATATTTTTAACGTGAATGACTTGAATTAACTCGTATTAAAATGAGATGTCAAATTAGAAATATTCAATACGTTTACGAAATTACACTAGATTTACTCATTAAAATCATTATATACGTTTCTTTTTTTATGATAACTATTTAAGGTGGGTAGCCGTGCGAGAGGAAATATGTTTGGCAACTTCTAACACTTTATCGGAAATTATAAAGATAAGCTGCTTTTAAATATTTTTTTATTTTTTTTTTATTTTGCTGTTGAATTGAATTTTATGTGGCATAAGGGCGAAGAACATGATATTAAATAAAAACAGTTAACACAGTAAAAAACTGATAATAAAAAGAGAAACAAAAATATATAAAAATATATGCCAATACTGAACAGTGCGTCGAGCATTCTAAACATATGCTGTTATGCAGCTTTAAAAAATTTTGTGATTTTGTTGTTGAACTGTATATGATGTAAGTACGAAGAAATCAGTCCTTTATAATAAAACTAAAAGGGGGGAAAAGTGGGTTAGGGAGAGGGCAAAATCAGACTGGGAGACTGTAAGGTCAACGAGAGCGTAAAAAACCTTAACAAATCCTTTTGAGCGAATGCTAAAAATCTAAAGCCTTTCAAATTATTAGCCCAAAGGGTGTTAGCCCATAAGAGCTATTAATTTCGTTTTGGCATTTAGAGTTGATTTACTATAAATGTCGGTTCACTTTTCAAATTGTTGCTACCAAATTATAGAGCTCCGCATTATATTTAAAGAAATTAAATAATGAAGAATATGCACGAATGTATATATATGTTTCTCTCACTCTGAAAAAGCAACGGTACCTATAGGTACCGTTGCTTTTTCACAGTGACATCAAATTTTGAATAACGTAGTTCTACAGTCGAATACGGGCATCTGGAAGCCCAAATTTGGAATTTGGAATTTATTTTATTATATATATCATACTTTGTAAAGCATATATAAGTTTTTGATTGAGAAAAACAACGATTTCAAAGCGGGCAATGGCAACACTGTACGGGGAAAAAAAGGGGGGGGGAACATTTTTATCTCCAGCGCACGAGACTGTGCGTGTATCGGAAATTCTAAAGATATACTCTTTTAAATATTTTATAATATTGCTGTCCAATTGAATTTTATGGTTTAAGTGCGAAGAACATGATATCTAATAAATAAAGGTAATACACAAAACGTTAAAAAATCTGAAAGCTCTCAGATTTAAATATATATGTATTTATTTATTTATTGTTTTTGCGTTGTTTGAATTCATTTGGACATTTAGACAGCAACGTACATTCTTCATATACATATGTACATGAAGAATTGTTGGCTACTGATCGACTGCAGGATAATAATTCAGATTATCAGAAAGGCTACCAGGAATTCTACAAGAGATTACAAAAGAAAATTTCAACCGTGCCTAATTGCTTAAGTATAAATATTATTTCAGCTTACAGCAATAACGTAAAAGAAAAAATTATACCAATTTATTTAGTGGCTAATATTACACAATAAGTTATGTTACACAATAATAACTTTGTGCAGTTTCATAGCAAACTAATGAAGCTGTTTAATTTAATGCAACTAGCACAAAGAAGCAATTTATTTTACAATTACATTTCCGTTGAAATTCACTTCAACGTTATTAAAGCATTATTCTTAAGGTCATGAATGCATTAGGAAGTGTAATGCTGCACGTGGAAGATTTGACACTTTTTTACTTCCTTGTACGAAGTAAAAAGGAAGTATTGTAATCGCGAAAAGTTTCAGGCAGCATATTTCAAAGAAAATATCCATTTTGAAAGCTATCGAATGAAATTTAACGATGTTTTTGCGTGATATCTGTACGTAAGGACAGAATAAAAGACTCTTTTCCTCCAAAAAAATTATAAAACTGCTTTAAAATGAATTCTGAAGAGAATTTTTCGTGGCGTCTGTACGAACGTATGTACGTACGTATCTCGCATAACTCAAAAACGAGTAGCCTCACAACGTGGAAATTTTATATATAGGGCTGCTATAACATGTAGATGTGCACCTCGTATTTTGGTTGCTGTCGGCCGCACCAAACGTCGGCTCAGTGATCTCAGTTTCTTTATTCTTATATGTTTGTAAATTGTACATTTTTTGCTTTATAAATGATTGAATTATGTTGTTCTTATCTTCCGGTTAAGGTTTTTATGCCTTTGGTAAATCTGTATGCAATATTTTTAGAATTATCAACAATTTCAAAGTTGTTTAAGTGCCGCTAAGCCTAATAATGTTTGTGATGGTGGCCATTGAAACAGTAGAATAGTGGATTTGTTGCCAATCTAGAGAAACTTAGCTTCGCAACAACAAAGATAACGCCTTCATTTATTACAGTCAAAAGTCGTTAATCCGGACTCGTCGGGACTTCGGCGATTCCGGATTATCGATTTTTCCGGATTGTAGATCATCAGTTTAAATCTAATAAGATAGCATGCAAAAATTATAAAATTATAAATATGAAACCGTAATTTATGAAATAAACAACAATTATGATCTAAAGGGTATCAAAATTTACAAAAAAAAAAAAAAAAAAAAAAAGGTTAATATTTATTTGCTTACTTTACTTTCTTCGCTATCGGAAGCGAATTTTAATGACGAGGAATTTGATTTAAATCATATCAAAGACGGAGTACATCGAGATGAAATACTACATTTAGTAAGGAATTATAAGCCAAATAAAATAAAAACATCTGCCCTGAAGATAAGGATAGTGCTGACAGATCAACTTCCAATTCATTGCGCGCCGCGGCGTTCCCCCGCCGCAGAGCAGCGTGAAATTGATAAACAGATTTCGGAATGGTTAGATAAACAAAGGATATGCCTTTATCCATTTTTTGCAGCAATTCCACTTTTTGTTTAATGGACTTCGAAACATACTTTCGCTTTGTAGATCCTTTACATATTAGTAAATATATATCGGAAATTCTATTTGACATAATCGAAAGTTCATGCTTACTTTTATAAAATTGCTCTAACAGTCTGCAAAAAATACTAAGCTGGATCCAATTCGAAGATTAAGGAACAACAAAATCTGCAACATTAACTGAATTAGGTAATTTTAGCTTAGCTTATACCGTTCGTTATACATTAAACGCTCATGCGTCAACGTATTTTGGGCCTGCGCACACGCATATTAGCAGCCGTAAATGTCTTACGCGCATGCGTCGATTTGACGCATGCGCAGAAAGTTTGTAGCTTTGAGTTCCGGATTATAGATCATTCCGGATTATGGGTGTCCGAATTAACGACTTTTGACTGTATTGTGAATTAAATCATGCTTAATCCTTTCTGGAATATTTTCAAGGAGGAAATAAGTGTTTAAAATTTACTTCGTAATTTTTAATACAGATATTTTGACCTTTTTATGTATTATTGCCTTGTCGCGAAGTGAGAACTGAATTGATTGAATGAGAAGTACTCAATCGTCTGTGAAAAACTTTCTTTTTTGTTTTGTTGCTTAATTTCTTTAATACATCGTTCTGGCTTTATTATAGTATTTGAATAGAACATGTGACAACGATTAGATAATTCTTTAAATGATATAAATTTTGTGCATAGTGAGTTATAATACGAAAGAAATATAATACTGTTAAGTGAAATTAGCGCCAGAGTGTCACTATGGGAAACAAATAGTGTGAATTTTAAAGAATGCATTTATTCTATTGTGGTGTATGCGCTGTCGGCGAAGTAGATTTAATTCAATCCAATAAATTTAAATGAAATGCAAGAAAAAATGTGTAGAATTAATATTCCGTACAAGAAAGTCATGTGGTGTACACATCAGATTTTTTCTAATTATTCTACTGAACTTCTTTTATTTGCTGTTGCCACGGGATGAAAGTGTATTTGGCTCTTTCCTGAAGCCTGAAAGAGCTATATAATATGTGTTCAATATTAGTGATAAAGGGTGTCATATTTGACATTTTTTTTTCTTTTGCCTTCATTTAAAATGATAATTTGGTTAAAAAAACTTTTGAATGTAGCAAACATGTAATGACATTTTTATAATAGCAGCTATTGAGACGACAAACCCAGTGTAAGTTACTTTTTTTCATTCCACAAAATATAATTTTAATTTAAATTCATTGTTTTCTTTTATAGTGTCTTTTTTTTTAATACATGCCAAATATACTTGTAGTGCTATTAATAGATAACGTCTTCGCTTTTGCGTATTTAGTGCAAATATGAAAAAATTTACCTTACAGGTTTTTCTTCATCCCTAAGAAAACAGGAATTGTTTACTTCGCCTTTGCTAAACCAAGCCATTCGTAATCTATGCTTTTCCATTAAATATTTATATCTATGGAATTTTAAACGAACCCCCGTGTTGTTGTTAAAATTACTAATTTTTCAATCAAGCATAGTACTTACTACGCTAGTTACAGCATAAAAACCTACTAACGCTCTATAACAGAAAAAAAAAAAAAAAAAAAACTTTTAACTTATCCTTAGCACCCTGAAGTGATTCCAGATATCTACGTTTTAATCGTGTACTTTCACATCAATAAAGGATAATTTGGGTTAACAGACAAAAAAGATATGTACTGGCGCCATCTATAGGCAAAACATAAACTTAAAATATATCAATACAATTAAAAGAAAATGTGACTATTTCAGTTTTAAAGAATTTGGATTAATGAAATGCCATTCTAATCAGTAATTAAATGCATTATCCATATTCTATCTTCGTCAGTTTTCTTAAATTTCTCCAGTAATTTCGTATTTTCGTTGTATCACTATTAAAATATTTCATTTGACTGGTAAGAAATTTATAGTTTCGTCGGAATGGAAATTGACTATATACGCTAATTAGCATGCTGAATTACATGGACCTATTTGCAGTGGCGCCATCTGGGAAATAATATTTTTGCTTTGTTAACCCTGAAGTAGTAATAACATTCCTTTTTCTATTCAGGTGCATCCGGTGAACGCGCAATCCTGATTTTTTGAAGGAGATATGTTAGCAGCAAATTTTGATGAGGTAAGTTCTACACTTATATTTGTCACGATATAAATTATTAAATATTCTTTCCCGAAGCGCCAACGGGTTCTCTGCGGTTTTCATCCGCAGAGAACCCGTTGGCGCTTCGGAAAAGAACCAGTATATCCACTAAGTTACCAGGTTTGAACTGTTATCGCCAAAGTTGGCAATATTTACATTTACCGGGTTCTCTGCGGAAGTGCGTCCAATATTAAAAGTACAGAGTTCGTTCAAGGTGTTAAAACTTAATGACAGTTTTGTAAAAAAAAGCAAGAAAATAGGAAAAAAGAGAGAAAAAATACTTAGAAGATTATGATAAAATGTATTTTGATAACTAATAAGCAAAAATCTTCATTTAGTAATGAAAGATATATATTTATTGTATCGTTCCCTGTTGCATAATTAAAAATGTTAATAATTGATTGTCATCGTCCTCGAATAATAACATACATGCATTTTGTAAAAATAAACAGAAAAAGAAAGTTGATTAGCATGCATTTTATATGCAATTTCCGAAAATTCTGAGGGTGATGTTCGTCCCTTTTCTTCAAGAGAGATTTGTTTAAAAAGATAATCCTTAAAAAAAATTTTTTTTTTCCTGAAAAGTCGACACTATGGGCAGATAAAGAGCAAATCTTGCAAAATAGCTAAATGCAGTCGTAAGTTTTAGGAAGGATTAATGATCTAAATGCTTACTTAATAAAGATATTAAATATTTCTAGTTTCGCTTCTAAAGAAATAAATTATTTATACATAATTTTATCTTATTTTTCTCAAGCGGCCTCGTCGTAAAAGCCGAACTCTGCTAGTTCAACAGGAGCTCAAATGTCGCTCAATAGGCTGACAACATGGGTGTTTTCCTTATTTTTTACCGTACGTAGCATAAATCTGAGACAATTTCCCTTAAGCTAATTTATTTACAAATCATCTCGCCCTTTATTTGTTTCTGCCTTAATTTATTATCTAACTCATTTACATATAACGTGACTATAATCCCGTTCCTATTAAAATACTCGCATAAACGGCTTCTCTTCCAAATTATTAGTTTCCGTTAAATATGATTATGCCTTATTAGTGCTCGAAATATTCTGCTTCAACATAATATTATATACTGTGAGCTGAAGATGAATGTTTAATATTATTCTTTTCATGCATTTCAAACCTTAGGATAGAAATGCTGTGGTGGAAGAACATAGAATATGGCCAAATGGACGTATTCCTTACACAATTGATCCAGAACTATGTGAGTATTTACTATTGACTTATTAATTATTAATTAATTAAATCAAAAATTCTTTAAATCAAAAATTTAATAAAATTAATTTTTTTTAAAAAAATAAAAAGTAAAAAATTAATAAAGTCAAATTAAATAAAAAAATTCTGTACTTTGCTACTTTTCAGAGAATTTATAATTTAGTTATCAGTGCAGTTTTAACTTTCTTTACTTCACATTTGTTATTATTTTATCATATAAATCGAGATATTTGTTTAAAGCAGAAAATTAATTATAATTATATTAGCTTATTAGATAGCATTTCTTAGATGCAGGAACACATACTGGAATGTCATTATGTATTTCACCATGATAATTCAATTAATACCATGAGAATCAAATGCATAACAGAAATATTACCGATACCATGAACTTCGAGATATATGCAGTTTTTAAAAGTAAACAAATAAGTAAAAGGTAACATAAATTACAGAAATGGAAATCTAAAGAGTTAGCATAATCGTTTAAAATTAAATTTCAGAATAATTAAGAATATTGGGTACCAATTAAAATTTAATAATTAAATCTCAAAAATCGGTATAGTAGAGTTCTCTGCCTCATTTTAACCGGCCATATATATTTTAGTTAATATAGTTTTTTTTCATTTATTATTGTTTTAATTTTTCTTGAACTAAATACTCTGTGCCAATTTTAGAAAAATGTAGCAACTACTGTATATAACGGAAATCGATTACTTCGTCTAGTTCAGTGGTCGCCAAATCTATGAAGCTTCTGAGCTACTGTATAGTTTTTAAATCCTACTGTGAGCTACCAACCATAAGAACTATCAATTAAAAAATATATATATAAGATTTTAGTACCTATAAGCGTACATTTCTAGTAAACGTGAAATTAATTTTAATTAAACTGTGCATAACAAAAAGAAACTGAAATTGAATTGTACATAAGAAAGAAACCGAAGTGTAGCTAGTAATATATAACAAATGCAATAACATATTTTTTTATTAGACTTATTAATTTTAATGAGAGGGATGAAAATCTTTTTTTGTCATCGAGAAGTTTTAGTATTGGGAGAGTACGTAGTGGCTGCTATTCGAATACAGTTGTTCAAGTGTTCATCAGTGAGTCTGTTTCGATACTTATTTTTAATAAATTTCATACTGGAAAAAAAATTCACACAGATAGGTAGAGCTGAGTATTGCCTTCACTTTGAGACAATCCTAGACCAAAATTGGGTATTTTTCTTTAGGAACAAGAGACTTAATAGTTTCAGACCGTGAAGAAAGAGATTTTACAGATAAATCATCTTGAAAATCAATCATTTTGAATGAAATTTTATTAGAAGAAGAAGCAATGAATCTCAAAAGTTTGAGACAATTTAAAGGAAAGTCCTGAACTATTGCTTGGTGTTACGCACACTCTTTTAAATTACAATTTTTATTTCAAAGCAGAAAGTCTTTCCAGCCTTTCTGCTCTTCTGATCTTGTCCGACAGATTTTTCCCTTTTTGTGAAACAAAAATAAATTTTGAAAAGTCGAAGATTCAACACAATCAGCGAGGTTAAAAAAAGCCACAGAAGGAGAATTTTCACCACGATTGCTGTACGAATTGAAAATTAGGCTGGAAGCCATGTATCAGTCGGAGTGTAGAATATTTCCAATATCACAAAGGTTGAATAATTTGCAAGTGCATGCAAGAAATATAAAAAATGGAATTCGAAAGCATTTAAGCAATTCTCGTAATAGTACATTGCATAAACTTTAATCTTAGATCTATTACTGCAGATTCCTCCTGTAATTTACATGACAATTTGGATGTTGGCAGTTACTTTATTCTGGTAGCTTTATTTTCGTTTTGTGTAATTTTTCTGGAAACATTTTTTTTTTTTTTTAATCGAATCAGTGGAGTTGGTTATGCGCGAGTTTCAGCAATTCTTCGATTTCTTTTAAGTGAAAGCAGATTGCTGAGTATATGAGCAGTGCAGAGTTTATTCAATGTCTGATTTTTTAACTGAAAAGAGATCGCTATGTACGTGGGCAAAGCCAATGTAGTGCGCAATGCCAATGCTTTGCGCTATAGGGAGTTTGTGCAATTCTGTGATGCTTTTTAAGTGAAAATAGATCGATGTGTACATAGGTAAAGCCAATATGGTGCGCAATGCCGAGGTTGTGCGCGATGCCGAGTTTGTGCAATTCTAAGATTTTATTAAGTGAAAATAGATGGATGTGCACGTGGACACCGAGTTTGTGCAATTCTTTGATGTTTTTCGAGCGAATACGGATCGTTGTATACAAGGGAAAACGAGGTTGTGTGTGATGCCGAGCTATAATGTAACTTTTTTTATGTGCAATGTTTAACATATCTTTTGTGTATTTTAAATTTGTATTGTTGTGTTAATTGTAAATCATATTTGAGACATCTTTTTTGTTATTTAAATTGTATTTTTAATTGTTTGCTTTTGATATGTTGATAATGCTTTCCGACTTACGATAAATATCGATAGTCCGACGATCTACTCAACAGTAGCAAAACTGTAAACTTTGACCCTATAAGTAACGTTTACCTCATTATTTTAATACGTAGTGTTTGGTATCGCAATTGCACTTGATAATATGAGTTCATTGATAATATATGTGTCTGTGTGTGCGTATGTGAAGCATTGCTTAGTGTTCCAAATTTGTAGTATTTATTTTCTTATGTTATTTTATTTTCATTCTGAGAAATTAGATTTCTTTCATTTATTAATGCTTAGAATTCTAGGATGCCTACAGAGAATATGGCGTGATTTAGGAATTTTAGAAACTGATATGAAAGCTGTGTAATGATGTTCATATGCAATACAAAATATTCTTCTTTTTTATTATTTTTAAGTTTAAAATTTTTAGAAAATAATGAAAATTGTCTAATTACTGGTATTCGAGGAATTATGTCGTTGCGTAGCAATAAGGTAATTTGTAAAAATGATAAAATTTAAATGCTCCACAATATGAAATTAAATTTAAAAAAAATCGGTTTTTTTTATTTGTATAAATGCTAAAGCTTAAAAATCTTTGAAAATATTGAAGCTGTATGAAATAAAAGTATTAGAGACTACGATGTTGTTTATTGTTTTAATAACTGGTAGAATTAGCTCACTGTATCATGCTAATTTTAAATATAAACAATTTATTATACTTATTTTCAGTAAAGCCTAAGCCTAAATGTTATAAATGTAAATTTAAAGTAAAAGAATTTGATATTAATTTACAATAATAAACAATTCATTTTTATTTTTAAGAAAAAATAGAAAGTACGCGTAGTGTAAATGCCAAAATACCATGGACCTTATAAGAAATAGACTAACCCAAACGGGTTTTCTCCCTCGTCTGAGGCGTTGCCGGCTGTCACCTTGATAACATCCGGAGGAGTAGGGACGACTTGCAGAAATGTAACATTGGTTGCCTATTGCAGCGTGTATAATTGTCAAGAAAAAGCTGGTTGTAGCGCCTCATTTCACAAATTAGAATTTCTACATATTTTTATTTTTGAAATTGAGATTGATTTTTAAAAATTTAGCATATTTATCAAGCATAATTAACGTTCCAAATAATTATAAAGCTATTGCATGCTTTCAGGACTGGATATTTTTTTCGCTTTTCCTATGCTGTAAGGAAATTTGTAACTACTACTTTTAGAAAATAATATTTTAATCCTGAACTAATAGAAAATTTCAAACAAGAAATTTTCTCTTGCAATTTTTATGCTTTTTATTGATGTAAATAAGTAAAAAAACACTAAAATATTTAAAAACGAATTTTTGAAAGTTTTGTTTAAAATTCTAAATTGTGCTGTTTTAAAATTATAGGTAAGTATTATAGCACAATTTCTATAAAGGAATTTTATTTCAGTTATATTTCATAATACATCATAGTGATAAACACTTTTGACTCCTTAAAAATTTTTATACATTTAATTCTAATATTAAAATTGTATTTAACCGTAATAATTAATTTTGCTTGTATTTTATAGTGATTATTTTTTTAAATTTATGTTTAGTTCTGCAAAAGATTTTTTTTTTTTATTTACTGTTAATTTAATTTATTAGCCCAAAGGGGCGGTAGCCTAGAAAGGCTGTTAGGTTCGAAGCGGCATTTTGTGCTGTTTTACTATAAATGTCCGTTTCTTCTCGCAAATTGTTGTTACCAAATATTATCGCCCTGTATTATATGTAAAGAAATTAAATAATGAAGAATCTGCATGAATACATGTATGTTTCTCGCACTGTGACAAAACGACAGTATCTAGAGCCATTAAATTTTGAATAATGTAATCGTCCACCCGAACATAGGCATCTGGACGGCCGAATTTCGAATTTGTTTTAATCTATTTCATATTTTGTAAAACTTTAACGAATTTTTGATTAACAAACTGAACGAGTTCAGAGCGAGCACTGTACGGAAAATAACAGTTTTATCTCCAGTGCGGAAATTCTGAAAATTATGCTGTTTTCAAATGTGTGTGGTTTACGGGTGAAGAACTTGATATTCAATAAATATAGATAAGACACAAAACTTTAAAAAAAGAGTGCTTCTAGATTTTATTTTATCTTTTTTTTTTCCTTCATTACGCTCAGAAAATTTTATGCTCCGAATTTTATGAATTATTAAAATAACTAATCCACTTTAATGTTAATAATTTAATCATCATATAATCAAATAAATATGATCGTTTTGTAATGTTATTATAGTTTGGAAAATCACTGCCTGAAAATGTTCATTAAATTAAAAAAAAATTATCAGATCTTGTTTAATTTTACTTTATTTATTTCAAAGCATCGCGTACTATCAATCTTATTTAATTTTACTTTATTTTTACGCAAAATTAAGTTCATAAATTTTGTGCTTAAAGTTTTTACCATTTTACCAGAGTAAAGATGTTTCTACAAGAATTACGCGTGTAAAAAAATGCGCGAAATGCAGTAAAACGTGCTTTAATGAGATATATTAAATCCTATTTGGAAAAAACTCTGGCTTTCATAATCTCATCACTATACAACGTACCACATTTAATAATTAAAAAGAGTTATGTGATACAAACGCCATAGGTTTCAGTGTTAAAAGTAAACCAGATCGTCCCTATTCTTTCTTGCCGACATGTCGGTGACGCGCGCCCCACCCACTGGGTTAGTCTATCTCTTATAAGGTCCATGCAAAATACATTGTGACGTCACAAGCTTAGTCCCACCATTTATGGACGTCACACAGCTCCGCCTTCTCAACTTTGTTGATGCAGCCTATTCTGCGATTTTACCATAGAATTTAAGTATTTCATTTCAGAATTATATTTAAATAGTGTAAGTTTTTGTGTAAAATAACTGATACTAAAATTGTTAAACATAAATTATAATTGATAGTTGTGGTAAAAAAGTATTTTAAAATTATTATTTAGGCTTTACTGTTATTTGTATTGAATTTTTATGTTGATAATTAATATGTGTAAGCCATCCGGCATTAAAAAAAAAAAAAAAAAAAAAAAAAATACTTGTTAGCTGTGTTTTAGAATTTGTTGCCAAGCAGGCGCGTGGAAAATAAGTAGTAACGTTAAAATGACGTAGTGTGATTTGAATGTGCTGTCAAATTGGCAAAAGTCTTTTCTTAGTTCTCGCCATCCAGACGTGTGGTAGATAGTAACGTCATCCTGACGTATTATAGCTAAACTGTATTGCCAAACTGGCAAAAATTGTTTTTGTTATCGCCAGCCAGGCGTGGAAATAGTAAAATTGTTAAACTGACATGGGTAAAATTCCATTGTATTGCCAAACTGGCAAAGTTGTTTAAATAATTCTCTCCAATTGGTTAGTGTGAATTTTGTATTTGACAAATTAAGTCTCTCCAAAAATTAGTATATATTTTTAATACAGGTACGATTTGTAAAACTCAAGGAAAGCTTATTAAAGGTAACTTTTTCAACATGTCATTCTTAGCTAAAAGTAGAAAACAGGATTTAAAGGTACTGGCAGAGTTAGGTTTAACCGTGAGACATGAATTTAAGATTGCTCTATTGCATAAACTGATTACTGAAAGTCCCGGTTATGATGAGGAATTTACTCGAGAACTACTGGCTGCAATTAGAGAAGAAAGAGAAAGAAAGAGAAAAGGAACATGAAAGTGAAGAAAGGGGAAAAAAAGAAGAATGAGAAAGAGAAAAGCGCATTAGAGCTTTTGAGCTACAGAAACTTCAGTTAGAAGCATTGGCGGCAAAAGCACAGCCGGTAGAAACTACGCAGTTAAAAAATCTGAGCAGCCTTTAAAAATCAGAATTCCCGATGTCATGCCACGTTTCAACCCTAAAGAAGATGAAGTAAGTTTATTTTTGGTGTTATTTGAGCGTTAAGCTAAAACTATGAATATACCTGCTGAAAATCAAGTGACTCGACTTATTTCATTGCTGCCTCCTGATATTGTACAGCTTATTGCTACAGAGGACGCGAAAAAGTATGAATATGTAAAATGTCTACCATTACAGTGATTTAAACTGAGTGCGGAAAAATTTCGACAACTATTTAATAAACACCAAAAGTCTACTGAAAGTACTTGGTATGATTTCTACTATGAATTAAGGAATTATTTAGAAAGATGGCTTAACGGATTAAACAATAAAATTTTTGAACAGCTAAAAGATCTCTTACTGGTTGATCAAATTAACAAGCATACTTCTCCTGATTTCAAAAAACATTTTAGGATGAATGGACTACCATCATTTTACCTACTGAGATGGTTAACAAAATTGAAGATGTGAGAAAAACAATAAAACCGAAATTTTCTGCCAATCAAACTGAGAGAATTAACAAAGGATCATTTAAACCTCGTTATGATAATTTTGTGAAAAAAATAGAGTACCCGCCTCATTTTAAGCATTCTGATAAATGGGATGACTCAAAATACCAAAAATATCACTGACAAAGAAGTCAATTTCAAAACAACAACCAAGAAAATTTAGATGATAAAAGATATCGAACGCGTTGTTTCGAGTATGAGTCATACGAACATTTTAAGCCTCAGTGCTTTCGCTTAAAACCAAACGAAAGGGTAAATTGCCTATCTTCGAATGATGATTTGTTAGAGACATATACAATAACGGTTTGCATATTTCACAAGTGCACAACAGTGTAGCCACTGAGGGAGGAGTTTCGAAAGTGGACCAATGAGTTACTATTGCTCTTGTATAGCTAAATCTTCGTGCATTTGAGGGTATGTTGTTTACGTTTTATTTTGCATTTGTTTCGCAGTTATAAATATAGTAGAAAATCTCATAGTGCTTTCGTTTTACGAGTTTAATTAATCGCTGACATTTCACTTACGCGATTTTTATCCCGCATTAATATTTGAATTGATGTTCACGGCATATTATCGCTCTTTGCATCGAGAAAGTGACTCAAGCAACAATTAGCCTCGAATATTATGCATTTACTAACACCTGTGGATTAAGAGAATTTAAATGTATAGTTTCTTTTTTTAACTGAGCTGAGAAGGACTGAAAGTGTTACTATGACTTTGGTGTTTTCTTATTTCAGAGCTTGCATTCTTTTGATTTTTAAAGATTTTAAAGTGTTAAAGATTTGATTTTTAAAGTGTAAGATTCAGAATACATATTGTGTATGATCTAATTATATCCATTTTTAAAAGTTATATGTGAATAAATTGAATATATTCGTTGTGAATAAGGTAAATTCATTCTGTTTGATGAGTATTTCTAGTGTAGACAGTACATTTAATGATAAAGCCAAAGCACTTTTGACTTTAGTACCAATTATTTTAGAAATATTTTCAAAAATTAACTTTGACGCATGCTACCCTTTTGCAATAACACCAAATGGCAATAGATATTTAATTACAGCTATTTGTTTAGCTTCAAAATATCCGGATGCTGTCTGTACCTGTTCCTAATATTGGCACAACGTCAGTAATTGAAGCCACGTTGCAAATATTTAGTAGAATGGGTATCCCGAAAGAAATACAAACTGATCAAGGTACATCCTTTATGAGCAATCTAGCCATTGAATTTGTAGAAAAATTTGGATAAAAGTAACTAGAAGCTCAGTACTATTGCGTAGCTGAAAGTTAAGGGTTTTTAATCTTTTAACCTTAAAACTTTAAACTGACTTTTAACTTTTCCTTAACCTTGGTGCCGGACAAAACTCTAAAAAAATATAAACAATATAATCATAAAAAGTGAAATTCTATCAAGGCACATAAATGTCTTTTATCACTAAATCTCAACACCTAATCAAAACAATGAGTTAAGTAGTTAGTACAATTGGAGCGCGTTGTGAGAACCCGTGTAAAAAGGGAAACATCAATAACACCAAATTCAATAAAGATCCATGTTTCTTAAAAAAAAAAAAAAAAAAAAAAAAAAAAAAAAAAAAAAAAAAAACAGTTGCAGCTTACAATAATTAATAAACCTTAAGATGAAAAATAACACATATTTTATTCCAAAATTAACATACTCATATTAATTTGTAAGTTTACTATTTTTTGACGTTCAATATCTCACTCATTAAGCTGGTAAAACAAATCTTTAAAAAATCATTTACAGACTGTAAATTAACTGGTCATTATTCAAAATATTCTAATCCCTTAGTAGTTTACTTGTATAAAATAAATGATTTTCTTCTAAGTAATTTGAAAGGATAGAGAGGTAATCGAACTTAAAAATCACTCACAGATTTCCCGGATCATAAAATCTTGAGGGAAGCGTCCAATTTTTCTCACGGAGGAAGTCGATTTCCTTGAGCCAACACCTTGATTACAGTTAATAAACTAACACTCGCGCGCTGAAGTCCATTCTTCACAAGAATATCTGGAAACGGGGTCCAGTGGGGTGAAGTCCTTTTTATAAAACTAACCGCCAGATCAGGGAAAAGTTCGTTCTTCAGGAACATATTTCTGTGGGGAACGTCTAGGCATCAGGAACCACAGGAGCCGTATAGTAATAATTACACGTCGATTCGAAACTTCCAAGTGTCAGTTATATTCACTAACAATCACGCGCTAAAATAGTTCAGTAATAGTAAACAGTCAAATAGTAAACAGTCAAATGTTCTTTGCAGCTCGCTCACTTTTCTCCAGACATCTCGAGAGGAAAATGTTCCTTGCATCTCGCACAAAAACTTCTTAAACATTTCCCGCAAAACAATGCAACCTCCAGAGCAAAGACAGACGCAGCCCAAGCCCTCTTGCTCATTAAGCCCTGAGCAAGGCCAAACGCCCCTCGATCTTTCTTTCTCTTTCACATCCCGGCTGCTCAAAATTCACTCAAATCAGACTCCGGCCCCGTAAATTCATAGGCTTACAAAAAAATCATAAAATTAAATCTCACCAACCCCAAAATTTTACTTTATCTCTAACTGAGAAACTGCACCCCCACAACGAATCAAAAACAAGAAAAATCTGACAATGAAGTCCTGACCATCAGTACTTCGGAAAAAACGTGAAAAATAGTCCCCCCAGCCAACAAGCAGAAACTAGCGGTAAGAAAATCCAATTACGTAAACTTACTGAAGGAAATATTACAAATATAACAAAGCTAAAGCTAGTGAGAATGAGAAAGCCGATTTATGATTTGAGTTGTAAACGAGATGGCAAACAGTCTAACTAACTTCAGTTCTACTGTTAAGAAAAAGACCATAAACCAGATGTGTTCTCGTAAACGTATCTTGTCTTTGTTACACTTTATACAGTTTCAAGAATAAAGCTTTAACATTTTAAGAATACTCCTTTTATCCGTTTGAAATATAAATGAGTACAAATAAAAATACTAGAATAATGATAACTTAAAACAAACATTAATATAATTGGAATTCATGACATAACAGTACACCACCCGCAAAGCAACCCCGTTGAAAGATTTTACCGAACAATCAAACGAATTTTAAAAGTCTTATGTATCGAAGCAGCCCCTGAGTGGGAGAAGCAAGTTCCCGCAGCTCTATTTGCTTTAGGAACAGTAACGCGCACGGGTGCGGGATTTACACCTGCAGAATTAGTATATGGCCGAAATCTTGAAAGATCTGTAACATTATTATGTGAACAATGGAGGAATCCTCAAGACGAAGGAAATAATGTTGTTGAATACGCTTTCGAATTAATAAATCGGTTAAGAAGATGCAAAGAGCTGGCCATATATAAAATGCTGGAAATGCAAACCAAAAGAAAAAAGTGGTACGATCGTAAATCTATCAAAAGATGATTCTCTGAAGGAGATTTATTATTAGCTGGATCAACGAGCAAACCAAATAGGCTAGCTGTTGAATGGAAAGGTCCTCGGAAGGTTAAGAAGAAATTATCCGAAAATAATTATGTTGTGAGTTTCGAAGGAAAAAGAGACCTTAATGAAGTCTACCATGTTAACATACTAAAACCTTATCATAGGCGAGCAGAATCGGTCAACCTTATGATTACAGAAGATGAATCTGAAACTGATGATATGGAGAAAAATTTCCCAACAATTGACTCTGAATCGACATTGTTCGATTTTGAGGAAATTAAAGAAAACTGTTACTTATATGATAAGCTAAATGAACAACAAATTCAAGAATTGCTTGATCTGCTGTTGAAGTTTTCAAAATCTTAGCCTGGAAAAATTTAATAACGCATGATATTCTGTTGACAGAAAACACAAATATATTAAAACAAACAAATATATTAAAAACAGAAATTGATAAAATACTTCAACATAAAATAATTGAAATAGATGCTTCAAACTCTGGTATGAGTGCCGTTTTAGCTCAGAACGATGAACGAGACAATGAACATCCAGTATTATACCTCAGTAAGAAGTTTACAGAAACTGAAAAAAGTACTCTACCACAGAAAAAAAATGCGCCGCCATAATATTTGCTGTAAAGAAACTGCAATGTTATTTAGACGGGCATACTAAACTCCTGATCATGACAGATCATAATCCACTAGTATGGCTAAAAAATAATGTCAATCTAAATCCACGACTTATGAGATGGGAGCTAGTATTACAACCCTACAATTAAACTGTCGTTTATCGAAGTGATAAAAACCATACAAATGTAGACGCATTAAGTCGCACTCCCTTGTCTGTTTAAATAATTTGTTTCTCTATATAGATAAAAAAATTATGTTCTTTCCTCTCTTCCTGAGTATATGTTATTATGTTATTTATTGTATTTGAATTATGTATTGTGTTTTGAGAAAAATTGTAAACTTTAATTTATGAATATATCAATTAAAGTTTATCTGGAGGGGGAAGAGGTTGTAACATTTTATTGTTTAGCAAACAATTATATTTATTATCCTTTGATATTGGAGTTGAAACTGCATATTTGTATCATGTAACCTTTGCTCAGCAATGTTAGAAGTTGTTTAAAATTGATATTCTGAAAGTTTTACCAGTTAGTAGTTGCATGAAGAACTTATAGAGAAAGAAACTTTAATAGAAAGCTGGAGTGTGAAGCTGTAATTTGATAGGATTGATTTTTAATTTTCTATATTTGTGAATTGATAATTTAAATTCATTATCTATATTTGTGAATTAAATTTAAATTCATATGATTTGCTAATATGTTTGAAAATTACTTAAAAAATTTTTCAAAGTATTCTGCACTCTATCGCAGATCCACAGATACCACTAATCCAAGAAGCCATGCAACACTACGCAAACAAAACTTGCATCCGGTTTGTATCCAAAGAAAAAAGCGACAAGCAATGCGTTCGTATTTATCCTGGCAATGGGTGAGAAATTTTTAATTGTTTATATTTAACAATTTAGTGAAGTACTACGTACTAAGTTTAACATTGTTTTATAGAGTCTTCTTGTGTGTTTCGGTATCATCAACGCGTAGACCCTACTGAAAGACTATATAGCGAATTCTTGTTAAGTTTTGAAAGACAGATGACGACAGAAGAAGGTTTTAATAACCTTTGTTAACTAAACTGAACAAACACGCACTCACTCAGTGCTCACGATTAACCACCACTTGTGGCTAAGTAACGTGAACAGAAAATAAGATGTACAATCACAATAAAGTAAAGATTGGCAACACGAATGACTCTTTCTTTATCTAAACCGCTACATCGGCTGTGCACATGTAAGCTGAGCCTAGAATATCAATATAATTTAAAGAAAGCGGCTAGCACCAACTATTAACTTACTCGTACAAAAGAGCTACTTCAAACAAGCGGCGTAAATTCGGAACTAAGTCTCTTACTGCGAACTCTTAAAACTGCTGCTTAAGTACATTACTTTGATATGCATACACATCATTAAATTCTGTACGAAATAAAAGTAATACGACACCTAATTACATAAATTTTCAAATCTGCAATTTAACAGCAGTTCCATACATCTTCCATGCATTGGTAGTTTGTCGCTTTCGTCCCCATCATGAATATTTATGAGGCTGTTTCGAGGCCGTTTTATGCTTGGTCATAGCGATAAGCACAAGAAGCACGATAAATATAAGATCAGAAAATAATTACACTGAATTGTTCTATCAATACTAGCACCTTAAACTGCCCGAATAAGAAAAGTTTGGAGCCAATGGTTGTTCGATTTAGATTCAAATCCTGAGGTACGGGTAGCCGCATGGTAATTTTTTTATATTTTCTCATAAAGAAAGCAAATGTTAGCTAGTTTCATTTAAACATTCCGCCACGAAAGCACCCTTCACTTTAGAAAGATACCATAACGTACTTTGTTAAAATACATAAAAAAAGTATGCAATAAATATTAACATTTTTCCCAAAGTCCTCTTCAGAAAAGTTGGTGTAAAGCTTATCTGCATTGCATAATTTCCTTTTTCTTTTCTTGGGTAGCTTTTTCAATGGAAATGTTTGATTTGGTTTAGTTTATTATGGCAAAGCAACACTAGGGTTATCTGCCTTAGGATAGGGATGCCTTCGTGGAGGACTTTCTAAAGGAAACTGTCTCGTATACACGTTACACACGTGGAAAAGCACGAAAACTCTCATGCGGCCAGGCTGTTCGCTTGGATTCGAACCTAGGTTAGGGCTATCAGTGTTTAACGATTTTATCGCTCGACCGCTGGTGGGCCTTCAGTGGAAAGATTTGGAACCAGTTTTTTTTTTTTTTTTTTTTTTTTTGTCTGGTGTCAGTTTTTACTGCATACTGCATTTTGCATCAGTTGTGTGCTAAACTTGCGAAGATATGGAGCAAAAATTAATTATTATTTCTAATTAACAATGTTCTTGGGGAATTCAAAAACTTGTTTCATCAATCTGCTGACGTCGAAAATATAGTTCATGGTCAAAAATGCACTAATATGCTATTGATAGTATACCGCTGGGTACCACTAATCGGCAAATACCCTTGAGTTTGATTTCAGCCAACTAATGGCCGAGAGGTTAAATTTATAGAACAATGGCAGCTCGCTTGGAATCTCAGTTCTGTTGGTTGAATCTCAGTTCTGTCGGCTGGAAGCCTAGTGCGTCCATGTCTTTTCAAATACATTTTCTTCTCAATCAAAGCCAGCTTCCATAAGAAACTCCTTCACGAAAGTACCCCTACCATCGGAGAAAACATTTTTAAAATTATCCTACTTTGTTTAATATAAAATTTCGTATTTTATATTATTTAAGGATTGCAGCAGCTTTCAGTTAATATTTTTGTAGTAATTTAATATAAATTAGTATAAATTATGAATGTCTATATGCTTTTTTAAACATATATATACATATATTAATGTGAATATATGCTTTCTTAAACACATCGGAGTTTGTTGGACAAGCGAGGAGAGTGTTTATTCTCTTATTTTTCTATCTAAGTGAATGAATTTATATTAATATTTAATAGTAGGCAGGTTTATTCCTAAATGTACTCTCATACTTAAATTTTTCACTTACACTAAGAAACTTCATACTTTTTTATTCATTTTGTATTTTTAAAAACCTAATGCATTCGCATTCTGCTAAGATAATCACCCTCTCAAAAGAATCCTCTGAATACTTTTACTCAATCATTTCAGATGTTATTGGAATCCCCGAAGTGATCGGCTATCTCTTGCAGCAGGATGCTACAACTTTGGGACCGTTGTCCATGAGCTGGGGCATTCCGTTGGTTTGTTCCATGAGCAAAGAAGAGCAGATAGAGATGACTATGTGAATATTCATTGTGAAAATATACTGCCCGGTGAGTAAACTGAAATTTTGATTTAGATATACTCAGATCTGTCAAGCTGTATAAAGCAAGCTTTACATCAGGTTGATCGGTTATTATGCATTTCGCTTTTGACATATGATCACTTCTTACTTAACAAGATCCAAATCTTCTGGTACCTTTCACTGTCATCTGATCTTAATGCACGGCTTTATTATTTCTTAAACTTTACTGCAACTCTTATTGGTTATCTGACAGTTAAATCCGTAACAAGAAGTTATTTAATAACCTGTAGCATGTAGAATTAAATTTTAATTCAATTAACTACGACCACGAGTCTTCATTTGCAACTAATAATAATGAAAATAGAACTGAGCACCGAAAACTCAACGTTAACTGCATAGACTTTATTACAGCCGAACAGCCTTTACCCATTGAAAGAATCAGTAAGACAGCGTTCTAACTTCAGTTTTTAATAACCCCCAAGACTCTTAATTTAACTATTTTCATTTTCAATCCTAGAATATTACCATGCTTATAATAATTCTTTCTGAAGTGAATTATTCAGAAATAATCCTTGCTATATCATTTTATACAACACGCATGACGCATGCATTAGTTATATAATGACGAAAAGCCTTTAATATACTAAATTAATAAAATCTTTTTTCCTATCATGAAGTGGATGTTGATCATTTTAATTTATATTATTCATTATTATGTTGCTTTCTTTCACTGAAATATTTACTTCCTATCTAAAAATTTAGCTAGAGAATATTGTAATTATTTTGGACGTATATAATTTATTTGCTTCTTATTTTAGGCAAGGAAGATCAGTTTGAGAAGCTGCCGCGGATACAAAACCAACTGCTCACACCCTTTGATTACGACTCTATTATGTTGTATGGAGAAGGTTATTTCAGTAAAAGTCCTGGCTTGAAAACTATGACTGCTAAAGACGGCAGGAAATTGAAGGACGTGGCGGATAAGCCTGGGCTCAGTGAAAGCGACATTATCAGAATTTCCAAGCTGTATAATTGCTGATTTGCATTTCATTATAGAGAATTAATATTTAGAAAAAAAAAAAAGAAAAAAAATGGTGTAACGTTTCATTATTTTAAGTAACGCCTTGTAATGTTACGTCTTGCCTATTTATATACTCTTGTTCCGCCAGCGGCCAAGCGGATAGGACCTCTGAGCATTAACTTGTCTCAGGTTTGAATCGGGAGAATCTGATCGCAGTATGGGTGCTTTCATGGTTTATAAAGAATACAAGTCAGCTACCATGGAACGTCTACCACGAAGGTATTCAAATAACCGTACACTGTTTCATCGCGAAAAAAAAATTGAAGTATTAAAAGGTTTATTAACAAAATGTCAGAAGATTTTAAAATGAATGTTCCTATAGCTGATATTTAATCTTGTAACTTTTATATTAATACTATAACAGGAATCATATGATATAAAATATTAGAGCTTCACCGATTGATAAAAAGTTGATTTCGAGTAATTATACGTATTTAATTTAAAAAATTATAAAAAAAATTATCAAAACTGCAAAGAAATCACAAAATTTCGCTTTAGTTATCTATTAATAAATCTTTCCACTACATCAAAATGCAATCAGTCATGCATATTATGTGTGATCGGTTTATAATTATCATTTTAGGAAGAAATTATGGTGAGAGTAGAATTAATGAATGCTGAAACACCATCTTTAAAAGTGATCAAACTAGATTTATGCTAAAAATTCAATAGGAATGTCTCTCTTACAATAGGAAGAGGAATAGGAATAGGAATCAATTTACTATCTTTTCAATAGGAAATAGGAAGGTCTCTCTTTCAATAATCATAAAATATTGACCAAAATTTTAAAGAAAAGCTATAAAGATGTTTATAAACAATGCTTTTTTCTTTAATGCATTGTCTCAGTTTTAATCAAACCTTTTATACCTTAAATCAATTTATTTATTAAACCCTTTTTAAGCTTTCCTTTTGGTAACCACCAGCGACCAAGCGGTAAAATCGCTGAACACTGGTAGTTCGGTCTGAGATTTGAATCTCGCGAATGGGTTGGCTGCATGGGCATTTTCGTGATTTTTCCCATGCGTAACGTGCTATATATGAGCCAGTTTTCTTTAGAAGGTCTTTCACGAAGGCATCCCTACGCTTACTAAGCAGATAGCCCTCGAGGCTTCGCCATAATCACGTAAACCAGCCAAGCTTTACTTTTGTAAAACATTATATTTTTCTGCGGGCATATATAAATGAAATTGCAAAATTAAAAAAAAAAAAAAAAAAAAAGAAGAACTTCACTATAGGAAATACAAGAAATAAAGAAAATAAAAAGGAAGTTTCGTCGACTGTATTTAAACGATCAGATAAAAACATTTCTCTCAAACTCAGATATTATATGGCTATATTTCTTAATAAAGAATTTAATTTAACATATCTTGAAATAATGAAATTAAAAACCATAACGTAGTTTTGACACTCGAAAATAATGGGCATAACTTTAATCCATATTATGGTAAAACCTGATTTTTAAAAAATTGCAAACCTACTTTATGAGTCTCTATAATAATGAATTAAATACGTAGTTATTAAAAATTAAAACAGAGGAGATATTTATAATAAATTAAACTATACAATTACTTAAAGCAATCAACAATTACTTAAAGTGTGCTCAGAAATAGTTTTTGAACTGATGACATGGAAATAAAAAAAGGAGAATAGCTTTCTCCGATTGTTTGTATTGTAAATATGTTTTCGATCGTAGTTAAAATCTTGTGTTTCTTTTAAATGGTAATATATCAGTCTTGGGCGACTCACAGGGCTTTATTTCTAAAATTAGAAGTGTCAGAGCCTATGGGAGACCGTCAAGAAAGAGGTACAAGAATAAATATATAAATAAAATAACTAAAAAATAATTAATAGTTAAATAATTAATTATTAAAATAATTAATGATTAAAGTAACTTAACAATTTAAATTTAAATTTAATAAAATGTGAAGAGCTAAATTAAAATTTAATAAGCGATTTTTAATTTAGCCGAAATCAGCTTTAGAATAGAATGCTATTAGTCTCCCAAACGGTATTTTGCGTTGAATCACTTTAAATATCGAAACACTTTTCAAATTGTCGCCAACAAATACTATCGCTCTGTATTATATCTAAAGAAACTAAATAAAGAAGAATCTGCATGAATGCAAGTATATTTCTCGCATTGTGAAAAAACAACGGTATCAAATTTTGAGTCATCAAATTTTGAATAACATAGTCCTCACTTGAACATGAGCACTTGGAAATCTGAATTTGGAACTTGTTTTGTTCTCTATTTCACATTTTATAAAACGTTAACGAATTTTTGATTAAAAAACTCAACAATTTTAAAGCGAGCAGTGTAGGGAACATTTTTATCTTCAGTGCGCGAGACTCTCTATCAGAAATTCTAAAAATATGCTGCTTTAAATACTTTTAGCACAATGTGGCGTTAGCCCAAATGTTCTCGAAACGTGTATGTGTCTGTAAAATAAGAAATAAAAAAATCCCCTCGTTTTGGCTTAATATAAAATCTGAATGCTTTCAGATTCTTTTAATTACTAAAAATAACATTTTCGAGATTAAATTTCTGTTGAATTTTTTTTTGCATTTAATGCAAAATCTTGCCATATGGTGCATACTTTATTCGCTTAAAATGTATCTTTTACAACGCGGGCATTAATGCAATCATCTCCGTACGGCAGGTTTGGAAAAAATACAAAACTGAATTTGACTTATCTCAAAATCTATCTAAAATTCTGAATAGAAGAGGGTTTGTCCCATTCATAACGAGGTCTGAATGAAAGTGAATCGTACGGTAATTCATAATCCGCCATATGGCACACAAAAGCGAAAACCTGCCCGCGAATATCTACCGCTTAATTCGAATGTAAGTACTTTGCAAAAACTTTACGGGCGGCAGATGCGTATTTGTGAGGGTCACAGAAGAACCCTCAATCTCTTGTACTCCCCCGGAGGTTATTCATCAACAGGGGAGGGCCTTCGCAGGTTGATGGGGAAGGGGTGCTAAGGGAAAGCCCATATGGCGTCAGAGGCCGCAAAAGTTAATCAGTTCTGTTCAGTTAAACCGCAGGAGGCAAAGCAGTGATTGAGGTTGACGAAACGGAACACCTGTTGCATTTCTGACCTGGGTAAGACTAAGAAAAAAATGAACGAAACCTGCAGGGCTGTACTAAACAGTGTATTACTAGGTGAATGAGCAGGTTGCAATCTGTAGAAAACTACTGCATAAAATGGCGAGTCGTTTCATATACGCCTTCTTTCGGACAGTTTTGTTATTGCAAGTGCAATATATATATAAGATATATATATATATATATATCATTGCTTGACGTAATATTAATTAAGTGCGAATATTTAAAACACCAATAGTAATAGTTGAGGAAAACTTTCAAAAATTATCATATATACAGAGAGATTATAATTAAAGTGCAACTTTAAAATACTGTAAAAAAGGAACCACTTATCAGAATGACTTGAAATTTGACGTGAATATACATGAAGCAATGGGAAAAGATAAGAAAGACAATAGTTAAAAATTTTATCAATAGATTGCGCTGTAATCGTTATAATATGCTAACTAAAAGATGTGACTTGCGCATGATGCATTAGACTTAATAAAAAAACCGCAGGGTTACGTAGAGCTGCCATTATTCTGTATTTGAGAAACTCGTCGGAATTCTGTCAATGAAGAATCGGGCTCTGCCTAAGAAGCTCTTTTACGAGAACAGTGACTCTGTCATGAAGAAGTTGAGGATACTAATGGGTATAAGATGCGGCAAGCGCTGCATGAAGAGACGAGCAGTGGTGTGGGAACGGGCAGTGCAAGGGTCTTTTAGTGCCAAATCTTTAGACATGCCTATCAGCAAGGTTCGTAAAATCTTTCGAATTACGCATTCGAAATTATGCATTTTCAGTATTTGCTTTCTGTTGGCCTGCCAATGCGACAAACTTTCTCCGTACAAATTCTTGCTTGGATGGAAGTGGACAATGCATGGCCACGGAATTTTTTATGGATACATGAAGCCCACTTGCATCTTCAAAGTTCTGTCAACCCTAAAATTGCAGAACACGAAAAACGGATAATACATTGCCACTACACCAACTGCCTCTTCATTCTACAAAGATTACTGTGTGGTGATGGTTTACGGTAGTGTCTGTCGATGGCTTATTCATTCTCCAAGGAGATACGTCCTACAGTTACGTCCTTTACCCTGTACCGTCAATGGCAAATGGTAGGAATTTCTTTTCAGCAAACCACAGCAGTTTACTTGCCTCTCCGCTAAACATGGGCCTGGGGAACTTGTAATCCAGGAACTGTTTTAACAAAGTTTATAACGTCAGCGGGACCGCCTGGTAGATATGCTAACTGCCGAAGAAAATCAGCTACCCTGCCTTAGACGGAAAGAAAGAAATAACCTTCCAGCATTTAAACAGCGTGCATGCATGTGTGTAGCACAAATTTTATGCAAGATGGCGCTCCTCCGCCCATTGGAAGACGAAGTGAGGTAGCTTCTGAATCTCCATTTCGAAACGACAGAATTATCAGCCCACCCCAATCACCGGACCTTAATGCTTGTGATTTCTGGCTTTAGAGTTACCATAAAAATGTTTTTACAGAGGCGCGATTGCGAATTGAAGACGAGTATTACGCCCCATATTCACAACATCAGCATGAATACACTACAGTCTGTCATGGAACATGATGTTTTTAGATTTCATCTGGTGGCATAAAACGATGGATAGTATGTTGAACATTTCCAAGGCAAGTCTAGGGACAGTCAAAAACGAACCGCCAATGCCTTTTTATTTGATTTATGGCCCAGAGATAATTAAAAACTTATTATTTTTTGAAAAAAAAATTCGACTTATGTTTTTCTTTTGCCAGGCATATTCCACTACTTTACTTATCTCAGGTTCAATTTCAAGTCATTCTGACCAGTGGTTCTTTTTACAGTCTTTCGAAAGTGGGACTTTAATTATAAACACCATATACTATTATCTATTAAAATTATAAAAAATGGTCTATTTATTATTTTATTTATTGAATCAATACTGTACTACTAAAAGATATGTAAAGTTACATATGTTTCAAATTTTTTACATTCTATTTCCTCTGCTGCAAAATAAGAAAATAGTAGCTAAATCCTCTATGAAACTATGACTTTCTTTTCTGATACGTAATATACCCTTATTTTTGTATATCCTCTCATTACCAATAGAGGTAAATAAAAGTAATTTGTGCTAATAAAATCGCTTAGGAAACCTCCCTCAAGTTTAATTTCAGGTAAGATAAGGACTCTTTTTCCAGTATTTTTGCAAAGGAACTAACATGAAAAATTGAAAGTCATATCATATAGACACTTTTCAGTACCCATCACTTTAATGAATGAAAAACATATTGTTTATAAACAATACAATGATTAAAATAGAAGATTTAACAACACAAGATTATAAAAAAGGGCCATTGAATAAATGCATCCATATTAGAAATGAAATAAAAGCAAAGGGAGAGTTGTTAGAGAACATGACTTCCTTAACAACAACTGCCCTACAGAGTTTAGGCAAAATGTGAACTGCTTTTGCCAGACGTAATCACTATCCAATAATTTATATATAGCACGTATATGATGGGCCACCAGCGACCAGCGGTAAAAGTCGCTGAACATTGGTAGCTCTGGTTCGGGTTCTTGTTTCGGTGAACAGGCTGGCTGCATGAGTGTTTTCGTGGCATTTCCCATGTGTAATGTAGATACGAGCCAGTTTCCCTTGAAAAGTCGTCACGGGATATTCCTTGATTTCCGTATAGTGTTTAATGTCAGAGCACGTAATAAATTTAAAAAACGCGTACACGACGTGCAAGGGAAATATTGTCAACAAAATGAAACGCAGAATTAAACTCTCATTAACGAAAAATACTACGCCCCACTGTCTATACGGTGCAATCTTGATGGTATTTAGACCGATGCCTCCGAAATCTAATTATAAACTGTGATATCCAAAAATCCGCTGAACGGTAAGTGGTGTCTCCAACGGCTTTAAATGGAGGAAACTTTCATTGAGCAAGATATCTATCTTTATATAAATGTCTTTCCAGAGCGAGCTGCGGTACTGTGCATCTTGAGGTTATCGATAATCGTTTTGTAATATTACCTCTAACCAGGGCTGTTTCTAAGCCATTGGCTGCCCGTGTACTTTCCTAGGACTGCCGCCTATTAAATTAAAAAAAAAATGCTCAATGATTAATAAAACTTTTATTTCATACTAAGTACTAACATATGACAAATTTTATAAAAAGTACTTACTATGAATTTAAAATATTTAGTCGTGGCGTACAGACGTTAGGTACTATTTGAAAGCGGGACTCATGAAAAATGAGCAACGCCTTCACCGGGAATCGAACTACGGATCGCTGGATTACGCGCCCATTGTGCAGATCACCACCCTACCTTACCCTACCATCAACATCCTTTTCGAGAGGACTTTCAGCTCATCGCGTATTTAGAGTGCCCCCATGCCGCATAGACATTATGTAGAGACATTAGGTATTTTTTGGAAGCAGGAGAGATGAAAAATGAAATGCCCTCTCCGGAACTCGAACCACAGACCTCTGGAATACGCATCGAGCGTGTTGACCACTACACCACGAAGGCATGCTAAGAAGGCAGGAGAAATACCTTATATACTCATTCCTTTAAAGGGCGACTGGGGTTCAGGGGATCGCCAAATCCTGGGTGCGGAGAATCATTTATCCACCCCCCTTTTTAGTTCGGGCGCCAAAGTAGAGACATTAGGTAATTTTTGGAAGCTTAAGTCATGAAAAATGAGCAACGCCTTCGCCGGGAATCACGGACCTCTGGAATACGCGCTCAGAGTGCAGACCACCACACTACGAAGGCATGCTAAGAAGGGGGAGAAATACCTTATAGTGGTATCGGGAAAATCCGGCCGCCCTTGATTTTACGTGCTGCACTCCCGCTAGGAACGGCCCTGCCTCTAAGCTGCTGTCGACCTATTGGGATCTCGTATAATTCATCAACCTTTGGTAACGTTTTCATCTTGAAAACGCTCCCCCACTTAGGTTTCTTGCAGTCGTTCTAAAGACCGTCTAGTAGTTCTTAAGGAGTATCAGGAACCCCTATACCGACAATGTTAAATTGGCCATTTTTGATGTACCTTTTCTCAAAATCTGCTGTAGATACAAGCTTGAATTTTTTTCTGTAATTAAAGTATACCTATTTGATTGAGCTTTTGAAACATTTTGAATTTTAGAGTAAATTACAGGATATTTTGTTAGGCATAGTAAAATTTAGCACTTTTCTCACACAAAAAAGTAAAAAAAAATTTTTTTCTAAGTTTATTACAAAAAGCTTATTTCAGTAAATATTTGGGAACCTAATAAATAAGCCATAAAAAGTTTAGTTACCTGTGAGCAGTAGTTCCGGGGAAAAGGTACATCGAGTATTAAATCACGTTTGAAGAAAAGCGCATTTTTATGTAAAAATCCTCATTGATCAAAACAGTAGATGACAAATTAAAACTAGATTTTTTTACAGTTCTAATTTTCACAGATATTAAAGAACGGTATTTTTAGAAAGATAAAAGTGTAGAGAATTTGAAAATGCAAAAATCTGAAATCACAATTTTTGAAGATTTTGGGGTTCCAACTCCCCTTGAGATTATGCTGTTAGTAATACTGAACTCTTCGGCTATACCACTGACAATTCGCCCTGCTTCTAGATTATCAATGATCTGACAAAGAGAAAAGTTATCCAAGTGTACTCTTATAGATATTTTCTCCTCTGCAACATAGCAACAATTCTATTGGACGTCTTGAGGCGACACACAGAGCCTTTCCGATTCCAACTTTTGCTCAGGAAATCTACTTTCAGCCTTCGTCACATGATATGTCTTTCTTACGGACTTTTGTCACATGGCGCACCTAATTATTTGTCGAAAATCTGCTCAAAAATTGTTTTTCAGCCCCTCAATTTTAGATTTGCACTTCGCTGCAAAATTCTCTGTGCTATGTGTCAGGTGTCGTCGCATGCAGTGGCAGTGTTTTTTGCACATCAGAACACAGTTTATAACATTCTTTCTTCTATGCTTGATATACTAGTTAATTGTCTCACTTTCATTTAAACTTTGTATTTAAATATTTTTAAACTTTAAACTGCTTTTGTGAAACCTCCTCATTTAAAAATATTTCAGTTTTTAAGAAATATTTGCATTAATAATTACAGTCCTCAGAAAAATTCCTTCGAAACGTTTCGGGGTTCTTATGATACTACAGACGATGTTTACATATTTTTCGAACAATTTCATTAAAGAATTTAAAAATCAAGCAACTGTTTTTGAATAAATATTTCTAGAAATAGCTTATTATTTGAAATGATTAATGTCTTTGCTACTTTTAAACTTATTATTTATTTTTTTTTATCAAAGCGTCACATGCTGGAGATTGAAGTATATGTTTTTTCGCTTTCCGAAGAGAAATATCCTTAATCAGTGATTCAAAGACGTTGTAAAATACATGGCATTAAAATTTATAATTTAAAAATGACCAACATTATTAATCGGAAAAGAATTCGTAATTTTATTCTTTTAATTATCTTTGCAGAAGTTTTGGTGCCTTACGTTCCCTACCGCTTAACGTTCTGTAGAAGAGTTTTCTGATTTAGTTTTTGTTATTTATTTAACCTTTTAAAACTGACTTTTATTCTACTAAAATCAAAAATTGACATAAACGTGATTATGCACCTGTGGCGGTGTTTCTAACAGCTTTTTCTGATATTTAAAGCTTTGAAGCTGAAAAAATAGTTGTTTTATATGTTTTTCACCATTGGCCTTTTGTTTGCCAGTAAAAAATGTTTATTTGTTTGTTCTTACCTTTGTCTATTCGCTGTTATCTTTTAAATTTCGTTTTCCTTATTGTCCTGATTAAATTTTATTGCATTATATAGATAAAGTATCGCGTATTTTACCTAGTTATTGTATAATTTTATTAATGCATTTATCTAAATTTAATTATACCTATATCTACCTATATTAGTTTATTTTTAGTATCATATGCTTCTGCGTTATGATCTTCTATGTTATATGCCATAAAATTTAACGCTATCTAACTATAATAAGGAAATTGCTAAGCAAGCAATAATTAACGGAAATTGCTAACCAAGTAAACTTTTTTATTGCTTAATTAAGTCCTTAGCTATGCCCATATTTAAGAAAAAATGAAAATATATGCCAGAGAAATGTAGTTTTGAATGAAAATCATAGTCTTATCATCCCGCCACACTGATAAAACTAGGCTTTAATTAATAATAAATGAATTACTACTTCTTTTGATAAATTGTACATTTGCTGAGAGTTATCTTATCAGAGACTTGGAAATATGAGATAATGAAACACTACCTATAACAATCTGAGAAATCGAAGCATTTAAATTGAAAATGATAAAAATAAAAATCCCCCCCCCCCAAAAAAAAAGAGCATTATGGATTTTAAATTGTTTCAGAAAAAATGCTGTAAATTTGAGCGAACATGATCGAAAATATCATTATTTTAATATTAAGTTCTTAAAATTTTGAAATAGAGTTTGGATCAAGTTCTCATGTTATTTAATGAACAATTCTTGAAACGTTAAAATGAAAAGTATATAATAATGGTATACAAAATCATTTTAGGTGACATTTTTAAATGCTAAGTGCATTTTACTTTTCAAGCACATTTTAATTTATTCAAAGAATCTTAAGTTTTATATGCAGAATAATTTTTATTGCATTTCACTTGTAATTAAAGTATAGCACTTTGCCTTCTTCGGTTCTTTTTAATCAGAAAGATTATTGTTACTAGATACATTTGAAACAAGTTCTTTTAATTATCTTAATTTCTCACAATTTATTTCTGCTTGCGCATAATAATAATTAAACGAAACAAAACAAAACAATAATATAATATTTCATGTCTCAAGTAACTACCATTATCTAGGAAAGGTTATTCAATAAATTGTATCTAGGAGTAAATTTAATATTTAATGTCGTCAGAGGTGACGCAAAACAGCAATTATTTTCCAGGCACCGTATCAAGTTTTCTTAATCTACTTTCATTTTTCCACGGAATTGCTTAATTTAATGAATGGTATTACTCTATTCAGTTTATTCTATGCCTTTGTAAACGAAAACAGTCTCATTTCCCCTTCGATGCGATTTTAAATAATCGATATCTCCTTGTAAAGAAATAATATACCGAAACTAACTGCTAACTGAGAGTCGCATCTTTCATCCTGATCCGTCTCCACCAGTCCCGGATGTAGGATGCTACCCAGTGGGACCAATAGAATGTCAGGGTTCGGATGTGAGGCGTGTTCTCTGGGATGGTCTGCGATGGTGACTCCCAGCTGGAAGGCACCTTAACTTTAGCAGTCGCGCTCTGAGGCATCCCTAGCGCTTTCGTTCCATTCAGCCCGGGGAGGAATAATATTGTTTCTTATTTGCCTACTGTGCAAAGGATGTTTACTTTTTTAAAGGCAGATCGCGTTTGACTGATGATGTGGTAAGCAAGGATTTATGTGCAGCTAAAGACGCTTTGCAGTTAAACAGCTTAAGGGAAATTTTGTAAGAAGAAAAATAGTGAATTTTAATTCATATTTGTCTTTTGTTAGACTTGCGATTATGTGTGGTCTATGTACTATTTTAATGGTTTATTTACCTGAGATAATTATGTTTGAGGTCAGAGAAAATATTAGGTTTCTTATAAATTAAAAAATAAAATTTATATTAATAGTAAAAATAAATAATAGAAAAACACTTAATAAATTCATTGAAAAGTGGATGAAAAACTGTTCATTTACTCTCTTGATATATTCCTTAGCATATAAAATTAGACATTATCTCAAAAACTGAAGTTGTGCTTAGAAGGTATTGTATATGTGAAAACTATTTTAGCTAACAGTAGTTTAGTTTCTCAGTTCAACAGTCTTGTGGTCGTAGAATATTAAATTCAGGATCTCTTAACGCTCATCAAAATATTTATCGATATGTGTTAGAAAATTTAAAGAATTCTCAAGGGACTATAATGAATAGCATAAATGTTTGAGAATTGATATAAAGAAAGAAAAAAAAAAAAAAAAAAAGCAACATAATTTCTGATTAATTAATTTTGAAATTTTACTGAACTGAAAGATCAAACTTTTCTTTTAACTTACAATTCAAAGAAGTTACAAAAGTTATCCTTTAAGATCACGATGAAAATAACTTTAGTAGCCTTCCGGCAAAAATTTTCTTACTGTACAAAGTAGAGTAATGCTTTAAAATTGTTAATCACCGTTCCACTAGTAAAGCAATTAAAGATCAACGTGTTCTAATACGCCATATATGCTTCATGGAATCCTCTGCAGGCTTCAGACCGATAATGAACTCCAGTTTTAGCTACGCTTTGCCAAGCCACCTGTTTCCTCCACCTCCTTCGCTGACCATGAGAGACCGCTCTTGTTCTCTGCCACACCAGATGCTGCCAGACTTCACCGGACCTTTCCATCTAGGAGCGTATCATGAAGTTCCAGGGCTTCCCTGTAGGACACCATCGCCTCCTTCTGTTATGGGAATTATCGGCAATTCACCTTCGTCTCCAAGTGATACTGGTAATACTGATGGACAAGACACAGCAGATGAGCATCCTCCAGCTAGCACTGATGATGAATGTTCTTCAAGAGATGTTAACGGACATTCGGGTAAGTTTTATTTTGATAATAAGATTTATTGCATCCATTATAATGGTCTAAAACAATGCTTCCAAAGACTTCTTTTATAGCTGAATCTTGCTGCGTTAAACAAAAGAATACAAAGTCTTAAATGATTACATTTAAAATTTATAGGGATAATAATAAAAAATGAAGAATTTTAAATTGTGAAATTTAATTAAAAATTTAAATTAACTTGAATTAAATCATTTGGCATTTATTTTACTGTAAAGAACACGTTATGTAAAAGAAAGTGCAACAGTTAAGCAAGGAATGAAAAGTTTTTTATGAAGCAAGAGTTTTATGAATTTTCTTTTTTCTTAAAAATTGATTTTTAAAACTGATATAAATTCCATTCGAATAAGAATGGTAACATTTAATTATTTTGGATCTTAATTTTATGGATGTAAATGAGGGGAATTCACGTTTCGTGTAAATATGTGCTGTGACATGCAGCAAAGCAAGATTCGTTTTTTAAATAGGTTAATGATTTAAATAATGTAAGATGAGAGTGAACAGCTCCGCTCAACGGTGGCCGAGCTGCAAAGTCACTGAATACTAGTAGTTCGACCTGAGGTTAAATCCGAGGCGAACGGGCTGGCTGCATGCTCGCTTTGGTGGTTTTCCCCACATTTAACGTTAATATGAGTAAATTTCTCTTAAAAAATCTTCACTGAAAGCATCTCTCTCCTCAGAAAGACCTCGCGTACTTTGCCATAAGCAAATAAACCAAGCAACCAACTTTTGTCGTTGCAATTATTGAGACTAGCTGCAGATGTTCAATGGACTTATTCACTTGGCGAAGATAGGCCAAATAGGGAGTGGATATTAATGAGTTTAGAATTTACACTTTAAAATGTGAAATTTTCATGCTTTAACTCTTAATTCTGTCTTTTCCGTTGGATAGATTAGAAATGCGTGAGGTATCGTAATTAATTATTGAGGGAAAATATGTCTAAACAGCTGTTTTCCAATGATGACAATGAACTCCAAATTAATTGGGAAATCTTTGAGATTATAGCGTGTTAGATTTGGAATGATTTTAAGTTCCTTTTGACTGAACAAGTGAAAGTGAATAGGATCATCAAAATATAGATGGCAGAATCATGCCCAAGTAGCACATGACGTAGCAAAGACGTTATTACGACAACTTTGCAACCTCTCGGACCAGTTTGCAACGTCTTTGCTACGTCATATGCTACTTGGGTAATAATCTGTTTGTTATTTACATTACTATGAAAAAAAAAAGCGATTCAGGCATAATTCATTCACTTTGGTAGAGATTTGTGTTGCTCTAAACGTAAGGAGTTGTATATTTCATCAAGGCAGAACAAGCGTTAATTTTACAGTAGATTCCTTCTATGAGAGTCATGAGTTTCGACTGAATAGACTATTGGAATTAGAAAAATCTAGAAGGTATTTCCAGTTTCTGTGCTAATCATTCACCGCACCATCATACTTTTTTCACAAATCTATTCATTACTATCAGTTCAGAGATTTTCTATTATGAGCATTTTTAATGGTTTCAAAATTGCTCTAATAGTTAGCTCACTAATTATATTTACTCTTTCAAATTAGCATATTAAAAGAAGAACTTAAAGGAGAAATAAACGCGTGAAGCAATTACGACAAAAAAGTATAGAAAGCAACCACAAACTGAAGCTTAAGCTTACGAGCTTCCAAAATTCCAACTAATAATTTTCTTATTTTAATTAATGTTTTTCCTTGACGAAATAATACATTATCGTAATTCAACGAAAAAATATTCTTGATGAAATCATGGCAGGCTAAAGATGAAGTCGTTTAAATGAAGGCGGGATTAGAAGTGTACTATATGTCATTTATTTAAAATCAGCATGATCCCGTTTTATTCACATAGTTCAAAATTAGCACATTATTATATATATTCATTGTACTTCTTTCTAACTCTTTAAGTACAATATTACTGCGAGGCTTGAAGTTATAAATTTCTGTTTAGCAGCGAAATAATCGACTGAAGTTCTTATCTTGGATGCCTTATGATTCTGGTGAAATTTACTCTGCCAATAAATACTTTTATTCTTATCCCTAACAACTGAAAAAATTTGATGCAAATTTATCTATTCATCTTGTGATTATATATTAGGTTATTTTGTTTCCCACTTTCTCTCCAGCAGCGCTTATTAAACATTTTTTATTCATGACCTCTTATTATCATCTAGAACTTTTCACAAGCACGGGTATTAAATAAAAAATAAAGAGATAGAAGTAAAAATTTTTCTATAAATAGTTTATTTCTTTGATAAACAATACATAAAAAGTGTTTATACAATTTTAGAACGAGTCTGGAGCATTTTATTTAATTTTTAAAATGTAAAGAGTATTTTTTAAATGTTCGATCTGAAAGCGTTTTTTCAAGACTATAGGCATGCATCATTTCCATGATAGAAGGTCCTTTCATAAAATTTCAAGGAATAATGATTGCCATGTCTCTTCCACTGCTTTCTAGAGTCCAACTGCCGTGGTGGGCTTGTGCTTAGAAAGAGCTCTTGTCAAGAAATCAGAGGCACACTATTTCACAGGTGAAATGTCAGAGGATTTCGCAATACATTGAAAAGGTGTATATACAATGCCTAATTTTCCTTTTTTAAAGAAATGCAGTGATACTTTTCGAAGTATAACTTGTTGCTTTGTCTTAGTAGAATTCCACTCTTTAAATGTTAGTGGAAATGGAATTCCTTCTGTAAATACCGGACGTAAAACTCTTTCACTTGTCAAGTACGTTGGGTTGATTTTAATATTTTTTCCATTCTTTTTTAAATTTCCCACTGTAAGAGAATCATGTGACAATCATAAACCCCTTACGAGAACTTTCTTTACATTAACGGAAATAAGTTTGTACAGTTTTTTCTATTCGTTTTCGATAATAAATAGACATTTTTCTGTAGCAGCCATTAGGTAAACAAATGCTTCATTAAGGGTCACAATTCATTTCTATTTATCTCCTATCGTTCTATAAAATGCTCTGCGTTGAGCCAGATGCCTCGGCAAAAGCTGGTGAAGATTACGTCTTTTAGCTTTTTAAAAACGTAAATCTTGATTTATTTTAGTTTATTTATTGTTGCTACAGATGTATTTAAACGCTTTGCGACTGATTTCGGCGTTGCCTAATTTTCTGTTATTATTAAAGATTTAACTTTAGAAACATTAGAAACACTACTTAGTACCTGTTTTGGGGATTAGTTTGGAGTCTACTTTCTGTGTAGAAGTATTGATTGAAGGTTTTCACAGTCCGATTAATAATGTTGCTAATTTTGCCATTCTAATGTTTTCCTGATTTTAATACCACACATTTCACAACATTTTAAAATCATTTCTAGTAATATTCCTCTGCGGAAAGAGCAAAAATATATCTTTCAAGCCATAGTTTGTTTACGTGCGACGTTTGAATAAAGAATAAATTTAAAAGTAGTAAACGATATTTCTTATTTCAAATAATAAGCTGTTGCCAGAAAGCTTTACTCCAAAACCTTTTTTTTTCTTTTTCTAAACCATTCAAAAATGTGTACACACTCTCTGTATACATGAAAATAAGTAGTGCTACGATTCATTATGAGTGAACAAAAATTAATGCCAAATTAATCGCGTTAGTTAATCAATAATAAACCACGTCTTTAATAAGATGGCTGTGCTTGTCTTTATGCTGCTTAACAAATAAAATCTTGGTGCTGATTTTCAACGTTGAATGAAATTTGGATTTAATAAGCGTTAAAGCTGTAAAGTGTCGCTTCACATTATTTATGTCGCGCTGAATGGCAGAATAACATTTAATGGCATTTCAAAAACTGTGAGATATTTAGTTCTAACTCTAATGCAGATTTGAGTCTACGATTTTTTTGGAAATTTAAGTTTTGAGTCACTCAGTAGCTCAAATTCCTTTTGGGATTTATATGGCAGATGATAATTTCATTAATGTCAATGTAATTTCTTTATACTTGGGTAGCTGAATTGAATTTTCTCAGATTCACAGCACCATTTGTGGTCGTGACCCATAGTTTAAAAAGTGCTAGTCTACACCAATGTTTTGTTATAATTTGATATTTTCTTTATCAATTTGCTGATATTATTGAACGAAACTAAAACTGTTTTACTGATTACACTGCAGAAACAATGAAAACTATTTCGTGGATTGACTTATTAACGCAAAACACGCTAAGGCTTTAGAAAGTAGGTGTATCAGGTTCACTAATAAGTTCCGTTGTAACAACATCACATCTCTACTAAGGTTTTCAATGAATGAAAAGATGTAACCAGGCTTAAAATATCCTCGATTCTCCAGCTCGATAGAGACAGAAAAAAAAAATACAAATGGAACATTCTTATGTACATTTCTTTCTAGAACCCCTCATTCCAAGAAAATCGACGAAGAAACTAAAATTTGCTTGAACATATTGAAACCCAGCTTTAAAAATGAAGACTCGAGGCACTTGAGAAAGGGCTTTGATACGATAGAAAAGATCTCACAGGGGAGCCTAGTAGTCGTCTACACCGACAATTCCTCAGATAAATCCCTCAACAGAGGAGGCGCTCGCATTCTCTTTCTCCTTTCGTATGGTAATTTACATATACACAAAATTAATACAGGTATGATTGCCTCTAACTTCACCAGTAAGCTTATAGCAATTAGAAAGGCCCTTCCTTTATATCTGGCTGGCTCCCAAGCTATGGAGTTCACTTAGGGTTTAGTTGTCTTTTCAAAATCTAAATCGGCCTTGGAAGCTATCAGAAACGGAGAGACTAACATTACCTTTATTAGCTATTAATTTCCTACTAGAAATTAGCTATTAATTTCCTACTAGAGTGACTGCACAGCAGAAAAAATTCCTGTATGTTACAGTGGATTCCTGTGTGCTGAAATCTGCATATGTAACATTGAGTGAAATGAGTGGGCTGATTCTTTGGCTAAAGAAGAGCCAGAGAACTTGAACAATCCAATATCTTCATCACACTCACTGATGTAAATGCAGTTGTCAGATATAGACTTCTGACTCATATTTTTAGAAGTCGATTGTAGTAAACTTTGACTACCCTAGAAACATATCTAGATTAAGAACATTTCATTATAAGGGCATGAAAATTCATCAGGACAAATCAGATAATACATTAACTGCAAGAACTGCCCTGAGGTCCGGCTCACACCAAGACATATCTTTGAGTGCCGGGCTTTCGACGCAAATATATTAAAACTCGGAGTGGTACCACTCATTGACCCACTGCAGGAAATTCTGTATGAACTTGAGGTACAAGAGCTAGCCGGCGCAGTCGCCCGGACATTCGGAAAGGTCTGATCCTGGAACCATGTTTTAAATCATATCAACAAGAGAGCAACGATAACACGAAGGCTATCCCACTTAAGAAAATAATGGTTTTGTGGAAAATTTTCTAAGGCTCATATTTACGTTACACATTGAGAAAACTTGAGAAGCGTCCATGAACTCAGCCCTTTCGGCATTAGAAACCGTGCGGAGAGGTTTACAGACGTCAACGTTTGAAGGATGTTTTGAAATGCATTTTGAATGCTATCTATGTATTTTCAAAAATTATATACAAAAGGCTAGTTAAAATATATTGCAAATATGGAAGTTCTAATTATCTACCTTTACTCAATATACAGTTAGTGAACTATATAATTTTCCATTTAGATACATCTAATTTAATTATATGGCAGGAAATCACTGCCGAATTCTGAATGGGGCATAAATGTTCAAGAAATATGGGTAAATTTAAATAAATTTACTACATCAGATAATATTTTTAAATGCAATCTGTAAAAAATCTATTTTCTGTAGATTCTGTCTGAAAAATGTAGATTTAATCTCAGTAAATATGAAAAGGTAGTGTTAGAATATTATGAGCTTTTAATTCAGCCATTAACTGAAGCCGCTATAACAGAAGTAGCTTTTACCGGTAAATTATACGATAAGTAAATTGCAAATATGAAAAATACCCAGAGCACATTATAGCAGCTCTTGCAATACTTTTGGTTAAAAATTTTTATTTTAAATATATATATTTCCAGCTGCGGTGCACATAAAAAAGAATAATAATTAAAATTCAGTATTATTGGTATTATTTAATATAACTGGTTTTAAGTATTATTGGTGATCTATAAACAGGATATCATCTCTTTTTTCGCTATGTTTCTGAAGAGTGGAACAGCTTTACAAAAGAAGATTAACTCACGTATCCTTCAAAAAATTAAAAGAAGATTTTACTAAGAGTTATTCGTAACTACGAAACAGTTAGCTATGAAGCCTGTTTTGCAATTTCGGGATTTCCCCCGATTGATCTTCATGTTTTACATGACAAAGTGTTTAAAGATATCATCTGCAAACTTACTTTCGATACTAAGGTGTTGTTTGAGAATCTTCCTCACCCTGCTGATTATTTGCCAATCAAACTATAATTTATGACAATAACGTTAAAAATAATTTCACAATTGTGTGTTATACAGACCTATACCTGTAGCTTTGGGGAGTGAAAAATGTAGAAAAAGAATTTGGTTCTCAATTAATCTCTACAAATATTTAGTTTCCTCACTCTTTCCATATGGTTGCATAAGAAAAAAAAAAGGATATTCTTTTCTTTTTGTGTATTTCTTTCTTTCGTTTCTTCTGTAAATTTGTAATTTTATTTTATTTTGTGTTGTGCTGTTTTATTTCTTTAACATATCTCCTAAAGCCTTGTGTAATACTATGTGGTGCACAAGGAGTTTAACTATGCTTTAAAAAAATAATTAGGAAAAAATGAACTGTCTTTTATTTCAGAAGGTTTGTCCCAGAAAATATCAAATAGGTAAATGTGACGAGAAATTACTCTGATAATAAGTAATAATATCGAATACTTCTTTTTATTGTAAGTAAAAAAACAAAAAGATATATGGTCATTTTTTCATTTAGTAAATGAATTATATCAATACACTTTTTTAATTTATGTTAATTACAGCAAATTTAGAACGTAAATTTGAAAATCATAATTAAAGTACAAAAAAGTTTGCAAACTTTCATTTAAATCAACCTTCATAAAGTTTCGAACGGTCAGTGATTATTTTGAGAAAAATACTTTTCAATATGATGATGTTAAATTTTATAATTTCTCGTAGTTTATTTAACACTCGTTTAAGAAGCTTTATCTAAATAACTAATTGGTGATTTTTTAAAATATCAGCTTAAAGCAAATGATATTAAAGTAGCTAACACTCTTATTTTTATCATGATTCTATGCATAATGAATTTATTTTATTGAAGTCACATATTTGCGTTATAAATACGATTTCGTGGATTAATTTATAGCCTTTTAGGTGATAGATGAATTGAAATTTCATAGAAAATTCTGAAGCATTATTTTGAAATGAGAGATTTGCAACTAAATTCAATATCAAAAAGTGCTCTTAAGGTAATGCTTGCTACCGCATCTAAATATTGAAGGTAGGAGAAATAATTCACTATGAAAATTAGTTCATAAAAATGTATTTCTAACGTCAATAACTGCATTGCAACATTTGCGGCAGTTGTCATTTGTTTTGTTTTCTTTACTTCTGTTATAAAACTTTAAGTCTTTGAGCTCACAATCTACAACATTAGAAATTCATTAACGATATTATTAGAATGTCTGCATAATACATAAGAAATGTTAAATCTTTTCTGTTGGAAAAGTTTTAAGCCTTTCCTTCTTTGTTTTAATTCATTCAAAAGCATTAAAATAATTGCTACCTATTTCCACAAATTTTTGACAGGAGGGCACAAGCACCTGAATATTGTAAGAATGAACGAAGTTTTAGCAAATATATATAATGAGGCTTACTATTATCCTGTTATTTTCTTAAATGCAAGTCTAACAAAGTATAGTTTTATAAAGTACGGCATCTACAGAAAAATGCAGTAAATATGGAACGTATAGTTTATAAAGAATGGCATTGTAAAATATCAATGTGAGCGAGTTTGGCATGGGTCTAAATTAAATCTTTTAAAATATATCTCTGATTCCATCGCTAAAACCCAATGACACTATATCCAAAGAAGAAATAAACTCCACTTCAACAGACTAACGGTCTCTTTCATCTAGTAATCCCATTATAATAATCTTATTTCTTTAAATCTTAATTTAATAATCCGTTGGGTCATCAGCAGTTGGCTGGAGGAACATATCACTGAGTACTTCCACAGTTCGAATAATGGTTTCTGAATGAGCTGACACTGATTTTCTGTATGCTTCAAGCAAAAATCGCTTTCACAGAATTGTTCAATACTGAGCTAACTTGCTTAATTAAACACCGACTAACAAAAGCACATCTTCATTTCTGTATTTGCAATGCACTGATAATTTCTACACTGGTGCAGAAGCATGGGTCGAGCTACCAACATTCTGAGACCTTAGTTACTCGGGCGTAAGGGAAATTATTCTGAAATGGTTAGCACAGTGCATGATCGCCAAATGATCTCCTAGTGAAGTTCGAAATTTGAATACCTTAGTATTTAAACAATATTTCCTTTTGACTAAAGGGATCAGTTGTCCAGTCATTTGGACTCAACTGATGGCACAGAAGACATCAGTTAAAGCACTCCATGTTAGGGAAGGAGAGGGGGGGAAGAGGACGGACATCATGTTCACCTTGTACGCAAGCCATATTTTTTTCCAAATTTCGGTTTGCTGTAACTCCACTTGTGAACGCTTTTTAACTTAGTGACTTATATACTTACTTCGAGTTTGAAAATATGCAGGAATCCTAACATGTTTTCGTGCTTTATGCTTACTTGCGCTTACCTGATTTGCATAAGCATTAACAGAGGAAAAGATACATGTTTTCAACTTGTTTAAATTTGGCTTACACATTTACCTTCACAAAATTTTTAATTGCAATTAAACATTAAATACCATATCCTAAGCTAGCTTTTAAATTTTGTATCTAGTGTGTAATAATTGAAAAGAGAATTTTCTAAATGTAAGTAAAAAGTGTGAAATTGCGACCATAATAATCATTAGAACTTTAAACACCTGCCTGGATTAACAAATTTTTTATTTCTGGTTGGCTAATCATAATGCTTTGAACAAATGACTGATACAGCTAAACAACATGTGTCATTTTCAAGAACAACATGCGCCATTATGAACCAATAGGTGTTCTAATCTAACGAATTTTATGCCTGCTACTATTTCTGGATTGGAGAAGAGTTGCCTACCTTAAGCTGTTAAAAGATTAGTAAATTTTCTTTACACACGAAAGGTTAATTTCTACGCATAATATATCATTAAATGCACTTTATTGTAATTTTTAAGCTGATAGTTTACATTTTTCAGCAGATAGAATTTCTCAAATAAGTAGTAAGGATAAGGAGTTCAATTTTTAAAAGATATTAAATGCCTGTTATTATTAATTATGATGTGATAATTTAAACTTTCGTAAGCAGAGATATATGTTTAAGGTAAATGAGGACAAGAAATGAAATTTTTAAATTTATTTACTGTCATAAAAGTACATGAGCAACTAATTTTTGAGGATGTAAGATGTGGATTTATTTAATACTAAATCAGTGTCCGAAAAGATATCTTGAGCCAAATGCATGATGAAGCTTTAACAGGTGGGCGTCTCAAAACTAACCTGCTTTCTGGGTCATTCCCATAGCTGCCTCCTTAAACTTAAATTCGCTTGCTGTAGCTTAACCTAATTTACATTCTGATGGAAACTGGGGAAAGAAATAGAAGATACAATAAATAAATAAAATAAAGTGATAGCTAATATAAACCTCACAGCTTCTTGGAATTTATGATAGAAATTTTATATGGTTTTTCACAGCAAAATTTTAAATTAGTAAAATAGTCACAATCCTTTGATAATTTTAGATTAAAATGTTCGAGTATGAAGGAGTGAAATAATGTTAGACTTCTCAGTATCCTTTTCAATTAAGGCATTATAGCTCCCATAAATCATCTTTATGGAATTATAGCTGCCTTAATATATGTTGATTGGTTTTCAAATTGATGATAATTAGATTCTATTATCTTTCAATGAACTTATTAGCTGCTTGTCATAAGGATTCGCTCACTAGATTTGATAGATACAGCGTTGACATAAGTCCACTATACGTTAACGATGAGTCTGAATTTCTGAAACATGCTAATCACTAATATTTCATAAGGATCTAGCTATATCACAAAAGGAAGATAGATATGGAGAATGCCACGCACCCATTGAATCCATCTGTGCCGATAATTACTTGGGAGATGAGCAGTTAGGCGTGTAGTTAAATTCATTGACTTTATCTCGCGCCTCAAGGCTTTAGAGATATATGTAAATAAGTATCCATAATGTTTTCTTTTTACATATAAATCATTTTTATTATCCAGCACATGCTTTAATAGCCTAAACTCTCATATGATATTTGAAGTAACTTTTCATAATTCAACAAATCATTAATACTATTTTTTAATCACCGTTTGAGCTGGTAGAAGTTTAGCTAATTTCAAAATTTCTGAAAAGTCTTTTGACTTCAGTAAGTTTTTACACTTCTGGCTATGATGGAAAGAGCTACTGTTACATCAGGTCTAGTCTTGACTGCTAGGTAGAGCAAAGATCCTATTGCATTTTTTGTATTCCTGAACGTTCCTAAAGCTGCCGAAGTGCTGTTTTGCTTGAAATATCCTCACTAAATAGTAAAAGTGGATGTCTTATAATCTTTCATATGATACTGTTTTACCTTTTTTGAAATGTAGTTTGACTGGGTCTGTGTAGAAAAAATGCCTGTCTAAATAGTAATGAAGATTTCCTAAACTTTTTTTCTTAGATGCTTATAATTTCATTTCAAAATTTTCAAGCACATTTTTTGTGCTTGCTACATTGACCATATTATTGAACATGCATGTTAATGAAGACAAATCTTTCTGTAATCTGTCTTGCATGCAAGCAAGGATCATTTTTGAAATTTTTTATTTAGAATAATTTCATCATTTTTTCTATTCCACTGATTTGCTTCTTATTTGTATCAACTTAAGTTCATTAGAATCTTGAAAATTTCAATTTTACCTTTAGTCTGGAGTAAGAAATAATATTTTCATAGCATACTAAATGTCATTGAAAATTTATTTGCGCTTCTTTTTATTCTTTTTATAAAGGATCATACTTTTTTTAAGAAATCAGTTGTTTTAGTCAGAAGCTGACTAGAACAACTTCAATAGTGATTCTATTTCTCAGAAATATGATAATATCTATTTGTTCTTATTGTATCTTGCATGGACTACACTCGATCGCGTAAATTATCATATTGTAAGCGCAAATATCAAATAAGAAGATATGTGTTAAGAAATTCATCATCCAAAAATAAATGATGTTTAACAACCAAGGTGGTCGCGCTTCTTTCAAAATTCCATGAGGTCTTTCACTACACCGGAATTTCCACTAAACTATGTAGCACTTTTTTTGGTCATTATTAAAAAGTAAATTGGTGCCTTCCCTAGCCAAGCATTTATCTAATATCAAATTATCGACAACGAAACAAATTTTCATCTAATATACACTATGTACCAATAAGTGTTTGAATACCTAGGATAGAAAAGAACTATAAAATTTATTCATACTAAATAGTTGGTAAAGCCTTGTATGGCTATTAGTATTTTATTCCACTTGACTTAGAGAAGACAAGTAAATTCCTTCACTGATGTTGGATGGTTGTTATATCCCCTTATTCGTTATCCAACTTATCCCAGAGGTTCTTGATAGGTTTCATGTCTGGGATATGGGCAGGCCATTCCCTTCGATTAACTCCATTGTCACTATACCAATCTATGGCGGATTTTGCAAAATAACATCTGGCGTTGTTGTTCTGAAAGTAACATGGGTCCAAACCGTAAAACTGCTAAAACGTAGGAAGCACACCGTCATCAAGCGTCAGCGTTGATATTACATGAATTTGGACTAAGGGTCCCAATCCATACCATGAAAAACAGCCCCAAGACTGTAATTCCACCTCCGTCGAACTATACTGTGAATTCTGGCATATGCATTCTGGCAGGAGACGTTCTCCAGACAGACGCCAGATCCAGATCTTGCCACGCAAGATAGATAGACCCAGACCCTGCCATGCAAGTAAAGCGTGAACCATAATTCATCGCTTTATAGTGAGAGTTTCTAGTGATCTATGGTCCACTGTCGATGTTCTTTGCAATAACCGAGCAGCGCAATTGGACTTTGAGATCAAAGAACATAAATTATAGGACGTAGCACTATTATGAAAACTCAAGCAGTGTGATTCCTGTGGATTGTATTCATCGAAACAACTCTCCTGGATGCCTGTTGAAACTCCTGGAGTATGTGAACCATCGGTTGGGTATAGTTCTTTTAAATTTCTCTGGACAGTAGCCGTCGGTCTCTATCTTCCCGTTTCGCGGGTCTGCCGATTTGGGGAACATTCCCACAATCACCGCTCATCTTCGACTTCTCAATCACAAAGGCCGCTGTCGGTTTTGGGATAATTAATTCCACTAGATATGGCTCTTAAAAACTGGCTATCTCTGTAATACCCAACTATTGCACCTTAATCAAAATCAGATAACTTCGTGGCATCCTGCATGTGACTAATGCCAGTGCTGTTTCCTACCCTATATTTAACAGCGGAGGACGTGATGTATATCAGCACCGCAGATATGAGCATTTGCATCGGTGTCAAAATACTTATTGATCGATAGTATATATATAATATAAATAAAACTGAAACTGAAATAAATTTAAAATGTAATAAAATTCACACCTTATATGTTTACTTGCTTATTTATTTAAAAAAGACTATCTTTTTTACGAGGTTTTACGATTTTCTGAATCACTTTCATAATACCAGACCCATAATTCAATTTTCATGTAAATTTATGTCAAGAGATGAAAAAGATTTATAAATCATTTACAAATGAGCAGTTTTATTACCATTTACTTAACAAAATGCAAGTTCATTAATAGAAATAAGAGAACTGTATTACTCAAAATGGCTCAAAAAGTTTAGAGGTTTTAAAAGACTTCTTCTATGTTGTTTATGAGCTTGTTTATAGGGCGCAAGTGAAGCCGTGATTGAGATGAATACAGGAGCCAGTTTTTCTAATAATTGTTGTAGAGTGGGTTTAAGAGATTACATGGTTTTATTATTTTATACAAATCTCTGTCTAAACAGTAAATCTTCTAATGGAGATTTCTTCTGAAAATACTTAGTATTTCTGATAAACAATGATATTAATAATTGTAATATGTTCTAAGATGACCTTTTCTTATCACACAGAAATCATCACACTCGTATTAAGGTAACTACTAAAATGTTTAATTCCACTATCCAACGAAAATAATGTACGCACTGAACAAATTAAAGAATTACATTTTCAATACTTGCTATAAGATTATTTTTATGATAAACAGCAGTTAAACTTTTCTGAACCATTAATTTTATTTAGCTTAATTTATCATTCAGGCTTCATTCTGTGGTTATGATATAGTTCTTGTGCAATTCATCCTGTTCTTAAGCACTTACATTATTCTCCTCTTCCTATCTTCCCAGACGTTATGTCACAAATCCATATTTAAGCAGTGTCAAAAAGATTTATTTTTTATTTCGGTTCTTGAGGATACTGCAACCATATTTATTATTTAATTGACAATTTAGCATATGTATGCATTTCGAATACCGACTTAGGGACACACGTTTTTGAAATATTTGCCATATGCCCGACTTCTAAGAAATGGAGGAATTTCTGTTAGAGGAAAAGAATCAAAAGATCTTAGTTGCTCATTTAATCAAAACTTTAAACTCTGTAAAAGCTCAAAATAGTTATGTCGTAATCTGGGAAATAGAAAAACTGTTTAAGTTAAAATTTTTAGTAAGCTGAATTCACTAGATGAATATTTTAAGAAGAAGCAATTCTTTCTGAAGTATTAGGGTCTTTATTTAATTTTGTCGCGTGAGGTCTACATTTTGTAATTTGAAATATTGTTTATTTACATTATTTCAGAAAATTCAATATAAAATCAGTTTTCTAAATGCTTTCTCAGTGCAATGTTATTCATAACTTATTTTTGTAATTAATTCGTAATTTCATTAATAAACTTGTAGATACATTAGGTTAATTGGAAGTAGGCAAGATGAATTGAGCAATCGCCTTCGCCGGGAATCGAACCACAGACCTCTGGAATACGGCCCTGCGTGCAGAACCACTACACCACGAAGGCATGCTAGAAAGGCGGGAGAAATATCTTGTAAACTTATTCACCCAACTTCTAATTCAATATTTTTCTTTAACCGATGATCTCTTTTATAAGATAAGCTCATCAAGGAAATGACAAAATTATCTGGAACATTAGGTCATAAAGAATGTTTCATGCATATTAATGTTTGTGTGTTGTGTAGTTGTGACTTATCTCACTCGTGTAACAGTAACATCAGAACAAGCCCATGAAATTCATCGTGGCAAGGAGTGCGAGATTGCGCCTGTCGTTGGCAGCAGCCTTGAGCACCATAAAGGTGACAATACGACTTCGCTCAGTTCCGTCCCCAATTCTGATGGAGAACACCTTGAGAAGACGGGTCCGAGGGTCTCTCACCCTTCTTCCCCTACCACTAACCTATCGTGAGAACTTTCGGCTCGCCGCATATTTAGAGTGTCACCCCATGCCACACGGACACTCTACATTTACAAACATCCATGCCTTCTCCGGGATTCCAATCTGGGACCTTCGATACCGCAGTAGGTTCCACTAACCACTGTACCGTCTGGCCGGCTCCTATATTAATATTGACACCTAGTTATATAAATATGATAAAAGCATAAAAAATCACATTTCTGGTTACGTAATGCATGACTTTGGAAGAGCCTATAATGAACTATATTGTACGTGTAAACTTTCACAGTTACCAACTGGATATATTATAAATTAAATTAATTTTACACACCAGTTACGTGTACCATTCAAATAATAATTTTAATTGTCGAGGAGTGTAATTACTGCTCTTAAATCTCTTAGTAATTTAAATAGTTCAGTTACTGTTTGAAAGATAAATTAAAGCTCTTATATCATGTCGAATTTTAACACCCTGGGACTGTCTGCCAGCCACATAAATCTTAAGCTTAACATAAATCTTAAATTATACAGGATTTTATAGTTGTAACAAAAGCACAATTTGCTCAACAAAATGAGTGATTGGCGTTGTAAATTTTGGTCTTAGGTTATTAAGTAGGCACAACACGCTGTGCTTTCACTCTCCAAAACCTTTCGTTAAGTACTTCCTTCTTTTTACCTGATTTGAATTCCGCTCGCGCCGGAAAATTACATTCTGGCAGGGAATAAACGAGGCTTGATAAGATATTTAGTTAATATAAAATAATAGGTTATAACATTAAAATGAACCTTAAAACATCCGTTCCTTCTCTGAGGGCTGCTATCATTTATGATGTGTTATTAACTTTTCCGCGGTTCTTTTTTAAAAAAAATTTAAAATGTATTTCTCCCTTATTGCAATATCTAAAGGTTATTCACATGTAATCTACAGCCATTATCGATATAGCAGTTTCCTGTTCACGCAGTTTCTATTATAATTACTTCGAGGCGTGGTGAGATGTGAAAAACCAAATTAGAAGATCTAAAAGCTGAATGCGATGCAAACTGAAGCAGCTTTGAAAATTATAGATTATAGTCTAGCGTATTAACAATTTAATTCTAGTTTAACGTAGCCGATACAGAAATTAAATTTCAGGTCTCGAATGCATTTAAACAAGTTAGTGAAGATATGTCTCGGTACATGCGGAGATTTCTTATCTTCAGTACTGAAAAAAAGCACAAATTATGCCATGAATGAAATTTTCAAATATATTTGAAAGAAGTTTTCTCAATTGTACCTCCTCAGTGCAAATTTGGGTAGCTCAATGGACGAACATAAAGTAGTGGCTGTAGCATATGTTTTGATATTAGTATGAAAGAATGGACTTTAAACAAAATCTTTCCAACTTTAAAGGAAAACGTTGGTGGAATCTAACACGCATTATAAAGGGTGTTGAATAAGGTGCAATTAATATTAGTTAAAATGCGTACTTACCAATAGAACCATCACTAGATTTGACTACCATTTAACAAAAGCATTAAGACATTACTTTATTAAATCTATATTGGTGAGAAGAAAAATGTCCAAGTGTCAGAATACGCGTAGCATTAGTGCGTCTTCCATAAAACGTATCAATGAAGAAAAATACCCAGAAAAAATTAAATGAAAATAATTTGTTGATACTTTACCAATCAATAATTGAATAGCGAAACTGTTCCTGTGAAAATGTGATTAAAACATACAGGAAAAAACATTATTGAGAGATGGAATCACAAACTCAAAAGATGCATACAAAGACTTTATTCAGGAAGTTCATTTTCAGAATATACTGAGTACCAGATGGATTGTGAAAATTTGAATTATTCTGGAGAAGCGCAGAATGATTGGATTTCGGTGGTTAAGAAAATCAAATGTATCTTAGTTTCTTTAAAAGCAATAAACTATATAAAAATATGCTTATAAATTCTATTATGTATTTATCTCATACTGAAATATAACTAAGAATATGCAGTTAAAAACTGAATATTACAGTTCATGATTTTTGGTTTGATTTGAAGGAATTAATCACCTGATTTTAAAAAGGAATATATAAATAAATAAATAATTTTTTTATTCCATGATGGAAAGAAAAATCCATTGATAATTTAGACTCGCTAGCATTTTGCTGCCGGTTTTAACCTGGATAAAGGGTGAAAATGCTTGCAACACAAATTTACTCCCCGCAAATACACGTGTACACATGCGTAATATAAATATGTTGTTAAAATCTACATTTATACTTTTGAGGAGCGTAAAACTTTGCTTAATTAATCATAAAAGGCGCCATTCCATACGTATTGGAAGATAATTAAGCATAGTGGTTTTGTGCAGGAGTGCCACCAAGTTATACACACTACAATTTCTCACCCATAGTGACTATTTCTTTGTGCGGACATGTTGGATGCGAAAATGCCACTAAACCATTTCTAATATCAAAATTAGAGAAAACAAATTTTCTGCTTTGGCTACTATTTACAACAACTTTGTTTTCACTGACTGTCTGATTTCAACTCATTTCAGAATTGCACCTTCCCTTTATGACTGATAATATCCTAAAAATACCTTGAAATATCCCTGGATTTCAATTAATTTCCAGATTCTCTCATCTTTAATGCAATTTTCTAAATTGATTAGATTATTATAATTCCATAGGTATTTAAATTCGCAAAATGAATCGACAAGACTTGAGCTGCAATTGGTAGGCGGCCCCGTGTCTCGAAACCAAGGGGCAGCAGAGTGCGGCGGCACCGCCTAATGAAATGAAAGGCATTGATTTTGTTAAGTGAGCCGGTGGTAAATAAATTTCATCCCACGTCCTTTTGGCCCCCGACGCTCAGCAATCAGCGTCAGACAAACCGGGGGAAGAAATTAAGTTGCCCTTCCGCCGGCGGAATTGACATCTCCGCCGAGGATTGCCGAAACGGGGCGGGGGCTGCCGACTAACCACTTAGGAGCGGCGCGTTGGTTATTTACTCTGCTTTGGGGTCAAATATAGAGGTACCAGAGGCCAACAACTTGATGTTGACGATGTCTGAACTTGATGCTGAGACCATTGTCGATGGTACGAAAAATGTTCACTCTTAGTTTGTCAATGAAATTTTAATATCCGGAATTTAAAATAAAACTGAATAAAATTAATGCATCTAGAAATAATTTATTTATTATTTGTATAACCGTGAAATTTTAATAACCCTTTAAAATGATAAGCCTTTCTAAGAAGTTACAATTTTCATTCAAATTACTTACTTTTCCGATTCCAACTGGTTTAGAATTTGAACTTTACACGACACAAAATTTACTGACATATTTTATCAATACATCATCACTGAGGATTTACATGTTAGAATACGTATTTTAGATACAATACTATTCCATGAAAAGGCTTACAGTGCTACTACTGTGTACTATTTACAGGATGCCCAGAATTAAAGAAATCTACTTCAAAGCTGCCTATAAGCGAAACTGTTCATCAGAAAATTGTTAAACTTTGTGAAGGACTGCCATACCCTGGGGAAAAAAGTTACAAATAGAGTCAACGAAGCAGGAATAACCTACAGTAAAAATGTAAATCTTTATCGACGTCACGGAGCAACCGTTACAAAGTCTAGAAATATTCGCGGAAAAGTTGTATTCAATGTGCTTGGTGCTTGTTTTCAATGTGTTTGTTTACGAGAATCGTGCTTTATTAGTAAAATTGTTTTACCAAAACAGTAATTCCGCAGTAGCTGCTCTACGAAAATTTCGGACTTCGAAATAGATTCGAAGAGGTCCAATGAAGGATAAATATCTTCAGAAAATGATAACCGAATTTGAAAAAACAGGATCCTTTTCTATTCGTCCTAGAAAAGGAAGAAAATCGGTTTCTGCAGAAGCAGTAAAGAAAATTGCGCTTCTGGTACTAGCGGATACAGCTTCAAACTTTCAGTCTAGCAACAGTGTCCGTCGTGTAGCAGAGACGTTGAAAAGGCACTTTGAGCTGTCCACAAGACTTTGCGATATATCATCAGATATTATACTTACAAACTTTCACTGGTGCAGCGGTTACTTTTATGATTTTGACGCTGAATTCCGATTCTCACTTCAACATCTTTCTCGCTTTGAGTTCGATTCAGAACGGCCTTGGAATATCTTTTGGACAGATAAAGTGCATTTTCATTTGGAAAGTGCAGTGAATACTCACAACTGCTGAATTTGGGAACCAGAAATTGGGAGGGACCATACTTCTTCGAGGAGTTATGTTCTACAGGTCCAGTGACATGCTGTATCACCGGGCAGCAATATTCATCGCGTTAGAGAACGAAATTGCTCCGGATCTGCAAACCCGTCAGTGCCTTTCACACACGACAATCCAAAACCTATACCTGACCGTAAAGCTAACGTTTCACGCCACTTGCTCGACGTCTCCCAGTATACAGTTCGGACAACTGTGGAAAATGCCATCTGCGATTTTCCACGGTAACTGAAAATGGTCATCGTGCGAAACACGTTTTGTTGTAATAAAAGTTGTAAACTTGTAAAACTATTGGAAACGTTTGGCTAAATGTGTAATTTATTAAAACAATGCCCTCTGATGGTGATAGTTATAATTAATTGTCTTTTCGCCGAAAGATATTCCTATCTCTTTATGTACGCTACAAAATTTCACAATTTTTTTATGACTAAACCGACTGTAGGCAGCTTTGAAATGTGGTTCTTTAACTCTTGGCACCCTGTATATTCATCTTTTTGCCTTCCACCACGCTTACATCATGTCATTCGATTAAACTGAAGTTAGCTTTATTTTACTCCTTTGTTTTCCCAACATTTCAGATTTTCACCTCCAGTTCGGCTCTTAATTAAGAACTTTACTACTTAAAAGCAGTTGCTATTGACAGAAATTTTCCACCTAGTATTTTTGACCAGGCGTTTAAAACATTCTAAAATCAACACATAAAAAAGCAGTCTCTTGTTTTAGGATATTGTACATATTCTCTGTTGTCCTTCCTTTCTTTTCCTCTATTAGCTATAAAATTTCATGCATTTTACAAAAATTCAACTCGGGTCGTGTTTTTTTTTCCATGTATAAGATTCCTTGTTAGTGCGATTTAATTTGCGTCGTCAAACTTAGAAAGCTTTATAATTTCGCGCTAAGGAACATAAAGCATATGTTAGAAAAAAAAAAAGAAAACACTTAAAATATCTGTTGCCCAACACTGTTGGAGTACAGCCAGAATTATTCAAAACAAATCGTCCATTATGAATTGGATTTTCTAGAAGTGTTTTAAATTCATAAAAATGTTTCAGTTTTAGTTAGAACTGGGATTTAGGATCCTAACTCCAACTCGTCTTAACATTAGGATATTATTTCATAGTTGTTAAAATTTTTTATCAATAGATATCGCGTGTAGCTTTACTTCTTTCCTGTCGTTGTTATCGTTTGACCACATGCTTCTCTTTCTTCAAGTACACTGTTGTCGTTGAAGGAAACAGTCCTATATTTAAACGTTCGGAACTAGTCCTGAAAATTTGTGAATATTGCACTGATTTTTGTTGCCTTAGAAACTGCAATAATCATAATTCTCCTGTTATTTTAATTTATACATGCATTTGTTTTATTTAAATCACTCCATTATCAATCCTGAGAGTTGTTTCAGAGGCTGAGTTTATTAATGTGCTTCTGAAAGATTTTCGAAACCTCAGTTAGCTGACAAAAAATAAGCAGTATCAGTTTGAGTTTGACGTACATTTCTACTGTAAATTTAACGAAGAATTCTATCCGTGGAGAGAAAGCGTTATCCCTTTGGCGTTAATGCAATGATAACAGACTTTATCATCAGTACTTTCGAATATTGAAGATTCCGTAGAGATACGAAAATCGTAATTCTTCATATTCAGTCAAAATGGGTACTCTCTGAGATCGTGCGAATAGCATTAATATTAAGTCTATAATATCGGCTAAGTAGACAAATTATTCATACCTAAACAATACGAATTAGAGGTATATTTCCAACATACTGACGGTCCGTAGAGTCTACTTTATGAGTTTGCAGTGAATGAATTCATTAAATTATGTTTCTATTTATGCTAACTCAACTGTAAATAAGCTTCCATTTATCCTGACTCAACCTCAACTTGTGAATATACAGATAATGTTAGAATAGGGCAATTATTTGAGAGCGCAGAGGTCAGAAACACTATGAGTATCATTCATAGACTATTACCTCAATAAAATAGAAATATTACTACATCGTTAAATCTGTAAAAAAATCTGTTTTAGAAAACTTCAATTTTTAATCATTAGTGAAGTTCCCTGTGTAACAAGACAAACACTCTACAAAGTACATAAATGCTTCTTCCGGACGAAAGCCAAAGGGAAATACAGAAATACGTGTGGAGATCGAAAATGGCCGAGGATATAACAGATGAAGCAAGTTAAACGCTGGGATATTAAAACCCTCTTCGAACATATACGTTTTAAAATTTATGAATAAGAATTACAAGTCATATTTTAGTTTCCTCATAAATTAGATCTGTAAAAGAATCTCAAATGACTAAAGAATTAATATTACTTACATAACAGGCTTAGAACAAAAAACAATATGAAGAATTTAAGTAATTTTACAGCTAAATGAAGGGAAACCGTAAGGAAATACTTGTTCTAAATCTTTTCAATGGGAGATTGTCATACATAATATAAGTCAATCATTTTTAAGCTTTATTAGCAGCAAGGCAGTAGAATACTGTAATATTAGGAACAGCTTTGTTACATTATTCGGTGTATCGGAAGGGCAAACATTTTCATATTTCCTCTTCTCTTTCTGTCGTTCTGAAAAATGGACTGATATGCGTAATCAGCACAATGTCCAACGGAATAGATTAATGGGAAAAGGTAAAAAAGGAATAAACATCTTGTAAGCTGTAGTATCGAAACGCAATTTATTACCCTTAATAAAAATATCAAAGAAAGAAAAAAAGTTAAAAATTCAATTTCATGAGAGCTAAGTGGCGAGTTTCGTAAAATTCACTGATAAGATGTCTCTTAAGTTGCGTTTTTGCTATTAGAAAGTGCGAACACTTCACAAAAACAGTGAACATAGAACAGGTGAAAATTGTTTCTATCAAGTTGGTTTATGAATAATATATGCGAATATTAGTAGAACAGACCGAAGATGGTTTTCCCATGCTCAGAATTTCTTAATCTGTAATTCGCGGTACACAGGTGGCCCTCTGTGCTTTCTTGTGATCCTGCTAGGTATACAGAAAACACAAAACATAAAATTCAGATTAACTGTGTATATCATTCTCTAGCTGAAAATCGTTGGAGGTCCGTTAATTACAGATGGCAAATGTTTATCATTTTTCTCCCAAAACTGCCATTTTATGAATACCTAAAGACTTGCTATTGTAGTCTTACCAATAAAAGAAGGACTAAAGACTTCTAACTATGGTCCATATCATCACCATACATCCAAATTTAAAACAGCTATATAAGAAATAGGAGGCTCATCCATCTTATTAATTTGAGCGTCAACATTTATTAAATTTTTAGTTGATAAAGATTGTACACACTCTGACAGACTTTAATTAGTAAAAGCAAGCATAAGTATTTTTCGATTTAAGTAGTTATTCTATACAATTGTAAAAATTAAAAAAAAAAAATAATACAAAATCTGAAAGCTTTCAGATTTTACATTACTCCCAAAGGGGCGTTTTTTTAACGTTTTGTGTGCTACTTTTATTTATTAAATATCACGATTTTCGCACTGAAACCATAAAATTCAGTTCAGGAATATCACAAAGCAATTTCAAAATGAGCATATCTTTAGAATTTCCGATACACAGTCTACAGTGTTTTCGTTAAGTTTGTTAACATTCGTTAAAGTTTTACAAAATATGAAATAGATAATAAAACAAATTCCAAATTCGGGCTTTACGGAGAAAAACACGAGAAAGTAAAACAATGCTAAGGCAGAAGACAGAACAGAAACAAAGTAAAACATAAATTTAGCGAAGTAACAAATTTGTAGTTGGAGTAGATTTTGGACAAGACTTTGTCGATTTCGAGGTCAAGCAGTACAGGTCCATCTTCATCGGGAGTAAAGAAATCGGAAACGAAGGGAAAGACAAGGCTGTATTTATAGCCAAAAGGAATAAAGCGAACGAGAAAGTAGCGCTATCGGTTGACAGAAATGACAACGAAAATTGAAAAATTAAGTTAATAGAATTTTAAAAGTTTGAGGAAGAACTGGATCAGTCTGGATTAAAATCATTAACTAAGAAAGATAAATCTTTGTGAATATGAAAAACTTGAACCAATTCCTATTAACCAAAGGAAGAATCTAAGGAAGAAGAAGATAACTTTCGCAGACACTAAATTATGATTAAACTTCTAACTGTGATTAGCTATCGGAGACTTAAAGATCTCGACAGTGACTTTTTTTGGCATAAGCCGAAAACTATTTAGTCAGTTGGTATTCCAGTCACAAAAGGCAGTCGATGCGAAAGTTAATATCTTAAAAAGAGGTAGATAAAGGTTATTTTGATTACTGATAAAATATAATATATATTAAAAGAAAATGGAAAAACTTTGTGGTACTTCAAATTAAAGATCAATGAATCGATACACATCATTAGGCATGAACAATAATCAGCACAGAAGATAATTTGAAGCTAAAGATGAAAGTTTGGGAAATATATTTTCCAGGGCTCTAAAAGTTAAACTAAAATGTAACAATTAGATTAACTACCTAAAATCAAAAATCTGAGAATTCATGAAGTTCAAAATAAACAAGCCTCAGATAAGAGAACGAAGAATGTTATACCACTCTGTTGGCATGTCTGTAAGCAAGCCGGTTGCCAGAATCAAAGATATGAATACCAAAGATGACATGGATATTTATAATGTCTTTCAGCACTGGGGTACTTAAAATAGTTTCGAGCCGAAATCCTCTCGAGAGCTTGTAATGCGCGATGTGAAGATAGATAGAACATTTCTGAATCGTCTCTGATGAGATCCAGTGTTGTCCTTCAAAACTAGGGGGGGGGGGAACTGGACAAAAATCGAATTATGCCTCGGCGTCAGGTCACAGCCTCGGCGAAACGATAGGCGCTTACTGTCTGTCAACTAATATGAATTCAAATAACGGAAACAAGAAGCAATAACAAAAAAAGAATGTTGGGGCTGTAGGAGAGATTACCATTTAGTGACATGACTTAAGCATATATGAAAATAACACACAGTATCATTATACAGGGTAATGTTTAAGTTATTTTAACCTGAAAAACTATTAATTTCCATGATTTTCTTTCCAACTTCAGCTGTGAGACAGTACTTGCATTTATTTAAACAATAAATGAAATTATACTAATTGGTAATCTTTGAGAAAACATGTATAGATGGGACGATTTTTATTTAACTACTATGATAATCAATAATAACTTATTTACATAATACAAAAATTATATTTAATGTTGTTACTATATTAATAACGTTTTCTAAAGGACGTAATGGGCCACTAATGGATAAATTCGCAATACGTAGAACACTAATAATTTGAATTGAACTCATACCTAGAAGAAGGAGCTATAGCGTAGCCAGTTTCGTTGCTTTCCCCGTATGAAAGTAGTAACAAGCAATTTCCCTCAGAAATATCCTTCACGAAGATGTCCCTTCCCTTAGAGAGATAACTCTTTAGCAGAAAGTCATATCAAATAAATAAACAATGAAAGACATTGCCAGTACGTGGAGATAAAACAAGAGGTCATCTGGAGATAAAAGCAAAAGATTCAGCTCCCTTGAAAGTTACGTCTTTACAGCTCATTCTTGTTTCTGAAACAAATTCAGTAAAACTATAAAATATGAAATTCATGGGGAAAACAAGCATAAAAACAGTACATGTAGTCGATCTGCATTTATTTTCTGGAAGAAAATAAAAAATGAAATATTAACAACTTTTCTAATATGTGTCTAACATATTACCAAAATTATAAAATACTCCTTAAGTCAGACCTTGAACTTAATTGTGAAAACATTTTAAACAAAAATTCGCTTATCCAAGATGAGTAGTTTGCCTGCTAAATTGAATACAGTAAAATACGCGACGGATTTTGTCAAAGGGAAAGGATGTCTTTGTGTGGGATTTCGAAAGAGACCATAAGCTGTAACACTAAAATATTCAAAACCTTGAATACTCAAACAAATAGTTTTCATTCTGGTGAGGATTACGAAAAAGAGAAATTATAATAATGGTTTAAATCATAATAATTGCTAATTAGCATAAAAAGTTACAAATTTATCTCAGATTTTAACGTGTGAAGAAATTCGCTTGGTTTTGCAATGCGAAAACGAATTCTTACACAGGACACTATTAGTAAGGGCTTTCTCTATGCAGGAACTTTGCTATGTGAGGCACCACAGAAATATAAACATTTTAAATTTCATGTTAAACGATATTTTTATTTTTTAATACTCACACATTTAAATCATAATACTATAAATTTGGTACGTGCATTTTTTCAAATGACACTTTTTCAATAATGAAAAATGTGATACAAATGAAAAAAGTGATACTTTATAAATTACAAGTGTTATTTCATTTATGTCACTCAGATGAAATTACAAGTGAAAATTCTCAATACATCTTTTTATGAAATTCCATTAAAAATAACACTGCTGCCGTAAATTAATTCTTTATGAAAAGAGGTTTGACTTAATATAATATATAAAGCTATATTACATGCTTTTAAATATAAAATTAAAGAACCAAACAGAGCTCAAACCTGAAAATCAAATTATTCACTATTTAAAAAATATATTTAAAATATTTATTTGTAGTCGAATGTATTGCTGATTCTCGTGTAATATATTAATGTAAATGTGCGTATTTAATAGCAGTTTTTATGAGCATGTTATGAGTTTTATTAACTGCAAATCTTATTTCAACAGGCACCTCTCATCGTGATTCAAAGTCCAATCACGAAGATTATAATGACAATAACAACGGACCTTCCTCACTTCTGAACAGCAGTAGCAACGGCAGCTCTAACAAGAAACAATGTCGTCACGCTAAATCCGTCCGCTTGAGCATCAACGCCAGAGAAAGACGCAGGATGCACGACCTGAATGACGCCCTGGACGAGCTCCGCTCTGTCATCCCCTACGCCCACTCTCCTTCGGTCCGCAAGTTAAGCAAGATCGCCACCCTCCTTCTTGCCAAGAACTACATACTCATGCAGGCCAACGCCCTGGAGGAGATGCGACGAATCATCTCCTTCATGAACCAGGCGGGAGTGCCCCTGCCCCCCGCCGCAGCCGCTGCTGCCGCCGCCGCTGCATCGCTCCCGGCACTCTCTGCGCCCTCAGACGGGGCTTATCCTCAGCCGTCACCAGGAGGAGGGGTGCCGCCCCCGCCCCCGCCACCAACGGCAGCAGTAACCTACGGACTAAGCCCCAGAGGTGCTGGAGACAAAGATCCTGGAGCCCCAGTACTTTTTCCTGGAGCTGCATGTAATCAGTGTGATAGGGACAAACCTTGATATGCGAGAACTTTAAACTGTAAAAAAAGACTTGAAATGCGTGTTAGAAAAGAATCACCTCTGTGAAAAGACTCGTAATGCGCTGAATGTTTCACTTTCAATGGTGGCTTGTAAAATTACGATTGAAATTTATTAAGGAACTGATAAATAAAATGTTAGCAGTCATATAAATCATTCAACTGGTTATTATTATTTAATGACATGGAATTAGAACGGACTCGCATTGATTAGATAAAGACTTAATGCAATCATTAAAATGAGTTACATTGTTGAGAATGCCGAAAAGCAATATTTATTTCTGTCTCCAATCAGAGAAAGACCAAGTGAGATTTCCAAATCCTCTGTTGATCGTATGAGGTGTTGTGTTAAACAGGGAGCAATGTAAGAAATTAAAGCTAACAAAACAAATGTAATCGGTAACAGTAAATTCCATGACATGAGCACAGAATTTATAAGAAATATATCCATGGAAAACATTCTGTAAATATGTTATTTATTGATTTAAATAATCTCTAGAAAAAAATGATTTTATTTTTATAAAAGGCAAAGAAAATATAAATTTGAAAGTATTCAAAACACTATAAGAACATTTGCTTGATTAAAATAACTTTTTAATTCAGTAAAATATATTTCTCATTCCTATCTTAAGTATTAGTTGTTGAAAGAAATATGTTTTAAGTTTTCGCTTTTGGTTTTTTGAGTTTGGTAAAATATCGTTTTTTTTTTTTTTTTTTTTTTTTTTTTGAATTAGTTCAGTATAGAGAATAAGATTAGGAGAACAATGGTCAATCTTTCTTGCTATTTCTTGCTTAACGATGATATTTTTACATTTTCACACATGTCATCTTCAAAAGAACAAGAGTTTGGAATATGATTTCTACTGAATGGTTGACTGGAGCTCATAAAGCAGACATTCCATTGAATTCAGATGAAGTTGTTACCTGATTAAGAAAAGGTATTACTGTATCGAAAATGATGCAAACATTAAATGTAAGTTTTTGCCAATAAAAAGGTACATTTACTGATCAATTTAAATTTTTCTTCCCTAAACATGATGCATAACGCCTAGATATTAGCTATTTATTTAAAAATTGTTGGAGTCTTTGTAATGGTTAATTTCGTTTAAAAAATGAACAAAAAAGATAATTTGGTTGAGATTGCTTTGTGTATCCATATTATTGAGCAAGCCCTCCAAATGAGCGGGCTGTAAGTTCTATGTGCACCTGAAAAGAAAATGCATAAAAACATTTCAATATGAATGAAATCAGTTCATTCTTCCCAAGCAATAGCCAATTCATAAATACTTCATTTGTTGCCATACCAGGAAACAAAAAAGTTTGACACTTCAAGTTAAATATGTATTGTGTATCCTCAGTAGGTAATTATTTCACAAGACACTCTATTAAACTACATGCTACTTTATTATCTACAAAACACATTATCACTCGCAGATTACACGTATATCTACAACTACTCGCATTCCAGTCTTAGTTCTGGTTTACTACTACTTCGCGCGCTTGCGATACTTGGCGCTGCACCAGCTTTAAGTCCGATTATGATTAAGTTCTCGATATACCACATCCCTTCCCCTTTATCACAACTGCAGTCTATCTGGGGGACGTCGAATTCTACTGGACAGACGCAAAGGTTGTGACACTGCTGGTTTGTTTGGTAACCTAGTTGTATCAGCAGCAGGACCGGTGGATGGAACATTTGGTAAAACTTTCGGCTTGGAGGACGATACTGACTGATCTACCTGGTGGCTATTATCTTTGGATAGTTCTGGAACTCTTATCAGGGTCTTTGGAAATCACGAGAGCTGGAGGTGGACGTATGAACCCCTAATCTGTTATGGTTCCTCCATTACGCATTTGATCGACATGTCGCCGCCATAGTTGACCATCTACATTTATGGTGTAATGAAGCTGACCATCCTTAAATTGGAAGGTTCCAAATCTCCATCGTCTGTCACCTTGTCGATAATTTCTCACTTCTACTTTATCGTCAACTCTAAATCCTCGGTCTACAAACTCGCAGGTTCATTTTCGAACTCTGTCTTTTGAGATCTGGTCTCAATAAATCTATTCTTGTTCGAATTTCCCTCTTCAGCATTAGAATTGCAGGACTCTATAGCGTGGTTAAATTCGGAGCTTTTCTATATTGCATAAAATATGTACTGAGTTTTTGCCTCAAATTTCCCGGATAATTTTGCATGTTTATGAAAGATTGTTTCACTGTAAACACATACCATTCAGCCTGCCTGTCACTAGATGGTTTAAATGGTTCAGAATATTAAACTATATGCTACTTTATTATGTACAAAACACATTCAATATGTATACATATGCCGTCATGATTTAAATTTAATGTAATGAATTAACTTTTTCTCAATACCAATAAAAGAATTAACATGATAATAATATATCGTGTCAATTATCCTAACCGGAAACACAAAAATTGCCAACAGCAGCTATTTATTTAGAATGCTGACATTAACGAAATATTTTCGACATACATTGACGTCACAAACAATCGTGTGTTTTCTTCAATGTTGAAATCGAGGAGTGGTAATAATTTTCGAAATAAAGCAAAATTTTATCTCCAGCTCATGAAACTGTTGTCACTCGGAAAAATAAGTGCGAAAATTAGCGTTTTCAGAATTTTTAACTGAAATCTCGGCTGATTAAAATCGTTCGAAGATGAGAATGATCGAAATGGCTTTGTATGAATTTTTGGAATCCGGGGGGGGTTACTTCTGTCGAAATTTAACTCCCTGCCGTTGCGGAGGAGATAATGTCAGCAAACAATTGCAAGAAAAGGGTTTGAGTGTTACACTAGCCTTAAAGGCAATAAGTAACTTAAAAACATTCATTGAAGAATGAATGGCTTTCTTGCGAAAGGTTTAGGATAAAATTTATACGTGTTTCAAATTTTCAAATTATTTCTTTAATTCTTCACTTTAAATGAATTTTTTAACACTTTTAGCTATAGTTTGAGATCATTTAGCTGTCGAAAATTAGAACGAAACATAGAAACTGTTTAAGGAATATTTTCTGATATTTTACATATGAAGTTTAGTCATACTGAACATTGTCAGCAATATTTATCTCCTGTACTTTTAAAATTCCTCGCATACTTTGTTAATATCTACTTACTTTAATTACTTTTATTACTTCTACTATATTAATTGTAAAAAATATGTGTGACTTAAATTTTCTATAATTAAATTATACACCTATTTTTTAAATACTTTGAAATTTATAGCAATTTATACAATATTTAAAATTAAAGGAAATTCCGAAACTATTCCATTTATCAGAAATATTCGCATTAGTAAAACCTCTTTTCTCTCTCATAACGTCTAACTGTTCTTAAAACATCAGCCAGCTTAGAGCATTTTGGAATAAAATTAAGTATATTAAGAAAGTATTTAAAAATTTCAGAATATAAGTCAAAAAATAAATTAGAACATTTAAAAATCTACTACAGTAAGAAGTTTCTGAAATTTAAAAAACAGAGAAAAATCTAATCTAAATTAAGAAAGACAGCAAAATTTCATTTAGGCATATTTAGTTAGTCGTAGGTCAATGAATCTTCCTTTATGAATGTGATAAATCTTCCTTTATAAATGTGATAATGTGATAAAAGTTCTAATTGTTTTAGTAATTTATCTGAAATTCAAAGTAATTAAACAGATTTGTACAGATATAAAATTTGTAAAATATAGTTGCTTGAGGGGTCAGTCGTCTAAAATGGTTATAAAAAATAAATAGTGTTTAATGATTTCAATGAATCTATGCAATGAATAGCAATGTAAGTGCGTAATGAATAGCAATAGAAATGTATTTATTTCTTTCAAATCGTTTAGTGTTTTAACGTCATAGATTATATTTGAAAGAAAGTTAAACATCTTACTCTTTGAAAAAAAAATTATTTAAGGGAAAGGCAACATATTTTTTTTAATAGCTGAGTTTGTGATTGAACTTCAAACATACATATCTTACGCATCGCCGAGTGTCAATACATTGATTTAAATTCTTCATATTTGCGAATCGAAAGTTCATTAAGTTCGCAGAAAAAATTAAAAAAAAAAAAAAAAAACCCTCAAAGGTTTCAGATTTAAAAAAAAAAAATCTGAAATGTTTCAGATTTTAAATTACGTCCAAATTAAATTACGTTTTATTAACGTTTTGTGCGTTATCTTTATTTGTTAAACATCATGTTCCTCGCACTTAAACCATAAGATCCAGTGCAACAGCAATATCGCAAAATAGTTTTAAAACGAGCATATCTTTAGAATTTCCGATACAGAGACTCACGCGCCGGAGATAAAAATGTTTTTTTCTGCACAACGTTGCCATTGCTCGCTTTGAAATCCTTGAGTTTGTTAATCAAAAATTCGTCAAAGTTTTAAAAAATAGGAAATCGATCATAAAACAAATTTCAAATTTCAAATTTGGTCTTCCACATGCTCATATTCGTTGGAGGATTACGTTATTCAAAATTCGATGACTCTATGTACCGTTGTTTTATCACAATACGAGAAATATACATACATTTATGCAGATTTTTCATTATTTAATTTCTTCAAATATAATGCAGGACTCTAACATTTTGTGGCAACAGTTTGAAAAGTGAACCGACATTTATGAGTCCGACGCAAAATGCCAAAACGAAACTAATAGTCCTTCGGGATTCAAATCCCTTTGGACTAATTACATCCAAAGAGGCGTTTTTTTAAACATTTTGTCTGTTACCTTCATTTATTAACTATCACGTTCTTCGCACTTAAACCAAAAAATTCAGTTCAAGAGCAATAGCGCAAAATAGTTTTAAATTGAGCATACCTTTAGAATTTCCGATAAGCAGTCTCACGCGCTGGTGATAAAAGTTTTTTTTCTGTACAATGTTGCCATGGCTCGCTTTGAAATCCTTGAGTTTGTTAATTAAAATTTTCTTTAAAGATTTACAAAATATGAAATCGGTAATAAAACAAATTCTAAATTTCAAATTTGGGCTTCTACATGCCCGTATTTCATGGAAGGTAGCTTTGTTTTATCACAGTGCGAGAAACATACATAAATTCATGAAGATTCTTCATTATTTACTTAAGTATAATACAGGGGCGATAATATTTGGTGGCAACAATTTGAAAAATGAAACAACGCTTATCGTGAATCGACGCAAAATGCCAAAACGAAATTAATAGTCCTTCTAGGCAAATTGCGATATTGGACTAACAAACAAATTTAAAATTTAAAATTTGTGCTTTGAGGGGCCAAATTCGGTATAAGTATTGAGTGGGTGTTCGGGAGTAAGAATACGTGCTTCCATAATCCAGTAGCTGTAAGTGTAGTTGTTTTCCCACAATGCGAGGAATGTATGTATATATAGATTCTTCATTATTTAATAATACAGAGGACAAGCTTGCTATCCAGAGAAATAATATGTCTGTTTTTATTAGATACGTTTTGGCTGTTAGACTGTATTATTTAAAGACACTTTACGATGTTTTTCTTATTTGCCCTTTTAATTTAAATTAAACTTAAGTATACAGAAAGTAAATTCTTTGTAAAATTTTTTCCTTGTAAAAATTTCATGCTTACTAAATTGTTTTCTTAAAAACTCTCAAACTGATGAAAAATGTTTTTGTCTTGTAGCTTAGGACTTACTCACTTGTGCTAAATAATAAACACTGTCACTGGGATCAAAGTATTTTCCCCATTTCTGTGTCTGATGTAGAACCCTTATACAGCCATACGATCAGTGTAATATGGATATTAATTTTATATTTTGATTGGGTATGATAACTATTCAAGTTTTGCAGAAAATATGAGTACCTCTAAGAATATCCTTGACAGTATAGTTAATATTTAAACTCATTTATAAGCTAGTCTTTCTGAAAACTATGAGAAATTTAGTGTAACGCTTTGATTTATATTTCAAAGCCAAAACAGTATATTTTTTTTAGTTTAGTTTATATAACTACATAGAGGAAAAAGCTTTTATTGTACATACGCCCTTTAGTTGTCATATTAATAATAGACCCTAGTGCTTTTATAGAAATACCAACTTATGTACAGTTATATGAGTTTTACCGCTTACGTACGGGATATGTCTTTTAAAAGTCGACTTTTCAGATTGAGAGCCCTGAGTTAGCGCCTCTGAAAAAGGCGCTAACTCAGGGCTCACAAAAGCGCCTATGAAAATATTACTTTTAATCAGCCTTCTCTTTAACAGTCAGGAATAGATTAATTAGTTATTGAAATACTTATATTAGAAAGTAAAACAGATGGAACTAAGGGCGACAAGCCTTAAACATGAATACTATCAGTCCTAGAACTGAACTTATTAACTGAGCAAAATTTTTCTTATAAAAGTTTCTTATATAACCTTTACCGACAGAAATTTTAAAGCCAAAATTATTTATAATATGCTAACTGTGCATCGTTCTTTGATATGTTCAAATGCTAATAAACTTGGAAATTTCACTTGAACATTTGTAATCCTGTTCTTTGTTTGGTATTTAATAGAAACAAATGCTATCCATTCAAAACTGATGAATTTATTTCCTTGGCTTTAGTTTGCTGAAAAACGTAAAATCAGTTTCATTATAGAGTTTAAAATTGATGAAATATATTTAACCAAAATTTAAAAATAACTGGGAAATAACACAACTTTACAAATATAACGGTTGGTAAAGAAGTCAAGGTAATAAAACCTGTTAACGTTATGTGACATATTAAGTAAGTAATTATTTCTCTGAAAGTTTGTAACTATGAAAATTGTTATTGAAGCACTTGAGATAATTATACTAGCTGATGCTAATATACCAACTAATACTAGTTAGAAGCTAATGATCCCTCTGAGGGAATGACAATAGAAAGGGGAAATGGGGAATCACTGACAATTAAGAAAAGTTACTTTGGTTAATTGAGATAAATACAGAATTACTCTAAATTAAAATTATCGAATATAAAAGTCATCAGTTGAAAAGTCATGTCCTCCCACATCACAACTAAAGCAGGGTACGCCCAGAGAGTCTATTAAAGAGTGAGTAATGCAATACAAAATACGAGCACAGAAATAAAGTTAATAAAAAACAATAACAAATGAATGTGAAAACCACAGCTTTTACACTCAAGTCCGAAAGCCCGTTATGTTTTTGTAATAGTCAGCGCATGCGAAGAAAGGAAAAAAGCCTTTCGCCGCCTAACCACTTAGGGTGTAAGAAAATGCATTTCTGATTCCATGGGGTTTCTATCACTCCTATAAGTTTGTTCCTTTAGCTTTGAAATTCCATGAGTTTTCTAATCAAATCAAAGTTCAAGTTCCCCTTAATATGCAGTTTCTTAGCAAGCATCTGCATGAGGTTGTGAAACAAACTTTCCAAGCAAACAAAATAAACCAAGTTGAGAAGTAGCCTTATTACATATAATTAATTTAATTGAAAAACATTGTATTTAAAGTAAAAATTACTGTTTTTATAGATCGAAAACAGAATTTTGAGTTTATTATCTGAGTGGAGAAGGTAAGTGAAAGAGCATTTCGCCCCCCATTTAATTCTCAATTACTGAATATTTCGTTTGCATGCAGTTTTAGGTCTTTCTTATGCATCGCGTGAGCACGAGAGAATTTCTCTTGTAATATCGGTCTCAAAGACATCCCAACTAAGCATGATGGTCCTCGTATGCTTTCTCTAGTAAATAATTTAACACATTTCTTAATAAACATACTTGTTTCATACATCCGTAGAATAATAAATTTGAAAAATTTCTCATAATATATTAATATTCTAGCAGCATTAATTGCAACCAAACTATCCTTAATCGAATCGTTCATTGAGAATCGCTCAGTAGAAGCTGTCCAAATGTTCCTTAATATGAATTTATTTAATTCTAATAAGTAAGTTCCAATGTTATAACAATTCTAAAAACCATTTTGTACTTTCTAACGCGGATATCACCGGCAAAAAATATAAATAGTACAAATATTATAGACAAAATTAATGTGTACCATCAATTTATAAATAACTATCGATTGGTAACTAATATAATTTACATTTGCGCTAATCATAACGATCTGTTCAAATTTATAAAATCTTATGTCTTCATTGTCTTATAAGAATTTTATTTGAAAGATAAATTAATATAAAACAAATCACAATATTTTATTTCTGCTGCATTTAAATCATTAACGGATTGTAATGACCAATTTTTCTGTTGAAACATCTTCATTGTCTTATAAGAATTTTATTTGAAAGATAAATTAATATAAAACAAATCACAATATTTTATTTCTGCTGCATTTAAATCATTAACGGATTGTAATGACCAATTTTTCTGTTGAAACATATGTATTTAGTTTTCTAAAATTATCTCTTTTTTAGAAAAAATCTTGGAATTGTTATACAAGTAAATAGAAATAATATGTACACTGCGAAAAAAGAAGAAAAGGGGGAAAGAAACAGTTCGCTATATCCAGTTCTACTGGATCGATTGATAATATTCAACTTGAATTTTTCATGTCTCAAAAGCGCGACTTAAAATATGTATTAGATTTATATATAACAATGTTCTAATATAGGTTATTTTGACACAAAATCGGACGTTTATTGAAATGACGTGCCAATTTTTTTCCGTATTTCGATTTTACGACTCAAATTATGCCAAACCGACAAGTTTGTAAAAATCGCACCAGTAGTTTTTAAAAAATTAGTTCTCAAAATTTTAGCTCATAAATGTTAATTGAATTTGATATATTGGAAAGAGGGTAGGTTTGAACGCCTAGAAAGTACCAAACCGCTGACTTTGATATATATTTATTAATATCTCTTTTTTTATAAAGTTCCTTCTCCCTTTGATATTTCAAAATTCAGGTTCATTTCAAATAAAATTCACCCATTTTTTATGATTTATTTTTAAAATTTGTATATTTAAATAATTTTTATAAATTTTTCGAATAAAACGTTTGCTTTTAAACTTATTAAAGTTTTGCCATCATCTTAAATTAGATATATTTTTAAACGTACCCGCTAAAAATTAGAGTTTTTTATTTAAAAGTTCCTGAGATGTAGTACATGAAATTACATTTTGGCACGTTTTGAAATTTCGCGTATTTATTATCAGCGATAATAATGAAAATGTGCTTTACGCACTTTGTTAAAATTATTTGAAAGCATGAACGATGATTTTTTTTCCGGTCGTGGACAATAAATGTAAAGGAAAGGAAAATTTGTTGCTATAAATTAAGAGGTTTGCCAAGTGAATTATTCTTTGCTCAAACTGAAAAAAATGCTCAAAGATAAATTTTGAAATTTCTTCATAAATTTCTCACCAAAAATTACAAAATTTCATATCTAGGCATAATTTAAGCAGTAGAATCAAAACATGGAAAAATTGGTATGTTATTTCAGAAAAAGTCCAATTTTGTGTCAAAACACCCATGAAGGAAAAATCACATTTATTATCACTAGAAAATTAATCGAGATTCTTGAATGTAGACCATGTTGTCTAATTTTTCTGATTTTTATTAACAACACACACAAAAAGCACATTAGACGGAAAAATCCGAGAACAGTAATTAATCCGAGGTTAACAATAAAGCATACTTAATCCGAGTACAGGAAATAATTTAGCCTAGTAAGCCAGAAAATATGTTAAGTAATCCCAAGTCCAAATCCAAAGTCTAATTTTCATAAACATTTGCCGCAAGGCCTGCTGGGAAAAGAATTCAGACGACCGTTAATCACGCCATCTGACCACATGATCATTCTATTTTTACAACTTGCTCCCCCCCATGAACCATAGGGGTTTCATCAAACTTGTATATAAACATTATACATTCGAACTACAAAAAACAGTCGAGTTCTAGACACAAGAAAAAAATATATATCATCTAAATAACTGAAAATTCAAATGAAACATTAAGTAATTTAAATATAACATTATCAAATTCAAAAAAGCAATATTCACCTTTTTAGAAAATTATTCAAGGCCCCCCCCTAAGAGAGCATACCATGACTCTGTGAACTTAAGTCCATTTTAAATTATTAAATTTGTGCATGGAAGTTAGTAGAATTACAAATTTAAAAAAATAATAAACAGCCATAAAAAGATATACTCATAATACAGATTTGTAAAATAGCACTGAAGATTAACAGTTTAGTTCTGAAGTTTTAAATTGTACAAAAGTTGAACAGGACGTCTGCTAACTGATGACTCGGTTTTTACCTTGCAAATAACTCAAGAATTCTCCCTAATCTTAATAGATCCTCTTAATAGAAATTTCTGGGTAAATGATCCGCCTTAACTAAAACTATATCATTAACTTTAAATTCGGGAACATTATTCTTAATCAAACTTGAATGGGAAGATCTTAAATTCAACAAATACTCTTTTTTTCACCTGGACCAAAAAAGAATTAATTAATTTTTCGCGATAATTATAGGCCTTTATCCAAGACTTCCTGGAAGGAAAATTTGAATCAAGGCGAAGTCTCCCTGAAGGCAATGATGATATCCTTTTTCCTAAAAGGAAATGCCCTGGAGGTAAAGCATGTGGTTCATCTAAGTCACTTCCAATATAGGAAATTAGCCGAGAGCTAACCATACCTTCAATTTTGATAAGAATAGTTTACAACTGCTCAGTGGTCAGATATGACTTTCCAAGGATTTTCCGTAGAGCGACTTTCACGGAACACATCTTGCGTTCATAAAAGCCTCCCCTGAAGGCAATGATGATATCCTTTTTCCTAAAAGGAAATGCCCTGGAGGTAAAGCATGTGGTTCATCTAAGTCACTTCCAATATAGGAAATTAGCCGAGAGTTAACCATACCTTCAATTTCGATAAGAATAGTTTACAACTGCTCAGTGGTCAGATATGACTTTCCAAGGATTTTCCGTAGAGCGACTTTCACGGAACACATCTTGCGTTCACAAAAGCCTCCCCACCAGACCGCTCTTTCCACGATATGCTTCCATTTAATTCCATTGGCAGCATAAAAATTTTTTACTTCTGGATGATTCACTACTGACTAAATTTTACACAGGTTATCAATAGAATATATTGTTTGTTTTTACTATCTTTCACAAATAACTGACCAGCATAGTCGATCTCAATTACTGTAAATGGCGCTGATAGTTCCACCTGAAGAGGTGGTAATGGAGCAACCATCTGGTCTCCTAGATAAATGCTGAATCTTTTGCAAATAACACATTTATCTAGAAGAGATTTTATGACTTTTCTGGCCTTTAGTATCCAGTATAGCACAATTGTTGAATCGCTCAATAGAATAATCTTTTCTAAATTTTTAAAAAGATTTTTGCAACATTTGGATAATGTTGCTGCAGTTAATGAACCCATGAATTCTAGTCGGGGCAACGTTATCTTTTTAATTGGCGCAACTCGTGATTTGGAAGGTATGAAGCTAGTTTTAAAAGTGCCATGCAATATCTTGTACCTAAAGTATGCAACCGTTTCAAAAGCTTTTAGTGAAGCATCAGAGCATATATGGATCTGCAAATCTTCTTCCCTCTTCATATTTGTGCCAGGAAAATAATGTCGAGGAATTTTCAAATTTTGAAGTTCTTTAATTTCATTACACCATGTTGCCATTTTTCTTTAATTTCTCAGGAAAACATCTCATCCCATTCTACACCTAACTGCCCCAGCTATTGTAATATCAAATATTTTTGCGGCTGTGTGTAGTACGTTTGGCTTAATAAATTCATTAATTTCCAACGTGGATGACAATAACTTTAAGTCCAGACTTAATGTATCTGCTATATTATTCCAACTGATTCCTAATACCAAAGGTATTTCTCCAACTTCCCTAGCGTGCCTTCGTGGTGTAACGGTATCAAGCTGGGCCGGCATTCCAGAGGTCCATTGTTCGATTCCCGGCGTAGGCTGTTGCATATTTTTCATCTTTTCTGATTCCAATTAACCTGATGTCTCTACAAGTGGCGCCCGAACTAAAAGGGTTGTGGATGATGATTCTCCGCACCCAGTATTTGGCGACTAGGTTCCCTAAAACCCTAGTCGCCCTTTAAAAAGGGGAGTATATAAGGTATTTCTCCCCCTTCCCTAGCGTGCCTTCGTGGTGTAATGGTAGCACGCTGGGCCGGTATTCCAGAGGTCCGTGGTTCGATTCCCGGCGAAGGCGGTTGCATATTTTTCATCTTTTCTGCTTCCAGTTAATCTGATGTCTCTACAATACTTTTAAATGTGATTTAGAATATAGATTTGTTTCGATTAATGACTTCGAATTCTTCCATAAATCTTTCAGTTCTTTAGAGTTAGTGTCAAATGATCTCATATTCATGTTTGCAACCTTTAAAATCAAAACAGCATCACAAGATAACTGATAAGCTTCTTTAACAGTGGAACTTCCATGAAAAAGATCGTCCACATAAATAGAACTATTCAACATTTCATATGTAAGTGGGTGTGTATTCTTTTAAGTATTAATATGAGTTTTAACTGTTGCAGCCAAAATGTAAGGAGAACAAGTGACTCCAAAACAATGTCTATTAAAATGATACATGGTTATGGGTTGGATTTTGTCGCAATTTTTATAATACAGGAAACATAAATAATTTCGGTTATCTCTCGTGACTTGAATTTGAAAGAAATGCCCGTGCAAAATCTCCACAGAATCCAATTTTATGTTCTCTAAACTTCAAAATAATATCTAAAAGATTATCATTTAAATTCTTTCCGGGAAGAAGATATTCATTAAGACTATTACAACTTCCTTGTTTACTACTGGCATCATAAACTACCCTAGGTTTAGTACTAGAAGAGTCTTCCCTAGAAACTTCTCTATAAAGCATTACATATCCAGTGAAACAGCTATTGTTGCACATGTCAATAACCCCGTCATTTAGTTATTCCTTCATAACTGCATTTTATTTCTCAAATAATGACTCATCAGCCTTAAACTTCTTTTCTAATGCAGCAAATCTTTTTGTCGCGATTTTTAAATTACTAGTAAAATTTTCTCGTAAAGTCTCAGACTTCCATAAAAGTGGTGACTCGTACCTTCCATTCATAAACCGTAACTGCGTTTCGAATTCTGTAATATTATCCGAGATTTTCTCTTTTCCATTCTCAAGAAAAAAGGTTTCAGGAGTCCACAAACATTTCAAATCATTTTCTACCGAAGTATATGCAATCTTCAAACAGGAAGTAGAATTATGCAGACAATTCTCCGGAATCTGCCCTGTGATTGTATCACAGAATAATGACTGTTGAATATATAAGTTTTTATTTATTTTTTTAGCTTCCCCAATAAGCGTGGAATACATAAAATCAGCGCCTAAGAGTACTTGGACTGGTCTGTTATCTCGTAATGCTTCAGAAATTTCATAGCCGTGTGGAGTTGATTTTTTAATAATTCAGGTTTGATATTAGAATACATATAAACTCCGCTGATTTCGTCAATTACTAAAGCTTGAATGTCTATGCTAGAATAAGGAGGGTATTTGCTCCTAAAACAACTTCAAAATCCTTCTCATAAGGGTTACGTTTTGCGAAAGTATAAACTAAAAGCCTTTCTTTCTTTAAGGGTTGCAAATTGAAAGCCCTTACTAAATCTTTTTGAATAAATGATTTCTGCGAGCCCGAATCAAATAGCATCAATGCACTTAACCGTTTAGAATTAGTCTCCAATTGTACGCAAGCAGTCTGAGGTAAAGTAGTGTAATTTTGTACGTAGTTTTGTGACTTAAATACAGAAGACATGTCAGCTTGTTTATCAGAACTTTGAATAAGTTCGGCCTTTACTTGACCGTTTAATTTCCGATGTATGTTTATTCCTTGTTGTGGGCAGAATAATGAGTTATGCTGTAAATTTTGACAAATTTTACAAGGTTCTATTTTTACCTTACATTGCGAAATTAAATGTTTGTTAACCACACATCTATAACAACGTCCTCTTTTTTTTTTTTCTTAGTTTTTACCGCTTTTGTTCATCGGTGAATGTTTTACACTTTAATCCGGAATGAGAATTAGAATTACAAAAGTTGCACGTTTTCACTACCGTATTTAGTGCAGCTGATGTTGGAATATTGGTTTTAAATCTAGCCTGAGGTTGAAAGTGATCTTTTCCTTTTAAAGTTTCCTGTGTCTTTAAAGAAAGCCCAGAAACAGTTCTTGCAGCTTCCCTACATTCAATTTCAAGTTTGATAAAATTCATTAGCTGATCACGAGAATTTTTAGGATATTTCTTGCGATAAAATTCTATTACTAAATCCTGAGGTAATTGTTTAAATATAATTGGTATTAGCAGATGAACGTAATTTCCGCAACACCCATAGATGCAACACCCATAGAATTTAAATTTCTTATACTAATTTCACTTTCTTCATACAATTTTCGAAGTGCGAGGAGATTTGATGAAAACTTAAATAGCTCAATTTCTAATAATTTATTCATGAAGCAACTGATCAATTGTTCTTGTTTACCGTATCGCTTCTTTAACAAATCTAAACAGGATTTATAATTTTCGTCCTTGAGCGTGAATCCCGAAACAGTTTTGTAAGCTTCACCCGAAGGAAAAGATTTTAGATATATAAACTTGTCAACATTACTTAATGATTCATTAGAGTCAATTGCGCTTGAGAAACTATTAAAGAATTCTTGAAATAAACTAGAATCTCCATTAAAAGTGGGAATACGTAATTAAGGCAAATTTATAGAAGATGATGTATTGCGATTATTCGTATTACAAACGTTAACATTTTGAGAAGATTTAAAATGTTCACATTCATACCTTTTTAAGTTTGTTTTGATTTTGAATTTAATATTATTTATAGATTCATTATACTTGAGTGAAATTTGAACTTCCGTCTCCAACATTTTACTATCTTGAATTAGGTCTGCGATTTTCAAGTTTAAAGTTAGAAGTTCATTCTATTTTTCTTCCAAACTTAACAAAAGTTCCTACAAATTCTCCTGGACGTTTTAATCTTTATGAATATCCAGACTATCAAAATAAGAGTCGATTCTATTAATTAATTTCGTGCAAGCACTTCTAATAACTTTTCTCTTGGATTTCAACTTATCAAGAGTTTCCATTTTATACACGAAACCAAATTGAAAATAATACCAATTCAAGTGATAAATAAACTATTAAATTACAAAGTTACAGTACCTGCAATCCAAGTGTTCAAATTTTAGCCTAGTGCAATCCGAAAGAAATAATCCGAAGAGCTTTTTCGGGTTTTTGGCACCATGAAAAAAAATCACATTTATCATCACCAGAAAATTTATCGAGATTCTTGAACGAAGACCATGTTGTCTAGTTTTTCTGTTTTATTAACATCACACACAAAAAACATATTAGACCGAAAAATCCGAGAACAGTAATTAATCCGAGATTAACAATAAAGCATACTTAATCCGAGTACAGGAAATAATTTAGCCTAGTAAGCCAAAAAATATGTCACACCCAAATCCAAAGTCTAATTTTCCTAAACATTTGCCACAAGGCCTGTTGGGAAAAGAATTCAGACGACCGTTAATAACCCCGTCTGATCACATGATCATTCTATTTTTTACAACTCATGTTAGAGCAATGGTATACATGAATGCAATATGTATCCTAGGTCGCACTTTAGAGACATGGAAAATACAATTTGAATTTCGTCAATCGGCCCAGTAGAACGGGATACATAAAACTGTCTCATTTTTAGTCCAAAAGGGCTTTGACATTGAAGGACTATTGTTTTCGTTTTGTCATTTTTGCATCGGAACCCTATAAACAACGTATCACTTTTCAAATCGTTGCCAACAAATACTATCGCCCTGTATTATATTTGAAGAAATTAAATAATGTATAATCTGCATAAATGTATGTATGTTTCTCGCGTTGTGAAAAAACAACGGTACCTAGAGCTGTTCAAACTTCGAATGACGTAATCCTACTGCGAATTTGGGCATTTGAAAGACAAAATTTGAAATATGGAATTTGTTTTATTATCGATTTCATATTTTGTAAAAGGAATTTTTGATTAACAAACTAAACGATTTAAAAGCGAGCAGTGGCAACACTCTACGGAAAAAAAACTTTTTATCTCCAAAACTGCGTATCGAAAATTCTAAAGATATGCTCATTTTAAAATTATCTTGCGACATTGCTGTTGAACTAAATTTTATGGTTTAAGTGCAAAGAACATGACACTTAAAATAAATAAAGGTAACACACAAAACGTTAAAAAAAAAGTCCCTTTGAGTGCAATTTAAAACCTGAAATCTATCAGACTTTTTTTTTTTTTTAGTCCAAAGGTGCTTTGTCCCTGAAGGACTATTGTTTTCGTTTTGTGATTTTGCGTTGGACTCATAAACGTCGGTTCACTTTTCAAACTGTTGCCACAAAATGTTAGAGTCCTGCATTATATCTGAAGAAATTAAATAATGAAAAATCTGCATAAATGATTGTCAATTTCTCGCATTGTGATAAAACAATGGTACATAGAGCCATCGAATTTTGAATGACGAAATCCTACTGCGAATATGGGCATCTGAAATCCCAAATTTGGAATTTGTTTTATTATAGATTTTATATTTTGTAAAACTTTAACGAATTTTTGATTTACGAACTCAATGCTTTAAAAGCGAGAAATGGCAACGTTATATATAAAAAAAAACTTTTATCTCCAGCTCGCGAGACTGTGTATATCGGAAATTCTAAAGATATGCTTAATTTAACATTATTTTGCGATATTGCTCTTGAACTGAATTTTATGGTTTAAGTGCAAAGAACATGATATTTAATAAATAAAGGTAACACTCAAAACGTTAAAAAAACGCCCCTTTGGACGTAATTTAAAATCTGAAACATTTCAGATTTTTTTTTAGTCCAAAGGGATTTGAATCCCGAAGGACTATTAGTTTCGTTTTGGCATTTTGCGTCGGACTCATAAATGTCGGTTCACTTTTCAAACTGTTGCCACAAAATGTTAGAGTCCTGCATTATATTTGAAGAAATTAAATAATGAAAAATCTGCATAAATGTATGTATATTTCTCGTATTGTGATAAAACAACGGTACATAGAGTCATCGAATTTTGAATAACGTAATCCTCCAACGAATATGAGCATGTGGAAGACCAAATTTGAAATTTGAAATTTGTTTTATGATCGATTTCCTATTTTTTAAAACTTTGACGAATTTTTGATTAACAAACTCAAGGATTTCAAAGCGAGCAATGGCAACGTTGTGCAGAAAAAAACATTTTTATCTCCGGCGCGTGAGTCTCTGTATCGGAAATTCTAAAGATATGCTCGTTTTAAAACTATTTTGCGATATTGCTGTTGCACTGGATCTTATGGTTTAAGTGCGAGGAACATGATATTTAATAAAGAAAGGTAACACACAAAATGTTAAAAACGCCCCTTTGGACATAATTTAAAATCTGAAACATTTCAGATTTTTTTTTTTTTTTTTTTAATCCAAAGGGGCTTTGTCATGGAAAGACTATTGTTTTCGTTTTGCAATTTTGCGCCGATTCACTTTTCAAACTGTTGCCACAAAGTATTATCGCCCTGTGTTATATTTAAAGAAATTGAATGCTGAAAAATCTGCATAAATGTATGTATATTTCTCTCAGACAACAACGGTACTCAGAGCCATCGAATTTTGAATGACGTAATCCTCCTACGAATATGGGCATGTGAAACCAAATTTGAAACTTGGAATTTGTTTTATTATCGATTTCCTATTTTGTAAAACTTTAATGAATGTTTGATTAACAAACTCAAAGATTTCAAAGCGAGCAATGTCAATGCTGTACAGAAAAAACATTTTTATCTTCAGCACGTGAGTCTCTGTATCGGAAATTCTAAAGATGTGCTCATTTTAAAACTATTATTTTGCGATATTGCCGTTGAAATTAATTTTATGGCTTAAGTGCGAAGAACGTGATATTTAATAAATAAAGGTAACACACAAAATGTAAAAAAAACGCCCCTTTGGACGTAACTTAAAATCTGAAACATTTCATACTTTTTTTTTTTTTTTTTTTAAATTTTCTTTGTGCAGTGCACATGGCGCAAAAAAAAGGGGAGACGGTTCAATATCTTCCTTTCTACTCTGCCGATTGATGAAATTCAACTTGCATTTTTCATGTCTCGAAAGCGCGATTTATGATATATATTTGATTTATATATAGCATTGTTCTAACATAGGTATTTTGACACAAAATCGGACGTTTTCTGAAATAACATACCAAATCTTTTCCATATATTGATTTTACGACTTAAATTATGCCTCAATATTAAATTGTGTAAAATTTGGGGCGAAATTTACGGAGAAATTCAAAATTTTATTTTGGCGCGTTTCTTCAGAATACGTCAAGAACAATTCAATTGGCGAACTTCTTAATATATGGCAACCTATATTCCTTTCTCTTTCATTGTACAAGAGCGAAAAAAGAGGTCACATCCTTCTACTTTCAAATAATTTAACAAAGTGCCTAAAGCACATTTGATGTTATTATCGCTTTCAACAAATTTGCCAAATTTCAAAACGTGCCAATACATAAATTCACGTGTATCTTTGGAAATTTTGAATAAAAAACTCTAAATTTTTTTTGCAGGTATGCTTAGAAATACATCTACTTTCAGATGATTGTAAAAATTTTATAGGTTACAACTTAAAATGGTTTTCGAAATATTTATAAAAATTATTTAAAAAGACAAATTTAAAAAAAAATCATAAAAAATGTGTGAATTTTATTTAGAATGAACCTAAATTTCGAAATGTGAAAGAAAAAATCAAATAAGCTTAATAAAAAAGAAAGAATAATAAATATATACCAAATTCAATTAACACTGAGGAGCTAAAATTTTGAGAGCTAATTTTTTAAAAACTATTTGTGCGATTTTTGCACAATTTGGCAGTTTGACATAATTTGAAGCGTAGAATCGAAATATGGAAAAAACCGGCATGACATTTCAGAAAAAGGCGGATTTTGTTTCAAAATACCTATATTACAACAATGCTATATATAAATCTAATAGATATCCGAAGTCACGCTTTCGAGACATGAAAAACGTAAGTTGAGTTTCGTCAATCGGCCCAGTAGAACGGGAGATATAGAACTGTCTCATAGTCTCTTTATAGTGATTCAACGCCAAATCTCAATAGTCCTTCATTGACAAATAACAATAGTCCTTCATTGACAAAGCTCCTTGGCACTAAAAAACTCTGAATGTCTTCAGATTTTAACCAGACGCACAAAAGAGTTTGTTAAGCGTTTTACCGTTTCGCTAAGCTCGCTGTCTTCGAGTCTTCCGTTACACTCACTCGTGCGAGACCATTTTTCTTTCTATTTTTAGCGTTATTATTAAGCATCATTTTCTTCGCACTTTCACTATATACAATTCAACAGTTAAATTACAGAAAGTTTAAAAGCACTATAGCAACGTCTATTTAGAACATTAAGTGTTGGCATAGTTTTCAACTTTCTTTAGTGTTTTCTCAGTTCAACATATCAGTGCTCTGTGTTCTTAGTAAGATGCCTTGCAAAACTTACTTTTATTAGCCCAAAAGAGACATTAGACCCGAATGGGATATTCATCTCGAAACGACATTTTGCGTTGAATGACCATAAACAGTTTATCTCTTTTCAGATTAGAGCCACCAAATATTATCGCATTGTATTATACTTAAAGAAATTAAATAATGAAGAATCACATTATTTAATTTCTTTAAGTATAATACAATCAAGTTTCGTTTTGCAAGAATCACATGAATGCATGCGTGTTTGTCTCATTACGAATAAACAAACGGTACCTAGAACTATTTAATTTTGAATAACCTAGTTCTCCACCCGCACAGGGACACCTCGAAGCCCGAATTTTGAATTTGAAATTTGTTTTATTTACTATTTCATACCTTGTAAAACTTCAGGGAATTTTTGATTAACGAATTCGACGATTTTCAAAGTGAGCAATGGTGAGGTAACACTGCGGAACAAAGCATTTTTATTTCCAGTGCGCGAAACTGTCTATTGGAAATTCTAAAGGTATGCTATTTTTCAATATTTTGTGATTTTGCTGTTGAATCGAATTTTACATCGCATTTACGCCAGGAACTTAATAAATAAAGTAAACACACAAAATTTAATAATAAAAAGCCAAAAAAAGTTTTATAAAGCCATCTTAGTAAAAATACTTAACATTGATATGATAAATTGAGAAAAGATTGAAAAAAAAATGTATGCCAGAGTTAAGTGTACACACTTAACGCTACATTATTCTAAACGTATACTGCTATGCTGATTTTAAATCTTTTGCAATTTTGCTATTGAATTAAATATTGCGTAAGTGCGGCGAAACTGATGCTTAATAATAAAGCTAAAAAGGCAAAAAAGGGCTTAATAGGAGGAAAAATAACAGCAGACTCTTAGACTGCGAGCTCAGCGACAGCGTAAGGAACCTTAACAAACTCTTTTTCAGCAAGCCAAACCATTTTGCCTTTAAAATCAAAAACCTTTCAGATTTTTTTTCTTTTTATCATGAACATTTTGAGTATTAACATTAATTATTAAATATTATGTTCTTCGTACTCACACCACATAAAATTCAATTAAACAGCAAAATCAAAATATGTTTAAAACAGTATATATTTAAAATTTCCGATAGATAGTCTCTCGCGCCTACAATAAAAATGCTTTATTCCCACTACTCGCTTTCAAATCGCTGAATTTGTTAACAAAAAATTCTTTAAAGTTTAACAAAATACGAAATAAATAATAATAAATTTATATAACGTCAGTCCGTGAAAATAGTAAATATTTTTAATTAGATAAATCACAAATTAAATGCCTTTCTGTGATTTTAATTAATCCGATTCGAACATTGTAGAAAAATTAGATATTTTTGGAAGCAGGAGTCATAAAAAATGAGCAATGCCTGATTTGAATCGAACCGCGGACCTCTAGTATACGCGTCCAGCTTGCAGACCGCTACACCAAGAAGGCGAGAGAAATACCTTATAACATAAGAGACGAATATTTTAAAGAACTGCATTTGTTGCATTCAAATAGCTTAGTTTTCTAACCCACAATAAAAAGATTCAATTTTAAAGCTATTATTATCTTACATTTTCCCGAATGGCTACAGTCTCGAATGAAACAATGGATTTATAGTGATTCAAAGCAGAATCCCATTTCAAGACTAATAGCCCTTTTGCACTAATAAAACTTACTGATAAATTTGGAATCACATATATAAAGCTGTACTCGAACGTAAACGACATATTATAGAATCTAAGCCCAAGCATTCTAAGGTTTGAAATTTGCGGCACCCTGTGGATGATTAATGTCATTTTAATGTAACATATTGCGATAATAAGCGGCGCATAAATAATGACTGAACAGTCGTTTACTAAGTGCATCGGATATATAAATGTTTTTAGTTTTGTTTGACTTTAAATTTCTAAAATTAGGATGAAAATGAAACTTTTCCCATAACAGTTTATTAAGGATAATTTGAATTTGAAAGCAAAATTTTACAAATATTCATTATATATAATTATAGATATTTGCGTAATTTATGTTATAAAATGCAGCTTTATTTTATCTAAATGGTCCAGTGCATAAATAACTAATCATTACATACTAGTATAAATACCTCATAACGAACATGATCACAAATAAATTAATGTTTCTGCAGTCGTACTGACATAAAATGTTACGATCATAACAGCAAAAACAATAAACTCATGATTGAAATTCTATGGCTGAATAGTGGAAATTGTGATTAAAACAATTCAGCTGTTTAACTTGCTCTTGATATGATCCAGTTTGATCCCACGTATCTTTCAGCAATTCCAGATAGACAAAGCTAACTGAGTTATCGGCCGATCCGTCTACCAAAACGGGAACTCGATGTAACACATCAGCCCCGCGAGTGACAAGGCGCATTAAAGTTATTATACAAAAAGAAGAGACACGAGAGACAGCATCGAGCACTCTCTTTAAATGGATGTCGGGGGGACAGCCTGCCCCTTTGACGGAATTGTCTCGGCTTATCTGCCAATCAGCGATCCTTTTGTGAAGGCTTTTTGGAATTTAGTTAACCCTCCTTCGGAAAATAGTGGCGGCAATTCATTTGGTGAGGAGGATCTACGTTTAGAGAAAGAGTGGAGTAAGTGGAAAAAAAAAGAAAAACTGCGTAAATATATAACATATAAAATCTTCCATAACGAACGCAATCGTTATGCTGCATGCTATCTTTCACATAGATTTATATCATTTTTAAAGCTTGGTTTGTAAGCTTGGTCCAAAATTGCAAAGAATCGTAAACACTTCGCGAGATATTAAATACATCACTTATATTGAAAATGTGCTAATTATAGCAATTAGAAATGTGCTAATTTATTAATTATAAATTTGTTTTACGTACACTGTGTACAGACACAGTCTTATACACTGAATCTTATTCAATAATGTGTTGCGCGACCATTGAACTGGATAACAGCTGCAACTAGTCTTAACATGGATGTCACAAGTTCTCGATAGATGACTGGAGATAGGTTGCACCAAATGTCTAAGTACCGGTCAGGTAAAGTCGAGATATTCCGACATGGCGGTGTTTGGGCTCTGAGTTACCGCTCCATGACATCTCAAACGTGTTCTATCGGGTTACGATCCGGCGAGTTAGGTGGCCAGGACATTAACTAGAATACATCCTTATGCTTCTCGACAACTTCAACACAGTTAGAGCCTTGTGACATGGGGATATCCTGTTGGAAGATTCAATTTCAATTTGGGACGATAGATGCCATTTAAGGGTGCAAATGTTCACAGTTATATTCAGACAGTCTGCAGCTTTCATGGTCTATTCTACCACAACTAAGGATCACAGAACCACCCATGAGGTCCTCCCCCGTAGATTCGAAGATTCATTCCACCAGGTCCTTATTCATGGTCCAGTCTTGATGTTCCAGGGCTCAGTGTTGGCGTAGTTGACAATGACGTTTGGTCAAAAGTGGCACACGAGTAGGATGTCTGCTGCGCAGTCCTATAGCCGTGTTACGTGTTCGGAAAAACATTTGAACTTGCTGGGCTGTCAGCTGAGCCACTGTCTGGTGCCGATTTTGCTGTACTAAGCGAGACACTCTTCAACGTCCTTTTGCTTTGCTGACGCTTGGACCTCGAATACTTTGGCATCTACTGCTGGTTTCACCGTCATCTATCCACTTCACTTGAACACTAATAACGACAGATCGTGAATAACCTACCAGGAGTGCAGTTTCGGAGATTTCCGAGACTTCGGGCCATTACAATCTCTCTTCTATCAAATTAGCTTACATCAACAGCCTTTCCTATCAGTCGCAAAAGTAATCCATGTCATCTAGACGACTTCATTGAAAAATGTGGAATGGTAACAATGTTGTGCTAGTCAGTGTAGGATTCAGTTCAGGTTATTCTGAGTTTTGAATTACAAGTGGAAGATTCTGCTGTCTGTGGGCTTGTTAGGCTTCCTTTGGTTTTCCTTCTTTCTTTTTATTTTCCTTTTTTTAAGTTGTAGGATTTGAGATATTACCCAAAAACGGTTAACCTCTTCTCTTTCAGAAGGGTCCTGAAATGTCCATGGTAAACTGGACAGTCTATTAGTTTCTTCTCTCCATCTGTCTTCTTTTTTGTACATTATATGATTAAATAAATCGTTCAAACTGGTTAGTTAATTTTTTTTCAGGATGGTCGAAGCATAATCATGGAATTGTTATTGAACAGTTTCCAGACTACAGTTTAACCTGAAACTCTTTTCCCATCTTCAGAATGCTCAGAATGTGGACTAAAATCTCATATCGAGACTAATAGATCTTTTGGGCTAATAAAAATTATGGATAAGTTTTGATATAAAGCTCCTTGCTGATCTTTCTCTGATGCTTTCTGATCCCCGCTTCCCTAGGATGAGAAATTTCTAGTATTAGGGTTTGAAATAGGAGTGTAAAATAAGTAATTCTCTTTCGGAATTCACAACCCGAAACTTTCTGTTATTACCAATTTCACCAAAAGAACACTCAGCTGAGAAGTTGAGCAGGAATGTTTTGTCTTCTCAACGTATCAACGTAGTTGAGAAGGCAAAACTTCCTTATGTTCATCCCCACTTGAAGAGGGAGGCACTAGGAAAGGAGGAGACGCAGTGGCCAAATCCAAGCCATAAGGAATTTACCATATTTTTAATCATGTGTATAATCTATTAGGTTTTTATTAATAGGAACATGAAAAATAAGTGTTTCTTTCATCGGATTCGAACTCTGGTTCTTTCAATTAGTATCAGAATATGCTACCAATTACATCACGAAAGTACAGAATACGGAAGGTAAGCGTTTATTTTATTTGGACTTCTATAAGTTTATACTCAAGGAAGAATATAGATCTTCATTTCTTATTTACTGATAACAGTTTTTGTCGCTTCTCTTCTGCTTGTTGTCTTTGTTTATGCATAGATGCATTTTCGATAGTTTCAAAACAGAGATCTAAAACATATCTCCAAAACAGAGAATTAAAAAATATTGCATATATATCGCGTGTTGATAACGGGTTAAGATGTTCATTTACGGCTTGTAATGTGAGATCGAATACGAACCACTATATATTTGGTACCATATTCAGATGTAAATTTTATTCAAAGGAGAGCTCACTTTGTAAAATGTTAGTCTGCCAAATATCGATTCGAATTTCAGTTTAAAATTAAGTTTTAGGCCGCTGATGGGCTGCGGCCAACTTTCACAAAATATTTTGCAGTGGAAGCTTTTTTGTTTGTCACTTTTGGAACAATCGTATTTTATTTTCACAGTCGCAAAATGCAGGAATTTTTTTTAGATCCTCCTAAATTAAAATAATTTCTATATTTCCTAAATTATTTATTGCAGAAGATATCTGTTTTGCGTCGAAAAACTTGTAGGGGCTGCAAATGAATGATGAAATCTGATTGGTTGACCAATTTATTAACCCAAATGATGGGTACCCTATCTGTCTCATCAGAAGGGTGCTTTAGAGGGGTATTTTTGATGGAAAACTGTCTTACTTATAAATTAGACGTGATTACTATCAGAATTGTGAAACTAAAAGAAATTTGAGAAATCTGATTGTCATATTCTGTTACACTGGGAAGCTAAAATAAATCAGAATTGATTTTCATACTCTGTTACACTGGGAAAGTAAAATAAATCAGAATTTATTTTCATACTCTGTTACACTGGGAAGCTAAAATAAATCAGAATCTGATTTTCATACTCATAGTAATGCATCTAATTAATAGTTGCTGTAAACATTTGCATAAATCTAATGTTGATGTAACTCCAATTCTAAAGGAATCTACTAAATCTCATAGCAAATATTTATTTATTAAAATCTTATTAAAAGCATTATATATATATTAAATTTTACTATAACACATTGGAAATATAAAAAATGAATAATATGCGATACCTATTTTAAACGGTTGCTAAAAATTTCCCTATACTTCCCCTTCAGAAGTAAACACTTTGTGACAACAACCTCAGGGAAATTTTTTCCCTTTAAAATTATGCAAAAAATATATGTATGCACATTTCTGTATGCAAGATAATAGTATGAGTCTTAAGAAAAGAAATGTTAACTGGATTCTTATTTATTCAATACAATAATATTAAAAAAACAGCATTTCCTAATTTAACACCTCGTTTCCGACAAATTGAGTCATTATTTTCTTCGTGTTTTGTGATAAATATACCTAGAAGCATTTTCTATTAAAATAATCGTATACTATTTTGGGGGGGGGCTGAATAAATGTAATTTTCCAATATAAAAATCTATCTCCCTCACTAATCCAGGTAATTTATCCCGTAACTTGATAAGCTTGATGGAAATGTAATAACTTGATGGAAATGTAATTAAATAAGAATAAATTTGTCAATTATTTGATGAAAGATTAAACTGTACATACTCTAAAAACAAAATCAACTTTAAAGTCTATTAAGCAGAAATATTATTACCGTGAATTAACAGACGGTTTAGTTGATATGAATACGGTAAAGTCCCTAATGGAAGGCCAAATCTATCTGCCTTACAAAGAAATTCGTTACCTAGTTCGTTATCTTACATGCAAAACAGTTTGTCATCATTTAAACTAATATTTTCCCTTGTGGTTATTACCTAACATACGTTACCGTATGTTTGCCTGTTTTAACAGCTAAACATATTCTTCTTCCAGGAAAAAGTGGTTACAGTCAAATATATTTTATCTCAGTTTAACATTAAAGAGGCATATATTGCCATATTCCTATGACTTTTAAGAATAGCTTTATAAGTAATCATTTACAAATTGCAACGAAAAATGAAATGAAACGTTGATTTGATTTAAGTAAGGGAAAATTTCATCTAAATCAAGACCTTGCTTCCTCTGCTTGCCACAGTTGCTACAAGACTTAAAGGTATAGTATTTTTAAAATTTTAGAGAAATTAGTACTTATTTTGTTACTTCTGGCAGTTGCTAAATGATAACAATGAAATAGAAATTTTGTTATGCTTGCAGATATGAATGAAATGAGAAATCGTTTGAAAACTGAATGTTGGAAGAGTGATAGGTTTCTAATAACTAATAACACAGTCAAAATGTTGAACTTAATTTTATCTGCCTACAATTATGCTTTGCAATATCTTTATACTGTACAATAGTGCTTGCTTTACCTATGCAGTAATGATAAAGTTTAAATGCCTTGTCCCATTTATTCTGTCTTAGTCTGTGATAAAAGCCTTCGTAAATTTGTTTCAAAATTAAGACAAAGCAGTCATAAAATAAATAAGATAGAGTTTAATTTAAAGACCAAGTGTTATGTATTAAAGCAAGTTATATCATAGATTGCTGGATCAGTTTATTCCTTTGATTCCTCACCAGCCCTAAGTGATAAACCAAAGCCTTGGCAGCATGAAAATGACATTTCAGATAGAAAACCTATAATCATAGCTGCAATTTTTATCACGATTTCGAGGGTACAATACATAAAACGCTGTGTTCTGTTTCTTTTAATTTTTATAAGTTATATATTTTTTATTTTAGTATAAATTCAGGGTCTCGTATTATACAATATACATTGTAACTTGAATATGAGTTTCTCTCGATGGAAATTGAAACACCTTTAGCCTTCCGCAGATGCACTGAAATATTTAAGAATAATATGCCAGTTTCATTCTTTTTTATTAACCTGCGCCCCACCATTGGCTGAGTGATTAAAATAACTGAATGCTGCTTGTTCGTCCAGAGTTAGAGCTCAGGCAAAAGGATTGGCTATTTGGTTGGAGGTTGGATTTGTGAAATTTTATCCCACGTATAACGAGAGAATGAACCAGAGCTTTCTTTAGAAAGTCCTCTACGGAAGCGTCTCTCATCTTAGTGAGCTAAATGGCGGACTCAAGTACTGAAATGCAGAAAAAGCTAGTCGTACAGACTGACGCTTTTAAATAAGCTGTATGTTATCTGATATATACTGATACCTGTTCACGTGTACTAAATAAATTTTCATACTTCTTTTGTGAAATAAATCGATAAGGAAAACAAAATAGCAGAACTAAAACAAATTTTGTAGTTTAATATAAAGACTAAAAAACTTTATTTTAATCAAGTCTAGTATTTCTTATTAGTTTAGGATATTGCTGTTCTATAGTGCTGGTGAAGGGGGAAAAGTATCTATAGCTCCTGTTTCTGCATTTTTATGTTTATGAAAATCAATAAATACTAGATGCAATATCTATGCATACTAATAGTCATATTAATGTTATTATTTGTCAAATGCTATTGAAAAGTATTCTGATCCTCTTAACCGCCGCTTAAAGCTCGGGCACGGGAAATTATTCTGATCTGATTTTGTCGCGCGAGTAATTCTTTCAATGTTGTACTCTTCACAAAGTTAACCAGGAAGAATTATATAGCCATTCCTTTCTATTTTTGCTTAAACTATTAAATAAATGCAGAAAAAATCAATAGATGGCAACTCAAGCCTTCTAAAATTGATTTTATACAAATCAAAATACGTGCTTCGCACAGCCTTTTCCTCTACTTTCCTTTTTATCGCACAATTTTGTACAACAAGCATTAATTTTATTAAAGAACGTAGTTTTAGCATTGAGGAATTTAGCCAGGGACTCTCATTTTAGGATTCGGTTTCTTTTACAGAACTGTACTTTGGATTATTCATACTTTGTTTCAAGATTTGCTGCACAGAAAAAATTTGCAAATTTTCGAAATGTTATCATTGATAAACTAGTATGTAATTTCGCGGGAATTAAATTACATATTTTAAAGCAACAGTATAAATGATTTGCATAAAACTATAGTTTTGTACCTCCACTAAAGCACTTTCTTTTGCCAAGCTTGTGTGTGTGGTGAAAGCCGCAGAAAGTAAATAAAAGGAACGATGCCTCAGTTTTAGATAATTTTATACCGCTTAAAAAATTTAATTTTAGGAAAAATATGCTGTTGACGATAGCAATCGTTTCAGAATTATTTAAATAATAAAATAAAGGACTAAAATTAGGCGATTTTAAAAGAATTTTATGAAAACCATACGATTCTTAACGGTCAATATTTTTGTACAATTCACTCATTTGTCTTTTCATGAAACCTTTTTACAATTAACCTGAGCGCTTTCTACTTTAATGTTAATAAATTATTGAAAGATCTTCAATTATTTTCTTCATCCGTCTGCCCATAAAAACTTAAATTCTTTTACATTCCCACCGCTTGCATTTTTTAGATTCTACTTGCATTCTATTGAGTGACGAATTTCTTTAGTTAACTTAATTGAATCGAGGTTTCGGATCAAAATCATTGACATGAACCATTTTTGTTCCAAATTACATCGTTTCCTGTGTTGACCGAAAGGAGGCGGTGATTGGTTGATGGCTTTAAACAAGGAGGGGCTATAGAGTAAATTTTTCTTTTCCCCCAGTCCCATTACTTTCACAAGGATCAAAAGCTTTGGATTGATTTTAAACAACATCTCCGTTAAATGGCCACTCGGTGCCAATTTTCCTAATGGGTTAAAGCGGGCTGAAAGAAAGGTGATCTATGTTTATGGTTGGTTGGATGTGGAAGATGGATATTTCAAAGTCTTGGTTATCTCGTTGATATTTAGAATGCACACTTTTTTAATTTAGTGTGAACATTTATATTGTCGATTATACTGGTATTTTGGATTAATAATGGAAAAAATATTAATGTAATCCATGCTCATATTAAATTGAAAAGCATGTATAATAAGAACAATCATCTAAATCGAGATATTTTGGATAAGTACAATTACAGATAAACCCAATTAATCGGGGGTAGATTAACCGAGGGAAGATTATTGTAATGTACCATCAGCATTTAATAAATAAAAAAAAAAAAAAAAAAAAAAAACCCTGGCTGCGGAAAATGTGAAAAGGAAAAGAAAACTTTCAAGTTACTTTAAAACAATTTTCGAAATTAAACTTTCTACCTCTGGGTTCACTCTTATTAGATACTTCTACTAAAATTAATATCAGGAGATAATATAATCAATATTTCTTTAGTAAATAAATTATTATTATCTTACTTTGCAGCTATTGCGCAAGTATTAGAATAACTTGTTTTCGAACTAAGTGAATTTTAAGATCATACAACATTTGCTATGCTAAATAGCAGCTATTAGCGCTATTTATCTCTTTCTTAATGCACTCACTCTATATATTATCTCTACGTTTTACTTTTATTTTTAAGTTTAAAAGTTTTTCTACAAAAGCTTTACTGTATTGAAGGTTAGCAGCCTCCTTACTTTTAACTCTTGCTCGTATCTCTCAAATTGAAATCATTAAATGTCATTCCGCTAGATGACAAACTTGCGAATTTAACTCCATGCCAACTACAGGCAACACCAAACAACAGTTTCTATGAAAAACATTTAACTGTATTTACATGATTACCTGCGGCACTTGACATACTAAATATATAGGACAGACTTACGTAGTACTTACGTAGATGCTCATCATCAGCACATAATTACTGGAAACCTGAATATCATCCAAAACGATCAACTAAAAACACTAATGAGTTATGGTGTAAAATTTAGACCAGTCAGACACATAAATAAAAATTACTGTAAAAAAACTTTCGAAAACAGCATTAATGAATTTAAAGCAAGCTATCAACTCAATTTACCTATAGATACCTTTTTAAAATGGAAAGATGAAATACTTCAACGCATATCCACCGAAATCAATCACCTCAAGTTTAAAAGTACATTAAATTGGTCACAACTTCTATCAGATATTAAAAATTTAAAAAACGTTTTACTATTACAAAAATAGATAAAGCAAATAATAACTTTAGCATTATATGAAAACAATTCTACGCAGCAATTATTCATAAAGAACTTTTCAACACAATTACTTATCAATTAGCAAACCTTACAGAAATATCTATAATAAATAGAATTAAACTTTTTCATAAAAAACTAAATATCACTTTAAATCCAAGCTACAACAGATTTACTAACCACTATGTACTTCCCAAATTCCAAAAAACACCATTAAAATTCAGATTTATAGCAAATGGAACTAACTACAAGAAATATGTAGACTATTATTTTTCAATTCAACTTAAAAAAATTGTTATTTTCAGCGATCGTAACACTAATCATAACTATTGCTCGATCATCCATAATAGCACTCCTGTCATTAATGCCATTCAAACAACTGACATACAAAACATTAACTGCTATGACTTTGAAAACTTATATGCCTCACTTCCTTTAAAAGAAATTTATACTAGTCTACTAGATCTGCCTAAACTCTTCCCTGATATGCTCATGATTATGAATCTTACTAAATGGAAAACCTACCTAAAATGCACACTTTTTCATATCTACATTAAATTTCAAAATCAACTTTTTAAACAAGTCAGAGGTCTTCCAATGGGCTCCCGTTCCAGTACCTCGATCTGTAATCTCTTTTTATTTATCAAAGAATTTAACTTCCAAAAAATTTACAACAGCAAGAATTAAATTACTACAAGCACACTTACAGATACATAGATGATCTTATTATATTTAAAAATTTTAATAAGATTGAATACTCTGAGATATCCAAAATGCCTTACACTTAATAAAATTAATAATTCGCAAATTGACATTGACTATCTCGATCTTCAAATCATTAACTATAAAAAATTTTTACTGTTTGACAAAACAAGAAACTTCAGTTTCAATACTAACAAATTAATAAATTGGACTTCCAACATCTCCAAAGAAGTAATTAGTAATACAATAATAAATCAAATACAACGTATTAAAAATATTTGCACAGATACGATAGATCTACAATGTGAAATTTTGCTCCTTATTAAAATTCTCAAAAATAATCTAATACGTTATCAATTTATTAATTATCTTAAAAGAGCAGACGTTAAATACTCACTCTAAATAATTTAACTGATAGGGATATGATAATTTGTTACTAAACCTGAGAAGACGGCATAAGTTGGATGACTATCAGTTGGAGGATTTGTACATAGTGTAATTACTATGTTGTATATAATGTAAAGAGCTAATTGTTTTCAGACTTTTCTTATGCTTTTACTAAAGAAATGGGTCTATTTCATAATTTTTAGTCTGCCAAATAGCTCTTTGACAATGAAAATTACTTTTTTCCTTTTCTTAATTTCTTCCTCGTTCCGACACGACAATTAGTCAGAAACTAATTCATTTCCATTTAAGTAAAGTTAGTATATTCAAAATTTTAACAGACGTTTACACTCACATAAGAACTCCGCAACAAACGTCCGTCAAGCATTCCTAGTCCCTCCCATGTCCCATAAATTACTTCTCACAAGTTTCACCGCCTGAAATAATTCAAAGCCCCCGCTGCCGATAAGGAATTTCGGACACACAACCCTTCTGAGTAAGACACCGAAGAAAACACTTCGCCCCCATCCGACTAGAAAGAACGTAAATTAATTAATGCTTTTTCTGGCCTTTTATATCTTATATCTTCATGTACATTCACTTTGTTTCGTATATATATATATATATATATATAATATAATTGAAACAGAAACGCGTAATGGTATTTAGCCTAGTTCGACACTCAGTCATTTTTCCCTTGAAAAGCCTGGTTGAGGGTACGAGTGGGTTAATTTACCATTTTCCGCTTTATAATTATTGTATTTTTGTATTTTTGCAATTTATGTTTTCATTATAATTTTTGCAATTTGTGTTTTGATATTTTTTTCCGTCAATCTATTTTTTATGTGTATTAACTTTTCACATATCACAACGCTCAGATTAATTTTTTCGTGCATTCGCATGTCTTGCAACATTAATTTTAGCAGTTTTTACCGCGTGTTTGTAGCTTTTTTTTTCCAGTTTTTCCAGATTAATATTTTTTAAAAAATTTCTTCTTAGTTCATATTTTAGGAATACAGCGTTGAACTATTTCGTGGAGCTACAGCTCCTGGTAACTTTTTAGCAAGATTCCTGCAATGTTTCTACCTACTATTATTTTATTTATTTGTTTTGTTTTTGCAAGGATAGCATTATGCTTCTTAATTTTATAATGTTTATTTCTATTACTTTGAATTCTATTTCATTATTCCACTTAAGATTACCAATGTTTAATTTTTATACAAATAGTTTTGAATTCACATGCATTAAAACGAGGGTGTCGGGGGACAATTACTCAAGTATTTTATCAATTATACTACATAAATTGCTTTTCACTCAAAATTTGTATTAGCGAAAATGCTTAATTTAGAATGAGTTCTTTGGTACTCTACTTTGGTTCTAAATACCTTCACTTCACGGAACTATTTGGCCTAACTTAATTTGCCAGTTTGGCATCACCATTATTACTTCAGTAAAAGACGAAACACCTTCGTATTTATTAATTATTGTTCATTGAACGGGAGTTGGTTTGTTCCCCTTGAAAAGTCAACTAATTTCCGATTAATAGCAATAATTACTTGCTTTTAATTTAACTTCTTTTTCAAAGTTTGAAATTTTGTCATTCATGATTTAGTTCAAGTCCCCGTAAAACATTTTTAACAATTTACATTCAAGTTACTTTAAAACAATTTTCGGAATTAATCTTCCTACCTGTGGGTTCACTCTTTTTAGGTACTTCTACTAAAATTAATATTAGGAGATAATATAATCAATATTTCATTAGTAAATAAATTATTATTACCTTACTTTGCAGCTTGCGCAAGTATTAGAACAACTTGTTTTCGAACTAAGTGAATTTTAAGATCATACAACATATATATATATATATATACATACAAATATATATATATATACATACAAATATATATATATATATATATATATATATATATATATATGTTGTATGATCAGGCATATATCACGCATATATATATATATATGCGTGAGAAATATTTAAGTTAGTTTTATTGGTTACATTTACTTCATCAATTTCCGTCAGCTGTTCTAAACTTAATTAATCTGTGCATATAAGCACACATAGCTCCAAAGAATATACATAAATGAGATTATTAAAGAGAGAGTACTGGTGAAAATTATTGATGAAGAAACATTTCTGATAAAAGCACAAACTCTTTTTTGAAGTATGTTAAGTAGTTGAGGGGTTACTTTTCCACCTTAAGAAGACTGTAAACGATTATATCAATGACAAACCTATGTGGTGAGGGGAAATGAAAACCGAAAAGCAGAAAAAGGAACCGCGGTTTTGGCGAACCATCCTCCCATATAATTCGGTTAGGGAAACACCTCTCTCTCTTCCACGGTTCTCCCCCCTTCCTTCTTCCCCTTCGAAACAATCACGTCTCACCCTCGGGCTTAGCAAAATTACATGGCGACAAGGATTACAGTCAACCGAAGTGGCAACAACGCGATTGGATAAGGTCTTCTTTCCACAGCTCGTAGGCTGCCTGGTGCGTAAAATCAATTCTTGCAGAGATTCGATGATGAACGCGTCCGGGTCTTGCTTTTCAATCTCTCGCTGCAATCTCCAGGGTGATGGGGCGAGCTGGGAAGATAATATACGAGCCTTAGTTGAATAAATCGCTTCGCTCCGATGCTCTTATTTTAAATTATTCCTGAGGATTTGTAGGGTGCGGTGGAGGGAGTCCTATCTGCATCTATATGCATATATAGTTCTCCGAGATGAAATGAATGCTGCTGAATTGAGCCCCTGGCGTCCTTTTAATGTTTCGTAGCTTCCTTTTCGGCTGCTCTTTCCATTTCAAAGCAATCTTTTGAGTAAAGCAAAGAATGACTTTAAAATGAAGTTTACTTGTTCGCTGAACTGACATAAAGGAGCAAAAGAATATAAGTAGTTATCTTGTCAAAGTTGTTTTGAAGAACCTTCAAGCGGATGACGTACGCATAAGAACTGAGTAGAACTTTTCTTTTAAGAATATCATTGAGTTTGGATAAAACTGTTAAAAATATATGCTCCAACAATTTCCCAAGCAATTCCATATAATTCAAATATAAACATAACTTGTCATATAATCCAATTGTACGAGTGCGGATTAAATTGGTTGAGATTTGTCGGCTCTGTCTAAAAACAAAAGCTAAACTTTTTATTGCAAATCAATGGGGAAATTACTATTATAGATCCTCAACGAAAATATCAATCTACGAAAATATAAGAAGTAGCACAAAACATCATAATAGCAGGTTATGTCATAGTATTCGAAATCTGTTTTTATAACTAACAGTATATAATTTAATTGTACAAAGTTCTAAATTTAAGAGCATTGTTAGATCATTCGTTAAGACCAAATTATTGAGTCTTAAAAATAAATGAAAGGAAGAGATATTAAACTTCTGTTTCATATATTTACTTGTATCAAAAATACAAGAGTATCGTAAACAAAAACAGAAAGCATGAGCACTGTCTTGTGAAGGCAGAAGAGAGAACAGGATGCGCATTTGAGCTTGAGAGATAGAATTTAAATACTTTTTAAATTTGCTTACCTAAATGAATTTATTCTCCATATTGAGCTCTTGAATTTAAGGGCAAGTTATTTACAGTATTTTACTGTTAAGTATAATGTGCATAATTTTTTTCCTACATTGTTTTGCTTTGAATGCATTCTGATTTTAATTTTTTAAATAATTTTATGTATTTAATTTTAATATTGTAATTTTAATTATTACCCCAAACACTTTTGTAAAATCAATAATTTAAAAGTGTATTTCATCCAAAAGTGATTTTTCGATGCGTATATACATTAAAAGTAAAACTAAAGGTATTTAAATTTCCAGTTTCCTGTGACAAAAGTTCTGAGAAAACATATAACCCGACGATTTCAAAATATACTTTTTTTATCAAAAATAATACCCCTGTACCTTTCTATGATAAGTTAAATAAGTTTTTACCTTTCTGAAATGTTTCTACATTTTGAAATTTTATCAATTTACTCTAAACGAATTTTTAAATGATTAGATTGAGCTCACGAATTCAAACTAATTCTGCTTTGTGAATTACAATATTAATGAGCACATAGGAGACTAAGGGTTCAAATTTTCTCAAAAATTGTTCGAAATAGCCTTTTTAGAATAAATTAGTTCCAATATCTTTACATGAAATAATCTTTATATGAAAGGAATTTCTTTATCCCTTTGTAGGCGGGTGATATTTTCTTAAAATGTGGTTCGCTATCTTGATCTTGCTAGGAACGTCATCTTCTGTTTCGAAATAACTTTACCTTAAATGAAATAACGTATAAAATATATAAAAGAGATTTTTTTTAATATTTGAAGCATGTATGCATACCTAAGGGAAAAAATCTGATGTGTACACCACAGGACTTCAATTTACGGAATATTCAATTGTATGCAATTTTCCTGCATTTCATTTAAACATATTAAATTAACAGTTAACGAACTTTGAATTAAATCTACTTAGTAGATAGTGCAAAAACCACAATAGAATAAATGCACTCTCTAAAGTTCACTATATTTATATGCCATAGGGACACTTCGCTATGTTCACTTAACAGCGTTACATCTCATTCATTTTATAACTCAGAGTGCACAAAAATTGACTCGTTAAGATAGCATAATTAAGACTCCCTAAAGAGAAGGATTTCTTAGTGGAGAACTTTCAAAGGACGACTGGTTCGCATTTAAGAAACATGAGGAAAAAAAATCAATCATGCAGCCAGACCCTTTGCTTCGGTTCGAACCTAAGACGAACTACAAATATTTAGCGGTCTTAGATACTTGGCCATTGGTAAGGCTCAAAATAAAACAGTAAAAAATAGATAAATAAAAAAACATAAAACTAGTCTAGAACAAAAATATAAAAAACTAAAGTAAATTTAAAAATAAGACAAAACATAATGAAAAAAATGACTGTAATAAGTATATAAGTCGCCACAAAAATGATGCATTTTTTTCACCTGAAACGAGTATAGCATATGCGTGTTATATTTGAACCGTATTAATATAGGCAAGTTATTCAAAACGAGCAGAATAGAAGAGCTACTTTTTTTAAAGCCATTTCCCATCAAATAAACTTTGTACTTCGGAAAAGCAGTTTTTCTTTAACATTACGAATGTTCATTGCTTAAAATTGCGTTAAATTTAAATATACAAATGTTGATTTTTTAACCCCCCCTTTCTATCACTCGAGCAGAACAAAAAGTGAATTCAAGTATTAATAACTACAATGAAATAAATCACAAATTAAAAACAAAGAAATAACCTGTTGAGATCTCATGTACGTTGGATAAATGAAAAACTAAACAACTAAGAGCATGAAGGAGCAACATCAGGAACTACAATGCGTAATATCCCTTTAAGATATTTTAAGGTAGAGATTGAAAAGCAAACTATAGAAATACATATATCGACGATAAGCGGTTTAAATTTAGAATAAGGTCATAAATCAGATCATCCACACTTCTCATACAAAAGGGGGAAAAAAAAAGAAAAAGAAAAAAGTTCTATCGTAGAAATAAAATTTATTGTAAAACGAGCCGCAAGAGTGGAACAAATTCATTGTTTCGCTGTCAATAGAGACTGAAGCCAAACCCCGACAGATGGCCTGTTAGCTACCGAGCCAGAAATCGCAGGAAATCGGACACGCTTGTTTGGATTTCCCCATTGTCACAGCGCGTGACATGACGAGATGGGGAGGTGGGTGTTTCGTTTGTGATTAAACACACCCTCCAGAGTGTGCTCCATGTAAGGTCATCAAAGATTTGTTAAGAGATCTTCTCACTGTTTGTTTCCGTATGCAGAATACTTGATATTACTTACTGCAAAGACTTTTACTAAATTCATTAGGTAGCAATTAAAAACAATTATATTATTCAAAAAGACAATTAAAATGTGTATTTTAGAGTGGTATACAGCTGGCAGCGCCGAACTAAGAGATAGGCAATACGGCCTGTAATGCGGTTATTAGACTTAATGAGCCAGCAGATTTGTCAAACAAATGTTATAAATAAGCTTTCTTCCTGTTGCTAGAACAGTGAAATTTCAATAAGCCTGTAAGTCATGAGATAAGAGACTTATGTCGATCTATATAACCGTGGAATTATACGGGTAGAGTAAATTTATTTCTAGTAATTAAATTGGCTCACTGATGAGTACAGTAATTAGTCTTACTGCGAATTGTTGTGACGAGGTTTAAACCCTGGAGAAACCTTGAAGGTTTGTAAATGTAACCTTTGCGGTATAGGATCAAACATGCGCTGCGAGCCGAAAATACTTTAGAGTGTCATGGTGGCAGGGAAAAAGGGGTGGAAGACACTCGGATCCGTCCGCAGGGGAATTATCCTTCAAAGTTGGGAGGGGAGTGTGCTAAGTCGTACAGTCAACTGCAAGGTGCTTGATGTACTCAGCTTCTCACCTCGACGAAATTCGTAATATTATTCTTATGTATCTCTCAGACAGTTTATAATAATGATTTTTTTAATGACTTGAAAATTTGAGATTTGCACTAAAATAGATTCCAGTGCTACATATCGGGGCTAAAAGTCTTCTAGAACGTTCAGGTTTGTTTCATTTGAATATTTTGATTTTAGCAAAACACGCGAGGTCTACCTGCCTAAAAATCCATGTAAAAGAAACTGACAAATCGATTCCACAGTTTACAGAAATGCTTTGCTTTGCTGGGCGAAACACTGGGTCATTTTCGTTATCAAAGATAATACGTTACAGTAACGTTTAACCCGAATTTGTTTATAATAAAGATTGTTTTTAATGAGCTGAAAATGTTACAAATTGCAGTTCGTTTTTTTGCACTTAAAATTATCTGCAATGTTTTATATAAGTGCTCCAATGCTACATAACCTACATGATATATATGAGTTTCAAAATGTCGTCTTGAATATCCAAGTCGATTTAATTTGATTATTTTAATTATGGTAAAGATAACAAGGCTATCTGTCTCAACATCTAGGTAGAAAATACCAACAAATTAATTCCATGGCTTGTAGAGATTCTTTTCAATTCGAAATGGTTCTTCGCAATGAGTCATTTTCTGAGTTTTATTCTCCCTCTGGAGTGTCTGCAAATTTAGATGGTCGTACTATTTTTAAAATGTATTCTTGTTATTCCCACGATATACGATCATTATCATTTCTCAGCTATTACTCATATTCTGGATTACCATCTTGTAAATTCTTGTCAATTTCAACTCATTCATTTTGTTAAAAGGGAAAGAAATATTTTTTTTTTAAGTATGTCAAGCTAGTAAGTTTTTTCTAGAGAGAAACATATAGTAGACCAAATAAAATTCTAAGAAAAAAAGTTTAATTATTCGGAACACCAACTTATTTGAATGCCTAGATAGTGAGGTTTAAGGTCATACTATACCAAATAGAATCTATTAGGTTTTTTGTAATACAGAACGTAAGATATCAGCTATGCTTTTGCCAGGATTCGAATTATGCATCTTTCGATTGTTATCCGCACTTGCTACCAGTTACACCCCGACAGCACGCAGTGGAAAGGTTAATATTTTTTTATATTCTATCGCATTTTACTCGGATATACCTTCAGAGCTATTATGCTTATTGGAGTCTCAAGTAAATGCTTATTGGAGTTTCTGCTCTTGCCAGGATTCGAATGGCAAATCTACCGGTTGCTAGCTCGAGATGCTATCATTTACACTACGTAAGCATCCAGTCTCATTAATTTTGGTCTCACTAACGTTTTCTAAGCTTTCATGAACTGTTCCAGAATAAATTAAGTCCTGGTATTCTGTCACTTCTGAGAACTATTACAAATGATGTGATAAGATACGATACTGCAAGTGATTAAGCTAGCGTATGGTTTCCAAACAGCAATTAAAAGAGATTTTGAAAGTTAACAAATAAGATATTCTTAATAAATTGAAAATTTAAGAAAAAGAAAAATAATCTACGTAATTATGTGTTATATTTATTTTATTTTAACATAACTGTCAATTCAAATTTAATTACATGAATTGAGAAGATTTCCGAAAGTATGGTAATTATGCCTGCTTAAAGCATCGAATAAATGATGCTTCCAATTCCTTATTATTCAATGCACAAATTTTCATCCTCTTTCCATCATGCACTGAATTTAAACAATATCAAATGGAAAGGCGAACTTGATTTACTCATTAACAGAAACTAAGTATTTTATGTTTATGACTCATCTAAGCATTTTATGTTTTCTTTAGTAGCAAAAATAGTGTTTAAAACAGAGTTTAATAGCAGTTCTTTGATATTCCTTTTTTGTTAGCAAAATCGGCTTTTGTTTATTTGCTCGTTCTATAAGCCATAACTGTTTTTGCTTGCACCTTTAATGCTTATAATATCTGTTACCTTTCAGTTACGCACTTTACAATTTTTTATATACTTGACAGAATAAAAAAGCTGTCTGGAATCAGATAAAGCATTAAAAACTTGTTAATGTGCATCTAAAACTTTATTCTTATCTATTCTTCTCAAAGCAAAATTTCACAAAAAGAGTTCGAGTTTCTGATGTCACAAGAGAAGCCGTTGAACTCAGCGAAACTGTCAGTAGTGATCAACATATGACAAAAACAACTAGCGCAAAGCATAACGTTTTGCTATCTCCCGCTATTCCCAGAGGAAGACATATAAGGTGGCCTTAAACACTAGTTGCAGGCATTTATTGGCAAAGGTATACCTGTGAAGACTGAGTTATTCAGCGAGTTCCACGTTACAAGTATTCTGTAATTATGCTGGCGAATTTGAGCCACTTCGTGTTTCATCCTGTCAGCTATTTCAAGAACAGAGAAAATTTGCAGTATTTTAGTCGATATCGTTTTTGCATTTTGGGTTAATTGTTGTTATGGACTTTAATTGCTGCAAGAGAAAGTAATTCCATTCGCTTTAACTCACTCGCTATTCTATCTGCACACTTTTTATCCTTATAATTAAAAGAAAGATCTAAACATAAATGGATTCAAGACCTTAAAGAACTAGTTTTGTATAATTTTTTTCTTTTATAATAATTGAACCAATTCCTGTTGGTATTATATATATATTTCCTCAAAATCCAGCTATTTCATCCATATCCATTTGTAAGAATAAATGAAGGTTAATCCGTCTATAACATAAGCCCCTTTCTCACCAGATCTCCACCCCATCAACTTAAAAGAAAAAGCTTCAGGCAGTTTATCCATACTGGGGGGGGAGAAAATCAGCTCGGGGGGAGTTGCGAAATGCGACTTCAATCATCGTGGTCCCACGAGTGAGTTGCGGCCAGGCAACTGCATGACACATCCCAAGAGCCTCGTTACATCGCGATGGAGATAAGGAGCAATTGGTTTCGTAGTGGCTGAGCAAGTAAATAGTTCCCGAAGTGCGAAGGAACACTATTGAATTGGATGGTTGATCTTTTCAGCTGGGGCTCAGTTCCCTTGGGCAGAAGAGCCCCTGCCAGTAACAAATCCACTCTCGTACCCCGCAGAGATGCTGATGATTCCGGTACATGCTGGGTTATGCATTTGTTTTATCAAAATAGTATTTTGTTTTATTAAAATACGAATTTTGGATTTAATTATTTAAACTTACAATGTACAAGCGAGAATGTTTTTAATGTAAAAATGTTCAATGATTTTTTTTTTTTTTTTTTTCATAGGAAATATTTTAAAGCTTTTCTAAGTGAAAGTAAAAATATGTGAATAAATTCTAACATTATATTTAGTAAAATGAAAAAAAAAAAAAGAGGTAATACTCTACAATAATTATCATAAACACTTGGCATAGAATTTTTTTAAGCTTTGTCTTCTTGCATTTTGCAAAAAGAATACAAGGAAATATTGAGCCACTGTTCATTCGTGTTTTACGAAAGCAAGCAAAAGATTTTCACTGCTTGTACCTCTGTCTAAGGGTGTTTTTATTATTTTTTAAGTTACAGATTATTATATAAAATTTTAAATTATCTCTTTAAGATTAGCAATGCGAAAACAGGAACAAATTATACTTGAAGCGGAAGAACTGGATGAAATTTTAGCAAAATAACGAAATCTATTACACAAACTTAGCACAAGCAAGACAATCCTTTCTTTATAAAGGTTAATTAATATTTTAAATTATTATTTTTAGGGCTATTTTACTAAAATGGGAAATACATTAATCAACTTACAGTTTTGTTAATGATGTTAATTGTATTTTCTGGTAAAGGCAACTCAAAGTTAGAAAAAGCTCAAATGAAAGGAAAAAATACTTTTCATTGCGTCTGTATATATATATATATATATATATATATATATTATATATATATATATATCAAGCAAAGCAGCTCTGCAGCAGCTCTTGGTAACTTTTAGGCGAGCTTTCTACAATTTATATATATATATATATATATATGTGTGTGTGTGTATAATAAACCCAAAATTTAGAAGCACTGATGTAGGAACACTGTTGATGCGTAATATAGAGACAGGACAAATCGTATATCCATATTGAAGAGGAAGAAATCTGATTGCGTAGTATGCTAACCTGTTGAGTTCGTAATACCTAAAAAACTTGGCAGTCGAGGCGATTTTAATTCCATTTTTATTTTCCAGTTGATGTTTGTGGCCACCATCACTTGGCACTCTAATCGTGACTATTTACATTTTTGATACTATGGCGATAGCAAGCAAGCAGAGCGAAATTACGTCCAAGAAGTGCAGAAATTCAAGCTAAAGTGCGTAGTTATGCAAGATGGAAGCACACGAATAGAAAGGTTTTGGTTTGAGTTAAAAGTTTCAGTCTCCAATTATTACGTCATCAGTGCTGCGCAGGCCATGCAAATGGATGATCTAGAAATGACGCAATCGAGAGAAGTTATTACGATTTTTAGAACCAAGAGGGAGGAGTGAAAAGGTTACCATTAGTTTAAATTATAATTTTGATTTACATATTTTTTATCTTACATATCCCGCCCTTCAAAGAGAAAAAGGCTGGACAACAGAAAAGCCTTTTTAGAAGAAAACATTACAGCAGTAGCAAAAGAAAAATACAATAGTGGGAAAAAATCACAGGGTTTTTATCTAAATCATTTTTTTAAATAAAAACTTGAATATATACTAAACATAATAAATATGAACTAAATATAATTTTCAGCTTTAGGCGAACAGGCAACCTATAATTAACTTTCCCCATTTCAGGATCTTCCCCTAGACTAGAACTTTCGCAAGTTAGAATAAATACAGAGTTCGCGCCATTTTTCGTCATACTGCTTTCTCCTCCTGCTGCTATCAAACCTTTGTTGCCGATCTTCCCATTTGTCGCCCTTTGTTTAAATAGTATGACGCAGAAAATTTAATCTTATTTAGTTTAAATCACTATTGAATATGTATTTTTGAAGCATTTAATCTAAAGTAAAAATGATCTGCAGTGAGAATTGAATAAAGTGGAATCAAAACAGCTAACATCTTCTTTGTTGTCATTGGATGCTGCTTAACACTTAGCCACAACAATGCCCGGATTCTGATGTAGTTATATCGTCCATATCGTAGTTATATCGATCTTTGTCATTTCTGTGCCTATCCGAAAAATCATCATTTTCATATATATATATATATATATATTTGTATTGCTATCATATACTAACTTACGCTAAAGCCATTAGATTTTTGAAGAAGGAAACGTAAAAAATCAAAGATACCCTTGCCGGGATTCGAATTTCGGACCTTCCGACTAGTAGCTTGATATGCTTTCCGGTTGCAGTTTAAAAGAGAGAAAATAGTTTGCAATACTGTGTGTATGTATATATATAGGTAGATAGATAGGATTGGAGGACAAACTTGGAGGGGTGGCTGAGACTACTAAAACATGTATTTTTTTTTTTTTTTTTTTTTTATATATAGGAATGTAAGATTTAAAGTGACGTGTTAAAGCATGAACGCGAAAAATGACACGGGATTAAAAATGTGTTAATTTTCAAAATCAGCGCAAAGTGCTTCTTTACAGCAATACAGTATTCACAAGAAGTGTTCAAAATTGTGACCACCAACAGTAATACATGCTTGATAGAGTGGTAGAAGGAATCGGATGGATTCTTCCATGCGATTCTTCCATAGGAGGTTGTTCCACAGTTCTTGTTCCACTCCTACTGTCAGAGTTGAGGCCAAATGACCCGTTTTGACACATTGACCGATGTAACCTCTCGAACATTGTGTGTTTCGGCCTACGCCTGTTCGGAAACCGTTTCTGGTACAACCGCAGTGACGTTCCCATTAGTGGCGCCATATATTAGATGCATATCAGCCTTTTCACTATGCATAAACTCATCCATCACGCTCGAAATCCATAGCTGCGAATGGCATTCTTTCGCTGATGCATCGGATCGTGGTTTACCCTGCTCACTATCGCCCTCTACCTGTTGCATTGCCAGCCATTCCCAGCTGTGATTCGTATTATTGTTAATGGTAGCGATTTTGAACATTTCTTGTGAATACTGTATTGCTGCAAAGAAGCACTTTGCGTTGATTTTGTAAATAAAGACATTTTTTCTCCCGTGTCATTTCTTGCATTCCTGCCTTAACAAGTCACTTTAGACCCTATATTCCTAAGCAAAAAATACATGTTTTAGTACGCTCAACCACACCTTCAAGTTTGTTCCATGATCGTAGAATCACCCTGTGTATACACACAATGAATTTGCACAGATCACATACAGCTCTATAACTAAAATGTTAGTTCTAGTTGTACAGATTTGTACAAGATGTAATGACTTTTATACAAAATATATAATGTCATAAAAACCACGTGACACATTTCAAATTAATATAGGAAAAGAGATTTATTTTTATTTTATAACTCATACATTCAACCAAATACACATAAAGTTGGGAATCAATTAATGACAGCCAAAGAGCTATTACCATCTTCACATTACTTCCCTTGTATATCTAAACATTACTTCCTTGTATATCTAATACAGGGCAATAATAATAAAGTATTAATTTTTTTGGGGGATAGGATATGTTTCACTACCAGAATGACATAACATAAGGTATTATCAGTTTCATAATTTGTTGCAAAGAATTTAGCGGGACTCAAAACGCTGTAAAATATTCGTAAAATACCTTAAATAAAAAAAATAAGAACACGAAGTTAAAATAGTTAAAGTTTTAGTTACAACGCAATTATTTGATGCGCGTTGCTTTTGATACAGGATACAGATTTGAGCAATACTCCAATTTTGCTTGCATGCAATGTACCATTTTTTCGTCAATGAGTATCCAAGGAGCTGTGATGCAGCTACTTGGAGCTCCTTTAATATTGCTGATAATAGGGAGCAGAAACTTTGCCTTTAACACGCCTTCAGATGAAAAACTAAATCCTTTGTCATATTAGGTAGCGACAGACTTAATGAAATGGAGCCGTTTCTTGTTGAAATATAAAATTTTCTAAATCATTTTTCATTTGAGAAAATAAGCAAACTCCAACATATTAAAGTAAGATATACCTGTCACTGAATTCCCCAATGCAATTAAAAACTGCATGCATTTGTCTGTGAAAATGTCACAGAATACTTTTGATTGAGGCAACCAGATTTTTATTCGTCGACAGAATGATAATATTGAAAGTCCCGTTAACCGTATATTATGAAGTTTTATCTTGCCTTACAAATGAATCATTTTTATGCTACCAAATAGTAGCCGGGGCAAAATTTTAGTGTTTCTTGTTGTGGTTATAAAATTCGTAGCTTGATATAATCATATGGCTCTAATTGTTACGACATCTAGAAACGATTTGGTTTCGATAATAACGGTCGTCTTTCAAATAGTTGTCTGCGGAATACCAAGTCCGCGGTTTTTGCACGAATTTTTTATTTTTGTAAGCTGCGTAAAATTCTCTCTATTATTCCGTTAAATATTTTCAGTTGATATAAATTTGAGATTATTTTTCGTTAAACGAATATCAAGGACGAATGCAATCCATAACTTAGAAACTATAGGACTTCGAACCCAATGAATCATTTATAATAACCTGTATATTAAATACTAATTTTATCAATGTTGCATACATGTTTGACTCTATCATTTTCGATGTGTTATGTATCTTTGTCCCCTGTTATGTTTTAAACCTGACATGTATTAGATATTATCAATTTAACGTGGTAATATTGATCTTCTTTTATGAGTCTTTATATTTTTAGTTTATTTACAAAATGTATTGTCTGCCCTTGCTCCTCATTATTTTTTAACGTAATATAAGTTATGTACAAAAATATTTTCTCATAAAATGGGTATCAAATATTGAAAGACTTTAAGCGATTATTGTTAGCAGGATAAATATTTCCTACAGAAACTTACGTTACCATAAGGAAATTCACTGCAGTGGGATTCTAATGTAATTTCAAAAATAATAATCAAATAATTTTGGATTACCAGACATTATCGATGATGTCTCTAAAACCGTGAAAATACTTTGTGGGCAGATTTGATTATATAAAAGCTATAAAGGGAAAAGAATTGACCCAGAAAGAACAATTAGAAAACTACCGCATGAAGATAATTCCTCCCAACTCCTTCTCAAATCATTTTGCTTCTCCTACCTTTTTATACATACCATTTTTCATTTCGTTAATTAATAATTTCCTATCAAGAAGCACACAAAAAATTATATTCATTGCCTGAGCGGCTATTAGCCCGACGCAAATAAGTTTTCACTTCAGACCTCCATTTGCGAATGAACCGTCCCTAACGAGGGAAGCTCTCGAGGACTCTTTTCTTCCGCGGTCAAAGAACGTGGTGCTGTTATCTTCGGTTCCACAGGACGGAGGGGAGTCATTATTGAGTGCGGTTTCGGATGATGGGTCTTTAATCAATGAAATCCGATTATTCATTTTTTTTTCTTTTCGGGGGTTTTCGCTTTTTTTTTTTTTTTTTTTAATTCTTTCCACCCTCTTTTTGGTCACTCGCCTTATCGAGCTACAGCGGCGAAATGACTTTGCCAATAATCGAGGTTAAATCATTACAGATATGATGCTGAAGTTCTTAGTCTAGTTATTTCTCTTTGCTTTTTCATGAAGTATATTTTGCGGTTAGAGTTATTTTGTTTTTACCATATCTTCATGTTACTGCTCCTCGCTTTATATATATGCATATGGTTAAGATACGTTGTGAAAAAATGCACAAGAGGGAATGGGATATATTACTTATTTCCCAAAGAATAAATAGAGAAAAATGCAAAATATCTCGACTATTACGAGTGCGTGCAATTTCAGTTTTTTATTACGAAGCAATAATAATATGTATGATTTTTAACTGAAAGTGCCATTTTAATATCCCGCTCAGTTATAGAGTATACATTTAGTTTTACTAACCAATTATTTTATGTTGGTTTGCCTTACTGTCTTTCTCGTTTTCCCATTTTCCTGCCAGAACGTAAATTTCTAGCTGGTGTGTATTCAAATGAGATAGCAAGGACATAGTATTTAAGGGAAGGTTTTAGAAGGTAGAATTAGAGCATGTTCCGCCTGATGAAGGCCACGTTGCTTATTTGATTCTCTTGCGATCTGTATTCTGTGGCTTTGCGTTATTCTCGCCATTAAGCTTGTCACACCGACTTTAGGTCAGAGCCAGCTTGGGCGTCTTCTAATTGCGTAGACGTTCGTTAACTTATACTTACTTAGTTAAGTCATTTTCCCTAGTTTTGATTCAAGTCATAAATGATGCCTTCTGTAAGCATTAGTGGTGCTTTCTGTTAACTTTTATTTGAATTAAATAAAAGGTCCTTTGCACTCTTTCTCAGTCTGCGTGATATTTTATTTTACAAGACATAAAAATAATTCCCCAAGGCTTAAGGTCTTTAGAAAGCTCGTATACCTTTGTTGCTACCAAAGAAATCGAGACTTTATAAAGCCTTAATGTATTTAACCTTTAGTCAAACCTATCTTTAGGTTTTAGACAGCAGAAAATGCACTTCCTATATTCCACTGTAAGAAGGAACATTAGATTTCTATTTTAACAGTAAAACTTCCACATCCTTAGGTTTTAGTGCCTATGGATAAAATCCTTTACTCTTTATGAATACAACATACTAATTACTTATTTTCATTCTTAAATATGAATTCACTTCTGAATGATGAACAATGGAAACGAGTGGCTTGAGAAATTATACTGATGGCTATTTTCGAACTTGGTAACGCAATGCTATTATTCAGGCACTGTTTTGGTTGAGAAAAATTCAGTTCCAAAGTCTTTTACTGGACGAAAGGGAATGTAGATGTTAGTGAGGAAAGCAGTTTCATAAGCAGGTGTTTCATTCGAGGCTGCCTGATGCCGTTCCTATTTTTAATAAAAAGCTTTTCGAAAATACGCGACTAAATTGCCGCAAAAAATCGCGCCTACTCTTGAATAGCTACCTTGGTACATTTGCATTTTCAAATTAAATTTGAAGCAAAAAAAAAAAAAAGTGTTGCAACGTCTGACAAGTTTGCATATAAGAGAAGCGCAGAAGAAATGCACACATTTCAGTTAGAATGTTAGGTTAAGAATGAATAAGTTTTGATAAACTTGAACTCTGTCACTATTAGCGAATTTCATTTCACATCATTATTATTAAGCGTTATCTAAATACTTGTAGCTTTGCATTTGTGTCATGCGGCAAAAATTAATTTAAAAATGACGATATTTAGAGGCTTTTATTATATGCAAATTATTATGTTTTGCATAGAAAGGGAAAATCTCAGGAGCATTATAAATCAAAATTAATATCTTACTTTTTAATCTTACATATAAATCTATTATCTTATCTTTATTTATCTTATATATATACACTGGTGTGCAAAAATTAAGGACGAAGTCGAAAAATTAGCATATCAGCTGAACGAAGAGGCAGAGCGGACAGAAAGACCAATCAGGAGATTAAGTAAGGTGATGTACGGTAGCACATGCGCAGATATGCAGGTAGACGTAATGGGGGAGTGTCTGAGTAGAATAAAGCATGTTGTCGGTGTAAGATCAGTATTTCTGGCAAAGAGATTGCACGCCGTATAGCAGTTGAAATCACACCGAGTTGCTGCCTCAGCGAGAAATGGCGAATAATCAATCTGTTAGACGAAATCTGGATGCTTTTACCCGAGGTCGAATCACTGGGAAGTTGGAGGAAGGCCGCAGTGTGACAAGTGTGGCTGCAGAGTTTGGAATTGCTCACAGCATCGTTTCACGACTTTGGAGACAATTTCAAACTACAGGAACAGCTATCCGGGGTTAAGTAGTGATCATCCACGAGGAACCACACCCGCAGATGACCGGTATATTGCCTTACAGGCCAGAAGAAACAGGCGGCAGACAGCGGGAGAAATCGCTAGACACACGACACAGGCGACTGGACGACCGATATCGCGTTTTACCGTGGCCAGAAGACTGCACGGTGGTGGTCTGTTTGCACGACGCTCTGTACGGTGTGTACCTCTAACGCCTGCCCATCGGAGGAGGCGTTCTCTGTGGTGCCGGGAACACCGGAATTAAAGAGACAATGAATGGGGACGAGTACTCTTTACAGATGAGAACAGATTCAGTCTGAGTAGCGATTCTCATCGCATACTCATCTGGAGAGAGGGGGGAAGCCGCAATCATCCCTCGAATATCTTTGAAAGGGACAGGTATGGAGATGGCGGTGTTCTCGTTTGGGGAGGCATCATGCTTGGTAGTCGTACAGACCTTTACATCTTCGACGCAGGTTCACTCAACAGGACCCGTTATTGTAACGAGATTCTTCTTCCATATGTGCGTCTTTTTAGAGGCGCTATGGGTCCGCAGTTCCTTTTAATGGACGACAATGCACCATGTCATCGCACAGTAGCTGCCGAACAGCTCTTAGAGAGTGAGGATATTGAACGTATGGATTGGCCGGCACGATCTCCGGATCTCAATCCCATCGAGCATGTATGGGATTTTCTAGGCAGAAGCTCGGAAGCTCGTACCTTACCACCAGTAACGATTCCGGAGCTTCGATTGGCGCTGCAAGACGAATGGGCAGCAATGCCTCAACAACTTATTGACATCCTCATTCTCAGCATGGGCAGACGCTGTGAAACCTGCCTAGCAGTCAGGGGAGATCATATCCCCTATTAAAGACCGGATGTTTCTTGCTGGACACCCATCACAGGGATGTTTCGGCCTTCAGTCGCATTGCGCTCCATGCTACTTTTTCAATAAAGCTTCTTTTTATCCCTCTGATTTCTCTTTTAGTAAGTGTTGCTTACATTACTCATGTTCTTACGTATTGGGGATCTTACGGTATTAAATGTGTTGATTTGGAAAGCTTTTGTACAAAGTTATATTGAAAAAACCGTCTCGTTCTTAATTTTTGCATACCAGTGTATATATATATATATATATAATAAGAAATTTAGAATTAATTTTTCACAAAGTCCGAAAATTTAAATTCATAATATATAAGAATAGATTTAAATTCTATTAGTAATCTATATAGTAATTGTTTTAATTCAAATTTATTTTAGCAAATACAGATATGTATGTTCTATATTTTATATTTATTCACTCCTATTGTAAGGAAGTTAAAACAACTTATTTTTGTAAATTTACTAAAAGTTTAGCCACTATAATATAAGACTATTTTATTTCATACAAGTTCCTGTGCATACGTTGTAAAAGGTTTATTATCTCTCAACTACATACAACGCATGATGACTAGTTTAGATTATGCGTCCAAAAAACCAACAATCCTTCTTTACTTAATCACACATTTTTTCTATGAATTTAATGAATCATTGGGTCAGATGGACACTTGAATAAACTCAAAACTTATCACATAAAACAACTTCTATCAATGTTAACCACGCTTGAGTCAGAAACCTTACACTGACAAACAAATAAAACTATATCTCGCTAGTAAATCGAATTTACAAAGTCTGTACTTACAACGATAACACTGAATCCTAAAATATTCTAGAGTAGCAGCCCTTATCCGGCGCTCTTTGAATAGTTTATTTGGACTTCTGTTAACGTAAATTATTTTCATTGAGATTTAATTTTAGTAATAACTGTTTCTAATAATTCAATGATAATAAAGACAATAAATATTGAAATAATAACTTCTAAAATTAGTCGAAATCAGAACACAAAAGCTCAATTTAATTCTCAAATTACTGTCGTCTCTGGCTATCGAAATAAAATGTCAGAAATCCCATTAAAATATATCTATATAAGTTAAACTAATTAATATTATCTTTCAGTTTACGTTTATTCCGTAAAAATAGTTCTACACATTTTCTACATCCGGTCGTCAGAAGTTTACGAATCACTGGCTTAGAGATAAAATTACCCTGTTTTCGTTAATAAAATTCGCAAAAAAATTTTTTTGTGAAATGTAAATTACACTGATACAAATTTCTTCTCTGTTCAGTTCTGACAGCACTTAAGGTTCAATGATTTTGTTTAACATAAGCAGCTCAATTGTCCACTTTTTTTATATGAATTTTCATAGGCAGTTCTTTAGTATCTTCTTCATACCCTCCTATTGGTGATGTAATCGGTCTGTACGAATGAAGGTGCTGATTTGATAGAGATCATAAAATGGTAACTGCTTAGAAGAACGGAACTATATAGTATTGAAACATGTGCATTATGTAATTTTCTCTTTATTTTTATGCTGAGATTTATTTTAGATTTAACTAAAGTTTACTAACTTTACTAAGTAAAACTAGAAGTTGTGTTAAAAATATTGAATATATTTAGGTGTGATTTTATAAGATTTACCGTATTTCCTTACGCAGCCTCTCATTATATACGTTTAGTTAGTACGTACATCTGAATGGAAGAATACGGAATTCGAATCTCGTGGAAGAATCAGTTAATTTCTTCCGTTTCCTAGCTGAAAAAACATAAAAAATGTCTCTACAAATTAATATAAATTCAACATTTTGTTATGTTTTAAAATATGAGACAAAAACAATTGTGAAGTATAAATGTGAGTCCAGGATAAAAATAGGATAACAATTGATCTAGGGGTGTGTTTAGCAAAGATATGTAGATCACAGAGATGCAATAATTGTCAATATGGGCAACTATCACATCTCTGTGATCAGATTTTCACGTGAATAATATTCAAAGCATCTTGTGTTAACTTCCTTCTGGCAAATAATATTCCATGCAGGCATTTTTTGTGCGTATGTTTCACAATATATTACATACACATGTTTTATGAGAAATAATTACGTGAGGAATTTCCTATTATCTCTTTTGTAAATTGTATATTTACAGTTATCTGTTTTGGAAGTATTCGTACAAAGTTCTTATGACCTATGCATTACAACGTTTGCTTTATGGGATTTATTCAGATCTACGTTGCTTTATTCTCTTTCTTTAGCTACTCACCCTCCTGTAACTTTTGGCGACAAATTGCCAAGTGATATGATTTACTATACATATATTCATACTCAGAAGGAAGCTTTGGGAAGGGAAACTTTCGGGTGATTGGTGGATAGGTTTAAGTTCATATGACAAATACATCATACATTCTTATCCCCGAAATACATAAATATAACCGGAAGTATTTTCCTTGCCTCCTCCCCTTTACCACTCAGGAAGATAACAAGCGAAGGACTGCTAAATATGGATGAGGTAGGGAGCAAACTCTTCTTTTCCCACGCCACTTCGGGCTACTAGATATCGATATCAAGATTTGACTGGTTTGAAAACCGTGAAGGGAAAGCTAGAGAAAAATGCGAATTAAACGTTTCTGTGCAGCGATATCGGAGAAGGGTGTCAGAGGGATCTCAGCATAAATAAAAATATCGCTTTACGAAGTTAGATAACATTGACAAATTGCATCATTATTGGTCGATTCAGCCTCTGGTGAACTGTGATTTGTTATCTCCCAATGAAACATTTCTTATTTGGATACGGATAGATCTTTCTTTCCTATTTTTTTAATCCCCAACAGAAAATAATAAGAAATAATTTCTCAGTGTTTTTATTGCTAAAATCTCAGTTGTATTTGATGCGAAATGTAAATTATTCAGTTTAAAAAATTTTGAGAAACGTTAAACTAAGTTTGCTCTTTTAAAATTAGGAATAAATATTAAATTAAATTTAACTTATATTGACATTAGAGGAATATTCTCGGTATTTTAAGACATTTTCAGGTATAGGTCCTTTTTTTAAGGGCATAAAAATATTCTGATATCTAAAGCTAAATTTTGTCTAATTTTATTATTCAAGCAACGTGCTTTTCTTATAGCATGCTTCCCTTATGTAAATTATTTGCAAGTTCGTACATTCGAAACGACAAAGTACATGAGACTTCCTGCCTGAGGAAAAGGACGTCTTCTTGGAGGACGTTTTAGGGAAACCTGGTTCATATTCACGTTAGAGATGGGTAAAATCTTAAAACGTCCACTCAACTAGGCCATTCGTCAGTTCCTTTTGAGCTACCAGTGTTCAACGATTTTAACACCTCGGCCATTGGTTGCCTGAGTTATTTCACTATGGGACAGATTATATATAAAGAATGTAACTTAAAACGCTTGGCATATCTTTGGGATATAGCGTCTGAATATAGGGTAACAGTAATGAATTTTAAAATTTTAAAAATAAATTTTAAAATGAAAACATACTATTGCAATGCATTGAAAATCTCGCGTTCGGCAACGAGAAAAGGTACTTTGATTTTCCAAAATTTCGAGTTGCGGTTCGATACGATGTTGCTTTAATGAATGAATGTTTTTAATTAATTTTGTAAATTTACCATTGTTTCCCGAAAACGGTTAAAGTCATTACACACTCTAATTCAGTATATTTAGGTCTGTTTTTAAAGAGCAGTGATTTGCTACAAGAAACTAGGACCTACTGTATTTTATAAGATTTAGTACTGCTTGCATTAGAGAAAAGCACATGAGAACTTAAAAGGTATTTTTCCCACCTTCTTAGCGTGCCTTCGTGGTGTGATGGTCTGCACATTGGGCCGGTATTCCAGAGGTCCGCGGTTCGATTCCCAGCGAAGGCTTTGTTAATTTTTCATCTGTCCTGCTTGCAAAAAATACCTAATATCTCTAGAAACTATTTGTCTAGATTATTCTATTTTCTAAAATTAATGTTTATTTTTAAAGACATTTAGCAATCTAATATACAGTGTGCTCTCGATTATCCGTGCTAATGCCAGGAAAGCAGGTCACGAATAAACCAAACTATCAAGTTTCATACATGTTGTATGTGTTTATTTCTTCAAAAAAGCCACTAATTTTACGTCGTTTCTTAAAACGTTTAAATGCTTGTCGTATTTTCTTGCATATTTTTTAAAGTGCTGTTTTATCATTGCCTTCAAATACCTTTTGGTTGATCATGTTCAATTCAGTTTCAGCAGGCAGAAGTTCATTGAAGTGTTGTATCATTGCATTCAAATCCCCCTTGGTCAACGATGTCCAAATACACTTTCAGAAGTCTATGATATCTCGGCCGCTAATGCCAATATTTTCAGTTTCACTCTCTGCCTTTCCTATTCTTGTGACATTGACCAGTATTACGAATAGGTTGCGCGCCATTTCTATATTCGTCGGTTAGCTTTGTTGTCAATTTGTCGTGTTCAAAGTTTTTGATTAATGTAAGTTTCAGGTGTATTATTAAAACAACTTTCTTACTCTCGTAGAGTATTCTTTATTCATTTTTTAGTTTAGAAAATTTAAATCAATTTTTTAAAGAACATTAAAACTATTTTTTTTTAAAGAAAACGTTTTTGCTCTCAGTGCTTGTAGCATGTTCTTTATACTTTCTTAGTTCTAAAATTTTAAATCAATTTTTAAAAGAATAAGAAGAAAATATGCAAGAAATACGAAATAAGGAATTCTAGTGAACAACCGAAAAGGTGCCTTTGACGGAATACATGCAAAATGAATTATTCGGAGTAATCGTTGAAACTAAACCTAATTCAGCTAAATTTAGAGCATGTTCGGACTTGCGCCGTGTTTATTTTTTCCTCAACTTTTGCATAGAGCGCTAAGTGTATTTGCGCGTGTTTCTAAACGCACGGATAATTTACAAACCGGATAATCTACACCTTGATAAGATAAAGTACAGAGTAATTCATTTCACTATATGATTCATACGAAAAACAATTGGTTAAAAATGCTTGCAGAGTGCACTTATTCCAAATATATCATAAAATAAACCAATAAAAATAAGGTGTTCAAATTATGTTGAAAGTAGGATATCAAAATAGAGTGGAATATATTTAATTTTTCCCAAAACGTTTATTCCTTATAAATCTCTATAAAAGCTTTATCAAATTTTCTGCAGTACCTCAATATGCGAGGCATAACGAGTATAAAGCGTATCCGATGCTAAAGACATGACATATATGCATACCAAAATTACAAACATGTTAATACACAACAGTTTATGAGTATTATCATCAACTGAAAGTTTAAATGAATAATATTTATATATTACCAATATTAAAAAAATTTGCTTACTTCTAAAGTTACAAATTACAAATTCTGTGAAATACAAATTCTGTGATTTGTACTAAATTTGAAGCTCCGTTTTTCTCCTAAAATAAGTGGATTTTGCAAATATAAATTGACGTTAACGACATATGGTATGCAGTTTGTCATTTATGATTTGTGAAATGTTATTTTCACAGAATAAAAGGTGAATTATTTGAAAATAAAAACCAGTGCTTTCTTTAACTTTTTAACTCATGAAACTCTTGCTTCTGTTTTATTTCACAGGTAATAACGAAGTAACAGAATAAAGCAAATAATATTTAACCCCTCAATAGCAGTCAAAAACGAAAACTTCTGCTTCATGAACATTTATAAAGCTTCTGAATTCTGTTGATGTCCTCCCTGCTTAACACCTTTTCACCCACTTCAAGTAAGACAACTCCTTTTTTCTTGGCTGTCATTGTTTTCAGGCCTTTTTTCTTATCTTTGCTAAAAGATAATTCACTGTAATGCATAATGGAATCATAATCATATGGACTGGTTAGTAGAATTTCTTGAGGTTTCATTTTTACGAAATCCTTCTCATGACCTGAAATTTTAAAGAAACATTTATTGCCAATCTGAGCCAATGCATGAATGATAAAAACAGTAACACAAATCAACTCAATAAAAATAAATAAATAAATAACAATAAAACCTGACCTCACGAATAAAAGATAATTTTAAGGAAAAGATTATAACTTATTATCCAGTGATTACCTATTTAAACTCTACGTAGTTATTTTCATTCTGCTCTAAAAAATTCTCGTCTTTCCATTTGTTAAAATTCCAAACTCCAAGAACTCAGATAATACATAAAACTTAGCCGAAACGCTTATCGACAATAAGATTTATCTATATCTTGCAATACAAATAAGGTTTTAAGATTTATTTATATCTTGCAATACAAATTAAAATTAAACAAAACAGTTTCTGCCACCACCATTTCTGGCCTGTGAATTATCAATTACAAAATTTACTCAGCGAAAAACAGATAGGCACTCGTACACTTTTAATGATAACCAGCATTTTGGTACCATAGCTCTCTCTATCTAAACTACATATTCGCTTGCTATTTTAAATCAACCTAATTTACATTCTGATGATAACTCGCACAGAAAACAGGAGGCACAAGAAAGACTTAACATAAAAATAACTACAATAAATCTTACAAATGCTTTTCTAATTAAAATTATGAATATATATTATATATTAATAATTGAATTTTATGCATAAAAGAGTTACTTAGACATTAGTGATTAATTTATGATTGATTTTTATTGACATTGAATTTTTCTTTCTCTCTTAAATAACTATTTCTCTGAGGCTCCTCTGAGAAAAAGGTATTAAAAAGGAGATCGCATTTCTGATTTTCTTAAATCAAAATTTCTTTATGCTTAGCATTTTTAATTAAATAGTATAAGAATATTTTCCAAATATGTTTACAGACTTTATTTTCTTAAATGTTAATTGATGACATACTCTTCCATTATTCCTCTCAGCTTTTTTTCTCAATTAGTCTCAAAGCTCTATTAGTCATTTTGCGTTGTTCAATATAAACGGTGAACTACTTTTCAAATTATTGCCACCAAATATTATTGTTCTGTATTATTTTTAAATATATTAAATAATTAGGAGCCTGCACGTATGCATGTACGTTCTTTGCACTGCAAAAAAAAAAAAAAAAAAAAAAAAAAACGACGGTAACAAGTGTTTCAGCCACCAGAGCTCTCTGCCTGTCTGTGAGATATTATTTCGCAATGCGCAGATTGTATGCGTAGTTCGCATTTTGTTCTTGCATTCTTAAAACCGCTAATGTAACTCTGTCGTTTTACCTTGTGCTGTGTTGTGTTCGAAAGTTAAAACCGCCGAATAAAGGTTAAATTTACAGTCCACTCGCATTGATGTATTCTTAGGTTTATTAATTTAAAGTTAAGATACCGCTTCGCTACATTATTTGGTCGTCATACGCCGGAGCTTCGAGAAAAACCTGCGCTTGTGAATAAGAATTCTACGTGTCCGTAATGGAGTTGATAATGCAATTTCGGTTTAGAATTCTCAAGACGTACGGAATGGATACAGTGTTCGAGGTGAGTGAAATAGTTAACGCATTTTAATTGCATTTGAGATTTCCTTATTGCTACTATTGTTGTGTTTAAAGTATTAGTAAAATCGAGAATTTAGAATATTTTCAAAATGTCAGATATAGAAAAAAAGCGAAAGAAAATTTTGAAAACGCAGTTAACTAAATTCATTGAGAGAATAAATTATGATAACTTAGATAATGCTGAAGCTGAATTAATCTTAGAAAAATGTAAAATCTTTAAGGAAGATTTTAAATCTCTATTTAGAGAAATTTATACAAATTGTGATGATGAAAAAATAGACACTTTCGTTGAGGAAGAACAGTCGATTTTAGAGAAAATTGAGGAGGTTCACTTAAAAATTATTCGTAAGTTAAAGGTTTACAAGGTCGTAAATGCAAATGGCGACAAACCTGTCGTACCTGAATCAATCTCTGAAAGTTTAAAGTTACCAAAATTATCTTTACCCACATTTAGCGGAAATTTAACTGAATGGATAACATTTAAAGATTTATTTAACGCTAGTGTTCGCAACAATCCAAATCTTTCTGGAGCTCAAAAATTACAATATTTAAAGAGTTCTTTGAAAAATGATGCTTATCGCATTATTCAGTCAATTCCCATAGCTGATCAAAATTTCAGTATTGCTTGGAATTTACTAGAAGAGAGATTTTCTAACAAGAGAGAACAGATATTTGCTTTTATTAAAAGAATTCTTAACGTTTCACAATTACAAACGGAATCTGCATCCTCGATATTAAGTTTAGTAGATAACGTAAACGAAATAACTCGCTCATTGGAAATATTAGATCAAAGGATAGATAATTTTAGTGATACTTTGTTGTTGTATATTATTTTGCAAAAACTTGACGTTTCGACAAAGTTGTGGTGGGAGCGTCAATTAAAAAAAGATGAAATACCAAAGTTGAATGACTTGATAGAATTTTTGAAGAATTACGCTAGAACATTACAGAACAGTAAACCTTTAGTTAGTAAAACGCATAAATCAGATAAACCAGTGTATAATAGGGTTACTTCTCTGATTTCTAATTCTACCTGCTTATTTTGTAAAGAAGATCATTTTTTATACAGGTGTTCTAATTTTTTAAATTTACCAGTGCGAAAACGAATAGAGTTTGTTAAGACTAATAAACTTTGTTTTAATTGCTTGTCTAATGTCCATAAAGTTAAAATGTGTAAGAGTGCAAACATCTGCAAGCATTGTTTTAAGCATCATCATAGCATTTTGCATTTAGAAAATAATTTCAAACCAAAAAATGCATCTAGATTCCCTTCACCGGAAGCACAAGTGTTTGTTCCGAAATCGCAAATTAAACCAGAAAACAACTTGAGTGAGGTTTCTCCAACTGTTTGTGCAAACAACTATGAAAATAAACATTTTGGAGCTCATGCTAATGGTAAACGTAGTCATGTACTTTTGTGTACTGCTTTAATTAAGGTTCAAAACTCAAACCAGGAATTCATAAATTGTAGATGTTTACTAGATTCAGGTAGTGAAAAATCATTCATTCGTCGGAAAACAGCTATCAATTTAGGATTGAGCATAAAGGATTCGAAGATATTAGTGTCATGCTTAGGTACTTTCAATACAACTACTACTGGAGAAGTTGACTTGTTGTTTACACCTCATTTTAATACTAATTACAGAATTTCAACATCCGCTTACATAATAGACAAAATTACAGGAAACATTCCAAGTGTAACTTTACCTTTGAATTTATATGAAAATTTCCAGGATTTAACTTTAGCAGATCCTACATTTCATGAATCGGGAGAAATTGATATTTTACTTGGAGTTAATGTATTCCTTACTTTAATAAATGGCGAGGTAATTAAAAGGGGCAAAAATCTTCCATTTGCATGTTGTTCTAAGTTAGGATGGATAATTGCTGGAACTACACATTTTGAATTCCCAAACCGTAAGCAGGTTTCAGTCAATACGCTAAACGTAAACACGGAGGAATTAGTTAAATCATTTTGGGATTTGGAACAAATTCCCACATCGAAACCTTTAACTAAAGAGGAAAGATTGTGTGAAAATCATTTCGTGGAAAATCACGTGCGTAGTGAAAAGGGTCGTTACTCAGTAAAACTGCCATTCAAGCCTAAAAGAAATGAGTTGGGTAATTCCAGACCATCAGCCTTTCGCAAGTTTCTTAGTCTGGAACAAAAATTAATAAAAACTCCTGGAGTATATCAACAGTATAAAGACTTCATGTCCGAATATTTATCACTTGGACACATGGAAGAATTATCCGATGATAATCCAGATAAAGTAAATTTTCATTATTATATACCTCATCATCACGTGCTAAAAGAATCCAGTCTTACCACAAAATTACGCGTCGTTTCCAATGCTAGTGCCAAAACTACATCAGGGATATCGCTTAATGACACGCTAATGAATGGTCCCAAGGTACAAGACGACTTATTTACTATTCTTTTGAGGTTTAGATGCTATCCCATAGCCATTACTAGCGACTTATTGAAAATGTATCGACAAGTTCAAATTCATGATGAAGATCGCGATTACCAAAAAATATTTTGGAGAGATGATCCATCGAAGCCGATTAAAACTTACAGGTTGTGCACAGTTACATACGGCACTACTTCCGCTTCATACCTCGCTACTCGCGTACTCAAACAACTAACAATTGACGAAGGAACTAAATTCCCAAAGGCAGCTGAAATAATATTACACAATTGTTATATTGATGATGTCCTATTTGGTTCAGACACAGTAGAAGACGCAGTAGAGTTAATTTCACAACTGAGTGAACTTTTACAAAAAGGTGGCTTTCAATTGCATAAATGGTGTACTAATGATCGCTCGATTTTGGAAACTGCTTTGAGTGCTCGGAACTCAAATTCTTCATGTGCAGTAGTTGATACTAAATCAATAAAATTATTGGGTTTGGAGTGGTATCCAACGCAAGACGAGTTTACTTGCCACTTTGGAAATTTCGAAAACAGAGAGTGTTCTACTAAAAGAATAATTTTATCTTCTATTTCGAAAATCTTTGATCCACTTGGTTGGTTAGCACCTTTTATAGTTGCTGCAAAAATCTTGCTTCAAGACATATGGAAATTACAAATCTCGTGGGATGATCCCTTGCCAGATGAAATCAATCAAAGATGGAAAATCTATTGTGAAGATATCGCAAATCTTGAATCCATTCATATTCCTAGGAGAGTATTATTGCCCAAATCTACAAATGTAGAACTTCATTGTTTCTGTGACGCATCAGAGAAAGCTTACGCCGCAGTGATTTATTTAAAGTCTTCAAATCATTCTTTAATTTCGGTGCAGCTACTAACATCAAAAACTCGCGTAGCTCCCCTGAAAGTAATCTCTATTCCTCGTTTAGAACTATGCTCTGCAGTTCTATTAGTGCATTTGGTTCAAGCTGTGCAGAATTCATTGCAAATTCATGTTGACAGTATTTACGCATGGAGTGATTCATTGATAGTTTTGTCCTGGATACAATCAGAACCAACACGCTGGCAAACCTTCGTAGCCAACCGCGTTTCAGAAATTCAATCAGTCTTACCTTCATCGCATTGGAATCACATAAAAGGAAAGGAGAATCCAGCTGATTGCGCATCAAGAGGTCTTTTGCCTTCAGAACTTTCTACTCATGACTTGTGGTGGACAGGTCCTCAGTGGCTTAATTCAAATAATATTCCGTTCTCTATCAACTTACCATTTTCAGAAGAGTCTTTAAGGGAACAACGGAAAAATATTTCTTGTTCAATTGGAACAGTCGCTTCGCAAATTCCAGTCCTTAATGAAGTTTCATCATTTTTGAAACTTAAAAGAATCATCGCATGGTGTTTTCGGTTTGCGAATAATTCAGCTAAATCTACCGCAACAAGAATTAAGGGTTACCTTAAAACCGAAGAATTGTAATACGCTAGAAATGCAATTGTTAGAGTAGTTCAAATGGATGAGTATTTTAATGAATATAATCTTCTGAAAAAGAATCAACCGTTAAACTCAAATAGTAAGATCCTTTCTTTGAACCCGTTTATCGATAAGAATGGACTTATACGCGTTGGAGGAAGATTAAGACAATCCAACATCGCGCAGGACAGAAAATATCCTATTTTGTTGCCCAAGAAACATCACATAACACAGATTATAGTGAATCATTTTCATATATTCCATCTTCATGCAGGCCCCCTGCTATTGCTATCAGTAATTAGAAGAGAATATTGGATAATCCACGCTAGGTCAGTTGTAAGACAACAGATTTGGAAATGCGTGAAATGTCATCGTGTACGAGCTAAAACATCTACCCAGATAATGTCTGATTTACCATCGTCTAGAGTCGTTCCGTCAAAGGTTTTCTCTAAAGTTGGAATTGACTACGCCGGGCCATTTCAAGTGAAGCCCAGGCAAGGTCGAGGAGTAAAACCAATGAAATGCTACATTTGTGTATTCGTGTGTTTTACTACAAGAGCTATACATATTGAATTAGTAGGTAATCTTACATCAGAATCATTTATTGCCGCTTTAAAGCGCTTTGTGTCTCGAAGAGGAAAACCAGGAAGTTTTTCCTAGCTCAGATAATATTGTGCGTATCGTGAAGATCAAAACCGCTAACGGAGTTTTCAAAAGGCCAATTCACAAACTTAGTGTTTTGCCTATCAATGATTAAGTTTTTTTTCCTAAAGCATTATAACTTTGTACTTTGCTTTAGCTATATAAGTTCCTGAATTGTATCAAGGCTTCTGTGCATCTGTTTTGAGAATAATTTAGTTTCATTGCATAATTTCATATTATGTTTTCTTGTGAATATTTTGATGATACATTTTTGCATAATTTAATATTGTTATGATAATTTCATTTTGTAAAAGCTATTTAGTTTGAAACGATGTTTCAACGCCGGGCGGAATGTTTCAGCCACCAGAGCTCTCTGCCTGTCTGTGAGATATTATTTCGCAATGCGCAGATTGTATGCGTAGTTCGCATTTTGTTCTTGCATTCTTAAAACCGCTAATTGTAACTCTGTCGTTTTACCTTGTGCTGTGTTGTGTTCGAAAGTTAAAACCGCCGAATAAAGGTTAAATTTACAGTCCACTCGCATTGATGTATTCTTAGGTTTATTAATTTAAAGTTAAGATACCGCTTCGCTACAACAAGAGTCATCAAATTTTGAATAACGAAGTCATCTGCCTGAACATGTGTACCTTGAAACACGAATTAGGAATTTGAGATTTTATATTTCATATTTTATAAAAGTTATTTTATCAAAGTAAAATGGTATTTGAAATTTTATATTTCATATTTTGTAAAACTTATTTTATCAAAGTAAAATGGTATTTGAAATTTTATATTTCATATTTTGTAAAACTTATTTTATCAAAGTAAAATGGTATTTGAAATTTTATATTTTATATTTTGTAAAACTTATTTTACCAAAGTAATATGGTATTTCGAATTTTATATTTCGTATTTTTTAAAAATGAATTTTTGATTTTCAAACTCGATGATCTGAAAGCGAGCAGCAGCTATGTTGAACGAAATAAAACATTTTTACGTTCAGAGCGCGAGACTATATAACGGAAGTTCTAAAGATATGCTGTTATTAAATAGTTTTTTATTTTACTGTTGAACTGAATTTTACGTGGCGTTCGTGCTGTTTAATAAATAAACTTATCACACAAAACGTTAATAATAGAAAGAGAAAAATAGGTTTGAAGTTTAAGATTCGAGACTAGTAGCCATCTTAGTAAAAACTGTACATTGGTATAATGAACTGAAAAAAAAAAAAAAAAGAAAGAAAAACGTATGCTAAGACTTAGCACTGCATCGGGAATTCTAAACATGCTGCTACGCTCGTTTCTTCACAATGCAAGGAACTTAGACACTTATATACAGATTCCACACTATTTAATTTTTTTAAGTAATACAGAACGATAATATTTGTTGGTAGGCATTTGAAAAGTGATACAGCTGTTTATAGTGAAGAATGCAAAATCCCATTTCGAGACTAGTAGCCATTCGGTCTAACGCTTTTTTGAGCTAATAAAGTATAATAATATGTAAACATAATGATAAATATAAATTAACTTGTAATTGCAATTTGAAATCTTCAGATTACATTTGGTAAAGATGTAAAACATCATAAAATTTAATTAAATGAAGGATTCTGCATCAGTTATGTAACATGCGACTTAGAAACATGTTTTTATAAACTAAAGAAAATTTTCAAAAGTGCATAAAAGTTATCATTAATGAATGATATAAATTAAATCTATTTTAATTTATGTAAAATATGTAAACCATTTAAAAAGTAAAATAAAAATTTAAATCAGTATGGAATGCATTTATTACTTTTAAATCATTCATATTGTTAATCATCAAGGTCGTGATTATATTTGAAAAACAAATTATACATGTTATGCTGTACTAAATGGCAAAACGCTATAAAACTGCTGTGCTTGAAGACGTATCGAAGATACAGGTGTCTTAATTTACATCTGCCAATGATTCTCTCCCATATAGTAGTCTGTCAGATTTCAGGCATTGTCGCAAACGCAGATTTTTTTTTTTTTTTTTTTCCGAGAAAAGATTTTACGTAAATGTGTAAACAAGATAAAGATAGAATAGATAAAATAAATTCTAATTTAATATTAAGAAATGAATTAAAATTAAATTACTATGTCCACTTGGCAGTATTTTTTACTCAGCACATGCATGAAAAATGTTCTGTTCCCCTTGAACATTGAAAACTTTATTTTATTTCAAATTTACCCTTTTATTTTATTACAAGATTAGGAAAACTGTATTATAGATCACATAAGTAAATATTTTAAATGTAATGAAATTGCTTAAATCCCGCTTTAGAAACATTTTCCTCAAATCGTTTTAGAGCGATGTCCTTTTTGAACTCTTTTTGGAAGGAACACTGCTTTAGTTCTATACACATATTAGTTTTATATAATATTTAATTTTATATACATATATATATATAAATTGTAGTAAGCTCGCCTAAAAGTTACCAAGAGCTGCTGCTCCAAAAAGTTCAACACGTTTTAAAAAATTAATACAAATGAAAATGAAACCATTAAACGTGTAAAACATTAAAAAAACAGAATCAGATAAAAAAGTTAAGCGGAAAATGATAAATTAGCCCACTTACTTATTAACTTTTTTACCACTTACTTTTTAACTTTTTTAACAAATTACCCATTAACTTTTTTATCTGATTCTGTTTTTTTAATGTTTTACATGTTTAATGGTTTGATTTTCATATGTATTAATTTTTTAAAACGTGTTGAACTTTTTGGAGCAGCAGATCTTGGTAACTTTTAGGCGAGCTTACTACAATTTTTATATTTTACTTATTTTGCAGCATATTGCGCAAGATGTTTTCTAGACCAAAATTAGTTTTTCAAAATCGTAATAACTACCTTGCTTGATATATATATATATATAAATAAGGTATATATATATATATATATATATATACAAATAAGGTATATATATATATATATATACCTTATTTCTGCTAATATATATTCCTTTTTTCTTATTTTCTCTTCTAACGTCTTCAGAATATGAATTTGAATCATCGTATTTACGGGAATTTAAAATAAGTAATGTAAAGGAAAGTAAGTCTCTGAAAAGTAACTTACAGGATTTATATGTGCAACAATATTTAAATATGTTTCAATGCGTGTGTCTTCTGCTTTTATGATTTATCTCTGTTTAATACAATTTGTTTGTCTTCTGTATTCATAGCTTGTGTCTTTTGTTCGTGAACTTAATGTTGTCTATCCTCATAACTAGTGATTTCAAAATGTTAATTTACCTGGTATTATGTTTTCCCAATGAATGGTAATATACTCGTCCCGATCGAAGCGGGATTGTTCATGAGAAAATCCAATTGCGTGGACCAGTTCATGTAGAATTTTCCCCATTTTGTAACAGCCGTTACCGAGAGATAACCGCTGAGCACCTCCGACCATTCCTTGAAATGAAGAGCAACTGCAAATAAAGAATAAAAGAAATGAGTTTAGGTGATTATAATTGCTGTGAAACCTTAGCTCACGAATGCCGCCTATAATTACGTGATTCTTATCGTTAATTACCCGATACCAGAACAAATTTCCATGTGGAAATTAACGTAAAAAAGCACTATCTCAAATAATTGCTTGCTTAAACTTTACAACAGTTATTTCGTGCACAAGTTCCTAACAAAAAACTAATGGAAATTATGAAATTAATACGAAATGGTATAACGGCAATATTAAACAGTTAAAGCAGAGGATAATTTAATTTTCTTTCACCGGTACCTGTACGAAGGAGAATGAGCGATATCGGTGGAAAGTGACGAAGAAGAGATAAAGAAAAGATTTTATTTCATGAATGAAGTGTACTCTATCATAAAACCATCAGGTAATTGTCTTTTGGAGGCATCTTCTTTTTATCATTTCTTTGTCTATTAGCGCCACTCAACTTTGCTTCCTCAATAAGCTTCGATTTCATTAAAAATTTTATTTGCTGTACTCTCTGCGTTTTAAAATACTATTTCTAAAGTGGTACATGACATTGTTAATGAAACTGCTCCTGCTGTCACTTGCTACTGCTTTAACAAGGTGATAGCTTTACACTAAAAAGTTTCATCATAGCCCATGTTGCACAAATTACGTGGGTCAGTGAAACTCGACAATTTTTCCTTTCTCTTCCTCTGAAGATATTTTCCTCATAATCGCATTTTTCTGCTGCTTCTTAACGTGTAAAAGTTTTAGCTTCCTGACGATACTTTCAAGCCCATGATTTTATCAGCAGACATAATATCAAAGACTACAGAAATCGTCCCAAACGTAAAATATCTACCTTTAACATAATTTGGCCATAATTTCTACTAGGCCGATATTACGGTCCTATAAGGCACTCAGGGTCCTGTAAATCACTAGCTAGTCATTAGTGTGAGTCTGGATTTGCGCAGCCTGAAATATTGTTTCAACAATTATTTAACAAAACAATATCATAGCTCATTAGGATTGAATTTAGTTAAATCTGATTCCAAACATAATACTTACGATTGGTTTTTAATCATGTAAACATAATTACTCTCTGTAGTCCTTGGAACAAAACGAATGCATGTTCTAGCTTCAATGTACTTCATAGCCTTTTTTATTTCTTCTGATTTGTTCCCTAATTAAAACAAAAACATTACTTGTAATCCTATAGGTTAAAGGAAATGATTTTATGGAATTCATTCACAAAATTTTTAAGAATTTAAATGCATTTTAATGTGAAACAAAGTCTTAAAACTTAAACATTTGTGTTGATAGCTGATTTCAGTTCCAAGGTAAAACTCTTTAATTTGAATATGCATACTTCAGAACTCTAAAGTTTGATTGAACCATTAAGGTACTTAAATGTCTCTCAAATAAATTGCCCAAATAAAATTAATTGATGCATGTCCTGTTTCAATAGCAAATATAAAAACAAAATGTTTATTTAATCAAATGAGTGTTAAATAGATAAAACTGAGTCTTGGAAAGAGTGTTTAACAAATCAGATTATATTTTTCTGATTAAGCTAATATGTAATTATCTCATTTTTTCATAATTACAACAATTTGAAAGGTATCAGCTTTACCATAATTTACTTTTAAAAGCAATATGCAGTGGTTATGATTAAAGTACTTAGGTTTGAAGTTTAAATCATCTTCAACATAGATGAAAGTTGGAAAGAACCACCCAGGGTTAATAAAGAGAATATAGAACATTAAATAATAGGTTTACTTCCTGAAACACAATAAAGTTTAAAGTTTAAACACAATAAGTCACCATTTATAACAATTCTATTCAAATTAGTATTTAAATTTTAAAGGGTTTATTCATATCAATATTAAAATCCTTTTAAATAATTTATGAATGACTTCGTCATTAAGGTTCTACAGTTTAATTTGGTTCCAAAAAAGATTTAACGTAGAATAAATATAACTTGAGCCTATTTATTTTCCCTTTAATCAGTTGTTTTTCCTTTTAGTCCTACCAAGATATATAACTGATTATGATAATACAAGAGACTTCCCATCTATCTGGGTTTATATCAACATTGTGTATTAGTATTCAGCTATTTTATTTGTTCATGTATTATAGATATTTATGCTTTCTAATTAATTCGAAACGGAAATTTAGAAGAATAAGAAACTAATAAAAAAATCAGCTAAATCTGAATTTTGATAAGCAGTGAGACGTCAGTCTCGCGCTTGTGCATATTTTGATACAGAAAATAAATAAACCCGCCGTTTACTGATAGCTAAGTTTGTTTCTTTTTTATACTTTACACTTTAGTGCATCTCAAGTTCCTAAGAAAACGGGTTTTATACGGTTTAAAACGGGTTCCTAGGGTGTTTTATTTTATGCAGATAGTTAAACATCGTCACCTATTTGCATATCTGATGCTGACTGTCTGTTGGCTATGTAACTAAACTAAAAGTTCATTTGTCTTTCTTTGAAATTAAACTTGCTAGAATTAAATATTTTAAAGCGTAAATACATACTGAGGCTAGGAGCAATGACATACGGTATTCTTCCTTTTGGCCATGTTCTCTCTTTCAGCACTATGGCACTCATTTCCTGTAAACATATAAATTGCCTAAAGGTTTATGAATTTCATAAACATTTTAAAAGAAGGAAATAAAAAAATGCTTTTCTTTTAATCATACCTAAGACAGAATAGTTGCGTCTAGGTGGTATAATGTTTAATGACACTGACTGCCGAACCGATGTGTTCGAATTCCGGAGATGGCATGGATGTTTGTAAACGTATAGTATGTATGCGGCAAGGGGGTACTCAAAGTACTCAGCGAACCAAAATTCTACTCGAGAGTTTACTGGTAGGGAAAGAGATCTCGGAGAGTCACCCGGTGTGTTTACTCTCAAAATTAGAACAGAACTGCAGTGGGACTACATCTGCACGACCAATGAGAAATTTCTGCAGTCCCCCCCCCCCCACTTCTAACTATACCTCTCAAGAACAATAAAATCTGAATAATGCTATGCTTTTTTAATTTCAGATTACATGGCTCTTCTCTCTGTTTGTAATATCGAAAGAAGCGGCTGCTTCGCCTCAGTAATTGCCTTACGTCGGCAATATCATCATACGATCAAAATCGTAAAAGACAACCTTATATTTAGCGTAGGTATAATGAAACACTCAATCGATTTCGAGGGCAGCTAAAGGTCCCTCCTCATCAGGAGAAATACATAGAAAGAAGAAAATAGGAGAAGGAGTCACAGAAACACGTAGTGCTTATCAGCACTGCACGTGGTTATAACTAGATTTTTAATCAGAGTTGCACTGGCCGCCTACTTTTACTGAGCCAGGCTGTCTGATCAAGCATAAAGAAATATTAGCGAAGTTAAAATAGGGAGCGAGGGGCAAATGCACATTACGCTCAAAATCTGAACTTCAAATAATGGAAAGCAACCACTGAACGGATTTTTATACCCTCTGGTAGTACCAAGCGCGAGGAGGTAACGCCATCTATCGGCAAAAATAATTGAATTAAGATAGTAGAATTTTAAAGGCATTAGGAAGGACTGGATTGGACTTCAAATCATTAACTAAACTTTCTAAATCTTTGTGAATGTGAAAAGCCTCAAGAAAATCCAATTCGCCTATGGAATTTTTGCCGATAGATGGCGTTACCTCCTCGCGCTTGGTACTACCAGAGGGTATAAAAATCCGTTCAGTGGTTGCTTTCCATTATTTGAAGTTCAGATTTTGAGCGTAATGTGCATTTGCCCCTCGCTCCCTATTTTAACTTCGCTAATATTTCTTTATGCTTGATCAGACAGCCTGGCTCAGTAAAAGTAGGCGGCCAGTGCAACTCTGATTAAAAATCTAGTTATAACCACGTGCAGTGCTGATAAGCACTACGTGTTTCTGTGACTCCTTCTCCTATTTTCTTCTTTCTATGTATTTCTTTCTCCTGATGAGAAGGGACCTTTAGCTGCCCTCGAAATCGATTGAGTGTTTCATTATACCTACGCTAAATATAAGGTTGTCTTTTACGATTTTGATTGTCACATTAGCGTGTTTCTCTTCTAGTCTAATCATCATACGAGTTATGATTTTATTCTTTTTTTTCACTTACATATAATCAAAGATAGAATAAAGACTTAACAATGTCTTTTGAACAAGGCAGATACTAACTCAGAATCAACTAACCCAATACTGGTTACAACTGTAGCATCGTTTCGCTTTTTTAACTAAACACGATTACTTTAATGCTAATTTGTTTTCCTTTAGACTCAAGAATTTCCCAATGACTGTGAACAATCCATGGACATTTAAACACTGAGGTGAATTGGCTTTAATTTTGTAACCCAGACAGGCGACAGCACCTAACAGGTGAGAGTGCTATTTGGCTCAGTCCCGCCCCCTATTTTGACGGAGAGCACCCCGGGGGAGAAGGGTCCGAGGGTCTCCCACCCCTCTCTCCTTCCACCAAACCACACGAGAGGACTTTAGATAAATAATTAATGATAATTAGACCGGATAATTAGAGCGCCGCCATGCCGCACCGAAACTATTCATTTACAAACATCCATGCCTTCTCCGGCATTCTAACCCCGGACCTTCGGTAGGGCAGTCAGCGACGCTAACCCCTACACCAGTTGCGCGGCGCAAACAAATAAATGATCATTACAGTTTATAGACCAAATATATTACCTGATTCTAATACCAAATTGCGTAATAACTACCTGTAAGCTAAATAGCTAATTCTGTAAGCAAATAAACATAAATTTGATTATTAAGAACTATATATTTAAACTTACTTACGCACCTCATTGTTTCCACTAGGTATGACGTCGCCTCCATTTAAATGTAAATTTTCCATATCCGAGTGATCATCTACAAAACACGAGAATGCTGAATAAATGCAAAGAAAGAAAACTTCAAATTATAGTACGTATAAAATATTTTCTCCCAGCATACTTGGCGCGTATTCTAGAGGTACAGGTTCAAGTCCCGGTGAGGGACCTGCTCATTTTCCATATTTTCTGCTTCAAAAATAACCTAATAACTCTACAGTGGGGCTAAAAGGTGGTGGTAAACCCGAACTAAAAGGTGGTGGATGATAATTTTTCACCGCCAGGATTTCGCAATTCAGCCCCCTAATTCCCAGTCGCCCTTTAATGGGGAACGTCTCCCTCCTTTCTGCATTCGTGGTGTAAAGGTGGCACACTCGGTGCATATTTGAGAGCTCCAGGTTTGAGACCCGGCCAGGGCATTTCTCATTTTTCACGTCCCCAGAATCAAAATATGCAGATATCTCGTCGCATTGCATTTGAGTTTGTTATTTGAATAAATATTTGGCGAATGAAATATCTTTGTGAAAAGAGAAGCACTTTGACCCTGTTTTTATAAAACATCTGCCCTAGAGATTTGCAGTTTCTAGCGAAGTATAAAATTGTTGAATTGGATTATATGGAGCTCAATAGCCAATTCGGAAAGAAAATTGTATGGTGGTACTTCTTCCCAGGTTCGATTCCCGATGAACAAGATGACTGCATGATTGAACAATTAAGCAACAACTATCCTTCACAATACTCTTGGTTTAGAGTAGGCTAAAGAGAGATATTTCGTATGATATGCTTAAATAATTAATTTTAACTGCGATCATTTTTGAAAAAAAAGGCGCGAAAGATGTGAAATGTGACAGTTAGGAAAAATACTAAAACAATCTAATCCTTTTCCACAATGTAAATTGTCAGAACTACGATACAAAATAGGTGTGTCAGTAAGCACAATCATTCAATTAAAAAGCTTCAAGACGGATCAAGATAGTCTATATTATAGTTCTGGCTTATTAAAGAGCTTGCAAGATGGAACTATGACACTGACTGCCGAAAACAAAAGCTCTAAAAAATAATTAAGTAATTTAGTATTATTTTGTCGATTTTATAGAACTGGCGAATAATCTGTTAAAGACAAAATGCATTTATAAATTTCTCTTCATTGTAAAAAAAAATATTTTATGCTTTCTTATTACTTTTTTATTAATTTTACTTAAATACCAAATTGCGTAAACTTTTAAGGTATGATAACTTACCAGGAGATTCTGTAGTAGGATTGAACTGAATAACAGGGTTAAAATTCCATTCCGGATCTAAATTTAAAAAAGAACTATTTCATAATAAGAAAGAACAAGCGAAAAGTTTCATAAGAGAAAATAATTTCATAAAAGAATAATTTCAGTATTACCTCAAAAGTGTAATCAAAGTGAAACTTATTTTTAAAAAGAATATTTAAATAAATTGCTGCAATTTAAGATAGAATATGTAATTTTTACCAATTCACAAATTATTTTTATGCTTTACGTCGTGTATTTTGTTATCTATTCTCACTTTCGGCGTAATAAAGATAATATACTTTGTGGACTGAAAATAACAGATGAAACCAAAAATCATTAAATTTATTTTATTTCAAGCAGTTAATACATGCATTTTTCTTAAACCGTTTTCCTCCAGTATTTTTCCTAAACTGTCACATTTCACATCTTTCGCGCCTTTTTTTTCAAAAATGATCGCAGTTAAAATTTCACTTAAAAGCAGAAGCAAAATATAGATGAACAAAAAATAAATTTCAGATTTATTTATTGCCATAAGCCCAAGAAAATGCTAAAAATTCCTAAAATTTTTCAAATACTATTAAGAAAATATTGGCTTAAATCCAACGCAACTACCCTGTTAAACATTAACTACTTTACCACCTAGCAAAAATATCTGTTTGGGCATGGCAATATTTTACGACATATGGCAACTGGTACGTTTTTCCCAGTTTATTTCTTTTACTCGCTTCCACATTTGATTTGATGAAACATTTTGCGATTCCATCACTGTGGTTAAAGTTTCTATCACTAAGAATAAGATTTACAGAACTGATTAATAAGGAGAAAATATTAAATTCAATGGATGTAAACTGAAATGAAATTTGAATAATTTTACATTTTCCAACATTGAACTACTATGATGGCAAGAGATAACCTGTCTCCCATTAGGCTTTATTTTAAATAGAATTATGCATGTTATATAAGACAGACAGTACCATCAACTGAGCCAGGGTTTACTATGGCTATGGCTCTTCAAAGTAAGCAAAATACTAGCTTAGCAACAGAAGATAAAAAATTGCCCCTTGTCATGGAAGTAAAATATCGTTACGTAAAGAAGGCGATATCAGCAATACAGTACGGATGAAAACAATGTTTTCTGATGGATCAGCTGGACTTGCTTCCTTGAGGACACTTGCCGGCGGATCAGTAACGAGCCATCAGCTGAGGAACGACTGAAGAAATCCCTGCGACTGGCCACTGGTCACTGCTGCCGCTGTTGTTGCCAAAGTTCAGACAAAATGTTGTATTTATTCTGAACAGCTACTGCCTGTACTGTTGGTAGCATTTGAGTGAGAAAATGATGGTTGATTTCCGTAATAGTGAGATTTTGAGAAACATAGACAGAAAAGCTGAGCTGTCGTTGTATGCATCGTTCTGTTCTTGAAAAAGCTTTTTGTAACTGGTTGGGTAGGCGAAGGTTCAAAGAGTAGCTGGACTTATATGCGCTTACATACGCTTAAGCTTAATATACGCTTATGCTGGTTGAATATGCAGTTCCCTTCATCGAAAACCTGCATGCAGCACGTGCAGATGACTGGAGGAGCTACAAAGAAGCTATTCGCTGCCTGGGAGATGATATCCGCCGCAGTACTACAAGAAATAGACAGTATTACTCACGTAACTACCTGTTTGCTCACGTAAAATCTTCAGTTACTAATTTATAAAAAAATTAATTTAAAAATGTTTGTAAACATTAATATTTTTGCAAGACTCCATAGTGAATTACAGTCATTGCTTCGAAAATCTCTGCCATATAGCAATAAATACGGGAGACTAGGAAAAATTATAAGGATCCTTGATCCCTAAATAATTAAATAATTGATAGAATTCTGAAATTAGGTAACCACTTAAATTTTATAATCATTTGCAGAAATGGATAACATATGACAACTAAATATTTTGCTTTAGCATGGAATGTGATCTTGTAAATGTGACAAATTTAAATTTCTTCAAAGTAGGTACATTTTTGTCATAACTTTCTATTATTTTTCAATTTAGATGTTTAATTATATATCATTTTAAAATGTAGACTTTTGTTTCTTTTCTATCACATATTGCAGCTAATTTTATGTAAAAGAGACCTTAAAGATTTAAAGTCTATGCAGTACTGGAAACTAGTGAAACCATATAACTCATGAAATTTTAATGTAATTTAAAATAACTGACCGAATTTTAATAAAATACTTGAAGGTGAATGATTTTATTACTGCCAGATTCTCAATAAATACTAAAGTTGTTCATTATCTGTAGCAAAAACATACTGGATTTTCTGAATATGAAATTTATTTTTTTGGTGAACAAATTATTATAAAAAAGAATGATGACTGAACTGTTTAGATATGGGAATAAATAAAACGAATTGAATAAAAATAAACTGAGATAATTAAGAATAAAAAATAAATTTTACATCTAATAAAATTTTGTATGAAATGGGAAATTTAATTTTAACTTTTAATCAAATAATTTTTCTCAAAAGAACTAATAAATGTGTAGCTGTGCAGAAAATTTTTATAAAGAAAAGTTATTACATTAATTATTATCTAATAATTAATTGTTAGATTATCTATAAAAATCTATAAGAATTATTAGATTTTATAAAGAAAAATGATTATATTAAATCATGTTAGAAACAAAATTAAGAACAGATGCATTTCAATGTTTGAAAATTGCGTCTAACTATTATTGACAACACTTTTTAAAGCTTTTAGAGGTGAAAACAAAAAGTTTCATTCAGTATGCTTTTTTGTACAATTAAGAGTTTGTTTATTTTCAGAAGTGAAATAATGCTTTCAATTAATAGTCTTTAATTCTAATTTTAATTATATTAGCTGTGTTATAGTACTTTTTCAAATTTACAAGTCAATTTTTCAAATAAACAAGATGCTTTGTGGTTTGTCTTTGAACTGTAATTAAAATATGACAATCTTTGTTTTAAAATGTAATTTGTAAGTGACGGACTATGTTAATCTACCTTTTTAAAATTCTTCTTATAAAAATTTATCCGAATAAAAGGATCAAGCATTCTCTGATGTGGAGATGTGATCCCTTTATTGAGAGATCAAATTTTCACATTCACTTAAATTTATTTGTATGCTATTGGTTAACAATTGTCATCTTCTGTACAAAGAGACGCCAGTACTTCCATTAAATATACATTCATTAAAAATTTCTTTAAAATGTAAATTTATAGCAGAAGTGAAAATAAAAAGTAAGAAAAGGGAAACGCTATCCCCTATATCACCAGTTTTTCAAACCAAACAAAGATTTTAATGCATTCCTTTTATCTCATTTAAAAATCACAAATGCCTGGAAAGAGAACACTTACATCTCTTCGCCTTAAATATAAAATTAAATATCCATCCATCGCCTTCATGAAGTAACCATAATATTAGGGCAATAAATAGAAATATATCATTATTATATTTTAATTATGAGTTTTGTATACGTAAAATGCATTTAAGCTAGAACCTGTTTATGCAAGGAAATAAATTAAAGAGTTTACTAAAGAAAAAGTAAGGAAATAAAATAAATATTTTTTTAAAGTATTTTAATAAAACACAAAAGATATATTGTTTACTATTGATAGGTATATTGTATACTTTATTTTTAATGCGTAGTTCATATAGTTAGTTACCTAGAAGTACATTTTTAAATCAATGCAAGAGTCGGATAATCAGCGAGTTTTGTAAATTAATTGAAAACAAAAGCTAAGTTTCAACTTTGCCTAATTTTGGAAATTATGCAGTGTTGAAATAAATTTCTAAATGTTAAAATATATATTTGCAAATTCATTTACTCTAAAGATACGAAATTTATCTTCTTAAAATTTTCTTTGGAATAAATTACTGATTATATTTTTATGCTAAATACATTTTTTAAATGAAAATTCATTTCTTAAACGGAAATCTACATTCATGTTTTAAAATTATATTCCATGTTAAATAATCTTCACCAATGTACAACAGGAATCTTGAAGTGTGCTCTCTTTGTAAAATCTTTCTGAATGATTATTTCTATTTACAACTCATAAAATCTAATAGGGCGTAATAAAAGAATCTATTTACGAAGTTTCAAATAAAACAACTTCTATTTAATACTTTAATTCGAAAGATCAAACTTACCTTTATTACTTGGAATACATCCGACAATTGAACAAAAATATGTACAAAACTCAATCCATCCCATGTTTTGTCGAATAAGTTTGCTGAACAACTCAACTTAGTTCAACTTATTCAACATTGTACAGTTATGCACCTTGTTCTTGAAATCTCCTACTCGGATTTTATGAATTAAGAAGAATAGGTTTGTCATTTTACTCATCAATAAAGCTTTTATGTTTACCACCTAAGGGTTTCCACAAAAAAAAAAAAAATTGAAAAATATTCGATTGTTTTGCTTCTTCAGTCGTGGTGTAATTTCATCTGTCAACACACCCGTTCGTATTTTAACAATAGACTACGGTCAGTTGCGTGTTTTGATATCAGCATTTTCTCGTAGCTACTGAGAGATTTATTAACTGTTATTTCTTCCTTTTCTATCAGTTTAGTAGAGATATTAGTTGAACATCTAAACATAAATATTCTCCTTTCTTTTTATTAGTATCTATATATTTCTTCGCAGCAATGGTAAATGTCTTTTAAAAATATTTCATTCCAGTTGAGCAGAATCTAGTATTAAATCGCCTATTTTACAATTAATCGTTCAGTTAACAGTCGAAGAGCTTACAATCTGAATTAAAATTGAGACTTAACTAAATTTAAATGCGTATAGGGATTTAAAAAATAAAATATAACTGTATTTTTAAAAGACTCGAGTTCAAATTCTCTTGAGCGAGCTGGCGCGGGTGAGTGTTTCGTGTTTACCCGATGTGTAATGTGAATACGAACCAGTTTCCTTTAGAAAGCCCTCCACACTGACATTCCTCTACATACGTATATAGCTATCGAGAGCTTTGTTGTAATAATCCAAATCATTTAATCAAATTTTTTCCAAAAAATCATCTTAAAATTAGGAAAAAAGAAGCTTCAATAATATTCAAAACCCAATTTTATTTCCCTGAAAATAAATAAAGAAAAACGCGAAAACAGTAGAAGCTTCAAATGTGCTTTACTTTCTCGAGCTTTGGGACTGATTTCTTGTAAATTTGAAGTTAAATTTATTTCATTTTTCTGGAGAGTCAGTAATGATTTCCTTGCAAATCTTGCATTAAATTTAGTTCACTTATCTTAAGTACTTCACAATAAGATTCTCGAGCGCGATCGCTAAGAAATACGTCGTTAAGTAATCTAAAGCGAATAGTTTTCTAATATTTTTTGGCTTATTGATCCTTTCTGAAATCATTTTTGCTCAGCATTCTCTACCCTTGTAACAGTAATACAGTAGAAATCCTACGAATGCAGTCTGTCGGCATTAATTGTTGTAAATACTTAAATATTTTTGATTGTATTGTTGTACTATTATTATAGATGATTTTACATACTTATTGCTTTTAGGATGAAACGTTTAGTGTTTATTTTGTCTTTAGTCTTTACAGGCTTCACATTTAAACATTTATTCCTTACCCAAAGTTGCAGATGTTTCATTTTTGAGTTCAATAACGTTTGAATTTTTAAAAAAAATTAAGTAGAAGGCGAGAAACGGGCAAATATGTTCCCGAAAGACTTTGCGATATTATGCAATTTCTTTGCTAACTAGCTGACGTTTTGTAAGACCTAGGAAACTTTTTCGAAGCTCTACTATTGAACCCAAAACGTCCTTATAGCTATATCACCTATAGGCATTTTACCTTTGTAGAGTTCCTCACTGTGTAATTCTAAGTTACTGTTGGAAGTCAAGAATCTTAAGAACTGATAAGCGAATAATCGCTTGAGTTCGTGTGACATGAAACAACAAGACAGAAGGGTAAGATAACCCTTGATTATTCTAACTAAAGTTTAACAATACTTCATCTTGGAGTGTACAATACAGCCGACACTTAGGAGACTAAGAGTTAGACTAAACTAAATTAAACTAGACTTTAACTTGAGAGACTAAGAATTAAACTAAACTAATCTTAACTAAAGAGATATAGCCGAAGCTATCAAAATTCTAACAGAGTTGGCCTTTTACCGTTAATAGACTCCGAAGCTATCAAGGGCCTAAAGTACGGCCGAGCGTGATAATAGTAGCTTACGTTAGAGTAACCGAAAAAGGCGGGCGCGTGCAGCCAGAGTACCTGGTATCTCTCTCACTAAGACCGAAGAACTTCGCGGTTAAATATCGCTCTTCCTCATTATGTATTCAGATGTGATTCTAAAACTAAGTTCTGACCGTAAGTTGTAAGTTGAAGTTAAGAATGGATAGGAAAGAAAATTTAACTCAACGTTTAACTTTTAATAAAATTAACATAATTCTTAACACCTTGTATTACAAAACATTTGAAAGAGTTATTCAAAAAAAGAATCACAGAACATCCAGAAAAATAGAATCTTATTCAGAAATTCTAATTCAGCTTTCGTAAAGGGTACAGTAAATGCTGTAAAATTTTGAATCTTACTGAAGGACGCTGAAGTGCTGTAAGACGCTGTAGTTTTGAATCTTCAGAACTCCACACTAAATTTACAACATTTTGTTAACATTACTTACCACATATTTGGTTTGGAAAGTCACATTAAATGCTACCAAATGTATTGTTTTATTCTTAGAAGAAAACGTAAAAACCGATTGATTGAATATATTACAATCCGCGGAATACACTGGTGTGCAAAAATTAAGAACGAAGTCGAAAAATTAGCATATCAGCTGAACGAAGAGGCAGAGCGGACAGAAAGACCAAAAAGGAGATTAAGTAAAGTGATGTACGGTAGCACATGCGCAGATATTCAGGTAGACGTAATGGGGGAGTGTCTGAGTAGTATAAAGCATGTTGTCGGTGTAAGATCAGTATTTCTGGCAAAGAGATTGCACGCCGTGTAGCAGTTAAAATCACACCGAGTTGCAGCCTCAGCGAGAAATGGCGAATAATCAATCTGTTAGACGACATCTGGATGCTTTTACCCGAGGTCGAATCATTGGGAAGTTGGAGGAAGACCGCTGTGTGACAAGTGTGGCTGCAGAGTTCGGAATTGCACACAGCATCGTTTCACGACTTTGGACACAATTTCAAACTACAGGAACAGCTATCCGGGGGTTTAGTAGTGGTCGTCCACGAGGAACCACACCCGCAGATGACCGGTATATTGCCTTACAGGCCAGAAGAAACAGGCGGCAGACAGCGGGAGAAATCGCTAGACACACGACACAGGCGACTGGACGACCGATATCGCGTTTTACCGTGGCCAGAAGACTGCACGGTGGTGGTCTGTTTGCACGACGCCCTGTACGGTGTGTACCTCTAACGCCTGCCCATCGGAGAAGGCGTTCTCTGTGGTGCCGGGAACACTGGAATTGGAGAGACAATGAATGGGTACGAGTACTCTTTACAGATGAGAGCAGATTCAGTCTGAGTAGCGATTCTCATCGCATACTCATCTGGAGAGAGCGGGGAAGCCGCAATCATCCCTCGAACATCATTGAAAGGGACAGGTATGGAGGTGGCGGTGTTCTCGTTTGAGGAGGCATCATGCTTGGTAGTCGTACAGACCTTCACATCTTCGACGCAGGTTCACTCAACGGGACCCGTTATTGTAACGAGATTCTTCTTCCATATGTGCGTCTTTTTAGAGGCGCTATAGGTCCGCTGTTCCTTTTCATGGACGACAATGCACCCTGTCATCGCACAGTAGCTGCCGAACAGCTCTTAGAAAGTGAGGATATTGAACGTATGGATTGGCCGGCACGATCTCCGGATCTCAATCCCATCGAGCATGTATGGGATTTTCTAGGCAGACGCTTGGCAGCTCGTACCCTTACCACCAGTAACGATTCCGGAGCTTCGATTGGCGCTGCAAGACGAATGGGCAGCAATGCCTCAACAACTCATTGACACCCTCATTCTCAGCATGGGCAGACGCTGTGAAACCTGCCTAGCAGTCAGGGGAGATCATATCCCCTATTAAAGACCGGATATTTCTTGCTGGACACCCATCACAGGGATGTTTCGGCCTTCAGTCGCATTGCGCTCATGTCCTTACGTATTGGGGATCTTACGGTATTAAATGTGTTGATTTGGAAAGCTTTTGTACAAATTTATATTGAAAAAACCATCTCGTCCTTAATTTTTGCACACCAGTGTAGTTTTCCAATTGGTCAAGTATATAAATGTTTAGGGTTATATTTAATGAAAATCGTACATGTAAAGGATAAGTAATTTGTGCTGTCAATAAAGCCAATGTCGCCTTGATGGCTATTTACTGTCTTATCGGAAGAAAATCCAAACTGCAATTTCATGTTGAACGAATTCCTTATCTGACTTTTATCTGACCTTACAAAAGTGTTAAAACGAGCGTGCAGGATACAAACGCATGATTATTGAAGTTAAGATAAACTCCTGGAGAAAATTTTGTACGGAAATTAAGGACATACATGGATAAATACTAATCAATAAACTATACAAACCAGCCAGATTCGTTTCGTTTCCTCAATAATTTCTAACCATAACAACGTAGAAGATATTTTGAATAAAATATTCGACGCGTTCTTTACTCAAGAAAATGCCAACGAAGGTACGCCATTGCAGCAACAAATAATACAACTTAAAAAGAAATCAGTACCTTCAGCCGACTTCGATTTTACTAATGCGAAATCCAAGATGGGCTTCCCTTTCTTCCTAAAAAGAATGCACCAGGCAGATTCCATAAGCTATTAAATAGTGATCATCGGAAGCAATATTATCCCCTTCCGCAAATACTCTTTCAACGAACTTCTTGCTAATGGTACATTACCAAGAACTTCCAAAATAGACCAAGTCTTACTCTACTTAAAAGAGCATTGGAATTCAGCCAACGCAACGCAAATTCCTACAGAATGCTTATTATCAGCATTACTCAAAATATTAAAAAATATTGGTGACCAAGCTTAAATATCACCTGCATCAGAAGAATTATCTTCGCCCTTGTCACTCCGGGTTTAGAAAAAGGAAATAAAATACTCATACATCAGTTGATATATGGGACGAAATTTTAGACACTTGCAAATTCAATAAAATACTTACAACTTGGCTAAAACATACTCGAAAATTCGCCCACGTAGATGATGCAGCCTTCATTGTTAGAGGAAAAACTGGAGATGAATTACGGGGAAACTTTACAGAAGACTGAAAACAATTCTACTGTCATTATAATATTCTTAAAATTGTAAATTTGTAAATAGAAATCGAAGTCTTCTTAGTCCCGAAAATAGAACTCTTATTGACAAATCGATCATATAGTTTAGCTCTAAATGTTAAAAGATTGAAAGCGGTAACACAACTAAAATATCTAGGCTTAAGATTACAAATGAGTGCAGAACAATAAGCATAGTATTACAGTGTATAATTACATTTAGATTAACATACAAATACTCTGCCATACCTTAGCAGTAGTGAGTTATATACAGTGTAAAATTCAAAGAACAGAATAACATTAAAATACTCATATAGAAGACAATTATTAATTAATCCAATTAAAGCATTTTTAAATTTCATACTCCCTAGATTTCTCATGCATTTGATCTTTCGGTCAATTTTTGACGCACGATATTCTCACCTTTTTTTTTTTTTTTTTTTTTTTTTTTATATAACGAGTAAAAAAAATCTTCCTAAGTGTAAATATAGGGACAGGAAGAACGTGCAAAAAGTCAAATTTCATAATTTTTGTCAAAATGTTTTTTAAAAGTCCCAAAATATGAACATTTGCGTAACTTAAAACTTAGCTGAAAGTGTATGTGTACGACCAACAGCTGCTTTAATAAAGGCAACATAAGATTTTTACGGAAATGGCGTATAAAGATAGAAACATACTCCAAGTTATTGATTATGGAACTCAAATGATTCTGTTTTCCGATGTCATCATTTATACTAATTCTTCGTGAATTAATATATATTTTTATTATTAGTGTGTGCTAATGAAAACTTACATATTGTGGGGGCATAAAACAAATAACAATAAAATTTTGCAATGCCAGTTCATTTATTCTTAATTAAAAGCTAACTGATTTGAAGAGCAAAATTTTAAAGTAATGCATACTGCAACCATTTTTAATACAAACTGTGTGTTTAATACAAACTATGTTTTAAAATACTGAAATTATTTTTAATACAGACTATGTGTAGTGCTGAAAGAAATGATGCAGGAAAAAGAATGAATTAAAGAAGTCGATAATTTTAACTTTTCAAAGTCTTTAATTATAGCTAGAGTTATAATTAAAACTGTTGTATTTTATTTATTTATTTTTTTTTTAAATGAAGAGCGAGACAAATTTTGAAAAAAAAAAAAAAAAAAGCCAGAGAAGTACGAATATAGGGGCACGTGCATTTAATATTGAGTAAATGGTTATCTTGATAATTTGCATTGAAACTGAATAAATGTAATTAACCACCAAGTTAGCTGTAACCATAATTTCATCTTCGTATTGCTTTCCAGTAATTTCGAGAAGCAGAAAGTACTAAAAATATCTCGTGACTAGTTGAAAACTATCTAAAGCCGTCCAGCCTGAGATCGGATTAGCTTTCTCTTTGAATGCTGTTTGCATCGCGTTTTTAACGTTCTTAGTAGTTTTCAGTGTAACTACTGATTATACTGTGTGATACTGTGAACACTTATGCAAATATTTCTGTGGAAAATTTCAGAGTTCTGAAATATTTCTTTTGATAAAAAATAATTTTAATCACCTATTATCGAACTTGTGCGTACAATCTATTACGAAGCCGTACGCACCTGACATTTATCCAATTTCTTTTTCTGTGTAATGTTTTAATAATAACTGCAATTATCTTATCTTATTTTTTATCTGTCGTTATCTAAATTGGAAAAACGCAGATAATTTTGCTGTTACGCATTTCCGAAAAAAACGCACATGTTATGGGTCTTGTAAATTCCCAGGATTTTTCTCAATAAAATAGCCTGCGCTTTATATGCATAGTTTTATATGAAAATCAGATTGCGTGCATAATGGAAAAAACATTTTTTCTTTTCTTTTTAGTAATAAATCTAGTAATTGGAAGTGAAATTACAGACATTGGTAAGTAACCTGCAAGGTTTCTTGACAAAAAGAGAATTTTATTTTATTAATTTATAAAAAAAAATGTTAATTATAGTTTTGCATATCAATTCATTAATCCTAAATCAAGAGTTATTATATAATTTCAGTTTCATTTTATCGGAGATGTTTAGAACTGTTAAGATTAAAAAACATTCAACTAAAAAAAATCTGAAAGCTTTCAGATTTTAATGTTTTGTGTGTTACCTTTATTTATTAAATATATGTTCTTCGCACTTAAACCATAAAATTCAATTCAACAGCAATATCGCAAAATAATTTTAAAACGAACATATCTTTAGAATTTCCGATATCCGATATACAATATAGTTTTATACTTCTGGGCAAATTGCCTCTTTGGGCTAATAGTAATTTCTACGAAAACTGATATTTTAAATTAAATAAATTAAAACTAAAGCATGTTGAAAATTAAATCTTGTATTAGTTCATTGTATTGTGTTCTTGCATTTAAACCAAAAGCGCTATCATACAAATGGATTATGTATTTTAACTTAATTTATGAAATTATCCATACCACTTACGTTGTACAAATACCATCAAAGTTTTCAAACTTTCTCAAACATCAAGCACAAAACATGCTTAATGACTTAAACCTTTGGTAAATTAATTACGAATCGTGAAATAAATATATTTAATTAGAAATAATAATTTGTTGACGTACTAAATGTTATTTAAATGAGATTCACAGCCTAAACTACGGCTCTCTTTATTCTAGGGTTATGTGAGCAACTGTGACAGAAAATTTAAAAATCGCAAAGGAGCCATAAATTTTTAGATAAATCCCATAGTAAACGCTTCTGTTTCTGTCGAGTAGGAAAAAATAATATCTCGATTGACGCGAATGCCTCCTTTCCCCTTGACCCTCCCTGTAATGAAAAGAAAGAACTGTGAAACTGTAAACTAACATTTCTCAATGATATATTTGTATGTATCTCGCTTTAATAGATATATCATTTAAAAGCACCAAAAAAGAAAGGTTACTTTTTTAAGTATCAAAAGTTGAACAATCATACTGTAAGGAATTATCGCTTTTCCTATGCTTGCTCGAGGTATAACTAGCAAGCTTCTTCAACTGGCAATTGAAAATGTGTGATTCGATTCCCAGCAGGGACACGGTTGCTTTTCTTTCGCTTTTCTTTTTTTCTTTTTTACATTTTGAAATATCTAATAGTCTGTATAAAGAAAGATATGCGTAGTTACCAGGATGGAAAGTACAGAACTGCAAAAACAGTAGAATGTAGAAGTAGCAAATTAAATAAAGATAATAAAAACGCAAATGCAAATATTTCGAACTTTATTAAAATTAAAAGATTCGGAATATTAACACGCATTAAGAAACAATTTAGAGATAAATATTATTTCAAAGAAAAACAAAGAAGGAAAGTTACGAAAAATTGAATACTCCACTATTCTGCTAGAAAACCTCATGCTCTTAATGAAAATTATACTATTTGGAAAGCGCACAGCTGGGATAGCGGTTAGTGACTCTGGCTTATTTTTTCCATTACTCCTTTGTGCACATCCCAAATATATTTCCTGTTTTGTAGCAGCTACTAAAAATTAAACTGAAATTTGTAAAAAGCATTTGCTTAGAAATGGACGAATTTGTAGATTGCACAAATACTGTACAATCGCAAACGTTTATTAAGTATATTAATATCAGATGAGTTTTATTTTGAAAATATTTCTCTGGTTAGGCAAGGGGGATGTTTGTTCTTTTCCATGGTTTTATAATTCAACATTCGTACAGGCACGAGAAATACATTGAAATCAATATTGACAATATGGAATTATGATAAACAAACACAGTGATGTGGTTTCTGATATTCAGAAAACTATTTCATAGCTGAACTCCTTTGATCACAGCTGGAAGATTCTAATTACTAAAAAAAGTCCGATGCTATGAAAATAATTCTGTCAGAAATAATGAAGAATTTTTACTCCAGATATCAAACGCATACAGTTCCGAATACTTTGCAATCCCACAGGAAATATACTAAAAGAGCATGGAAACTTCTCTTGCCCATCGAGGCAACAAGATTGTTTTGTGCTTATTCGAACTCGCACATAAAATAAAGATTCCCTAGCTGACAATGAGTGTGACGTCAGTGACAGATCTGCTGAATAATAGACACTGTGTGGCATAGCTTTCTTGCTTGACGTCTTCCAGTAACTGAATATACTAAATAAAGCTTTGCAGAGTAAATGTACTCCATAATTCATGACAGAAAAGAGCTCCAGTTAGTAACAAATCTCATCAGAAAAAATCTTATGTGTACAGAACATGATTTCCTTGTACGGAATATTAATTTATACCCATTTTTTCTTGCATTTCATTTAAACTCCATTCCCTTTCAACCATTTTCCACAGTTTATCTTCTGAACGAGGCAGGGGCAGAGTCTGCAAACGGCGTCCAATCACATCCCACACATGTTCGATTGGTGACAGGTCAGGAGAGTACGGTGGCCAGGGAAACATCTGTATACCTTGCAGACAATGTTGGAAGATGCGAGCACTGTGTGGTCGGGCGTTATCGTGCTGAAAAATTGCATTTGGCAGCCCCTGAAGGTAAGGGATCGCCACTGGCCGCAGTACATTATCCAAGTGTCATTGGGCCGTCATAGTCCCCTGAATACGAACTAGAGGTGACCTGGAATCGTAGACAATAGCGTCCCAAACCATTATTCCACGTTGTCACGCGGTGGGGCGTTCCACAGTTACTGCCGGATTAGATCTGTCTCCACGTAGACGCTACACACGTATGCGGCGACTCTCACTGGATAAACAGAAGCGGGACTCATCTGAGAACACGACGTTTCGCCATTCTGTCATCCACATCGCTCCAGTCCGGCACCATTCTAAACGTTGGCGTCTATGCTGTGGGGTCAATGGCAGTCATCTTAACGGACCCCGTGAGTGCAGGCCACATTCAACCAATCGACGGGAAATGGTTCTGGTCGACACGGGAACATCCAGGGTATCTTGCACATCTGTTCTTCCACATCCTTCTGTAACACAACCAATACAGATTCTGGATAGGATGGACACTAATGTAAATTCATTCTGACTTGTGTTGTATACGGATGGCAGTAGGATTGATGATAAAGTTGGTTTTGCTTATGTTATTTTTGAAAATGATATTGAAATTTAGAAATGAATGTAGTATGTATATCTCTGAGCTTCTGTGTATTAATTTTGCAATTAAGTGGATAATTATCCAGGATGGACGTTGTTCCAGCTACTTAATCTGTACGGATTCACACTCTTCCCTGGAATCCCTTAAAAAACCTCTTTATCTAATGATATTATTGTTAATATACAGCAGTCTCTCGGAGATCTAGAGTAGAAGGGTATTTCAGTATTTTTTACATTTGTCCGTGGTCATTCGGGTAATTATGGAAACGAGAGAGCTAATTGTCTTGCTAAGTATGCAACTAAAAATGATATTAATGTTGATGTAGATATTCCAAAATGTACGTATCCAAATGATCAGAAGGTTGTTGAGGCTTGTTATCGCACCAAGATATTTTACTGTACATTTATTTACAATTTATTTACAAGTCGTATGCCACCTGGCATATTTACAAGCGTTATGCCTCCTGGCATGTACATGATAGACATATTCTGCCACCTGGCATGTGAATTGATACATCATACTAGTTTTCTGCCACCTGACAGATACGATGCAATTACCTCAATTAGCGGTAATACGCCCGACATTTTGGCGTGTCCGCTTCCCTTACGTTCTGTTACGCAACTAACTTTTTGTGCGGTGCGCCCTCTGGGCACAAATCACCGCAATCACCGAGGAGGCCAAAACATCCTCCCCCCCGATGAATTACATTCATCTTAATACAATCTTCAATATATGCAAACAAGTAAATGAAAAATATAGAAACTGAAAACATACAAAAACCTTCAATAAGTATAAAATTACATGTTACACTTACCAATCTTCTAGCAAAACATCTTATATCTTACTATATTGAAACGTTAACTATGAGGGTTAAACTAGAACAAACAAATAAAATTATTAGTACAATAAGAAATAAAAAAAATAATAAAACATATTCAATATAAACCAAACACTTAAGTTAATGTTCTTCAACTGGTAAAAGACACAGTTTGGTAATAGGACGTTTAATGTCCCCGTGCACAGTTTTTAGTCTAACCACTCGGACATTATTGTCTCTTCCAGGAAACACTTCTATTACTCGCCCGAGTTTCCAACGTAATGAAGGCATATTATCTTCTTTAATGAGAATTAAGTCATTTAGACGAATATTTCTGCTAGGCTGTCTCCATTTGCTACGCTGCTGTAGTTGGCACAGGTACTCTTTAGACCAGCTTCCAAAACCCTTGGAACATCTGCTGTGTTAGTTGCCATCTTTGCAATGGAGACACTCGTACTTCAGTTAAATCTTGTTCCGGAACAGCTGTTAAAGAAGTCCCTATAAAAAAGTGTCCAGGAGTCAAAGCTGTCAAATCATTGGGATCACTGGAGACCGGTGTTATTGGCCTCGAATTTAAGCATGCTTCAATTTGTGCAATTAGAGTTAGAAACTCTTCATAAGTCAAAATTTGAGTTCCAACACATTTCTTTAGATTCAGCTTCATAGATCTAACAGCTGCCTCCCATATACCACCATGATGTGGAGCAGCTGGCGGGTTGAATATCCACCTTATGTTTTCATTTGCTAACCACCTTTGAAATTCTGAGGTTGACTGGACAGATGAAACTGCTTCCTTGAGGATTTTATTTGAACCTATAAAATTAGTTCCACAATCACTTCTTACTTCTTGAGGTTTTCTTCTCCTCGAAGCAAATCGTTTTAGAGCAGCTAGGAATGCTTCACTTGATAAGTCGCTATCAATCTCTAAATGGATAGCCTTTGTAACTAAACAAACGAAAATACAGATATAACATTTAATTGGTCTTATACCTCTTCCCCTTTTCATTTTCACAGAAAATGGGCCGGCATAATCAACGCCAACCTTTGAAAAGGTTCTACTTGGAATACTTGCAGGTAGTTCTCCCATTAATTGAATAGATGTTACTGCTCGTACTCTGCAACATTTTACACATTTCCAAATGCATTTTTAATTTCATTCTTTGCACTTATTATCCAGTATTTCTGTCTTATTGCGGATAACATTAAATGCAACCCTCCGTGTAAATGTTTTTCGTGATAATGCTGTATCATTAATTTTGTGAAGTGATTATTATTTGGCAATATAATGGGATGTTTACTTTCTCTGGTAATTTCTGCGTTTCTTAATCTACCTCCTACTCTTAAAATTTCGTTTTCATCTAGAAATGGATTAAGTGAAATTATTTTTCTTTTAGTTTTAATCGGTTGTTCTGTCTTTAAAGCCTTAATTTCTTCTGAAAATTCATTAAGTTGAACATTTCTTATAATAAATTCTGAAGCCTTCCGTAACTCAAGCACACCAGATTGCTTTTCACGAGCGGATTTACAGTTGTTCACGAAGTGCAGAACATAAGCCATTATTCCCAGTACTTTGGTTAAATTTCCGTACAGTTCAAGATTTAGTAACGGTTCTGTAGATTCCACAAGTGTTTTCAAAGTAACACATTTACGTTCTTCACTAACGTTTTGCAAGTCAGCTTCGGTATTCATTTCGTTTATGTGATGTCGAATATCTACTTCTGAAAGCCAGGGTGGCCCAGAAAACCAATCACTATCATTAATTAGAGCTTCGGCATCCATCCCCCTCGTAAGTTTATCAGCAGTGTTTGTCTTCCCACTGCAAAAGTACCAGTTGTTTAAAATTGTTTTCTCCTTGATTTCTACCACACGATTTCTAACAAATTGTTTCCACTCGTTGGCAGATCCCTTGATCCAGTGAATGCAAATTTGGGAATCAGTCCAGTAAAATATATTTCCCTTATCCAACTGCGGAAATATCGATTGCAAATACGAACCTAATCTTTCAGAAATTAATGTTCCCAAAAGTTCAAGCCTAGGGGGTGTTACCCTTTTTAATGGAGCCAAACGGGATTTCGATACTATGAAACTTGTTTTACATTTATTTTTCTTCTTAAATCTAAAATATGCTACGGCACCATAACACTGGGACTGGCATCAGAAAATATGTGAACTTCTATAAACTTCCAACACATATCACTGAAGTACTGTCTGGGAATTTCGAAAAACTTTATTTTTTCAACTTCTTTTAACAATTCTTGAAATATGAATTCTGTATCAAGGGGAACACTTTCGTCCCATTGAATACCCTTTTCCCACATAGTTTGCATTAAGAGTTTAATTCGAACAGTAAATGGATTCATAATTCCTAAGGGATCAAAGAGCATACCACATGCTGCTAAAATGATGCGTTTAGTTACTTTGAGATTTTGTAACTTCTCAAACTGAGATACATCTATTTTCAAATTATCATTGACATTGTCCCAGATAAGACCTAAAACTTTCAACGGTACCAACGGTACCAAAGAGTCTTCAGATGTTTCACGAGAGTCAATTCCATTAAGTTTCCATAGTTCATTCAGGTCAGGTGAGTTTGAAACCCATCTACGTAAATTCATACTGGCCTCGCTAAGAATGAAAATCATGTCCTTGCTTAAATGTAAGGCCTTTGCTACATTAACTGTCCCATAAATTAAATCATCTACGTAAAGCTCTTTTAACATACTGCATGCCTCTTCGTAGGCATCTTCATACTTTTTTAAATGCAGTCTTACTGTAGCTGTTAATAAATAAGGTGAGCATTTGACCCCGAAAGGAACTCGATTGTGTTGGAGAACTTGTAAGTTGGGATTACTGTGATCGAGATTTGACCCTTCTTCATTTATCCACAAAAACTTTAAAAAATCCCTATCTTCTTTAGCTAAGCCTACCTCTAAAAATGCACGCTGAATGTCGGCACAAAACGCAATTGAATGTACCCTGAATTTAATGATAATCTTTAGTAAATCAGGATTTAAATTAGGTCCGCTTTCCAAACAATCATTAAGTGATAAATTTCCCTTACTTTTAGAAGAAGCGTCAAAAACTATTCGAACCTTTGTAGAATCCTTCTGCTCGCGCACTACCGCGTGATGAGGCATGTAATACCCCGTTTTTAAACTACTATTTAAATACGTATCTACCCGTTCCACTATACCATCTCTCAAGTGTTCATTAATTATCTCATTATATTTTAAATATAGCTCGCTATTTTTCTGAAACTTATTATTTAAAAATTGTAAACGCTGTTTCACGATTTCATAATTGTTATTTAAACCTTCAACACCCTCTTTCCACAATAATCGAGTTTCATACCTTTTATTCTTGTAAGTTGTATTTCGTTCAAATGACTCTTTCTTTATCTGATAGAGATATTTCTTTATCCGAACTTATCCCAATTGCTTCTAATTCCCATAATTTTTTAACTCTTTCATAATCTAAGTCCTCATTTACAACGGTTATATGATTAACTCTTGCGTCCTTACACTTTGATCCTTCGTCCTTGCCTTGAATCACAAAACCGAAAGTGCTTTCTGTTGCGATTAATTTTTTACAAATCTTCACGTTTCGTTCTCCTAAAATTTCCCAAATATAATCCGAACCTATTAATACTTGAATTTCGTCACTCGTACCAGCATCTTCTAATTCTATTCCCTTCTCAAACGCCATCTTTCGTATCCACCGAGAAGGAACTTTTACTTGCCCTAGTGTTATAGAATCAATGACTATTGCGTTAATTTTTATCTTTTTACTGGGATGGCTTACATTTTGCAATACGATTTCTACGATATCATACAAGTGCTCTTTTGCATCTTTGCATCCAAATGTGAAAATAATAAGCGCTTTTTTATTAATAATTTTCAACCCCAGTGAATCAACCACTTCTCGTAAGATGAATGACTTTGTTGACCCTGAATCTAGCATACAACGTAATACCTTTTCGTTCCCCCCTTTACACCTAACTGTTACCGAAAGTGTCTGTAAAAGAATGGAAGTCTGTAGTTTAATTTTGTTATTATTTTCATTACATAAGAGCGAAAGAGAAGCTTCAGGGATTGGCGTTTGTTTTGTCTGATTGGAAGTATCCGTCTCTAAACCTTTCGATGCGGCGTCACATATTAACGAATTATGTAAACCTTGGACATTGCACAGTCTGCATTTTTCATCTTTATGAGCACAGAAACGCCTTGGATGCCCTTTCGAAAAGCAAATAAAACATAAACCTCGATCCATTAATGCCTTTCGGCGAGCCTTTAAATCAAGTGCGCAATCATGATTCATATGACAAGCAGATAAACAAAATATGCAGACATTTTGATTCTCTTTCTTAGGCGGAGTAAAGAACTTTCGATTTGGATTAAAATGTGATTTTTGAAAGTATTTAGAGGGAGTTTCGCTTTGACTAGTTAATACCGAAGCACCTTGCTTATTCGTACTGTAAGCATTTCTTTTAGAATGCATGTAAGATTTAGTTTGATAACCTTGATGGGAACTTTTGTTTCGTATTGATGTTTCATTTACATCAAAATTCTTAGAACGCGCTAACATCATTGATGTTTCCCTACATTCCACTTCCGTTTTCAAGAACGTTAGTAGTTCATTAACATCGAAATTTTGTTTATCACTTCTTTTCCTAGTGAATTCTAGAGTTAAATTCTCGGGTATTAACTTTAACAAAATAGGGGATAATAAATGTCCATAAGAACCACTAGTAACATTTAAAGAATTTAAATTCCTTATTTGTATTTCTATATCGTCATAAAGCTTCCTCAAAGAAGCCGTATTTCCGGAATATTTTACAGGTTCTAAACTCAACAATTTATTCATATGCGCATTAATTAGCAGGTCATCTCTGCCGAAACGGTTTTTTAGTATATCAACAGCCACCGTATAGTTTTCACTAGTAAATGTTAATCCACTAATAGCATTTAAAGCTAAACCTCCCAAAAGCGATTTTAAATAACAAAACTTGTCAACCGAACTGAAACTTTCGTTTTGGTGAATGGAATTACTAAACTGATTCCAGAATTCAAGCCAAGAACAAGGATCACCGTAATATTTTGTAATCGTTAATTTTGGCAATTTTAAAGTATTAACTTCACAAGTTTTCAACTTCGGTGATATAGTTTCCTCACCAGAATTTCTAGATTCAACTTTACACGCGTTTTTTCTTAATTTTTCCTGAATTTTACATTTAAAACTTATAATTCTTTCCTGATATTCCTGCGCGGAAATTACTTCTGTTCCCAACTCCTGTTCCGTAATTATAAGTTTTTCAATCTCAGAATCGTATTGTTTCAACAACTGCGATTTTTCAAGTAACATTTCGAGTAATTCTTTTAATTTCTCATCCGCGGTTTCACCCTCTTCTAACAATGCAGAATCTATTTTACTCATCAACTTAGTAGTTAAGCTACGCGTCACCGTACGCAACTTCTTTGCCTTATTCATAGCCTCCATTTTACCATTAGATTCTATCAACTATAATAATCACCAAGATTTTTATTCAACAATTCTATTCAAAACTGGAAAAATGAAAAAGGGCCTACCTCGAATTTCTTCGCGTTCAATCCTGGCTTTTCAGTCATTAACTCACTAATTTTCTTCGTCCATTCTTCATCTCCACAAATCAAGTCCGGTGTCACCAAAAAAAATGTACGTATCCAAATGATCAGAAGGTTGTTGATGCTTGTTCCTTGATCTATTGCACCAAGATATTTATTTTACTGTACATTTATTTACAATTTATTTACAAGTCGTATGCCACCTGGCATATTTACAAGCGTTATGCCTCCTGGCATGTACATGATAGACATAGTCTGCCACCTGGCATGTGAATTGATACATCATACTAGTTTTCTGCCACCTGACAGATACGATGCAATTACCTCAATTAGCGGTAATACGCCCGACATTTTGGCGTGTCCGCTTCCCTTACGTTCTGTTACGCAACTAACTTTTTGTGCGGTGCGCCCTCTGGACACAAATCACCGAGGAGGCCCAAACACAAAATCTTATTTTTAAAAAAATGTGATTAAAATAAAATGTGATTTGTGATTATATCTCTTCTGATAAGGGATCTTACAGGTAGTTCTCCCACTTCTAGCGTGCCTTCGTGGTGTAACGGTAGCACGCTGGGCCGGTATTCCAGAGGTCCGTGGTTCGATTCCCGGCGAAAGTGGTTGCATGTTTTCATCTTTTCTGCTTCCAATTAACCTAATGACTCTACAATCTGTTACAAAAACATTCTTCCTAACTATTTTTGAAAGACTGAAAAGTAAGAACTTGTTGCTCAATTTTAAAGTTACGCAATTTTTTATCTGGACATGGTAAGTTTAATGTTTATCTTGAAAGATTTAAGATGACATCTTCCAGCTTGTGTTATTGCAATCTTAGCGTTCAGCAAAGTGTTTTCCACCTGCTTTTTGACTGCCCATTGCTTGATAAAGCAAGAAATCTACTGAAATGCAGAATAAAATTAATTGCAATTCATTAGCCGCCGAAATGTTATGATTTTGTATCTTCAGCTTCAGCCTACCGAGCTTTCAACGATTTTGTTGACTTTGATTTTAAACATTGTAAATATATATTATAAATGTATTCTTTATACATTTTTATACTTTTGTATTTACTTTTTTTTTGTTTGTGTATGATTTCATTGTATTATTGTAGACTGATGTTATTACTTAACAATTTTGCCTTTTTTACTTACGATTTGTAACTCTAGTGTGATACTTTATGGCGCACGAGGATTTCGTTTTCTCTAAATAAAAAAATGTAGAAGGACTAATCTTCGCAACAACAAAGATAAAGCCTTCATTTATTTGCGAATTAAATCATGCTTAATCCTTTCTAGAATTTTTTTCGAGAAAATAAGTGTTTAAGATTTATTTCGTAATTTTTAATACAGATATTTTGAGTTTTTATGTATTTTTGCTTTGTCGCGAAGTGAGAATTGAATTAATTGAATGAGAAATACAGAATCGTATGTGAAAAACTGTTCCTTTTTAGTACAAAGGGATTTGAGTCTCGAAGGGCTATTACTTTCGTTTTGGCATTTTGCGTCAAACTCCTATAAATGTCGGTTCATTTTTCAATCTGTTGTCACAAAATGTTAGAGTCCTGCATTATATTTGAAGAAATTAAATAATGAAAAAACTGCATAAGTGTATGTATATTTCTCGCATTGTGATAAAACAACGGTACATAGAGCCATCGAATTTTGAATGACGTAATCCTACTGCGAATATGGGCATCTGAAATCCCAAATATGAAATTTGGAATTTGTTTTATTATCGATTTCATATTTTGCAAAACTTTAAGGAATTTTTTAGTAACAAACTCAACGATTTAGAAGCGAGCAATGGCAACACTCTACCGGGGGGGGCGGACCTTTCTATCTCCAGCGCGTCGAACTGTGTATCAGAAATTCTAAAGATATGCTCATTTTAAAATTATTTTGCAACATTGCTATTGAACTAAATTTTATGGTTTAAGTGCAAAGAACATGATATTTAATAAATAAAGGTAACATACAAAACGTTAAAAAAGCACCCCTTTGGACGTAATTTAAAATCTGAAACATTGTTTTGATTTGTTTACTCGTTCTAGATTTATTCTAAGTTGTATTTGAATAGAACATGTGGCAACTATTAGATAATTCTTCGAATGATATAAATTTTGTGCATTGTGAGTTATAATATGCTCTAGCGTGGCGTGCAACTGCAAGAACTCACCGCGAAAAAATACAAAGAATTCAAAACAAGGCCATCCAAATAATTACAAATGCGCCTTGGTTCGTAGGAATTAGCACTCATCACAATGACTTAAACATTAAACCCACGGATTCTGAAATTCTAAAAGCTTCTCATAACCTTTTTACGAAATGTGACAAACACCCTAAGTATATCATCAAAAAACTAGGAAATTATGATCACAATGGAACAACGTCACTATTCACCATAATAGTCGGAGGCAATGTATATATTTTTGTTTTCTTCTTATTTAGCCAAGATTTTACTTTATTTTCTTTATTTGTAGTTTTACTTATCAAATTACAAAGCGCTATGGACTGTGTTCCTACCAAAGCAGGTAGACTTTGTGTGTAAATAGTTTTTACTCTTGTGAAACGTGTTTCAATATACTTCAAATTGTGTTTTACATCATTTTACTTCATGCCAATTATTGCATTATCAGAAGAATAATTTTTATGAAATTTTAAAAATGCCTTACAATACAACCTGCAAGAGATAGCGCCAATAGAGCTCCAGTCAACTAAAGTGCTTTTCATCCCTACTAATAGATGGCGCCACACGAGTATCTCATTTGTTCAAAGTTTACTTATTCTATGGACGGCGGCACAGGAGGCTCTGTCGCTAGTAACCTATGAGTTCTAGCACAACATGTGACAAGTACTTCCATATTATTGGGTACAACTTGTTCGATTCTTCATGCATTAAAAAGTCAAGTGTAATATATTGGTAAAGGCCGTTAATGGCCGATTGCCTCTTACTAAGTGATAAGACATAGACATAGTTATAATATGAAAAAAATATAACTCTCTTAAGTGAACCTAGCGCCAGAATGTCGCTATGCTAAAATATAGTGAATTTTAAAGAGTGCATTTATTCTATTGTTGGTTTATGCGCTATCGACAAAGTAAATTCAATCTAATAAGTTTAAATGAAATAAAAGAAAAATGCTTATAATTTAATATTACGTACAAGGAAGTCATGTGTGTACACATCAAATATTTTGGTATATTCATTATTAAATTCAGGTATGGGTTTTTCTTCTTCATTTCCAGGTCTTTTGGGGCATTGAATACTTCTTGCGGCATGGGATCCTCCGCAGAGAGCACAAGTAGCAGAGATGTTTAATTTCCCCTTAATCGGGCGTTCATGGGATCTATGAGTTTCGAGACATCGACCACATCTAGCGGTGTACGTATCCAAATGATCAGAAAATTCTTGTTGCGTGTTCCTTGATCTATTACACCAATATACTCGTATTTTACTGTACATTTATTTACAGGTCATATGCCACCTGGCATGTTTACAAGCGTTATGCCTCCTGGCATATACATGATACACATATTCTGCCACCTGGCATCTAAATTGATACATCATACTAGTTTTCTGCCACCAGATACGATGCAATTACCTCAATTAGCGGTAATACGCCCGACATTTTTGGCGTGACCGCTCCCTTTACGTTCTATAACGCAACTAACTCTTTGTGCGCTGCGTCCTCTGGCTACAAATACGCGCAAACACCGAGGAGGCCTAAACAAGCGTTATTATGGCATGCTTTATGTGACCGTATCGCTGACATTTAAAACATTGCACAGGACCGGGCTGGGATCTATATTCGACAATTTTGACACGCATATCCATGCTATGTGTAACTTGATGAATTCTCTTTCCGTCGGGGCCTCTAGGGGTTTCTACGTAAAATACAGGCAGAAATGTAGGAATTCTATTGCTCATTCTCTCTAATTGCTGGCATTTTATTACTTTAATGTTAAGGTTTAAGAGCTCTTGTTTGACGTCTTTGGCCAACATTTCAAGTGTCAGTCCTTTGATAACAGTTTTATGGTTCTTTTTGGATGGTAGGAGAAAAGTGAGGAATTCGATCTTTTCCTTAGTGAATTTTTCTTGAACACTTCGAAAGTCATCTGCAGTGTAAAGCTGAAGTTTTTAATGTATCATCTTCTTTCTTACATTCGAGTTTTGTAACTCAGAGCTTTTCTTTAATTTCCTTTCTTATTTGTAACCAGTTAACATCGCTAGTTATGATAATTGGCGATATTTTTTGTGGTTTATGTTTAAAATTTGTGAGTTGGGATTACATTACTTTGAGTGCTGCTATTATTTTGTGTGACAGGAGTACTGCCCTTATCTATTTGATCAAGATTTTTGATTTCCATTTAAAGTGTTAAATCTAGAGCAAGTGCTAATTGGAATTGATTCCATTGACGATCCGCTATGTTTTCTTGCGCGTTCTGGTGGCTTTACCGTTTGCCATTCCTGATCCTTATTTTTGTTTGATTCCTGGGTGTTAAGTTTGGTGATTTCCACAACAGAAGTTTGGCGGTCTTGAGTTTCTTCATCAAGAGGGGCAAATATTTTGCAAATTAGGCTAATAAATCTTCGATAGGATTAAGCAAAGCACACAGGCTGAAACGCGGGGTTCTTCAATTTCTGGCTAACTACCTCCGCGCTCGTGAAGTAAGAACAGCACACCTCGAACTCGTTTCCTTCCTATTTAACTCAGAAGACTCCCGCTGATAATTTGAATCCTTGCGCGTTCTACTAAAATTTACATACTCTGGCATTGGCAGTTCCAGGGGAAAGTAAGGCTTGACAGGAAAGATAGTTTAAACTTAAAATAAATGTTAGTTAAAATAAATATAAACCCTACGAACTATTTGCGTTCGAATGAGTGGAGTTTTCAGACTCCTCGGTTTTATCTGCGCAATTAGCAGTTGATATTTTAGCTGGCAAGTCGCATATTGAGAAAAATCATACTTACAAACGGGAGCGGAGAGAAACAACGACCTGTCTCTAACGATATTATAACTCAGAATGCCATCTTAAACAAAACACATATTATAACTCAGAAATGTTTATATTATAACTCAGAATGCACAAAATTTATATCATTTAAAGAATTATCTAATCGTTGCCACATTTTCTATTCAAATACTATAATAAATCTAGAACGATATATAAAAGAAATTATTCAAACAAAACAAAAAGAAACAGTTTTTCACAGACGATTTAGTATTTCTCATTCAATTCATTCAGTTCTCACTTCGCGACAAGGCAAAAATGCATAAAAAATCTAAATATCTATAATAAAAATTACGAAGTAAATCCTAAACACTTACTTCCTCAAAAAAATTCCAGAAAGGATTAAGCATTATTTAATTCGCAATAATAAATGATTATCTTTGTTGTTGCGAAGCTTAGTCTCTCTAGTTTGGCAGCAAATCTACTGTTCTGCTGTCTGAAATGTAAACAAATATGTCCGCCATGTTATTTAAAAATTAGGCTTAACCGCACTTACACAGCTTTTAAATTGTTGACAATTGTACAAATATTGCTTGCAGATTTACTAAAGGCATAAAAACCTCAACCGGAAGATAATAACAACATAATTCAATCATTTTTAAGGCAAAAAATGCACAATTTACAAATATACGTTTGCTGCGGCCGATTGCAACCAAACTACAAGGTGCCTATCTACATGTTATAGCAGTCCCATATACAGAATTTCAACGTTCTAAGGCTACTCGTTTTTGAGTTATGCGAGGTACGTGCGACGTACGTACGTAAGACGGCACGAAAAATTCTCTTCGGAATTCCTTTTAAAGCAGTTTTATAATTTTTTTGTAGGAAAAGAATCTTTTATTCTGTCCTTACTTACAGATGTCACGCAAAAACATCGTTAAATTGCATTCGATAGCGGTCAAAATGGATATTTTCGTTGAATTATGCTGCCTGAAACGTTTCGCGATTACAATACTTTCTTTTTATTTCGTACAAGGAAGTAAAAAGCTGATAATGAAAAATTATACATTTTTTTTTTGTTCTTATACAATTTTATAGAAGCAAGTGAGTTTGCGTTACAGTGTACAGTTATGTATTATTTGTTGTTAGCATTGTTGTTTTTATATCGTCGAAAATTAACGAATTATTTTCTGAAAATTTAATGGAAGATCTTTCGATGCTTGACTGGATCTCCAATTGAATTTAAATTCTATCTATCAGACTGCTGGTTATTAAGGTAAATAACAACAGTATAAGATATTTCTCCCGCCTTCTTTGCATGTCTTCGTGGTGTGGTGGTCTGCACGCTCAGCGCATAATTGAGAGGTCCGCGGTTTGATTTCCAGCGAAGGGACTGCTAATTTTTCATCTCGCCTAAATTTGCCTAATCTTGCCTAATTTTTCATCTTGCCAAAAATACCTGATGTCTCTACAGTGGCGCCCGAACTGAACGGGTGTTGGATGAGGATTTTCCACACCCAGGATTTGGGGTTTGGTCCCCTAAAAACCCCATTCGCCCTTTAAAAGGGGGAGTATATAAGGTATTTCTCCCGCCTTCATAGCGTGCCTTCGTGGTGTAGTGGTTTCTGCACGCTGGGCCGGTATTTCAGAGGTCCATGGTTTGATTCCTGACGAAGGCGATTGCTCATTTTTCATCTCTCCGGCTTTTCCAAAGTACCTAATATCTCTACAACAGGAAAAAGAGAAATGATAAACTGATCTATTATAAAAATCTTAAATTTAATTTAGTTTTTTAATCTATATCAGTCTCTCTTCCGTAAACTGAACAATTCTCATTTTATTCAATATATGAACATGTCTACATGTTATCATGAATATGTTTTCATGACATCTCTGTATAAGAGTATTTTCATTTTTACTTGTAAATAACCAAAACGATGCATAACAAAAAATGGCACTAAAGCTATAAAAGTAGGCTATTTTAATTAATTTGTCACACTTGAAATATAATATGTGAGCCGTACAGAAATTATTTATACAACGGGTCTCACAGCGAAACTATTACACTATGCGAAGGGAAAACAAGTGAAATAGACACAAGGGGATGTGAGCTACTCAGAATGCCCAAATTGAGCTGGCCGCAAGCGAATGGTATACGTCAGCGCCTGTCCCTTTCGCCATTGATAGTGTGAAAAGCAATGATAGAAGGTGATTATGACAGTCAGCGTTGGCAGCATGGTTTCTATGGAACAAAGGTATACAGGGTAGTGACATCCATCGTCGCATGGTGTCGGTATGCTCGGTAACAAAGCACCCTCAAGACGTACCGTATCCCGTTGGTGGTTGGACAAGTACAGCAGTGGAATGGAGACCGCAGCTAAAGGTGTCAGCACGAGACTACCAGCTACATCGTATACAGCAGATACAGCAGCAAATGTGGCAGCCGTGTCGGATTTGATCATGGCGAACAGGCGCATAACGTTCAACAACGTGCAGGGAGAAACAGGGCTTGCGCAAGGAACATTGCAGGCGTTGTGCATGGTTATTTAGGGATGACAAATGTGTGTACAATGTGGGTGGATCTCAGACCTCGAACCAGGACTTCGGACTATGTCTTGCTGGACAACATGAAGGACGCAGTCAGGGGCCAGCAGGTTCAATCTTCTGCAGAATTGCATGCAGTTTCCATAGGTGGTGCCCCGAAATACCCTCATATGCGGTCAGGTCGTAAATTTAGAACTCCTTTTCTCACGCGGGGGCTGAAAAGGAGGGGATAATCTTGCTCCTGCCCTTCAAAAAATGTGGGGGTCGTTTAAACATCTAACGTTTCAGTTTTATACAGAGGAAAATACAAATTGAATTCTTCGAATGAATGCAATTTTGTACAATGAAAATGTATTACTTAACGATAAACTGTAAGATAAATAACATCTTTTTTTAAAGCCATAGGTGTAGAAAGACAGATATTTGTTACACGAATGAATTTGTAGTAAATATTGAGTTTTTCATTTCGAATGCTATGTTCCATGTATGCGAGGTAGCTGAGTATGTGAGATAAGAGTCATAACCGAATGGCTTTCAACCTTTTCACGGCTAAGAACTGTTTCTCAATTACATTGTGGTCGCTGCTTTTTGATTAATTTTCTAATGACATATAAACAACAATTGTTTTTATTTGAAACTTATGAATAAAATAACGCAAACTAGACTATATATATCTATGTATAGGTATATATAAATGGATCCAAATATAGAACAAGGTATAAAATATCTTTATTATACAATGTTCATTACCATACGTATATTTACGTAATATCAATATAAATAGTTAGTTAGGTTTCGTACATATATAATTTATTTTTATATTTTGTATTTTTTGTATTAGATTCAGTATTGTATACGTATCTGAAGTTTAATTTGTTCTCCTTTTTGGGTTACGACTTAAAATGAGAAAGATTTGTTAGGGCCTTCATAGGGATTAGATTATATACAATCACTTAGGATTCGACTTTTCCTTTCTTTTAATCATTATATATATTGAAATACTACTTGATAAGTATACATAAAATATAGCAGTTTTTTAAGCTACTTATTTATATATCTTTGTTTGGTCTGGTTTGTTTCATTACAGCAAAGCATTCGATGGTTATTTGCCTAAGGGTAAGGGTGCCTCGTGGAAAACTTTCTAAGCAAAACTGACTCTTATGCACGTTACACGTGGGGAAAACCTCGAAAACGCCAATACAGCCATCCCCGTCGATCCGGATTCGAACCCCGGATCGACCTGCCAGAGTTCAACGACTTTACAGCTCAGCCGCTAGTGAGCCACACACATACACACACACACATATCCACACATATACATTAAATAGTATTTACATGTCGTTTATAAAGTATAATTGAGTGCAATTTAATCATAAAGAGTTAGAAAATATTCTACGGAATTACTTCACTTCGTAGACTTTTTGTTAAGCTTCACCATATTTCTTAAAGAGAATCTCAATGCTAGTTCCATTTTCAAGCTGTTTATGTATCTTATTTTTCATGCTTTGAATTATATTTAGAAAATTATTTCACTTGATTATAGCTGAAAATGCATTTTTTTATTGAAGAATTTAAGGGTAAGAAGAGAATTATGCCCTTTTCTAATTATTCTTGAAGCATTTAAATTTTTTTTTTAAAAAGCGCACATTAATACGGATCACTGAACTTAAGTGCTCGATACAGGACAGATTAATTAGCTACTAAATTTTAATTTTCGTTGAGTAAAAATGAATTCATCTGCATTCTATAAGAAAGTAAATATTCAAAAAATGTTTTTTTTCCTATTCTCGCAGTCATAATATTTTTCTTAAATAGTCAGCTAATTCATATTCAAATATTCCAATTCATTACAATAAGTAATAAATCGATACAGTAAATAAATTGCCCTATTGCATACATTAGAAATACTTATTCTCGTAATAACAGATACGTATGTGTTATTCTCTTCGTAATTTTCAGTATATATATTTATATTTATAATTAAGAAATCTTTTGAAAGCAGCGTCAAACAGCTGTCAAAATTATATTTTAAAATTATTATTTAGAAATGCGCTTATAATGGTTTTTATATTTACGAAAGATACTTCCCGTTTACTCAGGCTCACTGTATTCAAGTCGATAGGACCAATTGAATGGAAAGATCGATTTGTTAATTCATTTCCAAGTTTCAAATCGGATGAATGGACTCGCGAATAAAATAGCACATTAAAATACGGTCACTGAACTACAGTGAGCAATAAAAATTTTAACAAAATTTTCGTACTTTATCTTATGAAAACAAAATATCAGAATCTAATTAAATGTTTCACTTATTAGAAAAATAGAAAATATAAATATTTGTGAATAAAAAGAAATTATCTTTAAAAAAATAAAATTTAGATGAAAAAATAAAAGAAATTACATAAAATAGCGAATAAACTTATTCCGCACAAGCTTGCTAAATGTAAAACAGATTGAACAGTCAGAAAGCTCGCCTTGTCACAGACATATACATCGAGTTTAAAGGTTATTCAGACTAACGTGCGAAGTTCAGTGAGTAACTTGTATTTTCCTTTGAATGTATAAACTAGCCAAAAAAATTGAGCACTTGACAATTAGATGCAAATTTAACAGATGGGAGCACTTGAGAATTAGATGCAAATTTAACAGATGGATTGAAGGAACCCTACTGCAACGTACCACTTTGTGTAAGCATTTTCGTGGATTTACTTAAGGTATGTAAATATGAGCCAATTTTCCTTAGAAAATTCTCCATGAAATCATGCCTAGCCAACCCTCATATGTTTTGCCATATTCAACACAAAATCATTCTTAAGATGATTAATTAATTAATTTTATGTTAGATGATACGAAGCTTTTCAAAAACTAGGATGCTTTCCGTAAACAATTACCGTATTTTTCGCCGTATAAGACGCACCCAATTTTAAAGGAGGCAAATCTAGAAAAAAAAGATTATGAACCAAATTCTGTAGTAAAATATTTTACATCAACTGCATAAAGTTAACAGCAGTTTAAGAAAAATTTTATGTCAACCATGTAACATACTAAGAGCTATCTTTACTCTCATAAACAGTCAGCAAACAGTGAAAGTAACAAAAATAAGGCTGTCATGTTTTTATTCTAACCCCAAGAATTCCTCTTCTTCGCTGCTATCAGAAATGAGGAAGGACAGATCCACGCAGTCATTGTCATCACTTTCTTCCTCACTGGTGTCAAATAAGACGTCGTCTTCTGTTCCATCCAAGGCATTACTAATGCTACACTTCTTGAATGATTTTACAACAATGTCTTTCTTTACGGAGTCCCATGACCTTTTAACCCATTCACACACTTGTGTGATAGTGGGCCTCTTCATCCGTCCAGTAGGAGTCAGATCAGGGTTCCCAGCTGCCATCCAGGTGTTCCACTCCTCTCGCATCAGAACTTTGAACGGTTTGTTAATAGAAACGTCCAGAGGTTGCAGCTGGCTGGTAAGACCACCAGGAATCACAGCTATTTGGGTCTTAACTTCCTTAAAGTTCTTTTTAGTAGTTTCTGTAATGTGCGCTCTGAACTGGTCAAGCACCAACAAGGAAGATTTCTTCAGAAGCCCGCCAGGACGTTTGGACCACACTTTGTCAATCCACAGCCTCATGCCATTTTCGTCCATCCACCCTTTATCATGAACGTGCACGATGACTCCCCGTGGAATTGTTTCTTTTGGGAATGTTTTCCTTTTAAAGATCAACATTGGCGGCAGTTTGGTACCATCTGAACAGCAGGACAGCACAACCGAGTAGTGGGTTTTCTCATGCCCTGAGGATTTTACGGTTATGCTTTTGGCTCCTTTGTTATCTACGGTTCTGTTAGATGGCACATCAAACGTTAGCGGGACTTCATTAATGTTCCCAATCTGGCTCATTTCAAAGTTATTCTTCTTCCTCGCATCAATAACAAACTTATGAAAAGACAGAATCTTTGATTCGTATTCCTTTGGCATTTTTTGTGCAATTCCGGTTTTGGTGGGCATAGAAAGGCCAGATCTCTTCATAAATCTATAGCACCACGATGGTGATCCGGTGAAATCCTGAATGCCTTTCTCCACAGCAATGCGTTTGACCTCATAGATCATCATTTTTGTTGAGACAGAAAGTCCATTTTGCCGGTGACGTGTGATCCACTCCTTTACTTCTACCTCTAACTCTGGCCACTTTGCAGTTGGTCCACGCAAGGTGTGCTTGCTTTTATCCAACTTTTGGAGCTGATCCTCCTGTTTCCTCCACTCTCTTATCATTTTCTCAGTTGGAGGTGGCCCAAAGTGTCTCTCCGCTGCTCTGTTTCCATGCTCCTTAGCAAATTTTATTACTTCCAGCTTGAAAGCAACTTTATATGCCAGTCTCTTCTGCTTCGACATCTTGATAGGGTGGTATGAAATATGATATATTTCATTCAGATATACCATACTACATATATCACAGCTCACAGCTATCCGCGCCTCCGCTTGCTCCCGCACTGGCTGAGCGAAGGGACGCGTACCTTCACCCGCTCCCGCGCTGGCTTACGAGACTCTAAAAAGTGCACAAAGCCAGCGCGGGAGCGAGCGAAGGCACGCGCCTCTTCGCTCAGCCAATCGCAGCGCGAGGCAAAGACCGTCCAAATACAGTGCGAGGCAGAGCGGGGCTTCCTGGTCTCAGACGGCGCCAAGAGGTGGAAGGGAACGGAGTGGCCGAGTATTCCTGCGGTAAGGTATGTATGCAGAGGTGGAGGGGCAGCGGATTGCCGTATAAGACGCAGGCACTTTTTCCCCCCTGATTTTGGGGAGAAAAAGTGCGTCTTATACGGCGAAAAATACGGTAGTATTAATAAGCGCTATTCAACTGGAATTGGGTTGGATTATTTGTTTATAGCAGTGCTTTTCAGCCGACTTACATGTACCTGTATGTATTGCTCAGAGGAGGTGGAAGGAAATTCCTGAACGAAACCAATGTAATAATGAAATGTTAATAAACAAATAAATATAACTTTTCGTATCTTATGTAATTTGTCTCCATTCTGATACCATGTGCATCATTTATTTCTGATATACTGATACTGAATGAGACCTAAAAACACTTTTTTTAAAAATATATCTTCCCTTATGATCCCTGACACAGCCGTTTACTTTCCCCTTCCGTAATTAACGTCAATGTCCTGCTCTTGACCGCATTTGCCAAGCCACCGGTGCCCAAGACCCCACAGACTGGTATACTAAAGCCCTTCAGGAACTCCCAGCCAGATGGCAGCAGTGTATTTACATGGGCGGGGATTATTTCGAACTGATGTACTATCAGTTTTTTGTTAATAAACTCTTTTCCGCTCTGTGGTAGCATTTGTGGCATTCATTTCTGTACGACCTAAATATATCTAGGTAGTTTCAATGAAGAAACTATATTGTGGCACAGCCTAACATTTTTGACTAAAGGATACAGTCTTAAAAATGTTAAGCGTGAATTATAATGTTAATTCTTATTTTATTTTTTCCTCAAACAAAATATAATTTAACGAAATTTATATGTAAGAAACTGTTCAAGAAAGTTTAAAATCGGAAATTTTTTTTTTCAGAAATTATTTAAAATCAATTCGAATTTCTATTTTTCTTTTCATTTCTGTAGATGATTCGGCTATGGAAAATCCAGATTTAATTGAAGGAGATATAGTACCCGAAGATGGCTATGTACGTTGCATCTTTTGTTTCAGTGTATGGATTGTTTATCATTAAATTATTATTGCTAACAGTATTTTACATCATTATACTGACTATTGCTACAGCAATTTGTGCTTTCAGTGTTATTCTTAATTATTATGAACCTCATTACAATAAGAAATACTTCTTAATAATAGAAGTAACGGGTATTACTTTCGTTTTCTTTTTCTCACATTATGATAACCGCTTTATTGATTGAAAAATGTAGATGTGCTATAATAAATACTGCCTTTTCTATTTTTTTAACGTTTAACCTTTATTTAAATTATTATTTTCTGATATACTGTTATTTGCATTTTTGATATATTTTCTTATTAATATTATATATATATGTGATGTATCAGCTTTTGTCCAGAATAAATAGATTGTTGAAGAAATATAGATGTAGTCGTAGCTTAAATTATCAGACGATAAGTTTAAAAAACAGGATCCATTTACTATTATTCAGGAGAAATAGCAGTTACAAAATCAGATATCCGAAGTAAATAAAAAGAATTACTAATAACTTTTTGTATGAAGTTTACTGCATCGTTGCATTAAAGAAAAGCCCCGACATTCTTTTGCGAGTCCTTTTATAGCCCTCTGGAAAGGCGGAGCTTCCAAGAAATGACGTCAGCCTCGTCAGCCAATCCAGTTCGCTTTAAATATTTCCAGAACATTCTATAACTGTACGTGTAGAAAAGGCGGGAAAAACAACTTGAGTATGAACTCGCAAAAGTAAGAACTTTAATGTGGATATAATTCCACGTACTTTCAAATAAGAGACCGTCGCCATTAAAAAATGAAAAGAACATACAGTTAGAATTTTAAGTGTATTCTTGACTATGAAATTTTATTATTACATATATATATATATATATATATGTGTGTGTGTGTGTGTGTGTGTGTGTGTGTGTGTGTGTGATATTTTAATGCGTAGGAGGAACCCGGTACTTTAATTTCTGGCAGTAGACATGGCTGAGTGTAAAGACGATGGTGACAAAACTGAATTCGAAGAAACAAATTTTTATTTTTCTTCACATCAAATCAACTTTTTGTAGAGAAGATATTTTTTAATCATAGTTGAATACAATAATTTTTATGTACACAGGTTAAAAAAGTATCTTTCATATTTTATTAAGCGCTAAAAGTACTTTCTTCTTTCGTAAACGCCATACGAAATTTCAACTATTTCCTGAACGTTTTATAAATCAAAAGAAGGAACAAAATTAAGTAAAATTTAAATGGACCTAATTTTTTGCATAACAGCGAATTACTTAACAAGAAGCTAAAATATATATTTAATTAATTGCAAACACATTTTCTGTTCAGAAACCAAATCCGCGAGCCTAGGAAGCTAATTCAACGAGCTCAGAACATAATACGATTTGCCTTAGAAGGCACGCAAAGTATTGAAAACGTGCAGTCATTCAGCTTATAATAAATGAATCTCCAGACGCAAAGGTCAGAGCAATGTTACTATCAGAGGTTATTGTTCTATCATTGCTTAAAGTAATATTTCCATAACCACCCATAGAGACCGAGCAGAACTATGAGAATTGCCAAGAGATATAATAGGTAGTGATAACTGCCTAAGTACATCTACAGATCCACTATCTGCTACTTACTGTAATTTTTCGGATTAGCAGTGTCAGAAAACAGTGCTGTAAGAAAATTGGCAGATGCTAGACCAATGTGATGGAATACATTGTGACGTCTATCGTGAATTTCTGGATATCGTATATCACAATGAAATTAGGAAGGACCAAGCTATTAGCAACCTCATTACCAAGATTAATTAGTTTTATTTACTTCTGTTACTTATATGCAAAGGCATCTGAGCAATGTGAATAAGTATAGAGTAGATATTTTACAATAATAATAAACCTGCTTTTCAAACAATTAGCAATAATTTGTAAAATCTCTGTGCCATAGCTTTATTCTTTCTTTTTTACCATCTGAAATATATCTCAAAGCTAGCTCCTGGCTAGCTATAGTTTGTAATATTAGTGCCATATATACATAAAATTGTTAATGCATACATTTAAGATTGATAATAATATAATAATAACAATATATAAATATCAATAGGAAACAACTAATTATGTGCTTCTCACTTTAAGAAAAAAGCTAGAAATAGTTAATATTGTAGAGCAATTGGTAACAACAACGATGAAGCTTCACACTCCGAAGTTAATTTTCCCCTCACCCCCGCTAATTGGAATTGGACTAAGGCATTACCAGTTGACCCATGGTACATCGATGGTGCCCCACATACTTTTACCTTTACCTCTCCTTATGACTCATTCCCGCGTTATGCAATGAAAAGTAAACAACGCTTGTAATCATCACTATATATTATTTACTTCATATATATGTGTTATTTTGTGTGCTAATAATATTGATCGTGTTTATTACATCTGCAGCATGGATTACGCTTTATCAAGGTAAGAACTTTAATTCTGTTTGTAGAGTTGTGACCACGGTTAGCTGTAAAGTTGTTAAACAAAACTGGCAAAATTTATCCCAGACCAACTTTAATATTTAACAAAATGAATTTAATTAAACACAAGCACTACATAAAGAAAGTTACATGACAAAACTAACAAGAAGTAAAACAAAGAAATATTACTCAAATGAAAATAAAATGTACATGTACATAGTCCTCTGCCGAAACTCGAACTAACTAGTTCGGGCGTAGGTGTTTTTGAATAGCGTCCGATAAGGTGGCGCTGCAGTACATGAAGCTGTTTGCTAGCGTTCATTACATGTTTTATTTTTCTGATCGTCTCGAATTAGCGAAGTTGAAATAGTAAACAAATGAACCACGCATACCTTCAGCATTAGATTATGAGACTGAGAGCATGTTTACTTCAACTAAACATATAAAATGTATCGAGATAAGCTATCAAGGATAAAAATACAAACAGAAAAGATACTCTGCCATAAATTAACCCTGGATAATCCGAAAAAGGAAAGCCAAACCTATCTTCAAAAGCGAAACAAAACTACATAGTTGTGTACTGCGCATTCGAAATACAGAAGCAGAAATGGGTAGTAGCTGCGAAAATAAATATTCGATCATGAAACTAAACAATAACTACTATCAAGTATGGAAATACAAGCTTGAAATGATCCTGAAAAAGGAAAATTTATGGAATTTCATAGCTGATGATACATCAAAAGAAATAAACGCCGAATGGACAAAACGAGGTGAACAAGCACAAGCTACCACAAATTTACTCGTAGAAGACAACCAAATCGTACACGTAAGAAATAAAACGACAGCTAAAGAGATATTGAATGAATTTAACTAAACTCATGAAAGAAAGAATCTTTCCAGTAAACATTACCTTCTCAGAAAGCTGTATACGTTAAAATAAAAACGAATACAAGCTCGAAGAACACGTCAACAAAATGCTCGAAATCGTAGACGAACTACGAGGAATCGGTGAAGAAATAAAGGACGGTCACATTGCAGCGTTTTTACTAAGCGGCTTACCAAAAAGCTACGAAAATATTACAGCACGTCCAGAAGAAAAACTAACGTTGGAATACGTAAAAAGGAAATTCAACAACGAATGCCTGAGAAGAAAAGAAGGCACACGAACAGAAGAAACAACTGCCTTCAAAACAATTTTAACACAAAATTCAACCATTTCAGTCAACGAAAATTCAATTATTGCAAAAAATTAGGACACATAGAAAAGGAATGCAGATTCTTTAACAACCACAAAGAAAACGACAAAAACGAAAGTAACTCATTTTTCAAGAATGAAAAGCAAGCTAATAAAGGAAATTATGGAAATAAACAGAAAACGAAAGTTGCTGTAAACGAGGATAAACACGAAGATGAAAACAGAAATAAGAATCTTGAGAAGACTGAGAATTACACGTTCGAAGTCACCAGAGAAAGAGAATTTCAAAACCCAAACTGGTCAATTGACTGAGGAGCTACTTGTCATATGACCGATGACATAAACTTTTTCACTGAATTAGACAGAAGCAAAACTGAGCAAATAACAATTGCTAACGGCACTCAGATGAAATCCGTATGAAAAATTGCAAAGAAAGGATTTACAATTGAATTTGCATAATATATTTGCAGAATAAAGAAAAAAATAAAACCATAGGAATTGCTAAAGCAGAAGGAAATTTATATACCATAATTGAATCGCAAAGAAGAAAAGCCAAACTTTCAGCTGCAGAAAGATGTGAAAATAGTATAGATCTTTAGCATAGAAGACTAAGACACAAAAATTATGAAGCAATCAAGAGGCTAAAGAATGATGACCTGGCAACCGGAATAAAGATTGACAGAGAAGCCAAGCAAGTAAAAAAATGCGAATGCTGTATCAGTAGCAAAATGTCTGAATTGCCGTATCCCAAGCTAAACAACTATAGAGCAAAGTCAGTTCTAGGCTTGATACATTCAGATATTTGTGGACCAATCGGTACAACATCATTAGGAGGAAAGAAATACCTCATAACATTCATCGACGATCATTCGAGATACACAACTATCTCTATCTGCTAGCTACAAAAGATGAAGCTATCTCCAAATTAAAACAATTTGTAACCATGACGAAGAACAAATTTGAAAGAAGCCAAAAGTCTTAACAGACAATGGAGAAGAATATATAAAGAAAGAGATTGAATAATATCTAAAGAAAGAGGGAATCGAACATCAAACCTCCGTAGCATATTCACCGCAACAGAATGGTAGAGCAGAAAGAAAAAATCGATACAAAATGGAAATGACAAGATGCCTGCTACTCGATTCAGGACACAAAAGAGAATTTTGGGGGGAAGCCATGATGACAGCCACCTATCTACAAAACAGGCTACCATCCAGATCAGTTGAAAAAACACCGGACGAGCTCAGGAATAATAAAAAGCCGAACTTAAATCATATCAGAGTTTTCGGCAGCACAGCTTATTGCCTAGTTCCAAAACAGAAACGAAGCAAACTAGATGAAAGACCAGAAAAAGTAATTCTTGTTGGATATAGTGACCTTACTAAAGGATACAGAATTTACATGCCACATACAAGCAACGTCGTGATCAGAAGAAGCGTAATATTCGACGAAAACAGAAAAGAAGAAATGCCTCGTAAGTTAAATGATCAGCATAGGAAATAGAATGGCCTTAAAGTTCCTAAAGACTGGGAATAACTACAAACTTATCCAAACACAGAAAAGGAACTGTTGTTAAAATCCACGAAAGAAGAAATGGAAGCACTGGAAGAGAAACAAAACATAGCCACTAGTCGTTCTTACAAAAAGAAAGAAGGCAATCGGAAACAAATGGACAATTAAAACAAAATCCGACGCTTCAGGAAATGTTATCAGATATAAAGCTCGTTTAGTAGCTAAAGGATATTGCCAAAAATTTGGGCACGACTAGGACGAAACATTCGCACCAGTCGTAAAGTATACCACAATAAGGACAATTTGGCAACAGCAGCTCAAAAGAAGATGCACGTAAATCACTTTGATGTAAAAATAGCTTTTCTATACGGAGATCTGAAAGAAGATATATATATATGAAGCAACCAGAAGGTTACATCTCTGCCTCAGAAGCAAGCAAAGTCTGTAAATTAAATAAAAGTATCTACGGATTAAAAAAGGCAGCTAGAAACTGGAAACACAAGATAGCTGAAATGTGCAAACAAGGATGCGTTCAAGAAAAAGCTGATCCATGTTCCTTCACACTAATCGAGATCAATGGAAGAACTTAATAATCGGTTATGTCGATGACATATTAGTCGCGAGAGACAAGTGTGAATCAATTCAAGAAGTTGAACGAATTATCAAAGAATATTTCGACAATCGAAATATTCGAGAAGTATATACATATCTAGGAATCGAAATCGAAAGAGAAAAAGGGGGAAGCTTTAAACTTCATCAGGCTAACAAGATTAAGAGTATGATTGAAAAATTCGACGGAGAGTCAGCGAAGAAACTAAGCTATACACCCATGATTACGAATTTTATGAAGAACCAAAACAACCAGGATGATTCTTTTCCCGATAATCACAAATATAGGGAAGCAGTGGGAGCAGTTTTATATTTAATAACAGTATCAAGACCTGACATAGCATATTCTGTTGGAATACTTAGCAGAAAAGTGGAAAATCCACCAAAATCGGACTGGAACGGTATAATCAAAATCATCCGATATCTGAGAGCTACAATTACTTACAAATTACATCTAAAATATAATAATGCACCAGTCATCAAAGCTTACAGCGATGCTGATTGGGCAGGAGATACCGCTGACAGAAAATCCACATCCGGATATATATTTCAAATAGGAAACAGTACAGTATCATGGAAAAGTAAGAAACAAAATTGTGTCCCCTTATCTTCGACAGAAGCCGAATACATCGCTCTAGCTTTAACATTGCAGGAGCTACAGTGGATTAGACAACTGATGAAAATTAAGGCTTTGCTCAACAGGAAGCTAACATCGTATTCGAGGACAATATATCATGCATAAATCTTTCCAGAAAAGAAAAAGGGAGCAGTTATACCAAACACATCGCTGTGAAATATCACTACGTATCACTCACTACGTGTGATCTACAATATTAAGGAATTGTTAAATTACAACACTGTAACAGCAAAATGATGTATGCAGACATGTTCACAAAACCCTTACCCAGACAACAGCTGGAATTTTTGTTAAAATGAATTGGTCTTTCTCCGGACGAAACAGCTCATCGTGTGGGAGATTGTGGAGCAACTGATAACAACAGCAATGAAGCTGTACACTCCGACGTTAATTTTCCCCTTAACCCCGCTAACTGGAATTGGACTTGATCAAAAAAAAAAAAAAAAAAAAAAAAGGAGAAATACTGTCTCCTTATATGGCTCATTCTCGCGTTATGCAATGAACAGAAAACCACTCTTGTAATCATCACTATATAATATTTACTTCTTATACCTAATAAATGTGTTATTTTGTGTTATATTGATCGCGTTTATTACATCCGCAGCATGGATTAAGCTTTATCAAGGTAAGAACTTTAATTCTGTTTTATTCATCTGCTCGTCTTGAATTAGCGAAGTTGCAATAGTAAACAAATAAACCACGCATACCTTCAACAAATATCACAAACAGAAATTAGTCCAAAACACAGTGCGAAGACACGCAGAAAATTAGACTTTATAAAATTTGAATGCAAAAGAAGCATTCTGCGAAGAATTATTTTTCTTCCCAAACGGCAGAAACTTACTCGAAGATATTCGTCAAGAACGGCTGTACCTTTCTTTCGTTTAGCAATATCATCATAGACAGTGTTACTGGAGGTGGATTGGAGGAAGTGGACGAAATTTTCACCTACAAAGGAAACAAGGAAATCGTATACATAACTTGAAGAACGGGGTCTAACTCTCACCTTTGGTTTCGAGTTAGTAAACAACCTCCGCTGAAAAGGATGGCATCCAGGATGGCTATGCCAGGGAACTGCTACTGCAAAAATTATTTAAATGATGAAAAAGCGTAACAGTTTTGTGGCCTAATATATTGCAATATTAATAGCACGTACTTATTTTATTTATCGGGTTAGAAAATATAAAATTCACATAACATTCACAGTTGCAGTATTCACTTATTGTGGTGATTTCGTAACAACCAGTATTAATGTTTTTTGGTGTTAATTACCAAAAAACGTTAACCAAGTTCTAACAAAAGCAGATACGATTTCGTTAGAAAGAAGATGAAACATATCCAATTTTAACTTGAATATCTTACAGTGTCCTGTGCCTGCGACATCATCGGGTATTTATTGAAAGTCTGTAGCACCATTCCATACTTTATCCGTCGACATTCTTTCGCTGTTGCATCATCCAGATCGCACCCACAGTACAAGACTTTAGTACAGTATGAAATCCTCTACTCCATTGTCTTTGCATATGACATATATTCTCAGTTTTCCAAAACACTTTAAAATCCTTGTAGAGAAAGAAACATGTACTGGTCTCTTGTTTAGCTTGCAGGATCTTGGCTAAAATATAGTTCCTTGAAAGATAGAATACTAAAGAATGATGCAGTGACTATATATTTCTTATGTGTAAGCAGCAACTCCGGAGAAGGGTTAAATTACCCTTTTATTCTATCTCAAAATATATATACAGATGACCCCTCTCGGAAGTACAAGAAGCCTTCACTTGGGCTTTAATTCCAAACAGAAAAATATAAAACTAATCTAATGCTAAATAAAATTAACCAGCCGATGTTCCACAGAATCAAATTCACATAGTTGTTCCTTAATTAAGGATAACCGGCGTAGACTAGGAAGCATGAATTAAGTACGTCGTAGAATAGCAAGCTTAATCTAACAGCAACAACGTGGCGGAAAAGAATAACATGCTTTCCTACTGAAGTGAGTCACACTTCAGTTTAAATAATAGTTTCTTCCTTATTTTCGTCGTAATCCTCAAAACTCATTCTGGCAGGGAAACCTAGGTGAGAAACTAGAATGTAAAGGAAAGGCTTGTTCCAAACTAAAAATAACTATTAAGAAAATAAGGTAAAACCCTACAAGTGCTGACATGCACTCGCACAGAACGCTTATATGCACTCGCACACATCCAACAGACATTGTGTAAGGATTTAATATATTCTAACCAATTATTTTTAGCTTTACTTTCCTGTCCCTCCTAATTTCAGTTTTTTTTTCTGCCGGAGTGTAAATTTGTTATGACGTAGTATTTAAATTTAAAAGTGTTTCAGAAGCAGTAGTTCAAAAAGCGTAGTAGCGAGCTTAGCTCCGATGTTTAGGTTGCGAGTTTAAAGTTAGTTGTCTAGTCGGTGTGAGATACTTTTTAGTTTGTACAGACATTCTTCGGCTCGGCTTTGCTGTGTGCAGTCGATTTAGAGTTAGTTTAAGCTAAGAAGGCAGTCATTAGATATGTTAATTTATTAGTAATTTGTTACATTCTTATCTTCTGTTACGTAACCACAAGAAGTGGCGATTTGTGATCTTAAAGTGCGTGCATCTGTTTTAATTTAGTTTAAATGAAAAGGTTATTTAAATCTTTCTTCCGCAGTATTTATTCTTAAAGACATAGCGAGAATTCACTACTTCGTCTCCAACGCAGAGTTCAGGGTGAAGAATGCACATAGACTCTATAACTGAAGTTTCAAATAAAAATTTCAGTAAAGAAAGCTTTAATAATTTCTCTGTTATTAATGTTAAAAAATATAATTATTTTGATTTACTCTGTACTTACTATTAAAATAATATCTTACATAGGATCGCAACGCCTTGGTGTCAGAGAGAGAGTTATGGCCAAAGGGCAGAATACCTTACGTAATAAACTTTGAACTTAGTGAGTAATATATATATATTTATTTCATGTTTCCTATCACTTCTTTTGCTTTTTTTTCATAAAAAACCTAAATAGAACGAAGAACTAGAAAATGAGATAAAGAATTGCTTGCGTATTTTCACTCCTTTTTTACTAAATGTATCGTACAAAAATCGACAGGGGAAAATTATGAAAATAATTAAACTTCTGAAAAGAGCGGTTACAGTAAGAACAAAAACAAATAAAAAATATTCATCAATAAAACTACATGTAACTAACTATCCGAATATTATTTTTTAAAGAAACCTAGATTATAATGAGAATGGGCAGGAACATTAATGTTACACTGTCTAATGCATTATCATTTTTACTTCCCTGAATCTTCCATCTCGTCCGCTTATAATGTTCCCCAGTGCTAATCCCTAGGCCTTACTGGAATTTCTGTCTATGCCGTCTGTTACAACTTATAAGCCGCTGTCATCTATTCGCCATCTTTCAGTCTCTCCTTTCACGTGCAAGAAATCTTCTTAACAGCACGAATATTAGATATTTCTGTTTTCGTGAAGGTCTTCACTACATCAGTCAAAGCCCAAGCAATCCATATTCGACAAGCAAATTAATTAGACAAAAACAATCATTATGTGGACGGATCTATTTTAAAATTTAAGGAAGATCTCTTTCTGAACGTCTTGAGAATGGAGAAAATTACAAGAGTGCAAAAATGATTTCAGAACCTTGTGATAAAAAGGAGAAACGTATGCGAGTAAATACGATAACATTTTCGTAAACCGAACAATATCAAAATAAAACTTAAACGCTCGTGGAAACCTTTTCATGTTTATTTTATGTCTTAATCATACAAAGATACTTTTACAGTCACCAATGTCTGGCATCTATGGCTTGGTCATGATAGATATATATCTTTTTTTTTCTTCCATTGGGTACAAACTTTAGAATATTTCATTTTACATTAATCAGTTATTCAGATTTCATCAAGTACATTCTTAGCTCGCTATAGAAAATATTATATCTGCAGTTTTTTTCAGTTTTATACGCTTATTGCAACAACTAATAACCATAGGAAACTGAGAGTATTATCTCTAAAACCAGCTAACAACGTAAATCATTATGATTTACAACATTCTTAGCTAGTTATGACAAATGATCAAGCAATATCGTTTATAAAATATTTTGCTCTCTATAAGTAATTGTTATTTATGTTAATAATTAAAACAGTTACATAAATAATTATGTAACGTTGTTTCCTCTTAACAGCGTATCAAGATTTTAAATCAATAATAATTAAATATCTTTCACTGAACTGACAATTTCAAGGATTAAAAAGCAGAAGCGATACGTAACTCCTTTCGTACTTTCATACTCACTTTTTATCTCAAAGTTTTCGTGTCTGTTTCATCGGAAGTACTTCTTTCCAGTCAAGCATTTTAAAAATTTATATTTATGCATTTCAAAATAAACATTGTAACTTATATTAAATGTGTTATCAGATAGAGAACTCTATTAACTGATTTTTGCAGAAGTTTGGGCTCAGGTATTAAAATACATTTAGTAAATCAAGTATGTCCAGGCTTTCCTAAATATTAATTACCTAATCCTCTGTTTATGTGAAGCGGAACTGATCCTGTAGCTATAAAATAACTTACTTTCGACAAGGAAAGAGAAGTTAGTATTCAGAAGCAAAATCTCATTCACGTAGTATACAAGAATTTCGAAGCAGCATGTGCAAACTTAAACTTCCTTAAATACGCGAGTGTACTGATTATTTTACAAATTGAAATTTTCCTTACGCAGAGAATGTACACAAATTTAGAGTTTATATTTACAAGTCCTTCAGATCGATTTATTTAAATTTCTTATAAAATTTTTATTTTTATTTTAAAATTTGTTTGACGACAAGCATATGTATAGGATCAATATTTAAGAAAGTAAAATTTGCATTTGCCGTTTTGAAAATCCTGTCGACTGTGTGAATGTGGTTTTGTTTCTGAATAATAATCACCATAATTTTTCTAATTTTGTAAAAATTAAGTTATTTTACGGCTATAGAACAAATTCCGTTTCAGTTAAATAGGGGATTATATAACAGAGTAATTCGTACTTATACAGTGTTTCTGATACAGTGTTTTCCAACTTTTTTTAATAAATGGTTGTTCGCGCCTACGCACCTATAATGTAATCCGCGCATGCGCATCTGTAATGTTATGATCAGACGAGTTTGAGAATTGCCATAGCTACGAGGTGTACGAGGGCTGGTGACAGCTGTGAGTTAATAATGAGTGATTGTAGTTTAATTATGGGAATTAATAAAGTAACGAACCAGCGTACTTATTATAGTGTGTGCTTATTGGGATGAAACTCAAACATATCTGGTCCGTCGAGCCGGAGTTTTACTGTGAATTGTGTTTTGTGCGTGAATGCATAGTGTTTCGTTTTTGAGAAACAACACAACATTGTATTATATTAATAATCATCGAAAACGCAGGAGTGTTTGTGTTTGCCAGTATTCCCAGCTTGTTTTTTTCAACAAATATCGATGATTTTGGATAAGGATATTCATCAAAAGTGAATCATCGCAGAAATAAGTAATTCCTCTCTTGTTAATTCTGTACATTCTGTGCTTTGTTCTGTTATAAATAACAATGTTATTTAAGGGTGCTAAAAAGAAGATTTAAGGCTTATTGCCTTAGAAATAAATCTAAATGTTGACGAAAAAATGACTATAGCATATTTAACTGATATTATTGAGAATAGTGAATTTTTTATATCTAAAGGAGATTTAGTAAGAGAGATAGCAAACTCTATTATCGAAAATACTAAACAAGAAGAGCAAAAACAGCAAAAACGTGTCAAGTTAGAACAAATAAAACTTGAGAGATCAAAGAATGAGTTAGAGTTGGCTAAGCTCAAAGCAGAAACAAAACTTGATTGTGTAAGAGAAACCGAAACAAAATCAGAGTCACTAGATCAATTAATAAAAAGTATCAGGATCTTAACTGTAAAAATTTCTATACGGCTTGAGAGTTGGGGATTTTTCTTTTCGTCATTAGAACGAGCGTTTATTACAAAAAATGTTTCGGAGGGCTATAAAGCAGAAATTCTGTTAAATCTGTTAGGAGACAAAGCTTCGAATATAATAAACTATTTACATGATAAGGATATCGCGAATTATGAAAAAGTAAAAGAAGTAGTTTTGAAGGAGTTTCAGCCAACATCATATTCGTGTTTAGAAAACTTTACAAAATCTGTTAAACAACCACATGAAAGTCATGTGCAGTTAGTTCGCTTCACGCCTAGTAATTACCTTGGATTATTATTTAAAATTAAGGAAGGACTTCGAGACTTTCAAACAACTCATAGTTTCAGACAGGTTATGCCAATCTTTAAATACAGGAACAGCTTCTCACATTTCAGTGAGGCAAGGTGATTCATGTTTTCCCCCTAGTGAGTTAGGTAAAGAAACAGATTTATATTTCACGTCACCCAGACGGTATAGTGGTTAGGGAAGCCTGACTGCGATACCAAAGGGCCCGAGTTCGAATCCGCCCGAGTTCGAATCCCGGAGAAGGCATGGATGTAAAATTGTCTGTCCCTTCAGAAGAGGTAACGGTGGCCACCTATTAGGTGCCTCCATAATAAAATGGTCACCGCTTCTGGCTTTAGTAGTGGCCAATGCCGTTAAAGGCAAGTGCGCGCCATTTGTACAAAGAAAAAATATTTCACGTCACGAGGAAAACCTCTCACTGAGAATTCTCATGTTAATCGTAAGTATAACAGCTCAAAAAGCGTAGCTAAAGTGTTTTTGTCAGATGTTAAAAGAGAGAACTGTATTTTATGCCATGGGAATCACAGTTTAGCAAAATGCCCATCATATATAAAATTACCGGTACAAGAAAGAGTACAGGTTGTGAAATCTAACAAATTATGTTTTAACTGTCTACATATGCATTCAGTATCAAATTGCCCATCAAAGTATTCTTCTTTTTGTTAAAAACGGCACCACAAAACTAATCATTTTCAAAGCAGATATCGTAAAGGAGAAAGAATGTTCTTCATCGGAACAAAATAAAAACAAAACAAATGTATCTGCCTGCAACATTCCCAAACGAGATGACTCATCGACCTTGAATGTTAATACGCTGGAGTTCGTTCAAAAAGCATTTATTAGCAGCTATTTGAATAAACAGAATACAGTTTTGCTTTCAACCATCGTATTTTTCAAAATTGATAACGAGGGAAGAAAACAGAGTAAAGTGTCTGCTGGACGGCGGTAGTATGTCAACTTTTTTGACACGTAATTTGCAGTTAGAGAAAGAAAAAAACAAACATTTCGGTTTCGGGAATAAATGATGCTACTTTGACAATAAAGCATAAAATTAATGCTTCGATATGCAATAAAGCAGGAACTTTTTTAAAGAATTTGGACTTTTTAGAAATTCCAAAAATAATTGCTGATTTAACACCTTCTCGCAAAATTAAAATTTCAGTGCAAGATCTTCCTAATTTAAAATTAGCAGATGAAGGATTTAATGTTCCAGAAAAGGTAGACATGCTGTTGGGAGCGGGAGTTTTTTATGAATTTTTGAAACCGAGTCAAATATGAATGAATAATCCTGATCTTATTTTCCAAAATATAGTTTTTGGTTTTATCTTGTCTGGAAGTATTACAACAGAGACTGAAAACAGGGTTCATTGTGGGTTGATAAAGGAAGAAGACAACTTAGATAAAACGCTTAAAAGATTTTGGGCACTAGAGAATATTGAATCTGATAAACCCCAAAACAAAGAATCTTTAATTTGTGAGAAACATTTTGTAGAAAACTATACACGAGATAAAACCGGTAGGTACGTTGTTAAAATGCCATTAAATGAGGATCCCGGACACTTTAGGAAGTTCTAAACGAATTGTAACGAGTAAATTAAATTCCTTTTGGAAACACGCTTAGTAAAGAATCCCGAATATTTAAAATTATATTCAGATTTTTTTAAAAGAATATCAACAGTTAGGACATATGGTTGAGATGAGTGAAAGCGAGGAGAAACAAGGATAATATTACATTCCTCATATTGGAGTATGTAGTATCATTTTGGAGTATATGTTCCTCATATTGGAGTAAAAGTAAGAAGTCGACTCCCTTGAGGGTAGTATTTAACGCTTCTTCTTTGACAACCAAAGGAAACTCTCTAAATTCTATACAGTATAATGGTGGCGTAATACAAGATGATTTATTCTCAATTATGCTGAGATTCAGGAAATATATTTTTGCTTTCACTGCAGATATACAAAAGATGTATCGAGCTATTTCTATCCATCCAAATCAGTGGAAGTTGGAAAGGATTTTATGGAAATAAGGCATTGATAAGCCAATTAAAAACTTTGAGCTAACCACTGTTATTTATGTTACTGTGAGTGCACCATTTTTAGCAATGAGGACACTCGTACAGCTGTCAAAGGACGAAAGAGATAAATTTCCTTTAGCAGCACCTGTGCTGAGAGAAGACATGTACATCGACGATATTCTTTTAATATACTGAATATTTTTATATACTTTCCCCAGTTATAATTATAGCAAAAATATTTATGCAGAAATTATGACTACTAAAATTGAACTGGAATGATGTTCTCCCCGAAAAGGAGGCAAAAGAATGGAAAGAATTCTTCACTACCTTGCAGCAAATTAACAACATTAATAGATGTAATTTATTACCATAGATGTATTTTATTACCAGATACAATCAAGATTGAGTTACATGGTTTCCCTGATGCCTCAGAGGCCGCCTATGGAGCAGTTATCTACTGTAAAGCCACATCAGCAACAAACCATACATCAGTGAGGTTGGTGTGCAATAAATCGCGTGTCTTCCCCATAAAGAAGAATACAATCCCAAGACTTGAGCTTTGCGCAGCAGTGTTATTAGCTAAACTAATGCATCGAGTGAAATCATCGTTAAAATTGGAGCTTACTGCTATTCACCTTTGGACCCATTCTATGATTGTGCTGTTATGGATCAAGAAAGAGCCACATCTGCTCAAGACATTTGTTGCAAACCGTATTTCAAAGATACAAGATCTGACTGAAATTGCACAGTGGCATCATATCGCTTCCGAAGAAAACACATCAGATCTCATATCTAGAGGTATGGCTGCCAAAAGACTGCAACTAAGTCAACTGTGGTGAAACGGGCCTGACTTCTTGATGAAGTACCCTATGAGCAATTACTGAAAAGGACCTGAAGCAATTACTGAAAATGACAGTAATGAACTTAAAAACTTTGCTGATTCTGAATCTTGCTGGCTTAAATCTAAATGTGAATAATTTTGTTAATGATTTATTTAATTGCAGTAATAAATATTTTAAATTAATTCGTATTGTAAGTTTTTGTTTTAGGTTTTACAAGAATTGTAAGCAAGAACAAAATAAGGTAGGTAATTTACAAGTGGGAGAATTGAGATCAGCTGAAGAAGCTTTATTAAAATCATTGCAGGGTGAGTATTTTATAAATGAGATAAATGGTCTTAAAAGTCAGGTATTGTTCCAAGAGATAGTTCTATTAAAAATCTTAACCCTTTCATTGACAGCAATGGACTGTTGAGAGTTGGAGGTAGATTAAGAAATAGCAATTTAACTTACGAGAAAAAATTTCCTATTATTCTGCCTTCTAAATATAAAGTAACATAGTTAATTACTATCATTTAAAATATTTGCATGTGTGTCATCAATGTTTGTTATATCATGTAAGACAAAACATTTTGGACTGTAAATGGTAGAAATGTTTGTAGAAAAATTGTAAAAAAATTGTATAACATGTTTTAAAGCTAATCCCATTGTATCTCAGCAAATCATGTGTGATTTACCCAAGGAAAGAATTACAGCTAATCTTACATTTAATTGTACTGGAGTTGACCTTTGTGGCCCATTCTTAATTAAGTACAAAAACCAGAGAAAAGGTATATATCAGAAAGTTTATGTGTGTATATTTATTTGTATGGTTACTAAGGCCATTCATTTAAAACTGATAACAGACCTAACATCTGAAGCATTAATAGCTACCTTGAAACGTTTCTTTGCACGAAGAGTTAAAGCTCAACACTATTTAGTGATAACGCTACTAATTTTGTAGGTGCAAATGCAGAATTAAAGAGGTTAAATAAACTAGTGAACGAACAAGATGAGCTTTTAGTTGGTTATTTGAGCTCTGAGAATATCGAATGGAAATATCTCCCTCCCAGAGCACCCAATTTTGGATGCCTCTGGGAGGTTGGAGTTAAATCTTTTAAGAGCCACTTCAAACGTGTCGTAAGCACTTTTGAACAATTTTTAACAGTTATGATTCAGATTGAAGGAACTTTAAATTCCCGACCATTGACACACTTGTCTTCGGACATTGATGATTTAGAAGTCTTAACACCTGGGCATTTTTTAATTGGTAGAGCAATTAATTCGATTCCTGAGCCAGGTATCACGGAAGTTAATATTAACAAGTTAAAATTGTGGCAACAGATCACAAAATTAGTACAAATTATCTGGAAAAAATGGAACTCCAATTATTAAAGTCATTTACAAAATCGATCTAAATGGCAGAGCTCTAAAAACAATACACAAGTTGGAGACATGGTCTTTATTAAAGATAATTTGCCTTGTTGTAATTGGGCGTTTGGTCGTATAATAGAAGTAATTTATGGTAAAGATGGAAAGGTTCGCGTGTGCAATGTAAAAACTCAAACTAGAACTTTCAAACGACCAATTACCAAATTATGTGTCTTACCAATACAAAAATGAGTATTGTCTTTATAGTTATTGTGTAGTATTGAAGGTGCTTCACATAAAATGTCATTATGTAACTGAAATGTTATATTGTATTGTTTTGAGTTATACGCTGATGTATACGGTAAATGTCTAATTATAATAATGATTTTTTATGTAATAGTACTTATTCAAAATTGTTTATAATATTTAAATTTCTTTATAGTATATCTTAATTACAATAGTTGAATGCTACGCATTGCAACGCGGAGCGGCATGTTCGCGCCTGCGCACCTGTAATGTAATCCGCGCACGCGCATCTGTAATGTTATGATCAGACGAGTTTGAGAATTGCCATCGACGGTGTACGAAGGCTGGTTACAGCTATGAGTTAATAATGAGTGATTGCAGTTTAATTATGGAAATTAATAAAGTAACGAACTAGCGTACTTATTATAGTGTCTGATTATTGGGATGGTCTTCTCTGAATTATACTTTATTTTGGTGTATGTTTCAACCGGTGGGAATAAAAAGGTAAAAAGAAAACAAAATACTTGAAATTTACAGACCATTTTCTTTTGAGCATTAAATGTTTTTTGATTGATTAATATACGAATTATTCTTAATTATATTTCGTTATAAGTATTCATTATAAGATGTTTACGTTTTTATTACTAATTTTCTTAAAATGGTAAAAAGTACAATAAAAGTAACAAAGTAAACGAATAAAAATTCTGTGTAAAGATAAATACAAAACAGGAAATTATTGATAACTGCAATTTTGTTCGAAGCGTCGTTGTTATGGCAAATTTTGTTGCAGAAGTTTCAGTACAACACGCGAAGAACTGGAAAGCTTCGGGGGACGAAGAGTTCTCCGGATATTCTTCTTTTGAATTCTTGTTTTGCGGGATCTGGACAACTCAAATGAGATTCAGATGTAATTTACAGTTCTAGAGTTAAGTAGAGTCACCAATTCTCGATGCCGCTGTCAAAATTCAGAGAGATAGAAAAAAACCCAAAGAAAAAAGGAAAATGCCTTTTATGAAAAACTTGAAAGATTGATTTAACAGCCAGAGAAATTTTATGTAAATAAATCATACAAATGTGTTATCGAATAGTATAAACTTTAACTCCAATTTCTAATAATCGCTATTTTTATGTAAATGTTCCTTGTAGAATATATGCCATCTAGAAATTAAAAATGCCACAAGTTTTCTATATTATTTTGCATGGAATGAATTAAACATATTAAAAAAACTTAAGAGAAATCGTTTTGTGCTTTTCTCTTTAATCCTTTTCTCCTTAGATTGTCATACTGACTGATATTTTAAACATATATTTCGAATGAAACAAAATTCTTGAATTATTTTGTATTTGACTGATTTCTACTATGGCAAATTATATTAGAGTTATCGTTCTAAGAAGAGGCACATCTTTATGCAGGATTTTCTAAGAAAAAATATGTTGTGTTTTCTATATACAGGGAAAATTCCACCGAATTATTTTAATTTATGATTAACATCTATGAAATAGAATCAAATGCAGTTCTTTACTTTGTTATGTTGCAGGTCACGTTTGTTATTTTAGGGCAAATTTTGAGCCGATAATTATATCATATGATTAAATAACTTAAATTAGGAAAATAATTCTTTGTTTGGGAAAAAAAATCAGAAGAAGCTTGGGTACATAAAAGCCTGGAGTGCTCAGGAATAAATTACTTATATCTAAGGGGAAGCTAAGTTAATAAGTTTATAAAATTACATGCAAGGACTTTTACCATATGTACATTCCATTTTGACCACATATTTTTAGTATTATTATAACCAAGAAATATTTAATTTTGTAAAATACCATAATGCTTGTTTATAATTAATGCTCAGAAAAGATTTGTAGCTAATACTTTATCTCACATTTTCTCTAGGGGACAAGACAGATCTCATAGAAGAAGCAATGGAGTTTCTTAATGATAACACTTGCATTCAGTTTGTTCCAAGAACTATTGAAAAGGACTACATTCGAATAGAAAAAGGCTCTGGGTAAAAGAATTCATAATTCGTTTAGAACCTCTTATACATAGGACGTTTTGCAGACAGATTTAGCTGCTATATCAGTTTGAATAACGTTTATAATATACACCATATTTTATATTTTTGCCCTTTTTATCTGGCAGAAAAGTATTTGATTAGAGGTATTTTCTTGGTAGGGTACTTTATATCTCTATAAGAGGTGAATATGAGTGTTCTTTGGGTGAGTTGAAATCTGTCTATAAGAGAGAAAGTTTTAAATGTCAAAATTTTTAAGTCTTATAAAAAATATATTATTGCATTCCACAATAAATTTGAGGAAAAAAAATCAACTTTTATAAACTTCTAAAATGAAAATAAATTATGCGGTATATTTCATTGCGAGTAATATTTAAGGATAATCAATAGCTGGTTTTATTTGGAGCGCTCTGAGACAAGGCGAATTGTATGACGTAATGGCATTATAACCTTCGAACTGAAGAACCAATCATGTTTCATATTGTAGCATATGTTTTATAAAATGTAAAAAAATCGCCCAACTAATCTCTTTTTATTATTCTTATTTTAAAAAAGAACGAAGTGTTTGTTTTATACTGTGTGAAAATTTCAAAACCTTTTAACAGATACATATTTCGAAGTTGAAAATTTAAAAGCGTGGGAACGAAATAGTCAAAATATTCGAGTGTTTTCAAAATTCGCCAAAAGTATCAGAAGCAATTTAAAAAATTTGATAAAAATCCCATTTAAAAATTTTTGATGCTCTATCCGATGGTTCAAAAAGTGAATTTCCGAGATTTGAGTTTTTTCGTTATACTGAGAAATATACAAAAAATGTTTAAACATAACATTTTTAAAAAATCTTAATCAAACTTTAAAAACGTGGCTTGCATTGTCATAAACAAAAAAACGTGCGTACAAAATTTGAGCTCGATGACTTAATCTGAAAGCAGGTCAAAAATCGATGAAAAACTTCCGACCATAGTTGCAGCGTTGCCTGCTAATGCAGGATGACGCGTTTTACGAAACTCTTGAAAAACATTGCAAAATTATTCAATCACCACTTCAACCTTAATGTAATATGAATCAACAGATGCAAGTAAGCTAGAAAAGCTCTGGCTGAGTTGAAATCTTCTGTTTATAAAAATTTTGAGCGAATCAAAGCTGTTAATTTTTTAGAAGCGTGTAGGGAGAGTTTGAAAGACGTCATTTCAAGGCCACATGCTATTGTAGTGGCGTCATCTGAGGTCACAAAGAACTAATGAATAGTCCTTGGTTTCTTCGAATTAATGTTTGGTTGTGTACTCTGATGCCTTTCTGAAGATGTTAGAAAATTAATTTAACTAAACATAAATACATTAGAGGCTAACCTGGGTGTAAGTAATTTGAAACATATTGGAGGAAATAAAGTTTTCGTTAAGCGGTTTTCCGAAAATGATCAGAAAGGACTTAGAGCCGCGATTAAGAAAAAATCTCCGGAAGTAATTACATCCTTGCCAAAAACGAGGAGTCCTGTTGTCCTTTCAGAGTGCTATCCTATTCATATCTTTATGAGGAAGAACATTCAATCTCGAATTGATTATGGTTAGGTCAAAGAAGCTAATTCTGGAGTGTATGCATCTAAATCTTCATAAATCTAAATCTGCGACCCAGCAGTTTATTTTAAATAATGAAACTGATAATACTGATCGCATGCTGGTTCACGAGCTTCCTTGTTGCAAGAGTTCTCTTCCAGGATACCCTGATACTTATAAACTTGATTCCAATTCCGATAATGTTAAGACGGCAATTATCGTTCGATCACGTGATGTTTCGGCTTTGTTGGTACGATTGTGTTCACTCATTTCATAATATTTTGAGTCCTCAAGAAATTTTGATTTAGATGCTCATAAGATTAGTCAAGTTTTTATGTACAAAAGTCTTAATCGACTGTTTAAGTGTATAGATTCCAATGCCAAATCTAAATTATGATTTAGTCCCTATTCAGAAATTCGTTGAGATAAACTGAGTGAATTTTGTTTCTGTCAACAATTTATTTGTTATTGCAGCTATCTCGAAAGCTGATCAAATGTTCGCGTTAAAAAAGCAGTTCAAATACCAGAATCTGTTGTACGGGTGCTCTATTGCAACTGATATTCGATTGCCATATAATCGAAACCCAGGATCGAAACCCAAGGTCATTATCATCTTCAACGACATACGAAACTGGTGCGTTGCTGCACTTCTCGTTGCTGCTAATAGATGGCGACATGAGCAAGCAGCTACATACCAAGCCAGCATTCTAACACGTGATGGCCACATTATACATTATAAACGACGATTATGAATCTACCATACGTGCAACTCAGGGTTCAATCTAATTGATGTTACAGTTAACAGTTCTTATCCAAGGTATTTCAAGTTGGTGTCTGTCTCAAAATGAACCCTGGTTCCTGCATAGAGCTGTTGAAGATCTTGGTTCTGCTCTTCTCCAGACATTTTTATTTTTAATGCCTGTTAAGAATCATGGTGTGCATAATGTTTCTTGGTTGTCTATTGACATTGCTTGCATGAGAAAGAGACATACAGCCTCTAGCCGAAGATTTCTGCGTTGCAGGTTTCCGACTATTAGAGAACTGTGTAAATGTAAATATCTTGAATATAGAACGATAGGAAATAAAATGCTTACTGACAATAAATCTAACTCCTATAAGATATTTCTTGAGACTACTGATGTTAGCAATGTGTGGGAGAAATTATGCATGTGTTGTTAAAAGAGAATTCGTGAAAAGAATTGAAATAACTGATATTTGTCTATGTACGGAAGAGACAACGAACTCTGTAGTGAGGATATAAATGCTGTCTTTCAGAAATCCTTCCGTTCTGATCCAGAGGAATTATAATCATTTACATAAGGAGTACCATTGGAGTACTGTTAATTTTTCTTTTGTTGATTCTTATTTTGTCTATGATCAAATTAACGCAGTTCTTTCTATGATGGAACAAAATAAATCGCCCGGTCCTGATTATGTATCAAATGAGATTATTAAGCAGTTTTACTATATGCTTCCTTCTCCTCTCCATAAACCTTTTAATATTTCTCTGCATGTTGGTATTTTTTCACGTGTTTGAAAGCATGCTCAAATGATATTTATTTCTAAAGTGTAGTGTTCCGTATTTGGATAAACTTAGATGTATAAGCTTAATTTCTGCTCTAGATGATAAACTTAAATGCATAAGCTTAATTTCTGAAAAAGCGTTTTTTAACAGAATTTGTTGGTATTTGGGCCGAGGAGATTTTCTATTTGGTGATCAGTACGGTTTTATATCCTAGAGAAGTACTGAAAACGTTATTTACACTTGAATGAGATTGTTCAGAAAGGTAACAAGAAATATTTCCCCATTAGTTTGGTTTCTCTTGATATAAACGGATCCTTCGAGAATGCGTGGTGGTTTTGTATTCTTAACCTTCTTAAAAATGTAAAACTACCAATGAATACGTTTTGACTTGCTAACTTTTAAATGATAGGACAGCCAAACTGCAATTGATCTTGGGTTTGTGATCTGTCGCCTTGAAAGGGGTTGCACTCAAAGCTCAGTTTCATGACCTGCGGTTTGAAATATTATTTTTAATGAACTCCTCTCAATGCTTAAAAATGTTGTCTGTTGCAATACTATATATAGCCTTTTCAGATGATACGTTGGTTTGCTTCCAGAGTAGGGATCTTACTTCTACTTTTTTTTACGCACAAGAGGCTTTAAACCTTGCCTCTGATTGGTAAAAAGATTTTAAAATTGACTTTAATCTTGAAAACACAGAAGTCATGATTATTGAAAAGCGAAACATGTGTTCTGATGGATTTCAGTTTTTTCTCGATGGAACTCTATTGGCTGTGATAAAGTAAATGAAATATCTTGGGGTTTTCCTTCATTGTAAATTTTCTTGAAAGTGACATTTGACTTACGTATCAGAGAAATGGTATAAGTTACAACGCGGATTAAGTGGAATTGCATGTAATACGTACGGTAATAATTTCAACGTACATTCGCTGATCTATAAGTAAAGAATTGAAATCTTCATAATGTACGGTTCTAGAGTAATATCTTGGGGTAGATGTAATATCTTGGGGTTTCCCCTTGATAGTAAATTTTCTTGGAAGTGACATTTAACTTACGTATTAGAGAAATGGTATATGTTACAGTTTGGGTTAAGTAGAATTGCATGTAATACATACGGTAATAATTTCAACCTAGTTCTAGAGTTTGGGGTATGGTGCTTAAGAGGAAGAGAAATTATAAATATGTGCGACGCATTCAAAGGCAGATACTTTTGCAGGTCATTTGTGGTTATTTTACATAACTTATAAGTCTGTTTTTGCAGTTTTTAGTTTCCTTCAATTGGTATTGCCATTTTTCGTATTTCCTTTAGTGAAAATCTCTCTGCTTCGTCTGTTCCTGGTTAGGATTTTGTTTGTCCTCTATTTGTTCTTCCTTATCCCTCAGAAAGAAATTCTGTGAATATTATTCAATTTAGCAATGAAATTGCAGATGATTTCCCTGTAACTTGCTATACCAATTGGAATAAATTTGATAGCAAAGTTGGTTTTACATTTGTTGTCGTCGAAAGTGGTCTTCAATTTGAGCACCTTCAATTTAGGATTCGTGCTGAAAGCACATTGTTATAGCTGACATTTTGTTTAAATTTTGTCATTAAATGGATCATTGAACAAATTAGTGTTGTTTCATGCTGTCTTATTTGTACCGATTCTCTTTAAACCTTGGAGACCCTAAAATGTATTTCTTCTTTTAATAACATAATCGTCGAGATTCAAAGACAACTTAAAAGCCTAAAAGATAAACACAATTATGTTGCTTTTGCATTTTTCATGGATATACGGGTATCGTTGGGAATGAACTGGCAGATTTTTCTTGCAAACACTGCTACTACGTGCGAGACTGAAATTTTTGACAATATCCCTAAAGAAAGTCGAATAAAAGTATTGTGGAATTGTGGAACAATGATTACATTAGTTCAAATAAAGGAAACTTAACTAAGAGATTTTCCCTTTCCATAAAAATGAGATTTTCTTGTCATCATTTTTTTATAACATGAGCACATTCCTTACTGGCCATGGAAACTTCAAAAAGTCAAAAGTCTTCAAAAATTTGTCCTCCTGGTTTTCATACGTTAATTTCCGATAATTGCCTTTGACTATTTTTGTAAATTGATTGTAAATTATTGCAGTCCTTTGTAAGTTTGTTTTAAAATTTTTCCTTTAATGTTTATTTTTCATACTTGTAACATATGTAAGTCCCATGTGATACTTTGGGATACAGGAGAAATTGTTTCTGAATTTAATAAAAACAATTTCCGACCATAGCGAAAAACACTATGAAGGAACTAAATAAAAACGCATAATAATAATAAATGTTCAAGTACTCTGGTTTTTTGAATATTTGGATAGACTGCAATCCATTCAGTCTGAAAATATTTAAAATTCTATTGCATTATGAATACAGAAAGGTTTTTGGAGCAGTAAAGAAAAACTTAGCTCCTGGGATAATGGGACTAATTTCTTTATAACAGTTGATATAATACTACATTATATTTGAACTGATCTCAGTAAAATTATTTTTTCACTATATTTCAGATGCAATTCGGAATTAGGAAGAGGAGATGGAGGAGAACGGGGTCTTTCTCTTGGTGATGGTTGCTACAGTTTGGGCACGGTCTTACACGAGCTAATTCATTCAATTGGATTTAATCACGAGCAAACCCGTTCTGACAGAGATGACTATATCACCATTCACTGGGAAAACATCAAGGAAGGTAAATAAAATTAATTACATAAGTAATCGCTTCCAATGAAATATTTATGTTTGTCCAAATTTATTTGCAAAACAGGTGTTTCTAAGATATTTTCAAATGCATTTTCTATGAAAGGTCAATAATACATATCAATTACATACGCTTTCTGTATTACTTTGTGACACTAATTAATACATGTTGATTACAAACACACTAATCGTGACATTAATGTTGATAAAAAAGACATGTTTAATTTTAGAGTTATATAAAAATATTAAACTTATTAGTCTTTCTCAATAATTGCCCAAACAGAATAAGGATTATATTTTCCTTCAGCTATAGAAAACTAGCGGCTCCAAAATATTATCTGATCTTCGACTCTCTAAATAAGGAAAGATTTGGTTTATATCTGTGATTATTTTATCCTAAGTTTTAAAAAGTAAGTGAATAAAAGGAAAAAAAAATGCTCCGCTTTTATTTCATTTCGAATAATCCGCGTTATGCATTTTTCAATGCTTCTAGAAAATTTTATGTAAAAAAAAAAAAAAAAAAAAAAAACTCGTTCTAAGCTATTCAGGTATTACAATTTCGAAAATCAAAAGAGACGATATAAAAAGGGGTTTTATTGAAATATAAGTTGTTAAAATGTATATTTTTTAGATTGGAATCTTATTCACATCTTTCTTGTATTTTATTCAATTTTATATGTATTTTTTCATTTACTAAAAGACACGAACCTTGCCTAACAATTGAAATCCTTTTTACATTCGGAATTCTTTATAATGCATTATTTCTAGCAAAATTAACTCTTTAGTAATGAAGATTTTAGAAACAATTTTAAAAGTTTAACAACTTTAGTTAGTGATTTATTAGTTCATTCTCAACTTTGCAACATGAGAGATTAAGGGAGTGAGAAAGAAAGCGTGAGCATTCAATTTGCCTATAACCTGCAGTGAATAAACACCATCACAAGTTTGAGAAACAGCAAATTTGATGGTCTCGTGCACCTCTTTCTTTGTCATCGACTACAGGTCGACTTTCGGGTCGAGGGATTGTCATACTTCGCTATATTTTATGCCATAGCTATGCTAATCACCAAACATTCAAAACGTTTTCCGAGATTCTACCCAGAGTTTATTAGTATGGTGTCTACCACACTAACAACTATACTGATTGAAGAGTTTGATTTTAAATAGTGTTTACACTTTTTATTTTATAATTGCTATCTGTCTCTTTCTTTCGGTAACTTTCCTCTTCAGTTTGCTCACTAGGTGGAGCTGTTCGTAATTTAATAGGTGGAGCTCAGTGGGTGAAAATGTGAGATTAAAACTTATTAAGTTATTTAAGATAAAAGAATGCTAAATTCATTGTAATTAAAATGTCAAACAATGTACTTCCATAACGAAAGACAGCGACAAATGTTTAGTTCGAAATATACTACATTTTTTGCTTTAAACTAGACGCTGATGTTTGCATATTATAAAATTTCTGAGTCCTTGATTCTTATTCTGTACCGTATGACTTCGTGTCTTTAATGTTTTTAACCTGATATGGCAACCTGATTTGCTACCTTAGGGCTGTCGATTTTTTCTTGAGTACTCTCGGCAGTAATCACGTGATTAAAACCAAATCATATTCTAAATAATGACTTTAGTTGTGTTGTACATCACAGCTAAAATATAGTATATAAAATTTAAATAATCTGTATCTTTTTGAAAACACAAATAAATATCTGCCCTTGGCTTATACTACTACAGTTATATCATAATATAAAGTTCTGTAAAATAGTTGATTCGATTTCAAGTTATTTTTCTTCTAAAACTGATTAACACAGTATCACAGGTAATGCATGAGAAAAAAACAGCTAATTTAATTACGGGGTTTTAAAGTAACGTTCTTTGATCGCAAGAAAAACATAAAGAGGATAATAGTTTTTAAAATTATGTAGCTATACGAACAGAGATAGCACAAGCCTTTTTTTTATCTCATACACAAAGTAAAAATTGTAGGGTGTAATATATGTGATGACTTAAGAGCTAGTTTTGAACCTTTAAGTTGTCAGTTTAGTGTAATCTACTTCCTCTCAAAGGAGCAATCAATAGAAGAAATGATATGTTCTGCATAAATATTTCTGTTGCATTTTACAGTGCAAAGATTATTTTTCTGAATCGACGATTAATAAGCACGAAACTATGCTTGCATGAAAAATAACATTCACTGGGCATATTTTACAAGACTTAAACTTTCGCGTTATTTTTCTTTGCCGATAATATATACAATTTGGGTTTTAAGCAACTGAATCTGACACAATTATTGCGGAATTTATACCATTCCTTGAGTGTCTGGCTTAATGTACACAGGATAAACAAAGCCTGCTTTAAAATTAATTCCTTATCTATGAATATGGATCCTATATTCGAAAAAAGGAAACAAATCAATCCTTTACTACACAACATTGTTGGCGTGAAAACCGCAATTCTAGTTTATCTTCTACCAGTACCATTCAAAATACTTCCTCAGGTGGTAAATTAGACTTTTTGAAATTGTCCATAACTATGAAAATTATCTCAATATTAGTCAATGACCTTAAGGAATTCTAAACTTGCTTTTCACCAGTGTATAAAGTGATAAACTCTTAATTTGTTTCCAGTTTCTATCTTTAGACCGCATTTGCTTGCTGATATATTATGCTAAATTTCGTTATTTCTTCCTTACACTTCACTGTAGAGGGAGTCATTATTTAATTTACTAAGTTCTTAAAAGTTCTTTAATTTCACTTTTTGTTTCTGATACTCATTGTCTTTCATTTAATAAATCTAAAAAAAAAAACGATAGATTACAACTCCTGAAAGCGTTTCTGCTAAAATGAAACTCAGCGTCAAATAACGTTGTTTATCTATATTGGACTTTGTTGGGAAAGGGTTTTATGTAGCATCAAAGCACTTATAAATCCCATTTTTTAACTCTACATTTGAAGCTCATATTTTGGAAATTATATGCTTTGAGTCATAAAGTTAAAATATATATATTATTTCAGGTAGTGAGCACAATTTCGAAAAATTGAAACCCATGGAAAATAAGCTTTTGTTAGAATACGATTACAACTCTATTATGCACTATGGATCTCTAAGCTTCAGCAAAGACAAGAGAAGAGGACTTAAAACGATGACTGCTAAGAAGAAAGGCTTTCGGTTGTTACCACCGAGAGAAAAAATGCCGACTGACAGTGATATCAAAAAAATAAATTTGCTTTATAAATGCTCATTCTGATCATAGATGAACTGTTAATTGATTTTTAATAAAAGCATTTTTAAGTTTAAAAAATTATTTCAATAACTGAAAATACATAAAATCTGTGTGAGTAATTGGAACAAAAGGAGCATGTAGAAATTATATACTTTGAGAATGAGATATTAAGACACTACCCATAAAATGAATTATATTAATATATTTGTAATTAAGCTTTTATCGGCTGCCTTCCATATTTTATGAGCTCTGTAGTAAATACTGTACAAGAACTTAGGATAGGAAGTTTGTGTCTTGCTCTTGAAGTGATTTATTTCGCAAAGTGTTTATTTATCAAATTATAATATTTATATGGTGTTATTAAACTTTGTTTAACGCGAGTTTAAATTCATTTAAAATATTAGCTTTTATTTTATTATTAATATTTTTCTGGTTTGAGCTCTTAATGAAGCGTATAAATAAACGTGTATATTAATTACAGCTCGCTTTTATACAGTCTTGATTATAAAACCACGGTAATGTGAATTTTAAACGCGAAGAAAATTACATCAAAATGTAACGCAAGACTTTTCTTTCTAATAAATATCATAATTTATAATAACATAAAAATAATTTCTAATAAATTATAATAATGTTTAAGACATGTTTGAAAGAGAGGACTCTATAAATCCCTAGTGCTCAAGTCTGTCACCCAAATTTTCAAAAGGCATTTATTCTTCGTTTCTAACTTATTATTTTTGTTTCATCAGCAGCAGGCGGCTCTTTATGTTGTCTCATCAACAGTACGCTGCTCTTTATGATTAAACTTGGAAAGGCTATTTTTACAGTAATCCCAGATAACAATGACTCAATTCTGGTATTAGTATAAAATTTTCGTTTGCACTTAAGCGTCTGGATGAGAGGACTTAGGTGACACTGCAGCAAAATTTGAAAATATTTTTCGAAAAGTTTAAATGTAATTTTCACTGAAAAGAAATAGCACTATGCGAAAATAAACTGTCCTCCCACCTTTTCTTTCCCTTGCTCAGTTTCCGGTTTAAACGAACAAAATATAAATAATACTTACAGTAATAAATGTGTAGAGACAGCAGGATTTTTTAGGAAGATGGAGAGATATATGGTCACTTTATTTAACCTGTTCCGCCAAACTAAGTTAATGGCACTACAGGGTTAGGAAGTCATCCTAGTCATTGCTAGCATTCTGACGGTTAAGCCGCCTTTTTACATTTTACATTAATCTTCAGTTTCTTGGATGTGAACAGTCTATTCACAGGATATATGATGTAGTCGAAAGGAAAGAACTGCTGTCGAAGGTGCTCTGTCAGAGGTTAGGAGAGCAGGTAATAAAGTGTGTCTTCGTCTTCCCCACGAAGACCGCAAGAACAGTTGGCACTACAGTTATCTGAGGAATCGCTTGTAATACACGGGTAACTTCCCATGGTTGGTTGGCTTGGAGGAAGAGTCGGTTGCATTTAAGCCTCTTGAGAGTAGGTATTGGGAGGATGTTGTAAATAAATCTTAATGTCTCTTCTTCCTGCCATCATGATGACCATGTCGCTTGGAATGTTGCTTTGAGGAACCTTTTCGCAACTTCTATGGAAAGCGGAATTTCCTCGTCAATTTCTGGTTTCAGAGCTGCGGTCTTAGCTAGTTCATCAGCTCGTTCATTGTCTTTCTGCCCGGAGTGTCCTTTTATCCAGTTGATCTTAAAAGGGATGGAGGAACCTAACGTCAAGAGGATCTCTCTAAGTGCTGTCGTGTGCCAATGGTTTGGAGGAAAGGAATTCAGCGCAGTCAGAACGCTCATGCTATCTGTGAAGATTGAAGTGTGAGCTGCTGGTTGTGTACCTAACCATAGTGCTTGTTCTTCGATTGCGTCTTATCTCGGACTTCCGCAAGATGTGATACCCACGTGAGCTTCTTATTAAGCGTAAATCTGAGGTATTTAAAGGTATCATGGTGTCGCAGTAGACGCTCTTTCCACTTTATGGGTGGTGGATTCGCATCTATTATTGAACCCTTTGGAAAGACTATCATCTGTGTCTTTTCAATGCTGAAACACAGTTTGTTGTTTTGACTCCATTTTTGTAAGCAATTTAAGTGCTACGTCTGCTTTACGCTCTATTGTTGTCTATTGCCTCCATCTGTTATGAGTATAATATCGTCGGCGTAAGCTTGTATCTTGGCATCGTCTCAAAAGTTGATGTTTAGCACTGAGCCTGCAATTATGTTTCACAGGATGGTTCCAATATTGAACCCTTGTGGGGCTCCTTTGTGGTAATTCATCGTAATATTTAAGGTGTCTCTTTTGTAGGTTACTTGATGTTCTGTGAGGTAGCTTGTGATCAGTTGGTAAAGATGTTTTGGACATCGCAGGTATTTCAATTTAGTTTTGAGTGCTGGCCACCATAGTTTATTGAATGCTGACGCTACGTCAAGCCATATTACACATATATGAAGGTTATTTTGTCTGTTATTTAAGATGATGTCTTGTACGCGTTTGAAGGCGTCGGTGGTGCAAGCAGGTGAGATGAAAAATGAGCAACGCCTTCGCCGGGAATCGAGCCAAGGACCTTTGTAATACCACTACACAAATAGAGTGCAGACCACTACACCACGAAGGCATGCCAAGAAGGCGGGAGAAATACTTTATAAATGGATATGCTTTGAATTTGAACCCATGGTAAAAAAACTGCATTCAAGTAACTAGATACCAAGAACGCACAGTATTTGAAAAGTGATACAGCTGTTTGTAGTGAAGAATGCGAAATCCCATTTCGGGACTAGTAGCCATTCGGGCTAACTCTCTTTTGAGCTAATAAAGTATAATGATATGTAAACATAATGATAAATATAAATAAATCATGACTTAACAAAAAAAAAGTAATTGCAATTTGAAATCTTCAGATTACATTTTGTAAAAATGTAAACCATCATAAAATTTAATTAAATGACGGATTCTGCATCCGTTATGTAACATGCGATTAGAAACATGTTTTATAAACTAAAGAAAATTTTCAAAAAGTTCATAAAAGTTATCATTAATGAATGATATAAATTAAATCTATTTAATTTATGTAAAATATGTACACCATTTAAAAGGAAAATAAAGAAGTAAATCAGTAAGAAATGCATTTATTACTTTTAAATCATTCATATTGTTAATCGTCCAGGTCGTGATTAAATTTGAAAAATATATTATACATGTTATGCTGTATTAAATGGGAAAACGCTGAGAATCTGGTGTGTTCGAAGATGTATCGAAGATACAGGTGTCTTAATTTACATCTGCCAATGATTCTCTCTCATACCATCTGTCAGTTTTTAAGGCATTGGCGCGAATACAGATTTTATTTTGCAAGAAATGATTTTACGCAATACCTAAGAAAATAAATTCAAATTTAATATTAAGAAATAAATTAAAATTAAATTACTATGTCCACTTGGCAGTATTTTTTATTCAGCACATCCATGAAAAATGTTCTGTTACTCTTGACCATTGAAAACTTTATTTTATTTCAAATAATTTGCCTTAGCATGGAATGTGAACTCGTAAATGTGACAAATTTAACTTTCTTAAAAGTAAGTATATATTTGGCCTAATTTTCATTTATTTTCAATTTAGATGTTTAATTATATATCATTTTTAAATATAGACTTTTGTGGTGTTAATATAATTTCTCCAGTAAATTAGTTTTATTTATTTATCATTTAATTATTAATTTATTTTTAATGAAATTTTTAAATAAATCGAGGGAAATATAATATTTGATAATGCTTTGGGATCATGTATCCTTGTGGATAAATTCCATGAATAAAACTATAACCCCTTCTTTTTTATTACATATTGCATCTAATTTTATGTAAAGGAGACCTTAAAAATTTAAATCTATGCAGTAATGGAAACTGATCAAACCATATAACTGATGGAGTTTTAATGTAATTTAAAATAACTGACAGAATTTTAATGAAATGCTTGAAAATGAATTACTGCCAGATTCTCAATGAATACTAAAGTTGCTCATAATGTGTAGCAAAGACAACGAAACATACTAGATTTTCTGAATATGAAATTTATTTTTATGAACAAATTATTATAAAAATGAATGATGAGTGAACTGTTAAGATATGAGAATAAATAAAATGAACTGAATAAAAATAAACTGAGATAATTAAGAATAAAAAATAATTTTTACATCTAATAAAATTTTTGTATGAAATATGAAATCTGTTTTTAACTCTTAATGAATTCATTTTTTTTGAAAGAACTAATGAATGTATAACTGTGCAGAAAAAATTTTATAAAGAGTATAATTTTATATTTATAATTTTATATTTATAATATAATTTTATATTTATAAATTTAATCTTATCATGTTAAAACCAATGTTAGGAAAAGATGCATTTTAATGTTTGGAAATTGCTTCTAACTATTATTGTTAACATTTTTTAAACTAAAGCTTTTAGAGGTGAAAACTAAAAGTTTCATTCAGTATACTTATTAGTACAATTAAGAATTCCTGATTTCGTTTATTTTAAGAAGCGAAATAATATTTTCAATTAATATTCTAATTTTAATTTTAATTTATTACATTAGCTGTGTTTATAATATTTTTGCAAATATGCAAGTAAATTTTTTAAATAAACAAGATACTTCGTGGTTTGCCTTTGTAATTACAAAATATGACAATATTTGTTTTAAAATGCAATTTGTAAGTGACGGAGTATGTTAATCTAACTTTTTAAAATTCTTTTTATAAAAAATTATCCGAATAAATTGTGATGTGTGTGTTCTTTGATGTGGAGATATGATCCCTTTATTGAGAGATCAGACTTTCGAATTCACTTAAATTTATTTATACGCTATCGGTTAAAAATTGTCATGTTCTGTAAAGAGACACACCAATACCTCCATTAATTATACTTTCGTTAAAAGTTTCTTTAAAATGTAGATTTATAGCAGAAGTGAAAATATAAAGTACGAAAAGGGAAATGCTATCCCCTATATCACCAGTTTTTCAAACCAAACAAAGATTTTAATTCTTTTATCTCATTTAAAAATCATAAATGCCCGGAGAGAAATTTCTTCGCCTTAAATATGAAAGGAAATATCCATCCATCGACTACATGAAGAATCCATCATATTAGGACAATAAATAAATATATATCATTATTATATCTTAATTATGAGTTTTGTGTAAGTAAAATGCATTTAAATTAGAACCTATTTGTGCATGGAAATAAGTTAAATAATTTACTGGAGGAACAAATATACAAATAAAATACATATTTTTAAAAGTATCTTAACAAAACACAAAAGATATATATACTTTATTTATTGCATAGTTCATATAGTTAGTTACCTAGAACTACATTTTTAAATCAATGTAAGACTCAAATAATCAGCGAGTTTTGTAAATTAATTGAAAACAAAAGCTAAGTTTCAACTTTCCCTAATTTTGGAAAATATGCTGTGTTGAAATAAATTTCTAAATGTTAATATATACATTTTCCAATTCATTTACAGTAAGGATACGAAATTTGTCTTCTTAAAGTTTTCTTTGGAGTAAATTACTGTTTATATTTTTATGATAAATACATTTTTGAAATAAAAATTTATTTCTTAAACGAAAATCTACATTCATGTTTTAAAATTATATTCTATGTTAAATAATCTTCACCAATATACAACATGAACCTTGAAATGGGCGTTCTTTGTAAAATTTTTCTTAATAATTATTTTTACTTTCAACTCATAAAATCTGATAGGACGTAATAAAAGAATCTATTTAAGAAGTTTCAAAGAACAAAGCGTCTATTTAATATTTTAATTCAAAAGACCAAACGTACCTTTATTACTTGAAATACATCCGACAATTGAACAAAAATATGTACAAAACTCAATCCATCCCATGTTTTGTCGAATACGTTTGCTGAACAACTCACCTTATTTGAACTTATTTAACATTGCACAGTTATGCACCTTGATCATGAAATCTCCTACTCGGATTTGATGAATTAAGAAGAACAGGTTTGTCATTTTACGCGTCAATAAGTTTTTATGTTTACCACCTAAGCATTTCCACAAAAGACTGAAAAAATTCGATTGTTTCGCTCCTTCAGTCATGCAGTAATTTTATCTGTCAACACATCCGTTCGTAGTTTAACAGTAGACTACGGTCAGTTGCATGTTTTGATATCCGCATTTTCTCGTAGCTACTGAAAGGTTTATTTACTCTTATTTCTTCATTTGCTATCAGTTTAGTAAAGATGTTAATTGAACATCTAAACATAAATATTCCCCTTTCTTTGTATTAGTATCTATATATTTTTACGCAATGGTAAAGGTCTTTCAAAAATACTTCATTCCATTTGTGCAGAATCTAGTATTAAATCGCCTATTTTATATTTTTTAAGAATTTACAATTAATAGTTCAGTTAACAGTCGAAGAGCTTACAATCTGAATTATTGAGACCTAACTAAATTCAAATGTGTATAGGGATTTTAAAATAAAATATAACTGTATTTTTAAACGACTCGAGCTCAAATTCTGTCGAGCGGACTGGCGCAGGTGAGGTTTTCGTATTTATCCGATGTGTAATGTGAATACGAACAAGTTTCCTTTAGAAAGCCCCCCCCCACACTGACATTCCTCTCCTTAGGTATATAGCTATCGAAAGCATTGCAGTAATAATCTAAAAAATGTAATCAAATCTTTTCCAAAAAATCATCTTAAAATTAGGAAAAAAGAAGCTTCGATAATATTCAAAATCCAATTTTATTTCCCTGAAAATAAATAAATAAAAAGTGAAAACACTTTTTATTTATTTAAATTATTAACAATTATGTAACAAAATAAGCTTTAACCTGTGCTTTACTTCCTCGAGCTTTGGGACTGATTTCTTGTAAATATTAAGTTAAATTTATTTCATTTTTCTCGAGAATCAGTACTGATTTTCTTGCAAATCATGCATTAAATTTAGTTCACTTATCTTCAGTACTTCACAATAAGATTCTCTAGCGCAATTGCTAAGCAATAAGTCGTTAAGTAATCTAAAGCGGAAAGGTTTCTAGTATTGTTTGGCTCATTGGATCCTTTCTGAAATCATTTTTGCGTTTTCTCAGCGTTCTCTACTCTTGTAACAGTTATACACTAGAAATCCTACGAATGAAATCTGTCGGCATTAATTGTTGTAAATATTTAAATATTTTTAATTGTATTGTTGTTGTATTATATATGATTTTACTTAACTTATTGCTTTTAGCAAGAAAATTTGAGTGTTTATTTTGTCTTAATCGAATTTGTGACCACACCGTTTACATTTAAATATTTATTCCTTACCCAGAGTTGTATATTTTTCATTTTTGAGTGCAATAACGTTTTAATGAAAATAACTCAAGTAGAAAGCGAGAAATGGACAAATGTGTTCCCGAAAGTTTTTGCGATATTATGCAATTTCTTTGTAAACTAGCTTACATTTTGTAAGATCTAGGAAACAGTTTCGAAGCTCTACGATCGAACCCAAAACGTTCTTATAGCTATCCATCTATAAGCATTTTACCTTTGTAACGTTCCTCACTGCGTAATTCTAAGTTACTGTTGGAAATCAAGAATCTTAGGAACTGATAAGCGAATAATCGCTTGAGTTCGTGTGACAGGAAACAACAAGATAGAAGAGTAAGATAACCCTTTATTATTCCAACTAAAGTTTAACAAAACTTCGTCTTGGAATGTACAATAAAGTCGACATTTAGGACACTAAGAATTAAACTAAACTAAACTAAATTAAACCAAGCTTGAACTTAAGAGACTAAGAATTAAACTAAACTAATCTTCACTAAAGAGATATAGCCGAAGCTATCAAAATTCTAACAGAGTTGGCCCCTTACCGTTGATAGACTGCGAAGCTATCAAGGGGCTAAAGTACGGCCGAGCGTGACAATAGCTTACGAGAGAGTAGCCTAAAAAGACGGATGTGTGCAGCCAGAGTACCTGGTATCTCTCTCACTAAGACCGAAGAACTTAAACAGTTAAATACCGCTTTTCAAATCAAATTTGGGAACTTTGTAGCAGCTGCATTGCTTGATACAGGTGCAAATTTAAGCTTGATACTGCCAGGCACATTGCAGGTAATAAAATCTATACAAAGATTAATTACTTAATTAGATCTACAAGAATACATCCGCTAAATAATGCTGCTATCCCATATTTATCTGCTGTAAACTTAAAATTTCGTTTAGGAAGTAAATGGCTTGCCAACCAATTTTTTGTTACACAACATAATTGGAATACAAATTATCAAATGATTTTGGGGGTATGATTTCATTCAGAAAATAAGATATTGATGCAAATAAAAATCAGTTAATTATTGATAACACCTATTTTGATCTCCTAGACAAAAGCAAAAACTGTACAAACAGTAATGTAGAAAAGGTAAATAAGAATAGTCAACCAGATGAATCAGGTATTGTTAGGGTAGTATTAAATACCAAAAGTTTTCCAAATACTGCAGAGATAGTAAAATTAAGCATTCCAGCTAATATGCAGAAAGAATAGCAAATAATGTTCTCACCAGATAGACGAAAAATGGGCAAAATAGGTATGACTGACTCAATTCATGAGATAAGTGAAATGCAATATATTTTTACCATAATTGAAAACAATTCAAATTCCACAGTAATTTTAAGAAAAAGTGAAGAGATTGGTAAGGTATATAAAGTAGAAGAAAAGCAATTTGAAAAGCCTAGAGAGCAACAAAATTTACAAATTAATCATATAACTTTAAAAGGAATTAAGCCCAGATGATTTCGACTTAAGTCATTTAGAAATAGAACAAAAAAATAAAATGATTGAAATATTCATGAAAAATTCAGCTGTGTTTTCAAAATCGTACACTACTCTGGGTGAGACTGATGCTGTAGTGCCACAATTTAATTTGTTACATAATTTTCCAATTCAGACCATACACTATTCCTCGCATTGCTAAAAAATATGCACAAGAGGAGATAGCCAAATTATTAGAAGCAGGTATTATTGAGCCATCTACATCGAGTTACAGCTTTCCAGTAATTTTTGTCAAAAAGAAATCACCATCTAATGCTGATCCTAGTAAATTAAAATTTAGAATGGCAGTAGATTATAGATTGCTAAATTGCATAACTGAATCATATCAAATCTGTTTACTTAAGATTTCAGATATTTTGCATAATATAGCAGGAAAAAGTTATTATTGTGTGCTAGATCTTAAGTCGGCAATTTTCAGATAAAATTAGATAAAAAAGATAAAGAAAAATTATCATTTTGTACAGAACTTGGAAATTTTCAACCAACTCGGTTGCTCTTTGGTGCAAAGAATTCAACTGCTTATTTCCATACTTTAATATCAAAGCGTTTAGGTGAATTGCAGGGTCCAAATTTACAATATTTTCTAGATGACATAATTAACTGTAGCAGCTACGAGTAACAGTATAAATGAGCTAGTAATTATTCTACAAAACGTGTTTGATATGTTAAAAAAATTTAGGTATGATAAATTATTTTCGACACCTAATTTTTAATTATGCATAAATTGTAAAGCCAAAAGTTAACAAGAAAGAATATACCATTTGTGTGGAATGAGAGATGCCAAAATGCTTTAGATAAAATACAAGAATTAATTTTAGAAAAACCCACAATAAAGAATATAGACAATGATAAACCTTTGTATTTAGTAACTGATCCTTCTAGATCAGCCATTTGTGGCATATTAATGCAAAAGAACGATAATAAGTTTTTCCCAGTACAATTTTAATCAAAAATTTTAACATCTGCTGAGGCTAGATATCCTTCACTCAGGAGTTATTATTGTGTGCTAGCTTTATGCAATCTTCAGATCAGTAAAACAATTTCACGAACATCCCTATGGGAAAAAATTTGTAATATTAACAGATACTAAACCTCTGACTTTCCATATTAATCTTGACAAGCAGCCAGATATTGTAGCACGCTGGTTGTTATATCTACAGGAATTTTAATACACGATGGAGCATATTCCTGGTTTCAAAAACCCAGCAGATTACTTGTCAAGAGTTTCAGATGATGTAGTAGTAAACAATGTAAATATATTTAGCATTAATGATAATTTGTCTATTCAAAACATAATTAGTAAACAGCAAAGTGATCCAGACATAAAAACAATTATAAAAAAATTGCTGGATAACCACGAAGAATGTGTAGAACAATATTTTATTGATAGTCACACAGAGGTATTAATGATAAAATTAAAACCTGTAAATGTTAGAAAGAAAGACAGAAGTATACAGAATAAAATCCCAATACCTAAGGCATTAGTAAAAGATGTATTGCAGACAGTTCATGAGCCTCACTTTAGCATTCAAAAGACATATGAGTTTGTGAAAGCAAAATACTATTGGAGAGGTATGTACAGTGATACGAAAAGTTTTATAGAAAATTGTTCAGATTGCTTACAAAATAAGACTAGACCACACAGCACTTTGCCACGTCTAATTCCGAAGAAAGATCTTGCTCCTGGAGAAATGATAACCATAGATATAGTTGGTAAATTACCAAGATCCATCGATAATAAGTTTTATGTACTCACTATTATTGATCATTATCCCAGATATTTGGAAACAGTTCCATTAAACAACTGCACGTCTCAGTCCATCATAAAATCTTTAAATGATTATTTTGCCAGATTTGGAATTCCTAAAATTTTGTTGTCAGACAACGGTTCTTATTTTCGTGCCACAGAATTTAATCAATTTTTAAAATCACTTAAAATAGAGCACAGAAAAAGTTCAATTTATTATCCACAGTCAAATGGGTTGATTGAAAGAGTACACAGGGTTATGAAGGAATCAGTTGCAGCAATATCAAACAAAATATTTGAATGGCCACAAAAAATACTGATATTTAAACTGTATTAGAATAATGCTAAACATTCTGTAACTCAATTTTCACCAGCAGAACTATTTTTTGGTTGAACGTTAAATACTCCCATAAATAGCAATAATTCTCTTAAATTAGCAGAAGATTTCTAGGAATATTCCAAAAGATTAAAGGAACAATTAAGTAGAGATAAAGAACAAGTAAAATTGAATCAGGATGAATACTTTAATTGTGCAAAAAAATATTTGAAAGGAAGAAAGATTCCAGAATTAAAATTAGGGGATAACGTTTTTATGCAAGAATTTACTGAAAGAAGGGTGTTACATCCAAAATACAAGGGACCATATGAGATTATTAAAAAGCTACGAAATGATAATTATATAATACAATTAGATAACAAAACTACTAAAGTTCACGTAAGCAAATTGCTTTTACATAAGCCTTCAAGAATAGATTTGACAGAAAATGAGGATTAGGAGGATAACACAATTGTAAATTGTATATCAGAAAATTAAAAAAAAAAAAAAATGTAAAGAAATTATGGTTATGATAAGCATATGTGCAAACTAGACAGTAAATGATGATTGTGTATGGTATGAGTTAATTTAGTGTAATAAAGCGCTAATTGCACATTTTTGGTAGAGTTGGCTGGTCCATCTATAAGAAGAATTGAGTTGTACTGTGCACGGTCTAATTAACTGTACTAGGTAACAAATTTTAAAACAAAATGTGTTGTAAATCTCCTTGTTGAATCAAAGTTAAGGCATTTAATTTAGTAGTTGATCGAATACTATGTAGCTTGTAAAAATATCATGACATATTGGTATATAAAATGTATATGATCAAATGGTAAAATAAGCTATGTAATGAAAAAGGGAATGTGATCCTAGAATGTAAAGAATTAGGTAATGTAAACAATAGTTAAAAGGTGTACCATCAAAATTGATAATGCAAATGTCATTAGTTTAAGTGATTAATTGAATATTTAATCATATGTGAATTGTAAATTATGTGTATGAAGTGCAAAATTTTATTGTCTGGAATCACATCTGTAACGGTCTATTAGGTAGAGTAACAATGCATGAGTACTTCCGAAAGTAATACAGATGTAGGAATTTAAAGTATGTGTATTATGAAATGTTCAAAGTGCAGTGATTTTTCAAGTAATGTGAAATATGTGTGTATAGTGTGAAAAGAAGCAGAACTAAAGGTTGCGATTTTTTAGATAAAAATGCTCAGTGTTAAAATCCATCTGCCACGATACCGTTCTAAAATATCTCAAGTAGATTATCTATAGGTATTCGACTCCAGAATGTGCCCACCAGGCCCACCAGCGGCCGAGCGGTAAAGACGCTGAACACTGGTAGTTCGGTCCGAGGTTCGAATCCCGCGAACGGGCTGGCTGCATGGGCGTTTTCGTGGTTTTCCCCATGTGTAACGTGTATACGAGCCAGTTTCCCTTAGAAAGTCCTCCACGAAAGGCATCCCTCCCCTTAGGCAGATAGCCCTAGTGCGCTTTGCCATAATTAAATACACCAAATAAAAATAAATACACCAGAATGTGCATTACCAGCGATGTGAGACCACGTGATTATTTAAAGTGTGTTAAAGAATGTGAAAGTGAAAAAAAAAAGATCTTGCACATGTACAACAATATTATGGGAACTGCACGAAATTAATATGAGAAAATTGTGATTGCTTATATTGTTCAATGACACAGAATTGTAATTTATCTCCATTTCGGTATTAGACTACTATTCCATTTTAATTTATCACGCTGTGTGTTCTGAGTTATGATATTTTGATATTTTATGTGTGTGTGAGGTAAATGTTTCATATTTAATCCAGAAAATGTGTTTGATAAAATAAATGTGAGATTAGAAAAAGAAATTTGACTTTGCAAGTCTCATGCATGTGGGTTATTGGGTAAGTCAAATATTTAATTATTCTTGTCACTAGGGTATAATTTGCAATGTACTACCACTAAGAATTCAGGCCAGTAAATATTGGGCACATGTAAATTTAATTAAGTATTTCTAGAAAGAGATTTGGTTAGATTGTCACCTTACAACGCATCCTAGTAGTGCACACCACCACACTCATTATGTATTCAGACTGATTCCAAAACTACGTTCTGGCTGGCCGGAAGTGGTAAGTTGAAGTTAAGAATCGATAGGAAGGGAAATTTAACTCAAAATTTAACTGTTAATAAAATTAAAGTAATCCTTACACCTTGTATTACAAAATATTTGAAAGCGTAATTAAAAAAAAAAAAGAATCACAGAACATCCAGAAAAATAGAATCTTATTTACAAAAACTAATTCAGCTTTCGTAAAGGTTACTGTAAATACCATAAAATTTTGAATCTTACTGAAGGACGCTGTAGTGCTGTAAGACGCTGTAGTTTTGAATCTTCAGAACTCCACACTAAATTTACAACATTTTGTTAACATTATCTACCACTGATATTTGATTTGGAATTTCAAGTTAAATGCAAACAAATGTATTGCTTTATTCTTAGAAGATATCGTAAAAACCGATTGATTGAATCTATTACAATAAATGGAATATTTTTCCAATTGTTCAATAAATATTTATTCTAATGTCCATATAAATATTTAGGGCTATATTTAATGAAAATAGTACATTTAAAGAACAAGTAATTTATGCTGTCAATAAAGCCAATGTCGCCTTAATGGCTTAATGTTACTTAATTGGCTTAATGTTAATGTTATGGCTTAATGTTAATGTTACTTTCTTATCGGAGGAAAATCCAAACTGCACTCTCATGTCGAACGAAATCCTTACCTGACTTTTATCCGACCTTACAAAAGCGTTAAAAAGAGAGCGCAGGATACAAACGCATGATCATTCAAGTTGAGATAAACTCCTGGAGAAAATTTTGTACGGAAATTCAGGACATATATGGATCAATAATAACCAATAAACTATACAAAGCAGCGCAGATTCGTTTCGTTTCCTCAATAATTTCTAACCATAACAACGCAGGAGATATCTTGAATAAAATATTCGACACGTTTTTTACTCAAAAAAAATGCAATACGCCATTGAAGCAATAAATAACACAATTAAAAAAAATCAGTAGCTTCAGATCACTTCGAGTTTACTAATGCGAAATCCAAGATGGGCTTCGCTTTCTTCCTAAAACAAATGCACCAGGCAGATTGCATAAGCTATTAAATAGTTAAAGTGATCATCTGAAGCAAAATTAACCCCTTCCGCATATACTCTTTCAACAAACTTCTTGATACTGGTACATTTCCAAGGGCTTTCAAAATAGGCCAAGTCTTACTCTACTTAAAAGAGCATTAGAATTCAGCCAACGGAAATTACTACAGAGGGCTTATTTTGAGAATTACTCAAAATATTGAAAAATATCGATGACCAAGCTTAAATATCACTTGCATCAGAAGATTTATCTTCGCCCTCGTCACTCCGGATCTAGAACAAGAAAATTAATTACTCATACATCAGTTGACATATGGGACGAAATTTTAGACACGTTCAACTTCAATAAAATGCTTACAACTTGCCTACAGTATACTCGAAAAGTCGCCTACATAGATGATGCAGTCTTCATTGTAAGAGGGAAAACTGGAGATGAATTACCGGAAAACTTTACATAAGACTGCAAACAATTCTACTGTCATTATAATATTCTAAAATTGCAAATTTGTAAATAGAAGTCGAAGTCTTCTTAATCCCGAAAATAGAACTCTTACTGACGAATCGATCATATAGTTTAGCGCTAAATGTTAAAAGATTGAATCAGTAGCACAACTAAAATATCTAGGCTTAATTTTTGGTGAAAACTTAGTATGGATCCTGCACATCATGGGTGTCAAAGCCGTAAAACCATTATTGATAATCAAATTCATTTAGGAAGATACAAATGGGGCTGAACCCCAACATTCAAAAGTTTCTGCACTGACTACCAATAAGTATTTGGACACCTGTGATAGAAAAGAAAAACTAACTTTATTCAAAATCAATAGTTGGTAGAGCCTCCACGAGAGGTAATTACAGCGTGGACTCTCCAGGGCATACTTTCCACAAGTCTGTACGACAGCTAGTGGTATTTTGTTGGAGAAGACATAGAAATTCCTTCCCCGATTTTGCACGGGTATTGCACCCCTGAATTCGGCGATGCAACTCCTCCCAGAGGTTCTCGATAGGGTTCAGGTCTGGACTCTGGGCAGGCCAGTCCATTCGATGAACTCCATTGGCACCATACCAAGCCTTGGTTAACGTCGAAACATGACAACTGGCATTGTCGTCCTGAAAGTAACAGGGGTCCATCCCGTAAAACTTCACAACGTAGGAAGCAGATTGTCATCCAAAATAGTGCAGTAGGCATCGGAGTTGAGCTTACCATGAATGGGGACCAAGGGTCCCAGCCAATACCAGGAGAAACACCCCCAGACCATAATTCCACCTCCGCCAAACTTTACTGTTGGTACAATGCATTCTGGCAGGGAGACGTTCTCCAGGTAGACGCCAGACCCAGACCCTGCTATCCGAACGGTAAATGTTGAACCTTGATTCGTCACTCCAAAGAACCCGTTTCCACTGATCTACGGTCCAATTTCGATGTGCTTTGCACCCCATTATCCGAGCAGCGCGGTTGGACTTTGTGATCAAAGGCTTATGGGCAGCAGCACGACCATGAAAACCAAGCAGATGTGCTTCCTTACGGATGGTATTCATTGAACCAATACTCCCAGATGCCTGTTGAAACTCCTCGCGGATGAGGGCCATCGGTTGGATGCGGTTCTTCCGAATTTCTCTGGACAGCACTCGTCAGTCTCTATCTCCCAGTTTCGTTGGTCTGCCGACTAGGAGCACATTCCGACAATCACCGCTCACCTTCCACTTCTTAATCACATAGGCCACTGTCGATTTTGGGTACTTCAGCTCGCTAGATATGTCCCTTAAAGATCGGCCACATTTGTGATACCCGATAATTATACCTTTCTCGAAATCAGAGAACTCCGAACTGCGAGGTATTTTGCATGCGACTAAAGCCGATGCTGTTTCCTACACGATATATACCGGCGAAGCCCGTGACGTACCTTAGGACCGCAGATATCTTCATTTGCATAGGTGTCCAAATACTTATTGGTAGTCAGTGTATATTCTATATTTGAGAAAAAAGTCATAATTTATAGTGCGGTAGCATGGGCTCATACCTCGCAAAGACGTAAAACCAAATATCTGTCCAGCATACAGAGAATCTTTTAACTTAATATCATTAAGGTCTACTGCACAGCTTCTACAAATGCATTTATAGAAATGCAGCCAGTGTCCTTGCAGGGCTTTTATCTTTGCAAATAAAAATTGAAGAAGAAGCAATCTTTCAGTTTATAAGGTATTTTCTCCGTCCTTTCTGCATGCCTTTTGGTGTAATGGTAGCACACTCGGCGCGTACGTTTATTCGAAAGGTCCAGGTTCGAGTCCTGACGAGAGCAATTCTCATTTGTTATGTCTCCAGCATAAAAATAACCTGATGATTTTACAAACTAGTCAGAGAACTACAAAATCCAGTAACCATAGATGATTAAAGTATTTCACCCAGATAATTATTAAAAGCAAGCTCTACATCTGCATATACATCCATCACAAAAGACATAGGAACCAAAATCAAATACAACACTATATATCACACTCCAGTTCCCGTATTAGAAATTTATACAGATGTTCAAAAGTTGGAAGCGCTTTTGCAGTACTACGTCATGAACTGATAGAACATCAGTGAAAGGTTATCTACACTACAACAGTAGCCTCTTTCAAGGAGACACAATAGGTCATACAATACATATCTTTCAATTTTATAGTGTCAAAATAAAGACTTATAATCTCTCTTCATTGCATTCATTTTAATTTAGGCATGCATTTTAATTTTAAATACTTCAATAAATTTTAAATCCACAATAAACTTCTGCAATCGCTGATACCTTACAAAGCGATTTCAAAAAATCTAAAAATCACAATAGCGTGTTGGAATGGATTAAAGCACGTATTGGCGACCGCTGCAATGAAATGGCAGATCATCTTGCGGAATATCTTATAAGGGGAAAACCCTCCTATCAGACAGATCTTATGACCTACATCACACCTCAAGAAAAGCCTAAATTTAAAAGCAATAACCAAATGACAAAAAGAGTGAGACCTTCGTTACACAAGATGAAAAACATATTATCACACTATACATGTAGACATACATCGAAATATTAATAACCCACAGCTAGCAAGATACATTTTGGGCAATACTGATTAAAACTCATCCCCCAATCCAGGATGGTAATAATAAATGATTTCTAAAGAATTTATAGTAATGCATCTGGCAACACTTGCGCATATTTCTGCCATGGCACGCACAATGGTGCATACTGAGCGAACATACTACTTGAGCGATCTGAATATCACTGCAAGTGTGAGTTATGATTTTAAAAATTTAGGCATAAGCAGTAGTTTGTGTTCTCTTGGACAAGGGAATGAGACTACACGTTGATTTAACCACCATGTGCAAAGGACTACCTGATGTGATTTGGTATGATTGATTCTTGTAAAATACGTAACTATATAAGGTATTTCTGCCGCTTTCGTAGCGTGCCTTCGTGGTGTTGTGGTCTGCACGCTCTGTGCGTATTCGAGAGGTCCGTGGCTCGATTCCCGGCGAGGGCATTGCTCATGTTTCAAATCCAAAAGAAAAAAAAACCCTAATGTCTCTACACTGGCGCCCGAATTAAAAAGGTGGTAGATGACGATTCTCCACCACCAGGATTTGGCGATTGGGTCCCCTAATCTCCAGTCGACCTTTGAAAGGGGAAATATATAAGGTATTTCTCCCGCCTTCTTAGCATGCCTTCGTCATGTAGGGGACTGCACGCTCGGCACGTATTCGAGGGGTACGTGGTTCGATTCCTGGCGAGGACATTTTTCAACTCTCCTGCTTCCAAAAGCACCTAAAGTCTCTACAACTATAGTATTTGTAAAATCAAGTGAATTTTTAACGTTTCTTTAAAAAATGTTCACACTTGTTTTAAAAAAGTTTACGTTCTTTCAAAAATATTAAATATTATCCAAGATTGTCCTTATTGGCCCTCGTAACGTCCAACTAGATCTTTTCACCGCTCGTTGGGAAAAGATGCTGTAGTGTAACGCTAGGTACAAAAGGAAAACTAGACTAAAATGTAAAAATTTCTAATGTCAACGAGTTTTATTATTATTTACGATCATATTTTCAGAACTTTGTATCACTTTTAATACAAATGTTTCTCTACCTGATCAAGTAAAAGCTAGTCAAACTATTTGAGTCATAAACAGCGTACCCGCTTTTGATTAAAGAGTGACATGTGATCTTGGTAAACATATTCTTTTTAGATATAGGAAGTTGCCTCATATTTTGCCGAAACGTATACAGTGAATAGGCTTTGAAATCTAAATGGTTCCCTGCCCCCCTAAAAAAGATTATAAAATAACAAAAATAGAAATGACCTGCTAAGCTAATTTTTGCTTTTAAAATGATGATGATGAAAGGAACCAAATTATATGCCCCAAGGAGATATTTGGCGTGGCTTGTTTTCCAGATGAATGCTTAAAATAATTTGACTACACTTATCTTAGTCAAAGATGTAAATAAGCAGTGACTTCTAAACTCTGTCATCGCAAATGTTTACATAATACTCTGATACTATCCATTTCCTCTGCTTTTCCTGGCGTTTGCAGTTTTCGTGTTTCTTATCATTTGTTACAGATCTTGAGATAATTATATTTGTACCGGTACAGTATTACGGTATCCTCAGTATTATTTCTAATAAAAATGTAAAACTGTTGACTTGTGTAAAGCGAAAATTCTAACATTAGGAGGCATAAATGGAGAAAGTTTTTATTTTGTGTTTCGCATTATACATTACAAGTGGGAACGAAATTGAAAACGGTAGTGAGTAACTTAACAAAACTTTTCTGATATAATAAAGCTATAATTCTGCCTTATTAATTTTAAGTGTACTGCCCTAATAATTAAAATTTTCTGTAAAACCTTGCATTTCATGTTTATTAATTACTGCATTTATTAAATTTCCCATTTTTCATTATGATCATGTTTGCATTAAAAGCACGTTTGTCTAATATTATTTGTAGTACTCCTTTTATTAAATTTAATAATTTTTCACGAATGTAATATGTTTAATTTAATATATCTCTACGTTTTTAATGAAGTAATATTATCGTAACCTTGTTCGTAATGAAGTAATATCGTCGAAAGTAAACTATCATTAAAACATTCATCGCTAATTCGAGATCTTTTTAAGAACAGATACGTTTGTTGTCAAACAACTTTTAATTAATTTTTTCAACTTATTAGTAACTGTTATGTATGATTTTAAAATACATTTTGGAAACTTAAAAATTATCCTAACTTTTAAATCTTTTAAAATTTTTTTACTTTAATTATTTTTAGTTAAAAAGTTCATTTGATAAATAAATAAATAAAAGCTGATTCAATATTGTTCAACTGTTCAAATTTGTTTTAAATCTAATATAAATATAATTAATGTTTAATGAATACAGCTTGAATAATACAACTTGAATAATTATTATTATTCAAGCTGTATTCATTCTTAAATATAAGGAATCAGCTTGAAGGCAGGTAAAAAATGATAAAAATATCCACAATTAGGAAAATTAGGTTCTAATAAAAGAAATTACGAAGCAAACATTATTATAAATACTAAAACCTAAATTTTTTATTCACAGTCAAGAAAACCTGAACTAACGTAGGAAAATGACCGCTAAAATCTTACCATAAGTTTTACTTTCTCTCGAGTATTAAAATATTGCATAGTGTCTTATACGTTTATTATTATATATACATTTTATGTTTTTATTTTACTTTGTTTTAAATTTAATTTCTTATTTTATTTAACTATTTATTTGCTTTTATTTCTATCTTCCTTTCTATTTTCAGTCCTTACTTGTGTACTTAATTCCAAAACGTACAATTCACGAGAAGCTTTAAGTTACGAATGAATACTTAGACCATTTGCATTGTAAGTGGTGAAGAGTTTGCTCCATTTTGTAGATTTCATAGTAATAAATACTTTGGCAATGAATACTGGTTTGAGTAAATTATTGCTGTAAGCAGTAAATGAAAGTGGTATTCTAGATATGAGCACTATAGCAAATCATATGACAGTCATAAGACGAAAACTACGTAGAGAAGGACCTGAAGCAAGAGAAGAAACAAATGTAAGATATGATCTTATGCTACAATCTTCAGGAACTCACACTGAAGAAGCTAGAAGTTATCAACAGTTATCAACCTAACGGAAAGTAAGAGGGCAAAGCACAACTAGAAATCAGCACTCTTAAGCGAAATGTTTAAAATTAACTTCAAAGTTTTTTCAATTTCTTCTTTATTAAGTTTCTTTTTACAGTTATCGCATATAATTTATTGAATTGCTATTCATTGTTGAACCTAAATAACTCTTCGGCCACGAAAATACATAATTTCTTTACAGTTGCTGACGAAACCCGGGATTTGGGAGATTGGGTTCCCTAAAAACCCCAGTCGCCCTTCAAAAAAGGGGGAGTATATAGGTTATTTCTCTCGCCTTCGTGATGTAGTGATTCTGCACACTGGGAAGAACCACGGATCTCTGGTATTCCAGAGGTCCGTGGTTCGATTCCCGGCGAAGGCGATTGCTCATTTTTCATCTTGCCTGCTTCCAATAAACCTAATGTCTCTACAACCTTACTAGTATATTTTTTCATAAAAGTGTTCCTAAACCGTATATTATATGCTCGGTTGGAGAGTAATAATTTCTCACGTCCTTCGCTTAAATAGAATACATATCTATTGCAGAACTAGTTTTTAGATCGAAGTAAATACCTTGAATAAAGAGTTTAAATAGATAGCTATAATTTTTATGATAGAAATAACAAGTAATTGAAATTGATTGTACTTAATATCCTTTACTTCTGCAGATGATTCTGGCTTAGAAAACCCATATTTGTTTGAAGGAGATATAATAACCGAACACGTTGAGGTATGTGTAATTCTTATATTTCCTGTGTTAAATTTTTATCTTAAAATTTGAATTGGTAATGCTCCCTCTGACATAATACGTTAATCTTTTATTACTTCAAGTAAAATTTTCTTTGTGAATCAAAATATTGGTAATATCGTTTGAGTTATCATAGTTTGTCATTTACAAACTGTAGATATATAGATTTATTTGTCTTTATTTTAAATATCGTCACAGATGCCACTCTATTTTATTTTTTAATTAAGTGCACATTTGTTCAATATCAGTAACTAATGTTGATGCTGATTATGTATAAATATATTTCGAAGACAATCATTACCTATTAATAGTGCTATTTATATGTATTAATAGTTGTTATTATTAATATTAATAGTGACATATAGTTGAGCTACGGCTAACATTTTTAGAATTTAAAGCGTTATACGTTTAGCAACTTTAACGTTCAGTCGCTGGTGAACCTACACTCGTAAAGAAAACAGAGAGAGGCAGACGTTTTACTGTAAATTTTAAAAACGTACATGTAAAGGTTTCGCTTCATATTTCAATAGCTTACTAACTAATTTACTAATTTACGATGACTCATGTTTTCTATCACTTTTTTCCAATGCAGTTTAATACTCTTAAAAACACACATACACTGCGGATTTTGATTTTTGGAATCAGAGAAAATACTCGCCTATTTCTGGGATGTCTTCCACTGTTCACAACTAATTGCTCATTTGTATCAAAATAATATATAAATTCATTGAATTCTTTCTTAAAATTCATTACATTCTGTTATAGCGTACCGTTTTTAAGTTGAAAATGATTGATGATTCTTTAGCAAATAAGCAGTATGGAAATCTTGCTTTACGAGCAAAAGTAATCCACTTTACTATATGCGGATCACTCACAGAATATTATTGATATGTACCTCTGGATCAATTGCCGCTTAAAAAAGTTCATTAATTGCCATGTATTGATTTTAACGTTTACAGGGGGAACATATAAAATGTTAGATTTCGTGATTTTACAGAATATCTTTAAATTAAAAAAATGTCAAAACAGAAGTATTTACGTCATTTAAAACATTTTTATAGGTCGAAATACATGTATACGACGAATGCTTGCGAAATTATTGCGGGAAAGGCCTTTTAGTTTTGCCCTGATCTGTAGACATATTATAATCATTTTCACAACTGATCTTATACCTTTTAAATATTTAAGCACCTTCTAAATGCAGTAAGAGCCGCAGTAGCTCTGGACAGTAGTAAGTTTTACGAGTAAAGCACGCTCAGGTAATATGTCGGAAAATTGTGCATTTTTGCAATAAAAACGATTGAATTATGTTGTTCTTAACTTCCGGTTAAGTTTATTATGCCTTTTAGTTAATCGGCATCCAATAGTTGTAGAATTATCAACAATTTAAAAGTGCGACTAAGTCTAATTTTTTACCATAGCAGCTATTTTTGTTTACAGTTGAAATTTAGCAGAATAGTGAAATTAGTCAGTTTATGAACCTTCAGTGTGTTTTAGCCGAACGGGATCAAAAGCAAACTTTCAGTTATCTGCACCGAAAAGTCTGTCTTCTTGCCCGATGACCGAATTGTTTGTTTTTGAGTAGAAACTCTAATTTTAATTGTAAAAATTGTTTTTTAACTTGTTTAACTATATTTGGTGTTTTACAGTTTTCTGTGGGTGTTTATATTTTTCTATACTTTCAATTTTTAATAAAGGTATTTTGAGATTTTATGTATTTTTGCCTTGTCGCGAAGTCAGAACTGAATTTAATTGAATGAGAAATACATTCCTAATGAAATCAGAAGAAATAAGTTACAGGGAAAAATGCAGGAAAAAATATTCAGTACAAGGAAGTAATGCAGGCAAAAAATGCCTGTCATTTAATATTCCGTACAAGGAAGTCATGTGGTGCGCACATCGAATTTTTTTGTTTAACTTACTTGATTCCTTCTGTCACGATTCAAAATTTAGGTTCAATCCAAATAAATTTCGCAGGCATTTTCTGATTTATTTCTAAAATTTGTATTTTTAGTAATTTTTTATAAATTTTTCTAAAACATTTTTGATTTATAAACTCTAAAATTTTTACCATCACCTTAAAGTAGATGTATTTCTAAGCATACCTGGAAACAATTAGAGTTTTTTATTCAAAATTTCCAAAGGTATACATGAATTTATATATTGACGCGTTCTGAAATTTTCTCTATTCGTTATAAGCGATAGTAACGCTAAATATGATTTACGTTCTTTGTTAAAATTATTTGAAGGTATGACTGATGCACCTTTTTTTCCGTTCATGCACAGTGAAAAAAGGAAAAGGAAATAGGTTGCTATAAATTAATGCGTTCGCCAAATTAATTATTCTTGGCGCGAATTGAAAAAAGTGCGCCATGATCAATTTTAACATTTTTCGCTATATTTCTAACGAAATTTTACAAAATTTAACATTTAGTAGAACTGAGTAGTAGAACTGAAATATGGAAAACATTCGGCATGCCTTTACAGATATAGTCCTATTTTGCGTCAAAACACCTTTGTTAGAACAATGCTATATATAAATCTAATGTATATCCTAAGTCAGGCTTTCGAAACATGAAGTTAAATTTCATCAGTTAGAAACACAAGTTAAATTTCAGCAATCAGCCCGGTAGAACGGGAGAAGCACTGACATCTCTCCTGCAGGCAACTTTCGATATTAATGCTTCCCCCCGAATTCATCTTTGTATGCCTTTCAGATTCTTCACACAAAATTTGGTACTTTTTCATGCATTGGATTTAGCTGCAGATGCCTTTAAAGAAAGGAAGTTATTTTATAACCAGCCTGCATGTGGAAAAATTATTAATTTTGCTACAAAAGCACGTTTCTCTTAGAAGATATCTTCTGGAGCGATCCGTGCTAAATTTTAATATAGTATTATTAAAAAATCTGATGTGCGCACCACATGACGTCCTTGTGCGGAATATTAAATTATACCCATTTTTTTTGCATTTCATTTAAACTTATTGGATTGAATTAAATCTACTTCGTCGATATCGCATAAACCACAATAGAATAACTGCACTCTTTAAAATTCACTATATTTGTTTACCATAGCGACACTCTGGCCCTAGGTTCACTTAATAGCGTTACATTTTTTAACTCAGAATGCACACAATTTATATCATCTTAATTATCTAATCGTTGAGAAATGTTCTACTCAAATACTATAATAAATCTAAAACGATGTATAAAAGAAATTAGGCAAAGAACAACGACAACAACAAAGAAACAGTTTTTCACAGACGATTCGGTATTTTTCATTCGATTAATTCAGTTCTCACTTCGCGACAAGGCAAAAATACATTAAAACTCAAGATGTCTGTATTGAAAATTATGAAGTAAACCTTAAAAACTTATTTGCTCGAATAAATTCCAGAATGGATTATGCATGATTTAATTCTCAATAATAAAAGAGGGCGTTATCTTTGTTATTGCGAAGCTTACTTTTTCTAGATTGGCAACAAATATACTATTCTGCTGTTTCAAATGTAAACAAGCAATGGCCGACATGGCAAAAATTATTGGGCTTAGCAGCACTTAAACAACTTTTAAATTGTTGATAATTCTAAGACCATTCCATACAGATTTACTAAAGGTATAAAAACCTTAACCGTAGGATAAGAACAATATAATTCAATCATTTTTAAAGCACAAAATGCCCAATTTACCAACATATAAGAATAAAAAACTGAGATCACTGAGCCGAGTAACAGAGTGGATATATATATACATATATTTATATACTTTTGGTGCTGCCGATTGCAATCAAAACGCGAGGTGCACATCTACATGTTAGAGCCGTCCTATATACAAAATTTCAATGTTGTGAGGCTACTCGTTTTTGAATTATGCGAGATACATACGTATGTACGTACACACAGAAGCCACGAAAAATTCTCTTTAGAATTCATTTTAAATTAGTTTTACAATTTGTTTGGGGGAAAAGAGTCATTTATCCTGTCCTTACGTACAGGTATCACGCAAAAACATCGCTAAATTGCATTCGATAGCGGTGAAAATGGATATTTGCGTTGAAATATGATGCCTGGAACTTTTCGCGAATACAATACTTTCTTTTTACTTCGTTTAAGGAAGTAAAATGGTAGGTGATTATTGTATCGTAGTCTTAAAGCTTACTTAATTCATTTTATGAAATGAAATCATGGCGATAAGAGCAACTGTTTAAAAGATAATTAGTCAAGCAATTATTTTGAAATGTTGTTTGCAATAAATATTAGAACAGGATTAGCAAATATGAGTGAACTCGTACTTAAATAGAAAGCCTTTTTCTTTGCCTTCCACACCTCCTTTTATTTCTACATAATGCATGTCTGAAAGTAGTTTTAAAGGAACTGATATATTATGCCTTTATTTTTACTACCAAAATGTGTATACATAGCAGAACAAAATGTCTTCCACCTATTGTATAACTGCACATCTGAAATCAAAATTCTTTCTAAGAAAAGGGTGGGTACACTTTTAATTAAATTCATAAACAATTCGCAACATTTACTATTTTATATACGTGCATTAGTATTAGATTTCCTTTGATTGAAAACGATTTCTTGTATATTGCATCTTACAGCATGAACATGGCTCCCACAAGACTGAATTGGGCAAGAAATTGATAATACTCAGAAGTCGTCGAGCTGTAGAACCTTTGAGAGTTCTCAAGTTCGGACATCTGGTATAGAATGCATATTTTTATAACATTAAAACTTAAGAAATGTTATGTAAACATACCTGTATAGAGATAGGATATATTCCAAAGTAAAAGAAAACAGTCTGAGAATACGTTTACTGAAATTTTCAGGATGGTAACATGGATGAAAATATTGCGTGATGATTAAAATGATGGAGCTGAGAAATACAAAGATATTTTATTTTTTAAATTTCATGTGTATTTTTGTGTTGTGTATTTTTACATATTTTACATATAAGAAATGATATTTCCTATATGTATGAAAGGATTTATTTTTTGTTTCATATTTTCTTTTCTGTTAACCTTTCTTCACATTGCTGCATCTTTCTCATAAGTTGATGGAATTCATTAATGTAAAATCCTCCAAAACAAAATTCTTCGTTTTAAGTATTCATGTCATCTCCCTAAAATTCCATCGCCACTTTGGTGTTACCACGTAAATGTGAAAAATAGTTTTTTTTTAAAACTGTGTTTAATGACGGGGTATACGATGCTGATGGATGACTGGTTACTGCAAACATAAAGTGATGGATGACTGGTTACTGCAAACGTAAAGTGGTAAAGCATGAAGAAAAAATTTTGAAGCAGTTAGTTCATTCCAAACAAACTGATGTGCGATAGCATTCTAGTTTTGCATAGGTTGGCACAAAAAGAGAATTTGCAGACTGCGCCTGGATAAATAAAGGCAGATGTTAGAACATGGAAGATTTTCGATTAAAGATTAGTAAATAATTGAAGGTTTTAAGTTTTCTAATTAAAGGAAATATAATATTGGCTGTATATTATATCACCTTATCCGGGACTAATTGGAGGTTTTGTTGCTTTCAGTCTACATCATATATTTCCAATAAAATTTATTTTAATAAAATATTCAAATAAATTGCCTCCAAGAATAAGTTTAAAGGACAAATATACTACAATCAGAAATATTTTATTTAGCTAAGCGTCCAAAGAAGTCCGCCTCTGATTATGCGTCAAATTTTGCTTAGAAACACCAAAACATGATGTGATACTAAAAAGTAAATGAATTTTGAAAAGGTAAGTTTTTATAAAAATTAAAGTTTTATTTTACATTCGATGGAAATTTCACCTTGTGCAGCATCTTTTGTCTATCACTCCTGTGTAGCTTCGAAATTTTATTAACCTTCTAGTTAGCTCTGTATTCTAAACATGTCATTTTTTTTAGGACACAGAAGGATGAATCTGAAATTTCGGAAAAAATTAACTAATTTTTCTACTATTTCTGACCCTGCAGAAAAATCTGAAAAACTAAAAAAGTAAGTCCTTAAAATCACTTCCGCAAATGAAAATGTAGAGACATTAGGATATTTTTGAATGCAGAAAACGTGAAAAATGAACAATGCGCTCACCAGGACTCAAACCTTGGACCTCCTCTCGAATACGCACCGAGTGTGCTGACCATTACACCATGAAGGCATGCTAAGAAAGCGAGAGAAATACCAAAAATTCGTTAAATTTTACAAAATATGAAATCGATAATAAAATAAATTCCAAATTTGGATTTCCAGATGTCTATATTCGAGTAGAGGACTACAAAATTTTATTTCGCTAGGTACCGTGTCTTCACATGTTAATAGCCTTCTGGACTAACACTGGTTTGATTAACAATGGTAAATATAGAACATTATTTAACAGACTTTTTTAATGAGAAGTGTAAGAGTGGAAATTCATCATCAGAAATGAAGAGAAAAACTTAAAAGACGTAGGAAATAGTGCTGACAAATTGTTATAAGCGCTTATCAATCATAAAATTGTCGACAAATAAAAATCTTGTACTTAATGTCACCGCAAAGAGAATTTCTTACACACGTCCTTTTAAGTTGTAATGATTATGTTTATTTTATTATCAGTTAAATTTTGAGTTAAACATCCTTTCCTATAGCTTCTTAATTTCAACTTACAACTTACGGCCAGAACTTAGTTTTAGAATCGCGTTTGAATGCAAATTAAGGAAGAACGGTATTTAACAGCGAAGGTTTACTCTCTTAGTCAAAGAGAACCAGAGATTCTGGCTAGAACGCGTCCGCCTTTTTAGGCTACTCTCTCTTAAGCTATTATTACGCTCGGCAGTACTTTAGGCACTTAATAGCTTCGCAATTAATTAGCTTTAAGGGGCCAACTCCGTTAGAATCTTGATAGCTTCGGCTATAGCTTTTTAGTTAAGATTAGTTAAGTTTTAATTCTTAGTTTCCTAAGCTCAAGGCCGGGTATTGGCTTTATTGTAGAACTCCAAGACGGAATTCTGTTAAATGTGATTTGAATAATAAAGGGTCTTTTTATCCTTTCAAAGTTTTGATTACTGTCTCACGAACTCAAGCGATTATTCACTTATCAAGTTCTTAAGATTCTTCACATTCAACTGTAACTTAAGGTACACAGTAGAGAAACTTACAAAGTTATCCCGAAAAGTCCCATCTTTGATCAATTGTGTATATCTGAGAGTTTTCTTGCTATGTTGGTATCTTTCATCAGCGTTAAATCTGACCATTATATCAAGCACTTGCTCATATAAGAGGAAAAAATATTTCTCCAAAATGACGAACTGCATCAGTACTTTCAAATAACCCAGTAAAACTAAAATCATATTCGGACCTCATAAATAAATTAGCAAACAGCAACAAGTTATCCCTGTTTTTAGGTATATGTAGCTCCAAAATGTTGCAACGATCGTATGATGTTAAAATAAACAGTTATTAGAACACTGCGCCCACGAAATTTCTTGCTCGAATTTTATTTTCGCAGTCGTTAACCGTAAACAAAAACAGTCATGTTGTGGCATTTTTAAATTTAGGAATAACAATGCCTCAAAATTTACCCGAAATCTTATTTTTCATACTCGGTACATTTTCCATGAATTTCATCTCTCAGTCAATTTTTGACGCCCGATATTCTCACCATTTGAGTTTATTTTTTATAACGAGTACAAAAGTCTTCCTAAGTGTAAATATAAGGACAAAAAGAACGTGCAAAAATTCAAATTTCATAATTTTTATAAATTTTTTTTAAAAGTTCCAAAATATGAACATTTGCGTAACTTAAAACATTTTTATAGCTGAAAGAGTATGTGTACGACCAACAGCTGCATAAAGGATTTTTACGGAAATGCTGTATACCGATAGAAACATACTTCAAGTGATTGATTAAGGAATTCAAATGATTCTGTTTTTTGATAGTATCATTTATACTAATTCTTCTTGAATTAATATATATTTTTATTATTAGTTTGTGTTAATGAAATATTACATATTGTGGGGGTATAAAAATAATAACAATAAAATTTTGCAATGCCAGCTGATTTAGTTAATTAATTCTTAATAAAAAGCTAACTGATTTGTAGAGCAAAATTTTAAAATACTGCATACTGCAACCATTTTTATACAAACTGCGTGTTTAATTCAAACTATGTTTTAAAATACTGCAATCATTTTTAATATAGTCTATATGTAGCGCTGAAACAAATGATGTAGGAAAAAGAATGAATTAGAGAAATGGATAATTTTAACTTATAAAAGCCTTTATTATAGCTAACTGTCAATTAATGAAATATTAATACACAAAAATGTTGTGTTTTAAATTTATTAAATTATAAGCCTGAATTTTTACGTTTCCCAGACATCCTTTTTGCTATATTTTCACACGTATGATTTTTGTAGTAATATATTGTTACGAATTTTGTATTTAGATAAGTAATTTTAGGAGAATTATAATTAAAATTGCTGTATTTTTCTATGAAATGAAGCGCGAGACAAATTTTTAAGTAAAAGCTATGCCAGAAAAGTACGAATACAGGGGCACATGCATTTAACATTGAGTAAATGGTTATCTTGATAATATGCATTGAAACTGAATAAATGTAAAAATTGACTACCAGGTTAGCTGTAACCATAATTCCACGTTCGTATTGCTTTCCGGTAATTTCGAGAAGCAGAAAGTACTAAAAATATCTCGTAACCAGTTGGAAACTATTTAAAGTCGTCCAGCCTGAGATCGGATTAGCTTTCTCTTTGAATGCGGTTTGCATTGCCTTTTGTTTAACGTTCATAGTAGTTTTCAGTGTAACTACTCATTATACTGTGTGATACTATGAACACTTGAACACTTGTGTGATACTCAGAAAACTTTTTCATAGCTGAAATTCTTTAATCATAGCTGGAAGATTCTAATTACCAAAAAACGTCCGATGCTATGAAAATAATTCTGTCAGAAATAATGAAGAATTTTTCTCCAGGTATCAAACGCAGACAGTTCCGAATACTTCGCAATCCTACAGGAAATAAACGAAAAGAACATGGAAACTTCTCTTGCCCATCGAGGTGAGGTATTGGGTTTTCAACAAGATTGTTTTATGCTTATTAGAACTCGCACAGAAAGTAAAGATTCCCTAACTGACAATGAGTGTAATGTCAGTGACAGATCTGCTGAATAATAGACGCTATGTGGCATAGCTTTCTTGCTTGACTTCTTCCAGTAACTGAATATACTAAATAAAGCTCTGCAGAGTAAATGTACTCCATAATTCATGACAGAAAACAGCTCCAGTTAGTAAGAAATCTCAGTTATCAATAGAAAAAAAGCTGAGAATGAAAAATTAAACATTTTGTTTTCTTCTTATACAATTTAATAGAAGCATGTGATTTTGCGTTACAGTGCACAGTTATGTGTTATTTGTTGTTAGCATTGTTGCTGGTATATCGTCGAAACTTTAACGAATTATTTTCTGAAAATTTAGTGGAAGAGCTTTCGAAGTTTAACTGGATCTCCAGTTGAATATAAATTCTACCTATCAGACTGCTGTTTATTAAGGTAAATAACAACAATATAAGGCTCGTGGTGTCGTGGTCTGAACGCCTAGTGCGTAATTGAGAGGTCCGCGGTTCGATTCTTGGCGTTGCTAATTTTTTGTCTTGTCTGCTTCCAAAAATACCTAATGTCTCTACAATGGCGCCGGAACTAAAAGGGTGTTGAATGAGGATTTTCCACACTCAGGATTTGGCGATTGTGTCCCCTAAAAACCCCAGTCGCCCTTTAAAACGGGGAGTATATAAAGTATTTCTCCCGCCTTCCAAGCGTACCTTCGTGGTGTAGTGGTTCGACACGCTGGCCCGATATTCCAGAGGTCCGTAGTTCAATTCCAGGCAAAGGCAATTGCTCATTTTTCATCTCTCCGGTCTTTACAAAATACCTAATGTCTCTACAAAAGGAAAAAGAGAAATTATAAACTGATCCATTATAAAAATCTTAAATTTAATTTTGTTTTTTAATCTATATCGGTCTCTCTTCCATAAACTGAACAAGATTTCTCATTTTATTCAATATATGAATATGTCTACATTGCGTTTCATGACATCTCTGTATAGGAGTATTTTCATTTTTACTTGTAAGTAACCAAAACAATGCATAACAAAAGATGACACTAAAGCAATAAAAGTAGGCTATTTTAATTAATTTGTCACACTTGAGATATAATATGTGGGTCGTACAGAAATGATTGATACAACGGGTCTCACAACGAAACTATTACACCATGAGAAGGGAAACAAGTTAAATAGACACAAAGCGACGTGAGCTACTGATAATGCACAAATGGAGCTGGCCACAAGCGAACGGTATACGTCAGCGCCTGTTCCTTTCATCGTCGTCACTGAGAGTGTGGACAGCAATGATGGAAGGTGATTATGACAGTCAGCGTTGGACAGCGTGGCTCCTATGGAAAGAAGGTATACAGGGTAGTGAGATCCATCTTCGCATGGTGTCGGTATGCGAGAACAAAGCACCCTCAAGGCGTACTGTATCCCGCTGGTTGGACAAGTACAGCAGTGGAGCGGAGACCGCAGCCAAAGGTATCAGCGCGGGACGACCAGCAACATCGTATACAGCAGACACAGCAGAAAATATGGCAGCCGTGTCGGATTTGATCATGGCGAACAGGCGCATAATGTTCAACAAAATGCAGGGCTTCCGCAAGGAACATTGCAGGCGATTGTGCATGGTGATTTGGAGATGCCAAATGTGTGGACCTCGAACCAAGACTTCGGACTACGTCTTGCTTGACAACATGAAGGACGCAGTCAGGGGCCAACAGGTTGAATCTTCTGCAGAATTGCATGCAGTCGCCCATAGTTGGTGCATCAACACTCCACAGACTGGTTCACCAATGTCCTTCGGGACCTCCCAGCCAGATGGCAGCAGTGTATTGACATTGGTGGGGATTAATTCGAACTGATGTATTATCAGTTTCTTGTTAATAAAATTGTATTCCGCTCTGTAGCAGCATTTGTGGCATTCATTTTTGTACGACCTAAATACTATATCTAGGTAGTTTCAGTAAAGAAACTATATTGTGGCACAGCGTAACATTTTTGACTAAAGGATACAATCTTAAAAAATTTTCAGCGTTAATTATAAAGTTAATTCTTATTTTATTTGTTCCTAATATAATTTTATAAATTTGATTTATTTTTTTTGAATTTGAAACTCTTGAAGAAAGTTTAAAATCGGAAATTATTTTTTTTTTCAGAAATTATTTAAAGTCAATTCGAATTTCTATTTTTCTTTTCATTTCTGTAGATGATTCGGCCATGGAAACCAGATTTAATTGAAGGAGATATAGTACCCGAAGATGGCTATGTACGTTGAATCTTTTGCTTCAGTGTATCGATTTTTTATCATTAAATTATTATTGCTAACAGCATTTTACATCATTATACCGACTACTGCTACAGCAATTTGTGCTTTAAGTGTTATTTTTAATTATTATGAACCTCATTACAATAAGAAATACTTCTAAATAATATAAGTAACGAGTATTACTTTCGCTTTCTTTTTCTCACATTATGATGACCGCTTTATTGAGTGAAAATTGTACATGTGTTATAATAAATATTTCCTTTTCTATTTTTCTACGTTTAACCTTTGTTTAAATTATTATTTTCTGATATACTGGTATTTGCATTTTTGATATATTATTAATATTATATATATATATATATATATGTGTGTGTGTGTGTGTGTGTGTGTGTGTGTGTGTATGTGTGTGATAGTTTAATGCGTAGAAGGAACCCGGTACTTTAATTTCTGGCAGTAGACATGGCTGAGTGTAAAGACGATGGTGACGAAACTGAATTCGAATAAACAAATTTTTATTTTTCTTCACATCAAATCAACTTTTTGTAGAGAAGATATTTTTTAATCATAGTTGAATACAATAATTTTTATGTACACATGTTAAAAAAGTATCTTTCATAATTTATTAGGCGCTATAAGTACTTTCTTGTTTCGTAAACGCCATACGAAATTTCGACTATTTCCTGAAATTTATAAATCAAAAAAAAGGAAAAAATTAAATAAAATTTAAATGGATCTAATTTCTTACATAACAGTGAATTACTTAACAAGAAATTGAAATATATATTTAATTAATTACAAGTACATTTTCTATCCAGAATCCAAATTCGCGAACCTAGAAAGCTAATTCAACGAGCTCAGAGAGTAATACGTTTGCCTTAGATAGGCATGCAAGCTATTGAAAAGGCGCAGTCATTCAGCTTATCACAGAAATGAACCTCCAGACGCAAAGGTCAGAGCAATGGTTACTACTAGAGGATATTGTGCTAGCATTGCTTTAAGTAATATTTCCATACCCACCGATAAAGAACGAGCAGATCTATGAGAATTGCCAAGAGATATATGAAGTAGTGATAACTGCTTAAGTACATCTACAAATCCGCTATCTGCTACTTACTGTCATTTCTCAGATTAGCAGTGCCAGAAAACAGTGTTGTAAGAAAATTGGCAGATGCTAGCTCAATGTGATGGAATACATTGTCACGTCTATTGTGAATTTCTGGATACCGTATATCACAATGAAATTAGGAAGGACCAAGCTATAGCAACCTCATTACCAAGATTACTTAGTTTTATTTGCTTCTGTTACTTATATGTGAAGGCATCTGTGCGATGCGAACAAGTATGGAGTAGATATTTTACAATAATAATAAACTTGCTTTTCAAAGAATTAGAAATAGTTTGTAAAATTCCTAAGAATTAAATAGCTTTATTCTTAGTCAAAAATAGCTTTATTCTTTTCTTTATTACCATCTGAAATATATCTCAAAGATAACTCCTCGCTAGCAATAGTTTGCACTATTAGTGCCATATATACATAACATAATTTAAGATTGTTAATAATATAATAATAACAATATATAAATGTCAATGTGAAATAACTAATTACGCGCTTCTCATTTTAAGAAAACAGCTAATGCGAAGACGAATACGAGAAGAAAATAAGACTTTATCAAATTTGAATGCAAAAGAAGCATTCTGCGAAGAATTATTTTTCTTCCCAAACGGCGGAAACTTACTCAAAGATATTCGTCAAAGAACGGCTCAACCTTTCATTCATTTAGCAATTTAGCAATCAAAGGTGAGTGTTAGACCCCGTTCTTCCAGTTATGTATACGATTTTTTTTTTTTTTTGTTTGCTTTGTAGGTGAAAATTTCACTCACTTCCTCCTATCCACCGTCCTATCTATCGTCATAGATTGTGTTAGTGGAGATGGATTGGAGGAAGTGGACGAAATTTTCACCTACAAAGCAAACAAGGAAATCGTATACATAACTTGCAGAACGGGGTATAACTCTCATGTCTGGTTTCGGGTTAGTAAACAACCTCTGCTAAAAACGATGGCATCCAGGATGGCTATGCCAGGGAACTGCTACTGCAAGAAATATTTAAATGATGAAAATGCGTAACAGTTTTATGGCCTTATATATTGCAATATTAATAGCGCATACTTATTTTATGTATCCGCTTCGAAAATATAAAATTCACATATCAATCACAATTGCAGTATTCACTTATTGTGGTGAATTCGTAACAACCAGTATTAATGGTTTTTGGTGTTAATTACCATAAAACGTTAACCAAGTTCTGGCAAAAGCAGATATGATTTCATTAGAAAGAAGATAAAACATAGGCATTTTTCACTTGAATATTTTATAGTCTCCTGTGCCTGCGACTTCATCGGGTATGCATTGAAAGTCTACTTTATCTGTTGACATTCTTTCTTTGTTGCGTCATCCTTTCTTTAGATCGTATCCACAGTACATGACTTTAGTGCAGTATAAAATCCTCTTCTCCATTGTCTTCGCATATGGCACGTATTCTCAGTTTTCCAAAACACTTTAAATTCCTCGTAGAGAACGAAACCTGTACTGGTCTCGTCTTTAGAGCTCAGTATCTTGGCTAAAATTCAGTTCCTTGAAAGACAGAATACTGAAAAATGATGCAGTGACTATATTTCTTATGTGTAAGCAATAACTCCGGAGAAGGGTTAAATTACCCTTTTATTCTATCTCAAAATATATTTATAGATGTCCCCTCTCGGGAGTGCAAGAAGACTTCACTTGGGCTTTAATTCCAAACAGAAAAATATAAAACTAATCTAATGCTAAATAAAATTAACTAGACGAAGTTCCACAGAATCAAATTCACATAGTTGTTCCTTAATTAAGGATAACCGTCGTAGACTAGGAGGCATGAATTAAGTACGTCGTAGAATAGCAAGCTTAATCTAACAACAACAACGTGGCGGAAAAGCATAACACGTTTTCCTACTGAAGTGAGCCAGACTTCAGTTTAAATACTAGTTTCTTCCTTATTTGCATAAGTCGTAATCATCAAAACTCATTCTGGCAGGGAAACGTAGGTGAGAAACTAGAATGTAAAGGAAAGGCTTGCTCCAAACTAAAATAACTATTAAGACAATAAGGTAAAACCCTACAAGTGCTGACATGCAATCGCACAGAAAGCTTACATGCACTCGCACACATCCAACAGACATTGTGTAAGGGTTTAATTTATTCTAAGCAATTATTTTTAGTTTGACTTTCCTCTTCCTCCTGATTTCAGTTTTTTCCTGCCGGAGTGTAAATTTGTTATGACGTAGTATTTAAATTTAAAAGTGTTTCAGAAGTAGTGGTTCAAAACGCGTAGTAGCGGACTTAGTTCCGATGTTGCGAGTTTAAAGTTATGTGTGTTTATGTCGCGAGTTTAAAGTTAGCTCTCTAGTCGGTGTTAGATGTCTTTCAGTTTGTACAAACATTCTTCAGCTCGGCTTTGATGTGTGCTGTCGATTTAGCGTTATTTTAAACTAAGGAGACAGTCATTAAATATCTTAGTTTACCAGTAATTTGTTACATTCTTATACTCTAATACGTAACCACAAGAAGTGGTGATTTGTGATCATAAAATGCGTGCATCATTTTTAATTTTGTTTAAATAAAAAGGATATTTATCTCTTTTTTTTCTGTAGTATTTATTCTTAAAGACATAGCGAGAATTCACTACTTCGTCTCGACGTAGCGTTCAGGGTGTATACTACCAAAGAATGGACATAGACTCTATTACTGCAGTTTCAAATAAAAGGTTCAGTAAAGAAAGCTTTAATAATATTTCTGTTATTAATGTTAATGTAAACATTTAATATACTCTATACTTACTCTTAAAATAATGATTTCTTATATAGGGCAGATATCGCAATGCATTGGTGTCAGAGAGAAAATTGTGGCCAAAGGGCAGAATACCTTACGTAATAAACTCTGATCTTAGTAAGTAATACACATATATTTATTTCATGTTCCCTATCACTTATTTTGCTTTTTTCATAAACAACCTAAACAGAAAGAAGAGCTAGAAAATGAGATAAACAATTACTTGCGTATCTTTTTTACTAAATGAATCGTATTAAAATCGAGAGGAGAAAATTATGAGAATAATTAAACTTCTGAAAAGAGCGGTTACAGTAAGAACAAAAACTAATGAAACGTTTTCATCAATAAAACCGCCGGTAACTATCCGAATATTATTTGTTTAAAGAAACCTAGATTCTAATAAGAATGGGTAGGAAAATTAATGTTACACTGTCTAATACATTGTAATTTCTGCTTTCCTGATTCTTCAACCTTGTGCGCTTATAACATTGCCCAGTGCTAATCCCTAGGCCATACTGGAATTGCTGCCTATGCCGTCTGTTAAAACTTATAAGCCGTTGTTATTTCTTCGTCAGCTTTCCGTATGTCCTTACACATGCAAGAAATCTTCTTAACAGCACGAATATTAGATATTTCTGTTTTCTTGAAGGTCTTAGCTACATCAGTCACAGCCCATGCATTCCATATTCTACGAGCAAATTCATTAGACAAAAACAATCATTATGTGGAAGAATCCTATTTTAAAATTTAAGGAAGGTCGCTTTCTGAACTTCTTGAGAAAGGAGAAAATTACGAGAGTGCAAAACTTTTTTCAGAACCTTGTGCTAAAAAGGAGACAAGATGCGAGTAAATACGGTAACATTTGCCTGAACCGAACAATATCAAAATAAAACTGAGATTCCCGTGGAAGCCTTTTCATGTTTATTTTATGTCTTAATCATAGAAACTTTACAGTCACCTGTGTCTCGCAACTATGGCTTGGTCGTAATAGATATACATCTTGTTTTGCTTCCATTGGGTACAAACTTTAGAATATTTCATTTTACATTAATCAGTTATTCAGATTTCATCAAATACATTCTTAGCTCGTTATAGAAATATTATATCTGCAGTTATTTTCAGTTTTATACGCTTATTGCAACAACTAATAACCATAGGAAACTGAGAGTATTATCTCTAAAACCAGCTAACAACGTAAATCATTATGATTTACAACATTCTTAGCTAGTTATGACAAATGATCAAGCAATATCGTTTATAAAATATTTTGCTCTCTTTGTATTTTACCATGTGTCAGAAAGTATGTAAAGACAAATCCACAACTTTTTGTTGGCAAGTAAAATTTATCGGAGTTTAATTAACATTATTAATGTATAATCTGGAACTTCATCTCTTAGCTCTGTCACTAATGTTCAGTATGGGTGCATCTTTGAAATTCTTCAAGCAGGTATATAACAATCTTAAGAAACTTTTTTGGCGACTCAGACACAATGAAAAGAATAAATAAATAAATATAATATATTAAAATGTAGAGTTCCTCACTTTGTAAGTTAATGTTGGAAGTGAAGAATCTTAAGAATTGATAAGCGAATAATCGCTTTAGTTCGGGCGACAAGAAACAACAAGATAGAGGGGTTATCAGGTTCAATGTTCCGTCTTACCTTCTTCGGGAACATGCAAGGACCTGACTCGGAACAGAGAGCTTACTAAATCTATGTTCACTAATTGTGGGGAAGTAGACAGGATACACAAGAAGGGTATACAAAACCCTTTATTTTTCTCTATTTACAATAACTTCCGTACTTCGGAATACACAGACCCGCTACTTGGGGTCTAACGTAAAAATATAAAAATAGAACTAAATTCTAATTTAACTTTAAAATAATAAACGTGGAAGATTGGCCTTATATTAACAGGAAGCCGTATGTAGTACAGAGAACTGTGAACACTACAATACGTTTAAAATTTATCAAGAGGATTAAAACCTCTGGCCTGGAAGGCAACCAGCAACTGAGTAAACTTCTAAGGTAAGCGGCCTGCTTCGACTAACTGCTTCCTCTCTCTCGCTTGGCAAAAAGCCACAACTTAAATACTCCAAACAAAGTATTCGCCAGACAAACTTTGCATAAATACTTTAACGCTTATAATTCTGGCCGGAAGTAGAAAATAAGAAGTGATAGTAAAGATTTAAAATAAAATAAACGTTAGTAAAACTTAAGATCCTTACATACTTCCCGCCAGAGTTAATTAGTTTGAAACTGAGGTCTAAAACGACCTTGTTGAAAACTTTTAGCTCTAGAATCTAACGCGAGGCCAATCTTTTACAAACATTTTTCGCTAGAAACTAGAAATTTAAAAGAAAGAAATTTCTTTTTACAATAGCAGCTCCCAGGACACACAATTTTTTTTTCATCTGTACTGCATCTAAACAGGAGCTTTTATTCAAATCTGGTTCCTTCCAGAGATCTGGAAGGAAAACTAGTTTAATGAAATGTTACACAATGAAATGGCAAGTAACATGTATAATTATATTTCTCTTAACATTCTTATTTCATTCATGACTATTTTAGTTATCTCTCTCTCGGTCGCGGAATAGTTTCTTTGTGTTTGATTTAAAGTTCGGCTAAAAAATGCCACGGGCTGCTGATTTTGCGAAAGTACCGATCCTACCGCATAATCCGAGGCATCCGCTGAAATTTCTAAATTCTCATTCTTTTCAGGAAATTTCAACACAGGGGCATGCGTTAATGCTTGTTTTAATTTTTCGAAAGCACTATTGGCTTCGGCCGTCCACGAGAATCTTGCCTTTTTCCTTTTTAATTTTAACAATGGCTCAGCGATAGCTGAAAAATCTTTTATAAAGGACCTATAATATGAACAAAGTCCTAGAAAAGAAGAGAGCTTCTTTGCCGTGTTTGGAGTCGGATACTTTTGTACAGCGATTATTTTTGATTCGTCTGTCTCTATTCCTTTCTGAGATATCTTGTAACCTAAATATTTTAATTCAGGGGCTGCAAATTTGCACTTTTCGACATTAACTTTTAGACCGGCCTCATTTAATAAAGAAAACACCTGTCTTAAATCCTGTACAATCCTGTACATGTTGGTCGAGATTATCACTAGTAATAATGATATCGTCTAAATAGATAAATGTGGACTTTCCAAGAACAGGTCTTAACACAATGTCCATACATCGCTGAAATGTTGCCGGTGCCCCTGAAAGGCCAAACGGCATACGCAAAAATGCATAAGTGCCAGACTTGTTTATAAAAGCAGTCTTAGGCACGTCCTCAGGCCTAACCCCTATTTGAAAATAACCAGTCGTTAAGCCTAAAGTCGTCATATATTTGGTGGATGTTATGTTCCTTAGAATTTCCTCAATAATAGGTAACGGATATACCGGATATTTAGTTATGGAGTTTAATTTACGGTAATCAATCGCGAATCTCCACCTTTTTGGATGTGTCAAAGGATAGTCATTATTTTTCTTACATAAAACCACCGGGCTAGCATAACTACTTGAGATGGGCGTTATGATCTTTTTACGTAGCATATCGGTGATATGCCATTCTATAATTTTTTCCTTATTCTTATCATACCGGTAGGCTTTTTGGCGAACTGGCATTGAATCTCCGGTGTCAATACTATGGTTAGTAACCTGAGTAAATCCTGGAATATCACTAAATAACGAAGCAAATTCACTTACCACTTGTCGGATTCTTCCTTGCTCGTCATTAGACAGGTGGTCAAAATTTAACATCGGCGGTTCAGCCTTTTCTGCACGAACTGGTTTCATTGTCAGCTTAAGGGACGCTTCATTAAAATCCAGTGTAGCTTGTGCGTCTGAAAGAAAATCTATTCCTAAGATTATATGTGCTTGCAGATTCTTTACTATAAAAAACATCACCTTTACTTGTTCGTCCTTGATACGGACATACAGCGGTACTTTACCTATACACTTACATTTTTCTCCTTGCGCCGCTAACACTGTCGTATTATCCGAATTATATATGCGGTATTTCCGAAAATACTTCCCAAAAACATCTTCTGCCACACAGGAACACTGCGCGCCTGTATCCAGGAGTGCGGTGGCTGGGATATTATTCACCAACACTTCAATCTTCGGAAGAGTCAAATTTTTCACCATTACTGTATTTAACTTGAAGGAAGAGGGGTTTTCGTAGCCTTCGGATTTCCGCACCCTCTCGTCAGCAGAAATCCGTTTTAGTTTAAATTATTTTTCTTTTCCTTGCTTTCCTTCTTTTTCCACTGGCCTTGAGACTTTTTTCCTGGATTGCTATTGAACTGTCGACGTTCGCCGGCTGTTTTTGAATGCTCGGGTTTCCTTGCCCACTGATTCGTTTTGCTTCCGTAGCCGTGTGCTTGAGTTTGCTGTAGTCTTGGCGCACCAAATTGGTTTCGCTGTTGATATTGGCGTCTTCTTTCAACGTCCGCCGTTCTTCTACTTTCAAACTGGATTGCTAGCTCAAATAACTTTTCCAGTGTAGTCGGATTTCTTAATTCAATAAAGTCTTGCACTTGGGGCAGTAACCTCGGCAAAATCACTTGAATTATCTCAGGATCCAGACGGTTTCCATACAAGAGTTTGAAGACGTGAATTTTTCTTAAAATAAAGCTTGAGAGGTTTTCGATTCTTTGTTGATATATACTAAAAAGTTCCGTTTCTAATTTCGCACGATCCCTTACGACAGGGAAGGCTTTTAGTAGGGCAGTCTCTAAATTCTCATAAGTATAGGTGGGACTTCCTGCTTGACCCAAGAGACTTCTGCCTATACATTTGAACCAGTTAAGCGCTTGGCCCCTCAAAGCGCTGGTAGCTAAGGTAACTTTTTGAAATTCGTGCACGGGGTAGAACATGAAGTGGTCATCCAATTTTTCCAAAAAACTAGTTACCGGTGAGTTTCCATTAAATGTTGCTTCTGGTTTCATCGAAGCGCGCATAGTCTGGACGATGTAACCAAATCCTTACAGGGCGGCAGCTGGCATTTTTGGATTCTGAGCTGCTTCTGCAGGCAGCACAGGTTCTTCTTGAAACTCGGCCATGGTTATTCTTCTTCGTTGGGCGCCACTATCAGGTTCAATGTTCCGTCTTACCTTCTTCGGGAACATGCAAGGACCTGACTCGGAACAGAGAGCTTACTAAAGCTATGTTCACTAATTGTGGGGAAGTAGACAGGATACACAAGAAGGGTATGCAAAACCCTTTATTTTTCTCTATTTACAATAACTTCCGTACTTCGGAATACACAGACCCGCTACTTGGGGTCTAACGTAAAAATATAAAAATAGAACTAAACTCTAATTTAACTTTAAAATAGTAAACGTGGAAGATTGGCCTTATATTAACAGGAAGCCGTATGTAGTACAGAGAACTGTGAACACTACAATACGTTTAAAATTTATCAAGAGGATTAAAACCTCTGGCCTGGAAGGCAACCAGCAACTGAGTAAACTTCTAAGGTAAGCGGCCTGCTTCGACTAACTGCTTCCTCTCTCTCGCTTGGCAAAAAGCCACAACTTAAATACTTGGCGTTCGCCAGACAAACTTTGCATAAATACTTTAACGCTTATAACTCTGGCCGGAAGTAGAAAATAAGAAGTGATAGTAAAGATTTAAAATAAAATAAACGTTAGTAAAACTTAAGATCCTTACAGGGTAACTAACCCTTTATTGTTTCAATAAAATTTAACAAAACTCCGCCTGGGAGTGTACAAACAAAGCCCTCACTCGGGTTTGAACTTAAGAGACTAAGAATTAAACTAAAACTAATATTAATCAAAGAAATATAGCCGAAGCTATCAAGATTCAAATCGAGTTGGCCCCTTAACTTATTTGACTACGAAGCAAGGGCCTGAGTACGGCCGAGCGTAATAACAGCTTTGAGAGAGAGAGTGACAGAAAAGGCAGACGCGCGTAAATCAGAAACTCTGATTCTCTCTGCCTCTGTAAGTAACTTCGTGGTTTAAATACCGTTCCTCCTCATTAAATATTCAGCAAGATTCCAAAACTATGTTCTGGCCGGAAGTAGTAAGTTGAAGTTAAGAATTTGACAAGAAAGGAACTTTAAATTAAAAATTAACTGTTAATAAACTTAACATAATCCTTACAAAATAGGAGAGAATAGAGATTATATTTCATTTTTCATATGGCAGTTTCATTTCTTCTTTTCAGGGAATCGATCTTTCTATCGACAACACATAAATAATTTTTAGTTACATAAATAATTATTTATGTACCTAATAGTTATTTATGTAATTATTTACATAAATAATAATATTTATGTAAATAATTAAAACAGTTATATAAATAATTCTGATATAACTTTCTATGAAATTTTAAACAGAATTATTTATGTGTCTCTTCTTAAGAGCGTATCAAGATTTTAAATCAATAATAATTAAATATATTTCACTGAACTGACAGTTTCAAACATTAAAAATCAGAAGCGACACTTACTCCTTTCGTACTTTCACACTTACGTTTTATCTCAAAGGGTTGGCAGCTGTTTCATCGAAAGTAATTCTTTCCAGTCAAGCATTTTAAGAATTTATATTTATGAATTCCATTATAAACATTCTAACTTATATTAAATGTGTTATCAGATTTGAGAACTCTATTAACTGATTTTTGCATACATTTGCGCTCAGGTATTAAATACATTTAGTAATCAAACATGTCCAGGCATTCCTAAATATTAATTACCTAATCCTCTGTTTATGTGAAGTGAAACTGATCCTGTAGCTATAAAATAACTTACTTTCGACAAGGTATGGGAAGTTGGTATCCAGAAAAAAAATCTCATTCACGTAGTATACAAGAATTTCGAAGCAGCATATGCAAACTTCCTTAAATATGAGAGTGTAGTGATTGTTTTACAAACTGAAATTTTCCTTGCACAGAGAATGTACAAAAATTTAGATTTTATATTTACAAGTCCTTCAGATCCCTTTGTTTCAATTTCTTATAAAATTTTTGCTTTTATTTTAAAATTTGTTTGACTACAAGCATATGTATAGGATCAATATTTAAGAGAGTAAAGTTTGCATTTGCCGTTTTGAAAATACTGTAGACTGTGTGAATGTGGTTTTGCTTCTGAATAATAACCACCATAATTTTTCTCATTTTGTCAAAATTAAGTTATTTTACAGCTATAGAATAAGTTCCGTTTCAGATAAATAGAGGATTATATAACAGAGTAATTCGTTCTTTGATACAGTGTTTTTCAACTTTTTTTAATAAATGGTCTTCGCTGAATTACCATTTATTTTGGTATTTGTTTCAACCGGTGGGAGTAAAAAGAAAAAAAAAATATTTGAAATTTACAGACCCTTTTCTTTTGAGCATTAAATGTTTTTTGATTGATTAATATACGAATTATTCTTAATTACATATCGTTATAAGTATTCTTATAAGATGTTTACGTTTTTATTAATAATTTTCTTAAAATGGTTAAAAGTACAATGAAAGTAGCATAGTAAACGAATAAAAATTCAGTGTAAAGATACAAAACAGGAAATTATTGATAACTGCAATTTAGTTCGAAGCGTCGTTGTTATGGCAAATTTTTGTTGCAGAAGTTTCGGTACAACACGTGAGAACTGGGAAGCTTCTGAGGAAGAAGCATTCTCCGGAAATTCCATCAAATTATTTTAATTTATGGTTGACATTTTTGAAATAGCATCAAATGCAGTTCTTTTACTTTGTTATGTTGCAGGTCATATTTCTTATTTTAGGACAAATTTTGAGTCGATAATTATATCATAAGATAAAATAACTTAAATTAAGAAAACAAATTCTTTGTTTGGAAAAAAATCTGAAGAAGGTTGGATACATAAAAGCCTGGAGTGCTCAGGGATAAATTACTTATATCTAAGGGGAAGCTAAGCTAATATTTTTATGAAATTACATGCAAGGACTTTTACCATATGTCCATTCAATTTTTACCACATATTTTTAGTAGTATTATAATGAATAAATATTAAATAGTGTTCATAATAAGCATTTAATTTTGTGAAATACCATAATGCTTGTTTATAATTAATGCTCAGAAAAGATTTGCAGCTAATACTTTATCTCACATTTTCTCTAGGGAAGAAGACAGATCTCATAAAACAAGCAATGGAGTTTCTTAATAATAGCACTTGCATTCAATTTGTCCCAAGAACTATTGAAAATGACTACATTCGAATAGAGAAACGCTCTGGGTAAAAGGAATTCATAATTCGTTTAGAACCTCTTATACATATGTCGTTTTGCAGGTAGATTTAGCTGTATCAGTTTGAACAACGTTTATAATATGCACCATGTTTTGAAATTTGTGCCATTTTTATCTGAAGAAAAGTATTTGATAAGAATTATTTTCATGGTGGGGTATTTTATACCTCTATAAGAGGTAAAGTTTTAGATGTCAAAATTTTTAAGTCTTATAAAAATATATTATATTATTCCACAGTAAAGTTAAGAAAAAATCAACTTTTAAATTGAAACATTGAAAAATATATATACATAAACTACTAAAATGAAAATAAATTACGTGGTAGATTTCATTGTAAGTAATATTTAAAAATAATCAATAGCTGATTTTATTTGGAGCGCTCTGAGAAATGCATGCGGAGACAAGGCAAATTGTGTGACATAATGCATTATAACCTTGAAACTGAAGAACCAATGATGTTTCATGTTGTAGTATATGTTTTGCAGAATGTAAAAAATCGCCCATTTAATGTCTTTTTATTATTCTTATTTTAAAAAAGAACGAAGTGTTTGTTTTATACTCTGTGAAAATTTCAAAACTTTTTAACCGATACATATTTCGACGTTGAAAATTTAAAAGCGTGGGAACAAAATAGTCAAAATAATCGAGCGTTTTGAAAATTCTCCAAACAATATCAGAAACAACTTTAAAAGTTTGATAAAATCTCATTTAAAATTTTTTTGACGCTGTATCCGATACTTCAAAGAGTGAATTTTTGTTATTTGAGTTTTTTCGTTATACTGAGAAATATAAGAAAAATGTTTAAACATTAAATTTTAAAATAATCGAAATCAAATTTTAAAAACGTCGCTTCACCTTGCATAGTCATAAACAAAAAAAGTGCGTACAAAATTTGAGCTCGATGACTCGGAAAGCAGGTCAAAAATCGATGAAAAACTTCCGACTATAGTTGCAACAGTGGCTGCTAATGCAGGATGACGCATTTTACGAAATCTTGAAAAACATTGCAAAATTATTGAATCACAACTTCAATCTAAATGTAATATGAATCAACAGATGCAGGTAAGCCAGAAAAGCTCTGGGTGAGTTAAAATTTTCTGTTTATAAGAATTTTGAACGAATCAAAGCTGTTGATTTTTAAGAAACGTGTAAGGAAGAGTTTGAAAGACGCCATTTCAAAGCCATATGCTATTGTAGTGGCGTCATCTGACGTCACAAAGAATTAATGAATAGTCCTTGGTTTCTTCGGATTATTGCTTGGTTGGGGACTCTGATGCCTTTCTGAAGATGTTAGAAAATTAATGAACTAAAAATAAATAGATTAAAGGTTAAGATGGGTGTAAGTAGATAGTAATTTGAAACATATTGGAGGAAATAAAGTTTTCATTAAGAGCTTTTCCAAAAGTGGTCAGAATGGACTTCAAGCCACGATTAAGGAAAAATCTCCGGAAGTAATTATATCCTTGCCTAAAACGAAGAGTCCTGTTATCCTTTCAAGAGTGCTGTCCTATTAACATCTTTATGAGGAAGAACATTCAATCTCGAATTGATAATGGTTAGGTCAGAGAAGCTAGTTCTGGAGTGTATGCAGCTAAATCTTCATAAATCTAAATCTGCGACTCAGCAGTTCATTTTAAATAATGAAACTGATAATATTGATCGCACGCTGGTTCAAGAGCTTCATTGTTGCAAGAGTTCTCTTCTAGGTTACCCTGGTACTTATAGACTTGATTCCAATTCCGATACTGTTAAGACGACAATTATCGTTCGATCACATGATCTTTCAGATTTTTTTGATTCTAAAAATACGGATTACAATACAGTCACATTGCACTGTTGTTGGTACGATTGTGTTCACTCATTTCATGATATGTTGAGTCCTCAAGAAATGTTGATTTAGATGCTCATAAGATTAGTCAAGTTTTTATGTACAAAAATCTTAATCAACTGGTTTGGTGCACGGATTCCAATGCCAAATTATGGTCCCTGTTCAGAAGCTCGTTGAGATAAGCTGAGTGAATTTGTTTCCGTCAACAATTTATTTGTTATTTTGATTGCCGCGATCTCAACAGCTGATGAAATGCTCGCATTAAAAAGCAAATCAAGTACCAGAATCTGTTTTACAGGTGCTCTTTTGCAACTGATATTTGACTGTCATATACTAGTAGACCAGGGATCGAATCTCAAGGTCATTATCATCTTCAAGGACATACGAAACTCGTGCGTTGCTACACTTCTCGTTGCTGCTAATAGATGACATGAGCAAGCAGCTACATACCAAGCTGCACCAAGCGAGCATTCTAACACGTGATGGCCACATTATACATTATAAACGAAGATTATGGACCTACCATTCGTGCAACTTAGGGTTCAAGCCAATTGATACAATTACAGTTAATAGTTTAGTTCTTATCCAGGGTATTTCAAGTTCTCTTTCTGTGGTCTCGCGGACACTAATCATTCCATTTAAATTCTTCAGTATACAAAGTAAGCAAATTGGCTTCGTTTTCATGAGTTTTGCTTTTCTCGAACACCCATATCTTTGATATTATTAGCGGTTGTACTGATGGTTCCTGCATAAATGGAGTTGTTGAAGATCTTGGTACTGCTCTTCTCGAGGCATTTTTATTTTTAATGCCTGTTAAGAATCATGTTGTGCATAATGTTTCTTGGTGGTCTATTGACATTCGTTGCATGAAAAAGAGACATTATGTCTCTAGACGAAGATTTCAGCGTTGCAGGATTCCGACTCTTAGTGAACTGTTTAAATGTGAATATCTTGAATATAGTAAAGTATATAATAAAATGCTTACTGACACTAAATCTAACTCCTAGAAGATATTTCTTTCGGGTATTGATGTTAGCAATGTGTGGGAAAAATTATACATATGATGTTAAAAGAGAATTCGTGAAAAGAATTGAAATAACTAATATTTGTCTATGTACGGAAGAGACAACGAATTCTGTAGATGAGGATATAAATGTTGTGTTTCAGAAATATTTCCGTTCTGATCCAGAGGAATTATAATCATTTACATAAGGAGTACCATCGGTCGGCGCGTACTGCTATTTTTTCTTTTGATGACTCTTGTTTTGCCTGTGATCAAATTAACGCAGTTCTTTCTATGCTGGAACAAAATAAATCACCTGATCCTGATTCTGTATCAAATGAGATTATTAAGCAGTTTTACTTGTTGTTTCCTTCTCTTTTCCATAAACGTTTTAATATTTCTCTGAATGTTGGAATTTTTTCAAGTGTTTGAAAGCATGTTCAAGTGATACTTATGTCTAAAGTAAATGAGTGTAGTGTTCCATTTGGATAACCTTAGATGTATAAGATTAATTTCTGCTTTAAGTAAGAGCCTGGAAAACGTTATTTAACAGAATTCGTTGGTATCTGCGCCGAGGAGTTTTCTATTTGGTGATCAGTACGGTTTTACATCCTAGAGAAGTACTGAAAACGCTCTTTTACGCTTGAATGAGATTGTTCAGAGAGGTAAAAAGAAACATTTGCACATTATTTTGGTTTCTCTTAATGTAAACGGATCCTTCGATAATGCGTGATGGCTTTGTATTCTCAACCTTCTTAAAAATATAGAACTACCAACGAATACGTTTTCACTTGTTGACTTTTAAATGATAGGACAGCCAAACTGCAATTGAGCTCAGCTTTTGTGATCCGTCGCCTTGAAAGGGGTTGCTCTTTAAGCTCAGTTTCTGGACCTACGTTTTAGAATATTATTATTAATGAATTCCTCTCAAAGCTTAAAAATCTTGTCTGTTGCAATACTATTATAGCCTTTGCGGATGATACGTTGGTTTGCTTCCAGAGTAGGGATCTTCCTGCTACATTTTCTCACGCACAGGAGAGTTTAAAACCTGCCTCTGATTAGTAAAAAAGATTTTAAAATGGACTTCAATCTTGAAAAAACCAGAGTCATGATTATTGAAAAGCGAAACATCTTTCTGATGGATTTCAGTTTTTTTCTCAATGGAACTCCATTGGCAATGATAAAGTAGATGTAATATCTTGGGGTTTCCCCTTGATAGTAAATTTTCTTGGAAGTGACATTTAACTTACGTATTAGAGAAATGGTATATGTTACAGTTTGGGTTAAGTAGAATTGCATGTAATACATACGGTAATAATTTCAACCTAGTTCTAGAGTTTGGGGTATGGCGCTTAAGAGGAAGAGAAATTATAAATATCTGCGACGCATTCAAAGGCGGATACTTTTGCAGGTCACTTGTGGATATCGTATCATAAGTTATAAGTACTCTGTTTTTGCCGTTTCTGGTTTCCTCCAATCGGCATTGCCGTTTTGCATATTTCCTTTAGTGAAAATCTCTCTGCTTCCTCTGTCCTTGGTTAGGATTGTGTTTGGCCTCTATCTGTTCTTCCTTATCACTCAGAAAGGAATGCTGTTAACAGTATTCTATTTAAAAATAAAATTTCAAATGATTTCCCTGTAACTTGTTATACTCATGGCAATAAATTTGATAGCAAAGTTGGTTTTACATATGTTGCAATCAAAAATGGTCTTGAATTTGAGCACCTTCGATTTAGGATTCGTGATGAACTCACGTTATTATAACTGAAATTTTATGTTTAAATTTCTCATTAAATGGATCACTGGATAAACTAGTATTGTTTCAGACTATCTCATTTGTACCGATTATCTTTCAACCTTGGAGACCTAAAATGTATTTCTTCTTCTAATAACATAATCGTCGAGATTCAAAGACAACTTAAAAGCCTAAAAGATAAAACATTTCTGTTGCTTTTGAACTTTTCATTGATAAACAGGTATTGTTGGGAATAGACTAGCAGATTTTCTTTCAAACACTGCTACTACGTGCGAGACTAAAATTTTTGTCAATATCATAAAATCCTTTTATAAGAAAGCTATGAATAAAAGCATTAAGGAATCGTGGAATCATAACTACATTATTTCAAATAAAGGAAACGTAACTAAGAGATTTTTCCTTTTCATCAAAAGGACATTTTTACAAGCTATAACATGATCCCATTCCTTACTGACCATGGAATCTTTATAAGTTATCTGACCTCCTGGGTTTCATAAGTTAATCTCCGAGAATTCCCTTTGACTATTTTTGTAAATTATTGCAGTCCTTTATAAGTTTGTTTTAAAATTTTTCCTTTAATGTTTATTTTTATCTATTCTGTTTCATACTTACTTCTGTAAGCCCCATGTGATACTTTGGCATACACGAGGAATTGTTTGTGAATTTAATTAAAAACAATATTTCCGACCATAGCGAAAACCAATATGAATGAACTACATAAAAACGTATAATAATAATAATAATAAATGTTCAACTACTGTAATGTTTTGAATATTTGGCTAGACTGCAATCCAGTCAGTCTGAAAATGTTAAAATTCCTATTGCATTATGAATACAAAAAGGTTTTTAGAGCAGTAAAGAAAACCTTAGCTCCATATAATGCTACATTATATTTGCACTGATCTTAATAAAATTATTTTTTCCCTCTATTTCAGATGCCATTCAAAATTAGGAAGAGGAAATGGAGGAGTACGGGATGTTTCTCTTGGTGATGGCTGCTACAAATTAGGCACTGTCATACACGAGCTAATTCATTCAATTGGAGTTCATCACGAGCAATCCCGTTCTGACAGAGATCAATATATCACCATTCACTGGGAAAACATCAAGAAAGGTAAATAAATTTAATTACACAAGTAATCGTTACCAATGAAAAATTTATGCTTGTCCACATTTATTTGCAAAACAGGTGTTTCTAAGATATTTCAAATGCATTTTCTAGGAAAGGTGAATCTTTCATATCAATTACATACGCTTCCCGTATTACTTTATGATACTAATTAATTCATGTTGATTACAAACACACTAATCTTGACACTAATGTTCATAAAAAAGACATGTTTAATTTTAGAGTTATATAAAAATATTAATCTTATTAGTGTTTCTCAATAATTGTGCAAATAGAATAAGAGTTATATTTTTCTTCAGCTATAGAAAACTAGAGGCTCCAAAATATTATCTGATCTTCGATTCTCTAAATAAGGAAAGATTTAATTTATATCTGTGATTATTTTATCCTAAGTTTTAAAAATGAAGTGAATAAAAGGAAAAACCTCTCAGCTTTTGCTCCGAAACGATGCGTGTCTAATAGCAAATTAATATTTTCCACATCAGAACATTTTGATCTACTTCTTATTGTTCGAATATTTCATTTTGAATAGTCCGAATTATGCGTTTTTTATTGTGTCTAGATAATGATAATTTTATACGAAAATAATAAAATTCTTCAGATATTGCAATTTCAAAAATCAAAATGAGACGTCATAAAAAGTGGTTTCATTGAAATATAAGCTGTTAAAATGTATATTTTTTAGATTAGAATCTCATTCACATCTTGCGTTGTATTTTATTTAATTTTAGATGTATTTTTTCATTTACTAAAAGAACGAAAGTTGCCTAACATCTGAAATCGTTTTCTTATTCAGAATTCTTTATTATGCATTATTTCTAGCAAATTTCACTCTTTAGTAATGAAGATTTTAGAAATAATTTTAAAAGTTTAACAACTTTAGTTAATTATTTATTAGTTCATTCTCAACTTTGCAACATGAGAGATTAAGGGAGTGAGAAAGAAAACGTGAGCATTCAATTTGCCTATAACCTGCAGTTAATAAACACCATCACAAGTCTGAGAAACAGGAAATTTGATGGTCTCGTGCACCTCTTCTTTTGTCACCGACTACAGGTCGACTTTCGGGTCGAGGGATTGTCATACTTCGCTATATTTTATGCCATAGCTATGCTAATCACCAAACATTCAAAACGTTTTCCGAGATTCTACCCAGAGTTTATTAGTATGGTGTCTACCACACTAACAACTATACTGATTGAAGTGTTTGATTTCAAATAGTGTTTACACTTTTTTTTTTTATAATTGCTATCTGTCTCTTTCTTTCGGTAACTTTCCTCTTCAGTTTGCTCACTAGGTGGAGCTGTTCGTAATTTAATAGGTGGAGCTCGGTGAAAATGTGAGATTAAAACTTATTAAGTTATTTAAGATAAAAGAATGCTAAATTCATTGTAGTTAAGACGTCAAACAATGTACTTCTATAACGAAAGACAGCGACAAATGTCTCGCTCAAAATATACTACATTTTTTGCTTTAAAATAGATGTTGGTGTTTGCATATTATAAAACTGCTGAGTCCTTGATTCTTATTGTGCACCGTATGAATTCATTTCTTTTATGTTTCTAACCTGATATGGCAACCTGATTTGCTTCCTTAGGCCTGGCGATTTTTTCTTGAGCATTCTCGGCAGTAATCAGTTGATTAAAACCAAAGCATATTCTAAATAATGACTTTAGTTGTGTTGTACATCACAGCTAAAATATAGTATATCAAATTTAAACAATCTGTATCTTTTTAAAAAACACAAATAGATATGTATCCTTGGCTTATACTAATACAGTTATATCACAATGTAAAGTTCTGCAAAATAATTGATTCGATTTCAAGTTATTTTTCTTCTAAAACTGATTAACACAGTATCACAGGTAATGCATGAGAAAAAAACACCTAATTTAATTACGAATTTTTAAAAGAACGTTCTTTGATCGCAAGAAAAACATTAAGAGGATAATAGTTTTTAAAATTATGTAGCTATACGAACAGAGATAGCATAATCCTTTTCTTTTATCTCACACACAAAGGAAAATTATAGGGTATAATATATGTCATGACTTAAGAGCTAGTTTTAAACCTTTAAGTTGCCAGTTCTAGTATAATCTACTTCCTGCCAAAAGAGCAATCAATAGAAGATATGTTCTGCATAAATATTTCGATGGTATTATACAGTGCAAAGATTATTTTTTGAATCGACAGTTAATAAGCACGAAACTGTGCTTGCATGAAAAATAGCACTCACTGGGCATATTTTACAAGACTTAACCTTTCGCGTTACGTTTCTTTGTCGATTATACATACAATTCGGCCTTTAAATAACTAAATCTGACAGAATTATTGCGGAATTTATACTATTCCTTGTCAGTGTGGCTTAATGTACACAGGATAAACAAAGCCTGCTTTAAAATTCCTCATCTATGAATATAAATCTGTTCGAAAAAATGAAACAAATTAATCCTTTATTACACAACATTGTTGCCGTTAAAACCGCAATTCTAGTTTATCTTCTACCAGTACCATCCAAAATACTTCCTCAGGTGGTAAATTAGACTTTTTTAAATTTTCCATAGCTATGAAAATTACCTCAATATCAGTCAATGACCTTAATGAATTCTAAACTTGCTTTTCACCAGTGTATAAAGTGATAAACTATTAATTTGTTTCCAGTTTCTACCTTTAGATAGCATTTGCTGATATATTATGCTAATTTTCGTTATTTCTTCCTTACACTTCACTGTAGAAGGATTCATTATTTAATTTACTAAGTTCTTAAAAATTCTTTAATTTCACTTTTTGTTTGTAATACTCCTTGTCTTTCATTTAATTACAACAAAAAAGAACGATAGAAGCGTTTCTGCTAAAATGAAACTCAGCGTCAAATAACGTTGTTTATATATACTTGACTTTTTTTGCAGAGAATCTTATGTAGTATCATAGTTCTTTTATAATCCCATTTTCTTAACAATGAAGCTCGTATTTTTTAATTTATATGCTTTGAATCATCGGTTAAAATACATTATTTTCTTTCAGGTGGTGAGCACAATTTCCAAAAACGTAAACACGTGAAGAATAATCTTTTGTTAAAATATGATTACAACTCCATTATGCACTATGGATCCATGAGCTTCAGCAAAGACAAGAGAAGAGGACTTAAAACCATAACTGCTAAGAGGAAAGGCGTTCGGTTGTTACCACCGAGAGAAAAAATGCCGACTGTCAGTGATATCAAAAAAATAAATTTGCTTTATAAATGCTCATTCTGATCATAGATGAACTGTTAACTGATTTTTAATAAAAGCATTTTTATGTTTAAAAATTATTTCAATAACTGAAAATACATAAAATCTATGTGAGTAATTGGAACAAAAGGAGCATATAGAAATTATATACTTTGAGAATGAGATATTAAGACACTACCCATAAAATGAATTAAATTAATATATTTGTAATTAAGCTTTTATCGGCTGCCTTCCATATTTTATGAGCTCTGTAATAAATACTGTACAAGAACTTAGGATAGGAAGTTTATGTCTTGCTCTTAAAGTGATTCATTTCGCAAAGTGTTTATTTATCAAAGGATAATATTAATATGGTGTTATTAAATTTTATTTAACTCGTATTTAAATACATTTAAAATATTAGCTTCCCCTCTAGCTCTGAATTAAGTGCATAAATTAAAGTGTATATTAATTACCGCTCTCTTTTATACAGTCTTAATTATAAAACCACCATAATATGATTTTTATCACGAAGAAAGTTACATAAAAATGTAACGCAAGCCTATTCTTTCTAATAAATATAATAATTTATAATAACATAAAAATAATTTCTAATAAATTATAATAGTATTCAAGGCGTGTTTGAAAGAGTGGACTGTACCTAGTGTTCAAGTCTCTCACCCAAATTTTCAAAGACATTTATTCTTCATTTCTAACTTATTATTTTTTGTCTCATTAACAGCAGGCGGCTCTTTATGTTTTGTCTCATCAACAGTACGCATCAACAACTTTAAGATTAAACTTGGAAAGGCTATTTTTTCCAGTAATCCCAGGTAAGAATGACTCAATTCTGGTATGAGTATAAAATTTTCGTTTTGCACTTAAGCGTTGGAATCAGAGGACTTAGGTGGCACTGCAGCAAAATTTGAAATTTCTTTTTCGAAAGGTTTAACGGAATGTAATTTTCACTGAAACGAACTATGCTATGCGAAAATTAAATGTCCTCCCACATTTTTTTCCCTTGCTCAGTTTCCGATTTAACAAACAAAATATAAATAATACTTTCAACAATAAATGTGTAGAGACATCAGGAGTTTTTAGGAAAAAAGATATATATATGTATGGTCACTTTATTTAACCTGTTCCGCCAAACTAAGTTAATGGCACTACACGGTTAGGAAGTCATCCTAGTTATTGCTAGCAACCTGACGGTTAAGCCGCCTTTCTACATTTGACATTAATCTTCAGTTTCTTGGATATAATTCTTTTCATTCACTTGCTTCATTATCTCTAAGATGTCCTTGTTGCAGTAATAGTCCATGAACAGTCTAGTCACAGGATATATATGAGGTAGTCGGAATGAAAGAACTGCTGTCGAAGATGCTCTGTCAGAGGATAGGAGAGCAGGTAGTGAAGTGCGTCCTCGTCTTCCCCTCGAAGACCGCAAGAACTGTTGACACTACAGTTGTCTGAGGAATCGTCTGTAATACACGGGGAATTTCCCATAGTTGGTGCACGCTTGGAAGAAGAGTCGGTTGCATTTGAGCCTCTTGAGAGTAGGTATTGGGAGATGTTGTAAGTAAATCTTCCTGTCTCTTCTTCCTGCCATCGTGATGACCATGTCGCTTGGAATGTTGTCTTTTCTCAGCTTCTACGAAAAGCGGAATTTCCTCGTCAATTTCTGGTTTGAGAGCTGTGGTCTTAGTTAGTTCATCAGCTCGTTCATTGTGTTTCTGCTCGGAGTGTCCTTTTATCCAGTTGATCTTAAAAGGGATGGAGGAACCTAACGTCAAGAGGATCTCTCTAAGTGCTGTCGTGTGCGGATGTTTTGGAGGAAAGGAATTCAGCGCATTTAGAACCCTCATGCTATCTGTGAAGATTGAAGTATGAGCTGCTGGTTGCTTACCTAACCATAGTGCTGCTTCTTTGAGAGCGAGGGACTCGGCTTGGAAGACTGAAGCGTGGTTGCTTAGACGGTATTGTGCTTGATAAATTTCTTTATTGTTTGAAAAGACCGTGAACGCTGCCTCTACTCGTCCTGAATTTTTTTCATTTGTCAGAGAATGTCTCTCTTTGCTATTCTGAGAGTTGCGATTTGCACCAGAAAACGATGGGTAGATCTCCTGGGTGTAAGACAGGAGGATCTTGGAAATTTTCTATGCAGGCATATGATAGACTAGAAAGCCTGGCGGTCATAGGAAATAACCGCTGTTCTAGATACTATAAATTATAACATGGATATATATTTAGATTAACAGGGAAACTTGCATGGATATAGTATATCTAACATAAATATACTAAGACTAACATGGATATATATCTTCTGTATGCTTAAAAAGTCAAAAAATATTTATTGTAATTCTACAAAAATATTTAATGATTTTAATTAGATATATCAGGAATTAAATGCATTTTTATTTAAATCAGTCATGTAAAAATAAAATATAATATTTTCACCAACTGCATTTGTCGCTTTTAAATACTGTAGTTAGTTTCTCAATAGCAGACAGATTAAATATCAAAGAGTCGTAACTTGCAATTTTTTCGAATGGAAACAGACTCGAATCAAAAGTAAAATAATGTATTCACAGTGGACTAAGCAAAATCTCGGTTCAAAACGATAGGGCTGTTTAGAATAACAGAAATTCAACAAATAATTTAGATAAATAAAATGATGATAACATCGAGATTTTACTTTTATTCACATTTCATTGATGTGGTAGGTACTCGACATTATGCCAAGATATGAATAAAAAGTAAATTAATTATCTTGTTAGCGAAAGAGAATTTTAAGCGCAAAAATACTGAAATCTCAACACAAAAAATATTTATGCGTTGTAGCCGTCCGACATTTATCCAGTTTATTTTTCTTTGTAATGTTTTAATAATAACTGCAATTATCTTATTTTTTATCTGCTGTTATTCAAGTCGGAATAACGCAGATAATATTGCTGTAGCGCATTCCCGAAAAAAACGCAGATGATATTGGCCTTGTAAAATTCCCAGGATTTTTCTCAATAAAATAGCCGACGCTTCGGAAGCATAGCTTAATCTGCGAATCAGATTACGTGCATAATGGAGAAAAAATTCTTTCTTTTCTTTTTAGTGTTAAACCTAGCAACTGGAAGTGAAATTACAGACAATGGTAAGTAACCTGCAAGGTTTTTTGACAAAAAGGAAATTTTATTTTATTAACTTATAAAAAAATTACTTACAGTTCTGCATGTCAATTCATAATTCCAAAATCAAGATTTGAGGCTGAGTGCTACCTCCAAATTAAGGGTATGATTTAGACTGCCCGCGAAAGGCTTGTTGTATATCAGTCATCGTTTCCTTCTTCTGATCGTTTTAATGAAATCAGTCGACAGATGTCGGTAAGAGTAAGTAACAATTTCATGACGTTGAGACTCAAGTAACATTTTCATGACGGTGGCCACCACAAAATAGCCAACAACTTTTATGTAAGTCGGCTACTGTCGAAAGGACAGAAATCTTCTTATGTAACCGCAACGTAAAGGCGCTGATACTCTTACAAACGACGACTTGAAAAAGCAGCTGTCAGCCTCTAAGCCAAGCTCTAAAGTGAGAAACACAATACACATGTTTCAGTGGGAAACATGAACACTGTGCAAGAAAAAAAAATCTGATATGTTTCAGATTTTAAATTACGTCCAAAGGGGCGTTTTTTAACATTTTGTGTGTTACCTTTCTTTATTAAATATCATGTTCCTCGCACTTAAACCATAAGATCCAGTGCAACAGCAATATCGCAAAATAGTTTTAAAACGAGCATATCTTTAGAATTTCCGATACAGAGACTCATGCGCTGGAGATAAAAATGTTTTTTCTGCACAACGTTGCCATGTCTCGCTTTGAAATCCTTGAGTTTGTTAATCAAAAATTCGTCAAAGTTTTAAAAAATAGGAAATCGATCATAAAACAAATTTCAGGTTTCAAATTTGGTCTTCCACCTGTTCATATTTGTTGGAGGATTACGTTATTCAAAATTCGATGGCTCTATGTACCGTTGTTTTATCACAATGCGAGAAATATACATACACTCAGTTTTTTCATTATTTAATTTCTTCAAATATAATGCAGGACTCTAACATTTTGTGGCAACAGTTTGAAAAGTGAACCGGCGTTTATGATTCCGACGCAAAATCGCAAAATGAAAACAATAGTCCTTCAGGGACAAATCCCTTTGGACTAAAAAGATAAAAGCCTGAAAGGTTTCAGATTTTAAAATACGTCCAAAAGAGCGTTTTTTTAACATTTTGTCTGTTACCTTTATTTATTAAATATCACGTTCTTCGCACTTAAAATTCAGTTCAAGAGCAATATCGCAAAATAGTTTTAAATTGAGCATATCTTTAGAATTTCCGATATGGAGTCTCACGCGCTGGAGATAAAAATGTTTTTTTCTGTAGAACGTTGCCATTGCTCGCTTTGAAATCCTTGAGTTTGTTAATTAAAAATTTGTCTTTTACAAATTTATAAATTTATTAAGTTTTACAAAATATAAAATCGATAATAAAACAAATTCCAAATGACAAATTTGAGCTTCCACATGCCCATATTCGCAGGAGGATTACGTCATTCCAAATTCGATAGCTCTATGTACCGTTGTTTTATCACAATGCGAGAAACATACATAAAATTATGCATATTTTTCATTATTTAATTTCTTAAAATATAATACAGGACTCTAGCATTTGGTGGCAACAGTTTGAAAAGTGATTCGCCGTTTATAGTGACTCAACGAAAACAATAGACCTTCAGGAACAAAGCGCTTTTGGACTAAAAATGGAACAGTTCTATATCTTCCATTCTAGTGGGCCGATTGACGAAATTCAAATTGCATTTTCCATGTTTCAAAAGCGCGACTTAGGATATGTATTGCATTTATATATAGAATTGTTCTAATATAGCTATTTTGACACAAAATAGGACTTTTCCTGATATAACATGCCAATGTTCTTTCCATATTTCGATTCTAGGACTCAAATTATACCAAACAGCCAAGTTTTGTAAAACTCGCGCGAGTAGTTTTTAAAAAATTAGCTCTCAAAATTTTAGCTCTTCAATGATAATTCAAATTTGGTATGTATTTATTAATATCGCTTTTTTATTACACTTACTTGATTCCTTCTTTCGCAGTTAGAAATTTAGGTTCATTCCGAATAAAATTCACCCATTTTTTTATGATTTGTTTTTAAAATTCGTATTTTTAAATAATTTTTATAAACTTTCGGAAAACAATTTTTAACCTGTAAACGATTTACCATCATCTTAAAGTATATGTATTTCTAAGCATACCTACAAAAAATTAGAGCTTTTTATTCAAAATTTCCGACGTTATAAGTTCGTTATATACATCGGCGCGTTTTGAAATTTGGCATATTTGTTGAAAGCGATAATAACATCTAATGTGATCTACGCACTCTCTTAAAATTATTTGAAAGTAAAAAAATATAGAAAAAAATTGGCATGTCATTTCAGAAAACGTCCAATTTTGTATCAATATAGCTATATTAGAACAATGCTGTATTTAAATCTAATATATATCTTAAGTTGCTCTTTCGAAACATGAAAAACGCAATTTGAATTTCGTCAATAGGGCCAGTAGAACGGGAGATATAGAACTGTACCTTTTTTTTTCGCAGTGTATATGTTCTACTTACATACCTGTAAGTGGACATAGATTTCAGAAAATTATGCTCTTTAAAAGCTTTAAATTCTGAAAACAGGAATTCTGTTTTCAGTGTATAACAAACACATGAATTAATTATTTTTAGTATATTCTGTGTGTACATTTCATTTTTATAGTATTTGTTAAATGTAAATAAATATAAAAATCATGATATCTTAAATCGTCTGACTCACTGAGATGCCATCAGTATTCACGAAAAAAGCTGCTAAATTATTTAGAACACTTTTGATGGGGATAATTAAAGAAGTTACAAATTGGAAACGCCAAATAATGTATAGCATCCGCTTATATTGTGTCTAAGTCACATAAAACTGAACGTTGTGTCTTTAATCTTGCATCCTGGAACACTAAACACCTGTTATCTTACTAAACATCATTTATACGAAAAAGGTGTTCTACGACAGTTTTCAGCATTGTACATGAACTATATATACTGACTGAAAGAACTTCCAAACCTGTATTTCTAAATACCCTTATTTAGAAAATTCGCCATGGGAAATACGAATTTAGTTTTTATGCTTTCGACTTGGTATTGTACTTTTTCTGAGGAGACACATGGAAGTAAGTTTTCTAAATTTTAGTTATTAAATTTTATTACTCTAAATTTCCAGTTTCAGTGGTTTCTGATTTAAGTGATGAGATTGTGATAGTTTCAGTGTCACGTTCAGTGATAAGATTTTGCATCACTTTCGCTTATAAGCAACCTAAAAATTAATAACATGTCTTGTCTCTCTTTTCATTTACTTTTCTCTTCTTTTATTTATTTTAATGTCTTTCCCTCGTAATTTACTTATTTGCAGTTCAGAGCCGCAAGGATGTCTTAAGTTTCGTAAGCCGTAAATTTCAAAATGAGACCCATGTAATAAAATTCCGTAATATGGTCACAATATATAAGCAAATTCAATACTACCCTCTTTCACATTTACACGCTTGTTTTGAGCTGATGTAATTAAATCCGAGAAAGAAAAATTATTATTGTAAGATTTCAGCAATATTCTCAGGTTATAGGAAACACCTCAAACTCTGCGCTAAAACTTCAACTTTAGCTGCCCCTATAAATAAATAAATACATAAATTAATATAAAAAATTATCTGAAGGCTTTCAGACTTTACATTACGCTTAAAGGGGCGTTTTTTAACGTTTTATGTGTTACCTTTTTAACGTTTTATGTGTTTTTTTAAATATCATGTTCTTCGCACTTAACCATAAAATTCAATTCAACAGCACTATCACAAAATAATTCAAAAAGAGAATATCTTAAGAATTTCCGATACACAGTTTCGCGCACTGGAGATAAAAATGTCTTATGAAATAGATAATAGAACAAATTCCAAACTGCAAATTTGAGCTTCCAGATGCCCAAATTCGAGTGAAGGACTAAGTTATTCAAAATTTGATGTCTCTAGGTACCGTTGGTTTTTCACAATGCGATAAACATACATACATTTATGCAGATTCTTCATTATTTAATTTCTTTAAATATAATGCAGGGCTCTAATATTTGGTGTACAACAATTTGAAAAGTGAAACACCGTATTACAATAAACGACGCAAAATAACAAAACGAAATTAATAGCCCTTCTGACAAATTGCCCTTTTGGGCTAATAATAATTTATCTTTCTTTCTACGAAAACTGATATTTTAAATTAGATAAATTAAAGATACAGCATGTTGAGAAATAAATCACATATTAGTTCATTTTATTTTCATTGTATTCTTGCATTTAGAGCAAAATTACTATCAGAAGAAATAAATTGTGCATTTTAACTTAATTTTTGCAATTGTCCGTACTGCTTACGTTGTAAAAATGCCATCAAAATGTACGAACGTTCTCAAACATGAGTTACAAAAACATGAGTTACATGCTTAGTGACTCAAAGCTTCGGTAAATTAATTACAAATCGTGAAATAAATATCATTAGTTAGAAATAATAATTTAAATAACATTGCTGAAGAATGTTATTTAAATGATCTTCACAGCCTAAATTTCAGTTATCTTAATCTCTGTGTTATGTCAGCAACTCTCAAAATTTAAACATTACAAAGGAACGGTAAATTTTTCGTTTTATCCCAGAGCAACCGCTCTCGTTTCAGGCGAAACGCAAAAAATAATATCACGATTGAAGCGAATGCCTCCTTTTCCCTTGTCTCTCCATGCAAAGATAAGAAACAACTATGAAACCGTAAATGAACAGTTCTCAGTTCCGTTATGAAGCAAATAATTTGAATCTTAATTTCAGGGAAAAAAAGGTAAAATAACATAAAAAACTTATTTCTATGTACCTCGCTTTAATAGATATATCATTTGAAAGCACCAAGAGTAAAAATGTTTACTTTTAGGTGCCAAAGATTGAACAGTCATAGTGTATCGCCTTCCACCATGCTTGGTCTTGAGGTATAACAAGTTAGCTTCTTCACTTGCCAACTGAATGTGTGATTCGATTCCCAGCAAGAACACAGTTGCTTTTTCCTTGCCTGTTTTTTTCTTTTAAAATTTTGAAATATCTTATATTCTGTAAGCGAAAGAACATGTGTAGTTAAAAGGAGGGAAAGTATAGGACTGCTAGGGTTCGAATCCCAGCGAAGGCATCAGTGTTTGTGAAATGTATAGTGCTTGTGTAGCATGGGGATACTCTAAATATGTGGTGAGCTGGACGTCCTCTCTAAAAAGTGGTTGACGGTAGGGTAAGAGGAGTGGGAGACCCTCTAACAAGTTTCCTCGAAATGCAGTTTCTCAAAACTGGGGTGCAACTGAGTTAAAGTCGGGCTGTCACCTAATGCCACTCAAATCTCATGCTAATGACAGACGCATTTGACTCCTTACTACAATAAAAGTGCTTGTACTGACATTGTCAGACAAGGAGATTAGTAAGTACAAAAACAACATATTTTGGAAACATAACAAATAAAAAGTAAATTCAAATTGGGAAACAAACTTGGGAAACAAAAAGAGGCATGAAACTTTTAACAGACTATTTTTATATATCATTCCTTGGAGAAGTTAAATGCGGTTAAATCTCGATTTTTGTGCTTTTCGGTAAGTTGATATATATATATATATATATATATATATATAACTATTGAAGAAAATATTTTTAAAGTTAATTCAAATTTATATTTTTCTGTTCATTTCTGTAGATGATTCGGCCATGGAAAATCCAGATTTAATTGAAGGAGACATAGTACCCGAAGATGGCTATGTATGTTGCATCATTTGTTTTTGTGTATCGATTATTTAGCATTAAATTATTCATGGTAACGGTATTTAATACAGTTATACTGACTATTACTATTCAAATTTGTGCTTTCAAAGTTATTTTAATTATTATGAACCTCATTACAGTAAGAAACACTAGATTTCCTAATTATAGATGTAACGGGTCGTTTTCATTTTCTCACGTTATGACGACCACTTAATTGATTAAAAATGGTAGATTTGTTATAATAAATATGTCATTTTCTATTTTTATAACATTTAAACCTTTATTTAAACTATTATTTTCTGATATACTGTTAATTGCGTTTCTGATATATTTCCTTATTATTCTGGATATATATATATGTATATATTGCATAATTGTAGTTTGCTTTAAATTTTATATCTTTATATATATATATATATATATCAAAGGTTTAATTAATTGAAGTTCATTGAAATTGAAATAAATTTCCTAATGCTTGCGCAATAGCTGCAAATTAATGTAATAATAATTGATTTTTGGCAATACCCCTTTATTCTTCATTTTAATTTCGGTACTTCCCATTTCTGTTCTAAAAATAGTGACTATTCTTATTATATTAGTCTAAACTGCGTCATTCCGAAATTAATCCGCATCACAAAATCTTCTGCAATGCAGACACCTCTTATTCAATCACTGATTAAGATTTCTATTGAAACCAAAACGGTTTTATCTCTACCACGCTTCTTCTGGAAAGCGTCATACACTTCCCCGCTTACCTGCATCAAAGTAACATGTCTTTGCTCGCTTTTGTCTATCATCCATTGCACATCTTATGACATAAACTTCAGTATGGGTGCATCACCGTATCACACATCAGTATAGGTGCATATTGTGTCCGTACTGATGGGTAAATCAGATCATACCTATAAATATATATATAGATTTATAGGAATGTATTATACAGTAATAAAATTATCTGAATCTACGGCTAAGTCTGTCTGCAAGAGCCATTATTCTATCTATGCAAAAGAAACCTCTCCAATCTATTTTATTAATTACTCTTAATAATAACTCTGTTGAAATTATAGTTGAATTATAATATGTATATATATCATTTCATCATTCCTAGTTTTCCGCATTATCCATTGTGTAATCAATGGAAATCGGGAACCTAACGTAAACTTTTCTTGGAACTTCGAAACTTGAAACAATTAATAATAAAATTTGTAACTAAAAATTAATGTAAAGGACAGACAACTACTTTTAGAAGAAATAAAATGTGAAGTTATTCAATTCATGGCATTGAGGCCATTCTAATCAAGTAACGATTTCATGTATTTAAATTTAATAAACACTTTCTGATGTTTAAAATACTGCTTAGTAAATTTTTATCATTTAGTACACTTATATATTGTAATTTATTAGGCGCTAAAATTACTTTCTTCTTCTCACGTAAATACCATACAAAATTTCAACTATTTCCTGAACGTTATACAAAATCAAAAAATGAAACAAAATGACATTAAAACAAAATTAATTCAAGAATTAAATGCACCTAAAAATAAGTGAATTACTTAACAAGAAGCTGAAATATATATTTAATTAATTACAAATACATTTTCTATCCAGAAACCAAATTCTCGAACCTAGAAAGCTAATTCAACGACCTCAGAGAGTAATATGTTTGTTTTCGATAGGCACGCAAAGGATTAAAAATGAGCAGTCATTCAGCTTATGACATTAATGAACCTCCAGACACAAAGGTCAAAGCAATGGTTACTACTAGAGGATATTGTGCTAGCATTGGTTTTAGAAATGTTTCCATAACCAGCCATAAACACCGGATAGATCTATGAGAATTGGCGAGAGATATGTGAGATAGTGAGCGCTGCCTAAGTATATGTACAAATCCGCTATATGACACTTACTGTCATTTCTTAGATTAGCAGTGTCCGGAAATAACGCTGAAAGAACTACTGGCAGAAGCTAGATGCTTGGGGTGGAATACATTGCGACGTCTACCGTTAATTTCTGGGTACCGTCAGAAATACTTAATTTATTATCTAAGTGCTTTTACTTACAATTCAGTTATTAGACCACAGTTTTCTCTTGTCTCAGATAACTGGGAAAATTACCTGTGGAAGTGGACTGTCGTCAGTCAACTGACCATACGTCAATTGTAAAACAGCATATAAGCATCACGGCTAGCATTACTGTTTGGAAAGCTGTCGCCAAAGACGCCATCAATGATCTTTTGCTGCACGTTGTCAGTGATTTTTCCAACCTGTTGTATCGCATCTATCGACAGCGCTTTTTCAGCAAAGTACTCTGCCCTACAAAGCCCTTCTGCTCACCAGAACACCAAAAGAATGTCTGCGAAGACTAACAGCCCTCCCTTGAAGTGAACTTGTGTAACCAGAATACCTGAATGATTTCTGCTTAATTTTAGATACTTCTTTTATATTCCCGAATTATGTCAAGTTTCTTGGCAAACAAACAATTTTTTTAGGCTTTGTTTGCTTTGTATATACATTATTCACATTTGTAGCAAAAAATGCAACACATTGAGTAACTATCAAAATACAAAAACCGCATAAAATTTCTACCTTTTCAATCAACTATTATTTCTTTAACAAAAGGGATTCTGCTTTTCATTTAGAAACTATATCTTCTCAGATAACACTTTTTTTAAACAATTATAAGATTTGCCTGTATTTTGAAACAAGCCAAAAGATCGATATTCTTTGGTCAAGCACATTTTTTTGCTTCCTGTCTCAGCTTTACTTTCTTTTGAGTGTCGCAACATTTCAAAATTTCTATTTACTCATATATTGTAATTAAAGCCAAACAGGAAAATTGCGATTGTTAGTAACTTAAGTCCAACCTGAGGTATTTTTGCAGCCAGAGCACAGTTTCCTTAATGTAGAAGCACCATGGAAAATAAAGGTATATTAAAAATAATCATTTCAGAAAAATAATTTAATAAAAACGTGTGCTAAAATACATAATTGCAGTCAAATACATATTTTGGGATTATCGAATTTAGTGACCAATTAGGTCTCTCAAGTCTATGACAATAACATATTTTGTTGCTAAATTCAGGTTTTTCTCTAAAATGAACAGTAGCTAATACCGTACTTAATAATTTTTAAAAATAATTATTTAATGTAATACAGACCATTTTCAGAACGCTTCATCTTATGAATTTCTCTTTCATCACAATATTATAGTATTTCAATAAATTTCACATATTCAATATGCAAAATGTTAATTTTCGGAACACAATCCTTTTTTTGGCTTATATTATAATGAAATTAGAAAGGACCAAGCTATAGCGACCTTTTTACCAGGATTACTTATTTTTATCCGTTTACATTGCTTTTATGCGAAGGCATCCGAACAATATGAATGAGTATAGAGTAGATATTTTACAAAAATAAATTAACTTGCTTTTCAAACAATTAACAATAGTTTATAAAATTTCTGTGCCATAGTTTTATTCTTTACTTTATTACCATCTGAAACGTATCTCAAAGATAGCTCCTCATTAGCAATAGTTTGTAATAGTTTATTCTTTTCTTTCTTTTGTTAAAAATTAATTTGTTAATTTTGTAATGTACATGATTCTAGCGCACTATCAGATCCTGTCCTGAATAGTCTTTGCACATGGCAGACATTCTCAGTTTTTCCAGAATATTTTAAAGTTATCGTTGCTTGAGAGGAAACTCTTGCTTAGAGTGTATCCTAGATAAACTAGAGTTCCTTAAAAGCTAGAATACTTAAGAACTATGCAGCGACAATTCTCTGAGTTCTTGCGAGTAAATAACATTTCCAGAGACGGGTTAAATTACCCTTTTATACCATTGCAAAATATATTTACAGATGACTCCTCTCAGAAGTATACGAAGCCTTCACTTGGGTTTTAACTGAAAAGAGAAAAATATAAAACTAATCTAATGCTGAATAAATTTAACCAGCCGAAGCTGCACAAAATCAGACTCGTGAAGTTGTCTCTTAGTTAAGGATAGCCAGCATAGGCTAGTAGGTAGAATAGCAAACTAATAGCAACGACGTAGCCGAAAAACAGATCACGGTGCTCTGCTGAAGTGGCCCTGACTTCAGCTTAAATACTCATTTCTACCTTATGTGCGTAAACCGTAATCCTGAAAACTCGTTCTGGCAGGGAGACGTAGATAAGAAACCAGGACGTAAAGTAAAGGCTTGTTCCAAACTAAAAATAACTATTAGGAAAATAAAGTACAAGTATTATCTTGATGCTTGCTTCCTAACAGAACTAAAAGCAACAGAATGCTTACATGCCCTTGCACACCTTCAGTAGACACTGCAGTTTCAAATACAAATGGTCAACAAAGAGAGCTTTAATGATTTCTCTGTTATTAATGTTAAAAAATATAAACATTTTAATATACTCTGCACTTACTATTAAAATAATATCTTACATAGGGCGGTGATCGCAATGCCTTGGTGTCAGAGAGACAGTTATGGCCGAAGGGCAGAATACCTTACGTAATAAACTCTGATCTTAGTAAGTAACATATATTTATATTTCTTGTTTATCACTTCTTTGTCATTTTTCGTAAAAACACTGAATAGAACGAAGAACTAGAAAATGAGACAATGAAATTACTTGCGTAGTTTTCGGCCCTTTTCTACTAAAATTTATGGTACGAATATCGACAGGGGAAAATTATGAGAGTAATTTAATTTCCGAAAGAAGAGTTTACATTAAGAACAAAAAAAAAGTATTAATCAATAAACTACCAGTTGCTATCCGAATATTTATTTATTTAAAGAAACCTACATTCTAATAAGAATGGGTAGTAACATTAATGTTGAACTCTCTAATACACCCGCATTAATACTTCCCTATATCTTCAATATCGCCCGCTGTTATTGTTCTCCATTGCTAATCTTTATGCCTTAAGTCATTTAATACTGCTGAAATTGCTGTCTGTGGCGTCTGCTATAACTTATAAGCCTTTGTCAACGTTCGATCTGTCTTTTTATGTGCAAGGATATTCATACGATCACAAACATTAGATAGTGGACGAATCTATTTTAAAATTTAGGGAAGCTCACTTTCTGAATGTCTTGGGAATCCCTTTCTGAATGGGGGAGGAATACGCAAGGGAGAAAAGTACGCGAGTAAGTATAGTAATACTTTTCTTAGACTAACAATATCAAAATAAAAACTTCTCTTGAAACCTTTTGTACGCTTAGTTTATGTCTAAAATAATATTACCATATACAGTCATATTCAGGTATTTTTACAGTCACCTGTGTCTCGCAACTATGGTTTGGTCGTGATAGATATATATCTTTTGTTTTCCTTCCATTGGATACAAACTTCGGAATATTTCATTTTACATTAATCACTTATTTCATCAACTACATTCTTAGCGCATTGTAGAAATAATAAATATATCTACAGTTTCGTATGCTTAATACAACAGGTAATAAGCACAGGAACCTGAAAAACATTTAACTATATTATTTCTATAACGAGCTAAATGATATACATTCTTAGCTCGTTATCATTAAATGATCACGTAAGATCATTTATGAAATATTTTGCTCTCTTTATATTTTACCATATATCAAAAAGTTTGAATAAGACAAATCCATACTTCCTGTTTGCAAGTAAAAGGTATCTGAGTTTAATAAATATTTTTAATGTATAATTTGGAATCTGACACCGACGTTCAACATGGGTGCATCTTCCAGATTCTTCATGCACGTATATAACTGTCTTAAAGAATAAAATCTTTTCAATGAATCAAAGATAATAAAGAGAATAAATAAATAAATATACTATATTAAATAGGAGAAAATGCAAATCATACACTCTTTTGCAAAAAATCGAAGCACCATGAGGGAAGTGGTTGTTTTTGATGAAATCGAATATGTGTACAGCTCATACGCGGATAATAAAAATGATTAAAAAATCAATGTCATAGTACCTGTTTACGGCTCACAATCCCCCATTGAGTGTTCAAATTAGTAGTTGGCCGAACTGCCTCTGGGGACAATCCATGGTTGAATTCGTCGAGGCAAGGAGGGGTAGAGGTTCCTAATGTCATCTTTCGGCACATTATGCCAGGCATTCATCAGTTGTCGCTCCATATCTGCGATATTTTGTGATGCCTGAATCTGGCGGCCTACTATGTCCCAGACATTCTGGATTGGTAAAAAGTCTGGTGACCTCGCTGGCCAAGAGTATCAACCGCACGGAGACAGTCCAGAGATATGCCAGCGGTATGTGGCCTGGCATTATCTTGTAAAATGGCCCCAGGATGATATGCCATGAAGGGTAATGCAACCGGCCGCAGGATGGTATCAATATATCGATGAGCTATTAAAGATGTACGGAGGATGACTAAAGATGACCTGCTGTCATACGAAATAACGCTCCACACCATCACACCAGGGGTTATGGCTGTATCCTTTGTAAAACAAAGGCTGATTGGGACCGCTGGCCCCGTCTTCTCCAGATACGAACACGGTGGTCATCTGCTTTAAGAGTGAAACGGGATTCATCGCTGAACAATATACGATGCCACTCTGATGGCAGCCATGATGATCGGCTGCGACACCACTCCAGACGATTCCGCCGATGTTGTGGGGTCAAAAGCAAACGTCTTAAAGGCCTCTGTGAGCGTAACCTCGCCTCAGACAAGCGCCACTAGATGTTGGATGATACCACGAGAGGTACAGACGTGGCTGTAGTGAGTTGAATAACCGACAATGATTCCGTTGGGGCGGTTCGGCCCTAGCGAACAATCATTCTATCTTGCCTCGAATTTGTGATCCTTGGCCTTCCAGAGCATTAATTTCGTCGTCAACTTCCTTGTAGCAACCATTGCTGCCAATATCTTTGCACAGCAGTGTATGTATGCTACAGGTGGTGGCCTATTGCTCGGTATGACCACCCAGCTTTACGCAACCCTAGAATGCGACCACGTTCGAAGTCGTTTAGTTGTCTTTAAGGTTTTGGATATCGTCGTAACGGCATCTTTAGTTGATTCTTTACGAAATTACAATGGCAGCAACCAAAGAGAAAGATAAATGTACCGCCTCTCATACTGGTTTTATACTTAATTAATTTGCAAATTGCGCACTATAAATGTGCTATGTGATCCTAATTCCTGTTCATTTGTCTTGAAACTTTGATCATTTGCATGTTCGATCAAGATATTTATACATACCAAATTTCGTCATGATCACAAAATTCCCTCTTCACACAAACAAGAGTATTATATAACAGATTAATTCGTATTTTGATAAAGTGTTTTCCAACTTTTTTTAATGAATAGTCTTCTTTGAATTAAAATTTAGGTGTTTGTCTCAATCGGGGACACACAAACAGAGTATTACATAACAGATTAATTCGTATTTTGATAAAGTGTTTTCCAACTTTTTTTAATGAATAGTCTTCTTTGAATTAAAATTTAGGTGTTTGTCTCAATCGGTGATGATAAAAAAGTAAAAAGAAAAAAAATTTAAAAATTAAGAAGCTCTTCTTTTGAGCATTAAATAATTTTTGATTGATCAATGTAGGCAAAACTCTTAATTATATATCGTTATATGTATTCAGTATAAGATATTTTCATTTTTATTAATAATTCTCTTAAAATTTTAAAAGTACAATAAAAGTAGCACAGTAAATGAATAAAAATTTAGTATAAAGGTAATACAAAATAAATAGCGAACTACAATCTCGTTCGAAGCGTTGTTGTTATGGCAAATTTTTGTTGTAGAAGTTTCAGCCCAACACACAAGAACTGGGAAGCTTCGAATAAAGAAGAATTCGTCCGGATTTTCTTCTGTTGGATTCTTCCTTCGGAGAGTAACGGACAACTCAAATGAGAGTCAGTTACATTTTTGCAATTCTAGAGCTGTCTAGAATCCGTAATTCTCGATGGTATGGCTGAAATTTAGAAAGAGAACACAAAGATAAGAAAAAAATTACTTTTATAAAAAAAAAATGAAAAACCAATTTAATAGCCAAGGAAATTTTAGGTAAATAAATCAAACAAATTTGTTATATAATCTTTTAATTTAAACTTTAATTCGGATTTCTAAAAATCGCAATTTTTATGGAAACGTTCTTTATAGATTACATGTACCGAGAAATTAAAAGTTACACATATTTTTCTGTATTCACGCAACGAATTAAACGTTTTAAACAAACTTAGAAGAAAACGTCTTGCGTTTTCCCTTCATTATTTTCTTCCTAGACCTTGCGTATTGACTGATATTTTTGACATATATTTCCAATGAAACAAAATTCTCGAATTACTATGTATTTGACTGTTTTATGTTATGGCAAAGCAAATTAGGGATATCTTTCTAAGAAGAAGCAAATCTTTATAAAGACTTTCTAAGAGAAAATATCTGGTATTCTCTATATATAGGGAAAATTCCACCGAATTAGTTTAATTTACGGTTTGCATCTATGAAATAGAATCAAATGCAGTTCTTTGCTTTGTTATGTTGTAGGTCATATTTGTTAGTTTAGGGTAAATTTTGAGTCAAGAATTAGGCATACGAAAAAATAACACAAACTAGGAAAAACAATTCTATGTTTGGGAAAAAAATCTCTCTGTACAAGATTGGTTACAGAAAAGCCTGGAGTGCTCAGGGATAAATTACTTCTATCTAAGGGGAAGCTATGACGTTATTAATTTTATAAAATTACATGCAAGGAATTTTTATCATATGTCCATTCCATTTTTACCATATATTTTAGTATTATTAGAATCAATATATAATATTGTTCATAATAATTATTTTATTTTGTGTAATAAATACCATAATGCTTGTTTATAATCAACGCTCAGAAAAGATTTGAAGCTGATACTTTATTTCACATTTTCTCTAGGGGACAAGACAGATCTCATAAAGAAAGCAATGAAGTTTCTTAAAAATAACACTTGCATTCAGTTTGTCCCAAGAACTATTGAAAAGGACTACATTCGAATAGTGAAAGGCTCTGGGTAAAAAAGAATTCATAATTCGTTTACAATCTCTTATGCACATAACATTTTGCAGGCAGACTTTATCTTCTATATCAGTTGAATAACGTTCAGAATATGCACTATGTTTTAAATTTTTGCCGTTTTTTAACAGGTAGAAAAGTATTTGATTAGAATTATTTTCATGGTGGGGTACTTTATACCTCAATCTTTATAAGAGGCAAATTTTTAGATGTCAAAATTTTCAGGTGTTATAAAAAAATATTATTACATTCTACAATAAAGTTAAAAAAATCAACTTTTAAAATGAAATATTGAAAAATATATATGCACAAACTTGTAAAATGAAACAATATTACGTGGTAGATATCACTGCAAATCATTTTTAAGGCTAATCAATCGATGGTTTTATTTGGACCGCTCTGAGAAATGTATGCAAAGGCAAGCCAAATAGTATGACGTAATGGCATTATAACCTAGAAACTGAAGAACCAAGGTTGTTTCAATTTGTAGCATATGTTTTAGAGATTTTACCATTCTTGTTTTAAAAGAGAACGAAGCGTTTGTTTTATATTCTGTGACATTTTCGAAACTTTTCAACTGATACACTTTTAGATGCTGAAATTTTAAAAGCGCGAGCACCAAATAGTAAAAATAATCGAGTATTTTAAAATTCGCCAAAAATATCAGAAACAACTATAAAAATTTGATAAATATTTCATTTAAAATTTTTGACGCTCTATCCGATGCTTCAAAACATGAATTTCTGGGAATTTGATTTTGTTCCTTAAACGAAGAAATATACAAAAAATGTTTAAACATTAAAAAAAATCTAAATCAAATTTAAAAAACAACGCTTCACCACATTGTATTGTCATAAATACACAGTGTGCGTACAGAATTTGAGCTCGATGACTTACCAGAAAGCAGGTCAAAAGTCAATAACAAACTTCCGATCATACTGCAAACAATGGCTGTTATAGAACATGACGCATATATGAGGCTCTTGAGAAACATTGCAAAATTATTGAATCACCACTTCGGTTTAAATGCAGTATGAATCAACAGGTGAAGGACAAATAAGCTCTGGTTGAGTTGAAATCTTCTGTTTATAAGAATTTTGAATTAATCAAAGCTGTTAAGAAACATGTAGGGACAGTTTGAAAGACGCCATTTCAAGGCCCAGGTTATGCTATTCAGTATAAGATATCAGTATAAGCCGCCATCTGACACCACAAAGAATAATGAAACGTTCTTGGATTTTTGGTTTATTACTTGCTTGTAGACTCTTAAAACTTCTTTTCTGACGATGGTTATGAAAATTTTTAAACTAAAAATGAATACATTAGAAGCTAAGATGGGTTCAATAATTTGAAAATAATTGGAGAAAATAAAATTTTAGTTAAGTAGTTTTCCGAAAATCATCGGAACAGATTTCAAGCCGAGATTAAAGAAAAATCTCCGGAATTAAATCCTTCAAAAATTGTGCCAAGTTAAATACCTAATGAAAATCTTCTGAGAGCAAAATTTTGAGGAAAATCCTGAAATTTTTTAATCTGATGAAAATAAGAGTCTACATACATAGAATCGTATTTTAGATTTCGTTTTACTTATGACGAAACTTTCAGTACGTTAAAAATTTTCAGGCACGTTGTGATTGAAATGCATCCTGTGGTAAATGCATTCTCCATCAAGATAAGTTGAAAATTAATTGAAATGCATGTGAACTGGATGATTTCTTATCATGAATAGATGTGTTAATTTCATTTTGGTTGCAATTATCGTGTTGACGAATCTAGTGAACCAACAGTCAGTGTTAACTTCTCTGAAGAATATAAAGCGAAAGATTGTTCGAACAGGAATTTTGCAGTTTGTATAAACTCTATCATTTTCAATCCTAAAAAAGCAATATGCAAAAAAAAAGTGAATGTTAATTATAAACTCTTTTCAGAGTGCTTTCCTATTCGTATCTTTATGAAGAGTAACATTCAATCTCGGATTGATTATGGTTAGGTCAGATGAGATTATTTTGAAGTGTATGCAGCTAAGTCTTCATAAATCTAAATCTGCGACACAGTGATTCATTTTAAATAATGAAACCGATAGTACTGACCTCACGCTGGTTGAGAAGTCTCATTGCTACAAGAGTTCTCTTCCAAGATATCCTACTTACAGACTTAATTGCGATCCGAAGTCCGGTAATAATAAGATGGCAATTATCGTTAAATCACATGATCTTTCAGTTTTTCATGATTATAAAAATACGGATTACAGCACGTTCACATTGGATGCTGTTGTTGGCACAACTGGGATCACTCCTTTCGTACTATTTTGAGCCCTCAATAATAATAAATATTCAAGTTTTCTGACTTTCCGAATATTTGGATAGACTGCAATCCCAGTCAGTCTGAATATTTAAAATTCTATTCAATTATGAATACTGAAAGGTTTTTGTATCCGTAAAGAAAACCTTAGATTCGGGAAAAACGGGACTAATTTCTTTATTTCAGCGCATATAATATTACATTTCCTTTTGCACTGTTTCTCTTTAAATTGTTTTTTCTCTGTATCCTAGATGCAATTCAAAATTAGGAAGAGGAAATGGAGGAGTGCGGGTTGTTTCTCTTGGTGACGGCTGCTACAAATTAGGCACTGTCATACACGAGCTAATTCATTCAGTTGGATTTCATCACGAGCAAACCCGTTCTGACAGAGACCAATACATCACCATTCACTGGGAAAACATCAAGAAAGGCAAATAAATTTAATTACATAAGTAATCGCTTCCAAAGAAAAATTTCTGTTTGTCCAGATTTATTTGCAAAACAGGTGTGTTTCTATGATATTTCAAATACATTTTCGATGTAAGATTGTAGAGACATTAGGATTTTTTGGAAGCAGGCAAGATAAAAAATATGCAACGCCTTCGCCGGGAATCGAAGCGCGGACCTCTCAGTTATGCGCTGAGCGTGCAGAGCACTACACCACGAAGTCTAGTTAAAAAGTTGGGAAAAATACCTTATAAGGTGAATCATTCATGTCACTTACACACGCCTTCCGCATTACCTTGTGATATTAATTACTCCACACTGACTAATTTTGATAAAAAAGACATGTTTTATTTAAGAGTTACATAAAAATATTAATCTTATCAGTCTTTATTAATAACTAGTCAAATAGAATGAGGATTATATTTTGCCTTAGAAAACTAGCGGCTCCAAAACTTGATCTGATCTTCGGTTCTCTAAATGATGAAAGATATCATTTATATCTATGCTTGTTTTATCCTAAGTTTTAAAAATGAAGTGAATCAAAAAGGAAAAACAACGCTCTGTTTTTGCTATGAAACGATGTGTGTCAATTAGCGAATTAATATTTTGCACATCAGAGCGTTTTGATGTACTTCTAAATTATTCGAAAGTTTAATTCGCATTATGCATCTTTCATTTTTAAATTCCTACTATTAAGTCACACTTTCCCTATATCTTGTTAAACTTTTCAAGCGTTAATAAAATACTTTTTATTCATCCACTCAAGTTTAAATACATTTTTTTAAACTTGTAGTGGATGACAGTTCATGTTAATACAGTGTTTTCAGATATTAAATATTTTTAATGAATTTTTTTGTATTTAAAATTTTTTTTGTACTTTATAAATATTTCTTTATTGGCCTAAGTAGGAATTGACTTTAATTTAATTTCAAGAATAAAAATATTTAATTAATTAATTAAATAAAAATATTTAATTAATTAACTTTCAATCGTTAATAAAATACATTTTATTCACCCACTCAAGTTTTCATACATTTTTGTAGACTTGTAGTGGATGACACTTAATGTTAATACAATTTTTTCACATATTAAAATGTTTTTAAATTTGTAATTTTTAAAAATTTTTGTATTTTAAATTTTTTTTCTTTCTTCCTTTTTTTTTAATTTTTAAAATTTTCTTTGTTGACCTAAGTAAGCATTGATTTTATTTTTTTTTATATTACTTGTTTCTAGACTACTTTTACTTGAAAATAATAAGACTCTTTTTCCTAAGTTATTCAAGCATTAGAACGTCAAAAATCAAAAGAGATATCTTAAGAAAGGTTTTGATTGAATGCAAGTTGTTAAAATGTATATTTTTTAGATTAAAATCTCATTCACGTCTTTCGGCTGTATTTTATTTAATTTTATATGTAGTTTTTTAGTTACAAAACGAACCTCGCCTAACATCTTAAATTCCTTTTTATTCGGAATTATTTATTATGCCATATTACTAGCAAATATCACTCTTTAGTAACGGATATTTTAGGGAGAATTTAAAAATTTAAAACTTCACTTAGTGGTTTTTTTAATTCAGTCTTCCCTTTTCAACATGAGAGATTCACCGGGTGAGAAAGAAAGCATGAGTATTCAATTTGCCTACAACCTGCAGTTAATAAACACCATCACAAGTCTGAGAAACAGCAAATTGGACGCTCTCCTCCTCCTCTTCTTTTGCCATAGACTGCAAGCCGGCTTTCGGGTCGAGGGATTTGTCGTATTTTATGCCATAGTTATGCTAATCACCAAACATTCGAATGTTTTCCGAGATTCCAAACAGAGTTTATTAGTATGGTAGCTACCACACTAAAACCTATACTGATCGAAGGGTTTTGATTTCAAATATTACACACCTCTTGTTATAATTGCTGTCTCTCGTCTTTCGGTAACTTCCCTGTTCGATTTCTCAATAGGTGGAGCTGTTCGGAGTTCAATAGATGGAGCGTAGTGAGTGGAGATCTGAGATTAAATATTATTAAGTTATTTAAGATTTTAAAAAGTGCTGACTTCATTTCATTTATGATGTAAAACAATATACTTCCATAACGGAAGACAGCGACAAATGTCTCGCTCAAAATATACTGCATTTTTTTCTTAAAAATAGACGCTGATGTTTGCTTATTGTAAAATTTCTGACTGTTTGTTTTTTACTGTGTACCGTATGAACTCGTGTCTTTAATATTATGTGTATTGAAAGTATTCTGTTTTTAACCTGATATAGCAAACTGATTTGCTTCCTTAGGACGATTTTTTGTTGAGTACTCCCGGCAAAAAGCTATTGATTAAAACCAAATTATATTCTAAATAATGATTCTAGTTGTGATGCACATTACACCTAAAATATAGAGTATCAAATTTAAACAATCTATGTCTTTTTAAAATCACACACACACAAATAAAAAATTATCCTTGGCTTATACTATCACAACTATACATAATATAAGGTTCTTCAAAATAATTCATTCAATTTCAAATTATTTTTCCTCTAAACTAATTAACACATTATCACATGTAATGCATTAAGAACAAACACTCTAATTTAATTACGAGGTTTCAAAGCAACGTCCTTTGATTGCAAGAAAAACATAAAGATCATAGTAGTTTTTAAAATTAGGTAGATGTGCGAACAGAGTTAGTATAAATACAATTTTTTTAACTTACACGCAAAGGTAAAATTGTAGGGTGTAACATTTTGAAACTTTAAGCTACCAGTTCTAGTATAATCTACTTGTTGCCAAAGGAGCAATCAATAGAGGAAATAATATTTTCTGCATACATATTACGGTGATATTTTACAATACAAAGCTTTTTTTTAAATTAAGTTATCTGACTCGACGGTTAATAAGCACGAAACTATGCTCGAATGAAAAATAGCACTCACTGATCATATTTTACAAGAGTTAAACTTTCGTGTTATTTTTTTCTTTTCTGATAAGTTGTACAATTCGGCTTTTAAAGGACTGAATCTGACACAATTATTGGGGAATTTATACCATTCCTTGTCAGTGTGGCTTAATTCATACTGGATAAACAAAGCCTGCTTTAAAATTCCTCATGAATTCAAACTATGAATATGTTCGAGAAAAGGCAAAAAAGTAAAATTACGCAACACTGTGGCCTACAAACATCAGTTCCAGTTTATCTTCTACCAATGCCATCCAAAATACTTCCTCAGGTGGTAAATTAGATTTTTTTCTAAATTTTCAGTACCTTTAAAATTCCCTCAATATGACTTGATTTCTAAATTTACTTTTCACCAGTGTATATAGTGACAAACTCTTAATTTATTTCCAGTTGTTACGTTTAGACAGCATTTGTTGATCTATTATGCTAATTTTCGTTATTTCTCCCTTATTAGCCCCCTTTCGTTATTACTTATTCTAAGCAGAAGTCACTGTAGAGAGGGTCATCATTTAGTTTACTAAGTTCTTGAAAATTCTTTAATTTCCCTTTTTTTTTGTGTGTGATACTACATATCTTTCATTTAATTACAACTAAAACGAACGATAGATAACAAGCCCTGAAAGCGTTTCTAAAAAATGAAACTCAGCGTCAAATAACGTTGTTTATATGTACTTGACTTTGTTTGTAGAGAGTCTTATGTATCATCACGGTACTTTTATAATCCTATTTTCTTAACTCAACACTGAAGCTCATATTTTTTAATATATATGCTTTGAATCACACGATTAAAATATATTATTTTCTTTCAGGTCATGAGCACAATTTCGAAAAATTCAAACCCATGGAGAATATTCTTTTGTTAAAATACGATTACAACTCCATTATGCACTATGGATCTATGAGCTTCAGCAAAGACAAGAGCAGAGGCCTTAAAACAATGACTGCTAAGAAGAAAGGCGTTACGTTGTTATCACCGAAAGAAAAAATGCCGACTTCCAATGATGTTAAAAAAATTAATTTGCTTTATAAATGCTCATCCCGATCATAGATAAACTGTTATTTTATTTTTCAATAAAATATTTTTTTATGTTTAAAATGCGTTTGTAAAATTATTTCTATAACTGAAAATGGTATAAAAAATCTATGTACGTAGCTGGCACAAAAGGAGCATGTAGAAGTTATGTACTGTGAATGGGATAAGACACTACCGATTAACATTAATTAAAAAATTAATATATTTGTAGTTCAAATTTTATCAGCTACCTTCTATATTTGATGAGCTCTGTAATAAATATTACACAAAAACTTAGGATAGGAAGTTTATCAGTCTTGCTCTTAAAGTGATCCATTTCGCAAAGTGTTTTTATTTATCAATTTGTAATGATCCTCCCTTTTATTCTATTAAACTAAGTGTTCGGAAACCCAGTGAACTACTAGGTGAATAATAGCTTAAGTCCAAGAACAGAAACGTGAACTCAGGAAGGGTTAATTACCCTTTATTTGCTCCGAATAAAGATATACAGTTGGCTCCTTTCTCAGAGCGGACAACAAAGACTCCACTTGCGCTTAAACACAAAATGTAAGAAATAAGAACAAAGTAATGGCTAACTAAAGAGATTTAGCAGAAGCTAACACAGTTCTAAACTAGTTAGCCCGTAATTTTAAACTAGCTTGCGAAGCTATCAAAAGGCAAGTAATACGGCCGAGTGTAGTAACAGTTAGAGAAGCGTAGCCAAAAGGCAAACGCGGCACGCTATTCAGGAATCTTAACCCTCTCTCTCGCAGTCAGTGGAACTTTGACTTAAATACTTTCTACTTCTTATTTGCATTTAACGTGATTCTAAAAACTCATTCTGGTAAGGAATTGTATGCTGAAGCTAGAAGAGATAGGAAAATTTCATAAACTTAAAATAAGTGTTATAAAATCAGGATATACCTTACAAAATTAAGAATATTTATATAGTGTTATTAAATTTTATTTAACTCGTATTTAAATTTATTTAAAATATTATATTTCCCGCTAGCTCCGAATTAAGTATGCAAATAAATGTATATATTAATTATCGATCGCTTTTGTATAGTTTTGATTATAAAGGCATGTTTAAAATATTTTTTAAAAACGGAGAAAGTGATATCAACATGTAACGCAAGTCTTTTCTTTCTAATAAACATAATAATTTATAATAACTTAAATATAATTTCTAATAAATTATAATAGTACTCAAGACATGTTTAAAAGAGAGGGCAGTATAAGGCCCTAGTGTCCACGTCTGTCACCCAAATTTTCAAACAGCATTTGTTTTACATTTCTAACTTATTATTTTTTACTTTACCTACAACAGGCTGCTATTAATGTTTTCATCTCATCAAAAGTACGCTGCTCTTTATGTTTTTGTTTTATGAGCAGAAGGCTGGTCTTTATGTTGTTTCTTCCATTAACAGTAGGCTGCTTTTTATGTGTTTGTCTCATCAAAAGTAAGCTACTCTTTATGTTTTTTGTCTCATCAAAAGTAGGCTGCTCTTTATGATTTAATTTGGAAATGATATATTTCCAATAATCCCAGATAACAATGACTCAATTCAGTTATTACTATAAAATTTCATTTCTGCACTTGAGCGTTGGGAATGGGAGGACTTAGGTGACACTGCAGCAAAATTTCAGAATATTTTTCGAGAAGTTTAACGGAACGTAATTCTCACTGAAAAGAAAGAACGTTTATGAAAAATAAAATGTCCTCTCAACTTTTTTTTCCTTCCTCAGTTTCCCATTTTAAACGATCAAAATATAAGCAACAATTCTAACAAATGCATATGCTTTAAATCCACGGTAAAAAACTGCAATCAAGAAACTAAATAGGCACATTCAAAAACGTTGTCGCATGGCATACCATTAAAAAAGCACAGTAGCTATACAAGGACACATTCGACATTATTGTTCCTAAATTAAGAATTATGGAGAAAATGCTTAATGTTCCTGCATTGCATTTGAAGAATACTGTTGGTCATTACATCGCAATAAATGATTTGTTTGAAAAAAGAAAACCGCATTTGTACTTCACAATACGATATTGATGACTATAACTCAAGGAAATGTGAGCAATTTTATGACTTACTGTATTAAAAAAATTTAATCATAAATTCCAAATAACAAAATACAATAAATAAATAACATGGGTATAGGTACCTGAAAAGTACAATTCAGAATAATCAAGTTCATTGATGCTAATTCGATCGTAGAAAAAAATAATAACTGACTTAGCTTTCACGTTTACGGAAATAAAATTTTTGAAGAAAGAAACGTGAAAAATCAATCCTGTTCCAACAAGAATTAGAGCTAAATTTCAATTGCCTAACAGCTTACGCCACAAAAGTGCGCAGGAAGGGTGTGATAATTGCTTATAAGGTTATAAGGTCTTTTTTTACTGTAAAATGGGACTTAACTTTTGGGGAGATTTTAAACAACTGATCGCTCAGTCTAAGAGTATTAAATACAGAAACTTGAGAAGGGTGTAAAGAAACTTTAAACTTTTTAAATGACAGAAGATATTTCTTGTGCTTACAAATCTTCCAGCATCTGTGGCGAGAACTCAAAGTATAAACTCAAAAGTGAATTTAAATGCTAATAACCATAGGCTACAGAGAGCAATTTAGTAGCGAATTTGGCTCGAACTTCATCTGCGTGATTTTAACTATCGGCAAATAGAAATGCTGAAAACAGAAACTTTTACCTGGAAATAGCCAATATAGTAATGTGAAATTCAAACGGGAGAACACACTCTGATTTAACAATCTAAAATTCTCACTTAAATGTACGCGAGTTAATGCACATTCTGGCCGAAAAACAGAAGAGAGAAGCGATAGTAAAGATTTCAAACATAAAAATGCCTATTTAAAAAAACCGCATAGAGTTATAACCCAAGTGTAACCATTTAGACATTTTACCAGTATTATAATCATAGTTGTTGCTAACATTGGTGCTACTTTGGTAGACGGTTGCACGGATTTTGGCGATTTTTTGGCGATCTTTCTTTTGGCGAGTAATACGACTTATGGTAAACCCACTGCTGGATAAGTTATTTATGGTAACCGATACTTTGTTGTCATTTTATTTTTAAAATAACGTGTTTTATTGTGCATAAATTCCGTGTTTTAAATATTATTTATGGCTTCTAAATATTAAAAATAAATTTAATTTTGCATTTTTATTTAAAATAAAAATTTTATTGTTCATCATATTTTATGAAATTTTTGTGGATGATGTAATCAATGACGTCACCTTACTTTAAAAGTAATTCGTTTTAATATTTATAAATTTAATCTAATGTTTTAAACATTATTTATGGCTGTTAAATATTAAAATACAATTTAATTTTGTATTTTTTTTTTTTTTTGAAAAATGATTTTATTATGTATGGTTATTTAAATAATTTTAATTCTAGGCGTGATGTACTCAGCTCTCTGATTGGTTATAGAATATTTGTGCATTAACGAGCTGTAATCAGCTCCCTGATTAGTTACTGAAAATTTGTGCATTACCGCGCCATTTTAAAATTTAATTTTTATCTTCGAATTACTTCAAAGTTGAATGTTGTTATTGGTATGTACCAAGAATTATTGGTATCGGAATCAAAAAATTGCCTTTACACTTCAGGGAGGGGCGGTTAAAGGATCTTCGAAATCTTAAAAACAATACCTATTATTAGAGTTTTTTTTCCAAATTTTTTTGTTATTTTTAATGTTTATGATCCATTAATTGGGCTCTAAATTGCTTTATCTTTTTTTTATTTTTTTTATTCCTGCCCTTGATATTACATTTTTCAAATTTTTTTCATTGATATGTAAATTATGATTCCGATTTTTTTGTGGTACTTATCAATAAACGAAAGGTTAAATGACCCCAAAAAATGTAAGTGCATATTTTTCTTTTATTTTATAATTGTATACTTCAATTTTTGTTAAAAAAATTAATACACTATTTTCAAAAATTGCTAAGATAATTATTGTCACATATGTTTTAATGTTAATTATATTCTATATAATGTATTTTAAAGTATTTGAATTTAGTAATATTTTAATTCTTTTAAATGTTGGTATAATTATTTAAATGTTTTTAATTCGATATTCAATTTAAGTAACATTTTAATCTAATTAAACGCGGGCACAATGTTTTTATAGCGGTGTTTTTATTCTCTTCTTTGCTATATGAAAGTAATAATAATCTTACTTTAGTATTTTATACTCATAGTAAATGTATTTATTTACACTTTCCTGCCATCTTAAAAAACGACATTTTCAACAAAAAATTAATCCATTACTTTTAACGATATTTATACTTTACTATGCGTAAAAACAGCGTTTTTCAAGATGGCTGACGTTGGCAAAAATCGCGCTAACAATTGCGCCAACGTAAATCGTCAAAAATCCGGCAAACCGTCTACCAAAGTAGTACCCTACCATTTTACATACCTATATTTTTCCGCACTTTTTCCTCTCTCCTTTCTCTCTCGCTTTTCTTTTCTTTTTTTAGTCCAAAGGAGCTTTGTTCTGAAGGACTATTGTTCTTGTTTTGCGATTTTGCGTTGTATCACTATAAATGTCCGTTTCACTTTTCCAACTGTTGCCACTAAATGTTACAGTCCTGCATTATATTTGAAGAAATTAAATAATGAAAAATCTGCATTAATGTATGTATGTTGTATTTCTCGCATTGTGATAAAAAAACGGCACATAGAACCATTGAATTTTGAATGACGTAATCCTCCTACGAATATGAGCATATGGAAGACCAACTTTGAAATTTGTAATTTGTTTTGTTATCGATTTCATCTTTTGTAAAACTTTAACGAATTTTTGATTAACAAACTCAGCGATTTAAAAGCGAGCCATGGCAACGTTGTACAGAAAAAAAAAAAATTATCTCCAACGCTTGAGTCTCTGTATCGGAAAGTCTAAAGATATGCTCATGTTAAACTATTTTGTAATATTGCTGTTGAACTAAATATTATGTTTTAAGTGCGACGAACGTGATATTTAATAAATAAATATAACACACAAAATGTTAAAAGAAACGCCCCTTTCGACCTAATTTAAAATCTGAAACTTTTCAGATTTTTTTGTTATTTTTTGTTATTTTTATGATTTTTAACTTTTAGTGTGAAAATTTACATCTAATGTGCCTTTATGTGTTTTTAACTTCATTCTTTATGATTTAATTTTTGTTTACAAATTCAGACTTTACTGACCTTTATTTCTCTACCTTAAACGTCTGTTATATTTTAAAATAAGATCTTGCAGCATTTCAAGTTCTTGATTTAGTTTTAATTCGTTTATATTTTGCATAAGCTTCAATCTTTCAGGCAATCAGTCTTACATTTATGTGTTATAATACACGCAGTATCATTGTAGAACAATAATATAGCCAAACATGATAATGGGCTTCAAGAATGATTCTCCTAGGCGAAGCACATCATGGGCACGTTTTCCATTTTGGAAAAAAATCAACTTAGAAGAACTTGGGAAGTGACTCACCGCAAACCTAAATTAGCATTCAGAATTGCTTGGTGAGATCCAAATTCTATAGTAATCTGTTCATTAATATCCGTAATTGTAACTGATAATTAGATCTATGACCTGTTGTGTAATTTGAATAAAAAGGCTAGAGGGCGCTGTTGCTCGCTTAGTTGTAAGAGAATAAAGTTTGTTCATGTTGAAGGCGGCGGCCTAAGAATACGCTCTGTATATAGTAATTAAAATATTGTTTAAAATGTAAAAGTGTTAAAATTAGTGAACCCACTGAACCACCATCATCTGATTTGGAGATGCACAAAATTATTAAATGGTGCATCGGCGTAAGGAATTAAGGCTTTGTGAAGATTTTAGGTGTTCGATCCAAGTGTTTCGATTTCAATGGATATTTCATATTCAAGTGACAATGGAATTCCAAATAAAGGTAGGGAAATCTTAAATTAATTATTTAGTGATTATTTGTAGTACATTAGTAAGTATTTATTATTGCTGTCGTGGGTGTATTTAAATTAAATAAAATGGAAGAGAAGTTAGATAGATTGAAACGTAAACGTTCCACATTGAGATCGTCTGTTACTAGGTTAATTAAAGTGATTGAAGATAAATTAAAAATTGAAGGGGAGGAAAATTTGATTAAAAAATTACGAGAATTGTTTGAATTATTAACCGAAAAGAAAAATAATTTAAGAACGCTTGATGATGAAATACAAGAGTTAATTGATGTTAACTTAATTGAAGAAGATTGTAGTATAAGCGAAGAATACAATGACAAATGTATAATTGCTTGTAGTCAAATTAAGCAGTTTCTAGGTACGGTTACCGCAGTACCGCCAGCGAGGAATCCCCAAAGTTCTGATTTAAACCAGTCTAGTGGTAATGGAATTTTGCATGTAAGTTCCAGTTCTAGTGGGAGTAGTACGCTGAAATTACCAAAATTAATGATTGATAAATTTTGGGGAGACCCCAAACAATGGAATGAATTTTGGAATAGTTTCGAAAATTCGATACATAAAAACGAAACGCTTTCAAAAATACAAAAATTTGTATACTTAAAAACATTCTTAACGGGACAAGCTTCGAATGTTGTGTCAGGCTTTGAGTTAACAGAAAGTAATTATGATAGTTGTGTAGCATTACTAAAGGACAGATATGGTCGAAAAGACCTGATTATTAATTCATTCATGAATAAAATTCTCAATTTAGAAGCCGTTAAAAATTCTGCTAACGTAAAGGCTTTACGTAAATTATATGACGAATTAGAAGTTTCGATTCGTAATTTGGAAACTTTAGAAGTAACTTCTGGCTCATATGGACATTTATTAATTCCAATATTATTAAAATTAATTCCGGACGATTTAGTTTTGGAATTTAATCGTCAAAGACGATCGAAAGATAAAGTTGACGTTTCGGAATTAACACAATTTATTAAAACGGAAATAGAATGCAGGGAAGTTTCAAATCTAGTATTAAGCGGAAGGAAAAATCCTGTGCCTCCGCGAGTCGATCAATCAAAATATGTAAAAAATACACCCACGGCTGCATTTCATACTGCAGTTAACCGAAAGTGCATCTTTTGTGATAATTTGCACGAGTCATTTAAATGCGAAGTGAATGTTTCTGATAAATTAAAGAAACTAAGATCCGAAAACCGCTGCTTTTCTTGTTTTAAAAAATTCCATACATCAGAAAGGTGCAGAAATAAAACTAAATGTAATAAATGTGGCGGTATGTATCACAATGAATCGATTTGTACTAATAAATCCCTTGTAAACAAAAAGTTGGAACAAGGTTATTCCAAAAATGAAACTGAATCTCTGACTTTGAATTCTGAGGAAAGAAATAAAGTTCAAAACTTAAAATTGATTGCTTCTGTTCCTCAAGGTGATAATAATAATGACTGTAATGCCAGGGAAATATTATTACAAACTTGTACAGTTTATGCTTGTTCTAAGTATAAAGCAAAATTAACTAGATTAATTCTTGATCAAGGCAGTCACAGATCCTTTATAACGAAAAAATTGGCCGACCATTTAAAACTTACTCCAATCCGTTATGAAAGACTTTCTGTTTATTCATTTGGTGCGACGAAGGCAATGAATCATTCCTATCCGGTCGTTGAAATCGAAATTCAGAATTGGAAACAAAATAATAAAATAAAAATTGAATGTTTGATCTCGGATGTTATTTCCTCCGCGTCCATCAGTGTGCCTAGTAAACAAATTGCAGACTTCATGGAGCATATGGGGTTGCAGATCGCCGATTGCGCAAGAAAAAATAACATAGATGTTGAGATATTAATTGGAGGGGATGAATTCTGGAATGTAGTTTATTCTGAAAGAATTAAAATATCTGAAGGGTTGTACGCAGTCAGTTCTGTGTTTGGTTGGGTTGCCGCAGGAATCGAGAAAAATAAAACAAACAAAAATTGTTCTGAAAATTTAGCGGTAATGACAAACACTGTTGTGTTGAAAGATTTAAAAGGTTTTTGGGAATTAGAACATATGGGAATTAATGATTCTGATGATTATTCGATATTGACTGCGAAATAGTAGACCAGTTTGAAAGAAATTTGCAGTTTAAAAACGGAAGATATGAGGCAAATTTAATCTGGAAATACAGTCCGAATAATTTAGGAAATAATTTTGAGGTAGCTAAGAAACGATTCGCAAACCTTCACAATAAACTAAGTAAAACTCCGGAGATTTTTCGGGAATATAAAAATATAATTGAGAACCAGATATTAGAAGGAATTGTGGAGGAATGTCCAAATAATGATACAAATTTGGGATATTTTATGCCGCACCGAGCAGTGATACGACCTAGTGAAACTACTAAGGTAAGAATTGTGTACGATGCTAGCTCAAGGACAGAGGACACGAATTCGTTAAATGACTGCCTTGAATCGGGACCTAATCTAAATCCAAATATACTAGACATTATGTTAAATTTTCGTAAGTTTAAGATAGCGTTTTGTGGAGACGTTGAAAAAGCCTTTTTGATGATAGGAATTGCTGAAGGTGATAGAAAATTTCTAAAATTTCTTTGGTTTAATGAAAATAATGACTCCTTTAAGATTATGCAAATGTGTCGCGTAGCTTTCGGTTTGACTATATCTCCTTTCATTTTGGCCGCCACTATAAAATATCACATTCGAAAATATAAAGATAAAATGCCGGACAGTTTCCAAATGTTAAATTCTTCTGTCTATGTCAATGACCTATATTTTGGAGCAGGAACGGTTGAAGATGCATATTGGTTATCTGTAGATGCGGTTAATATATTTAAGGATGCTGGGATGAATTTCAGAAAATTAAGAACTAATTCTAAAGCATTAAACGATTTATGGGTCTCAGATGGGATTAAGGAATCAGACAACAAATTAACTAGTGAATCGAATTTCTTAGGCATGATTTGGAATTCCATTGAAGACGATATAAAGTTAAATTTAAAAAATTTAATTGACTTTTCTACTGGAAACGATTTTGCTACAAAAAGGAAACTTTTGCAAAGCATCGCCCAAATATACGATCCATTTGGATTTATTGCACCCTTTGTTATTCGGGCAAAAATTATTATGCAAGAAATCTGGTGCTCCGGTTCTGACTGGGATGAGGTCCTTCCTGCAGAGATTAAGGACAAATTCAACATTTGGCGGGAGGAACTTAATGATTTAACTGAAATATCGATACAGCGAAATTTCTTTGATAATGATCCAATGAATATAAGCCTTCACCTATTTTCGGACGCTAGTCCTAAAGCATATGCGGCCATCTCATATTTCAGATATTGTACGAGTGATTCTAAAATTAAAACTTCCTTTATCATGTCGAAATGCAGAGTTGCACCTTTAAGATCAATCACGCTTCCTCGTTTAGAGTTAATGGGAGCACTCGTGGCTGCTCGAATGTATAAATATTTGAAAAAATTGTTTGGTGATTTAATTGAGGATGTTTATTTTTGGAGTGATTCCGAAATCACCATTACTTGGATTAAAGGTTCGCCAAATAATTGGAAACCATTTATCGCCAATCGTGTTACAGAAATACAGAGTATATGCAACAAAAAATTGTGGAACCATTGCGAAGGGAAACAAAATCCTTCCGATTTACTAACTCGAGGAATTAGTGCTCAGTCACTAGTTAAGAATGATCTGTGGTGGCATGGGCCACACTGGTTACGTTTTCCTACTGAAAGTTTTCCGAAAAAAAGAAATTACAACCAAATTCAGAATCGTTGGAGTTAAGGAAAAGTATTATTCTGACTGTACCTGTGATTAACAATGAATCCCCAATTTTGCATATAGAAAAATTCAGTTCTTTAGGAAAATTACTTCGAATTACTGCCTATGTATTTAGATTTATTGGGAGGCTTCGGAAAAGGTCTACAGAGAATGGACCTTTAAGTGCTTTTGAGATTAAAGCAGCTGAACATTATTGGGTAAAAATTACGCAACGAGAATCGTATCAAGTGGAAATAATTAAGTTATCAAATAAAAAATCAATTCTCGATTCTTCCATCTACTCCCTTAATCCAAGGCTTGATGAGGAGGGAATTCTTCGGTTGAAAGGTCGCATTCAATTTGCAGACTGTCACGAGAATTTAAAACATCCTATTCTGTTACCCTCAAAATGCAAGTTTACCGAGTTGATCATCATGGACTCGCATGAAAGGGTATTTTATGCTGGAGTTAATTCGACACTAACTCAGATCAGAGACAAATATTGGATCATTAAGGGAAGACAGCGTGTTAAGACTATCATCAGCAAATGTGTGATATGCAAACGATATAGTGCTCGTCCTGGGGTACAGGATATCGCTCCACTTCCTCCAGACAGAATCCAAGAAGCGCCTCCATTTGCTGTGACCGGGTTGGACTTCGCCAGTCCATTTTTTACGAAAGACAGGCAAGGTAAAGTTTACATGCTGTTGTTAACGTGTGCGGTCACTCGTGCCTTACATATAGAGATAGTAACTGATCTCAGCACTGAAAGTTTTTTGCTAGCTTTCCGAAGATTTTTAGCTCGCCGAAGACTGTGTACCACCGTGTACTCCGATAATGCCAAGACTTTTAAAAGAGCTGATAAAGAACTAAAACATATTTTTAAAACTTTGAGTGATTCATCTGTGAAAGAATTATTTTCTGCTAGAGGCATAAATTGGAAATTTATTATTGAGAGGGGTCCATGGTGGGGAGGGTTTTGGGAGCGTATGGTACGAACCATAAAATCCAGCTTGCGAAAAATTATTGGTCGATCATCCCTTACAGTGAAAGAGCTTGAAATCCAGGCAATGATTAATTGTAGACCAATTACCTACGTGTTTACCGATCCCAATGAACCTTCTCCACTAACACCCTCTCATTTTCTGGTTGGTAGACGATTGCTATCTCTGCCTGCTAATAAAATAACATCAAATAATTTGACTGAGTCAAGAAATTCAATTATTAAATGATATAAATACCATCAAGATATTTTAAATCATTTTTGGAAGCGTTGGAGATCAGAGTATCTTTTTAATCTGAGATCTGCCAATATTTGTCCTCCACACTCTAACGCATCTCAGTTTAAAATCAACGATATTGTCTTGATTCATGACGACAAACATCCCAGAAATCTTTGGACAATAGGTAAAATTTTGGAATTAATGCCAGGCAGAGATGGTAAAATAAGATCTTGCATAATTAAAACACCTACTGGTACCTTAAAAAGGCCTATACAATTGTTATATAATATGGAACTTAACTAATGTTTGTATTTTGTACTTTTAGGTTTGATTCTCCTGACCTTGCTGATAGGTATCATTTAATGTTTTGTAAAATTTTATGTGCTTATAATTAATTATGTATGCATGTTTGTTATATTTAACCATTTCTCCAGGATTTATTGTCGAAATATTAATTGAATATTCTACAATATATTATTGAAAGATGAACTCTACACCGAGTTCAGGTGGGGAGTGTTGTGTAATTTGAATAAAAAGGCTAGAGGGCGCTGTTGCTCGCTTAGTTGTAAGAGAATAAAGTTTGTTCATGTTGAAGGCGGCGGCCTAAGAATACGCTCTATATATAGTAATTAAAATATTGTTTAAAATGTAAAAGTGTTAAAATTAGTGAACCCACTGAACCACCATCATCTGATTTGGAGATGCACAAAATTATTAAATGACCTGATCAACATATTCACTAGTAGTAGTTCATCAGCAGAAGATGATGTGTAAGAGTGGGGTTCATTTTGTTGGATTATCTGCTATTCTTAAACAACTTATGCCATGCGAAAAACAGTGCTTATCATGATTTCGATAAAATGTTTCCTCAAAGAGTTTTTATAAGATTTCAAACAATTTTCAACTGATATATTATTACGAAAACAAAATTTATTATATGAATTTCCTCAATTACACTCGGCGTCTGGCAAAAACGTTAATTAAAAAGATTCTTATTCATTAAAAGCGAAATTTATGTTCAAACATATGATGAAATGAAATACAAATTGTTGCTAGATATTCATGAAAATCGAAACGACGTCTCTAAATTTTACAAAAATTTCTTGCACGTGCATTGTAATCGTTCCTTATACATTTCGATTACTTACTCGTAAATGAGTGCGCGAAGTATTCCAATACAGTGGCTTGAATATATATGTTGTTAATTAATTATTACATAAATTTCCTCTCAGTTATGAGCCTTCTTAAAATAACATAAGGAAATTTATAAAAACAATTTAAATCCTACAAAAAGGAAATTCTCTAAAATGAAACTAAAATTTTTATGAATTCCACGTGATATGAAAATTCCAGTGTAAAATATTCCTTATGCTTTAATCCCTTAGAATAATTGTTTGATATCTTTACCTGCAAAATATGGGGAAATAAAACATAACGAATTTCTTAGAGAAGATCATTTTTCAATTTTCTTTACCGATCTCCAGTGTTTTCAAGAACTGGTGGAAACGGAATAAAAGCTGCTTTTTTGACCATTAAAGATTTCGAAATGAGCTAAGCAACCTTTCTTACTGAGATTTGACGCTAACCTCATAAATGTTTATTTCAAATATCTCTTCGTACTACGGAATTTGTCTTTTACTGTTTAAAGTACATCGACTATTTATTGAAATATTTCTCCTATGTGGACCACAATAAAAAATTACAATTTTGTTACTCAACCGTTTAGCATGTAGTAATGTTAAAATAGTTTTCATAAAATTATTTACTTTATTCTAAAAAACTTTATAAACGAAAATGCAAGATTAGAATTAATATCTAAGGAATAGCAATATCTCCATCCAATCAATCGATATCAGCCAATCAAGGACATCTATATCTCCAGCCAAACAACCGATATCAGTCAATCAAGGAAATTAATATCTCCATCCATTTCTTTTTGAACAATCAATGCAATTTTTAATAAGTCCGTAAATATTATTTGTTGCACTTTATATAATTTGTGTAAAGCATGGAGCTTTTATTTCTTATTTTTTTTACTCTTAAAATATTTCAGATACTCTTAGAATGCTCTTAAAATATTTATATTCTTAAATTATTTCAAATACTCTTAAAATCTTTCAAATTTTTTTTTTAAGTTAACAGTACAAGTAACAAATAAAAAGTAGAATATCTGAAAGAGTTAAGATTTTAACGTTCCCGAAAGTGCTCTTTTAATGTTTTATATGATTTATGAGCAGATATTATAAACAGAAATGGCCCAGGCAAAAGGGCGAAACATTTTATAGTATATTAAAGGAACATTCATTTAGACTAACGCAGAATGTGATATCGATATATATCTAACATGGATTTATTTAGACTAACATAGAAACTAACATGGATATATTTAGACTAACATGGAAACAAACATGGATATATGTATAACATGTATATATTTAGACTAACAAGGAAACTTGTATGGCTGTACTATAACTATACTTGCATGGCTATACTATAACTTAGTATATCTAACATCAGTATTCTAAGACTAACATGGATCTTATGTATATTTAAAAAGAGAAAAATATTTATTGTAATTCCATAAACATTTTTAATGATTTTAAATAGATATAGCAGGAATTAAATGCATTTTTATTCAAATCAATGATATAAAAAGCAAAATATAATATTTTCACGAAATGCATTTGTCGCTTTTAAAAATTGTAGTTAGTTTCTCAATAGCAGACAGATTAAACATCAAAGAATCGTAAGTTACAATTTTTCGGAATGGAAACAGACTCGAATCAAAAGTAAAATAACTTATTTACAGTGGACCAAGCAAAATCTCGGTTCGAAACTAAAGGACCGTTTGGGCTAACAGAAATTCCACAAAAAATTTAGATAAATAAAATGATGATAACATCGAGATTTTACTTTTATTAACATTTTTTCATTGATGTGGTAGGTGATCGACATTATGCCAAGATATGAATAAAAATTAAATTAGTTATCTTGTTAGCAAAACAGAATTTTAAGCACAAATAGTACTGAAATATTTATGTGTTGTATGACCCTGTGATATTTATACAATTTCTTTTTCTGTGCAATGTTTTAATAATAACTGCAATTATCTTATTTTTTATCTGTTGTTATTCAAATCAGAATATCGTAGATAATATTGCTGTTGCACATTCCCCCCAAACAAACGCAGATGTTATTGGTCTGGTAAAATTCCCAGGATTTTTTTCAATAAAAGAGCCTGCACTTTATATGCATAGCTTAACATGCAAATCAGATTACGTGCATAATGGAGAAAAAAATTTTTCTTTTCTTTTTAGTGTTAAACCTAGTTACTGGAAGTGAAATTACAGAGAGTGGTAAGTAACCTACAAGGTTTCTTGACAAAAGAAAATTTTATTTTATTAACTTGTAAAAAAACCTTAATTACAGTTCTGCATATCAGTTCATTAATTCTAAATCAAGATTCATTAAATAATTTCATTTTCATGATATCAAAGAAGTTTAGAACTGTTAAGGGCTCTAATATTTGGTGGCAACAATTTGAAAAGTGAAACGCCGTTTTACAGTAGACGACGCAAAATGCCAAAACGAAATTAATAGCCCTTCTGACAAATTGCCCTTTTGGGCTAATAATAATTTCTACGAAAACTGATATTTTAAATCAAATAAATTAAAAATATAGCAGGTTGAAAAATAAATCATGTATTAGTTCATTTTCTTTTCATTGTATTCTTGCATTTAGAGCAAAACTATTATCAGAACAAATGAATTGTGCATTTTAACTTAATTTTTGCAATTGTCCGTACTGCTTACGTTATATAAATGCCATCAAAATGTACGAACGTTCTCAAACAGGAATTACAAAACATGCTTAGTGACTCAAAGCTTCGGTAAATTAATTACAAATCGTGAAATAAATATCATTAGTTAGAAATAATAATTTAAATAACATTATTGAAGACTGTTATTTAAATGATCTTCACAGCCTAAATTTCAGTTATCTTAATCTCTGTGTTATGTCAGCAACTCTGAAAATTTAAACATTACAAAGGAACGGTAAATTTTTCGTTTTATCCCAGAGCAACCGCTCTCGTTTCAGGCGAAACGCAAAAAATAATATCACGATTGACGCGAATGCCTCCTTTTCCCTTGCCCCTCCATGCAAAGATAAGAAACAACTATGAAACCGTAAATGAACAGTTCTCAGTTCCGTTATGAAGCAAGCAATTTGAATCTTAATTTTAGGGAAAAAAAGGTAAAATATTATCAAAAAAACTTATTTCTATGTACCTCGCTTTAATAGATATATCATTTGAAAGCACCAAGAGCAAAAATTTTAGTTTTATGTGCCAAAGATTGAACAATCATACTGTAAGGAATTATCGCCATGCACCACACTTGGTCTTGAGTTATAACAAGTTAGCTTCTTCACCTGCCAATTGAAAATGTGTCAAGAACACAGTTGTTTTTTCTTTTCTTTTTTTTTTTTTTTAATTTTGAAATATCTTATAGTCTCTAAGATGAAGGGCATGTGTAGTTATAAAAGTAAAGGCAAAGTATAGGACTGCTAGGGTTCGAATCCCAAAGAAGGTATGAGTGTTTGTGAATGTATATTGTCTATGTGGCATGGGGGTACTTATGCGGCGAGCTGGAAGTCCTCTGTAAAAAGAGGTTGATGGTAGTGTAAGAGGAGTGGGAGACCCGTTAACATGTCTCCTCGGAATGCAGACACTCAAATCTGGGGTGCAACTGAGTTAAATTCGGGCTGCCACCTTATGCTGCTAATGACAGGCGCATTTGACAGCTTACCACGATAAATGTGCTTGTGGTGACATTGTCAGGCAAGGAGATTAGTAAGAACAAAAACAACAAATTTTGGAAATATAACAAATAAAAAATAAATTCAAATTGGGAAACAAACTTGGGCAACAAAAAGAGGCATGAAACTTTTAACAGACTATTTTTACATATCATTCTTTGCAGAAGTTAAATGCGATTAAATCTCGATTTTTGTGCTTTCGGTAATTCGATATATATATATATATATGATGTACCAGCTTTTGTCAGGAATAAATAGATTGTTGGAGAATCATAAATGTAGTCATAGCTTAAATTATCAGACGATAATTTTATAAAACAGGATCCATTTATTATTATTCAGCAGAAATAGCAGTTACAAAATCAGATATCCGGAGTAAATAAAAAAGAACTACTAATAACATTTATATGAAGTTTACTGCATAGTGACATTTAAGAAAAAGCTCCCAATATTCTTTTGCGAGTCCTTTTATAGCCTCTGGAAAGGCGGAGCTTCCAAGAAATGACATCAGCCTCGTCAGCCAATCCAGTTCGCTTTAAATATTTCCAGAACATTCTATAACTGTACGTGTAGAAAAGGCGGGAAAACCAACTTGACTGCGGGGCTGTGGATTTAATTCCACGTACTTGCAAATAAGAGACCGTCGCCATTAAAAATGAAAACAACATACAGTTAGAAATTTAAGTGTATTCTTGACTATGGAATTTTATTATTACATATATATATATATATATATATACATAAAACTATTGAAAAAATTATTTAAATTCGAATTTATATTTTTCTTTTCATTTCTGTAGATGATTCGGCCATGGAAAATCCAGATTTAATTGAAGGAGACATAGTACCCGAAGATGGCTATGTATGTCGCATCATTTGTTTTCGTGTATCGATTATTTAGAATTAAGTTATTCATGATAACAGTATTTAACACCGTTATACTGACTATTACTATTGAAATTTGTGTTTTCAAAGTTATTTTAATTATTATGAACCTCATTACAGTAAGAAAGACTAGATTTCCTAATTATAGATGTAACGGGTCGTTTTCATTTTCTCGCGTTATGACGACCACTTTATTGATTAAAAATGGTAGATTTATTATAATAAATATGTCATTTTCTATTTTTATAACATTTAAACGTTTATTTAAATCATTATTTTCTGATATACTGTTATTTGCGTTTTTGATATATTTTCCTTCTTATTCTAGATATATAGCTATATATATTGATATTGCATAATTACAGCTTGCTTTATATTTTATGTCTTTACGTATATATATATATATATATATCAAAACTATAATATTTTGAAATTGAAATATCTGTATCATAAAATCTTCTGCAATGCCGCAATGCAAACACATTCAATCATAGATTAAGATTTCTATTGAAGCCAAAACGGTTTTATTTCTCCCACGCTTCTTCTGGAAAGCGTCATACACTTTCCCGCTTGGCTGCATAGAAGTAACATGTCTTTGTTCGCTTTTGCCTATCATCCATTGCATATCTTAAGACGTAGTCTTCAGTATGGGTGCATCATCTTACCACACGTCAGTATGGGTGCAAATTGTGCCCATACTGATGGGTAAATCAGATTATACCTCTAAAGGATTGTATTACACAGTAATGAAACTATGTGAATTTACGCGGCTACGTTTGTCTGTAAGAGTCATCATTCTAGCTATGCAATATAAACCTCTCCAATCTATTTTATTAATTAATCTTAATAATAAGGGTGTTGAAATTATAGTTGAATTATTATATATATATCTATCTTTTTATGATTGCTAACTATCCACATTATCAATCGTGTAATCGATGAAAATTAGGAACCAAAGGGAAACTTTTCTCGGGACTCCTAAACTTGAAACAATTAATAATAAAATTTATAGATCAAAATAAATGTAAAGGACAGACAACTACTTTTAGAAGAAAGGAAATGTAAATTTATTCAATTCATGGTATTAAGGAAATTCGAATCAAGTAACGATTTTATATATTCGAATTTAATAAACACTTTCTGATTATTAAAAAAATTGCGTAGTAAATTTTTATCATGTAATACACTTATATTTTGTAATTTATTAGGGGCTGAAATTACTTTCTTTTCCTCACGTAAATAGCATACAAAATTTCAACTATTTCCTGAACGTTTTACAAAAGCAAAAAATGAAATAAAATTACTTTAAAACAAAATTAATTAAAGAATTAAATGCACCTAATTTCTTACATAATAAGTGACTTACTTGACAAGAAGCTGAAATATATATTTAATTAATTACAAGTACATTTTCTATCCAGAATCCAAATTCGCGAACCTAGAAAGCTAATTCAACGAGCTCAGAGAGTAATACGTTTGCCTTAGACAGGCACGCAAACGATTGAAAATGCACAGTCATTCAGCTTATGACATCAATGAACCTCCAGTTGCAAAGGTCAGAGCAATGGTTACTAAAGGATATTGTTCTAGCATTGCTTTAAGTAATATTTCCATAACCACCCATAAACACCGGGCAGATCTATAAGATATGGCAATAGATATGTGAGATAGTGAGAGCTGCCTAAGTACATCTACAAATCCGCTATCTGATACTTACTGTCATTTCTTAGAATAGCAGTGTCAGGAAATAACGCTGCAAAAACTACTGGCAGAACCTAGATCCTTGGGATGGAATACATTGCGACGTCTATCGTTAACTTTTGGGTACCGACAGAAATACTTATTATTAGTCAATTTATTATTAGTTGCTATTAAACTAATAATATTTATTATTAGTTATTATTAAAATTCAGTGATTAGAACCACAGTTTTCTCTTGTCTCAAACGACTAGGGAAATTACCTCTGGAAGTGGCCTGGAGTCAATCAACTGACCATATGTTAATTGTGAGACAGCATATAAGCAACACGGCTAGCATTACTGTTTAGAAAGCTGTCGCCAAAGACGCCATCAATGATCTTTTGCAGCACGTTGTCAGTGATTTTTCCAACCTGTTGAAAGCGCTTTTTCAGCAAAGCACTCTGTTCTACAAAGTCCTTCTGCTCACCTGAATACCAAAAGTATGTCTGCCTAGACTAACAACCCTTCTTTACAAACAATTTTTTAGGCTTTGTTTGCTTTTGTATATACATTATTCGCGTTTGTAGCAAAAAAACACAACACATTGAATAACGATCAAAATATATAAATCGCATAAAAATTTCTACCTTTTCAATCAACTATTGTTATTTCTTTAAAAAAAGGAATTCTGCTTTTCATTTAGAAACCATATCTTCTCAGAGAACACTTTTTTAAACAATTATAAGATTTGCCTGTATTTTGAAACGAGCCAAAAGGTCAATATCTTTAGGTCAACCTCAATTTTTTGCTTCCTGTCTCAGCTTTACTTTCTTGTAAGTCTCGCAACATTTCAAAATTTCTAATTATTCATACATATATTGTAATTAAAGCCAAACATCAATGTTGCGATTGCTAGTAACCTATGCCCGACCTGGGATATTTTTGTTGCCAGAGCACAGTTTCCTTAATATTTCCATAAATAATAAATCCTTTCCAGGGAAAATAAAGGTATATTAAAAATAAACATTTCAGAAAAATAATTTAATAAAAAGGTATACTGGAATACATAATTGTAGTTAAATACATATTTTGGTAATATCGAATTTAATCAATTAGGTCTCTCAAGTCTGCGACAATAACACATTTTTTTGCTAAATTCAGGTTTGTCTTTAAAACGAACAGCAGCTAATACTTTATTTGTTATTTATTTAAGTTTTTAAAGCTTTTTAAAAATAATATTTAAAAATAATTATTTAATGTAATACAGGTCATTTTTAGAATTCTTCATCTTATGAATTTCTCTGCCATCGAAATATTACAGTAGCTCAATTTGTGAAATTTACATATTTCATATAGTTAATATACAAAATGTTAATTTACAAAACACACTTATTTTTTTTACGTACATCGCAATGAAATTAGAAAGGACCAAGCTATAGCAACCTTTTTACCAAGATTACTTATTTTTATCTGTTTCTATTATTTATATGGGAAGACATCTGAACAATGTGAATGAGTATAGAATAGATATTTTACAATAATAATGAATTTGCTTTTCAAACAATTAGCAATAGTTTGTAAAATTATTATATAATGATATTATATTATTATATTATTATATTAAAAATTATTAATTATGATATATGTTGTATTATGATATATCACATATGCATATTAGCATAATACTATAGTTTGCAAAATTCCTGTGCCATAGTTTTATTCTTTTCTTTATTACCATCTGAAATGTATCTCAAAGATAGCTCCTGATTAGCAATAGATTCTAATATTCCTGTGGCATAGTTTTATTCTTTTCTTTCTTTTGTTAAAAAATTTTCTTTCATGAGCATGCTAAATTGTTTTATATAATATATAACATAACTTAGGACTGTTAATAATATAATAGTAATACATACAAATGTCGATATGAAATAATTAATTACGCGCTTCTCATTTTAAGAGAAAAGCTAGAACTAATTCATCTCACATACAGAAACGCATCCAAAATGCAGTGCCAATTTTCTACCAAGACGGGCAGAAAATTAGCCAAATTTGAATGCAAAAGTAGCATTCTGCGAAGAACATATTTTCCTTCTCAAACGGCTGAAACTTGTTCGAAGAAATTTGTCAGAAACAGCTTTCGGTCATTACCAATCTCATCTTAGATAGTGTTACTGAAGGTGGATTGCAGGGAGTGTACAGAAATTGCACGCACAGGAGACAAGCAAGTCGTATACATAACTTGAAGAACAGACGTCTAAATCTAAATCTCGCCTTTGGTTTCGAGTTAGTAAACAATCTCCGCCGTCCAGGATGGCTGTGCCAGGCAACTGCTACTCCAAGAAATACTTGAATGAAACAAAAAATGTAACAGTTTTGTTGCCTTAGATATTTTAGCATGAATAGTGTGTACTTATTTTCTGCATTCGCTTAGAAAATATAAAATTCACATGACTAGATTCATTGCAATATTCATTTATTGTGGTGAACTCGAAATATTTCATATTGAGTTTGTAATTATTTCGTTTAAGAGGCGAATTTCGTAGCTCACGGTGCAATAATATACATATATTAGATTTTTCGACCTCCTTATAAAAATGCGTACAAAGAAGCTTAGAGTACTGTATGCCTAAAAAGACAAACAATATTTGTTTTGCTTCATGCAAGAGGCTACAAATATGCCAGTGTTTTGCAGAAAAAAATGTTATAACAAATTGTTCAAGTAAAAAAATAGTAAAGAATTTTTCCAGCTTTATCTAAGGTAGGAATGTCTAGCCTGATCGTGCATTCTGTAGAGTAAATATGACCCAAACTAATGTTTACACTCTTTTGAACCTTAAGTAGGAATACCAATAACAACCAGTGTTAATGTTTTTTACTGTTGAATATCTTAAAGTTGCAAATGTTCAAATTAACAGCCATCAGCAGATAAAATCAGATGTTATTTCGTTAGAAGAGGAAGCATGGGTATTTTCACTTGAATATCTCTGTTCTCTAGTGCCTGCGACTTCATCGGGTGTCACTGAAAGTCTGTAACACCGTCCCATACTTTATCCGTTGATATTCTCTCGTTGTTGCCATCATCCTATCTTCAGATCATATAGTTCCTTCTTTCTCAAGCCTGTTACATAAATTCGTTTTTACAGCTAGTATATACATGATACTTACTTAGCTATTTATATTATACTACTTAGCAAGTATATACATGATACTAGCGCATTATCAAAACCTGTCCTGCATCGTCTTTGCACATGGCAGACATTCTCAGTTTTTCGAGAATATTTTAAAGTTATCGTTGCTTGAGAGGAAACTTGTGCTAAACTCTTGCTTAGAGTGTAGTATCCTAGCTAAACTAGAGTTCCTTAAAAGCTAGAACACTGAAGAACTATGCAGCGACAATTCTCTGAGTACTTGCGAGTAAATAACATCTCCGGAGACGGGTTAAATTACCCTTTTATACCATTGCAAAATATATTTACAGATGACTCTTCTCAGAAGTATACGAAGCCTTCACTTGGGTTTTAACTGAAAAGAGAAAAATATAAAACTAATCTAATGCTGACTCAATCAGACTCGCGAAGTTGTCTCTTAGTTAAGGATAACCAGCATAGGCTAGTAGGTAGAATAGCAAACTAATAGCAACGACGTAGCCGAAAAACAGATCACGCTGCTCTACTGAAGTGGCCCACACTTCAGCTTAAATACGCATTTCTACCTTACGTGCGTAAATCGTAATCCTGAAAATTCGTTCTGGCAGGAAAACGTAGATAAGAAACCAGAACGTAAAGTAAAGGCTTGTTCCAAACTAAAATAACTCTTATTAGGAAAATAAAGTAAACCTCTACAAGTACTATCTTGATACTTTCTTCCTAACAGAACTAAAAGCAACAGAATACTTACATGCACTCGCACACATTCAGGAGACACTGAATGTGTGCTATCAAATACAAATGGTCAACAAAAATAGCTTTAATAATTTCTGTGTTATTAATGTTAAAAAATACAATCATGTCAATATACTCTGTACTTACTATCAAAAGATTTCTTACATAGGGCGATGATCGCAATGCCTTGGTGTCACAGAGAGAGTTATGGCCAAAGGGAAGAATACCTTACGTAATAAACTCTGAACTTAGTAAGTAATTTATATATATTTATTTCATGTTTCCTATCACTTCTTTTGTTTTTTTTCATAAAAACCCTAATTAGAACCAAGAGTTAGAAAATGAGATAAATAATTACTTGAGTATTTTCACTCCTTTTCTACTAAATTTATCGTACAAAAATCGACAGGGGAAAATTATGAGAATAATTAAACTTCTGAAAAGAGCGGTTACAGTAAGAACAAAAACAAATAAAAAATATTCATCAATAAATTACCATCAGCTATTAAAATATAATTTATTTAAAGGAACCTAGATTCTAATAAGAATGAGTAGTAATAATTAATGTTAAACTCTCTAATACATTTGAATTTATACTTCAATCACCTCCGCTCTTATTGTTGCCCATTGCTAATCTTTAGGCCTTACATCATTTAATACTGCTGGAATTTCTGTCTGTGCTGTCTGCTACAATTTATAAGCTTTTGTCAACTTTCGATCTGTCTTTTCACATGCAAGGAAATTCAAATCACATGCAAACATTAAATATTTCTGTTTTCTTGAAAGTCTTCACTATATCAGTCAGAGCCCATGCACCCCAAATTCTACAAACAAATTAATTAGACAAAAACAATCATGATGTGGACGAATCTATTTTAAAATTTAGGGAAGCTCACTTTCTGAATGTCTTGAGAAAGGAAAAATTTTATCGGAGTATAAGAATATTTTCAGAAACTTGTGCTAAAACGCTAGGGGGATGAATAAGCAAGGGAGTGAATATGGTAATACTTTTCTTAGACTAACAATATAAAAATAAAAACTTCTCGTGAGAGCCTTTCCACACTTAGTTTATGTCTTATATAATACTATCATATGCAATCATATTCAGATATTTTTTACAGTCACGTGTGTCTCGCAAATATGGTTTTATTGTGATAGATATACATCTTTTTTATCCTTCCATTGGATACAAACTTCAGAATATTTCATTTTAAATTAATCACTTATTCAAACTTCATCAACTACATTCTTAGCGCATTGTAGAAATAGTGTACCTACAATTTTCCCCAGTTTTGTATGCTTATTGCAACATGTAATAAGCACAGAAAACTGAAAAAAAGTGTAAATATATTATTTCTATAACGAGCTAAATGATCTGTTTTCTTAGCTCGTTATCATAAATGATCACATAAGATCATTTATGCAATATTTTGCTCTCTTTATATTTTACCATATATAAAAAATTTTGTATAAGACGAATCCACACTTCCTGTTTGCAAGTAAAAGGTATCGGACTTTAATAAATATTTTTAATGTACATTCTGGAACCTGTCACTAATGTTCAATATGGGTGCATCTTCCATATTCTTCAAAGAGGAAAATCTTCCCGATGCTATAATAAAGAGAATACATAAATAAATATAATATATTAAATAGGAGAAAATGCAGACCATATTTTGTTTCTCCCATGGTAGTTTCGTTTTCCTTTTCTAGGATTTGACCTTTCTATAAAATTTTAACACAATTATTTTTGTGTCTCGTCTTAACGGAGTATCAAGTTTTTAAATCAAGAATAATTAAATACATTTCACTGAATTGACACTTTCAAGCACTAAAAGAGGAATTTCATACCTCATGACATCTTTTTAGCAGAAAGGATACTTAATCTTTTCATACTTTCATACATTCTTTTTATTTCAAAGGTTTCGCTGTTCTTTCTTGGAAGTACTTCTTGGCAGTCAAACATTTTAAGAATTTATAATTATGCATTAAACTGCAAACAATGCAAGTTATATATATGTTTTATCAAATTTCAAAATTCTATTAACGGATTTTTGCATAAATTTTGGCTGAAGTATTAAGTACTTTTAGTAATCAAAGTATGTCCAGTCTTCCCTAAATATTAATTACTCTGATTATTTTACAAACTGAAATCTTCCTCAAGACCTTCAGATCCATTTATTTCAATTTCTTATAAAATTTTTGTTTTTATTTTAAAATTTATATGATTACAAGCATATACATAGGATAAATATTTAAGAAAGTAAAGTTTGGATTTGCCATTTTGAAATTCCTGTAGATTGCGTGAGTGTGAGTTTGTTTCTGAAAGGTGACCACCCTAAATTTTCTTTTCTAGTCAAAATTAATTCACAGCTACAGAATAAGTTTCGGTTCACACAAACAGAGTATTATATTACAGATTAATTTGTACTTTGATAAAGTGTTTTCCAAATTTTAATGAATAGTCTTCTTTGAATTAAAAGTTAGGTGTTTGTCTCAATCGGTAGTGATAAAAAAGTAAAAAGAAAAATATTTAAAAATTAAGAAGCTCTTCTTTTGAGCATTAAATAATTTTTGATTGATTAATGCAGGCAAAACTCTTAATTATATATCGTTATATGTCTTCATTCTAAGATACTTTCATTTTTATTAATAATTCTCTTAAAATGTTAAAAATACAATAAAGGTAGCATGGTAAATGAATAAAACTTTAATATAAAGATAAATACAAAATAAATAACAAATTATTGGATAACTGCAATCTTGTTCGAAGCGTTGTCGTTATGGCAAATTTTTGTTGTAGAAGTTTCAGCACAACACGCAAGAACTCGGAAGCTTGGAAGGAAGAAGAAGAATTCCTCCGGGTTTTCTTCTGTTGGATTCTTGCTTCGGAGGATATGGGACAACTCAAATGAGAGTCGGTTGCAATTTTGCAGTGAGAGCTGCAGGCATTCTAGAGCTATCTAGAATCCATAATTCTCGATGGTATGGCTAAAATTCAGAGAGAGAACACAAAGGTAAGAGAAAAATGACTTTTATTTTAGAAAATGAGAAACTGATTTAATAGCCAAGGGAATTTTAGGTAAATAGATAAATCAAATGTGTTATGTAATCTTTTAATTTAAACTTTTATATAATCTTTTAAAAAAACTCCGATTCCTAAAAAACTCGCTATTTTTATGGAAACGTTCCTTATAGAATACATGCACCGAGAAATTAAAATTCCACATATTTTTCTGTATTCACGCAATAAATTAAAAGTTTTAAACAAACTTAAAAGAATACATTTTGCGTTTTTCTTTTCAATCTTTTCTCCCTAGGTCTGGCGTATTGACTGATATTTTTGACATTTATTTCCAACGAAAGAAAATTCTTGGATTACTATGTTTTTTACTGTTTTCTGTTATTGCAAAGCATATTAGAGCTATCTTTCTAAGAAGAGGCATATCTTTATGCAGGATTTTCTAAGAAAAAATATCTTTTGTTTTCTATATACAGGGAAAATTCCACCGAATTATTTTAATTTATGGCTAACATCTGTGAAATATAATCAAATGCAGTTCTTTACTTTGTTATGTTGCAGGTCATATTTTTTTGAATCGATAGTTAGGGCATATGAAAAAATAACATAGACTAGGAAATATAATTCTTTGTTTGAAAAACAGCCCTCTGAACAAGGTTGGTTACACAAAAGCCTGGAATGCTCAGGGATAGTTTAGGGGAAGCTATGTTAATAATTTGATAAAATTAAATGCAAGGAATTTTACTATATGCTCATCCATTTTTACCATATATTTTTAGTATTATTAGAATTAAGATATAATATTGTTCAGAATAAATATTTAATTTTGTGTAATAAATATCACAATGCTTGTTTATAATTAACGCTAGAAAAGATTTGCAGCTAATAGTTTATCTCACATTTTCTCTAGGGGACAAGACAGATCTCATAAAGAAAGCAATGAAGTTTCTTAAAAATAATACTTGCATTCGGTTTGTTCCAAGAACTATTGAAAAGGACTACATTCGAATAGTGAAAGGCTCTGGGTAAAAAAGAATTCATAATTCGTTTACAATCTCTTATGCACATGACATTTTGCAGGCAGACTTTATCTTCTATATCAGTTGAATAACGTTCAGAATATGCACTATGTTTTAAATTTTTGTCATTTTTTAACAGGTAGAAAAGTATTTGATTAGAATTATTTTCATAATGGTGTACTTTATACCTCAATCTTTATAAGAGGCAAATTTTTAGATGTCAGAATTTTCAATTCTTATAAAAAATATATTATTACATTCCACAATAAAGTTTAAATACATCAACTTTAAAATGAAATATTGAAAAATATATATGTAAAAACTTATAAAATGGAAAACAATTACTCGTCAGATTTCATTGCAAATAATTTTTAAGGCTAGTCAATCGTTTGTTTTATTTGGATCGCTCTGAGAAATGTGTGCGAAGGCAAGACAAATAGTGTGACGTAATGGCATTATAACCTAGAAACTGAAGAACCAATGTTGTTTCGTATTGTAGCATATGTTTTAAAAAATGTAATAAAATCGCTCAATTAATGTCTTTTTATCATTTTTGTTTTAAAAGAGAACGAAGCGTTTGTTTTATATTGTGACATTTTCGAAACTTTTCAACTGATACACTTTTAGATGCTGAAATTTTAAAAGCGCGAGCACCAAATAGTAAAAATAATCGAGTATTTTAAATAATAAGTAGTAGAAATAATCGAGTATTATTATTATCTTGTTGAGAAATGCAGTGAACAAAGAGCCTGTGCTAGCTTCTCTGGAGAATATAAAGCGAAAGATTGTTCGAACAGGAACTTTGCAGTTTGTATAGATTAGTAATTCATTTTAATAATAAAACCGATAGTATTGACCTTACGCTGGTTGAGAAGTCTCATTGCTACAAGAGTTCTCTTCCAGGATATCCCACTTACTTAATTGCGATCCGAATTCCGATAATATTAAGATGGGAATTATCGTTAAATCGCGTGATCTTTCAGTTTTTCATGCTAATAAAAATACGGAATACGGATACGGTCACATTGGAGGCTGTTGTTGGCACTACTGTGCTCACTCCTTTCATTCTATTTTGAGCCTTCAAAAATAATAAATGTTGAAGTTCTCTGACTTTCCGAATATTTGGATAGACTGCAATCCCAGTCAGACTGAATATTTAAAATTCTATTGAATTATGAATACTGAAAGGTTTTTGGATTATTAAAGAAAATCTTAGATTCGGGAAAAAGGAGCTAACTTCTTTATTTCAGTTGTTATAATATTACATTTCTTTTAGCACTGTTTCTCAATGAAATTATTTTTTCTCTGTATTCTAGATGCAATTCGAAATTAGGAAGAGGAAATGGAGGAGTGCGGAATGTTTCTCTTGGTGACGGCTGCTACAAATTAGGCACTGTTATACATGAGCTAATTCATTCAATTGGATTTCATCACGAGCAAACCCGTTCTGACAGAGACCAATACATCACCATTCACTGGGAAAACATCAAGAAAGGTAAATAAATTTAATTACATAAGTAATCGCTTCAAAGACAAATTTCCGTTTGTCTAGATTTATTTGCAAAACAGGTGTTTCTACGATATTTCAAATACATTTTCAATGCAAAGTTGTAGAGACATTAGGATTTTTGGAAGCAGGCAAGATGAAAAATATGCAACGCCTTCGCAGGGAATCGAACCGCGGACCTCTCAATTACGGGCTGAGTTTGCAGTCCTCTACACCGCGAAGGCTAGTTAAGAAGGTGGGAGAAATACCTTATAAGGTGAATCATTCATATAACTTACCTGTGCCTGCCCCATTGCCTTGTGATATTAATTACTCCACACTGACTAATTTTGATAAAAAAAGACATGTTTTATTTAAGAGTTACATAAAAATATTAATCTTAACAGTCTTTATCAATAACTAATCAAATAGAATAAGGATTATATTTTGTTTTAGAAAACTAGCGGCTCCAAAACTTGATCTGATCTTCGGTTCACTAAATGATGAAAGATATCATTTATATGTATGATTGTTTTATCCTAAATTTTAAAAATGAATTGAATCAAAGAAAAAAAAGGTCTGCTGTGAAACGATGTGTGTCTAATAGCAAACTAATATTTTCCACATTAGAACTTTTTGATGTACTTCTTATTATTCGAAAGTTTAATTGTGAATAATCCGCATTATGCGTCTTTCATTTTTAAATTCCTACCATTAGCTCACACTCTCCCTATAACTTGTTCTAATTTTCAATCTTTGATAAAATACTTTTTATTCATCCACTCAAGTTCAAAAAAATTTTTAACTTGTAGTGGATGACAGTCTATGTTAATACATTTTTTTCACATATTAAACATTTTTAATTAATTTTTTTTTATTTAATTTATTTTTCTTTTGTATTTTTAAAATATTTCTTTGTTGACCTAAGTAGGAATTGACTTTAAAATTTTTTATTTAATTAATTGTTAATTAATTAATTTTCAATCGTTAATAAAATACTTTTTATTCACCCACTCAAGTTTTCAGTTTTCATACATTTTTTTCGACTTGCAGTGGATTATACTTGATGTTAATACAGTTTTTTCACAAAATATATAATGTTTTTAAATTTGTAATTTTTAAAACAAATTTATAATTATTTATTTACCTAAGTAAGAATTGAATTTTTTTTTTATATTACTTGTTTCTAGATACTTTTACTTTTTTGTTTCTAGATACTTTTACGTGAGACTCACTTCTTCTAAGTTATTAGAAAAAGTGATTCTATTGATATTAGGCATTGCAACCTCAAAAATTAAAAGAGATGTCTTAAAAAAAGATTTTCATTGAATGCAAGTTGTTAAAATGTATATTTTTTAGATTAGAATCTCATTCATGTCTTTTGGCTGTATTTTATTTAATTTTATATGTAGTTTTTTAGTTCGTTTAACATCGTCTAACATCTGAAATACGTTTTTTATTCGAAATAATTTATTGTGCAATATTTCTAGTAATGGAGATTTTAGAAAGAATTTAAAAATTTAAAACTTCACTTAGTGGTTTTTTAATTCAGTCTTCCCTTTTCAACAAGAGAGATTCAGCGGGTGAGAAACGAAGCATGAGCATTCAATTTGCCTACAACCTGTAGTTAATAAACAGCATCACAAGTATGAAAAACAGCAAATTTGATGTTCCCCTTCACCTCTTCTTTTTGCCACAGACTGCAAGTCGACTTTCGGGTCGAGGGATTTGTCGTATTTTATGCCATAGTTATGCCAATCACCAAACATTCGAATGTTTTCCGAGATTCCAAACAGAGTTTATTAATATGCTATTTATCACACTAACAAGTACACTGATCGAAGCGTTTTGATTTCAAATAGTGCTTACACACCTCATGTTATAATTGCTGTCTCAGTCTTTCGGTAACTTCCATTTTCAATTGCTCAATAGGTTGAGCTGTTCTAAGTTCAATAGGTGGAGCGCAGTGGGTGGAGCTCTGATATTAAAAATTATTAAGTTATTTAAGATTTAAAAAAACGCTGACTTCATTGTATTTAAGATGTAAAACAATGTACTTCCATAACGGAAGATAGCGACAAGTGTCTCGTTCGAAATATACTGTATTCTTTGCTTAAAAATAGACGCTGATCTTTGCTTATTATAAAATTTCTGACTGTTTGTTTTTTTACTGTATGCCGTAAGAATTCGTGTCTTTAATATTATGTGTCTTGAAAGTATTCTGTTTTTAACCTGATATAGCAAACTGATTTGCTTCCTTAGGACGATTTTTTGTTGAGTACTCCCGGCAATAAACAATTGATCAAAACCAAATGATATTCTAAATAATGATCTTAGTTGTGATGTACATCACAGCCAAAATATAGTATATCAAATTTAAACACTCTATATCTTTTTTTAAAAAAATTGTCCTTGGCTTATACCATCACAGTTATACCATAATATAAAGTTCTGCAAAATATTTGATTCGATTTGAAATTATTTTTCTTCTAAAAGTAATTAACACAGTATCACATGTAACGCATTAAGAACAAACCCTCTAATTTAATTACGAGGTTTCAAAGCAACGTCCTTTGATTGCAAGAAAAAAATAGAGATCATAGTAGTTTTAAAATTATGTAGATGTGCGAACAAAGTTAGTATAAATACAATTTTTTTAACTTATACACAAAGGTAAAATTACAGGGTGTAACAATTTGAAACTTTTAGTTAACTTTACCAGTTCTAGTATAATCTACTTGTTGCCACAGTTTCTAGTATAATCTACTTGTTGCCAAAGGAGCAATCAATAGAGGAAATAATATGTTCTGCATAAATATTACGATTAAATTTTACAGTGCAAAGATTTTTTAAATTAAATTATATGACTCGATGGTTAATAAGCACGAAACATTACTCGCATGAAAAATAGCACCCACTGATCATATTTTACAAGAGTTAAACTTTCCTGTCATTTTTTCTTTGCCGATAAGATATACAAATCGGCTTTTAAAGAACTGAATCTGACATAATTATTGAGGAATTTATACCATTCCTTCGCAGTGTGGCTTAATGCACACTGGATAAACGAGGCCTGCTTTAAAATTCCTCATCAATTACTATGAACTCATATGTTCGGGAAAAGGGAAAAAAGTAAATTATTTGTGACGCAACACTCTAACCTGCAAATAGCAGTTCCAGTTTCTCTTCTACCAATACCATCCAAACTACTTCCTCAGGTGGTAAATTAGATTTCTTTTAAACTTTTAATAGCTTTAAAATTCCCTCAACCTTAGTCAATGACTTGAATTCTAAACTTGCTTTTCACTAATGTATAAAGTGATAAACTCTTAATTTGTTTCCAGTTGTTACCTTTAGACAGCATTTGTTGATGTATTACGCTAATTTTTGTTATTTCTCCCTTACACTTCAGTGTAGAGCAGCGGTTCTCAACTTTTTGACTGACGCGTACCATCGAAACAAAAATTGAAAACCTTTAGTAAAACCACTACAAAGTACTACTACCACCAACCACTCTTGAACAAAGTTCAGATCGCATAAATTTACTGATTGTTAGAGAAAAAACTCAATCAGGATGTTGAGGTTTTAATTTTTGAATTTAATAAATACTTTGCTTCTTTGCGTACCCCCCCCCGGTTTAGAACACCTGCTGTACAGAGATTCATTCTTTAGTTTACTAAGTTCTTGAAAATACTTTAATTTCCACTTTTGTTTGTGATACTACTTGTCTTTCATTTAATTATTTCTAAAACGAACGATAGATTACAACCCCTGAAAGCGTTTCTGCTAAAATGAAACTCAGTGTCATATAACGTTGTTTATAAGTACTTTGTTTGTAGAGAGTAATATGTAGCATCATGGTACTTTTATAATCCTATTTTCTTAACACTGAAGCTCATATTTTTTAATTTACATGCTTTGAATCACACGATTAAAATATATTATTTTCTTTCAGGTCATGAGCACAATTTCGAAAAATTCAAACCCATGGAAAATATTCTTTTGTTAAAATACGATTACAACTCCATTATGCACTATGGATCTATGAGCTTCAGCAAAGACAAGAGCAGAGGACTTAAAACAATGACTGCTAAGAAGAAAGGCGTTACGTTGTTATCACCGAAAGAAAAAATGCCGACTTCCAATGATGTTAAAAAAATTAATTTGCTTTATAAATGCTCATCCCGATCATAGATAAACTGTTATTTCATTTTTCAATAAAATATTTTTTTTTATGTTTAAAATGCGTTTGTAAAATTTTTTCAATAACTGAATATTATATAAAAAAGTCTGTATGAGTAACTGGCACAAAAGGAGCATGTAGAAGATATGAACTGTTAATGAGATAATAAGATACTACCTATTAACATGGTGGTGGTGTATTGAGAATACGGCAAAGCACACTAGGGCTATCTGCCTAAGGGAAGGGATGCCTTCGTGGAGGCCTTTCTAAGGAAAACTGGCTCGTATACACGTTACACATGGGGAAAACCACGAAAACGCGCATGCAACCAGCCCGTTCGCGGGATTCTAACCTCGGTCCGAACTACCAGTGTTTAGCGATTTTACCGCTCGCCCACTGGTGGACCCGATTAACGTGAATTAAAAAAATGAATATATTTGTAGTTCAACTTTTATCGGCTATCTTCCGTATTTGATGGGCTCTGTAATACGTAATATTTGATGTAATATTCTGTAATATTTGATGAGATCTGTAATTACTCTGTAAAACGTATTGTATAAACTTAAGATAGGAAGTTTGTCAATCTTGCTCTTGATGTGATTTATGACGCAAAGTGTTTTTATCTATCAAACTGTAGTGTTCCTCCCCTTTATTCTGCTAAATTAAGTGTTGAGAAACACAGGGAACTACTAAGAGAATAATCGCTTAAGTCCAAGAACAGAAACTTAAACTCAGGAAGGGCTAATTACCTTTTATTTGCCCCAAATTTAACATATACCGTTGGCTCCTTTCTCAGAGCGGACAACAAAGACTCCACTTGCGCTTAAACACAAAATGTAAGAAATAAGAACAAAGTAATGGCTAACTAAAGAGATTTAGCAGAAGCTAACACAGTTCTAAACTAGTTAGCCCGTAATTTTAAACTAGCTTGCGAAGCTATCAAAAGGCAAGTAATACGGCCGAGTGTAGAACAGTTAGAGAAGCGTAGCCAAAAGGCAAACGCGGCACGCTATTCAGGAATCTTAACCCTCTCTCTCGCAGTCAGTGGAACTTTGACTTAAATACTTTCTACTTCTTATTTGCATTTAACGTGATTCTAAAAACTCATTCTGGTAAGGAATTGTATGCTGAAGCTAGAAGAGATAGGAAAAGTTCATAAACTTAAAATAAGTGTTATAAAATCAGGATATACCTTACAAAATTAAGAATATTTATATAGTGTTATTAAATTTTATTTAACTCGTATTTAAATTTATTTAAAATATTATATTTCCCGCTAGCTCTGAATTATGTTTTCAAATAAGCGTGCATATTAATTACCGATCGCTTTTACATAGTCTTGATTATAAAGACCCTAATTCAGAAGTCAAACAACAAAAATCAGCGTTATATTTACAAAATTTTCACAGGACTAGTTTCGATGGTTTTACCGAACCACCATCCTGAGCTGCAAAACCGCAAATGAACAAGATAGGAAATAATGATTAGATAATGATTAATAAATATAATAATTTATAATAAACATAATAATTTATAATAAACATAATAATTTATAATAACTTACAAATAATTTCTAATAAATTATAATAGTACTCGACATGTTTAAAAGAGAGGACAGTACACTGAAGTGACAAAAGTCATGGCATAGCAATATGCAAATATACAGATGGCAGTAGTATCACGTAGAAAATGTATAAATGCGAAGTGCTTTGGCAGGGCTTTCATTTGTGTTCAAGTTATTCATGTGAAGACGCTTTGATGTGATTATGGCCGCACGACGAGAATTAACAAACTTTGAACGCGGAATGGTAGTTGGAGCTAGACGCATGGGTCATTTCATTTCGGATATCGTTAGGGAATTCAACATTCCGAGATCCACAGTGTCAAGAGCGTGCCGAGAGCATCTAATTTCAGGCATAACATCCCACCATGGACAGCGCAGTGGCCGACCACCTGCACTTAACGACCGAGACCAGCGACGTCTGCGTAGAGTTGTCAATGTTCACAGACAAGCAACACTGCGACAAATAACCGCAGAAATCAATCCGATAGAACAGTGCGGCGAAATTTGTCTTCCTTGGGCTATGCCAGCAGAAGACTGACTCGAGTGCCTTTACTGACAGCACGACATCGCCTGCAGCGACTCTCGTGGGCTCGTGAGCATATCGGTTGGTCCCTAAACGAATGGAAAACCGTGGCTTGGTCAGATGAGTAACGACTTCAGTTGGTAAGAGCTGATGGTAGGGTTCGAGTGGGGCGCAGAACCCACGAAGCCATGGACCCAAGTTGTTAAGAAGGCACTATTCAAGCTGGTGGTGGTTCCATAATGGTTTGGGCTGTTTTTACATGGCATGGACTCGTTCCTCTGGTGCAACTGAACCGATCATTGACTGGAAATGGATACCTTCAGCTACTTGGAGATCACTTACAGCCATTCATGGACTTCACGTACTCAAACAACAATGGAATTTTTATGGATGACAATGCGCCATGTCACCGGGCCACAATTGTTCGCGATTGGCTAGAAGAACATTCTGGACAATTCAAGTGAATGATCTGGCCACCTAGATCGCCCGACATGAATCCCATCAAACATTTATGGGACATCATCGAGAGGTCAGTTCGTGCCCAAAACCATGCACCGTCAACACTTTCACAATTATGGACGTCTATAGAGGCAGCATGGCTCAATATTCCTGCAGGGGACTTCCAACGACTTGTTGAGTCCATGCCACGTCGAGTTGTGGCACTTCGCCGGGCAAAAGCAAGACCAACAAAATATTAGGAGGTATCCCATGACTTTTGTCACCTCAGTGTATAAGTCCCTAGTGTCCACGTCTGTCACCCAAATTTTCAAACATCATTTGTTTTAAATTTCTAACTTATTATTTTTTACTTTACCTACAATATGCTGCTCTTCATGTTTTCGTCTCATCAAAAGTAGGCTGCTTTTTATGTTTTTGTCTCATCAAAAGTAGGCTGCTTTTTATGTTTTTGTCTCATAAAAAGTAGGCTGCTCTTTAAGATTTAATTTTGAAAGGCTATGTTTCCAATAATCCCAGATAACAATGACTCAATTCATGTATTACTATAAAATTTCATTTCTGCATTTCAGCGTTGGGAACGGGAGGACTTACGTGACACTGCAGCAAAATTTCAGAATATTTTTCGAGAAGGTTAACGGAACGTAATTTTCACTGAAAAGAAAGAACGCTTATGCGAAAATAAAATATCCTCTCAACTTTCTTTTTCCTTCCTCAGTTTCCCATTTTAAACGATCAAAATATAAACAACAATTCTAACAAATGTATATGCTTTAAGTCCACGGTAAAAAAACTGCATTCAAGAAACTAAATAGGCACAGTCAAAAAACGTTGTCGCGTGACATACCATTAAATAGGCACAGTAGCTACAAGGACACATTCGATTTCCTAAATTAAGAATTATGGAGAAAATGCTTAATGTTCCTGCATTGCATTTGAAGAATACTGTTGGTCATTACATCGCAATAAATGATTTGTTTGAAAAAGGAAAGCCGCATTTTTACTTCACAATACGATATTGATGACTATAACTCAAGGAAATGTGAGCAATTTTATGACTTACTATTTAAAAAACATTTAATCATAAAGGTCCAAATAACAAACGACAATAAATAAATAACATGAACATAGGTACTTGAAACGTACAGTTCAGAATACATTATTATTCTGAACTGTATTTTGTGAATTAGCATCAATTTGTATTTGTGAATTAGCATCAATGTACTTAATAATAATGTTCAGAATACATTATTATTAAGTACATTGATGCTAATTCACTCGTAGAAAAATTAATAACTGACTTAGCTTTCACTTTTAGGGACCATAAGAATTTTTCGAAGAAAGAAATGTGAAAAATAATCCTGTTCTAACTAGAATTCGAACTACGAACTAATTTTCAGCTTGCTAACAACTTACGCCACAAGAGTACGTAGGAAGGATGTGATAATTTCTGTTAAGGCTATAAGGTTTAACATCTTTTACTACTCTAAGATGTGACTTCATTTTTGGGAAGATTTCAAACAACTTTTCACTCAGTCTAAGAGAATTAAGTACAGAAACTTGAGAAGGGTGTAAAAGACCTCTCTCTTTCTCGTTTTTTTTTTTTTTTTTTTTTTTTTTTCCCCGGTTATTTTATGATTTTTAACATTTAGTCTGAAAATGTAGATCTAATGTGGCTGTATTTATGTGTTTAGATTCAACATGCCTTATGATTTAGTTTTTTTTACTAATTCAGACTTTACTGATCTTTATTTCTCTGTCCAAAACATCTGTTATATTTAAAAATAGGATCTTGCAGTATTTCAGGTTCTCGATTTAGTTTTAATTCTTTTATAGATGGTATAAGTTTAAATCTTTCTAGCAATCAGTCTTACATTAATACACTTAGTGTCACATAATACACTTAGTGTCACTGTAGAACATCAAAATATCCAAAAAGTGACACAATTGTTTGTCTGCATAATCAAAAACAGTTTTTGAGAGTCTAATACGAAAAATGCCCTCTTATAACTTCAGCAGCTTCTGCTGTTATAAAACAAGACTTCTATTGAAATTTAAAAATTATTTAATTATAAATAATTTCATTACTTAACTACAGAATTTTATTTCCCAGATTTACAGAATAAATATTAAAATAAAATTGCATGTAATGAAACAGTTCGAGGCGAAACCCTAACTGACCAGGTTTCTAGGAAACATAATACAATTATGTATATGTGTATTGTGAATAACGATTTTTTTCTCTGCCCAAGAAATTTTTCATGGTATAAAAGTTCCCATGTCATCAAAACAAACGAGGCTTGGAAAATAATGTTAGCTACGCTGACTCAGACTTTTTCCTGTTTTTCACACCCGTGTACTGGAACGAATTCCTTTTTCGAAAGCTAGGAAATTCACCCTTCGCAGTTTTTATAGGAGGTTCTTTGGGGGGGGGGGAGAGAAAAACATGCGTAAAGATAATTCTCCTTTTCCATCATCGAGTATAGTTTCTGCTGTGTGAAAGTAATTAATGTAGATGAAAGAGAAAAGGACTGTAAACAAAATCGAATTGATAATAAAAAGATTCTAAATGTAAAAGGGTTACAGGGAGGTAACATCTATATATTTCTTAATATTTAAAAATTTAATATCAATTTATTTGATAAGCAGATTCGTTTGATAAGGTAAAGGTAGAGGAAATCTCTCACTTTATACTGTAATGTTAACATCGGTATAGGCAGATCATCAGGCGATTTAGATGGCCAATTTGTTTAATGCTAATTGGCTGAATTCTGTTTAATTATTTTGCATTTTGTATATTTTACTATCAATAAAATCAGATGAAAATTTCAATTATTACAAGGGAAAATATTCTACTTAGCATTTTTCACCACTTATTTCATTCACTGTTCACTATTTGTAATTTAACTTCAGATTCAGAGTAGATTTTAAAATTTAAAACTTAGATGTTATTCCAAGAAGATTTATCGGTCTTTCATTTGACTGAAAAATATAAGAGCTGAAGGTTATTCAGGAATAAATATGCTGTATTTTTCTTTTTTTTCTATAATTCTATTTTTCTGTCATTGATTACCATTAGGTATTTAATAAAAATTATCTATGATTTTCTCTTACAATATATTTGAAGGATCTACCTGACATATTGTCAAGACAATAAATGTATATTTCCCTCAATGAATTGGCATTATGAAGTACAAGGGTGTAAGAAAAAGTTTCCAAACTAGCTCTAACCACAGACAGAAAGATGGAATAACAGCCAACGTGAAAGTTTACATTAAATTAGGTAAATCAACGATAAATGCATTGAACATGCATCAGCAAACTTACGACTATAAGGCACTGAGTCGTATGCTACGTTTCGAGTGGCATAGGCGTTTCAGAAGCGGAAGATCTATCCTCTGAAGACAAGAAACAATGTGTAAGATCTCCTATGAGCATCATCTCTGGAAATGTGGAGCCGATTAATTTGTGCATGCGAATTGTAGAGGACGATAAACAACACCGTAAACATTATTGGTATGTCATACGAAAATAATGCAGACAATTCTTCTATCGAACTTCAACACGTAGCTTGTCACAGTAAGGTTAGGTTTGACATCAGTCTTATTGGTCTCTGAGCAGAAAGAATATAGCTCCGCAATGTGTCAAGATCACCATGAGCGGGCTGAAAATAATACATCCTTCACAACTAGGACATCACCTGGGATAAAACCTTGTGCGAAACCATTATGGACTCACTTACGTAAAATGACGTAGAGGCCGTATCCAAGGAGATAATAACGCTAGAATCGGTGCATTGCTACGCAAGGTGACAATTTCAAAGAAGATTATGGTCAAAGTTAAGTAAATAATGTACGTTTTGTCAACAGAATTAGTTTGAGAACTTTTTAATACACCTTTGTATATACACGCAGTTTCAGATTTTTTATATGTGTAAATTTCAGAATGAATTTAACCTCCTATCTGTTTAAATAATTTTTCATATATTAAAAATAAAGCTAATTTTTGGTATTTTGCGATTTTGCTGTATTGACTATTTTATTTCAAATCGGACAACTTAATTTTATTGTCAATATTATTTTTTTTTCGCCTGAATAAAATATCGGACTAAAATACTATGCTTATTGATGAAAAAAAGTTGTAATGTTTTTAATGCTTAAGAATGTTGCAATAGTTTCACTACTGCATTTCCTAACAAACAATAAACAATAAATAATAATAATTTAGCAAAAAACAAATAAATTTTACATAAAATTATACAGTAATTAAATATTTATAAATTAAATATAAATAATATATATAAATATAATAAGCTGCATACAACCACAGAAACTACTTAAGAAATATTTTTAAACTACTACTTTTGTTAAATGAAATAATTGTAAAAAACTAATCAGGAGTTAAAGAAATATCATTACAAAAACTTAATTCATCAAAATTGTTATGAATTAAAATTGAATGCTTCTAGTACCTCACTCTTTGATAGCAACAGCCTTTCAAAACTGTGGGATATCTTCCAGCTGAGAATTGGCGCCTTATCTGTTTCTCACACAAGTGCTCTTTTTCCTGCACTGATTTGTTTTCATTTATAGTCAAGGCCGAAGGGTTATGGAAATAGTGACTGCTGCGACTTTATTCTTCACTGCCTGGATTAAAAACCGTCTGTATACGTCTTCATTCAACATACAAGTTTGATTTATTAAGGAAGGCGAAATTATACAGTTACAGTCACTACACAACTGAATATTTTCGAACAGATTATTACACGAAATATGACTGACCAGCAATGATTTACGGTTAAAATTACATAAATTCCAATTAATTCGTATTTTCTGCACTTCCTTGTAATTAGTTTACCTTTCTATGATACGTATATTTTAAAAACTAGTTCATGATTATCAGTTTACTACAATAAATAAAATAATCCAGGGTATATGTTTAAAAGCAAGTTCTGTTGCTCAACTTCTTATCCTGTGTTATTAAACAGCATTAAAAAATGGCATTACCGTTTTTTAACCTGCATAAAAACCTATTACACTTCAGTTTGTAGGGTTGTATTATTTTTACTAATAGTTATTTTAATTTGTTAGCCTTTTCTGTCTTTTATTATTTCGCTCGCGTTTCCTCGCCAGTATATAAATCAATAAGACTGAATGAGAGAGTATTTAAACTGAAGTAGAGAAAAGTTCAGTTAAAGTTTGGTTTAACTATTGCGAGTGCACGTTGTTAATTCTACCAGCTGTTAACTTCGAATATTGGCTTCGCATTCTTGGCACTGAAATTATTACGCTGTCGGTTTAGGTTTCTGAGACAATCTGCTAAGTTAAATCGAATTGCGTAGCCTTTCACTACGCTTTCTTTACCTTTGATTTTAGTCGTTACTACTTACCTTTGAATTTAGTCGTACGTTTTAAGCTCCTCACCGCAAGTAGTTGTAACTGCGTAAGCATGTAAATACGTTTCATCTGTAAACTGTTGTGTTCAATAAAAGATACTTTGACACTTTTGCCCTGTTGTACTCGTGTTCGACTCTTAGCGAGAAGTCGTAAAACTCACCGTCTCCAACAAGCCCTATGAAAGGATTTCGGTCCTTTAGTGCAGTGCTCCGCAACCTTTTCTCACATGCGACGCACAAAAAATCTTTCTGGAATTTCGTGGCACACCAAAGAGTTCCGAGTTATCAAGGAAGTGCTGAAAAAATTCAAATGCTGACACACTTACAATCACACACACAACCACACAACAGTGAAATATATAAAAACATTTAAAATAGACATTATTAAGGAAAAAATTGTCATTGTGTATTAAATACATGATAAAAAATTTCAAAATGTCAAATACATGTATTTGATTGCGGCACACCTATATCCTACTCATGGCACACCAGTGTGCCGCGGCACATCGGTTGCGGAGCACTGCTTTAGTGAATACAGTGCGGGCCTTCCATGAAACCCCCAATGACATTCGATGGGAGAATTTCGGACACCAATTTCTTGGAACACCTGGATAACCACTTTTGGCTGTACCTTCCCTAGAACTTCAAAGAATAAAGATAGCTGCCACCGCCCTACGAGGACAGGCTTTAAGGTTAAAAGGGATCCGTAAATTTTTATTAGGAGCCATAGGAATGAGACATGTGCTTTTGAAAAATTCAAAACTGCCGCTGTAAAAGTATTTCCAGTATACAAAGACGGAGCAAAGTTAGAAGATGAATAGTTCAGCAGGTATCAAAATGAAACTGAGAAGTTAACATAACTTATTCTTAGAAGTTTAAATTATTAATTTACTGCACGGAAAAGGCCCAACAACAAATTATTTAGATTATTTTGTCCCGATTATTGCTGAAGATACAGAATTACAGAATTTTACTGAATCGAAAAACCCAACTACTTTAGAATAAGTGTTAGAGTTGGCGGTCAAATCTGAAAAAAGTAGGAGACTGGCGTACGAGTAGGAGAAAGTAGAATGATGGCGTACAGCAGATTACGTCACTAACGAGCAGTTTCGCTAGCCGATAGCAGAAAACATGAAATTTAAAGGCGGAAAATCTTTCAAGATAAAAAGAGAAGTTCGGATGATCGTCAAAGTAGGCCGCAAGTTGAAAAACAAGGGGCGAAGAAACAACACTTAAACTAATCCGGGGGCTGAAGGAAAGAGGGAGCACTTACCCTGATCGTATAGTAATCCCTCTAAATTACGGTTAAAAAAATTAGTGGTTATAAAATTAGCTCAAAGAATTTGAAAACTGTGTAACTTGAGCGACTTGACCTCTTTGAAGAAACAAATTCACAAATATGCAAATACAGCATAAGAACAGAGAAGATTAAAGAACAAAAATATAGAGAAATACAAATTTGATAAGAAATGTATCATTAATAAATTCAGCAATAATAAGAAACTTAATATTAAAATATCAAGATTTATATATTTATACTAAGATATGTCATAATTTAATGCGTAGGAGGAATTGGATACTTCATTAGCTTGCATTATTAGATGATTGAGTGGAAAGACGAAAAGATGACGCTGACTCAGATGAATTTTGAAGAAATCTCAATCTTTATTTTCATGCATGCAAAAGCATCTTAGTAGTCATTTATCCAATCATAATGAAATACAGTAGTTTTTATGTACACTGGTTTTAGAAAAAAAGACGTAAGCATTTAAGCAAGGTAAAGCAGCACGGTGTGGCCAGAACAGAAGTTAGGGAAAGGAATGAATGACGTAGTTAACTTGTCAGCGGTATATATATATATATCGAGTGCATGCAGAAAGAACTCTAAGCTATGATTGGTTAATGTTAGTTTTTGTTACCTTTTTTCAAGCAGTGTTATGTAACTTGAAAAGATCAGGTGAGAGCATAAAATCTAGAATCGTTAATTTTGAGGTAGCCAATTATTTGTAAAGCAGCTAGCGTATTTTGTTATATCTTACATACGAGTATATATAGACAAAAGGTAAGAAATTTTCAACCCAGTTTACACATAGACTCTCAAAAAGTTAAATTCAATACCAATAAATTTCAAAATCTTTATATATATAAGCGGCTGAAGTGTGTATCGCCAATAGTTTATTGTTGCCACTCGGAAGAATGAGCGCGGAAATTAACGTTTCCTCAGTTTTTAATTAATATCTCAACCGATTAAAGCCGTACGAAGATGAGAACAGTATCGATGGATTCGGAGAATTTTTTGGAATCCGAAGCTATGCGTCTCGAATTTCAACTCGGCGCCGTTCCGTAGATATTCGAGAAAAAAGAATTTCGCACGTAGCCACATCCCTCTAATAGGGAAAACCCAAGAAAGAAAATAGAAAATGTAGCGAAACGTAGGGAAAAATTAGTTTTTATTTAGTACCTCGGCTAAATAAAGTCCCACGAAGACGTGAATGGTCAAAATGGCGTGCCACGGGCCTGCGGAATCCAAAGGTGTGCTTCGCTAAGCCCGGGAGCCAGCCGTTTCGGAGGAGATGATGTTTATATATATATATATGTATGCGGTTTAAGTGTCTGTTTGTCAGCTGATAGTTTGTTGGTTGCTTGCTTAACTGTACTAGCCAATGGGGTGAAGTTGCCACGGCACAGGGATGCCGTTCCAATTGAGGCGTAGACAATTTCCTGTAAAACTTGCCTTTGCTATGACCATCAGTAAGTCTCAGGACCAAACGCTTAAGCGTGTTGGTATTTTTTTACCTGAGCCTGCATTTGGACACGGTCAACTTTATGTTGCCTGTTCAAAAGTTCGTGAAAGAACGGACGTAAAATTAAAAATAACTGATGGTCCTCTGCAAGGCGAGCTTAAAAATGATGGAAAGATCTACACAATAAGTGCTGTGTACAAAGAGATCTTTGATATGTGAATTAACATTTTATTATTTAAATCACCTTTATTTATTGAGCTAGCGGTGGCTCTTAAAAAATGTACCTCCAATGGTTTCCTTCATTGCTTTCTACTTTAAGCAATTAAGCAAGTAGAAGGGGGAAACCCCGTGGCGCAGTAAGCAAAGGGGCGTCCTCGCTGCCTGTCCTAGGTAATTCACTTTCAATCAGCAGACACCTTTGCACAAATCATTTTAATTACAATTTATAATATCTAGAACAGCGGTCATTCCGTGTGATCGCCCGGCTTTTTAGTTATATATATACGTATATATATATATATATATAATAGCGCAAATTTTCGAAGTATTGACATAAGATCACTGAAATGTAGATGCGTAGAAATGCTGATGGCGTAAATACTTGATGCTCAGATCCATTTTGATGAAGAATAAGCAGTCCAGCGGAATTACATTCCCTATTTATTTAAATCCATAATGGTGGCCACAATTCACTTGGCATTCTACTCGTGCCTATTAAAGAACATTTACAATTTTGGTACTATGGCGATAAAAGATTGCTGCAGCGTCTGAACAGCATGAAAGCGTAAGAGAGAAGAGAAAGAGTGCCGCAGTACTTCTTCGGAGGAAGTCAAGTTTCAGTTCGAGTTAGTTTTGATTTACAATTATTTTGATTGTGCAGGAGATATCTGCACTTAACTTTACGTAAGATTGCATGATTAATTTGAATGACGCAGTTTAGTCTTATTGCGCTATTTCTAAGACACGGAGATGAAGTTTCCAATTTAAATGAAAAATAAAAGAGGTTATATCCAATTAAAATTAGAAGTTTTTTTTTATCTTACATATATATGTGTGTGTGTATTGTAATGATAAATACACTTGTAACCAAACAAGATGCAGAAGTACTGCAAAGCACCAAGATGTGTATGTGATGATTTAGTTGTGGATGAGAGAAGATATATTTTAACATTTTATTCATGGCCGAAATAATGTTAAATGTGGCAACATAACAGCTTGCATATTAGATGACTGGAAAAGTGCAACTAGCTGGATAATTATAACATCACTTTATTTATTTTTTTACTTTATTTTTTTTCTGAAGAATTTCTTAGCATATAGCCTCTTGATTGATACAACATTATGGATGCTATAAGAGCCCCACAATTTTATATAAAAGTATCACATTTTTAAACAACAGATGAAAACTGCACAGCGGCAAACAGGTGCTAGTTAGACAAGGGAAGGGAGAAAATGTGACTGCATATCAGGCAGCTGGGGTATAAATAGTGTCGAAATCTTTTGAGTTCTGAACAGTGTTTGCACAAATGTTTTCGCATTCTAGATGATAGCAGATGATATTAATGACGTAAGTGACGCAATACAGATTACAAGACGGGGATGTAACGAAATTAAAAACAGGAATTAAAAGGGCTATTACGAATAAAGTTAGTAATTTTCTTTCATATTTTATATCTTACATAGCATATATTTTATTTGTATGAAAGATAAACACACTTATAGCCAAATAAAATAAATAAAAGCTATAGATATGTATGATAGGAAAAATTATATCTAATGTACCACGTTAAATGCGACCAGTACCCTTAAAGACAGATTAATGCAGAGGATAAGAAGATATATACAATAAAATCCAAATTGCAGAAATCCATGCTTTTTTTTGGGGGGGAACATATTATATCTGTGGATTAGATAAAAACTAAATAACATAGATAAAAAAATTTCAAAATTTAGCATTTCTATAGAAACAGTGAATTTGTAACCTAAACCTACACTCATGTCCATAAATTAAGGATAATTCGGAGTCACGCGGAAATCGAACTCTAAAATAAATATATCACCTGTAAAATCACTACACACATCTTCAAGAATCATATGCAAATTTCAGGAAGTAACCAAATGACACCGATGGTACGCCACAATGAAGAGAGTGGGGCGTACCCAACTGGAAGTATCAGACGAACTTGGAATTGCACAGAGTGTCATCTCCAGGCTTTGGCAACGATTCCAAGATGATGGTAATGTGAGTAGACGTTACATCACAGTTCGCCCTAGAGTTACAACGCCGAATGTGGACTGGTATTTGGCAGTTACAGCCAAAAGAAACAGGCGGAGCACAGCCTCAGACCTGTCTCGTCTCAACTCTCTTCAGACATTGGTACGACAATTTCAAGGCAGACCATGTACAGACGCTTAGGGCAGATTGGTTCTATATGCTCGTAGACCTGTGAGATGCGTTCCACTTACTGCAACTCACTGTCGCCTGCGGTTAGCCTGGAGTAGAGAGCATGCATTGTGGACACCGCAACATTGGGTTTGTGTGATGTGTGACGAGTCCAGGTTTAGCTTGCAGTCTGATTCTCGCCGGACTTTAATATGGAGAGCTCCAGGTACCTGTTACCACCAAGAAAACATCATTGAACGACACCGTTATGGTGGTGCAGGAGTGCTCGTTTGGAGTGGAATTATTCTGAGTTCCGGAACTGACCTGCATGTTCAAATTGGAACCATGACAAGCCAAATCTATCGGGACGTTATTCTGGAACAACATGTACGTTTGTTTCGGGGCGCCATGGGCGTACAATTTGTGTTTATGGATGACAACGCCCGTCCTCACCGTGCAAACATCGTAAGCGAATGCCTTCAATCGGAGAATATCACCCGTATGGACTGGTCAGCATTCTCACCGGACTTGAATCCAGTAGAGCACGTGTGGGATATACTTGGCCAACGAGTTGCAGCTCGTCAACCTCCTCCTACATGTCTACCAGAACTTCGGAGAGCATTGCTTTGTGAGTGGTGTAATATCCAAGATCAGATCGATAATTTGATACTCAGCATGCCTAGGCGTTGTACGGACTGTATTGCATCGTCTGGGAAACATACAATGTATTTACAATCATACCAACCATGTAATATTGGATTTTTGTAAATAGATTTTTTTTGTAATTTGCTCCAAGCAGAAAAAATCGCTAATTTTTTTAATAATATCAAACGTATAGCATCTTTTCTTGTTCTTTACCTTTTGTTTAATAAATAAACTTTACAAATAAGTCAAATTTGTTTTGCTTCTAACTCTTCTTTTGCCTGATTTTGCATTATCCTTAATTTATGGACATGAGTGTATATGTTCAGATTTCTCTGGTGCAAACATTTTCTGTCATAAATTTGCATTCGGAAACTCACTTCCATAGCTAGTTTCAGCAATACTTTGCTTATGATCCAATTTTAATTCTATCACCCGAAATTTTAATAGTATGAGAAGGTATCTTTTTGATGAGGTGTCATTTTTAAAAATATACGTTACGGAAGAAAAATTAAATGTTCGTTGTCTGCAAATGTGGAAACAGACAAAAAAAATGGACGGAGTTATTCCTTCATTTTAAACAGAATGATATTTCTATTGAAAATATTTTGAAAATTGTAGAACATGCGCTCTCCCTTTCAGGAACAAGTGCAGCAATAGAACGTCTTTTTTCTAGTATCAATAAAATATGGACAATTGAAAAAAACGCAGTTGAATATTAAAACTTTAAAATACGTATTAAGCGTAAAATAAAATTTGGCAAATTCATGTGAGAAATTTCACGACATTTTAATAAATGATCAGAATCTATTGCTAAGTATTCACTCGGATAAAAAATATGACCGTGAAAGAAAACCATAATTTTTTTAATAAAATTTTTAACTAATTAAAAAACATAATATTAAAAGTATAGTTTTTTACAAATATTTTTATAGTTACCAATAGTTAATAATAAATATATTGTTGTATATTTATAGATAAGTAAATGAATGTATACAATAAAATATGTTTTTTGAATTATTGGTCTGCTTTCATAACTAAATTACAATTTTTATTTCATTCCATTTGTCCTGCTTTGTTTCGATGAAAATGTGGTCACTTTATATAAAGGGCTTGACGTTCTCTGAAAAATTCAAGTAACTGTTCGCTACTCTGTGTGTGCTACTAGAAGAATTTCCGATTGACGATGTTGTTTTAATATCATGTCAATAGATGGCAGCACCGATTTGGAAAAATTTAAATTTACAAAGCAAATAGGTACAGACATGTAAAAGTATGCATACTAGCTAATTAATCCAAATATTATAGATGTGCTGGTGTGTATACATATGTATATGCATATAATATTATACTTAACAATAGGGGAGTAAATGAATACTCCGTATACCAGTAATTTTTCATGAGAAGCAGAACAGGCGCTAGTCTTTTTTTGACGCCCAGTGCAAACTTTGCGACTTCTAAATTCTACCTTCCGATTATTTCTAATTTCTGAAAAATTTGCTACACCTAAACTCTGCCGTTCGGTAAGACTGAGGGGAGGTGTAAATTTCTCTCTATGCGAAAGTACTTCCGAGAACTTTTCCTTCATAACAGAGGTAAGACATGTGGAAAAAGTGATGTAGCGACTGGAAAAAAAAAAAAAAAAAAAAAACACGAAGACGATGCATGACCGGCTTAGATGAAATGTGTGAGGGCGGTTTTCGGAAAAATTCTTATTACCGTGAATTCAGTCGAGACGAATTGAATTCGGAGGTCGAGTTACACTATCGCCCAGTGAAATTGCACCTGTTGCACCAGCTGTAGCACCAGCCCTGTTAGAAATCAAAACCAAATGATAGAATAACAAAGAAGATTAAACCATAATTAGCATAAACAAGGGCAAATAGAAAGGTAATTTGAGGGGTGAGGATTTTCTGTCTTTTTGGGCTAATGTATTGTAAAATATAAAAGCATAACAGTTAACTTAATCTTATTTAATTAATCTTATTAACTTTACTATGAACTTGATTATTTATGGATATATAATATTAAGTATATTGTTTACGGACTGTATGATTATGGATAATAACATATTTTATTTATGGACAATATTAGCTGTGGTCTATATTATATATTCTATACGAATATCTTTACAGTATACCAATAATAATATACTACTTATACTTTACAGTATAAGTAGAAACAGTGTTTCATAACTTACTTATACTTACATAATTGACTGCAGCTTTAGTATTTATCTTGCATTTTATACAGTGAACCCCTAGTCACATAGTCTACATTAGTGTTAATTAATCAGAAAGTGTTTAATGACTTATTTAATACTTATGTGATTGATTGGTATTTGTTTTGGATTTTATACAATAGATCCTCCATCCTATAACCTGCATTCATCTCAATTAATCATTATGTGTCAGAGCCATTCGAATTTTTTATGCTGGAGACGCAAAAGAATGTGAAATGCCCTTGCCGTGACTCGAACCTAGACCTCTCGAATACTCGCCAGTTGTGCTACCGTTACACCATGATGGCATACTGGAAGGAGAGAGAAAATACCTTATATACTCCTTTTTTTTAACTGGTGACTGGGGATTAGGGGAAGCAATCGCTAAACCCTGGTGGCAACGAATTATCGCCCACCACTCTTTCAGTTCGGGTGCCACTGTAAAGTCATTTCGTTTGTTGAAGCTAAAGATGAGAAAATTGTGTAATGCTCTCGCCGTGACTCGAACTTGGACCTCTCGCCTACGCGTCAAATGTGCTACCACACCATGAAGGCATGCTGGAAGGAGGTAAGAACTACCTTATAATGTCATTATCCCCTTAACTTTAACTTGTATATATTGATCAAAATCGTAAAAACAACCTTGTATTTAGCGTAAGTATATTGAAACACTCAATCGATTTCGAGGACAGCTAAAGGTCGCTCTTCATCAGAAGAAAGAAATACATAGTAAGAAGAAAAAATAAAGGGGAAGGAGTCTCAGAAACACGTGGTCTTTATCAGCACTGCACGTGGTTATAACCGGATTTTTAATCAGAGTTACACTGGCCGCCTACTTTTACTGATCCGGGCTATCTGATCAAACGTGTAACACAAAGGACAAGAAAAATTAGCGAAGTTAAAAATAGGGAGCGAAGGGGCAACTGCATCTTCACGCTCAAAATCTGAACTTCGAATACTTCAAGTTCATTCGAAGACTTCAAGACTTAATTCATTCGAAGTTCAGATTTTGAGCGTGAAGGTGCAGTTGCCCTTCGCTCACTATTTTTAACTTCGCTAATTTTTCTTGTCCTTTGTGTTACATGATTGATCAGATAGCCCGGCTCAGTAAAAGTAGGCGGCCAGTGTAACTTTGATTAAAAATCCGGTTATAACCACGTACAGTGCTGATAAAGACCACGTGTTTCTGAGACTCCTTCCCCTTTATTTTTTCTTCTTACTATGTATTTCTTTCTTCTGATGAAGAGCGACCTTTAGCTGACCTCGAAATCGATTGAGTGTTTCAATATACTTACGCTAAATACAAGGTTGTTTTTACGATTTTGATTGTCACATTAGCGAGTTCTCTCCTAGTCTTCTTGTCTATATTAGTTTCAGTTTAATTGATTATTATGCACGTGGTATGTAGTTTTAAAATATTAGTGTTTTAGTTAGCAGTATTCAGTTAACAGTGTCTTAGCAATGTTATAATTAGCAGAAAATTAGTCATTAGTCGTAATGTCATTAGTCCCATTAGATTCAACTAGTCTGTATTAGTCTCAGTTTAATTGATTATTATGCACCTAGTGCAAGGTGACCAGACGTCCCGCTTTTGGCAGGACAGTCCCGGCTTTTAACAATTGTTCCGCATTCCACGGCGTTTTAAAAAAGTCCCGATTTTTGGAAAGAATGCACTACAAGCTAAGAAACGGCGGGAGAATTTCGGTGTCCATGTGGCTACATGTAACTACTACTGTGGATAGCCAGTATATTATTTTTGTTAATTTTATGATGTTAAATTTTAATAATAGCAAATAATTGTTGACAACTGATTATCGAGAACTCTTTATCAAAGTTCGCATTGTTGATCAGTTGCTAGAATTCGACCACCATTATTTGGACCTAATGGCATTTTTTGGCATTGGCAATGACGAAAACATTTTATAACTGTCTCTCAGGCGATACACATCGTACTGCGTGCTAGCGCTAGTTGATGTCAACAAATCTGCTATTTAAATAATTTAGGTAGGTAATTTATTTATTTATTTCATAAACACAGGAATTTTCTTAAATTTAGCAGACAGTACTCTTAATATTTATATTTTATAGTGGCGGCAAAAGGTCTAGCGTCGGCCTTGAAAGTGACGCTTACGACTTGTTACGGCAAATTCAGAGGGAAAATAATACAAGTTAGTATTGTTATTATTTAGAAAGAAATATTGGATTAAAATTACAATAATTTTTAAAATATAGTTACTTTATAACAAACAAATTAATCGAATTTTTAAACTAACAATAAAATATGTTCATGTAATTATGTACCTACTTACTGCGTTTTTAAGCAATATATATAGATAAAAATTTATAACATAATTTTTAAATTTATAACAAATTACTTCTTTAGAATTTCAACATGAGTAAGAACAGAAGATGCAAATTAAAAGATGATCTAAGCAGTGAATTTCCTTTTGTTAAAAATATCAAAAATGATTACATGGATAAATTTGTGAGAAATGGTGAATTTTCTATTTCGTCCGGCTGGAAGAATGATACTTCAAAATAAAAAAACAAAATTATTTTTAAAACTAAATTTCAACAAAATTATTAAACTCTGGTAAAGCATTTTCAAAGTTTTCAATGTAATTTGCAACAAATGTGCTCCGCCAACGGCGGGGCAGCCGATCTGTTGGGCCATTTATAGGCTATGAAAACTGCACAGCGGCAAACAGGTGCTAGTTAGACAAGGGAAGGGAGAAAATGTGACTGCATATCAGGCAGCTGGGGTATAAATAGTGTCGAAATCTTTTGAGTTCTGAACAGTGTTTGCACAAATGTTTTCGCATTCTAGATGATAGCAGATGATATTAATGACGTAAGTGACGCAATACAGATTACAAGACGGGGATGTAACGAAATTAAAAACAGGAATTAAAAGGGCTATTACGAATAAAGTTAGTAATTTTCTTTCATATTTTATATCTTACATAGCATATATTTTATTTGTATGAAAGATAAACACACTTATAGCCAAATAAAATAAATAAAAGCTATAGATATGTATGATAGGAAAAATTATATCTAATGTACCACGTTAAATGCGACCAGTACCCTTAAAGACAGATTAATGCAGAGGATAAGAAGATATATACAATAAAATCCAAATTGCAGAAATCCATGCTTTTTTGGGGGGGGAACATATTATATCTGTGGATTAGATAAAAACTAAATAACATAGATAAAAAAATTTCAAAATTTAGCATTTCTATAGAAACAGTGAATTTGTAACCTAAACCTACACTCATGTCCATAAATTAAGGATAATTCGGAGTCACGCGGAAATCGAACTCTAAAATAAATATATCACCTGTAAAATCACTACACACATCTTCAAGAATCATATGCAAATTTCAGGAAGTAACCAAATGACACCGATGGTACGCCACAATGAAGAGAGTGGGGCGTACCCAACTGGAAGTATCAGACGAACTTGGAATTGCACAGAGTGTCATCTCCAGGCTTTGGCAACGATTCCAAGATGATGGTAATGTGAGTAGACGTTACATCACAGTTCGCCCTAGAGTTACAACGCCGAATGTGGACTGGTATTTGGCAGTTACAGCCAAAAGAAACAGGCGGAGCACAGCCTCAGACCTGTCTCGTCTCAACTCTCTTCAGACATTGGTACGACAATTTCAAGGCAGACCATGTACAGACGCTTAGGGCAGATTGGTTCTATATGCTCGTAGACCTGTGAGATGCGTTCCACTTACTGCAACTCACTGTCGCCTGCGGTTAGCCTGGAGTAGAGAGCATGCATTGTGGACACCGCAACATTGGGTTTGTGTGATGTGTGACGAGTCCAGGTTTAGCTTGCAGTCTGATTCTCGCCGGACTTTAATATGGAGAGCTCCAGGTACCTGTTACCACCAAGAAAACATCATTGAACGACACCGTTATGGTGGTGCAGGAGTGCTCGTTTGGAGTGGAATTATTCTGAGTTCCGGAACTGACCTGCATGTTCAAATTGGAACCATGACAAGCCAAATCTATCGGGACGTTATTCTGGAACAACATGTACGTTTGTTTCGGGGCGCCATGGGCGTACAATTTGTGTTTATGGATGACAACGCCCGTCCTCACCGTGCAAACATCGTAAGCGAATGCCTTCAATCGGAGAATATCACCCGTATGGACTGGTCAGCATTCTCACCGGACTTGAATCCAGTAGAGCACGTGTGGGATATACTTGGCCAACGAGTTGCAGCTCGTCAACCTCCTCCTACATGTCTACCAGAACTTCGGAGAGCATTGCTTTGTGAGTGGTGTAATATCCAAGATCAGATCGATAATTTGATACTCAGCATGCCTAGGCGTTGTACGGACTGTATTGCATCGTCTGGGAAACATACAATGTATTTACAATCATACCAACCATGTAATATTGGATTTTTGTAAATAGATTTTTTTTGTAATTTGCTCCAAGCAGAAAAAATCGCTAATTTTTTTAATAATATCAAACGTATAGCATCTTTTCTTGTTCTTTACCTTTTGTTTAATAAATAAACTTTACAAATAAGTCAAATTTGTTTTGCTTCTAACTCTTCTTTTGCCTGATTTTGCATTATCCTTAATTTATGGACATGAGTGTATATGTTCAGATTTCTCTGGTGCAAACATTTTCTGTCATAAATTTGCATTCGGAAACTCACTTCCATAGCTAGTTTCAGCAATACTTTGCTTATGATCCAATTTTAATTCTATCACCCGAAATTTTAATAGTATGAGAAGGTATCTTTTTGATGAGGTGTCATTTTTAAAAATATACGTTACGGAAGAAAAATTAAATGTTCGTTGTCTGCAAATGTGGAAACAGACAAAAAAAATGGACGGAGTTATTCCTTCATTTTAAACAGAATGATATTTCTATTGAAAATATTTTGAAAATTGTAGAACATGCGCTCTCCCTTTCAGGAACAAGTGCAGCAATAGAACGTCTTTTTTCTAGTATCAATAAAATATGGACAATTGAAAAAAACGCAGTTGAATATTAAAACTTTAAAATACGTATTAAGCGTAAAATAAAATTTGACAAATTCATGTGAGAAATTTCACGACATTTTAATAAATGATCAGAATCTATTGCTAAGTATTCACTCGGATAAAAAATATGACCGTGAAAGAAAACCATAATTTTTTTAATAAAATTTTTAACTAATTAAAAAACATAATATTAAAAGTATAGTTTTTTACAAATATTTTTATAGTTACCAATAGTTAATAATAAATATATTGTTGTATATTTATAGATAAGTAAATGAATGTATACAATAAAATATGTTTTTTGAATTATTGGTCTGCTTTCATAACTAAATTACAATTTTTATTTCATTCCATTTGTCCTGCTTTGTTTCGATGAAAATGTGGTCACTTTATATAAAGGGCTTGACGTTCTCTGAAAAATTCAAGTAACTGTTCGCTACTCTGTGTGTGCTACTAGAAGAATTTCCGATTGACGATGTTGTTTTAATATCATGTTAATAGATGGCAGCACTGATTTGGAAAAATTTAAATTTACAAAGCAAATAGGTACAGACATGTAAAAGTATGCATACTAGCTAATTAATCCAAATATTATAGATGTGCTGGTGTGTATACATATGTATATGCATATAATATTATACTTAACAATAGGGGAGTAAATGAATACTCCGTATACCAGTAATTTTTCATGAGAAGCAGAACAGGCGCTAGTCTTTTTTTGACGCCCAGTGCAAACTTTGCGACTTCTAAATTCTACCTTCCGATTATTTCTAATTTCTGAAAAATTTGCTACACCTAAACTCTGCCGTTCGGTAAGACTGAGGGGAGGTGTAAATTTCTCTCTATGCGAAAGTACTTCCGAGAACTTTTCCTTCATAACAGAGGTAAGACATGTGGAAAAAGTGATGTAGCGACTGGAAAAAAAAAAAAAAAAAAAAAAAACACGAAGACGATGCATGACCGGCTTAGATGAAATGTGTGAGGGCGGTTTTCGGAAAAATTCTTATTACCGTGAATTCAGTCGAGACGAATTGAATTCGGAGGTCGAGTTACACTATCGCCCAGTGAAATTGCACCTGTTGCACCAGCTGTAGCACCAGCCCTGTTAGAAATCAAAACCAAATGATAGAATAACAAAGAAGATTAAACCATAATTAGCATAAACAAGGGCAAATAGAAAGGTAATTTGAGGGGTGAGGATTTTCTGTCTTTTTGGGCTAATGTATTGTAAAATATAAAAGCATAACAGTTAACTTAATCTTATTTAATTAATCTTATTAACTTTACTATGAACTTGATTATTTATGGATATATAATATTAAGTATATTGTTTACGGACTGTATGATTATGGATAATAACATATTTTATTTATGGACAATATTAGCTGTGGTCTATATTATATATTCTATACGAATATCTTTACAGTATACCAATAATAATATACTACTTATACTTTACAGTATAAGTAGAAACAGTGTTTCATAACTTACTTATACTTACATAATTGACTGCAGCTTTAGTATTTATCTTGCATTTTATACAGTGAACCCCTAGTCACATAGTCTACATTAGTGTTAATTAATCAGAAAGTGTTTAATGACTTATTTAATACTTATGTGATTGATTGGTATTTGTTTTGGATTTTATACAATAGATCCTCCATCCTATAACCTGCATTCATCTCAATTAATCATTATGTGTCAGAGCCATTCGAATTTTTTATGCTGGAGACGCAAAAGAATGTGAAATGCCCTTGCCGTGACTCGAACCTAGACCTCTCGAATACTCGCCAGTTGTGCTACCGTTACACCATGATGGCATACTGGAAGGAGAGAGAAAATACCTTATATACTCCTTTTTTTTAACTGGTGACTGGGGATTAGGGGAAGCAATCGCTAAACCCTGGTGGCAACGAATTATCGCCCACCACTCTTTCAGTTCGGGTGCCACTGTAAAGTCATTTCGTTTGTTGAAGCTAAAGATGAGAAAATTGTGTAATGCTCTCGCCGTGACTCGAACTTGGACCTCTCGCCTACGCGTCAAATGTGCTACCACACCATGAAGGCATGCTGGAAGGAGGTAAGAACTACCTTATAATGTCATTATCCCCTTAACTTTAACTTGTATATATTGATCAAAATCGTAAAAACAACCTTGTATTTAGCGTAAGTATATTGAAACACTCAATCGATTTCGAGGACAGCTAAAGGTCGCTCTTCATCAGAAGAAAGAAATACATAGTAAGAAGAAAAAATAAAGGGGAAGGAGTCTCAGAAACACGTGGTCTTTATCAGCACTGCACGTGGTTATAACCGGATTTTTAATCAGAGTTACACTGGCCGCCTACTTTTACTGATCCGGGCTATCTGATCAAACGTGTAACACAAAGGACAAGAAAAATTAGCGAAGTTAAAAATAGGGAGCGAAGGGGCAACTGCATCTTCACGCTCAAAATCTGAACTTCGAATACTTCAAGTTCATTCGAAGACTTCAAGACTTAATTCATTCGAAGTTCAGATTTTGAGCGTGAAGGTGCAGTTGCCCTTCGCTCACTATTTTTAACTTCGCTAATTTTTCTTGTCCTTTGTGTTACATGATTGATCAGATAGCCCGGCTCAGTAAAAGTAGGCGGCCAGTGTAACTTTGATTAAAAATCCGGTTATAACCACGTACAGTGCTGATAAAGACCACGTGTTTCTGAGACTCCTTCCCCTTTATTTTTTCTTCTTACTATGTATTTCTTTCTTCTGATGAAGAGCGACCTTTAGCTGACCTCGAAATCGATTGAGTGTTTCAATATACTTACGCTAAATACAAGGTTGTTTTTACGATTTTGATTGTCACATTAGCGAGTTCTCTCCTAGTCTTCTTGTCTATATTAGTTTCAGTTTAATTGATTATTATGCACGTGGTATGTAGTTTTAAAATATTAGTGTTTTAGTTAGCAGTATTCAGTTAACAGTGTCTTAGCAATGTTATAATTAGCAGAAAATTAGTCATTAGTCGTAATGTCATTAGTCCCATTAGATTCAACTAGTCTGTATTAGTCTCAGTTTAATTGATTATTATGCACCTAGTGCAAGGTGACCAGACGTCCCGCTTTTGGCAGGACAGTCCCGGCTTTTAACAATTGTTCCGCATTCCACGGCGTTTTAAAAAAGTCCCGATTTTTGGAAAGAATGCACTACAAGCTAAGAAACGGCGGGAGAATTTCGGTGTCCATGTGGCTACATGTAACTACTACTGTGGATAGCCAGTATATTATTTTTGTTAATTTTATGATGTTAAATTTTAATAATAGCAAATAATTGTTGACAACTGATTATCGAGAACTCTTTATCAAAGTTCGCATTGTTGATCAGTTGCTAGAATTCGACCACCATTATTTGGACCTAATGGCATTTTTTGGCATTGGCAATGACGAAAACATTTTATAACTGTCTCTCAGGCGATACACATCGTACTGCGTGCTAGCGCTAGTTGATGTCAACAAATCTGCTATTTAAATAATTTAGGTAGGTAATTTATTTATTTATTTCATAAACACAGGAATTTTCTTAAATTTAGCAGACAGTACTCTTAATATTTATATTTTATAGTGGCGGCAAAAGGTCTAGCGTCGGCCTTGAAAGTGACGCTTACGACTTGTTACGGCAAATTCAGAGGGAAAATAATACAAGTTAGTATTGTTATTATTTAGAAAGAAATATTGGATTAAAATTACAATAATTTTTAAAATATAGTTACTTTATAACAAACAAATTAATCGAATTTTTAAACTAACAATAAAATATGTTCATGTAATTATGTACCTACTTACTGCGTTTTTAAGCAATATATATAGATAAAAATTTATAACATAATTTTTAAATTTATAACAAATTACTTCTTTAGAATTTCAACATGAGTAAGAACAGAAGATGCAAATTAAAAGATGATCTAAGCAGTGAATTTCCTTTTGTTAAAAATATCAAAAATGATTACATGGATAAATTTGTGAGAAATGGTGAATTTTCTATTTCGTCCGGCTGGAAGAATGATACTTCAAAATAAAAAAACAAAATTATTTTTAAAACTAAATTTCAACAAAATTATTAAACTCTGGTAAAGCATTTTCAAAGTTTTCAATGTAATTTGCAACAAATGTGCTCCGCCAACGGCGGGGCAGCCGATCTGTTGGGCCATTTATAGGCTAAGTTGCCTCGCTGACGGTTTTAATTTTGCTACTAAAGTTCCCGGATTGCAGGCTCCCTAAGCCTATACTTTGCAAAGGGGCAAGTAAACTGATGTGTTTCAGCTTACTTGCCCCTTTGCAAAGTATAGGCACTTACTTTTCAAAAGTCTACAAAACACACCAAAGTGTGTTTTGTGCAAGACGAATGCTCAGGGGTGCAAAATGAGTGCAGGAAATGGAGGAAGGGTGCAATGCGGGTGAAAAAACTATTTCAGTCTCCACGAATACAGAGTTAGCGATAGATATACAAAATTTAAATGCTGTTAATGGGCTTCCAAAACATGAACAGTTAATGAGTTCTGTAGATGATTATGGCACAGGTAAAGGTATAATTGCAGTATACATTGTATACCAATGTAATGCAGTTATACCTTTGGTACAATCAGCAATTAAGTGTGACAGTAAACATTTAACAGATTTATTGATAAGCAAAAAATAATGCAGCATACACAACTGTGTACAAGGCATCATTCACGATTTTCAAGGTATTAAATTAGATTACATGACATAGATTTAAAGATAATTAATACATTAGTGTCTATTGCTAAGTATGGGTCACAAACGAATATATGGCGCGTTAAAAAGTAAGTACGTTTGGATGTCAAATGAAATAAAATAATGCCAGAATGATAGGACTGCTAAAAGGCTCTGAAGATTGTTCAAGGAACAAAATGGTCATATTGTGTAAAAACAAAAAAACAAAAAAAATTGCAGTTACCGTCAGCAGGCGTTCTGGTGTAAGATATCCATTAGGAATATGATCCCTATGGTGGGCCATGTAAGATTTCACGTGTAAGATTTTTTCGTGTCATACTTTGCAAAACATTACCTAACAGCTGTTGCGGTAATTAATCCCATTCTTCTATCAGTGTGCAGGTGACCTTGTTTATTGGAGGGCATTTTCTACCAGCAAGCCTCATCACCAAAGCATTCCAAACATTTTCAATGGGATTCAGATCTGAAGAACGTGCTAGCCACATGAAACCTTGAATATACTCGTTCTCTAGACATTCCTGAACAGCGATTACATGTTGCGTTGTTGTTCATGGAAACAAATTTATCGTAGACAGAACCACGAAGCATGCGAACACGAGAAAACAGAACATCATTAATGTATCGTTGCCCAGTCATAGTCCCAGCTGCAACCACATGTAGGGACGTGCTGCCAAATTAATCATAGTGCTGGCCTATACCATGACACTGCATCTTGCATCTTGGATATCAGTCATTTCCTATGATTTTCTGTATGATAACCAGTACCACTTTCATGCCAGATCAGTTGGCGTCTATAATCCGGTAACAGACTTAACCTGCTCTCATCTAAAGATAGAACAAAAGCTCAATTCTATTGAGTCCAATTATGATGCTCAGGATACCATTGCAAACGGAGGTACGTTGCTGTCTGGACAATGGAATGCATACATATAGACGGCGGGCATATAGTTCTCCTTGATGCCAACGTATGGATACAAGTTTTCGGGTGACCCGCTTGCCAGTAGCAACCGAAAATTGATTTGCTTTCACAATAGCTGTGATGCGCCTGTTCTTTTTGTCGATAGCACTATGTACCTATCTTCTGCAGGCGTCGTACTGCGAACACTACTTCGTGGCGTTTGCCACGAAGTTTTGTTGCCTTTCGTTTGTTTGAAACTATTTGTAAAGCCTTGAAAAAACACTGTGGCTGACGTCAAACACCTTAGCAACATCTGTTACTTTTGGTCCTTTTTCAATTTTACCAATAATACGGCTAAGCGTAAAATCATCTAAGTGATGTCGGGAAGACATACCGGAAATTACAAGTTCGTCATTGCTTCTATTCCATTAAATTTTTCTTTTGAGCAACAGAGATCAATGCGAGCTAATTCCTTTATCTCTTTCATCAGCACAGCAGGTCACGAACAACTTCGGCAATCCAAAATTTGCATATGCACAACAAGTGTATGCATATATATATATATATATATATAATAAATTATACGTATATATATATATATGTTCACACATATTAATTTTTTTAAATTTCTTAATCATAGAAAACAAATAAAGTTAAAAGAAAGAAAAAATCTGAAAGCTTTCAGATTTATATTACGCCAAACAGCAAAATTTCCGAAGCACGATCCGATACACAATCTCGTGCGCTGGAGTTAAAAATGCTTTTTTTTTATACAGTGTTGCCATTGCTCGCTTTGAAATCTTTGAGTTTGTTAATCAAAAATTCGTTAAAGTTTTACAAAATTTGAAGTAGATAATAAAACAAATTCGAAATTTAAAATTCTGGGCTCCGAGTGCCCATGTTCAGTTCGAGGCCTACGTTACTCGAAATTCAGCGTGGAGTTCCACCAGAAATGCATTTCGAGGCAGCATACGTTTTCCTATTCAAAATTCTTCCACGCACTACAAGCGATGTTTACATAAGATCTTTTTTGCATTGCGTCGATGTCGTCTTGGGTATTAGAATTGTTACATTGTGTGACGAGATCTTCAGTATGGGTAGGCAATGTGTTTTTAAATTTATTGTGTTAATATATTAAGTTTTTCATGTGTTGTTTGACATAAACTGGTGTTTCGAATCAATGCTGAATTCGATCTAATATGGTGATTGAATGAAGGGTTTTCGCTAAACTTTCAGTTATGAATTTTTTTAAGTATATCAGTGGTAGCTAATGTGATATTAGGTTAATGATTAATAATACTCAGCAAATGTCCACGCGATCAAAGTATTTGAGAATAACATCAAAAACCATTCTGAGGAAGAATAGATCTCAGGGAGTTGGTAATACCGAAAAATAACGCAATTTTTAAAATGTACTAAACATGTATGTAAATATATGAAAAATGTACTTAAATCATGTATATAAATATATAATTTACTTGCTAAAATTAGGATGTTGGAGCAGGTGATTAGAATTTATAAAGTTCATAAGTGGAATGCTTTTGAACATATTCAAAGAACGTAAAAGTTCATTAAGTTTATGCAGCATAAGGAACTTATACTTGACAAAGATCTAAGTCGGAGGAAAAGAGTCGTAGCACATTTTTTTAAACTTATGATACTGATTTTTAGCTTTAAATAGAAACGATGGGAATACCAGGAGACCAATTTCCAGGGATTTTATGTGATTATTCTCAGTTAAAGAGCATGAAAAAATGTGCAATGATCAGGAGTTCTCTGTTTCCCCATATATATAGATATATGAGTTTGCCATATATTTTGCGCAGAAATATGTAGGTAAGAGACAGTGTTCTGTTATATGGTAATTAATTGAAGGACTTGAATACAGAGATGTGAAGCTTACACTGAGAATTAAGTTATATGTGCCCCTCCCTGTGAAGCCTTATTTCTTAAATCTTGGCAATATTTAACAATAAATTTCTGTAGATGGTATTTGAAATTTGGAAGGATGATTTCAGTACCATTTTGATTAAGATGAATTGGTTTTTCCGATAATTCATCTGCTTGATCTTTATCGAAAGGCCACTGTGTAAATAAAATTTTAATTTTATACTTTGGAATTATAGCAAGAAGAGAACTGTCAGAAATATTGCAAAGGAAGGTAAGAGAATTTTAATAGCTAAAATAGATGCTTGAGAACTAGATTTTACGGTAAACTGTTGAGATTTTGTAGATGGCTATTTCAGTCACTCCTTTTACAGCTGACAATTCAGCCTAAAATACACCATTATTATTAAGGAGATGATTTGATGATATTGAAAGAAGCATTTTGAAATGGACTAATGAACCAACTCTTTCTTTAATTTTTGATCAGAGTATACAGTTGGAGATGACCTACTTATTTCGTCTTCAGCTTGTAGGGTTTATATTTATTTTAACTAACATTTATTTTAAGTTTAAACTATCTTTCCTGTCAAGCCTTACTTTCCCCTGGAACTGCCAATGCCAGAATATGTAAATTTGAGTAGAACGCGCAAGGATTCAAATTATCAGCGGAAGTATTCTGATTTAAATAGAAGGAAACAAGTTCGGTGTGAGAGATTCTCTTACTTAGCGAGCGCGGAGGTAGTTAGCGAGAATTGAAGAACCCCGCGTTGCGGGTCACTGGAACGATGACCACTCCTTCTTGGCGGGAAGGAGTGGTCATCGTTCCAGTGAGCTTCAAGTCTGCTGAATTAGCAGCGGTATTGTAAAACGCGGTGAGTTAGTTATTTTAGAGAGCCTCGTAGTTAGAATCTTGTCTTTATTTTCTTTTCAGGTTATTATTTTTATTTGACTGCCAAGTTGGCACCGTCTGTAAGCGTCAAGAGAACGCAATTGTAATTTATTACGTTGAATAAAAAGGGACTTAAACCCTTCACAAGCTTCTATCTTTTATACAAGTTTTCACAGTCACCTATTGGTTGCGTGCAAGTTGGAGGCGCGCAACGTTATATTGGCGCCCGAACACTTATCGAACTGAAATGGCCGAAAACTGGATGGAAGCCGCTGGACAACACCAAGAAATGACAACGCAGTTAGAAGGATTTGGATACCTGGTCCAGACTTTGAGAGCATCAATCAAGCCAAACGTCTATTTCGACGGAAAAAATTCGGTGTCCGTATTTTTAGAAGGTATAGAAAACCACTTTCAGCTCTACCCTGTGCCTGAAAGACAAAAAGTTGCCATCGCCACATCAGCACTAAGAGGACAGGCCGCGCTATGGTGGAAAAATATAGGCAAATTTCTTCTAGGTGAATTTGGAAGCCCGACGTATATATTTGAAAATTTCAAAAAATCGTTAGTAAAGGCCTTCCCCATAGTGAAAGATCGCGCACGGCTGGAAGCCGAACTATATAGTTTCTACCAACGGGATACAGCAGAATTGACGGACTTTATTTTACGAAAAATCAAGCTAACGGATATGCTGTATGGGAAAAAACCCGATGCGGAGATTATTGAAATAATATTACCAAGATTGTTACCCGCTGTCCAAGACTACTTTGAAATTAGAAACCCAAACACATTGCAGGAACTTTTCGAATTGGCGGTGAAGTTTCAAAATCGCAGAATAGCGGAAAAAGCGAGAGGGGAAACATATTCTCAACATACCCGAAGGAAGGAGGAAACCAGAAATGGAAATCGCTCATATGGGGGAAAGAACTATCAAGCTAACGCATCGAAACTCGAAGGTCAAGGCCCAAAAAGAAAATTTGAAAATAAGCATCCGCGTACCCAGAAGACACAGATTGAAAGGAAAGCTTTAAACGACTAGAGGGGCCTGTGAAAGGGAGGGTCCAGACACCGGAAGTTTAAAAAAAACCCTCAAATAGACATTTAAATACAGTCATCGTAAAAAACTCACAGCTACCAATTATACAAGTCCTGGTTGGCGATGTACCAGTAGAAGCCCTCATCGATACAGGAGCAGAAGGAAATTTCATGAGTGAAAAGTTCTTCAAAAAGAATTTTTATAGGATACGACTATTTAAAACCAGAAATACGGAAATTATAGCGGTGCAAGGAAAAACATGTCACTGCATCGGAAAAGTATCATTAAACGTACAGGTAAAAGAGGAAAATCTCAAAGTATTAATTTTTGTGGTGAAACACCTGCAACACTCTCTTATTTTAGGTATGGACTTTTTAAGGGCCGCGAGGGCCAAATTAAATTTTCAAGATAGTTCCGTGGTGCTGGAGATGGACCAGAGGGTGGTGGAACCTGTGGAGACACCTGAATTGGACCTTAGCCATTTGAATGACCAGGAAAGTAAAGCAATACAGCAAGTGGTGAGTAATTTTTCTCATTTGTTTTCAGAAAAACCAGGAAACTGTCAAATCGTGACTCACAAGATTCAATTAAATGCCGAAAAACCTTGTAGGACTAAACCGTATCGCTATGATAAACCAAAAGACTTAATCATCGAAGAACATATTCAGGAGATGTTAAAGAATAAAATAATAACGCCCATAAATAGTGAGTACGCGAGTCCAGTCGTACTATGTAGGAAAAAGAACGAGTTTCCTCCTTCAGATAAAAGGGCTTGGAGGTTTGCTATCGATTATAGAAAACTAAATAGTATCACTAAATTTCCAGTTTACCCTTTGCCGGTTATAGACGAGATCATTAGACAGATCAAATCGACAAGATATATGTCTACTTTGGACTTAACGTCTGGCTACTATCAAATAGCTTTGAGACCCGAAGATATACACAAAACCGCGTTTATAACAAAATCGGGCACTTATGCATTTTTACGCATGCCCTTTGGGTTGTGTGGGGCCCCATCAACATTCCAGAGAGCTATGGACATTGTTCTAAAGCCTGTCCTAGGAAAATCAACTTTAATTTATCTAGATGATATAATTATAACGAGTAGTACGTTGGAACAACACATTAATGACCTCGAACAAGTTTTTAAATTATTAAAAGAGGCCGGTCTTACAATTAACGCCTCAAAATGCAAGTTCGCAACTAAAGAACTTAAATATCTCGGTTATAAAATTTCGCAAAAGGGTATAGAAACGCAAGATTCAAAAATAAAAGCTATTAAGAATTTCCCACCGCCCAACACCGCCAAGAAACTTTCGTCTTTCCTCGGATTATGTTCTTACTATCGATCTTTCATAAAAGATTTCGCTAATATTGTTGAACCACTCTTAGTAATCAAAAGAAAAAAGAGTAAATTTACGTGGACAGCGGAAGCTAACACAGCTTTTGAAAGATTAAAAGAAGCGCTTATTAATGCCCCTGTTTTAAAATTCCCGGAGGGGGACGAAAACCTGGAAATTGCGGCAGATGCGTCAGACTATGCGGTGGGTGCGGTTCTTATGCAAAATAACCATCCGCTGGCATTTTTTAGTAAAACATTGAATCAGACACAAAGGAATTATACAGCTACAGAAAGAGAAACATTAGCCGTATTTAATGGCTGTACACAAATTTCGAGTTTATTTCGGCAAATCGCCAGTAACAGTCTTTTCGGATCATGCGGCTGTTGGTAGACTTTACTCGGGAAAAAACCTAACGCCCAGGTTAATAAGATGGGCTTTAAAACTCCAAGAATATAATATCACAATAAAATATAAACCGGGTAAGGAAAACAATGTAGCTGACGCACTTTCTCGTATAAAACTGGACGACGAAGGAAATGAACTTAAATGCGCAGTGTTGACTTCAAAAATTTTAGATTCTAGAGATACGGTTATTACTGAACTGAAAGCTGATCCTGAATTTGGAAATATCTATGCTTATTTGAAAGACCCCGAAAGCTTCGAGCACACAGATATCGATGCGATAAGAAATAGAGCAAAAAACTATGAAATAATAGATAATTTATTATTCTATACGAAAACAACAAACGAAAATCTTGAGTATAAGCCAGTCATCCCAGCCTCGCTTCGATTAAGCATTTTGAAGGAGTTGCACGAAAAAAAAACAGCGGGCCACCTAGGGGTCAGAAAGACTTTAAAAAGGGTACGCGAGGCGGTATATTTCCCGCAATTATACAAAATAGTAACGGCGTATGTCAGGTCCTGCAATCAATGTCAGTTAATAAATGATATTAATTACAGCCCGGCCGGGTACTTAAATAGCATTCGCGCTACATTTCCGAATGAAATTTTAGGCATAGATCTCCTTGGTCCCTTCCCCCAGAGCGAGTTAAATAAAAATCGTTTTCTTTTAGTAATAGTAGATCATTTTTCAAAATGGATAGAAATTGTTCCACTTAAACGCGCGTCAGCCAAAACAGTCGCAGATGCATTCTTACACAGATACATTTTAAAATACGGTGCACCGATAAAAGTCATTAGCGATAACGGAAAACAATTCATTAGTCAAGTATTTGAAAACATATGCAATGGACTTGGCATACGCCATATCAAAATGGTTCCGTATAGACCACAGGCTAACATAGCAGAAAGAGTTAATAAAAACATAGTAAAAAAAATTCGCAGTTACGTGAGCACACATCACAAGCGCTGGGATGGCTACATAAATGAATTAGCTTATGCTTTAAGAACGGCACATCATGATACTACGGGAAAAACTCCAGCAGAATTATTTTTAGGCAGAGAGTTAATTACGCCTTTAGATAAATTATTCTTTGTGCAACAAAGAGAGCAGGAGTTTAAACAACAAGATGTGCAAAAGTTGATTGATCGGGCGCTTAAAACCTCGGATACGGCAAGAAATAGACAAAAGTTATATTATGATAGAAAACGCCGTGAAGCAGATTTTAAAGTTGGGGATAAAGTACTGAAGCGAAATTTTCTTTATCAAGTGCCCCAGACAATTTTATGGCAAAGCTAGCTCCAAAGTTTGAAGGCCCCTATGTAATTCAGGAAATCAAAGGAGTAGTCTTATATCTTAAAAACGAGAGAGGGGAAATCTGTAAAGCAAGTCCCGACCAGGTGAAAAAATACTATAATCCAAATGATTTTGAAATCCTTAAAAGTTTCTTGCAGGACTCAAGTCTAAACGAAATAGAAGGGCCAGAGACTACAACAACTATTCCACCACCCAAGAAACGGAGAACTGAAGAGAGACCTAGCACTTCTACAACCCGGACGTCGGTATCAAAAAGAAAAAATGATTTTCAAACTCCGGCGTTTAAGAAAAACAAAAATACAGATGAACCGGGTAAAGAAACCGTGGTAAAGACGAAAACACCACCTACAAAGGATGGCAGGAGAAATTACACATCAAGGAGAACGCGCACACGGCCACAGAGTCAGGTGCCAGCAAGGCCGCCGTTCCGGAAACTGAAACGCCAACAGGAGGCACAAAAATACGACGAACAGAAGAAATTCAAGAAGGACTCCAGACCGGAGGACGTCAAGACCAGCCGTCCCAGGCAGAAACGGAAAGGCCAACAACCAGACGATTACTCCGTCAAGAGGCCAGCATGTAGAGGACGCAAAAGAAAAAGCAACGTGGACGACACTCGGAGATCAATAAGGAGAAGATTGACATCCATGAAACCTCTAACTTGGGATCAATTTTGCCAAAAACGGATGACGGAATTTCAAGCATCGAAAACTCAAAGATAAGTTAAAACCTTCTATAATTTTTTTTTCTCTTTTGTTCCGAAATGTTATGCATAAGTACGAAGTTCTATGTTTTGACGAAAGTCAATATGTCTCGGTTGACACTTAGTTTTGTTTTACTTTATTTAGCTAAGGCAAAAGTATTATTTTCTTTAAGTGTAAAAGCTAAAAACAAGCATTTTCTGTTGGTCGAAAGACTAATTCTGTTATGTTAAAGCCAAAATTTGGCCGGAGATAAAAATAACTTCGTATTCTTGTATTAATAAGAATTTTACTTTCAGTGCCGCCAGCTTGGCGAGGAATGAGTAAAGTAAAAATTTAGTTTCTCTTATTCATTTTATGGTAAATTGTAAAAAGCATATGTATTAAACTTTTGTAAATGTATGTAAATACTTGCATGTTATGTAAAAGTAGAATTTAGTCTAGAAGCATAAAATTGTAGATGCTAAAAGTGAATGCTTAAAAGCAAGGAAGTCAAAATTTAAGTATTAAACTGTAAAGTCATGCTTTAGAGCGAAAGCCTGCATGTTTAAAGATGAATGAGGGGGAAGTTAGAATGAATGTGTTTTGTAGGGTTCTCTACCTACATTTGAATTTTTAAGAATATTAAAGTAGCTCATTGAGTTGTAGAATGTCGAGTATGGTGTGTCTATTTGGTTTTTGAATTCTAACAAATCATGGTGGTTAGGGGAAGTGTTGTAAGACTAAATCACGAATATTCCCGTTTGACACCACACACGGTGGAGAGCCAGGGTAAAGTTAAATTAATGCTTGAAAAATTGAATGAATGTGAAGTAAGCAATAACTAAGAAAAACGAATCGTTAAAAACAAAAATTTATTGTGTCAAGAAAGTGTAAATTATAATGTATGTAGAAAGATACTGATACTTATTCCTTCCAGACGCTGGAAGGAAAGACCAAGATTGATTGATGAAGTCCAGGAAAAGTTGCTGTAAGAAGAAAGCTTTGTAACGAGTAACAGAATTTTAATATATAATTGTTACATAAGAATTTTTTTTGTTTAAACGAGGTTCTCGCCAGTTAGTTCAGAATTAGATAAACTTACAACAGGTCGTTTGTAGGACCTGCTTCCAAGTTTTCCAAATTCTGGCAGCGGCAAATGTAGGGTTTATATTTATTTTAACTAACATTTATTTTAAGTTTAAACTATCTTTCCTGTCAAGCCTTACTTTCCCCTGGAACTGCCAATGCCAGAATATGTAAATTTGAGTAGAACGCGCAAGGATTCAAATTATCAGCGGAAGTATTCTGATTTAAATAGAAGGAAACAAGTTCGGTGTGAGAGATTCTCTTACTTAGCGAGCGCGGAGGTAGTTAGCGAGAATTGAAGAACCCCGCGTTGCGGCCTATGTGCTTGGCGGGAAGGAGTGGTCATCTATCCAGTGAGCTTCAAGTTTGCTGAATTAGCAGCGGTATTGTAAAACGCGGTGAGTTAGTTATTTTAGAGAGCCTCGTAGTTAGAATCTTGTCTTTATTTTCTTTTCAGGTTATTATTTTTATTTGACTGCCAAGTTGGCACCGTCTGTAAGCGTCAAGAGAACGCAATTGTAATTTATTACGTTGAATAAAAAGGGACTTAAACCCTTCACAAGCTTCTATCTTTTATACAAGTTTTCACAGTCACCTCTTGGTTGCGTGCAAGTTGGAGGCGCGCAACGTTATAAGCTGACAGATTGCACTTTAAGTGTTACAGTAACCTTATTCGAATTAAGAAGATATTTTGAATATTAAGAAATAAATGTGCGTATTAATTATTGCTTTCTAATATTTTTATAAAGGAAAATGCAATATGATGCAGGCGACAGGATCATACTGGATATTTTCGACAAGGGATTGCAAGGGAGACTTTTATGAAAAGGCGAACTTCAAGCTGGCAAGAACTGGGGCCAACACCACAGTTGCAGCAACATCAGGTGGCAGAATTTAGAAGCGGAAAAATTTTAGAGTTTACAGAAGCACCGAGCAGCAACATTTAGGGATATGCACTGGTGTCAGAATTTAGTAGCAGTAGAATTTTTAGAATTTAAAGAGGCACCGGCTAGTGAAATTTAGAACTCTCGGAGATTGTACCTGGCGGCCTAGGAAGCTATAGAAATATGTAAAGAGACTGAATTAAGTAAAATTCAAACCCAAACTGAACAATCCAAAAGTATTGCTGAAGGACATACATTACATACTTCGGTGTTAACACTAATGCCCAGAAATCATCTGAATCAAAAGGTGAATATCAGCAAAGAAATGCCATCAGAAGCATAAACATGAAGAACATCCAGATGGTATTCTAATCCATTTTCCTTTAAGTAATAAATATCGGGTTCACAAAGAGAAGATTTATGCAGTTATAGAAATACCAATCCAGGTACAGAACAATACGCTCAAGACTCAAGTAATCAGGGAATTTCTTATAAATAAGGACTGGCAGGACTATGAAACAATCATCTCAGTAAAAGAAAATGATTTCTCGTCATAAAAAGGGAAGATGTAACATATTTACTTGGTTCTAAAATGATGGGTTTACTTACATTATAGAATTCGGGCTGTTTAATTTAAGAAAGTGATTAATGAATGAAAAAAATCCCGTTTTGTAGATTTCATTGGATGAATATTTTAAGAAATAGAGAATGCATATGGGAAGCTATGGAAAATTAAGGCATACGTGAATTTTATAATTATATTTCAACAAGTGTGTGAAGCAAAATAATAGTAATAATAATAATAATAATGCCACAAGAAAGACACAACTCTTTCAATTGCAGTAAGGAAAAGCTGCTATTCAGTCACTCAAAAAAAAAAAAAAAAAAAAAAAAAAAAAACTGCGATAAGATTTAATGGAAAAGGCAGAAAATAAATTATATTGGCTACAGTTTTTGCCAACATTCGTTCAACTTGGCGGGAAAAATATAAGTACTTACAGTTAAAAATAGAAGAATACTTTACTTTGTGTGTGTGTGCGCGCGCGTTTTTTTTTTTTCTTTTTCTTTTCAGCTGTTTTCCAATTCGTCCTGCCAGAGGTTAAACGGATAAAGCGACATAGCATTGATAGTTTTTTCTTAAGCCTGCATGGGTTTTAATGGCTCTCTACGTAATTTCGTACTCTACGTAGCTCCCTTTAATATTCTAATTGCTAGTTTTAATCAATTAATAAAATAACAAAGAAAATAACAAAGAAAATTAAAAGAAAAAATAGGACAGAATATTTCATAAGGCCAAATATCATGATGACGTCTTTAGAAAAGTGAAAGAGACCATCATCTCTATCTGTTGTGTATGTTTGTCATTGTAACTTATCTCACTTGTCTGACAGTAACACCAACACAAGCCCCACGAAATTCATCGTGACTAGGACAGCAAGATTGCGCCTGATGTTGGCTGGAGAGTTGAGCACCATACAGGTGACAGTATGACTTCGCTCATTTCCTTCCGAATTTTGAGGAAGAGCACCCCGAGGGGACGGGTCCGACGGTCTCCCATCCCTCCTCCCCTACCAACAACCTCTCGAGAAGACTTTCGGCTAGCCATATATTTAGAATGCCTCCATTCCGCAAAAATACTATACATTTACAAATATCCATGTCTTCCCCTGGATTGGAACACGGACCCTTCAGCATCGCAGTAGGTTCCCCTAACCACTATACCACCTGGGCAGCTTCTCTGCCTACTTTCCCTTGCCATTAACGTAGAGCTTTTAATCCTGAGATGCAGAAGGCGAATTCCTGCATTATGTGATTGACCTCAATCTTTATGATCCGGTTGCTTGTGAATTTGATAGGATGATACCCGCTCTTATTGTAGAAAGTTTCCGAGAAAGGTGAAAAATTGTCGCTGCTTACTTTCCAATAAATTTCGAATGAAGATGGAAAAATCCATATTATTATCATGGTATAAGAGTTTTGATGAACAATGATAGAGGATATTCTGATGATGAATCTCTTATGAATGATAGAGACTATTCTATTCGTAAGACCTGCCCATTGTCTAACGCATGACTTAAAGGTGAGGAATAAAAGATACAATAGCACAAATTTTCTGCTAATGTTCTTAGCAGGATATTGATACTTTTGTGGATATTCTGCATTCAGCAGGAGGTACTCAGTTCCTACTCTTTCCCGATTCCTTAGTTAGTCCTGTCTGAGTCCTTGGGGTATGTGAAAAGTCTGCACTTGCATTTTGTTCCCAGCAGCTGCTCTCCTTAGAATCTTATACATGCTCTCATATTAAGCTAACTAGTGAATACTGCACAATTATTTTACACAATATGAAGTAATGGTACAAAAGCAAAAATATGACGTTTAATTTGGCGTTTTGTACCTTCAGCTTTTAAATCTTTTACACTTGGAATATTTAATTTCTTTCGGGTCAAAGCTTAATTCTTCGCATTTCAGGAATTTCAAGGCTAACTTGAAATTGGCAGTCATCCTAACTTCCGTCTTTTATTCTGATAACTAACAGGGCAATGGACTATTAGGATAATAGGACAATGAAATAAACGTTAGGTCGATAAATGAAAATTTTAATAGAAATAAATACTTGAGTTTTCCTAAGATTTATCTATCCCAAGTATTTGCATTATAGATATTAACCCAGTTCCTTTTTTTTTTTTTTTTTTTTGTTCGAGATATTTTAATACTATTTAAAGTTCATATCCCTTATCATTTTATTTACCTCCAATAAAAGAGATAATGTTGATCTAGTATGGAGGCGTTCCCAGGAATTTTTGCATAAATTGTCCATGTATTTGATCCAGTTGCCCAGTTGAATTCGTAAATCAGGTCAACTGACATAATGCTGCAGAAGGCTTTTATTTTGTTTTCCCTGATATGCATTTCAAGTGGAAATGGCTTTGAAGATGACGGCAAGTAACTTGTAAAATCTTCCTGATGCAAATTATATTTTATTTAATGCATGATAATTGCAATTATGGTTTTCCTCTTTAGGAGACACTGGTTACGATAACTTTACTTTATTTCAATTTTTCTCAAGAACTGTTTACTAATGTGCAAGTGTTTTCTACCACAGATTAAACTTTTCATTTCTTATTATGGCATTTGATATATATCATAAATATGACATATAGTATTTGATAGATTTCATATTAATTTTATTAATTATCGCTAATATAAATATAAATTAAATATTATGAATTTATATTGGCTAAAGAGCACAAATATTATCATAATATACATATATGTGTGTAAAGAAAAATAATAAGAAAAACTTTAAAATTAGTGAATTTTAAAATTTAATTAAAAGGTAAAAAAGTAAAATCCTGCACAATTCCTGCAAAATGATATTTTATTTAACAAAGTTATAGAGAATAATAATAGAGGAAATAATAATAGCAGAATAGAGGGAATAATAAAGGGAATTATCTCTTAGGAAATTCGAAGTGAAATTTAGAATGCAAATGTGCACTATATTGGTAAAAATAATTGGCAATTTAGAAAGCTAATGTCCACTATTATAGTAATAAATTACAAGTAAATAGTAATTGGAATATCAATAAAAATGTAAAAGAGAAGAATAAGACAAGAAAATGTCCATAGAAAGATCCCGACTTATCAAGGGGAATTGGGATCTCTTCATACAGCCATCAGCAATTCATGAAAAGCGTGTTTTATCATCTTGCATAACTGAACAAATCCCTTTTCCATTTTACATTTCTATTAAAATTTAGAGTATCCGAATTACATCTTATCGATTCAGGTATGCGAGATAATGCTCCGACGCCCGGGCAGACTATTGGTTACCACAAAATTAAAAAATAAACAAAGCAGTCATACAGAATAATACTTAAAACTAAAAATAGGGAAAAGGGAATAAAAAAAGAAAAACTGATATAAAACGCAAATGCAAAAAATGAAATAAACTAATTTTATAGAGTTTAATTACAATGTATACATATCTTCAAATATGTCAGACAGCCTTTCTTATCCTCTCTAGGCTTTAAGATAAGCTTAGAGCATTGCCCGTTAATTTAAATATTAGATGAGATATTTAACTCCAGCTTCTTAAGATAATTATTAATAAAATTTGCAAGTGTGTTATTTTCTTTTAAGTTCTTGTGTCAGTAAAATAATCTCTTCCTTTAAGTCATCAACTTCTGAGCATACTTTTTTAAATCTATTAATTTGATTGAGTATTGTGTTACGATAACTGTCCTAAGATATTGGATTTCCAGTTGATAGCTTTAATTGTAGAAAAATTAACTATTCGTCTATTCGTCTTCTTAAAGTTTAATTATAAAACAATTAAACTTTTTTGACTAAAGTTTAATTGTTTTATAATTAATTATATGGAGATCGAGATAGTCTTTTTCTTTTGATTATTATAGGTCTTATTAATTTTTAAGCAAGGAGAACAGATTTGGAATTTTTCTATTGCATCATAGCTATCAAATATTATAATATCATCCATATAACTGCAGGTGTTTGCAAAAAGATTTAAATTTGTTTGGTCGAGAGACTGCTGAAACTTAAATTTAGTAAATAAGTAAAGGCGAAAAGTTGTTTCGAGAATTTCGTGCCCATAGGAATACTAATTATTTATTTTAAAATGATGTTATTAAATTTAATATAGTTGTTAAAAATGTGCATTTGAGGTAAATTATCGTTTATCTATTGTTATTATTGAAAGTATATCTGGAAATACGTTCGGAAGGTGTAAGAGACTATTGTAAATTTCTTGTAAAGGAAGTGTAGTATACTAATTCTCAGAATCATAGCAGTTAATTTAACCTCTAGTTCTTTAATAGTAGAAAAGTGATTGTTAAGCTGTTGCTAATGCTCCAACACAAATTGTGTTCTTTTCTAGCAGATTTAAACGTCAAGTCATTAACATTTCTTTATTATTTGCAAAGGCAGATTACAGAACAAGAAACAAGAAAAGGTAAACAGAACAAGAAAAGGTGAAAAAAAAAGCACCAAAACTAAAAAAGGAAGTCCACAGTATAATCTATAAATCTATTTTGTGTCTCGCCTACCAATGTCTCTCCCAGAGTGATCCAGCACTAAGTGCAGGGCAACGACTTAGAAATGAAGCATCCATTTCCTCATGAAGGTTGCACAATTTACAAATTGGGAGTTGGGAAAATGTTCGTTCGATACATATATTTTAACAGGCAAACATGCTCAGTAATAACATGTAATAACATAAAAGATAGCAACAGATGTCTTTCTGAGTCATAAAAAAGTGTCAAAATTTCTGTTTATCCATACTTTATGGCTGTTCCTTTCACATGCCTAGTTTTTACATCACTTAGCCTTATTTCTACGCTACCAGGATGCACTGCTAGGGTAGATCTACATTGCATTCCTAACCTTTTTAAGTTGTTGTGCAAATAAGGAGTCAATGTTCTTTTTATAATTTTTAGCTCCATTGGCCAAATATCGGAATTTAAATGATGTTTTATGGAATTTAGGAAGAACATAAAGGTCAGAAAATTTATTGTATTCATTGCGAACTAAAATTTGAAGTTTGCGGTGAAAAGCTTTAATCCTGTTTATACATATATGCACATACACAAACAAGTACCAAATGAGGAGGTTATGTTAATTTAGTCACCAGACAATCGGTCATGAGCTAGCGGTAGCCTTGTGGTAAGCCTTTGGAAATTCGCGTAAGAATTCCCTTTAAGTAATATTAAAATCAATGAAAAAATACATAATTAACAGTTTATAACCGCAATAGGTAACTTTTGTAAGCGTTATGATATACTCAAAGAAACAAGAAAATGTAGAATTTATTCTCTTTTACTTTTACACCTCGAAGGAGGTATATTGTTTTCGCTAAGATATAAAATAGCGTCCTGGTAAAATAGAATCCGTAAACGAGAGATCCTAGGAAAAAGGGGAAGAAATCTTGAAGCACCAGTTTTCCTACTTACGTCTTGGTAAGTGCTACTATTGAGCGAAACATAAGATCTTTAATTTATTTTCCACATGCCATCTCTCATAGCCGATTCGCACAGTGCTGTTATTTAACAAGAAAAGAAAAAAAAGATTCAGCCAGACACGAAGTATATACGGGGTTTTTAGCAAACTGGCAATATTCTCTGAATTTATACGTATAAATGGAAGTGATTGATATCATCATATCATCATAAATAATCATAAATCATCATAAACATCATAAAATGAAACAAATAAACTTAATCATAAACATCATAAAATGAATGCTGTAAGAATAATTGTGTCAATAATAAAATATTCTATAATTTTACGAAGTGCTTTTTTTAAAAAGCTATCGTGAAAGTGTATTATCACTATACATGATTAAAACGTTGGAAGCAATTTTCGCGGTTTTGTTGTGGGAAAGAAAATATTATTTGATTTAGAACACAATACTGAGCTTTACAGATGCACTGTTACCAGATAATCCATGCTACAGAGGTTACGAGGTTACACTACTACCAGATACTGCTTACCAGATACATAATGCAAATAAAGACTTTAAAAAGTTAATTTTGTTTCTTTTGACTTTAATGTAGTAAAATCAGCAATTCTCCTTTGTGCCCCCTCCAAGGATGTATTATATACATTATCGAAACATATGTAAAATCGCGAATTTCAATTGCTGTTTGTAAAACTTAGCTCATTGTGAAGGAAACGAGAGATTTTATTGAGTTCTAAAAAGTCGGATTATTGGTGCCCAGTTTTTGGTTTATCTCTTACCTCATTTGCAAAACTGTTGGGGATATTGAGAGGTTCTGTGCTTAAAATGGTATCACACAATACCGGCAAAGCAATGTCTTCAAGTTACAGTTTTGAAATAAGGGAAGACCACTTACTGGCAAGTCCTATAGGATGTGAAAAGGATTACGTAGCCGATTCGAACCTACGAGAAAGGTATAACTGCTGAATTACCTTTTTTACAACATCTACACAACGCAATTTTGATCAAGTACAAATAGCATAGAAAACTAATAGTACAAATGGTATTGCATAAGCATAATATCTAAAGCAGAGCTTCTGCCTTAAATATTATGTGATGGATAATTGATTATTATAATGGGTTTATTGTCTTTTGCAGAACAAAATCTGAAACATTTCACTGTTACTATTGGAAAATCACAAATGAAATAAAGAAGCACCGATATAACTCGTATAATATATTTGTTTTCGTAATACTATGTTTATTTATTATTTCTTCGGATGTAAATGAGTAAGTATTATAAGAAGAAACTAATATTTAAATGATGTTTTATGAAATTTAAATAAATAAAGTTAATATATAAAGTTAATATAAAGTTAATATATGCTGATGGTCTTCTTTTTCTCATTTACATAGATGATTCGGTAATGGAAAATCCTAATTTGATTGATGGAGATATAATACCTGAAGATGACAATGTACGTTGCAATTATTATTTTTCTCTTTCAATTCATTTAGTATAATTATTGTTTATTACATGTGTTTTTCTTTTTTTCTACCTTTATTTTAATTTTATAATCTTTAAACAGTGTCTAGCAAGCTTGCTTTATTCTCTCCCATTGATTTCAAAAGCACAATTGCTCACTCCATACGATTACACAACATAATCAGAGAGACAGTTGGAGACAAACATAAAATAATGGCATAAGCATAGCTTGTCCTGATTTATTTCACTAAAATTATCTGAGTTGAATGCAGCTGCATGTACCTTTTATCTGACTTTATTCATTTGCATGTATTATCATATTTAAAAATTCATGCAGTAAGTGATGCGCATTCGGATACCTACTTTATGAGACCTGTTATTAAAGCTGAATTGAAAAGCCCTCTAAAGTGGTAAGTACTTGATTGTATAATTGGTAGTCTGTACGTGGTGGAAGGTTAGTCACAAGATGTTAAAAAATGTTTCTTTTTATAAAGATTTAATTGTGTTATTATTTTATAAAATTTAAGTCCACTAAAATTTATTGCTGAAATTTTACCAGGAGCAGTATATCTTTTATTTTTGTATTTTATTAAAGTATATAGATAATAAAAGTTACAGTCCTTCTTTTTTAAAAATCTGATATTTTTTATATATTAAAATGGATTATTTATTACATACTTATAAAGTAATTCGTTGAGCGTCAATAACTCACCAATATTAACACTCGAATTATTTACTGGTTGGCAGTTAAGAATGATTGTATTACATTAAAAGATCGTATATACTTTTTTCATTTATCCACGTCAGTTAAATATATATATAAATTTATCTTGTTTGCCATTGATTCCTGTTCACCATATGAGTAAAATATTTCATTTATATTTCGCGTATTTTCAGTTATACGTTGTGTTTTCCTTTGACTCCTCCTTGGTGTTCCTTTTTGAAACATGAATAGCTTCGCTCGAAGACATTTATTTCGGTAGCATTTTCAAATTGGATATATAAATACAAGAACGGATGAAGCCGTGTTATATATGAGACTGGTACAGCAGTAATAATCTAATAGGTGAAACCAAAGGAGGCACAAAGGGAAGTAATATCTTCTGATCAAAATATTTTCCTGCTGGAAGATGCTTCATTCCTATCTCATTCCAAAAATACGCTTTAATTCAACTGCTATTTGTTTTTACTCTCTTTATAAAACTTCACGCTCTGTTAAAATGGACAGAAAAGGAAAGGCCTTCTCATTGAAAGACATAACTGATATTTGAAAAAGAATTCGACATTAATATGGATTGACAAAATTACAATTGTCGCATAAGTTACACAGTGCTGTATGAGCCCGAAAGCAATTGTTTCTGGCAGAAGATAAATAAAAGAAACTCAGAACTTATAGAAAGATCAATCTTCTAAAATTTTGGATGTCCAAAGTTCGAAAAAAGTGATTTCCAAAACCTGAAGAGATTTTGCTAAAATTTCTCACCCAGAGTCGTGCATTAAGTATTCCAATGAATGAGTTTGCTGCAGTGAAGAGATCAAAATAAATAGTATTTCCATTGAATGTGAAAACTCTTAGCATTTCAACTCAAAGGCTGCATAAATTTTAATAGCACCTTAGAATCACGTAAACATATCATAAGCACTTTTAACGTAGATATGGTGGACCTCTTATTTCATCTCGTTTAACACATTTCATCTTCTTTCATCTCATTCTCATATCATCTCATACAAGAATCCTAGCATTTATAGACGATCATGGTAATAGAGAGAAAACAAGTAAAAACTATTTCAATATTTTATTATGTACGAATGCTAATTAAATGGAAAATATAGTACTTATTACAGGCAAGTCACAAAAACCAAGATGTTTTCAAAGTTGTTAAGCCTTACTTTATTATGCTATGTAGCTATTACAAAAAGGGAATGACCATGTAAATCTTCATAGAATGGCTCAAGAAAATGGGAAACGGGATGACAAAGCAAACCGCAGATTTTTGCACTATTCTCAGCAAAGATTTGTTTCCTTAATATATATATATATATTAAAACATTAAATTTTACATACATATTTGAAATGTTTCTCTTTTCACCAAACTGTACAAGTGCATCACAATTTTCAGATAGAGGCATTTGGTTACTATGAAGAATAAGATAAGCGTGCTTGAAGTGATAAATCGCACTTAAATAAAATCAGAAGCAATCAAAACTTTTTTCACAAAAAGGAGTTTTTTCAGCGCTAGAATTAAGAGACAATATTTATGGAAAAATAATAAATTATCTGCGTAGATGATGATAACTCAAATATTATCATAGCAGACATTACTTTATTTATGTAAACTGCGATGCTGATCTAATAAATTTTGCGTAGCCGAAGAAGTGCTCGGAAATAGATTTTCACATGTGCATTAGTAACAGAGATAAAGAAGGAAGTGAAGAATTAATCCAACATCTTTTCAAAAAACAATTCGTTGCGTTAACATGTTTGGAAATTCCTTCATTCGGTTAAGGTTCAACGTCAAACATAACGCCTAACAACCTTAGAGGAATATTTTCTTATCTGCAACTTTGACAAAATCTTTTTGGGAAAAATGTAGGTCAAGAACAGCAATAAAATAAAAGTTATCGCGTCCTCATTTTTATGAATAGTGTATTATTTGTATAGTTTTAATTGCCTTATATGTGTGTATTATTTATATTCTTTCAGTTATGATTTCTCTATTTAAATGTTTTGATTTTTATGCTTCCTCTCCTGGTTTTAATGATTTCTCTTCTTATAATGATTATTTTAATATTTTTTAAATGTGTTACATGTTTTCAGTTTTTAAAAGTTCTTAATTTTCGAATTAACTAATTTTACTCTTCTTCGAAATGCTATATTACAACTAGGAAGAATCCGATTCACTAATGAATCGAATAATACTTTAAATTAAAACAACCAACCAATGTACTTATGTGCCATACTACGTTCAGCCCTTGTTTTCGATCCCCAATGATCTGTCTCGATTGATATTTTTGATGTGTTAATACTGATGTTAATTCCCGTCGAGCGCACTGAGAGAACTAAACGTTTTTGACAGTTCATTGTTGATGTTAACTCATCAAGCGCACTGAGAGAACTAAAATGTTTGATCACTTAATGATTTCACTCAGATTTTGTTTTAAACTTTCATTTTCGAAAACAATAGTGGTAAATATAAACACTGATCAGCTGAAGGCGTCTGTACTGATTTAAAATAAAAATGTCAAATTATTCTCATTTTCTTACAAAAATATGCATATTTTTCAAACACAGTCTTTTTCATTTATTTATTTCTAATTTTTATTTCCTTTTATGTTTGGGATATTTATTGTAATCTCAAATGGTATCGAGCTTACAATCCTTTCTAACAACTCAAAATGACAAAAATAGCAAACACATACACAAGGGGAAAAAAAAAAAAAACTTTTTAAAATAAAATATATTATTGAGGGTTTTATTCTTTTTTTTTTTTTTTTATTAAATAAGAAAGTACGTAATTGTTATTTTTTATTATCGCCAACTTCAGCTACCCGTCCATGCCATACATATTTTGTTTTCTTCTCTAATTTTTCTCTTTACTGAATTATATTAAAGAAGATCCTTATGTCATAGCTAACGCTACGAATAATAACAACGATAGATTATAACTAAAATAACTAAAGTAGAAAAATCACACCATAAAACTCAATTCATCTCATAGTATCTTAAAACTAACACCAAAACAATTCACAGAATGCAAATCGTAAAATTAGATCATAATAATAAGGTTTATAACATCCTATTTATTGTATCGTGGAACCTTAATATTCATAGTTTTAAAAATTAAAAAAGACATATTATCTATTTTCCAAAATGAAAATTTTAAAATTTATGATTCCATTTCAAATGGCTTTACAAATCGTTGCCATCCACAGTTTCAAAACAAAGAATTATGAAATTAAGCATTCTGATGTTTTCCGATTTATTAGTATATTTGTGTATTAACTGTTTATATTAACTTGAATAAACATCAAAGAAAAGCAAAAATTAAATAGAAAGTTGAAATCTTTTTTTGCAATTCCAAGTAACAATTTGTACGGATAAAAAAGTAAGTCAACACTTAAACACTCTGTAAACGCGAATATTGATCAGCTGACCACGGCTACGGCACACACATTTGCCTTTTCCTAATGTACGAGATGAAGTTTTCAGACAGCAAATCCTTGCTTTCCTCCAGGACAGGCAGTGTTTCGCCTGACCGCACATTCAGTACTATACATATAGTTAATTGCTCTAACATTTTATTTTCTTGCACAGGATAACCGCAACGCCATAGTGGGAGAGACAAAACTATGGTCGATGGGCAGAATACCTTACGTCATCAGTTCCAATCTCAGTAAGTACAAAGCATGTATGAATGTTTAACATGAGCTAGTTTTCTGTAGAAAGTACTCCATAAAGGCATTATTCTCCTTATAAGATGGTTCTCATATAGTTCTCCGCCGCTAAGCAAAACAAACAACACGCTGAGTTTTTAAGTAGCATTAAAATAATATTATACAATAACTATTCAGTGAAAAAATTACTTTCATTACTTTACAAATACATCTATGAAAATTTAGTAGTTCTTTATAAGTATATTCTTTATGCTTTTAATCCTTATTAGACAGAGCAGGTTTCTTAACATTAGATGTTATCGTCATCAGATCAGATCAGTTCAGTTCATCAGATCAGTTCTTAACATCTTGATGCACAATCCAACGGATATAACTGTCCTCTTTTAAAATTTCGTTCTACCCTTTTCAAACTTTTTATGAGAATATCTTTTACAATTTTTCCCAATTATATTACATACACAGCAAAGACAGAAATAAAGCGATCCTGCAGGTTCTTCTAAACGCAAACTGATCCTCACCTGTCCTGCTCTCGTGTGTGCCATGACACACACATCCAGCCGACGGCAGCATACATGCTATAAATTCGTATGACGAAGAAAGGGTTTACTGTATTTGTAAATTAAGGAAATTCTCTGGGAAAATATATTCAGGTACACTTCAATCTCAGACTTCGTAAAGAATTCTGAAGCTCTGAGAAGTACCGCTTAGGCAGTCAAACCCCAGAATAATACCTAAGTATCACAATATAGGGTACACTACGTTAGTGTGTCACTCAAAGTCTTGCATTTTTTTAATTTTCCTTCATTTAATTCGAAAATATAGTTACTTTACAGTTAGTTAGAAAGAGTAAAAAAAAATTAGTTAAGAAATGATGAGTCGAATAGGAAAGCTGAATGGACGAGAAGATAATACTTTCATCAAAGTGATAAAAACAAATATGCGTTATTTCAAGTACTGAAGAATAGAAAAGTAAGTGTAAATGAAAAATAGTTGTTCACGTAATATAAAAAAAATCTTGTACCAATAAAATTAAGGTATGTAAAGAACAAAGAAGCAATCCGAAGTAAATGTTGCCATTCTGAAAGTACAAGATATTTATCTTTTTCGCTCTCATACATATCGGATTTTCACAGTGTTCCTATTCGACAAAGCATAGGTTCAATTCCAGTCAGTCTGTTGTTAATTAAAACGTCTACTTCAGTGCATTGCCACAGCGCGAAACAAAAACTTTTCGTATATGTATGCTTCACGCGTTTTCGCATGTAGCTGGCTATCATTGAGTTGCCATTTGGCAGAGAAACAGATCTTTATTTTACTTTTCAAATTTAATTAATCCTTTTCACTGAAGTAGACGGTTTACAAGCAGCGATTTAAAAGATAAACGCACATATTAATAATTTAAATCTTTCTTTTGCATTTTTTAGTGAAATATCTAATTAAAATGTATTTGATTTATAGTACAGTTAACTAAAAATGTTTATTAACACTTACAGTTTTGTTGTTATTAATTAAAGATGTCACGTTACTAGACCTGCCTCTAAGTTAAGTTTATAGAAAATTTTGACACACGCAGTGCGCCATTTTATCAGTTAGCTTTGTCTGGGTTTCTAATGCACTGTAAGTGCGCATACACGAGGATCTTAGAATATTTTAACTGATAAAAAGTGAATTATTTTTTAAAAGCAAATATATAATGTTATGAAAAAATTATATTTGTTGATAAAATATTGATCTAATTATTTATTAATTAGTAAGCCCCCGATTATCTAATGAATTGAATAATGCTTTAAATTAAAATTGCTTTTTCTCTTCACCCTTCTATTTTCTTCCTTACTTTTTCCTCTTGGCCTTTCTGAATCATATTAACCAACATGTTGATGTCGCTGCTAACGCTAAGAATAATATAACTATCAGTAATAACTAATGTAAGTAATAATTAAAGTAGGCAACTTATGCCTCTAAACTCATTAATCTCATTATAGCGAAAAACTAACATCAAAATGCAAACTTCTTTATATGTACTAAAATTCGAGATCATAACTTTAAGGCTTATAACATCCTACGGATTGTATTGTTGGTCTCTTAAAATTCCCAATGTTAAACATATAAAAATAATATTTTACCTGTTTTTCAAAATAAAAGTATTAAAACTTAGGATTCCATTTTAAAAGGCTTTACAAATCGTTTCCATCCACAGATTCAAAACAAAGAATTATTAAATTAAACATTTTGATGTTTTCCAATTTTTCAGATAGTGAGTAGTATTTTGTGTATTTTAACAGTTTGCATGAACTTTGTGAATAAACATAAGAGAAGTAAAAAAAAAAAGGGACCTTTTTTCCAACTTCAAATTTTACAGGTCAAAATATCTGTAGCAAAATATTTTACTTTCATCAATTTACATCTCAAATATGAATAGTACAGTGAATATGAAAAACAATGTGTGGCAACACTTAACGCTCTATAAACTAATCAGCTGACTCCGGCCATGGTCCACACATTCGCCTTTTCTGTTATAAGATTATTAATACAAATTTTCATTTTCATTATGACTAAAATATTAAAACACACTCATCAAGAAACACATATACTTATTAGCCTGAAAAAATATCTTAATTATTATGAGAATACTTCTGTAACAATCCAGCTATAAGCCGTTAGTTACAACTTTTTATTCCAGAGGCAACACGTCCTATTGATCGGATGCAATTAACACTATATGATGTAACATCTTTCTAACATAAATTGTAACATCTCTCCTTTTATGATGAAGAATCATAAAATGAATTCTTTTAACTGAGAGGATTGTTTTACAGTTCTGCCACTCTTTGTTGCATAGGTAGTTAGTTACCTGATAACTTCGACGCATTATTGTGTAACTTGATTGGCATTTCTTGAATTAAAGAAATTTTTCTATGTCACCCCCGATAAGATAATTCTGTATATCAAAATACATTGAAAAACCAAAGCCATTAACGCTAAAAATGGTTTTAGTGTAAGTATTCTAGCTTTGATAGGTAATAACAAATTACCCGATAGATGCAGAATTTGAAGGAACTTCATATAGGTCGTGATTAAAATGTAATAAGTGTAACACTTAAACTTCTTCAAATGTAATTAAACGACATTTTCAACAGTTATACCATGTGTAACTTGCATTATTTAACCCAAAACTCTTTTCAGAATTGTATGTAGCATTTTAGTACTTTTACGAATGAATAAAATTTATTACTTTATGTTATTGAATAAATTATTATTAGGTAACATTTGTTTTGTCGAACTGTTACGTTTTTCTCAGATGAAATGATTTTCGTTTTACTATACTTTCTTTTCCTGTTTTCCCATAAGTATGATATTGCAGTTCTATATTTTTTAACAATTTGCGATGGATTTCAATAATTAACTCTTAATAGTACATTTTATCCTCCATTAAAGTATGGCCGTATGGTCTTTCCTTGTCTTGCCTATCATGACAAAATTTAACTGTCTCTCTATTTGTTAAACTCTAAAATCCGTTAATTACAATTTACTGCTGCTGAAGCAGCACTCTGTAATATTAACCGTGTACAGTTAAGAAAATATATAACATTCTTCTCTTCTATTTTTTTAATTGTCTTAAACATATTCACAAATTCTGGAATAACTAAGCGATTTACTTCTAGTTAATATTAATTGCCTAGCAAAAAATGACGTCTTTGCCAATTTATGTTGTAGAAAGTGTAGCATAAAATCTTTTTTTTTCTCTCCCCTCTCCCCTCTCCCCTTTTCGTATTGATGTTTCACAATTTTAATTTTTCGAAGTTTTTTATGCTAAACTCTTCTTTGAAAAATTTGATCGTGAAGTCAGAACCTTTTTCTTTTATTACAGCCCAGATTAAATTATGATGACAAAATACATTTATAGCTCTAATGCATAAAGAACTGAGAAATAATGTAGTGTGCGATCTACCTTTTTTAAGAATATGCATAACTGGAAGAATTGCTTTTAAAATGCTCCAAAATAATTTTACAGAGAACTTTTACTTTATTTTAATGATCCATGCTCTATTTTCTGAACATCAGCCCTTTTTTTATAATATTATAAGTTTTAAATGAATCTAAGTCCAGGCTTTTTTGAATAATCATACTGAGTTAAAAATATAGTGGTTGAATGTTTAGTCAAGGTAGTCAGTCTACTTAAAAAAAACCATTAAATTCCAAAAATTACTTATTTTTTAAATTACCAATTTATCTTTTGGAAAATATTTTAGAAAAAATCGCAGTAGTTACTAATCTCAATCCAGTTCCAACAATAACTCTGAAACCAACTAAATAAAAAGAAAAAAGAACTAGATAGCATACTACATCATTAATAAAAACTGTATATCATTTTATACTGTATCATTTAGATCCTTTTCTTTATTTGCCTTATTCGCAAAATCTTGAAATAAAATTCTGAGTTATTTCTACTAAACCAATGTTTTGGGTAAATTTACCTAAATGCGTATTTGCGAGGACAGAACAAAATCTGATAGTGATATTTTCAAAATTTGATGCATAATTCTTTTTAGTTAATAATGAAGAGATTTGTGTGTGTGTGTGAATTTTTTTGTAATATCCTACATTAACGATAAAAGTATTAATCGCAAAACTTCAGTCTATCTTCACAGAACAAATCGTAAAATAATCTTCCAACTAAGTTTGATCTGAATTACTAACTCAATTTTTAAGCTTTCGATTTTGGTAAAAAACAAAATCGATTGATGGCCTGCTAACAGTGACGGATTTAAAAACTCAAATTCAAAACAACGCAAGGCGAAAATATCGCGGTACAAAACATCGTGGGAGAAAAGAAAGCAAAGAGAAAACGTCGCAGTTCTAAAAACATCGTGGTCTAAAATAAAGCGGCTCAAAAACTTCGCAGTTTAAAAACATCGTCGTCGAAAATATTGTGGTAAAAAATAAAATACCTGCAAATCATCGCATGACGATAATATCGCACACATGCGCTTTCAGGTTTTAAATTTGTAAATGCATGTTCGTTTACGATTTTTCGGCTGTAACCATAGAAACTACGTGTATAAAAGTTTTCAAATTGAATGACTGATTTCTCTTCCTTTAACGACATAAATTAGCTATGAAATAACCCTTTGGTAGTTTCTGAAGTCTTTAATTTCCTTCTTTTATATTCCCTAATTTTTTTAGAATTTTTTAAATGTCTGAAGGTTAAGATTATTTTATTCCCTTTATATGTCTACTATATTCCTAATATTCTTCGAATATGTCTTCAATATCTTTCAGGGGATTTTGCTGGGATTTATTTGATTAATAAGTTCTTACAATTTTATTTTATCAGCTACTCACTTATTATTATGCCCCATTTTTACCTTCGCCAAATGACCGGCAATCCTAACTATAATAACGAACATTCCGTCCGTTATGAGAATTGTCACCTTTTTGTTGTTTGAGCAGAGTTGCCATTTTGGCGCTGTCGATTGACAAGAAGGTTCATTGTGCGATTTAAATAACAGGAAGATGAGGATTGTAATAATAAGAACTTCCAAATTATGTTTTAAAATTATATTTTTAAGTTAATTCCAATTTTTAGAACTTGAAAATACGTGTGGGATTATACTTTACTATTTACCTTCTTTTTACATATTTAACCAAGCATGCTTGCACATATTTGTACATTTAAATCTTTAATAACCCATAACAACAATTTATTTGCGTATTTTTTAGCTATCACTTAATCTAGATTCACTTTTTTTTATTCCAGATCTACTTTTTTTAAAGAAACTTTTGCTTATATTTATTTTTGCTTGCTTTTATTTAATATGGCTAAGTTTGTGAAACACTGTAAACATAATTTTAATAAATATTAAGGTGAAGGACCAATGAATAGTACTTTAAAAACTTTTAATTTCTAGGAATATTGAAATTAGGAGCAGCCTTAAATACTTTTTTGATATGATTTAGTAAAATTCTGCAACTAACATATTACCTTATATTTTTCGCAGCTGATCAGATACCGCTAATAAAGCAAGCCATGGAGAACATTCAAAATAATACTTGTATTCAGTTTGTTCCCAGAACTATTGAAATGGACTACATTAATATTGAAACTGGCGATGGGTAAGAAAAAGTTATATTTTGTTTCAAACTTTATCATGCATATAGTATTTTAAGATGTTAGCCTAGCTTAGGCATTCTATAATGTTAAAAATAAAAAAAAATCCTTTAGTATGTTTTTGAATTACAAATATTTATAATAATTTAACTACAAGTTTTATTTCTTTGGAAATACTTATATTTTTAACAGATCTAGGTGAAAGCTAGGCCACCACATCTGTAATACCATAGGTGCTGTATTCCTAACAAGAGCTTGGTTTTAAACAATCTAATTGTTTAATTGGATTCATATTCAACTGGATTAAATAGTTTGGTTCTTTTTTCTCCTGAAAGCAATGGCATTATAACGATGTACATGAAAGTATTTTTAGCTTCAAAATACTGCAAAGCTCAATCGTTCTTCGATAGATTAAATTGTTTTGTAGCTATACATGGACATAAAATACTTTTTATATATTCTAGCGAACTTACTCTTCAACAAATTGAAATGAAACTTGAAATGCAAAAGTTGTAAGGTATGCGCTCAAGAATGATGTGAATAGCAATATTTGAACTCTTACGATTATAGTTACAACCCATGTTCTCATATCATAATAGAATCGGCATAGTCAAAAACTATAAACAGCGTTGAAATGATGCCTGTAGCATTGTGCATATATTAAGAACAGCACAAGTGCATTCAATAGAGAAAACGTTTGGGATTGACAACTGAGGATCAAGAAAAAATATGCAACATTGTGAACTTAATAATTTGCACGATGCAGTGATTCTAACTGTTACTAGTACACAACTCATTTGAATTGTCTGAGTGCTGCCTGTGATTTCCTTGAATTGCATGAATAATGCCAGTGGAGGATTTTGCGTTTTTGATATGTACGCGCAATTATGTTACGCCCTGTATGTGAGTAGTGTCTTGCAATTCAATTTCTTTCCGATTCGTTAAACCATGTGGTCGCTAATGACTCCATTATAAGAGAAGTTACACTTATTTCATGATCATCTGGTCTGTGGATGCCTAATAACTGATTACCTTTTGCGATATGTTTTGACTAAGTACGACTAAATTTGACTAACTATTCATTAATATATCTTCACGCTGATATTTGATTATGCTGTCAATTAGTTACAGGCAAAAATTAGCAACATTTTATAGTAACAGAAAAAATTAGTCGTTTGGTAAAACTGAGTTAATTTACACTTTTGTTTTAAAGAAATTAAACGCCTACATTTTATAAATGGTTGCCATTTTTTTCCCTTTTAATCAATCTTAGAGAAAGAAATTATAAATGAAACATATCTGCATGTAAAGATGATTTACTGTCGCAGCTTCAAATTATTTTAAATTACAATTTTTAGTTTTTTTAATGTGTCTGACGATAAACTTTCTGTAAAAATATATATTATTTATGCCAAGGAATTTGTTATGGTTATGATAGTTTATATGAAAATTCTTAAGAATGATTTTGCGACCTTCTCAGACATGGAAACATACAGATATTTAAATATTGGTAGAAATTCAGCTTTCTTTTTATTTATAGCTTTTGTTAGTGTTTTGTGTGTTAAGATATTACCTCTTTAACACCAACAGTAAACATTCATGTGCTTTCAGATTTGTAGTTACTTTCTTCGAAAATTAATTTTGTGTTTTTTAAGGAACAAAAAAACCCTGCGCCGGTTTGCTAGATGTTAGAGATTACTACAGTTAAAGCGAAATTGGCTGTCATTTTGACAAAAAGACGTCATTTAAATTAAGAAAGAAAGAAATAAGCATTGGAAAAAAATTCTGTAAATTTTAAGATTTAAATAGATATTTCCAGCAAAATGGCGCAGAATGATACTTTCTCTTTGAAGAAAACTGATCCATCCTAGACTTCCTTAAATGCATATCAACTTGCTATGAAGCTAATAGCAGTCTAGAGTTGAATTCGTTATTTTTCAATACTTTGATTAATTTATTAGCTATTTAAATAAAAATTTAAATGACTTAATTTGCGTAAGATATAATTGTATTTTATTTTAAAATTCAAAATGGCTTCTTTATCTCCTATTGACACTTAAATTTTTCAGCTTTAATATTCCTCACAGCTAGAAGGAAACGGCAGGATAAAATAATTTTAAAAAAGATTGTATTTAGCTTATCATCGCAGTAATTAATCTTTTTATATCTTCATTCCATGTTTACAAATTTCTTGCTAGTGTTGTACTGTGTGCTGATGTACAGTCGAGGAAAGTTTAACTCCATCAGAATTACGAATCTTCTTCTTGAAAACTCAGATACAACGAAAACAAAACAGGTCATCTGCGTTTTGTAGAGCGAAAGAGGAAATGAAGAGAATGAAGCACGAAATTTAAGGTACAGAACCACTCGCGGTAATTCCCGCTAAAATAGCAAAGCTTCATGACGTCATTTTTCACCGTCGCTGCGAGTAAGAAATGCAGATTTCCAACAATAATTTTTAGCAGTGCTCTAAACATGAATTAAATAATAAACAACAAAGGTGTTTGGTTGATTTGTAGTTTATATAGCAAAGCACTCAACGATTTTTATATTAGACAGGATGCCTTTGGTGCGATTTCTAAGGAACGCTGCCTCGTATTCATTTTATATATATTTAGTATGAATATGAGGCAACTTTTCTTTGAAAGTGCTCATTATATTGTTACGTTATTTTCTTCCTTCACGTTTGTACGGGTTTCGTGTGGATTTGGAGTGAATAACGACAACAGCACTTGATGGAATATCGAAACACACTTTATTTAGCCAATATTAATCAGCACAGCTCCAAAATCACGTTTCACACTCGTCGAAGAACTACTATAAACACACTGACACAATCAGAGACACAGCCTTCACACTATCAGGCTATAACGGTCGAGACAGCTTCGCTGCAAAGCACCAAAGTACAGCTCCCGACTCTGCTCGGTCATTCTCGGAACTCCACGTACTCTCGAGACTCTCCACGCTACAATTCGCGATGCACTCGACGACACACAGAGCACAGCTCCCGACTCTTCGGTTCAGTCGTTCCCGGAGCTCAACACATTCTCTCAACGATGCACTAACCGCGATACACTAGGAGATTCTTTCGGTGCACTCGACGACTCACTCGGCATTCGCTGACCGACTGTCAACTCGATCGACTCCACACGGACTAACTGACTCGACACTAACGAGACGCACACTCTCTCTGCGTACCAGCAGGGTTTATATAGCTTTTGGCTTGTGTTCGAGAACATTCGGGACTAACCCGGTAAGAATTTGTTCCAGGAGGTTCTCCATCCGTCCATGGCATATCGCCAAATGGACGATTTCTTGCTAAATGTGGCAACCCTACCTTCCCTTGCCATTTAATGGCAACCCTAAAAACTGCTTTACGGGGAAGCTACCTTACCGCGCCTGGACATTTCGGAAAAATATTCACTATAAAGGAAAATGAATAAAGGATAAATAACTGATAGGAGTCAAATTATTACGAACGACTAGCTTTAGTTACTCCTTTGCCGGTTGGCATGCTGCAAAATCATACTAAATATTAGAGTTGAGAAACAAATTCTAGCATTACAATAATTAATACTTGAATACTATGTACATGAATAAAATGATGACTTGAAGAAAACAAGAATAAATATTTTGCTTTAACTAGATTGCAGTATAGTTTAATAATACTGCAATATAATTTTAAAATGGATTAATCTTTTGTGTGATGAATATTAATACTTTTTAATGATTCAAACTTAAAATTAATTGCCTTTTCCTGTCCTAGATGTAGTGCGAAAGTAGGAAAAGGTAGTGGAGGAATTCGTAAAGTAACTCTCGGAGATGGTTGCTATAAAATAGGCAGTGTCATTCACGAACTAACACATGCGATTGGATTTTACCATGAACAAAGTCGTTCCGATAGAGATGACTACATCAACATTCACTGGGAGAACGTCAAGCCAGGTAAGTGAAATTCATTATCTATAACATAAAATTATTTCCAGTGCTAAGTAAACTTTTTTTTTTTTCAAAATTTGTTTGCAAAATAAACACTTCTACAACATTTTAAATAGTGCATTTAGATGGTGGATTTCCCATATAAAATTTCTTTCAATGTCGAAAACTGAGATGCATTTCGTCTCTCAATGACCATGCAGCATATAACATTCATTGCTCTTTTACAGTGAAAATTCGTCAAATATCTATAAGTCTTGTTTGGTTTGTTTTTGGTTTACTGACGTAAGGTCCTACTTAGGACATGTTGTGTTAAATACGGAATTATACAGCAATAGGAAATACGCATTACTTCATTCAATAAAAAAAAATAAATAAATAAAATAAAATTATAGCAGTAAACAAATGAAAGCATTCAGCGTAAAAACTAGCACGAACAAGATTATGCCAGACTACAGTTTCATTAAACTCTGTCCAGCTTTATTAAACCGCTGTTGTTACACAGCAGAAGTTTCAGCCCTCTTTAGAAGTCTTTATCGAAAGAAAAATTATAAAGGCTCATAACAGAATTTTCCACGCATCTAACAGGAACAGAGTAAAAGCTGCACCACTGACAAAGTTGTTAAGCAGGAAGTTTCAGATGATTCTAAAAAAAATTAAAAGGCGAAAGATTCAGCTGTCAAAGTTAAAAAAAGAATGCTAGTTACGAATAAAGCCAAAATAAAAAAGTTCTGAAATTTTAAATTCATTACAATAAGATGAATAATCACTTTAAAATTTACAGTGTCGAAAATGGAGGAAGGTGTTTCGATGTTCCTTCATTACTTTTAACGCAACATTTTAACTTTTACAATTTTGAAAAAATAATAATAATAATAATTAATTAAATGAAATAAAAAAAAGCTCGTTGTTCTTCGGCGTTCAAACCATGATTTTATACTGAGGTACATATCAATATACCATTCAAAATGTATTCCATTAATTACAATAATGATGCAAATAATTATAAAAATTAGAAGCTAGATATATATTATAAATCATATTTATTAGAAATTATGTCAATTTTTTTGTCTCATAGCATAACCTTAAAGCCATGAAAGAAAAGCACATGACTAATCTATAAATGTTGTCGAAATCAAAACAGAAGTAAAATTTGTTTTTCATCAAATCAAACACTTTATATTTAAATATATTTTATAAAATAATACTTCAATATTAAATTTAATAGAAAAAATTTAACCTAACATTAATTTTTAAAGGTAGAAGTTTGTTTGAAAACAAAGAATGAAACCTGGTTCTCTGCAAAACATAGGTCTCTAAAGTTGCGTTCAAACGACAGTATAAAGAGCATAAGTATAGCTGCGTTGCCAACAACCAGTTTGTGCTACGTCACAGTCACAAAATCTGGTTTAGGGCTCTTGGGATAAAGTTCGAAGTTTTCAAATTTATGCCGACTTGGGATAAGCTTCGACCAATCAGAGCGAATGCCCGAAACCGGAATGGGAAAAGAGAGCAGGAAATCTGTAGACATATCCAACGCATGCACACATTTAGTTTCTCTAAGTGGATGCGGCTTAGGCCTTGTGTCACAGTGTGAACGAACCTCCCGCATTTTATTCCTTGCAGCTATGCTTCTGTGACATTTATGCCGCCGTCTGAACGCAGCCGCAATAACGCAATTAGCTTTAGCGCCCACTGGTGAGCGCCGCTAAAGAAATTTCGGAACGAGGAAGCATTGCTAAATTTTGGTTACGTAACTACTTTTTAAACATACGCTAAAGCATTTATCCAATTATTCAAACATTACAGGCATGTATCTTAACAAGAATAACACAAAAATAGAAACCTTGCAGAGTCATGAATTTTTTTTTTTTTTTTTTAATCAGAAATTTGCAATCCTGTACTGGAGCCTGGACCCCTCGAAAACGCTCTTAGTGTGCTATCGCTATACCACGAAAGCATACTGGAAGGAGGAAGAAAATATCTTATAATATCATACATATTAAACCATTTTATGTGTTAAATTCGTTTCGTACTGAAAAGAAAGTTACATTGAAGGAATCGGACTTTAGAAATGAGGCAATAAGTCAAAATGGATTGTAAAACTGCGATGTAAAATTCTTTTGCCATTTTGTTTAGATCTGTGGTGTTGCGGGTGTGAGAATCTATCTTAACTAGATATCTACAAGTTTTCAATCAATTTTCACGTGCCCAATATTTGCTGGCCTGAAAAAACTAGGTAGTACATTGCGTTTTAAAAAAAGTAATAAAATACTTCACTTACCCGTAAACATGTCAAAAGGTCTTCAGAGAACAACGTGTCTGCTTAAGCTAACTTTATTGAATTAATTATTCATATTTAATCTGGGTTAGATATTCAATTTGCTAGCATATCACACAAATACAAGACACTGGAAATAGATGAACACTAAAAACACAAGAACATAAATACGGAAAAACGACAAGAATGACAAGACGGCGCCGTTTGTTGAAGATAGAACATGAATTTTAAATCTATTGACATCGTGCACTTTGCTTGCTGGAAATATTCGTACGTTAATCACACATATTGCAGATGGAGCTTTACATACGTGCAGACATTTCTTTTACACACATTCTTCTGTTCATCACAAGATGGCTAAACACGAGGAGATGAACTGATGACAAAAATGGTAACAGATTATTGATGCGAAAAACACATTAACACGTTACTTCTATGCAGGTTACATTATCATGATTTTCCAATATGTATTAATTTTCCACCCAGTCATTTTCAGCTAATTTGTGCAAATTTTAGGCAACTCCTTCTTTTCCAATCGTCCCTGATGAATGCGCTGCGTGGTGTGAGAAATTTCCATTTTCACAATATCTAAGACAGTACGAGTCGACAATCTTAAAAAAACATTTCTCTAAAAAGAAGAATGTCCGAAATGGATAACTCTTGTATGCTTTTCTGTAATCATTTGCTTAGTTAACTGCAATGATTTCATTTACAAATAAGTTTTTAAAACGTGTATTTGATTAGATAAATAATTAGACTGAAATTTGCTCTCTATATCTGATAAATCATTGGAAAGAAAGTTATCAAACCTAATTATTTGATTCTGTTATTTAAATCCAAATGACTTACACCGTATCAGTTTTATTAAACTTTAGTCTTCTTTACTGCTAAGTTATGAATCTAAAAAGTTTACAAAATTTATTTAATGACTTGTTCTCTAATCCTAAAGTTTCAACAGCAGGCGAGCGGATAACGCATTGCATGAAAACAAAGCTTACAGATTTAGAACAACAAATGATAGTTAAAACATGCAGCTTTCAAACAACAAACCTCTGATTACAAATAACTTTAGGGACTATATATATCAGAGAAAATTATTCCATTTCTACTTTTATTCACTGCAGACAAAATCAGCATCAATATAGAGTTTACCCAGTGTTCGAATCGAGCTTGTAAGCAGGATAGTGGACTCCGTTAACAATATTGTTGCGTTTTTTGCACGGATTCGTGGATTTTGATTGATTAACGACAACACTTCATGAAGAATGAAAACACAATTTATAAACCTGTATTACTCAGGGCAGCTCCAAAAACACGTTTACAGTCGTCGAAAAACTATGACAAACAAGCTAAACAATCAGCAACACAGGCTTCAGGCTATAATGATGGAGACAGCTTCGCGACAAAGCACTAGAGTACAGCTCCCGACTCGGTTCAGTCGATCACGGAACTCTACGTATTTTCGAGATTCTCCAAGCTGCAAATCGCGATGCACTCGACGATAAGGACTGAAGTACAGCTCCTGACTCGTTCTATCGTTCTCGGAGCTCAACACACTCAAGATAAAACTCGACGAGGCATTAACTCGCGATCAGCTCTAGAGACTGACGAACAACTCGCTGCTAGACTACGAGACACTCACTCACTAACTATTACCTGACTCACTCGTTAAATTCTCACTCACTCGCTAGATTCTCACTCACTCGACTGACTCTGACTGACTGCGTATCAGCAGGGTTTATATAGCTTTTGGTTTGCGTTCGAGAATATTTTGGTCCAAACCGGTAAGAATTCTTTCTATAAGGTTCTCCATCCGTCTCTGGCATATCGTCAACTTAAATGACTCTCGCTAAATATGGTAACACTGTCTTCCCTTACCATTTTTTGGAAACCCTAAACCAGCCTTGCGGGGAAGCCATCTTACCGCAACTGGACATTCCGTAACAATATATCTCTTCAGCGGCTCGTTTTTTTATTTTTAATCGCATGTTTTATCGTATAAATCTGCATTTTGTTCTTACCTTGTTTCCTTCAATTTCATACCTATTCTGGTTTGCATAAAATGATATACCGTATGTCCTTTGCGTTTACGAGACTGAATTAAAGTTTAGGTGTATAAAATAATTTTTATTCCTCTTAAGTACATTATTACGTACTGTTATTCCTCATTGTTGGCATATTTTTGTTTATTTAGCTCTGAAAATGAGGATTTAAATATTTTATCTTTAATTAGTTTTTGAATTTATAATTATGCAATGACAGAAGAGAAGTTTCTACGCTACAAATGGCAGCATAAATCACATATTCAGAATTAATTTCCATTGTTCAAATTTTTTAAAAAACGATAATCTATTTACTGAGCTGTAATTAACTAGTATAAACTAAATTTTAATCTAAATTTGTATGTAAATGTATATATGAATGTAAATAAATTTGTATATAACATGTACTAAATTTGTATGTAAATAAGAGCCGTAACTGATCTTCAATATATTCTGTGAATTTCTGAAATCGAAATATCAATATTTTGATGACTTAAATTGTCACAGAAGATACAGAGTAATTTACTGCTATTAAATTATGTCCCAACCATTATCTCTAGCAATATAATAATATAATATTGCAATATAATAATATAATATATAATGAAACATTGCCTTGAAAATTAATGAAATGTCAAACTGTTGAATTTTGACCATTTTTAAAACTATACGCCATTTGTTCATTATATAATTAATGTCTTTACTTCAGCATGGTACGGAAAATTTAATTTTAATATAACATTAAAAAAGATTTTGCTCAAACTGTTTTCCTTCATTAAGTTAAATTTTATCTCAATACTTTTGTTAATGAGTAAATTCTGAAAACTAAAATCACGTTTTAAATAACAACTGCAACAGTCCAGGACTTCCTAAATTTCGTGTATAAGGTTAAAGATTACAAATAAAAATTTACTTTCGGTTGCATTACAGTTCATAATCTAATTCAAAAAGTATTATGAGAAATTTATGTTTATAAAAAACACCTAATGAGCTTTATATTACAAAATTACATTTCAGCTCTTTTAAAGACAGTTGGAATTAAAAATTTAAAACTTGATATCATAAAATTAAATGCAATTTTTGTTCCAGGGAGAGAAAATAATTTCGAGAAGCTGAAACCCCAGCAAAATATTCTTCTGGGGCCATACGATTACGGCTCCATTATGCATTATGGACCTTTAACTTTCAGCAAAGATAAGAAGAGGGGGCTCAAGACAATGAGTCCTAAGAAAGAAGGTGTTATTCTGGAGTCACCAAAAAAGAAAACGCTGAATGTCAATGACATTAAAAAAATAAACAAGCTTTATAAATGTTCGTCTGAAAACATAGATGAATTGATAATTTAATTTTAATAAAATAGTTTTTGTGATTATAAATCTTTTTGTAGTAATTCATAACTATCTTAAATTTACACAAAGATTGTATGAATGTAGATGCATGCAAATGTTATGACTATAAATGAGAAGTGAGACATTTTTCTATCCACATTATTATTAATGATGCTTTCTAAATTTCTAAACATTAAATTTTATTTAATGTTTGTTAAATTCTTTTAATACAGTCAACCTCCCCTTAATTATTAAATAATTTATGAAAATTATTCATGTAAGCTTTACTTTGGTATGATAATAATATGTTTTAGAATAAACAAATAATGTATCTATTTTTGCACCGACTTCATTAAAATTATTAATACTATCACAGTAAAACGCTCTAATGTCCTTTCAGAATTGCAGTTTTAGACCCATTCTAAATAGGCCAATGGGAACCAGGCACATTTAGAGCAAATGTTCATAAAGTTCAGAGTCCGAAATTAAAAAGTGCTATTACCATTCTTTAGCATTAAATATACCTATCATTTTAGCTGAACTTCATTTTTAATCCGCAATCATTTTAAAAGCTAAGATATTAAATACTTATTAATATCTATTCAAAACTCCCAACAACGTTCAGAAGTGCTTATCAACATGTTATTTTAATTGCTTTTATAACTTTGTTCCGTTATTAAACGAGTTAGAATATATTTAACAGGTGTTTGGTTCATTATGGCCTTTTTAGGTTATGTTCTTTTAAATCCATCATCTATCCTAAAATAATTGGGCACTTCTTGGTTGAAGCGAAAAAAGAATGACATTTTGGAAAATAATTTCTGAATTGAGTTCGTTTTTCAAAAACAGTTTAACTATCTGAACTACACTGTATAAAATGGCAGTTATAAAACAATATTTATACACAATAAACTTGTACAAACTACTCTACATCCAGCATTTATGTTTTCAGAGTAAACACAACGTATGACTCCGTTATCATTTAGGTTTCAGACGGATTACATAGCTTATTACTAGCTGGAATTTTAGGGTTATTCGAGACTTAGAAAGCTCTGCTTCAACGCAGGACACTTCAGTTCAAATTCTGGTGAAAAAAAAAAATGAGAAGATTTTTTTCAATGGCTTTTGGTGCAAGTGGATTGAGAATAAAGAGTTTCTTCGTTGGGTGACGTTCAGGTTTGAGGTACTCTGCAAGAGATTCAGAAGTTTGTTCTGTTTCATTATCCGACAAATTCCGTCCAGTTGCTATCACAGCTATAAAATACTGAGATCTTAAATCAAAGAACAGTTTTTAAACGACTTAAGGTATAACTCAGCTGATAAAAATTTTACATTTTTTTATTTAAAATATATATTTCGTTAATTTCAATTTAACAAACATTCTCTATTCGTAAAAAGCAAATTTAAAGTTAATTCAATTTTAAATAATGAAATTTAATTGCAAACAAATAAATGATTAATTATTGCTGCGAACTAATCTACAATATATATTTCGTTAATTTGTTACAGATAACTAATTAGCCTCTTATCATATATATCTACTTAAATCCAGCTTGCTCGCCACCGTTCTTTTGCAGACTTGCAAGATCTAACTTTCATTGCTATCACACAGTTAACGTGATCCTACGAGGAAACCTGGTAATTTCTCGCACACGCGTGAATAATACGAGAGCAGGAGAAGGGTAAAATATATATCAAACTTTATTCTTCAAACTCTTAACACCAATGCACATACTTCAAGCTTACAATAACACTGACGACCTGCGGTGGGAACTTAAGACTAATTTAACAATAACTTCAAAGATAAGTAGTAGTGCTAGACTAACAATTTAGTTTAAGGCTAACCGGGCTGACTCAACAACCTACTCGGCGATAGACTTATTAAGCGGCCAAAAGGCGTATCGACAACTCAGCGTAACAGCAGCAAGGACAAAATAGTAACGTCTCCTGGATAGCGAAATAACGTTCTGAATAAACATCTAGTTTCGTCTGCTTTCATATTCTTTTCACTTTAAATTTGCATTCTGGCGAGGAAATGCGAAGAGAAAATGAGAGGTTCAGGAAAGATACTAAGCTCAAAATAATCCATGCAAACTGAGGAAAACCCTACAGAATGAGATATGGTTTTATATATAACGCGTATATAATATAAACCAGGTTGAAAGATTAAAGAAGTTTCGTAGTGAATTAAGCAAAATTAAACTTATAGACATATCACGGTCAAAAAAAACTCTCCGTGTTTTAGATATTATTCGCAGATTTAAATAATAGTTCTACCTTATAATTTTTCAATCGTTTATTTCATCAAAATGATAGTTACTGATAAATTCCTTTTAAAGAAAAGCGTGTTCAGTGATTACCATCTCTTGAGAGGTTAAATCAGGAGCTTATAAATTTAGGAGTCTTCGGTTCCTAAGGCGATGCACTCGAAGCCAGGAAAGCCGAACAAAAGAATGTAGAAAGAATTTAATAAAAGTTAATAACCAAAATGTATCTTATACTGCTAACTGGTCATCTGAAATTATATTATTGCTTAATGCAAAAGTATTTATTAGACAAAAACTATGAACACAATCTTCGGTATCGATGTAGTAAGCGCTTTACTGCTTTTAATTAGCTAATTATTTCTTAGATGGCGAACTATGGTAAACGAACAGAAGAACCCTGGATATTTGTGGAACTGATCAACTCGAAGCACGTTTTCATCGTCGAACGAAGAGACGCCGCAACGTTTTGCCCATAATTCAGCAATAAATGTTACCTGGCTCAGTTGTTATAAGTGACGAATGACCTTCTTATAGTAAGAAGCTGAGGCAATTAGAATACAATCGTCGAATAATAAATTACCAAAAGAACGTTGTTATTCGTGCAGAAAGCACAAAAAATCGAGCAACTGAATCGTGCTTTTAGAAGATTTTATAGCTAAAGATTCTACACAGCATAAGTGCAATAAGATGATGGGAAAAAAGAAAGTAATAAAATAACAACCAATTTTCAATGGCGCAATATGAAAAATAAATAATTAACTAAAAGCGGTAGATTGCGTTATAAGAATAATTCTCATTTTCTCCATGGATCTGTTCATAGAGAGAAAATATTCAGTATTACTTTCCATAATATAATGAATAATCATTTGGGTTATTTCCGTGATTGATAATGTGTATGGAATTTTATCGATTCTTAATAAAATATTTCAAAACTAAGAAGTGTTATAAAAAAATGAAACATGCTAGAATACGCATCCCATTTTCTTCCCCTTCTCTCTCTCTCTATGTGAAAAAAAATTAGGAGGAAGAGAAATATTTTTCAATATTCCTCCATTCATTTATTTCCATGCTAATTAGCTTTCTTCTTTATCGCTATCAAACATGCCTTTGGTCTCTCGATATTTTAAATACTTCGTAGAAGATGCGTACTGCCTTGTGATTTCTGAAAACATGAAGTTGAGTGTTGATGTAGTAGATCTTCTCCAGTTTTAGTTGTCTTGTTTACGAAAATTCTAATATATTGTTGAATGCGTACAGGTTCGTAATATATTTAATGCACATAAAACCGATGATAGTTTGATAAAATTCATTTTACCAAAAGAAACACTTCACAGTTCCGGAACTTTCCACAAAAATACTCGTACTTCAGAGTACCACAAAGTACAATCAGTAATTACACTTCAAACTACTAAAAACGGTAAACACAGCATAATGTAGCGCGCATCTAAAAGGCGAAACAATCACACATATCTCAGTACTCCGAATTCAGCTCCGAACTAACAACAACTACTCAAAAACTGATGCTCTCCGCCGTCTTATATAGTCCGCCGAGAGACTACATAAGACGGCGGAGCTATATAAAACGGCAACCGTCTTATATAGTCCCCCGAGAGACGGATGCTTATATAATCCTGGCCGCCGAGAGATTTCTAGTGCCTTCCACTTCTCAAAATTACTGACAGCCATTATACGGTTACAGCTACATATAGCATCAATTACAGTTATTTAATTACAGTATCCATTATAGTTATACAGGGACCCGACCAAAATGCCACCAAATGGTTTAGCGACTTTCTCGCCAAATTTAGTAACAAAACACCACCCGACCATTCACCCGACGCGTCCGCTGTTAACAAGTATAAGAGAAATACTTAATTTATGAGGGGAAGAACTATACAAGAAGCCTGGTAAGGCAAATTTACAGCATAAAGAAGAGGAATGTTCAAAAGCTAATGGCAAAAATACATCTGACACTGTAGTTCCTGAGCAAAAATGTAACATCGTGTAACAACAACTAACAATACTAAAGAAGTAAAAGCTATCGCGTAAAAACTAAATGTAAAAATTACAGAACGAGATAACTTCAAAATCAAAAAGGGTGAGAAAAAAAATTTTACATTTAGTTTTACATTTACTTACTGTCGTACAAATTCACAAATGGAGTAACGTCAGTAGCTTTTTCCTATAATCACAATGGCTGTCGCCCACCTGTTAATGATTCAATGATGTTTATAAAGCTCACTTTGCTACTAAATTCCTCGCTTTTCAATGGTACCTTAAATTAAGAGTTAAGCTGATAACCTTGGATTTAGATATACTGGTTTAATGCAAAAGCACACTTAAACATCTGTTTTTATTTCATAACTTGGATTATGACAAAGCATACTAAGGCTAAATATCTATACGGGATACCTTCGTGGAGGGATTTTCTAAGAGAACCTGTCTCGTATTCAATTTGAACGTTAGGAGGGAGAACGGTACAAGAATGGCCATGTAACCGGCCTGTTCTTTAAATTTTTGGGACTGTGTCGAACTATTGGTGTTCAGTTATATGATCTGCGTTGCCTTTTTGATAAACTTGGAAGTAAAACCCGTAAACATAAACCCGTAATGATGCAATAAAAAAGGAAAGCAGAAGTCCATTACTCTAGTAAGACTAGTCATGAGAGAGAAATATTTCCTAAATTATCCAAAAATTGCTTTTAAATACTTGTATGATAAAAGCAATAAAAATGTATTATTATCAAGGTGAAAAAGAATAAAACTGTACTAAAACGAAGTAATATAATATCAGTATAGGCACTTTTGATCTCAATAATGTAAATTCTTAAAAAATAGTGTTAGATTTAAAAAAAAATACTTAAAAAAATGTCTTTAATCTGAAAGCTTTCAGATTTTACATTACGCCCAAAGGAACTTTTTTGTGTTACCTTTATTTATTAAACGTTCTTTGCACTTAAACCACAAAATTAAATTCAACAGCAATATCGAAAAATAATTTTAAAATGAGCATACCTTTAGAATTTCCGCTACACAATCTCGCACGCTGGAGAAAATTTTTTTTTATCCCCGCATAGTTTTGCCATTGCTCTCTTTGATATCGTTGAGTTTGTTAATCAAAAATTCGTTAAGTGTTACAAAATATAAAATCGATGATTAAAAAATTTTAAATTCCAAATTAGGGCTTCTAGATGCTCATATTCGGTGAAATATTACGTTATTCAAAATTTGATGTCTCTAGATACAGTTGTTTCATCACAGTGAGAGAAACATAAATACGAGTACATTTATGCAGATTCTTCATTATTTAATTTCTTTAAATATAACACAGGGCGATAATGTTTGGTGGCAACAATTTGAAAACTGAGTCGACATTTATAGTGAGCCAACGCAAAATTCTAAAACGAAATTAATAGTGTTTCTGGGCAAATTTCCCCCTTTGTATTAAAACAGTAAAGAAAATGGAATAATATCCATCAAAAACATTATGAAAATTCTTGAACTCATACAAAGAGAAATTTGTTATCACTAAATTCATAAAAGCAAGTCTAATAGAACAATTCGAGTATGTCGCCTGAATTTATTTAGTACTGGATTACGCGGCATTCTACTATTAGAACAGCAAAATTTCTTTGTTTTAAAAACCTTCTAGTATGTGTGTATAATACACCTTAAAAATCCTCATATACAGTGTTTCCCGTAAATGTTGCGACAAACTTCTGGGGGAGGTAAGGCACATCATAAGTATTAAGAACTGCATAGGAACCCATGCTCAGAAATGTCATTGTACACTGCCAGGGGTGCTGTGCTGTGTACATGAAAGTGCTAGTAGAAAGTGAGGATTCTCTCATTCGAACGGTAAGTACCGTACAAAGATAACGGAACGCAGTACGAACGGAGAGCTTGCGGACATGCACTTAGTATATTGAATAACTGAGGGTTATCGACGAGCCGCTGCACGCATTTATTAAGAACGCTTCTCCGACAGACATCAACCACACCAGAAATTGTTTGCACGTCTGCATCAAAATTTGTATACGACTACGGGTCATTAAGAAGTGGCAGGACAAGTAAGGACAGGCCATAATCGACTCGCTCGGTCATTAGGGAAGAAAGTGTGTTGGATACAGTGGAGAGTAATCCAAGGACCAGTATACGTGACATTGCCTCTCAATTAAGAATGTCTTTTACCAGTATTCAGTGTGTCTTGAGAGCCGAGTCCTACACCACCTTTCGTCTCCAAAGGGTTCAGTTACTGCTGGCAGGACTACCCTGCGAAGCTGCTACAATCAAAGAAACCCCCGATGTGTTAGAACATGTCCGGCAATCAATGATCCGTCGGTGTCTGGCATGTTTGGCGTCTGATGGTGCAAATTGGTGTACGACAGCTCTAAGGTTACAATAGATGCTCGAAGTTTGCACCATCAGACGCCAAACATGCCAGACACCGACGGACCATTGATTGCCGGACATGTTCAAACACATCCGGGGTTTCTTTGATTGTAGCAGCTTCGCAGGGGAGTCCTGCCAGCAGTAACTGAACCCTTTGGAGACGAAAGGTGGTGTAGGACTCGGCTCTCAAGACACACTGAATACTGGTAAAAGACATTCTTAATTGAGAGGCAATGTCACGTATGCTGGTCCTTGGATTACTCTCCACTGTATCCAACACACTTTCTTCCCTAATGACCGAGCGAGTCGATTATACCAGTTGTGTTGTCCAATAAACACAACTGGTGTACGACAACAATAAATGTTTCAAATTAATCACTCTCTTGTTTCCTTTCCCATCTTTTACCTCTGTTAACACTTACCCCTGACATTTCCGGGCACGGGTTCCTATGCAATTCTTAATCCTTATGATGTGTCCTACCTCACTCAAAGGTTTGTCGCAACATTTACGGGACACCATGTGTATCAAAATCGTAAAAACAACGTTGTATTTAGCATAAGTATATTCAAACACTCAATCGATTTCGAGAGCAGCTAAAGGTCCCTCCTCATCAGGAGAAAGAAATACCCAGAAAGAAGAAAAGTGAAGGGGAAGGAGTCTCAAAAACACGTGGTCCTTATCAGCACTGCACGTGTTTACAACCGGATTTTTAATCAGAGTTACACTGGCCGCCTACTTTTACTGAGCCAGGCTATCTGATCACACATGTAACACAAAGTACAAGAAAATTAGCGAAGTTCGAAATAGGGAGCGAGAGGCAACTGCACCTTCACGCTCAAAATCTGAACTTAGAATAATCGAAAGCAACCACTGAACGGATTTTTATATCTTCTGGTAGTACCAAACGCGAGGAGGTAACGCCATCTATCGGCAAAAATAGTAACTGAATTAAGATAGTAGAATTTTAAAGGTATTAGGATGGACATGATTGGACTTAAAATCATTAACTAAACATGCTAAATCTTTGCGTATATGAAAAGCCTCAAGAAATGCAATTCACCTATGGAAGAAGCCTTTTGGATAATTTTTGCAGACCCAAAGTCAAAATTATGGTTAAATGTCCAACTATGATACGCTATTGAAGACTTGTTAATTTCGCCTTTTCTGACATAAGATTTATGTTCCTTGATACGAAACTTCAACGCTCTTTTTGTTTGGCCAATATATCTTAAACCACACTGACACGATATACTATAAATTCCCCAAGAATTCAAGACAGAAACGCAATCTTTTAGAATCGAAGGGTGAATTTTATTAATAGGGAAGAAACCGACTTGAAAATTAAATTTCTGAAGAATCCGTGCAATTTTATAGCTAACAGAAGGATAAATAGGAAGCACGAAAGGTCATTAATATTATTTCTAACAGTGGAATGTCTTCTTTGATGGGAATCTGAAAATTTTTTAACGGCTTTATCAATAATCACGGGAGAAAATCCACGGTCAATATCAACTGCTCTCAAATAATTAAGTTCATTGGTAAGCAAAGATTCAGAGGAACAAACTTTAAGCGCGCTGAATACATAATAGTAAAAAGAAGCCATTTTTTGCTTAAACAGGGTGGCACGACTTGGCATGGGGTGGTAAACAAACAGCAAAGGGTTTACAGTACACAATACTGCTAAAGTCAGTTTCATTGCGGATTATAAGAATATCAAGGAAAGGGAGGGAATTGTTGGATTCAATTTCAAGAGTGAACTGGATGGCTGGATCAATTGAATTCATAATAGATAGAATCTCGGATAAATCCTCTTTATAACCGTCAAAAAGCGCGAAAGTGTCGTCTACATACCGAATCCAAAGACGAAAAGATAGTTTATCAAATAATAAATAATTTTCAAGTCGGTTTCTCCCCTATTAATAAAATTCCCCCTTCGATTCTAAAAGATTGCGTTTCTGTTTTGAATTCTTGGGGAATTAATAGTATATCGTGTCAGTGTGGTTTAAGATATATTGGCCAAACAAAAAAAAAAGAGGTTTCGTATCAAGGAACATGAATCTTATGTCAGAAAAGGCGAAATTAACAAGTCTCCAATAGCGTATCATAGTTGGACATTTAACCATAATTTGACTTTGGGTCTGCAAAAATTATCCAAAAGGCTTCTTCCATAGGTAAATTGGATTTTCTTGAGGCTTTTGATATACACAAAGATTTAGCATGTTTAGTTAATGATTTTAAGTCCAATCCTGTCCTTCCTAATGCCTTTAAGATTCTACTATCTTAATTCAGTTACTATTTTTGCCGATAGATGGCGTTACCTCCTCGCGTTTGGTACTACCAGAGGGTATAAAAATCCGTTCAGTGGTTGCTTTCCATTATTCGAAGTTCAGATTTTGAGTGTGAAGGTGCATTTGCCCCTCGCTCCCTATTTTGAACTTCGCTAATTTTCTTGTACTTTGTGTTACATGTGTGATCAGATAGCCTGGCTCAATAAAAGTAGGCGGCCAGTGTAACTCTGATTAAAAATCCGGTTATAAGCACGTGCAGTGCTGATAAGGACCACGTGTTTCTGAGACTCCTTCCCCTTTACTTTTCTTCTTTCTGGGTATTTCTTTCTCCTGATGAGGAGGGACCTTTAGCTGCCCTCAAAATCGATTGAGTGTTTCAATATACTTATGCTAAATACAAGGTTGTTTTTACGATTTTGATTGTCACATTAGAGTGTTTCTCTTCTAGTCTACCCTGTGTATATTATGACGGCACAGTTTAATAGCAGTTAATAAAGGGTTTTATTTTAGAATAAAATTCAGCGGATATAAATATATATGTAGATATAGATATAGAAAATATAGATATAAAAGAATTTCCAAAAACAAAGTATTTTAATGTAAATTCCTTCATTAAATTTCTTATGAATTTTTTTATTCATTTTAATAAAGTATCCTCTAAATAGAATAATGGCATGATATGATTAGTACCGGTATTATCACCTGATAAGGAGTTTCCATTGTCCTTGTTATCAGTTACAGACGATGGTTTCTTTTATGCTTAAAAGCATTCATTGCCATTCACACAAAAATCCTTTCCGTCAAGTACTGTAAAGAAGATTTCAAATGGCCAATGATAATTTGACAGCAATATTTTGCCGAGGTGAACTTCGCCTGGTAAGATTAAATTTGATTACAAGCGTAATATTTTAAAAAATTGATAATTTGTTTTATTCCATCCTGATATTAATCGGAACGTTCTCACAAAATTAATATTATCTTTCTCTATATACATATATTATAAGTGAAAAATTCATTAGTTCATTATTATTTTAAATGCGATATTTTTTAGTGTTTTACCATGCTGATTATTTTATGCGCATATAAAGTTCCCAAAGCCCAAGCCAACGACAGGGACAAACCTTGCCTCGGTCGCCGCTTTTTCGGATGGCCCAGACTTTCCTTTCCCCATCGATGACAAATAGCTGATAGCTTTGCGCTTTGTAATCGATTACGAAGCTTCGATACTTTGTTTACGTTTTATGTGGAATTGTGGTAAGATTGTATATGGAAAATCTTGCGGAATTGATAAGGACCACTCTTCATATTTAATTTTTTTTTTCCTTGCTGTATACGAGAGTGGACGCAATATGAATAAATCTCTATGCTACAGTCAATTATTTGCATTATTCGAATGAATTCATCTTGAGAACTTTAAAAGTCTTAATAAACAAAAACTTACTCATATTGCTAATACAAAAGTATTGATATGCTTTGTCCAATTCTCTTGTTAATAAAAAACAGCAATTGTGCATGTAATGACAGTAAAAAATAGTGAAAATTTATATATGTCTGTATTGTAGCCTAGGTAGTATGATTATAAAATAAATATTAGAATCTACTGAAGTAATAATTACATATGTTAGAACACAAGAAAAGAATCTGAATTTTTATTTATTTTAGTGACCCGTATTTTTTTTTTTTTTTTTTTTTTTAATTATGTTCACAGAGTTCTTTTTTAAGTTTCCCCCAAACAGCAGAGATGCGTGACCTAAATTTTGTACTGAACAACACAAAATTATGTTCAAAGAAAAATTAATAAATTCTGCATTGCCTACGATTGCTAGTTAAAAAAAAAAAAAATCATGTTTTCCATTTCTCCACATCGAAAAATTATACTGGGGGAGGAGACACCACTTCATTTGGCATTTGATGTTTTATATCAATAAAAATCCCATGGTTTTAACCATTGATTCTAATTTTAATCCTTCTTCATTGTTAGCTTTTAAGGAAATTTGCTTCTTATTTGCATTTTAGTCTCTTTCTGTCAATAGTGGTATTAAGGATTTGGTTTTTATCATTTAACCATACTCTCCAGTTTCTTTCTGTTGCTTCTCTTTCCTTACACCCAGTGTGCATGCCGTGCTGAATGCATTATTTCAGATTCAAAATGTATAGACAGAAATCTGTACCAGGACGACAAAAGTGGTAATTTAACAACATTGGCATCAATTATCCCCTCCCTAAGACAACCACTTTCGTAGAAATATTTTTATAGCAGCTGTGTCTGGCTGTCTTACATATGGTTCACTGTATTTTGTGATTTAAAATTTATTAGCTCGTTATAATACTGATGCAATTTAAAGTTTTTTCTTAGTTAGTTTAAACAACCCATGTTATGGATCAAAAAGTAGTATCTTATGATTATTAGTCATATTATTAAAAATTTCGAAATGGCTTTTGGAAATTTTCTTCCTTACGCAATGATTTGTAGTTTGGCAAAAAATCTTTCACAAGTTGGTCTTACTATGGGCAAGTATTGAATTTTGTTTCCGAAACGATAACCAGTAATTTTGTTTAGAGTTAAAACTCATTTCTATGGTATATGTAAATCTTTTTAGTTTTTATTATATTTCAAAAGTTCCTTTTCTTATGCCATAAGGCATGTGTAAAATAATCTTATTTCCTTGTATTATTATTATTAAACCATTCAGAAGAAGCCTTTCTGATAATTGATCACTGAAACTTACGCCGTACCTTTCTGTTAATTAGAAAATAACTTTGGATAATAAAATAAATGTATTAGAAAAGTATCATATTATTAAAATATTTTTTTAAATATATTAAATTAATGTATTAGAAATCTCTGTAATTTAAAGCAAGCTTTCGTTCTTCAACTACATGTCCATTTTCGATACCCAAAGGCTAATTCCATCATAATAACTTATCTTTTACCCGGTCATTATTCAGTGAAACCTTTCTATTTGAAAATTCTGTGATTATCCTTTGTAATAAAGGCCCAAGATACAACCTCCACCACCTGCGAAATGCATGGCTTTTTTTGTACAGGATCTCTGTGGATGTTACTGGAAGGCACTAAATAGTATGTTCAAGCACTAAATAGGCTTCCTTATTCTCTGTTTGTTATTTAGTGTGTGATATACTTTTGTGTATGTGTATTTGATAGTGTGTACATATATATATATATATACTTTTGCCTACCATTGGAAATAAAAATATATGCATTACAAATCTGAGTTATTAATCACATTAAAGGCTGTTTACACCTTTCATTCCAAAACAGATATTCAAATTAAATACATTAGGCAATTTGTATTTATCTACATTTGTTTCAATAATAATGTTTTTGTTGGCATTAATTTCTCTAAGTAATTTAAACTTGAGGTTGTTTAAGGCCATTTTTTATCTATTCATTTATTGAAATATTTACATTTATTACTTCTTATATATTAATATTTACATTTATTACTTCCCCCCATTAGATAATCCAAGAATTTTATATATCTTATAATTTATGGTATAGGCTTGTATATATGCAATATGAATTTTTTTTATTAATTTTCCAGAAGAAAAAAATTCTTATCTTCTACTTGTTATCTCATTATCGAATTTTTTTATAAGGTATTTCTCCTGCCTTCGTAGCATGCCTCGGCACATATTCGAGAGGTCCATGGTTTTAGTCGCGGAGAGCGCATTGCTCGTTTTTCACATCTCTCAGCTTCCAAAAAAATCCTAATGTCTCTACAATGTCTTCTTCAAAATAAACAAATAATCTGATGGAGTGAAAATATTTTGGTCATTAAAACTTTTTAATCACTGCTGTTTACATCTACATTTCTTTTTTCACATAATTTGAAGTTTTCAAGTAGTTTGAAGGTTTTCAAACTAAGTTTCAGAGAAATTTTAGATATCGTGCAACTCCTCTCGGGCATCTTCAAGTTAAAATCAAAATTTAAAACTATTTTTAATATCACTGGACATGCAATAGAATAAAAATATTTTTTTATTTTAAGTTTTTGTTACAAAAAATATTAAGCAGATCTGTTTTTATGATTAACATTATAATTAAATAATGATTTTCTTTTCACTTTCTGCATAAAATGCACAAATTTTGTATTTCAATTCTTTTTTAACATTTATTTTTTTGAGGATGGAAATGCTTCTCTCTAAAAAATTACAATTTTAGAGTTTTTTCTGAATTTACAGATTTGAAGACAGTTGGATAGAAAAGCCACAATTTTTTAAATGGAGGAATAAATACAACCCTGGCTTTTGTTATGTTTTATGCATTTAATAAATTTCCGCCCGACTGTTTATTAATTCTACCTAACACAATTAATCGATACGTGTTTCTAATATAGAATTTTAGCATCAATTCTACATCATAACATGAGTAATCTTTTTTTAATTGAATTTTATCAATATTAACAAAATACTTTGGCACTATGAACCGAGAATTTTTTCCTTGACTTTTATCTTTTAATACTTTAGGAACTGGTCATTGATTTACATCTATAATAAAAGAAATAAATGCTTGTATGAGTTTTAACATATTGTTAAAAATGCAATAAACTTCAGCTCCTTTGTTGCATGAATAATGTTAAACTCCCTGTTAAGTACTTTTTTAGCATCTTCTATGTAACAGTATAGACTCTATGATTATTCCTTAAAATTGGAAGTATCAGAAATAGATGTAAATATGTATTGTCTTCTGCATTAACTTACAAAAATAAAAGTGTGAATATCTGAATGGAATTATATAGAAAGAGTTACAGGACGCTATGTTGTCATGATGGTCATTCCACTATACAGGAAGTATCAAATCAAACAATAAGTGCAGGAAAAGATTCAGTAAGAGTATATACTCTCTTCTGAAACAATACATTTGGCTGTAGTTGTTCCACATGATATTCCTATACGATATCCCAAAATCTTGGTAAATAACTTTCTAAACCAAGATTACAGTGTAAAAAAAGTAGTGGAAAAATGTTATAGTCATGTAACTGGGCTACCATACATAAAAATTAAGCAGTGTTACAAGTGTTTTTATCTTAACTGCCTGTTACAACCAAATAACAAGCTATGTGAGAAAGAACATGCAGTGTCAGTACAGCTGGATGATCCCTTTTACAGAGTTGCTAATTTGAAAACAAGTTAACCTGTAAAACTACCCTTCATACTGGTTTGCTTTAGATTCATTTGGTAACAAATATGCCATTAAAGTCTGTACCAATCAATCAATAAACCTTGTTACAAGCAAGTTTTTGTTTGCAGGATGCTGTTCATAATTGGCTTTCTTTTGGTGGTATAGCAACAGCGAAGGGAGAAAGATTCCGGGTAATTTAAATTCAACTAACATAGCAAATTCCAATCTTCTGTAACTTAATAATTTGATATAGCTTTATTTTTCAGAATTTTATTCACACCACTATTTCATCCATTGCAGACAAATTCCACAAGTGCATATTTTAAAATTAATTTCACATTTAAAAAAGTATGATTTGTTTATAAATGATTTTTTATAAAAATAAAAATGAGTTATAAACATCATTGTAACTTGGATAAATACACACACAAAAAAAGGGGAAAAAAACATATAAAAATGGTGATGCTGCTGATTAAAAACTGAAGAATTGTTATATGCACATACACATGGTTGATACAGTTTTGTGCATCCTTTGAAATTTGTTATGGTAATATGGTAGGAAAAAAATTTTTTGTTATTTTGTATTAAAATTATTAAGGTTTTGACGGCTATGCTAAGTTACACAAAACAAGGTAACTACAGTAGGAGCTATGTACCTTAGGTAAAAGGATGCCTTTGAGAAGGTATTTCTATGAGAAATTGACTTGTATTCACATAATACATAAGGAAAAACAGGAAAATCAGCTATCCCATTCACCAGTATTTGTACCTGGATCAAACATCCAGTGTTCAGCTCTTATCTGCTAGCCTACTGGTACCAGTCAAAATAGACAGTAATGTAATATTATACAAGCTAAGTAGCATTGACTTATACATCTCTAAAGAAATAAATACATTTCAGAAAACCTGTTTTAATTATAAGATTATTTTGAAAAACGTTGCTCGTTATAAAACTAAAGAATGAATTTTCTTTACACACTGACTGTTAAATTATTATATTTCAAATCAACAGACTGCATTTATACAATAAGACAGGATGAAAAATACAGTAGTCATTGAGGCAATTGTTGAGTTTCTGAAGAAACAATAAAAATTTTCAAATCTATCATAGTATACCCTGTTTAATGTTTAATATAGTATGGAAGTTTTTGTAAAGCATCAGCTATTTAAAAAAAAAGCATGCAGTAGCTGTCAATGAAACCAAATAAAAATCAAACAGAACTCTATTACACGTTATGCAACAAAATTAATGAATATGAACGTCTATAAACATTTTTTTTTTCTTTTTTTTAACTGGGACCAGATCTGGAAACACCAACTAGATCTTAGGCAATAAAATTAATAAAAATTTATGTTGATAAGTACTTAAGAACAAAATGGCCGAACTTTCAACTAGATAACCAAATAAAGTGTTTGCGTTCTAGAGGATTTTATTTACTTTACATACATACATACATTATCTTTACATTTACTTTCATAACTGGTATAATACATAACATACTCTTATCATCGAATGGTTATGATTTTCTATAGTAATAAGCAAATTTTTTTAACAGTTTCTACTTCGTGTCTGCAAAGTATTCCTTTAAATTGCAAGGTTTCGCGATATTAATTTTCTTTCTGACAAAGTTATACACGAATCCAAACATTAAAACCTTCGTAATCGATAAACAACGGCCATTTCATTATCGGTGGCAAAAGTCTGCCTATCGATAGTAAAAGGAAAGTTTGGGCCATCCGAAAAAGCGGCGACCCCTTGCCTCTTCGTCACTATTAAATTCGTGAAACTGATCTGACTGTAAGTTCAGATCAAGAAGACTAACAACAAGAACAGAGCACGTTTCCAATAGTTACGCATGATTAATTTTTGGTAAAATGCATAAATATATTCCTCATTCACATTGTAGAGTATACATTTAGTTTTACTAACTAGTTATTTTATGCTAATTATCTTCGCTGGTTTTCTCGCTTCCATTTTCCTGCCGGAATGCTAATTTCTAGTTCGCGCGTATTAAAACCAGGTAGAAAAAAGGTAGTATTTAAAGGAAGGTTTTAGTGGGTAGAATTACAGCTCGTTTCACCTACTGAAGGCCACGTTTGCTATTTGATTCTCTTGGATTTTCGTGAGAGCTTATTATCTGTGGCATTCTCGTAATTAGGCTTGTCACGCCGACATTAGGTTTTTCAGACAACTTGCGCGTTTTGTGTCTGTGTAGCCTTTGGATAATTACAATTAACTTATTTTTGGTTCTCTTATGTCTTAAGTTAAGCCTGGTTCTGTATGCACAAGCAGTGCCTTCTATTAAACTTACCAAAAAGAATGACATTTTATAACAACCAAGAAAGAGCTCCGAATTTTTTAAATATTCTGAGATTAAACATTAATCAAAGGATAGATATTTTAAGACGGAACTTATAAGGTATTTTCCCCCTCCTTTCTGCATGCCTTCGTGGTGTAACGGGAGCACTCTCGGCGCATATTCGAGGGTACCAGGTTCGAGTCTCAGCGAAAGCATTGCTCATTTTTCACGTCTACAGAAAAAAAAAAAAAAAAAACTAATGATTCTACAGTGGCACCCAAACTAAAAGATGGTGGATGATGATTCTTCATCACTATGATTTGGCGACTGAATCCCCTAATCCCCAGTCGCCCTTTAAAAGGGGGTACCTATCTTCTCTCTCCTTTCTGCATCCCTAAATAGCTTCGAACGCGAATTGCTTTAAGGACTGGCAATAACGGCAGAGTAAAGCTGTTTCATATCGCGGAGACCATGTCGAGTAAAGCTGATGTGCGAATGCGTTAAGTGAACTATGTGAATTTATTGTAAAAACTGCGCTTCTCATTACTGACCAAACCTCGTATATTAAATGACAATTAGAAAGGATACGAAGATAAATAATGTAAGTATTTGTGCTTACATTATTATACTCGTTTATATGTATATTAATGTAAGTATTTGTGCTTACATTATTATACTCGTTTATATGTATATTAATGTAAGTATTATACTCGTTTATATTTCATTGCATATTGTTTTTATCTGTCTTTTATTATTGTGCATTTGTTATTGTTTATTTTTTAGCTGCTTTGTGTCTTACTTTATTATAACTGTGTGTGTAATTCCTTGTTGTAACAACTTTATGCTTTTTGTGTAACTTTTAATTTACTCTAATGACTGTAATATCAAATCTTTAATGTGTTAAACACTTCGTAACACCTGTCACCAGTGCAAATATGCTTTAGAATTATGTAAATAGTATAAATAGAGCTTTAAACATCGCTTTTTGAAAACCCCCTAAGAGAAATGACAAAACTTTTTGTCGCTACTAAAAATTCAGTGAAGTCCGCCCTTGTATAGTGAATGAACTTGCTGTTCTCTCTTCGTTTTGAACATTCAGTGGTCTGCAATTTAGGACATAATCAACACTATATTATTCTATGATAAGGGTGATTGTAGCGATACGTTTTAATTAAAACTTTATAGTTGTTTGAAACTATTGTTAGCAGAAACTGCTTTTAATTGTTTCTTCATTTGCAATAATCATCACTGTCTGGAACTGCAGCAAATGTCCAGCATTAATTTTCATCCGGCTCTTTTATTTAAAACAATAGGCAACAGTATGTTTGACATTATGGTAATTCTATTGTATTATCAGGTTCAATGTTTCTTCTAACCTTCTTCGGAAACATACAATGACCTGACTAGAACAGAGAGCTTACTAAAGCTATGTTCACTAATTGTAGTAAGTAGACAGGATACAGACGAAGGGTATACAAAACCCTTTATTTTTTCTTTATATACAATGACTTCCGTACTTCGGAATACAATGACCCTCCACTCGGGGTCTAACTTAAAAGATATCAAAATAAAACTAAACTCTAATTTAACTTTAGAATAAGATTGGCCTTATAATAACAGGAAGCGTATGTAGCACAGAGACTGTGAACACTACAATACGTTTAATTTATCAAGAGGATTAAAACCTCTGGCCTGGAAGGCAAAGTAGCAACTGCGTAACTTCTAAGGTAAGCGGCCTGCTTCGAACTCACGGCTTCCTCTCTTCTGCTTGGCAAAAAGGCCACACTTAAATACTTGGCGTTCGCCAGACAACTTTGCATAAACTCCTTCACGCTTATAATTCTGGCCGGAAGTAGAAAATAAGAAGTGATAGTAAAGATTTAAAATAAAATAAACGTTAGTAAAACTTAAGATCCTTACAGTATTAGTAAAAACTAATAAGCCCCTAATTCTCAAACGAATCGGATAATGCTTTAAATTAAAATGGCCAACAAACGTACCTCTGCTCTGAACAACGTTCTCATTATTCTCATTTTCGAAAACATTACATGTAAACGTAAACACTGATCAACTGAGTGAGTCTGCAGCGGTTTAAAATCGAAATTTCAATTAATTTTCATCTTCTTACGTACATATGCACATTTTTAAACCTTTTTAATGTTTCTGATATTTTGCGTAATCCCAGCTAATGTCCAAGTTAAAATAATTTTTATATAAGTTCGGAATTCCCCCACACACACAAAAAAAAAGGGGGGAAAAAGAAAAAGAAAGAAAACCAAAACAAATAAAATGCGAAAAATAAAATGCGTTATTGAAATTATTTTTACATTGTTTCTTTTTACTATATAAGGAAGTGTGCACTTATTATTTCTGGAACACTGTTAACTGCAGCTATACGTCCACGCCACACATACTTTTTTTTCTTTTCAACTTTCCGAATTATGTTAACCAAGATGCTTATGTCGCTGCTAATGATAGAAATAATAACTAAAGTACGCTGAGGGACTTGAAAGGTCGGAGAGGTCAACATAAATTTTTTGTTTTCTGAAGGCATAGTTCGTCAAGAATGCTTCGGCTTTCAAATGTGGGGTTCCACCCTTTTATCTAATAACTAAATGTGGAGAAACCAATGAACAGCTAAGCGAATAATCGCTTTAATTCAGGAACAGAGATGTAAACTCAAGAAGGGTTAATTACCCTTTAAAATAAAAGATAAACAGTCGGCTCCTTTCTCAGGGCGTACAGCAAAGCCTCCACTTGGGCTTAAACTCAAAAGTGTAAAAATAAGAGCTTAACTAAAGAGATGTAGCCGAAGCTATAACTAGTTGGCTCCTAAATAACGAATTAGCTAGCGAAGCTATCAAGTGCCCGTAATACGGCCGAGCGTAGTAATAGCTTATAGAGACGTGGCCAAAAGACAAACGCGCGCTAGTCAGAAACTCTGATGCTCTCTCTCGAAGTTCCAGGTTCTGCTAGTCGCCACCATTAACATGCTAAATGCATGTTGTTTTCCAGCTATCATCTCTCGAAGTAAGTAGAACTTGGACTTCAATACTATTCTTACTCATTTGCGTTAAACGCGATACTAAAAACACATTATGGTAGGAAAATGTAAGCTGAAATTAGGAGATATAGGAAAGGGAGCTTAAAAATAACTGTTAAAAACTTAGGATAAACTTTACACATTTGAAAATGTAAATTTTATAATAATAAAAAATCTTCCTTTCTTTCTATACTATACGTAAATGTAATCATGAAGATGCCCTTTAATTTTATCAAGAGCTGAGAGTATTGAAGATACACAGCCAGCTTTCGGTATCTGAAGCGCAAATTTTTATCGAAATTCATCAAAATGATATTGTAAAATTTCCTCAAAAAACATTTGGGAGATATCAGTATAGCAGCTGAAATTATTAAATAATTAAATGATCATGTTTTTACTGAACACCTGTGTCTAACATGCTCCATAATCTGAACTTCATTTCCGCAAAATTGGATTAAACTTTAAATGCTTAACAAATGCTATTGTTGCTTTATTTGACATCGATTCAGCGCCTCAATACCTCACATTTTATATGTTAAAAAGTGAGCTTCAGTATTTCATTTTATTTGCATAACATTCTAATTATATTTCCCTCTTTGAATGCATAGAATGCTTTTCATCTTACGCATATCCTACGTGTATTTATTTTTACATGAATAAATATGTCTTTATTATTGCCTTTATTGTTGCAAATGTGTTTACTGTGTGCTCATATTTTGAAATATCTGATTTACAGGAAAACAAACCTGTGCCTGAACCTGCAGCAGATGGTAACTTGTTTTTCATTTTTTGTTTGCATTTTGTAGCAAATGTTTTCTTTCCTGAATGATTGCTTAATTAATATTCACAGCTCACGAAAAGTTATTTTTTCTGTAAAAATAATTACCTCTTTTTCAGGTGGGCAGTTAAAATAGTACAGTACTTTTCATTTAATTTCATAATTATAAAAGATATATTTACTTTGCAATATATATAAAAATGTTGAATTTAATACCTTTCTAACAAATGCAGGATAAATAACGTGTTTGTAACTACATCTAGTATCAACAAATATGTTCTATATTCATTGTTATATTGTCACATTAATTTTTCTTCTTTTTGGTGGTGAGGGGACTGAAAGCAATTAAATTTTCTCCAAAAATCTTATATTACAACATTTCTTTAAATTACAACATAAAAAACACTTTGGTTAGCTTCGCTTAGTGTATTTTTACATCTTTAAATATTAAGTAACTTATAATAACCCTATTGAAACATACTATTGTGTCCTTTCCTTAAATAACATTTTAAAATAAGATTCAAGTACATTTGAACTCCCATCAAATATTGTAAATACACTGGTCTGCAAAATCAGGAGAATCTGCAAATTATATCTATTTTTACGAAAATAATTTAACCAAAGGTACTAATTGTAACACCGAAGAATTATGCAAATGTTCAGAGTCGTATAAATAATCATACAAATCCGTGTCCGCGGAGCTGTGGTTGTGGAGGTGATATAATCCCAAGAGAGGTTTTCGAAAATTTGTGTGCTCAGGAGAATATTTTGATAGCATACTTATAATTATTTTAGAGTGCATATCATTAAAATGAAATATGTATAGAACCATTTATTGCAATTATTTCTTCTTTTCATATACTGATGTGATTATATGATGAAATAAAAAGTGAATTACTTTCAAAATTTCCTAATTTTTTGAACTGATGTTTCTTAATTAGTGATCTTTCTGTACATTTAATGCATTGTGATTTATTAAAATATATTGATAAAATTTTAAATTAGCAATTAAATGCTAAACATTTTTTCGAAATTTATGTTTTGCAATGAAAGTCAATGTACTTCATATTCAATACTTATTTGATTTACGTGATGTTTAATATTTAAGAGGTCCTAATTGGAATTCATTCTGTTGGCATTTGTGGTTCTGATATTCACTGCTGGAAAAAGGGGAGGATTTGCAGTCTAACTTGTGAAGGTCCTTTGATATTAGGACATGAATCGAGTGGTACTATCGTAAAAGTTGGTGATAAAGTTCAAAACTTAAAACCGGGTATGTTTTATACTTTATATTTATATATTAGGTTTTGTTCTAAAACTATTTTCAATTTACTGTAACATTGTTTATAACAGTTCTTTTTCTCTCATACTGAAAATACAATATTTTCATGCTCTGTTTACTTTATAAGAATTTTAGGTCTTCTTATCTAATTATACAAACAAAAAACAAAACAAAACAAAAAAACCCTTAAAATGTTTCTTCGTGCCACTCAAAAGTTAGATAACTGTGACATGCGCTGGTTGAACTCCTGCATTCATCACGACTATATTCTGGAAAAAAAATGTCAAAAGGAACAGCACGGAACTCTTTTGTTCGATATGATAATATTCGTGGATTGTGGGGGAAAAGCTAAATCCTATTTTGTTCTTTCTGAATGCAAAAATAAAAGGTAACTTAAGCAGTTCAACTTTATTTGTAATATATAGGAAACAATATTACGTAATTTTGCCAAACGATTAACATTAATTTGTAATTTTGCATAACGACATAATGTGCTAAATAAATACTACAGAATTGCTCACTGATGAGTTTCAAAATAGTATTTACATGATTTCAGAAATAAGATATCTTGGCATATCCATTAATACAGGTAGAAATAATTAGTATTACATATAATTAAGAATTTGTATGCAAGTATCGTATTGTCGTTTTAAGAAATTAAATAGACTTGTGAACTAAATCTCTTAGATTTACACCTACGCTTCTACTATTGGTCAGTATGAGCTGCCAAAGGCCCAAGGGAGGAAACTGATATGTTGCAGTTGTGCTCTGAGACAATCTAGACACATTTGACAACCATGACACATTTCAGACATGTTTTACATCATTATGTTGTGGAATTTGTGATTGGAAATTCATTTGAATTATTTTGGCTTTCATGTTATTCATACTACAGAAAAAAATCAATGACCCCAGAAATTATATTTAATTAAGGAAAACTTTAGGTCTCTAGAGTCAGAAAAATGTTAGGTCTATAGAACCCTAAAAACCCTTTTTCGACAAGAGATCATCTATATATATATTTGATCAGTAACAGAATCTTCGTTGCAAATATGTAGATCAGTGAAGTCAGTTATTATGATGTTTTCTGAGATAGTACATAACTTCACCAAAAGATGGCCCTCGCTTAAGGTGATTATGAATTGGTGTCCACCGAAAACATCGCGGAAGAAAACGTCACACATAAAGCAACGTAACGCGAAAAGGTTACGACCGAAAACATCGCAACAAAAACGTCACGGAGAAAACAACGCAAGGCGAAAACGTCGTGGCACAAAACATCTTGGGAGAAAAGAAAGCAAAGAAAAACATCGCAGTTCTAAAACGTCGTGGTGCAAAATATCGCTGTCGACAAAAAAGAGGTTCCAAAACTTTTCGCAGTTTAAAAACATCATCGTTGAAAATATTGGGGTAAAAAATAAAGCACGTACAAATCATCACATAACGGTAACATCGCACAAATGCGTGCCAAACCAAAAGAACCAAATAATAAGAAAGAATATATTTCCATTTTACATCACGTGCATTTATAGCTGAAATAGGTAAACAAAGTGGCAGTAAGCATGAAATCACATTTATTTGATAATTTCCCCCTGAGCCATCTACACATTCAAGCATGCTTAACTCTGCCTACCCTGATTGACTAGGGTTAAACCTTATTCCCCGAGTATGAAAGGAGTTATTTTCTTTCATGCCTTAACACTATTACAATAATGATGACTACACCATCGCGTGAATGCTGCCTTACTGGTCTTCGGACTAGTAACACTTCGTATTGGGAAATATTGAACCAAAAGAGCATCATTTACAACATAAATACTAGACAAGAAGTATTTCATGAATACATGCACTTAGTAGTTCTACGGAGAGTCCATTTTTGAACTCAACACTCTATATATTTAAAATTTTTCTTAAAGAAGATAATTTTAACTATGAATATGTAGAATTGGACGTACACATAAAATTTATGCAAACATTTTCTACCTTTCAAACAGCAAAATACCACCTAAATTTAAATTATTTTCATCGCCTTTAAGCTTGTAGAGACATTAGGTTATTTCGAAGCAGGAGAGAGGAAAATGAGCAATGCCCTCGCCAGGGCTCGAACCACGGACCTCTCGAATACGCGCCGAGCGTGCTGACCACTACACCACGAAGGCATGTTAAGAAGGCGGGAGAAACACTTTATGAGTTTAATCATTTTTTAAATGTTTGAATAGGTATGCATATGTCATCAAAGATAATAAATTATTCCCTTTGGAATTTTTTCTTCTTGCAGACACTGGCGGCTTAATTTCTTTTTTTAGCTGTGCTTGCAGTCTATTAACTTTTGTTATAGTATTTATGCTGTTCGAATATGATTTTATGCTTTTTATTTAATACATGATTTCTTTCGTGTTTGATTAGTGAATTTTACTTCCAGTTTCTTATGTTTGTCATAGTTACATGCAACACTGGGATAAATTACTGTTTCCATTTTAAATTTTTTCTAGCAATTCATTTAGTGTGTTTTGATTTCAGGAGATCGAGTTTGCATCGAATTCGGTAGACCCTGCAAAACGTGCGAATTTTGTAAAAGTGGACGCTATAATCTTTGTGAACTTACGAAATTCGGTGCACCTTTCGATGGATCTCTTTCACAATATTATTGCCAGATAGCGGACTTTTGTTTCAAGTATATGATTTTGTTTAAATTATCATTTCATGTTAGATTTAATGTTTTCAAAACAGGACTATTTTACAGTTAAGTTCTAATTAAGCAAAATATTGTTATTTTAATCAATTCTCATAATGAATATGCTCATATATGTTGTTTTAGCTTTTGTGGCTTAATTAAGAGGAACAAAAGAAATTATAATAATGTTATGTTGCATAAGTATGGTAGGGAGATTTCGTAAAAACGCGAGTCAGATTGTCGGTTTTAGCACCGGTAGTACAGTTCATTTGTCGGTAGTACAAAAGTTATTTAAAAAATTAATTAGTTACAATTATTTTAAATTTAATTATTTTAATGTAGAGATATTTGTGCAAAAAATGAACTATTAGAATACAGTAGGAAAAGTACTTCAGTATGAAATGAGATCTTTATCAAATGTTTATCATTGAGTATGATTTAGTATAACAATATACGTATAGCAATATAATGTAATATATAAGAATGTAGATTGTTTAGATGCTATGCCTTGAAGTAATGGTCATTATATTTTGGGTATGGTTAATCTGATCAACGACCTATAGTGGCCATTTTTTTGCTCCATTCTGATAAAAGGGACTAAGAGGAATGTAAAGAAAAGTGTTATTTCATCTGATTATTCACTGTAGATAATTCTACATAGATATTGCTTCAAATAGCAACAACAAAATTCGTTAACTAGAAAAATATAATAATAATAAAATAATTAAGGATATATTATTAGGCATCTCGCACTTCCGCATTTTAGCAACACCTCCTAACTGTTAGCTCTGTTGTAACTCCTAGTTGTTGATTTCACATCTTTAGCATCTTGCTTGCCACTGACTCTCAGAGCACAGACAGCCCTTCTAGCCGAATGACGCAGGGAATATATAACACTCCCCAACTAAATTCACATAAGTCACTTACCATCCATTTTCATTAAAATTTACATTTAGAAACTATTTAAATTTACATCAGATACAAAGCTTCAAAACTGTTCACAATCAATTGATATACAAACACAAATTGCATTTTTTAACATTTTAAATAAAATCATCCAAATATTAAGCTTTATACATACGTATAAACATATCAGCTTTTTCTTTCGTCCATTGTAGAGATATTAGGTATTTTTGAAGCAGGAGAGATGAACAAAAGAGCAATACCCTCACCGGGACTCGAACGACGGACCTCTCGAATACGCGTCGAGCGTGCTGACCATTCCACTACGAAGGCATGCTAAGAAGGTGGAATAAATGCCTTATAAGCTCACTATTGGCTTTTTTGAAAGCTTTGGGAGTATCAGAGTATATGGGACAAACTCCTCCGGGAAAACGAAATCATAGGTATCCTAATAGTAAAGAATGAGCACTTATGTTCGCAACTACTTTTAATTGAATACCTTTTGTCACTGCACAGCTGAATATAAGTAAATAATAGTTTGAATTAAAATCACGTACAAAAAATTGCCCGGCGATGTCTACAACCCATATATCAAATGGTGGATGTTCTTGAATTCTATCAAGCGGTAAAATGGCAACCATCTGCGTTCGAGATTTCACACTGAATCGGCTGCAAATCAAACTGTTATTTAGCACAAAGCGACGACCTTTGACAACCAAAAATTATTCTTGTAAATGAATTAAAGTTGCATTTTAGTATGAGAATCATAAATGAATACCTCAACAAATTTATTATTAGATGGAAGAAACCAAGTATGCTTGGCTCTCACATTATTACTTGAGAACTGTAAAGGCCCGTTCAAGCAAAGTAAATTATTGTCATCAAGTTCAGAATTCAAACTGAATATGCGTGAAACTCTGTCAAATTACCTTGAGAACGAAGCTAGATAATTTCTGCAGCATAATGTTTGAACTGAGTAGCTTTGATTCAAAACCGCAAAATTCTTTGAGTTTTGAAGCACAAATAGGTCTATTTAATTTTGAAGAATTAGGTTTAGAATGATGCACAAACCTTTTAATCTACGCTGTAACGGAAATTAGTCTACTTAATTTACTGAAGTCACTAATGTCAAGTAACGACAGAGTTAAGTTTCCATCACCTGAACTGGTTACCATGGAATTAACTGGCGCAGTCTGTCTCTTTTTCACTAAATATCTTCGTCACAAATAACATCAAGAATATGTAGCGATACCTGACTAGGCCACGAGTGAAGTACTTTAGACAACCAAGCAGGCCCTGACCACCACAGAGAATTTGACAGGATCCTCCTGGCCAATTTTTTTCTTGTAATGAGGTCTACAGATTTGTAGGAGCCATTGCAATGGTTCCAATACGTTCAGTGACTGCACTTCATCCACTCTGTTGGTTACAAATGTTTTCCATTGTTTAGATGATCCTTTCAACCAATGAAGAGGTATTCGAGAGTCATTCCTTAGGAAAAATTTCTTTCGCGAAACCAGGAAAGAAACCTTGTAAATAATTTCCTAAACTTTCATTGAAGAATGTTTCCATTAATTTTAATCTTGCATGCACACTTTATTTTGGTCATTGAAATTAAAGTACCTTAGGAACGCAAAACTTACCTATGCTTTGAAACTGATGTCACAAAATGCATGAAAAGATACTTCAGTTATTTTTTGCCCTTTCAAAAACTTTTTTTTTTTCAGTAGATACTAATTCAAAGGATTTTGTTCGGCATTTTTAACATAAGAAGAACTTTTCTCTAGCTCTGGCTAAGTTTAAGAATTTTGTCATGTAAGAATTTATAATAGAGTCATTTCTACCATTATTTTGTTTTAAGAGTTCAAGACATGAATCATAGTTCTCCTCATTTATTTCGAAACCAGAAAGAACATTATACGCAAGGCCAGAAAAAAAGGGATTTTAAATGTTGGAATTTTTCAAATTTTGTAAGAAAATTATCTATACCAGTTGCACTATCAAAACAATTTAAGAATTCCATAAATTTGCTAGAATTACCAGAGAATTTGGAAATGTCTAATTTTGGTAATTTTAAACTTTAACGGTGTTTCCTGAAATGCTAAATGTATTAAGAACTGAAGGAGTCCACTGAACATTTTCTGGTTTTAATTCTTAAATTTTGCTCTTTAGTTTAATCTTAGTAGATTATATTCTTCCTCATTTTTAATTCACTTTTCAGTTTTTTCGGATTGTTTATGAGTGCTTCTACCTCTAAATCGTAGCTTTCCAGAATCTGTTCTTTCGTTTCTAAAAACTGAAATAATTCTGATAATGAGTCTTCGGTAGCTTCATGAAGCTTGAACTATTGTAACTAGTTTTGTAGCAATGGTGCGAACGTTACACATCTTTTCAAATATTTTTGAAAGCTTATCCCTGTTAACTCAGCATTTGTAAGTTTAAAGAAACCTTACCTCTACAGTCAGAAATATAGAAATTTGTAATGTGTCCAAACTTTTCAGAATTACGTAATCCAACAGCTAACTACTTCCGATATTTTCTTTTTCCCAGATTGCTTCCAGGGCATTATGCGCCAGTATTTCATTCAATGATTCAGTATAGCTAATGGTATCTTCCTTTAAATAACAACAACAAAATTTATTAACAACAAAAATATAACAACCATTAAATTACTGAAGATATAGCATTAAGCCTTTAGCAACTTGCCTGTCCTGCACCGACAACGCTCTCTAACCGAATGAAGTGGGAATTATATAACAGATGCTGAGTTAGCCATTTGATCGATCCATACAACATTCGCAATCCCCCGAAAAAAAGAACAAAACGGGAATTGTAACGAATTCTCTGAAGCATATTTACAGGATCATAACAGGTTGTAAAACGAGTGTGTTTCTGCTCTTACATCTCTGTGTTGCATCTCGGGATCTTTTATCAGTCAGTATACGCTTAGGTTTTTCACTTTTCGGCATAGTGATGCCTTGTGTATTTATTTAAGAAATGTCTTCTCTCCCCCGAAAAAAAGAACAAAACGGGAATTGTAACGAATTCTCTGAAGCATATTTACAGGATCATAATAGGTGCTTGGTTCTCCTCATAGCAAATAAAGCTTTGTGCTTGTTCGCTGATCAGTGCTATACTATATGTAAAGTTGCCAGCAACACTTCTAAGTAAATATTTTATTGTTTGTATTCCAGTCTATGTTTTCATACATTATGAATATTTAACAAACTACAGATGTGATTTATTTATTATTTATGAATTCGATTTATTTATGGAAGTTTTGAAAACATACATTGATTCAAAAATGCGTATAGTTTTAGCATTTTCAAGTAGCTGCTTATCATATATGCTACAAGTAGTCTTAAATTTTAAATTTATGAAATATTTTTTAATTTTAGGTTGCCTGATAATGTTACACTGGAAGAAGGTGCCTTGATTGAACCACTTGCTGTTGCTGTTCATGCTTGCCAAAGAGCTGCTGTTACTGCTGGAAAGTCAGTTTTAATCTGTGGAGCTGGTTCGTGTTAAGGATTTAATTAATTTTTTCTTTATATTATTATTTAAAATTTTGGTAGAACTTCGCATATTTAAAAATTTTCCAACTATCAAATACTTGGCATGAATCAGAGCGTGTCAGATACATTCAAACTTCTTGAAAAAGCACTGCATATGCATGCCAAAAAGAAGTAATGATTTATCTCAAAAATAACACATCAAAATATATAGAAATATTTCCGATTTTGAACAAGTTTATATTCTATACAGATTTCTATTTCGTACACATTTTTACAAATTGTCATATTTTTCACGCACAGGTAGTTTTCTTTTTTAATTTTTATTTTTTATCAAGCACAATTATACATAGGGTGTCCTAGAAAAACGAAATAACATTGCATTAGGTATCCAAAAATTGTCGTCAAACAAAATGTTGTAGTTCTAGAGCACCATTGAAATGCTTCTAGTGCCCTTCTTTGTTTAAGATATATTCGATTTCGGAATCCCGCAATGCTATCTCCGGCAGTTCGAATGAAAGACTACCTATTATATATTCTGATGTCTGTTGATCACTAGACTTGAAATCTGTCGATTTTCTTCTAATGGAGCCATGAGAAATCAATCACATACCAGATCTCCTTCAAGCAAACTCAGAGCGCACATTCAGTTAACCTTCGACAACAAACACCTGGCGTCGTAACGCCGGGTCAGGTGTCCCAATCCCTAATCCAAAGATCCAAGGATCATATTGATGTCAATGATGCGTATTTGAGCACTGACTGTGAGCTGCATTATAAAGGATATTAAAGACCTGTGACTTCATAATGGTGTTTCTCAATTCGTTTGCAAGAAGTAACAAGACTGGATTTTGAAGTTGTATATCTCTGAAACGAAATGATGTACCGCATTATCGAAGAGGCGTTTTGTTTCTCCTAACCTCCCGAATATGCCACGCAACGTCCCACATTGTTTGGAACATCTTACACATTCTTTACTACAGAATTAATATTCTTTCACATTTATGTAAAGTATTTAAGGACAATTTTAAACAGTGTTTGAACATAAAGAAGCATAAGAAATGTTAGAACACAATACTTTAATTACAATATCAAAAGAATTCTACATTTCTAAATAAATTTTAATTTTAATTTTAAAAATATAGCAATTTGAAGAATAAAATGGCTTTTTTGTACCATAATAACAAAAACATCCGAGTTTCTGTAACAGTCATAACAGCTGATAATGCCATTGTTGCTTTTAAGTATTGAAATGGATTTCTAAAGCAGTTCTGCTGCGCTTCATATATGCTGCTTTTCGTTAATTGCATAATGATGAACCAAAAGTTCAGTTATTTCTAAATTTTAAAGATATCTAGTTCATATAAGATACAAGATTGTCAGAGATAGAGTAAAGGTCTATAATCCTAATACAGTAGAATCCTTTTAAGCGGCAGCAACGGGACTGAGGTCAACGGGACTTCAGGAGAGGTTTTTACGGATAGCTGAATATATATTTCTATAATTTACTTATTCATATTTTGATATGCCATGTGTAAAAATTGCATAATTGCATATTCATATTTTGATATGCCATGTGTAAAAATTGCATAATTGCATATTCATATTTTGATATGCCCATGTGTAAAATTGTCAGTTGTTGATCATGTTTTTTTTTATACATCGGCTACAAATAAATAAATAATATAAAAAATAATACGGATAATTTCTTCTTAATGTAATGACATATAATTTCAAATGTCTGCCTTCTTACAGAATTCTCGCCATAGTTTAAAAATTCGCTATGTATACACTGAAGCTTCATAACATCATTATTGATTCAGATGAACATTTCTTGGCAAATCATATGAAAGTTTGCAATCTTTTCTACCAAGCTTCCTGTCACATAACTTTCTTATATGTCATCTTCATCATCATTTTTCCCGTTTTATAATATATGTCTGATTATTTCGTCATCATCTAGACAGAGTGTGATGGAAACAGAATTGTCTATATCCGCCCAAACCTGCATCTCCTCTTCACTTATACCAAACATATCCGAAAATCTAAATATGCATCCAAGATGTGAACCACTGGCACCGAACATGTTTCAAAAGCAAGAGAATCTTTGCCATTCGACTTGTACGAACGTGATCATGGGCCACAAGTTACTCGGAAATCGACGATGTCTTTACATCTTTCCAAGCAAGAGATAACGTAAATCTGGTGCCTCTCGATGTCCATTGCTTATGAAAACCATGGGCATTACTTTACAAATTCACACAGCATCGCATAAAAAGGGATCGGTAGTTCATCTTTATATTCTAGATGATTCCTAAGTGCATTGTTTGGATAAAGCTTGTTACGTAGGGATGTAAAAACGTAACAAATATATTCTATTTTTAAACATTTAGATTGTTAGTCCATTATATATTTTCTTATTTCATAAGCCATAATTTCGGATTTAAATTTAGACCCTCAAAAATGCCGCTAATTCGATATATCCGGCTACAAGTAATTTTACTACACTCCTGTACACGTTATGAAGGGAACAAGTTTCAGATCTAAAAGTCTAAGTAATTAAAATAATTTAATTAGTAGTCCAAAGGAGCCTTCTCCCTGACAGGCTACTGTTTTCGTTTTGCGATTTTGCGTCAAATCACTCTGAATGCCCGTTTCACTGATCAGACTGTTGCCACCAAATATTATCGCACAGTATTATATTTGAGGAAATTAAATAATGAAGAATCTGCATAAACGTATGAATGTTTCTCGCATTGTGATAAAACAACGGTACCTAGAGCCATCAAATTTTGAACGACGCAATCCTACTGCGAATATGGGCATCTAGAAGCCCAAATTTGAAATTTGGAATTTGCTTTATTATCGATTTCAAATTTTGTAAAACTTTAACGAATTTTTAATTAAGAAACTCAAGGATTTCAAAAATTCTAAAGATATGCTCAATTAAATATTATTTTGCGATATTGCTCTTGAACTGAATTTTATGGTTTAAGTGCGAAGAACATGATATTTAATAAATAAACGTAACACACAAAAATGTTAAAAAAAGCCCCTTTGGTCGTAATTTAAAATCCGAAACATTTCAAATTTTTTATTGTATTTTTTGTTTTTGTTTTGTTATTTATATTACATGAAGCTTCTTTCATAAGACTTGTATCAAATACTTTATTTATATAAACTTTTATTCTTTTTATTAATCCCAGATTTTATACTTTGTTAAGACAAATTTCTTTTACCTTACTTAAAAAATATTATAATTTTTATACTATATTATTCTTCAGAAATTTACTTTTCTCTTTATAATCTTTATTACAGATTTGATGTTTTTATTGTAATATATTATTTTATTTTTCATAATTTTGTACGTAATATATTATTTTATTTTTCATAGTTCTTCTTTGATTTTGTATTAGCTCATATAATTTTATCTGTTTCTCCCTATAGCTGTATGAAAGGCGAAATGTGAACTGCAATTTACTAAAATGCGATTTTTACTTCCATTAAAATATACCGATTCATTTAATTTTTTCTAGGAGCTATTGGATTGCTCAATTTACTGACATGCAAAGCAATGGGAGTGACTAAAATTTGCATCACAGGTTTGTATATATGAATGAATTTAAAATATCTACGTTTTATTTATTTTTAGTTCAAAGGGGCTTTGTCCCTGAAGGACTATTGTTTTCGTTCTGTAATTTTGCGTTGAAAATATTAAAAGGCTGTATCACTTTTCAAATCGATGCCACCAAAAACTATCGCCCTGTATGATATTTGAAGAAATTAAATAATGAAGAATCTGCATAAATGTATGTATGTTTGTCGCATTGTGATAAAACAACGGTACCTAAAGCCATCTAATTTTGAATGACGAAATCTTACTGCCAATATGGGCATCTGAAAGCCCAAATTTGGAATTTGGAATTTATTTTAGTATTGATTTTATATTTTGTAAAACTATAACGAATTTTTGATTAACAAACTCATCGATTTCAAAGCGAGCAATGGCAACACTCTACAGGGGGAGACTTTTATCTCCACCGCGCGAAACTGTATATCCGAAATTCTACAGCTACGTTCATTTTTAAATTATTTTGCGACGTTTAAAAAATAAAGGTAACACACAAAACGTTAAAAAAACTGCCCTTTGAACGTAATTTAAAATTTGAAACCTTTCAGATTTTTATATTTTTTAAAAATAGTTTATTTATATCTATTGTTGTTATTTTTTTAATAATGACCGGTAATTGCATTTTGAATCGCATTCTATGCGTATTTTATCTACTTCATAAATAAAGAAAATTGAATACAAAGTATAAATAATTGCATTAAAATTTAAATAAATACAAAAATTTAGCTTTAAAAATCATCTAAAATATTTTTTATTACTAAAGTTAGAAAATTTATTTTGCTTCTCAACTAAAAACATTTATATTTGCTGCTTTTAACTCATAATCCCTGAATTTTTTTTCAAGCCATCTAAGCTGCTTTTAGCTTTAGAGGTAATGGCGGTCTTACTTCTTTGCCCTCTTCTTCGTAATATCCTTAGAGGTACCCTCAGTTTTAGTTTACTTACGTCATGTATGGTCTTACTTGCATTGAGCTGGATACACAGAGTTTCGTGCATTATCAGCAGCTAAATTGTCGAATTAAGGGTTTTTATGCACTGTCATTAGCGACTTCTTATGAATCGGTACACGAATGAAAAGGCGAATATTATCATCCCTCTCTGCATTGTTAAAGAAAGCATGTGTAGAAAAACGAATGCGACCTATAGCGCCTAACCACTTAATGCACAACCATGCATTCTGTGATGAAAACTGCTTATTTTGGTGTGTTATGTCGCCATATAAAGTCTGTTCCGTTAGTTTCGATACTCCTTATTCTTACTGCTTGAAAAAAATTAAACAAAAATTATGTTTCATTTCGCATAAAACGTAATCCATTTCTATCCCAACTAAAATGATAAAATTAATTTAAGTAAAAAACCTAAAATAAGCCTTTAATTTTATTTTTTTATACATTAAAGTAAATAAAAAAGTATTTTTATTCGAGTGATACAAAATAAATTCCCCTTCAAATAAGCTTAAAGTGAAGCATTGCCTTTTACTGGCAAGAATAAAGAATTCTTACTGCTAGCATCAATAGAAAATGAAAGGCGAAAACAAGAGACTCAGTGGTTAGTTGGTTTAATTAAGAAAATTTTTGCAAAGGGCTATTTGTCAAAGCATGTCTTCACAAGAGAATGTTTAAAAGAAAGAAGAATCTGCAATCTGGATAGTTGGAATTTTAGATAGTTGGAGTACTGATTTTAGAAATTCTGTTATATTTTTAATACAATATTTGTTACCAGGTTTTTCAGAGAAAAAAGGCTTTACATTTTTTTATTTGAGTGTCTGCAAATATTTCTTATTTGAGTGTCCATTTTCTTTATCAATCCTTATTAAAATGCACTTATTTTTTTAATAGATATTTCTGAAGATCGATTAAAAGTAGCTAAGAAACTTGGTGCTTCTCACCAGATTTCTGCAAAAGGAAATGATATTCTCGTCTTGGAGGAAGTATTATCGAAATTGGGCGGTCCACCGGACATTACAATTGAATGTTGTGGTGCAGAATCTAGTATACGGCTTGGTATTTTGGTAAGAACTTTTTGATCAATATTTCATTTTAATGATGTGGAGCTCTTTTTTCTAAAGCATTTAGATCCTCCACGTACATCGGTTTCGGAAGAGTCATTCAAAATGAAGAAGAGCTGTGCCTCGCATTACAAAGGCCTAACATAATGAAGGTCCTATACAACGAACACAAAGAAAAATGTTTAGCATAACGAATTTTGTCTTACATTAAATGCAGAGCGCTTTTTTTTTTTTTTTTTTTTTTTTTTTTTTAAAGACAGGTAAGTACAAAAATTACACGAAACGTCCTTGTTTATTATAATCATGAAAGGCCTTTCGAAGAAATACGTAGAAGTTCAGGCACAACCAAGCTATGTCAGTCAACCTGAGATAAACATTTTTGATGCTCTGTTCATTGTAAATATTTCAGAACTCAGTACCTCAAAATAATACTGAAGAAGGAGAAGCAAACTATTTCAGAAAGCTTCTTGAAATCTAGACCTTCCTAGAAAAACTACACAAAGATTTTCAAGAAAGTATTGACTGGTTAAACTTCCATTACCAGTGGAAAATTCAGATTAAATTTAACTGGAAAAGAAAGCAAAATCAATATTTTGCGAGATGTAATGTAAATATTTTTCATCACTAATAAATAAGTCAAATCCTGGTATTTCCACCATTGGTGATAGTTTTAATATTCTGTGAGGAGTTTCGCAATTTTGGGCAGAAATGATAAATAGATTAAAATTATTCCCATAGTAAACCATGCGAAACAACGTTTCTCATACCGAACTTCATCGTAAAATGCATTATGTTTGTTATGCAAGGAACTGCTATAAAGACAATTTCTAACTTTAACCAGTATCTATCAGCCAGATCTAGAATTAGCCCGCCAAAGCGCAAACTAATGGCAAATTCTTGTATATATATCGGCCAGTGTTTGAAATGGGTAACTAAGGGCTTTTTCCTTAACAACATTAAATTTATATTAGGAGATAATATAATCAATATTTCTTTAGTAAATAAATTATTATTATTTTACTTTGCAGCTACTGCACAAGTATTAGAAAAACTTGTTTTCGAACTAAGTGAATTTAAGATCATTCAACATATATAACATTATATATATATATATATAAGGTTATAATTATATAATATAATTGCATTACTGTAATATATACCCCACCAGTGGCAAAGTGGTTTAGACCGCTGAATGCTAATTCAGCCTGCTTTGTATTCGAACCCAGATGAACGCGCTGGCCGCATTGCTGGTTTTCGTGATTTTCTTATATATAAAGTGAATATGAGCTAATTTCCCTTTGAAAGTCCTCCCAGAAGGCATTCTTTCTCTTAGGCAGATAACCATCATGGATTTTCCATATTCAAATAACCTAACCCATTATAACGTGTGTCAGGTATTTGAAGAATACATTTCTGATAATAATTACAAAACTTCTATTTATCAGTGATAATGAAACCATTGTTTAAACCGCAGATATTTTATTCATAGACGTGCTGCCAATTAGAAATATGAAATATTATTAAGGAGTATACTAAGTCGCTTTATTGTAGCCAATAGAAGATTTTACGTTATTGGCTGCAATTTATCGATTTCCTGTTTTAATTTGCTCTTTCTTCTTAGAAGAAAAAAAAAATGTGAAGACGATTTAAATTTTATACAGAAGTATATATAACATATAAAAGAATAAATAAAAATCTCGAAAATCGGAATAAAAATGAAAATGCCGTTTTAAATATTTGAAGGTTAATCCTGTTTTTTTCCGTGCAACAAAATAAACTGGTAAAACGCAAATTAAAGAAAATTACAAAATTTTAATAAAAAACTTTCACTTCAAAGAGGAAAAATTATAAAAAAACGGGAAAATTGTACACATTGAAACCAAAACAAATAATAATAATAATAAAAATTTTTAATCTCCATTGTTTAAAGCTGCAAACAGAACATGTCAAGAGAAAAGTGTTTGAAGCCTTAAACCTTAGCATATAAAAAAGATGTATTTATGACTTAATATATTTGGAAATGTTATTTACTGTCTTATTCGTTGTAACCTTTTTACTCTACAGGTTACCAAACGTGGGGGTGTTTTAGTACTAGTGGGCGTTGGTGCTCCTGAAATCAAAATACCCATTTTCGATGCCAGTATTCGAGAAATTGACATCAGAGGTGTTTATCGATATACAAATTGTTATCCTATTGCGTTGCAATTGGTTGCAAGTGGGCTTGTGGATGTTAAGCCATTGATCACTCATCACTTTAAACTGCAGGAAGTAAACAAAGCATTTGAAACTGCTCATTCTGGTGCGGATGGGGCTATCAAAGTACTTATACATTGTTCTAAATGAAAATGCATACTAGTTTAAACATGATATATGAGAAATAATGAAAGTAGTCTTATAGAAAATTGTGTATTATTTTTCTGTACTAGATATATTTTTATTAGGACAAAATACTGATGATTTGTATATGCTTTGTTAAATCTTCGATTTTTCTAAACTTTAATTTCAATTGAGTTACACTTAAATGAAACTGAAAATTTACGTTAATCATACTATAAATCTGTAGAAATATTTTCAGTGAAATATGCATAAATATTTCGCAGTTATTATTTAAATATTTTGATTTTCTCTATAATTATAAAACTGTAATTATTAATTTAATTACTCTAAATTATTACTGTAAAGATGCTATAAACATTGTTATGGTGTCATCTGTTCGAAACTATTTTAAAGTTTTTTAATCTTTCCAAGTAAATACTCAAGTATAGGATTATAAACACTTAAAATTACTGCAATGGCATGAATAGGAGTATACAAGATATGCAACCGCGTAGGGGTACGAAGCTTCAAAGAGCCCTTACCTAATGCACTGAACTAAATACACTGTATTTACCCTATCGCATATTTTTTCCTCGGCTTTTCAGCAGAAGGTTCTGAAAAGTTTTTAAAGCATTTACATAATTTTCTCCTTTCTCAAGGCATTCAGAAAGCGAGCTTTGTTAAATTTTAAGATGGATTAATCCACTTAATCCATTTTAAAATTTAGCGTAGATTTAAAAATCTGTAGTGTTTGTTTTCATCTTACTAACAAAGATAAGTTCCGCACACTACTTGCGAAGATAACAACGAATCTCCTACTTTCCACACACTAATAATAGTATCATGTTAAACGTAACAGAGCATTTCCAAATGAAGGCCTTTGTTAGGCCCAAAGTGGCTCAAGCCGACCTTCGCTACTAAACAGCTAAACCTTGTTACTTCATGGAAACTGGCATAAGGATTTTGTTTAAATGTTCTGATTGATGAACTTTTGCCCAAGTGATACAAGCAGTTAATATAGCATTGAATGATTTGAGGCCTAGGGACAACAATAAGGGCAGTGGGCAAAACTTAAGATGCAGGGAAGTAGAAATGAAGACACTTTATTAGATGTTCTAATGTTTATATTACTATGTATTCTTACTGAGATACAGTTTTCTTTTAATTACAGTCAAAAGTCGTTAATTCGGACACCCATAATCCGGACCACAAAGCTAAAAACTTTCTGCACATGCGCCGCGTTGACACATGCGCATAGGCGTTTACGAGCGCGCGTAAGACCTTTACAACTGCGCAGATGCGTGTGCGCAAGTGCAGAATACATTTTCGTGTGCGCGTTTAATGTATAACGGACGGTATAAGCTAAATTTATCTATTTCAGTTAATGTTGATGATTGCTTTGTTCCTTAATCTTCGAATTGGATGCGGCTTATTATTTTTTGCAGACTGTACGAGCAATGTTATAAAAGTAAACTTGAACTTTCGATTATGTCAAATAGAATTTCCGATGCCGGAGCTCCCAAAGGATCTACAAAACGAAAGTATGTTTCGATGTCCATCAAACAAAAAGTGGAATTGCTGCAAAAAATGGATAAAGACATGAAGAAGGTGACAGAGAGGTTAGTGAAAACGAAAAAATTTCGATTGACAAGTTAGTCGGTATTCTCGGCACAGCAGTTGCGGGACTTGAACAGCGGAACTTTGTAACTAAACAAGAAATTATGTCTGTTTATAGAATTAAAGAGAAAGTATTATCACATAAAACGAAACAACTTACATTGAAAGAAATGTTTAATAAAGTAAACAAATAAATAATAAGCTTTTTTTTTTGTAAATTTTGATACCCTTTAGATCATAATTTTTCTTTATTTCATAAATTACGGTTTCATGTTTTTAATTTTAGAATTTCTGCATGCCATCTTACGAGATTTAAACTGATGATCTATAATCCGGAATCGCCGAAGTCCCGACGAGTCCGGGTTAACGACTTTTGACTGTAATTAATACTGTGACATATACTGGTAGTTTACCCGTGAATACTTTTAATTTCTTATATTCTTACTGTAACCGCATTCTTCGGAAACTAAATTATTCGCGTAATTTTTCCCTCTCAATTTTCGTATGCTAAAATTAGAAACAAAAGGAGATGAATATCTAAGAACTTTATACGTATAAATTTAGATGGAAAAATAGAAACTGACTTAATTTTTAGTTAAGTATATATATTGAGGCAGATGAAAGCAGACAAAACTGTCAACCTAAACTTAATCGAAATACCAAATGAAAGAAGTTGCACATTCCTCTGAAACAAACGTTTTTAAAACATCAATGATGATAATCATCTGGTGTTTTTTAATTATAGGCAAAATCTCTTAGTCTTTTACTCGCTTTTCAGCAATTGCTCATTTCTGCACTCTTTTTGAAGCTCTATTCACTTAGTGTGCCCACTTCGGAATACCAAACGAAATGGAAAGGAATCTAGGAGTTCAAGCAATAGTTCATTTGAAAGCATATATTCTAAACCACCATACGAGGTCAATGTAGAAACAGGAGACGGAAATTCCAAAATATTTGCTTTTGGGGGGGGGTATTCAGTATTTAATTTCACTAAGCGTATTTTTGATTTTGCATCTGTTGATGCTCAACTTTAACGCAATGGAGTCACGCGTTTCCTGTCTGCTATTCTATTAGTTTCGATCTTAACTCTTTCGCATCGAGACGACCAGATCTGTTTTCATCAAACATCGAAAACGCCCGTTTTTCCTTTACCCCTGCCTGTAAATAGCTACAGCATTAACAATAACCTACTTATGTCAAATGACTGTTTCTCTCATGGGGGGTTTTTCAGCGGTTTCATCCATCGTGTGCAGTTTCACCTTAGAGCCGGATTGTCCCTGCGAACGTTAATAGCTTTCCGTATGTCTCCTTTAGTTGCTTCAAAGAATGACTGACATGTCTCTTAACAACTCGCGAAACCAATGAGCCATACACTAACGTGGAGGGGGAAAGCACTAGGTAGAAAATAAACGAGGCGTTGGGGCGGTTTGCCGTTGCCTGAATGAACGGGCGTTACGGGCGACTTCGATGCGAAAGAGTTAAATCAATACCTTTCGATAACTGAGAAAAGGAGGAAGGGCACAGGATTTCTGCAGATGGGAATAACTGTGGCTATGCGCAACTAACATTCGCATCCTTGGTCTATCCAATGATACTAGAATGGCACAGATTGCAGAGAGGTTACTGTACTACAAATTTTGCTCTTTTCGACCGACTTTTCTCTGAATAATGAAATTAAGAGGTTTTTCTTTAGCAGTGTCCCTAACTCTAATTTATATATCCTTTTTATTGATTTAAGTTTCTATTCAATTTACATGAGACACACCAGATCAAAATATTAGAGCCTGCCAGATATACTATATCAATCAGTAGACATTATTTTTCCAATGGACAAAATTTTTGATAGTATTAAAAGCATTAGCTCCCTAATGTACTTTTAAAATGACTGTGAAAAAAATAAAATTTCTTTTGTACATTTCTAAGTTTTGCTGTATCTGAAAAACACCATTAGCCGTGAAGCATAAAATTAAACAAAATAATAATAATTTATGGAGATAAAATGACTATTAATAAAGAGGAAATTTCATAGAGATTGATACATAACTAGAGAATCTAGGAAGAAATTAGAGATGTTTTAATAAAAATCTGAGGGGTAAAACAGGTAAGTGTCTTTTATTGCTTTTGTTTATTCTTAAGGTAAAACATAAGGGTAATTTATTTTTGAAATTTGCTTTGTTATTTAATGATTCAGTACTAAATAATATGAATTTTTAAACAAAGTTTATATATTTCAATAACTTTAAAATGATTTCTATTTTTATTGCATGAATTGCTTTAATATAAAATCCGTATACTTTAAATTATATAAAACAATTTAAAATTTAAACAAAGTCATTAATCCGGACCTCAAAGCTACAAACTTTCTACGCATGCACATTTAATGTATAACGGACGGTATAAGCTAGGCTAAAATTATCCAATTATCTATTTCAGTTAATGTTGCAGATTGTGCTGTTCCTTAATCTTCTAATTGGATTCGGCTTATTATTTTTTGCAGACTGTTAGAGCAATTTTATAAAAAGTGAACTTGAACTTTCGATTATGTCAAAACGAGTTTCCGATTCTGGAGCTGCCAAAGGATCTACAAAGCGAAAGCATGTTTCGATGTCCATCAAACAAAAAGTGGAATAAAAATGGATAAAGGCATGAAGAAAGTGACAGAGAGGTTAGTGAAAACGAAAAAATTTCGATTGGCAAATTAGTCGTTATTATCGGCACAGCAATTACAGGACTTGAACAGTGGAACTTTGTAACTGAACAAGAAATTATGTCTGTTATGGAATTAAAGAGAAAGTATTAAAACGAAAGTACATAAAACGAAGCAACTTAAACAACTTACATTGAAAGAAATGTTTAATAAAGTAAACAAATACCGTAATTTCCGGAAGAAAGGCCGCATCAGCGTAAACGCCGCACTCGAGAAAAATGGCGGGAAAAAAATTAAAATTACACAGAAACGCCGCAATAGATTTAATTGCGCGTGACATCTTCGTGGGCCGTATAGATGCAAAATCTTAACCTATGTCTTGATATATGACATATAAGTTAAGAAAAATGCATGAAATGAAATCATAACTCAAAAATAAATTAAAGGTAAGAAATGTTGAAAATATATTTGCGTTCACGAATATACTTATATATATATCCACTAGAGAAGTCCATATTTGTAATACTCGGACTATATTATAAAAAATGTTGCAACAACGAACTATTAAATTTGGATTACAAAAAGAATTAAAGCAAACTAAACATCATATGAAGCCATCAAAATCTGATTCTTCGCTTTCTGAATTAAAAAGATTTAGTAAATCCTGATCTAAGTCCAAGTCTTCCAGATCGTCACATTCATCCTCTTGGTTTACAGCCTCTTTATCTAAAAATATAATTTCAGCTTCTTTGAATCCTGCGATTATTGACGATGTTTTTACCGATTTCCACGCACTTCCTACCCACTTTGCAACTTCTTCATAAGATGCTCTACGCATTTTGCCGCTTTTGGTATACGTATGCAATCCTTCACTCATCCAACACTCCCACCGCTTTCGGACTTCAGCTTTGAAAGATTTATTACCTGACAAATCTAATGGTTGTAAGATTTTTGTCAAACCACCAGGAATTATTGCTACGGTCGTAGACAATTTTTGACATCTGGTTTTCACTGACTCAAGTAAATGCGCACGCATGGAATCCATTATCAATAACCCTTTTGGTTGGAAAAAAGATCCCTTACGATACTGCCAAACTTTTGTAGCCACTCATGCATGATTGTTTCGCACATCCAGCCGTTCTCGTTTGCACAAATAATTACGTCATTAGGAAAATCTCCCTTCGGAATAGTTTTCCGTTTAAAAATGATCATCGGCCTTAGCTTGTCACCGTTTGCGGCACAAGCTAACACACATGTAAATGACGTTCTTTCATGCCCCGTCGTAAGCACAGATACAGTTTTTGCACCAGTTTCATCAACAGTTCTGTTTGCAGGAGAGTCGAACGCTAACGGCGTTTCATCCATATCTGTGACCGAAGAAGTTTTCTTTTGTCAATAATATCTGTCACATATTTTAGAAAAGATGCTTTTTTATCCCGCCAGTCCATTGGTAATTGTTGCCCGACTGTTGTTCTAGTACGCACAGAAATATTTTTTCTTTTCATAAATCTGCTACACCAGCAAGGCCGTCCTTTGAAATCATTTATGTTCATTTGCTTTGCTATAAATTTTGCTTGTAAGCGAATTTTTACAGTCGAAATTGCCATTCCTTTTTTTCGTTGCTCCTTTATCCAGTTTGCAAGGTCGTCCTCTAGATTCGGCCACCTTACAGTACCACTTCTTTTGGCTCGTTTCTGTTGTGGCATATATTTAAGTTCTTCTTTTTCAGTTCTCCAACGTCGAATACATCTCTCGTCCACTTCAAACTCTCGAGCTGCTGCTCTATTTCCAATTTGTTCAGCACGTGAAATTACATTAAGCTTAAAACCAGCAGTATAGCTTCTGTGCCGTTAGGTGCCATTTTAAAAAATTTTCCGCTCTTAAAAACTATCCAACAAGTACTTGTACTTAAAGTTAAAAACTGTCTAACAAGTTAAGTTAAAAACTATCCAACAAGTACTTAACCCAAACTGATGGGATCTGTATCTGGCAGAATGCCAAGAAAAATACATTCATGCTGAAGGGGAAATACGTCAGAGTTCGTTATTGCGAGGCAGGTGGAGTCTGTCCGCCTTTGAAAAAAATTGCAGAAAAGGCAGGGGTGGAGAGTGGATGGTTTCTGGAAGATTCATCGAATGGCAGAGGAGAGAGACTATTCAAAATGATGAGAATGCTGATTTCAAAGTTAGAAGAATGTTATTGTTCTGAGATCCCGTTTAGGGTGAATAAGGCATATAGGTCCGTTCAAGGGAAAGAATGTAAACAAAATAACGTTCGCAAAAAGCAACTGAGTGGTCTTTTGTGTTGGAATAACTGAGTGGTCTTTTGTGTTGAACCACTGAGTGGTCTATGTACAATGACAACGCCATCCAAACTATGTACAATGACAAAGTTATTCAAACTATGCACAATGACCATCAAAGGAAATATTTTATTTTTAGTGCACCTAAACGCCGCACCCGCTGAAAATTTAGGTTTTAAACATGTAAACGCCGCGGCGTTTCTTCCGGAAATTACGGTATATATATATATATATATATTTTGTAAATTTTGATACAATTTAGATCATAATTGCTCTTTATTTCATAAATTACGGTTTCATATTTTTAATTGTATTATTTCTGCATGCCATGTTACCAGATTTAAATTGATGATCTATAATCCGGAAAAACCCCTAATCCGGAATCGCCGAAGTCCCAAGGAGTGCGGATTAAAGACTTTGTACTGTATATGTAGTTTCCCAAAAAATATAAATATAAATGCAGTGATAGATTTAGTAAGAATGTAGTTGATTTATGCATTTTTGGCCAAAATTGCAGATTAATACACAGAAAAAAGTGCTGGGAGATTTAACTGAATTTTTATCAAAATTAAACCTATAAGCAAAGTAAAAATATAGGGTAAATGAAGGTAAATTTCTACCAAAAGTATATATTTATACTCACAAAAAAGCTTGGAAATTTTATGTGTATGCGATAAATTTATGTAAATCTGTGAAATCTACATAAATTGTAGACAAAAGCTGCCAAGTGAGCAAAATCAATCACAGGAATAAATCTAAATTTTAATATTGTTATGTAAAACTATATGCAAATATCTACTATTTTCTTCCGGACACATTTGATATTTTAATGTTTAAGTTTCATTTATTGTTCAAGAAGGGCCATTCATAAATTACATACATTTTTCACAAGTAATTTACAAATACATACTGCCTGAAGTCTACCATATTTTTTGTAACACTTAAAAATTTCATTAGTATATGTATTTCTTAAATACAGTAAATATATTAAGAATATATTTTAACACAAAAAAGTCTTACTTTGAAAAAAATCTCAGTTTATTAAAATTTATATCTTCACACATGAATTGCGTAACATTCATCAAAAATACTAAAATGGAAAAAATTAGCTTCCATTTGTGAATAAGAAATTTTTCGCAATCATCAAAAATAACCTATAGAATAAACAATACAAAAGTAAACCAATCTCACAGTAATGAAAATAATGCACAGACTTTCAGCAATGTAATATTACATTGTCATACAACATATTTCTTGGGGAAATCTCAATAAAACTGATTTATGCTCCATTACCTACTTAAAATAAATATTTAGAGTAACAGAATTTTTTTTAAAACTTTGTGCAGAGAATTCTAATCTATGACATAGCTGCCAACTTTAAAATATGAAAAACTGGAAGGTTCTTGTACCTAAAACTGACTAGAAAGAGTGAATGCTTTAATTTATCAAGGCAATTTTAAACACAATGCAAATAAAATTAATAATTAATGCACACAATTTTGTGTGGATAAACTTAGTTATGTACCATATATTGATGTAACACAAAGCGAAATAAATTACTGATTGGTTTAATATTAGATTGAATCTTCATTTGAAGTTCTTCAATACGATAGTTTAACGCAATTCAAATAAAATAAAATTTAATAAGAAAAAGAATGTTGAAAATTACTAGGGGTGAGGGATGAAATCTGAACAATTTAAATTTTATTAATTCAATAAATTTCTTGTATTGCTGAAAATCATTTCCATTAGTAGACTAAGAATTAAAAATTGGGAAATTTGGTGATTTCCATGAGACTGGGAAATGTAACAAAAACTGAGAGAGTTGGCAGCTATGCTATGACAGAATGACAATTTGGAATTCAGCACACAGAGTAAAAAGAAATTAATAAGCGACACAATTTTAGCTGCTTATTCATTACACCTTTCCAAAGTTTACTATACAGGACAAAGTAATAACATTCTCCATTGTTATTGCCTTGTCATAAAGCTATTTACACTGAGGTACCTTTTAATGTTTAGTGAAGCCAGTATCTCAGAAACACACTCAGTCCATTTTGCAGGCAAAATCAGGAACTGCCTACAAATGGCTACAATTTAGTTTGTGGATACTGCAAAACCACAGTTGATGAAGAGGACATGAATAGCAGTATTTACTACTCAGGAGTCCTCAGCATCTATTCCTGATAACATTTATCACTTAATACAGTAACTTAACATTTCACACATCCTCAAATGGCATGCAAAACAAATCATTCCAACACAAAATGAAGGATGATCTTGATCAGATATATGAGTTTTTTAAGAGTACACTAGATGATTAACAGCAAAATGCAAGTGCTAGGCAGCATATGAGGCACAGTCGAACCCCACTATTACAAACTTCAAAGGACTGTAAGTTTGGTTCGCTATGTTTGTTCCTATAAGAAAAATGGATTATCTCATAAAACGTGTAAAAATAAAGAAAAAACTGATTAACATTGTCACACCTACCTGAAGAAGCCAAAAATAAGTCAAATTTAAAAGAAAAATCATTAAAAATTTAATTACAATTACAATATATGTAATATTTAATTTGTAGTTTGTTCATTTGCAGTCTTTCCAAAGTGCCTGGCAAATTCATTGGTCTTAGTCTCAAGCATTTGCCTAGATATTGGCCGATTACAACTTTTTGAATGGTGAACCATTTCAGCAATGCTCTTCAACATCCCTATAATCTAATTTTCTCAACATTTTCCTTGCATGCAAATTTTTTCCATGATAGTTTTTTGTATAGTATTATCTATAGATTAAGGTAAACTGTATTTAGGCAGATATTAATATGTTTTCAGTCATGTTGTACTTTTTGAATAATGTTCAGCTTATCTTTGATACAGAAACTTTATGTTTACTGCTCACTATGCATATGAATTTTTGACACAGAAATGGAGTCCAGGACAGTTGGCCAAAGAATATGTGAGAGTTTTGCTCTTCTCAAAAACATGAAAGAGGAAACTAATTTCATCACCTACATGCCTTATCTAATGTCCATTTGCTAACACAATCATTTTGCCTAAGATATATATGGTTGCAACACAAAGATTTCGAAAATTTTATAAAGAATATCTTATATCCTTCAAAAGAACTAAAGAATGCAATGGACAGCATTTATACTCAAGTAAAACAAACTGATAAAAATCAAAATTTTCATTCCCTAAAAGAAGAATCAAGTGCAAAGCCGCAAAATCTTGAGATTCACTATTTCTTCATACAATGAAATTTTCATCACAGCAGGAGCCTTGAACAGAATTCTGTCTGGCAGCTCTATGAAAGAATTTGAATGGAATCAAAGAACCCATTCATGTTTACAGTTAAATGTTCATGTACTCGTATTGTGTCTTGCAATATGTTTATTCTCCTATAGCTGGGAGTCACACCTGTTTCTCATAGCTTTTGTTTAGAACACAGAAAATAGTGGGGGGGGGTAAAGATAAAAGAAAAATAGGAATAAGGATGACATTTTTTTAAACATGGATGATTGGTAATTTTTTTCATTAAAATTTGCAAAAATTCTGAAAAAAACATGAAAAATATAAAAAACAGAATTTCAATTGATAACTATACAGTTCATTAAATCTGATTTTCATCCTCTTAGATGTTTGCTATAGCAGGATAAAATAATATGAAGTGCATATGAAAATGGATGGGATGAAAAGGTTTGTTCATTATATCTGGAGGTTCGTAATAAGCCAGGTTCGACTGTGTGTCATATTAAACCTTTCGTGATCACGGATATCTAAACACAGATAGACATTGCATGTGTACTACCCATACAAGGGACTCTCATGCCTAATATCTTGAATTCAGATAGTCTTTTTCTGTAAAAAAAAATAAATAAATAAATTTTCATATAAGGCATGCTTAATATCCAGATTGAATACCTAAAATGCATGTCAAAAGGAAAGTGCAAATGTGTCCATTTCAAGTAGCCTCTCCTCAATCTCCAAACTCTTAAGAATTTTACCTTTTAAGATATCTTTAAATAACAGTTTCCCAGAAGGGAATCTGAGATTTTGCTCATTTTCTAGATCATATGATTGATATTAAGTGCCTTCTATATCTTCTAAAATCTCATCACAGAAATGAAGAGATTGAATCTTGATATGTCATAATTATGGAAGTAATATAAGCAGCATGTTTGTTACAGCCACAGCTCGTATATTCGTATAAAATCATTTGCTGATATCACTCTGAATATCAGCATACTAGTAAAGAATTGCAAATTAATTTGTACATACAATTGGCATGTACCTGCAATTTCGAACATTTTTGGATATAGTAGTATAAGCTGCAACATCACTTTGTAGATAATCAGTACAAGTCTCAGAAAGTGAATTAGAAGTTACTAAAATCATATTAGGAGAATCCAACTGATCTGATCCTGAAGACACATCATTTCTTTTTTCTAAGTTTGCATCATTGCAGATGACTGTATCCATGTTTTCACTCTCGTTACTTTCATAAGCTGCAACATCACTTTGTAGATAATCGGTACAAGTCTCAGAAAGTGAATTAGAAGTTACTAAAATCTTATTAAGAGAATCCACTTGATCTGATCCTGAAGACAGATCATTTCTTTTTTCTAAGTTTGCATCATTGCAGATGACTGTCTCCATGTTTTCACTCCCGTTACTTTCATAAGCTGCAACATCACTTTGTAGATAATCAGTACAAGTCTCAGAAAGTGAATTAGAAGTTACTAAAATCATATTAAGAGAATCCAACTGATCTGATCCTGAAGACACGTCATTTCTTTTTTCTAAGTTTGCATCATTGCTAATGACTGTCTCCATGTTTTCACTCTCGTTACTTTCATAAGCTGCAACATCACTTTGTAGATAATCAGTACAAGTCTCAGAAAGTGAATTAGAAATTACTAAAGTCATATTAAGAGAATCCAACTGATCTGATTCTGAAGACACGTCATTTCTTTTTTCTAAGTTTGCATCATTGCAGATGACTGTCTCCGTGTTTTCACTCTCGTTACTTTCATAACCAGCCAATATGTAAGCAAAACTTCGTTTGGGTTTGGTCTTCTTTTTCTTCTTCTGAAAGTTTGAAGTAGTTAAAGAGTTATTATTGTTACATATTATGAAAGAGCATACTCTATATGTAAAAGAAAATACTCAAAAAGATCTGATAAAAATAGTTTAATTTATTCATTTGATAATACAACTTGGTTCTTGTGGCTACCACAGTAAAAAGTTTTTAAAAGTTTAACTCTGTTCTGAAAACAAAACAAAACATGCTACTCTGTTAATTATTGCAAATGATAATATGCCTTTTATATACCACCTCATGTACACAGAAATAATAATGATTAAGAGATTAGTGTTAAGTATAATTATATCTCCTTTAGATAGTGAATAGGCTTGTCTTTCAACTGATCATCTAAACTAAGAAACTTTAAAGAGCAGATAAGCTCAATCCTTTACAGCAAATTGATGATGATATTTCCATATTCTAACTGTGATCTTACATAAAGTTACATAGCACAGACATATGGCTTGCAGGCCACAATATGTCGATACAATTAGATACATTATTTTATAAAAATCACATTTTACTTAGTGTTCCAATATGAAGCAATTAGCATTTCTAATCAACCTTCAATTTAAATCTGCTTTCCAAAATATTCAAAGATTAAGGTTATTTATTTATGAAGAAAAATCTGTAGTTTCAGTTTTTAAAATTTTTTAAGCTAATTATATATAGATATTTTAACAGCACTGCAAGGGAAAATGCAACATCTATGCATCAATTATCCTTAATTATTACACTTTATCACTTAAAATAATTAAACTAGGTTACCCTAGCACATTTTCACATTCTCTCTTCACTTTTTGTAAATGCTGCATAGGAATATAATTTATATGAATACTTTTTGTAACAAAAAAAAAAAAAAAAAGAGAGAGAGAGAGAGAGAGAGATAGAATTCATGTATAAATGACATAAGCAGAAATAAAAAGAGAATTTGTAGGCACAAACCTTTCTCGATGGCCTATTAGGATCATGTCGTAAAGCATGTTTTGAAAGATCAGCCTGCATTATATGAAAAGAAAAGTAAAAATTTAAAGCACAAAAATTGAATAATACTGCATAACTGCACGAGTGACTTACATCAACCACAACAAAATTTGTGAATTCGGTAATTTCATACAAAAATTTCACTATTTCTATTTGCCTTTAATAAAAGAAAATAAAAATCTTTTTAAAAATTTGACAAGAATATTTTTTTAAATGGACACGTATATACACATTTACATATATATAAATAATATAAGAATCACCTATAAGCACTTTTCAAGCACATTTTAAGAAAAAAAAAATAAGCACCTGTCTAATTACATTATACACAACTGCATAACCTTAAAAGAAAAATTAGACTTGTAATTTAAAATATGAGAAATTCAGTATTTATTAAGAGAGAATGAGCATTACTCAACCATAAAAATTTAAATAACAGTTCAATTTACAGAACTAGTTTACAATGAAAGGGGAAAATCTATGCAGAACTAAATTATATTAGAAGATTTAATGATGAAATTTCAGATCAAATTAGAGAAAATAAATAATAATAAGCCGCATTTATTATATTTGCTTGGCACCTTATTTTCCACTCATATTAATATTTAAATAATTTAACTTTAATCAAGATTCTGAACATTTTCTAAATTTTCATTGTATAACAGTTTTCCATTAACAGATATTCCAAGCAAAGTAATTTAAGTAAAAATAAGTAAAAAAAAGGAACTTTCCTAAAATCTGAAGACGGGAAATTGCTTCATGCAGTCATCCTTAACCAGTAAATGCTTAACTAACCGGCATACTCGGAAATTGACAAATATCTGAAAACTCTGGACAGTCGAGCGTGACTGGTAAAAGAGGAAGGGGGTAGACTGTAGCCATTCTTTAGATTTTTCCACTAAATTACGCTTTTGACATTACAATATGTGCATCATTTAAAAAAATAGCCCAATGGAACTGAAAAATAATCTGCTTAGAAAGCATAATAAAACTCTTTTTATCTCTGCGAAACATTGTGAACGATATTGCGCAATATGTGCGATTTAATTCTTCCGCATGTGATATTACGCAATCGGAATCAACAGCTGCTGGTATTCAGAGAATAAATAACTAAATACAAAGGAAAACGCCCATTTGCTTCGTCCGATTTTCACCGTCATGCACTGATGTGGCATATTTATCATTGAGCAGGACACGTCGTGCTCCATGCAATATCCTTCCGTACTCATATTGATTAATAAAGAGATTTACTAATCTGGGGTGTTTTTCATTCTAATTTTGAACAGACTGCGTAAAATTTCCGGAATAGAATCATTCTTCACTTGGATTGGTAGGCTGCAGAACTTTTAGTCCTATTCAATCAGTTTGGAAAGTGACCAAAAAAAAAAAGTTCGTTGCTTGCTTTGCTGCGAACTGTAATGGTTTCAATATTTGAGATTTTTCGGAGAAAGGGGAGAACCCCAATTTCCATACTGCATATTGCATTGGAAAAAAAAAAATGACTATTCGATTATTTTCACTTTATTTATGCCATTCCGAATATTATTCCTTAGAAAACCAATCTGTGTTAAAACACACTTACCCATTTTTGAAGTTTTATACCTCAGCAGTTACTGAAAATATATTATTATAAATATTCATACATATGCTCATAGTATAAGCATACCGATCATAATAAAAGCAAATATGAACTGACCATGCGAAACGAGAACGTAAATTATTAAAATCTTAATAGAAATTCAAACGTGTGTAGTATTGGGCGACAGCAAAAGAATACGGAATGCACCAGAATTTTCTACCACTTTTCGCAATTCTTTGAGCAACAGAACGTTGCGCACCTGTCTGTACTCGCACTCATCAAAGGTTATGTTAATGCAGAGAAAGGGGAGAAAAGCTATTTCTGGGAGTATGATTCACCATTTGACATTCCATTATAAGGAAAAAAAGTTGTTTATTTAGTTTCGGCTTTGGTATGGGGAAAAAATGTGCTACTTTGGTAGACGGTTGCATGGATTTTTGGTGATTAACATTGGTGCAGTTTTTATAATCGTCAGCCATCTTGAAAAAGGCTGTTTTTTTATGTATTTTACGCATAATAAAGTATTCAAAACTTTAAAAAAAAAATAAATAAATATTGTAAAAAATAATAGATTAATTTTTTGTTGAAAATGTTGTTTTTTAAGATGGCAGGTAAATGTAAATAAATACACTTACTATAAGTATAAAATACTAAAGTAAGGTTAAATTATTACTCTCAAATAGCAAAGAAATAGGAAAAAACACCGCTATAAAAACATTGCACCAACATTTAATTGGATTAAAATATTACTTAAATTGAATATCGAATTAAAAACATAATACAAACTTTTGAAAGAATTAAAATATTTCTTAAATTGAATATTGAATTAAAAACCTCATGCCAACGCTTAAAAGAATTAAAATATTACTTAAATTCAAATCCTTTAAAATAAGTTTTATGCCATATAATTATTTAACATTAACACATATGTGGCAAAAAATATCTTGGCACATTTTTAAAACAGTGTACTAATTTTTTAAATAAAAATTGAAGTATACAATTATAATACACAAAAATATGAACTTACATTTTTTAAAAATTTTTTTAATATTAAACCTATCATATATTGATAAGTACAAAAAAAATCAGAATCATAATTTAGATATCAATCAAAAAATGCGAAATATTTAATATAATTTTAAAAATGTAATCTAAGGGAAAAAATTTGTAAAAAAATTTGAAAAGGTAATCTAAGGAATTCGAAGAGATAAATAATAAAATTTTAAAATGGCACGGTAATGCACAAATATTCAGTAACCAATCAGGGAGCTGATTACAGCTCGTTAATGCACAAACATTCTGTAACCAATCAGGGAGCTGATTACATCACGAATAGAATTAAAATTATGTAAATATTATACATAATAAAATCATTTAAAAATATGCAAAATTAAATTGTATATTAATATTTAAGAGCCATAAATAATGTTTAAAACAAATTAAATTTATAGATATTAAAACCAATTACTTTTAAAGTAATGTGACATTCATTACATCATCCACAATATAAAATTCCATAAACTATCATAAACAATAAAATTTTTATTTCAAATAAAAATGCAAAATTAAATTGATTTTTAATATTTAGAAGAAGTATATTTAAAACATGAAATTTATGCATAATAAAACACATTATTTTTTAAACAAAATGACAACAAAGTATCGGTTACCATAAATAACTTGTCTAGCAATGGGTTTACCATAAGTCATATCGCTCGCAAGAAGAAAAAAAAAGCCAAAATCTGTGCAACCGTCTACCAAAGAAGCCACAAAAAAAAAAAAAAAAAAAAAAAAGGCCGCTAAAAGCAAAAAGTAAGCACTACAAACAAAAAAATAAGTATTTTAGAGAAAAATGCAAGCACCTATAAGGGTTTTTATATTTTATTTTCAAATATAAGGACTTATAAGCACTTGTAAGGAACGCTACGAACCTTGATTATAATTATTATTTATGAAACTAGCATTTTTAAGTAACAATATTTCTTACTATTAACAAGCAAACTACCACCATAACTGTAAAAATATAATTTAAATTAAAGCATTCATTTGCATTTGTATTGGTAGAAAGATATGCTTAACACAATCATAAGTATTTTATTATGCTTAAGAAATTCTGTGTACGTATCTACTGTGCACTTTAAAGCAAATCTTTTAGCATCCTTTCCCTCAATAATCCTGTGTTTTAGAATTGAAATTATAAAATTTGTTTATTATTTGCTGCAGGATCTGTAGCAGCATCAGCTGTATCAATGTTTAATTATTCTCAGTTAATTACAAAATATTAACAAGGATGTACAACAAAAACCATTCTACTGAATATTGAATTATGAATATAGTAAAAGAAAACTATGTTTTCCTTCACACTGATGAAAACTTAAACATGCATAATAAATATTTTTAAAAATTCAATTTTATAAATATTTTTCAGCTAAAATCTTCACATACTTCTAAATCCCTATTAATGATGCACACATTGCTTCATTAACAATCTAACAATACTAACAATTTTAAATGACTCCATGTATTCTTGCACAAAACTGTATGGTATATCAAATAAGGAAATGATACAATACCTCTGTTTTGAAAGCTTTATGGCAATGTTCTTCTTGGCATACGAAAGGTCTTGCTTCATGGTAAGATTTTATATGATTCTTCAAATTACGTTTGTGGAAGTAAAATCTGCTGCAATTTGGCACAGGGCAATCAAAAACTTCTCTTTCTTCATTATGCACTAATTCATGTTCCTTTAAATTTGATGACCTAGAGAATTCTTTATTGCATGATGCACATTTATGAACTAGAAGATAGAATGTATATAGTTATGTATAAAGTACTTACGAAAGAATTAAAATTCAAAATATACATACACCACACACAGGTTTTTTAAAATTTAATACTTAGTTAAAGACAAGCATATATTGATATGAACATTTCTGAAATACAAGTTGTTTCACAAAGTGTACATGCTATCAGTTGGGTAACATTTTTCTATTTGAAGGTCATCAGTTTGTTCTTGTTACCGTGTGTTAGCTTCCTTTTGTAGTTAAATTAATGACTGTAAAAGACAAACATTTATTCAGAGATAAATTGTACTTGTTACTTAATAACCTACACGTAATATATTCGGAAATGCACATAACATAACAGATGTTCTTACTGCATTGTACCGATATACATTTCAATTGTACATCCTCTGAATATACTTTTAAAATTATAAATAGAACGGCATCCAGAAATTAGCTGTTGCCATTTCTCAATAGATATTTTGTCTAATAACAATAAATAATGTACAATTGTGCTTATAGGTGAAAGACCGAAATTGGAAAATGCCAACTTTCTCCAAATATGTTGGTGAAAGATTGAATATTGCATTACATTCTTGTACATTCGGACCCTCACCAGTTATGTCGACAATCACAGATATGCTCTGGTGTAGGTCGAAAAGAGAGGAGTAGACAAAGAGGCGACTGGCTGTTTCCCACCAAATCCTTTGTTCTGGTGGAAGTCAGTCAGTTTGTCAGTCTTATACAAGATTTGATGGTGCAAGCAACATTTTCTTAATTTTTTTTTCCGGTACCCTAATTTATACTAAATGGATACTGCAGTGAATCATGATCTTTTTCTTTAAAAGTTAAATGCATTAATTGCAGGTAAACGAGAAGACAATTGCTTTTATTTTCTCTCAAGAAAAATACCCTAAAATACTTTCTGAAGTGGTTTCTACTAAAACTAAGTGCAACACACCTTTGGATTTTAGACAACTAAAACGTTTTGACGTTTTAAAAATTAATGATGAAGAGAAGTTAATTGTACCATTAAAACCAGTAGAAACGAATATACAGTATTATGTTACCAATGAGGAATTGTTCAGTATACTATATGAAACTCGCACCAGAATAGGCCACGGAGGAAGAACACGTATGCTTAAAGAGTTGCAAATTAAATACAAAAATATTACATATGAAGTTGTAATGTTGTATTTAAATTTATGCGAACAGTGTCAAATGAAACACAGTGCACCTAAGAAAGGTATTGTTGTGAAACTAATGATCAGTTCTGAGTTAAACTCAAGATGGCAAGTTGATCTGATAGATCTGCAGACAAACAGAGATGGCGAATTAAGTTCATAATTGTGTATCAAGATCATTTAACTAAGTTTGTTCAGCTATGACCTTTGAAAACTAAGAGAACTGAAGAAGTAGTGTATCACGTTCTTGCAATGTTTTTAACATTTGGTGCTCCAGCAATATAGCAATCAAATAATGTTTTACCCTTTGTTCAATTTGCCAAGAACACTACATACCACGATGGAATATGCCAAAGTCCTTATGAAGCCATGTTTGGCGTTAAAGCAAAGAGAGGCATAGTATCATCTTTTTTGCCTAGCCAACAAATCGCAAATATCGAAACCAAAGAACAACTCGAAGAAATTGCCAATACTTTTGAAATCGAAAAACTGGTAATACATCTGAAAAAAATTTGAGCGGTGGTCATACCGAAAATCATATTCCAAAGAAAAATATTGAAGAGGACTTGCAATCTACCACGTCTTTACATCAAGTTCCGACTGAAAAACACAAGATAATTTCTATAAAAAGAGTGGCTGCGAAAGAGAATCTTCAACTGCAAGCAACAAAAATGTTACGGACCTCACAAAAACAATTTCCTCCTGCTCAAATTGGTGATACTGTACGAATACAAGTCCCTGATGTCGACTGTGGTCGTACAGATAATCGAATGTGTTAGTGGTTGTTGTTGGAATAGAAGACTCCAACTTCTATAAACTTGCAAACGAAAATGATACCCTCAAGCAGCTTTACACACATAATCAGTTCATAATTTGTAAAGAAAAGTTACTTTCCATAGATGAGATTTACTTTCATTAAATTTCGCTAAGAGAAGCAGCTGCAGCTAATTCGAAAAGCTTTGGGCAAGGCTATACACACTGTCATTGCAAAAGGAAGTGTTCCACAAATAAATGCAGTTGTAAAAGCAAGGGCCTCTTGTGCAATTCAAAGTGTCATAATAGTTTAAGTTGTTGCAATAAATAAGATTTGAATCACATAATTTAGTAACTTTTTTATTACTATATTTTCTTATTTAGAACATAATGAATAATTAAGTAAGTTTTTAACTTCTACTATTTCCCTTTCTCATTTTGAATGTACTGTGTCTTTTGAGTTCTTAAGTTCTCATTTTAAGTCTCAAGTGCGTTTTTTCGTAACTGAATTACGCAGAAGAAAATATAATATTCTTATATGTTCAACATTCATCATTAGTACATGGTGAATGTCAACATTTACCGGTGTAAGTCAGAAATAAGAGTATTTGGAAAATATTTCGGACATACACTAATCGACTATGTGAATGTTGACATTCACCGGTGAAAGTCGACATTCTCCAGATTTCGGTGTTTCAACGTAACATTCTCATTAGTTTTGTTACAATTATTTCAACTACCTGAACATATGTCATGTAGTGGTTCATTAAAAGAAGCAATTCTGTATAATCACGAACAATCATTATATAGAAAAGAAGTGCTATGTCAGAGATCATTCATAATCTTCGTGCAATCATTGTGTCTGCTCTGAATAAAATGGATAAAATGAATATGTAGTTTCAGCACAGGCTACCTGCCATGTACCCCACTGCTGCAACATTCTCAGGACATTTCTCTCTTTTTCTCCTTTGCTTCACTTTGAGGTGTGTTCTACAGAAGCATACACGAAGGCTGCAAGACATGCCCAATAAAGTTTTCTTTCCAGGTCATGCGGTACTGTCATTCCAGCTGATATGTCCTCTGGCTTCTTCAAGTTACTAACTTTTGTGCCTGTGAACAAGATTGGCAGTTCTGTTAAAATAGCGGGACATTTCACATCATTATTTAGTCCTATGGTTTCCTGCTAGCATGTCAACCAACATTAATTAGTGAATTTTGTAATGTTTCGAGATTTTCTTCCAATCAGAATTTTTCTAGGGCTGTTTGATCTCACCATTTCAGCTGATACGTCCTTGTGCTTCTTCATGTGACTTTTAGCCTTCATAGCTGTGAAAGAGAATGGCAGATCTGTAAAAATAACTGAACATTTTTCACTTTTATTATGTCCTAAATTCTTCTGCTAGCATTGACATCGAGAAACTTTGTGTGAAGCTCTTCGATGAATTTGCGAAAGTGATTGTAACTGGGCTTATGATTCCTTGTTCCCAAATATTTGTCAATATTTCTACAGTTTTAGTATTGAAATAACACAAGTTTTTCACAAGTAAAATACGTGTTGAGTATATTTTGGTGCTATACATATATTTGGGCACAAGGAATCATAAGCCCAGTTACAATCACTTTTGCAAATTCATCGAAATTTTGGATAAATCAATGTCACTTCTCTTAAATCTTAGGGTATTAAGGCACACCAGAATATTACTGTTATATTCTTGCATTTGGGTTAATGCGGATGCAAAACAAGAACTTGCATCATAATTTTCTTTCATTTGGATTATTGCAGCTATAAATTTATTTCTACACCTACATGTCGACAACCTTGTTTCAAGAAAAGTTTCCAGGGTGCGAGATCTTTATGGTAACCAGGAATGGCCTTCAAGGTCTTGTGACTTCACACCTTACAACTTCTTATGGGGCTATTGTGAAGTCAAACATTTGCATGAACAAACCACAGAGTTCCCAAACTAAAAACATAAATTTATCAGACACAACCAACAAAGTAATAATTGCCAAGTAATTCAGAGTATACAGAGTAATCATTGTCGAATAATATAGAGTACCATATTTACTCAAAACTAAGACCCACTTTTTGCTGTAAAACTTGGTAGGTTCTTAAAGTGTGACATTTTGATAAGGGAAATTACAAAATGAGAGGAAAAGTTTAATTATCATACTGCATGAATAATTATCCTGTTTAAATATTGAATAAATCTACAGGTTATTATCATATAACTAGATATAACTGTTGTTAATTATAACAGTTGCATCTAGCTGAGCAATTTCAGTTTAGCCTGGCAACCAATATACTGATATGCTAAAAGTAAACAGATAACAATATATCATTAACTTTTATTTTGCCTTTGGGCCACAATTTATGTTACTACTGTAGAGTTCTAACTGAGTACATGCTTATATCAACGTCCTTCAAACCCTTCTACACTGATAAGTTAGTTATCACTCTAATCTTTATTATGATGACAAAGTCTTACAAAAGTTAACCCCCCTTTTTTAACTCCTTAAATTAAGAGAAGGCATTACTCGTGCTACAGAATATAACTTTACTGGTATTTGAAATCACACAAGATGAAGTTAAATATAATTAATGTAATCTGAGACTAAAGGAAATTTTAAATAGTTTTGATGGAGAAGTGGAGGAGCTCCAAATTGTTCTGGTATGTTTGTTGGTTTCTGAAGATAGATTTGCTACAGCAGTCATTTTTTTCTGATTACTGGGTTGCAACACAGATCATCAGTTCAAGCTTGACTTCATCGAACAAAATCTCCTAATGTGGGTATTGTTTATGGGAATAGGCTTTAAAAAGGAAACATGGTCTTTAAGCAGATACATGATCACTGAGGTATTTTTGAGAATGAGCAGGCCAACTGCCACTAAAAAAGCAGCTTTAGACTACAACAAATGCAATTTTTGACATCATCTTTCCTTTTTAATACTTATTTTATTATTTCCTTTATTATCTTGCTTTATATCAAGCAAATAATGGAAAAAAGTTATAAATTGCAAACTCAGAATAAAGTTAAAGTGTTGCAGAACTGAAGATCTCTAGGCAATCCCCAGCAATCCATGGTGAGAAGCTGTTGCCCAATTCCAGCTCCTGACTAGACATGACTGCTTGGCAGAGCACCCCCATCTCATTGGAATCTTTTCAAATCCTGACTGCCCACTCTGTAATTCAGCAGACCCAATGAACAGAGAGCAATGTCAATGCACATCACTTCTTGGCAACTCTGAAATGCTAGAGAATTTTTGAGACAATGACTTTAGTCACTTTTACGTATATCTTTTATTGTTTGTTTGTACTTTTGTATTTGACCTGTCATTAGGGGGAAAATATTTGAGTCTACACATAAAAAAATAGTCTACTTAAATAATTAATGACATGCTCTTAACATCAGGTTGGAAAATGGCTCAAAGCTAGAACAAAATTTGGCAGAGCTGGTGATAGTACATAATTGCTAGTGACGCTGCCAGAAGCTCTACTCAACTGGGCTTGTAAACCATTTTTGCACATGGAAATTAAGTACTTTTATGGTCTATCTAAAAAAAAGGGGGGGTTGGACTTATCAGCAAATCAAAATTGAATAAATTAAAGCAATTATCCATGCTTGCACTTTATCTTTGTAAATACTATTTGAAGAATAAAACAGATCTGTTAGTAGGATGTATTATTATTAAACATAATGTATAGCATTTAATATAATTACAAAGGCAAATTCGAGAATAAACCAGCTTTATAAAATTTATCATTAAATTAAAAAAAGTTAAACATATATAATTTACACTTATAATTGTCCCACATATTTTAAAGAAGATTAGCAGAATTTTATTTAAGCTTTGCATAGATTAAAATGGGAACTAAAATCATAATCAGCATGAAGTACAACAAAAGCTTGCCTGTTGCAACTGCTATAGCTTGCTTAGTAAAAGAGACACCGATCATCACAATACATTACTTAACAATGCACAACAAAATATTTAAGTGTCTTTATAATTTTAAAAATTTCCAAATATTTTAGCTAATTTATATTACAGCGTCTGCAGAGCCACCCAGCACTAGCAAATTTGAAAGAATTACTTGAATTTGCCATCAAAGAGCTCTTTAGTGACAAGGTAAGAAAAATATTTCACTCCTCAATAGACTCAAGTTCTCTCCTTCAATGCGAAACTACGGAATCACATCATTCAACTGATAGATGTTGCCACAATTAAGCCTCTGCTTTAAAATACTAAAATGCTGAACAACTGCAGCCAAACTTTTTGTCATGAAAAACTGATTTAAAACTCTATAAGATTGATGAAAAAAGAAAAGAAAAATAACTTTTTTAATAATTTATAACATGAATGTTGGCTGGAAACAGTTAATTTTTTTTGCATGTTTTATAAAGTATGATTAAAAACTCAGTGGCATAACAGCGCTAGTGGGCCAAGGCCTGCACTGACCGAAATCTGCTTTCTTGACTGTGGCCCTGGATTGTGTGACCATAATATGGTCATACCATAATAGTGTGACCATAATATGGCATATGGCATATGCCCTGAACAAGTGGTCAGCTTGTCGCAGGACCCCCAGTGTTTAGTCAAGCAAACTTGGTACTCATTTTATTGAGCCAAGTGATGGAAATCAAGAGATAAAAGACTGAGTCGACCTTGCCCTTGAAATATAAGAAATATCAATTAAATTTTTAACATATTCTTTTATATGTTTGTAAAAGTAAACTTTTACGTTAGCCATATTATCGTTGGCTACTTTTACTTTCAATTGAATAGAATTTTCTGAGAAAGTTAATTTGATAATAACATTTTTAAAAAATGTGACTAAATAATTAAAAAGATTCAGTTTCTTAAAATACAAAACTTGCCATATTAAAAGTATACAAACTCAATAAAATTTTAGCATTTTATGAATCAAAATTAAATCATTCAATGATAAGTGAATCACACTCGTTTTATTACTTAATGAATTTAAGAGCTTTATTGAATAATTAACCCTCAGCTGGAGGGGCTGGCGTATGGTACAACTTTAGAGGGGCGGCATATGAAGTAAGCCAGGTCATTTTTCGAGCCTCTGCTTCATGTTTGAAACTATTTAATCTTATACATTGCAAGAATAAGGTGATTCGTCATAGTAAAAAGGATATAAGAAAAAGAATAACAGAAAAAAAAGGTTAAAGATGGAAATTTTGAATTTTTAATAAAGTCAAAAAATGAAATGCAGTGGAAATGTAATTTAAAGTTATACAGTATTCTATAATATTTTCTGAATGAAAATTATAATGAAAATTATAAGATCATAAATCAAATTTACAAATTATAAATATTCCATAAAGAAAAGTTCGGTAAGTAATAAATTTCACAAATGAAAAAAATTAAAAACCTTTTGCTACTATACTATAATCCTCTTCAGATTGTCCCTATTCACTGCAGCAGGGTTTGCAAAGTTGTACTGTCTTGCCCAGGTGATTTTTGCAGGTAAACTTAGAATACTCAGAACATTTTATGGTAGTGTAATTATTCTTCATTCTACCACAGTCAGTGCAACGTCCTTTTCAGCCATCTTATCCACTTCTGTTGTTACCAGCCTTCCAATAATAGCTTTGGAATGCAACAGGAGAAATGACATTTTTAGACAATTCTGAAGATGTGGTTTCATCAAAGATGTAGCTAGATTTTTCAAAAAAATATCTTCTAAACTTGATGGTTGCATTAAGGTTTGGTGAAGTTCAAGAGCACTTGCGAATTTATGCCCGCTATGTTTAGCAGTGCAAAAAATATTGCCATTGTCCACCTTTTGGTTTTTTGGGCGACAGTGAAATTACTACAAAGTTGGTCTACAGTGTCAACTTCGCCTTTACATTTGTTATAATGTAGGATTATTTGAGGTTTATTCGTTTCTTGGTCAATTTTGTCATCATCCTGTAAAGTAATGAGCAGTATTACACACTTATTTCTTTTCATTGCATACGAAACAATTGTCATATCCTTTTGAAAACCAAACAGTGAATTGCCAACTTATCTTGTTTTTGATGGCTGGAATTCACTTTGGAATGTCCTTTTTATTTTTTCTCAGAGTGCCCACAAGTGTTATATTGGTAAGAAGATATTGAGCTAGCAGGTAGCTTGTATACCAATTATCGGTCATCAGGTTATGGTTTGAACCTTTGTACACATCAATTAGCCTTTTGACAATGTCAATACTTGAATTAGAAGCCTTGTAAGGTCCTGCAGGTTGATTGCCACAACACATTTTAAGCTTCAATGTATAAAACGTTCATGAGTCAACAACTACAAAAATTTTCAGACCGTACTTTGTGGGCTTGTTGGGGATGAATTGAAGAAAAGAGCATCTCCTGCGAACAGGTTCCAACTTATCATCAATTGTGAGTTTGTCACCTGGTGTATAAAAGTTTTGACAGTTCTGATTGAAAGATTAAAAAATTTCTCTTAGTGCAGCAAGGTTATTAGTTTTTCTTCGCATATACCTTGTCCCTTTATTGTCGAATCTAATAGCATCACACAGGTTTCTGAATCGCTTGAGACCCATGACCCCTTGCAAAATTTCAATTCCAGTACCGTCTTTTGCCCATGCTTCCTTCAAATTGAATTTTGACATTTTTTTGCACTCTAATAAGAATAAAATCCCTAAACAGGCCAATATTTAACAGGCCACTCTATTAGTATCATACATGCTTGTCTTTGAGATGTTTTAGAGATCATCTGCAGTCCTGTTACATTTGAGGTAAATATTTGCACATTGTATGATAGCATCAATCATATTTTTATTTATGATTTTCTGGAAAGCAGAATATTTTTTTTCATTAAATTTTTTCGAGGCGTTCTGGAGAATTTACTCTTAAATGAAACTTTATTCCATTTATATGTTTCCTTTTCTTCTTTCAGAAACTTTCCTCCAACTTCCTTCTTTTTTAAAATTGTTTATCAAAAAAGTCCTCATATTTTAAATCTCTTATGTCATTTCCAACATCACTAAAATCGTCATTTGTTCGGGAAACATCATTTCAGGAAGGAAAATGAGGATGTTTAGAAACATTTCTCTCAATTTCTGAGTCACTTTTATGATCAGAATGTTCAATGCTTCTGGTTCATCAACATCAGATGCGTTATTCAAATTGTCGGAGTCTTCATCAACCAAGACTTCTTCTAAAATGCGCAAATAATCTTCAGGAGGTACAATATTCTTTCTGTACATACTTGGAGGTGCGGCGTACTGCATTCATCTACGCGACATGGTCACAATAACTGCTTTCAAAAGGAAGGTGAAAACCAGACTGACCAGAAATACCAGATGCATTGCACTCATGGAATGTTCCTAGGAGGGTACAGGAAGGGAGGGAGCTCAAGGGGTTGTCTAAAAATTACAGCCCAAAAGATGGCATTGGTGTACTCTGTACACTGACTCCTCCATTGCAGGGTTAAAATAAAATTCAAAATAAATAGTAAATTATTAAGTTCAAAATAGAATATGGAAGAAGTAACGGTAGAGAGTCTGAATGATGTAACTTTTTTTAATACCGGTGTGAGTTCCTGAATTAATATTCTAGAACAGGAATTCCTAATCTTTTTCTTCCCCTGACCCCTTTAAAAGAATAATTTTCTTCATCAACTTCCTTATAGTTTTCTAAATAATTTTGTTGTTGTTGTTGACTAATGCTCACTTGTTTAACCTATAGTCAGCCCAAGCCCATGAAATTCCTCATGGCAAGGAGTGCCTTGAGCACCTTACAAGTGACAGTGTGATTTAGCTCAGTTCTGCCCCCAGTTTTAATGGAGAGCACCCCAGGGATGGGTCTGAGGGTCTCCTACCCCCGTCTTTCCCTAAACATGAACCTCTCGTGAGGACTTTCGGCTTGCCGCATATTTAGAGTGCCCCCATGTCGTGTGGACACTATACATTTACAAATATCCATGTCTTCTCATCAGGGATTTGAACCTTGGCCCTTTGGCATGGCAGTCAGCGATGTTAACCACTATACCGGTTGCGTGACACTTCTCTGTAATATACAACATAAACATAATACACGTAATCGCACAGAACTTAAAAATTGGACTAAAAGTATGAACAAAAGTTTTGAAACAAATAGTTTATTAGATTTGTGTTTTATTATTTTTAATTTCACAAATATCAACAAGTTTTTTGAAAGAAAATCACAGATTCTATTTTGAAAAAAAGTTCAATTTTAATTAATGTGATGGTTGCACTCAATATATTGAAACAAAAGTATCTAGCAAAAAAATTGCTTAACTTAATTCTTAAATCACCTGATTCAAAAATATTCAACTTGTTTTCTATTGTAAATTACTTCCTTGACTAAAGCCTGTTTTCAGTAAGTAGGTAGGAAAAGTCAATGATGCTGTTTCAGTAACAATTTTTTTTTTTTTTTTTTTTTTTTGGAATATTTCGCTTGGAAGGCTTTTAAATTCCAAAATTTAGCTTAAACATGTGTTTTGAATAATACATGTACTTGAACATCTCTTTCAATGCAATCAACTTTCCTTTCATGACAATTTTAGTAATTTTTCCCCCTTATGATTTCTTCCTTGATGTAAGTTAATATCAGTATACAATTAATTATCAGTTCTACTTACAATTTTTTAATCAGTTGATTATGCTGATCAAATACCAATGCATATTTGGCTATTGACCCCATATACCGATGATATACCTTTTATGTAGCACATTGTATCAAATTAAGTATTTAACAAAATAAACTAACCTTCAAGAGTTTGACAGTTTTGACCATAGCCACAAAATACTAAAAATACATGAAGTATAAATTTTTATATTAATCCTCTTACAAAGAATATTTCAAATAACTAGTTGATCCTCATTGTACTACAAATAAGTAAAAAAAACACACTCTTTAGCATAGCAATTAATGGTCTTTAAGCTGACAACATTATATGATTTAGATCTTGTGCATTCAATTTTAAGATTGAATCACTAGGTGGAATAAAATAAACACTGGATCCTTTGACCAGAAGAGTTTGGGATTATCACTGGGTTCAGGAGATACCTCTATCATTTGGCAAAAAGGTCTTAACTCAACTATTTGTTTTCAGAGCTTTACTTTAAATTCAATTTGAACTAAAATATCTAGAAAACGTAAAGCTGTCTCCTTCAAAGCCTCCCTCCAAATTCTCTTAAAGTGAAATTTTAAGAAGAGAATTTGACAACACAAAATTTATGGAAATGTAACTGTAGGGAAAATAAAATTAATATTCTTGCTTTAACACTGAAAATAAATATTTGTAAAAGAAGGAAATTAAAAAAACAACAACAATTTGAACAACGAAGTTGTGTATTCAAAGCTGGACTTTCAAAATATATTTTGCTGAAATTTTTCACTCAGTGCAGTGTTTTAAGTATTCTAACAGATGAGCCTATACTAATGGAAAAGACACAAGAAATAACATCATGAGTGGATGCAAAAGGCAACTGTGTTTTCACTGAAGGGTTATATAAGTTTAAATTACATTACAGAACGTTATATCATAGCATAACAGAGAATCCAAAGCAGTCTCAGCTGAAATTGTTGAAGATTAAAAAATTTACCCAAAGAAGTATATGGATACCAGCTAAAAATATTTCAGTGTTAATGAAACCTTTTTTTTTTTTTCCCCCTCCTGTTTTCAAAATGCCCAGCGTCTGAAGGCCTTTACTAGTAAGCACACAGGTTTTTTTTTGCTTATCAGTGTATCTCATAGAATAAATAGGAAAATAATTATTAGCATTTATATAGCTCAGGTGTTCAAAAATGTATGAATAATTTGTTTAAGAAAGCATTTTACACATTACCTAATATATCTTAGGTTTACTTACTGATGCAAAGGATCAAAATTCAAAAGGAAAATACATATCAGCAGCTTAGTAATTAAAAAACCATGCACCCAATTGTAATTATTTAAATATGTGATAAAATATATGTAAAGCAAATCAAAGTTGAAAGAAACTAAATAAATTATTCCATACATCAACATAAAATTTCAGTGAATCAATAACTTAACAATACCTTTAGGATGACTGATTACATTGTGCTTTACTAATTGACTCCATTTTAAAAATGTTTTATCACAGTCTGGCTTTGTACACGTATAACCTAAAAAAAGAACATAGATCCAACTAATTTCACTTCAATTTACTGCAGACGAATGAATAGAGCAATGTATAAAGAATTTTAATATAGAAAGAGAATACTTATGCAATTTTATTATGGTTTAAAATCTTGATATTCAAAAATAAATAATATCATCAAAGCAAAATAAACAATACAGAACAATTAATCATAAATATTTTTTAACATTCATACTGTGTTAAATTCAAGACCTTTCTCACACGTGTTATAAGAACCCTCACGCACTGAGACAATTAAGCCTGAATTGTATTATTTTAGTTATTTATTATACTTGCACATGCTTTAGGCTTATCAGAGTCCTGAAAAAATAAAGTCCCACATCTACTTAACGCTTATCGAGGGCCGGCGTTAGATATCTTACCACCTGATGCAGTCTCTGTGTGTCCTAAATTCTGTACCAAGTGCTTTCCTAAGTTATTTTTGTCACCCTTAAATTTTGGGTTCTAGTGCTTTCCCTAAATTCTAAAAATTTTGTCATTCCCTTAATTTTGATCCTCGGTGCTTCTCTAAGTTCCAAAAATCTTGTCTTCCTTAAATTCTGCCACCCTGTGCAGCCATAAAAGCTCTGGCTTTATGTGAATAACAAATCAGTTATTCTTAATTCAAACAGCACTAAATTTAATCTTTTGGCTTATGAATATCATTAACAAAATCTATTTTTAGCATATGGAAAGATATTTTTGTTAAATTTTCCTCATCATCATTTTTTAGCACATTTAACTTAAATCTGTAATCACACCAAGTGTAATTAACACTCTGACTGCTCAATTTGTGGACCGAAATCGGTTCCAAAAATTTGACTCCACAGCTGCATATCATTATTTTTTTTATTTTTTGCATCATGAGAAACTAAACCAAAATCAGATGTTCCAGATCCAAAACCAGGAAAAAAACGAAAATCAGATGTTATCACCAAAAATTCTTTTTTTAAAATAAATTTCAGTCGAATTAATTTTAAAATAAATTTCAGTCGAATTCTCTTTATTGCATAATATAAAAAAGTAAAATGTATAAAATTTAAGAAAATATAAAGCACTGAGGGAAAAATACCTTAGAAATACAGTTTAGTATGATAGAGTTCAAAACACGGTTCAAGGCAAAGTCAAACTTCACAGTCTTTGCACCAGACTCAATAAATCTAATTAATAATTCAATAATTTAATTAAATAATCCAGATAATCGCTGAACGTTTTCTAGCAGCCATTTCTGTAAGAAAAAAGCGACAAAAAGTGAAGTTTGAGCACTAATACCATGTGCCTTCAAATGCCACAATTTAGCGGACTACTAACAATATCTGTTGGCCAAAACGTAAACTAAACGCCTAATACTGTTTATTTCAATGGTTAAACGGGAAAAAAACGGGATGCGCTCCTCAATAAAGGAAGAAAAATATATGCCTGGGGAAATCACGGGATGAGCAAATTTTGCTACATTTGAGTTGCCCGTGGAAATTGCTGAATGATCAGCCAGAGGGTTAATGTCAACAGAAAAGGTTATCATACTCTTTGTTATTCAATTAGTAACATAAAAAAAATTATTTAGGCATCACTGTGTGAGTCACTCAAGTTGTAATGTGCTGATAAACATGCAATCATGAAAGCTACATATAATAAATATAATCACCAGGTTTGTGTCAGGGATATAAAATATATATTAGTTGGAGTAAAATCAACAATGTTTCTATGTGGAATGTTCTAGTTTGAGATGTATACCAAGCTGATATGCAGCTGCCATTGAAATCATTGGATTTTGGAAATGGTTTAATGCGATAAAAATATATTTCATAAATGTCATTTTAACTGAGATGGGAATCAACTTATGTTTAACTGTTAATAACACAAGAGAAAACTGATTTTTGTCTTAACATAAAATATATCTCAATTTCAGATACAGCTTTTAAATGGCATAGAACTTCGTAATCTTTTTTAGTTTATATTTAAAAATTAGAACTAAAAAATGTTATTTGAAAAATGATAGCAATAAAATAATTAATGCAAGAAATTTTCAAATATTCTTCATTCAGTTTAGGGTGGAGGAAGCTCTGAAAATCAAATGCTAACTAACAGGTCATAAAAAAGCTTCTAAAATAATATTAATACGGGAAAACAAAGAAACTGATCAAATATGGATACACACAAAACTGTTAATGAACTCAACCATATCCTGCATAAAAACTTTCATTTTCCATACCATATATGGTTTCCTTTTAAAAATTGCCACAGAAAGGACATCAGAGAAATAAATAAATTACAAAATGAAAACAGAACAATAGCAAAATAAAATAACTATCAGTTTTTGTAAGGATACCATATTCCTCCTTTTTAATGGAGGAATAAATAATGAGTTTAATAACAGGACCATATATTAGTTTAAAATGCTTCCCAAGGAATTACTCCCAACATTTTAAAATTCTAATTATTTTGTTTGGTAAGTTACTTGCTAAACAGTGATGAACAAGCAACAGTTATATTTCAGAAAAGTTTAATTACACATTTTGCTTCAGTACATAAGTATATCCCAAGTAGCACACGATGTTGCAAACTGGTCCGAGAAGTTGCAAAGTAGTCGTGGTAGCTTCTACGACATCTTTACAACATTGCGATGCCGCAAAATATTTGCTATTGCATCCTGGCAATTTGACGACATCGCTGAAACGTCATAATATGACCGCTTTTAGACGTGGTCATTTTAGCAATTTTCTCATAAATCATCAGCGTTATTTTTAGAATGAAAAGAGGCTAAATCTGCCCTTTCAAGAATCCAAAGTTCACATAAGATTTGCTTTGCAATGTTTCATTACTTTATTTCATTTAAATATATTAATTTAAGGTAGATTCATCTAATGAAATATAAATTTAATTTAAGTACTTTTGAATAATTAAATTTAATTAGTACTAAAAATGCATGCTAAATTATTGTTTAAAATTTTGCTAAAATAATTAATACTTAAAATTTTTTTTATAAATATTATAGCAAAATATTTAAAAATGAAATTAACCTATAAAGTAAGTTATTAAGTTATGATTTTTATATATTTTTAAAAATCATGTTTCCGAAATCAATGCAAATCACATGTTAGCAATTACTTCACTACTGAAATATGACTTTATTTATTATTTTTGAAGTAAGCACGAATTTATTTGAATTAATATGGTGACAGAACGGAAAAATTAATGGAAAAAGAGAAAGAAATACTAACACTTTTCATGGAAAATAACAAAATTAATGGATTTGATAAATTACTAATAAATGTTGGCATAAAAATCTGAGAAACTATACATTGCTCTTCAACCAGTGACATTCCATGTACATTATTTACTTTACTGGATGCTTATATAAACAAAAGTCTCGATGTTTTGCGTGCTTTGGCTAGCTGCCAAATTCAAAGTTCGAAGAATTGAACTGCAGTTACTTGAAAGCTAGACTTTCTAGCTGAGAGTGGCGAACAGCGGTAAACGGAACAGAAAGATTCCAGCAGTTCTTTAAAGTAATTTGGTAAAAAGCTGCAATCTGTAAAGCATTTGAAAAGACAGACTTCATGCATGAAATTGAATCAAGCAATGACTGATATAAATAATATTGCTTATATTAAAAGTAAATATAATGCACTGTCAATCAAAGAAGGCACTGTGAATCTTCTCATTGTTCTCTCCCTATCTACTTCAACTGCCTTCAGCGAGTGAATTTGCATTGCTGCGAGCTCCTGTTTGGAAGCCTCTGAATTGAGGAAAAAATCAACGTGAGAATGTGGAATTTTTGCTTACTCTGTTTGTGAATATGTGCTCTACAAGAAGACACCAAAATTTTGGATACATCATTTAAAAAATATTTAATCCACCGAGCTACAATGCTAATCGGGAATATAGTGTTCATGAAATTGTGTTCTGTTTTGGTGTTTTATGTGTTGCGGGTGATTAAAAGTTAAAGTAGTGGTTTGTGCCTCGGTTATAACGTCCTAAGAGCTATATCATATATCATGCATATTAATGGATTGTTGTGTTGATATTGAAAGGTTTGTTTTCAGAATTAATTCATCTGAAACCAAAAATAACATACAACGGTACGGCACTTTCCGGTTTTGCTGAAAATGCAATTAGTGCAGAAGCAAAAACAATTCAAGCTGTTATGGTATGTTCATTATTTTCAAAATACAAAGAAATTATTGGACTGGTACCAGTACTTAATATGACAGCTGAAGCTGAATTAGATATATGTAACAGCAAGAAGCAATACATTAAAATTAATAATAATGCACATTCTATACTATGTTGTCTTTTGTATAGTATACAGAAAAGGTTAATGATTTTAAACAGTGTATGAAATGTATGATCGAAAAAATAGTGTTAAAGAAATATTAGCATTTCTATAAAATATTGTAATCTATAATTATGTGATATTTAATTGTGTAATATTAAAAAAGACAAATTTTTTATTAATTGCAAATTGCAGTTTTATTACTTTTTGTTTGGTATCTATTCTTCCAAACACTGTGTAATTTGCGCTTTTTAAAAACATTGCCATTTTTGTATGTTTATTAGATTATCTCAATAAATGAATGTTGGAAATGAGGTTTTATTTTTTATTAAATTTAAGTATTTTCTATTGCTGTTATGAATGTTTAGTAGTTATCTCAATAAATGATTGTTGGAAATTAGGTTTTATTTATCTCAATAAATGAATGTTAGAAATTAGGTTTTATTTTTTAATTAAATTCAAGTATATTCTATTTTCTTCGCTTACTTTTTATGTGCTTGTAATAACAAAGAAATTCATAATAGATAGAAACAAAAAGTTTCATCGTGTGCTATTTAACATACTTAGCTTACTATCGTATACTATATTATTAAGATTATTTCTGTACAGTAACAAAAGGAAAGTTATTGATTATAAAAATCGCATGAAATAATCATTGTAATCTACCAATTTTCTAAAATGCAGAAACTAAAAATAAGTAAATACATTAACATATGATCAAAAGAAATAGTGTTAAGAAACATCAGCATTAGTAGTAAATACTGCAATCCATAATTATTGTACTTTTAATTGCTTAATATTTAAAAAACACAAATAATTTTTTATTAATTGAAAATTTTAGTTCTGTTACCTTCCTTCTGATATTTATACTTTCAAACACTACTAGTTCATGTTTTTTCTTAAATAGTGCTGTCATGTATGTTGTTTGTTAGGTTATTATTTCATTTTAGATACGAATATGGGAAGATTTTTTTATTATTAGATAGGTATACTTTTGTATGAAATATTTTTATCACATTTATTAACTGCTTTATACAGTCTTTCATTTGCATATCTTGGAGATATAGAAGTTAATGGTTATATTTTTTGCTATGAAACGCAAATAAATTTATACTCAAGTTCAGGTAAAATGCTGATCAAGTTACCTTAAGCCTCCTAATTTATCATGACAGGGGCAATTTTCAATGTCTGAGATTTAACAGAAATAAATGTGATAATGCTGTTATAATCAGAAACGCTCATTTTTTTTTACTCACATATATAGCTTTACTTTTATTTATGTCTGAGTTTTATTTACTTAAAAACCTACTATTATTTTATATTTTTATAATAACCACTTTCATAATTACTCTCACTTAAGGGGGAAAAATGATGAAATCTTAAATAATCATAGCTTAGAATTTAAGTTATTTAAAAAATATAGTTTAAAGTACTGAAAATAATTTAGGCTATTATTAACTATGCATATTTAGTCTAAGGAGAAAAAAATGTATAATCTTCTGGTTTTCAGGAAATGATAAAATATTTAAACTTTAGAAAAAAAACAAGGAATACAAAATTTTAAAAGAGAAAAATACATTAATTATTAAGCTTATTTTTCTGCATGAATCAATATGTAACACAAAGACATAATAACGACATTTTTACAACTGTTGCAGAAAGGTGGAATTTTACGAACATTTAGGCGTCAAGATGTCGTAATACGATGATTTCACAACTAAAATATCACCTGCGAAAGACGCAATAATGATATCTATGGGATAAAAACCTCATCTGCAAAGACGTCTTTGCAATGGTTGTAAAACAGTGAAGTTTCGCAGACATCTGGGCATCTTAAAGATGACATATTGCAACGTTACTTGCAATGACATCTGTGATGAGTTTGCAACGTCGTAACAACGTTGCTGTGCTACTTGGGATCAATACAAAAACCTCAATTATTATTATTTTTAATTCGAAGATTTAGCACTTTATGATAAATAGATTATAAGCATAAACCTGAAGATATATGACAACTAACAAATTTTTTAATTAATTTTTTAAACACTTTTTAAAATTTTTCTCATAAACAAACTATATAAAATTATAATGCAGGATATAAAGCAAAACAAAATTAAAGAAAAGGGTCTTTTTTTCTTTTCACTCTAAATATCAATACACAAAAATGACATAACAAAATTATCACCGAGAACTGTCACTGAGAAGTAACTCATTAAAAAACATTCTAAAGGCATGAAAGACTAGAATAAGCAAATATTTCCTTCATGACATTTCCAAACACCTTCATTTTCAGTATCATCTACATGCAAATAGAAAATTTTTACCTTGAATTACTTAAATGGCTAAGTAACCAAGAATTTAATTTCACATGTGCTGTAAATTTTAAAACTTCAGATCAACAAAGTGTTGGTTTACATGCAGTCATTAAGCTAAAGATATTAATAAGAAAAGGCAGCATTTTACAGATATGAGTAAAGTTAGCAACCAATCAATGTGGCAGCTCATTCTGCATTTAGTATTTCTTGCCTTTGAATGAAATTGCTTGCTGCTAATTCATTAACGCATTTATTACCATTAAAAAAAAACAGAGTTTCTCAAGCTTTCTCCAGTCACAGCCTTTTTTTGATCCAATAATACCTTCTGCAACTACTTCATTATCCTTCCATACACTACCTTGAGTAAAGATATAATTTTTCAAAAAATTGCAGAATATTAATTAGATTTATAGAGTTCAAAGGAAGAAAATCTTTCTATAAATTACAATATATATACAGTCAAAAATGGTTAATCCGGACTCACCGGGACTTCAGCGATTCAGGATTATTGATTTTTCCGGATTATAGATCATCAGTTTAAATCTGGTAAGATGGCATGCAGAAATTATAAAATTAAAAATATGAAACCATAATTTATGAAATAAAGAACAATTATGATCTAAAGGATATCAAAATTTACAAAAAAAAAGCTTATTATTTATTTGTTTACTTTATTAAACACAAAATCGAAATTTTTTTCGTTTTCAATAACCTCTGTGCCACTTTCTTCACTATCGGAAGCAAATTATAATGACGAGGAATTTGATTTAAATCATATCAAAGATGGAGTACATCGAGATGAAATACTACATTTAGTAACGAATTATAAGCCAAATAAAATAAAAACATCTGTCCTGAAGATAAGGATAGTGCTGACAGATCAACTTCAATTCATTGCGCGCCACGGCGTCCGAATTAATGACTTTTGACTGTATATATATAATTAAAAACATAAAGTAAGAAATTTAGAACTAATATTTCACAAAGATAAGAAATTGAAATTCATAATTAAGCAATGATTTTTGTAGAAGAGAGATTTCAATTAATTTCAAGGTTCCTCTCCCCTGATGAAGCGACATTGAGATTGACTGAATTCCTCTTCTGTTTTTGTTCATTTTTCTTTTAATTTTATAATTTTTGAAGAGGGGTTTTGCTTGTTTGAAATGTTTTGGTTTAAAAATAATTTTAATTTATTATTGCATTTCTATGATTATTTGAAATTTATTAATTATGAATTTCAATTTCTGTTCTTTGTGAAATATTAGTTCTAAATTTCTTACTATGTCTTTAATGATAATTTTTCTGCAGTTTAATGCATGAAAATAACTAGGCATGTTTGTGTTTTGTTGTAATGGAATAAGCTGGCTGTGTTAAGTTTTCATGGTTTTCCTTAAGTACAATGCAAGCACAAGCCATTACTCTCATCCTAAATAAAGACAGATAGCCCTCATTTCATCCTTTGCCATTATGAAGTATAGTTACTCATACCATGAACTGTTGGCAATAACTTGCCAATTAAATATATCTTTCATTCAACATAGCAACCACGTAAAACCTATACAAATACCAACAGCAAAACTAAATAATAAGCATAAATGTGATTTATTTCCTCAAATCATTCCTTATTTTATTCTGATGGTTAATTTGCCTTTATCAATCTTATGCATCCACAAAACCATTTCATGAAATATGTATAATTTCAATGTTTTGGAATTAAAATATTCATAATATGCAATCATTTTGGAGGGAAAAACCTAATGTTGTTTTTTTTCATAATTTGATATCAGCATTATAACAATAAGGGTAATCTCAGAGGTATAGCAAGTCAATAAAGGGTAAACAAATTATAGATGAAGATTAAACAGCAGTTAACACAAGACAGTTTTGATTGTACTTGGTTGCAAGATTTCATCTGTTAGTTATTGAGAAATTACTGCAACAAAAAAAAAAAAAAAAGAAGAGTGGGGGCATTATTGGCAAGTTAGCATCTACAGAAATTATATGTATCAGTGAATACATAAATACTGGTTAAATTTTTTAAAAAGACCAAATAAAAACTAAACTATTATTATGTCTAAGGTATGGCACATAGCATTATAAAAGTATTATAGAATTTTTTTAAATATCCTCGATCAGTTGGATATTATTTCAATTAAATGTAATGAAATTATGTAAATTTGATGCAGTATTAAAAATAAAGCTATAAATTAAGAAGAAGCACTTATTGTTTAACAGTTGCTAAATTTGATTAAGCATTTAAGGATATAATTTTAAAGAAAAATTAAAAGATCAAATTCCATGTCAAATAGTAGCACTCCGGAAATTAGCTATTTTCAAGGCTACACAGAAGATAAATTAAAGATCTTATGTCTCATAGTATGGCAATACCTGCCATGTTGAATGAATAATAAATACTTTGGTAGCATAACATAAAATTCTAGAGAATTTCAAAGAGCCCATTAGAAAAATTTCTGTCATAAAAATAATCATAATACACACATTTTGCAGGATACAAGATCATATTTGCAATATAAAAGTATAAATGAAAGCTAATTATCTAATTAATTGATTATAATAATATAAAAATTTAATTGCACCTGAAACTCTGAATAAATTTTATTTTATTCATGATTCTTTAGTCTGAGAGTCCTTAGTATGAAAATTAAGAATAAATCCACCTTATATACTCTAAACCAAAACTATTTCATGAAATATGTATTAAATAAAATGTTTTAAGAAAAGTAATACTTTCTTCTTTTCAGGAAGTTTGGGAAAAAATAAAAATATCCTCATAATGAATCACTGAAAGCTTATTACAGTTGCCCTTAGTAGAAGATCTTCTAACTGTAGTAATATATATAAAGCAGATATCATATGTATATTAAAATTTGCTTTTTGTCAGATTTCTTCCTTAGGCAGATGAATAGGTGACAGACGACAGACAGAGGAGACCAGGCAGAGAAGAAAGATAATTTTGAAAAAAAAAAAAAAAAAAGTAGCAATTCAAACCAGTTCAATTCCCAATGAATGGGATGGACTCTTGGGAGTTTTCATAGTTTTTTCCATGGAGCCAGTTTCCTTTCAAAAGTGTTTAATGAAGGCATCTCTTCATATAGGCAGATATCCCTCAGGTTGCTTTGCCTTATCAACTTACCTAACCTATTCCATTTTGTTTACCATATTCATACTGAAATAGTAAACAATCTAAGAAAAGAGAATTAATAAATTTAAACCTACTAATACAAGACTCTAGAGAAACTGCTGAATTTTTACTTGAAATTTTAAAATATGAAAACTTAGAATTACAATCAACAATGGCATTAATAGATTTAAAATTTATAATAAAAAAAATCTGAAAGCTTTCAGATTTTATGTTATGTCCAAAAGGGTGTTTTTTCATTTCCACACACATCTACATTTTGAAAGCATTTGGGCTAATGTCGCTTTGGGCTAAAAATATTTAAAATCAGCATAGCTTTAGAATTTCCAATAGACAGTTTCACGTGCTGGAGATAATTTCTTTTTTCGTACAGTGTTGTCATTGCTCTCTTTGAAATTGTTGAGTTTGTTAACCAAACATTCGTTAAAGTTTTGAAAAGTATGAAATAGACATTAAAACAAATTCAAAATTTTATATTCAGGCTTCCAGGTGTTTATATTCGGGTGGAGGATTACGTTATTTAAAATTTGATGGCTCTAGGATCATTGATTTTTCACAATGTGAGAAACATAAATACGTTCATGCAAATTCTTCCTTACGTAATTTCTTTAAATGCAATATAGAATGATAATATTTGGTGGCAACAATCTGAAAAATGACTCAGCGCAAAATGCTGTTTGCAGACTAATAGCGCTTTGGGCTAATAATAATTAAATATTGACATTTTATATTACAAATCAAGTCAAAAAGTTTAAAAACCAGTTATATATCAATAAAATTTCAACATAAAAACTGGAAAAATCACAAAAGTATGTAAAATTCGTTTCCACAGTGTTTTCTTTATTTTCCTTAGCTTTTGATTGTAAATGCTCTGACATAAAAATGGCTTTAATGCATTAGTTTTTAAAAAATAACACTTTGCCTTTTTACAAGTAATTACTGTTCTACTTAGAAATCGGGTAAAAAGTACGGCTTTTCTGAAAATTAAATGACAATAAAGAATTAGAACAAGATGGTTGACAATGCTTTAATAAAACATAAGTTGTGCTCTCAAGATTATCCTTTGTATTCAGTTTCACTTGATTTAGTAGCCATAGTTTCACACAGTAGATCAGAGTGCATACATAATATTACTAAGCTGAAACTGGAAAAATTAAAATACTGAACAGTGTATTCATGCTTAATGTTTTATATGTTATTAAAAAATTAGATAGCTAAATTAGACTGAATTTCATTATAGACTTAATTTCCTAACCTTTCGCTAGAAAGGGTGAACTGTCACACTGAAAATAATGAGGACTACTTAAATTGCTGTCATATGGCAGAGCGCATCAAATTGTCCAACACTGACTCTGGCATTTGTATAAAATACAGCTATATGAACAAATTCATTGATTTAAAACAAGATTCTTAATAATCAATATCAAGGCACAAAAGCTAATGTCTGAAAACCAAACCAAAAAGTCAATGCCATTATTCCTATTCTGTTCACTTTGCACTCTTGCTAGCAACACTTACCTGGGATTCACTAGGCAATGCATGCCTGGTGGAATAGCACAATATGTAATACAATTTGATCACATTTTCCACATCATGCTCTTCTGTTGTTCTGAAACTCACAGGTATCATGTTATACATTACTATAATCAGTAATGCAAAGCACATCACCAGCAATGAGTTGAGTGAACATTCGCTTATATGAGATATACAGACAATCCTACTTTTCTTTCAGTGACTGCTTATCATTAATGACACTTTAAAGTCTATTTTTTGGTGATATGCAGAATAAGAAGAATGTATTATCAGATTGGAAAATCATATCTATAATAAAAAATATCTGTATTAAGAAGGATAATGTATTAAGAAATAAATAATAAATTTTAAACACCTTCATGTATTTTCATATGTTTCTTAAGTTTACTTGGCACAAGAAATCTTCTTTCACAATTATCTGCAGGACATCTAAAAAGAAAAACTATTGATAAAAATCTTGCTTAAATTGTAAGACAGAAAAAATCTTTAAAATTATTTATACCTACAGAAATGGCGGCATCCCAGTATGGATATATTCATGCTTCTGAAGCCAATTATGTTTATTAAATTCTTTATCACAGTAAGAACACTATAAAAATAATTTTTGTAAAATTAAAAGTAAATATAAAGTATAAGTACAATTTTTCTTTAACTAATGCAAAATATACTGAATACCTATTTATAAAAATTTATTAAAACTAGATCTATAATTTCATCTGAAAATATTTTTTTCAATGAATCAAATACGATTATACATCCCTGAAATGATAATTAAAAACCCAGAATTGCCATCTATGCTTTTATTAATCATTTAAAAATCTACAAAGTATTTACAGATTCTTTATAAACATGTGTCAAGGGCTAAGATCAATACAGTCAAAAGTCGTTAATCCGGACTCGTCGGGACTTCGGCGATTCCGGATTATAGATCATCAGTTTAAATCTGGTACGATAGCATGCAGAAATTATAAAATAAATATAAAATCATAATTTATGAAATAAAGAACAATTATGATCTAAAGAGTATCAAAATTTACAAAAAAAAATGGCTTAAAATTTATTTGTTTACTTTATTAAACATTTCTTTCAATGTAAGTTGTTTAAGTTGCTTCGTTTTATGTGATAATACTTTCTCTTTAATTCTATAAACAGACATAATTTCTTGTTAAGTTACAAAGTTCCGCTGTTCAAGTCCTATAATTGCTGTGTCGAGAATACCGACTAATTTCTCAATCAAAATTTTTTCGTTTTCAATAACCTCTGTGTTACTTTCTTCACTATCGGAAGCGAATTATAATGACGAGGAATTTGATTTAAATCATATCAGAGTACATCAAGATGAAATACTACATTTAGTAAGGAATTATAAGCCAAATAAAATAAAAACATCTGCCCTGAAGATAAGGATAGTGCTGACAGATCAACTTCCAATTCATTGCGCGCCGCGGCACAATTTCATTTAAATCATATCAAAGACGGAGTACATCGAGATGAAATACTACATTTAGTAAGGAATTATAAGCCAAATAAAATAAAAACATCTGCCCTGAAGATAAGGATAGTGCTGACAGATCAACTTCCAATTCATTTTACCCTGATTAACATTTTTAAGCATATTAATCCAATAATTAAAAATATTAGTATAAAAATATCTACCATTCTGATTAAGAATTTATGCAATTTCATGATTTTACACATTATATAATAATTTTAACTTACTTTGGGTACATTAATTTTTGTTACATAAATTTTTATTTTAAGAGCTAGATTCAACATAGCTTATAATTATTTCTTCAGATTTTATGAAATTTCTACACTGATATTCAGTTCTATATAATTTCATGATTTTATCCTTAATGAAATAACTTTTGCCCATTTATGAGATGTTTTATATTTACTTTATTTACCTATTACGTTCATACTTGCTTCTAGTTTGTCTATATAATAATAGCTGTAATATTTTTTAATGTAGTTGTCCTCTGTTATATTTATGTAGTGAATATGGTTTTCATGTATTTTAACTTTGTAAATAATTAGTCCAGAATGTATATAAAACCATATTTGGCTTATTGCATCCTATTCAAACCAACCTGCCAACCACAAAAAGTACCAATTGCTTAAAAACATTTTCTTTATTGCAATACCCTTCATTCTTTCTAAGTTAAAATCAAAAATTTGCAGTGCTTCAAAATCTGAATTTATATAGAGATAAATGTACCTAAAAATCCTCCATAGTGACAAAATGTGTATCAGATTTTTTCCATTTTAAGATAGCATGCAGTAAACAATTTTCTGTAAAAAGACATATGCACCAATGTTGCTTATTCCAACAGTTAAATGTGTTATTCTTATACCTTATAATGTTTTTATTTTTAAAATAAGCATTATCAATAAAAAATGTGTTTTTCCATTTTGTGCCTTATTTATTAAAATAACTAACTTAAAATATGTGTTTCTTATATTTAGAAAAATGTTACAATCAAAATGGGTTGATAATAAAGTACTTTCTCACACTATCAAGATGGAACACAGTATATCTTTCTTTAAAAAGAAAAGAATGAATGAAAGAAAAAAACAACAAAAAATTCTTTAGCACATTCTATCTCATAACAGACACTGACTACATTATCATAAATCTTTTCTCAAATTATTCATTATTTTGTTTACTTTGAATAATTTGTTTCACTGCTTAGAAATTACATTTCATTACTTATAAAAAAGTCTTCTGGAAAAATCTCTTAAAAACGCTGATATATTTAGCAACATTTAAAAAGAAAATTAATGAAGAAAACTAACATGCTTTATTAAAAAAAAAAAAAAAAAAACTTTAATTCACTAAGTAATGAGAAATATTTATTTGTACATATCATATATATATGATTAAAAAAAAAAAGATCAAGCCATATGGATTGGCAGAGCTTTCTATGCAGAAATATTACTGTATGTCTACCGGCAATACCCTGCATTAATTAATAAGAAGTTCTTGTTTTCAGATATTATAGTGATTGGTTTGGAAATTTTTGGCAGGAAAAGATTTCAGCAAAATCCATCTATGTAAAGATGCACATTCTGCATGTTCTAATTCTTTAAAGATTATACCCCTACTAGTAGCTCCTACTGGCTAAGGCCACTGAATACTGAGAGTTTGACACAGTTTTGAGCTCAGGCAAGCAGCATGGTTGATGTTTGTGTTTTTTCCAAGGAAAATGAAAACATAAGCCAGATTTCCTTAAAATGTCCTTCATAAAAGCCTTCATCTCCTTCCTTGCGAGCTTTACCACACTTAATTAACCTAACCTAATCTTTAAAGATTAAAATTGTTCATAACTTTAACATGTCATTTTTGAGGATTATTATAAGCATATATATCTGATTCCCAAAACTTATCAAAATGAAATGTATAAAAATAAACCGTTATTCAGACCTCACATATATTTTTTAACACATAACAACCTTTGTTTTTACCCTCTATAATTAAAAATCACACAGCATATGTACACTTAATCGTTTAACACAATGCTGGCCATTAAAATTTTGAACATCTGGAAGGAATAATCTGACAAATGTCAAAATGCCATGAAAGAAAGAAGTTGGAATATGAAAATGATTAGTATTTCAGCACATTAAGACTGCAGGAGGGAGAAAGGACATCTGAAACACTGCATAAAAGAAAAGTTGTGTAGTGGATTTCTCATTCGGAAAGTGCTTTGTACGGTCAGAGTTTGCTCAATATCGTGTTATGCCTCGAATCAAAAGAAGAAATGCTTACCAGCAAGTGTCGGAATTCGACAGAGGCAGGATCATTGCCTATTGAGAGTGTGAATTATTATTCCATAATATCTCCCATCGCACTCGCTGACATCCAAGCACTGTCATGGGAGTATGGAATTAATGGATTGCTGAAGGTCATACTGAACAGCATGCAGGATCTCAAATCCTTCCCATGACTAATGCTGAAGAGGAGAGACATACTGTGAGGTCAAAATTGCAAAACTGTACAATCGCATGATCGACCATTACACATGGAAATAGCATGTTTGCAGCATGCCCAATATCCGCTTGTAGGGTGCATTGACATTTGCAACAGCATGGACTATCAGCATGGCGACCATCATTTTGGCTTCCCTTGACAATGCAGCACAGAGGGAGACAGTGACTTTGGTGTGCCAAATGACAAAGCTGAATACAAGAGTGACACAATGTCTTTTTTCAGACGAGTCTTGGTTCTGTGTGCAGTATTCTGATGGCCATATATACGTGTCTGGAGGCTCCGAAGGGACGCATGCCGTCTGCTTGCATTCGACAGAGGCCATGAACTTGGTGTAATGGTTTGGGTAGCCAATGGGTACACGACAAGCACATCTATAGTTCAGATCAATGCTAATTTGAACACAGATCAGTACATTTCTGAAATCTTATGCCCAGTGGTTGTGCCTTATCTTCGAGGCCTGCCAAACGCCATCTTTCTACAAGATAATGCAAAAACACATGCTGCAGTCGTGTTCTGACCTTCCTTGATATACAGGGTATTCGATTGCTGCCCTGGCCTGCATAGTCTCCAGATCTGTCACCCATTGAAAACATCTGGTCATAGGTTGTTGAGAGACTCGCCCACCACCCCTCTCCAGCTAATATGGTTAATGAAGTGTGACATAGACTTAAAGCAGCATGGAATGAGTTGCCCGTTTCTGTCATCCAAACCTACTCCGACTCCCTGCCTAACCACATAAGGGCCATGTTAACTGCCAACTGTTTCTACTAATTTCACCCCCCTGTAAACCCTCAGACTACTTACAAATTTCATCATTTTGTCTTCAAGCCATACTGTATTAAATATCTACTTTGTATTTGCTTTCCTTCAAGGTGTTCCAGTTTTAATGGCTAGCAGTGTATTAGTCATTTGGTGCTAAATGATTACATGTACTGTACATCCATCAATTGTCTCCTCTTAAGAAAGGTACAGCTTAGTCTTAGTATGGTGATCATACATGTAAAGGATAGATGCTCACTGCCATAGAATGGAAAATTATGCCTGTAAAAGAAATTTGCTGTTACCATATCAAAGATCTCTTTGAACCAGAAGTTATCTTAAAATTTCTCATACTAGCCTAATGCACAGAAAGTTTCATCAGCTCTGTCTCCAGTTTGGCACCATAGGCAAACAGTACAGTTAGTGTCCCATGAAAATTAAATACATTAACAATTCAAATTGAAATTTTATAATATTTGAAATTGAGAAGTCATGCTTAAATTGTTCATATTTTACTAAGAAAATTAATGCTAATCAATATAAATTACCTTAAAAATTTTGTGCCTTTTCTTTTTATGAATAAGATCTATATGTTTTTTCAATGTGGCTTTTGATTTTAAAATTTCAAAACAGCCATCTACAGAGCACCTATAAAAAATAAGCAATTCTGGAAATAATGTACTTATTCATTCTTTAAAATAAGTAACTTTAGTAGTATTCTCCGTAGAAATAATTATTATGATCAGTATAGTCAAAAAATTTTAATGCAGATGCAGTATTTCTTTAACAAGGATAACATGAAATCAATATATGCATTATTTCTATTTTGATATAAAAATCAAAAGGTTTATGGCATAAAATATGAAAATAATAATGTATTAAATTTCATCTAAGAACATTGAAATTAAAAGAAAAACAAGACAAAATGAAATGCAAAATATAAAATGTGACTTAATGTATTACATTTTCAATTATACCAAATATTTTTTCCTAAAATGAACATGAACATACATAATAAATACATATGCATGTATATTCACATATGATACAAATATATATATGATAAATGCATGTTCATAAAATGTATATGATTATATATGCAGTTCTGGGAAGGAAGAAGTTATTTTAAGTAAGTATTATGACAATATACAGTCAAAAGTCGTTAATTCGGACACCCATAATTCGGAATGATCTATAATCCGGACCTCAAAGCTAAAAACTTTCTGCGCATGCTCCGCGTTGACCTATGCGCATAGCCGTTTACGCGTGCGCGTAAGACCTCTTACGACTGCGCATTTGCGTGTGCGCAAGCGCAGAATACGTTTTCACGTGCGTGTTTTATGTATAACGGACGGTGTAAGCTAAAATTATCTAATTATCTATTTCAGTTAATGTTGATGATGCGTTGTTCCTTAATTTTCGAATTGGATCTGGCTTATTATTTTTTGCAGACTGTAAGAGCAATACTAAAAAAGTAAACTTGAACTTTCGATTATGTCAAATAGAATTTTTGATTCTGGAGCTCCCAAAGGATCGTACAAAACGAAAGTATGTTTCGATGTCCATCAAACAAAAAGTGGATAAAGACATGAAGAATGTGACAGAGAGGTTAGTGAAAACAAAAAAATTTCAATTGACAAGTTAGTCGGTATTCTCGGCACAGCAATTAACGGGACTTGAACAGCGGAACTTTGTAAGTGAACAAAAAATTATGTCTGTTTATAGAATTAAAGAGAAAGTATTATCACATAAAACGAAACAACTTACATTGAAAGAAATGTTTAATAAAGTAAACAAATAAATATTAAGCTTTTTTTTTTTTGTAAATTTTGATACTCTTTAGATCATAATTGTTCTTTGTTTCATAAATTACGGTTTCATATTTTTAATTTTAGAATTTCTGCATGCCATCTTATGCGATTTAAACTGATGATCTATAATCCGGAAAAATCGATAATCCGGAATCGCCGAAGTCCCGACGAGTCCGGATTAACGACTTTTGACTGTATTAGTATTTAAGATAACAATTTTCATACATTGTACAATTTACCAGTACTAACTTGTGCTTACCTAACACAATCTGAGCAGATGTATTACTCAATGTGCATTCATTAACACACTTATGGAAAACAAATTCAATAATCAATCGCCGAAGTCCCGACGAGTCCGGATTAACGACTTTTGACTGTATTAGTATTTAAGATAACAATTTTCATACATTGTACAATTTACCAGTACTAACTTGTGCTTACCTAACACAATCTGAGCAGATGTATTACTCAATGTGCATTCATTAACATACTTATGGAAAACAAATTCAATAACATCAAACTAAAAAAGTCAAAAAAGGTTCGATTAATTATAGACCAAAATTCCATCACCTTTTTACTGATGAAACAAATAGCATTTTATTTTTTCTATTGTGGTTATTTCTTTTAAAATAAATAAGCTGCCCTGTACATTCAACTGAACACCTCCAATAAACTTTTCTCTTAAATTTTACTCCATGTATAAATTTTTGCAAAGTTCTAAACTTTTTTAGGTACTTATGTATTATCTTGTCAACCATGAAAGTTGGCTCGAACTATGAAAGTTGGTGGAGATTCTGCAAAAATTGCATCAATCATTCTTGCAGAATTCTTAATGAACTGATGCCTCTTTATTTAATGAACAATCAGTATTCAACATGCTTCATTTTTACAAAAAGGTTTCATTCAGTTTCTACATTTTTGTTAACCCTCTTATTTTACAGGCAGCTAGTTCTCTTTAGAATGCTACTAGTACAAGGTAATTTTTCCAATCTATTACTGATCTTTCAGCCATATCCAACTTTCTTTACCCCATTTCACAAATGTTACTTCTCTCAACCAGCTTTAAATGAACTGAACACTAGTCACAACTGTGATTCTACAGCCTTTGAACCACATTCCTTTTCAAACAGATATTTTCACGAGACAATTTTTTACATTGAATGGCCATTGTTTTTCCATTTTTAAGTAAAATATAATAACATGTCTATTAATGAACTTTTTTTTTTAATTTTTTTTTATGTAGGATCTCATTACTTTGAAAATAATCCAGTGCTAGCTTTCTGTAGAAAGCAGGTCCCAAATTTTTATCTTCCCCCCCCCCTGCGATGCATGAAAAATACAGCAATAGCAGTTAATTTATATTCTTGTTTATAAAAATGAAAGATGGTTTATCAAAATTAATTGGGGTAACATCAAATGAAAGTCTGCATGTTATAAATGTGCTGCTACATCCTGCTTATTCATAACTGGCACTAAATCTCACTGCTTGGTGACAGTTTTATGATCGACAACATAACATGCAAGTACCCTTTTTTTTTAGAACTAATTTACAGAAAAGTATTCAAGTTTACTACACGAAACAATCCGTTCACAACATATTAAGCACATGCAAGTCAAATTTAGCTGAAAATTAACCGATTAAACATAATATTAACCATATGTAAGATAAATTTAGCTTGTTCAGGTTGTCAGAGCAGGAGATTTAAAAAATTTGCAATGCCGTCACTGGAACTTGAAATCTATACCTCCTAGTTGCTAGCCAGATATGTTTTCCAATTATATCATGAAGGCATGCAGTAAAGCGGGAGAATAATCAAATTATATCTGCTAGAGTTAGCAGAAAAGCTTAACCATGTAAGTAAAGAAAACATTATGTATGTAAAAATTAGCAGGTTAACCATGCTATTTAGAGCAATTAAATCCACGTTTGATGGAAAGCATGATATTAAGTATACATTAGCAAAAATTAGCATAAAAGAGTAAAAGAATATAATAAATAAGAATAAAACATAAACTTGTACTATTAAGGAAGTTGGTAGAGCCATATTACCCTACAGGAAACAATTTTTATGTGCATTCAAAATTCCAATGAATAGATCTTGGCCATTATGTTTTTAACTTCACATCAAAACAGATTTTCGAATAGTATTTGCTTTCAGTAACCACCAGTTAGATTCTATAGACTGGATATGTGTACAAATAAGTAAAATTTGTGGAATGATTAAATGATACCCATGCCCGCCTAGGGATAAATATGCCTGCCATTCATCAGTTACAGCAGTTGTTTCTCCTGTCACGTGCTTTTTAATCAGTTTCCACTGGTTAGTTGTTTGTCAGATATATTTCCGAGTTGGAAATCTTTTTCCCTCTCACTGAAACATTTTAATGCTCCATTTTTCTTCAAATACTCTTACTATGTTATATTTTTTTTTTCTTATATTAATTTTACAGATTTCTATAATGTGGCCAACATGACCAATTTTTTTCGAATCGATTCCATGTAGAATGATCAGCTTTCTACATTATGAATATCAGTTCACTGTTTTGGATTAAGTCCCTTGATTGTCATTTCTACTCAGTAAAATAGCACTTTTGTAACTTTCTCCCTGAGAAAAAATGTAAGTTAGCAATAAACAAGTCTCACTTAGGAGAAAGTTCACTTTAGTGAATCAAGTAATTTTTGCCTAAGGCATGAGCCAACAGTAGCAGAACATGCTTAATACATTTTTATTGTAGCATAATTTCATGTTATGCCCCTTAGAACATATTCCATATTCCTTCCGAGATGCATCACTGTACACATCCCTGTCTCTGACAACTTCCTTAATTAAACAAAAAATAATTACATCTATTCACTGCTAAAAAATTCAGAAAAGATAATGTGAAAATCAGAGAAAATAAATAAGTGAAGAATTTCACGAGCAAAGATGACCAATTGGTATGATACTACAATGGGTTAAATTACAAACAGCAATGAAATGAACAAAAGAGAACGTAAAAGGAATGCTTGCTACCTCTGAACAAATTAATTTGTAAGATCGCCAGCTTTAAACTGTTAGCACCAATTTTGATGGCATTTATATACATGTTTACTGGGTTCTCTGCAGTAATGCATTCAAATATTCTTTTCTTCTCAAACTCTGCTCCAAATAATTTGAAATTTGCTTATGTCTTACTTTGTTTTTAATTAGGACAAACTGCAATCAGTACAGTCAAAAGTCGTTAATCCGGACTCGTCGGGACTTCGGCGATTCCGGATTATAGATCATCAGTTTAAATCTGGTAAGATGACATGCAGAAATTACAAAATTAAAAATACGAAACCGTAATTTATGAAATAAAGAACAATTATGATCTAAAGGGTATCAAAATTTACAAAAAAAAGCTTAATATTTATTTGTTTACTTTATTAAACATTTCTTTCAATGTAAGTTGTTTAAGTTGCTTCGTTTCATGTGATAATACTTTCTCTTTAATTCTATTAAACAGACATAATTTCTTGTTTAGTTACAAAGTTCCGCTGTACAAGTCCTATAATTGCTTTAAATCATATTAAACGGATATGATGCATCTCGGAAGGAATATGGAACATGTTCTAAGGGGCATAACATGAAATTATGCTACAATAAAGTACATCGACATGAAATACTACATTTAGTAAGGAATTATAAGCCAAATAAAACAAAAACATCTGCCGTGAAGATAAGGATAGTGCTGACAGATCAACTTCCAATTCATTACGCGTCACGGCGTTTCCCCTCTCCCCCTGCCGCAGAGCAGCGTGAAATTGATAAACAGATTTTGGATTTTGAAACATACTTTCGCTTTGTAAATCCTTTACATATTAGTAAATATATATCGGAAATTCTATTTGACATAATCGAAAGTTTAAGCTTACTTTTATAAAATTGCTCTAACAATCTGCAAAAAATAATAAGCCGGATCCAATTCGAAGATTAAGGAACAACGCAATCTGCAACATTAACTGAATTAGATAATTCTTACACCATCCATTATACATTAAACGTGCATGCGCACACATATATTTGCAGCCGTAAAGGTCTTACGCGCGAGCGTAAACGCCTATGCACGTGCATCAAAGCAACGCATGCGCAGAAAGTTTGTAGCTTTGAGGTCCGGATTATAGATCATTCCGGATTATGGGTGTCCGAATTAATGACTTTTGACTGTATAGCATGGTGATATTTGATATTTCACTATACAATGCAGTTAATTATATCAAAAATGGTATTTTATCATTTATTTCACCTGGGAATAAAAGGAGGAAAAAAGAACCCTTAACGGATGAAAATTTTAAGTACTTTATGATTTTGCGAATACTATGCAATTCTTTAAATAAGTTTATAAATATTATGAATAAATAAAATTAAAGGTACAACTCTGATATACGCCCTAATTTCACCAAATGTGGCGATATGTGTTCTGCGCTGGTTTTTGGCACGATTGCGTGTTGTATGGCAACCCTGTTGACGTTGAAAAGTCTTTCGCTGGAGTTCGTTGGTTCCCGTCATGCTTTGTGTCTGAGAAGCTAGGGGTGAAAGATTTAATGGTGAAAGTTGTTGAATTGAAGTTCGGCATAAGGAAATATCGTCGTGGTCATCCTGTTGAGGGGCAATGGGTATTTGGAGGTGTGGAAAGAAGGTATGGGAGATTATTTTTAGTGGTTGTGCGTCAAAGAAGTAGGGATTTGTGATTATTTGTTATTTTATTTATTTGTGAACCATAGTATGAATTTTCTGTATAGTGTGTGGCTGTCATATAAATACGATACTAGTGATTACGTGGCGGCATGTTAAAGGCGGTATGAAATTGGTATATCTGCTCTTCGAAAAAGCATTAATGGTAAGTGCATTTTATTTTATTCTTGTTCTTATTTTGTAGAATGTAATGTTCATTGTTTTTTTTAGTATGAATTTCTGTCGTTATTGTTATTTTTTTGTTGTATTGTTGTTTTTTTTTAATTGTTTGAAATTTATTTTAGTTATTTTGTTGATTAGTGCGTACTATCTGAATTGTGCAATTCGTGGATGTTTTTTAAAGTTGAAACAGAACTCTGTGTACATGGTATTCTTTGAAATTTATTGTTATGTTAATTTATTAAAGAGAGGTGTGCGTAGTTCATAAATTCGTTCGTTGCCTAGATTGTGCCATTCGTAGATGTTTTTTTAAATTAAAACATATCGCTGTGTACATGGACTCTTGTAAAATAATTTTGGTTAGAAACTTCACGGTTTTGCTATCTAAATTTTTTGTTTTTGTTTCGGATTTTTAGCTTAAATTGTGTGTTCAAAACGTTGTTTTTGCATTCGCGAAAACCGTGTTTTTGGAGACATTTTAGGCTTAAAGTTCAAAATGTAGACAAAAAATTTAGATAGCAATATGGCAACGTGGAGTTTCTCACCAAAAATATTTGGCGCCTTGAGGGCGCATATCAGAGTAGTTCCAAATTAAAAATTTCAGCAGAAGGCTGAACTACCTTTGAACAAGACAATTGAATGTCAGTAGTTGCATTATATGTAGAGTTCAGGGATCAATAAAAATGTTGTATGAATTCTTTTCTTCTATTTTAGAATATTCCTTTCAAATAAAATGCTTAAAGTAAGCCACATATAAGTTTCTCTAAGAAATCCGGCCATGAAAACAACACCTCCTAAAACGAACTTTCATGTAGTTGGCTGTGGTCAGTCAGCTTCGACTAGCTAGCACAAACTAAGATTTCCATTCAGACAATATGATTAAAAATCATTTGATTGCAGTATTTCATACGATAATCTTGCCAGAGGATGAAGATATTGAACACAATCAAAAACTACAATTACAGAACAGAATGACAATTATGCATTTCTAGTAATCAAATTTGAATACTTATCTGAATGGAGAAGATAAAAAACAAATTAATTGACAGCAGTGACTGCAGATTATGATAAAGCATCACCAAGCTGTGGAAACTCTCTAAATCAGGTGATGTTATCAGTTTGCTGAAACCATTTCTTCAAGATTTAGGGTTGCCATTTTGATTATGTAACTGGACTTTCAAAATATCACTTTATTTTATTTCTTGTTGATGGTCATGTGTGTGACATAGCTAGTGTCCAAAGGTTGTAAATAATGTGGATTTTGCATATTTCTTTGGTTTACAAGATAAGGGTAAAAACAGATGTAACAAGTTTGTACAAATGTTGGTCACATTTATTTGGCTCTTCAATGCACAAGATCAATATAATGTAAGAACTGGAATTTCCAAGAGACATATACCTGTGAGTAACATATTTATGAGTAAAAAATGTACAAATCAGTTTATTATGAACGAGTTGAATGTGAATGACCACAGTGTTGTAGACTGGAAAATGTTTTATACAGAGATGAGTGTGAAGAGGTATTTGAGAAAAAATGATGTACAAAGATTTATTACTTTTTTATAGATTTGATTCCTACGTTTATACTTTCGGTTAGAGTACATTGAAGGGTACCCATTGTATTATCGTGAAGTTGTTGTTACATTTATGGTAGTTGAATGTTATGGAAACCCTATATAGCGTAATTGTTTGTGCGATTGTGGTAAATTTTTAATAATCAGAAAAGATTTGCAAGGGCTTGTGCTGTGTGTTGATTAGGAAGTACATTGCTTGTTTTGTGGTTTAGATGGTAGAATGGTTGAATGTCGTAAGATTAATTTGAAGTTTCTGTTGAATTGACTGGTGTGTAAATGAAGGTTTACTTAATAATAAGTGTCCTGTTTGTAGGAAGGAAATGTGTTATGGTCGAACATCAAATGATATTTTTTACTCTTATTTTTGTGAATTTCTATGGCAACGCTGATATACAGATTCTAATTCAGATAATTTTAGGAAGGTTTTGGATGCTGTTAAGGAATTTTGTTTGACTGAAGACAGAGAAATTTGTAAATAAGGTGAGTGGCTATTTCCTTTGTATAGTGCTAAGATGAATTTCCTTTTTATGTTATTTCATTGTTTGATTTAAAATATAGTTTATTGAGATTATATATATATTTTTTTATTATTATATTATCTGCTCCTTTGACTTTTTAAGTAAATATAAATCGATGTGTACATGGACAAAGTCAAGGAAGTGCGCAGTGCCAAGTTTGTGCAATTCTCTAATTTTTTTTTTAGTGAAAATAGGTTGATGTGCACATGGATACCAAGTTTATGCAATTCTTTGACTTGCTATTTTGTCTTTGTGTTGCGGTGAAAGCCAAAATAATAAGTCAAAGAATTGAACAAACTCGGTATCCATGTATTACCAATTTTAGCCAAGGGGCACCTGTAAATATATTTTTACCATACTTTCTAAATTGATTAATAAATTTGATTTATATACAATTCAAAATTAGAAATATTTTTCGCTAATCTTTGGAATATGGTAACAGGTAGTTTGGTGACATTTTGGTAAGGCGATAAAGGTTACTAGCTAGGACTTTAGCAGTGTACATGGATAAAGTCAAGAGTGTGCGCAATGCCATTTTTGTGCAATTCTGGGATGTTTTTTTAAGTGAAAATAGGTCAATGTGTACATGGATACCGTGTATGTGCAATTCTTAAAAACGCGGCAAGCAGTTTGCGATTCTGCACTTTCTCCCAATTTCGCACCTAATTTTCATCATGATTAAGCACTTTTGTTCCATAAAAGTTGTAGCATAAGCGTAATTCGGATAGCAGATTGTTGGAAAAAAATTTTGAGGAAAAAAAAAAAAAAAATGCCTTTACTTCATGAAAACAAAATGGGGTCCAAACAAAAATTAGCAGGTTGCTGTAGCAGGGTTGGTCAGCAAATTTTTGCCAAAAAATCGCCAAGTTACCATAATCCAAAGATTAGCCATATTTTTCAGTAGATGTCTATTATATGTCGTTAAGTACACAGCTAAATTGTGGGCAATTTTGAATTTTATCTTTTTCTACTTATTACAGTTGTGAAAAACTAGCCCATAATCTACAGTTTTACCTGATTTCAAGTTCTATAACTCATTAAAGTTCATCTACATTTAACATTACACTAAAAATTATGAAAGCTCAGCAGAATCTATTATTCTAATAGAAACTAAATGCCCTATCGCAAAAAGAAATTTATAAGTTAAAAAAGGGCTAAAAACTATTTCATATAACAAATGACATAAATGCTCTTATTTTTCGATTGTTAAGAACATTGTAACTAAAAATAAAAATTTCATATTATTTTAATTATATAGGTGGCCCAAGAAATATACAGGTTTGAATGCACAGTTTCACTTATGTATGAATATTTTTATAAGCAAGTAGCAGGCAACTGTATCTTATAAAAAGGAGGCAATGAAATACACATCTGCATGGGACAACCAAATTACTAAGCCAGCTTTATTTATGAATCTACTAAACTGCTTAATATAATAGACATATACATATAAAATTAATTTGTAAATGTCTAGTAATGAATATAATAATAATTTCATATGAAAAACAAAAAGAATAAAAGTTACTTAATTTCAAATAAATTTTAAAAAGCGAAAACAAATTTTAATCATCTTTATTTTTCTAAACCAAAAGTTGTTCCCATACTCAGAATTTTTTATATGAATTTATATAAAAAAGGGGGGAAATGTTAAAAATACATAAGACTTGATATATACAAACAATACACTTGCTAAAATAACACAAAAAAAAAAATTAAAGATTAGAATAAATCACAATTTTTTATTAAATCCAACAAAATAATAAATACCTGAAACTACTCTCATGAATTTTCATATGTCGATTTAAATGAAAAGCCCTTGTATAACTCTTGTCACATTCATCAAATGGGCAAATAAATGGTCGCTTTAAGAAAAGGCAGTTTATTAGTTAACAGAAAAAAGGAAATAAGTAAGTGATAAAAAAAAAATGAGATGTAAAATTCACTGATTCATTTTATCACATCATTTAATACCTACAGCAATAGTTAATTTCCTTTGTTTAGCCCCCTTCCCCTCTTCCTTTTAGCCCCCTTCTCTCTGGAAGGAACATAAATTAGTTTAGGTTATAAACCTTAACTAATTTACATTCTGTCACAACAAATATATTTTATTAAACATTTTTTTATATAATGAAGCACTTCTTTCTTAAAACATCATTGCATAAACCTTTGGCGACATTTAAATTTGTAAGTTAAAAATAGAACGATTAAGGTTGCCAGTTCTGGCGATTAAACACTGTGATCGCTTTTAACACTTTGATTTTGAATTATGATTATTATTAGTTTTTTTTACTGTTTTCTATCCAGGTGAACAAAATATGTCAAAAATAACATAAATTTAGCATTCGGGATTTTTTTGGAAAATCAGTTTTCACGGCTAGGGCTGGGACATAGTTTATGGTGGGATACATATATCCCACACACGTAGCGATCTAATTACTATAAGCACACTTATTATTCTGAAAACCTTATCATATATGATTCTTATACGAGATAGATTTACATCATATGGGACAGAGTAAAGCATTCTTTGCATAACCCAACATTACACACTGGGCAAATCATATTTGTTCTTTTCTCTATGTTCATTTGTATACAATGAGCACAGTGGCATCTTGATTTTCCAACTATTGGAAGATGATCCCCAACATTCAGGAGATTCTAAGTACTTTTTAACCCAGCAGTAATTTTTTAATTTTTAGTGGGACATATATGTCCTGTTAGTAGTCAAAGGGTGGACAAGGAAACATCAAAAAAAAAAAAAATTCCATAAAGCAATTAAAATTATAATATTCTATTCATGGTGATTAACATTCCGTTAACATAAACATTACAGAGTTTTATAATGATAGAATACCCAAAAATTGTTTTCAAACTACCTGTAAATTCATCTAACTATGACGAATGTCTTAAATGAGATGCTAATAAAAATTTTAAATATTCGAGAATTTTAATCTGATATTAAAAAGAAGCTTTAAGTTTGTATGAACATTTCAAAACCTAATTCTCAGAAATTAAAGCTAAGAAAATATTTTTAAATTCTTTTCTATGGTTAAGTACTTTGTATAACAAATGAAGGAGATATTTTAGTGTTAATTAATCACAAGGTTCTGATAAAAAGGATAAGGAAATAATGAAGTAATAAAAATTTAAATACTTCGCCAGAGTGCACTCTCAAATGACTTTCATACCGCGTACGACGCTTAAATACACTGTTACAATTTTCGTGCGGACAAACATATTGTTTGTGACTTTTAGACATTATTATTCATTTGGTTTTCGGTTCTACATAAGACCATATCAAAATGCACGCCGTTTCGTTGTTTATGACAGACTTCAGTTAATGTTACAGTTACGTTTTTGCCTGAAATACATATTTTTAATACATTTGATACTTTCTGGAAGAAATATTTTTTTCTACTTATTTTTGAATAAATTAATAATTCTTGCAGCCTTATTAGAGATATAAAAGAAAAATCATTGAAAAAGTAGAACAAGAAATTTAAAAAAACAGAAAACTGAATCGAGGAAGCTTTATTAAATAAATATATTATTCGGAATTTTCTCACGCAGCATATTATATTTGGTTGTTTGAAAACTCGATTTTTCGTTAAAGTATGTTTTCTGTTGCATACTTGGAATCTACTACACCTAAGGAAAACTAGCCTTTAATTTCCAGGAAAATTGCATGCAGTCACTCATCTAAGAAAACTAACAACAGGTTTTCTGAACTGTGGAGCAAAAAAAAAAAAAAAAAAAAAAAAAAAAAAAAAAAGGGCTTAGGGAACTACATTTATTTTGAAACTAAATTCTTCGCGGAACATTGAACCGTTTGATAGCTTAAAATTAATTTACTTTTAAAGATTTAGTTATATTTTACACAGATTCGTATGTTTAATTTTTCACTATGCTTTTGAGATTTTTTAAATACAGGATGGTTTCGCAGTTTTATTTTTCGGATGTGAAAATAGTTTCTATAGTATGGCAACACCATAACAAAGCAGACGGCTTTTTGTTGTGTTAATGGTTGTGATGCGTAACAATCTTTTACTCCTTAGCTGTATTACCGTATAATTTATTTTATAGGTGTAACAAATAATGATACTGAAATGGAATTAATTCAGGATCCTCATATTGGTGTATTAACCCCTTCTGAAACAATTGATTATAAATTAATCCGGGGCAGTTATTTGTATTATCATTACTTTTGTGATGGTATTAATGACTCGGTAAAAAAACAAAAATAATGCTCTTATTAGACAAAAGAAAATCAAGGTTTTAGTTGTTTTGACGATAATTATCAGTTGTTATTTAATCCATCATTATTTTTATTTATTCTGTCGTTTGCAGGGTTGGGGATGTGGTTACCGGACATTGCAGACAATATGCTCATGGATAACGAAGCAACAAAATGACACTAATCTGTATACCTCGGTTCTAGCTAAAGTAAGCTGCATTTGTATTATATTAATTGATAAAAAAAACTGTTGAGTTAGTCCTTATTCTTAATTGTTTATAGGTTCCTTCCATTGCAGAAATTCAAAAAGTTTTAGTTGAAATTGGTGATAAAGCTGCAGACTTCCAAGGTTCGCATCAGTGGATTGGGAGTGTTGAAGTTTCATACTGCTTAGAATACCTCTATAAGGTAGTACTTATGTGTATGCTTTTTTATTTATGCTTATCTTATAATTAAGATAAATGTTAGCATATATGTAGGAACTGGTAGATAAAAAAGGACTGAAGTGTTGGAGAAAGGAAACTTCTAGCAATTTATGTTAAAAAATTATATGAGTTATTAATACTGATATTATATTATTTATACATAAATTAGGTTAGGTTAGGTTATTTAATTATGGCAAAGTCTCAAGAGCTATTTGCCTAAGGGGAGGGATGCCTTCGTGGAGTACTTTCTAAGGGAAACTGGCTCGTATGCACGTTACACATGGGGAAAACCACGAAAACACCCATGTAGCCAGCCTGTTCACAGGATTCAAACCTCGGACCGAACTACCAGTGTTTAGCGACTTTACCGCTCAGCCGCTGATGGGCCTTATACATAAATAAATACTCTGCTTTAAAATGCATAAGTAGTAATGTTTTTCTTTTGATTCACATTTGATGACTATTCTGTAAAATTAGGAAGCAAATCAGCATTCATGGGGAAGCACTTATACAAAAAAAAACCTGGTAAATATAATTACCGCCAACAATAACGATAATAGTTCAAACTTGGTTACTCAACAAATTCAGAGGTAGCAACCATTCCTCTTATATATATATATATTTGCTCCTTACATTGCTGTTCATAATTTTGCATGCCCATTAGTGGCCGAGCGGTAAAGTCACTGAACACTAGTAGTTCAGTCCAAGGTTCGAATCATGTGAACAAGCTGGCTGCATAAGTGTTTTCATGGTTTTCCCCATGTGTAACATGTATACGAGCCAATTTCCCTTAGAAAGTCCTCCATGAAAGCATCCTTCATTTTAGGCAGATAGCCCTCGAGGCTTTTCTGTAATCAAACAAAACCAAACATAATTTTGCATGTTGTAGCATCACATTCATTGTTTGCCTTTGCATATGTAACTTATGCTTTACTTATTCAGTATTATTTTGTCAAATTCCCATGCTATCTTTTCTCAATTTTTTTTAACAATGAATAGGTGGAATTGACTGATCTTTAGAATATGGTAACTGGTAGTTTGGCGACATTTTGGAGGCGATAAAGGTTACTACCTGGGACTTTGGTAATAATGTGAGCAGTACTCAGTTCCGATTACGCATTATTTTGTGTGAGGGAAATGAGAGATCATGGGATATGTCATGTGATATTAATGGACGAATTACGGTTCTTTAATCGGAAAAGGGGGTAAATCAGGAAAAAATCTGGAAATTTTGTATTTGGCTTTATTCTGTGTTGTGTGAAACAGTGTTCATTAATTTTTGGATCCCATGGCCCTAACTAAAGTGAATTCGAAATGGGTATTTAGTGGGATTGAAAGGGGTATTAATAAGTGTTTCTTTAAGGTTGTGCGAGATAGAAGTAAAGATGTTTTATTAAGTTATTTATTTTACCTGGTACCTTGCTGTGAACTATAAGTATGATTTTAAAGATCCTGAAACAGGCGCACATACGCTTGCTTTTTATTTAGCAGATGAAATAAGAAAAGTTTATCAGACACGTAATCAAGGTTCTGAAGAAGATTAGGTAAGTTAGTATTTTTAATTATTTGAGGATATTATTTTTATGCATTGTTCTAAACGTAAGGTGGAAGTAAAGTAATTTGGTATTATTGGGAAAATTGTTATTAGCAATGATTTAGTTTAAAGTAATTAGGATTGTAAGCTAATTTTTATTAATTTAATGTATGTGCTTATTTATATTTTAAGTAGTGTTTTTGAATTTAATTATATTTTAATTAAATGATAGTTATTTTGTGAATTTTATGTTTGTAGGAATTTGGTATACGTTTTAGTTGAAGTAAACATGCATGAAAATAATTTAAATATTTGACACTAAGTATTTGTAATGTTTGCGGTATGAATTCGTTGGTAACGTATATAATATAATAGATAATTTAGAGGTAAAAGTTTTTGGATATTTTATTTATTTTATACATGGAAATGTTCATATTTGGAAAGGGTATATACTTTTTCGTTATTAGGTAATTTCATATATGTTCTTTTTAATGGGTTTAAAGATTCAGAAAATTGTCATGCATTTTCGTGAAATTTTTCTAATTTATGAGAAAAAAGGAGTGTACATGGATATGGTGAAGAGTGTGCACAATGCCATTTTTGTGCAATTCTGGGATTTTTTTTTTTTAAGTAAAAATAAGTCGACGTGTACATGGTTTAGTGATATTTTAATTAAATGATAGTTATTTTGTGAATTTTATCAAAAACATGTTCACCTCAAACAACTGATCAGCGAAGATTCTGATGCAGCTGATTAAGGAGTACATGGCAAAGGCAACAACTATTATGACGAATGAATATTGGACATATTCATTCTTAGGCAGGCATGTGTGTTATAGGCATCAAACTGTTAATCATTCCACAAATTTTCTTAATCTAGCATCCAGCAGTTGGTGCACGTACCCATGTCTAAAGAACATGAAAAAGCAGTCTCTGAAAGTAAAATTATTACAAAAAAACAAAAAAAAAAAAAAAAAAAGGTGGTCATCACAAGGAAAACTAGAGCTGATCGTGAAGTTGAATAACTCATAGCGGTATGAAGTTAAATATAACAGCAAGATCCATTCATGGAAATTTTATGTGAAATTAAATATTATATCCTTTTAGGGTAATATGTCTCCAGCAACATACTTTTATTGGCATAAGTTTTTGAAAAAAAAGGAGACGTTTTTTTTCAGGGCCATAAAAATCTGAAAAAATCAAATGAAGTATTGCTAGATATAAGAGTGCAAATTTTTTTAGCTCTTTTATAGCGATAGAATTAGAAATATATTTCAATAATAATATGAACATTTACTTTCCTTTTTTATGTTAATCTTTACTTACATATGCAAAGCATGCTTTTCTACCAACCTGAATTGTATTAAATATCATGCTGAATCAGATAATTTATAACTGCACATGCTTAATATCATGCTTTTCTGTTAACTGAATTTAATTGTGCTAATTATCTTGTTTAACAAGCTATAACTTTCATGTGCTTAATATGTTTAATCAGTTAATTTTTAACTAAATTTACCTTACATATGCTTAATAATATGCTGTGCAATAAATATCATGTTTAAAACACTAAATTTTGACTTATATATGCTTTACACGTATTGATTTTCTACTCTTTACATTGGCAATTTTATTTTTATTTTATATTTTAATTTTTTTTTTTTTAATTCATTGTCAATTTATTTTTAAATTCTTAAAATTCCTTTTCTTAAAATTTTTGTAATTCACTGCTTTTGATCTACTTTTGGTTTTAAATTACTATTCCCAAGCCTACCCCAACAGCACAACATGTCGCTGCAACATTGGTAACATGTCGCATTGTGACGACCTCAATGTCGAAGTAATGTTGTAGGAATGGCTTAATGTCCGCTTTTTGTGACGTCACATTGCAACTTTGATGTGAAGTCACATTGTGACATTGCTGGGAAGTCACGCTGCAACTTTGCTGTGAAGTCGCCCTGCAACTTTGTTGTGAAGTCACACTGTGACATTCATGTAACATTTCGACTTGATATAAAGCCATACAGTGACATGAATGCAGCATAATATACTGCTATGGTGATTTCCCGTTATGTTTTTACCACCAAACCTCGAATTCCATATCACAGATTATGTTCTTACTGCATTAATATAATATTAACAAGACATAGTGCACAATAAAAATTAAGCTTTATTTAGGAACTTCGCGCACACTGCCCGACAGCCTGCCTGTTTCGCTCTGCTCGCTACTCGTAAGAAACTTCTCCTCTAGGGTTGCCACACTTATCGGAGGGCGCAAGGCGCGCTCCTTATCGCCATCACCACAGAGTTTCCCCCCAGTTCCTTTAATGACTATTCAAAGGAACGACATAGGTTATGAAATTATCTCAGAGTATCCGTACTGTCGGGTATTTTTACATGATTACAAAATTAGAATATAAAATTAGAAAAGATCAAAATGAAATTCAATATATAACAAGGTATTGACACTTATAATAAACATGAAATAACAAGAAATATGTTAAGATATGAATTTAAAAAAAATGTTTTAAATTGTTATGTAAGAAGCAAGTTTCTTAGGGAAGTGAACATGCCTTCCCGATCTGGTGACAGTTTGTGTCTTAGAGAGTTCGTTTGCAGATTTATTCTGCTGAACTGTCTTTAAGTCTTTATTTGTTTTCAGTTCAGGCAAATTAGAGTCCGAAAGCAAATAGGCTGGTTTCACACGGTCTATAGACACAGTAGATTTCAGACCGTTAATATCAATTGTGAAAGTTTTGTCCGTTCTAGAAAGAACTTTATGCGGACCTGTATATGGTTGGCACAGAGGTGGCTTTACTCGATCGGCACGTAAGTATACATGCGTACACGACTTTAAGGTAGCACTTACGTAATATTTTTCTTGGCAATGTGCAGATGTTGCTATTGGATTCAATTGTTGCATTCTATGCCTAAGATTCGTGATAAATTGTGTGTCATACGGAGATATCTTAGATGACATTATCATATCACTAGGCAGCTTGAGAGTTGTGCCGTACACCAGTTCAGCACAAGATGACTGTAGATCTTCCTTTACGGCTGTCCGAATACCAAGCATAACAACTGGTAGTGTTTCAGTCCAGTTATTGGTCTCGTGAGCCTTGAGAGAAGATTTTAAATGTCGATGAAATCGTTCAACAATGCCGTTGGACATTGGATGATAGGCTGTTGTTGTGATTCTGTTCGTACCCAAAATGCGCGTGAATTCTGCAAAAAGTGCGGATCTCATTTGAGAACCTTGGTCTGTTGTTATGATCAATGGGCAGCCAAAACGAGATATCCAACAGTTGAAGATGGCTCTGCAAATGGTTTCCGTTTTCATATCCGGGATGGGAATGGCTTCAGGCCATCTGGAGAATCTATCTATTAGAGTCAAAAGGTACACGTTGCCTTCTGATGGAGGTAACGGTCCAACGATATCCATATGGATTTCTGAAAAACGTGCATCAGGAAGAGAGAATGCGCCCAGTGGTGCTTTAGTATGCCTAGTAATTTTCGATTTTTGGCAAGATTCACAGGATTTCACCCAATTTTTGATATGACGTTTCATGTCGGGCCATACATAACGAGAACAAATAAGCTTCGTAGTAGCTGCAATTCCTGGATGTGACAGATTGTGCAGATGATTAAAGATGAGTCTGCGAAAGGAATTTGGAACAAATGGACGAGGAATGTCTGTTGATATGTCACACAGAATATTACCATCAGAATATTGGCACGGTTTAAATTCCAGTTTCAAAGATGATGTGTTGTTTTTGAGAAGGTCTTGTACCTCCGGATCATGCCGTTGAGCTTCCGAAAATTTTTTAAAATCCAAAAATGGAGATTTTGTTATGGAATCAATTTCGATTCTTGAAAGAGCGTCAGCAACGACGTTTTTTGAACCTTGCAAATGCCTAATATCAGTAGAGTACTGAGAAATAAAATCTAAATGTCGCAATTGTCGAGGTGAACATTTATGAGGGTTCTGTTTAAAAGCGTATATTAACGGTTTTTGATCCGTATAAATTATAAAATTTCTACCCTCTAACATGTGTCGGAATTTCTTAATTGCAGAATAAATAGAAAATAATTCCCTATCGTACGCGGACCATTTCTGTTGACTTTTATTGAGTTTCATAGAGAAAAATGCTATAGGTTCCCATGTTTGTTGAGACAACTGCATAAGTGTGCCGCCGATTGCGACGTTTGAGGCATCTACCCAGATGCTTAGCTGGGCTCCGGGAATAGGGTGTCTCAAAAGGGTAGCCTGAGCAATGGCATTTTTGGCAGCAATAAAGGCTTGTTCAGCATTCTCGTTCCAATTTAATTGTGGGGATGAATCCTGAACACGAGAACGAGATTTCTTTTTATTAATATAGCCTTCTAACAATTTTATTAAAGGAGAAAGAATATGTGCTGCTTTAGGTATGAAACATCTATAAAAGTTAAACATGCCTAAAAATCGGCGAAGCTGAGTGAGAGTGGTAGGTTGAGGAAAATCTAAAATACATTTTACTTTGTCAGGAAGAGGTTCAATTCCGTTTTCACTAAGGTGAAAACCTAAGAAATCAATAGATGTTTGACCAAAGGTGCATTTTGAAACATTTATGCAAAGTCCATATTCCTGAAGTTTGGAAAATAAAGCTTTCAAATGCCTGCAATGTTCCTCAGAATCTTTAGAGGCTATGAGCAAGTCATCGACAAAAGCGTAAACGCCTTCTAAATCCCGCGTGACTTCATCTATAAAACGTTGAAAAGTCGCAGATGCATTGCATAAGCTGAATTGCATACGGGTACTTTCGAATAAACCGAATGGTGTGCATATGGCGGTTTTGTGGATGTCGGCTGGGTTAATTGGTATTTGATGGTATGCCTTAATCAGGTCGACATGACTAAAAATTTTAGTACCGTGCAATGCAGCAGTAAAATCGGCTAAGCATGGAATAGGGTATTTGTCTTTTATTGTTTGAGCGTTCAATGCTCGATAATCTCCTACAGGTCTCCATTCCAGACTTCCGTTTTTTGGAACCATGTGAACTGGGGATGCATAATTGCTGCTCGAAGGTCTCAAATGCCCCAATTGCATCATAGTTTGAAATTCTTGTTTTGCTATTTTTAAGCGATCTGGAGCTAACCGACGAGGTTTTGCAACCACAGGTGGACCTTTAGTTATGATATAATGAACGGTGTTATGTTTAACAGGTTGGTTAGGATCTGGTAATCTAGTAACTGAAGGAAATTCTTTTAAAATTTTGTGATATGGTGTATCACTAAATACAGTTTTTACTGAATAAATGCTTGCATTTTTCACGCAACCGACGGTTTTAAAATGCATTTTTAAATCTTTGAGACATTTGTTTCTGAGATCAGGCACCAATTCAAAGAAATGGAGAAAATCTGCTCCAAGAATGGGTGTACTAACATTTGCTATAAGAAAAGTCCATGTAAACTGTCGTCTTAATTTGAAATCCAAAGAAAGTGTTTTTTGACCATAAACATGAATAGTAGAAGAATTAGCAGCGAAAAGTGTTTGTTGGGACGAATTCCATTTTTGAGAATTATTTGCTGGAAGTAAGGACACGTCAGAACTGGTATCGACCAAGAATGAAAGGTTTGTTCTACGGTCACGAACGAACAGGCGACGTGAAACTTGAGGCAAAGAATAAGTCACCTCTATTCTTTGCTGGTTTCGTTTCCCTGCCATGAACAAGGTTTTGTACATTTGTCATCTCTACACTTTTCCCTAAAACGTCTATGATACCAGCAAACAGAATAATCTCTCCTTTTGGAATTGCTTCTTTCCTTATTGCGATCTCCGCGATTTGGCGAGCGACCACGAGAAAGAGAAATGCGATCAATACGTTTGTTTAATTTTTCTATTTGTTTAAATAATTTATCCTCAAGAGACTGATCGACTGTGCGAGAAACGGCACAAGTCCCTGGGGTTGGATTTACTTCTAAAATTCTGTCGGCAATTTCTGCAGCTTTATCTACAGTTAAATTGGAAACCGCTGCCAAAATAGACTGAACAGTCGAAGGCAAACGTTGAAGGAATAATTCTAACATTAAGTTATCAGGAACATTTAAAGATTCTGCTCTACGTTTCATATTTCTAAGCAAATCGGAAGGTTTTCGAGAACCTAATTCTTCTCCAGATAATAATTGGCGAATTTCTTTCTGAGAAGATTCTCCTGAACGATTTATTAACTCAGTTTTGAGCTTTGTATATGGATCAATAGGGTCTGGTTTCATAAGTAAATCCCGTACTATTGATGCAATATCTGGAGGAAGATGAGCAACTACATAATTATATTTAGTAATGGATTCTGTGATAGGTTTGGGGGTGGCAAGAGCAAAAGTACTTTCACACATAATAAACCATAAAGATGGGTCTGATCGGTTATAAACCGGAATTTGGACGGCATGAACATCAGACATTGTGCAAGGTTTTTAAGCCAAAATAAAAGCAAAAATTTAACTAAAGAAAATTAAATTAAATGATAAGTAGAAAACAGAATTATAAAATGATCTATAATTAGTACTCATCTGTGATTCGGAGGATGAAAACCGATGTAATCCATTACTTCTGGTTTGGAGATCTTGAGTGATGGCTTGTAGTCAAAACCGAAAGTGCTTGAGAACTGTTCATACGATTTAACACAGTCCGGGTTACCATATGGAGATTTCCTGTTATGTTTTTACCACCAATCCTCGAATTCCATATCACAGATTATGTTCTTACTGCATTAATATAATATTAACAAGACATAGTGCACAATAAAAATTAAGCTTTATTTAGGAACTTCGCGCACACTGCCCGACAGCCTGCCTGTTTCGCTCTGCTCGCTACTCATAAGAAACTTCTCCTCTAGGGTTGCCACACTTATCGGAGGGCGCAAGGCGCGCTCCTTATCGCCATCACCACAGTGCCGTGAATATTATGTAATGTAAATGGATGTCACGCAACACTGGATTTACTTTCTAAATGATTAGAGTGATTAACTCCTATTTTAGAGAACAGGTAACTACAGCAATGTTTTAATGATACAGTAAGGTATTAAAATACTTCCGTAATATTCAAAATTTTTAAATAATTGAAAATATCCAATATAATCATTTGAAATTTCTTCATCTTACTGAGGTTGTATCTCACCTATTAAGGTTATATAACTGTAATTCATTTATGTTTATTACATATCTGTGTAAACTAGAGTGTACAGAAAATGCAGAACATGTTACAATATTAGGATGCAAAAGTGATCTGTGGTCATTTTCTAACCGTATTAAATTGCAAATACTTTTGAGTAAAAGCTGTCCGAAGCTATATAATTTTGCTTTCATTCTTTAGAATTTAATATTTAAAGACAGTTCATATTTTCCAAAATTTCTAATTTTTATTAAAAATCTGAGTTCTTAATATAACTTATTGAAAATTTAATTTTATTTCTTAATTTAACTCCTTCTTCCCCCCTCTTTCAAAATAGAAATATTTCAAAAACATATTCTTTGGCTTGCAATGCTTATAACTATATTTTTTAATACCTTTTTCCCTCTCATTCTAAACAGAAATACTGTAAAAAAAATTCTATTTGGCTTGGAATATTTTTTTAACAGTTTAGCTTTTAAGACTGTTTTCTGTTCTCCATTCCTTTTTTCCTTAATTGCTTTCCTTCCAGAAAAAGAGCTAAATTATTTTGATAACTGGATGAAAGAAAAACCAATTTAGTACTACATTAAAATATAGGACATTTACTTATTTTATTATCTTGTTATATCACAAAATGTGTCGTTTTTAATTAAAAGCTTTTATATATCAACACAATCATAGACTCCAAATTAGTTAACTACAATCTTTGTTTCCAAATTTGTTGACTAAAATCTTCGTTTCCAAATTAGTGATTTGTTGCTTAATCTATAATACTGAACAAATAGTTATGGGTACAAAAGTCAGTAGCTGGGAAACGTGGTTATGGAAATTAAATTACAGGAAATAAATATTTATACTAAGTTATATTAGTTATACAAAACGGGCATTCTCTTTCACCATTATTACTCCATTGACAAATCACAATTTTGTGAGATTTTTAAGCTATAAATTAAAAATAACTGTCTTACACTGCACAGCTTCAATATATTTAAATAATTGTACTATGGTAAAAATATCTCATAATTTGTTCCATTTGATGATTAATGTGAATCATTTGTTTTAAATATTTCAGCACTTCCTAAATGCATTTTTCTGTTTTCTCAACAAATAGAGTATTATTCAAAAGCATAACAAATTTGCACGAATTAATTATTCCAGTTCATAAAACCATTATTGTTACCAAAGCTGACTTATGGAAAATATGTATTACTCACTTCTGAGGATATACACTATACTATGATCTTCACAGCAATGTTTAAATATTATTCGTAGCTCGTACAGTAAACTGAATTTCATTCACTTCACTCGGCTGTTTATGCGTTAAAGTACACAAGCTCTTTTATTTAATCAACACATATGGGGAGTAAACACTTATTGTACACTGACTGGAATAATAGCAGTAATAATTAATATATAATAATTGAAAATAAATTTTAAGATTGTTATTGAGAATGAAGCGATTATCGACGAGAAAAATATTAGAGATGCATGAACTTTATAGAAGTGCGAGAAAAACAAGGAAGATTTTTTGCTATTCACAAATTTCCACAAACAGATAATGAAATCAGGGCATTTGGAATTATTTTAATACAATTTTTCAGAGCAAAGATGAGGATTCGGAAAATGTGTTTTGATGTAAATATGAGGTAACATGAAATATAGGCATTCTTGCTATCCTCCTCCTTTAATATAAACACGATTCAGTTTTTATTTAATTTAAATAATGTGAAGATATGTTTTACAATGCATACTTTCAAAAAGTTATTAATGTAATCTAAATGAATCTGTACAACACAGAGCCATACCGTTTTTGGGTGAATCAGGCATCTGAAAATAATGGGGCACATATACTGTATGTATAAGAATTTAGAACGTAATAAAAATGTTTAGGAGAAGTAGTTATGAGATTAGTTTTAGATATTAAAATCTGATGACCCTAATGCTTTATTTTCTTTAAAGCACTTCATTTTTCTTTAAACTGTTTTTTCTTTAAAGTTTTTATTTGATTTCTTTATTGAAATCAGAAATTATTTCAAACTCTTAAAATGCCAAAAAGGCATCAATACATGTTTTAGCAATGATGTTATAGTTTTTTTACTAGACGATAATTAAAGAAACAGTTTCCTTAATATAGTTTAATTGAAGAGAAATAAATTATTTGATTTCTTTAATATCAAAAATGAAAACATGGTGTGAAATGAAATATGAGAACATGTTTATGTTAGAAACTACGCAATTAAAACTGAATTTCAGTTATTTACTTAAGTTCAAATTGAAATTGACTGTATTTATGAAAATAAAAGTAATTCCACTACTTAATTTTGTAGGAATAACTTTACAACTTGTGTTAAAATTAAAAAATAATGAAAACTTAAAAACTCTTCCTCTTACATTAAAAGAAATATGTGTTTGTCCCACAGTATAATGCAGCGCAATTATACGGAGTTTTCAAGACCTCCGATTGACTCTGCAGGAATTGGCTTTCTGTTATAAAATTTCCAAACAAATTTATTTGCTTATTTAAATGCGGCAAAGAACTGAGGTCTGTTCCCATAAAAATAATTCCACGAAGCTATATTTTACCTTAAAATCTGTTTTTTTAAATTCTCCTGAAATTTTTAAATTCCTTAGTGAAAGATTCCTTTCTTAATTTTTCTAAGCTTTTTAAATACGATTGCAGAAATTAGTATCTTTTCAATGTCTATTTCTGCAAATGATACATTAAAGAAAAACTACATGTGATAAGCTGAGATAATTAAATTAGATGTAATTTTAAAGTTTATAATAATAAAATAAAATACCTTGTTTGCAGAAGTGAAATATATTAATTTAAAATAAAGTTATTATTTCGAATAAAGTTTATTGGTGAAGCTTAAATATACATTTCAATTTATAGTAATTTTCATTACATTTATAAAATTGTCTGCAATAGGTTAAATTTTCTTAAAATACAATTTTAAATTCGTTTTTTTTTTTTTTTTAACATGAGGTAACTTGTACTTTTAGAGACAAATTACTATCTCTTTTGTCACAAGTGAAATTTTAACTTCCTTCATATATAAGTAAAGATGAAATGTAATTTCCTTATTTTTATATTGCTATCATTTAAATAATTTATGTATCTATTTAAAAAATTAATATCATAAATATATTCTCTTAATCTCTCAAGTAACAAATACTTTTGCACAGGTTTTCATGTTTCTCTTAATATAAAAAGTGAATACGAGTTAGTTTCCTTAGAAAGTCCTCCACAAAGGCATACCTTCTCTTAAGTAGGCAGCCCTCGTATATTTTGCCATATTCAAATAATTTGACCTAAACTAGGAAATATTTTTCTCTAACTAAATGTAAAATCTAAATAAGGAAATTGGGTTACTTTAACAATACAAATATATTATACATAAAAGTTTGACATAATTTGTGAAAAGAAAAGATCTGATATAATAAATTTTAAAACTAATCTCGGAAATTTACATATAGGAAACACGGTGTAGAAAAATTTCAGTGTTTTAAAGTAATACACCATTTGTAAAGTTATAATAATTAAAAAACCTATTCTATATAACTAAAACGTGGTTATGAAATTCTTGCATCATCTATAATGTGGCGCTAAGTACCATGCATGAAAGTAAGTAATTATTTTCGAATAATTTCGAAAACACAATGAAAGTACTGCAGTAAAATTCATAAAATCAATTTATTTTCATATTATCTTTTAACATTAAAAACAACAAAAAGTGAATTTTATCTACCAAATAAACCTGACTCCCTAAATTAAAATTTCTAAGCAGTCAGACAAAAATAAGATGACTTTTGATAATGGCCCTTGAATCCGTACTCTTTGTAATACAAATAAAAGTTAGTCTACTGCCAGTATTTCTTTTCGTTCATAGCATTTAAATTACTCTTTTATTATTACATATTAATTATTACTGATATCATTCACTTCAATGTACAATAAACAGTGCTTACCTGAAAATGTAGCACAGATGATGTGTTCGGTGAACAGAACTAAAAAAATGGTCGTGAAAATCCTGAAGACAAATGCTATGCAGACAACAAACTCTTTCGTCAGTCTCTCTTGATAACACTAGATATGGTAGAACGTGAATCCATTCACCACAGAATATAGTTCAATGATTTCGAAGTACCACATCAATAAAAACATGCTAAAAACTGTTAATATTTTTAATAAAAAAGAAATAACTAAAATTGTAAGCTATTAGTATAAAAGACTAATTCATTTAGAAAGGTTTACTGAAGCACATAGCAATGAATCGGGGGGAGGGAGGTCAGTGCGCAGGAATACCTCCCATTAAAGAAGAATTATGTGAGAAAGGTCAGGGTGGGAAAGACTGCGAATTTCTTGTCGTCACACTAAACGTTTGCTGTGACGTGTATGTGACATCCATACGACATCCACATCACAATGTGACATTTCTGTAAAGTTGTACCATGGTAATGAATGTAATGTGAAGAAAATGCAACATTGAGAGGTCACTGCAACGTCATAGCAACTAAGTGTGCTGCTGTATGGGTATATGGATGACGAAATACGAACTGAGTAATTGAAGAGTTAGGTTTGGAGGCAATTTCCCCTTGATAAGATTTGTTTCCTGCCTGCTCATTAATTATTTACTATGCAAATTAATTTAGTCTTAAAATTTTTTATAAATTTTTTTTTTTTTTGCGATATTTTATATTTATTCATGGATTTTGATACTTGCACTTAATTTACGTATGCTCTCAGAATTTAAATGGTATTGTAGATTACTTTTCAGCAATAAATAATCATTTATTTGTTTGGGTACTTTTCTGTTTAGCCAGCGCAGACGACAAAGATGGCAATAATGGTACAACAGATGCCAAACAGAATATCCTTGCTGATAACTTTTCACGCCTCATTTTCAAAACAAGTCGCAGCTATTTCTTATCAGATTGATGGTTTCTTTCAATACTGGCATACAATTACATAGAATTTTTACCAGAGAGTTAAATTTTATGCCCTAAGGCCATTCGCAATAATTGGTCAATTACGATGCAATCACACCACTCACCCGAAGGCGAATATATAGAAAAGGCAAATTCAAGGGTTAAATTCATCAATTCTAATGAGAATGCACTAGTGAAGTACTGAGTAAGCTATTCGTACGAACTGAAATAATTCTTGCATTATTGTATTCCAAATTAAGATTTAACTTGAAATTAATGTAGATAATTACTGAGAGAATTAGATTTTTGTAGCATAGTTTACATGAGATGAGAACACTTGCGGTCACATGATATGAACCGGCGAATCAGAATATTTTACCATGAAAAGCATAGTAAATTCTTAAATTAATGTCCTTTTACAAATTTGTCTTTATTTACTGGATTTTTTACAAAATTTTAAACGACAGTAAAATGTTTATACCTTTGAAATAAAAAATTCTTACAACTAACATTTATCTACATTTTTTATGTGTATACTGTGTGTTGTTGCCAATAAAGTCTGTGTTGGAGACGGCTGCTGCAGACAGACGATTACGTAATGGCTGTGCGAAGTCCACAGAAGAAGCACTGCATTTGATTGTACTATTTTTTATTATTCTTATTTTTTTTCCTTTAACTGCGAACTAAGCAGGGAAATTCCCTTTTCACTCAGTTAAATGTATGCACTTGAAAGAGTAATGTAACGTTTTCAGCTTGTGTTAGATATCCATATTAAATCTTTATATTAATAATCCCTGCTGTGATTATTTAATTGTAACCTGTGCATTATAGTCCTGAGATTTGCAACATAGTAAATCTGGTGTCCGTGACAGTCTGCTTGGCGAGATTTGTGCCGGCGAAATGGAAAAGTACCTTTGTTTGCTATTAAAATTTAATAATTTAGAATTTAAATTTTAATAAACTTTAAATTTGTTTTTATGAATAGACAATGTTTGTTAAATTCTTATATACACATATATGCTTTAGTTTTATTTCAAAACTTAACTGTATATTGCTGAAACCTTGGCGATAAAACGGCACTGTTGCCAATGGGTTCTTTGTGGAAGAAAACCCCTTCATGGTTACTTTTTCAAATTGGTATAAAGAATTTTTAAAAATAAATCTTTGAGGTTACAATGATATATTGAAATTTCAGTAATCATAGTGGAACCTCAGACCACAAGTACCTCAGATCATAAATTTTTCTTTTTGCAAAGAAATTATGTGAACAAAGAAACAACAAATGCTTGAGTTATGAACACTCAACTCAGCAACATATAATTTTCAAAGATTTATTTTTCAAAATTGTTTTACAGTAACCTATGCCACATAACTAACACTCAGAGACTTGGAGAAACATCACTTAATACTTTCCATTGCTTATCTTTGATTAACAAAGCATGACAGCAAGTGGCTTACAGCAATGGTCTTAACTCAAATTGTATGCAAGCCGAATGCACAATCTGAAAGCAGCTGATGAGCCTGATTTTTTTTCACAAAATTGAGAACAAAATAAAATTGTTTAATTATGTTGTAAATTTTTATGGGTATTATTCTGTTATCAGGGCCGGATTCAGAAGTGTATGTATGTGCAATATATGTGACATACATATATACTATATATAAATATTATTTCAGGTTGAATCCAGAATTATTCATGCTAGAAGTACTGAAGATCTTAAAAAACAATTTAAAAGTATTTTTGATCATTTTCAAGAATATGGAAGTCCAATTATGATGGGTAAGTATACAATAGTTTTTAAATACTTAATGCTGCCAAAAATACCTTTTGGTGGATAATATGTGTTTTATTTATTTTCTCTCACATAAAAAATATAAATTAAAACATAAAGAGTATATTTATACTTTCTTGATGCATATTTCAACTTTCTGGTATTATAAATTGGAAATTTCATCTTTCTGGTATTTATTGGATATGCTATTCATTTTTATAAATTCAAATTATGTGATTTTAGTTTTACTATTTTTTAGCCAAGCATAATATAAATGTAGCTGAAAAGTATTAATAATTTTCTGTTTTGACAGTTTTAATGAATTATTCTGTTTCTAATATTTTTAACTTTGCTTGCTGGTAAGTAATCATAAAATAAAGATGCAGATTTCTAATAAATAATTTTTGGCCTCTGGTTTCAAATATTTAATAGGTTTCAGTGTGCATATAAATGCTTCAATTTTATTATATTTTTAAAAAAAAAATTATGTTTCATTAAATAAATATACCTTTGAGCAAAATAGATGTCTTTAATATGCTATTTTTTTTAATTGCAAGGGGAGAAAAAATTGCTTTAAGATTGCCAATTAAAAAAATTAACAGCTGAGTTAAAAAAAAATTATCACCAACATATAACTATTAAAACAGTCTGCAGAGTTTTGTTGAAATGAGATTTACGTAATATTTTTTGTGTTAATGGGTACTGGAATTTAGAAATTCTGATTGTTATCAGTATTATGTTAATTATTTTTGTTTACAGATATTTTTACATGTATTTCTCTACAAAATAGCAATTAGAGACATGTAAAAGTGAAAATATTTCAGGTTGATAGTTTTAAGTTACTATGGTATATTATAATGTTCTAAAAAATAGATTTTATATACAGTAGATGGTACTTAATGGGATCCCGGTTAAGGGTATTCATTCGGATATTGCTATAATATCCACAAAGTCTGGCCCATTTGTATATGAAATCATGTAAAACACTCCATTATTGTGATCAACAATGCAATCATTATAATCAAAATAGTAATAATTTTTTTTTAAACTGAAGTAAGGTTGCCAAATAAGGTCAAAATAGATTATTAAAAGTTCCAGGTAGCAAAGAAATGTCCTTAAGTAAGAGACTAAGTCACCATACAGCTTGGTTTTGATTTTAGTCAATGATTTAAAATCAAGCAAACAAAACCAAAGAAAAAAAGTAGCTTTAGTTTGGCGTAGATTTTGAGGGTTCTCAGAGACAAGTTCCTCTTCTTCCTTGCTCCTGAAAATAAATTAATAAAAACATCTACATTTTTTTTCATAATTTTTAATTTTATATTGGCTTTCTTTCTTTCAAAAAAGTGTTACCCCCCTCCCCCAAGTATTAAGATCTTGTGTGCAGCATTGGTCAAATAACTTTCAGAAGTGTTATAAGCAATTCATAAATGAACTTTTCCATTAAAAATATTATGAACAGTGCCTTTTCCTAATTAAAATGCTGTGAAAGTATATATTTGTATGTTTCTAGATATATTTTTACTAAATTAGTTAAATTTTATTGCTAATTTTGAAGGACATTTTTTTTTTTCTTATTTTTTAATATTATCATTGACAAACATAATCACATTAAGCAGGGCTTATAATGCCTGCAAATTATACATGCTGTACTATAGTTATTCTAAATCATTTGTTAGAAAAATGATAATTATTTCTTCTAAAGAAGGTTAGGTTAGGTTAGGTTATTTAATTACGGCAAAGCCTCAAGAGCTATCTATCTGCCTAAGGGGAGGGATGCCTTCGTGGAGGACTTTCAAAGGGAACTAGCTCGTATACACGTTACACATGGGGAAATCTTCTAAAGAAGAAACGGATTTTACTTGCATGCTAAACTGTTTCTTGCTACAAAATGTACTATATATCATTTGATCAGAAAAAAGATGAAAGTTTGCTGTATTATTTATTCTATATATGTCTTTACCATTAAGTCAATGCACATCAAACAGATTAGTCAGTTCCCAGAAATTATCGGCAGACTGTGAATTAACTAAGCCTTGTCTAAAAAAAAAAGTTAAATTTGTTTATTGTTTAGTGATGGAAAAATTATGAGTCCGAATCATCAGAATGTAGCAAAATTTCTATAGGAAATATAAAATTGAAATAGAAAATGCATGGAATAATAAAAGTAATAACAAATGATGTCGCAGTATTTAGGAATTGTTTTTATCCACAGCAGTGCATAAACCTGGAATGTAGAAACATTGCTAAAATATTCATTAAAAAATAAGCATATATCCATTAACCTTCCATTTTCCTGTCGACTCCAATCGAAATATTAGAGTAATATAAACAAAAACTATATGTTTGGAAATGTGTTTTTGTTTGAATGATGGTTTAATTTACATAACCAAATAAACTTATTCTCCAATTTGAAATGCATAAAAAGTGCAGGTAAAACCTTAATAATATTTTCCTGTTAATTATAATACATAATTTCTGTTCAATTAAACATGATTTTGGATTAATTACATATGTCATTCTAGTATTATCTCAGCTAATCAGGAGTCTATCACTATATTATTTTAACCTCCTTGTAATTCAGAATATTTTATATTTCCCTGTTATATTTCTTTAATTATTTTTAGACTATTAATTACACAAAATCAGAATTACAAAATCTTGTAATCAGTATATCTTGAAATATCAGTTTATTCAAAGTTTTCTGTTGTATTCTTGCTGTTTTATATTAGCATATTTGCAATCAATAGCAACAAAAAACTCTTTTATGTATAGATTCATAATTTGGTCATTGTTAATTCTTTGAAAATACCTATATTTTCGGAGTTTTCTTATTAAATGGTAGTAAATGCTGTAAAATATTCTGAATAGTCTTAATTGTATTATGACTAGGATTTTTTCAGCAAATTTAAGAATATTCTTGGATTACTTCATGTAGCTTTAACTACTAAGATCTGAATATTTTAAAATGTGTATTAATTTTGCTATATTTATTATACATGCAATAACAGAAAAACCTAAAATATTTAATACACATTACATGTAATATATAATAACAAACATTTAACTTCAGCCAGAGGAGTATTCTTTTTTAGAAAAAAGTGACATTTTATATGTTCTTATTTAGCTTCTAATTTACAGTGATTTTGTGATAATTTTTGAATAGGTGGAGATAAAGATTGCTCATCTAAAGGAATTCTTGGTATTAGCAAAACAAAGGATGATATATGCTTATTAATTTTGGTAAGCTCTTTTATGATTGAAATTTTATTAAAAAGTAAAATAATAGAAATAAACATTTCTAGTGTGTTTGTTATCTTCCAATATAACAGTTTTTTAATTTTCATATCATCAGAAAGCATATGATGAAAATACTTGTTCATTCTATAAATAATGTGGTTTTTTATACTTCTTTTTATTTCTCAAAATTAAGACAAAGTTCCTTTTTAATGAAGAATATATTCTCCATTATTCTCTGCTAGTTCTTAATAATTACAATGGGATTTTATTCTCCTAATGTTGGCAGGATGTCCTAGTCTAGGTTTATATACCTCTCAAAAAGAGGCTTGTCTTCTAGGTTATAAGCTTCTGGCTCAAAATTTCTGAAGCCACCATTGTCATTAGTTTACATTTTTAGTTTAATTCCCATGTACTGCATTAATATTTGGTTATTATTTAAATAACTCGTAAAGTGAAATATGCTCAATATATATATATATATATATATATATAATATTAGCACACTTTTGAAAGCATTGATGTAAGAACACTGAGATGCAGAAATGCTGATGGCATAGATACTTGATGCTTAGAGCATTCATCCATTTTGAAGAATAAGCAGTCGAGGTGGATTAAATTCTATTATTTATTTAAACTCACTTGTGGCCACAATCACTTGCCACTCTACTCGTGCCTATTAAAGAACATTTAAAATTTTGATACTATGATGATAAGAACATGATTGCAGCAGCGCCTGAACAGCATGAAAGCGTAAGCGAGAAGAGAAAGAGTGTCGCAGTAGTAATGCAGAGGAAGAGAGGAGGAGTCAAACAGTTTCAGTTTTAAGTTTGGTTTACAATTTGGTGATTGGTCAAGAGATATCTGCATTAAGGGTTATGTAAGATCGCATGATTAATTTGAATGATGCCTGCTTGTTTAGCCTTATGGCACTATTTTTAAGATAGAAAGAGGAAGTGCCCAAGTGAAATAAAAGTAAGAGTGGCTATAGTGATTAAATTTAGAAGTTTGCTTTCATATTTTTTATCTTACACATATATAGATATATATAAAACAGTGTTATTCTATAAACAGCCTATTTGATCATTTAGCATAGCTTGCTGATTGAATTAAAAATTTAGTAAGAAACATTGAAGAACCTTAGATTGAATGTTCTTTCTGAAACAAATAGTTGAGATAAAAAATTAAATTGCTTTTTATTCTGTATAAAATTATGGAAGATATTTATAATCCTATATATGTATAATTTTATTAATTATATTTTATCATAAATTATATTTAAAATGATAATATTTTTAAAAAATCACTATGAAAAATTTTTAATAACATGTTTGTTCATATAACTGTTGTTCTTTTAAGGATCCTCATTTTTACGGTCATAAAATATCTAAAGAAAGGATTCAAAGTGATGGTTGGATCAAGTGGCAAAATATTGGTTCTTTGCATCATAGTTCATTTTATAATTTATGCTGTCCATTAATTAAAGCAAAGTTTTAACAAAAATAAAATTTTTGTTTAAGACATTCAAAAATTATCATATAATATGAAGCCATGTTACATACATATATAATTCTGGCGCAGACTTGTTATCAGTGGATTAAAAAATTTAAGTTAGTTCTCCAACATTTTTACATTAATATGTTAAAAATATGTTTTATCAAACATTAATTTTTTAATGACCAGATACTTGCTTCTCAAGAATGTTCAAACCCTCAGTCGTTTAACTCTCTAATAACTGAGAGAGTTGCTCCAGAGCATACACCTCATTGATATCATCCTTGAGAAGTGTGCATGATTCAAACTTGTGTAAAATATAGCTCAAATTAACAACTGAATAAGGAATTGCTAGCCTCTGTAGCATCCAGGATGACACATTAAAAATAGTAAAATTTTACCTTTTTGAGAATGTTTGTCATATTTTTCATAAAAACTGGATGAGTTAGGTTATTTTATTTATTATTCTTTCACCTGCTTCACCTCTCAATGGGCACTACAGGTCAATTATGTTATTCTAATCGTTGCACCATCAACCTTTTTTGGTTGTTTATCTTTTCAACCTTATTATTAACAAACAGATTAACATCAGTGTATTACTTTTATTGGGTGTTCCAATTGACAATATTTTGAATATGTTAGTATAAATCTTTCATACTGAACTCCTTTTGATGTCACAGAATTCATGTGTATATAAGCAAAGAATCATCACTTAATTTATAATCCTACTGAAATTATATAGTTTTCCTAATATCAAAGAATATTTCAAAATCATATGCAAAGAAAATTTTTTTTTAATTTAAAGTATTAGTTTTTATACCATTTTCATCACAACTGTAACCTAAAATTAATCTTCTTTTATACCCCAAAATATGAGCCAAAAATACGAGGGTGAATCAAATAGAAATGAGGCTGTTAATAATCTCCTCCTTTTATGATACATTTTTGCCAACATTTTGTTAATTTTTTCATTCTATTCTCATATAAGGAAGTTGGCTGGTTATCTAAGCAGCAGTGCACAAAAGTTTCCACTCGATCTTTGGTCTCCAATTGCTTGCTTCCAAAAGCTTCTTTGAAGGCTCCAAACATGTGAAAATCACATAAGTCTGAGCTGTAAGGTGGATGATTAAGCATTTTCTGGTGCATTTCAACCAGTTTCTGCTGTGTCACACCTGCTGTGTATGGTCTGGCATTGTGTAAGAGGATCAACACCTCGTGGATGGGACAATTTCATCTTTTGCGTCAATACTGAAGCCTAACTTGGTCCAAAAGACCACAGCCAGGCTGTGAAAATGTAAGATATCTACCAGTAAGACCCCCCTCCAGTCCCAAAAAAACATGGCCACTTTCCCATTGCAGTCAATGTCTTGTCATAGGTGACAATCCTATACAAAAAAAAAACTTCCCCTTCTTCTTCAGAACTATTTAAAGCAACTGGGAAATGCAAAATCTGTCTGCTTTTTTTTTTATCATCATCAAAAACCAGTGATTGGAACCTAATGAGCTGAGACTTTTCTGATGACTGATTGGACACTTTCATATCTGATGCGAAGTTCTACTGAAATTCAAAGCACTGTGCAGCATCGATTACATTCAGTGAGCTCACAAACACATGCAGTGTTTCATTAGTCGCGCTGGTGCGAGTACCACGAGAATGACCTTGATTTGAAACACATTCACAGCTTTGCTTGAACTCATTCCCCCAAACCTTTACTCTTGACCATGAAAGGATAGTTTCCTCGAATTGGGCATGGAGTCTATAGTAAATTTTGATTGGTTTCATGTTTTCATGGAGAAGGAACTTTATAATTAGGCATTGCTCTATAAAGATGGGCACACTCTTCTCAGTCATCATAAGGGCTACTACAGCATGGGACAAGCCAGCTGGTGTGGTTCCCTTACTCTAGGCAGCCCCACCTAACAACTTCAACTGCCCAAACACATACAAATACCCATCCTGCCATTCAACCAATAAAGGCTTGTTCATATTTGATTGCTCTACGTTGTTTTCTTATTGCAGACACATACTCGTATAATCTACAGACCAGTGAAAAAATACACATGATGAAGTTATATCTAAAAATCTAACCTATAGTATAATTATAAATTACATGCTAATGAAGCTAGTCCGCCATAAAAGTCAGCATTTTCCCTCTATATGGAGAATTTCAAACTAATCTGCATATTATAAGAAAAAGTGTATGAAACATGTTAAGTGCTCAGGTTTTTTATTATCTCAATATCGCACTAAATGGATTTAAATTCATACAACATTATATATATATATATATATATATGCAATATACTGCATAGAATATATATTATATACATATATATATATGCAATATACTGCATAGAATATATATTATATATATGTAATATTTGGCCTAGATTTGTGAGGACCAGGAAAAGTACATTTAGGAACTACAAACCATAAACATGCACTGCATGTTATAGAGAATCCAACAGCACAGAGCTATTCCTTGTGCTAAGTAGGTAAGTAGCTTCTATAATCCACAGGTAAACATAAACGACAAAAAAGTTTCATAATATCTGGTCCGAAATAAATAAACCTTACTTTAAACATTGTAAACATCAAAACCAATTAAAATAAACTGTCAGTTTTCCAATTCTAGTATATTTGAAAAGCATTAATATTGCTAATTTAAAAATTTATGATTGTGATGCTATTACAGGTGTGATTCACAATGCATGTTTTCTAATGTGTATGCTGAAAATAATAAGAATCTCTGTGTAAGTTTTTGTAAGGTTAATCACAGACATCACAAGGAAAACTTTGCTAACATAAAGAAACATTGAGTTACATTCACAAGCAATGTAGGCATAGAATTCTAACTTTCTATGCCAAAAGGTGATTGATGAAATATCTTAATCAGCTGTGAAATATATTTCAACCAGTCACTGCAGCCGTGAAATATATTTCAACATCTAAAGTTTTGCTGCTACCTGGCAAGTGTAAGAAAGCTTTAAAAGCCGAATGTACACTGATAATTTATATGCAGTAACTGTATCCACCATATTATTCCTGAAAACATAGCATTAAAATTAACAACTAAGCTTTGCTTATTGGTCTGCCAAAGGTTTTAAATCAAGTTCAGCTATTATTATTTGTAGGGGGGGGAATTTCAAAGATAAAACTTTGAGAAGAAAAAGTCACACAAGACAGTATAGACATTTTCTCCATAGTTAGACAGAATTCATTTAATTATACTAGTTAACAAAGTAATATAGCCAAACAAAGATAATTTATGATAATATTTATGCACTTCTAAAAATATAAATATAAAAATATTCCATCAGTCTCCATTATAGAGTAAATCATTAAAACTTCTTTGACACTAGGATATTTGCATATGAAAGTTAAAGGTATTCACATAAAGTACCAATAATCATCATGTAGTAAATTGCACCTTTTTTTATTTATAATAAAATGTACTTTCAAATAATGTAGCTACAAAGCAAAATGTAGGCAAAATAGAAGGAAATTTGTAAAACTTCCTCCCAAAAGTCCCTTTTTTGAGACTTGAGCTTTTATCATTATGCACACAATATATCATTAAATTTTGAATTGTACTAATAATTACACTTATTTATTATCAGTAAATGAAAAACGTTTCTTACATATTGAACAAATGGGTGAAGAAAAATGTATATCCAAGAGAAAAGTGGTAATTGGAAACATTGTTCCTTGTAAATATGTGTACATATGCACATATCAATCACAATATTCTACAAGATAATCAAGGAAAGACTTGTTAGACATAAATGTACTAGAAGAAATAACAATAAATGTCACTTCCACCATTTAGATTATATTCACTTAATGCATCAGCTTTGGACATACTGCTACCACCTCTACATATGAAATTATGCCGAATGAAAACTTTATTAATGCTATGGACAAGAAGAATATTTTGCATAACTCGCAAATTAGTTTTTAATGCCTACCAACATGAAAGTAAAAGGAGGAAAATTAGTTAGTCCCTAAATTCAGAGACTGTTACAAGAAGCATTTCACAAGAAGTTAAACAGTGATGAATAGTAAATCTGCAAGGAGAAGGATTTTTTTTATCACGAAATCACAACTTGTAAAGGGTATAATGCCTTGTATGTGATGTGCATATGAAACAATGAACTTGAGAATAAAAAAAAGTTGCAAAGCTGGTAGCAGACCAGAAAATATTACATCAGTCTGGGATGACTGACATCTCATCCATGTGACAGTTACAGGAATTGCAACTTCATCTTTACAACTGGACCAATGTTAACAGCCATGCTATAGATGTATCATTATTAGCTTCAGCAGTTCATTGGCATCTATTGTGTCACCAGATTGTGAACATGCATTCCTTTATGCAGGATTCCTGATGCAAAAGCATTAGTGCTTTCAATTGCAATTTCAACACAGCCCCTGTTGCACCAGTTAGCAACGGATCATCTTTTATAATAAAGCTTGCTTCAATTTGGAATAAAATGATGGCCATCTTTTAGAGTGCATTATGTTGTACCATCACTGGATATGATGTGCAATTTCATCAACTAAGAATTGAAGGTACTTTCACCAGCAATTGCTGTATCAGGGAGATTGCTGAGCCTGAAGTCATATCCTTCAGTGCTTCCTGGATATTGGTCTGCTACCAGCTTTGCAACTTTTTTTTATTCTCAAGTTCATTGTTTCATATGCACATCACATACAAGGCATTATACCCTTTACAAGTTGTGAAATGTTCAAGACTTCTCAGCATGTCTTATACTGCTTCTTCCTTGACCTGTGCATTCAGGAGATATGTCACCAATTGAACATTTCCGGGATTTTGTGGGTTGGCAATTAATTTGTGACACTCATCTTAGAGCCAATGTAGATCAACTTTAGCTTAGAATAGAAGTAATAGGAAATCATGTTCCTCACATTCATGTTAAAAAACCTATTTGATTCAATACTGCGACAAGTATAAACTCTTATATCAGTACATGGTAGCTTCACCAAATGCTGATATTTGCATTTAAGGTTCTTGTACTGTAAATTTTATAATTTTTTTTTTGTATCATTACAAGTCATACATGAAATAAATTTCATTCAGTTCCGATAATTTCTCCATGGTGGTGCAATTTTCATAACAAAGTCTGTACGGTCCTTAAACATACTTAAACATTCTTAGGTGTTTTTGGAAATGATTTTTGGTCCTTAAAAGTCCTTAATTTCAGTCAAAGCTGCCAAAAGGTCCTTTGACTCATCTCGCATTTCTTTTTTTCCTTTTTTTTTTAAGATTACGATTTTTAGTGCGAATAAATATTTTGGAGAAATATTTTTGGGTGATACATTAACAAATATGTATTTAATGGGTTAACGTTTGAATTTCTTTCTCCTCAATATAAATGGAGGATACTTGAGCTTTAGATACAAGGCCCTGTTTCGACTGAAATATAAACATTTCGAAGTAATTCTTTTTTCTGCAAATGAAGAATTCATAAAATATTACATCAAACACAACTCTTCCCTTTTTGAGATACGAGTTCTTTCATTAAAGGGCCCTAAATTTGCTGGCTTATCGACATTTTGGCGATTTCAAAATCAGTTTGTATACAATTTTTTTTTTATTTTGAGATTTTAACCATTTTTTTACAAACATAATAACACCAATAAATATTATGAAAATAATAATAATAAATGAAAATTATATTTTAGAAATAGCATTAAAATAAACATTTTTATTTTCTCCTGACGTATTTTAAAGTGACATTACTTTTCATTTTGGTAACTTGATTTCATTTTGGAATTATTTTATTCAGAAAAATAAGATGATAAATGCTATAAAGCAGAGTTTACGAAACACTTCTTTAAAAAAAAAAAAAAAATGCTACTATAATTATTTCAAAATTAATGCTATTTGTCTTTTTTTCCTCATTTTATAAGACTTTTTTCCCATGTGATTGTTTCAGAATATTTAAATGTGTATCAGTTTTCTCTTGAAGATCACTTTACCCTTCTCTTTTCTGGATTTTTTTTTTTTTTTTTTTTCAAAAATCTGGCAGTTTGCTCATACAGATTTGGTAGTGATATTCTTTTGAATTTCAACTTTGCACCTCTGAAGATCTAAAGGCAAGATTTATAGACCTATATAATTTCCAGAAAAACATGATGAAATAAAAAGTGCCTTCATGGTTATTAATATATAATAGATGTGTTTTAAAGAAAATTTGTGATGCATTATTTATCTTTTGAAAAATTTTTGGAAGAACATTGAAAAGAAATTATTTGGATTTTCTCCTTTTAATCCCAGAAATTTGTAATAATCTTTAATATGTTTATCTTCCCTTTATTTTCTTATATTTCCACTAGACACAAGCATCAAAGCAATCAAGAGAAAGAAAAAAAAATGAAAGCCGGGAGTTAATATAAAGAATTATCATGTATGTCTCAGTACACCATACATACCTCAGTGCCTGCCCTAAATTCTAAAAATTTTGTTGTTCAGTACTTCACTAAATTATAAAAATTCTGCTGCACTGGCTAAGGAGCCAGTCTTGACCTTGTAGCATTTCATATTTATTTTCAATACCCATATTATTAAAAAATGAAATTATCAGTTTCTTCTTTACATTCTAAGTACAATATATGCAGTTCTTTAAAATAATAAAAATCTTTAATGAAATCTGAAAATTCTAAAATGAAGAGGAAATTCATTGAAAAGAAACTGGTTTTATAAAGAGAGAAAATTATTCTTCAGAGGTACATTGTTGAAATATTGACAAATTAAGAGATGAGGCAGAAACTAGTTGAAACACTGATTCGTTTATTGAAACAAAAAAAAAAAAACTGTGAAAGAAGAAAAAGAAATTAGTGTAAATTAGGTAAAATATTTGGAAAATTTTTAAACTAAAAAGATGCACAAACATTTTGTTCTTACTATAAAATATAAATGTTTACTAGCTTTTAATGTATAGTTATACTAATATCCTTTTCGAATCATTATCATAAATTAAAACTGCTGAAATATTTTAGTGCTTTTTTAATGGATACATTTTAGAAGTTAAAAAAAAATTGTAACTACATAAATCTTTTATGACTAAGAGTAGCTAACCATGTAATTTAATTATTTAAAACTAACTGCTGACCCTTAGATATTATTTTTACATGTTAGGTGAGTTGTCTTCTTTCCCTAATCTGTATTCTGTATGTAAGATAACATACAAAAAATTTAAAAATTAATATTAAAATTTAATCCTTACAGTTAATAAGACTTAATAACCAGGTCAGACAAATTACAACTAACTTTCAACACTTACCAATGTCAGGCATTCACGTCTGTTCTTACCAGTGGCTGTAAGTCTCTAAGCACGCAACTGCCGTGGCAATAGCCAAGCTTAGTTATGAGTCATGCCAATTATTATTTTACTTCAGTTTAACTTATGCTATTTGACATAAAATTTGCATATACATCTGGACTGAGCAAGTACATGATGAAATGAGGGATAAAAGAAAGACTCAATATAAAGCTAACTGTTAGCATAAAGTAAGTTAAAAATAAAAAGCCACAAATCTTCTTTAAAATATGTAGTAAAGTCGTAAAAATATATATTATTAAATATATCAATTATAAATATAAAATATAAATGTTTCAAGAAATTTTATAATTTAATGCTAATTACTTGAAAAAATTTGTGAAGTTAATTTTATTCTTCAATTTGTTTTGTAATTAAGTTTTATTATTATTATTATTATTGAAAATTTTACTTGAAATTATTATTATTGAAAATTACAAAGATAAGTAAAAAAAATAAATAAATAAATACAACAAAACAACAATAATGAAAGCAAACTTACAAATTCACAGATGACACGTAAGAGATAAATTTACAGAAGAAAGAGAAAGCCATTTTATGTTGGACAAATACGTGAAGAGGGGGAGGAAATGTAATATTCACAGAGTTTAACCTAGAAATGAGTTCTTTTCGTCTTTCCTTGAGCTTTGAACAATAGAACGACAAATGATCGACATTTTGCTTTCCCCCGAAACTGCATGAACACAAGTCTGTACTAGATAATCTAAATCTCTTCAGATAAGAATTGAATTTACCATGTCCAGTTATAAATTGAGTAACTTTAAAATTGCAGAAAAGGTGTTTATTTAGTCTGCGAGGAATGGAAGGAAAATATAGTATAGTCAAAGAGGCAATAGTAGAATTCCTGTATAATTCATTCCACTTGAGTATTGTATCATCTTTATTTTTGTTCTTGTAAATTGACTTAAGAAGTTATCATTGGAGTAATTACTTGAAGATGTGTAGCTTGTTTTGCCAACCAATCAGCCCTTTCATTTCCTAGATTGCCAGTGTGGTCGTACATGATTAGATTTACAGATTTATCACTCTTATCAATTACAAAAGCGAAATTTGGGTGTAGATAATCGATTTATTTTATTGAGTTCGTATTTGCTTGATGGTCCTTAAAAGTACTTAGTTTTCATGTGCAGAAGTGTGTACAAACCCTGAGGAGGAATACATATTTAATGAAGCTTAAATACCTAGTATGAAATGTAACATTAGGTTTAAAAGGTAAGCTTCTCAATATCATTACTGTGTGTTACCTTCTGTGCATCATCAATGTTATATGATCAAATTATAGTTGTATAAGCAATATGTTAACAATTGTTTCTTTTATTCTGGCCACATAAAAACATTGTGTTGTGAACCATTTACTCTTATTTTTATTCTTAGGGGGGCAATTAAGTTGGAATGATTCATCTTTGTCCATTTGTAAGGGAAACGTTTAAATTTGTTTTTAGTGTTGTTATTCATTCACAAAACACTGCAAAATTCTCAAGCTACTCTTCACGCAAAAAAGGATACACAGCCCGATTTAAATAATTTTAAATCATCTCCAACAATGCACCAAATGGTTTATTAACAAAGAAAATTTAAAGGCAGGTATGTTAGTTGTGTTAAAGGAAGATAATCTTCTGCCATTTAAATGGTCTTTAGCTAGAATTCTAGAAATTTTACCTGGTAAAGATAATAAGGCCAGAGTTGTTAATGTGAAAACATCAAATGGTGTGTATATTCGATGTATTAGTAAAATTTGTTTATTATTTATCCAAGATAATAATGCTTAGTTTACATTATGTTCTTATTGAAAATTGTGATTTACATAAAAATGGAACTGTTTAAGAATAAGTTCGATTGTAGCATAGTGAATGTTAATATTCTCAAAATGATTATATTATATTCATGATGAAATTATCTATTAGCTTTCATATTGTACTCTAGAATTAATTATTTTTGGAATGTTAAATTGTATGTTTGTAATTTACATGTTGAAATTTGTAATTTCAATGGGTGGCAGCATGTTAAGTTAGAATACAGCGCCACCTATTGGATAAGGAGAGAAACTCTCACTTCGCCATCTGGATTCGGCTAAGCAACATGCCAGAGCATGTATTAGATCTGAATAGTTAATTACTGTAAATAAATTAGTTCTTTTGCTATACAGTCCACTTATTAGTTTAGAATCATAGTACAATAGTATATCGTAATACAAATATATTTAATTATTATAGAAATAAAATTAAGAGTTGGTAAATTTATAGCTTATTTTTTCAAATTTGATATTTATAAAATATTACTTTATTTGCACCGGATGCAACAAAGTTTTCATTCATGTTTTTTTAAGGACTACAGTTTATATTGGCACATTTACTCAAAGTAAGGAATATCAAGGATAAGATTTTAAGCATAATTTACAGAACACAATGTAGATATTTCAGAATCCTCTGTCTATTTTAATACTGTACTGTACTTAATCATTGTCCAAAGATAAAAAACAACAAATACACTTTACAATACTGTTTTAATAAATACATGATGAAAGTCTTATTCTAGAAATAAATATTTGGCACTTTACAAGAAAACAAACATAAAATACAATAAAAATTAAAATGAACCTAACCATGACATTACTTTACAACAAGCTTATTTTTAAAAAATGAAAGTGACAAATACTGTGCACGAGACTCGTAAAATATAAAGTAAAAATATATTAAGTTACATGAAATTTACAAGGAACAAAAATATGAACATTTTTAAGTACATAAATTTTTTAAATGATTAACTATGCATTTTTTTTAAACATAAAAATCAAAATACTTGCATTAAACCCTTAAATGTTTTTATACATTATGCTGACAATGCCCAAATCCACAATGATAAAAAAAAAAAAATTGCATATATTTAAGATAATTTTATTGCACATAAGTTTCAGGTTTAAGTGGTATTTCAAGAAAAATTTGCAGTCTGAGTTTCATGGCTGAGAATTTACATTAATGTCTCCTACTGTCCAAATTTACAAGCAATTTCACAAATAATGAACATTTAACTAAATAAATATTATATTATACACTTGTTAAGTAAAACTCACTCCTGTAAACCAGTCAAATTTTGATTATGCAGTTAACACTTAATGAGATAGAGATTTCATTTGGATGGCATTTCAGTATATTTTTTATCTGCAAATTCTGAAACAAATAACTTATTTTAAATTTCTGTAAAAGGACTGTTCAGCATCAATGCTGTTTCTCAATACTGGCAGATAATATAAATGATGTTGTGTAGCTTTGAAATGCTACTTTTTCTTGAAGTTCAAAAACTTAGTAAAAGCTCAACAGTAGTTAGATATTTTGATTTAGATTTCTTAACTGAATTACTTTGCTGTGTATTACTCAAGTAAATTAAGATAGTGTTAATTTTTTTTTAAATACAGAAAATGTAAAAAATGTGAATACATATATATAATCACAGATTTGTTTGATATTCAGAAAATCTCAAACAATCTCCTAAAATTTGCAAAAATTTATGCTGCCATAAAGCTATTATTCTACAAATGATAAATATATTATGTTTTATTAATAGTGTAAAGTAAAAATACACCGATTTTGTCCATTAACATAGAGCTAATGCTAAAATCTTTGAAAGAGGACTTTTCCACTCAATTCATTTTCTTCTCATGTAGCAGTAATTTTTCTTACTAACAGCCAAAAAAGATAATATTTATAAATATGAAACATTTGTAGTGTAAATATTTACATTACAGGAATTTTATCATTCTCATTGCTGTCAGCACTTCAAAAATAATTCTTCGTTCAAAAATAATTCTAAGAAATTCATGTATTTCATGCAATTATATTAATTTTTTTAAATTATACTGTGTGCTTTTTAAAATTTCCAAACAGAAATATTGATAATAATAACAAAAGTTTTTAAAACCTTATTTAAAAAATTAGAGAAAATTCTTTAACTGAGCATTTCCTCATATTTATAGCACAAAATAATTATCTATATTTTGAACTCCTGTACCATTCAACGAAGAACACTGCACAAAATAATACGGATCTCAGGTAAACTATATCAGTTGTTCCACATAAAGTACATACATTTGTTATTTTACATTCTTTGTATAAAGTATAACAAATTGTATAAAGACTTTTTGTTTGCAAGATATTGTATGAGATACTTTTTCTAATGGTAAGGGAAGTTCAGTTTTTTTTTAAATAATTTTTCTACAATTAGGCAAATTATTTATCTATAACATTTTAGTTTTAACTCAATATTATTGTTGTATTCTATATTAAATTTGCTTAAATACTATCTTATGAACAACACTAATTATACCTTACCATAAAATGTTTAATTATTCATTAAACATTATTCACCAGAACATCAGATTTTATTGAAATACAGTATAAAGTCCGTAACCCGGACTCGTCGGGACTTCGGCGATTTCAGATTAGGAGTTTTTCCAGATTATAGATCATCAATTTAAATCTGGTAAGATGGCATGCAGAAATTATACAATTAAAAATACGAAACCGTAATTTCTGAAATAAAGAGCAATTATGATGTAAAGGGTATCAAATTTAAAAAATAAATAAATAAATAAATAAAAATAATTAAAAAAAAAAAACTTAATATTTATTCTTCTTAATCTACTTTGTGAAGTTTGGCTTTCCTTCGGCATATGCGCAACGAATTTTCTTTTTTAAATTTAATTATAGACGCATTCCCTCCAATGCCAGAGAGAAAATATTTATTTGTTTACTTTATTAAACATTTCTTTCAACGCACGCATATGTAAAGCATAAAAAAAAAAGTTTGTGGCTTTGAGGTCCGGATAATGAACGGACTTTGTACTGTATTTCATTTTTATGAAATTATATGAATAACCTTTTTTCAATCAAGTTTATAAAAATTAAAAGAGTATTCCAGAATATATTAGAGAAAAACATCTCCCTGTGAATTTAGAATCTCACATTAAAAATTTGATATAAAATACTGTTCAAATTTTGATGCAAATACATAAATATACGTTTGGCACAAATCTATGTTAGTAACATATCCTAAAAGAAAGAAATCAGTTAATACCAATTGCAAATAAAAAGCATTTAAATACTGAAGCAAACATGTTCAAAGTCAGTTAAATTGTAAATAAAATATTTTCTTAATTGACTATGTGTGAAAATTTCAAACAAAATGAACAAGAAATACATTTCAGTGCTTATGTAAATGTTATGAGTTTTATAAAATTAATAATGATCTAAAATACAATAGATCCAAAACTTAGCAGTGAAAATTGTTTCTGAAGATTTAAAAAGACAGATGGAAGAGCATGAAGCAATCTGTACAACTGAAAGCATTCAGAAAGCAGCTTGAAAACACGCAGATTTTTCAATTATAAGTATAGGAGTCATATGGCAGCAAATATTTAAGTGCTGCCATGCGACGACAAAAAGCAATAAGAGGTCAATTATGTTTGGAAGAAAAATTTGACACTAAGTAACGAAGTTATGAATATAGAATTTATATCATGTCTTAAAGATATCATTTAGAATGACTTAACATTGAATTTCATTATGGCAAAGCATATAATGCTTGTCTAGTTTATCCAAGTTTTTATTGAAAGCACCATGGCGAGATGATTTCTTGTGTAAAAGAATTATTGAAAAGCTGACAGAAGACTGCACAGTATAACTGATGTTGTCAAATAGTCTGGAGGACACATATTCTTGGCAGCATATCAGTATGTTCCAGACATATGCCACAAGGTTATTCTTAACTCTACTGTAGAAAATTAAGACCAATTTTTAGTTTTAAAAAATATAATGGATCAAGGCTGTGAATTACTACCATTCTAGCAAATAGCTTAAAATACCACAACATAATATGACATGTTAACAATACACATTGGGCTACATTGCTTAAGATCTACAGTCTACAATTCTTTACCCCAAGTTCAACATAATATATATTTTGAACTGTAGAAACTGAACAGTTAGTGCATTGACATTCTCCTTACAGAATTAATTTAATGCATCCTTAGATTTAAATGTTAAATTATGTTAGATGTTACATGATCTTGTATAAAAATTGTGCTACATATATTATTAAATGTTTGGACAAAAACAATTGATATATATTCCATGTTTCCCACTCTTTTTGATTGCAGCTTGTAATTTTCTTTTATATACAGTATAAGTTATTGTTAGGTTATAGACATTCATGTATTTAATAAACTTACAACATCCATACTGAAGTTCTTAATTTTGTGTATGCAATATCATATATGGAGCAGATAGAATGGCCAGCTCAATCCTCATACCTGAATCCAATAGAGATCTTTGAAACTACCTTGGGAGACAGGTTGCTGCTTTAAGGCCTCCTCCAGATGAAGGTAGGTAGATATGCTTGAACAAGGATTACTCCATGTCTGATTGTTGCTGCACGGAACATCGCTGCGGCCAAAGTTCTGCAGCTAGGGGTGGACACTAGGTTCTGTAGCTAGGATTTATTATAACTTATTTTTTGCAATGTTACCACACCATTTTTCCTCAGAAAGCTGTGATATACTGTTTCTCCAAGATGTTTTCTCTACCAAGAGTGCAATTTTTTGTTGTAATTCATGTTTGTGTTGAACTTTAGAAACATTCTATGTCATATTCATTGAAAAACTGTTTAGTGAACATGTCCTGTAAATTTCTTGTTTCTATGTTGCTTCATTCTCAAATTAGACAAAAAAAAAGAAAAAAAAAAAAAAAAAAACTTGCTGTTCTGTAACTTTTGGAGGGCAGTGTACTTCTCATACACTATCAAGGGGCATTCCCTACTCATCATCACTAATTTCGCTCAAATTTATATGACATGCAGGGCTTGGCTAGAAATTAAAGTACCCAAAGTGGGAGCTCCAGATGGGCAAGTTGCGAACTTTCCCGATATGTTCAAACAGGAATTCTTCTTTTTCCTCTTTTATTGGCTATTTCTTCCTCCTTGGGGATGACGCTAGCTAGGGAGCTCATTAATTTGCTAGCTCTTGACCAAGTAACTTGAACTGTGCGAATATTCTGGAATATATTGAAATTTTTGTGAAATAAAATTGTGAAGAAAATATTGCGGGAAAAATCGAAAATGTCGGACAAAAATGAAACTGTTGATATGTCTGGAACGTCAATGGAAAAAGAACAGGAGCCAGAAAATAGCATCCACAGCAAAGCAACGATTGAAGATGGCAATGGATTATAGTTTACATCTTTTGGCCAAAAAAAATCTAATCTCATCAGAAAGTTCTGAAGTGATATCCGAAGAACATGTTCAAATGGGAAATAAAATACATGAGAAAGTAGTGGAAGTTTTATCGGAGTATCGGTTTATATGTGACGAAGAGTTGATCTGGTGTGAAGAAATTTACCAAGAATAATATCAAATGACGGAGGATGCCAGACCGTTGTCAAGCGATGAGTATGAACACACTGAAAAAAAAATGAAAGGGGATCCAGATTACATTTCACTCAACTACAAAATAATGGTGGTTAATCTTGCCAAAGCCCATCCAACGTGGAGTTAAAAAAGTTTGCAAACGAAAGGAGCATCTCGCTTGAAGCATATGTGATATTTGAAAATTTGGCAATAACATATTACAAATGGTGGAACTCGAAAGGATAAATACATAATAATTGATCGTGGACATATGATTGCTTCATAGAAGCATGATGTTGTAACCAGCAAATTACCAAGGGGCCCTTGCTGCTGCCAGTCGAGTTTGAATTCAAAGCCTCCAAATTGTGGGTCATGGACTTAAATCTTATTGCCTTTGTTTAAAGGCAATAAGATTTGTCAGAGGAAAATTACAAGATTTGTGTCAGAAAAAGAGATAGCTACACAAGAGGAAATTCTTGCTGTTGCAGATAAGATCTGACTCCAAACTCAAGCTCTCATTACTCAATACGAGGATTTTATTATCAACACTGCTCAAACAGGTAAGTCAAGAATTCTTATTTTTTATCTCAAATGAAATCTTCTGTTTAACGGTGCATATAATAAATTTACAAACATATATTCTCTTTCCAGGTTGCTAGTACCATTTGTTGTATAATTGAACCTTGGAACATTTAGGGGTAAAAACGGTTTTCATAAAAAGAAAGGATGTGAATAAAGTAACTCTTTTATATACAGCACAATATGCTATGAGCCTTTCCAGAAAACCATTGCAAAAAGTTTGCATATGCTTACAAGAAATTACTAGCTCTTTTGGACAGAAGATTAAAAAAAACTGTAGATGAATATGCAGCAAAATACAAGAATACAGTCATCACTTCTTCAAAATCTGGAAAACTTACAACAGAGTTGTATAGAAAATTTTTAATGTATGTGATGCAGTCATACATACAAGAAAACAAATTTCTTCTGCTGATTAACTTGTGAGGAAGACAAACAAATCTGCTCTCACAATTACATGATGAGCTCTTCCAAAATGAAGGATTGCCAACATATAGCATCAAAGTAATTCCCCCTATGGTGCAACCCTGCAATGTATATTTTTATCGTCAAGTTAAAAACTTTATTTTAAAAAAATGCAAAATTGCTCTTATTTCATCGAGCAAGAAAAAGAAATAATTTCCTAAGAAGACAGCATAAAAATACATTTGATTGTTTATCATCAATTATTCACGCCAATATTCGGTAACATATTACGTTATATGTGGTTTGCTTCTAAACTTTTGATGACAGAGAATGCTTTATGAATGTCAATCAAGTATGTTTTTCTATGGAGACCTTGAAACAACAATACAGTTGTAAAAATATGGCGTTTATAACATGTGCTAGATGCAAAAATAATTATTGTTTTCCCTGTTTCTACGATAAATATCATCCCAACACATGTAAATCATTGAATGTCAATGAATAAAGTTTTGAATTTTCATGTACAAAGTCTTTTTGTATGCACTTTAATTACAATCCCTTGTTGAAAAGTCAGAAATCCCTATTTTTTACCTTTTCTATGCCTTTTGCGTATAAATAAAATAAATTATTCACCTCTTAGCTCAATTGGAAAAAGAATAATGTAAAAATTGAAAAAAAGAGAAGAAAAAGAGGCTCCACATGGGGAGTCGAACCCATGATCATCGAATTACTAGTCTGAGCTCTTATCGCTATACCAACAGCTGCTTGGCAAACATGATAACATAAATGGCTTATATGATGCAATAGTAGCGCTAACATTTTTATTTTCTAAATGCTTAGCCATCTGAAGTTCCCACTTTGGGTACTTTAATTTTTAGCCAAGCCCTGCATAGCCTATAAATTTGAACAAAATCGGTGATGATGAGTAGGGAATGCCCTCTTATATGAGTCGTAGGGATTTCAATATAATGTTTATGCAAATTTTAAATTTCTTATTCAAATTTTCAATTAAAATGAAAATTATTACAGGCTATTTTAGCATTATTTAAAGCAATATAATTTTAAAACTTAGAAGTTTAAAAAATGCAGTTTCATAGCAAAATATTATTTTACAAGGAAATTCGTTAGCTGTACAATAACACAATCATTTCATAAATGTTAATAGAACAAATAGCTTAAAAACAGTTAAATAATAAAATGCCATTGCAAAAATAGAGGTTCTATGTTTTAAAAAAGACATATTTATCTAAAAAATACTTTTACAACTTTACAGATTTATGAATGTTTAGTACTCTATAAGGGAAAGAAAATCCGATATACGAGCATTTACAAATTTTCAAAGAATTCACTGCATAATTCAGTGATAATGACTATTCTTACCAGTTATACATTGGACAAAAAACTTCACTAAATGGCCAAGAATAGTTACATAACATTTGGGTAAGAAAGCGACGACATTTACAGGGATGAATGATAATTAATGAAAGAAGCATTGTGTAACAGAACTTTCCACTTAAACTATCCAGAGCACAAGAAGTTTTACATTAAATGTGTGGATATAATGATAAAAATTACAATAAATGTATTATTAAGTATGAAAAAGAGGAATCAAAGAATGAAATTTGCTCAAACACACTTGATATTCTCACAACAATTAGTTAAAATACTAGCCAATGGCAATATATACAATATATAACTTTCAGTTTTAATAAGAATATATATATATACTAAATGTTGGCATGTGTATACACTAAATGTTTACTAATACTGCCTCACAAGATATAAAATTTAAAATGCTTTTTGAAATTAAATATATTTAAGATGTTGTCCCATTTGAACTTTCTGAATTTCCTGATACAGGAGGTAAAACAGTTTTGGGTGGAAGAAAGCCTTTCCACATTTTATGCACTTCATCTGGTAAATGCTGTTGCCAACTTTTTAAGTAATAGCGAGTATATTTTCGAAGCTGTCGAAATTTACAAAATGTTGCTTCTCCATCACTCACTTGCTTTGTTTTAACCAAAAATCCATTTTGTCTAAAAGTGTCTTCAAGTTTTTGTTTTATAACAGATCTTTGATTTCGTCTACGAGTTTTTGGATGGGTATCTTTCACAAAAGACTTTTGAACAGTGTACAAGGCATTATTAGGTAATGAATGATTAATCACAGTTGAATTTCCTGCTACTGTAGACAGACATTTATTTTTATTCTGATTATTATTCACCTCTCTGTTTATAATACTTGTGTCTTGAAGTTCATTTTTATCTGTCTGAGGCAAAACCTGCCCAATGTTCATAATATTTTCATTAATGGTTAGAGGGCATAAAAAAGTTAAAGGAGTAGCTATTTGAGTTTTCAGCATCTCGGATGAATTCACTGTATTAGATGTATGTAAACTAGAACTACTTGAAGAACCTAAAAAATTATTTCTATTATTTTCACGAGCATCAGAGTTTTTCAAATAATCCAGGCTATCACTATTCATTGAAGTTTTCCCTGAGATGTTCTGAGACAGTGACTCTTCTCCTGATGAAGAAACTGGGCTTTGACAGTTATCATTCAAACATTTAGATGAAAGATCCAAAGGCAAACTTTCATTTTCCTCCATAATTGAGAGATATTTCACATAAGGCACTATTCTTCTAGTTTGCACAGGTTTTCTGCGATGTTTCAGGCTTTGGAAGGATTTGTTTTGATTATTAGTTTCATCACAATCTATTATCTGACATTCTGATACCACTGGATTTTCTATTGCAGAATTCAATACAAATTTTAAAGAATCTATCTTTGAACCAGAATTTGAATTTCTAGCTTTAACTCCATTTGTGTATGTGTCTCTACTGTTAAATGCACCTTTATTTTCCAGTGAATTATTTTGAAGACTTAAATTAAAATCGTATGGATCAACATCATCATCTTTCTTTTTACTGACATTTTCATATTTGGCTAATGTAGACTGCTTAGCCAAACTGCTCACTTTTAAAGATGAATCACAATTAAAAGTAGTTTTACTGCATTCTGAAAGCCCATCAGATGGATTTTGAATGCTTTGAGACCAGTTGGATATGGTAATTTGTTTTGTTCCATGTTCTTCACGTAATCGACACTCAGAATGCACTTTCCACTTTGTTCTGAGGTATCCATTATCTTTTTCTGATGTTACACTTTCAGAAGGTAAAAAGTTATGAAATTTTAGGCCTTTTCGAAGATTTTTACGTCCACGGCTGTGGCACTCTTGTACAGTGTACTTCTGTTTCCTTAAAAATGATGGCTTCATACCGTAACTTCGCCCCTGAATTGGTGAAAATATGCTATACAAATTGCCGTCTGCTATGTGGAAAAGTTTCTGCGAATAGTTGAAATCTTTCTGATAATCTCTGCAATATAAATAATTAAATTTAGTTGACAGTTTATACAAACACCTTAATAAATGTAAAATCTTGATTTTATAACAGTTCAGAAAAGCCTGTTTAAATTTTTTTGATAACCAAAACACTTATTCAACATATAATATGTAATTAAAATAACAAATAAAAATAAAAGCCGTGACAAAAAGATTTCTGTCTTTTCGGTCTATTCAAAGCACTTAGAAGCATCTCACTTCTCCAATAGGTTAAATGCTGATCTTGTAAATAAAACATAAATAATGCACTATCATTTATGAATGTCACAAAAATTAAATATCACATTTGTTTTAATCACATTTACAAAATAGGATCACAGAGTAAATTATACCCTAAATATCTAAGTTCTGATTATGAATCGAAAAGAAAGAGAACTTTTAAAAGCAAATTAAAAAAAAGGAAAGAGAAAAAATTTTTTAAATAAAATCCACTGAAATTTATAAACTTATGTAAGAGGATTAAGAGATAATACTTTAAAAAATAAGTCATTAAAAACGCAGTTGAACTCGATAAGAAGTACCTATCTTTAAATGTCATTGTAAATACAGTACAAAGTCTGTAATCCGGACTCGTTGCGACTTTGGCGATTCCGGATTAGGGGTTTTTCCGGATTATAGATCATCAATTTAAATCTGGTAAGATGGCATGCAGAAATTATACAATTAAAAATATGAACCCGTAATTTATGAAATAAAGAGCAATTATGATCTAAAGAGTATCAAAATTTACAAAAAAAAAACTTTATATTTATTTGTTTACATTAGTAAACATTTCTTTCAATGTACGTTGTTTAAGTTGCTTCGTTTTTTGTGCTAATACTTTCTCTTTAATTCTATAAACAGACATAATTTCTTGTTCAATTACAAAGTTCCACTGTTCAAGTCCTGTAATTGCTGTGTCGAGAATACCAACTTACTTGTCAATCGAAATTCTTTCGTTTTCGATGACGTTATCTGTTACTTTCTTCACTATCGGAAGCGCGCATGGGTAAACGCTTTACTGGCTTTACGCGTATGTGTAAACATTTTACGCGAATGCATAAGTTTGTCGCTTTGAGGTCCGGATTATATTTCATTCCGGATAATGGATGTTCGGATTACGAACTTTGTACTGTAAACATTTTATTAAAATTTTAATAATTATAATAAAATTCCTTATTTCAATATTATTTGATTTTATTGGGTTGTACAAAATTAAGTATGGACGATTAGTAATAGTATCAAGTACACTCATGTCCATAAATTAAGGATAATTCGGAGTCACGCCGAAATCGAACTCTAAAATAAATATATCACCTTTAAAATCACTACACACATCTTCAAGAATCATATGCAAATTTCAGGAAGTAACCAGATGACACCGATGGTACGTCACAATGACGTGAGTGTAAGAGAGTGATATATAAGGAATACAGGCAAAGAAGTAAAATTGTTCGCAGGCGCTTTATAAGCATTTCAAGGCAATAACCGAATAGTTATGACACAAAGGACACACTTGGAGGATTCTTTACGTGGTAGAATTATCGGCTGTCTGGAATGTGGGCGTACCCAACTGGAAGTATCAGACGAACTTATATTTGCCCAGAGTGTCATCTCTAGGCTTTGGCAATGATTCCAAGATGATGGTAATGTGAGTAGACATTACAGCAAAGGTTGCCCCAGAGTTACAACGCCGATTGAGACCGGTATTTGGCAGTTACTGCCAAAAGAAACAGGCGGAGCACAGCCTCAGACCTGTCTCATCAACTCTCTTCAGCCACTGGTACGACAATTTCAAGGCAGACCGTGTACAGACGCTTAGGGCAGATTGGTCTATATGCTCGTAGACCTGTCAGACACGTTCCACTTACTGCAACTCACTGTCGCCTGCGGTTAGCCTAGAGTAGAGAGCATGCATTGTGGACACCGCAACAGTGAGCTTGTGTGATGTTTTCCGAGTCCAGGTTTAGCTTGCAGTCTGATTCTCACCAGACTTTCATATGGAGAGCTCCAGGTACTCGTTACCACCAAGAAAACATCATTGAACGACACCGTTATGGTGGTGCAGGAGTGCTCGTTTGGAGTGGAATTATTCTGGGTTCTAGAACTGACCTGCATGTTCAAATTGGAACCATGACAAGCCAAATCTATTGGGACGTCATTCTGGAACAACACGTACGTTTGTTTTAGGGCGCACAATTTGTGTTTATGGATGACAACGCCCGTCCTCACCATGCAAACATCGTAAGCGAATGCCTTCAATCGGAGATTATCACCCGTATGGACTGGCCAGCATTCTCACCGGACTTGAATCCAGTAGAGCATGTGTGGGATATGCTTGGCCGACGAGTTGCAGCCTGTCAACCTCCTCCTACATGTCTATCGGAACTTCGGAGAGCATTGCTTTTTGAGTGGTCTAATATCCCCCAAGATCAGATCGATAATTTGATACTCAGCATGCCTAGGCGTTGTGCGGACTGTATTGCATCGTCTGGGAGACATATAATGTATTAACAATCATGCCAACCATGTAGTATTGTTTTTTTGTAAATAGGTTTTTTTTGTAATTTGCTCTAGTGACAAAAAAATCGCTAATGTTTTTAATAATATCAAACATATAGCATCTTTTTTTGCTCTTTACCTTTTTTTTAATAAATAAGCTTTACAAATAAGTCAAATTTGTTTTGCTTCTAACTCTTCCTTTGCCTGATTTTGCATTATCCTTAATTTATGGACATGAGTGAATTTTTTATCAGACCTTGGGATTAAATTTTCAGTAGATTTGCTGAATAAAAGAAAATAATAAAAAAAGAAATAAAGCATACCTATATATATATTAAGTGGCAATAAGGATACTTAAATAAAAAAAATCCATATATTTTACCGAAAACTTGGGAACATAGCCTCATCCACAGATTTACTGCTAGGCTTTTAAAATCAGAATAGTTTAATAATACAGGTATTAAAATATGATATTAAATAGCAGTTTTAAAATTATTAAAAAGAGAGAGAGAAAGAGACTTTAGGATTTTTTTTAATCATATAACCTTTTGTTTGATTACATCATTTCATAATAATTTGATATACAGAGTGATAAGATAAACCGTATTTTATTTAATGTGCACTTAGGGAATATTTTGATACATGAACATTTCTCAAATGCTACATTATAACTGATGTATAAAAGACTCAGTCTTCTCCTAAGTGTGATACTTTTATTCTATAGCTGTGTTATGCTCTACTTGAACACACAAACAGTCACAAATAAATGAAAAATAAAATAATAATCCAAAAATTTAATAAATGACTAATTTGTGATCAATAAGTTAATTAGCCATGAAGGTAAATTTTTTAACATGGTCTCGCTTTAACCTGCTGTATTTTCATCAAAAGTTTTTTCCAAGAACTGAATTTCCAATGCTACTTCTATGAAAAAATATAATGCATACACTCAGGCAAGATATTATTTTAACATATCTTGTCTCTCAGAGACAAGATACATTGTCTAGAAAACAAAGCTAAATATGCGTACTATTACTCATAAATTTGAAAACCCTTTGACTTATTCTTCAGTTATCCCTGACTTTTAGTTGCTTCTTGTACATCATCTATTTTAATTAAATCTCCCCCCCCCCCGGCCTGTTTTCGTTAATTTGAAATCATAAACTCTATACACAGAAATTGAATGGGCTAGCAACAAAAATGAAATTAAAAGTAGTGGAGGATTTTGACAAACGAGAACACATGAATTAGATCAGTGGTACTCAACCTTTTTTAGTGCAGGAGGAACACAAGGCAGTTTCAGAAAGCGAAGTGGGCACCACACAACATTTCTGTCCCGGGTGATATTCAGGTCATCCTTTGGCGATATTATCACATTAATATAGTTAACGTTAACCCGTAAGAAAAAAAAAGTGCCTTTATAAAGAAGATAAAAAAAAATGGATCGAGATAGAAACAAAATATACATTTCATGGATAAAATTTTTATTACTTACAATATAGTCATGTCTCTTCTGTTTATGGTGTTGCACTTAATGCGATTTTTGACACTGAATTTCCTCCACCAACATATGTACGTTAGGTGCATATGCTGAGGTTTCCGCACGCAAGCAATTGTCAAGACGCGAATCAGTGAGCCTGCTCCACTTCTTCGACTTCATAATGTTCATGGTTGAAAACAGATATTCGTAGACTCAAAAGAAGATTTGATTTTATATGCAACATTTCTTAATAATGAAAACCTGTTTTTTTTCCACATGTTTCCAGAAGTCTACATCTGTAGCATGTGCTTGAAGGATAATATCATTATTCAGTTCGACTATTTCCAGCTCAAGGTTTTTCACTTCTGTGGCAATAATTCTTGCAATTGTTGTGGCAGTTTCAGTTGCTTCATAGTGAATGGGTTGACAAAAAAGCTTACCACTGGTTCCAGGCAACTGAAATCTTGAAATTGCTTTTCAAATTGGTCCAGAAGCGTCTCAAGATGGCCAGGAAATTGCAAGGATCCAAAATTGTCTTCATTCGCCATTTTTTTCATGCTTGGAAAATAAACCAGGGACTTTGATTTCATTTGAGACATCCATAATGTCAATTCGGCTTTAAAAGCTTTCGCAGATGCTATAATTTGAGACATCTCCTTGTCTTTACTCTGAAGATCCAGATTTGAAATGCTGAGTTTCTCAGTGATATCTACGAGGAAAGCCAGATCAAGTAGCCCACAAAGAGTTACTTAGTTTTTCAATGTGTTTAATGAATTTTTCAGGGTTGCATTACATGAATTTTTCTATCTGCTTGATTAGAGATGAAAACCTTGATAGAACTTTACCTCTGCTGAGCCATCGGACTTCTACATGCAAGATGAGGTCGACTCTTTTATCTTCGAAGTCTTCCAGTAGTGCTTTAACAAGCAAATGTTCCATGAATCGTCTGAAAGTTACATTCCACATTATGTTTCTTGGCCATTGCTACGGAAGCACCACACAGCAAACACACGCACTTCCCTTTCACATCAACAAAGCAATACGTTTCTTTCCAGCAGGAAATGTTATTGTATAATCTTCTGCATTGTTCTGGGCCCACTCATCATGCTGCAGCAGTAAAAAAAAAAAAAAAAAAAATGCTCAGTCCCCGACACAGAATGAGGATGCTGAACAAAGACTGGGTGCACCATTAACACTGTCACTGCCAAAAGCTCAAAGATGACTAGTAAAGAATGCGGGTCAAAAGTTGCCTTTGCACTTTGTTAAATACTTGATATAATTATGTCATACAGTTGAGTCAAGAGTCGACTCTGACCTGCAGTTCCCTCCACTATTGTCATTCTTTCTCAGCCATTTTTGGCATGGTGAGCCTTGTAATATTGTGCCCCCAATATTAAAACTTTATTGTCCTATTGACCCATGAGGACGCGTGTCAGGCCTGCAAGGCCCGGTTGTTACATAAACATAATGCAGAAATTACTCCTTTCGGTGAAATTTTTCGACCTTCTCAATAGCTGTGCTCAAGGTCATGTACATGTCATTCACAGGCATTTCCTGAATTTATCTCTCCTTCTGTTTTTTCAGAAATAGGGTAGCCGGGCCTCCCAGGCCCAAGGCACTCATTGTCATTGTTAGCACTGTCATTTTAAACCGGATAGTGGCGATAAGAAGGGTCAAGTTAAGATAAGCCATCAACCTTAATGTTTCCCAAACGGAAGAAATTCCAAGAAAGACTCTCGCAGCAAGAAAAAAAATTACCAAAGCTTGGCGGGCACTATACAAGGTCGCCTTAGGCAGGAGGCCACGGGCACCGGGTTGAGTATGTGGTGATGGCGATAAGGAGCGCGCCTTGCACCCTCCGATAAGTGTGGCAACCCTAGAGGAGAAGCTTCTTACGAGTAGCGAGCAGAGCGAAACAGGCAGGCTGTCGGGCAGTGTGCGCGAAGTTCCGAAATAAAGCTTAATTTTTATTGTGCACTATGTCTTGTTAATATTATATTAATGCAGTAAGAACATAATCTGTGATATGGAATTTGAGGATTGGTGGTAAAAACATAACAGGAAACCACCATAATGGTAACCTGGACTGTGTTAAATCGTATGAACAGTTCTCAAGCACTTTCGGTTTTGACTACAAGCCATCACTCAAGATCTCCAAACCAGAAGTAATGGATTACATCGGTTTTCGTCCTCCGGATCACACATGAGTAGTAATTATAGATCATTTTATAATTCTGTTTTCTACTTATCATTTAATTTCATTTTTTTTTGTTAAATTTTTCCTTTTATTTTGGCTTAAAAACCTTGCACAATGTCTGATGTTTATGCCGTCCAAATTCCGGTTTATAACCGATCAGACCCATCTTTATGGTTTATTATGTGTGAAAGTACCTTTGCTCTTGCCACCCCCAAACCTATCACAGAATCCATTACTAAATATAATTATGTAGTTGCACATCTTCCTCCAGATATTGCATCAATAGTACGGGATTTACTTATGAAACCAGACCCTATTGATCCATATACAAAGCTCAAAACTGAGTTAATAAATCGTTCAGGAGAATCTTCTCAGCAAGAAATTCGCCAATTATTATCTGGAGAAGAATTAGGTTCTCGAAAACCTTCCGATTTGCTTAGAAATATGAAACGTAGAGCAGAATCTTTAAATGTTCCTGATAACTTAATGTTAGAATTATTCCTTCAACGTTTGCCTTCGACTGTTCAGTCTATTTTGGCAGCGGTTTCCAATTTAACTGTAGATAAAGCTGCAGAAATTGCCGACAGAATTTTAGAAGTAAATCCAACCCCAGGGACTTGTGCCGTTTCTCGCACAGTCGATCAGTCTCTTGAGGATAAATTATTTAAACAAATAGAAAAATTAAACAAACGTATTGATCGCATTTCTCTTTCTCGTGGTCGCTCGCCAAATCGCGGAGATCGCAATAAGGAAAGAAGCAATTCCAAAAGGAGAGATTATTCTGTTTGCTGGTATCATAGACGTTTTAGGGAAAAGTGTAGAGATGACAAATGTACAAAACCTTGTTCATGGCAGGGAAACGAAACCAGCAAAGAATAGAGGCGACTTATTCTTTGCCTCAAGTTTCACGTCGCCTGTTCGTTCGTGACCGTAGAACAAACCTTTCATTCTTGGTCGATACGGCTCTGACGTGTCCTTACTTCCAGCAAATAATTCTCAAAAACGGAATTCGTCCCAACAAACACTTTTCGCTGCTAATTCTTCTACTATTCATGTTTATGGTCAAAAAACACTTTCTTTGGATTTCAAATTAAGACGACAGTTTACATGGACTTTTCTTATAGCAAATGTTAGTACACCCATTCTTGGAGCAGATTTTCTCCATTTCTTTGAATTGGTGCCTGATCTCAGAAACAAATGTCTCAAAGATTTAAAAACGCATTTTAAAACCGTCGGTTGCGTGAAAAATGCAAGCATTTATTCAGTAAAAACTGTATTTAGTGATACACCATATCACAAAATTTTAAAAGAATTTCCTTCAGTTACTAGATTACCAGATCCTAACCAACCTGTTAAACATAACACCGTTCATTATATCATAACTAAAGGTCCACCTGTGGTTGCAAAACCTCGTCGGTTAGCTCCAGATCGCTTAAAAATAGCAAAACAAGAATTTCAAACTATGATGCAATTGGGGCATTTGAGACCTTCGAGCAGCAATTATGCATCCCCACTTCACATGGTTCCAAAAAACGGAAGTCTGGAATGGAGACCTGTAGGAGATTATCGAGCATTGAACGCTCAAACAATAAAAGACAAATACCCTATTCCATGTTTAGCCGATTTTACTGCTGCATTGCACGGTACTAAAATTTTTAGTCATGTCGACGTGATTAAGGCATACCATCAAATACCAATTAACCCAGCCGACATCCACAAAACTGCCATATGCACACCATTCGGTTTATTCGAAAGTATCCGTATGCAATTCGGCTTATGCAATGCATCTGCGACTTTTCAACGTTTTATAGATGAAGTCACGCGGGATTTAGAAGGCGTTTACGCTTTTGTCGATGACTTGCTCATAGCCTCTAAAGATTCTGAGGAACATTGCAGGCATTTGAAAGCTTTATTTTCCAAACTTCAGGAATATGGACTTTGCATAAATGTTTCAAAATGCACCTTTGGTCAAACGTCTATTGATTTCTTAGGTTTTCACCTTAGTGAAAACGGAATTGAACCTCTTCCTGACAAAGTCAAATGTATTTTAGATTTTCCTCAACCTACCACTCTCACTCAGCTTCGCCAATTTTTAGGCATGTTTAACTTTTATAGATGTTTCATACCTAAAGCAGCACATATTCTTTCTCCTTTAATAAAATTGTTAGAAGGCTATATTAATAAAAAGAAATCTCGTTCTCGTGTTCAGGATTCATCCCCACAATTAAATTGGAACGAGAATGCTGAACAAGCCTTTATTGCTGCCAAAAATGCCATTGCTCAGGCTACCCTTTTGAGACACCCTATTCCCGGAGCCCAGCTAAGCATCTGGGTAGATGCCTCAGACGTCGCAATCAGCGGCACACTTATGCAGTTGTCTCAACAAACATGGGAACCTATAGCATTTTTCTCTATGAAACTCAGTAAAAGTCAACAGAAATGGTCCGCGTACGATAGGGAATTATTTTCTATTTATTCTGCAATTAAGAAATTCCGACACATGTTAGAGGGCAGAAATTTTATAATTTATACGGATCAAAAACCGTTAATATACGCTTTTAAACAGAACCCTCATAAATGTTCACCTCGACAATTGCGCCATTTAGATTTTATTTCTCAGTACTCTACTGATATTAGGCATGTGCAAGGTTCAAAAAACGTCGTTGCTGACGCTCTTTCAAGAATCGAAATTGATTCCATAACAAAATCTCCATTTTTGGATTTTAAAAAATTTTCGGAAGCTCAACGGCATGATCCGGAGGTACAAGACCTTCTCAAAAACAACACATCATCTTTGAAACTGGAATTTAAACCGTGCCAATATTCTGATGGTAATATTCTGTGTGACGTATCAACAGACATTCCTCGTCCATTTGTTCCAAATTCCTTTCGCAGACTCATCTTTAATCATCTGCATAATCTGTCACATCCAGGAATTGCAGCTACTACGAAGCTTATTTGTTCTCGTTATGTATGGCCCGACATGAAACGTCATATCAAAAATTGGGTGAAATCCTGTGAATCTTGCCAAAAATCGAAAATTACTAGGCATACTAAAGCACCACTGGGCGCATTCTCTCTTCCTGATGCACGTTTTTCAGAAATCCATATGGATATCGTTGGACCGTTACCTCCATCAGAAGGCAACGTGTACCTTTTGACTCTAATAGATAGATTCTCCAGATGGCCTGAAGCCATTCCCATCCCGGATATGAAAACGGAAACCATTTGCAGAGCCATCTTCAACTGTTGGATATCTCGTTTTGGCTGCCCATTGATCATAACAACAGACCAAGGTTCTCAAATGAGATCCGCACTTTTTGCAGAATTCACGCGCATTTTGGGTACGAACAGAATCACAACAACAGCCTATCATCCAATGTCCAACGGCATTGTTGAACGATTTCATCGACATTTAAAATCTTCTCTCAAGGCTCACGAGACCAATAACTGGACTGAAACACTACCAGTTGTTATGCTTGGTATTCGGACAGCCGTAAAGGAAGATCTACAGTCATCTTGTGCTGAACTGGTGTACGGCATAACTCTCAAGCTGCCTAGTGATATGATAACGTCATCTAAGATATCTCCGTATGACACACAATTTATCACGAATCTTCGGCATAGAATGCAACAGTTGAATCCAATAGCAACATCTGCACATTGCCAAGAAAAATGTTACGTAAGTGCTACCTTAAAGTCGTGTACGCATGTATGCTTACGTGTCGATCGAGTAAAGCCACCTCTGTGCCAACCATATACAGGTCCGCATAAAGTCCTTTCTAGAACGGACAAAACTTTCACAATAGATGTTAACGGTCTGAAATCTACTGTGTCTATAGACCGTGTGAAACCAGCCTATTTGCTTTCGGACTCTAATTTGCCTGAACTAAAAACAAATAAAGACTTAAAGACAGTTCAGCAGAATAAATCTGCAAACGAACTCTCTAAGACACAAACTGTCACCAGATCGGGAAGACATGTTCTCTTCCCTAAGAAACTTGCTTCTTACATAACAATTTAAAACATTTTTTTAAAATTCATATCTTAACATATTTCTTGTTATTTCATGTTTATTATATGTGTCAATACCTTGTTATATATTGAATTTCATTTTGATCTTTTCTAATTTTATATTCTAATTTTGTAATCATGTAAAAATACCCGACAGTTCGGATACTCTGAGATAATTTCATAACCTATGTCGTTCCTTTGAATAGTCATTAAAGGAACTGGGGGGAAACTCTGTGGTGATGGCGATAAGGAGCGCACCTTGCGCCCTCCGATAAGTGTGGCAACCCTAGAGGAGAAGCTTCTTACGAGTAGCGAGCAGAGCGAAACAGGCAGGCTGTCGGGCAGTGTGCGCGAAGTTCCGAAATAAAGCTTAATTTTTATTGTGCACTATGTCTTGTTAATATTATATTAATGCAGTAAGAACATAATCTGTGATATGGAATTCGAGGATTGGTGGTAAAAACATAACCAGAAATCACCATAAGTACCCCGGAATTAGATAGATGAAAAATTTCAATGACTGGCAGAGAAACCAGAAATCCCTTCAAGATTTTAGTATAAAAATAAAAATTAGAAATGATGCTTTTAAAAGGCACACTCTAAAGAACAAAAAATGAAGTTACAGATAACACAATCAAAATGCTTGTAGAATAGTGGATAAAAAACATACAGATTTAAAAATAGAATTTTTGTTTTTGTTTAAAAGGCTTAGTGACAAAAACTAATGTCTATAGTTTAATTTTTCCTTTTTTAAAAATAGTTAACTTTAAAAGCATCTCAGACTAAATTCCTAATGATAATTAAACTAAGACAGTGTTTCCCAAAAATTCAAAACAACATCAAGTATCAAAAATGTGATGCCAACTTGAAATGCAAAAGTTAATGCAGCTTCCAATCAATCCCCCTGAAAAATCTTTAGATTTCATAAAGATTCATCAAAGAATAGCCAGTTTCTTGTTCCAGAGCATTCTGTTTTTGTATGATAATGCAAGGTCACAAGAAAATTATGATTTATAAACTCTTAAATTTCTACAACTGGAATACTCTGCTGTATCTTGCCTGTATGTCCTGATATGCCCTCATTAGATTTTCATTTATTCCCCCAATTTGAAAAGTATCTGAGAACAATATTTCCACTTGGATAATCATAAATCACCTGAGGTCAACTTCAGCACTAGGATGTACCATTGAACTAAGGCTTTGATTACTTACACTAGGATGTACCATTGAACTAAGGCTTTGATTACTTAATCTAGTGCACAGGTGTCTAAAGTGTGCCCCAAAAGTCTTTAAAATGCAGCCCAAATGCTAATTATGAAAGTATTTAAAGTTACACATTTTAATTAAAAAAATCAATGTTTGAATTTGATTCATATATAATCAATTCATTGGCATTTATTTCATATAAAAATTTAAATAAAAAATCTTAGTATGTCATGATGTATTAACTGCAAAGTGACATTCAAATGAAAGAAAAATTTGAAAATGTTTCTTTACTGGAGATTATTTACCTCACAATAAATATCCTAATTTTCACAATCATGCTTCTTAATGACATTCTTTCTCAATGTCTGTACCTGCGTACAAACATTGCGAAAAATGTACCTTGCATAACTCAAAAAACAATTAACTGCAGAACATTATCATTTTGGGTACTATTCCATTTTGAGGACCATAAAAAATTGCAGGCGAAAATGTATGTGCAAAAGCACCAAATCTAGTAAATGCACCCATTTAATAGCGCGCCAAATCTAGCGTACGTGCTGATTTCAAATTGCGCAAGTTTAGACAGTTCTATATTTCTTAAGACGCCATTGAAATGATAGTTTAATTTTTTAATCTTTTTTGATTTTAAGTCCTTTAATCCTTTTTTCATAGCCTATGGATTTAACAACTTGGGAATTGCTCATGACGAAAACTCTGCAATAGAAATTTTTCAAAGAAAAGGCATCATTCATTATAGAAAATTATGTTTTGAGCAACCAACGAGATGGAATTATGCTTTAGTGATAACTCGGTAGCGAAATAGCGATGCAAGAATCCATTCATTTATGTTTAGCCTTTTTTAATATAAATTATAATAATGATCTGAAATAGTTATTTACTCTTATGCTTCCATTCAGTTATGTTTAGCCTTTTTTATATAAATTATAATAATAAAAAAGTATATATGAAATTAAATTACCATCTAAATTAAAACAATAATCTTAGATAGTTATTTACTATTATACTTCCTTTCTTGTGTTAGGGTTGCCGCAATTATTTTTGGCAGCACTGGCATCAACACGGAATAGTACCAAATTTTGTATACGGGATTGCTACACCAACCTAGTTGCCAAAAATAATTGTGGCAATCCTAACGCAAGAAAGGAAGTATAATAGTAAATAACTATCTAAAGATTATGGTTTAATTTATATGAAAGGTTAATTTCACATAATACTTTATTATTATTATTATTTATATAAAAAAGGCTGGTACAACTCTAATATACGCCCTAATTTCACCAAATTTGGCGATATGTGTTCTGTGCTGGTTTTTGGCGCGATTGCATGTTCTATGACAACCCTGTTGACGTTGAAAAATCTTTCGCTGGAGCTCGTTGGTTCGCCTCTGTGTCTGAGAAGATGGGAGGGAAAAATAAAATGGTAGTTGTTGAATTGAAGTTCGGCAAAAGAAAATATAATTGTGGCTATCCTGTTGAGGGGTAGTGGGTATTTGGAACTGTGGAAAGAGGGTCTGGGAGATTATTTTTAATGGCAGTGCATGACAGAAGTAGGGATTTGTGATTTTATTTATTTGTGAACCATAGTATAAATTTTCTGGATAGTGTGTCTGGCTGTCATGTAAATACGATAGTGATTACGTGGCAGCATGTTAAAGGCGGTATGAAATTTATATTTCTGCTATTCGAAAACACATTAATTCATGGTAAGTGCATTTTATTTTATCCTTGTTCTTATTTTGTAGAATATTATGTTCATCGGTTCTTTAATATGAATTTCTGTCGTTATTGTTGTTTTTTTAAATTGTTTGAAATTTATTTTAGTTTATTTTGTTGTTTAGTGTCTAGACTGTACAATTCGTAGATGTTTTTTAAAGTTGAAACAGAACGCTGTGTACATGGTATTATTTGAAATTTATTGTTGTTATGTTATTTTATTAAAGCGAGGAGTGCGTAGATCGTAGATTCCTTCCTTGCCTAAATTGTGCAATTCATAGAATTTTTTTTAAGTTAAAACATGTCGCTGTGTACATGGATTCTTGTCAAATATTTTGGTTAGAAACTTTACGTTTTTGCTATCTAAATTTTTTGTTTTTGTTTCGGATTTTTAGCTAAATTGTGTGTTCAAAACGTAGTTTTTGCATGTGCGAAAACCGTGTTTTTGAAGACATTTTAGGCTAAAAGTCCAAAATGTAGACAAAAAATTTAGATAGTAACATGGCAGCGAGAAGTTTCTCGCCAAAAATATTTGGCGACTTGAGGGCGCATATCAGAGTAGTTCCAAAATTCTAAACATAAGTGAATGGAAGCATAAGAGTGAATAACTATTTCAGATAATTATTATAATTTTTATAAAAAAAGGGCTAAAAATAACTGAATGGATTCCTGCATCGCTATTTCGCTACCAAGTTATCACTAAAGCATAATTTCATCTCGTTGTTGGTTTTTCAAACATAATTTTTTGTAATGAATGATGCCTTTTCTTTGAAAGAATTCTATTGCAGACTTTTCGTCATGGGCAATTTCCAAATTGTTAAATCCATAGGATATCAAAAAAGGATTTAAAAATTAAACTAGTATTTCAATGGCATCTTAAGAAATATAGAACTATCAATTTGCAATGCAATTTGAAATCAGCACGTATGCTAGATTTGGCGCTTTTGTACATACATTCTCTCTGAAATTTTTTAGTCCTCAAAACAGAATAGTACCAAAAATATTACCGGTTTTTAAAATATATGAAAAAATTTTTGAGAATTTTCTCCTTGTATTAATTTTATAATGTCTTCCTTACCAAGATATAGCTTTATATTAATAAACAATTATCACTTTTATTATTACTTTATAATCAATAGAATCTTGATTATGCCAATCAATTGCTTGCACATATTCAGCTACTGACACCTCTGATCATCACTGACCCCCTTTAAAATTTTATAGACCTCCAAGGGATCAAATACCAATCCCACTGGGAATCCCTGATCTAGACATATATTCTGAAATTCTCTCCTATTTTATCTACTGGGGGAGGATTTAATTTAAAACATATTTTAATAAGAAGAAAACAGGACAATAATTAAAAAAATTACATAAAAGTGTAATTAATATTCATTTTTTATGCTCACAGATATTGTTCTGTTCATATATAATAATAAAAAGAAGTATTTTCAAAGAAATACAAAATTTAAAGAGGAAAAATAATTATATTCAATATTTACACTTTTGCAGCTGGTATATGCTATTTAATGAAATAACGAAGAAATATAAAATACAGAAATCCATAAAATATATAAATGATAAGCACTTGCATGGGTTTGTTGTCAAATATATAATTCAAATGTGATAATTCTTGAGAATTCTGCTAAATGTTTAAACTGGAGGTGCAGATAATCAGAAAGCAGCTTTTAAGAAATAAAACACATTTAAATGTGTATGAGTAGATTCTAGTGAATATGCTTAATTAATAATAAAGCAGCTAATAAATACTGTTATATGTACATTTACAGATATATTAGATTGTCGATATTGTATTTTAATTAAAAGATATACTTAAAAAACTTCAGATTAGATATATTTATGAATCAGCAAGAAATGAAAAATAATAATAATGTTTTTCCTTGTAGTTCTATGCATTAACTAATGGAACAAATTATTACTATTATTTTATTACATTCTTTTTACAAAAAATTTAATTCAAATACAAGGAATTAAAACACATTGAGTGTTAATAAAATGGTATATTTTTATAATGGTATGGTCTTTCCTCAATAAAAAATGCATTTAGAATTTAATGCAAACAAAAGGATTTAAGAGCTTTTTAAAATTGAATTAAGGAACTACAAATTAATATTTATTTAACCTAAGAGTTTATAGTGAAACTTCGGGATATAGCGAGAAAACTCAAAACCATGATATTGAAAATGCAAATAATGTCACACATATACTAAAAATTATAAGATAATTTCATGTTAAATAACAAAAGCCTTCTATATATTTTAATTATTAATATGAAAGCAAAAGTAAGCATTCACACAGCAATGCATTTTTTTTTATTTATTTACACGTATCAATACATATACAAAATAACCAAAAAATACTTACAAGTTATCTGGAGAAGAAGCTTCATAAGAAGGGTAATCATTTGATGTTTGCGACTTAAATTTCAGCTCCAAATTTTGTGCAGATAATCCTAGATCTGAATTATCAGATGAAACACTTGGATGGTATAAATGACTGGAATCTTCCTTAGAAATGTTATGCAATGTTTTGACAGGATTTATGTGCTGTTCACGTGTTTTTAACAATGCCTGGATGCAGCTTTTTGCACTACCATGAGAATTTGATGATGCAACTTCAGCAGCATACATTACAAAATGAATTATACAAAGTGAAGCTGGCAAATTCTAAGAAAGAAACAGAGTAAAATTTAAAGTAATACATACTTCATTAGACCAGACACTGAATCTTTTTCATAAATGACTGTATAACATAAATTTTATCAAACCATGAAGTGACTTCAATAACCAAAAATATGACAAACAGTATTTTAAAATTGAGGCAATACTAAGAAAATCTTCTTCTTTTTTTAACAATCAGAAAGAAATGCTATAAAAACACATATTTAAGAATGACTTCCATGCAAAATTTCACATATTTCTGTTCTTTGCTCAGAAAGAATACAATATTTAAATGTGAATACCTAAGTCATGTTATCAGTGGAAGCATTTCACCAAACGCACTAGCGTATAGTAAAGTTCCGACCAGAGACTGTTTTCGACATGCTTCTAAAAGTAATGAACTCTCCCTGAGAGTCATATTTCCTCCCAAATTTGGAAATAGTGCAACCGCAGCACACTCTGAATTCAGAGCCTTTGGGGGGAGGCAAAGCCGTCTCTGCAATGCTATTTATGGTTTACCAGCTTCAGCAGGCATCTGGAAATAGAACAAGTGTACATTGAGTAATGCACAGGTTTTTTTAAAACTGTAGGAAGAGAACAGATGTTTCCGATGTTCTCAGAAAGGATGAAAGATAAAATTCAGTCATGAATATCTGAATGAAAACAAAAGATGACATACGATACGCCTGACATTTAATTTTTACTATTATGTTGCCAAACACGTTATGTTATGTTTCTAATTTTGTCAGTCAAAGTTGTAGTTCACGTTTCCTTTTCGCGTTTTCTGTTTCAAAGCTAGTTTCAACATTTGTAAGCATGGATTAAATTTTTTAAATTCATAATGTGCACTATAACTCGCAGTTACTTTCATAAACGTTTTATATATCATGCAAATTAATTTTTACGCAATTAGGATATACAATAATCCTAAATTAAGAAGCTTATGTTTGCTCAGTTTATAAATAGTGAGAGTAAATATCTTTGCTCAGCTTATAAATAATGATAGTAAATATATACCTGTAATAGTAAATAAACAAGTGCTGGAGGTCCTGCGCTCGCTTATGAATTGGTTCCCCTTGCTAAGAAAGTCCAGTTTTTCGAAGATTCCCGTTGTCGTTGCGTAATTTGTTTAGTTATGAATCAGTATAAATAAGCAGTTATAATTCATTTTCTTAATTTTTTATATTATAAGAACGGAGCACTAATTTAAAATATTATTCATTTGCTATAAGGGATAAATTAAAAATAACAGATAATAACAATCAATATTCGGGTTGAATATATGAATAATTTAATAAAAATATTATTACGCATTTATGATCAATTTATTTATTTAAATTTCAAATAATAAAATTAATAACAAAAATTATTTAGTACACGTTCAGGATTTAATGTTTTTATATTTAAGTAAATTTTAAAATTTATTAAAATGAATGGCGTTTTAAATAACTAAATTCTAATATTAATTAGACAAATTATTAATAATGATAAAAATGATTGATAATGAGTGATTACATATTAGTTATGCAATACTATTGTCGAAAAATTGCACAAAATTTAGATAATATACAATTGCTTTATTCTTCCAATGAAGTTTGGACCTTCTGTGATATTTTCATATCATCGCTTTCTGAGGACACTCATTTACTAAGGCGCTTTCAATTAATATTCGAATGGTAAATGTTGGATTGCTCAGCCATTTGGGAACTGCATTCACATTGCAACAATACTAATTTAGAAAAAAATTTTGTCTCTATTAAACAATATTGTTGCAACCGAAAATTTATGCTAATGCGAATTTATAAGCCACTTTTTTGAATGAAAAGAATAAATATCTTCATATAACCTCCCCCCCCATCCCCAATTTGGTGTAAGAATAAAAGTTTATCTAAATTTCGTTTTTCTCTCTTCTTGTCCATTTTATTTTCAAATAAAATAACATTTTACAGAATTTTGTATTTCTCACACTTAATAGAATTTTATTTAATCCTGATTAATCGCATTTTAGAAATTCGTTGACGAAGGTCTGAAATATTTATTATTAAAATATGGAATTATTGCTCCCACTGCCTGTCTGTTTAGGACTGCTCTGTCACCATCCACGTGATAATTTCCATTTTTTTCTTTTATTTTTATGTGAAGGTATCAGAATAATATAAATAACTAAATCATGGAATATAAAGAGAACAACGAAACCCTGTATAAATATAGGACCAGCAGGGCAGACTTTTCGACCCCCGTTGCAAAATCTGCGACTCTGAAATTTTGTCATTAAGTGCGATTGCACCGGCTTTGATGTGCATTCCGTTCAAACGCCAGATTATCCCCCTACATTAATAATACCATACGGTTAACGATCTCAAGCTATTATTTTGCAATTTTCTTTCTGCAGGTTTTCATGGAGGTAAGAATAAACTTGTTCGCGAAGACTTTGTAGGTTAAATATTTTATACGCAGAAAATTCGAATATAATTTAATGCTGTCAAATAATTATTAATAAATTATCACAACACATCAGTTAATCTACAATAATGAAATACAAGTCTGCATGCGCATTGTAATGATAGATAACGCAAAATGTGAAAACAAGTGGCCGTTTACTAAAAAATATTTATTTTTTTAAGTAATCAAAAGATATTTATAGACTTTGTTGTGAACAAATTTTGAAAATAAATTTAACAACCTGACCTGCATGAAGCTCAATGGAGGTTGTTTTTAAGCTCTAAAGTCCATGGTTCGAATCCCAGATGAGGAAAGCTTTTGGATTGATATTGCTGTTACTAGCGTCCAAGGTCTGTGACTACGAAAGATACATATCTTGCTTCATGCTTATCTGTTCATCTGTGTGTCCGCTTTCAAAGATTTGATATAAAAAAAAAATAGGAATCAACGAATTAATTGAAGCTTATAATAAAAACATTTCCATGACACACTTATGAATGATTTAAAAAGGAAGTGCAGTATCCAAATTTTCATTTTAGAAATTTGGTTTCCGAAGATATATTTTATTAAAAACTCTTTTTAAAAATTAATATAATTTTAGAATTTAAGAGTATCACTGAAAAATTTGATAGAAGCTTTAAGTTTACCTTCTGATGAAGAATGGCACATAAATAATCATGTGACTATAATCCTGCAGTTTTTGTTTGAAACTTTCATAAGAACTCTAATCTTTTGGGCATCTTATTATCATTATTTGGGCATTATATCAATTATTTATGGCATCTTTTAGCTTGCAAGTATTTTCATGTAACTGCAGATTTTAAGAATATTGTTATCCCAAAAAATACTTAGTATAACTAAATAATTTACGTTTATTATGGAAATTTCAAACTAAAATTTTTATCTCCTATAAGGGAAGTAAGTCCTTCTAGATCACGAAAAAGTGAGTTTCCATTATTATTAATCCGACTATTTTCCTAGTAAAATTCATTGCATAGTTGAAATATTTTATTTATAGAGACTGCACATTATTATAATGATTTTAAAGCAAAAATTTAATTTTTATCTTCAGGGTATTGTATATTTTTAAAAAAATCTTGAAAGGGTCTTTGAAATAATAGATTTCAAATACATGATCGCACAAAATTTTTCTTATTCATAGAATCACTTCGAGCTTGCATTTATAATTACAAATTTAATCAGAAATTCAAGTGAACCTGTTTTTATTTTAACATTCGGAGTTAAAAAATCTGCAGTTTTTTTTAATTCAAGACAAAAATTAATGTTTAATTCAAATTTTTTAAAAATTTAGTTATTCTTTAATCAAAATCACTTCTTTAATAATTTATTTCTTCTTGGAGAAAAATTTAAATAGATTTATTCAATATATTTGGGTAAGTACCTCAGTACTGAAAAAACTTGTTTTGAGGGAAAAAAAAAAAAAAAAAAAAAAATGATTCAGTCAATTACATTTAAAAAAATTTTATCTTTATTCTAACTTTGGCAAAATTTTAAAATTCTTTTTCTCATAATTTGAGTTTTATACCACGCTGACGCTTACTTGTTGAAAACTTAATAAAAATAATGTTAAAAACTTACCACTTAGCCTTCTTTAATAGGAAATATTACCTACTAATTGGAAAATACGTCATAATCGCGCTGTTATAAAGGTTCTGCAGCTTCGTGTTTCAATTTATTTTGTATTTTTAAAATTCTTGCTTAGTGATCTTATTAATTATTGTTGCAACTTTGAGGAATGGAATTATTAATTTTTCGAAACCATACGCGCATTATTGTACATTTATATTAATCTCTCAAATTTTCAGTACTTTATATCGACAAAAATTAATTTCTTTAAATCAAATAATAACAAAACAGATCGTTGACATAAGCAGAGCGTAATAATTACGAAAAGGTGTAATCTCAAGTCTTAGTTAAAAACTATTTGAGAGACATCTCTTGAAAGTTGTCTCTTTAAAAAAGAGGCGTGTCTGAACTTACTAGCGTTTGGTAGTACAAACTTTATGTCGGATTTCCGTATTTCCTCAATCGCAGTATAAGAAATTTTTAATTATGTAGTCGTAAGAGCCTTTAACTAGGTACAGGAATTTGGCAGTATGAAGAAAACTTAAAAAAAAAAAAAAAAAAAAAAAAAAATATTTAACTTCCAATAAAAAACAATTCGACATTTGATGAAATCAAAGCTTAAAAAAATATTTAAAAAATTTAAACTCCAAACTTAAGCATAAAAACATTTTCGAGAATTCGGAGCCAAAGATCCTCGGCCAGTTTCAAAAACGAAATCGACATGGGCCTAGAAAGTTTTTATTAGAGTAGACGTTTTAATTTATAAATTCTGTATTCTAATATATATCATCACTGAAAATATTGGATTTAAAAATGACATGCAATTTCCTTCTCATTAGAAGAGTCCAAATGGTAATTCGCCCCGTATCCAAATCTTAGCGAGCGGGCTGGCTGTATAGAAATTTTCATAACATTCCCATGTATAATGTGAGTGCGAGAAAATTTAGCTGAAGAAAATCTTGCATGAAGGCATTGTTCTCCTTAAGTAAATAGTCCTCGAGTGCTTTGGCATAATTTAAATAATCGAAATCTTTATCTTTCCTTATGAAAAATTGGCAACAGAAAAAAATACGAGATGTTGGGATATTTTTCTGAATTTGGATTGGTTATTAGATCCACAAATGGCTGAATGATCAAAGTCACGAACATTGGTACCTTGTTCGGCATTCTCTTTCAAACTGTTGAAAAGAGTGGCTATATGCAGTTTTGGTCTTTCCACATGCATAATATAAAAAATCTGATGTGTACAGTACTTGGCTTACTTGTATGGAATATTAAATTATACGCATTTTTTCCTGCATTTCATTTAAACTCGTTTTATGGCTGCTATGGTTAAAAAAAGAAAATTAGACTTAGCCGCGGTTAAAGAAGTTTAAAATTCCTGATAATTCTACAGCTATAGCATGCAGCTTAACTAAAGCTAATCATAAATACATAAAAATCTTAGCTGGAAGATAAGAACAACATAATTCAATCAATTTTAAAGCAAAAAGTGAACAATTTACCAACATATAAGAAAGTTCTTTCCTAGACCATTGGCCATTGGCAAGCTGCTATTTTTAGTTTAAATTGTTTTTTCCTTTTTTTTTTAAAGCACTTTTTGACTTTTTTGCATAATTTAATAATCTGTACAAGAAAGTTATGTGGTGTCAATTTTTTTTGACTAATAATGCATGACGCCATTCTTATAGCAGCAGATTTTAAATCTGGCTTAAAATCCGTTAACGGATGAGTCTTAAATATATAGTAGTCTTTATATTAATAGCAAAAATGTAAATAAAATACATTTTATTAGATTGTAGTTCAGCTTTCTTTCGGTTAAAAATCAAATCCAGCTTACGCTCCAGATACACATGTTTTCGGAAGATACATTTTCAGTAAAAATAGTTTCATTGAATTGTTGGAAAGGGTTTCATTATATAGTTGAACCTTAGATCATGAACATCGTAATTTCCGAAAAATTCGGTTTACAAGCAAAGTATCTGAGCAAAAAACGCGTTGAATAACAAACTGTGTTTCGAGTTACGAGCAATTCAAGCTGGAAATAAATGATTTCGAGGTAATCTATCTCAATAATTAATACTCGATTAATTACAGGACTATGAATTTCTGACGCAAATGAACGACAAAATGAAGCAAACTGCTTACAGGTTTGCTTCATTTTGGCCTTCATTACTATGATATTATCAGGGCCGCTCCTAGGCCACTGGCTGCCCGCGTACTTTCCTAAGATTGCCGCCCAAATTTAAAAAAAAAAAAAAAAAAAAAAAAAAAAAAAACCTAATGATTAATGAATTTTTTATTTCATGCTCACTAAGTACTTACATATGACAAGTTGTATAAAAAGTATTTACATATGATAAGTAGATCGTCTGTGTCCGATCACCCCTGATTTTCGCCGCCCGTGTACATTTACGTGCTGCTAGGAAATGCTAGGAAAGGCTTTAAATAAATTTTATTAATTTAATTAAATTTTATTAATTTAAATTTAATAAGATAAAAATTGACCGGAATATTTAATTTCAGAATTTGCAATTTTCAATGTCATTTTCAACTTTTCTTGAGGAGTCGGTTTATTAAGTTAGAATAATTCCAGGAAATAAGTTTACATGAAGTGTAGCAAGAAACGCATGTAATTTAATAGGGCATACAAAGACGTCATGTGGTGTCTACATCAGGATTTTTATCTAAAGGTAAATATTTAGTGTTGTTAATGCATAATTTTAGATATTAATTTTATTTATTTAATGAAAAGTTCCCTTAGACGTCTTAGACTATATGAAATTTTCACAAATCAAATTTCGACGTTTAAATTTTGCGAAGACTTTGAAGTGTGACCGGTTCAACACTGACTGTAGTTAAAACGTTGGAAATTATTATTCGAGTTTAGATACGATTCGAATTCAGTTTGGTTTACTTGATTACGGTAAAACACTCGAGGTCTATCTTTCTAGAAGGAGGAATGCCTTCGTGGAGGACTTTCTAAGAAGAAATGACTCGTATACCTGTTGCACATGAAGAAAACAACGAAAATGTCAATGCAGCCATCAACGTCGCGAGAATTCAAACTCCGGACCTAGTGTTCAGCGACTTTACAGCTCAGTCGCTGGTGAGCTGGTTCAAGTTCAGATCCCAGCTAAAAGTATCACTACATAGGCGTTTTCACGGTTTTCCCATATACAGTATAAACTGCTGGCTAATTTCTTTTGAAAAAGTCTTCATGAACCTATTCCTGTCTTAGGCAGATAGTCTTCGTATGAGTTGTTTTAACAAAATAACCAAATGCAGATCTTTTGGACGTTATGTTACCATGTCTTTATCACAAACGCTACTTCGTAAATGTCGCCATTACGTGAAGATCTACGCTTATTTTCCATAGCTTAGCTAACAACCAGTTCTCAAGAGTACTTCTTTTCAGCGAAGAATATCTTCAAGTGATGTTTTAAATTTAATCAACCAGCAATTGATTAACAAACTGACTGATTTGAAAATACTTAGCAATTTAAATCTTTTCGTTGTTTTATTATAATATAATCTACTAATAATTTTTAAATATATTTAATTTATAATATATCTACTAGATAGTTTTTATTACAGTATGCAGCATAATCGTTATTAAAAACGTGTTTATGCTAACCGTATACATGGCATACACAGATACAGAATCGTTTGTTTTTTGCTATTATTTTTCTTTCCCGACACTTTCTGGAGAACAATAAAATATAAATATTGCGGATAAAGGTAGAAGTTGCATTACGATTCAATTTAAAAAAATAGATAAAAATAAATCCTGAAGGGATCAGGAATTTCTTGGTAAATAGAACATGTATAAGAAGTCAGAATGAGAATTATTATTATAAAACGATATCATTACGTAGTAATAAAGAAATTATTAATTATAAGCGAGATAATAATAGAAATTCTTTGTTAGATGAGGAATTACCGCCATGGCTCTTTTATAATGTTGCTTAGATGTTATTTAAGGGTTTATTTAGACATTATTTAGCTATTAAAATGGTATTTAGATCAATGAAAAGTGCTCTTTATTATTTAATTAAAAGGGCTGCCCAGACTGTGTATTTAGGACTGGTTAGGGGAGCCGAATGAGGTACCAAAAGGGCCCGGGTTCGAATCCCGGAAAAGGCATGGCTGTAATTGTCCTGTCGTTTCATAAGAGGCAACGGAGGTATCCTATTAGGTGTCTCCGAAATAAAATGGCCACCACTTCTGGCCTTAAGAGTGGTCGAATAGGCAAGTGCTTAAAAGTATTAAAAGCATTAAAACATTTAAATGAATTTTTAAATTTATGATTTATTTAAAGTGAACATACTTTTCCAAAACAAGATACATCAAAAGAAATTAACCAAAAATTTGTTAACTTTTGAAAATATTAAAAAACTGGAGAATAGGAATGTTAAAAGGTTACATTAAAAATTTAAATTTATATATTTAACATTGTTTTATTCAAAGTAACAAAGTACTTTACCAGATTTCTTTCAACATTTATTGTTTCTTTTCTTATGCATTTTTAAATACTTTTTAAAAAAGAGATTTTTTTTTTAAACCCAATGGGCGTTAGCCCAGGAGGGCGATTTGTTTCAAAACGGCGTGTCGGTTCACTATAAATGTCCATTTCACTTTTCAAATTATTGCAACGAAGTATTACCACCCTGTATTATATTTAAATAAATTAAATAATGAAAAATCTGCATGAATATATATAGAATTTGCATGAATACTGTAAAGCACTCGAGATCTATCTGCCTAAAAGAAAAAATGCCTTTGTGGAGGGCTTTCTAAGAGGAAATGACTCGTATACCTGATGCACATGAAGAAAACAACGAAAATGTCAATGCAGCCATCCCCGTCGTGGGGATTGAAACTCCGGACCTAACTACCAGTATTCAGAGACTTTACAGCTCGGCCGCTAGTGAGTTGTTTTTCTCACTGTGAAAAAAACAACGGTACCTAGAGCCATCAAATTTCGAATAACGTAGTCCTCCACCTAAATATGAGCCCCTGAAAGCCCAAATTTGGAATTTGTTTTATTGTCTATTTCATATTTCATAAAACTTGAACGAAGTTTCAACGCTTTCAAAGCGAGAAATGGCAACACTGTACGAAAAAAAAATTACCTTCTGAACGCGAGACTACTGTCTGTCGGAAATTCTAAATATATACTGTTTTTAAATATTTTTAGCCCAAAGGGAATAATCCCAAATGCTCTCGAAACGTGTATATGTGTGTGTTTTGTATCAGCTGAGAAATGTAATGAAAAATTTAAAAAAGCCCACATAAAACTAAACACATCTGCCATTATAACCACAGTATTTACATAGTTTAAAACTTCATACTTATCTATGAAAATGTTCATACATTAAATACAATGTAAAACAGACAAAATGAAGAAATAGAAAATATTCTAATTACATCAAATGATGGAAATTATAAAAAAATGTTTCAAGATAATACCTTAAGAAAATAAAGACAACAACAAAGCAGCAATAGAATTGTGTGTGTATATATTTATATATACACACACAATTTAAAAAAGAATTATGATTACAACTGTAAAATAAATTTACAACTGTAAAATAAAGAAAAATGAATGAGATGAAACAATATGAAGAAAATAAATGATAATGGTCCATCCAGTTACAACACTATAGAAAGACTAGAAAAGAAATACACTTGCCAGAAATTAATAACAATAGCAAAATTCACAATATGTTGATCTTCTGTTGACTTGGTGGCAAGATGTATGATATTTTTCTAATACGAATACACCATCAAGAAAGCTAACAAAAAAAAAAATAACAAAGTTTTCTTTAAAAAATATTATGGAATGACTTGTGAACATACAACAGGAATGAATAATCTCAAAAGTGATGGCTTAGTATGAACCACACAACTCAACTCACTAAACATATGTTGATGCAAATGACTTTTTACACTTATAATAAAGAAATAATACACATACGTTTGACCCCCCCTCCTTTTGTCATATATTTTCAACCATTTCTACTACATAAAGTTACAACGAGGTTGGAAGTTGTAGCAAATGGCCATCATATTGCCATTTTTTCGCTTGTCGTACTTCAGTGGGTTTAACACAAGAAAATTATTTTGTGAAGAATATAATTACATTGCTGAAAAATATAATTTTATTTACTACAAAATTCAAACATCAGGGAAGAGAGGTCAACCGCATGTGTATTATTTCTTTATTATAAGTGTAAAAAGTCATTTGCATCAACATATGTTTAGTGAGTTGAGTTGTGTGGTTCATAGTGAGCCATCACTTTTGAGATTATTCACTCCTGTTGTATGTTCACAAGTCATTCCATAATATTTTTTAAAGAAAACTTTGTTATTGTTTTTTGTTAGCTTTCTTGATGGTGTATTTGTATATTCCATTTTTCTTTTCCGCTTCAAAATAACGCAATTCAAAGAAATCAATTTTACGTCCATTATCTAATGGTACAGTCCAACGAATCTGAAATCGATCAGAGTACATGCTCACATTTTTCCTCCAGGTGTAATAAATTTGAATGTATATTTTTCAATATTGTGATTTGTTATTGTGAAATAATTTATTGTGCCTTTATATTTGCATTTATTGAAATAATAGTTTTTGAAATTGTGAATTTCAACGCCGGGAGTGTTTTGTATTACCCTTGAAATGCTTGGCGCCAGAGCGGAATGTTGGCTAATGGCGCATGCGCTTCCGGAATTGGCGTTGAAGGATTTCCATTTGGTACTGGTACCTTTAATCCAGCATAGCACTATTTTGGCATCAGTCCAATAAAATATTCTCGAGGATTTCTTTTGATCGAGCAATTTTTTCACTCCAGAACCTAAACGGCTTGCTAGTAATGCACCAAGTAATTCAAGACGAGGTAACGTAACTCTTTTCACAGGTGCAACACGACATTTTGATGCGACGAAACTCACAGAAATTTCTTCTTGTTTACGCAGTTTTACGTAGACAACAGTACCGTACGCCCTCTGACTAGCATCTGAAAAGCAATGGATCTCTATGAAATCGGCTTCGGGATTCAAAATGAATCTTGGAACTGCAATTTTACTTAGATGATGACACTCACAGCACCACTTTGCCCACTCTTGACAGATATCTGTACGTAGTTCATCATCCCATGTCAATTTTCGAACACAAAGTTCTTGTAGCAAGAATTTAAGTCTAACAGTAAATGGAGTTATTAACCCAAAGGGATCAAAAATCTTCCCGGCAGTTTTCAAGATGAACCGTTTCGTATTACGCTTATTCTTAAGGAATTCCATCAAACTGTCTGTGTCTATACTCAGACTGTCTTCATTAGTATCCCAAGATATTCCCAAGATCTTAAGTGTCTCATTTGAGTCATTGATTTTATGTGGATGGATCTCGAAATCTTCTTTTTCCCATTTTCTCATCAGCTCAGGTTCATTGGATACCCATTTACGCAAGTTCATATTTGCTGCACTCATAATTTGTTTAGCTTTACGCGATAAGCTTAGAGCCTCATCTATACTGTCCTGTCCAGTAATAAAATCATCAACATAAACACAAGAATTCAATATTTCAAATACATCTGGCTGCTCATCTCGATATTTTCTAATGTGTTCTTTAATTGTTGCAGCTAACAAAAAGGGACTTGACTTAATCCCAAAATTTACGCGCTTGAATCTATATGTCGCTAGTTTTAGATCATATAATTGTGTGTTTTCCACAAACAGGAATCGCACTGTGTCTTGATCCTTTTCTGCCAAAGCAATCTGCAAAAATGCTTTTTCTACATCCGCTGAAATTGCAACTTTATTTAATCGGAAATTAATTAGCAGATGGAACATATTAGGATTTAAATTTGTCCCTGTCCATAGGCAATCGTTCAGTGATAGCTGCCCGAACTCATGTGAGCTGCCATCAAACACTATTCTAGTCTTCCTTGAAGCACTGGTTTCTCTAAATACCGGTTGGTGTGGTAGGTAAAACACTAGTTTACCGATAGGTATATTTCCATCTGACACTCTTTCAATGATATCTTGCTTGAGATAATCATCTAATATTTCACTATATGTAGAAAACAGTGTTTTGTCATAATTCATTCGCTTTGCAAGAGTTTTTAATCTATTTTCCGCTACTCGGTAATTATCAGCTAATTCCCTCCAGTCCCTTTTCCAAGATAAAGTAACCTCGTAGCGACCAGCTTTAAAACAAACTGTCTTCTTAAATATTTCCAATGCTTTGTCTTCCTCATGACAATAAGGATCATCTTTAATGCCTAATGATTCTAGGTCGAAAAACATTTTCAGTTCACTCTCTGAATTATCATTTATTAACCCACAATACGATAAATTATTTCTCCGTGAATCATTTACATTTCCACTAACTATATATCCAAACACACTATTTTGTAATATCAAGCCGGTATTAGGAACATAGATTTTACCAGCTTGTAACATATCATAAAAAACTTCCGCGCCGAGCAACAGGTTTACTTTCTCTGGTTTATAAAATTCCAGATCCGCTAAATTCACCTTCTCAGGAATCACAAGGTTACTAACATCGATAAACCTTTCGGGAGTTAAACCTGCTATTTTTGGAATTACCAAAACCTCTAGTTTCCTTTTATACGTTTGTTCCTGATTACAGATAAGGGCAACTGCTTTTCTTTTTATCGTAGTTGAAATACCTGATATACTGCAAACCGAAATATTTGTCTTTTCCCTTTTTAAATTAAGTATATCCGTTAATTCAGTGGTACAAAAACAAGAAACACTTCCACTATCACATAACGCTTTCACCTTAATTAAAGTTCCATCATTAGTCTCAATGAATGCAAAGGCAGTAGATAAAATCACGTTTTTCCCACTGTTAGTACCCGTAGCGGCTGTAAAGGTTTCGTTTTGAGTTTTAGCTTGAAATGCAGGTGCGTGTACATTTAACGCACTGCTGTTTTGATCACCCAACTCCTGATTTAAAGTGTCTCCTCTTTCTACTGTGGTGCCAACGGAATTATTTTCGTTTTGATAACACAAGATAAAGCTATGTTTTTTCTTACACTTTTTGCACGAGTAATTAGAACGGCAATTTCTCACACTGTGCAAATTAAAACAACAAAAACATAAATTCTGTTTTTTCACAAATTCTACCCTTTCTTTTACACTTAATTTCTGAAATTTAGGACAATTAAAAAGCTTGTGATTGCTCAAATTACATAACCTACACGAATTCTGCATATGTTTTTCATTTGCATTAGAAACAACAGCGGTAACTCTATGTGTAACTTTTTTTTTGTGTTAGACACACTATTTTAAGCGTTGAGAGTTCTTGCATGATCTTTAAGAAATCCTATAAGATCTGTTAAATTAGGCAAATTCTCTTTCTCTAATTTTCTTTCCCACCATATTTTGGTGTTAGGATCTAATTTTTGCCCTAAAATGTATGCAAACACATTGGAAGAAAAACCGTTAACACTCTGATTTAAAACTTCTAATGATCTCACGCATTCATTTGTAATGTCAATTAAGTTTAAAATTGCTGACGCAGACTCATTTTGCATAGGATACATATTCATAAATCGTCTCAGATGAGCATACACTTGTTCGCGGTGATTAGAGAACCTTTCTTCTAGTAATGAAAACGCTAATTTATAATTAGAGTCAACTATGGATCTCCAACTCCAACTTGCTTTATTTGCCGCGATTAACCTGCGAAATCGCAGGTTGTGTTCCGGCTATCGAACTTTAGTGCTTCTAGGAGCGCTGCAGGTAAGGAAATGCCGAACGTAGTTCTCGTGGAGACAGGATAGCAGATGCAGGGGGTGTGACCAATGTCACGTGATGAGCGATAAGACATCTGGTTGGCGATGAGGTATACAGGCATCGTAGCGCTGTAAATCTGAAGTTTTACAATAGTTATACATAAAATAGTACTAAATCAGTTCATAAAAGGTGTGTGTTGCAGTCATAAATGCAGAAAATAAAATACGATTCCAAAAAGTAAAATAGTATATACAGGAAAAATATAAGTAATATCTTGTGGGCGTGGCTGTGTGTGTCACATGATCATCCGGCTAAGATTTCTAAACATCATTATTTACAAGTCAAATAAGTTTTTCAGAGTACTACATACTTAAAAACACAAATTATGTTGGAAAATTCTGGTTTCCACTGAGTAGAAAAGCGGCATATGGACGGAGGTGCCTGTCCTCGTGTAAAATTTCATAGTGAAATAAGTTGAAAATGTCCATATGTTGGCACTCCTTAGCGGCGTCATAAAATGCCGTGTTAGTTCTTCTTAAATATTCCACTATTGTATTCATTTTTAAATCTTCATGGAGACGTTTGTTCTTCACATATGGGTGTGCATTTGTGATAATTCTTAAAAATTGATTTTGCACAACTTGTAATTTTTGGATTTCACCCTTCGTAGCGGTAGTCCATGCTGGCGAAGCGTACGTCATGATGGGTCGGATTGTGGCTAGATAAATAAGTCGTTTCTTGTCCAACGAAAGTTTTGAATATTTCCCTATCATAGGATATAAACATTTCATGACTTTAATCGCTTTATCCCTGATTTGTTGGATGTGATGCTGCCAACTATGGATATTGATTGCACAATAAGATAAGCATCACCTCTTAGCGGAGATTTTGGCTTAATCCTAGTATGCGGTGCACATGAGAGTTGGCGAAATTCGGGTTTAAGAGACTAATAAGCGCGCCAATTGTGGTAACCAAGCCGATTTTGGTTGCTCTGGAGGAGAGTGCATTTTGGGAGCATTTTCGCGCATGCTCATTAAATATTTTAAAATGATAAGTTTTGATTGGTGCAGATGGAAGAGAAGAATTATTTCAAACCATTGTTTGAAGTTTCGTTAATCTGTCTTCGGCTGAACTGAATGAGAAAGGATAACGTATGTTCAGGTAAAATTTATTTATCTTTTATTTTTTGTATTTTTTAAAATAATAGTAGTGGTTCCGCCGAGTTTCTGATTGGTTAATATTTTTTAATTAATCGGTTTCTGGTCAGATACTGAATATGATTTTAGTTTGATAACGTCTTTTATTATACAGTTCGAGTTGCTAACGTATAAACAAATAAAGAGCTTCAAAATGGTACAATGAGCTTCAAAAAGGAGGCTTGGCGCGATTTTTAAAATTGTCGCCAACACCAAAATGATGCGTTTACGTTTGTCGCCAAATTTTTGGCAACCTCAAAGTAAAGCGTCACCACAAGTTTGAGTTGGCAAAAAAAGTAAACAAAATGATACTCATAAGATAATAAATCCTAAGTATACGGTGAGACAAGAAAAAAAGCAAGCATTTAGAAATTGAAAATAATTTTTAACAGACTTTATAACAAATAAAAATATAATTTTCAACATGCATCGCAACAAACATTCACATATCAAATATAATAAATTAAATACCATGGGCTCAGTGTCACATATGTTTTAGGGTCTATATCATAACTCAAATGCCATATCCCTCAAACTCGGGTGGCGGATATATTGCTTTTATTGCAAATATAAAGTCTTTAATTTTTTCGGATGATGATTTATTATTTTTCAGACGCCGCCACAAGTATTTCACCAAATAAAAGTCAAACTCTTCGCTTACCTTTTTCGTCCCCTTTATCCCACGCTTAACAGCACTCCACGTTCCTTCCAAATCCTAGTATACGGTGCGGCCATGGCGCGATTTTTAAAATTCGGCAGCAATCCGACATCTACTGCTTGTTGAATTACAGCAAGCTTTCCTTCCAGTTCTAACTTCCAAAAAAATTTCGTGTTTAAATATTCGCAATTCATAGCACTGCACATCATAATCGAAAAGTAACGTTATCCAACTGTAGAACAAAATACGTTAGCAAATAGAACTGTAGAACAAAATACGTTAGCAACTCGAACTGTAGAATAAAAGACGTTATCAAACTAAAATCATATTCAGTATCTGACAAAAAACCGATTAATTAAAAAATATTAACCAATCAGAAACTCGGCGGAACCACTACTGTTATTTTAAAAAATACAAAAAATAAAAGATAAATAAATTTTACCTGAACATACGATATCCTTTCTCATTCAGTTCAGCCGAAGACCGAAGATTAACGTACCTTCCAGTGGAGCGGTGTTTGAGACACCAGGGTGCCTGTGCCAGAGGCACTACCCCTTGTAGATCATATTAGACGTTTCGATTCACAATACAGTTAGCCAAAAATAAAGAGTATCGAACTTTTTTTTTTTTTATAAATACTTCATAATTTTTAGATTGTTTTGTTATTTTTTTTATTATTATTATATAATATTTTATTATTTTTTTTAATTTTTTTTCTTTTTAATATTTTTTTTTTCCTTTTTTTTAAATTGAGCCTGAAACAAGGCCAGAAAGCAGTCGAGCTGGTGAATAATCCTAGAAAGGAATGTGTTAATACATGGACAGAGAAGTGTGAAGATTTTGGTGCCGAAGAAAAGATAAGCAGTAAAACAACATTGAAGCTACTGGTAAGTATAAAAACAGTACAAGTACACTATATAAAGAAAACAGTATAATATAAATAAGAGAGATAAAAATTAGTACACCGTTACATAATCCAAATATTTAGTAAGGCCAGCGGCCTGTCTTTGTTATTCAGATCATTAAAGTCATATGTTGCAATCTTAATGGCAGGGTTGGTAAGGGTACTTTGTTTCATGTGGAATTTTTTTGCTATTTTATAATAAAAGGACCTTAGCATACATACACCAAGTTCCTCATGAATACGGTTGTTCCTGATATACCAGGGAGCATTAACAATATGCCGAAGCATGATATTTTGAGCAATTTGTAGTTTTCCACGATATCGATTGCAAGCATAAGCCCAGACAGGGCATGCATAACAGAGTAATGGACGCATAATGGTTTTATAAATGAGCAGTTTGTTATCGACAGATAAAACACTTTTTTTGAGCAATTAAGGGGTAGAGTCTAGCTTTACGAGCTCGAAACTTTTGTATACTAGCTGTAATGTGTGGGTTCCATGAGAGTGTCTTACTGAGGATCACCCCTAGATAAGGGACTTGCTTGGCCCAGGGGATGGAGTTTCCATAGAATTTCAGGTTAGACTTGAATTTTTGCTTTCTGGTGAACATTATTGCTTGAGTTTTATTGATATTGATTTGAATTTTCCATTTGATCAGCCAAGCCTCTAGTGAATGTATGTATTTTTGTAATCGTTGTATAAATGAACCAGCAAATGCACTTTGTGATAGGATAGCAGTATCATCAGCATACATGGCTAATGTTATGTCGTGTGATGTTGGGATGTCGTTCACATAGATATTGATTTGTGGGTCCTAAAAGGGACCCTTGTGGGACCCCAGCCCTGATGGGGTGAGGTGTAGAGTTTGTACCAGATAAGTGAACGACAAAGTTTCTACCTGCTAGGTAGGACTTAGTGATGTTTATGATGTAGCCAGGGAAACCCAGGCTGTGTTCAAACAATGGTTTGAAATAATTCTTCTCTTCCATCTGCACCAATCAAAACTTCTCAATTTAAAATATTTAATGAGCATGCGCGAAAATGCTCCCAAATGCACTCTCCTCCAGAGCATCAAAATCGGCTTGGTTACCACAGTTGGCCCGCTTATTAGTCTCTTAAACCCGAATTTCGCCAACTCTCATGTGCACCGTATACTAGGATTAAGCCCAGCTGAAAACAAAGGCGCACATGTTGAACGAACTGGCCATCTGACAGTCGAATTTTCACCAGTTATGAGTTCGACTCCTAGTACATCTGTAAAAACATGGAGTGGAAATCCTGCAAATTTGACTTGCATTGCTGAATCTATACCAAATGCAACTATAACGTGATCGCTTAGCTTTCTTTCTACGGTTAGAATAGTGTTTTTGTTCTTTGTGCACAGTAAAATTACTAGTCTGCACTGACATTTAAATATAGTGTCCTCAGTAAGGATTATTCTTAACACAAAATTCTGTTCTGTATAAATTCATCCCAGCTTTTGTGATTCTTTGAGGTGTTTATTGTTTCATCAAAACTGGAGAGCGAGTGGTAGCAGACCTTTGGAAGAAGGATGCGGGATTTCAAGCGAATAGGATTGTTATTGTTTGTCATGCTTCATTACTTTCATTGAGAAAATTTCTTTTCCGCTTCAAATCAATTTTACGTCCATTATCTAATGGTACAGTCCAAGGAATCTGAAATCGATCAGAGTACATGCTCACATTTTTCTCCTTTAGTAATAAATTTTTAATATAAGAAAAAAAAAAAAACTTTGTTATTGTTTTTTTGTTAGCTTGTAAGGATCTTAAGTTTTACTAACGTTTATTTTATTTTAAATCTTTACTATCACTTCTTATTTTCTACTTCCGGCCAGAATTATAAGCGTGAAGGAGTTTATGCAAAGTTGTCTGGCGAACGCCAAGTATTTAAGTGTGGCCTTTTTGCCAAGCAGAAGAGAGGAAGCCGTGAGTTCGAAGCAGGCCGCTTACCTTAGAAGTTACGCAGTTGCTACTTTGCCTTCCAGGCCAGAGGTTTTAATCCTCTTGATAAATTAAACGTATTGTAGTGTTCACAGTTCTCTGTACTACATACGGCTTCCTGTTATTATAAGGCCAATCTTATTCTAAAGTTTAATTAGAGTTTAGTTTTATTTTGATATCTTTTAAGTTAGACCCCGAGTGGAGGGTCATTGTATTCCGAAGTACGGAAGTCATTGTATATAAAGAAAAAAATAAAGGGTTTTGTATACCCTTCGTCTGTATCCTGTCTACTTACTACAATTAGTGAACATAGCTTTAGTAAGCTCTCTGTTCTAGTCAGGTCATTGTATGTTTCCGAAGAAGGTTAGAAGAAACATTGAACCTGATAGTGGCGCCCGACGAAGAATAACCATGGCCGAGTTTCAAGAAGAACCTGTGCTGCCTGCAGAAACAGCTCAGAATCCAGAATTGCCAGCTGCCGCCCTGGAAGGATTTGGGTATATTGTCCAGACCATGCGCGCTTCGATGAAACCAGAAGCAACGTTTAATGGAAACTCACAGGTAACCAGTTTTTTGGAAAAATTGGATGACCACTTCATGCTTTACCCCGTGCACGAGTTTCAAAAAGTTACCCTAGCTACCAGCGCTTTGAGGGGCCAAGCGCTGAACTGGTTCAAATGTATCGGCAGAAGTCTCTTGGGTCAAGCAGGAAGTCCCACCTATACCTACGAAAATTTCAAGACTGCCCTACTAAAAGCCTTCCCTGTTGTAAGGGATCGTGCGAAATTAGAAACAGAACTTTTCAGTATATATCAACAAAGAATGGAAAACCTCTCCAGGTTTATTTTAAGAAAAATTCACGTTTTCAAGCTCTTGTATGGAAACCGTCCGGATCCTGAAATAATTCAAGTGATTTTGCCGAGGTTACTACCCCAAGTGCAAGACTTTATTGAATTGAGAAATCCGACTACACTGGAAAAATTATTTGAGCTAGCAATCCAGTTTGAAAGTAGAAGAACGGCGGACGTCGAAAGAAGACGCCAATATCAACAGCGAAACCAATTTGGTACGCCAAGACTACAGCAAACTCAAGCACATGGCTACGGAGAAAAAGCGAATCAGTGGGCAAGGAAACCCGAGCATTCAAAAACAGCCGGCGAACGTCGACAGTTCAATAGCAACCCAGGAAAAAAGTCTCAAGGCCAGTGGAGAAAGAAGGAAAGCACCGAAAGGAAAAATAATTTAAACTAAAACGGATTTCTGCTGACGAGAGGGTGCGGAAATCCGAAAGCCACGAAAACCCCTCTTCCTACAAGTTAAATACAGTAATGGTGAAAAATTTAACTCTTCCGAAGATTGAAGTCTTGGTAAATAATATCCCGGCCACCGCACTCCTGGATACCGGCGCGCAGTGTTCCTGTGTGGCAGAAGTCTTTTTTAGAAAGTATTTTCGCAAATACCGCATATATAATGCGGATAATACAACAGTATTAGCGGCGCAAGGAGAACAATGTAAGTGCGTAGGTAAAGTACCTTTGTACATCCGTATCAAGGACGAACAAGTAAAGGTGATGTTTTTTATAGTAAAGAATTTGCAAGCACACTTAATACTAGGAATAGACTTTCTTTCAGACGCACAAGCTACACTGGATTTTAATGAAGCGTCTCTTAAGCTGACGATGAAACCAGTGCGTGTAGAAAAGGTTGAACCGCCAAGGTTAAATCTCGACCACCTGCCTAATGACGAGCAAGATGGAATCCGACAAGTGGTAAGTGAATTTGCTTCCTTATTTAGTGATATTCCAGGATTTACCCAGGTTACTAACCATAGTATTGACACCGGAGATGCATTGCCGGTTCGTCAAAAACCATACCGGTATGATAAGAATAAGGAAAAAATTATAGAATGGCATATTACCGATATGCTACGTAAAAAGATTGTAACGCCTATCTCAAGTAGTTATGCTAGTCCGGTGGTTTTATGTAAGAAAAATAATGATTATCCTTTGGAGCATCCAAAAAGGTGGAGATTCGCTATTGATTACCGTAAATTAAATTCCATAACGAAATATCCGGTATATCCGTTACCGATTATAGAAGAAATTTTAAGGAACATAAAATCAACCAAATTTATGACAACTTTAGACTTAACGAATGGTTATTTTCAAATAGGGATCAGGCCTGAGGACGTGCCTAGGACTGCTTTTATAACCAAGTCTGGCACTTATGCATTTTTGCGAATGCCGTTTGGCCTTTCAGGCGCCCCAGCAACATTTCAGCGATGCATGGACATTGTGTTAAGACCTGTTCTCGGAAAGTCCACATTTATCTATTTAGACGATATCATTATTACTAGTGATAATCTAGACCAACATGTACAGGATTTAAGACAGGTGTTTTCTTTATTAAATGAGGCCGGTCTAAAAGTTAATGTCGAAAAATGCAAATTTGCAGCCCCTGAATTAAAATATTTAGGTTACAAAATATCGCAAAAAGGGATCGAGACAGATGAATCAAAAATAATCGCTGTACAAAAGTATCCGACTCCAAACACGGCAAAGAAGCTCTCTTCTTTTCTAGGACTTTGTTCATATTATAGGTCCTTTATAAAAGATTTTGCGGCTATCGCTGAGCCGTTGTTAAAATTAAAAAGGAAAAAGGCAAGATTCTCGTGGACGGCCGAAGCCAATAGTGCTTTCGAAAAATTAAAACAAGCATTAACGCAAGCCCCTGTGTTGAAATTTCCTGAAAAGGATGAAAATTTAGAAATTTCAGCGGATGCTTCGGATTATGCGGTAGGAGCGGTACTTTCGCAAAATCAGCAGCCAGTAGCATTTTTTAGCCGAACTTTAAATCAAACACAAAGAAACTATTCCGCGACCGAGAGAGAGGCACTTGCAGTTCTGTTAGCAGTGCAAAAGTTCCGAGTCTATTTTGGAAAGGCGCCGATAACAGTATATTCTGATCATGCGGCGGTAACTAGATTGTACTCTGGAAAAAATTTATCCCCAAGGTTAATAAGATGGGCACTCAAGCTGCAAGAATATAATCTGGTAATCAAGCATACCCCCGGAAAGGAAAATATCGTAGCAGATGCCCTGTCACGAATTAAATTAGACGAACAGGGTAATACCGTAAAAGTTGCAATGCTGACAGCGTGTACAATAAATTCCCGAGAAACTGTAATAACCGAACTGGGTAAGGATCCTGAGTTTGGAAGTATTTATGAGTATTTGAAGGATCCTGAAAATTTTAGCCACCAAGATATTGTGGCGATAAGAAATAGGGCGGCCCATTACGAACTAATAGATGGTCTATTATTTTATACAAAAACTACGAATTCCAACAACGAATTTCGACCTGTTATCCCAGCTAGTCTTAGATTAAATATCCTGCAAGAGCTCCATGACAGCCCTTTAGCTTCTCATGCTGGTATTCGAAAAACTACTCAACGCGTACGCGAGGCAGTCTACTTTCCTGAACTGCAAAAGTTAACAAGGGCGTATGTCCAGTCCTGCCCAACATGTCAAGCCGTTAATTATATTAATTTCCGCCCGGCCGGGTTTCTAAATAGTATTAAATCCGAATTTCCAAATGAAATAATCGGCATCGATTTATTGGGCCCTTTCCCAAAAAGTCAGTTAAACAAAAGTCGCTATCTCCTTGTTATAGTTGATCATTTTAGTAAATGGACCGAAATTGTTCCCTTAAAACGAGCCTCCGCGAAATTAGTTACCGATTCTATTTTAAATAAATATATTTTAAAATACGGGGCGCCCCTAAAAGTTATATCGGATAATGGTCCTCAATTTGTAAGTAATATATTTGAAGACATGTGCCAAAAACTGGGCATACGTCATTTAAAAATGGTCCCGTATCGGCCGCAATCAAATATAGCGGAACGGGTCAACAGAAATATAGTGAAAATTATCCGTAGTTATGTTAAAAATTTTCATAAAAGCTGGGATAACTATGTCAATGAATTTGCTTTCGCCCTTAGGACCGCAAAACATGATACAACGGGCAAAACTCCTGCTGAGTTATTTCTAGGCAGAAAGGTTATAACACCGTTAGATAAACTATTTTATGTGCAACAAAGAGCCCCAGAATTTAAAATGGGTGATATAGAAAAACTAATAAAAGAAGCAAAAAAGAATACGGAAGTAGCACAAAGAAAACAAAAATTGTATTATGACTTGAAACGACGGGGAGTAACTTATAAAGTAGGGGATGAAGTACTAAAAATTAAGCATTCACTTTCTTCAGCACCAGAAGATAAAACTGCCAAATTTTTTCCACGCTTTGAAGGACCATATGTTATAGAAAAAATAACTCACGCTGTTGTAGTGTTAAAGGCAAGAAATGGTGAAACCTGTTCCGCAAACATTGACCAGATAAAACCATTCTATGACCGTAGTAAAATGCAAATCTTTTGCAGGATCCGGTACGGCAGACACCGCAGGTACAAGTTCCAGAGGTGGGAAAACGACAAGTACAAGGGCAAGCCAATGAGAGACAGAAGCAAGTGAAAAGAAAATTGCCCCGCGGAAAAATTGAAGGTACAAAGAAAAAGAAGCCGTTCCACCGTCCAAAAAACAGAGTTCACGAACACCCCCAGAATGAAGAAGGGAGAAGGACGACATATGTGGAAAAGACCGGGAGAAAGGACGGCAACTATAACCCGGCTGTGAAACGGAAGATTGACTCATCCTACAGAACTCTCCGCAGCAAAAGTCGCCGAACTGCGGAAGGGCCATCAGCGGCGGAGGAAAAAGTACAAGAAAAATTTGAACGGCCAACAACGAGGTCCAAGCAGGATCACGACAGAAGTTTCCCGGTTCCACCAAGACCAGCTGCCTTCAAACGGCCAAGACCACAAGCAGAGGACAGAAGGAAGATGTTCAAGGGAAGATGGCCGTAGTGGTGAAAAACGGAAGCTTCCAGAGGAAAGCACTGAAGGGCGAGCCCGTACAAGAAGGAGGATCAACCAAGCTACGGTCTGCAGCACCTTTAAAGACTGGGCCCAGAAAAGGATGTCTGAATATTACAAAGATCTCTGGAAGGAACCAGAATTGAATAAAGCTCCTGTTTTGATGCAGTACAGATGAAAAAGAAAAAAGATTGTTGTATATTCCGGGAGCTGCTATTGTAACAAATTTCTTTCTTTTAAAATTTTCTAGTTCTAGCTAAGTTATGATTGTAAAGGTTGGCCTCGCGTTAGTTTCTAGAGCTAAAAGTTTTCAACAAGGTCGTTTTAGACCTCAGTTTCAAACTAATTAACTCTGGCGGGAAGTATGTAAGGATCTTAAGTTTTACTAACGTTTATTTTATTTTAAATCTTTACTATCACTTCTTATTTTCTACTTCCGGCCAGAATTATAAGCGTGAAGGAGTTTATGCAAAGTTGTCTGGCGAACGCCAAGTATTTAAGTGTGGCCTTTTTGCCAAGAATGAGAGAGGAAGCAGTGAGTTCGAAGCAGGCCGCTTACCTTAAAAGTTACGCGGTTGCTATTTGCCTTCCAGGCCAGAGGTTTTAATCCTCTTGATAAATTAAACGTATTGTAGTGTTCACAGTCTCTGTGCTACATACGCTTTCTGTTATTATAAGGCCAATCTTATTCTAAAGTTTAATTAGAGTTTAGTTTTATTTTGATATCTTTTAAGTTAGACCCCGAGTGGAGGGTCATTGTATTCCGAAGTACGGAAGTCATTGTATTATCAGGTTCAATGTTTCTTCTAACTTTCTTCGGAAACATACAATGACCTGACTAGAACAGAGAGCTTACTAAAGCTATGTTCACTAATTGTAGTAAGTGGACAGGATACAGACGAAGGGTATACAAAACCCTTTATTTTTTTCTTTATATACAATGACTTCCGTACTTCGGAATACAATGACCCTCCACTCGGGGTCTAACTTAAAAGATATCAAAATAAAACTAAACTCTAATTTAACTTTAGAATAAGATTGGCCTTATAATAACAGAAAGCGTATGTAGCACAGAGACTGTGAACACTACAATACGTTTAATTTATCAAGAGGATTAAAACCTCTGGCCTGGAAGGCAAAGTAGCAACTGCGTAACTTCTAAGGTAAGCGGCCTGCTTCGAACTCACGGCTTCCTCTCTTCTGCTTGGCAAAAAGGCCACACTTAAATACTTGGCGTTCGCCAGACAACTTTGCATAAAACTCCTTCACGCTTATAATTCTGGCCGGAAGTAGAAAATAAGAAGTGATAGTAAAGATTTAAAATAAAATAAACGTTAGTAAAACTTAAGATCCTTACATACTTCCCGCCAGAGTTAATTAGTTTGAAACTGAGGTCTAAAACGACGTTGTTGAAAACTTTTAGCTCTAGAAACTAACGCGAGGCCAACCTTTAACAAAAAATGCTTCGCTAGAAACTAGAAAAATTTAAAAGAAAGAAATTTGTTACAATAGCAGCTCCCGGAATATACAACAATCTTTTTTCTTTTTCATCTGTACTGCATCAAAACAGGAGCTTTATTCAATTCTGGTTCCTTCCAGAGATCTGGAAGGAAAACTAGTTTAATGAAATGTTACAGAATGACATTGCAAATAACATATAGAATATACTTTTCTTAACATTCTTATTTCATTCATGACTATTTTAATTATCTCTCCCCGTGCTCTCTGACATGTGTTGTAAAAACACCAAACACGAATGTGTTTCTGTCTATGTGTTCAACACTTCCTCCTACAATCAAAACACTAACGTGTTAAAATTCAACATACGAGACCTCTTAACACACCCTAATTTCAACTCTAGACCCTGAGGTACTATTCTGAAAGTGGCTAACTCTAAAGTGTAGCGTCAGAGAGCCTAACTACATCATTCAACCTTTAACACATATTCAGCATGATTTAATCTTTACAGTCACACGAATAACAAATTTTTTAACATTACTTTCACTTTTACCATATCACGGTATTTCTAAACATTCAAAATAACAGTTCACATGTATACAAGAACATATCAAGATGCCGTTAATTTTACACATTTGAAAACATCCATTAGTAGTACATTGTTAACTTCTATTCTTTTCAAAGCAAGTGCCAATTCTTTCTACATTGAAATAATACTACATTTCAAAAAGTCTTTCAGACTAAAACTTCTTTCTTGTTAGAATGTTTTAAATAAAATTTATACAATAACTTTTTACAATATTTAAGTCTTTAGACAACGCTATTATACATCAACTTTAGTTTTACGCGCGAGTAATTGAAAAACATAATAAGAAAATCGGTCACAACTCATTTCTCGCCCTTTTGGCGATAAAGGTAGACCTCGCATGAGGTAAAACTTCTTCAAATCTGCCACTTGCAGTAAGAATGAAAGATTAACTTAAGTTTGTAAAGTAACACAAAATTTTACTTATCTTTGTAATATTCAGACATCCTTTTCTGGGCCCAGTCTTTAAAGGTGCTGCAAACCGTAGCTTGGTTGATCCTCCTTCTTGTACGGGCTCGCCCTTCAGTGCTTTCCTCTGGAAGCTTCCGTTTTTCACCACTACGGCCACCCTTGAACATCTTCCTTCTGTCCTCTGCTTGTGGTCTTGGCCGTTTGAAGGCAGCTGGTCTTGGTGGAACCGGGAAACTTCTGTCGTGATCCTGCTTGGACCTCGTTGTTGGCCGTTCAAATTTTTCTTGTACTTTTTCCTCCGCCGCTGATGGCCCTTCCGCAGTTCGGCGACTTTTGCTGCGGAGAGTTCTGTCGGATGAGTCAATCTTCCGTTTCACAGCCGGGTTATAGTTGCCGTCCTTTCTCCCGGTCTTTTCCACATACGTCGTCCTTCTCCCTTCTTCATTCTGGGGGTGTTCGTGAACTCTGTTTTTTGGACGGTGGAACGACTTCTTTTTCTTTGTACCTTCAATTTTTCCGCGGGGCAATTTTCTTTTCACTTGCTTCTGTCTCTCATTGGCTTGCCCTTGTACTTGTCGTTTTCCCACCTCTGGAACTTGTACCTGCGGTGTCTGCCGTACCGGATCCTGCAAAAGATCTGAAAAGATTTGCATTTTATTACGGTCATAGAATGGTTTTATCTGGTCAATGTTTGCGGAACAGGTTTCGCCATTTCTTGCCTTTAATACTACAACAGCGTGAGTTATTTTTTCTATAACATATGGTCCTTCAAAGCGTGGGAAAAATTTGGCAGTTTTATCTTCTGGTGCTGAAGAAAGTGAATGCTTAATTTTTAGTACTTCATCCCCTACTTTATAAGTTACTCCCCGTCGTTTCAAATCATAATAGAGCTTCTGTTTTCTTTGTGCTACTTCCGTATTCTTCTTTGCTTCCTTAATTAGTTTTTCTATATCACCCATTTTAAATTCTGGGGCTCTTTGTTGCACATAAAATAATTTATCTAACGGTGTTATAATCTTTCTGCCTAGAAATAACTCAGCAGGAGTTTTGCCCGTTGTATCATGTTTTGCGGTCCTAAGGGCGAAAGCAAATTCATTGACATAGTTATCCCAGCTTTTATGAAAATTTTTAACATAACTACGGATAATTTTCACTATATTTCTGTTGACCCGTTCCGCTATATTTGATTGCGGCCGATACGGGACCATTTTTAAATGACGTATGCCCAGTTTTTGGCACATGTCTTCAAATATATTACTTACAAATTGAGGACCATTATCCGATATAACTTTTAGGGGCGCCCCGTATTTTAAAATATATTTATTTAAAATAGAATCGGTAACTAATTTCGCGGAGGCTCGTTTTAAGGGAACAATTTCGGTCCATTTACTAAAATGATCAACTATAACAAGGAGATAGCGACTTTTGTTTAACTGACTTTTTGGGAAAGGGCCCAATAAATCGATACCGATTATTTCATTTGGAAATTCGGATTTAATACTATTTAGAAACCCGGCCGGGCGGAAATTAATATAATTAACGGCTTGACATGTTGGGCAGGACTGGACATACGCCCTTGTTAACTTTTGCAGTTCAGGAAAGTAGACTGCCTCGCGTACGCGTTGAGTAGTTTTTCGAATACCAGCATGAGAAGCTAAAGGGCTGTCATGGAGCTCTTGCAGGATATTTAATCTAAGACTAGCTGGGATAACAGGTCGAAATTCGTTGTTGGAATTCGTAGTTTTTGTATAAAATAATAGACCATCTATTAGTTCGTAATGGGCCGCCCTATTTCTTATCGCCACAATATCTTGGTGGCTAAAATTTTCAGGATCCTTCAAATACTCATAAATACTTCCAAACTCAGGATCCTTACCCAGTTCGGTTATTACAGTTTCTCGGGAATTTATTGTACACGCTGTCAGCATTGCAACTTTTACGGTATTACCCTGTTCGTCTAATTTAATTCGTGACAGGGCATCTGCTACGATATTTTCCTTTCCGGGGGTATGCTTGATTACCAGATTATATTCTTGCAGCTTGAGTGCCCATCTTATTAACCTTGGGGATAAATTTTTTCCAGAGTACAATCTAGTTACCGCCGCATGATCAGAATATACTGTTATCGGCGCCTTTCCAAAATAGACTCGGAACTTTTGCACTGCTAACAGAACTGCAAGTGCCTCTCTCTCGGTCGCGGAATAGTTTCTTTGTGTTTGATTTAAAGTTCGGCTAAAAAATGCTACTGGCTGCTGATTTTGCGAAAGTACCGCTCCTACCGCATAATCCGAAGCATCCGCTGAAATTTCTAAATTTTCATCCTTTTCAGGAAATTTCAACACAGGGGCTTGCGTTAATGCTTGTTTTAATTTTTCGAAAGCACTATTGGCTTCGGCCGTCCACGAGAATCTTGCCTTTTTCCTTTTTAATTTTAACAATGGCTCAGCAATAGCCGCAAAATCTTTTATAAAGGACCTATAATATGAACAAAGTCCTAGAAAAGAAGAGAGCTTCTTTGCCGTGTTTGGAGTCGGATACTTTTGTACAGCGATTATTTTTGATTCATCTGTCTCGATCCCTTTTTGCGATATTTTGTAACCTAAATATTTTAATTCAGGGGCTGCAAATTTGCATTTTTCGACATTAACTTTTAGACCGGCCTCATTTAATAAAGAAAACACCTGTCTTAAATCCTGTACATGTTGGTCTAGATTATCACTAGTAATAATGATATCGTCTAAATAGATAAATGTGGACTTTCCGAGAACAGGTCTTAACACAATGTCCATGCATCGCTGAAATGTTGCTGGGGCGCCTGAAAGGCCAAACGGCATTCGCAAAAATGCATAAGTGCCAGACTTGGTTATAAAAGCAGTCTTAGGCACGTCCTCAGGCCTGATCCCTATTTGAAAATAACCATTCGTTAAGTCTAAAGTTGTCATAAATTTGGTTGATTTTATGTTCCTTAAAATTTCTTCTATAATCGGTAACGGATATACCGGATATTTCGTTATGGAATTTAATTTACGGTAATCAATAGCGAATCTCCACCTTTTTGGATGCTCCAAAGGATAATCATTATTTTTCTTACATAAAACCACCGGACTAGCATAACTACTTGAGATAGGCGTTACGATCTTTTTACGTAGCATATCGGTAATATGCCATTCTATAATTTTTTCCTTATTCTTATCATACCGGTATGGTTTTTGACGAACCGGCAATGCATCTCCGGTGTCAATACTATGGTTGGTAACCTGGGTAAATCCTGGAATATCACTAAATAAGGAAGCAAATTCACTTACCACTTGTCGGATTCTATCTTGCTCGTCATTAGGCAGGTGGTCGAGATTTACCCTTGGCGGTTCAACCTTTTCTACACGCACTGGTTTCATCGTCAGTTTAAGAGACGCTTCATTAAAATCCAGTGTAGCTTGTGCGTCTGAAAGAAAGTCTATTCCTAGTATTAAGTGTGCTTGCAAATTCTTTACTATAAAAAACATCACCTTTACTTGTTCGTCCTTGATACGGATGTACAAAGGTACTTTACCTACGCACTTACATTGTTCTCCTTGCGCCGCTAATACTGTTGTATTATCCGCATTATATATGCGGTATTTGCGAAAATACTTTCTAAAAAAGACTTCTGCCACACAGGAACACTGCGCGCCGGTATCCAGGAGTGCGGTGGCCGGGATATTATTTACCAAGACTTCAATCTTCGGAAGAGTTAAATTTTTCACCATTACTGTATTTAACTTGTAGGAAGAGGGGTTTTCGTGGCCTTCGGATTTCCGCACCCTCTCGTCAGCAGAAATCCGTTTTAGTTTAAATTATTTTTTCTTTCGGTGCTTTCCTTCTTTCTCCACTGGCCTTGAGACTTTTTTCCTGGGTTGCTATTGAACTGTCGACGTTCGCCGGCTGTTTTTGAATGCTCGGGTTTCCTTGCCCACTGATTCGCTTTTTCTCCGTAGCCATGTGCTTGAGTTTGCTGTAGTCTTGGCGTACCAAATTGGTTTCGCTGTTGATATTGGCGTCTTCTTTCGACGTCCGCCGTTCTTCTACTTTCAAACTGGATTGCTAGCTCAAATAATTTTTCCAGTGTAGTCGGATTTCTCAATTCAATAAAGTCTTGCACTTGGGGTAGTAACCTCGGCAAAATCACTTGAATTATTTCAGGATCCGGACGGTTTCCATACAAGAGCTTGAAAACGTGAATTTTTCTTAAAATAAACCTGGAGAGGTTTTCCATTCTTTGTTGATATATACTGAACAGTTCTGTTTCTAATTTCGCACGATCCCTTACAACAGGGAAGGCTTTTAGTAGGGCAGTCTTGAAATTTTCGTAGGTATAGGTGGGACTTCCTGCTTGACCCAAGAGACTTCTGCCGATACATTTGAACCAGTTAAGCGCTTGGCCCCTCAAAGCGCTGGTAGCTAAGGTAACTTTTTGAAACTCGTGCACGGGGTAGAGCATGAAGTGGTCATCCAATTTTTCCAAAAAACTGGTTACCTGTGAGTTTCCATTAAACGTTGCTTCCGGTTTCATCGAAGCGCGCATGGTCTGGACAATATACCCAAATCCTTCCAGGGCGGCAGCTGGCATTTCTGGATTCTGAGCTGTTTCTGCAGGCAGCACAGGTTCTTCTTGAAACTCGGCCATGGTTATTCTTCGTCGGGCGCCACTATCAGGTTCAATGTTTCTTCTAACTTTCTTCGGAAACATACAATGACCTGACTAGAACAGAGAGCTTACTAAAGCTATGTTCACTAATTGTAGTAAGTGGACAGGATACAGACGAAGGGTATACAAAACCCTTTATTTTTTTCTTTATATACAATGACTTCCGTACTTCGGAATACAATGACCCTCCACTCGGGGTCTAACTTAAAAGATATCAAAATAAAACTAAACTCTAATTTAACTTTAGAATAAGATTGGCCTTATAATAACAGAAAGCGTATGTAGCACAGAGACTGTGAACACTACAATACGTTTAATTTATCAAGAGGATTAAAACCTCTGGCCTGGAAGGCAAAGTAGCAACTGCGTAACTTCTAAGGTAAGCGGCCTGCTTCGAACTCACGGCTTCCTCTCTTCTGCTTGGCAAAAAGGCCACACTTAAATACTTGGCGTTCGCCAGACAACTTTGCATAAAACTCCTTCACGCTTATAATTCTGGCCGGAAGTAGAAAATAAGAAGTGATAGTAAAGATTTAAAATAAAATAAACGTTAGTAAAACTTAAGATCCTTACAGTATATAAAGAAAAAAATAAAGGGTTTTGTATACCCTTCGTCTGTATCCTGTCTACTTACTACAATTAGTGAACATAGCTTTAGTAAGCTCTCTGTTCTAGTCAGGTCATTGTATGTTTCCGAAGAAGGTTAGAAGAAACATTGAACCTGATAAGCTTTCTTGATGGTGTATTTGTATCAAGGAGATTAGAATAGCTATTCTAACCTCCTTGATTTGTATATTCCATTTTTCTTTTCCGCTTCAAAATAACGCCAATTCCGGCGGCGCATGCGCCATTAGCCAACATTCCTCTCTGACGCCAAGCATTTCTCAGCTAATACAAAACAACCCAAGTTGAAAACCAAGTTGATATCAAAAGCTGCAAATTTTGAAATCAAATATTCCGGTTACTTTTGTCATTTAAAACACTTCTGTAACTGGAAGTATATGACTACCACCAAATATTGCTGTCGAATCAAAACTCAGCTATAAATCGATATTTCTAGAACTCAAAATCCAAATAATGTACAAAGTTTTAACAGACCACTGTTTTTATTCTTTGTACCATTAATAATTGCAACACTTATATTATAAAACATGTAACTGCGAATATGAAGACAACTCTCTCGTTAAACTCGTAAACATTAGAATTGCTTTTTAGTTGCCAGATTTAGAATCAAAAGTTACAAACGATAAACACGTGAAGTTATACTGAAACTAATTATAAATAATAAAATAAAATAAAAAAATAAATTTAACACTCAGTTTTCTACAACTGCGAAATAAGGCCGAGTAAGACTTTTAAGCCAGGCAAGGGGGTAGGTGTGTATGTGTATATATATATATATATTGGTATTGCCGATTGCAATAAAAAATTGAGATGAACAACTAGATGTTATAGCAGTTCCATATAAGAAGTTTCAATGTTCTACGACTAATAATTTTGCGAGGTACATACATAAGTACGTACAGCCATCACGAAAAAATACATTTTGAATCCATTTTACAATCCGTTTTGGAAAAAAGTGTTCTTTTTTGTCTCTGTACGTACAGTGTCTAACAAAAGTGATGGGACACTTGTGTTTTAGAAAAGGAAACTGTAAAAAAATAAACTAAAAAACATGTAAATTTTTTGTGGGTGTGTTTCATACTTAAATTTAGTAACAATTATTACATAACATACATTTTCTCAAAATATTAAAATATTAATTTAATAAAAATACAATTGTTTAGAACGGAGTGAAAAATGGCTCACATAAGTCATGGGACACTTACTTTTCCATCAAATATTTATCCAAACATTTTACTCTTTAAAAGGTTCTAATATTTTGTTGGATTTCCTTTTACTTTTAAAATATGATTTAATCTATTTTAAAATCATATTTAAAATATGATTTAATCTATTTATTTCTTGGGATGAATTCGACTAATTTTTTTGTGATTTCTGAAGTGATTTTACCCCATTCTTCTTGAAGCACCGATTTTAATTGTTGTTTTGAAGAAATGGTGTGTTTGCGAATTCTTGATTCCAATTCTTGCCAAATATTCTGTATGGGATTTAAGTCTGGAGATTGTGGGGGTGTTTTTATTTTTTCAGGCCAGTTAAAGCAGTGTGTGTGGGGTCATTGTCCTGGTCGAATTTAAAATCGTTATGAAGGTTCAATTTTCGCGTTGAAGATTTCAAATTTTGATTTAAAATGTTAATATACTTGTACTGATCCATTATACTGTCAATAAAAACAAGATTACCAACTCCAGCGGACGACATACACCCCCATACCATAACTCCTCCTCCTCCATGTTTTACTGTTGGCACCAAGTTCTGTTTTCGAAATTCTTCCCTGGGTTTTCTCCACACCAAGATTCTACCGTCAGAACCAAATATATTAAATTTACTCTCATCAGCAAATTCAACTTCATTCCAGTAATCAGAATTCTTATTTATGTTGGATTTTACGAAAGCCAGTCTGAGTTCTCTATTCTTTTCACGTAGGAAGAATTTTTTCCTGCCTGCTCTACCGTGATATCCAGCAGATCGAATTACTCTTCTAATAGTCTCAGGTTTAACAATTACTCCATATAATGCTTGTAAATCAGCAGCAACTTTAGGAGCACTCATTCTTGGATTTTTTTAATATTTCGAACGATAATTAGCTTTATTTCATTGGATAGCTTTGATGGTGGGCCAGGTCTTCTTTTATCCTGAATCATATGATTCTTTTTATATCGTTTAATGATATTGTAAACTGTTGAATGACTCAAGTTAACTGTTTCAGGAGTTTCTCTAATAGATTTTCCACGTTCAGTATGCAAATTAATAACTAATTTTCGAATTTCAGGCAAAGTTTCTTTTCGTTTAGCATTCATGGCTGCACAGAGCTAAAAAACACAAAATTTCCAAAACAAACTGGAGAGAAATACTGCAGACGATTTTATAAATTATTGCCAATTGCTTTTGAGTAAAAACAAAAATCCCAAAAAATATTTTTATTGTAGTACTTAGTAGTATCTAATGGTGTCCCATCACTTATGTGAGCCATTTTTTGCTCCGTTTTAAACAATTGTATTTTTATTAAATTAATATTTTAATATTTTGAGAAAATGTATGTTATATAATAATTGTTACTAAATTTAAGTATGAAACACACCGACAAAAAATTTTTACATGCTTTTTTAATTTATTTTATTACAGTTTCCTTTTGTAAAGCACAAGTGTCCCATCACTTTTGTGAGACACTGTATAGATATCACGCAAAAAAGTAGCCTGAATGAGTTCAGGAACGATCAAAATGGATATTTCTGTTGAAAATACCCAAAATGTTTCTCGATTGCAATAATGAATTTTTATTTCGTACAAGGAAGTAATAAGCAAATCAGTTTTGCTTGATGGCTTTTTTTATTCGCTTCTAAAATATTGAATCGTACGTTAGCGTTTGAAAAAGTAGACATCCTTTGGAATGAAGTTAAGTGGAGTATTGTAATCTATGCATTACAATAAAAATTTCATCATAAGCGTATATTTAGAATTAGAAATTTTGCATTTTTATTGCATCAAATGGTATTTGGAACATATTTTGTTTACTACGCTTATAGTTTACTACGTTTGTAATTTATTGAAAGGTTCAGATGGTATTAGTTTATAAATTATTAACTATGTTATGGTTCTAAGCAAAATCTTTTATGATAAGAATTCGACTGGAAACAAAAGCCACTAAATGAAAGCAATAACACGTCTCTGAGAAACTATAAATATGTTACATACCTTGTACCACAGGCCAATAACAACAGATAAAATTTATGACCCACTTATGATTATTATCTGTCGTAACCGTAAGCAAAAATAACGGCACATGTGTTTTTCTTTCCACCATTAAATTATTAATGAATAGCGATGTGTAAAAAAAAAAAAAAAAAAAAAAAACTGTGTGCATTTGTTTCAAGATGGTAGCTGGATTTGGAATATTTTTAAAACAAGCCTTTGATAGCTGTTTCCAGGTCTTGTCTACCCATTTTTCCTGATTTAAAAGTAATAATAAGAATGTTATCTGCCTAAAACGTTCCTTCTATGCGGTAGCTCTCTGTGTAAGGTACAATATATACTAGAAATGTAATAAACAAAAAAGATGCGAATTTGCCATTTTTACTGGTAGTAGGCATATTGATATCTTCTATTTCTTCTACAATCGGAAGCTTTCTGCATCATTCATATAATATTTCATTCTTTTAATATTTCAGAAATTCGATTTTTTTTTCACTTCAATAGCCTCTTACGTAAAGTATGATAATTTCAAATTTTTGGCTACATAAATTTGAAATAGCTTTCAGATCACATTGTATGTGTTTATAGTTCCAAATAAAGGTACTGTTTACAGTTTGGTCAATTTGAAAAAAAATGCTGGCACCTTTCTAGTACGTCATTCTTCGCAAAGACACAAATATCCATGGCACCATTTATATAGCTCAGCTTATATCACGAAGAATGCAACCTTTCTCATAATGCCGGGAAGCCGATGTGAAGGTTTCCATCTTAACGAATAGTCACGGACTTGCTTCTGCAGGTGTGGCATCATTTATGACCGGCATTGTTGTGAAATCGTTGAGGTGTTTTGACGTGAGAATTCTCTCCTTTAATGCGTGAAAATTATATATATATATATATATATATATATATTGCGGTGATGATGGGGCTGCCATTAAATATTCTTTTTCTGATGAGTTTGTCGTTTTTTGCTGCATGAATCTTACAATTGCGATCAATGGTTTCATCAATTTTTAAACCAACCGTATCAGGTGACAAGGTGGTACTGCGGTATCCGCTCATAATTGCTTAAAAGTCTGATCCAATCACCTTAGTTTTTAGATTTTGCCAATGAGCTTCGCTTTAAGTTAAAATAAAATTACTTACGTGCTGCAAAAACAGAAATATTAACGAATTTACAAAAAAGTGACAATCGCTTATGTATGTAAATGAGTATGCATAAGGTAACCTAAATTAAGAGTAAAGAATTTCACTAGAATTTATTTCAAAAGACAAAATAAGCTGCTTTCTAGGTGAAATCTTGCGCGGGTTATTCTTTTATTTTTTCTAAAAAAAAAAAAAAAAAAATTAAAGCGTGGTCAATGTTGAGAGAATGTTTGCCTTTAGTGACTAGAAATTTATTTCTTTTGTGTTTCCTAAATTATTAGCCCAAAAGCGACGTTAATTCCGAACAGAATATTAGTTTCGAAACGGCATTTTGCGTTGAATCACAATATCACCTTTCCAGTTATCACCACCAAATACTATTGCCCTGTATTATATTTAAAGAAATTAAATAATGAAGAATCTACATGAAGTTAAGCATGTTTCTCGCATTATGAAGAAACAACGGTACCTAGAGTTATCAAATTTAGAATGACGTAATCCTCCACCCGAACATGAGCACTGGAAGCCCGAATTTTGAATTTCGAATTGGTTTTACTATCTGTTTCATAATTTTTAAAACGTAACGAAATTTTGATTAGCAAACTCGTCGATTTCAAAGCAATGGCAATACTGTACGGAAAAAAATTATCTTCAACGCGCGAAACTATCTATCGGAAATTCTAAAGATTTGCTGTTTTTAAATATTTTGTAGTTGAATCGAATTTTATGTAAGCGTAAGCGTCAAAAACGTGATATTTAATAAATAAAGTAAACACACAAAGCATTAATAATAAAAAGGACAAAAAAAAATCTGAAAGCCTTCAGATGGTTTCAACAGCAACATCACAAAATATTTAAAAAGAACATATCTTTAGAATTTCCGATGCGTATTCTCGCGCGCTGGAGATTTTTTTTTTTTTTTTTTTTTTTTTTTTCCCGTGCAGTGTTGCTATTGCTCGTTTTGAAATCGTTCAGTTGTTAACCAAAAATTTGTTAAAGGTTTACAAAATATGAAATAGATAATAAAACAAATTCGAAATTCCAAATTTGGGCTTTCGGCTGCCCATATTCGAGTGAAAGACTACATTATTCAGAATTTGGTATCTCTAGGTACCGTTGTTTTTTCAAAATGCGAAAAACATACGTACTTTCATGGCAGATTCTTCATTATTTAGTTACTACCTACAAACCTACTGCTTTTAAAGATTTTATAATTTTGCTGAACAGCAGACTGATAGACTGCGAGTTCAGCGAGGACGAAAAAACCTTAAACTCTTTTGGGTGACCGTTAAAACCTCAGCGCTATCATTTTTTTTTTTTTTTTTTTAAAGAATTGTTAGTTAAAGGTTAGACCTTCTTTGAACATATAACAAATGGCGTAGTGATGTAGCACATAATCACATAATACAAAGTTTTAATCGTCATGTTTGAGTCCAACAAACACTAATTCTTTTTGACAGAGATTATTTCGATCGATACGAATCGGTGTTTAAACTGCATTTGTTCTTCTCAAAACTCGAAGTGTTCAAACTGTGCTGATTAATCTTTAATTTTGAATTTAACTGTTTGATTATTCAATTATCCAATTACATTGTTTTACCTGAACATTGTAGTTAATTATAATTATTCTAGAGCAGGGGAAGAAAGTCTGAACGTGCTAAGATTTCTTTCTAAATCTTGCAATATTCTCTTCTTGCTTTTTCATATGTTATTTCTGGTGGATACAAGCTACTTTTCCGAGAAAGTCCTCCATGAAGGCATCTTTTCCATTAGGCAGATAGCACTTGTTTGCTTTGCCAGAATCAAATAAGCCAAACCAAATCATCTATTATGTTAGCTGTCGTGTACATTCACGAAGGCTACAAGTCACAGCTTCTATAAAAAACTTCAGGTCAACCTAAGTTGAGAACACTGGATATAGTAGAAAGTGTATGTGTCCGCCGTAGAATATAGTTCTACCATTTCGAGAAGTAATATTGTAAAATTTACGCTGTGATATATGAATACTTTTGAACAAAGAGAACGGAAGGAAAAAATGTGTGAAACGATAGATTACGTTGCGTCCAGCTTTTTGTTTAAAAATTTGCTAAATCGTGTCAATCATTCAATGACCAGCAGAAAGACATTCCTCTTTTTTGGCATTATTGGCGAAACTGCAAATTCCAGCAACCCCGACCTCACCCCACTCTTGTCTATGCGAGAAAAGCAATTAAGGCATTCATTCACTGACCGGGAGGAGAAAAAGCAATTGTTATGGTATTCTGCTTCATCTTCGACATATGTGTATAATTTTCAAACTTATAAAGCTGGAAAACCTCATAAACCTGAATAAACAGTACCGCTAAGATTATCGTAATGAATGTTTTTGTTAATTACGGGAGGGCATTTTCCTAAGAAATACGATAACGATATTGTTACTTGTTATAATCCTTGCAGGATTGAATATCTGAGTTAAAAAAAAGTCCTTTCCAATGCCACAAATTAAAAATACAACAGCCGTTTTCAAGGAAAAAAAAAAAAAAAAAGGCAGACCTATAAACAGTTATAAATAACATTATAAATACAAGTTAACAAATCCCTTAGAAAATATAATATGGAAGTGCCGCACCAGTAGCCGAGTGGTTAAGTCGCTGAATCGTTTGATCGCAAGCGAACGGGCTGTATTCATGGTCGGTTTTGGTGGTTTTCTATGTGTAACGTGAATACGAACTTGTTTCCTTTAGAAAGTCCTCCACGAAATGCATCTCACCCCTTAGTCGGATATCTCTTGTGTGCTTTGCTATATTCAAATCACGTAACCTAACCAATACGGATGTACTGATCAATTAAATTAACTATGGTAGAAGGAACAAAGGCTTCTGTTTAAAGGGAAGAGATGGCTTCGTGGGGAATTTATAAGGGTAAAGGACTTTTTTTATACAACACACTGAGGGACTCCTATGCAGTTCAGAGCCTACAAAAGTCATTACAAACAGACTCGTTGCATGCTACCAGTGTTTCACGGCTTAAGCAACTCTATCATTAATGCGCTTGACTTACAAATGATTCCATCTAAGGAAAGGAATAACCAGATTTTTTTCATATGATATGCTTGTTGTTTTTATACCTCAAAGGAAACGTATGGTTTTTGCCTAACTTATACAGTCATTCACATATAATTCGCAGATTCTCAGTGAGCTGAATCAGTCTGCTTTTTATAAATTAAGAGATGTAAAAGCAATATAGTCCTTTGCGCGAAGCAAAGGACCCACCTTTCACGTCCCGTCACGCATAGACGTTTCATTCGTCAAAGGATAAAAACTTTAATTTTAAAATACAAGCAAACTGTCGTTTAACACGGTAAATGTTTTAAAAGCAATAAATGCACTTCTTAAGAATTTAATTTTTTTTATACTTTTTAATTCTTATGAATATTTGTGCTTTGTTGTAACTAATATAAGACATTTCTAATGTTATAATTTTAATTGATTAGTGGAATTAATTGGTATATGATTAATTAATGGTATAAGATCATTTGATTCTTAATTTTTGTGTCACAATTTTAAAGCTTTAATATTTTTCTAATATCTTGAAATTTGTAATGGTAAGCTCTTTAGTTGACCGCAATGTGAAGATCTCAATTTCCAGTCTTTTTATTCATTTTATTTTTGATTTTAAATAGTAATCAGAAAGATAGGCTAAAACGTACTGTATGAGGGGGATTTTCTGAGACTGACTGGAAATGCGTGTTTCTTAGGAGACAATTAATACAAGATATAATTTTGATAATGTCTGCTATAAAATATTGTATATAATCAGAGTTTTTAAAACAATCGCAAATTAAAATCAAATTAACGTCTTTAAAAAATAAAAATAAAAATTTCCCCCTCGTTCACTGTTTTGGTAGCAACAAACCGCATAATCTCTTAAACATTAAAAGAAAATAACTTACTACAAGATTTTCCAAATTTATATATTTTACTTTTAACTAAATGAATGGTCTTGGGGGAAAAAAATTTGACCCAAACTGCAAGGAATACATTGGTTTCCTCTTCCGGTTTCAAGCTTTAAATATCATCAAATTAGTGTTCGTCACATTTAGATAATAGTGAAATATTTCACATAAATCAAGACAATTAATAGCATGCCCTACATTTTACACTATGATGAACTATCAATTTCAGCTGCAGCTTCACTGCATAAAAAGATTGTTATTTAAATACGCTGGATTTGGCAAGAAGTCGCCAGATGTGCAGCAAATTGGAGGAATTGAATCTCCTCGGGCAGTTTGCTGCGTATGGATAACTTGAAGAACAGGGTGAAAAGCTGTGAAAAGGTCGTTCTAGCCTTGTACGTCTTCTCAGGTTAGCTTGTCGTGAAGTAAGGAAGCCTTAAAGATGTAAAAATACACATTGCAATGCGTGATTATCACTTCTGATTATCGTGACGGTCCAATATGTAATAGCACTACATCATATGACTTCGCTGCGTTCCATTTCGTATTAAAAGAGTACAAAACAAATGAGAAAACTTTAAAGCACATGTGAGATATACTCTTTCTTAATGACTGAATGCACACAGAATCGATGATAGCTTGATGAAATTTATTTTACCCAAACAAACACTTTATAGTTCTGGAAATTTCCATAAAAATACTCGCACTGCTCTTCTCAGTATGACAGAGCTCAATCAGTATAGTTACTTCAAACTACTAAGAACGTTAAACACAACGCAATGCAAAGCGCATCTAAACAATGAAGCTCTCATAGAGATATTTCAACATTTCGAAGTCGATTCGGAACTGAAAACTGAAGGTTGACAATCCTGTCTTATATAGTTTTCGTCCCGGCCACCGGGAAATGTCTAGTACTTTCCATGCCTCGAAAATGCTAGAAGACATATACGGTTAAATATAAGGGCCGGATACGGTCACAGTTACATATAAGAATCAACCATAGTTACTCAATTGCTGTCCCAATTACAATTATACAAGTACTCCCCAAAACATCGCTAGGTTTGGCAAACTTTTGGAGATTTCTTGCCAAATTTGGTGACAAAAATTAGTCACCAACTTGATAAAACCATCCCCAGCTTGGCGATATCTCTCCAATTTAGCGAGTGACCGTTCTCGAGTCAGTTTGGACAATTTTTTTGCGTGTCGTCTATACGTTTGGACAGAACAAAGGACTCTTTTTTTTTTTCTTTTCAAAACGAATTGGATTTAAAATATATTCAAAAGAGAATTATTTCGTGACATTTATACATACATTTGTATGTATGTATGTATATACCTATCACGCATAACTCAAAAACGATTAGCTGTAGGACGTAGAAATTTTGTATATGGGACTGATATAAAATACAGTTGTGTACCTCCTGCAATCGGCAGTACAAAATGTGTGTATATATATATACAAAGAGAAATATACAAAAATGAAAAACAAAAATTTTTTAGCCACTCCTGCGCTATAGCTGCAGGATTGAAGTAAATTAAACTTAAAGTATCAGAAGTAAAATTAAACTGAAATCAAAACAAGGAAATTCCCCAAAAATACTAATAGTTGCAACCGTGGATAAGAGGTCACACACATTGTATCAAAATTAATATAAGAATTCATCAGTAGAATAAACTCGAAAAATAAAAATGTGAAAAGGAAAAATTAATAAAAATTATAAAAAAAAATAAAAAAATAAAAATATTAATATCCTTTTACTGAAACTCCAATTTAGAACTCATCAGAGGAAAATGAATTAAAGTTTTGTAAAAGTCAGTTAATATGTTTTGAATGCATGTTTCGTTCTTCTGAAGTATTTGAGATCAAGAACTGAAAAAAGAACAATTAAATTTTCATTTAGAACTTTACAATTCAATTAAAATCGAAAGAACGAATCTCAAATGTATCCTGAATTTTCCCTACACACCTTCGAAGCACTTAGAAAAAAGAGAGAAAAATGAATAAAACATTACATTATGCAAAATTGACTATTCAAAAAAAAATTTGTCAAATATACAATAAATGTAAATCCGACATTCAAAAATAATTACAAATTAATGAGCGAAAGAGTACACTTTTAAATTAAATTGTCACTCAAAAAACATTAAAAAAAATTGGGTGGCCCCCGATTATGAGATACTAAACTTTTTATATCAAGAAAACGAAAAACTTTTCAGAAGAGATTTCTATAAATAATATAACATTCTAATCCGAGCTTTAATCAGCTAAAAACTGAAAACATATTAGAAACAAGGAAACTGAACAAATCGTTAACTTACTGAATTTCAGAAGACAACCATTTTTTTCCAAACTGTGTTCCGTAGACGAGAAGGTTGACTTCAAGGCTTCTCTTGGAGAAGCAAAAAGTTGAACTTCTTGGAAAAAAGGATGAAATAAGGCTCAAAGTATCCAATAGCAGAAGAATAGATTTTTACGTGTGTTCAAAATGTCTTATGCTGTTAAACATTGTGTGTGTGGGTGCGAAACTTTGGGTGGTGTCTTTAAAAATTATTACCAACGAGGAGGGTGAGTGGTATCTCCAACATGGAAACTTTCTAAAAAATAATGTCCACTGTAATATTTTAAAGCGCGAAAACAAAGCTGGCTTAAAGTTGAGAAAAAAGGAAAAATCCAGATTATAACAAATAATAATCTTCACGTAATTGTGGTAGAGTACGTCTTTGAAACTAGGAGCCCATTTTTTAGTAAAAGCAGAGTTTGCCAGTTTATTTAAATTGAGAAAATAGTAGAAAGATTAGAAAATATTAATATAATTAGGTAGAAAAACAAGAGATTTTTATTTATATTAAATTTTTTATCGTATTCATCCAACTATTATCTCCGAAAAAGGTTTAAGTAATAATTAGCATTTCACTTTAGAAAAATGAAAAACTGTGCAGTTTTTAAATTTAATGTTTCTCTTGGATACTGGACGTTTGCCGACAGAAGGCAAAAGAAAGTTGGTTAATTAATTTATATCTGTATTAAGAGATATTGCTTATTTAATTATAATTTTTTTATATGTAATACATTTTTATTGAAATTTGCGTTTTTTTTGGGGGGGGGGGTGTTTTTTTTAGTCTAAAGGGACTTTGTCCCTGAAGGTTTATTGTTTTCGTTTTGCGATTCTGTGTTGAATTACTATAAACGGCGAATCACTTTTCAAACTGTTGCCACTAAATGTTAGAATCCTGCATTATATTTGAAGAAATTAAATAATGAAAAATCTGCATAAATGTATATATATTTCTCGCATTGTGATAAAACAACGGTATCTAGAGCCATCCAATTTTGAATGACGTTGTCCTACTGGGAATATGAGCATCTGAATTCCAAAATTAGAAATTTGGACTTCGTTTTATTATCAATTTCATATTTTGTAAAACTTTAATGAATATTTGAGTAACAAACACAACGATTTAAAAGCGAGCAATAGCAACACTCTACGGGGGAAAAAACACCTTTTTATCTCTAGCGCGTCAAACTGTGTATTGGAAATTCTAACATGCTCATTTTAAAATTATTTTGTGACATTGCTATTGAACTAAATTTTATGGTTTAAGTGCAAAGAATATGATATTTAATAAATAAAGGTAACACACAAAACTTTAAAAAACGCCCCTTTGGACGTAATTTAATTTCAGATTTTTTTTAATACTTATTTTCAGATTATATTTTTAATGAGAAATTGTCTTTACGACTTCATAAAAGTAATTTAAAAGGTATTTCTCCCGCTTTCCTAGAGTGCCTTCTTGGTGTAGTGGTTCTGCACGCTAGGCTGGTATTCCAGAGGTCCGTGGTTCGATTCGCTGGCGATTGGGTCCCTTAAAAACCCCAGTCACCCTTTAAAAGGAGGAGTATATAAGGTATTTCTCCCGCCTTCCTAGCGTGTCTTCGTGGTGCAGTGGTCCGTGGTTCGATTCCCGGCGAAGGAGTTAGTTAATTTTTCATCTTGCCTGCTTCCAAAAATATACCTAATGCCTCTACAAATTAAATAATGACTTTTAATAGTTCAGAACATAAATTTAAAATTCTCTTAACTACTATACGTAGGACTAATTTTCTACCCATTTTCAGTTTTTGAATGTTTATATTTCCTTCTTGCCTCGTTTTGCAAGCTATTATTAACTAATCCAAAAACATGAGATATAGAAGAAAAATATTCCTCATTCCTTCTTTCATTCACTGTTCATTACGTTAAAACAACTTTTAAAACCTGAAAAAACATATGCCGGCGGTGTTATCATCATGCGATGATTTGTAGATGCTTTAATTTTTTTTTTTTTTTTTTTTTGATTTTTTTTTTTTTGAAAGTTGTTCTGTAGAGTAAAATTCTGTGCAGTTTTTAAATTTAATGGTGTTCCCTTTATTCATTTTCAGGTATATTTAAAAGCCAGATGAAGGCTGGCCGCATAGCGGCTAGTAGTTTATATATGTAATTAGACTAAAAATAAATATTTAAGAATATTTAATATCAGTTTATTGTTGTAAATAATCTAACAATTCGTAATGTCAGTTCATTGTTATAAATAATCTAAGAATACTTAATATCAGTTTATTTTTTTTCTAAAAAAATATTCAGTAGGCCATACGAGGAAGTCATGTGGTTGGCTCAGAGCATCAGTTTTTTTTTATTATTGTTAAATTATTTTCAACTGCCACTGCACTCGCTGTACTTTCGTTTCCTTTGGCTGATTATCTTTAAACACATGAAAAGCTAGCTCATTGTTTTTTCCCCCAAGCGCTGCAATATATCTAAGGAATCGGAAAAAATAAAAGAAACACATTAATATCTTTCTTACCGAAATACCTGATATGATAAGTTATCTGATATGATTTGGACCTATTTAAACTTAAACAAATTGTCATTCTTCTCTGAAACAATTTCGAATTACTCTTAAGAAGGCAGTTTTTTTATTTGCAAACAATTTTATTTTCACGTTGCCGAGATGAAATGTTTATTATTTATTGCACTAATCTGCATTTTTATGATGGGGAATCCCAACATTTTAGTGAATGGAGTTCAATACCGAGATTGTTGTAAGTATAATCTAAAACAACATTAAATGTTTGAATATTTAAACGAATTTATATTTTATCTATTTATAGAACTTGTTACACATATTTACTTTATTACATTAAAGATATTGAAATCTGGAATGCTGGAAGATATAGATGGTCCAAATTTTTATCTTGCCAAAGGTAATATTAAGCTTATAAGCTTTAAAAAGAGCAAACAAGAAAGGGAAATACTAAATAACAATAATAATTTTACGGTAAACCAACAAACTGCGAATTCATTTTGGATCTAAACCACAAACGATAATTTTTGTTAAAGAATAAAATAACCGCTATTATTTATATATATTCTTTTTGGATTATGCATATGTATTTCTTAATTTCGATTATTTCTTGTACATGTTAGTTTTACTAGTAGACAGAAAATTTGTTCTACATGTAGATAATTCGGAGTATATTTTTAAAATTTTATCAAGATTTCATGGTTATAGTTTCTGCAATTATCTGGATTGTTAAATTCGGAAAATGTAGATAGATTCTAAATACTTTTTCATTTGACTTAGCTATACTTAAGTTTTCCATTAAAATTCCCTAGAATGTATCTAAGTCTGTTTTAATATGGGTTTTTATTTTGTAATACGACTAACTTCACAGAGTTCGTTTTAGATTTAGTGTCCTTTCTTTTATTAATTAAGCAGTAGCGAAGAACAATCCTGAGTTCGATCCCCGATGGTTGAAGAAGTTACCTGCATAGTTATCAGGTTCAATGTTTCTTCTAACCTTCTTCGGAAACATACAATGACCTGACTAGGAACAGAGAGCTTACTAAAGCTATGTTCACTAATTGTAGTAAGTAGACAGGATACAGACGAAGGGTATACAAGACCCTTTATTTTTCTTTATATACAATGACTTCCGTACTTCGGAATACAATGACCCTCCACTCGGGGTCTAACGTAAAAGGTATAAAAATAAAACTAAACTCTAATTTAACTTTAGAATAAGATTGGCCTTATAATAACAGGAAGCGTATGTAGCACAGAGACTGTGAACACTACAATACGTTTAATTTATCAAGAGGATTAAAACCTCTGGCCTGGAAGGCAAATAGCAACCGCGTAACTTCTAAGGTAAGCGGCCTGCTTCGAACTCACTGCTTCCTCTCTCATTCTTGGCAAAAAGGCCACACTTAAATACTTGGCGTTCGCCAGACAACTTTGCATAAACTCCTTCACGCTTATAATTCTGGCCGGAAGTAGAAAATAAGAAGTGATAGTAAAGATTTAAAATAAAATAAACGTTAGTAAAACTTAAGATCCTTACATAGTAACGCTTCTGAGGTTTTTCTTGCGAAAGTCTATCAAGTCAAAAAGATATCCACCTCTAACGCAAACTGCCTAACGAGGTTTTGTCCTAACAATTCGCTTACTTGCTTTTTCGTACGTAAGATTGAAGAAGAGAGAGAGAAAGGAAAATGTATCTATTTCCTTTTTTTATGCTTTTTCTTTCACTTCCTTTGCTGAGCTGTAATGGGAAAATTAGTAACTTGATTTTTTAAGTCAGATTAGATATAAGTTTATTAAATTTCACTTCTTTCACAAAAATTCATTAAAAAGGGGCAATTTTACATGGAATGGCCAACGGAAAAACTTTTGTCTTCCCCCCCCCCCACAAAAAAAAAGAGTATTTCTCTCCAGAAATGCACGGATATTTCTTTACCAAAGAGCTGGTAGTAAGTGCTAGTTCCCAGCTTTCTTGGTAACAGATTTATGCATAAAATATTTGTAGATCGCTGAAATATAAGTTTATATCTTAATATGGGACTATTATTTTGATACTATAGTCCCATTTTAAGTTTGCTAGATAGTTTGAAAAACCGAAAAGCTAATTAAATGCAATCAGTTTGTCTAGTAACTGTAAGGAAGGACTGAGGAGAGAGTAATGTACATCACTCTTTAAAATCTGTCGATATAGCTTCTAGCGCAATGACATCTTCTTCAATTTCATTAAGTGACAGGCGTTTTTAAACAACATTTTATTTTAAATCTTTCCTATTACAATATTTTAAAAACTTCAAGAGTAGCAATATTATGTGTTTAAGATCAAACCCAGCGTGGCTTGACTATAACGTGTAGTTTCGTATCTAACAAGAAAATGGTGAAATCAGTCTTCTTTCGTAGCAATTGCTTATTGTCACTGAAGCAATGGCGCTCAGTACTGATTAAAAATAAAATGAGTTCAATTGTATCATTAACCTTAAAGTAAATTTTTAGTAGTTTACCTTTAATTATGGATAAATCTACTTATATACAATCTAGGATTTCAAAAAGTAAAAATATCGCAAATCGTTTTTAGAGTCAATGTAAGAAAAGTTTTTACAGTGCAACGGTAGCACACTCATCTCGTATTCAATAGGTCCCGACGAGAGCATAGCACATTTTTCATTTCTCCAGCGTCAAAACAGCCTAATGACTTTAGAGTGGCGCCCGAACTAAAAGATGGTAGACAATAATTCGTCCCCACCAGGATTTTGACATTGGGTCTCCTAATCTCCAGTCGAACTTTAAAAGGAAGTATATAAGGTATTTTTCTCCTTTTTTTCCAGTATGCCTTTGTGGTATAATGCTAGTTCCCTCGGCGCGTATTCGAAAGGTCCAGGTTCGAGCCCCGGCAAGAGCATTGCACATTTTTTACGCCCGCTGCTTAAAAAAATCCTAATTACTCTACAACATAATTAAAAATTATAAAAACAGTTGTATTAGTTAAAGTTTGATTGTTTTATTGGAAACTTGCTGAATTGCAATGATTTTTTTCCATACCTGTGCGAACCCATGCAGGGCGTTGGAAACGTCATTTAATAATACAAATAATACGGTCTTGAAATAACACCTTTAGTCACTTGTAACCTCAAAACTGAAAGAAAGAAGAAACTTCAGATGTTTCTGATGTCAAAAATGCCTCAGTAATAATTTCGTGTTTTAAAGATTAAATACTTCTTTCGAGTGTTAAATTAGAATCAAAAAGAACAAGTTGCTATTGCTTAACTTTTTAATCATTTTCAATTACATTGGATATTTATTGTTTGATCTATATTTCAGTGAATGGAAATGGCATCGCCAGAATCACGAATTTTAACCTATTACCAAATCCTCTATCCTTCAGCAAAAATATTACAGCATCTTTGAGTGTTCAACTGGATCAGGATATACCGCCTGGAACAGCGATCATTTCCAAAGTTTACAAGATAACGTGGTTTTTTGGATTGAAGGTTATAGCTCCTTGCATAAACAACGTGGGCTCCTGGTAAGAAACATATAATTTCAATTATTTGAGCAACCGAAAATTGTTTTAAAGAAAAGATTAATGTGAGAGTTTCCAAAAATTATAAAATTAAGATTTTATACTGAAAGGTTTGCATGCATAACTTTTCGATAGAAAAAGTTGCAAATAAACGTAACATAAAAACTGAATAACACCCAGATATGAATCATATGAAGAATTGTAGAGTTCTTATGTGATGCATTATGGCAAATAAATAACTGAAATTGAAGGGAAGATTATAGTAAGGGGAAAAATCATAATTAAACTTCGATTTAAATCTAAGTATTTAATAGTATTGTTTATGGAGGTAAATAAATTCCACTTTTCTCCATTAAACTGTAATAAGTTAACTGCAGTCCGGATTTATGGATTCTCTAAAACTGAATTCCCGTTTCAGCTACTATATGATATTTTCTCTTTGGTTAAGGGGAGATATCGGTAGAACCAATTAAGCGGCCCCTGCTAGGTATTATAAAATCTAGTTTTAAGTTTAAAAGCATTTTTATTTAAACATCTCATATTCTTTTACACTTTTTTTTTTCAGCACAGAGGACCATTGTGCTTTCCTGAAAAAATATGGACAACAGCTTTGCCCTTTCTTTCCTAAAGACAGAGAATGTAAATGCCCTATAAAAGCTGGTTCATACAGTGGGAATGAAGTTACAATACCAATGCCAGACTTGGGAGCAATATTGAAATGGTTTGCCTCGGTAATATACGTCTTTACTTAACAAGCTATTAATGACCTTTGATTACCATAACTGCTACCACTAATGGTTAATTGTGTAACAATAAATGATTTGCCTCGGCATGCATGTTCTTTTCGATGCATGCATGTTCTTTTCGATAATTATCTTTTAATAGGTAATTTTATATGTTTTTATGTTTTTTATGTGTCACTGTTTTAGGATTTTTAAATTCTATCCAACTATAAATTCTCCTTGCAAAATGCCTTGAAAAGTAAATGGTGCTTACCGTCCAACTAGAATTCTAGTCCATTCTAGAATGTGCTCTTAGGGACAAAAATGTTGGAGACCTCTGGATTAGAGGGTAGCTATAGATTTAATGCTGTTTAAAACTAAATGCTGTTTTGCACAAGACGATATCATTAATAGTTAAAACGAGAAACTGAGCAATTTAAAGCTGCCTTCTAAATTTTTGCTAAATCCTGAACTTAATAAGCTCGTAAGTCTTGAAGACCATTTCCGAATATAACTGCAAAATTTTCTTGTGTTTGAAATTTTCATTTGTGGCTGCTTAAAGCATGGTAAAGTTTGCATTTTATTTTAAGAAACTTTGAAATAGAATGAATTTTTTTTTATATATATATATAAACAATATTTAAAGCAACCACGTTTCTTTAATACTCTATCTACTATATGTGTGCATTTTACCCGATATAGGCACACTTACATAAACAAAATGTAGATGTGAATGTATATTTTCAAGTACATGCGCATTTATAAAACTTCTCGCCAAGCTGAAGGGCAGTCTTATATTATTCTGCACCATAAAAATGTCTTTTAATGTATTAGAGCTTTAATGAAAAATATTAGATGAAGTCTTCTGTAAAATAAAAATAAATGACAGAAATATATGAATAAGTAAATGAAAAGTTTTGTGCTATATTATGTAACTTCAAAACTATTTTATTGAATAAGCTAAACAAAATATTAATGCCTCAAGCAGAAAGACATTTCATCAATCTGTCTTTCTTTTTGTAATATTAGCATTCATTTAGTTATATATGGAAATTAAAAAGATGGCCGTCTTTGAATTGCTAAAAGCGCTACTTTTAAAATAAAATCTACATTATTCAACATTGTGTTTCCTTACACTCAGTTTTACTTTATGTGCCTTTTTTTTTTTCAATAAATAATCGATATTTCATTGTTTTATGCAATATTTTGTTGCTTAGTAAGTCTGAACAGCACACACATTGGAACAAACCGCACAGACTGTATTAATTGCTAATAATATTCATATTATTTGCTTGTTCACAAGTTGTAAAATAAAGAAATATCTGTCACAATATTTACTTTTTCAAATAACTGTCACAATATTTTCTAGATACTATTTTAGCCAAACTATGGATATTTCTGTATTTTGGCTAATTAAAAGCGTTTGAATACCAACTGTATTTACATTTTCATGTATTGTAACATTTATCTTTGAATGTATGAAATATTACATAACTTAAAGTAAAACTTTAAAGTGATTAGATTTCCTATTTGAGTGAACTATTACTGACGGAGATCTTTACTTGTTATACAGAGGCTTATAAAATTAAGTATATTTACTGGAAACTATTGATTATATATTTGAAGAACAACACACATAAACAGAATATTTGCTGTGGTAGAATAATGAACTAAGTATTTTTATACTAGGCTATTTGCTGGAAATCAAGCATATTTTTCTCACTTAAGAGCAGCAACTTTAATACTCACAGCAAACGCTCTGCTGCAAAACAAATAAGCACTCACTAATCAACTTAATTCTTGATCTTCACACCACGAAATTTCCAGTGCCATATTGCAGGGATGGCCATTTTCTTAAATTCTAACGCTTAAAATACAGTACATATTAGTGATAATTTCATGGAGGTCCATGCGAAATAGCATCACTAAAGTACGTTTTCAGTAATATTTTTTATATTCAGAAGAACTCAAAATTAACAAATCTGTCTGGCTCTTGTGAGAAGTATGAACATGTACACGCATTATATTCGAGAATCATTATTATATAAATATTTTTTTTCTGATAAAGAATGCAAAAATGCACATCAAGGGTTGCCAGTGCGTCATCTCTGCATACACTATTGAACAATCGCTTTTTGTGCCAGTGTTGACTTCGGTTACGGTTAGCTCGCTACTTACGTACCTCCAGAAGAGCAACAGCATTTTCTTCCTAATTATTTGCTTCACATATATTTCCAGAGAGCAAGCAACGTATTTGAAAACTAGAAAGAAGCAGACAGTCAAATTAAAAAATTGAGTTAGCAACTATATATACGTTATAGAATTAGCTGAATGGTATCGAAAAACAAGTACGAACTGATAGTTTTGGAACTCATCTGAAGATATCAACTTAGAATTCTCCTTCAAAATCTGCGAAAGCTAAAAGTTGCGTAGATCTTTGTCACACATAAAAAAATTAAGTTGGAATGACGCGTAATTTGACATAAAAAATAGCAACTCATAAAATTTATGGAAGTGTTCAGAGAGTTATGAATAAAATCTTATTAAATAAAAAGAGAATATTTTAGTTTATGAATATTTTTAATGATTTGATTATTTTAATTAAAACATCGGATGTAAACTACACTGCACATTTTATGCAAAGATTTTAATCTTTGCAAAAAAATGTGCGAAGAAACAGTAATATAACTGATTAAGAGCTTTTTTTATTTTACAGGGAAAATTTCAGATTGAAATGAGGCTGCGAGATATAAACAGTCGCAAAGACTTAGCTTGTTTCGAATTTACAGGAGAAATCAAGCCATGATATTAATGTATATGTGCATGTGTATGAATGTACTTTACTCAAAGGTATAATCAGAAATATGACTAAATAAATACTTGTATTTTTTTCGTTTTATCATTATTATTATTGTCTGTAATATTACTTGAATTTTATATTTTGATAGGCATTTCATGTCTAACAAGAATATTTCATGTCTAACTTTAAACAAGAGTTAAATTTTTCTCATTATAAATATCAATTTATGGATTGTTATTTGCATAATTAAATTTCCGTGTAATATAAATTCTTGATACAAATCGGAAAAGGACAGCTTAAGATTTCACATTAATGAACATTCTCAATATTGGTTTTATGTAACCAAATACGAGCTAGGTATTCTCTGTTCTCTTGAAAGCATTCCGACTAAGACGATAACCGTATCATGCATTGTTTGTGATTGGTTTCACTATGCACTCTTCGTCACTGGTAGTTAATAAAATAAATTATCTGTGAGCAATAAAGGGTAATGGGCTTTTATGAAACTTTTTCCACAACTTCATTTTATTTCCCTAATTCATTTATCAGCAAAAAATCATGACTTGAAATTCATTATAATTTTATAATTTTCATTATATGCTGTTGTATAATGATTTTTATTAGGAAAGTCGAGATAAATCGTTTTAACATTACGGATTATTCTTCTAGTCTTTGGCTAAGTCATAAAATTAGAGCCAAACATGTCTCATAAGTTTTATTATTCCTTCCGTAGAAACATTGCAAGGTTTATTTGAAGTTTTTAACAGTTATCTTTGGTCAAAGCTACTTTCTTCTCCCTTCTAATTTCAGCTTACAAATTTCCTGCCAGAGTGTGTTTTTAGAATCGCGGTTAAATGCAAATGAAGGAAGTGCAGTACTTAAGTCGAAGTTCTTCTGACTTCGTGAGAGAGCCAGAGATTATGACTAGCGCACGTTCGCCGTTTGGCTACACTCTAAGCTATTACTACGCTCGGCGGTATTTCAGGCCCTTGATAGCTTCGACGTTTAGTTAACAGTTAGGGACGAATTCCTGCTTCGGCTATGTCTTTTTAGCTATGCATTAGTTAAGTTTGATTTTCTTAGTATTCTTGAGTTCAAGCCCAAGTGGAGGTTTTTCTATATGTCCTGAGAAAGGGCCATCTGTTAAACTTTATTTTGAGCAATAAAGGGTAATTAACCCTTCATGAGTTTACGTTTCTGTTTCCTGAGCTAAAGCGATTATTCGCTTACCAGTTCTCAAGGTTCCACACGCATAGCTGTAAATTTAAGGTTGGAACCTTATAACATATGTACAAATATCGCGTAGGGAAATTTCTGTTCTATATTCAAAAACTAATAATTTTAAATAAAAAAAATTATAAGTTAGACTTTTTTCGCAAGCTTAAACGGTTCATTCAAATATGGAAAGTGGACGAAATACGACTAGACCAAATTAATACAGATTCTATCGAACAAAATTTATTTCCCTTGAAAAGTCAAATTTCTTCCACGAGATCAATAATTAACTTTATTTTATTTTAATTTTCTTGACATTTTTTAAATTTTTAAGTTTTTGTTTTATCTTGATTTTTTTGTACTTTGAGTTTTGAGTGATTGACTTTATCATTTTAAACTTCCAGGTATATCACATATTTAATTGTTTTGTGTAAATTTTCTTAAATATTAACTTTAAATAGATTCGATCACGATAGTTTTACCCTTTATTTTATAGAAGATAATCATAAATAAGAAATTATTTATATATACATATATATAATTTATTTACTAAAGAAATATTGTTTATATTATCTTCTAAGATTATTTTTAGAAGAATTATCTAAAAAGAGTGAATCCATAGTTAGTAAGTTTAATTCCGAGAATTGTTTTAAGTAACTTGAATGTAAATTGTTAAAAATGTTTAACGGGAACTTGAACTAAATCATGAATATCAAAATTTCAATTGTAAAAAGAAATTAAAATAAAAGCAAGTACTTAAATTAAAAGCAAGCAACCATTGCCATTGATTGGAAATTAGTTGACTTTTCAAGGGGAACAAATCAACTCCCGTTCAATGAACAATAATTAAGAAATAAATACGAAGGTGTTTCGTCCTTTACTCAAGTAATAAGGCGATGCCAAACTGGCAATCTAAGTTAGGCCAAATATTTCCGTGAATTGAAGGGATCAAGAGATTCCACATACAAGAGAAAGCTGTGGAATTAAATTTGGAGACTGCTGTGGCTACCGAATCGAAGTGTCATCTTGTCCAGCGCATAAGGGCAGATTTTAATTCAGATGTTCTTGGAAATGCTATTTATGTTCGCGGAAAATTTTGGTGAGGTAATCTTGAAAATGGTCTCTGCGGTGCGTGAGTCTTGTTAAATGAGGTTGAACTTCACTATTTTCATTCAAATTTTTTATACGCCAGCTTTCCGGTGCATCTAAATTAAACCTGATCCTTCTTATCATATTGAAGTTGCTTCTAAAAAATTCAGTAAAAAGCCGAATTTAACAATTATTGAAGTTTTAATTCTTGCACTTGTCATGCGTGTAATGATTTACTCGAGTTATACCATTCATCAAAAGAAAATGCGCTGCAATTTCTTTTATTGTATTGCGTAAAGGAATGCGGCTGTTATAATGTACTCTCAAAGTGCATGTGGGCCAAATTCAAGTTCCAGATGTAGCGGATGGCCCAAATTCTCTTCCCCCTCCCCGAAAAAAAAAAAAAAAATAAAAACACATTTTTTAAGTAAATTTTGAGGTTGGAGTCTTCAAGAAATTTCTAATAGTTACGCATTGTAATTCAAACGTACTGACATTAAAATATTAAGTTTTCAAGGTTTTGTTTTAAAACCTTTCTAAGACTTTGTCGATAACTTCAGGCACAGGGATAATTCTGCCTATGTCTGCACAGAGATTGTATCTAGTTTATACTATGAAAACAACAACAACAAACTGTATAGGTTAGTAAAAAATTTCTGATATATACTGTGTAATTCAAACGCACTAACAGCTAAATATTAAATTTTCAGATTAACATTTATTTCAAATAATTCTAATGCGTCAAACAAACGACTTACATTTATCTGAAACTAAAAATAAACCAATTACAAAAGTTTTCCAAGTGGATCAAAATTTGAAAATTTCAACTATTCTCATTCTTTTCTTTATTAAACTTTTCTTTGACGCTTACAGAAAAATATATAAATTTTAAAATTAATTACTTTATACATTGTATAAATGTACGTTTTTTATAAGTTGTATATCATTTACAACACATCACGGCGCTTCAATTTTGCTAAAGTTTCAAACCTAAGAGGAAAAATTATTAGAAACCATCTTCATCATGAATTGTAAATGTTTATCGGTCAATTTCATTGATTTTTAGACTTATCCATTTTCAACTGAAGAAAAACAAGGATGTTCACATATAAATGCATTCCCAAACAAAGCGATTATTCTTATTGTGAAAACTGATAACTGAGAACTGATAACTTTATCTTTTGATAAGTAGAAATAAAGTTAATCAAAACTGTATCTTCAAATATTTGACTAAGATTTATTTGCCTCAATTGTTAGATTTTTTGGGGGTTTCTGTAAGTTTCTGTTTCTAATAGCACTGAAATTATGTAAAATTATGCTCCAAATCATCAAAATCTTACACATTTAAATTTTGTCATAATAATGCTAATATGTTTACGGGAAATATATTTACTGGCCGTATCGGGTCAGGGACTACCAGTTTGAGACCACCTCCTTAGATAATGTTCCAGGATCTTTTCTTTGAAAACTACAACATCTGATCTCTTTAAGTATGCGGAGCACTCATTAGTTAATTAACATAATAAGATTCTCAAATAATAAATAGTCTCAAATTTTTAACTGATGGAAGGCTTGAAACTGGACTTCGATTAATGCTTCCCCCAAGGCATCGCAGTTTCTTCTTTGAAGCACATAACATTCGTGATACTGTAGGTTTACATAAATATTTGTGTTTATATGGTTTCATTTTAGATTTTAGGTTAAAATATGACTGCAGTATAATAAAATGTTTCTTGTATAATAACGTTAAAATATAAACTTCATAAATAACTAAATTAACAATATAGTATATTGTTATTACAATAATTATGCATTTACTTTTAAACTATTAAATTAAAAATACATAAATAAATTAACAGCTTACCTGGTCTAGAGGTAAGAAGGAAAAAAAAAAGGCAAGCCATTTGGATAACTGGAGTACAGATATTTGGGTAGCAAATAATTGCGGCTCGATATATTTAAATGAGTAAAATTAAGTTTCGAATACTTTTTTCCTTCTGATTTGCCTGGATTCGCGACTGTATTTGAACGTTCGTTGAATTTCTGAGTAGCGATAACCGATTTATATGAACCGATGAAAGATAAAGGTAGATGTCATCTTGAGCGCATTTATTGTACGAAATGACAGTAAATTATTTACATAATTTTAATTTAAAATTGTTTTCAAAAAATTTTCTTTGCACATAATTTACATGTAATTAAAATTATCTTGACTGCATTTATGTATACTTTTAATTTTTTACAATATTTTCCCAATTTTTACCCAAAATAATAAACTAAAAAATTAATTGAATTTTTTTTTCAGCTGCTTTAGATTACTCTATATTTTTCTTGGCAGGGTGATACTTCGATTTTGTCTTTCAAAACAGTATGGTGGTAAAACTTAAAGTGTCCGAAGTGCTGTTTTTAAGTGTAAATGGTGCTTCCCTTGGAAATGATCCAAAAGTTTGTTTATACTGAACCAAATGACAATCCCAGGAAATTTTCTTTTTGTTTCCCTTACTGCCCCACGCTCTCTCTCTCTTCCTGTAGTCAAGGTTGCGCTTAATAACAAAAGAAAAGTCTGAAATAGGGTATGATTTTAAGCATCGTGTCATATGTGGAACACAAAAGAAGGGTGGAGTAAGTTCTATTTTATGCTGTTGCCGCTTTAACCGTCTTTTCAGAAAAGGATGATGCGTTATGGATTAAGTTAAACTGCCTTCAAATTATTCGCGGTAAGTACATGTTTATAAAGTTCACATACTTTTCAAGCGATCTAATTAAAAGCAGTTTCTTTTAGAAAATTTAATTATTTTTAAATTCAAATTTCTTTTGAAATGTCAGTATTTGCTGTGATCTATTAGAAGTCTAGTGAATTAGATGGTTTAAAATTGTTCTTATCGAATTGGGTTCAAAGGAAACTTGCTAGTTGTACGGGGTTTATATAATTTTTGACATGCACAAAATGAATGCGATTAAATTTACTTTACATTGTTCTTCACGAAGTTAACCTTCTTAACGCAGATACTATTCGCTTGCTTTGCCATAATCTGTTCACCACCCAAGCAACCACACATATTTGTTTTTTAGTTTCCTCTCTTCAAATACAAACGAGCTCATGAGCTTAGGAAAGGGGTAACAGAGGTGCATCTGTAGTTAGTCATAGATGTTGGGTAAATGGTTAATTTATATTAATATTTTCTTTGTTTTCATGTGTGTTTAGTTTATATTTTGCTTGATTGCTTTTATTACTCTCGAAAATATTAATTTCTGTTTTATTAAAAATTTTGAATTTTGGGAAAGTAAACATTTGAATAAATGTCTTTTTCTTTTTTGCCATTTTTTTGTTTATTTGATGAAAACACTGCTTTAATTACATTAAATATTAATGAAGATTACCTAAGCGGAAACGTCTCCACTAGGGGCCTGACAGTAAGATGGCTGAACTGGTAGATCGTTAGTGATCGCAGTAGTTTGATCTGGGTTCAAATACCAGCGAAAGGGTTGCTGCATGGAAGTTTTCGTGTTTTCGTTGTGTGTAACATAAATACGAGCCAATTTTCTTTAAAAAGTTCGCCACAGAGGTATCCATTCCTTAGGCAGATAGCCCTGATCATATGCATTGCCATCATCCAAATACACTCATGTCCATAAGTTAAGGAAAATGCAAAGTCAGGCAAAGGAAGAGTTAGATGCAAAACAAATTGGACTTATTTGTAAAGCTTATTTATTAAACAAAAGGTAAAGAGCAAAAAAAAGATGCTATATGTTTGATATTATTTAAAAAAAAATTGCGATTTTTTCTCCCTGGAGCAAATTACAAAAAAAAAAAAAAAAAAAAAAAAAAAAACCTATTTACAAAAAACGAATATTACATGGTTGGTATGATTGTTAATACATTGCATGTCTCCCAGACGATGCAATACAGTCCGTTGAACGCCCAGGCATGCTGAATATCAAATTATCGATCTGATCTTGGGGGATATTACACCACTCAAAAAGCATTGCTCTCCGAAGTTCCGGTAGACATGCAAGAGGAGGTTGACGGGCTGCAAATCGTCGGCCAAGCATATCCCACACGTGCTCTACTGGATTCAAATCCGGTGAGAATGCTGGCCAGTCCATACGGGTGATATCCTCCGACTGAAGGCATTCGCTTACGATGTTTGCACTTTGAGGACGGACGTTGTCATCCTTAAACACAAATTGTGCACCCATGGCGCCCGAAACAAACGTACATGTTGTTCCAGAATGACGTCCCGATAGATTTGACTTGTCATGGTTCCAATTTGAACATGCAGGTCAGTTCTGGAACCCAGAATAATTCCACTCCAAACGAGCACTCCTGCACCACCGTAACGGTGTCCTTCAATGATGTTTTCTTGGTGGTAACGGATACCTGGAGCTCTCCATATGAAAGTCCGGCGAGGACCAGACTGCAAGCTAAACCTGGACTCGTCGGAAGACATCCCACAAGCCCACTGTTGCGATGTCCACAATGCATGCTCTCTACTCCAGGCTAACCGCAGGCGACAATGAGTTTCAGTAAGTGGAACGGATCTGACAGGTCTACGAGCATATAGACCAATCTGCCCTAAGCGTTCAAACTCTGGGGCGACCTATGCTGTAACGTCTACTCACATTACCATCATCTTGGAATCGTTGCCAAAGCCTGGACATGACACTCTGGGCAATTCTGTCTGATACTTCCAGTTGGGTACGCCCACATTGCAGACGGTCGATAATTCTACCACGTAAAAAATCATGCAAATGCGTCCTTTGTGTCATAACTATTCGATTATTGCACTGAAATGCTTATATAGCGCCTGCGAACAATTTTACTTCTTTGCCTGTATTCCTTATAGTATATCACTCTCTTACACTCTCGTCATTGTGACGTACCATCGGTGTTGTCTGATTACTTCCTGAAATTTGCATATGATTCTTGAAAATGTGTGTAGTGATTTTACAGGTGATATATTTATTTTAGAGTTCGATTTCCGCTTGACTCCGAATTATCCTTAATTTATGGACATGAGTGTAGTTAGATTAATAATATTACTTAAAATCTTAATAAAAGTTTCATGACAAGCATTAACGAGACACAAAATACAAAAATGAGATTATACGTGTTGCTCTCTTTTACTAAATAGTTTTTTACGGTAAGAGAAACATAACTTAAAAATAATTCACACTTATATAACTTTTCTATTATTGTTTCTTTCTACTGCTTGAAATAATCTTCAGTTTCGCTTCTTTCTCTCTACTCTGATTGTTTTCTGACCAAGAAAAATATGTTAAAATAATTATACTATATTCCATTTAAGGTATGGTATGACGATATAGAATAAGACAAATTTTGTGTTGAAATGCTGTATTAATACAGAATGTGTTTCACTTGTTATCTAAGTATATTTGTAAGACATTAGGTATTTTTTTGGAAGCAAAGAAAATAAAAAATGAGCAACCGCCTTCGCCGGGAATTGAACCGCGGACATCTGAAATACCGGCCCACTACACCACGAAGGCACGCTAGGAAGGCGGAAGAAATATTTTATAGATTATACTTTGATCACATTTAAATTGCAGATATCAGGAATTCAGCCCTAGGAATAAATTTATGACAATTTGGTTTTCTAGAAAATACATTAATTAATTGGACAGAAAAACACCATTTGCCCTTTGTGTGTGCTTGGAGAATTTTAGTTTTTTAACCCAAAGGGACAATTTGCCCAGAAGGGCTACTAATTTTGTTTTAGCATTTTGCATTGATTCACTTTTTGTTGCCACCAAATAGTACAGCCCTGTATTATATTTAAAGAAATTCAATAATGAAGAATCTGAATAAATGTATACATATTTCTGGCATTGGGAAAAAAAAGGTACCTAGAGCCATCAAATTTTGAAAAATATACATCTCCACCCGAATATAGGCATGTGGAAGGCCAAATTTAGAATTTTTTTTAATACAATTTCATATTTTGTAAAACAGTTATAAGTTTTTGATTAAGAAACTCAACGCTGCAATGGTAACACTGTACGGGAAATTTTTTTTATCTCCAGCGCGTGAGGCTGTGTATCAGAAATTCTAAAGATATGCTCTTTTAAATATTTTGTAATATTGCTATGTTAAATAAAACCCTCCTATAAGCGTAATATAAAATCTGAAAGCTTTTAGATTTTTTTTTCAATTTTATGCTAGGGATTGATTTGTGATTTCTAAAAAGGTTAAGGCTTTCAGTATCTCCTATATAAAGTATTTTCCTTATACTCTCATTATGTTACAGTTTATATTAACCATCTCCTAATGAGCATCTTTACCCTGTTCTGCTAAATTTACTTTGAAAGCAGTTTTACTTCCTATGGCAAGAGATTAACAGATTTTGCATTTTAAACATCTTAGAATTAATTTAAAAGTAATATACATAATTATAAATTTTATAAATGATGAAACTGTGAAGACGACAAAAAATGTCATTCGGAGTAATTTCTAGGCAAAATTTATAATTATTTTAACCAAATTTTAATTTTTGATTTTATTTCCGTAGCATATTTTAGCTCTGAAACATTGAATTTCTAGAAATAAATTTAAGATTTTAACAAATTCTCAGAGAGGCAAAATCTTTCAGTGTTTCTTGTACTATGAGTTTCCATATGTTTATGTTGTTACACGATAAAATGGAATATAAGTGTATTTTCTAAAGCTGACCAAGGTCGATGAACGATTCATTTTGTAGAAGATTAATTAAATCCTTTTGTAAAGTCTTTTGCTATTGCATCACAACTTGGCGAAACTACCAGAAAAGAGGTTCGCTCTAGTACAATTAGAAATCTCTTTAAAACAAATCTGGATATCATTCTCGAGCAACTTGACGGAATCATTCATAGAAAAGATAACAGAGTGGTGAGATTTGAATTTACAAAAGAATTCAAGAACTTTAGCAATAAGTAACTTTTTCTTTTTCATATGGAAGTAAATTTAATCCTTGGAAGTTAAATAAACACATATTAGAGTGGAAGAAAGCTGGCGAAAACATGAAAAGAGAAAATGTACAAATGCAATGATGTATATTATATATAATGGCATAGGGATGCATGGCTGCAAACGGTGCTAGAAACTTGTCATAACTAATGGTGTTTTGAATGAATACGTTACTTGAGCACTTTAAAAAACTAATTTGAAACAACGTGCTCAAAAACTGAGTAGTTCTTGAAAATTTTACTTTCAGCAAGACGATGATTCTTGAATAGCGAAAGAGTGATTGATATATTCTGGAAATTCCACCACAGTCATCAGGCGTTAACCCAACCTAATATATTTGGGATGAAATGTAAAGGAAACTTCATAAGTTCTCAGTAATGAGCTAAACATAACCTTGAGTGTCACTTAATTTAAAAATGGGGGACGGATTAACAAAGAACTATGCTTGAATTTGTAAATTCAATGCCGAACGTCTTCAAGCTGTTATTAATGCAAAAGGATATTACATTAAGTATTAAAATGTTTTCCTTTATAATTACATACAAAGTAAAATTAACATAATATTAGGTGTATAAATAAATATTTTCCACTATTGTTTCCACTCCATGCTAATTTAACCTTTTCAATATTTTACATTAATTATCTATATTTGTTTCTTATATGAATATATGCTGCACCATTGCTGAAATATTTTTCAGTGACCATTTAAAGTTATCACTGAAATAAATCATGAGTGAAATATTTTTCAGTGACCGTTTGAAACAATCATTGAAACATAATTCAGCAAAATCATCACTGAAATACAATTTGTCACAAAAAATATATGTACCCAGAAAAAATTGAGCTACAACCACGAAACTAGGCAGGAATGTAGTCTGATAAGAGATATACAAATGATTTAAATTTCGATGCCAGTGAGACAGGGGTAAGCGCGTTATGCGCATATGAGATGCTCAGCTAGGACAGTTTAAAAGCATGTTTGCTCATGCGGTAGGGCTATTCAAACGAATCTGTCGACTTGGATGGACGGCAGTGTAACTAGAGATGCTTCTGAGACATAACCGGGGGCAGTACGAACAGTTGTCGGACTTTGAGACGGAGTGTACTGTAGGCCTCAGAGAAGCAGGTTGGTCGAACAGGCGTATCGGCCGCCACCTCTATAGGAGCGATATTGTAGTCTACCGTCACGGAAGGCCAAAGCGTTCCAGGTATACAAACAAGCGCGAGGGTCGCGCAATCATAAGAGAGCCGACTTCCGCACTAACAACGTGGTTAGCATCGATTCGACGCCATTTACCACCTTCCAGTTATCCGGGATATCAAGGGAATCCATTCGGAGACGACTGGCCGACGCTAGTGTATACTGTCGACATCCATTAAGACGCCTGCCACTGACCCCACATCATAGGCCCTGTCAATTGGAATTTTGCCAAGCTCGTGCAAGCTGGAATGTGAACGACTGCAGGCGTGTGATCTTCACTGATAAGTCTTGATTCAGTCTCAATGCTGATGACCAACGCATACGCGTGTGGAGTTAGCCAGACCGGCTTTCCAATCCAGCATTTGTTGTCGAGCAGCATACGGCGATTACACAATGTGTGACAGTGTAAGGAGCGATTTGTTGGTACACACGATCACCTCTAGTCGTCCTTCAAGGCACTAGGACGGCTCGCATTTACACGGACGACATTTTAAGGCCAGTTGCACTGCCTATGCTAAAAGGTCGTCCAGGTGCTATTTATCAACAAGACAATGCACGTCCAAATACTGCGCGACTCTCCCAGCTATTTCACTCAGTCGGGGGTCCCATTATCTAGGCAAGTAAACGCCCTTAGCATGAATTAGCCTCCACCCGCCGAAGATGGTCAGAGGGGGGTTAGCCCCCACAGTTTGGCATTCGACTGGCTCAGTGCCCCGCCCTCCAATGCCTGACGAATTGCACGAAGATTGTTTGCAGGGGTCACCATCCCGGTTGCGGGCTTCAAAGTTACTCAGAGGCACCTTTGCAACCCGGGCACGACTTCGGTTGCGAAGAATGAACCATGAACGTTGTTCTTTCTGTAATGCAGAGGCTCCCGGCGTGGATTGACTCAGGAGAATTCCTGGGAATTACAGGCTAGGATCTGTACTTAGGCAGTTTCAACCACGGGAGTATAAAATCAGTATTCACAGGACTAGAGCCCCTTTCATTCAGTAGCAGGTTTGGGCTTGACAGGGACCATTCTTGTACTGTCGAGCCCATTTCTTCGGCAATTGTAGAGCTACATCGGAGATCACCGACTTAGTATTCGGGTTTTGACACCATTCGGTTCTCGCGACAGAGTCTGGCAGAGTGGACAGAGCACTAATTTGTATTTATGTTTGCTGGGTAGAGTGGTGCTTGGAGGCAAAGGTGTCTTAGCGTATTTTGTTTGAAACTTTTTTTGCTCGTCCCAATGCTTTGTATGAAGCCAGGAGGGGACTGCGGAGGTTTCTCCCGAGTGGAAGAAGGTTTCAGAACCTTAGAAAATAAAACCTAGATCCCTAGATGAACCCAGGACGGGGGTCTAAGTCTTGCGTTCTGTAACGCAGAGGGCATGTGGTGGAGAACCAACCGAGAACTGAGCAGAACAAAACCCACTCAGACCGCCGTTACCAATCACCATGTAGCGCAGGACCACAGCCTCGGGAACGGAAAAGGCAATACTAGTACGGTATCAGCCGAGCTTGAAACGAGAACCGAATAAACAATAGTTTTAGTCCTGCGAAGATTGATTTTGTGTCCCCATGGTTGGGACTGCCTAAGTACAGATCCTAGCCAATATTTGCCAGGAATTCTTCCTGGGAAAGATTATGGCATGTTCTTCTGCAGGAGGTAATACGTGACCTACCTGATTCGATGCCACGCCATGTTTCGAGTTTGTATAGTTAGCAGAGCTGGCTATACTACTTACTGATTTGTAACCTTTTTCATGCCTTAACTTCTTAATAAAAAGATATTTATTTCTGTATTTATAATCATTTGTTTATCTCTTCATACACTATATACTACATGGTTAAGCTTCGTGATAGTAGTCCGTTTCCTTCTGTCTGCATATATATTTTTTTTGCGATAGAGTGTATTTTTCAGTGATAATTTCGTTTATTTAAGTATGACTCAGCTTCTTAAAACTGAAAATTCTTTGTAAAATATTAAATTATTTTCATATTATACAGGTTATATGGATGCTTTCGCCTCACTGTACATGCATCAAAACTTCTAATCTGAACCTTAAAATTAGTACTATTCTTGTTTTAAATTTCAGTTTGGAGAATAACAAGTTTTTTAACAAGTTTGACTTTCTAATTCGCTCTTTTTACTGCCTTGTACGAAGTAAAAAGGAAGTATTGTTATTGCGAAAAGTTTCAGGCATCATATTTCAACGCAAATATCCATTTTCACCGCTATCGAATGAAATTTAACAATGTTTTTGCGTGACATATGTACGTAAGGACAGGATAAAGGACTATTTTCCCCCAAAAAAATTGTAAAACTAATTTTAAATGAATTCTGAAGAGAAGTTTTACATACGTAGGTACGTATGCACGTACGTACGTATGTATCTCGCATAACTCGAAAATGAGTACCCTCAGAACTTTGAAATTTTGTATACAGGACTGCTATAACATGTAGATGCGCACCTCGTATTTTGGTTACAATCGGCCGCACCAAAAGTATGCAAATATAAGTATATATATATATCCACTCTTTATTAGGCTCAGTGATCTCAGTTTCTTTATTCTTATAGTATGTTTGTGAATTGTGCGTTTTTTACTTTAAAAATAATTGAATTATATTGTTCTTATCTTCCGGTTAAGGTTTTTATGCCTTTAGTGAATCTTATGCAATATTTTTAGAATTATCAACAATTTAAAATTTGTTTACGTACAGCTAAGCCTAATAATTTTTTCTCTTGTTTACATTTGAAACAGCAGAGTAGTAGATTTGTTGACAATCTAGAGAAAGTAAGCTTCGCAATACCAAAGATAACGCCTTCTTTTACTATTGCGAATTGAATCATGCTTAATCCATTCTTGTATTTGTTTGAGGAAATAAGTGTTTAAGATTTACTTTATAATTTTCAGTACAGCAATCTTGAGTTTTAATGCATTTTTGCCTTGTCGCGAAGTGAGAACTGAATTAATTGAATGAGAAATACTGAATCGTCTGTGAAAAAATGTTTCATTGTTGTTGTTGTTGTTGTTTGCTTAATTTCTTTTATACATCGTTTTAGATTTATTATAGTATTTGATTAGAACATATGGCAACGATTAGATAATTCTTAAGATGATATAAATTTTGTGCATTCTTGTCGATAGCGCATATTCTTATCGTGGTTGTAAAGTATACAGAAAAAGATTCAGTCATTTAGAGAAGATAGAAAAACCCCAAGAAATTCCCACTAAAGATGACTTTCTTGAATTCATTCAAGCTTCAGCCCAAACTAATCAAGAAATGCCTAAAAACCTTTACAGTGACAAAGTTAAGCAGAAAAACCCGCAGGAAAATTTAGCAGAAATCATTAACATTTTTAAAGATCAGAAAATCCTTTATCTCATGAAATCAATAACCACAATAGCTCAGAGAATTAAATCAGCTAAATCAAATATGCAGAAACTTTGTTTAGATTTTCAAGCCATCGAGATTATTTTGAACTTTGCAGATCAAGGTTAATTTGCAGCTTCTCTCAAGACAAGCATAGCCGAGCGACAGAATTCCTCAAGCTGCAGATCCTCATATCGTGGGGCCACGTTTACGTCTCTTCTAGAGACTCTGCACTAGGTGCAAAAAGTACAAAGCTAATGTATAGATGCTTTTAAAAAGTAATAGCATCAATTATAATTTATCCTACCCTTTGGTAATGGTTAATTCTCATTTACTGGCAAAGAGTTCTCAAAATTGTGCAGCGTATTAGCCGAAAATTGCCAGCCTATTTGCCTATTGTAGACAGGATGTAAAAATTGCCTATTGTAGATAGGAATTAATTATTTTGAAGCTTGGTTTTGTTCTTTTCAGTGCAAATATTTCCTTTTATTCTAAAAGTCTTCAAAATTTTATTGAAACCGCTCTCATAGATTAAAGATTCGAAATTGTTAATGCATGTTATCAGTTGCGTAAGGAAATATTTTATCATATAAAATATGAAAGATAAGTTAAAAATTTGGTAATTAAAATAATTTATCGATTTGTTTTTGTAATAATAACTTCAAAAGACTTGGTTTTGACAGTAAATGAAATAATACTTTCCTTCCATTTTATTTTCTCTGTATAGTTTCTATTAAATACATATAAAATTTTAAATGTTGGTTGAAAATCTTAAATTTTGCTTAAAAATAACGAAGAATTCAATGAAAGAACAAATAAAGTACCTAAATATTAAAAACTATATTTTACATAGAAAATTAGGTAAAATTTAAACTGTTGCTATTTAAAAAATTTTTATAAGAGATACATTGTATAAAACTTTGAGCATTATTTTAGCTATATCAGTGTTGTCTAAGTACTTTTTTCATTCTATATAAGAAAGTGTTTTCTTTACTTATTCTTATAGGAGCTGAATCTTAAATGATTCGAGGATAAGGTGGCTATTCATGTTTTATTTATGGGTTACTGCAGCTGTAACCGAGGATGGATTTTACTCTTGCTTATTCTTCCTGTTTCGGTAACAGAATGCACTTATAAATTCGAAGACTGTAGTATGTATTTTATCTATAAATTTTTTATTTTAGAATAAGAAGTACCAATTTTCAAAAGTTTCAGTTCATTGTTCGATTTACTGAATCTTAAGCATGTTCACAAAAATGCATTTTGAGTTAAATTTGTTAATTAACCATAACATTGTATAAGAAATCCAAATTACTGAAATGTCAAAAATTAAGCATATATATATAGATTTCTATGCATTTGAATAACTGTAGCTATTCTAGGTAAAATCGATCAAACGAGCGTTTTGAATCATTGCGTTGGATATTTAGTAAATCGCAATCTGTGGTAGCCGTATTCCTATGTGTTATTTATTCAGTTACTGCAGGGAATACTGACGTTTTAGGGTGTCCCAAAAATATTCAGCGGATTCATATCCGGTAAGCGCGAGGATTAGCAGAATATAAAGTGAATACCAAAAATCTGGGGAGTTTTCTAGTTCTATATCATCCATATAATCCGAGTATGTCTATAATGCAGAAGCTTGAAATCAAACCTGTCTTCCTTAACATTTTGCTGACAGAATGGATCCGTAGCTTAAGCGATTTCCTCCGCATAAGGATAAGTCCATCTGTTCGAAAATTGAATATGCTATTCGTTAGAACTTGGAACAGAGCGGAAATGTTTATTTTTCAATGATCGTTCGTGATATTCTCAATTTCAGGTAATGACGATCTTCTCTGGTTCAGATATAAAAATGCATTTGATGTTGTGGTATCATCAGTATTACCCGGGTTGCTAACTATCTGCCAAACTCCTAAGTTTTTCGATACTTTGATAATCTAATGTTATATATGTTGCATACGTATCTAATCCCATAAATATCATTCGTTTTATAAACAGTTCACCCTTGATTGATGGAAAGAAAGGTACAAGCCTTAAACTCAATCAATGAAGCAATAGCTTCATTCGTTTAGAGACTGCCATCATACCTAGATGCCGGTTAATGTGTTTAATTGATTAATGTAAAGAACTAACGTTTGTTTTCTTAAGGAAAGGAATGCTTTCGGGTGGACGTTTAACGAATAGTGGCTTGATTATACGTTATACAATAGAAAAACCAGGCCAAGCACTTGAAAAGTCCATTTATATAGCTTCGGCTATGATACCCTAGGATTTTCACATGCCTCTTAAGTTTACAGGGGCTGAGATATACACATTTTACATTTTCATTGATGTCCGTGATAGTCCAGCAGCATTCGTTATGTTGTAGAAAAAGTGCACTCCTTTTGAAGACTACAACTTGAGAATGACCAAGCAGTGTTAAATTATATACATAAGATGTGTATGAATCCAATCCGTACTAAAAAAGATTTTTGAAACATTTAACTATTCCATCATATTTGTTGCAACATTTTTTCCCACATTAGTAGTCAAAATTATTCAGAACAGTTACACTTAGTGTTTTTCATTTCAATCTAGACTTAATAGATTAGTTTAATGAGTCATATATTCTATTTTAATATTAAAGGAAATAGTGCAGTTAAAATACATCTATTATGAAATAATCTATGAAACTGCAAATAAATTTTAATAGCTATGAGCCTATTAATTAGCACATTATATAAAGAGATGCATTATTATGATTAACATTATTACACAAGAAATGAAAATATACCCATAGTTATAATTTATTGTATAGAAATTTTAATTTCTATAATTATATATTTTATTGTATAGAAATTTATTGTATAGAAAGAAATGCAATAAATTTCATTTAATTGTTTATGGGGTTTTAGAAAAATGACTGTTTTGCTTTGTTTTAGGTAAAGAAGATGGTATAGTCCAAGTATCTGTTTTCAGAGTTTCTCCAGATCCTATAGATATGAAGAAGAACATGTCTGTAACTGCAAGAGGAGAATTAATCAACCGCGTGCCTCCCGGGGCTATGCTGGAAACTAAGTATTATAGACTTCGTTCGGTCTTTGGTTTACAAATGGATTTTCCTATACCTTGTTTGTTTGGAAAATATGGATCATGGTATGTAAGAATTTTTTAATGATGCCCAGTTTGAAATGATGAATTGAAATGACATTTATGGTATCAATTAAATGTAGTGGTTTGCCAGCATTTTTATATTATTGTCATTTATTTCATTAGCCATTTGAGAATTTTACATGCAACTGCGTAATGCTTAGTTAATATATATTACTGTCTTAATACTAAAAAGTATCTTTTTGAAGTATATTTCGTCACAAAATATACATTTTTAGCAAATAAATTTTTTCTTGCTTTTAACGTATTCCTAGTATACATAGTTGTGAAAGTAATTACAAATTTTGCAACTGTGAAATAACGAAAATATTGGCTCTTAGTAAATCTAGATTTATAGACATTCACTTACTTTTTGATATATAATATTCATGATAAGTAATCAAAAAAGCTTTATTAATAGCACAAACTCATCCAAAATAACACACAGACAAACGCATGTACGGAGTACATTCATGCACCTGCGCAGGAAATAATGCAGTCGACGCTTGTTATAATAATTTCTCCCTTCGTTAAAGATATGATATTATAACTAGTGACTGCTGCAATGAAATGGATTTAATGTGCTGTCATAAGCTAGAGACATTTTTGCACTAGTCGTTGTAATGGAAGGTTAATAAGACTTCGCTATAGCAAGCGGAATTAAAATTTTGTGTTAGCTTTGGCAAACGCAGTGAATAGGAAAATTTAAAGCTGTATATGCATATTACAAAAAGCTTATCTGACTATAATATGAAATATTTGACTATAATAAATGGTTTATTTATGTTACTGGTAATTATAGCGAATTAATAATATAGATTTTTGAATTATTATTAGTTTAAACACTTACAATAATATTTTTGTTTCAAGTACGCTGCCATTTTGTGATTATCTAGAACGTTTCAAAACTCAAATATGCCCATTCTTCTCCAATGAATTGTACTGTGGATGTCCTGTGTTGGCTGGCATATATGGCGGCGAAAATGTGGAAATCGAAATGACGGATTTAACTGCCGTGAGACGATTCATTGCAAAGGTAAAAAATAGCTTTCGAAGCATATCCAATCATAAATGCTTCTTCTACCAACATAATTAGAGCCTAAGAAGATTAAAAATTAAGGGAATACGAAGATTTTTGGGAATACTTACATTGACTTTCTAAATTTTTTATATTTCACTTTACATTTATTTACAGTTAGTTATATTGTTTGGAAATATAAATTCTCACTTTATTTAAGTTTCTTAATTTGACTGTGAATGGCCAAATAACTCCCGAAGGATGAAAATATTCATTGTTTGACATGAGTTTTGTTTTGGCAGTGGAACGAGCTTACTACATGAGATTTTTGTGGATTTTCCAGTTTGTAACATAATTAGACTAGCCTTTTTTAGAAAATCCTTGAAGAAAGCATCCTTCTCATAATCTTTGCGCTCTTCGTCATAACTAAATAATCCAATTTAATCCAACTCTCAATTCTTTGCTATAGATTGGCTTTAGGTTATCGGTTAAGTAATAAACAGTTAAACAAGCATATAAATTTGAACAAAATTTTAAATTTATTTTAATTCCTTATTTCTTTGTCCTCCCTCTTTTTTTGAGGAAACGAAAAAGAGAATATAAAAAGGGAATAGAAATTATTGCGATTCACCCAGATATGTATTAAACAATATCTATGTAAATCAAGTATTTAAAAATAAACCCTTAAACGAGGAGAAATTTGATTAGAAGATCCGCTTAAATAAAGTCATCATTGGTTAAATATAACTCGAGAAAATATTTTTTAAGCCATTCATGATTTTTTTTTTTAATTTTAAATTTGTCTATGATTCGACCAGGAAGCAAAGGCAAACAGCTCAAATAATAAATAAATATAAACAGCTCAAATAATCGTTGCGTTTTTGATTATTTAAAGAAATTCTAAATTTAATACTAAAATACATTTACCAATTATTAAATTTATTCAATAAATTTAATACCGATGTTTTAATCAGAGCACAGAACAGAAATGCTTTTGAGACCGCATTTCTGAGTTTAAAACTTTGTTAAACTGGCTGTTGTAAATATATTTTTCTTTACTATTTAAAATCTTTCATTGCTTTCAATAATTCAAATTCTTATTGTTCATAAGGCATAGTTGTCAGATCTGCTGTACAGGGCGAACAGTTGTTTCCTCAGTACAGCAGGTCATTTCTTCGGAACTGGAAATGGAATTCTCCAGCAGGACAACTCCCCATATCCATGTCACATGTCACAAGGCTTGAACTGTATTGGAATGGTTTGAGGAGCATAAAGATGAATTCCAATTAATGTCCTGGGCACATAACTTGCCGGATTATAACTCAATAGAGAACATTTGAAATGTCATGGAGCTGCAGCTCCGAGTTCAAACACCACCATGTCCGAATATCTGCGTGCTTGTCTCCAGTCAAGTACCGAGAATATGTGGCAGGCGTGCCAAGGCTAGCTGTAGATGTTTTGCAGGCCGAAGGTCTCACAACGCGTTATTAAGTAGATGGTCATAATGTTTTGGCTCTTCCATGTATACATGTATGCAGACGAATTCAAAACTCCTCAGAAAAACTCGAAGTCAGACGTACAGAGCAAGTCATTTTTGCAAAAGCACGTGGAGTAGCAAACACAATGGGCAACCGCTGGGGAAAGCTGTTTGCAAGCGAGTGAATTGAAACTTGTGTTACAGAGTCATTCGACGCGGAAATATTGCTGATGTAAAGTGAAGCACTACAGGCATTCAAAAGTGACAAAGATACGTTTCATCCATGGGAAAGCAAAAGGAAACAACTGTGCAGTATAGCTTTTATATCGAAAGCGTTATCCAAATCTGCAAAAATCATCAAATGTTCAGTCCTTTGTACCACCGATTTATGCACAGCTTGGCGTTTCGCGTTCTAGGCGTTTCACAAATCGCATCATAATTCTACGCTTTTACTGCATTCAAAGTGCCCCAGCACTCAGAATTGAAGTCTACAGCCTGCGGTTAGCATTTTTAGTTTGGTTTTTATAATAAGACGTAACGCAGGCTAATTTTTTAATATAGGCTCATTTCATGGACGAAGCTACATTTTCAAAGAACGATGTAACGAATGTACAGATCTGGGAGTATGAAAATCCACCAGAAACTAGATTATATGGTGCTCAATAGCGTTTAGATAAATATTGTGCGAGCTAGACCTATACCTTCTTCCAGAACGGCTTGGTGGAAGAACGCATCAGATATCTCTGGCGTTACTAACTTGCTTATTATATCCATAACATGTGATTTCAGCATGACAGATCGCCCGCACATTTCAGTTATATTGGCCAGCATTATCTCAATGTGACTTCCCAGAGAAATGGAGTGGCCGTTGCGGCTTCGTTCCCTTGACCTTTGTGGATCCCTTCACCTCTTCCTTGGGTACATGAAAAACCTTTTTTATGAAACCCCTGTTACGTCAGACGAAGATTTTGTAGTAAAAGTCATTGAAGTAGCTGCACTGATCCACGAGAGACCTTCCATCTTTGAAAATGGGCGACGATACATTCGCAGAAGTTACGAAGCATGTATAGCTTCAGACGGCAAATTCTTTGAGCTCTTATTTTAAGTGCTAAAATGATTTGCCGTTGATAAATGCAAAATCTGATGCTGAGCTCTACACTGTGATACACTGAACACTACACTCTGCAAGCACTAAACTGTGATTGTAACTGTGATATCGCTAATTATTGGTGATTGTAACTGTGATATCGTTATTATTGGTCATTGTAATTGCGATATCGCCCACTACTTGTCATTGTAACATTGCTATTTATATCTGAACATACACACTTGTGTTATACCTGTGTTGTCCCATTTTCAACTTATATTTCATTAGACCTGAGATGTACGTATTATTCGGAATCCTTTACTTTAGTTAATGCACTGAAAAGGGCCCCTTTAACGGTCACCATTGCGTTTCCAACGCGTGTTCCGGGGTAAAACTAACTTGTTTTTATATGCCTGAACTTCTCTTAAAAATCTGTATGAGACTTTTGAATCATACTGAAAATAAATGAAAAACATAGGTAGAAGATACCGAAATAAGAAAATTTGCTAATGGAATGAGTGCGGAATGGTGCTTTGAAATGGTAGAAGTTGCTGTTAAGTCAGCAAGTGAAAGCGGTCTAGTGGGGAAAATCAAACATTTTTCGTGCAGTTTTCTAGCAGCATTTTATCTATGAGGTTGTAGACAGAGAAATAGAAGCAACTGTTCAGAATAGAACTATACTGAAGTCTGTGCTTCAGAATAGCACAGACTCTTGAGTAGTCAACTGACGAATCGCCAAACATTCGAATATATAAAATGGGCACTCGATGTTACTAACGGCCCGTAACGTATCGGGCGACCTAAACCTGTTCCTTGACCGCCACAATCACCAGATGTGACATATATTTATTTTCTTCTATGGGGATATGAAGAATGCGTTATGAAAGTCTCATTGATTCCGTTGAAGATCTAGTGGCCAAACAGTCAGTTGCTGCTGGGATTGAGCGTGAAAGCCTGAGATCTTTGGAGTTGTCCACCAGTTCATATTTCGTCGCTATCAATCGCTTATTATTCTTGGTGGTGTGGCTCTTTCGAACATTTGTTGTAAAAGGCTGACTCATTAGAAAGTTTGTTTTATAAGAATTTATCGGTCTCTATTCCTTATTCAAATCTTCTTTATCAGCTAGTATTTATGCACACTATTTTTTATACGCACATTACATTACAAAATATGCTTAATTTGGATTCCATATGTATCTTTTTATTTTTGCCGCGTATCTTAGAATTCCTTTTCACACATCTTCATATAAATTAATACATACATTTAAGTTATATCCCAACTTATTTTCACATTCTTTTATTCATTATTTGACAACAGTATATCAAGAATCTGGAGTTCATTTTTTGTTAGCAAAGTAATGCATTATTTCTGAATTTTCCCAATTTTCTCTTTTTATTTTTCCTAAGGACTTAGTAGGAAAAAGACAAATATTCACTGCTGTACCTGATGCATATCGCATTTGTTATCAGGAAAAGTTTTATATTTCCATTGCCTGAATTTTTAAAAAAATATTTTTCTTTTTTTGCAGGACAAGTACAGATCAGAATTGAGATTAAAAGATGGAGATACGAACAAAGAACTAGCATGCTTTAAGATCACAACAGAATTAAAATAAATTACGTTTAATATATGTTAAGGAGGTTAACTCTTCGTAAAGCATTACGTCATTCGTTTCCAAGCGTATGCTACACTACTGGATGAAAAATCGTCTCATGTCTTCAAGTAGCAAGCAATTCGAAGGACGCATAAAATGAAACAAGAAATAATAGACAAGGCCAGGGATCAAAGCCAAAACATTTCTCACAAGTAAAAAATAAATCTACGGATGAAGAGTTTAGAGATGAAAACTCCTGGCTTACTACTGTCAATGCACTTGGGTACAGGTTCGTAAGATGAAAGAAAAATGTCTCACAATTTGGCTGATGAAGATGGAATGTCTTTGATCTTCTTAAGTTGCTAATAGTGCCTTAAATAGCATGACAAAAGGCAAAAGCTTATAATTCAGACACGGTTAAAAATAATTAAATTAACATGAATTTTGATTTGTTTAAATAACTTTTAACGTGCAAGGTTTTTAAAACGCTTTTTGCAGTTTCCGTTATTTGGGTTTACATTCTAAATTAACATATAAATGTTCTCGTATGCTAACATTTATAATTTTAATTTCACTAATAACTACGAATTTTAATTTCTTAGTGTAAGTTAGAACATAGAAATTGCTCGACACATGTGAATTGTTTTTACGTCTTATCTAGTTATTCTCTTGCTGAATATTAAGGGAAACTTCTTTTGCCGAAACAAATACTTTCAGGGGAAAAGGCTTTGAGTCTGCTGGCATGGTTTCTTTCTTGTATTAACTAACATAGAAGAGAATCAAGTTCGAAACCTCAGTGCAAATTCTTCTTCCAACAACTGTCGTTAATTTGGTAGAGAGATTGTAACTTTCATAAACACTGGTTACATTGATTTACTTATAAAGAATTTTTCCCTTCTGTCCGCAAGCCTTCGTGGTATAACTGGAAGCACATTCGACGTGTATTCGAAAGGTCCGGAGTTCGAATCCCGGCGAGAGCATGGTACGTTTTTCACGTCTTCAACATAAAAAAACCTAATAAATCTACATAGAAAGTGTTAGGTGTACTGTAATTACAGTATTGTTATGTGGGTTTTGAATCTCCAAAATGAGCAACCGCTTTCGCCGGGAATCGAACCACGGACCTCTGGAATACCGGCCCAGCGTGCAGACTACTACACCACGAAGGCACGCTAGGAAAGCGGGAGAAATATCTTATATGGTTAAAAGGGCGAGCAATGGCAGCCCTCCCCATTTTCGAATCTCTTGCCCTGAAAGCTAGGAGGTATTCTCAAATTTTCCCGAGTAAATACAATTTCAAGCTCCTTACAGTGACCACCAAGAAGGACGCCTTATTCTTCTTAGGTATACAGCAGTAGTATTCTATAATAATTAATTACCAGATCAGACTGGAGTAGAATATTACTCACTTTAAGATGGTTCATCACATTTAAATAATTTTCATTTAGAAGGAAACTGTAAAATTTAAACCTCTAACACCCAACGATATATTGGCATTTAATGAAAATAATATAATTTGTGAAAGTGCTTTAATTTTGCGTCAAAGCATATAATATTGTTTCTGATACTGGATATCAGATTTGATGCATTGTGAGTGGAATGTCTTGAAGAAGTGCCAAAATTTGTATTCAGTTTAATTAATTTTGATAATTTAGAAAAAATAGCAAATTGTCAGATCATGATTGTTCCACTGAATCTGAATTTACTTTTTGAAATCTCTGCAAGACGGGAATCTCATTGGACTTCACTACTTCTATAGCAGCCCATTTTATATGAATTACAAATCATTCTATTACTGAATATAGTCTGACTTCGCAAGAAGATTTATGCATAATATGAATTCATAGAATAACATTTTTGTAATTATAACCATTAACGAACTCCTACACTTAATGTAAATATAATCCAGTGATTTAAACTCAATTGTTTTGTATCCTAGATGGATAATACAACTTTATTCAATACTTGTATGTAAAAGTATTGTATTAAACCAGTGCCGGATTTACTCATGAAAGCTGAGGCCCCCCCCCACTTTTTTTGGGGCCACTCCCAGAAATTGCACCATATCCCATATAAAAAATGACTTGTATCCACATAAAGGGACCCAAATCTCAAACAACTTAGCATCGTTTCAAATCTAAAACCGGTCCTGTATGAAACATAATTCACTTACCAAAGATTATCTTGCTGAGGTAATTATCTTGAAAGTACCAATGATTATCCCGCTTAGTTATAATTTAATTTTGCATATAGAGTTATGTTCTAGTTTTTAAACCGTTAATTTATGCTTTAATTGCTACTAATGACTACCAATATATTTCTTTAAAAAAAAATAACTAGAAGTTTATTCAAGTGCATTATTGAGTACATTCCTATAACGATTCAAAGCATATTTATCCCCAAGAATTCTTCGATTTTATGAGGTAAGGTATTCTTGGAGTGCCGTATAGTTAGTTCGACTGACCATGTCCTACACATTCTCAAGCAGAGAGATGTTTAGAGATCATGCAGGTTTAAACGTCTTCCAACCATGCTGTAGTTCAGAAACAATAAATAAATGGCATGCATGTCAATTTTGAGATGTGTCAGTTTCTCTTGCATGCATTTTACGAAAGAAACTTATTGTATAAAATATTAACTTAAATAAATCTGAGATTAAATTAAATTTAAAGTTTATTTTGTATTTTGTCTTATTATGAAGTTAGAGTTCCTATGTGATATTTAATGTTTTATTATTTTGCACCACCAAATATTTTGATTTTCTTTTCACAGCTCTAGCTAGGACGGAGTAATGCTGTCACTTTGTAGTAGAGTCTTAAGATGATGGAAGTATTTAGAAGAAATGGGTATATATTAATATAAGACACAGATGGGATGCCTAATATTTTTGATTCAGCAAGGTCCGTAATTGCATCCATATTAAAGGTTTGCGGCCGCTGAAGTACAGACAGACAGCATGTCATGTTATGACTATACTAAGTCCCGCTCAACTACACCAAACCATGTGATATACATACCAATCCATAATGAACTATTCTAAGTTTGATGGGACATGCCAGGCCACAGGATTAAAACCAGATTTCCTCTATTCTTACATTTCTTTCAAAACGTGGTTCCAGGATGAAGGAGTTAGTGTTTCTCAAACTTTCCTTAGCAAAAATGCTTTCGAATACACTTTTTATAATCAATAACTTTTCTTTTGTAACTATACAGAAATAATTTAAATAATATGGTATACGATAGTAAGCTAAGTATATTAAATAGCACACGATGAAACTTTTTGTTTCTATTTATTATGAATTTCTTTGTTATCACAAGCACATAAAAAGTAAGTTAAGAAAATGGAATATACTTAAATTTAATATAAAATAAAACTAATTTCCAACATTCATTTATTGAGATAAATAAAACCTAATTTCCAACATTCATTTATTGAGATAAATAAAACCTAATTTCCAACATTCATTTATTGAGATAAACTAATAAAAATACATAACGTCAATAGATAATACATTTAATAAAAAATAAATTTCCAACATTCATTTATTGAGATAATCTAATAAATATAAAATAACGACAATATTTAAAAAAAAACGCGAATTACACAGTGTTTGGAAAATTAGATACCAAACGAAAAGTAATAAAACTGCAATTTGCAATCAATAAAAAATATTTAGTGTTTTTTTAATATTACACAATTAAATATCATATAATTATAGATTACAATGTTATATAGAAATGCTAATGTTTTCTTAACACTATTTTTTCGATCATACATTTCATACACTGTTTAAAATCATTAACTTTTTCTGCATACTATACAAAAAACAACATACTTATAAAATGTGCATTATTATTAAATTTAATGTATTGCTTTTTGCTATTACATATATCTAATTCATCTTCAGCAGTCATATTACGTACTGGTACCACTCTAATAATTTCTTTGTATTTTAAAAATAATGAACATGCCATAACAGCTTGAATTGTTGGTACTTCTGTATTGATTGTATTTTCAGCAAAACCAGAAAGTGCCTAACCGTTGTATGTTATTTTTGGTTTTATATGAATTAATTCTGAGAATTAACCTTTCATTATGAACACAATAATCTATTAATATGCATGATATACCATATATAGAACTTAGGACGTTATAACCGAGGTGCAAACTACCATTTAACCTTTTAATCACTCGCAACACATAAAACACCAAAACAGAACACATTTTTACGAACACTATATTCACCATTACCATAGCATTGTAGCTCGTTGCATTCAAATTTTTTAAATGATGTATCCAAAATTTTGGTGTCTTCTTGTAGAGCACATATTCACAAACAAAATTAGCAATGATGGACGAGTGTTGGTGTGGAGAAAACCAAAAGAGGAGCTTCGAAAGCAAAACTTAATATCAAATGTTAAACACGGTGGAGGAGGAGTTATGGTATTGGGATCTATGGCATGTTTCCGGTTTTGGTAAGATAGACTTTGTAGATGGTATAACGGATTAGTATAAATACCTTGACATCTTGAAGTGAAATTTGGCATCTTCAGCATAAAAGTTTAATATACAAAATAGTTTAAAATTCTACCAGGACAACGATCCAAAGCATACTGCGCACAGTGTCAGACTCTGCCTATTATATAAATGTACAGAAGTAATTAAGGCATCATTCCCAATCGCCAGATCTTAATCTTATTGAACGTATTTGGCAGGAACTAGAATTTAAAATTCGAAAACAGAGCGTATCTTCGAGGTAGCACCTGAGAGGAGTGATTCAAGAGGAGTGGCGTAAAATAAGTCCAGAAATAACAAAAACTACAACAACAAAAAAAAATCTGAGAGGTTTCAGATTTTAAATTACGTCCAAAGGAGCGTTTTGTTAACGTTTTGTGTGTTACTTTTATTAATTAAATATCATGTTCTTTGCACTTAAACCATAAAATTCAGTTCAAAGGCAATGTTGCAAAATAATTTTAAAATGAGTCTATCTTTAGAATTTCCGATACACAGTTCCGCGCGCTGAAGAGAAAAAGGTTTTTTTCCTCCGTAGAACGTTGCCATTGCTCGCTTTTAAATCGTTGAGTTTGTTAATTAGAAATTCGTTAAAGTTTTACAAATTATGAAATTGATAATAAAATAAATCGCAAATTTCAAATTAGAGCTTTCAGATGCCCTTATTCGCAGTAGGATTACGTATTTCAAAATTGGATGCTTTTGTATCATTGTTTTATCACAATGCGAGAAACATACATACATTTATGCAGATTCTTCATCATTTAATTTCTTCAAATATAATACAGGGCGATAGTATTTAGTGGCAACGATTGGAAAAGTGATACATCCTTTTAAAGAAAATCGCAAAAGGAAAACAATAGTCCTTTAGGGACAAAGCACTTTTGGACCAAAACCTTAAGGGGACTCGGTACTCCAATGAAATTACCGATTTTTGAATTTTTTGCTGGAAAAGTACCTTAATACCCTTACTACACTGAAGAGAAATTTTGAAATGATCTGAGGATAATAAATGCCATAAAAAGGTATTTAAAAATTTTGGCACCCCTTTAAATGCCACCCCCTCAGTGTTTTTTTTTTTTTTTTTTTCTCTCTCAGTAATTTACTAAAAATCAGTGTAAATGAAAACGAGTGTAATTAAATATGACTCCAACCATATATATATATAAATAAAAAAAAAATTAAAAAAAAAAAAAACCTCTGTTTATATGCATATACTGATTTATTTAAATACAAATTAAAGTTGAAAAAAATGATTTTTCACCTTTAAACTGGCAAGTTTTATATATTTATACTGAGCTCAGCAAATAATTTTATGTGTATTATCGGTCAACTTTGCTATGCTTATTCAAAAATGGAAATTATCTGTGATTAGACACGAACAGAAAGAGGTGGTGTAATGAAAGTGATCAAGTTTCTGACTGTAGCATTATTGAAAAAGTGCTGGAACAAACATTAAACTCTTCAATTAATTAAAATGCACATAAATTAATTTAAAATGCTATTTGCATACGAGAACAAATGGCTAAAATAAGAGAAGAAATAACAAAAGCTGCTGAGTGGTTTTAAATAAAATGTTTTATGTCAGTTAAAATTTCAAATTTTGCTTTTTAAAAAAATGAATAAAACGGCAAATTAATATTATTAATAATGATTATAAGCGTTTCAGAAAATATATTATAATTAATTCATGCATTAAAATTGTTTTGAGCGTGTTTAAAAAAATTAAAACAGGTTAAGAAAAATTCTACTTGCATTTTATGATTTTTTTGCGATATTTCTAACCAGAAAAGGTTTTAAACAAAAGCTTGTAATTTATGTTCATATTAATCAATTGAGTAGTGCTATGTTTTACTTTTTATATACATGCATTGAAATTCAGTAGTAAAATTTTTAAGAAATTTGAAATGATTTAATGACCATTCAGAACAGTTTACATTCTTTAAACTGCGTTTTCTCAGTTTGCAATTTTCCAATATATCCTTTTACTTAAAGTCCTAAAACTTGTTCAGATATGGACCAAATTATTTAATAATTTTACTGCTTATTTAAAATTATATACTAAATATAATCAAGGACGGGGTTTGAAAAATTGTGAAAAGAAAAATTATAGGAAGTGAAAATGTTACTGAAATCATATTTTCAGATTCAACAGAGAAAAATATATTTTACTTAAAAATTCTCGATAAACCACAGAATAACATGTTTTTCAAAAGGAAGTTTGTTTAACAATAAAATTTAATACCATGTATTAAGCCGATCTTGAGTTATTCACATTTACAGATAGAGCGGAATTTTTACTTGTAATGGGAATAATTAAATAAGCCTGTTATTTTTGTAAGTACAACGCTCCTTCCCCTCCGGAAAAAAAAAAAAAAAAGAGGAAATCTTCGGAGCGGTATTCATTTGAAGTTCTCTTTAACGAGGTGGGAGGAAGATAAGGCAGAATCTGCTTTTCAGCTATCCCAACGAACTAGAAACATTTCAAACTTGGCTGATTTCCAAAGTTGCGGCCGAAAAAAAACTATTTGCCCTCAACGGAATATTTTAATGACATATGAAACACACAGAAAGATTTTATTTATTTAATACCCTCGCTAATGCATTTAAATAAAATCAATTGTTTAATACTCTCCAATTATACGCATTTCAACTGTCCAGATCTCTGTTCGTCTGTAGCGATAATTTCAAATTAAAAGTATTTTAATTAATATATTTTTAATACTTTTACTGTTATAAGTAATACATAAGTGTAAATCAATACAATGCGTGTACATGCGTGAGTTGTTAATCAGGCTACTGCATCTCTTAAACTCCGTATAAAAAGTACTATACATATATATATATATGTGTGTGTGTCTGTAGTGATATTTAAAAGAGAAACAAGCATGGCCAGTAGAATAATTCTTTTATTTCTCGATCAAACACAAGTTTTATTGTAGATGAATAATCTTAATGTAATACTGATAAATTGGTGCTCAGCTCGCCCATTCTTAAGTAAAATTGAATTTTTTTTAAGATATTGCTGTAAGAAAGGAAGCAGAAATATAATACAGCTAGAGAAAGAAGTGGAAAGCGAATGCGACTTTTACAGAATGATTTGATTTAAGGTGAGCTTTACTTTTTATGGGTTGTTTATTAAGGTTTACAAATTAACATTGGCTGAGAATGTAAGTATTTGCGGTATCAAAGTTATGAAAGCATCATATGACACTCATTAATTTTGAAATGTCTCAGTTTAGAGAAATTTACTACAAGTGGTTATTGTTTTTAGGACAGAAAAGAGAAATATCCAAATTAAAGGGAGAGTTGGTAACTATGGTAAATTAAAGTTAGAATTTAGACTTCCATATTTTTTATCTCTACCTTTGTTTCTCACAAACACTTTAATAATTTAAATAAATGCATAAAAATACAGGGGCCCATCACCATGGCCCCTGTATACACTTCACAGCCAAACTCCTCGCTTAGAATACATAAAAAATGCCCAAAGAATTGCTCCAGTACGACCCATAGTTTGCAAGATAAATACGAAAGAAATATATGACATCATATCTGTCACATCGCTTATAGTTTCAGCATGATGGAGCATTTCAGCCCTCCTGTACGTTAATAGCTGGATATGGAATACCCAAATCGCTGGACTGGACATGATGGAGTCCGGTTTTATGGACGTCAAAATCACCACTGGTACCTTTGGATTATTTCTTATAAGGGTCATCGAATTGGTCTGCCGAGACTTAGTTACTACAGAGAGTGACTTAGTTGCTCGTCTTCATGCTGCGTGTGTTCTGGTGGGCACCACGCTGCAATGTAGTGAGTCAGCCATTCTGTAGTGTGCGCATTCATGCCTCGATATGTGCGGTTTAAAATTTGAACATCTTCCTATGTACACATGTGCATATATCGATGTTATTGTTTCCAATAAAGTTTTTTTCCCTTAACATAGGATATGACGTCACTTTTTTATTCGCATTTATCTCGAAAACTAGAAACTCTTACCAGGTGCAGACTTTTCGACATCTGTTGTATATTCTAAACGATGAATCGGGCTGTGGACCGTCTTGATGGGATACCCTGCTCTTAAGTCCGCAGTTTAATTCCCTAAATATTGTTAAATCAAGAAAGGATTATCCCGCACAAGCTAGAGACCGGCTGCTTCATTTTATTGTGACAAAACTGCGTCATTAAATGAAATAAGATGACTTGGTGAGAATTGCAACGGATTGGCGTTGGAGAGGACTGCATCATAACTTGAAGATCTGCTGCGTTGTTAGCAAGACGACACTCGAAGAACACACATAATGGTAAATTCCCCACATAACTTTTATTTCTTGATAGACAATGCACATTACAACTATGGGTGGGCTATGCACCTCCCAATTTTTGAATAGCTTATATCTTAAACAACGGACGAATTTAGGAAAGTAAACTTTGCGTAGCTAGCAAAACAGCAGAAGCGGCGAACGAAGAGAAGAAGAGAAAATTGCGACGCAATTAAGCTTTTATACGAATTCCATTTCAGATGACATGATACTTTAATGTACAGGATTTTTGGGTTCAGATTTCACCTGTAAGTGCGCCTCAGAACTGCAGGGAAAAAAAAATATATTGCTGTTATTTTTAGAATGAAATGGAAGTTAAAGGGCTATTAATTTATTATTTGAAAGCTAGATTTTATATTTTATGTACAGATTAGATATACACTATATGTATGAGTGAGAAAGAGAGAGAAAGAGATAAAAAATATATAAACCTAAATTTCAATGCAATTTAAATAAAAGCAAGTATTCTGTTCAAGAGACAAAACCCAAATTACATGCTATCAGCTGTATTAATTCAGTGACAATATTATTGAAATCAAAGCATAATCTCAACCGATTAGAATATTATATTCCGTTTAGCATAGGGGGCATAATGAATAATAGCAAAACAAACAAAAAGCACAAAAATACCAAAATAGCTGGTACAAGCAATCATTATTAAAATAAAATAAAGTGAGAGCTGACCCAAATCACCAGGCAAACAAGCCAATTATGATTTAACTTAGCATGCCTAGTATTTTAGTGCACTAAGCTGCAGAAAAATTATCATTAACGACATAAAGTAAGAAATTTAGAACTAAAATTTTACAAAGACCAAAAACTAAAATTCATAAATAATAAATTTCAAATAATCTTATAAATGCAACAAATGCTTCTTTGAAAGGTTTTGGTTTTAAAATTTTTTTAAGTGCTTTGTTTCATTTCTAAGATTATTTGAAATTTATTAATTATGAATTTTAATTTTTGGTCTTTGTGAAATGTTAGTTCTAAATTTCTTACTTATGATACATATATAATATATATACTAGCGGAAGTACCCGATGCCAGTTAAGTTAGATTGAGAGTAAATGTATCTAATAACAGAAGGAACGATACTGCTATAATCCTTCTCTAATAGCGATGCAAAAATTACGATTCGAAATACGAATAGTCAGACATTTTTTAGTCTGATGCGATACGGAAACTGCTGCAAACATCTATGCACCGCACGAGCAGATAGAGCAGAACGTGCTGCAAACAGGCTCATTTCCTGACTTATGGTCCGTGATGTTGTTATATGGTTTTGCAGGGCTGACCTCACAATATGACTGTCTCTCAGGTGGGCGTTAGTCATGGGAGGACGTTGAGATTCTGCATACCTTACAATATGACCCTCACCAACCCATTGATTCCATATTCGCATGATAGTGATTGGATGTCGACCAGTGCGACGGGAAAAATTACGGAACGATAATCTACACTCTCAGGAGGCAACGGTCATGCCTGTATCGAATTCACTTACTGGTAAGCAGTTCTTATTATTCGAGGCATAACACGGTATTCTGAGCAAATTTCGACTTTACAAAGTGCTTTCCGAAGGAGAAATCCACCACACAACTTTTCTTTTATGCAGTGCTTCAGATGTCGTTTCTCTCTCCTGCGTCGTCTAGATGCGCTGAAATGTTAATCATTTGCATGTCCCAACTTCTTCTTCCTTCCATGTAACTTTGACATTCGTCAGATCATTCCTTCCTGATGTTGTACGTAATATTTAAGTGCGCAGTCGGGAATCGGGTACATTAACTTCTGGTTGTAGACGTGGCTGGGTGGAAAAGGCGTTGATAAAAATGAATTGAAGAATCACCATCTTTATTTTTACACATTTTAAATCATCTCTTTTGCAAACAAATTATTTTTCAATCAACGTCGAATACAATAAATGTCTATGCAATAGGAAAAAAGATACGATATTGGCATGGCGGAAGCTGGGAGAAAAGGACATTTTTTTTCCCCTTCAATGGCGGGCACTTCAGTATGTCTGGATAGGCCACTAAAAAAGGCTAGATGCGGTGGTCTCTTTATTATGGAGGCACCTAATAGGTGGACCACCTTTGCCTCCTATGAAGGGACAGACAATTACATCCATGCCTTCTTCGGGATTCGAACCCGGGCTCTTCGGTATTGCAGTCAGGCTTCCCTAACCACTATACCGTCCGGGTGGCGGGGGAAACGTAGTTCCTCGCAAAGCCATATTTATACTATGTAGGTGGGTGCTTTCTGTAAAACTAAGCCGTGATTGGTTAATTTTAGTTTTAAGTTACCTTTTTTGAAGCAGTGTTATGTAATTTGGAATGGTCTCGAATTTGGGGAAACAGATTAATTTAAAGGGAGCGTATCTAGAATAGTTAATTTTGAGATCGCAAAAAACTACTTCATTCTTTTTCTAGCTCCGGCCACGCTATCAACGCTATGCTATTCTGCCTGTCTTTCTCTTATTCTAAAATGACGTCGTATCCCGTTAATATGTGTATGCAAGAAATTATCGTAATTCGTTATGATTGGATATCTATCTACTAAGACGGTTTTATGTGCGTTAAAATAAAGATTCAGATTCATTTGTGTCGGCGTCATCTGTTCGTCTTTCCACTCAGCCAGAAAGACTACACATTAAAAATATGACATGTAGATATACGACCACACAGACACACACATATATATATGTGTAGATATACGAGTATATACGACCACACAGACACACACATATATATATGTGTATACATAGGAAATGTAATTTTTTTCAGACATAACAAAATCTTATTTTTATAAGTTTTACGGTATCTTATATTTATTTATTCTCCGCAGATGAAATTTTTGCTTTTAAATATGCGCAGGAGGTTACTATTTTTTATTAGCCTTTTTTTTTATTTCCGTTATCGTTTTCTTGAGCATATAGGCAATTTTGTGGTTTTGTTCTTGAAAACAACATCCTTTTTTTAGGTCATAAACTACATTATTGTGGTTAATTGTTTACCATTGATTATTATAATCATTGACTATCTTCGCAGAAGACTCGAATGATCTGAAATTGTGAGATTCGTATTAGGGACTTCGACACTGTACTGTACTTGAGCAAAATTGAAGCTCTTTTGTGTATAAAAATTCTTAGTGAAATTTGCCCTTGCCTTATTTCTAGTTGCATTTGAATAACCAAACGCTTCATGAAACTGCTGTGGTCATTAACTTGTACGTTAAATTTTAATTTTTTACAAAAACAAATACAAACCTGAAAAAAAGAAAAAACTGCTTATCGAACGTGTGAAATATATTTATATAAAATAATTATGCATAATATATATTTCAGTAAGTTAGATTTGAGTAAAGACATTATCTAACTCATTCAAGTTTGCAACAGGTCAAAGTTCTCGGACTAAAAGGATGCTGATAATAGCAAGACCAAAAATGTTTTGGCAGTCACTTATTAAGAAGAGCTAGTTTAATTTACCACTATCACAAATCTTTATTTTAACATTCACATTCCTTTTATTGACTTTTGAGTAATTGGAGACATTTCTTTTAAGTATTTTAGTGAAGAAGCATCTTTTGTTTTCCCAGATACTTCTGTAAACTGCAATGCTGATGAATTCAAAATCTTTTTGTATAGAACGGAAATTATATTCCGTATAACGTATTCTTATATGTTCCTTGCATACTGAATTTCACGAACATGAATCAATGATTTTTTCAGCAGACCCGAAGCGTAAGTTTTACTTTTTGTTCTTTTTTACTTCCTTGTATTGGAAAGAAAGTAGTGTAATCGCGAAAAATTCGGGTATCATATTTCAGCGAAAATATCGATTTTGACCGCTCTCGAATCCATTTGAACGATTTGTTTTTGCTTGACATCTGTAGTACGGACAGCATAAAAGACTCTTTTTTCCAAAACGATTAGTAAAATGGATTTAAAACGGATTCAGAAAGGAATTTTTTGTGATATCTGTACGTACGTAAGTATGTATTAGGTATGCATGCATCTCGCATAACTCAAAAAGATTAGTCGTAGAACATTGAAATTTTGTATATGGACTGGTATAACACCTAGTTGTGGACTTCCCTTTTTTGTTGCAATCGGCCGCACCAAACATACAGAAATACATACACACACGTATAACATATATATAACAAACCCTCTTAAAAGGCTCGGTGAGCTCTGTTTTTTCATTCTTATAAGTTGGTAAATTGCGTTACGGTTAAGGTTTTCATGCCTGTAATTAAGATGCATGCAGTAGTTATAGAATTATCAACAATTTAAAATTTTAAGACTCTCAAAGCCGAATATGGCAGCAATTAGTCTTGCATTTGAAACTCTTTTATCATGATATTCTATCCTAATGTTTTAGCTTTTTTTCTTTGTTTTTTTGCCAAGTTTCAAGTTTCTCAGTCTTGTGCTTAAATTTATGAAAAACTTACTATGTGTGTCAACTCTTTCTTGCTTAGAATATCCTGGAAACACTGATATTGATTTCTTTTATTATACGATTTTATTAAAACTGGACTGTAATGCTGATGAATTTAAAACCTTTTTCCATGCAACGAAATGATATTCCGTATAATATACATTTTTTCGTACAGCGGAAATTATATTCCACATAACGTTACATATAAATTACTACTCATTCATTTAAGCTATTGATGGTAATTTCAAAACTGAAAACAGTAAAACCTCGGAAGAAACCCTTTTTGAGGTATTATTGTTTTCAATTTTAACGAAATCACGTGCGATGTAAATGGACATTGCTAACTGATGATAAATAAAATCTCTTTCATCTCCATTATTACATAAGTGCGTTGTTCAATAAAGCGTTAGTTAATCTTTTAAAATTTTATTTTATCTAGACTTCTCAAGAACATTTTGACTTTATATCACGAATGTAACAAAAAATATAGTTTATAACAACTTACAGGAACTCGATTCCAAAATTTTCAGTTTGTGCTCACAATCTTTTGCACTCAAAATATTGTAAAGTCCAACAGTTGTGAATCTTCGTGATTCTACAATTTTTTTCCTCTCTCTGTTTTTTTAAAAGGTTTTTTATTATTTCTTATTTTCAACTTTTTAATATTTTGATATTTCTCGTTTTCTGTCATTTCATGTTACAAAAGGCTAGGATTTTAAAAACGAAATTATTTTTGAAATGAGACTTAATTTTACTTTAAAGTAAAGATTTAGTTTTATGAGTTGGTAATAGAAATTAGAAGAATAACTATTTCAACGACTTTTCATGGATGTCCCATTTCAGCCTTTTCCACTTCAGAATTTTGGGATGTGCCATCGAAATTTGGGCAATTTTGGGATTTTCTTTTCGTTTCTATATGTTGAAACTAAGAATATAAAAAATGCAATTTTATTCTTTATTCGCATTATATAATTACTTTTCCAAAGAAAGTTAAAGAATTCATTCTTAAATTAGATTTAATTTAAGGCCAATCCTCAAAAGCTGTCATTTTTCACTTTCATTTAAGGTGTAGCATTTTCAAACAGTTTTAGCCTCGATTATCCTTTAAACAGTTTATATTTCAAGTTTATATATTGACTATATTTCAGAGGCCATATTGAGATAACAATTAATTGTAACCAAAATAAAAGTTTTCATATTTACTGTATTAATTATCAACATCAGTAACCTCTGTGTTATACCAAAATATTATCAGAACACGAAGCTTAAGGCATGGATATTCTTTGGGATATAATTTTACACGTGTTTCACATTCACGTGACTTTCCAAGCAATGTCGAAGCAATGTCTTTGACACTGAATAGAAAGACTGAAAATAGAATTCTTTTTACCTATTCCATTGAGAAAAAGAAAGAAATGGAATGATTTTAAAATATTCCTCGTTTAGGAAAGCCTTGTTTTTTATACTTTTAATATTCTTCCACTCTTTTTAAAATTAAAAAAAATATTTAATCTCCTCGAAGGAGTTCTAATTCCTCGAAGGAGAGTTAGCCACCTTCATTAGATGGTTAACTCTCCTTCGAGTAACTAGATGCCATCTCGAGATTTCAGATAACATGTTTTATTTATTTTTTACTAGGTGTACCCGCCCGGCGTTGCCCGTGCATTTAGAAAATGCAGATAAGTGAATAGCGCAGGAATAGTAGTGTAGGACATGTAGACTGTCTCTCTCTCTTCCCCCCCCCCACAAGCTACAAAAAAGAAATGAATTGTAATTAATCGATTTAATGTATCGTCAAAACAGCAAACTAACGCTAGAATAAAGAAATCAATTGTTACAATCGAACGTTATTTGAAAACAAATAATAATATCAGTGAGTCAAAAAAACCGTGATTAATTAATTATAAATAATTTTTTAAAAATTTTTCTAATTCAAAAATCGAAAATCGGGCTTCGAGGTCTGGTGGCCAGCCCCTTTGTGCTTCCGTATAAAAAATTCCAGGTCCCTGCGTGCGATAGATTTGGCTGGAGAGCTCGGTCAGACAGACAGACAGACACATTACACTTGCTTTTATTATTATAAGATAGATTTAAAGCAACTTAGTGTAGATAGTTTCTTTTCTAGCATTAAGGAGTAAATATAATAAGACTCAAAAACCGTAATTTAGATTTAAAAGTTTCCGAAGATTCTGTGGTTGAAAAGATCTGATGTGAACACTGCCTGACTTCCATGTACGGCCTATTAAATTGGACACATTTTTTTCCTCCAGTTAATTTTAATTCATTTCCTTAAATTATTGTAACTTAATTAACCGATTTCTCAAGGCTTTAATATCATATCAAAGATTTCACATTTTGAAATTAAATATCCCGGTCAGATTTTGTGTTCAAACTTCTTCTAATTTTTTTTTTTTTTTTTTTTTTTTTTTTTTTTGCACAATGAGTATAAAACGTTCCCAAATGTAAGTAAAAGAACCGGGGGGATCGCATTAAAATTAGATTTCGTGATTTGTCGAGAATAATTTTGTTTTAATTTGACATTGCCAAAACATGAATATTTTCGTCTTTTAAAACACTTCTGTAATTGAAAATATATGAGTACGATTAACGATTACGAAAATAAAGGCCCTAATATATATATTTGGTACTGCCGATTGCAATAAAAAAAGGGAGGTGAGCAACTAAATGTCATAGATATCACCTTTCTACAGCTAATAATTTTTGAGTTATGCGAGATGCATACATAGTGGGTGTGTGATTATGGCAAAGCCTCGAGGGCTATCTGCCTAAGAGGAGAAATGCCTTCGTGGAGGACTTTCTAAGGGAAACTGGCTCGTATATACGTTACACATGGGGGAAAAACCACGACAACAGCCCATGCAGCCAACCTGTTTGCGGGATTCGAACCTCGGACCGAACTACCAGTATTCAGCGACTTTACCGCTCGACCGCTGGGGGGCCAGATGCATACATAGATTCATACGAATGTATGACAGACGTCACGGTAAATTTTTTTTTGAATCTATTTTATGATACAATGGAAAAAAGTCTTTTTTCTGTCCGTATGTATAGAATGTCACGCAAAAAATTTTGAAATGGATTCGGGAACGGTCAAAATGGATATTTAAATTGATATGATTCCCGAAATTTTTCGTGATTACAATAATTCATTTACTTCGTACAAGGAACTAAAAATATAGGCATAAATATTGCACATATTGCTTGAATTTAGGATTTCAGCTTGATTTGCAATCATTACTTGAATCAGTAATGAATTTGACTAATAATAATAATAATAAAAATTAATTTGTGGTTCTTGTTGTTTTCTTAATGTGAGAGAGTTGAAAATCCCCATGGATAAAGCTCTTTTCGTTTAGATTTTATTCTATTATATATTTATTAGTTAGTTAGCAAATTAAATAATAATTTATTTTCCTTATTCTTTTAAATACATATTTAGTATGATGATGCAGAAACAGATGGCGCCACCAGAAGCAATACTTGTTCCTTTAAAATAATAGAAAAACAAACATTAAAGGTGCTGTTTGAAGATTTAATTTAGTGACAGCGGGCCTTAGACAAAATTTGAATTGGGATCACATTTATATCAATTGCCTCTAATGAAATATCAAATAGAATTTTTACTTATAATGGAGAATTGCAACACTAGTACAGTAATATTGTATAATAAAGCAGTTTTTTGGTCTAACGTAAAATGTATGTAATTATAATCCTTAATCAGTCTCTAAAACTGAAATTTTTTTCTTTATGAATTTAGTTCGATAATATTTTCACAATCTATCCATTCGAGGGTATCTTGTCTACAACAAACACCGCTAGACTTTTATTAGTATTATTAAAAAGTATTGCCTGTCCTATTGAATGTTTTAAATAATTTTACTGTATTTTAAAAAACATAAAGATCTCTATTCTATTGCATTTGGTACAGGTATACTTAAATAAATTCTTAACATTATTTCTGTATTAGAAAAAAAAAGAAGATGCTCTTTTTTTTTTTTTTTTTTTCTTTCTTTTTCTGTTTTTGTCCTTATATATATCGTTCAGATTTCGCAAATTTCGTCCCTTACTATTAACATAAATTTTATCAGTTCTTCTTCCGTATTAATATCATTGAAGTAATTTTTTTCTTTCACTTATATAATCTGAACAATGCGTTTTATATTATTCGGTTCGTATTCTTTTTTTTTTTTACTTCTTTCTTACTTCCTCTTCTGTCACACAAGGATCCAAATCATTATCATTTCTCTATTCATCGTGATATGACTAGATCCCCTTTTGTAAAAGCTTTAACAGTTTTTCTTCTTATTTCAAATTCCCCCTTCCCTTTTTTTCTCTCTTTCTCTCTCATTTTATTCTTTTTTTTTTTTTTTTTTTTTTTTTAAGCTGGCTTATGCTGATAGCTCATATTTGGTGTTACAATTCTCCTAAAAAGTATGAAACAAAATAAAATGGAAAAGACGTTTACGTTACTTGTGGCAATTGTTTTAAACGGCCAAACAGTGCACATACATAGTTGAAGTTAAGACACGCCGAACATGCCAATAACACGCCGAACAAATACTAATTCAGAAGTCAAACAACAAAAATCAGCGTTATATTTTCAAATTTTCACAGGACTAATTTTGATGGTTTTACCGAACCACCATCTTCAGCTGCAAAAGCGCAATGAATTTCATTTGCGCTTTTTCAATTGAATATGGTAAAATGCATTTAAAAATACGAGTACAATTTCCTTTTTAATAATTTGTGGAGAATAACAATCAGTTTAAACCCTTATATATATGATTGATCCGAATACATTAATCACCGTTCGCCGTGCAAACTCACTTCAGTCGGTCGAAGTAGGTTTAATTCAATCTAATAAGTTTAAATAAAATGCAAGAAAAAATGCGTATAATTTAATATTCCGTACAAGGAAGTCATGTGGTGTACATATCAGATTTTTTCTTCTAATGCAGCTAGATTCCTTAATATCTCTTTTCATAGAATATAAGTACTGAGCTTTTGAAAACCACTAATGAGATGACACATGATTTAAATGAAGCATGATGTATGAGCACCGTTTTGGGAAAATGTCCTTAGCTTGAAACAAATCATATTTGGAATATTTAACAAGATTGTTTAGGAGTTTTTGCTTTGACAGTTATATTTATTTCCTGGTAGTAAATGAAGTTTTCCATACGACAATATGTATGAATATGTATATTTCGATCACGTATATGTTAATAGTTGAGGTTTGTTGCTTGAATAATAATTGCTCTCTCCTCCTATAGAATTCAAAATTTCTGTATGATAAAACTATTGTAATACCTTACATATTTATCAATTACATATGTTAATGTTTAATTTAGTAAAGAGATATAAACAGAAAAAACTTAATAGCATAGCAGCAACTGTTTCCATACTGATGAAATATGAGATTTACTTGGCCCATTCGTTCGAAGCAAAATAAAAATGGCTTAAAAGTGTAGAGACGATGGCATGCTGAACGATCTGTCCTTTTATTGGCCAAATATAGGAAATCAGATAAGTTCGCTGGAAGAATCTAGAAGAATGTGCGGTAAAGGATTTGGTCTACCCTTCCAAAGAAACGTCACAATAGACAGAACTTTTATTTATGTGGTGTTGGTTTAACATTTGCCATCTGAAAATTGGCTTTTGTATGGACTGCGAGAAAAAGGAAAAGGCAGTATTTCTAAAAACTGTGAACCTCACTATTCACATTGTAAAAAAATGCAACGATATGCTCCTGCATAACAAAAAAGAGAAAATTATTCTGTGCATGAGCAACCAAATTATTATGGAACGAATGGAAAATTATAATTAACTATTTTTACAATACGAGGAAATCTAGTGATTGTCATGAATGGATTTACTCGGACGACACTCTCTCTAGAAATGAATGGATGTTCACTTGCTTTTTTTATAAGCATTTAAATGTAAAGCCTCCTGCTGGTTATTTCATATACGTGGTGTGTTATGATATTTTCAACAATGAAACAACGATCATTGTTTATTTTTGAGGCAGTGAGGCAGAAAAATAGTTTTCCGGCCTCTCCACTTTCTAGATTTGAAATATCTTCCTTCTATCAGATAATAAAAACATATAAAAAGATCACTAAGACAACCTGAGGTATCATCAAGTTCTATCATTATTTCACGGTACCTAATAAAAACTGAAACTATTCTCATTCAAAATAATATCTTGCTTTCATAAATGGCAAATAAATTGGTTTAACTCTTCTTACAGGTACAATTTTTAATGAATTATTTAAAAGTAATTTCTAGGGTAAAACAGAATTTATGTGTAATTGAAGCAACAAGAAGTCAAAGATAGCCTTATGTTAAACATTTCACGTGGGAATCTGGGGCGGTGCCATCATCACCTTTTCGGAACACTGAATTTAAATGTGTTTCATAAAAGGATACAATAATAAAAGTTTTTACAATAACATTTCTATTATTCAGTCAAAAATATATCGTCAGTTACTCTTTACAGTAAAACAATTGCAGTTGATATATTAATAATTAACAATGAAAGATATGATTCATATCAGAAACTGTCGTTCAAACTGTTTCAAATTCTAGAACTCTTCAGACTAATGATGCTCATTTTGTAAAAGGATTTTCAAGCGTAGTCTTTACCAGCGTTTACCGAACTATTCCGCGGAAATCTGGTGAAAGGTCACCATGAAGAGTCACTAAGTGTTCCAAGAAAAATCATGAAACTGAGCTTAGAGATAAACGATATAGTTTCAGCTTTTGTGTGTTTAATAAATTTTAGGTTCCTATTAAAAGAAATTGAAACAGAAATAATGCAACAAAGTAGTTTAAATTGCGCGTGTAATAAACCTAGTAATATTGCATGACACCAAATGGCTTACGTTGTAGAATGTACTTCTATTAGCGTTTCTGTTCGGCGCTCAGAAGTAAAAAGTGTTTTCACTTTTAGTATTTTAAAAAGTTTCGTTTTCTTTAGATTTTTCTTTTCTGTAATTCTATTCTTTTTTACAGCTGACAAGTAAATATAAAATTTTTACTAACACTAATAAATGTAGTATTTTTATCGTTAGAAGTAGTATTTTACTTTGATCAATATCAATACGCATCTTGGATTTCATGACGATTGTTAAGCCGACAGATGTAAGCGCAGATAAAAGCGCATATCGAAAAAATGAACTCATTTGATAATTTATTCTAGCATAAAATGAAAATAAAAAAATCTACCATTTTGTTTTATTTGTTTGCTGGATTTGTGCAAAGCAAGTTTTTCACATTAAGCTGCAACAAAATGCAAATATAGATTTAAATTTAAGGCTGCATCTGATATAAGAACTCAAGATTCTTACTTTGTAACTGAGATTAAAAGAATTTATCAAGAGCCTCGATCCCACCAGCTGCCAAGCGATAAAGTCGCTAAACACAGGTAGTTCGGTCCGGGGCTCGAATCCCGGTGAATGGGCTAGCTACATGAGTGTTTTCGTACCTTCCTGGCATTCCTCCTCTTAGACTGACAATCCTAGGGTGCTTTGCCATAATTAAATAAATCAAGCCATTCAAACACATTGAAGTCACTGAAAACTAAAAAGTTTTAACCTTCTATATAATTTATTTCATTAAATTAGTTTTAAGTATGATATTTTTTGTTAAACATAGAAAAATGTTTCTTTTATAGGTATAATGTAAAAATAGGAATAAATGTTTATTTTGTTTATCTAAAATATATGTGTTATCATGCATTATGATTAAAAACCCAAATTTATTCTAGTGTTTCTTAAAAAATTTGGAATTTGAAAAATTCTCATGGATGAAAAAGAAAATTTTTCTTCGCGGAGACATGTAAAGCTTTATGTAACTAGAAGACAAAAAAATATTGAAAAGTTAGAAAAAATACGATAAAAGTGCAGAATAAAATTAAACTAGTTATGCAATAAGCTAAGATATCTTTAATCTATTTAAAGTGAAGACCGAAATTGCTGTTGTGACTAGTCTATCTCAAACTTGTTCGAATTTGCTCATTATGGTTGAATGCTGAACTGAAATATATCTGCAATTTTTTATACAAAAATTAACTGTATTTATTAATTGAATAAAAGAATACCTATAAATATGTTCTGAGAAGGAAAATCATGAAAATTTAAGCTTTGAACCATTAAAGAAGTTGGATTTGAGACCCTCGGCTCCTCTTATTTGAAGATTTCATTTTAGTTTAAATACACTGGAAATTTGTGGCAATTTAGAAAAGAAGATAGAAAACTACGTTACTAAAAACAACTTAGAAGTTAGGTTGTGCTATTAGCGCTTTATATACGTAAATAATAATCAATTTTATTATTTAGTGTTATAAAATATACACAAGTCTGTTGAAAAATTTAAAACATATCAAGGAATTACAGAGAAAACTCTTGCGAACTTAACATAACGTCTGGGTGGTGCAAAGAGTTTCAAAAGTGAGCCACTTGAATCTTGTAAAAAGTCAGAAGTGGTGCAAAAGTAAAATTCAGTGAATTAAATAATTAAGAGAAAAAATACTTAGGAATTGCAATTCTGAGATTTACTTTACTGTTAAAATCCATTGCTACAATTCTGAAGGTGCTACTTGGAGGCAGAGAATGCTAAGCAAACTCCAAATGCTTATTACATCGCATCTGTAATGAAAATAAGTTTAGTATTCATTGTATTAATTTCATAAAATCGCTCCTTAATCTTGTTGCTAGAATTGCGTAGAGCTAAAGTATTTGAACTGTCTGTTTATTCACTGAGTAGCTGATGCTGATTAAAACCTTATGATGTTTTTAAGATCTGTCTGAGCGAAGTGTTCGTCTAAAATGCCGTTACGCCATAATAGAACATCGAACGCCTTCGAGTGAAGAGTTCATCAAACTAATTAAGCAATGAAACACTTCTTCTCTCCGCCGCGTGGGAAAAAAAAGGCAATTTATTGCGATTTTTGGCTATTTCTTATCGTATTTAGAGTAATGTACTGGAGTCCACCAAAAACATCATGGACGAAAATGTCACGGATAAATAAGGCACGGAGAAATCATCTTCGTACAAAACATTCTAGAAGAAAAGAAAGCAAAAAGAAAGAATCACATTTCTAAGACTCCGTGATAAATAATAAAGCACATATAAACTATGACAAGATGACAGCATCGCATATATTTGTTTTCGGACTAACAGTTTTGTGCATGAAGTTGTTAATAACTCTTTAACAAAGCAAACAAACCTTAAATAAAACAAAACTTAAATTTTACTAAAAGAATAACAGACTAACAAAGAGTGAAAGGAAAAAAAAATTACAATTTGATAGTTAATTAAACTATTTTAGTATAGGTTATGTTATGTTGTTACTCATCTTTCTTTTTCTAAATTATTTTTACATACAGATTATAATGAAAAACAACTAGTACAGTTTACCAAAGGAGATTGATTAAACAATTATACTTAATATTTAATAAAATAAATTTAAATACATTTAATACATTAAAGTATAATGTATGTGAGTAGCAGGAGTGCGACAACTCAACACGACTAACGGTATGCACGATAAGATGGACGATGGTAAATAAGGAGGAGGTGCTATAAGGTATTTCTCCCACCTTCCAAGCGTGCTTTCGTGGTGTAGTGTTTCTGCACGTTGGACCGGTATTCCAGAGGTCCGTGATTCGACTCCCGGCGCTGTTAATTTTTCATCTCTCTCGCTTCCAAAATATCCTAATGTCTCTACAGTGCTTCCGCCTAAGACTGATGTATCAACAAAGATGTAACCTTGCAATCATCACTCTTTTTTTTCCGTTTTTTAAATAGTCATTAATGTATCTCCATCAATATCTAAATAAAGTAATTTATTCACCTAAAGATGTGTGTCATCAGCATAGAAATCCCCTAGACCCCGAGTTCACATGTATACCCTCTGAGCGACTAGGGTTTTCGCTAAGAAAGCATAAATTTCCCAAAACCTACTATGAGAACATATTATTTTTTTATTTTAATGTAAAAACTCTCCTGGTATTACATACCTGGATTTGTGTACTTCTGATATATTGCCTTAATTTCTTTGACATATTTTAATATGCACGTATATATACGTTCTTACAAATATCACAAAATATATTCTTAGCCGTATATATATATACGGCGAACGCGCGCTGCTCAGAATCTCTGGCTCTCTAACGAAGTCAGCAGAACTTCAACTCTAAATACTTGTTCTTCTTTCATTTACACTTAACCGCGTTTGTAAAAGTACGTTCTGGCAGAAAACTGTATGCTGAAATTAAGAAGCGATAGGAAAGTGGTTTAAACTAAACATTAACTGTTAAAAACTTAGTATAAACCTTACAAATTAAGTTAAAAATATTCAATATAGAGGTATAAATATTCTTCCCTCCTTCTTGCTCTCTCAAATCATTATGCTAACAACCCTTTAAAATATGGAATGTCTGGAAATACGTCTGGTGTGTTATAGCCATTTACCACGACATTTTCTACGATGTTTTATACCATGATGTTTTAGAACTATGATGTTTTCTTCTTACTTTCTTTTTCCTGAAATGTTATAGCCGCAATGCTTTCACCTCTCAACAATGCGCTTTCGATCTCATACGAAAGAATACTACCAGTTATGCTGTAAAATTGTTACCAAGACTCAGACAAGAACTGCGACATTTCAAGAAAAAGTTGAATTAATGTTGAACTGATTCATTTACATGATTATATTTTTTATTGAACTGATTGAACTCAGAGTGATTATCACAGTATAAAGTAAATATTTTTATTTCTGTTTATTCCTCAGTAAAGAGGTTATTCATAAAAATATCGTGTCTATTGTATTTAATTTTAGTGATAAAGAAAATATATTATTTCCGCTATTTTGCTATGAGTACGTGAATCCTTGCACATGTACAGAAAAATTATCTTTTTCCAAAATTTGTTTTTTCCATTTCTGATATCTAGTATTAGTGATATGTATCACAACTACAGGGTTGTGCATAATATAAGATGTAGTATTGACAAGCAGAAGAAATGTATTGCAAACACGCGAAAAAGTCTTCGATAAATGCAATAACATTTACATCTATTTTTTATGATGTATTTTCTTTTACGCCTTTCTCTTTTAATATTTTATTCCTGGAAGTCAGGGATTTCCAAAGGGGTAGGTACAGACCTCCTGGAGGTCGATGATATTTTAAAGGTGTCAATGACTATCAAGGGGTCGATAGCCGAATATGCACCGCCAACTCACACGCATATTCAGAATGCAATTGATTACCAAACGATTAATTAAAATGATATTTATATATAAGTGATATAATATAATAATTATAATTGATATTCATTAAATATTATTGATAATAATTAAGTATTAATTACTTATTTATTAATAGAAAGCTATATCATGATTATCTTTCATTTTAAAATTGACTTGTTTATATCGACACTGTCAAAAAGAATTCCACTATTTTAATAAATTAATGTGATTGCCCATTATTGAAAAGAATTGTATTTTCTCACAAAATTTAGTGGGCCACTTGCAAAATTTAAAAGAAGATTTTAATATTCGCTTTCAAGACACTGAATATTTGAATGTGGCGGCATGGCTCATAAAACCGTTGTAGTGCGATATATCTGATATTGATATTATGATGCAAGAAGAGTTGATTGCAATGAAAGGGGATGTTGTAGAACAAGTCTTATTTATTTAAAACACAGGAATGCCCTAAGCTTGTGGAATTTAAAAGTCATCTGAGAGAAATATCACAAAATAATAGTTGTTACCGAACCAACGTCATTGACGTTTCCGTCTTTTTATCTTTTATTTATCTTTAAGTTAAATATGTACAAATTATTTGTATTATGATTATGTTATGTGTTGTACATTATGGAGAATCCTCTTTTAATATCAATTTCAGATCTTACTTCAACTGAGAATAAATTTTTAAGAAAGAGATTTAGCACACAGGTGTCAACGAGGGGAAAATCCGAGCTTTTACAATGTGTTGCAGATCTGATAATTCAGCAGCATGTGCTTTTATTCCCTTGCGATTTGCTCTACCTATTTGTTATGCAAGGATTTTGTCGCAGTACTTCATTGAATTCCACAGTGAGTCGTTGATGCTTCAGCCATGAAGGTTTTACTATTCTACTCTTTCGCTATATTCACCCTTTGGTGTCTTGCAGATGCGAAATTTTTCGAATTCACAGACTGCAGTAAGTTAATTTTTCTTAATATTACGAATGATGAAAATATTCCTGCGGTTTTAATGCAGTATTACTTTTTATATTAAAAAAATGAGGCTTGTTTAATTTTTATCGATTTCATATTCAATGTTTATATATTTATATATTTTCACTTCCAAGATAATGAACCTTAATTGCGTAATCAAGGTGCATGATTCAAGCTACCTGGATTAAAACTTGTTATATAACTGCGAAAAAGACATTAAAGCTAATGTAAAATTCAAATAAGATACTTTTTCTTTCAAAAAATGTTTTCAGATTTCAGTAGCAGCCAGTTAAAATTATTTTATAATACTAGAAATAACTTTAGCTACATTACTGCAAAGCACTCAAGGAATATAAGTCTAAACGAAGGGATGTCTTCGTGAAGAACTTTATTAGAAAAACTGGCTCGCACCGACGTTGTTTGTGGGTGAAAACCATATAGATACATTAATCAAAGTTATTTTCTTAAATATGTTTAAAATAGTGAAATTAGTAATAATTTATTTGTAATAAATTATGAATTTATAAATTCGAAATAGATTAATTTTTTAATTTTAGCAGAAATAAAAACCAAAATGTAATCGACATTAAACAACTGATTTTCCACAGAACACCTTTTTCATGATAGATAAACTTTTGTCAGCTAATTTCTAATCATCCAAAGGATATAATTGTGATCGTAAAGAATTTAAAACTGAGAATTTTTAATTAAGGTCACAAGTTTGCGGTTTAAAAATAAGTTGATATAGTAACTTTTAAGTAATGCTTCCAAGATTTCGTTAAAACATCTAGAATGTTTCCTGAAAACCATCTTAAGGAAAATATCATTTTACATACTATATTCTTCCTATTCATTGTAAAATATAAAAAAAAAGGATATACAAATGCATTCAATGTAAAGTATTCAAACAAAAAATCAATAATACTATAAAAGCTGTTTTTATATATTTCGAAAAATCTGACTTTATACATGGATCTTCACCAGATAATTTAACTTAACATATTTCTCAGCGCGACTTCAGTCATTGCACAATCAATAAATGCAGGGCAACTGGGACAAAGAAATATACATATATGCCTAAGGGAAGTATTACTTTCATGGAGGATTTTCTATACTTGATAACGAGGAAGATCTTGCTGCTCAAGTTTTCTCTTTGTCACTATTGATCAGGCGAACATGATGAATGAGCGCATATCTCTCCCCGAATAAACTGGTGGAATCTGAAGTCCACATTTGGAACTTTGGACGTAGAATTTTAAAGAAAAATCATTAGAGGAATGGTAGTTCCCTTTTTGTCGTGTTATTTAAAGATCCTTAAATAATTAGTTTTCTATATTTTTTGAAAAATTTGACTTTGATTTAGTGAATGTTTTCTGGTTGCTAAGGGCTGTATTTTGATGTAAACATATTTAGCATTTCATTGTTGTAGGTTTTTTGAAGCATACTTTAACGAACGAGAAACTGAGTGCCATTCATCAGTGCAATAAGTTGAATAAATAACATTTTCTCTTCCTCTTTTAGAATAGCTTATAAAAAGTAAGTAATGAAAACTGAGACACAGTGTTACCGTAATGCACGTAGCTTACGATTAAATCATCTTTTACTTTAACACTGGGTAAAACTTTTCTTGAACTATTTTGAGAGTAATTTCGATGAATAATTAATTGATAAGTTATTTGGAAATAAATGTGGAATTACTTAGAATAATAAGACAAAGCGAGGAAAAAAAGGAAATTGAGAGAAGGGAACTATTCCTAAGGGCTTTCTAAACTAGCATTCAACATGCTTTATGTAATTCCTATACGTACAGAATGTCTGTAAAGCGCAAACCGCAAATCAACCTTTCATAAAATATGAATTATCTAGATCAGGGTGTTCCAGTGGGGTATGTATTGCCTGCTGAGAGTCGAAGGACTTTTAATGGGGATCAAAGACGACCAAGGGGTTGACTGAAGATCGATAACCGAATCTACATTGGAAATTGATCAGCATAATCAAGATTCCATTTATTATAAAAACAAACTGTTAATAAACTAATAATTAATTTTTGATATAAATCCATATCATGTAGTTAGGAAAAAATAATAACAAGGGAAAAATATGCAAAAAATATTAAATACATTTTAAAAATCAATCGAATTCTTTAAATATATAAGATTTTGTGCAATAAGTACAATATGCAGTGCAAAGCTTTACACAAGGCAGTGATTTATTATAGAAAACAAGAAATAGGTTAAATATTTTTGAATAAGAGAATTAAGGAATTGTGCCTAGCAATATTTGTACCAAATGTTAAAAAAAATGCATCAATATATCCCGCGAAACCATCACATTAATTAAAATAGAACTTTTGCGCAGTAAAATCTTTGATTTTATTTCTGAAAAACTGTTTATACCTGTAAAATTAAAACTGATAATGATACAAAAACTAATAAAACATTAATCCGATATATCATTTTTTTCCAAAAACGTTATTCATATTCTTATCCATTTATGTTCAGTTAGTTGTATTTTGATTATGTAGTGTGCCGTATATCATGGAGAAAAATGTAAGGGAGGGCGATGAATAAAACCTTTCTTATAAAAGGCACTGTTGCAAGAAAATATTTGGGAATCCCTAGTCTAGACAATGGTTAGTATATCTATTTTGTTGCTAAGACTAGAGTGAGACGTCGTAGGAGAGGAAATTAGTAATAAATTTCATAAAAAGTAAGTTTTGGGAGAAAACAAGATAACCAATTACCATGTGAAATTTCCAGTCTCTGAGTATTTGAAACCATAGTGTGATTGATGTAAGCAGTTCATTTTAATTTTTTACTTCCTTGTACCATGTAAAAAGGAAGTATTGTAATCGCGAAAAGTTTCAGGCAGCATATTTCAACGAAAATATTCATTTTGACCGCTATCGAATGCAATTTAACAATGCTGTTGCGTGACATATGTACGTAAAAACAGAATAAAAGACTCTTTTCCTCCAAAAAAATTATAAAGCTGCTTTAAATTGAATTCTGCAGAGAATTTTTCTTGCCGTCTGTACGAACGTATGTATGTACGTACGTACGTACGTATCTCGCATAACTCAAAAACGAGTAGCCTCAGAACGTTGAAATTTAGTACATAGGACTGCTATAACATGTAGATGTGCACCTCGTATTTTGGTTGCAATCGGCCGCACCAAACGTATATAAATATATTTATATATATATCCACTCTGTTACCCGGCTCAGGGATCTCAGTTTCTTTACTCTTATACTATGTTTGTAAATTGTACATTTTTTTGCTTTAAAAATGATTGTATTATGTTGTTTTTATCTTCCGGTTAAGGTTTCTATGCCTTTCGTAAATCTGGAAGCAATATTTCTACAATTATCAGCAATTTTAGGGCTGTTTAAGTGCGGCTAAGTTTTAAATAACATGGCGGACATATTTATTTATGTTATGTAGGAAAAAGTTAAATTAAACTTTAAAATAAATTAACTTCTTTTTGGTACCGTGACAAAAAAATACAAAACAAACTACTAAACTTTGTGCTAAACACTGTACTCAGTAATCACAACTTTTAAATCTAAAAGACATCCAAGAAAGATATCCTCCCTGGTGTTTTGGTAGAATCACGATTAATTATGCACATCCACAACAAAATCTTTAACAGGCTATCTCTCACTAAATCAAAACTAATTTATATCTCCAACCTGAAAACACATAAATTTGAATACCAAAATCTAGAGATAGCCTTAAAACTTTAACATTTCAAATACCAAACAGAACTCTTCAAAACACCGGGGAAAGATACAATCTCACAATTAAGAAGTTTACTCAACAAAATCAAAATAAATTCAGCAAACCGATCGTATAGTCACCAACACTAAAACTTATTTTCTACTACAGCAATATAATTACCCAGGTTCGGTTGAAAAAAACCATGTTTCCGTTAGGATCACATGGGTGACCTACAGTAGACCACAATTAATACACACAAAAAAACATACAATATTAAAGATAATAAACACATTTATTGAAAATTCCCACACATTATAACTTAAGATAGCTGGCCAGACTACCCCTACAAAATCTTTTAAAGTCCTCATAGTTTTTTTCTTTTCATAACAATCTCAATTTAAACATTATTTCATTAACTCAAAAATCATAGGGAAACACGTCACAGTTCTTAATCATTTTAAGCAGGAACTCAAGAATATTAAACTCATTTAAAAAATTAATTATTCAATTTTTATCTACTTAACATGTCAACTCTTTCTTTAGTATTAAACATTCCCAAATTTAAAAAGATTATGTATCAAAATAAAAAGTCACTCACGAAATCGGCGTACCACCTTTGAGAGAATCAGGGAGCTGCCCAAATCCATTGATCCAATTTCAAAACACCGTAACAATAACTACTAAATCTTCATCGTTGTTTTCCGGAACCGGAGCCTTTTCATAGTTCATAGTTTTCAATTTGACTCAGGGAGCTGCCCCGATCTAAATTACAAATCCCGAAACAATAACATCCAAATCTTCATCGTTGTTTTCCGGAACCGGAGCCTTTTCATTGTTCCAGTTTAAAGTTTTCAAATTCCTCCGTTAAGCAGCACTTTCACTCAATCATCTTCCCGTTTTCGAAGTTCCACTGAAGATAAGAGAAAGAGGTCGAAACTGGAGACAAAAGACCAAAGCAGACCTCAGGCGATGACGACTTTCCATATTTCCACCTTTTCTAAAGCAAAATAGATACTCCAGCACGAACGAGCAGTTCAGACTGTTCCACAAATGGGAAAAAGAGATCTCAGCGTCGAAATTGAAAATAATAGGCCGCAAGAATTGCCGCCGTCACCCTCCGTACCCAGAATTCTCGGAGATAAAAACTTAACTGTATACCGCGGTCGACCACGGCAGAACCGCCGCGTTTTTCCTCCGGACCATCTCAGCACCTCACTGATTGCGGCCGACCCCGTAGGGGCCGCCGTCAAAGTAGCAAACCCCTAAGGCTCCAAAAAACCTCTTCAAAGTCTTCTCTAAAAATCGCTTTTTTTTTTTCAAGTCCAAAAAAAAGATTCCCTGCCTTCCGTGCAACGGCTTAAGAAACCTCGGTTTACCCACACCAAGAAACGCCTCAAAATTACTATTGGTTCAAACAACACTAAAATTAAAAAATTTAGCCAATCTTACGAAAACTAGGACTCCCTTTCGCCAATTAAAAGAAAGGTCATAAATCGCCACTGAAATTCTCAGAAATTCAGAACTTTCTACAAGAAGACAGACCCTTTCTTTCCCACGCAACAGAAGAATGTTTCCAACCTAATACTCTGTCAAAAAATCGCCGCCCCTTAGAACTATTCGCCTCTGGACGAGAAAAACACGTGTTTTCAACCCCCGCGAAAAAAGGGGAAAATGCAGCTGGACAGTGACCTCTAACCTCCAAAGACGCCTACGCGTGAGAAACGGAAATACAACCGCGCCCTTTTAACTGTAACAACTATTCAGCCAAACTTAAGGGAGTTTTGCCGTAAAGTTTAACAATATTAAATATTATACATTAATTTAAAAATAAGCTCAATACAAATTCATTAAGCACAATAAAATAATATAATAACTAAGAATACATTATGCACAGTAAAATAATACGAACTACTTATATACAACAAAAATACATAAGAATTTTCCTTAACAATTCCCCCACGGAAAATACATAAGAATTTTCCATAACATTTACATTTGAAGGAGAAGAATAGTAGATTTGTTGCCAATCTAGAGAGACTAAGCTTCGCAACAACAAAGATAACGCATTCATTTATTATTGCGAATTAAATCATGCTTAATCCTTTCTGGAATTTTTTCGATGAAATAAGTGTTTATGATTTACTTCGTAATTTTTAATACAGATATTTTGAGTTTTTACGTATTTTTGCCTTGTCGCGAAGGGAGAACTGAATGAGTTAAATGAGAAATACTAAATCGTCTGTGAAAAACTGTTTCTTTCTTTTTTTTTTTTTTTTTTTTTTGTTTGCTTAATTTCTTTTATATGTCATTCTAGCTTTATTATAGTATTTGAACAGAACATGTGGCGACGATTAGATAATTCTTCAAATGATATAAGGATTAGATAATTCTTCAATGATATTTTGTGCATTTTGAGGTATAATATGAACGAAATATTAAGTGAACCTAGTGCCAGAGTGTCGCTATGCTAAACAAATATAGTGAATTTTAAAGAGTGCATTTATTCTATTGTGGTTTATGCGCTGTCGACGAAGTAGATTTAATTCAATCCATTAAGTTTAAATGAAATGCAAGAAAAAATGCGTATAATTTAATATTCCGTACAAGGAAGTCATGTGGTGTACACATCAGATTTTTTTAATTTTGGCAATCTGCGAGGACTACTTGTGGTCCGTAAACCACGGATTGAGAAACGCTGCCTTATGATGTTGCTTTAAGCGTAAAATTTATCGAACCCTCTACAATAAAAATCAAACTTAGCTTAAAAGAACTTAACTCAACTGAAGATCAGCATCCAGAATGCTGTAAAAAGTACCCGCTAATAATTTTGAACGATTATAAACTTAAAATAATTAATTAAAAAAATAAAAGACGTAAAACACCGTAAGAGGTAGAAACTTCTGTGTTAAGGAGAAAGGCTACTTCTAACGCTAACCGTAGCAGTTTGGCGAAAAGATTTATTTATAATTTTCTTTTCATGTTTATCCATTGGTTTGATGTTTTCCTTCCAAATATATGTAACTCTTAAACAAAAAAATGAATTTTTTGTTAGAAAAGTTTCTATATAAAAAAACGTCAGATGTAGGCGATTCTTCGGGGACTAGAATTCAAACAAATCTCACAATAGTTTTATACATTCTACTAAGTAAGATATATTTTATGTAGAGTGCATTTCTTCAGGAATAGAACCAATAAAAACAATACCTAGTCAATTTGTCTGTTTTACTACGATAGGAAAAATAACATTTAAAGGAGATAAATAATTTTCTTTTCTTTCATTTTTTTAGAATAGTATTTTTAAACAATGAGTAAACAAAAATGCAAGTCTGAAAAATTATTAAGATGTACGAAAATAGTCATTCTTTTCTTGAGAAAGGGCCTATAATTTACTTTTCTTAACACCATGTAATCTAAAATAGAAAAAAAAACTGTTTACAAAATTTTCAACATTTAATGTACTTTTTCAGCCAAAAAGGATGGTATCGCTGAAGTGACCCAGTTCGAAGTGTCTCCAGATCCTGTGGATTTGAGGAAGAACATGACCATCACTTCACATTTGAAGATTCTTCGTGATGTGCCGATAGATGCGAGACTTAGGACTCGCTATTATAAACTGAGAAAAGTTTTCGGTGTTGATATCGATGTACCCATCCCCTGCCTTTTCGGAAAGTTTGGATCATGGTATGTTTATAAATGTGCATTTCCAGCTGGTACAAAGTTATTAATTGATGTAGTAAAATATCATGTAATCGATGTAGTAAAATATCACAAACTTTACTTTTGCAACTATATCAAATTAATTATGAAAATTAAGCAAACTTCAGTCTTTAAATTGAGCTAGTTATAAAAAATATTATATTTTTCGAGGTCATCTAATGAAAATGCGAGGGATGTTTCAAAAATTCTACAAACTGAGTTAGAACGTACTTAATTCTTAGAACCTTTCCTTCTTTAAATTAACGAAATAAAGTAAGAGCCTGAAAAATAAAAATTTTAAACTGCGGAATACAGTTTTCACTATAAAAAGGAATTTACTATTAAAAATTCCAAAATAGATTATGTTCTAGTTACATAATGCATGGATTACCTTTTTTAATAAAAATAAAACTGTATTCGTTAATGTAAAGTATGAGTAGGATATATTATTAATATGATGAAAGCTTGAGAGGGCTCAAATTCTTCAAACAAGGAAGCGTTTTTGTAATTTTGACAAAAATATTAAACGTATGGCTAAGGAAGTAACAATGGTTAGCGAAAGTAGGTTTATTAATTTTTAATTTTTTTGACAGGAATTTTATTAACAGAGAAGATAAGAGCTTAAAAATTAAATTTAATGAAAATCCAAGTAATTTTGTGAGTCATTGCAGGATGGAGAGTTAAAAATACGTTGCGAGTCCCAAAATACCATTAGGTGTAGTTTCTTGTGTTGCGAGCAATATAGGGGAATAAACCTAGGGGGGGGAATTGATGCAATTTTTCATACAAAGAGACATTAACGTTGGTATGAGGAATTAAATGATTTTGTACTTCAGAAGATAAAATTTGAAATATTTTTAATTCTGCAGTATTTATAAATTCAAAATTTATATCTTAAATCGAAAACTAAAAAAATTCCTATTTTATTTTTGACTGCCTAGAGGGTATTTATTTTACAAAAAAATTTGGGCATAAAAGAATTTTTTCCCTAACGGCCGGAAACTGCTAGCTAAGACTTCACCAAACATTGACAGTCTCATTGGTCATTTAGCCGTCTCATTATCGAAAATATTGTCCAGGTGCACAACAGCGAGCGAACGAATAGTATCCCCCAGGAAAGAGGAACTCCATCCAGTTTTGATACAGATCCTCTGTGAGACGCATCCAAGGGTCTGCCATCTCTTTCCACTTACCTTTCGAGATGACTTTCGGATCAGCAGTATTTTCAATGCCTCCCGCCTGCCAAGACACTATACATTAGAGGCATGATTCCATGCCTTCTTCAAGATTCGAAGTCGGGCTCATGGTATAGCCACCAGCTTCCCTACCACCATGCCAACAGGGCGGCCGGACAACAAAATCCTGAATGTTCTACTTAGGTTCCTTTAAAAATTTGGAAACTTTTAAAAATATTTTGATGGAATTAAAATAAAATTGAAATTTGCTAAAACACTATATGACAATTGAGAAATAAAAATAATGAAATCGATTTATCTGTTGAATCTTTCTAGCCCAGAAGAATTTTAATGTGCGTAAAAGCGTCCCTTTCTTTTCTTTCCGTGAAAAAGAGCGATTTTCTTTCTACTATTGGTGATATGTATATGAGAAAACCAGATTTTCTCTTATATGATCTGGAAGAGAGAAGTTAGATTGTTTAATGATATAACAACTGAATTACTTAAAAAAGATAGCGAAAGTATTCAGTTCGAATAAATACATTCATAACTTTTTGACATTATCGTATAAAATTATATTAATAAAAAAAACCAGTTTTAATAACAGCAGGTTTTGTACTTTTAAATCGTAATTCCTATTGATCTTTATTTACAATATAGCACCCTTCGACTTTGTGACTACTTAAAAATGTTCAGAGACCAGGCTGAACCATTTTATCCAGAAGGAGTAGAATATAAATGCCCAGTCAAGGCTGGAGATTATGGTGGTGACAACGTAGAAGTTGAAATTCCAGACATAACTGCTATTGGTCGTTATATAGCAAGGGTAAAGTAAAATATTCCTTTTTATTATGTTAACATATTAACATACAACTTATTCCATTAAAAATGTTAAAATTAAATGCGTATGCTAAGCATACGTACCTCAACGAATAAAAAAGCAATTTTTAATCACAAAAATTTTGGGAATGTTTTGGCACACTTAGCATTCTGGTTAGAAGTTATTTGTACATTATGCTTCTTTTTTAATTAGCGATGTTCAAGAACAATATCAGAATACTTAATATCCAAGCAAGTGTAATTCATTTCTTGAAAAGGAAGAGCTCTAAAAGGACTGTATGAGGAATTATTCTCAGGTCTTAACAGAAATTCAGAAGGGTGCAAACGACTCTTTATTCAATAACATGTAGTTGAACAGATGGCCTCAATTGGGTTCACATGTCTTCCCGCTTTACACAAACAGGTAATGTTGAACTTAAAAATAAAATGTTAATAAATTAGCCTAACAGCTTACAGGGTAAATTAACGCCCAGAAAGGCTCTGACTTGTAGAAGCCGGCGTAAAGTCGAATGACTAGAAGCACTCAACGTCACAGAATCCAATCTCTTGTAATTCAAAATAACAACGTAGCATTCAACATAACATACTCTAAAATCTTCACTGAAACAGTACTTCTTTCTCCTTCAATTTGAAAACACGCGCGCTATCTCATTAGCATTCTGGCAGTAGAGTGAAAACGAGATTGAAAGGAAAGTTGCTTTAACTAAAAAGTAATTGTTAGTCAAATTAAATAAATCACCACAAGCTAAGGACAGACAGGATGAAAACAACTAGATAGCATAAACATTCCCTACACATATGTCATTACATTTAATCACTTTTAATCCTAACAATTTTGCCGTTGCATTATGATAATTTGCTTGCATTATTCGGTATGGGGAATATACTGATGAAACAAGGAATGGTGAATTGTTAAAAAGCTACTTAGTTTTAAGATGTTAAACTCATTTTGAAAAATTCTTTTAAACTTAATTTTATAAAAAAATTAAATTAATTTTAAAACAATCATTCAGCACAGTCAAAGTCCTGACAGAGTCTCTTTAACAACTGCAGGTCACAAATACCTATCTTCCGAAGAAACTTTATAAATTCAGCTACAAATTTATTTAACTTTTAATTAAATTTTAATATTCTATAGAGATTTTTGGCTAGGCTTAGTGATAATAGAATGCTTCATCAATTGAGTACAAATGTTGATAGTCATATAACAGGAGGTATAGCAACTCAGCTGGTGGTGTAAGTAAGTAAACTTGATTTTTATCTACTTTGAGGCAAATATAACATTCACTTTAAATTAATAAATATTAAAAAATGAAGGCGTCTTTTTGAACAAAAGTACTATCATTTGTCGGTTTTGTACATGAAAACACGTGATACATTATGTAAAGCGTGGCTGATAAAAGAACAAACGCACAAAGTTGACGAAGCGTGGCTGATCAGAGGAGTTAGCTGCTTTAGCCGTTGATTCCCTCTTCCAAAAATTTCTTCTGTTCAACAAAGTTACCATATTAGAATGTTATTTTCTTTGTAAATGCAGCTTAATATTCAGTGTTAATGAATAATGCTTTAGATAGTTTATTTTGACACAAAGCTGTGCGAAAGACTGAGTATAGTATCTGAAAAAGAAGAAGCATTTGACCCTAATAGAAGCAGTTTGGTATTTAATCTATATTTAGCAATTATGTTAAATATGCTCACGGAGTTGAATGCTTTTCAGGAAGATAGAATAATTGTTCAATCATACAAGTTTATATTCAGGGGCTAGGTGTAAAATACTCATTTTTTGTAAAACATATAAATTTTTCTTTAAAAGTGATGATAACAGCTAATGATTTGTCTTCGATGGAAGTGATTTCCAGGATTACTCAAAACTTCCATATGTTGGATAAGTAGCTTTCAGAGTAGTTTGCCATATATATAAGGCGAAGTAATGAGTTTACCTGGAAAATTTCAGAACATATACAATATGCGTGATTCTAATCCTAGTACATCTAAAAATACGCGTCAACGTACGTCTAAGAATGTGTTAGTGGTTTTGGACAGCTTGAAGGCTTGGTTTTTGGTGGGAATTTTGTTCCTGTGCATTGTGGAGTCATTCATTATGTAAAAGGAATTTTGTGCTAAACTAAGGAATGTTGTTAGATGTGGATGCTTTTTATGATCTAAAGTTATTTTAAAAGTAATGCAATATCCCATTATAAATTATTCAAGCAATCTTAGAAATATCGTGAGAACTAGTTAGGAAAATTATGATGTTACTAGAAAGAACATGTTTCTGAGTAAGTGAAATTACTTGAATGTGTCACCTCAAGTATAGGAATTAATAATCTCATTAGTTTAATTCCCGAATAATAAAATATCGCATTTTTGGACATACAGATCGACGCTTCAAGCAAAAATATAGCCCCCCAAAATATCCAAATTATTCGCTGGATGTATATTGACTTCTATTCAATATTTACCGACCAAATTAATAGTTAGCTTAAATAAAAATGATTAAATTTATGCTTACTATTCCAAGCATAACATTAAGTAAAAAAGCTGATGTGCACACCACATGACTTCCTTGTGCGTAATATTAAATTAAACGCATTTGTCCTACATTTAATTTAAACTTATTTCCTCGAATTTCATTAGAGATATATCTCTCATTCAATTAATTCAGTTCTCACATTGCGGAAAGGCAAAAATACCTAAAAACTCAAAATAGTTTCATTAAAAATTGAAAGATATAGGAAAACATAAAGAACCAAATACAGTTTAAACAATTTTTACAATTAAAATTACAGTTTCTACGCAAAAACAGGCAATTCGGCCAGCAGGCAAGAAGGCAGATTTTTCGGTGCACAAAACTAAAAGTTTCGTTTTGGTTCCACTCGGCAAAAGACATTGAAGGCGCAGAAAGAATTAGTTTCCTATTTTGCTAAGTTTCAAATATAAACAAATATGGCTGCTATGGTAAAACAATTAGGCTTAGCCGCACTTAAACAGCTTTTAAATTGTTGATAATTTTATAAATATTGAATGCAGATTAACTAAATTCATAAAAGGCTTAACCGGAAGTTAAGAACAACATCATTCAATCATTTTAAAGCAAAAAATGCACAATTTAGCAACATATAAGAATGAAAAATCTGAGTTCACTGAACCGAGTAACAGATTGGGTAATTGGGTTTTATATATATATACTTTTGGTGCGGTCGATTGCTACCAAAAAGGGAGGAGCACAAGTACATGTTATAGCAGTCCTATGTACAACATTTCAATACTCTGAAGCTACTCGTATTTGAGTTATGCGAGATACATACGTACGTACAGATATAACGAAAAAATATTTTCTGAATTCATTTTAAAAGAGTTTTATAATTCGTTTTGGGAAAACGAGTCCTTTCTTCTGTCCTTACCTACAGATGTCACACAAAAACATCGTTAAATTGCATTCGATAGAGGTCAAAATGGATATTTTCGTTGAAATATTGTGCCTGGAATGTTTCGTGATTGCAATAGTTCCTTTAATTCGTACAAGAAAGTAAAAAAAGCATTTTTACATATAAAAAAAAAGAAAAATTAAAATTTTACAAAGAGAAAAAAATATGAATAAAATAGAAAATGTAGAAAAATAATGTATACTATTACGTGCTACTGAAGCATGTCAAAAGTGAATTCTTGCAAATTCACTTATATATTACTTAGATATATTTCGTTTGTTTACGGAAAGCTAATAGATGTTTTAAAATATTTTTTCATAAATATAATTTTATTAACATCATGATTTTAAAAATTGAATAATTTATTTTTTGAAACAATTTTTCTGAAATGAATTACTTGATAATTAAATATTTTTACAATCGTTTTAAATGTTTTTTGTAAAAATCAAGTCATTTTTTAAAATGGAAAGGAATTTGTCTGGAGGAAATTTTAATTATATTGATCACAAATTAAAGAATTTCTTTTTAATTTTGAGGATGCATGAAAGACAATTGATTTTACACATTACTTGTCATAAGCAAATATAAAATATTACATGACAGGTAAGTTTATAAAACATTATTTTGCGTTCTACTTTCTGATAAATTAGTATTTTTCATGTACAAAGTGATAATCGAAGTAAGATATTAAGACTAACAAACAATAGTCTTAATGATTACTAAGCAGTAAAAATACTCTTTTCTTGTTAAATGCGGTATGACACTTATAACCCTTTGTATTCTATATTTAATTTTACAGGGAAGGTACCGAACTGAACTGGAATTAGTTATTAACCGCAAAACGGAAGCTTGTTATAGAATTCTGACTGAACTGAAGTAATTTTTATAATAATCTATTGTGATACCATTTATAATAAGCTAGAGTGTATGTTACTCAGAAGAAATGATATAATAAAATTATGAATGTACATACATAAGCTATAATAAATGGTTTTTTGTAACTAAATATTTATAATAAAGCTACTTAATTCAAAGTTTCTGAGTGGATTTTTAACATTTCTCACAAAAGATACATAAATTAATCAAACTATAAAACTCACGAATGAGATTCATGTTTTCCAGAGATCTTCAAGTCTCAGGTATCTTCTAATTTTCGTGCGTAGATTTCTCGATTATACGCTCATTGTCTTTTTTAGTATTGATCAGAAATAATTACTCGACACGTGCTTCTATCAAATCTATCTTGTAAATTTAAACGAGAGCTGTTCTAAACGAACGTAGAGGAAATCACTATTCGTAGTTCGAGTAATTACGCCGTTTGCAGTGACATTCGTTTTCAAAAGCATCTGTTTTGCATTTCACTCGCTATTTCTAGAAACTCTGTAGCTTCTTAAACACAAGTTGGGGACCATTTTAAGAAAATGTATAAAATGGCGGATGTGTCATCTCCCGTTTTTTGGCCTTTTAAAGATGCATTCCGCTTACAAAAAGCCCAGACATTGAAGCTTACAATGTCTAAGCTGTATGAAAGAAGATGTAGAGACTTCTTATCAGTTTCTTCCAGAGATTTCATAGCCTATCATGTCAGATGTGGTTTAGCGTTAACCTGTCAGAGAAGGCATTTTTCTAAAGCATTTCTTGCAATTTTTTATCGCAAAGGGCATTAAACCAGAAGAGCTATTAATTTCGTTTTGTCATTTTAAGTCGGAAACTTTAAATGTCCATTTTTTAGATTGTTGCCACCAAATATTATCACCCTGCATTATATTTAAGGCAATTAAATACTGAAGAATGTGCATGCATATTTCTCGCATTGTAATAAATCAATTGTACCTAGTCCCATCGAATTTTTAATAACGTAATTCTCCACTGAATATGGGCATTTGGAAGTCCTAATTTGGAATTTAGTTTTATTATTGATTTCGTATTTTGTAACACTTTAAAGCATTTTTGATTATCAAACTCAACGATTTTAAAGCATGCAATGGAAACTGTGTACGAAGAAACCCCATTTTTGTCTCCAGCGCGCGAGTCTGTGTATCGGAAGCTCTAAAGATATACTCATTTTATAATTATTTTGCGATATTGCTGTTGAATAGAATTTTATGGTTTACTCGTAAGTGCGAAAAACATGATATTTAATAAACTAAAGTAACACACAAAATGTTTAAAAAAAAGCCCTCTTGGGCGTAATGTAAAATTTAAAAGCTTTCAGATTTTTTTTTCTTTTTTGCAAAATTTCTCCTTGTAAAATATTAGAATAACAATCTACATTTATAATAACTACATTCTCTGAAATTCAAAGTTGCAGTACTATTCGACAACGAAATCAACAGTAAGTTTTTCGAAGATCCAGAAACTTGAAATATTTTTGGGAGGCTGAAAGTTGCTGCCTGTGATTTTATGCGATGGACCGTTGTTTTGCATCAAAATTTTATCTAGGATTCGCCAATGTTAATTATTATGTTCAAGAAGTCAGATTCTTATTTTAATCGATGAAGAAACGCCTGAAGGTCCTAATCGGAATGATGCATCTATTCTTCACTGAATAAAATCAATATGGCACCCATTTTGCATATTTTCAGGAGCTTTTTACAGGTGCTTTTAACTGGTGTACGTTTTCATATGCTTTTCTAAATTGTGAGATATTTTGTCTCACCAGTATTAAATTTAGCTGTAAACACCGAAATCAATTAATGTATATATTTTGCCAAGAATATATCATCTTTAAAATCTTCTTGATATTTGCAGACTTACAGCAATACACCTTTCCTTTCACTCTTACTTAAAATGCTTGATAATCTGATTAGAAGCATCTGTATCCTTCTTATCCACCACTGTAATAAATTCGACTTGAGCAAACAAACTATAACTGAACGTCGGTTTCTCTCACAGTAAAACAGTACGATACAAATTATTTTCATAGGCGACAAGTCCAGATTCGTTTCCACATAATGAGCATAGTTTTGCCAACGCACAAACTTTTGAATATTTCTCGTAGCTAGAGTTTGCTTTGTTTTAATGTAAAGTATATTTCCAATTGGCCAGAGACCTCTGGAAAACGCACCGGCCAAAGAACAGTCGAACACTCTGTGTGTTGAGGAAACGAAATGCGATCATGTTATCTAGCGACTCAGTGTTATCTAGCGTTCTATCTATGTTATCTATGTTATCTGATCAATGTTATCTAGCAACGCTAGAAAAACATTTTCCAAGAAACAAGCTTCTCGTTAGTATTTGTTTAAACGGGAAGATACTAGCTGAAACAGTTCCCTTGGAAGCTGTATCGCGGCTACGAACACGGGAATTCTGCGTTTCTGGCCAAAATGTTGTGCTGCTCATGCTCTGTCTCGCGCAGGTCTTCGCCAAAGAAGCGGTTTTAACATATTAGTTAGCTCGGAAAAGTTTGATTCATTGTTAGGATAGATCTGAGTGCAGTTTAAGGCAGCATAGAAAACAAGCAGTTTTCAATTTACCTGTTGAAAGGTGGGACTGTGTTGAAAGATAAGTCACAGCCACAGGCGCTAAAATTTCACTAATGTAACGGTGGTTGATCAAACTACAGGATATGAGAATTAGAGGTGTATAGGATGTGCACCCAATGACACTCCATATTTTGAATCAAAGTGCTGGGTCAGAAATACCAGCTTCCAACGATCATTCCTATCAGTGCTTTTACACTCAGATACAGCCATCACGATTTGGTAAGCAAGAGCAGCATTCTTTGGAAAGATGATGGCATGCCGTTGATACGCCCATGTGCGTCCTGGAATGCATCACTTTAGGTTCTGATTTCTGCGCTATAGCGTAAGGGAAAATGAAGCAACCATCGCCTGGCTGATAATCCGTAGAGTTGTAGGCATCATTACATCCTACGTAGTATTAATTGGTACTGAGCAGCCAGTTAGCTTTCTAACCGATAGCATGTGACGCAGCTGTATGATTTCTAATAGCGATAGAGACAAAGTATCTATCATATCAAGTACTGTAGAGTGGAGCTGCTAAGATTTCGCACGTTGCTTTAAGTCTTGACTACTGCAAGCAGGTATTGGTTCTGATACGTTATGATTCCAATGCGATCGAATACTAAGATGTGCTGGTGTGAGTTACTTCTTCTTACACAACATGATCTCTAATGTACAGAAGTGGATAAAAATACCGAGTAATCGCAGTTTCTGGAGAAAAGGAAAAAAGGAAAGACCGTGTAAAGTAAAGACGCTTAAATCTATACTTTTATACTACGCCGAGTTCATTACTCTTGCCAGTAAGTACCATGAAATGCAAATCATTTACATATCCCAGCATGTTCTTCTTTTCATGCAAATTTCAGGTTTATGGTATGCTTTTCTTTTAGTATAGAAAATTTAATGGCTAAGGATATATGTATATACTAATCCTTTCGTTCAGAAATGCAAAATGATTAAAAAGAACAAAAAGTTACTAATCTTTCTAGATACTAAGTTTGAAATGAGGAAAATGACGTTATAATGTGTTGCTTCTCGAAATCTCAAATTACTACTCCTGATCTCTCACTTGATCAATTCTCGGAGAGAAAACTTTAAAATATAAATGAACAGATACACGTAAAATTTACTGAAAGTATCTAAATATGTATGAGGTTTATTTATTAAAATTTTATTTATGGGTATTTACATGTTTATTTATTTATTTTGAGTCAGACCCCCTGCTTTTACAAAAGTTCATAGAAATGATGTAAACTTTTGTTACCAGCGCATAATAATTTAATAAGCAATATGAAAAGTTTTGAAAACGTTGTCTCTAAGAAATGAAGCAAGAATGCAGAGAATTCTGAAAATTCTCTTACTACTAGAAGATAGCTTATACTGTTGTACTAAAGTCATGTTCTTGCAGCATAAATATTGCAAATTGCATGTAGAAATCATTACGCGGATTACGGAAAAAGTACGTATGAGAAGAAGCTAAAAATTGGTTAAAACTGTAATGTACTTTACATTACTTATGCTTACTCAGTTGAATCAAAGCAAAAAATAGCTATAAATAACTGTCGCTAATGTAAAAATTGCAAATATAGCTGTAATAGCATTTTATAGCAAATTTATAAACATGGTTAATAAGTAGTCACTGACAGTAGTAAAGCGTATTCTATATGAGTACTTATTTAAATTTGAAGCACAGATTGCATATTTGTGGGAAACGGTAAATAAAACGTTTTAAGTGAAATAATATAGGAAGAAAATCAAAAAATATTTCATGTTTAAATATAATACGGCATTAGATTATAATATGAAAAATATTTTCGAATGCATTTGTTACAGGTATGGAACAACGTTCCAAAGTAGTTATCTTTCTATGAAGATCATTTCTATTTCCTGAATTAAAAGATATTGTTTTCAACTATTTGCACTTCTATAAAATAATATTCGGAATAATTTCTTTAGATAGCTGAAAAAATACAAATCATTAAGGTGTGAGATCTATTTAAAAATGTTTCCTTCATTTAGATTTCTAAATAGTTAGATTAAATATTAGCAAAAGATGTATTTTAGGATTCATTCTTTACGACCAAAAGTGGTATAAAATATGACGCAATTAATCACAGCAAAAAAAAAAAAAAAAAAAAAAAAAAAAAAAAAAAAAAAAAGAAGTAAAATACGTAACTTTATAAATTATGCACATGGTTAAAAACATTTTTCTTCTTTAGATTTCAAGACATAAAATTTTTAAATCAGCCTTTACGGAATTTACGGAAAAGTTGCTAAACTAATCATGAAAACATCTTAGTTATTTTACGTTATTCGTGTTTAATAATGCATCAGTTATCCTTTATAAATGAAAATTTATACGAATAAAATATTCAATAAAAATACAACATACTCTCTGTAGAAACTTTCATTTAATAGGGATTTTTGTATTTTATAAATACTTAGATGAAATAAGAAGACAAGTGAAATATTATTTCAAAACGAATTTGGATGGAAAAATATCTCCATAATAGGATGACAATTTCGAATTTCTAATTGATACCTGATTTAGCACACAAAATTTTATTCAACAATAGAAGGAATGTTATTAGGGTACATCACAAGAGAATTAAATTTATACATATATTTAACTATTGCTGTTTACAAATCTCTCTTATAAATATATGGTTCCTTTCATATTAACCGTTTACCTGGCACGTTCGTAATTGGATAAATTTATACAAAATCATTTGAATTAGTAATATTTTTAGTTTCTAGGTAAGAAAAAAGTTTTAGTTGAATTATTTCTCGAGTAGAAAATATCTTTTAAATTATTTGTTTTAACAAAAACGATATATTATCATACATTTTTATTGCAATTATAAATGTTTCTTAAACATTTTTTACACGAAAACCAACAAAAAATTTATTTACGATAATCAATTATTTGGTGATTATTTAGAAATTATACAACTGAACATGCAAATGACTTCATTACTACCATATATGTATGTGTGAAATATTGTAGAGATGTTCTCATAAAAGAAAATTTCAAATAAATTCGAGTTATTTCCTTTATTATTTTTGTATTTTTGTCTAAATAGATAATATTAAAAAAGCAAAAAATTAATAAAATTATTATTGTAACTGAGTTTTGCAGGTATACGGTTAATAGAACAATACACTGGAGACGTTAAAAGTACACAAACTACAAATTTACAGGTTATACATGAAACTTGAATGAGTACAAATAATTATTTATGAACATACTAAATTCTAACTGAAATGTACATATCACCAGCTTCCATACTTTTCCTGCAATGCTTCTTTTCCCCTGTAGATAAAATACAAATAATAATATATTACACTTAGCATCATTTTGGTTTTGTAACACATTCTTTCAGAAACGTTTTTTGGAAAACAAGTATTTCGCAAATTTTGTCGACTGAAACATCTTGTCAAAAAAAGTTCGGTTTTCCGTATACGCAATTCACGTATAATATGTAATTTCAAAGTCCTTTTCTTTCATCTATTTATTATTTTATATCAGTAATAATATATTTATAAATACTTTAAATAATATTTCGTCCATATCAAGTTGATGTTTCATAAATATTTATACATGTCATTGAAGCACATAGTATGTTGCTGTCAGAAATATCTTTTAATATAATGTAATTAGAAGAAGACAACGCGTTTTAAAATCGCATTATCATTAATAAAGGAAAACGACATTCCTAATATGATCTACGTTGTTGCCTAGGTGTCATAATAGTGAAGTTAATACGCCATCGCTAGAAACAAAAAGATAAAATAAAATAAAATTTCTTGACAATGTAAATGTGATTTAGTTTTCTAATTTTGAATTTAAATTTATTTCTGAACTTATGTTATGTTTATTGCTTCATTAAAGCCATTTAATTCATTTTATATTTATTAATTAAATTTCGAATAATAGTTTTTCGAAATATATGACCTATATTTTCACTGCTATAAGCATTGTTTCATTTGGCTTTGAATATAAGTTTTAGGAAATCATTTCAAAACGTCAAACTTCAGCATTACATATTTAATTAACTATTAGAACTAAAGTTGATGTCTCTTATTAGATTAAATATCAGCTTATTTGTTTCTGGGATTTTAATTCAGTAAATAATTATCTATTTTTTTAATCTCATATATCATTGATAAATTTAAAAAAGATCTCTTTTATAAAGAGTGAAACAATTTTATAAATGATGGTGAAAATAATAAAATTTCAAAATTACGTAGCTGCGCATTTTATTATTTATATTATTTAACATGTTATGAATGCAATATTGCTTTACTTAAAGATAAGCTACATTGCACAAATTCATTACTGAATACAATACTGAAATACAATACTGAAATATAAATTAATAGTTTTCAATTGAAATGAGAAATGCGAATGTATTGCATGAGAAATTTACTAGAATACTTTTAGCTTTCTATTGCAAGTTAAATAAAGTCAAGAGAGAATATTAAAGTCGCTTACTTCATTCCCTTTCGAAAATAAATAAACAGAAAGGGTTTCTAAATCATTGCGTATTTGATTCAATAAATAAATGTTGTATACATAAATCAATCCTGCGATTATTATGCTTTTTTTTAACATAACATCAGTTCATTATTACTTTAACTGTTTTCATTTTTATAATTTCAAAACAGTCTGTCAACATTTAGTTTCAAAAGTTTTGGAATGAAACCGATAAAATTTTGTTTGCTAATTATAAAGCCTTATTTCATTTATATTTCATAAGCACTAAAAATGGGCATTTATGCAATTAAAAACTTTAAATATTTAAAGTATATATTTATATATGCCAGCTGCACAAAATAATGATAAATCATTTTTAATCAATTTCGAAAGACAGCATTACATAATTTGTTCAGTTAACACGACATATTTTAGCAAAATTCATTAATTTAATTTTCGGTAGAAACTTCCTTACCTAGGTTAAAATTTCATTCTCTTCTTTCAAAAAAGGAAAAAAAGTGCTTCGATGTAATAGAGAACCATACTTCTGAATTTTATGATTTTTGTTATAATATTCAAAACTTTAAGACTAGTTTTACGTTGAGTTTTCGTTTTTTAATCTAGTTTCCATTGTTTCTAAAATGATATATGAATTAAAGATTTCAACACACCTTTCTTCTTCACGTAATTTGTAAGAATTTGGTATCGTTTTCACTTGAAAGAGAAGACTTTGTTTTTAATTGATAATAATATATCACCGAATAATTCAAAATATTTTTCACCCATTATATTTCCGCCCAATAAATATTGCCTTGGAATTCTAATTGTACTTGAACATTTAATGGATCACTGCAGATCCACTGATGTCATAACAATTGACAATGGCTGTAGGCCAATTTTTTTCTCTTTTGCACATGCATTTTTCTTTTCAGACACAAGAATAACGAGTAGATGAAGCATCTTACAAATGTTGCTATTCACCTATATCCTTTATCATGCAAATGAAACGATGTGTTCCCAAAACAGTTTTTGCAGAATAATTTGGCATATGAGTTGTTGAAATCAAAACTCTTCCATGACTAGAAGAACAATGATAAAAACATTCCACGTTGTTGGCAACACTATAATGTGTCCAGAACTCGATAGATGCCAGTAAATCCACAACACCGGGCTCTGAGATGATCGATAATTACGCAAGCTTCAGTCAGATATTCCATAATGTTAGAAAATTCACATATCAAGCAATAATTAATGATCTTGGTAGGAAGTACGCTCTTATGTACAGATATCCTTTTCAAGCCCATGTATTCAGGTATTGTGCGATAGATTTGTCTCGCACCAGTCCAAACCATCCAATGATGTTCAAACTTGGAGCTATCATCTCCTGGAAGGACTTGGTATAGGCAGATGACAAACCCAGTTTTGTCGGATGTCGGTTTCTCAGGGAATGTTGCCAGTGGTGGCCTGGCTATTGTTATAGCTTCTTCATACCCAGCTGAAATTATAGAAAACCATTTATACTAAATATCAGTCAAATAATAATATGCCGAATTAAATTCCACAAAACAAATTTTACCATAACACCATTTTGTAACTAGACACAAATACCATTTTCTATTTAATATTACAATTAAAGGGAACCTGGGCATGAAGATGATAGAATTCTAGGCCTATATCTTTTATGAATTATGCATCTAAATTTTAAATTAGTAAAAATGAAAACTTAGCTTGATGTTTACTCTAGGGGAAAAAGTATACGCATTTCGAGATTAGCTGATAAGTTGTAGGTTTATTGAAGGAGTAAAAACACCCTATATTTTATTCCACAGATAGCACATGTAAATTGTTATGAATTTAAGATCTTCAGCTACAAGAAAAAATGAAAATCAGGTGGTAAAAATATTTTTTGATGTATGTTAATACAAAACAGGAGGAGTGTCTCCTGACGATATATAACTTAGTAGGTTATGCGTTTGTAACTAGGCAGTCAAACGTACTTTGTTTTAGAGATGTTACGTACTTTGTTTTTTTTTTTATTTGTTTTAGAGAGTTTGAACATTTAACTTTGTAGCTGTTTTTTTTAAGAAGGGGCAGGCTGATTTTAAATTGGTTGACAAATCTTCCACATTCCCCCACACTGTTGTTTGAATAATTAAAATTTCAGTTTTTACAAAATATAATTGTTAATTTTCATATGTATGTCATTAAAATTAGAGTTATTTTGCTTAAAATGAAATTCTTCTTGATTTCCTTTGTTATATACTTTTTATTATCTCAGAACTATCTCTCTAGATACAAAAATCGTCGATTAGTATTTTGGGACTCCGAATTTCCTTTTGGAGTATTTTCATTGTAAACATGTTTTGATGGAAATCTTTTCAATGCTATGGCTTTCATCAGCTATGGATCCTAAATATTTTGGAAAGAATTAAGTTTCAAAATTAGAAAATGTACCCTAAGCGACATGCTTCTCGACTTGTTAGATGATTATTATTTAACGTCTTACATTTTTCTGCCTTTGATTACCTAAAAGGTTCTATAGACATTTTAAAGGATTTCCATGTTCATATCAAATTCCGCCATAGATAATGTAACTATAAATTCAGAATCATTCATCGGTACCCTAATTTGGAAACTAACAATCGTTGTCTTTCTTAATAATAAATAATTCTGAGTAACTAAATTTTTAGAAAATGAAAATCTTTCTCCTTTGCTATTCACTACCTTCACAAATTATTTAACTGAAGTTGATTTAAAGAAAAGATGTGGCAAGTACACTTTTTGAGGACATACTAAGGGCTCAGAATCTATGTATTTAATTCCAAATACCCCTATTTTAGGCCAACTACTATTGAATGAAGTGTGGAAAATTATTATTTAATGAAAACTTATTGGAAACAATGTATTTACGGGTTGATACTGACAGTCTAATTGGTTTTGACGAAGAACAGTATTAAAAGAATAACAGTATCAAAAGAACATTCTGTTACAGGATAGTGAAACCTGAGAGAGAAATGCTGACTTTGTAAGCGAAATCAGCATCATAATATTTTTCTGCAACAAAAGCAGTCGTTGATCAGTATCTCCAGCGAAATCATTTATGTCACAGATTTCACATGATAAAAATGGGTTTTGATGCGCATAGTAAACACAGAATTTAAACCCTAATTTAGGGATTTTTATACTGCAGAGCTTTAACTTACAAGCTGTGGGAACGAAACCAGTTTTTTTAAAAAATTATGCAGCTAATAAATGCGTACTACCTTTACATTGGACATTCGTTAGCTTTAAAGCTTTAATGCCTGGTGAAACATGAAATAATATCGCGAATGAAAGATTACGATTTAGCAGGGAGAAAATTATCAAATTATGCAGTAAGGAGATTTACCATAAACTGTTTAGCTGAAGACCTTTGAAGCATTTCATATAATAAAAGTAAACAATACAATGTACAATATTAAGTTTGTAGTGTGAAAATTAATGTTTGAAAACAATACAACCAAAGAAAATATACTAATATTAATCAAACTGTTTTGAATACTTTTGCAAATTAAGAAACATATTTGATTTAAATTTTAGTTCAGATTCTGAGGTAACATATTTTTTGCAACATAAAAGCGTCTGTTCAATGATCAACATGACAAGTAGAGCAATTGCGTCATCTTCAACTAAATATTGGAGAAAAGCTTTTTAAAGCAGAGGCAGTGGCGTAGCAAGCGTAACTGGCGCCCGGGGCAAAATAACTTTTTGGCGCCCCCCCCCACACACACACAAAAAAACTTTCAGTAATATAATGTATAGAATATATTCGTAATAAGAAAATAATGCAAATAATAATAAAATGCTGAATCTGCCATAAAATGCTCAAAAATATATAAAGATTAGTCACTACCTAACTGCACTAGCCTTGGATTCGGAAATGCATCTGTGTCGGCGGAAAAATCTGACCTACGATGATCTAGAATTAGTTAAAAAGGTGTTATTTATTTTACATATTTATATAAGTGTTTTTAAAAAGTACAGTTTTTAAACAATTAAAAGTTTAATATACATTATAGATAAACAGATATGTGGCAACTTACCTACTACAACTCAACTCTGCCAGTCTGATAACCCATAGCAACCAAAAACAAAAATAATATTTGTTCCATTCAATTGTTAGAATTGTTTAACGATCTGTCTCAAAAAATTGTACTACCATAATTGGTGACACGCATTTATTACGAATGGCAACCTTCAATGTTGCACAAGTATGGAGTTTATATGTTTAAATTCTGAGCAGCAGTAAGTTATCCAGTGTGATGAGATGCAAGTAAGACATTCACCTGTCATTTCAAGTTTTTTGCCGCATTCCGGTGAGTCAACATATTTCTGTCATAATTTCAGCGGATATATGTATCGTCTGCTGCATTTGAGCCTCCAATTTCTCTGATTTCGAGTACCAAGAAACTGTGTCACTATATACATATTCATTATTTTTCTATACATATTATTATTGTGCATATTTGATTGAGCCAAAGTGGTTGACAACGATGCTGCTTCGCAATTGGCGAGAGTGGCAGTTAAGCCACCGCCTTTTTCTCGCCGAGACCCATCGTTATGGTTCATTCAATTGGATGCGCAGTTGAGTCACATTACTGCCGACGAAACTCAATTGTATACAGGGATCGCTGCGTTAGAATCAGAGGTACTGCAATCAGCTCATGAAATAATTTTGAATCCATCGACGACGGACAATTACAAATCTTTAAAAAAAATTAATTTCTGTTTATGAAGAATCCGAGACAGTTAAAATCGAACAGCTGTTGCATGATTTACGGTTGGGTGATATGAGGCCTTCTCACTTGCTGTCTAAAATGTCAGATTTAGTCGCCGGTAACCTAACGGATAACATTCTTAAAACATTATGGATGAATAGATTCCCATCTAACATGCAAACTATTTTAGCGGCCAGTAGCGAGCCACTTAAAAATCTTCCCGAAATCGCTGATAAAATTCACGAGATGGCCATTCCAGCGCAAATACACGCAGTGCAGGCTCCTGGTCCAGGTATTGTGGCGTTACAAGCTTATATTGATGATCTGTCCAAACAGGTTGCCCAATTAGTAGTCATCCAAGCTGAACCTTTTCAGCGCAACAGCTCCGCATCACGTGGTCGAAATACACGCTGTAGCCAACTGAGGAAACGTTATCAAAGCCCTCCTCCAAGTCATAATAGTCATAATACAGAGAAGACCCAATCCTCCTAGTCCCATGACCATATGATTATGAAAGGTCGACCCCCTCAAGACCAAAAAAGGAAAGAAGAGAGAAAAAGAAGCTAATTATCTAAAAATAATTGGAGGTTAATTAACGAACTAAAAATAAGGAAGAGACATACAAACAACGAAGCACAACACCAACATTCAAAATCCAAAAACAATGAAAAACTCCACGAGCAAACAGAGTGGCTGAATCTCTCAAGAAATATTCATTCACATGAATTTTCGGAACAGGCACAGGCGGTCCAAAGCCATCGAGGAATTCCCAATTTAAATAACCTGCAGAAGGTCAAACCGAATTCCCTACAGTATTACTTTAATAGCATATTATTTGTAAAATCATAATTCTATTTAAACTATTAATTTATTTTAAAAATTTACTTTAATAGTCCTACTACTATCTGAATTCAAATGTATTAATTATCCTTAATAATCATAGAAAAGAAGCTCCAGGACTGCCAATAACCGAAACTGGAAAAATTTAAGATTGCCATGTATCATATTAAAACCCTAGTAATTACTCCATTAAGAACAGAATATAAGAAAAAATTTTAAAACTTTAAAATTTCAGAACATTTTAAAATCAAAAACTACATATAAAAATTCCATAAAATTTAAAATTTAAAAATCAAAATCCTAAAACTCAAAACCACTAATTTCGATAATTTAAATCTGGTAATCCATCAGGATTCTCAGCATTTGCAAAGCCATATCTATGTAACAATCAACTGCATCTCTTCGAAATACCGCATGTACAAAACATCCACAATGCATTAAATAAAACACTACACAGAAAAATTTCAAAATTTTCGTAGTAAACCTATAAATACTCATAACTGAAAATATAATACATATAATCAAAAGATAAATATACACAATACTAAACAAATATTCCAAATTCAATATTAGAATTGATCAAATCCATTGCACATTGCACATTTAGAATATGTTTTTACGATTTTCAAGTTCCATGACTTATCTCCCAAACATTTCTTTCTCAAATTTTCCAGTAAGGAACAATGATTCAAGAAGTGATCTGCGTTACCAACTTGATAGCAATGACCACACAAGTCTGAATTTTGTAAATTAAATCTCGAAAGGTGCGCGGGAAATCTTCCATGCCCAGTTAAAAACTGGTTTAAATCAATATTACTAATTGGTCGCATACCATTTTGAATTTTAATAGACTTCAAAAGACCCACGCACCTCTCTGATTCATTCCATCTAGTAGTATTCCAAATATCATTATAAAAATTGTTCATGTTAATTAATTTAATTGCATAACTTCTCAAACCAGAAATTTCTGTTTATATTCACAATCATCACTAGTGGTCGCCTCTTTAGCCAGCACGTCGGCCCTTTCATTTCCAACAAAGCCAACATGTGCTTTTATCCAGTGTAAATGAATGCACATATTCTGCATCAAAAATTTCAATAGACATTTAATATCAAATATTAATAAATTAGTAGGACGGGCCGAGGTCAAGGATTGAAGCAAAGACATACAATCAGTATATATATGAATAGAATTAACACAAGTCAAAATTTCCTTAACCCACTGAAGGGCTTTAAGTAAAGCACAGCATTCCGATTGAAATACAGAATTATAATTATTAAGCTTATATTTTTTATTTTCAATTTCAGTTCCATAATGATAAATCACAAATGCTGCACCCAATTTATCATCTTGCCTGGACCCGTCAGCATAAATATCCAATTCTCCGACTATTGGGAGTTTACAATCAAATTCAAAAACACATAAACCAGAAGGATGTACCAAAATATTATTAATTCTTTCAAACATATGCCTTGTAATCAAAATATCTTTATACAATTTAAAATCAAGTCTACCAGTTCTAAACAAAAATTTTTCAAAATATAATTTATATAAAATTGAAAGAGGCGGCGTGCCGGCTAGAACGCAGAGCACCTCAGTTGAGACAGTACGGAAACATCTTGTAATCATTAAGCACCAGCTCCTCTGTATGGCATCGAGTTTGTTCCTCAACCTGACCAATCCCCGGCACTGGATCCCCAGGCACCAATTCCATAGAAAACTCTAGGGATAATTACATTATTCAAAATATCTTTAAGAATGCATGATTTGTTACAAAGTGTCTCACTAGAAAAAGGATCTCCTGTAAAACATTAACATATCATCTGAGAGCTGATGAATTGTTTTAAAATGATCTGCGAAGGTCAACTTGCAATCAATCTTGACTCCCAAATATTTAATAACATCAACAAACTTTATTCTTTTTCCTTGATATCTAAATTGTGGAGCTCTCACTTTGATCCCAGCCCGAGGGAAAATGATTGCAAAAGTTTTTCTAAGTTGAATTCAAGGCCCTCGCCGATTCTCCAGTTTTCCAGTTTTAACATAACATTCTCAAATGATTTCTCGAGTTTTTCCAATGATGCACCATACATCAGAACAGCAAGATCATCTGCATATGCAATAAAGTTAACATCACTGGGGAATTCCAAAATAAGAAATTTGTTTAATATGATATTCCAGAGCAGGGGAGCACTGAAGGAGCCCTGCGGACAACCAATGAAAATCTCTAGTTCTATCTCTGCAGTCTCATCTTTAAAAGCATTAAACAAGATTTTGCGATTGTTAAAATAACTCCTATAACATTGAATCAAATTCCTTGGCAATTTAAGGTTAATCATGGTTTGTAAAATAGAGTTCCAGCACACTGAATCGAATGCAGACGAAACATCCAAGGACAGCAGCACTACGTGATGCGAACTCTTATTGCTTTTAATAAAGTCAATAGTATCATATAATGCATCATATGTAGAACAGCCAGTTGTGAAACCATACTGTCGCCGACTGAGTATCATTCTACTATTCAAGTAAAACTTCAATCTCTCAACCAAGATTCTTTCATACACTTTTCCAAAAACACTCAAAAGTACAATTGGTCTATATCTGTCATTCTGCTTTGGAATTAAAACAACTCGACCGATTTTCCAATTTCTTGGAAACACATAAAATTTAAAACAGTAATTAAAAAGCAATATAAAAATATCCAGATATGTAAAAATTAGAATCTGAACAAATATAGGATTAAAACAGTCCGGGCCCGGAGCGCTTCGACGCCTTATTTGTTCAGCTGCACTTCTGATCTCTGCCTCTGTAATTACAGCGTCATCCAATGGGCACTCAGAAAGTCTATCCTCATCTAATGAAATATCCTCAGGAGCTCCCAATTTGAGTGATTGCAAAAGCTTCTGTCTATTGAGTTCAATCAAACTGTCAGCGTGCTGAGGATTATACAGAGCAACAGCACGTCTCACTTTTTCAGAGGCAATTCGATAAAAACCATCATAATAATAAAGATTATTAAGAAAAAATTTCTTCTTAGTTTCAAATTTTGTCTTCCAAATTAGACGTTTATAAGTTGCCAATTCTTTTTTATATGCAATTTTCCTTTCATTACGTATATATTGTCCGTTAAATTCAAAATTTGCGAACTTTTCCTCAAAGCACGTATCCGGCGTCGCATACAAGTAAGTTGTGGAGTCCACCACGAAATCTGCCTACTTCCCTTTTGTTTTGTTCGTAACTTCTTTTTAACATCGATTGACAGATCCTCAAAAATGTTTCAATACAATTTTAAATTGTATCAGAGTCCTCACACTTCAATAAACTAATTTAAATTTCTGCATTATCGGAGCAATTTTATAACAGTACCTTGTAATCCGGTGGACATCTCTTGTTAAAACAATCTTAGGAGCACAATGAATATTTTCATCATAATTCAACTGCAAATAACGATGATCTCTAAGACTCTCATCCATCAGAACTTGAAGAGCTCCAGAATTGATAGACAAACCTGGTGAGGTCATAACAAGATGAGTCTATACCTCACCGATGGTAGATTTGAAAGTTGCAGGAAAACTCAAATCATTTAGTAAAATTATATTATTAGAGACGATAAAGTCAAATACCAATCGCCTTCTTGCATCAATATCTCCTGCGCCCCAGCTTGGATGTTTAGAGTTAAAATCACCGGTAACAATGAATTTATTATAATTTTTCATGACCGGGTATTTGTTTTTACCACCACAAATTTCGAAACAAGGCAAACAAATGCCGCCCACCGTGTCGTTATAACGACCAGGGAAACGAGAAGGGCCTTTGCTTGAAGTTGTGAACGACAGCGGCTGGAATTTTGCACGCCTTTTTCTCATCGAAAAGAATTCGGGCTTAAGTTTCTTGTCGTTCTTGTTTTTTGATGTTTCTGTCGTTCCACCACATTTTCACGAACAAAAGCGCCTTACCAAGTTACAACTTTATGTAGCAAATGGAACTCCTATTCAAACTTTTGGTGAACGCCTGATATCTGTTGATTTAGGATTGCACCACAACTTCCAATGGCCATTCACTATTGCTACTGTTTCAAGTTCTATTATTGGCGCAGAATTTTTTCAAAAATTTTCTTTGCTAGCCGATCTTAAAAATCGCCGTTTGATAGATTCCACAACCAACTTAACTTATCCGGGAGTAATTCGCAATAGTCAAGATTTGAGCATTAAACTGATTTCGGGTAACTCCCCCATGGCATCAACTTCTCAGAGAATTCCCTACAAACACGCGCCCAGTTATGGGTATTTCCGAACCCAAGCAGGATGTATTACATTATATTGAAACTACCGGACCTCCGATTGCCGCTAAACGAAGACGCTTAACTCTGGACAAGCTTAAAGCCGCCAAAGAGGAACTTCAATACATGATCGAACAGGGAATTTGCCGTCCTTCAAAAAGTTCTAGGGTCAGTCCGCTCCATCTAGTTCGGAAACGAAATGGTAACTGGCGCCCGTGTGGCAATTATCGCCGGTTAAATGCAGCTACAATTCCTGATCGTTACCCAATCCCTCACATTCAAGGCTGTATGCAAGTTTTCGAGTGAAAAGCTATTTTTACAGCCATTAATCTTGAGCAGGTGTATCACAAAGTGCCTGTTAAGCCAGCTGATATTCCAAAAACTGCGGTTATTACGCCTTTTGGACTATTTGAGTTTCCGGTCATGACTTCGGCTTATGCAATGCTGCTCAAACATTCCAACGCTTCATGAAGCAGGTGCTAAATGGCCTCGACTTTTGTGTACCTTATTTTGATGACGTCTTAATCGCCTCCTCTTCAGAGCAAGAAAACCTTTCACGTTTGAGAACAGTTTTTGAACGTTTTCAAAGGTACGATGTCAGTCTTAATCCTTCCAAATGCGTTTTTGGCCAGTCAAGAGTATCCTTTCTTGGTCATGAAATTTCCTCTGATGAGATTCGACCCCTTCCAGATAGAGTCACCGCTATCCGCGATATGCCCGAACCATCTACAGTGAAGGACTTACGACTTAAGAAGATTTCTTGCTATGCTCAATTTTTATCGACGTTTCTTACCTCATGCAGCAACCATACAAGCACCTCTAAATTCCTTTTTGGTTGGAATCAAGAAAAATGATAAACGCGTTATAACCTGGACCGCAGAATCTCGCGAAGCGTTAAAAAAATGCAAAAATGATTTAATTTCGGCAACAAATTTGCAGTATCCTTCCGCATCTAAACCATTATCACTCTATGTTTATAAGGAGAGAGACTTCCGCTTTCCTAGCATGCTTTCGTGGTGTAGTGGTTCTACACGCTGGGCCGGTACTCCAGAGGTCCGCGGTTTGATTCCCGGCGAAGGCGATTGCTATTTTTTCAATCTCTCTTGCTTCCAAATAACCTAATGTCTCTACAGTGGCGCCCAAAATAAAAGGGGTGTTGAATGAGGATTCTCCACACCCAGGATTTGGCGATTGCGGCCCCTAAAAACCCCAGTCGCCCTTTAAAAAGGGGAGTTTATAAGGTATTTCTCCCGCTTTCCTAGCGTGCCTTCATGGTGTAATGGTTCTGCACGCTGGGCCAGTACTCCAGAGGTCCGCGTTTCGATTCCCGGCGAAGGCGTTGCATATTTTTCATCTCTTCTGCTTCCAAAAAAATAACCTAATATCTCTACACGTTGACGCATCAACGACAGGTATAGGAGCACTTTTAAAACAAAAAGGTCAAGAATTATGGAAACCACTTTCATATTTTTCTAAAAACCTCTCACTAGCACAAACCAGATCGCGAATTATTAGGAATTTATGAAGCTGTCAAATATTATCGGCATATGCTATAGGGACGCGTTTTCATGATCTTCACAGATCACAAATCCTTAATCTATACTTTTCAGCAGCGTTCGGATAAAGCTTCTCCTCGTCAAATGAGACACCTAGACTTCATAGGGCAATTTTCAACAGATATCCGTTATATTGCGGGTTCGCAGAATATTGTAGCAGACATCTTGTCTCGTATTGAAGAACTAGCCGTTCCTTCGCCAATAAACTTTGCTGCCCTTGCGGATGAACAACACCGGGATTCAGGACTACAAACCCTCTTGAAAAGCAAATCTTCCACCAATCTCAACTTGCAGCCTATGCAGCTGTCACCTGGAAAATCACTTTATTGTGATGTTCAGGATTCAAGATTTCGACCTTATGTTACCTCCGTGTTTCACCATGCCATTTTTAGTCAGTTACATCGACTGTCACATAATGGCATCAAGGCTTCAAGGAAACTGATATAGCAAAGTTTCGTATGGAATAGCATGCAAAAGGACATAGCCAACTGGACACCATCATGCTTGGAGTGCCAAAGATCTCAAATTGTCAGACACACCACCAGCCAACTTAAAAATTTTAATTTGTCCTCATCTCGCTTCAATCACGTGCACCTCGACTTGGTCGGGCTCTTATATTTATTAATAATTAATATAATACATGAATAAAATTAATTATTATGTATACATTTTTTCTTACCTTGAAAATTTAGAAGCAAATTTATCATTTACTTCATCAAAGTAGATCCTTTCAAATTTTTCTCTTTCCACACTTAAAAATGCTAGATGACTTAGGGGATCTTGTCCCACCGTTGATTGTAAATATGTGAAAATTTATTTTAATTTGCTGAACGAACGTTCATAGTAAGTAGTATTTAAAGTGCGACTCTTAGGTTTGGAAAAACATATTCCCTATAGATCTGCAGTGGAGTTTTAGGTTCTGTTTCTTTTCTACTACGGAGTAACGTCATGCAGTCACATTCACTGCTCAAAACAATTAGGGTGTATTGTGGGTTCGGTATGAAATAACCATATAATCGATAACATTTTTGAACAAAAGAAAATAGAAGAGATTATAAAGGAAAATTATAACGTTTACAAAGTTGGGAATATGCAAATTTAGTCTGTGACGTCGAAAACTATGCGTTTTAGATAAGGAGTAAGGAACGACCTGCAGTATTCCTTTTTGTAATAGAAGATTAAAAACAATTCACATGCGTTGAATGCTTCGTAGCAGTGAATATACGACATCTCAGCAAGATGACTTAGTTGAATCAGTAGCCAGGAAGGCCATCAGACGTTTACAGGAGAGTCGAACGCAATCCATTGCAGCGGAAGCGTTACGAATCTCAAAAAATGTCATTTCCAGATTATGGAATCGGAATTTGGAAACTGGATATATTTGAGAAATTCGGGACAAGGTCGTGTTATTGTTTTAAAATAAAAAGCGAGAGATATACGTGCATTTCGTTTAAATATATATCTCTACTTTGGAGAAATAAAGTGGTCAGAAAGAACGTTTTGGTTGATGTACTGCAAGCATTTTATTACACAAATCAAGAAAATAAATAATTAATTATATTACAATAGTTATTAATTTTAAATATATTTTCCAGGAATCGATCAAAATAAAAACTGAAATTTTCCGGAAAATCTTGTTTGGAGACCATTTGGCGCCCCTGTACGAGCGGCGCCCGGGGCATCATGCACCCCCTTGCCCCCCTCTCGCTACGCCACTGAGCAGAGGCATTGTTTGCATAGTAAAACATTAATATACAGACATCTAAAACACTAGAAATGTCAGATTTTTTAACTTAAAATGAACTTAAATTAACAAATGTTATACGTAAATATAATTTCAATTCTAGAGTATATATCTGATCCTTCATTAACACTATTGAGTAAATGCTTAGTCACTTTTGAGAATAAGTAAAAGTACTTTGAGCGGAAAAGCTGTGCAATTGATAAAACTAAAAGACCCGTTCTATGGAGACACATCAGGAGACAGACAAAGTAATTTACCTAATTTACCCAATAATTACTGAAATTTAAAACGTTCGAAATCATTTGTAGAAATAATTGTGACAATGATAGGATTTTACTGATCAAGATATAAATTTACAGTCTAAAGTATAATAATAAATATTCAAAGCAAAAATTTGGAAACTGATAGATTACTTTCAAACAGCATTTAAAGCTTGAATATTTTGCACATATGCATGTCATAACATATTTAATCGACCATTGACATCCGAATAAATCAATCATTTAATATAAATAAATGTAATATTTAGAGCTAATCATTGAAAATTTAATCTTTTGATTGACGAGAAGACAAATTAGATGATTTGCAAAAAGATCTATTTGGACTTAAAAAGACTGAATTAAATAAATTATCATTATTGCTAAATGTTTAAGAGTTCAAAATGCTTCACATTTTATTTATATAATAATATTTATATAATAAACTGATGACCAGGCATGAATTTCTTAAAACTAGCATACAAAAGTTAAGCTGTAGTACTTATTTCTGAAACAAGTAAAAATATTCCACACCTAAGAAATGCAGCTGCTGGGTTTCTTCTGGTGTCGGTCTGTCTTGAACTACATGCAACTTCTGGGCCAATTCATGTCGACCACCAGTAACTACAACGTATGTGACATAGGGAAAGTCGGCTGAAATCAGAAAAAGTCATAAGAAATTTGGACATTTATTAAACTATACTTTTTTAAAGAATGAATACGGACATTTGCTTGAGATAAATTCTACAAAAGACGTTAATTGCTGTCTATAATTGTACTCGCAAAGTAAAACTCTCTTATACGAAAATAAAATCATTACCATGCTTTTCAAAAGTGCCAATTGAATTGTCTGGTTATTTGCTACAAATGTTTTGTCTTAACTTCTACTTAAAACGTCTGTTGAGGGGTAAACGTTCCCTGTCAATACTATCTTAGATTTCAGGACTGAGTTTCCATTTTAATTTTCAGAATTCTTAATTGTGCATTAGTCTTCATCTAAAACGATGTTTCCCAACGTGGGGCACATGGTCCATAGGGGGCAATTCGCAAATGGACTCGTCCAGAGTTTAAGGGGACAAAGGACATTAAAATTTCCAAATTTTCTTCATGTAGTCGAAACTTTATTTTTTATTCCCAAAAATAAAGAATAATGTAAGAATGTATACGTCAAAAAGCTTTTAAAGTGCGGTGCATTTAAAATATTTTATGGAGAATCTTCGTTGTAGAGATGGACACTATTCCTTTGTAAAAGGATTTGTGATACCGCTTATCACTTAGTGTCGAAGGAGCTGTAAAATGTATCCTGATGTAGCCTTCAATAGGAAAGCTGTTAGAAAGGTTAGCATAGAACCGTACTATTATACGAAAGAAAGATTATATGAAGAAAAGACACGCACATACTTATATATATAACAAGACATACACACACCCACACACATGAAGTTGTACCGTATTGTAGCTTTCCGTAGGAAAGATATTGGAAATATTAGCACCTCAGAATTATACTACTGTATGCAAGGAAGATTTTACGAAGAGAAGACACACACTTATATGTGGTGATATGCTTCTTTTTATAAGTAAGAATGGCAATGCGCTCTCCAACAAGATCACGTGACCACTTCTCAAAGAGACGCGAGACATGAGCAACGATGAAGTTTATAAAAATTCAAAGAACAGTGAATTATGATTATTAGGATGTTATTCCGCATTTATGATGCTATGGACTGACTTTTTCTTCTTATTTCTTTTAATTTTATGTGTCATCTTTATGTTAATTACGTTTGTTATGTTCGCGTGTTTTCGTAATTAAATTACTAAATGTTACTATAGTTTGTCATCAATAAGACTGTTGCTACAGTTCGTAAGTACAACTACATCCTACATGTGGGCTCGACTCTTTGAACTCTCTCTTCATTAAACTAGCTAGACTCAAATTAAAATACTGTAAATAACTATAATACAGTATCGTGGATAACCATAATTCTTTAGTGGATAACATCATGGATAAATTTAGTGGATCGTGGATAACCATAATTACATAAAAGCAAAGAAATTCTAAGGATAGTATCCTTTAGTTTTCCGAAGGAAAAACTCTGAAAAATGAAAAAGGGAGTTTTTCATACAATGATCTTGATGAAGAGATGCTAGAACCCTCTATCTGGGAAATTTACCTGGTGATATCACTACAGAAGAAATCAAAACTTTATCTTCTGATATTTTAGATGTTGCTGTGCCGAAAATGTTTCAAAAAGAAAATATACGACAATATAATAAACGTCGCAAACCTGCCTGTAAATACAACCTCGGACCTAGTGGCAATACAACGCACCCAGTTTGGACCTGGACTGAAACTTCATCCCAGATTGTTCGGTCCTTATGAGATAACGAAAGATCATCCATCTGACGGTTACGAATTATGAAAGATAGAATAGCATGAAGGCGCCAGCATAACGTCAACCGCTTACTGATAAGGTGAATAAACTGAAATTCACCACCAAGAAATTGATTGTTTTTTCACTTTTTCTGCTTGTTTTGTTTTTTCAGATTTCTTTTCTTCTTCAACCAGCCGTGTAATGATACGTTTCTTTTTGAAAGAAAGAACGGCAATGCGGTTACCAACAAGATCACGTGACTACTTCTCAGAGACACGCAAAACATGAGCAACGATGAAGTTTATAAAAACTGAAAGAACACCGAATTATGATTATTATGATGTTATTCCGCTTTTATGATGCTATGGACTGAATTTCTTTTCTTATTTCTTTTGATCATGAGTCATCCTCGTATTAATTACGGCTGTTATTTTCGTAATTAAATTATTAAATGTTACTACAGTTGTCATCAATAAGACTGTTGCTATAGTTTGTAAGTACAACTACATCCTACATAAATTTCTCTCTATATATATGTTATATGAATCTTACATAATTCTGATGATATAAACGGAACTAAAACTCTTAACAGCCAATAATAATTTTACAGCAATATTAACCATCCAATCAGAATGCTTTGAGAACCAAAACTAACTCAATCTGACTTCAGGTTTCATCCTGAACATTACGCACTTGCTTTCCACGCTTTGTCCTGGCTACACTGCTGTCTGTCTGCCTCTTCTTTTTTTGCTACAAAGTTATCGAAAATGTAAGTCTTTTGGAACAGGCACATTTAATATGCCGACTTGTGTGTAACGGAAACATGTTGCCAAAAATAAAACTGTAGATCTTCAAATTCTGCTCGTCATTACTTCTAAGTTTGTTTCTGCTCCCGAATATATTACAACTGAGTCTCCTCCTCCTGCTCTTCAATTACTTCTGACTTTGTTTTTATTACATATATATCTGGAATATATGTATATATATTATATCTATATATCTATATCTATCTATCTCTCTCTCTTTCTCTCTCTCTCTCTCTCTCTCTCTCTCTCTCTCTCTATATATATATATATATATATATATATATCTATCTATCTATCTATCTATCTATATATATATGTAGGGGATTATAAATTGCTTTAACAAATTGAGAGGAGTGATAGTACTCATCCAGATGAGCAATAATTACCATAGAACATGGTTTCGCATTCCACTCTTGAGAGGCAGAAAAGTGGATTATTAGAATTCCAACTTGAACTTACAACAGTATTGGGAGAGCGAATAAACGAGACCAAAAGTTGCATAATTATTTTAGTGAAAAACTCACAGAGAGTGCACAAAACGGATAAAACCGAAAACTTGGCGTTCGAGCTCAGACATTGATGGCAATCACTCAAATGCACATCTTTGGTTCGCATGTTCTCAACCTCGCAGACGATTGCAGCAAGTTAATTATCTAATCAAGGCCTGAATATTATCTACTAACTCCAATTTCCGCTGCATGCCGAGATTAGAATGAAAAGTGCATGCTGTGTTCTGGCTGTCAGAACTTCGTATCCCATAGAAAGAATCTTCACCTAGAATGAGCGTGGCACAGTTAAGTCCAGGACTACAGGATAACAAGATGGCGAAGGGGAAAAAACTGCTACCTGGATAGTATCAAACCTACCTTGAGTTGGAGTTAGTTGATAATATTCAGCCCTTGAATAGATAATTAACTTGTTTCAATCGTTTGCGAGGTTGAGACCTTGCGAACCAAAGATGTGCATCTGAGTGTTTCCTACCAAAGTCTGAGCTCGAATTAACACTCGAAAGCCAAGTTTTCGGTTTTATCCGTGTTAAATAGAAAAAAAATTATATTGGTGTTTTAATACCTTATTCCTTTATAACTTAAACTTAACTGACTGACTGTGGTGCCGGATAAATTAAAAAAAAAAAAAAAATTACATTCCAAATCTAATTCATAATCTTCATATATCATATCGACATTCTTAAAAACATTCGTATAGTGGTAGTACAATTTAAGTTTTAGGTTTGCGTTGTGAGTAACCTATGCCAAGGAAAAATCAATAACCCCAAATTCAATTAAACTCCATGTTTCTTGATCAGTATCCCCTACCACATATTTTTACTATGAAAATATCGCATCTGTTACACAAAATACAGCTTTCAACAATTAAAAGTTAACATTTTTTTTTTCAAATTAAGTAGGTGTAACAAAATTTTATCCTCCAAATAACAAGTTCTAATTAATTAGAAAGTAACGTTTTTCTAGCTCACAAAATTCAGTAGGTGAACCAAATTTTAATCCACCTAAAACTGGCATTCATTTGAAATTATAAATAACTTCTCAATTTTTCTAACTGTAATATTTAATTTATATAAGTAATAACAATTTACAGGTAGATAAATCATTATTAACTGTTCTGCATTCGGGAAAACTAAGAAAGAGAGAGAGAGAAAATATACTTAAAAATTTCACTCACAGATGGAAAACAGTTTTTCCTGATTAGCAGGATTCTTAGTGTCCAATCCAAATGGAAATGAGCCCAGCCCATTTTTCTTTCTGTGACAACCCTTACTGAAGCGTCTAAAAATCATTAGGGATCAAGAGTGGAAATTACAGTCTAATAATTCTTCAAACAGCCAGGAATCGCTTTATCTGTCCATAAGGTGGGAACCAATAGTCCAATTTAGAAGGATCTTTTATCTGTCCATTAGATGGGAACCAATAGTCCAATTCAGAAGGCACTTTATTTCAATTCAATAACAGGTAGCTGAATATACACCAGTTTTTAGCACAATCACGTGCATCATCGAAGCGGCGAGGCAGCATTTATGCTGAATGTTTCGGAAAAAGGCTCTTGGAGATTAATCGGCGATTCAGGTGAAGAGAGAAAATCTGTGCTAAATTTTCTTGGTAGATTTTTCTCTATACATCTCAATCAGCTCTCAGTAAAAATGCTCTTTGCAGCTCGCGCACATTTCTTTAGACATCTCGCAGGAAAATGTTCCTTGCATCTCTCACACGAAACTTAACATCTCACAGAAAAGAATGAATCCACTAGAGCAAAGAAAAACGGTACCCAGTCCCTCTTGCTCAGGAAGTCCGCAGCAGAGCAAAGCGCCCCACGATCTTTCTTTCTCTTTCACATCGTGGCTGCCCAAAATTCACTCAAATCAGACTCCGCTACAACCATCACCGCAGCCCGCTGGTTCAAGTGGTTCGCGGGAGCAAGACCCGAAGGGCCAAGCCCCCACTTTTTTTCTCCTCTTACTCTTCTTGAAAATCAGAATCAAAATAATCTCTAGCCTGGTGCAAGCACCCAGGAAATCTTGGTTTCTCCGCCTCTGTGAGTTCATAGGCTTTCAAAAAAATTATAAAATTAAATCTTACCAATCCCGGAATTTTATGTTATCTAAATTGAGAAAATGACACACCCATGACGAATCAAACACCAGAAAATCTGACAATGCAATCCGAAAAACATCTGTACTCACAACGTGAGAAAAAAAATAGACCCCCAACTAACAAGCGAAACTAAGCTTTACGAGCATCCAATTACCTAACCCCCACTGTCTTGAAGTACGCAAAACTGCAAACTTTACAAAGCGACAGGAAGACAATTTCCGTTTCACACGCCATGAGTTAAAAGTCCCTACTGCCTCCACTGTTAGTAAAAAGGCTATAAACCAATCAACCAGATGTGTTTCCTTGCAACCGTCTTTCGCCTTTGTTACAATTCCTACTCAAGAATAACGAGTTAAATAAAACCTTAAGAGCTCAAGAATACTTCTTTCCAGATTAAAATACACATGAATACAAATAAAAATATTAGAATAATAATAACTTAAAACACATATTAATAATTGAAATTCGCTACATAACATCCGTTTTGTGCACTCTCTGTGAGTTTCTCACTAAACTGACAGCGCAAAGTTTGACCTCATTCATTAGGTCTTCCAGCACTGTCTTAAGTTCAGGTTGGAATTCTAATATTCCCATTTTCTGCTTCTCAGAGTGGAATGCGACCCACTATTCTATGGTAATAATTGCTTATCTAGATGAGGACTATAGCCTCTGTTAATTTGTAAAAGCAACTTAGAATCACCCTGTATGTAGTATATGTATGTATATACATAATTTAAAAATTCACTTAGTTCTAAAACAAGTTATTCTAATACTTGCGCAATAGCTGCAAAGTAAGATAATAAAATTTTATTTACTAAAGAAATATTGACTATATTATCTCCTAATATTAATTTTAGTAGAAGTATCTAAAACGAGTGAACTCAGAGCTAGGAAGTTTAATTCCGAAAATTGTTTTAAAGTAACTTGAATGTAAATTGTTAAAAATGTTTTGCGAGGACTTGAATTAAATCATGAATAACAAAATTTCAAACTTTGAAAAAGAAATTAAATTAAAAGCAAGTAATTATTGCTATTAATCGGAAATTAGTTGACTTTTCAATGGGATCAAACCAACTCCCGTTCAATGAACAATAATTAAAAAATACGAAGGTGTTTCGTCTTTTACTCAAGTAATAATGGTGATTCCAAAAGGGCAAATTAAGTTAGGCCAAATAGTTCCGTGAAGTGAAGGTATTTAGAACCAAAGTAGAGTATCAAAGAACTCATGCTGAATTAAGCATTTTCGATAATATAAACTTTGAGTGAAAAGCAATTTATGTAGTAAAATTGATAAAATACTTGAGTAATTGTCCCCCGACACCCTCGTTTTTATACATGTTAATTCAAAACTATTTGTATAAAAATTAAATATTAGTAATCTTAAGTGGAATAATGAAATAGAACTCAAAGTAATTGAAATAAACATTAGAAAATTAAGAAACATAATGTTATCTTTGCTAAAACAAAGCAAATAATAAAAATTGAAATATTAATATATATATGTATAATTAGAAATGTGCATTCACTTTTTTCCTATAAAATAATAATGTTTTTGGTACAAGGTACCCGCAAGAAATTGAGTATTTGATAAAAATAGCTGTGCAATGAAATTGCAAACACACGGTTTCTTCATCTCGACAAATATGTAAAATAACACATTATTGCTTGCGAAAGAAGCTTTATTTAAAAGAAATATCACAACACTTGCCTATTTAGCGTTTTGTAATAATATTCAAATGTAGACTTCTTGCACTTCTATGAAACATTTTAACTTTAAAATTTTTATAGTATTTAATTACAAGTTATCTGTTTAGGAATTGATAAACTGTAATTGCGTAGAAGTTCAATAAATTATTTTTTAATCGTTTTAATTATGAGCTAATCGTGTTTGACTGAAACGAAACATTTGATTGCGAGTTAGTCAGAATCGATAGCAAGCTATTAAATAGGACTGCGTATTGAACTTGAATTTTATTCTGAAACACTCAAACGAAGAATATTGATTTTAGTCTTAATTACAATGGCAATTAAAGCTTCTTCCGTTTATGCACTTTTTGTTATTTATCCGATGCATAAAATAAAGCTTTGATTCTCCATTTAAACAGTTTTTATTTACTTGCATCCGAGCACTAATTAATTTCTGCATTTAGCGTCTCTGCTGCTTAAGTGATACGTTAAACACCATTCTGATTAACAAAGATCTATAGAGATTTTTAAAAAGCCTTTACAACAAATAGAGTTCAGACTTACCATGAAAAGATCAATAGCATTTAATGAAGTGACATGATTATATGCGATCAAACATAAATTATACTGGAGTTATAAAAGTGTATCTGACCTTTAAAACAGTGAAAAATTATCCATTGGTAATAAATCGCTCCGATTCATTGACTGATCAGATAATATAATTCATTCGAGGTCTTTTAGATTGAATTCATTATTTTAGACAACGTTAAATACTCGACTAAAAATACTTAAAATGAGAATCCTCGAATATTTATAACTGTGTGAATCTACACAGTAAAATTTCAATCATTCACGGCGTTTCTTTACAAAGGGAAATATTTTAAAATTTAGCTGATTTTCATTGATGTATTATAGAGCTATTAAGCATTTTTAATGGAAAGAGAACTTTTTATTTTTCGTAACCCAAACTGGCAATAAAAGTTCATAAAAGACTAGAAAATGCAAGGGAGTAATATGATTTTAGACACATTAGACTAAATGAATTTTTTGGAGAAAAGAAGTTTAAAAAAAGTGTGCAACATAGTTTAAAATTACGCAAGGAAGCTAAATTAGCTGCTATTAAAAAATGGCTCTTCTCCAAACTCTTTGACTGTGGCTTTCTTTAAACTCTTCCCATAACATTCCTTATGTTTTTCGGAATCCAGGGGGGGGGGGACAAGTCTTAGCAACATTTGTTTCTAAATTTGCGGTAGCGGTTTTTTAAGCTTGCATTTAATGGATTTTATAATAGATCGATCTCATGTGAAAAAAGGCAGAAATTTAATCATTAGTTTTCAATATTGAGATTAATGTAAAACCAGAAAATGGCTCAAAATTCTGTCAGCATGTAACAGAATTAGTGGAAAATGTAGAAAGGCCAAAGTTCAATCATCACATTAAGAAGCTCAAAAGAGGATTTCACAAGACTTAATCTGCAAATGCAATGTAGAAATTCCCCTGTTCCATGCAAGCAGTATCGTTGCAATTAATTAACAGTTGTTAATAAATAAAAAAATAATTGTTGAATTTAATTTTTTATGATACGTTGAAAATTACGTGTTTTTGTAAGAAGTTAATGCTCTCATAACATATAAAAATACTTACTGAATAAAGTAACTTAGCATGAAATCATATCATCGTTACTCATTTAACGAATGTTACTTATGTTTCTACTTATAAGTTTTCAATTTCCGGGAAATATTAATAAAAACATTATAAAATGCATTTCTTTGTTATGCTTGAGGATTCCGGATGAGAAAAGGACGTAATAATAATACTTTTTATGCTCTAAAAGAACACTAAAATTTCACCATTGGTCGTACAGACACCACCATACTAACTGTATATTGCCTTCCGGTTTTGACGGAGAGAACATCCTTGGAGACAGACCTACCTTTCTTCTTTTTCCACCAAACTAATCGAGAAGACTTTCTTCCCACGATAGTTTCAAGTTTACCCATGCGGCAAGGACATCCAGGATGCTTGATTCTTGTTTTGCTTGACATGTTCTTCAGATCTTTTGTCATTTGCAAATGTCTGGGCAACGGTTGTACAAAGACTGGCACGATAATACTTATATTGCCCGCCAATATGGCATATAAACGCCAACACAGAACTGAAGTTCTTAGGATTGTAATACCTCAAAACGCCATCCAAAGTCTGTTTAAAGCCATATTCAGTCGTATAATAAGTGCTATTGTTGACACATTGTTATTCGGACTACTGATTTCTGCACGTTCTGTACCTTAAAATTACTTGTCATTTTAATCAACTCATGTTTCTCTTATAGTATATTTGTGAAATGAATATGATTCTGCAAATTACTTATTTTCATGCTGTAACAATTGTGAGAGTTATAATATGGAGTAAGCGAATGAACTGTAACAGCTTTAAATAGTATTAAAATTTTGTAGTTTAAATAATTTAAATAGATGAACATTAAGGTATTTGTGAATGGCAATATTTGAAACCAGACTCGAGTGCCTCGTGCGACTCTCGCACGAAGAATGTAATTTATTTTTAAATGATAGAATATGTTTTCTCTTCTTGTTTGTATGTCGCCATTTTTTTAGTGTTAAATAAAAGTTATTGCTGTGTTCCATCATTGGAGTTGCTTCATTTCGCCAAAGAAGCATCACAGAACATACATATGAAGTAAGTGAGAAAAAGTTAACCTTTTTAATTGATTTAATCTGAAAAACAGACTAGCATATTTTGTGTTAGGAAGAAACGACATCCGGATTACGGGAATTACGAACATTGAGTGTAATTAATATAAAGAAGGGAGTCTTTTAAATGCTTTATTTTGAAGGTACATATGGAACATGGTTTAAAACAAATGTCGTAGAAAATCTCTGCTTACAAATTTGATCTATGCGTAGGAAAATATACTTTCATATTACATTAAAATGGTACTGAGGCCTACTTTTGTTACATTTAATACATTCATTTATTAAGGGCAGTTCAATTACATCAGATACGAAGATGAAAATTTTACTACCCTGCACATTAGTAACTAAATAATCTGAACTCTAGTTATCCAGATCTTTTATTTGTTTTCCTAGAACAATTAAAATCAAACTTTTTCTTAATTTATCTTTAATATGTTTTTTTGTTTGATTTAAATAGTTGGAAATGGAAAGCAATATAATGCTCTGGTATATTTTCAAGAACTATTAGATTAATTTAGATGAATGTATATGGCATGTAATATGTGATAATTAGAATATATATGAATATATAGGACATACAAAATGAGATTTAAATGAGTATGCATGATATATGATTTAGAAGAACATGTATAGCAGTTGATACGTGGAATGTGTATGAATGATATATATGCAGACAGTAAACGTAAATGGAAAAGCATTACGTGTCATATACAAACATAATATTTTTTTATTCGTTCAATCAAGCTTAACAAACGTTGCTTATAGTGGTATGCAAAGGTGGTCATGGTGTATCAATTCCTACTTCTTCAAGCAAGAAACTTTTATCTTAAGGTACGGTGAGGAGTAATTTCATTGTTTAATTTTTCTGCGAATATATAAAGGAAATAAAAATATCTTTATTCTTTAACTCCATTAAAAATTATTAAAATAAAACATCAGAAACGAAAAATTAAAATTTCGCCATTTGCATGGTAATTAAAATCTATTTCTTTCTTCGGGGTTAACCCATAATCTAGTTATCTAGATTCACAAATTAAAATTTCGGAATTTGCATGGTAATTGGAAATCTATTTATTTACCTAGGCGGTGGAAATCCATAATCTAGTTATGTAGATCTTTCAAATATCCGATGGAAATAATTTTTATAGTTATCATATTTATTAAAAATTTAATTAAACTTAAAAATGCTTTTACTTGAGTTATATTGTATGATTAATGTGATATATTTTTATTTGCTCTTCTCACGGTTTTAAAAATAATCTTAAAATCATTTGTATATCAAATTTATTATATGTACTTAGTTTCATTTCTTGCGTGTTATTTAAGCTAAAATTTGTTTAAATAATACTGCGAACTTCTTGTAACTCCTATAGACAAAATGTTTCAGGAAACAAAGGTAATAAGGAAATGCAGAATAAGATTTAAATACATCGTAAAATGTTACAAATAAAGTAATTTACGGATAAAGTATTCTATTCTGCAAATACAAGATCAAGTGAAAAATTTCAAAAATCTAGTTTTGAAAGAACGTTGTTATAGCATTGCTATCGAAGTAATTCTCCCCCAACTTCACGTTTTAAATATGAAATCAAATGAAAATTATTATTAATTCCTTTTTGATTTATTATAAGCTTAATTGAAACGGGTAAATTCTGTTATTAACAAAAATGAAATTAATATTTGCAGTAGTATATTATGATATCTAGAAATAAGAACAACGTTGTTCTGTTATGGTATATTTTCTGGTATGGAAAAATACAACAAATGTCATCAGCGTGAAAGTTAAAATCATATCTGGGTTCTCAAGCAAAATAATTTCAGTGAGTTTTTCACACAGAAAACAATTGCTGCCTTAACTACCGTGACTTCATATAGTCAAATTCTTTTCTTTTAAAACGTGAAAATTTTTAGTTTAATGAGGTTTAATGTTTTAAATTGTATCAATTCCCATTTGAGCACAATAAAGTGAAACGTATAAAAGAATCCTTGTGTCTTAAAAATATCTAGTAATAAGAGTTATCAACATTTATAATATTAATGTAACTAATAAAAAAGGCATTTTAAGTCCTTATATTATGAATGTATACTATGAATGTATACAAAATTATGCCGTAACATACCGATTATAATTGTCTAAATGTTTTGTTCCACAAATATTAATTGTTATGAGTTACATGATTAAAGATACTGCGCTAGTGTGTAAACTTTGCAATCAGGAGGATAAGATTGCCAGGTTTTAGTTTTGTTACTTATGTTAAAATGATAGCAAACTCTTCATATTCTTCCCTCTACCTATAACTAAATTTCAGCAACTAAAAGCAAGCATGAGTTTTGAGTCAAATGCAAGCATTTGAAAGATAATATCAAGGTATAATATTGCCTCCTTAGCCCCGAATATTCGCAAATAGATTATCATATTTATCATAAAGTATTTGGCAACAGATCTCGAAGAAAAGTCCATACGACAGACTTTACATCCATTCGTCCCATTCATCTTTGTGTTTCCTAACAAAGACCAGGCGTCAAAAACCTGCGAGTCGGGACTCCTCATTTGTAACTCTGCCAGCATCATCCGCTTCAGAACTGTGGAACTTGACTTTTGTCGTAAAGAAAGAGAATTATAGTTTTTATTTTTTATTTTCAGTTGTGAGTTTTTGTTGCTTTTCTTTAACAGCTGGAGGTAATATTTCTGTCTTTGACAGTTTATATAATCACGTGATGGGTAATGGAGCATAATATTACTTAGGTTAATTCATAAAGAGAACTGTAGATTACCTTGTTTACAACAAAATCAAGATGTCGCTCGCCGCGATACTAATAAACAGTCATATGTTTGTAAACGTTCCTTAGTTAATTTTCTACAGTTAGTTCTTTCCTTATTTAGCTTCTGTTTTACTAATTTTTTCATGAGCTTAATGTTGCAACAACTTGAAACATCTTGAGATATTTTACTTAACACTAGAAAAGCAGCTACACTCTAGATTGACCTCTCTATTTAGATGATGTTATCATTCATCGTCTTTGCTTTATTGCATTCGTTATCTATACGACCTGGAAAATATCCATTTGTGAAAGATGCTGCCAATCCATAATTTCAATTATTTTCCGATTTATAACAGCACATTACTTATCAAAATTATCAGTTTAAAATAGTACAGCTATTTATAAATAATATAATTAGAATTTATATAATTAGTGTACCTAAATTTTCTAAGCTGTATATTACGCTATTTCGCTAAAATATTCACAGTTTTCTTTTAACCTCATAAAAGAAATGTTATAGCTTTCAGTTTCGATAAATTTGGGTTCGACATAGACGTTTCTAGTAATAGAAGACGAATAAGTTCTTTCAGTTATCTTTAATGTTATAAAAGTGCGTTGCTTTTCAGAGTTAATTTAATAATTTAAAAGTATTTTATCTAGACTTTTCAACAACATTTTTCAACAACCGTTATTTTATACCATGAGTATAAAGAATAAATAAATTTCTAATATATCTTATTTTACTCCCCGTGCATCCCACCCTCTTCATTAAAAATGAAATATAATGATTACGATGAAAATTTGTAGAAAATAGAGTTTTTAAAACCTCTTTATAGTTATACCTACATATATATTTCAAAGAGTAATGCCTTTTCTTCAAAACGTCGCCTTTTTAACACTATTGTTACGTTTTTCCTTCTTCTTCTGACACCAGTTGTTACGTTTACGTAGTTACGGGGTTCGTGCGGATTTGGAGTGAATAACGACGACACTTGATGAAGTATCGAAACACACTTTATTGGCCAGTATTGTCAGGACAGCTCCAAAACACGTTTTACAGTCGTCGATGAACTACTGTAAACACGCTGACACGATCAGCGACACAGCCTTCAGGTTATCAGGCTATCACGGTGGAGACAGCTTCCTGCAAAGCAGCCGACTCTGCTTTCCGGAGTACAGCTCCCGACTCTGCTTGGTCGTTCTCGGAACTCCACGTACGCTCGAGACTCTCCACGCTACAACTCGCGATGCACTCGACGACACACGAGCACAGCTCCTGACTCTTCGGTTCAGCCTTTCCCGGAGCTCAACACGCTCTCTCGACGATGCGCTAACCGCGATACACTAAGGCTGCTATCACACATCGGCTTGTTTCGAAAGAACAACTGTTTGGAACAATTTTCTGCTTTGTCACAACAGCCAATCACCACAGATCGCTTTGGGGTTAACACAGGGAAAACTGGTTCTCCATTACAAACAAGCTAACAGCATTCGACGATGATAGCTGATTGGTTGAAAACGAACAACTTGCAACTTTTTTCGAAAGGAAGGAAAAAGTCGCACGTCTTTCTTTCAATAATAAAGCAGGTAGAAAAATTGTCCGAAACAGTTGTTCGAGTGAAACAGACGCCGTGTGATATGGGCCTAACAGACTCCTTCAGTGGACTCGACGACCCACTCGGCACTCGCTGCCCGGCTGTCAACTCGATCGACTCCGCAGGGATTGACTCGCTAGACGAGGCTCACACACTCTCGATGAGAGACACACTCTCTCTCGATGAAAGACACACACACTAACTGACTGCGGACCAGCAGAGTTTATATAACTTTCGGCTTGTGTTCGGGAACATTCTGGAGTTACCGGTAAGAATTGGTTCCAGAAGGTTCTCCAACCGTCCATGGTACATCGCCAATTTTGTCGCCAAATGGGCGATTTCTCGCCAAATGAGACAACCCTAAAACTGCTTTGCGGGGAAGCTATCTTACCGCGCCTGTACATTTCGTAACACTATTTTACGTTCCGAAAAGAAAGACAGAATCAAACTATGGACTTAGTTTTTAAAGGTGAAAGTCTTTCTGAGCTGAATTTTAATTCTATTCAAGAGTTGTTTAAGTAGCGAGGTGAAAAACTTGTATGAGTTTTATGCTTTAAATTTTTTACATTTTTATTCAAAAAAAAAAAATGGTAAAGTTTGTTTAGAAGTCATACTAGAGATATATCCGAAATTGTAGATTTTCTTCCATATATTAATGCTAATTATAAATAATTGTCTTAGTTACTTTTACTTATTTCCTTAACTTTGAGATTTCGGATTCTATGACGGAGAAAACTCGACTAGAAATCATAAATATGTAACTTTTAAGTTTGTGACTTATAATTACTGTAGACATGCTTCGCAAATTTTATTGTAGAAACGAGGTGTATGGTTTTTAAAGTTAGACCAAAACTTAAAAACTCGTAGATTTTGAATAAACTCGATCGATTTCGATGACAATAAGGAAGGAAAGTTTTTGACAAGTTTTAAATTTTACACAAGCGTGTTTCTCTTTCAGTTGAAAGAAGTATGAAATTTGCCTTTTATTTTAGAAAAAGTATTGGTACTTACATATAATTGCAACCACATTAGTAGTAGTCGCCAGATTTTCAGAATGTACCAAACTCTGGCAATCCTGCACATAACCATTCTTCAAGCAATCATGCTCAAAACAATCTTTCAGATAAGCAACGTCCGCCATTCTTGTATACTTTTCATTGCATTCCTGACTCCAACGGTTTTATTGAAAAACCGCGATAGTTTTCGCCTTAAAATCTGCTTTAAAGTAGCCCACCCGCGGCCGAGCGGCAAAGTCATGAATACTGGTAGTTCAGTCGTTCGGTCCGGGGTTTGAAACCCGCGAATGGGCTGGCTGCATGGGCGCTTTCATGGTTTTCCCCATGTGTAATGTGTATACGAGACAGTTGCCTTGGAAAGCCCTCCACAAAAGCATCCCTCCCCTTTACAGATAGCTCCCGAGGCTTTGCCCTAATCACATAAACTAAACCGCACTATTTATTTATACACGTATAGGTTGAAGCAAAGCCAGCACAAGTGCATTTCCATGGCACCTTTTTAACTATTATGCTTCTGTCCCACTTTTGAGAGAGAAAATCCCAGGGGCACTTTAACGGTCTCTTTCTCCTCACGTACTACTAATCTCTTGACAAGATTTTCTATCCTTTTCGGTGCCTAATTGCCGCACAGACACTATATGCTGACAAACAGCCATGCCATCTGTTGGATTTAAACCCACTATATCATTATGGCAGTCAGCATGCCTAGCCACTGTTTCAGCTGAGCAGCATATTTGATCATATACATACAGGTTGAAGCAGAGCAACGCCTGAGCATTTCTGTAGGTATATGTCATGTATCGCTGAAGCCAAAATAAAACTGGCGCAGAAAATTATTTTTGGAATTTTATTAAAACTTACTCTAAACAAAAGATCAATTCAATCTAGTTTCATTTTGGGCACTTTGTATTTATATATAAGAATATTTTGATCTGTGGGAATGTCTTGCCTTTAAAAAAGTAAATTGAAATAAAAAATGTGAGATTGTATTTGTTAAATAACTAATCTTTCCCTGTTTGCTATGAAATTATTATTATTTATTATGTTACAGTAAATAAAACTTTGCCAGTAAGAAAATGCTTTATGATCATTAACATACAATATCATAATTTATGTTTCATGAATACAAACCAGAGCTGTTTTTGCAAGAGTCGAATAATTATATAACCTACAATCTTCTCTGCATGGGAACATGATTTTTAAACAGTTCTGTGGAAAAGTTTGTGGGAAAATTTATCAATGATAATCATAAGGATTATATGTGAAGTTCTTCTGTTTGACAACAATATGCTTTTTGATTCATTATACTAGAAAGATATTTTGTAAATTGAAAAATTGTTTTAATTTTAAAACATACTTTTCTTTAAATTATGTGTACAACATTCATAAAATTGAGAAAACAAGTATTATGTAATGTTAAATATATTCTTCAAAGTACATGCTGATAATAATATTTATGAAGTGAATGCGATGAAAATATATATGAACTTATTTAAGATACGCACAAAGTTTTGAAAATAATAAACTGAGGACAGTTATTAATTAATGAAATAAATGCAACTGCTTTGAGGCCTACTAGAGGCCGATTGCTGAACACTGGTAGTTCAGTTCGAGGCTTGAAATCTGCGAAAGGGCTGGCTGCATGGGCGTTTTCGTGGTTTTCACCATGTGTAACGTGTATACGAGACAGTGTCTCTTAAAACTATAAGGTATATCTCCCACCTTCTTAGCGTGCCTTCGTGCTGTAGTGGTCTGCACGCTGGGAGCGTATCCAGAGGTCCAAGTTTCGATTCACGGCGAGAGCGTTGCTCATTTTTCAATCTCTCTTGTCTGCTTTCAAAAATATCTAACGTCTCTACAGTGGCGCTCGAACTAAAAGGGTGGTGGATGATGATTCTCCACACCCAGGATTTGGCGATTGGGTACCCTAAGCTCCAGTCACCCTTTAAAAGGGGGAGTATATAAGGTATTTCTTCCACCTTCTTAGCGTGCCTTCGCGGTGTAGTGGTCTGCACGCTGGGCGCGTATCTAGAGGTCCGTGGTTCGATTCCCGAGGAGGGCTTTGCTCATTTTTCAATCTCTATTGCCTACTTCCAAAAATACCTAATGTCTCTATAGAACATCCTCCATGAAGGCTTCCCTCCTCTTAAGCAGATAGCCCCGAGTTTTTGCCGTAATCACATAAAACAAACCAAACCAAATTTAAAGTATGTTTGTTGTGGAATTTCTCAACAATTGAAAAGAATGGCAAAATTTTTTGCAGGAATACAGAATATGTAGAAAATCGCTAAACAGAACAATGATAAGATGCGTTTAGTAGATAGCCGGTATGACTTATATTTGCGCAAGGCCAAGTTTGTGCAATTCTCTAAAGTTTTCTCCAGCGAATGTATATCTCCTGTGTGAATGGGGCGAAAACTAGGAGGAAAACTGTAGAAAAAGTTCCTGAGGAATGTGCCTTTATGTACAAAATAATCCTTATTTAATAATTAAAATTTATTTTTAAACTGAAGTGTGTGATTTCTTTTCCTACGTTGATAATGTTTTTGGATTTACGATAAATATTGTTAGCTTGGAAATCTCTTAAAAACAATTCCACCAAATTCGTTAACTTGCACTCGACGAGTAACTTTGGAAGCAGCCAAATTACGCCGATGTGGTTGCGTTAATATATAAGTATCTAAATATTTTTTGCTGGTTGATTACGAAATCCATGTGATTATTCTATACTAAAATATTTAAAATATAATAATAGAAACATCTTGTATTAACTGTAGTTTTTTCGAAAACCTTCATAAAACTTATCAGTTGCTTTATTATTAATTAAAAGAATTTCATATCATATCAGTTTGGTACTACATAATTAAAAATGAAAATCTTTAAGAAATAAGTTTGTTATTTCACAGAGCTCATTTTAGTTAAGCAGCTGGAATTATTAATTCCATGTGAAATTCATGATTTAATGCTGTATCGAATTACTATAACTTTAGAACTGGCTATTTGTCATGTAACATGAAAGTTAGAGATCTTGCGTCTTTTATCATGGCGTGCGGCATAGATCGTTAAACATTCTGATTAGGTGGGGCATGACAACCATAAAATATTGAAAACGTTCTGCTATAGTTGTTTCTAATGAAAGATATGAAAGATTAACTATTTCATCAACTGATATCGTCAAAATAATCGATACCAAATATGAATGTAAAGCCAAAATGCTAATTTGTTTGCTATCAAATAAGGGGGGGGGATATATTCATATTAAGTCTCTATTAACCTTTGCAAAAAATAAGTGTTTTGAAATTATTGAGCGGTGGTTTGTGATGTGTATTTAATTATGGTAAAGCACACTAGGGCTATCTGCCTAAGGGACGGGATGCCTTCGTGGAGGACTTTCTAAGGGAAACTGGCTCGTATACACGTTACACATGGGGAAAACCACGAAAACACCCATGCAGCCAGCCCGTTCGCGGGATTCGAACCTCGGACCGAACTACCAGTGGTCAGCGACTTTACCGCTCGGCCGCTGGTGGGCCGGACTTTCTAAGGGAAACTGACTCGTATACACGTTACACATGGGGAAAACCACGAAAACACCCATGTAGCCAGCCCGTTCGCGGGATTCGAACCACAGACCGAACTACCAGTGTTCAGCGACTTTACCGCTCGGCCGCTGGTGGGCGAAATTATTGAGCAGATAGATCACTTCATTGCGCATTAAGTTTACATGCTTTTTAAATATTTTTAAAGGTGCAAAACTTGGAATAAAATTATAGGATTTGATTTATCAATAAAATTTATTCTAGTGTCTCCAATTTGTGAGCCTATTAGGCTGAGAGCTAATATGTTCAAATATGCGAGGCATTAGGAGTAAAGATGAAATCCTATCGCAAAACAAAGTAAAATAATTAAAGGGAAATAAATTATTTTAACTTTTCAGCAGAGTTATATAATATTCGTAAGTTTATTACTGTAACTATCTTGTTATAATTTCTAAGTTAATTTTAGTTATAAATATACTCATATAATTAATTATTTATAGTTGTGAAATCATTTACAAATGCTAAAGATGCTTAATAGCTTTATTTTGAATTCCTGTTATGTAAAGTAAAATTTTGATTACTGTATATACAGCAATTTAAAACTGATATTCATTAACAACAGAAATTCACTGTTATGAGCCGAATACATTGGCTGTTTGAATATGGTAAAGCGCACTAGGTCTGTTTGTCCAAAGAAAAATCTTTCGTGTAGAATCTTCTAAAGGAAACAAGCTCATATTTGCGACTAAATGTGATAACACTGGATAGAATAATTTTACTGAGAAACAGTGAAATGCAATAGTGTCCTTAGAATATCGTGGGTTTCAGTGAAAATCCGAACCTAGGTTTTTCTCTCTAGTAATTAAATGACTTGTTTAATCTCAAATTACATTTATTTTCTTTAACAAAAGCGCTCCTGTTCTTGACGCAATAGACCAACGTATTGCTATTTTCACTAACAGTTCTAGTTTTAAATAAAAGATCAATAACAGTTCTGCTACATTCTCCTGATTTCAGCCAAGAGCACCCTGCTTAGGGAAGTGGAATTTATATTTAGATCAAAAGAAACAAATTTACGCCACTGAATCACAAACTTTTGAATGCAATGGTAATGACAACGGAGAAGAAAGGAAGAGTTCAAGTCGCCAACCGGCGCTAAGAAAATTGTTCATTGGACTTTATCCTATAACAGAATTCTATAAACAAAGTTATTAGATAAAGTTTATAAATAAAGTCAACTAATTAATTCTAAAAAGATAAATAATTAATTAATTATATGAAGAAAGTTAATTAAAAATTTAAAAAGAGAAAATATAAAATTATTGGTAACAAATTTAGCATCTGAGAACCGGGAAGACATCCTTGATTGAAACTTGTTTATGGCATCTTAATGGAATTAAAACTCTTAACAATACTTAAATACATTCTTTTATGGTTAGATGTAAAGAACATTATTGGAATGAATGGCTATCATAAACGACAAGGAAATTCAGATCTCTATTTTGACGTTCCATGTATTTTTCTTCTAACTTAATTTTAAACAGCAAAACCCGGTGCTTCGAACTAGATAGCATGGGCGAAAAACACAATCAAATCTAACGAAGTTAAAGTCTAAACCTTATGCTCTCACAAAACTATACCATATACTAAATTAATGTGCTATGATGAGCGATTTCACTCGTCAACTCCACTCCTTTACTTTCATCTCAGGAGATAGGTTAGGTTAGGTTATTTAATTACGGCGAAACCTCGAGGACTATCTGCCTAAGGGGAAGGATGCCTTCGTGGAGGACTTTCTAAGGGAAATTGGCTCGTATACATGTTACACATGGGGAAAACCACGAAAACGCCCATGCAGCCAGCCCTCTCAGGAGATAGACTAACGCCTCAAGACATGTACATAACTCTAAACCATCTTGTATCTTTTGCTCTTACAATACTGTAATTATTCAAAATTGTTAAAGCACTTTCTTTGTATATACTTAGACTACATCTTAAGTACTTATTCATGACTAAATAATCTAATTTCGTGCGTAATATTTTTATGTTTGTATATGCATACCGTCTGCTCTTCTAATGTTCATCGAATATTCTTTTAATGTTCTAATGTAATTGTTACTAGATATATAATACATCCCCTAGTTGGAACTATTGTGATAAGGTCACATAAAAGAAGAAGAGACTGAAGATTTATATGGATAAGGATGTCTCGTGAGCATAAGCTGAAAATTGTTGTTTTTTAACTTACAAATACGTTTTCAATAGTTGTTAAAATAGTCTTTATTAAAATAATTAAATCGTTGGCAATGTTAAAAACGCAAGCTCGAGAGCCACGAATTGCTCTCGCACGTAAAATGTATAGAATTTGATTTTAAGGAAAAGATTTAGGTTTTTCTCTTCTGTATTGTATGTAGCCATTTTTTTGGGGGGCGTTCAATAAAATTTTCATGTGATGTTCCGTCATTAGCGTTTTCATTGCAGTTCAACATCACACCGTTGGAGCATTAACACTACATACTATCGTTATATCGTTAACGCCAGAGCAAGGACCTACTCTAGCAGCATATTGTGCTGTGCATTTAAAGCATCTTTCAAATCCAGTTGTTATTTCCGGCTTGCCCTGGCGCAGCCCGCAAAAAAGGCCATAGGGCAACGTAAGTCTGCAAGAGGGTAGGGCTGGGCATATCACATCACATCATATCCTTCAAATACAAAATCCAAAAAACTTGATTATTTAGCAATATTTACATACTGTAAACGTATAAAACTTGTTTTCAAGTTTTTCAGATTATCCTCATTTGACAGAAGTAACAAGTATTCTACCATTTTTTAAATTCAATAATTTACAAAAGCCGAGTCATCCACTACATCGAGTCCGCTATTCTCTATAACATACTGCTGCTTCTTTTTGTGTCTCCAATCAGAATGTACAGGGGAGTAATGAACACATAAAGTGAAATTAATAATGATACAATGATGACAAGCAAGTGCAGTTAAAAATTAGATGCTTACCTAACAGCAGGAACAGAATTTAATAGGCTATAACAAATACGCAATTTAACGAAACATTCTAGTTTGGCTGTAAATAAAAGTATTATTTATTCTACCTCCATAGAAAAAAAAAAGACTCGAAAAAATATAAAAAAATCATATTGTACTAGAACGACGATTAACTACACTCCAATTCTGTCAAATGTTTGATGCTTCCAAATACTACACTTTGATTTATTTAAAATCACTAAACGAAACTATTAAAGCAGTTTAAAATGAAACTGAAAAATGCCAATTAACAATGCGACATGGTAACATGAAGACGTTAGAAGCAAATCTAAATTAAGATAAAAGCGAAGGGGAACAATGTATTTAAATATCAATGTAAATTCTTTTGGGGATTATAAAGTTTATGATCATAATTACAACATCGCATTATTTGCTCTGCCAAATCAGTTTCAATTGTGAGATTATATTGCTTATTACTGTGAGATTATATTGGTTATTGTATGAGATTTATTGTGTTAAATCTTAATGAGGAAAGAAACAATATCATTTGTCTAGAAGATAATGAAGATGAAAATAATTATAACCATAAAACCATAATGAAGTTTTTAAATGCATTCAGAAACAATTTTGAAGTGCCTGGAGCATCAAAACGATTGTCATCTAATCCACCTTCTATATTTCTTAAAGAAATCAGCGCTGTGGTTTAATATAACAGAATGTCTTCTTTGAGGCAAAGAAGAATTCCATAAGATAAATTGATACCTGCAAATTATTTAAAATCCCAGCTTTTATATAAAAACAGATATTCGTAGGAAGATAGCCCTTTTATTGCTTTGCCTTTATCAATTAATCTAACCTCTTCCTATGCTAAAAGAACTATTGTAGCTACATGTGAGAGAAGAATGCTTATTGCATTGTTTTGTTTACCTTTTGTATATTTCTGAACAGCAACTAATTCTGTATTATGCTAGAGATATTTTGTAATCAAAGTACAACTCACGTACAGGCCAAACATATCATAAAACTTGAAGATTCCTGAGTTGCTATGCTTTTGAATTTATCATATCATTTACATTTGTTTCATTGCTCATATTTATTTTTTACTATATCATTGAGAAAATGTATTTATCTTGTAACTTGTGGGGAAAACGTTCACCGAATTCTTACTGAATATATTTCCACTTCTACTCATTTGAATAACATGAGGTACAAGGTTGAAGACAATTTTATTTATTCATTAATTGTACTTCTATTCCTCATTTAATTTATGCAATGATTTATGAAGATTTTTCTGCACGAATAATCTTTGTTATCAGATAAATAAATTGTCATGGACAAAGGAACTAATGTGGCTTTTTATAAAGTGCTACTTAAGTAAATAATAGTACTTACTTATTTTTTCTACATTTTGCAGGAGCATCCCCATGGTGGCTATGTGAGACTCCCTTATCCAAGAGAAGTAATGAATCTGTTCTCTGAACGTAGTGGAATTGCTCTCCTCTGGCTCGAATACAAGAAGTCCAGAAGTAGAAGAATGAGGTCTAGGAGCTCGGGCCATCTCTTGGAATTCGAGAATCACATGGTATTTCCTCTCTGGTATGGGTACCACCCGCATGCTGAGGATAGGATCGGGATTCTAAGAAAACAAGATACGATTAAGTTATAGTATAGCCATTAAATGTAGTTTAATATTTATATTTTCTGTTTTTTTGTTATTATATTAATTGTTAATTTTCTTATAAACTTTAGGGTTAAGTTTCAATCATTGAATCTCTCAAATACATGAACTTAATACACAGATAAAACAATGTCATGGGAAAAATCTTTAACAACAAACTGACCTCCCTCAAGCTTTGAGCAGTAGGGGTATGATTAACGGTATGGTACGGATTCAAGTGTTGGTGGGAAGATTTTAAAGACTAAGACCCATAGAATTTATGCAATGGAGGTTGTAATTGTGTTGCATTGAATGATGACTGATTTGTGTATCAGAGTCTTACTCCCATTGTACTAAACAAATGCTCCACAGGAATCAGAATTTCAAGGGCTTCATATCAGAGGAATATGAATGAAAATGTTGTCTGAAGCGAAGTTAGTGATCAGTTTCTTTCAGCAACAGCAATCTTGATATTTTGTATGATACTTCTTGGAATACGGTTTGATCATCAGAATGCTCAAGAGTCAGGACACAAAATAAACAGCGAGAATGTCACAGTAGCTCATATGTCTCAGCGACTGCTTCGATGGACGACAATAGCTGATATATATAACATGAATACGGGGTCTGAGCAACATGAAGTGGTTTGCAGATAGAAGGGATCTATAATATCATGGGATACACTCACATTCTAATACAGTGCAGAAGTACTACATAAAATTGAATCATCGGAATATGCTAATTTAATCCATTGATCTTCCACTCCAATTCCGATAGCTATGAATCCAATCCAGACTTGAACTCCGTAATAGCAAGTAGTTATCAGAACATGAGAAAGACTTTAGGTATCAATAAAATCTTTGGGTTGGGAAAGAAGTTAGTGAAAGATTCAGAAACGTTTTTTTGTCTGGCGCACAATGAAATTTTACCATTGGCAGCATCTGATAAAATAAACTCCCACTCAATCTATACTATATTATTCTGCATCTAGGTTATGAAACCATGTTCAAGAGTTACTACTTTGAAATATACATCTGATCTACTAGCACTTGGAAATCAGTCGACATTCTTCAGAATATCTGTTACGTGTAACAGATACAAGTACAAACTAGATATAGCATAGCCACTAAATACAATTTCTGAATGTTCTGTTTTTACTTTTTTTTTGGCCGGTTACTTTATTTTTGAACTCTCGTTTGTATAAAATATAATAATTCTCTACTTTTATCGGTTTTTTAAACAATTATTTTTCAGTGTTACAGGAACAGTGTGTATACCACTACTTTCATTCTGCATATTGTTCGAATATACAGTGGATGGACAAAAATATGGAAACACCTTGTGAAATGCATGTTTGAAAAGAAAGATTGATTTTAATGAAATATGTAGGTGGCGCTGGCGTTTTTGACTACTTACGCCACCTTTACAACTTCGTAAATGTGCTAAACAGTTCAGTTGTTGTCGGAATACTGTTATGTGAGGTTGTCATTGCATTATGTCCGAGTTAACAGACTTCGAACGTGAGCAAATTGTTGGAGCACGTATGATAGGTGCTTCCGTAAGCAAGGTAGGTAGCCGAGGTGTTTAGTGTTTCAAGAGGTACTGTATCGAAGATTTATTCCGCATATTTGAAAAGCGGAAAAACATGATCTGCTAAATCACAGCGCGGACGAAAGTGTGTCCTGAGTGATCGTGACAGACGATCGTTAAGGGCAATTGTGACGAAAAATAAGAAGACCACAGCTGCAGAAGTTACTTCTGAAATGAATGTTGTGTTACCGAACCCTGTGAGTACCAAAACAATTAGAAGGGAGCTTCATAAACAGGGAATTGCTGGCCGTGCTGCAATTGAGAAGCCACTCATCAGTGATGCTAATGCCGTAACAGGAAAAGGTGGTGTTTAAGTCATAAAGCCTGGACTATAGAGCAGTGGAAGCGAGTAATATGGTCTGACGAGTCTTCTTTCACATTGTTTCCCACTTCTGGCCGAGTTTACGTCTGGAGAACGCCATCTCAAGCCTATAATATAGACTGCTTGTTGCCAAGAGTGAAACATGGCGGGGGTTCTGTTATGGTTTGGGCAGCCATATCGTGGTTTTCTGCTAGCCCCATGATAACTGTGTCAGGGCACATGACTGCCAAGACTTATGTGAACATTTTGGCCGATCAAGTTCATCCCATGATACAAACTTTGTTCTCCGATGGTGATGGTGTCTTCCAAGACGACAAAGCCCCTGTTCACACAGCTCACATTGTCCAGGACTGGTTTTCTGAGCACGGGGAGGAGTTGTCCCATCTCCCCTGGCCACCACAGTCACCAGACCTGAATATTATCGAACCTGTGTGGTCTACATTGGAACGGAAAGTGCGTTCTCGTTATCCACCGGCAACATCGTTATCTGAACGTGCCACCGTTTTGCAGGAAGAATGGTATAATATTCCCTTGGCAAACATACAGGAACTGTATTTATCCATTCCGAGAAGACTGCAAACTGTTTTGGATGCCAACGGGTTTCCTACACCATATTAAGCAAAGAAACATGTTTTTCATGAAACATGTGTTTCCATATTTTTGTCCAACCCCTGTATATATTATGTATTTCTGAAAAGCCATTTTTATTATGAACGAATATATGTGGTAATAATTTCAAACTCTTAGTAAAAAAAATTGCAGTTTTCGCTTAAGTTTGGCAGCTGTTGAAGAAGTACATTTTTCTTCCTTTATAAAAATTTCGTTCTTCTTTTCAAATTGCTTATGGTGAGGTATAAGTGTCTGTAAAATATTTATATTAATATAATAATTTTCTGTTCTTTTATGACTCACAAAATAATATTTTGCTAAACTGGAACTAAAATCATACTTTTTTTTGGATTTCATATCTGCATAGTAGAACTAAACTGACCAGCCAAAAACGGCAATTAATAAATAAAAAGCGGTAAAAATCTCTTAAAGGTAATAAAGCTTTTATTCAAAATTATTATCTTCTTGAGCCCAGATGAATTAAAGAATGAACTCCAGTGTGTTTAATTATAAGTTTACATAATGTTAAACATAAAAATGAAACTAAAATTAGAAAATTAGTTCTGCTATAATATCCGTTGTATGGTTTCGCTCAGCGAACTTATTACTAGTTTCAAAGAACTTGTTACAATATAATTTGTATTTTCCCTCTTTGTAATAATTTAATGATCCGAAACTTTAAAAAATTATTTCAAATGAATACAAAGATTACGAATTTACGTGCTATATTCGAAATCATTAGAATAATTTTTCAGAATAATGCATGAGAAAAAAGCAGTTTGGCTACTTTACCAAAACAAAGTATTTATATTCCTGCTACTTAAAAGACAGATATTAACTTTTACGGTAGTTCATATCTATACGCAACATTATTAAACTTAAAGCTTCTCTCTCAACACTTGTTGTTTCAAAAATTATGTGACTCCAAGTGTCATACTGTTTGCGGATTGAAGTTGGGAACCTGAAGAACCGAACTTCTGTGCCAAGAATACCTGAAGTCTCTTCATGGCATCTGTGCCAGGAGTAAAATTTGATGAGTAGTCATCACTATAAGTTTTCTTTTTAAAGGTACGCTCAGGCACTTAAAGTAGATTAAAGTAGTAAAATTAAAATTAATTGGTGCACGAATTTCATATGCAACGCATTTGGAAAGGAACATCGCAAACAAACAACGAAATTAATTAACTGCCGGTGAAGTATTTTACCGTTGTTTGTGTTAATTCTATATAAAATGCTTTTAAGACACAAAATTTATTTTTATGGAATTTGTTTAAAGTGAAAGTCAAGGTTATACGTTAAAACACAAATTATGTTAACAAAGCAAATGGTCTTATTTTGAGAACAATTAAAGAATTTCATTCATTGCTTAAGAAAGTAGCCAAGCCTGGCCGACATCCAGATCATTAATGATTTGTTTTCTTAGACGCAAGCAGCACTTAGATCCGGAAAGTCAACAGAGGAAAAATAAAAAAAAAACTGAGGTAATTTTTAAATTAACACACCAGATTTTAGGAACGCAGAGTCACAATTAACCGTCAAGGTATGCTTAATTCCATAGCGTTTATGTTTCACGGTAAAGTTGGAGAATATTTAATAGAAGAAGAATCTTTCAAATGAAAAATGTTCTAGTAAAACTTGCTGCTTTTTCTAAAAGAATTCCAGAGAAAACGTTTGTAGAAATGCTGTGAATTTAGAAATATTTTGAAGAACAAATCATCTACCGAAGTGATCACTCCTTCTTAGAAACACTTCTGCAATATGGTGCGGATAGCAGAATAGGATTTAAGGCAATTTTATTAAGATTTATATAAGTTTAAAATATCTCAAAGCTTTTCATTGCTACGTAATTAATTATAAAAGAATTTTAGAAGGATTCTGTGTTCTAAAATAATCTAATAACGTATATGTAAAGGATATAAAGTTTTATTTAAAAAAACTTATGAAACTTTTATATCAATGACTAATGTATTAAAGGCTGAGTAATAATGATTTTTTTGAATCCTTGTCAACAAGTATTAATCTGTTTATATAAACAAACCATTATTCCGTACCTAAGATACTTTATGTATAAAATTAATTAATTTGTTTGATTAATTGTGACGAAATGCACGATGATTATCTGCCTAAGGAGAAATTGCCTTTCCTGAAGACGTTGTAAGAGAAATTGATTTCCTCACCCATTATTGTGGTTATTAAAACAAACGCGCAGTCAGACTATTCACCAGAATTTAAACCCTAATTAGTAACTCCTGATGTTCAGTGGCCATATCTGCCTACCTTCTAGTAAGTAGCCCGTTACGTGAAGATAAATATGCCCTTTGTTCATTTTGGTTTCGTACAGTTGATTATATAAATAATTTAAAACATATTTTTATATACATTATTAAAAAGCAGAATGTTTTGAAGTAGTTCCTTTTTTAGACTGGCAATCAATTACTCTACTTTTATTTCAAGGAGAAAAAACTTAAAAATGTGATTTCTAATCAAATTCCATCCCAACACTTGAAAACGACGTATTTTTGTCACTTTCAAAGTACGTTATTCAGCAATAGTAATTATGATAAAATTCATAAGTAGAAGAGACATAATATTAAGGCTTCTGGGACGATAATTTATAAAACAATTAATGTTGAAAAGGATTTGCAAGGATAGAGGAGTTACTAGAGGACCATAAAAATGAGCACAAAGAGAAAGACCTGAAACAATTTTAGTTACTAGAGGCAGCAACAAAGGGAGTTACTTTAGAAATTTAATACTTTAGAAGACTCTAGTTACTCTGAAAGTAGCAAAAAAAGGTATTTCTACTTTCAAAGTACTTTTTCTATAATAACGTTTGTGTAAAAAGTTTCTTCTTCAGAATGAAAAATTATCATAGTTCTCTAATCCGCGAAACGTGTATAAAATTGGGTAAGATAATAAGGTATCACTCATGAAAATTAATGAAAAGTTAAAGTCAAATTAAAGATGAAAAGTTAATGGCATCACTCTGACAAAGCAGAAGCAAGCTACAGCATAAATATTATTTCAATGACAGCATTACGCCTCACTTTGCAAATATTTTAAAACGTAGGGAATGGCAAATCACATAGAATAAATTTGAATGAAACAGTGAATATTAGAGTTGAATAGAAAAAAAAAAGAAAGTACCTCTAAAGACAATGTTTGAACTTCGGGAGAAAAAAAAAAAAAAAAAGTAAAAGAAAGTACGTCTAAAAACAGCTTATGTTTTTATGGAAGGGAATTTTTTTTCAAACTATATCATATTCTTTATAATTTTTTACTTACCCTGTTCACTATCTTTCGTTTAGGTGCATTAATATAAGTAAAGTTTTCATCTTTTTTTTATCTACTTATTCTTATTTTATATTTACTAACTTCAAACGATTATGGAAACAACTTAGAAACAAAAACTTCTATTTGGTATATATTTTAACCAATTTCAAACTCAACATCTGCAGATTGATAATAACTGATAGGTTAAGACACAATAACACGCTGAACAAATACTAATCCAGAAGTCAAACAACAAAAATCAGCGGTATATTTTCAAATTTTCACAGGACTAGTTTCGATGGTTCTACCAAACCACCATCCTCAGCTGCAAAAGCGCAAATGAACGAGATAGGATATAATGAACAGATAAGATAAGAAAGCTTGAACAGAAAATAAGCTAGTGGTGCCATCTGTTGATGAAACCAGAACTAAAGCATAATTTCTTTAAAGGCCGAAGGCACAGATGGATTGGAATTAGGATCGTCAACTAGAACAGAAAGATTTTTTTGAATGTGAAATGCCTCTAGAAAATCCAATTCTCCAATGGAAGATGTTTTTTTTTGCTTCCAAAATTATTCAAAAAACATCTTCCATTGGAGAACTGGATTTTCTAGGGGCATTTCACATTCAAAAAAATCTTTCTGTTCTAGTTAACGATCTTAATTCTAATCCATCTTTGCCTTCGGCCTTTAAAGAAATTATGTTTCACTTTGGTGTATTTCTCCTTTGTCTTTATTGTTGTAAAATTTAAGTAAACTATTATCTATAGTTCAAGAACAAATTAATTAATTTTACATTAATTTTTTTGAGAAAAGTGTTGTGACTTAAGAACATTTTGGTTGCCGAACGCCATCAGGAACGAATCAAATTATAAGGTATTTTTCCCGCCTTCTTAGCATGCCTTCGTGATGTGGTGGTCTGCACGCTGGGCGCGTATTCCAGAGGTTCGTGGTTCGATTCTCGGCGAAGGCGTTGCTCATTTTCACTATTCCTGCTTCCAAATAACCTAATGTCTCTACAAAATTTATCAACCGAAGTTTTACTGAACTGACACATAGAATGTTTTTAAACAATCAGAAATATTTACTAAAGCTTACTTGAAACATGTTAAATAAATAGGAAATGTGAAGATTCCGAATTCTATAGACCGACGAGATATTTGTACTCAGAATAAAGCCACCGAAAAGTTGTGAAAATATTTAATTTTTCTTCTGAAGTTACAATAATCACTGGTACTGCAATCTAAAAAAGTAATCGTTAAACGAAATTAAAATTCGTCATAAAAATCTTTCTATTTTAAACATTTTAGCATATTTTAAACATAACACCAACAGAGCCTGGCAAGAGTTGCCGTTTTAAGAAATAACAACTCTAATTTATCTTTTATGCAGTGTGGCAAGTAACGGATTCCCACAATGCTACTATTCGAAATCTTTAGCTTTTTACTTCCTTGTACGAAGTAAAAAGGAAGTATTGTAATCGCGAAAAGTTTCAGGCAGTATATTTCAACGAAAATATCTATTTTGACCGCTATCGAATGCAATTTAACGATGTTTTTGCGTGATATCTGTACATAAGAACAGAATAAAATACTCTTTTCCTTCAAAAAAAGTTATAAAACTGCTTTAAAATTAGTTATGAAGAGAGTTTTTCGTGGCGTCTGTACGAAGGTATGTACGTACGTATTTCGCATAACTCAAAAACGAGTAGCCTCAGAACGTTGAAATTTTGTATATAGGACTGCTATAACATGTAGATGTGCACCTCGTATTTTGGTTGCAATCGGCCGCACCAAACGTATATAAAGATATTTATATATATATCCACTCTGTTACCCGGCTCAGTGATCTCAGTTTATTTACTCTTATATGTTTGTAAATTGTACATTTTTTGCTTTAAAAATGATTGTATTATGTTGTTTTTATCTTCCGGTTAAGGTTTTTATGCTTTTAGTAAATCTGTATGCAATATTTTTCGACTTCACATTTTTTGACTTCACATATCTTCACATTTCCTATTTATTTAACATGTTTCAAGTAAGCTTTAGTAAATATTTCTGATTGTTTAAAAACATTCTATGTGTCAGTTCAGTAAAACTTCGGTTGATAAATTTTGTAGAGACATTAGGTTATTTGGAAGCAGGAATAGTGAAAATGAGCAACGTCTTCGCCGAGAATCGAACCACGAACCTCTGGAATACGCGCCCAGCGTGCAGACCACCACATCACGAAGGCATGCTAAGAAGGCGGGAAAAATACCTTATAATTTGATTCGTTCCTGATGGCGTTCGGCAACCAAAATGTTCTTAAGTCACAACACTTTTCTCAAAAAAATTAATGTAAAATTAATTAATTTGTTCCTGAACTATAGATAATAGTTTACTTAAATTTTAAAGTTGTCTAAGTGCCGTTAAGCCTTTTTTTTATGGCGGCCATTGATGTTTACATTTGAAACAGGAGACTAGTGGATTTGTTGCCAATCTAGAGAAACTTAGCTTCGGAACAACAAAGATAACGCATTCATTTATTATTGCCAATTAAATCATGCTTAATTCTTTCTGGAATTTTTTTCGAGGAAATAAGTGTTTAAGATTTACTTCGTAATTTTTAATATAGATATTTTGAGTTTTTATGTATTTTTGCCTTCTCGCGAAGTGAGAACTGAATTAATTAAATGAGAAATACTCAATCGTCTGTGAAAAACTGTTTCTTTTTTGTTTTGTTTGATTAATTTCTTTTATACATCATTCTAGCTTTATTATAGTATTTGAATAGAACATGTGGCAACGATTAGATAATTCTATTCTTTAAATGATATAAATTTTTTGCATTATGAGTTATAATATGAACGAAATATAATACTGAAGGGGAGTCATCACTTTTGCGCAACACAAAAAGTGAGAATTTTAGCTCATTTTCGAGTTTTAATAAGTGAAATTGTTTTTCTCATACATATATGAAATTTTCAGTGTGTCATCTTTTTACATAAATGATTATGTTTCTTGATTTATTTTACTTAAAAGTGTATAAGAATTTGTTTTATAAAGAAAAAACTAACTGTATTTTCCGAAAATTTAAAATTTGTACTGAAGCACTGCGCGCAAACTGACAGTAATACAAATTTAGTTACAGTAATAATTTTTAAGTGAATCTAGCGCCAGAGTGTCGCTATGGTAAACAAATACTAGAGTGAATTTTAAAGAATGCATTTATTCTATTGTGGTTTATGCGTTGTCGGCGAAGTATATTTAATTCAATCCAATAAGTTTAAATGAAATGCAAGAAAAATGCGTATAATTTAATATTCCGTACAAGGAAATCATGTGGTGTACACTTCAGATTTTTTGTATTTATAAAAGAAACTGCTTAAAACACGGACAGATTTAAAAACAATAAGCGCTAATCTTAATAGTTCAAACATTCTGAATTCCGTTTCTAGATATAAAATATTAAGAGTGCGTAATGGTTTGAATAAAATTTTAAAAAGTAGAGATCATTGCAATTCAAGTTATTATAAAATTTTATTACTAAAGTTAGGATCCATTTTTAATTCAGATGAGACCGTAAGGAAGAAGTTTTCTAATCAAGTTATACATTACATGGTATTTGAAACATCTTTTGTTATACTAACAACAGAAAAAACCTTTAGGCATACATTGCAAAATATTGCTGAGAAATAATGACTGTTTTAAATGTTCATGTTTATACTCGGATGACAACCGGTTTATACACTACCTGCTGAAAACTAAATAAATGATATTATGCCTAGCTGATTGGAAGTAACTTAATTTTACCAAGAGGTTAATGTTACTTTTCACGCAGTGAAAATAATAATACGAGTATTTAATTTCAGGTATCAATAAAAATAAAAATTGGTAAGAAGTGGATGTTAGTCGGCTTTTAAATTGTCAATTTTTATATACTCATAAACTGTACACTTTTATGATAAGGATCTTAAACATAAATAATAGCAACAATTCCCAAAATTTGAACCAAATCTATAGGCATTTGTAAGGTAAAATATTCTGAAATAAATGCCAGTTTCATGCTGAATGTCATAATGGATGTAAATTTGGATATAGAATTTTTGTAAAATTTTGTAAAAGAACTGCCATTTTAAAAATTAAATTTTTATAATCCATAATACACTGATTTTAAGCTTTTATAAAATAAGCAACCATTATCATCATTCAAATCGATTTATTACTGCAGCGAGTTGACATAAAGCAAGGATTATTAAATTATGGCAAAGCACACGAGGGCTATCTGCCTTAAGTGTGGGATACCTTCGTGGAGGACTTTATAAGGGAAACTGGCTCGTATACACGTTACACATGGGAAAAACCACAACGCCCATGCAGGCAGCCCGTTCGCGGGATTCGAACCTCGGACCGAACTACCAGTGTTCAGCGTTTTTACCGCTCTGCCGCTGGTGGGCACATAAAGCAAGGAGGCAGCATATTTAATTTATTTACAATTCTAGGCTACATGCAAATAAGTTTACAAGATCGTGTTTGTGGGATCTCTTCAAAGGGCGATATATATATATATATATATATATATATATATATATATATATATAAACAGATGATGTCCAAAAGTCCGCGAAAGTTTTTGTCCGTTGGTCGGATGTTAAAGTTCTCAGAGGATTTGCTAGTGAAGGGTCAAAGTTCTTGTGCAAGGAAAGCAGCCTTGTTGCCTCTCCTGATTGCACTGGCCCTTTTGAGCAAGCTTCTCTCAAATTAGGTAGAGGAAAGTCCGATGACCGTTTACCGGATCTCTCCGAAGAGAGATAAGAATGCTCGTTACCGGGTGAATAGAAAAAAAAATTGCTCTGGGAAGAGCTGAAAATATAACTGAGAAGGTTTCTCTTTTTTCACTAAACTAACTAACTGTGAAACTAACCATCTGGGGAATTGAGTTCCCTGTTTTTGTTCAAGATTTCCTGGACGTGTCGGAAAGGCTTTCTAAATCATCATTTGCCAGATATTTTCAGTCTTTCAATTGGCGAAAGTACGTTGTTTGTTTGTGAGTATGATGTTGACAGTCCTGGGAAAATTTCCATGAGACGTAGCAAAGGTGAAATCAAAATAACTGGTTAATTAAAGTCAGATTTCCTACAAATGAGTAATGATTATTTTTATCATTTTAAGTAATAGACTGAATGTGATGAATTGAGACTAGAAACATCTTTAGTAGTGTTTTCCCAAATTTTTTAGCCATTACATCACGTTACATAACACCAACAGAGCCATTATAATTCACCCGGCCTAGCAAGTGTTCCCATTTCAAAATATAACATCTCTAATTTATTTTTTACGCAGTGTGGCAAGCAACTGATTCCCACAATGCTGCTATTCGAAATCCTTAGCTTTTTTTGCATTTATAAAAGAAACTGCTTAAAACACTGACAGATTTAAAAACAATAAACGCTAATCTTAATAGTTCACACATTCCTAATAGTTTATGAGGTATTTCTCCCGCCTTCGTGGTGCAGTATGATCGGCGCATATTCGAGAGGTCGTGGTTCGAGTCCCGGTGAGAGCATTGCTCATTATTCATCTCTCCTGCTTCTAAATAACCTAATGTCTCTACAAGTTAAAATAATACATTGTAAGATAAATAATAGATCTAAATTATAACATATCCAACTGATAATTTTTACAAATGTCTATATTATTATTGTAATTAAGGAATTTTCTTATACCATATATTATAGTCCTTGCGTTTAGTCATTGTGGGTTACATTAAGAAACTATTTTAAAAAGGACTAGCTTAAAAAACGAGATGCAGGAGAAAACAATTTTTGTAAGTCCAATAAAATTGCAAAACATAAATATCTCATTACTGAAATTCAGAATCAAAAATTGTTTTGCCTTTTATAGAAGAAATATTTAGTTAATATAAATTAAACACAATACTGATGCAAACAAAAGAAAGAGATCATTCGCGTATTGAACAGGTTTCTGTACTTCGGAGCTGATTTGAATGTACTCTAGTAGTCAAACTTGCAAGGAAATAGTTTGGCATTTTCCCAAATAAACATATGCTTTTTTTATTTAACTTTCATATAAAGAATCATAAACATCTGAGTTTTGTACACAAACTCAGATGTTTATTACTCAGATGTTTAAACTCAGATTATTTGTGGCATACTAGAATAAAGTACAAAAAAGCCATGCTTTTACATTCATTCATTGACTTTAAAAAATATCATCTCTATTTGTTGTCCGTATCAATAAATTTCTACAAGAATCTAGTATAAGGGAAGACCGATATTGTCTCTATTGAAAATCGCATACAAATACGCGCTCTCGCATTTACCCAGACGATTGCTGTTTCTGTTACGAAGAAAAAGAATGATAGCTTCTAGTATTATTCTGATTTGCTTGACGTTTAGTTTCCCTGCGGTAAATGGAACATTTGCAAGACTTCTTCTCTTGGAGCTTGGTTACAGTCGTCAATCAGTAACTCGTGTCTGACACTACTTATAAGCTTTTTATTGTTGGCATCAGAGAAAGAAAGTCATCTTCTATTTTGTATCAGAATATTTCTTGCAAATTGATTCTGGTAATGTACGTTTAGAGGAAACGTTGTTTATTATATCTCGGATAAACGGGTTGTAGAACCAGTCATGGTGGATGTTATGCGTACTATGATTTCAGGACATAAATTTCTGATAATTAACCGTTTGAGTCCGGCGTGCGCTTCACTTGGCGTATGCCAAAAATACGGCGCAGCGCGATAGCGCTTCTCTTGTTTTGTATTGAGAATGCGAAGACGCTGCTGTTGGTTAGTATACGTGAAAAAAATTATTGAAAATTGAAAAAAATTATTGAAATATTCAATTGGTTTCGCATACTCATCAGTAATATCGTCATCTGAGGCACTTGCAGTTACTTCATCATCATCACTGCTATCACTAATAACTCGTAATCTCTTAGAATGAATGATGATGTCACTTCCACTATCACTTTCAAGGTCATTACTATACTTTTCATTATCACTTCTCATAACATAGTCACTTTCAAATGAATCAGAACTTGACATGGGTTATTTCGTAATTATCAGTATAACACTTGGTAAAAAAATAAAAACAATTTCCAATTCCTATAAAATAACTGCTACTGATATCACTACATCTGCTCTCAATAATTGCGTAAAGTATACTAACAAACAGCAGCGTCTTTGCATTCTCGATGCAAAACAAGAGAAGCGCTATCGCGCTGCGCCGTATTTTTGGTATACGAGAAGTGAAGCGCGATAGCGCTTCGTCGGGCTCAAACGGTTAATGATGGAACACATATGCGGATTTTTTGATATGATGATCAATAATGGTAAAAATGTTTAGTATGTTGGTAGGAATTTTTAGTATAATGGTAGGAATGAGTATAATAAAAATAGTAGGAATGTTTCTTCTGAAACACTTTTTACAGGAGAGGTATTTTAATTTATTAACCAATGAATACTTTGGCACTTTGTTAAAATAGGTTAAATGATTTTGATATGAAATAGCAAAAAGGCATAGCTCAAAAAGGGAGGTCATCGTGAGGTAGGGCTTTCATAACGATGTTGGTATTAATCCATTTTGCCGGCCAATATGTTTTGACACAAACCTATACGGTCTGGCTTCAGCATTAATGTGCTCAGTAAAAGTTCTAGCATATTAAGAAGCTAAATTTTTTATTTTAAAGAAAGCAACTAACATAATTAAGTTAACAGTCTTATGCAAACAGGGTTTTAGTTTATTGCTTTGATTAAACGACAAAGAAAATCCCGCTTGTACAGGTGCGCCTGGCATAAAGTTACAAACACCTGTATTTAAATTACCTTTTCAGGTTGAAGCCGTATCTTAATAAAATAGCTGGACCCTTTATTGAGGGTCAGCATTATTAAGCTCTGTGTTTAGGCTCACTCTGGATGATCTGCTTTAAGGTTTGAGTACGCTTATGAAGTCCAGTTCTTTTATAAGTTAAAAAATATTTTTTCAAAGTTTTCCCTTTTTGTTTTTTTGAAAAGATATTGGCATTTTTATTCCCAATCTCCCAGGTGGATAGTGTTTCGTGAACACTTTTTCAGTTTTAGAACTCTGAGCTCATAATAATGTATCGGTACGATTGTACGTTCTAAAAGTTAACACACAAAAAATTTTATACTCGCGAAAAGTGCATAGTTGCTGCCTAGTGCCACAGATGTGATCTGAATAACCAAAGTTCAGCACGCACGAAACACTGTTATCTCCACATTCAATTGTATGTCGTATATACTCATTGTATTTCATAGTTAACATTGTTAAAGCAATGTTGTCACTTTAAAGTCCTAATAAATAAATACAACAATGCTATTAGAAGTCAGAGTTTTACCCTTTCTAATTCTCAATTCTACTGCAATTGTTTTAAGAATTTTACTTTTCTATTCAAGAGTTATATCTCCATAGAAATCGCTTTAATGTAATTTTAAAAAATGCCAGGTTTGTAAATAACATTAATGAACTCAGGTTGTTAAAACTTTAATGAAACATCAGATTAATAATTTATGAGGTGAGTGGGTATCTTAAATGATCCACGAAGTAAGAAATGATAAGCAAAATATAAATAAATCCATCAAATCTATCGATTTTGCTTATATTTATTGGATACGTAGAATTCTTTCAGAAATGAAAAACTACTATTAGAATATCACAAAACACATAGAATTATTATAAATTCAAAAGTGTTACAGAAGTAGGTTTCGTCCAAAAATGTGATACGTGTTCATTAGAATTTGTTTAGTGATTTATTATCCACAAATCAGAGGTAAGTAAATGGATAATCTTCCGTGAATAAAATAAAACGCAAAATAGCAATCTCAGAGATGTTGAATAGAATGAGCCAGTGCAGAAAAAAAGAATTACTCAGGGGGGAAATAAAGAAATTCTTGCCATCAGAAGATATTACTGTATTATTGATGGAAATACTTTTTTAAGATATATGTACTCGTAATATTTGCCAGTCTTGCATAGGGAAAATGGCTGGTATGCGAGCACACATTACGCTTGGGGAAATCCAAAAAACTCCGTTACAGCTAGCTCGTTCGCCGGGATTCGAACGCAGGTCAAACTAACTCTATTCAGAGATTTAACCGCTTGGGCTCTGGTAAGCAGCCTTTTAAAAGAATAATTACGTTAAACATATCACACAGACCACACCATCTATTAATTATAAAGACAGAGATATAAAAACAGAAATAGATGGAGTGAAACAAAGACCACTCTATGTATTAATTATAAAATGGGCAGTTAACCTCGTAAAACGGTAATACTTACTCTGGACGACAAATCAAAGATCTTATCCAAATAATGTGGCACCAATTTCTTACTAAGTAGAAAACCGAAATTTCTTACTAAGTAGAAAACAAGAAATTTTACTGTAGTCAGAACAATACAACCCATTTTAGGTGCTTAAAATTTTCAGGAAAGAGCCTATTTAGCTTAGAGATCCCTCAAATTTCATTTTAAACTTGCATTTAAATGTTTCTTCAAGTTCCTTTAAGTAGTATTTAAAGGAAAATTTTGTCTGAATGTGTATAGAGGTAACATTCCTCTCTGTAGGAAAAGTACATTTCGATGATTTTATCCGCTCTTAATCATGCACGTAAAATAATAACAATAGTATGAATTTGATTCAGCGCTTTACCTTAATATATTAGTTTAAAAGAGTTTACTAGCGTTGAGATTAAAAGAGAGGAAAATTAAGAATTTTAGCTCCACTGATTCTTACCAATGTGAGAACGAAATTTAATCCTCTAAGCGGCAAGAATATTTTTGTGATGTCTTTAAGAATGTATATATACGTGCATATTAAAATATGTCAAAGAAATTAAGGCAATATATCAAGAGAAAACAAATCCAGGTATGAAATACCAGGAGAGATTTTACATTAAAATAAAAAAAAAATTGTTCTCATAGTAGTTTTGGCAAATTTGTGCTTTCTTATCGAAAACCCTGGCCGCTCAAAGGTTTAAACTACACAGATATGAACTATTAATGTACGAATGTCTATGTTATGGGACAGTTGAATGTGCATGCATTTTTCTTACACTGGTACATTTTCCAAGCGTTAGGTTTAAGTCAGATTTAGGCAAAACCACGGGAGCTATCTCTTAAGAGAAGGAATGGCTTCGTGGAACTCGCCTACAGCAAGTTGGCTCGTAATCACATTAAATATGCGGAAAACCACGAAACCCATCTATGCAGCCAGCCCCTTTCCCCGGGTTTGAACACAAGTCAGGTGGAATTACCAGCATTTAATAATCTTAATCATTCGGTCATTGGTAGGTCATTTTTTTCTGAGTGAAAAATCTTAGGAAATAGAAGATAAATAAAAATTAATAAAAATAACTATGTAAAAGATAGATTATTCTAGTATTTGAACTTTCATACATAAATTTGCCATTTTCCTGTTATCGATCCTTATTTTATATCCTTCAGTTATGTCCTCAAAAATAAAAATGCAGATATCTCAGGTCATCAGCATTTATATCTCATTTAAAAATAGCACACGTAATTAGAAGGAAATAATATGAATCTAAATGAAACAACATCAGGTTTAATAGGTAAAATCATCTGCATGATCTCGATTATTCAGCTGGTAAAATCCAGCTCGCAATATGCATTTTCAAATAATATGCTGTTTAGCCACGCTATAATTTCTGTACTTACTTGTTCGAAGTAAAAAGGAAATTTTGTAATCGCAAAAAGTTTCAGGCAGCATATTTCGACGAAAATATCCATTTTGACCGCTATCGAATGCAATTCAACGATGGTTTTGCTTGAAATCTGTACGTAAGGGCAGAATAAAAGACTCTTTTCCTTCAAAAAATTATAAAACTGCTTTAAAATGAATTCTAAAGAGAATTCTTCGTCGCGTCTGTAGGACTGTTATAACATGTAGATGCGCACCTCGTATTTTGATTGCAATCGGCCGCAGCAAACGTATATAAATATATTTATATACATATCCACTCTGTTACCCGTCTCAGCGATCTCAGTTTCTTTACTCTTATTATGTTTGTAAATTGTGCACTTTTTTGGTTTTAAAAATGATTGAATTATGTTGTTCTTATCATCCGGTTAAGGTTCTATGCATTTAGTAAATCTTCAAGCAATATTTGTAGAATTATCAACAATTTAAAAACTGTTTAAGTGCGGTTAAGCCTAATTTTTAAATAACATGGCGGACATTTTTTTTAAACATTTTTTACATGATTAATAAATGTGTGTGCGTGTGTGTGTGTGATTATGGGAAAGCCTTGAGAGTTATCTGCCTAAGGGAAGGGATGCCATCATGGAGGACTTTCTAAGAGAAACTGGCTCGTATACACGTTACACATGGGAAAAACCACGAAAACGCCCATGCAGCCAGACCGTTCGTGGGATTCGAACATCTGTTTTTTACATTTGAAACAGCAGAATAGTAGATTTGTTACCTATCTAGAGAGACTAAGCTTCGCAACAACAAAGATAACGCCTTCATTTATTATTGCGAATTAAATCATGCTTAATCCTTTCTAGAAATTTTTCGAGGAAATAAGTGTTTAAGATTAACTTCGTAATTTTTAATATAGATATTTTGAGTATTTATGTATTTTTGCCTTGTCGCGGGAAGTGAATTAATTGAATGAGAAATATTGAATCATCTGTGAAAAACTGTTTCTTTTTTGTTTTGTTTGCTTAATTTCTTTTATACATCGTTCTAGATTTATTATAGTATTTGAATAGAACATGTGGCAATGATTAGATAATTCTTCAAGTGATATGACGTACATTTTGTGCATTCTGAGTTATAATACGAACGAAATATAATACTGTTAAGTGAACCTAGCGCCAGAGTTTCGCTATGGTAAACAAATATAGTGAATTTTAAAGTGTACATTTATTCCATTGTGGTTTATGCGCTATCGACGAAGTAGATTTAATTCAATCCAATACGTTTAAATGAAATGCAAGAAAATGCGTATAATTTAATATTCCGTACAAGGAAATCACGTGGTGTATACATCATATTTTTTTCGTCTAGTTGAGTGTTCATATCACGCGTTGAGTGAAAGAGACAGCAATGTATTTCGAGATCTTCGTGTCATGCATTCGTCACTGAGTGCTTAATTTTTTATGGAGCCCTTCAAAAGGTTATACAATAGGCTAATATTTTCACAGTTGGTAATTTGCTCATGTGTATTAATTAATCCATAGATAAGCAACTGACGAATTAAAAGGTTTGATTGTTTAGTTTCGACTTCAGGTTCAGCAACTACCAAGAATTTTTTGATGAGTGGGTGTTATAGGAATAAGTATAATATCTATTTCACGAACTCTAATTTATTACTATAAATAATGAAGTAAATGAAGTAAACGAAAATTTAACTCACTAGCTGCTTTAGAGATATCTAGTTTTAAAATAATTAAAAGATTTCTTTCTAAGCATAAACTATGAATGGGTATAAATATATGATCTTGATGCAAGAAGATAATCTTTTTGATAAAATTTCTTGCCGATGGAAGGAAAAAATACTTAATAAAATTGCTGCAAATACACTCATGTCCATAAATTAAGGATAATGCAAAATCAGGCAAAGGAAGAGTTAGAAGCAAAACAAATTTGACTTATTTGTAAAGCTTATTTATTAAACAAAAGGTAAAGAGCAAAAAAAGATGCTATATGTTTGATATTATTAAAAAAAAATTACCGATTTTTTCTCCCTGGAGCAAATTACAAAAAAAAAAAAAAAAAAAAAAAAAAAAAAAAAAAAAACCTATTTACAAAAAACCAATACATGGTTGGTATGATTGTTAATACATTTTATGTCTCCCAGACGACGCAATACAGTCCGTCCAACGCCTAGGCATGCTGAGTATCAAATTATCGACCTGATCTTGGGGGATATTACACCACTCAAAAAGTAATGCTCTCCGAAGTTTCGGAAGACATGTAGGAGGAGGATAACGGATTGCAACTCGTCGGCCAAGCATATCCCACACATGCTCTATTGGATTCAAATCCGGTGAGAATGCTGGCCAGTCCATACGGGTGATATCCTCCGATTGAAGGCATTCGCTTACGATGTTTGCATGGTGAGGACGGGCGTTGTCATCCATAAACACAAATTGTGCGCCTATGGCGCCCCGAAACAAACGTACATGTTGTTCCAGAATGACGTCCCGATAGATTTGGCTTCTCATAGTTCCAATTTGAACATGCAGGTCAGTTTTGGAACCCATAATAATACCACCCCAAACGATCACTCCTGCACCACCGTAACGGTGTCGTTCAATGATGTTTTCTTGGTGGTAACGGGTACCTGGAGCTCTCCATATGAAAGTCCGAGGAGAATCAGACTGCAAGCTAAACCTGGACTCGTCGGAAAACATCACACAAGCCTACTGTTGCGGTGTCCACAATGGATGCTCTCTACTCCAGGCTAATCGCAGGCGACAGTGAGTTGCAGTAAGTGGAACGCATCTGACAGGTCTACCAGCATATAGACCAATCTGCCCTAAGCCTCTGTACACGGTCTGCCTTGAAATTGTCGTACCAGTGCCTGAAGAGAGCTGACGAGTCAGGTCTGAGGCTGTGCTCCGCCTGTTTCTTTTGGCAGTAACTGCCGAATACCGGTCTTCATTCGGCGTTGTAACTCTTGCGCGACCTGTGCTGTAACGTCTGCTCACATTACCATCATCTTGGAATCGTTTCCAAAGCCTGGAGATGACACTCTGGGCAATTCCAAGTTCGTCTGATACTTCCAGTTGGGTACGCCCACATTCCAGACGGCCGATAATTCTACCACGTAAAAAATCATCCAAATGCGTCCTTTGTGTCATAATTATTCGGTTATTGCACTGAAATGCTTATAAAGCGCCTGCGAACAATTTTACTTCTTTGCCTGTATTCTATATATATCACTCTCTTACACTCTCGTCATGATGACGTACCATCGGTGTCATCTGGTTATTTCCTGAAATTTGCATATGATTCTTGAAGATCTGTGTAGTGATTTTACAGGTGATATATTTATTTTAGAGTTCGATTTCCGCGTGACTCCGAATTATCCTTAATTTATGGACATGAGTGTATTATTAAACAATGAAAGTAGCAAATGGTTGCTTGAGTTTATATTTATTATACGTAGCAAAATATGCTTGCTCTACCTGCCTAAGGGGAGTGTAATTTTATAGGCAATTTTATAAGAGAAATTTACTCTATTTACGTAAACAAGGAACAATTCCAATTTAACATTTATATTCTAATATAATTAACTACCTGAGTGTGTTAATATATGTACGCTAAATACAAGGTTGTTATTGCGATTTTCATTGTCACATTGGAGTGTTTCTCTGCCATTTATAATTAAATAAGTCAATAAATAATTTATACCAATGTCTTATGATACATTTTTTTATGCGGGATGATATAAGTGGTAATTATATTGATACCGTTTCTATTAAAATGAATGCGATTGCTAAATGTATGTAAAGTATAACGTCATATGTGCAGTGCGCAAAAATAGGGGGCAGTTCTATATCTTCCATTCTACAAAGCCGATTGACAAAATTCAACTTGTGTTTTTCATGTCTCGAAAGTGCGACTTAGGATATGTATTAGATTTATATATAGCATTGTTCTAATATAGGTATTTTGACACAAAATCGGACTTTTTCTGAAAGATTTCCATTTCTTTTCCATTTTTCGATTCAAAGACTCAAATTATGCCAAGCAGCCAAGTTTTGTAAAAATCGCATGCGCAATTTTTAAAAAATTAGCTTTAAAAAATTTTACCTCCTCCATGTTAATTCAATTTGGTATATATTTATTAATATCTCATTTTTTATTAAAATTATTTAATTGTTTCTTTCACATTTCGAAATTTAGGTTCATTCCAAAAAACAATTCACTCAGTTTTATGATTTATTTTTAAAATTTGTATTTTTAATAATTTTTATAAATTTTTCGAAAGAAATTTGAATGATAACCTATAAAATGCTTACCATCATCTTAAAGTAGATGTATTTCTAGGCATACCTGTAAAAGTTTAGAGTTTGTATTCAAAATTTCTCAACATATACGTGAATTTACATATTGGTCCGTTTTGAAATTTGGAATATTTGTTATAGGCCATGATAACGCCAAATGTGTTTTACGCTCCTTGTTAAAATTATTTGAAAGTATGAACGATGACTTTTTTGCTCTCGTGTACAATGAAAAAAAAAAAAAAAAAAAGAAAGGAAAATAACTTGCTATAAATTAGAAAGTTCGCCAAGTGAAAAAAGTGCGCAAAGATAAATTTTTGAATTCCTCCGTAAATTTCGCACCAAACACGTCATATAATTGAAATATGGAAAACATTTGGTATGTCATTTCAGAAAAAGTCCGATTTTGTGTCAAAATACCTATATTATAACTGTGCTATATATAAATCTGATATATATCCCAAGTCGCGCTTTCGAGACTTGAAAAAGGCAATATGAATTTCGTCAATCGGCCAAGTGGAAGAGGTATAGAACTTTCCCTCTTTTATCCCCGCAGTTTACATTATAATTTAATGTTATAACTAAATGCTTTGCTAAATGCTATTAACGTGTGTAAGATAATAGTGCTTTAATAGCACTGATGTATAAGTTATTTATTAAAGATACAGTTTGCATTAAATAAATTTTCTAACTGCAAGCAACGAAAAGAATCAAAAGCTATTTGCTTAGAATTAAAAAACAAAGACACCAACGTCGTTATTTCCATAGCAACAACAGAGCTTCTTCTTGGCAACAAGGCAAAAATAATATTTTGAGTTTTAGGCCTACAGTATATAAAATAGATATCGTCCATTTTAAGGTTTATTTTTAGAATGCGAGGAAAGCTGTTTTTAAAATCTCTTCGGAAATCAATATTCCTCGTATCTTTTCTTCACAATCATTTGTTACGAAAGACAAGTTTGAAATGTAATATATTTTTAAAATACATTGCAAACGAAAAAAAATTACAAATAAATCTGAAAGGTTTCAGATTTTAAATATTTTAAATTACACCCAAAGGGGCGTTTTTTTAACATTTTGTGTGTTACCTTTATTTAGTAAATAACATGTTCCACGTATTCAAACTATAAAACTCAGTTCAACAGCAATATCGCAAATTAATTTTAAAATGAGCATATCTTTAAAATTTCCGATACAGAGTCTCTCGCGCTGGAGATAATTTTTTTTTTTCCGTACAGTGTTGCCATTGCTCCCTTTGAAATCGTTTAGATTTTTAATCAAAAATTCGTTGAAGTGTTACAAAATCTGAAATCGATAATAACACAAATTTCAAATTCAAATTAGGGCTTCCACATGGCCATATTCTATGGAAGATTACGTTATTCAAATTTTGATAGCTCTAGGGCAAAAACTGAGTTTCGAGAGTAATAGTACCTCTGGTTTATTAACCACCACTAACAGCACTAAAAAAAGTAAAATTCATTAAAAAACTAAATTAGAAATAAAGTAGTTTACAGTATAAAAACACGAGGAATGGATAATGTAACTTTTGCAGGTAGAAACTCTTAAGCAACAATAAATTTAGGTAAAAAATAAAATTTTCAAGCACTGAGCGGTTTCCCAAGTGTAGTGGTCGCTAGGTTGAATATACTGTTTCATAAATCAGTTTCAAATATATTTCAAAACATTCCTTTAGCATGTCTGTATCATGGCATCACTTAACCAATAAAATGAAACATGTTGGATAAATACACTACCCAATTGAAACTACAACTCCAAGAAGGAGTAGTCAGAAAGTGGGGAAACTCGGCAACAAAGAGAAACAGCAACAAAAAATAAATGATCTTCATTACGAAATGATCTTTATTACGTATGCAATTGCGCCCAACTCATGATGCCGTGTTGTCGCGTGATAACGAGTTCCTATCTCCACATCGACGCTACACTCATGCGAGGCGACTATCAATAGAGAAACAGAAGTGTGATTCATCTGAGAACACGAGCCTGTGCCATTCCGTCGTCCACATCGCTCGAGCCCGACACCGTTGCAATCGTTGAAGTCTATGATGTGGAGCCAATGCCAATCTTCTTAACGGGAACAACGAGTGCAGGCCACTAGTCACCAATCAACGGCAAATCGCTCTGGTTGATATAGAATACCCAGGGTGTCTTGAACATGCTGTAGAAGTGAGGTAGAAGTGAATTGCGAGTGCACCTCGGATGCGTAGATCTACTCATGCTGACGTCACTATGGCTGCACCGACACCCCTCGAACTTGCCACATTTCCTTGTTCCAATCATCGTCGATACAGATGGTGCACTGCGGAAGCATCCAAGTGTACGTCAGCTGAGATTAGTGATGGGCAACTTCGGTACTTTCTTGTACCCGGTACGAGAGTAACGGGTACAGACAAGTACCCGGTACAAAATATCCGTTACTCAAGTAACCGTTACTTTGAAAAGTACCGAAAACCGATTTCAAGTACCGAATACCCAAGTAACGATTTCGAGTACCAATGTAACGAAATACCGGAGTAACGGTTTGCTGTACTGGAGTACTCTAGTAACGGTTTGCTGTACCGGAGTACCCTAGTAACGATTTGGAGTACCGAAGTGCCCTAGTAACGATTTGGAGTACCGAAATACGCAGCTAACGATTTTGCGCACTGAAGGAACTCTGCCACGTCACCTCGTGTTTGATTTTATCTGTACGGAGTTTGAATATCAGAAAACATGTCAACTACGGAAGTGTCTGAGGAACAGGAGAGCGCGGCGGGTTGTTTCTGGTGTTGGGTTTGTGTAGATTGTCATTGATGGCCAGTGGGGGTTGGGAGGATTGGCGCGGGAAGTGGATGGAGGGAAACATTTTCGCTTTCGGTTGTGTCTTGGTGCAGCCAAATCGGTGGGTGCTCTATCAATTTCGTGAAAGGGGTCGTCCATAAATGATGTCACGCTTGGAGGGGGGGTTAGTGAAATTGTGACAGTTTGTGTCAAGGCGGGGGAGGGGGTAAGAAGAAGTGTGACATCATATTTTGATTAAAATAAAATGTTTAAAATCAGCAGATTGAATTTTGAAGTTATTTTAAAATTACCAAAATTTGAAGGTATTTCCTTAATTGGGGGAAAGCAACTTTCATGTGATTTTTTTTTACTTACATTCCTTTCTTTCAAAAAAAAAAAAAAAAAAAAAAAAAAAAAGGCATTCAGAGTAGGTTTTGAGAATAGGGTAGCGGCAGTAATTGCAATTTTATTGCTATTGTGTATTAATTATGTTTTTTGCTGTAAACTTTTCTCTTATTTCATACAAAATAAGTGCCCGAATCATTATTATTGTTATATTTACAGATGTCATTAAAACATATAGTTTAAATTTAAAAATAAAGTCTGAAATATGATCTATAACGTAGTGTTACGTTTTTGAACTGCAAGTATAAGTTTACGGAATATTGCGTGACAAGTACAAAGGGGGGGGAGGGGGTATGTTGAAGTGTGACACTTTGTGACAATGAGGGAGAGGGGGTTCCAAAATGTTGCAGAAAAGTGCGACATCATTTATGGACAGCCCCAAATGAGCATAGTTGCGTACTTGAAAAACGTCGGAAGATTTTCTTTGTATGATATTGAAGGAAGGGAGAGTACACTATGTTTTTTTCGGCTGTGTTGTGTTGTGCTGTTGGAGGGAAACAAAGGAAAAAAATCGGAAAATAGAAATTTTGATGCAACACTATACTATGAGTAAAAATGTCGCAATAAATTTTAAATAGAAAATTAACTACGAGTATAACTAGCTGTGTAGCAACCCGACAGGATGCATTTTCCTAAGTAAATATCAGAAACTTAATGATCAATCTGTTTTAACATGATATTTTTTATTTATACGGATAAATAACATACCTCAGAAGTCGTTTAATACCTTCAATTCGGTAGTAAAGGGCATAGGGGGGCGTAGGGTCTAGAAATTAAAATAATAACAAACCTTTATCCCACTTATAGATAAGATAATGACCTTCAGTACCACTACGAAATAAAACTTATTCAAGCTACCAAATTTTAAAAAAGATAAATCTCTTATTCTCTACTCTCCCCTATATATATTAAAAATTCTGAATAAAAAAGTAAGATAATTTAAACATTAAATATAACATAAATGATCTTGTGTGTTTAATTGTACAATACTGGCATAAAATAAAATTTACACATTTATTCATATACACATGGTTGAAGAGCTTTTCCACAAAAAAGTTTATACTGTTCCTTTCTAAATTACAGTTAGGTTTGAGTTAAATTTGTACTTTTGGAGATTTGGCACCGTACAATAAACAACAAAATGATTAGAAATATTTTTAAAAACAAAAAATATGATTTTAAAAAATGCATAAACATATATATTTGATTTAAACATTTTGAATTACCAAAAGCACTAGAAAATGAGGTATGTTTTGAAAAGTGAGATAATGTAATATATTTAGATGTACTACAGTAATAAGTAAATTTCAGAAAAATGGTTAAAATATTTTTTTAAAACGCACAATATGATTTTAAAAGGCACATTCAATATAACAATTTTGAATTGAAGATTATCAAAAAACACAGAAAATAAGATAGCAAAGGGTTTAAAACTGTGAGAGCGCAATACCTGGATGCAGTAACTGCTGTAAACACAAAAATGCAACAGAATGGTAAAAAATATTTTTAAAACTCAAATTACAGCCAAAGCGCATTCGACATAAGAATTTTGAGTGAAAGATTATTAAAAACACTAGGAAATAAGGCAGCATATCTTTAAAACTACGAGAACGTAATATCTGGATGCTGTAACAGCAAAAAGCAACAAAAATGTTTGTAAAATCGCATTATATGAATTCAATAAGTACATTCGATATAAAAATTTAAATTAAAGATGATTTAAACACTAGAAAATAAGATAGCATGCTTTCAACTATATGAGAACTTAACATATGTGATTACAGCTAAGTAAATAATAGAACTGTAGAATTTTATATTATATTAATAATCTAAATACAATTTCAAAATAACATTTTTTTTAAGAAATTGACATTTGAATGAAATACTATTTCATTTAATTAAAACAAGTAAAACTTTGATAGGCTGTGCAAAACGTTATAAAAGTATCAAATTTTTTAACTTTATGGAAATTTTAGGCATTTAATTACTTCTATTTTTTTGTAAAGACCACTTAAAATATGTAACGAAAAATTAAGCATAAAAAATTGACTCCCAGAAACAGTTTTGAAAATAATGCAGCGAAAATAAACATAGAAATAAACATTTTAAAATGAACTTAGGTTGGAATTTTAAGAAGGTCAACAAATGATTAAATATTATAATTGTAATGTAAGAAAATTAGTTGTTTCAACTTTTTGTCCACTCAAACGGTTTCGCTGATCATTCAGTATTAATCCAGCTTTAGAGAACACCCTTTCGCATGGCACTGAAGTAGCCACAAGGCCTAATTTTTTCCGTGATAATTCATACAAATTAGGAAATACATTTTTATTCTTTTTCCCACCACTCTAGTGGATCAGATTTCCTGGAAAGAATGGGCTCTTGCAGGTAAATTTTCACTTCTTCCGCAGCTTTGTCGATCGCCGCGTCTGCTGCGGGAGCTGATGAAGTTCGAGAGTCTTTACTCTCACACTCGAACCAAACCGATGATTCGTCTATCTCTTCATCCTCCTATTCCACATCCTCAACAAAATTATGGATAGTTTGTGCAACTACCGATAACTCACAGATAATATCACTTTCAATTTTTTTGGCGGCATCACATTTGAGCCCCATTTTTTTTTATTCGGGGGTCAAGAAAAGCGGCGAAGTCCGCCGATTAACACAGGCGCCATAGATGCTGACAAGTACGTTTCCGAACTCAACTCGCAAGTCACCTATTCAAAAGGTTTCAAAACGTCACAAAGATATTGGATACTTTCCCATTCTGGCACATCAAGAGCCTCTGGGGGGTCGTTCATCAAACCCATTGTAGAACGAATAGCGTCTTTCAGTTCAAGGAAACGTTTTATCATATAAAACGTGCTGTTCCAACGAGTCTTCACATCTAAGATGACTTTTAAGTCTTTTCTCTCCTCGCTAGAGCACAGATATTTTCGCCGAATTTTTGCAGCGATATTACTTCTCCTGTAAACTATCGCAATATCCCTAATTTTCGTTAGAAGGTCGTTAACCTCGTTTAGAGAATTTGTGACAGCCAAATTGAGAGAGTGTGCAATGCATCCTAAATGTTTTAACTTTAGTTCGCTGTCGACAGCGTTAATCATATTTTTGGCATTGTCAGTCACTATTGAAGACACTTTTACCATCGGAAAATATGGTTGGCAAATGTGTATGATATTTTCTGCAATATTTTTGGCTGAATGACGTTCATCAAAACTTGAGCAGTCAATCAGTACCGTTTTCCTTTGCATGTGTTCGTCAATAAAATGGCCTGTCACGGCCATGTAACTTTCAGCCTTTTGGTTGCTCCAACAGTCCACAGTCAAACAGATACTTTGTACAGCACTAAGAAAGTTTTTTAAACTATTCTTTTTTTCTTCATAAGCAGCAGGAAGCAAGTATTTAGAAACCGTTTTCCGTGAAGGTAAGGAATAGGTTGGATTCAAAGCCTTTGAGTATTCTCGGAATCCCTCATTTTCTACGATACTTATTGGTTGTAAATCCTTATATACCATTTTGATCAGTTCGATTACATTTTTCTTATGTATATTCATCGTATTTCTCTGGACAAACTGCATTATGCTGGACTGGGATTTTTGTGAACATACACCAACAATATCACAAGCACTGTTATCTACCGTAAGTTGTGTAGTCTGCTGGGATGTGCATGGTTGCCCACCATCTGCAGTGCTAGTGACAACAGAACGGGCTGGAGCGGCATCAATATCATCAACATCTTGATGCGACAAAGCGCGTTTCTCGTGCAGATTTACACAAGGATGCGTCCTTTGCAAATGTTTTTTTTAATTTCCTGTTGAACCATCTTTGATGGATAAAAGGTCTTTACAAATGTCACACATAACTTTTTCGTCTTTATTAGTATAGGAAAAGTGCTGCCAAACCAAGCTGAATTTCCTTTTCTTACTAGGCATTTTGTAATTCGATTTTTTTTTCTGAGGCGTAAGAAACTGATAGAGACTAAGCAATTCTATAACGTACCGATACTCACCAGCACGAGACAAGAATGAATCTTATGGGAAAAGTGACGAAGTTGGGAGATGGTCATCAGCATCGTCAGATAAGCATAAAAAAATTCTATTAACGACTTCCGCTGTTCACTCCAGCTGCAAATTCTAAAATCAGCACTACGCTGTGAAAAGGGTAAGTGCAATATCGCCTAATGATTCTATTAATCAGGCAGGAAAGAGCAAAAAATGCAAAGAAAAAAAAAGGGAGGGACATGTGTGTTTACATAAACATGTCCGGATAATTTCCGGTGTTCCATTCGATACTTTTTCCCCCCTCAAACAAGCCCCAGAGGGAGTTAAAAAAAAAGAAGATTCGGACTGCTAGGTCAAAGTTCACCTCTCTTCCTATCGGAGGAGCATCGTAACGTCCTGGGGGGTAAAGCAGGCGTTGACAATCCTGCGTTAGGCTCGTGACCTGGGTTTAGTTTTTTGCGAGATGAAAATCTGTTTTTAGAAGGGGAAGAATTATCATAAGTGGGTCAGTTATCTTTGTTCTTTCATTAGAAAAGTTTAAAATTGCGTCTGTATTTTATGTTGATTGGCTTAGTGATCCAGTAGATGCTGGGACATTTTCTGAAATAGGTACAGCGGGATAAAAAAGGATCATATTTATTTAAAGAGGATCATATGATTTACGTTGCCCTATTAAGCAAGCAAACGAAAAATATTTTTCATGATTTATGCTAAAAATATGTTGAGGAAAAGGAAGTAATCTAGTTGGTAGTTGATTCCATTCACCAATCCAACAACAGCAACTTACCAAATCAATCATTTCAGATCCATCCAGTTTTTCTCATACAAACGATGAAAAATTAAAACATGCACAATTCGGATTGCAAATCATCTAGCGCTCGGTACATCCGAAAGGGAGGGCCCTTTCACTCTTTCCCTCCTGACTATACCGACTCCAATCACAAGCCAGCAATGCCGGCGACAGTGACTCCAACTGCTACTATCCCCCCCCACAACGAACGGCCTTTCGAAAAATTTCCACTATTTCACACTCGTTCTCCCGCGCACACAAAGGCAATTAATTATACTACCTCAAACTCTAGGAGCGCATATAACCATTTCGCAAATACAACCAGATAATACTGTCCTCGTACCAAAACCGAAGTGAGCTGAACCCTCATCGATCCTCCAGTAACGAATACCGAAATACCGAGAAGAGAGGCATATTTTCGTTACAAAGTAGCGAATACCGAAAAGCACCCGTTTCGGTACAAAAGTAACGAATACCGAAAAATACTCGTTTCGGTACAGAAGTAACGAATACCGAAAAGTGCCGGTTCGGTACAGAAGTAACGAATACCGAAAAGTACCGATTTCGGTACTGACGTAACGGGTACTTGGATGTACCGATTTTCATTACCCGTTACAACTAAGTACCCGTTACAAAATACCCGGTTCGGTAGTACCGATTCATCACTAGCTGAGATTTGCCTTATGGACCAACCTGCCCTTCACAGTCCTATTAACACATGACCCTCGTAAAATCGTCTGTCTGCTGAAACTGCCTCCGTTGACGACGGCCTTTCATTCTCCGCTATTACACGCCTCCTCTGAGTCAAAAAACATTTTCTATGATTATTTCCTTAGCAGAAATAACGGCACGAAAAGTGAACATTCTTGCAGGTTCCTTCCCTTATATCTTTTTCAACGTGCACTGGAGAGTTGCGAATTTCACATCATTCGCATGACGTCTGACCTGAAATTCGCATAATTTTCAGGGCACCTTTTCTTGGTGTTGCATTTTCAATGTCGGGTAGTTAATAGTGATTATATTATTAAAATATTTTCAAAATTTGAACCATACATAAGAGGGCTATCCGTATGCATAAGACTAAGAAGTACACATCAAGTGGAGAAGTACACACATATGGAACAGTGGCGTGCCCATAAGGTTGCAAAAAAGCTCTATGTGCACCGCAAAATGTTTTTGAGTGTAAAAGATTTATAAAATCAAAAGATGACACTATTTTCTAAGCTTATTTTAAAGTCCTTTTAAGTATTTTAGATTGCCTTTTGGATTTTCTTTTATTAGAAGCGATCACACATGTCTATTTTGTTAATACTTATGCCTATTATTTACTGAATATAAATGACCAGTGTAATGATCAAGCTAGTGAATGTCAGAAGGTGACTGAATGTAATTAAAGAAGTTAGTATTCACATTGTTTAGAAACGCGCACTAAGTGATAGGGTGCATCTGTTTCATCCAAATTCCCATCCAAATCTAAAATATATTGAAGGACCATGGTGAGCCAGTTAGAGTTTGCAGCCAACCTTTTAACTCGACCCTTAAGCTACGTATGAGATCTGATTTGCGAAAATAGGACTCGAAAACAAAAAATTAAGAAACAGGAATTTGTGTTCTTTTAAGACCCAGGGTTCCGTTCCTGCAACAGTGCTCCCATTTGCACCTGAAAAGAAAATGGCACTATATTGCCATAGTATTGGCTACTTATTTAGCCTTCTTTTCCACCATTCGGTTTTAAAGATTTCTGAATATCAGGTAGTAGTTTGCTAAAACGAGCGCATTCATTTCACCTTTTCTTTTGGAGGTTTATTCAACGTTTTCCAAGATTCGAACTATTCTTAATTTGTGGAGCTGGTGAAGAGTAACTTGTTTCAATAATGTTAATATTTATTAATGTTAATATCGAGAAATTTAGACTGAATGACTTACTCAGAAAATTCAAGTTGATCCACTAATTTCAAAATCAGTAAGAAGAGACAGCAATACATTTTGAATCATTTAAAAAACTGACATAAAGCTGAATTGAAAAATAAAATGCGAGCTAAGAAGTATTGCATACTAAACAACGAACACTAAGATTTAACAGAAATTTCAGAACGAAAGTTATCCGCAAAGCTTTACTTCTACAAGTATTAATTCAGAAGTCAAACAACAATCAGATGTCTACAAGTATTTTTAATTCTCATTCAGAAGGCTCTACGAACCCTCTACTAAAATTAAGATTATGTCTCCAAGAAGAGTTTTCATTTGGCAATGAAAATGTAAGTAGAAAATTTAAATACGTCATTATTTGATTACCCTTGGCCGACTTATTCTAAAATTAAAGATGGAGTACATATTCCATAATGTTCGCCAAAGATTATACAGGTAATTGTTGAGTAATATTACTCAACGATGAGCCGTTTCGCAACTGAAGAACATTCCCCTTCCATAAAAATTGTTTATTATGTACTGATAATTTAAGAAAATGTCATTTTCGGTCGTAAACAATCCATTCTTGATCCAACTGATCTCGCCAGCGCTCATCAAGCTAAATAAAATGTAAGAAAACGTATTCGCATAATAGAAACAGTCATCCTCTATAGGAGGTCATTTTGGTTCTGGGCAAATGAATCTAATTTATGATAATGCTGAATCTCATAAGCATTAAAAAAATTTTAGCAATTTTTCAGATTTCGAGTAAATGTTGGAAATAACGAATTAAAAAATAATTTAGAATCATGCAGCTATAACGCAACTTGTATTTCACGAGAAACAGAAAATGAAAATATAAATTAAACTGGTGAAATAAATTAAGGGAATTTTCATATTTGATCTACGATCTCCAGAACTACTGGACAGATTTTAATAAAATTTGGTGTGAACATAGATTGATATAATACAAACAAAATAAACATTCAACAGTTATAATAAGCACACATGTTCGTGTGTAACACTCATGGGAGTCTGAAGGTCTGAAAAAGTGGTTGCAGAAGACACAAAAGAAAGGGGTTAATAGGTAGTGTGGTACCCTCTTACAGCCATACAGGCCTCGCAGCGTGATGTCATCCTGGAAATAAGGCAGTTTATCAGTGCCTGTATCAACTGGTTCCACTCATTCAGCAACGCTGTTTCCAGTTCCTAGATGGTTCTCGGAGGGGTGTTGCGAGTTGCAATTGCCCTCCCCAGAGCGTCCCAGACATGCTCTATAGGGTTAAGGTCTGAAGACCTGGCTGGTCAATTCATCCGGCGAATATCCTCACTCTCGAGAAATTCGTCGACCAGAAGAGCTCTATGTGGCCTCGCGTTATTGTCCTGTAAGATGAACTCGGGCCCACTGCACCCCGTAAAAGGAGAACATAGGTCTCCAAGACCTCATCCCAATACCTCACACCAGTCACAGGTCTGTCAAAGACGTGGAGAGGTGTGCGGCCATCCAACATGATGCCTGCTCGGACTATTACACCGCCATCGCCATAATTATTGATTTTGCGGACATTGGAGTTTAGGTAGAGGTTTCCTGGCTCTCTCCATATGAAAATACGGCGAGAATCAATGTTTAGGTTAAAACGGAATTCATCAGTGAACAGAACGGTCGCCCATTGCGCCGTACTCCAATCACTATGCTGCCTGCACCATGCTAATCGGACTCTACTGTCCGTAGACGTGAGCGGAATGCAAACAGCAGGCCTTCTGGCAATCACTCTCTTATTCAGTGATTTGGAAACAGTCATCCTTGTTACATGGGATCCTGTGGATGCATACAGGTCCCGAGAGAGCTGAGAAGCTGTAGCCCTCTGTTACGCCTCGCTAAAACAGACAAATAGCGATCTTCTTTGGCCGTTGTGACTCTTGGACGACCTTGCCCAAACTTTCTCTCGATGGATCCAGTAACCTGGAACTGTTTCCATAGGTTACACACAACGCTGTGCGTTAAATTAAAATCTCTGCATATCTCTACTTAGACTGCTTCTAGCCTCCCCACAGTTCAACACCTCATTCCATCATTTAAACGTTGGTGGTTACTCATTTTTACTGTTACGATGTGAATTTAACCGATTGTTGCAAGATAACACCAAGATACTCGCCGAGGTATGCTAGCGAACAACGCAATTCAACTTACCTCCACGCGCCTATAAAGCCTGTTTTTCTGCTGGCTTCGCCTACACACACGCGTACGCTTACGTATTTGCTGTACAAGAGTTGCATTTTTATGTAGAAGCAGTGGTTTTTCCTTCAGTTCAGTTCTTTTCATTCTATTCGATAAGATATGCAAATTCTGTTAATTTATTTCACCAGGGTATTTTGGAAATTTTTGAAAACTAGATATCAAATGCTTCTCTGTTAAATATGATGAAACTACAGACCTTTTTTCACAAGAGCAAGTATGTCCTTCTGTCAGATACACAGAAGAACTTGAACGAAAAATCATTTTAATAGAAAATATTTCAAAATCCTTACATGTAGTGTGGAAAAGCAGAATGGCTGATGCCATTATAAATTTAACATCAATAGGCTTAGATTTCAAATATATGAAAAATAAAATCTATGACGGTGAAGTAACCATGTCAGAGATATCCAAAGCCGTACAAGCTGAAGTAACAGAAGTATTTCTTTTAGCACTCTGGTGTGAATTGGGCTTCTCATCCAATCTATCTGGCATTTCTAATCCAAGTCATGTTAAATATACTAGAATCTCTGAGAACCTCTGAGAAGTCGTTGGAAAAGAGAGTCGAATTCATTACAGTTAGGCTGGAATTAGTATCTAAAAATTATTTGCGAAATAGTACATGGGAAATGTGTTTAAAGGAGCTATATACCTTCGAACACATTTCTTTGAAATTTTAAATTTGTGACTTTAATTTTGGTTTTAAAGTAACTAATGATGAAAAAAATGGAGAAGCTGAGTTATTTAATGACCATTAATTTTGTATTTTTGGAGTAAAGTAAGAAAACAAGCAAAAAAACAGCAATATTTACAATAAATTAGAAACACTGTGTAAAACCAAAGTATGATATATTTTCATATTTTATAAAATGCAATTCATCATAACGATATTCTCGAGGTAGACTATTATTTTAAAGCTAGAAAGTTATTTAAAAAATATTTAAGCTAGAATGTGTAATATAGCAAAGAAAAAGCATATTTTCTCATTATAATTCATGTTTAACACATAATAACTTTTTAAACAATGCATTTATCAATTAGTAAATATTCTGTCTCCTTACATGAAGTGTTCTAAACATGTATACCAAATTGCATAAGATTTCAATCATAATTTTTAAAGATATTGTGTTTCTTGTTAGCACTAAAACACAAAAAATGAAAACGAGATAAACGCATTTAAAGAATTCAAACACTCGATTATCTACTTTTAATCAGTTTGTAAACTTAAAATTCCCCTGATTTATAACTAATGCCCTCTGGGTTTTCAGAATTTACATTTTTTTGCTTTCTCGCGGCTTTTAAAATTTTTCTCTGCTTTTTAAAGCCAAATCAGGGAATGTCGTTTTGCATTGTTGAAACAGTTAACATCAAAATTTCGTACTCGTTTGCTGTGTAGTATCCAATATCTATACCTAATTTACCAGATCTATACCTAATCTATGCCAATATTTATCTATACCTATAAAATTTAATGAATATTACTAAGTAATAAATAAAAAAAAAAACGCTTATCAGTAATGTAAACACAGAATCAAAATACGAGCGAAAATGCGTTAGTTCATAACACACAGCTTGAAAATATGCTAGAACTTTGTTTTGTTGCCATCATAAAAATACTTTTTGGTCTTTATAATGTAGTTATACAAAGTTTTAAGTCCCGAAAATAAAAGTAAGCATCTCTGACACACCCACTTCGGCCTTTTAAATATTTACGTGTTGTGCACTTCCGGTATGCTTTGCGAGGACAAGCTGTCAAATAAAGTATCATAACTCCAGTTCAAATGAACATAGGAACCAAATTGAAACAGTTTTAGAAACATAAGAAATAAGACTTTCATCTAATGTAAGAAAAGAAAGGAGTTTTTTGACCAAAATCTCGGTTTCTAAGGTATACAGCCCCCTTAAGAGGAATATGTTTGTTATATACAAATATACCTGTAAAAGAAGAAGAAATTTTGAATATTCTTTAAAAAAGCAAATGACTTGGTGTAAATTAAAAAAAAAACTGCTTTTAGGAAAATCTTTAAACTGATAAAATAATGCATCAGGTTAAAGTAAGCACTTTTGTACTGTTGATTGGTATTTTGTTTAATTTTCATCATTAGTAATGCAATAATACATGGGCCCCAATAGTTTTGATATTATGATGCGATTGCCCCTTCCCACCGCCGAAAAAAAATTCTGATTACTCCGCTGATATGGAACAATTTTTGAAATGAAGTCTGGATATTCTCATTTATTAGTTCGCCGATAGAATTGATTTCTACGAGTAACATACACATAGTCATTTTCTTTTCAGTTTCTGATAACTATGTAGAACAAATTACATTTGTATTACATAAAAGCGACACAACACATGGATAAAGGTACAATTATTATACTAGCAATATGGGTTCAAGTATATTGACTATGTGCTTTAGTTTGTTAAGTGTTTAAGCAAAGGAGTTTGCTGAAGAGGGTCTGTCCGTCAAACAAAGGGTACATTCCTGAAAATATTTTCAAGAGAATCGGCGTTAAAAAGGAATTCAGTGTTTCAAAAGTTCTTCATCTATCAAAATGTATTTGAAATGCCATTTGAAATATCATTATAATAGTATCAAAATGTTATTTGAAATATCATTATAATAGTATCAAAATGTTATTTGAAATATCATTATAAAGTCAAGCTAAACCATTTTATTTCAAGTCAAAAGCAAAATTTAATAGTAAAAGTTTCATCGTATGTACAGCAAAGTTTCATCCCAAGGTAAAATTTCATCACATATACACTGTTCAGTATTGAAAATGCAGTAACAAAAAAGAAAAAATATACAAAATAGGGGGTTGCATATTGTTGAATGCATACAGGTTCGTAATAGATTGAACGCACAAGTCCGATAAAAGGTTAATAAAATTTATTCTTATAAAAAGAAATATAACATAACGCTGGAATTTTCCTCAGAGATATTCGTACAAGTGTTCACAATATTATACAGTAATTATCGATAGTTATACTTCAATCTCTTCAAACTACTAAACAAACGTTAAATAGAACGCAATGCACAGCGCATTTAAGGAGAAAGCTAATATGATCTCACGATGAATTCGCAACAATAACAACAGCAGTTAACTAAGCAACTCATCTGGGATCTTTGATCTTCGCTTTGGTGTATGATTCGTGATTTCCTAGAATCTTTAGCTGTAAATTTATACACTTGCCAATGGCCTTTTGAGGTAATTAGGTTGTATGCATTTACATTTATTTTGACTTCTTTCCTATAATATCCTATATAAGCTTCTTTCCTATAAGCCTTCATTCCCCTAATTGTCAATGCCAGACTATTTAAATTTGGTAGCGCGCATCAAGAAAAGCAAATTCTACCATTAGGAGAAAGGGTTTAAATACTGAGCTCTAGAAGGGAAAGTTAGAGAGAGTGGGAAAGCACCGTACCTTTGTAGCGTGAGCTTCCGATTCTGCATTTGTTGCTGGTTAAAGTGCCGTAATTGCTATTATTCTGCTGCCACTAGACTTCGACGCGAATTTTATGTAACAGGATTATCTGAGCCCTGTTGAAAATTCTACTGTTTTGTTAATATCTTTAAACTTTAAGTTTCGTTCTTGTTAGCTGAGTTACCGTGCAAGCGAGCAGTTTGTCAACGTCAAATCGACGCACTGTGAATTTTAAAAAGTCTAATAAAAGGTTCTTTTAACCCTCCTTCTGTCTAGTTCGTACACTTACATCAGCAGTCACATTTGAAGTTTATCAACTAGATATTACATGGTATGAAATAATGTTAAAAACACCAACATCAGGAGGCGAGAATCTATTTTTCTTGAATAATCAGGCATTTTCGTAGTCTACTTAGCTGATATGTTCTCTCGCTTGCATTTTATAGCTTTCAATCGGTCGGGACACTGGGCTGGTAGGAGTGGAATCGTTGCGTTGCGTATACGTGACGTTGGTCCTGAACGGGTTAGAAAGGCTACCACAATGGAATTCTTCCTTTTAGGCAGATAGTCCTCTCATGCTTTGCCATACGCAGATAACCTAACTACGAAAGCATTCCTCTCTTAATACCCATGCCTTTCTTACCTTAATTAAAGCAACCAATTCTTTTATATAGGGTTGGACTGGATTATTCAATTATGGCGAAACACACGAGGGCTATCTGCCTAAAGGGAGGGATGTCTTCGTGGAGAACTTTCTAAAGGAAACTGGCTCGTATACACGTTACATATGGGGAAAGCCACGAAAACGCCCATGCAGCCAGTCCGTTCGCGAGATTCGAACCACGGACCGAACTACCAGTGTTCAGCGTCTTTACCGCTTGGCCGCTGGTGGGCCCCTTTTATTTAGGGAAAGTAATCTGTTTATAGTTTTCCGCAGATAAAAACCGTAATTTTTGTTAGGCAGTCGGAAATATTCTTAGACATTTTAGAAGATGACTAAGGTTTGCTTGTTTCCAGTCATAGCCTCATATCTATAGCATCAAAAATGATAACTAACTAAAACGCGAATATCGTTGAAGCCTAAATGTAACGGAATTTTCTTTCAGAGAGATTTACTAAATTTCTAGAATGTTAAATGGATAATCAGCTTCTTGAATTACATAAAATCGTCATGATTCGACTGGCAGCATTTACAAATTATGCCGATACCGAATGATCCTTTAATAAATTTTAAAACATATCAAAGGACAGCAGGTATTACGTTAAAGACAAAAATCTGTATACGGTACAATGCACGTATGATATAAAATATCCAAACCCTGACCTAAACCTTATATTACGGTATTAATATCATTAGCGTTTTGTCTGTGTTGTATAGATGATATAACCTTGTTTAGTAGTGTATTTAATTAAGGTAAAGTATTCAAAAGTTATTTGCCAAAGAAATGCTGCTTTCATGGTAGCCATTTAAGGAGTAAATAGCTCGTTTTCATACAGAGGAAAAAACATAGAAACATACAGAGAAAACCAGAGAAGAGAAACATACCTAGCACATTTACCGAAAACAGAACTCGAGATAAATTACAAGTGCTTAATGGATTTAATCACTCAGCCGCCAGGGAGCTTGTAATGCATAGTAAAGATATATTACGAAACAAAATGAGGTTTATTTAGTTAGAAACTAAATACTGAGCTTTATATATTGTGGAAATGCTAATGTAAATAACTTTTTGTAGTACGGCTTTTCAACAATGACATTATAACGAGATTTAGCTCGCAGTAATAGCTCTCGCATTTTACCTTTTCTCACTTTGCTCTACTTAGTAGTCTAATTCAGTTTTCTATTCTGCCAAGTAACCTGCGTGCGATTTGCCTTATCGAAATCAACGAAGAGATCTATTCTCCCCGTTATAAAGATTTCTATTGCATTAGCGGAAGGCTTTCTAATGGCCGAGTGGATAAGACCGCAAAGCACTACTACTTCGACAGAGAGTCCTGTTTTTGCGGAAGACCTAGCTGTCTGGGAATTTCGTGATTTTTTTTCGTAGATTTTTATAGACGATTTAGTTTAACGATTTAGAAGTTTAACGATTTAATTAGACAATTTAAAAGTCTTTCATAATGGCATCTCATTCGGGGTCGACAAATCTTCCTTACTTTCTCAACAGCAAGACTCTACAACAGTAGCAAATATTTATCCATTCGTATTTTAAGTTAACAATTTAAGTTATTTCAAAGAATTTTAAAGAGAGTTAGCTATCTGAGATGCCTCTCTCAGAACACCAATAATAAGATAAAGGTAAAAAATTTCCAGAATAAGCCACCAGACATCGAAATAAAAATATATTAATTATTTCTTTTTACCTCACATAACACATTGTAGTTACAGTTTTCTGCATCGGCACTACTGTACGCATAAATGTATTGCAAATGTACATGGAAATTTAGATGAAAATATTACGTTTTTAACAATATTATGAGAAATATTAATTGGATATATATTTTGAATAGTCATAAAACGCATAATATTCTTAAACACGAAAGAAAAAAAGACGTTTGCTTACACCAAATGTGACGTTTGATCGTTTTTAACATTGCCAGATCCTAAATTTATTATAAAAATGTTATCAGTGACAAGTAAAATAATTGTTACTCGCCTTGTTTTGTAATCGTTAGCAGTTATTTTTCTAAACTCTGTTTCGAATGATTTACTCAGCTTTGGCAATGTTTCTTAAACAAAAGGGTTAGAAGTTTTCAAAAATAAAATGTTTTGAAGTTGGTACTATTGTTAAAAAATCAAATGGTACCACACTGATATTGAATATTTTTGCATTAAAAAGCAATTACTTTACAATTTTATTTATTTTGTAACTTCATCATAAAAAAATGCAACAAACTGCCATTCAAGGTAATGAATAGAGATTCAAGAAACTGCACAGAATAGGGAATCCTCCTTATATTATTTACAAATATCTGGATTTTGTTGTTTAAGCTGCTAGCCATCTTGAGTCCCTGTATTTCTGTGTGGTAAGATTAAAACTATTTGTTTTAAAAATAGCGGACTACGAAGCGTTATTGAAATTGAACAGAAAAGATTGAAACCACGTAAATTCTCAATCAGTCATCTTTTAAATTGAGACTATAAATCAAGATGAAATTTCTAATACATAGTTTTATTCCTCCCGTGGGAAACATTTCAGAAGAATCACCTTTTTAGAATCAGTAGTATATAGCATTTAATACACAAATATATAAATGAATAATGATAATTAAAAAAGCTAAAATCATCTCGAAGATTTCCTACTCTTCTAAAATATTTTTCATTAACAAAGAATAGAAAAGCAATTACACATCATAAATTGTGCTCTCAATCATAACGTTATAAATTACTGTAAAATGCGTTGTGGCGCTGATTTAGCTTTTTCCGAAGCAATGATTTCTCAAAGTGTCCGATAGCTTGTTGCTAAGAAAAAAAAACGATTTTCATTAATTTTATTTCGACCTTAAAGAAAAAAAGACGTTTGCTTACATCAAATGTGACGTTTGATCGTTTTTAACATTGCCAGATCCTAAATTTATTATAAAAATGTTATCAGTGACAAGTAAAATAATTGTTACTCGCCTTGTTTTGTAATCGTTAGCAGTTATTTTTCTAAACTCTGTTTCGAATGATTTACTCAGCTTTGGCCATGTTTCTTAAACAAAAGGGTTAGAAGTTTTCAAAAATAAAATGTTTTGAAGTTGGTACTATTGTTAAAAAATCAAATGGTACCACACTGATATTGAATATTTTTGCATTACATATGTTAGCAAGAATTTTGACTCGTGAGTGAAAGTAAGCGCCCATATGTGAACTTTTATTTACAACTGTAGAAGATGAAAATATTCCATCACACTCCGGTCTGCATTTGCAGCCACGACCAACATATAGTAATGAATAGGTTTATTTTATTTTATTTATGGGGAAATACACTTTTTTAAGACGTAGCACGTAAAAAATATGAGTAGCAGGTATAATGCAGTCAAATAAAGGGAAATGTGGGAAATTAATTCATCAAAAATCTCGTGTTTGAAATTTCGGTCTTCATTGCTATGGAAAAAGTATATATACCAATTTATTGCTTTAAAAAGTATTCTACATTTTCTTCAATAAATGTGGTATTCTAATTTGTCCACAATAGATAGTTTCAATAAAAATTACATTTGTCTTAAAGATACTAGTAAGAAGAAAACATAAATTTACCATGTGTAACGCTGATTAAGAGCCAATTTCCGGAAGTCCTGCACAAAAGCATTCCTCCTTTTCAGTAAATATCCCTAGCGTGTTTTGCCGTAATCAAATAAACCATAGTATAAATAGTTTAATAGGAAAATTTAGGTTTTTCTGCAGATGAAGACTGTTTACAGATAAGTTTAAACTTAGCCTCAAAGTATTATTACTACACAACAGAAATATGAAATCATCAAACCCAGTAGAGAGTTCTTAAAATAAACAAATATATAATATATTTCTCTGTTATTAGATGTGATTCATCATACCAAGTACGGTTGGCAAATTTGTTGAAATTTAAAAATAATTACATGCTACTGGAACTACAAAAAAATTACATTTTTTTTTTTGTTTTTTTGTTATGGAATAGTAGTTGGGAAAAGAAAACTATGTCGCACTGCATTGTTAGTGAAAAGCCAACGAAAGAATTATTTGCTCAATTGAAAATTTGTTTTCTAACAATGATTAATCAATCTTTTGCTTCTAACAATTCTGTTACATCAAATGGTCGAAAAAAGCTAGCAATTTTGCCAAAAAATAAAAAATTATGTTAAAAATCTCATATAAACTTCACTTAAAAGATTTCTTTCCGCTCTATTCTACGATGCAAACAATAAACTTTTCCGAGTTTTAGTTCATTTATTAAACGAAGATATCAGCCAAAAACCGCTTCAAAATTAATTAAAAAATATACACTAAATTTTGAAAATACCGACATACCTTCACGACATTATAATGTCATCTCAATAAGTGTGTGTTAAAAATTTGAGTTCTGTAGTTTATCAAGGTATAATTTCAAAATCGACTGCAACGTTTTGACCATACTGAGAAGAAATTTTTTTGTTATTATTATTGTTTTACAAGAGGGAGTTTCTTTTATAACCTTTGAAAATTTCAAACCTTTACAAAAATAGATTTTCGGATGTTAGAATTAAACTACTGTTATTAATCGGAAGCTCATAAGTTGCATACAAGAATATAACGTGACGTACCACAATAAAACTAACAGTTACTCCCAAAGGGGTGTTTATTTCATTTACATACACACATACGTTTCGAGAGTATTTGGGCTACTGTTCCATTGATCTAACAATGTTTAAAAACAGCCTATCTTTAGAATTTCTGATAGACAGTCTTACAGTTGGAGTCAATTGGAGATACAAGTGCTTTTTCGTGTATAGTGTTGCCACTGTTCGCTTTGAAATCATTGAGTTTGTTAATCGAAAATTCTTTAAAAGTTTACAAAATACGAAATACACAATAAAACAAATACGAAATTCGGGCTCCCAGATGTCCATACTCGGGTGGAGGACTTATTCAAAATTTGATGGCTCTACTCTACGTTGTTTTTCACAGTGCGAAAAACATGCATACATTCAGGCAAAATTTTCATTATTTAATTACTTCAAATATAATACAGGACAACAATTAAAAATGTGATTCAGAAATGTATAGCGATTCAACGCAAAATCATCTAATACCCTTTCTGGGCTAACGTTGCTTTGGGCGAAAAATAAGCTTTTAAAACGAAATGCTTAGAAAAATGTACACACACAAAATGCCAAAATGAGGGAGGTGATAGATTTCGTTAGTAAATAGTTTGACATAATGACACTATCACATTGAACTTTTTCCAAGCTGAACAAAGAACCGATTTTTTTTTTTTTTTGGTCCGCTTCACAGATTTAAAAAAAAAAAAAAAAAAAAAAAAAAAAAAAACTGCGAAAAACCGCTTTTTAGTATTTTTTTTTATCATTCTTGTTTTAAAAGAGGGCGTAGTTTTTGTTTTACAATTTGTAAAATTTCAGAACTTTGTAAGAGATACATTTTTAGGTGTTGAAATTTTAATATAGTGTATGTCAAATAGTCCAGAAAATAGATTATTAGGTTAAAATTTCCAAAGAAATTTAGCGTAAAACGTATATTTCTTGCTCTATTAGATGGTGCAAATAATAAAATTCTGAGGTGTTATAGCTTGTCATTTAACTTAGGTAATGTAATATAGTGTGTTTTGTGTGGTTTTACAATATTATGTGGTGAATCCGTAACAAAGTTTTATGCATCAGGAGCAAAGAAATCACATATGTATAACATCAGGAGCAAAGAAAAGACTGTTTACATAATATGATCTTACCAAAATCCTAACACGGCATCATATAGCAGCAACAATTAGAATTAAAAATGACGTTAAAAATTAAACCGGCTTTCTTAATTTCACGTTGTCTTTCTTAATTTAATAGTCTTCGCCCATCTAAATGTGATCGATCGTAATTTTCATGTATGTGAAAATTACCAATAAAGTTACATAGCTAAGCCTTTCATCGGGATTCGAACTACCGCTGTTCTCGCACTGTATTTGGGGCAATGGTGGGATCTGCATATCAGGTCCATTTCCTTCAAGCTTCCCCTCAGATGGGCCTTGCTATGTTTTGTATACATAAACTGAAAGTTTTATTTCTGTTTAACATTTAAAGAATAATATGAATTTAAAATTAATTAAATTTAAATAATTAATTAATTAAATTAGTTAATATGAAATTAAAATTATTTAAAAAATATATCAATAAAACTTGAGTGAAAGCATATTACTAATAATATTAGTACAAACGTTAGTAAATAAAGGAATTTAGCATTAGATTAGAATTAGTTTCAATTTAAATTTATCCTTAAATCATTGATCCTAAGTTGATGAAAATTTACGCTTGTGGAAAGTTTTGGTAAGTACTGTATGCAATAAAAGAGTGAAGATGTGTAAGTTAATATGTATATAATAATTTTAAATAAATTAAGGTTTATGTAATGAGTAAAGTTCATATATATAACAATAGAAAGACAGCTGTATATTTTGCGTTGATAATTACTTAAAATTTCTATATTAAATAATTAATTTTAATGTATGTAAACATGAAAGTTTCGCTCATTGTTCATCTGTGCTGAATTTTTGTTGTTATTCAAACAATCATTTCGTTCATTTTCTAATTTTGATTAGAAATGAACAAAATAATTTATTGAACGAAATTCGTTTATTTCTCTAATTTTAATATATTAAATAATTAATTTTAATATAAGTAAACATGAAACCTTCGCTCACATTGTTGAAATTTTGATGTAATTCAAACAATCATTTCGTTCATTTTCTAATTTTGAGTAACAATAAGACCCTTGCGCAAATGGCTAACATTTGCTTAACAATTTTATATCCAGAAGCATCAGAATATTATAGTTAATATCATTTATCAACAATATAGTATTAAAATATTAAAGATGCTGCATGGCTTGGTAAAGTTTGATAATTTTGGAACTATTGTCTTATTAAACAAATTAGCCAAGAACATCTTTGAGATGTTATGTTTTTTTGATTTGCGATAAAATCACGTCCAAGATAGACAGACCATGATAGATAGACCCTACGGTGCCAATTTATGATGCATAAGATCGTTCATTTTCTTCAATAAAAGTGCGTTGCTCAAGATTACGAAATTAATCATTTAAAAAGTCATTTTGCCCGGACTTCTTAATAATATTTTGCAAAACATGTTATTTTATGCCCCCAGTATCATAATAAAATTTACTTCTAAATTGTTAAATTCAAGATTTCTGACTGTACCTTTTCTGTATACTGTTGTTTGCGTCCAGAATAAAGTCTAATAATTAAAAAGGAAACTTTCAGTAACATATACAGTGGATCCCATTTGTTCTCGGACACTTATATCCTTCACATCTATTTACAAATATCAGTTATTAAATATTAGAGAAATGGCTTAATTTTAATTTCACATGTACTAATGGTTACACTTTTTAAAACCTGCCTGTTTTTAAAAATTTCGAAACTTTGAATAGTTTATACTGATTAAAGCCATGCAAAGTTCGGGGACATGCAATATTTCGTTGAATACCCATCTTCTACTAAAGCCAGAAGCAGTGGTCTCTTTATTATGGAGGCACTTAATAAGTGGGCCTCTGGTGCCTTCTATGAAGTTACGAACAAATTAACTCTATGTCTTCTCTGGGACTCGAATTCGGGCCCTTCGGTACAGCAGTCAGATCACTTTTCTACCTGGGCGGCTTATACCCATTAACAAAAATTACACTTTTCATGCGCTTTCAGTACAGCTTTCGAGAAAATGTCATTTTTCTTTGTTCTTCTTTCCAACTCATTCCAGATATTCCTTAAGATGGGATTTATATCGGGAACAGGGAAAAGTTTTGATAACTTCGAGAAAGTTGTGTAATAACCACAAGCGAACATTTAGGGTTTCATGTTTAGAATCGTTATTCTGATAGGACATGGATGCATTTTGCATTCCTAGTTTTCTTGCATACGCTTTTATGTTTCATTAAGTATATTTATATATTTATAATGATCAGCATTATTTTTTATAAAAATTATATTTCCTATCCCAAGGGCTGCGAACACCATTATGCTTCAAAACTTGGCTTAACATTGGGCAAAAGAAATTTTGGATTAAGTTCTTCGTTCGGTTTTTGCCATACAGCAATGAGTCCATCGGACCTAAATACGAATATATTCAGTTTTGGCTCATCTGCAAATATAACGTACTTTCAATATTATAAATATTTGATTACAATAAATTTTGGCGTAACCAGGCGTTGGTTTGGTTGTTTTCTAGTTAACGGAGAATTTCCTTCCTGCTAATCGCTCATTGTATCTATGTGGTGTAATGATTCTTGTAAAAGTTTCAAGATTTATTGCAAATTACTCCAGTTCAAGTTTTTACAGCGCTAATTTTTTGGTTTTTCCTCTTTTTCTTTTGTTGTTTGTTGTTGTTTTCTTAGAATAAATCTTCACTTGCTTCTACTTAGTTTGGAATGTAGCCCAGACTTCAGGATATTTTTCAATAGTTCCATGTAATTTTATCATTTTAATATATTACAGATAGTTAAACGCTTTATTTCAAAGATGTTTTGGATATTTTGAGTACTTTAATGATCTTTAAAAGGGTGAATTGTTAAATTTGTTAAGTTCCTAACATGACTTCTTAATTTTAGCTGCTTGCGGTGCTCATTTTAGATAATGATTTCCAAATGTAGATGATAATTCTTGTGATTTTTTTTTCATTTAAAACAAAAAAATGACAAGAAACATCACCTGCAAAAACATATCAACAAAATGTTCGAGTATCTGAATTATTATATAAGCACATTTTGAATAAATCATTTTATTAGTAAAAAAATTTTGATGATATTTATTTTGCAACAAGCGAGGTTTAAAATAGAGGAAAAGTAATATAGCAGAAAAGAATCAAACTGTGTTTTAATATTTACTACATGATACAAGCAAATAAGTTTAAAAAATGCAAAGTGAGCCGCTGTAAATTGTAAGTATCAGTATTTCTGTTTTTAATTCTTGTCAAAGAACTGAACGTTTGTAACAATATATATTAACATACGTTTGTAACAATTTGATATTTTATGCCATTTTTACATTCCAGAAAGAAATATAATTTTTAATAATGACATTTTTCTTGAATTAAGCTTGAATGCTTTTCAATTAGAAAAATTAAGTTTTGAGTTTTTAGCATGAAAACGTTTTATGAATTAAAAAATTTAAACAAAATGTCATTTTTATTCATTTTTATTTAAGAAAAGAAGCAAAATATTGAAAAGATTTTTACATTTAAAACTATTTTTAATAGTAAATTATTTAAGTATTAGGCTACGATTTCAGAATGCTAGTTTTACCTCTTTTAATGAAAAAATGTTCTATAAATTTTTTATGCATAAAGTAGTTTTAAATAAATTATCTCTATGTAAATACAAACCAAAATTAACGTCAAGTAACGCTGTATTTTGCTGTTTATCAAAGAGGGCTTGATTATTTTGCATTATTAGTACATATATAAAATTTAAAGAAGAAGTAAATGCTAGGTCTATAGAAGTAAAACGTCTATAGAAGTAAATAGTCTATAGAAGTAAATGTCTATAGAAGTAAAACGCAAATTTTAAAGATACTGAAAATATCGTATATAGATATCTATTTTAATGCATACAAAAGTGCTGGGCACAAAATACATTAAATGGCCAAGTAATGAAATAATAAAAGCTCATTTGCATTTAATATTTGAATTATTTATTTTATTTATTTTACTTGTTAAAAAAATACATAAATGGTCCAAAATGTTTCATTAATTTTATTTCAGAGAAAATTTCAAACACTTTGATGAGGCTTTTCTGGTTTGGTTTGGTTTAATTAACTATGGCAAAGCATACTAGGGCTATTTGCCTAATGGAAGGGATACCTTCGTGGAGGACTTTCTAAGGGAAACTGACTCTTATACATGTTACACATGGGGAAAATCACAAAAACGCCCACGCAGCCAGCCCGTTCGCTGGATTCGAAACTCGGACTGAACTACCAGTGTTCAGCAACTTTACCGCTCTGCCGCTGGTGGGCCATGAGGCTTTTTTAAATTTTTACCTTCTCAATCTATTTAACATCTTAATCCTTCATTTATGTAAATTTTAGAAAGTATTATTTTGGATTTCTCTTCCCTTGAAATTTTGAATTGCAGTGATGTCCTCTCTACCCTTCATAAGCTTCCAAGCTTCTTAATGAAGGAAAAAAAAAAACTTTTTAAGATGTATAAAATAAATACATTGAAAATCCATCCTATATTCATTTCGGAATAAACTATATGCAAAAATAGAAAAATCTGATGTATGCACCACATGACTTCCTTGTACCGAATATTAAATTATACGCATTTTTTCTTGCATTTCATTTAAACTTAATGGATTGAATTAAATCTACTTCGTCGACAGCGCATAAACCACAATAGAATAAATGCATTCTTTAAAATTCACTCTAGCATTTGTTTACCATAGCGACACTCTGGCGCTAGATTCACTTAACAGTATTAATAATTGTATAACAGTTAACTTATATAATAATTATATAACAGAAACTAAGTTAACTGTTATATAATCCAATAATTATATAACAGTTAACTTATATATTTCGTTCATATTATAAATCATAATGCACAAAATTTATATCATTTAAAAAATAGAATTATCTGATCGTTGCCACATGTTCTATTCAAATACCATAATAAAGCTAGAATGATGTATAAAAGAAATTAAGCAAACAAACAAACACACACACACACACACACACACACACACACAAAAAAAAAAAAAAAAAAAAAAAAAAAAACAGTTTTTACAGACCATTGAGTATTTCTCATTTAATTAATTCAGTTCTCACTTCGCGAGAAGGCAAAAATGCATAAAAACTCAAAATATCTATATTAAAAATTACGAAGTAAACCTTAAACACATATTTCCTCGAAAAAATTCCAGAAAGAATTAAGCATAATTTAATTCGCAATAATAAATAAATGCGTTATTTTTGTTGTTGCGAAGCTAAGTTTCTCTAGATTGGCAACAAATCCACTAGTCTCCTGTTTCAAATGTAAACATCAATGGTCGCCATAAAAAAAAGGCTTAGCGGCACTTAGACAACTTTAAAATTGTTGATAATTCTAAAAATATTGCATACAGATTTATTAAAGGCATGAAAACCTTAACCGGAAGATAAAAACAACATAATACAATCATTTTTAAAGCAAAAAATGTACAATTTACAAACATATAAGAGTAAAGAAACTGAGATCACTGAGCCGGGTAACAGAGTGGATATATATATAAATATATTTATATACGTTTGGTGCGGCCGATTGCAATCAAAATACGAGGTGCACATCTACATGCTATCGCAGTCCTATATACAAAATTTCAACCTTCTGAGTCTACTCGTTTTTGAGTTATGCGAGATACGTACGTACGCACGCACGTACGTACGTACATACGTTCGTACAGACGCCACGAAAAATTCTCTTCAGAATTAATTTTAAAGCAGTTTTATAATTTTTTTGAAGGAAAAGAGTATTTTATTCTGTCCTTACGTACAGATATCACGCAAAAACATCGTTAAATTGCATTTGATAGCGGTCAAAATGGATATTTTCGTTGAAATATGCTGCTTGAAACTTTTCGCGATTACAATACTTCCTTTTTACTTCGTACAAGGAAGTAAAAATATAAGCACAGTGGTTAACCTCAAGAAATCGGGAGGGGGCAAAGCATGACAAAAAAATGAAATATGTTGTTTACGTATTTCGCTGCATCGTCATCAGGGGTTAATGCAACGCAAGAAGTAAATAAACAAAATAAACTGCTTGTGAACTGACAAGGACACAAATTAAAATTTAAAATTTAAAAATAATCTTAGTAAACCAATCAAAGTAATGCATGTTTCTGTCAGCCCACCCATGCAGACGGAAGTAAGCAGTGCAAACATAGAAGCATAAAAAAAAAGAGATTATTAAGATTATTTTAAAATTTTGAATTTTAATTTGTATTCTTGTCAGCTCAGAAACAAAATATTTTATTTATTTACTTCTTTCAATGAACCAAACTCCTGAACAACGAAAGATGTAAATAACATTTTTAATTTTTGCTTTTGGCATGTTTTGCCTTCTTTTTCTTGAGATTTGCCAGTGTGCATCTGCATTTTGATTTTTTCATATAGTTTATTCCGAATCGAATATGGGAAGGATTTTAAATTTATTAGTCCAAAGAGGCTTTGTCCCTGAAGGACTATTGTTTCGTTTTGCGATTTTGAGTTGAATCACCATAAATGTCCGTTTCATTTTTCAAACTGTTGCCACCAAATGTTAGAGTTCTGCTTTATATTTCAAGAAATTAAATAATGAAAAATCTGCATAAATGTATGTCTATTTCTCGCATTGTGATAAAACAACGGTACATAGACCCATCGAATTTTGAATGAAATCCTCCTCTAAATATGGGCATGTGGAAGACCAAATTTAAAATTTGGAATTTATTTTATTATCGATTTCATATTTTGTAAACCTTTAACGAATTTTTGATTAACAAACTCAAGGATTTCAAAGCGAGCAATGGCAACACTCTACGGGGGGGGATTTTTTTTTATCTTCAGCGCTTGAGACTGTGTATCAGAAATTCTAAAGATATGCTCTTTTAAATATTTTGTAATATCGCTGTTGAACTGAATTTTATGGTAAGGGCAAAGAACATGATATTTAATGAATGAAGGTAACACACAAAACGTTGAAAAAACGCCCCTTTGGACGTAATTTAAAATCTGAAACATTTCAGATTTTTTTTATTTATTATTTTATTTTCCATCATTATATATCTTAAATACTGCAAATAATATAACCATTTTTCCAATTAATCTATTCTTCTTACATTTCGAAATTTTTATATTCTGCAAAATTAAAAGTAGAAAGAACGTTTAAATGTTTGTTCTACAAGAAATGTTATGTTTCCTTATCTCTATGATGGAGTTAAACAAATAGTCATCTTGAATTATAAATCCTACTAGCTGTCACACTTTCACACTTTTTGTTCTCCAGGCTAATGAAACAGCACTAGAAATAACTTAGGTTTTAAATTGGAAAAAATTAGTTCTGCGCTGTTTGTTTTGTTGAAAATGTGATTGCTATTAAAAGAACATGATTAGAAATTGAGGGAATGTTTCCAAAATTTAATAACATTTATAATATCGATAACATGTAGATAAAAGGCACCAAAGAAAAATCCGTTTTAAAAATTAAGACAAAATTAAGAATTACTAGGATTAAAGCTTTGTTTATAATGTAAGGAAGCAGTCATTAGCAATAAAGCAAGAAAAAATACACAATCTATATTGATAACTGAAAAATAAAAACCTGTACTTCAAAAGCACAGAAATATATCAAATCCTTAGCGCGAATAGCTGCAATAGCATTGTTGAAGTTAAAAATATACGTTAAATTATCAATCCAAATAACTATGTTTCACCAATTTTAGTCTTCAGTTATTGACTAGTTGTATCAACATAGATTCAACAGTAGCGCGCTAATTGTAACCAGTTTGTTCTTGAGAGATTGCAATATAATTCTAATTTCTTTGAAATTTATAATTTTTATTCTTCTGTCTTCCTCAGGTATTTTACACAGCTTTGGTCTGTTTATAATTTACTTTTAGGATATTATATCTGTATGAGAGAAAAAAATATGTACTTAATAATTTATTTAATATTTGACTTGCGATTCTGGGCTTAGGAATGATTAAACTGAATTACTACAAAAATCTTTTCATGTCCGCAAACAACTTTCTCATTTAATGCGATTGCTATAATTATCAGCTACACTTCAAATTTCGGAAAGTATTAGAAAAAATATTGCAAAAATAATAACCATTATTCCAATTATTTCATTCACAGTGAGAGACTGTACAATTAATACACAGTTAAAGACTGTAAAATATATAGTCTGTAACTGCGCTTCGGTTACATGGATTACATTCGTTTACTGAAGAAACAAGCAAGAAAACCAATTTTCCCTAGTTTGAAACCTGTTATATTGCAAGTTCTCTTTGTTTTTTTGCTATTAAACACACTCATGCTTGGTTAAGTATTACAATCACTTTTAAATCGCAGATGCCTCCAATTTTAATTTACATACAAAATTGTGTTAAAATTCTTTTGAAAAGTGTTTTGCAAGATTTGAAATTTGCATATAATATAACATAATATATTTACACTCACGAAAGTTTGCATTTCAAAATTTGTTTATTGCTTTTCACTTCTCTTATTTATTTGTTCAGTCAATAGACACTTAAGAAATTGTACTTCTGAAATTTGAAATAAAAGAACCAAAAAATTATATTTAAAAATATAATCATTTTAATTTTAAGATGTTCACCTCTACATCCATCCACAGAATAATTAATAAGCATGCAAATATTTAAGCTTAAACAGAAAAGAAAAACAAGTACATCAATAAAAGTGCGAATAGCAAATTGGAACTGAATGAACTTAAGCAATTTTAATAGATATAAAACACATAGGCTCATGAGAGTTAATCTGTGGAATGCTAAACCCTATGGTAAAGAATACAAAACACTAATTTTAAAACCTTTGCCTTTCACAGGTAATGTGTATTTCTTATTTGAAACAACTATTATGGAGCACAGAAATTTAAAAAATGTTCTTTATAACATATTATTCAATCAAAAATCAATTATATAAATTTTATAAAATATCATTTATAAGAAAGAAACAGTAATGAGTTTGCATCTTTTGGTGTGCATTATGTTTTTACTAAGAAAAGGAGATAATGAAATTTCGAATATATATATATATGTGTGTGTACATACTTTTGACATAATGCAACAATAAGCATTATCCATTAATTATAAAACTATGAAGTTTAAAAAGAATTAAGAAACTAGAAATTATTTTCATTAAAACATTATTGCAAAACCAGTAAAGGGTTTGTACGGAAATTTCATTTTTATGTCATATAATTATTCAGCTTCACGATTTATTATATGCACTTTTCAAATACCGAATAATGCTTTTCAAAAATTTAGTGAGTCATAATGTCTTTACCCTCCTCCTACTTACAGGTTTCTAATGGTATTTTTGTAGCCCGACCCTTGTAATAATTCATTCGAAGACAAGTCCTGGATATTACGAACTAAAAGTTATATTTACGAACGACCTACCTTCGCCAAAACCCATAAAAAGATATCATAACAACTACTACAGTTTCAGTATTAGCGGCATCAGAATAGATTTAAATAAGCATATGACGTTAATTTTTTTCTTACTACTCACGTGACGTGGTGGTATAAACCGACCAATGTTATTTCCGGATATAATTAGGCAGTGGGCGTCTGGGAAAGTCTCGGTTCCTGACCTCCGCTTTTCTTCCTGAATAGATACTTTCTTCTTCACCTGGTTGAGGTTAGGTGCCGGGACTATTGATGGAGCAACAGGTAGTACAGGTGCGCTGTCCGAAATCACCTTAAGCTGGTCTTCTTGTTTAGCTTTAGATATTTTAGGAACCGCTTTAGGGTTTTTAGGGGGAACCACAGGTGCTGAAGAATTTTTAGGAGAAACCACAGGTGCAGGAGGATTTTTAGGGGAAGCTACAGGCGCAGGAGGATTTTTAGGGGAAGCCACTGGAGCAGAAGGATTTTTAGGGAGAATCAGAGGTGCAGAAGTTGGGGGAATCTCAAGTTTAGGAATAGTGATGTCCGGTGGCATTATCGCAGGTCCATAATCCGTCAGAGGAGTTACTTCCAAGTGAGCTGAAACAGGCCTCTTTGGTTTCTTTTCTGTTACAGGCCTCACATCACTGGCAACACTTCTTTCCCTTTCCAGGCGACTACTAGATCCGGGGGCTACTGTCGGTGTCCTTTGAATGCCTTCTTTACGATGGTTTTTCTTTATGACGCTTGGCGAGTTTTGAGGTTTCTTCATAAGTTTTTTAATGGAACGACCGAAGTCAACTTTCGATTCTTCTGCAGGTTTCGAATGCTCTGGTTCTCGGCGAGCGGCGTCCAAACTCGGACGGTATGCATTCATAAAATCCTCAAACTCGGACCTATGCAGCGCCAAGGGTGTTGTACTCCCAGCGCTCGGCGGTACACCCCGACGCATCGATAGGTTGAGCAATGGTTTTGGCGCACCGCTGCTATTAGGAGGCATACACTGTTGGTGGTTAGGGAAAGCTTTTACGTCACATTGCGTTTTTTCATCAGTGATGTTTTAGGAACCTATTATTAATGAAATTATTTAACTCCATTTTCATTATGTAGCAACATTTCCTTAAAGCACACGAACAGTACTTAATTGAGACACAGTTTGCGTAAATCTTCCAATCAGGAAAGTTATTAAAATAATCTGGTTTTGATATCAACACAAAGCTTTCGATGACACATTTGCTCATTATTGCAACCGTTTTTCCAAATGAAAAACAAGTATCAATATTCATCAAATTTTGTCAGTCTTTGGCATATTAATGGGGATAATAATGTCTTTGGAATTTGAGATTACTAATCAGCGCAGCAAATATTTCGACATATTGCTCCTTGGAAAGATGCGAGGTGTACTGAGGAAACACATAATCTTTCACGTAGGGACGCGAAGTGGCTGTCGACAGAAACTTCAAAGATAAACCTCGTTATTAATTTCTTAAATCTATATAACTACGCAATTCGTATCTTTTTCGTTTTGGAATACACGAATAGATACTTTTTTCACTTCAAATGCAGGTGCTTTGGCTTTCGTCCAAAAATCACAAGTCCTCTTTCACTGAATGTTTCACCTGGTTGGGCATGTCGATTGCATACGCGGTATTCAAACACACTTTGACAAAAGGCTTAACAGGAAAATCAGGTACAGGAACTGGCGACAAACACACCTCGTTCTCTTCGGATTGTTCAGAACCCGGTTCTGGCGTTGATTTGAGTTTTCGAAACTCAGCCTACGGAAGCGAAAGGATATTTTTGATGTCAGTCTAAATATATTTACACGTTCTGGCGTGTCTCCAGAGGCACAGGACTTTTCCCTACCGGCTTTTTCCTATTCTTTCGACGATTTCGCTGTGGTGGCATCAATCACACAATCTGAATCAATGAACAGGGCGTATTCGACAACAGAAGTAACGAAAACATAATCAATAATTTTGAATTGAGGTGAAGCTGACTTAGAGTCAAGCTGCATTTATTTTATTTCGTGTCATGCAATTAGAAAGGCGGCAACCAGACTTTGGAAAGTTTCCATTTAGTGGATGAATCTTTATTTCTGAGTAACGTTTGCTCATGTTGGTATCACTTTTTAGTTAGTATCTTGACCTGCGTTTAGTGCATAGTTACAGTTTAGTTCAAAAAAATGCCTGTAAAGTTGAAAAATACGATTTTACATGCCATTCTTTTTATGAACAAACGTTGCCATTCTTTTTATGAACAAACGTTGTAACTTTGTTATCGAAGGCAAAATTAATTCAAAAAAGCCTTTATTTAAATCAAAATTATATTCTTTAATACAAATATTTATATTTCACTTAAACCAATCATTACTATTAGATTACCAGATTTACTTTGTGGATTAGTAATTTTAGACGTGTTAGTTAATAAACGAAGACAAGAAACTATGAAATATATTATTTTTGTATCCGCATACTAATAACAAACTGTTTCAAAATATTAAAAATATATGCCTCTCTCTTCAGATACTCTAGGGTTAGAATAGTAGTACTGTGTTTATAATTAATTAAACTGCATATTTAGCAACCATATGTTACCAGTAGACAATCGATACATATATATTTTCTGTAAGGAATCTGATGTTAATGACTGAGTCTCAGTTATAACGTTACTATTATTTTAAATTAACCAGTTATTTATTATCAGCCGTTACTATAACTTCTTCTTTCAGTTTCCTCAACAAAAGAATTAGAGGTTTGAGTAAAGTTCGATATAAATTAAATTCTGTTGCCTTTGATTATTAGTTTACTTTTTAAATTTTCATTGACTGTTATTTCAGTTACATCACCACATGTGATGCTTGATCTTGTCAAGCACAAGGAATGTGTTAAGGTTCTAAGGTGTGCTTAAATAAAAGGTTGTTTCAAAATATTTCCAAGACTTTGTAATTAATTTCAAACACAGTGATAATTCGCTGTACGTCTGCTAGGAGTCTGAAACATGTTTATGCTAATACAGCAAATCAAACTCTCAATATATTCAATCAAAAATTATATTAATTGTAAGATTTTCGAAATCACAAAAAAAAACGATTATTATTTTGTCTATATCGTATTACTTATATTAATTATACGTAATTATTACTCTATTCTTAGATAAAAAAAATTCAATTTATTGTTAGAAAGAGTCTTAAAAAAGTTATCGAAAATTTGTAATCTTTTTATTTTGTAAGCTGGCTGTGACTAATGATTAAAGTGAAGCATATAAAAAGTTACATAATTCTAATAAAGAATGTTACATTTTTTTGTATTTATCATAAGCGTAATTAAAAATGTAATATCGTAAATCATTGTGAAGGCTATTGTGGCAGTTTCTAAATACCATCTTTTAAGACCAAATTCAGAATCTGTTCGGAAGAATTCAAAATGATGTGTTAATTATGATCTGATGTTGCCTCTTACAATATATTTTCACTATAGCTCATCAAATTATATACTTCTTTCTTTTAAATTTGGCACCGAATTGGTTTTGGATGTAAGTGATACATAGCTTAATGAAAAGATTTTAGTGATTGAAATTTCTTTAACAATTCTGCGCAAGAAGAAGTCAAAAATTATGGACATATACAATGAGCTACTCTGTATGTTTTATTTCTGCAATCATGGAACGTATTTGCCAGTAATTTGCAAGATATTATCTTGTAAGGTTAAAATATGTTAATCTAACCAGTTATTATGATTTAGATCTTTACTTTTCCTTTCCGTTTTCCTACCAGAATTCAAATCAAGTTAAGAGAATTTAAGGCGAGGTTTTCGGATTGAAAGACAGAACGTGTTTCTGCCTCTCGGTTGTTGCTAGATTTCGCGAGCTCTGATAAGATTGTGATTCTTCGGTTTTGCATTATAACTGACGATATTTAAATCATTACGTCGGTGAGATGTTTGAGTCAACTTTGTGTTAAATCAACTGTGTAGCCTTTGGATGCTAGGTTTACTTTTAAATCTTAAAATTGACTGTTACGTTAAGTTAGATTGCCACAAATGATTGGCGGATTTGTCAAGCACGAAATGTGCATTCGCGTTCCAGTTCTGATTTAATAAAAGGTTTGTTTAACCGTTTTAAGACTTGACGCTTCTTTTCAGACACAGAGATAGTTCACTGTAAGTCTATTAGGAGGTTTGCATTTAGTTTATGCTGGTACTCAACACCAAATTCTGAAACTTCACGATCTGAATAGATTTCGGAGGTAAGTTTCAGGGTTTTAACAGCAAAAATTATTATTTTGATAAATAAAAGAAACCGAATAAATGCATCACGGTGAAAAACCGTAATGCTATTTTTTTATAAATTTTACTAAACTAGTCAGTATATATATAATAAATCAAACTCTCGAAAACGCTGACAAAAAAAATACCGTATTAAATATTTAAAGGTTAAACCTATTTACTCCGTGTAACAGAATAAAGTGGTAAAACGCAAGTTAAAAAAGATTACAAAATTGGAAAAAAAAAAAAAAAATCATTTCCAAGAGGAAAAATTATAAAAAACAAGAAAATTTGTACATATTAAAACCAAAACAGGATATATGTATATTTATTTCACATAAAATCACTTAATCTTTAATTTTATTTTCTTACATATTAAAAGTAAACACTCCAGTAATTTTCAAGATAAAAGCCATCGAAACAAAGGTGAATTTTGAATTGCGTACCAGTTCCTTGCGAATAAGTTACTGTTATAAATTGTTTTTTGTTTGATGTAAATACAGATCAAATACTTTTAGAAAATTTTGAATTTTACAACAAAATCTTCTTTTAAATCCTGTTCTAATACTTTGCTATTCCTTATTGCTTCAGTTGTGTTCTCAGTATTATTATTTGGGTGAAGAAAATCTGTAAGCAGTTTTTCTTTACTTACAACACAGTGTTGTTTTAAAATGTTTTTAAAATAAAATTAAACTTAAATTAAAAAGAGTTATTTTTTTAGAATTGATAAACTACGATAAATTACCATTAGAATATTTATCTACTGATTTATAATTATTTATTGTTTCATAATATATATTTGTGAATCAAGATGGAAAAAATATTGACTGCTTTTTCATATATTAGATATATGCTGCTTAAAAAAGATACATTTTTTAAAAAATTTTTCTTATTGCATTTTAAAAGCTATTTGAAGTTATGAAATAAATTTAATCTGAGGATTGTTGTGAAAATAAATGTACTCTTGAAACGATAGACATTCTTTGTCGTTTGCTATCTGCCCCCAAATTGAAATTAATATTTATGTAAACATTAAAATGAAGAAAAGCTATTTCAATAGTATTTTCTTGGTTAAATTGCATGCCCCAAAAAACGAAAATGTTCTGACACACCTCGTAGAGATATTAGGGTATTTTGAAGCAGGAGAGGGGAAAAATTAGCAATCGGACATCTGAAAATACCGACTCAGTGTGCTGACCACTACACCAAGAAGGCACGCTAGGAAGGTGAGAGAAATACCTTATATACTCCCTCTTTTAAAGGGCGGGTGGAGTTTTTTAGGGGACAAAATCGCCAAATCCTGAATGAGGAGAATTCATTATCCGCCAACCTTTTTAGTTCGGGCGCCACTGTAGAGACATTAGGATTATTTTGAAGCAGCAGAGATGAAAAATTAGCAATTGCCTTTGCCAGGAATCGAACCATGTACCTCTGAAAATACCGACTCAGTGTGCTAACCACTACACCGGTAATATAAGGTTGCATATTTTTCCTGCTTGAAGAACAAAGAACCATGTCATATTCCCTAAAAATGATTTAATTTTGGATCATTTCTCAAAACATTTTCACTATTTTAACGCTCAATGTTGTTTTAGTTTATAAGTATTCTTGTTTCATATCTCTTAATTTTTTTCCAGTTGAAAAAAGCAGCGAATGTATCGGAGTTTGATAAAAGTCACATAGATATATGCAGGTAATTGGAGTCAATACTTCTGAGTTGGAAAAATCGTGCGTTGCCCACAATCAGATGCTCTCTGCACTTCCAAATATTTGTCTGGAGAAGAAAATGTCCTTAACTACTAACACAGTGGACACCGGATAGTCATATGAAGGAATAAACAAAAGCTGTCCTACAGGTGCTAGTCATTGTACGAGTAGTGCCAGTCATTGTACGAGTAATGCCAGCTGAATACCAGAGTATTTTACAATACTGAAAACTTCTGAAAATGGGAATGCATAGTAAAAAACCGCTCTAAGTATCCTTATCCCTTTTTGATAGCCTCAGAAATCGTTTGACAATGAATAGATGAGAATCAGAATTGGAGTTTGATTAATTAAGGAAAAGGAGTTTCGTTTCACAAATTTTATTTTCCGTAGCGCCTTTAGATAGCTCGTCATTGTTCAGGTACATTCTTACTGATTGAAAAACGGCCGTATATTGTTTTATGAACACATCTGGGCTGCTAGTCACTCTTCAACAACTGAATCTTTATTGATTGAAAGAAAATTTTCTGATTTTTCAGCCTCATTTTCTGTAACAAAAATTAACAACTAATTCTTGTTCAGCCATTGGCGTTCATTGATTAAGAGAAGAAAATACCCCATTCTTTCTTTCGAATCACATTACATTAGGAATATGTAAATATTGGGGTATGTGAGCATTTTTGATCTGTGAAACAGTACACCATGTGGAAACGGAATTTGGTGTGAGGCTTTCAAAAATGTACTGATGGCAAATTTTGTGTCCAACAGTCAGTACAGAATTCTGCTGATTTGCATATCGTGAACTAGTCTTGATAGTCTTGCATATCTAAGAACTCCATAGTAAACAGCACAGAAATTTTTGACATTTTCCTTTCACATAAACGCGCAATTTAGGCCAAATTCCTTTCTCTTACATGGCAACGTTATTGTGTCTTTAAAGTGATTTTTAATAAGCAAATGGGCTTTGCAACATTGGCCACATTATTAGAGAAAAAATCACGGAATAGGAAGAACTCTTACAAGTATATTTCTTCGTTTTTGAATTTTACAGATGCCAGTTCAAAAGAACAAAATTAAAAATTAAAGAAATAATAAATCTGACTTGAAGTTTTTGGACAATGTATACAAAGAAGTAAAGGGATCGACTGATTATCTGTTGGTAATAGGTAATATCAAATAGTTTTAAGAATCTTATAGTATCCATGTCTTACAGAGTAATGACATGGATACTATATGATATTATGTTATGTAGAGCTAATATTATGTTAACATTTGTGTCCATACTGCTTCTATTCCAAAGGCTCAAAAATTATTTTTCAAATTGATCAACGCGTTTTTTAGTTTTATATGAAATGATCGAAAATGTGAATATAAAAGAGATATATCATGAATTAAATAGCAAATAAATAGGAATTTAAATTAATTCACATTCACACTTGATTAAAGTTTGAAAAATTAAAAGCTAAGTTAAAAATAACTATATTCAGTAAATGATTCTTATCTGTTTCAAGACAGCATTTGACATATTAATGTATCAGCAAATTATGCATTGGGAAATGATGCTTTGAAAACAAATTATCAAATTTACAAGCCTTCATGTCTGAAAATTTTTTTAAAAAAACCTAGATGAATTACATTTCTTTATGAAAAACATTATGTCACAAATTACACAAATAAAAGTCTGAATAAAAAATATAAAATTTAAAGTGATTTTTTAAAAATTCAATCGTTAAGGCAATTCACGCATTGATTACTTGTTTCAAGCTAGATGTCTTTGTTGACATGACTTAAAATTTCTAAATTTTAGATTTCTAAGAAATATTTATATTATTCATATTAAGCCATATTCAGAAAACTTTAAAAAATATTTATACAGCTAGCTATTTACTGCGGAAAATCGAGTTCAGGAAGGACTTCACAACGTTCCTAAATTTATACACTAATGGGAATTTGGTAACTGAAAACTGTATTGAGGACTATTATTTATATACATAATCACTGAAAATATTGTCATAAAATTACATGTTTTCTGAGCACTGAATTCCTCGATTTTAAATATAAAGTTAACTTATTCAACATATAGAGTTTCTTTGTCTTTGGTAGCATAAACTAACGAGCTCTAAGAGACTGGATGGGGAACTATCCCCAGGTCTTAAGTACAATAGAAAAGGGCGTAAAGAACCCTTTATTCACTCAATATAATTGCACAGAAGGCCGTATTTGGGCTTATATAAAGGTAACACTTCTGGCTTAAAAAAAATAACGATGAATTTGAAATAGAATAAATGAATTTATCCTAACAGCTCACAGGATAATTTAAGGCGAAGAAAAGCTCTGACTCGTAGAAGTAGGCGATAGCAATGTGGCCTTCAAGCAGGTATAACGTGCTCGAAAATCACCTTACAAAATTTCCTTTAAGTAGCACTTCTTTCTTCCTCATTTGAATACACGTGCCCTAGCTTATTAATATTCTGTCGGGAAATCGTGAAAATGAACCAGAAAGGGAAGTTGCTTTAAAAACTAGTGTTAGTAAAACTAAATAAACCTTCACAAACTGATTAATCTGCTACAAAGTGCTTAATGTTTGTTCTTTACATTGTTTTCATACAAGATTTGGCCCATTTCTAAAGATTATGAATAATTATTTAAAAACTGATTATTATTCGAAATGAAATTTTTCAGCTATTAGCTGTTATTACTTTGTTATCTGCTCAATACAGCACTTAAATGATATTAGTTTTTTTTCCTTCAAGAATGCAATCAGAGGGATATAAAATGAGGGTAAAGATTTCGCAAAATTCGAATTGTTAATGAAAGTCAAAACTTCTTTAATTGGACCTCTGTTAATAATATTCATGCTGCTTAATCTTAGCGCCATTAAAATCTGTCTTACAAAAGTAAAGAAAAACCTTACTTTCCAGAACAGAATTCTAGAATGAATAGCAAATAACTTCTAAGCTTGATCAAATAAGCAAATGGTATTTAACCCGATGTACTAATTTAATCTAATTTGCTGCTTAATTAAAGAAAAAGGAGAACCAACGTAGTACATTGTATATTTTGAACACACAGTTAGTGAGTTGAAGTAATCCATAAATATAAGTCATCAAAAGATTTTTTTGTTTGCTCTTGAGATTGCGAGTCTGATCCTTACAAATGAATCCTTACAACTCAACAGACGAAGTATAGGTCGTAAGCTCAGAGCTAAAAGGAAACCTTGAAAATGCATTATTTCACTTTAATTTCATTCAGACGCAGTACTTTACCTGAAGAAGGATTGGAGGTTAATTTCAATGGCGTCGCCGTAAGTAAATTTATTTTACATAATTCTGATTTGAAGTTTAGGACAAATCAAATATTTTAATTAGAAAACATTGTTTAATTTCATGATTTTACGTCTTAAACCGTGTTGTTTATGGTTGTGTCATAATTGCAATGTTATTAACATAATTCGTACATTATCTGTATATAGTGAAGTGTATATATATATATATGAATGAATTTATATATATATATATATATATATATATATATGCGCGTGAGAATAAGTAAGTGCGTGTTTGTATATCCGTTTAGGATCAGTATAAAGACTATACATCTACATATAAATATACATTTTTATCTCACTGTGTATGTGTTTATATTCTCAGTGAAAGCAATTGCAATCTTTTATTTGTGTATTTTAAAACAAACTAATTTCGTGGTGGTTTTCCTTGTCTGCTTTTATTACAACTGTTGCTCATTTTCTGAGATATATTATTCTTTTTGCTATTAAATTGTCTAGCTTAGATTTTGTTTGTTTTAACTATTGCTTATTTTATAACTTACCTCTTTAAACTTTACTGAATTTTAGCCTTTTATAAAATACGCAATTTTTAATGAAATGTTTTAGCCTATGGTGTATATCTTTCACTATATATGTAGAGAGAGAGGGCATAGTTTCAAATTTTAAACTGTTGTGAACGAGAATTGCAACTTCTTTTTGCACAGATCGATCTATTTCTTTTATCTACATATATTTTCAAACAAAGCCAATTTTGAGCATGGGTTGAAAATTTTGCTTTTTTTCACTTAAGGTCAGTTAAGAGTATGTAGAAAGGTTTAGCCAAAACAGGCAAACGAACATGAAACCTGAAAAGACTTATCTCATAAAGATGAGAAAGATGAGATACTAAGTTTTTTTTTTTTTTTAATTTTGGAGCAGTGAACAAATGAAAATATAAAAGAAAAATATACATATAAAAGTTTTATATCATCATAATTTCCGTCAAAACTTAAAATAATTCACAATAAAAAGACAAAAAAAAAAAAAAAAAAAAAAAAAAAAAAAAAAAAAAATTGCAAGATCACAGTAAGCGTATATTTTTAAAAACACCTACCTTTGTATTTAATTAAATTCGACTTTGCCATTCCCCAGTTAAAATTAAAAGTTAGTTTAAAAATATTTACGTATGATTCTCAAAAAATATATTTTATATCAGTGCATCACAATTGTAAACTTAAAGGAATACATGGAACAACGCATATCGGTTTTACAACTGGAGATTTTCTGGCTAGGGACTCTGTTTTATTCTTTCCACATTTACACAAAAACATGCAACCAAATATGGAATAAAATATTAAAATACAGATAAAATGATGTAAATGCATATATTTGTAAGAGTCTAAAATAAAAGTACCTAACATTTATAATTTATTACTTATATTAAAATTATAATTAATTATATTATGATTTTTTATAATTATTAATTATTAAACAGAATAAATTAAAAATATTAAAAAGACGAAAGGCTACACAAGGTTTGTTAAAAAAAATGAACGACTTATTATCTCTTGAATGATTAATCAATGACCTATGATTCTAGTTTGAAAAGTAATTAGGAAAAGGTAGTTATAATAATTTTTGCCATGTGATATCTTTTAACAAAAAATAAGCTTAAATTTTTATTCGTGCCTGATAAGAGAAAAACCAGAATGAAAGAAATATTTTCGTATGCTAATTAATTAAATCAAAGAAAAGGGGAAACTTTTTTCCTCGTAAAAATAAATTTATCTGAGATATAAAAAAAAAAAAAAAAGAAATTAAACTCAGTGGCGCAACAGCCCTAGTGGGCCACGGTCTGCAGTGCCCAGAAATCAGCTTTCTTAAGTTGGGCCCCGGGGTGCATCAGCATATGCCCTGAGCAAGTGGTCGGCTTGTTGCAGGACCTGTGGTGTTTAGTCCCCAAGCGAACTTGGTACTCATTTTATCAACCAACTTAAGGGATGAGAGGCTAAGTCAACCTTACCCAGCCCGGGAATCGAGTCCCGACACTGCGGTGCAGCTGCGCGAAGCGTTAGCCACTTCGCCACCGGGCGGTCTATCTGACATATAAACTTTTAAATTCATTTATTTATCAACATATAATTTTTGGAGATAACTGTAAAGTAACTGATGCTTTTGCAAGAAGCAATCTGGCTTGCCATATAGTATATATAAAAAGTGTATGGTATTTTCTATGTATTTATTACTTCTCTTTAACTTTTGTTACATTAAATTAACTGAATTTTTGAACGAATATGCCGATTTATTCCAAATTTTGAATCTTGCGCTTGATACATGTTCGGATGAAGGATGGTATTGATTGGACACTGTTCTGCTAATTAGGAACCTAATTAGAAGGGTAATTAAAAACGCCCTAATACAGTTTTACCTCACTTCCGATATCTTTGTTGACAGACTGCGGTTCGGAAGCGGCGAGTTTTGACGGTGGGGAAGCTGGTTTCTGTTCGGTCCTGGGAGGGATGAAATTAACGTAGTGGAGCATTTTTATTCATTATGCTAATTAATCTTCTAATTTGCCAATCTCTCTGGAACAAAGACCACACCTCATTTCATATGCTGGCAATTATAAGATTGTAAATTTCGAGCCGATCGGACTGTTGGTTGCCGAGATGCGTATTTTTTGTGCATTTTTCAAACAAATCCTGATTTTTGGATCTGAATACAAAAGCAACTTTCAGTAATACAAATTAATATTTCTAATAGCTTAAATCAGCGTGCTCATTTGTGTTACTGAGCTACGTAATCATTCACTGCTTTTTTTATTATTTATAAGTGCATCAATATATATATTGTTGTAATTTTGAATGTAACAAATGTCTCTCTTCGCATAAAGCTAATATTAAATTAAATTTTAATTAAAAAAATTTAATTGCAAAAAAAATTAATATAAAAATAATTAAACTATTTATTTAAATTCTGACTAAAATTTTTTTTCGTTCAGGGTTTTAAATTGAATTTCTGTTGCTTGGACATGGTATATGGAAAGTTTTCTTATTATAAATAATTATGATTGATTAGTTACCTTAATATATATATTGATGCACTTTTGTGTGTGATTATGTTGAAGTTTATCAAAAGGAATTTTAATAACGAATCTACTGTTTGAATATTATACCCAAAAAGTTTTGCGATTACACTTGGCAAAAAGCCTGAGCAGTAAAATCGCTGAACACTGGTAGTTCAGTCCAAATTTCGAATCCCGGTGAACGGGCTGGCTCCATGGGTGTTTTCTTGCTTTTACGCATGTGTATCGTTTATGCAGTATCTTCTGTATGCATATGTGAACAAAGCGGCCGCAGGCCGCGCAAAATCGCTGAACACTGGTAGTTCGGTCCAACTTTCGAATACCGGCGAAATTCAAAATGGGAAATCTTTTAAAAACGAATAATGATAAGCGGGCTTCAGCCCGCTCAGCTGGCGGGCTTGCCCGGTAGTAGTATATATAAAAAGTGTATGGTATTTTCTATGTATTTATTACTTCTCTTTAACTTTTGTTACATTAAATTAACTGACATATTTTGAATATGACGTCCAGAAGACTGTATTCGTCTTTCGATTACGTTTAATTTTATTTCAATAATTTTTAAAATGATATCAAATAAATTAATATTTTGATAATTTCTAAATTAATTCCATTATTTAGATCAGGGAACTTTAAAAATGTCAGCCGGAAAATAAATTTTAAGATGCTACTCTTGCAGTTAGCTTACGCTCAGGAAATAAAAGAAAAAAGAATAAGCAAAATTTAAATATGTAAATAAATGCACATTTATATTCGATATCTGATAAGTATAATTCTTCTGTGAAACTGAAGTAGGTATTAGAAAATAAAACACTTGTGATGTATGCTAAACATATTTTAATATTGTTTTTGCCTCTTTTAAATAATTACCTGAGTTTTTTTAGCTTATTACGGAGACTGGTACTAAATACATAAATGCACAATTATGTAATATTTAAAATAAATTCCGCATTAGGAACGTTTAAAAGCCTGCTTAATGCATTCGCTGTCCCTGCACCTCAGTTTTTTTAGCTTATTACGGAGACTAGTACTAAATACATAAATGCACAATTATGTAATATTTAAAAGAAATTCCGCAATAGGAACGTTTAAAAGCCTGCTTTAATGCATTCGCTGTCGAGAAACATTTTCAAAATCGTTTCAACCACGCTAAAAAATTTTAATTAATTAATTGTAAAATAAAAATACAAACCATGTCTTTATGGGAAAGATATTTAATTTAGAACGGGGTCACTAAAAATTTTAGCAATTTTGATATTTCTCTAATTTATTATAATAATTTTACAATTACCAAATATTTTCACATAATGTATCTGAAGCTAGACAAAGACCATACAGGCAAAGAAAAAATGAAAACGTTCGAATTAAAATTAAAGTTAATGACTTAAAACTACAACATCGCTGAACACCGGTATATTACAAGTGAAGAAACTGAAAGTTTCACTGTCGCGTGTGTCGTATATGCGCAATGCTTATGGGGTACCACAAATTTTCGCAAATATTATGGGATCCCTACACCAAAAAAATTAAGAAACCCTGATTTAGATAATTTTTGATTGCTTTATTAATTATACAAGTTATATCGTAGTCGGTGTTTCCTATAAAATGTTTTATGACAGCGCCAACGTGCGAGTATATTCGTAGTTGAGTATGAGTATATTCGTTTGTTAGAACAAAGATTGATTATTTTTAGCACAATTATTATAAAAAAATTATTATAAATTGCTTGATTATTTCTACAGTTCCTATGTTATTTACTTTATAATTACTTATATTATACTTATATTAGGAATAACTGTCTTTAATTGCAACAAGTTGTTATGTTTTTTTTTTTCTAATCCCCAAAGCGATACCTTCAAAGGACATGAAAATAGAAGTTTGATAGCATGCGGCGTAGGTAAAACTAAAACGTTCTACGAACTAACTCGTAGCTGGCGTCTAAACACAAATTTCGGCCTACGAGGTAACTCGTGATTAATTAGCGGCAGCGAACGTGTTAAATTATGAGCAGGAAACAAGAAAATAGGAATATTCAATTAAATTTTCGATAGTATTATAGACTTATAAATGTAACAAGAGAAAGCATAAAACAATATAAGAACTAAAAGCTTAATTAAAGATAGCTAACTTACTAGCCAACAAGTATTAATTTATCTTCCTATAGAAGAATGAAGTAAATGCCAATATCCAGTTATGTGAGGAAAGTTTAGTTAAATATCTTCTCCACCCTTTTGATTCTAAATTTAGCTACTTAACTGAAATTATCATAATTAATATTTGGTATTCTATCAAGAACTTTACACGGTAAATTATTAGATAGATATATTAAATATAAAAAACTAATTCGAAAAATATGAAAGACATTGCCAGATATGCCAACCGAAACCACAATTAATTGTTCTCCCGATGAGAAAAATCTTGAAAATTGAAATAAAATAAATAAAAAAGGTTGGAAGCATAGACCGTAGGAAAAAAAACTGATATTATCTCGAAAGAATTAATCTCGAATCTGATATTATCTCGTAATTACCGATAGTCCGACAACTCGAACGCTACAAAAGTCATTTTGAGCAGGCTAATAGATACATATAATTTCTTTTACATAAGCTCTTCAAATCGTCTTTTTCTGCTGGTATAAAGATAAATTTGTCTTTTTCCTTTACTAAAATTAAAAACCTTGAAATTCTGCATTTGTTAGCACATATTCTATGGTATGCAACTTATGCCTCCAGACACCTGTTAATCTTAAAATAGAGTACTGTACTTTTACTCTAAAATATAATTCAGTCAAACCTGTTTACCAATTCAGAATTTTTTACATAAATATGTATTAATAAACTACGTATAATTTCCACTTTACTTATTTACTAAAAATGCGTTTATAGCTAAACCCACAGAATTCAACCACATCTGTTTATTTTTTAGGAAAGGCACATCGGAAGATGAAAATGAAAGCGAAAAGATCCCAAAGCGGGCATCGACTCCAGACTGGGGGGTAAATATAATTTTTTTTTTTTGTATTTTTCTAACTTAATTCTTACATTTTGTAGCATTCATTTGCATCTGAATTTTTAGAAAATGGTATTTCCTTTCTAATATCTATATTCAAGAATAATGCACTGAAGGATATTTTCAGAATTTCGTTAAAATACTCATTATAAAGAGATTGTTAAAATTTAGCATTAGTAATGCATTAGTAATTGTATCATTAAAGTTTAGCATTAGTAAAAATTTAAGCGTTTGTAAATATCACTAAAATCAAAACAGTAGCAGATTCTTTCCTTTTTGTTTGTTATGTAGTATTAGTGATGCATGAAGTTCTGTGAGCGTACTAATACGAAATGAGAAGCATTATACTAGTTCTTACCATTGTTATAAATGCAAATAATTTTAATGTGAAATTAATATGTAATTTAAATACATAAGCTGTAAAGGACAAACATTGATAAAATATGCGTTTTTACTTAAGGATTTACCAATTTCAAATATAGAACTTAATCTCTTTTACTTGCTCTGGATTGAAAGCGAGTCGCTAACCCGGGATACAACTAATTTTCTCCCGGAAAACGACTAATTTGCATTCTGGTGAAGGATGCGGAAAGTAGAAGTTACCGTAAAGGTTTAAATCAAATTAAATGGTTAATTCACGTAAAATATTTATAACCTTTAATTTCATCATTCTCTGAGTTGCAAATGTGCATACACCCATATTTGACTCTTTAAATGGCTAAAACTTAAAACTACGTTTTACCACAATATTGGTTCCAGAGTTAATTTTTATATAGAGATTGCTTTAAAATAGTCGTAAGAAATCGAATTTTAGTATATAATTATTTAAAAGTGCCAGTTTTTGGTCTATTTTAAGATATTTGACTCCTAAAACCGTCACTTGAAAGAAAATCGCTTTGCTTATGTTACTCTTTCTAAAAGACGAAATAAAACTGAGCTACTATAAACTTATCTATGTAACTTATTCTCTTCTTACCGTCCCTTAAAGGGTAAAATCAATTGCTTTGTCATTTTCAGATGAGTTTAAATTTCGTTTATAATGAAACCATTAATATTTGATTCCTAAAACCGTCACTTGAAAGCAAATCGCTTTGTTTGTGTTACTCTTTCCGAAAGACGTAAGACACCTGCCATATTATAAACTTATCTGCATAACGTATTCTGTACAGGATTGTAATATACAGAGTTGTAATATTTGGGGGCGAAAGTTTGAAAAGTGAACCGGCATTTATCGTGAACCAACGCAATGCCAAAACGAAATTAATAGCCCTTCTGGGCTAACCTCCTTTGGGCTAAAAACATAGTATTATACCTACAAATAACTTTAAAACGAAACCCAATTAAATAATAAATACCCGTCTCTTGTAGGTACTGAAATTGGAATTAAGATTTCTTTCAAGCATGCAATCAATAGGCAAGTCACACTTGCCAAAATGCGTTGATCGTAAACTTCACTTTATTTATAGAAATAAATGGCTAATAAAATATCTGAGAGTAGGACCTTTGTCATTATAAAGTTTTAAAACATATACTATACGGAAACAATTATTGTTCTGATGATAGGTGATACGGCATATGTGTTATTATTCTGACAGGAATACTCATTTTAAGTTTCTTTAAAGCGAAAATTACTATTACTCATAAAAATAGCTTTATACATCTGTTTTTACGCGAGCGCTCTTCAATTTATGCGATTCATATTTATAGTAGCTCCGAGGATAATGATTGCAACTGTGTAATACATAAGATGTTTGTCATATATATTTAAATTAATATCTAACTCAAGAGAAATGAAAAGGTAAAATTAATAAATCCTGGTTAAAAGCTAGATCTCTAGACTTTTTATAAAAAAACAAAATTTGTAATTTATAATATGAATATACAAACATTGTTATCATCTAATTATGAATAAGATCTAAACTTCGTGATCTCAAGCAAGTAATTTATTAAATAAAAATTAAACAATATTAAGTTTAGAAATTGTATTTTTGTTAATTATAATTTGCTGTATTTTAAAGATTTTTTTCAACTTAGCGCTGTAAATGAATGTCTTTTATTGCGATCTGAAATGAAAGAGAAATTAATATGTGTATGGATAAAGAAACTTAATTCTAAACTGAAACGCAGGAATACAGTTTTGAAGTTCATGAATAATGCCATTACTTTCATGTTCTTTCCTTGCAAACTAAAATATAATTTGCTTATTTCAGAGTGAAGCAAAAAATGGAACTCATTTGTGGTGCAGAACTTCTGCCTCTGGAGACCAATGTTATGTCTCAGACAATGTTTGCCTGGTAAGTTTTCAATTTATATTTTTGAGGTCAAAATATTAAACTGCGTACACCTATAATAATTTCATTTAATGAACTCCATGGTGATTCATATAACTAATAATTTATTTTATACAACAAAAATTCCAAATATGTGATTAATTGAGATCCCGCGCTAGAGCCTCAGTATTTAAGCCTTTTCTCCTACTGGTAGAATTTGCATTTCTTCACGCACGCTACCAAATTTAAACATTCCGGCATTGACAATTAGGGGAATGAAGGCTTATAGGAAAAAAAAAACATAAACTTAACTGGTTAGTCAAAATAAATATAAATCCCTACAGTTTCCGCTGTCAGAATTTAGCAGACTTGAATAAAGGTCCTCAAAGACCTGTTTCAAAATGTTTATCGTTACTTTATTTCGTTGGCCAAACTGATATCTACTAGTGTAATGCAAAATAATAAAACTTAATATTTTCGATTCTCCACACTTTCATTCAGGAAAGATTTTACAGTTAAAAAATATAAAATGTAACCTTTTTCGATAAGTTAAGAAATTAAATGGCCAAAGCAATATTTATAAGTTCTATGTGCTGAAAAACTGAAAATCAAATGAATTATTAATTTAATGTACTCTATACAAAGTTGCGAGCTGCGACCAAAGCAAATTTTATGAATTCTATATACACCTGAAAAGAGAGTGCATAAAAATATTTCAATATGAATTTTTCATTGTTTCCAAGCAACAAACAATTCGTAAATAATTTTTTGTTGTCAAAACCAAACTTCAGGTATGTATAACGTCATGATTTAAATTTAATGTAATATAACAACTTTTTCTCAATATCAAAAGAAGAATTAACGTGACAGTGACATACCGTATCAATTATTTTAATCTGAATAAAAAAAAGTTGCCAACAGCCTCTATTTGTTTAAAGTGCTGACAATAAGGAAAATGTTTGGATATGCTGTGACGTCACATGAAATAACGTGCTTTATTCAACGTCAGAACATGACCTTATAATAATATATTGAATATTTGGCAATGCTATTTTTATTTCATATTTTGTAAAACTTACAATTTTTTATCAACAAACTCTACGATTTCAGAGTGAGCAGTGGCAACACTTTTCGAAATAAAGCAGATTTTTATCTCCAGCGTGCGAGACTGTTGCCACTCAGAAAAATGAGGGCAAAAATTAGCGTTTTCAGCGTTTTTAACTAATATCTTGTGTGATTAAAGTCGTACACGAATATGAGAATGGTCGAAATAATTTCCCCCGAACTCCACCACAAACAAACAAACAGACGAGCACAGATTTCAATAGTACAAATAACCTATTTCTGTTAAAATAATCTAAACTAAGATACTATTTGTTTTCACGCAAGGTAATAAAATTAACATTAAAATGATTAATTAAAAAACTCTTTAATGTTCTTAATGTGATAATATAAAAAACTCAAAAAATAATCTCTTCAATTTTATAGCTTTTTCAAAAATGCCGAACTATATTATTATTTTATTTAATTTAAACTACAAAAAATCAAAATCGTCTATATAAATTTACAATAAAAGATGAATATACTTGACTCGGAAAGAAAAAAGACATGTTAGTAAACTAGTTCCGAATATGTAGTCTAGAATCCTATTAGAAGTAGAAATTGTCAATCCCAGATGGTAACTTTTTTAATCTTATTTTAATACTGATTTAACTATATTTCTCGCATATGTTATTTAATACTGATGTAACTATATTTCTTGCAGAGATTTGATATCAAATTCGGAATTGTAGTTTACGTTTATAACCGGCAGCTTAAAGCTACTGTTAGACAAAGTGTTCCCGTTCTCAGTTCCATCTCATCATATGGGGCCTAGTAAAAATGAACTGCTAAGGAATAATAATTTATTACTGTTTCCGTTCCGATAAAAAGGTTAGCTGCACTAAATGTTTGTGTTTTTTTAGGGGGGGCATAGCTTAAGCCAATTTTCTTTAAAAAGTCTTCCACAAAGGCAATCTTCTTGTTACTTCCTCGAGTGTTTTGCCTCAATCCTTAACCAACCTTACTTTAGAATTTAACTTTCCTTACTTTAGAATAGGCATATGAGATCATTTCCTTTACCCCAAACGCTGACTCATAAACTACGGCAAGGACAGCTGCGGAAAATTATCGAATCATTTTACTTTCTAGATTCCCCTGATGGCCCTTCTGTGTGATGATGGTGACTTTCATGTTGCAAGCCTAGATAGGAGGAAAGGATCACTATGACCTTGAAGTACACAAAGTGACAGACTATAATAACTCATCGTCTAATTGTATCGTCTAATTAGGAAAAAAATAATTATTGGTAAAGAGAAATATTTTAATCGGTTTTATTCCCATTTGAGCTACATTTTCATTTAGTTCACGCATACACTCTGAGCAGCGAATTCATTTTATACTTTCTAAACCTTATGTTTAGAATATCACCAAATAATTACAAAATAATAATTTTTGATCTTAAGATAAATTCTTTTTAATTTCTTTAATTTTTATTTCAAGAAATTAAAAAAGATTCAGAAGCTTCTCAGAAGTACATTTACAATAAATAGTGATTAATTATCCTTGAAATAAATTATTTTAAAAATCAGGCCCTTCAAGTCGCAATTGAGATAAATGAGTTATTATGTAAAAATCTTAATTTCAGCATTTTCTGAGAAATAATGTGCATTGAGAATATTGACGAGATAATAGTTAAATGTTATTGTAAACATTACAAACTATTTAATATATTGCTTAAACTGTCTTTAAATATTAAAAATCTAAGAAACTAGAAAACACGTAATGGAAATGTTAACTTAAATAATTCAAACTCTGCAAATGAAAATCTTGTTGATTTAATGTAGTTTTAATCACAAGGAGAATATTAAAAGGCATATTTTAAAGTAGGCACTTTAAATGGGTATATAGCAGTGATCCACTTAAATTAATTTCGTGTTTGGCTAGAATTTAATTAATAGATTCTAGAGATTAATGAGCAATTTTTAGGAGAGATTCTTTACATTAGAGATTTCCCGCATGAGATGGTTAACGTCATAATTTTAATCTTTTATTAGCTTAAAGTGGCGCTAGACCAGAAGGGTCTCGAACGGCATTTGGCGTCGAATCACTAAAAGCGTTGAATTACTTTTCAAATTGTTGTCACCAAATAGTATCGCCCTGTATTATAGTTAAAGAACTTAAATAATGATTAATCTGCATGAATGTATTTATGCTTCTCGCATTATGAAAAACAATAATACCTAGAGCTATCAAATTTTGAATAACGTTTTGAATAACGGAGTCCTCCACCCGAATGTGGGCACCTGGAAGCCCGAATTTTGAATTTCGAATTTATTTTATTATCTATTTCACATATGGTAAAACTTTAATGAATTTTTGATTAAAAACTCAATGATTTCAAAGAGACCAGTGGCAACTTTGTATGGAATAAAACATTTTTCTCCAGCGCGCGATAATGTCTATCGCAAATTCCAGAGATATACTGTTTTAAAATACTTTTAATCCAAAGAGGATTTAACCTAAATGCTCTCGAAACGTGTATATCTGTGTAAAGAGAAAGAAACTTCCCTTTGAGCGTAATATAAAATCCGAGAGATTTCAAATTTTTCTTTTTATTTATTTATTTAAAATTTGGATACTCAATAAAACCCGTAACAGCAATGTAACTTGAAACTATAGGGATCAATATTAACTATTGGATCGGAATATATCTATATTCCTTTTTTATTCACAACTACTTACAAAAAGCAGTTATATTTGCTAATATACTGAATGGAATTTTTCTATGCAGTTAATAAATTTATGCATTATTTCGAAATTAAGATTTGGATCCATCAGATTCAGGAAGATCGTATCAATGATTCAAAATTGCGCTTATTCTCTCCAAGATTATATAGAAAACGGGATTGAATCCTCTCTTTCCTCTTTTTGCATACAAAACGATATCTTGTTCAAAACTGTTATAATCAAGGTTCTAGAAAATTCGATGAACATTGGATTTAGTACCTATGTTTTATACCTTTAAAATGCGTTTTGTTCATATATGAAATGCAATTCCATTGCATGATATTATCTTTGTGTTTCGATTACGAGCGAAAATATTGTCATCTTATTTTATTGAAAGAAATGTTTATTAAAACGTAAGTTTCTTAATAATAAACAATAATGTACTCTCAAAATTTTCGAAATTTCTTTTTTTAAACTCAACATTCCGTAAAATTTTAATTAATGTAACATACAAGGCTATGCATTTTATTAGACAGAATGTCTGTGATTGGGTACATATTTATAACTCACAAGAAATGAAATTTTCAAGCATTATTTGTCAAAAAATATCAATTAAATTAAACCAGCTTAACTAATATATAACTAAGATAAATTTAATAATTACTGTTTTAAGTTTACGATTTATTTCTAGAACTAAAAAATATACTAAAATTCTTTGTTTCGTAAAAACACAGAGTTTAATTTGAGTCATTCATTAAATGTAGCTGTTTGATCCCGCGCTTAATTTAACAATACTGACGTACTGTAATAGCTTCGTGTATGTTCATTTCGAGTAAAGGAAATACAGAAATTGCATTACATCTGTACACATAGAGCCTAATATACGCTTAGAGCTTTTCTTAGAAATCCGTAACTTCTTAAAATGGCGGAAATCATCACTTATAGTTATAATTTACAATTTATGTTTATTTTCATTCATTGCATTAAGGAACGGAGAGCACACTTCATATTGCAAAAATACAATAGACATTCATATCTCTTTATGACCACTAAAATCCTCTGCAGCTTGCATTCACTGCTTTTCAACCTTGAAGTAAACATCTGCAGCTGTTACTCAACATATCAAGCCATTTAACCAAAAGGAATCTTAACTGCTTGTGTAGCCTTTCCAAAACGTAGGGATGGATACCTTTATTCAAAAGAATGCGAGTAGGTAGCTGCTAGAAAGCATTTATCTTACATTTAACCAACTGTTGCATTTTAATAACAATAGCCAAAAACAGGCACTTCTTACATTACGTATGTAAACTGAGAAGTTCCTGTTGTTCACATCTTCTATTAAACGAATTTGGTGCATGCTGCTTCGATGTGAGTGGTGGCAACGAAACAGACAATAACTCCTGCAAATATTATTAAATAAAAAACCTGCACATCAGTGTTACTTGTGATTTTTCAAATACTTTTTATGAAGAAAATCTTAAATAATAATTTTGTAGAAAACAAGATTATTTTACGCGTTAATAATTTATGGTAAAACAGTCAGATTTCCGATTCTGAAATATTAAGACATTTATTCTTAGTCTTTTAAGGATTTCAGGGAAAATGTGTGCAACTAAAGCATTCCTATCACAGTTATAATTATAATATCTCAGTTCTGAATAAAATATATCATGCATATATAACACATTAGATATTATATTTTTAAATTACATAAAACAAAAAAATGACATAAGAAATTTAACAAATCTTTAAACATTATAAATATTTTATTGGGTTATCAGGGATTGTCTTTCATCCCTGGAGTAGGTTTTCAAAATATTCTAAGATCTATAAATCGACATCAATCACTTTTAAAATGTAACTTTTAATATGTACAATATTTACAGACCATTGATCAAAACATGGTGGCTCAGTTGACAAACAAATCTATATGTTTTCATAATAGAAATCTTTTAAATAGGAACCGAAGTGTTCCTAATCAAATAGTGTGCGAAGCATCAGACATCCATCTATCGAACTGCCGGTGGAGAGTCTATGGAAATTCAGAAGGCACGTCGTGTCGCGTTCACACGCAACGCTAGCGCCATCTATCAATTAATCAAAATAATTTCCACAAACTCCCCACCTGAACTCTGTCAAGAGTTCACATTAATCTAACAACAATCAAAATTTTTTTCAATACGTATTTTAACATATAATTATAAAACAATTGATAAGTATATTAAATGAATAGAAAATATATTCAAACCATAATCATTATACCAAATTCTAAAAAAAGGTATGTTAATCATCAAATACAATTTGACACTATTTCAGTAAATCTAAACTATTCTTAATCTAATCATATGAAACTAAATTAGCAAAATAAACAACTGCATAAAACTTATTCAATAATATTCATATTATTAACAACAAAAATTTTTTAAAGTTCTAAAGGATATAATAATTGAACTGGTCGTTTTATTATTGTTACATCAGCAGTTATTAGTTCACAAGAACGAACTTTGTTATCAAGACCACGAAAAACGTTTATCACTCTGCCACAGTTCCACAAAAGTTTACACTTGTTGTTGCCTTCAATGAATACAAGATCATCAACTTTTAGATCATCATAAACGTTAGGATTTTTTAATTGATGAGCTGTCCGAAGATCCATCAAATATTTTTTTCCATTTAGTCCACAATTGCCTAACCAATAAATCTTGGTAAATCTTTCTTTTGGTCAGAGAGGACTTGGTAGAGCCATCTTTAACAATGGAATTAAAGTTTATAGGTAATGTAGAATCTTTGTTTCCAAAAATAAAAAAAAATTGACTGGCTTCAGTGGCAACGGTTCCTTGTGGTCATTGTACACATATGTCAAAGGACGAGAATTCAAAACAGCTTCCACTTGTGCTAAAACCGTTGACAATTCTTCCAACGTTAGTAAAGCTTTACCGAGAATTTTTCTTAAGCACTCTTTTACTGATTTTACTGAAGCCTCCCCACCAAGCCCCTCGTTCTATTATAAACTTTCAACTGACTCTTTCATTCGATAATAGTTTAGAAAAATGTTCGAGTTCCTTTTTTCCCTTTTTAAAAGTTTTCGCGTTGTACGAATAAATTACTCGACAATTGCCTCTCCTAGATGTGAATCTTTTGAATGCCATCAAGAAAGAATCTGTAGAGAGATTCGGTACAAGTTCCAGATGTATGGCTCTAGTGAGAGCGCATGTAAATAATGTTACATAGGCTTTTTGACTTCCTTCGACGTTTTTTATGTAAATCGGCCCAGCAAAATCGATGCCAGACACGTAGAATGGTGGTGTCTCATTGATTCTGTCTTCTGGAAGTTGAGAAGTGGTCTGGTCAGCAGACTTCAATGAATATCTTTTACAAATAAGACACTTGTTTATTATTTTCATGATAAATTGACGTCCTTTTGGGATCCAAAAGCGACTTCGAATTTCAGCTAAGGTCATTGCTACTCCTCCATGCATCATTTTAACATGTGTACTTTCTACAATCAAATTAGTTAGCCAGGAGTCTCTTGAAAGAATTGCCGGATGTTTTTCATCATGTGAGACTAACTGGAATGTTCTAATCTTCCACCTGCTCTCAATATCCCCTTCTGGTCTAAAAATGGGTTAAAAAGATATAAAGATGATTTCTTTTCGACTTTATTCGCTCTCTTCAAAGAGTCGAATTTTTTGGGATAAAAACGTTCTTGTTCATATCGAATCCAATAATTTTCGGCATCTACTATTTCTTCAGTCATTAATGGACCTTACAAATAGTTAGTTTTCCTAATTTTACCTATGAATCGCTTCATCCACCCAGTTATTCTCAACTTTCTTAATTACTCATTTTTTTTTAAATTACTATATTTTAAGATGTCTATTGCCCTTTCTTCAACTGCCGTGCACACAAATTCATAAATATCATTAATGGTCTTGCGGTATTCTAATTCTTCTTCAGTGACAGGTTTCTCTTCATTCTGTCGAGGCCACAATTCAGATGACATTCTAAGCCATTCTGGTCCTTGAAACCAGATAGGATTGTTTTTCAACTCATGAAGTTTAGCTCCTCTCGAAGCGATATCAGCAGGATTACATTTACCGGGGCAATAATGCCAATTTTCTGGGGATGTCAAATTTTGTATTTCCTGAATAGGATTTTTAACCAAAAGCTTAAATTTCTTTGCACAGTCTTTTATCCAGAAGAGTGTGATTTTCAAATCAGTCAAAAAAAAAAAAAAAAAAAAAAAAAAAAAAAAGTTGTAACTTCAAAACTTTAGTGATGCTAGTGCCCAGTTTGGCTGATAAAAGAGCTCCCATTAGTTCCAACCTAGGTAAGGTGAGCGGTTTTAAAGGCGCTACTCTAGTCTTTGAAGCAACAAAAGCCGTAAATATTTGTTCATTGCTAGAAATTATACGCAGATGCGCTACTGTACCATACGCCTTTTTGCTAGAGTCAGAAAAACAATGCAGTTCAATCTTTTCCACATCACTGTTACCGATTGCAGAAAAATAATATCGTGGAATACCGATTTCGTCTAAATTGGAAACTTTCCAAACAGAACATAAATTTTCTGGTAGTTCATCATCCCAATCTAAAGCAAGTGTCCAAATTTGCTGCAATAAGATTTTGACTCTAAGTACAAACGGTGATAATAGACCTATAGGATCAAAAATTCGTCCTATTGCTTGTAGGACAAAACGTTTAGTATTAACTTATTTTGATAGAAATGTTATCAAATGTTTTACATCAAAGTAAATTATGTCACTTTGGTTGTCCTAAGCGACTCCTAACACTTTCAATGGAGGATTTCTAGCTTCAGAAACATGAATAGATTCCTCAGATTCAATACCTTCTTTAATCCATAATTCGTGCAGTTCTTGAGAATTGGTGTGCCATTTATGTAGAATCATACTAGCATCTCTAAAAATTTTAACGTATGCTAAACTGGTATTGAAAGCAAGTTCAACGTTTTGGTGTCCTCCAATGATGTCATCTACATAAATGTGATCATTTAGAAATTCGCAAGTGGCAGGGTAGGTTTTCTTATTTTGTTTCAAATGGTGTTTAATGGTTGCAGCCAGTAAAAACGGACTGCTATTTACGCCAAATAACACACGTGTGAACCGATAAGTTATAAAATTTTGTGGATCATCGAATGGGATTTTAGTAAACAGAAACCGCATTACATCTCTGTCCTTCTCATCTCCTTCTATCTGAAGAAAAGCCTGCTTTATGTCACTTGTAAATGCTACAAGATGAAGCCTGAAGGCCAACAGAAGTTCAAGAATGTCAGGATACAAATTTGGACCAATATGCAAGCAGTCATTTAACGAGATTTCACCAGGTCCCATGTGAAGACGCGTCGAATACGTAGTTTACTAGTAGTTCGATCACTACGAACGATTTCTCTGTGAGGCAAATAAAATGTGATTAGAGATTCACTATCAACAGTGTCTGGAACTGGTTCAATGATGTCTTGTTGTAAATAATCTTGTAGAACTGTTTGGTACGAATAAAAAAGTTCAAGGTTATTCTGAAATCGCTTTACAAGTTTCTCAAATCGTTTCAGCACAATCGCTTTATTGTCATGTAACTCATATTGTCTATCAGACTTCCATGGCAGCCTAACCTAGTAACGAGAATTTTTGTATAGAATTTCCGATTCGAATTTTTCCATTATAGTATTGTCTAATGGGTCGGATGATGCTTTCAAGCTCCCAAAATTTCTTTATCTGATCAGATATTATATCTTCCTCAACTGCGATATTAAAGGCTGTGGAATTATACGTTGTACCTTTAGTGTAACCTAGCAGAGACCAACCGAATAACGTTTCAGCAGCTACTAAATGTTTGTTTAAACGCTTAAGTTTCCCAGTTACTACATCATAATAATGATCAGCTCCTATCAAAAGAGTAATTTTTTTCTTTGCAATCCCAAGAATCTGCGAGGTGTAAACCTTCTAACTATTTGCCTAAAATGTGTCTATCAAGATTAGGAGGTGGTAAATCAGCACTTGAAATTTGTTCAGTCACGAGAGCTTCAATTTCGATTTTCAAATTCGGTGTTTCCTTGTTCTGTAATTTTATCTTAACAATGTCAAATGCTTTTCTAATATGTGTTTTATTTCCAAACGTAAATACCGAAAGAGTCTGTGTTCGAATAACAGGAAGCTTCAATTTATCCGCGATTTCTTTGCTTAGGAAGGAACGCATACTACCTGAATCCAGTAGAGCTCTAATTAAAACCGACTACGTATTCGTTCGAAGCGAAATAGTTTTAATTTTGCTGCGTGAGAACGCTGAAAGAACATGCGAATCTTCTATACTTTTATTTTTTTCATTTCGGTCTTTCTCAGCGCGAAAGCATATTGAACGGTTATGTCGACCTTTGCACTTGGAGCAGACGAGATCGCTTCGACATTGCTTTACGCGGTGGTTTGATTTCAGACAAAGGTAACATTTGGCATGTTTACGTAATAATTTCTCTTCTCATCAACTGTCAGTGATTCACAGTCTTCAGTAACATGTTTGAATGTATTACAAAACCAACACGAATTAGTAGTTTTGTTTTCTTTAACCGGCGCCAGCAGCTGCTGAGTGGAATGGACGATACTCCCCTTCCCTCCCTTCTCTTTATAAACACAGGAAGTGCTTTCTGATTTATGAGTGGAGAGCAAAAGTTGGCTTCTCTCGCGACTTTCCAATTCTAAACGAACAAACTGCAATAATTCGTTAACATTAAAGATGACGAATACGTTTTACGATTGAATTCTAAGGTTATATCAGACGGTAGAGTTTTCATTATGGCTGGAATCAACATATAACTGTATTTATCCGGTGTGACTGTATTTATCCGGTGTTTAACGATTTCAAGCTGCGCATTTGAGTTTCTATAGTGTCACAAAGTTTGCGAAGTTTTAAAGTGTCACTGGATTTGGTTACTGGGATAAGATTCAGAAGTTTTTGCATGTGTGAGTTTATAATGATATCTTTTCTGCCAAATCTGTTTTTAAGTATTTTAATAACTTCATCGTAATTTGATTCCGAAATACAAAAACCTTCTATCGCGTTTGCAGCGTTGCCGCATAAGTACGATTTTAAATAATTAAATTTTTCGATCTTTGTTAAAGATTCATTACCGTGGATTGCTACCTTGAAAGAGTTCTAAAAACTTGTCCACTGGGTATAATCTCCATAGAATTTAGCGATGGTTAATTTTGGCAGACGTGTACATTTATTGCTTTCGATTTTAGAATTAGTTTCGTTAAGAGAGTTTTCATTTTCCGAATTTGTTACATTATTTAATTCTTTCAATTTTTTATTTGCTCTGAATTGCCATAACTGAATTTTCTCTTCGTATTCGATACAAGATAGAATTTCTGTTTCAAACTCTTCCGCCTCTGATTTCAAGTCACGCTCTATCTGTGCATCTAATTCACTCAGAGTTTTCGATTCGGTCTAAACTTTCTTCTAATGTATTTGTATCAATTTCTTCTTTATTCAATTCCGATTCGATTTTTTTTAGAATCTTGGACACGGTGGTCCTGATAACTTTGCGTTTCGATTTTAATTTAACAAGATTCTTCTGCCATAGTTACTCTACAAATTAGAAAATTTAGTCTTACCTTTTGCTGACTTCGCACACTTGCAATGTGCTAAATCCAATTCTTTACGGCCTTATGAACCAGCTGTTTCAAAATATTCTAAGATCTATAAATCGACATCAATCACATTTAAAATGTAACTTTTAATATGTACAATATTTACAGATCATTGATCAAAACATGGTGGTTCAGTTGACAAACAAATCTATATGCTTCCATAATCGAAATCTTTTAAATAGGAACCGAAGTGTTCCTAATCAAATAGTGTGCGAAGCATCAGACATCCATCTATCGAACTGCCGGTGGAGAGTCTATGGAAATTCAGAAGGCACGTCGCGTCGCGGTCACACGCAACGCTAGCGCCATCTATCAGTTAATCAAAATAATTTACACATGGGTCGATAAAATGAGTACAAACTTCACTTAGGGACTAAACACCGAAGGGCTCCTGCGACAAGCTGGCCACTTGTCTAGGCTAAGATGCACAAGCAGCCCGGAGCCCAAGGTCTAGAAAGCTGATATCAGGGCACTGGCCGGCCATAGCTCCATAGGCTGTTTATGCCACCGAGTTTTATTTAGTTTAGTTTAATCAGTGATTGTATGATTGTGTTGTCTGATTGTTTGAGCGATTGTGTTTGATATGTTTGCACAGGTTTTTAATAATTAGTTAAAGTATTTTGTTAATGTAGAATCATAAGTCATGTTTAACACTTAGCCAGCAGTTATATTTATTTTTTAAAGCATTTAAAAGCAAAAACTAATTTTAAGTTCCTAATGTATTAAAAATAACGATTATTTGTCAGGTACACTTTACAATATGAACCACTGAACTAAAGAATGTTAGGAAGTTTGACAGTGTTGGTAAAGAATGTTGATTAGAAATTGCTACAAAATACACAAGATTATTTTACGGAGTGAAAACTGGTAAAGGTTTTTTGCATTTAAAACAGCGCGCAACGAGCCATTTTCATAATTTCTAAACCTATGAGAATGTGCAAGTAAATACAAGGCTGATTCAAATTTATTGGTGCTACGTAAAGAGCAGGGATGCCAATAATATTCCTGTCTACTTAATAGCACAAAAGGACTCTCAGTCTCAAAACAAGATGTTGCATGTTTTCACTTTTCATTCAAATTAGAGTAAAATCTTCGGGAAACTGTAACATATTATTTAATATTTAATTTATCTTTATTAATTAACAAACTAAACTACTTAAAAGATGAAATTCTCAAAAATATTACTTTTTTACTTTTTAATCCGATCTATTCTAAGTCATGATATATCTAATTAAAAACATTAAACATTTTTGTATTTCACTATTACATATTTTTGCAGTTTTTAAATATGCAGAAGATATATAAAGTTCCCATGTTAGTCTAAATGCTTATTCATGTAATATCCTATGAAATGTTTTGCTGTTTCACTTGGATTCCCTCTATCGATAATCCCTGCTGATAAACCATAATAAACTTTAAAAGAGCCCTCTTAAGAGATCCTTAAAACCTAAACTCTTTCATATCTTTTTTACACTTATCTCCTCATTTTACCTCCATTTACTATCAAGTTTACTCTTTTTCTCTAATTTGCAATTGCGTTTCTAATAACAAAATTAATACGCGCGCTATAACATTTAATTAAATATTACTTTTATTACCAAATCTGTGATAACTAATTATATGCTGCTGTGTCCTAATCAGAGATATACTTTCTTCACAAATGGTATACAATATAGAACGAGTTCAAAATCTAATTAACGTTAAAAAACATCCAAGTTTGTATAAATTAAAAAAGTAGACCACATTTTTGTTTGAATACATTTGACTTTATTTCATGTCGTACTTTATTTTTTTTACTAGAATTCAAAGTTACTGCGAAGCTTAAGTACCATTTTAAAACTTCTACCTTTCCTGTACATTGATTCGAGCTTTTATTTCGTGTTCTAAGAACAGAAAAATAAATTTAAAAAATATCACACTTTTGGCATGCTCTAGAATATTCTGATTAAAGAAAGAACTCTTAACGAAGCTCTTCGTCAAAGAGCTCTATCTAAGCAAGGGTTACTAGACAAATGAAAATAAAATAAAAGAAAAAGGTTCTACCATGGAAAATAACTTGGCGGTGATCGCCCTAAGAAAAGACATAAAGTTGGACACGTTAGCCCTTTTTCTTTCTGTTCATTGCTTTTGTATTTTTTCTCGTTGAACTTGTGCTACAATTCTTCAAGCTCTAGTGAATCACGAAGGATTTCGGAATTTCCTTTTTCCTTCACCTACTCAACATCGAAATCTAAAGAGGTTGCCAGAATCACATTCTGTTGTAATGAGTTGAGTTGTTCTATTCATTTTAAGAATAGGTCATTATTTTGTTTAAAACTCTAGGGAGCTACCATACCTGCTACAAAACTGTGATTGATCCAATCCAATCACATGAAAGCAAAGACAGCCTAACGTAAATTATGAATGCTAAATATAATCAAAGAAATGCTTGATAAAAAAGATAAGAAAATTAAAGATTTGCAAAGAAATATTAAGGAAAAATATACATTATATAAAAACTATTTTTATAGTTTAAAGTATTTTGAATTTCAATTTTTTAAATTATTTTTTAAATTAATTCAGCACTGTAGTAAAATAAAATAGTATACAGTATGGAGTATAAAAATTTTAAAGATTGTTTAAAAGAAGAACAAATGGTGTTGTCAAAAATATTATGTGGGGGGAAAAATCGAAGCCGACAGAACATTGTGAAAAAAAATAGTTTATAATTTTTTTCACAGTTGCTGCGTATATTATAATCACTTTAGAATTAGCTTCAAATTATAAAATAAATAAACACGAAATGATAAAAATTAGCTTCAGGCATATCAAAATTTTAAAAATTATTTATTCAATTCTTGCAGTCTCTTATGCATATAATGATGAAGCTTACTGCTTAATTGTTATAACCATATTTTCAAAGAGTATGGTTAATGAGTACTGTTAATTTATTCAAGAGCTCTCTTGTCCTTAAATTAAGAAATTAAGGGCAGCAAAATTCTATAACGTCAGTACATGTTTTAAAGTGTTGCAAATAACGTTTATTAATTATACTAATTGTGTAAATGATTAGTATAATTGATAAATTACATTATTTAGGATGTATAAGATTAATGTTACTTAAGAAGTACACTTCTGTGTTTTTATGTAGCTTGTCTCCATATCATAACAAAAACAAATAATGCTTAATATGTATTATAAATTATTATCTTTTGTCTCATAGAATAGAATGGGAACATTGCAGAGTTATAAACACACACCAAGCAGAAAAATAGGCACACCAAGGAAAAGTTTTCTGATCGTAACGAAATTTCGTTTGCGAATATTTTCCATCCTACATGCAAATCTTTAAATTTTGGTGGATAAAGAATAAATAATTAGAGCTACATAGCATGTGCTAAGCAAACAGGTTCGCACACAAATCGCCATACTGAGAAAAGGCGTACTGGGTGCCAAAAAAGCAGAGTTGCCAAATCGAAGTATAGCTCGGCATTTGAGTGATATCGTCACTAGAAAAAGTTGTCAGGAATAGTTGAAGACTGTCAGAGTACAGCATCAGAAGGCCGCGGTTAATCTAAGGCAGAATATGAGGACTGTGAGAATGTCTGGGCGGCTTTCGCTGTACCTGAATTGTGATTACCAAAGTTCCTTCCTAACCGGAAAACCAGTAGCCATAAGAACCATTGACAAAGAAGTCAAAGCGTGATCTGTGTCCTCGACGGCTATTGTGTCAACCGTTTGTCACCTGCTGACACCGACAAATACGTTTACAGTGATACCTTGCTCGTTTGATTTCGAATCACACTGGCTGTAATAGAATTGCCTTCAAAGATGGACCCCACTTCAAAATATTGATGTTATTCTACACCTGGTTGTGTGACCCTCCTCTCCGATGACTTTCAAGTTTATATTTCAAGAGGATAATGCCCGGTCGCATATGGCAATCCTGATGATTTTTCAGTTACAATGCAAGATGTTTTCCTAAATTTTATAAATTTTACGAATGATTAGCTTCTGCGTCAGATATAATTCTGAAATTAGTCTCGATTATCTTTTTTTTTTTTAATTTCGCTCGTTTGCGAAATATATAATTGACGCCATTCCTTATGTTGGGAAAACTACAAACACTAAAGGTTTACGATTAGTTGAATACTTTGTAACAGAGCTAAGTCTATAACGTGGATATATATAGATCGTAATATAACCGGGATGACTGGATTACTTCTACTTCACTTGTCACTGAAACTTTAAAACCACTTTTTAAACTTATCATGGTTCAATGTTTACGAAAGAACAAACAAGTGCTGGACTTTAAACTGTTCTCTTATATTCATGTCAACTATGTGTATCGTTTTTGAGTTCGTTTTCAGGACAGAAATTCACAACTAACAACACCAAAATACTTTATTTTATTCCATTTTTAAAAAATGCATGAGTAGTTAATATCGTCTGTTTCCACGGCTATATTTCATCTCTCATGTTTACATTATTACGATTGCTTTTGAAGGGTCATGACGTCATCTGGCGGTAAACTATCGAAAGTGCTAACGTTCAGGAATCTGACTTATCATTGCCCTCAGTTTTATTTTCTAAGAAACATTGTTGACAATACCATGAGAACCCAATTTTTTGCGTACAGTGTAATCCTAATTTAAAGTTCTAGAAAAAGTAGAAAGTTACACAACAAAATTTCTATATAATCTTAACATTAAGATTAAGGCATTAAGATTTTTTTTGGAAGTAGAAAAAATGGAAAATGAACAACGCCTCCATCGGCCTATATATATATATATAGTATATATATAATTTATTTACTAAAGAAATATTGATTATATTACCTCCAAAGAATAATTTTAGTAGAATTATCTAAAAAGAGTGAATCCATAATCCATATATATATATATATATAGCGTAGAGGCATTAGGTTATTTCGAAGCAGGAGTGATGAAAAATGAGCAACGCCCTCACCGGGAACCGAACCGCGAACCTCTGGAACACTCAACCAGCGTGCCCAGCCCACTACACTACGGAGGCATGCTAAAAAGGCGGGAGAAATACCTTATAATAGTATATAGTACATATACACATTGGGTACTGCCAATTGCCAATTTATATATTATGTATCGGGAATCGAACCAGTGTGCTGATCGCTACACTACGGAGGCATGCTAAGAAGGCGGGACAAATATCTTGTAAAGTTTTTCCAATAAAGTTCTTTGTAGGTTTAGAAAAAAAATAAAAGTTCATATTGCCTGTTGCTTCCCGTTAATATCCGATTTACCTGGAAATCATTACTCTCTGAGTGTTTTTAGAATCATCTCAAGAAAACCTTAGAACTGCTTTACTTTCATTGCTTCTTTTTAGTCCTGATCGAACCTTTTTGTTTTCATATAATATTTTAGCTAATTCATTCACGTTTACATGTTTAGGCCATGAATCAATAAAATGTTCTCTAACAGAATTCGTAACATGTCTTTTCAATTCATCAGTTGTAATTAATTCTTTTTAAAGAATAAAATCATTTATTTTTAATCCTGCTAACCATTGGTTAAACTATTTGCGAGTTTCGAAAACCAAATCTGTTCTTGTACGTTTTGAATCACTAATATGATTAACAAATTTCTGGAAAAATGTTTCTGCGGTAACTTCAAACGTTTTAATAATAAATTCTTACCAAATGCGTAATCATTAGCTTGGTCGTCATGTTCGTTGGCGATCAGTTGTGTGATATCGAGAGGTAAAAGCTCTAATAAATGAAAAACAATCTTCTTCATTTAATCCCAACCGTTTGGCTTGACATTCAAATATTATTTTAAGAATAAAGATATGTCTCCACCCCTTTTTTTGCATATTTTGCATAAGACTTTTCAAATCGATACAGTTCTTGTTTTCCGGTGTGGTTATATTGCTTCCCGTTGACGTTTGGAACATTCATTTATTTTCGTTTAAAAGTTTTAGTTTTCGTAATTCAAAATTTCTTTTCTTCTCCCGATCTTCAACCTATAATTGTATTCGTTTTTTGCGTTCTGAATTTCTAATTGTGTTTGTTTTCTAATTTTTCATCTTCTTCTCTCTCAAGTCTTTCCTCGATAATCCTTTCAAAAACTTGTTTTACAAATAGTTCGTCACAATTTTTACTATTAGTGATAACGTTTTTAATCGTAATCACAAATGGCGTTTGGTGGGACCGTTTCCCCAATTTCTGTCGCAATTCAAAGATCGCTTTTTGCATCCTTTGCCAAGGAAAGACATTGCAGATGCTTTATGTACATTTAATCGTTTAATATTTATTGATACTTTTAATAGCTCATGACACAACGTGACAATACAATGATGAGTTTTTTAGGTTCATTTTTTCGCGGAAAATAAATTCTCCTAATCTCCTTTCTAAGATTACCAAGTTTGATAACATTTGGTCCAGTAGTTTTCCTTTTATGACTATTTCAAAGTGGAACTTTAATTATAACAACCCTGTACATTTAGTAGATTAAATAATTTTTTACATTGACAGAAATAGAAACCATAAAGTATTTTGTACATATCTGTGATTATTACAAAATATTAATGTGCATAGATTGCAGATAGCAGACAATTCATCTTTCCTGCCATCTTATTAAGATCAAAAGAAATCGGGTACTTATGACATCTACGATTTATATTGAACTTGCTACTTCTTTTGCATAGAAAAGTTATTTTTATAACGTCGTTGTCGTTTCCAATCGCTCTAATAAAGTAACACATCATTGGAATGATTCCAATTCTAACTCCTGTCAGCATCTTAAACAATGCAAGATCAAAGAAAACAATTTTGTGCACTCAGGTTCTTTGTCATACTACGCTTCGAACTGTTTGGGAATAAAGACTCACACTTCTTAATTTGTAGATTTGACGTCAATAAATTCAACTTCGCTCCTTAAAAATCTGGCATTAAAATATGTTTTTACTGAAAATTAAGGCAAATTTTTTAATGGGTACATGTATATATATAATATATACATTGTGATTTGAGATGTATGAATACTGCTTAATCACTTTAGTTTCCCACTTTAATTTTAAAAACTTAATTCAATGGTTTAGATGCTATTCTACTTCCTACCAGGGAAGTAAATTCTCGTAAATTCATTGCAAATCGGAAATATATTTAATACTTCTAAAAAATTAAAATTTAAAAATTTAAAAAGACTGAAAACTTATTATTTTATATTAGTCCCAAAAGGAGCGTTTTTTTTTTTCATCTACACATGCATACACGTTTCGAGAGCATTTGGGCTAAAAGTATTTAAAAACAGCCATATCTTTAAAATCCGATAGACAGTCTCGTGAGCTGGAGATAAAAATATATTATTCCGTACAGTGTGTTCCCATTGCCTCCTTTGAAATCGTTGAGTTTCTTAATCAAAAATTCTTTAAAGTTTAAAAAATATAAAATCGATAGAAAACAAATTCCTGATTCGGGCGTCCATGTTCCCATATTCGGCTGGAATATGAGAACATGGATGTTATTCAAAATTTCAATATACGTTATTCAAAATTTGATTGCTCTAGATATCATTGTTTTTCCACAAAGCGAGAAATATACATGCATTCATGCAGTTTCTTCATTGTTTAATTTCTTTAAATATAATACAGGGCGATAATATTTGTTGGCAACAATTTAAAAAGTGATATCGCCATTTATAGTGATTCGACACAAAATGCCGTTTCGAGACAAATTGCCGATCTGGACTAACATCCCCTTTGGACTGATTACCGTAATTTTGAATACCCAGCATAATTTATCAAATGCTGTAATTAGATCCTCTGAGCGAAAGTACGCAGTAAACTCTGGAAAATTTGTAGCTTTTTTCCCCCTTGGTCATTTATATTTAAAGAAGAAGTTGTTGGCAAGTTTGATTTATTATTTTTCCAATGAGTTACTTTTTTTCCTTAATTTGTGTTTTCAGTTAAATCGTATTAACATTTACAATAAGAAATGCTATGCTTACGCAATGGTCAACTTTCCACAAAACTGTGTTTTTAGTCTATCAATCTGCATTTTACGTCCAAATGTAATGATGATGATGGTGGTGGAAAAACATTTTTCCTCTCGTTTTTTTTTAAGTCCTTTGGACACCTTGATACTTCGTCTGCGAAGCGAAGTTTTTATTACTACGACATAAATAACTAAGAATAAATGTATATATTTGGTTGTCCGTTTTCACCGTACGATATTATTAAAAACATGCATTGGTAAAACCATTTAAAAATATTCAAAACAGAGTTTCACCACAATAAATTCAATGAAATACAAAACTACACAGCATTTTCCTTATCAAATTACTAAAATTAATCAAAGGGTAAAATCGGATCTGAGAAGCAATTTCTGAAAATCCGAATTTTTAACAATGTCATTTTAAAAAACTGCAGCAAAAACTTACATCTATATTTAAAAGCAAACGCGTTTAAAAAATTACATGAATTGCATGTATTTTTATTTTATTTGTTTATTTATTATTGTTATTATTATTATTATTATTATTGCTGCTCAGTATGGTTACAATTACCATGATGATTAAGTATGCAAAGAAGCGAGTTCAAAAATATGTCAGCTTGTGATACAAAGAGTTACTAATATAACTAAATGAGAAAGACTGGATCGATTTTAAGAATCGACGAGTGACTTAAATAAGCATTAATATTGTTGCGGACCGGCAAATTAAAAGAAATATATATTTATATATTATGTATCCTTCTCCTTTTCTATTTTGTTTAAATATTATTTTTTCCCTCCTTTCTTTTTTTTTTCCAGAGGACTGATGATTTTTTTACTTTCTATATTTTTGTTCTACAAAACATAAATCAAAGGAAATAGCAAGCACAGACAACTTTCAATTGGTAAAGTGTTTAACGGTTCTTTGTCAGTTATAGCCGTAGATTGGCGCCAACAAGCGTTATTTATTTCTCGGGGAGCAGACATATGGAAATCCAGAATAGGTAAATTAGACCTCTCATGTGGCAGACTGCGCATTTCAAGCTCCAGCTAGCGACTTTTTCTTTTTTGTGCGAGTTCTAATGTATGGATAGATTGTGTATGGATAGATTGCGGCCATATAACATCATTGTGAATAGTAGTAAAATTATTAAAAGTAGCTAGTGCTTGTTTGGGTCATTCGTAAAATATTTCAACCTCAAAATGGTTACTAAAAAACAACTAAAGTTGAGTCAGGGTGCCGTGCTTTTAATGATGAATGGACCTGGAAATATTTTTTATATTTGTAAAAGATAAACCAGTGTGTCTCATCTGCAATGAAGCTGTAGCAGTCTTCAAAGAATGTAACATTTCCCATCATTTCACATTTCGAGATTTCAGTTCCAGTCAAAGAGAATTGGATATTTTTACCATGCTTCTCAACGTAAATTGTGAAGCAGTGAGGTCAAATTTTCAGCTTGAATTAATTGAGTTGCAATCTAACAATCACCTCAAGCAGTTGTTTCTAAATATGCTAAAGTTTTACAAATCATTATCCAAAGTAAGTGTCCCAAATTTAATATCCCATGCCCAGAAAATCAGTGCTATGTTTGCTTCATCTTATATGGGTGAGCAATAGCTTTCAACTATGAACCTTAGAAAGAATTATTTCGGAAGCAGACTGACAGATGAGCATTTAGCCTCGTTCCTTAGGCTTAGAATCAGTACATCTCACTTCAAACCTCAATTAAGGAACTTTCAAAAATAAAATCGCGATTTTTTTCATCTCATTAACATGTTTAAATTGTAATACTTGTATATTGTTTTTAAAATTTTAGAAAAATTTATCTTGGCCCGCCAAACTTTTTCTTTCGATTTTTGGCCCCGACTGAAAACTTTTGCCCATCCTGCTGTATATATTGTAATATTTTGATAGGCACAGGAATGACAAAACTTGACGGTATAAATGCATCAGAGTGCGGGCATTGTTGTGGCTGAGTAAAAGGCGGCAAAATGACGACAAAGAAGGCTCTAGCTTTTAAGGTTCCACATCTTTATTCAATTCTCACCGAAGATCATTTTTCCTTTAGATAAAATTCTCAAAATTATGTATTCAATAGTGATTTAAACTAAATAAGATTATATTTAGACTTTCTACGTCATAACTTTTCTAACAAAGGGAAGACAGATGGGAAGAGCGGCAGCAAAGTCTGGTAGCAGCAGGAAGAGAAAAATGGCGCGAACTCTGTATTTATACTAGCGGTTATATAACATGTCATAATGTTCTCAAAAGTATTGGTCTAGGGCAAGATCCTAAAATTGCGGAAAGTTAATTATAGATTTCCTGTTCGCGCAGAGCAAAGCCATCGTATTTTTTATATTATACATCTCCCCCGTCAAAACGAGAGCTCGGGAGATTTCTTCTGAAAAGGCTCTTCTGTATCGCCTTTTTATCTTTGAAGAGGCGATGTGTAAGATAAAAAAATATGTGAATCAAAATTCTAATTTAAACTATAGGTAAAACGGTAATTCTCCCTCTCTGTACTAAAAATCATAATAACTTCTCTGGATTACGTCATTTCTAGACCATTCCATTTTGCATGGCTTGCGCAACGCTGATGACGTAATAATTGGGAACTGAAACTTTTAAGAAAAAACAAAACTTTCTTTTCGTGTGTTTTCACATTGGATAACTACGCACTTTAGATTTTGCATCTGTGCCGCTTAGACGCTGTTTCATTCAGCTGTGTTCCTATTGCAACAATATCAAAAAAGTTAATTTTCTCGAATAGGCACGACTAGAGTGCCAAGTGAACTGTGGCCACAAATATCAATTGCAAATAAAAATGGAATTAAAACTGCCTCGACTGCCAAGTTTTTTTAGATATTACGAAGTCAACATATTAGCATACCTTGAAAATTAAGATGAGCCCCTGCAACTTTTAAAAATTACACCCCTAAAATTACGATGGCTTGTAAATTTTTAACTACAAAGAAAACAAGTTTCTCGTCCTTGCAATAATATCTTACCGACGTATGAACACTTGCCCTTTTTGGCAATAACCTTTGCCTCTACTAAGTTAAAAAGGTCTATGATTGTGAAAATATTTTCCGAAAAGTGCTTCGGAAATAAAACTACATTAGATACATTAGGTGTCGATCCGTGCTTCTGCCACGATATTATTTAGTAACACTTGCTCTATTGGCAGCTCCAAATTTCTTACTATTATGCTATTTAATTGAAATTTTGAGGGATTTTCTTGATTCCGTAGTAACTGTATTCTCTTGCCCCCAGCACCCCTTTCTAGCTCAGCCAAACTCGCTTCAATTATCTTTTCTTTTGAGGAAGCTTGATCAAGCTTGTAAATGTCAATGAACATTTGATATTTGTTGTTTTAGAAAACATAGCATGCTTCCGAGATGAAGGCTTAGAGGGATGAATAATCTTTGAAACTGAAAAATCAATTTTTATGTTTTGGGTGAGTTGAGAAAAGAAAGCCTAAGTATATGAATCAAAATCTTGGGACAAATTGCAACATGTTATAACTTGCCCATCGTATGGTTTCAAGCACTTTTGTTTATTTATAAATAATATTGCGATTAGTAAAAAATTAAAGCACCATTCTGAATGGTATAGAAAAAACAAGCAGATAAAATTATTTTTAAAAAGCTGGATTAACTAACTTTAAATCAAATTTTACGAAATATTTTTCACATTAACTAGCTACGACGAAGCATTTGCACTCAACTCTCACTACCCGTTTCGGCGGGGAATTGATTGTATTTAAATAACAGGACCCATCACAAAAATTATGTTTAGTGAAAATTCTGAGAAACATTCCAGAAACCACTGCGTAACGTGCGCATTACTATTTACCACTGTTATAAATTATTACCCTGTTACCATAAAAATAGGATACTTCGTCTATTAAATTCCAAAAGTCATTCTTAGGTTCTGAACTACTTGCTTTTAAACTCTTGTTCATTTTGAAGGAGAAACATTTTGTGTTCCTCAGATAAAGAAAATATAAAATTTATATTTTCAGTTTGTAAGGATCTTAAGTTTTACTAACGTTTATTTTATTTTAAATCTTTACTATCACTTCTTATTTTCTACTTCCGGCCAGAATTATAAGCGTTAAGGTTTTTATGCAAAGTTTGTCTGGCGAACGCCAAGTATTTAAGTTGTGGTTTTTTGCCAAGCGAGAGAGAGGAAGCAGTGAGTCGAAGCAGGCCGCTTACCTTAGAAGTTACGCAGTTGCTTGTTGCCTTCCAGGCCAGAGGTTTTAATCCTCTTGATAAATTTTAAACGTATTGTAGTGTTCACAGTTCTCTGTACTACATACGCTTCCTGTTAATATAAGGCCAATCTTCCACGTTTATTATTATATTATTATAAGTTAAATTAGAGTTTAGTTTTATTTTTATACTTTTACGTTTTGACCCCAAGTAGCGGGTCGGTGTATTCCGAAGTACGGAAGTCATTGTAAATAGAGAAAAATAAAGGGTTTTGTATACCCTTCTTGTGTATCCTGTTTACTTCCCACAGTTTTGAACATAGCTTTAGTAAGCTCTCTGTTCCGAGTCAGGTCCTTGCATGTTCCCGAAGAAGGTTAGAAGGAACATTGAACCTGATAAGTTATCCTGCTCTTCCAATGAAGATACATGTGTCGTCTACACATTCAATCGAATCATTTGATTAAGTAAACATAGTCGCATCGATTTTCGAGTTTCCATAAATTTGTTTATTTTAGTATGTGCGTCTTAGGTCTCAGTAAAGGCGGTTACCCCAAAATGTCTTGGTAGTCCACCGGTTGATCTCTATCGACTTAATGCCCACCCCCGACTTAAGAACACTCCCAAATCAGGTGAAAACCAAGTGGTTGCATACCTATTTCAAAGCGACGGTCAACGGTCATAGCTATCCAATTATTTATTATACTTTTATGAAGGAGAATTTTCAAATAATTTATGAGATTCATATTGCCATCGGCCATGGAGGAAATTGTAATTGTAACTGCAGTCGAACATGGATGGAACTTTAATGCATAGTATCTTTGTGTATTATGTTTGTGTGTAGCTTTGTGTATGATGTAGCTTGGGATAAATCTTTGCGGATTTTGCAAAAGAAACAAAGTGTTTCAAGAAAAGGTCTTTTGCTTAAAGATATTGAATACAATGAATTACATTCGAGGTGTTACCTTAATGGAATGCAATTAAAGTGGATGGAGACATTAAGTATAGTCAATGAAATTTGTACAATCAAAAGTAATAAAACTAAAATGAGTCTAAGATGTTGTTTATAATCTATTGGATGAGTTCATTGCATGAACACATTGCATCTTGCAAAGTGACAATAGCCTAGAATTTGCTAATAAAGTTACTGAAGAAATTATGAAATTATAACTGTTAAATCCAAGAAATAGCCGATAACAATGCTTAGTTGAAATAGCAAACCAAGACATTCAAAAGATGTCATCCACTTGGCGTGAAACAAACATTACAATTAAGTGGTCATACAGAAAGATAGTGATTGACGTTATGAAAAATCGCTCTAGTTATGTACATCGCTCTGGAATAGATCGCGGCGCACACAAAGTTATATTTAGCTATAAAGCTTAAACAAATTTACAAAACTTACTTTCCAATTTATTTTTTGTCAAGAATTACAAGTGAAGAAGATCTTGCTCTTTTAAGAAACCAGTCTAATCATGATATTCAATTTCAGACACTAATCTTATCTGAGAATGAGGATATAGGTGCAATAAATGGTGAAAATATGGAATAAAATTGGGTGATTTGAGAGAAACCTTAGAGGTAATAACATTTTCAGGTTAGAATAAGAGAAATGCAAGTTTATAAATAAAAGTATTGGACAAATAGAAAGAGACAGCATTAATTCTGAAATAAAAGGTACTTATGATGAAAGGCAAAAAGCAAAATGTTTCGTTTATATTGAGATGAAAAATCAGGAGGAAATCGAGGAAGATTTTTCTTTTGCGCTAGATGAAATCTCAGAAAATATTTAAGAAGCTCGACGCTCTGCTAAACAGTCACTAAACAGGAAAGCGGAAAAGTGTTACGGCTTTCGAAATTAAAATTTCCAACTCAGGAAACTGTTCGGATAAGAATAGTGGGCAAGGCAGACAACAAGAATATTCTAGCTGTTTACAATTTCTAAGGACAATGAAAAGTTACAAAGGTATCAAACATAGCACTTTAAAACATCTCTGTACAAGGAAAGATTTTACTGTCTGCAAGGAAACTTTTTTTAGTCGCTAAGTCTATATCTTGAACTAAGCGTAAGATAATAAGCTCATGAGAATTCTAATTTAAGTGATTAAGAATTTCAGAATTACAATTATACAAACATGTCCTTTGTAACTCCAAAAGCCTCATAAGCTTTTACTGTCAAAATAAATAACTTATTAAAAATGCAATAATATTGTATTTGCAATATAATTTGTCGTATTTTTTGTCACCTTAAGGTATTTTTGTGTAATGTAGCTTGCTTCATGCGATAAGTAAGGAATATTTCATAAATGTCATGCCCACCACCGGCCGAGCGATAAAAACGCTGAACGCTGGTAGTTCGGTCCGAGGTTCGAATCCCGCGAGCGGGCTGGCTGTACGGGCGTTTTCGGGGTTTTCCCCATGTGTAACGTGCATACGAGCCAGTTTCCCTTAGAAAGTCCTCCACGAAGGCACCCCTTCCTTTAGGCAGATAGCCCTCGTGTGCTTTGCCATAATTGAATAATCCCAATCATAATTGTCCTTATTATTATAATAAAACACGTTTTTATAGTAACGAAATTTCATTGAAATAAAACTCTTAAGATATTAATTTCATGTAAATTCATATTGCATGATATTAAAATTACGTTAGAGGTTAAATTACGTTAGGGTTTCAATTTATTCTGCTCATCCAATCACATTTGACAAAATTTTATTCGCAGTTATTTATATTTACGTGTAAATTTAATAAAAAGTTCCTTTTTACACAAATAAGAGATATTAATCTACAAAAGGGAAATATTTATATTATTGTCGCTCACTAAATCTGATAAAGAAATTTCAATTTTTTTCTATAATAAGCAACGAAAAATGATGCAAATCATTAAGTTCCTTATAAAATACTTTCAGGAATCCTGGACGTAAAAGGCAATTTTTTTTTATGTTTAACTGAATTAAAAGTTGAAAAAATTTTTAATTAATATTTTACTTTCCAAGAAAATCAAAACGAAAATGTACATTAATTGAGAATTTTGCGATGTTATACATAGAACTGCTTGATGATTGGAGGTATACACCTAAAAACATTTATGGAAATGTCTGATGTTATTTTTTTTTAACATCCTGTAAGGTAAAAAACTAAAAAATGAATTATTTTCCCTCTTTCATTAGGAAAGGAATGACCAGGCATATGAATTATTTTTATAAGGAATTAATATTTCATATAGGGATGAGTTATTTTTTATTTCATATTCCCTAGTATTCATTCTTTCTCTTCATTATGAATGAGGCTAATAGAACTCAATTTAACAAATATAAAACTGTAAAACGTTATGAATCAATAAGGAACAAAAAGTATTCAAAAAAGTTGATATATCAATATGAGACTTGGCCCATCCATGAAAAATATAAAGGATTACATAAATGTTTTTACAAAAAATGAGGTTTGCTTTAAAGTGTAACGTTTTTCAATGTATGTTGTATCTTTAAAGTACGTTTAATACCTTTTAAAATCTTCGTGTAAATAAACAATAAAACAAACGGTTAAAGACCCATTTTTGTGTACCTCAAGCTTGCAGTTTTGGAACAACTTCTGAAATTTGTGACGTATGCTTTAATGCAGTCCACGTAAGAGTAAACATTAAGCAAAAACATCAGGGACATTTTTTTTTTTTCCTTCTGAGATTTTATATGTCAAAGGTGCTGCTCACTTTACTCAATCCATTAAAATCTTGCTTCTGTCTGACTGAAAATTATTATTTGAAGTGATAAAACTCATTAGATTAACACGCTGGATTAAAACCAAAGCTGACACTGGGAAATAAAAAGTTTTTTTTTCTTTAATGCATCAGATATCGTTTCATACTACTCCGATTAAGGCTGATTAAATATAATGCAATTTTTACAGAACCGTGAAAAGTCTAAAAATTCTTAAATTTGTGATTATTCAAAACAATATAGCATAGTGCTAGCTACTTCTCTCAGAAAGACGTCCTCAAAGGCATATATCTCATTAATCAAATATTCCTTATATTCTTTGCTGTAATTGACTACACAAAAGAATTAAATAATAATATAAATATAACATACAATAGAAATAGAATAAAAAATACTTATGACCATATGGGGAAAAACATGTAAATTTCAAAATTTAAAAATTCGGGTTTTGTGATAAATTGATTCCATGTCTGATGTAATATTAATGTAGTGTATTTTTTCACACAGATTACAACTAAGCAATTTTTTCCCACGCTGTTAATACTAAATGCTAGAAATATGAAATATAAACATAACACATGCAAACATAGCTATTTCATATCAGTTAACAATGAATAGTATTATTAAAAAACACAATTTTTAATAGTTTGGAAGCATATTCATACCCGTATTCGAGAAGTTTAGGGTTGGAGTCTCGACGAGGGCACTGAATATTTTTCACGTCTCCTGCTTCAAAAAAAAATCTGATGTGTACACCACATGACTTCCTTGTACGGAATATTAAATTATACGCATTTTTTCTTGCATTTTATTTAAACTTATTACATTGAATTAAACCTACTTCGCCGACAGCGCATAAAGCACAATAGAATAAATGCTTTCTTTAAAATTCACTTTGTTTACCATAGCGACACTCTGGCGCTAGGTTTAATTAACATTATTATATTTCATTCATATTATAACTCAGAATGCACAAAATGTATATCATTTAAAGAATTATCTAATCGTTGCCACATGTTGTATTCAAACACTATAATAAAGCTAGAACTATGTATAAAAGAAAGTAAGCAAACAAAACGAAAAAAAAAGAAACAGTTTTTCACAGACGATTGAGTATTTCTCATTTAATTAATTCAGTTCTCACTTCGCGAGAAGGCAAAAATACATAAAAACTCAAAATATCTATATTAAAAGTTACGAAATAAATCTCAAACGCTTATTTCCTCGAAAAAATTCCAGAAAGAATTAAGCATGATTTAATTGGCAATAATAAATGAATGCATTATCTTTGTTGTTGCGAAGCTAAGTTTCTCTACATTGGCAACAAATCCACTAGTCTCCTGTTTCAAATGTAAACATCAATGGCCGCCATTAAAAACAGGCTTAGCGGCAATTAAACAACTTTAAAATTGCTGATAATTCTAAAAATATTGCACACAGATTTACTAAAGGCATAAAATCCTTAACCGGAAGATAAAAACAACATAATTCAATCATTTTTAAAGCAAAAAATGTACAATTTACAAACATATAAGAGTAAAGAAACTGAGATCACTGAGCCGGGTAATAGAGTGGATATATATATAAATATATTTATATACGTTTGGTGCGGCCGATTGCAATCAAAATACGAGGTGCACATCTACATGCTATCGCAGTCCTATATACAAAATTTCAACCTTCTGAGTCTACTCGTTTTTGAGTTATGCGAGATACGTACGTACGCACGCACGTACGTACGTACATACGTTCGTACAGACGCCACGAAAAATTCTCTTCAGAATTAATTTTAAAGCAGTTTTATAATTTTTTTGAAGGAAAAGAGTATTTTATTCTGTCCTTAAGTACAGATATCACGCAAAACATCGTTAAATTGCATTCGATAGCGGTCAAAATGGATATTTTCGTTGAAATATGCTACTTGAAACTTTTCGCGATTACAATACTTCCTTTTTACTTCGTACAATGAAGTAAAAAAAAAAAAAAAAATCTAATGACTCTGAAACACAGCACACACTTCCTTCTCCCAGAAAAAATTATTTTGAACAGTTTTCTTTTCTTTTTTTCCCTGTGTATGTGTAACTATATATCATTCCAAATACTTTTTAACATAAACTTGTTGATGTTCGCCCACCAATGGCCGAGCGAATACGATTGACTAGTACTTCGACTTATGTTTAAATTCCGACGAATGGGCTGACTGCACGGTCGTTTTCATAACTATGTGTAAAATCAGTCCGAGCGAGTTTCCCTCAGAAAGTCCTCTTCGATGGCATCCCTTGTTTTAAACAGAAAGCTCTATTGTGCTTCAAGCTAATTAAATACAAATACTAACTTCATTGGATGTTCATTACAACCTTATGAATGCAACGAACTTTAAAAATTTTCAAGAGCTCGTACAAAATAGAAGCGAAATCTAAAGTATGCAATTTTAAATTTATTTGCATTTATAAAAGCTAAACTTCTTCAATCATTTTAACTTTATTATGTATATTTGCACTTTCGAGCTTGAAGTTAAAAATATATTATTATTCAATAATTTATATTTATGTAAATATTGGAAAATTTGCTCAAAATTCATACCGAGACTTTAGCAAAAGGTGATTTCTTCTTCTTGAAAAGCATTTACTTTCTTTGATTTTTTTATAATGTATATTTGCTTTGTACAGCATTTATTTACTATTTGCGTTCATAAATTCAAATGGCATTCAAAACTTGCAAGCATTTTTAGTTTATCAAGTTCTGATTTATAAGTATAAAAGATTTTCCACGAATAATGGGAAAAACATTGTACTCTGGAAAATTGCTTTATCATGTAGGTTTAATTATTTTAACGTTATTTTTTGGCGAAGATGACTTTAAGCATTATTGAATGTTCATCACTCTGTGTGTGTACTAATATCCTTAAGTCAGTGAAAAAGTTGCTAATGAGAAATCAATAAAATAATCTTTGGACAAAAATATTTTGAGCGTAAAATAAGCGAAGAACTAAACGAACTATCATTTTAATCGGTTTTTAATGAAACCAACTATTATAGCACTTGAACTATTCAATGTAAGTTGTAATCAGTTCCGTCGCTTTTGAAAAGAGAATAAAAACATCAAGGCTGTTAAAATTTTTTTATAAGTCTGTAGAATTACTTTCATAAATTCTAATAAAAAGTGCTATTATCGAGAACAAAATTGTATACCTAATGGGTTGCAATATTAGTTACATGATAAGAAGATAATTTTGTATAATACTAGTATAAAAGAATTAATCTTTGTGATCAGAATTCTATATATATATTGTATATAGACAAGAAATTAAATATCAGGAATTATAGAATTAACATATTTGTCAAAAATCCTAACTCTTTTTCCTTTTTTCACACTCTGTTTTAAATAATATACTGTTTGATATGATCATCAAATATAAATAAAGATGTATTATTATTTTCTTTTTACAGGATAGAGGACGTAGGTTAAAATGCGCATCTTGTAAGATCATAGTGCATGCAGAATGCCGAAAGATTTTGATAGATAAGGTAAATATATAAAAGTTTGAAATAGTAATAAATATCAATATTACACAGAGTTTCAATGAGTGGAATTGCGCAATTTTTAAATACGTCATATTTGCACCCCCTTCTTTATTGGCTAAAAATATGGAGATGGGCCATTTGTATAAAAATTATTTGTCTACTACAGTATTTTTTTATTTCAGTTTAAAATTTTGTTTTCGTCTACATTCCTATGTTCATTCATAATCATTTTCCTTGTTATTTGTTAAGTGCTTGCAAAAGTTTGTCGTATTTTTAAATATATTTGTTTAATTAACATTAAGAAATATGATGTGTAGACCGCATGACTTCCTTGCACGGAATATTAAATTATACTCATTTTTTCTTGCATTTCATTTAAAGGTATTGGACTGAATTAAATCTACTTCGCCGATAGCGCATAAACCAAAATAGAATAAATGCAGTCTTTAAAATTCACTATATTTGTTTACCACAGCGACACTCTGGCGCTAGCTTCCCTTAATAGCGTTACATTTCGTTCATATTTTAAATCAGAATGCATATAAATTTATATCAGTTGAAGAATTGTCTAACAGTTGCCACATGTGCTATTCAAATACTATAATAAAGCTAAAACGATGTATAAAAGAAATTAAGCAAACAAAAAAGAAACAGTTTTTTACTGACGATCCAATATTTCTCATTCAATTAATCCAGTTCTCGCTTCCCGACAAGGCAAAAATACATAAAAACTCAAAATATCTATATTTAAAATTACGAAGTAAATCTTAAAAACTTATTTCCTCAAATAAATTTCAGAATGGATAAACATGATTTAATTCGCAATAATAAAAGAAGGCGTTATCTTTGTTGTTGCGAAGCTTAGTTTCTCTAGATTGGCAACAAATCCGCTATTTTGTCAAGTTTGAAATGTAAACAAACATGTCCGCCATCGCAAAATTCATTAGGCTTAGCTGCACTTAAACAACTTTTAAATTGTTGATAACTCCAAAAATATAGCATGCAGATTTACTGAAGGCATACAAACCTAAAGCAAAAAATGAACAACTTACAAACATTTAAGAGTAAAGAAACTGAGATCACTGAGCCGGTTAGCAAAGTGGATATATATATATATACACACACATATATTTATATGTTTGGTGAGGTCGATTGCAACCAAAATACGAGATGCACATCTACATGTTATAACACCTTGATTTATGCGAGATACATACATACGTACGTACAAACACCACGAAAAATTCTCTTCAGAATTAATTTTCAATCAATTTTATAATTTTTTTTTTTGGGGGGGGGAGAAGTCTTTTATTCTGCCCTTACGTACAGATGTCACGCAAAAACATCGTTAAATTGCATTCGATAGCGGTCAAAATGGATATTTTCGTTGAAATATGATGCCTGAAAATTTTCGCGTTTACAATACTTCTTTTTTACTTCGTACAAAGAAGTAAAATACTATGCATTTTCATTTTGTAAATCCTCCATCTTTGAGCTACATCTTTTTTATCATGAAATTCTTACGATTCACTGCTCTTAAATTCTTCAAGTCTTTCTAAATGTATTTTGGCTTTAATATTAATTTCATTCCTTCTGAACCTTTTAAACTATTTTCATCGCTGGATATTAAATTTCGTTTGTAGGTTTCACAGCTACAGTTAACTGTTTTAACTGTTTTGTTTCTTAAGAAGATTGTCTTAGGTTAAAACAAAAATGCAAAGAATGGGGTAGTCCTACTTTATTTATAATATAAGAGAAGTTTGCCTGTAATATAAAAGAAATAAATTTCAGAAAATATTGAGTTTGGGAAAAAATACATTTTTACGTTTATAAATCTCTCTTTTTTTTTTTTTTTTTTAAAGTAAAAAGAAATGTTAGGCAGGTAACTCTCATGTGCTTTGCTTTATCAAAGAACGAACCATCTGCTTCCAACTCCCGAAAATAATTGGAGTTTGAAAATTTCATATTATGATATAACACTTTTAAAAAAATACTACGCAAGATTCAAAAGTTAAAAGAATTTTTTAAATATAATTTGTAAATGTTGTAAAATTAAAAAGAAATTGAAATCTGATCTTGATACACATATTTTTTTTCTAACCCTTGTAATAATGTCAAGGAATTATTACAGATTTACTAATTTAAGAATTTGTCTCTTAAATATTGCAGAATAATAGTGCCTAAAATCCTATATTTAAAACGTGCAGTTCAATAGAGCTGAGCAAAATGACAGAAGAAAAAATTGCCGCGCTGTAATTTCATGATAACGTGGACACTTGTGTAACTAATCAATTAAGAAAAAAATTAATTATTCAAAAAGTAGCTCTATATTTATTTCATTATATGGCTTGCAACAAATATTTGACTTGAGAAATAGTACGTTTTATTTTGAAGCGATGAAATCCTTTACAGAAAACGATAAATACATCTTTAAAATGTTTCATATAACTAAACAAAAGGACAACTTACTGTAACTTTTATCTGCCATTTAACGAACTTTCGCAAGCACTTAATAAATCTCGTTCATAGTTTTGGAATACTATTTCCTGTTAATAGTAAAGGAAGTTCTATCTTATTTCAGCTATTAATGATTACGTTCATATGCTTCCATTTTAGGACATGGACATAAATGTTTTCATCAATTTCTTCCACATTCATAATGATACACTGTCTAGATCAGTGGTTCTCCGTTTTTTTCTTTCTTTTTTTTTTTTTTTTTTTTCACTATGCTTCCTGTTCACCATTGCTAGATGATCATTGCCCCCTTCCTCCAAATCCTTAAATATGCATAAACATTTATTTAAATTTACGCTTTTGTAATGCGTTTTATATATTAAACAAAAAAGTGCAGAAAATGTTGATGAATGCCAAAACTTGAATAAAAGTAATTTTTATATTCATAAACTAAAACTAAATGTTTAGTAGGTAAATTAAAGACTGACCGCGTTTCTCCACTGAAACTATGAAATCCCCCTTTGCGGGGAAATTATCTTCTGGTTGAGAGCCCCTGGTTTAGAGAAATATGTAATATATATTTTCTCTCTCTCTTTCGGCGAGGTTCGAATCCCGCAACCGGGCTGGCTGCATGGGTGTTTTCGTGGTTTACTCCATGTGCAACGTGTATACGAGCCAGCTCCCCTTAGAAAGTCCTCCACGAAGGCATCCCTCCCCTTAGGCAGATGTCCCTTGAGGCTTTGCTGTAATTGAATAATCTAACCTACAACCTCTTTCTCTTTTATTAATTCTGGATGTTTTCAATCGTCTGTTTCCTCAATGACTTTAAGTAATCATATGTGTGTGCTTTTTACTACTTCGAAATACAGTGACTCATATTTGTTTCTAATCAGTGTTTTTCAGTTTTCTTCTCAAATATCAATTAATAAATAATAACAAATTTACTTTATTTTTTTCAACATATATTAATGATCATCTAGTTTTAAACATGCTTGTTTTGAAAGAAACTATTCGAAATATTTTGGTAAAAAAAATATTCAAAAGTTTCTGAAAGTGGACTCGCATAAGTATTTGGACACTTGAAGTAAACAGTATATATTTATGAAAATAACGGGACGCTCAATATTTTGTTGGATATCCTTTAACTAAAGTGATACTTTTCATGCGCTTTGGCATGGATTCAGTTAATTCTTGTGTAAGAATGTTCCATATGTTTCATTCCTATGTAAGAATTGCTTTCCGTAGAATTTTCGAAAAAATAACTTTTTTTTTTCCTTTTCTCTATTTTTCTCCTTGCATGCTTGACTTGGTTTTAGTAATTTCAGAACATTTGTATAATAACCACAAGCGAATGTTTAGAGCTGTAAGATTAGAATCTCTAGCATGATAAACCTTGAATATATTTTGCATTCAAAGTTTTCTTGAAGATGCTTTCAATCAAAACATTTATATATCCATAATCATCAATATTTTTTTAACCAAACACTAAATTTCTTATTTAAAGGCAGCGAAATATCCCTGAACAATTATTACTGTACCGCCGTGCGTTAAAGTAGGCAAGAGGTTTCTCGAATTCAATTCTTCATTTGGCTTTTGTCTTATATTAATTCGTCTCTCTGACCCAAATATATTAAAGTTTGACTTTTCTACAAATACAGTATTGTTCCACAGATTTTTGGAATAACCGGTAATTCCTTTTCTTGTTGTCAAAGAATTTTCTTCTTAGTGAACACTTACTATACCCACATGCCCTAAATGAATCTTCTAAAGGCTTTATAGTTAACTTTTATTGCAAACTGCTTTTCTAAATCTGCTGAACATTTTTCAGTACTAATTTTCCGCTCTTGTTTGATTTTTCATAGAATAAATCAGCGATTCCTTGGTGTTAGCTAAGAATGTAGTGAAGACTTCAATGCATTTTCAACGTTTCACGCAATTTCAGTCATTTTATAACATTGAAAATAATTAAACGCTTTACATTTTTGTATACTCCGAATACTTTTATCATGTTTAAAAACGATGAATTAATAAATTTCTAACAGAATTAGTTGTTAAATTGTATTTTGCCATGTTCATTTCAGATAGGGAAATATTAATATATTTTGCTAAACAAGTAATAATTTTCAAATTCAGACGATAATTCTTGGGATGTATTTTCGTTTAAAATAAAAAATTGTAACACGAAGCAATATCTACCAAAATATCTCAACAAAAATTTGGGGTATCCGAATTATTATGTGAATTACTGATTGACACAGTTTGAACAAATTATTTTATTGCAAGGAATATTTTGATGATATTTATTTTATAATGATCAAGGCTTAGAGTCTGTGTATCAATATTTAGCATAAGATTTATGCAAAGGAATTTCAAAAATACAAGTATTCGAAAACAAATGTGAGCCCCTGTATATTCTGTCCATGTCTGTATATTATTAAATACATACACTAAAAATATTTTACTTGACATTCCATTATTTTTTAAGAAATACACTTAGGAAAACAACCGCTTTAACTCTTAAAACCCAGTATCAGTACATAATCACTGAATTTTTAAAATGGAAATATTTTTAAAATTTGTAAAATTCTGAAAACATTTAATAAATACGACAACATCAATAACATATACAGCACCAAAAATATTATTTTTAGGGGAGAAATTGAAACTGAAAAATGATTTTGGACATTTTTAAATAGTCGGATCTTATTTTAATCATTATTAATATTTCTTTTCTTTCTGTAAAAGTATTAACTCATAAAATGAAATACTTTGGCTAACAAACAAACAAAAATACAGATGTTTTTCTGCGATTACCAAATTTACGAAGTTCAAAAATAAATTTATTAGTAAATAGAATCATAACATCTTTTACTTTAATATGCATGGACATAAAGTAAGACTCAAACCAATTTTACATTACTTTGCATACACGTTCCTTATTGAAAGACTTAAATAAAGCGTTTTTTTGCTGTTACTGTAGTTGTTATAATGTGCACTAGATGTCGCCACACACTTTAATGATAGGTTTTTCTCTCTAAAAGTTGGTGTTTAAATCGATTTACCGGTTTTTTGTTAGATCTGTTTGAATGCTTTTAAAATAATCATTCCGCATACACACTTGTGGAACAAATAAATATTAAAAAAATTAAATTAAATAGGTAAACGAATAAATAAAAGTTTTAAATTGCCCACTATTTGTTCCGAAGAAAAACTGTTTGGATACCTAACAATAGCTGTGTGTGTTTTTAGCTGTGATTAAAATATTTGTTGCAAAATAAATTGACAACATAAACATAACTAACTAACTACCTGCAAAACAATGTAAGAACGTGAATGTATATGATATTAGATATAAATGCTCAACAGTGTGGAATAAAGTACTGTCTTTGAGAAATATGACTTAACTATTAACTATTAATATGCCTAACAATTATACGTACATTTATAGTTATTATACTATCGGTTACATCATTAAGACTATCATGCATCATTTTATAAAACAATTAACTTTTTATTCTTTTTTTTTTTTATTGAAAGATGAAAGTTCTTTGCCGATCAACATTCCAAGACGCAGAAAATGGTTCTTACAGAGAGGTGAGTATTAATCAGTAAAGAATTATTGAGGTAAATAATACAATTATAACGAGTTGATTGCGTAAAAGAAATAGCTTTTCCGTATAGAGAACATACAATCAATCTAAAGAATAGTGTATAAAATTCACAACAATAAAACATTTGATTGATTATTCTTGAACAACAGCTGGTTAAAATTCCCGGCTGTTTAAGCTTTTATATTTTCAATAAATGTGATTTATATGAATTTTTTCTATTTTATGTCAATATTCATAAAATTAATGTCCTCACAGATGTTAGTTATCAACACCGATAAGTTAATGCTATCAAAAGCCAAGCTATTCTGCACTGTCCCCCATTTCTTGAAATCGATCTTTTATCCATCTGTCTGATTTCATGAATCTCGATTTCCTTTCTTCGCAGTGGGTTAGCTGATCGATTAAGCCTCCGAAGCCGTAAAGTTTCTAAAAAGAAATTGGCTTGGTGGTGAAGAGAAACTGATTTAACTCTTTCATACATTCCTTTTTGTTCGTGTGTCATGGCAACAAGACAGGAAGGAGTGTTTGAAGACGCGGACGTTAATTAAAATTTATAAATCCAAAATACTTTTCGCTTGAAGAGTAATGTAAGAAAGTAATGCATCCCTGATTATTAATATACGGTAAAAATTTAGAATAAAATCTGTATTTAATAAGTAAGACATATTTTATTTAAATTAAGTAACACACAAATTAAATTAACAATCTTCACAGACATTTTAAATTAGAATGTTGTAAAAGGGAACTTACTACTCAGTCATAAATACCTTCAGTCTTATATACTATAAGGCATTACTTCCCAAGACGGAAGGTAAAATGGCTGAGAGAAAAAAAAAAAAAAAAAAACTGACTGACTGACTGAAAAAAAACTGACTCAGACGTAGGACAGTTAGCTACAAGGGCATAGCGTGAATCATCTGTCGTCAATATTAAATTTGGCGCACGTTCGATTTCTGCTTCTTAGTTTCACTAAGAAAACGAAACAGTGATTTATTCTAACAGAATTTCTAGTCTAATTCTAGATTTAAAATTAGATATAGCGAAACCAGGTTTCTTTATGAACAAAAGAAAACCAACATTTATTTTAAAACAATGGCTCTCGCTTATATTTAAATTGCTGAAAAAAGAAATTTTACCATATACTAAATTCTGAAAAACGAGATCTAACAAAACAAAATCTTACAATAAAATTAACAATCTTCACAAACATTTTAAATTAGAATGTTATAAAAGGGTTACAACATTCTAATTTATTACTAATTTTACATTGTAAAGTTTACTTCTAATTTTACATTGTAAAATGTTGTAAAAGTTTTAAAAATGAATCTTACAACACTAAGAAAAGAATAGAAGATAACAACGTTCATAACAAACGATACACTAATAAAAGAATAAAAGATAACAACGTTCTCAACAACCGATACACTAATAAATTAATCTCTAATTATAAATTATGGTAAAAAATTAGCTATGTATTAGCATTTTGTAGAAAAATTGCCATTATATATTATTCTGTGCTTTTTTTTTTTTTTTCAATACCATTTAAAATACCGCTTTTCGATAGCTGACTTTTGTTTCGCTTATTTGAAGGTTATTGTCTGGTTCAAACCAAATTTATTGCTGCAGATTTGGTCGAAATATTTTTCTAGCATAAAAAAACCGTATTAGCATTACAATTTGTCTCCTATGGCAAGACATTGTCCCATTTGATTTGTTGCGTTAGCAGATTTCCAAGTATATTGATTTCGTATTAAATAAGCTTTTTGTAAATGCTTAATAACATACTGCGTGTACTGACAATATTTCCATCACCATTTCTGAGTTAAATAAGCGCAGCATTTTTTCGTGTTTTATATCAAAATATTTCTCCGAATGCAGAATCTGAAAATTTTAGATTAAATCATTCTCATCTCCTGGAACAAATTCTATGGTTACACTGAGTAAAATTTACGATGTACGTATCAGAGAAAATCACATATTGTAGCTCCCCTCTGAAATAGCTTTTTACCATTTTCATTGTTGTCTGAAAATAAGTGCTCTAAATTTCCCGAATACGATTTCAACAGACATTTGACTGTCATTCTTTATTTTCTATTGAACTTTCTTCCCTGTGGTTTTGAAGGTTGTGTTTATTATACTATACGTTGACCTGGATAAAGCTTGATTTGTATTCTGCATGCCTGGACAGCATAAGATAATATTAGATTTCTAGATCTGAGAAGAATTTTATGTGTACAAATTTGCTGAATAAAACAGTCTACGTTAACAAAGGTCTAGATGATTTTCATCAATTTGTTTACATTGAATAAAAATATGAAAAGAAAGCTTTTATCAAGAAGTTTTTATTTTACAACTAAGAACAAACATTTTAAAGTGTACCGAAAGTTAATAAATACTTCACTTCTTTATAAATGGTAAAGAATAAAAAAAGTAGGTCTTCATTTAACGGCTAACAGCGGGGAAGGCGGATAAGCCAATATCCGAATGTGTTACTATAATACATATACTACAAAACAGAGAAATTTCGGCGATAACTATTGGCATTTATAGTACATTAATTTTATTTTTAGTATTTAATCCTAAGATTGAATATATTATGTCGAAGTTTCATTGCTTTAAGGAATACAAAAATGATACTACTTTTTTCTGCTTGTGTGTTGTCACTGTTTAAAGGACGATATAAAACGGGTATATATTAATCACGATAAAAATTCATATTCATTGTCTCTTACATATTCACAGATATTATTTATCAGCATAAAATGACATTAGGCGTTTAATTCCAGTGTTCTTTAACAACAGGGATAACACTAAAAAAGGCAATAAAAGTTGAATAAAATATCACTATTATTTATGGCTCCAAAAATTCTTATGTGCTTATAGAAAATTATATGTATATCCATACACATAAGACATTCTTTGCCTATAGCATATGTAAGAAATCATGGCCCTTTAGTTCAATACTTTTGCCTATAAAATTATAATGATAATATAGATTAAAATGATACATGTGGGTAATACTAAGAATAGTGCACAGGATGTTTAATCTAAAAATGAACTCTTTACAAGAATAAGTGTACATATTTGTAACACATCCCTTGCTTGTAGCATATGTAGGAAATTATGTCTCTTCAGTGCAACGCTTTTGCGTATGCATTTTCCTTTGCTCCTAGTAACATGATGAGACTTTTGTTTTGTATTTTGTTTGCATTCTGGGTAGCATTCTGTACTGTTATGAGACTTTTTTTATATTCTGGGTAACAGCACTGACGCTCATTTTCACTTTCCCCAAAATGTATGCAGTTTTTATGAAAAAAATGTTTTTTAAGTACCCCCACATAATACTAAAATTAGATTGTACGAATAGAAGATCTTGGTAGTCATAATTCTTAGATATGAATCTATCACCAAAGAACTCCTTCAGCATTATCGTGATTGAATTTCCTGTACGACATTTCACACCATTCTTGATGCATCAAAACATAATGTTCATTCTTCTACAGTAAGGAAATATACTGCCAGACACTATTTTGAAGGTCTCACCGTCCATTCCCGATTCAACTTTACACACCACACCTGATAATAATATTAACAAGATGGAAAGTAGACTAAGGACAAACAGATGCAGGTTTTCAAAGGGTAGTATTTCGTAATTTTGGCTATAGATCTGTCTAGTTCCATAAAATACCCCTCATATGTAATCATACCTTGACACCACAAAAGAAGTTTAAACCGCATTCAAGCACCCAACATACAATACGACAGGTTTCAACTTCAGCTATTTATAAGAGATTCATCAAATTATTTTCTGCTTCCGAAGAATCAATGAAACAACACAATTTGCATACAGTTATACACATTTAAATTTGAGGTTCATTTTTAAATGAAATGCCAACAGATTAATTGAATTTTAAAGCATGTTTGTTTTTGAAAAGGCAAAAAACGTAAAGCTCTTTGGCAGTTCCACACTGACAAATTACTCCCCGTTTTCCTTCAAGGAAGTTAGTGTATCAGTCAGTATTAGAAAGAGTTTGACTAGTAAACCCTAATATTAATTAACTATATGCAGTAATTGTTTTATCCGAATTATTTTTATCTCTGGTCTCGTTTTCCCCTCTTTTTAATAATTTCATTGATTAATTATTTTTAAAGAAATGAAATGTTATATATTTTAAGACTAGTTAACGCATAGTAAACATAAAAAGTGTTGAAATAGTAATATTTTCTCCTTTTATCCAACTTCCGGCAAAATAGTACACTAATTTAATTTGTTCCCGAAAGGCATTCGTGATCCGAAATGCTAAAAAGGGCAGTAGCAATGTAGACTATAATAGCAGTCCTAAACGCTGAAGAACACACATAATCACTATAGAAATGATCCATTTAATACATTCGTAATGGATGCTGTTCCAGGGATGAAGTAATATTAAAATGTACGGGAATGTTCAGGTTGAAATTTAAAATTCTGTACTCGTTACATGCTTAGGTAAATTATAAAATTTTCTGTAAATTTTACTGCATGCATTTCATACCTCTGTCTACAAATCTTATTTTATCTTATTACATTATTATCTTATTTATTATTTAATACAAATCTAATTCATAACCATAGTAAACCTAAATATATAAATGTTACTATAATAATTACAAATGTTATATAAATGTATTTCATGTCAATAGGGGGCTTGAAAGGGTTAATTTATTATGAAACATGGACCCAAGTTAATAGAATGGAAACAAAGCATGAATAATTCGGTTATACGTGTGCGATTCAAGAAACTCTGAAGTCATTAATATAATCATTTTAACGAAATAAAATGTGTCTTACACTGCTAAATATTCTCTTTTACTGTTGCATTTGTTTTGACTGCATATATACCATATATATGTAATGTCTATTTATTGATTATTTATTAGAATACGGCTATTAGTCATCACTGGATAGCTCGACGCAAACCTACAGGAAGATGCAGAACTTGCTCAAAAGTGAGTGTGTAATCTTATTAGTTAAAAATTGTTATCTGTTTAAAGAAAAGCTCTGAATCCTGAATTATAACATAGAGAATTCAGAGTAAGTTCACTGTTGGTACCTGAAGTCAAAAATGTTTTTCAGAAGTCAAAGTAATTCATATATCGCCATTTAAACCATAAATTTTTTTTGAATTATTTTTATACCCTAAAAGTGTTCTTATAAATTTAACAGAATAAATATCCGCAAATATTATTCAGTAATTTCACTATGTAAGGATTTTTGCATTTAGTTTGCATTCCATTAATATTCAGATTTTAAATACTGATTGTAAAATAAAATTAATAAAGAATAAATATCATTATTTAATATATGTATCAGATATTGGATTTATTGTAGTTCAGAATTCAATTAAGCAGACTTGACAACCTTTGTAATTATTTGCTAGAATTTTTCTCATTTCTTACACCAGATTAAATAATGCGTTATTTTTGAAATTTTATGCAACTATTAACTATTTGAAATTTTGTGCAACTATTATCATAAATAAAAGTCAGAAAACAATAGTTTTTTGAGAAATTGAATTAAAATGGTGACTTGTGTTTTTGTAAATTAGATGATACTGAAGGAGCTTCGTTTTGTTATCAGATTCTTTGTTTATAAATCTTCTTACGTGATTGCCACTTTTTATATGTATCGCAAGATAAATTCATTTTCCTCTTTTCGAAAATAATTTTATCTTTTGGTCAACATACAGCATAAAATACATCGCAAATCAACTTAAAATTTGTAATACAAAAGAAATAAAAGAAACGAAATCGATACTGTACTAATAAAGTTGAATCACGCTAACTTTCCCAGATATAGAGAAATCAACTATTAATTACAAATGAATAAAAAATGTCACATTTTTCCGTGATCGGCTTCCAGATCTTTCCATCACATATCGATAGTTATCTCATATTGATACTGCGGTCTGTAGCATAGGTTGCTTAGTAACGAAAGTGTTGCTTGTTTATTTTTTGCGAATTCCTAACTTGACAAAAAGTTTTAATAACTCCTATGTAAAAGAAGAAGTTCGAAACGGAGACTTATTTACTGAAATATACGTGCATCCTATTGAAAAAGAGTTTCCGTCAGAAACACGAAAGTCTTTTCTCTTGTAGAAACACGAAAACATCAAAAGTGTGCGATGGTAAGCTTTCTTTCATTGTGTGTTCCTTAAAATTTAATCTATGAAAGTAATTTCATGCATAAAAGCCTTAGTTTGTATGTTTATATTTCATGAAGATAATTTTTAAAAATTGAAACGAAATAAAAATTTCTTTTTGAAACAGAATTCTGTTTCAGAAAATTAAAGTCTTGCTTTTTTAAAGAAAGCAAGACTTTAATTTTCTTTAATTCAGGTGTTCAGGACTTTAATGTTTAAATCAGGACTTTAATTCAGGTGTTAGAATTTGATAAACAAATTCCTTGCAATACTTATCGATAAACTTTAACCGTATAAGTTAAATCCGATATTCTGATCGAAACAGTTCTTCTTATTAATAGTCATGAATAAATACAAAGTTTACTTTTGTAGCATAATGAGATATTAAATATTAAAAAAAAATCGTTAATATGTCACGATCATATTAAAATTAGAAATTATATACTATTCTTTTTGTTACCATTTTTAGACATTTGGCGGTAAAGTCTGCAGTCTACTGAATGTAAGTACACATTATTTATGCATTTATAATTACTTTAGAAAACATTGCTAAGATTAGGTTTATCGCTGATGAAAACTATAATTTCAGTATCTATTAATTTTTGTCTGTTAAAATACAGATATGATGCTTTTATATTATGTTGCAGCAGTTAAATAATGATAATTCAGGATATTTTATAAGATGAAATGTACTTTTTAAGCGGAAATTATAATTACTTATAAGTGAATTATTTACAAGTGAATATATAAAAGCGTTTTTCTTTCATATTTATTAAATGTTCATAAATGTTGTTAAATTACATTTATGAAAAGTTCATCATCTTATTTCAATTCCATATGAATTTTATACAGTTTTTTTTTTCAGATACTCAAAAAGTTATTTTCATATTTTATGATATCAACAATCTGTCCTATCAGCATTACAAAACATTTTTTTTAAGTTCCAATAATGCTTACTTCTAAAACTGTTAATATGGAATAAATGTTCATTTTTAATAAATTTTAGGTCATAGACAGAAATTTATTTTTGTTTGCGTAATATCTTTATATTATTTTTAGTGCCATAATTGGAGTATTGCAATTACACAGTAACCCTGTAAAAACATTAATTTCAGATAAAAATAAATTTTGTTGCTTTTAATATGAAAATGTACTGCAATGAATCAGACTACATTAAAATATGAAATTTTGGCTCGGAAATCGTTTCTTTACAGACCTAAAATGAATTTCCATAAATGATGTAAAATAAAATACTAAATTCTCCTCTTTATATAATTTAGACGAAAGGCGTGTAAATGGGTAAGACTTATTTATACCAGTTTCGAATAAAAGCATCAAATTTTATAAAGTTATTTTTTTGCTAGGAAATGTTTTCTTTTCAATCAAGTTTATTTTTATGCATATTTTGTATGTAAGGGGAGGGTGATAAACTAGATAATGTAAAAACACAGAATAAATGGGCCATAATACTTCAAAATTTACGATTTAAAAAAATTACTTTATGTTTTTACTCATTTTTTAATTTTTTTAATTTTGAGCTCGAACCTAAAGTTATTCTAGATCTATCTTATCTGAGAACAATATCCATTGTTCATGTTTTAAGAACAGTTTTGAATAAAGAACTGAAAATATTAAACAAACAGCTAAATTACAGAGAATATTTACGATTTTAAAAGCTGCAAAAGCATCTTTAATATTCGCTATTTTGAACTGAAACCCACTTTAAAACGAAACTGTTGAAAGAAACATTGATTACAATTTCAGAAATTTTAAATATTAGGCAACGAAAATTCAATAAATACATTAAAATGTACTAGCATTATAATCCATTTTTTATTTTATTTTGATTTATTTTACTGTTATTTCAAGTTTATTTTATTGCATATTTTCATTTAGCTTGATATCTAAATTTGTCTTCTGGTTATTTTGTTTGAATCAAGTTTTAAAGTTAATTTTGACTTCTCTTTGTTGAACCTCTTATCTTGACACTGTGCATACATATATATTCGCGATGAAGATCTAATAATATTCCGCACAAATTTTCAAAAATTAATATAGTGCTTCTTTAAAGAAATGAGTTTTTATAATATGTGTTTGTTTAATTATAAAAACTAATTACCTCAAAACAACTTACAACTAAACTAATACCCTCTCTCAGGGAAGCCTGTAACCCCTAGAGAGCGCGTCCCCAGGTGGCGGATCGAGGAATGCCTCCATAGGTTTATCCTTGGGTGGTAAGAGGGACATAAAATACCTGGCGCAGACCAACAGGCAGAAGTCCAACCTTTTCGAGGCTCTGGCAGCTTCTTTTTATATGAAGGGCAAATGTCAACTCAGTCATCAGATCATTGAGCTCACAAACAAAATCATTGCTGCCCAAGGATCCTGCATCTTGCTATGGATACCGGCTCATGTAAATATTTTGGTAATGAGAAGGCCGATGAGCTTGCAAAGGCATTCCGTGATTCTCCTCAGCCGTCTAACTGCCTAACCCTCGTTGATGCCAATGCAGTTGCCAGCCAAAGACTAATCGGTCAAGCTAAAGGAAACTCCATCCCAGAATTGAACTGTGACAGAGCCATATCGACTATCATAACTAGACTTAGGACAAATCACTTAAAAGGGATGAGGATTTCTGCAGACGGACAACGTAGTTACACCAACATTTGTCCTCATTGCCCAGGTGACATCCCACTGTCTCGCCATCACATCTTCAGCTGTCCAGCAATCCAGGCCAGACTGTTTAACATCGGCATAGAAGACCCAGTGGACCTACTTTATACTGATAGAGCTGCCGAGGTTGCAAAAGCTGTCTTTGACAGCTTCGAAGATATATAATTGCACTTTGTCATAGACACGACATTATCAATTACCTCATAATTTCGACATTTACATCATCGGATAATTAAGACACAATAACACGCCGAATAAATACTAATTCAGAAATCAAACAACAAAAATCAGCGTTATATTTACAAAGTTTTCACAGGACTAGTTTCGATGGTTTTACCGAACCACCATCTTCAGCTGCAAAACCGCAAATGAACAAGATAGGAAATAATGATTAGATAAGATAAGAAAGCCTGGACAAGAATAAGCAAGTAGCGCCATCTGTTGGTAAAACCAGAACTAAAACATAATTTCTTTAAAGGCCGAAGGCAAATTTGGATTGGAATTAGGATCGTTAACTAGAACAGAAAGATTTTTATGAATGTGAAATGCCTCTAGAAAATCCAGTTCTCCAATGGAAGATGTTTTCTGAATAATTTTGGCAGCAGAAAAACTGAAAGTGTGGTTTTCGGACCAACAATGTTGAGCAACAGAAGACTTCTGTGTTTCCTTTTTTCTAACATATGCCTCATGTTCCTTGACGCGAAATTTTAAGGCTCTCTTAGTTTGGCCAATGTAAATTAAACCACACTGGCAAGGAATCCTATAAATACCCCAGGAATTCATATCCGGAATGGGGTCCTTGAGTATGGAACTCGGAATTTTATTGATGGGAGAATAAACAACCCGAAAGTTAAATTTCTGCAAAATATGTGCAACTTTATAGCTAATTGATGGAAAGAAGGGAATGACAACAGAATTTTTATAATCTCCTAAAACAAGATTGTGCCTTAATCAAGCAGTTAAAAAATTCTCATCTCAACACACTAAAAGGCACAATCTTGTTTTAGGAGATTATAAAAATTCTGTTGTCATTCCCTTCTTTCCATCAATTAGCTATAAAGTTGCACATATTTTGCAGAAATTTAACTTTCGGGTTGTTTATTCTCCCATCAATAAAATTCCGAGTTCCATACTCAAGGACCCCATTCCGGATATGAATTCCTGGGGTATTTATAGGATTCCTTGCCAGTGTGGTTTAATTTACATTGGCCAAACTAAGAGAGCCTTAAAATTTCGCGTCAAGGAACATGAGTCATATGTTAGAAAAAAGGAAACACAGAAGTCTTCTGTTGCTCAACATTGTTGGTCCGAAAACCACACTTTCAGTTTTTCTGCTGCCAAAATTATTCAAAAAACATCTTCCATTGGAGAACTGGATTTTCTAGAGGCATTTCACATTCATAAAAATCTTTCTGTTCTAGTTAACGATCCTAATTCCAATCCAAATTTGCCTTCGGCCTTTAAAGAAATTATGTTTTAGTTCTGGTTTTACCAACAGATGGCGCCACTTGCTTATTCTTGTCCAGGCTTTCTTATCTTATCTAATCATTATTTCCTATCTTGTTCATTTGCGGTTTTGCAGCTGAAGATGGTGGTTCGGTAAAACCATCGAAACTAGTCCTGTGAAAACTTTGTAAATATAACGCTGATTTTTGTTGTTTGATTTCTGAATTAGTATCATCGGATAGATTAAAAATTAGTCTTCCCACTAAAATGGTGTTTTAAACCACTGGTGTAATGAGCAGGTATTAGATAATTTTTGTCAAAACGATAGATGGGTTACTAACATTCATCACTTCTAACAACGATCGTAGCGCCGTTACATCATTAAATATCTTAAATTAAAATTATCAGACAGAAATTCAAATCAGATAAATGCAATCTGACGCCATTGAATAGATGGAATAACTTGGAAAGAAAATGACTCACATGGTTTCATTGCTATACGGATTTTGAAGACTAAAGATCCTGCTTGCAAAGACAATGATGAGAGTTTCTGTAATTATTATTTCCCTTCTAATTTCTATACAGCAAAAGGGGTAATAAAGTATTTTATATTACAATTTCTTAAAGTTTAGTGAATAAACTATAAGAAAAGAATATTTTCATAGCTATAACTATACATTCTCGGTTATTTATGACTAGTTTTCTATCTAGGAAGATAATCACGGGCACCCTTAAAAAAATGTTGATACAATTGAGTTTGACTTTCTTTGGTAGCATAAACTAATATCAAACATATCAAACTCCCAATAGACTTACTGCTGTGTCTGAAGTTAGCGACATAGACTTGAAAAGATTAAAATGGAATGTAAAGTTAAATAATAATTTAATTCTAAAGTTAAACTAAGTCTTGTAGTCGAAGACTGTACTGATTTTAAATTAAAAACATAAAGTTAGCTCAGAACGTTTCACCGACTTAACAATTAAGTGTCGGCAGCAATAATGCAAAGTCGAAGAATTACAATCTTATCAGAGATGGCGAAACCTAGTAAAATTGCCTCAAGAGACCGAAACATGCTCTAGCTTACAATCAAAACCCTCGACTTAAATACTCTCTCACTCTTTCACATTTCTGGTGAGGAATCAAAATAGAGAAGCTATAATAAAGGTCTAAATCATCATAACTGGTTAATTAAAATAATAATACCCCTAGAAGACATTAACAGAATTTTAGGAAATGTTACAGTTGTGACATAGAATATGTAAAAGAATGATTATATTTAAGTTATTTAAATTTCTCTTTGAGAATGATTTAAAATCCATAGTTAATTTTATTATAGTTGTGTATTACCAATATTGTGAGAGTCGAAAGAAATTATCTTTTAGTCTTTAGATAATTTCCTTTAAACCAACCATTTTATTACACTTTACTAGTTTATAACCTTGCATTTTCCCAATCTTGTTTTAAATAATTATTTTTTCATTTTTAAATATTTCACAAACATGTGAATAATATTTCAATTGCAATTTAGTATTAAAAACATAAAGCTAGTATTCTCAGATGCGTAACTAGGAAAGGGCGTTCCGTCCGGGCGGTAAATTTTACGGGACGGCATTTTTCATGCAAAACATAATTTTATTATGTTTAGTCATGTGCATCGTCGGATGTGAAGGAGTAAGATTTATTGGATTATAACAATGCTAACTACAGTTACCTGTCTAAAAGGAGGGCTTAAAAATTGAAGGAGAGTTCTTATTAATATTACTACATTATGAAATTTTATAAATTGTGTGGTGTTCATTGAGAAGGGCGGTCAAAACTTCAGCTATAGAACTAAATATCTTTTTCTTTAATACCAGTATCTTTTCCTTTAATACCAGAGTAAAAGAACACTGTTTCGCAATTTATTTACTAAATAAACACTGTTATTTAAAATAAATCGTATTATTATATTTTACAATCCAAACCCAATAATTAGCAGTAAGAATTCATTTACTCATCGCTCTCTCACTGAACGATAAGTTTGAAAAGTGCAGTTGAATGAAGTGATGAAGAAAAGGATATAATCAGAGGCAAATAGATGATTCGAGGTGTATTACAGAATTAAGTGCTTTCGGAAGCATACTTAGAAGATTTTTTTTTCAAATTTATATTTATTTATTTTATTTTTCAATTTTTATACTTTAATTAGAAGTTTCATAAAATAATAGTAAAATATTGAATTTCTTTTACAAAACTTTTATCATAAACTTTTATTTTTTTTGTTAAACATTTATCAAACGTCTCAAATAGTTTTTATAAATTACCTTTATAGATTATCCCTCAGAAATATTTTAAGTCTGTATATACTTTGAGCTAATGTTTGCTTTTAACCTACTGTCCACTTCAGTTTCTTTGAATTAGTGAAGCATCTTACTTAGCAGGACTTTATCGGCAACAAGTTATCATTTCTAAATTAACAGACTTTAAATTAAAATTTTGTTATGATTTGCATTAAATTCCGTCTTTAATATCATGGATAAAATCAATTTAGTCAGTTCAAGTAACATTTTATTTGATGTATATCATATGGGCCGTTTGAGTTGAGGGTTTGGTGATTTCCGCATGTGTAATGTTGAAATGAGCTAGTTTTCCTTAGAAAATTCTCCTCGAAGACATCATTCCTCTTAGGCAAATAACTCTGTAACCGCTATTGAAATAATATAAAAGTAGATTTATTAAATGCTTAATTTACTTTGGCAACTTTATTTTCTTAACCGGAACCAAGTTTTTTTTCTTTACTTAATCAATAAAAGTATGCTATTTCCTACCTTAATATTAGAACCTTAGAAATTCATTTTAATATTAAAATTAAATTCATGCTTTATTTTTAGTAACGATACCTTTCTATAACAATTTGTAGAATGTCCAATTAATTTATGTAAACTACATATCATCTATATAAGGTTGAAATAAAAACAAGTATGAGTTTTAGTTTGATTTGTATAATTTGGTTATGGTGAAGCAAGCCTAAGGAGAGGGATGCTTTATATAGGACATTGTAAGAGAAATTGCCTCGTATCCACGTTGTACACGAAGTAAACCACGAAAGCGCCCTAACAGCCAGCCATTTCGCCGAGATTCGAACCTAGGTCGAACTATCACTGCTCAGAGACTTTATCGCTTGGCCAGTGGTGGGCAAATTAAAAAAAACAAGACGATTAGCTAAGCTTAACAATTTTATTAAAAAACGCATTTGTTTGAAAAAGTAATGGGATGTTTTACTATGCAGCGCTAATTAATACTGTGCTATTTAGTTAACAGTATCTGTAGTAGAATTAACTGTATGGAATTCAGATATTTTCAAACAGAATGAAGACGCCAGAAAAATTCAGAAGTGATGCTTACACTAGAGCGTGTGCTAAAGAATTATCAAAAGAATTTTAAATCAAATTCTAAAAATGTGCATTTAACTATTAAACATAGCACTTAAATTTTTACCTAAAATTATAGCAATTATAATACGTGTATAAGACCTAATTTTAAATATTTAGATATGCAAGTTTGCTTATAAATATGTGTACGTGATAATAGTTGCATTGAAGACTTTAAATGGATTTGTATTTAGTTAAAGCATTAAAATATTTTTTTCAATTTAAGTGATCGTATACTTTTAATGTTTAATTTATTTATGTTTTAAGTGTTTTATTTATTTTTATGTTTATTTAAAATTTTTTACGTGTAATATATATATATATATGTACTGTATAAATTACACATAAATCATATTATCATACACATATTATTGGATATCACTCTGTAAACAAAAAAATCAAATTATTGTAATGAGCAGAATTTCATTTCTGCACCTGCATACTTATGTACATCAAAATTGAATCTATTGTTAATATACTCCCGATACAGCGCACTTATGGACCTCACGGGAGGCGTTAGTATCTCCCTTGCCAGACATCAGGTATCCCTGTCTTCCATCCATTACTAGATTTTCCAAAAGCCACAAATTCATATTTACTCTAAAAGTAGTGAAATAGCTTTCAAATGAAAAGAAACCCCTGATCACTTTGTAAAAAGAGGGCTCACCAGCGGCCGAGCGGTAAAGCCGCTAAACACTAGTAGTTCGGTCCGAGGTTCGAATCCCGCGAACGGGCTGGCTGCATGGGCGTTTTCGTGCTTTTCCCCATGTGTAACGTGTATACGAGCCAGTTTCCCTTAGGAAGTCCTCCACGAAGGCATCCCTCCTCTTAGGCAGATAGCCCTAGTGTGCTTTGCCATAATTAAAATAAATAAGTAAGAATAAATTGTAAAAAGAGAATGAAATCAATTAGTTCCTTCTTTTGTAAAATGAGTAGTTTTAGTTTACCATATATTTTATTTGCATAAGAGCCACACCACTCGCCTGTGAGCCGCGCTGTGGCTGCCTCTGGTGTAAAATAAAATAATTTGTATTTTAGAATATAAAAAGAGAAGTAAAACAAATAGCATAAATGAGCTAATGAAGACTGACAAGTTAACGGATATAAAATGTTTTTTAAAAATTGTGTGCCTTATATACCCCTGCCATTAAGAAATATTCGTACAAGAAAAATATTTATACACATACGCATATAAAATTAGGTCAGAATTATACACACACACATCTTCTATAGACCTATTCATAATGTCTAGACAAAATCTAGCAATGTTAATCATCGATCCTGTATACTCAGACGAGTCACCGTAATTTAGCCGTCAACTTGTCAAGAACGTTGAATGTTGAACGAAGTCCATTAATGAAATACTGCCATTGCAAAATCTGTGACTGCGTGCAATAGATCAATTACTGAAATGTCTAGCTTATTTGCTTGTGCACAGATAGATCTAGCAGAAGAAATTCATTATCTGGAATTATAATATACTTCAGCAGTAGTTTGGAAAAGTAAAATATAGTTCTTATCAAAGGCTAGACATGCAAAGTTTTCATATGTTGGGGCAGAGGGAAATTAAGGTGCATGTCCTTAGTAGAAAGTTTTAAATTATTGAACATAGACATTAGAAAGAAAAAATATTTGCAATAAGTTATTGCTGTATTTAAGGTATAATAGATTGTGTTGCGAAGTTTGTTTTCCCCTAACCTTTTTTATTACATCTTGTGAAAACGCAGACGTTGTTTGCCCGTTTTGGAATACTTTTGATTAAATGGGTAACTGAAATTAATGAAGCATTAAAGTTTATTGATAATAGCTTTTACTCTGGAGAGTAAATGATTGCTTGAAACATAGCTAATTTTAAATTAAGTTGTTAATAAGCTCACAAAAATTTATGTAAATGCATTTTAGAAGGGACACTACGATTTTGCCTTTTCCGAAGAAACGTAGTTTTAATTTTTTCATAGGAAAACAATGTTAGATCATTGGAATTAATATATGTGACTGAACAATAAATACGATCATTCAAAATAAATGAAAACAATGACAGTCACTGTATCCTACGGAAGATTGTAAATCAAATATTTATCCAAAAAAGGGTGCGAACTTCAAAAAATATTTCAACAATTGAATATGTTGCCCTGAACAAGATTTGACTCAGTGGGCCATATCAGCAGCTTTTAAAGAATCCGTCTGCAATATTAATAAATTAGAAAAAAAATGGTTTCAATTTTAAAGAATCAAAAGAGAACAATATTCATAGCCATCTTTTGAGTATATATACTCTTTTTAGTATATATATGTATGTAAGATATAATAAAATACCATGGCTGCGCTAAGAAATAATTGGCAACCTCAAAATTGACTATTCTAGATTTTCTATTCTAAATTCAATATAATATTTCACTTCACTCTAGATTATTTGCTTTAATTAATGTGAGGATAGGTATGGGAAACCGGAAAATAAGAATAATCCCTACGCAGAAATCCCTTTGTATGTACAACTGTCGCTTCTTTAGCGGTTTTAAATGAAGCATATTTAACATAATGTTTAAAACTGCATCTAATTAAAGTAAACATAAATCTTAGAAATATTTTTATTGAAGAAAATATTCATATCTCATAATCAAGATCCTTTGATAAAATGTATAAAATATTTAGTATATTTCACTGTGATAATCTACCTGTCTTGCTTAGGGTAAAAACCTCAAGATTTATTATAAATATATCTTATTTTATTTTCAAGCATCATAAAACTGTTCTAAAAGTTTGACAGCAAATGAAAATCCCTAATATTAATATTCAAATTCTAGCCTTACTTTTCGTTGATTTTCCAGTGTTATAGCTAGAATTTCGTTGCCGTTGATGAATTCCCGCCATTACCAGATCCCAAAGTATGTTTAACTCTAGGCTAAGATAAGATAAGATAGGTGTGTATGAAAAGTCTGTCTGAAATCAGCCTCAGCTTATACAGATTTAGGAACACAAGAAACTGGAATATTCTGCTTACTTGGAAAATTCTGCTGTTAATATAAAAAAAAAAACTGATGAAGCAAAACCCTGAACGTTAAATGCTATTTTATGTTCGCATGATATAAAACAAAAGTTATGATGATCAAAATTCTGTACGTTTTTGAATGGTATTTAAAGTTTTCGATAAATCCTGAAACAGGTTGCCTCTTTGTTAAACATCATGTTATATTTACAAAACTTTGTTCAATAACAGATGTTAGTTACTATGTTTTTTTTAATAGGAAACCGTAGCTATGAGCTGTTCGTGGTGTAAGGAAGTATGCCACAATAAAGAATCCTGTTTCAATTCAAAAAAGATGAGCAGCGAAAATTGTAACTTAGGAGTCCATGCCAACTTGATCGTTCCGCCCACATGGATTGTCAAGCTACCTTGCAAAGTGAGAAGTATTTTTGTACAATTCTTTGCTTTAACTTAAACATTTAGTCAAGTGGTCTCAGCTTATTCAAATAGTAAATTTGGAGTACGTTTCAATATTAAAAGTAATTGCAACATGCTTGTTATCTAAAGTTTACAGCCTTTTAGTAATTTAACAGTCCTTGTTCTTAAACAACTTCACACCAACTAAGATATATATTTTTTAAAGCATAGAACAGGAAACACAATTTTTTTAAAGCGCAGAACAGGAAACGTAAAGATATTCTTAAAGCTTATACTGAAAATAGTAGTTTCTCAAAATTAAGAAAAGTTAAAAGCAAATTCCACATATAACATTTTTTTATAAAAATCAGTTACATTTAGAATAATTTTCAACCTTGTTTACTATTAAGGAATACAAACGCTATTTCTCCTTCCATTTGAGATGAAGATTGGATATTTTACAATCAATCATCATCGAGCATCAGCATCGAGTTTTTCATCATTCAAAAACTGTTAATTAAGAACTGTTAATAACTTTTTTGACGCAGTTAAAGTAAGCATTGGTAGATTGTTTTAAATTATACGACAAAAGAGAAGAGTTGCATTAAACACTAGTTGCTTCAAAATATTCTATTTTATGATACAGGCTTTAACTTTGAACAATATTCATCTGTCTCCATAACACTTTGTCATGACTTATGTAAGTATAAAAAATATATACTTTTACCTAATGCATTAAATCAGTATATTATTAGTAAGCAAGAATTAAAAACTATACATTTAATATTAAAATTTCTTCTTTTTATAAATCGATACATCTAACACCCATATTCAACTATAGACTGACAAACAGTTGAAACAAATCTGTAATTTTAACTCTCTATTCAATTTTTCTACTAAAGCTAAACAAATCATTAATAACTATGCATTTAAAAACGCACATTTTCAATAGAATGAAGTAAAGCTTAACACATCACAGTTTAGGTGAACAAAAATGCAGTGGTGTATGAAAAGTTGTTATCTAGGCAAATGATAAAGCAAAAAGAAATCTCTCATCATTGATACGTATAATTTACGAGTATTTATTGAGAAAGATATATTTGAGGAAAATTCAATTGTAACTTTAATAACGGAACATATTTAGTTGAAGCAAATCCAAGCCACCCGTATCTTTTCCTAGAAACAAGCTTTCGTAGAATCAGTTTAAAGGACTGATTCTTACGACTTTATTCGCAGATCTATGTAGTTTCTAGAGAGATGTCATGTATACTTTAATCACCAGATGAAAGATAGAATTTCGTTTATTTTGATTACGGCAAAGGAATAGAGGACTATCTACCAAAGGGAATCGATCCCTTCGCGGAGGGCTTTCTATGAAAAACTGGCTTGCATGCACTTACACATGGTGGAAACAACGGAAACGCCCATGCAGCAAACGCATTCTCTGGGATTTGAACCCCGGACTAAACTACTAGTGTTCAGCGACTTTGCAGCTCGGCCGTGGTGGGCTTAAATGAAAGCTACACGATTGTAAGAATCTTTTATACCAATGAAAATGATAACGAATATTTACTTGGCGTCTGAGTTCAGGCTTTTAACTGAAGAATGATAGCTTAGCTACTGAAGAAGTCTAGAAAATGTTGCCTCTTTCTCTGACTTTGGTAAATTCTTTATTCTTTGGCCGATCGTGTGCTCGGTCACTCGGACAATTCTTTCGTGAGACTGAATACCTCGAAAATTCCATCTGTTTTACAAATTTTTAACTTCGTCGTGTCATTTTATGTATGTTCAAAAATAAATTTTCATAATTACACGAAATTATCAGTAGTGAAAAGCTAAGGATGGTCAAAATTCGCAGAATAAAAATGATAAATTGACGTATATCTGTTTTAAGTGGAGAAATGGTTTCTGTTTTACACCATTTTATTCCTACGAAGGATCAAAATTCGTACCTTTTTCGATTCACTAAAATACTAAAAGGAATTTTACATTTAAGAACAAGACAAAGTAAATATACTCCTCAGTATTTATTTTGAACAGTAAATGAAGAAAATCAGAGCATGCAATCTTAGTCATTTTATTATTTACTAGGAACCCGAAGACAGAAAAGTGTATCTCTGTAAGTAGTTGTTGTGGTATTTAAAGCTTTTTACGTCAACTAGAGCAGAATATAAATATTGTATTTCAATAATACTGAGACAAGCAAATGGAGGAATTGCAGATATCTTAATCTAAGAGACACAAATAATTATCTTCTCCTTTTTACAAACCAACATCTTGCATCTCCCATTGTCTAACTCCCGATAATTCAGCTTAGCATCATTATCTTATAAGTGTGCTTGTTATCTTCTTAATTTTGGAAGGTGAATTACGTAGAATTTATAATAAAATTCAGATTTCAGAAATAAAAGTTATCACTAATATCGATTTATTTGAGCTAGGTTTTTATCATATTCTTGCTCTTAATATTATTTCTCTTCTACACTTTATTAACTATGATGCAATAGATCTTTTTTCCGAACCCCGAACGAAAGGAATTTCTTTCATATGTTTTAATGGTAACTGCATCTTTGCGGCATTTCAGAATGTGAAAGGTTCATGGCAAAGACGTACTTTTCTGCAATAAGTAAGAGCCGCACAATTTAATCGAACCTGGCTGCTGTATGTAACATAACCAAACTGACTGTATCAATTGCTGTAAAATTTGTTGTAACCAACACCCAATCAACCGGTAATATCAAAATGACGGCACTCTTGAAGGTTTAAATCTAAATCTGAAATGTAAGCCTGTCACCTGTATATAACTGACTATATCAACCGTATGTATTAATTATATGTATGTATTAATTATACTTTTAAGTTCTACGCAATAAATACTTCAAAACGTTAAAACCCCGATATTCATTTAGAAACACCCTGTATTAGGCTGCAGTGCGATTCATTCAGAATGTTTCTGGCAAACGGCAATTACTTAAAAAGCAGTTCTTTTCTGAGATCCCTTTATTTAATTGGCTTCTTGATTTTCTTTTCTTTTTTAATGATTTTCCGAGGAGCGATTTTTTCTTTGAAACATAAAGGAAAGAATAGATTTAATCTAGCACAGCGAAAACTTCACTTATTTACTATTGTTACAGCTTAATGTGTTCCTTTAGCTAATAACTTTCACCTCTTCAAATTTACCAGTTTTTTAATCAAACATGATTTCTCAAAACATGCCATTTTGTGAACAGTTTATGCAAATTAAACTATTCCTGATGAGCATAAGAATGTTATTATATAAGCTTTTCCCGTCTTTAAATGGAGTTATTAATATTTTGGAATACTATTTAATACAGTTATCAACTAATTTTTCTCCTTAGGAGACAGAAAATTCCAAGCAAATTTTTGCCATCAAACCTATTCCGTCATCAACATCGATACCCCTTCTTGTATTTATTAATCCGAAGAGTGGTGGAAACCAAGGAGCGAAGCTTCTTCGTAGTTTTCAATGGCTTCTCAATCCTCGTCAGGTATTTGATCTTACACAGGGTGGACCTGGCGTCGGGTAAGTAAAGAAGGCTTCAAAATTTTGAAAGATTTCTGTAACATAACTATATGCGATATTTAATTCTGCCCGAATTCTGAAAGATAATATGCGTGCAAATTTTTGCACGCATATTATCTTTCACCGTTAACTGAAAGAGAATGCTTGATTCTTTTCCAAATATTTGATGATATCGATGATTATCGATCTTCATTTGGAAATAATAAGACTAACCTGGTATTCTGTATCTATTCCAGCATCTATTATAGTCTTCTAAAATGTTGAACAAAATAATCCTCTAAGGTATTATTCTAATATAAATTTTATAGAATAGATGCATAGCATTCTATATTATAAATATTATTACAGACATGGACCTAATCAAATAACGCGAAAACTATATCCTTATGTAGAAGAACGACTTCGAGGACGATTTCTGCGAATGTGGAATTCACGATACATAAAATAAAAGCTATCGGGACAACATTAAACGAAATAGAACTGATACGATGATAAACGTAAATGCTAAAAGAAACAGAAATTGTTAAAGATTTAAATACAAAACTTGAAATATACAAGTATGTTGATATAGTCCCCTTGTCTCTTGAAAATTTGACGCCAGAATTGATTTTATAGATTCAATATCATTCTTTTTCAGCTCCCAATTTAGGTATGCTATTAATTGCATATTTTCCCTTTAAATAAACTGTAAAATTTAATGTTATAATTTTAACATTTTCTGGAAGCTTAAGCATAACGTTAAAAATTCTCTTTCGATAGTTTGGAACTTTATCGTCGAGTTCCAAATTTGAGGATTTTGGCTTGTGGTGGAGATGGCACAGTTGGATGGATTCTGTCAGTACTAGATGATCTTAAGGTTACATCATCACCTCCCATAGCTGTTCTACCCTTAGGTACAGGAAATGACCTAGCCAGAGCGCTAGGTTGGGGTGGAGTAAGTATTTTCTTTACACTCTAGTATGCATGCTTTGAGTTATCTAAAAAAGCTGAAGTTTCAGGTTAATTAAATATTACTTTTTTATTTAACCTTTTATTTTACTGCTCCTAGATTTGTTTGTTTATATTACTTTTGTTATTTTATTTTAATCGGAAATACTCGTAAATGCCGATTTTAATTTAATCCCTCTATCTATCTATACTTTATGCTATATTTTGAAAAGTACAATATGTGTATTTTACTGATTGAGTTCGTACGATTTATTTGTAAGGCTGTTCTTTAGTCTGTATATATCTTTAAGCTGTTAAATATGCCTTTGCAGTGGAACCGGGGGCCAAATGTTATGACAAAGTTAAAGTTTACAGTTATATTATCATTAAATTCCTTTTTAGGGATGTGGAATAAAAATGGTGCAATAGGAATGTTGCCACAGAGTTACTTTCGCATGATTTTTTCCGAAACAGAAATTTGGAAAAAATGTCTAACAGAAATTTGGTTTTAATATAAAAGGGTTTCCACTAGGTTTAAATACTAGTTATTAAGCGACATCTAAACAATTATTCTATACATAAATCACTGCCTCTTTCTTGCAGTCTGCTTAAAATAAACAGTATATTACTGGAAATGGATTTGGAAAGTACATGTAATTCTGCGTAGTTTATGCGACTAATTGGTAAATAGGGGTTAGAAATTTTATTTATTTAAATTTCAAACAGCAATTTAAAATGGCATGTCAGCATTGAATTTCCCATCACTTGAGGTTGTAGAGACATTAGATATTTTTTTTGGAAGCAGACAAGATGAAAAATTAGCAACGCCTTCGCCGGGAATCGAACCACGCACCTCTGGAATACCGGCTGAGCGTACAGAACCACTACACCACGAAGGCATCTTAGGAAGGCGGGAGAAATACCTTATAAGGTATATATCCCAGCTTGAACTTTAAGTACATTAAAGTTTTGTGGCTTTTCTAAAGTTCTAGTTTATTATGAGTACATGTGAAAATTTAGTTATGTAATATGTTGGTTCTGTTCGAGCATTCCAGTTTAACAATAGAGAAATAAAGCAAAAACGTTCAGAAACCTAACTTCGGAAAATCTGAATGCAAATATGATTTTGTTTAACGTTATAAATCATTTTTGGGTTGTAAAGAAATAAATAGACCAACATAAAATAATTTTAAAATCATTAGATAATTGCCATATGCTGAGTCAGAACTTTTACGTAAACTGAATTTCCAATCTATTTGTTTTACTTCCCGCCTTCAAAAAGAGCATAGATTAGATCATTGCCCTGAGCATAGATTTAGAGGCTCGATGTTCCACCCTAAGGCCGACCGAACACATGTCGAACGTTTTAGTGAAACCCTTACTAGTATTTCTAAAAAATGCTCCTAATTTTTTTTAAAGTCATTTTTCAAGTATTTATATAGTTTGACTTGAAATTTTTATATGATATTTCTGCTTTTTAAAATCTTATTGTCATAATGCTAGGTACTTTAAAATTTATATAGGTGAAGAATTATACCTAATGATTTTTCATAACAAAATATTAAAACTTATTAATGTAAATAAATTTGCATTGCTGTAAGTCTGCACTATGTGCTTTGATACAAATTCTTAATTTTCAGATAATACATTGGGTGTTTTCCCTGTAAAACATCTTTCTGTATATTATTAGCAAAATAAATCAAAGAACATAATCATCTGTGTATAGAGATGTAACACTAAAAATTTCATATATCTGTTACCATAACAATAACTCATTAAAACTCGAAAATTCTGGCAAAATTTTTCCTTTTCGCGTTACGTAAACGTGATGACTCCCCTGAAGCCAGAAGAAAGCGATGGGCGAAGACATATAAGAAAGACGGAAATTAGTATTAAAAGTAGAAAAGACATTTGTATGGTGTGATAAATTTCGTCTCCATCCATGAGTTCAACACGACAGACAGACGGAAATCAACTACAGAGAGAGTTTTTTAAAATTTGGTTTTATATTCTAGGCGTTCGATTAAAATAGAAAACTTCTATAAATTTTTAGGATAAAAGAAAGGCGCACTCAAATTTCATTTTACGTTTGTATATTGACATTGATACTTTGCGAAAATTTCCGAAAGCAAGCTGAAACTTTGAAAACTCTTCCGTTAAAAGAGATATTTGAATAAAAGAATTTAATGTTCAACTTCAGAAACTTCATTTTTACTTCTTTGTACGAAGCAAAAAGGAAGTATTGTAATCGCGAAAAGTTTCAGGCACCATATTTCAACGAAAATATCCATTTTGACCGCTATCGAATGCAATTTAACAATGTTTTTGCGTGACATCTGCACGTAAGGACAAAATAAAAGACTTGTTTCCTCAAAAAAAAAAAAAAAAAAAAAAAAAAAATACAAAACTGCTTTAAAATGAATTCTGAAGAGAATTTTTCGTGGCGTCTGTACGTACGTACGTACCTCGCATAACTTAAAAACGAGTAGCCTCAGAACGTTGAAATTTTGTATCTAGGACTGCTATAACATGTTAGATGTGCACCTAGTATTTTGGTTGCAGTCGGCCGCACCAAACGTATATACATACATTTAATATATATATCCACTTTGATACCCGGCTCAGTGATCTCAGTTTCTTTATTCTTATATATTTGTAAATTGTGCATTTTTTGCTTTAAAAATGATTAAATTATGTTGTTCTTGTCTCCCGGTTAAGGGTTTTATGCTTTTAGTTAATCTACATGCAATAACTGTGGAATTATCAAAAATTTAAAAGTTTTTTAAGTGCGGCTAAGCCTACTTTCTGGTTACTATGGCGTCCATGTTTGTTAACTTACCAGAATAGTGGATTTGTTGCCAATCTAAAGAATCTAAGCTTCCCAGCAACAAAGTAACGTCTTCTTTTTATTATTGCGGATTAAATTATGCTTAATTCATTATGGAATTGATATTTAAGTTATTAGATTATTTTTACATAGAAACTGTAAAATTAATAGTAAAAATTGTTTTTTTAATTGTTTTAACTGTATTTGATATTTTATGTTTTTCTATAGCTTTCAAATTGTAATGAAAATATTTTGAATTTTATGTATTTTTGCCTTGCCGCGAAGTGAGAACTGAATTAATCAGTAGTGCATGCGCATTAGGTAAGCGGCGCTGAATCGTCTGCGAAAAAGTTTTTTTTTTTTTTTAATTTCTTTTATATATCGTTTTAGATTTATTATAGTATTTGAATAGAACTTATGGTAATTCTTCAGATGATATCATTTTTGTGCACTCTGAGTTTTAAAATGAATGTTGAGCAATCTTTCTCTGCAACTTGGGATACTCCTATAATGGACCTCGAGCTAATAATTACATTAGTGCATCTCTAAGTGAAAGATCAATAATTAAAATGTAATTGAAAATGAGGAATTTCGGACTTCGGAGAAGTGTCGAAATCATGAAGTTGCGGTCAATACTGTACAACACATTTACGGTGCAGGAGAAACAATGAGAAATCAAATTTAAAAAAATAAAAATGAGACCTTTTAGATTTTATATTACTCCCGAAGGTCGTTTTTTTAACATTTTGTGTGTTACCTTTAATATCATATGTGTTTCTTAAATATCATATTCTTCGCAATAAAACCATAAAATTCAACTCAACAGCAATATCACAAAATATTTGAAAGTGTATATATTAAGAATTTCCAATACACAGTCTCGCACACTGGAAATAAAAATGTTTTGTTTTTCTGTACAATGTTGCCATTGCTCGCACTGAAATCGTTGAGTTTCTTAACAGCGATAGATAATAAAACAAATTCCAGATTCCAAATTTGGACTTCCAGATGCCCATATTCGGATGTAGATGCACGTTATTCAAAATTTGATGGCTCTGGGTACCGCTATGATCACAATGCGAGAAACATATATACATTTATGCAGAATCTTCATTATTTAATTTCTTTAAATATAATACAGGAATCTAATATTGCGTCAACAATTTAAAAAGTGAGTTGCCGTTTATAGTGAATCAACGCAAAATGCCAAAACGAGATAAATAGCCTTTCTAGGGAAATTACCCCTTTGGGATAATAATACAATATTTACAATGCAGTAAAAATTTCAGAAAAGACGAACATAATCCATAAATATACTAAATCCGTAGTAGAAGTTCCTACAGGAGAACTGTCCGAAACGATAAGTCTCAAATCGCAGACCAAGTGTGCATCACTGGTCTGCGAGCATGGTGAATATTTTAAAATTTCATACCATAAGAATGGGTGGCATGAAAAATGCAGGATAAAATACATAAGTCATGACACTGATCTATCAAGGTTGAATTGAATAACCTAAAAGAAATAAAATTGTTACAGCTGAGCTCCGAAATGATGACCGGCAGATCCACCGCATAGTGAATTGCCATAAGGATTTGCATGTCAGAACCGCTGCGGAACTACATCACGTTGGTATAAGGATATCACCTTTACGTTGAAAATGTTGTGTAATATAGACAATAAGTCTAGTAAGTTACGATTTCCTGTGAGGAAGGCGTCGTTTGGCAGTAGCAGAAATGAAGAGAGAAATTAAGAGTTGTTATTCCTCATATTAAACGCAATAATCTTATTCGAAAACTTCATAATTCAGTTCTTGAGAAAAATCAGCGAAGTAGATAACATTTGATTTTAGAAATTATCGTTGAGTCTATTGATGTAGTTCCTTACAAATAATCTCTATGGATATTCTTGTTTCTGATATAATACGGTGCTCCAGTAATGATTTGTAGGAATTTGTTCTGAATAAATTGTAACTTATCATTCTCTCTGGCATTCGCCCAAACAAACAAGGCATATGTGAATATGCGGCAGATGACTGCAGTGAAAATTCGTTTTTTTTTTTCGAGTCATGCTATGTCCAGAGGAGTCAGACAATAGAAAATAAAGTTTTCTAGTAATACCGTGGGCTTTCCCTTGAGTAACATCGATGTGCGTTGACCAGGTGAACGATCTTTGAAGGTGCACTTTTGCAGTTGGAATGAACTATCTGTGCATTGCTGTTTAGACACTCAGCTTGTAGGTATGAATTCAAGTACAAGTTTCATAAAACGTACATCGTAGAATACCACTTCTTATTCCAAAAATTATTTTATTTCAGTTCTGTAAGAAGGATTTCACTTTAAAATCATTTGAAATGATTTAAATAGTTGATTTCTTACTTTACAAAAATAAAATTATTTATAACAGATTACTCGCATGAACACGTAACTACCATTCGTAGTTTAGATTTAATTTTGTTTTGTGTAATGAATCTCATAAATTTATCTTATTGAATAACATCATAAAATTTACTTAAGCCAAAGCCACTCCCAAAAAGGCGTATGGTGATATTTAAAACCTGCACATAAGAAATTATCTGATTACGATTGTCAATTTTGGCAACTAATTAATTAACTAATTAGGATAGCCATATTAACAAGACAGTACCTAGAAACGTTTATAAATTCTCTGCAGTTTTGATTTTCTTTGTGATGAAAGCAATTTTGAATATCATGGGTTTACCGTTAAAATTATTTAAGCCCTGTGTTTTGAATAAATAGTAATTACATAGCAGTTTCGCATTCTAAATTCAGTTCTAACATATCAGTGACACTGAAGCAAATTCCCTCAAGCTAATTAAATGGAATGTTTTTAATATAAAGCAGAACTTGGTATACATCCAAGGAGTGACACAAAAAAAGGAAACTGATCCAATAAATCATTGTACTTACAGAATCAGCTCTCTGTGATATTATCATCTTCAAAGTAGTTCCCTTCAGCATTCACACACTTCTGCACTTGGTGCTGCCATTGCTGGTAATAGTTATGGAACGAGGTTTCTGGAGGGTCCTTCAAAAGATTCTCCATTTTTGCCTGAACCTCATCAGCTGAGGTAAAATGGGTTCCATTTAAATAAGGTTTAAGTTTAGGAAATAAAACAAAGTCGCATGGAGCCATATCAGGTGAATAAGGTGGATGCCCTATCACAGTAATATATTTGCTGGTCAGAAACTGCTTAACAGATAGGGCCGTGTGAGCTGATGCATTGTCCTGGTGCAACAGCCATTCATCACTCCACGACTGTGGCTCTTTTTTGTTCCCTAATTTTTTCATGAAATCTTTTTAGTACTTCTATGTAGTAGTGTTGATTAACAGTCTGACTACTGGCCCATTCAATCATGATGAACGTGCTGGGCACCCAAGGGGGCGCACAGCATGTTCATCATCTTTCACACTGTACCTTTCCCCTGAAAAGCGCTTATGCCATTCAAACACACGAGCATGAGACAAAGTGTCGTTTCCATAAGCCTCGGTTAACATTTGAAATATTTCCTCTGTGGCTGATTTCTTAAGTTTCATAAGAAACTTGATGTTGATTTGCTGTTCGGTTTTTTACATTAGACATTTTTCCGGCAGAATGCAGTTACACGAGTTCATTCAAAGACGTAATACTCCACTGGCGCGGTTCGGTTAAGTCGAAACTGGCCACATGGATAGAGGAGGTGTGTGGCATGACGTCACCAAAACAGTTGTTGCCAACTCCCCTCTGTTTTCAAGCTGCACACTTAGTCTCGTTTCTTTTTCTCACACCTCGTAAAATACCAAACTTTAACCACATTTTCAATCTTCAATTCCACAACTTAAAAATAACCACTTTTTCAGATCCAGAATGCCGAAGTTGTTTCTAAAGTAATTTAACTATATTCAATTCTCAAAAGTTGTCAGTTGTATAAACTGACCCAAATAGCAATCTGCGATAAAATTCTGATTCGATACTGCTTCAAAAATTAATTCTTCATAATAACACCCAGCAGCAGATTTTGGATTAGATTTTATTTCCGATATTGTTTTATTGGTACCAATATTCGAATACCTTATTTCGATTGCTCTTTAAATAAATTTGCAAAATATTTCAATCAGAAATATTAAAAAATAGTTTTTAATAAGTTCGAATTTCAGTCTGTGTATTTCGCCTCTCCTAAAGGTGCATTTTAATTACTTCTCATAATGTTTCTAAATTTTAGCTTATAAAGGCAATGCGAACTATTAGTCGGTTCAATTTTTTTTAGATTACGGTATACCAGTGGAGCAATTTACTAAACTCTGACAAAGATGTAGCCATGTAAAAGATTTTAAAACTTAACTGTAAATTAAATTATTGCAATTTATTATTTTTTCAGATGATTCAGATTTTTTTAATCTGAGCGTTTTAATAAACGAGATATTAAAGCTTTAATAACGAGATAACAAAGGAAAAAAAGAAAATACTCGTTTTTATATTTATCATCGAATTAATAAATTTTCTTTATTTATTGACATTTCTAATATATCGTAATCAAAGGACTAATTTCATAATCTATTAAACAGAAACTAATCAAACAGTTTTATTTACCTCGAAAAGACTGTAGCTTTCTATAAATTATTATTTCATTGTGGTTGTCTATCAAAGCTTAGTAAACAACTTAATACTCATTTTTCATTAAATTACTATGAATTTCGCTTTTGTTTGTAATACAATTTTCAAAATTAACTAATTATACTGTAAAGAGATATCAAAACCGGAAATTTTCTTTACAATAACAGTATTCAGATTCACTATTACAGCCACTGTATCGTGTAAAGAAGAACACTGAAGGCACATGTATTCAACGTTGCACATGTATCACGTTCCGTTAAGTCTTCCTGGGAATAAATTTGAAAATGGTCAGGCCCAGATTGTGGCGTTATCTCGCATCTATAGGCATCTTTCACACAGTGAACAAAATTAACTATGAATAAACACCGAATGGCGAACTCAATAAGAGGACTGCTAGAGCCAAACAAAAGGTTTGAAAATAAAATTGAAAATGTAAGTAACACTCTTATCTTGTAGGAAATAAACATTACTTAACATGAAAATAAGACTTTAAACTTACACAATTTTATTTCAAAATTTCAAAACGCTTATTTGTTGCTATCTGAAAAAATATTTTGTTGCCAGCAATGACAACAGAAATTTTGATTTTTTTTTTAAATTTAGGAATTGCTCATCGATATAACCCATATAAATATTAGATATAGACCACATAAAAGCCGTACATTTTGCATAATTTTAATAGCGATGAAACTTTTAATTTTATCTTGCAATTATTAATAATAACGAACATGTTCGATATCAACGATGGCAATAGTCTGTGAAAAATGTAGAGTATTTTTAAAATATCTTATAACTTATGCTAGGTTTATATTAATGTATTTCTTCTATTAAATAAATTTAAGAAAAAATTTAATTAAAATAAATATTCTACTTCATTTCAAATTTCAAATACATTTCTGTTAGCTAGGCTATGATACCTCTCTTTAGGGAAGAAATAATAATAAAAATTGTGATTACAAATTATTGTTCAAATTATTACATGTAAATTTGCAATGTAGCTAAATCCCCATTGCAAATAAAAACGTATTCTTAGTATCCAACCAATATTAGCAACCAAAATCTTCTATATTAATGTCTGCAATAACTTATCTTCTAATAATAACTATTCCTAGTCAAAGATATTTACAACGGTATTTTAATGGAATAAAAATTAATTTTATTTTATTTTACCTCTTCAGATTTCTTTAACTTTTAAGAATTTTTTTAAATATTTTCTTTGATAAAATATTAAGGCTGATAACATTTGTGACGTGAATTTTTCATTTAAAATAGAAAATATTAGAGAATGTTTAAGTTCAGTTTTTTATCTTAGAGAAAAATATTTTATATAAAATGTACCCTAATATTACATGCATATTGTGCTTTAAAAAAAAAAAAAAAAAAAAAAAAAAACCATGATTTTAAAATTTAGTTTAATGCATTTCATGGTTTGAGACTATTTACACGGCAGTAAAAATGTCAGACAGTTTTTTGAGATATTTTAAATTGAAGCATTTCACATACCAATAAATTTGAATAACATTGTGCATTTAACAAGTAAAACATTTATTCCGATTAATGCCTGACTATGGTGCATATATTGTGTCTCAAGACTTTTATATTCCTATATTTTTATATTCTATTCCTTATATATTTATACAAGCGAAGTGTGTCCATATTGCTCTTATGTAAAATCTCGGATAAATGAAACCATGGATAAAAGTAAACATTTCCTGTTTTATGTAACATAATTATGAAAATAAGAAAACTATACATGAAATGTATTCATGAAAATAAAGGATTCTTAACAAGTGAGAGATTTCAACATTTTACCAATTATTATGCAGAACGAAAAAAATGCTACGTTTAAACGGAATAGAGCTAAGCACAGTTTCAAAGCATGAGAAAGAAATAAAAATCAAACTTTTAGTCAAAATATTGCGTAATTGTTCAATCATTAATCTTAATGTCGGGCATATAGTTATACTGATGATTTGAATTATTAGTGGAAAAGAGTTCTGGATTTTTTTTACGCTCCTGTATTTCACTGCAGCATCCCTCGCTCTGAATTGCTGCTTCAAACATCTCTTTCTTCAATTTTCATTCACGCGACTGTCTATGTCACCAAATACAGCCAGTATGAACAACCAATATAGTAAGCAATTTAACAAATTAGTTAATGGAAACGATTGGCATAATAGTCCACATATTCTAGTGAATTTTGGGATGCAGTAATAAAACTATTTTACTACCTCTCGTAAATTGCGATTATATTAACAAGATTTAATACCTTCGCAATTTTTAAGTGATTTTTTTTCGCATCCTTCGCTATTTTTAAGTGATTGTTGTGCAGACAAAAATAATGTTAAGGTTTTGAAAAATGTTTGTTTAAACAAACACTTTCCAGGCTCTTTCTTAGAGCATGTTCACTCTTCAATATCTACCTATTGTTCTTTGGAAAACTAATTTTCTAGATATATTTACTTATCATCCAAGCCCAGAAACATTGATCTCGATAGAATATTCCAGAATGTTCTCCCCTTATTTTGGTTTTAGCAATATAGTTTAGATTTATTTTATAAGATACATAAAATACGTAAGTAAAAGCATTTCATTGTTGAAAATATTGTTACGTTTGTTTTTTCTGAACGTACGTTAAGGGTTCGTGGATTTGGAGTGAATAACGATGACAGCACTTGATGAAGTATCAAAACAGTTTATTGGCCAGCATTATTCAAGATAGCTCCAATAACACGTTTACAGTCGTCGAAGAACTACTGTAAACACTCTGAAACAATCAGCGACGCAGCCTCCAAGCCATCAAGCCTCAAGCTATAACGGTGAAAACAGCTTCACGGCAAAGTACCAGAGTACAACTCCCGATCTCCTCAGTCGTTCTCGGAAATCTACGTACTCTCGAGACTCTCCACGCTACTATTCGTGATGCACTCGACGATACACTACAGTTCAGCTCCCGCCTCGGTTCGATCGTTATCGGTGCTCAACACACTTTTATATGAAACTCGACGATGCGCTAACTCGCGATGCTCTAAGAGACTCGACGACCAACTCGGCACTAGACCAGTGGTGCGCAAACTAGGGTTCGCCAGAAGTTTTTTGGGGGTCGCCAAATTTTTATGAAATGCATTATGCCTGCATGCTGCATACCATACAGTGTATATATAAAGAGTGAAGCGCCGTCACTCACTGTTTAATTTCAATTTCATGCTGTCCGCTCTTTCTTTGACCGTAATGTGTAATGTATGTAAAGTGTGAAGACGCAAGTTTTTCACTCCGGTAGATAGCGCCCTCTTCGCGGTAATTCGCCATTTTTACTGAAAAGCGCCTATTTGACTAGACGTTAACCGCAGGGAAAGAGGCAAAATTCGTTTCCGTGATCAGCCAATCAGATGGCGAGGTACGCGGTGTATCTGATAGTCAGAGTGACGACGTGAAGTGTTCGCATGAAGTTGTAACATGTAGCAGTTGGCCAGCAATTGTTTTAGTTTATCCTCGAGTTTTATCATGTAACGTTGTGTAATTATGATTTTTAATATTTTTATCGGGCTTTGTTACTCTTTGTTATCAGGTATGTACTATCATTACAGAAAGACTGTTAATTTTATTGAATTTCACGAATAAAAAATGATAAAATTTTATATATTATTTGTTTTAGTTTAAATAATTTAACCCCTATCTTCATAAGGGATAAATGGGTAATACGTACACCAGGTACATCTTCAGCTAACAAACGAACAAATACTGATGAGGAGTCGCAAAATACTGAACTAAATGCCCGATCTAAAAAAATAAGAAAATACAATGAGGAACTTATTAAGTATGGTTTTACATTTTGTGTTGTTGATGATAAAGAACTCCCGATATGTGTCATTTGCAACGAAAAATTAGCAAATGAGAGCATGAAACCAGCTAAATTAAAAAGACACCTGGAAACTAAACATAAAGAACTTCAAAATAAACATGCCGATTTTTTTCAAAGACGAGCTGAAAATCTGAAAATTCAAAGTGCACATTTAAAGAAATTTACAACAATACCTCATAAAGCATTACGAGCTTCTTTAGAAGTTTCTTATCTAAAAGGAAAAACAATGAAACCCCATACAATTGGAGAATCCCTTATCCTTCCTGCAGCAACTATGATGACATCAATTATGCATGGCGATAAATATAGAAATGAACTAAAAACAATACCATTATCAAGAAATACCGTGTCTCGGAGGATTTACGAAATGTCACGAAATATCGAGTCAGAAGTCATAAAACGCATACAAAATTCATCTGCATTTGCTTTACAACTGGACGAGACTACCGATATTACTAAAATTTCACAACTAATTATTTACGTTAGGTTTATTTTTAATTAAGATATAACATAAACGTTTTTATGTTGCAAAAGTTTGGAAGGAAAAACAACTGGAGAAAAAATATTCGAAGTAATAAATTAATATTTTGAAACAAAGTCCCTTACCTGGGCAAACTGTGTTGCGGTTTGAACCTGTGCTGCAGCATTAACAGGTTCGAATAAAGGGCTCAGAGGCTTAATTCAGAAGGTGGCGCCTCATATGGTATTTAATCACTGTGTGATTCATCGGCAAGCTCTTGTTGCAAAAGATAGGGATGAAGAGTTGCACAACATATTACAAGACGCTGTTAGTTCAATTAACTACATTAAATGCAACAGCTACAACAGCTGTCTCTTTTCAATACTTTGCAATGAGATGGGCTCAACGTATGAGAGATTACTGTTACACACCGAGTTCAGATGGCTTTCACGTGCGAAAATACTACGACGGATATTTGATTTGAGAAATGAAGTGTACATGTTTTTAATCGAAAAGAAACATAGATTGGCAAGTTATTATATCAATGAAGTTTGGCTAGGGAAGCTGAGCTATTTAGTTGATATTTTCGAAAAACTTAACGACTTAAATTTGAGCTTGCAGAGTGAAACTTCAACTATCATAAATTCACCCAGTAAAATTCAAGCTTTTAAGAATAAGCTTAGTCTCTGGCAAACTGAACTGAATAAAAACAACATCGACATGTTCCCTTGCTTTAACGATTTTATCAAGGAAAATAATATAAATATATTTACATTTGAAAACATCATTTCTAATCACATTGAAAAGTTAAAGGAAAATTTTTCGAGGATTTTCCTAAAAACGATTTTGTTGGACTCGTGATCCATTTTCCTTTAACATACGCAGTTCAACTCTTCAAATTAGTGAGAAAGAGCAATTGATAGATCTAATTAGTGATTATAGTCTTCGAAATCCATTTAAGACTCAGCCTTGCCAAAAATGTTGGTTATCTGTGGAAAAACAATATCCCGTTTTATGCAAGAATGCCATCAGAGTGTTAATACAATTTGCATCAACGTATTTATGTGAAACTGGATTTAGCAAACTAGTTTCAATAAAAACTAAATACCGTTCGCGTTTAAACCCTGAAGATGATATGCGAATTGCAATTAGCAACATACATCCAAACATCGATGAGATAATTAGAAACTTGCAGCCACGTACATCTCATTAAAGGGTACTGATTTTTGTGTTATACAAAAAATATTTTCTTAAAATTATAAATAAAATTAATATGAGTCAGATATGATGATGTTTTTATTCGATGAAACGAAAGAAACGCGCAAAATATACATTGTATTTGTGAACATTTATCTCTAGGGGTCGCCAAAAATTTTCTGTCTACAAAAGGGGTCGCAGTCGAAAAACGTTTGCGCACCACTGCACTAGACTACGAAACACTCGCTCGCTGACTCTTAACTGACTCGAATAGGTACTCACTGATTCATTATCAACTCGATGGACTCGACATTGACTGATGCTCCGCGTACCAACAGGGTTTATGTAGCTTTTGGCTTATGTTCGAGAACATTCTGGGATAAACCAGTAAAAATTTGTTCCTGAAGGTTCTCCATCCGTCTATGGCATATCGCCAGTTTTGTCACTAAATGGACGATTTCTCGTCAAATGTGGCAACTCTGCTTTCCCTTGTCGTTTTCTAGCAACACTAAACCTGCTTTGCTGGGGAAGCTATATTACCGCGCCTGGACATTTCGTAACAATATCTATAAAGTGTGGTTATAATAATATATAAAATAACTCGGCCAATTCTGCATTATTATTTTTATACAGATACTTTTTTAATTTTAAGAATAATTATTTTTGTTTGTTTTTGTTCTCAGGGATACACAGATGAACCTCTGACCAAAATATTAACTAATATAGAAGAGGGCGAAATCGTTAAGCTAGACAGGTAAGTGCGATTTGATTTGTATTATGAATTAAAACTCTATAAAACGCTATTTAAGTTTTAAATATAATATTTTACTCATTAGGATATATTTTTCTATTTAGTTTCAAGTAGTTTTTAAAATAAAAATATTAATGTACAGATTCATTTATATAGCTTTTAAAAAATTCAGATATATGTAAAATATTGCTGTTCCATGTTATCACTTTATTTTGTTAATAATTCATGTTTTAGTATTTTTACAAGACATTTAAAAGCAAAGCTTATTTAAATTGCTTATGCAGTTATTATTGTGATGCAAACATGTGTTATATATCATCTGATAGCGAAAATATATGAGTTTGCTATATCAGAACAATCAAAGCGTGTGTCGTTTGTGAAGCAATGCACTTTAAACATATAGGCAATTCTGGACCAAATTGTTCTAAAATTTCCTGTGCAATAAATACATTGTTGTATAAATTCACTATTAATGTTTTAATAATATGTTGAGTGCAGGGGACTTCGCAGAGTAATTCTTTGACGAACCCATAGAGAAAAAATTGCAAAGATTATGAGGTATTTCTCCCGCCTTCCTAGCGTGCCTTCGTGGTGTGGTGGTCTGCACGCTGGGCCGGTATTTCAGAGGTCCGTGATTCGATTCCCAGCGAAGGCGTTGCGAAATTTTCATCTTGCCTGCTTCCAATAAAATATACCTAATGTCTCTACAAGATTAGGTTTGGAGTACATAAAGTCCAAGTGCCAACGCACAAACATCCTAGGTATTGCAATTCTGTTTGCCAAACCATAAAGAACATTTATATTAATATTAGAACTACGTAACTGAATTCGGAAACATATTTTTCCCTATATCTAGATGACCGAGACATTTTTATTTTGCATAAAAGAGCTGTTTTAAAAGGAAAGGAAATTAAATATAGACCATCTAAAGGTTCATATACTTAACGCGAAATCATTTTTGATACCTGTTTAAAGATATCCTGAATTGCTCAGAATTGCTTCGGATTTTGTCTCAGTCATATTTATTTAGGAACTGAAACTTCAATATGTCAAAATGGTTTTGTGTAACTGTTATAGAGAGATCAGTAACAGCTGAATCCCCAGTAAGCAATCATATTGAAACCTTTTTCAATTATTAAAGGACGCCATAGAGCGAAAATGTCTACGTACGGAATAATTTAATTTTAGTGTTAAAAACGGTATCAGTTTCATAAAGCGCTTAGATAGATACTGAAGCATGATCGTTAAATAAGTGATTATTTTTCACAAGATTAAGAGTTTGATTAGTGTTTCTGCATCAGTGGCGTAGGTTGTAGGTCTGTATTTTGTCTCAGATAGATTAAAAAATAAAACAAATATGCCTAATAGAGAGAATATCATACTATGCAGATGTGAATGCAGCAAAATGAAAACTGCAGACTAGACACATTGGTGTAAAGACACATTGGTAAGTGATTAAAACTTTTTGACAATCATGCAGACTAAAGCGAGATGTTGTGTTATCATAATCGCTTGGAATGACGTCGTATCGGGTGCAAAATGTAACAGTGGTTCAGCGACAAATTCAGTTCTGTTTCGTTACTCAGAATCATCACTAATGATCATCTTTAAAATTCTGGAGGCGATGTGGCAATCAAGTGAATACTTCTACCGCTAGCATCTTAACATCCGTTAATGCGGAGTTATAGTTTTTGAGATGTTATCAACGCCAGCACAGGCTCACTTCTTATGCGAATTATGGGCACATTAACAGATGCCGTTAAGTTGATGAAGTGCTACGGTTGACGTTACCACATCTGTAGGGCATCTAAACATAATTGTTTAAACGGATTATGGCTGAACTGAACAGTATATGGCTCTGACCTTGTACAAATCTGCCCAAACGCTTTGTGGCGTGTACAGATGCTTTCCAGTTCTTTTTGATCACCTTATATTCTAGGCCACAGAAATATTGATTGTACGTGAAAAAGTAAATTATTTTATCTGCACATTTTTGACTATATAGTATGTGAACGGCTTGAGTAATCCTTCATGGTGTTACTTTCTGTCAATCAGGCAGTATAGATTAAAATAACTGAATCAGTAAATAAATAAGATATTCAAACAATTTCCACACATTTCGCAGTGTATAAAATTTTCCGTGTTTTATTTTATGTTAGAATAAACATTATGAGAAAATCCTTGTATGTCCTCGGTGAAAAAAACTTGAAAATTTTATTTGCTCAAATTGGAAAAGTAATACGCGAAAATTGTAGATTCCATAAGGTTTATTCCGGAGCAGGAAAGGCTAAAAACATGCGGTGCCTTCCTAGGGCTTCGAATTCTCTCGAATCCCTGGGAACCTCTCGATTGCTAGTCGGATGTGCTTCCAATTACATAATGAAGGCACAGAGAAAGTTCTCCTCCTCTTAAAGAGTGGCTATGGATACAGTGAACAAGCCGCCAAATGCTGGTGGTGAAGAATTATCGCCTATCTCATTTTAGTTATGAGGCTATTGTAGAGGCTTTATTTTAGAACTTTTAGAAGCCAGGAAACTGAAGAAATGCGCGATCTTCGGGATTCAAACTCCAAACCTCCGGTTTGCATTTCGGTTGTGCCTCCAATTACTTATGAAGACGCTCGGTTATCGTTGAATTGAGAATCTTCTTTTCATCACCGGAAGAATTTAGAAATAAATATATTTCGGTTTTTACACTATTAATTAAGTAATTGTATTTAAAAACTTCGAGAGTTTTTGCAAGAACTTTGTATACAAATATTCATGTTGCACTTTATAGTTCTTAACATCGAATGCATGAATTTGTCCATACTTTGTTGAGTATATAATTTTTTTTTCCTAAATAATACTAGAATGCTGCAAGATTAATTTTATTTCAGGTGGATGCTGAAAGTAAACCCGAATTCCAAAGCCGATCTCAACAACGCCGAGGAAGGAAGAAAGGATTTGCCTCTTAATGTTGTCAATAATTATTTCTCCCTCGGAGTAGACGCTAGAATTGCTCTCGAATTCCATGAAGCTAGAGGTAAATATGCTGACAATCAAGCCCGTCCAGCGTATATTTTATAACAGATAGTATTATTTGTCATGAAGTATATATTACCTACAGATTTATCAACATTTACCATTATTCAATATATAGGGTGAGTCAGTTTACATACTGGTTTAATGTAAACGCACTGTGTTACTGCACACAGAAAATTTGTGAATGGTATACTAAATTTGAAGGCCCGCTGAATTTGTTTTTTAAAATTCAAATACAAAATCACGTACTCAGGCTCATAAAATTATCGAAGTTGGCTCTGAAAGTACAACATGAAAGTTTTCAGACAGAGTTTGTGAGAGTGCACTAACACTAAAGAGATTGATTTCAATGTGGTATTACTGACTTCAACTACTGAAAAATCGTCTGATTGCTACAGGAGGCATATATTAAAAAACTTGCTAAAAGGAGTTGCAGTAGTATCTATTATGCAGCAGGTCATAGTATGTTCAAAATTATATACGCTTTTGTAAGTGTTTAATATTTTTGCTTTAAAAATGAATGGGTATTTTCCATCAATGGGCTGTTTAAAATCAAATTCTTTAAATAAATTGTATTCTGTCCCCCCCCCGAATTAAGCTAAATTCAACTTACGACTTATAATTGCACTTTTTACCTGAGCTGAGTGCTTAACTACATAAATTTTATATTGTAAATGTTTTCAATACCAAGCCATTTTTTTAAAGCAATGATGCGTAATTTGTTACAGATTTCTGTTGTTTCTTTCGTATTCAAAGAAAATAGGAATGGAAACATATTGTTGCGCGCTACGGAATCTTTGATATGTCTTTGAATAATAAGCCCAGATAAACAGGTAGTAGTAAACAACTTATTAGGACAACAGGCACAATAAAGAGTACAATAATAGCTGGTAATAACTCAAGCTGAACGCAGACATTCAACAATTCCTCCTTCCAAGTACTGCAACCCTCGAGCTTGACAGGTACAGCCACAGGTTGAAGCAAGGTTGAAACTCGAGCATCTGTCTAGGCATATTAGGTATCACCGGGCCTTTCTAACTCTTAAGCTTCTGCCCGGGATGGAATTCCAGCGGCGGGATGGTAATCGGCGTCACTAACAATATATCGTCTGGGCAGCTCTCTAACTTGACAAATCAATGTCCACGCTATCTAAAAACAGATTACAAAGAAGCATATTTTTTTTTCTCACGAAAACTTCTCCTACGGGGCGGGATTTTCTGTCAGCAGTAGTCTCCTATCAAAACTACCATCAGCTATCTTCCTCATTCATCATGAAAAAAGCCACCAAAATGAAATGCTAATACTAAACAAGATGAAAATGACTAAACGTCTCTGAATTTCTTCATCGAAGAGTCCGAAAACGATGAAGGATATAATGTTTTCAACTTCAAAGAGTTTTCTTTTCATCAGATTAACATTAGATCTTACAAGACCCGAAAAATCTAACAATTTGCTTCTGCACTATGGGCTCACGAAGTTCATGTATCTTTACCCATACGTTTGTCTCAAGTGGGCTCACAATTATCTTACGCATATATATCCTCTGCCATCGGAAGGAAAAGTTAATAGCCCTCGATGTCAGGAAGGTCATCCTTGCAACTCTGAAATCTGGCCGGAATTCTTACAGCTTAAAGACAGAATAAATAATCCTCACATCAAACGCGAGAGCTTTGATGTATGGAAAAGGATCCTCTCTGAACGCTGGTATCGGAAATTTCTTGTATACTATCAACATCATTTCTACAAAGCAGCAGAATTGATAAATTTCTAGGTAGAATTATGGACACAGGAGGTAAATGCAAAAGATTCAAGTCTCCAACTGAAACCTGAAATTAGCATTAGTGAAATTCATTGATATCGAGTATAGAAATTAGAAATTATCTCTTCGCTGCTTGACGATTCGTTCCCAATACCCATCCCACAACTTTCCTCTGTTAAGATCTGAAGCCAGTTCAGTTCCTAGGTTCCTAGGTCCACTGTTTTCCTACTCAGGTTATGCTTTGAGATCCACAGGACAAAAAGCATTTCTAATGTTTTCTTTCGTTAGCATTCGAGCTACTTTTCCGAGTTTCAGTTAACGAAAACTTTCACTCTCGGCCCTACCATAGAGTTCAAATCAGGTTGCAGGCAAGTGTTTTTTTTATAACTGAGTATCTGCAAATTTATTTATGTAGGCGTTTAATTATTATTACCATTACTATTATAATTTAGACTTATTTGATTACTTAGGAACATTTCTTTATAAAAAAAATTCTTAAACAACAATCAGAATTTAGTAGAATGAAACCTTACAAACTTACAATTAATAAGACTGAGCTAATGGTAAGTTCCACAAAAATAATTTTAAAATGAATAATTAAGGAAAATACCTGATTAGTTTGTGTTTAAATAAAACCTCTACAAAAATTAATTTTGCGCATTACTTTATCAAGTATTAAATTATTATTATCACTAATATTAACATTATTTAATTACGATTAGGAATTTAAAAAAATTAAATTAAGGAAATTTGATTTTTACCTTAAATTAAAACCACTTTAAGCTGTATACAAATTAATGTAACACTGAGAAATATATATTGCATTTACACAGAAATAAAAGAATTCTAAAATTCAACTTATTCTAACTGAACGAATTCAGTCGTTTTTATATCATTTTCGCAATTTAAATATAGTTTATTTATTTTAAATATCTTGCGATACATAAATTTTAATAATTTTTATGTCTGTGAAAATAATTTAAAGGACTTACAAATTAAAGAAAATTCTTGAGCTCGTTAATGTTGCATATTTAGTTTCTTTCAAAATTCAGATTGAAAATTTTATTATAGTTTTATTTCTTGTCAATAGAGGCTCAACCAAGCAAATTCAACAGCAGATTTCGGAACAAAATGTTTTACGGTCAAGCTGGTGGAAAGGATTTAATCCAGAGGAAATGGAAATATCTTTGCAACTATGTTACCTTAGAAGTAAGATCATAACAAATTTCAAGAATTAATAAAAATGTTTACTCATGCTAAATTAAATTCTAATAGATAGCGTTCTTTGCATAAACATGAAGCAAAAAAAAAGGTATGAAAGTAAAAAAATACATATCTTGCATTTAATTTTTCTATTTGTAGAGCGTTTTACTGAAAAATAATATAGAAAACAATTTAATTCAATGCAGGATAAGAATGCCTTCATAACCTATTCGAAGTTCAGTTAAAATCCAATATTCTTTTCATCGATCGTATGTTCTTACAGGTTTATATAAGGTTTTATATTTTAAACTCTTTTTAATTGCAAATTGTCTTACTTCCTAGATTAAATAATTATGTAAAGTTATGGAGTACTGTTTTCATTTTTAGGGAAACATAATTTATTTACGCTTTTCTCTTCACAACGCAGATCCTTGCCATTAAGAATTTGCTGTGATTAGCAGTATCTAATTTAACTTATATGTTCAACAGATAACTGTTAATTGATTGGTGTTGGTGTATTTAATTATGGCAAAGCACACGAGGGCTATCTGCCTAAAGGGAGGGATGCCTATCGTGGAGGACAGCCCGTTCGCGGGATTCGAACCTCAGACCGAACTACCAGTGTTCAGCGTCTTTACCGCTCGGCCGCTGGTGGGCAACTGTTAATTGAAGTCAACGCAAATGAGTTGCAACCGTCATTGAGAAAAAAAACGTGTCTTAAAATTGGAAGTTAAAAATGCCTTATTAGTACGAAAAAATTCAAATAAAAAGATATTCGTGTATTATCAAGTTGACTTTAAAAGAATCTGAAGAATTATAAGTTTTCCAAATTTAGGGATATGAAAAAATATTACGTCTTTATATACTAATTTTACATAAATGAAAAATTCTTGTTTCTCTCAGAACATCATCAGTCTTATGGAGTCAAAAAGTACCTAAGCCTCAATACCTGGATAGCCTGAAAAATAGAAAATATTTCCGCTAAAGACCATATGTAATTAATTAATGTTACCACGATTTTAGGACATGAAATAACATACAATGTGAGCGATAAAGCATTTGGGCCATTTATACACGAACATATAAATCATGGCAGGCAATATAATTTATTTCTGGAGTATCTAGGCATAACTGTTAGGACTTCTTTATCATAAAATCCAATTCGAGAATAAAGGGTTGTCACCTCCCAACGCAGGTTATTGTCCCATATCTTAACGAGACATACAAATTGGATGACTTGTTAGGTATTTATGAACACTTAGTGTCTAAAGTATCAAAATATCTATGCGCAGAAAGCTAATATTACGCATCCTGTCATGAAAATAGAGCAATAAAAGGACGTTAACCTCAGTCTTCGTAGGTTTAAACTCGTACGATGGTCTTTGTAAAAAAATGCTTTATTTTTACTTCTGATAAATTAATATATAAATATGATGCCATGAGAAAAAACCAGTAAAGAAATCATCAATGTTTCAGCTTTGAAGTCTACTAGTCTTGTACAAGGGCTGATGCATTTTTTGAAAAAAATTCCCAAAAACGTCTAGTTTTATTTTATCTAGTTTTATTTATTTTGATTTGTATATAGAAAATTTTTGAAATATTTTGAAAGTCTCTTGCTGACTTTGGTCTAAAAATAAAAAAGTAGGAATTTTTTTTAAATATGTAGTTCAGCTATTTTGCTCCTTAAAACCTACTTAAAAGTAAAATATTTCCTTTCAATATTCGGGGTTTAATGATAAAACAATATCCATTTATCTTTTTTTAACACATTAAGAAATACATTCTTAACATTTATTAAAATTCTGTTTCCTTTTTTCTATTTTACTACTTTATACTAATTAACAAATGTAATTTAAACGAATAATGGGACAAATATTTGAAAAATGTGTTTAAAAAATTTCATTGCATCATTAAACTTGAATTAAAATTATATGAATGTTTATCTAAATTATTAAATTTGATGCGCAATACCTAGCAAGAAATAATATTTCATCAATTTTATTCCCTTCAAAATTCGCATAACAAAAGTAAATATTTATGAAACGCAATGAGAATTTGTTGTGTCACTAAATTTCCTTTTCAAGGAGAATTTTCGTTTTTATTAGATAAATTATACTTAGAACGTAATTTTTCATGTGTTGTTGATTTTTGTAATAAACGCTTAGAATCATATAATTCTGTAATTATATTTTCTCCTGCAGTGCGATGGACAAGACATAACAAGCAAACTAAGAGAAATGAAAGTGCATTCTATCTTATTCTTGAACATTTCTAGGTAAGCTGAATTTTTTCAGATTCGATTCAACAAATTTTATCAAAAATGGAAAAAAAACATGTTCCAAGCTTTGTAGTATGCTTTGAATTAAGAATATAATCTTATTTAATCTATGATTTGAAAAGGCTTTAAAACTATTTAGGATTTATATTTTGTATTGAAACCAAGTTCTGAATGAAATGCTTTAAGATCCTACTTTTATATGTGTTTATAACGAAAGATTGCATCAAGGTAGACAAGCCAGACATTGCTTCAACCAAAAAATGAAAAAAAAAATCACATTTGAAATTTGTTATTTTCTTTCTTTCACTTGATAGTTCTTTCACTTATGTAAACATTAGCAATTAACTTCTTAAAACATCAGCAATTATTGAACATTATGTATTGTTAAGGATAATGCTCTTCTATTTTTAAATCTATCACATTTATAGTATCAGAAGAAAGTTTTAATTTAAACACTGTAAACATAACGATTGCCCCGAAGGGACCAGGTTAACATAACATTCTTAATATTTTTTTTATATCTAAATATTTTTGTTGACGTACTATGTAAACAAAATGGTGTAATTAACTATGTAAATGGTGTAATTAACTATATAAAATGGTGTAATTAACTATATAAAATGGTGTAATTAACTATATAAAATTAAAATTTTGTTAAGTTGCATTAATTTTCTACTCATTTTCAACTTTTAATAAGTTTCCTTCTTACTTTTTCAACAAACATTTATTAGCCGATTCAAAAATATGAAATACAGAAATAAAAATATCCCTCTATCCTTCCTGCACTCCCAAATCATTATATGAATATTCATATAATATAAAATTCATATTAATATGCATTTATAGCTTTTAAAACAAAAAAGAGCGTATGTGCGATGTTATCCTCATGCGATGATTTGTAGGCACTTTAATTTTTACGACAATATTTTTGACGACGATGTTTTTAACCCTCGAAGCTTTTGAATCGCATTATTTTCGACCACGATGCTTTTAGAACTGCGATGTTTTCTTCCTGCTTTATTTTCTCCCACCATGTTTTGCAGCACGACGTTTTCGCCTCGCATTGTTTTCTCCGCGACGTTTTTGTCCGCGATGTTTTTGCCGCGATGTTTTTGGCGGACGCCGTCTGCCTAATGTCAGTTTATTAAGTAATGTATCTATGTCATTTACTGGTTAAGTACTGTACGAAAGAATAGATTTTAATTTTAATTTATATTTGTTTTCTCACAGCTTTCATGAAGTAATCACGAATTAATTTGGTTATTACTGTAGCAGAAAGATGTGTTTTATCCACATATAATTCAGGAATAAAATAAATTCTTTAGGATATTTATTACCTCTATTAATAATTGAGAAAAAACTTACCATATCTAAATATTTGATATCACTATTTAAAAAAATAGCTTATTTAAAAAAAGCTTAAGTAGTAGTATTTGTTACTGATTTCTGTTTCCACCGTTGCCGATTGGTATTTACAAGAAACGACTTCTTAAATTATCAAATTAAAATGCGGCAATTTTGATTGCTTTCAAATATGTTTTTTATTTTATATAGTTAATTCGATTTTCGCCTGAAAGACACAAGATATTAAGTATCATAAAAATAGACTTTGATTGCTTTTGCTGAAAAGAAATTAAAAAAATTAAAAGAAATTTTATCTTTATTAAAGAAATTCTGTTACAATACTATTATACTAGAAAATATAAAACAGGAAGAAATATTCAATTTTATTAAATTAGGTCTTTTTTCAATTATATAACGGGTTACATGCACCGATGCTTTCGTATTATAAGTTAACTCGTGATGAAGCATTAAATTAATTCTTTAAAATTTTATTACGTATCAATGCATATGTGGATATAATATTTTAAGGAAGTTTTTAGAATTGCTTTTATTGATTTTGCCTAAAGAAACTGCTTCGCTCTTAATACTGGAGATTAGGAGCGGGTACGTCATATAAACTATAACTGGTTTACTAATAGTAATTTTATGTTAGTAAAATTGGCAATTTTCCGCTAAAAAGTGCATAGTCTCTAATTTGTCCTGTCTTAAGTAGTAAGTGGTAATGGCTTTATGAAATCATCCCACTGTTCTACTTCCTTTTATTATGAGCACGCAGAAAATGCAGCTTAAAAATGAAATGCATTTTTATCTCATATGAGTAATAAATAAATGCAATTTTGAGCTTACATAAATAAAATTTAAACGGAAAATAAAATGGCGAAAAGCATGGCTCTTCATTTTAAATATTACAGCCTGAGCTGAAAACAATTTTTTCCTCCCGCAAAATGTGTTATCAAAAAATGCTTTTAACCAAATTGATTCTAAGAACAGGAAAATTTTTAACAAAATTTGTAGAGAAAATAGAAAGATGTATGCATAGATTATTTCATACTTGGTTCTTAAAATAATGGAAATTCTTTTATGAAATAATCATGAATAAAAGGCTAAAGCTGTAAAATGTTTTGCAAACAATGATTCGCGAAACAATCTACCAACCTCTTACATAATTAAATTTCCTTCTTTATTACTTCCCGTTATTACTCTGCGATTCAAAATATTCAGTGGAGACAGTATTGTACAACTAACGCTTTCCACATTGCAAGCTTTTTCTTGCTTATGATAAGATATGGAAACAGTTCGTTTATGTAAAAGTCTGCAAGAAATTAATATAAGTCAATGTAATATTCACTTTTATTATTAGCATATTCATATAATAAATTGGTTAATGAACAATTGATAAATAAAAAATTTTAATTCTTCTCAAGTTAATAATGTAAACAGGAAGAATCATCGCGTGGAGTCAGTTATTTTCCAATTCAGTTTCAGAAAGCATTCGCTTGAGTTTTGATCTTCACAAAAGTTACAAGAAACTGGCTTTTGTCATTGGTAATCACAGCACTAGAGATCAGGTTTACGATCTGGAGCTTTGTTGGGAATTCCGCGTTTTATGAAATTTTGCATCACATGAAATAGGCCAATTTATCCGTTTTAATTTTAGAGTAATTCGATAATTTCCATCTTTTTTAAGTCTTAGTAATACGCATTAAGCAACACTGTATAATTCCATACTGCTATCAGATATATTTGTGAATTAAGGCTCAGTATTCCTTTCCAACTCACTTTTGCGAAACAACAGAAAAGGTGACTAAGAATAAAATGGCGACTAGGAATGAAAAACACATTGGTTTCAGCAAATTTCTGCAATGTCGTCATTCGCAGCTTTTATCTTCTGAAGCAAATAGCATTAACATTTTTTGCGAAAACATAGTATTGTTTCCTCTATTGGGTTATCTCGCTGCGACGAACCCACACGGCCTTGATTTTGCACAGAAACTGAATGTTTTTCAATGTCGCTCTTATATTATGATGACACTTTTGATTGAACTGATTTAAAAAGGAGGGATGCTTTACAGTGCTGCATTATATGTATCGTAATCCTTTACTGAACGAATAAACGTGAGATTAATTCCGAAACCTAATTACTTTTTTTTTTCCTTACAAAACATAAATTGTTACATTCAACTTCTCTGAATGATGTCAGTATGCAATAGAAAAGCTCGATTTATTAATTAATGATATAATATTAAGCTCTTTCATTTTATATTACCTTAAAATGTACTCGTTGGATATAAATCATAAATATTATTCTAGTATCATTAAAATTATGTAAATTTACTTTCAGGATGTATTCTATTTTTTTTATAAGATTCTGAGCTTTTATACGAACTGAATGAAATATTGAAGTAAAGCATAGTTAAAAATTCAGTTCTTTTAATCTCAGTAAAGCTATTTTTCAGGCCTAGGAAAGGTAACTTTTGCACAGTTGTTCCTAAAATAATTGCCTGGTAATTACATTACATGTGGGGGGAATTACCTGTTGTTTGTAATAACCTGCAAGAATTTAGTAAAGGGACGACAGGTTACAATGGACTGCAAAAAATCTATAAAATATTATAAAAATCGAAGACCATTCGAATGCGGATCTAACACTTTTTAGTTTATAAATGGATTAAACTACCAAAAGATTTATAAAAATATTTCATATTGCTCGATGTTATTTACACGTACTATGATTTAAAATAAAAAAAAATTCGATCGCAGTGTTTTTGATCATTTGTCACTAAACGTGAAATCATGGCAATACAATAATGACAGAATTTTAAATTAAAATTCCCAAAAAAATTAAATGTATGTAATTATTCTTTGCAACTGATACTTGTATATAATTGGATGTACCAGGCTTCACTAAGAACTAACCGTAAGGTTTTACTTTGAAAGGCTTGTAATTTTTTTATGTGAGTCTTCGCAGCGGTACTCCAAATGGTACTTGCGTACATAAAAACTGGTCGAGTAATTTAAGTAAAGAGAAGAGCTTTGTTTCTAATTAACAGATGGCTTTTTCGGGTTAATAAGAGGGTAAAGTTGGGATCTGACGCTCTTTGCTTTATTGAGAGTATTCTCAATGTGAAGATGCCGGAGTAGTTTTGAATCAAGCATCACCTAGATAATTATATGAGTTTGACCAGGGAATATAATCGTCAAAGAGTTTTAAATTAATGGAAGGGTACGGAAGTCCGGAGCGTGTGAATATCATGGAAGCATATTTAGCGACATTAATTTTGATTTTCCAAGTAATGAGCCAGCGCTTAAGGCTTGAGAGATAATTATGAATGTTTTGAACCAATTTATTCAATTGTTTGCGCTTGGAAAGGATAGCTGTGTCATTTGCATAAAGTGCTAGAGTGACCCTGGGTGATTTTGGTATGTCATTAATGAGAATTTTGAACAAAAAGGGCGCTAAAAGACTACCTTGTGGCTGGGCGTTGAAATGAGAGAATTAACTCGTACTGAGAAAGAACGATTAGTGAGATAAGAGTTAATTATGTGAATAAGTTGAGCCGAAATATCAAGTCGCATAAGCTTGTTTATGATTCCCATATGCCAGGTCCTATCAAATGCTTTGGCGATGTCAAGAAAAAGTACTCCAGTAAGCATTTTGCTACGAAAGCCTTCGTGAATGAACTCCATTGTCATCAGAAGCTGCTGCTTTGTGCAGTGCTTTGCTCGGAAACCAAATTCTTCGTCAATAAGGACTTTTTACAGGCGGTTAAGTAGCACCAATTCGTATATCTTAGTTAAACTGAAGCTGATATCTCTCTCTTCGGCTTTAAATAGTTATAACCGGCCTTGCGAGATAGTTCTAGCATTTTCTGATTCTTGAGATTTCTGGAAAGCAATAAATGGATGAAATTACAGTTACAGCTAACACAGTAGTCAATTACATTTATTCAGTTTAAATACAAATAACCGAGATAAACTTTTATTCAATGTTAAATGCACGTCCTCCTGTACTTTTACTTTTCAGGCATAGCTTTCTCTTAACACTCATCTCGCGCAAACGGAGAAATAAAATAATTTTAATTATAATTCTACTAAAAATAGCTATCTAAATACAAAATTCGTAATAATATAAAGAAGGATGATGTTGCAGATTATGTTGCAGAAAGATGAGAGGGCGAAGATTTCAGGTGACAAGCTGAGCTTCAATCGGGATTTAATCTTTATATGCAGAAAGTGAAGGCCTCAAGTGAGACAAGAGAAATTTGACAGAACATTTAAATTGTCTTCCGAATTCTTGTTGTGGGGCAAGCAGCCGTAAATGATCTCTTTTAAATGCTTTAGTGTATTTTAATATAATTATGTATTATATTGAGAAAGGTAGTTATTATTAGCAGGTTTGAACGTCATGAATTATCCCGAATTAGGATTAAACACGAAGACTTACTTCGGATCATACGATTCTTCATCTGCAAAGTAATGTACAAAGAACTGGGTTTTGTTCCGAAGTTATAGAGGAAAAAAGAACTTGGGACAAGGAAACCTAAAAATAAACAGTGCTCTTGCCAAAAATCGAATACAGACTGTTCCATGTGTTATTGCGATGTACCGTCAGCTTGAAATGATGTTTAATACACCAGAATAGCACATTGGAAGAGTGCTCTAATTTGTTGGAAAGTTAAATGATCAAAATATGCAGTTTTAATAAATTACATTTTAATATAGTATTATTAATATTAACATACCACACGTATAATAAATTCTTAAAGCGAATTAATATAGATACTATTTAGATCTATTAAAAATAAAATATTTTTCATTTCTAAATTTAAAATCTTTTCAGTTATGGCGGTGGTACAAAACCTTGGGGTGCGTCAGGAATGAACCAGTTTCAGACACCAAGAACAGATGATGGTATGATTGAAGTCATTGGACTCACCACCTATCAATTGGTAAATATTATTCTATTCTCTGATATAATGGTTTCTTTCGTTACCATAAATCGCAGTTTTAATGAAGTTTTCTTAAATTTTTAAAAGTAATCATTATTAAGCATTTTAAATCAAAGCAACTAAACAGTTTCAGTTCGACTCCTAAATTCGGACGATTTACATAAATAATTTTTTGAAACTTCTGTATTCAGCAATATAAGATCGGATCTGAAAATACTGCTGGTATAATGCGTTAATCTGAAATAATTTAGGAAACTGTGATATTTGTAGTTTAAATAATTTTATGGTAAATTTTACAGTGAAAGAATACTTTTAAATGATTCAGAGAATTTTGTTAAAATGTGAAACAAAAGTAGTCTGCTACATTTTATGTTTGACTAGAAAGAAGATAGTTGCATAAAGTTATAATTAGAAAAATTCGGTTAATTCAACGGTGTCTAATATATATTTGGGATTAATGACAGACATTTTTTATAAATTAAATATAAAAAAGCTTTACTATGCCACTAACGGGTATGCAGGAATTTCATGAAATATCCAGCTTTTTAGAGATTTTGAACTGTTATTACACATTTTTGAATTCATGACGTTACCTGGATAAAAGCATTTAAATTTTAAACTTTGAATAATGACGCAAGCTTAGCTATGTAGATATTTTCTCTTGACATACTTGCTGTCATTATTAGGTATCCGTTTATGTATTATTATTATTATTATTATTATTATTACCAGAGGTGTTACTTGTGTCAAAAACTCATTTTTTGTCGGTATCACTTTTGTGCCCGAATAACTTTTCAAATGTTGCCGCTAAATGTTATCGCAATGTATTATTTAAAAATTGAAAAGTAAATAATTAAAAATCTGTATGCATGTAATGTAGTTTCTTCGAATTGTGGAAAACGACGGCACCTAGAGCACCGAAATTAAAATTTAAAACCTGAACACAGGCTCCTCGAAGACTGAATTTTGAATTTCAAAATTTTATTCATTTTTTTATTTATTTCATAATTTGTACAGATTTAGCGAAATTTGTTTTAACAAACTTAATCATTTGAAAGAGATCAGCAGCTGTTCAAAATAATTTTTTTTTCCTCCAGCACGGAATGTTGTCATCGTGTTGCCATTCAATATAGAGTAAGATTCATAATATAATGAATATAAAGATTATATAAATTCTGTTTCTGACAGATCAAAACTCATGACAGTGCACGCAGAAATTAGCCAGCTGAAAACTAAATATGGTTTAAACAGCATTTAATACTCACAGTTCCAATTAAGAATTTGCCCTATTTAAGTTCCTTATTAATTTCTTTTTCCCCAAACTAATTTATGTCTCCTTTTCAATCGAACTTAAGACAGGCATCAAAAATAGAAAATAAATTGAAAGGAACGAGAAGCGTAACTTATTAGAAGTAAAAAATAACCTCCACAATGATTAAAGATGCGCTTGGTTAAATTAAAAAAAATTATTTTACGCGAAGCTAATTATCAAACTCAAATGACAACTAAAATTTTTAGGTGTATAAATATACAGTATCTCAGTAAATACCCCCACTGGCAACTGAAGACTGAGCTCTAAACCAGAAATCTCTACTGCAAAACATATATTGCAGGAGAAATTATTACTTTTCCAGAGGATGGAGGCACGATCAATGTGTGATCTGCAAATCAGGTTATCCCTACATAGAATTCAATATACTTAATTCGAAATTATTTATTATTTATTCGAAATTATGTATTATTTATTCGAAATTATTTATTATGATTTTCATCAGCTTACTCTAAATACCAAACGTAAGCTTAACATCAGTTTAAATATGATTCATTCTTTCAGCCTTTATTACAAGCTGGAGGTCATGGTTCTCCAATTGCTCAATGTCGCCGTGCCAAATTAGAAACTTCTTGCACCATTCCTGTTCAAGTGGATGGCGAACCGTGTAAACTCTTACCATCTGTAATAGAGATTGAGCTCTTAAATACAGTTAATATGATTGCTAAAACAAAGGTAATTTTCTCAGTTTTGTATAAGTAGATAAATTCTTAACTTTTACGTTAATTTTATTTATTATTCGGCATGTATTGCATTATTTAATGCCTTATATCTCTTTGATATGAAAGCTAGATTATTGACAAGATATTTCTCATGTTATATACTAGAAACAAGGGGTGCAGTATTCACCATTGAGAGTGCCTCACCTAAAAATAGTTAGAATAAACAGCAGAAAAGCTGCCTTACTTTCTGACAACTTATACCTACTCTCAGTATAATCGCATTAAAAATAGTTTAGAAGCATCATATCATATTAAAACATTGCTTATAGGATTACATGCAAAAAATAATTTAGACTTAAGATATTGCTTTTGAAAGTGCCTACAAAACATATTATCATATCCAAACACTGAAGTTTAAAGTTTGTTATTATCAAGGCTTTGACCGCATAGCACAAGGATTGATGAAGTATTTTAATATGTGAGAAATGCTAATATTAGAATTCAGGAAGAAGGTAATTAATGAATTGCTGATTCTTTCGGCTATCAGTGATTTCGCTTCATTAAACAAGATCATTATTTAAAGTGACTAACAGGTAGCACTATACGACATCAACTGCTGCAGGTTTGAATGCTTACTGTTGCTCTCTTTGTCTTCTAAAGACATCACTGCGTGTTCAAGAGTATCGGAAGTGATACGGATATAGACATATTCATAAAGCAGACATGTATACTGGGTCAAAAATAAAGATTATATCTTCAAGCATAAGGCCCGATTAATTCTTTTATCATCATGGGGCGAATTATTCATTCCGAAATTTGATCATCTCTTATATCTGATAATTTTACAAAGATAAAGTGTATTAATATTCCATTATGATAGGCCTCATGTACATAAGGGATACCATTGGGCAATATGCTACTTCTTTTTAATGTTCTTCCAAGGATCAATTAGTTAATGCCAAATATTCTCGAAGCACATTTCTCAGCATAACACTTGTTAATCAGTGATATTTTCCGTCGTTTATTTCCTTATGAAATAATACGGTTACGAATTTGTATAATATAACATGAAAAGCCTCTGAAAAAGGGAAGCTTCTTGGAAAAATAGACTACAGGGGCAAGTCTATTTAACACTGAGGTAAATGACTATCTCGCTACATTGGCAGGATACCGCCAAGCTGGCGATGGTTTTGGCGACTAATTTTTGTTGCCAAATTTAGAGAGAAATTGCCAAACTTGGTGATCATTTGGCAACATTTTGGTACGGTTCCTGTGCGACTGTAATTGGCATTGTAATTGATCCTTACATGTAGATATAACCGTACCCAGCCCTTATGTTTAACTTTAACCGTATATGACTTCCAGTAATTTCGAGAAATGAAAAGTACTGGAAATTTCTCGTCGGCCGAGGGAAAACTTTATAAGACAGGAGAGTTCTCAATTTGAGTTCAAAGTTGATTTGGGAGTACTGAGAGATATCCGTGACAACTTCTTTCTATGAGCTTTGCATTGCGTTGTGTTTAACGTTCTTAGTAGTTTATCCACTGATTGTGCTCGGTCATATTGAGAAGAGCGGCACCAGTACTTTTGTGGAACGTTCCAGAGCTGTGAAGATTCGCTTTTGAGAAAATAAATTTTATCAAACTATCATCGGTTCTGTTAGCATACAATCCATTATGAACCCGTACGTACGCAACAATACTTATATTCGGTTTGATCAAAAATAGATGATGCAAAAAGACCAAACAGAGACCAAATCTTAAGACACAATAACACGCCGAATATGGCGGTTTTGCAGCTGAGGAGGGTTGTTCGGTAAAACCATCGAAACTAGTCCTGTGGAAATTTTGTAAATAAAACGCTGATTTTTGTTGTTTGTCTTCTGAATAGACCAAATCTATTTATAGTAATTTTTTATTCAGCTAACAAAATGTTGAAATCGTTACTTTAATGCATGTAATAGAAATATCAGCACAATTAATTTGCTTCACATTCGCGCAGCTTTTTGGGAATGCCCGTTCTAATGCAGTTAATGAAAGGCAGAAACAAAGACAAAATACTTAGACTAAGTTGACGTCGGAAAACTTAAAAACAATATTTTATTCGTAGTTTAACTTTATTCGTATTAGTTTATTCGTATTTAAGTTTATTCGTAGTAATTAAACTGTTATTTAAATCTTATATAATATAATTTTTGAACAATCTTAAGTAAAGGATTTAATTTTTTTTTCATGCAACCTAGAGGAGAGAGACTTCTACAAAAAAGTAAGTTATTCATCCATAAAAAAGAATTTCAAAGATTTACGTGATGAATTCCAGAAATGTAGTATGCAAGGCTTTGAAAGAACTTGCTGCTTCAAGCATTTGAAAAGCTTTTACCATTGGCTCCACTTTATTTTATTTATTTTGTTACTGCCAAAGCTATTATGCGATCTGAATAAAAGAGAAGACACACGTTTTATTCTTCGGTAACAGGTCACGTTTCAGTTTATTTCAGCAGAATTTATCCTATTTATTACTTTTAACTTTTTTAGATGTATTTTTGAGAAAAGGGAAAGGTGGAAAAACACTTAGATTTTGAAGAGTAATAGCGACTTAGTTTTACGTTTTTTTCCTTTAAAATTTCCTATCTTTTATCTTATTAATGTTTAGCTTTGAAGCTAAACATTAATAAACAATTTTAATTGAGTTTCTTTTAAATATGTTAAAGGAAAAAATGGTGATTCATTGAAAAAATATTCAAATATCCTTTTATTTTAATTAACACACTCGCTACAGAATTACTATATTGCTGTCACCGTTAATTCTGGTAAAGAAAAAAAGGCATAAATATATATCACCTATTATTTGTCATACTCTATGTCTAAAATCACAGAAATACAGCGAAGTTTTAGAAGTGGAATAAGAAGATAAAGAACAAAATGTACAGTTTTACAGAGTATTTTTCTGACAAATTATATTGTTCCTTCAAATTTAAAATACTTTAACAGCAATAACTACAAATATGAAAAAGTGTATAATCTGTAAAATTGGATTTGACCGCAAATATTTTTCTATATTAATAACCTAAATGTTTGTGTGTATTACAAAATGTGAAGAAATGTAAATATTTATATTTTTATTGTTTAATTAATATTATAATGAGTATGTATTATTATTAAATGAAAAGAACGTATATTGTTTGCTTTAAAAGTAGAAATGCATTAATTATGAAAATTATGCTAATCGAGAAGAAATGCATTTATTATGAGCAATATGTTAATCTATCAACCTTAGTATTAATAAAATGCAGTGTTATGAATGTAATAATGTATAATTGGCCGAATGCATATAGATCTTCGATTGATAAGCTATGACTGTGAAAGAAAAATATTCAAATAAAAATACGATTTATCTCTTGACTAGAAAGATACGAAGCAAGATAGCCTATTGCTAGATATCCGCAGATTTATTTCAAAGTGTATTACAGAGTTAGGAAACCTTAAACCTTATACAGAGTAATTCAAAAACACCTAGCGCAAATGTAGAGACCGAAATAAGCAGATTTTGTAATGGAATGTGTGTGTGGAAATGCAGCATTCAGGTGGTACAGGTCGCTGGTTTAACAGCAGATAAAAGATTTTTGCTGGCCCAGATTATCATTCTCCGAGCGGCATGTATCGCTACACTAAATCAGAACTCGCGAACATTCTTTTTTTAAGAATAAAATGAACACTAAGTAGCTGCTCAAAGGAAATAACCTGGAATCATTTTTATACACCTTTCAAAAGTAGTTGCTATGTTTTAACCGCAGCCTCATGCAATAAAATGCATGTCGGCGAGCTTCAGGTTTCTTTGTTTTACATCTCTAAGTTCGTTCGCAGAATGACAATTCAGGCCAGGAGATTGAAATTAAATACCACTTAACTAAACTCTGTGTCACCTCAACATATCATTTCTGTGCACACTTTCCGTTAAAAAATATGTTTATTTTATGATAAATATATGATTTATTTTATGATTTTTTTATATAATTTATAACGTTGCGTGCCTCTAACTAGCACGCAACCTAGAGGTGACTGTGAAAGCTTGTATAAACCACAGAGTCTTATAAAGGGTGTAAGTCCCTTTTTATTCAACGTACTAAATTACAATTGCGTCCTCTTGACGCTTACAAACTGTGCCAACTAGGCAGTCAAATAAAAATAAAAACCTGAAAAGAAAGTAAAGACAATATTCTAACTACGAGGCTCTCTAAAATAACTAACTCACCGCGTTTTACAAATACCGCAGCTAATTCAGCAGACTTGAAGCTCACTGGAACAATTGCAACTACTTCCCGCCAAGCACATAGGCCGCAACGCGGGGTTCTTTAATTCTCGATTTCTACCTCCGCGCTCGCGAAGTAAGAATAACTCTCTCACCGAACTCGTTTCCTTCTATTTAAATCATACTACTTCCGCTGATAATTTGAATGCTTGCGCGTTCTACTCAAATTTACATATTCTGGCATTGGCAGTTCCAGGGGAAAGTAAGGCTTGACAGGAAAGATAGTTTAAACTTAAAATAAATGTTAGTTAAAATAAATATAAACCCTACATTTGCCGCTGCCAGAATTTGGAAAACTTGGAAGCAGGTCCTACAAACGATCTGTTGTAAGTTTATCTAATTCTGAACTAACTGGTGAAAGCCTCGTTTACACAAAATAATCTTATGTAACAATTATATATTAAAATTCTGTTAGTCGTTAGAAAGCTTTCTTCTTACAGCAACTTTTCCTGGACTTCATCAATCAATCTTGGTCTTTCCTTCCAGCATCTGGAAGGAATAAGTATCAGTATCTTTCTACATACATTATAATTTACACTTTCTTGACACAATAAATTTTTGTTTTTAAACGATTCGTTTTTCTTAGTTATTGCTCACTTCACATTCATTCAATTTTTCAAGCATTAATTTAACTTTACCCTGGCTCTCCACCGTGTGTGGTGTCAAACGGGAATATTCGTGTTTTAGTCTTACAACACTTCCCCTAACCACCATGATTTGTTAGAATTCAACAACCAAATAGACACACCTTACTCGACATTCTACAACTCAATGAGCTACTTTAATATTCTTAAAAATTCAAATGTAGGTGGAGAACCCTACGAAACACATTCATTCTAACTTCCCCCTCATTCATCTTTAAACATGCAGGCTTTCGCTCTAAAGCATGACTTTACAGTTTAATACTTAAATTTTGACTTCATTGCTTTTAAGCATTCACTTTTAGCATCTACAATTTTATGCTTCTAGACTAAATTCTACTTTTACATAACATGCAAGTATTTACATACATTTACAAAAGTTTAATACATATGCTTTTTACAATTTACCATAAAATGAATAAGAGAAAATAAATTTTTACTTTACTCATTCTTCGCCAAGCTGGCGGCACTGGAACTAAAATTCTTATTAGTACAAGAATACGAAGTTATTTTTATCTCCGGCCAAATTTTGGCTTTAACATAACAGAATTAGTCTTTCGACCAACAGAAAATGCTTGTTTTTAGCTTTTACACTTAAAGAAAATAATACTTTTGCCTTAGCTAAATAAAGTAAAACAAAACTACGTCTCAACCGAGACATATTGACTTTCGTCAAAACATAGAACTTCGTACTTATGCATAACATTTCGGAACAAAAGAGAAAAAAAAATTATAGAAGGTTTTAACTTATCTTTGAGTTTTCGATGCTTGAAACTCCGTCATCCGTTTTTGACAAAATTGATCCCAAGTTAGAGGTGTCATGGATGTCAATCTTCTCCTTATTGATCGCCGAGTGTCGTCCCCGTTGCTCTTTCTTTTGCGTCCTCTACATGCTGGCCTCTTGACGGAGTAATCGTCTGGTTGTTGGCCTTTCCGTTTCTGCCTGGGACGGCTGGTGTTGACGTCCTCCGGTCTGGAGTCCTTCTTGAATTTCTTCTGTTCGTCGTATTTTTGTGCTTCCTGTTGGCGTTTCAGTTTCCGGAACGGCGGCCTTGCTGGCACCTGACTCTGTGGCCGTGTGCGCGTTCTCCTTGATGTGTAATTTCACCTGCCATCTTTTATAGGTGGTGTTTTCGTCTTTACCACGGTTTCTTTACCCGGTTCATCTGTATTTTTGTTTTTCTTAAACGCCGGAGTTTGAAAATCCTTTTTTCTTTTTGATACCGACGTCCGGGTTGTAGAAGTGCTAGGTCTCTCTTCAGTTCTCCGTTTCTTGGGTGGTGGAATAGTTGTTGCAGTCTCTGGCCCTTCTATTTCGTTTAGACTTGAGTCCTGCAAGAAACTTTTAAGGATTTCAAAATCATTTGGATTATAGTATTTTTTCACCTGGTCGGGACTTGCTTTACAGATTTTCCCTCTCTCGTTTTTAAGATATAAGACTACTCCTTTGATTTCCTGAATTACATAGGGGCCTTCAAACTTTGGAGCTAGCTTTGCCATAAAATTGTCTGGGGCACTTGATAAAGAAAATTTCCGTTTCAATACTTTATCCCCAACTTTAAAATCTGCTTCACGGCGTTTTCTATCATAATAAATTTTCTGCCTATTTCTTGCCGTATCCGAAGTTTTAAGCGCCTGATCAATTAGTTTTTGCACGTCCTTTTGTCTAAATTCCTGCTCTCTTTGTTGCACAAAGAATAATTTATCTAAAGGCGTAATTAACTTTCTGCCTAAAAATAATTCTGCTGGAGTTTTTCCCGTAGTATCATGATGTGCTGTTCTTAAAGCATAAGCTAATTCATTTATGTAGCCATCCCAGCGCTTGTGATGTGTGCTAACGTAACTGCGAATTATTTTTACAATGTTTTTATTAACTTTTTCTGCTATGTTAGCCTGTGGTCTATACGGAACCATTTTGATATGGCGTATACCAAGTCCATTGCATATGTTTTCAAATATTTGACTAATGAATTGTTTTCCGTTATCGCTAATGACTTTTATCGGTGCACCGTATTTTAAAATGTATCTGTGTAAGAATGCATCTGCGACTGTTTTGGCTGACGCGCGTTTAAGTGGAACAATTTCTATCCATTTTGAAAAATGATCTACTATTACTAAAAGAAAACGATTTTTATTTAACTCGCTCTGGGGGAAGGGACCAAGGAGATCTATGCCTAAAATTTCATTCGGAAATGTAGCGCGAATGCTATTTAAGTACCCGGCCGGGCTGTAATTAATATCATTTATTAACTGACATTGATTGCAGGACCTGACATACGCCGTTACTATTTTGTATAATTGCGGGAAATATACCGCCTCGCGTACCCTTTTTAAAGTCTTTCTGACCCCGAGGTGGCCCGCTGTTTTTTTTTTCGTGCAACTCCTTCAAAATGCTTAATCGAAGCGAGGCTGGGATGACTGGCTTATACTCAAGATTTTCGTTTGTTGTTTTCGTATAGAATAATAAATTATCTATTATTTCATAGTTTTTTGCTCTATTTCTTATCGCATCGATATCTGTGTGCTCAAAGCTTTCGGGGTCTTTCAAATAAGCATAGATATTTCCAAATTCAGGATCAGCTTTCAGTTCAGTAATAACCGTATCTCTAGAATCTAAAATTTTTGAAGTCAACACAGCGCATTTAAGTTCATTGCCTTCATCGTCCAGTTTTATACGAGAAAGTGCGTCAGCTACATTGTTTTCCTTACCCGGTTTATATTTTATTGTGATATTATATTCTTGGAGTTTTAAAGCCCATCTTATTAACCTGGGCGTTAGGTTTTTTCCCGAGCAAAGTCAACCAACAGCCGCATGATCCGAAAAGACTGTTACTGACGATTTGCCGAAATAAACTCGAAATTTGTGTACAGCCATTAATACGGCTAATGTTTCTCTTTCTGTAGCTGTATAATTCCTTTGTGTTTGATTCAATGTTTTACTAAAAAATGCCAGCGGATGGTTATTTTGCATAAGAACCGCCCCCACCGCATAGTCTGATGCATCTGCCGCAATTTCCAGGTTTTCGTCCCCCTCAGGGAATTTTAAAACAGGGGCATTAATAAGCGCTTCTTTTAATCTTTTAAAAGCTGTGTTAGCTTCAGCTGTCCACGTAAATTTACTCTTTTTTCTTTTGATTACTAAGAGTGGTTCAACAATATTAGCGAAATCTTTTATGAAAGATCGATAGTAAGAACATAGTCCAAGGAAAGACGAAAGTTTCTTGGCGGTGTTGGGCGGTGGGAAATTCTTAATAGCTTTTATTTTTGAATCTTGCGTTTCTATACCCTTTTGCGAAATTTTATAACCGAGATATTTAAGTTCTTTAGTTGCGAACTTGCATTTTGAGGCGTTAATTGTAAGACCGGCCTCTTTTAATAATTTAAAAACTTGTTCGAGGTCATTAACGTGTTGTTCCAACGTACTACTCGTTATAATTATATCATCTAGAGAAATTAAAGTTGATTTTCCTAGGACAGGCTTTAGAACAATGTCCATAGCTCTCTGGAATGTTGATGGGGCCCCACACAACCCAAAAGGCATGCGTAAAAATGCATAAGTGCCCGATTTTGTTATAAACGCGGTTTTATGTATATCTTCGGGTCTCATAGCTATTTGATAGTAGCCAGACGTTAAGTCCAAAGTAGACATATATCTCGTCGATTTGATCTGTCTAATGATCTCGTCTATAACCGGCAAAGGGTAAACTGGGAATTTAGTTATGCTATTTAGTTTTCTATAATCGATAGCAAACCTCCAAGCCCTTTTATCCGAAGGAGGAAACTCGTTCTTTTTCCTACATAGTACGACTGGACTCGCGTATTCACTATTTATGGGCGTTATTATTTTATTCTTTAACATCTCCTGAATATGTTCTTCGATGATTACGTCTTTTTGTTTGTCATAGCGGTAAGGTTTAGTCCTACAAGGTTTTTCGGCATTTCATTGAATCTTGTGAGTCACGATCTGACAGTTTCCCGGTTTTTCTGAAAACAAATGAGAAAAATTACTCACCACTTGCTGTATTGCTTTACTTTCCTGGTATTTCAAATGGCTAAGGTCCAATTCAGGTGTCTCCGCAGGTTCCACCACCCTCTGGTCCATCTCCAGCACCACGGAACTATCTTGAAAATTTAATTTGGCCCTCGCGGCCCTTAAAAAGTCCATACCTAAAATAAGAGAGTGTTGGAGGTGTTTCACCACAAAAATTAATACTTTGAGATTTTCCTCTTTTACCTGTATGTTTAATGATACTTTGCCGATGCAGTGACATGTTTTTCCTTGCGCCGCTATAATTTCCGTATTTCTGGTTTTGAATAGTCGTATCCTATAAAAATTCTTTTTGAAGAACTTTTCACTCATGAAATTTCCTTCTGCCCCTGTATCGATGAGGGCTTCTACTGGTACATCGCCAACCAGGACTTGTATAATTGGTAGCTGTAAGTTTTTTACTATGACTGTATTTAGATGTCTATTTGAGGGTTTTTCTAAAACTTCCGGGGTCTGGACCCTCCCTTTCACAGGCCCCTCTAGTCGTTTAAAGCTTTCCTTTCAATCTGTGTCTTCTGGGTACGCGGATGCTTATTTTCAAATTTTCTTTTTGGGCCTTGACCTTCGAGTTTCGATGCGTTAGCTTGATATTTCTTTCCCCCATATGAGCGATTTCCATTTCTTGTTTCCTTCTTCCTTCTGGTACTTTGAGAATATGTTTCCCCTCTCGCTCTTTCCGCGATTCTGCGATTTTGAAACTTCACCGCCAATTCGAAAAGTTCCTGCAATGTGGTTGGGTTTCTAATTTCAAAGTAGTCTTGGACAGCGGGTAACAATCTTGGTAATATTATTTCAATTATCTCCGCATCGGGTTTTTTCCCATACAACATATCCGTTAGTTTGATTTTTCGTAAAATAAAGTCCGTCAATTGTGCTGTATCCCGTTGATAGAAACTATATAGCTGGGCTTCCAGCCGTGCGCGATCTTTCACTATGGGGAAGGCCTTTACTAACGATTTTTTGAAATTTTCAAATGTATACGTCGGGCTTCCAAATTCACCTAGAAGAAATTTGCCTATATTTTTCCACCATAGCGCGGCCTGTCCTCTTAGTGCTGATGTGGCAATAGCAACTTTTTGTCTTTCAGGCACAGGATAGAGCTGAAAGTGGTTTTCTATACCTTCTAAAAATACGGACACCGAATTTTTTCCGTCGAAATAGACGTTTGGCTTGATTGATGCTCTCAAAGTCTGGACCAGGTATCCAAATCCTTCTAACTGAGTTGTCATTTCTTGGTGTTGTCCAGCGGCTTCCATCCAGTTTTCGGCCATTTCAGTTCGATAAGTGTTCGGGCGCCAATATAACGTTGCGCGCCTCTAACTAGCACGCAACCTAGAGGTGACTGTGAAAGCTTGTATAAACCACAGAGTCTTATAAAGGGTTTAAGTCCCTTTTTATTCAACGTACTAAATTACAATTGCGTCCTCTTGACGCTTACAAACTGTGCCAACTAGGCAGTCAAATAAAAATAAAAACCTGAAAAGAAAGTAAAGACAATATTCTAACTACGAGGCTCTCTAAAATAACTAACTCACCGCGTTTTACAAATACCGCAGCTAATTCAGCAGACTTGAAGCTCACTGGAACAATTGCAACTACTTCCCGCCAAGCACATAGGCCGCAACGCGGGGTTCTTTAATTCTCGATTTCTACCTCCGCGCTCGCGAAGTAAGAATAACTCTCTCACCGAACTCGTTTCCTTCTATTTAAATCATACTACTTCCGCTGATAATTTGAATGCTTGCGCGTTCTACTCAAATTTACATATTCTGGCATTGGCAATTCCAGGGGAAAGTAAGGCTTGACAGGAAAGATAGTTTAAACTTAAAATAAATGTTAGTTAAAATAAATATAAACCCTACAAATTTATAATAATATCCATACACACATTATTATATAAGAAACTATCCTTTGCTATCCTAAGTTGTTTGGTAATAAAATATCTTACTTACATTAATTACATGACTCAAACTATGTTGAGAATGTGTCCCTAAATTATACGCACTTATTTGTTCACAAATGGATCCAAGATCTGGTTCTGGTCTGAGAATGTACACAAATGTTCAGATTAAATGTTACTTAGTTATAGTCACTTAAGTTGATGTTATATAGACCATGCTAAAAAAAAAGATATATATAGTACATATATATAAGTATAGTACTATAGAAATTATATATATATGTGTGTGTGTGTATGTGTGTGTGCGTGTCTATATATATAATTATACAAAGATTATAAGTAGAAATTAATAATTTATAAATTTTAATTTTTTCTCTTCGTTCATATTTTTCCTATACACAAATTAGGAGTGTGAGAAATTTTGTATTTTGTTTTATGTCTTTCTTGAAATACTTATTAAGCTAGTAAAAAGCATATGAAAATCCTTAATAAAACGTTTATTGCTGAAATTTAAGTATTGAATGATTTGTTTAATCATATTTATGTTGAAATGTTTAACATTTGTATATATTTGTGTTGAAATGTTTGTATTTATATTGTGATATTTGTGTACATTACCGAATATGTATGATTTTTTGCCCAGTTTTTCCCTGTAATGCTTTTATTGTAAACATGATAAGAAAAGTTTGCTTAAATTTAACTTCATATTATTATTCTTGCAAAAAAGTGTAATAATTTAACGAAACACATGTTCTAATAAAGCGCTGAAGTTCTTTCAGTTTTGTTGCAGATAGTGGTCTTGTTTCTGTTATATTATTTGCTTTCTTTTCTAATTAATATTTTGAAATATATCAATTTAAATTAGCTTAGATTAACTGGAGTTACAAGCCATTAGCATAATGGATTTTCATATGATATATATAAAAATAGTAAACAGTTAATAAAACAGGAAAATCAACGACAACCTTGTATTCGGCGTAGATTTTTGTAAAACCGCAATCGATTTCGAGGGCAAAATGGGCCCCCCTTCGTCAGGAGCAAAATATTTTGCCTAATCCAAACAGGAGGAAATTTCTCAAAAATGTCGGTTCGTAGCAAAATTCAAGACGCAAGAAAAACACGCTGACGTGGGAAATAAAACAGGCAAATCGACAACCTTATATTTGGCATAGATTTTGTAAAATCCCAATCGAGTAGGAATCGTGTGCATGTAAAATCCCAATCGAGTAGGAATCGTGTGCATGTAAAATCCCACTCGAAATCGATTGGGATTTTACAAAATCTACGCCGAATACAAGATTGTCGATTTGCCTGTTTTATTTTCCACGTCAGCGTGATTCTCTTGCGTCTAGTAAACACTTAATTTAATAAAGCAAAAGCTTTGAAATCCTTTTAGTCTAACTATGTGAGTGTTTCATTTATCATCATTAAACCTTAAAAAGGAATAAAACGAAAGCTCGATTTATTTTACATTTCAAAATAACCATTAAATTATTTTTGGTTTAATTTTTAGAAGGAGAGCAGTTTAAAATTCTGAAGAATTAACAGTAAAATTAAGCATCTATTGGTTTTGCAATTTGTTTAAAATGATTTTCATATTCAAATTATGAAGCATTTTTTATTTTAGGGAAAGCGTCGAAAAAAATAGTCTTCCTGTAAAAAGTATATTACTACAGCACTATGAAACTGAGCATCATCGCAAAGGTGCATTAGAGGATAAAGGTTAGTATTATTCTACATTAATATTTTATGACCTGCTAATTTTTATTTTCTACATGAGCATTACAAAGACAGCATCAAAACCAAATGTGCTGCCATTACTGATCTTAAAAGAACGCGTTTAATCAGTTCCCTTTGCAATTAATTATAGCCAAATATTAATCTCTAGTATGATATTAATTAATTTTAATAAGTATAAAAATAGGATATTTATATGCACAAATTAATATCTTTGTATGAAACATTTTGAATTAAAACAGAGAAAATAATAAACCTAAAGATAAATTATCCCTATTTTCTCTGTAATATAAAGCGATATTTAATTCATTTATACTATTTTATTATTATACTAACAGATTTTCGTTTATGAGCTTCTATTTCTTAAGCTTTGGATAAAACTTAAAAGCCTGATAGAAGTTCGTAGGGCAATTTTCGTCGGAAAACGTGCTCAGAATGCTTTGAGAGCACTGCATTCGATTTCGCGTTTGAGAGATAAATAGCTGTTGTCATAGCAATTGGCTGGTACGGGCTCGTGGAAATGATGAGTTTTCATTAATTTTAAAGGAGAAAGTTTCGCAAACTTAGAATCTGCTAAAGAAATGTGAAGTTTATTAACCTGATGCTCATTTATATGCTTGAGAAGCCCAATAGTTAGACAGTCAAACTCTTAATATACATAGAAGTTACAATAAAGTACAAAATTAATTCTACCCAAAACAGAAATAGCCTCCACAAACTTTCCCTTCGTCTGACTGTTTGAAGAATCATAGAAAGCATCTTTTACTGCATCCATTTAAGAGCTATTCATGTGATATATTGCATCTGAAAATTGTTAACTAGTTTTTAAAGAATTATGAGGCAAACATTTTCATGAAGGGACATTATTTAAACAAGTTCGATTAAATTATATGAAAACTACTATTTACGTATGATTTAGTTGAGCAATAAAGTTTTAAAAGAATCATTATAAGACCATTATATGGCCATTAAGAGGTTTAATAAAAATCCTTTCAATGCTTTGCCTAATCTGAGGAATGACCTTTTCCATGAAAGATGCGAATGCTTATTGTCAGCGTGATAGCTGGCTCGGACCTCATGTTATCTGTAGACTTATTTATTAATTATTTTTTGATTTTTGAAGTCTCAGTCAGCTAAATAAGCCATTTGATCCTGAGACTTCAAAAATCACTTATTATAAAATTTAAAGTAGAAATAAATAATTTTGCATGGCTTGTTATAGAAGCTATTTCGAAACTCGCGTTCCTTTGCTACAGAGCGGGTGATGGTATACGAATTACCGTATTTGCCGTATTAAGAAGACCCCCTTTATTAGACACATTTTTGAAGGATAAAAAACTTTATTACTGATCATTAAAATGAATTTACAGTATTTTAAATATAAATATAAATACAAAGTAATACTTTATGCAAATACCCAATCTATCTGGGAAAGAACAGCTTTTAACCTTCTTCGTCGAAACCCAAACACTCAACACCAGAACTAAATGAAGAGTCACTTAACACCTCTTTTAAATCAGCATCTGAGTCCTCATACAACAAATTGTTCTCTGTACCATCCAGTGCATTACTAATGTCATACTTCTTAAACGATTTAACCACTGTCTCTGCTTTCACAGCATCTCATGAAGCTTAGACCCATTCATAAACTTGCGAAATGCTAGGCCTCTTCCTTCTTCCTGAGTAAACTCAAAATGTAAAAACTGCAACCAGCTTGCATGCTATGTTATAGCGATGCCGACGTTGTTTTGAGCCATACCTTTGCCAACAAATTTAGGAAAATTGAAGAGTAGCAATTTCACACACTTAAAAGTCGTTCGCAAAAATTGGAACGTTTAAACGAACCCAGGTGTGATCGTCGATGACAGTACAGGCGTATTTACTAAACTCTACGTAACTGTAATATTCTCACACTCCGCAAGGGAACAAGAAAAAAATCGCATAACTCAGAATAGAGGAAATTAATGTAATTAAAAATTGTAAAAGGAATGTAATTAAAAATTGAGTATCGACGTATAAGACGCACCCCATTTTTCAGACCTATTTTCAAAGGAAAAAAGTGCGTCTTATACGCCGGCAAATACGGTTAATCCATACTAAAGTAAAGGGGCGATTCATCCCCAATACAAAATTAATATTTACTTAAAATTTAGAAATTATGAGCTCATATATTTGAAATAAAAACCCAAATGAAAGAATAGAAATTAATGAATTTATATCAATAAAACCATAGATAAGAAAACGAAATAACAGTGTCAGAGTGTAATAGTTAATGCAAGAAAATAAGATCCGTTTACCATTGTACAGGCTTGGGTATACAAATCAAAATCGTGTTATGCATCTATCTGGACCAGAAGCAGATCAAAGCAAAATTTTATATGAAAAGTAGAAAGTATATAAAGTATGTAATATTTTCTTATATATTTAAATGTCTAAATATTATGTATAAAGTAATATTTATATTTAGACATTTAAATATATAAGAAAATATTATCTTGAACACAATTTAAAATACAGGAACGTTAAAGGAGGGAAAACCAATGCTCATGTCCATTTTGCATAAAAATTTAGTTAAATAGAGAAGCATAAAGATAATGAACATCACATATTATAAAACAGAAGAAATATTTACAATCAGAATTAAATTCTACTTCTTTGTTAGAGATATTATTTTTTCTGTTTATTATTTTAGCTTTTTCTTTGGGCGAAATAAGTATAAGCCATGACGATGATCTGTCAGAAATTCGACAACAAATCAACAATCTTCTGAAAAAAAGGGATGACGGAGGCTCAGAGGAAAAAGAGAAAGTAATTGCCAGTGTTCATTACTTCTTTACGACTTTTAAAAATTTTTACTTATATATTTTTTAAATAATGATATCAAACTAGTGGGTCTGAAGGAATCATTATAAATTCTCTTTTTTATATCTTTAGCATCTACATAAAGCGTGTGGTATCTTTTAGATCGATGTATGTGTTTTGTTTTAACAGATTGATTACTAATGAACTCATATTACTATCTTCAAAATTACGTAACATTCAATAAGGTTGCAACAGTTTTTTCTAAAAATCTCTACATATTTTTGCGGAATCTGAGATTGCTCCTTTCTTCATGGTAAAAATTTTATCAAGCGATTTTGCTTAGTTAAAATTTAATAATATATTCTTGGTTAAAGAAAAATCGAAAGAAATTAATTATAAAATGAAAGCAAAAATGTTTCAAATACCATTAAAAGAAATAGATAGAAATTAAAATTTATTCATTAAAAATAATCATGGAAAGATTCAAGAAGACTTAATTAACAAACTGAAGAAATGGTTTAGATAATTTAACAAAAGAAAATTTGGAAGAATGATTAAGAAACCAGCAATGATTAGCGAAGAAAATTATATGAACTTGTCCTTTTTAAAGTATGAATAGAATATGTATAAAAAATGCTATAGAATATTTATAAAAAAGATATGAACCTAAAGTTTAATTTTGTATAATTTCAAGACTGGAACGCTTCTCTTACGTATCTTATAACAATTTTATTAGAATTTGTCATTCTTTAAAATATGTAGTTATAGTTTTAATAAGTTATGTGTGAATAAATGCATCATGATATGTATATTTTTAATAATCATCGTTTATTACTTTATCAACATTTTATTAGGTGTATTCTCAAATGTTCTTCACATAAATTAACAAATGTTAAATTTTGGAAATGAAACTGAATTACATGCAAATTTAAAAATTAATGGTGGCATCAAAAATTTCTAAGCTAAAAGATCTTTACTTCACCTTCAGTGAAGTTTTTTCCTGAATTAAACTCTCGAAAACGCAAAACAAGCCTCTAGGCATTAGCGATTGAATTTAGCAATCCTCAATGGAATCTTAAGATTCTATTAAATGCATATCTTTATATAGACTGATTATATGCATAACTAATCCTATTATAGAAATTTATTTACTAAAGGGATTAGCTGAATTTATGCTAATCATTAAACTGCGAAATTCATAACACATCATCCAGTTCTGAAGAATTTGAGTATTTCTTCACGATTAGAGCAAAAATTTGAGAAGTTTTATTTTTAAGTAATACTCATCAAAAGTGCTTATGTGTCAGAATTATATATTGAAATCATGCAGCATGAAAAATCAGCATTTAAGTCCTCCTTTGTTATGCTGTTCCTAATTCTTGTTTGCAATGTGCGAATGGCATCAAATGCTAATCATCTACCATATCCCAGCATTTTTTACCTTTCATGTAGTTTTGGGTTAGTTGTATGTTTCGCTTACGGAGAAGAAATTTTGATATCCAGCAGTGTAAAAATATCTAACTTTGAAAATATCTATAATGTTTTTAATGTGTGAAGATGAAAAACATGTCTTCCAACAAATGTTGTGTTGACTTTATTTGTACCTTTACAGAGCTTTAAGTTGTCAAGGATTAAATTATTCAGGCGGAGGGCGAATTTAAAAGTTGAGATCTTTCTGCCATACCATTGAATAAGATCTTTAATTTTCCTTCTAACGTGTTCACTATTCGTTGTTTATCCATGTAAATGAATGATTTTAAAAAACGCCACCGAATTTACTTAACGTAATTAATAAAAGACATTTGTAGCATCTTTATTGATGACTCGGCTTAGAAGCATATATAAATATGGCTTGCATATATTTAGAAACAATAGAAAATTATACCTGTGGTTATCCTTTTAATTTTTATCCCAGCGTCTTAAAGCTAAGATCTAAAAACTCATATTTAGGTAAACAATAAAAGTCAATGCTGATGCTTTTATTATTTGCTATCAGCTAGATAGCAGATATCGAAATATTAAAGGATTGAATACACACCAAAAACAAAACAACGCTTGTGTAATATTTCTTTATAAAATCTTTTATTTCAGAACAATGGAACTGAAAAACAGGATCCAATAACCCACAAATTAACCGAATGGTGGTTTCTTGATTGTAAGTATACTTCTGTTTTTTAAAATAAAATTACTCTTCATTTGTTTTCAACCTTTATAGAGGAATTAAATAAGTAGATAATAATGATTTATTAAACGAACTGCATACGATTAATTACGTTATTTTATTAAGTTAACAATTATTCCAATAGTTTAACTGGAAGCATGCAAGCAGTTCGTGGTAATAAATTTTCAGTGTTATAAATTATGTCCAGCTTCAATTCTTAGAAAGAACTTTCTCGATAAAGTTGCATTAAATTCTCGGAATACCATTTAAATCTATCTTGGTTATCGTGTTTCGCCAGAAGACCCATTTCGAAGAATATTTATACTCTTTCAACATGCATGGCTGTCTCAGGAGGCTATTTTTCAGAAAAGAGGGTTGGTGGCTGTCAGCCGCTTGGTCGGGTTAAATTTAATCAATCGCTCAGTGGCAATTTATGCTGCGACTAGAAAATCCATAGAGTCTATTTGCTACCCTCCAGCCGGCAAAGCGTTTCTCTAAGAAACTTCAGATTTCCACAGACTGCCAAGAGAAAGAGGTATTTTCTTTACTTGAATGCCGAAATGCCTCTATTATTTTATACCTGGATTTGTATGCTTTTAATATATTGTCTTAATTTATTGGACATATTAAATATGCACATACATACGCTTTCATAAAATCGTAGCGAAAATATTTTAGGTCATAAACCTTCTGACCAGCAAAACCGTGAGGGTTTTAAGAACATCGAGATAACAGAAACAAAGTTAAGAAATTCTTATTCGTTTCTTGGATTTGAAGATATAATAATATTCCTGTATTCGGTTAAATTTGCGGTGTTTGAATTACCAGAATTTACTTCGAACTAAAAGGTTTTTATAAATTTAAAAAAAAAAGTTGAGGTACTTTCTCCCTGCTTTCCGCTTGACTTCGTGGTGTAACTAGACGCACGCTGGACGCGTTTTCGGCAGGTCTGGGGTTCGAAATTTTGGGAACAAAATTGAGGATGTTTTTTCAGTTTCCTGATATCGAAAAATTCTGAAAGACTCTACAAGTAATATTGTTGCGTGCTTACGGGTTCGTAACAGATTTAATGCACAAGTTCGATAAAAAGATAATAAGTTATTCTTATCACAAGAAATATAACAAAACGCTGGATTTTTCCTCAAACATATGAGTATAATATCGCAATATCACGCAATATAATCAGTAGTTGTATTTTAAACTATTAAAACATTAAATAGAACGCAATTCAAAGCGGAGAGAAAGCTAATCCGATCTCACCACGAATTCGATACAATTAACAACTATGTAAATACTGAACTGAGATGTTTCCCTCCGACATTTTAAAGTTTTGTAATCGGATACGAGAAAGTTCTGGTAATTTCCGTTTTCTCGAGATTTCTGAAAAGCAAAAGAGTATTACGAGATATTTATTTATTATATGTTAAATGCGTGTGCTTCTGTATTTTTACATTTCCGGCGTAGCTTTCTCTTAAAATATGTCTCGTGCTGCATTGCACGGGGATATAAAACAATTTTAATTATAATTCTACTAAAAATAGCTAACTAAATACAAAATCCGTAACACTGCCTCCTTCCCAAGGACTGCACGTTCCGGGCAGTACAGTCCGTGAAAAGCAAGCCAAACTTACAACTAAGGAAAAATGCAATAATGAAGATTACATTACAATAACAAACAACATAAACAATAATTACAATAAGTAACTTAAGACAAATCAAATACTATCAAATACAGAAACAAAAAAGACCATCATCTCATACTATTTACATTATACACTCTTAGATATAAAAAAAAAACGACGCACCGAGAAGATATAAAGCAAACTGGGCACAAATTGATATGCATACAAGTTTCGACGGAAAATGCAAAATTTACATTTTGCCTGCCAATAAATGAACGGTTGTCGCTACAGCGCATCTGATCTGCGCAACTGGTAGGATATTTAAAAGCAGAAATTACGATTCCACGTCATAAATTCTTCACGAATTTCATTCCGTGTACTCTGGTAGACATTAACTATGCCTCGCATACAGGTGCGCGAACGATATGCGCAGATGTCAGAAATTGAGAGAGGTTGCGCAGTTCGGCTCAAAGAAGCCGGTTGGTCTTATCGGCGAATAGCTCGATATTTGAGCAGCAGCGATGCCACTATTCGATGATTCTGGTAGGAATGGGTGAACCATGGCCGAACACAGCGTCAAGAAGGAAGTGATAGGCCTAGAGAAACGACAGAAGGTCAAGATCGAGCAATCGTCAGAGCGGCACTCACAGCCCTAGATACATCATTATCATCGATTGTACGTACAACTAGTGCTTCAGTGACCGCAAAGACCATTCATAGACGGCTCACAGAAAGGGGAATGAGGCCACGGCATCCCTTTCGCCGACTACCATTGACTTCTGTACAACGTCAAGCCCGTTTGCAGTGGTCTCAGGCTCATTCGCACTGGAATGTCACTGACTGAACTAGAATAGACTTCAGTGATGAGTCCCGCTTTGAACTGAGCCCCGATGACCAGCGAAGACGAGTCTGACTCCCCGGACAGTGGTGTGATACCAACCTGACTGTCCTCTGACAGACAGGCCGACAACCAGGAGTGAGGGTCTGGGGTGCCATTTAATTTCATAGTAGGACACCTTTGGTTGTCATCCGTCGCAACCTTACAGCACAGCGGTATGTCGACGAAGTTCTAAGGCCCGTTGTGTTGCCCTTCATGTCACGCCACCCTGGGCTTAAATTTCAGCAAGATAATGCCCGCCCCCACACTGCACATATTTCTACTGCTTGCCTTAGTGTTTGCCGAACATTACTTTGGCCAGCAAGGTCGCCAGATCTCTCTCCTATTGAGCGCATTTGGAGCATCTTGGGCAGGGCCCTCCAACCAGCTCGGGATGTTGACGATCTAAGGCGTCAGTTAGACAGAATTTGGCACGATATCCTTCAGGTGGACATCCAATCGATGCCAAGCCGAATAACTGCTTGCATAAGGGCCAGAGTTACATACACGCGTTACTGTTTCACTTTGTGAAGCTCGATCACTTCAATAAATCATCCAATTTTTTTCAAAATGTAATCATTTGTTTTTCTATACATGTACATCACTTCTACCGATTTTCCTCCCATTCGGATAACTCTATCTTGGTGCGTCGTTTTTTTTTTTTCGTCTGAGAGTGTATATACTACGTACTATGGCTATAGTAACGAGCTAACCTGTCGTGATGAACGACTTTAGGCTTAGATTTCGATGACTTACGAAACCGAACCACGACGTCATTCAGACTGTGTAGGAATGTTGTACGGGCATCCCAAGGTGACTGTAGTTTCAGAGAGTCCTTTTCGTCAACTCGAATTCCACAACCCCACTTTGTCTCCTTCGTTGAATCGATGCCCAGTAGCTCTCGTGTCGTAAAGGGTCTTTATCTTCCCGTCGCCAAATTAACTCGCTCTCGTGCAAAATTGTGCATCCTTCAGATCTGGCCTGGCGATCTTGATTGTATTCCTCAGGCGATGAAGGCGCATCCGGAGGGTGACCAAGCAAGGGATCACAAGACAGACAAAGGTCACGACTGAAGAGCATCTGAGATGGGGAGTAACCGGTAGTCTCGTGGATAGCACTGGGGTAAGCCAGTAAAAACAGTTGTAACTTCTTGTCCCAATCCTGTTGGCTTATGGAAACCACCAATCAGAGATTCTTAAGGATGATTCGATTAAATCTCTCTGCCATGCCGTCTGACTGGGGATGTAAAGATGTCATTTGGGTTTTGTCAATGCCGAATAGCTTGCAGAGTTTTTTGTTTATACCCAAGGTAAAATTTCTCTCTTGGTCGGAATGTAACTGAGGAGGTACTCGGACACTTTAAAGTGTCGTATCGTGTTGTATCATAACCTCTGCTACTGTAACAGCCTCTTGATCAGGTATAGAATACGCTTCAGGCCACTTGGTGAAATAATCTATGACAACGAGGATGTATATGTTGCCATCAGCAGTTAATGGCAGAGGTCCCAAGATGTCGAATGCGATACGTTCATACTGTGCTCCTACATTGTAACGTTGCAGCTTGCCTCGGCTGCGTTTTTTCGGTCCTTTCTGACCTGCTCAGTCATTGCAAGATCGGCACCACTTTTGCATGTCATACTTTACATTATTCTAGTAGAAGCGCTCACGAACTGCCTGCAAGGTCTTCATTATTCCGAAAGAGCCTCTCGTAGGGATGCTATTTAGCTCTTTAAGGACATCTTGAATCCGGGATCTTGGAAGTATCAGCTGCCATCGAAAAGCCTTTCCATCCTCCGATTGGAATTTCGGGTACAAAACGGCGTTTCGATTGTGGAGTGAGTCCCATAGAGCCCAGTATTGTTGTGTCGTAGGACTATAGAAGAAAATGTCCTGCCAAGTAGGTTTTCTGTTTGAAGACTCCATTACTTCAATTATGGGTCTTATGTCGCAATCTTCCAGCTGGTCTTTCCTGACTTCATTATCACTCCATGGGCTCTATCAGCTGATGTTGATGTGGTAATTTCTCATGCGACCGTACTCAACAGCTCGTGTTTCTCTACGACCATAGTATGATATCGGCACCATTCTTAACAGGGTGTTCTAGACAAGAATTCGAAGTTTCCAGGTGAGGATCCCTTCTGATGATGGATATTTGTGTCTTCAGAGGCTGAATTCAGTTCGTTATTTTTAAAGTACAAGGAAATATTGTATTTCTTTAGAAAGTTCAATCTGAGTATAAAAGGATCTGCAATGTCTGCTACATATGCCGTGTGATAGTAGGCGGCACTTCCAAACGTAAACGCTAAATCTTTCCGAATGATGGTAACATTCGCTCCTGTATCGATCACCATATTGCAAGGATATCCACTGATATATCCCATGATGAAGAGTCCGTTATTGATACCGCTCACTGCAGATATCTGAAGAGCTTTGAAATGTGGCTTCTCATTATCCTTAAAATTTCTCTCTGCGATATGGTCATTAATTTAATTCTCGTGTCGTTGCTGGGGACTGGTCTTATTTTCCATACCCTCAAATCATCTGTTTTATTTTCTGTGCCCTGGGCTGTTCTGCAATGTCGTCGTATATGGCCTTCAGCACCAAACTTCCAATACTTTAGAGTAGGTTTCTTGTTACCACTATTCCGTCTCAAGTCATTGAGTTGTCTGGTTAAATCGTCTAGAGGAACGGTGACCTGATCCACTGCCTCCTGGACTTGAACAGCTTTAACTTGTGGCGGTTGCTACGAGTTGCTTGCTGGGCTGCCTCGAATTTCATGGCGTACACTAAAGCGCTTTTTAAGTGTTTCACATCCGCCATTCGTAAATTCTCTATCACGTCTGTGTTTCAGGATCCCGGATGCCATCGATGAAGTATTGAAGAGACAGGATTTCCCTTGTTTCTGTCGGACACCCAGGGAAGGCGAGATGCTACAGCCTTTTAACATCTCTGGGGAGCTCCTGGACTGTTCCCGTGGACTTCTGTTGACGGGATAATAATTGAAGCCTACTGTAGTCTTTTAAACATTTCTCTCCAAAGTGCAGCTCCAACGCGCCGGCCGGATAGAGCTTCGAAGTCTAGTCTCTGGTTTTCTGGAAGAGTTTGAAGAATATCTGCAGCGTCTGCTCTCAGAAAAGCAGCGAGATGACAGGCCTTAGCTTGGGAATCCCATCCATTCGCTTCTTCCAGTATAGAAAATTGGGTCTTATACACTCGCCAAGTAGTCTTTCCATCATATATAGATAGCTTCAGAGAGGAACGAGCAGGCATCTGTAAACATTTAAAGCCATCAATATTGCTCCATGCGGTCGTTAGACACTTCTTTTAGTTGTCAACTTCTTTCGAAACAGCAGAAATTCTCTTATCTACTTGTTCCTTGACAGAAGATACTCTTTCTTCAATTTCTCCAACCCTATTTTCGATTGAGTCTTTTCTGACTTCCATAGCTTCGAATTTGTTTTCACTTACGCAGGTAATTTCTCTTATCATTTCCTCTTGTCCTGCTTCAATCTTTCTTTGAACACCTTTAATCTCTTCTTTAACAGATTCCTAAACAGCTTTTATCTCCTCTCTAACAGATTTCTGCAAAACTTTCATCTCTTTTTTAACAGATACTTGACCAGCTTCGATCATTTCTTGACCAGGTTTCGTCTTTCCTTGAACCGCATCTATCTCTGCTTAAACGGAATCTTTTCCAGATCTCATCTCTCCTTTAACTGCAGCAAGGGCAGCAATCAGCTGTCTTAACTGCTTCTCCATCGCTCTTGCTACTGGCATACAACCCCATTCCTGACAGTAAAAATTGTCGTGTGCCTGCGGGTTCGTAATAGATTGAATGCACAAGTTCGATAAAAATTTGATAAAATTTATTCTTATCACAAGAAAATAACAAAATGCTGCATGTTTCCTCAAAGATATTCGTAAAATATCACAATAATACGCAATGTAATCAGTACCTATATTTTAAACTACTGAAACATTAAATGGAACGCAATCCAAAGCGCAGAGAAAGCTAATCCGACTTCACCGTGAATTCGATACAATTAACAACAACAACTATGTAAACAACTGAACTGAGATGTTTCCCTCCGGCTTTCTAAATCTTTTTAATCGGGTACTAGAAAGTTCTGGTAATTTCTGTTTTCTCGAGATTTCTGGAAAGCAAAAGAGTAGAATTACGAGATATCTATTTATTAAATGTTAATTGCGAGTGCTCCTGCATTTTTACTTCTCCGGCGTATCTTTCTCTTAAAATATGTCTCGTGCTGCATTGCACGGGAATATATATAAAAAAAAATTATAATTCTACTTAAAATAGCTAACTAAATACAAAATCCGTAACACTAGGTTAAGGAAGAAGCTGCTGCCATGTCTTGAAGTGTAACAGTATACAAATACTCAGTATTATTTACAACAGTCTCCTCTATTAGCACAGATATTCATGTACGCGTTTCGAACTGACGTTTCATATATTCTTTGTGCAGTATTTCAATGAAAAGAATGATTTTTCGTGTTTGCGTGTGTCTGTCTGTCTGTGTGTGTGTACTTAACAGTTTAATGATTAGAGATTTTAGGTAAAATTATTTGGTAACTAGAGCTTTCTTGATAAGATTACTGTAAGCAACATTTGAAATTAGAATAACATTACAGAAAACGTAAACAAAATTAAACAATAAAAATAAATAAGACACACACTGAAAATCAGACAAATGCTCTTATTTTTCAAATTTAATTATTGTTGTTCATCCAAACTAGCTAAACTACCTCCAGTTATTTAATCCTCAAAAGTTTTATTATTTTTCTTTTGTCATATCAGCCTGCAGCGGAGAAAAATTTTTCCGAATCGATGAAGCTCAAGAGCATTTGTACTACGTGAACGACATATGCGACCAAGAACTTTATATAGCTGAACAAAGAGAAGAAGCCATTGATGAAACCTCTAATGACGTCAGCAAGGCGGAGCATGACGGTGATGACGTCAGTCATGTTTCGACGTCATCTAGTGGTCGGCACTCGGGTGGAAGCGATGACGATCGGTAATGTTGAAATATTGCTTTATTATCGCCTTAAAGAGAAATGAAAAATGACAGCAAGTAATAAATTTAAAAGATAAAAGGACAAATTCTTCTTTTACCTCTATCTTTAACTCACCATTTAAGGCCTATGGCTGTGTGTAATTAATTTATCTCATAGTTAGTACGTACATCTTAAACTATGCTGTTGATTTAAGAACTTCTCAGACAAGGTAATAAATTCAGTAGATGACTGCTTGTACTGAAATTCAAAAGAATCAATTTCTCATAAAATACTATCTACGATCCTCTTTTCTTCATCGCTAAAAATTAATGACTAATTATAATCCACTGAATTGTTAAACTTAGTTTATTTCAGACTTGAAATATCGGAAATAGGGTAATTAAACATTTATTTTTCTCTTATTTGTTTTCAACAGAAGCATGATGCTTTTAATTTAACTTATCCACACTAAATACCGTTTAGTAAGGTATTAAAGGACAGAAAATACAAGAATGTATAGGGATTTATCATCTTTCTCTGGGCCGGCTGTGTTGTAACTGAAAGCACGTCTGCTTGGTAATCACAAGATCCGTAGTTCGAATTCAAGCCGGCAGCATCGTTAATTTTTCACTTTTTCTGCTCCGAAACCTAATTTCCGAATAACCTGATGTCTTTAAAACCTGCTGTGCTAATGAACAACAATCACACAAATACATAACTAAAAATGGGAAGGCAAAATTTAAATGAGCATTTTGTATAGTATTCGTTATTAAAACATCTACTTGATCAGTACTTTATTGCATAGTTTTTGAACTCAATAATATCTTTCAATTACTTTGATGTAGACTCTAGAAGAAGTTTGCGTGATTTTCTGTTATATTTTTATGTCATACTAAGTGCAACTTTTCTTCTTTCAAGCCTGATTTTCTCCTAATATGATGGTTTCATACCACAAATTTTAACATCGATTACAAATTTATAATCACGTTTGTGTCTAGAAGTTGCACATGAGTGCCAGGTTTCCTTACAATTAAATTATATTTTTGCATGCCTAAAGTCGTTATGTGATGGAAAGTAAAATTTGACTCAAGCTCAACTTCTGGGTGCTTTCTTTAAGAATAGAAATGCAATAAAAATTTAAAGCACTTTTTCTGCGGTAAACATAACATTCTTTATAAAAATAACCATAATGATGAAAATAATAAAAACAGAAACTTAAAAACCTCGTATATATAAAGTTTTCCACTTTATGTGGTGTTAATTATATATTATTAATTATAGAAGGAAAAAGTAATTTTCTAGCTGCTATGAAATTTTCTGTTATATGAAACTAAAAATAAAATTTTAGAGCTGTTAACAATAATGTATTTTAAATAACAATTGTTAAACAAGAAAAGGAATTGAATATAAACATCTTTATGAACGTCATTTCTACACTAATTTATCTATTTTTCAATAAAATTATGTTTATTTTTTTTCTACATTTCACGCCTCGCCATGATTTTATTTTGAGACACATATAACCAAGAATATTCTCACAGGTAAAATTTACTGTTTTTAATTACGTTATTAAAAACCGTCTAGCTTAAAATTTTCATGCGTTTGTTTTATGTTATTTTTTTTTAGTTCAGGAAAGGAGAAAAATAATAATTAAGAAAAAGAAGAAAATCATCCATTTGAAAGTTAAAAATTCCCTGCAATCAGCACAACTAAATACGTAACATCTTCTTTTCTTTTATCAACGGTCTATTTTATGGTGTAAAGTAACACTTAAATTATTTAAATTCCGATTTGACAGACTGGCTTTAAAAATCCTCATTTTTAGCTGTCCATTGATAGATATTGGAAAAATCTCCGAAATCTTTCCAAGCTTTTTCCGAGATCATTTTTCGATTTCTTGAATTACAGAACGATCAAAAGTTCGCAATGGTTGTTCAATATGTTTTGCAAATATCCGCAAAAACTTGCGGATATTTTAAGAATATTGCTCTAAGATTCAAAAATACCTCCACAAATTCCAGATTAATTCCAGATTACTACTTTAACGTTTAAAGTATTTATGTTCGAACTTTAAAAATAACTCTCGATAACATAATCTAATTTCATTGAAAATGAATTGCGCACAATATTTCATGAAAATCGATTTGGTAAAGCGGATTCAAAAATTGATTTGGAGATTTGACCCAAACAAGTGAACAGAGAAACCAAACTGAACAAAAACACATAATGTAAGCCAGTTAACATTAACGCATAACAACTACTGCAGCATTTAAATTTTTTTGTATTGTAATCTGCATTGTCATATCACTTCTAGTAACATAAAAATTAGACTTTTGGCAAGCCTTTCTCTATATTTATTGCGGCTGAAATGTCATATGATGATTTAAGAAATTTACAATTAGGAAGAGATTGAATCGTTAGTCAAAATTCATAGAGAATATGAATTGATGGAAATGATCATTAACGTAGGTTAGAGTCCTAAGATAATTAACAGCACGAAACCGCATACAGCAGCGGCCATGAAAAATCTTATCAGATATTTTACACTTGCTCATTCTACAAAATTCAAACATCAAGTAAATTCTAAAAAATTAAAGTATAAAGTTATTTTTTCCCTCGGAGAGCGGAGAGAGCGTCACCTATCTTCCAAAAACGGAACAGCAGTTAATAAAAATTGTTGATAATTTTTTAATTAACTCCAGTTTATTGAAATACTGTTTTGAACCTTTCCGAAATTTTCAGAACGTTTAAATTAAATTTTTAATCATACGGTAGCTATTGTTGTGGTGCCTTTTAATTTAATCTGGTGAAATTTCTTCAGAATGCTATGTAGAAAGCTACGAAAGGTTCCTCCCTGTACCCTGTGCCTTTTAATCTTAATCCTCAGAAGAGGGCACTTTTAAAACTAACGGTTTAAATGTGTGGCGACGGGATAAATCAGGTGACGCTTGACTGCCACTTTGATTCAATATCAATAGGGTTTCTATTGGATGGAGCGAGGTGAACAAGGCGTGTACTAAATAAAAATATTTATGGCTTCAATTAGATATAAGATTTAAATTAGAAAATATGATGATGTTTATGAAATGAAATTTTTAACTGAACTACTTATTACTATATAAAGCCTATTACTCATTAAAACTTAAGTGCACAAAATATAAAAGGTAAAAAAACTATTAAAATAATAACGTATATAACTTAGTTATTTTATTGGAAACCAACAGCTGAAAGTTTTTTTTTATATATAAATTTATTATTTATCACATTGCACATATTTACCTCTAATAATTCCCAACAGAAATAAATACATTATTCCCAAATTTTTTATTTGCTACTGAGAAAACCAAGCAAATATTTCGAAATATATCTTGCTAAAGTTATCCTTATTACTTGAAGAAGCTTATACAAAATAATATACTTAAACGAATCGAAATATAAACTTGGTTGGTGTCATGAAATATTTACCAAACCTTTTCTTATATGGAATTCTAGGAAATGAAAGTTCATGAAATCAACCTAAGGGATTTTACACCTAAGGGATTTCTGACGAAAATATCTAACAAGGAACTTTCAAATGAAACAAAAGAACTTCAATAAAATAATGCATTATGGAGGTATTGAATCTAAGGAAAATCCCAATAAAGTTGCTAACGTGTTATATCCAGAAAAACAAGATTTTGCAATAAAATTCTCGGTAACAAACACTGGAATTACCTAGGGACCGATAGATAAATTGGAAAAGCTTCTTTTGAAACGATCTGGAAGGAATAAAATAACTTTTACACTAAAGGTCTTAAAGAACATTGAACTAAGAAACATTGAATGTGCTGTCTGAGCAGCGAATTTAGAAAAATGTTATTTTAGACTTTTCTTAAAACTTAATGCATTTTTGTGAAAAATAGAGCAGAATATTATTTTTCCTGCTATCTCGCGATGATTGGTGTGTGCAGTTGCATTTCTAAGCTAAATAACTGTACCAACTCGTGATAAATTTATAAACTAATAATTTATAAACTAAAATAATAATATTTATAAACGCTTTTCTAAAATCTGGTACTGGAATTGTAAATGCATGAGAGTTTCCCTTCAAAATTATGTTCTATGATATAAATGAAAGGATATTAATCTAATAATTCAAAGATGGTATTATTATTTCATTACTAATGTTATAATTTGATCGCTTTTAATTTTGACATAAAAATTTATTATAGTTTACATCTGGATTCAAGCCCAAAAGAGTAATGACAAATTGCACTGATTCTTTAGATAGAATGGATTTAAATTAGAACATACGTTAGCAAAAGCTAATTATTAATTTCTTGCTGCATTCTATTATTTAAGCATATTTATGGCATAAAGTGTTTAGTATTAACTTCTAATAAAAACAGACTTCTCTGCAATAAAATTTCGAAATTACAGACAAAATGAGGGTTTGAAAATTCAGGTAATTGAATATTCTTTTTTATGTAGGTCAAATATGTATTTTCTGTAAATTAAGTGAAGTAATTTTATATTTTACCTTTATCATGTTTTATTTCAAATTAGAAATTAAATTTTTTTATTTGCACAAAATAAAAAGCGAAACATTTTTTACGATAGAATTAAGCACGAAAACCTATTTATTTTTATTTACCTAAGATATATTTAAAATTTTATTTTTATTTACCTAAGAATACACTAATAAAATATCACCGAAGTAATTTTTATTTACCTAAGAATACACTAATAAAATATCACTGAAGTAATTTTTATTTACCTAAGAATACACTAATAAAATATCACTGAAGTAATTTTTATTCACGTCTACCCTAAATGTGTAATCTTATTTTTATATCTGATGTTTGAAAATTAAATAAGAAATTACATTTTTTTTTATTTTTTTGGTTGTGCAAAACAAATACATAACCTGATTCTATTTAGCTAAAACCAAATTAAGATTTTTATTAATAACATATTCTGTTTTTGTTTAATGTTTGTTTCTGTTTGTAAATCTTAATTGTTTTTTCTCTTAAGGTTATTGGTTGCACATTTGTCGAATTCTGTAGATTAATTTGCATATCACAAACGTTAATTTAAATTTGTAGGTATCTGCAATACTTAACAGTGCAAAACTACTAACCCTGTAAAGACAGTCAGACGATATTGTCCCATCTTGCTTTCTAACTATATTAATCGCATCTGAAATTGAAGGTTTAAAATAAACCTACTTATTAATAAGTCAACCCGATGGTTACACAAACCTAAGAATGCAACAGAAACACAGTCTTTGCTGGCTGCGAATAATGAAAATCAAACATTCAAGTCAATCTGAAGTGTCAAATGCAATATCAAACGAGCTTTAATAAGTCTTCGTTCGGGATAAAGCAACAGGGAAGCGCAGCACAATAACAATCAGCAAAGTCTCCCAAAATCTCTCGCTTGAGAATTCAGTATTAAAGCGCTTATTTATTTCAAAGTATAAGTATTCCTGAAAGTATTTTTTCCGTGATGTCATGTTTAGCCTATCTTAATGAGCTCTCGTTTTCACTGACTGTACAGTCCCAGGATAAATGGTGCGTTTTTATGAAATTTCAGCTAATTATATTCCTATTTAACTTTTCTAAAATGTTTTATTGTAGTCGATAAGGAACCATCTTACGATGTTAAGTCAAAAATTTGAATAAGAAAATGTGAACCAACACCGAAATTATTTTTGACGGAGCCTGGTATTTCAATATGAATTTATTTAAAAATGAGTGCCATGCTGCTTTCACTGAGCCTTCTCGTTATTTCCACCATTCTGAAAAATGGTCTACAAATAGTAATATGAATCTTTTTTTATATCGTTCTTCTAGTGTCTAATAAATCAGTTCTGTCTGTTTCATTGAGAAAGCTCACGTTTACTTATTTATATAATTATTTATATTTTTACGATTAACAGCTTCATTAATTGATATCTGTGAAGCGACTTGACACATTCGGTAACAAAATTTGACAGTGAGGGAAAAACTGGTTTTTTCCCCTTTGTACAATCTTTTTCATGTCTAGTTGACCTGGAAATTCATTCAACATACTTAATATCAGTGATGTTCAAACTTCTTGTCACATTTCTGCGTTTAATTTTATGGCTTTTGTGTAAAACAAATAGTGATTGATTGTTTCACAACTATTTGCCGTGTTTCGTATCAATACCACTGTTTTTAAAATTTTTCGGATCCTTTATGTAAACATAAATTTTAAACTTAAGATACGTCTTTCGTAAATTAAAAATTTTTGAAGTTAATATTGTCTTATTTCCATTCCTTCATCATCCAGTTTAATGCTTGGCAAGCATAAGCAGCAGCATTTTTCTTTACAAGGATGTGTTTTATCTTGAAACTGTACTTTCGTAACTTCAGTGCCCAGTTTAACAATTATGGTGATAAATTATTTGCCGAATAGAGGCAAATGGTAGTGGATTGGTTCGTTAACATCATTATTGTTTCTTAACGGAAATACATACTGAGTTTTTGAATAATTAATGTCTGCCTTTCGGTAGCCGAATAAATCCTGTGTGTTTTATTAAGGGCCTATCCAAAATATAATATAAAACCAGCCTATAGTCTTACATAAGCACTGATTCTACAGCGTAATTAAATGCGTCAGCAGATATTTCCAATCTACATTCGGTATCTGGAAACTTCAAGACCAGAGATTTAATGAAAGAAGTCTTCTGCTTCTCGAATGTTGTGCTCGCTTTCGCCATCTGACTAAATTTACCTTTTCTTTATTTTAATTCAACAATAGCTCTGCAGCCTCCTCGAAATTATTAATGAATATCCTACACTCGAGCACAACCCCATAAACTATGTTAATTTCTTCGCCATATACAACGGAGAAAAAATTTTAATTGCAATAATTTTAATTCGGTTGTTCCAGTTTTAATTCTGTTTCTGTGCCTATGCGTGACATTTTTAGACCTTGTGATCGTCAATCTTGTTGTTATTTAAAATTATTTGATCCACGTAATAAATATTGATTTCTGTATTACGTGCCCCAAAATTAAACCATCATCCTTTGGAACGTTGCGAAAGCTCCACTTTAAACGAATGACAGCGCAGATGAACACCATCTTTGGGATATTCTCCATTCTCACTGCTTGCCTGAAAATTTCCAGAAGTTAAATCTAAAGTGGTCATGCAATTACGCGAGCGAGCTAATTTTCCTAATTGTTTTCTCAATAACTGATAATGGGTGAACATCATATTTCGTTATGCTATTGAATTATCTATTCTGCTATTAATCAACGGAGTAAACGCCAAGCTATTTAGTCCAGGGAAGGTAAATTATTTATTTTTCGGCACAAAACAGCAGAACTCGCGTAAGAATTAGGGGACTATTATTTTATTCTTGATCATTTCACTAATGTACTTCTTATTTATCCCCTCTTTAAACCTATCGCACAATAGGGTGCTACTGTGAAAAAAGGATTAACATTTGAATCTACTTTTATGTCATGCATAACGATTTGCGTCAATATACAGATATCCTCAAACAGAGCAGAAAAAAAAATACTTACCAGGTCTTAGAACTTTTGTTTGTAAACCAGCGGCATGAGGTATAAATCTAAGATCTAGGGCGGTGATGATGCTATTTTTGGTTATACAAATGATAGCTATTATTACGGCTAGAAATGGACTACTGACATCTGAACCTTATGAATTTACGTGACATTTTATTTGTCAACCGATAAAACATTTACTCACGAAATTTTCATCCTAGCGAAAACCGTGTAGAGTCATTAGGTTAATTGGAAGCAGAAAAGATGCAACCGCCTTCGCCGGGAATCGAACCACGGACCTCTGGAATACCGGACCAGCGTGCAGAACCATTACACCACAAAGGACGCTAGGAAAGCGAGAGAAATACCTTATACTCCCCTTTTTAAAGGGCGACTAGGGTTTTAGGGGACCTAGTCGCCAAATCCTAGGTGTGGAGAATCATCATCCACAACCCTTTTAGTTCGGGTGCCACTTGTAGAGTCATTAGGATTTTTTTAGAGGCAGAAAAGATGAAAAATATGCTACGGCCTTCGCCGGGAATCGAACCACAGACCTCTGGAATACCGGCCCAGCGTGCTACCGTTAAACCACGAAGGCACGAGAAATACCTTATATATTCCCTCTTTTAATGGGCGACTGAGGTTTTTAGGGGACCCAATCGCCAAATCCTTGGGTGAGGAGAATCATCATCCAACACCCTTTTAGTTCGGGCTTCACTGTAGAGACATTAGGATTTTTTGGAAGCAGGCAAGATATAAAATGAGCAAACGCCTTCGCCGGGAATCGAACCACGGACCTCTGGAATACCGGTCCAGCGTGCTGAACCACTACACCACGTAGGACGATAGGAAAGCGGGAGAAATAACTTATAACCGCAAACAATTTCTTACCTACTTTCAATTTCAGAAAGACCCCACTTCTTTCTAAGCGGCGCAGGTATTTGGATCTGTCAAGAAGATTTGTATTAAAACAGCGTTTATAAATTAAATTTGCATAATTACTTATTTTAATCTCTATTTTCATAAACTTGCATTCATTAAGATAACATTTACATTATTAAAGGAAGCAAGAACACAAAATATCTCAAATTATAAACTAATATATACCAAACGACAAAAAATCTCAAGACCGGATAAAGTCAGCCAAACGCTCAAAGCGTTAATCGAAATGTTATATGAAGATAACTTTGAACCGGTTGGTTACTTGAACAAACCATGTAATTTTTAAATAGCTCTTTTTCATTTCTTAATTAACACATTAAATTTTCATTAACACATTTTTTAGTGAAATTAAGTTTTCAAGAGCGTCGCATGCAATATAGTGAACATTGCAGCAGCTCAGTATTAGCAAAATTGTTAACTTTGAGGTCTCGCCAAGGAAGGTGACATTATTGCTCAGCAACTGAAAAGCGTGGCACAGATACTCATAAGAAACTTTAATAGAAGTTCACTCTCTATTTTAAAATCCTTAACTATATACAGATGTACGGAAATATCTTCTTCTGTTTAACAATGCTATACACATCCGTTTTCGCGTTTAATAGCTATCAAAACGACTGTCATTGTTTTTCTGAAAGCTTATATTTTGAGAAATGGCCGCCCAGACGGTATAGTGGTTAGGGAAGCCTGACTGCGGTACCGAAGGGCCTGGGTTCAAATCCCGGAGAAGGCATGGTTGTAACTGTTCGTCCTTTCATAGAAGGCGATGGTGACCCACCTATTAGGTGTCTCCATAATAAAGAGGCCGTCACATCTGGCCTTGTATAAATTAACGGACTGTGTTGCACTGTAACTGTTCACAATCTGCCATTCGAAATATATATATATATATATATATATATATATGTATATTGGTAGAAATGACTCCACAGCAGTTAATTCGTTTACAAGGTATTCTAATCTAAGATTACGTGGGTCAAAAACTCAGTCTACTGTTTACTAACTGAACGTATATAAAGCTCTTTTGAGTCAAACCTTGTTACGGGATTAGAATTACAAATATTCAGGTTTAGAAAATAGGCTGAGTAGTTAATGGCTTTAATCTCTTGCAACATGATTGAAATAAAACTCTTTCTGTGCAATTATAGAAACAATTTAGATCTTTTGAAGCTACAAAATGTAATAAACCACATAACGTAATATAATCAATATGTCCTTTCCGAGGTATGAATCACGGATTTTCTAGCTTCTTAATGGACGTGCTAATGACTTACACCATGACAGCACTCAAGAGAGGATGCCATTATTTTTCTGAATTAATATTATTCCCATAAATCTGCCAAGGTATATAAATCAAATGTACACGATGGGTGAAGAAGCGGCAGGAATTAGGTTTAACATTTCCATGGTGACAGTGATTTTGGCAGCATTAGAAGACCATTTAGACCATTAGACGTTGTGAATTTGAAATGCTGCATTATGTTAACCCCGTGCTATAATTTGAGATCAAACGGTGTATCTATTGGCTAACAGACGCCTATCTCATCTAAGTAATTTTTACTATATCTAATCTAAGTAATTTTTAACTGACTATATCTAAGTAATTTTTAAACTGACAGTAGCAATTTTCATCTTTCAGGGAGTTACCAGAAAGAACCGAAAATGTTCAAGCACAGAGAAGAGAAAGTGGATCGATAACAGCGCACGAAACTATTCCATCGCAGAGGCGAGAAAGCGAAACTTCCGTGAATCAGAGAAGAGAAAGTGAAAATATCTCAACACAGAGAAGAGGAAGCGAAACTTTCTCAACTCTGAGAAGAGAAAGTGAAACTGTCCCAGCTCCAAGAAGAGAAAGTGAAACTGTCCCAGCTCCAAGAAGAGAAAGCGAAATTGATATTAATGATACTGGTAAGATAATCATTATACCAGATTTCACGACGATGATATTTTATCTCAGCTCATATAGTATTAAATTTTAAGAAGGCATGCATGCTCAGAATACATTCAAATGCACGTTTAATTATTTCGGAAAAGCAAGCACTTTATAGAAAAAATAATTTCCCTTTAGCTCCCAATATCACGAAAAAAGCGTAAGACTATTAAGAAACATTAGCAATTAAAATATGTATCATCAGCAGCGAGAAAGTTTTACACTTTTAAATAATTTTTGAAGCAAAAAAATTCTTCTTACTTGCAATCAGAAAATACAATTTTTATGTAGCTAACTTTCTTTAAGATCTTAAACTGTATGTTTTAACTGACATTGAGTAGCTGCGTATGATTATATAATTTAGCTGGATGATCATCAAAGTACGGTAGAAATTTAGTAAACGTTTTCTTTGTACATTTATAAACTTTTAAGATTTTATCAAGCTATCTTTCTCTCTTATAATCGTTTCCGAATATCTGAATGCTTATACTGGTTTCTAAAACTAAAGAATCATCTCAGAAAGCAAATCACCGTATTCGTTGACTAGCTGCTCCAGATAGAACTGCATATTTCAGACGATAGAACGCCATCCCTTCCTTTTTCCGTGTTCACCATACTATTTGGTAACAATTGTATAAAATTGGCTCAAATACTTATCGTCGCTTCATTGTCTTCTATCAACTCATAGCTGGTGGCCGTATAACACTTCCTAAATTAGATTAGACATATAAACATTCTTCAGCTCCTCAAAATAACTTTCTCATTGTCTTATTTCAACTTAGTTACTACATTCGTGTGAATAAAAACTGAAGTAAATTACTATATTTTATTTCGTTATATAAAAGCTGAACACTTTTAATAGTATCAAAAACATAGCTCTAGCTTTACTGCAATTTTTCCTTTGAATATGCTTGAGAGAATTTATATTGCCCTTTAAAGAACATTTAAATAGAAAAAGACACCAATTAATAGATAAAGTCTTCCCTAATTTATCGGGCTTTGGAGTGCGCTATGTATTCAGTTTAAAATTCAAATTATGCGTTACATTTTATTTTGTTTAGAATAATTAATAATTTTAATAACATGAAGCTATTTGATAATCTTAATCAAGTAAAATGCTAGGTGTTTCAATTCAAACTGAAAATTAATAAAAAAGTAGTCTCATTTTTAATGCACAACTTTGCTTCCATTTATCAATATATATATGTATATACTGTATCATTTTCTTTAAAGTAAATCGAATAGTTTTCTTTTAGTTTTTCCTCAGTTTAGACTTATTTTGAACAATTGAGATTTTCTGCCCTCTTTAATTAAAATTCCTTACGAAATAGGTTTTACTAATGAAACTTTTTTTAACATTTTGTAAAAGCTGCTATTGGTTTCACTATGCACATTTTGTGCTCTGCCAATACTGAAGCCAATACTAATTCTGCCATTTCACATATAAAAAATGTGTGTTACAAATCTTTCTTCAAGCTATCGCAGTGAGAAAAATTTTACAGCTGCTTCTTGAATTGTTAGTATTTTTTTTATTAAATGAGTTCGAATTTCTTAACGTGATTTTAATTTACTACGGTATAATATCATAGAAAATTCTATTTTCTTTCAGTTTGACATTTCTATTCAGAAAAGCTCGTTCTAAATGATTTTGCGTTTATATCTTGAGTTTTTGAAGATTAAATCTTAATCTAGGGGCCTGTGATAATCATTTATTTTCAAGTTGTTCCATTTAATTGATTTAGAATTTGCCACTCTTGAATATTTAGTTTAGCATCTTTTTTTGAATTATTTTTCACAGCCTCACCCATGTATTCATATGCAATCTTTCTTTGTGTATATTTTCTTAAGCTTCTCATCGGCTAGTTCTATCATATATTCTAAGAATGAATTAATACTTGGTGTTGAATCAAATACTAAAATTATATTTGCTGCTAAGTACACTTTAATATCGACTATATTCACGATCATTAATTTTCTTGAAAAGTTACTGATTTTAGTTATATCTATGAAAAATGACTTCTTGTATTTACTGAATCTAAATAAAAAGTAATGCCTTAAGCAAACTAAAAGTTGGTGTATTACAAAATAAGCAAATTATTTAAGACATAAAGTTATATGTTTTAAAAGATATATATATATATATGTATATATGACAGATAAAGGAGGATTCTCAGACTTTACAACATTTCTCTGTGTCAAGTTGACATTTTTAAGAAAATGTTTACAGAAGTATTAGTGAGTCTCATTTTGAGAAAGCATAGTATTATTAATCGGCGATATATGAATGTTCTAATGAACTGTAACAAAAGTAAAATTATAAAAATTTAAATATTTTATTTTTAAAAATCTAGTAGCTTACAATCATACTAGAAACATTATCGAATGAATCTTTAGAAAGTGGCGATTAGACTAGCAGATATTTTTTCAAACATTGCAAAATCAGACACAGCATTACAGTTGCCAACTCTTTTTAAGATGTATACCTCTTAAAATAATTAGAGTAAAGAAATACTTTGCAATCTTACTCAGGAACTACGCTCTTATAATGGAAAATGACGTATTAACAATGATAAAAATTTTTTAAATATATTAATTTTCAGAAAACGCATATCTATTTTTTATTTGATCGACAGAATAAATATTTTCCCCTTTTCGTTTATATCTGACACTGTAATAAATTATTTACCTCTAAGTAAAAATCACCTAATTATGCACTTATTAAATTGATGAGAACTAATTCCATTTTTCCTTTGAATTATGCAAAATATGATAATCATTATCATTACCACATAAATTACTTTTTAAAATTTGATAGAATGCATATTTTTTATATATAAATCATTTTCCAATACCATATACTGTGACTGGTTTCCTAGAGTAAATTTACATTCAATCTGAGAATGATGCTATCATAGTTTGCATATCTTATGCAAAACTTACATGAAACTGCCACAGTACTTTTACAGATAAGTAAATTTCGTCATATTAAAAGTACCATAATTTCCGGTAGATAAAGCCACCCTGACGTATAAGCCGCACACACATGATGATTGACTAAAAAAATTAAAGTTCATCGGATAAGCCGCACTGCCGTATAAGCCACAGCAAACATGGCACTTAATATTCATTCATTCAGTAATTCTCCGCCATATTGATGTAATCATCATCGATAATATTTTACAAGATTTACAACATAAATATAATCAGTAATATATAAATAAATAAGGGAGAAACATCTTACCTTGAACTTGCCGAAAACGAACTCTAATGATTTCTAACAGATATTACTTTTACGGGTTAGGTAAACTTCGTTTATCACCATAAATTACCATATTACGAAAATGAATGCGTAAATTAGATTAAAAAACCAGAATTATTTAATTAAATTAACTACATTTATTTACACAATACCTTCAAAATCCGTCTCGTCAATGTCAGAATTAAGTAAATTTAACAAATGACCATCAAGATTAATTTCATCATTATGTTCTAAATCACTTATTTCAACGTGGCTATCTTCACTTTCATTTTCTTTTTGGATGATTTCCAATTTAATGAAAGCTGATATGCTCGTATCAGCTAGGACTGTTTGCCATGCTTTATCGATCCATAAGGCAGCCTCCTCATAAGAAGCTTTTCTCATTCGTCAGTAATTTGTGAAGGAATAGAGTCCGCCTTACATCCATTTCTTCCACTGCTTTCGCAGTTCATGCTTGAAAGTTCTATTGGTAGTAAGATCCAGCCGGTGTAAATTTTTTGTAATCCCACCTGGTATTACTGAGACATCGATGCTATTTTTTTTCCATCGGATCTTACCCTATCCGCTAAATGGGATTGCACTGAATCCAGAGCGATGAGTTGGAAAAAAGCACCTTTTATTTTCGTTGGCTCAAAGAATAACTCCTTTAGGGAAGTTTCCATACTCCAAAAAAAAAAAAAAAAAAAAAAAAAAAAAAAAAAAAAAGCTACCTCTTTTTCAAGCCAGTCCATGGGAAGCTTTTGTCCAACTGTTGTTTTGGTCCTGGCAGAAAATGTCTTTCGCTTCACGAACCTGAAACATCAATTAAGTCCTCCAACAAAACGTTTAATGCCCATTTGTCGAGCAATTACTTTTGCTTGAAGGCGAATTCTAACTGTTGATACTGATAATTTCCTTTCTGTCTGCTCTATTGTCCATGTCTCTAAATTGTCTTCCAGAACGCTTCATCATGTCTTTTCATTACACATTGGTTGCTCATAAAGATACTTGATCCCTAAAGTCATATAGCATAATATTCCCAAATGAATGAGATCCAATATCATTGCTGTGTGTTTTAAAGAAACCTTTGTTTGAGATAATATATAAACAAAGCTAATTTACTATAGACGCTGTTTTAATACAGGAAACGTATCTTAAAATAAAACGCATTTTCAAATAAGGCATAATACAATTTCTTGCGTTACAACTAATAGAAATTAATATCATGGATATATATTTACTTTCAAAAATGCTGAACGCGATACGTTTAATAAATTGCTTCTCATTTAATACGCAGTTCTTCAAATAACTATTTTCTATCAGATTGTTTTGAAAAGATGTACTTTAAAAGGGCTCCAAAAAGTCAAAACTCTACTACATGATTTTGGAACACATTTCTGTTCAAACATAAAATTATCCCTAGAAGTCGTTTGTATCCAGTCTTCTTAGCATCATAGTTATGTGAAAAAAGAGCATTTCTTTGTTAATCTTATTTAATTAAACATTTAATTCGGAAATAAAACGTTCTGTTAAAATTCTTTAATTTATGAAGATTATCTTTTTATATTAAGAAATCTCTTTACCAAATTTTTATGTTTACTTCTGCAGTATGCATTAATTTGCTACAAAATATCTGCTTCTATTAAACGTTCCCATAAAATTTATTCCCACTTAACAAATATTCGACAGATATAGGGCCTAGGTTATGGTAATCAGGTGATACACCATTCTGCCTTTATATAGTTATGTTGGCGATGTAAGCTATACTGGTGAATAATCTTATACAGTGTACATTAATGGCCGCAAATCGGTTCACTAACCTCGGTTTTTATTCTCGTTGAAAGCACATTGAAATATTCAGACAATTTTACTCCAAAACTCCCACTGTTTTCCCAATAGCTTCCAAACTTGAATGTATTATGCATTAATTCGTCAGTCACAATTAATTCTTATGCCATTGTGGAGACATGAACACAAGGTTGCAGTGCTGGTCCTCAACACACATACAAGCTAATATCTCTAAAGAACACCATTGTAGAAACCCCTCAGTAATGATTGCATCTTCTTCTTCATTCATTCTTCAAATGGGACAAAATTAAAAAAAATAAAGATATTCACGCCATCTCTGCTTATGCAGTAATTATTCACATATTAATTCGATGCATGCAGACCGTTTTTCTTTCCAAGCTAGGAAGCATAATGAATTTTCAAGAAACCCACTGTAGAAATCTCTAATATTAGTACAATGTCAGCAGCGAGTAATATTACTTAACACAATATACTTCCATTAGTGCTTTGCAACAACATATGGAAAACTTATATAAATATTAAAGTTTGAATGTATGCTTATGATTTGTATTGCATGCTGCTGTTTCATGTTCTTGCATTATCAGTTTAAAATTATTTTTCAGATTTGATCGCAGCAGCAAAACTAGGAAGTTTAGATCGGGTAAGTCAAAACAAATTATTATTTTCTTATTTTTCATATCTACTTTAGGGAATTAACATTTATTAAAAGTGTCCTAGAGACAAAATTACACATAGTCGACATTTGACGTAAAATTACATTTAGACAAATTTTGAACTCTTTATACGTTTCAATTACCTCTAATATAAAGCTGCAGCTTACGAAAATTACGCTACCTGAAAACGAAAATACATCATCATGAATGCGTATCACAAAAATTTTGAAATTAACATAAGAATTACAAGACTATGGAAAGCTTATTTGAATATGGAAAAGCCACGAGGGCCTATCTTCCAAAGAGGAGCGATGCATGTATGTGTAGGGGACTGAAACTGCCTCGTATTCACGTTACACATTGGAAAAACTTTGAAAATTAAAGATGAAGTCAATCCATTGGCATGGAATTCAATCCAAACCAGGTCAAACTACCAGTATTCAGTAGTCTTAACCATGCGGCCTCTTTCGACACAAAAGAAAGTTAGACAGAATGTAAAAATATGGTGTTATTGTTATTGAACACTAGCGGAAGTACCCGATGCCAGTTAAGTTAGATTGAGAGTAATGTATCTAACAACAGAGAGAACGATACCGATAAAGATACAAAATATACGATTCATAGTCATACATTTTTCAGTCTGATGCGATACGGAACCCACGTAAAAAGTTTCGATATAAAAATATGCTAATTCTCTCTCATTATACCAGCAACAATGGCATGCAGTTTTTAATGATTTTCGTCTTTCTAATCAAATGGTCGTGTAGGCTCAAGTTTCATCCAATATTTCACCTATATTCTATTTTAGTCGATTAAATGTGGCAAAAAATTTATCATAATTAATCTGAAATCAATACCGCGAACAAACACACAAGCAGGCATTCTTCTTTATAAGTACAGATTTTGTAAAACTTACAATTTTTATTTAATTAATACTTCGGCTAATTAAAGTCGTAAGAAGATGGGAATAGCGGAAATGGCTTACCAGGAATTTTTTGAATTGGGAATAATGTATTTAATGTCTGGCAATGCTATTTTTATTTCATCGTAAAACTTAGAAAATTTTTATTCACAAACTCTAGGATTTGAAAACGAGGAGCGGCAACAACTTTCGATATAAAGCAGATTTTTACCTCCAGCTTGCGAGACTGTTGCCACTCGGAAAAAGGAGGGCAAAAATTACCGTTTTTCAGAGTTTTTAATTAATATCTCTGATTTTAGCTATTTTTGTTTGGAAAAAAGTGGACGCCGATCTTTTACAGGACCCAGTAAAGAACTTTAGAAAGTCTGGCGACGATAGCTATATTAGTGACTGAGTTATTAGAGGACAAACACACAGACCTTTATACATATAGATATGCTTCAATATATTCGTACAACTTTGCGACAAAATTGTTCTGAATCACATGTCCTCATTCTTAACAACATCTATTTCTATAAAGGTAGAACATATACCTTTCGAAACATTATGCCATGTCCTTTAAACTTCTAAATACTACTGAATCGATGATCGGGCGTGATGCTGTGCAAGAAAACATTTCTTCGAATACAGCTATGCATATTTTAGCATATATTAAGTGAATGTGCACTTCTGAGTGTCTGCATCATATAAAAATTCCTTTTTTTCACGACGATAATGACAACTAACTGGAGAATTTCATTTCCCAAACTTAAAATCATTATTATCGAAAATATTATATATCTGTGTCAGGAGCGTTATGCAAGAAACATGTGATATGGTTTAGTTTTGAAATATCGCAGCTCACAGCAATTTAATATAAGCGCTTACGACTTTTATGAAAGTAATTACTATTTTTGGGATGGAAAGGAGAAATAACGAAATCAAAATACAGATTTAGTTTGGTTAAGAGGTTACTGCAAATTAAAGTTAGAATTTTGATTCCCATATTCTTTATTTTGTATAGATATACTATTACATTAATAAGTTACGTTTAAATCAAGTATTTATCTTGAAACTCATAACCTTAAGCGAATAAACCATTAAAATAAATAATAATAATAATAAAAAAGAACGAAAATAGCAGTTTCGCTTGTTAAAACTAAAACCTTTTTACGAGCATGGTTGCCAGAGTTTAATGATTTGTGAAAAGATGGCTACTCAAGCTAATGTAACACGTAAGTACCGAAACTTTAACGCCTGTATTCTAATTGATTAACAAAATGGATATATTTGTACATTTAAATGAATTCTTCATTTTCATCCGTTTCCAGTTTTTTGTATGTAATCCATTCCGTAATAGCAATGTATAAAATTTGTTCGAAAAAAATCTTTGCAAGCTTTAGTTTTTAAATATTGATCACACGAATTTTCTTTTACAAGCAAAACAAGGAACAAAAGATGATTACAAAATCGGATAATTCATTTCATTTCAAAATAAGATACAGAATTTTAGAGAAAGAGTTTCAACATTTTAAATAGAAGTTTTGAGTAAATACAAAATCTGACTTTTTATAGGGTCATCAAAGGAGCAAAACTTAGCTACTAAAATATACTATGCATCATAATAATCAGTAAAATATTCTTTTCTAATTCGTAAATTGGCGTAATAATTACGTAAAACTGTATTTTTACCACTTTGATAAAATATTAAATGACAGACAGCATGCCAACCATGGAGGTAGGAAAGGGAGAAGGGGCCAACCCGCGCTAAAAGTGAAGCACTGCTTTGAGGCTTGGGTCACCAGATGGGGTGTTCTTTGTTTACATTCAGAAGCTAGCTTGACAAGATTCTGATAGTATTTCGACACACGACAGTTCCATAGAAATCGAAAAAGGGACACTTTCGCATGAAAGAAACATTCATAGTGGGATTGATAATAGCAATTTGTATAGTTTAGTGACATTTACGCAAAAATCACATCTTGGTTATTTTTCGATAACTAACAACTGCGATTTTGATTATGAATTTGTTTCATAATCAAAATCGCAGTTGTTAGTTATCGAATTTATTTAATGAAAATAAATTTAATGAAATCATACTGTTTCGGAATGATATTTCAAATAAACGCAGTTCCTTTAAAACGGATAAGGAACAGCGAATCTTCGCTGTATTGTTGGAAAAACGCATAAATGGCAGTTTTCCATATTCACACATTTGTCAGTAAGATCATTTCCTTTCACATACATAAATGGCAAGAGAAGTTCAAGGAAAGACATATTTCGTATAAAATATTCAAGGCATGGGTATTATAACGAAGCATTAATTTCGCATAATATAGAAAATAGGTAACATATTTTCCTTTCGCCGCAGGTTGCTCGTTTACATTCTGAAGGTCATAGTCTCATGCAGAGAGATCACGATGGGAGAACGGCACTTCACCATGCTGCGTTTATTGGAAACACGGATGTCATTCGATATTTAGCGGCATACGGTAAGCATTATCATAGTTACTGTTTATTATTTTTTGTGCCTGCTTATATATAACCTTTAACAGGTAACTACATAGTTTTGGAATCTTCTTTCTCGTAAAATAAGGAAAAGTATTGCATCTGCAAACATCTTTTAATATACGTTAATCGTAGTCAACGGTTTCAGATGTACACGGCGAAAAAAAAAAGGGGCAGGGGACAGTTCTGTGTCTTCCGTTCTACTGGGCCGATTGACAAAATTCAAATTGCGTTTTTCATGTCTCGAGAGCGCAACTTAGGATATATATTATATTTATATATAGCATTGTTCTAACATAGGTATTTTGATCCAAAATCGGACTTTTTCTGAAGTAACATACCAAGTTACTTCCATTTTTCAATTCTACGACTCAAATTATGCCTAGATATTAAATTTTGTAAAATTTGGTGCAAAAGTTACGGAGAAATTTAAAAATATATCTTGGCGCAATTTTTTCACATTGCGCCAAGAATAATTCACTTGGCGAACTTCTTAATATATGGCAACCTAGACTAGAAGAGAAACACGCTAATGTAACAATTAAAATCGTAAAAACAACCTTGTATTTAACGTAAGTATATTGAAACACTCAATCGATTTCGAGGGCAGCTAAAGGTCCTTCCTCATCAGGAGAAAGAAATACCTAGAGAGAAGAAAAATCAAAGAAGACATTCCACTGTTAGAAATAATATTAATGACCTTGTCGTGCTTCCATTTTATCCTTCTGTTAGCTATAAAATTGCACGGATTCTCCAGAAATTTAATTTTCAAGTCGGTTTCTCCCCTATTAATAAAATCCACCCTTCGATTCTAAAAGATTGCGTTTCTGTCTTGAATTCTTGGGGAATTTATAGTATATCGTTTCAGTGTGGTTTAAGATATATTGGCGAAACAAAATCGTATCAAGGAACATGAATCTTATGTCAGAAAAGGCGAAATTAACAAGTCTTCAATAGCGTATCATAGTTGGACATTTAACCATAATTTTGACTTTGGGTCTGCAAAAATTGTCCAAAAGGCTTCTTCCATATGTGAATTGGATTTTCTTGAGGCTTTTCATATTCACAAAGATTTAGCATGTTTAGTTAATGATTTGAAGTCCAATCCAGTCCTTCCTAATGCCTTTAAAATTCTACTATCTTAATTCAGTTATTTTTGTCGATAGATGGCGTTACCTCCTCGCGTTTGGTACTACCAGAGGGTATAAAAATCCGTTAAGTGGTTGCTTTCCATTATTCGAAGTTCAGATTTTGAGCGTGAAGGTGCTGTTGCCCCTCGCTCCCTATTTTTAATTTCGCTAATTTTTCCTTGTCCTTTGTGGTAGATGTTTGATCAGATAGCCTGGCTCAGTAAAAGTAGGTGGCCAGTGTAACTCTGATTAAAAATCCGTTTATAACCACGTGCAGTGCTGATAAGGACCACGTGTTTCTGAGACTCATTCCCTTTATTTTTCTTCTCTCTAGATATTTCTTTCTCCTGATGAGGAGGGACCTTTAGCTGCCCTCGAAATCGATTGAGTGTTTCAATATACTTACGCTAAAAACAGGTTACAAGGTTGTTTTTACGATTTTGATATGGCAACCTATTTACCTTACCCTTCCATTATGCCGGAACGGAAAAAAAGGCACCTCTTTCCTATCTTTTTACATTGTAGATGAGCGGAAAAAAGTCACATCGTTCTTACTTTCAAATAATTTTAGCAAAGTGCGTACACCACATTTTCGTTGTTATCACTTTCAACAAATATGACAAATTTGAAAATGCGCCAATATATAAATTCACGTATATCTTGGGAAATTTTGAATAAAAAGCTCTAATTGTTTGCAGGTATCCTTAAAAATACATCTACTTTAAGATGATTGTAAAAATTTTATATGCTATAATTCAAAATATTTTTCAAAAAATTTAGAAAATTATTTAAAAATACAAATTTCAAAAATAAATCTCAAAAAATGGGTGAATTTTATTTGGAATGAACCTAAATTTCGAACTGTGTAACAAGGAACTACTCGTGCGATTTTTACAAAACTTGGTAGTTTGTCGTAGAATTGAAATATGGAAAAAAATTGGCATGTTATTTTATAAAAAAAAGTCCGATTTTGAGTCAACATATTCATGGTAGAACAGTGCTATATATAAAAATATCTAAGTCGCGCTTCCGAGACATGAAAAACGCAAGTTGAATTTCGTCAATCGGCCCAGTAGAACAGGTGATATGGAATTGTCCCCCCCCCTTTTTTTTGCGCAGTGTACGTAAATTATTCCGATAAAATACTATAAAACTACGTAGTTGTTGCATATATAAAAAAAGAAAAATAATTCCAATAAAAATTTAATTAAAAAAAGAGTTATGAAAAATTTATGAAACAGAGCTTTCGTTTTTGACGCTAAAAACATATTTAGAAAAGACTTATCTATTTCTGCCCGATTGCGCCACTTAACGTAATATCGCATTATGTTATGTTTTGATACCAGGGCTATTTAGTTCGATCTTGCAACGTGTGCCATAGAACGAGTCTGAAGATCTCTTATCATGCGTGCAGTAATCAGCAAATGTCCAAATTCCAGAACAGTAATGTACGAAGAGTCATGAAAGCTTCAACTTATTTTTCAAGTTAATAATACACTGGTGGACAGGTGCTAAGGAAGGATGAAAGTAGCAGCAATAGCAACAAAAAAATGGAAGGCAGAAAAAGTGGAACTTAGCGTAAGTGCGGGATGCAGTAAAACGTATTTTGCGTATGCAAATTTTGGATTGCCAAAGTTGTTCGTCACTTGATGCGCTGATAAAAGAGGTAAAGGATTTGAATCATTTTGACCTTTGTTGTTCAAAAGCTAAATTTCAAGGAAGAGAATCAATCGACGAACTTGCAATTTTCGATGTGTATTGCCGACATCACTTAGATAATTTTACGCGTAGCCGTATTATTGCCAAGATTGAAGACGGATGAAACTAACAGATATTTCTAGGGAATCTGAGGTCAGCCACAGTCTTGTTTCAAGGCTTTGGAAGTGTTGTTTCAAGGCATTTCAGACAAATGAATGTGTAGGAACGTCACGAGGAAGGTAGTGTTCACAGCACGACGACTGCAGAAGATAGATATATACTGCTATCGACAAAAAGGACCAGCGCAGTACAGCTATTGAGGTAGCAAAGCAGTTACTTGCTGCTACTGGCAAGCGAATCTTCCGAAAAAATGTCGCTAGAGGTTGGTGTCAAGGAGGACTATACGTTTGCCGTTTTGTTGTATGCATTCCGTTGTCCAGACACTAATGTACCTACCACCCGTTTGCAATGCTATCGCGAGCATCGTAATTGGACTTAACAGAATTGGGCATGTGTGCTATTTTTAGATGAGGGTAGGTTCAGTCTGTTACCGGATTATAGACTCCAACTAATCTGGCGTGAGAGAGGTACTGCTTATTGTCCAGAAAATATCTAGGAAAGGACCGATATCCAAGAAGCAGTGTATCATGATATGGGCCGGCAGTATTATCAACGGTGACGATACATAAAATAATAAGATAATGGTTTAATTAACATAAGGCCTTGCAGTCGCTCCCACTAGAATTCAAACTATTCGAGAACAAAGGTCTTAACGACTTTAGTGGGGAAGTTTGCAATTCTGAAATTAAAATTAAACCAAAAGTAAATTTTAAAACATACGAGATGTGACACCCCGAAAAAAAAAAAAAAAAAAAAAAAAAAAAGCCGAGACTGGTCCAATAAATTATTGTACTTAGAAAATTAGTTAATCAGTTTTCCGTGACATTATCACCTTCAAAGTAGTCCCATTCAGCATTCACATACTTCTGCATTCGAGGCTGCTATTGCTGGTAACAGTTCTGGAACGAGGTGTTTGGTAGGTCCTTCAAGAGATTCTTTGTTTTTGCTTGAACCTCTTCAACTGAAGTAAAATGGCTTCCCTTTAAACAAGATTTAACTTAAAGAAATAAAAAAGGTTTCATGGAGCCAAATCAGATGCTGCATCAGATGAATAAGGTTATCAGGTTGTAGAGACATTAGGATTTTTTTTTTGGAGGCCGGAGAGATGAAATATAGCAACCGCCTTCGCCGGGTATCGAACCACGGGCTTCTGGAATATAGGCCCAGCGTGAAGAACCACTACACCACGAAGGCACGCTAGGAAAGTGGGAGAAATACCTTATAAGGTGAATAAGGAGGATGATCCATCACAGTAATGTTTTTGCTGAGATCAGAAACTATTTGACAGATAGGGCCGTGTGAGCGGGTGCAATTTCTTGGTACAACAGCCATCTGTCACTTCACTGCTGTGGCCTTGTTTTCCTACTTTTTTGACGAAGTCGTTTTAGTACTTCAGTGTACTAGTGTTGATTAACAGTCTGACCACTGGGAACCTACTCAATCGTTACAATTTCATTAATGTCGAAGAAGACAATTAACCATTATCTCGAATTTCGATTTTGACATGCGTGTCTTGTCCCTGTCCCCTGAAAATCGCTTATGCCATTCAAACACACGTGCACGAGACAAACTTTCATCTCCATAAGCCTCAGTTAACATTTGAAATGTTTCCGTATTTGATTTTTTAAGTTTAGCAAGAAATTTGATGTTGATTCGCTGTTCGGTTTTTATATTAGACATTTTTTTCCCGTATTCCAAAATATTCTGACAGTTTACAGTCTTTTAAACTAAGCAAACTGAAGACTGTATTAAGGCACAAAACAAATTTGAGAGAGTAACAAAGATAGTTCCATAGTTTCAGATTTCATAGCAGAGAGTTTACAGAATACAGACTTCACACAGTTTGCTTTTCTTATCTAATCTTAACAGCAATTTCATTGATGACATATATAGATATAATCACCTTAAGGCTGCTATCACACGTCGGTTTGTTTCGGAAGAACAATTAACAATTTTTTTGCTTTGTCACAACAGCCAATCACCACAGATCGCTTTGGGGTTAACGCAGGAGAAACTGGTTCCCCATTACAAACAAGCTGAGAGCATTCGAAGCTGATAGCTGATTGGTTGAAAACGAATAACCTGCAATTTTTTTTGGAAATGAAGGAAAAAGTCGCGCGTCTTTCTTTCAATAGTAAACCAGGCAGAAAAATTGTCCGAAACAGTTGTTCGTGTGAAACAAACGCCGTGTGATATGGCCTAAGAAAGCTTCATATTTAAGCGAAAAATTAAAACATTATGCGGAATATCTTTTTGCTTCATTGTGATCCGATCACTTCATTATGACTCTCTATGATACACGAAACAATCAATTTTTACTTTTTTTTAACTCTTGATCATGAGCGATCCATGTTTCTTTCAAATCAATGGACGTATTTCTTCACTACATTTAAGCTCATAATTGATAATGGAGTCAAAAAAAATTCTTTCCACTAAATTTAGAAAACTGATTCCCTTTCAGTTATTTACGTGTGCGAAAGCGTTGATATTATCCAATAATACGGCAAATCAGCGACGCAGGCTACCGCGCATTCTAAGCAGAAGGATTGGAGACAAACGAATGAAACTGCTACAGCCAATTCTTTCGTAATGGCGACTGGAGCCATTGAAACTCTGCAATGCTGTTATGCAGTAACATATACAACATAATTACAAATTGCGGTAGTTCATCTAATTTTAATTTTTTCAGGAATTTATTTTATAGGTTTTAAAAATAAATTTAAAGCAGCTTGATTTTCTCATAAAATATATATTGTGAGAATCCCATAAAAAAGGACCCAGAATCTCCGGTAAAACAGACTCATACCTTTTTATCATCTGTACTGAAATTTCACATTTCAACATGACAGTCTCTTACGCTCTTTATCTGGTAATCAAATAGCAATTTACTGAGGCAGGTTTTATCAATGATTCTCAAAAGTTCGGAAGCCTAGTTAAGCTTGTTAAATGAAGCCATAGCGCATTAACCTCTGTGACTGAGTTGGCTCTTTTCCAAGAAAAGCGGCTTATATTTCATCCACTTTCATTCGGGAGTGCATTTTAAACACTTACTGATTTTCTTTTTATTGACTTTCTCTCTTGTTCTTTCTTTCAGCCCCAATCTCTGTGTTAGATGCTCAGGATGATATTTTGTAAGTATTACTTTGTTAAACGCTTTTATCAGTAACTGTTTCGGAATATGATGAAACTTTCTTGTACTGAAAATATCAATTCCGTAATTTTTCACAAATTTAGATCGAAACAAGACAATTTTAATGCTAGAAAAAAGGAAACGCATTAATTATCGTTAGCATGCTTTGTAATTCAGATATGTTTAGAAGGTTTCAGAGGAACTGATCTTACTAAAAGATGCATTTGATCAGAAAAAACGAAGTGAAATTGACATGCATTAATAATATTTTTTCCTTTTTGTACATATATGTATAATTAAGTTTCTTACATGAATATGTAACATTTTATTAATGTAAGTAATATATCATCTTATACCGCACGTGCTGCTTGCTCTGTTCAGAAGACTGAATTTTAAAATCTGCTGGTAAATACAAGCATGGAAATTTCATAAATACTAAGGCGTTGTTTAAGTTGTTTTATGTTAATGTTAAGTCATGCAAATTTTCAAGAAATACAGTTGACAGCTGATGGGAGGCGGAAACACTATCATTATACGAACAGTTTGGTTAGTATTATCTCGTATCCTCGCATATCTAGCATTAAGAAATGCATCAAGTAATATTGTAAGATATTGTAGCCGTTGTGGTTCAGGACACATAATTTACACAATTATTACGTTTCTTCAGGTACTCAAATTACTTTACAGCAGAACATACATTTACAATAGCGCACATTACAAATATAATTTACAGACATTTACAAATGTATGTTACCTAACATCTAAATATAATATTAGAACAGAGAGTTGAACTTCTAGTAAGAAACTGAGTGAATATTAAACTCTTGCTCCTATCTACTGTCCCTATTAACTAAAAAAATGTAAAATAAAATTTTTGAACAGTTACATAACTAGACATAGGTCAGCTCCGAGTTTTGTAAGCTTGTCGAAAATTTTACCATTAGCTTGGAAAAGAAAGATCGTGTATTGTTACTGCGGATTTTGAAGTGGTATTTATTCTCTGATGAGAGGGCAGCTGGTAAGATAATTGTCTGGGGCACCTATTTCTCCACAGACACAGAGGTCAGTGTACCTAACACCGTGTCTTTTAAAACATTCGGGTAAATTAATATATCCTGTAATAAATCATGTTAATTGCATAAAGAAGTGATGATGCGTTTGTGGTCTGCTTGTGTGGTGTAGTAGCATGTGCGGTGCCTTGTTCACATTCGTCACGCTCTGTTTGCCATTTCATTTGTGCCTTGTGTTTCAGTAGTTTCTTCAAGTATGAGATTGTATAAAGTGCTGGTTGGGGATAATGAATACTCCTTGATGTTGCTTTCTTGGCTAAGCTGTCAGAAGCTTCGTTTACACTCACCTAGCATGCGCTTTTACCCAGGATGTTAGCCTGATGTTATGATACTTATGCCTCCGTAAGTCTCTCTGGATTTGCGTAACTCTATCGGATGTGTGGTGGTGATTGAGCAAGGACAGGAGCACCGACACGCTATCTGTGTGGATGATAATGTCCTGCAGGCTTCACTGAGTGATGTACTGGATAGCTCTGGAAACAGCTACTGCTTCTGCCTGAAATATATTGTTATTACTGAAATCTCAGATATATTCACCACAAAACAACTGATAACTGGAATTTACATAATCAAGACTCAAGAACTTCATTTCTATATATTTGAGCTTTCATAGTTGCACTGGTAAAAATGTATAGATCAATGCGGTCATTTAAAATGACCACCGCCCACACTATGTTCGTATCATTTTTGTATCGATATCTTTCATGGATGCCTTCAGGTTTATTACATGTATTTCACTCCCTATAAATTTCAATACATCTGGAATCACTCTCAAAAAGAAAAAAAAAGTAGCCTGATCAATAAGGAAAACCGGAATCAATATAGGAACCCTGGGATCTGTTGTGATAAGTTTTCGATCTTGATATGGTTGTTTGCATACATTAACAGTGTTTTAAAGCTCTTTCCGGTTTCTTGGCATGGCGTTTTTGGAAACGTTTCAGTATTTACAGACCTGTATCACTGTCTGCTCACTTCTGTTCCCTTAACGCAAGCCGTGTTTCACTATCCGTCCTCTCAGTGACATATTTCATCTTTCACAAGCCAAACACTTATCCATCTACTCGTGCAATACTTGAAACTGAACTGGAACGACCAATTGCTCTGCTTTTCTTATGTTCCGAAACCCATCAGTAGCCTAGTGGTAAAATAGCTAAACACTGATAGTTCGAGCTGGGTTTGATTACAAGGGAATAGATTGGCTTCATGGCCGTTTTCATGTTTTCCTTCATGTGTAACGCAGATACGAGACAGTTTCTTCCAGGAAGTCCTCCAGAAGGCATCCCTTTCTTTAGACAGATTCCCTTTGACTACTCTGCTATAGTTAAATAAACCAATCCAAACCGCACTTGCCGGAAGAAATGGATAAAAATTTTACATATTTCTGAGTAGCGAAGGAGAAATCCATTCGACTATATGATAAAGTTGACCTTGTGCTAATAATCATATTTCAATGGATTTTACTTAATTAACTTGTGGGGTTTCACCCTTTTATCTAACAGCTAAATGTGGAAGAACTTAATGAACAGCTAAGCGAATAATCGCTTTAGTTCAGGAACACAGACGTAAACTCGAGAAGGCTTAACTTCCCTTTAATGCTCAAAAATAAGAGTTTCACAGGTGGCCCTTTTCTCAGAGCGTGAAGCAAAGCCTCCACTTAGGCTTGAACTCAAAATAATAAAACATAGGACATAACTAATGTTTAACTAAAGATATATAGCCGAAGCTATCAAATTCTAAGTAATTGGACCCTAAATATCGAATAAGCTAGCGAAGCTATCAAGGGCCTGTATTACGGTAGAGCGTAGTAACAGCTTAGAGAGAGCCAAAAAGCAAACGCTCGCTAGTCAGAAACTCTGAGGCTCAGCGGAGCTTAAATACTAGTCTTACTCATTTGCATTAAACGCGATTCTAAAAACACATTTTGGTTGGAAATTGTAAGCTTAACTTAGGAAGGACAGGAAATTAGCTTTAACTAAAATTAACTTTTAGAAACTTGGGATAATCCTTATAAACTTAAAGCACATATTATACTTGTTCCATTAATTTTTCCCTCCAGTGAATTATGAAAGCAGAATTTCATATGATCGCTTTGATTTTTCAGGTATCATACAGCATTGCACAGGGCGGTTACCAGAATGGATAAAGTAACTTGTTCTATTCTAGTCAGTGCGGGAGCATCGCTTGATCTTAGGGACAAACAGGTATTGCATCCGAGCATAATCTCTAAATATTATGGAAAAAAAATTATCGGGTGTTTTTTCAAGCATTTTAATGATCAAAACATGATTGAAATGTTATGTTATAATTAATAATTCCTAAAACGTTATTTTAAATTTGTTTTATTTAGATACACGCAAATTCACAAACTATTTGATATAAATCATTTTGCATATTATATGTATTACTGGCAATGTATGAAACTCTGAAAAGTATCAACTATAAGAATTAATTGAATATGTTTAATATTGTATTTAGTTATTGTATGCAATACCTAGGCATTTTGCAAAATGGCAAATGCTATTTAGGTAGAGTATGAAAAAAAGGTTACAGAGTTTGACTTTCTTTGGGAGTATACACTAGCATCAAACTCCTGACAGACGTTAAGGGAATTACTGCTGTGACTGAAATTATGCATCAAATCAATAAATATTACCAATTTATTGCTAAAGCTTTGAATGACGTCTTTTTGTGTAATTGTAGGACCTTAATAGTAAACGTCGCAACGGCCTGCTTTTGCACACAGATTTACGTTGCCTTTGTAAAGATTCATTTTGACAGAGACATTTACAAAGATAGACATTTTTACTTCCTTGTACGAAGTAAAAAGGAAGTATTGTAATCGCGAAAAGTTTCAGCCATCATATTTGAACGAAGATATCCATTTTCACTGTATCGAATGCAATTTAATGATGTTTTTGCGTGACATCTGTACGTAAAGACAGAATAAAGAACTCTTTTCACTCAACAAAATTGTTAAACTAATTTAAAAGGAATTCGGAAGAGAATTTTTTGTGGTGTCTGTAAGTACGTATGTACACACGTATGTACGTATCTCGCATAAGTCAAAATCGAGTAGCCTCAGAACGTTGAAATTTTGTATAGAGGACTGCTATAACATGTAGATGCGCACCTCGTATTTTGGTTGCAATCGACCGCACCAAAAGCATATATATTTATATCCACTCTGTTACTCAGCTCAGTGATCTCAGTTACTTTATTCTTATATATTTGTAAATTGTGTATTTTTTGCTTTAAAAATGATTTAATTATGTTGTTCTTAACTTTCGTTTAAGGTGTTTATGCCTTTAGTTAACCTAGATGCAATAATTGTGGAATTATCAACAATTTAAAAGTTTTTTAAGTGAAGCTAAGCATAATTTCTGATTAGTATGCCGTTCATGTTTGTTTACATTTAAAACTTACCAGAATAGTGGATTTGTTGCCAATTTAGAGAAACTAAGCTTCCCAACAACAAAGTAACGTTTTCTTTTATTATTGAGAATTGAAGTACGCTTATTTCATTATGGAATTAACATTCAAGTTATTAGCTTATTTTTATATAGAAACTGTAACTTTAATTGTGAATTTTTTTTTATTGCTTTAACTGTATTTGGTGTTTTATGTTTTTCTATAGCTGTAAAATTTTAATGAAACTATTTTGAATTTTATGTATTTTTGCCTTGCCTTGCCGCTAAATGAGAGCTGAATTAATTAGTAGCGCATACGCATTAGGTAAGCGGCGCTGAATCGTCTGCCAAAAATTTTTTTTTTTTTAAATTTCTTTAATTTCCTTTATATATCGTTTTAGTGTAGTCTAGTCTATTTGAATAGAACTTATGGTAATTCTTCAAATGATATGAAAAATTCAGATGATATATATGATTTTTGTACACTCTGAGTTTTAAAATGAATATTAATGCTGTTAAGTGAACGTAACGCCGAAGTATTGCTATGGTAAATAAATATAGTGAACTTTAAAAGAGTTCATTTAATCTATTGTAGTATAAGCGCTATCGACGAAATAGATTTAATTCAAAATTCGTTAACTATTAATTCAATATGTTTAAATGAAATGTGGGAAAATTGCATATAGTTTAATATTCCATATAAAGAAGTCATGTGTTGTACACATCAGATTTTTAATACCATTATCGAATTTCTTCCTTGAATTTGACAACCCTGTTGCGAGATATTTAATAAAATGCAACAAAAAGAAACCGTATATTCTGCTTGGTTGAGGAGACATAATTCTCGATGAAGATAGAACAGCTATCTGATAGATCGAAGAAGATAGAACAGAACGATATCTTGGCTTTTTATTCTAAATTTGATTTCTTTTATTGACATTGAATTGAAAGAATTCCATGACTTTCATAGATTAGTGCGGTTGTCCCTTATTGAAAAGGACTGTATTTCCTCAGAAAATATATTGTTATATAAAAACAACTAGCAAAATTCGAAAAAAGATATTAATCCTTCCAAGGCATTAAAAACTTAAATGTGTCAGTACAGCTTGTAGAACCTCTGAATGCGATGTATCTGATTATGATTTTATAATTCAAGAAGGATTGGTTGCATTGAAAGATGTTTCAAGCACAAGTTTTATTTTAAACACACGGGGTAGGCTATGTTTGGGAATTCAAAAGTCATCCAAAAGAAACATTTCAAAATAAAAGTTGTTACTGAACAACATTGAGTTTATCTTTTTCTTATTTATAAAGCTTTAGTAAAATCAATAATTTACTATGGAAAACAAAAACACATACTGAATATTTTTGAACGAGATGATTTAAGAATTAAATTAAATAGTTTTATGTTAGAAAAATAATTGCTTCAATATATGAATTGCAATTATTACATTAATTAAAATCAAGCTTTCCTGCAATTATAATATGATTTTTTTTTCTGAAAACGTGTTTAGATTTGTAAAATTAAAAAAAATTATATTAATAATGCAAAAAATAATAAAAACATAAATAGAATAGAGTATTTGTTTCTAATTCTTTTTCGTTAATTAGTCTAATTACTCTAAGTTATTTAGGTGCAACTGTTTGTATTATGATTATGTTCCATGCTGTATGTGGTCGTAAAAAAAGGTAAGCGGTCGATAAAGAAACCCTTCTTTTAAAAAGGGTCGATGCAAGATAAAGGTTGGGAATCTTTGTTATAGATTATGATTCTACATTATTATAAAACTGCAAGAGAATATTAATAACATGCTCTTAGTATCCGAAAATTTACAAATTACATGCGGGAAATCCTTTCGGCTCATCATATGCAACAATATTATAAATTAAAACATGTTTCATGTTAATAAATCACAAAAGAATATCAGCAAATGACATTGAAGTAAAGAAACTCAACGACAAATTACATTGATTTATTTTGTACTGACTCCTCATGGCGAGTCAAAAACGATGTCAAAAATCCCAAAATTTGTAAATTAAATATCTCAGTCAATTTTTTTCATACGACAATCAAAGGTTTTGTGTTTTAGTTTTTATAACAAATATAAACTGATACTAAATATGACTAGACGGAGTGGTAAAAAGCATAAACGTAAAAGATATATAAAGTAATAGAACGTATAAACATAACAGATTCCGTAATTTTCACAAAATTTGATTTTTTTAATTAAAAACAATGCCAAAACACGAATATTTACGTCATTTAAACATTTTTCTGAATGGAAGTATATGTCTACGACTAATGACAAATATCAGTTATGTCAATGACTCCAAAGATTTTATGGACATGATGTACATTCTGTAAACAAGTTATTAGGTTATTTCGAAGCAGGGGAGATGAAAAATAAGCAACGCCTTCACAGGGACTCAAACCACGGGCCTCTCGAATACGCGCCGATCGTGATGACCACTACACTACGAAGGCATGCTAAGAAGGCGGGAGAAATACCTTATATACTCCCACTTTTAAAGGATGACTGGGGTTTTCAGGAGACCCAATCGCCAAATTCTGGTGGTGAATAATTATCATTCACCACTTTTTTAGTTCGGGCGCCACTGCAGAGCTAGTAGGTTATTTCGAAGCAGGAGAGATGAAAAATGAGCAACGCCTTCGCCGGGACTCGAACCACGGGCCTCTCGAACACGCGGCGAGCGTGCTGACCATTATTCTACGGAGCCATGCTAAGAAGGTGGGAGAAATACCTTATAAAGTGAACAAAATACTCTTGTATGTAGGAAACTGTTGAAAAATATCAGTCTCTTGAATCACTTAATTCAAAGATAAGTTATGGCAGTTAAAGTTTGGATTGTTTTAAAACTTTCTCTGAAAGATACAGTTATAAAAAATAGAAATATCAGAGATTTGAATTATGAAAATTCATGCGATAAAATTCAAATGAATTTTTGACAATCTGCAAGAAATGGTTACTTTGTAAAAAAATTTGATATAGCGCAGGAATATATGCCATCTGTTCTAAGTCTTATTAAATAAAAAATAATAAGTTTCAAAAGAAATTTCCTATTTTTATAATGTTACTTTAATAATCATATTACTGCTATTTTTATTGGATTCAAATAGCAAAGTTAGGAATAGAAGTCTTAAACCTGATTTTATTCTGAATATTTTGAAACCTAACAATATTATCACGAAACCAAATGTGTTTTCTATGAAGAAATCCTGACTATTCAAAAAGAAGTATTATCCGAAAGTCCTCATCTTATTTAATTCGGATAAACGAACGTATTAATTTTATAAATGTTAACAAAGCTTCTTGTGAGAAGTATCAAAATAATTGCAAGGAATGTATGTACATAATACTCGGATTTTGCCATACGCAAATCTCATAACTCAAGTTACGCGTAACTGGCTGACGAATTTGAATCAGCGCTTGTTAACGAAATTGCTACAGTTGTAAAAAATGAAAACAAAGTTTCTTGTTCTGTATCCTCGCAGGCAGGAAACAGGGGCACATAAAACGGTTCGTTTCTCAATCAGAAAGTTGTCTATAATCTTATCTATACATATGCATTCAAAATGATGTTCGTAATAAAAATACAATTTACGACACTAGAAAACAAATTTTGTGAGCAATTTACCCGATACTATTAAATTTTATTTCTGTTTTTTATTACATAACTTACTGCTTATTTAAATAAATGTAATACACGACTTATATTTATTGTCATATATTTTTGAAGAGTATAATACATCTCAGTATTTTATTACTGAATATTTCAATAATAATTTATCTCAATATATTATCATTGAGACTTTAATGCAAAATTACGTAATGCCAATAATGTGGTTTTTAAATACGATAACGTTGTTTTAAAATCTCTTAACAGGTCTTGGGTAAGACAGCTGATAAGTCGTTTTTGTATGGAAACTAAAATGAATTTTAAAGTTTTATGTACTTTAAAATTCATTTACCCCCCCCCCCGATAAAATTTATTAAGGATAAAATTTGTTTGCCCGAATAAAATTTGTTAAGATAAGATATATCACATGTGCCATATCCTGATATAACATAAAATAATCATGATAATTATAACATAAAATAAATAAAATGATCAAATATAACATAAAATAATCATTCATAGTGATGAATGATGATGATCATATACCTGGATAAAGTTAATGTACTGGAATTTTGTTTTATTGCAGGGATATACTGCCCAAGAATTAGCAGAAGTCATGGGTGATAAAAAATTAGCCGAGTATTTAAAAAGTAAGGATTTTCTGTTTCTTTACTTCTCTTGCGCAAGTTTAGATCTAAACATTTAATGTGGATGTTTTGCTGTAGCCTCTGTGATATTAATCATTGGGATCAATGGCTTTCTTCCTATTGAAACAGACATTTTGATAGTCTTCGCTTCCTATTAAGCTTCGCCAAAGGTGAATGAACGTCACCGATCAAAACACTAAACGTTGCCATGACAACATTGTTTCTTAATGAGATCTGAGCCTAAAAATAGAAAATATCTTCTTAAGTTGCTTTGTAAAGATTTCTTTGAATTGCTTTAGAGAATTCAAGACGTATTCCATAAAATTTTCTTTTATTGTTAAGTGGTAGGAAAGAGAAAGAAAATCAACATTCCTGTCGTAATCGATGAAAATCCTTGAAGCATAATTACTTTAATTGAAGTTTCAGCTTTAATTTCATAAGTTTTAGTTAAACAAATAATACAACCTATTGCTAAAACTTCAGTTCTTATAATTACGTTTTTATTTAAATTCTGGCATTAAATAGTAATATTTTATTCATACTGCAGTAACCACCAATATTTATTCGTTTCTTATGTAGCCTATCTGTAAATATTTAGTTCAGGGTTCAATGAAAAGCTCTAATTTTTTTTTTCATTTGCTAAATGTATTGCATATATTGATAAATATTATAAAAATATATGTAAAGGAACGCACGAGGTACAGTGACAGTGATGAGGTACAGTGACAATCATTTACGTAAATTTAAATCCAGAAATAAGCTTTATTATTTAGGCAGTTATTTATTTTTATTCCTTTATTTACTTATTTATAATATTTCTTATTTATTTTAGTTTGGTTACTTTTCTTAACATATTTAAATTTGATTGGAAATCAAAGTAAGAACGGAAAATAAGAAGATATTTTTAAGTATAATTAAAAGAAAAACATATAGCTAATTCTCTTTCAAAAATAAATATACTGTAATATTTCTTTGTATTATGCGCATGGAGTAGCTTCTGGGCTTGCCAAGTTTTATTAACAACATGACAGTAGAAGGTGAAATAAAATATTTGGTGAAATCTCATGCATGCACAAACTTTCAAATTTTTCAAGTTTTAAATCTGTAGCGAAAGGTGACATTTTTGCTTTTCGCGATAACATACAAAGCAAGAATTTAAATTTTGTCACGACACATTTCAGGAAAAAAATCTGAAATTGTAGACAAACTGCGATTTTATTGTGCATCTGTTTTGCTTGCGTAATAACAAGCTTCATATTTTTAAGTACTTGAAATACTGTTGTTTAGAAATATAAATTTGCTGTAAAATGAAAGGATTTTTCTCTATACTTTTGAATTAACAAGTAAAATTCTAGTTTAATTTAGATAACAGAATTTTTAGTCGTGCGTATTAACATATTATAGTTTTCACAGGATGATTATTAATGTAGTGATAAGGAGACGTCTGCTTAAAGATGATGGATGGTACCTGCTTAAAGAATTGATAACATATTAGCATACTTATTTTTAAATATATGATTATGATTTTTCAATGGTTTTTCCCTTCAGATCTTTTATTGTATTCAATTGACAATAAAATATAATAAATTATGAAGTGTATCAAAATATCAATCTTTCACATTTGGGAAACAAAAAGCCGGAGAAATCCACGTTGCAAGTACCCTCCTCCTACAAAAACTTTCTTTATACCATCTCGTTTTTAAGAAAGACCACTATGATTACCTCGTACTAAACGGTCATAAAGAAAATTTGATGAGTATTTTTTAAGACTGCGAAATATCATTGGGTATTTTTATTTAAAGCCTGAAGAAACGTTTAAATTTTAATTGTGAGATACTGTGCTTGTTTAAGGCTGTTTTACAGCATTGCCTACAAAGAACTGGAGCTTATCTTTGATTGCCTACAAAGGACTTGAAAAATGTGCCATCTAGATACTCATGTAGTCTGCCGTATTTTAAGGTTTTTTTGTATTAGCTTATCGTCATCTTTCGAATTTGGGACAAGCTGATAGAGAAGCTTCAGACTGTAGATCCTCAATATGGGTATTATCTTTCTCCAATGGCCAATTAAGAGATTTAAATGAGCATTGAGTAACTAATGGGAAATAATAGAATATTTGAGAAATTTGGTTGCCTGAATATTTTTGAAAGAAACATTTACATATTTACGTTTTATACAAATATTACATCATGCATCTTTACAAAAATCATACCAAATTATCGACCTCTCTTGTAAGGTTAAGTGCTTTAAAAACTCTTTACCCGTTTCCATTCTGTTTCCATATAGTGTGATGAGTTTTAGTTAATAACTTGGTACAATAAAAATGAAATAAATACCTAAACATTTTAAAAGTTTTCGACCAGTCCCACATCAAAAAGTCATATTTCAATATTCTAAGGGTAAGGGGCACTCAGGAAAATAGACTCGAAAAAAGGACAATGAGACAAAGAAAGTTTGAGACACTATAGTTTAAACCACTGATCGGGATGTGTAAAGACGTTTTCGTACATTTTTAATCTGCTTTTCCTCTTTCACAAGTAAATATTTGCCAACACAGCATAATATCAGAGGAATCACTGAAGGAAAGAATCCTGTTGAATGACAGATAGCATCTGGCTGAATGTCACTGTAATCGGAGCTGAGTGTACATCATTTTTATTAGCTTCTTTCCAGATATGAAAGCCTTTCCAGCATTAAAGAGACATTACGCTTTAAAATTTGTGAAGTGGTAAAATCACGCTTTATATTTATTTCGGAAACTTGGAACATCCCGTAAGAAACTACTCACTGTAACCGAAGAGAGTGATCATAAACGTTTTGGTACTGAGCTTAAATTGTACATCTTTGACGGAGCATGCTCTCATTGCTTGCTTATGGATAACACTTACACCACTATTAACGAAATTAAAGATCGTGGTGGTGGCAAATGAAAGTTTTAGCCTTTAGCTCGGAATCTATTATATGCTTCTCAAACATACACATTCAGCTTTCTGCTCAACTGTTATATTCTGCGGGACTCTCTAGGTGCACATCTTCGTGCGCTGCAGACCATGCAGGATCGGATCGTTGGTAATAATGAACTTTTGTGATCCGATTAATGATTTTATCTGACTATCATATAATAGTATAATAAAATTATTCTCTATTTTACTTAATGTATTTGCTGTTCACCATAACATTAAGCTTTTTTAAGGAAACTTGCCTAATGCTCTTCATATAATAAATATTGCCATCTTGCGGAACGATATCGAATGCTGAAGTTTCTAACTGTAGTAAAAATGGTATTTTAAAGGTTAAATATATTATGAAGTTGATAATAATAACTCACATTCGAATAATGTTACTTTTCTTTTCAGGTGTTTCAGAACCAGTTATCCTATGAAATTGCCTTATAAAACTATTCAAAAAGATGCTTCTGCCTATATTAGTCAATTCAAATATGTCTTTCTAAATGAAATTTAGACCATATGATTGTAATTAAAGATTATACTTTTATACTCAATATTTTGGTTTCATACTTAGCACTGATTTTTCCTTTTTTCTCACATATTGCAAATGTCAATCGCAGTAGGTGATAGTTTATGATACAGGAATATTTATTTGAGATTTATAACAACAAATATAATTTTAATAAAGTCATTATTCAGATCAATTATCAAATAAAATTTAATTTATATCTTGCTCTTAGTGTTTGTTTACTGTACTAGCCATGGAATCAAGGAAAATTGTTTAACATAATACATAACTGATTATTTTTATGATATCAAGCACAAATGTGAAATATCATATGGCTCAAAATTTCAAATATCATGAATAATTTCATTTGCTCCGAATTTTAAACACCAAAGAGATTAACTATGTTAGTATGTTATTAAACCTCCTTGTTTTAAATTAATTATAGTGATTCTGACTAAATATAACTAAACGATTAATTTCCTATGTTATATATTATGACACAGATAATCTTCTCTTTCATCATGCTTACAATGCTAAGCTCTTGATATTGCCGCCACTTGATGAAAGTATTTTCTTATACAGTTTAATTAAAATCACAGCTTTTAATAAGTTATACTGACTATTTAAAAGTAATTTTATAATTAAAGAAAAATATAGTGAGAAATAATTTGCAAATAATATATATATATATATTATATATTATTTTATATATTATTTTCCCATTATATTGCATATATATATATATATATATATATATATATATATAATAGCCTGTAGAAAAATTGATTGCATATATATTTTCCCATAATGAAGAACAAACCTATCAGCAAAGGCAAATTTAATTTAAACAGTTTTGGCAGATTTAGATAATATTATTTTTATTTTAGTTGATATTTTTATCCATAAATAACTTAAACATTACTCATGCCTGTTCCAGAACATAATATTTAGATTTTTATATAAAATTCCTTATCATTACAGTAATCAGTACTATAACAACAGTAATAACCTTTATACAGTAATGACCGGACATAATATTATATCATTACAATAATAACTGCATTAATAATCTTATATTGTTATAGTAAGAAGAGAGCAGAGCAACAGCAGTTTAATTAGGCGGAAAAACGAAAGTATATTGTTATCTAATATGGAGGCTTAGTTTAAGGAGAAAGGTTGCGCCTTAAAGTTTTTGAATTTAAGTTCGAATTAGCTCTACCATCATCGCTATAAAAGAAGGGAAAGGAAAATTATCTGAATAAAAATAAAGCTTCAGGGACTACTGCAGATTCAACTTAGAATTTTGATTAATATATTTTTTATCCAACATATAACTCCCTTCAAAGAGAGAAAAATCTTCTCAATGAAAATGCCTTTCTAAAAGAAAAAGCATAATAGCATTAGCAAATAAAGAGGAATATAATTTTAAAAATACAAAAAATAAAATTTTAACTCAAGTATGTTTTTAAATAATTGCAAAATATAAATTTACACTTAAATTTAGGGCTAGAAAATATTGTGTTATTATATGTAAATATTTTATGTATTTACCTCCGAGAACAGATACTATAGTCTTTTTCGAGATAATTTTATTGTTTTTTATTGGTTTATGGGACTTGAGAGTACAGTATGTGATTCAAAAGCACAGAAATGCATTTATTTTACATCAAATTACAAAAGAAAAAATGTGACCGTTATTAAGTAAAATACTATATCCAAATATGCCCAGAAAACATTCAAGATATGACACAACTCAGAATGTTTGAAAGTGAAAAAGAAACTTTCATTTTAAATCTCAAAACGTATAAAAGTGAAAGAGCGAATTTCATTTTAAAGCAATTTTCCATCCTGAACCTGAAGGAGAAATTGAAAAATCAGCTTATTGAAAAACTTATTTTTTCAAGAGGGAGTGTGAGGATGAAAGAATGTATTTTCCAAAGATCTGAGAATTCATAATTCTGAACAAACAAGAAATATAAAAAAAAATATGTTTCCTTCATGTCTTACTACTCTTAGAAATAGATGACTAAAATTGAAAACTTTCGTTTTTGAACATTTTGCAGTAAATCTGACAAATAATTAAATAGAATCTTGGAAAAAGCGCTTTTTCTCTTTACATAGCTTTTTATTAGCTATGTGTATTCTGTCGCGAGTTTTAGACATATATTTTTTTAATTTATTTCAGTCTCCCAAACAAAGTTTAAATGTGATAAAGACGTAAGAAGGATCAATGTTATCTCTTTAAATAAAAGTCCGAATTTCAAAACTGATAATGGCAAGTTGAAAGGTTTAAGTAGAAATAATTTATTATAAGAAAAATTTGTTAAAATCAATCGATTTAAGCTAAAATCAATCGATTTTTATAAGTATTTAATATAAGTAACTTTATCTTTTTTAAATTTATTCTTGCACTGTTATTTGTCCCTAATGTATTTCTTACTTATAATATGGTCAAAATATGAATTAATTATGTTCATATCCCATTAACAGGAATCAGCAAAACACTGGTTTTTAAAAAACATATTACTCTACTCCCGAAACTACTTATTTGGTTTGAGGGAAAAAAAATTAGCTTACAATATTTTTAAAGCAAAAATTGTAATTTATTTAGTTTCCGTTTATTCGTCACTATTTTAAAATAAATTCTGCATGCTTTAATTACAATACAAACGTATCGTGGGAACGTTATACTTCTTGTGGTAAAATAAGCATTTGATAAAAGGTTATTTTTATGAAATGAAATTGATAAACTTATTATAACTTTTATTTGATAAACGTATTTCATATTGAACTGATATTAATGTACGCTTAAGTAAAAAGACCATTAAGAGTATATTTATTTACATGATAAAACTGGAGTTAAGAGTATATTTATTTACTAGATAAAATCAGCCATAAGTTGTCTTTGTGTTTGTGTCTTAACAGAAAAACTAATTTCTATGTATTTTGACTTTAAAGGCATTAAAAAAAGAATTAATATTTGATATATGTGTATTTTAAATAGATTTCATTATAGTGCTTACCTCCTAACGCATAGAACACTGAACATTACAAACTTCAAGATCTGAATTAAGAATTAAAACCTAGTAAGTTCAGGATCTGGTATAATAAATAAAATATTAGAGCTTCTGACCGAAATATTACATTTGAAGCTCAATTTCGCTTAGAAAGTTCTCAACGAAGGTATCCCTTCCTTTAGGCAACTAGTCCTAGTGTGCTATCCCAGTATCAAATAAACCAAACCAGCGAATTATATTTTGACATCAACTAAATTAGATGTTGCAATTAATATTAGTTTTAAATGTTGGTTAGCAATGTCAACAAATAATTCTTATGTAACTTAGGTGAGCATATTTGTAATTTCGAGTCACACTTACTGATAAATTACAAATAAAGAACATCCCCTAAAGACTATTAACCAAAACACAGTACAAATAATAAACAGCTTGTTTACAATTGATTCGCAAAATTTTTGTAGTTGGTAATTCAGAAGACCTTGCATCAAAATAAATGCGAAAAAGCTTATATTAAATCAACCTTTTAAATTTAAGTAAATACCTTTTATAGCATGTTTGTAAATTAATCCAGACTTACTCACAGATTTTTCTCAAGTAACATTATCTCTTTTGCTTATATTAACTTTCTGTGCTGAGAGAAAAACCGTTTTGTCAGTTTTTCGTTTTGTAGTTTATAGTTTAATCGTATGTTTCCTTTTCCCTTTCATGCTCTCAAAATGCAAAATTATGGCAAAAAAATTTCATCAGAGGAAAGTATTATTTGGTTTCACATTGTTTTCACGTCGTTCTAAAGTAAATGATAAATCATTGAACAGGTAATCCGATAAAGTTATATTCAAAATAGATATATAGCTATATATTATTAAATTCATCTATTTTAGAACTGAAAGCATAGTAAGGTACCCACTGGTGTCCAAAGGTTAAGTATAATTTATAAAATGTGGAAGAAAGTGAGTAAATATTAATTAAATTGTTCAATATCACTTGTGGAGAATCATTGTTTGAAATGAAACAGTATGCATATGGCAAAACATTTCAGTCCACTTCTTCATGCGCAAAACATATGCGCTCGTCTGAAAGAGTAATAAAACGTTTTACGTGTTACACGAAGAACACGCAAGTTATGTGTAATTGCTACGCTGAAGAGCGAGTTAAACGATTAAAAGGCCGAAGATTGGCACAAAGACGCCAAATGGACATATTTTTGAAAGGAAGATTTATTGGAATGCTAGAATATAGTTGATCTCAAACTGAAGTGGGTCAAATTCTGAATGTGCCTCAGGGTGTGATCTTAAGACTGTGAGGCGTTTGGCAGAACGGAAGATGTTACCCGACGACCAGTACAATGTCGACCCATCCACTTCGGTCTAGTAAAAATTATTCGTCAAGACCGATATTTGGCAATAACTGTACGACGTCAGGGGGACAGTTGTGCCAGGGAACTCGGTTCAGCGCTCACAGCCGCCACAGGAGTATGAGTTTCGAGACAAACTGCTTATAGGAGACACCATTAAGCTAGCTAGTCTGTATGCCAGTCGACCAACCTTTTGCATTTCTCTGACGCCTGTGCATAAATGCGCTCGTCTAAACTTGAGTTTGAAACATCAACACTGGAGTCTGCAAGAGTAGGTAATGCGATGTTTAGTGAGGAATCCCATTTCACCCTGAACACTGATTCTCATCGGATAACGATATGGAAAGAACATAGAACTCGTTTTCACCCAAGAAACATCGCAGAAAGACATAATTTTGCTTCAAAGCGAGTCTTGGTGTGGACAGGCATAATGTTAGAGGCCCACACAGACCTTCAGGTCTTTGACATGGGGTCTGTTACTACTAAAAGGTACAGAGATGAAGTCTTTAAGTTTTATGTTTGCTTGTTTCGAGGCGTTGTCAGTCTCGAATTCATATTCATGGATCATAACGTGCCTTGGTACCGTGCGATCCTGGTCGACAACTTCCTTCAAAGGGAAATGCAGTGGCCAACTTAATCCTATTGAGCATGTGTGAATATGCTCGGGAGACAAAGTGCAGCCCTTCCATATCCACCAATCCTATTCCAGAACTGAAAAGAGCTCTTCTTAATGCTTGGAATTGTTTGAAACTACAACTCATCCGCACTCTCATACCGTATACGGACAATCGTTGTGCATAATGCGTGGCTGCCAGAGGCGACCCCACACCTAATTAAAATAGCAAATAACCTGTTTAATTTTTTTCATTAATGTACAAACTATTAGTTTGCCCTTTTTCTTTCAAACTGTTTTTTAGATAATAAGAGTGATTCATATGCTTTTTTACATTCTTTTCTTATGGTGTAACCGTATTACACTCGCATGTTATGTTTCTCTCCATTCTGACTTATATTTTCTTAAATATTCACATCAACATCAATTATGCTTAACTTTTGGACACGAGGGTATTTTATGTCAATAAACCAATGATTATGATTTGGGTCTTTTCTTTAACTGCTCCTTTCCGTATTCAAACAAGAATGTAGATTGAGTGTAATTAAGCTGATGGTTTTGAATCTTTAGCTGAGAGAGCTTCTGGCCAATCGCGTATTTGTTAGTCATATATTCGGCAGATTTGTTAAAACTGCGGCTTTAGCATTTCCGCTAGCCAATGCTTTATTCTGAGAGCCGTTAAAATGCTTTGAGCCAGCTTTTTTTACTGAATTTATAGTCTTAGGCCACGTTTGCGTGCTACTGTTTAATTTGAATAACCATAAGTGGTGGTTTTATTTGTATCTGTATATTCAACTTAGTCTAAAACCAAAAAGTTATTTTGATTCTCCTTCAGTATTTCATGAGTGTTTAAGACGTAACGGTAACTCTTTCTGTTGTCTAGTAAGATCTGCAGGATTTATTTCTAGCTTCCAGTTAGGACAAAAACCCTACAACATGTTTATTTCGAATTTATTTAAATCTGTTTGAAAAATAAAACAAACCAATTCCTTCAACCTTCTATTACTACTTTATATTCTTTCACTGCTTTATGATCTATTACTTTCTCCTGGAGAGGATAATTGTAACCTCTGTTTGGGTAGATTTTGGACTGAATTAGTGTGCGTAAGCATGTAGTAGTTAAGAGTTCATATTAGTTATAATAATCGAAAACACTACATGAACTGGCTCATTGAAAATTGGCTTTCGCTCAGTTTGTATTCTATAGAATAATAGTTAAATATATAGCTAAATCCGAAACAAACTGGGTATACAAAATAAATTAATAACTTTTGTATAAAATGAAGCAAAAAGACAACCTTAGAGCAGCGTAGAATTTTCAAAAGTCTATCGATTTTAAGGATGATCAAACAGAGGTTCTTCTTCAGCTGCTTTTTTGCTTCTTTTTAAATTTTACAAGGACGTGTTTCTTTTCTAATTTAATTTTATATACTTTATTTATCTAGTTTTATAAAATGAATTAAATAGTACTGCTCCTGGTAAAAATAAAATGTTTACCACTATTAAATACAATTGTATCAACAAAATATATCTGATTAACTTTCATGTTTAAAACTATTGACTATATAATTTACAGTATTAGCTAAGTACTTTTAAAAACATATTTGAAATTCATACGGTATAATACTTTCTTTGGCTCTGAAAATCATATGGCGTGATGTTTTAAGGATAACTGATATGTTTGGAATGAAATTTTTTAATCTGTAGTTTATTTGAAAACAGAAACATTAGATACTAAGACTGACTGTACGGTAATGTGAAATAAAGAACGACACAAAAGAAAGCACACATTTTAGTTCCTGGTTGTTACTTTATTTGTGAGTTATCAACTTATAATATCAACAAGAAAGTTTCCATATTTATTTATTCACACAAGTATTACCGCTGTCTGTGACTGTTCAATGAGCTGTGGTTAAAAAGTGAGAACAAGAAGCACTAGAATCACAGTTTGTATTTAGACATATTATGTATTTTGCTTTTTTACCATAAAATATCCTTCATACTCCAAAAAATGTTGACTCTCTCAATTTACATCATATAATGATAGGAAACACTGGAAATGCAAATGAGAGGCATACAATCACACACACGCTATATGGAAAAATTTCAGAGAGTATTTAGAATAATATCTTTCACATAGAGTAAAAGTTGAAGTACATGCCGTGCGTAGGTTTCACGATGCAAATATTTTGCTCTCGTTATTTCTAATTCGCCCGTAAAAAGTAGCTGATAATAATAAATTTTTTCGAATACAATCGATTCTCGATTTTTTGTTTCGAAATATTTCTACGAATATATAATATAGATAAATATAATAATCTTTGAGAAGAAGAAAAGTTCGAATAGAATAAGGGCTGCAACAAATCCAGACATGCATTTTCGAACTAGGGCTAAACAATAAGAGCAACTTTAATGCAGTTTGCTGCCACAAAATTTTCAGAAAATTTCCTTCCGATTTTTTTATAAATTTAGACTTTATGGAAGTAATTTTTATTAATCTAAATTTTGTCTATGTTCTAAAGTGAAGGTCACCAGTAAAAACCTTTCCAAGCATACGTTCTATTAATATATCCTTATTATCTGTATCTCTATGTTCCATATTTTACATTCCGAGAAATTCCGAAATTATAGCACTGCATCTAGAGAATCGTTGTTGTATATTATTTCAGTTTTAATACTCTCTACCATTGAAAATCTATGTAGATGAGCCATTAACAAAGGTCCAAATTATATTTTATTATGTTTCATATGTATTTAGTTGTTACTCATATTGGTTAGAATTACACGAAGATTTTTCAATCCTAAAATTTGTTTGCTTAACTTTGTAAACTTTTCTTGCTTCGTAATGTGTAATTCTTAAACATTTATACTGATTTCTTCTTCACGTCAGTACATGATTTTACACTCTGCCCTTCCTATAGGCCTACTTACACTGTAATACTCTAATAGCAGTCTTCCCACTAAATACTTTCAGTCCTTGTTTTAGTTTTTCTTTCAATATGCCTCACTTTACACAGCCAGTTGCCAAAGAAAATTGCACTAAGCTCAAGTTTCATTTTTTTTATTCCATCAACAGAATCCAGCAGGCTGATAAGCACTTAACTTAATGGATCATCTGTTCTGTCGCCGGCGAAAAGGAAAAAAGGAAAAGTATTTTTACAGTGTTCGAGACTGCTGTAATATAGCAAAAAATGCTTATTTATTTATTTTATTAATTATTATTTATTCCATTTAAAATGAAGTTTAAAATACTTTATTTTAAACAGTCTGCATCCGATAAGTATTTACGAAATGCACTGTTTGATTAGTCTTAAACCTTTGTGAAACTTAACTCAAATTTTCTCAAATTAGTTGTATTATTAAATAATTTCTTAACTATTTAAAGTTTTTACATACGTTTTTAAATATTCACTAAATTTGAAGTTAATATTTTAAACTGACTTATATAGATACTAATTTGATGTCTTTCATATACACACTGGCTTCTCGTAAATAGTGGAATATTATAATTAAATAAATAATAATTTTGTAAATAGCATAAATATAATAACATAAAATTGTCATTTTAATGCTTTAGTAATCTTGTTATTTTGCGCAAAGTCAATATTGAACGCCATATATTTTCAAATTTTTAATTCGAAATGTAAAATAATATACTAATGTTTTCTTTTTTTATCGAACATGATTGAAGAAACGTATGATCTTCCTAAATTTAGACACTTGTTGAAATACACTTTGTTTACCGCTTAAAACATCATACACAAAAGTCTATGCAACTTCATGCAGACATGGTTTTAATCTTTTTTACATCAAACAAGCAAACCTCTTTCGAAAAGAATCTAGCATTTTTTAACTGGTGACCCTACCCCAGAATATTATAAGCGCTTGCATACCAAGCTCAATCAGCCCTAGCGTTTTGTCTACAAAAGTGCAGCCCTCTTTTTATGTAAATAGCATATAATTCATCTACGAATCATTTAGATAAATAGTAATGTACTGCATAAAGTCAAATTGCGATGAAGAAATTCATGAAGAAAATTGGTTCACGTTCGTTGCGTGATGTAATTAAAATGATTTGAAACGAGAGAACAAAGCGTTTGCGACGACTGAACGCAAAAATTTCAGTTACCCACGACACGTGACCAATTGTTGTTGCACGGAGTCTGACGCTATAGTGCACTGATGTAGATAGACGCAAAACTCACATCAAAGTAAAAATATCACGTATTAAAAAGCATCTAAACGCAGACCTGGGGTACATACCATCAGCACAGAAGACAAGAAGTCAATGTAACAAAATTACAGCATTTATAATTTTAAGGACGTTGAATTAAAATTAAAAAACATATACTGTAATCATTGTTAATAAATGCATTCACGAATATGCAACTTATATAACCTTTCATTAATGTACACTATCAGACCATCTAATATACAACTGTCTGGTTTTACAATCATAAAAATATTCTCAATGCTCCAATTATTCACTTCTAAGTGAGTAATGGCAAACGTACATATAAAGAAGACGTTTTAGACTCAACCCGTATCTTTTAAGAGTCAAGTTAATTCTCACGATGAAACTGAAAATTCATGACAAATCTCAAATCTGCATACTCTAGCTATGCTTTCTACTACATTCAAAAGGATTTACAAACTGTATTTATCATCATTTTCATCCACTTACAGAAATATATAGAAGAATATACAGTATTTCTGAATTAATTATGTAACAAAAATAAATGAATATTACAATACACATTATGACACTTGAAGAGCTTAGAATTTTTTTCCATCCAAAGTGATACCCCAGGACTGGTATTACAAACCCGAAGGGAAAATAAAACAATTCACTGAAATGAAATAACAGCTGTCACCGACAATCAATATTAAAGCCGACCCGAAAGACATTGATCAGTAATATTCGTTTTCAATACAAATCTGACTTTTTTCGTTTAAGCAACTTTCAGTAGGACAATTGAAGATAGTTTCAACAAGATATACCATATTATAATAAACAAGTCAGATTTTTCTCAACATTTTACAACATTAAATACCACTCGACCACATTTCTATATATAATGAATAAAAAAACCATTTTAAAGGTTTTTTTATAAGTGATATGCAACATCGTTAAAATTTAGTGAATATTAATTCGCACCTAAGTCATAACACACTTTGATTTTTGCAATTTATCTACAGCAAACGTCAAACTTAGTAACTTTGATTTGATGAAAAATTAAATTTGCCATCTAACGTTATTACAATATAGTTATGTTACACACACCTTCTGAAGACAAGTGTCAATGTGAAAGCATGTATATAGCTATTAGCTATTTACAAACTCTACGTTCAACCCTATATATTTATATTTATATATATATATATATTTCTAGAATATTTTTTGGACAAACAAGAGTTAATTCTTCTTTCTCACTGTCGAGGCAGAATTTGATGTTCTGAAAGTTGTGCTTATATTTTATATTATTAATATATCCTCTTCGAACTTCCTGCAATAAAAGAAAAAAATACTTTTAAGTTAAAATTCAGTATGTTATATGAAGCATACGATTACATACGCCATCAGAGCCAGGTTTATAGAGTCTATCTCAGCGTATAATGAAAATTTAACAATAAATAGTAAACCTTGCTGCATATAAATTTATCACTTATTTTCTCAAATTATTTTTGGCATTTACGTATTATCCCGTCGGCCCGTGAATGTTGGTTGGTTGCACATAATGTTGTATAAGTTGGCTGAGGTCTCATCCAAGTTGCGCAAAACGTTCCTGCAGAATTCTGAAGGAACGGATGCCTCTTTATTTATTAAACAAAGCGTATTCAATACGCTTCGCTTTTGTGCTTCTTAAAAAATGTTTTCCATGATTTCTATCATTTTGTTAGGGTCTTCGATTTTGCCAGAAGCGCTGTTCCGAACATTAAGACTACATACTGCTAAGACTCCCACAGGTAATTGCTCCAATCTAATACTGTTTTGTCGAATACATTCAGCTGTTCATACCATGTCTATACTTTGTTTGATGATAGAATCCTATATTTCTGCTTAGAAGATAATCTACCATCTGTCGTTCTGTAAAAGACAATTCAAAGGCAAGAAAAAGTTCATAAATAACAGTTTATATACTTGCCCATAAAAAAACATGGCTTAATCAGTAAAAGTTACATCAAACGAAAGCACAGATGTTATGAGTACCCTGTTATGGCATGCTTATCCATAGATAGGCCTGCCCTAAATCTTGCTTGGTGACAATTTCACGGTCAACGAGATAAAACATAAATACCTTATTTTTTCATAGCAAAGGCAACAAAGGCATAAGATGAAACAAAACACTAGCCTGATCACCTTTTATACCGATGAGAATTTAAAGTTAGTGTGATATCTGGCATTTTTTTTATTAAACAAATTAAATCGTAATATATATAAAAAATTGTCACCTGGCATTTAGTTATCTTGGCCTTCTTCTGGGTCTTTGAGCGAATGCCATTGTGCAATTGGTCGACGAGGGGATGCGAGCATGTCCATCCAATGGCGTAACTCTGTTCCACTCGCGTTGCATCCCAAGACCACCTTCCCAATGGGATCCGAAGTCCCAATGCGATCATAATCAACCACTGTTATCATTAGCTGCACTTTCTGCAGAGAGTTGAAAAAAAAAAGACAATTTTGCATTTTGTTTAAATAAATGTTATTCCAAATGGGCATTTCAAGTAAACATTAAGGAGAAGATAGAAGTTTACATTAAAAGAACCAAAATCCTTCGAGTAAGATTATAGTGCTTTTTTATTAAATTTATGCCACGTTTCGTCTGGCATTTTTTCATCTTTTATGCCAACTTAAGAAACTGTTAATACTTGTTGAATGAATATTTTTCAAAAGTCCAAAGTGTTAGACAAAAGTGTACTTGAATTCTGCTCACATTTATCATAGCATCATTAAAGAAATTTCAGAAAGACTGAAGATGTATAGACAGATGTTCTTAAACGTTTATGTAAAAAATATATTTTAGGTGATCATTTTCTTATAATGAGAAAGGTAACAAAAAAGTAGGACAATGATTAATCAAAATTTACTGAGAAAGATCTATAATAAAAATTTTGAGTTAATAGAGTATGTTTTCAAAAGAAATGATGCCGTGATATGAAGATCTTATTCAAAATTGGAGTGCATATTTTATTAAAATTTTTCATAATCATTAAAAGCGATATGTAAATTTTGGAAACAAGTGTCCATTTATGCACTGTATATATTTACTATGACAGTGTCGAAATAGGCAGATATATGGGTATACAATATATTGTTCTGAACAAAGAAAGTAAAATTATAATATTCAAATAAAAACTATAATTCATAGTTTTCTCGTTCTGAAACACAATCATTTCTGCAAAACTATGGCTCCATATTTTAGTAGTGTTAACTATTATTAGTTAACACTACTAAAATATGGAGTAATAATATACTTACAAACATCCATGCCTTTTATGGGATTTAAACGCGAGTTTCTCTAAACCAGTTAAACATACTACAGCTGTACTTGTTCTAATTTTCAAACAATTTTCAACACTTTAATTAAACAACAATTCTAATTTTCAACAATTCAAAATATTTTCAAAATTAGTATAGAACTAATTTTCAAAAACTCTCTGAATTCAGAAATCGTTTTTATATAATATGGATGGAAGTTAAGAAGATCAAAGGGTTGTTCTACTTAACGTCTCTCTATATTTTGATTAACTCTCCAAGGGATGAAGACATTTTACTAATATTCAAATAATATTTAATGATTTGCTCTATGAATAAATCAATTTACAAAATATTTGCATGTCTGTTATTAAAGATTTTAGCATCTTCATATAAAAATAATGCTGCGTATTTTAAAATCTACTTCAAGTTGAAATTTACTAAATTTATAAAGATTAATATTCAAATGGAATTTTACCTGTATCTGTTCGAAGGGGATCTCAAACGTAAAGGATTCATTGTAGTAAGGGTTCAACGTACACTTCTTGATACTCGTTTTCTTCTTCTTTATCCGCTTGCCATTCATCATGATGGCGATTTTAACGTAAGGATCTGGAAAGAAAATATTTGAACATAAGGATTTGGATATTTATTTATTTATTTCTGATCTGTCATTGGCTTAAGCCTTGGACACCTTATATATGACCGTAGGAGGTTGCTCATCTACATCATAGTTTCGACGAAAGATATATAAATATAACATGTGTGAGTGTATATATATGTGTACATACAGATCATTGCACATGTATATATATATATATAGATCATTGTGCATAGATACATACAGATCAGAAAATGAAAATTTTTTAATTAATAAATACTAATAATGTAATTTTAATTTGTGTCTTCTTGTTGAAAATTTCACTACATTTGGTTATCTTCAATTCTGTTTATTTTATCTCTTTCTTTATACGTATATACAAGATACGACAGGAAAGATATACAGGGTATTTTGCCATGCTCTATACCCTTAACTGTGAGATAGAGAAACGGCAAAAGTAACAAATGTCTTAATACAGTGTGTGATTCAATTGTCTCGGCAATTTATGCACAGGATTTAAAATTATCTCCCTGTAGAAATGATACCCGTACAAATGATATAATATAAAACTAAGCTAAAAAAGATTTTATTTACTAGAGACTTTCAATTTATGTCTAGCGCATCGGTTTACATCACAATCCTGTCGTTACTTCAAAAGTCAAACTATGTGTTATTTGAAAATGATGAGAGTCTGATTAACGGTTTCTGATGCTTAGTTTTGTTAACCGTGAAATTATTTTGGATTAAAGAGAACTAAAAGCTCCAGAGCGATTAAAAAAATTAGTCCATTCTTTCTTCGGTGATTTTAAAACTGATTAGAAATTCACCAACTGTTTTTCATTCACTTGAAGTATACTGACCATTAAAAGTGATCGTGAACCTATGGAACACCAGGATATTTCTGATGGCACGCCAGCAGTCACCGTTATATGACATAATGTGTTCTATCCGCTTAAAATCTTGTTAACAGGAACTGCTTGAGTTATTTTATTATAGTTTCGGATTAATCATACATAACAAGCACAAGATACAGTTGGGTTCTTAGTTTTCAATAAATAAATAAATGAAGAATTGTTATTTTTTTGTTTGTTTGTTTCTTCATGGCATTCCTGTTTGCTTGTAGTAGACGATCCCATGCTACATTTCATTACATTTATTGTTATGTACGGTATTTTTGTTTTGTTATAAATAAAACCAATATTTATGGCTGTTTGGCTTGTCGTTGCAATATCAGTACTTCATATGATGGAATGAACTATGATTTAGAAACTTTCTCCTTAGTTGATAGTTAATTAATAGGAACATTTTGTTTTCAAACTAAATGGAAACGATTCAGATATTCAAAGCAGTAACGAATATAAACAGAATACAGTGTTCTTAAAACCTAGGATAGGACTACAATAAAACTGACTTTTAATTATCCCGTAAGTACCAGCTACTGAATGCAAATTTTATTTTATTTAACGTTTTAAAGCACTTTAGCAAACCAATCAATTTACTGTGCACAGGTTGATAAATATACAAATTTAATTACCAGATAAGCCTCCGACATCCATCTTTTTGAGGTTTTTAGCCTCTAGAATGACCACAGTCAACTTTCCGGCTGTCGGAACATATCTTAAAGAGAAGCAAATGTCTCCCAACTTATTTTCCTAAGAGTTAGAGAAATAAATTAAATCATGCACATTTTGGGCTAAAGAAGTACAAATAATAATTACGTCTTTTCCTGGAATATACTGTTATTTTTCAATTTAGGAATTATAAAATTGATATTGCAAATCAATGGGAAAGAAACAACTTAAAATCTGGTAAACATTATCACTGTATGATATTTCAAGCTTCAGCAACTGTTAGATCATAATTGAGTAACTATCTCATCCAGTATAATTGAGAATTATTTGGACATTCAGCATTTCATAAAGTTTATATTCAACGTACTTACTTAGATGCTAGAGAGGAATGAAAGTAAACAATTGTTCATATTTTTTTTGTTAAAATATATATCGCAAATAAAAAATCTCCAAATACTACAATTCCGATTTTCTATGAAACAGAACCATTCAGAAAAGACAGTTTGCTCTGGGCTTCAGAAATATGCTGTTGAATCAAATGAAGAGTCTACGGATATTAGGACGTACTCACATGGTTTATTTATTTTATGTTTTACTGGTTTTGTGGCATATTTTTGTTGTACTTCAAAAACTTATTATCTTCTGGTCTTATGTTAGGCACCATTAAGGGAAAACGGCATTTTTACAAATTATTACATTGCAACAGTCAATAACTGCTTTGTACTGTTTGGATGAAAATCAATTATCAACCTTTGTTAATTTTAAAATACTATTTTCAAACTTCTAAATGAGCTGTCTTCACTTTTCTGCCTCATCAATTGCATACATTGCTCATAATATGTTCCATGTTGAAAAGATAATCATGACACGCGCTCGTATTACATGATATAATGTGCATAAAACCTTGTCGAGAAGTTCGAGGCAAATACCTAGATGGTATTCTTATTGTAGTTTAAAATTACTTTGTAACTGTATTTCAACCTTTCTTGAAGACCTAAACTTCTCTAAGATAAAAGCTCTCATTCTCTAAAGCAAAAGCTAATGAATTGATGTGCAAAAGGATAGCAATTTTTCCATTGTACAAATTGCCTACTGCAATTGAGTAAAATGCAATACAAATAATAACAAGAACTTGTACTGAGATTTTACTAATTATCAGAATTATTAAACTACATAAAAGCTTTCAAGTGCAAATTTATCTTAAGCCTTTTTTTATTGGCTAGCCTTTTTGTATATGAAATGAGTTTTCCTGTCTCTCTTGAACAGCGTTTCAGTTGTGCTTTGAATTATAGAATTATAAAATCTTAGAATTGATAATGTTTTAATTTAGAAACGAATATAAATGAGTATAAATGAGTTTTCCTGTCCCTCTTGAACAGCGTTTCAGTTGTGCTTTGAATTATAGAATTATGAAATCTTAGAATTGATAATGTTTTAATTTAGAAACGAATATAAAATAAGTTACTTTATAATGTGTTTCTCCCGCCTTCTTGGCATGCCTTCGTGGTGTGGTGGACTGCACGCTGGGCGCGTATTCCAGAGGTCCGGGGTTCGATTCCCGGCGAAGACGGTTGTTCATTTTTCATCTTGCTTCCAAAAAATTCCTAATGCCTCTACAGTGGCCCCCGAACTAAAAGGGTGTTGGATGATGGTTCTCCGCACCCAGGATTTGACGATTTGGGTCCTCTAAAAACACCAATCGTCTTTTAAAAGGGAAAGTATATAAGGTATTTCTTCCGCCTCTTTGGCATGCCTTCGTGGTCTGGTGTCTGTACGTTGGGCGCGTATTCCATAGGTCCGCGGTTCGATTCCCGGCGAAGGCGTTGCTAATTTTTTAATTTCTCTTGCCTGCTACCACTTAACCTAATGTCTCTACAACTTTTATACGGCATTTTGGAAGACTTGTCTGGTGCTAACCTGTATTTGTGTTGTACTGTGCATTGATAATATTAGAACACTCTCATTCTTCTGAATGTGAAATATATAATATGATAATCAACTCTTTAGTTAGCCGTAAATGTTTTTATTTTAATTATGATTTAATTTCCTAAAGCACTATAAACTCCTTGAAATGCTGTATATCCTAGAAGTAGCAAATATGAAATTAAAAGCATATTTAAGTTTAAATTTTCAGTTTAAAAATCATTCTTAAATTTGAAAGTGCTGTTTTAAAACGTTAATTTGCTTTTCAGATTTTCATTCCGAATTATTTAATTAGCTGACCTTATACCTTGCTCATAAATATTAGTGATTGAATTCAAACTCTTATTTGCAAAAAAATGATGAATGTTTAAAATGAAGATTTCAAGGAATTACATTTTTAAATAATACCGTTTCAAAAACATTCCTCTTTCGCAATCAATATTTGTATAATCTTTTCTTTGAAGAGTTTTAACATGATAAAACGAAAAACACGGTGACAGAACATGTCTGGCCTTCAATATGTAATATGCTTTCTTCTGTAAATTACAGAAATCTCCTCTAAGACTAGAAAATATTTTAATTTTATGATATATAATCAAGCTAGATTAATTAAAACAACTATTTTAAATGTGTACATGATATGACTGTATGAATAAGTAATGCAGGACAAGTATAGGAGTATTGAGAAAATTACAGTTTGCTCTAATTGTGTATTATCTGCTATATATATTTTTGTCAAAGGAAGCCCAGATCTATGATTTATTACAGAATAAATCTACAAGAGAGTTAAATGCAATCAATGTGAACCTTCAAATGCTCGAACTTCGATGTTTTAGAGATAATGAGATTTTCAAAAGAAATCTAATATACATATTAAAAAAAATGTCTTTATATATCAGGTCAACTCGTTGAGTAAGACGTATTTTCAGTTCAACTCATTTTTATCTAAATGAATAAAAAAATATATCGATAATATTGCAATACACGTGTGCGTTGGAAGACATTTCAAAAAAAGATAGTCCATAATATATTGCACTTTAGACATGAGACCATGCACTCAATTAGCGTGAAATGTATGTGAATTCCCTTTAATGGGCATGCATTTTGAGGAGTTATGTTCTCTGACAGTTAATATTACGCTTATTACGCTAGAAAAATGTTTGTTCAGCATATTACTATTTTCAGCCTCGAAAAAGTCTGAACATTATAATGCTTTTTCGAAAGAAGTCCATGGAGTTCTCTATGAACATTCGATAGTGACTAGTACATCTCTTGTCACCACTCTAAGGCAGGTTGAAGATGAGAAATTAATCAAGTTTTTGGAACACTGGTGATGATTTTTTTTGATGATTTGTTACCCACATTCTGCAGTTTGTTATGCAAAAAAATTTACAATTTTAAATAATCTTTTAAAATATAATAATTTGAATTTTTCCGTTAAATATCTGAAAAACTAGCGCCGGAGGAATATATTAAAACAAACTCACTTAACATCGACTACTTTTCAATAAAATAAGAAAATGCAATTCATTTTTAAATTCTAAAACTACTGTCTCTTTGAAAATTCTATAACCCTCCGAGTTTCTGAAACCACGTAAATCTCATACACAATAACCCCTATAGAAGCAGCCAGAAATTAATTTCACAGAAATACGAATATAAAAATATTTAAAGACGTTTTTCTCTTAAATTGCTGAACATATTTTCTGAAATGCTTGCATGTAAACTTTAATTAACTCAAAATTTTATAACATTTGTCTTAACACCTCTTCTGTTAAATCGCTCTCATGACCACTATATATATCAACTTCGAACATTCAGACATTCGAAGCCGAGATTTTACACCGAACGTAATAGCACAAAGCAGCAACACTTGCTGTTACTTTATCTGTATTCCAGCATGTCTCTATCCACTTTAATACTCCAGCAGTCGTTTTGTGTATTGTATCATTTGTAAATTATTATTATAAGTAATATAAAAGTGAAGTCTCAGGAATGGTTCAGATCAGAAAGTCCTTACAAATATTGCGATAACATTTTTTTATGTCTGCTCAATTAATCAAACAACATAATTTCATGGTAATTAATTTAAACTTGTTGTATAAGAATTTCAGGCTATAATTTTATTATAAAACTCTTATAAGTTTCTTTCATTTTTTCATACACTTAGTAATAAGACCAATTCTTAAACTGATTTCTAAGTATTACAAGCCCTTTGAGAGATCAATACTAAGCGATACGATAAAGCAGTGGTTGATATCTGAAGGTACACGAGCTTCCCTTGAGTTCCTTGGCTCTCAACTGATTTTTGCAAATTTATTGCTTCACACAAGCGACCACTATTTTCCCATTAACTTATATCCCACTCTAAGAATATGAAATATTTTGGGAAAAGTGTATTTCATACAAAATTCTGAATTCATGATACATGTAACTGACCTTAGTCTTGTTGTTATTTTAACTGTAAAGTTATTTACGAAATATGATTTTAAGTCAATATAATTAATATTTTAAATATTCCATGTGTAATTCGAGTGCGAATTCCTTAATGATGTCAAGTAAAGCATATTTTGTTGTCCGCGACATGAATACACAACTTAAACTAGGTTTTCATTTACACAGAACTTGATTGCCGCTGTAATAAAATATAATAAAGCTCTGAAGTGTCTTATTTCCAGTATGATTCCTTTTATACTAATTTGTTTCGGCTCTTCTCTTCCCTATTATCCCGACTATATCTTCCAGATAACGATGCATAAATTATTTTGAATGCAAATACTTCTGTAAAAATGGAATTCTAGATTCGGGACAATGTCTGTTTGGCTGATAAAAGTAATTAATAATAATGAAAGTAATTATAAAGATGTGAAAAATTCCCTCATTCTATTGCACTTTAATTGCATACTCCTTTCTTCACACCATATAAAATCGTGCGATAAATGCGCAAAAATATCATTAATTTGACATTAAATAGTTTACCTTAATTTTTTGAACCATTACACGTTATCTGCATAAGTTGCATTCCGTGGACTCCGTAAAATACTTGTAACAGAAAGATCCCTTTTTAACATTTACAAACCACAATATATAGATACCCGGATTAAAATAATACATCAAATTAACATAAAATAATAAATTAAAGCAAAGTTCAATTTTGAACTGACCAAACATTTTGGATCTACTCAAAATCAAAGTCAATCCAAAGAGGAATTTTACTTGAATTTAAATACCTATATTATGTCAAGGTCATATTTATTCCAAGTAATCTTTAGATGTGCATTAAATCTGTCCGTCTCCTGTACACCTCCTGTATAAAGATTCATAATCACATTTTTAGTTTTTTTTCCTTTCTTTTTCATCATTTACATGATTCAACTTCGATTTCATTTCATCTATTTGGACAAAAAGTTATTTTTGACTTGTAGTTAATTCTGCACTTGAAAAGAACTTTTCTAGAAGCTCAAAGACTATTTGATACGAAGGTTGTTACTCGCTTAAAGAAAGAACCACTAATTGCATCAACTTGGGGATGTGTATAATGATGAAAGATTTCGTTCCGATAGCTTTTGAATGTAAGAATAAAAATTTAATATCAAACATTTATATCACCGTTTTCATATCCCAAATACTTGTTTTTTCACCCTCGAAGTTTTGGCTGTTTCGCTTACAGCTAATCGGTTTTTCTAACTGTAGGTTGTCGGATTTCGTTTCTCGGAGAAATCATTTTTTCGCCAAGCTCATGCATTCCACGGAAGCTGAAATCGCTTAATAAAGCAGATGAAATGTTTTTTTCCTTCTAAGCCCGACTTACGAGGTCGGATAAATGTATTGGCGAGCATAATTTGCTTTCTCTGCTGTTATTGTAACTTTAATGTAAGAATATGTTCTTAAGTTTATCTCTTTAATGAATTTTATAATCAATCAGTAATTTTTAAGCTTCTGTGATATGCTCCAAAAATATAGGAATGTATAAATCAATACATTAGTACAAAAGCACATAAATACACTGAACACTTTTATAAAAATCAAAAATCTGCAAAGTTTTACTCTGATATCTAAAATAATCAACGTTTTAATGAAATGCAGATTAATATTTTTTATTTAAATTAAAGTTGATCATTTTTATTGCAATCATAAATTATTTAAGCTAAATTCTTGTGAATAATTCTTTATTCCCCGTTTTTTACCATTATCGTTTCAACAAACTGTGTTGTCAAGGAGAGAATTTCAAAATTATTTTGCCATCGGAAATTTCAGTAAGTCCCCCTTCCACACACACACACACAATGGCAGGTTCTAGCCGTTTATAGACGTTGGCCACTACTAAGGCCGGAAGCTGTGAGGTCTTTACTACAAAGACACCTAAGAGGTAAGCCACTGTTGCCTCATATGAAGAACGGACAAATTGCATCAATGCTTTCTCTGGGATTCGAACCCGAGATTTCAGTACGGCGGTCAGAGTCACTAACCATGTTCCCGTCTGGGCGGCAATTTCAGTTAGTGCCATAAACGATTTGACCTAATTTATGCGAAAATGTCTAATATTTGCTTCAGCTATTATTCTTAACAAATTTGATATAATTCACATAATAACTTTAGCACTTAAAATACGGTAGGTTGTAGATAAGATAGTGTTCAGCATTGACATTTGTTTAATAACAGATCTGACGTAATTTAAAACTTACAGACGGATTAATATAATTTTAGCACTTAAAATACCGTAGATTGTAGATAAGATGGTGTTCAGTATTGATATTTGTTAATAGCACACCTGACATAATTCAGAATTTACAGACGGATTATGATAACTTTATCACTTAAAATAAGGTAGGTTGTAGATAAGACTATCTTCAATATTGATATCTGTTCATCTTTTCGGGTGCTATTTTTCATCCTGCTAATTTTGAATAAAAGATATACATAAAACAACACTTTAAAAACAGAAAATAGGCAGCACAAATAAGTTGTTTCTTTCCAAATAAAATTCACCTTAAAACATTTAATAATGCACTATTCTAGTTCACTTTAAAACAAGCCTAAGACAAACGCGAATTCTACTTTTAAAAACCAGCCTTCCTTATAACGAAAGGAGCAATTAGAAAACGAGTTTTCAAGCATTTTTATGTGATTGATAAAGGCTAAACACAATATCGAAAACAAAGTATACGATAAAAGAAATGCTATAAATAAAAGGCTTTTAATTTAAAAAAAAATAATAATAAATTGAGCGAAGCAAGCAACGTCGTATTCTGCACAAAAGATAAACAATGCACAACGACAAACGATCACCACACAACACATATCCAGCCATTACTGATGTATACTTACAAACACAGCGGCGCACCGTCACGTGATGAGAACAAGAATTACGTCCATTGAAGGTTGAAGAAATGGCAAAAACAGCAGGATTTGGTTTTGAGAAAGAGAAATTATATGAATCAATTCATAAAATCATAAGAAATTAAAGCAATGTTGATTGATTTCTGACGACCATGAAATCAAAACGCTAAGAACTTGGAACTGAAAAGAGCATAAATACTGCGCATGCGCAACTAAAGAAAGAAGCTGGAACTATAACAGAAGGCGAGGAAATAAAATTTCAAAATACCAGGTAAAAATAAAGAAAGGGAAGAAATTTTACTAAAGAAACTACCACTAAAAGCCTACTTTAGAAAATAACGATATGAAATGTCTACACTTTTCATCAATTTTATATATGTTACTTGTCTACAAGAAAATCCCTGTTACTAAAATGGCTACATTATATACTACAATCTACAACTGCTACTAAATCTAACTGATTATGTACGCTCCAAATGTCTACTTCGATAAACATCAACATATAATCATTCTACTTTCAAACATCTAAAAAAGATATTTTAGAAATGCATGTTTAACTTTTACATAAGTATGCATAAAATATCAAGAATAATACTTGCACAAGACAATCTTTGAAATTTAATTTGAAGTTTATTTATTGTAAAGGAATTATGCGTATAAAAACTTATATTTTTCGCAGGAAATTATGATAAAATTCTCTATAAATTTGAAAAAATAAAATATATTTAGATATACTTATTTCTTTGTTGTTTATAAAATTTGTAATTTATATTTTTAGCAAGTTAAGAAAATATGAAGTAGACTATTCTGTTATAATATATATATCATTTTAATAAATTAATAAATCGAATTAACAATGTTTACATACGAATTACTTACTTTCAGCATTTTGAAAATTGAAAGTTTGATAAAATAATAAATGTACTTATATAATTCAATTAAGCCAAAACTTGTCAAATTTTTGCATATCTTTGGATGCGTATAAACTGAAATTAGTGAATGTTTTTTCGGAAGTTGATTAGAATTTTTTAATGTTTCACATTTTTTGTAATCAACTATATGCATTAATTTCAAGGTTTCTAATCTGCATTTAAAAAGCAGAAGAGCAATTTTAAATAGCATAAAATCATATGCACTGATTCTTTTCCATTTGTAAAAAATTTGTGTAATCTGATAATTCTTAAGTTTCTATCATTCCTACTTCTACATGCTCTTACGTTACTCCTTTCCTGCAAGTATAATACATTCTTTAACTAAGTTTTGTACTGTTGTAATAATAGGGCATAAAACTATATGCAATATCTTCTCCGTGGAAAACTTTAAAAATTCTTAATCAAGAAAATATTTTTAAAATATAATTGGAACACTAAAGTAATAGAATTTGAATACAGAGCTTCGTAATAAGAATACTTTAATTTTTATTCTCTGTGAGCATTACATATGAATAAAGTGCCCTGTTTTTCCTGAGATAATTCCTAGTTTATGTACACTTATTGTAAGAGATGGCATATCAGTAATTCATAATACTTTCAGAGTACAAATGACAGAGGTGTCCTCATTTTCAAAAATCGAAATAGTTATTTCAGGATTCTTTAAGGTAACACAACTAATTATGATGAACTACTGGAAGTTAGAAACAAAATGAGTCCTTCAGCAACCTAAGAAATTAATTAAATGAGATTAAAGAGAAATTATTCATTGTAAGCGCTTGAAGACTTTTATGTTTCTTTCAAATATTTAAAAGGTTTTCCTACATACGAATTATTGAATTTTAAAATACCTCTTTCATTTAAAGGTAGTAAAATAATGTCACGAAAATATTTTTTGTGTTTCGGAATAATGTATATAAATCCTAAAACTTTCTGTCCAAGCGAGTACATTAAAGAGTAAATAAATTTAATAGTTACGAATATTTTTAGAACGAAAAATATTATTTTTGGTATTTTTAGTATGCGCACGTTTCGACAGAAAAAAGACGCATTTTTGTAGCCTCTTTCAGTTTGAATAAAACTTTTCACGACCACAAAATTGCTAGAAATTAAACAATGGCCCTCTACATCGCATGGCAACTACGAATCAAAGAGTATTGTTTTAAAGTTTTAATAGGCTGCAATATTCCTCCGACAGAGAAATCGTATACGATATAAGAGTGAAATTAATGGAGATTGTGTACTTAGGGTGAAAGAGATCTATTCATTCGAGTGCTGTATTACTTTCAATTGAATCACAGTGGCAGAAGAATAGAGTAAAGATAACCCTAGTGGACTTTAAATGACCCACTCGAAAGACATACACAGTGTAAGTCCAAAGCAAATGATATAACTGAAAATGATTGTGCTTTAAAACATTGTACGACGACAAAGAAAACCTGCATTCTAAATGGCCAATCTGATGATGGCAGATACTTGATGATGCCTTATCATCCTATTTTGTGTTCCGTGTACTGTTATTACAATCTCCTCGTACCAATTTTAAACTGAACTCTTTCCGGTCCACATACAGGCTTCAATAACCCCTTCGTTACTAGACAGCCTGCCTAGTGCTGATATTCTTTAGTAGCCTCTACCGTCACCTAAACTCTCCCTGGTTGAACATATTTAAGATGTGATGATATGTTATCTACACTCATCCTATAATGTCGATGAATTAACCAACTAGCTATATAAAATTTGGATCATAATATCTCTAAATGCCATGTGTGAAGTAATACAATGAATCTAATTTTCCTGCCGATCCAAATAATTATATTCTTTGTACCCGAGCTAATTATGTAAGTTCAAAGTTCATAGCAATTTTATCGAAGTGAATGATCTGTTCGTTCTAATATCGTAGTAAATATTTCCTATTTATGTAGAACAAACATACCAGTTTTCATCATGTTATTATGATTCCTTCCGTATGCGTCTTCTTTTTATCAAAGAACGTGTTTTAATTCATCATCCAGCATTATGAATTCATAAAATCGGATAAATATGAAATAGGTTACCTGTCCTTGTTCTCCTTCAACACTAGTTAAATCTCTCCACTCCTCAATCGTCTGTGCCAAATCCACTGTATTAAGGGGGATTTTTACTTCCCCGATCTGGTCATGCTTTGAGAAACGATCGAAGTCGAATATAGCAAAAACTAAAGTCTTCGATGTGATTTCAGCAAATGGGACCTGTAAATAAATTCAAAAAGCATTATTTGTCTCCCTATCACTTTTATATGCAGCAGTTTTGCGCGGTTACAGCCGAAAACATCGCGGATGAAAACGTCGCGGAGAAAACAACGCAAGGCAAAAACGTCGTGCTACAAAACATCGTGGGAGAAAACATCGCAGTCCTAAAACATCGTGGTACAAAACATCGTCGTCGAAAATAAAGCGGTTCAAAAACTTCGCAGTTTAAAAACATCGTCGTCGAAAATGTCGTGGTAAAAAATAAAGTATCTACAAATCGTCGCATGACGATAACATCGCAGATATGCTTTTTTCAGACATGCTTTTCGCAGACATTCTTTAATAACTGTACATTTATATTCCCATAATGTTTGTGAGCGCAAGATGGAAAGAATGGTAATTTTTACTTTCATATTTTTTTATTAACTAATAAATTTTTGCTGAGAAAATAAGAAGGAAACTTAAGCATAGAAAATTAATGCAACTTATAGCACTTAATGGAATTTTAAACCGACATAGTTAACTAACAAAGGCCATTAATAAATAATTTTTGTAATGCTTTTACTGGTAATTTTTCATGAAAAGTATAAGCTATAAGTTGCATTTAATTATCTATGCTTAAGTTTCCTTCTTACTTTTTCAGCAAAAATTTATTAGTTATTTAAAAAATTGTGAAAGTAAAAATTATCCTTCTTTACATCTTGCGCTCACAAATCATTATGGGAATATCCATTTCCAATTATTAAAACCTGAAAAAAAATGTCTGCGATGTTATCGTCATGCGATGATTTGTAGATACTTCATTTTTTACCACGATATTTTCGACGACGATGTTTTTAAATTGCGAAGTTTTTGAACCGCTTTATTTTCGACGACGATGTTTTGTACCACGATGTTTTAGAACTGCGATGTTTTCTCTTTGCGATGTTTTCTCCCACGATGTTTTGTAGCACGACGTTTTCTCCTTGCGTTGTTTTCTCCGCGACGTTTTCGTCTGCGATGTTTTTGCCGCGATGTTATCGGCGGACACCGTTTTGCGCAGTTACATTGCTCTTATTTACTAATGTATTTAGTATGGCTGTTACAAATAGCTAATTCATACCATTAATGAAAAAGTTTTGCTACTATGAGGAAGCTAGAAATATATTAACTGTCTTTATTGGGAAGTGGCTGAAAGATGAAACTGTATGAAAAAATAAATGAGAAATACATTAACTATCTTTATTGGAAAGTGGCTGATTAAACTTGAAAGATAAAATTGTATGAGAAAATAAATGACTTTGAATTAATTAGTGCGTGAAAGTAATGTATTTCTAATAAACATGGGTGAGAGGATAAAATTTACGCATTTATTTTTACCTGTGTGCAAAAAATAAACGATAAAATCAAACAAATCCAAAAAGGAAAGAGTTATGGTCCTGTAAATAGTTAAATGCCTTGCCTAGAAAACTGATTTTCGGAAGATTCGTTTATTTGGAGTTTACAACTTTAGTACTTTAGTGTGCTAAATACCAGTTTAAATAGCAGTTTCTTGGTCATTTTTCGGACCGTCAGGTTTAAGGTAAATAAATAGTGAAATACATGACCAGTAAGTTTCAAATCATTAGAAGCAAAACAGATTTTACCCATTTAACAAGTTTCTAGTTTAAAAGCATCCATATAATATTCTGTGTAAATTTTTGTTTAAATAACGACGTAATGATTTCCTAATTATTAACTATCTGATCGAAATCATAGAATGTTACTGTAAATTAGAAGACATTTATTCTATATCCCTTCAAACTGTTCTTTTTATTTTCCTTCTTTCTTTTTTCGTTTGACAGGAGCAGATTCTGTATACAGAGTGTCTCATCAAGACCGTCCAATCTCTGCACAGCCAGATTCCTCAATTGGAATACATAAAATACCCAAAAAACTGTATCTGTAAGACCGATAGTTTTCGAAATAAATGTGAAAGAAAAATATTATGTCATTATCAGTGCAAAGAAACAAAGACTCATGAACAAAACATGAACATCAAACAAAACATGAACATCGGTATTTGTATATGTTTACATGGGAAAATGTTCAAAATGTTCAGTGCAGTTTTAAAAAAAAAATCTGAAAGATTTCAGATTTTATATTACGCTCAATGGAGCGTTTTTTAACGTTTTGCACATTACCTTTATTTATTAAATATCATGTCCTTCACACTTAAACCACAAAATTCAATTCAACAGCAATATCACAATATACACTCTTAGACAAAAAAAAAAAAAAAAAAAAATGACGCACCACGACGCACCGAGAAGATATAAAGCAAATTGGACACAAACTGATATGCATACAGGTTTTAACAGAAAATGCAAAATTTTACATTTTGGCTGCCAATGAATGAACGGTTGTCGCTACAGCGCATCTGATCTGCGCAACTGGCAGGATATTTAAGAGCAGAAATTACGATTCCAGGTCATAAATTCTTCACGAATTTCATTCCGTGTACTCTGGTAGACAGTAACTATGCCTCGCATACAAGTGCGAGAACGATATGCGCAGATGTCAGGACTTGAGAGAGGTCGTGTAGTTGGATCAAAGAAGCTGGTTGGTCTTATCGGCGAATAGCTCGACATTTGAGCAGGAGCGATGCCCCTATTAGACGATGTTGGCATGAATGGGTGAACCATGGCCACACACAGCGTCAAGAAAGAAGCGGTAGGCCTAGAGAAACGACAGAACGTGAAGATCAAGCAATCGTCAGAGCGGCACTCACAACCCCAGATGCATTGTTATCATCGATTGCACGTGCAACTAGTGCTTCAGTGACCGCAAGGACCCTTCATAGACGGCTCACAGAAAGGGGGCTGAGGTCACGTTGCTCCTGCACCGACTACCAACTATCATTGACCTCTGTACAACGTCAAGCCCGTTTACAGTGGTGTCGTGCTCATTCGCACTGGAATGTCACTGACTGGAATAAAATAATCTTCAGTTATGAGTCCCGCTTTGAACTGAGTCTGATGACCAGCGAAGGCGAGTCTGAAGACGCACCGGACTGCAGTGGGATACCAACCTGACTGTCTTCCGTCAGACAGGCCGATAACCAGGAGTAATGGTCTGGGGTGCCATTTCATTTCATAGTAGGACCCCTTTGGTTGTCATCTGCGCAACCATACAGCACAGCGGTCCGTCGACGAAGTTCTAAGGCCCGTTGTGTTGCCCTTCATGTCAAGCCACCCTTGGGTTACATTTCAGCAAAATAATGCCCGCCCCACACTGCACATGTTTCTACTACTTGCCTTAGTGCTTGCCGAACATTTTCTTGGCCAGCAAGGTCACCGGATCTCACTCCTATTGAGACGTTTGGAGCATTATAGGCAGGGCCCTCCGACCAGCTCGGGATGTTGACAATCTAACGCGCAGTTGAACAGAATTTGGCACGATATCCCTGAGGAGAACATTCGCAACCTCTGTCAATCAATGACAAGCCGAATAACTGCTTGCATAAGGGCCAGAGGTGGACAAACGCGTTACTGACTTTTTCACTTTATAAAGCTCTATCACTTCAATAAATCATCCAATTTTTCTCAAACTGTAATCATTTGTTTTTCTGTACATGTACATCACTTACACTGAGATTTTCGTCCCATTCAGGTAATTCCTTGGTGCGTCCTTTTTTTTTTTTTTTTTTTTTTTTTTTTTTTTGTCTAAGAGTGTAATTTTAAAATGAGCACATCTTTAGAAATTTCAGAAAAAAGTTCTTTAAAGTTTTACAAAATATTAAATCAATAATAAAACAAATTCCAAATTAGGGCAGATGCGCATTTTCAGTGAAGGATTACGTTATTTAAAATTTGATAGCTCTAGGTACCGTTGTTTAATCACAGTGCGAGAAACATACGTATATATATGCAGATTCTTCATTGTTTAATTTTAAATATGACACAGGGCGATAATATTTGGTGGCAACAATTTGAAAAGTGAAACGGTCATTTAAAATTTAAGACGCAAAATGCAAAAATGAAATTAATAGCTCTTTTGAGCTAATCCCTTTGGGCTATAAAAAGATCCTCACGTGATAGCTAAAATTTTGCTTAAATTATATGTAATGAGAAATATTTTTTGACTTTAGTTAATGATCCTGAAATCCTAATTGTTATAATTTTTAATAATGCAACAACTTTATATTTTTGCCAATATTCTCTTTCCTTTCTTCGTAAAAGCATCAACTGGATCTTTTCTGGGCAGATCATATATATTTAGATGAAACAATTTGTTTCAGTTTATCTCTCATTTTCTTGACGCTAGATATTGCGTTGCATAGCTCGGCAGAAAAAGTGCGATTTGTCATGAAAGGGATAACCTTCAGGATTAGCTTGTCTGAGCAAATCCAGCTGAAAACTTTTGTGGGTGAATCCTGCATGCTAGGCACGGTCACAAAATCTTTGGCCACGTCTAGCATCAGGACCGCGATACTCATCTTATTGTATAAGGCGGGGTCTCGTGAATTTCGTAAGCAGGACTAGCTGTGAAGAGGTGAAGAGTCTCTTTCGAAAGCCGTGCTGGTGGTCAGCGAGGTCTTGGAAGTAATAAAACTAAGTCAATAAATTTTCTCGTTTCACTCATATTTATATATTTTCCATAGCACTAATCATCTTTTTAGTTTTGACCTTATTTATTTCTTATATTGTTTTTGATGAAGAGAGATTTTGAAAAAAAGCGCTTTGAAACATTTTATGTTCATATTAATTCGCGTTAAACTTTAAACTATTAAAAATGGCTTACGTATTTTTGGCATGATTAGTTCCTCATTACAGATGCATTTTAATTAGAAGTAAGAATTGGGAAATTTTGGCTTGTGGCACATCGTAGAAAAATGTTTTGCAGTAAATATCTCAGGTACACATTAAATGCAAATGCATGTCATGCTTTGAGCGCCTTTCAGTATCCTCACCTGTTAAGTAACTAAAGCTTTCATTCATAGCTTTATTTCGTATTTTATTTCACAGCTTTACTTCGGACTGTGTATAGATACAGAACTGCAGTATGAGAATTTACAGCACAACAAATTAAAAAAAATAACGGATAACGACTGACCTTGAAGTTAAACGTTTCATTGAAAACAGGATTGAGGGTTTTTCGGTGAACCTTTGTCTCGTGCTTCTTCTTTTTATCCGGGAGAAGATAAACTTTAACATAAGGATCGGACGTCCCTGACATGTCCAACCCAGGCAGATCTTCTGCTTGAATAACCGTAACAGCTAACTGTAAAGAAATACAAATTAATCCCTATTCAATTCATGCAATTTTCAAAATTATTTCTCTGATTTGACATATATCCCTGAAAAGCATATTTGTTCTGATGTTTTAATTTTAGTGCATGGTTAGCAATTTTTTTCATTAAGAGTAGAAGAGTAAAACTGAATAACCATGTTGCTTTCGACTAACGTTCTCATTTTTGCCTTCGAACACTGTAATACGAATTTGCACCCTCTTAAGAAAGGTTTATTTTTACAGTTACTCATCTTCAGGTAAAATGTTTCAGGTTTACCTGGCTATCTTTAAGTACTTTTGTTCCAGTTTTACGTGCAAGATAAAAAAGTGGAACTGAATTATTCATCGTTCAATTTTTAATTTGTAAAATTAGGATTTCCTATGAGAATATCATAGAAAAAGGAAAATAAAAACTTTTATATAACCTTTCCCCCCTTCCCCCCCAAAAAAAATTTGCCTCATTCTTAAAGAGAAAATAATCAACTTTCTTTTTGACAATCATGAAAGAACATTCAGGTTATGCAAAATATCATTAATCAATAATCTTTCATTAGAAAATAGTATTGCCCTATCTCTGCTAAAATAATGAAAACTTATCAAAGTTGATTTCAAATACTTAATTCATATGTAACCTATACTAAAATTCTTTAATGTGATAAATGTATTCTATACTTAGCATCATTCATGCTTTAATTTGTTTAGATTTATAAATCCTAAAAGTTAAATCTTTTAATAAACTGATTCATCATTATTTACATTATTCATTCCATAAACAACACAAAATAAATAAATGTTTCATTTTGGATGACGGCTTGACTAAATATAATAGAATGTTCTGAAAAACTGCAATAAAATTTACTTATTGCATGAATTATCTTATATTTATTATTAATCTAATATTTTCCTCTTTTTTCTTCAATATTAAACAAATATACATCTTAATATGAATATCCAGTGAAATCTCTCGTATTAACCGGTAGTATCAAAATAATGGCACTTTTGAAAGTCTAAACTTAAAACTGAAATTTAGACTGATGTGTCAAAAAAGTAAGTAATTGTGTTAGTAAAGTTAGTAAAAAGTCTAACAAAAAAGTTAGTAAACAGTTTAAATATTTAAATGTGGAAATTTGTACTATATTTCTCCAATTTCTCCAGCTCGATGTAACAAGCCTTGTCAATCTAGCATATGAAAATGAAATACCGATCTCTTTTTAAGCATCGATGCGTAAGCTTTAAACGGAGTGGCCACGATTTTCAGAAACAATTGACATTGAAAGACGTCATATTTGTTTTTCCTCTTGCCTGCAAACATGTAAAAAGCATCACTTTACGTTGTTGTTGATGGAAATTGTGGCTTATACTGATATTGTATATGACGACAAAGATTCTCTTGATCGAGTGTCAAAGATACTCTTGATTCAGCATTCGTGTCTGACGTTGTAACGTCAGACCAAATTCGACCAACCAAATTCGTGTCTGACGTCTTGTAAACAGGTAGACATTCAAAGTTTTATGCCATCATACTAAGAAATTCGTAACTTTCATGTGATAATAAATGTAGTAATTTTAAAATGTTGTTTAATTTTGCTCTTCTGAAATATAAAAATGTTTTATGTGTTCTAATTTTAAATATTCTCTACGATTTTCAATAGTATGTCCTTAATTATAGATGATAGATCAAAACACGGCCAATAAACTTCGCATGCTGCCCTTTTTACAGCTTCCATCACAAAACATGAATAAATAAGTTCTAGAAATATGTCTTCATTCATCCGGAAAAAATCTGTTATTCGGAATCGGCATGATTCCGTTGCTGCCGGTTAAAACGGATTCTACAGTACATAGTTTGCAATTTGAGAACTAGTAAAAACTAGTAAAACGTTTTCTAACATTCCAATATATTATTTCTTAGAGAAGAAAAGTATTTTCTACTTCAGTTTTACTTTTATTATTTACTTTCACTATTTTCTATTATAAAATTCCATAACTTACGTTATTAGAATTAAAGTCATAGTCTAGTTTATATTGTAGTCTCCCCAGTTTCTCTTCCGATTTTTCACTTTCTTTTTCACCTTCGTTATCTTCCATGTTGTCTTGAAGATCTTCTTCGTCTGGCTGTACCTATCATATTTTAAAAACATCTGCGATTAATAAAACTCTGTTTAGCTACAGAGTAGCTTCTTTTAAAAATTATTATAAACAATTTCACACAAAAATATGCTTGCATTCGTCATGTATATATTATCCATTGCACTGATGAATCGCCTTAGTAGTTATACAACAATTTATTAAATTACGTATTTTAAAATTTTAAACCAAGATTCAATAATTGCACTAAAATTTCTAAATTAGTAACTAACTAGTAAACTATTAATTTAAAAAATAGTGTTAAATTCTAAATGATCAAAATTAATCAGCTTTTTATCAGATTTATGCTGCAGTGTAATTTTTCCTGTTTATAAAAAGAAAAGTGAATTAATAATACTTATCATAATTGCCATAAGTTAAATTGTAGAAGGATATCCATAGCAAAACAGTTTAAATTACAGCAAATCGTTAATAATTGAAGTAATAATGCATTATTAATGTGTTGCCCAAAACATTTCTAGCAATGCAGCGTTTTTATTTGGTCACGAATTTTAAATGTAGCATTTTTTACAGTGCGTGATTTTAAGTAATGACTTACTTTTATTAATTCAGACTTTTCTAAATTCATATAATATTTTTTCTTTTAAAGATCATTATATTGTGAGATAGTATGCTTCTTCTGCGGCTGTTAATAAATGAAACAAAGCGACTGTGTTTGCAGCTTGATGATAAAGTTAAATCTTCGAATCATTTGTTAGATGTAGTGCTCTAACTTTCATTGAAAACATTATCATTCAGACACTTTATGATTAACATAACGCTACACAACCACAAGAGCTGTATAACAATTATTGTATCAACCACAAATATGTTCAACATCGATTTTATAGAACTTCTTGTATAAAAGAAATTCTGTACAGTTAAGATAAAATAAGCGATTTTTACCTTCTCTTTATACGCATCGCCAAGGATCCCCAAACCTTTGAGATCCACTCCACCTTTTCCCCCCTTTTTGTCTTTCCGCCACCTTTTACACCACTTCCGGAGGCAGCAGCAACAGATGCAGACTAGCAGCAGTCCAATACCAATGAGTATCATAATGATTCCCCATACTGGTACTGTTAAGAAAGTGCAAAAATACCAAGAATGCAGTTAGCAGCTTGCTTGCATACATGAATACATATATGTTTTTAAATGAGAACTAATATCGCAATCCATTTATTATAAAATATCCATCGCTATAAGTACACAGTTCTTGCTCATTTACCCAAATTGCATATTCTTGCAATTGGAAATGAAGTAAGGTAACTGCGAAGCGAGTGAATTTGAACAATAATTTTGACCTCCAAGGAAATGAAAGTTATAATTTTTAACTCAACAATGCATATCTTTCCTTACTTCTGTTTAAAATACTAGATATTTTGGCTTGTTCAAAATTTTAAAAATCTAAAATTTTGTGCTACATACCCAAAACCATATTCGCAATTAATCTTATCAAGTATCCTATGAATAAAGATTCCCTCTTTTATAGCTGAGGATCTGACATTTTAAAGAAAACCAAAATTACTTCATGTGTCAACTTACCAGAGGCATCTGAAATGGTGTTATATACATTTTTGTAAATGGTAGCTTCCACTCCGTACCATTCGATGACTTTCAAAAACTTGTTTCGAGCACCCCTTTTGTCTGATCGGCAAGCATTCCAACTTCCGCGTCATATACTACAACTCCTCCTGTATTTAGCATAGCGGACTCACTTTAATAAAGTCGTACTGAGTTGCAACAAAGACCAATCAATGATAATTTTTTGATAATTTGCGCTAATTTTGTGCTGAGCTTTTTCACTTTGTAAGGTGTATTTTAATTTTATAGCAGTTACTTTTAATTTTGAAACCCTTTTCTTTGAATTCTTGTTTCCCATTTACAACTCCCTACCAGAATGAGTTTTTAGTATCGCGTTTTATGCAAATGAGTAGAAGAAGTATTTAAGGAAAGTTCAACTTACTTCGATTGAGAGTGCTTAGGAGTTCTTAGTGGCGCGTGTTTACCTTCTGGCTACTTCGTTCTTGAAATCTATTACACTCGGCTGTATTATACGTGCCTGTTGATAACTGCCGTCTAGTTTAATTTAAGGGCTAACTACGTTAGGTATTTGTTTCTAGCTTCGGCTAAGTCTATTTAGATTATTTCTTACTTTCTTATCCTGATTTAAAAGCCCAAATGGAAGGTTTTCTGTAAGCCTGAAAAAAGGGGCTATCTGTTATTATTTCTTTGAGTGAATAAAAGGGTATTTTAACCCTTCTCAAATCGCTGTAGTGACTACTTGAACTCAGTGATAATTCTCTACTTAATTCACTAGGCTCCTCGACATTATATCTAGACAAAGTACAAAGGAACGTTATAACTTGATTATTATATTTAATTGCACGAAGTTATTTTCCTTCGGTATTCCATAACACTTATATTTTTGTGTTTTTGCGCATTTATTCGCAAAAGTATGAAAATAGCTCTTTCTAAATATACGAAATATCCGATCTTGAAAACCAGATGGGTTTGTGGTTCAAAGATATAAATCCAGTGGCTCATCTTTACCTCAAATAGAACGAAAATAAAGTACTGTAGCAAAGGAGAGCCTTAACACAGCACGATAGTACCCTCATGTGAACTAAATAAGAACATAAACTGATCTACTCTTTCTCAAGACATCAGCAGATTTCTAATGTGAGAACACCGCATCTTATGACACAGAGTATATTTACTATTTTTTTAATCAGCCTAAATATTTGAATAGTGGCGATCCTGCGACAGCCACTTGCGCAACCTATAAATGTGCTTTTGAATATCGCTATTATTTACGTAATGTGGTATTTCTTCCGAAAATAGTCTTCCAACAATTTTGAATACCGTTTAAATCTTGAAAATAGGCCTATTGATCTCAGCAGTTTTATCGTATTATTTCACGTCTACAGAGCCGCATTTATGATTTCTATCTAAACTGTTGAACGATACAATTCAGTATCAAACAAAAATATAAAGGGAGAGATGTAGAGAGTGATGTCAGTTAATCTTTGGTGAAACTCAAATTATTATATATTATATATAAACTATTTTGAATTTAATTTAAATTCGTAAAGAAGGTATTTTTATACTGATTGATCTATATAACTGTAACATATTATTTAAAGCCTAAACGTTTCCATTCCAAACTGCTGATGGAAGAGATTCAACATTGAACAAAAATGTAAAGAGAGATAAAACGGGAAAACTTCGGAAAGCAAGTTTATCAAAAGAGCACTGTGATCGAAAATAAAAAGGAAAAGGAGAAACTTACCGTGAGTTTTATCAGCTATCTCATGCATAATCTTCTCCCCTAAGGGTTCTTCTGTCACCGCAATAGTGGTATTCACAGGTTCCAGGACGGCCGCCACCGAGGTGGTTTCCAAGGCTGGCGGAGGTTCGGCCTTCGGGGGCTCTGGCCCCCCTGCCGCTTTAGAGTCACCAGCTCCCCCGATTTCTGCTGCGCTGGGTACATTAAGACTCTTGCGATACCGTAGCAGAAGAAGATCGATGGGTGACGGGGCCATGATCGATGCAGTATGTTACTTTCTTAAATGTTAAACCTGAAAAAATAGCAAATTATTAAATTTAAGTGTGGTTTTTTATCATAGTGATAAGATTTTATTTCAACCAGCACACGAATTCAAATGTTTTTATATTACCACCATAACATATTTAGAAAAATAGAGATTAATATTTTCTCGTCTTTCATCTTCTTCATATACATATCCAATATAGTTTAACAGCTGCAGCCGCGACCATGAGCATGAACACGCATGCGCCATTTGACAGATTTATTTACGAAATAGAATGGATGAACATGAATTTTGTTGTAGGAATTTTTCGGTTCTATTTTTCTTCTATTCGTATTCATTGCATTCAATGCAAAGAGTTAAAAGCAAAGACTCAAAGACTTAAGGAAGCAAAAAATTACTTTTGAATAATCTAAGATAATATGCTGATCATTATTTGTAATGAACTGTTTGATTGCATTACGTTTCAATTTGCGCACTTATTTATTTGTATATTGCCGAAAATAAGAGAGTTTTCAAAACTTAATTCTGATTTATACATATTTTAATGATAAATTATAATAAGTAATTGTTACTTCACCTCTTTTAGGACGAGTAAATCACCTTTTTTCCGACGAGAAGCGAACTCTTATTCTGTGGCACGTAATTAATACCGCTTTTAAACTATTCTGCATGCTTTGGTAGAACGTCAGCCAAGGCTGAGATTGCCACAGTTGAACCATAATTACTTAAATTCATTTTTTAAAATTCCCGTTTCGGACTCCGTCGCCAACAAAACTTTAGGAATGAAACTTCAGGGTACGCGGAATAGAACGGTTTATTTTCTACAGTATGACGTAAAGTTATAAGTTCTATGTATACACTGCACAGATTAATGTGCTCTGAAAATATATATTATTTTACAGTGTGTTTGAACACTCATTTCCTAGGTGGTGAGGGTATGCAGAAAGTTGGAAATCATTGGTTTAAAAGATGCTAGCAATTTACACCATTAACCTTGAAGAAACTACGGAGTAGTACTTATAATAAGTAACGAATGGACATAAAAATTATAACTTTGGTAATACGATCATTTCTTATGCAAATTCATTTTACGTAGTGACAGATGTACACACAATTGAAGTTTCATCTATGCTATATGATTTTTTAATTAAATTAATGGCCTACGTGTCTATTCCTTCTTTTCTAAATTATGAAACTGAAGCAAATAGAAAATCCTCAAAAAGGTGGAAAATACAAACCTTTCGTAGTTTTTAAATAAAACTGGTGAGTTTTGTTATTAATATATTTTCAGTACAAGGTCTATTAATGCTTCCTAATATATCCAAGTATTCCTAATGTTAGTAATGAAAATAAGAAGCAACATTCAAATATATTTTGATAATGCAAATATAAAATGTACACTTATCATGCAAAACAGGTGGAACTTCTTATAACATAGTTGCAGCACACTTAAATCTTAGTGAAATTCATGGAACCTTTAATAAATATCTTTAGAATTTGCATATATTAGTTCGGAATACGGAAGATAGGCAATGAGAAGGAGAGCAATGTCCTCAAGCACAGTTAGAGTGCACGATGATAGCTATCGTTCTTATCTGCCGGAAATATCAGAGAAAGGACACTTCAACATCTCGCTTTAGAGCTCCAAGAACGTTCGAGAACATTTCAAGTGAATTATTTCTAAAGAATATTAGTTGCGATGAGGTGAAGAGGACTCTTCTCGAAGGGAATAACGATGTGCAGGTCATTGAACACTGTCTGCTCAGAGACATCATCCATTAGAGCGTTGATCTTCTCAAACACTCCAGTGAGAGTCTATATGCTTTCCTTTATATTTAATACTGATTTATTTTCGGAAAGCATTTTTGAAGTGGTATTAAGTGTCAGTGATAGATTATAATCTTGTCTCTGCAAAGGTTTTGAAGTAACAAATTAAGATACGCCTTTATCTGGAAACATTGGCGAAGAATTTACATTTGGATACAGGGGGTTATGTAATCTTTTTTTTATTTTTTTATTTATGTCTTTTTTATATGCTCACTGTCAGAGCTAAAAAAATTAATTTAATTTCAGAATGTTTGATTAGAATGTGGTATTTTGTATATCCTTTGCATAATCACAGCAGTTTAATTCTAGTACCACATATATTACTTTTTAATGTATCTCCAAATAAAATTATTCAATTAAAAATTTAAGTAAAGTTTATTATCAGGATTGCATTAATTACGTCTTCAGTTTCGTACATTGAATATATATGCCATAGTAAGAATTCTTACATATTCTAACATTAAGTTACAATCCTGACATAAAGATCGGTCGTGGAGAACGTTTTATTAAAAATAAAGAGCTCAGAATTCACATAATTGATACATAAAAATCAAGGCTCGAGGTAATGATTGTTCATTATACCATTCGCTCCATTATAATAACCGATGCAAAAATGAGAGAAGTATATTAAATTTTTTTTTATTTCCTCCACCTCTCAATCAGAGCCAAAGGGGAAGTTATAACGGGAGGTAATGGAAATTAAAGACAAGGATCCTTATAAAAAGCGGTAACTGAATAAACGTATTAATAACTGAATAAATAACTAATGTCGGCATTATTTTAAATATTAAATTTAAAAATTAAGTACATTACTTTATCAAAATGTAAAAGGATTCTCTTGCAAAATTTCAGCGAGCATTTTATTAAATAATGATGAATTTATGGAAATGTGTGCAAAAATCATATATTTTTAAGCTAAAAATTTGAATACAAGCCTACATTACAGTCCTTCTTTTAATGCTACAATAATTTTACGTCACATAAACAATATATTCTTAGGAAATTTGTAAATAATTCATAAAAACATAATTTGCATTAAAACATAATTTGCATTTTTTACAGAATGATTTGTGAATTTTAAAAAGAAACTCTCAATTCGCAACGGAAGCTATTGTTCAAAACTTACCACCTCACATAATCCGACAACAGCTCTAGACCTCGTTCTGCGAATTAATAATACTTTCCCTTGACATTAGGGAAAATTCGAATTAGAAGCGACACAAAAGGGAAAAGCAATTACGAGGTAATTCCTTTCATTTCTAGAGCTTGGCTGAATGAAGTTAGAGTAAAACCCCACACGGGATCTTCAAATTATTCTTTACTTGGCACACTTCCAAAAGTGTTGTTCCGTCGCGCAGAAGGGTAGAAGGTTAGCGGTTACAGCAGAAATTATAAAATGCCAGATGCTTTAAGCAAAGACAATAGTTATTTATCTCAAATTAAATTTTGAAGATTAACTAATTTGAACTGTCTAATTATATATATTTATTTATTTTATTAATGTCTATGAAAATGGCATAGAAATATTTCATTATTTATTTAAGAAAGTGAATTTATAGAAAAATAATCTGATAACTTTTCCCTTTCCCGAAACTCAGATTCCTCATTTCAGCTGAAGTTTGTGAAATTAAAAATCAGTTTCATTCAACTCACAGACAACAGCTCCACATTACCACATTTTCATTAATAAGTATGGTTTTATATCATATTTATTCACAAATCAATGAAGATTGGCAATCAGCTGATGTTTTGATGAATCAAAGGTTTAAGAATAAGAATAGCGTTAAATTGCAAGCAAAATCTCAGTTCGCTATTTTATATAGATGTTTTAAATTACTGCATAGCCTAATAATATTCATTTGATTCTTTAACTCAGATTTCATTACATGCAAATTTATCTCTTACTTTATGTCTCTCTAAATGTAAATTTTGTATAAGTAAATTCCTCTCGCAATTTATCTTTCATAAGACTAAATATTTTCTACTAAACTAGACTCCATTGTTTTATTTTTTCTTTGAATCGAAAGAGATAATATGATAATAGATATTTTTAGTTATAATTAATGAGCAAATTGCTTTGATCCCGTAGATTTTATAGCTACTGTATTGATAATTATAATTAAATTTTAATACCTATTATTTAATTTCTGCTTAATTATTGCTCAGAAGGAAAATATTTTTTATTTGGCTCTTCTTTTTATATGTAGCTAAAAATACATCACAATGAATTGTAAAAAAGTGCAATTACTGTTCATAAAAAACTAAATTCCTTTTCTCAGTATTTTCTCAAGTGAAACCACTATGCAGTATAATAGGAGCTATAATAGAACTGATTATGCAGCTTATTTATGAGAAAATTTTAAGTATCGGATTTATAAGATAGCAGTAAGTATTATTTTACGATAAAACTGGGTGAACGATTTTAAGAAATCTACACAATTAAAATCTGAGGGGTCTGTTTATTTGTGGCATCATGTCCTACGGAATGGCATGGAGTTGAGTTTCCAGATATGTACACCCAGATTTCAAAAATTTGTGGGAAGACATTTCGGCCATTTTCATCTTCGAACGACTTTAATCATCCGAGATATTAATCAAAAATTCTGTAAACATTAGTTTTCTCACTCATTTTTCCGAGTGGCAACAGTCTATGGAGTCTCTGAAGATAAAAATGATTTATTTCGAAAAGTGTTGCCACTGCTCTCTTTCCAATCGTGGAGCGTAGAGTTTCTTAATAAAAAATTTGTACGTTTTACAAAATATGAAAAAATATCATTTCCAAACATTTAAATAATTAAATATGCTAGTATTATATAATGTCATGTTCTGATGCTGAAAGAAGTCCGCGATTACATGTAACATCATTGTATGTCGAAAATGTTTCATTAATGGTAGCATTTTATATAAATAGCGGCTATTGGCAACTTTTTTTTCAGGTTAGGATAATTGACACGGTATGTTATCTTTGAATGATATTGAGAAAAAGTTGTTATATTACATTACATTTAAACCATGACGTCACATGTACACATATTAACTTGAAGTGTCAAAGACTTTTGTTTCCTGAGTTGCCAACAAACAATTTGTTTACGAATTGGTTGTTGCTTGGAAAGAATAAACTGATTTTATTCATATCGAAATATTTCTATGCATTTTCTTTTCAGATATGTATAGAACTTCTAAATTTTGCTTTAGCCGCAGGCCGCTCATCTGACGGGCTTGCCTGCTAGTATTACATATTTTTCAGTGCTTGCGTTTACGCAATGACGTAGCTAGAGGGCGTGGACGAAGCATTCTGCCCTTTTGGGGCCAGAATTTCTCATGTGAAAACCATTATATGGGTTGGTCGTATATGCTTTCGGATCAAAAGAAAAATTAGTATATATTCAATTACTTTAATATTCTCTGCGGTTTTCTGTGAGATAGCTTCATAGAGGAGTGAAATTGTTCCCAAAATACTTAAAACATAAGAACTGGCTCATATTCCTGTTAAGAAGTATTTATATATCCTACACAGTGCTATGTACACATAAAGTAAACTTCATAAGCCAGCCATCGTATTGTTAGGAATTTGACCACAGGTGGAAATGTCAGTATTTAACTATTTTATTCACTGAGTCATTGAGGTAAAGAATCCCATGATGCCAAACTCTCACACAAAACAGAATTAGAGGAAAAATATTTTCGCACTTGACAGAGTATTCAAAGAAAGAGTTTCCAATAGCTTCAATTTCTTGCTATGGCTTTCTTATGCCATCAAAAATTTGTAAAGAAAAATAGTAATAAATAAATTATGATGTCATCGATAATTATATTATTATCTCTGTGATATAAACAAATAAGAGTTCTTCACTGAGAGAAATATGCTTTACAGTTTTAATTTCTGTTATTGCTTGAGAAGTAAAAACCGAAACGTGGGAAGTACAGTAGTTTGAATTTTTACCATTTATTCTAAAAACATTTCCAGAACAAAATTCTAATTACCATAATACTACAGCGAATTTTCATTATAAATTCTATATTACTTTTCTTAATTTCTGTATTATTGAAAGAAGTTTATATCGGCTAAAATGTGGTTAGTATAAGCAAATCGGTTAAAAAAAGGGCCTAAGACCTAAAGATTAATATCTTGTATTTCAGAGATCCTGCCCATAAAATAGCAACTGAAATAATAAAACAAACTTCTAGAAATTTATAGACAATTTAGCTACTATAAAAATGAACAATGTACCATTTTAGTATGTTGGTATGAAAGTTTAATTTCAAAAATAAGTAACACAGGGCTCTTATTTACTTTCCTGTATATCATTTTGACATATTATAGCTTTAAAATCTTTATGTGCATTTAAAGGAGTGGTAAACAGATCGCTTCGGCCTGCAAATGCTCTAGCTATGTCACTGCACTTTCAATGTAAAAAAGCTTAATTCATATCACGGGCTTTAAAAAACAACCTTCTGTTAACGTATCCAGGAAAATCAACATTATAGCATTTCTCACTGTAATCAAATCGCTAAAGAAAGCGAACCAACATTCTCAAACCTGAAACAGATTTCATATATTATGATTAATACAACATATAACTTAACAATGATAATTTTTTATCGGAAATCGAAGGCAAGCAATATAGTCCAATTTTTCTAATTAATACAACCATTCTGAATAACTCCACTATATATATATATATTTAACTCAGTGAATTTATCTGGGTAAATTTTATCGTTTCTGCATTACTTGAAACAAACTAATTGAAACAAACTAATCTTAAGTTGTATTTCCTGGTTGCCTAAAAATGCCTTAGCCGCTGTTACAACGCAAATCCACTTTTATTTAAAGCAAAACCATATTTAGGAACTTTTAATACTAAATTAAAAATTCTTGATTTTGACATAGTTTAATGTTTTCCTAATAGATCTAAAAAACATATCCCATATTGCAATAATGAAATATATTCATTTAGAAACATTTTGAAAACATTTAATAAAGCTGCAATGCTTCGATCTCTTCTAGAACACAAAGGTAAACATAGCATAAGAGAGAAGAAAAACATTTTTATAAATTTTTAAATAAGTGGAGTTTATAATATAATTATGTTAATGTTTTAGACAATTATTAGGAAAAACCAGGAAAACATGCATAACTTATATATAGATTTCCTGAAATGAAAATTGGTAAAAATCAAAGGCAGGGAAGTACAAATTAATGTTACTATTGAACATAATGCTAATTTATTGATACTAGTATAAAAATAAATATTAAGCAAACGATAATTATTTGAATTCTTCCGTTTTAGAAAAAAAGTAATAAATTGCTATTGTTCCGCCATTTTCGTTTTAAGGGCATTTAACAGATTTATGTTTAAAATAACAACATGCTTTCATTTAGGGATTTTATGTTTATACTCCAATGAAAATTCTTGATGTCATGGGAAAATAAATATGGTGGTTTCCAGCAAGCAACGTGCTGAAAATACTATGGCAGGATCTCCACTTACTTTTAATGTCTGATTAATTGCTATCCACAAACCTCCGCCTCGAGTGGCCATTTATAAACCATTAGCTGACCAGAACTCTGGCAAGAATTGGTAAGACTAACAGCAGACGTTTCTTGCAAAGAAACTCTCCGTGTCTGTTGATACTTTAATTTATAGATGCATATTATACACGAAAATGTGGAACGTTTTGTATAGAATGCGATGCATACTTTTATTAAACCCTCCTAAGTCATTTTTACAATAAAGTTTAAAATTGAAACACTTGCAATGAGATAAATAATTAAAGACTTTCTACTTCCTTTCGAAGAGTATTATAACGAGTCCCTCAATAAGAAATTAAATTCATCTTATACAAAAATTCATTGTAGAAAATATTTTGCTTAGGAAGGAATATTACTTTCTTTAAAAAAAGAAGTTTTCTGTTTTCTTTTTCCTGGCTCGTTTCTAGAGCGTTCATGAGTCTTTCATGAGTCTTAAATGGCATTAAAATTGATTGCAATTTTGAAAATGCTAGAACATTATGAAAAATTAAATTTCAATTTTATATTGGATACTTTGTATTTAGATTTGAAAAGTAGACGATCCTTAAAATTTAATACATGAAATATACAGTTTTTTTAACTTATATTCTTCTCTGTTGCATATTTTCTACTAAACTTGTTTTAACAAATTTATTAATAAATACATTTATGTATCCTTAGACCATCTTTTTGCATGTATGAGCTAGAAAATGTATCCTGATACATTAAAAAAGCATCTTGATGAATTCACATTTACGAAGACCACATAATACTCATAGAAGAGGAGGCTATGTAGCACTGTTGCTACTCTATATTCTAACTGAAACATGTTCAAAGGTTTCACTGAATTTAAATTCTTATATAACATCCAAATTTATAACATCCTATTGTATATATATATATATATATATCCCATTTGCCAACTGTTGCTAAAGCCTCTCTATGTGCATGGTAGCTTTTTTAAATAAAATTACGCAAAACTCTAGCTTCTGTACTGTTACAAAATATTCATATTCATGATGATATGGAAGCGAAACCTACCAAGATTTTATGCTATTATCTCTTTCAAACATCATTATTTAAAATTGAGAAGATATCAACAAGTTTTGTTTTTTTTTTCAAAAACGTCATCAGTGCTGGTAGTATCTGATGTATCTAATGTGATCAATTAGCATATTCTGTAATTGCTGTTAGTGTTTAAAATTTACCTTTTAACCATACGCAAATTTGCGTTTTCATTTTCGTATTTTTGTTAAATACTTAATTGTGGTATTCAGCTGCTAGTTGACTTAGTTATTATGACCGTAAACTTAAAACTAAGGTATTTTACACTATAAATGATCTCTTAAAATTAATTGTTATTCCTGCGAAGAAACTGTTTTTCGAGAATTCTGATTTTGTTTCGTTATTTATACTTAGCATTTTAATGTTTCATTGTTTTCTGAAAAATTGACTATTATCATTTTTCTAGAAAAAGATTTTATAAAACATGTTTTTCTTCTACTTAACACTATGCGGAATTTGAGGTAATATGGATTACTAAACTTGAGGTTATACGAATTAGTAAACTTGAAGTTATATGGAAAGAGGTCTGAAAGGTAAATATCAGATAGAACTTTGGAATCCCCTGCAATAAATCAGTGTCATTATATAAAATTAGACAAACAACAGCCATTTTTTAGAAATTTCTCTTCCAGTTTTGTATTTCAAGTTGGAAGAATATCTAAATAAATCCCGCCAAAAAATTATTTAGAACACACACACACACACAAAAAAAAAAAAAAAAAAAAAAAAAAAAAAAAAAAAAAAAAAAAAATGCGCATCTGTTAGCAATTTTGCAATTTTATTGTATTTATTGTAAATGTAAAGTAATTCTTTTTACAAATTGTACGTGATGCGTATATACCCAGCTATTGCTTACTTTGTTATAATTAGTTGACTTCTTTTATTGTAATATTGTGTTATAATCTACACTTTATTTAGATGAATATAGAATAAATCTTTATTTTTGTAAATTACCCTATAATCAAACTTACGTTTGGTATTTTTACAACAAAAATTATTGACAATGATGATTCGTGATAATTATCTGTATATAATTCATGTCATGCTTCTGAAATTCTCAAAAAGTATTAATTTCTTTTTATTTTAATTAATTATATATGAGTAAAAATTTACAGCTCTTACTGATAAGTTTTAGTAATAACTAATTATTTTAATAGAGTATTATATTTATTTAGTAGTTTACTGCTAAATTACTGCTTGTTAAATTACAGTTTTTTTTATTTAAAATTAGTAACAAGTAAGTAAAAAGAAAAAAATTTCTCAGTCAATTTCCAATAAAAAACAATAATTTTGAAGTCATTATTACTCATCTGTTTTTAATTTTTATCAAAAAATAACAACAGCTGGTTTTAAAACAGACACAAATCGAAAATTTGTCAGAGATGGATATAAAATTCAGTAAAGAAGCACATAAATTCGCTATTAAAAAGTAAAATGATTTTGAAAACAGTTAAATTTAAGTGGTTATACTTTCATAATGAAGGGAACAAACACTTATTGAGACATTCAGTTAAAAATTTCTCGTATCTGTGTAAATATAAGGGTCAACTCACACAAAATCAAAATTTTAAGAAAGATTACTGATAAAAGATATTCTAACTTAAATTATCGCAGATCAAATTTTTGGTAGGTATTTAAAACTATCTTTGGATGTCGAAAGGTAGCACACCTGATAAAATCAAGTGCTATAACATCTTATTTATTTGTTGATATTCCTTAACTTAAGCTATGTTTTTTTTTAATGAACTTAAAACGTTAGATTTATTTACTATCATTCTTTTAGATTCTTCTTTGCACCCATAGCCGATTTCTAGACAGTTGTTTTTGATTATTCACATATTTAAATTTCATTTAAATGGGATAAATGCGAAACGTTAAGTCGCTTTCTCGAGAAAAACAGATGTTTCACTTTAATTTCCCGATTGCGTGACAAAACTGCAATCGACTGTAATACTAAAAGTTGTCGTTCCTGTAAAGCGGTTTTTCCCTTTCGCATATCGATACTTGGCAGGAAAGCAAATGGCAAGAGTGATACCACATTGTTTCCCCACCTAAACTGTTTGAATTAATTCTTAAATGTTAGCTACAAAATTATATTTCCTTAAAGTAATCGCTAACATTCTGGAACTACCGTAACTTTTAAAAACGTGAAATTGGTTTAAAAGAAATATTATTTGTTCTTAAGGAATAATGAAAGTTATTTCAGAAATACAATGGGGGAGGAAAGAGTATCCGGCTCCATTCATTGATTTTTCACTCCTAAGTGTGAAAAGGAAATTAGTTTTAATGCAAACATACAGACAAAATAGAAGTAAATATTGATGGATATCTGAGAATGAGAATGCAACTAATAAATCAAATACAAATTAAAATTAATAAAGGAAGAAAGGAATGATTGAACATGATATTAAAATTACCTCTTTTTTTTATTATCGCATGGAATGATCTGTGATTAGCTCTGTACAGGACGGAAAAAATTACAGTTTCGTAAATAAGTAACACATGGAATTAGGATAAAAAAATATTCATTCAAAAAGTAATTTTATTTTTAATCAACGAACACAAACCAAAGTCATTGTCACATGCAAAGAATTACTGAAACTTAAATAAAAAAAAAGGTTGAAAATAATTATGAAATGCAAAAATAAAGAACGAAAATCCTCGTAGTATAAATGGGAAGTCCTTAATATCAGCAAGTTAAAACTAACTTGTTGCATTTTTGACAAAGGAAAAAAGATAGATCATTTTTATGATTTAACAGTGTTTCATATTATTGAGCCAATTAATAAACTTACTTTGCTCATACTTATATCTGGTAAAATATAGAAGTTAATTCTCAAAAAATTATATCTTTTAAGCATTCTTATTATTATTTCACTTTCCATATGCACTTTATTAACAATATGTTCATACAGCTTCTTCCTTCGCATATATCCTAATTTCAAATAGCCCTAGAGTGCTATGCGATAATTAGTTAAACCAAATAAGGAACAATTAACTATTATATGTATGCAACGAAAATCAGAAAATTTGCTAAAAATTGTAGCAAATCTAGATCAATTAAGATATTTTCCTACTCATCAACCTATACAGTTTAATGCAAATTAATGCTTAATGATACTTAATAAAGTTAAAAAGAGTTTAGATCAAAATAATTTGTGTCACAAATAAGCAGAATGTTCAAGGTTTTATGTCGCGTTTAAACCAATATTCAAACCATACCAAGATACTAACGTTATTAAAGTATGTAGTTAGTATTTTAATTTAAAATTTACTGTCCTCTCTTATTTTCCACTTCCGGCCACAATAAACGCGTTAATTTGTTTATGCAAATCGTGCTTACAAACTCTTATGTATTTAAGTTGTAGCTTTTTGTCAAGAAGAGAGTTAGGAAAGAGAGGGAGCCTTCTTGCGACCTTACTTCACGCGTGCTTTCAGACAGTTGCTGTCCGCCTTTAATGCCAGAGGTTTAGTCCTCTTGATATCTAAGATGTATTGTAGTTTTCCGCAGTTTTTGTTCTGCATACGTAATAACCTGAAAGGCCAATCTTATTGTCATTTATCTGTGTAAAGTATTCGAAGTTAGCTCTTATTTAGATTTAGTTAGCTAGTAGTTCTTATATTTTTACGTTCAGACCACAAGTGGTTGGTCTTTGTGCCGGTATCCCGAAGTGCGGGAGCACCTGTAATGTGTTCAAAATAAAGGGTAATGTTAACCCTTTTTACTTGCGTCGTCTATTCCACATTGACACGAGCATAGCTCGAGTAAGCTCCCTGTTCCCATTCAGGATATTAGATGTTTCCCAAGGCAATTAGACGGAATAGTAGTCCTGATAAAATCAGTTAGCTCTTTATAAAACTGAATTAATTAATACTTTATTTTACAAAAAAATGAAAATTTCTCAAATACATCGAGAATTATGAATTAAATTAGTTACAGCAGAGAAAAATATTTGATTTAAATATACGTTTTTAAATTTGAAACTAATTTGAATTTAAACACTACATTTTTCAGTGAATAATTGGTGTCTTTAAATCATATAATGAATCCATAAGTATTGGAATATATAAATCTAGTCTGTCTATAAAACGAACTAAGACAGACGTGCGAATAAACATAACTCATCAACTGTAGTTTGTATATGAAAGGACCAAGTTGGCAAGAATGCCAACTCATTAGCCAAATAATCTCTGTAATTATTTCCTTATTGTTTTTAAATGTAGTGATTATTTATTTATAATACACTAACAAAGAAATTAACGAAGCTAATGCCTTGTTAAATAATGGCCATAATGGAAATTAATTTTCAGTTATTGGAAATAGATTGTTAGATAGGGTATTATTTAGAAACCGTTGGTATAAAACTTTAAAGATTGGATTTGCTATAATAATATTCTGGATATTCTAAAAGATATAATGATTTGTCTAGAAAATTAGATATAAAAAAGAAATCGATAAAATTTTAACATAATAATTTCTCACTTCTAGATTTGCAATAATTAATTTCTCAGAATTTTGAGATAATAAAGGAAGGGAAAAGAATTCAGAAAACAAAATGGCTAGTAGTATGAATAAAAGAATAGCAATAGAATGTCAGATAAGCATGAAGGTTTTCTATTTCTATTAGATACAATTAGAATATCTATCTAAAGTAACTGAATCCATTCACTGCTCATTTTTCACATCTCCTGCTTCAAACAATATCCTGATATCTATACATCCCTTCTTAAAAGCTAATTCCGAACAATAAATTTAAATCTTTTAAAGAACTCAAGAGTCGAAATATAATTTTTTTCCAAATGATAAATTTAAGTTACGCAACATAATTATTGAGTAAAATATCAAATAAAATAAGGTCTATTCCAGAGCAAAAATCATAAATAATGAATTATGAAATACACAGATACTGTCTTTGCTTAAAATTGTTTCTAAACAAAAGGAAAAATTGCAAAATTCTCAGTCAAAGCATTACCATTAACAGAGACTGGTTATTTTCACTGGGTTAATTTACAACTGTTAAACATTAATAACGTGTTTAAATAGTTTTTAAAGGACAAATCCTTAAGTAAGGATGGTCAAAGGATATTTCTCTGAGTTTCCCTGCCCACATGAAATCACACCGCCAACGCTTAAGACGGTTCTATATTTAGCAGACTATCGATCTGAAAGCTACGTCAATGAGCTTTGAATTTCTCTCGTTCTTTTTGCGTCGTTCACTATGATACCCTTCATGTAACATCTTCCCATCCAATTAGTCCTGGCAGTCAAGCAATCCTGTAATCAGATGGCGAAACAAAATCTTACATAATCATCATTATTGTAGTCTTATTCGCAATAACGGGGAATTAGGATTTAATTCAGTCTCGCGAAAAGGATGTATAGTATGAAGAATTTAAACAGAATTATCTCTTTCAAAACTCGTTAAAATACGTTTAAAATAAAACGTGTTTCATCATGAGCGTATCAACAGCGGAGTTTATAATTTAGTTCAACAAGTTGGATTTTACTAGCCCTTTTGAAGGCGTCTGAAAGTAAATTATGAATAAATTCAAATTCTCATGCTAAATGTTACCATCATTTTAATTAGTCGCCTTATTACACAATTCGACAATTTGTATAATTCGCATTGTATGTGTATTATAACCATCCTGCTAATCTTAAATTACGTAAGAAGATGTTTAGAAAAGAAGGTGTAGTTTTATCGTCATTTTTAAGAATATATCCATTTTCAAAACAATCAAGAGAATTTTTGGTGCTGTTTATAATAAGATTTTGTTTAGCTATCCAGACTATCTACAAATACTCAGTAATAAAATGCATGATTTTTTGGAACCAAATAATAAATCTTATTTATCTCTCTTACACATTTGTGAAAAGTTTTTTTAGATATTTCATTGCACTCTTGCAACCCAAAAAGAATGTATGTATATACGTGAAATATATATATATATATATATATATATATATAAAATGTTGTATGAACTTAAATCCATTTAGTGCGAATACAAGTTATTATTACTTGCGCAATTGCTGCAAAGTTAGTTAATAATAATTTATTTCCTAAACAGTATTGATTAATTGATTATATTATCTCCTAAGTTTAATTAAAGTAGAATTATTTTAAAAGTGTGCATCCATACTGGTAAGTTATATTTTGAAAGATGTTTTGAAGTAATTTGAAAGCAAAATGTTAATAATGTTTTAACGGGGACTGGAGTTAAATCATCACGAAGAATAATATTACAATTGTAAAAGTAAAAATTAAAACATGTAATTATTGTCATTGATCGGAAATTAGTTGACTTTTCAAGGGGAACAAACCAACTCCCGTTCAATGATCAATAATTGATAAAAATACGTAAATATGAAAGTGTTTCGTCTTTACTCGAGTTATAAGTTAAAGCCAAACCGGCAATTCTAGTCAGGCCAAATATTTCCGCGAATAGTTGTTACTCAAAGAACTGATTCTCATGAAGCATTTTAGTCAATTCAATTTGGAGTAAAAATCAATTACTGTAGAGAAATCTTGTAAAACTCGAGTAATCGTCCCCGACACTATCATCTTTATGTATTTGAGTACTATATTATTTGTAGAAATTAAGCATTGGAAATTGTCATTATGAAATCGAAATTTTGATCCTTATCACGAAATTTTGATCCTTATCAAAATTCTCAAAAATAATCTAATTCCCTTTCAATTTATCAACCATTGCCTTAAAAGAGCAGGCGTTAAATACTCACTCTAAATCATTTAACTGATAGGGATATGATAATTTATTCCTAAACCTGAGAAGGCGGTATAAGTTGGATGACTGTCAGTTGAAAGATTTGTATATAGTGTAATTACTCAATTGTATATATTGTAAAAAGCTAATTGTCTTCAGACATATACTGTTACTATACTGTTACTAAAAAAATGGGCCTATTTCCTGCCTTTAGACTGTCTACTAGCTCTTGGATAGCGAAAATGCCTTTTTCCTTTCTTAAATTCTTAATCATTGTGACACGACAATTAGCCAGAAATTAATTAATTTCCATTCACTAGTATTTTTAAAAAAATCTTAACAGACGGTCTCTCTCAGATAAGAACTCCACAAAATACATCCCTCAAGAATTCAAAGTCCCACCCACTACCATAAATTTCTTCACCCAAGTCTTACCGACTGATATAATTCAAAGCCCCTACTGCCGCTAAGAATTTTCGGACACCCTACACTTCTGAGTCAGACACGAAGAGAACACACTGCCAACTCCCCCACTAGAAAGAATGTAAGTTACTTAATACCTTTCTGGCCTTTATATCTTCATGTACATTCACTGATCTTATTTATATTATTTTCTATTTTATTTTTATATTATTTTTATATTATTTTTATGTTCTCTTTGATTTGTTTTTGCAAAGTTTGCATTATTTATCTTTTTTATAATCTTCTATGTTTATTTCAACTTTACTTTGATTTCGATTTCATAATGACAATTTCCAATGCTTAATTTCTACAAATAATATAGTACTCAAATACATAAAGATGATAGTGTCGGGGACGATTACTCGAGTTTTACAAGATTTCTCTACAGTAATTGATTTTTACTCCAAATTGAATTGACTAAAATGCTTCATGAGAATCAGTTCTTTGAGTAACAACTATTCGCGGAAATATTTGGCCTGACTAGAATTGCCGGTTTGGCTTTAACTTATAACTCGAGTAAAGACGAAACACTTTCATATTTACGTATTTTTATCAATTATTGATCATTGAACGGGAGTTGGTTTGTTCCCCTTGAAAAGTCAACTAATTTCCGATCAATGACAATAATTACATGTTTTAATTTTTACTTTTACAATTGTAATATTATTCTTCGTGATGATTTAACTCCAGTCCCCGTTAAAACATTATTAACATTTTGCTTTCAAATTACTTCAAAACATCTTTCAAAATATAACTTACCAGTATGGATGCACACTTTTAAAATAATTCTACTTTAATTAAACTTAGGAGATAATATAATCAATTAATCAATACTGTTTAGGAAATAAATTATATATATATATATATTACAGAAATGCAAATAATTTTTAAAAGGAAAATTTATGATACTTCCAAGAATTTTCGCCGCATTATGCTGCTGAAAATTGATCAGTAAATGTAAAAAGAAAGAAATTTGGAACCAATTTTTCAAATGAAAATTTATATGCAAATGAACTTCATAAAATCTTATAAGTGTAGAATAAATAATTTATATATATATATATATTTATATTTATATAAGACATTTAAAAATATTCTTATTCTACATTTATAAGATTTTATGAAGTTCATTTGAATTTAAATTTTTAGTTTTTGTGAAAATTTGTTCTAAATTTCTTTCATACATATATATATATGTGGGATGGCATCGTTTATTATAATCGGATGACGCGACAAGCTGTGAGAATAAATCTTTTACTTTTCCGATGATAGAAGGCAGACGATTCCTCCATTAAGACGATGACGCGATTCAAAGATGTTTGCTTGTAAAATGCGATTCCTTCTCTTCGTTTGTAAATAATCTCATCTATTTCCTTCTATGTGTGTAATTACTTTGTAGTTTGTAGCAACTATTTATGTTTCATTAAATATTTTCAAGTTATTTGTAAATTGGACTAGTTTATTAGCCCCTAGACAGCCACATTGGAAGTAAGTTTACGAACATCATATTCCTAGACAGTAAGTACCGATTCTACAGATTTGGGGGCTCGGCCGGGATGAGCCTAGGAAGAAGCATGATGAATATTACAAAATAAGTAAGTTTTATTTCGATTATTTCCACATTTTTACTTCTAAGAATAGTGTTCCATGATACTGTGAATTAAGATGACTACCTTAAATTCTATTCCTAGAATTTCAAATTCTTTAAAGACTGAGCCTACTAAGTTAATTAAACTTTTACATCAAATTGTGTAAAAAATAGAGCTAGATTAATAGAGCAAAATATTAATCTAGCTCTACTTTTTACACAAAAATAGAGCTATATACGAAAAAATAGAGCTAGATTGCGTAACTTTTGTGGTTTTCCATCTGATTTTAATATTGAAGAAACAAAACAAAAATTACATAAAACTCTTACTGCAAATGATTTTATTTCTGTGTGTAATTTGTTACATCTTAATTATGATTCAAATCCTGATAAAAACTGTGATTTAATATTGAATAGTCTTTGTGATTTTAAGCTTTTAAAATCCGAAAGTGATGACGATGATGAGTTATCTGAAAACGAAAGTGTTTATGATTCTGATAAAAATGATGATATTAATTCTGTTCGGTCAGAATCACCTCCCATAAATAACTCAGTGGATGAAAACGTTATAATGCCTAGCAATATTTCCCTACATTTTCGTGATATCTTAGAAACTGTTTCTGAATTTAATGGCACTGATACATATCCAGTTGAATCCTTCATTGGTGATTTAGAAGAAGCTTTTAAATTATTTAAGTTATCGGAATTACAGAAAATTGTGTTCGCTAAAAAATTGCTTACTGGTTCTGTTAAAGTATTTATTAGGTCTTTGAAAGGTATCATATCGTGGGACAAATTAAAAGAAAATCTTTTATCTGAATTTGGTTCTAAAATAAACAGTGCACAACTTCATAATTTATTACAGAAACGACACTTAAGACCTGGTGAATCACTTTCCGAATATTTAATTGTCATGCGTGAAATAGCCAGTCGCGGTTCTGTTGATGATTCATCAATTCTTGATTATGTAATCAATGGGATACCAGATCAGAGTAGTAACAAAATTGTTTTGTTCGGGTGTAAAAATATTTCTGAATTCAAAGAGAAATTAAAAATATATGAGAAAATTCGCGTTCCAGATACGAAGAATAAGGGTTATTCAAGTACTATCATACAAAATAAGGCACACACTATACCTAAGAGTAAGGAACCAAGGTGTTATAATTGTGGAAGTTTAGGCCATAAGTCGAATTTTTGTAACAATAAGAGTAAAGGGTTTAAGTGTTTTAAATGCGATTTGTTTGGACACAAAGCCGTAGATTGTTCGAAAACATCATCTAAAAATATCCAAGATGCCAAAACTGTTACTCCAATAACTCAGACTTGTCAGAAAGAAATGCATAAACCTGTTAATTTGGGTAATTTGCAAATTGATGCTTTAATAGATACTGGTAGTCAAGTAACGCTAATCCGAGAAGATATACATAAGAAGATAGGTTCTCCTGAACTTAAGTCGGCAGGTCTACAATTAACGGGGTTTGGTAATGAGAAAATTAAGCCTATAGGAAGGTTTGAAGGTGAATTCGAAGCTGATAGTTCGTCCTTTCGATCCAATATTTGTGTTATCGCAGAAAACAAGAAATCTGAGAATGATTCTGAGAGCAAAAAAATGCTTATAGCAATGGAAATGGTTCTGAAGAAGGATTTGAAAAAGTTGTTAATTATGGTTTTTTACTTCCAAAACCAGAAACTGATCCTGTTAGTAAAGTTCTTGCTACAGTACAGAATGTGATCAAACTGGACACTTCATCTACAATCAAAGCTAGTGGCAATGATTTCCTGATTGTGAATTCTGATGATGTCCCGAGTGATGCAGATTCTGCTGTAAATGAAAATGATGCTATTAAAGATGAATTAGTGCAAAAAGGAAACTCAAGCACAATACAATTAGCTCTGAAGCCAACGAGGAGAAATGCCACTGCAGAAGCAGATTCTGAAGAGAATCATTTTTCCGAAGAAGAGTCATTTGCTAAAGATGATGAATCAAATGTGAATTCTACTAGAACAATTTCAGTAAAATACCTCACAATAGAGAAGCAAAAGAAGCCACTGGAGACGAAGAAACTACAGAGACCACCGAAGAAGAAGAGAAGATTGAAAAGTAGAAGTCAGTCAGAAAACCTGATGACAACGACGCTGATACGGAAAGCAAAGACGGAACAAAAGAAAGTAAAGAATGTGAGAAAAAAGAAGCGAAAAAGCAGATTCAGAAGATCCAGGAAAAAAATTGAAAATCTTTGATAATGAAATACCGATTTTGATGATTCCTGATTTAGACGTTTTTCCCGACTAGACAAATTTCTCCCGATTTAACTAATGAACTATTGTTTTAGAGACGTGAATTAATTTAAGAAGACTGAAGATAATGTCTAAGGATTAAATGCATGAAGGAAGACGGCTTAAAGAAGACGATTTTGAGAAGACGCATTCGAATGACGGATCTTGAGATATCTAAGACGCATTCAGAAGACGTATCCAGACGGTATCTAAGAAGACGCATTCAGACGATGTTTAAGAAGACGTAAATACGAAGACGAATCCAGACGAATTGTTCCAGACAACATCAAAGGAAGATGTGTTTGTAAAATACATGTATTCAGATAGACTGTTCAAGATGAACGAACACTGAAAGAGCATTTAAGAAGAGCTAACGCCGTTATTTCTGAGGATGTTAAGATGATAAGGGAAGATGGCTGAAATAAACCATTTAGGACGACTTTTCCCTCAATAGTAACTAAAAATCTTTTTTTTTTTTTTCAGATCCCTAGATGAGATGGTGGTGCTACGAGAATGCGAGGCCGCATTCCATCAGGATGGACGAGCAGTTGTGGGATGGCATCGTTCATTATAATCGGATGACGCGACAAGCTGTGAGAATAAATCTTTTACTTTTCCGATGATAGAAGGCAGACGATTCCGCCATTAAGACGATGACGCGATTCAAAGATGTTTGCTTGTAAAATGCGATTCCTTCTCTTCGTTTGTAAATAATCTCATCTATTTTCTTCTATGTATGTAATTACTTTGTAGTTTGTAGCAACTATTTATGTTTCATTAAATATTCAAGTTATTTGTAAATTGGACTAGTTTATTAGCCCCTAGACAGCCACATTGGAAGTAAGTTTACGAACATCATATTCCTAGACAGTAAGTACCGATTCTACAGATTTATCACAAAATAATTAAATAGTTTTCAGTTAAAATAATGTTTTCGCTTTCTTCAAACATGAGAACAGAGTTAGGCTCAAAATGACGTGCAGTATCATTTATAATGCGCTAATTTACTATTTTCTAAGCTTATATGAAAATTCTGCGAACTTACGTTAGCAACGCTCTGATGTTTTAAAACCATGTTCGCAAATTTCACTTGATTTTACTTGTTAATTATTATCTCAATAATTTAGAATTAATTGCTATGTAATTGCTACTACTTTTCCAGGAGATTTTAAAGGATTCCAAGGAGACGTTTAAATGACAAATCTATTCTCACAAGCTTAATATCAGCAGCGATTTGGTACTTTTTCAAAATATTATGGCATGCCCAGCAAAATTAGCTGTGTTCTGAAGGAATTTACATTTCTACTGAAACTACATATTTGTTATTTAGAGGATACGAAGTAATTTATGCTGAATAACAAAGAGACATACTGCGCCTGTATGTTTAATATATAATTTTAATATTAATGTTATCTTATTTCTCATTACTCACTGTGATTACTATTATATTTTTTAATTTAAAAATGATTATAAAATTATTTTAATCCAGTGTTCAAAAGGAAACTGATGTGACTTCTTCTGAGCCTCAGATGGCTTCATCCCTATTTGTAAAAGACATGTCAAGCTCATATGTTACATAGATCTGTTAATTACACTATGTGCAAGTTATTGAAATTTATAAGGGCTTGCAAAAGTCTTAAAACATAATAATAATATTTTTCAAAAGAATTCTTGCCATAGCTATTGTAATCTCTACATATAATAAAAGAAAGAGTCTATGTGTCTTTCGTTTATGCTGCGCGTGAGCTACGAAGAGACCCAGGGCTACGAAATTTGGTATATAGGTGAGTCTAGACAAGAGCCAGTGCATCTCAAAGCGATTTTTTTAGAATTCGAATCAGATTTGTTTCTAATCTTTTCGATTTTATCGCATCATTTTGAATAGTTTCATTCTTTTAGAAATGTGGTTTTGGCAACAGTTTTTCATTCAGTTGTATACTGGATTGCTGGCTGTTGAAAATCAGCACTGTTGCCACTTGGAAAAATGAGGGCGATAATTCTGTGCAATTTTTAAATTTAATGTTATTCTTGGACACTGGACGTTTGTGGAGAGAGGCAACGGGAAGTTGGTTAATTTATTTATTAGGATAATTAATATTTGTAGTAAAGAATATTGCTTATTTCATTGTAATTTTGTTATATGTAATACATTTTTATTTTAATTTGTGGAGTTTTTTTATGAAGTTGTTCTGCAGAGTAAAAATCTGCGCAGTTTTTAAATTTAACGTTTGGTGTTCCTCAGGCATTTTGCCGGTACATTTAAAAGCCAGACGAAGGCTGGCAGCTTAGTTGCTAGTTGAATAATAAAATATGCATTAAAAATTTATTTTCGTAATGGAATTCCTATTACTATTAAAGTTTTAAAACTTTTGTAACACAAGCAGAATGCAGAATGCTTTTAGGTACAAAACTTGGTGAGACACAAATGTGATTGAGTGTTATAAAATGTTTAGGAAAAGTAGAGATGCATCGAAGACGAACCTCGCTTTGGTAGACCATCCACTTCATTTAATGACCAGCATGTCTATCATGTCATTGCTTAGCGGTCATCATTTGTAAATTAAGAATGTTATTGAACAATTCCTCTATTATTAATTCTTGTCAAATAATTCTGGACATCACTTGGACTGGTGACGAGATGCTTTTCGAATTGCGCCACGAGCCCATGATATGCTTTCTGCGGAAGGTCATTCTTAAAACCCATTATTACTAGTGATAAATCCCAAATCTACGCTTTGGTTACAGTAGCACTGCATCAGTCAAATGTATAGAGCACGAAACTTTAAGCAAATTTGATTAAGATTACATTACAGTCAGTCAAAATCAAGAAAATGGTGATTATTTTTTCAACTCTCTACATATGAGCATTACGTACAGCAAGTCAGAGATCTAATACTTAATGACCAATTGTTCATAATATGGATATTACTGAACAAGTTCCTCTATTATTTGAATATTTTGAGACAGTTTTTAAAAGATTTTTTAAGCTCGTTAGCATCACTTCTCGAAGTGTTCCAGAAACGTTGATGAATCTTCAGTCATGAATTTCCACCATATGGCAAATTTATGAGCGAAAAATATTATGAAATTTTTAAAGCTTTTTTATTAAATAATTCAAAGAATACCTCAGAGAATTTTACCATTAAATTTTCAAAATCTTTAATAAAAGTATTTATTTTTTTAAATTCCAATCTAATCTCTTTGTATTTATTCCAGTTTAAAAGCCTAAAATAATTTTAAGCTATACACAGATAATTAGCCTACTATTTTAGGAACTAATATCCAGATATTTAAAATATTGTACATAAAATTCTGTATTTAAAACGGATTTTTAGAAACAGCAATGCCAAATGATAAAGAAAAAAATCTTCTATGATAGTATATCATCATAAATTATTGCCTCGTCGATACTTCTGCCCTTATTTATTAAAGAAAAGGCTTAAATTATTCAATAAATAACTGTATACATTCAATTTGTATTCTTTCATCGAATTACTTGAAACTGATATCATCAAGTGGCAACGCTACCTATTTTGTTCAGATGTTAGATCTGCTTTCTGAAAACAATGAATATGATGAAATTTCCTTCTAGATGGCTTTGTAACCAATCAAAACATGTCTGATATGGATCTAAATATGTTTTGCCTAGATTCAACTATAGGTAAAACTAGCTCATGGCAACTCAATATCTCACGTAGTAGGTAAATGAAAACATCTGCAATAACACAGATATTTTGCCAAAGGATTTCAGTTATATAAATTCCTGTTAAACATTTGGCTAAAGGTTAGTATTAATCATATCGATATTTTTTCTACTATATTCAATATTTCGTTATGTCTGTAATCAGCTGAATCTTTAATAATCATCAGTTATATTTGTCAGCTTAACATTCACAAATAAAATTCTATTAAATATTATAACACTCTTGTTATGAATAAAAAGAGTACGTATATTGTTAAAAGTCCGAGATAAGAACTAAAATAATGTCACAGAAATACGTTTTAAAAATTAATAACAATTTTGTGCATGTAACTTACGTTTTTAATAGAAAATATTCTAATTCTAAATCACGAAACGTTAATAAAAAGAATAAGACTTTTTTTCTGGAAGAAAACAACACTCATTAATAGTAATTTAGTTCTCAATTTTCTTCAGACGAAACCTCTTGCCGTAATTTTTTTTGTCTGTCTTATTACAGTGCATGTGAATTATTGCACATGAGTTGAACTATAAGTTATTTGCTGAAATATTGAGTATGATATATGAGCATAATATTTTTAAAAGGGTCCATTAAAAATAACATACATCGCCAACAAATCACTTTTAATTACTAATATTTTTGAAATATTTGCAAGAAACTTTGAAAGCGATAACTAGAGCGCTTTGAAAACATTGTCTAATACCGAATACCAAATGAAAGCAAAATATTTATACTAGTACTTAAAACGTTTCTTTCAAAACTGTATATTTAATTTCTAAGTTTCATTTCTTTCAACTACACGAATATTTATAACAATTTAGTACTTGGAACTATATTATGATATACAGTACAATCTTATTACATCGTCAATGGTATTGACTTGTCTAGCTACATCAGTTTCAAATTAATCATAACATTTAAAGCATTCCCAAAATAAGCATTCAAAGAAATACTGAAACACGAAACTGGATTTCATAACATTGAAGTTCATTTTCAGAACAAGAGAAGTACATACTGAAAATTCCACTTTTATGCGAATAACGGAATAGAAAGATGTTATCAGCCGGCCCGCAAGCAGAAAAAATTTAATAATGTTTCCGAAATTTACATAAAGGGATACTCAAATTTGATACTTTTTCCGTTGAATAAAATATTTACAACCACCATAAACTTTAAGTGGTGAGAATACTGAAGTCTTCTAACAGCGAAATTTCTTTGTTTTAATAAATCTTTTCTTTACAATAATAATAAGTAAATCATAAAGTAAAGTTCGAATAAAGAATAAATTATATTTAAAACTCTGATATAAAAATATTCAAGCTTAACGGATTAAGCTCGTTAGCAATACGATTAAAAAATGAATTGCGCAACTGGAAATGTACTGTTAGATCGCTAACATGGGAGTTAAGTTTAGAATCTACAATATGTTACTAATTTTATTACCTATAGATATACCGTATTATACCTATAGCTATACGGCATATATAAGATGCTTAAAAATTAATAATTAAGGAGATAATTCTCTTAAACACATAAAATAGCGGAAATTATGTCATTATGAACTACTTTGTCCTTGACAAAATTCATGTACTTTTTCAGCGTTCTTCAAGAAAAGAGCAAGTATTGCTAAACATATAGTCTCAATAAGGGGAAAAAAACTTCTTGTTAAAGTTAAAGAATTTGTTTTGAAATTGAAGCTGTCAGAAGAAGATAAAACAAAGTAAAATCAATAGTAAAAAGTTGTTAGTTTAGAGTAGATGCTACAAAATGTTCAACGTGAAATCTCCAGTTTAAGAGAATATAAATGAGTGTCCGTTACATGCAGATTTTATCTCAAATTCCAGCAGTTGCTGATGGATCGAGTATGAATGAATGGACGAAACTGAGAAGAGAGTCAAAGAGTGTCCATGTTGAGGGACACTTACCTCTCGCTTCCAAATTCTCTTCTACCTTCAGATGACGACCGCCTCGTCTTCCCGATGTTGGTTTTCAAAAAGGTTTCTTCCGTCTGCAGAGAAACTGCGAAGGAATTCCTGAAACTTATGCATTCCCTAAGAGATTCTCAAAATGGCGGAGCACATCACTCAGGTCTGCAGAGGTTCTTAGAGCCGCCATTGCACTGCAGAGACTCCGGAATGACTGCGCGGGCACTCTTCCCGAAAGCACATCACGTGATCGGATAGGGAATCGATAACTTAAATAGAAAGGGGTGCTTTCCTCTTTTTCCCCCATTTCTTCCACTTTAAAAAAAAAACTTCATTTCGAGGTTAGGATTTTCGATCACTAGTGCAAATCCTATTCTGAGATGGGTTTATTCGATTTGAGAGAGTTTATTTTGACAGTTATCCCTTTCACATTTGTTTCCCACAATACTCCTACCTTATTGGATAAGCACTATCAACTTTTATAAATCTGTCAATGATTTTTACTATTTCTTGATGATATTTTTCATAAAATAAATAACTTCAAGTGATCTGTATCTTTAGGATATATTTTTGAACTATAAAATAGTAGTTTATTGTGATTAAAATGTAAGGCAAACTTTTAAGAGTGTCAACTTATTATCACAAACGAAAGCTAATTTGTTAACAGCCCACCACTGGCGAATGATCAGAATCGAGAATCACTGACAGTACTTCCCAATTCTAAGTTTCATTTGCTGAAAAACATAGTTATGCGGTATTTTTGTCGTTCATTCCATCTGTATTGTAATTAACAGCTAATATCCCACAGAAAGTACTCGGTAAGTAAGTTTATGTGTTCTGTTACACATATCCGCGAGTGCATTGGCATGATTAATTCATTCACCGATATCTGAATTCACCGATATTAATTCATTCACCGATATCCGATTGTTTAGAAACATTCCTGACATAAAGGCAGAGTTAACTTTTCAAACGTTTTTTGATTTCTATGTAATTTTAAGTTATTCTAACTAAGAAGGATAATTTTTATTAACATAAGAAGTCACTATTATTAATAGGAAAAATCTGATATTTATGAAGTAAAATATTTATTGGTTCAAATACCTGCACAAATGTCAGCTTGTACCAATATTATCATTTTTTATAAAACAATTATACTAAATCGCGAATCTGTCATAAGATTGAAGAGTTTGGAATTAAATTCATTGTTTACGATTTAAAGAAAATTTTAGTTTAGTTTTTTTTTCAAAAACATTTGCCTTACAGATAGCCTTACAGACATTTCCATAAAATTCCACTCACTGAATTTTTAAACTTTACGAGAAAGAAAAAAATGAGCTTCAGAAAATTTTAGCATCACTTTTGCAAAGCATATGATTTGAAGCCGTGATCTCGAGCTCTCATATTACATGGCCCTCTAATATTTTTTCCATAAATAGAGCATTTTATGACATTAATTACTGTAGCAAGAATTTGAAAAAAAAAAAAAAAATTCGAAATTTTGATGATTTTGAGTCCAGTTTTATATTACTTTCCCTATCAAAAATGAATGCATTGTATTTTTTAGTTGTTTTGTGGTTAATTCACTATATTAGAATTAGTTGAAATAAATTCAACTCTAAAAATTTATTATTTAGCTGTCAGTCTGTTAGAATTATAAAGTGTGACCAACAGAAATTTCTTGCGGATATCAACCTTTAAATTTAAGGCAGAAATTAAGTATAAATTTAATTTTTTTCTTTTTGTCATTTATTATTACTGTTTAGTTATATTTTGATAAATATATAGTAAATAAAGTATTTTAATTTAAATATTTTTTTCCTTTTTAACCATTTTATTTTATATATATATATAAATATAAAAACAGTTCCAATCCGTCACGCTTCAGATCGCGCATTCGCCCCGCGGGCATTTTGAATTAGGGACCACGGATTTAAATCATAATTTGCGGATTTATAAAAGAAAGGACCCCTCTTAACTTTTTGTCTCCTAGTCTCTTAAAACGTATTCTATGTTTATAAGATATTTTTAGCTTATAAAGTATTTTCTCCCTCCTTTCCGCATGCTTTCGTGGTCTAACGTTAGCACACTCAGACAGAGGTCCACGTTCGAGTCACAGCGAGGGTATGGCATATTTTTTACGTCTCCTCTTCAAATAAATAAATAAATAAATAAATAAAAACTAAATACACTGCAAGTGGTGCCCAAACTTGACGATAGTCAGTCACCACCAGGATTTGGCGATTGAGTCCCCAGATCCTCAGTCTCCCTTTAAAAGAGGGATTATATAAGGTAGCAGAGTTGGACGCAGCCCAACCCACCTAACCAAACAAGTTGGTCTTACAGTCAGAACAGGAAACACCCAATTTAGCAAACGAAAATAAGTAAAACATAAAATAAATAAATGAAAATAATCATGGGTTAACGCATGATTATTTTCATTTAGTTATTATTAAGGATATTTTCTCCCTTTTTTCCGCATGCCTTCGTGATCTAATTAGAAGCGTACTCCATGCATATTAGAGAGGTCCAGCTTCGAATCCCGGCGAAAGTATTGCACATTTTTCCCCCTCTCCTGTTTCAAAATAACCTAATGTCTCTGCGAGCTAACTCTTTGTTTTCATATTAATTCTTTTCTACACTTTCTAATCAAGTTGTAGATACATTAGGTATTTTTTTGTAAGAGGACGAGATGAAAAATTAGCAACGCTTTTGCTGGTAATCGAACCGCGGACCTCTCAATTACGCGCTGAGCGTACAGACCACTACACCACGAAAGCTCGCTAAGAAGGCGAGAGAAATTCCTTATATACCCCCCTTTTAAAAGGCGACTGGGGTTTTTAGGGGACCCAATCGCCAAATTCTGGGTGAGGAGAATTATCATCCAACACCTTTTTAGTTCGGGTGCCACTGCAGAGACATTAGGTATTTTTGAAAGCAGGCAAGATGAAAAATTAGCAACGCCTTCCCCGAAAACCGCGGAACTCTCAATTACGCGCTGAGCATGTGTTAGCATAAATTTAGGTATTTTGCATAATGAAACTCGAAAGGCATGCGAAACGAATGTGCGCCAAGATATATATTGGCGAGAGAAAGTAAAGTTCGCGTGTAATGCAGTATATTTGACTTTCACCTTAGCTACGTGCAGTGTATTCGATTTTCACCCTAGCTACTTATATCACGGCCAAAGGTCTAATTCAGTTAAGTTAAGTTATAGTCTCTTTTTCAGGTACCGTGTCAAAGTATGTTCCTGGTTTTTTCTTATTGCCTAAATAGGTATGCTTGAAGCCGTATGACTTATATTTGTATGTAAGTTATCTCCTTTTCGATAATTCGGTGTTTTAATGTCTGTGAAGATTATTACTTTTTGTTATGCTTAAGTTAAGCAAAATTCTCCGATTTTATTAAATAAAGATTTCGTAGTTAATTTTTGACTTATGATTCTTTAATGAAAACTGCGCCTGAGGAAACTTACTCATTACGCCTTTAGTGCTAATGCAGAAACCAACAGCATGCAGCTCACTACACCATGAACGCTCCATTAGAAAGATACACCTTATAAAGTAAAGGGCTATTTTAAATATCAGATAGTTGTTTATCACTGAGACGCCCCATACGTATGCTTATATGAGTGATTTTACATTTATTAATGCTCAGGCTAGAAGTCTCGATAGCTGAAAACGGGTTAGTGAGGTTCTAAAATCTATCTTCTGTATTGTACGTGTTCAAATATCTGAATTTTTGATACCCTGATGCTGATCTCTAATTTAAACTTTAGCTATACTACAGGCTTATGGCTTGCTTGTATTCTTGAAGATCAGGCTTTCATTAAATACGAAGAGGAGAATTTGTCATAAAGGTATTATTAACGTGGTATGATTTATGCAGTTAATTAGATTTATTCTTACCAATTTACAACTTTTAAAAACTTAATTAATGATTTACGTACATAATTTTGGAACATTAAGCGACTGGGACTTGCGCAACCACTTTAACCCGTTTGTGTTTTCAGCTCTCAAAATGCTTATTTAAATGGGATTGAAAAGCTTAAATAAATGTCCCCTTGAGATGAGATTCTCGGAAAGAAAGGTAAGCCACATTGAAATTTTTGGTGCTCTGATTACACTCTGTGGAATGATAAGGATGTTAAACACCACTCTGTGAAATGATTTTATAAATAAGTACCTTACAAAATATAATTATATTATTTGTAGTTGTTCATATCCTCACGATAACGTAACTAAGTAGTTTTGATTCATTTCACAAGAAGCATATTACAGTTAAAATCTTGTAACGCAGTGTAAACGACTTACGTAACTTTTCAGAAGAGTATAAATATTTTTCAAAAATGCTTGGATTAAAATGTTCACTTGAACTTATTTTCGAAGATGTGATTAGTGGAAAATTTTATGAATGAAGAACGATACGTTAATGAATAGATGTTACTTCTCAAAAGCAGCCTGATATTTTTTACCACTTTAGTTTACGACTTCTAAAAGAATTTATTAAAAAAACATTCAAATGAAACATTATTTTTGTTATCTTACGACTGACGTTAAATCTGAACAGTAGAATTAAGCTTATCTATCTCTTACAAAAGCGTTTTAAGAGTGCGATCTTAACGTTTTTTTAACAATCTGTTTTTTAGCAGTTATTCTTATCGTATTTTCCTTAGAAAGCATTAGTTTCAATATAAAACGGATTGAGATTAAATGTTAATTTTTCTAATATAAAAGTTCTGAAAAGGAAACATTTAGGAAAAATAATAAAATTTCAGATTCATGTACAATAAAAGTGTTTTTGCACAAATACTTTAGATATTTTGGGTCTTAAACTCGTTTTGTTTGTCATGTTGAATGTTGTTTAATTCGTTTGTATTATTTGTTTTGAATCATGTCCTATAAAGCTATAAACAATGTAAGTATTTTTAATTTTGTTTATTCTTGCTTATAATGCACTTCATTATTAAAAGAATGTGAAATATTTAGTTTCGGGTAAAGCGCATAAGAGATTTTCTTTCTTGTTATTTTCGTAACTTGAATTTCGGAACCAAATGCTTGAATTTTTCTCAGCTTCAACATTTTTCGATAATATAAAAATTAATGGATTTAATTGCACAATTATTTTCAAAACTAATTTTTTGTAACGGAAAAAGAAATGTATTTCAATCGAATCTTTATTTGCATTCATTACAATTAATTTAAAAAAAATTCCTTGTCTGTAGGTCTGCTTCCTTTACTATAGCCGAAGTATAATTTACTTTCGAATTGTGTTCGAGTTGGTGTCGTAATTAGGATTAATTACCAGAGGTAAATGAGATTTGGATTAATTAGCGCACTTAATGGGGTTCTAATGTGCGTGGGAAGGGTGGATAGCGTTAAATTACTCTGAGAAAGTAATTAATTATCAACTTTAACATTACTATTACATGCATAAATTATCTTCAGAATAAATCTTGCAGTAATACAACATCGCCACTCTAATTAACAAAATAAATAAACCAATCAGAAATTGACATGAATCAAGAGTTTATTTTACTAGTCATTTTATAAGAATGAATTTTTTTTGCCCTTATCCTGCCTTGAAAATACGAACATTTTTTCTTTGAATGAAAATTATTAACGAAAGTTTTTCAAATACTGCAGCCTTACTTTTTAATAAGAAATAATCAATTAGCAAATTCTGCTTAGTTTTTTGTAGTATATTTAAAAAACTTGAAAAAACTACTGTATTTAGTCGTCTGAAACGTGTTGTGATACCTACAGTGAAATAAATTAAGGGGACTCATACACCTTAAACCCCTCATGATCTTCGAATATGTGACTGTTGCAAGAATTGGGATATTTATTTATTTTAAAAGCAATTACTTCCAACTTTTTACAGCTGACTACATAATATAGCTGCTTTGGAAACTAGTAACCAGAAAGTTTGTGTTGCCACAAATGTTTTTGTAATTTCATCCTCTTTGTGACAAAATATTTTGCCATGTTTCCACCTTGCGCGCATGATATTTTAAAAATGGCTAATGGTACGTATTTAAAATTGGATGGAATTCTTTATATGGGCACTATTTTCTAACTGAACCAACAATCTGATGAATATTTTAATATTGAAAAATTTTATGGATGAAAACATTAAAAATTTTTTTAATAAAATACATTTTATAAACTCAACTCAAAATAAAATAAAAATTTAACATGAAATTTTTAGAATTTTAGGTTTATAGTAGTTTCCAAATGTTATAAAAGCTATATATTAAAAATGGAATTAAACTATGAAACAGAATGTTTTAAACTGTGCGCGCAAGTTGGAAACATGACGAAAAATGTTGTCACAAAGCGGATTAAATTATAAAAGTATTTGTGCCAACACAAACTTTCTGATGACTCTTTCAGAAAGCAGCTATATTATGTAGTCAGCTGTAAAAATTTGGTAGTAATTCCTTTTAAAATAAATAAGTTATCCCGATGCTTGCAACAGTCACCTATTCAAACATCTTATGGGTTTTAAGGTGTACGAGTCCCCTTAAGATTTTAAAATTTAGAAAAAGATAATACACGTCATAGAGACATTACGTTATTTCGGAAGCAGGAGAGATGAAAAGTGAGCAATGCCCTCTCCGGGACTCGAAGCACGGCCCTCTCGAATACGTGTTGAGCGTGCTGACTACGAAGGCATGCTAAGAAGGCGGGAGAAATACCTTACATACTTCCCCTTTTAAAGGCCCACCAGCGGCCGAGCGGTAAAGTCGCTAAACACTGGTAGTTCGGTCCGAGGTTCAAATCCCGCGAACGGGCTGGCTGCATGGGCGTTTTCGTGGTTTTCCCCATGTGTAACGTGTATACGAGCCAGTTTCCCTTAGAAAGTCCTCCACGAAGGGATCCCTCCCCTTAGGCAGTTAGCCCTAGTGTGCTTTGCCATAATTAAATACACACACATACATACACTTCCCCTTTTAAAAAGGACTGAGGATAAGGGGATCCAATCGCCCAACCCTGGTGGTAGGGAATTATCATTCACCACCTTTTTTTTGTCCGGGGGCCACTGTAGAGTCTGTCTCTGTTATTCCACGTAAACTAAATTAGAGCCTACAGTGAACCTGGCGAATTCTCGCACAAGTGTAACCAGCACAGAAGAAGGGTGAAAGTAATCATTTATTAAATTCAAATAATTAACAGAAAGGCACGATCTTCATAGTGCTTTATAATGGCACTGTCAACTTGCGGTGAACCTAAAACTTAGAATATAATTCAAGTCTAAAATAAGGAGTGCTGGATTAGCAGGTAAGTTATGCCTAACAGGTTGAGGCACGAAAACCTAACAGGCGTGATGATAATCCGTAATGGCCAAGAGGCTACTAGTATAACAGCGAAATAACAACGAAACGAGCGCTGGCTGGCAAAACACACGCTCTGAATAAACTCAGAAATTCACCCGTTTAAATACTCACTTCAGTTAACTTTAAATTTACATCCTGACGAGAAAATGTAAGGGGAAGTTGAGAAGTTCAGTACAGGTACCAAATTTAAAATAAATTTGTTATGCAAAATAAGGACAACCCTTTAACCTATAACATGAAATTTTAATTCCTTTCTGAAAATTAATTAATAATTTTCATTTGTAGATTTTTAACTTGTTTATCTTCATGCATAAATACCTTGCTAGGAATTAAGGCATTTCTCTAATATTTTTAGAATTAAAACATCGTTTTTGAGTTATATTTGCTTTTGTATTCAAGGTTTTTTTTTTTTTAATTTTACCATTCTTATTTTTACCATTTAAAACATTACTGAATCCATACATTTTCTGACATTTTCTTTTAGATATTTCTCTTGTGTTATTAATTTTCCTTGTTATGCTTAAACAATTAAGATTTGTGTTGTTTATGCATTATAAGCAAGAGTTACAGTACGATAAAACCCGTATAAATTATTAACGTTTATGCATTATCTCAAAAGAGAGTTATTCAAAATATATAAAACATTAAGGTTTATGGATTTGGGATAAATGCTTGGAATTTCAACACTACTTGCAATACTTAATAATTATGATTAAGGTTATGAATTGATATTTCTTCCTGAACACATCGCTCTTCACTTCGGCTTCTCGGCCTAACTAGAGTGCCGCTTTTTACTTATCCTTTTACTGTAAAGCTGCCAAAAATCTTGCTATATTCAAATTGTTATATTCTGGAACAAACATGACTAGTGTGCCAGTTAACTGTGGCTGCAAATCCTAATTAAATGAAAAGTGTTGTGTTTAAATCTGCCTCGAATGCTAAGTTTTGTTTTCAGTATCTATCTTCCATATGCTTCAACATCTGCACAATCAATTTTGTGTATATTATATATATATATAATGTAAAACAAATAAATAATATGTGAAAGATTAAATTAGCAACGTAAATTTTCCTTCTCAATTCTAAAAATAGTAATCTCTTTCTGTACTGCGTCATTTTTAGATTAATCCATATCATATAACACTTACATAAGTGGAACTCAAGCAGCCAATAGTAATTTTATAGCAATTTTAACTATCCAATCAAAATGAATTAAGAACCAAAACTAACTGCATCTAAATTAAGATTTCACCGTGAACATAACGCACTTGCTTTCTACGTTTTGGCCTGTCTGCTCCTTCTTACTTATTGCAAATTTACCTAAAATGTAATGGGATAGGCACATTTAATGTGCCAACTTGATTGTGGCCACAACATGTTTGCTGAAATGAAAAATGAAGATTTAATCTGCCTTCGCCTCCAATTTTCTCTTCAGTATGGATCAACATTTCTACGCCATCAAATTTCTGCTCGTCATTGCGTCTAAGTTTGTCTTTATTACATATATATATATATATATTTCCAATATTAGAAATAATCTATTAAAACTGTTATTTTGCACCTTAATATATGCTCTTAGTATTTAAGAATTTTTAGAAGAGAATCTCAAATCTCAAATCTGTTTATCATTAATTCAAAAATTACTGAATCTCGAGAAAGCAAAATTTTTGGAGCTACGTAGTCCTCTAACTGAAGCTGGAACTGAAAATGATAAACAACAGGATTAGAATTGATTGATTAGAATAATTATTGTACTATTAATATTTCATATAATTTGATGGGCAATCAAACTAAGTTTGATCTTTCGGCTTCCGGCCATCTGTTTACAAAGTCACGGAGAAATTTAAAGAATCAACATATTTTCCCCATATGCTGCTGACATGTAATGAGTGACGCATTTATTCAATAGTTTTTACTTACTCTGATACGATTCTGGTCAAGAACAAATCGACTTTCTTCTATATACTACACCCCTCTTTGATTTGTTCCTCTTCTCTCTCTTCTTCTAATTTTGAACTGTTATAAATGATAACAAATATACGAACACATTTATTATCATTTATAACAGTTCAAAATTATACTATCTCTTAGTATAAGACTGCAGGATTTATGTTTATTATCTCGTCAACTCCTAACAGTATACAAATTAGTTTATGTATTTAAGCACAAATATCTTGAGTTCAAAAAAAAGTTGAGGGTGGCTATCGTTGGCCGTCTCACTATTATTTCTTCTAGTGTATCAATTGTTTGAATCAAGTTTATCCTTGCTAGCCGCAACTTTTGCGTACATTGAGACTGTTAATACGCAGCAACTGTTAATGCGTAGCTTGAGTAACCGTTTAGCTGACGAACTGATAAAAAGGTTTATTTTAAATATCTTTTATAAGCTGGGGCGATAAGCCTCGTGACTGCCTTCAAGAATCCAAAGATTAATATTTAAAGCAGTTTGAATCCGTAAAAGCTCCACAATAATAAATATAGACGCAACGAAAACTATGATATACATTTCACAGTCGCGACAAAAACATCGCGCACGAAAACATCATGGAGAAAACAATGCAAGGAAAAAAACGTCGTGGTACAAAACATCGGGGGAGAAAACATCGCAAAGAGAAAACATCGTGGTAAAAAATATTGTAGTCGTAAACAAAGTGGTTCAAAAACTTCGCAGTTTAAAAATATCGTCGTCAAAAATATCGTGGTAAAAAATAAAGTACCTACAAATCATCTCATGACGATAACATCACAGACATGCGTTTTCAGGTTTTGAAAGCCATAAATGTATGTTCGTATAAAGATCATACAGCGCGAGAAGGAAAAAAGGGAGATAAATCACTGCATGAGGTTACCTCTATAAATTGCTTACTTAATGACCAAATTATTTTCTTTCACATTTGTTAATTTGATATTGTATGTATTGAAAAGTATGTATTGTTTTGTTTCCGTTTATTCTAAAAGTGCCGTTAACATTTTCATGTAAAGCTTGCAATCAATTTTTTGGATGTTGATTTGTTACTAATGGCGAAAGTTAGTTACATAATATATCAATACGGGATTTGAAAAAACGCATGTATGCGATGTTATCGTTATGCGATGATTTGTAGGTACTTTGTTTATAGCACGATATTTTCGACGACGATGTTTTTAAACTGCGAAGTTTTTGAACCACTTTATCTTCGACCACGATATTTCGTACCACGATATTTTAGAGCTGCGATGTTTTCTCTCACAAGGTTTTGTACCACGACGTTTTCTTCTTGCTTTGTTTTCTGTTTTTCTTTGTTTTTGTTCGTTTTCGTCCGCGATGCTTTTGCCGCGATGTCTTCCGCTGTAACCAGCTACCTTATACACTAAATATGGAGACGTAGAAGAATTACATATTTTTGCATTGAATTCCGAAGCAACAGAGAGAAAAAATTTGAAGATGTCTAATTTTCTAAGCAGCTCTAAGATTTCTTCCTCTTGTTGTTGTGGCTCAACTCACTCGTTTGACAGTAACATTAGAACAAGCTCACGAAATGCGTCGTGTCAAGGAGTGCAAGATTGCGCCTGTCGTTGGCAAAAGCCATAAGCATCATATAGGTGATAGTAAGACTTTGTTCAGTTTTGCCCCTCAATTTTGATGAAGAATTACCCGGGGGACACGTCCGAGGATCCCCCATCCCTCTTCCCCTACCACTAGCCTTTCGAAAAGACTTTCGGCTCGCCTCATATTTGCAGTACCCCCATGCCGCACGGACAGTATACATTTACTGTCCATGCTTTCTCCGAAATTCGAACCCGGACCCTGTGATCCGGCAGTTTGCGTCGCAAACCAATATCCTGGCTGGGCAGCTGATTTCATCCTGCCGAGTGTTATCATCGCAATAATGTTACTTCTTACTAATAATGAAATCATCTTTAGAGTCAAAGGAGAATTGGCCATTTTGCTGGAAAATATGTTGGTTAGTCTTCCTCAGGAGGCCATTCAATGAGGTTGCTATTAAAAATTTAAGTGGGAAAGATATTCATATAATGATTGTTAACCACCTGATTCAGCCTAAACTAAGAAATTAAGCCTAAACTAAGAAACTTGAAATTAAATGTTTCAGACTTAACTGTGATAAACTTATAAAAATATACACTTTCATAATTTGAGAAATTTTGTGCTTCGTATTCAAGAATTCTATTTTCCTGTAGCAAGGTACTTGCAAAGTAATATGGCTGAGTGAAGTTTTGAAAATTCTGGAAATTTATATGCTTTTCAAAAATAACACCTCTTGAAAAATATGCACTATCTATAGGTGAGTAAATCTTTACGCGAATAACATTTGGTAGGTATAAGAATTTCTAGGCATGTCATTTATACGTTTGAGCTCGTTATAGTCTTAAGCATTCATCTGCACCAAAAACATAATGCAAAAGCCGTATTCCAAAACGCTAAACGATATACTTATAACGTATACAGACTGAAAGTTTTATAAATATATCGTTACATAATATCCTAAAATATCATAATACTATTAAGTTATTTTCTTTACTCTAAAACATTAAATCACCAGTAAAATAATATTAATAAATCATTAATTTTTTTATACGTACGAATATCCAAATAGATTAATAACATTTTGGATTAATTAATAACATTTCGGTTCCGTACAAGTCTTCATTTTAGTTATTAAAAAGTCATTGAAAATTATCATTGAAGAAGCTACCGATGCACTGCAATTATCTAATACACAGCAGAGACAAAAATCTAGTTGAATCCGTTTTTATTCTTACTGCGAATTTAAGAAATACACTAATTAAAACAAATGTGATCTGAGAATTAGAGAGAATTATCTCAATCTCTTCGCTCATATATCTTTTAAATTAAGATGACACCGAAAAACCTTTTAAACTTTACTTGGATGGAAAAAGAGAAACACTGGAAAATCATTAGAAGAATTTTAATGTCTCAATTTTTGAAAGTTTTCTTTTTTTTAAGAAAACAGAACTATAAACTTTTCCTTTACGTTTTTTCTTTCTTGACTCAATTGCTAAATGATAAAAAATTTATGCTCTAAGTTATCGATCGCAATTTGTAATTCGAAACCTTGCAAGCTATGTTGGTATTACCTATCGTTTTGGGGGGAAGATTATAAATCTGAATATAAGATTCCCCGTTAAAAATATACAGACCATGAGAAAAAGAAAATTTCAATAATACATAATAGTTCGAATTTCACCTACTAAGCCAGATCATGGTAGCATGAAGAACAGAAAGTACAAATTAGAAACATAAAACTTTATTTAATCAGACTTATTCAATGGGCATTACATTTGCGTCAATCACATTCAGAGCGTGTTTAGTAGTAACTCAAAGATATTCTTGATCAGTTGGTGTAGCATGATGTGTTATGCTTGTTTCAGTCTTAGTCCGTATGCTTCCTCCATAGACACGATCTTTCAGGAATCCCCACAACAGAAGACACAAGGATTAAAGTCCGGAAAACGAATAGGCTAAGCAGTCGGAAAACATCTCTAAAGTGGGCACGATAAAGTGCCTTCATTGGTCCGGCAATGTCATTTGGCGCACTGTCTTGCATAAAGACGATAGTCTGTAAACATTCTCGTTCTCGCCAGGAATGACTTGTTACTAAAGGACGTGCACTAACAGGCACTCGTGATGGAACGCCTCTGAGGGTGTTTTTGCATTGAGTTCTTCGCAAAGAAAAAGGTCCAAGATTGAAATCTGGTGTAAGCCCACACCATACAATAATATAATAAGGGTGAAGAAAGTTGCTTGTAGAGTGGAAGGAATCTCTCCAAATTCATCAATCAACATTTTCAGTTGGAGTTTCTATCTATTTACTTTAGCAGTGCTTTCTAATTTTGCGTGCAAATTTTTTATTTTCCCTAGAGAAATCGTTTACGATACGATAAGTCTTAGAGTAATGCAAGAAGAATAAGAAAGAAGAAGAGATAAGAATTCTTATAAGAATAAGAAATGTTTCGGATGAATGAGGAAGAAACAAATGTTTATCAGTATAGTCTAAATTTATTTTGATTTTTTATAACTAATCCAGAGGAATAAATTTTTAGCTTTGGTAAGAAACAAAACATGTAAGATTCAGTTAATAATGCTGAATGCAAATACATAATATGAGTGTTTCTATTAAACAAGAAATTGCAACGGTTAAAAAAATAAAATTGTGTTGTAGAGATATTGGGTTATTTTTGAAGCAGAAGATATGAAAAATGAGCAATGCCCTCGCCGGTACTCGAACCACTGAACTCTCTATTATGCGCCGAATATACTGACCGCTACACCACGAAGGCATGCTAAGAGAGCGGAAGAAATACCTTATGTATTCCCCCTCTCTTATATACTCCATAAATCAATGTAAAGATCACTTACGTGACTGTTTAATAAATTGTAGAGATATTAGGTATTTTTTGGAAGCAGGCAAGATGAAAAATTAGCAAACGCCTTCGCCGGGAATGGAACCACGGACCTCTGGAATACCGGCCCAGCGTGCAGAACCACAACACCACGAAGGCACTCTAGGAAGGCGGGAGAAATACCTTATAAAATAGTTCAGTCTAAGCTCCCAAAACCTTTTGATAAATACATTATTGGGTAGTATCTGGCTAGATCTTAAAATAAACTGTTTCTACCTTATTAAGCAAATTTAACTATAATATCACGTTCTTATTAAATATAACTATTATTAAGGTTCAGTTTGAAACATGCTATCGTAAAATTTATTTTAGAAACTGGTTTATGAAATTTATCGAAGACAATTTCAGACGCAAAGTTAATACTTATTCAGCCTTTGAAAAGCAGGATAACGTAGAAAACCTTTGAATTTCTGCTTGCAAAAGATGTTTACGTTTTCGGAAGGTAAGCGCTTTCTCTCCGAAAGATGCTTGAAGGATCAATTTTAGCAGCGGCGCTCGCTGTTATCATTGTCATGACAAAATATTATTCATCAGACTTGGGTAAATAAGCCGGCAGCTTCAAGGTCACGCTTGAGCCGAAATGACATCTATGTTTAGACGTAATTTTGCTGCTGCCACACTCACGTACGTTAAGCGAAAGGTGAGCCTTTTATTTATTTATTTTTTTATTTTATTTTTTATTTTTTTTGCAAGATAAACATCTATTATGTAAACTACTAAATCTATTATGTTACCTATCATGTAAATAGAAGTAATGTTTGGAACTTGTTAAAACACCTGAAGCAAATAATTTTGTACAGTTTAAATAAAGAAAATGCAGTTCAACATAGTTCAAATAGCACGAAAAATAATCTTTATTTGTGCTAATTTTTTACATTAAATTATTCCCTTCAGAATACACCTTGGGCAACGTTCTCACTGATAAGACGACCTTTTCCGGCGAGCGCAAGCAAAGTGTGCGTAAATTCGGAAAAATAAAACTTCTTTTTTGTTTATTAAAGCATATTTAAACCATGGCTTTGAAGTATCAAATCCAATAATTAAAAAAAAGAATTCAAATTTTAAATTTCAGTGGAAAATGGTTTCCTCAAGTTTTAAGAAATACGTTTGTATTCCTTATAATTATAGACGTATATGTACTATAAAATGTACAATGTCTCATTTTCATTATATTGCTGTAAATTAAAAAGAAAGGCTGATTTCTTACAGTCAATTTGATTTACAATCAATCTAATGATATTACATTTATTGATCTTGACTTATATTATGATATGTCGTACGGTACAAAAGTAGAAGTTATTTGTTAAATAGGAGGCCCCGAGTTCATCCAGAACATGAAGGTTCTGGATAAAAGAAAACGCCTATATTTATACATTGCTCTATAATTGTAAAGGATTAATATTTCATGTCATTTTCGTCTCCGTTTAGTCTGTCAAAATTATACGTGTTAAATTAGTGCACCGGTTGTTCTTGAGCACTTCTATACGAGTAGTACCGGCCGGACAGTATGCTAATTAGTGAAGGTTGAACTGCGCTAAGCGAAATCGAGGCGTGGATTTGATTCTCATGTAAGGTATAACTGTAATTTAAATCCTTTCCCTCCTTCTCCTTAGGCAGATAGCCCTCGCGTGCTTTGCCGTAACTGAATAAACCAAAACATTTTGTCCCTCCTCCGTAGCTGTATGATGGCAAAATTTTCAGTAAGGCGCCGAAACCACTGATGAGTTAGAAAGTAATTCCCGATGAATGCTTAACCACTAAATATTCTTTGACATAAAACAATATCTGTGGGATATTCTTCTTAAAAAGATTTCTGAAAATCATAAAATTCTTTAATATCATAATATATATATATATATATATATATATATAAAGAAGAACGTTTGTGTGTTTGTCCTCTAATATTTCAGTCACTGCTGTAGCTATCGTCATCAAACTTTCTACTATTCTTTTCTGGGTTCTGGAAAAGGTCGACATCTACTTTTCTCCAAAAAAAAAAGTTAGCTAAAATCAGAGATATTAATTAAAATTTCAGGGAAACAATAATTTTCGCACTCATTTTTCCGAGTGGCAACAGTCTCGCAACCTGGATATGAAAATCTACTTTATTTCGAAAGTTGTTGCCACTGCTCGCTTTCAAATCCTAGCGTTTGTTAATAAAAAATTTCTAAGTTTGACAATGAAATAAAAATAGCATTGCAAAACATTAAATACATTATTCACGATTCCAAAAATTCGTGAGAAGCCATTTCGGCTATTCATATCTTCGTACAACTTTAATCAGCCGAAATATTAATTAAAAAATCTGAAAGCGCTAATATTCGCACTCATTTTCCGAGTGGCAACAGTATCACGCGTTGGAGATAAAAATGCTTTATTTCGAGAAGTGTTGCTACTGCTCGCTTTCAAATCGTAGAGTTTGTTAATCAAAATTTGTAATTTTACACAATCTCTACATATAAAGAACAGTGTGTGTTTGTGTGTTTGTTTGTGCGCGTTATTAATTTCTGATTAATTATGATAAATTTTTTGCCACATTTAATAGACTAAAATTGAATATATAGGTGAAATATTGGATGGAACTTCAGCTTTTACGACTATTTGATTAGAATGACGAAAATCATTAAAAACTGCATGCCGTTTTTGCTGATATAATGAGAGAGAATTAGCATATTTTTATATCGAAACTTTTTACGTGAGTTCCGTATCGCATCAGACTGAAAAATGTATGATTGTGAATTGTATTTTTTGCATCGTTATTCGAGAAAGATTACAGCTGTATCGTTCTCTCTGTTGTTACATGCATTACTCTCATCCTAACTTAACTGGCATCGGGTACTTCCGCTAGTTCAATTATAATGGTAACAATTGATTAACATTCAGCATTATATTGGTAAGTAAATTTTGTTTATACATCACATAATTGAGCACCTCGAAAGAACAAACCGCAATTTAAGTCAACGATCATGTAAAGTTTGCATGGTTTTAATTCGAGTATCATATGCTTTTGTCAAACTCTGTCGCTTTAATTTGGCGCTCTCTGGTCCGAAAGCTCCAATATTTTTTACATTTTGATTTCTCAGTCATTACTATAAGAATCTGCCATTAATTCGGTGCTATTATTAGCACTGTAGGAGTTCTAAATATTTTTAAAGCCCAGTGTTTTAATTTACAGTCTTGCTAAATTTTATATTTAGCTGTACTGAGTAGCCGTTCAGAATATCTCTAAGAAGTTAAGATGTGCAAAAAATAATGCTAGCATTAATTATGATCAAAATCAAATCATTATTTAAAAAGTTGGAGTAGCTTAGGAGGTTCAAAAGAAAATATGCTGGAACGTCATATGAATATTATGAGATCTTAAAATCGGGAACATGAAAAAGCAAAGCAGGAAGATCTTTGAGCTTTTGACAGAAAAGTTTAAAGTTACGTAAAACTTTGTAAGTTGTCAGTCATTCTTAGACTCTGATATTATAAAGTAGGGATCTTGTTTATAAATCAGACCAAAACTTTTCATACAGAATTAAATTAAACTACAGTTGTGAATATTCGAAAGGATAGTTACAGACGTTTGAACTAAGATTTCGAATTTCAGTCGAGATTGCATAAGGGGAAAACAAATACAGTATTGATATGGAGAACTGTTAAAAAATGTGCATAGTTCAAGTAAAGCAAAGCTTTTACTCGGAACAAGTGCAGAATGCCGATGATTTTACCGTCTGTTTCCTTGGTGTGTTATAATAAGCCCTTAATGTTTCTAGGAGGTTTCATGAATATATCGTATTCAAAATGATTAAATACAATTTTAAACTCTGTATTAACCCAAATTCTTTTAATATTTATTAAAAGAATTTGGCCGAAAACATTACAATTCAGGTTTAGTTTAATAAATACAATCGAGAATTCTCAAGGGTGCACCCTGATAAACAGATAAATAAGATAACATACAAGTCGCAATATTTATTATTTAACTTTTCCTAGGTTTACATTAAACATACATAGGTCAATATCTGATACGTGAAATGTATCAAAGTTTTAACAGTCATATAAAATTTGACTGGAGCTAATTAGGGTTAAAGGAGAGTTCTTCATTAAGATTGCACATTCATTACTACACGCTGGGAATAGGTAAAGAGTACTTACGTGGACACACATAACAGACACGATAGAGTTACGTTTAAAATTCATGATTTTAATTTTACAGTCCTTACTGGAACGAAAAAAATTCGCATTTGTAGCTACGAATGCATCACACAGACCGTCGCACAGCACAGTCGTGGCAATCTAAGGTCAGGACAGAGACATTTAGGTTGGAATTAATACGTTCATGTCTTTCCTGTCATCGTACATTAAATAACAGTCTAGAATAGCATTTCTATTGATTACCATTTAAAGCGTAATATAAGCGATGTTTCGTCGGGCGCAACAGGTCGTATAAGCTACAACTCAATTCATCTGATCATCATGCACGTAGCTGAAACGTCTTCCCCAAATTTTCCTTCATTTCACGCATTCTCGCTGACCATCACTGACTACTCCGATCTTTGTCTAATTTCCACAGCTTTTTATCTCTTTTATTATCTTCATTCTCCTCTTTTGTTTTTCCTTCTTACTCTTCATTTTCGCTGCACTCATCAAAAACCTCTCACTTAGCTTTTTCCTGCCTTCTTCTAGCTCTAGTTTCACCGCTCTTTCCCATCTTTCTCCTCTTACCATATTTTTCTTTTTCCTTCTTCCTTTGCCAGCAATATTTTTACTAGATAACTCTTGACCTAATTATTAACTAAAACTGATTCCTGAAACGACCACGTCTCATAGGATCTTAATTGGTCGAAGTGTAAACCATACCTCATGTTCAATCTAATTAGAAGACTGTGACAACTACAAATATGCACCGCATTTCCTTTTTTTTTTTTTTTTTTTTTTCCCTAGAGAAAAGAGATTAGCGCCATTTTTTTATTCTCCTGCACTGTGGAAGATCCTAGGATTAGTCTAAACCACCCTAAAAAAATAAAATAATAGCAAGATAAAGTCTGCATATGGTTTACTTCTTTAAAAGTCTTAAGGTCAATTTAAACCAAAGAATGGCATCCTATTCAAAGTGAAGTCATTTTTAGAGCTACCGCAGTCTCGCTTCCTACAACAAAATTGGTTAACATATATTTCAGCTTTCTCTAATTTTAGCTTCTCTATTTTTCCGACAATTCGCACGCAAGGAAGCAACTTCCATTCTTCTTTCAGCGATCCCTCACTTCTCTTAAAAGATTTGGTTTCATTAAGCGACAGGACAACATTATCTCCCTGCTGCGGACACGGAAGGCGAAAGGAGCCTTTATTCACAATCTTTTCATTTATCTAATCGGCAGCGTTTTCCTCTTATCCATTCACACCCAAAATTACTCGTTTTTCCTGTTATGAAATTGAACAAAGTGTTAGAATTGCTGCCAAATTTCGTCGTAACTTAATGTAATTAACAGGCCAATGATTAATCCAGTAGGATGAAGTTTTCTTTTTATTTAAAATTCTGACATAATATAAGTCGATCCTCTTCAAATACTGCGGCCAATAACTCCTTTCGTCATCTATACCTCTACTGAGGATCGCGCCATGGAAAACTGAAATTTGGTTTAGAAATTAAATGTGCGTTTACGGAGTTCTGGTTTAATTCTGGGTGTAGGTGCATATTAATATTTAATTCTTTTCAATTGGCTTATTTCTCGTGTGTAAGAAAAACATACTCACGGCGGAAATATTTAATTTTTCAATCTGATCTTGCTCCCATTTGTAGAATTTGGTCTTTAGGCCTCTGTTTCATGTTTATTCCACACTATGTGAGTCTGAAGTTTTAAACAAATATATTATAAATTAGTTTATTTCTTTCTTTTCATTTGCACCTTGTTTTTATTTCAATTTTTCTTACTTTTAGTTTTAAGTATTGTTCTGCTGATATATTTTATTTTTGAATTTAGTAGTTTTAATTAACAGTCTATCCGCGCGTCGGGGAATACTCTATACATCTGAATTGGTAAGATGTAATTCGGAAATTCTGAAACAGGAAAGAAATGTAAAATTGAAAAGGTATTTGTTAAGCTAGATGACGGAACTCGTTTTTCATGAATTATTGATGGTTGTATGGAGAGGTTCTAATTCATCTTGATAAGTCGGAACCTTTCTATTGTAATCAGCAATAATTCTCTTGTTTTATTCTTTTCTTTTACGTTTTAGTTGACAAATCCAGTGCAGTTGAGTTTGAAATAACATGCCGAATAATGATTATTGGAGAAGTCAAACAACAAGAATCAGCATTACATTTGTAAATTCTGCAGGACTAGTTTTGATGGTTTCACCTATAGAACCTACTTTCTCAGCTGCCTAAGTGCAAATTTTTGAGATTAAGATACGATGATAAGAGAAGCTAAGAATCTACCAGCAGTTAGAAGAAGAGAAGCCAGCAGTTAATCTACTGCCGCCATCTATTGATGAAACAGTGAACCTAAAACATAATTTCCTTAAAGGCTGTAGGTAAAGAAGGATTGGAATTAGGTTTGTTAACTATAACAGAAAATGTTTAAAGCTCTTTCCATAATGAATTCTATTGATTCTGCTATACAGTTTACTTGTGAGCATGAGACATCCAATTCTCTTCCGTTCCTCCACATTTTAGTCACACGTAACACATCCAATTTCAGTACTAATGTTGTACCTTCAACGCTTTGTCTTCCACCAAACTTCAAATCATGTTATTTGACTAAACAGAAGTTGGATTTATTTTATTCCTTTGTTTTCGGTGTGCTTCAGGTTTGCTCCACCAAACTGGTTCTTGATCAAGAATTAAATTATTTAAAAGTAGTAGCTATTGGCAGGGGCTTTTCACAAAGCAGTTAAAAAATTCTTATCTCAACCCATGAAAAGGCACACTCTTAATTTAGGATATTATTAGAATTATATTGTCATTCCTTTCTTTCCATCGATTAGCTATAAAACTTCACGTATTTTACAGAAATTTAACTTTCGGTTCGTTTATTCTCCTGTCAATAAAATCCGCAGTTAAAGACCCCATTCCGGACATAAATTCCTGGGGTATTTACAGGATTCCTTGCCAGTGTGATTTATTTTACATTGATCAAACTAAGAAAGCCTTAAAATTTCACGTTAAGGAACATGAGGCATATGTTAGGGAAAAGAAATTACAGAAGTCCTCTGTTGCCCGGTTAGTCCGAAAATCATTTTCCATTTTTATGCAGCCAAAATTCTTCAAAATTTACAAATATAACGCTGATTCTTGTTGTTTCACTTCTCCAGTAATGCCAGTGCTTACAAATTCCAATTAATTTCACCACAACAGTGCACATTTGCTTTATGAATTTCCAAGTATTTATTATCGCAATAGGGCATATTTCTTTCTAAATTTCACTTCGAATTGTTTAGGAGATAAATTTCTTTATATTCTCTCTTGCTTCATTAAATTAAGTATATATACATGTATATATATATAAATGTCACTCCTCATCTGAAATCGGAATATTTAGTACATGTTTCGACCTATACCATAAGATACATATTATTTTTCATACTAAGGTGGAAGCATTATAAATTGTTGCAAGCTTAGATATTTTCGAGGACTAAGTGAAATTTAACACCGTATTAAAAATTACAGTCTCTTCTACCTTCTTGTTTCACTTTACGTAAAACGTTCGTTGTTTGCAAGTTTAATTGCCAGTGGGACCTAATAAATTGCCATATCTGTAAACTTTTGTCCATCCACGTCGCATAATATTTAAATCCTGTTTCCAAATTATTCAGAAATTTGAAACACTTACTAACAGTATTCGTACTATTTAATTTTATTAAAACATTTATGTTGTTGGCGTGGTTAATAAAAATAAATTATGAAACTATATATTATCTCCCTTAAATAATTTTATTATGAATGTTTTGAAAAACATCTTTTTTTCTAAATTATGCTAGTTCGCTTAATTTATAAAATTTTAAGATTTACATGCAACATTTTTGACATAAGTTTTTAGCTTTCACCATTTAAACTGCATCTTCAAGAACTACAATGATAATAAAAAAACATTTTTTTGGGTTTCACATCAATAATTTCGAAGTCTGAAATTCATTTTTATTCAAGACTCAGTTTTCCAAGAATTTCAAAATTTTGCCTATAGTATTTTGTGTTTTGCATTTTGCTAGCTGCATGAAAGATTATAAAAATATGTTAATTTATTAACACTTTAATCGGCACATTAATAATTCATAACTATGGATAGCTGTAATGAAGAATCTGTACTTAACGTTTGAGTAGTAAAATAAATCTCTATTAAAGTAGCTCAAATAGTCTTCTGTCAGATATAACGCATGTTTGAAACCCTTCCATTGAAAAGTTAAGAAGTAAAAGTAAGCGTTAGACTTTATTCCTCCACTTGCAAAGCAAAACTTTGGTGTAAAGGTCCTACTGCGTTTTCGAGAGTATCGAACTTGGTTTTTTAATTCAGATTTAATGTTGAGAGAAGCATCTCAGTACATCATATTTTGCCAGTAGCAGCATTTTATTTTGGATTTTAAAATTAATCCTCCACGTACAACAAGCTTACCATCTACTTACTTTTTTATATGCAGGGAACAATCTAATTTTTCGGGTGTAACTCAGAGTATAAAAAGGATACAACGCACCAGAAGTGGCCGCAGCCCGATCTATGTAACCAAACAGTCTCATGGTCATACCAAGCCACGCCAAAAAGTATATAAGGTATTTTCTCCCTTCTTCCAGCATACCTTCGTGCTGTAACGGTAGCACACTCGGGGTGTATTTTAGAGGTCCAAGTTCGAGTCCCAGCTAGGGCATTGCACATTTTTCACGTCTCCTGCTTCAAAATAGCCTAACGACTCTACACTGGCACCCGAACTAAAAGGTGGTGGTCGATAATTCCTCACCACCTTCAAAGTCGCCCTTTAAAAAGGGGAATATATAAGGTATGTTCTCTCTCCCTCCAGCACGCCTTCTTAGAGTAACGGTAGCATACTTGGACCGTATTCGAGAGGTCCAGGTTATAGTCCCGGCCAGGGCACAGCACATTTTTCACGTGTCCAGCTTCAAAATGGCCTTAATGACTCTACAAGGAAACAAGCAAAATGTGTAGCCTTCCTTGTTTACTTTACTCATTTTTAAATTCTTTTAAAACCCATAACGGTAGCAATTTCCAGATGTTCAAGTGAACAAACACGATTGTCTTTAATTTTAGTTTTAAACTGGATTTTTCGAGCTGCATGCCCTAGGCCGCTATGCTTGTTTAATGTCACCGCCTCTTTCGTGTTCTCGTGAATGTAATTTGTATTGAGCTTTGAAGCACCAGATTTCTTTATAGTCGGGAGAGCATGCAGCCAAAAAGGTTTCGTAGGTTTCTTAAAATAGTGAATAGTATTTAGCGATCAAATTTATTCTCAGAAGGGTCACCAGCATTTGCTTTAAATGACGTAATGGATTTAATCAACAAACATTCTTATTAGCTCTCTATGTTTTGCTCATTATCAGATTGGTAGTCTTAATTATTTATAACTGTTTCATTCTATTCAATTAAAACGTTTTAAAATGTATGGTAATGTGATTCAATTTATTTATATAACATAAACTGTGTAATAATAAATTAAAAAATCCATTTGATGTATTTCTCGAGTAAACAATATGAATGATAGAATATTAGTGTTCTCTTTGCAGAGGAAAGCACAGTTGTTGAATCACAAATCGACTGAAACATGCTAAGTATCTTTCGGTCTGTACGAGAGCGGAAGTTCAGTGTCTATTCCTAAAATATGCACAAATATGTAAAATTATTATTAATATCTAAAATAAATCATAAAAGGAGCCATTATGTAATTAACTGGAGTCATTAAGTAGAAATGATTTCAATAGTACTCTGTTTACTTTTCTTTCTTTACTTTTTATTACATTTTATTATTTGTGCTATATTTTTGCTCTCCATAGCCACTATACAAGAGCAAAATTAACTGTGTTTTAAATTTCATTATTATTTATTCTAATTATAACATTTTAAAAATGTAATCTGTGTATCAGTAAAAATTTCAAAACTAACATCCAAAGGAGCAATTACATTAGGCTCCATTTATGTCATACCGTAGTTTTTTACAATCAGTTATTCATCTGGAAATCATTATTTAATATTTTAGTAACTTTTTACCTTTTTCGTTCACATGGATAAATTACATTTAAAATTAAAAAGAATTCAGGATTTTTATTGACATTGATTTTACAGGAAAACTTTGTTTTTGGAAAACCTGCGATAAGGTTCCCTGTTCTTCAAGAAGTGTAATATTCTTCTTTTTACGAGGAGACATTCTCTTGGAAGAATATTTTTTTTCTAAATGAAAAAAAAAAAAGTTATAGAAGGAACAACAATTAAAGAATGAATTATATGGAATATTAAATTTGAGTCCTTTACCTCCATATAAAATTTATCCCCTCCAAAAAGTACGATCCTTATAACCATTTTATTAATGTGCATCTTTACACCTTTACCTCTTGAAGTCTTTATTAATGACACAAAGTATAAACTCTGGTGCTCCAAAATGTACCACAGTGTAGCTATTTTACAGTGACAGGAGACTGAAATGCCTTCAGAAATTTCATTTAAAAGATTGTAATTTATAATCATAATCTAACGCCTAAAAATTAATATTGGGCATTAAAAACATGCTTTTTAAATTACACACGGATTATCCAATCAGTAGCCATCAGCTCTAGATATGGTTGCGAGCCCTACATGTGTCTTTAGCCCTAGATGTGGCTAACGTGTCTAAACGAAGCATTAAAAGCAAGTATGAACACATGTGACATTAAGTTTGAGAGCTAGCTGCAATATTTTTAGTGATCATGATTGCTTAAAGAAATAATTCTGCTTACCTTTTTTAAGACCAAAAGTAACTAATCCATGATGTTCCAAAGTTACTGGCGCAGTCCATGTATCTGAAATCAATGTTGTATTTACTACTTAGTAAACGAATCTCAGCTGATCTACAACATTTGTATTATTTCAGAAATTTTCAGACTAGAATCGTGAGAAAGCTGTTATGCTCTTACCAAGATTCGAAACACAGGCCTTCTGATTAAGGACGTACAACCAGTTACACCACAAGAGCATGTAGTGAGGAATTTCTTGTATTTTACTTTCTAAGAAAGCCACTACGTAGTGATGGGACGTCGTCCCCAATGCAAACATGCTTTTTCGGTCAGTGTGTTTCCTTTATATAATCTAGTTACACTATATTTGCAACATCCTAATAAGTTTGTGAATGATAGATGGCACTGACATGACTATAAATGTCCTATTTGCTTAAATAAAATAAATCTATATTTTTTTCGACGGTGTCTTTAAATTATTGTTCTCTGCTTCACTATCACTCTAGTCAGGGGATTTAGATGACTAAAGATATTACTGTAGTAAGAAAGTACTGACTTAATTGGAGTGCCTCGAACTGAATGTGGTAAATACATAAGAAAAACAAGAAGCGAAAATTAATTAATATTTGTGTGTTTGAATGTCTCTGCAATAGTCATATAAACCGAATATTGCAAATATGATAGACATGATATTATAAACATATACTAAACTTTCGATATTAGTGTTGTTTTGGCGAAAATAGTTACTCCAAATATTAGTCACTCTGACCCATAACGAAATCTAAAGGAGAATTAAGAGTTCGATAGCAGAGCCAAGAGGAAGAAAAAATGTTAGCATAATAAGGTATTTCTCCCGCCTTCCTAGCGTACCTTCGTAGTGAAGTGGTTCTTCATTAGCTGGTTCGGTATTCCAGAGATCCGTGGTTCGTTTCCCGGCGAAGGTGGTTGCTAATTTTTCAATTCTCTTGCTTCCAAAAAATATCCTAATATCTCTACAGTGGCGCGCGACTAAAAGGGTTGTGGATGATGAATCTCCACAAACAGGATTTGGCGATTGGGTCCCCTAAAAATCCCAGTCGCCCTTTAAAAGGGGGAGTATATAAGGTATGTCTCCCGCCTTCCTGGCATGCTTTCGTGGTGTAGTGGTTCTGCACGCTGGGCCGATGTTCCAGAGGTCCGTGGTTCGATTCCCGGCGAAGGCGGTTGCTAATTTTTCATTTCTTCTGCTTCCAAAAAATATCCTGATGTCTCTACTCTCTGTCTGAAGCTCAAATGCGACAGCTTTCCAAAAACGCTACAGGATTGGTAACCCTCGTTACCCTTAAATCGCTTTCTGTTTTACATCATTTTTTGTACTTTTCAACAGTTAGGCACAGAGGCTGCCAATTTTAAGTGAAATCTGCAGGTAGAAATACCTTAGATGTTTTTTTAAAAGATTCCCATCAAATCCTTCATAGTTTCAAACATTAGTTATACAGTTTTCGGTGCCTCACTTTATTCAATTTAAGGGGACAGTAGACGATGATTTTAGCAAAAATCGACCAAAAATTGGGAAATAAAAATTTCATATGATACTATTCTTCGGCTTCTATCGTCTACAAAAACCCGCTTTTATGTAAAATTATTTTTAAAGAAGTTATAAGCGTTTGAATACGCTTGTTTACCTTTTTTGTGACATTTAAATGTCAATAAAAAGGTAAACGAACATTTCAGAAACATTATTTTAATTTACGCGACAATAGTTTTACTGTTAGTAAGATATAAATGTGTAAGTTTATGAAGACTGCAATTTATGCAATTTCGTTTCACGGATGAGTTACCCAGACATTCTAAATACCCAGCAGATGTCATGTCATTTTTTTTTTTTTTTGTTAAATTCATTATTTATTTGTTAAATTCAACTAATACGGAATTTACTTCCCATTTATGATTTTTGAATTAAGGGGACAGTGGACGTTCAAATACTTTTTTTTAATTATTGTCATAGAACCATGAAATTTTGCATGCATGCATTTTTTACTATAATTATATCAAATATCTTTGAAAAAAATTTCTTGATCATTGCAATTTAATTTTTTTTCAAATTTCTTTTGAATTTTTTAAATGTTTTCAAAATGTTCCATGCGACTTAATTTTTTTCCGTTTCTTGTTATTTTTGCTTTATGTTTATTAAAACTGCATTGCAAACACAATTTGGTAACTGCATTGCAAACACAAGTGTAGCATTGCTAAAAATATGAAACCTAAATCTCATTCAATGATGAAAAACAAATCAACAGTAAATGTTTTATCCAAAATATTGCCGGTGTATCAATGACTAGCCAGTAATCAGCTTTTAGCATGATCTATATCTGAAAAAATACAAAACACTAACGAGAGTTCATATAGCGACATTTGGAAGAACTGCGCGAAGGAAACATTTGTATTCAAAACAGACTCGAAATAGCTGTTATCACAGCAATTAGTGACTTTTATTTTGAGTGTTTAAATACTTTAGGTATGGAACATAAAGATATAAATTCATGTTCAATATCTATTGGACAGAGGCACGATAAATGTCGTATACATCAAAGCAAAAAGAGGAGTTCGACTGGATACAAGAAAAGATGAATTACCAAAAAAACTATGTAAAGTAGGTAAACATAATGAAACCGTAAATGAGGAAGGTGAAACATATGGTTCAGGACGTTTTTAAAGTGATTCTTAGTTTTAAAAAAAAGTATTTGGATGAATTTAATGAAAGTGTTCGAGAAAATTTCTATAATAATATTAAGTATTTCTTGCCAATCTATGATTTTATTGGTAAAACCATTCTTTATGCATACGTAAAATAATGTTAAAATATTTTATATTAAATAAAATTATATAGTGAGACATGTTAAGAAGTAAATATTATAGGTAAGCGTAAAAATATTCTTAAAATGTATTTTTTCTCACAATGAAATTTTCGCGATTATTACATCTTCAAAATGTTCCATGCGCTTTATTTTATGTTCAAAATGACTGTAATTTGTAATTTAGATTCCCATTTATACACGTAACAAAAATTAGTATGCATTTTGAATGCGAATTCATTAAGGGGATAAAAGTCCAATTAAAGTGTGTTAAAGTGGGAAATTTTGTCCAAAATTCAGGTATATGTGAAAGAAATATTATTTAAAAACTAACATTTTATGCAATTCAATAATTGATACCAAATTGTATTTGCAATGCAGTTTTAATAAAAATAAAGCAAAAATAACAAGAAACGGAAAAAAATTAAGTCACATGGAGCATTTTGAAAACATTTAAAACATTCAAAAGAAATTTGAAAAAAAAATTAAATTGCAATGATCAAGAAATTTTTTTCAAAGATATTTGATATAATTATAGTAAAATATACATGCATGCAAAATTTCATGATTCTATGACAATAATTTAAAAAAAGTATTTGAACGTCTACTGTCACCTTAATTCAAAAATCATAAATGGGAAGTAAATTCCGTATTAGTTGAATTTAACAAATAAATAATACTAGAAATATTTATTGCAGCATTATGAAAATGTGTTTTATTCTTTTATTTCCAAGTGCTTACGTGATTTTTTATTCACCTGTTAGTAGCGACGATCATTTGTCAAAAAGACCAATTTCCTATAGATTATAGTAATGGTAGACTATTGATCATTTCAGAGAAAAAAGACTGCGAAAATGAAACTTCAGTACTATAATTCGGAAACATTGTGGCAAAAAGGAGAAACATAAAGTGCTTTCTTCCCGATATGGAACGCAGGAGCGATTTACAAATGTTACTTTTTAGATTCTCTTGCTTTGTTTTTTATGAATAGCGGAAATATATTGCGATGATCTATTTGTTAAATAGATGTTTTTTTGCGTAATGGCCAGTGAGATAATTGAAAAATAAAACTTTAAAAAGTAAATAAATTTCAGGCTGATATTTCAGATTCTCTTCCAACCTGATTTTCCCCCTAAATGTTACCTAGCACTAATCTGAACTCCCCCACTCTCTGTTGTTATTTTTTTCATTCCACTAAGCATGGTTTTCAGATTGGCTTTTCTAGCTCTAACACGATAACTAGATATGACGAACTTTGCATTTCTTGTTTAACAAATAATGAAATCTCAGGATGTCCTCATTTAAAGTATATTTCTTTATAATGAGTTTGAAAAATGGTTGCAGATTGCCCCTGATACCTGAAAATAGATAGAAGTGCTACGAAACCTTTCGGAAACCGGAACAGTAAGAAATAATTATCTTTGTATGGGAGAAAATTGACCATTCCGAGATACAAGACATTGCCTATTACATTACACTGAATGGCACACAAAAATCTAAAATATTACTAAAATAACACATATGTTTCTTAAACTTGAATGATATAACAAATATTAAATAATATAAAAATAAAATTGTACATATAGAATGCACGATTCGTGCATTAGCTTTTACCCTTTGCGCCCAGTATCGAAGATCTGACATACAAACATTACTAACATCAGTGAATTATCCAGCACTTATAATGGAAGGCTCAAGAGACTTGGTGGTAATCATATTGCATTGCCAAAGGCAAGTGAACTAAATCACAGAACAGATTCATTCCACTCCAATGTGATACGTCAAAACAAGGTGGATATTTTAACATTTACCTGCCGAGAGCTCTTGATGAAAAATGCCAGGAAAGTTCGATTCCCATTTGAAAGAAGAAACAAAACCTCCCATGTTAATAGTAATGTTCCCATGTCAATGTTTATTCTCCCATGTTAGAAATGATAAAAAAATTTCCATGTTAAAAATTTTTCCCAATTTTTTTAACACTTCTTTAAATTTAAAATGTTATTATTCTGTATAGAACGAAGATTTTAGAGAATCTTAAAACTATGTTTGAAAGAAATCAGTGCAGGGGTTAACGGTTCGATTGAGTCGATTGTTTTCGCAGTTTAAAAGATTTTGGAGGTTGAGCATCTGGTTTTAAGGACAGCAAAAGGACGTTAAGGAGAAGTAGACAATAAAAGCGCTTTGAAAAATTTGGTTGCTTAACAGCTTTTTAAACAGATACTTAAACAGTAACTTGATTGCTTAAGTACTACTTAAACAGTCACTTGATTGCATAAGTACTATGTCTTGAGTCTTTATAAGAATTATGCTGAACTGAATCGACTCTTTTTAACAAGTTGATTAAAATTGTATTTTGTTTTTTCATTTAAAGAAGCATACAAAATGGAAGTTACGACATAACAGTCTTAAACTCTGAAATAAAAAATATGCGTCTTGCAGTTTAGGGTTCCTAACTCCTTTTTTAAGAACTCCTTATTCTCCTTGTTCCGGGAACGTAGTGAACTAGGAAACTAAACTATAATTAACTAATCGGGGCTTAGCCGAAGCTAGACGCAGTTATCTAACGTAGTTGGCCCTTAAATTAAACTATGCGGCGAATATAGGTAGGCAAATATAATAAGGCTGAGCGTAAGAGCTTCAAGAGTGACTTAGCCAGAAGGCAGATACGCGCTACTAAGCACTCTTAGCACTCTCTATCGAAGTAAGTTGAACCTTCCTTAAATACTTCTCCTAATTCATTTGCATTCAACGTGGTTCTATAAACTCATTCTGGTAGGGAGTTGTAAGAGGAAGCAAGAATTGATTGGAAAATATTTCGAAATTAAATAATTGTTATAAAATTAAAGTATGTCTTACAAAGTCATAATCAGAGATATAACATAATCTTTTAACATAGGTTTCTCTTTACAAGTTCAGCTTGTGAGCATAGGAACACGTTTGCACATGTTCTGTCTAGTTCATTACTATAATGATAAACACTTGGAAATATTTTAATCAGTATTATTCTGAACTTCGCGCTTAATTTTTAAATAACAGTTCGATGAAATGCAATAAATTCCAAAAGATGCCAATGCCTATTAGCTCAATGCTACAATTAAGTTCTTAAATAAAGTTATTCCTTCTTGTAATCGTTGCGCTAAACAAATGCTGGATGCTATTTTTAGTTTTCGTTCCTTTAATAACAAAGAAAAAATCTCCAAATTACTTTCATTTAGCAAAACGCGAGCACAAAAATAGTTCTTTTGTTGAAAAAGAGGAAAGGAAATTTCGTAAACTGCGAAGTATCTGCTTACATTGATGTCATTGTTTTACTCAGCATTTTATTTAAAATCTGAAGACATTGTGTCTAAAATGCATCAGAATGACAGGCTTAATAACTTATAGGTCATCCCAATCCAAAGACATGGGCGTTTTCGTGGTTTTCCCCATGTGTAACGTGTATACGAGCCAGTTTTCCTTAGAAAGTCCTCCACGAAGGCATCCCTCCTCTTAGGCAGATAGCCCTCGAGGCTTTGCCATAATCACACACACACACACACACACATTAATCCAAAGCCTCTCATGAAAAATTATATTCGACAGTATTTACATTCATATACAGTGGGTTTAACAAGTGCAGGGAATTCTCTGAATTATTCCAATATGAATTCTCTGTAAAAATTATTCATTGCTTTATTCACTCTAACGAAATCATTCCGATAAATTTTGCGCGTCAACTCTATTACAGTGTGCATAGCCGGATATTCTGATAATTTTTCAGAAATATTTCATTTTTCCTATCACAAACTTGAGATAAGCACCTGTTGAATACTGTCTGTCTTCTGCATTGAAAAGTAATTTTACTAGTCTATCATCTCTCAGTGCCACGCACATTATTATTGTTATCTAATAAAGATAAAAGTGTAGCAGTTAATGGCATTCAATCTTGCGTTTATTGCAATATGGTCGTGCAAAGTTAATTATAAATGTACATAAAACGTATCCGATATGAAGAAAAGTAAAGGTTTGTTTTAAGAGCTATGCTTAAATAATGGCTTAAGTAATTTGTCCAATCAATCGTTTTGCTTTTCCTTAGTCTCTAATGGAATTACTACTTCGAATAATGAATTCTAATATTGAAGCATGGCTCTAAAGTATAGTTCGACTGACGTAAACGCTACCTTGGTTGGCATTCTGCCAAAACACTTAAACTCGTCCGGAAAACATATTGATTACATGCTACGAGCCGAGAGTCACATGAGGGTCTTCTCTTTCCTGGAAAGAGGGAATTTACTGCCTCCGTTTCATCTGGGGATCCTGTCATCACATGCTTTTCGCACATTTGGCTCACATGAACAGATATTAAGATTCGTATTGACTTTAAAACTGGAAACAAATCATGTTGATTTTTTTTTTCACAATTTATGATTTTTTATGAACAGTGCATAATTCTACCATTTCCTTTAAAAAATAAGATCACTAAAAATCATGGAAATATATTTTTAGTAAAAGTATACTTTTTTAAAAATGATCAAAAAGTTTGCATCTTATTTGAGCAGGTTATGTCGGAATCATAGTTGATTTAACGTGACATTTGTCCGTATTATAGTTGTAACTTTACCAGCATTGTAAACTTGACATTTGTCAATATTACAAGACTATTTTTTGTTTTTTCTAAAATAAACTTCCCCTTTTTTAAACCAATATAAATAATATTGAGTATGGATATTAGAACAAAAATAAAAATATATCATGATTATTTATTACAATATTGCATTATTATTATTATTATTAATTAAATAACTATAAGAATCATGTAGTATTGTAAAATTATTATAACTAATTGTTAAGAATTTTTTCCAGTATATAATAATGTACACACGTTTAAGCTCAAAGATAAATATCACGTATATAATAATTATAAATTATGACGTAATTATTTAATGTCGTAAAATTATTATAACAGATTATAACAATATTAATAAAATTCGGTCTACTCATAACGTAATGAAAATCATAAAATACACGACTTCAGTAATTAAAATACAAAATGTTATACAATAACAATTATTTATTACACTTCGTCATTAAATTATGTATATATAGCAAAATTAAGTTTTGAAAACCCTGTATAAATATAGTATTTTAACCAATAAATAAATGAATAAATCCACAAAATTAAACACAATGTAATCAAACAGTTAATTACAAATGATGATCATATTTCATAGATAACTTTAAAGTATTTTTTGTCTTAATTCTGTGCTCTTTACAAGCTGCTAAAGTAAACAGGAAAAAAAATAAGAACGGTAAAATTTCCTACTCATTATTCATGTCCATACTCCCTATTCCATACGTAAATGTGTTCGAATGGCTCATGCGTATGTACGCTCATGGTAGCAGCCATCAAACTATAGCCGCTCAAAATTTTTTAATCTCATTTTGGGTTTTAAAAAACTAAATAAAATGTTACTGAAGCTTAAAATTTGTAAAAATAAAACCGCACAATTCCATCTAAATTTACTTAACAATTTAATTACTTGAGAAGCTTAAATCCTACAATCCTAATCAACCAATATGCAGACATCTTGCTGGCTTTTGTATTACCTAAATTTCTATTGAAATAGTTTTAAATTAAATTTTTCCATGTGAATAAACTTTCTGTGGGTGATTCTTAGTTCGCTGGCAGCAGGTACATTTTGAATCTTCTACAGTTTACCGTCGAGCAGCAAACATAAGATCAAAATCACTTTATTAGGATTGCAGTTAAGATCAAATCTGATCAATTACTGTCCCTGTTTTTCTTTAGTCCTTTTATTAATGTGTTTCTGGAATAAATAGGTGAAAATTAGCAAAAAACAGAAAAGCACCTAAAAGTTTAACTTGATAATAAAATTGAAATTGCGTTACATGATTAATGCCAGTTCTTTATTTCAATATGTCCTTTATTTCAATATGTTCCAACTTTTTTTCTCGTTACGATACAACCACATACTGTTCAATTTCTCCTTACCCGCTCATTGTCTTCCCCATGCGCAACGGGAATATTAACTAGTTTCTCTTAGAAAGTTCTCCACAAAGGCCTCCTCGTCTCTTTCTGTTGTTATTGTTACTGATCCTAACTGGTTAGCCAATTGGCTAGACCAGATCCATGAGTCTAAAGGCGTCAATATTTGTAATACGAAGGTAGGTCTTTTCAGTAGGTCCTCCTTTACAAGTCCCAAACAGGTGAAAAGATGTCCAGGAGTGAAATTATCAGTATTACATTTCCTACAGATAAGGTAGATCTTATTCCACCGGACAAATTTAAGCCATTTCGCGTGCTCACTTAGGAGCCTCGTCAAAGTAGTATGTTGAGCACGATTACCCTCAAAAGCAATAGCACCTCCCGGCTGCCTACCAAAGTAGCAAGCATGAGCCGGAGGAGAATGCCAGGAAGAGGCAACAGTAAAGTTAACCCTCGAGCAGATCTCCAAAACGTTCAGGGTGCTAGTAGTCAGAGTCATTGAAGTGCCTTCCTCAGCCAGAGCATCAGCCATTTTATTCATTCCCCCTCAAGTCCTAGTTGCCTCAATGTGGCGAGGAGGAAAGACAGTGGGCGAAGTTTCTCCTGATAGGACCACCTTAGGCGTGAAAGCCATTCCTCCTAACCCAGCTAAAACTAGTAGGGGAAGTTGGAGATAGTCAACTTTCTACCTTTTGATCTCCACATCTCTTGATGAACAGAAGCTGATACCCTCCTTTTTTCCATGAACCAAACATCTCTTTCTTTTCTTCCCTCCTTCTGCTGCCTTAATTAATCAAACTAAATGACATACGTATAGCTGGTCTAAAGACAAAAAGAGGGGAAGTCTAAAAGAATGTGTAATGAATTATTATATCCTCTCGTGTGTGTCTCATAGTGCAAGTGATTCATATGTCTAGCTACCAATTGGAAGATTCTTTGTTCGAATTCCAGCGAGGGCACAGAAGATCGATTTTTCCTGTCTCCATATCTAAGAAACTGAATACTTCTCTATAAATTTGTGTAGTTTACTGTTAGCAATCAATTTTCTTAACCGTTAATTAATTAATATATATATAACCATGTAATGAAAAGAAGCAAAAATAAATATTCAAAACAAGTTGACATGAAAATTTCGTGACCTAATAAAAATTATCTCCGAAACTTTGAGAACCACTCCTTCATGTATTAGATGGCATATCTTTAAAAAATTAGGATTTATTCGCTAACACAATGTTTTCTTACCCGTAGTGACAGATTTTAAGCCCAGCTACTGTTCTGGCTGCTTTTCATTTCATAATAGTAATCTGCATTTGGGATTCACCTAGCAACATTAATCACTATATGTTTTAATGCCCAATTACAAAGTATCTTCACTTTCAACGCTATGCACAAAACAGTGCTCAACTTTGGTTTTCCAAATTACTGAAAAGTAAAATTCTTCGTTATAGACTAGACAATCTGATAAAATATCTCTCGACAAATTGTGATTATCTCAAAGGCACCTAATCATCACTCTGGATAACTGCAAGACATACTGAGTGTATAGAACTCTTGCAAACTTTTCCATATTTCTGAATTAATGATATCTATACTATTATAAAAACATTTTGATGTAAAAAAAATTCTGGAATTTTTGTATCTATATGTAATATGTTTATGTAAATTTTCCAAATTGTAACCTGCTTATGTAAAATTTCTAAATTGTGGAAGTTGAATTTTTGAAATAAATGGCAGCTTGGGGTCGGTCACTCTTGGGATATCCGGTAGTAGGTAGCCCCATATCATGGATAATCAACCAATATGCCTAAATGGTGGTACGATTGTCTATGTTGTGGTTCTCTGCTCTGGTTTTTATTTCATTACTAACAGTCTTCTCAGATCGTGCAATTTTTCAAAAGGTGAAAATTACATTTATCTGCAGTTCTTTTCATTTTCATTTCAGTTGTTCTTATCTTTGAATGAGAAAATTATCTCTCGCTCAGCATCAAGGGAAAAAAAGAGGATCGCAAGCATACGATATCCTGCAGATTAAAAACTGCAGAAATTTATATACAGATTAAGCATATAAAAATCGTCGTAATGTTATATTTTCTTAAATGGTGTCCAGTTTCATAAAACTGTAGTAGTACATATTTATGTTAATTAAAGCCCTTTGGAAATGCCTTTCGCAAGAATGTGCGCAAGTGAATTAAGTCAACATCTATTTACTTTTCAAGCAGTTTTTACGAATTCAATTTCGGTTTCACAGGTCTAAACGTTATCCTAGGAATATTATTTGTAAACTTAGCAGATTTTGAAAAGAAAACAAAAGTCCCCCCCTAATTATAACACTGAAAACATATTTTAAAGGAATATTTAGGTTGATGTTTTTTCAATTACTCGAGGTATTTATTGAACGACTAAATATATCTTGAACATATACTTGCAAGCCTGTTCTTCCAGTTTAAGAAAAAACAGTCAAATAAAGTATATTTTCAAGTTGTTTTAATTCTGGTTATAAGAAGCCGTTTTGTAAAAGTACACGAAATTTTAATTTTTACCTATGCCTTAGGTATGGAAAATTCCAGTTAGCAATTCTGTCTCCTTCTGCTTATTAAAAATGCAATATTAAGGAGACTAAGAAAAATGCTTCCTTTTAGAAATAAGTTCTTCAGCAGCTCTTTGAAACGGAAATTTTTAGGGTAGTCTAAGAAATTTTCAGAATTTAAAAAAATTATCACTTCACCTGAATTAAAAATAATGATTAAGGGCAATATTGAAATGTAATTCCTTATTTTATAATTCTGTTCTTACTACTTTTTATGTATACAATTGTTACCTTTCATTCGAAAACTTAACAGTCGTTTTTATATAATCCTAAAAATTTTCATTACGTAAGTTCTTTTCAATGTTACCATTGTTAAATATTTTGCATAATCGCCTGTAGTAACGGCAACCGCCGTCAATAAAAGGAGGTGCTTTCAGAAGGGAAACAGAAGATGAAGCTAACGAGGCAATCAACTTCATACGCAATTTCACTCCTCAAAGGCACATCCAGTTTACTTCTCCTAAGGAGATTAAAAATATAATCAAAAATCTTAAGCCAAAAAAAGCGAAAGGTTATGACCAAATTAATAACGAAGCACTTAAAGCTTTGCCTAATAAATGTATAATTAATCTATGTAATATTATTAATGGTTGTATCAGACTGTCTTATTTCCCTCAACAATGGAAGCATTCAATAGTTATTTTTATTCTCAAACCGGGCAAAAACCCAAAGGATGTCAACAGCTACCGACCCATCAGCCTTTTGCCTGCTATGGGAAAAATATATGAAAAAACTCTTAACAACAGACTCACTGACTTCCTTGAAAATAATGACATAATAGATAATCTGCAATTTGGATTCAGGAAAGGCCAGTCGACCACACAATAAGTCCTTAATCTTGTTGAAACCATTGCTCTTGCTTTTCAGAAAAAAAGTGCAGTTGCCGCATGCTACCTCGATTTTGAGAAAGCTTTTGATCGAGTGTGGCATGCTGGGCTAATTCTTAAGCTCATTGATCTAGAAATTCCCAAAAACTTAATCAAAATTATCTTCTCTTTTATACGAAACAGAACATTCCAAGTCCGAATCGGTAATACCCTCTCAAAAAAGAAAAGGATGTTTTGCGGCGTCGTTCAAGGTAGTGTCTTGAGCCCAAAACTTTTCAATATCTATATTAATGATCTTCCACAACCACCTAATTCCAAAGTGCTCAAATATGCCGATGACGCAGTAGTCCTCTCAGAATCAATAAAACCCCAACTGGCCGTAAATAATCTTCAAATGTACGTTAATAATATTGCACACTGGTGTTCTATCTGGAAAATTAATCTCAACGCTCATAAATGTAATACTGTCCTCTATAGAAGATACAAGAAACTGCAAAATGTCAACACTGAAATTAAAATCAATAGCATTCCTATCCCGCATAGTGATGCATATAAATATCTGGGTCTCTATATTGATAAACAACTAAACTTCAAAAACCACCTCCAATACATAGCAAATAAGGGGAATTCTGCATACATGGCTATTTATCCACTTATTGGACGCAACTCTAAACTTAATTTGAACACTAAAAATGTATTATATACCTCTCTCATCCGACCGATTCTAACATATGCCGCCCCTGCTTGGGCCATCGGAAATAAAAATGAAAGGAAAAAGATCGGGATTTTGCAAAACAAAATATTACGATCAATTACAAACGCGCCCTGGTTTGTCAGGAATAAAGATATTCAAAAAGATCTTAAAATTCCTGATCTTATGGATCACATTCTCACTATATCCCACAATTTCTTTGAGAAAGTTAGGAATAGCGAATACCAGGCTATTCAGAACATCATTGATTATGACCCTACTATTGAACACACGGTCAAACGACCGCGTACAATACATCACAATCCAAGATGGTGATTGTAAATATGTAAATATTTTTTCCATTTATCCAAGAATTCATTTATTCAAGTTTACTTTTTGTTATTTAAAATTTCATTTAACTGTACATATCATGTGACCACTCTGGTCAATTTAGAATTTTGTAAAAAATGAACTTCTCTGATTTGCTGATCCACATCACGTGGTTTTCCACTTGATGCTAACAATTCTGAGTGCTCCTCCCTCATTCAGGGAGCGGATGCCGATGTAGTAGGACTGCTTTTTCTGACCTGACCGTTATGCCGCCTGACTACACGAGATCTGAGATCATTGCTGTTTTAAATTGCTTCTAATGCCAATTGCTTATCTCCTTTTCATCTAAAATTGCAGGATTAAATCCTGTGAAATTTTCGCCTCTGTGCGGGTGTTCATACACCACTATTTCTTCTACTAACCGGCTGAATAGCATGACGCAAACTGAATGGATTAAGGCTCTTAGTAGCCAAGGCCATTTTTGTGAAAGGAATAGAATAGAATAGGTAACGGCGCAGTTCATTTTCAGTTCGAGCCAGAGTAGACCTGCCCGGGGGAGAAGCCAGGGGATGATAGGTTCCGGTTCCAGTCTTGTTCCGGTTCCTGTCCTGTTCCGGTTCCCATCTTGTTCCGCTTCCCGTCCTGTTCCGGTTCCTGTCCTGTTCCGGTTCCCGTCTTGTTCCGGTTCCAGTCCTGTTTCGGTCCTGATCCAGTCCTGTTCCAGTTCCAGTCCGGCCGTTTAAGTCCAAAACACGTAGGAGCTGCAGTCTGAATCCAGCGAATGGAGATATATGCCGAAAGGGCCAGATGGATTTTGTCCTTTAAAAGAAAGTGTTCTTCACCGTGCCGAAATAGCTGACAGTTTAAAGCATTTTGAATGTTTCCATCTAAAATGTTAAGTCTTCGTTTATGATGTTAAGTTTTTCATCATTTTTGAAGTTCCAGTTCAATAAACCTTTAAGTTTTAGACAAAGTTTTTGTGTTCTTCAGAAATTTTAGATTCGAAGTCAGATATATCACATAGGATTTAACGGGGAAAATCAACACCATATTTTCAAAATTGCTGTCCCAGATATTTTGAGATTGAGATGTTTAAGGAAAATAAAAAAAAATACGTTATTTTATTTCCTTCTACTAGAAAATGAAGTATTGTAATCGCGAAAAATTTCGGGTACCATATTTCAAGGAAAATGTCCATTTTGACAGTTCCCGGATTTTTTTGAACAATTTATTTGACTCACGTCTGTTCGTAAACACAGAATAAAGGTTTCTAATTCTAAAACGCAATGTAAAATGGATTCAAAAGGGATTTCTTTCGTGACGCCTGTACATATGTATATATGTATGTATGTATATATGTATCTTTCATAACTCAAACTGATAAGCCGTAGAATGAAATTTTGTACATAGGAATGCTATAACATCTAGTTGTGGAACTCACTTTTTTGTTGTAATCAGCAATACCAAATGTAGATATATATATATATAAAGTAAGAAATTTAGAACTAAAATTTCACAAAGACCAGAAACTGAAATTCATAATTAATAAATTTCCGAAAATGTCTAGGCATGTTTGTGTTTTGCTTTCAAAAGAATTGTTTTGTAATTATATGTATATATATATATATGTTTTGCTTTGAAAACAAAACACAAACATGCCTAGTCATTTTCCGAAATTTATTAATTAAGAATTTCAATTTCTGGTCTTTGTGAAATTTTAGTTCTAAATTTCTTACTTAATATATATACACTCATGGACAAAAGAATTAGCGCACCAAGAAATAATTGCGGAATCGTAACAAAATTTGCAATGAAGGTACATGTCGGGGAGATATGCAAATGATTAGAAATGCAGCGTGATTGTGCATTACGTATAGCCGGTAGAGGGCGTACTCTGTGGTACTCTGTGGAGTATAAAACAGGTAACCAAAGCTTGTTTGAGTGTGCTGAATCATTTACAAAGGAAGAGCTGAGGTAGACATGCCATTACGCCGTGTTCGAAAACAATATGAGCAGTTGTCGCAGTTTGAGAGGGAGAGAATCGTCGGGATGATGGAAGCTGTGTGGTGAGCTAGGCGAGTAGTTCGTCAATTAGGCCGCTCTGATTATGTTGTGAGGAGGTGTTGGGACCAGTGGGCCCGAGAGATATCATGTACACGAAGACCAGGCTCAGGACGCTTTCGACAAACCAGTCATCGAGAAGACCGCCACATCGTAAGAATTGCACGCGTACAGCCAACTGCTTCATCGGCCGCCATCCAGGCACAGGCTGAAGGGCAGTTGGTATCGCGGTGCCCATTACGTGTGCTGCCTTTGATGCCCACCCATCGACGCCTCCATTTGGAGTGGTGTCGAGCACGAGGAAACTGGAATGCAGCGGAATGGAACCAGGTCGTCTTTAGCGACGAATCCAGATTCAGTCTCGGCAGTGATGACAATCGTGTTCGTGTGTGGAGAACCCGTGGTGAACGCCTCAATCCTGCCTTTGCTGTACAGCGACACATCGCTCCCACAGCTGGTATGATGGTATGAGGTGCCATTGCCTACAATACACGGTCACCCCTAGTATTGTTCCGTCGCACCTTGACAGCCCAGCGGTATGTTCATGAAATACTGCAACCACATGTGTTGTCACTCATGCAACGGCGCCCAGAAGCCATTTTTCAACAAGACAATGCTCGGCCTCATACAGCAAGGGTGTCACAAGACTGTCTCCGTACTGTTACTACCCTTCCTTGGCCTGCCCGATCCCCAGATTTGTCTCCAATCGAGCATATCGGGGATCATTTGGGACGACGAGTTGGGCATCCCACGAGTTTGAACGAACTAGAGACAAGGTGACAGCAAATATGGAATGAAATGTCTCAAGACATCATACAGAACTTGTATAACTCAATGCCCTATCGTATCGCATCGTGCATTCGCGCTAGAGAGGGTCCAACGGAGTATTAAATCCTCGTTCTTTTGCCTTTTTCTCTGAAATAAATTATCCTTTTTCTTTGATTTTCTTATCATTTACCTATATCAAAGTAGTCATTACGTATGTAAAACTTCGTTTCATTTTGACGATTCCTTCTTGGTGCGCTAAATTTTTTGTCCGTGAGTGTGTATATATATACATTTGGTATTGCTGATTGCAACAAAAAAGGGTGTTGCACAACTAGATGTTATAGCATTCCTATATACAAAATTTCATTCTACGGCTTATCGTTTTTGAGTTATGAAAGATACATATATACATGCATACATACATACATACATATGTACAGGCGTCACGAAAGAAATCCCTTTTGAATCCATTTTTAACCCATCCCCTTACACAGCTGTCTTTATCCAGTCTTTATTTCGCAATCGTTGGTCCTAGTCATGTACTTCCAATTGCAGAAGAGTTTTAAATGATGAAAATATTCCTGTTTTGAAAATGTCAAATTTAACAAAAAAATTTATTTCGACAAATACAGAAATTTAACTTTCAGTGTGGCCTCCCGGTTCCTATACATATATTTAGGAAAGATTCATGCTTGTTATGAAAAAAACAAAATTATTAGTTTAATTAAATTAAAAAATTAAATTAAAAGCTTAACTCCCGGACGCCAAAATCTCAATATTTGCATTTTTTTATTTTTTAATTTTTTTTTTTTTTTCGCCATGCCTTGAAGGATCGGTTAATTAAGTTAGAGTAATTTGAGGAAATAATTTTAAAATGAAGCGCAGCAAGAAAAGTGTATAAAATGTGTAAAAACGTGTATGTATGGGCCGTAAAAGGAAGTCATGTTGTCAAACTTTTTTTTAGTAGTGAAAAAAAAATATATTCCTTATTATTATATTTATTTATATTATTATTATTATTTATCACATTTTAATATTATTTAAGTACTTCATTTATTTATTATTTCAATTAAAAATATTGAATTACTTAATTAAGTGTAATTTAACGCTATAGCGTGCATCCGAAATAAAACCGAAGGATGATGAAGGAATTTTGTAGTAACGTACAGACTGCAATTATCTATGCATCTATTCCTTTTTTAGTTTTATTCAGGCTTTTTTTAACATTTTGAAAGTATGTATACAATTTCACACTGGAAAAAGAGATGCAGAAACAATCTCAAACTTCTTTTTAAGCTGGATTTTAACTCAACCCAGCAATTACTATTTAATTTTATAAGATAGTAATATTAGATATTTTTTTTTATTTAAAAAGATCAGAGAAATATTTGCATTAGCTTTTATACGTTCCAATATTTAATGGTCAACTCTTTTTTTAAATGTTAGATCTACTCTAAAATTTTCAAATATCAAAATCTTTCAACCAAATTTTTATATAAAGATCATTTACTATTTGTCCTTATAAGACATTAAAAGGAAAAAAACGAAGTTCGGTACCTTTTGCTTTGAAAACAAGTGATCAAAACGATCGTATTCACTGATATTGTTTGATTTATTTCTAAAAATGAATAAGAGATATTTATTCCGTTGTCTTTTCTAAGTACTAGGCATGTGGTGTTGTTGAGAAGGCTGTAAAAATACATAATATTGTTGCACAGAGTGTCGTTCCGCATAATCAAGAGATTTATCCTAATAATGTACATGTTAACATACAATTCTGTAGCACGCTAACATAATGAATTAAATCAATACAGTGCTTAATAACATGCAGATATAACATTTCAGGAAGTTTACCAAACTTTTTTGATTGAGCATGTATAAACCATAAATGATACTAGCAGTAAAGCAATGAATGAACACTCATCACTTTGTATTCTACGTACATTTACTCATTAGAAAGCTAACTATGTGTAATTTAATTTGTAAAGAAATATTTTAACACGCAAAAGCCATGAATATGTTAAAAAGGCGGGGAAATTGCATACATGATTGCGAAAGGGCCTGACTGACAGTAGCAGACTTGCTTGCGTGTTTTCTTGAAGACATTCGTTAATCAAACCGATTCTGCTGTGAAAGTATCAGAGTTAAGGAGGTAAACCGAAATATGCGATATGTTTTCTCTTTATTCATGTTTTTATGCATTTCAAAAAAGTAAAAACTTTAACATAAAATTGCATATATATTTGCTCAAATATGTATGCATGTATCATTACTCCAGTATACATTCGTTTACTAAAATAATAGTGAAGTCGAAGTGAACATTTTCAAAGACAATGAGCTACTTCTTGCTCCCGTGTGACTTTTAAAACGTTCTGTGCCAAGAATAAACCGCAGAATATTTTTTCCAATAAAACTCAGATCTCAGTTTAATACTTCCTGTGGACAAAATCATAAATCTCTTCAGATCTGAGTCACTTTAATCTTACTTTTTTCTGAATTACTTTCAGTTTCTCATTCACTTAAAATTTCTTTTGCAAATTTCCATTCCTAAGAGGATTTTGACACATTTATTATATTCAAAACAAGATGGATTTATTTCTTCAAATATTGTTCTTATATTTCATTACTGAGACATGTTTTAAATCAGTTTCATCACATTACAGGTGTTTTTGTAGATGTAAAAAAAAAAAAAAAAAAAAAAAAAAAAAAAAAAACTACAATCGATGACTTAGTTTCGATACTCAAGTTCAGGGCTTTTGAGAACGAATTTAGAGAGCTGCAAAAGAGTAAAATTGGTCATTTCGTTCATTAATATTCTCTCATTTAGATAAAATAGCATTTTATGTAGAGTCTGTGTTTGAGCTCATGGAAATATTTTCGAACATTTTTCTGCTAATTTTTATGCTTAAAATTGTAATCCCCATTGTTTTTAGTTTCCTATTAAGGTTATTCACTCCGCGAGAATAATATTGAAAGTTACATATATGTTTTCACATCTTCCCCGTCTACAACGTGTAAAAGTTTTCATAAAATTCTTCACTTATTTTAATAAATTTATATTTTGGAAGTGCGTACTTATCAAGTTTCGAGAAAATAAAACGTTTCTACATTAACAACATTTCTGAACACCCTACACGTCAAAAGATGAGTTAAATTTTATTGCAGCAGGTATAACAATAGCTCTCAGAAGTTTTTAAATTCAGTTTTTTAATACATTGTAACGGAAAATATTTCCTCCAATAGCCTAACAATACATTACTATAAACTGAAAATACTTTTATTTATATAATAAATTTACATCTGATGAAAATTCAGGTATCCTATACAGATGAAACTACACTAGATCCAAATATTCAGAAAACTTAGATAACTGGGTTGCCCTTTTTTTAGCGAACTCCAAACACTTGCTTACCGTAGTCTGAAGAATTTTAATACTTTTTTTTTCGGAGGGGGGGGGGGCTTCTCTATCTTGTTTCATTTTCCTGAAGATTATAAGATTAAAAAAAAATAGAAAATAGATACATTTATTTCCGTACAAAACACACTTTTTTCGGCTAAAGTTAAATAATTAAGTAAGATTTTTAGTTGCTTGATATTTAACCCAATTTTTTCAACTAAAATAAAGATAAAAAAATTATTTATTGTGTCTAAATTACCTTATTTTTACATTTATAATCTTGGCTTATTTTTGCTGGTCCAAAAAACCAGGAAATTACTTTTTCTCTCGCCCGAAATAGAAGCATGTAACTTATTCTATTGAATTAGGTATATTGTTTTATTGACATGAAAAAATGAAGTAGAGTATTCCGATTTCTTTTTTTTCTTTTTTTTAAGTTGCACATTTTTTTAAATAATATTTTCTTCATGAACTTGAATAAAAACATAGTACATCATACAAAAGCAGAATTTTCCGAATTATTTAATTACTCCGAAGCAATCAATTTTTCAAAATTACTAGTTAAAAAGATGCAATATTGCGATCAATAAAACTCAGTTGATTATTTAAAAATATGTATGGTACAGTACTGTAAATTTTTATTTTATGAATTTTATTTTTTTCAGTCAGTTTTTCAATGCGTTTGGGTTATTGAAATTAAGGTCTCTTATAATCGACAGAGGCTCGGAATCGAAGAAATTCAGAAATAAATATACTCAGAGGAACAGGTGAAGCTGCCCATAAGGGTGGGAAACTTTTTCTACTTTATGTGCGAGTCTCTTTTATTTATTTAAGATGCTCCATGTAACGTTGCATCCTTTTTCAACGCTATTACAATACAGTAATATGAACATATTTGAGAATTACGCGTAAAAATATTTATTACATATTCTGTAATATAAACACTTTTAACAATTTTTAACAAAATAATTTCATATAAAAGCAAGATAAACACTCATTATTTTAATATGACTTTCGAAACTGTTTTGCTTTTGCTGTTTAACGTTAAATCAGTTACGAAAGATATCAAACAGTTTTTTTTTAATTTGGATTAATCAGATGATTAAGAAGAAATTATAATTTTTATTGATAATTTTAGCAAATTAAAACGTTTGTTTACATCTGTATGTTCTTCCGAAATGACATATACACTGAAGTGACAAATGTCGTGAGATAGCAATATGCAAATATACAGATGGCAGTAGTATCGTGTAGAAAATGTATAAATGCGAAGTGCTTTGGCAGGGCTTTCATTTGTGTTCAAGTTATTCATGTGAAGAGGCTTTGACGTGATTATGGCCGCACGACGAGAATTAACAGACTTTGAACGCGGAATGGTAGTTGGAGCTAGACGCATGGGTCATTCCATTTCGGATATCGTTAGGGAATTCAACATTCCGAGATCCACAGTGTCAAGAGTGTGCCGAGAGTATCTAATTTCAGGCATAACATCCCACCATGGACAGCGCAGTGGCCGACCACCTGCACTTAACGACCGAGACCAGCGACTTCTGCGTAGAGTTGTCAATGTTCACAGACAAGCAACACTGCGTCAAATAACCTCAGAAATCAATGTGGGACGTACGAGGGACGTGTCCGATAGGACAGTACGGCGAAATTTGTCTTCCTTGGGCTATGCCAGCAGAAGACAGACTCGAGTGCCTTTACTGACAGCACGACATCGCCTGCAGCGACTCTCGTGGGCTCGTGAGCATATCGGTTGGTCCCTAAACTAATGGAAAACTGTGGCTTGGTCAGATGAGTCACGATTTCAGTTGGTAAGAGCTGATGATAGGGTTCGAGTGGGGCTCAGACCTCACGAAGCCATGGACCCAAGTTGTCAACAAGGCACTGTTCAAGCTGGTGGTGGTTCCATAATGGTCTGGGCTGTTTTTACATGGCATGGACTCGGTCCTCTGGTGCAACTGAACCGATCATTGACTGGAAATGGATACCTTCAGCTACTTGGAGATTACTTTCAGCCATTCATGGACTTCACGTAATAAATATTGCATTAAAAATTCTTTGAGTACCTTTAAAATAGTTGCATCTAATCATAAAAACGAAACCTTAAACTATAAATATTATTTTTATATAGTAAGCTAAAATCTTTAATCTCAAACTGGAATATGGAACATTGAATATCTTTCATGTACAGGTATTGATCCATCTAGATTTAGATTCGTGTTTTTTCGAAATTTTGCTTGAAGCCCACTGATGCAATCACATAGTCTCAAAGAACGAAGTCGACTACGAGAAAGAAAAGATTTGTCAGGGGACAGAGTTTGATACTAAAATGCTCATCACGTATGCAGATTCAAGAGTTATCCTCTGAAGTAGACTAGAATGAATTAGAAGCTGACGTTCGGATGTGCATGTGCGTTTAATAAACAAGAATATAAATTCTTTCACTGACTGAGTTTACAATACATCATGGAGCGTTTGCTTCTTTAGTATTGCACTTACTCGTTCTTGTTTCTTTGCAGAGGTTTTCAGTTGTTGAATCTTAACCTGCGGTCTCCGTTATAGCACAAAAAAGGAGTTTTGTAATGATTAGAAAGTAATACTTAAACTTTTTGGAAAATCACAGTTCCTTGATAAGTAATAATCCTTGATAAGTAATAATTAAAAATTAGAAAATACTGATAGATATTGAGGAAGATGGTAATCAAATTCTAACGAGATGCACAACGTAGCTTGGACTTTAATCCATAATTTCTCTCTCTCTCTCCGTTTTTTTTTCGGGGGGGGGGGATTCAAGCTTCCTTTTATAGTTAGATAAATAATAAAGAACGATATTTAAAACAACAGCAGTTTCCTTAAAATGAGAACTAATGTAATTTTTGTTTCCCCATTAAATTGGTAAAATTAAATATATTGTTGTAATCTCTTCAGATATAATTCGGTTCCCTTCTTCAGATGATTTTGAAATAAATAAATATTTTTATGAATTTTCACATCTAATAATAAACTGAAATAAAATAAACAGAGAGCTCCTTTTTCTCAAGAAAATAATTCTTAGTAACTGAAGTTCAAACTTAAATTCTTAGTAGCTGAAGTTAAAAGTAAATGGAACAAGCAGCAAATTACTATTCAACTTGATTTTCCTTCTCCTCGGTCTGACTTGCTATTCTCCAAATCATATGATTCGCAGGAGATCAACGCCTTTACTCCGTCTCTATATTTTGATGTCTTCTACCGTGGAAAAATGAAGGAGTCTAGTCTATCCCTACTTTCATTCATTCTAGCAATGAAAACTCAATGGGATACTGCCTACTACGAGGTCCAAATTTTAAACAGTGAGCTATAAATGCGACACCTCAGACACTGAATAAAAGTGTTAAATGTACTAAAAATTAATTAGAAAGAGCTGAGATTTTTGTGATAATAAACGACAACATTTCGTAACATCCTAGATCTTGCAAATGCCTTTAACCGACATTGCTGCCTTCATATTCATTTATAAAGTAACTAGGTGAACCAATTTGGTTCACATTTGTAATTTGGTGATTGCAATTTGCCTAGAAAAAGACAGACTAGGTAAACATTTGTAATTTGCCTAGAAAATGCTTGATTGATATTGTTAGGCATTGCACACCGGACAGGTATTCTAAATTTCTTTATTTTCAGAAATAACAGTATTTCACGGGATATTTCTGTATTGAGTGAATTCTCATCTGATTACACATATATCTTGGATATTAACTGTGATATCACACCAGACAAAATAGCAGTTGCCACTTACTGGCTGAAATATGCTGAACCTGTAAACAACATTCACTAAACTATAATCTAATCGGGAAATGACATTGATCAAGAACTAAATACGAATTCTAAACCTAAGAGAAGCAATGAAATGTAGAAGTTGGAGAAAGAAATAAATGTTGCAAAGTGACAGTTCTAAAGTACGAAACATTCAGAAGACTTAAAACAATTAAATCGCCTGGATAACACTGTCAGGTCTCTTACCTTTGCCCAGGCACAACCTGATTGGATTAATTACATCAATTACATCTCCACGGTGTGCAACTCCATTTGAATGGTCAGCTCTAGATACAAGAAATATCATAATAAAATTCTGCTCCTTAAAGGCTCTCATAGGGTCCACTGCGTTTAAATTGAGAAAGGAAAACTTTTAGCTCAACTTCTAGAATCTCAAATTAACTCAATTTTCTCATTAACAATGTTCATGAACGACAAGAAAACAGTTTCAAACTTTCATCTATAGTGATTTCCTGTTATGTTTTTACCACCAATCCTCAAATTCCATATCACAGATTATGTTCTTACTGCATTAATATAAATATTAACAAGACATAGTGCACAATAAAAATTAAACTTTATTTAGGAACATCGCGCATACTCCCCGACAGCCTGCCTGTTTCGCTCTGCTCGCTACTCGTAAGAAACTTCTCCTCTAGGGTTGCCACACTTATCGGAGGGCGCAAGGCGCGCTCCTTATCGCCATCACCACAGAGTTTCCCCCCAGTTCCTTTAATGGCTATTCAAAGGAACGACATAGGTTATGAAATTATCTCAGAGTATCCGTACTGTCGGGTATTTTTACATGATTACAAAATTAGAATATAAAATTAGAAAAGATCAAAATGAAATTCAATATATAACAAGGTATTGACACATATAATAAACATGAAATAACAAGAAATATGTTAAGATATGAATTTTAAAAAATGTTTTAAATTGTTATGTAAGAAGCAAGTTTCTTAGGGAAGTGAACATGTCTTCCCGATCTGGTGACAGTTTGTGTCTTAGAGAGTTCGTTTGCAGATTTATTCTGCTGAACTGTCTTTAAGTCTTTATTTGTTTTCAGTTCAGGCAAATTAGAGTCCGAAAGCAAATAGGCTGGTTTCACACGGTCTATAGACACAGTAGATTTCAGACCGTTAATATCAATTGTGAAAGTTTTGTCCGTTCTAGAAAGAACTTTATGCGGACCTGTATATGGTTGGCACAGAGGTGGCTTTACTCGATCGACACGTAAGTATACATGCGTACACGACTTTAAGGTAGCACTTACGTAACATTTTTCTTGGCAATGTGCAGATGTTGCTATTGGATTCAACTGTTGCATTCTATGCCGAAGATTCGTGATAAATTGTGTGTCATACGGAGATATCTTAGATGACGTTATCATATCACTAGGCAGCTTGAGAGTTGTGCCGTACACCAGTTCAGCACAAGATGACTGTAGATCTTCCTTTACGGCTGTCCGAATACCAAGCATAACAACTGGTAGTGTTTCAGTCCAGTTATTGGTCTCGTGAGCCTTGAGAGAAGATTTTAAATGTCGATGAAATCGTTCAACAATGCCGTTTGACATTGGATGATAGGCTGTTGTTGTGATTCTGTTCGTACCCAAAATGAGCGTGAATTCTGCAAAAAGTGCGGATCTCGTTTGAGAACCTTGGTCTGTTGTTATGATCGATGGGCAGCCAAAACGAGATATCCAACAGTTGAAGATGGCTCTGCAAATGGTTTCCGTTTTCATATCCGGGATGGGAATGGCTTCAGGCCATCTGGAGAATCTATCTATTAGAGTCAAAAGGTACACATTGCCTTCTGATGGAGGTAACGGTCCGACGATATCCATATGGATTTCTGAAAAACGTGCATCAGGAAGAGAGAATGTGCCCAGTGGTGCTTTAGTATGCCTAGTAATTTTCGATTTTTGGCAAGATTCACAGGATTTCACCCAATTTTTGATATGACGTTTCATGTCGGGCCATACATAACGAGAACAAATAAGCTTCGTAGTAGCTGCAATTCCTGGATGTGACAGATTATGCAGATGATTAAAGATGAGTCTGCGAAAGGAATTCGGAACAAATGGACGAGGAATGTCTGTTGATATGTCACACAGAATATTACCATCAGAATATTGGCACGGTTTAAATTCCAGTTTCAAAGATGATGTGTTGTTTTTGAGAAGGTCTTGTACCTCCGGATCATGCCGTTGAGCTTCCGAAAATTTTTTAAAATCCAAAAATGGAGATTTTGTTATGGAATCAATTTCGATTCTTGAAAGAGCGTCAGCAACGACGTTTTTTGAACCTTGCACATGCCTAATATCAGTAGAGTACTGAGAAATAAAATCTAAATGGCGCAATTGTCGAGGTGAACATTTATGAGGGTTCTGTTTAAAAGCGTATATTAACGGTTTTTGATCCGTATAAATTATAAAATTTCTGCCCTCTAACATGTGTCGGAATTTCTTAATTGCAGAATAAATAGAAAATAATTCCCTATCGTACGCGGACCATTTCTGTTGACTTTTACTGAGTTTCATAGAGAAAAATGCTATAGGTTCCCATGTTTGTTGAGACAACTGCATAAGTGTGCCGCCGATTGCGACGTCTGAGGCATCTACCCAGATGCTTAGCTGGGCTCCGGGAATAGGGTGTCTCAAAAGGGTAGCCTGAGCAATGGCATTTTTGGCAGCAATAAAGGCTTGTTCAGCATTCTTGTTCCAATTTAATTGTGGGGATGAATCCTGAACACGAGAACGAGATTTCTTTTTATTAATATAGCCTTCTAACAATTTTATTAAAGGAGAAAGAATATGTGCTGCTTTAGGTATGAAACATCTATAAAAGTTAAACATGCCTAAAAATCGGCGAAGCTGAGTGAGTGTGGTAGGTTGAGGAAAATCTAAAATACATTTGACTTTGTCAGGAAGAGGTTCAATTCCGTTTTCACTAAGGTGAAAACCTAAGAAATCAATAGATGTTTGACCAAAGGTGTATTTTGAAACATTTATGCAAAGTCCATATTCCTGAAGTTTGGAAAATAAAGCTTTCAAATGCCTGCAATGTTCCTCAGAATCTTTAGAGGCTATGAGCAAGTCATCGACAAAAGCGTAAACGCCTTCTAAATCCCGCGTGACTTCATCTATAAAACGTTGAAAAGTCGCAGATGCATTGCATAAGCCGAATTGCATACGGGTACTTTCGAATAAACCGAATGGTGTGCATATGGCGGTTTTGTGGATGTCGGCTGGGTTAATTGGTATTTGATGGTATGCCTTAATCAGGTCGACATGACTAAAAATTTTAGTACCGTGCAATGCAGCAGTAAAATCGGCTAAACATGGAATAGGGTATTTGTCTTTTATTGTTTGAGCATTCAATGCTCGATAATCTCCTACAGGTCTCCATTCCAGACTTCCCTTTTTTGGAACCATGTGAAGTGGGGATGCATAATTGCTGCTCGAAGGTCTCAAATGCCCCAATTGCATCATAGTTTGAAATTCTTGTTTTGCTATTTTTAAGCGATCTGGAGCTAACCGACGAGGTTTTGCAACCACAGGTGGACCTTTAGTTATGATATAATGAACGGTGTTATGTTTAACAGGTTGGTTAGGATCTGGTAATCTAGTAACTGAAGGAAATTCTTTTAAAATTTTGTGATATGGTGTATCACTAAATACAGTTTTTACTGAATAAATGCTTGCATTTTTCACGCAACCGACGGTTTTAAAATGCGTTTTTAAATCTTTGAGACATTTGTTTCTGAGATCAGGCAGCAATTCAAAGAAATGGAGAAAATCTGCTCCAAGAATGGGTGTACTAACATTTGCTATAAGAAAAGTCCATGTAAACTGTCGTCTTAATTTGAAATCCAAAGAAAGTGTTTTTTGACCATAAACATGAATAGTAGAAGAATTAGCAGCGAAAAGTGTTTGTTGGGACGAATTCCGTTTTTGAGAATTATTTGCTGGAAGTAAGGACACGTCAGAGCCGGTATCGACCAAGAATGAAAGGTTTGTTCTACGGTCACGAACGAACAGGCGACGTGAAACTTGAGGCAAAGAATAAGTCGCCTCTATTCTTTGCTGGTTTCGTTTCCCTGCCATGAACAAGGTTTTGTACATTTGTCATCTCTACACTTTTTCCCAAAACGTCTATGATACCAGCAAACAGAATAATCTCTCCTTTTGGAATTGCTTCTTTCCTTATTGCGATCTCCGCGATTTGGCGAGCGACCACGAGAAAGAGAAATGCGATCAATACGTTTGTTTAATTTTTCTATTTGTTTAAATAATTTATCCTCAAGAGACTGATCGACTGTGCGAGAAACGGCACAAGTCCCTGGGGTTGGATTTACTTCTAAAATTCTGTCAGCAATTTCTGCAGCTTTATCTACAGTTAAATTGGAAACCGCTGCCAAAATAGACTGAACAGTCGAAAGCAAACTTTGAAGGAATAATTCTAACATTAAGTTATCAGGAACTCTTAAAGATTCTGCTCGACGCTTCATATTTCTAAGCAAATCGGAAGGTTTTCGAGAGCCTAATTCTTCTCCAGATAATAATTGGCGAATTTCTTGCTGAGAAGATTCTCCTGAACGATTTATTAACTCAGTTTTGAGCTTTGTATATGGATCAATAGGGTCTGGTTTCATAAGTAAATCCCGTACTATTGATGCAGTATCTGGAGGAAGATGAGCAACTACATAATTATATTTAGCAATGGATTCTGTGATAGGTTTGGGGGTGGCAAGAGCAAAGGTATTTTCACACACAATAAACCATAAAGATGGGTCTGATCGGTTATAAACCGGAATTTGGACGGCATGAACATCAGACATTGTGCAAGGTTTTTAAGCCAAAATAAAAGCAAAAATTTTAACTAAAGAAAATGAAATTAAATGATAAGTAGAAAACAGAATTATAAAATGATCTATAATTACTACTCATCTGTGATCCGGAGGACGAAAACCGATGTAATCCATTACTTCTGGTTTGGAGATCTTGAGTGATGGCTTGTAGTCAAAACCGAAAGTGCTTGAGAACTGTTCATACGATTTAACACAGTCCAGGTTACCATTATAGTGATTTCCTGTTATGTTTTTACCACCAATCCTCAAATTCCATATCACAGATTATGTTCTTACTGCATTAATATAAATATTAACAAGACATAGTGCACAATAAAAATTAAACTTTATTTAGGAACATCGCGCATACTCCCCGACAGCCTGCCTGTTTCGCTCTGCTCGCTACTCGTAAGAAACTTCTCCTCTAGGGTTGCCACACTTATCGGAGGGCGCAAGGCGCGCTCCTTATCGCCATCACCACACATCCCACCTTCATTACAAATCCATGTGTAGATAACGTCGTTCTACTTCTGTGGTCTGAAACCTCTGGCTACAAGAACAGGAAATGCCTTGGAATTGACAATATTTCTAATAAAGTGATCAAGATGTTTCATAACAAGCTTATATTTAAGCTCACTAATGTATTGAACCTGATCCTGAATACTTCCTGGAAGAATGGAAAACTGCAACCATCACTCCAATACTGAAGCCCATCAAGACACCTACGATTCCGGAATCGTATCAATCCTACGTCTGTTACCCTGTATGAGCAAAGAAAACAGCTCTTTTTACTAGAATTCACAGTCATTCAGATGCGAACAAAATAATCATACCTCATCAATTTGGGTTCCGGAATAACTTATCCACCTTTTAACCAATAATATCCACTTTAGAGTGATCGAAGTAACCCACGAAGTAGACTCAAAAAACGTCACAAGTGGTCTCTTTCCCGATGTTGCCAAAGCTTTCGATAGTATCTGGCTGAGAGAATTCATATACAAAATACATAATCTCAGCTTTCCAGATTACATTAAAACACCATTAAATTCTGTCGCAGACACTTTGTCATTCACATCTCTGGGACATATTCCACCCACCTTGCTACTATCTGCGTATCATAAGAAAAGCCCTCGACAGATAGTCTGCAGCTGTTTGTTGCTGCAGGAACAAGCCCTAACCCAGTTTTCGTAGGAGTGTTTTGAAGAATGCTTTTCAGTTTTCCATCCTGGTGTACTTAATGAAGAATTGACTTTCTCTAAACTTTCTCTTTCCAACGGTCAACATTCTCCGAAAATAAAATAACAATAATATATTCACGTAACTCACAGCTATTTGAAGTATACTAGTCCTGTTGCTGTAAGGATCCCCACCAACTAAACATAATGGCGAGACAAGTCAGTGAGCCGCTAAGATTTTCCTAGGTTCCACTGTAATCAGTATTTATTTGAATGACATTCCACGCATACCAAAAACTACGCTTGCAATGTATCCTGCTACACATCGAACCTTGCTCAAAGTGGTTTCCTTAGTCCAGCATCTAACACTTACAAAATCACACCCAATCACCTGACAGTTGGCTAAAGAACTGGAATATGTAATATAACTCGAAATAAACGTATCTTGCAGACAAACTGTACTTGAAAAAAGCTTATTAATCTGCCATTTTTTAAGATTTACATATGTTTTCAAGTTTTCCGTTAATAAAAATGTTTTCAACTTTTCTAATCTATGCGAGTTTTGACATCCCAAATTTTTTGTTATAACTTCATCAAAACTGATGTTTTTAGCTACTGCATTTTCAATGAAAAGTTTTGGCAAACCGTTAAGTCTTACTTCGCTCATTGTCGATAGATGAAAGCTTTTAATCAGCTTCATCTTAAGCAACTGTCTTGCAAGAATCAACTGATTCACACACTGTTAAAAAGTCTTTAGTGCTAAATATAAGTTAGGGTCTGATTCTTGGAAGGTCCAAATCATAACAAACTTTAACATTTTGAAAGCAGAGCACATTTTAGATTTTTTTAAAAAAAATTCTGAATGTTGTTCTTGAACATTCTTAAGGTTTTGTGGTCTCCCGATAGGATGCCTTAAGAATTCTTCCCCCCTCTCGTATTGCTCCTGGTGAGAAATAATTTTTTCAAACTCAGAATGCTTTTTCTTCAGACTACGAGGCCATAATGAATCAAAGTAACTTCAATCAAAGTAATCTCACTGTTGGCATTTGGGAAGTAAAGAAAATATGGATTTATTCAATTTCTGGGTAATTCACAAGGCTTTGTTATAAATTGACTGACATGAATTATCTTTCGCAAAAACATAATAAATGGTGTGTTTGCGAATTCTTGTGAAGAATATTTGTGTTTCAGTGCTAGGCCACTAGAGGGCAAAAATTTCCTTGCAAACATTAAAATTATTGAAAAATCAAAGATTATTAAAATATTAAGGCAAACAAAGTTGAGCAAATTCTTAAAATTATCTGAATTTTACAAATTTCTAACATAAATGATCACTGTTTGCATGTGACAGATTATCAGTGTGATGTATCTGGCAACAATTCTCTTGTACTTTGTTTCAGTGTTAGAGTACTATCAATTGTAATCTATTGAAATAAAACTAAAATCACATAATGAAACTGCATTTTAAACATTGTTAATGTAAGTCTTTTTCTTCGACTGAATATAAATAAACTGGTAAGGAGAATTCTATGATAAAAACTGTTATTTGAATAATAATAAAGTTTTGATTAAATAACAATATTTGACACTTTGGATTTTTATTATGAAATAACGACAAGGGTGCATTGAATTAATTTGTTTCGTTCTTCTTCATTGACATATTATTTCTAGGTATGAAATGCATTCAGTTTGCTTAATTATATCTTGCTTCGTTTCATCATAGTTAGTAATAGCCTTTACATCATTATCATCGATGAGTCACTTTTTCAGTTACCACAAATTATCGATCATATTAAATTTTGATATGTCGTTAACTTTTTTTTCATTTCTGTAAGTATTTTTCAGGATTAATGATATAATTTAAAATAGTGTAATGTAATAATTTGTTAACGAAACGAAATTTAATAATTGTACGTAAAATCTTTTACTGCAATTGAATAATATTGTACATTCATATGCAACATTTCTTGTTTTGTTTAGAATTTTTTTTTTACATTTCTCTGGTTAAATACCTTTACACATTATGTATGAAGTTGGTTTTATTATAAACAGCTTCCCCCCCCTTGAATCTGAGGTGTTTATATAAATAAGTAAGGAATGTGGGATCTATTTATTTATATGAGTGAAAAGAATAGTAGTCCTTTGAGAAAAAAAAGGGTAGTACATAATTATATCTCAATTTTTATTGTGTGTGTTTTAGCTTACTTTTTTCTATTTATGCATACAGTGTTTAAAAGGTGTAAGTTGAGTTAAATGAACCTTCATTTACTTATTATGATTCAAGATTTGACAGCGGTATTTCTTAGTTTCTAATAATACACTGCACACTTTCAATATTATTTTATTATAAAGTATGTTTAATTTTTATATTGATTCTTTCCTTTTCTATGTTTTGCATTTATGTAGAGTCAAAACATTTTTGATTAATAAATGGATATTTTTATGTTCTTCCATATACATGTATTTTACTAGTATTCAAACACTGATTTATTTTCTTTGATCAGTAGTTTGTTTTCTAAAAAAAGCAAACTAATTTTAGTCACCGGGTAAAATCTTTGTTATTATGTAAGAAATATGATTTTATTTTGTTTAAAACTCAACATGTTTGGGATAACATTATAATAAGTTTTGTATAGCAATACAGTAGAATTGCATGCATGGGAAAGAACTAGACTATTGCTTGCATTTATGTTTTTCTTTTTAGTAAGAGGTTTATTGATATTGGAACATTTGAGAGTTGCCATTACTGCCTATTATAAAATTACATTATTTTCAGTTCATAAAAAGCATTAACCCTCTAAATGGCAAATATTTTTTGAATATATAGAAATATTAAGGGAATATTTTTTGTGATACCTATAAGAATGTGTGCATATTAAAATATGTCAAGGAAATTAAGGCACTATATCAAAAGTACACAAGACCAGGTATAAAATACCAGGAAATTTGTACTTTCTTATCAAAAACCCTGGCTGCTCAGAGGGTTAAAAAGAGGGGGGGGTAATTTTGTGTGAGGTTTTAATCTTGTTATAATAGATTGATTGTATAGAAATTTCATAATTTCTAATGCATAATATATGTACACATTTAACTTTCAAATTAGCTAAGCTGTATATATTTTTCATAATATGTTTTAAGTAAATATATATATGTACATCTAATAAAGTTCAGGTACAGAATGGCAAAGGTATTTTGAATTACAAACAAGACTGGGAAAAATATTAAAACATATGTAAATACATAGGAACTTTTGATTTGTATTTAAATTCTGATCTTATTACTATATTGGAAAATATTTTTTCACAGATTGTATAAGGTACTGAGTAGTCAGTATTAAATGCTGGAAAAACTGTACTCTGCTAGTACATATGTAACTGTAAAATATTGATTCAAATAGTACTTCTGGTACAATAAATATTGTGTAATAAGAAATTCTTAGCTACATTCTGATTATCTGCATCCCCAGCAAAAAGTCACACAATTAATCAATAAAATTTTTAAAATGTAATTTTTTTGTGCTTGTAAATGTGTGTAGCAATCTCTTTTGTCTAAAAAAAAAAAAAAAAAAAAAAAAAAAAAAAAAAGCCTAGAAAATTGCACAGATTTGGCACTGGACACCAGCCAACAGTAAATATAGCAGTCATTTGCTGTAAATGATATGGCTGTCTTTAAACCAGTTTCTAATGTGCATTCTAACAATTTGTTTGCAATTTTCATGTTGTATTTTCAAAAACTAATGTGAATTTTATCATTCTCTTATTATTTGGCAAAATGCTCCCAAAGAAATGTAATGCTTTCTTTTCATTAGCAGCAAACTCCCTATTTCGATTTGTTGTTAGTAAAACAAATATACTCAATACAAAAGGAAATAGTAATCAGAAAAATGGCAGTTTAACTTCAAAAATGTAAATTCATATATACTTAAACAGACATGTATTATGTGTATATCTGGGTTGTTACATAAGTATGGTTTGACATCATAAGTTACCACAACTATTTTGACAACTTGTTGGATTCCGTTATGAATGCTTTTTCGTGACTTTTTGGAAGTACGGATAATGTGCGCCCTCAGGCCACGAAATGCGGCGACAAATTTCTCTCAAACATCTTTGGTGAGAAATTCCACGCTGCCATATTACTATCTAAATTTTTTTTCTACATTTCAAACTTTAAGCCTAAAATGTCTCCGAAAACACGGTTTTCACACATGCAAAAACCACGTTTTGAACACGCAGTTTAATCTAAAAATCCGAAACGAAAACAAAAAATTTAGATAGCAAAAACGTAAAGTTTCTGACAAAAAATATTTGACAAGAATCCATGTACACAGCGATATGTTCTAACTTTAAAAAACATCTACAAATTGCACAATCTAGGCACTACATACTAATTGACAAAATAAACTAAAATAAGTAAAATAAATTTCAAACAATTAAAAAAACGACAATAACTACAGAAATTCATACTAAAAAACAATGAACATAACATTCTACAAAGTAAGAACAAGAATAAAATAAAATGAACTTACCATGAATGAATGCTTTTTCGAACAGGAGAAATACTAATTTCATACTGCCTTTAACATGTCGCCACGTAATCACTATTGTATTTATATGACAGCCAGACACACTATCTAGAGAATTCATACTATGGTTCACAAATTTTCAAAACCTTCTTTTCCTAAATTCTTGTAAGATTTCCAGCCATTCGAAAAAATAGTTGTACAATCGACTCTAATACACTGCATCGCGTTTCTTTACTTCTGTCATGCACAGCCACTAAAAGTAATCTCCCATACCCTTTTGCAACCACATCTCTCATTGCAACATAGGCCATTTCAAAACACGCACGGCACGAACCAATGAGCAATTAAGTCACTCCAGCAAAAGAGTTTTCAACGTTAAAGGGTTGCCATACAACACGCAATTGTGCTAAAAACCAGCGCAAAAACACATATCGCCAATACAATACTGGTTTAAAGTTTTGATAAGCATAATGACAAATTTTAATTAGATCTTTACGTTTATTGCATTATTTTTTAATGGCAAGAATTGTTGGTAAAATTCTACACCAATATCTGCTTTTATGCAATGAGTCTTGATAAATATACTCAAAGCTAGTAAGTTCTAGTTTTTCCCTGTATAACTAAGATGCAAAATTTGATTTATTTTGTAAGTTATGTAATACCACTAGTAATTGAAAATTAAGCTTTAGTTAATCTATCATTAAGAAGATTGTCCTATTTCATTTAATGAAACTGTGCTCTGAGTTACAGTTTACTATGCTTAGTTTCATATTTCATATGCCTTATTTTTTTTCAGGCAGCAAAATGCCTCAAGAAGAAAAAATTGATAGTTATGTAGCTAAAATTTTGTCAAAGGTAATTTGCATTTTTTCTAAATGAGTAGTAGTTAGTTAAATTTAATCGTATAAAATTCGATAAATCTCATAGTGACAAATCTGAATTGATTTTATATATTATAACTTCACATATAAATTTTATTTTGGTATAAAATTTTATGTGAAAATAACTAAGACTTGAAAAATATTTATTTGTACAAATGCATATATTTTTACTAGTACCAGTATCCAGATCGAGCAAAACGTGATGTGCATGCTGCCATTCATCAGTATAAGAATTTAAGGCCGAAGTTAGATACTTATGGTGAGTACGTTATTTGTAGTAAATTCAATGATGTAATTAAGTTATTTTTGCTTTGATGGTAATTAAACATCAGTATGTTTTTATCTGGAATTATTGTGCATGTGCTTGAGATTCAATAATGGCAGCTAGCTGTCTTAAAAAATCGTGACTTCAGGACACCATTCCAGATTTGTAAAGAAAGAATTTTTTTCGTATGTCCCATTAAAAATTAAATTTATATCTGTGATTAATTAATAAGTAGAGAACTTTGAATTAAACTAAAATAAGTGAAGTACATAATGGTTTAAAAAACAATTATAGAAGGAAGTGTTAGAAAAGAAACAATTATTTGGGTTCTTGATGATTAGTGAGATGTAGTCTTTGTATGCAGAATCATCATGTAAGGTTTCTTCACACAGGAAAAAAAAAAAAAAAAACTTACATGATGATTATGGTGCAGAGAGAAACTGCAGAAAATTGTGCTTCTTTGCTTAAAGAGCAGTTTTAAGTAGAAAGGACGATATAACTAAAAGAGTTTTTGTGATCTGTGTTGATAATGAAAATAAAATGAATGAATCAGCAACATACTAAACTAAAATCAGATAGGTGTCATTTTGATCATCTTGCATATGGACTTTCAGCATATTAAAACTGTGTGTTGAAATTATGACAATGATTTAATGAAGTATGTTTCAGATTTACAGAAGTTCTTTAAAAATAAACATTCTGCTCATCGTTGGCTATAAGAAGACGACTGATTTATGCCCAAATTCCAAATGATTTTAGATAAAAGAGTCTTTAAATTTTTTTTTTTATTAATTTAGCAGTGATAAATAGTTGAACTAAAAAAAAAAAAAAAAAAAATGTAAAGCATATTGAGATTGGAAGTTGCATCACCAGAGCAATTCCTAGTTTTCTGTTTCGTTTTCATGGTTGTTTATAGCATTTGGTAGCAAATCACATTTTCTTAAGTTCGAATTACACTGGTGCCATTTCTTTATCTTGTCAAAGCCATCATGAAAAAACTCACTGGTTAAAATATGAAGGTTGTAAATAAATTAGTGGTAACATAAGTAGTACAAAACTCCATTGTATCCTTTCATTGTAATTGTCAGCAAGATCCTCCACTGTTTGCCAAACCCATAGACTGTTATCGAGGTGGTTTTTTGTTATCACAGTAATGGGACTTGTTTTGCATAGAATGAATCCCAGGAAAACTGGTGCCTCTGATGGGTTCTTTTAATCCTGAAAATTCTAATTACAACAGTTGATGTTGGGAAATATTAAGGATGTTCGTAGAATTCTTAATGTCACCTTTGTAAGAAGTAGATCACTGCTTCTGAAACATGTCATGCATTGTAGTGGAAGATGTGAGGAGGCAGATTGATTTCATCTTTAGAAATATAGGCCTTGCAATGCATAGCTGAACACAGGTAGAAAGAGTGATGTTGACATTTTCATGCACTAATGGAGCATGATTAAAAATGGCACCTTAATTGTCATATGCCACTATTAGCATAACTTCACTCTCCTATGCATATATCAGATTTGAGCATTGTAATCTTTGCTAATGTCATTCATTAAATTCATGCTTTAGTTTGGAAATCTAAGGCCATACCTTTTTTTAATTAGTGGTGATAATATGCTGTGAGAATGTGTCTCTATCATTGTGGTATCTGTATAGTTTTGTTCTTTAGGAGTTGCCATCCTGTTTTATTATTGAAAGAAAATGCTTTTGAAATTAATTCTTTTGTAATCCATCAATGGTGAGTGGAAAGAAGACTTTACACCAAGACCACTATCAATATTGAGAATGGATAGATTGCTAATCCTTTCTCAAAATTTTTATTGTGAACTTATTCTTTAAAACAAAATTAATTCGAAACATAAACAGTGATTCCAGTTGTATTAAGAAAATTATTTCATTACATTTTTTGCCAGATATGCTTTGTAGCTACCTAAAGATGGAGTAATTACATGACAATCACATCTACTATCGCTACATGGAGCAGTGCGTTCCCCCCCCCATGAATCCCCATTTCTATGAAATCTACATAGCTAGGTTACCATCTTGTTATTATGGAAGATAATAGAAAGGTGGGGATCATGAAGTATGTTTATTAGCATTAATGTAATGAATACATATACAAATGTTTTTCATCATGCATAATAATAAATCGCCAAACTATTCTTGATGCCAGTGCTGCCAAAAATAATTGTGGCAACCCTAACGCAAGAAAGGAAGCATAATAGTAAATAACTATTTAAGGTTGATGTTTTAATTTAGATGAAAGGTTAAATTCATATAATACTTTTTTATTATTATAATTTGTGTAAAAAAGGCTAAACATGAGTGAATGGAAGCATAAGAGTAAATAACTATTTCAGATCATTATTATAATTTACATAAAAATTGTTAAACCTAACTGAATGGAGCCTGCATCGCTATTTTGCTACCAAGTTATCGCTAGAGCATAATTTCATCTCGTTGGTTGTTCAAGCATAATTTTCTATAATGAATGATGCCTTTTCTTTGAAAAAATTCTCGAAAAAGTGCAGAATCGCTCACTTATTTCTTTGCTGCTTTTTACAAGGGTAAAAACAATTGGATTTTTGTCAATTTTCTTTTACTTTTTAAGTGAAAATAGGTCGATGTGTACATAGATAAAGTGCACAGTGCCATTTTTGTGCAATTCTGAGATTTTTTTTCAAGTGAAAATAGGTCGATGTGTACATGGATACCGAGTATGTGCAATTCTTAAAAACGCATCAAGTAGTGGGTGATTCTGCACTTTACCCAAAATTTTATTTTAGACTTTTCGTCATGGGCAATTCCCAAATTGTTAAATCCGTAGGATATCAACAAAGGATTTAAAATCAAAAAAGGATTTAAAAATTAAACTAGTATTTCAATGGCATCTTAAGAAATGTAGAACTATATAAACTTACGAATCTGAAATCAGCACGTGCGCTATATTTAGCGTGCTGTTTAAATGGGCGCGTTTGCTACATTTGCCGCTTTTGCGCATTTTCGCTGCATTTTTTTTACGGCCCTCAAAACGGAATAATACCAATAAATCCATAAATTTGAAATGTATTAGCATGTAACATTTACAATCAAAATAGCATTTCTAATGTATCTATAATCTAAAAAGTATTTCATTAATAACATAAAATTGCATGCGAATTTATTCTCAGCACTATATAAGCAGTGATTTCCTTTTTTATGCACCTCTGATGTTGTTTACAATATGCCCCTGATTATGTAATCAACAAACAATTTGAAGGATAAATAATTAGTAGAAAAGTAAAGCCACACATAAATAAACATATTTTAGAAGTTAGTCATTTTAAATTTAGTAAATTAAAATTGTTATATAATAATAATAATAATTCTACATGTTATGTTTGGATCAAAACGAAATGTAACAAATTTGGCAATGAATAATTTGTAAACAAATTATCAAGAACAAGAATGCCATAAAATACTGCCTATCTTGAAATTTCCATAGTTATAAATTTAATCAGTACATAAACATTTTAAAAATGACTTAGATGGTATATTATATGAGGGTTAGAACTTTAATAGTGCACCTATTTATTTACAAGGAATACAAAAGTGATTCATGTCACCATGTTTTACAGTCCTTCAATATAGTCGCCAGCATTGTGTACAAACCGTTTCCAACGATGTGAAAGTCGCAGAATACCTGTAGCAGCGCCTGTTTTGTTGATAGTTTGAATGGACCGGTCTACTGCCGCAAGAATCTCAGGAACAGTTTGGAAGCAAGTGCCACGAAGTGGTTCCTTCATCTTAGTATCCTTCATCTTAGGTTCCTTCATCTTAGTAGAGTATGGTGGATGGTAAAGCACTTCCCAGCCCCATCGCTTGAACAAATCAGTCACAGCTTGCGCTGCATGCGGCCGAGCATTGTCATGCAAAATGAGAGGAGCATTCTACAGAAAGTGTCGCCGTTTTTTTCTCAAAGCTGGTCAGAGATTGTGCTCCAAAAATGAGCAGTAATACTGCACAGTGACGGTCTGCTGTGGGGGAACGGTATGCGTTAGGATAACACCATCACAGTCGTACACAAGAATCACCATAACTTTCACATTGCTGGGGGTCTGACGAAATTTCGAACGTCGTGGTGACCCGTGATGATGCCATTCGTTTGATTGGCGTTTCAGTTCTGGCTGGTACGATCGGGTCCAAGTCTCATCCAACGTAATGATACGTCATAAAAAAGCATCTCTTTCGTGCTCATAGCACTCCAGGTGGGTTTGGGCAGCATAGTATTGTAACCATTTCTGCATTTCCGTCAATTTCCGTCCATCCGTGGAACCCATCGTGAAGCAATTTTTCTCATGAAGAGGCGTTCCTTTAGAATGTGCAGCACAGTCTTATGCGCTAATCCTGTTTGTCCGGCCAGCTGACGAATCATGTGGCGACAGTTTGCACGTCTGCATCGCTGACACTCGAACGACCTGGCCGCAGCATGTCTGCCACGTTTGGGCGTCCTTCATTGAATTCTTTCACCCATCTTGCTACGGTTCTGTAAGGCAATGCAGATTCCCTGAGAGCCTCTTGAAGCCCTTGATGACACTGTCATGCTGTACGACCTCTGGCACATTCAGTTTTTATCCAACATCGTTGTTCTTGTTTTGAAAACATCCTGACAACACTTACTTTAGACTGCTAGCTAATACAAGGATCCGTTCTTCGCGTCACTCCGCATGCGCGTGACATAAGCAGGACAAATCTTTTTGCTGAGAGGTAAGGTAAGTATGTAGTTCATGTGTGGTATACGTGATATTCTTTGGTTTTGTTGCGTAGCATTTTTTCAGCTGTGTTGCCACTATTAAAGTTCCAACCCTCGTATATATGTGTGTGTGTGTGCGCACAAGATAAAAAATACGTAAATCAAAATTATAATTTAAACTAATGGTAAAGCATTAGTTCTCTCTCTCTTTTCTAAAAATCGTAATAACTTCTCCCGATTGCTTCATTTCTAGGTCATTTGATTTTACATAGCCTGCGCAGCGCTAATAACATAATAAATGAGAACTAAAACTTTAAACTCATACCTAAAACTTTCTCTTCATGTGCTTCCATCTTGTATAACTACGCACTTCAATTTCTGTCTCTACTCTGTTTGGATGTAATTTCGCTGTGCTGCTTCCTGTTGCAATAATATCAAAAATGTAAATGTTCTTGATTAGGCACAACTCAAGTGCCAAGTGATTGTGGCCACAAACGTCAAATGGAAAATAAAAATGGAATTAAAACTGCCTTGACTGCCAAGTTTTTTAGATATTGTGAAGTCAATATCATTAGCATACTTACGCAATCAGAATTCTTCCTCTTCAATATGGGTCTACGTAAACATCAACAATGCTCCATCTTTTCCTTGCTATTATTACAATTCTCCGGCTTTTCCTTTCTTTTGTTATGACATATATATATATATATATATATGATTTTTTTTCTTTTTTTAGCCCAAAAGTGCTATTAATTTATTTAATTCTTGCATTGGAAATTAAAATGTTGGTTCACTTTTCGAATTGTTGCTGCCAAATATTGTCACCGTGTATTATATTTAAAGAAATTAAATAACGAAGAGTCTGCATAAATGTATGTATGTTTCTTGCATTGTGATGAAACTATGGTACCTAGAACTGTGAATAACATAATCTTCCACCAGATATAGTTATCTGAAAGCCCTAATTTGGAATTTGAAATTTGTTTTATTATCATCTTCATATTTTCTAACACTTCAATGAATTTTTGGTTAACAAACTCGGTGATTTCAAAGTGAGCAATGGCACAATGGTATGAAAAAAAAATTATCTCCAGTGCACAAAACTGTGTATCGGAAATTCTAAAGATATGCTTATTTTAAAATTATTTTGTGATATTTCTGTTGAATTGAATTCTATGGTTTAAGTGCAAAGAACATATTTAATAAATAAACATAACACGCAAAAGGTTATAAAAAGTCCCTTTGGGTGTAATGTAAGATCTGAAAGCTTTCAGATTTGTTTATTTATTTGTATTTCTTTGATAAAATCGTCTTCTATTGTCCATGGCCTCAGAACTAGAGCCATTGCCATATTAGATGGTTATATATAAAAAAACAGCAATATATATATAAATATGCGTGGTTTTTTTTTTTTTTTTTTTTTTTTTTTCCGTATTTCTTTCTTTAAATCTACAGTTATCTCCATATTGGAAAATTCCACAATCCTTCAAAAGCTGAACTTTCATCTGATTAGTTAACCCCTATGCGGAACACATCTGCAACAAAACAGTTTTGGCAAAGTTTTAAAATATCCCATATAGCTGGAAAATCGTTTTCATAGCTAGGTGGGACATTGCTTCCAGTGGACCTGGTTCATCTAGGAATCCTTCCTTTTAAACCAATGCTACTAGAATCGTATTTCTCAGAAAAGTCAGGTCTAGCATAGTGAGATATAACCCTTTAATTCATCCTGCTCATCAGAAAAAATGATGGATGATCTCGGTTACCCACCTTACATTTGTTTAGTAGTGTAATGCATCAGGGTCACAAGCCTTTGCTTGCTAATGCATATTCCTGTTATTCTTCTAATAATGCTGCTACTGGTTTATTTATAACCTGTGTTAAATGAATTGTCTGAAAATCACATTGCATTTTTCAAAAAATAACTCGATTTCGCTGTGAATAACATTTTGTTAGTATTTTATTTATTATAATTTCATTGTAATTCTTAATTAATTCTTGTTTAACTCGTAACAGGGGAGGTCAAAAATTGGGACATAACCGGGGACGTGCAGTCACAGAGACAGCATCTCGTTATGGTTTAAATCAAATGTTCTAATCAAAATATTAAAATTTTATTTTACCCATACATTCTATAAACACTTATCTTCAAACAGAAATTACAAAGAAATCAATCAACATTAGGAACATCTTTTCTGCAACATGAACTGTTTTTATGGAAAACCACTTGCAAATGTAAGTTATGCAAGACAAACCTGAATAACTATTATATTTTATGAATAATAATTTTTTTCCATTAATTTAACTTGTGATAGATGAAAAATACAAATATTGTACGAAACACAAAAAAATGACAGTATCTTACTATCAGTAATACCATTTTGTTCTTGCAAAAGATATCAACTTACTCAGCATATTCTTGTGCACGTTTGTGACATAATTTTTGTGTACATACCAAACAAACTGGCGTTTTACAACTTACGCATAAATACAAAGTTTTCAGTTCTTTCTTTTTCTCTAGTATTTCGTTTGTGAAAAGGACATCCCAAATGCTTTTAGGATCCGTATTTTCACCTAATTTTTCATATGCTCTTAATCCTGGAAAATGAACTATATTATGGGCGGGAGTTCTCACATTTCGTTGACGTTCAATAGATGACCACTTGAAGCGGTTCCTTCCATGATAATATTTTATAGATGAAATGGATTCAGTCTCTGGTTCAGTGTATTCATTGTCAGATTCAGAAAATTCTGATGTCGGGGAACGCGATCTTTCATTTGCAAAATCTTCTTGGCATTCATCTTCATCGCTAAATTCACTTTCCACTTCATCAGGAATTCTTTACAGCACTTCTGCATAACGCGAATTAGAAGGATATAAGATATTTCTCGGACCGATTCTCAGAGCCATGTTTCCACCTGTGACAGAAATCCTAACACTGAGAGGGAGGTGCGGTCTGACATACGGCTCTCAGACAATGGAGTAGAATTTCACAATGAAGCAGGTGCAAAAAATGTTAGCCAATATGTGAGAATTATCAAAGTCACAAAAGGAGAAGCTAGCAGGATGATCCACTCAATCAGACTAAATATAGAATAGGGGTGATAAGAACAACACCTGTAGCAGTCTAGAGACCACACTTCCCCAGTTACGCACCTCCCCATTTACGGGTTAAAAATCATTTGAACTCTGTTACTGTGGTGATAATTTCATGGAAGTCTTGCATTTATGTCTTGTTATTTCTATAGAAGTCTTGTATTTACTAGCTTTCCATTATGTATGATTATTTTATGATAACCTTTTTATAAAATTGGAATAATTTCTTATTTGTGGTATTACGTTTGAACATGTGCTACTGCTCATAAATATTACTTCTGTTATGTGGGAATCATTAAAACATGAAAATATGTTGTCAAAGATTACAGTAGTATTAATTTCAAACTTTTATTTTGTAATTTACAGAATTTATTTTTGCATTTTGGTCACTGCAACTATAATATGTTTTTTAAGATTTAAAACTTTAAAATGTTATAATGTAGTGTTTACTTTGTAAAATTAATGCATTGTTTCCATTACAGTTTTTAATGATGGAAGTAGACAAGAATTAGCTTGCCTCGATGGCACAATTCCAGTGATGTATAAAGGTAAAGCAAACTTTGTAATTGAGTGATATACTTATTACAGTATCTAAGCATAAATTTTGTTTTTAATTTTGCTTAGTTACATGCAATTCTTAACTGAAATTTCTCCCTTGACTTTTAATTTTTTTAATATGAGTATATTAAGGTTATAAGTATCGAACCCTTTTTAATATGATCATTACAATTTTCATTTTAGCTAAATTTTTATTATTGTGTGTCCTTTTTTTAATACAGTCAAATACCGAAAATTTGCGGACCTGAAATCCGCCAACTCATGAAATCTGTGTTCCCTCTCAAAATATAAACATTTAGTTTATAGGTTCCGGAAACCATAACACTGAGTACGAAATATCGAAGAAAAAATACTTACCGAATAATGACATCATAATTACTGAATAATAATGAGTCGTAACGGAAATACCAAATTATTGACATCATGATAAAAGTTTTTTCTCCTCTGATCTGCATCGAGGTAAGAAAGCAGAGGATTCACTCAACTCTTCTTTCAAGTTCACAACTCACATTGTTGTATTTTCTGAGCTTTGTTATTTCACAAGATTATTTAGTGCTGCCTTTTTTTTTTTATCCGGATATTTTGTGGATAAATTAAGAATATTTTTAATTCCAGCCCTTTTTAATACAACTACAGATTAGAAATGCACTCATTTTACTGCTTGCAACATTGAAAAACGTAAACACTTTGCATTGACGGTAATGCAAAAAGTGCAAATTCTGCAAAAGATAGAGATAGGTGCTACTCCTCGGTTTATAGCAGAATCATATGGAATTGTGATACAGTTGTGTATGATATACGGAAAAATAAAGAAAAGCTGTTGAAATTTTACAGCAACTGTGATTCTAACACCGGAAACCGAAACGGGAAATCATTGCATGAGCCGAAATTGGCAAACCTCGATGCTGTGTATATATAATACAATGAATAACATAATCAATTTATATATGTAATAATAATTCATATAATAAGTTATTGCAATAATATATATAATAATTTAATTAAATGTATCTAATATGCCTTATTTATTTTGCACTTTTAGTCTGAATATTATAATTTATCTTTTCTGTCCTGAAATCCACAAAATCCTAAAATCCGCACAACCTCTGGTCCCAAGCTTTGCAAATTTCTGGAATTCTACTGTACATGTGTAAAAAGCATCAATTATAAATGCGCTGAAATCAAATTTTCATTTGTTTCATTTGTCAAATTTTCATTTCATTTCATTTGTCATTCAGTTCTTGGTATGGATAGTATAGTTTTATAAACCAAAAAAATCTGAGCATAAATATTCTTCCCATTTTTAGTCTTTTAAAGTGTGTTTGTTTTGGTGTATTTGAGACTTTCTTTACCTTACTCTTTGTTCTGAAAGGTGAAATAACTTGAACGGTAGTTTTGATAAGCATTATTTACTAAACTACATTCATATTCTATGCAGAAATTTTAATTTAAATGCTTATAATCATTTCCATGAAAAATTAAACAAAAGTTGAATTTTTAGCAAAATATTGATGTAATTTTTTACTAAAAAGTTTTTGAATAATCTGGTTATATTTTGCAGTTAGTGAAATTAAGTGTAGTTAAATTTTTTATTCTGGGCAATAATAAAATTTTGATCTATATAACTGATTAGAATTTTAGGAACCGAGTAGTTTTTCGTTAACTTAAGGACATCTTTATTTTGAGACTAAAATAAGTATGCATAATAATAAAGACTAAAATAAGTATACATAGTAGTAAAATAGAGATTGTATCTGTATAAGTTAATCACTTAGCTCAAAGAAAAATATGCCTTAGAACATATAGTATATTTAGTAGTAGAAACATTGAACATATAGTTCAAGAAGTGTACTACATATTTCTCATACGGTGAAAATTTGTACCTCAGAATGGTTTTTCACAATTCGATTTAAATTAGTTTATTTTGAAATTGGTATTATTATTAGTGCATTTTATTTATTTTTGCATGTATTTTCACTTATTGATAAAACTAATAGTCACAGATTTTTGCCATTTGTATCATCGAATATTGTGAAGAAAATCATTTAAATAAAGCTTATTCTGAATCTCTAACATAATTAACTGTTTTTTGATAATTTTTTTAATCAGTTATATTTCTAATTTCAAACTGTGTAAACTATATACTGTATATGTTAAAAAATATAAAATAAAATAAGAATGTTAAAAAAGTTATTTTCTGATTTTCCGCACCCTCACCCAAACATCACAATCTCATTGGCAACTTTGGAGAGCATTTGTGGACTCATTGGTGACTAATTTTTCATCAAGCTAATACATTAAAGACAACAGCCATTTTCAAGATGGTGCCGCACTGAGTTCTATGCCAAAGCAGTCAATCAATAAATTTAAAATGACAAGAAACATCTGTAGTACAGCATGTACCTTTTGTACTGTTGTTCTTCCCATGTACCCAGTGATCTGTTTTCACATAAAAGAGCAGACTATCAAATAAGCTCCAGCATCATAGAATTTTGATTTTGGGCACTGATCAAACACGCATATGCACTGCACATACCTGAGTATCTTTTTGTACTGCTGTTCTCTCCATGTATACAGTGTTGCATAAATGCTTTTTGCTGATATATTGCTTTGCCTCCTGAATGTTTCTTCATGACTTTTTATTGGGGTGTGGATAATTAGAAAGTATCTGCCCATTCCCCCCCCCCAAAGAAAAGAAAGGAAAGAGGGGAAAAAAAAAAAAAAAAAAAAAGATAATAATTGCCCAGTCTCCATTACAAATGCACTAAAATGTTAAATACTTTTTTAAAGCTGTAACAATTTTCTTAATAATAGCTAAAGAAGTATGATCAAATGTAAAATCATGGCTAGCAAACATAAGAATTGTTTAGGCAAGGAGAAAATTTCAACAAAAAATAGACGTTATAATACCGAAATGGCACAGTCAGAGGGCCTTATTATTTATTTCTGCCTTAGTTTCTCTTTTATATTATATTTCACAATAAATGTCAAGATGCTGCCATGATGCCAGATGGCAAATGTTAACCATCATCCTTGGGACAAGGTGGAAGAAAGCATAGATCTGATGAATTAACAGATTTAAAAAGAAAATCTGAATTACGTCCAAAGGGGTGTTTTTTTCTCGTCTTGTGTGTTACCTTTATTTATTAAATATCACGTTCCTCGCACTTAAACCATAAAATTCAGTTCAACAGCAATATCACAAAATGATTATATCTTAAAAAAATTTTATACACAGTTCTGTGCACTGGAGATAAAAAGGTTTCTTTCATCCCCTGTAGAGTGTTGCCATTGCTAGCTTTTAAATCATTGAGTTTGATAATAAAACCAAATTCGGGATGCCCATTTTCGGTGGAGGATTATGTTATTCAAAATTCAATGGCTCTAGGTACCATTGATTTATCACAGTGCGAGAAATATACATACATTTATGCAGATTCTTCATTATTTAATTTCTTTAACTATAATGCAGGGCGATAATATTTGATGGCAACAATTTGAAAAGTGGACATTTATAGTGAACTAATGCAAAATGCCAAAACAAAAATAAGTAGCCCACCAGCGGCCAAGCGGTAAAGTCGCTGAACACTGGTAGTTCGGTCCGAGGTTCGAATCCCACGAACGGGCTGGCTGCATGGGCATTTTCGTGGTTTTTCCCATGTGTAACGTGTATACGAGTCAGTTCCATTAAAAAGTCTTCCACGAAGGCATCCCTTCCCTTAAGCAGATAGCCCTAGTGTGCTTTGCCATAATTAAATAAACCAAACCAAACCTTTAGGGCAAATCTGCATTATCATTGCCACTATTTCAGCATCTTTACAGCTCACAGTCATTTTGAATTGAAATTACTCTGCAATAACTTAGCAATAACTTATTTATATTTATTTGCTGTATATTTATCCTGATATGCTTGCTTTTAGTGTTAATCATTGAAAACTACATAGATTGGAATTTAAGTGGGAACTGAGTATATTTTCTTTTATCTGATATATCAGTAATCATCATTTTATGTCTGTGAGCTTAAAAAATACAGGTGTTTCAGACCAGTAAACTATCTTAAACAACCCTGTGTATTGTATTCTAACTGTTTGTAGTCTTTTATGACAATTAATGTTGTATTGATTAATTATACAGTCAAAAGTCCTTAATCCGGACTCGTTGGGACTTCGGCGATTCCGGATTATCCATTTTTCCGGATTATAGATCATCAGTTTAAATCTGGTAAAATGGCATGCAGAAATTATAAAATTAAAAATATGATAACGTAATTTATGAAATAAGGAGCAATTATGATCTAAAGGGTATCAAAATTTACGGAAAAAAAGCTTAATATTTATTTGTTTACTTTATTAAACATTTCTTTCAACGCGCGCATGCGTAAAGCATACATTTCGCATAGTCGAAATTAGAAAATTGCAACCAGAAAACAATTTGATGTGTATTCATGATATTTATAATGACGAGGAATATGATTTAAATCGTATCAAAGACGGAGTACATCGAGATGAAATACTACATTTAATAAATTATAAGCCGAATGAAATAAAAACATCTGCCCTGAAGGTATAGTGCTTACAGATAAACTTCCAGTTCATTGCGCGTCGCGACGTTCCTCCCCCTGCAGAGCAGCGTGAAATTGATAAACAGATTTTGGAATGGTTAGAGAAACAAAGGATATGCCTTTATCCATTTTTTGCAGCAATTCCACTTTTTGTTTGATGGACATCGAAACATGCTTTTGCTATGTAGATCCTTTGGCAGCTCCAAAATCGGAAATCCTTTTTCACATAATCGAAAGTTCAAGCTTACTTTTATAAAATTGCTCTATATGTCTGCAAAAACTAATAAGCCGGATCCAATTAGAAGATTAAGGAACAATGCAATCTGCAACATTAACTGAAATAAATAATTAGATAATTTTAGCTTAGCTTTTATCGTCCGTTATACATTAAACGCACATGCATAAATGCATATGCGCATGCACAAAGGTATTATGCACATGCGTATATGCATTATGCTTTTACACATGTGCAGAAAGTTTGTAGCTTTGAGGTCCGGATTATAGATCATTCCGGATTATGGACGTCCGGGTTAAAGACTTTTGACTGTATATTGTTACATTAGGATTGAAAGCAGCATATACCAGTATTTGAAAGTGGCATTCTTAGGCATATACCAACGTAGTAACTTTATTATTTCTCCACTGTGCTTTTTGTTTAGTGCTATGTTATTACAACGTACTATCATATTTTTAGCTGGGATTTTGAGGGTGGGTGGGTTACTATTTTAAAAATATCCATTTAATACATAAAACTGCATATTATTAACTCCTCCCTTTTTTAAAACATTTTTCACATATAAGCATATACTCTCCACAGTCAAGCCAGTAATATTTATATGTTTAATCATTTCTTTGTCTTTTTTAGGCACATACTATCATATACCTGTGTGTGTATGGCTTCTTGATTCCTACCCTTATAATTCCCCTATGTGTTATGTAAAGCCTACTTCAGATATGCAAATAAAAGCATCTCGTCATGTTGACACAAATGGACGGATATATTTGCCATACTTACATAATTGGAAACCTGTAAGTGTGTTTAAGCTGTCTTATCGTAAAATGTATATTGTGAAAAGATAAATTTAAACAATTTAAATTTTAAGAAACACGTATAAAAGTAAAAAAGCAAATTTAAAGCTAAAAAAATATTTAAAAAGATTTAATTCTCGAACTAATCTACAGTATCATTTATTATATTATTTTAATTTGCTAAATTAGTGAATTTATTTTCATATAATGGTTTTGCACTTGATTTGCTTATGCTTCTGAATTTAAATGATATTGTAGATTAGTTCGAGAGTTAAATCTTTTTAAATCTTTTATGTTTACACATTTTTTATATATATTTTTAGCTTTAAATTTTTTTAGCTTTAAATTTGCTTTTTTTAATTTTGGCTTTAAATTTGCTTTTTTACTTTTATACGTGTTTGTTAAAATTAAAATTTAATTTGTTTAAATTTAAATTTCATTCCTTGCAACAATGGTGCAAAGAATTATTTAATTAAATTTGTATTTAATTAAATTCATTTTTTTTCTTGTGAAAAGATATTTTCTAAATTCTTTTTACATTTTTAGGATGCTTCAGATTTACTTGGAGTTATTCAAGTTATGATTATTGTATTTGGGGAACAACCACCTGTGTATAGCAAACCAAAAATTCAAAATTCTACTCCCTATACTTCTACCCCATATCCTACTGATCCAGCAAGTAAGCATGAGCTGCATTTATTATCAAATTTAATATGCGTATTTTATATACATATGGTACATAAGCCCTCATTGTAATGATACAAAAAGTTATAAAGCCTATGCTTAAAGTAAAAATTTTAGTATGAAGGAAAAATAAGGAATAAATAAATCAAGCATATTTCTGTGTAGCATAAAATTCTCTTTTAATTAACTATCCACCAATGAAAAGCTGTTGTGAACTTATGTAATGCTCAAGCTATATGTCTATGAACTTATTCCTCTTTTCTTCAAATGAAAGTGCTTAAGTGCTCTCTTTAAAACCAAATGCATAATTTTATTTTTTCTCCGAAGAAAATATAAACAAATGCATTTATAGGTGACACAGCTCTAACTTTTTTAATTGCTTTCACATTATATTTTCAAAAAGATGCTGTTTTTAGGAACTTAAATTCTCAATTGTATGCTTTCTGTGTTTATATAACTATCCCACAATTTTGCTGTTCAAAATTTTCAAAATAGATGTTTTTGTCTAAGTGTTTAATATTTGTTGTTGGGTTTCAACCAAGGATTGAATATCTGATTAGATAAGCACATAAACTGAATGCTAGCATATGTAAACCATGTTTTGTATTCAGTATTGTAAATTTGTTGCTCTGTAAAAATTGGGAACAAATGCATTTTAGATCAAACTATTAAGATACACAAGATATAAAAGTAAAAATTAGCAGATGTTGATAGTACATAATTTAATGTGCTTTAGAATAATTGTTCTTCTAGTGTTGCTGAAACAGTTAGGAAGTTTTTCAAAATTTGTATTAAAGGATAAAATGACAGCAAGTGCTTTTCATGAAAAAAAAAAAAAAAAAAAAAAAAAAAAAAAAAAAAAATTTATTATGAGATTTGCCTACTACTGGTGTGAATGTAAACTTAACATTTCTTTGCCATGCTATCAATTATCAGTCAGTTTATCAGACATTTCAGTAAGCAAAGTACATACACAGGCAAAAAAATGTAAGAGCAACTCCTGGTAGTTGTAGCAACTGAGGGCTGCTTTCTTGAAATTTTAGACTAAGTAACTAACTTAATTCCATAAACTAATGACATTGTGAGTAACTCATTGGTCATCTCAGCCTGTGATGTAACCTTCCATCTAATTGTTCACAATTCTAATTATTGTCATTATCCTAAGTAAGTAAGGTACAGTTTGACCATGGCAGTTGCAACCATAATTACAAATATTCACACCGTTTATTCACAAAATAGTGTGGATGGGCATGAATCATGCAGTAGAGATTTTTTGCATCCTTATTCTTCTGCTCTTTAGTTTCACAGTGTTCAGAGATAATTAACTTTTAAAGGCAGAAAATTACTTTTAAGTAATCTGAGATGATACACTGATCATCATTCGTAATTAATTGTTTCGTTACATTATGTTTAATATTGTGTATTTATTTATTGCTTAGAATACGAGTGCTTTTGAAGCTTAACTTTGCAAGAGATTGATAATTTTATGATAAAATGTAATAAAGAACTATTATTATATAAGAATTATTGTTATAAATATTTAATTATGTTTTATTGTATAATGTTCTTTATTACAGTATCATTCCAATGAATTCTATTATAATAATTTTACAATAATAAAAAATCAGTGTAATGATACTGTAATTAATAATTATTATATATATCTTTTTCGTCTTTGAGCTTTTAAAAAAAAAATTCTTAATGATTAGTTATAATAATAATATAAGAAATTAATATTATAGTTATTTAAATAATTGTACTGTAATTAATAATTATTACAATTCTTTTTGATTTAAATCTATATGTATTGTTATATGTGTTAAAAAAATGGAATTTATTTTAGAAAATAAAATTGTGTATGAAAGAACACAATATTCACAAATGTCATCTCAACACACAAATACACGTAACATCACACACAATGAACACAAATCACAGATGGATCTGGGGAGATCCTGCTCAAATAGGGTGGAAACTTGTTGACCATTTTTCTACTGCAAAATGAATGCTTTTGGTTAAAAATATGGTTCTATGATTTTTAGTGACCTTATTGTTCAAAGTGAGCAACAAAGCAAGCGATGTTCCCATAAAATTCATAGAATATGAAAAAAATTAAGTGTTCTTAGTTTCCGGGTTCCAAATCAATTGGAATTTTTAGCATTTATTTCTGTGAATATGAACTGGAGCATGTAAAACAACTGATGACAGAATCACCCGATAGCACGAGGACTTTCCCTCTTTTGGTAGCAATTCCCCCTTTCTGACAAAGAGAGAACACTCATGTGTCCTTCAAATTGCAGCTTATTAATATCCCTTTTGAGTGATTCTAAGTGTTTTGATAGAATGCTAGGAAAGGTTGTATTTGCACTGGTTAAAATGTAGAAGTTTTTATCATTTGTAGTGTTTCAGTTCTGAAATCAGGAGCTTCAGTTCAGAAATGTGTTTATGCGCACCAATTTTTTTATGCTGTGGAGTATTGTTTCTCAAGTATAGTCTTGCAACCACATACATAACAGCTGTAATTTGTCACAAGCATATATATATATATATATACAATCAAATACCAAAAATCCGCCGACCTGAAATCTGCCAACTCCTGAAATCCGCGTTGCATCTCAAAATATAAACATTCGGGTTATAGGTTCCGGAAACCGCAACATTGAGTACGAAATATCGAAGAAAAAATACTTACCGAATAATAATGAGTCGTAACGGAAATACCAAATTATTGACATCATGATAAAAGTTTTTTCTCCTCTGATCTGCATCGAGGTAAGAAAGCAGACGATTCACTCAACTCTTCTTTCAAGTTCACGACTCACATTGTTGTATTTTCTGATCTTTGTTATTTCAGGAGATTATTTAGTGCTGCCTTTCTTTTTATCCATGTATTTTGTGGATAAATTAAGAATATTTTTAATTTCAGCCCTTTTTAATACAACTACAGATAAGAAACACACTCATGATTTTACTGCTTGCAATGTTGAAAAATGTAAACACGTTGCATTGACGATAATGCAAAAAGTGCAAAGTCTTCAAAAGATGGAGACAATATTATGATTTATCTTTTCTGTCTTGAAATCCGCAAAATCCTAAAATCCACACAACCTCTGGTCCCAAGCTTTGAGGATTTCTGGACTTCTATTGTAGTAATTATTCAGGTGAAGAATTTTAAAAAGTATTGCAATAATAAGCAAACATAGCAATTATCAGCAGTTAATTGGTGTTTAAAATTAATTAATTATCACTGGCAGATATATGTAGTAATATAACAAGAAAAGAGTGCTTTAAAACTTTTCATGACCTTCTAAGAATGGCCTCTCAATTCGCAGTTTGGAAGTTGCTACTGTAGACGGAAAAGTATTTTATTTCTTAGCTTATTGAAGACAGTGCATATACTTTACATACTTTAGTGCATATACTTTTCTTAGCTTATTGAAGACAGTGCATTTACTTTTTTTTGTGTGCATACACTTGACAAGATTTTGTGTTCATTTGAATTTTCATTGATACATTTTTTGGTTAAATAATTGTTAAATATAACTTTCTCTTTCTGATGATATATACTTAAGTTATAATTATCATTGTTTAAAATCTTCAGAATTTTTGTGCTCCTGGAAGCTGTAATTGATTGCATTTTAAGCTTTATGTTCTTTTGTGAAAGAGAGAATATTGTTAAATATTAATGATTAATCACTTGCAGAATTTTGTTTTGTCTCCTAATGATAGTAAATCAGATGATGAAATCTGACGTATAAAATAAAATTGGTGTTACGTTAACAATATCTAGGAAAGATTATCAGACTTCTGTATTTCTCAAAGAAAAAAATAGGAAAAGAACAATGTTAACTATTTCTTTAAATGCATGTTGGTTTGAATGCAAAAGAATTTGTTGGTAAATTCCTGCATTGTTTGTGTGATAAAGTAGCAGTGCTTCTCTAAGGGTGGGTTTGAATGCAAAAGAATTTGTTGGCATATACCGGCAGTTGTTTATGCGGTTAACTGGTGTCACAGGACTATTTTGAATTTTTTTTTAAGATTCCCCCCCCCCCCACTTCCACCATTTCTTATTGAAGAGTTAGCCTGCCTGTGAATAATACTGTGTTGTTTCATTTGATGATTCATAAAATTTTTCTTGATCACCAAACATTTTCATATGGCTGACCAGTGACTAAATGGCTAAATTTGCAGAATAATTCATTTGTCTCATAACCTGTTCTTTCGGCCAAATGATATTTCTTGTTTTTCCTTGTGTGTAGCACAAATTTGTTTCCGCTGAAGTCGACCACAAAGGTTATATATGCAACATTCTTAGCAACATTTCATTTGCTAAGAATATACCGTATATACCCGCGTATAAGTCGAGATATTTTGGACAAAAAAAAAAGACTTCAAAGTGGGGGGTCGACTTGTACGCGGGGCCATAAAAAATTAAAAGAATCGGAAGTTCAAAAATTTCTTTATATAATGCAGTTGTTTTCTTCCCACACTCAAATTGGATGACTTATCAAATAAGTCACTTACTTGAAGTAATTTCATGACTTAAATTATGTGACGAACTAATCACAGAGTTTCATACTTCAACTAGAGTAAGTTTCGATTAAACCAAAGAATTTTCGGCCCCCGAACAACTGATCAATATCGAGCAATAAAAAAGTTTCGCCAACACGCCAAGAAAAGAGAAATGCAGATAGCTTTTATGTAGGTATAAGTCTTTATGATAGTTATTGTTCATTCATGAAATACTTTTGTTAACAGGCATACACGTCAAAATTTAAAAAAATAGCCCACGCAATAACTGAACAGTTTTGAATATTTCTTTTAACTTTTAAAAAGGGAAAATGCAGATAGATTTTATGTACGCGAATGGATATGTTGGGGACGCTTTTGCTATGTTCTATTCTACTATGAGTTCTATGAAATGTTTGGCGAATCTGACCATGAATCGGACGTTGAAGGATTTTGATTTTGTTTATTTACCAAGGTATTTTTTATCGTATATTTACTTTTCTTTCTCAGATGATTTTGAATAAATGTAGTACTTAAAAAAAAATTTTCGACGTTTCTCGATCGATTTCAGAAGTGGAGGATTGACTTATACGCGGGTTTATTATTTTCTACGAATTTTTCATGTCGAAGTGTGTGTGTGTGGGGGGGGGGTCAACTTATACACAGTATCGACTTAAAAAAAATTTTTTCGACGTTTCTCGATCGATTTCAGAAAAGGGGGATTGACTTATACGCAGTATCAACTTATACTGCGGTATTTTATACGGTATTTTATTTGCTTCTGTAAAGTATTTTATATTCATCAAAATGTTATGCATTAGTATTTATTATGAAGTCAAAAGTCTTTAATCCGGACTCGTCGGGACTTCGGCGATTCCGGATTATCGGTTTTTCCGGATTATAGATCATCAGTTTCAATCTGGTAAGATGGCATGCAGAAATTATAAAATGAAAAATATGAAACCGTAATTTATGAAACAAAGAGCAATTATGATCTAAAAGGTATCAAAATTTACAAAAAAAAAAAAAAAAAAGCTTTTTATTTATTTGTTTACTTTATTAAACATTTCTTTCAACGCACGCATTCGTAAAGCATACATTACACATAGTCGACATTAGAAAATTGCAACCAGAAAACTATTTGATATGTGTTCGTGATATTTATAATGATGAGGAATCATATCAAAGACGCTTTCAATCATATCAAAGACGGAGTACATTGAGATGAAATACTACATTTAGTAAGGAATTATAAGCCGAATAAAATAAAAACATCTGTCCTGAAGATAGGATAGTGCTGCCAGATCAACTTCTAGTTCATTGCGCACCGTGACGTCCCCCCCTCGCAGAGCAGCATGAAATTGATAAACATATTTTGGAATGATTAGAGAATCAAAGGATATGCCTTTATCCATTTTTTTGCAGCAATTCCCCTTTTTGTTTGATGGACATCGAAACATGCTTTCGTTTTATAGATCCTTTGGTAGCTCCAGAATCGGAAATTCTTTTTGAAATCGAAAGTTCAAGCTTACTTTTATAAAATTGCTCTAACAGTCTGCAAAAAATAATAAGCCGGATCCAATTAGAAGACTAAGGAACAACACAAGCTGCAACATTAACTGAAATAGATAATTAGATAATTTTAGCTTAGCTTATACCGTCCGTTATACATTAAACGCACATGCATAAACATATTATGCGCATGCGTAGACGCATATGCGCAGTATTATGCGAATGCATGAACGCAATATGCGTTGACGCATGTGCAGAAAGTTTGCAGCTTTGAGGTCCAGATTATAGATCATTCTGGATTATGGATGTCCGGATTAAAGACTTTTGATGGTATTTAATTTTTTTGATTCATAGTATTTTGTATCTGAATTTTTATTAATGCTTTAGGAAGTGTGTGTTTTTATCGTTAATGTAGCAAATGTTTCATAATTTCAACTCAAATTTGAACAATAAAATTAGCCGTAATAAGCTTGTAAAATGTTAGCTTTTTATAAGTCAATTTTATTTTTCACATGAAATGCAAAGTCTCTTTTTGGGAGGGTGCAGGAGAGACCATGCTTATATACATATCGTATATTGTGAATTAAGGCTTTGTTTGATAGGACAGAAAGTATTAAAGTATTCTTCAGAGTTCTGTAATAAATTATATTATGTGTGTAGTATATTATCTTTTCTTTTATGGATAATTTTTTATTAAAGCTTTTGAGTAAATTATGCGAGTAATTTGTTTTATTCACTTTGCAAGCTTTATATTTTTTATAACTGATATTTAAATCATACCAGTCTGAGAAAAATTGTATTTAAGTTGCAACTGCGTTTCTTTTATTGCTTAAATATTTTTAAAACTTATTTTATCTCCTTTTGCATCATTTAATTGATACATGGCTACAGGAGTGATTACCATTCATCATGGAAAACTGTGTAAGTGATATTTAGGAAATATAACAAATATACAGTGTGCCAGCACATTTTCCTTACACTTCTTATGAAAAGATTTTCAAACAGTTACTCTTTTTCACAGTGCAACTGTGCTCTCTGTTATTTCTGTTGCTGTCTTCCTTCATTTGCACAGTTTTTCACAGGCACTGAATTTTTTTATTTGATTTTTGCTACCTTAAGTCATAATAAATGTTCTACTAATCAAATTAGTGTGTGTTTGCTCCTAAAAAATAAATTACATGCTATGTGACAAAAATTTTGATATGAGTAGCAGATAGGGCTATTCTTGCCATCGTTTTTTGCAACTGTTAGGCTAAAGCTTTAGAGTGTATTGCGTATGATTAATTATTTGCCTTGTGATTTAATTTTTAACAATGCATGGTGTACTTAGAAATAAAAATGATTGATATGTGAACTCACTGCACTTGGATCATATGCTTGATCTTTTTTTTCCCCAATATCAAGATGCCAGTGAGTGATATTCATTAGTGCAAAAATGTTTTAACTTTTATAAATATATTTAATTTCCATAAACTTAACAGTAAATACAAATAATCAAGGACTCGAAAAATAGGCTTTACAAGGTTTTGTAAGCACAGTTTTCCATTAATGCATTCAGTGAGTTGAATTAATATTTTGTCTCAAATAAATGCTTTAATAAAACTTTATAAGTTTCATAAGAAGCAATCATTTTAAATGATTAACATTCTTGAAAAACTGGCTTAAAATTAATCTTTGGGTAACATTATTAGCTAAGAGCTGAATGAGGTGACTCTGTCTGGCTTCTCTAGTTTTCATAGTAGGTCAATAATTAACATAAAATGTTTTGTTGGAAAGCTGAAGAAGCATTCTGTCAAACTAAAGAATATAGAAATGTTAATTTTATGTCTGTTAATTTCAAACTATTATTAATGAAATTATCAGCTTTACTTTTCTTTTTAAAGGCATTTGTAATTATTGAGGCACAAGCAGTAAAAGTAATGGGGAAATTCAAATGAATGAATGGCTATAAATTTGAGTGAGACTAAACTGTGAGTACAATAACCAATATCTATTGAGAGAAAAGCACATTTGCAACAATAGAACAGTAGGTCTAATATATTCTTTTGTTGTTTTATTCTTTTTTTGTTTAACATTTGATACATATTATATATGTAATTTTTTTGGGGGGGGGGGAAGTTTGAACTTGTCGTAATGCAAACATGACTTGTATTTCCATTGCTTAACACAATGTGTAGATATACACTGAATTTGACTTGTTCCCCACTTTTTTTTACCTAATATATAAGGGGCATTCAGATGAAAGTGGGATTGTTGTAATAACTCCGCCATTTGAAGAGAAAGATAACTGCACATGCACCTGTAGAGGGCACAAAGTTCTGGGATTGCATGTGATGTTGTTAGATCTCGCCAGATGCATGTGCGATAGCATTGGAGCACATTAAAAGGCATTGTTCGCATCATGGAAATGTGCAATTTTTAACAGCGGGAATTACGAGTGCTTCTGAAATTTTCATCGAAAGCAAACTGTGTATGAAATGCAGATTGGTATTCCGATGGTATACAGATTTTGGTAGTGGAAGAAGCAGTACTGACAACAGGCCATAACCTGACCAAGTGCATGTGGTGATTACCCAAGAAGCAGTTGCAGATGTGGACCGTCTCGTGAAAATGAATCGGCGAATCACCACTTGAGAAATAATGTATGAATTGTCTTTGAGCATAGTAAGTGCACACAATACTGCGTGAAAGGTTGTGATACCACAAGGTATGTGCACAGTGGTTGCCAAAACATTTGACAGAGGAGCAGAAGATTCATTGCATGTCTGTTTCCATAAAATACCTTATGCGGTACCACAAAATGGGGAACCAATTCCTCTCAAGTATTATTGCCACTGATGAAACATGATGCCATCACTTTGATCCAGCCACCAAAAGCATGAGCATGGAATGGCAACACTTTTCATCCCCATGCCCAAAAAAGCCTCACACATCCACTAGAGCTGGTAATTCATGCTAATATCCTTCTTTGACCTGAATGGCCCACTACTGTTGGAGTGGCTACCTATGGGCATGTACTGTCACTGCTGCCACATACTGTGCTACATTGCAGAAACAGAGACAGAATATCAAGAAACCGCTGATGTGGCATGCTGTCACTCAGGGTTATCCTCTTGCATGATAATGCTTGTCCTCATGTGGCTGTGGCATGCCAAACATTTTTACAGTAATTCCGCTGGGAGGTTCTTTAACACCCTCCTTACAGCCCGGACCTCTTGCCATGTGACTACATCTTCGGTACACTCAAGAAGTCTCTGATGGGATGTCGATTTGCCAATGATAATGATGTCGAAGCTGCCGTTGAAAAATTGGCTCCACAACCAACCCCGGAGCTTCTTCACCCAGGTATCCATCTTGTCATTGACTGCTGGGACACTTGTTTCAACTTACAAGGTGTCTAGCCTGTCTGTTATGTCTGTATTTCATCTTTCTTTTGTATACTAATTTATATTAATATCATTAAACCATTTCTGAAACTGACTGTAGTATCACTTTCATTTGAACGACCCATATACGTACTAGGAGGCTTACTCATGCTTTTTATGTCATGCTTGATATACATGTATATATGGGATGTTTCCATAGTTCTAGGAATTGAACTGCAATTCAGTTTGTAGAATTTATAGGCAATAATATCGGTCAGAGACATGTCTTGACATGTTTATGCCAATGTCCCATGGTAGTCTGATTCAGTTATTTAACTGATATAGGCACATTTTTTTTTAACACTGTTTTTGCAACCATGGAAGATGCAAAGAGCAATAATTTTTTGTTGAAAGTGGGTCTAAAAGCTTCAGAAATTGTTCAGTATTTGTTTCCACGTTTTAAAAAAACCTTTATGAGGTGTTTGCTTTGAAAGTTTAAGTATGCCATAAGAAGAGAGAGAGGAGACACTGAAAAAGTTCTATGAGACTAAAAAAAATTAATTTTTTACTGGCTAAGTATATTAAATTAAATGTGGAGTATGTTAAAAGTTTAAGTATGCTATAAGGAGAGAGAGAGAGAGGAGACACTGAAAAAGTTCAATGAGACAGCTTAAAATTTTTTTTACTGGCTAAGTATATTAAATTAAATATGGAATATGCTGAAAAACTGCATTGTAATACTGATGGGAGGAACTGTGCCTGAAGTCTTAGAACTTAAGAAACATCATTCATACATATCATATATCTGACTCAAGTTTCATATGCTTGAGAGATAAAATATATTAGAATCGTGACGTACCTGTTCTTTAACATGACTTGGAATTGAACATTAATGGCCCACTACTGTTGGAGTGGCTACCTATTTGCATGTACTGTTGCCGCTGCCACATACTGTGCTACATTGCAGAAATAGACTTGTTATTAGTCTATTGTTAGACCAGGAACTTATCCTATTAGTATCAAAGTGATATCTCATTTGCCTTAATAATCACTTAAATATGACAAAATTGTATCTTTTTATTTGACTCTTGAAAATTTTAATTGTAGACATTTTTGTTTTTATATGAAATTATTATGTCACACATAATTTTCTGTATTATGTATCTTTCTGCATATTATCTTTTATGTTTCTTTTGTAAAACATTTTAAACAGTACCAATGCAGTTTTTTCTTAAATATTATTATAAACTCTTGTAACACAAAAAAGAATTTTTGAGCATAAACCCCAGACATAAGTAGAGAGATAGAACAGCAAAATAAATGCTTATCTACTCTTTCTGCTGACTTATTGTATTAAGAGTTATTTTCTAAATTGATACTGCGAATAACATTAAAGGTAGAATTGGTTACACACAGTCATATACATACATATAATGTTTGTTCTGAATAGATTATGAAACTACTTCATGGAAAATTTTGACATTAAAGTGTCTTAAATGGAGTCTTTTTGTGTTATTACATTGTAAGAACCATGCATTTATTATCCAAACTTGACAAGTGTTGCCACTGCATGAAACATAAAATCTTTAGTTTAACCTCCATGCAGCCTTGCACAAAGTGTAGCTGTTTGGCAGAGCACAAGTTCTTTAATTATCCTGTAATTTAAAAAAAGGAAAGCAATTTTACAGCAGGAAATTTCTTAATAATTTAAATCTCTTTTTTTATTCTTTTATAATCTGACTGATGTAGCCTATCAGCTGCTAGGAGGTAAAACTACTGAACGTTGGTAATTTGTGTGAGTGGGCTGGCTGCATAAGTTTTTGTGAATTTCCATGTGAAAGGCAGCCCAATTTTCTTTAGAAAGTTCTTCATATGGAATCTCTTCCTCTGGGCAGATAATGCCTGGGGGCTAAGTATTCCAATACTAGTCAGTAATCTAAATATTCAAATCCAATCTAATTCATATAATTTAAAATAGTTAATTTATAATAAATATGATTCATAATTTTTATGAAAATTTGCAAAAATATTGAAGTTAATCAACACATTTAATGCATCATATATAATATATACTTTGGAACAATGTCCTTTGCTTTTTAAAATTTCTTTTACATTAGACTATCATTGCTTGCACCTTGTTACTTTTGCTTTGTTTAGCTGCTTATATTCATGTAAATTAAAATATGATGTATACTTTTTGTTCCTTCTGCTTGTAGTAAGAAATGTTGGATTATTATAATATTAATAATAATCTAATTTAAAATCCAGTATATTATAAAAAATACACTATATGAATAGACAGTAGCTGAAAATATAAGGAAAATAAATATTATATAATTAACATTATGAAAAATATCAAAATACAGAAAAAAATTGTAAATTTTTTTGTTTGGTTATAAATTTTTATTTAATCAGTAGATTTTCTTTATCATTAGATCATACTGTCATTTATAATTAGATTTCATCAACATTGTTTTCTTAGCTCTGTTATGTGCTGTACTGATCTTTTATACTTCATTTTTCCTTTTTATATCGTTATTCAGAAAAATGTTTTAAGTTGTAGTCTTGATGTTGACTTTCGAGTTAGGTTTCATCTCAAATAAAATTCTTGAAGATGTAAAAAGCAGGTTTGATAAATTAGGTTTAAATGTTTAAGATGTGCTATGTTGTTGAAAGTAGAATTTTTGCAGCATATGAGGAAATTTGTAGGCTCATTTCAATAGCATAATTTGATATAGATCACACTATAAATGAAAAATGTAATGAGCTATTTATTTTTGTTAAAAAACTATTGAAATTCTGGATTATTTCTTATTTGTAATTGTAATTTTTGTATATGCATTTAAGCATGCTTTAAAGTATCATTTCAAATACATTCTACTATTTCTATTTAAAAATTTATTAAATGCTATTTTAATGTTCCAGCAAGATTAGATATTTATCATGTCTTAACTTTTTTCACCTTTTCTAAATTAACAAAAAGATATGTTCTATATAGATAGATATAAGTGTACTTGTTCTTTAATTAAGTTTACTATCTGACAAGTTATTGATCTTTCAATTTTTGATATTTCAGGTTTCATGCCTATGCCAAATGTTGCCACAACATACCCTCCGTATCCTCCTGTTCCAGGTGGTGGGCCTGTTCCATACCCTGCTGTGTCAACAGCATACCCTCCTTACTCTGGTTAGTTCAAATTGCAGTGAGAGTAGGCCTGTTTCTGAATATCATGCTTGTGTTTAAATTTAAATCACTTGAATTGGTATTATTTTTATTTTCTGAACATAGATTCTTTGCATTAATTATTTCAAGTATGTTTTGTTTTGACTACTGTCATTTGATAGTGGATATGAATGCTCTCAAATTTTAAAATTTTAACTCGTATCTTATAATTCTTTAATTTTAAGATGCCCTTTTTTCCTGATAAACATCTCTTAAAGTGAGATACGTTTTAAAATCAAGGGCTATTAGACTTGCTGTAACTTTTCCATTTTAATCATGTCACACAACTATTTGTTTTCTTGTTTTTTCAAGAAATATTGCTGCACGAATTCTCTGTATGGTTTACAAAACAATGTGTTATATACTACCCAACATAGAAAATGCAGCATAAAGAAGGAGTGGCCAGAAAGTGATGAAATTCGGATATCAGAGAGAGACAGCAACAAACAATAAGTAATCTTTATTTCAAAATGTTATGCATAATGCAGAGCGAAAACAGTGTTCAGCTCTTTAGGTTGTAGGACCGACCACCTTGGACGTTGTTACATGAAGCAACTCGTCTAGGTACAGAGTCAGTGAGACTACGGATGTTGTCTTGAGGAATGGCTCTTCAATTCCTATCAACTATTTGCCACAATTCATCTTCTGAACATGTCAATGGCAGGATCAGCAAATGGCATCCAATCACATCTCAAATATGTTCAATTGGTGAGAGATCAGGAGAGAACGGTGGCCAGGGAAGCATCGGTACACCTTGCAGAGCATGTTGGCTGATGCGAGCAATGTGTGATCGGGTATTATCCTGCTGATAAAGTTCATTGGGCACTCTCTGAAGGTAGGGAAGTGTCACCGCTATAGCACATCATACACATATTTTTGGGCAATCATAGTGCCCTGAATACAAAGTAGAGGTGACCTGGAACCGTGCACAGTTGTGCCCTAAACCATGATGCTGTTTTGTCGCGCAGTGGGCATTCCACAATTGCTGCTGGATTGGACCTGTCTCCACATCAATGCCCCACTCGTATGTGACAACTATCATTGGAGAAACAGAAGCGTGTCTCATCTGAGGACAAGGCCCTGTGCCATTCCGTCACCCATATCTCTCGAGCCCGGTACCATTACAGATGTTGCTGCCTGTGGTCAATGGCAGTCTTCTTAATGGATGACATGAGTGCAGGCTACTATCCATCAATCAACAACAAATGGTTTTGTTTGATATGGAAATACCAGGGTGTCTTGAACATGCTGCAGAATGAATGTAGAAGTGGCTTGCGCATGCACCACCAATTGTCAACGGATGCATCGATCCATGGCTACACTCTGGCTACACTGGCACCCCTCAAACTGGCCACATTTCCTTGTTCCAACAATCATCGCCACAGTTCCAACCATCACTGTGAATGTGTCGAGGTGTGTGTCAGCTGAGATTTGCCATACGGACCAACCTGCCCTTCTCAGTCCGATAACCATGCTCCTCATAAAATCGCCTGTCTGCTGGAACTACCTCTGTTGACAATGATTTGGTATTCACTATTATTACACACATTCTCTGAGACAAGAACAAATTTTCTATGATGATTTCCCTAGCAGAAATAACATCACAAAAATTTAACATTTGGCAGATTCTTTCCCGTATATCTTCTTCATGCACTGGAAAGCTGCACTTTACTTAACTCGATGATGTGCATTTTCTGAACACAGATTCCCTGAATTCCCTGCATTTTCTGAAAACTTAAATTTGCATAATTTTTGGGCCACTCCTTCTTGGTGTTGCATTTTCAATGTCATGTAGTGTATAATATAGAAGGTAAAGGTGACTTAAAAGAACCTAAATTGACTTTAAATGCAAAGTGGGGTCTGATATTAAGGTGTAAATATTAAAAGGCAATAAAGAGGTGTGTTCTGTTTTGATTTGGAAGATTCATGCATTATCATAAAGAAGTCTGGAATATTTGTTTCCATGGCAACACCACAAATGCAATAATGTGATCAGTTTCTTTGGTTTTAATCAGGTTCACGGGCAGTAGGTTACGTATCGTGATAATACCAATAAATGCTCATCTAATATTACAATATTATTATCTAATAATTTCATAAACTTGCCAATACATTTAAATGCAATTTAGTCATACATTAAAATTCAAAATATTTAATTAATTTAGATGCTTTCATTCAGTGTGATATTTTGTTTAAACTGCCCCTTAGATTGGATTTATTCCAATTAATCCACCAAAATTATTATTAATTTACATTTTGTATTCTTTAACAAAGAATATACTCTGACAACATGCAGATCTTATTCTGATTTTGCAGTTTTCAGTGACAGTAGGTTAGAAATTCAGAAAAATCAAAATAATTTTATTTGATGTAATGAAAAAAATCTTACAAACCCTGATAAGCAAAGTTAAGAAGGGAAAAGTTTGTTTTCCATTTGAATGTCCATATCGATCTTTTAAAGGAAGAAGAAGTGGAAAATTCTATGTTTATTTTAGACTATTTTGATTTATTTACCAATAAATTTAAACAAGGATAAATTATTAGTGAATGCCATTTCAGAATATTCATTTAATCAGTCTATGTGTAATATGCAAAGATAAAGTTTAGTCTTATTTTTTTATTATTATTTATCAAAACTGCAAAATACTATTACTTATTTCTTTGCAACAAAACTCAGTTTATATTAACTGTTAATTGCAACTTTTGCATAGTGTATGTTCTATTTAATGTTATTTATGTGTATGATAGTTTTATGAGCAAGAATTGTATGTTAATTGAATGAAAACACTATACAGTCAAAAGTCGTTAATTCACACACCCATAATCCGGACCTCAAAGCTAAAAACTTTCTGCGCATGCACCGCGTTGACACCTGCGGATAGGCGATTACGCGTGCGCGTAAGACCTTTTACGTCTGCGCATATGCATGTGCGCAAGTGCAGAATACGTTTTCGCGTGCGTGTTTTATGTATAACGGACGGAATAAGCTAAAATTATCTAATTATCTATTTCAGTTAATGTTGATGATTGTGTTGTTCCTTAATTTTCGAATTGGATCCGGCTTATTATTTTTTGCAGACTGTAAGAGCAATACTATAAAAGTAAACTTGAACTTTCGATTATATCAAATAGAATTTTCGATGCTGGAGCTCCCAAACGATCTACAAAATGAAAGTATGTTTCGATGTCCATCAAACAAAAAGTGGAATTGCTGCAAAAAATGGATAAAGACATGAAGAAGGTGACAGAGAGGTTAGTGAAAACGAAAAAATTTCGATTGACAAGTTAGTCGGTATTCTCGGCACAGCAATTACTTAACTTGAAAAGCGGAACTTTGTAACTGAACAAGAAATTATGTCTGTTTATAGAATTAAAGAGAAAGTATTATAACATAAAACGAAGCAACTTAAACAACTTACATTGAAAGAAATGTTTAATAAAGTAAACAAATAAATATTAAGCTTTTTTTTTTGTAAATTTTGATACCTTTTAGATCATAATTGTTCTTTATTTCATAAATTACGGTTTCATATTTTTAATTTTAGAATTTCTGCATGCCATCTTACAAGATTTAAACTGATGATCTATAATCCGGAAAAATCGATAATCCGGAATCGCCGAAGTCCCGACGAGTCCAGGTTAACGACTTTTGACTGTATAAGACAAATTTTATAATCTCTGTTTAACTGCAGTAATTTGTTGAAACTTGTTTTCCAATAGTAATATAATCTAAGAATAACCTAAAATTCTTGTAGGTGGCTATCCTGCAGCCTCTGGCTTCAGTTATGGTAGTTTTAATGCTGCCACTGGAGGTATGCCATCAACAAACAGTTATCCTGCTAACTCTGCCACCCCTCCTTATCCAGCAACAACTGCATCCAGTATCACTCAGCAAAGGGGAATGGGTACAATTACTGAAGAGCATATTCATGCTTCTCTTTTATCAGCTGTTGAAGATAAGCTGAAGAAACGCTTGCGGGAAGTTTTAGCTCAATCCCAGGTATATTACTGTAATGATTATTATTTTTATGTTTTGAATAGCTATTAATTGTGAAAGCACATTAATGACAATTTACTGTAAGAATATCAGTATTTGATGTTTTTCCTATTAGAAAATGGGCTATATCAGTTTCAGCAAGTTGAGAAGAATTTTATCATAATGCTGTATTATAAAAATCTTTAGCTATTTTGTTGGCCCAGGTGTAAGATCTCATGTTTTCCTTAAAACACTATTCTAAAACATAAATCCATATTATATGTGCAGCCTAACTCTTTTTAAGGGGTCTGTTAAGATGATATGTCACCTGGCTGTTAATTTTTGTATTAAAGGAATCATATTTGTTAATTTTACTATGAGGTAATTTTTATATTAAAGGAATCATATTTGTTAATTTTACTATGAGGTAATTTTTATATTAAAGGAATCATATTTGTTTAATTTTACTATGAGGTATAATATTTTGATCATTTAGCTACCATTTTTTGTAGAACAGTGGTCAACAAACTCATTAGTCAACAGAGCCAATTATCAGCAGTTCAACTATTGATATCTCTTTTAAGAGGCACATTTTTTAAACTTAAATTATATAGGAATTGTATCATTTTGAACTTCTGGAATTTTTCGAAAGAAAGTCTCAGCCAGTTTGGCCATATACTGATAAATTTCAAGAGTTTTGAATTTGTAGTGCATGAACAAGTTCCTAATGAACCACCAGCAGTTCACCACTTCCCAAAGTATTTTATTTTGAGCAGTTTGGAGCTTCTTCATAGAACTTTTACAGGCATAAGTCAGAATGGTCTTGTAAATGAGTGTCTTGTTTTCAGTAGAAAGAACACTGTTTCGAGCTATTAGAGGAGCAAGTATAAGTTTATGCAATTGGAGCTTGGCAAGAATTTGTGCGGTGTGTGGGGACCAAGAGAGCCAGTAGTCAAGAATAACACCTAAATATTGGGCCTGCTTAGTAGTCAGTCATAAAATGAGTGTGTCGCATCGAGGCAGGGACACATTCAAACACAGATGTCAGTGTTATTCTTTTAGGTACAGTGGTACTGAAATCAGTACAATGGTACATTAATCAATCCATCAATAAAAATTTTACTCGAATCAGTACGATGGCAATTTTAACTTGATATACCAAATAATGTAAAAATGAGAAATTTTGTGTCAAAATATCTGGTTTTGAAGCTTTAGACGTTTCCAATTTGATTTTTTTTTTTTTAAATTTAATATCATATGCAACCCCAGCATCGTTTATGTATTTTATGTTGCCTAAATTCAGTTGCTAGGAAAATTTTTGTATCAGACACTGGAAAAAGCTTCAAATTTGACAGGTCTAGAAGCTAAAAATCCTGATATTTTGAAACTAAATTTCATTTTTACGTTATTTGGTTTCTCATTCAAGTTAAAATGCCAGCGAATGGTATATTAGAATTTCATTAGTTAAAATTTGGCATATGATAGTTACTACAACAGCACAATTTGATGTATAATTAATACAGTCAAAATGCCGAAATCGCTACAAAAAAAATTCTTTAGAATAATATTCGCAGATATATTTTCTGTTGTTTTCATGCTTGTGTAAAATTTGATAGCCTTTGTGTTGTATTTTTAAGATTTTCTTGCTTTTACGTGTGCAAACACTCATGACTATTTTGTGAAAGAGCCACAATTTGCCGACCACTGTTGTAGAACATCGTAATATACATATCATGTACATGAGGTTATCTTATTATATAAATGCATTCCTCGCCTTCTAAAACACTTACAAAAGTTCTGGGTCCTATTATATGTAAGTCTATCTTACATTGAAATCAGTATGCTGTCGTAAATCCTGATGGTATTACTTCCTTTTATCAGCACTATTACTCTAGTAGTATTTTAAAACACTGCAAGGTTTGGGATCTTTATTATTTTAAATTTTATGCTTTTGAAGCCGAAATTTTAAATTCTGAAACTTATCTCAAATCTGTTTTAGATTTGTATAAGCATCAAAATTTTTTGTTATAGTTTCGTCATCAGGACTGTATGAAACTGCGGTCAAAATATATGTGCAAAAAACACCAAATCTAGCAAATGTGCCCATTTAATCACAAATTGTGCATAAATGTAGATTTCTTTAAGTATGTGTGAATTTAGCTGTACTTAAATTTAGATTGTTCTAGATTTTTAAGCTGCCATTGAAATATTGGTTTAAGCTTTTTAGTAATGCTATGAATCTTAACAATTTGTTTATACCCAAGGATTAAAAGTATTCTAGAAAAATTTTTCAAAGAAAAGGCATCCTTCATGATTGAAAATTATGCTTAACTCCTTAACTGCCACGGGCATATATATACGCCCTTCCAAACTACTATCATTTGCTTTGCGCTGCTACCCATAAAATTATTCACGAAGCTTTGGAATGCAACACCACAATGACCTTGACAAAGTATGCGAAGGAGGATACTATTTCAGAGAAATTGGAGAGAGGGGTGTGTCTAAAGTGATGAAAGTAATGACTGCACAGTATTGGCTGGTGTTTGAGTAAAACATATTCTGTGTCTTCCGTTTTTGTTTACTTTTTGTAGTAGGTTCCATAATAAAGAAAGATATAACGGATGTTTGAAACCCATTTATCTTTTTTGAATTATTTTTTTATGAACTTTTCGTGCTTCATACTGTTACTGAAACTAACCGTTTTGTAGACGAGTATATGAACCAACACCTTGCAAACGAAAAATCAAGAACAAAACTGTGGCATTCAACCAGTTCAGAAGAAATGTGTGTTTTTTTAGCATACTGATTTCACAAGGTATAACACTGAAACCTGCTATTACACTTTACTGGTCTAAAACTGAATTGATCGAAACTCCATTTTAGGGATCTTTTTTATTATAAAAACATCATTTTTATTATACTTAACATCTTTTTATTATACTTTTACTCAAAACATTAAATTTTATGCATTCATTTTATTCTTTATTTTGTGAAAGTAAACAGTTTTTAGAAAGTAAAGCTTGCACTTATTTTCCCCCTAATGCATCGCATAACTACACGCGCCTGTGTGAAAAACCGTGGCACTGGGAAATGAATCTTGTATCTCAAAGTACCGTAACATGAAACTGTAGTTTATCAATTTATCGGTAGAGAAATAGCACTGCACGAAAGAATCCTAAAATAAGAAGAAAGGATTAAAAACAGAAACTTGGTTAAAAAAATTTTTAATTTCCTTCGTCATAATACAATCAGCTCCTGACACGATAAATAATTGAAAATCCCCTTCCTTACACACTACAAATAATTTCCAAACACTATAGAAGAATCTCGTATATTGATGTGAGATTCCTGTATTGTGTCAGGAGGGATTTGTATTGAATTTTGTGAACTCCAACAAAGGATGAGTCACAATACAACTGTAGACTGGAACAGTTACATGCATGAAATGTGTGCCATTGATTTAATTGTTAAGTTTAATATTTTATTATACTCAGTTAGTTGTGTAAAATTTTAATATAATATATGTGTAAAACAAATGTGTGGCTGTTTAAACATAGTCATATCCTTAGATAAGTTTTTTTCCCTTCCGTTATTATTAAAGCCATTTTTTTATGTAACAAAGAGATATGTACTTTGGTATTACAGGCGGAAATAGAAGTTCTGAAAAAAACTGAGGAAGATTTGAATAAGGGCAAATCAAAATTAGAAGATATTATTGCTCAGCTGCAACAAGAACAGGTAACTGCTTTAAATACAAACATTTAAATTATCAGTGAGTGAGTGAGTACATGATGAAATGAGGCATAAAAGAAAGAATCTGTATAAAGCTGACTTAGTAAAATTTAAATTCTTTGAAATATGTGGGACTATTATTATAAGTGTAAAATGGAAATGCTTCAAGAAGTTTTATAATTTAATGCTAATTGCGTAGAAACATTTATGGAGTTGGTTGTAATCTTGAATTTGTTTTATGATTAACTTAAATATTAAATTTTGTTTGATAATAATGCATTCTACTTGCAGATTTATTTTATTCTCACAAATTGCAAAATTTAAGTTTGGATGTAGATAATTTCTTTAGCTTTTTCAGGTCATATTTGCTGATAGGTCCATATTTTTTTTTTTCTTTTTTCATTAATGGTCCTAAAGTGTCCTTAAAGGAACATTATTTCCACTTGCAGAAAGATGCATGAATCCTGTATATATGTTTGCAAATAAATAATTATAAACTTCTTTATTTCTTACACTACAGCTTGGCACTTCATACCATTTTGATTCTGATAAAGTTTGTAGCTTTGGAGAAAAATTACTAGAAATTATCTTCATTGTGGATTGTAGATGTTTCGTAGGTGTTCATTGGTCAGTTAGGTTCTTTTCTTATTAATTTTAAAGTAAAAAAAAAAAAAAAAAAACTACATATTCTTCCAAGAAAACAAGAAAAGCAACACTTCTGATTGCAAAAATTTATAACCGAGTTTATTTATCCTTTGACAGGTATGAATAAAAGTTATTTAACCATGTCTTCGGATTTTTTAATATGATGTAAATTAATAATCAATATAAATAAATTAGCACCATTTATAGATTTATTTATTGCATTTATTAATTTCATTCTTTTTAATAGTTATAAAAGTAATATAAAATTGAGCTTTTATTGTTATAATAATAATACTATTTACCTTGTATGTTCTCAAGATTTTTTATTTGAAAAGCATGTTTTAAGATTAATGAAATATGCAAGTTTTTTGTTCCATTTGTGCTTTCCATAACTGCATTTTAAAAACCTTAATACAAGCGTAGATATCAATGATAAATTTACTCTTTTCTTGCAGCCTTTTATTGAGAATATTTAAGGCTCCAGTTAAGTTGACAGAAATTGCTAAATCTGTTATCCAAATATAATTATTTAGCTTGTTGATGGTTGTATTTTTGTTGAAGGGGCTGTCACGAAATTTTTTGTTTCATTTATTAAATCCTGACAACGTTTTCATAGAACTCCTTGACTTAACCACCTCACCAAATTTTAATAAATCATTGCTCCACACTTCATTTTGAGTTTCCTCAAGCAATGCAACAAATTTTTGATGATTCAGAGCTCATCCATGGATGTTGTAGTTGCCATTTCCATAGCATTATGCATCTGCTAACTTTTGACTCAGTACTTCTTGATGAATAATTAAAATGTATAATGTATAATGAAAAAATTATTCCTAAACTTTTGTCTGTCTTTATTATTATTATTATTATATTATTTTTCTATTTTCTTACCAATTATGGCTGCTGCATCATCACTTGCAGATTCAACTATTTTATCTTATCTTAATTTATATTTATTTTTTAGTTTCTCTATCAGGAAAAATATCCTACGCACCATTTCTTTCCTTTCATAGGAATTAAGTACTTATAAAACTGAGAATGTACTGTATCTAATAATAATATCTATTTCAAAGACTTCATAATGTTTCTCATGCAAATTGACTTCATAAATTACTTTCTAGAGGTGTGAAAAAAAGTCATAATTGCTTTGAATTTGTGTCTTTAAGAGTCAAATGGAAAAGAACATACATATTTTGAGATCAAAAGAAGAAGAAATAAATGAGTTACTTGCAAAAGTGGAAAATCAAGAGGAAGTAGATATTGATGAAGCTGTTGTTGCTCCAGCTCCACTGTATAAACAGTAAGTCCAGTTTCTTTTCAAATATATTGAGCTTGTATGAACTTGTCCAGTTATAAATGGAAAGTACTCAAAAATGAAGTTAATCATAAAAACCAGTTTCAAGCAATAGAAATTTAAAAAAAAATGTGTATTAAAAATGCATTTAAATTTTTTATATTTGTATTCTCAATAATAATCGGAGATTTGTAACTGATCTTCTGGTGTAGGTGAAAGTAAGATTCATAATTAATTGATTAAATTTCCTTAGTACCTGACTGAATAATTAAAAAATGCTTTTGTGGAATTGGTGAGAAGATTTCACATACAAGTAATAATGGTATAAATATCAATCAAATGAAACTTGGTAGGGGTGGTAGATTTCATGTATTGGCACATGACTAACTTGTGACATTAAAAATAATGTCGCATGTGAATTTACATTGCTGGCCATTAAAATTGTTACACAATGAAGAAAAGCAAATAGCAGAATCTTATTTATTATAAATATATAGTATAAGGAGAGGAAGATGCAATTAAATTTGCAGATGATGGCAGCAAGAATGATTAAGCATGCCAGTCTTTCAGCTACTCACTAGATGTTCTTATAGGGTAAGAGATCTGGAGAATGTGCTGTCCAGGTCAGCAGTGGAACACACTCTGAGGGAAGTCAAAGTAGCACTGGCAACACATGGATGTTGTCGTGAACATTGTGAGTTTAAGAGAAAATAATGAGCGGTTTGTTAAAATTTAGATCAGATGAAAGATCTTTTAATATATAGCATTTTAATACTATTTAGCACAGTGTAATAAGTTCATTTTACAGTACGCAACATCCTCAAAAATGATCGTTACAACGCAGTTCGATCATCCATCTTTTTAACAACAATCTCTCTCGTTGCCATTCCGTAACAGAGAAACTTACCTCTCATGGAGTTCGATAGTGGCGCGACATTCTCCCCACCTTGAGTTTGGGGATACAAACTCAAAACAGTAATATAATGATAATACATACATACAATTTTGAAATAACAATAACGTACATAATAATAATAGAAATATTTCAAAATATTAGAATGCAAATAGAAATCAATATTTTAGAGTTCAAACACAGAAAGTTCAAAAGTTTGTTTAGAAGTTTATAAATCCAGTCTTTTAACTGGTTTTATTTTTCGTCCTGAGCGAGACACGCGAACAGTTTCATTAGAGTCAGTATTAAGCTCAGGATTTTCAGCTACCACTTCCGGAACCTTCTGAGGTTCCGATACGACTTGCTCGTAATTTGGGGTCAATTCCAAAGGATACAGTTGTTGGATTGGTCTTAATATGTTTCCCTTTTCAGTTCGCAGTTTCACAAGTCTGATGATTCCATCTTTTCCTGGAAAGAGTTCCAGTACTCTCCCTAGCAGCCAATGGAGCCTTTTTTTATCATCTGTACCAATTAACACTATGTCACCTACATTTATTTTATCTTCTCTTTTGTTAACTGAAGAACGAAGGAAACCCAGATACTCCCTTTTAAACCTTCGTTTTAGATTTTCACAAACCTTTTGAATATGTCTCCATCTCAAAACAATATTAGTCTTTTCAATTTGATCCAAATCAGGAACATCATTTAATGGAATGTCCTGAAGAAACATTGAGGGGGTCAAGGTCTTCAGATCTTGTTCCTCGGATATGTAAGTTAACGGTCTGCTGTTCATGATAGATTCGCTTTCACAGACGAGAGTCTGCAATTCCTCGTAAGACAAACAGGAGCGTCCAAGATTTTTTCTCAAAAGATCTTTCAAAATCCCAATCAAGCGTTCCCAGAAGCCTCCCCACCATGGAGAGGAGGGTGGGTTAAACTTCCAACGAATTTCGTTGACTCTAAATTCACTTTCAATTGTAGTCCAATCTAATTGTTTCAGAGCATTATTTAGTCCTGTAAAATTAGTACCATTGTCTGAATACATTACAGAAATTCGTCCTCTTCTGGCTATAAACCTACGCATAGCTTGGATGAAGTCATTGGTACTCAGTGAAGGTATTAGCTCAAGATGGACAGCTCTAAAAACGGCACAAGTAAAAAGTACTATCCACACCTTTTGTTTAGATTTAGTCAACAGAGGTCCAGCTATATCTACACCTGATACTTGAAAAACTGCTGCTATTTCTGTTCAGTCTTTTGGAAGAGGTGGAAAAGGTACCTCAAGATGTTTTACCTTATGCCTTTTACATGTTAAGCATTCTTTGATAACACTCCGGACAGTTCTTTTCCCTTTCACTATCCAAAATCTTTCCCGTAAAATAGTCAGTAGAGTTAATGTCCCAGCATTCTTGTTAGCAATATGTTCTTGGGCTATAAATCTTCTCACTGCCAGGTGTTTCAATGGTAGAATTATTGGAGAAATAAAATCTTTCGATTCTTCCTCATTTATCAATCTGGACTTCAATCGTAAAATTCCTTCTTCATCTTCAAATATTAGAAGACCTTTCAAATTTTTTCGTGTTTCTTCATTGGAGTAACATTCCTTTTGTATTACACGGAAAATAGTCCTTTGTGCATTTAACAATTCTTCATTTTGAAGTTCCTTACATTTTCTTAAGTCCTTGGCCTTTGGTTGAAAACGCAGTATCCAAGCCATAACCCTAATCATCTTTGAAAATCTAGAGAATCTTCTGGCTAACTGTAATGGAATTGACTCTAGCTCTGTGTTACTAGCAGAGATGACTGACTTTCGTTTCTCTATCTCTACTTCTTTTTTGTTAATATTTACAGCTGACTTTGGCCACTGCTCCTTCGGATTCTTCAACCAGGCTGGCCCTTGCCACCACTTGCGTTTCTGAAGTTGCCTAGGTCCACAACCTCTTGACAAAATGTCTGCTGGATTCTGGTCAGTTGAAATATGGAACCAATCTTCCGAAATTGTCAATTTTCTAATTTCACTTATTCTGTTTGTAACGAATACCGACCACTGTTCTCGATGAGTTATCCACACAAGAACTGTGGAAGAATCTGTCCAAAAGTCAGTCTTGATGTTGGGAAGTTTTCGAGCTTGCTTCACAGAACTAAACAGCCTAGCACCTATGGTAGCAGCCATTAGTTCAAGTCGTGGTATAGTAATAGTCTTCGTTGGAGTTATTCGTGATTTGGCTTGAAGTAATTGAACAGTCACTGAACCCATACTGGATTCACTTCTTAAGAAAATGCATGCCGCATAAGCTGTCTTGCTGGCATCGACAAAAGTATGGATACTTAAATTGGATTCTTTCATCACACCTAACCATCTTGGAATTTTTATATTTTTGAGGTATTTTAGTTGTTTTGCCCATTTTAAAAAATTCTTCTTTATTTCATCATTCACTTCACCATCCCATGATTCTTTGCTCTTCCAAGCGACCTGCAGCAAAATCTTAGGCTGAATCATAACAGGTGCAAGGAAACCTATGGGATCAAATACTCGACTAACTAGTGAAAGCATTTTCCTTTTAGTTACTTTTTCTCTTTCATCAAATTTCAAAAATTTGGTGTCTATTTCCAAGGTATCTAAATCTTTGTCCCAAACCAGTCCTAATACCGGTGATGTTTTACTTTCTGAAAATGCAGGAATGCCAGAACTTTCCCATCCTCTGAGATCAAACATTCCTTCTTTCATTACATTAATTGCAGATTCGATGAATATTTCTAGTTCGTCATTATTTTGTACACTAGTTACGCAATTATCAACATAAAAACTATCTTGTAATTTTTTAAGAAATTCTTCAGAATATTTTTCTTTCCACGTTTCTTTGGATAAATGATGGTCAATAACCGCCATCAGCAAAAATGGACTACAAGTAATGCCAAATACCACACGGGTGTGACGAAATGTCTTCACTCTACCATCATCACCATACCAAAGAAATCGTAAAAAATCTCGATCTCTTTCATTTAGAGATATCTGTAAAAAAGCTCTTCTGATGTCTGAAATCACACCAATTTCATGTAAGCGAAATCTTGCTAGAATAGACGGAATAGTTTCAATCAAATTAATTCCAGTCTCTAAGCAATCATTTAGAGATGGCTGATTAGAAATCTTTGCCGAAGCATCAAAAACGGGTCTAATTTTCATGGAAGATAGTGAGGACGTTTCCTTAATGACTGGACGATGTGGGAGGTAATGAACAACGGGTAAAGACAACTCCTTTTGGGGAACTTCTTCAATCACTCCTTCCTGCAGCCATTCATTAAAGACTTCATGATACCTTTCACGATATCCGATTTTTTCCAACTTCTTCGTAGTAGATTCGAGTCTTTTCAAAGATAGGTCATAATTGTCAGGTAAGACTGCATGCTCAATCTTCCAAGGCATATCAACCTCGTATCTACCATTTTTTAATTGACGAACTGTTTCTTGGAAATGAACCATAATAGCTCTTCTTGACTCTTCTTTAGTTTTTTGTTCAACAGGATCTCGGATACCCAATAATTCTAAGTCCCACAATGATGAAATAGGCAGGTCTTCTTGAGATAACATAGAAACTATAGTCATATTTACATTGTGCTTATGTTCGGATTGAGGTACTTTACCCATCAAAGTCCAACCCAATTTTGTTTCTATAGCCACTAAACCTGTTCTTAGTTCTTCTCGTTTGCCAGTAAATAACTTCCCTGCAACGTCTGCCCCTAACAGTACTTCAATAGGGCCTGGATTCCCTTGGGTATCAGTTAAGCGTATTCCCTTATTTCCTAATTTGCGAATCCAAGAACCGTATCTTATGCTTGAAATATCATTACAAATAACATCATGGTCTACAGCATCTAATTTACACGAATATTTACCATCAAGGCTACTCAAATAAATCTTGTAACATTGATGTTTATAAATTTCACTTTTCTTTCCACCAAATAAAGAGTGACTAAATTCTTCCTCCCATTGCAAGTCAAAACCCATTTCTTCTGCAGTAGACTTTAAAACATAACTTTTTGAGCTACCCGTATCAATCATTAATCTAACTTTACGCCTTTTATTCTTACCCTCTATGTTCACAACTAGGGTCTGAAGGAAAACTTCATTCGTAGCACGCGAATGCAAAGAATCGATTGTTTTCTCTTTTTTCTCATCATTTTCCTGGTTATGCATTTCACTAGACTTATTACATTCAAGACTAGGACAAAAAAATTTCAAATGCCTTTTTGAACAAATCTGACACTTAACACTTGATCGACACTGGTTACTGAGGTGACCTTTAACCAAGCATATTCTGCATAAACCTTTCTTTTTTACTGCAGACATTTTTTCATCTAACGGAATATAAAACGCCTTTTTACAATTACGCGTTTCATGATCTTTTAAACAAAACGAACAAGAAGGTATTGCTTCATGATTCATCAAATCCGACGCGGAAGGAATATTTTGGCTAGTTGCCAAGTGCTTACGATCAGACTTAGAAAAAATATCCGCTCTGCTTAATTTTATTTTTTCTTCTGACTGAACTTCGCTTTTCAGAAATTCAATTATTGCATCAAGACTCGAAATGTTTCGTTCAGATTCAGTAATTTTTCGTTGTCTTTCAAACGATCGCAATACGTGAATAGGAATAGCACTTTCCACAAGAGGATATAAAATTGTTCCGCAATGATCAGTCGTTACACCAAGACTGCTCAGGGCTCTAAGTTGTGTTGAAAGTTTGTTATGCAAACTACTCAAAGAATCCTGCTTCCTTTTCGCTGCGTTATCCAAAACAAGTTTTATTAACTCTCGAACATAAAAATCAATTAAAAGTTCTTTACGCCCATATCTCTCAGTAAGGCTTTCTATAGCCAAAGGATAATTTTCGTTCGTCACCGGAAAAGATTCTACAATATCTCTAGCTTCTGATTTAATTTTTGTTGACTGTATCAAATAATGGAATTTGTCTGCATTCGTTAAGTTATTATTTTCATGTATGCTTTTAAACTGATTCCAAAACGTAAGCCAATTTTTTAAATCACCTGCGAACTTATAAAGTTCTACTTTCGGTAGGCGTTGGCACAAAGTTTTACATGTATTTTCATCAGTAACTAATTTCCGACTACTCTCTGACGATGTATTTTGGATTTCGTTTAATTTACTCTTAATATTATCGAGAAATCGTTCCGATTTTAACTGTATCCTAACAGCCTTCTCTCGATAGTCCTCTGTTATTTCAAATTCTGTTTCGAATTCTTTATCATCAGTTATATTATCTAAATAAGCACTGTGCGTCAATTCTAATGTTTCTGCCTTTTTCTTGAACAAATAAAAACACATTTCTGCTTCTTCATAATCAACATTATCATCATTTAAAAGTTCATCTAGTCTTTTATACGCTTAGTAAAAGCTGAACGTTGCGCAGTTTTGTTTCTTTTCATCACTTCCATTTTGTCATAAAAGTTTAAAATATTCAGATAAAAATTAGGCAAGAAAAGTATTTTAAACTTCAGTAAAACAATAATCAATAACTTCAAAACGGAAGTATAAGGTAATCAACTTACCCTATCTATTCTTTCATCCGACATGTTTCTAACAAACACGCCCACCCGGGGGCGCCAGAAGATGTCGTGAACATTGTGAGTTTAAGAGAAAATAATGAGCGGTTTGTTAAAATTTAGATCAGATGAAAGATCTTTTAATATATAGCATTTTAATACTATTTAGCGCAGTGTAATAAGTTCCTTTTACAGTACGCAACATCCTCAAAAATGATCGTTACAACGCAGTTCGATCATCCATCTTTTTAACAACAATCTCTCTCGTTGCCATTCCGTAACAGAGAAACTTACCTCTCATGGAGTTCGATAGTGGCGCGACAGATGTGCATTATCTTGTTTAAAGATGTTGTCATGCATGTCCTGCAGATAGGGTGCAGTCACGACCCTTAACATATCAAAAATGTAACAATTGTTGGCATTAATGGCTATGCAAACAAGAGTTGCTTGGGATGTGTGCCCAGTGATACCCCATACTAGCTTGCCAAGTGCTGGGCCCCTATGATGATGGCAAATGCAAACTAGGTACATTCTTTCTCTGTAGGGCCCCCCCTACACGCAGTTGCATCATTAATCTGAATGCAAAACTGGGATTCATCTGAAAAGAGAATGTGGTGCCAGTGTTGTCATTCATTACATTACTGTAGATACTTCTGTCTCTGCTGCAATATCAAGAGAATCCACAACAATGGTCAACATGCTGACAGTCCATGGTACTGCAGAAATTGTTATGCTGTCTCTACTGACCATTAATGTCCTTCATGCGAATAAAGTTCGTACCTTGGACGTACGATCAGCCAAGGCCGAGAACACGTCTGTCCTCTTCAGCCTTAGTGGCTTGAAACGGCATTTAGTATCGCCTTCCTGGATCCATGGATTCCATAGTTACCTGGCCATCATGCAGTGATGGTTCATTTTGTAAAGATTAATAAGAAAATGTTCCTTTTAACTTCACTTTGATTTTTTTTCATTTCATTGTTATTAATAATATTGTAAAAACATCTTGTTATGTCAGAGCAAAGTCCTGTATTAATTGTTTTACTTCAAGTTAATATTAATTGGATAACAAAGCAATTATATCATATTCCTTTCTGATAACTTATATAATGGCAAATATAAACCAAAATAAATATTCAGAGGTAGGGGAGTAGCTTCAATATTAGAATAATCTTTTAGTAATTTTTATGCTTAGCTTCAGTGGTACTACTTACTTCTTTAATCAAGATATATTATGAACAGTAGTATATTTTTATTAAAATGTTTATTTGCATATTAATATAAGAAATTTTTACCATTAAATGTTTAACCACTTCACTGTTTGCCTGGAGAGAGACTGGTCGATTTGTCATCAGTAAATTTGAACCCTAAGTACAATTATTTGTGTATTTTAAGATGGTCATTGTCCTTTTCATATAATTTGAATTACAGTAGAATTCCTGAAATCTGCAAAGCTTGGGACCAAAGGTTGTGCGGATTTTAGGATTTTGTGGATTTCAGAACAGAAAAGATAAATCATAATATTCAGACTAAAAGTGCAAAATAAATAAGGCATATTAGATACATTTAATTAAATTATTATACACTATTACAATAATTTATTATGTACATTAATTATTACATATGTAAATTGATTATATTATATGTATTAGTATTCATTTACATTAGTGCTTACAGGGATATTTAAAAGCATTAGGGATGTATTCAATAGATATAAAAATAAGGGATATTAATAAAGCATAAAATATTTCATTTTTTCTACATGTTTCAAACATTTTTCTGATGAAGGTTTGTTTTAAAACTTTAGGTGCTCCAGAGTAAGTTTTTTTTTTTTTTTTTTTTGTAAATTATTTTGTTGTAAGTCATAATCTCTTGCTCTGTGGCACAGCTTTGTTCTAAAAATTTTAGGTATTTTTAAGATATTTTCTCACTTCTATCAAATTCACTATCTGTGTCGGTGTCAGAATTGTCTTCTTGCTGTGGCGAGTTCAAAACAGAGCCAATGATTTCACCATCAATTATCTGATATGCCAGCGTTGGCTCATCTGAACACATCATCCATTCAACAATATCTTCTTCTTGCAAAACCTCCTCATTTATTTTTTCTTTTGAAAATAAAAGCAATTCTCTTGCTTTAATCCTTGCTGCACTGACCCTAAAACCAGAAAAATTGCCAATTACCGTCAATGCAACTTGTTTATGTTTTCATTGGTTGGATCAATGATGTAGTATTTGTGGGCAAAAAAAGGGCAATGGCATTATCATGTATTAAAATACTTGCATCTGAATGTGCAGAGCAGTTGTCTAACTATAGTAAAATCTTGTAATTTGATGGTAACCCCACTCTGTTACAATGCCTTCTAGCCTCTTTAATGAAATGCTGCATAAACCATTCAGTCATAAGTTGTTTTGTGAACCAGGAATTTTTATTACTCCTGTAAATCATAGGTAAAGATTTTACTCCTTTCAGAGCTCTGGGATTGGTGCTTTTACCCACTACCATTGGTTGACATTTGTAAGTTCCAGCTGCATTGCTGCATACTAAAATGGTAACTCTTTCTTTAGCATCTTTCCCATCTGACGGTGCACTTTCTTCGCTTGTCACAAATGTCTTTCTTGGCAAACATCACCAAAAAAGGTCCAGTCTCGTCCATATTAAAAACCTCTTCTGGGCTAAAATTCTCTGCAACTAAACAAGAAAACTCACCAATAAACTCCTCTGCAGCATCTTTATCTGCTGAAAGTTTTTCCCCACATGCTTTCAGATGATGTATACTGTGTCTCTGTTTAAATCTGTTCAGCCAACCACTGCTGAAATTGCACGGCTCCTCTTTTTTTAAATCAGCCTGAATCTGCTTCGCCTTTTCTCTCAGGAATGGTCCTGAAATCGGTACTCCAACACTACGCTGCAGCCGGAATCACTTGTACAAGACAGCATTGAGGTTTGCCGATTTTGCCTCATGCAAAGATTTTGGATTCCGGTATTAGAATCACTGTTGCTGTAAAATTTCAACAGTTTTTCTTTATTTTTTCCGTATATCATACACAGTCCGTGTCGCTATTCCATATGATTCTGCTATAAAGCGAGTAGTAGCACCTGCCTCCATCTTTTGAGAATTTCCACTTTTTGCACTACCGTCAATGCAACGTGTTTACGTTTTTCAATGTTGCAAACAGTAAAATCATGAGTGCATTTCTTAGCTGCCATTGTATTAAAAAGTGCTGAAATTTAAAATATTTTTAATAGATCAGCAAAATATCCGGATAAAAAAACGGCAGCACTAAACAATCTTGTGAAATAACAAAGTTCAGAAAATACAACAACGTGAATCATGAACTTGAAAGAAGAGTTGAGTGAATCGTCTGCTTTTTACCTCGATGCAGATTGCAGGGGAAAAACACTTTTATTTTATCGTAATGTCAATAATTTGCTGTTTCCGTTATGACTCATTATTATTTGGTAATTATGATGTCATTATTCGGTAAGTATTTTTTTTTTTTCCGATGTTTCGTACTCCATGTTGTAGTTTCCGGAACCTATAAACTCAATGTTTATATTTTGAGAGGCAACGCGGATTTCAGGTCGGCGGATTTTCGGGATTTGACTGTATTAAAATTGTTTAAAACTACTAACAACACTTTTGAAATTGACGAGTGTCTCGGGGCAAACTGTGGAAAATGTTAAATTTTCCAAAAAAAAAAAAAAAAAAAAAAAAAAATTGCCCTTCTTGTTTTAAAAATAATGCGAGCTGAATTCATGGATAGGCTTATCATTGTTTATTGAAATCTACTGAATTTTCTGCATATACTTATACAGATGTCTGTCTACATTGTATCTGGAACACTGCATATTGTGCTATTTTCTATTCCAGGCTTTTAAATTCATTTGCAGAAGAAAATGCTACTGAAGATGCTGTATATTATCTGGGTGAGGCATTAAGAAAAGGTGTGATTAGTCTTGATCTTTTCTTGAAGGTATGTTGTTTTTCTTATTTACTAAACAATTACATTTGTAGCATTATGGAAAGGAATTTATGCTGATTTGCTGTAAATATGGCATCTTAAGTCAGATGGTGTTTGGGAAAAGTAATTAACTGCTCTCAACTGTTATTATCCAGGGGTGGATTAAAAGAACTCTCTAACAACAACAACATAAACAACAACAAAAATAAATAAATAAATAAATAAATAAATAAAAACTTATTTATTGCAAAAAATGCTATTGCAAGACATTAGCCTTACATAAAATTGTTTATGAAAAATACAAAAAGTGTTTGAGCTATTAGAAATGACAGTAGCTAATGCCATAGTGATATTTAGGAGTTGTTTTTATAAGCAACAGTGTGTAATACAATTATCCAAAATAGGAGAATATAAATAAGCATTCTTAGATGGATTTATATATATTTGCTTGCTTATTTTCCCTCATTTTCTTATTAGTTTTACTACTTGAAAACCAGGAGGAAAAAATACACTGTGTATACTATTTCTGAAGAGCCTTTAAATAATGAACATAGCACATTAAAAAGCATACATAGTAAAGATATACTAATATTAATACATTATGTATTTCAAATGACCTTTCAATTTCAATAATATTCTATTTACTTATACAAAATATTTTCGTATTTGTGCATATATTTTACACTGTTACCATAAATTAGAAGTTTCTAAATAATATTCTGAGAAAACTGGGGTGGAAATACATGAGGGAGAAAAAATATGGTAAATAAAAATTGTTCTAAATGTAATGTAAACATTCTTAAATCATCCCGTAAAGGTAAACTGCTCAATCATAAAAATAAAACAAGTGTACAACCATTAGCTTCTATTTTTATATCGACTGCTGTCGAAATATAAAAGTAATGTAAATTAAAACAGCTTATGCTACCTGAAAGGAAGAAGAAAAGACAGAAAACTTTGAATGCTGATTTTAAAATAAATTTAAACTCCAGATTAAACTGCTTGAAAAAAAAAGGTAATAATATTTTTTGTTAATTATAATATGGGTTATTCTTCATTCCTATTTTTTTTTTTAAATTGCCTTCAGATTAACCCTGATTCTTGATGTTTCGTCAGGTAATAAGGATTTGACTCTATAGAGAACTAAAAGTTCCTTGAACTTAAATCATATGCCAAAGTTTTACCAGTATAAGTAGATGCAAACCTACTTATTTTTTTTTTATTTTGATTATTCCTTTAAGCCATACATTGATTGATCCATATTTCTTCATAAGAAATATGATTATCTGCTTATTTTCAACAATGTTTCTATACAAAAACAAACAAACAAAAAGGATGAATATTTAGATGTGGCTTTATTATTATTAAATAGTCAAATAAAATTATTGATCATTTAGTTGGTTATGTGATTAAAAACTAGTTTCTGTGTATGTATTCTCGTAGCCAATTGACTTTATGCTATTTGTAAGGCTTACTAAAATTAGCAATATTACAGTATGTTTGTGTTCTTTAGATTTAAAATGCATTTTAAATAAGTTTGGTTGTTTATGGCAGTTTTATTCTGCAGCTTAATTTTGTACAATATATGGGATACCAGTGTTACCTTTACCAGAAAATAATAAGTAATTTTTTGTAGCATGTTCGTGCCCTTTCGTGGAAGCAGTTTATGCTGAAGGCACTAATGCAGAAATGTCGGGAGAAGGCCAACCTTCCTCACTGATGGTAGAAGTTCCAACAACAGTAAAACTTCCAGGAATTATGAACTGTAAAATAAAGGTTTCAATTTTATGTTCGAGGAATTAAAGGCTTTACGCAGGAGTAAACATATTTCATTTTATTAGAACCTTGTATAATATACATTGTTTGACTGTAATAAATATTTTAATTTAAATAAACCTGTTATAATATTTCAGTTTTCTTGTGCAGTTATGAAATGCCTTATCAAATTTTCAGTTTGCGTATTTAAATGAAGTTGTGAAGAAATTTGCTGAGGTGTAGGCAATAAAAATATTTACTGTGCTTAGAGAATATTTTATAAAAATAGTGTTTTAGTTAAACAATAACAAAAAAATTCTTTTGTTATATTTGAGGATCTGTATCAAAAATGATAAATATATAACACCTCCTTTTGTGAGATCTATACTAAATTAAATATAATTTGAAGTACAGGGAAGAAATGCTAGCCAAATATTATCCTTATCTTCATATTACTTTTCCTAGATCTGATTGTTATTAAACTGCACATGACTGTTAACCTCTCACAGGCCCACAATGGAATGATGTTATGTTTTATAACATTAGCTTTTTTCAATTATACACAGGTTGCTTATAATCTGTTGGAACAAACCTCAACAGGTGAGAGAACATTTGTTTATCATTGTAGAATTCATGATCACATTTTTAGCAGTTAGGCACTTGGGGGGGGAGCACTTTTCTTTTTCCTACACCTCATCTGGCGCAGTGCAGTGACATATGATGATGTTTGCCTTGTCTTCTTTTGTGCACTGATTTATTCCAAGTTGTGCATTACCCAAGTACTAGATAATTTAGCTGTGAATATTGCTTAAAGCATGATGTATACATTTCAGTGAAAATAAGATCATTTAGTATGTCTGAGATGATGATTAAGGAGAGAAATAAAGAAGTGAGACCATTGTCTCTTTGCCAAAAGTCACTTGAGTGATTTCTAAGCGCTCCAGAGTTAAAATGAATTTGAGCATTGACTATGAAAAGTCATCAGTAAAGCAAAACCATTTCATAACTGCAGAGCACATGTAAAGGAAATTCAAATGTGAAAAAAAAATAATGATGAAGTTTTTAAAAATCTCAACTTTAAGTAGTGTTCTATTTCTACAGGTTCTTGAATTTGGAATGGTTGATGACAACACTTGATAAAGAATGAAAACACAATTTATTAGCCAGTATTACTCAAGACAGCTTCCCAAACATGTTTACAGTCGTCAAAAAACTATGACAAACATGCTGAAATAATCGGCAAAGCAGCCATCAGGCTATTATGGAGAAGACAGCTTCACGGCGAAGCACTCGAGTACAGTCGCTGACTCTGTTTGGTCGTTCTCGGAACTCAACATACTCTCCACGTGACAACTAGCAATGCACTTGACGATAGCCTCAACGATGCAGACTGTGCACCAACTCGCAATACACTGATGAGACACCTCGACACTATACTGCTACTTCGCATACAGGCAGGGTTTATATAGCTTTTGGCTTGCCTTCAAGAACATTCTGGGCCAAACTGGTAAAAATTTGTTCCAGAATGTTCTCCATCTGTCTATGGCTTGTCACCAATTTGTCACCAAATGGATGACCCTAAATCTGCCTTGCGGGGAAGCTATCCTACCGCAGTTGGACATTTCGTAACATTGCCCCCTCCCAAGGACTGCACATCCCGGGCAGTACAATTCTTGATCAGAAGCCAGATTCGATACAAACAAAAGGTAATAAAACAAACAAATAAGATAAATAAATAAATATTTACACTATTTACAAGTTATATATACAAAATAACCACATAACAATTTAAAATTTTATAAATTAAAATTCAGAATGAATTTCAATCTCGGACTTTTCGTTAAGTTATACTTGGCTCAAATACTCTTTCACTGCAGTCCTCAGATGTATTTCTGTTTTGCATATCACAGTCTGAAGATTTAGTACTTTCTTTCATCCACAGAAAGATCTGAAACAGTTTGTTCACCACAATACTCTTAATAATAGTTTATTCACATCATGTGCACAGTTCACCTCTGATATTGTTAACAGTTGGTATATGCTTATTTTCTTCTGTTTCCTGGGAACCAGTTCCAAACTTTGCATTAGAGTTATGAATGAAATCTGATTCTTTACAAACAGAAGTATTCTGTTCTAGAAGTATCTTGATTTAGAATCAAGTTTGTGTCTTTACCACTTGTATTATGAGACACACATTTAGTTTGTGAAGTCTGTGTATTTTCTTTCTATACTGGAATACTCTGCTTAAGCTGTACATCAGCTTCTCCCATCTCTGCATCACATGAATTTTCAGATGGTTCAATACTTTCTAACTGTGACTTCATAACTTTACTATTAGTTTCTACCAACTTAACAGTCGCATTTTCACTGTTTTCCGTGTCTACTTCAGGCACTTCAGAAGCAGAAACTTTATTTCCATGAATTACTTCTTCACCTTTTACAGATGCTTTACTATCCACTTCTTTTATTTCATCTTTACAACCAGTAATATCACTTTCTTCCATTTCCTCTTCAGGCACTTGAGAATCAAAAGCTTCTTTCCCATCATTCATTTCTGTATCTTTTCGATCTCTTCCTTTAATCTCATTAGATGTTTCACCCTTCATATCTTCATCTTTCTCAGACACTTCATTAGCTCCTTTCTTCAATTCTTCATTTTTTTACTCTTCAGGTGCCACTTCTGTCATGTCCATATCTTCTTTTATGACTCCACTTTCTTCTGTAAGCTCCACTTTCATTTGTTGCTCTTGCAGCTTTTCTTGGCTGGCATCTAGTTCTTGACACAAATTTATTTCGATCACTAGCTTTTCTTTTCCAACCTTCATCTCTTCATATCTGGGTTTCATCCTCTTCAGTCGGACTTTTATCTCGGCCTTGATCTCTTCCAGTATGCCTTTTATGGCTGCTAAGAAGTCCATGAACTTCATTTCCACCACCATGGCTTTTTTCTGTAGGCTTTCCTTGTATTCACTCGTAAACCGACTCCTGACACCAGTTGTTGTGTTTCTACGGGTTCATGGATTTGGAGTGATCAGTGATAACACTTGATAAAGAATGAAAACACAATTTATTGGCCAGTATTACTCAGGACAGCTCCAAAAACATGTTTACAATCATTGAAAAACTACAACAAACACGCTGAAAAAACAGCAACACAGCTATCAGGCTATAATGGTGAAGACAGCCTCACAGCAAAGCACTCGAGTACAGCTCCTGAATCTGTTTAGTTGTTCTCAGAAATCAACATACTCGTAATACTCTCCACGCCACAACTCGCAATGCACTCGACGATGCATACTTTCTATGCACCAACTCGCGATACACTGATGAGACGCACACCTGGACACTAGACTGCTACTCCATGTACAGGCAGGGTTTATATAGCTTTCTTGGCTTATCTTTGAGAACATTTTGGGCCAAACTGGTAAGAATTCATTCCAGAATGTTCTCCATCTGTCTATGGCATGTCGCCAAATCTGTCACCCCTGCCTTCCCTTGCCATCTTCTGATCCCGCTTTGCGGGAAAGCTATCTTATGCAGCTGGACATTTTGTAACAGTATCATGACTGAAAGCTCATGCCCATTCGTAATGTAATTTTTTAGATATATACCATCTCTTAAATTGTGTTTCATCACTCTTTACGTAGGCAGTTTTTAAGAGACCAATCCAAAGATGCAAGAAGCATTTCTGTCCTTGTTTTTATGTAAATTTCCAGTGTTACTGAAAATTATATGCGTAACTTGCACAGCGAGCATGTAATAGTAAATCTGCTTTCAGGTGTCTTAGCTAAAATCTGAATACCACAAAGAACCCTTGTGTGTTTGATATTTTACATTCAGTTATAGAAGCATATAAAATGCTTGTGATAGCAACTGGGGAGAGTGTTGTTATACCTAGGAGTGTATTGCACATTGGTAGTTTATATCTGCATGTACAGGGAAGTGAGTGCAAGATAGACACTTTAGTAATTAATATGAAAATAGAAAAAAATATATATATTTGTGGGCCTTTTTCCTTTTCTTTTTGTATTTTTAAATTTTATTCTGCAGGGTTGTTTTGAATAAAGAATACTTTAAATTCAGTATTATAATCAAGGCCAGTACAATCCTTAAAAGTCATTACTTTTTTTAGAAATATTTTTTTTTATCTTTGAATGTTTGTCAAAGTTTGCAAAAGGTTCTTAATTTTGCTTATCTGGCATTACTGCTCTGTTCTGTGGCTAGCAATCTGGATGTAAATTAGAATTTTAGAAAGCCACTCCAGAACAAAAGTTTCAAGGTCCAGATTGGTTGTTCTCCCAACAATTCAAAATAGGTGTTATAAAAAAGTCTAGATTGAAAAAAATGGGGCTTTAATGTTAACTTTATGATCATGTCTCGAGCTATTGTTACAAAACATAAACTTCAAGGTCAAAGCATGAATTTCATTGAAGTCATGCCTTGACCTAGTGTTATCAGTGAATCTGGAAAATTTTTCAAGAAACATGAAAAGGGTTTTATTAAAAAGAAAAAAGGATGTAATGAAAATATTTACCAAACAATATGAAAAGGGTCCTCTAAAATGGAAAGAATATTTTGAAAATATTTACCAGTATTAGAACAGTCTAAACTTGAAGAGGGGCATGAGTCCAATCCTTAGGAGAAAAAAAATGACTAATCGAGTAAGAAAATAATAAACCCTCATTAATGACTGAAACCCAGGGGGTGAATCATGGTAAAATGAAAATTGTTTTAGTTGAATCCTGAGTGGCGTAACCACTTTTATCTGTTCATATATTCTGTCCCTTAGTATATGTTAACTCGTTATTGCAAATATTTTGTTTTCTTGTATCCTTTAGTGATCTAAGCATTACCCTTATGAATAGAAAATTATGAAAACAAACAGCAAGTAATTATACAAAACTAGTAAAAGTTGTTTAATTGCTGCATTTCAACAGTACATGAAAAAAGACATACTACTGTGAGGGTTAAATTCTAAGAGAAAGCTGCTACTCATAACCTCTCTATCTCATTGTCTAATCATATATTCTTTAAAATAATTGTAACAACTTTAAAAACGTAAAGTAAGAAAAGAGACCAAAATCAAATTTAATAAAGTTTGTGGTAAATTTCTAGAAAAGCATTTATGAAAAGTTAATGTAAACCTATCCAAAGGACTTCGCTGAAAATGATGATGTTAATAAAAGTGATATCAAAAAAGGATTTGGCTGTCGAAGACAAAGTTACATTTAGCTACAAATTAAAAAACTGACATCAAAATAGTACCCCCCCCCGAAAAAAAACTAGATTTATCCAAAACTATTAGACAAGAATGTAAGTTGTTAGAAGATGAAGGACTTTGAGGCAGATATTTAGAGGAAATATGATGCTTGTTATTAGCTATACCACTGGACAATCTTAGTGACAGTTCAATAAATGCATTATGTTTTTTTTACAGCCACATTTAAAAATATGCAGTTAATATTTTTCTATTAATATATGCTATTCGGAATTTTGTATATATGTAAATAATTTTAGTGAAATTATATGTAAATTGTAGAATTTCTTTGTATAATATTACATGAAATACCTCATAAGAAGCTTTGCTGGGAAAATTAGGTTACAGAGGTAAGCCTATTTAACATTTTATGTGAATTGGTGAGATAGGACCAAGTTGACGATGGTCTTGAACAAAAGTCACCAAAATTGACAACCATTTGGCGACATTATTGACGATCTGTATATAACTGTAACTGTGTATGCATTTCAGCAATTTCGAGAAATTGAAGATATTGGGAAATACTCGGCGAACGATGAAAAACTATATAAGACTTTGGGGGGGGGGGTATCAGTTTATCTCAGAATATTGAGAAATCACTGTGCAAGCTTCTGCATTTGTGGGTTTTTGCATTGCGCTATGTTTAACGTTCTTAGTTGAAATGTAACTACTGATACTGAGAAGAGCAGTACAATTATTTTTATGGAAATTTCCAGAACTGCAAAATAAGTTTTGTCAAGCTATCATCGATTTTATGTGCATTCAATCCATTACAAAGCCGTACACATGTAACAATTTTTGCTGTCGGAAGTGATATTCAATGCAAGTGACAAGAGCGATTTATGAGCAACTAATAGACAACTAGTGGCAGCCTTTGCTGCATGTAAAGAAGGAATTAAAGCAAGCCAAGAAATATTAAAGTAAGTCAAAAGGAAATGAAAAGAGAAATTACAGTCAAGATAGGAAACAAGTTCGAGGCTATGAAAGGCAGAATATAAACGATTGAAAATAAAGTTGAGGAAATTGAATTTTTCCTGTCTAACAACAGATCAATGACTGAGTTTTTTCTCTTGTCAATAAGGAAATTGACAGCTGAAAACTATTCTGCCAGCTTTAAATTCCAATCTATGGCTTCTCAACCTTCTCCAAAGTTATTGATGTGTAATGGAAAGAACTTCTGGAATGCAATGGATGAAATTCCTAACTCCTGCCATCTCGCCGCTTCTCAGAGAGCAATAATATCATATATCCTTCAGAATCTGCTTGAAAACCAGAGGTTAGAAGCTTTATTCTGCGCTTTGACGAGAAGTTTTTAAAAGACTACTAGGCTTCAGTTAAAACCTCATCAAAAGCCCACGTATGTTGAAAGACTGTTTTCTTTCTCCTTTTCAGGTTGCCCAACAAAAACAAAGCAAATCTTGTCTCTGCAGTAGTTCGTTGATGGCATCCGGAATTCTGAGATATAGAAAGCCCTGCTAATGTCAAGGATGTGAAAAGCGCTTTATAGTACGGCATGAACTTCAAGTACTCTAGCAAACAACCCATAGAGACCACCACCCAATCATAGATGCTTATGTTCAGAAGAGGCAATGGACTGCGCCGTCTAGACGAATTAACTAGGCACGTTAATGCATTGAGGTGGAATATGACTACAAACAAACCATTCCTAAAATGCGATGGTGAAAACCACGTGCGAAGGAACTGCAGAAAACCCCAAAGCACGGGAAGTACGACTGATCCGAGCAAGGAGAAGAGAAAACTAATAAGTAGCTGCTTCGCAAATTGAAAAAGTTGCCAGATATTGCCGAATCTTATTTCAAAGTGCTTCAGATGTTTGCAGTAATGGACTGTTCTTTACGGAACATGTAATTGAAGTTCCTTGGAACATTACCATCGATACAGGAGCCAGTGTTACCATAATCCGAAAAGAATGGAAGCGAAAGTCATCTGGACGCCGCCCTGCATTAACCTCCAGACTGTCTCCAGTGAGAAAATTGACATTGTTGGAAAGTTACTCGTTAATGTCACGTTTGGAAGGGCCGCCTACCATCGCACGGCTTTTCTGGCAGATATTACAGACCCTTGCATTCTCGCATTGGACATTTTTAAGTAAATACAACTTTCCCCTGGAATTAAAAAATAATGAAGTGCTTCCTGCCTCTGAGAACATAATCCTATTCGGAATCAAAGATAAAGGAATGAAATCTTTCCACCAAATCATAGCTGAAGACCATATCACAGTACCATCAAGAATAGAATTTTTACTACTTAGATCCATAGCTGAAAACGGAAATTCCCAGTACGACATAATAGATAAGAACTGTAACAGGCCGAAAAAAGTACTAGTAGCCTCTGAACTTGTCGAATACCATCATCCCATTAAAAGTTTCCAAAATAAGTTATTAGGAAAACGACATAATGGATAAGAAGTGTAACAGCCCGAAAGGAGTATTAGTAGCCTCAGCACTTGTCGACCTGTTGAGGACCATCAACACGGTGAGAGTTGCCAACGTAAGTTATAAGGGGAAAGGTGAAGTAATTTCAGCATGTACTCTAGTGACCTTCGTTAAACGAACCACTAGTCCTCCAGTCGCTGTGTCTTCAGAGAGTCCAACATCGGAATTACTACGAAATGCACAACTAACCTAAGGAAGACAAGAGTGCCGCAGAATGTGTCATTCAAAAATTTCTAAGTCTGTTCTCCTGCATATCTTCTGACATAGGTCGAACTACTTTGGTGCATCATAAAATTGATACGAGACACAATCAAGCAACATCCAAGACCTAACAAAAGCCTAGCTAAACAGGAAGAAGTAGGAAAACTAAATGGGGTGCAAAAGAGCGATGTCATCGAGCCCTGAGCAAGTCTCCAATATAGATGTTTTTCGGTCAGGACCTTCATCTGCCTGGTGATGTTTGGTCACTCTTCGAGTGCGTTTTCATCATCTGAGGCGTAATTGAAGATCATCAAGCTCGGTTTGAAATGATGCACAGTTTTGCACGAGAGCTCGTTAACTTAGCTACGGTATGGTGATAGTAATAAGTAGCCCGCCTTGCGCTCCCGCCATATGTGCCGATAAATACGGCAATTCTAGGTAGAAGCGTAGAGAGACCGGCTGTTCGAGGAGTAGCATGCATATTTGAAGTCCCGAAATAAAGGTAAATTTTTACCTTGTAATATGTCTGTCGAAAGTTCTTGATGAATGCTGTGAGAGCATTTAATGCAATATGGGCAACTAGAATCCTGTGGGATCTACCACATTGGTGGCACCTGGACTTCGCTAAATCAGGCCATGCGAATAGCTCGCAAGTACTTTCAATTCTGATGGATCGCCATCTCCAAGACCTCCAAACCAGAACTTATGGATTAAATCGATTTTTATCCTCCGGATCACAGATGGGTAGCAATTATAGTTCATTTCATCATTGTTTTTCTACTTATTTTTCATATTTTATTGTCTGCAGTAGAATTTTAACTTTTATTTTGGCTGAAACCTTGCACAATGTCTGATGTATATGCCGTACAAATTCCGGTTTATAACCGATCAGACCCAGCCTTATGGTCTATTATGTGTGAAAGTACATTTGCTGTTGCCACCTCGCAAACCTATCACAGAATTAATTACTAAATATAATTATGTAGTTGCTCATCTTCCTCCAGATACTGCGTCATTATTTCGGGAATTACTTACGAAACCAGACCCAACCGATCCTTATACAAAGCTTAAAACTGTGTTAATAAACGATCGGGAGCATCATCTCAGCAAGAAATTCGCCAGTTATTATCTGGTGAAGAATTAGGCTCTCGAAAACCTTCGTATTTGCTTAGGAATGTGAACCACGAGAGGAATCCTTAAATGTTTCCAATAACTTAACTTTAGAATTATTCCTTTAGCATTTGCCTTCGGCCGTTCAGTCTATTTTGGCAGCGTTTTCCGGTTTAACTTTGGACAAAGCTGCAGAAACTGCCGACAGAATCTTAGAAGTAAATCTAACCCCAGGGACTTAAAGCTTTTCTTGTACAGTCGATCAGTCTATTGAGGATAAATTGTTTAAAGAAATAGAAAAATTAAATAAACGTATTAATCGTATTTTCCTTTCTCGGGGTCGCTCTCCAAATCGTGGAGATTGCAATAAAGAAAGGAGAGATTATTCTGTTTGCTGGTATCCTATATGTTTTGGAAAACAATGTAGAGAAGAAAAGTATATCAAACCTTGTTCATGGAAGCGAAACGAAACCAGCAAAGATGAGAGGCGACTTATTCTTTGCCTCAAATTTCACGTCGCCTGTTCGTTCTTGACCGGAGAACAAACGTTTCATTCTTGGTCGATACCGACTCTGATGTATCCTAACTTCCGGCAAATAATTCACAAAAACAAAACTCTTCCCGACAAATACTTGCTAATTCTTCAACTATCCATAAAAAGAATAGAGAAAGAGTTTATGGCCCGAAAATACTTTCTTTTTGGATTTCAAATTAAGACGACAGTTTACTTGGACTTATAGCAAATGTTAGTACACCCATTTTTGAAGCAGATTTCCCCCATTTCTTTGAATTGGTGCCTGATCTTAGAAACAAATGTGTCAAAGATTTAAAAACAAAGTTTCAGATGCATGAAAAAAGCAGATATTTATTTAGTAAAATCTGTCTTCAGTGGTTCACCTTATCACACAATTTTAAAATAATTTTTTTCAATTACTACTAAAGGTCCACCTGCGGTTGCGAAACCTCGTCGATTAGCTCCAGATTGACCGAGATCGCGACCGAAGATCTTCTGGGATGGGGAAAGCCGGTGCTCTCATGGATGGCACTAAGTAAGCAAGCAGGAACAGGATCAGCTTGCGATCACAGTCTTCTTGGTTCCTTGGAAACCATTAGAGAGAGGTGGTTTAGGATTGTACTGTTAAACCTCTACACTGTGTCATCAGATTGGGGATGTAACCGGGTTGTCTGTGTTTTCTTGATTTCCAATAAACCGCAGTCTCCTGAACTCAGCCAAAGTGAAGTTCCTGCCTTGGCCGGGATGAATCTGGAGGTGAGTCCCAAACCTGGACACCCAGTTCTGTAAAAGGACTTCAATGTCGTTACAGCCTCTTGGTGTGGAATTGGGTATGGTTCGGACCACTTCGAAAAATAATCCATGACAAAGAGGATCTCGGCAAAGGTCGGAGTATGTCTAGGGAATTTTCTTGAAAGGTGCCTCTGTGTCCAGGGAGTCGCTGCAGCTTTCCCCAGCTATGTCTCTTGAGTCATTTCTTGGCTGCGAAATTATTGCAAGATCGACACCTCTTCTCAACATAGATTCTAGTCGAACTCCAGAAGAAGCGCTCTCGAACCTTGTTTAGTGTCTTCATATAGCCGAAATGCTCTCTTGTTGGGCTGCTGTATATTTCCTTCAGAACATCAGATATTCGATTTCGAGAAAGCAGCAGCCGCTATCTATCATTAGTTCCATCGTCGCTTTCCCATAGTCTATATAAGACTTCCTTTCGGAAGTGGAGTGAGTCCGAGAGAATCCAGTACCTTTTATAGTTGCAGGACTGAAGACGAAAATGGTCCTGCCACTTGGGTTTTGTACTGGATGATCCCTTCAGCTCTATGATTGGTTTAATGTCAGGATCCGCCACTTGATGTTCTCTAACTTTTTCATCACTCCACAGATCTGGATCGGCTGATGTTCAAGATGTTATTTGCTGGTTGCAACCCACACTCAGTCTCGGCTCTTCAACAATGCCTGCAGTGTGCAGGGCAAGGCTTTTTGGATAAAGTATCAGCATTTCCGTTGGAGAAGCCTTTACGATATTTTATCTCAAAGTCATATTCCTGGATTCTTTGAATCGTCTGGTCTGGCTATTTGACCCTGAGCATTTTTGAAATTCAATAGCCAGTTTAGGCAAGCATGTTCGATCCACTACCATAGAAATAAAAATGATAGAAATGTATTTTACGATACGGAGCAATCTTTACGGGTGATGCAGTAATTTCTTTCCGTTTAGAACAAGCACTTACTCCAATAGGCTATTACTCGCTCTTGACCATTAATCATAAAGGACAGCTCCCATACTTTCGTTGTTCGCATCTGTGTTTAATATAAATTGTTTTGTCTGGGGATATGCCAGCACGGGCGTAGATATGAATGCCGCCTTCAACTGATTCAAGGATTTTTCGCACTTTTCAGTCCACACGAAATTTTCTGTACTCTCTGTTAATTTATGCAGGGTCCTTGTGATGTTAGAGAATCCCTTCACGAATCTTCTGTAATAGGTTAGAATCACAAGAAGCTCTGTAGTTGATGAATATCCACAAGGGCGTTCCCAGTCCTTACCTGCCGACACCTCTCTGGATCTGTGTGTTCGCCTTCAGCAGAGTTGACGTGCCCCAGATAACTGATTTCACTGCGGAATAACTTGCATTTCGAAAAATTTAAGTTGAGGTTGGCATCTTTCAATTTCTGAAACACTGACCTAATATTTTCTAGATGTTCCTCGAAACTACGGCCCACTATAATGATATCATCTAGGTAGACCGGATAGGATACGAAGCATGGTCTATCTTACGAATGTCTGCCTGGGGGCTGCATGGATGGTAGATCTAAGTTGTGATTTTGGGGGTTTGGTCCCATTCGGTCTTCTCAAGGTGGACTGACAGCGTCGTTGATAATCATCTTAATAATTTTTTGGAGTGACTTGTTGCGTGATATCATAATGTACAATTGTTTATCATACACTGTGTAAAGACCAGCGTCGATCGTGTGGGGGAGATTCTCTCGTTTAGATCGCTTCCTAGAGAATGTGCGCAATTCATGTTAGGGCCTTCGGGCCTAGGTTACGATGCGTACTTCAGCGTGCTGTGTACGTATGGACAGAATAAAGGACACTCTTTATTCCCAAATGGATGTTTTCGTACGTACATATTTCACATAACTAAAAAAAATTAGCCTTAGAATGTTAAAATTTTTAAATGGGATTGCTATTATATCTAGTTGTGCACCTCTGTTGTTCGTTGCAATAGGCTGTACCGAAACTTTATATATATATATATGTAATGAGAAAGACTTGGCAAGTGTTAATCTTGTAGAAAAATTGATTGCACAGATACATAGAAATATAGATGGCGGATATATATATATATATATATGTAATGAGAAAGACTTAGCAAGTATTAATGTTGTAGAAAAATTGATTGCACAGATACATAGAAATATAGATGGCGGATATATATATATATATATGTATGTAATGAGAAAGACTTAGCAAGTATTAATATTGTAGAAAAATTGATTGCATAGATACATAGAAATATAGATGGCGGAGAGAAGCAAATTAGATGTGATGATTACGTAGAAAGTACATAACTTAGAATGCTGAATCTGTAATGAAAAGCAAGAATTTTGATTGCATGGAATGCTGAAATGTTGATTCATAATGATTAAAAAATTGGCAGTCGAGGCAAATTAAATATTCATTTTTATTTCAATAACCAAGTTACGACCACAAACAACTTGGGACAGTATTTCTGCTTATTTCTTTCTACCTACCTCGTAGTAAGAAGAGAACAGCAGGCAATAGTCTAGCTAGACGGAAGAGTAGAAAGCAAGTGCGTTGTGTTCAGAATGAAATATTAATTCAGACTGAGTTAGTTTTGGTTCTCAATGCATTTTGATGGAATAATTAATACTGCTGTAAAATTATTATTCTCTGTTTAGTTTCATTTGCATCATCACTGCTTTGTAAGAGTCATATGACATAGATTAGTTTCAAAATGACGCAGTGCAGAAAGAGATTACTATTCTTAGAATAGAGAGGGAAAATTAATTTAAGCATTAAGAGGCTATTGCTAATTTAAATTATAATTTATCTTTTATATGTATTTTTAAAATTTTACATATATATATGCACCCAGTTCTTTTGTTCGGCTTCAAAGTCCTTACCCGGCCTTTTATTTTTATAATCGTTGGTCGTAGTCGCATACTTCCTATTGCAGAAGTGTTTTAAGTGACAAAAGTATTCATGTTATGGCAATATCAGAAAGAGAACTAGTAATAAAATCTAACTTTTAATGCTATCTTCCTCTTTTTGTACTTATATTTAGGAGAGTTTTATACTCATAATAAAAAAATAAAAATACAAAAAGTGGACTGCCATATGACAAAAATTCACCGTAACATGCAATTTCAAAATTTTCTATTTTTGATGTCATTTGCATTTTGCCTTGACGGATTGGTTAATTAAGTTTGAATAATTTAAGGAAATAAATTTAAATGAATTGCTACAAAAATGTGTATAATTTAATAGGCTGTAGAAGGAAGTCATTCGGTGCCTACACCAGATTTTTTCTATAAGTGTTTTTCTCCCTGTAATTGTTTCCAACTGTTCAGTTAATGTGACTGTTTTATCCGTAAAGTTCAACCTTTGTCTGAACTTTTTTCAGAAATCTGAGAATTTTTATCTTAACGAAGTTGACAAGTATGAGTATTTGAACGCACATTATATCAATTCATAGAGTTTTTTGAATTGATTCTTTTAATAATGAAATTATTGAAGAAATAACATTATTAATAGAAACTGCGAATAGCGTATGACCAAGATAGTTTGGAATTATAAGCATTGCATTCTTTGTTTTTACGAGAAAACAGGATTACTAGGAATTATAATATCAATCTGGGGGCTCTTTGAAGCCTTGTAGGCCTGAGCAGTAGTAGTTTCTACTTTCAAAATTTCATAAAGGTTTTCATTTATTTAGTTTCTTCATCAAGACCAAAGACAGGCATACTAGCCTTTTTTTTTTTTTTTTCTTTGAACAGCTTAAAAATATTTTCTTTATTTGTGGCTGACAAAGTTCTGTTGTTGAGACAGACTCATAGCAGTAAGTAAGTGAAAAACACTTTCACATTATTGTTGAAAATGGGAATATAAAACATACTCTTGTATGTTTGTTCTATCTTATTAATCGATACTTTAATTTGCTATGTGAGAAATTCAAATTATCCATTAAGAAGATGTAATTTAACAAAATAAAAAAGAATATGATGTTAAAATTTTTAGAAGTTACACTTTATTAAATTTTTATGAGTTAGGTTTACATAAAGCATATTTCATTAAATGCGATATGAGAATAATTATTCCACTACATACTATAAAAATTTATTGAAAAATAATTGAATTTTTTCTTAATTTATGTTCTAGAATGTGGCAGAACTAAGCTTAAATATAAAACAAAATCCACCAGTCTTTAAGAATTTAAATGGCAATATATAGTATAGTATTCCCGAGCTCTGTTTAGGTTCCGTGAAGAACCTGGTCAGTACAAGAACTAGCCAAAAAAACCTGGAACTGTATTAAAAGCCTTTTCAATAAGCAAGGCAATTATACCATATTATGTTACTAAATCTGTAGAATTTTATTCTGGCTACCCAGAATAACAAAATAACAAATGCAGAAAATTTGTTATAATGCTTTTATTGCATCATGTATACTGCAAATACTGTCTTATTGTGTTTCTACTCTCTATTTGTCATGAACCACATGACAATATAACATTCCATCGAGGTGTTTATAATTGTATTGAATATTATTTGTAATCATGTTCTCTAACCGTACGCACAGAAGATCAAAATCAACTGGAATTCAGAGTGTTCTTCTTTAGACAAATATAATGCATAAAATAAAACTAAAGGAATAATCCTTATTATTCTTTAAAGAATTTGACAGTTTTTCCCCATAATTCTTTCATGTGTTCAAAACTTAATGCTTATTTAGCTTTTAACTGGTGTGACTATTTTTTTTTTAAATTTAGATGATATATATGTGTCTTGCTGTCTTCATTATTTTCACGAAAAATATTTTATCATAAAATAAAATTATTAATGTTTCCTGTAAGCGATTGCATATCTGAAAAATATTTTAAAACATCCTAATTGTATTAATAAGTTTGTAGGACTAATAATACGATCTGCATATGAACATTCACCGTAAAAGTAAAAAGAAAATTTTTGAATGAGTTTAAAGCAATTTTTATTTTGCATCAGGAAACATTCAAGTGAAATGGTGAGAATTTGACAAAATTTTAAATTAAAACGTGTTGTAAGTGATTTCTTATATTTAAAAAACTAAAGATTATGTAAACATGCAAAATTTTTGGAAGCATATCCTTTCATACTGAAAATCATAAAGAATTTTATGATGCAAATTTATCAGGTGTTTCCTTTTGTTTTTATTTTAATCTGCATTTATCTATTATATAATATTCAACGATTTTAAAATAAAAATTAAAAATATTTAGGTGAAAAGAGAGTAACATTAAAACTGGTTCAGTTAAACTAGCTGTAGATCAAATGTAGACAATTTATTAACAGAAGGAAACAAAAATTCTATTTTCAAATTTAATCAATTATCTTTTCTTAACTAACATTCTTAAACATTTTAATGCAGTTATACTCGCATAAAAACGGTTAGTTTGACAATTTAAATTAAAATATTACCTTGAGAAAAATAATGCGTAAAATTTTATTAAAAATAAAGTGAAACAAACGAACAGACAGGGACAAAAAAAGGGGGAGAAAAGCGTGTAAAAGGAATACAGTGAAGAAGGGAATGATGCTCAGATTTTGGCATAATTATCATTTTTAACTCTAAGCTGGTTTTAAAAACATTACAAAATAATTTTAGTATTTACATACATTAAATTTACATACATCTTTGAAAGTTTCTAATGGGAGGAAATATATCTAAAAATATTTATTTAAAAAAGATAATAATTTTTATGCACTTAAATAAAAATTTAAAAAAAAAAAAAAAAAAAAAACTTCAGAAAAATTAATCAGAAAAAAAAAAAAAAAAAAACAAAAAAAAAAAAAATCTGCTCGATTGTTTTCTACAAAACTTGCTACTTTGGTGTAATTTGAGGCATAGATTCGGATTAGAAAAAAAGTGATCGGCATGTAATTTCGGAAAAAGTCCGATTTTGTGTCAACATTAATATACTCTACTGTGAACTCTTCTGTGTATTAATTTAAGATAAATCCCAAGTTGTGTTTTCGAAATGAGAAGAATGCAAGTTGAATTTTGTGGAACTGCTAATTTCAATGGGAGATACTCAAGAGCCCTCTTTTTTTTTGGGGGGGGGGGACTCGCTGTATGTCTAGTTCTGGAAAACTCAAATCATAGACTCACAGTTAACTTAGTACTTGGCCTTTCAAGAAGAGGGCCAAAGAAACAGCTATCCTAATTAATTTATGGTAAGTACCAAATTTTTTCCGTAATTTTAGACACGTCTTTTATTATGGAGGTAAACTTCATATAACACTCCCGTGAACCCAGTGCCATTATTATCTACTTACTGGGGCATACATCTGCTTTGCTCGATATTCTGCCTAATCCATATTACCGTCACGTGAAGTCTAGGACTGAAATTTTATGATGGGATATGTGAATTTTTTTTCGTGATGTAAATGTCTCAAGCATTACAGGTACTGTGTTTGGGATTATGCTTAAAAATGCTACCAGCGCTAGTGCAACATTACATGCTTTTTTTCTGGAGTTTGGGAGCAACTGTAATATGTCCTACTTTGTGTGTTGAAATCGTAGGCCCATTTACATGGAAAAAGTGCCAGGGTCTCTGTCTTTTAGAGCTGCAATGAGCCTCGGCTGTAATTATGATTTATCTCAAGAACTGAAAAGTACCTGAGCCAGGCCCGGAGAAATTTAAAGTCTGACATTGAGGAAAGGAAGGTGAGAGGAAGCAAACTGTGCTTCCTCTCACCCTAACGTCCAAACCTAACCTAAACTTTCTGGTCCTTTATTTCCTTCTGGTCTAGAAAAATTTGATTCTCCCATTTCTTCATTCTTTTGATACAATTTACATTGCCACTGTATTTTTGCGTACGTACACGCTTTAGTAAATCGTCCTTTCCACGAATCGAAATGGAAAAATCGGAGTGATTGAAAGCTAGATGTATATTTACATTTTTAGCAGACATAACTAAAACAAAGGTTTACAGATTTTTGAATAGTTTTAAGAAGCATGGGAAATTTACTCCATTTAGTGACTCCAGAAATGCAGAGCACTGTTCTGATCTTGCTTTGTGCTCACTGGTTGATGTACATCAGATTACCTTTGCAGCTGCATTTGATGCCCATTTGGAACAGTGAATTTCGATGTTCTGATTAGTCCAAAGGGACTTTGTGCCTGAAGGGCTATTGTTTTCGTTTTGCTATTTTGCGTTGAATCACTATAAATGCCCGTTTCACTTTTCAAACTGTTGCCACCAAATGTTAGAGTCCTGCATTATGTTTGAAAAAATTAAATAATGAAAAATCTGCATAAATGAATGTATATTTCTCGCATTGTGATAAAACAACGGTACATAGAGCCATCGAATTTTGAATGACATAATCATCCTACGAATATGAACATGTGGGAGACCGAATTTGAAATTTGTTTTATTATCGATTTCATATTTTGTAAAACGTTCACGAATTTTTGATTAACAAACTCAAGGATTTCAAAGCGAGCAATGGCAACCCTCTACGGGGGGGGGCATCTTTTATCTCTAACGCGCGAAACTGTGTATCGGAAATTTTAAAGATATGCTCATTTTAAAATTATTTTGCGACAGTGCTATTGAACTGACAGTGATTTTGCGACAGTGCTATTTTAGGACATGAATGCAAAAAACATTATATTTAATAAATAAAGGTAATACGCAAAACATTAAAAAAACGCCCGTGGACGTAATTAAAAATATTAAACCTTTCAGAATTTAAAAAAAAATTATTGGTAAAATAAATGAAATATTAAGCCGACAGAGAACTGGCAGAATATTAAGTAATAGAAAAAGTCGAGAAAAATGTGTGCTAAATCGAATTTGCGGGAGCGCCTTTGAAAATCGGGAAAGTAGGCAAAGTTAGCATTTAGTAGCAAAGTAGCAAAGTTAGCAAGTGTGATAAGATCTGTAACTTTCAAACTGACGTAACTTAATGATTTCAAAGCATTTTGCATACTTCTGAATAAATCTATTTTTAATTATATCCTATTTAATGCTATTCACAATGCATCCAATTCATGCGATTTATAGCGTCAATATTTTAATAAATATGAATATACTGTTGCTGTAATTAATATTTAAGATTAATTAAACAAAAACGATAATACTGAAAATTAAGATAGCGTTGCGCTAATAATAACAATTGTACCATGTAATTATGATTCCATTTATTACATTTAGTGTTCTGAATTGTTTTTACAATGCCTACTAACGCGTTTTTTTCTGTAATCTTTATTATTTTAATTCATTTTTGCTGTTGATGGATGAGCCTCTTAACGACAGCGCCTCCCAGATGTCGACGCAGGAAAACCTAGGATCTGTACCTAGACAATCTCGGCCACGGGGGTATAAAATCACCAGCCTGGCGCTTCCCTGCAACCTGAGGGCGTAAGCTCTGTGCTAGACATAGTGCGAGCATCAGACATTCTGCGTAGTACTGGCGGGCAGCATTTTGACGACCAGTCAGATCTCCAGGCGTTCGTGTTCCCTGCCACTACAATCGATCGTGTGGTGACCCCGTCCGCCCGGGGGTTAGCAGTTTTAATAGAGAAACTTTTAAGTCACTAAGATTCCACCTCGGGTTGGGGGACCCCGTGTGGTAGCATGATTAGCGTATATTAACTTCTTGGGGAACTTTGACCACACCCTGCGTGATATGAGGACTTCTCTGCTGAGACAAATTCGTGTAGTGCCGAACAGGCGGAAGAGATTGATAATTATTATCTTAGTGACAAGTTTTTGAGTTACAAATGCGCTTCCAGCTATATAATGCGTTCGTCAACATCTTCTGCATGGTAATTTTTCTAGTTATTGTGAAAGCATATTCTTTTATTGAAACGTAATCTAGACAGATGGTCGAATTTCATAGGTTTGATTATTTGGAAAACTTATATTAGAAATGTGCATGCTTTGAAGGAGAGAAAGGAACTTATTTAACATTGGTATTTACATGTTACAAATATTTTCATTTACTGTTCTATACAGTTTTGCTTTTACAAATTTCAATAATTTACTTACTACTCATCATTGTGATAGAGTCCTAAATGCATTTTTTCAACATGTAGATATTCATCGTAATTTTCTTCCTTTTTCTTTTTTATTCATTTTCTATGTGAAAGCCCTCTTTTTTCTTCAATTACACAGTCGTATCAAATTTGATTCTAATTAAGCCTTATGAGTGGCATATAATTTAAATCTTCATTAAGTATATTTTTAAGATCAGTCTGAAAATATTCCAAAAACATTAAGAACAGATTTTGGCTAATACGTTTTATCTCCCATGAAAACTATCATCAGCATTAAAATGTTACGCAATATATTATATTCTGCCAGTATTTTATCAATATTAATATTAATAATGCAAATTTTCAACGTTGCCAATAGATGGCGACACCTCCGTTTGTATAAAAGGGTACTTGTCTTTTTTTTTTTCTTCTTTGGCAGTGAGCTAGTTACTTTTTAAAATATTTTGGTACTCATATGGAATGTAACTTGATAAGCTTAAAAACTGATTTAATGTTGGTACTGCATGCTTCCTTTTTTATAGTTCTAACATAACATTTACTATACTTAAAAAGTTTTGAGCCAAATTTTTCGTTTGTATAAAATTCGTAGTTTAGATTACATGATCTCGTTAGTTAACTGAAAGTGTAAATTAAGTTGTATTTAGATTTCAAATATATTATATTTTAATCTCTTCAGTACAAATTTAATTATTATTTTTGAGGTGCAAACTTAATATTTAAAAACTTTTGCGTCAAGTGAAAATCCACAGTTAAATGCTATTAGGTTTTCGGCACTCAAAACAGCGAATTCCAAAAAATGCGCTCTACGATACGAACTGTTTTATTGAACCTATTTTCATTCTCTTTTGTATACAAGAAGCTTTTATAAACTGAATAAAATCGAATAATTATGGAATTTTTTTCTAAAAATCCCTTTTAAATTTGAATACTTTATAAGATCTTATAGTAGTCTTCATAATTCATTTCGGAGAGAATTGTTAGTTTGAAATACCTGAGACTCAATCTTATGATGGCCCTAATGTAGCTGAAAGATTTTAGGTTGTAATTCATGGGTTGTTTTAAGCTGCTTCAGTTAATTTCCTCCAGTAGTATTTCAAATTAGCTAGACATTATAGAAAGAATAATTTATTTTGCGTCCAAGTCAATGCATATGAAAATCATTTTCACCTTTCTTTAATGCAAGATTTGCAAGACTCTCCTGTGTCATACTCGTATGTAAATCATAGCTAGTTTCAGACTCGAAATTCAATTAAATCAATAATATTCTTAATAAAATATTTTATAAAATGATAAAATATTAAATGAAATTAAATAATGATAGTAATTTTTTAAAATTATCTTTTTTATAACTGTCGTCATAAGCATATAGATAGTCAAAAATTTTGATGCTATTTATATCATTTCTTTTCATTAAATTCATGTGTAACGTAAATGCGACACAATTTCTCGTAGAAAGTCTTCCACGAAGGTACACCACCCCTTAGGCAAATAGTCCTTATGTACTTTGACGACATCTAAATAATCCAATCCAAATTTTTCTTTATTTTCTGTAGGTTTCCAAACATTATAACATTTTTAGAAAAATCTTCATTATCAGTTTTAGACAAATTTTGTAGGAAATTAATTTATGTTTGTACATTTACAGTTTTCTAAAGCGTTCCTTTAATGATATCTACGAACTACGGATAAATCCGCAGAGATACAAGGTACTTCTTAAATTTATATTTTATCATCAGGCTGTATGATGCTTCGTCTTATTCGTATTTAGGATTAATCGAATTAATTTATTTTCAATTAATTTTCTCCTAATTTCAATGTATTCTATAATTTGAAAATATTTTAAATTATTCAAAACGTTTTACTGCAGTAAGCGAGTTCTGTGCTTTATATTGTATTGTAAAGTTCTGCTGATTTATAATTACATATCGGAATCATAAATTCCTCTTAGTTAAAAGTTGGGGTTGCTTCAGTTTTCCCATAGGGATACTGACTGAGCTGTTCAGTTAACCCATTAACTGGCAAATGGTGGAAACGCATGTTGCTTCTAAGCAACAATTTTGTTTATCAAATTATTCTTTTCTAACTAGTGTCTTTCTGTCTCAAAATATGTAAATATCTGCTTCTTGAATTTTATTTCTCTATTTTCCTTCCCAAATTAAAAAGAAATCGTCAAATCGAAGTCTAGAAATCTTACGACTTTCTGGTAAGACGAAAAATATCTATAATGCAGTTATCAGATTTCCGGTTCTTATTATGAGCCTTTGAAACACCTTTACGCTTTTTGGAGCTTGTTATATCATCTTCTGGCAATTCATTACTTTGTGTCCTCGAATCTTCTTATTCAGTTAGCCTTGCACAGTTTAGCAAACATCTCCTCTCACAGTTTCATTTTCAGAAAATCTACAACGAAAACAGTCTTTGAAGAGATCAGTTGTATTATTTTCACCTGCAGTGTGTCGTTATTCAGATATTTACGTCAATGTTCATTTTTTTTTGGACACGATTCCAGACCAAGGGGCCCACTGTATATCCCGTTGTATCCAATGCAAAGCTGTTGTCTAATCAGTCCAGTAAAAGCACTTGGATTCTATAGTTTGAGATCAGCAATGACTGTGCTTCTAAGTCCGACTCCGATAAAACAGAATAATAGTTTTAAGTTTGGTGTGGTTTATTTCCTTAAAAAGGGAGATTCTTGATGAAGGTTGGATAAATTTAAATAGTATCCGATCAGTTTTCTTCACCCGTAAGAAAACACAGGTGACATATGCGTATTTACTTGCACTGCAGAATATACGTAGAGCAGTACCTTTTCAGATCTACCTAGATAAATTCAACGCTGTAATTTTGCGTTAGAAATCAGATCCAACCATTATATGCACCTTAATTTATTTTTCGCCAAATGATCTGCAAGATTTTTACTCTACGCTAATAGCAATTTACAATTTTTTTTTTTTTTTTTTTTTTTTTTTTTTTTTTTTTAAGAGATAGTTTCACTCTCTTGGGCAACATAAATTGAATGAGAACTTTAAGAAACTCAAGTGACTTCTCGCAGTGTCTTGGAAGTTACAAAGAGACTTGGAAAGAGAGTAAAAGACCCATTTATTAATTTAACAAAAGGCACAGCTTGTACTTACAGAACCAGCCAGCAAATAATTCAAGTTTAACTAAATAAACTGCAAGTTAGCCCAAAGACTACACACACAGAAAGCGCTCAAGATAGCTCAGACTTATATCGGCGTGACAAGCCTAATGGCGAGAATTACTCTATAATGCCTCAGATAACCTGCTCTCAGAAGAATCAACTAGTAACGAGGACTTTAGCGGGTGGAATATGCTCTGATTCTATAATCTAAAACCTTTCTTAAGTACTATCTCTTGTAAATTTCCAAAGCTAATGCTAATGAATATATAAAAGATATGTATGGTCTTCGTTAAATGAAGACCTATGACATCTTTCTATATTAGCAGTAAAAAGGGAGAACGGATGCTGGGAATTTATTTAATGGGTTTGCTGCTCTAAAAGCACGAATTTAGAACATTTAAGTGAATAGCTTAGAAGAAAATTATCCCGAAGGGAAAAAGCTTGGAGGAGAAACGTAAAAATTATTTGATTTTAAATTTATGTTAAACAGTTATCGAGTTCCGTGACAAATTTTCTGTCAATCGATTAAAAGTAATTTTAAATTTCAACCTAAAATTATAAAAGTAATGATTAAAAGAAAATCTGTGCTGCGAAATATTGTTAAAAGTTTAGCCATCTTTTTTTAACTGTGTAATTTAAAATTTTGCATGCTGAAATTAATAAATATAGTTATAATTTTGAATTTAGTGAAAATATCCAAACGTTACGGGTGTTTTCCTGAAATTTCAGTTCCCCAAAATGTTATGAATAATCTATATTTTAATGGTTATAACGCCAAAATGAACCTTTCACTTTGTACACGGACTTATTTTCTGCAAATATAAATCGAACCCGAAAATCGGATTTATCAGGATCCGGCAGAAATGTTCATGTGTAACAAATGAGAGAGCCATCCTTCGACACGGAATTTTACGTCCATAACGCTCAGAGGGATAAAGTTGTTTGGATTAAATTATTACGAATTTTGAATAACACTGCACAATCGTTACATTACAACTCTTTATTACTTTTATGAATGATTTGATTAAGGATGCAGAGTTTTATGTTAATTAACTCAGTTATATTATTATTTTGTCTTTACTTTCGTCTACTCCCGCCATTTTGCATATTAGTTAATGTATCTGTGCGTAAAGTTTTATAGTTCGAGAGAGACTCACTGCAGTTATCGCTCAGCAGTTACGCTGTTAGATCTTATTAATAGATTGGTTAACCGGCTTTAACTTAGTTGGCCGTAATTGCTTCGTGGAAAGACTGAGCCAAAGTTTATTTAGGAGCCAAAGTTTATTTAGGAGCATGTTACTTTGTATTTAATATTTTAAGGTGACTTGAAATTTATTCGGAATTTCCCGTAAACTCTAGCGGTTGTTTTTGGTTCTATTAAGTTTTGTGTAATTGTCCGACCTGACGTGTAAATAAAAAGATTTATTTAATCTTCATCTGAGTTAGTGGAACGAAGAGACTAGTAATGATAAACTATGTAGTAATATCTAGAGTCGGCAGCAGAAACTAGGAATTTGAAAATGATTCCATGGGTAGAATTTTCAAGGGGAAGTCAGCTAGGGTGTTCTAAAACTCTCTATACAGCCTTGCCTTTGGAACTGATAACCTGCCTATTAAGTTGTGATAAAACGTAAAAAAACAGCCGGTGTGTTTTGAATTAAGTATCGTACTATTATTTTACCACCAAATCGATAGAATTAGTACAAAAATTTAATATAATTTGATATTAATGACAAATTTTTCTTTCTGCACTATACAAAAATATTTCACTATATAATATTTCACTATAAAATATATTTACCTAAGGCAATATTTTACTTTCATTTTCAGAAGTAAACGCTTCAGAATTTTTATCGCATGCGTGATATTTACGAATTAGTGACATTTTTTATTAATGCGTTTCGTTTCCAGTGTTCCAGAAAATAAAACAATTATTTGAATAATTTCCTTTTATTACATAAGGTTATCAACACTTCAGCACGATAGAGTTTCTCATGTGCGCTCTGATTATTTTCTCTTCTGAAAATTCTAACGGTTGAATTAAAACTTTTACTTCAGTTCAAACAATATTTAGGCATTTTTATGTTAATCGAAACAAATAAATTTCTATAATACATATTTAACTTTCTTTCAATATTTTTTAGAATTTTGGTTGCCCAGATGGGAAAGAGTTTAGTGACTCTGACTGCAGTACCGAAGAGCCCAGTTTCGAATCCAGGAGAAGGCATGGGTGTGGTTTGTTCGTCCCATCATAGCAGGCAATGGTGACCCACCTAGTAGATGCCTCTAAAATAAAGAGACCGCCGCTTCTGGCCTTAGTAATAATCAAAGATTATAAAGAGCTAGAGCCTGCCATTGGATGAATAGAAATTTAGAATTTTATACCGCGCTGTGTAAAATATAAGACATTATATTTACAATATTTATGATAAAATTATTAATAAATAAGTAAAAATAAGTAATAAGTAAGTAATAAATAAGTGGTCATTTTATTATGGAGGTACTTAATAAGCGGCCACCGATACCTCCTACGAAGTGACAGCCATTTCATATTCATTCTATCTCCGAGATTCGAATCCTGATCCTCCGGAATCGCAGCCAAATTACTATCCTCGTTTCGACGAGGTGGCGAAGATGCGAATGCAGCATATAGAAGCCGTAATCGGAACGACATATGTTCTACTACTAATTTTGTTGCTGTAAACGTTTTAAATTATTACTGAAAATATGAGTTTTGAAATAGACTTGTTGCTATGATAAAGAATTTATTGTAATAGATAGAAAAATTAATAATTTTGTTGCATGAACTGGTAATGTGTGGACAATACGTGATATGACACATTAGGAAAAATCCATATTTTCTAAAGTCAATAATTAATTTCTTCAAAAGTATTTCTTGCTCAAATTTCTCTAATATATACTAAATCTGATTCTCTTTACGCATGCACGTAGCCTTTAATACCCTGAATTTATAGTTCTAACTGAAGTATCAAGAATATTGAAATGATATTTCTAAATACGTTTCTAATTTCAACCGAAACTTTGCTTTTTTGTTTGTCTAATTTTAGTAGGACACTTTCAGTTTATTTGTTAATTTGAAAGTTAACTTTTAAATTTATTTAAACTTATTATTTTCTTAGAAGGTCAAAATCATCTTAGACTATCATGCTTTATAAAACCATACCAGTGTCCAATGATTAAAATTGGTAAGTGTTGACAGTTTCATCTCAGATTTGATTTCGGACTAATAAGCTGTATCTGAGGTTACGTAGATATACGTTAATTGACAAGATCTTTGTAGAAAGGTATGGGTAAAGAAATGCAGGATTCAAACCTTTTGTTATAAACAAAATATACCCGAATCAGTCATATTACCTTTTTCACTAACGTATATGGATTTTAAAAATGAAACCTGATACAATTTGCAGAATTTTAAGTTATTCTAAAACTTGCAGTGTGCGAAGTGCAAATAGGTGTCGAAGTTTCACATTGTTACTTGCATAAATTTATTTTCCTCCTGCTTTCAAAATCGTCTAGGATAAATAGCATTTAACATATATACTCCTTTACCGCGGTTATCCATACAATCGTGAAAGCGGGAATAATGTCATACAAGTTCGACCTCTAAGCAGTGTAAATAGTAATAAACTTGTTCAACAAAAAGTCGGAGATCTTTGGAAAGTAGGACTAAACTCTCGCGGCAAATTTAAATTTGAGAGATTACCTAGTAAATTTTACTAAAATCTTAAGAGATATTGAAATGTTACGACATAAAAATAAATTTTATATAAATAATTATTTTGTAAAACGCACCATTTTCAAAGGATTCTGCACTTTTCTTTCTTAACAAAATTGCTTTCCTGATTTAAAAGATTATCAAACTTATACTTTAACATCAAAATGTGCTGTTGAAAACTTGGCTTATCAATATGCTTAAATTAATAAAAAAAACTTTCCAATTTAATAAGTTTCATGCCACTTGTCAAAAAGAACCTTTCAATCATAGCTTCTTACATAATTTAAACGTGTCAATGAATTCATAAAATGCTGTACGTTGTATCCTGTATGAGGTTATCCTAATTTAAAATACTAGATCTGAAAGTGCTAAAGGATTCCTATCATATTTTGATAACTTTCATAAACTCATCTACAATGAATGAAAAAAAAAATGCAATGAAACATGTAAATGAAAAAAAGTGCATTTTGTTACAAGTTTAACGAAATAATCATTTATTTCAAATGGATAACCAGATGTACTAGCCTCTGCGGAATAGTCCCGAATTATAATGAAGGATTTCCTCAGATTACGTTTTGTAAAATATCCTGGATTCTATAAATATCCCTAGAGTTTGTGAATAGTAATACCCGACTACAGTTACTGCTACGCGATTACGATGCGGAGATTTTTGTGGGATCGGAACAAAAATTAGTTCAAAAGTCAAATAATTATGCATTGTGTAAATACATTTCACAGAACTCGTGCAGTCCAAGAAAAGAATACTTTATGAATACATTTGTGAGTTTCCATTCTAACTGTACCTAATGCTTGGAAAATAGATAGCGTATTTATATCATTTATGGATCAAATTCAAAAATTCTGTAGAACGGAAAAACGTGGGAAAATGACGAAAAATTTTACTTAATAACAAATTATTCAGTGAAACATTGTGTTTAGAAAGACATGCAACGGTGAAATATTAAATAAAAATTCATGTAGATAACTGAGCAGGCAATCATAGCCTGTTGTGGAATGGAATTAGATTTTCCTCATTTTCATCATAATAAATTTTTCGTTCAAGCATTTCAAGTTAACTACGGCCGAAGTTTAGAACGATGCTTAGCCGTAGCTTATATCCTAGAGCGAACTTAAATGGGGTCTATTTTAAAATGCATATAAGAAATCGCATTTAATATAAAAACATAAAAATTTCCAGTTCTTTTCTTCTACTACCCAATTTTCAGTTGCCAAAGTTATCTTGTCATGAACTGGCTTCGGAGAACATTTGTTCACGCTATATATTGTTACGAATTTTGTATTTAGTTATGTATTTATAGTAGAATTATAATTAAAATTGTTTTATTCCCCCATGCAATGCAGCGCGAGACAAATTGTAAGAGAAAGCATGCCGGAAAAGTAAAAATACAGAAGCACGTGCATTTAACATTGAGTAAATTGTTATCTCGGTAATTTGTATCAAGAATTGTACTGAAATTGAAGAAATGTAATTGACCACTATGTTAGATGAACCGTAATTCCATCCTCTTATTGCTTTCCAGTAATTTCCAGAAGCAGATAGTACCAGAAATATCTCTCGACCGGTTGAAATCTATAAAAGGCCGGAGAGAAAGCGTTTTACTCATTTGCTTAACTATTGTTGTTGCGAATCGCAGTTTCGTGTGAACTGGGATAAATCGGATTAGTTTTCTCTTTAATTGTGCTGCGTTCTATTTAACGTTTTTAGTAGTTTGAAGAATAACTACTGATTATTAACGCGTGATTTTGTGAACACTGTACGAATATCTCTGAGAAAAATTCCAGTGTTCTGATATAGTTCTTTCGACAATAATAAATTTTATTAACCTATTATCACACTTGTAAATTCAATCTATTACAAAGCTGTACACACACAACAATATGTTAAGTATTTGTTATCGTTGTTTGGAATCGACATGATATTTAGTTCCCTGTTTGGGCAGCTAATTCCTTACCGTGATCAAATTAGTATAAGTATTATATCTACATACAGTCTCTTCTAGTTTCTGTAGCACAAACTACATAAGTTCATGCTAAAATTCAAATTGATTCCAGTAATTATTCGTGATAAAGTAATAATGAAATAATATAAAAAAATAAACGAAAAAAAGAATTATTACATGAAGTTTAGCACCATTTTACTTTCATATGGTTTGTAACGAACCTCCTAAATTTATTCTTCGTGTTTAAAAAAAATCCTAAAGTAAGTAACCATTCACATCTTACTTAACATTCGCGTCTGGTTTTGGATTTGATTCCCGGTTGAGGAGTAAGCTGAAAGGTACTTTTTTTTTTTTTTTTTTCATTTTTTATAAAAAAATTTTTTCTCTAATGGTCTTTCTGTTTAGACTGATAATTTTTACTTGTTTAAATGTACCTGATTCTTTTTTAACACAATGTATCAGTTCCCTGAAAATACGTGTAGAAAAATTCGTGTAAGAAACAAAGATGTATCTATAGAAGAAAAGAAAATTGGTTCTGGATATAAAATGCGCAAAGATAATTTTTAAAAAATCTGAAAATATTTGTTTTAAGCTTGTTGTTTTCTTTCAACAAAATACACATGCAATAAAAGGTGTTAAAGCAAATTTGCATTTAAAATGAAAAGAAATCCTCATGAACAAAAAAAAATTTGTTTTTACCACATAATAAGATTTTACTCATTTTCACTTGCGAATACTATTTTGGCGCATATGTTTGCGTACGACTTTAAATATCCCTGCTATCACTAGAAATATTGCGGTCATCGTCTTCTTCTTTTGTAAATGACATTCTTTCTGTGATCTCGTGAGCAAAATCAGCACGTAGGTCTCTGGTGGTGATATTTCACCAGTTTTACGGTATTTAATCGTTGTGTTCATGTTTCGGTTAGACTGTTATATAATTTCTTGTAAGATGTTGTCTAAACTTCCCAGCGTGGTCCTGATTAGAGTCATGTTTGACAAAATGATTACCCAATTTTCTGGAATGATTACTCAAAATTCTTAGAAATTGGTTCAGTCCCCTCGAGTTAAAGTAAAATGACAAGCATTAAAAGAAAATGAAATATTTATTTTGAATAATTTGATTTAAATAAGATTTGTCTAAAAATGTTCGTGTAAAATAGCATTAGGTATATATCACATTTTGACAATAGGTACTCATTTTTACCATCACTTTAATACTATTTTTGTGAAGGATCAGGTGATTAAGGCAGTATTTTGATTTCCCCTAAATAATACCAATTTAAAAAATGTTCTATTTGTATAAATTGTTTGTAGTTTTAAAATATCACTTAAGCTATTATTGCAAGAACTCTATCTATTCTGATTTCAGATTTCCATATTCGTGATAATTGGCTTTTTCATGTTAAAAATGTACGATATCATAGCTTTATGAAATTTTATGACTTAACATATAAAAGTACTAATTTTACATATACAGTTTGGTATGTTTCGCAAGCATCAGTTATTGTCCAAACTCTTGATAGACGTTAAGTGAATTATCGCTAAGTCTAAATTAACAATTGAGGCTTAAGAAGGTTGCAAAGGACCCTTTATTTAAAACTAAGGAAGAGCAGAAGGCACACACTTTGTGCTTAAAAGCTCATCCAATGCTTATGGCGAGATAACTTAAAGTAACATTAAGTTCATATGTAAAATTCAAATATAAATAAGCTAGTAGCCAAAGGCTACAGATAAATTTAACGCGAAGTGGGCTCACAAACCTAACCGGCATAGCTATTCAAATATCGGCAAGTATAATGCAAAGCCGAAGACTACTCATTGTATCTGAGCTAGCAGCAACTTAGTAACGTGAGGCCGAGAGCCAGAACCCGCTCTATCTTAAAATCTAAACACATCATGTTAAATACACGTGAACTAATTAATTTGCAACCTAGAGTGAAAACGGAAGGAAGAAATGACAGTAAAGGTGTAAAGCATAAGAACTGATTAATTAAATTAATAAAAACCTCACGCACTGGTCACATACACATTTTTATCATTTGTATCTTTTGAAATTATAATGTGGAAATAATATTAGTTCTGAAGTTTTCCTCTTTATTCAAAAACAATATTTCTATATTGCAACAACAACAGGTAATTTGAAATATATGCTTTTATAATACTTGGGAGATGTGTTAAAACTGAAAAATTAGTTCAGGAATATATCCTGATTTGAGTTTTAAATTCAGAAAAAAATCTTTACTTGGATATAAAAGAATTCTGAATTTCAAGGTATTTTAGATGAATATTTGTATCTTACAGCTATCATTTAAGGGTTTAAATAATTTTACTACTATATATTGCTTGAAATGTGACTATATAATACACTATATAATATATATGATACATGATTATATAATGTGTCTTTTAAATATACTGTTTAATTAATAACATTTGTAAAAGACTGACGTAGGTAATACCGTTTTCTCAGTAGGCCAGTATCTTCATACTTCGCAAAAAGGTTTTCTAGGTTAGTAACTCGTTTCAAGATATCACAATCATTTTATTTTTAAAACCTGTAACGATTTTTATACTCCATCACTAAATATTGTCACCATTCCCACTGTAATAAAGACATGGACTAATTAGTAGTTTGCATGGAAAGTAATTATGCCACAAACATTAAATACAAACAGTGGACATGTATAACAGCGCATTCATTGTTACTAAATGTGTATCAATTGTTGGAAACAATGAAACATACAACAAATACGCTTTTTTCAGTATTAATTTAACAAAGAAGGATCATGTTACTTCAGTGTCTTGATAAGATAATTTTTATTCTAGATCTTTGTCAAAACAAAAGACGACATAAATTTAAATGCTAATGACCTAATTAAATATACTCTCATAAATTTATTCTGACATTCTCACTCCCAGTTAGGGCTTGTAAAATGTCAGAGTGCATTGACATCTGTCTCTTGGCACCCTGATGTTTAGCCCTTTACCCACTTCTTTATTTCCCAGGCATTTTTTTAATGCGGTAACTGTCCAAATGGAAAGATGGCGGAAGTTGAAAAAGTTTATTTCACGACATCCTTTTTTTACTGAGCATGTGCGGGTGGTATTTAATCAACTCAAGGAAGCGAGGCCTCTGACGCAGCAGCGATGAGTTAAATATTCGTGTTCTACAACCAGGAAACATGTTTCTGTTAATGAGACAAAATGCAAGTTTAGTATCTGTTATCTGTATAAGTGTTCAAATATTTTGGATTCTATAATATTTACGTACGGACAATGAGACATCTTGGGAATGGCGCTTAAGGTTTAATATGAAATTATGCTATGATTATTCATATATATTTATTTAGAGGCATTTTTGATTATAAATAAGATCGAAAGAGATTTATACCATAATTTTAATAAACCTTGGCAGGAAACGAAGCTTTTGTACATTAAACCGTCAGAAAGAAATTTATCATTAACTCAGCACTGAACTCTGGTAGCACCATTATCTGAGTTTAAGAATTACTTAAAAATTAAAAATATGAGTTATGAGTGAGCCAATTTTATGTACGGTTTTGGACACATGAACTGCGGAGTCGAGATACTGAATTTCTACTTTGAATACAGTTGAAGATAGTATATGTAAATTGTGTACATATTTAGTTATACAAAGATACATCAAGTTACATTTCACAGACAAACTCGAACACAGATATATATGGGTATAGATGTCCAGCATATTCGTTATTCAAAACTCTTAATATCAACGATTATACTAAATGAATAGTTGTTTGGTGAAATTTTGTTTAGCAATCTGATTTTATCAATTTACATGATACACCCCATAATTTTCAGGTCAAAAGTCATAACTCTACACAAAATTCTGCCATTCATCAATAAGCTGCTAAGTGCTATAGAATTAAACTTCATCTCTCTTACAAGTAAGTGCATTTCAAAGGGATATATCTACGAAACATGGGTTTTCGGTGCTCTGAGATTCAGCGGCTCGTACCAGCTCGATAAAACTAAACGAAGTATGCCGCATACAGAATTTAATAATTATAAAATATTGCAGTACAAATATTGCATCTGTTAAAGACTTATTTTCTTTTTAATCCCAAATATGTGTATGGACATGGAGATATATATGTACATAACATTTTTAATAAAACTTTTGAAGCATTGAAATCTATTTTAAAGATATTGATGTACCTTTATCTACTTTGATATACATATACAAGTTTCCCTAACATATTTGTTCGTATTTTTATTGTCCGTATGCTTCATACAACAACAACAACAACAAAAAAAAAAAAAAAAAAAAAAAAACTGAACGCAAATACAACACGTTTTTAGAAACGTCATGGGCATTGCTCGTGAAGCACCAAAAACGTTTCTTTAGAGAAGGACAACTTGATAAATTCACTGAAATAATTTTTTTAGATCCATATCTAGGTTTAATTCTGTAGTACATTCCATTTGGCGATTCGGACGCAAGTTTGATGATAGCAGTTTATGGTGTAAAAAATATTCTGAAATGCAGAAGATGCCATCTAGAAGCTCGAAATGTATTCTCAAAAGCTTACAAAAGGAAAATAAATGTCTCATATTTTTTTCACTTTGACCATACAGATCTACAAAGCTAATTAAGTTATTACTTTGACTGACTTGACCACGAATTTATGTAGAATGCTGCCGTTTCTTGATAATTTATTACTTCCTATGAGCTTAATGACAAATGTTAGATTCACTAAAGTAAGCAATTAATCATAGACTTTAAAACTCTATGCAGATAGCCCCTGTGTGCTTCGCAATATCCAAGTAACCTAGCCTTTAAAAATCGTATAGATCGTTCTCATTTTTAAACTTGTAGAGACATTAGGTAATTTTTGGAAGCAGATGAAAAATGAGCAACGCCTTCGCCGGAAATCAAACCACGGACCTCTGGAATACCGGCCCAGCGTGCAGAACTACTACACCACGAAGGCACGCTAGGAAGACGGAAGAAATACCTTATATACTCCCCTTTTAAAGGGCGACTGGGGTTTTTAGGGGACCCAATCGCCAAATCCCAGGAGAATCATCATCCATCACCCTTTTAGTTCGGGCGCCACTGTAGAGACATTAGGTATTTTTTTGGAAGCAGGAGAAATGAAAAATATGCAACGCCTTCGCCGGGAATCGAACCACGGACCTCTGGAATGCCGACCCAGCGTGCAGAGCCACTACACCACAAAGGCACGTTAGGAAGGCGGGAGAAATACCTTATAAACTCAAAATCGCATATTCTTGCTAATTCGTTCACTTTTAAATCATATGACTTCAAATTTGGACCACAGCTTCTACACACACACGCACCCCCCCAAAAAAAAAGTGCACTAGAAGCGGCAACAATCAAAGTAGCAAGTAAATATGGAATTTTGTCAGAGATAAGTTTTTGTGAATAATATACAATTCGCTGAAAAATGTTTATGGCCCAATGAAGTGGTTTTCAGAGGTTTAAGCAAGAGCATTTGAAACTCATATCTGGGACCAAATTATAAACACTCGTCAAATTTTGTTATCACACTGACATCTGTCAATTCAGTTGATTAAAGTAAAGCACACAAGGGCTACCTGCCTAAGGGAAGTGATGCCTTCCTTACGGAAGACTTTCAAGGGAAATTGACTTCATAATATTCAATCAGCCCATTTGCTTGTATTTGAATTCGCATAGAACTACCAGTGTTCAGCGATCTTACCACTTGGCTACTGGTGGATTTGAATCTGTTACTCAAACTAGAAAAATTGCTGTGCATAGTATTTGGTTAAACGTCTGGGGAAATGAAACGTATATGTCAATTATTTCCAAAAAGAATGCATTATCTCACAAACTTAATCAGGATTGTAAGCACGGATTATTTAAAAATGGTTATGAATCTGTAAAACTGTGAAACACTGTATTTCGAGAATTAGCTGTTAAGAAAATTTCAATTTCGGTTTGGCCCTTTCAGCATAAGGAATTAATTCTGCAAATGTCCCGAATCAGAATGTTGCTTATTACATCTTCGTTTCAGTTTCTCTAAAGCAGTTATTCTAATCGATTCCAAAGCAACCATCCAGGCTGTAGTTATAAATCATGATACAGATACCCAGATTATCTCAGAAATAAGATGAAACTTCAACGTTTTTTATAAACACTACAAAACAATCGTTTTTCAACGGATCCCTTCACGTGTAGTTATCGACGGTAAAGAAAAGGCAGACTCACTAGCCACGAGTCACTTGAGCCATAAGACAGCAAACCACTTCCTCCAGAGTTACTTAAAAAGCATATTTTTGAGAAATGAATGGATACTCTTAAATCTGACCAGGCAGCAAAATCAACAGGCAAATCCTGGGTTAACATTCAAGACATATGGGAAAAGTTTTGTCGAAAACCCCGTAAAGAGGCTGTTGAAAACTTCAGACTGCAAACAGGCCACGATTGATGGCACAATATCTTAACACAATTGCCATCCTTCCATCTAGTATATGCCACATTTGCAATTCGGGCATCATGAATGCGAAGCATATTCTTATACGTCCAGAACTTGATAAGGAATCTAAGAAACGTGGTAAGATAAGTAAACTATACTGGAATGCCAGATCTTTCGCACACTCTTTGTAAACACTAAATCTCTTACGTTGCTTTCCTTGTTGTTATAATTTTTAACTTTTTACTTTTGTTCCCATGTTCATTTATTCTGATTCTTACTTTAAATGTTTGTTTATTATTATTTATCATTGTTTTTGTGTGATACTTGAGCTGTTTTATATGTTTGAATTGATATTCCAAAAAAAGCCGTACGTAACAATAGTTTTTCGTTTCACGCAAAGAATTTTTGGAATCTTTTCTTAATTTTTATTTCTGAAACTGTTTTTAAGGCATTGGTGCGGTGAAAGCAACCTTGTGTAAGGAGGCACAGAGAGTCCTCTCAGAGTGGACAGTAGATTATATGATCGCTCTTTCATAACGATGTACATTATAATCTATCAATGATTATCTAAGAGTTTTTTCTATAAATAGGAAATATTGTGATTTATAATTAATCGTTTTCTAAAGATTTGTTTTTTTCCTGGATTGTTTCATGTTCCTTAAACTTTAACTGAATCATGAACAGTTAAAACTATTTAAGTTGTATCTATTTTTTAATGTTATTCCATGAGTGGATTACTAAAAGTGTTTGGAAACAGTGTATTCTTGTTGGTGTACAAGGAACGTAATATGAATAAGAGGCATTAAACAACTTCATATAAGGTTTTCGTCAATCATTCTTGAAAGTAATGATATACACTTTGCATAATGAAATTTGTGATGAATGATGCTTTCAATGACTATCCTCATTCTTGTTTAGGTTTGGACGCTGGTAGATAGATGATTAATTATCCAGCATTTTGATGTAGTTATAGACTATTTAGTATATCGATTATCATACCAGGAAAAATAATAAAATAAAATAAATTACAAGTTTTCTTTCGTTGTACTCATTTTTCAGCAAAATAGTTCTACTATTTAACAATAAAGCAACTTCAGAAATTGTAAAAAAATCAACTAGATATTGAAGTCGCTTAAAAAATTACTTAAAAAATTATCTTATTGATAAATTCCTTTTTTTCGCTGACACATGGGTATTTAATTTTTCACTCATAAATGTTACTAATATTCTTATTGCGTTTAGAGGTTTTTTTTATTAACGGCTTAATAACTACTTTTCGTGAAAAAAATAAAATATTGCCATGGAGACAGTAAAATAATCATCCTCATCATTAGTGTAGAAATGAACGAATATTCATACTTAAAATTCAGTATGAATTATAATGGATTTGCAAAGTAATATAAAATTTGGCATTCGTTTTTGTCATTTGGTTTGACAGCTTTTGATCAAATGAAGAATAAACTATACCACTGATGCGTAATACACAACAGGTAAGCACTGAAATGCTCAGAATTTTTAGTTATGATAAATTTACAAAGGAAGAAAGAATATAACCTTAATGTTAAAAACAATCACAATTCTTTTAATCATACGGTTTTAACAAATTTTTATTAAAAATGAAATGCTTATTCCTTTCAGCTATTCTAATATTTTTGATCATATTAACATATTGTAGACGATCGTAACGTAATCATTAACATCGCATATGTGTAATTTCTATACTGTAACGTTTATTGTTCATTGAAATTCTGTTTATGTCCTAATGCAATTGGTATATGGAAGCCCAATAATTTTATTATATGTGTATATGTATGTGATATTTTGGCATCCGGACAAGTGAACGAAGCTTGGCATTAAAATCCTTGTATCATTTCTATATCATTCCATTTCGCATGGATTGCGGGGAACTGAAACTTTAAACCAAAACATTTCTCTTCGTGTGCTTCCATCTTGCATAACTAAGCACTTCAGCTTCGCTCTCTAATTTGCTAGGATGTAACTTCGCTGTCTTGCTTGCTATTGCAATAATATCATAAAACAAAGTTCTGTTAAAAGGCACGACTAGAGCGCCTAGTGATTGTGGCCACAAACGTCAACTGGAAAATAAAAATGGAATTAAAACCGTCTCAACTACCAAGTTCTTTAGATATTACCAAGTCAACATATTAGCATACTACGTAATCAGAATACTTCAATGTGGATCTAAGTACGCATCAACAGTGCTCCGTCTTTTCCTTGCTTTTATTATGTCATATATATATATATGAATATGTCATATATATATATTATGTCATATATATATATATTATTTTATATATAGCAGCAATTTAGAAATTTAAAAATTAGGATAATTCATTATAAAAATGCGCAGTATATTGTAAAGTTAATGAATTAATCAAAAGATAATAATTAAACAAAAAAGTGGTGGCTAACAAGCTAACAGAAAGAACAAAAACTGGAGCAAAAATAACCCAATTAAAATAGCATAAAAATATAATAATATAACAAAGGAAAGTACACATATTGCCTACAAAACTCAAAAGATGTACGGTGTAACTGCGGTCATTAAATTTTTAAATTTAACTAAAAGATTAACGTGTTTAATTGTGAAAAATTAAAAAGGAATTAAAGTTAGAATTAAACTAAATTATATTTAATTAAACTATTATTTAAAAGCTTGAAGTAAAGCATTAGTAATCGTTTGGTAATTTTATGGTGTGAATAAGAAAAATTAAATTTATCATTACATTTGTTGGGAAATTTGCAGCTGCGCAGTGCTGAAGATGCGTAAAGTTCTATTCTATATAATCTGGCGGTAAAAGACAAGAAATGTGTATGAAGACTGTGTAACCTCCTGATTGCTAGTTGCCCACCAGCGGCCGAGCGGTGGGCTGAACACTGGTAGTTCGGTCTGAGGTTCGAATCCCGCGAACGGGCTGGCTGCATGGGCGTTTTCGTGGTTTTCCCCATGTGTAACGTGTATACGAGCCAGTTTCCCTTAGAAAGTCCTCCACGAAAGGCATCCCTCCCTTTAGGCAGATAGCCCTCGTGTGCTTTGCCATAACTGAATAATCCAAATCCAAATCCAATCTTGATTGCTAGTTGGGGTTTGTGTGGTACCCGAGTTATCGACGTGGCTAAACCGACGTAGCTACTGGCCACTTCCCAGTGTGGTAATTAAATGAAGTACCGTGTTGAATTATTGCAGCCCTTGTACCTGCTAGCATACCAGTGAAGTGTTATAGGCAGCCAAGTTTCACACTACGTCAAAACTCTCATCATCATCCCAAATTTAAATTAACAATCTCCATAGGAAAAGCAAATAATAATTTTAGAGTCATTTCAAAGACTTTCTAATAAGATAGCATTGAAGCATAACTAAATTACGAAATAAGGTATGAAACTTCCAATTATAATGGAAAAATTATTATAAAAAAATTAACAGCCTTCCAGAAAAAATTAAAAATTTCTAATAAATCTTATTGCAACAAATTTCTCAATCTTTTTGCCTATCGAAAATTTCATTAAACACTTGTTAAATTCAGATTTATTGTCAATAGTATTAAAAATTATAAAAAGAACATCGCCTTTATTTTTGAAATTTTTCTTAAAAATGTTTGCTATCATATAGTCTGTAATAATAATTTATTTCTTAGCCATTATTGGATTATTAAAATTATAAAAAGCAATAAAACCATTAAAAATAATAGTATTTATGATATTCACGCATATGATTTTGATAACTAATGTACCTTTCGTCCCCTAAAAGGCGAAAATTTTCGGAACTCAATAACATCCTTAAATTTTAAAGTTTGATTACATATCTGAAATGTCCACTTTTCAATAATTTTATCAAATTTAAAAATAAATATATTCGAAACTAAAATCTTTCAACAAGTTAAGGAAATACCCGTGCTTATGTTTTATTTGGTTTCAATTTTCAGTCTATTTCCTTTTGTACAATAGTTTAATTTTATGCAAAAGTATGAACAAAAGGAAGAAATTAATCTTATTTTTTGAAACACAGATGACTTTCTGTTTCTTAAAGAATTTAAATTCTATACTTTAGAATTTAAATTCTATACTTTAGAATTTAAATACTATCAAGATTTATGATTGCGATTACATTTTCACCTTATTTCATTTTTATTGACAACATTTATACAATTCAACTCCGTTCTGAAATTTTTGTTTTCCATTTTTTTAACCCCTGGAACTCACTCGTTGCGCACTATCACTCTTTAGTTGTATTTTAGTTGTTCGTATTCTCTTTTGTTGCATTCTCGTGAGAACGTTTCTAAGAACTTTAGGAAATAATTTTCAAACCAAGTTTTTCATTTTCTTTTTCTTATTCCAATTGATTCATTTAATTCCATTTATTATTTAATTAATTCTTTTTCCAAAAATTTGAGCTAATTGCCTTTCAAATTTCCCCCCAAATTTAGGCTTATTGCCTTAGATAGTTTTTCCTCTACTTCTTCAAACTGGAAAACTTTTATTTATGCAAAAGTAGTCTTAAACATTCTCTTTTGTTTTACTTTAAGGTAAACTACCTTCTTAAATAATTTGATTTTGTTTCCTTAAATTTTAAAATTGAATTGCTTTTGTTTTAGTCATTTAGTAGTTTTGTCATTTTTTTTTAAGTTTGACATTCATTATTTAGTTGAATATTTATCAAAATTGATATTAATTGAATTAAAGTAATATTATTAAAGTAATATTATTGATATTAGTTTATCAAATTGATATTAGTTAAGTGTTGATATATCAAATTGTTTTAATCTCCCTAATTATTTTTATGGTTCCTAATTTAGATCATTTTGATTTTATGCTGTTTAATTTCAGCATAATTTGATTGTTTGATAATTGTTCAGCATAATTTAATTAGGGTCCTGTTGGAGCAGACTATATATTGATGATTAATATAAAACAAGTTTTTTTTTAAACTTCTATTTTAACATTTACATCCTTTATTAATTTTTTATTTAATTAACCACTTTTTTATTTAATTATTATCTGACTTATGTTCATTTCATTAAACATCTTGTTTGATTTTAAATTTCATTCTCATCGTTATTTAAATCCACAAGTCTGTTAACAATTAAGGTTCATTATTCTAATTTAAAATCCATCACTGTTAACCACTGCATATTAACTAAAAGCACTCCAACGATTTCTGAAAAAGCACCAAATTTCTATAGATTACTTCCAAAATTTCGAAGAATATTCATCTTCAAAACTATTTTTTTGTCAGATTCGAACAGATAAAAATCAAAGATCAGAGAAGATAAGTTTCATCATTAAATAAGAAAATCTGCGAGAAAAACTTAGATACTAAACAAAAAATATTTACATCAAATTTTGGAAATACTTTGTGGAATATTGTAATTTTTTTAAAAATACATATATGCGTGAAAGGTTTTAAGAAAACTGTGTCGCTAGAAAAGGAGGCCTCATGTATTGATTTCATGATATGAACCAAACAAGCTGATAAATAAAGAGAAAATAAATTTTAAACACTCAAATTTTGAAAATAAGTGTAAAAATTACATTTATTTAAAACTAAAGAAGTATTTTACCATGCTCATTAATTGCAGCAACAAAAACACCTCATTATTCTTATATCTTATTATTATTTTATCATTTTATGGCCCATGTTTTCTTTAGTTCTCCCGAAGAACGATATCATGGCATTTTGATTTCAATGTTTGGTACTTATCTTGGAGATATTTTATCTGGGCTGCCCTTTGCGAAGAATTATATTTGATAAATATGCTTTAAAAAGTTACTAAAATTTGCTTGTTATTATTACGGCAAAGGAGAGAACGTAGAGGATTTTGCTAAAAAGAACGTTAAATGTACATGTTTACAAAAGAACATGTACTAATATTAGATGCAGATGAAATGGATAAACATTATGTAGCCAGCCTGTTTCTCCCCGAACGTTTAGTGTTTTAAATTTTAATCCGTTAAGAGGACTGAATATTTAAAGTAGAATCTGTTGCTCTTCGACTTTTTTCTCTGGAGGCGTGGGCAGAAAAAGATTTCGAGAGCTACCTGCATCAACAGAAATGTCTCTTTAATGTAACTGCCTAAGAGAAAGGATTGCTAGTCTTGTTACAAGAGTAGAAGACATTGAAAAGTCAATACAGTCCATTCAGCAACCGATAAATGACTCACTAATGAACTGCCAGTAGTCTGCGTGTTTATCCATTCATCTCTTGATTGGCTAATTAGTCTTGATGTAAAGTTGTATGACTAAAAGCCGATCTTGGATTTTAAGTAAATTCAAGTTATCAGTGCCGTAAACTGTGATATAAAAGCACGTCATATATAATATACGTCATATATATATTTGCTTTAGCATAAACACGCCTTAAATTGATCATTAGCATTCATATATATATCATTCATTCAGTTGTGCAAATATAAAAATGAGAAACGCAGTTTGTGTTTTAACACTGGAGGCTCAATGTAAAAACGGAAGTCAGAAGACAAAATTTCAGAACTTGACAGTTTTGAGGCATCTGCGTATATCGTCAAGGTTATTTAATGCCAAAAAGTAGAAAGATTAAAATATATGTAATAGGAAGAAAAACCTGCCGTTTTGACTGGACGGATGGGGAAAAAAATTAGTTTAGTTTGAGTGGATTGGTAGTTTTAGTGTTATGTCTTTTGAAATACCTTTTAGCGCGGCTTTAAAAAAGAATTAATGGCTAATGCACAGAGGTAAATTTTGGTTGCAAGAAGTGTTCAAAACATTTAAACAGTTTAAAATTATGCTGTTAAAAAAAGAACACATATTTCTGAAAATTGGTTTGAAGATTTTTGGAAGGAACCTATTATGTTCAGATTCTGAGTAAAGCTTGTTAGTGAATTAGTTGTTTATTCGATTCTTTTTTTGCAAGACGAGAATACAGAAGATAGAAAGAAAAGGCTCCAAAAGGACAAAAAAATTCTCTTTGAAGTGCATGATTTTGCAGCGCGTGACAGGTTTATGTAAAAAAATTGCAAAGCTAATGCAAAGTGACAGTTCGGAAAACAAGTTCCTTTCATATATAAAAAGTTCCCCTTGTCTGTCTGTGGAACAAAACAAAGAATTATTACTGACGAATAACATTTTGCCCTAAATTCGTTATCGGCGTCCGAAAAAGTTCGCAGAATGTATTTTTTAATTCCATAAACTTGAGACGAACACATTGTTGCCGTCTTCTGCATGAATTGGTCATAACTGGAATGCTTTAAATTATTTGACATATTCATTTGAATATTACATTATTTTGTTACTTCCTATATTTTTTGCACTTATTTGCCTCCTTTATGAGCTGTCAATGCTATACAAAAGTTAACTGAAATGTTTGAAGACAGGTATTTTTATTCAGATTCAAATGACTCTGCGGGCCCCGTATTATTTTTTCTCAAATTACAATCTTTTGTACTGAGCCATATTTTTGCAGCATTTGATGACTGATGCAAAAACATAAAGTCGATAGTTTTGATATATAACTTTTACCATTGTGACTGTGACTTTTTTCCAAACCTCAAAATATAACTTTTTACTGCGTTTTCTCACCAGAACATGCTTTATCGATGATTGGTGTTTTATTCTCTTTGAAGGGTCACCAACACTGGAACACTGAATTATGGCTAAATGTTACAATATCATAGGTATGCCGGAACATTAAAAGTATTTTATCAGCTATCTTTCAAAGTTTGACCCAAAATTCGATTTTTATTCGATTTTTTATTAATATATCTCCTCGATATTTTCAGAGAGATATCTTCCTCATCCATCAAAATATAGTAAATGTTTCCTCTCGCTGGGACTAAATATTGAAGCTTGTGCCTGTATGTTGTGCTTCGCAGGTTCAGGTACAACGATATGCAAATTTTTGAAAATTTAGTATAGAGTTGCCATCTTTAATATTGGAAAAAAAGAATAGGAACAGTCTTGAAACGTAACAACCAATCCTTGTACAACAGAATGAGAAATGCTAACTGGTATATGAAACAAGTTTAAATCGTGGTTAGAACTGAGCCGGGAAAGGTAGCAATTGTATTTAAGGAATTTACCTCCTTTGTCCTCTCATTAGTCTCAATGATGAATGATGTTATCATGGAGAAAATGTGCAAATTTCACGAAAAATGTATTTTACATTAGCAGTAAAAATGGCCGCATCAAAATACCCTTGATTTACTCTCAAGGCAATAGGGGAAACCCATGATATTTGAGACAATGAACATTCATATATGCACACGATTCGTAATTATTAAATGCCTTTCGCGGGTGTGGTTTGTGAGGTATGGTCTATTTGCGATTTTATTTTCGCTTTTGACTCATGTAACTGAATAATAGAAGAAGAAATTATTTGATAATTATTGAAATTACTGATAAAATATTTAAAAGATCCTTATAACAATATCCAATTAAGGCGCATCTCCTGAAAATTTAGTTTTAACTTATAACATGCATTATCGGCTATAGATAATTTACTCTAAAAACTTATATATTATATAGCTTTTATTTTTTGTAGCTGGCATCTGGTTTTTAACTGTAACCAGGTACCTTATCAACGCAGGTCAGTATCATTCTGGAGTCAAAGTAGTTCGATTCAGGTGCTTTTTTTCTATTTGATGACACTTGACTTCCTTGTACAGCCTATTAAATTATACACCATTTTTTTCTACACGTCATTTAAAATTATTACCTTGATTATTGTAACTTAATTAAGCGATACCTCAAGGCAAGTGGAAAATGACATCAAATGTTGCAAATTTTGAAATTAAATATCACGGTCAAGTTTTGTCGTACAGGAGTCAAACTTCTTGTATTTTTATTTTTTCATAACGAGTATAAAAATGTACCAAGTGTAAGTATAGGAGCCGGGAAACCGCATTAAAAGACAGATTTCGTAATTTGTCCAAAATTCACTTTTTTAAATTTGAGATTTCCAGAACATGAATATTTTTGTCATTTAAAATACTTCTGTTAGTGGAAGTGTATCACTACGATCAAGGATTGCGAAAATAAAGGCTGGCAAGCACTTTTGAATCGGGTGAGGGGGTTATATATATATTAGGCAATTTATTATGATTTATTAATATAGTTCTATTTATATATATTATATATATATATATACTTCTGATATTGCTGTTTGCAATAAAAATGCGAGGTGCATATTTAGATCTTATAGCAGTTCCATGTACAAAATTTCAAAGTTCTACGGCTAATCTTTTTTGAGTTATACGAGAAACATACATACGTAGGTACGTGCGGATGTTATGAAAAATTCCATTTTAAATCGATTTGAGAATCCGTTTTGAATTAAAGAGTTCTTTAGTCTGTCTGAGCGTACAGATGTCACCCAAAAAATAGTCAAATAGATTCGGTACGGTCAAATTCGATATTTGTGTTCAAATCTGATAACTGAAATTTTTAGCTATTATAATACTTCCTTTACTTCGTATAAGAAAGTAAAAACAAATAAAGGGATGGAAGCCTTCAATCAGGAAAATTGCTGGATCTGAAGTTAAAATAGAGTTCATGTTTTGTGTGTGTGTGTGTGTTCCTAAAGTTGGAATATTAAGAAATATGAGCCAAGCAGAATTCAGAAGTGCTGCAAAAGACGTGTGAGGTCTGAAGTCATACGTATTTGTATTTATGTTATCGTAAACGGAATAACATTATCTGGTACATTTTTTAGATTTCTTTCGTATTTTGCTAAACCTTTTCTACTTTTAAAAATAAAAAAATTCTCTGTAATATATTTCTTTTGTTTTCTTTCTAGTATATGACTAGTTCTTGTTCGGCTGATTAATTAATTATAAAACTCAGTGGATAAAGCTTACTTGTCTGTTTATAGTGAACGGATATTTTCACGAAAAAGTCTCGGAACCTCATATTTAGGTTGCCCACTGGGAAAATTACGCGCTGTTTTACACGGAACTAAATTTATCACGAAACTTAAGAAATCTAGTTGTCTTTTGTTGAAAAAGTACTAACGTTTACATTTAAAACAAACTTTAAATTTTACCAGTTAATAATGTTACTCCCTTTTGTCTTTGATTTCCGATTTCTCGAAAATTATAAAAATAAACAATTGGCATCTAAAGCCCAATGTAGTTTTACCGATGACAAGAATGTGTTTCTTTTCAAATAAGAATGTTTTAGGGCTTCATTTTTATTATTTTCTTATTTTTTTAGCTACTGATTAAGAAAAACTGAGATTTAAAATTGCAATTTTAGTTCACAGCAAAACTGTTACTTACTACTTCAGTGATGAATTAGATAGCAATCATTTTTTGATCGCTATATTTCAGCGCTTAGTTGATCGTTTCACTGTCATTGCATAATGACTTTTTATTCACTTGGAAGAAAAAGACTTCACGTTATTTGTCCTACTTTTTAATCTGATGCTTTAGACAGACTGTTTTGTATAGCGACAGGACGTTTATTATTCAGGCGTGAAGAAGACACTGAACATCCACAACACTAACATGTACTACAACTTCGTTTTCTGATAAGTACAAGAAAGAGATCGTTTCCATGTGAGCAATAAGCTCAGGAACAAATGCTGTGTTATAAGTCACTATCAGAATATCAATTTTATATCATCATCATTTCATGACGTAATAAAATAACAGAAATGTAAAAGAAATAGACCATATCATTTGAAATGAAACAGAAGGACATCAAACATCAAAATAATGAATGAAAGTAATAAGTTGTCATTCTTATCATCTCTGAAATAATTTGTTTTTCACTTCAAACAGTGCTTGAGTAACCCATTTTTCTTTTTCTCATAGCAAATGTCAAAACGTACATTTATTTATTTGGAGAAACTGCTGTAAGTTAAAACTCCCTTGAGAATTTAAAAAAAAAAAAAAAAAAAAAAAAAAAAAAAAAAAAATCTTATTTTATAAAGGTGTAAGAAATTCTAAATTGTTTAGGTGTGCTTGATAAAAATGTATATTTTAAAAACTGACAAATAAAATTTCTGTGATGTTCCTAACATAAAACATCAGACATTCCGTTCAAAAATGTTATCGGAAACAAATTTTATTAATTAAATTAATGTATAATTTTAATTACAAATATTTATAGCTGTGAACAGATTCGGTGCTTATTGCAGTTTCGTTCTGACGTTACATTTAGGGCAGAAAATACCTATCAGCATTATTAAAGCAATAGTAACAAAGCTATTATAATTGCTACTGATATTCATGCCTTGACCGGCCACAAAGGTATTTGAGAAATTTTATTTTATTTTTTAATTATTTCTTAATACATTTCGTGGCCAAAATAAATCAACCAATAAATAAAATAAAGTTTAATTACACTAAGAAAACTTCTAACATAAAAATGTATATATGCATAGTATTTTTTTCCAAAATTAACACATATTACATAGTGCGTTTGTGTAGAGAATCATCTGTTTTACAATCATTTTAAGGAAATTAAAAAGTAAATTTTTTTAATCTTCATGAATTTTTTTAATCAGATAAGTGCATGTGAAATTCATTTTTCCTATTTTCAATTTAAATTTTAGAGGCTGAGGAACACATGTTTGAATTTTTTCAATAATTTAATGCTAATATCAAGTTTAAATCGTGCCGACAGCTACCATTTGTAACTTTTTTTATCAGAAATCAAAGACATTGTTGTTCCCACTGTTTTCACGCTACCACGGTGTACTGTAAATTCGGCCCAGGTTCGACCCCAAAGAAAGGTGCTAGCTATATGGTTGGTTTTCATGGTTCTTACAATGTGCAATGTGAAAGCGAGCTAATTTCTCTTAGAACGTCCATTGCTCCTCTTAGACAGATAGCTCTGGCGTGGATTGCCTTATTTATATAACCGATAACCAACGTTGGCTTTGTTAATTATCACTCATCAACATTTTACTTTTCGAGGGGGTTCCCTTATTTGCTGATATAATAATGAGTACAGCTAATTGTAAAAATTTTGAAACTTTTTTATCCTGAGGTTATACTTATTCTCATATATAAAGACTTTAAATAAATTCTAAAATTTTGTAATTGTTTCCTATAATTATAACTTTAATCTGATCTTGAACATTTATATACACTTACATATAATTAAAAATACTTCCTTAGAGATACTTAAGCATTACTGATATATTTTAGGCACATTTATTTAAAATAAAATCCTGAAGATTCTGGTATATTTATACATGGCATACACTCTAGCTAAAAGTAAGTGAATGTAGATGAGTTTTATTTCTTTTAAGAGGAAAATACATTGTGATGCGGGATTACGGGCTGAGTAATTAGCTGATAACGATTCAAGAATTCCTCGCCATAGTTATTGTCTCAGCTATATGGACTACTGTTTATATCAATTTCGAAACATTTAAAACATGATTCATGAAAGTTCAGGCAGTGCTTTAAGAATACTCATCTGTTCGTAGAAAATTCCGGTTTCCAAAATTTATAGCGATGTCACTAAAGTTGTAACTGATGACTTCTTGACTTCGCAGCCTGGTCTTCTGTAGCTCATCAAGAAAGTGGTATTTGAAACGCTCCTAACTTGGCGGCCAACCAGCGGCCGAGCTGTAAATCGTTAAACACTGGTAATTCAATCTGGGCTAAATATCAGCACGGATTACACGGATTCTATATCCCATTTCATTCCCATTTCGCACATTAGTGAATCTGCGAGGAGCCAACACGGGACAAGGGCCGTTTCAACATTCACAAAGTTTCGTTTTTATACCCGTATGCTCTTTCATCGGATCTCCTAATGGCCGGGTGGATAAGGTCTTTGATTATGTATCATTTGAAGTGGTTTCAAATAGTGGCAAATGGAAAAGTGTTTTTGTGTTTGTTCTTATGTTTAAATAAGAATCACTTCCTCTTTTCTCTCCAAAGGATATCAGAATTCCTGGACCGTATTCAATAAAAAAAAGAATTTTTAAATAATTAATACCATATAACGCTTTATATAATTGACACATATAAATATTCTTATTGTATATAACATTTCTAACACTAATGCATATAAATTTTCTTCTAATATATTACAATCTACTGTATAGTTCGTATACTATGTTCTACTATCTATTTTATATTTTGTTTTACTAAAAAGAAAATTTTACATGATAAATTATCCCAGAGAAAATAATAATAATATATGTAATGCTTTAAAACGTAGAAGAAGAAATCCGGTGCTTTTTAGCAGCTTTCGATATTCGTCATGGTTGAGAAGACAGTTGTGACTAAAGGCAAAAGCTATGATGACGCATTTAACACAACTGAGCTTGAAGTATCATAGTGTTTATTTTTACGCATATCAAATGATCATTTTACAGATAAGATATTTTTCAATCATAATTGAATGCAATAATTTCCATGTAGTACGACGCCCTTTTAGGCAAATATACAGCAGCGGGGATGAGAAGCGTTTTGCCAAGAGGAAAGCTTAAGGGAAAAAGGACGCCGCAATTCAAGGGAAGAAAGTGAGGGAGCCAAAGTTTCAGTTAGAGTTAGAAAAGTTTTGGTTTACAGTTATTTTGATTGGACAAGAGGTATTTGCATTAAGTGATATACGTAACATGGAAAGATCTCGAGTTTGGGAGAACAGATGAAATTAGGGGGAAAACAAAAAATCTAAAATCGTTAATTTTAAGGTCCCCAATTATTCTTAAAGCGGCCATTGTATTTTGTTATATCTTACATATATACAATATTTGCTTTGGCCAGAGTATAATTTCAATGTAATCCAAATGAAAAATACGTGAAAAGCTGCTGACAATCTGAAAACATGGGAGTAAGATGGGATGTTATCAACGTTTATTATGATTACCTAGAAGAAATAAACGTTTCTTTAATCCCAAACATGCTTCGCTTCCACTAAGTATTTCTTTCGTTCTTTTTTTGACTGGTAATTTCTTTAATCTGTATTTTAAATTTGTGCAACATTGTTTAGAGAAACATAGCTATAACATTGACCCATGACTCTAATTTACAAATGCATGTTTAGTAATAGTCTATTGTACGAAAATCGAATCAAATCACACACGTAAACAAAATTCATGAAATTCACAAACGTAGCGCACTGTATCATCTTTAGTGTTGCTTCTATTAACAGAAATTGCACACACAGATGAGAACCTATACATATTTTCCTCGGATATCACCTCTTGCCATCTGCATCTTAATAAACGCTCAGTATAATTTCATTAGAATAGCACAATGGACGCAATATAAATTATGACTAAAGTACTTTCTTTCTTTTTACTAGAATTTTCCAGATTCCTTAAATTAAACAAAACTCAAGCATTAGATCTTGGCATTACTTCTTTTCGTCGTTAGTACTATTAAATATTTATGCATAAGTACAATGCTGTACGTTGTTGTACAATGTTCACAGTTAAATTTAGAAATGTTATAAAAATATTGCATTAGATATACAAGTTTGTGTCTCATGATACAAAAATTAATCAATGCTAGGATAGCCGAGATTCTACTGTATTTTAATTGAGTATCGGAGATTTTATCGGATGACTGTAAGTAATAATTTTTCTAACAGTTACGAAAAGAATTATTTCAAAGCAGAAATTAGTTTATTATATTTGTTTTTGAATCCTCCACCTATTATGGGTACGTGTTATTGACACTAAAATATTAACATAGTTATCAAATTAAAATGGGAAACTACCTTTAAGTCGAGAGTATTATTCTTCGAAACATGTAACATATGATAAATATTTCAAGGTGCGCGGGAAAGAAAAATTCCCCTTCCCCCAAAAAAAGAAATAAAGAAAACGAAAAAAGGGCACCAGAAAATAAGGAACCGGAAAAAAAGGAACTCTAAAATCTCGCCAGATAATATCGCCAATGGGAATTGAAAACAGCTGAATTCTCATTTAACCAGCAGGGTTATAGCGGGCTCACTTGAGGGAGGTGTTAACAGTAAGACGCTGAGCTAGTCTATCAAGGATATTTGTAAAGGAAGTTTCATATGAGATTCCCCCAAGAAATTCTTATATTCTCCCCACTTGTTTTTTAATAGGTTGTTTCGCCTCGTGTTATAATACTGCTTTCATACGGACACTTGTATAAACTCTTATTCAATTATGTGACAGTCAGTGTTTCACTTAACCACAACTATAATCAACTTATCGGGCGCAAGGGGAGCAATTATTGATGACCTGACAAAGAAACTGCTGAACACCCCTTTTATTTTTTATTTTCGGAAAGGCGAGCAGCTTCGCTTGTCTTCTTGCAATTGTCGTCAGAAGTTTCCGCTAATCTAAAGTTATGGTTATCGTAATAAAACTTTTCTCTCTCAGCTTGGCGATATTTCTAAACATGCCATAGTTTTCCCATTGCAAAATAATGATGACTTATTTTCCGTTTCCTTTTTTTTTTCAAGTGATCTTCTTTTCTTTCTCTTTTTTTTCCTCAACCATTTCCCTTTCTATACTATATCGGGAACCTTACTGCAAGGTTGTAACATTGATGCTAATTCTTTCCGAGAATCCTTAATGAAAGATAACGAAAAATAATAAATTTGAATTCCTATTTGATGGCTACCTAAAATTAGGCAGAAAATAAAATAAGCAATTAAGACAAATATTATATTTCAGGTATATAAATTGAGGTTTTAGGCTAAAGGTTTATAAATTGAGATTTTTTTTTACATTTACAAACCAAGTTAATATTGAAAAAAAGTGATTGAATTGATTTATTGAATAAGACTAATTATTTACATAATAATTAATTAAGGGAAAAAATTTTTACTACTTTTTAAAATTATTATTCAATGAAAACATTAAAGGGAGAAAATAACAATGGCAGACTTATGTTCTGGAAAAATATTTTAAAAATACTTTATGAAGTAAAACCTTGTTATTTATTTCATTGACTTATTTTTAAAATATAGATGCGGTCTCAATGTCAGTTGTCATCATCTGCAATGAAAATGTTCATTTATTCTATTTTTAACTTCTGCCAATTATTTTGCTATCATTTATTATCAACTAACAACATTTTTAAAACCTGTGATATACAGATTGGACTCACAAATTAGGTCTTTCAACCTTAAACTCTGATTTTTCAGAATATATATATATATATATATATATATATATATATATGTAGTGCAAAGGAAAGGAGTGATCCAATATATATGTGTGTGTGCGTGATAAAACGTAGAGTAAGCTGCAACAGTTTGACGATGGTTTGCAGCGTTATAACTTGGAGAGACTGCTGTATAATTAGGAAGATGATTTCGAAGGAGAGACCCCAAATGCGAAGGAGAAAAGTAGAGAAGCAGCCGAAATGAACATAATCTTTATTGATAGACGATATCACATTTTAAATAACGGCGTAGTTAGCAGCATGACAAAATACAGTGAAATGAAATAGCGTCAAAGCGGCAGCAGAGCTTCAAGCTAACTGCGCATTTAAATCCAATATGGCAGTCTGTTAAGAAAAAGGTTTTGGTTTCAGTTAGAAAGGATTTAATTCTCAGAATAACGTCATCAGCGTTTCGCAGGCTGTGCAAGATGGATTGATCCAGAAATGACGCAATTCAGAGGTGTTATTATGATTTTTATAATAGAGAGGGATTAAGGGATTACCATTAATTTAAGCTATAATTTTGATTTACATATTTTTTACCTTACGTATTTCCCCCTTCAAAGAGTGAAAATTTTGGCGACAGAAAATTCTTTTGAGAAGAAAGCATTTGTGTGAAACTCTGAATTTTTCTGAATATACACACACATATATATATATATTGATCAACTCGTCTAAAATAAATAGCAAAAGAGTTCGCTGCTAATATCCTATAGCTAAACATTTAGAAATTTTCAAATAATAATAATAATAATATATATATATATATATATATATATATAAAGAGCTCTGGCGATACAGCGCTTTTTGGCATCTTTCAAGACTTTCAAAATTCAGTTTTGAAAATTTGGAAAGTCGTTAGATTGATCAGTTCTTACAAAAAGTGTATAAAATAAAGAATAAAGATGTAACATGCGAAAGATATATATTTTGGCTGTCAATATATACAGAAATTATACAGATTATATAATACAGAAAGTTAAATATAAGAGACAAAGAATTTAATCAATGAAAAATTAGGTCAGACTACAAAAACGGTTTCGGAAATCATTTTAATGTGGAAAGGTGTCTTTCATTGAAGCGCGATACAAACAGTACACATTTTACATAATAATACCTACACTGACTTCGGATTAAACATATATTACAGATGAGATGCAGTTAAAAAAGTGTTTAAAGCAGTAATCTGTTTCACTTGAGCTGTAAATAGCGAATGGTAAAACCGCTTTCTTAAACCGTAAAACTTTTGGCCGAACGAACCGCGGACCATAGTAAATTAGAAGTGGTTAAAATCAGGGCGAATGTTCAGGCAATGATAATATGCTCGTGGTTTTTTTTTTTTTTTTTTTTTTTTTTTCATGAGCAGCATGAATACAAGCTATCGAAATTACTTTAAAATTTTTCTTTTCATCATCAGACATCGCAACTCTTTCTCCCAGCAGTAAAAATGCTGCAAATTTTTCACTTAAATTTAATTTTGGCTCATAGGTAGGTACAGCTAAAAGTATGGGTGATACCAGAATGCACCATGGGTCAATTGATAATGCTTTCCGATGCTAACTAACCCTAAAAATATAAAAAAAAAGATTGTTTTGCAGGCTTTATAAGAGCTTACTAAAAGGCTGAGGAGATGAGCAAGTGTACCAGGTAAACATAATGAGATAAATATAATAAATGTTGGGAACACAGAACTAATAATAGAAAATAAAGAAAATAAAGAAGAAGTTGTGTTAGAAGAATAAAGTGAATGTTGGGAACACATAACTAATAATAGAAAATAAAGAACAGTACTAATAATACTAAAGAAGTGCCCATGGAGAAATTAGATTCACAGTCACCGTTTGTTTTAATCTTGTACCACGCTAGAATTTTGCCCCTTTTTCCTTACAATCCTCCTAATAATGTATGACTGAGGCGTCCCCCGCATCCAGATTCATTTATGACGAAACATGTATGAATTCACTTTCAGATGTGCTACCTAATCCGCATTGAAAACGTATGAGAGGATGAATTTTCCTGCTATTTCATCAACTGCAGTTTCCCTTTAATATACTTTTAAATCACAGAGATACAAATTTTCTCTTAATTATCTTAAAATTGTATTTCAAATGCGTGGATGTATAATCTTGAAAGAACATGCAAATTATATTGTATATAGTCCTAAACACACTAATAGTTTAGAATTAAAATATTAATTCAAAGTCTCTTTAATTTTTTAGATTCTGGCAATATGCTTGACTTTTACTGACAGCTTGCTAAAAAAAAAGAAAGGAAGAAATATTTGACAAAATAATGAAAGCAATTTGCATTTCATATAAAGTAAATAAGTGTAACGTAGCATGAATAAAGCGTTTAGAATCTGATTAACTTCAAAGAGCAGATTGTAATATTTCGCAAGGCGAACTTAGTGCTAATATTCTCTTGACCCCAAGACTACCGGGATAAAAGAATTTTTAAAGCGGGAAAAATTCTCGCAGAAAGTCTGACGTTTTTAATTAAAAATGCTTTAACTGCACATTTTGTTTATCTACAGAAATTTAGCTGATACCTTTAATTCAATTGTTTTCGCCTGAAGATGTAGAAACTTTGTATTCTTTTCCTCAAATCTATTAAAAGTTCACGCAAGTGCAGATTATATATTAGTTAGTTGGTTTGGTAGATTATAGGGCTATTTACCTACGAAAGGAATGCTTTTGTGGAAGATTTTTTTGAGGTAAATTGGCTCATATGCGCGCTATACAGCCAGACATTCTGCCTAGATCCGAAACCAGGTCAGAACTCCTAATGTTGAGCGATTTTAACAGTCGGCCGCAAAGTGAGCTCAACATTTCACTCAAGAAAGTTCGATACTGACTATGAAATAAGTCAGAAAGTTAGCCATACACAGCCCATATTTAACGGGTTTTTTTTTCCGGGGGAGCTGAGATTTTTTCTACAATATTAGCACCTAATTCTTTCATTGTTCTGTAGTTTTTGATGAATAATGCCATATATATATAGAGAGAGAGAGAGAGAAGGAGAGAAAATTGAAAGTTCAAAGTTAGAAGACCTTTTTTGTTAGATGAATTTGCGACAGCTCCATTTTATCTAGTTTAATATTATTTCTACGTACTTTTGCTTATCTAGCTACTTTTGATACATTGAGCTTTTAAGCTGCATTAGAATTATAATTGTAACACTTTGACTAGAATAATAATCGGGGTAAAGGTTTTACCTTGTTAAGAAAGGAAAATATTTAATGCTTCGAAATAATATAATGGAAGCTTTGGAAATCTGTAAATCACAAGAATGTTTCTTTTTATAGCCCGAACATTAAGATAAGAGAAAGAAAGTAAGTTATACCACAAACAAAGTCTGAAAGCTTTCAGATTTTATATTACGCTCAAAGCGGCTTTTTATAACGTTTTGTGTATTACCTTAATTTATTAAATATCATGTTATCCGCATTGAAACCGTATAAAATTCAGTTGAACAACAATATCACCAAATATTTAAAAACAGCATATCTTTAGAATTTCAGATAGACAATGTCGCGGATGGAAATAAAAATGTTTTTACGTGCAGTAAACTTTTTACTTTGAAATCGTTGAGTCTGTTAATCAAAAATTCATTAAAGTTTTAAAAAATATGAAATAGATAAGAAAAAAATTCGAAATTCACAATTCGAGTTTCAAGTGCCCATTTTTGGGTGGAGAATTACGTTATTCAAAATGTGATGGCTCTAGGACGAGGAGATAATATTTGATGGCAACAATTTAAAAAGTGATACGCTGTTTATAGTGAACCGACGAAAAAGGACGTTTCGAGACTAATTACCTTTCTGGCCTAACGCTCCTTTGTTCTAATCATGATATTAAAGAAGATAAAGAATATTTGAAATTCTGTTAAAGAAACTAAATATAATTTCAAAACTGTGTATGGGGATTTTATGTTTCGATGCGATTAAACGTATGGATTACTTTCAAAATAATATAAATCATTATATTTGCTAAGTTATTTCTGCTAATAGCACATTGGTTTTATTTTGAAAGGAATTACGATTTCCTTAATAGTTCAAGTAAGTAATCGCCGTTAGGATATTTAAAGTTATCTCATATAGTATTCTTACTATTAAGAGAATATTTATAAAACTACTGTGTCTTTACTTTGAGAAATCTGGGATTAAAAAAGCGCATTGTTCAGTTATTTAAAAAATATCTATCTGGCTTTTTAAAGGATACTTAATAAATAAATTTATGAACAAGTTTCATTGTCACCCACGAGAAATGCGATATCATTTGTCGTACTCTCTATAAATGGTTCTTTGATTTAAAAGTTTTAGCAGAACGCTCTAAGATTTCTATAAAAACAGTATTTTGAAGAGCTCACTCACAGGTAACATTTCTTATGTAATAATTTAATAGAAATAATAGATTTTTAAAATTTCCGCTCCCGTTATATTTGTATGCAATGAGAAGTTCTGTTTTACTGCATCCCAATAGGAAGATTCTGTAATAGTCTTTGCAATTGTAAACTTATTGGGATCTATAGAAATAAATGAAACTGCAATGCTTGAGAGGAACTGAAAAACAAACAGTCTTTTTATCAGGTAAAGGGCTAACCTGGATTCTTGAAAGGATTAAGATTTGCCAGTCGAATGCTAATCTAATTAAAATACCAAGATACTTAATTTTTTTAAAGTATTTAAAGATGGCTTAAAAAGTGCTGAACTTGGAACATTTACCTTTCAAAACTGCACTTTGGAATTAGCATTCGATTACTTAAATCATAAAATATTGCCAGGTATCGTATGTCAAAAATTTGGTGAAATACATTTTAAGATACACCTGACTAAAGTGTTATCATTTCCAATGTTATATATCTATTATTTCTCATAATTAAAAAAATAAAGTGAAAGATAAACATTATTATGAATTTCTTGCATGCACTAATACAATACAGAACTGTTTATTTCACTGTGGGTTTTAAAAATTTGCTTATGAAAGAACAATGAAAGGAATCATCAGAGGTAAATCTGAATATGTTTTACAGTTACAAGAATGAGAAACTTTGAAGAATCTTAATGTAACCACAATAATATAGAATGCCTTTTAACAATGAAAATAGCCACGATGACGTCACTGATAAAATTCTATTGAAATATTCCTAGAAAGTTCCAAGAAATCTAAGAAAAGAAGTTGTATGATTGAATGATTTCAGAAAGCGTCGGGAAGTTTTATTGATTACTCACAGCAATTTTTCACGCCAGAAGACAATGAAGGTAGTCTGTTCTCTGCTGTTATTTGTTTAGATAATTTTTTTCTCATAATCAATCAAACGCATGGTTCAAAAATTCTTCAACAATACTTTCAGACAGCGTTGTTGAACAAATACGGTGACCTTTGATTTTCGAAGAGTTAAAAGCGTCTACAATACTACACATTTTCAGATCTTCATATAATGTTTTTGCTTCTTCAAAATCTTATTTATTAATATCCTGCTGTTGATAGGAAGTCTTAAAGGTAAGATAAACAACTAGATTAATACACATCTTGCATTCTATTCCCATTATATTCTGTATTCTTGCAATAAAGCAGCCTAAACCTTTTACAGAATCAAAGGTTTTTCCATTCATAAAGCAAAATGATGACAGGCTAAGCAAAATAGATACAATCGTTTCGCTATAACCTGTTGATATTGAATCATCACTACCTTTATAAAATTTTGCGACCATTAAAAAAGTTGTACAATGTATATACAAGAATTTCTCTTTGTTTGTTCTTCAAATGCCTTTTTTCTTTTCATGGCCAAAGTCCAGATTAATTAAAAGCGCCGCCGATGGAACTCAATGCATTATCTAAGTTTGTAGCATTATACTAAACTCTGTGAGAAATAATGCAAAACAGAAGGAGATATTTTATCACTTAGCTGAATTTACTGGATTATGCAGTTGCTTACAAAAAAATGTGATCAGCGTCATACGGCAACATCTGAAATAACTGCAGTACTAGCAGGAACAAGTTGCTAAAAGCGTATGCAAAAATTTAGTATGTATTGCAAATAATTTTATATTGTTAAAAATTTCGTACACATATAAATAATTTTAGTGAATTTATATGCGAAATTGTTGTATTTTTTAATATAATGTAACATAGAGGCGATGATTTGCCCGAAAAGTAAGAATACAGGGGCAAGTCTGCTTAATATTCAGTAAATGGCAGCCTCGTTAAATTAACGAAACATGGTCAAGCTAGGGGGGGTTTGGGCAACTAATTTCTATTGCCTATAGGTGTAAAATTTGGCGACCATTTGGCAACATCTGTTTCCTGTAAACTGGAATGAGGATTGTAATTGAATAACTGTAATTAATCTATATGCAACTGTAACTGTATCTGCCTCTCATATGAATTCCAGTAATTTCGAGAAGCATTAGAGATTTCTCGGCGGCTGGGTGAAAACTGTTTAAGGCAGGTAAACTGCGTATTATATTCTTATTAAACACCTATACAGACTGCTTGATGATATACCAGTTAAGGTCTGTCTCATCAAGAGGCAACAAACTTGTAAATGAATGGCAATATCCAATCTCCCATAAGCGTCAGTTCAGCAATTCCGTTCAGAGTCATGAATGATTATTCAGTGAATAATGCTTTGCTCTGTGAATGAATCCGGTGATCTCCGCTATTCTTCAAGTGTTAATGAGAATTTACCTTATCTTCTTTGTTTTTCTTTATGAGCCATTTATAAGATGTTTATCTTGCTATAGAACTGTTATTAATTCTAATAAAATGTCAATTTCTGCCTGTACATCTGACTTAGTTAATAAGAAGGTCTCTATAAAGCCGTAGAGTGTCTGCTTACATGTTTATGAGACCTTGCATCTTTCAGTTGACCACATTTAATGAATTTGTTTAAATTTTTGTTGCTTATGAAAAAGCTGTAGTTTAAAAAAAAGTTGCTCAAACGTGAAGTTTTGTGATACATTTAAAAAAAATGTACCTACTTATTTAACAATTTTTTCGCTCTCTTTATCTTCTCAGGGAAAAAGATGTAAAAGAAAATGTTCAATTCTGGATGTGAGTCGACTGCTACAGGATACTTACTGTTCATTGTCACGCAGATGGAAACGAATGTCAAGTTATAAGTCTTCGCTAAAGCGTCTTGCGTGGTTACGAGCATTAAAAGTAAGCAAAGCAAATTGGAGCAAGATTATGTAGTAAGGAATTATGCCTTCTGTTAGTGCTCGTTTCCGTACAAACTGAATTCTTTCACATAATGTTTATATTACAGACTGATTATTCCTAAAAATCTGTGGTTCCTCGATTTTTTTAGTCCAAAGGGTCTTTGTGCCTGAAGGACTATTGTTCTCGTTTTGCGATTTTGCGTTGAATCATTATAAATGTCCGTTTCACTTTTTAAACTGTTGCCACCAAATGTTAGAGTCCTGCATTATATTTGAAGAAATTAAAAATGAAAAATCTGCATAAATATATTTCTCGCATTGTGATAAAACAACGTACATAGAGCCATCGAATTTTGAATGACGTAATCCTACTGCGAATATGGGCATGTGGAAGCCAAAATTATAGACTTGAAATTTTTTTATGATCGATTTCATATTTTGTAAAACTTTAACGAATTTTTTAGTAACAAACTCGAACGATTTGAAAGCGAGCAATGGCAACAATCTACGGGGGAAAAAAACCTTTTTATCTCCAGCGCGCAGAAATGTGTGAAATTTCTACGCGATTTGAGAATATCGTCGTTTGTTTTTGAAGAACTCGTGATATATTGTGCATTTAAATATTTGTGACAAAATAATAAAACAAAACTAAACATTCAAAATGGAATAATGGCTAGGATTGACTAAGGGAAAAAATGATAATTCATAGGTACTGGATCAAGGGCAATCTACTAGCGCTAAGAATATCGGAAAATTTTTTATAGAAAATATAATGAAAGTTATTTCTCATTTGGGCTTACTTGAAATGGACATGAAATGGATCCTCAATCTCAAGTGTTTGTCGTGTGAACTTTTATCCAATCAAAGTATGAATCCATCGTTTCTTAAAAGGCATCTTGAATCTAAGCATGTCAATTTAAAAGGATAAATCTGAAGAATATTTTAAGAGGAATTATCGGAGTTCAAAAATAGTAAATAAGTAATGAAAGGTTTTGTTACTTTAAGTGAAAAAGCTTTGGAAGCTACTTACCTATGCCTAAGAATGGCCAAGACTGGGCAGCCTCATAGTATTGGAGAAAACCTTATATTAACAGCAGCGAAAAATATCGTTTTAACATTATTCAACGAAAAAGAGGCTAATGAATTTAATAATATTCCGTTATTAAATGATACATAAGTCGACGAATTCATGAAATGGTAAATTCCACGAAAGATACACTTATTCAAAATATAAAACACAGTGAATGTTTCGCATTGCAATTGGATGAAAGTTGAACGAACTTTATTCAATTATTATTTTCCGTACTTTTTGAAGAAGATAAACAAACTGAAGAGTATTTATTTTGTGAATCTCTTCATGATAGAGCAACTGCAAAGGGAAATTTCAAAGTTATTGACAATTTTATGTTTGAGAATGATATTTCTTGCAATAATTGCATTGCCATATGCAGTGACGGAGCTCAGGCTTTAACAGGAAAGTATTTCGGTGTTATTTCTGAAATAAATAAAACTGCACCTGAAACTAAATTTACTCACTACTCCATTCATCGGGTAGCTTTAGTAGCCAAAACAATCCCCGAAAACCTGAAATTGTGAAAATTCCTAATTTAATTAAAAGCCGAGCTTTAAACTTAATATTTACGACTTTATGCCAAGAGATGGGCCAGTGAGCATAAATCGCTTTTGTTATAGCCTGAAGTAAGGTTTAAACTAGAGGCAATATTTTAAACTTGAACTTCGATCAGAAATTCAGATTTTCCTCTGCGATTCAAAATTTGAATTTCAAAAATGTTTATTTAATGAATTATGGTTGGCGCGTTTAGCATATCTAGATGGTACTTTTGGAAAGTTAAATGAATTAAATTTAGGATTACAAGAACAAAAGGTTAATTTTTGCCATTAGAGATAAAATAACTAAAATGATAAAAAAAACTCTAGCTAATAATCAAAGAACTGAATAATAATATTTTAAGCTTTTTACCAATTTAGAAAAATTTCTAACCGAAATAATTTGAAAATAAAAGAATTAGCATCCGAAATTAAAAATCGTTGTTTTTCATTCATCCGTAATTTCAAAATCTATTTTCCCGAAGATTAGGAAAACGAAAATTGGATTAGAAATCCATTTTGTTCAAATGTATCGGAAATTTTATCTCCTGAAGAAAAGAACAATTGGTAGAAATTTCCTGTGATCGAACTCAAACTCAAGATTTTAAAAATAACACACTTGTTAACTTTTGGCTGAACCGAAAAAAATTTAAAGGTATTTCAAATAAAACTATTAAATTTTTATTACCTTTTTGTACAACTTAGTTGTGTGAGCAAGGACTTTCAACCATGTTATATTTGAAAAATAAATATAGAACAAAATTAAAAGTGGATCCTAATTTGCTGTTAAAATTAAGTGAAATAAAAGCAGACACCAAGAAATTGATCACTCTTTAAACAGGCTCAAATTTCGCGCTAAATTTTAAAATTAAAGTATTATAACTTAAATTGTGATAACTAAAATGGTAACCAATTTTTAATGTAATATTTTTATGTGTGCATATTTAAAACAAATAGCCAATAGGTTGTGTAAATGGAAAAATATATATATATATATATATATATATATATATATATATGGGTCCACTCTTTTTTGATACTTCTACTAAATTTATATTAGGAGATAATATAATCAATATTTCTTTAGTAAATAAATTATATATATATTTATATTGAGAAGTTGAAAAATAATTATTGTAAAAAGTAGTGGTTGTACTAAAGTTTTCCAGTTTTTGTTTACATGGTACGTGCTAGTCAAAAGGTTGAGAACCGATGACCCCTTTCTGTTCTAAAAATAATAGCCTTTATAAAATATCAATCTAAAGTGCGTCATTTCAAAATTAAATCTGTTTCATGCCAATTTACGTACTAAGCAGCAATGCGGATATCTTTTTCCAATCAAATTAAAGATTTTATTTGAAACCGAAACTTTTTTACTCTATCTCTCACCCTTTTACTGAATGTGAAGTCGCTTTTTTCACTTTGCTTCTCTCTGGCTAACACGCGTCGCTGCTCACTTCCGCGTACCATCTATTGTCTAAAGATGCATTAAGTTTTCAAAAGTGTTGGACGCATACTGCACAGATAATGATGTGAATCAGGTATTATACGTTTAAAGGCCTGTATTGTCCGTTAGTAGAATTATGCTCAATCTATGGCTGCGCCTGTTTGCAAGTGTCATCCTTCCATCTACTCAATAATGCATTTCCAAGTTTCGTCCACGAAATAAACCATCTCCAATCCATTACCTATCCAATCTATTATGGCTAAACGACTGAAGCTATCACGCATAGACACACCCGCACATATATGTTATATATGTATACCCCTACATATATATAATATCGCCTACCTTAATACCTTAATAATAACCATTGATATTTGTATACCAGTATAATATTTTGATATTATACATAATAATTTATTAATTTATTACTGGTAGTAGAGACTCTACTTATGACTACTCTTTTTACTACCAAAGTAATTGAACATTATCGAATATAATAATTGATGTTTACATCTTAATTTAATTTTTCACGTTTACATCATACACTCTTTTTTGTAGAAACGATTACCATATTTCCTAGTTGTATTATTGTCTCGAATACGTGCTGAGTGTGCTACGGTTACACTACGAAGGCATGCAGAAAAGAGGGAGATAATAACTTTTATTATAGTCTCAATCAAATCAAAATCTAAGCATAGAAGAAATTCCGAAAGCATGTGTTAATATGCTACATTTCTTCCTGCTTTCCCATTATTGCATTTTTTTCGCTCGTATTCTTTAAATTCTGTCCTATTCCTTTAAATTCTTTAATTCTTCCTGAAAAAAAAAAAAAAAAAAAAAGGAGAAATGTAATGACAGTATCTTTCAAAAAAGCCGCATTTTTGCACAAGTGAGTGAACTATTTTATTATCACGGATAACAGAGTATCTCAGTACCCAGAATATAAGTATTTTTCGGTAGTTGATGCAAAAATATTTTGAACGTTTTTATTACTAAGTATTCAAAGGAACATTGAATCAAAGTAATCAAAGACAAGTGATTGTAGTTTCCCCTACTAGAAAATTAAGGCAGTTTTCAAATCTACTTCTGCCCACCAGCGGCCGAGCGGTAAATACGCTGAACACTGGTAGTTCGGTCTGAGGCTCGAATCCCGCGAACGGGCTGGCTGCATGGGTGTTTTCGTGGTTTTCCCCATGTGTAACGTGGATGCGAGCCAATTTACCTTAGAAAGTCCTCCACGAAGGCATCCCTCCCTTTAGGCAGATAGCCCTCGTGTGCTTTGCCATAATTGAATAATCCAATCCAAATCTACTTCTGTAACGGAAGAAGATAGATAAAAATAGCCATATTACAATATTATACACTATCAGTTAATTACAATGAAGCGGAATGTAGAAATGCACTGTAGCACAAAAATTTTCATTTTTATACAATTAAATGTATATATTTTTCAGAATATATTACTCCCACATCAACAAAATTATTGTCGAATTTTTGCTATAACTGGTATTATTTCTCTCATGTGTACTGAATATCATGCTTGTAAAATTTTTTATGTTTATTCTCATGTTACTGGTTTGTTTAGTTGCTATAATCAGATTTAGAACAGCAGACATTCCTGTACAGATCCATCGTGATCAATCAATTCTTTAATTATTCAATTCAATTGCCGTTTGGGGATGAGTTTATTCAAAGCAGCTAAACTGTTCGGATGAAAAATGCTTAAATACTTAATAAAAACAGACGTGTTGATAGCGGGTATTGTAAATTTAAAATAAAGACTGTTTATTTTTAGCGTTAACAGCTTTGAATTCGACAGGTGTCACCAAACATGACATTCACATCCGCGTTGAATAGAATTTGCAGGTATTGTTTAGGAAACACTAACTGAATTACGATGCTCTGTCAAGGTTGGTTTACATTCCAGAATTGAAATGTATGTCAATATGTCGTTAGTGTCAAATTCATTAAATTTCTGCTGTTACAATAAATATGTACGGTTAATTTAAAATAAAAGTTAAAAAATAGAGTAATCCAGAATGTGTGGATATTTAGATTGTATTCGAGGAACACAAGTCAAAACATTCGTAGTTTTTGCAACATATTCAAAATTCCATTAACAAATCCCATATTTCCGAGAGATGCCTGCATAAGGAAACGATTAATTTTCCTTCATAATCAATTATTTGCGAAAAATGTTTAGGAACTGATATATACCCGACTCAAAGAGATATTTTAGATAAATTTACATAATAAACGCTAAGCAAAACAGTTAAATGAAATGAAATTTTCCTACAAGCTTTAGTGAACTCTAGTGCTTAAGTAAAGTATAAGAATAATATTCTAATGACCATTATTTAAAAAATAATCTCTTCAATAACAACTGAAAGCTACTAATTGTATTAAGAGACAAGAAGATGTAGAAGAATATCCTAGTGGGGGAAACCTATGCTCACTTGAAATTTGCAAACTCTTTATTACAGTGACTATAGAAGGTTCAGAAAAGCTGAGTATTGTGTGCCAAGAAAAAAGTTTCGAAGTATAGCAGGAGATGTTTGAAATTTGTGATTTTCGCATCGGAATACCTATGTGTAGATGAGACTTTCGTTTTTCGCGAAATCATATATCTAGGCTTCGCTATCAGTTAAGTTAAAGAACATACATCAATGTAATTCTTCCTTCCAAATTCGTGAGACTAAAATTTCATTGAAAATTAATGGAAATAAGATAATAGTAATAATAATAGTTTGCCTTAAAATAAAAAATGAACTTTTTTCTAATTTGGAGATTACATGGTCAAGTTTTGATCAAAAGATCATTAACTGTTAATGTGTAATATGCGAAACAGCTTATATAGTTTTACAAATGTTTAGCGAGCTACGATAAATTAGTATGATTCATATGTTTTTCCAAAGGACTAACTACTTTATTTTTGCTTCATGTTCACGCTTTGAACCACACTAAAATCAGAATGATTTTGTGAATTTTTTCAATTAATAAATTATCACAGTTTACATTGGAAATTAAACATTAACGGTTTTAAGAAAACTGTTTAAAAACTGTATTACTATTAGTATATTTTAAACCTTTTAACTTATGAAATGAATCAAATAAAGTACGTTTTCAGGTATGATAATTTTGGTAGTAAGTTGACACAATGTGGAATTTTTTTATGGAACCTGTACGAATAATATACTAAGTACAATATTTTACTCCTTTTACTCCTTAGTGAAAAAATAAACAAAAGCACGTTACCGTATACTTAAAACTACTTGAATTAATTACAAAGCCTTTGTGGTAACGTACAAATTTCGTTGGAAAGGGTTATTCAAATTCGTTTGTCAATGAAAACTCCTAAAATATATCTTTACGCAACAAAAATTTGCAGAATTAAAACTGAATCGCAAATTACCATCAGATAAAATTCTAATTCTTAAAAGTATTTTCTGAAGCGAATTTTTCTTTATGCGACATCCGAAATTAACATCTCATGATTGGGTAAATTTGTTTAAGCAATATAATTTCGATAATTTTTTCAAAACCAGAGCAGCATGTTGCAGACTTGTTTTTCTTTTCTCTTTTCTTTAAGGAATATTTAATATTCCCTATAATTTTGAGTTTCATCCAAATTTGAATTTAATTTATCAAATGATGTCACGTGATCAAAATTAATGTTTTTAAATTGTAATCTCAGGTTTACGACTAATACGTGATAATTAGTCGTATAACTTCTATGTAGATTTATATGATACTAATTACTAACTACTTTCGAAAAAATAAATTTAAACTACATATCATTCAAAGCGGTTTCTCGATTACTCTCCTTCTTTGAAAACGAGCTGTAAAATGAGAAGTCTTTTCTGAAAAATAACCACCTAAAGTGGGATCAATACTAACTTCAACAAATTCCAAATTTCGGCTTCCAAATGCCCATATTCGCAGTAGGATTACGTCAGTCAAAATTCGATGGCTCTATGTACCGCTATTTTATCACAATGCGAGAAAAGAGGTGGTCCGTCAAAGCGGGGGGGTTCAAGAAGAATCAACTGCTCGTCGAAAATCTTAGTCAGAAATGTCTTCCAAGCGATTTTACATTAGCTCAAACTGTTCTAGGATAAAACCCCTGAATTTATTGCTGCATAATCCCTAGCAAAGTCTTGTTAAAAGCAGCTGAATAAGCAAGGAATATCTGACTCCTACTTTAAAAATATATGTATGTGGTTTTAAATTTGTATACTACGCTTTATATACATAAAAATTATTAATAAAATTTGATTATGCAGGTACAGTGTGGACCACGAAAAAGTAGTTAAAAGTAGTTAGTCTTCAACACTTGTCTTACGCGGCCTTTTAGCTCGTTTGGCTGTAGCTCGCTTCTTCTTGTTTGCTGACCGCTTGTCTTTCGAAAACTTGGTGTGACATATAACGCAATTTTCTAACTTCATTTTTTTATGCTCTTCATTCCTTCTGTAGACATTGCATCCGAGCGATGGTGTGCATCTTGTCATACTATCGCTGGAGGTAAACTATCTTCGTGGCCCATCCTATAACAAATAGCCTCTAACGCAAATCCATCCTATAACATAAGGCACATAATCTTTCAAAAACTTTGAGGTGTCAAGAGATAAAGTATATGCGAGATATTCGCATAGAAGTGATGCAAGTGCTCTGAGATTTATAATACCAATTGTTACGCGCTTCTGTCTGTGCATGACTGATCCCATAATCGATTAGCAATAAAAATGTAGTCCTATAGTACTTCGTTTCGCAAAAACCAATATTTGGACATTTTTATGAAAATAACATAAAGTAGTAATCTTTCAAGCATGAAATTTCGTTACAGATTTGTCCAAACAAAGTTTACAGTGGAAATTTCAGATACATAGTTTTTCATCTCACTTTCATCTTCAGAACCTGGAAAAATTTTTTACCCTTATTTTTTGTGTGTGAATAGAAAAATTTCTCATCTTCATCATTAGAACCTGGTTCATTTTTACTTTCGTTGTGTGATGAGGCATATTCATTTTCACAGTCTAATAGTTCACTAACATCCGAATCTCCAGCGGAAGATTCTTTTTTCAGTTATTTACTTTCCCAATAATTTGAAACTTCGCGGAACTATTTTCATGATTTCACTCTGCTATGTAATCCTTCTGTGAACGAAAGAACTATAAAGTCTGATAACTAATTACATTGAAAGTGCTACCACAAGCAGAAAAAAAATGTGCTCAATTCAGTGTTAAATTTTGAAAGAAGATTAAGAGAAAAGATTAGAGGATTATAAGAAAAAGAAATATTATTAAATATTCTTCGTTGATATGTGCTACGAAATAAGAGCCTACATAACACCTTGATAAACGATATATCAAATCGTTTTTACAACTTTTTTCTCAGACTTTTCAAATGCATTTTGTTTTCTAAGAAAACGTAAGAATCTTTCCGAAATTTCATTACTAACTAACCAAAGAAATCGCATTCTTACGTACTTTACATTAGGAGTCAAGATATTTTGTCAGACTGCAGTAGTTATACAGTATATAACTTTTATTAATTGAAGCAATGTGGAGGGAAACGAGACACACTCATAAAGATATAAAATTACTTTAATTTTGGTTACGTGACATCTTTTGACAAATTAAATTCAAATTTGGATGAAACTTACCACAGAAGAATTTCAATGAAGGATGGAAAATAGTTTAGGAAATAAAATATTCTACAGATTCTAAAGATATGTTCTTTTAAATATTTTGAGATATTGCTGGTGGACATGATATTTAATAAATAAAGGTAACGCACAAAACGTTAAAAAAACGCCCCTTTGGGCGTAATATAAAATCTGAGAGTCTTCAGATTTTTTATTTTTTTCCTCCTTCTTTTTTTTTTTTCATTTTTACTAAGCTCCATAAGGAAGTAGATATAGATATACTTAGAATTATAGAATGAGCTATTCATATATATCCACAAAGATAACTAAAATAGATCTGCTGTGCTACGATAAACTGGGGCTTGCCTGGATTATTCCCTCTCTCTGAACACTGCAGACTCCTCATTCGCCTCCCAACTCCATTTGTCCAAACGTTAATATTGTTATTTTAATATTATACTTTAAAGCATATAAATATTTTAACAGTTTCGGAGTAATGCGTTTTTTACAGACCAAGCGTTCTTTTATCATGACCTATCGTAGAGCAAGTCGCAGTCTACATAAATTTTAAATTTTCACTTAAGAATATGCTTTATAATTTAAATTAAATTAATGATCCTTTAAAAAGTAATGATAACTGATGTTTGAATCAGAAAATTAAATTATTATTGTCATGCATGCCCATTTATTAAATAAGAACATTAAATAAATTCTAATGATGACATTTTATTTCTGCTCTTGTGATTTTTCCTTGTATCTGTCCTTTTAATTCTCATAAACTCCCTAATAACTTCCTTACATGTTGATATTTTGGAAAATTCCCTGCTATTAAATTATTACTGAAACACTATATCTCAAATATTAAGATATATGGTTTCAAATACTAAAATATAAGATACAATATGTCTCAAATACAGAGAATTTTTTTCCTCATATGCGAGACAGATCCGTTTGAAGAAAACTAATAAGCTGAGATGTCTGCTTGTAATTCATTAATGGTACGCGAAGATGTAGCTTAACGGGACAAGTAACCTCTTCCACTTGCCTCTTGGTTATGGGCCGCCGTCGCAAGCTGCAATTGAAAATAAACTGAAGAGGAATCCTCTCCCTTCAACAGACTCTCCATTCATTCGCCTGGAGGATTGTGACGTCAGGTAAAAAAAAAACCGGTCGTCGGCCTAGTCACACGTTGCAGGCGGCACTCGGTCAAGTTCAGGGAAGCGCGGGCCTCAGCGCAAAATAGGATCAGCTTCCTCGCAGGTAGCACGCTGGTTAAGATACTCAAGAGTTCCTCACCGAAGTCTAACAGGAGGAGGGACTGCGGTGTTTCTAAAACACACACAAGGATGGTAGCACCTCGGTCATCCCTAAAACTTGATACTGAGCAAGGGCTTGGATGAGAAAGTGCCCAGAAGTTGTTTGTTTACATTTAGTCAAATTAAATCCTTGGTGGCGTACAATTTCGCACCATGCCGGATATTGTGCCAGTGCTTCCGGCACTTGTGCCACTCGCCACCCTTCTGTATATTTTTGGATCGGAATATCTAGTGCCACTTTCTACAGATAAAGTGGACTCGGAGTATGATTACATAGTCGGTAAGTGACTGTTTTATGCTTATTAAGAGTACCATTCTTTTACATTTTCTTTCGAATGAATAACACTTTTATGCTTTTTCTTATATAGGTTATTAATACATTCCTTTTCGCAAAGATAACCCTTCTAATATGCTTACGAGACATCTTTCAAAAATCAATGTCAAATACATATTTTTGTGTATATATATATATATAATAACATAAACAAAATGGAAAGCAGGACTACTTTTTAAAATCCTGCGCTTTGTCTGCAGAGATTTAGTTAATTTGATTGTATATATATATATATATATATACATATATATAATATATATAAAATAAAAATATAAATTTTTTTTCAAAATATTTAAAACGTTTCAAAGGTAAATTCCTAAATTACATCTCACATTTTAAAATAAAAACAAAGATCTTTTTCAAAATATTTAAAACCTTTTAAAGGTAAATTTCAAAATTACATCACACGCCTTTTTTTCTTTTTTTTTTTTTCCTTGACAATTACATTATTTTTAGTAGTTACGGCTGAAAGTGTTGTAAATCTGTTTTCGCCTGAATAAACGTACATTTATTATTTATTAAGACTGTAAAATGCATAAATTAATATTTTTTGAGTGATGGTGTTCATCATTTATTCATGATTTGTTTATTAATTAGATTATTAAATGATAAAATTTCAGTAAGGTTTAAATTAAAAGTTGTTGTTGGATGTACTGAAATGCGAAAGAAAATATTTTTCAAAACAAATAATTTAAATTTGCCTACTATAAAAATGATTAACTGAAACTTAAAATTCCCTAAAAATACTCTAATTATTTTTCAATGTTAAAATAAAATTGCATTATTGAAGAACATATCTAGAAAAGTGCAGTTATTATATTAATGTTTTGCATATTAAAATTAATATACTTTGAAACTATAGTTCTAATAATGAGCAGTAAATATTTTAAGTTAATTCATTAATTTTTTTATTTCATATAAATCATATATTACAACTTTATTTATTATTAATTTCGTTTTGGCATTTTGCGTTGATTCACTATAAGCGGCGAATCACTTTTTGAATTGTTATCACCAAATATTGGAGCCCTGTGTTATATTTAAACACATTAAATAATGAAGACTCTGCATAAATGTATGTATGCTTCTCGCATTATGACAAAACAACGGTACATGGAGCCATCAAATTTTGAATAACGTATGTCTCCACCCGAATATGGGCATCTGGAAGCCCAAATTTGGAATATGGATTATATCTAAAGTATGCAGGATATGCAAGCTTATAGAAAATGGTTCAATGTCTTATACGACCTATGAATATCCTTTTCTGTATGAAACTGGGCTTAACATTGTCATGTTTTATTTAATAGTTTTAATTAATTATTTTTTGTTCCCATTTTAAGAAAAAAATTAATTGCTACATAATTTTGAAAGTAAGATGCAATCTTAGACATACGCATACACATGAAGGAGCATAATTAGTCCCGTACACATGGAAGAAAGCGTAATTAGTTACACAATTGATATAATTAGTCAAAAATTTGTTTTATGTCATCAAGTAATTTTAAATATAAGTGAGAAATATTTCGTAAATTTTCAATTAAATTTAACAATGTTTTATAATGATATCATGAATTAATGTATATTAACGAAAGCAGAATGAAGATATGAATAATATATTTTTAGAATTTTTACATTTGTTTCCTTAATGCTGAATATTCATGCCACCGATATTTTGTTATCAAAATATTCCAATGTGAGCAATTCATGATCGTATGAAATAAAATAAAAATTATCTTATATGGACTTTTTAGCTATAGCCCATCATAAGACACATTTTCATTTGAGGAAAATGTAAAAGAACTCAACAGCATATTAATTAAAGCAACCGTTGGCTTGCGTAACAGATTATCTTATCTTAAATTGACAGAGCATTTACGCAAAAAATATTTGAAATCATTCCAGAAAATTCATATAAATTTCTTTTTAATCAGTTTTTTAATTCAAAATTTTCTTTCTGATGTGTTTCAAATTTTCATTCATATCCATTGCACCAAAATAACGTTCATGATTATTCCAAATTTAATGCCTTAAATTTTGTAACATGTTATGTTAAGACTACTAAAAATAAATCTAGTTGAGAGTTGTCTGTAGGAGTTTGCACAATTGAAGTATGAGAACGTATATATGCAAGCAATATATTTAGTGGTATGGTTAAACACTATGGCACACAGTGTTCAAAGTTATGGTTAATCTTCATGATTTTACATATTAGCTATTAATTATGATTAGCCACATTATTAGAATATATGGCTAATCATAATTAATAGTCTTACGATTCATCATCACATTTGGTAAAATGGTTAATCTAGCAGTTTGCCTTAAATTACTATAACAAATCAAAAATGGATTGCCCATAAATTTCATTTTGCAGTACACTCTTATATGTTCTAAAAAGAAATGCTTGAAAAGTTTCACTATTAGTAGTGAAATATTATGGAAACATTGAAAACTTTATTGTTTCATTTCACTTGACTTACAGAATAAATCCTCATTGTTTTTAAAGTGAATTTAAAAAGAAAAAGGAAATTTAAAAACCATCAATAGAACATAAAATATTTTTGTTGTTGGCTTAATTATTTGAAAATAGGTTAGCTTGCTGCTCACTTCTACGGAGATTTTACAAGTTTTAAGTTTTCGTTAATTACCTTAGCTGGATAATAATAATTCTGAATGTAAAGTATTAAGTTTTTTCTTTACAGATAAAGATATTTTTTATTTTTGAACTGATTTCAATCCGAATAGTAGGATAAGGTTTCTCACTGAATAATGAGAATTTTTGCTATGTTTCTAACGAGAATGTTGTATCTTTTATCTCCCAAACTCATTTTTTAACGTTTCTAATTTATCCTTTTAAAATCTGCATTTCTTAATACGAATGTATCTTAATCACGGAATATATATATATAGGACATTAAAAATGCTACTTTATGTGGAGTTCTAGCATAAAGTGATGAATGATCTAATAGTAAATATAAAAGGCAAATTCAAGTACTTTTCACTCGAACGGTAGTAACTCAATATACGAAATACGTTACAGAGAATGGCAATAATATGCAACATATATAATAAAATGTATTGCAACGAATGTATTTCGTTTAATTATCTAATCAAACTATAAATAACTACATCAAATAGGAATACTGCTCATTGTTCAGTTGTAATAGAATAAGATAAAAGTGAAGTTTGATGAATGAATAAAATTAGATTTTCTAAAGACAACTGAAAAACAAATTAGGAATAGTAATAAAAAAAGATGATAGTTATTTTTGGGGGGGTTGTTATCAGAACATTGTCGTCTGTTAATGTTCTGATAATAATCTAATAGATCTATATAAAATAGTCTTTTTCATAGTTTTCAATGAAATATCATGAAATGTTTTAAATTTTAAGTAAGGAAAATTTTCTTTCTTTCTTTTTTTTTTTTTTTTCCTTTCTTTTCTTTTCGTTTTTTTTTTTTCCTTCCGTGTTGAATAAAAAAACATTTCCTCACACGGTGACGATTTTCATTTCATTATAACGTATTCAACGCTTTGATAAGAATATACAATTTTTTCATTGTTTGAAGTTCAAAATAAGTCTGCATGAATAATTACAAAAGTTATGATGCTGTGTGTTTCTTCCAAGTTTTTCCCCCTTCACCTCTGTTATCGCAACAAAAACATGAGATAATGTTTAATTTATAATATCACGGTCCATATATCCAAAATTTTTAACATGCAAATTAAATAAATGAAGGTTCCTCTTTTGATCTAAAGTAGGTTTTGCGTACATTAGTAAAATTAACCTATGACATACTACGTAACCTTTGATTGGAGGATCATAGTTTATGTAGGACAGGATGAATATGGGATGTATCTTCCTCCTCTTCCTGTTGCATTTCTTGGGAAAGGTCAAAGTCATGAGGAATGAAAATTCCTCATCTAATCCACCAAGTAAGATGCTATGATATAATAAATGGCGAGAAATCTTTTTTCTTGAATATTTCTGAGTATTCATGTGGGAAGTAAATAAGTTACTCGCATTTTTGCTGTTTTGATAAGAGAAAGTTATCAATGAAATACATTTCAGATTTCAGATCTTCAAGGAAGTTCACATTTATATATGAGATATAAATGACGTGGCTCTTTAACTTAACTGTTTTTATTTTAAAAATAAAGCTGTGCTATTCAAACTGAGTTCGAAGTTCTATGGGGATCTGCAACTCTTTTGTAAAAAAAATAATTTTTATGTCAGTTAATAACTGTTCTATCAGAGTGAACAAGAAAATATAAAAGCATTTTTAAGACATTTTCATCGAGCCTTACAGCATTTTTCTGCTTATTCCAAATTAGTTTACCAAATTTTATTATTCGACAGCAATTTTGAGTAACAGACATTTATTATTTTTTTTTTTTTTTTACACACACACACACACAAAAAAAAAAACTTTACTGATATAAGCCAATACAATTAGTGATAATTTATTACGCAAAATAAAAATCTGGTTAGTTGGTTTTGATATTTTATCTCGGATAGATTTTTTCTTAAAGTCTTAGAATAAGATATTAACATTTTAGATTTTTCATTTCTTTTATAGCGTGTTTTCATAGCAAACATATCCTGATGGAGATGTTCTCTTTAATCTTCGCTTACGAATCGTTTGGGAAAAGAAACCAATGTGAAGCTTTTAAAATAAATAAATGATATGTTATGCTCCAATGCACTGCACTTTTTTAGGAACTCACTAATTAGTTTTCTGTAGTTTTCCACTTTCTGGTTTCATAAGAAGCCCATTACCCCCTTTGTTGAAAGGCTCCTTTCGTAATATCCAACATTCAAATTCTGGAGCATTTGCTAGTTCTCTCAAAAGCTCACCATTGATCAAATGGATAAGACCGCTAAACACCAGCAGTTCGATCCAGATCTGTATCATAGCAACCGGTTCTGCTGTCTGGACGTTTTCGTGTTTTTCTCCATGTATAATACAAATGAGATCTAGTTTTCCTTAAAAAATATTCCAGGAGAGCATTATTTCCCTCAAAGGATTTCGCCTTCGAGTGCTTTGCCATAAAACTAAACGGACCCTGCTTGCGAACTATAAAAAATTACTTCAAGTTTGGTTTATGTAATTAAAACTTTCTTTATAAAAAATACGAAAACACCTTCCTTTGATATCCTTGTAAAATATTTTCATTAAAACTAGTTTAATGTGAGAAGGTAACATTCACCTTTTTAAAATGGATATCAGAAATCGTGTTTTTAAACTTTAGAGCTAATGTTTTCCATTTAGGGCAGAAATGTTTAATGAACAGTTTTCTATGTCCTTCTTGTCCCACTCATAAACATGGGACAATATTTTATTTACATAAATGTTAATACAAAAAATAGAACTGTCACTTTTAGACTTCTGTAAGCATACTATGAATGTTTGTTGTAATTTAAATTAATGAGCAGATATTTTAAATTATTATGTGATTCTTTCGTGCATAGAAAGATAAAAAATAGCACTGATCAAATTTATTTCTATTATGAAGTAGGGCATTTTTGAGGAGTTCTATGAATAATTCTTTATTCTTCAGAATTATATTAGTCTCCTCAGACTTCAAGAATAGTTTTTAAGGTTTTACTTTAATTTAAGAGTTATTTTTACTTTGGAACAAGTCTTTTCTATGTATTCTAAACTTCCACCTACGTTTCCCTGCGAATAAGGTTTCAGGATTACAATTTATGCGAATGAGGTAGAAATGAGTATTTAAGCTGAAGTTATGCCTTTCGGCCACGGTGTTGCTGCTAGTCTAAGCTTACTGTTCTACGGACGAGCCTGCTAGTGTATGCTGGGTGATCTTTAAAATAAGGGCCAACTCCGTTAGTTAGTTCTGTACAGCTTCAGCTGGTTTCTTTTATTTAGCATTAGATTAGTTTAGTTTTATATTTCTCATTTTTAGTTAAAGTCCAAGTGGAGGCTTATTGTGCGCCCAAGAAAGGACCATTTGTTCATTTATTTTGACTTGGAATAAACGGTGATTTAACCCTTCTTTGGACTTGCGATTTACAAGAACTTAGCGAACAGTCGCTACACAGTTTTTTAGTATTCTAACTTACAAGGAAATCTAATTTTTACATTAGGATATTACAGTTTATACATTAGGGCAATACTATGTCATTTTAATGCTTCAAATTATTCTTTTTTTTTTTTTTTGGAAAATAAATGTTTTAAAATTAACTTTTCTTCTCTATAAAAATTCGTGTAATCATAGGGAATGTCTCTCTTAACTATGGTTTTGTGTGAAACTATCAGGTGACTATCGCGCCGTCGTAGTATAGCAACGAAAAACTCAGAAGAAAGTTTAAAAAACACTTTTAATAAACTTCAGTCTTAACAATTTGCAAAGCTTATGATAACAAAACAAACTCCATTGTTTGCGAGATTAAGCTAAAAGAAAATGTAAAGTAAAAGTTTATATAATTTAACAACGAAAGTTCACAATTCAAAATCCTAAAAGGCTTTCAAGCATGCTTTTCTAACAATGAGAACAAACTCGACAAGCAAAATACTAAATGTCTACAGTAATTTTCAGAACTGGCCGAGAAAATATTGCGAAGGTCATTCTCGCTGCCAAAGCTAATTTCAAGAACTCCGTTCTCATATAATCATAACTAATTTATAGACTGGTGGGAGCGGAAGAAAATAGATTCATAGTATAAATAAAATAATAAGATAACGGGTTAATTAACCCAGATCTTTCTCTATATCACATATCGGAGACATTGTGTTTCTGCCATCGTCACTTGTAATGCTCTAACATCCCTGGAAGTTTGTTCGTCATACTATACGAAGTGTTCATATCAGCTTAACTTTATCTCAAATGGCTATTAAAATAATAAAAGACCGATTTGTGCTCATATATTGCCCTTTGACATTCTATGTATTTATTTTAAATGAAAAATATGTATTCTTTTAAATGAAGAAGATAATAAATGTGCTGAAAGCGAAAGTGCTGTTTAATTATTTTAATTTTATGTACATGTCAAAGAAATAAAAATTTATAATTAAAAAGTATTCGTAAATTTACTTAAATTTATTTACCTTTACATTTTTTATGAAATCTATTATACTAACATAGAAAGTGCGCTTAATTTTTCGAAAATAGTCATTTTCTTTAAAATAACATTATATAAACTCAATTGAAATCGGGTGCTGAACTGGTCATTCGAGTTCATTTTGTTTTAATCACAGCACTGTTAGCAACAAAAATTGTTGTCATTTTTGTCAAGTAGTTACAATCGCAGACTACATATGCATCAACCGTGTTCAGGTTTACATGTTTATTTCCTTTCGTTTTGAACATGTTTCATTCTTGATTGAGTGTTGGATATTCATAATAAGAAGCGTATTTCAGTTGCGTTAAGATTTCTATAATAACTAAGTTTAATTTATTACTTAACAAAATAAACTCCTGTATTAAAATGGAATAAAAAAGCATCATCTTTATCAGCATAAAGGTTAGAAATATTTTAGTTTTTCCAAAGATCCTGTTTAACATTTCTTTCCCTATTTCGTAGATTCCATTTTAAAAATTAGTTTAAAAATATCCTTTGTTGAATGCCATAGTTTCGAACCGATATGTAAAGAAATACATTGCTTCTTTTGCAATTTTCATTTGAATAAAACATGCCCTTTTATTTTTGCCGTTCAATTTTCTAAATCTGCATTCAAAATCTTCAGTGTTTCTTGCGCGGTTTAATCAAATTTTTTTCTCTGTTTGAATATTCTAAAATTATCCTGAAGAGCTTTAATTTTAAAATAATATTTTAGAGTTATTCACGAAACTGAAGATTTGTTCAGAAATTACACATTATTTGAGAAACTTCTCGGAAATAATTTCGAGATTTACAATATGCCGAACTAATAATTTTCAAGTTAATTTACATTTTAAAGCAGCAGTAAGTCGCAGCATAAAGATTTGCATTGAAAATACTATATTTAGGCCCACCAGCGACCGAGCGGTAAAGTCGCTGAACACTGGTAGTTCGGTACGAGGTTCGAATCCCGCGACCGGGCTGGCTGCATGGGCGTTTTCGTGGTTTTCCCCATGTGTAATGTGTATACGAGCCAGTTTCCCTTAGAAAGTCCTCCACGAAGGCATTCCTCCCCTTAGGCAGATAGCCCTAGTGTGCTTTGCCATAATTAAATACATCACCATCTTAATTTTGATGGAGAATAACTTGGGTCAGAGGATCTTCCAACACTCTTCCCATATGACTAAGCTCTCGAAAGGAAAGTAATGAAAATGCGTACTTTCTTCCAGACTTTCGATTTCGACGAAAAAGATGATTTTAAGTCATTCTTCATATTCAATATGAATAAAAATCACTTTTCATTAAGCACACCTTTACGAAAGTTATCCGTCCCAGAGTAGTAACTATCATATGGTTACCTGATAAATAATTCCAGATATAAAAGTAATAGTGATGTTAGTGAATAATTGAGAAAGTAATTTGAGAAATAATTTTATTTTCTTCCGTAGATAATAAAAATGCATTTATTATTGATGTAAATTTGTTAAGCTTTAACAGAAAAGCTTTGGTTTAGGATATAGCTAAATATTTAATCACGTAATAAAGAATCAGTAACTTTTTGGCAGATTATTTTATCAATAGAATAAAGATATCTCTGATATTTAATAAAAAAAATTAGCCTTTACGAAAGATCTACATAAGGATCTCATTTTGTTAAACTTATGAATTCGGCAAGCAATTTCTCTCTTGAAAAACAAAGAAGACGCACCATTGGTCAAACGAATAAAATTGAAGAAGACTACTAGTTTCAAGTTTGGGCTTTCTAGATTTGAGTTTGGGCTCAAATCTCGGCGAATAGTTTCGATTATTGGTCGCTTTTATGTTTTACACCACGTGTAACCTGAATGCAAGTCTACTTTTTTCACTAATTCCAAGATGTACAGATTTCCAAGTCCTTTACGTACGCATCCCTTCCCTATGGAATTTAACTCTTATGTGCTTTGCTGTAATCAAATAATCTCTTAATCAAAAATAAGAATAAAAAATATTGAAAATCTGAAAGTTTTCTGATTTATATTACGCCCAAAGGGACTTTTTTAAGGTTTTGTGTGTTACCTTTATTTATTAAATATATCATGTTCTTCGTACTTAAACCATAAAATTCAATTCAACAGCAATATCGCAAAATAATTTTAAAATGAGCATATCTTTAGAAATTTAGATACACAGTCTCGCGCGCTGGAGATGAAAATGTTTCTGTTTCGTACAGTATTGCCATTGCTCGCTTTGAAATCCTTGAGTTTGTTAATCAAAAATTCGTTAAAGTTTTACAAAATATGAAATCGATAATAAAACAAATTCCAAATTAGGGCTTCCAGATGCCCGTATTCTGTGAAAGATTACGTTATTCAGAATATGATGTTCTAGGTACCGTTGTTTTATCACAATGCGAGAAATATACATGCATTTATGCAGATTCTTCATTGTTTAATTTCTTTAAATATAACACAGGGCGATAATATTTGGAGGCAAGAATTTGTAAAATGAACGAACATTTATAGTGAACAAACGCAAAATGCTAAAACAAAATTAATAGCCCTTTTGGGGTAAAAATAACCAGTTTAGGGAAAGTATCACTATTTTTCGGATTCGCTAAAAGGAAATTGTGCAGTGCGTATTTTATTCTTATTTTATGAAGGCTTGGTATTCATCACATTATTTCTACTGCTATATACTTAAATGCTAGAGATATGAAAAAGTTATTTCAGGCATTATGGGTTATTGTTTGTGATTTAGACGGTTATATTTAGGTTTCCTTTGAATGCTTAAAAAAATTACCGTACAAATTTGAGGTATTTCTTGAAGCCATTTCTTTTTATGAAAGATTTCACTGGAGTGCTCATCTTGGGGAAGATGTAGAAACCGCACATGCATTGCTTTTATTTATTTGCAGATAACTTTATAGTTTATATTATTATCTGACGCGAAGGAAATAATAATTCTGCAAATACCGTAAACATTTTCATAGATATGGTGATGTGCAATAAAATATAACTTGAATAAAAATAGGAATAACATACAATAAAATTTGACTGATAAAGCAATGAATGTATATAACAAAAACGAAAATTCATTATTAATCTATGCATGCTCCCTTTTGCTCCATTTTGTTCGAGTATTGCTCGCATCGATCCTTTCGCAAATGTTACTTAATTTTACAACAGTTGCCTCAAGTTATTCGACATCTCTCATCCTGTGACCCTTTACTAAGAGGCCAACCAGGAATGTAACCCTTGTCACCAATGTCTCCTGTCGTTCCCATTCTTTTCTCACAGTAAAGGGCAGTAACATTTCATTCTTTCATACTTTCTTCCGGGATATCAAAGTAATTGATGAATTCAAAGAATCCGTTTAGTTGCATAACTTCCTTATTCCTTCTTAATTTCAAGTTCTGTTCATCAAAAAAGTAAGACTGAAGACGATGGTAAGTAGTACTCTTCTTATTGCAATGGGAAAATCACTTCTTGGTTTCCGTAATTAGGGTCGACACTTGAAATTGATGTGAGGCCGGAAAGCCGGTAAGACGTGAAGAAGTAAAGACAAGTGATAAGAGAATATTTATAAGTTTTCTTTATTGTACGGTTGACAATAAAATGAAATTTCAAAAATCTGACGTCAAATAATCTATTAGTATAACAGGATTCTTCTACGTTATAGGAATAAAATTTATGCTTTTGGAAAATGAATATGTTTGCCACAAATAATTGTTGCAAATGGACACTTTATGTCCTGTAAGTTCGAATTAATGCAGTACAGTTAAAGAGCAAATTTATTGTAACGCTGCCTCGAGAGTTGGCACTCGAGGAAAAAAATTTTAAAAACTAAAGATGACAACTTTAGCTGACAAAGTATACCACGGTGCTACGAGGGGTGCGCTTTTGAATCCTAATTTAATCTCTGTGTCTTTTGCAAAGGAAATAAAATATTGATACCTATCGACATATTGAAAAATAAATTTTAGGAAATTCTAATTCTCAGTCACATCCAGAGTACGGTTTTCTAACGTATTTATGAATAAATTTCGCTCTAATTGAAAAATTATAAGGAAACTATAAAAATAATTTATTGTAGCTGTGTAAATGCATAAAAATCCTTTGTTTTAAAATCAATATTTCAACTTAATAAATGGTTCCAAGAAAAGATTTGATCTTTCGTTGAACTTAACAGGATGAACTATTTGTTAAATATTGGTTTGGGACTATCCTAGCTCTCACTCTACAATATTAAATTGCTCCGACATTAGAGTTATTACGGACTTTCAAATAAGGTTATTAAAATATAAAATTTTCGAAGTACGGAATAAAATGATGATTAGAAATTATGTTTCAGTTAAATATCTTAAACAACCTTCTTTATATTCGTATAGCTACGTAACGCGATGAAAAATCTTAGAAGCAGAGAACGTGAAAGATATAAATAAAACAAATAGTGAACAAAAGAACCTATAATTACAAATTAGCATAATGTGAAAATAGAAATTTATCAAAACTGATTTTTCTAATTCAATAACATTTTCAAATATTTCGACATAATTATATTTTTCACATAACTAAAAAAGAAATTTTCAAAACTAAAATAATAGTTTGATCACGCACATTTAATAAGTCTGTCTTTCTCGCAATAATAAATACATTTATGACTACTTTATAAAAGTTTTGGAAAGAAAGTAACATTACTTTTAACGTTAACGACAAAGAAATTACATTAATTTTATTTAATTGCAAAACTAAAGGGAAATAAAATAATGCACATAAATTAATTGTAGATTGTAGAGCGATTAGGTATTTATCGGAGCAGAGAACGGGAAAAATGACCACTCCTTCGCCAGGATTCGAGCTACGAAACTTTCAACCGAACGTGCTTCCAGTTACACCGTGAAGATGTGGGGTAAGAAAAATTCCTTATATTCTTCCCCACTTAGGGGACCCAGTCGCCTAATTCTAGCTGGCAACAAATTACCGTCTACTACATTTTAGTTTAGGCGCCATTTGTAGAATGATTAGTATTTACTGGGGCAGAAAATGCGGAAAGCAATGCCCTGACCCGGATTTGAACTTCAGACCTTCTCATTATTAGCCAGACTTGCTGAGTGACACTGCGTAGCTGAAAATTATAACTATAAATTTCAATATATAACCTTAGTTTCCTGTGGAAAGGAGAAAGTTGTTTACTGTAGTTTTAGAAGACTTTTGTAACTTAAAATCATCAACATTGTCTACAGATATTTCATTAGATTCTACATTTTGTTTATGATAACTTTATTCTTTAGGCACAATTATTGTATTCTTCCTGAATACCAATCCTGCTTAAAAGAGAATAGATATTGTATCAGCTTTTACCTGATAAAAGCATCTTTCCTTAATTTTACTTTCCCTTTAAACTTTCATCTCCCGTTAATCCCTTCGCTAACAAGACATGGTTGTCCAAGGGCATCATCCCCCGAAAAAAGATACAGTCTAACCAAGTAACGACAAACAAGAAACCCAAAAAAGGAAGGCTTCTCAATGCCAGCATGAAAATAACAAAAAAATATCCTCAAACCGAAACTCCCCATTTCATGCCCTACTTCATTCGCGTGCTTGTGATGCCCGCCTCTTCGCCATCGGATGATGAGAAGATCGTGCCATTTGCCACAACGGGTTGGCTGCCCGGGGGTTTGTGGTGTCTGAGCGCATTCCGTATGGAACGTTCCGAAGACAGCATACGTTGCTTCACACGTTGAAAAAGTTGTAGTTTGATATAAAAGGAAAATGTGGGACAAAAAACAGGATTATGTTTATCGCTGAAAGAGCGAGGACCTTATCATGGTATAATACCCTGGAAACGTTTCATTTACGATATCAGGAAAGCTTCAGTGTGCAGAGTAATATCGAGGAAAGTGTAAAAAAATGTCATTTTTAACATCAGAAGAATTTAATAAAAATGATAATTGAGATATATTGTTCCGTTGATTTCAATTACATAAATATATAAGAATTTTTAATCTTAATTGCTCGAAACGATACCGCTCACCGCTCTAGATTAAATATTGAATTTTGCTTATGAAAGAAGCGGCGAAGATACAAGGACAAGCATTTCAGGACTCCTGTAAATTTCAGAGATATCCCTTAATAAAAATGTCCAGTTTTTCATAATATTTTATGCTTATTTCTAGCATCTTTCCTTTCAGCATTAAAAAAGATGAAATAAGTCATTAATTTTTTACTACATTTCTCAAGTGAAGATAAAATTCTGAACAGGAATTGGTATTGATACAATGTACAGATCGTTTATTGTGAAGAATAGTTTGTAAATAATAAATTTTGTGTACATGAACCGGTTACATGGACCAGCATATATATAATGACCAACATTACGTCATTTTAATAAAAGCCAATATATAATATTTACAAATTTCGTTAATTTTTGATTGGTAAAATTCAAAAATACGACTTCAACTTAAGTTTTATAATATATTATTTCAATAAATTTCTTACTTAAATTATTAATGACGAAACAATATTAGATAAATAATGTATTATTAAAACCGAATTATTAATGATTACATATGGATTATTCGACATTCAAATAATGTCGAATATATAATATTTATAAATTTCTTTAATTTTTATAATTTGACTTTCAAATAATGTCGAATAATCAATATGTATAAAATAATAAAAAATATTGAGTAATATACATTTTGTATTCACCCTTTCATTCATGTAGAATCATCTCCGAGATCATTTTTATCTTTACTTCTGTTTATGACTAATCTAATTAAACATTTTTGCTTGTATCATTTTAAATGAAAAATGAAGTAATAAATGTTAGATTCGAAGCAGTAAATTTTAAACTAGGCAAAAACCAATTTTGAATTGAAGTTTAATTTTGTCGAAAGTCTTTTTGCATTTCAATAGAGATAGGCACGCTTATCTTCTTCAAAGGAAAAAATTATTCTATTATGGCAAAATATTTTTGGTCCTTGAAAAAAGAGAAATCGTACGAGATAGTCTTTGAATTGTATAGAGCTTTCGATAGAATCATTGTTACCCTAGTGCTTTTTTTGCCTCATTTTAAATCTTATATTGGAGTTTCTGTTCCATATATTTCAAGCATTTTTTACAGCTTAAAATTATTCATAACTCAGTAGCATACTATTAGGAATTCAATAGAATTGATAAATTTTGTGAGTAACATTACTGTATACATGATTTTAATTAAAAACTAAGATGAATTTATGAAAGATGCTTTAAATGTTCTCTCAAGAGGTTTTTTTAAATTGTATCTAAACTGAAATGCAAAATTTTCTTATCCAATGTCAACTTAGTTCATGAATTTAATTCTTTCCTAAAGGCCGTTCGTCAAGCGAAATGTTTGTAAACTGAAAGAATTTTTTCCCTAGGAATTAATGAAAAATAGACTAATTTGTTCTTGGATGATTGTTTATTAAAACCTTTCAACAGTGCTCCGTGCACAAGTTCATTACCCCCAAATCTATTGAAATCAAAAATCAATAAACATGAAAAAAATGATAAACACAATGTTAAACAAAAAATAGATCAAAATTTAATTTTATGATTACCTGTACGAAGGGGAATGAATGACGAATGGAAAATGTTGAGCAAGATGTTATTGTTCGGATGAGGCTTTTCTTTATTTAAAAAATATCAAATAAATGTCTTCTTTTATCTTTTCTTTTTCTCTAAAAAGTGCTACTCAATTCTGCTTGAGACTCAATGTGTCTCTTTTACAATCAAAAGTTGTCCAATGTGATTAGTTACCTAGGTTTTAAAATGTTTCTGTAACATATTAAATTTATGTAAGTGAGACATCGCATTGTCATTGAAATTGTTTATTCTGTAGCTTGCTACTTCTTTATCAGAGTGATATCATTATGTGAAAACTTTGCATTTTACCCCAATTTGCACCCATTTCGCGGATTAGTGAATTAGGATCCCTTTTTATTCTTACTCTTCTTCTGAGGATATTTTTTTAAATCTCCTTTTGTAACAGTTTCTGATATTCGAGTTCTTTCTTCTTGAGCTCATTTTTATGGTTCTCCAATAATACATTGTAATCTTCCTACTACACCATGGTTCTACCTACAGACAAAATATCATAGATAATAAAAATTATGCATGCTAACCAATCTGGTCGTAAGTTAGTTCTTCCAGACCAAATTGATGGCACTATAATTCATTTGTTATCAGACATTTTGTTTGTTAATAAAATCTAAGAAATGGATAATATTAAAATAATGTTTCTAGAATTTTAAATTATGTGCCATATGTTATCTCAAAACAAATTTGAATCATATATCTACATTGATTATTTATTAAATCTTATAAAATTACTTTAAATTATTTATTTAAAGTATCTCTTCTTTTCTGTGTTCCAGAATTATATAATTCTTTGTACTTCGAAAAACTTCCAAAGTTGATACATTTATCTCTTTGTCCCTGAAATAATATCTGCTAATTTTAACATATTATGAATCATTAATAGACCAAAGTTATAAAATTTACGTTTACTGATTTCCACTCTGTTTATTTAAGTTTCTATGTAGCTGAGTTTGATTTTGAAAAACATTCTGCGTAATTTAGAAAATTTTATGTATTTACTTACTGTCAATTAAAGGGTGTATTATTACCACTTTAAAAAATGTCATTAAATGAATGAATATATGTTGTGAATCAAATAAAATACTTTTTATTTATGCGTAAATTTCTCAGTTTTTATTACCGTATATTTCCTTTACAACTATTCATACAAGCAATCAGTAGATAATGAAGGTCGTAATCCTGCCGATCTATTTACAAACTTCTAGCCAAACTCTACCGCTAATTATATTAAACCCTCAATTCATAAAATTAAAATTTGTTGATATTTGTTCTCCTGGAGAAAGAAGAAAAATTTGAAATATGGATATCAGTTGTGATGCAATAATAAATCATTTGTTGGTAAAAGTGAGTTTCACTCAAAATGTTATTCGACACAGAAAAGCCATGCGATGAGCTATCAGAATTGAGCCAATTCGGCTGTCATAACTGTTTTCCTCTCTATCTTATTACATCTTTACAGATACTGTTTCTTCAAACTTCCTGGTGTTACTAGTATATATATGCCATGACTATAACTATGCCAAATGTAAGTAATTATAAAATATCTGAAAAGTAATGCTTTATTTGTAATTAAATATCTAGAAATTTAGTTGTGTTTTTAAAGCTAACTGCTTTGAACTCTTGAATTAAAACATTTTCTGAAACTTTTTACACGGAAACAATTCTTCTTTTTGAACCTAGAAACGTTTATAGAAACGTTTTGCTTAATTACGGTTATATTTTATTTTGCTATACATTTATTTACCATCTACTCGACAAATGCTTTCATTGCGTGAAGCTTCCACGTTGCTTGGCAAATAGCCCAATACTGCCATTCGAAAAATCGTTATCTTTCATAGCGTTATTATTATAATTGCAGTTTTTCTTATTTTTAATAATTTAAACTATCATTTAATTTTTTAATAATATATCAGATTGACATAATTTAAATTCAATTAAATTTACAGTTCATCAGCCTTCTTATAAATATTTACAGTTTCATTCTTATAAATTCTTATAAATATTTACATTTTTATTTTAATTAATAAAATATGTTTATAATGCATATAGTATGTACTTCACAGCAGAATTATCTTTTTAATAACTCTGGTAATTGTGTTATTATAATACACGTTTTATATAACACGTTTTTTAAGAGTACTGTATTACCTTTTACCCAAATCTGAAACTGCATGCATTGCAGCATATTTTCAGTCTCTTTGATTATCTATCTATTCGTTATTTTTAATTGATATCTGTTCATTACTTTTCAGCTTTTACATTGTATTAATTTTCTTTGCTATTTATTCCTTTTTAAGTAGAATAATAACAACAAATTTTGTGTCTGAAATTTCTCTGCCCTAAATTCGACTTCATCAAATCGTAATCCCAAATACTAAATTCACTACACACAAAAGGAAATCATTAAATTTTATCTATAAGGTGTATAAGTGTCTTTAAATACGTTACATAAACACTTAATTCAGTAGCTCGAACTAAACTGTTAACTTACTTACGAATAGAGGAATTTTAACACCTTACAATAGACTATTTAAATACTATATTATGTTCATTGAAGATAAACTGTTTCAAAATCGTCTCCGTGTCTTGAAATTTACCGTACCAGTTGGAATATCATATAATCTCACTTAGAAGAATATGATACAATTTTGAAGGATTTTATAAGAAAAAAAAAAAGGATTCGCTAATAAAAAAGTATTTATTCACTTATATATTCAATATTCACTTATATAAATTTAATATGTTTTTTCACCAAGAAAGATAATTAAATGAAGTAAATATTATAATATAAGAATAATATAAGAATAAATATTTCGGTTTTATTCATCATTATTTCCGCTAAAAAATTACCCAATAAAAGGTAAATGTTCTCAAATATATATATTTTTACAAAATTTGTAGTTAGACAGCTAATTTTAGTAGAATTAAAATTTTTAACTAGCAGAAGATAACTTAGTAGAATTATAATTTTTAACTAATAACAGCTAATTTTAGTAGAATTATAATTTTTAACTAGCAGAAGATAACTCTAGTAGAATTATAATTTTTAACTAATAACAGCTAATTTTAGTATAATTATAATTAAAACTGTTGTATTTCCCCGTGCAATATACGAATACGAATACCTTTGAAGATAATTCCAGAGTTCTGATATATTTCTTTTGATCTGAATAAATTTTATTAACCTATTATCGATCTTGTGCATTCAATCTATTACGAACCCACAAAAACGCAACACTATATATATATACACTGTTGGCCACCCAAATTCCAACACCAAGAAAGACAAGAGATATCACAACAAAATTTATTTAGTAGATAACATGTTGACCAAGTATCAAATGATTAAATTTACAGACTTCTGTGAAGTATGGTTCCTTCAAGAATCAGTAGCGAGAGTAGACGCCATTGCTGGATATTACCGCAGCCACACGCCTCGGCATTGATTCAAAGAGACTTTGGATGTGTTCTTGGAGTACAGCAGATCAAGCAGCTTCCGCACGTTGCCAAAGTTGATCTGGTGTGGCAGCTTGGATGTAATCTGGATCAATCGTTCAGCAACCATGGACCACCCGTTTTCTATCGGCGAAAGATCTGGAGAGCGAGCCGGCCAAGGAAGTAATTCAATTTGGCGATTGACGAAGAACCCTTGGACAATGCGTGCCACGAGTGGTCGCGCATTATCCTGTTGAAATATGACTGTGGGCAAGCCCGGAAAGTAAGGAAGGACAACTGGCTCCAACACCTCGGAGATGTAGCGCTGGCTGTTTAAAGTACCGGCAATGCGTATTAGAGGAGTGCGAGGGTGATATCCAATACCGCCCCATACCATAATACCCAGTTCAGGACCAGTGTGGTGGTGCAAAACGCAGCTGTTCAGCATCCTTTCTCCACGGTGTCTCCAGACTCGAAACCGACGATCGTGGTGTTGCAGACAGAAGCGTGACTCCTCATCAGTAAAGACAATTTCATTCCATTCTGCAGTCCACATCCTTCTTTCATCGCACCATTGGCGGCGGAGACGTCTATGGTTCTGCGTCAAGGGTAGACGAAGCAATGGACGTCTTGCGGACAGACCACTGTGCTGTAAACGGCGTCAAATGATACGCGCAGACACTGGATGATGCGTTACAGATTGAATGTGCTGTGCTATGCTTCGTGATGTGACTGAGCGATCCATCACTGCCATCCGCACAATGTTCCTGTCATCACGTGAAGTGGTGCACTGAGGTGGATGCGATCGAACACGCCGGTCCGTCGTACCCTCCTGCATCCAACGGTCACATACCCGCATTACAGTTGTTTGGTTTCGTCCAACACGACTACTGATTTCCCTGAAAGATAATCCACACTCTTGGTAGGCCACTATCCTTTCTCTGTCGAACACGGATATTTGATCAAACGATCATCGCTGCTTACTACGAGGCATAATTGATCGTTTTTTTTGAAAAAAAAAAAAAAAAAAAAAAAAAAAAAAAAAAAAACCACAAGAAAAACACAACTGCCGATTTTGAAATCGTCGAAAACTCCAAGCCTGTGCGCTATTTAAATAGCGCTTTGAAGTGGCGCCACAGGCGCGCGTGATGTGCGTCTGCGCTGAAATTCTAATCATTTGCATATCTCACCTTCGCTAATGCATGTTGTAAATTTCGTGTTATTCGCATGCTTCCTTCAGGGTGTTGCATTTACGGTGACCAGCAGTGTATATATTGAATGAATTACAATTCATATATATATAATTTAGATTGCGCAATAAGACGGGTATAATTCTCAGAAAGACATGTTAAGGAGAAAATAACGTCTAATATTTAGATCTAGTATGGTATTTTTTAATACTTTTGGATATATTACAATTAAACATGATTTGATATTATATGTTAACTTAGTTTTATGAATTTACACAATTTACACTTTCTAAAATATTAAAGTTTGCTATTAAGTCCTTGTTTAACCCATTGTTCTTGTACTACCAGTTTTCTTTGTCAATCTTGATATGATACATTTTTCTTTATCTTTTAACTCATCGTAACTAGTGCTAGTTGAACAGTCCAGCCAACCTTGACACACACCGATAACTTCCCTAGAGGCTTCCGCGTTTAGACTTATTATATGGGTCGGGAACAGGCGCTCCTTGCCATGCAAATGTCTTCCGGCAGAGATTTTCCGTATAGGGTGCTTTCGAAGAGATGATTCGCACTCCATGGATGTATGGAGGATTTAATTGGTATCCGATGAGCTCAGAATATATGTGCCTGCTGGAACATCAAGGCAGTAGTTAGTAAATTTCGATGCTTTCTCGTCAACTTTATCTCAGAAACAGCAATTTTTGTTTCCTCCGGAAATTCCGTATTTTTAAAAACAAATTTCTCTTATCTCGAAGACATAAACTGGAACCATTTTAAACTGCTTTTATATACCTGTTACACAGCAGTAAAGATTGTAATAACCGAAGAAGAATTTCAACTTATTTCCCATATTTTGAATAATAAAAAATAATTATGCTTAGAGAGTTTTAAATATCTGTGTATAAGTCCCTTGTATTCTTGAACTTTAAGTTAACTTATAATGTCTATTATTCTTGCATTTGTAATTTTGCGTCCTTATATTTCTAGTAATGTTTAATTTAATTGGAAAGTTTAAAAGTATAATTATTTCAAAAACCTTGAAATTATGTATACTTTGAATAGCGCTACTTTCGCTTGAAAGAACATTCTGAAATTTAGATGAGGGAATATATTAAACCACTATGTTAATATTTTTATTTAAATTAGAGAGTTTCCTTTCTTTAAATTGATAAGTTCTCATGACATGTAATTTCGTATATGAAAACAAATACTGGAATTTATTAAATTTTAATTCTACGTTTACGTTTTATTGCCCAAAATAATGAAATGATACTGCAAAACTTTCTTGATAAGTATTGATAAATTCTTCATAAGTAAAATCACTTTCACGATTTATTTTAGTGTCTTCGAATAATAGTTTCAAGAAAAATTTAAGGGTGCATTGTAATAAATAAAAATCTGGTTGTATGGATAATGTTTATACAACATTTGGTTTTTAATTAAAATAACGACAGTACAAAATACCAAAAACAGTTTTAATATGTAATAGTTAAATTATTTTTACTAATTATAAGAGGATTATTTTTACTAATCCTTTTAAGAGGATTTCCGCATCTGCAAATGAATGACTTTACTGTTTATTTCGAAATAAATTAACCAGATATAGATAGACTGAATAATTAGTAAATAAAATATGTGTTATCTTTCAAACTACTCAAAATTCAAACACATATTGCTGTTATTACAATCCAATTTAAAGAAAAATTAATTTAATATCACAATAATTCAGTTTTATTCCATTTTCAAATACACAAGACTGAATATTTGAACAGTAAATTTCAGGTGCTCAAAATGATACTACGCCGGAAAATTCACTAAATGAGAGTGAGTATTCCTCTTTATAATCTTAAAATACGAATTTTCATGAGCAAACATAAATTTTATATTTTTCTATTTTATCTGGATTATTTCGAAAATATTTTAACCATCTTAAGATGTAAAAGAAAGTTGCCCATCGGCTATGTTGTTTGAGATGGGAATAAGGAACTTCAAGAACAATGATGAATTACACTCCAATCATGTAAGCTGGGAGTTTTAGCTACACCAATAAATTAATGAGCATTTCCAAACAATGGTGCTCGTGTTCGCACTTTCATATTTGCCCTCCGGAGGATTAGAAAGATGATAGCGTTACATTCAAAGAATGATTCCACTCATTGATGTCCATTCATTTCAATTGTTTTTATTTACTTTTTATTTTTATCTGAACATTACTTTCCTTACAGGCTTATTTTTTAAACTGGGATCAGAATTTGAGTGCAATGCATATTTAAAGGCAGCTTATGTACTTCTGCACCATCGAGAGTCAATTTAACTTTCCTCCTGTGACTACAGGTAGCATAATAAATATATTTAGAAAATATGTAAGAACGCATCTTGAAATTATAAACATTAATTACTTCAGGATTCTCTCAATATTAATTTTAAATAGTCTTAAGAAGGCATTTTTAAGACGATAGTTGTTAGCTTTCAAACTACTCAAAATTCAAACACATATTGCTGTTATTACAATCCAATTTAAAGAAAAATTAATTTAATATCATAATAATTAAGTTTTATTCTATTTTCAAATACACAAGACTGAATATTTGAACAGTAAATTTCAGGTGCTCAAAATGATAATACGCCGGAAAATTCCGCCAGAATTAGACGTATAAAATGCAAACAAATTTGGAAATTCGGTAAGTGTTTAATTTTGTTAATTTAGCGTAAATAATTGGTGATCATTTATTTACATTAGATAGAAATTTAAAAGATAATCACAAACGCTCAGTTGAAGAAGCTCATTGAAATGAAACATTGTTGGACAAATATTGAAGATAAAAAATTGAAATCAAGTTGAGTTATATTTTTCCAGTTACTTTAAGTTTTTAATTTTAAATTACACAAATTTTAAAATTTTAATTAAAAATTCTTAAATTTTAGTAACGTATCTAATTGGTATGTAATATAAATTAAATTAAGTTTATAATTCTTCTACTCAAAAATTTTATTTAATTTGAAAATCTGTTATATTACGTACTTTTGTGAAGAACTACTTTTTACATAATGCTGTCGAATGTGTTATTACAATAAATATGTGAAACGTTTTTAAAAAAATACTGTATTATCTTGCATAAAAGTCTAAAGCTGCATGCATTGCAATATACTTTTGCTCTCTTTAAACGAAGAAATACATTACACCTTTTTTACGAAGAAGATCATAAAGTGTTCAGATGATTTTTGTTTTCTGTAGAATTGATTTGTTTAAAAACCGAAGTTCAGTGCTGATGTTTACAAACATTTTTAGAAAAACTGGTCACTTTCAAAAGTGGCCGTGTTAAAGAGATTGTAACCATGATAGTGTTCATTATGTAATGCAAAATGCAAAAATTTTTCCTGATTTACTCCAGTTCAACATTTTGTAAGGATACCTTATCAGGACTTGTATTCCTTTTTATCTGTTTAGGAAACATGATGTGTCCTGAATGGGAACATGGAGCTTGCTCAAGCTATGTTCAAAACAGATGTGGAATGGACAACACAAGCAGGAAGAATTGATTTTACCCTTTATTCTTTATAAGATTACAGGTGCCCCTGTATTTCGGGATACAGAGACCAACCACTTGTGGTCTGAACGTAAAAAAATATAAAACTGCTAACTAAAATTTTAAATACAGCTAACTCTGAATTAGGTTTCACAAATGCCTAACACTAAGACTGGCCTTTTAAAATACGTATTACGTAGGTAGTACGCAAACTGCCGAAACTACAATCTGTTTTAAATATCAAGAGGACTAAACCTCTGGCCTTAAGGGCGGACAGCAGCTGATTGAAAACTCGCGCGAAATGCAGTGGCAAGGAGGCTCACTTTCTCCCTCTCTCTCTAATTCTTGGCAAAAAGCCACAACTTAAATATTTGGACGTTAGCAAGTACAATTTGCATAAAGAAGTTAACGCGTTTAATTCTGGCTGGAAGTGTAAAATTAGAAAAGATGTAAAGTTTTAAAATAAAATAAACGTTAGTAAAACTTAAGATCCTTACAACCTTATCACTAGTAGAGTACGTTTTAGGACTAGACTATTAGAAAAATCCTTATCAAATTTTCGATGCACAAACAAGTGCATAATGCGTTCAAGTAATTCTTATTTATTTATTTTTGAGGTGAAATATATATAAACCGGAAAACCGTTCTATCCTTAGTGATTTCAGCTTACATAATTTTCTGCTATATTATATATATAATATAATTATTTCTTCGCAATGAAAGAAATTCGCACTTACAAACACAAATTTGACACGTAAATCTCATAAATATCATTACAGAATTGGAACCTTATATCAGCATCGAATATATCAAAGGAATGATATCAAATTAAAAACGCGTGTTAATATATTGTGCCCTGTTAATATAGTATTAATACAGATTGAAGACTTCAAAGAGCACAGGGAAATTTATAAATTTAATCCACGTTAAATTATTTTTGTAATTTAAATACAACTTCAAAACAAAATAGCATTATAAATAATATAGAAATTATAATTAGTATTTAAGATTTTTTCTATAAAGGACATTTATCAGCAATGTGTAACAAAAAATGTATAGAAAAAACTAAAATTATATAATTGTGAAAGTAAAATTTCAGTTATATTGCACTTAACGTTTTTTAGAACAGAAAACAGTTAAGCAAAATCTTTTGCTTTTAATAAAATACATATATTAATCTAAATAACATATTTATCGTGTAATTTGTTTGTTTCAAAATATCTGAACCACAGCTCCATTGCTCTGAAAATATATGAAATTTAAAGCAGGTATTATATAAGAAAAATAATTTTAAAAAATTTAAAATCTGAAAGGATTCAGATTTTAACTATCTCCCAAAAGAGCTACTTTAGAGTTTAATATGATTTCTCAGTAGAGATTATCGATGGCAGATGGATGGCCCAGGTAGAATAGCGAAACATTTTATAGAATATTAGATGAATATGCATTTAGATTAACATGGGAATATCTTCTGCATATTTAAAGTCAAAATTATCATAAGTCAAAATATGTAATGTAATTCTATAAAAATATTTAATGTTTTAAATTAGATGTAGCATGAATTAAATGCATTTTTATTTAGATCAATCAGATTAAAAAATAAAAAAATAATATTCTTAGGAACAGCGTCTGTTGCTTTTAATTAATTTAGTTTGTTAATTAATAACAAGTAGATTAAATTATAAAAGAACAATATTTTACGGTTTCCCGAATAACAACAGAATTGAATTAAAAGCGAAACAACTAACTAGAGTGAAAGTACAAAATCGTTCAAAAAAAAAAAAAAAGAGTAATAGTGAAAGTTTAATAGAGTGAAACAGTGAATTTTAAGACTAACAACCCTTTGAGACTAAAAATACATATAAATGCATTTTGCAGGTCCGTGGAAATTTGAGGTTTAAGACAGAATAAATTATCAAAATAAGGGTGTTAATAAATATTAGAATCCAAGTGTTATGCCAGGTGAAAGCAATGAGCTCATCTCGACTAATCAGTTTTAATTGATTAGAGCCAGTATTCGCTCTCTGGAAAAGCTGTCGTTTGAGCAGAAAATTAATGAGAAAAGTCAAATCGATCGGGAATGATAGAAGATGAACCGCCATGATTTTCGGCTGAGAATAAAACAGGATTAATCGACAGAAAGCTTTCCGGCTACAGTTTTCTTTACAGCCTAGGTATTTTTAATTATGACTCGTCCAGCTTGTAACGCCCATACACATTAGAACTGATAAAATTCTTAAACTTTAAAGAAGAAAAATATAATCATAAGTAATCCAATAGAAAAACATTAATCAATCTATAAATAAACAAAAATTCAAAGTAATAATAATAATAAAAAATCTGAAAGGTTTCAGATTTTAAATTACGTCCAAAGGGTATTTTTATGTGTTACCTTTATTTATTAAATATCATGTTCTTCGGACTTGAACCATAAAATTTAGTTCAAGAGAAATATCGAAAAACAATTTTAAAATAAGCATATCTTTGGAATTTCCGATACACAGTCTCGCGCGCTGGAGATGAAAATGTTTCTTCTGTATAACATCGCCATTGCTCGCTTTGAAATCCTTTAGTTTGTTAATAAAAAATTCGTTAAAGTTTTAAAAATATGAAATCGATAATAAAACGAATTCCAAATTTCAAATTTGGGCTTCCAGATGACCATATTCGTAGGAGGATTACGATTTTCAAAATTTGATGGCCCTAAGTACCGTTGTTTTATCACAGTGCGAGAAATATACATACATTTATGCAGATTTTTCATTATTTAATTTCTTCAAATATAATGCAGGACTCTAACATTTTGTGGCAACAGTTTGAAAAGTGAAACAACGCTTGTAGTGAATCAACGCAAAATGCCAAAACGAAATCAATAGTCCTTCTGGGCAAATTACCCCTTTGGACTAATTAAATATATCTTTATACGAAGTATTAAGCAATAAAAAATGAGCAAGACCATTTATTTGTGTAAGACCTAATCTTCGAAACTATATAGGTAGCTGGCCCACCAATAAATATAAAGCTAAATCATAAGGTATCTAGTACGAGAAAAATGCAAAGATATTCAAAATATCGTTAAATAGTACCTTAGAATTGGTCATTGAATGTATCTTCAAAAATAACGCCAGCTAGATCAGTTAAACCTTTTCATTCAAGCCATTAAAATCGAAATCGTTGATCGCTTTTCAGAGCATAAAAGACATTAGGATATTTCTCACCATCGAAAATGTAAGTGATAAAGAGAGAATCATTTTCGCACAGATCAGACATTTAGCGTAAATATTTTAATTTATTGGAGCAGCTTGGATGTTGAAAGGAAACTTATATGCATGATTGATGATGCAAATTTTTATATTTGATGCTGTGAATTACAAGAAATTTTTATATGTGTAATAAAAGCTTGTCTTAAAAATCAATAGTCATTGTTTATGAAAGGGCTGAGAAGAAATCTTAAGGTTCTAAAATTTAATTCTTACGGTTTAAAAGTAATTTAACTGTAGTTTAACGAAAAACGTTTACTATATGCTAAAAATACAGAATGCTGATTTATGGACATCTGTTTATAATAAATATATATGAGATATGTGATATGTTAGAAATGTGTATTAAATTGCCAAACTAATAAAAATAATATACTGAAAGAGTTTAGATTATAAATTAATAAAAATACTTCAGAAATTATGTTTAAATATATGCTCATAATGTGATTCAAGTAATTTTTCTTATAGCACTATCCTAACACTAACTAACATTGCAGCGTAAAGTCAGCGGGTTTAGAAAGTGAAAATTTAAGAATTTTACCAAATTACCGAAGTCAAAATAACCTTTTAACTCAATAAAAATTCAACAAAAATAACTGAAATGAAATTGCTTGCAGTACATGTAAATGGGAAATATGGTCTTTTAAATAACTGTTATCATTTCCAGAGAGTGTTCTTAAAGTATTAAAATTTCAATTTTTTTGTGAAACGTCTTTTAATCTAAATACAGTAATTAAAAATATAAAATTAATATAGCATGTGAATGTGTTCTGGAAATTTTCCTACTTGTCAAGACACTAAATCTGTAGCTAAAGACCTACTTTCCAAGGGCAGGTAAGCTGTAGATGTATCCGTTTATTGGTAGCCAGTATCTGCAACTTCGAGAGAAGGAAAAAAATGGGCCACTACAGAAATGACCAGATTTAGGAAACTAGTTTGTTTTCCTTTGAGGTCAATTTTATTTCAATGCCGCAGAAGTAACAATTAATTTTATCAATTTATAGTAAGGTAATTTTATAATGAATTGTTACCAATCTTGAAAACTTCTGTTAATAAGCAAGTAAACGTTATCGTTAAAAGTAAAAAAAAAAAAAACACCTTTCAGTCCTTAGGAAGTGAATGAATTCTACGACCACAGCACAACCCTACAAATCGATACATCAATACATTAGTAATAAAGGTAATAACTGTTTTCTGCAAAATAATGCTGTTTTTTTTCCTTTGGTCTTTATATCGCTTTTAGAACTTTATAAAGCAGAAATTTCAACAGTATAGAAATGACACCATTCTTAACCACTTTTTAAACGTTTTTACAAGCATCCAAGATAGACTAGTGACTAAAAATAATATTACTATGTGAGCCAAGCTTAAAACTGATTCAAAATGATTGATCTATTTATAAATGATTTTAGTTTTGAAATCTACAAGGAAAAAATAATGCATGAAACAAAAATAATATATAAAACGAATCATCTGTCATACCTTTACTGGCATTTGTACTACGTGACTTTCTTTACGAGCATCGTCAATACGATAATAAGTTTTTTTTCCAAACGTGACTTATTATATCCTTTGTCAATATTTTTACTTAAGTGTACGAAGTAAAGGAAGTATTGTAATCACGAAAAATTCGGGGTACCATATTTCAACAAAAATATCCATTTTGACCGCTATCGAATGCAACTTAACGATGTTTTTGTGTGACACCTGTACGTAAGGACAGAATAAAAGACTCTTTTCCTCCGAAAAAATTATAAAACTGATTTAAAATGGATTCAGAAGAGATTCTTTGGTGGCGCCTGTACGTACGTAACTATGTACGTATCATGGACCTAATAAGAGGTAGACTAACCAAGTGGGCGGGGCGTGCGTCACCGACATGTCCGCAAGAAAGAAAGAGTAGGGACGATCTGGTTTACTTTAACACTGAAACCTATGGCGTTTGTATCACTTAATTGTTTTTAATTATTAAATGTGATACGTTGTATAGTAATGAGATTAGGAAAGTAACAGTTTTTGTTTTCAAATAGGATTTAATATAGCTCATTAAAGCACTTTTGACTGCATTTTTATCACGCGTAATTCTTGTACAAACATCTTTACTTTCGTAAAACTCTAAGCACAAAATTTATAAACTTAATTTTGTGTAAAAATAAAGTAAAATTAAATAAGATTGATAGTACGTGATGCTTTGAAATAAATAAGGTAAAATTAAACAAGATCTGATTTTTTTTAAAAAAAAATTAATGAACGTTTTCAGGCAGTGATTTTCAAAACTATAATAACATTACAAAATGATAATTTATTTGATTATATCATCATTAAATTATTAAAGTGGATTATTTATTTAGTAATTTATGAAATTCGGAGCATAAATTTTTCTGAGGTGTTATCAAGGAAAAAAAAATCTAGAAGCACTCAGATTTTATATTACGCCCAAAAGGAAGCTTTTTTTTAACGTTTTGTGTGTTACTTATATTTATTGAAACTCATGTTCTTCGCCCGCAATCCACATACGTTTGAAAACAGCATATCTTTAGAATTTCCGCGCTGGAGATAAAAATGTTATTTTCCGTACAGTGTGTTACGATTGCTGGCTTTGAACTCGTTGAGTTTGTTAATCAAAAATTCGTTAAACCTTTACAAAATATTAAATACATTAAAACAAATTCGAAATTCCAGATGCCCATGTTCGGCTGGAGGATTACATTATTCAAAATTTGAGGGCTCTAGATACCGTCGTTTTTGTCACAGTGCGAGAAACATACATGCATTCATGCAGATTCTTCATTATTTTATTTCTTTAAATATAATGCAGGGCGATAATATTTGGTAATAACAATTTGCAAGGAGACGCGGACATTTATAGTGAGAGAGCGCAAAATGCTGCTTCGAGCTAATAAATTAAATCAACAGTAAATAAAAAAAAATGTTATGCAGAACTAAAAATAAATTTAAAAAATAATCACTATAAAATACAAGCAAAATTAATTGTTACGGTTAAATACAACTTTAATATTAGAATTAAATGTATAAAAATTAAGGAGTCAAAAGTGTTTATCACTATGATGTATTATGAAGTAAATTGAAATAAATTCCTTTATAGAAATTGTGCTATAATACTCATCTATAATTTTTAAAAAGCAGCACAATTTAGAATTTTAAACAAAACTTTCAAAATTCGTTTTTAAATATTTTAGTACTTTTTACTTATTTATACCAATAAAAAGTATAAAAATTGCAAGAGAATTTTTCTTGTTTGAAATTTTTTATTAGTTCAGATTTAAAATATTATTTTCTAAAAGAAGTAGTTACAAATTTCCTTACAGCATAAAAAAAGCTAAAAAAATATCCAGCCTTGAAAGCATGAAATAGCTTTATAATTATATGGAACGCTAATTATGCTTGATAAATATGCTAAATTTTTAAAAATAAATCTCAGTTTCAAAAATAAAAATATGAAGAAATTCTAATTTCTGAAATGAGGCGTTACAACCAACTTTTCTTGACAATTATACACGCTGCAATAGGCAACAACTGTTAAATTTCTGCAAATCGTCCCTACTCCGCCGGATGTGATCAAGGTGACAGCCGGGAACGCGTCAGACAAGGGAGAAAATCCATTTGGGTTGGTCTATTTCTTATAAGGTCCATGGTACGTATATATGTATATATATTGCATAACTCAAAATCAAGTAGACTTATAACGTTGAAATTTTATATATATAACAGATATAACATGTAGACTTGCAGCTCCCATTTTGGTTGCAATCGGCCAAACCAAAAGTATACAAATACATATATATATATACAGCCACTCTCTTACTCGGCTCACTGAGCTCAGTTTTATATGTTGGTAAATTGTTCATTTTTTGCTTTAATAATGATTGAATTATGTTTTTTTATCTTCCGGTTATGGTTTTTATGTCTTTAGTTAATATACATGTGATAGTTGTAGAATTATCAACAATTTAAAGTTCAAAACCGGAAAAACAACCTTGTATTTGGCGTACATATATATTACAACATTCAATCGATTTCGAGGGCAGTTAAAGGTCCCTCCTCATCAGGAGAATGAAATTACTAGAAAGAGGGAAAAAGAAGAAAATAAAGCATTGGCAAAGGAGTCCCAGAAACACGTGGTCGTTATCATCACTGCACGTGGCCGTAACCGGATTTATGAATCAGAGTTACACTGACCGCCTACTTTTACTGAGCCAGGCTAACTGATCAAACATATAATACATGGACTAAAACGCAAGAAAAAATCAGCGAAGTCAAAAAATAGGGAGCGAGGGGCAACTGCACTTTCACGCACCTAGTCTGAACCTCGAATAAACCGTGTCAGTTTCTACCCTTCAGTATCATTTTGCCGAGTGAGACCTAAAGTAAACTTTCAGTTTTGTGCACTGCCTTCTTGCCCTCTGGACGAATTGCTTCTTTTTGCGTAGAAACTGTAATTTTAATTGTGAAATTTTTTAAAAATTATTTTAACTGTATTTGATGTTTTATGTTTTTCTGTATCTTTCAATTTTTAATATAGATATTTTGAGTTTTTATGTATTTTTGCCTTGTCGCGAATTGAGAACTGAATTAATTGAATGAGAAATACTCAATCGTCTGTAAAAAACTGTTTCTTTTTTGTTTTGTTTGCTTAATTTCTTTTATACATCGTTCTAGCTTTATTATAGTATTTGAATAGAGCATGTGGCAACGATTAGATAATTCTTTAAATGATATAAATTTTGTGCATTCTGAGTTATAATATCAACGAAATATAATACTGTTAAGTGAACCTAGCGCCAGAGTGTCCCTATGGTACTAAAATAAAGTGAATTTTAAAGAATGCATTTATTCTATTGGGGTTTATGTGCTGTCCGCGAAGTAGATTTAATTCATTCCAATAAGTTTAAATGAAATGGAAGAAAAAATGCGTATAGTTTAATATTCAGTACAAGGACGTCATGTGGTGTACACATCAGATTTTTTTCTTTTGGAATCCTGGAAATAATACTAAAGTATCAGTTAGGCCAGAGATAAACGTTAAATGTGATTAACCTATGATTATAATTTATCAATATTTCATTCTAAACCAATAGCGATTTCTCGTTGTATGCTAGGGTTCCACGTAATAACAATGCGGCTTTGGAGATCGTATTAAACTGCCAGCTTAATATGTCATAACGAAAAAAAAGGGAAGAAAACACAAGAACATAACTTTTCAAGTATACTTTTCCCCAAACAAACGCAGAACGGCAAAAGTTTATAAGGTATCTCTCCCGCTTTCTTAGCGTACCTTCGGGGGGTAGTGGTTCTGCACGCTGGGCCGGTATTCCAGAGGTCCATGGTTCAATTCCCGGCGAAGGCGCTTGCTTATTTTTATCTTGCCTGCTTCCAAAAAAATCCTAATGTCTCTACAAGTTTAATGACTAAAGTTCTACTGGGAATTACCTAGTCGTGAGATCCAAAGCTGCTACTCTATTGCGCTTACTGAGTGAGAACTTTATAAAGGAAAAGAGACAGTCTGCAGCAATGCTTTGGGAACATAAAATGTAGCTGGAAGAAATTTCTTATTAATTTTATGCGTATCAAATTAATATATTATTACAAGACGAGAAATTACGCTCATATGAAATCGGGCCAATTATTTTGAACTGACTACATAATAATCACTGCTTGCTTTCGTTAAGCAAAAATGCTTAATGCTTTATTCAATGATCAAAACTCAAGAGAAAAATGAGATTTCGTCCATATAGTTTAATATATTTAAAATTTAGTTATATTGGATTTCAAATTTATTTCAACATGATTATTTAACACGCTGCCTGTTATAAATAAAATCGCTGATCTCAAGTGACGTACAAACGTACTATAAAAAACTTATGATCACCATCCCAAGTTCCAAGAGATTTTGGTATTTTATGAAGGTGTTCTTCTCAGATAACATGGTTGTCGCTGATGTTCAAAACGAGTGTTTATTTAGTATGTTCTCAACAATACTGTCTGCTTTCAAAGGTACTCGCTATAAGAGATTTCACCGTATATACTTTTATAAATAGTTATATTGGCTGCCTATACGGTATAGTGTTTAGGAAAGCCTGACTGCGAAACCAAAGGGCTCGGGTTCAAATGACGGAGAAGATATAGATATAAAATTGTTTGCACCTTGATAGGAGGTAACGGTGGCCGCCTATTATGTGTCTCGACAATAAAATGTTCACCACTTCTGGCCTTAGTAGTGGCCAATACCGTTACACGCAAGTACCTGTCACTGGGAAAAAAATAAATAGTTACATATTAATAAAATTCAAATAACTTTTTTCCCATCTAGAGAGTACGGAAAACATTGAATTTGCTTTAAACTTAATGTTATTTAAATGACAAACTACACAGTAAACAATAAACTTCCAATTTATGATCCTACAATTGTTATGTACAGAATATCGAATATTCTGATAGGGTGGACGACGAAAATTATTTGCGTATTTCGTAGCTTGTGATAAAAAATTATTCCACTTAGGTTACTTGGTAAGGAACTAGCAATTGTTTCAACGCAGTCAGCATCAGCCTATTTCCTTTTCAAATTCGGAAGCGGTACGATGAAGTTTTCAAAGTTTTCAACTTCTAAACCCATCTATAGAATAAAAATGGAAACATTTTTTTCATAAATTTAATGTACGCCCATGCAGTTTAGATTTCAAAAATGGCAAAGTTACTTATTTTACATTCTGATTTAGGAAAATAGGAAGATTTCTAATTGGTTCAAATCTGCTTTTTAAATATTTCGCATAAATTCTGATAAATAATATCCATTAATAACATGTGTCAATCGATGAGTAGCATTGTGAAGACATAAGTTTAACTACAAATTTGATAAGACTATTAAATATTGAATTGCCTAAATTATCATCACCGTTATAGAAGATGACATTTGTGAGAAGCGTGATCTGCTTACTTTAATAGCAATTTTCACGTCACATTTTACTTTGGTTTGCTGACTGAGTTGACAACATATCTTTAAACAAAGTAAACAACGCAAAGTTTCAAGCTGTGTGGAAAGTACATCTCTGCTCGTAAACAAGGTCATTGTATTTCCCATGACCACGAGTAAGCATCTTTCTGTGGAAATTATTTCAGGAAACTGTAACAAATTCAGCTGGACACATATATTTTTTACATGATTACATTTATTTGGAAATTCGGAAGCAGCCCTTAGCAATGAGATTCATGATTCAGTGAATAAAATAATAACGAAAACTACACTTGGAAAAAATATCATGTCTTAGATTTAGATCAAACAAAAAACTCAGTTACGTATTTCTTTCGCAAATTAACATTCCGAATCTAAAAAGCGACATGGATTGATTTCACGCTCTATGTTGCCATTCAGAATATCCAAAACCTTTGCTACTTTAATGATAACGAAGGGCCTTTTTTTTTGTTTGTTTGGTTTATAAGCCACTAGAGCAAGATTCACTATTTCGACATGGTCTGTTGAACACTTCCGAAATTTCGAAGCGGACGTTTTTCAAGACCCATTCTTCCCCCTTCAGTGAATTTGGAGGTCAATTTGCGTTATTTGTCGAGAAGGGATGGCAACGTTTCAATAGCAGCGTGCGAAGAAAGGTAATACTTTTTACGGTTGCCGTTCTCTATTCAACTTCTGAAGAACTAACCGTTGTGACACTTAAAAAGGTGTGAAAACCGATTACTGGAAATCATTTACTTTTTTTGCTTGGCTCCGTTGTTAGCGTATTTTTTTCCCTTCCTCTTCTACTCTAAACTATATTCCATAACTTCATGGCAGGTTCTGTTTTACAGCTGTTAGTTTCCTGTTTGCATGATCAAGAGATTTTAAATTGATGGTTTGAATTTAAATTTTATCGTCTCTTAAAACATGTTGTTTTTAAAAACTAGAAACACTTACACTATGTAATCTATATTTCTTCCTAAAAATCTTCAGCTATTTGAAATGTTTTTATAAAATTTTGATTATGCTACTGCTTATGCATTACTTACAATAAGATATGTAGCCTACACAAGAACTGTATGTAGCTCAACGTAACTGTTTGTGGTCTACTACTTTTATTGTTTGGTTCATGCGAGATTAGCTTATGTGTTATTACAATGAGGTACGAAAGTACACAAGAAAAATACGTAGACCAATAGCTGATGTTATGATTTGCATATTTCTGTGGCGTTGTTCAAATAATTCGCTCGTGTGTTATTTAAAACGAGATCTGTGCATAACATAATAGTAACAGAAATCGAGTTTAGCTTTTTGTATGATCTCTGCGAGATTCATTTGTATATTATCAGCGAGATTACATCAGTTTAATAACTGCTTCTTTGGCACAAGAATATGTCTTGATGGAGCTATAACAGATGAAGACTGTAATCGATATTGCTTCCATGTAATGTTAAATAAGCTTGGGATAATTATGTTAATTTGATAAAAATTAGTTTTTAATAATTAAATTTCCTATTCTTTTTGCTTTCCACCAATTAATACTTCTATACAAAGAATTTCAAAGAAAAACTTAGTTGCACAGGTAGTTTTTCCTTATACATCGCTTTTTTATAGCTGCAATGTTTCAGTAGCGAAATTGTTTCCCACTTCAGAGAATTGTCTACCTAAAGAGTTTGCCTTCTGTAATCTCTCAGACCACAAATAGCAATCTGCTTAGAAAGACTACTAATTAACTAATTATAAGTGGCTTTGGGTTTTAATTTCTGTAGTTACACCTAGTTCATGTCAACGTATCTATTATATTAGGCAAATAAGTGCAATATTCGCTACTTAGGTCAGCTATTTTTTAATTGTTCGTATGGCAGCGGCTCTTCAGTTTTGTGTTTTAATATTTTTCAAGTTGTAAATCATAAGTAATGCAGAAAAATACCTGTTAACTCTTTGTTATAAAGATGCGTTGTTAATTGTCAATAGTATTTTGCGTAAATCTTTCTTCTCTTGCTTTGAAAGCTTTCAATCTAAATTAAGCAATTAGGTTAAGTTAGAATAACACAAAAGTTTTCAAGTTAGAGTTAGTTTCTACTTTTCTCATTTCGCAAAATCAAATTGTTAATTTTCATTTCGTACCTTTCGTGTTAGTTGAGATTAACAAGTACTCACCACATATGTTGAAAAACAAAGTTTACTACAAGCAGTATTGTACAGCATCGAAGCAGTTGTGCGAAGGATTTTGCAAATTTGCGTGTGTGATAATGTCCTTAAATAAAAAAAAAAATCAAAATTACCAGTAATTATAAAGTCAGGCACGGGCGAAGCTTTCAGACGTTAAAGCATAACATTTATAACAGTCAAAGAGTAATAGTATATCCGTGACAGTAAAAATAGTATACGTTAAAAATAGTTTGGTACGTATAAACATACGTGTATTAGGTAGTATATTAAACTGAAAATTTTAAATGCAGATTTTTATTTTTAATTGATTTAAGATACATTAATTCTTTTAATTTAGAAGATAAATGAGGTGTCTTGAAATATTTTGTATTGCTAGCTAATAGTACGCAAGCAATACAAGCGTTATTTTGTATTTACAATGATTAAATTTCTATAAATAATTAAAATTTCTAATTATTACGAACATGTAAAGAAGAGGTATTAATTAATAAAAGCCAAAATAAACAAAATATGCACCTTTTGAGATAGTAATTAAGATAGTCAAGTGTTTTTAACATTTGGAGTAAATCTCAAAACTGACACGCCTAATTTTGTTTTTCATTTTAACATTTAATGTAGTTTATTTTATTTTTTGCTAACTTTAAACTAAGGTATAAGATAATGTTTAATTTTAAAACCTAAAGTGCGATATCAAAATCAAAATTAATTTATTTTAATTTTATTTCTTAAAATTTAAAAATTATTGTTCGCTGTAATTTTTTTCTTTATCCCCTTTTCATTAATTCCAAAAACAATTTTTTTTAGTATTCTGAAGAAATGAAAATCAGGGTGGCCCTACTAGTATAAGATCAGAAGCATTTTTTATTGACTCAGTATAAAAAGACTCATATTCTTTTAATTTTGTCTAAGAGACGGCGCTCAAACACTATTCATTCAAAATAGTTCAGTCCAAATTTGAATAAATTTTCATTATTTTGTTTGCAATTCGAAGGGGAAGGGAAGTAAAACTGCTTCGAGGGAAAGGTAATCATTCGAAAAATAGATAAGTTCAAAATTGGCTCACCACAGTCGGGTGTAATAGGTCGTTTAAAACCAGAAGTAGAAAACAAGAGGAAGACAGGATTTCCTATTCTTTACTACGCATTAAAAGCGAACAACTCCAGTTTAACCTGATTAATAAAGCGAGGGTAGGAAATTGGGTTTCAAGTTCTCCTCAACAGATACTTACTATTCATCATTAACTACTACTCAATCGTACAGCCGTTTAGAGGTTTATTATTGCATTGATTCTTTTAAAAGTTTTCTTTCTTCCCTTAGAAAACGGTTTGCAGGATTTGCTAATTTTTATCCTAATAGGTTTTACTTTTTTTTAAATACTTTTTATTTGATTTTTCATTTTAGAACATTTGTTATTTTTTACTTTTATATCAGTTAATATAATTTGATAATATAACTTAATTTTTCCAATAACCGCCTTCAGATTTTTAATTTAAATTACGCTTTCATGTGCCAAGCGTGATTTAACATTGATGGCGCTAAATTAGCGGTGATTTCATATATCTTATATCGTTAGATATTAACAGAAGAAAATGCATAGTATTGTATAATTGCATGACATTTAATATCGAAAAACATATGTGGATTGAAAACAAGTTTATGATGTGTCATGGTGCATGTGTATTGTCATTTGACATTTTGCAAATTATATTCAGAAATTGGAAATGGTTCCATTCATTAAGATAAATTAGCAGCTGAAAATGCATTCTAATTATAAAATATTTTAAGCAATGAACGTTAAACCATCACATTTTTAAGAGCAGCCAGTGTGAATTTACGTCGAATTAAGATTCACAATTCCTTTTGACGTATTCTTTGACACCAATGTATGCTTCGGAAAGCCACGTATACACACCAAATCTATGAAATTATTATCACAATATATTAAAGTACAATGCCTTTGTCAGAAAGTGAAACAAAAAGGTATGTGACATTCCTTTACATTGAATAGAGTAAAATAATTTGAGTACTTGGAACAACTGCATGATCATACACATCAGTGATTAGAAAAGAAACATTAAATTATTATTTTTTCTTCTTTTTAGAAAAAAAAAGTAATTTCTTTCTTCTTCTGCTAAAAATGTTTGAACAAGTTTGATAAGTTTTAACAAAATGATTCATCGTTAATATCATTAAAAAGCTGATATTTATTATCTTCTTTTTATCTTCCATTTATTTACATTGCATAATAATAAAACATATCGGTACGTTAAAATGAAGGGAAACGACCCAATCAGAGTTCACGAAAAATTAACCGGGACACAATTTTTTACTAAATGATATCGATTAAGGAATAAAACGCGCAGCAGTAACATACAAACGGCTTGTAACAAATTCAGCTTAATTATAGAAAATAAGAAAAGTCAGATCCCTAACTCAAAGAATATGCGTTTAATTATCAGAGGAAATACGAAGCATACCCTTTAGAACACTGGCACCAAAAGTTGAATGGTTATAACCTATCAAATCTGATAATATGTTCTGCGCTCTCTTCTTGGGCTGATCTGGCTGGCTTCATGGAGATTTTCTGGATTTTCATAATGCAAGGCGAAGAAAGTTATTTTGCATTAGAAAATAGTCCATAAAGACATCTTTCTATATAGAAATATATATTTTCTCCATGTTTTGGTGAAATCAAATAATTATCCAACCGCTAGTATGCCCTGTACGAAATCATCTCTTCCCAGGCAGATAATTCTCAGATTCGTCCTTATGATTAGTTAATCAATGATCCAATATCAGGGCATACCTTATAACTGAACTAACATAGTTTTATAGTAATATTAATTAATTCTCCTTCTTGTGATATGGTTAATTGTACGCAGAAAATCCACAGCATAGTCAAGAAACTTCAACATAGTGGATGCTTGTTTGATGCTGTTCTAGGCAACGCATCCCAAAGTGGTCACGAAAGGGCCGCAGGATATAAGACATCTCTGATGCCCGAAAATCACTGAAGGGTTGAATGAGCACCATCGAGAAATTGCTAATCGAGAAGCATATGAACATTAAGCCATTTCACGGTTCATCAAAATTTTATATTGAACCAAAAATTGCTTGTCAACCCAAGGAAGAAAAACATGGCCTTCTGGGCAATATAGTTGTAAATCTTTTGTACAATAATAATTATATAATTTATCTTTCGAGACAAAAATAGACATACTGACAGAACGGAACAAAATAATATTTCACCGTTCACTTATTTGTAAGTTGTTAGGACACAAATGATAAGGCTAAAGTATCTTGTTGCTTTGATAATGCGTGAAAGAAACTTTACAGCCAAATATTGGAGCCCTTCACAAAATTCTTCATCGGTTTTCTTTCTGTTAACAATTTTAGAGAAAAATAATTAGGTTTATTTATTTAACATAATGTTATGTTATTTTAAGTACTTTCGCAAAATTTAATATCCTTAACGGCTACTACAAAGAATTTGTTTTCTTAAATGACAGAAATTTCGATAAAATATCTCTTCAAAGAGTTGATATAAATACTAAAAAGATCTTTTTATTTTAGTTCATTTAATTGACCGAGTAATATAGCTAAAAATCAGCAAACATATTTTCTATAATCATATATTGCTTCAAATATACCTAGCTATTTGTTTAAAATGTCTTTCAAAGTAACAACAAAATATAAAAAAATCAAACAAATTATGATCAGTTTAATTGTTCTTCAAACTCTTCAGATAGAATACCATATACGAAGAAATTTGACGAAATAGCTGTGAAATGGCTTAATGTCAAATGTTTTAATTTTAATTAAGTAAAACTATTCAGGTGCTGCGAATAGCTATCATTTCTTTTAATTAAATTTTTCCAGGAATCCGTTTCATAACTCATAAGCGAATTTATAAATATAAGCTTAAAGAAGAGAAAACAATCTGCTGACTATTCTATCAAAAAAGAAACCTTTAAATACTTAAAAAAACTAATTTAAATGGTGATGTGCATTAATTTACAATACAAATACGACGAATCATTTTTCTCAGCGAATGAGACATAAATATTTTAGAATGACAATATTTTAAAATAACGTAGGTTCTGAGAAGAATTTCAAAACATTATCCTACCATTAAACGAACATGCTTTAAAAACTCTATTATCTAAAAAAATTAATTAAATACATCTGAAATTCAATTTCATGCTTCGCTGCTGTATTCGAAATACAGAAATAAATTTTTATTACAGCTATTTATAGTAACATTAACTTTCCTAAATGTAATTGGGTTAATTACAGTAATTAATTAATTTGAGATATTAATAATAGCCTTAATATTAGAAAACTGTATTTAGGATAGCAATCTGCTTCGTTCTTCAGGTGAAAACGTTTTTCACGAAATGATACAGATTGCTTATTACCATTTGAAAGAAGAACTTTTTAATTAAAAACTGCACATTTTCCTAAAACGTATAGAAAATAAGTGTATTAAAATATATAAGCATTATTCAAGTCACTTAGAAAAGAATATAATTCCTGATTATGTTCCGGTGATTGAATTGAAGTATTTTCAAAAGTCTACAGCTCTAAAATCGGTAAATAAATCAGTTTACGGGGAAAAAAAGGAGTTCGAGAAAAGAAGACTGAAACATTTCAGCTAAAAAAATGCAAAAATGTGCAACTGTGCTAAAGTGGGATACGCGTGCCTAGCGACTGTTTTGCAGTTTTTTTTTTTTTTTTTTTTTGTCTCGCTCGAAAGGCGATAAAACGCTGCCACGTTTTTCTTATAAAACGACAAGAAACGATTTCTTTTAGTTCTTCTTGTTTTATTGTGATAATTTTTAAACGTTTTCTCTCTGTAAAATGCATGCTAAATAAAACATTTTTCTAAAAATGAGTGTTTACTTGTTACAAGATTCTTTTTATTCTAAACCAGGCTCCTGCGCTTTTTATTATTGTTTTCATGGGTGGTAATTTTTCATCAAACCATAAGCTAAAAAAGAAATGAGGAAAACATTGTTCGCTGTCTAATCCTGAATATCGCGGATTTAATATTTTACGTTCTGTATAATTTTTAGTATATTTTTTCCTACAAGTAATAAATACGCTAACTTTGAGGTATGAAGATTAGAGTCTGATGTAATTTAACACATTATAACTTCTAAAAGCAATTTTAATTTTTGCCAAATATTTAGAATTTCTGTTGGGTTTTATTAAAATATTCCATGTGCATATGAATGTGAAATTCAATGGTGGTGTACTATAACGCAAATTATAATGCTAGATCATATTCAGCATTTTAAAAGAGTTATTCAAAATAAATATGCAGGTAGATCTCATACAGTTATCAAAGAATGGGAATATATTTATTCCCATTCTTTGATAACTGTGCCCAAAAACATACTTCGTTCATTAGATATATAAAAGAATGAAATAAAGTACGTAGAATACATATCAACTTATAACTCACAAACTATTTAACTGCACAAATTAAAAACAAAAACTGTGCCATCCTGTTAAATAGATTACTGCTTTTATTCTAAATATCCTATACAATTCTTTTATTAATTTATTAATTTCGCAGCATTTTGCGGTACATTAATAGTATTTGCTTAGTTAAATATAATTCAGCTTTTGATCTTTCTCGGTTTTTACACATATAAAGATATATTCAAGAAATAATTTTTTTGCTTATGTTTCAAGTACTAATTGTGAAAAAAAACGATATTAACGGTATCTGTAATAGAAGATCGCATCTAAATATTTAATTCCAACTTTTAACATCACTAATCTTTAAATCACGAATTACTTTTTGAGATTTATTTGAACAGCTAAATTATACTCTGATTTTTATTTTACATGAATTCGTAAATATTTTCTTCCATTGAAAGTATAATAGTAGAAAGTTTCTTGACCGAAAAATTTTATTAATTTTTTATTTTTTCTATTGAAATTTATTAAGCTTCAACAAGTTGTAAGGCATGTTATAATCCTTGCCAAGTTTATAATCCCAATGGATTTTTATTATGCTAAAAAGTCTTAGAGGTTGAAACTTAAATTATCCGTCAATATCAGTACTGTCATTATGTCAGAGAAGGAAATGAAACGGATATTAGAAACTCTTCTCACAATTATTAGTAGATGTGAACAGCGATAACGAAGATACACATGTTTTAGCTTGAAACATTGTACGAATAAAAATCAAGATCAAAATTCAAACCTGTTTATACTGTAGTCCATTAGTTTTCTTTGCCCTATGCGCACACCAGCGGCCGAGCAGTCGCTGAACACTGGTAGTTCGGTCCGAGGTTTGAATTCCTCGAACGGGCTGGCTGCATGGGTGTTTTCGTGGTTTTCTCCATGTGTAAGGAGTATACGAGCCAGTTTCCCTTAGAAAGTCCTCCACGAAGGCATCCCTTCCCTTAGGCAGATAGCCCTATTGTGCTTTGCCGTAATATCATTAAAGCAAACCAAAACAAACCACCATAAATGCCTGTTACTTCATTTAACCATAAAATGGATGAGCTGCTCTATCAGAAAATATTCTATCTCAGAAACATTTAGAATGGCACAGGGAATCTGGAATTGAAGTATAAAAATAGAGACCTACTCTAATCTGTAATCCCGCTCAAGTGAAAACACTCATAATGTGGTTTAGAGTCATGCACGATGTAGTTTGTATCGCATTTATATGTGTGTGTGTGTGTGTGTTTAATTATGGCCAAGCACACTAGGGCTATCTGCCTAAGGGGAGGGATGCCCTCGTGGAGGACTTTCTAAGGGAAACTGGCTCGTATACACGTTACACATGGGGAAAACCACGAAAACACCCATACAGCCAGCCCGTTCGCGGGATTCGAACCTCGGACCGAACTACCAGTGTTCAGCGACTTTACCGCTCGGCCGCTGGTGAGCCGCATTTATGTGAGATGTCTTCTTAACATACCGAAGAATTGGTGAAGAAACTATTAATAGCTCGGCTTAAGTAGCACTAATACTCTATGTAGCTAGTGTTAAAGATGCTGAGTACCAGCTGCAGTTTTAAGATTTACTCCATAGTAATCTTCCAAACGCTGCTTGAGAATCTTGAATTAGTTCCGACCACAGAACGTTCATAAATGTGGTTACTTCAGCTTAGCGTTTATTATGTTTTCGTCTTTTAATAGCATTTTCATTTTCTCTTCATTAAAGGAGGTCCCTTAGCTACATTATTAAGAATCAAGAATGTAACATTTACCTTCTTGCCACCTGGCTGTGAACTAGAAACCAATTTAAGGAAACCGGCTTTTATGATGAAATTGATTTCTTTCTATGATGGCACCACTCCTCTCTGTCGTATAATTTTCACAAATGATTTTTTTTATTGTTTTGAAATTGTTTACTAGTTTCTTATAGAAATTTTTTTAGTTGCTCAAACTGTTGAGAAAAGAAACAGGAGGCACATTTTAAACCCTCCAACGAGATTTTTAGAAAACATCCAAAATATTTATTTAGTTGTATGTCACTGAAAGCCTCCAGGCAATCACCTGCAACTGTTAATTCCATCCGTCAGAGATCACTTTATCAACCCAATTGAATTTCCGAGAACCTGCTCACATTTTTTATCTCAGACTAGTAATTGAAAGCATAAAGTCGTTCAGACTAGTTTCAGCTAGTATTCCGTGGTTCTACAGCAACTAATAAACGCATCCTTTCTGTGCATGGACAAAATGTCAAATATGAGCCAAATTGCATTAAGAAAAATCCTCTACGTAATATAAAAAATCTTGCTACCAAATATTATCGTCCTGTATTACATTTAAAAAACTTGTAGAGTCATTAGGTTAATTGCAAGCAGAAAAGATGAAAAATATGCAACCGCCTACGCCGGGAATCGAACCACGGACCTCTAGAAATACCGGCCCTAGCGTGCTACCGTTACACCACGAAGGCACGCTAGGGAGGTGGGAGAAATACCTTATAAACTTAAATAATAAAGAATCCGCATTAAAGGTATGTATGTTTCTCGCATTGTGAAAAACAACGGTACTTAGAGCCATCAAACTTAGAATAACGTATCCCCCCCAAACACCGGCCCTGGAAACTAGAATTTTGAATTTAGCTATGCGAATTGAAAACTCTAGTTTGAATTTTGAATTTGTTTTATAAGCTATTTCATAGTTTATAAAACTTTAACGAATGTTTGATTGAAAAACTCAACGATTTCAAAGCGAGCAGTGGCATACGGAATAAAACATTTTTTATCTCCAGTGCGTGAGATTGCCTGTTGGAAATTATACTGATAGGCTGTTTTTAAATAATTTTAGATCAAAAGGGCGTAAGCCCAGATGCTGTTGAAATGGCGTTCGAAATGTGTCTGTGTGTGTGAACGGAAGAAACGCCCCTTTGGGCGTAATATAAAGTCTGAAAGCTTTCAGATTTTCTTTTCTTTTCTTTTTTTTTTCTTTCCCCCCCTTTCTTTCTTTTTCATGTCTGCTTATTTCAAATTGTTTAACTACACTGCATTTTCACCAGTAGTCGCATGGCTAAAGCACCAAAATATTAGCATTTTGTTTTCGGTGTCTCTTGCAATGCGTGTCTGTATAGACTGGATAAATGGTTTACAGATAAATTTTTTAGGATTTTTTTGGCATAAATATATAAAACGCTCTGCTTTTGGAAACTTTCCATTAAGCATTCTTTTCTATGAAAGATAAATTTTTCTTATTTAGCCATAAATAATTTAATTGTCTTATTGTTATTAACTATAAAAGTTTTCTATGTTTTGCTTCATTTCCTCTAATGTAACAGCGGAGGCCTTTTGCATTATTATAATTCAAAATTGAAATCCTGAGTGATATGGAATCGCCTTCATCGATTCATCATCACCGTATTTTCTCAGTACTTCAGAATTTCTGTTTTCCTGTATGTGAGTATTCATAATATGAAAAACGGCGAAAGTGCGAAGTGGCGAGGGACGACTGTATATCAGTTTTTTTTCCCTTCAACATGTATAGTGAATTAAACTATACAACATAGGGGATCTAATGGTAGTTATCATTTATCATTTTTAATCTTATTTTATTAAAAGGAAGGTAGGCCGAATTAAATCTTTGTAGTATCTTATAATTCAGTTTTTATACGATATATTAGATGTAAACTTTAAACTGGGCATACACATAAGCAAGATTCTAGAGTACTCGTTTGCTGTTTACCACTTTATGTTATTCTTTTAACTGTTATGAATTTTTAAATTTTTATCCTGTCAATACCGTTGTTTTTTATACAAGTTTATTCCAGAAAATTTCTGACTACATAGAAATAAAAAAGAGAGGGGATTTGATTTGATTATCTGATTTGATGAGTTAGTTATGTTATGTTTAGTATTTAATCACTAATTGATAGATAACGGTTAGGTGCTGATAGATATTTGCGCCAGCAACTGAGAAGAGCCTAAAGATTATTTCTGTCATTGTGACTGTTACTGTGAATAATTCAGGATTTATTTTCTGTGGTTGGGATCCGATATCGAATCCCATAACCAATATATCTTTTCTACTTTAAGATTTGTATAAAATCTTACTAAATGTGGCCAAGTGCTAAAATTATCGGTAATACATTTACTCTAAGGGAGCATTTCAAAAAGAAATACTCTCTCAGATCTCTAATTGTATAATGCGTTTGGAACTTAGATGTAAACATCGAAAATGTATGCAATAATTCTTACTCATAAATATTCATATATGTGGTATTATTTTCATATTGCAGAGTGGATTTGTTTCGTATTTTGACCAGATACATACTGATATACATACATTTAGACACTCCAACGGATCACAATGCTTTGTGACTGCAATTATTACATCTGCCAACCTACATACATAAGAAATGTTCCCGGTCCCGAAATTCGATAGGTGAGTTTGCAGTGACTGAAGTGAGTGAGTGGGAAATGAATGAGTTTGCTTTGAAGGATGGTCCCAGTAGCATGTTTCTACTATTTTTACAAAGATACTGCTGTGTCGGTGTGTGACAACTTTTCGCCCTTGATAACTCTTATACCAAACTTCCAAAATCTTCTGTTTCCCATATTAAAGTTTTCTACGTTCATATAAAGAGTTGATTAGATTAAAAAGGACAACCGGAAGGGGTATTTGAAATCCATAACAGTTTTTAATGGACAACAAGAAGAGGTACTTTACTTGAGGCCCATAACCATTTTGCAGCAATCAACATAACATATCGTTTCAGTTGAACAAGCATTGTTTACTGATACCTAAATATCGGGGGGAGGAGGATATACGTACAGATCAAAATGAATCCAGATTTGTTAATACTACAGAAATAACACAGAAGACAGCCAAATTAGATACCCGTTTCAAAGTATTTATTTTAAATATATTATATGCACCTAATTTTCTTTAATTAAAAACATATTAATTTATATAGTTTTAAGTGTTCCATAATATATTAAAAATGATAAAGAAAATAAAGTAAAATTAATTTAAAAAATATAGGAATAGACAAAAAGAAACTAAATTCAGAAAATTTGTAAAGCAATAAAATTACATTAGCAGTTTGTTCCCTGAAATGTATTCAGTGGCAAATGCAATTGTTTATTTTAAAATGAGGTTGTGGGAAAAAGATACGTATTGTTCGCATGATAATAAATTCAAGAATGCGGCGATTATTAATGAGAAAGTTGGAAATTTATTCTTCTGTTCTGTTGTTGCATAACCTGTTAATGAAATTGTGTGTCACGTTTAGCAAATGATCCATGTTGTGGAAGAATCTAGCTGGGAATTTCGAAAGGAAAATTTCGCTGTAAAGAAAGCGTAATGTAATGAAAGGGAACTGATGAAACTAATCTTTTATACATTTAATAACAGAAATGTAAAAACGCATACTCAAAAATAAATGCCTGAAGTTGAGTGTTTTTACCAAATATTTATCTGAACTTAATTTTAAAAGGTAATAATATCGTAAAGTATAAGAAAATTCCCACATGCCCCAAAATTCAAGAAAAAAATGTTTGCGAATTATTAAGAAAAATAAAAGTGCTTTAATTTAATGTATAGAGTTATTTCTCACCTAAAATTCTGGGTTACACGAAATTCTTGTAACAAAAGTATCATTTGATTACTATTCCATTAAAGTGACGATATGTTTTACAGAATAATTGCAGCTAATAAATAAAATAATTATACTGTAATTTTAATATAATGCAATAATGTGCCTTTTATATAAATTAATACTGCATAACATAGTCCTACGCCAAGGATGAACAAATAATTTTAACCGCAAGCCAAACCGGTTCTTCTCAGTGTACCATGCAGGTAGGACTGAGCCCCTATTGCTACAGAGAGGGGAGAAGGAAACGCTCATCCTGGCAGAAAATTTTTAAAAAATTGCAATCTCAGTTTAAAAAAAAATATTAGTACGCCATAAATGGAAGGTAGAAGAAAACGCTCTTCTTTCTTCCAATGGAGGAAGGGAAGAAGCAAACGTTTTTTCTGGTAGAAAATTTTTAAAAAATTACAATTTTTAAAATTGCAATTTTCAAAAAAATTATTAATGCGCAATAAATGAGATCTGTTTCTATTGGTCGTCGAATGACTAGCATGTGCACTGTCTCTTTTTCAAATAAAAATTTAGGATGAAACTTTTTTTGTTCCAAAACTTCCTTTTCTGGTCAGTTTTATCTGAAGAATATTCATATTTCTTTGTTTAATTTATAAATTAAATTTGCTAGAAATGATAGAACTATATTCTTTGGTTAGATGCATATACTTTCTAGCATACACAGTGCTTTGATTTTATGTTGATTGCTGGTACAGTCATACGTATATATGCACATATATACTGTAATAATAGATGCGCACTCGTGCTGCTGATTTTTCGGCAGTTTACGGGCTAAATCAGGCATAAAAGAGATTTAAAGGTCATTGCGCAAGATTTAATTACGCCATTGCACAAGATTTTATTGAACAATTAAAAATCTCCCCACCCCTATTTTACACACTCTTTTATTTTCTTCCAAGTTTCCTTTCGCAGTCACTCAATTTATTTCATAAATAAAATATTACGACTGTTATATTGTTACGAATTTCACCGTAACGCAAAATAAAAGGAAATGCAGAACTGTTTTGCACGCTTAATTGGGAGAGTTTTTAGCTATATCATTATAATATCATTTTTTCTTTTGAACATTTTGAAGTTTTATCATTTATCCACTTTTGTCTGAGATAAATTTTATTATTTATATATAGCAGCCTGATCAACTACAGACTTAAGAACTGGATTGTATTGAAGGATTATAACAAATTAAAAGAAAATTAAAAATAAAGAGGTAAATTCTAAGAGAAACATACCAATGTCAAAGTTTAAAACGTTAATTTGGTATAGATTTGAAAAAATAATTATCGGTTTTGAGGGTTATCAGACACAACTCTCTCTACTAAATCCCTATTTAGTGTATCATTTATCGAAATATCGGCTTTATTGCTAAAATGATTCTTAATAGATAGAGTTCAGCTCTTGTTAAAGATTTGATTGGACTGGACTCTTTAAGTTATGACAAAACACATGAGGTCTATCTACTTAAAAGGAGATATGCCTTTGTGGAGGTTTTTAAAGCAAACTGACCCGTGTTTATTTATAGATAGGGAAAAATCGTAGAACATCTGCTATTGCAAGCCCATTTGCTGGTAGGCCTATTGCTGATTTGAAAGAAGCATGATTGTTCTGATTGGGGATGAAATGCAGTCTCATTTCCTTCAATTTTATTTTTGTATTCAGGAAACAATTTAATTCGTTGAGTACTTTATAGATTTTTAATATAATTGTTCATCGAATAATTTATTATCATACTATTATCCTTAACAAAAATACTTTTTTTCGGAAGTTAAGTTTCCATCCACAATATTAAAACAATATTTAAAAAAAGTAGGGATAATCCTATAATATTAAAAAAAGTAGGGAAGAAGAAGATCCATTAAAATTCTGCAGAAGATTTAGTACAACAAGTAGCAAATGTAACTGCCCATTAGCGGCCGGGCAGTAAATTCGCTGAACACTGGTAGTTCGGTCGGGGGTTCGAATCCGGGCGCACGGGCAGGCTGCATGGCGAACGTGAATCCGAATCAGTTACCTTCGAAGGCGTCCTTTCCATTAGGCAAATAGCCTTCGAGTGCTTTTCCATAATCAAATAAACCAAACCAAATGCAACTTGAATAGATATACCGGAATTCTTTTATTGATTAATTACAGCAGAGTAAAGCATTGGATAGGAGAATTTCATAGGCCTTTAATAAAATACTTTACAGGAAATTTTAACATTTAAATTTTTTAATAGTGTGTGTGTGTGTGTATTATGAATGATTGAACTGTGTGAATTACGAATCCATTCACGAAATGAGAGAGCCATTTTGATATATACGTGATGTGGTGGCTAAGAACGAAAGGCAGAAGAAAGAGAGAGCTAATCCAGGCAGATAAGTTATAGACTCACCACGAAAACTTAAAAAATTTAGCTTAAATTTATAAAAACATTGATAACATCAGTTTTAAAAATCAAATAATTTTCTTCAAGAAACTTTTTTTAACAAACTTGTTCTTTGGCACTGTAACCCTTTGATGTGACCTCGAAGAAAAAATTCCGAAATAATTTATTCTGTTCGAAGTTTATAAGTTTCATAAAGCAGCTGATCTTTTTAATTTTTCCTCATTCCAATACCTTTCGCACCGCGGCGAGATGATAATTATTAACTAGGGACGTAATCTTCGGAAAAAGCCTGGCGGAAAGTAATTTCGTCGCCAAAACACTTGACTATTTTTATAGGAAAAAAGGCCTATAGAGCAGTAATTTTTCTCTGTAAATATGTGGGAAGAGTTTTCACGACCGTAACGTTTGATTAAGTTTGACATTCAAGACTAACCCGATCCTACTTCATTTTCGTAGATAGAATGATTTGTTTATTGTAATCTTTTATAACTGTATTGTTAACTTCGACTTTTAACAATTAAATTATATTGTTCAGAATCAAAATATTTTTTTTTTTTTGTTTGTAAGGACCATAGCCTGGGTGATAAGACTGCTAGACATCGACTGTTAGGTACTTCGCCTGGAGTCTGAATCTCGGTGAACTGGCTAGCCGCAGGGCATTTTTGTTGCTTTCAATACGAACCAGTTTTTATAAAAATATCCTCTGCAAAGTCATCCCTGCCTTTGTACATAGTCTTCGGGTGTATTTCTTTAAATAAAATCAATCTTTTTATTGCTGTTACGTTTTCCATGTCGAGAATTCTATTCATTGCATAAATTTCACTTATTGAACAGAGAATGGATAATGAAAATTTAGGTAAAATATTAGTTAATTTTTATCATATAATTATCTATTAATTATTTCATGGTTTTTAAAGATCAGAAATCTTTAAAATTTTTAACTCTTTGTTGAGTGGAATGTGACATTATAGTTTGGTTTATTTAATTACGGCAAAGCACACTAGGGGTATCTGCCTAAGGGGAGGGATGCCTTCGTGGAGGACTTTCTAAGGAAAACTGGCTCGTATACACGTTACACATGGGGAAAACCATGAAAACGCCCATGCAGCCAGCCTGTTCGCGGGATTCGAACCTCGGACCAAACTAGAAGTGTTCAGCGACTTAACCGCTCGGCCGCTGTTGGGCCATATGACATTATGTGAGAATTTAATTGCACCTTTCAGGAATAGTAAAGCTTTGGAAAAACGTTGCATTATTTACGGTGTAAGAAGCAATAAACATAATTTAACAATTATATTTCTGGTATGGCCTAGCATCAATGGTTTTTAAAGGAAAGACCTTTGACCATGTAAAAATTACATGCTCCACACATGTTTTAAACCGGGAAACTTTTATCTGTCAGCTAAATAGAAAAACTGAAAGAAGTTATCAGTTTCATTTTAAATGATTCAGAATCTGCAGGTATGTAAATTTTTTTTATGAGAGCCGAGAAACATCCGTGCCTTCCGGATTAGAGCCATGACCTTTTTAAAGTAAGATATCACTATAACCAAATAAAGTCTGCCATTTGCTCATCGTTCTTGATCGAGCGTTTGGCAAACAGTTGATGAAATAAAGCAATAACACAAAGTGTATTTATATTAAAATAAATACTTTTAGAAGTGATCATCTAAGAAATGTAGTCGCCATGAAAGGTTTTACTGATACATTTTTGCACATTGAAAAAGGAAATTTTCCCTAAATTGTAAGTTCAATTTTCGCATATAAATTAAGATTTCCCATATGTAAACACACCTGACATTTAGAAACATTTTTACAAAGCGAAGATAACAAAATTCGCGAAACCTGATTTTGCTTACCTGTTTACCTTTAATACAACCCAATTATTAACTCAAATCGACCGATGAACTTTACAGAAATAAGTTTACTTTCGACCTACGTTATTAGAAAAAACGTGGGCGTAAAGCTTGGCGTCTAACTGACAGTAACCATTTAATAACTAATTTGTTTAAACATATTTGTTGCTTTAATTCTTTTATATGAGCCAAGTATAGTATCTGTCTTATAAATAATAATAAAAAAAGTTGTATCACAACCTGTACGCATTTTGTGCCAAAGGAGGAAGTTCTTCAGTATGGGATGATAAATTATTTTAAATAGCATTTTAAGATGCAAAAATCATTTTAGTATATGTATGTAGCGATACGTTCCACTTGAATCACATCTTTCTTTAGAGCTTGGGAAAAATTTTCACTTAGTTTTCAAATAAACACAGAGAATAAAATGAAACAGAATTTGTATTATGGTCTATGTTTTACGTTTGTTAACTATTTTGCCGCATATACCTTTAGAAAGGTATGATTTTAAAACTTTCGAAAGAGGAGTAATAGTAGAATTTGGAAATATCTGTTACTACACAGAAAAAAAAACGGCCGAAAGTTCGTAGAAATAAGAGCTTAAAAAATTCACCAAACCCTAGAATTAATAAAGTGATTACAAAAGAACATCAAAATCTTTCGCAAGAAATGCGAGCTACGTGACCTTTAATGACTGGTAAAAACTGAATTTCTATTGAAACTATTTGAAATTTTCTGAAACTATTTGAAAGAGACCCTAAGGTCTTTTTCAAATAGAAAAGCTCACTGCAGTTTGGACACATTAATATCGCTCTTCTCTTTGTTCAGGAGCACATTACTCCGCAAGCGAATTAAGATACCTATCAATATACATAAGTAGAGTAATCTTCTGAAGGTAGCAGGCAAGCAATGGAAAAAAAACACTACCGTTATCATTGAAAATGCTTATGAATACTTGATTGAGAAACTCAGCTTCACTATTTATAACTTCACTATCTATAACTCTCATTCATTATAATATCAACAATATGAATAAAAACGTTTTACTTTGATTAAAGGCAATGAACCAATTCAGTTTTTAAATAATTTGGAAAACAAGATTTTGAATGAACGTACCGACTAAATATTGCCCTTTGAATTTAATTTTAACCTTTAAGAGATGACGTTCATTCTGCGTGTATTTTGCCAAACAGTGGCGAAGTTTTAAGACTACTTATAGCTCGTCACATTCTGACAAGCAGACTGATTGCATTTAAGTTTTATGCCTTTCCTCATGTGCATGAGGACTATGAGTTAGTTCCCTTTAGAAGAACATTCACGTTGGTCTCTCCTCTTAGGTCCTTGTACTGCCATAATCCAGATAAACCAATCCAATCTTCAAATATTCAGATTTTTGCAGAAATTCTTTAAAACAGGAAATTTAAAACTTTATAAATTAATATTTTGTTATAATATATATATATATGTGCCAAACAATAGCAGAAAACGCTTCTGATTTTATAGTTTATTTTTAATTTGATACTTGTAAACGTCGAGTGAATCAGATTACCTAACATCTGACTATACAAAAATTAATGAATGGTGTTAATGTTGTTGGTTATTTCAAAACAAAGGTTTCTACAACCCTGACCAGCATGAGTTTACTGTACCATGCTGAGTTCGTTACGTAAAAAAATTCTTTTTTTTTTTCTTTCGTGACATTTGAGCATTATTCATTGAAAGTTGCCAATTAAGAAGCCTCTGGTCTTGCCAAAGCGTCTATTTATACTTAAATATTTTAACTATAATTATGTAGTTATAATTATTTTAAGCGACTCTAAATTATGAAACTAGAAATATAATATATGAACTGAAAACAAATTTTGGGGGGGCTTAACTTTTTTAAACAAAAGGAATAAAATTATTTTTTGCTTCGAATCATTTACTCATGAAATAAAAATTCGACTGCCGAATATAAAAAATATTAAGTAAATATTTTAATTGTGGATCATTTCTATACTAAGTTTTAGGGTTTATATGTTAAATGTTTTTTTAAAGAAAAGCAAGGATATGTGAAGCTGTCTTTGCATTATATCTTATATCAAAGATTATATCTTATATAATAAGCCTGAAAGAGAAATTAATATTAAATGAGAAATAACTGGTATGAAAATTACAGTATTCACAATGATTAACGATTAATGAAGTAAATCTAAATGTCATGTTAATCTTTTTAGTGACACTTTTATTGGGCTTATGCTAAATAAAAATGGTGGCGAAAAGAAAGTTTCGTGTTCCAATTTTTATTTCAGAAGCACTCCTCCTATTTTATTGCAACAAAAATAATTTGAATTATTATTCACTAATTAGCTGAAGATGGAAAATTTTCAAGAAAGTAATTCTTGCATCAACAGCAAGAAAGAATTTCTAGTTGTATCTAATTATTGTTTTAAGACTAGGTGGTTACTAAATTAAAATTATGAATGTGCGATGAAACGCCAAATATAGTGCTTAACTTTAGTAACCCAAAAGTTCAGCGGAAAGCGGAAATGTTTCTCATCCTCAAACTGAAACTCGGAACTAAGAAACTATGTTTGGAAAATAGAGCGATAATTTGCCGTAGGCAGCGGCTTATTAAACTGGTATGTCAGCCTTTTACTCTCCGCGCGCATTTTTCGTAAAGGTTGAAAATTTAAAAAGTTAAACAAAACAGACGTAAAGTGCATAAAACACCACATAAACATCGTTTAGCAACGTTAGGAATGTATTTTCATCAAAGAATATTTTCTCTCCAATTTTTTAGGCGAGTGGGGGGGGGGGCAAACAGCTTATCTGTATTAGAACTGTTTTCTTCGAAGTTTTTTAACACGTTGAACGTCTAGTCACAGGTGAGTTATAGCAAGGGTATGTTAATCTATGTCTGAGTGACGTATTTATTCAAAAATTAAGACAGAAGTTCATAAATACAACTGACTCGCGAATTAAGTTACTAGCGGCCAAATTATGTAATTTGCAAATATTATATAAACTTAAATGTGTTAATATATCATAAGCGTGTAGCGTATATGTAGATATTATTTTGTTTTATCCCTTATTATAAAAAACAAGCAAATCTGTTATAAAAAGTTAAAATTTGCCAACATTTTAGTACACAATCACTTGCACAGTTCACATAAAGCCACTGGTAATAAGTGAAATGTGTAAATAAATGCCAAAAAATTCATTGCAGTAACTTTGCAGCCACCTGCTGCTGATTGAACTAGAGCTGAGATGAGGTGGAATATATATTTGCTTAAAATACAAGGGATAGCTCTGCTCACACTCAATGTGAGCAGTTCGTTTTCAGTAACTGAGCTACAGAAGCAAAGCGTAATCTTCCGTATTTCTTTGTTGTTTTCAATCGAAAATGGGAAATAAGCAATTTGAAAAATGTTTCTAATACGTTTAGTGCATTATTACAAATCTTAAATCATAAATAGCGTAGTAATTCACATACGAAGTAAATCTAATTATGCTAGCATTGCTTGACATTACTAAGACTTCTCGAATATTTTATTTACTATTAAATTGTTTATTTTTGTCATTCAGCATTACGAAAACATATTTATATTTATAACCTATAGAACAACATTAATGCTACCAGATAGACAATTTATTTATCTTTTAAAAGGGATGCATAGACTCATGATGTGTATATGATGATACGTGCAGATCTATTAAATCTACGTATTTTCCTTTTTTATTACTTTCTTTCTCAGAAATCTATTTTATTGTAAGAAAGTAGTACATAATGCATACAAACTCCCATAATATATATTAACCTACCTCTTTATCTTATTGGTAAGATTTCTGGTTAACAGAAGTCCATTTTGTTTACGAAAGGTCTAGACGTATTACGTATATTTGCGAATAATTTCTTAATTTATTACGATTTTGTATTCTTCAAAAATAGCCCACCAGCGGCCGAGCGGGAAAGTCGCTGAACACTGGTAGTTCGGTCCGAGGTTCGAATCCCGCGAACGGGCTGGCTGCATGGGTGTTTTCGTGGTTTTCCCCATGTGTAACGTGTATACGAGCCAGTTTCCCTTAGAAAGTCCTCCACGAAAGGCATCCCTCCTCTTAGGCAGATACCCCTAGTGTGCTTTGCCATAATTAAATACACACACACACACACAATTCTTCAAAAATAATTTAGTCAAAGGGAAGGAATTATGTGACTTACAGGCTTTTAAGAGCTTGAAATTTTTTATTAATTTTTATAATCAGTTTTTAATTTCTTGAAACTCTGCTGTTAAAAACTTTTAACCTTACGTAATTTTCTTTAAATTTTAAGTTAATGTAATTTAAGAGAGAAATTAAAAGAAAACTCTTCCGATACGAACTGGCTGATTGTATCGGTTGAGGATTCACGTGGTTTCCGCTGTGTTAAATGTAAATAAGAGCCAACGTTCTTTAAAATGACCTTCTCCTTGAAAGAAGTCATTCCTTCTTTCAAAGAGATATGCATCTCATGATTTTAACTTATAAAATAAAATATTTTATCTATATTTTTTATTGTATTTCTTTTTCAGTCTTTTTTCTATCTTAGTCGAGTGATTAGTGATGATCCAAGAGTGTCCTTTTCCTTTCATCTTTTTTGTTTGTTTATCCTTTAATAATCAATATGCTTTTAAATAAAATAACAAATTAAGACTTATAATTTCTCTAACACATCAGTTGGTTCATACTCATTCAGTAGCACCAAGGAACAGATTTCTGGGTGAAAGGTTGTGCAGCATTTGTCTTTATAAGATAATGTATAAGTCGAGAGATATCTGTGGAAGTACTTCTCGCCCTCTGCATACACTTTATGATGAATAGCATTTTAAATCTTCTCAAAATCTTTCTAATGTTTAGCCAAAATTATTAATTCCGGGTTCAAAGGCCTGCAATTGTTTTATAGAAGTTTCTGCCAGTTCCAAAGATTTGCTTTGGAGCTGTTAATGTATACTCGGAAAGAAACAGAATCATAACGACTCTTAACTCACATATGAAATAAAGCCATTTTAGATGCATAAGACTTGCATATCATATTGCAATGGGCATTCTTCTATTAATTTTCAGTTTTTTATTAGCTAGAGAGGAATTGTCATGGGCCTCTGATTGATACCTTCTAGCTTTTGTAAGCCTATTTTATTGGTTGGTATTCAAGATGAAACTTATATATATCAACGAGATGCTGATATTCCCACATGTAAACGGATTAGCCTGGAAAAAATGGTGATAGTTGAAGGCAAAACGATTCTGAAAATTCGTGATAATTCTAGCACACCATAAATGCAATGAAATAAAAATGAAAAGGGGTGAAACGAAGACACATAGCAATTAAAAATCTTTGCTGTCTTGCGGTTGTTTATTTTTCTTTTATTTTCTTTAATTGTGTTTTTGATTATGTGAAAATATTCATGCTTTCGTAATGTGAAATTTAAAAAAATTAATTTTCGATAAACAATGAAATCCGACTACATGCATAATAACAGTTTATAGATGTAGTTAGTCTAACAATAAATATCTAACAATGTTTAATATCAGCTTATTGTTGCAGCAAAACAATAACAGGCAGTACAAGGAAATCATGTGCTGTCCACAACAGAATTTTTAGTGTTTGGAATAAGGCAGCAAAATTTGTCTATATTTTTCAACTATTAGAATTCAACAAATATGTCTAATATTTCCAAAGTTGAAAGTAAGATTGTTGAAAGTAGTTTAAGTTGAAAGTAGATTAACATTAGATCAAATTTTTCTGGGTGATTATGCATACGTTTCTAAGTTTTACATAAATTGCTTTAGTTACTATTCAAAAGAATTAAACTGCATTTTCTAATTAAAACTATAATTTTAATTAGCAATACAGTCATACATGACTATACTAAATTTACGAAAAATAAATTTGGCACCAAATTTTACAAAAGTTTAAATTTCATAATTTCTTAATTCCAAAATTTGTTTTCTGAACTCTTAAATACTGTAATCTTTTTAATTATTTTAACAGTAAATGAATTGCAAGGAGGTGGATCTTAGAAGGAATAAAAAATATTGAATTATTTAGCATATTCATAAAATAGAAAATAAGAATTAAATAAGAAGCACTAAAGAAACTACCGTTTTTTTAATATCGTTTTCTAAATCCCACAACCTGAAGAGGGGAAAGGTATAATGCAGAAACCTTTATGCAGAAACCCAAAATATAAACAACAGTGCCCACAGGTCTGCGAAAACTCCTATTTTTGCTGATTGCCATCTATAGCTTTATTTAACTGTGGTAGGCATTGTATACTTTGTTTAATTAATGGTTTCTATGATTACTTTATTATGATTTCGGTATGAAAATGTTCTCATTTTAAAAATAGGTTAGGAAGATCAGAGCACTGGGGAAAACTGGAAATGCAAAACTTCTTTCTAACGACTTAGTCATAATTTAGTCATCAAAATAAATTTTTTAAAAAAATATATCGTGGGCGTGGTTTTCAAGTGATGAATGTCTTTTTTTTTTTCCAAGACAGCAAATAAACTGAAGTTTCGTATTGTTGACTCTAATATTCGCTATGAGCTATGTAATTCCAATGCCATTTGTTTTCTTATCAATGAGCTAATGTAGTTATTTTAAGTCTGTGATCTTGTCAAACTTTGTAGTCCTCTTCCATTTCCAAAAATGGTAAAAAATAAAATTTTAATTAATTACATCTAACTTACTATAACTCAAAATCTGGAGTTTGTTATCATTATATAAATTATGCTATGCAAAATTCGGCAGGGTTCTTCATCCCATTAATGTGATTACCAATATTTATTTAATTTTTAGTTAATCAGATCAGGATTATCCAAATTATAACAGTCTCTAACTATTAAAAGCAAATATTTTTTTTTATTAACTGAAAGCCTATGTAAAATAAATGAATTTTAATTAGTTCTATTTTTCTATAAACTTCATACCAATATAAAATAAACGAGTTTTAATTATTTCTATCTTAAAAGTTTCAAAAATATAAGCAGAATGGTAATGATATATGCTAAAAATTGGTTACAAAGGGTCAAGCAGAAAGGTGGTTTGCAGAACGTTTTAATTTGTAAATGTAGTTCCCCCGTCCCACTTGAAAAAAGATTGAGAAACGCTGACCTAATGGAGAAAATCCCTGAACTGAGTTCATCTTAGGTTCGGTTGCATGTGAGAAAGTTAGCTATATGGGGTTTAATGTTTCTTGTGTATAACAGGCAAACGAGCAAATATCTCCTGGAAAGTCTTCCATGACATCATCCTGCCGAAGCCAAATAGCCCTTCGCGTACTTTATCATAATACTCCCAATTACGTACTGTTTCCCTTGATATGGTTTTGTAATTGGACTCTACCAAATTTTAGGTTTCATGAATTTTAATCCAAAAATCAGAGATTGGACATCATGTAGTAAGAAGAGGACTCATATAACTTGCATATGTGTGCGAAAGCCAAGCAATGGAGCTTAAATGAATAAACTATTGCAAAATGAATAAAAATATATTTATCGGATTGCATGTCCTATATCTGAATCTCAGTTATAAACTGAAATAATTGAAACTTAGTACAGTGCTTGGTCTGTATTGAAACTTTACAAACACTGGAGTAATTTAATAATCTTTCGAATTTAACGCGTAGCAATAAAAAGATAATAATTGCATATAATTCACTAGCATAAATTTCTGAAATTATTCGCATTATGAAATCATGTTTTTAAAGTTGCAGAGAAAGGAAACATTCGGGATACAGTTAGATATTGAAAATTATTTTAAACAGTTTTTAAACTTAAGATTTCATTCATTAGTACCCTTCGGGGAAACAAAATACGTTAGGTTTAAAATTTTAAGGCACATTTTACTTCCTTGTACGAAGTAAAAAGGAAGTATTGTAATCGCGAAAAGTTTCAGGCAGCATATTTCAACGAAAATATCCATTTTGACCGCTATCCAATGCAATTTAACGATGTTTTTGCGTGACATCTGTACGTAAGGACAGAATAAAATACTCTTTTCCTTCAAAAAAATTATAAAACTGCTTTAAAATTAATTCTGAAGAGAATTTTTCGTGGCGTCTGTACGAACGTATGTACGTACGTATCTCGCATAACTCAAAAACGAGTAGCCTCAGAACGTTGAAATTTTGTATATAGGACTGCTATAACATGTAGATGTGCACCTCGTATTTTGGTTGCAATCAGCAGCACTAAACGTATATAAATATATTTATACATATATCCACTCTGTTACCCGGCTCAGTGATCTCAGTTTCTTTACTCTTATATGTTTGTAAATTGTACATTTATTGCTTTAAAAATGATTGAATTATGTCGTTTTTATCTTCCGGTTAAGGATTTTATGCCTTTAGTAAATCTGTGTGCAATATTTTTAGAATCATCAGCAATTTTAAAGTTGTTTAATTGCCGCTAAGCCTGTTTTTAATGGTGGCCATTGATGGTTACATTTGAAACATGAGACTAGTGGATTTGTTGCCAATTTAGAGAAACTTAGCTTCGCAACAACAAAGATAACGCATTCATTTATTATTGCCAATTAAATCATGCTTAATTCTTTCTGAAATGTTTCGAGGAAATAAGCGTTTGAGATTTACTTCGTAATTTTTAATATACGTATTTTGAGTTTTTATGTATTTTTGTCTTCTCGCGAAGTGAGAACTTAATTAATTAAATGAGAAATACTCAATCGTCTGTGAAAAACTGTTTCTTTTTTGTTTTGTTTGCGTAATTTCTTTTATACATTGTTCTAGCTTTATTATAATATTTGAATAGAACATGTGGCAACGATTAGATAATTCTTTAAATGATATAAATTTTGTGCATTCTGAGTTATAATATGAACGAAATATAATACTGTTAAGTAAACCTAGCGCCAGAGTGTCGCTATGGTAAACAAAGTGAATTTTAAAGAATGCATTTATTCTATTGTGGTTTATGCGCTGTCGGCGAAGTAGGTTTAATTCAATCTAATAATTTTAAATAAAATGCAAGAAAAAATGCGTATAATTTAATATTCCGTACAAGGAAATCATGTGGTGTACACATCAGATTTTGTATTTATGCAGATGCTAAACATGCTTGACTACGATGGTGCTCATATACAGACATATCTGAGATTTTGTGGCTTAGATCCATAAAAGGAAGAATCCTATTTCTTCCCTGCTAGTATTGCATCACAGTTATACCATTTATTGCTTTTAATAGTTCTTGTTTAATGCCCGTTCATGCTTATTTTAAGCATAATGGACATTTGTTATTACACTGCATTTTCAACGAATCGTTACTCTTGAATACTTTTATTCTAGCCAATTAATGATATTGTAACTTATGCTGCAGCAATGAAGAGAAGTTTAATGACTTATAAAAATGCATCGTATAATAATTCTTTGTTGAAATGAATAACAATATGGTCATTTAAGTGTGTCGAATTTGACCTTAATAACGAATAACCTCTGGTATTTTATCAAATTCAAATTTAAATGGACGAAGAAGGAAAATATCACTGACGCTGAAAATTAAGTGACAGTAACCTATTTTTTCTTCATTGAGAAGTCTCATTTTTAATTTAGAAATAGCTTGTTGATAAGACAAACAAATAAAATACGCTAATTATTTGTATATGGAAAGTTGCTCACTTGAATCGTTTCTTTATCTGCCACAGTTATTATTATTTTTTAATTGCTTAACTGTGTGTTTGAAAGAGATGGTTCTTTCGTTTAACTGTAAGATAATTTACTGAATCATCTGAATGAGGTATCTGAACTATAATAGTTATATTCAAAATGTTTTACAGTTCCAAATTACCTTAATATAACCCCATAATATCATGGATACTGTAAAATACATGAAAATAAATACAAAAATTATGAAGCGAATTTTTCATCTGTTTGTGTGCTATATTAATTTCATGAGCCCTATTATTGGATTAATAGTTAATGAGTTTTTTATTCAGGAAAACAGTACTTAAAATGCTTTATCGAAATTTTATTTTAAAACATTCAAACACTTATAATCTTTTAAACGCTGAAATAAGTTTTTGTACTTTAAAAAAATTATTTAAGAAAACTAAGAGGGATCTAATATCTTGATAGATATATTTAACATAAACTTACGTAACTTTTTTTTAATTTTCATTTTCGAATGTACCGTAGGATTTATATACTCAACACGTATATCATCACAGAAATTATGAAGAAAACATATTCGCCTATGAATAAAACAGGTATTTGCGACAGAATCTTAACATGAGAATTTTTTCTATTCCTATATTTCGACATGAAATAGAACGGAAAAATATTTGCTACCTATTTTTGTTTAGACTATGTATTTTATTTTATTTTAGGAAGTTACAAATCTCTTACATTCCAATAATGCAAAATTATATGCTGTTTCTAAAGGTACGTTACAATTATTTTGAGAAAATAAAATTATAAAATATGCATTAGTATTAGCATCTTTATTAGTATTAATAACATTACTGTTATCACCATACTTCTTCAGTCTCACATCTCTGAGAACAAGCTTTGCCTTAAAACCCGAAACTTTTTTTTTAATCTGAAATTTCTTCCTTTGGCCACGAAACTCAACAATTTCTGTTTGCGTATTTTCCTGATTTAAAAATATTGCGTTACTTATATCGTACCTGGATCCGGAGATGATATATTGTAAGATAATGAAAAACTTCAGGGAAATATTATTTTAAAGCCGACTTAGAAAGATGTTATGCCTACTGAAACATTTTCACTGTTAATAAATCGAAATTACTTGAAATAAAAAAGTGTTACAAGTATTTTACATTCAGTTTCCTTTATAAACGTAAAAAATACGTTTTTCCCATTGTGTATATTTCTTTCTAGTTCTGAAATTAAGAGAAAATGGATACACTATTCATCAGGTAACATCATCTTATAAACGGAAAGTTGTTTACCAAGAAAGCTGCTATCATTAAGTTGCTTATCAACATAAAATTACCTTATTATTAAGTTTCTTATAAACCAAAAAATATATATTCTTCAGGAGCTGTCGATAGATATATAATTTGCCTGAAGAAGAAACAAATAAGAGAAAAGGATAAGGTAAGATCACTCATATATTCGATCTTAGGGTAAGGCATTTATAATTCTAGTTTACATAGAATTTACTAAAAGAGTATTTACATAGAATTTACTAAAGCAATGCACAACAAACCAAAAGCTATAAATAGCACATATGTATAGGCTTTGTGAAAACAACGTACTGTATGATAATATGTGCTGTATAAAATAGACATAGGTCCTATATGAGAGTAGACGCATCATATAGACGTTGGTCTTATATGATAGTATACAGAAAAGTAAGGGTAGCATTTTCATACATGTATGAAAGATCACGCAGTATGTGAGTTTGCAACTTCTTTGTAAAGTCAGAATTTCTTTATGTATTCTTTTGAATTTTGTTAAGATGTTAACAGCAACGAATGCAAAATTAAGAGGCACAGTTTTCACTTTAGAATCGAAAACATTTACTATTACACAGCTTATACGATTGCATGAGATCTTATGTAAATGAGCTATTTAGGATTTGGCTTGCGGGTATAAGAATTCACTTTAAAATCTCCATTTCAAATGAACCAAATTTAAAATAAAACAAAATAAAATTAACCTTGAATAAATGACATACAAATGGTAATTACGCAATGATTATGAAACTATGAGTGTTAATAACCCCGATTATTTTGCTGTTAGGAACACTGTAAAGAAACTTACGTACACATTTACTGTAAAAAACCTGATAATTTTGAATCACGGTAAACTTCTTATAATCATTAATAAGTTTCTAAAAATAGCTGGATCTAGAAAATGCTAGTGCATAAATGTTCATGTACTAGCACTTGAAATAACTTCAGTTTTGCGCGTAATGACCGCTCATTTATATTACACCCGCATATCCATTAAAACCTTTATGAGTGCTATTGAAAGTTTTTCATCTGAGGTTTTTAAGTTAAGACCATTATTTAGAGGAAATTAATTTAATTTAAATTGAAGAAAATGAAAGAAAAACACTTTCAATTCACAGAAACTATCTATCCCTAATCTTAATCGCGGGGTAGCTGTAGTTTTCAAAAAATAGGGTAACGATTCCTTCATTCGAATTGAGGAAGGAGGAAAAATTAAACTACCTTTTCCCAGATGATTGGTCATATAATGAATTTCTCTATTGACCGGTAGAACTCGACTAAGTAAGTACAAAAGGGATTTCTTTGCGAACCATAAGTCGTTTTCGCTTCGAGATGACCGCCTTTAGAACTGGTTATGCATGCCTAGAATACATATTTCTAATTAACAACCATTTTGTCTCGTTTATTTTACGTAATTAATGATATCGTTTCACTTCTAGATATTCTGAAACAATGAGATGATAGTTCGTTAACCTTGATACATAACAGATAAAAGGTTTCAAAGTACGCTTCTTCCAAGTATTTCCGTTATAATTAGAGAAATGCATTTCATTTAGTGGCATAGTTTAAGAAAGTGCGAACATAACTTTTTTTTTTCGAAACAATGGCAAGTTTATATTTTGCGTGATTTTCGAATGTCAGAAGGGAACATGTGATAGCTACTTTTCTGCTTTTTTAAACATTTCCGTGTCCTGATTAAAGAAGGCTTAAAACTGTTATCTCTAAAATTTTAGCTGACGTAAACTGCTTTAAGACCATGGATGGTTGATTATTTAAATTAGAGAAAGGCACAAGAGGCTTACCTTCTTAGGTAAAATTCATTTTGAGGACTGTTTCTGAGGGAAAGAATTAAACTCTTATTTTTGATGTATGTGAGAACTGTACAGAAAATAATACTAGATAGCCTATTTGTTCGAGTAGGAAAAAGAATCCAACATAAAATCACGTATGTCATGATTCATAGGCAGCTACTTCAATGCCCATTTACTTAACAGCCCTAATTCGTTGTTTTCAATTCAAATATTTTAATTTCATACTTTGTTACATTGTTTTCATTCTGTCTTTTACTGTTTAACATTCATATTCAATAAACATCAGCATGAAGTTACATCTTTTTCCAATACTAATTCAGTGCTAAACACTGAATGCAGAAATACTTACAACGCAGGAAATATATTCAATATTTGTAATGCAGTATCTATAAAGAATATTTGCAATGCAATATCTATGCAAAAATATTTACAGTGTTGTAAAACAATAAAAGAAATAAACAATTCGAAACAAATTTATTGTAAAACAATAAAGAAATTTTATAGCTGCCTACCTTTCAGTAAAGAGTTCCCAAGTATTAATGCTGTAATAAAACTAAAATAAACTATTTCTTATAGGGTAAAATGAATACTGAAAACTATTATCATGCAAAGGGTATGGAATGTAAGAAGCGTCTTTTATAATAATATTTTCTGTCATTATAAAGTTTTTTGTCATTGTGAAGTGTGAAAACGCAATTAATAAGCCACTATTATTTTTAAATTAGTAACTTAGTGATGATAAATAATTTATTTTTATAAAGTGGATGAAGAATAAAAATTTATCGCGGCGTGGATTGGCAAGATTTTCCTGTTTCGTTAACCATGATTTTCTAATAAAAAGTGAAAATAGAAGAGGTCTTGAAAGAGGTTCTCTAGATGCTAATACATGTGAAATCGAAAATTAAATGTATTCTTTTATTAATTATTTTTCTATTTCGGATACCCCCCGCTTCAAGTTTACCAGCATACCAACAGGAAGGTTTATTGCTTTTCTACGGAAAACTTCTTTATGGTTCAGTGATGGAGACGACAGAGCTCATTTTCAGGTCAAACGGATCTTTATGTGACGCAATGTTTGTGAAATCCAGCGCAGCTTTATTGCAGGGAAAGTACAATATGAGTTTGACATAGCGCTTTTATTTGAAACCGGACCACATCCGCGACAGTGGGCTTACGAGGTAACTGATCTTTCAGGAATCTTTCAGGAATCTTTCGAAACAGACTTTCCAGCCTAAGAAAAATGAATTACTGCATTTTTTCTTTCTGAAGTTCCTATTTCTACACGCTCTTTTTTTAATTACAGTGCAGGCTAAAAGAAATGTATTGCAATTTGAAATAATTACTTTTTTTAAAAATAAACTAATCTAATATATATATATATGTTACTTCCAAAGCTCGAAAATTGTTACACAGCTGCAAGTTATAAAAAGAACCAATATAGGTATTTTTAAGCTATTTGACAAGTTAAGGACTAGAAATGTTTCGAAAGGGGAAAAATGCTGAAATCTGAAAATATAATAAAAGTTTTTGAATCAGAAGCACTGATATCCATTTTATGCAAAATAGAGCGTTTTTTTAGAATTTTTATATTTTGTATTCATATACACTGTGTCCCCAAAAGTCCTTAACTGGCCTTTCGTTTCGCAACCGTTGGCCACAGACATATATACTTATAAGTTGCATATATGTTTTAATAACGCATACATTATTGTTTTGGAAGTTTTTAATTAAAGTAATCAATTTTATAAATATTATGAAGTCAAACTCTTTATACGCTTCCCCAGTCTCTATACGTATTTCTAAGAAAATTTTATTCTCATTACAAAGTAGTGAAATACATTAAGTGCGACTCGCGTACGACCAAATTCGTGGTAGGTACTTAATTTTAAGTTCTGATATAATGTTTCTTTAAAACCCAGGAATCGTATGAAAACTGAAAAGAGAAATATTTAAATTTACAAATAACTAAAAATAAAATATCAGCTTAATGAAAGGTCTTTTATGTTAAAAGATAAAGCGACAAGCATTGATAAGCAGATTTTAGTAGAAAGGGTTTGATTAATGTAATGATTCTAAGACGATATCTTAAGTTTTAGCACAAGACACAGAATGCAAATGACATGAGTTCAGTTCATTGTAGAGTAGTTCGCAATGAAAACGCTGCACTCTTCAAAAATAAATGCAAGTAGCTATCACAGCTACTGCAATATTATATATTTAAGTAACAAAAAGTAAAATATTACACATAAAAAGAAAAAAAATTAAATGAATACATTTTTCATGTAACTGATTGTAACATGCTTGATATAACATTCGCATTCCCAATTACGATTGAGAAAATCTGTGCAACTTGTTATTTTCCATTCATAAATTTTGATTTACAAAAACCTCCAGAGAAAAAACGCCTCACGAGTTTTAATTCGGGAATCGTAGCGGCCATTCCACGGGATCCCATGCATAGCAATATTAGTTCTATCATTGTTCAAATCTTTATCATTGTTAAACAGCGTTGTATTATTTCGATTAATTTGATTTGCTTTACATATAATTGCATGCAATTATGTTCTTTGTTCCTAGCAGAAGTTTAAAGGCCACATAAAAGGGCCCAGAATACTCACCTAGTATGAATATAAGTAAAATTCGATTATATTTTTCCTGAATCTGTGTTTGATCGGATAATAATGTAGTGTGCGTAAAAGTCGTAGGAAGAGTTACGGAAAAGGACGTGACTTTTCTTCGTTACGGATAAAGATTTTTAGCATTGTATATAGAAATTCTATTTACATATTTAAAAAATTCTGAAAAGAGGATCTCTCAGAAGTAAGTACCCACTGAGAAGTATTAAAATTCAAAAAATCAGGAAATCTTCAGTTTCTTGTATTTAAAGTGAGAGAGATAAAGCATATATGATGTCTAGAGGTATGTAGTCAATGCATAAGAAGAACAAGGCTATTCCCCTACATTTTAGGCAATAATATTTTCAAAGAAATTTTTAAGTAACATTCAAAAGCATGAAAGGAGCATTTTTACTTGCTTTGAAAACGTGCTCCGTTCGAGTGCAATTGGATAGTCACCACAATCTGATTTTTTCTGGTTTCGCTGCCACTATACAAAAAAACCACTAGCCAGTTTTCACTTGTTTCTGTATTCTCCTTACACGTGATTTAAGTGCCGACATTAGGTTGAAAGAAATTTTAAGTTTCTTCCGGTTCTTAAAAATAAAATTGATTTAACATGCAGAACTATAGTTAAAATTCCTGTCTATGAAAGTGTTCTCATGATGTGTGAAAGAATTCGAAATACGTGTAAGGATTCAGTAGTTCCGAACTTAAATTAAGATAATTTTTACTTGTATATTAAGATTTTTCTTGCAATATTTCTGGTCAGATAAGATTTCAAATAAAAGCTTATAATTTATGTTTATAATCACTAATTGAATATTAATAGGTTTATATATAATAATAAGTTTATATACATATATAATAACTTTATATACATATATAATAACTTTATATACATGTATAATGAGTTTATATATATATAAACTCATTATATATGTATATAAAGTTATTATATATGTATATAAACTTATTATATATATATATATATATATATATATATATGTATATTAATAATTAAGTTTAATTTGTCTGTCTTTTAGGAAATGATATGAAAATATTAATGTAATGGGAATTTTAAAAATGATATATACTATTAAAATGGGAGACTATTAAAAGTGAAAATTTGTTATAGGTTGTGCGTACTGTGGAAGACAAAAGTTGTAATACATATTAACTTTAATGAAAAATTTTTAAAATAAAAATATTTTGCAAAACAATTGCTGCCAATTTCATAGAAAGATACTGACTTTTCGAGGGAAATTAATCTCTTTCCATAAAATCGCCAACAATTCAAACCGACAGTATTTTGTGTCTCTGGTAGTTTTGAACAACACTCCTACGCCAAAATATAATAAACTGCTAAGTAATATAAATTTTTAATTTAAATTTTTGACGAAAAAAATTCATTAACGTCGTGTAAGAGAATATATATGTAGAGACAATACTAATAGTAAACTGCGGAACAATATATTTAACTTAAAATAAAAATCAGTTGTTACAAAGTAAAAGTTACTTAATGGATACAAATATAATAACTAGAATAAAAACATTTTAAATGGTTCTATCAAGATTTTGATTTTCATATTGACCAAAATTATAAATATGTCGTATTTTTCTAGGAATATAATGTCTGTGAACTTACTTCCGAGGTGGCTGTTTAGGGGCTAAAGAACTAGTCCGGTTTACAAATAACCTTAATATTTAAGGGAAACATGAATAGTTGTTGTTACAAACTACAAAATGATTACATACGTAGAAGGGAAAAGATGAGATTATTTACACCCCCTCCAGATGTACAGAAAATAGCATATTATACACAGAATACCGTCTTTGATCTTAATGCCATCATCGTCGTAATGGCGGAATCGTCTATGTTCTTCCATCGGAAGGAAAAGATTTGTTTTCACCGCTTGTCGCGTCGTCCGATATTATTGACGATGCCATCCTACATATATTCAATAAAGAAAATTCTAAAGAGCTGTAAATATTTTAATAACCATTTTAAGAATATAAGTTATTTAATCTGCGTTTTCTGAGTTTGCATTTTGTCGATAAATCCTTTTATCTAAATATAGTACGGCCTAAATTATTTAATATTTTTACTGCATGTTTATTTACTTAACAGGAACAAAGACAGGTTTTGCAAAATATTTAAATGAAAAACTATGGGAAATGAAAATGTAACTGAAATCATATTTTGGCAAGAATGTTTTACTTATTACATTTAATACATTTTATACATTTTAATTTTTTCTCAAGACCTAATTGAAAAATTGATCCGTAAAGTTATGAAGAACATTTTAGTAAGCACAATAAAGAAATTGGGGTAAAAAATTGAAAATCATAGAAGACAAACATTTCAATTTTTAAATTTTGTTAAAAAAATTGCCGATTATTATTTTTTTTTTTTTTTTTAGTTTAAATCATTTTGTCTAAATAAAAACATTTAATAATATGCATAAAAAGATGCAAAATTTTAAATAAAGAATCATTCAAAAGGTATGAAATTCCCTTAATTGTGTATATGCTGTAAAGATTAAGATATTTTTTTTAATGAATTTATATCTGAATAGCTTTCGATACAAAAATGTCGTACTATATATGGAATGGGAAAATTTCATATTGGGTTAATATTCTCTTCTGTAAAATTAGGTTAAATGAAATGAAATTATGTTAACTATCATGGCTGGCACGATCATCTAATGATTTACAAAAAGCTTCTGAAAATAAAATATAAATAATCCCACATTTATGGTTGTGGAGTATATTGTAAAAACTAATCGCTAGTAAAAATTTTAATTTGTGATATGTGAAAGGAAATCAAACATGTTATTTTATACATTACTTGACAGTTTACGAAACAAGCTAAAAGAATTTTCCCAAATATAAAAAAAAAATTCTTTTTTTATTTCGGAATGTATGGAAATAATTCAGAAATTTTCAATAAATAGTTCGCAATAATTTTTCATCCCACTTATTACTTAATTGTATAATTTTTACATGGTGAACAGCGAATGGATTTTCTGATGATTGAATTATTTTATGATAATTAAATTCTGATTACTTATTTTGTATTTTTAACTAAAAGATGTAAAAGTTATATATTATTCGCTAAAATTCTTATAAATTAGTTACTACTCTTATAAAGTTCTTCTCATTAGTTGTTATTCTTATAAAGGAAAATCGTAAAAATTATTCTAAAGTGAATAAAATAGTTTAATCCCAAAATAATTTACAAGAGCGTGTACAAACGTTTTTATGCAAATTTCTTACAATTTAGCACTGAATTATAAATAACGAAGGATTGATATTAATGATTTCCGTGCAGAGAACATATGAAATACCTTCATGAGAAGGGAACAGTTTTAATTATTAAGGAACAATAAATAGTAAAATTGAATGAGATTTTGGTTCGGTTCCAAATCACTTATATCTTCAAGTTCGGGAAATTCTTGAAACCTCTTGATTAAAAAAACAAAGCTGTGTTAAGTTACTAGAAAATCCGGATCAACCGAGTTTCTGGCAGTCCGGAATTTCGAACTTTTCTTGTAAATATTCTTTATTTAGGAGTCTTTACTCTTTACCTACGAGTACATATTCGCTGTAAGCATATGAATATATGTTGTTGATATAAAGGCATTGATGTAGAATAGGATTATGTTTGTAATCATGCCGAACACTGACATTCTTCCTGTTGAATATAGAAGTACATTTAACATTTGTTAAAATATATGGCAGATTTAACGAATCTGAGACACATGTTAGATTTCCACATAAAGAAAAAAATTAGGATTATAAAATTAGTCATCAAAGGAACAAATATTCTAGTAAACTGATATTGTATTGGGATGTATAACTCACGTTGATGATGAATATGACAAACAAATTTTACTTTCAACAGGTTTTTAATTAAATAATATGCTTTTTTTCAAAACATTTTACTTAAAAGATTTCCATGTTCGTAAAAAACGTTTACTACGTATGTAATAGCGCAACCACCTGGGAAAGTTTTGTGATCTTTTACTAGAAAAAGGAATGAAAGCAAAGATTATTTATTACATTTTAACACATACATATTTTAGATTTTAATTAAGTATTTGTTTCGAAAATCAATCAGTAAACCTAACGACAAGCGTGTTCTTGTTTCCTTTCTTTTCCGATGGAAATTTTGTGGCTGTCGTTAGATTCAGAAATAATTATGGATTCAGAAAAACCTTTCCCTGCGGCAATTTTAGGACAAAAATTCTCTATTCCTGCAGTTTCTTCAATTGCAAGTCAATCCTATAAGAGGATATTTTAAAATTGAATTCAAGGCAAAAAAGGGTCACTATTTGTCTATAAAAATCCCACTATTGGATTATTGGTAAATCTCCTGGACACTGCTATTTTGACATAACTTCAAATGTCTTGGAACGGGCTGCCTGCATCTGAGATTTCGCGTTTTTCCTGTGTGTAATGTGAATGTAAGACAGTTTACCTTAGAAAGGTCTCCAGAAGGCACCTCTTCTCTTAAAAAGATAGATTTATTGTGTTTTGTTGTAATCCAAATAATCATAATCCATAATCTAAAAAATCAAATATCTTAAGGCGGACAGTTCCAACGTGCTTTGTTATAATTAATCCCTGCTCGTAACTCAGAGCAGCCAAATTTCTCGGAAAAATTTAAATGCGAATACAAAATAAATAAATAAATAAATAAAATAAAGGACATTCTACAATTATTTTTTAGTATTATTCTCCAATGGCTTGGCTGGACGTTTTACTAATTAAGCATTTTTCAGGAAAGCCCGAATCCATCGTTCGGTCTTTCCCAAATAAACTGTTCATTTAGTTTAGTTTTCAGAAGAAAAGTAGTTTTCTAATTTACAATTCAACAACTGTACCTCCTTTAAAGCTTACCCTTACTTATTATTTCGTTTTTCTTTTAATTCCGAAGAAAATTAACAGTACTTTGCAAATCCTGATAAATTTAAATTCTAGAACAGAGATCTATTTTTAGAGATCGTATAACGGTATTTAGATTTATAGATATATTTACATTTGTTTCGTTCTTGCCATTTCCTTAGAAAGATAAACTTAACCCCTCTGTTTTCAGTGGTTGTCAGAATTGTTTTCAACCTATTTGTTTTATACGACATTTTCTTTTGGAAAAACTGTAAAATATGAGATTGTTAAATTAGTTTTACTGCAATAAAACCACAATTTAAAAGCGTTCTGTACTAACAAATATTTTGCACCGTTTTCTCTCCGCAATCGAGATAAGGTTGCAAAATAATATTATTAAATTCCTCATGTGTTGTTTTGGAAAGTAGACCTTTTTCATTAGAAAGGCTGCTTATTCTAGCAATGAAAACACAAAATCAATTATAGAAAAACTTACTGTATTATTATTATAAATTATTAGATATATGTTTGCATGAAAGTGAAATTCATCATACTGTAATATTTTCGAGGTCATTGAGGCAACAACCAATAAAACGTGTCACAGGTTCACTGTCTCAACGAGTTTAAGGTCACATTCAAATTAAGATCGCCATTGCTTTGGGCTTTCCTAAAAGGAAGTTTTAACTTGCATTCAGTGAACCCGAATACATTCAGCTATAAGAAGGAAGTCTAGATTTCATGAAAATTTCATCGGATATACAAATTTACTTATCTCATCCAAAAGGTAAACGAATACCCAGACTTATGACTAAAACTTTAGGTTTGATATGATATAAACCGTAAGTTAGTGAGAACATTTATAGAATTATTTATTTATAGAAATTTATTATGTTTGAAGATGCAGCGTTTGACATTCTTACAGTTGCCAGCAGGCAAAATTTTCCAGTGAAACATTGTATAGCCATAAAAGCTTCTAGTTAATAACTGTTTATTAAATGCTCAACATTTAAATTTTTTTATTTTATCATGATAAACATAGGAAAAATTTGAAAAGTTTGATGTACGGGAGGTATCTAAATGCAAACTGCTAAAATTCGTCCGTTGCGTCCTTTTGCGAAGAAAGGCCTAACAAATAGAAAATTGCTGTCAATCCATGTGATAGAATTTTTTTATTTTTTTTGCAATTTATAACAGTATATTAATTATCAGTGTAAAAAAGTTAGTCATTTAGAAACACTAAAAATTTCTTAAAAAATATTAGATATGTTTCGATGGCATCAAATTTTACTAATATTCTTATCATTAGCGTAATTAATCAAAGATATGTCTAACATCATATGCCACACAATTTCTCTAAATCTCCTAACTCTACACGAGGGTCCACCAACGGCAGAGTGGTAAATTCACTCTGCAGCTGATGGGCAGAGCGGTTCGATATTTCAAATCTCTGCAAACGGCTGGTTGCATGGGTATTTTTGGGATTTTCTCCATCTGCAAAGTGTACTAGCCAGCCTCCCTCAGAAAATTCCTTACGAAGGCATCCCTTCCCTTAGGCAGATAGCCCTCGAGTGCTTTACCATAATCAAATAAAACCAAACCAATCTAACCTTGCTCAATTTAAGAAAAGGGATCATTTTCTTCTTCATATTACTTTTAGAACCGTTTTATTTTGAAAATTCTTGCATGTAAATTTCTTTACAAAGAGTCAACGGCTTTTCGTAAAAATTTTCTTCGCTCTTCTATAATTTACTTGCATTTCGCTTTGATTCTTTCTCACCAATCTTATTTTATATCTATTATTTTTATCATAAACGTATCAAATTATTAATATAACATTTTCTGTCTCTCATGCTTGCAATTTAAAAATATATTCAATTCTTTTGCGTAGACATTGCTGGCAGCAAGAAATAATTTTATTTATTTTTAATTTTATAGCAAAAGTTGTTATTTCGCCTTCTGTCTTATAACAGCGGCTGATGATTTCTACTCAAACATCGAAATTTTATTATAGGATATACTATTTAAATGGAAAGAGTGGGTAATCTCAGATCAACAGATGAGTCAATAATTATTATGTAGTCAACAGTAACGTTGTCAATGATAGATGTAATCAATAATTATTATCTAGACATTGTTTATCATCGTTCAAGAAGCTCTTGAAACATTTCCTAAATTTTGAATTTTCACAATCCTTCTCCAAAATAATTATTGTTCAATGAATAGAGAGAGAATCGTAATTTAAAGTTTAATGAAGAAAAGGCACAAGAGTTGAACTTTGAAAGATTAGCTTAGTTCAAAACATTTCAAAACTGATTGTTTACTAATTCAAACATGATTACTAATGAATTCAATTTAATTTTTTTCTTATGAAAACCAGCTATATTTATGCATTAATATCATTAATATAATTATATAAGTGTTTGTATCTATGGTAATAAAATCCTTTCAGAACTATCAGTATGCTGCCATTAGTCCGGACTTGCAAATTAATACCTATATACCCTTTCCAGAATTTAGTATTTATCGGGTCCATAGTTTGGATTCAATAGTTTTCAAAAATTCTTCTACAAATGATACATTAAATATCTTGACGTTCTTCTTAAATTGGGTGATTCTGAATGTTTTGCTTTCAGTTATTTACAGTTAGTAGTCTTATTTTTGGTAAGTGTTTCATTATTATGTTAAGATAACTCTAAAATCTGTTGCATTCTATTTCTAGTCTAACTAGTTTAGAGAAAGTTGTATTAAAACATACAGCCTTAGTATAATTAGAAAATCTTATTTTAGGATTTCTTCGCATTCATATAAGCAGTTTCCGAAGGTAAATGAAAAAAATGAGAAATATCCTACCAAGCAAATAGATAGCTGAATCTTATGTGTTATGCGTGGCTGGGAGCTTAAAACTACAGAGTCATTAGGATTTTTTGATGCGGGTGACGTAAAAAATAGGCAATGCTCCCCTGGACTCAAACCTGGCCGAGTGCGTTATGCGTTACCGTTACACCCCGAAGGCATGCAGAAAGGAGGGAGAAAATATCTTATAGAAAATGTTTGGGATTGGGATGACCTTTCACAGCCAGTTCTTTATGACTAGTATGATCGGCTAGAATCCGAACTGGATTTTTCAAAGACAAAAGTCCACCTATCTAACTTCTTACATAATATTTTTACCATTAATTTATGCTATATATAAAGAATTATATTAAATGCATAAGGCATTTAAAATACATTCACCTTTCAATATTATGTTTTAAAAATAATTGTATAAGAAGTTTTTCCCAGGATTTTTAGAGGAAGTCGATTGCCTTTTCATTTATCAACTTCACCGCGAAATGCTTCAGCTATATAGTGCAAAGAATTTTTAAACTATAAACAACATTTGGGCTTGAGAAAGAAATTGATTACTGGTATTAATATTGAAAGAATATTTGAACTTGAAAGCGAATTCCAAATATTCAAATAAGTGATTTTTATGAACAAATACAATAAAAGTCAACAAAGAATTTCAAGGAAAATACTAGCTAATGACAAATAAGCAAGAATGGAACCAAATAAGAAATCCTAGTTATCCACATTATCTTCAGAACAGAAATGCTGCAAAATGTCTGCAGCCTAACTTTCAATAACTTGACTATTTTGTTCAGAATCTTATATGATTTTTTTTATTATTTAACATAAATTTTTATCTATCATACAGGCTTGTATAACATACAAGCAGTAGGCTTTCAAATCACTGAAATAAGTTTTTCGTAAGGTGTCTTGAACATGACATCTGCAGAAAATTTTACTGGTTGGAGATTCACCAGTAGAGTATAGAATAAAAACACATGAATTATGCATATATTTAAGATTCATTAATACAGAATAAGTTTTTTACTTGATTTCAGCATTGTCATAATCGCCATTACCCCCCTCTCCGCCACGAACGCATATGGTCCTGGATTCTTCTATCATCAACAAGCGTTTCCACGACCAGTGTAAACGAAATACAGATATATTTGAGTTTTTTGATGAATGAATTGTATAAAAATCCAGAAAGCAAGTTATTCATTAGTTCAGTTTTGCTTTGGATAAAAGCGATTAAATCAAGAAAATCGTTGAGAAATCAGAAGGTGCTTTACGAATAAAAAACCGGTTGCGAAAAAAGAGAGCGTCTGATAAAAACATCTCATTCCTTTCATCTTGGCTAAAAAGGGGAGAAACTGGAACAAGCATCGAAGCCTTCTTTGTGGGAAAAAAATTACCGTGCTCACTTCTGGGAAAGTTCTCGTCCCTAGTATTTATAGCATCTTCGGCATCTCACAGAGGCTTAGAGGCTAATAACAAAAAAAATTGCAGTTATTCAAAGCAAAACTGAGTATCTACAGAAAGAGAGTTAATAGGCTTCTCTGAGCAGCTTTAGGTCTGCAGGTCAGCGCCGTGTGCGGGTGAAGATGACCTACCTACCTATGGCCTAGACCTACTTAACAGCGAAACGGCTAATGTTGTTACATCTGTCTATGTCGGTGTGATACGTCACACAGATCCCCCATTATTGTCATGTTTCTATGTGGCGATGAAAAGATCCCGATTGGCTTCGTTGCCCACGTCCTTTATAGTCAGAAGGTGCATGCGAGTGTAGTCCCGTGAAGGTTAAGATGGTTATATCGTGTTCTAGTGATTTCCGCCTACTGTTCGGTCTGGATCATTTCAACAATAGTAACGGAAACAACAAATTTTGAAGGGTGAAAAATTAGAGATTTAAAGGATTAATCCCATCTCGAAACAGATTTTAGAATGCTCTCTTTATTCATAATAGTCTGAGAGCAAATTTGTCAATTAAACTGCAAACAAAGAAAGGATATTATTCTCATTATATACAAACAATAATGTATAATATGCAAGACATATTATTAAAGTCATGTAAAATCATATTCTGAGGAATGTAAAACTTGAAAACAAGATTCAATGAAATCATTGCTTACTAAGCACTGCTCTACGATATAAGTGTGGAAACCGAAAAGAAATGAGCTTTCGCAATTTTCTCATAAGATTTACACTCCAAGAATATTTTAAAAGTTTGCATTATTGAAAAAATGAAAATTTTCAAAACTGCATACGTCCGGTTGTGATTTTAAAGCAAATTCGTATGACTTTAAATAAATTCTGCTGTTAGTATTACGCTAAATTCAAAAATTAAGTCCAGACTTTAATCTAAGTCATATCTGTTGAAGAGGGAAAGATGTTCATAACTTCTGTTCTCATGCCAGATTACAGAGACAGTAAGTTATTTCGAAGCAGGAAAGATGAAAAACGAACAACGCCCTCTCCGGAAATCGAACCACGGACCTCTGGAATACGCGCCCAACGATATGATCACTATACTACGAAGGCTTGCTAAGAAGGAGGGAGATATATCTTATATATTCCTCCTATTAAAGGGCGACTGGGGTTTTAGGGGACCCAATCCCCAAATCCTGAGGTGTGGAGAATCATCATCCACCACCCTTTCAGTTAGGGCGCCTCTGTAGAGACATTATGTTATTCAGAAGCGGGAAAGATGAAAAATGAGCAACGCCGTCAGCGGGAATCGAACCACGGACCACTGGAATACGCGCCCAGCGTGCTGACCACTACACTACGAAGGCGGGAGAACTACCTTATAAGATGAAACTCTCTTACAGTTTTCTTTCTAATAGACACTTCTAAAATCGCCAGTAATCTCCTGTATTCTTGTTTCCAACATTCATTCTTTTTTTCGGATTTCTGAAAATTTTTCTGATATATATTTTTAAAAAGTTTATATTTTTTAAGCACGTGAAGTTATTAATTAATACATTGAACTTCCGAAAATATGTTCAGTCCCCTATAATGGAAAAAAAATTAGTAGTAAAATATTTTATCTTTTATGTCTCTTGAAGCTGCATGTTGCTTTTCTGTTGAAATTTTCGTAACCTTTAAATTTAGACGAAGTTGAACCTAAGACTGACATTGAATTTACTAAAATTTCTATTCATTTCAATTAAAATTTACAGCGTCCATCTCTCTCCCAAGTAAAAACTTTCAAAAGAATAGCTTTGTCCCAGGAATAAGAAAAACTCGTTTTCTTTTATCTTGAATTTCAGAATATTTCTATAAAACTAATGTGAATTTAAAATAGAATTTTCCTACATTTAAATTCCAAACTGGTATGCCTTTCTCAATATATTTTGTACATGAGTTTAATCTTTTGTTCAATTATAATACAAATAAAATTCATGTCTTTTAATTAGGAATTTCAAACTTTTATTAGTTAAGGTAATGCTTCTTAAGTCGTGCAGCACGAACATATTTACAATTATAATGATTAATATCTAAGAGTCTAAAGTGTGCGTGTGATTATGGCAAAGCCTCAAGGGCTATCTGCCTAAAGGGAGGGATGCCTTCGTGGAGGACTTTCTAAGGGACACTGTATAGAATAGTACACGTTACACGTGGGGGAAAAACCACGAAAACGCCCATGCAGCCAGCCCGTTCGCGGGATTCGAACCTCGGACCGAACTACCAGTGTTCAGCGACTTTACCGCTCGACTGCTGGTGGGCCCTAAGAGTATAAAGAATTGAATGCATTGTATGATCGTGAAATTTATTGCTACTCCCTTAGTTACTGTTCTTATGTGAATGCATCTAATATTCACTGAAGACATTATAGATCCTGTAGGGCTATTTTATTTAAAATAAATTTACATTGCATGAACTGGCTGCATCTAAGAAAATGTTGCTAAAATACCAAATTTTGCTTCCTTTTTTTGATATAAGAAAATGCTTTTCTAAAAAAATCTTTACTTAATAACTTTCTACCAAGCTGAATTCGTTATGTTTAACCTTCCAGCATTTTATTGAAAAAGGTAATAAAATATGTAAAGTGAATGTGCTTTTTGATATCAGAAAATTATCTTATCATTTTGTGCTTTTTCAATCCATACAGTCGCTTTTTTGTAGATATCCATTAAAAGAATAATCTATCTAAAACTTTCACGTTTGCTCTTTGCTTTAAATAGCCTAAAGCCTTTTAATGAAAGTAAGTATTTTAAAATTCGATTTATCTACGCTTTGTGGTCATGGTTCTGGTTTCTGAATACAAATATATCCTTAAAAAACGATGCCTGTGATTCCGAAGAAGTTCGTCATACGGAATGTCAAATAAGGAAGCTGTAACCTTGAACGTGAAATGACGGATTGCTAAGCTGAGGAAATCTATACTGAATATTTTCGATTTCTTTACGTGTAAGGCTTATCTCTCGAATTTCCTGAAATTCAGACGCTAAAGATTAAATATGGGATTTAAACAAGATAAAAGTGCTTACAGTATTTAAAAAATATATCTTATAAATGCAATATTTAATCTTTGCCGTTAGCTTTCCTTAAGTGAAAGTCTGATAAACCCAAAGAACTCGTGCCAAAGAACCGCCGTGCCAAAGAACTCTTTGCCTGTTCTTTGAATATAAGTAAATAAGTCAGTAAAATACATAAATTAATTAAATCAAGATGTATTATACTTTATAGATTAAGGACAACTCACCGAAATAATTTTTCAAGCATTAAAATGTTCATTAATTCACGTTGGAGGAATGCTGTATCAAAAATGCAAACTTTCTTAAGGGAAATACTACGAGAACCAAATTTACATTCCATCTTTGAATTAAAAAGAATGTATAGGAATAACAAATAAGTCATAGTTGCATTATTCAGTTTCATTTTGATCTTTATTTCTGTTTTTATTAAATAAAAATTGCACCTTTTCAATAAATTTTATTTTCCACTTTTTCTTCACTTTTTGTATTATCAGCAGTAAGATATCTGCAAAATACCTTACACCTTACTAAAATTCAATACTTAAGCAGTTTAAATATCACAACAATTATAACTTTCACCATTTCCTACGCCTTCTTCTCCCCAAATGCTTAAAACCCAAGTGAAAATAAAAATGAATGGATTGAGAAAATTACCTTAGATATAAGAAAGATGAAATTTACAAGACGGAGTTACAAGAAGAAATGCAAGAAGCAATTTTCAAATGTATACTAAGGCTGTTCACATATTTTTAGACGATTATCATTGTATTTACAAAAAAAATTGTGTTTTAAATGTTCCGTTTGATAATGGTTAATTTTCATTACTTTTCTACACCGTAATTTTTAAGACAAAAGAGGGTTTTTTTAGTACCGGAAGAAGTATTTCATCCCATTCATCTTGAACAGCTATCGAAGTTGAAGGAGGGCTGTAGGTCGATTTCTGGGCAATCCACTTTTAGAAGTCTAAAAGCGCAAAAAATCCGTGGATGATACATCAAGAGATTTAGTAGGGATATGAGTGAAGAATATGCTCTTCATACACGTTTCTTGTTCAGTTATTTTCAGGAAATTAACAGTGAATTTTGACGTGCTGCTACTTGCTTTGTTTTGATGTAGTTCTACTATTGGTAAAGAAAAAGTATTTCATATTTCAAAACTGGGTTTAAAATATGTTCCTGATAATATGTAGAGATGACCTTAACTGTTTTCTGCACTCCCTTTAATTTTTATTTGTCGTTATATCAACAACCAGCAGCAATCATAAATTGAAGATTGATTTTCTGTCATTTGGCAAATTTATAATGCATTTTGACCTAATTTAGCTACTTTATACTTCAGTCTTAAAAATGTTCATTTTATAATACTTTGATATACCATCAATAAATTTTATTAAACAACAAGATAAATAACAAGATTGTTGATAATATTAAACGATGTATTTTCTATGACTTTGTATACAAACGTGCGGGACTTACTACAATAGAATCACAACGTTACTTGCGATCACATTAAGTAGCGTCTACTGTTGCATTTTTGTATTCATACCGCACTGTATCAGTCAGATAATTGAAAGAGCATACGCTTACTTATCCCTTGTAAATGTTTATCGTTTGAGGGTCATAAGTATTGTCTTTCAGGAGATCTCGATTAATGCTATTGTTCCTATATATTCGTCAAGTTGCCACGTGACTCGACTCAAACGTTGCTTTTCGAGTTGAGACGCTCCTTCTGTAAAACAGCACGTGACACAAAAGGGCCAGCATTGGTTTCTCTGTCTTCAACAATAAGAAATGTAGTGATTAAAAAAATCTGCTTTCAGTTTTCAGAATTTCTCGTATTGTCTAAAGGGAATGCGAAATTTTTATTCAACCACAGAAGCATAGCTTGATCTCGAAAAATATTCCACTTCCAATCCTATTATAACAAAGAAGGAAATAGTGTTTAAAATCTTATTTTTTAACTACTATAATTCAGAAGCTTATATTTGCATATGGTAAAAGTTTTAATGATTTGCAGAGAAACTAAGTGAAATAAAAAAAATAATTTAAACTGAGTAAATTAATAATAGCTGGACATCTTAAGTAGATAATGTATTCTAAACACTACTGTTCGCAGTCGGATAATATTTTACCCAAATTTTGACTTCTAAACCATTCAGAGCGTTCTTGACAGGATGGACATTGCCTATGAATGTGTTTGTTTCCAGACGGAATCGCGTTTCTATGTGATATATAGTATCGATTCGGGATATTTCTTCGATATTCAAAGTTAGTTAAGCAACAAAGCTGAAAAGTCCTAACCGGCGGTACAGCTGGCTTAACTGAGAGTCTCCAGTATTTCTTTCCTTGTTGCTCAAGTATTGGGTGTATTTTGTTGCTACTGGGAAAGTAAGATATACATTCATTAACTAGTATCAATACCAGTTTTATTCATTAACTAACAGAAATGTTGCATGGATAACAAAATTTCCTACTAATGTTGCAGTTACAGAACAAGAAATTCCTTTAAATTCCTTTCGTCTGGAGCTCTTCTGAAACTGATGTTCCTCTGAAAAACTGAGAAATACCAAAACTAGTTGGTTGTAGCTTTTCCTTCTGGATAAAACGCATCTTAAAAACTAAAACTGATTATTTAGTTTTGTATTTAAACTATATTTAAAATCTCATTTAAAAATCTTTATTCCTTACCGTTGCACTTTTTGTATTATATTTTTTCGTAGTTTAAACTGAATTTAAGGATGCTTGTTATTTAGTTTAAATAAGAGTATGAAATCCTTGCTAATCGACACTTAGAAGAATTCAATAAATTATATATGCTTGGCGTACTGTATATGTTCTCTTTGGACTAACTCAGAAATTAACTCAAAATAAGAACAGAACATAGTGAGTCTTCTTTTAACAATCAGTACTGTTTATTTTGCCCGAGGGATTTAATATCTATTTATTGCCTCCTACGAAATCATTCAAAAAGTCTCATGGATCTATGCCGATTCTCTTTCTATCACGCTTTTGCATGTGCTTCCGCAGACAAGGAAAAATTGTCCACATTGCAGCCATATGTAATTTACAGTGACACAGAAATTTTCAACGATAGCGAGAATTTCATGTTCTAGTTGTTATTCTATTGCTTTGCCTAAAGGGAATATTAATTGGAACTTAGAAAATGCCCTTAGGATGTATCCGTATGGGAAGAGGAGGTTCATAGCTCTCTTCTTTGATTTGGTGGCAATGAGGCATGATGCGGGTGTGTGTGGAACACAGTAATGATTTTTCAAGGTCATTTTTTTCCGCTGTTTAAAATTGAATAGTATCATAAGACGACAATAAAGCAGGGAATCTGCATGTGTATTTTTGTTAAGATCTAGCAATACATGTATGTTGAACAAGATATTTAAATTTCATGCAGTTTTTTTACAACTTCCCCTAGTTTTACCTGTGGAAGTTTTACTGTGTTATTTCTTTCTGTTTGTCTAAATTCTAACATGGGGACTTCACCTTATAGCTAGCTAAATAATTGCATTAAAAAGAATAAATATTTAAATGAACTATTAAATGAATAAATATATTATTATTTGTTAACGTTGCATTAAAAATTCCAGATATATGTAATCAATGCCCTCCTTAATAGTACCTGACAAATGCCTTGCTCAACAAGGCCTAGAGAGCCAGGAGTCAATTTCCTCAGATCTTATAATTCTCAAAGAGTGCATTGATCATCGACGAAATTGGGCATCGACAGACAACGGAATAACACTGTGCATAAAAGTTTAGCCTGTATAAATCGGGCCCTAAGTCTCGTTGAAAGCAATAGAAGAAATTAATTTTGTTACATTTTTGTCATTTATGGAGATGCAAAAAAAGATGTTCTTTATGCCAGTTTAGTGTTTCAGCAGTGACCAAGATGCTATAGTGGTTTAGGAGAGCCTACTACGGTACCGAACGTTCCGGGTTCGAATCCCCGAGGAGATATGGATGTTTGAAAATGTATAGTGTCGGTGCGGCATGGTGGCACTCTAAATATGCGGCGGGCGATCCTCCTCTTATGTGGATTGGTGGGAGACTCCGGACCTCCCCCCCCCGAGGAGCTCTTCCTCAAAATTGGGGGTGGAAAATATAAGTTCAACCTTCTCTTCTCTCTGACAACCATTATTGTTCCATGTAATATGGACACTACAACAAAAACAACAGCAGTGTTTCAGCATAAACGTGTAAGCGTCATTATGTAAAAGCAGAGTATCTGCATAATAATCTCGTACATTTACCCAAATTTAGCGATTTTCATAAAGGAACTAGCATCGTTATAAGTGAAACGGTTTTGCATAAAGAAGCCATAGTTTTTATTTATCATTTGCTTAAATTAAACTGAAGAAAACTAAAATCGTACTTGCATATTGCTGGGCTGCCATGTAAGTGCGTCAGTATGAAAGTTGCTGAAGCCAAGCTATAAACTAAGCCGTAATAAATATCTTAGGAGCTACAGAGGCACCGTTGTAAAGGTTTTTAACCTCCGTGTTTTAGTTTGATAAATATTATTAGCTTTCGTTGATGTTGTTGGCATCGTTTTGAAGAAATATGCTACATCGATGTGCGAAGATGTGACATAACTAAAAAAACACATTTACGTAAAAAAAATGCTCATCTATAAATCCATAATACAATCAGCCTTATTTTATTATTTACAGTGCTTTTTTTCCGATGATTCCTTCTTTTCATTGCAGCGATCAATGATAGTCGTATTTGAGTGTAGGTATCGAAACACCAAACATGTTAAGCTCGCATCTTCATCATTATACCGGCCTTAACACCTGAGTTGATAATATAAGGGGCCAATTTATATGTATCCATTTCACCTCTTTTTATCCGGTATTTTGATCAACCATAATTGCATTACTGAGGCTTTGATATCTTCCATGTGCCGTATCTTCGGAGCTTCCGTCGCTCCACCTTTTAACAGGGCAGCGCGAAACCGTATGTTATTGATTATAGCCTATTTCTCTTCAATATATTATTATTCGACATCTGCCGCCTTGGCCAGCGCTATCTTCAGATATCTCACTAAATATGTTTGGTCAGTGGCTGTAGAGAGTCTAACACAGCAACATCCCCCCTCCAGTGCGATAGATGAATCCTAGAGTAGAACTGAAGTAGCATGAACAGGAAAAACCTTAACTGCCATTCAAAATTCCTTTCTCAAACGAATCCGAAGGATATACAGACTCCTTTTTTAGCCAAAGAATAAATGAGAAAGGAATCAAATAAACAATGGATGCAGTTACGGCTATTGTAGTGTGTGCGGCTATTGTTACTAGAGGTAAATGGTCGTGTTGCTGATTTTTCCATATTCTGTATTTCACAATTACCTCAAATTTTAACCATTTCATTCCCCTTTATAGTTTATTTGTAAATTAAATATCAACCTGTTAACTGCTGTCTTTTATGTTAAGAATATAATGGTGTCCAATTTATTGACCAAATAAAATGGTGATCAATAAAATAGTGGTCAATTTAATGACCAAATAAAACGGTTGTCAATAAAATAGTGACCAATTTATCGAAAAGCAATGTATTAATTAATCAGTTGCAATTTCTCTGCAATCGCATAAAGATGTCGACGTAGATGATAGCTACAAACTGTTTTTAATGGCTGTAAACCTTAAGCTTATTATATTTATTATTCTTCAGTTTGTATATTTCTTGAGAAATATATGCAACTCTGAAAGAAAGAACAGTGCAACAGAAATTTTTAATTGGGTAGTTTTAAAACAAAGCTTAAATTTAGAATTGTCTTTTCACTTTGATTTTATTTATTCAAGATCGAGACATTAAATAAAACATCTTCAAGTTTTTATCGCTATCAATTGTTCAGAAGTAGATATTAGTTCATTTTTCTTAAAGAAAGTAGCAATTTATTTAAACTTAATTTTGTAAATTTTCATTACTGAGATTTAGGCACATATCATTTGAAATAAGTATTCCACTTATCTTCAACACTTCAGTTCTTTTCTAGAGTTAAGTATCAGATCATGAAGATTTAGATCGGTTCTCGAAAGCAGAGTTTGTACTTTAATTCTTTAAGAAAACTGAGTTTGTACTTTAATTCTTTAAGAAAAATTAATCTGCCTGTTAAAAATTTAAGTGCTTTAACTTAATTATTTAAAAAATTATCTAACCTTATAATTTTACCTAACCTTAGAGATCTTGCCGAACGTTCAGAATCGGGAGGAGGGAATTTTTAAATATTACATTACTGTAAATGTTAGTTCTAGTAAAATTTCCCCGGAATATTAAAGAGATTAAATGCCTGAAGATAGGCAACTTTCCTTTGCCAACTCATCTGCAATGTGACTCTGCGAAATGTTATAACATGAAGGAAGCCAATGAAAATAAATATTAGTATATATCGATGTACTAATTTTCTGGCCTTTTTAAAGAAAGTGAAAAGTTAAACTGCAAAATGAAATATAAATTTAATAAAATAAAACTTCAATTCACGCACGAAGCATTTTAGAATACATCAAGTAATAAATTTTCGAACTTTTAAAATGCTTTCTTCAACTATTTTTCTAAAAACACTTTTAAATTTTGTTATTTGTTTTCTTTATCGCATTTTTTATTAAAACAGAAAATTTTAGGGGATACCTTTTTGAGATGACATTGAGTTTATTACGTAAATTATTTGCACTGTATTCTGAAAACTATAACTTGATTGAGATTGTCCATCATTTTCAGTATTTTAATATGCAAGGCTGATTGTTGAGGATAAATAAAGTTCGATCTTCATTAAGAAATCTTGAGATGTTACTCTCGTCAATTGTTTCATTATCATTCAATCTCTGGCCCTTAAAGACATTTTTATCTTAGATTTCTATACCACTGTCTTTTAAAGAACAAATAAACAAACTGCTTTCATTCTTTCTTGAGGTAATTAGAAGCTATATGATATCCATAGCGGTAGATAACGGAAAACGGAATGCACGGTACAAATCCTCTCCAGGTCGCGCCATTTCTCTGAAGGCCCCATTTAGTCCAAGCGGGTCAGTTGGACTTCAATCTCACGAGCAGGTGTGGTACTGAATTTCACTGTTCATCTGATACCACTTAACCGTGACCGTAACATAAACAATAAGCCACAGTTTGCAACAGAAGAGAGGTAATTTTTAGATGGGTTACTTTGATCGAGAATGTTTATTACAGAAATGTTGAAACAGATGAGTTAAATATGTACTTTCGGGTAAATATGTAAACACAAAATAAAGTCACGTTCTTATATATTTTTAGGATGCAAAATAACATGCAACTGTTTTATCCTTGTGCCTATTACCTATTTTATGCATAGATTTTAAAATATGTACGTAAGATCTGAATTTACGTGTCATATTCAGATCTAGAAATCCATCTAGTTCCCAAATTGCTCTGACTCCATTCTGCATTACCTCACATTTTAATTCTCAGAGATAGGTTTCTATCACTGAAATGTGATATATTTTTCGTCTTTCTGTCTTTCTCTAATCATTCAACATATTTACTAAAGACAACTTTGAGTATAATTACAAACGACACTTATATAAAAATACAATTCAAAGGAATTATTTTATTATTATTTTATGCGATAACTGATTAAAACAAACATAACCAAAATGAACACCTAAATGTTTTCTTGTTTTAAAAACTGCAGCTTTAACTAACTTATTAAAGATTTTGCGTGGCATCCCAAACTGCTGGAGGGAATAAAAAGAGATACCTGTCATTGAAAAATGTGTTCCTTCATGGCACCTCTGTGATTCAACTAGTGTGTGTATTGTGTGCAAAAATAGTATGTGCATCTGTATCTGCTTGCTATCCTGAAAATCGAATTAGGTACTTCAAAATATTTTTCGTAGAAAAATCTATTCTTTTTTCAACAGAAAAGGAAATTGTAAGAGATTTGTATTAAGAACTTACTTTCGTTTGACGACACACAAAAATCTTACCAAACCAGCAGTTTGGTTTGCTGATCTTTCAGATTATCAGTGAATAGCTGAAACATTTGGTTATCAGCATAACCCTTCTCTTCTATCTAATAACTGTGATATTATGTGAAATTACAATTTAATCTCAATTTATTGTTTTTAAATTGAATGAAAATAAAAAACATAAATATGAATACGAGCCAATTGTATGTCGGGAAAATATTGAACATAGTTAATGAATATTATATTGTAAACAAATAATATTTATTGCCATTAACAGGAATACAATACATCAAAAATTGCTTTTTAAGTGTAAAAGCAAAAATTGTCCTTATGTTTTTGGCCTAATTTTGCATCAAATGAAAATGGAACTTTCGTGCCTTAAAACTCTTTCACGGCCTGCTTTGCTCCAATTTTGTGTATATAAATCCCTTCTGTAAAATTTTGTAATTCTCAGTTAAATTCGGCATTATCTTCTCTTCCCTTTTATCCTTATCTTCCATATCCGACTCAAACTGAAAACTAAATCTTGGAAATTCTGAAAATTTGAATCCTGCAGCTTGGAAAGTCAAGTTATTGCAACATGTAGAAGTGACACTAATAATGCGTATGTAGAGCTGAAGGCCACTACGTGCGAAGCGGAATTGCGTTCTAAAATTTCTAAGCCCAAAGAAAAAGTAACCCAAATAAAAAATAAATACTTGGTTTAAATTTTTTTAGCATTATCGTAGGTGCTATTAGTCTCAATGTTCCTCACTTTTTGCTCGAATCACATTTATGTCATTTACGCTTTTTTTTTTTTTTTTTTTTTTTTTTTTTTTTTTTTGTTACTGTCATATGTTATCGCAGTGATTTTTAAAAGAAATAAAATGTGCGTTTACAAATTTTTAGAAGGATTTCGATAAAGAGTTTTTTTTTTAAAAAAGCAAATACACTCATGTCCATAAATTAAGGATAATGCAAAATCAGGCAAAGGAAGTGTTGGAAGCAAAACAAATTTGACTTATTTGTAAAGCTTATTTAATAAACAAAAGGTAAAGAGCAAAAAAAGGATGCTATATGTTTGATATTATTAAAAAAGCGATTTTTTTCTCCCTGGAGCATATTACAAAAAAAAAAACCTATTTACAAAAAACCAATATTACATGGTTGACATGATTGTTAATACATTGTATGTCTCCCAGACGATGCAATACAGTCCGTACAACGACTAGGCATGCTGAGTATCAAATTATCGATCTGATCTTGGGGGATATTACACCACTCAAAAAGCAATGCTCTCCGAAGTTCCGATAGACATGTAGGAGGAGGCTGACGGGCTGCAAGCTGCAACTCGTCGGCCAAGCGTATCCCACACGTGCTCTATTGGATTCAAGTCCGGTGAGAGTGTTAGCCAGTCCATACGGGTGTTATCCTCCGATTGAAGGCATTCGCTTACGATGTTTGCACGGTGAGGACGGACGTTGTCATCCATAAACACAAATTGTGCGCCAATGGCGCTTCGAAACGAATGTACATGTTGTTCCAGAATGATGTCCCGATAGATTTGGTTTATCATGGTTCGAATATGAACATGCAAGTCAGTTCTGGAACCCAGAATAATTCCACCCCAAACCAGCACTCCTGCACCACCGTAACGGTGTCGTTCAATGATGTTTTCTTGGTGGTAACGGGTACCTGGAGCTCTCCATACGAAAGTCTGGCTAGAATCAGACTGCAAGCTAAACTTGGACTCGTCGGAAAACATCACACAAGCCCACTGTTGCGGTGTCCACAATGCATGCTCTCTACTCCAGGCTAACCACAGGCGACAGTGAGTTGCAGTAAGTGGAACGCATCTGACAGGTCTACGAGCATATAGACCAATCTGCCTTAAGCGTCTGTACACGGTCTGCCTTGAAATTGTCGTACCAGTGGCTGAAGAGAGCTGACGAGACAGGTCTGAGGTTGTGCTTCGCCTGTTTCTTTTGTCAGTAACTGCCAAATACCGGTCCTCATTCGGCGTTGTAACTCTGGGGCGACCTGTGCTGCAACGTCTACTCACATTACCATCATCTTGGAATCGTTGCCAAAGCCTGGAGATGACACTCTGGGCAATTCCAAGTTCGTCTGATACTTCCAGTTGGATCCACCCACATTCCAGACGGCCGATAATTCTACCACGTAAAAAATCATCCAAATGCGTCCTTTGTGTCATAACTATTCGGTTATTGCACTGAAATCTTATAAAGCGCCTGCGAACAATTTTACTTCTTTGCCTGTATTCCTTATATTCACTCTCTTACACTCTCGTCATTGTGACGTACCATCGGTGTCATCTGGTTAGTTCCTGAAATTTGCATATGATTCTTGAAGATGTGTGTAGTGATTTTACAGGTGATATATTTATTTTAGAGTTCGATTTCCGCATGACTCCGAATTATCCTTAATTTATGGACATGAGTGTATTTCGGGATACAAATTTCTCACAACAGCTTATTATTTGAAACGAAAAATGTCATTAGCTACTTTTATTTTTTTTTTCAAAATATCACATGTCACAATATGGATTGAAGGATCTGTTTTTCATCTTTTCGAAGAGAAATATTCTGTTCCTTAATTCAGCACGTTGTGAAATGCATGGTGTTAAAATCTTTAAATTCAAAATAAGCAACAGCATTAACCTTAAAGGAAAAAATCGTTAATCATTACTTCTACGTGGATAGAAGACTCCAAAGGAATACCTGAGAAAGATACGCATTCTTCCTAATGTTTTCAAAGTTAATTCGTTGGTAACAAGAAAAACTCCGCTGACTCAGAAATCAGTTGATAGTTTTTAAATACATCTGTAACAACAATAAGTAAATAAAAACCAATATTTACTCTTTAAAAAATCTAAAAATGATAATGTTCCCCAGTTTTTTTCCCAAGTCATGTGGCTCAACCAAGAAGGGTTCTTTGAATCCTGTATAAAAACTATTTAGTAGAAGATAAATGAAAATACATTCATTATAACCTTTGATGTAGCGTAGGTTTTCCTAAATGACTGCAACCAGTTTGGTATCGAAAATGAAGAGTAAAAGTGTACAAACCTGGTACAATGAAAGAAAGTTTCAATAACGGGTTTATAATTGTTGCAGGGTTCTCTTACATTAGAAGATTAAAAATGAGAAGAGTGGGAAAAAATATTAAAATCAACTCAAATTATAATCAAGAGAAAGTGTTATGTCCGAAATTTACAGAAGACATTTCATTTCCAGTAATTTTCAAAGAGTGAAACTTCATCAAGAAAAAGCAAAAAGTATAATGTGAAATGTATCACTGCATTCCTTAAAAAAATGAAGAGTTTCCTGCGAACATATTCCTTTGAATATATTCCTGCGAAGTTCCTTAATATTTCACCTACAGAATATTGGGCTTTTGGTCTTTTGAAAAGATCGCTTCCTAAGCACAAACCCATCACGATTTATAAACTCTGGAAAGTAATGGAAGATGAATGTAAATCAATAACTCTGGGAATTTTACGAAATGCCCTTCTATCATGGAAATCACGATGCGAACTCATACTCCAGAAAAACGGCTATTAGATCAAACATTTAAAAATACGCTTTACAGTTTAAACATAAATTAAACAGCTCGAAACCTTTCAAAAAATGTTTAAACATCCTATGTAATATAGCGAATATAAGAAAAAATCTGCATGGAAATGCTTAACACGCTATATGAATATAACCTGTTTTTAAATATTTTGAGATTTTTCAGTTGCATTTTATGTGGCGTAATTGCGAGGAAAGAAACGCTTTGTAAATTAAGATAAAAAGCCAAAAGCTAATAATAAGAAGACAAATAACAGTTATGTATGTCATCTTATTAAGAAAACTCACATTGATATGATGAACTGAGAAAAAGACAAAAAAAATTTAGTTGCAACACTTAACATTATATCGAGAACTATAAACATTAAAAATTCTGTAATTATATTGTTGAATTTTATGTGGCATAAGTGTGAAGAAAGCAATGTTTAATAACGGAGTTAAAAAAATAATTTGTGGTAGCAGGAGTGAGTCCAAGAGCAGATTAATAAGCTGTGAGCTCAGAGAAAGCATTAAAAAACTTAACAAACTCACTAATACGAAGTTAAAATATGAATCCTTTTAGATTTTCTTTGCTTTACTTTTTTCTCCAGACCAATTAGGAAGTAAATACTGCGTCAAAAATGCGATTAAGGAAAGATTAATGTGGGAAAACAGTAGTTCAGTCAGAAAAAATAGGGATGCGCACAAAAAAATAACGGTACTTATACAGACTTTATTTTGGAACAGAAAATGGCGAATGGTTGTAAGCTTCTGAAATATCTACATAAATTGTCATATAATGACTACATAATACTATATACTGTCATATAATATTTACATAATACTAGTAATTTTTATTTCTGCTTTATGACTCTTAATGCAATTTGTAAACACGAATGGTAAGAATATGTCTCTTAATTATTAAAACAGTTATCTATCTTCAATAACATTCAGCCATTTCTAAGCAGAAAAATGCTATGAATGCAGTTGTCTTCATAAAAGAAGCTATATTAATATCAGCAGATGGTTGCGATTTAACATTAATATAGAAATTTAAAATTGCTTTAAAAAATTATACTGATTTAATATGTTTCATTTTATGAATTCTAGCAAGTTTTAAACATAAATAACATATGCTTAAATAATGAAGAATAACATATGCAGTACAAAAACTAAAATTCGAATTAATGTATATTTCAGGAATTAAAACATTTTTTATAATATTTTTAATGAAAAGAAGTAAAATATTTTAAAAATATAATCAATATACTTTAACAGTCATTCATTTATAAATGCATATATGTATATTAAATGAAAACCATAAAAAATTAACGAATAACATTAGGGAGTTGATCAGGACTTGAAATCACTTTGGTTAAAATGTTATTAATTGCCTCCTTCAGACTACTGCTCCTGTAATTAATTATTCAGCTAGTGTTCGACAAATAATGACAAAATTTATGTGATATTGCATAAATAGATAGAGCAGCATGCTGTCGACAATATCACATCGACAATATGTGATGTGTGCGTACAATACGTGATATTGTCGAGAGCAGCATTCGATTTTTTAGGACGATGGGTTGAATAAAATGCACCTATTCCTTGGCCGCTATTAAAGTTCTGTCTTATCTAAATAGCTCTCTACTTTTGGTATATCTAAAAACACATTTGCAAAAAAAAAAAAAAAAAAAAAAAAAAAAAAAAAAAAAAAAGAAAGGGTAATATTATTTATTTGAAGGGGGAAAAGATTTAGTACAATGACTGCAGCCATTACTCTAAACGTTTTGCTCAAGTATGGACAGAGCTAGAATACCCTCGTCATAAGTGCAAGGCAAAGTTTAAAAATGCTTATTGCGCTTAAAAATGTTCCAAAATGCTGATTGAAATTCATTTTACAGTAAAGCTGTTTACATTAATCATAGATATTAAGACATGGCATTTAAGCTATTTTGAAGGAGAGTCTTGAAAAATGTGCTGTCCCTTTGCCAGGACTCAAACATTTGACCTTTCGAATGCACATCGAGTATGCTTCCAATTATACTACGGAGGCATGCGGAAAAAAGAGAGAAAATACCTTATAGCACTTAGTGAAAATATTCATGCGAAGCAACAAGTTTAAACGAAGTCAGCTCTCAGTTAAATACTACCATATTATACACGTGAGCTGTATATCTATGAACCCTGTATTGTTACAAAAATAGTATGAAAATGCATACGTATTATGAAAACCGCAATCAATTATACTAATGGTACTTTTAAAAAAACATCAAGTGAGCATGGGAAACAGCCTCAAGTACCGCATGCATTTTATATGCATACTATTCGCCACCACACTCTAAAAGCAAGGCAACTTTTTAAAAGGCCTGTTCTTATATTAAGCCCAATATTTAGTTTCGCATCACTTGAAATTATTCGTTTGTTTAATTCTATATAAACGCCTGGACTCATTCACCGGGCCTCCTGAGGAGAAGACATTCCAAACACTTACTATTGAAAATTCGATGACATAACCGGAAGTAATTTTCATCTAACAGTAAATGACCTTTTCAACAGAAGCCAGTATATTTCGAAATAACTTGCTGTTCCACTACAGTAATCTTTTTCGGGATCGCACATGAAAAATTTGCCAAAAACAAGCAATGGAATTTAATAAAAAAAAATGCCCGAAGACCTAACATTGACCCCAGGCCAGCTAGGGAGCCGTGGCATTGCCCTTCATACTGTCATGGGAAATCCACCAACCGTTGAAGAAATCATACAGCTTTAAGAATATAGTCAATATACTTAAAAGCATCCCTGCTGAGAACTTTGTGGAAGTCTGGTGAAAACCAATGTTAATAAAAGCTTGAGGGAAGTAACAAAGTATTACCACACGTTTTGTTACGATTCATTGGGCGACGAGGAAAGTTAAGCGGCTGGGAATACAATTCGATTTCCATTTGATGCAAATTATTCTTCAGTGCATGAAAGGTAAAAAGATCTTCATAAAGCTATGAAGTATTTTCCTGATACAGAAATCTCCCTTTTTATTATTTTACTCAAAGGGCTATCAAAAGCTGGAAACTGTTGAGCGAAGGATTTAAAATATATTTTTAGGATGTGTATACATTTTGGCTGCTGAAAAATAGTTGTTGTCTTGTCCATGTACTTCATGGGAGAATGGTTGCTAGAGCATCAAGAAAGTTGGACCTCTCACCCTGAGGGGGATCCGAGAGTCTCCCGCCTCTCTATTCTACCACAAAATTGCACGAGATAACTTTCGACTCGCCATATATTTAGAGTGCCCTCATTCCGCAAAGATACTATACATTTGCAAACATCCATTCCTTCTCCAGGATTCTAACTCGTGCTCTTCAGTACAGCAGTAGGCTTTCCTAACCACGATACCGTCTGGGCGGCCTGAAAAATAGTAATAAATATAAATGATATGTATTTTCATGCATATTTTGGGTGCTTCATTCATATTTTGTGTGTTTCATACATATTTTGTATTTTTATGCATGTTTTGCTGTTTTTCTAATCGAATATCAAAGGGTGAATATATGCTAATTTTGTCCAATATTAGCTGCACTGTCGTTTATTCTTTGATTGACAGAAGCATTGATTTTGTATCATAGATTTAATGATTCAAAATGTTACGCCTCTATATTCTGAACAATTTGAACTTTTTCTTAGAATATAGCATGTATGCAGTCTGATTTTGCTAGTTGGTAACGCTCTAAAATTGAAATTAAATTAACGATTAACTTGTAGCAGTTAACTGGTAGCAGCGTGTTAAAAAATTATTTATAATTTTAGTCTTTACTATAACTTCTCCTTTCCGTTTCCTCGACCTAAATGTCAATGACATAGAGAGTTTTCCAAACTTAGGATTGTAAGACTGGACGTGTTTCTGTCTTTCGCGGCCACATTGCGTAGTTCTGTCAACTCTAATAAGTCTGAAATTATTTGGCTTTGCGTTTTGGCGCCGACATTTGAAAGAGATACGCCTGTTATTAATGAACCAGTTTAGATTTAAATTAAATAGTTTTTGACTATTAGTCTTCGTTATTTTATTTACGCCGGAGTTTGAAACTAGTTTATGCAAGAGAAAATGAGTCAAACTGGGTAAACTATTGGGAGCCATAAGAAGCGATTTAATCGAATAATTAACTCTGCTTTTGTGACAGTGATGTAAAATTTTAGTGATTTTTTTTAATCCAATTTTCCACTTTCCATTCTAGTTACTTGCAAATACACGGATGCCGTTATATTCAACATCAGTGCCTTCCCAGATTAAGTTAAAATTAGAACTATTTACATAATACTGAAAAAGTTTGATTTCATTAAATGCTTACCACCGGTATCTTTTTATTACCAAAAAACTCTTTTATAAGCGTATAAAATCTAGTTTTCTTAAGGAGCATACACTAAAGACTTTAAAAAGACTGCTGAAGAATTATCTTCTAACCTTTTGAAACACAACAAAAGTCAGAAGAAGGGTGTATAAGACACCTTTATTCCTTAGACCTTTTAATCGAACACAAAATTAGCAATTACCCAGCTTGGGTTTACACAAGCCAAGCACGTCTGGCTTAACAGAAATACGTAACGTTGAACAAATCCAAATGTGATAGATTAGCCTAACGGCTCACAGAATAATTTAACGAGCAGGAAAGGCTTTGGTTTGTAGAAAAACCGGCGAGACAAGCCGAATGGCTAGAAGCACTCAACGCCACAAAATCAAATCGCTAATAAGCACAGCACATCGTGGCCTGGAAAAGGCAGCCACACTCTAACTTGCGAAACTCTTGCTTAAATAGCACATCTTTCTGCCTTAATCTGAATGAACGATCGCTATCTCATTTACATTCTGGCATGAAAAGCGTGGGTGAAAGGAGAGTGATAGAAAAGTACAAAAACTTAAAATTAACTTTTGGTTAAAAGTAAATAGATAAACTTCACACGCTTCTTTCTTTCTGTCCATTTTAATCCATCTTTTAATGTGTAAAAAGTTCTCTAAACTTTAAAGTTAAAAGATGCTTTGTTTTGATCTGTTATTTTAAATACTACTCAAGTTTGTTTCATTTATTATTTGTCAAATGATTTTAATACTATCTTTACGAATATTACTTCATAATAAAATTAAATTTCTTTTAGTAAATTCATCTTATTCACTTTGTCGAAAAGAATAAAATATGAGAACTTAACTGACTATCTTATTTTCAAAATCTGTAAACGTTCAATACCTATACAAATGAAATAAAAGTCTAATAAACGTGAAAATGAGCAGTTTGTGAGACTTTCATATAGTATCTCAAATAATAAAATTTGTACTTTGAATTTACAAACCTGAAGCTCGAAATTAAGCCAGAAATTTCGAAACGCATTTTTGTCTTAAAGTAAAATTTAATGTGATGCTTCAGGAGAACATATTATATTTATTTTTAGTTGCATACGTTCTTCTATTTTTGCCTTTTGAAACGAGATCATAATCATGATTTTTTTTAAATCTCAAAATTGTGTAATCCAATCGTGAAAGAATCGTTTGTGAAATCGTGAAAGAGTATTGAACTGTCACTATACTAGGAATCTCATCCAAGTGGTGAAACTTTCTCATTAGCAAATTGGCTCGCGTAACCTGCACTTGTCCTTGACCATGACAGTTACCTTCCCGCCGATGCGTGACCCATTTCACGAACTAGCTCACGTAGATACATTTCGTGCATTTACTTCCTAGCTTTCATCGTTACTTCTGGTATTCTGTGTTCATCTTTCACCAACTTCTGTAAAATAGCTGTCAATTTTAATACATTTGACAGCAGCTGCCAATTTTAATACATTTGCCAGCTTTTAATAACTCAATGACCTATAAGCCTCTTAATATGAATAATAGGTAAATGGCGTTCTGCTGCAAAATTTGCATATTGATGTTGTCAAAAACATTCAAACAGTTTTGCTTGGGGATTCAAGACAAATATTAAGGATATATTATAAATTTTGTTAAGTTTTCAATTAATTACTCAAGATGTAGTTATTTCTAATGCAGTGATTTCCATTGCGATACAGTTTATAAATGTTTATGTTTTTTGACATAGATCACTGCTTAATTAACTTCTCTCTACAAAGAATACTGAAAACGATATTACAGTACAATTTCTCTGCGATTCAAAATGGATTTCAGGTGATAATACATAGTGAAATTACTGGGTTAATGCAAAAATTCATCCCATTTTTTAGAGATTCAAATTACGGTTGTATTTGATATTATTATGACTAGAGTCATACATGAAGTTATAATGACTAGGTTTTCAGAAAAAAATAAATAAATACGTACCTTTCAGGTAGACAGCATACAAATCAGAGGCAATGCTTGTAAGATAAATTGCTCGCAGAATAATTTCAGATTGTTTAAACTGGCCAAGGATAATGAGCATACTAGATATTGTTTATCGTATGCGTTTGATTGGTACCTAGAACCATCAAATTTTGAATAATGTAATCTTCCACTGAATATGGGCAACTTGAAGCCCTAATTTGGAATTTCAAATTTGTTTTATTGCCGATTTCATATTTTGTAACGTTTTAACGAATTTTTGATTAACAAACTCAACGATTTCACTCAACACTTTAGCCCTAAGATGACGAAACATATATTAAGTGTACGGTATGGATATTTCTGATCATCGTACATGTTGCTGCTGATTATGAAAATATAGGAATGAAGACAGAAGGTGTATAAATAAATCATGTTCCGAATGTCCATCACTGGTTTTTGAGATAAATCGGGAAAAGCCGTATCGAATGCCTACTGAAAAAGTATAGAAATTCCCGGAAAAGAATATCTTGTGACTATGGAAAGTTTAAAATTTCTATATTAAAAGTTTATTAATAGAGAGCAAAAGTGCTAATTATTTATTAATGTTTTAAATAAGCATGTATATTAATATAAATTAAGTCCCCATTTATTTACATAATCTTTTCGTTCCTTCAAACTTTATTTTAATATTTTTGCAACGGTGTGTATATCTAGTTGCGACACATTAATACTTTTATTCCCACTATTTTTTATTTTTAAATTCTACCTTTTACCGACAGTTATAAATCATGTGTCAGTATCAAAGATTTTTTTTAATTCTGAATTTTCAGTGATTATGTTAAATTTATTTCAGGAGCGCTTTATTCAAAATAGAAAATTTCTGTTTTAATGTTCTGTAGAGAAATAAAAAATGGGGAGAAAAAGACTGAGATAAAAAAGATAGAAACGAAAAGCTTTTTTGAAACTTTTGGGTTTTTAGGTGTTTACATTTTTTAACACCTGAAGCACACAACGTTACTTTATTGTATTGATGTTTAATTTTTAATACGAAGAAAATATGACCTCCAAAATAATCGTCACATAAATTCACAAAATTGAAATAATCTTCACATAAATTCAGAAGCGCAGCTCAAAATAGTATTACGAGCTGCTCAGCATAGCGCAGCTCAGAACAATACACCGTATTCAAGTATCATTTAATTCTACTTTAATTCTTCTTCATCAATCTTTATTCAAGCGTTCAAATACTTTTAAATTGAAAAAAAAGAAAATTATTTACTGTTTATTTCATACCAAAAGTTTTGTAAAAAACATTATAATTTCATATTCTTTTCTTTTCTTCTGTATTGGCCCACCAGCGGCCGAGCGATAAAGAACTGATAGTTCGGTCCTAGGTTCGAAACCCGCGAACGGGCTGTCTGCATGGGTGTTTTCGTGGTTTTCCCCATGTGTAACGTGTATACGAGCCAGTTTCCCTTAGAAAGTCCTCCACGAAGGCATCGCTCCCCTTAGGCAGATAGCCCTCGAGGCTTTACCATTATCACACACACACACACTCTTCTGTATTGTTTAAAACTGAGAAAGTAATTAAAACTGTGCACCTGTATTTCTATTGCCAGGTACACGTATTAATACCCTAGATAAAACATGCCGCAGGCTGATTACCGTACTTAATTCTTAAATTTTTTTTTAATTTCTGAAAGATTTCAGATTTTAACGATCACCGAAAACGGTATGTTACGGTTTCTTATGCTTTCGCTGAGCTCGCAGTCTACCAGTCTGCTGTTGGACTCACTCTGCTAATGCATTTCTTTTCGTCTTTTTAGCTTTATTATTAAGCATCATTTCTTTGCACTTATGCCATATACACTTCGACAGCAAAATTACAAACAATTTAACAACAACACAAGTTTAGAATTTCCAATGAAGTGTTATGTGTTGGCATACATTTTCCTACTTTCTTCAGTCTTTTCTCAGTTTATCATAAAAATATACATCTTTCTTACTAAGATGGCCTGCAAAACTTCTTTTTTGTCTTTTTATTAGTGACGTTTTGTTAGTAACGTATTTATTAATTAAATATCACATTCATCGCACTTAGAGCCACATAAAATTCAGTTCAAAATCAAAATCACAAAATACATAAAAACCAGGACTATGGAGCCGGAATCGGAGTCGGGCAGATTTTGGGGTAAAAGGATTCGGAGCTGGAGTCGCTAAAAACAGGTCGAGTCCGACTCCATTTTTTGTCGGACAGATTGAATTTGAAATTAATTTAAATAAATTGAAAAACAGTTAATGACAAGCTGAGTTATTATTTTTATTTATGGACTATGTACATTAATAAATAGTTATTTTCTATTTTATTGACATATTAATAAATAAATATAAGGGAAGAGGATGGGTGTGATATTTACCATTAGTGATTAACCTGATTCATTTAGTTACAAATCTCACTGGTAAATTTAGGTAAGCAGCAATAGCAGCAAGGACTACCAAAATTGATTTTATTCTTGGGAAGCGAGCAGGGAAAGGAGCAATTATTGATCAAGCAATGCGATAAGGAAGTACATATTTGATGATAAAGAGGTTGTTTGGAATGATGTTGCAGAATTGGAAACTCTTCTTTCTACACCGTATATAGCCACAAAAAAGCTGCAATCTGAAGAATTGGCAGGAAGGAAAAATGGACGAATGTAATGTTTGTAGTTTCTGAAAGGAGGGTTTATTGCCGAAGGAATCATTTCTTCAATGAAGAAAAGAGAAACTAGTTTGCTAGACAACGAGATCTTGCTGGGTTCAATATATGTAGATCCGAAACGCCGAATTTTCTTTTCTTCGCCGAACGATGAGGAACAAATTAAAAAGGCAAAGAAAGCCATCTATGAACTTTTATTAAGAATGAATAATTCTCAGAACAATTGGAGAATCAGAATCAGGACAGTCAAACTTCAAACATTGAAATTGAATCTCTAACTCCTCTTCCAAAGATGAATTAGATTTGAGAAATATTTTTGGATAATATTAAAGACTAAGGCAAAGCGAATGAAAAGAAAGAACCAAGAGCCTTTAGATATAAAAATGAAAAGATACAAGCAAGATGTCTACACGGCCTTTGAAGAAATAGAGAAATATGATTGCGCTTGCAAGGCACCTCTTTTAGAACTGATAAAAAATCTATCCTGAAAAGTTAAAAGAAGTAGCCCTAACAGTAACAGCTCTTTCTCTTACTCAAGCTAGTGTAGACTCTTCTCAACTTTGAAATTTATCAAATCGGATCTATGGTCCTCCAACAAAGAAGGTCTTGCCGAAGCTATACTGTTTCATAGAAATAACTAATGCCAGTTTTTCCATTTCATAATAAATGCTAATTAATGTAAATAATTTGCTATGTCATCAGTTTTCTTTTCTGTAGCATCTATTACTTCTTTTATATTAAAACAATAAGCTGTAACCTATGTGTATATGTTCACATATATGAGGGAGTCGGAGTCGAATCGGAATCAGAGTCTTTAAAATTCCAGGAGTCGGAATCAGAGTCCGAGTCGGTCTTTGTCCCTGATAAAAACACACAGCCCTGATAAAAACGGCATACCTTTAGAATTTTCGATAAACAGTCTTGGTGCCTTGGAGATAACAATGTTTTTATCCGTACAGTGTTGCCATTTCTCGCTTTCAAATGGTTGAGTTTGTTAAAAATTCATTAACGTTTGACAAACTCTGAAATATAAAATTTGAAATCCTTCCAAGTGTACATGTTCGAGTGGAGAATTACATTATTTAAAATTTGATGGAACTAGTTATACTCGTTTTCGTAACGTCGTTTTTTCACAGTGTTAAAAACATACATACATTCATGTAGATTCCTCATTATTTAATTTCTTTAAAAGTAATACACGGCGATAATATTTCGCGGCAACAATTTGAAAAGTGATTTAGAGATTTACAAACGTCAGACGTCGACAGATCACGTCTCGAGACTAATACCCCATTCGGGCTAACGCTATTTTAAACTTCCCAAGATTAAAAATTAGAAATGTCCCAAGATTGTAAAAATATGTTGTTTTAAAGCTATATATGTTTTCGAAATAATTTGAAAGCTAAAGCGGGGGTGTCTAACATATGTATTAAACAAAGATGGAAATTACAGGTATTTCTCAGCATTTTTAACATTTAAACCATTCTGATCGATTCATTATTTTTTGAATTATGAGCTTTATATGGACAGCTATAAGCTGCATTTCATACCCTCTGTTATCCGTAAACCTAAGGAAATACATTTAGAATACGAGTACATTGAAAGCTTCTTCATTATTTCTGTAAACTACCTGATAAATTAAAAGTTTAAAATTTTTCGGTAACTTTTATTTCATGAAATGCATCAGAGAATAATGGGTACATAGTTATAAATTACTATTTTCTTTTTTTATGCAATTGTAATGATCCTTTAATGAAAATGAAAATCCGCTGAGTGTTTTTATGCTTCATTTAAATTTACGTGCACCGTAAGAGAGTTTGTTGATCTATAGGAATAAATAGGCTGATGTAACTCGTTTCAAGAAAATTTTTGAAGAAAAAGACTCTTCTTTCAGGTATAAAACGTGTAACTGCTCTTCTTCTGTATCCATGATTAGACATGTAACAAGACATCATTACGTAACAAATAATTGCTTAATTTATGCTATTACTGCAATCTCCATCCATAATGATGGAAATGAAATCGAATTATCACCACGATCTCTTACGCTCATAACGGAAATAGGTTACGACTTAGCAGACACAAAGGTTTCTTCTTGTCTTTCATCACCATCACGGATCTCTCTCCGCTACAATTCTCTGCTACATTAATGGACGGGAAATTTACATAAAAATTATGTGATATGTAACTGGAATAAGACCATAGAGAATTTGGATTAACTTTTTTTGGGAGCACATCGAGTAGTGCTGCCTGTAAAAATTTGAAGCAATACCTACTTACAAAATTATTTAAATGTCAAAAAGTAATACATTAAAACCAGAATGAGCCAAAAATTAGCTACTTCAAAAGTTCCTAAAAATTAAACAAATGAGTATAAAAGGGAGTTTGCTCATAAATGAATCATAAGAAAGCAAATTTTCTTATCGACAAGAAGCATAATATCAGCTTCGGTTTAAAGCCCATCGGAACTTCGCTTCAATACTTTTCGAATTTTCGTTGAAACGGTAATTCCAGCTGGATCCCCAAGGAGGATGAAGTTTGCTAATTTAGAGTAATAGTTCCACCAGAGGCCAAGTGGTTACGTTCACTGACTAATAGTAGCTCGACCCCGGTCTGGACTCATGCAAATGGACTGAATGGATGTTTTTCATAATTTTCTCATGCGTAACGTGAATAAGAGACCCTTACAGAGTCTTACACAAAGGCGTTGTTTCCTTTAGGTACTTAGTCCTTGTGTGTTTTGCCTTATCCATATAACCTAAAATTTCCGTTTAAATTGATTATTCAAGTATAGGTCATTTCTTTAACTTAATTTATTAGTTTTTATTTATCTTTCTACATTTATTTTAATTTTTAAATTATTAGTTATTTATTGCTTTACTCACTTATTTTATTACCCTTTCCTGATATAGCTTTTTCATAGGTCCTCAGCTTTCTTAAAATTAGGAAAGACTTTCACCAAGCAGGAGCACTGCACCATATCTAAATTAACAATTATATCAAACTAATAGTACGACTAACGATACTGAATAAGGAGGTTTTTTTTCTGTTGGGAGTCTTGTCATCCTAAATAGCTGAGTCTATATACATAACGAGTTTTCTTGCATATAATGACTACGATCATTAATGCTAATATGATACAGAGTCTTCTGTCGTGAAACACCGAACTAAATATTTACTCATGCTAATCGCTTAGACGGGACTGTGGTTAGTGTCTCTGATTGCCGTACGGAAAAGCCCGGATTCGAGTCTCGAAGAAGGGATGGATGTAATTTGTCAGTTTTTTAATAGGAGGCAATGGTGGCCCACCTTTCGGGTGTCTCCATAATAAAGCGACCATCGCTCCCGGCTTTAATCGTGGCCAATGCCTATAAACTGTTAGGGCCACCAGTGGGGAAAAAAATATTTACTCATGCCTCCGGTAAAGGAAACTTTGATGTATTTTTATGCAAACCATAATCCATTATATCAACTTGTTAAATTTTTATAAAAATTTTAAATTTATATGGATTAAACACCACAATATAGTTTACGGAAGTAAATATATATAAGCTAAAAATTAAACATAATTTCCAAATTCAAAGCAAATAAGTTTTTTTTTTCTAAGTTTATGCTGATGTTTCAAAGTTTAAGAGCTCGTCTTCAAACACACTAACCAGAGAGGAAGAAGACTGTGTTATTGAAATAATCTTTACGGACTGAGATACTCAGTTTAAAACCGCATTATTTCAAACGTCATTTAATGGTACTTCAAAATTTATGAAATTAGATGAATCAAATAATTATCAATCTTTATTTAAGTGTTGGATCATTTTCGTACCACATTTATTTTATCTGTATTATGATAGAAATTATTTGAACAATTATTAAAAAAGGGGAAAAAGTTATTTATGACTTTTTTCGTCGCAAAATTTGTGTAAAAATTGAAAACTTATAATTTTATTTCCAGTTATTGTTTCCTTTCCTTCTCTCTATATTGGCAGGTGATTTATCATAATAACTTGATTGATAAATTTTCAAATTGAAATTTATATTTTCTATCTAACTCTCTCAGTGTAGATTTAAGTCAGTTCTGAAATAAAATGTTAAACTTCATCATGCTGGCTCATATAAATAGCTAAAATAATAGCTGTCTAAAATAAAATAGCTTTAGTAATTTATGCTGTACATATTTAATTTGATGACTGCAAAACTGCTTTAGTTATTTTCCATTTTTCATAATATAATGCATTTACTGAAACTGAAAATTAAAAAACTATATCTGTATATTTCGCACATTATGCTTCTGCAGAGTTTTCTTTACCTTGTGCTGTTTACTTTCATAAATACATACACTTTTTTCTTATTATTTATTTAGTTCTGAAATAGATTAAATCCACTGATCCAGAGACCACAATAACCTTTAAGTTTTGTAATCTCATTGTTGTAAGCATTGTTTGTGCTTGTAAAACTAATATGATAGTTTATGCTCTATTCTTAAAAGATTCATTTTATGATATAATTGTCTCATCACAGTTGTTTGATATTTTGGAGCTTCATCATCCAGTCTTTTCGATCATACGTTTTTAAACCGGACCTTTGGCTTAAAGGAGTTCAAAAATATAATATTGACGCTGTCGAAGTGACAGTTCAAACATTTTGCTACGATTGCTCAAACAAGTACACGAAGACGCTGAAATTATAATGTCATTTATCATGAATTCGCCATTCAAACTTAAAAATAATGATTATTCCTTCATTGCCATCGTGACAACTACAGAACGTGAAAGACATGAATGGCATTTCCATTAACCTATTTAAAGCGAACGATGTAGTATGAACTGAACTAGTTTCAGATTTTCCTGTCGTGGCAAATGTCTTGGGGATCGTAGGTGTAGATTGCTTAACCGTTTACCCTGCTAATTCAGTTATCGTTAGAGTGTTTACTATTTCTTTTATTATTTCCTATTCTATTACCATCTAGAAAAAGGACAGATCATAAACGCTTGCATGTTAACGTTTGAAGACAGTCACATCTAGCTTACGTATACTCTTTCACTAATGAATTCACTAGTACTGAATGTTCATAAATCTAATATATGTTATATTGTTATTACCAGGTAGTTTTTCAAAATTTATAATTAGGTTGTTATTTTTAAAAATCTTCTGTGTTTCCTCTGCAGAAATAACATTGTGAAAGTCTAAAAACATTTAACCGCAATATATAATAAAAATAATCTATTGTTACTAAGGTCAAGAATAATCTTATAAAAATGTAGTTCTATTCAAGTTGGGATTAAAATAAATGATTTATGATGCAAAAATTACAAAAGGCATTCATTTAACATAAATTTTATAAATGAACCTAACTAGATTCTTTGGCGGGTAAAATTAACTCGGTGCATTTTATTCTTCAAAAATAAAACAATTTGCAAAAAAAAATTGCTTTAGTTGTAAGCCCTGTATAAAAATGTAGCTACGATTTTGACATCAAGGTCATATTTTCCAGTCATTTTTCAATACGTTATTTTTATAATTCAATTATATTTCTAAAATCACTTTTTAGAGTCATTAGGTTATTTGCAAGAAGAAGACATGAAAAATGTTCAATGCCCTTACCGGGACTCGAACCTGGACCTCCCTAATACGAATACGCGCCGCATATGCTACCGTTACAAAACTGAGGCATGCTGGAAGGAGGGAAAAATAACCTTATAACTTTTTGTTTTACAAATAACTACTAGACGTCTATCTGTCAGTGCTTACGGTTGAAAATATGTATAAAATTATTTAATTTGCTTATTTTTTAGATTTACATGGTTACTCGTGTATTTCAACTATTGCATTATAGCAATTATTTTTAAATAATTTTTATTAAGGAAAATATGGATAATCATTGTTATTCATTCCAAGACTTTGGAAGCAGTATTAATTGCTTTAAAATTTCTAGAACTTAAAAACTGCACACGCTCAAAATTCCAAATAATGGGTTTTTAATTATTTAAGGACATTCTTCATATTCGATTTGTCGATGTGTAACATAAATGAAATTTTTAGTGAGACAGTACGAGTAAACTAATTGTGGTTTCACAAATGGGAACATGCTAAAAAATTATGCAGAATTTTTTCAGTCAGAATGCACTTTTTCTATCTGTTTTTCCTATAAACAGATAACAATAAAGTAAAGTTCTTTTTAAATGTGTATTAACACCAAATACGAATTAAGTTACAGTTAAAAATTGTAATTGTAATTGAATTCGTATTTAGTACTAATATGTAGTTCATTACATTAAAAGCTTATTTTGTGAGTGAATGACGAAAACATTTCGCTTTTGAATTTTTGAGTTGAACAAACCGTACAATTACAGGATAATAGGAAATGCCTTTTGCTCTATGGGATCTTATTCACTTTTCGTGATTTTTATGTGTAATGTAAATATGGGCCAGTTTCTCTTAGAGAGTCCCTTATCAACAGTTGTAGTGTGCATTGTTTTACTCTAAAACTCTAATGCAATTAAATCTAGATATTCTTGGAAGCATTGGGAAAATTACTCTTTTATTATTCATCATAATCTGATCCTTGCGTTATTCTGTTAGCTAAAAATGTTCGAAAAATATGACCCCGTAGCTAATCTTGTTAAGATAATTTTATCTTCAGAATAACAGGATCAAAAGTTGAAACTTCTGGCAAATAATGTGTTTGTGCTATAACTAGTATTGTTTCTGATCAAAGAAGTACAATTTTCTATGCTTAATTGTTTTTTCTCTAGAATAAAACTCTTACATAAATCTGATCAAAGAAGTAAAATTTTCTATGCTTAATTGTTTTTTCCCTAGAATAAAACTTTTACATCAATTTTCGAAAGCTGCTATATCCCTTTCCTCTACAACAAGAACTACGCTAATCTGGAGGATGTAATCTCATAAATTTCTTCTATATATAGAAAATATGTTGACTGCCAAATTCACTTGTTGCTAATTTCACACATGTGAAGTGTCACACATGAGAAGTGAACACAATTCCCCACAAACTTTTGGAACAGAAGTAATTATATATAGTTAGCAACTTTAATAGATTCGTTTCAGCCTCTCATTCATTTACACAAGTGGTACTGAAAGAAAAAAACTCTTTATTATGAAGCAAGAATGGTCGAAATACTTCAAACTTCAAAAAGAATGTCTCCATATTAAAAAAAGTTTTGAATACTTCAGATTATTTAGAGACATTTAGTAAGTTACAGTATGCAAACAATTCCTGAGTATTTTACCGAAACACTAAATTTAACTTAACTAAAAAACAAAAGGAAACAAGCAACTAATTAATAAAAGGAAACTGTTAGGTAAACTAAATAATTTTTACGTTACAAGATACAGTAATAGCATTGCTCTTCACTTCATGCCTGAAATGATATATTGTTGTTCCCTCTACTCTTGAAGCATCATAATGTTGCGTGCGTACGGGTTCGTAATAGATTGAATGCACAAAAGGCCGATGATAGGTTAAAAGAATTTATTTATCAAAATAAACACTTCAAAGTTTTGGAATTTTCAGCAGAAATACTCGTAGAGGAGTTCAGAGTATCACAGAGTACAATCAGTTGTTACGCATCAAACAACAAAAAACGTTAAACACAACGTAATGTAAAGCGCATTTAAAGAGAAAGCTAACTCGGATATGTCAGTTCAAGTGAAACTAACAATTCGCAACAACAATAACTAAGCAAATGCGAGAAGATGCTCTCTCTTCGGCCTTAAATAGTTTTCAACCAGCCTCCGAAATATTTCTAGTACTTTTTGCTTCTCGAAATTACTGGAAAGCAATACGAGGGTGGAATTACGTTACAGCTAACATAGCGGTCAATTATATTTATTCAATTTCAATGCATAGGGGCTAGACCAAAATGTTACTAAATAGTCTCCAAATTCGGAGACTTTTAGCGATTTCTCGCCAAATTTGGCGAGTCGCCAAATTTTTTCAAATTGCCAAAACCGTTGTCAGTTTGGTATATCTCGCCATATTATCGAAATATCCATGTACTCAACGTTAAATGCACTTGTCCCTATATTCTTATTTTTCCGGCATAGTTTTTCTTTATATTTTTCATGTTACAAAAGAAATACAACAATTTTACTTATAATTCTACTAAAATTACCTATCTAAGTACAAAATTCGTAACAAGAATGTTATTTCTCATTTCGGCTTTTGATGCAATAGTTTATCTTTACATTTTCTGTTCTTTAAAGCAGAATAATAATATTCCATGTTTATCTTACAAACCGATCATATAATCTAATCAACAATTCAAACTTAGTATTTCAGCAAATTATAAAAAATACTTTATGTGACTGGTTTTCCTGATTACGGCAAAGCACTCGAGGACTATTTGCATAAGAGGAAGGATGCCTTCGTGCAGGACATTTTAAGGGAAACTGACTCATATACACATTACACATGGGGAAAAAACCACGAAAACGCACATACACTCAGTCCGTTTGCCGGGATTCGAACCCGGATCGAACTACCAGTGTTTAGAGTAGCGACTGTGTAGCTTGGCCGCTGATGGGCAGTGTTTCATATGAATAGCGTAACTATCGAAAGTCTAATAATTATGGACTTAGATTTGCTATTTTGAGATCATATTCAGATTGAACATTTAATCTACGAAAGATACGAGTTTCCTCTACGATACAATGCATCTTACCGTTCTATAGCAATTAAAACTACGAAGAGCAAATATATGACTATCTTCAAATTAATTTTTTTATAAGTACTTCAAATGAATGATACAATTAGATATTACGGCTAACAGAAAATTATTATTAAAAAGCCTAGATGATAAAGTTTTGTAAGTCCTAACTAATTTTCCTAAAATGCAATGTGCGCTCCTTTTCAGCAATCGTTCTTAAAGAAACAATATGATTTTAAAAATACCTCACGAAAGTTCCTTCTTTCAGTAATAATAGACACAGTATATTTTGTTGAATAAACTAAATCCAAAAACAAATACAATAAGCAATTTTTAAGATTCTAAGATGGATTTAACTTGATTGACTAAAACGAAGAAAGAAACGTTTTAAAAAGCTTCAATATAAAAAAATAAGAATAAAAACTATTTAATTTATTTCTGTGAGACGTAACTCTATGAAGGTCATTCGTTCTTTTATAGTTAAAAAAAGAACAAGGTTTGCCTCCTTTTCGTCGTGAAAGAAGGTAATCTTTGACGCAATATGATTAAGTGCATCAGACTGGAGATTTTGTCAGGAGTTTTCTGTAACCTTCAAGACAATTTCGAGATTAGTAACTTTGGCTAGATTAATCATAACAGGTCAACTTAAAGTATTAATTGAACTGTTAGATTAATCATAACAGGTCAACTTTTCTCAATCTCTGCTCTTCTATTTACATTATCTTTCTTTTTTGTATTCAGAATGATCTTCAAATTGAAATTTACGGGTAATACTTTAAAACAAGTGATACGCTTCATTTTAAAATAGTCTATTGTTTAAAAAATAGAGTTTTAAAACTCTTACTATTTAATAAAAGTTTTAATTTGAAAAGTTTTAATTGAGAAACCTTTTTAGTTGTTCAAATATTCTGATATTTTATAAATAATTTTAAACTGAATCTTTAATATTTAGTTATCTCGACTTCATTACATCATCACAGACACTGAACAGGGAAATATTGCTATATTGTTATCTGATTAAATTTAAAGATAAATATTTACTTTTCAAACAGATACACAATGAGATCCGTGAACTTAATTATCCGAGAAATTTTTCAACTTTCATATCTCGATAAACTGAGTCACGTAAAATTTAAAACTGAGTATATGAAATTGAATAAAAGACTATACTGTAGAAATGGTCAGAGATTGTTTACCTAATGTAAGGGTCCTCAAATGAATTCTAATGTTCCTTTCTTTGGGGAAATTAAGGTTCTTTATTCTCCTTCTATAAAAAATAAAATATGCATTAAAATGCAAAATATATGAGTATGTAAAACTGATGTAATAAATTAAAATTCCTTTCTGTTGAATTATTTATTTCCATGTGAGAATATATCCCTTTATGGACTCAATCATTAATTAGCTTTCTTGTATATTGCGAAAGTGAATGATTACAATATTATTTGTAAAATATATAAGTACTTCATCCTTTGAAAGAAGTTCACTATTATCTTCATTTCAATCAGTTTTGTGAATTAGAAATATAATTAAAATTATTTAAATTTATTTTGTTTAGTATTTTATGTAATTCATTTATTTCAATTACTATTTGAACGTATTTGGCATTCAAAGTGATTTATTTCAAAGAATCGCAGTATACATGTCATTTATTTATTTTAAGTAGACGTTTTGTGACATTTATTATTTCTTTCAAATATTATCTTTCCAAAAATATAACCTAAAAATAATTAAATTACAGATTTGAAATAGTTATTTGGTATTTAGTACTCTCGAATGACAATCTCGAAGTTAGTTAGAATGGGCTGCGAAATGGAATTATTTAGAGAAAGCACAGCGATTATTAATAAAAAAAGTGTTAATCATTAGTGAAACAGTGATCATTCACTAGTGAAATACGAATAAGTGGTGAGAGCTAGTGAGCTAATTACTCGTATTCAGGAATGAGGAAATGCCAAGCCCGAAAAAAAAGAAAGGAAAAAGAAATCTTTACAGAAATCCTTTCTTTTACAATAGCCGATATTTTTTTCCTAGATGGACTGTAATGAAATAGTAAACAAAAATAAAAAAAAGCTTAAAATTATAGATGGATTTACGAGATCTAACTAAGAGAAGTATCTTTATATACATGTTTGTTACTGTTTTCTTACCAATTAGTGAATTTTTTTCTGAAGTCAATCTATAATTATTATATCTCCGTTTTCCGCTTTTATTGATAGAAAGTAATTTCGTGTTGCTAAAATAGTACTTGAATGTACGAGAATACGGATAGGTAGACAAAAAGTATTCCCTTGTTACGCAAGACAGTGTGCATTTGTTAATTTTATCTGAATTTAAATATTTATAATGAACAATGATTTAAATCTTAGCTTCATTTATGTAGGAATTCTTTTTGAAAATAACCTTAATTAACTGCTTTTTGAGCTTTATGAGAAATCGGCATAAGGCTATAAATAAATTAAATTAAGCAAATATTAACCTTAGACGGAAGTTAATTCCATAGGAAGAAAAATACTCGTTTCATTTCAAGAGAGGAGGGCACGCAGATTTAAATTTTAAATTAGTATGCATTATTATCCATAGGCGGTCTTTATGAATAATTAAAATTTTCAGGCCTGGTTGACGATGCAAATTAATTGTCCTATCAACTGTTATCAGTTTTTTTTTTCAATAGTTCACTTAATCCTTTACCGAAACCATGAATTATTTTTCTGTTGTATTAATCTGGGCTTTGATATGGATAACTTCCAAACATGTGCTCTAAACTCACACATCAGTATCTACCCAATGAAGAAAGTGAGATGTTACGTATTTGTGGAATTTAGGTCGAGATGCTTACGTATTGAGGATTATTATTATTGCTAGTCATTTTAGCAGTACTCTGAATAGCAGTTGAAAAGACATTACTAGTTTTCCATTAGAAACACTGAAAGCATTTGGTATTCACTGATGCATGAGAATGTGTGAAAAAGGGAAGTGCTTTTAAATAATAAAAATGTTAGAAAGTTTACTCCTTTTACTACTCTTCCACATTTATTTTTGTTCTTTTATTACTGTCTGGTATTGGTTTCAATGTTTCATTTAATAAGATAGTACTGGTTCACCGTCTTTATTTCTCATTTTACTGGCATTACTCAATCTTCAGTTTTAAACTCTTTTGAAACCCTACATTAAATGCTATCTTTAGAAGCTTAGTATAGAAAAATGCACGGGAGTTCTTTTTAATCATTTGCATATACAAAAAAAAATTCTGTTTTAAACATTTTCATATATAAAACAATAACATTTCTGTGTCAAAATTTAAGTACTTAAATTAAAAATTATTATATCTCAGCGTATATCATAATCTCAGCGCTGAGATTATGATAATTTTTATTAATCATAATAATCATATTAATAAAAATTATCATAATCTCAGCGTTAATTTAAAGTATAAAAGTATAAACTTTTGTACCAAATTTGGTGCAGAATTTCTAAAATGTTCCAATGAATTCCATTGGGCCATGAAAATCAGTTTAAAAGCCGTGCTATATAATATGCCGAGTTTTTGCATAGATAGAAATTTTCGTTAATAAAGTTAATTAATCCTTCAGAAATCACGTTAGGGAATAATAAAAATATATAGAATAACAGTTGAATGACTTATAAAATTATTATCAATCCTTCAGGTACCGAAGCGAAAATTTGACAGAAAATATTATAGGCTGCATAAAAAAAACACTATCAAAACAAATAAGTCTCATTTCTTACTTTTTATTTAACGTCGAAATATTTGATTGACCTTAATTCCGAAGAAGAACAAAAATTAGCTTATTTACATAAAAATGTATATTACTGCAGCTCTGAAGGCTTTCTGTTTCAGTTGACAGAGGAAAAATTTATACTCTCAGCTGAAGACGAAATTATAAATTATTCTCAGTATCATCCGTGGAAGATTTTTTTCATATTTCTGATATTTAGATTTATTTTTAAGTTATGCGTAATTATTAAAACATTATATTCATTTTAAGTATGGATAGTTATTAAAACATTTTAATAATGTAAGATTTTATATATGAAAGGCGAAAAAATATATCCAATTTTTCCCTAAATGAATTTCATTCCATCTTCTGCTGTCAGCTATGAAAGAAATGAGTATGATTTAAGTAACGAAATAAGCCCAGCTTTCATCTCATTCGTTACGATATAAATACGTTGCCTTCATACAAAAAAAAATCTGTTAATAACATTAATAAATAAATAATACAAAAATGTTCGTGAGTTGTTAAACAAGCTTTTATAAAACAGGAAATTCTTTTCATTTTATGTAAATAACGTTGTTTTAAAAGAATGTTATCGAACTTAGAAATAATTGATACTGAAGTCTTTCAAAATTTGCGTTCTTCCTCTATGTTTTATTCCAATTAAGCTAAATACATTTTTGAATACTATGAACAAAAGTACGAATAAATAATTATAAGGAAAAAACACCTTTGTTGATTAATAATTTCGTCTAAAGTGAAGCAGTATCCGTTCTTAAATTAAGAACAAGCATTTCTATTTATGGGAAAGATATTTATTAATTATTCCTCAGGGAACTCTGTATGTAAAGCAAACATTTTTGATTCATTTAAACATAAAGAATATCTTAAAGATTGAATTGATGTTTTTTTCACTGTAATTATTATAACATCAGATTTTTTTAACGGAACTTTATCTATTTAGAGTTAAAACTGTTTTTGTAATACGTTTCGTCTCATTTAAAGTAACTGTAAAGATGGAAGTTCGCGTATTTGATCAATATGTAAGGACGTAAAGTTTTTAGCCACTTTTATGAATAACATGCATAATCTGATTATTTGTAGTATTTTTAAAAATTTCTAACTCTCAAAATGCAGAAATTCAATTTGTAGAACCTTTACCATAATAAATCACTTCCATATTTTATTTTCAATAAATTGCACAAACGAGTATTGCTGGTGAGTTGTTTGAATTACACATTCGGTAAGATGAAAGGAACGACAAACCATGAAATTTTTTTAAAGTTTCTGATGAAAACGCATTACCCCTCAATTGTGAAAGATGTGTTTTAAGTAACATATATTTCGTATTTTTTTTTAATTTTTCCACATCATCAGCAGCCTTTAAATTTTGCAATAGTATGGTACAGCTGAGAATTTTGAATAAATGTAACTTTTTGTTTCTAAAACTACCTTTGGGCACTTTGTCTTTAGTCCTTACTTCGTAACCTTGAATTTTGAATTAATTTCGAAAGATGACATTATGGACCTGTCCAGAATTTTTTTCTCTGATTTTTTGCTCTGATTACTCCATCTCTGTCTCTAACCCCGCGTACTTGTCTGAAAAGCTCCGCAAATTTAACTCACCTCTCAACTGCTTGAATATGGAATGAGAGGCAGAAAGTGTATGGAGGAAGTACAGAGCTTTCCTTCATACACTGCTTCAAATTTTCGCCGGATAGATTGGATGTAAGAAGTGACTGTGTAACTTCACAATCCTGCCAACTGATGAGACTAATATAATATTGTGGATTAATGTTAATTACTAGAATCTTGAATTTTCGTACTACTGGCAAGGAGGTCTTCAAGGCCCTTTGACCGAGACCTAGCAGAAAGACTTCGTCGCAGACCTAACTCTCAAATATGTTTCTGTTCGTCTGCAGGCTTAAGCTACCAGCAGATTCTCCGGATACGTAGTGTAACCATTCGCTTGACCCTCAGGTTGAACCATCCACGATGACCCTCAGGTTATCACTGAGGTACAGAGAGAAAAAAGGGTTTGCCATATGTTGATGGAAACATACTTAATGGTTGGATTGTATTTAATGTGAAACTAGTTATATTGGAGCATATACTTTCATGATAAAAGTAGCCATCGCCTTCAAACTTTCAGATAGATCAATATGTAAATTCAAAGAAATATGTTGGCTATAGTCAGCTATCTTGCATCAGTTTTCCAGGACATTGTGTCGGTTATGCATTTAGCTGAAGAAACAGATCGGCTTATATCCTACAAATATTTCTAATCTCTACTGAAATTTACAAAGTGATTCTTTCTCATGCCTGTCAAATATCTCTTAAATGCTTGAAAATCAACTGATGTGGGAGTGCTCACAAATGATGTCTCTAAAATTCACGAGACCGGCTGTCCATCCGTCGAGATTATTTCATATTCGGACATAAAGGTAGAGCGTTAAAATGAAGCTGTCATATCTCCCACTGCAAATAACTTCCAAACTCTTTCTCTAGTAAACAAATGACATCTCTTGAATTTACTGTAGTCAACTGCGTTTCCATCGCACTCAACAGCTACAACCTAGGATGCATCAATTTTATCATCTTTCAGAAAAGTCAACAAACTTGATAATGCATATTACTGCACCTGCTGATGCAATCTATCGGTAGACAGCCAACTCGATACCTGTAAACCGGCCTCAATTTTATAATGAAATTTAAGTCATGTTGCAAAAAGTAAAATATTATCATTCATTTTTAAGTGAATAGTAATTTCTTTCAACTCAAACAGAAATATTTTACTGTTTTTTTAATTTTAAAAGAGGTTGCTTAAAGTACTTCGCATAATGCATTGCCTTCTTTTTCACGCACATCTACAGCAACACTAAAAAATAATCTAATGGAATATTTTACTATAATATGAAAATTTAAAGTAAAAATTGCAAACTTTCAAGGCTCTTGGGCTGAATGAAGATGAAATAGAAAAATTATGAAAAAACTTATCGAGTGATACATTAGTCAGTACACAACTTTTGAGGGCTAAGGCGTTTAAATTATATAATTTTTATTTTTTCTCTCCATCCTAATGATCATGTACGTGGCATAATTTTCTTTGCTATATATATTCGGATGTTGTCAACTATAAAATATGAAATTTTTTGGAAACTATATTTTATCGAAAAATTGAATAACAGAATTCAAAAAATTAAGAAAATTATTATAAAAATTGGAGAAGTAAGAACAATGAGAAAAAGATGACTAAGGAAATAGTTAAAAGAGTTTATATAAACGTATACAAACGAATTCATTTTTCCATTTTGTATCTATACGTATTTCTATTATTTAAATGTACTCACGAATTTGCAATGTTCTTAATTCAAAAATAACTTGAAGTAAAACTCAAAAATTCAAAACTAACTTCAAAATTGCATTTGAATATGTTGAGAAATACTCGTATAAATCACTTTCAGTATGCATATAATTTCACTAAAGATATTAATTTTGTATTTGTATGTTTCAGTCGGAGCTGGATCTGCCGGGGCTGTGGTGGCGAATCGACTTTCTGAAGATCCGAGTGTCAAAGTCCTAGTCATCGAAGCTGGTGGTAAAGAGAATTTGGTAACAGATATTCCATTAGCAGCGGCCATGCTTCAGCAAACTCCCATAGACTGGGCCTACCAAACTGAACCCCAGGAAGCAGCTTGTTTCGGACTTGTTAATAGAGTGAGTGATTTTCTGATTAAGATGCTAGTAGCGTTAATTTTTCTGATACTCTTCAAAAACATATGTTAGGCAGAATAAAAATATCAATATATTACTAATGATTTTGGTTGCTTATTCTTTCTTAAACTGGCCGTCCTTTCATATAATATTCAAGCCTGTAATAATTTCTTCTTCTTATAAATAAATAAGTTTGCGTATTCTTCCCCAAGAGACATTTTTCCATTAATTTGATAAATTTGTCCATTAAATAAATAATCTCAAATTTTTTATATGAAATGTTTGTAAATATTATGAAACATAAAAATGCTGCAGTACTGTTTATTATCTCTAAGCATGAAATTGGTAGAATAGGTCCTATTCTAAAGCCGTAACTCACAGCAATAAAATTTAGTTTAATTCTTATATCCTTGACATCTCTTTATATAACTTGTAGCATTTAAGATAAAAATAAAAATGAAGCCATTTGTAACAACAAAAATGAAGCCAAAAAGTTTCTTAAGTTAAGGATACTTTGCAGTGAAGCAAATTTTATCGCCTAATTTTCTCAAATTAACTCAGTTAGCATCTCTGTACCTATGCAACACTGTGGCATGTTGCTAAAATTTTTCTCATAAAACTAGAAAATAAATTAGAATAATTAAAACATGTAATTTAGAATTAGAGCAGTAATTACGCTACAACTAATATTTATAATACAAATAAAACTTTATTATTATCTCGCCAAAGCATTAATCTTTGAATAAATATTCTTCAGTGAATCTTCAAAATTAGAATCTAATTTTTATCTCCATTTTTGTGCTTAATGTTCCGAAGTTATTGCAAACTCGCTGCCTTTATTTTGGACATTACTAGTCTGTTGCTCTGTACAGCTTAATAGCCGCCACAAAAATGGAAATTTTAGCCGACCCTTTTAATTAAGTTTAATTAAAATTTTAAAAAGCATATAAATATTCTTGCAAGTCAAGGATTTAGTAATAAAATTATAAAACTTGATTAAAATTATTAGATATTATTTTCCCATATAGAAATATCATTTTCCAGTAACATTCCATATTAGTCAATTCATATCAAGCACTCCCGTAAAAAAAGAGATATTACTAATTCAGAAGTCAAACAAGAGATGTTAGGTAAAAAGCTTTTCGATAAATCAATATATCGTAAAGCTTTTAATCTTTTAAAAACCGATTTTTATCAAAATTGTACTTAGAGTTCAGTGAATCATAGCTTTAAAAATCAAATTACACAAATGAAAACGTTGCCATAAAGTTAATTTACATTTTTGCTGTTACAAAACGGCAAAAAATGTAAGCCCAGAAGTCTCCAAATTTCAACTCAGTTTGGATTAGAAATATAAAAATTAATTCATATTTTATATTTTCATTGTAAAATATTTTTCTAAAGATTAAGAAAGACATGAAAATCACAAATTATCAAAAATATCCAACACATCAACCTATATATAATAAGGAAACGCATCATGGAATGAATAAATAAATCTTATAATGAAACATAAATGGAACATCACACATTAAACTTGAATATGACATGTGGAAATTCTTCTCATTTCTCTTTATTAAAGTGTATTTCGGTAAATGATTTTAAAGCATTTGACATTTGACAACTCATAGTCATAGTCATCATAGTCAACCTAACCATTGTCCGATTGTTTTCAGCAGACGTAAAAAGTTTTGTTTATTTACTGTAAATCACTGTAACAATTCACTGTAAATCTTGTTTCACTAAAATCAAATGTGTTTTTCTCTCTGTCATAAGCTTTCTTTGAATTAGCATATTATTTCTTGTGTTGAGTCTGTCCTGAACTTCCACTGTTTTATCTGCTCCATAAGAAAGTATGTTTATGAATGCAGTTTTTAGTAGGAGCTAGAATCTAAAGACAAACATTTTCAGCCATCTTATTTAATGTATTATGTTAACTGTCTGTCTTTAATGCTGTTGCCAACCATCCAACGTGAGTTTGTCTCTGCTTGAAAATTCAGACATAATTGAGTAACAGCGAAACCAAGTTTCTAAGCTTTAATTTTAAACCTTGATTTGTAAATAAATTGAATCATTGTGTATCCATCTGCAAGTATTGGAATTTAATTTTGTTAATTATTTTAGTTTTCAATATCTGCTTTGGCTTATCGAGTTTAAATAAAGTTTTTATTTGTTTTACATCATTGTATTCATTTCCTGTACTGGTACTGAAAAGCAAAGAGAGGGCGATAATTCATCCAGCAATCTAGAAGATTAGAATAATTTTTAAGTCAAATTGAGTTTAATCTTGCATTCATATTTTTTACATTTACTAATCTCTGCTTTTTACTTAGCGCTCTTAACCGATAATTCAGAGTTCTTCAAAAGGCTCCAGATCATCATCATAAATTGTAGAAAATCTTTTTTTAAATGTTTTTCTTAACATCTAGTTCGATACTTTTCTAATCTTTTAGTATGCATATCACGCGTATAATTGTCAGTTCTGATTCAAATTCTGTCAAAACAACTCGCAGCTCAGAAGGTCCAAGAACTTGAAATTTTGTAGATGAATAGCTAGTTGGCGGGTGTATGAGTTAATCAAGATCGAAATTTCTTCCGCATGCCACTAGAGTACGTTTTGAAATCAAAATTCTCGAGTCCGGAATACTTCGTAATTTGAAATTTTGTAGGTATATCGCGATTCACGAGTTGCTGTTATTGTCCTGTGACTATTAAACAATCTCTTTCTTTGCTATAAAGGAATTTTTCAATGAGCTGCAAAGAATAATTTAATGCATCTCTCTGATTTTGAGGATAACTACTCCATTGTTCTCGCTCTTAGCCTCGCTGGATAACATTGTATGCAATAAAAAGTTATAATTGCCGATTTTTCAACAAGTTTTATGCTGAATTATTATAAAGTCTGCTAGGTTTTGTATATTCTATGCATTAATTTTCAGTTATGAAATTCTAGATAAATTTTAATGTTGAATTAGGAGATACAGCTTCAAGTGTAGTATTAACTATGTGTTCAAAGTCTGCAAAATGATCACTAATATTAAATATCACACTTTAGAGTTACTTTTTAACGCTTTAGATTTTATATGATTTGTTAATTAAATCTTTGACATAATATGATTTCAAACTATCTAATGTTATTTCTTAACATTTGCTAAAGAGGGAACAATTCATTGCAAACTTTCATGTCAACTGAGTTTTAATACGATGTTTTCAAGAACGTTGATTAATTTTTCGTGTTCTCCTGATCTGGCTTAGGATTTGTTGATCTATGTTTTCATAAATAAGTTCACTATTAATGGTAAATGTACATTTTTTATTCTACATGTACATAACTATCTCGAATGCTTTATAAATGTGTGTGCTCTTGTTGGAGTGAATATCCCACAATTTTATTGCTATTTCTTTTTAATATCTTAAAAAACATCATCGAATGCAGAATAAAGAAGAATAAGAATGAAGGGTAAATAATTATAGAGTAATTTTTATTTTCATTAAAATTATTTCGAATAAAAATTTCTTATAATTTCGGCTTATTTCTGCTGACTAAACGTTAAACTTATTGAGATTGACATTTAATAGAAGACAAATAGCATTGTTTTTGCCACTGCAAAATAATAGGGTAAATTAGAAATTTTACTGAAGAAAATTTACATATATAGCTAACATTACAGTAGATTATCAATTTTTCTGAATTTTTTAATAAAAATCCTATAGTAATTTATTGGACTTAAATTATTTTATAATCATTAATACTACTTTTGAAATTTCTGTCACATTTTTTTTTCAATCTAAATTACACTAACGATTTTAACGTTACTTACGCTATTTTACGTTAACGCTGTTTTACGGTTTTACGTAAAAACTTAACGCTGTTTCGTTTAGCGCTGTTTCGGTTTAGCTCTCTTTTATTTCAACCCGGGGATTCCACGAAATCGCTCGCAGCATACGGGGATTCCCCGAAATAGTATTATGCAGCGATAGGTTTCAAATACATATCCGAAAGAGTGTACTTGTATTTCTTGTTTGGTGCGGTATTGTACAGACATATTTTGAAGGGATAAATGTGGAAGATGTCGAAGAAATAATTCAAGAAGCAGCGGCTAGTCTTTCTAATGATGAGCTCAAGGAATTAACTGAACAAGAAGAAAACAAAAATGTTGACAGCAGTGATTCAGAAGAAGAGCAAAAAGAACTTTCGATGGCGTTTGTAAAAAGGAGTTTGTCTACCATAACTGAAATAATGGATCAATTCATTGAAAATGATCCGAATTTTGACAGGAGCTCAAAAGTAAGGCGTGGTGTAGAGATGCTCTATCCGTTTATGAAGAACTTTTAAGAGAACAACGCAAAAGAAAAAGGCAAACGACATTAGATGCTTTTGTCACAAAAAGGCAGAACACTGAAAACGCGGAAGGCTAACTAAATATGACTGACTTAGAATTTTATTTGTTTTTTTTTAAGAATATTCGTTTTGTTATTTATATTTTGTTTTTATTTTTGCAAGAAATAATAATGTGGTATTAATTTGGGCTTTAAGAAATAAATGTTTGGTTTTATTTTTATTAAAAAAACATACTTTTTAAATTTAATACCTAACCGATTTCCTAGCCATCTTCCCCTAACCCCAATATTTACATGTAAAGATAGCCTCGTTTAGCGCCGTTTCGCATTACGCTCTACTTTGATAGAACGTATCCCCCGCGTTAAGCGGGGTCTTACTGTACTCTTGAATCCCTGTATGGAAAGAGTCCTAGTATGTCCTTTTACGTTATCTGTGCCAGTCTCTTCAGAGATGGGCTACACCTACTAGAAATATTATTAACTTATTTATATTATTATAATTATTGTTATAATATTTAATATTATTAAATATTATAATTTATTTCTTCTTATGTCTAAAACTGAAGTAATTAAAGTAAGTTGATCATAATTTGGAGTAGATGATGTAATTAAATTATCTTAATGGTCAATTTTGCTTAAAATTATTTAAAAGAAGGGGTTGGTTAACTTTTGACTTGCTTTAACTCAGGTTGAGACACAATGATTGACTAAAATCATTTCTGCTTGCTTTTCTGGTTTACCTTGCTAAATAAATACATTTCTGTTTCAGAGGAGTCGCTGGCCTAGGGGAAGAGTGCTTGGTGGATCCAGTGTCCTCAATTACATGTTATATGTACGGGGTAATCCCAAGGACTACGATCAGTGGGCTGCACATGGAGCTTATGGATGGAGTTGGAAAGATGTATTTCCTTATTTTTTAAAATCAGAAGATAACAGAGATCCTGCATTGGCAAAAAATGGTTAGTTTTTTATATTTCTTTTACATTCGAAACCATTTCTTTTTGCGTTTTCTTTTCTAATAAACAAGATATTTTGAGTAAAATACAGATTAATTTTCTAAATGAATTTATATATATATATATAATGTTTCTGCATAAATCTTCTTATAAAAAATTCTTGTTTAGCTTTCGTGTCTATATTTTGGTAGAAAGAACAGTAGGATAAATTTTCTTATAAAAAATTCTTGTTTATCTTTCGCGTCTCTATTTTGGTAGAGAGAACAGGAGTACATTGTCTGAAAAAATTGCAATATGTGGGAGTTGTGAGGTTGGGAAAGAACTGTTAAGAGTGGTAATCGGCAATAAAAGCTCCATATATTACTATAACGAAATCAAATAACTCAGGAAATAATTTCAAAAGAGCAAAAATCAGGATTTTTAGTCTTTTGACAGCCCAGTAGCATCATGGAAAATGTTTCTTAATGTTTTGTGCAAACATTCAAATGTTTAGAGCTTTCTCTATGAAGTTCACAGATCATTCAAAACAGATGATCATTCAAAACACAAATTTGTAATTTTGATAAATTTATTTTGAAAATTATTCGGAAAAGAAACACTTTCATTAGAAAGGAAAACTACGTTTTTTCCTTTATTTTGACGACTCATATCCTCTGGTCACATCGTGGTGCGAGTTTCGTCAATACTCATCTTGTTTTTAATGCCAAGAAAAGAGTTTATTTAATTTTTGAACTAATATTATGTAAAAATTTAATGCTGGTTTACTGCGCATACGAACAAAAGGAGTGACTGCCAATTAATATACAAAAGTATTTAACTCTCCCATATATTGATTTAAGTTTTAAAATAGTGCTTCACAATTAATATTAACACAAACTGTAAGACTTTTTGGCTCAGGAAATATGAAAACGAAACTTCACCGTTGCCAAGAATCGCAAATCTTCCAAATGATAGCTGGATGTGCTAGCCCACTAACTATAATACAGACAGCACTGTACAGACTATTAGCTTCAATATTATTTCCAAACATAAAAAATCAACTTGACCTTCGCAGGGATTTAAACTACAGACCTTTCATATGTTAGCTCGGATATGCTAACTTCTCGTATTATGTGAGAGTAAACGGGGAATGCAATAATTCCTTATAGTACTATCGGAGCATGAACTAGAATTTTCGATGTAGGAAAATTACACAAAGCGAAATTCTCAAATACTTTTAATAGTACGAATTGCCAGACTGTCCACATTGTTTGAGTTTTGTTATTATATTTCGCAGTACTTATTTTAGTTGTGATCTAAATATATAGTTCACTTGTGCTGCAAAAATGCGGAAATAGAAAAGGAGTACATTAATAGCTCGGTTCGTAAGTTTCATATAACTTAAACTTCAATTTTAAAGTTATTTTATAACTCAGATGAAAAAAAAAACTTTTGTTAGCAATATTAATTAACATTCCTGATTCCCCTTCAAAACTAACAAAATGTTTTCGTAGCTAAAATCGCTTAAGTATTTAAGCTGAACAACGATCAAAAGAAAATTATAGCTAAAGTCCTTTTCTGAAAATTTATTATGAATATTTTACTAAACTTATTTTAGCTACTGTTTTCTTGGAAGCAATAAAAGCTTGGCAAAAAATGAAAATAAGTTAAAAAAATAGCGTCTTGCGAATTAAAATATATTTGTATATTTATGTTATTTCATAATCTCTACATATAATAAAAGAAAGAGTCTGTGTGTCTTTTTTCGTTCGTGCTGCGCGTAGGCTAATAGACCCAGGGCTACAAAATTTGGTATATAGACAAGAACCAGTGCAACTCGAAGCTATTTTTTCAAAATTCGAATCAGATTTTTTTTACTTTATCTTTTCGATTTTATCGCGTCATTTTGAATAATTTCATTCTTTTAGAAATGGGGTTTTGGCAACAGTTTTTCATTCAATCCTACACTGGACTGCTGTCTGTTGAAAATCAGCACTGTTGCCACTCGGAAAATTGAGGGTGATAATTCTGTGCAGCTTTTAAATTTAATGTTTATCTTGGATACTGGACGTTTGTTGAGAGATGGCAACGGGAAGTTGATTAATTTATTTATTAAGATAATTAATATTTTGTATTGAAGGATATTGCTTATTTCATTCTAATTTTGTTATATGTAATACATTTTTTTAAATGTGTGGGTTTTTAACTTTTGGTGTTCCTTTCAGGCATTTTTTTCAGTACATTTAAAAGCCAGACGAATGCTGGCCGCGTAGCTGCTAGTAATTAAATAAAAATATATGCAGATAAAGATGCACTTAATTCAAATGTTGAATGTGAATAGCTTTTCAATCTTAAGAATTCAAGAATTAAATTCAGTATTTATATATATTAAAAAGCCTTATTAAATCGTCACTGATAAAGAAGGCAAACCTGATTTAAGCAGTTTTTTAACACTTTTTTAAAAATAATCAAATGTAATTTATAATTTAAGCAAATAAATGTTCAATACTGAAAGCTAATGACTTTTTATCGATGTAACTTATTATTTATATGTTGGTGTATCGTTGATAAGCATGTCTGAGTGACAGCGATATTTCAAACCTCACATTTTTGGGCTGTATTATAGTTTTATAATAATTAATAATAATATTATTATTATTACAAAAAATAATAAAAAGGCAGACAGTTTTTATTAAGAAGGTTACGCAACTGTGGAATATTCAGTGAATTATAATACTATACTATTTTTAAATTCGTTTCTAATAACTGCTAAGTATCTATTTACATCTTATGTCAAGTTTTAAAGTTAAGTCAATAACTGCACTTCAGCTTGTAATTATAGATCTTATGTTGCTTGTGTAATATTAGTTTTCTTTTATTTCTGAAAATTTGTTACTATTCAAATCTGTTAAAAAAAATAGTAAGTGGTATGTACTGAATTAACTAGAATTGTAAGGTTGTCTGAATTTTTTCTCACGCAGGTTATCATGCTACCGGAGGTTATTTGACCGTGTCCACTCCTTCTTATGCGACTCCCTTGGCCTTTTCTTTCTTGGAAGCCGGCAAGCACCTCGGATATGAAAACGTGGACATTAATGGGGCGAGACAGACTGGTGAGTATTCCTGTTCTTCTGCTGGCATTCAGAAAAGTTTAGATAATTTTTCTAATGCGTGACCGAATGATACAGATGAGGAATTTTTATGGAGAATTAAACGTACTATACAGAGATTTAGGGGATTGGTTGTTTTAACTTCCCATGGTTCAGCTTAAAAAAGGATGTTACTTGTTTGTTTTTGAAATTATATGGGATAATGCAATCTTTTCGCATCAAATTGATGTTTCCGTTCATTTGTTTCATTTTCTTCTTCTTTGTGTAATTTCAAGTAAATTGCATAATTCGTAACCAAAATCAGATTTGGATCAGTGACCTGTCTGCTAAGTAATCGCTACTCAACACTCAAAATTTGACCTTTTTCTGTAAAAGACATAATCAAAGATATCTTTCATATCATACAGAAATTTAGTCAATAATGATTTTTTAAATTTTTTATATATTTATTGCACTATCTTTCTTAGAAAAGAATAATAAATAAATAACTAAATAATACTCATCCCTTTGTTCACTTCATGGTGCATGTTTAGTATTTTTCTCATTTTTAATACTAATAAAAGAAATTTTATTTAATTTTTGAGTCATTATTATGTAGAAATTTTATGCTGGTTTATCGTATATACGAAATAAATCAATAATAAACAAAGCAGATAGTAAACTGAAGTATTTAGATTCTGGTAGTTGACAGAAAAATTAAAACAAACTGCTTTTACAAAAAATTAAATTTTCTTAATATTATTTTTAACTGCTATCATAAAAATATTATTATTCATATTTTTGTGCTAACAGTTCAGAAAACAACAAAAGTATTAATCGTTAATTACATATTTATTTTAATTTCCTAAATTTTTGTGAACATAATTAAACTAAAACATCCTTTATTTCATACATTTTTAACCTATTCATGCACAAATAAATTTGAAACAAAATCTTGATTAATTTAATAAAATTTTTTACCAAGCAAAATTGTAATTTTTTTGTCTTTTTTACATTAAAACGTTTCTTAAAAATATCCTTTCTTAGCTTTTTTTTTATCATTTGCATTGCAAATAATATTTAAGTACAAAAACCATTATTTGAATTTTTGCTTCAAGTTTTTATCAAAAAGATTCAACATTTTGGTGGTTAATATTTTGCTTTAGTTTCTTGTAAAGAAAATAAATAAAAACATCATTCTTCTTAAATTTTCTACCCGAGCTTTCTGTCAATATTATTTAGTAAATATATATATATATATACAGAAGTATATACTGTCAAAAGTCGTTAATCCTAACACATAATCCGGAACACATAATCCGGAACGATCTATAATCCGGACCTCAAAGCTACAAACTTTCTGCGCATGCGTCAACGCATAATGCGTTCACGCACACGCATAGGCGTTTACGCATGCGCGTTTAATGTATAACGGACGGTATAAGCTAAGCTAAAATTATCTAATTATCTATTTCAGTTAATGTTGCAGATTGCGTTGTTCCTTAATCTTCGAATTGGATCCTGCTTATTATTTTTTGCAGACTGTTAGAACAATTTTATAAAAGTAAGCTTGAACTTTCGATTATGTCAAATATAATTTCCGATACCGGAGCTGCCAAAGGATCCACAAAGCCAAAAGTATGTTTCGATGTCCATCAAACAAAAAGTGGAATTCATGCAAAAAATGGATAAAGGCATATCCTTTGTTTCTCTAACCATTCCGAAATCTGTTTATTAATTTCACGCTGCTCTGCGGGGGGGGGCGTCGCGGCGCGCAATGAACTGGAAGTTCATCTGTCAGCACTATCCTTATCTTCAGGGCAGATGTTTTTATTTTATTCAGCTTATAATTCCTTACTAAATGTAATATTTCATCTCGATGTATTCCGTCTTTGATATGATTTAAATCAAATTCCTCGTCATTATAAAAATCACGAGTACACATCAAATAGTTTTCTGGTGTCAATTTTCTAATTTCGACTATGTGTAATGTATGCTTTACGCATGCGCGCGTTGAAAGAAATGTTTAATAAAGTAAACAAATAAATATTAAGCTTTTTTTTTTGTAAATTTTGATACCCTTTAGATCATAATTGCTCTTTATTTCATAAATTACGGTTTCATATTTTTAATTTTATAATTTCTGCATGCCATCTTACCAGATTTAAACTGATGATCTATAATCCGGAATCGCCGATAATCCGGTCCCGGCGAGTCCGGATTAAAGACTTTTGGCTGTATATATATATATATATATATATATATATGCGTGTGTGTGTGTAATAATAAAATTCCATAGTCAAAATTACACTTAAAATTCTAACTGTATGTTCTTTACATTTTTAATGGCGATGTTCTCTTATTTGAAAGTACGTGGAATTAAATCTACAGCCCCATAGTCAAGTTGTTTTTCCCGCCTTTTCTACACGTACAGTTATAGAATGTTCTGAAAATATTTAAAGCGAACTGGATTGGCTGACGAGGCTGACGTCATTTCTTCGAAGCTCCGCCTTTCCAGAGGCTATAAAAGGACTCGCAAAGGAATATCGAAGGCTTTTTCTTAAATGTCACGATACAGTAAACTTCATACAAAAAGTTATTAGTAATTCTTTTTATTTACTCCGGATTTCTGATTTTGTAACTGCTATTTTCTCCTGAATAATAATAAATGGATCCTGTTTTTTTAAACTTATCGTCTGATAATTTAAGCTACGACTAAAGCTGGTACATCACACACACACATATATATATACATGTGATTATTGTTTAATCGTTTTCGCATTAGTCTTTGGTAATAAAAATTGGTAGTCTTCCGTTACCGGAACTGGACTCATAGCCAAATGTTTTGTTAAACTTGCCAAGGGATTCATTTGAAATCGCCAGTTTGCTTTAGCAGAGTAGAGTTCTGCGAAATTAATTTCATTGAAGTTTTTATAGATATGGAAAATTGGGACTTACCTAATATTGACGAACCTTCAATACAATTTCTACAAAAACGAGGGATTATTCACTATGAAAGAAAATATAGAAAAAAACACGGGGGCAGGGGGGGATAAAGTTTTACTTCATTTCCAAGGAAACGTTGAAATAGGACATATAAAGCCGAGATGAAAAAAGGATTACGTTCTCAAAATTACGTTGAAGGATCCAAAATCAGTTTTTTAATACAATTTGCTTCCTTTATGCATAATGTTCAGAATTAGCTTCCACTGAATTTTATTATTGACAGCTTGGTATGAATCACTGCACTGTTCGTGATAAGAATAGATCGTCATTTAAAATAGACGGCATTGTTAATATTGTCGAAATAGACGAAAGTCTATTTCTGTGACGAAAAATTAACGTTGGACGTATCCTTGCGCTCTAATAAGTATGTGGCGATATATGTTGAGAAACAAAAAGGTGTTTTTTAGTTGTGCCTAACCGCTGTGCTTATGATACTGTAATATACTCAGACTATTCGAAAGGGTATAACAGTGAAGAATTAAAAGCAGCAATTTCGAATGAATATTTCAAATGAATGAAGCAATGAATATTTCAGGATTAATTTATAAATAGGATTTCGTGGATCTCGATACGGATTGTCATATGCAAAATATTAAAAAGCTTTGAGGCAGTGCGAAATGGTGACATAAACATCAGCACGGAGCTAGCCTTAACAAATAAGTTTTTACATAATTGAGTTTATGTGGCTTCAGCTGAGTCCTAAAACTCAAATGTTTTTAGACATTCTAAATGATATGTTTGATACCTTCGCGTTAATATTTATTCGCCGACTGAAATTTGTTTTTCTCATTTCTTTGGCAAGCTGTTTAATTTTGATTAGAGATTTCTAATTTTTCGACTAGCTGCTATGTTACTCTCTCCCTGGATTTTTTGGCAATATCTGAATCCGGTCTATACCCAAAAAGATAAAGTAAAAATTTGGGTGGTTAATATTACTTGTTGTAAAGAACTTTTTGCAATCAGAACAATGAAAAGCCAACTGAGTAGAAAGGTGATGCATATGCAAACTTCAGCACCATGACGTCAAAAGGTACGTGAGGCAAGCAAAACGCGAGGAAGCAGCGCACGCAGTTTAAGGCATCTTAAGAAAAGAAGGCGCATTTCCAGGTATTCTTCTGAAAGTTGAAAGTGAGATTGTACGTATAGTATGGCTACAAGAAAACATCAGGATACCTTTCTTCATACGTAGTAGAATAATTGGCTATCTTGAGGAGAGGTGTAGTTTGGCGTTTGTTGCCCGATAGCTTAGAACTGATAAAAGTGTTGTTTAACGAGCTTGGAAAGCCTTCCATACGACAGCTGTAAGAAGGATTGTTGGTAGTAAGCCAAAAAAAATCCGCACTGATGACTGATATATGTAGCCTTGCAAACAAAAAGAGATCGAAACCAGACGAGGGCAACACTTTTCAGCAGTTGCGCACGGCTACTGGATGAAAGGTGTTCCGGTTTGCAGTGGCCAGACTACTTCATAAAGGTGGTCTATTCGTCCACCGTCCTGAACCCTGCATGCCATTAACAGTAGTCCATCAGCGCCACCATTTACAGTAGTATACAGAACACGACGACTGAACACGTCATGAATGGAGTCACGCCCTCCTTACCGATTACAGTCGTTTCGGTCTGGCAAACGATTCTCGACCCTAGTTGGTATGGAGAGAGGTAGGGACATGCTTTCATTCTACTATTATCAGGGAATGAGACCGTTGGAATGGTCCAGGCGTGCTTGTTTGGGGAGGCATTATGATAAACGCATGGACAAAATTCTACATTTTGACAAAATTCGCTTACCAGATATCGTTATTGTGATTAATTTATCCTTTTCCACATGCATCTTTTCCGGGGTGCCATTGGTCCTAACTTTGTTTTGATGGATGACAATGCACGGCGGTTCAGACTCATGCTGTTGATGAGCTCTTGGAACGTGAAGGCATCTACAAAAAGGGCTGGCCAGCGTGCTTTCTTGATTTACATCCATTGAAAATGTATGTGATACTTTAGCGAGACTTTTGGCGGCACACTCTTACCCTCCTTAAAAGACCAACAATTGAAACAGAACTCCTTGAATAATAGGAACATTTACCCCAAAGATCTGTTAAATAATCTGCTATTTGGTATCGGCAGGTGATGTTGCGCAACCATTACAGTTAAAAGTGGTAATATCCCTAAAGTAAGGCTCTTTCTTTTTCTCCCTCTTGGCCAAACAGCATTTTCTACCAGCGCCATTCTGTCAATAAAGCCTTTACGGAAATTTATAAAGTACAGAAATATATATGGAACGAATAGAAATTCGTTCCGTATATATTTCCGTACTATGTGAGTTCATTATGTGTCCTGTTTATCTTTTTCTGCTATTTGGAAGCTTTCCCGCACAATTCCCTCATCCTTAAAGTATTATATTGTGCATCCGTATTAGGAATTTCATATGTATCAGTTGATTTTTGCGTAATAAGGTCAAAATTAAATTGCTTAAGTTTTGAACACTAGTGTAGTCCATCAGTATATGCAACGCATATGCAACGCCTTTGTATGTACTCGTAGGAATTGTTTCTATATAGGAAACTAACTTTGTAAAAGCATGAAATGCGATCTCGGAAAAGCTAATCATGAAAGGAAGTAGATGTCGGCTTCAGTTGAGTAGTTCTAAATAAAAACTTTCACTGAAAATGTTTTTTTACTTTTCATTATTAAAAACGTTTTTATATAAACAAATGTTTTCGAATAAATAAAAAGAGATTCATAATAATTAGTGCATATAACAGCATAGCAGGAAATATTTCGAATGGCTGGTCAAAGATTCTTGATGCCGCTTTTAGAAATAAATCAAACAAAGAAAAACTTTAGTCTACTACGGTTTCAGCCACATCGTATCTTTTAACAAAGATTTATGAAATTTTATTATTTATACCGGTAAGTAGGAAAACGTTAAACCGTTTCATATGTATAATAATACAGTTTTTATCTATATAAATCATATCAGTGAATAGGGATGAAAGGAACGCAAGAGCATTCTGGTATTCTTATACATGGTTATGGGCAATATTTAATAAATAGTCGTTAATATGTAATAATTAAGTAGCAATATATGAAATGGATCCTCTAATTTCTGCTTCCTCTTAAAAATAACTTTCCTCTCAGTTGTTTATAAATTTGAAAGGAAAGAAATAAATCACTATATTATTACACAGAGTGTTTGTGAAAAATGTGGTAATTTAGTATTCCAAAATAACAACGCATGGAATCAGAATTCTATTTTAGAAAACAATATCAAATAAGTATCTAACTCTCGTAATTTCAGTGTCACAAGCTTTTCAGTAAAAATATATGAAATTCGGATTTCTTATATTAGCTGTACAGAAAGAATATTTAGTTAATAAATTTTTCTTATAGTTATACATTTTAGTAGGGGAAAAGGTTTGTAACATAAAAAATTTGGTCTAAAAAAATTGTCGAAATTTACCCGAAAAGAGTACTGATTTAGGGGTCGTGAACAAATTTCGAAGCGCGGTAATTTTGCAAACAAACGACGGAAAATAAACTATCAAAGTTAGTGTTTCTTTTAACATGAAAGTTGTCTTTTTTGACTAACTGAGCTATATAAACATTTTTAAGCAATTAGCGCAAGGAATACCATTAGTAGAAATAATGTATTTGAATTCAAATTTCATTAATCAGATTTAGCGGCATTTTAGATGACTGGATTGTGAGATTAAAGACTTATAATGTTTATTTATGAGTGCCTTCTAATGCCTTATGTTTATTTTTGTACCATCTAAATGTTTATTAATGGGTTTATGTGCATTTTATTATCCATGAGAATTAATGCCAAAGGCTTATCTTTCCAAGTGAAGCGCAGAATAGCTTCTCGAAACTATGTAGGCATTGGGAATCAAAATTTATTAAGTTATAGCTAAAAGAATCAAAAGTTATTTATTAAACAGCAACTAAAAATGGTACTCCAAGTAAAATAACATGATGTGAATTTATAGCAATAAAAATGGAAATTGCTGTATAGAACTGTATTCTTATGTTCTCAAGAATACGTTTAATTTTACATCCGAAAGGATACTATTGTTAAAAAAAGTCTAAAGTACTTCTAATCTAAATTGGCATAATTTTAATTCTTTCATTTTTCATTTCGTGTGAGTTATTGCTGCTCGGTAATTATTTGTTCGTACAAATGTATTTTATACGGAGCCTGTGCATTTTAAACCTAAGTTCTGGCTCTGTGTAGACAGTCAGGTGAATTATCTCTTGTCTTAATCTCCCAAATAAATAACTTTGAACTGAGAAGAAAATTTAAAATAGATTTTTTATTAAACTTATAATTAACAAACTACATCTGGAGAAAAACAAAATAAATCCCCACTTATTGCGGTCTTTAATGAAACGTGAGAGTCAAAATAAAATTTAGTAACCGAAGTGTACGATTCACCAGGCAAAATCTTGTAAATTTTGGCTCAGGCCCTCTAATTACGCGAGCAAATACGGTGTAAAGGTAGAGTTTCGAAAATTTGTTTTCGTAAATCTTCCAGAAATTCATCAGGATGGCAAGAAGTCGCCAAAAGTCGCGAACTTGGCGACAAAAATGTTGCCAAGGACCGTCGGGAAAGAAATTACCCATATCCCTTCTCCAAAATGAGCTATTTTTACAATTCCAAAGTTTTTGCACTCATAATTAAATGATCTACAATTCTACACAACAAATAAACATTTAAAAATGTAAGACATGGGACCACAAATTAATATAAACTTAAAAGAAACCCAAAAATTATCAATCTAGAAACAATAAAAAATGCAAAAACAATGCAGAAAAACGAAAATACAATCAGAAAAACTTTATGTTTACAAATATTTACAACAATATTTATTTATAATTCTTTGTCATGCAACAAGGTTAATACATAGAAATAATGCAAATACATAAAACTTTTTATGAAACCTCCCTTAGTGTTAAAGTCCACGATATTATTTATTTTTGTTTTTCAAGTATTGTACAAGAATTAAAGGAAATCATACTTGTTCTTAAAACAAAATGCTATAATTAATGATTGATGAGCTTTCATGGTCTAAAATAGGCCAAATCTTTAATCAACATAATCAGTTAGACTTATATTTGAAGAATGACATTCTTAAGAAAGGTTAAAAAAACCTTGCAACCGCGAATACATTTTAGGAGAAAAGGTTACTGTTACATCAATCTCTTTCTGCCTTTTTCCATCAAAGATTATCACAATACATTTTGACTTGAAATAAGGCATGCACTGTTTAAAGCATAAGACATTTTAGGCACAACTCATTTTAAGGAATTAAAGGTCAAGAACATATTTTTTTTTTTTTTTTTCAATTATTCTGCACCGTCTCTTTCTGTAAATGGAATGATTAACGCACGTGACGTATTGGACAACACGTGAATGGACTGAGCATTCACTTAACCCAAAACTGTGAGTATGACGGAAGGTAGCACAGAAATTTGAGCTGCATGAATTCAAGACACAGCCATTTTTCTTTTCGTAATAGACAAGTTTAATTGTGAGGCCATGTCAAAAAGTAACATTATCACTGCAGGAGATGCATTTTGCAAATTCCTCCTAATCTCCCGCTGTGTTTCTTTTTGTACAAACCCACTCTTTTCAATGTCAAGAAAAAAGATTTGTCCAACTCTGAAAACAATGTCTCTTTGTGATATAGAGGGAGTTTTTTTTCTTGTTTACTAACAATTAGGTTTATCTCTAATTGCATTTTGTAATTTAATTCATTAATTCAACTGAAAACATTTTGTATTGAATTTTTTAACAGTACTTCGTACTAACAAAAGATTTTTAAAGAAGGACTACAATAAATTTCTTGTCAACCTATTTAATTAAAATATGCATTAATTGTATCCTATTTATATGTTACATTAGCTTCTTGTCAATCATGCCGTCTTGTCACATTAGTACTAAACTATATTTATGCGCGATGACTAATACAATAGGAGAACTAGTATTTAAAATAAGCTTCTTGTCAATCACTTACTAAAATGTATTTAAGTGGTTATGATTTTATGTTTATATTTTATATTAATTATGAGTATTAAGTAGGTACTGCTTGTAAAATTCTTGCCAATCTAATTTCTACTAAAAATGAATATGTGCCTCTCGCTTTTATGCACTTTATTTTTACCAATATCAACAAGAAAGTTATGCGAAATAAAGATACTGTTGCGTTATATTTATAGGCAAGAGAGAAATTCTGCTTTCTCATCAGATTTGTATGGGATCACTTGAAAGAATTTGCCGATAGTTTGAAGATTGGTAAAGATTGTAACTTTATTTAACTTTTGGACTATGCTCAATGCAAGCTGAAAATAACTCCCGTATAGCTCAACTATTGAGAAACCTCCTATAGCAATAAATTCTATAATTTTTTATATTGAAATAATCACTAAATATTAAGAATTTAGAAAGCAAAATCTTTCGGAAGCTCATATTGAAAACAATCAAAGTTAGATGACAAGAAAGTGCACTAGAATCGCTCAATAAACGACTCTGAGCTAGTAGCGTGACGAAATTTCTTATGAGATCGTGTTGAATAAAGGATGGTATGGCAAATCCGCGTTCTTTTCTTTCAAAATGAAAAATAAAAGATCTCAAAGAATTTAACAACTTCGACTCAGCAGTAAGGTTGTCGTATTTCAAATCCAATACCTTTAGTTCTATTATTAACAAGTCAAAAATTATTACAAACAAAGCATTTGGACTACGTTATGGGAACATAATTATATATATACATATATATATAATTGTGTTGCCATAACAGTATAAAATTATTGTTTAACATAATTATTGTTTATAACAGTATAAAATTATTAACTCCCTACTTTATTAAATCAGTGGGAATTCAACGTTTTACTTTCGGATATGGGTATTAACTTTTCTTGTCTTCAAACCTTAGTTTACAACCCCAACGGAATTTGGGAGGGGAGGAAGGAAGCGATAAATATTGGTATGTGAATGAGTTCAAGCAAAATGCCTATGATTTTAATAAATGGAAAAGAATAATAGTTATCTTTTGAATTTCGTGGAAGTAATTTATTTATACAATATTTTTAATTTGATACCGATTTAAAATCTGAATTTCTCGGCGATTTTTTTTAAGTGATCCTGCAAAGCCTTTTATTATTATCTAAAGATAGCGATAGCATGCATAATTCTTCTACATAATAATGTATTCCACATAATAACACATCTACATAATACAGTCTTCTACATAATAATGTATTCTACATAATTCTACATAATAAGTGATCCTGCAAAGCCTTTTATTATTATCTAAAGATTTATTATTATCTTTATTATCATGCATAATTCTTCTACATAATTATGTATTCTACATAATAACACATCTACATAATAATGTATTCTACATAATTCGTCTACATAATAACACATCTACATGATACATTCTTCTACATAATAATACATCTACATATCCTTAATTTCTCATATACATCATTGAAGAATAAAAATAATGTATTTTAATATTTTGATAATATTATTCTGTATATTGGTTTTAAATTACGGATTTTCTTTCCAGGTGTCTTAATACCTCAAGGGACAATTCGAAGAGGTGCCCGATGCAGCACAGCCAAGGCATTTTTACAACCAATCAAGAAAAGAAAGAACTTCGACGTAGTAACGTATGCCTATGCGACTAAGGTGAATATTTTTTATTGATTATCAGTTTATTAGTTTTACAATTTATTCGTTTCTGAAGATTATAAAATTTTAGTAGCTTCGTAATTTAGTAGTTTCGTAGATTATAAAATTTTAGTAGCTTCGTAGATTATAAAATTTTAGTAGCTTCGTATAGAGTTACCAAATTTAAAGTTATCGTCGTTAGCGTCTGGTGTTTTACTTTACAATATTTTTGTTGGAAAATATACCTCCAATTTCACCTTCTTGACAACATGCTTGAACTCTGCAGAGTTTTTTTTTTTTTTTTACCGCAAGGCTTATATAGAGTTTTTAATTTCGAATAAATTTTTGAAGAAAAAAAGAATTTTCGGCTTATAATAAATAAGATCGGCTTACATGGAAATATAGAATATGTATTTTTAATCCTTTTTTTGGGTCATACCGAAGTTTTTTCTTGACAACATCAAATATTAATGCGTACTGTAATTAATGGTTGTTTTTCTTTGGTTGGTTTAGGGCTATCTGCCTAAGGGGAGGGATGCCTTCGTGGAGGGCTTTCTATGTGAAACTGGCTCGTATACACCGTACTGTAATTAATGAAAAAAGTGATAATGCAATAAATCAGCAATATCATTTTTGTCACTGTGGCGTCAACCCAAAATTTATAATAAGATATAACTCTAATAGTAACTAAATAAATAAATGAAATTTTAAAAATTAGAAATCTAAATGGCAACAAGAACGAGGGCAGTAATACCAATGCAACATGCCGTTACATAATATGTGCAAAAAATTGCATCAAGTCAGTAAATTTACACATCATTAAATTTCCATTTCACTTCTATTACATCTCATTTCTTTCCTTTCGTTTCCCCCCTCCGTTTTTTGTGAAACTGAGTTAACGTGTTTGGCCCAAATTACAGTTTGGTTCATTTTTGATATTTTCTTTTTTCTCTCTCTCTCAACTTTCCTTTTTTTAACTCCTTTTTCTGCATTGTCACGGACTGTAACCGCTGGTTTGAGGTAAATAAAGTATGTACGCACATTCCTCGCTGCATACATTCCATTCTTAAAACGAGTCTTCAGTCTTTCGGAATATTTTTTTTCAATCAATTACATCGAAGATGCCATTTTTTTAATAACTAGCCTAACTTTCGTCAAAATATCTATTTCCATCAATTCTCAATATTATTTTCATTTTTATGCAACTCATACTTGCTGTTATGGATTCAAAGACTTGAGCAATAAAAATTATTAAAGGTTTCTTCGGATCATGTAATTATAATCAAGCAAATTATTGCAAAGAAATGTGAATATGATCGATAACATTCGCCTTATTCTTCAGGCTTTTCGTCTAATAATAACTATAGGTTCCCTCAAGTAATATCTGACCTTAATAAGCCACTTATGAGCTAAATATTCCAGTAGTTAATTTGTACATTCTTTGAAGCTCTATCAACAGGATAAGAAATGTATAGCAACAAAAGGAATATCTGTAAAAGGTTGAATAGGGATAAAATTGTTTTCTTCATGCACATATAATAATGCAAACTGTGTTACATTATAAGGTATTTCTCCCGCCTTCTTAGCATGCCTTCGTAATGTAGTGTTCTGCACGCTGGGCGCGTCTTCCAGAGGTCTGTGGTTCGAATCCCGGGCAGAGCGGTGCTCATTTGTCATGACCCCTGCTTCCAAAAAATACCTAATGGCTCTACACTGGTGCCCGAACTAAAAGGGTGGTGGATGATGATTCTCCACACCCAGTATTTGGCGATTGGTTCCCCTAAAACAGCAATCGCCCTTTAAAAGGGAAAGTATATAATATATTTGTCCCACTTTCTTAGCATGCCTTCGTAGTGTAGTGGTCTGCACGCTGGGCGCATATTCCAGAGGTCCGTGGTTCGATTCCCAGCGAGGATATTGCTCATTTTTCATGATTCCTGATTCCAAAAAATACATAATACCTCTACAACATATAAAAGTTATTTGAAATGATGATTATACGCTTTTATTTCCTGAAATATAGCTGCTAGATATGTAATTCCGCTTAATATTTTTTTAATAAAGCGGAAAATTTTGAAGCAAATAGCTTCAATTATGTAGATGGGAGATTCTAGAAGAAAGCAAAATCTGACTTTTTTATAATTGCGTTTTAAAACTTCTTACTAAAATATTTATTATGTTATTTTACATTTATATACGATATTCGCAGATAAATACTTAAACATTGCTCTCAATTTACCAGCTTCAAATTTGCAGTGAATATGGTTTTACCCCAAAAGAAATATTTAATCACTAAAATGAGCAGCTTTCAGTTTGTATTCAATTCTCAGAAATTTCATTATGAGTAAAACTAACCAAGCAACTTCATTATAAATAAAATGACAAAGGTCTTCAATTTCGCTCTTGATTATATCTCCGAGTTTTGAATATTCAAGAAAGTGGACGTTTATTAAAATGATGAAGCAATGATGAATACTTTATTAAAACTAAAAGTTTTGCTCTTAGGATGATCATAGAAATTTTTTTTTTTAATAGAACGTTCTTACCAGAGAGTTGAAATTATTTACATAAAATTCTGTACTTTATTTCAAGAAACATTTTAAACTACATGTCTGTAATCAATATTTAAGGAATTAGAGCCTTTAGACACGTAATCGAACACCGTGCTGCATTATGTCAACATGTACCACTATTTGTTTTTAAGCAAATTATATAAATTTGTTGTTAATAGCTTAAAAGATAAATGAGAATGAAATTTTGCTTAATTTATTTTCTCACAAAAGCGTGTCTTTAATTCTTGTGAAATTCTCACTAGTTTTAACACTTAATCATAGTAGCTACAAAAATATTGCTCTTTTCCTGCACAGGGCCTCAAAGATCGCTGATATAAATTAGGGAACGTTATTTATTTAGGGATGATATGACTTGTAGCTTTTGTTGCTGTTTTCTTATCCATATTACATGGAACAATGATTGCCAGCGCCTACTCCGAAAAGAGGTTGGACTTCTATTTTCCACCCCCCAGCTTTGAGGGAGAGCACCCCGGGAGGGGGATCCGGAGGTTCCCCCCTCTCCACTTCCACCAATTACACGAGAGGACTTTCGGATCGCCGTATATTTAAAGTGCCGCCATGCCGCACTATACATTTACAAACATCCATGTCTTCTCCGGGGTTCGAACCCGGGCCCTTCGGTACCGTAGTAGGCTTCCCTAAATCACTATCCTGTCTGGTTTGCATTTCTAGCTTTTAATATTTGTTAAATGGGCTAATATGATTCTCATGAGAATAATTTATTATTAAGTTATTAAAGTATTTCAGAACTAGTGCCTTCCGAGTGTGGTAACAATCTGTATGGTGTATGGTTTCTTTGCCATGCTTAACGGCTAGTCTTAAAGCTTATATAGTCACTTGCGTACAGCATTGCTTAACATTTTTATTCTATTTTCGTAAAACGTTTTTACCTTTAAGATTTTACTTTTAAAGCGAATCAAATTTTCGAAGCAATCCTCCAGCATTAACGCCATTTTCATCTTTTTACCTTACAATTTTGCCTTAAATCTTTCAGTAATATATTGCGATTACATCTGATTAGCATTAAACTTAAGCGTTTATCAATTTTTTAAATTTCATCTATCTTCTAATTAAACTCTTATTTTTTATATTATATTTATTTGAACTAAAAGAACGATTCTTCTTTTTATGTTAACTTTTGTTTCAATTATTATTATTCAGAGTGTGTTTAAGCATTTTTAAAACAGCTGTTTTTGAATTATGCGATAGGAATATTTCTCTTCGGAATGCGCAAAAACATATCCTTCCACACGTTGTTTACTTGCAACATTTTGAAAGAAGAATAAATTTAAAAATAGTAAATTGGGTTTCTCATTTCAAATAACAAACTGCTGCCAGAAATTTTTCAAAGCAATTTTTAGTAAAGGAGAAGCGGTAGTCGAGAAGGTTATTATTCTCAAAACGACATTTTGTGGCGTTTCAGTATAAACGGTGAATCACTTTTTAAATTGTTGCCACCAATTTTTATCGCCCTCTATTATATTTAAAGAAATTAAATAATGAAGAATCTGTATGAATGTATTGTGATACTTCTTTGGCGAAATGAAGCAACTCCAATGATGGAACACAGCAATAACTTTTATTTAACACTCAAAAAAATGGCGACATACAAACAAGAAGAGAAAACATATTCTAACATTTAAAAATAAATTACATTCTTCGTGCGAGAGTCGCACGTGGCACTCGAGTCTGGTTTCAAATATTGCCATTCACAAATAACTTAATGTTCATCTATTTAAATTATTTAAACTACAAGATTTTAATACTATTTAAAGCTGTTACAACCTCCCCCAACGGAGAGACTTTTTCCGAAGGGAAAAGTTCTGTAAAATTTGACAGTTTAATAAGCTCGGCTTGCTCAATTGCTTAAAGAGCAAAGGTTATTTCTCTTATAAATTTCTAAATTTCAGGCCAAAAAATTTTAAGTTTTAAACAATACTTTTACACCACATTTAAAAAGAAAGAAATGGAGAACGTTCAAATACATTAGTTGAGCATACATTAAACAATAAAATTAATTTTAAACGTGGTTACATACACTAAGAGTTACATTACTTAATTCTACTCAGAACATCTACGTTCTTGTGCAAAGATCCTTTGCGACGAATGACCTTAAAATTATAAGGTTGTAATGAGAGTGCCCAGCGCATCAATCTAGAGTTACATTTGGCGTTGGATTGTAGCCAGACCAAAGGATTATGATCAGTTTGAATCAAGAATTCTTGCTGACCATCCAGATAAAAATGCAGTTTCTTGATAGCGTAGATGATAGCAGCGCACTCCTTTTCAGTAGTACAATAATTCTTTTCAAACTTAGTAAATTTTTTTCTTATATACAAGATAGGATGTTCACGTTGTTCATCATCTAATTGGCATAGTACTATACCCATGCCATTGTCTGAGGCATCGGTTTGTATAATAAACCTTTTATCAAAATCGGGAGCATACAGAATTGGTTTCTTGCATAGCAACTCTTTTAAATTTTTAAAAGCTCTGTCACATATTTCAGACCATTGTATATTTCCTTTTTTTGTTACCCCCTTCAAAGCGTCCGTGAGGGGTGAAGCAATTTCTGAAAATCTCGGTATGTACTGGCGATAATACCCTACCAGTCCTAAGAAAGCACGTACTTCTGTTTTGGTTTTAGGTGTAGGATACTCCTTTACAGCCAGGATCTTTACTTCATCCGGGGTTCGTTGTCCTTGTCCCACAACATGGCCTAGGTATCTCACTTGATCTTGTGCAAATTTACATTTTGATGGTTTTAGTCGTAAATTTGCTTTCTGTATTCTTTCTAGAACAGAAGTTAAGTTTTTAAGGTGCTCTTCCCAGTTTTCTGAGTAAATGGCAATGTCATCCAGGTATGGTACAGCGAAACCTTCGCATCCAGCCAGGACTTTAGTCATAACTTTTCTAAAAAAATATGGGGCATTTTTTAATCCAAAGGGTAAACGTAGAGGCCTGAAACTTCCAAAACTAGTTACAAACGTTGCATATCTTTGGGCTCTTTCTGTTAACGGAATTTGCCAGTATCCTCTAGATAAATCTAATAGGGTAATATATTTTGCTTTTGCTACAGTTTCGATACGTTCTTCAATATTAGGCAAAGGATAGTGTTCAGTTTTAGTAACAGCATTGAGTTTACGATAATCAATACAAGGCCGAGGATCCTTTGATGAAGATTCTATCAAAATCATGGGAGATGTATAGTCCGATTCTCCCGGCTCTATAATTTTAAGATCGAGCATTTTCTGTATTTCCTTTCTGAGAATTTCAGTCTGTCGGGGTGACAGTCTGTATGGCTTTATTTGTATTGGTTCGTTATTTAATAGCTCAATATCGTGACAAACTAAGTTTGTTAGTCCAGGATTATTTGAAAAACAACCAGAATATTTCCATAAAATCTTTCGTAAATCTTCTATTTGCTCGGATTTCAACCTTTTCTCGAGTTCATTCTCCTCTATGATGTCCGAGAAATTTAATATACTTGGATTGGAAGGTAAACGAGGAATGTCATTGATGGTAATCCTGCTGTTCTGATGGCTGTGCGTTGGTATCATAATGGTAATCCTATTCAGAGTGAAACTACAGAGAATGAAAAGACAGAGCTCACGTTGAAGAATTTAACCAGAGAATAAAGTGGAAATTACACGTGCAGGGGAATGAATACTGCCGGCTGGAGCGTCGATTCGGAGCGGCAGTATTTGGACATACACTATCCTCCAGGTTCTGCCAGCATATCGCAGATGGAGCCCACGGCAGTGAAGGGGCACACAGTCGCCTTGCTTTGTCAACTGGACTACTTAGGACATCCACCAGCTTCCAAATATTTGTGGGAATCACCAACGCGCGTCATCAGTAATAACGCCTCTTCAAACCAACATCAGCGACAGGTTTCTACAGCGGCTTCAATCCTCAGCATGGAAAATGTCAGCGCAGCATCTGAGGGAATTTATTTCTGCGCGGGAAGGAACGAAGTTGGCACTGGCCCTTTAGGGCATTTTACCCTTAAACTCAGTGCTCCCCCATCGTTCGTACGAGCGCTGCCTGCGGAATCAGGAGCAGCCCGGAATGCATCGGAAGTCCGGTTGATCTGTCATGTGGAATGTGATCCATTGTGCAACGTCACATGGTTTCGAGGCACCGATTCATTGCAGGATTCTAAGTTCTTTGTCACAGAAACTATTGTTCTGGATCCAGACCCGAAAAGGAACGTCCTCAAGTTCGTCGTAAGCACACTATCTTGGAGTCTCAGTCACCTTCCGGCCACAAGTTTTGATTTCAGCACTTTTACCTGCGTGAGCTCTGGTAATGTTCTTGGACCAGGAGTCAATAGCTCGACGCTTTTCAGAATTGAATATCCTCCAGAGAATATCCAGGTATCTCTGAATTTAATTGACATCGTCGAAGGAGAGCCACTTCAGTTATCATATTAATCATTTCTGGTCTTTTGTAATATGGTTTAAGCATGTTAATGTGATATACTTGATTTGGCTCATTTTGTTCCTCGAAACTTACAATATAATTGGTTTCTGAAATTTTCTGCTCTATTTTTCCAGGTCCTTTCCACTGTACTTCTAGTTTATTTTGACGATTCGTTGATAAAACAAGAACTAAATCTCCTCTAGCAAATTCTCTTTTCACTGCGTTTCGATCGTACCATGTTTTCCTCCGTTGTTGAGCTTCTTTCATGTTTTCCACGGCAAGTTCTTGGCATTTCTTCATTCGATTAATAAGTTCGAAAACGTAACTGACAACATTATTACTTTCTTCAATCGGTTCTAGCCACTGCTCATAACGTAAAGTGACTGGCGTTCGTAGGTTTTTGCCATGAACTAATTCTGCTGGTGTAAAACCAGTGCTTTCGTGTGTGACTGTTCTGAGAGCAAAAAGAACTGATGGTAGATAATTCTCCCAATCCGAAGTCGCTCCTATACATACGACTCTTAACACCCTTTTTAGCGTTCTATGGAATCGCTCAACGGGATTACTCTGCGGATGATACACAGAGCTTCTTACATGTTTAATGCCGAAACGCTCCAAAAATTCCTCTGTCAAAGCACTGACGAAAGATGTCCCCTGATCTGTTTGGATCACTTTTGGGAAACCCATACGACTGAAAATCTGTAAGAAAGCATCAATCACAGATGGCGAAGAAATGTCTGTCACCGCTACAGCATCTGGATATTTGGACGACATACACAGAGCTGTAATAATATATTTTTTTCCAGTCTTCGAAATAGGTAGCGGACCAACGGCATCGGCATTTATTTTAGTGAATATTTCGGAAATTACTGGTACTAATGTCATTGGAGCCTTCTTTTTGTCATTTCCTTTTCCAGCGCGCTGACAAGCATCACAGGTTCTTACAAAATCTTCAGTTTCTTTGTAACACCTCGTCCAGTAAAAATATCTAGCAAGTCTGTCTTTGGTCTTTTTGACACCCAAATGACCAGAAGTTCCTTCGTGGCACATCTTTATAATTGACGGCTTGAGTTTTTCAGGTATAACGACAAGCTGTCTTTCAAAGCCCATTTTATCCGTCGTTTTTTTAACTAAAAGTTCTTTTCCTGTCAGACTATAGTTCTCATTTTTGCATGTACCTTCTTTAACTTCTTGGATGATTTTAGACAGTTCCTTATCAGCAAGCTGAAGTTGTGCAATTTCTTCTGAGTCAATTTTTACCAGTTTCATGAGAGCTTCATCTTCCGTATTTAGTTCCGGTAAATTATCTTCTTCTTCAAAAACATCTCTGGATGCTTTATTTTCTTCCTTCATCGGTTCCAAGAGCTTCTCTTCAGCTATTTCTCTTTTCCTTTGAGCTCTAGTAGAGACAGCATTAACCTGGTGAGGACAACTATCAGGCTCCTTTCCTTGTTTATTCAACAGTGCAAAAGTTCGATTGCCTAATAAATACCTTCCTTTGTCGAGTTCATTTCTAATAATGGCAGCCTTAGTTATTACTCGCCCAAGATCGCAATTTAGTTCGATTTCAGCCAATGGTAAACAGGTTGGATTCAAGTCTAATGGCTGTTGCACCCACACATTTTCACCTGTCAGCATTTCCGGCGTGATGTATTTGCGACAAACTATATCGATACTAGCACCTGAATCCCTTAATATAGGAATTTTATGATCATTTACGTAACCCGTACTAGTATAAGGTAATAGAAATTTATCATCTGGTTTTGCACTAATTCTGTTAAGATTAGCAGGAGATTCAGTACTATTCTTAAGTTTTGGACATTGGGGCCTTAAATGTTGATAGGACCCACACTGATAGCATTGTGGCGTCTTTCGTTTTTCATATTTATCATCTGGACGTGGACTTCTAGGTCTATGAAACAAGCTTTGCGTATTAAATCCTGATGACATTTTGTTTTCAGTTTTATTTTTATTATCTGAACTCAATTTACCTTGAGTTAGTGCATTGTATCTTTCTTTCTGCCTATCCACTACAGGCTTTTTTTTAAAGTTTCCGCAAACGTTTTCATAGGCATCAAGTTTTTCAGCTAATTTTTTAGATGAAATCATCTCTACCCACTCATCAAGAAAATGATCTCGAATTTCAGGAGGAACTCGACGCTTAAGTTGGTCAATCACCATCAAATCTAGCAACTGATCAAAAGTCTTAACTCCTAGACCAGTCACCCATTCCTTGCAATAATTTTCTATTTCATAATTGAAATCCACCCATGTGGATTCGGTACTCTTTTGATGTTTCATAAATTTCTGCCTAAACTTTTCCGGGCTTAGTTTAAACCGTCTTAACAATAAATTCTTCACGTGTTCATAGTCTTTAGCTTTATCGGAGGGTTCTCTAGCTATTAACTGGGTTACTTCGTAAGGAAGTAGTCCTAGTAAATGAGATACAAATTCTTCTTTATCAATTTCAGCCCATTCTGCTTGCCTTTCAAACAATAGCAAATATAGACTGATATCTCCTTTCTTGTCATCGAATTTCTGCATAAGGTGACGCAGCTCCGTTTTCGGCCGGATCTGTCCGGTATTTTGAGACTTTGTCTCTGCTTCAAGTCTTAATCTCTCTAATTCATACTGTTCTTTCCTTCTCCGCTCTTCCGCTTCTTCCTGTCTCCTACGTTCTTCTCTTTCCCTTTCCTCCCTCTCTTTCCGTTCTTCCCTTTCCTCCCTCACTTTCCGTTCTTCTATTATCGTGTCTAAGACTCCTTTGACGAATACTTCATCATAATCTCTACTTTCAACAATTTTCTGTTTTAAATCGACTATTTTCAAATCTGCAGTCACATGAACTCCCAGTTCAGCCGCGAGATTTTGCAAATCTTCCTTACGAGCTCTTCCTAAGTAAGACATTGTTTCTATGTTTAAAATTAACGAACACTGTTTTCTTTATATTTCCTCAAAATAGCTCAATTCAATTACTTTAATTAATTAATGCAGTCAGGAATCACGAAATTAAATGCACTTTGTTAAGTACGTATACCTCAAAAATGAAATATTTAAATTATATGAAGTTCATTCTCTCTACCACATTAATTGTGATTAAAATAAGAATATTAACATAGAGCAATATATATATCTACCGTCTGCACAACTAAAATGAATATTAAATATAATATCAAATACGGTAATAAAATAAGACAATTTAATATTAACAGGAAATAATAATCTGGTATCGCTAATATTGCGTTCAGTGATGAACTAATAAAATAAAGCAATTCTATATGAACAGGAAGTAATAATCTGGTATCACTAATATTATGTTCAGTGATGAACTAATAAAATAAAAATACGCACGATTATTCGATCTTGGTCGGTGCCTCCAAAATAATTAAGACTGTGATACTTCTTTGGCGAAATGAAGCAACTCCAATGATGGAACACAGAAATAACTTTTATTTAACACTCAAAAAAATGGCGACATACAAACAAGAAGAGAAAACATATTCTAACATTTAAAAATAAATTACATTCTTCGTGCGAGAGTCGCACGTGGCACTCGAGTCTGGTTACAAATATTGCCATTCACAAATAACTTAATGTTCATCTATTTAAATTATTTAAACTACAAGATTTTAATACTATTTAAAGCTGTTACAGTATGTATGTTTCTCACACTGAAAAAACAACGGTATCTAGAGCCATCAAATTTTGAATAATATAATCCTCCACCCGAACATTGGCACGTGGAAAGCCCGAATTTTGAATTTGTTTTACTATCTATTTCATATTTTGTAAAACGTTAACGAGTTAATTGACAAAGTCACGATTTCGAAGCGAGCATTGGCAACACTGTACAGAAGAAAAAATTATCTCCAGCCCGCGAGACTTTGTATCAGATATCCTAAAGATATGCTTATTTAAATATTTTGGGATATTGCTGTTAAACTGAATTTTCTAGTTTAATTCCGAAGAATATGATATTTAATAAATTAAGATAATACACAAAACTTTAAAAAAAGTCCCTTTGGGCGTAATAAAATCTGAAAGCTTGTTTAGCAAAAACGACATGAAACGATAATTTGTGAAGGCTAAAGTTCTTTTTGCTTCAAGTTCAGATATATGCTTTATTAGGTTTAAAACATTACAAGATAATCAAACCTCGTTTCATTCATTCAAGGATAAAAGTTATATAATTTTAAAATCGTTTCTTATATATGATCTCTCAAGAATGTAGTTAGATAAGGAAGAAGATTTCCATTACGATTCTGCATCCTCACATACTATTGAAACACATTAAAATTCCTCAATGGATTAAAATTATCATTTTGTAAATTCTGAACAGTGTCTTCTGAAGAGACCTGATGATGCACCATGTAAATATTTCTTCTTTGTATAGGACGGGTATTTGGAAAAGTTATTAAACGTGGGAAATGTCTCTTCTCTAAGAAGTCTTTAAAACAGCTTTTGAAGAAGAGGTGAAGAAAATCCTTGAAGAAATGATATTCCATGCTTTAATTATGGTTACATAAGTGTGAATTAATGTCAAAGGCAATTGCAGTGAGAAACGTTGCTCTGCAACATAAATCAGTATGATCTTGGAACTACGAAATGGCTACAAACAGGTCCAAATTTGATATTACTGACTGTTGCTAGAAAAGACACAATAAATTATTATTATTCATTTATATTATTATTATTGCATTTTAATACAGCATCTGACTCTTTGAAATAAATTATAATGCTGCTGAAAATTCCGTAAAAACTTCTTTATATTTCTGACACCACTAAATAAAGAATTGCAGACCATTTTTGAAAGAATCATCAGAAACAGTAAGTGTTTTTGTAGGTTTCTAAGCACAGATTTTTATGCTACTTACAGTAGCAAAAGTGTATTTCTATTTTAAACAATTGCCGAATTTATATGCCTTTGTTTATCTGTGGGATGAGATTTACAGAAAATCTGTATAATTCAAGTAGTTTTGATTAACTCTAAACTGAAACATAAATTCCATACATCACTATTTATTAGAAATAATTTCACGTCACTACTTTTTCCAGATCCACTTTGATCATTTCAAGAGGGCCAAGGCAATTGAATTTGATCGTTTAAAGATGACTTACATAGTTAAAGCTAGAAGAGAAATCATTCTGTCTGGAGGATCTATCAATACTCCACAGTTATTAATGCTGTCCGGGATAGGTCCAAGGCATCATCTTCAGGAACTCGGGGTAAGTGTTTTATAAGTACATTTTTAAACCAGGAGTATTATTTTCACTTTTATTGAACAGTTCTCTTTCTTTTCTTTCAGTTTTTTCTTTCTGAAAATAAAATGCAGAAAAAAAAGCGATTAAATGACTTTTTTCCTCTGTAAAATATATTTTATATTTGCTTCTCTGTAAAATATATTTTATATTTGCTTCTCTGTAAAATATATTTTATATTTGCTTCTCTGTAAAATATATTTTATATTTGCTTGGACAGTTTTTTTCGGCATTCATAGCTCTCTTTCAGTTGGTTTGCAAACATATAGCTATTTTAATTTTCATAGCTAAAACATCTACAATTTTCATCCGTTTTTATTCATCTTTTTACATCTTTCAAATATTTGAAAACTTACATAAGGGTACCAGAAGTAGGGCAGCCCGACCCACCTAGCCAAACAATTTACGATGTAATATATAATAGAAGATGTAATAGATAATCGGGTAAGATTTACGATGCAATAAAATAATAGGGTAAGATGAATATCCCTAATATTATATTTACATTTTTAATTGATAATTTTCGTTTTTTCCTAACTTTACTAAACTGTGTAACGCTCAGGCCGTGCACTTAGAAACATGGCAAGTAATGTTTGATTGTATGATATGCGTAGTCTTTGAATAGTTTATTGTATGGTACGCGTAGCCCTTTCCCGATTAGACGGCTCGTGATAGACAATTTGTATTCTCAAGGGATTTTCTCAGGTAATTTTTACTGTTTACTTACTTTTTATACTCTTTTGATTTCATCAGATTTCCTCTTTTGATATATATTCGGATAGTTATTTTAATGTCGGCTTACATTGGAAAGTTTTCAGCGACATAAAAATTTCATATAGTGTGAACTAATTATTTCATTTACATTACATTATACCATTTTTATACGCATATTTAAAGTTTATTTCTGTATTGCGGCTTTTTAGCGGGCATTGTTTTCTTCAGTTTCTTTTGCAATTTCCAATTCTAATTTTACACAATCGATAGAAAAAAAGCAGTTTGTGTAAAAGTATTGAACAATCCATATGAGAAACAGAAGATTGGTTTAAGACATGACAATCTACTATAAATAATGTGTTATTTACAAAATATCATTTTGAAACTTTTATAATTTATTCATGTAAACAATTAATTCCTTTTATGAACTGTAAAAATCACATATTATATGAATTAAATATAATTACATATATATATACAAATTAAGTTACTTTCTATACAAAAAACAATGCTTATCACAGATACAAAACCACAGGAAAGGTAAGAAATAAAATTTACTTATGTAAGACTTCATGACCCCTGAGATCAGAATTACTACATAAAATTAATAACTAATATTTACTCTTTGGCATTAAATAACAGTAAACATATACAATATAGATAAAAACTAAATATTTTGATTACGATATTAATATTCCAGCTTTTCGTGCTATGTATAATGTATTGTGAAGCATCATGTGTATTTGTGTTGCCAAGTTCTAAACGAAAAATAGCAGTAATTTCAAGTTTTAGATTTTTCTATTTTGTAACAAGTATTCACTTTTACTAGTATTTATGGTTGTATGATTTTTACGAGCAGATCAAGATTTAAAATAATAGCTTTTCTTTTCTAAAACCTAAATTAATTTTTCTTTTTAAAAATCAGAAGAATTTCAACCTTGCTATGGCGAAAGTTTATAAAATGAAAAGCTTTGCATTCAGCTTTCACCTAATTTACCTAGATATTTATTATTTTTGAATATGGCAAACAGCTTACTGCTTAGATAACTGTAAGAGAAGGGTTATCTTCGTGGAAGATTTTCTGAGAGAAAAGGCTCGTATTCACGTTAGACATGGTAAAATTCACAAAAAAAGTAACCGGCTCGTTCGCCTGGGCTTGAACCCAAACCAGTTCAAACTACCTATATTCAGCATTCGTAACCACTCAGCCAGTGGTGCAGTTGAAGAAAGCCTATGTCAACGTACCAAAATTTCATACGTTCAGAAAAATTTCAGTACTGTATATCGGTTGGAACACGCTGAGAGATCAAATTATCACAAAGATATTGTGAACGTATCTGTCAACATATGTTTTTAAATTCCTAAGCTTATCACTTAAATTCTTTTAACCAGTTTTCACTTTCTTGCAACTCAGCTGCAGTGTGATAGTAAAAAGAAAATGATAAAACAGAGCTGGTTGGTTAACTTGAATTCTTAAAATTAGGTCTTCTTCTGCTAGCATTTAGCGGATGGGAAAAACATATGTGTATCTGAAAGTCCGTTGGTTAATCTTCGGATTATGGTAACTTCGCGATTTTTTTGGCGAAAGCTTGGCGACCAACCCTGCTACAGCAACCTGCTAGTTTTTTTGGGTGGGACGCCATTTTGTTTTCACTATGTAAAGGCACGTTTTTTTTTTTTTTTTTTTTTTTTTTTAACTCAAAATTTTTATCCAACAATCTGCTAGCCGAAATACACTTATGCTAGAACTTTTATGGAACAAAAGTGCTTAATCATGACGAAGATTAGGTGCGAAATCGGGAGAAAATGCAGAATCTCCCACTGCTTGCCGCGTTTTTAAGAATTGCACATACACGGTATCCATGTACGCGTCGACCTATTTTCACTTAAAAAAACATCCCAGAATTGCACAAAAATGGCATTGTGCACACTCTTGACTTTATCCATGTACAATGCTAAAGTCCTAGCTAGTAACCTTTATCGCCTTACCAAAATGTCGCCAAAGTACCTGTTACTATATTCCAAAGATTAGCCAATCCGTTTATAATTTAGACTACTTAAAAAAAGTAGTATTACAAAAACTTTACATTTCTAATAAATGTAAGTTATTTTAAATGCTTATAATGTTAATAATAAATAATGTTGTTTTCATTAATAATGTTGTTTTCATTGAATAATGTCAAACTTAGATTTTTAATAAAGTCATATTTGAATCGTGTCACACTGAAATAAACCGAATGAAAACAAAATTCGGTTGTTTTCTTAAACTGCTTTAAATCAAGCTAGTTTAAGAAAAAGGGTCTGTAAAAATGAAATTCAGTAATACAAAATCACTCTTTTGCAAAAAAATCGAAGTGAAATGAAAGAAGTGATTGTTTTTGATAAACTGAATATGTGTATAGCTCATAACCAGAAAATTAAATGATTAAAAATTCAAGGTCATAGTACCCGTTCACGGCTCACAATCACCCACTGAGAGTTCAAATTAGTAATTGGTAGAACCACCCTTGGCGGAAATGCATACTTGAATTCGTCGAGGCAAGGAGTGGTATAGGTTCCTAATGTCATCCTGCGACACATTCTGCCAGGCATTCATCACTTGTCGCTCCGAATCTGCGATATGTAGTGGTTCCTGAATCTGGCGGCCTACTATGTCCCATACATGCTCGATTGGTGAAAGGTCTGATGACCTTGCTGGCCAATGAAGAGTATCAACTGCATGGAGACAGTCCTGAGATATGCGAGCGGTATGTGGCCTGGCATTATCTTGTTGGAAAATTGCCCCAGGATGATGTGCCATGAAGTGTAATGCAATCGGCCGCAGGATGGTATCAGCATATCTTTGAATTGTTAAAGATCTACGGAGGATGATTAAAGATGACCTGCTGTCATAAGAAATAGCGCTCCACACCATCACACCAGGGGTTATGACTGTATGCCTTTGTAAAACATAGGCTGATGGGGACTTCTGGACCCGTCTTTTCTTGACACGAACACGGTGGTCATCTGCTTTAAGAGTGAAGCAGGATTCATCGCTGAGCACTATACGATGCCAGTCTGATGGCAGCCATGAGGATTGGCTTTGACACCACTCCAGACGACTCCGCCGATGTTGTGGGATGAAAGGCAAACATTTTAAAGGCCTCTGTGAGCGTAACCCCGCTTCAGAGACAAGTGCCATGAGATGGTGAACCGTACTACGGGAGGTATAAACGTGGCTTTAGTGCGTTGAATAGCCGACAATGATACCGCTGGGGCGGTTCGGGCCTGGAACGATCATCCTATCTTACCTCGCATTTGTACTCTTGGCCTTCTAGAGCCTTCATTTCGTCGGCAATTTCCTTGTAACAACCATTGCTGCCAACATTTTTGTAGTGTCTGTATGCTGCAGGTGGCGGCCTATTACTCGGTATGACCACCCAGCTTCACGCAATCCTACAATGCGACCACATTCGAAGTCGTTTAGTTATCTGTAAGGTCTTCGATATCGTCGTAATGGCATCTTTTGTTTCTTCTTTACGGAATTACAATGGCAGCAACAACAAAAAAAAAAAAAAAAAAAAAAAAGATAAATTTTCCTTCTCTCTTACTGGTTTTATACTTTGCGAATTGTGAGAAACTTTGATGATTTACATTAAACTTTGTTCGATCAAGTGTGTGTCTATTGAGAATACGGCAAAGCACACTAGGGATTACGGCAAAGCACACTATTGAGAATGCGGCAAAGCACACTAGATCATGCCTAAGGGGAGGGAAGCCTTCGTGGAGGACTTTCTAAGGAGAACTGGCTCGTATACACGTTACACATGGGGAAAACCTCAAAAACGCCCATGCAGCCAGCCCGTTCACGGGATTCGAACCTCGAACCGAACTACCAGTGTTCAGCGATTTTACTGCTCGGCCGCTTGTGAGCCCATGTTCGATCAAGATGTTTTTGCGTACCAAATTTCGTCAAGATCGCAATAGTTCTTCTTGATGCTTTGATTTTTCTGGAAAAGAGTGTATATATATATTGCTGAATACTAAATAATTATCAAAAAATATATTATTCATCACACGTGATCATGGGTGCAATACGCACCCCTACAAATTCATACAGAATATCACATTTTAGATAATGGCGTAGTTAGCAACACAACAAAGCAAAAGGGGCGAAATAGAGGAGAGCTGAAGCTAAGTGCGCATTTATCCAGTATGGAGGCTCACTAAGAGAGGATCTTGGTTTAGGTTAGAAAGGTTTCAGTTCTAGAAAGTTTAATTTCAGGTTCCAAATTAGCTATGCCATCAGCGTTACGCAAGCCATATAAAAATATGTAAAGAAAAATTATAGTAGCGGTAACCCCTTAATTGTCCTTTTATTCTAAAAATCATAATAACTTCCGGATTGCGTATTTTTAGAATAGAGAGGGGGAATTAAGGGGTTAACCAGTAGTTATCTTACATTACATACAGTGGTGGCCAAAATTAAGGACACTTTTGGAAATTTTTATGTTTAACTTTGTATGCTTATAGAAAACGTTACGTTTCGCAAAATGCAAACTTGTATATATAATTTTAAAGAGAATTTATTACTGAATTCAAAACACAAAATTCAATTATTTGCAATACAAAAAAAAAAGTTAAACGATAATAGTTATCGATATACATTAGATAGTGATGATTGCAGTGAGTTATCAGTACTTAGTAGGGTACCCTTTATTTTTGATTACAGCTTCACATCGACGTTTCATTGAGCTGACAAGAGTTTTAAGCTCTTCTTTCGTTATTACATAATGCCAGGAAACAATTATAGCCTCAATTAGTTCCCTTTTATTTGATGGGCGCCTCATTCGGACAAGAGGTTTCAAACGGTGCCACAAATTTTCGATAGGATTGAGGTCAGGACTGTTTCCTGGCCATGACAACAATTTAATGCTCTTTGTACGAAACCACTCTTTCGATATTTTGGCCGTGTTGCAAGGAGCAGAATCCTGCTGAAAAATAAACGAAGCATTGTTGGGAAAGAGATCTCTGATGGAAGGTAGAAGTTTTGGTTCTAGAATAGTGTTAGCCAGTCTCGGCACGGACCTCTGCGCAGCAGAATAAATGACCCTGGAGTGACTATTACAGCAGGAAGTATCCTCTTAATGGCAACAATTGGAATACTAATCGTTAGCACTTTACAGACCATCTTTGTTTTTATCGTAACTTGTTATTTATACAAATGCAACTTGTTATTTACACAAATGCAACAAGTTTACTGCCAAGGTATACCACAATTGTTTCTAATCAATCATTCATTTTCAATAATGTACTCACGTATTTGAATTAGTGTTGTCTTAAGGGTTCTCTAGATCATGCTGGACGTGGTGCTATACTAATTAACCGTATGGTAGAGGCATAGTGCCCACGTCCCCCGTTCCTTATCCTTATCCTTCTAGAATAATGTCAATGTATTTTCTGGCATTCAGTGTCCCATCGATGACATGAAGGCGACCAATACCATCTGCTGACATGCATGACCAAATCATAACACTAACTGGGTTCTTCACAGTTGCTTGAATGCAGTCAGGATGTAGCATTTCTCCTATTCTACGTCTTACATATTTTCGCCCATCACTACCGAATAACGATATCTTAGTTTCATCACTCCATATAACTTGTGATCACTGATTATCTGTCCAATTAATGCTTTCCTTTGCCCACTGTAGTCTTTGTTTTTCGTTGCTGAAAATTAAGATAAGGCTTTTTTCGTGGAATTCTACCTCTCAGTCCAACATCTGTTAATCTTCTCCTGATTGTTCTTGAACTGACAGAAACACCAGCATCAATTAGATCACTTCTGATGGCCGCTGATGACATTTTTCTATCTTGGAGGCATAGTCTTTTTATTCTTCTGTCATCAATAGATGCGGTGCACCTTTTTCGGCCTTTTCCTTCTTTTTTTTTATTGAATTTGTCTCCTGATATCGCAAACAAAACTTTCGGACTCCAGATGTAGTCACTAAACCATCCACCTGTCTTGCAATTTCAGCATAGGAAAGAGCACTTTCTCCTAACGCAATAATATTACATCCCTTTTTAGGTGTCCAATCTACTCTTTTATTTGATGTCATTGCTTCTTGACTAAATATTAAAAATTTTTACAAAAACTTCCTACTTGTAATTGCAGTGTATAAGAAACAGGTCCTCCTTCTACAGAACAAAGCAAAATAATGAATTGTTTCAAGTGTAAACATGATGTCAGCTTCTACTGGCAGTTACTAACATTTGATTAGTTCTCAGAACAAGAACAGTGATTGGCCAGGAAAGCTAGACATTACAAACCACTTCATAACTGTGTTTTTTATTTATATTAAAGTACATATAACTTTTTGCATTGCAAATCATTGAATTTTGTGTTTTGTATTGAATTCAGTAATAAATTCTCTTTAAAATGATATATATATAAGTTTGCATTTTGCGAAGCGTAACATTTTCTATAAGCATACAAAGCTCAAAAATATAAAAATTTCCAAAAGTGTCCACAATTTTGGCCGCCACTGTATATATATAAGTATTATTACATTACATATATATATTTACATATGTATCTATGTAAATAAATAATCAAATAAAAATTTAAATAATTATAATTACATCTGGAATGCAATCTTTTAAACTGAGATTATAAATTTATTTAATGCAGTGGTAAGAAATAATTGCAATGAGAAATTATTACATAGCCAAAAATATAATTACTTGCATTGTTGAACAACCTGAAAAAATAATTGTTAGATGCTGGTAACTCTACGGGAACGGAATATTTCGGCAGATTGCGATTGACAAATTTTATTCTACCTCCTCTTGATATCATTACAGTCTGAAATATTTTTTTTTTCTGTTTAGTTTTAACTTAATCAATAGTTCTTAAATAAAATCTTAGCAGCAATTTGCACAAGATATGTTTTTAAGTCCTTATCACAAAATTGTCCAATTTAATAATACTGTTGGCTGTTGGTATTGATATAACCAAATTTCGCACCATGGAGAACACATAGATGTTACTGAATATTAGTGGGTATAAGTCAATATCTATAAATTTTAATAGGTCTTTCCTTAGAGATAACAGGATAGTTGAATAACGTATGTCAATCTGTGACACATTAAAAAATAAGATAAAACAAACAGGTTTTGACTTGATCATGATAATTGTTACGTCATTTCTACTAGGTCCACTTGACACTGTATCCGACAGCACGCACTCGACTGTAGTTGTAGTGGATGTGACTCGTTATTAGTTCCTACAAAGCACATTGTTAAAACAATCAACTTTATTAATACAAATAACAGGTGAGAGCAGGGTCCGGACACCTGGTCGGCTTACGGAGACTTTTCGAGTACCGTTCGGGTCTCGCAACTGTCTAAAGCAACACACTTCCGGCACCTCACTAGGTCCGCATCGGGAGTTTGTTAATAAAGGTGCAGGTAGAAGCTAGATAAGTATCTTCGTAGTACCATAAGTGATTGAGATATTGCTGAACCTAGCTAATTGTTGAGCTTCCACCCTAACGTTAAAGGAAAACATCCCTGGGGACGATTCAAGAGTCTCCCACCTCTTTTCTCCTATCACTAACCTCTCGAGAGGACATTTTGCTCGCCCTGTCTTTTGAATGCCACATGCCGTACGGATACTATTCGCTTACAAACATCCATGCCTTCTCCGGGAATCGAACCCGCGATCATCGGTGCGGCAGACAGTGTCATCAACCACTATACCGGCTGGGCGGAAAATGCTATTCACATCACTTATAGTCAGTTTTTGATTGTGCTCTGTGATAAGCATTTCCTTGCATTCTTTCAATGGAGATCTTGTTGTCAACGTTATTCTATTTGGCAAAGATCTCTACTAATATTTTGAAGTTCATTCAATATCTTGCCTATGTTTTCCCTTGGTCGTTTTGTTTTAATTAAAAACTTTTTTAAGGTGGGGGGTGTGGTGTATTTAAGTATGGCAAAGCACACCAGGGCTATCTGCCTAAGGAGGGATGCCTTCGTGGAGGACTTTCTAAGGGAAACTGGCTCGTATACACGTTACACATGGGGAAAACCACGAAAACGCCCATTTCGGGGATTCGCGGGATTCGAACCTCGGACCGAACTACCAGTGTTCAGCGACTTTACCGCTCGGCCGCTGGTGGGTAAACTTTTTTTTTTTTTTTTTTTTTTTTTTTTAAGGCAGGAATTTTGTGGTTGGGCATCTCGTCCTCCACGAAGGCGTACCTTCTCTTAGGCAGATAGCCCTCGAGGCTTTGCCATAATCACACACACACTTCTGTAAGGCCGCAGTTAAATATATAATGGTCGTGAGGTCACCTCTTTCTCCACATACGCATGTATATGTGTTTGTGATGTTTCTTTCGATACAGTATGCTGGAAAGAGGCCGTGTCTCGTCATGTAGTAGTTCAGAAATGTTTTGCCATGTAGTTCTTCTGTGTTGACTTTTACGATTAAGTCCTGTTCTCTTCTTGCCTGGACTGGCAGTGTCCCATTTCTTTTGCCATAAAGCTTCTCCGATTTTTTCTAATTTATATTTTATTGATGATTTCGGCGAAGGAACTTTGATTATTTCAGTATTCGTGTTTTTGATAGCATCCTCCGCAAGAGAATCTACTTGCTGGTTCCCTGGAATTCTACGGTAGGCTTTGATCCATTCTAATCGGATAAGGTCGTTTGGGTTTGCACTTGTGCTATTTAGGATGTCTTGCATTATTGTGTTTCTGCTGCTATGATTTTTTAAAGCTTCTAGTGCTGATTGGCTATCTGATTTGATAAGAATTTCTTTTAAATTTATCTTGATTGAAGTAAGAATTTCATGGAAGATGGATATTAATTCTGCTTGAATAACACTATTGTCTGCTTCCAGTCGATCTTGCCATGTAAAATCCTTTGTTCTTTTGTTTTAACACTAGTGCCTCTCCGACTTCCAACTATTTCATAAAAACACAGTAACTACTACACGATACTCTACATTTACAGAAATGAAGGTAAAGGCAATGTGGTGTTAGCTGGTGGCACGGTCAGCTATTACGAAACAATATGACGTCAGATTGCGGTGCTGATATAAGAATGAATATAAGACGTTATATAACGGGAAGATATATAGACAACCTCAAAGCTATCACCTGACTTGAATTGCACGTACACTTCCCTGGATTCTTATTCCTGTTCGTATTTTCGACAGCTATAACCAAGTCGGCATTCCTTGCCTTAGAACACCGCTCCACGATAGTGAGTACCACAACTATCAACTAACAGCCATGATTTTGGCAGCCAAGAGCGATAAATAGCTCTGGCTTCTACTGGGATGGGAAATTTCAACTCGCAGATAATATATACTCTGGATGGCCATCCTATGTAACAAAGTATGTAAACAAAGCCATCCTATGTAAACAAAGACATATTAAAAGAAGTTCTCTCCGAAAGTCAATATTATCTAGTTCAGAGCTATTAAACAGACCTGAAAGATCCGGAACTATTAGACAGACCTGAATTATCAGGAACTATTAGACAATCCTGTAAAGTACAGTGCATGATCCTCTGAAGAGGACTGGACTGCTACGATGTTTGCGTTCCCCATATTTTAAGAGAGCAAAATATCCTTGTTCGAAGTTCAGTGTGTATTCTTTACCGAAAGGAAATGAAAAATCTTCTTTTCTATGAAACGGCTCATTACTAGAGATGAGGACTGACATTAATGCCTATGCAATAATGTTACAAGGAAGAGACCATGGGGTAAGAAAAATGAGCCTCCTTTTTAATATATGCATTGGGTATGACAGAAATACAAAGGAATTCTGTATTATGTTGCAATTAAAGCAGACAACCAATTTGGAAAACACTCTTTCCAAATGGCAGTTTTAAAAGCAGGAACTGAATCTCAGAACTGACTAGTCGTCAAGCTGTTGTCTTCCATCACGATGATGCACGACCCCACATTTCGATGAATGCTAGACAAAGACTCATTGAAGGCAGATTATATGTTTTGTATCCCTCGTATTCATCAGACCATGCCACTCGGATTTTTGTCCCCTCGAATTTTGTCTAATTCTCTGAACGCAAATGAGGTCACTTCTTTGGAGGCTATGAAATAGTTCCTTATTAGGTTCTATAACAATAAACCTAACGACTTGAAAAAGTAAATTTCTAGTTGCCGAAGAGATGGCGAAATATTGTTATGGAACAAAATAATGTTTATATGGTTCTATAATCATCAGAACCATTTTCGTTACATATATTCAATAGAATGCGCTTGTAAGTGGAACACCGTGGTTCAAACTTACAACCTTCAAAGATCAGTTATTCATAGCAGGAAACACATAGACAATAGTAGTAAGAGCTCTTGAAATGGAATCAAAAAGGCATCATTTGTTTTTATCAACACAATATTATCAAATTACACAATATTATCAACACAATAATTATCAAAAAATATATTATTCATCACACATGATCATGGGTGCAATACACACCCCTACAAATTCATACAGAATATCACATTTTAGATAATGGCGTAGTTAGCAGCACAACAAAGCAAAAGGAACGAAATAGAGGAGAGCTGAAGCTAAGGGCGCATTTATCCAGTATGGAGACTCACCAAGAGAAGATTTTGGTTTAGGTTAGAAAGGTTTCAGTTCTCGAAAGTTTAATTTCAGGTTCCAAATTAGCTGTCATCAGCGTTACGCAAGCCATATAAAAATACGTAAATAAAAATTATAGTAGCGGTAACCCCTTAATTGTCCTTCTATTCTAAAAATCATCATAACTTCCGGATTGCGTCATTTTTAGAATAGAGAGGGGGAATTAAGGGGTTAACCAGCAGTTTAAACTATAATTTACATATTTTTATCTTACATTACATATATATATATGTATTATTACATTACATATGTATATATGTAAATAAATAATCAAATAAAAATTTAAATAATTATAATTACATCTAGAATGCAATTTTTTAAACTGAGATTATAAATTTATTTAATGCATGCGTCTGCAGGACGCACGAAACAGGTTTTCCTTGTTTAAGAAACAAAAATATTCTTTAAATCTATTTTTTCCTTCTTTGAAACAAAAATGGATTTAGTATACATTAAATTTGTCTATGAAGAGAAATGAAATTCTAAGAAAAGTAGTTAGAAACTCCTTTTAAATTAACTCCTAAATTTTTGTTTTAGAAGTTAAACAAGTTAAAACTTGGTTTCCTTTACATCTAGCAATATAAATGAAAATTAAACAATATTATCGCCCAAAAGGATCAAATCACATTCCTCAAAAGACATGATGCAGTTTATTTACGTTTTTCTCAAATGTGTTCTTACACTAAAAAAAGAATTTTGTCTAGCTTATTATTTTTCTGCACATTTGCCTAATTCATTATTTTTGAAAAAAAAGGCCTCAATTAAAAGCATCTTTCTGAACTCTGAGTTTTACTTGAAACTTCGTATTGTGACAGAGTCAAGCAAGAGGATTATAATTTCTAAATGAATAAAAAAAGAATATTCATTCCCCAAATGCTATTTAAATTTGTTGAACTTTTAGCTGTGAAGATTTAAACCAAGATTTTATGTTTATAGGTCTCAAATTTACAAGACTTCAAGATTACAAATTCTAAACTAGAACAACAATTTCGGGCAAAACCATGGTTGTGAAAAATTGAATTTTCTTGAACAGATTGGTTTTTAATCCAGCGATCACGCCAGGATTCTGTTGCGCATATGCACGTAATACTGTTCGCCACGCATATTCAGTAATAACTGTAATCATTTAAAAGTTTTTAGTCTAGATTACTGAAATCTTTCGACAACATTTAGCTTTTTATTACAGAGTAATCATAATGATGCTTCTTTCGTTATAGATATATGAATAATTTAATCTGTAACAATCCATTTTCTCATATCACGTTTTTTTTAATATCAAAATTAGTAATATATGTAAAATCTACAATATTTTATATTTTAAAAGCAGTTACTTACGGATAGTCTATTCCTATTGTAAACAAACAGTTCTAATTCACGATATCTTACAATATAATACAATTCCATAAATACACTCTTTTATATGATTTTCTGTCTTCAAGACCTCATGCCTAGCTCATTTTATTGCACCAATACAGCAATATATGTCAATCTGCTGTATTGTTATCAATAATACTTCTCGACAATAATTGATTAATAATAATTATTACTCTCTATTATTAATAATTAAAATTTTAGGGTTTAAACTATGCGCAAATATGCTGCGCGAGATGATGGCGCCCCAGCTCAAGTGCAGTTGATATTTTGAATGGGTAATTTTTTTAGAAATGTTTATATTAATTTGTAATATTCTGTGACCTTGCAATAATAACTAATTCTATAAATGAAGAATGAAACAGTAAACGAGTTACCAGCTCCAAGAAAGAAGTAAAATTTAGTCTTCATTCTTGCAAAGGAAAAATCATTTTTCCTTACACTTTGTGAAATCTGGAATAAAAGAAAATTCGTTGTCGATAACACCGTGAAACGAGCAAACGATATTACGAAAAAAGGTAATAAAATTTCTTTCTTCATAATATCGCATCCTCGTTGAACGGTGTTATTTCGACGTGAAATGGGCCGATGATGCCGATATTTTGTGCTACGGAAGCGTTTTCGCTTGATAAATCTAATTAATTCAATAAAAAGTAAATGCATCATCTTCAGACACGCATAAAAAAATCAAAAGTTTTATCATTTCCTTCGTTGTTTACAAGAAAATTTTCTCAATCTCAAATAGAAACATGACCTGACATGTTGCTCCACAAACCATGACATAGGGTCCAAAGCAGCAAAAGGTAAATTCTGCTGTCATGAAAGTTAGTCTCACGCGATGGTTTATTGTCCGGAAGTCAGGTGGTGTACCGAAACGATCTAATTATGTATTCAGTTTTCTTTTTAATCAAAAATTAACATACTCAGTAAACTGAATGGTACTGAATGGAAGCAAAATGTTAAACTCAGAAAGAAAATGCTTCTACACCTAAAAATCATTTCTCTCAAAACCAGATAAGCAATCCTGAAATAAATTTTAGTTACGCCATCTGGTAACTGATCTTTGAAAATACAGCTGGCTATTTATCTAAGAGAAGCACTGGATAACGTGCACACATTTTTATTTGAAATTCTGTGTAGTTGGATTAATTTTTATCCTAATACATTTGCTTATGTATAAAAGATGTAATAAGGGGGAAATGGGGTTAATGTATGGCTACTTAAGCTTATTCTTTGTAGTGAAAAATATTAAATAAATAAGGAGAAAAATGATTCTACATCTGTAACTTATTTCTTTGAAAGGCAGAAATAAAATAAATTTTAATTACGCCATCTGGTAAATGACCTTGGAAAATACACTGAATAATGAGAGTCAATGGATAATATGTACACTTTTTTATTTGAAATTCTGACAAGTTGGGTTAATTTTTATCCTAATGCATATACTTATGCTTAAAAGATGTAATAGGAAAAGGAAATGGGAGGAATGTGTGGGTTTAGAGACACTGAAACGCATTAAAATGTTCCAATATGTCTACCATTAACATTAAACAGTATTTGAGTTAAATCTGCTTTATTAAAGCACTCTGCATTTACAAAGACTGTATCCACATATGTTTTACAAATTCTTTATCTTGCATATATCCCGCAAGTTGCATACGCTGGCTTAGTAGCATACTAAAACAGTACCGGCTCTGGGGGCACAATGACATGAACCTGGTTCCTACTTCCAGTAAAGGCAGCCTATGCTGTCTTTACTGTCGGACGGTAGCGATTTCCGCCATCCGAGTGGGTAGCGGGAGGGTGAAATAACACGGACTCCTAGTTACTTCCTTGCTTGAAAATATCTAGATGAGACAACATCCAAGTGTGCCGGTTCAGCGTTGGGGGTCAAAGAGAGAGTCCTTTTAAAAAATCTGCTTTCTGAAATTGAGACCGTGATTCGTAGCAAATGAATTTATATATTCCTTTCTCCGAGGTGATTTTGACTATCTCCAGGTCCTCTTGCTTAGTGCGGAGGATAAGGTCTGTGTCCGCGTAGTGGCCTTTGTTTGAGACAGAATTCTCAATAAAACTTAACTTGGTCTTACATATAATATATATAAAAGGGAGGTAGAAAAATAGGAAAGATTTTAAAAAAAACCAACTTTAATTTACAACAGCCGATTTAATTGGTTAGTTCGCCTTCATGTCCTATAAATAGTAACTTGCTTACAATAAATCTTTCTAAACTATGTCATTTCAAAATTAATCTTTCTCACATAATCTTTACATAACGCTAATTATCCAGATATTTATATTAAGTTTCAGCAGATGATAATATTAAATTTTGTGAACTGAAACTTAATTTACCAGTTAAGACGAACCGAAATTGATTTACTCTGAATCTATCCCTTTAACTAGACATCTTGAATTTATTAATCAGCTTTTCTGTCTTAGAAGTAGGCTGTTGGCTGCCATTCCATTTTCAGAATGCAAAAGAAATCAGTGTAACTATTTAAATAAAGGTGTCAGTTTAGATATCTTTGTATCAAAATAGTTTATTAAGAATAAAAGTCATCTACCCTTCGCAGTTGCATCAAGTTTTTCATGAATAGACTATCATCGTGTACATTTACGACGTCAATAACATAAAATTATTACTCACCTAAATACAGTTTATACATGAAAAGGTCATATAACTATATATTTATAACAACTATCCACTATATCAAGTTCACCCCGAGAAACTCTATTTTACTCTCCACCGAGATGACATCCGACCTAAAGTCTTTATATAAATCATAAGGATTAAGATGGTACCTTTACGAAGCCTCTATAAGAAGTTTACAAATTGTTATTATTTATTTGGTACATTTTCTTTGACATGTTGCACTTTTTGTGCTTCTATCAAGGGGTATAATTTGTACATTGATATTTAACAATATATTAACCATAATTAATCTAAGAATGTATACTCTTTACAACTTCCATCGCAAGACATTAGTGAATCGCAAGATATTACCTTTTGCTACCCACATAACGGCTACAGAACCTTCTTAGCAACACTAATTCCAACATTATCTCATTATGCCACCGCTCCGACCGCTGTACCGGTTATTCGTTGGTTCAATCAGACTCCTCCATGGAGACGGCAATGTAACATCTGTCGAGCGGCTTAGCTAGCTGTACTGTCATCAGATAAATCTTCAGAGCATTACGATTTATTAATGCAAAAGCACTATTGTAATAACTTACCAAATAAATTCGATCTGAAAAACAGCAGCCGAGCAGACCTCTACGTGTTATTAGTATAAGCGTTTCTTATGTGCTTAAGTTTTTCTCAGTGGATTCACTGCTATATACTTTTCTACAATTTGCATGTCTGTCTAAGAAAGCTTTTTATATTAATTTCACGATGAATGGATAGTCTTCGTATTTTTGTGGGCATTTTTGGTTGCAGAATGTTTCATACGATGAAAAAAAATGAAATAACAAGTACCAAGAGAGCTGTGATGCCTGTAAAAAGTGTCCTCGTAAATCTTCCATTCAGACTCGAAGAAATAATCATCCACCCCTTGTGGCGAACTGTCACTACTGAGAGCTATTGCATTCCACGTGCTGTAATATGTTTCTTTTATCTCTTATGCAGACCACCATAAAAAAATATCCTGTTTAAAAGTAGCATATATTCTCGTTTATAATTTTCACTTTTATATTGTTTCTAATATAATTGCTATATAATAGCTAATTTCTGTTTTCAATAAAACTTCACAATATTACTGAATCAACAAAAGATGTTTCTAACATACACAGGGCAGCCAGAGAAAAACAGATTTTTATATCTAGTAACTAAGCTTTTAAAATGGAATTCTCGAGTTTAAGCTTCACTTATCAAGAAATTAATGTACTCAGTTAATATCATTTGCCTGATACATTGATACAAAAATTATGATATATAAATTTATTAAAGTTATTTCGAATAAGTGTATATAATATTTATTCGAAATAATTATTTCAAAAAAGTATATATATTATTTATTGGAAATAATTCGAATTGTTTATTAAATTTATTAAAATTATGATATATAAATTTATTTAAATTATTTCGAATTTCGCCGTAACTAAATAAATTAACTTCACTATCTTAACTTTTATTATATATAAATAAACAATGAAGCGGCTTTTATATTGCCGGATTTACGTATAAGCTGCACAAGCTATAGTTTATGGCCCCCACTTTCTTAGTGTCACCTTCAAAAATTGTACTATATCCTGTATTAAGACAAAAAATGTCTCACATCCCTCATAAAGAGCCCCATATCTCAAATAGCTTAGGATCTTGTCAAATCTAAATCCGGTCATTAATAAAGCGTTTTATACAACTTTACATTACTATTAGCAAGAGGGTAATTTTTGTAGCCCGAAAAAGAAATTTCCAAGTACGGTTCCGTAATCAAACTGATTTTATTTGTATTTTATGTGTAGATCCCAGTCATTGCTGATCTTCCAGTCGGATACAATCTACAAGATCACATTTATCCTGGTGGTATCCATTATTTAGTGAAAGAGCCTGTTGCCATTGTACAGCCAAGAGTTTTTACTTTGAAGGAAATCATTCGCTATCTTTCAATTGGAAGAGGTAAGAGCTTTGTTTATTTCTTAAATTTTAGTTTGCTTGCCAAAAAGGTTTAATTAGATTTTGAACAAACTTTAGAATACTCATATCGTCTGTCTCCTTTTCTGTATGATACTACAAATTCGAACTCAGATGAAGGAATGTACTTTTGAATTAACGACCGAACATGATTGTCTCGTCAAACATGTGCACTCCATTCGTATATATATGACAGTTCCTTGTGCACTTTGCGCGACCAGAATTTTGAGATGGATAGAGATCATTTTCTAAAATGGTCCTCATTGAAGGAAGAAAAACCCCTACAATCGATATTGCCGGACTAGAGAGTTGATGCAGTTGACATCCAGAGAATAATTTATTATTATTATTATTGCTTAATGTAGTCATTTCTTATTCCATTTCTCAGTTTTGATGTAGATATGATTATTGTAATGAGGTTAATTACTGTTTTGTCTTTTTGTATTTTTTCATACTCCGATCTCGTGTATCTTTGATTCATGGAGGCCGATGATGTATAATCAAGTGCCTTTGCAATAAAACGGAAAATTTTAGAATTAATGAAATGTAAATAAAAGTATGATGTCAAGAATAAATACTTCTGATAATCTTCATAGCAATAAAAATAATTCTAAATAAAGACTATTACAGATAAAATTACATTCAAAATTTGATAAATTAGCTTATAAAAATTAGATTTCATTCTGCTCAGAAAAATTGCTGTTTGGACGGCATAATTTTGCAATCATACTATACTGTTTATAATATTAAGTTTGTAACATAGGACAGTTTAGATAAATTTATTAAATGATGTTCTTATAATTAAATAAACGTACAGATCATTAAAGATATTCGCGTTCTGTCAGATGACCTTCTCCTCAGAAAACAAAAGTCACTTGGAATCCTAATGGTCTTCTTAAGAAAGTTTCGTTGCATTATATTGTCACTTTCAACTTTAAACCTGCATTCAAAAATGCGTGTTCTTTGTTGACTAGGGCTACTATTACATCTTCGCAGAATTCTCAGTACTTATAAACCCATTTGTTAAATGCGGTGTTTCATGGATTAGGCTGTAACACTCATGAGCATGGACGTTAAACTTGAATATGTTATGGTTATTCACGTTTTTTTTGTAGAAGGACCAATAAGTCACGTGTGACTGCTTAACAGGAAAGGAAGGGTACAAGACACTCGTTCCTGTGACTCGTCCTCGTTCTGACATAGGCAGAAATGGATGAGTGTATCTGAGAAAACCATACTGTCACCTCGGTACCCACGAGTCCTTTGGACATGCGTTTATTTATTATCCCTGATTTTTCATGAATTTTTCTAAAACGAGCATAAGCTAAGCTGCGACAAGAACTATATTTACTCTCTTGGCTATAAAACAGGAGGTAAAATTGTTCAAAAATTAAATGCAATTCTAAACTGCTTTGTGGTAGTTAAAATTTGGATATTTAAGTCAACTCGAGAAGCGTTTGTGCTCATGTTTTATTACTAATTCTTACTAATTCTTAACACAAGAAGAATTTTACTCATGTTCCTTTCTCAATTAGTTTTATTTCCTAATGAATTTTCTATAAAAATTCATTTGCAGTGTAAAGTATCATGAGAAATCCGCACATATTTAGTGGACTTTTAATTATATTTCCCAATGTTTCCCCTCTAAACGTTTACATCAGTGTTAATTTTGTGGCATTATTGAATGGATTTTATAGTTTTTTCCTTGTAGGTTTTGATTTAAGGAGTCTGAATGAAAAAGCTTTCGTCTGACGGCCTTATCAGGCACAATCTATTTTAAAAAACTTATCTTAGTTTTAAGGCAGATTGCCCTTTAGTGGCTTAATTTAAAGATACTTTTCCAATAGAAATCTGTTATTGCTAAATAAAAGCATTCGGTACAGCAATCCTCATATCATTATCTGGTAGGAGTCGACATCATTCAGGGGCTTTGATATAAAATCGAATTATAAAAAGAATGGAAAAGAAAGAAAGAGAAAATGACAAGAACAAAGAAAGAAAATTTAGAAGGAGAAATTTGGAATTATAGGATAAAAGTTTTCTATTTAAAGGCTTGTTTTAAAATTTTAACTGTATTAACCCTTCCATTGTAACAGCAAGATAATTTATGTATAGAGGTTGCCAATATGTTCACTTTAATAGCACGCATAGCTGAAAGACTGCAACCAGATAAATGCCGACCGGTAAGCCCGCAACCAGAAAAAATAAATAACTACTGTTAACCTCCCCATTATACTGTTACAAAAACAACGATAAGGGAAATATAACGAAAATTTTATTACCAATTTTAAAATGTTCCCCTAACTATGGAAAGTCATGTAAAGCATTTTTAATGAAACTTTGGACATTTTCCGTTTCATTTCATGTATTACTATCAATACATGTTTGCAGATTACACTGCGTCTATACCTCCATTAATACTAGTTCCTAGTGCAATGAATATTTTATCATGTGACTGGATCAAGACTTTTGTATCGTATCTGCCAGGGCTCAGTAACATTATCTCAGAACATACTCATTATTTCAGAGCTATCAAACGAGAATTTCTTATCCCCTTCTGTAGCATTTTTAATCCAGTAAATAGTTAAAAAAGTCATTATATATTCATTCAATTACGTTACAATAAAGTTATGGCAAAATATAGAGCACAGTTTATAACTTAAGAAGTTATCCATGCAATACAGTTAAAGTTTTATATAAAACTGCAATTCTATGCTGTTAAAAATTTATAACAGATCGTAAAATGGTTTATATCTATGAGAACCATGGATGTGGAACAAAAGTCCTATATCTCTAGTGTCTTTATGTATAATTCATATATTTTTCATATCATTATGTTTATCTCCCAGGTCCTCTAACTGTCCTTGGAGGTGTCGAAGGTCTAGGCTTCGTGAATACTAAATATGCCAATAAGTCAGAAGACTACCCAGATGTAGAAATCCATTTTCTTTCCGGATCACCAGCTGCGGATGGTGGTCAGACATTTCAGCGTGTCATGGGACAGAGACGGGAGGTAGGTTCAGAACTCAGAATGAGTAATTTTGTATGAAATTAAAAAAATGCTTATGTTACAAAGAAAAGAAGTGTATGCCACAAAAAGAATTTTAAAAAGAGAGGAAGTAGTTTAATATGCACAGCCAGATACGTAGTGTAGACAAGTGTCCACAAATGTGTAAAAACCTGTATCCAGCTATTATCTTTCCGCACTTCCTGATTTAACGCATGTGTTAAATTAAATAGATAGTGAGTAAATCCCCAGTTTCTAAACTGAAAGAAATGTCAAAAGTGTTTTCTTAATACATATATATATATATATATATATATAGATACAGATAAATATATATATACAGATTTTGTCTCCCATATGCAATTGAAAAAGAACTAACATATTGCATTGAATTTAAAAGAGAGGAGTATGCATTTGAAGAACCCCCTTCTAATAGACTCAATTTTGGTTCCACTGTTAATTGGAAACTCTTTGTAATCTGAAAATTATTTAATCTTCACTTTATTCATCTAATATTAAGTACTAGTTAAATCTTCAAATTAAGGTCATGCTGTAACTGTCGTAGAAAATATTGTAATCACCTAATTAAGCATTGGTTAAAATCTTGAAATTAAGGTCAGGCTATTGTTGGGGTAGAAACCTAGCATAGATTAAAATATCAGACACGCAAGGTAAATTATTTAAAAATAGGTATGCGCTATTTATTCTGATTAGCATGCCATCATATTGCAACTCACCTTTAAATTTCACTAGATTAACTAAATATAAACGTTACTGAAAATTAAATATCCAATTTCAGACGAATATAATTCCGTTCTTATTAACGGAGTAACTCATATATATTAAATAAAATTCCAATGATGCATATAAAAGGAAAAATGAAACTATATAGGTTTTATTGTATTACCCAAATACGTTGCGTTCTCTTAACGAAGGAATTTCGGGCAGTTACAAATAAACTCCGCGACATAATATAGTCTATGACTGGCCTTCTGATCTAATGCTATGCGCTTTTCCTTTATTTTAAATATGTTAAAAAATTTTGGTTCGTACCACCTTTATACATATATGCATATCTTACATGACATCAAAACCTCACCATTATACTGTTACGAATACAACGATAAGGGAAATATAACGAAAATTTTATTACCAATTTGAAAATATTCCAGTAACTATGGAAAAACATGTAAAGCAGTTTCAATGAAACTTTGGACATTTTCCGTTTCATTTCATGTATTACTATCATTTCATGTTTGCAGATCTCAAAATTACAGCTTTTTGAAATCCTGATAATCGTTTTGAAGAAGTCTGTATTTTAGCTAAACTAATATAGTTCAGGAATAAATAAAATTAAAGTTTTAGTTTTCAAATTAACGACACAGAACTAGCTAGCTGGAATGAAACATGAAATCGACTACATGAAATGTTCAATAAAATTGAAGAGAATTTTTAGACGGATAAGAAATGTTTGCTGTGGTGTATTTATGAAGTGGAAGATTCATTTCACCTGAACTTTTAATGTCTTCTCAACTTAAGATTCAAGATATATTGGTAGTCTACCAAATACGCGAAATTTAATTGACGAGAGCCTTATCTCCCAGTCATCAACGAACAATAGCCAACTTTTCCATCCCTCACCTTAATATACGAAAAGTGAACAAAGTAAAAACCACTAGTGCGCGACTTTGCTTTTCTTTTCCCTCTCTTTCTAATAACCTGGCCCACCAGCGGCGGAGCGGTAAAGTCGCTGAACACTGGTAGTTCGGTCCGAGGTTCGAATCCCGCGAACGGGCTGGCTGCATGGCCGTTTTCGTGGTTTTCCCCATGTGTAACGTGTATACGAGCCAGTTTCCCTTAGAAAGTCCTCCACGAAGGCATCCCTCCCCTTAGGCAGATAGCCCTCGAGGCTTTGCCATAATCACACACACACACTCTTTCTAATAACCTGAATTCCAAAGAAGTACATAGTTGCTACAAAATGTCATTTATCCATATAAATGGGATATTTAATTGAGACTACAAGCCTCTATTTTCGTTTTCCAGATACTGTGAAAACTGTGCATATGAAACAAATATTAAATAAAAAATCTGATATACTCTAAAGTAAAAAGGAGTTTCTTTTGCATTCCTATTATAGTTTTACTATGCTTAAAAAATAACGAGTCAGAACTTCTTTAAACTTCGCAGGAATTCAAAAATTTCCGAGTGGTAGCTTTTAACTACTGTTATATATATATATATGTCATAATAAATGCACAAAGGAAAAGGACGGAGCACTGTAGATGCTTATTATCCTATATTGAAGAGGAAGTAATCTGATTGCGTCGTAAGCAAATGTGTTGACTTCGTAAATTAAACTTGGCAGTAGAAGCGATTTTAATTCCATTTTTATTTCCAATTGATATTTGTGGCCACAATCACCTTGGCACTCTAGTTATGCCTATTCAAGAACATTACATTTTTGATATAATTGAGAAGGAAAGCAAGCCAGCGAAATCACATCTTAGCACAGTAGCGAGCAAAAGCTGAAGTGCGTAGTTATGAAAGATGGAAGCACGCGAAGAGAAAAGTTTTGGTTTACAATTTGGTGATTGGTCGAGAGGGATCTGCATTATGGGTTAAGTAAGATCGCATGATTAATTTGAATGACGCAGTTTAGACTTAAGCGCTATTTTTAGGACAGATAGAGGAAGTTCTCAAATGAAATAGAAAATAATGGAAGTTATAGTGAATTAAGTTTAGAAGTTTGCTTTCATATATTTTATCTTACATATATATATAATCACTTTTGACACACATAAAACTGATAGATTAATGATATGTTTAAAACTTAAATTAACTATATATAAGCTATAAATTTTCGAACTTGAGAGAAGATACTATTATTAATTTGCAGCTTAGCTTAAATCAGTTCTCTTGACTAGATAATTATTAAAGTTACTTTAAAATTATTTACATTTATTATAGATTCAGTATTTTAATATTAGAAACTATTAAATATTTATTTTATTTCCCAATTAATCTAACCGATATACTTTGAACTCATTTAATTTATAATACACATTTAATTAGTTATAATTGATACTTTTTATCATCTGCAGCATTTTCATATTTAATAAAATTTTCAGAAGTTTAAAAAAATTTAAATTCTTTAAAGTCTAAAGTTTTTAAAGAAGAAATTTCAAATTCCCTTATATTTCATATCTTGAGATTTTTAATTTCCTCTTCATCCATTTCGTTTTAAACCACTTTTATTTGTTTCTATTGCATAAATTGTTGTAATATTTTCACATTTTCATGCATGTAGAACTTATTGTGTTGTAATCATGATAATTCCTATTTGAATTATAATTTTTATAAACTTTTGCATCATAACTCTAGTTAACAGAAGATCTTTCTAACTCCATCGTACAGGTTAATCTTTAATATGCAGCTTATTTTCAATTTAATTTCAGACTTTAATGAAATTATTTGTAAAGATAGACAGTCGTTAAATCACACTAATAATATTTTTAATTGTTATAGTTTATAATACTCCGAGTTCATGTTATTTATTATACACCTGATTTATAATTTTTTTAAAATTTTTCAACAAGACTAGGATATTACTAATGCTATGCATTTAGATTATAATGATTTAGATTTCATTTCCTACCTCATTGAAATTTTTATGTTATATTCATAATATTTCACAGTCGTATGAAGATAAAACATGTAAGCATGTAACAAACATGTAAATCTGTATTTCACCACAGTTTCGTGTTTACTAGTATCGAAACTTACATTTTCTTTAATATATTGTTCAACACATAGCATCCCATTAGACCAGGGGTTCTCAACCGGTGGTAGGCAAGAGCACGCAAAGAAGCAAAGTATTTTTAACTATTGATTCAAAAATTAAAACCCCAACATCCTGATTGAGTTTTTTTTTTTTTTTTTTTTTTTTTTCTTCTTAACACTCGTAAATTTATGCGAGCTGAGCTTTGTTCAAGAGTAGTGTTGGTAGTACTTTGTAATGGTGGTACTAAAGGTTTTCAGTTTTTGTTTAGATGATACGCATTAGTCAAAAAGTTGAGAACCACTGCATTAGACTAATTTTAAGAGCTTTTCAGTCCACCAGTGACCAAGCGGTGAAGTTCCTAAACACTGGTAGTTTGATCTGCGTTCAAATCTTGGTGAAGAGGCTGGCTGCATGACAGTTTTCGTGAATTTTCTTCATGTGTAACGTGAATATGAGCCACTTAAAAAATCCACCACAAAGCATAGACTGAAAACCTTCATTCGTTTCGTCATAATCCAAATATACCAAACATATCAAGAGCAAGAAGGTACATATTTAATATGGAAATCATACACAGAAAAATTGTATGTGGTGATATATATATTTTTTAATTTACCATTTAAAAATACTTAAATACAGAATTTTATACTAAATCTTTTTCCCACCTTAAATTAATGAATCGGAACAATGATATAATCTCTTTGCATTATTTTATTTCAAATTAAAGCTTTGCTACGAAAGGAGAAAAATAATTGTAGAGTCATTAGGTTATTTAGATGCTGGAGTAGCGAAAAATTTGCAATGCCCTCGCTGGGACTTGAATCTGGACCTCTCGAATACGCGCCGAGTGTGCTAACCATCACACCACGAAGGCATGCAGAAGGAAGAGGGGAAATACCTTGCATATTCCCTTTTAAAGGTCGGCTGGGGATTAGGAAAACAATCGCCAAATCCTGGTGATGAAAAATCGTCGTCCACCCCCTTTTTAGTTCGGGCGCTACTGTAGAGCAGTGCTCCGCAACCGATGTGCCATGAGTAGGATATAGGTGTGCCGCAATCAAATACATGTATTTGACATTTTGCAATTTTTTATCATGTATTTAATACACAATGACAATTTTTTTCCCTTAATAATGTCTATTTTAAATGTTTTTATATATTTCACTGTTGTGTGGTTGTGTGTGTGATTGTAAGTGTGTCAGCATTTGAATTTTTTCGGCACTTCCTTGGTAACTCAGAACTCTTTGGTGTGCCACGAAATTCCAGAAAGATTTTTTGTACGTCGCAGGTGAGAAAAGGTTGCGGAGCACTGCTGTAGAGTCATTAAGTTATTTTGTGCTAAGTGTGCTAATCATTACACTACGAAGGCATGCAGAAACAAGGGAGAAAATACCTTACAAATTACTCGACTGATTAAATAACAAAGCTGAATAATTTCAATATTTTCTTTTCTATCATTCTAACCACATTTTGAAGTATATGCTTTTTAATTATTGATTTAAAAAATATGTGTGTAACGCGGCTGAAGGTCGACTGTCTTAAATTGTTCCTATTCGCCACTAGATGGCGCTTAATAAAATAATTCGGTTATGGCTAAATAGTTATGTTACATGTGTTATTAAAAATATCAAAGATGTTGATAAGCATATTGAGATTAAACTAACAATAGATCAAAGTAATTAAATAAATCAAATAGATATAGTATAACGTGAAACTCGTCTATATAGTGCAGAACTATAAGTGCAGAATTTCAACTCACTCATATGCCACTGATTATTCTCAACAGCCAAATAAATAGCACTCTAATCCTGATAAAAAGGACTAGTCGTGACTATATTTTCCATTTAATTAAATGAGGAATATTTTTATAAAAATTGTTTTATGGCACAATTTACGTCTATCTAACAATGTTCATATATTTTCTGAAATATGTCTAACTGCTTTTAGAGAAAATGATAATTTACCTTCAGCTATGACATTAAAATATGTGTTACAGAATGAATATTTTTATAATTTAGAATTTAAATAATTTTGCAGCAGTTTTCAGTGAAGCATAATCTATGATTCTAATAAGACTTTTGCATTTCTTAGATGTGGGAGAAAGTCTACAAACCATATGCCTACAGGGATTCTTACACTTTCTGTCCTGTACTGCTGAGGCCGAAAAGTAGAGGTTATCTGAAGCTAAGATCTGCAGACCCATATGATCCTCCTATCATCGACCCGAGATACTTGACCCACCCTCAAGATGTTCTTACAATGGTTGAATGTGAGTTTTTAATATAATTTACGTTAATATTTTAAATTAAATTTATATGTTCAATATACGAAGTTAAAAATCCTCAATAAATATCTGGTTATATGAAAATTTTTGTTTTAGCTTGCTATCTCGGTTATAATATGCAAAGAACATCTAACTGGGGGTGATTATTTTACTAATAGCCTTATAATAAGAAGTTATGTAAAGAGGATATTATGTATAAAATATAAATGAAATATAAGTCACTGAGTCAAAAAGGTAGAACTTATTCTTTTGAATTAGTAGAAGAATATTTTGTATCCTTTCAAGATATTCAGTTTTGAAAATTGATTCCCAATTTCACTCTGCGTAAGGAATATTAAATTTAAGAATTTTTTTAAATTAACTATCGCGTATCCTTCATTTGACGCCGCTTCACTTTTAAAAAAAAAAAAAAAAGACAATAATGTTTCTCAATTAACTAAAGAAATGCGAAGACGATTGGCACTTTAAAAAAGGCAAAAAGAGAAATTATTATTCAGCTTTTATTTTATATGTAATTGTAATTTGATTCTGAAATAGTACATTGGTTTAAAACGATTTCATAAGATGTTTTTATCGGCTACGTAGAACTAATTGTACTACAGAAAAAATGGGCTCAATTAAAATGACAGTAATAATAATAATAAAATATTCTGCCGTGTCAAGTATTTCACATCAAAGACAACACAGAACAAATCTCGACTTTTGACATTATGGCAAGCAACCGCAAAAACTGTAAACTTACGTAATTTGATGTAAAAGACAACTAAATACCCGCATTAATAAGCTGGATGGAAAAATTATAGAAACTCATATAATTTGAAGGATTTTTGCATCAGATATTCATGTTGCCGTTCCTAGGATACCTTGAAAATGTAAAATTGTCTTTTTCTGGGGGAAAAAAAAAACATAATTTTAAAGAACATAGGGAATGTGATATAAAGTGCGAAGGGAAAAAACTTGGTATTACTGCTGTTGAGACATTAATATATAGAAACACTTGCTGATCTAATCATGGTTTGTTCACCTGTGGCCGCAGTGCAAGCTTTATAGAGATTTTTCATGCTGTGTATTAGATTGTCCAAAGGTTCCTGAAAGCAAAGCCACGGATTTGAATGCTTGCATTGTGAAAGCTTGAAATCAGAAAATAGATCATAGGTGTAGATCTATGGAATATATTTTATCAATAGATCGCTAGAGAAATATATTTCCAAGTTTGTGTAATTTCTAAATGTGTACATTAGTGTATGTCGAGACATTCAAACTACGTATTTTCTATTTCATAAAAGATCATTATTAAAATTTTTCTAGTCGTTCATGTTATCCTCATGGTTTTGTACTTAAGATGCCATTCTTACCAAAATGGAGGATACTAATATTTCTAATATGTTTGACATCGTACAACTTTACCAAATGAATGAACGAAAGAGAGAAGAAAAATAAATTCTTCAAAATTTGATCTTATCTTCTCATACAGTTAATATTAACTTTATATGAAAATTAATTAGACTATATTGTTAATAATTTCTAAAATATTGTTAATAAATGTATTTAACAGTAAGCTGCACAGACTCAAAGCAACTGTGAAAGACTAATGACTACATGTTATATAAATTAATATTTCAAAAACAAAGTCCAATATTAAGAATCAGCGTAAGTTTTTTAAAATTTTTTGCGGTACTAGTTTCAATAGCTTTTAAACTACCTTATTCAGCTGCCAAATGCAAATAAACCAAATAAAGGGTAAAGAAAAATAAGTCCTTTATTTGGTTCATTTGCACTTGGCAACTGATGAAGGTAGTTCAAAAACTATCGAAACTAGTACTACAAAATATTTTTACAAACTTACGCTGATTCTTAATGTTGGACTTTGTCACTTCCTTGTAAGTAAAAAGGAAGTATTGTAATCGCGAAAAGTTTCAGGCAGCATATTTCAACGAAAATATCCCATTTTGGCCTCTTTCAAATGCAATTTAACGATGTATTTCCGTGATATCTGTACGTAAGGACGGAAAAAAACACTCTTTACCTCCAAAAAAATTATAAAACTGCTTTAAAATGAATTATGAAGAGAATTTTTCGTGGAGTCTGTACGAACGCATGTACGTACGTGCGTACAAACGTATCTCGCATAACTCAAAAACGAGTATCATCAGAACGTTGAAATTTTGTATATAGGACTGCTGAACGCTGCTCAAATGGACTGCCGCCCTTAACTATAGTAAGCCTTACGGTATTTGTTTCCACTTGGCAGATGCTATCTAATCATGACTCGCTGATCCGACAGCATTTATTATTTCAAAATCTTAGGTTTCATAATCACTCACTATTTTACATAGGTTTTTAGTATCTATAACTGCCTGGTTGTTAACTCAAGTTCTATTTTAACTACTACGCTGCTAACTATACTACACTACTTTAACATGGACAATGTTGCTATAATTCCTTTACACTACAATACTACTACAATGTTTTACACTAGACCACACTACATTTTACACTGAGTACTATACATTGTAACAATATCATATATAAATGCAAGACATAGAAGAATATATTAATGCAAGACATAAAATATCCTATATAAATGCAAGACATAGTAAACCTGGTTATAAATATAATACGATAATATTAGATCATTTTTCTATCGCACAATTTCGAGTACAATACAATGCCTACGAAACTTTACACTCTAGTACTATAAGCTACAAAAGTACAAACTCGGCTAGAATTGCATTTTACATTGGATACATTACATTGTGATTCTATTATATACATGTACAAAATTTACAAAATATAAAAGCATTAAAGTCACATAACCTCATACTTATGCAGACATATTGAACTTATACTTATACAGACATATTGAACAATTACTGCAAATACAGTAGCTCTATATCTTGATTACAATTCACACTGTACTAGTTAGCCATATTATTGCAAAATTAAGAAATAATATACAATGTTAATCAAATAACATGTAGATGTGCACCTCGTATTTTGGTTGCAATCGGCCGCTCCAAACGTATATAAATATATTTATATATATATCCACTATGTTACCCGGCTCAGTGATCTCAGTTGCTTTACTCTTATATGTTTGTAAATTGTACATTTTTTGTTTTAAAAATGATTGAATTATGTTGTTCTTATCTTCCGGTTAAGGTTTTTATGCTTTAGTAAATCTGTATACAATATTTTTAGAATTATCAACAATTTTAAAATTGTTTAAGTGCCGCTAAGCCTAATACTGTTTTTGATGGCGGCCATTGCTCTTGTTTACATTTGAAACAGCAGGATAGCGGATTTGTTGCCAATCTAGAGAAACTTAGCTTCGCAAAAACAAAGATAACGCCTTTCATTTATTATTTAAATCATGCTTAATACTTTCTGGAATTTTTTCGAGGAAATGAGCGTTTAAGATTTACTTCGTAATTTTTAATACAGATATTTTGAGGTTTTTATGTATTTTTGCCTTGTCGCGAAGTAAAAACTGAATTAATTGAATGAGAAATACTCAATCGTCTGTGAAAAACCGTTTCTTTTTTGTTTCGTTTTCTTAATTTCTTTTATACATCGTTCTAGCTTTATTATAGTATTTGAATAAAACAACGATTAGATAATTCTTTAAATGATATAAATTTTGTGCATTCTGAGTTATAATATGAACGAAATATAATACTGTTAAGTAAACCTAGCGCCAGAGTGTCGCTATGGTAAACAAAGTGAATTTTAAAGAATGCATTTATTCTGTTGTGGTTTATGCGGTGTCGGCGAAGTAGGTTTAATTCAATCTAATAAGTTTAAATGAAATGCAAGAAAAAATGCGTATAATTTAATATTCCGTACAAGGAAGTCATGTGGTGTACACATCAGATTTTTTTTATTGTTATTCAGCTTGATATTTAAACTAAATTAATATTTTTTTAAATTTTCCTGTCGTGATTGCAATTCTCAATGAAAATGAAGAATAATTTATTGTATGTATAGTTAAATAATTATAATTTGTAAAATTATGAGATTTTTAATTGAAGTAAAAAGAAAGCATTGAATGAATTATTCAGCTTCATTAATTCGATAATTAACTCTGTCTTTTCGTCTTGTAGCAATGAAGATATGCCTTGCATTTGGTGACTCGCCGCCTTTCAAAAAATATGGAGGCCACCGATTTGAAACAACATTTCCTGGTTGTGAAATTTATGTCAAATATAGTGATGAGTATTTAGCTTGCGTAGCTCGAACGTTCACGTCTACTATCTATCATCCAGTGGGAACATGCAAAATGGGCGCACCAGATGATCCAACTGCAGTCGTCGATCCACAACTCAGGTATTTTCTCTTTGTTTTTTTACTTATTTAAAACCACTTCTTATTTCTCAATAAATTTATCATATATAATGAAATAAATACAAAGATAAGATATATTTTTGTATGTGGAATATGTTCAAAATCTATTTATAATTTTCTATTTTAATACTCAGATTTTAACATCTTGAAATTATATGCTCATAATTAAGCTTAACATATCGATTTATTAGCTTCGATCTCAGATATTTCTTAATTGCGTTAATTCAGCCGTTCCACTGAGAGGCAACATCCATTTTTGCTTTCCCAGTTATTATGATACCTCAAGCAAAAAATAAAATCTAAAAATTATTAACAATATCAGCTTAGGTCGTATCTGAGCCTGCATATTTACCCTGTTAAACGGTGTTCAATGAAATGTGAGTTAAAAACTTGATGACATTCGAAGATAAACATGAGTATTTGATCACGGATATTTGATTCGGAGATAAACATGAGTATTAATTTTGGTTTACTTAATTGCTCTATAGATGTTAAGTACACATATATTTCCCTCTTTATCTGGGAAACAAAAATATTTATCTATTAAATTTTAATTGTTGAATCAATTATAGAAATCGATATTGTTGGTGGATATCTAGGGTTTCCTGGATTTCTCTTTAAATAATCACTTCTGATAAACAGGAAGAAGCTGAAAATTTATTTAGTAAAATTATACAGCAAAGTAGATATCTGTAAATAGTCAAGAAGAACACACATGTGATGTAAAGTATCTTTAGAGCATAAGAAATATCGTAAACACTCACAGAATAAACACTAAAATGCTTTTTAACTAACATTCTTTATTATAGATATTTACGAGCATGTAACCTTCATAGGCTGGCACTTACTCAGTATTACACTATGCCTTGTTTGGCAACATGACAGTATCAAATCTTCAGACGAAGTCCCTCTAGAAGGAATAATTTTATACATGTATATATAATTCATATCCAGAGAGACCATTTGTCTTGCTAGAACGGAAAAAATATAAGCATAAAGAGACGTATGATAATTAATTTTTACCACGCATAACATAAGTACAAGACAGTTTCCCAAAATGTCTTCTTTAGTATCCTTCTCCTTTAGGCTGATAGACCTCGTAGGTTAAAATACCCAAATTCACGTCTGGGCATCAAACCAGTAACCAGAAGATCAATGAAAACAGTGAGCAACTTTAAATTTATTATTACTATTATTATTTTATTTTTTTACCAGTTGAAAAACAAAGCATCTCATCATATGAGGGGCCAAAAAAATACAACTATTGTTGAAGGGATATGGGACAGGTAAAAAAAAAAACATGTGACCTGTTTGAAAGTTAACATCCGAGAAGGAATGGAGATGCAAGTCATGTCAGTGGCACTGAGAAATATACATAAAAGTTCATCAGATAACTGAAGAATCGATTTTTACATTAGGTCTAAAATAATTCCTGAAAATAAAACACTACTCTTGGCTGTCGGAGCCGTATTTATGCAGTGTTGCAGAAGGGTCTGAAAGCTTTTGAAAAATCGATCTTAGTTTCTAAAATGTGCTTTCACGAAACTTCCGGAGAGTCATCAAATTGGCGAAACATTTCCAAGTTCACCGACTATGCGACAAATTTGCCACTAAAGCCCATCAGGAATGCTTTAGCCCATATCTTGTGTTACAGTTGAGCTATTTAACACTCTGAATCCTATTGGATTCAAAACTGAAAAAACTACAGTTCTATACAAGAAGAAAACACTTGTATGTAAAACATGTGATCACAAAATCAATTACACAATATATAAACCTAAAACTCTTACCTTAAATGCAAAGGTAAACAAATAAGTAGTTAAAACAATAACCAAAACAACATTACAATCAAATTAATTAAGCTAGTTATAGAAATTTACAAAATTATCTTAAATTTAATATCAGATTATAAATATTTTTATCTTGATGTATTTGATTTTATTTAATAGTTATTAAAAACCACGGCTTCGAAATACAACTTTCAATTAACATTAGACAACTAGTTATTTTATATGCAAATAATGCTATCCAAATAGGAGAATTTTTTCTAAAAAAAAATCACATTTTTTATATAATTTTACTATTTGTGAACATTACACATTTAAAAACTATGGTTATATTCAGCATCTTTTCTTCTCCTAAAAATTGACTAAAATTTAGGTATGATTCATCGTGTCTTTCTTAGTTTTACAACATGGTGAAATGTTAATAGTCTGTAGGAAATACACTGCCAGTTCCATAAAGGTGAAGTCGAAATGTGATCAAGTCACGTAAGAGTTTTGCAATTTAATTGAAGTTTAATTCCTTTAACTTTTAAATGTATACCACTGCTGAGTTCTTCAAAAGTGTGAATTTTACTTAATACCAGCTTGGTTATTAAAATTATTTGTTGTCAGATAGAAAAATGTTTCTAAACAGCTGAAAAGTGAAGGAATAGACTTTTATGCTTTATTTAGATTTTGTATCGCAATTACGCAATTAATTTAGATCTTTTCAGATATATATTACAGTTTCTTAACTTATTTTATCTGAGTTATTCCTTACGTTAGTATATTCTTTTCTAGGGTGAAGGGTGTGCATGGCCTTCGTGTAGTGGATGGATCTATTATGCCGACTATTGTGTCAGGAAATACAAATGCTCCTATCATCATGATTGGAGAGAAAGCGGCAGACATGATTAAAGGTGTAAAGACAGTTATTAAGCGTAAAGACAAAAAGAAGAAGAAGAAGCGGTGATGATGGGAAGTTATTTAGTTTTATTAAGTTATAAAATTCATAGATTTAGTCATGAAAGCACAATCTTCGTATGCTTGAAACTTTTACAGAATTAAAGCCATTTTTCTGCAGGGATTCTACATAGAATGTGCAATACAAGATTCTGTACAGATATAGCTATGAAATGAACAATTAATGCTGCCAAAATTGGCAGTAATATTCAGGTTTCTTATGTGTTTGCTTTGACTTGAAACATGGACGAAAAAAAGTTAACAGTCTTCATATAAATAATTTCATATTCATGCATGATGCTGCGGTATATTGCCACAGTGATAGTTGTTTGCTGAAGATAGGATGAGATGTGTTGATCATAACGCCAACAGCTTTTGATAAGCTCCTGTGAAATGAATTCTTTAATGATGCCAATCACTTGTAAATAGGTATCTGCTTTCAAGCCGAGAGGTTATTACTGGTAGATTTCTTTTATTCACCGCAATGGTTCTATAAAAAGTATGCATACTTAAGGTTATGAATATTCACGTGCGCCATAAACTTTAAAAGGATAACTGACATTCTTCTGTAATTCCTCTGTAACAGTGACACAAATTATACTCTTTCCATTTCATTATATTTCTTCATTATGATCAATTTAAAATTACTGTGAAGCTGATCTAGTATGTTCAAATTAACTTTAGATTTTGGAAATTTAAAGTAAAATTATTTGCACTTACAGGATATGAAGAAATTTTGATACTTTGTATTGAAATTAAATTAGTTATTTAATTATTAAAGCTATTTATTACAAACTAAATTACTGTTTTAACATACTTTTAAACTACTTACATCGCTGAAAAATCGACCCAGTTTAAACTAAAATTCCTGAAGTTATTTAGATTAAAAGAAATAGAAATGCAAAACGTCTGACGAGTATTTTAAGATACGCATAAAAATGATTTAAATAAGAATAGGAAAAACATAATAGCTGATCAAGTTCCAAGTTGAGTAATGGAAGAAAAGAGTCGTAATTTTGAAGATATAGTTGATCCTTGAACGACGTGAGTTTGAAATGAATGACTCTATTCATCACGAAATGTTTTAATAAGCATGTTGGTAAATTTTGGAGGTTTAATATTCTTTGAAAAGTGCTCAGATGCGCATCTTAATATCAAAAGCATTAAGAAAGTCACCTACATTAATGCATGCATAATATATGCATGTACGCAGGATATACTTATATCTATTATGCAATTTTACTGTCAAAAAACGAGTGCACATGTATTGCGAGGTATTTTCGTTTATTGCGCCTAGTTTTAGGAGTACATAGTATATCATCATTATACATTTTACCACATAAAACAGCTTTGATGTAAATGAAGGTAGCAAGACGATTTCTCACGCCACAACGCGGGCTTTAGATAAATACACGGTTTGACTGAAACACACTATTATAAATATACGTTCTCTTAAACTTTTTTAACAGTTTTCTGAAACTAACTTTTTCCTAAGAATACAGTGAGCGAAACACGTAGCATACAAGCTGTGTTTCATATAACGTCAGTTTTATTGCCAAGCCTTCGGTTAAAGTTATTAAAGGTACATTGCCAAAAGTGACGTTTTGAAAAAATGAGACGCATATGGGGATATTGAACAATGAGAGGTGCCGGCGCCTTATTTCCCGTTTGTGAAAGGATCAACTATATTAAAGTAGAAAAACAGATAATAAAGAATGGAATTCAATAAAATTGTATTTCTGTTTAAAACATTTTAATCAATCTATGAAATACTGTTAGCACTGATATAAAAATATATTTTGTTATTTTATTAAAAGTAGCACTGAATTGATTAAACTTTTTAATTGTTACTTGTAACTTAAATTTTCTTAGCATTAGTATGTAAAGGATGCATGAACTGGTAAAATATGGTGAAAGATGATTCATTCTTTTTTTTTAATTTAAATATGTATGGAACAAACATTATTATTATAATAGATAAATAGCGATATAATTTTCCTAAGGTAATCATTCTTTGTTCAAGTTTCCAGAATATGCAAATTTTAATGATCACAAATGAATAATTTTTATAATAATGCCGAAATTCTTCGTTTATCTCAGTGTTTTCCTTAACCATAACCATCTTTATAAAGTTGGTCGGTATAGTTGTGTAGGCTATCAGGCCGAACGTGCTTTGCATGTACATCACGAAGACGCGTAATAAGGATAGAGAAAAATCTTCCCTGCTTAAAAGGACGATTGAAGAGGGCGGACCCAATCGCCAATCCTAGCAGTGAATTATTTTCTACCACCTTTTAGCTCTGGAACCAATTGTAGAGGCCACTGCACATTTTAGATTGGAGCAAGAGACATGAAAAACGGAACTCAGAACACCGAAACTCGACCTCCAGAAGTTTTCGATGTTAGCCGAACGTTTACACGAAATGCGATAAGGATGGAGAAAATCTTTGCATTCTCCCCACTTAGAGTCCGACTGGAGAGGTTGGAACCCAATCGCCAACCGTATTGGTAAAGAATTATCTTCCATCCCCTTTTTCTTCGGGCGTCACTTGTAGCCACCTGTAACCACTTGCCATTAAGCATTTTATTTTGGCAGAAGACTCGAAAATGTGTACTGTCTTCGCGAGAACTCGAACTCCAGACCTTTCGATGCTAGCTGGACATGCTTGGTAATTACACCACGAAGGGACGCAAATTGGGATTAAGAAAAACCTTACGCAGTATGGCTGCGTTGATAATTTCTAATATAATATATGACAATGATTTCAAGATTGTTTCTGGCAGACGCAAAAATAGTACAAAAGGTGTAATAACGCTAAAGAAATAAAATTAGTAAGCTAAAATATTAAAAACATGTACTGTAGGTGAAATATATTAATTTGCTTTTAAACTGTAATTTCAGAAGCTTCGGGTCCAGTCATATATCTACAGTTATTTCTTTGGTCACACTCTCTCATTATTGATTAATTCTAATGGTTATACTATTGATAAGGTCACAGTTTCTTTAATTCTTTTGCTGACTTTACATTTCTTAAGTTTAGTATTTTTAAGTGCTTTCAACTGCTGAATTTAATTGGTTCAGCTCTTCTTATCTCAAGAAGGACTGGATCAAGACCCCTTGTTCACGGCATATGCTTACGCACCCCGGAGCCCACGGTCCAGAAAGCAGATTTCGGGCACTGCAGGCCTTGACCCATTAGGGCTGTTACGCCACTGAGCTTAGTTTAATAGAATAATTAGACTAATATGTCGAACTGCCTTCTTATTTTTGCTTTTTTAATACTGGTTGCATTTTGCAATAGAACAGTTTTCATCTGTCATTTGAACATAAAACAAATATGATTTCTATAATGAACACTGCTGAAACTTCCTTAGAAATTTGTACTAATGTCACTTATATTGAAATCCATTATCATTTAATAAAATTTAAATGTTGTTCCTTCCGCACATGAATAATGAACCCATTCATAAAATGATATCCTCCCCATTCAATGCACAGCGCAGAGAACATATTTTATTTTCGAGAAAAAAACGATTACTGGATAAATATTAATTTTCTCCTATTAAAACCAAATCTCGGCTCAGTTCGTTAGTTCCAGGCTTCCCAGAACATAGTGATAGTCATATGCTATCAAAAACTTGTGGCTTTGCAAGTCCGCGGAATTTCTACTTTTTAAGTTAATGGACCCACTTCAACATTATGTTACATTTTATTTTTCCAAGTTTTGAAAATTTTATTTTACGTTTATTATTACTTAAGTTTCAAGAATTAATTGGTTTAGAAAATAAATATTTAAACCTAAGCAGTGTACGGAATTCATTGCGAAGTTATGCGAAAATAATTTTAAACGCTTTGAAAATTTTAGGACTGTGCTTTGTGTAACTTTTTATAAAGTCGTTCAAAGATTACTTCTATTAACTCTTTTGGAACACCAGTTCTTTTGCGTATGTGCGCTTTAAATAAGCATTTGCGCATTTACGATATCGGTACTGATAATTCTTTATGTAACGTTAACTATAAATTAATTAATAAATTTTTGAAGCTTGGTAGCCAAAAACCAAAGGCTAGTTTACAATGTTGCCATGTTGTATTATCCTGTAAGTAATACTTTGAAGGAACTGTAAATATATTTATTTATTTTGTGTTTATTGTGTGTGAATATTGTCCATAATATAGATTATATATATATGTATATTTCATAGGCTGCTGTAAATTAAAATCCTTGATTTGCAGCGGCTCGTTTATTTTACTGTTCACTGTACCTGACTGAAATATTTCCAATCTGAAACTTGTTGGGCTATATATTCATTCATTTAGTCTACAAATTCTTTTCATGACGTTCTTGATTTCATGTTTCATGATTTCATGTTTTCATGTTGTGAAATCGGGTAATAAACTTCGGGTGAAATGGTTATTTGGAACACTGGATTATGTCTTTTTTAAAAACTGTTTGGAAAGTAACTTTATTATGCAAACTGATGTATGAAAATAAATGTAAATAAAATTCATATATTATTTTTTATGTATTTTCTTTTTTATTTTGACGTTGAACATCATTCACTCAAGCAAACAAAATTTTTGATTTTCGAAGTTTTCTTTGTGAAGCATGAAGCAAAACAGCTGCGGTAATTTCATATTGTTGCGTCGTACGGATTCCTAATATACTGAATGCATACAGAACTGATGACAGCTTGATAAAAATATTTTACCAAAAAGAAACACTTCATAGTTCTGGAATTTTCCGCAAAAACACTCGTACTTCACAGTATCACAGAGTACACTTCATTAATTAAACTTCAAACTATTAAGAACGTAAAACACAACGCAATGCAAAGCTCATCTAAAAGCCGAAGCTCTCTCGGATATCGTAGTCTTCCGACTTCAGATCTACTGACAATTGAGAAATTGGTTGTCTCTCCGGTTTTATATAGTTTTCCTCTGGCCACAGAGAAATCTCTAGACCAGGGGTTCTCAACCGGTGGTATGCAAGAGAAAAATAGGTGCTACTCAAAGTATTTTTAACTATTAAATTCAAACATTAAAACCCTAACATTCTGATTGAGATTTTTTCTCTAACACTCGTAAATTTTTGCGATCTGAGCTTTGTTCTAGAGTGGTGGTCGCGGTAGTAGTACTTTGTAGTGGCGGTCAAAAGGTTGAGAACCGCTGCTCTAGACCTTTCTATGCTTCTCGAAATTATTGAAGCCATATAAGGACCGGATACGGTTTCAATTACAGTTATTCAGTTACCATACCCATTACAGTTATGCAGAGACCCGGCCAAAATGGTCGCCAGGTTTGGCGAAAAAAATTAGTCGCCAAAACTGCTGCCAGCTTGGCAATATCTCGCCAAATTAGCGAGATGGGCGTTTACTCAATGTGAAATAAACTTCCCCTTGAATTCTTATTTTTCCGACAGAGCATCGTTTGTTTCAAACTTTTTGTGTTATATTATACAGAAAAAATAGCAATTTTATATAGATTTCACAAAATGATCCATATATGTACAAAATTAGTAACAGTACCCCTTTCCAAGGACTGCACGTCCCGAGCACTAGAATCCCTGGAGAGGCAGCCATACTTACAATTAAGGGAAATCAATGCAATACTAAAACAAGTTTGCAATACTAAAACAAAATAACTAGTTTCAATCAATGACATAAAACAAATAAAATGCTAAACCAATAAATAAATTTACAAATATGATTATGGTCTTAGTATATTATTTACATTATATGGGGACTACATACTATGGCCATAGTAAGGGACTAGGCCTATCGTAATGAACGACTTTAGGCTTAGAATTTGATGACTTACAGATCCGAACTAGATATCGTTCAGCCTGTTTAGGACTGTGTAAGCGCCGTCCTAAGGTGGCTGTAGTTTAGGAGAAAGTATTTTTCTTCATGTCAGATTTGTAAGTTATTATCAAATTCTAATCCTAAAGTCATTCATTACGACAGGCTAGCCCCTTACTATGTCCATAGTACGTAGTCCCATAGTGTATATAATGTAAATACTATACTAAGTTATGGTCACATTTGTATATAAATATGTAACTTTATGGAATTATTTACTGGTTTAACATTTTATTTGTTTTATGTTATTTATTGAAACTATAGTTTTAGTATGGCATTGATTTTCCCTAGTTGTAAGTATGGTTGGCTGTCCAGAAGTCTAGCCTCTAGTTTTCGGGTAGAGTTTGGAGGACATCTGTTGCGTCTGCTCTTATAGAAGCGACGAGATAGCAGGCCTTAGCTTCGGAATCCCATCCATTTACTTTTGTCACTATGGTGTACTGTCTCTTGTACACTTGCCTTGTCTTTCTTCATATGTGTATAGCTTTAGAGATGAGCGGGACGACTTATATTCAAATTTAAAGGTGTTAGAATAGTGACCAGCTGTCGTTATGGTCTTCTTTAAACTGCCAACTTCCTTGGAGTAGGTTCCATCTCTCCTTCGACGGTGTTAGTTAACGGTTTCATTCATCTTGTCTCGTTTTCATCTCTTCTTTTAAAGCAGCAAAGGCGGCCAAAATATACAAAAATACTACATACAAAAAGTAGCAACTGTCTTAGTTGCTACTTTTTCGCTTTTGTCATTGGCATTCAACCCCACTCCTGGCACAAAAAATTCTTCTGTGCTACTAGTTCGTAATGCATTGAATGCACACAGAATCGATGACAAATTGATCAAATTTATTTTACCAAAAGGAATACAAAAATACTCGTACAGCGCTTTACTTTATCACAGAATACAGTCATTACTATTCAGTAATTACACTGCAAACTAGTAAGAACATTAAACACAATGCTATGCAAAGCGCATTGTTGCACGTGGTTGCGGCTGTGTGCAACAACAAACTATGCGTATTGGAATTTGCCAGTGCTTTTAAGGATGAGTTCATAACATGCCATAAGAGCCAATTTTTGATAACAAAAACATTTAATCACATCATAATATTAAAACTTAATTACTACAGTCGATAGACAGTCACGTTGGAGGAAAACGAGCGACCAACCGCACCGACGACGAGACGTGACTGTGTGCCGCCGAAATCACCTTCGGTTACAGTTAGTGATAACGGCGCGCGGTTGGTGAGTACAACACATGTTTACAGAGTCGCCACACTACTCCCCCTCCAGTGGCAACGAATTAAAGGTACCGAGTATTAAATCGGACTCTACGTCCGGAACATGTATACTGAGGAGCACCTGTTTTCTGGGATCCAGGCACAGGAACTGACGTAGTAGCAGATGTTGGTGTAGACCCAATAGATGAAGGTGCCTTCGAAGGAGGTGGGACTGATGTACCAGTCTTGACAGTTTGTGGTGCTAAGATAAAGGCTGGTTTGAGACGATCAAGGCTCACCACTGTCTCTTTGTCGCCGATTAGTATCCGATAGTTCTTGGATGTGCGACTTAGAACTAGGTGTGGGCCTGTATAGGTAGGCTCCAAGGACTTTTTTGATGCATCACACCGTAAGAACACATGTGAGGATGTAGCGAGTTCTTTAGGCACAAACGCAGGTCTTGAAGAATGTATGCTTGTGGGCTTAGGGTTCACGCAATTGTTTGAGGAATGCATGGGGCTGGACATTGGGTGAGTTTTATGCGGGATTTATAAAATCTCCCGGTAAACGTAAATTGGTACCATAAACCATTTCAGCACTTGAAGAACCCAGGTCCTCTTTGATAGCCCCGTTCTGAGTCCTAACAACACAGTAGGAAGTACATCAACCCAGTGAATAGCAGTATGGCATCTAATGGCCTGTTTAAGAGAGCGATGGAACCTCTCAACAAGTCCATTGGAATTCGGGTGGTACGGTGATGTACGGATCTTTTTAGTTCCCAAGAATTTTGTTAATGCAGTAAATAATTGAGATTCGAACTGCCGCCCTTGGTCCGTGGTAACGTACTCGGGTACGCCAAACCGTGTAATCCATACAGAAAAAGTGGTTTTTGCCACAGTGTCGGCTGACATATCTACAATAGGGATAGCCTCTGGCGAACGTGTGTATCTGTCGACACACGTAAGAAGATATGTATAGCCTAGTGATGGGGGTAAGGATCCAACCAAATCGATATGTACATGGCTAAAGCGAGCAGATGGTAACTCAACGCGTTGACATGGAGTTCGAGTGTGCCTGTGACTTTTTGATTTTTGACAGTCTGTACATGACCTCGTCCATGCAGCGATGTCCTGCATACCAGGCCATACAAAACACTGTTGAATCACTGTCGAATTAACTGTTGAATTAACGACGGATCCAAGGATGGGATAAATTATGGAGGCCGCTAAAAATACCATGCCGGAATTTCAGTGGAATGTATGGCCGCACCACATTACCTTGCACATCGCAGTACAGTGAAAGATCTGGTTCTAACTGCATAGGTACTAAATTAAGTCCATGAGAAGACTTGTCAGACAAAAGATGTTGCAACTCTGGGTCCTGTTTCTGGCATTCAGCAATGGCGGAGAAATCTGTTGTTGATGGCAAATGAATCTCTTCAATTCTGGACACAGCAACTATATTTTGAGGGCCTTCTACATGCTTAAAATCGGTTGTAAACTGCGCTATGTAATCAAGATGACGCATTTGCCTGGGAGAAGCCTTGTCAGGCTTTTGTCGAAAAGCGAAAATTAGCGGCTTGTGGTCGGCATAGATAGAAAACACACGACCTTCTACCATATGACGAAAATGTTTAACAGCCTCATACGCACTAAGAAGTTCGCGGTCGTACGTGCTGTATTTTGATTGCGCTGCAGAAAATTTTTTCGAGAATAAAGCGAGAGGCTTCCATGCTCTGTCTACCAGTTGCTGCAAAACCGCACCCATGGCCGTATTAGACGCGTCAACCATTAATGCTAAAGGGTGCTTAGAAGGATAGCTAAGAGCTGTTGCCGACGCTAAGTCATTCTTACATTGTACAAAGGCTGTACGGGCATCATCAAACCAAATGATTGGCCGCGTATCTTTCTTTTTACTCCCAACCAAATATGTGTGCAAAGGTGCCTGCTTTTCAGCGGCATGAGGAAGAAAGCGACGATAAAAATTTAACATGGCCAGAAAACGACGCAGCTCCTGAACAGTTTTTGGCTCTGGGAAATTTTGAATTGCAGTGACTCTGTCACTAAGTGGGCGAACGCCCTCCGAAGAAACTTCGTGACAAGAAATGACACTTTAGATTTCCCGAAAACACATTTTGATGGATTAATGACTACACCATAAGACTGAAATCGGCCAAGGACTATGCAAAGGTGTTCAAGGTGCTGGTTTTCAGTTGTCGAGGCTACCAGAATGTCATCGATATATGGGACACAAAAATCTAAATCTCGAAGGACTTCATTAATGAAGCGCTGAAACGTTTGCGCAGCGTTACATAACCCGAAAGTCATGACAGGAAATTCGAATAATCCAAAAGGTGTTATTACAGCAGTTTTTGGTATATCAGGTGGATTGACAGGGATCTGGTGGTAAGCACGAGTCAAATCTAACGTACAAAAAATATTTTTGCCTTCCAAGACTTACATGCAGTCCTGAATATGAGGAATCGGAGATCTATCAGGCAAAGTAACTGAATTAAGACGTCGATAATCCCCACAAGGACGCCAGTCGCCGTTTTTCTTAGGGACCATGTGGAGTGGACTGGCCCATGAACTTTTAGATGGCCGACAGATTCAACCGCCGTGCTTTGGCAAAGATTGGTGGTCCAGTAGTCTCTATGACGTGTCCAATACAGTGGTCAGCAGTAGGTTTGCCAGTTACCGAGCGGATGACGTTAGGGTATTGCTCAAGTAGTTTGTGGAAAGGACAATTACCGGAAATTAATTTAATTCCAAAATTAGTGGCATTTCCAATGCTACCTACCGCAGACAATTGTGTGATGGAGTCGAATAAGCGTCGATTTTTGTCGACCAACAGAGAAAATTTTTGCAGAAAGTCTGCACCAATTATTGGGTGCGAAACCGCAGCGATGACAAATGGCCATTGAAATTTACGACGCAATCCTAGATCCAAAGACATCAGTATTTCTCCATATGTTGCAATTTTTGACCCGTTAGCTGCAAATAAGTTAAATTTTCAAAAGAGGGAGGTACAACCGAAATGTCAGCACCTGTATCAACAAGAAAACGTCTTCCTGATGGTTTATCTGTTACGAACAATCGACTAATGCACGGGCCGTTGTCACTCATGACTTCGAGTGACGGCCCCTTCAGTTTAAAGAGGTCTTCTGAAATTTGCATGGAGGTGTACACTTGCGCGCTTTATCACCGAATCGGCTGTGATAGAAACAAATGTCTGATTGAGTACCAGAATGAGCGCGTTGGTATTCCCTATTATTTCGGTTCCGGGACTTTGATCTACCGCGCGGATGATACTGAGATCGTGTCTGTAAGGCTGCGACCTGCAATGATAATTCCTGGATTTGTTGTTGAAGAGATGAAATATCAACACTGGGATGCTGAACTTGACTGATTGCTTGTGGTTGGAGAACATCGTGAATTTTGTCTGCCATTTGGGCCATTTGGGGTAGGTTCTCGTTACTGGAGGCAAGAATAGCTTGGATATTATTCGGGAGACGATTAAGCCACAATGATTGTCGCCACACGCATCTAAAAGACGAAACTCTCTTGGATATCAGTACTCCGACTTCAGCTTTGAACTAACAACTAACAACTGAAAAACTGACGCTCTCTTCGATCTTATATAATTTTTCCCCAGCAGCCAAAAAAGTAGAACTTTCTGCTTTTCGAAATTACGGAAAAGCATATGAGGGACGGAAAGGATTATAGGAATGAATTTCAATTATTCAGTTTAAATATCCATTTAAGTTATACAGGGAACGGACCAAATGTTTGCCAACGTTGGCGACTTGTCTCCAAATTTGAAAACAAAAATTAGTCGCCAAAATCGTTGCCAATGGGGCGATATCTCCGCGAATGAGAGAGATAGCCTTTCACTCAATGTTAAATAAGCTTGACCCTGTATTCTTATTTATTCAGCAAAGCATTATTTCAGGTTTTTCATGTTACATTACACAGAAAACTACAACAATTTCATATGACATTTCACCAAAATTATTCATACATTTATGAAATTCGTAACAATATATATAAGATGCTACAAGATAACTTAAATTTTGATGTTAGCAGGTCACTGAATTAGCTCTCAAAATATACTGTTACTTCAAGTATTTTCAAAATTCCCATTTTGGAGAGCAGAGAGCGATGTGTTTCATCGAAAAGAATGTTCGCACCTTTTCTGACACAGATATCTCGATCCTAATCGGCAGTCTACCAAATCTCTTAGATCTGTTAATAGGGGTGTCAGCTGTAAGATGGCTCGAATAAAATCTAACCTGGATATCATACAATTACAGTTTTTCAAGTTGTGGATGTGCTTTGACAGTTATGTGATGTCAGAATAATTGCATGTCTGTTCATTAAAAAATGAAATATAAAGAGAAACAACTCTCCTTCACAGATAGTATCCATTAAAACTATGTTGCGTTTACAGCAGCTGGAATCGTGCATATCTATTTGTTTATGTTTGCAGCATGATTTCTTTATCTGATGAATTTAAAGTATCTGCCACCCTTTGTCTACAAATTAAATTTTAACACATTTGCCTAATATGTGCATATCATTTACTGAAGATGAAAAGTCCTGTGAATTTTAACCCGTAACAGGGGAGGTGAAAAAGTTGAACATAACAGGGGACGTGCGGTCTCAGAGACCGCGCATTATAATAAATTTTTAAAAATCGTCTAATTAAAATATCATCATGATATTTCACTTATATGTTCTTTGAACATTTTAGTCTGAAAAGAAAATATGTTTTTACACTTTAAAGTGAAATTAAATTTTTCCCAGAAAATTTCCCCATAACCTCAAATTTTTCGATGAAAATCATATGCTGCACTAAATTCTATAAAACTAAAAATAAGAATGCATCTATTTTGAATTAACTATTTTATCTATATTAGTTAATATTTAAAGCAAATTTTAACCGCAGAAAATTGTATGTAGCACAATACAGAAAAATTTTGACAGTACCTAAAATATCAGTATCTCACTGATTTTCTGATAGTAAACAATTTAGTTTTCGTCTTCTTTAGCATATTCATTGTATAATTTTTGCGTGCATTCCAAACAAACAGGGTCTTGGCAAGATAAACATAAATATACTGTCTTTCTTTTCTTGCTTGGGGGGCACAGACGACATGTTTTCCTTGATTTTAATTTTGCTTCTTTTGTGCACTGCTCCACATCCTTAGACTCAGCTTCTTTTCCTAAAATCCGCTTTATCGTCAGGCGCAATTCTCGATTTATTCTTGGATTTTTCCCTCTCGTGTGTAGTAGTGGTTGGACTAATTTTCTCGCTAATTCTTTCGAAAACACCATTCTGGTCATAACAGGGTTTTGGTTATAACCTTGGTGCAAAATGTATGCGTTTACTGTACTCATACGTATCTACTAACCGGTAGAAAAGAGCCATAGGCCAACGCGTTGTTCTCCTACTACAGGAATGGACAGAACCTTTTTCATCTAAAGCATCAACACCACCTTTGGTTCTCTTATAAAAAAACAATTATTTCAGGTTTCTGTGTTTCCGAGTCTGTTTCTATCGAATGATGCAATGATGACATCAAAACCACTGCTCGCCTTTTTTTTTTCGCAGAACTTTTCTTCACAGTCATCTTCTTCACTAAAATTACTTCCAACTTCGTCTAGAATTTTTTTCATTCATAACGTGGATCAGAAGGATAAATGAATCTCCGCGGACCTAACTTCAGAGCCATGTGTTCACTACTGCCGAAAATTGTAACACTGAGAGGGAGGTGAGGTCTCTCAGACCGCTCTAGAAGAATATCAACAGATACACTTGCCAAAGCATTCCGATAAGAAGGGGTCAGAAAGAAGGTCACGAAACGTGAAGCTAGGGGAAGAATCCATTCACTTGGACAAAGCATGCAATAGGGGTGATGGGAGGAACATGTGGCGCGGTCCGTCAGACCGCACGTCCCCTGTTACGGGTTAAGCATGAAACGTGAGTTGATGTAGCAAGAAATAAAATGTATTAACTGCTGGAATATTTGATTTACAAGTGTATTACTAGAATGCCTAGCACAAAGCTAGCTGAGGGATCAGAAAGCATGCTGTTTACCTCTTTGATTATTTAAAAAAAATCAATTAAAATCCTTGAGATTTTTTTCTAAATTTTTCTGTTGCAAATGAATACGTTTTCAGGACTGTTCTGGGTTACTGTGAATTTTACAAAATTCGTTTCAGAGTTTTAAAATCTAAAAAATAAGTTTAATAATCAGGAATTTGGATGCTAGTGTTTTTAACTGGTTTTTCAAACATTTCTTCAGTTTTTTTTCCCTTTAGGAAAAGACTGTATAGGATCAGGTTTCTTATCTTCGCCTGCTGCGTGTTGCAATTCCGATTTTTGAGAAGCTCTGTTTTTCAGATTCGTAGGTTTTTGAGGTATTGCTTAAAATTTCCTACGGGACTCAAATTACAACACTTAAGATTTTTTTGTCCACTTATTCTCACATTGTGAAGATTTATGGCCTGCCACCACATTTAACACCCCTCAGCAAGTGTTTGCACTCTGCCGAGAAATGGAAGAAATGCCGGCACTTATGACATTATGAGACATATTTGTAACTTTTAATTTCTTACCTTTCTACAGAGACAAAACCACAACATATTTTGAACATCTTGGATTCATTTTTAGTCTCCTGTTCATTAACCAAGTGAACCTGGAACAGTGGCATGGGAACGACAGTTCTGAATTTAATCATATTTAGAAACTTTGATTACGTCCAAAACTTCCTGATTTTTTCGTTTTATATCAACATGAGTGTGAGGATAATTCTCTCGAAATTACCGTAATCAATTTAGTTTTTTCATTATTAAACTGCAAGATACAACTATTACAAGGTTTCGATCAGTTTAAAGTCAAGTAATCCTGAAGCTCCAACTAAATGCTCCAGGTCCTCTTTCAAACAAAGAGGAAGGTTTATGTGCTTTCTGGAAGCGTCCAAGTAACAATGTGTCCTAGAGTATCTCATCACTGTTCTACGTATCAATATTTATTTTAAGAGCACCAGGCACATTTTCTGTGTGCGTGTGTGGGGAGAAGGCTGAGGTCTGAAGAACTCAGCCTTCTCGACAAATGCTTGAGATCAATACCTTTAGTCTCCTGTAGTACTTGTTCAAAATATCAAGAATAAAGTTAAAAATCTTATCTTTTCAGATCTTCTTTATTCTTCTAATCCAAAAGAAACCAGGATGATTATTTTCATTGAACACAATTTATAGCACTTTTATAAGTAATAACATATTTTAATTCACTACAACATTACTGATTATATACAACACACAGAAGAGAAGTGGCTGGTTACATCTTTAAATCATTCACCCATTACGAGTTCTATAAACAGTCTGGTTTCCGAGGTGACGGGCATGCGCGGATCTCGTTACTTGAATCGTTCGGCCAATGGTTTCAACATACCCCCATCTTTAAATTTGTTGACCAGTCAGATTTAAAAGTGTAACCTTTGGACAGTGTTTACTTTTCGACCTGTTTGTATCGATGTAATCTTGTCGCTCTTAAGGTCTTGAGGCGAGTAATTAGGCATATCAGGATCGAAGTAATTTGCCATCTTATCAGAAGGGCTACTTATCATATTTTTTAATTTAGACTGTTTATCTGAACACGTTATTTTCGAAGGATATGAAAGCTTGATTAGTCGTAAAATTTCTCCAATTTCACCTTAACTAATCGCACATATCATTACTAGATTTGAAAATCTCGATTACTTTCTCGAACAACGAATCTGTTCACTTCTTTTTATCATCGGACTCTATTTTCATAAGTTATTAGCCTATTATACATTCATCGCTTTGCCATAATTGACCTAGACATCCCACCAGTTCCTTACCTGATGGGAACGAATGTTGAAAGAAATTTCCATGTGATCCTGTGGATGCTAGCATGTTCTAAGCTTTCATCTCAATTTAAGTGTTTGAGTAATCTGTCACTTCCTATGAAGTTCTTTCCATTGTCGAAATAGATCGTATGGTGTCTTATGTCTTACATGTCTATCAATGAAACGTCTAAGACCTTCAAAGAAACTTTCAGTCGATAAGGAGAAAGTCAATTCTAAATGTACTGCTCGAAAAATGGCACAAGTGAAAATTACTGTCCACGATTTTTGATTTCCTTTCAGTATCTCAATGATGCAGTCAATAAATACTCACAATCTCATAGATTGGTGCTACTCTTACTCGGTCTTCAAGGAGAGGCTCAATGGGTGGTTTCGAAGAATCAGTATCGAATCTCTGACATATAACACAGTAGCTGAATTTTGCGTTCTAGGAACATAATTCCACTTAGTTGGATCCCTTATAGTACGGACTTCCTTCCCTCTATTGTACACAAAAATTAGCCCAGCTTTCCTGCCATTTGATCCAAAATAAAGCATCCATAGAATTAATGTAATTGTAAACAGGTAATGTTTCTACTCCTAAGTCTTCTAATACGAAGTGCCAGCCTAGCACCAATCATACAAGCTAAGAACTCTAGACGTGTTATGAAGATCGGCTTGGTAGGTGCCACTTTGGATCGAGTGAGATGAGTTGACATGTAATTGAATTCTCGTTACAGCTTCGCACAAACATGCATGTAATGTAAGCAGACTTACTCTCGTCGCAAGACACATCTAAAAATAGTTCAGAGATTCTTTCGAAATTAACAAAAATTCTTCTATGTATAGCTATTTCTTCCAAATTATGTAACTTGTTTCCTCAACTTACTAATTTGTGTGAAATGCTTTTTCGTAAATTGTTATCCCATGAAATCTTTTGTTTCTAGCATTTTTGAAGCATTAGTTTTAGAATCAGAGTAACAGGAGCTGTAAAACCAATCGGGTCAAAAGTCTTGCATACTATTGATAAAATATTTCTTTCGCTGATAAGCTGTTTTACAGAACAGTCTTTAAAGTCACAGGACAACGTGTCATCTGATAAATTCCATTTCAACCCGATACGGTTTTATTGAATTCTTCATTGTAATGACTTCTTCTCAAAATTTCGCGCTTCATTTTATTCTATCATCATCCTCTTAAATCATATTTAGTAATCTACAAAATTTCTTTCGATACATTCATGAAAGTGATTAGTTCTTCAATAATGTGCACGCTGGCCACGCAGTTGTCAACATACATTGATTTATTTAATTTCTTAGCTACCTCTTGTCGGTGCTCCCGAACATTGTCAAGATGATAATTCAGTGTTCTGGTAAGAAAAAGTAGGCTGGCATTAATGCCAAACACCTAGCGTTTATTTCTATATATTTTCAATTTTTCGGAGTCTCCTTCCTGCCATCACAGAAATTGATAAAAGTCTCTATTTTGACGACAAACACCCTATTTGTAAAAAGGCCTTACGTATATCTGAAGCCACCCCATATTTATCAACACGAAATTTGTTTAACATATGCGGTATTAATTCCAAGTAATTTGGACCCTTTTTTAAACAATCATTTATGGACACACCATTTCTTTCCTTTGTTAATGCATCGACTACGCGTCTTCTTTGTCATTAAATTTTCTTCATTTGCTACCCTATGTGGAAAATAATGAAAATTTTCGGTCTTTCATCTTCAACAGATTCTAGGATTCTTCTTTAGTCCATTTTTTGAAAATATTTTTGTATTCTTAAAGATAGTCTTTAGACTGAAGATTTTTTATGCAGGATTTTAATCCTTTCTGTGCTATCAATCTATTATCAGGTGAAATCGCATTACCTCTAACCGCGGAAGAGACACTTGATATCTACGACACTTAATATCTTGATATGATATTTTGCAGTTGTTTGAACAGCCAGTTCAAAACAACTGCAAAAGAATAACAATCGGTTGATATCATCATAAAAGTATGGAGCAGATATTTTCAGTAATTTAGTACGTTCTCGTCTTCTACTTTCTAATGTTTTAGCAGATAATTGAGATTTATACGGGTTTATGTCATTAAGAGTATATAAGAGTAGAGTATTCGGTTTGATAAATGAATCCGTTTTTTCTTTAGTCCAGAGGAGCTTTGTTCCTAAATGACTATTGTTTTCGTTTTGCGATTTTGCGTTGAATCGCTATAAATGTCCGTATCACTTTTCAAACTGTTGCCACCGAATATTAAAATCTTGCATTATATTTGAAGAAATTAAATAATGAAAAATCTGCATAAATGTATGTCTATTTCTCGCATTGTGATAAAACAACGGTATATAGATCCATCGAATTTTGAAAGACGTAATCCTCCTACGAATATGGGCATGTGGAGGAGCAAATTTGAAATTTGTTTTTTATTATCTATTCCGTATTTTGTAAAACTTTAACGAATTTTTGAATAACAAACTCAAAGATTTAAAAGCGAGTAATGGCAACACTCTACGGCGGGGAAAAGATCTTTTTATCTCCAGCGGGCGCTGAACTGTGTATCGGAAATTCTAAAGAAATGCTCATTTTAAAATTATTTTGCGACATTTCTGCTAAACTGAATTTTATGGTTTAAGTGCAAAGAACATGATATTTAATAAATAAATATAACTCACAAAACGTTAAGAAAACGCCCCTTTGGACGTAATTTAAAACCTGAAACCTTTCCCCCCCCCTCTAAATTTTCATAACAGAATCCTCTCATGATATTGTTCTATAGTTTGAATCTTTTCATCCAATTCTTTCGATTTCAAACATGTTTGATTTCAGGATCAGCTATCAGAAGAGATTCAAACTTACCATTCAGCAGTTCCAAGTTTTCTTCCAGCGAATTTGTATCAACAGATGACTTATCTAGTTATAATTCTATTCTCTTAAGGCGGTTTTTTGACAAACGTCTTCCTATTCTTTCAACACATGAGCAAATTTAGAGGTATATTATCACACACACAAAAAAAAAAAAAAAAAAAAAAAAAAAAAAAATGCAGTGAAGTACTGAAAAGTCTGCTGCGACATAGAATACATCCTCAAAATTCTGCTGACTTTTAAAAATGGCATACTTTATAATATTATTAATAAATATTTGCCGAATATCACTTTTTGTTTTTTAGCGTTTTGTCGATTAATATCAATATTGAAAAAAGGAGGGCGCCCCAACTCAATTCAGTCAGATAGTCAATTTTTAATTTTAGGGAACCATTTAATTCTTCTGCATTAAAATGGCTAATTTTTTACCTCAGAAAACGAAGTAACATTTACAGATTCACCATGACAGAATTCATTCATCAAAATGTTATTTCCACAGCCCAAAATGTGTATATACATCAATTATATTCAAGTACTTTGCAAATCTAATGGTTCCGGTAACGTCATTGCATCTTTTGCCAAGTAGGAAACTTGCCAATTTTTTCCACGCCTGTGGGTCGTGCATATTCACAAAGCCTACAGACAATTTCTCTACGGGCTGCCCTCATTGGAGGAAACATCTGCTTGGCGGTCATATTTGGACTGGCAAGTTATCGCCCTGTAGGCGTGGTAATTAACGCCAAACAAACGGAAACAGCGTTTATTTCACTCAATATTTTTTTAGTTTGTGAATGAAAGCTTAGAGGAATTGTGTGGAATACATCTTAAATAACCTACTGATCTTATTAATAGTTTATTTGTATTTGAATTTAAACTTTTAAAAGCACGTAATTGTTTTACAAAAAAAGGTCTTTATATGGAGACAGCATATGCACTTTTTCGTTATTTCACTTAGGAAGAGTCTATTGTGTAAATTTTCATAGCGCATTAATTTATACAAATAAAGGAATATTAAAAAATTAACAAAATGAAAACATTCAGTAAACATTTAAGGGTGTCGGATACCTATTCTTTTTACGAGTAAGTATAACTAAAATTATATTTTATTCCATTATGCGCTATTTCTATTGAAACGCTTTTCGGGATCTTGGATCGTAATCTTGCTTACCGGTACCTACTACAAAGAGTACAAACCAGTAAATAAAAATAAGAAAAATTAAAATTAACAAAAATAGAGAAAATAAAGGCGTTTAACTTTTAACACCGTACCCGAAGGCGAAAAGACAAATAATGACAAAGTCATTCAATAAAGTTAAAATAAAAATAAATCCGTATAGAGCAGAGTTTATGAAAGCTACGAGCGGGGATAAAACCGGCGACTTAGAGGTCTGAGAATTATTCACGCGCTCGTTACCAGTGGGCTCCGGTTTCTCCGGTGGGTTATGCTCACTTTTTGGTACACGACGCTCAGATACAAATTGTAAAGGCGATGAACCAAAAGTCGTCAAGCACTAGATTCTGTAACCCTACCTCTTTTAACCAATCGGAGCAAACAGCAGAGGAAACGGTCTGTAGGCTTTGTGAATAAGCGTGTGGCGTCTGCAGAGTTGAACAGGTTTTGGATGTAGATACTCTCTGCATCAAGCAATTTAGAATAAAACGTTGAATGCTTTCAATAGTCAATCAAGCAAACAAAACGTTGAATGCTTCCAATAGCCATCTGTAGAGTCTGGAACCCATAACGAGTCAGTGGATTCAATGAAAATTTTCTCAAGCGCAATGTTTGGCTTTCCGCTAAATATAATTCAAATGATAAATTATTTGACTAATAGTAGAAGTAAATACTGAGGGTTATACGAGAACGTGGAATGATCATTCGATATTTTTTCAGCGAGCGTTAAGGAGATCTTTAAAACTCCCTCAGTTACTAACTTTGAACCATTCTACGTAAAATCTTGAATGTTTAACTCATATTTACTTTGGAGTAATTTATAGAATTTAATCATAGAAAAAGAATGCATTCAATTATTATACTTATATTTTCTAAATAATCCCATTACATATTAGGTCAGAACTTCATTGAATGGGTTGAAATTAAGCATAACTAAAACGGATTTTAAATAGTCTTCAAATATTAGTGATATGTGTTATTTTATAAAGATTCGTTATAGCTAATTTTGTCTCTTCAATTATTTTTACAATATGACGAGTCTTGTTGAATATCTCAATATTATTTCGTACATCACATAGTATAAGTTACTTCATCACGAGAAGGATGGTATAATTAAAAATTAAGGAACATCTCAAGAGATAAATCGTAAAATTCGGTGAATATTTCGCAGCCGAGGATTTTCACTTACACTTTCTTCCAAAGAACCAGTTAGATAACGACGCTATAAGTTAAATTTATTTTCAAACATTCAAGCTTTGGTAGTGTTAACAGAACCGTTACAAGAGATCAAGATCTTGCTTTAAGCTGGTAGTATAATTTAATACGTTATACCCCGCACAGGTTTTTTTATTTGGTACTTGCTGTCATTATTGGTTTGGTTATTTGTTTAATTACAGCAAAGAGCGCAAGGGATATCTGCATAAATGGAGGGAGGCCTTCGTTGAAGACTTTCTAAGTGAAACTGGCTTGTACCATGCTATACATGGGAGAAATCACGAAATAACCCATGCAACCAGGTTTGGTTTGGTTTATTTAACTATGGCAAAGCACACTAGGGCTATCTGTCTAAGGGGACGGATGCCTTCGTAGAGGACTTTTTAAGGGAAACTGGCTCGTATACACGTTACACATGGGGAAAACCACGAAAACGCCCATGCAGCCAGCCCGTTTGCGGGATTCGAATCTCGGACCGAACTACCAGTGTTCAGCGACATTACCGCTCGGCCGCTGGTGGACCCCATGAAACCAGGCCATTCGCTGTTCTTCGAGACCCTGTCGAACTACCAGTGTTCAGTGATAACAGATGGCCTACCGGCACCGCTCGTTCATAGGAAGCTAATCTGCTATCATGTAACGTGGTTTGTATTCGAAAATGGATTATTCAAGATGCCGTCAAATATTAAAAACATTTAAACACTGAAAACCATCTCAAAACTTCAATAGAAACCAGAAAAATTCGGGATTTTTAAAAATTTATTATGCTGCAAAATTTCAAAAAATCCTTAAATTCTGGTAATGGGAGTTCTCAAATCAGTCCTCTTTTCCTGTAGTTCAGGTATTTCTTCTACTGACGTATTTACTGAATCAAAACATATAAAATCTTAAGAATTCAATAAGAGTGCCTTTCAGATTAAAAATACAGAAAAATCGATAATGTTACCTTAAGGTAACCGACCTCGCTCGAAGGGCGTTTTTTAAAATGTTTGTTCTATTTTTGAATTTAAGTGATTTTTTAATGAATTGTACTCAAGCTTAAATGTAATCACCTCAAAAGCGATAAAAAAATCCTTATTTTGAGAAATGTACGCAAAAAACTGAAAATTTTATATCAAAATTAATAAAAATATCAATCATCACTGACAAGAAAATATTGTTGATAAAAATATATTTTCGGCTTTATTTTATACATACTACTTAGAAACAAATATTGAACCAGAATAATTTGAAAATATTGATTCACTAGCAAAATATGGTCAAATATGTTAGTAAACACTAAATTTTTTTAAAAAATACACACGCTATTGAAGAAAAAATGATGTAACTTAAATTCCATGGGATTAATTTTTTAACTGCTAGTCTACATTATGCATAATAATATATAACACGTGTGTGTAAAATTTCAAGTGATTCTATAATGAACGTTTAGAGTTATCAAAGTTGCCGTGAACAGAAATCATGAAAAAAACAACTAATCAAAAATCGCGTTTAAAGTTTTCAGATTGTTACATGACATTATATATACAAATATTCACTAAAAATGCTCCTGCATTATATGTGACAAAGTGAGAGTATAACATTTAAAAGAATCGAAACCTCAACATATGATTGCCTTTTAATTCATCAAAATCACTTTTATCATTTGCAATAATGTTCCAGATAATTTCATAGACAGATTCTTCAGTTTCATTGTGACTACCAGCATCAGCAGTCACATATTAAGTGTATTAGTCGCTGTCAAATTTCCGCTTTTTTAAATGACTACATATAAATTTTGGCATCCTCTAACTTTCGATTACTAAACAGAATAAAAAAAGTGCAGAAAAATGAATCTTTAGCTGATAAATTAGTGCAGGAAATTTGTACACAAAACCGAAATACCGAAATCTCAATGTAAACAAAACAATAAGTTTGAAACGTTGTTGCCAAACGTAAAAGAGAAAATACATAATGAAAATACTTTGCCAGATTCTCCAAACATATCGAAAGGCTTAAAATTATTTAATTTATATATAACACAGAAAAAAGTGGAAGTTGCACCTTTAATTTGTCCTTTAAACTTTAACTTCCGGTGTGGCAGACAGTTACTTCCGGTCTGTTGTATCTCAGAAAAACGGGTATATCTCCACTTCTAATCAGCATATCAAGAAGAGAAAATCTGTTTTCGATAGCTAAGAATATGGCCTTAAAAAATATTAAATTTAAAAAAATGAGTTTTTCAGTCGAAATCGGCCTTTTGAACGAGGTGGGTTACCTTAAGTTAATTCACTCACGTGCCACTTGCTCAAAATGTCAGGCACAAAGGCAAAAATCTTGCCTTTTCAGATCTTTCTTCTTCTAATGCAAAAGAAACCGGAATTGTTATGTTAACCGAAGACAATTTAAGGCATTTCTAGAATAACATATTTTGAAATCACTACACACACAGTACTAACTAATTATAACAGCAACATACAATACAACTAATATATAACACACAATTCATTCGTGCATTACGAGTTCTATAAAAGCTCTGATTTCGAGGCGACCACGAGCGAATCACATTATGTGAATCGTTTGGCAAGTTTCATCGGTGAGAGTTTCAGCAGTAGTAAATATAGTGCTTTTACATAATTGGAGTACTAAATATTCCTATTACAAATAGTAAAATATTGTGCAATTAATCCCTCAAGTGACAGTTTTAATGAACTTGATGGTAGATGAATGAATGAATGAATTATATACAATGGTAGATATGGATGGTACAATGGTTATATGGATGGTACAATGATACAATGGTTATATGGATACAATGGTTACAATGGTTATATGGATGGTACAATGATACATGGTTATATGGATGGTAGATACTCCATAAAACATGAGCAAAGAACACTAGAGTCGAATTTTAAGGTATGTTTAACAAACCTTTAAGAGAAATAAATTGTGTAACTCAGTAAGAAGGATATAACTCAGAACAAATTGGATTCTTCTTAAGTAGCTAGGCATTAGCAAGAATTCATAATAGAAATAAATTAAGATCATCACCCCAAAACCTCACATTATACACAGTGAATAAACACACATTATACAGTCTAATTATATCTCACATGGATAGCCGCCTAGAGTCCCGGTTTTTGGAGGGACCAACTGAACTGTTCTAACAAGCGAAATTCAAATTTTTCGTTTGGATTCATTAATATGTTCAATTTTTATCGTGTGATAGCTAAGCAGAAAGCCTAGGGTGCTAAAAATGTTAATGCCGGACCTAATTATTAAACCATTGCACTCGATGAAGATAATTAGCTTTCGTCCTGTCAGATACTGCAGTAACAATAGACGATGGCTTGGAGCAAATGTCCTTCAAAATAATACCAATCTGGTTATCGATATAATTGAAAACAAATTCATCTGTAAATGAGAAACTTTCTTTCAGTTACGCACTCATACACTATAAATGTTAATCTTATGTTGAAAATTAAAGCGCCTAGGATCATCAAAAAATCCCAGGATGAGGTAAATTTGCTAAAACGTCTTGTACCCATAAAGTGCATTCAAAATATAGACAGAATACATCTTTTTTTTAGTCCAAAGGGATTTCAGTCCCGAAGGACTATTGCTTTCGTTTTGGCATTTTGCGCCGGACTCATAAACGTCGGTTCACTTTTCAAACTGTTGCCACAAAATGTTAGAGTCCTGCATTATATTTGAAGAAATTAAATAATGAAAAATCTGCATAAATGATTGTCTATTTCTCGCATTGTGATAAAACAATGGTACATAGAGCCATCGAATTTTGAATGACGAAATCCTACTGCGAATATGGGCATCTGAAATCCCAAATTTGGAATTTGTTTTATTATAGATTTTATATTTTGTAAAACTTTAAAGAATTTTTGATTTACAAACTCAATGCTTTAAAAGCGAGAAATGGCAACGTTATATATAAAAAAAAATACTTTTATCTCCAGCTCGCGAGACTGTGTATATCGGAAATTCTAAAGATATGCTTAATTTAACATTATTTTACGATATTGCTCTTGAATTGAATTTTATGGTTTAAGTGCAAAGAACATGATATTTAATAAATAAAGGTAACACTCAAAACGTTAAAAAAGCGCCCCTTTGGACGTAATTTAAAATCTGAAAAATTTCAGATTTTTTTTTTTTTTTTTTAAACCAAAACACTTAACTACTTACTGCTTAAGATTAAAATAGTTTCCTGAGACCTGAAAAGTAGCAAGTCTCTAATTAAACCTGTAAGAAATCCTTTTAGAGAGATAAATTTTATAAAACTGTCTTCTTGGTTTAGACACTATTTGGAAAGAGTAAAATAAAATGGAAGTTTGTTTTGATTTGGTTTATTTTATAATGGCAAAGCTTACATGGCTAATGTGGAGGAATGCTTCTTGGTGAATTTTTTGAGGGAAACTGGCTTGCATCCTTGTGACACATAGAAAAGAGCACGAAACGGCTTATGCAACCAGCTCGTTTGCCTAAAAAATGAACGAAAGGCATAGTACCGGTGTTTACAAACTTTCCTGTTTTTTGTTTCTTTGTTTTACCGCTGACAGGCAAAACACAGTAGAAAAATTTTCATTTTGAATATAGGAAAGAATATGTTACAACTATGAAATTATATGAAAAGCATATAAAAAATGAATTTTTTTACTGCTAAAAATGAAAATACAATTGAAACATACAGATTTTAGCATAATTAATATTAAGAAAATTTATTGGAACTGGATTTCAACCAATTTTTCTCAAATACTAGTCATTCAACTTTTAGATTTTACCTATTGGACAGAGATTTAAACTCAAAGTTCTTTGTAGTCATATGCTTTTTTAAAAATTTCATTTAAATACCTCTTTTTCTTTTTCTTTTTCTTTTTTCTTTTTTTTTTTTTTTTGTATATATGTAATTAAGATTCTCAAAACTTAGGGAAAAGCTGATTTTCAATGACCTCTGATCTCTGATCCCTGTTCCAAAGATGTTAACAGTGATTCGTATTCGGGAGGGCGCTGCGATCACGAAAGCTGTAGGCAGTGTCTAAACATAGCTCCGAAATTTTTTAAATAACTGTTTCAGTAAATATTTTCAACTCTCTAAAAAAGTTTAATTCACCTTTCCTATGCAATGTCTCATTCATCAAATTGAAAAAAGGAAACTTCGCTTCTTCGAAACTTCAGATGTTTTGTTAGCTGCTTACTATCAACACGAGAAATCCAAAAGAGGCCCTGACACGGAATATTCAGATAAGTAACATTCTGTTCTTTATACAATATATGTTTCTCTATCACTAGAGTGCAATTAAATTTCTTTATTTATTATTTTTCATAAGATTCTAGCATTATACAATAGTTAGTAATAGTAGCAAGTCATGTGGTTCTTTTCTTCGTAACTATTCGGTAGAGACGCCACATTCCTTATCAGTACTCCGTTCTTATCAGCAATTCACACCCTTCGGAGGCCCCCCTCTTCGTGCTTAGGAATTTCTTGAAAAGGAAAAAATGGGGATCTCTTGACCATCGATGAGTATAGATTGTGATTTTTGTAACTAAGATCCCCGACCTTTTTTTTTTTTCAGGTATCAAACTTGGAATTATGATCAAATATAAATACAGGGTGACGGAATTTATTAAACTTGTACTATAATAAATTACAACTGTTAAATTAATAAATTAATTTTATATTTAACTAATATTTAAGAAAAATAAACTGTATAATTTATTTTTGTTGATATGCTCTCACACTGTGTATGGATTTATGATTTTGTCAATTACTGTTTTTCTGAAATATACATGAATTTTTTGGGAACGGCAATAGTTAATGTTACTTTAGTTAAAATATTATGTACATCTCTGTGATGATATATGTCTTTTCTAGTTAGGTCTCAAGATTAGGGCATACACATTACCATGTAGGAATTCATTCATTTATTATTTTTTTTTATTAAACTTAGCTAAAGTTTGCTTCTTAAAGACACTAATTTTTACAGATGAACTCCTTAACTACACACATGGACACAATCGTATTTTAGGATATTTTCTACTTCTTTTCCTTTTCTTTCTTTAGGCCCTTTCTTTCTTTTTTTTTTCTTCTTTTTTTTTTTTTTTTTTTTTTTTCCTATATTATTTCTGGGCCATTTATTTTAAATTTTATTTTGTCCCATCTTTTCTTTCTGGCCTTTTGAACTCGTAAAAAATGTACGAAGTTTCTTTTTACTCTTCTCAAATACGAAATTGCCCCCCTTTCTATATACCTTTCCTTCGCACCTATGCTTGATTTTTCGCCCATCGGTGCAGAAAGACTTAGCGGGTGCAAAACAAGACATCTGTCTATTTTGTCTGTCTGTCTGTCTGTCAGATGTTAACAGTTAACTCGATAACCGTCGTTAAGTATGCTAAATTGTTTTCGTATTGTCACGTCTTAAGTGCGCATTTGATTACGAGCGCGATTCGGAATTATCTCATGATGGATTTTGGATGAAGCTTTGTGGGAGCGATGAATTTCTTTGCAAAGTCTTTTCATCCTATTCGAACTCATTTAGTATCTGATAATGCCGCAAAATCGTCTATCCAAACTCTAATTGAAAATGCCCTTGGAAAGTCTCGCCAGTTCCTTCGAGGTCTTTGGAGGAAAGGGAATGAATGCTCACCCAATAACTATCGTTATCAGCATAGGTTACCTGTAGAATATTTTTCGGAAAACCCTGTCCTGACGGTTTCCCCCAAATCAAATTTTTTTTCTTATCGGCCGGGTTTTATTCAGAAAGTAACTGCGAGATGGGTCCCCAATTCCCTAGTGGGTGCATTAAGCAAAGAATCACGAAAAAGAATTTTACAAGGGGGAAGTGGCCCTATGGTATGTTTCGTTGGTTTTGCGTTGGCAAAGAAACCGTCATTATTAACTAATGAAGAAGAATTAGAAGGAGTTTCCTATGAAATACGAGTAAATGCTTTTGCAATACTTGTAATAAATAATAGAGACATGTTATTTGATAATTATGATTAATAGCATTGTAAAATAACAATCTAAGTGTGTGCATGCAGAAATAGTTCTTTTTTAATAATGATTATTTAATTATTATTAATGTATTTGATTCAGTGAGATTTCTTACCTTTAAAGTTTGTATTCTAAAATTATTTTTGTATATAAGTCTATGTCTTGTTTTATATAGTGACTCACATTTGTTTCCAAAGTTGTGCTTTTTAGTTTATTTGAAAATACCAGTTACTAAGTGACTGATATTTTCAATGAGAAATGACTTTTCTTTCCTATATCATCTTTTCTAAAACCTGCTTGTTTTTGAAAAAGTTATTCAAAACTTTTGAGTTCATTTAAAAAGTTCTGAAAATTAACCAACATGACTATTTGCACAAGCAGCTTATGTTTAATAATAACATAAAATAGTAGGACATACAGTACTTCATTAGATATCCTTTAGTAATAATTACACTTTCCATGTACTTTGCATTGATTTAGTTAATTTTTTTGAGTAAGACTGTTTCATATCTTTGTCAGAATTGCTTTTGATAGAGCTTTAGAATAAGTATCATATTTGCTTATTCTTTTCTCCAACTCACCCCATACATGTTCAATAGGATTCAACTCTAAGAATGTGGATGAGTTTTGGTAACTTCAGGACAGTTGTATAACAACCACAAATGAACATATAGAATTTGTATGTTGAGGAACTTTCTTGTGATAGAATTTGAATATATTTTGCATTCTAAATTTTCTTGCAGATGCTTTCAGGTTTTTATTAAAAACATTTATGTGTTTATACAAATCCATATTCTATAAAAAATAAAATTCCTTTCCCAGAGGCAGTGAAACATACCCAACCACCTTCATGCTTAACAGTAGTCTTCTATTTCTTCCATTTGTCTTTCATCTCGCAGCAGTTCGTGCATTAGACACAACTCTATTAAATTTTGACTTATTTGCAAATATAACATTATTTCAATGAGATGAATTAGTACTTTTCCATTATGCACAAGCCATACTTTTTGGTATAGAGAAACCAAACACATGCTGCGACACAAATAGTACCATCTGTGGACTAAACCATTTGTATGTGCATTTAGCTTATTTGTGTCTTTACAATTAAAATGCATGCCAAAATATGTAACAAATGTACAAAAGAAATGTTCCAGTAAATTTTTGCTTCCTATGGATTTTGGAAGTGCCAGATGTATTTGCATTGTCTGTAGGCCAAGAATTTTCTTCTTGCTGATCACCCATTGTGTCCATAAGCCCTAATGACTCTTCAAACAGTTTCATTGTTAACTTTTATTGCAAGTCATTCTTTTGAATTAGCTGCAAGTTTTAACCACTAATTTTGGGGTTTTGTTTGATTTTCGTAGGATACATCTCTGATTTCTTCATATTAGTTTTAATGTAACCTCACTTCAGTGCATTTTGAAGAGTTCCGTGCAAAATGATGAATGGTTAAATTTCGATTGAACTTTTTAATTTTTAGTTCTTGTTATGTTCACTTCAGATATGGATATATTTTGTGTTAATTCTAAACACCATGCTTAAGGGGAGTGCCGATTTAAGAAACTGATTTTCTATCCCTCGAACCAATTTTCAGAGCATAATTCCCCCCCCCCCCCCACACACGCACGTTTCCGTGCTTCCGTGGAATTGATGTAGAGCTTCATTTCATGGTTTTCGTATACTTTCTTTCACAGGGAGTAATTTAATGTTCTTACAGAAATTATATTGAAAATATTTCATTATTAGGTAAGTCTCAAATCTATGATAAAAATTCAAATGGAATTCACTTTACAGAGCATTATTCCGGTAAAGCAAACTGGCGAACCGGTGAAAGTTACTTTGCACAGCATCAGTCTGTTAAAGCAATCTCATTACTTCATATGTACCTCTTGGCGAGTTTAGCAAAACATTTGATGATGAGTCGGGTCCCGGTAACAGAAAGTACCTTAATTGAAATAAGAGAAAAACATCTAAGCATAGTATTTTATTCTTTGCATTTATATTTTAGTGTTAAGCAGAGTTATAATGACGGCCGAAATTTTTTTATTAGAACAGATCAATTATTTTCCCTTTATTGCTTGTATGAAATATTCACTTTATATGTCCAATATGGGATAAATAAAGCCTCTTCCTTTAGTAAACTATCAGTATTTGACTTGTTCCATAAAAAGGATTTCTCCAATTAGGTTAGGCCAAATTTACCAGAAGCTCTGTTTAGATTGTTGCGAGTGCAAACTTCCAAGGGTAATTGTTTCAAAGTATTTAGCTTTTTGTCGGCCATATTCAGCAATCCATATGATGTACATTAATATATACTTTTTATTTATGGTAAAATACCATAACTCTGAATCTGTTGGTTGCTGTTCTGTGGAAAGCAAGTCCCAAATCCTAATTTTTTTGTTTCAAAATGCAAGGAAAAATAAAACAATGACAGTGAATTTATATCCTTGTTCATGAAAGTATAACGAGTCACCGCTAACAGCCGAGTGGTAAAGTCGCTGAACATTGGTAGTTCAGTCCGAGGTTCGAATCCCGCTAATGGGCTGGCTGCATGGGTGTTTTCATGGTTTTCCTCATGTGCAACGTGTATACAAGCCAATTTTTCTTAGAAAGTCTTCCACAAAGGCATCCCTTCCCTTAGGCATATAGCCCTCAGGGCTTTGTTATAATCACATAACCCAAACCAAAAAATACCGTTGTATAAAATAAATGTGCCCCTGCCGTCAACCACATCTACCTCCCGTAAAAAGTGCTTTGCATTAAAATCTCCAAGAATCTGATTGGCTATATCCAAAGTTAAAATTTTCTCTTAATTTTAACAAGTATGTACTATTTTTCCTGCTGTTGGAAGGTATGTTTATATTATGCCAAGTGGAGTACCCTGGATGTTCACAGTGATTGATGTAATAACATGCGAGATGTAATCAATGATAAAAGATGTAAAGATTATATGATATTCGTTAGGTATAAAATCGGCAATCAACTTTGATTAAAGTTTTGGTTTGAGATTTATGTCAAACAGTAAGGTGGCTGTGAGCGAATTTATTGATCATACTTGCAACATGGAGGCGTTCTGTTTAGTGCAGAAGTGAAATTAATAATCAGGACAGTCTACATGCTTTATTATGAAAAATGTTTACTGCACATGCATGAAGCATTGAGCGTATGCTACTCTCAGTCTTTCTCCCTTTTGCAAAAAAAAAAAAAAAAAAGTGCTGCTGGTCATGAGGTCTAGATATTAGATCATTCTGGATATTAGACATCCAGATTTTATACTGCAGAACTTTGTACTGCATATAGTAAATATTCATTTTCTTGTATAAAAAGTCATCAGATTGCTCCAAGGTAGTTGTGCTAACATGCAAGTGCCAACTAAACAATTAAAAAATGTAAAATAGCAACAACAACTTATGGTCTTGTCTTACAAATTTTAAGCTTCATGTTATCTAAAAAAATGTTTTTTTCCCTAGAATGCATTCTCAAAAGTACCTACCAGAATGGCAGGAGAAAGTATTCTTCAAGTTTATGAATCTAAAAAACAGTTTACTTTGGCTGATTTAAAAATTGGGGAAATGATTGCTAAAGGTTGTAATGCTGCTGTTTATGATGCTTCTTTGCAGTCTACAACTCAAACAGGTAAAGTGTGCATATATTCTTGTGTCTTCTATCAAGTTATTAAAAGTGCTTCTCCTATTATCAACTGAAACTGCAATTTTTGCAGATGCATTTTTAATTTAAATTTCTTCTTTCCGTAATTTGTAAAGAATGAAAGTGTTCTTTAAAAATCCTACTTTTTTTTAATGGTTCAGATCCAGTTTCTAAAAACCAGGAGAAATTTCATTGTTTCAGGGGTGGGATCAGATTTATCTGTTAAATGTGTAGTTATAGTTTATGAATATATATATATATATATATATATATATAAACTATTGTTTTTCAAGTTTTGGTATTTGTCCACATTGGCACAGCTTTAGTATAGCCCACCCGGAATTTTAAACAAAAATAATATCGCCAAGAGCGGCGATAAATGATATGATCTGGTAACCCATACTATTCACCAAACGCAATGTAAACAAGAGGATGGAATTACGGTTACAGCTAATTTAGTAGTCAGTTACATTTATTCAATTTCAATACAAATTACCGACATATCCGTTTACTGAAAGTTTAATGCACGTGCCCTGTATTCTTACTTTTCCGTTATAGATTTGTCTTAAAATTTGTCTCACGCTGCGTTGCAGGAGGAAATACAACATTTTAAATTAGAATTCTACTAAAATTAATATCTAAATACATAATTCGTAACACTGTTATTGGCGATTGTTTAATGCTCAGATACCGTGAATACTATTTTGTATATATATATATATATATTTGGCTACTTGAGGTGATATTTTTGCGTTTAGTTATTGCTTGCTCTAAAACTGCTGTTAGTGATGTTGTAATTAAGTATCAGGAGATTATAAAGGAAAATTTAAGGTGGGAGTTTTCAAACAAGTGTAAAATTTTGGGAACAGATATTTTATGTATGAATTAACAATAGAGTATGAACTTTTTAGAGGATTTTTGATGGATTGTCGATTAATGAAGGATAACATTTTCTGTGAAAAATTAAGATACCATGCTGGTTAGTTAGTCAGAAAAAGTCATCGAAAGGTAGTATTTGCAAGAAATGTACGGCTGAGAAATCAATTAGGCTAGGATCTTGATTCGCCTGTAGTAAGCTCAATTTTTCTAGAAACTTTTTTTTTTTACAACGCGAATTAATGGAGTTGCTTATGCGAGAATTTCTGCAATTCTCCGATTTCTTTTAAGTGAAAGCAGATTTCTTAGTATATGAGCAATGCAGAGTTTATTCAATTTCTGATTTTTAAGTGAAAAGAGATCGCTATATACATGGACAAAGCCAATGCAGTGCGCAATGCAGAGGTTGTGCGCGGTGCCTAGCTTGTGCAATTCCAGGATATTTTTTTAAGTGAAAATAGATCGATGTGTACATGTGCAGAGCCAATGTAGTGCGCAGTGCCTAGTTTGTGCAATTCTAGGATGTTTTTTCAAAAGGAAATAGATCAATGTGTACATGGGCAGAGCCAATGTAGTGCGCAACGCCGAGGTTGTGCGCGGTGCCTAGTTTGTGCAATTCTAGGATGTTTTTTTAAGTGAAAATAGATCGATGTGTACATGGGCAAAGCCAATGTAGTGCACAATGCCGAGGTTGTGCGCGGTGCCTAGTTTGCGCTATTCTACGATGTTTTTTTAAGTGAAAATAGATCGATGTGTACATGGGCAAAGCCAATGTAGTGCGCAAAGCCGAGGTTCTGCGCGGTGCCTAGTTTGTGCAATTCCAGGATTTTTTTTAAGTGAAAATAGATCGATGTGTACATGGGCGAAGCCATTGTAGTGCGTGGTGCCTAGTTTGTGCAATTCTAGGATGTTTTTTAAGTGAAAATATATCGATGTGTACATGGGCAAAGCCAATGTAGTGCGCAATGCAGAGGTTGTGCGCGGTGCCTAGTTTGTGCAATTATAGGATTTTTTTAAGTGAAAAAAGATCGATGTGTACATGGGCAGAGCCAAGATAGTGTGCAATGCCGAGGTTGTGCAATTCTCTGATATTTTTAAGATGGAAAAAGATGGATGTGTACATGGACACCGAGCTTTGATGTTTTTCGAGCGAATACGGATCGTTGTGTATAAAGGAAAACGAAATAATGTATGATGACGAGCTGCAATGTAACGTATTTTATATGCAATGTTTAACATATCGTTTGCGTATTTTAAATTTGTATTGTTGTTTTAATTGTGAATTATATTTAAGACATCATTTTTCATTTAAATTGTATTTTTAATTTTTTGGTTTTGATATGTTTATAATGCTTTCCGACTTACGATATATATCGATAGTCCGACGATCTACTCAAAAACTGTAAACTTTGACCCTATAAGTAACTTTTACCTCATTATTATAATATGGTAGTGTTTGCAATCGTAATCGCACTTGATAATATGAGTTCTTTGATAATACAGTGTCTCACAAAAGTGATAGGCACTTGTGCTTTACAAAAGGACACTGTAATAAAATTAATTAAAAAAAACATGTAAAAATTTTTTGTGGGTGTGTTTCATACTTCAATTTAGTAACAATTATTACATAACATGCATTTTCTCAAAATATTAATTTAATAAAAATACAATTGTTTAGAACGGAGCAAAAAATGGTTCACATAAGTGATGGGACACCATTAGATACTACTACGTACTATGCAACAAAAATCGTCTGAAGTAAGCAATAAAAATATTTTTTGGGGTTTTTATTTTTACTCAAAAGCAATTGGCAATAATTTATAAAATCGTCTGCAGTATTTCTCTCCAGTTTGTTTTTTGTGTTTTTTATCCCTGTGAAGCCATGAATGCTAAACGAAAAGAAACTTTGCCTGAAATTCGAAAATTAGTTATTAATTTGCAAATTGAACGTGGAAATTCTATTAGAGAAACTGCTGAAACAGTTAACCTGAGTCATTCAACAGTTTTCAATATCATTAAACGATATAAAAAGAATCATATGATTCAGGATAAAAAAAGACCTGGTCGACCATTAAAGCTATCCAATGAATAAAGCGAATTATCGTTCGAAATATTAAAAAAAATCCAAGAATAAGTGCTCCTAAAGTTGCTGCTGATTTACAAGCATTATATGGAGTAATTATTAATCCTGAGACTATTGGAAGAGTAATTCGATCTGCTGGATATCACGGTAGAGCAGCCAGGAAAAAATTCTTCGTGAGTGAAAAGAATAGAAACCTCAGACTGGCTTTCGCAAAATCCCGCATAAATAAGAATTCTGATTACTGGAATGAAGTTATATTTGCTGATGAGAGTAAATTTAATATATTTGATTCTGACGGTAGAATCTTGGTGTGCATAAAACCCAAGGAAGAATTTCGCAAACACACCATTTCTTCAAAACAACAATTAAAATCGGTGATTCAAGAAGAATGGGGTAAAATCACTCCAGAAATCGCAAAAAAATTAGTTGAATCCATCCCAAGAAGATTAAATCATGTTTTAAAAGTAAAAGGAAATCCGACAAAATATTAAAACCTTTTATAAAGTAAAATTTTTGGATAAAAGTAAGTGTCCCATCACTTATGTGAGCCATTTTTTGCTCCGTTCTAAACAATTGTATTTTTATTAAATTGATATTTTAATATTTTGAGAAAATCTATGTTATGTAATAATTGTTACTAAATTTAAGTATGAAACACACCCACAAAAAAGTTTTACATGTTTTTTTAAATTTATTTTACTACAGTTTCCTTTTGTAAAGCACAAGTGTTCCATCACTTTTGTGAGACACTGTATGTGTGTGTGTATGTGAAGCATTGCTTAGTGTTCCTAATTTGTAGTATTTATTTTCTTATAATATTTTCTCTCATTGCGAGAAATTAAATTTTTTATTTATTTATGTGTAGAATTCTAGTATGCCTGCCTACAGAGTATATAATGTGATTTGGGAATTTAAGAACCTGTTTTTCATTAATGTACTAGAAAATAATGAAAATTGTCTACTTACTGGTATATAAGGGATTATGTTGTTACGTAGCAAAACGTTTATTTGTAAATATGATAAAAATTGATATGTTCCAGAGTATTAATTAAAAAAAACTTTTTTTATTTGTATAAATTGGTAAAGCTTAAAAATATTTTAAAATACTGAAGCTGTATGAAATACAAGTATGAGAGACTGCGAGGTTCTTTATCGTTGTAATAACTGGTAGAATTCGCTTACTGTATCATGATAATTTTAAATATAAACAATTTATTATACTTATTTTCAGTTACGCCTAAGCTCAGAAATGTCAATTTAAAGAATTTGATGTTAATTTACAATAATAAACAATTCATTGTTTTTGTTAAAGAGAAAATAGAAATTACGCGTAGCATGGAGAATACATTGTGACGTCACACCAAATTATTTATTAAAGGTGAAATAGCTAAAGGTTTCCGGTATTGTTTTTAAAATTACATCCTTTTAACCTTAATCATTTTTATTAATCATTTCTTAATATTTCTTTCTTTTAAAATCGTGTATAATAGTCGTAAACTTATTTCTATTATCCACGATTTCTAGTGAAATCAAGATGGCCGCCATTTTTTGAAACACGGAGTTTCATCGAAAATCTGGATGGCAACCATTTTTCAAAACAACGTATTTCATGTGCTTTGGCGCCAAACCAAATTCGCCAAACTTTGAAGGTGGGCTATACTAAAGCTGTTCCGTCAACATTTTATATATGTTTTGTTTAATTTATAAAATGTTAAAAAATAAACCAAATTAAATCAAAATGTATTTTTCAAGTTTTGCAATGGAAAGGGGAAGTGATCTTTCAGCAATGATGAAAAGACTGCACGAGACAAAGTAAATAGAGAATTACAGGATGAGATGTAAATTTCCTGTTCTCTCATTTTCTTTATGATAAGATGATCAGTTAAAAAATTTTATACTGATCTTAGTTATTGCTTTTTATTTTCTAGTAAATGTATGCAATTATTTAATTATTGAGACTTAATTTGCAAACTAGTTTATTGTGTTTGATCAGAGAAATTGCTGCATTTTGTCATAGAGGGGGGAAAAAGTTAATGAAATAAATTATAATAGAAAATAAATTTCAGTGGTGACTTTTTAATAACTTTGTGTAATAGTTCAACTCATTTTTATGGTTGTTTTAATGTTGTAGATTCTAAATTGTTCAGTGTTGGGAAAGAAACTGTTACAACTACTCCACAAGCAACTGAAACTCGTGATAATGTTCAACACCAAACAAAAGTTATTATATCGCATACTGAAGGAACACAAGGTAAATTATTATTATTATTATTTAATGTTTAATAAATACCATGTATATTAATATTGACATAATTATTATTGTAATAAAATTTGGAACTTTGATATCTTAAGAATCTTTGCAGACTCTAGTTTCTTACCAGATGAAGTTTTAACTGAGTATTGATATAAAAAAATGGTTGATCTTTACAATATGGTAACTGGTAGTTTGTCGACATTTTGGAGGCGATAAAGGTTACTACCTGGACTTTGGTAATAATGTGAGCAGTACTCAGTTCCGATTACGCATTATTTCGTGTGAGGGAAATGAGAGATCATGGGATATGTCATGTGATACTAATGGACGAATTACGGTTCTTTAATCGGAAAAGGGGGGGGGGAATTGGGGAAAAATCTGGAAATTTTGTATTTGGCTTTATTCTGTGTTGTGTGAAACAGTGTTCGTGAATTTTTGGATCCCATGGCCGTAACTAAAGTGAATTCGAAATGGGTATTTAGTGGTATTGGAAAGGGTAGTAATAAATGTTTCTTTAAGGTTGTGCGAGATAGAAATAAAGATGTTTTATTAAGTTATTTATTTTACCTGGTACCTTGCAGTGAAATATAAGTATGATTTTAAAGATCCTGAAACAGAAAGAAGAAAAGTTTATTGGACACATAATCAAGATTCTGAAGAAGATTAGGTAAGTTAGTATTTTTAATTATTTGAGGATATTATTTTTATGCATTGTTCTAAATGTAAGGTGGAAGTAAAGGAATTTGGTATTATTGGGAAAATTGTTATTAGCAATGATTTAGTTTAAAGTAATTAGGATTGTAAGGTAATTTTTATTAATTTAATGTATGTGCTCATTTATATTTTAAGTAGTGTTTTTGAATTTAATTATATTTTAATTAAATGATAGTTATTTTGTGAATTTTATGTTTGTAGGAATTTGGTATACGTTTTAGTTGAAGTAAACGTGCATGGAAATAATTTAAATATCTGACATTAAGTATTTGTAATGGTTGCGGTATGAATTCGTTGGTGACGTTTATAATATAATAGATGATTTAGAGGTAAAAGTTTTTGGATATTTTATTTATTTTATATGTGGAAATGTTCATATTTGGAAAGGGTAAATACTTTTTCGCGATTAGGTAATTTCATATATTTTCTTTTTACCGGGTTTAAAGATTGAGAAAATTGTCATGTATTTTCGTGAAATTTTTCTAATTTATGAGAAAAAAGCAGTGTACATGGATATAGTGAAGAGTGTGCGCAATGCCATTTTTGTGCAATTCTGGGATGTTTTTTTAAGTAAAAATAAGTCGACGTGTACATGGTTTAGTGATATTTTAATTAAATGATAGTTATTTTGTGAATTTTATGTTTGTAGGAATTTGGTATACGTTTAAGTTGAAGTAAACGTGCATGGAAATAATTTAAATATTTGATACTAAGTATTTGTAATGCTTGCGGTATGAATTCGTTGGTGACATGTATAATGAAATAGATGATTTAGAGGTAAAAGTTTTTGGATATTTTATTTATTTTATATATGGAAATGTTCATATTTGGCAAGGGTAAATACTTTTTCGCGATCAGGTAATTTCATATATGTTCTTTTTACCAGGTTTAAAGATTGAGAAAATTATCATGTATTTTCGTGAAATTTTTCTAATTTATGAGAAAAAAGCAGTGTACATGGATATAGTGAAGAGTGTGCGCAATGCCATTTTTGTGCAATTCTGGGATTTTTTTTAAGTAGAAATAAGTCGGCGTGTACATGGTTTATGTGTATGTGTTATTTTGAAAAACGCGTAAGGAGTATGGTATTGTGCACTTTTTCGCAATTTTGCAGTGAATATTTGTCATGATTAAGCAGTTTTGTTTGATAAAATTTCTAGCATAAGTGTAATTCGGCTAGTAGATTGTCGGAAGAAGTGTTCAGTAGATAAAAAGAAAAGAAACATGTCTTTACTTCGTGAAGACAAAATGGCGGCGGGGGGAAAAAATAGAGGGTTGCTGTAGGAGAGTTGGTTGCCAAATTTTCGCCAAAAAATCGCCAAGTTACCATAATGTAAAGATCAACCAAAAAAATTATTCAGAATTTTTTTGTCATCATCTCTTTGGCAGTTGTCAGATATAGTGTACTAAGGAAGTTCTATGTATAAATAGTATCTTTCATTTGTTTTTTGGTTTTCAGAAGTATTTCTCTTGTGAATTTTTATGTGCAAGATGTTAGCTATAAACTGAATGTAAAAGTATACTTACAGGTACCCCTTGGGGAAAGTTGCCAATTTTTGGTGGTGCATGGCTACCGAATTTGTGCAATTCTTTGACTTATTATTTTGGCTTTGTGTAGCGTTGATTTTAGCACCAAAAATTGCTGCTACACAAAGACAAAATAACAAGTCAAAGAATTGCACAAACTCAGTATCCATGCACACATTCATCTATTTTCACTTGAAAAAAAAAAAAAAAAAATCACAGAATTGCAGAAACTAGGTATTGCACACTGTCTTGACTTATCCACGTACACGTCGACCTAGTTTCACTTTAAAAAAAAATCGGAGAATTGCACAAAGTTGCCATTGCACACTCCCTTGACTTTGTCCATGTACACATCGATATATTTTCACTTAAAAAGTCAAAGGAGCACCCAATTCTAGGTAAAAGTATATTTATGAAACATTCAACTATTCAGGTTACCATAAACGAAACAACAACTTGGCGATAAATGAAACAACTGTGTGATAATAGAAGTGACCAAAGTGAGAATATATCTAGTGAAAATGAGAGTATCATCTGGAAATTTCAATTTGAAACAAAAATTCATATACTTGCAGATGTCTGAATTGTAGCTTCTGTTTGCTTTCAAAAATAAAATTTATAAGTATATTCAGAAAGTCATTAATAAGCATTTGGAAACAAGAAATGCTCTCAAAGCAAAATATTATTAGTATATATTAACTTTTTTAAAGCTAATGTCTTATCCTAAAGTAATCTTTAAGATTTGGAATTTTTACCTTATTGAAAAGTAAAATATGTGACAATGTTTTGAAGGTAAGTACATGTTTAAGAAAATTTGTAGAGTCTGTTTGCATATTTTTTAGACGATTTTGTTTTCTATAAAAAAAATCTGCTTGGAATTTTTTTTAATGCAGCTTTATTTTTGAAAGTATAAATTATCATCTGCTACTTGATTGTTTTGTTTTCATGCAAAATGGCACTTTTAATGAAGCTGTGGATAGAAGGCTATGTTTGTGATCTTTCCAAAGAAAATTATTCGTATTTACTTATTAAGAAAGCTGAAAGGCATCGTTTTTTGATATCTAAAGCTATGACAGATAATATTATCAAAAAGAAAGGGGGGAATTTAAAGTCTGGTTTCAAATCAAAAAATTGTTCCAAATACATGTCCAAGGAAAAAGCAGAATGTTTTGATTGTTGCAAAGGTAAAATCTTTGATGTTAAAAGAAAATCCGCTAAGTCAAAGGAAGGTTGCGAAATAATTAAAATGCTCAGTGTCAACTGTAAAAACAGTGATTAATGTGGGAATCTTAAAAAGGCAAAAATAAAATAAAATAAAATTAAAAAAATAATGTGTATCGTCTTTTTCCATGACATATCATCGAACACAGAATGCACTACAGAATTCTTTATGAGAAACATTTAATCAAGTAAAAATGTAAAAATGTTTTCACAGTAGATGAATCTTTGTTGTATTTAAATGCGTGCAATAAAAAGAGTTCTATTTATTAACATCAGGCTGAAGGAAAAAATCCTAAAACATGGTTCAAAGAATCCTGTGCTTTTAAAAAGAATTTCTGATTGTTGCTGTTCTTTAATATAATGGCAAATTGAAAATAAAGAGACTGGAGAAAAATGTTCAGATCAACTGCACATATTATCAAGATATGAAATACATTCTCTTTACCCACAGTGCCATCGGTCAGTAGAACTGCATCAAAACAAAGCAACCAGCCATATGCCGAAATATTTGAGTATATATAATCTATATATATTATCCCAGTGTCGAAGAGTCAAACTTCATCAATGCATAGCAACAAGATGTACCTCAAAAAAAAAAAAAAAAAAAGAAAAGAAAAGAAAAAAGAACCAGTACATGCATTGTAAAAGTAAAGACTGATACGGGTATTGCATATATATCTTTTCAATGTATTCTTGCAAATTCCCCTAATGTTTTACCTATGGACTATTGTGCCTTTGGACTCTTGAAAAGAGCTCTTTCTAAGCTCTTTTAAAGCACAAACCCAACACAGTGATTGGACTTGGAAGTAGTAGAAGAGGAATGTAAATAATTTTCCCTGGAAATTTTACAAAAAACCCTTCTATCATGAAATTCGCATTGCAGATTTATAGTCCAGAAAAAAAAAAAAAAAAGGTTCAGACATTTAAAAAAAAAATACTTTTTACATTTTAAACATTAATTAGTGCCCCCGCAGATCATTATGAATATGTGTGAACACACTCTGTATTAAGGAACATTATGGATGACAACCTCAGAAATCTGTTACCTGGCACGTTGTTGCAACCAGATTTCCACAGCTTCCCTTGTTACACCCAGGCTGTAGAAAGATGTATGAAACATGTGCCCAAAGCAGCTAAAAAGTTACTTGATACTAAGGCGAGAGTTGACTTGGTTAGGACGACCCTCCTATCAAGATATATTATGCCAGAATTTTCCTGAAAAACTTAACTTTAAGATGTACTCTTTTGAATAACAAAATAGAAAAATGATAAATTGTTTGTTTACTAAAAATAAAAAGAAATTATCTAAAATTGTGAAGCTTTGCTGTTTTTACAAAAAATTGTGTTTTGTGAACTTTTTTCACAAACAAGAAATAGTTTGAAATTACAGGTTGACATTAGGACTAATTGTATTTCAATTGTAGTAAGTTTAGTAATTATAAAAAATTGATGAAAAACAGCAAAACTTTGCTATTGTTCAAAACTCTGAGTGTGATTTGTGAATGCAAGATATATTTTTATGTGAAAACTTTTTTCTTCCTTATTTTATATGGCTAAGCAGCTTTTCCACGGTTATAGCAATAAAAATAAATTTTATTGCAGCATTAGTACTTCTTGCAGTACTTCCAGTCAGATAAGGTTTCAAATAAAAATTTATTATTCCTTATTATATTCACAAATTAAATAATAATAAGTTCAGTTTTATTAATAATTTTAAAGTTTATGTTCTTTAAATTTCATTTTTTCAGTTAAAATTTTTTTTTTTTTTTTTTCAATTCACTCAACTCTACATCTATAGCAGTATGGTATATGAAATATTGTTTCATTTATACCTAAAATGTAAAAGCCTTTCATGTGAAAAGATTAGGAAGAATTTTACTGTACGTTTTCCATTATTTGGAATATCTCTGAGTAAAAGTTGTATGCTGAAAGTGCATTTATATATCTTCTGGATCTACAATAAACTCAAGGCATATGCAGTATTTTGATTAATAATACTAATATATATATTTTTTTAATTTGCAGATCTGCAAAATTGCATATTCGGAAAACCCACTTCTATCAAGATGTTTTCTTCTGAGAAATTGCTTCCAAATAGCCTTGCTGTAAAAGTGATGTTCAATTATAATGCTGAATCAAATGCATATGCTATATGGCGTGCAATGTATAAGGAGACATTACCAGTCATTGGCGAGTTTTCTTTGGGTGAACTGACAAAACATAAAGTCAGGTATTATGTTATAATGATTTCATTTTTACAAATGTATTGGAATGTATATTTATCTGTGATTGTGACTTTTTAAATAAGGAGTTTAAAAAAAAAAAGTTTTAGAGTCGTACACTTTTGGGTTTAAAGCAGATCTTTGACAAATCATAAAAATTTAAAGTAATATAATTAATTATCTTAAAAAAAGTTTTAAAAAAAATTTAAGGTACTTTGAAGGAATTTAACCTCCCAGCACGTGCCCTTGGCAATTTTATATGAGCATGCGCGCGTCGTATTTTTTACAACATCCGTTATTTTACCGTTTTTGGCACGAAAAACAACAGAAATGAGTGAATATTGATAATAAATTTGTTAAGAAATAAAATATTAAACTTATTGCAAAATACAAATGATATCACATTCAAATATAAGTAAATTGTTTTTAAGTTCTTATGTTAATGAGATGGAAATGCAATGATGTATTTCATTATAGAAAATTTTAAATTTATTATTTAATAATTATATTTTTAAAGCAAAGCTAATTTTAATATTCATCAAAGACAAATATAGACAATAAAAAATCTGATGTGTACACCACATGACTTCCTTGTACGGAATATTAAATTATACGCATTTTTTCTTGCATTTCATTTAAACTTATTGCATTGAATTATATCTACTTCGTTGACAGTGCATAAACCACAATAGACTAAATGCACTCTTTAAAATTCACTATATTTGTTTACCATAGTGACACTCTGGCTAGGTTCAGTTAACAGTATTATGTTTCGTTCATGTTATAACTGGGAATGCACAAAATTTATATCATTTAAAGAATTATCTAATCATTGCCACATGTTCTATTCAAATACTATAATAAAGCTAGAACGATGTATAAAAGAAATTCAGCAAACAAAACAAAAACAGTTTTTCACAGATGATTATTTATTGTTCAATTAATTCAGTTCTCACTTCGCGACATGGCTAAAATACATAAAACCTTAAAATATCTGTATTAAAAATGGCAAAGTAAATCTTAAATACTTATTTCCTCGAAAAAATTCCAGAAAGGATTAAGCATGATTTAATTCGCAATAATAAATGAAGGCGTTATCTTTGTTGTTGCGAAGCTAAGTTTCTCTAGATAGGCAAAAAATCCACTATTCTGCTGTTTCAAATGTCAACAAGCAATGGCCACCATCAAAATAATTATTAGGCTTAGCAGCACTTAAACAACTTTAAAATTGCTGATAATTCTAAAAATATTGCATACAGATTTACTAAAGGCATAAAAACCTCAACTGGGAGATAATAACAACATAATTCAATCATTTTTAAAGCAAAAAATTTACAAACATATAAGTGTAAAGAAACTGAGATCACTGAGCCGGGTAGCAGAGTGGATATATATATAAATATATTTATATACGTTTGGTGCGGCCGATTGCAACCAAAATACGAGGTGCACATCTACATGTTATAGCAGTCCTATATACAAAATTTCAACGTTCTGAGGCTACTCATTTTTTGTGTTATGCGAGATACGTTAAGTACGTTCGTACAGACACCATGAAAAATTCTCTTCAGAATTCATTTTAAAGCAGTTTTATAACTTTTTTGGAGAGAAAGAGTCTTTTATTTTGTCCTTACGGACAGATGTCGCACAAAATTATTGTTAAATTGCAATGGATAGTGGTCAAAACGGATATTTTCGTTGAAATATGCTGCCTGAAACTTTTCGCAATTACAATACTTCCTTTTTACTTCGTACAAGGAAGTAAAAAGGAAAATGCCTTGGTAGGAAAAAAAGTAAGTTTAGCATTACTTACTTCTGCAAGGAAATTTGCTTCTTACTGGTTATAAAAACGCACTTTAAACTATAATAATGTTTTTATTTATTTCTAAAAAGTAGAAATAAAAGAAAATAAGGAATGGAAATCGCTATTGTTCTTCCATCGAAAGGTTTCTTTTCCTTCATCAGATAATTCTTGAAGAATCCAAGCAAAATCTTGTACATATTTCTTTGCCATGAAAACTGATATAAAATTTACAGAGGCAAATGTATTCAAATTAAAATAATACATGGGAATTAATAACACAAAATTACAAAATATTTGAGAGAAAAAGTATTTTCCGAATTTTAAAACACAACCATGCTAGTGTCGTAACTTTTATGAAAAAGCTGCCACGTAGCACAAAAGCCCAACAACAACAACAAAAAAAAAAAAAAAAAAAAAAAGGTCAAATGACTTTCTGTTGGCACATTCTATGATGTGGGGAAAGGAGGAATAGAAATGACCTTCAGATGTGTCAGCTTCGATATGGGAAAAGTGTGCATTAAAAACTGAATTTGTCGTAAATTTTGTGCATGCTGGAAGGTTAAAGAAAATATTCACTATGATAAGGAATTGAAAATTTATATGAAAAATAAAATCTTCCGAAGTCTTTTTTTTCCCCCTTCCATCATAACTGTTTAAAAAAATTATTACCCAAAAGTACTTTGACAAAACTGTACAATGAAGGAATTTAAAGAAACTGCTCACTGCTATTAAGCACTGAAAATTTGTATCAAAAATGAAATCTTTTGAAGTCTCTTTTTGCATCATAACTGTTAAAAAAAATTCTAAAATGGAAAAAAAAAATTAATTAAACCTAAGCTATGACTCAGTATAAAAATGTAATGTTAAATTTAGCAACATTTTCAAATAATTTTTTTTTTTTTTTTTTATCCTACAAGAAGTCTGTGCTGTAGCTGTGTCAGTCATCAAGTATATACCGATCAGCCAAAACATTATAACTACCATATAGTGTGAGAGTATGCTTATATGAATGATTTATATAGTGCTGGAATAATGTATATATAGCATGGTGGGGAAGTTATTTAACGGCTACTGACGTGTCATTTTGTTGATTATGTATGCATGTAGAGTAATTAAAGCTGCTGATTTAAATAACTTTGATGACTGTCAGATTGTAATGGCCCAAAGGTAAGGAATGAGTATCTCCGAAACAGCACTGTTATTAAATGTTCGTATACTGCCATCTTCATTATCTATGAAAAGTGGAAAAAGGATGTTGAAACAAGTATTAGATGCTGAGGTTTTTGGATATTCTTACCAAATTCATATTCAAAAAGTAGGAGATTGTACTGCCTGATGAAAGCAAATAGGTAGCTGCTGATGGCTCAGCTGACAGCTGAATAAAATACTAGTTCTAGCACAGTGTAAAGTTGTTTGGATTCTGTTGAATTTGAGACTTTGCAGCAGATGTCCTTCTCATGTGTTTATTAACCCAGTATCAGTTGCATTTGCAACTATGATGGGCATATAAATATGAAGATTGACCATACAGGAATGGATAAGAGTACCTTATTAGATGAATCATGGTTTTTTTTACGCCATGTTAATGGCCAATCAGTTAACTATCTCTCATTATCAAATATATATAGGACTTAAGCAGGCCATTGGCTTAGGGATTTGAAGAATATTTTCATGAGTGTCACTGCTGCTGCCCATGAGAATGTTTATTAGTGATTTTTATAGGTATGTAATGGTAACTAGGGCCTAAGTGAACATTATTGTTAACCAGTCATAATGTTTCATGACTTTCATCCCAACTAGATGTAGGCTTTTCCAGTGAGCTGATACTTCTTATTACTGAAATTAGGCTGAAATTGCACTACAGTGGTTTGAGAAACCTGCTGATGAATTCCAGTTGGAAGTTATGCCTTCTGATTTGCTTGGTATTGATCCTCTTGAGCACATCTGAGGTGTCATGGATTGCAAGCTCAGAGTCCACCATTTCCTCCTAATTTCAAGAAACTATATTTTTCTCTGATTGCAAATCTTGTACATTTTTCCTCAGTACATTTCTGAAGGACTTGCAGAATTCATACCATGATGAGATGTAGTTGTTTTGCATGTCAAAATTAGAGGAACGTAGTAGAAGAAAGATAATCAGAATAACTTGCGATCAGTTTATTTTACCATTGATTGTGGGATCCTTTAATATGATTTCATGCTTCATAATGATTTTTGAGGTTCTTTCAAGTTTAGTGATTAGCATTTAGGCTCTCATGTTACAAATATTAATTTTGGTTTAAGCATGAACATTTTATATCTGAAAGTTGCATTAAGTCATAGATTCTAGTCATATTAGCATAATAGCTTGTTTCTAAGTAAGGATATTGTTTTAATTTATTCTCTGCTACATTAGTTGGGGCATAAAATTTTGAAACATTATATCCTGTGTACCCAGAAAAGAAAAGGCAAACTGATCATATATTGTTTCTGAACAGGATATTGTTTAGGTAAATAGATTTGCATCACTCTTTCGTATTAGTGCTTGAGTGGCTAAGGACTCAAGCAGGAATGAAGGAGACACTAAAGTGTTGTACTTACATACTATGACGATTACCTAGATATCTCGCCAAAACTGGCAACCCTTGTAGGTTATACAGGTTAACCCTAACATAGGTTATAGAAGGCGCTAAAATGAAAAGTATTATCCGCACTTGCTATTACCACAATTTTTTTTTTGGCTACATTTATGCGGATTATTACTTTAAGGTTAAACATGTGAAACTTTTTGTGATTATTTTTTTCCCAATGGATATCAACATTTTCCAACTTCCTTCAAATGAAGAAGATGCGATAGAATTTTTCAGAGAGGCTGGAATTTTACCCAAAGAACGCGTTTGTAAAAATGGTTTTTTATAATGGAAGTTTTATGGTTCAGGATTTTATTGGAGATGCAATGTCAAAAATTCTCAACAAAAGTTTGGTGTCCGAACTGATACGTCGTGGTTTGAAAACAGTTGTATTGAATTTTAAAAAACTTTTTTAAGATTTATTTACCTTTGAGCATATGAAGAATCGTCCATTAAATGGTGCAAACATCAGTTGGATTTATCCGATAGGACTGTTATTGACAAGAATAATTATATGCATTAAGGATTTGGAGGATACTTTTTTTTTTCCTTTAATAATTAGGGCTTTTATTTTTAAAAGAATTTATAAACATAAACCAAAAAATGGCAATGAAAATTTTTATTGGCAAATGTTGCCAAGTTAGTCATTATAATATGCAAGTACCAAAGTGTCCCTTCATATACAGCATAGACTGAATTCCTCAAAATTTTATCCAGTATTTATGATTCTTAGGATTCAATGTATGTAGCACTTGCTACTTTTAAATCAGATAATGAAACATCTGAGTAAATCAAAATAATTAAACTTTTCTTTTAATACTTTGATTTTTTTTTTTTTTTTTAATTTATTTATTTAAACTGAAAAATAATTTTTCCTAAAGTATACTTTTTAAAGATACTGAAATTTTTCATAAAAAATTGTTTCGTTTAAGTTAAAAGTCTTTTTTCCCCCCTGCTGATCATGCTTTATTATTTTTTATGAGATAATTGCTCATTACCTTTTAAACTTAGACATTAGCTTTTTAACTTGCTTGTTAGCTCTTAAACGTGAAACCTACCACTCTAAAGTTATGATATTCTGTATGTTTCTTATTATGATGATGATCCTTGTTTCATTATAGTATATTATGTTTTGTATGCTAAGTTTTTATAACTTCTGTCTTGAGTCAATCAAACAATTTCAAACAATTTTATGCAATGCATTGAAGTGCAAGATAATATTATCTTTCACATTCTTTTAATTGTCATTTTTCTCATTGTTATCAATAGCATGAAATCAGTAATTATTGATAATGAAATCAAATGAAAGAATCTAGATATTTTTAAATTAGACATGCATTATTTATGTTCTTGGAATATAGATTGGCTTTAATACACTCACTTCCAAAAGTTAAGTACGGAGAGGAAAATGCTAATTTCCGGAAGCCAATCAGAATTGAAGAGGATGCAATTCACTGTAGGGGTAGATGGAAGTATGAAAATATGTTAGGTAACAGCCAATCACGCTTTCATGTCAAGAAATATGCAAAAAAGGCAGTTTTATAAGAAGCAAGCTTTATGAAGGGTTACAGAAGTTGATTGTAAGTGCTGATAGAAGATGTTTAAAACTTTCGTACAATTTGTTTTCAAGACATACGTGTTTCTATGACTTCCAGAAGCCAAATGGAAGATTCTGAGCGCTGGCGTGCTGTGGGGCACATTGAAGCAGGACAGTCGATCACAGATGTTGCTTTTTTCTCATTCGTTCATCATTCTGTAATTTCACATTTAGGGAAACAATTCCAAACCACACAGTCAGTTGTCCGAAGGCCCGTAGCTGGTCGCCCAAGGGTTACATCCCCCCGCGGAAGATCGATATATTGCTATTGTAGCCAAGTGGAATAGCAGAGCAACCTCCACACGTGTTACATCTGTGGTTACAGTGTCCATTGGTAAGGCGATATCTGCAGCTACTGTACGCCGAAGATTGCATATGAGTGGACTGTACGCTCGGGTACCTCGAGTTTGTGTTCCTCTGTCCGTCCAATCAAAAGGGGCACAATTAGAATGGTGCCGGGAACATGTCTATTGGAGTGTGCCTGACTGGGGCAATGTCATGTTAACTGATGAGTCAAGATTTGCTCTGGAGCCAGATGACAAGCATATAATGATATGGCATGAACAACGAACATGCAATCAGTTCCAAAACATCACCGAACATCACGCATTCCGAGGCGGAAGCATTATGGTCCGGGCAGGGAATTCATTAGGATACCGCACCAACCTGCACATTTTTAACCCCTTCAAGCCCGGTAGCGAAAACACGCGCTTATCGCTGAGGCCGGCAGTGTCTTCCGTGAGCGTCTCTCCAGGGCTGGGGGCTTTTTTGCTACTAAGCCTAAATCCATGAAATTTCCGAAGTATCAACGCATTGTTTAATAATGCTCTATAGAGTATTTAAATGGCTTATGCTTTATAGATATTCTTTATATATATATTTTAATTACCTTATTTCTTGTTTAAATGCATATTTTACACATTTTATTTTAATTACTCACCATTTTATGACTTTTAACATTATACATCTGAAAACTAAATATATTACTTAAAATTCTCTTTTCGTGTGAAAAATTTTAAAACAGGGATCTACGCACAGTCCTACGTTACATTCCTTGATCTTGTAATAACTCATTTGCCGTTTTGGAGGATTTTTCTGGGAATGTGAACAAACGAAGCATTGTCATCTCATTTTCTTATCAGTCTCTTCTGATCAAAGTTTTGGAAAATGTCTTTCAGTTAATCTTTCAGAATCAATATCAGAATTTCAGAATCAATATCTGAAATATTTTGCATCATTTCTGCTATTTCATGCTCTGTTAAACATTTTCGACGCTTCGACATTGAAACGGTAAAAACAAAGAATTCACGTCTAACAAGATCTAATTATTTTCTAAAAACTGAATTACTCAACGCTTTAGCGCATATAAAACTTCTACTTACAATAAACAACTACCACGTGCGAATAAAGTGCGATTTAAAGAGACATCATAAATCACGCCATTCGGAAACATCGAGTTCCCCGTTTGTTTATATAATCAAAAACACGTGTATGTGAGTCATGCTTCTCTCATTTCGAGTAGAAGGTCTAATGTACAGGTATTTGAAACCATATGGACATACAGTGCCATCTTGTGGCAGAAATTATAGTTTGAAAAACGTTCCAAGGTACTGGCACAAATACGTGACAGTCGGTAGTAAACACAACAATGCTCTGGCGCGCCTGCGTGTCGGCCGGTAGATAAATGTGTTCGTTGCTGGCACGTATACGTGACAGTCGGCGCAAAGGGGTTAAACAGGGTTCTTTGACGGCTGTCCAGTTTTGAGATGAAGTCCTAGAACCCGTTGTGAGATTGTATGCTGCAGCAGTTGGCCCTATTTTTGTTTTAATGGACGATAACGCACGTCCCCATAGAGCGGACATCTTTGATGACTACCTGGAGAGTGAAGGGTGTGCACGTATGGCGTGGCCAGCATATTCGCCCGACCTTAATCCCATTGAAAATCTTTGGGATGCTCTCGGCCGTGCTGTATCTTCATGTTTCCCACTTTCAGCCTCTCTTATTGAGCTGGAAACTGCTCTACAAGAAGAATGGCAATTGCTTAATTCTGCAGTGGTTGACCACCTAATTGAAAGCATGGTCACAATGTGTAAACTTTGCAACAGATGAGGTGGGGATCACATACCCTTTTTTTTTCCATTTTATGCTGTTTATTTTCGCTTTTTACATAATTCTGTTTAACCCATTCGCGACAGGCACATCTGTTACCAAAGCGTTCTCATGGGACGCCTCATTAACCAGATGCGTCATCCTGTGGGGACGGGCAATTTACACTGCTAAGTCTAACTTTGGGAAAAAATTCGTATAAATGAAATTTGTCATCCAATTTTTCGAATTTTGGGTACATTATGAGAAGAACATTCAGGTAGTCGTCAAAATTAATTTAAGCCTTTATTATTATATTTTCCTTAAAAATGTTATAAAATACTCATTCTAGAATAATATAATTTTTCCCTTATCCCACAAATAAATATATATGGAAAAATATCCAAACAATCGCAGATTTTATTTAACACAGAATTAAAATTTAAAAATATTAAAACTGTTTTCATAAAAATTCAACGAGCAAAAAGCAATGTGTCAAAATGAGACAGTGTATGATATTTTTTGAAACATGGGCATACGCAAAGACCAACGTTGCATTAGTCACAGAAATATAATATCTGCTGCTATTTTACTCAGCAAATTAGACTCGTTTAGCATTTGTATATGTTCTAGGGTCAGATAGTGCTTTCGTTTTGCCATTTAAAAAAAAAAAAAAAAAAACTCTTTTGCTAAGCCGATGAAAAATGAATTAAATGGCGATTCAAATATGACACACCCAGCTGTGAGGTAATGTTTGCTGCTGATGCACATATGACATGCCCGTACTGAACGGGTTAAATCTCCAGTATGTCATTATCTGGTAACTTACAAAAATTTAATATAGTTTTCATTTCTGTATATAATTATTGATTTTGTTTTATGCGTAAATATATATGCTACTTTCCTGCCGAATTTTGTGTCGATCAAAGCAGTATTTGTTGATTTTTTTGCATTTTACATCTTCGTGCTTAACTTTTGGAAGTTGGTGTACTTCAAAACTAATTTACTGTTAAAGAATATATTCTGTGTTTGTTTTTCACCTCCCCCCTGATAGTTATATTTTCAGTTTACTACACTTTTGGCTAAAAAATATTCTTAAGGGACATATACCACATTTCTATTAGTATTGGATAATATTTTGCTGCATATAAGAATGTTAGTTAAATTATTAAAAATTATGTTATGTACAAGGTAACCAGAAAAGTTCTTGCCATTTCTAATATGACATTGGCAAATTGAACCCCAACATAAAAATAGTCGCCAAACCTGGCGATGAAGTGGTTATGATAGGAGTTCGGACATTGACCCAGAGTATAAAAGCGCATTGCATTGGTACTTCAAACATAACTCACACAGCAAATGATTGAAATGGACATATCAAAAACTCTCGTTCGGAGTTGTTTGCTGTATGATTTTAAAGTTGGCCTGTCAACAGCAGAATCAAGTCACTGAATTTGCCAGGCTTTGGGGGATGATGCTGTTAACAATAGAATGTTAGGCAATGGTTCCAGAAATTCAGGTCAGGGGATATGTCTCTTAGTGATGCACTACGCAGCAGTCGGCCACAAGCAGTGGATGATGAGGCCTGGAGAGCAGCCATAGAGAGTGACTGTAGCGAAACGTGTAGTGAGCTTGCTGCACACTTCCAGGTATCTGATGAAACAATCAGACTCCATTTGAACCGCATAGGAAGGCGTACAAGCTGAGCAAGTGGGTATCCCACTCACTGTCCGATGGAAACAAGCAACAGCGTGTCGCTGTCTGTTTTTTATTGCTTACTCAGCACTGCAATGCATCCATATTTATTAGAGTACTCACCAGCAATGAAAAGTGGGTCCAGTATAACAAATCCAGGCATTCCAGACATCGGTTGTCACCACAGGACTCTGTGTCTCATACTGCGAGACCTTCTACCTTCTCTCCAACCAAGCAAGATCATGCTCTGTATCTGGTAGACTAGTCGCTAAGTGGTGCACTAATGAGCTCCTGCCAGTGGGCCAAACCATCACGGCAGGCCTGTACTCGCAACAGTTGGAACATGTGCATCAGGCATATAAAGAGCCAGCGTTAGTCAACTGTAAGGATGTACTCTTCCTCCATGACAGTGCGAGGCCGCATGTGGCTTGGGAGGCAAGGGACAATATCCAACGACTGGGCTGGGAGACACTACCCCATCCACCATACTCCCCAAATCTCACACAAACAGACTTACTCCTTTTCCCATTCCCTGGACAATCGTCTTAGTAGGAAATCCTTCAACAATCAGCCAGTTCTTGAAAAGGCTCTTTAGGACTTCTCTGCGTCCAAGACTCCCGAGTTTTACTGTGATGGCATCACACAGCTAGCCACTTGTTGGCAAAAGACACTGGATGCCGATGGTGATTAAATTGAGGATTAGCAGTGAATGTAATTTGTTTTATGACTTTTTCTTTCTGACCGTTCATAACGGCAAGAACATTTCAAGTTACCTTGTGCAATATCTTTCTCTCTCTCTTTTTTCTCCCGTTTTCTTTCTCCAACTCCTTTTTTTTAATTTGCTTCTTAAAACTGATAGTTTTTCTTTTGAGGTATTTGCTAAGAAAGAAGAATAGTATAAGAACTGTTCTTATGTTTGTACATATTAATATATTTGTTTTTTATATAGTGTTTCAATTAGAAAAGATATTTAATTTCACATAAATAGGAAAAAGAAATTGAGACCTCATCCAAATATAGTTGAAATGTATTTTGCTTTTGCTGATCAAACACCCCTGCTTCCTGGTGCCTTCACTAACTATCCACAAGCCCTTCCAGTTCGTCTGCTGAGTGATGGATGTGGTAGAAATATGACTCTATTTCTTGTTATGAAGAGGTAAACGAAGTACATAAAAATGTTAATGTTTTATTTTTTTTTTATTCACTGATTAAATGATAACTTTATAAACCAAAGTAATTATGCTTCAGAATCTAGTTTAAATATTTAATTATTTGAAATTTTATTTATTATTTTTTTGTTTTTCTGTCTGTTTTGCACTATTATTTCTATTATTTTTTTCCATTTAATCAAGTCTATTATTTTTTTCCATTTAATATTATTATTAATTTCTCCTTTATGCATTTTTTGGAAAGCTGTATTTTTTATGAATATTAAAAAAAACATTTTATATTGCAGATACAATTGCAATTTAAAAGAATATTTGAAAAAAATGGATGTTTCTGGTCACACAGCATTGTTACTGTTTACTCAGCTTTTGGAAGCTCTAGTACACTTGCTTCAAAATGATATCACTCATCGGGATTTAAAGACTGACAATATTTTATTAGATTTCCAGTATGGTAAATGGAAATTTTTCATTAACATGTTGAAATTATTAAAATATTGATTTTTTTAGTAATATAAAATTATATATATGTTTGTTATTCATGCAAAGTTGTATTTTTGAAAATTTAAGTGTAATACGTTATTGTGATAAAAAAGTACTAAGAATGACACATTAAGAATAAAGTAGCAAATGCAATAACCTACTTGCAGATATTTTTCTGAAATAGTTGTGATTTGTTGTTGCATCTAGCAGTAATCCATATTTTGTTTCTTTTTATTATTTGCAAATAGATTTGTTTCTAATTAGTAAAGAATTTCTACTTTGGTGATTTCTCAAAATGGGGAATATATTTGACCAAAGACCATGCATTAAATTTTGTTGAACCATACTCTAGTAGCCCATCCAGTCGCTTTAATGAGGAAACATAAATTTTGATCCAAGTTCTGGTGTCTTACAATATTTCAAGTACTTTTTAAATGACAATTTAGTGGATCTCATCGTTTCGGAAACAAATAGGTATGCCGAACAATGCCAGAATTCCACCTATCCAAAAATAGAAAACCTTGGATACCTGTCCGAAAGGAAAAAATTCTTAAATTTCTCAGAATAGTTATTTTACAAGGTATTGTGAAAAAAACCAGGTACGAAAATGTATTGGAGCAAAAAACATTCAATCTCAACGCCTTTTTTCAGAAGCATAATGTCTTATAATAGATTTTAAAAATACACAAGTTTCTGCATTTTGTAGATAATAAAACTTTTGACTGTAATACACATCCAAATCCAAAGCTGCATAAAGTCTGACCAGTGTTAGAGCACCTGAATGAATTGTTTCAAAGAGCCATAACTCCTGGACGTGATATTATAATTTATGAAACCCTCATGCTTTTCGAAGTTCTTTTAGGATGGCGATAACATATGTCAAAAAACAGATCCTGTTTTGGAGTAAAGTTGTATTTGTTATGTGAATCAAGTTCAGGGTATATATGGTCACAATTTATATATACTGGAAAAGGTACGGTTTTTGATGCAAAATACAAAGATCTGCCCCAATCAGTTCAAGTTGTGATGTCGCTTATCAAGCCTCTCCTAAAACAAGGATATTGTCTCATAACAAAAAATTTTTATATATCACCGGAATTGGCAGACATGCTTTTGAAATTTCAGACAGACACTTGTGGAACTGTAAAACTAAACCGAAAAGAAATGCCTCTAGAATTGGTAAAAAAAGGGAACTTATTGAAATGTATCAGTCATCAAACACCATTTCAAAAAGAGGCTGGCCAAGCTTGAAGGATAATCCAAACCGTTTGATTGAAAGGCATTTTATTACACAGATACCTCCAACTGATAAGAAACAGCAACCATCAAGAGAATGCAAAGTTTGTTGTTCCATAAGAGATGAAAACAATAAGATATGTAGGAAGGAAACTTACTGCTGTCCAGATTGTGATTTATAGCAGTGGAAGGAAACTGATACTGTTATCCAGATTGAAATTTGTCACACAAGGAAAACTACTAATCTTTGTTTATATTATGCATAAGTGTAATAAAATTGTCTTTTAATGTTTAAAACACATATTAAATTTTCTTGGCTTAATGGAAAACCAACTTTCAGTCACAATAACACTGAATTTTTTCTTTTCTTTTTTTTTTTAAATTATTTTTTTAATATTTCAAGCTAAAACAATTCCTAAAATTAAAAATGAATACATATAATGCACATACACATATTTTTGTACAATTTTCTTGCAATAAAAAATAGGCACTTTTATGACTGTTTTCTTGAAAATTATCCAATTGTTAAGGGGTTAAAATGCACTATTATTGATGATGAAACATGGATCTGTGCTGTTACTAGTGAAACAGCTCAATAATCAAGGCAAATTTTAAGGTATCAGAATTTACAAACTATCAGTCTAATTTTCTAAAAACATATTCATAAATCTTTGCTATCTGTGTTATCCTATATGCCCAAGTAGTATTATGTTCTTTCAGTGTGTGCAGATATTATTATGTTAGTATTATGTTCTTTCAGTGTGTTATGACAGGAATTTATGCTTAATTTTGCAGCCCACTGCTATAAATATTGTGAGAAATATTTAATCATTACCATTCTGTTTCCCATGTAGCATGATGAATTTTAATTATTAAATTGATACAGTGCAAATCCAATAATTTATGTAAATTTTTTATTTGGTGTAATTGGATCTCATTCAAAAAATATGTAATATGTTATTGTTGCAAGATAGGGGTGCTAAACAAATAAACCTTAAAAAGGAAGTAGTGAATCAAAAAAGGTTTGGAAACTGTTTTATGTACTTTCTGAAGGAAAACGTTTTTATAAATTATATGTTGGTATTTTTGTCTGCTTCTGTACTATGGTGTGTGTGTTTTAGGGTGATATACAGGGTGATCTTTTTTAAAGTGACAGTGTTTGGAGCGCCCTGTAGCACGAACTAATAGCCGAAATGGCACCAAATTTTGGTATGTAGACTAATCAAGACATGGGACATCAAGACATACAATTGTACAGTTAAATTATTAATGTTTATTTACTACATTAACTTCCCCGGTGAGGAATTAGACCGCATTCAATTGGAGCACTGTTCTCAGAAATAACACCGTGCGTTCTGTGCACAACGTTCTCCACAGCCGTATGTAACATATCACGATAAATATTTCGCACTGTCTTTGTTATGTTGTCCTTTAGAATAGACAAATTTGATACTCCACCAACATAAACTTGAGATTTCAAATAACCCCAGAGCCAAAAATTGCATGGCGTGAGGTCAGGGGAACTAGGCGGCCATGCAACTGGAAAACTGCGACTTATGACTCTATTATCAGTGAAATTTTGGCGCAAGAGCTGCTTTACCTTATTACTAATGTGTGGCGGATCACCATTCTGCATAAAGATTGTCTGTTGGAGTCGGTTTCTTTGCTGAAGTTGTGGAATAACAAACGTTTGCGGCATTTCAGGGTACCTTTCTGCATTTATGGCGCACGTTTGGAGTCCTGTCGGAGCGATGGTCTCAAAAATCAATGGCCCAATTACGAATTCAGCTGTAAAACCACACCAAACATTGACTTTTGGGGAATTTAATGGGATTTCGTGCTCAGATGCCCAAATACGGCTATTTTGTGTGTTTATGTACCCATTGAGATAAAAATGGCACTCATCTCCCCACAGAATGTGCCATGGGAAAGCATCATCAATTTCTACCCTGGCAAGAAATGATAGAGCGAATGTCACTCGCTTATCATAATCATTTGCTTTCAGTTCGTGCAAGTGGCTGATTTTGTAGGGGTAAAATCAAATAATGCACCGCAAAACTCTCCATACCGTGGAATAATTCATTTCCAATTGTCAAGCTACACCCCTAGCGCTGCTAGTACCAGCAATGGTTCCCTGCGATCCTGCGACAATTGCAGTTGCCACATCAGTTACTGCATCTTCTGATACTGGTTTGCATCCTCTCCCAACGCGAATGGTCAGTAACCCCATTTCCTAGAACTTCTTAATCATTTTCTTAAGACCATTCAGCGATAAAGGCCCCTTTTGTAATTTTTTTCTGGTTCGAAATTCCTGAAGAACTGCGGATGCATTACATTATTTCATGTAATACAGCTTCACCCGTAACGGATGTTCCGGTAACGTGAGAGGCATGTCCACTGGAGCTCGTTTACTTCAGCTGAGATTATTTGTCGGAGCTCTCTACTACTTGCTTTTATAGCCCTATTACTGGCACTGTCATCGCAGAACATTTGCATTTTTCTTAGATACCCGTGTTTTATGCTAATTCTCATTATTGTAAGCTACAGCAGCGGCACAAAATGCCCTAGCGGCGATTTTTGGAACTAAAATGTTTTTTCATGGAATCCTTTTTCCCATTCCTTGATTAGTCTAAATACCAAATTTGGTGCCATTTCAGCTATTAGATCGCGCTACAGGGCGCTCCAAACACTGTCACTTTAAAAAAGATCACCCAGTATTTTCACAAGCAACATATTTTGCTTTAAATTATTGTGTTTAATGTATATGGAGTACCTCATCACCTAGGATGCAGAAAATGCAAATTCTTGAGCTGTGCCAGCTCAGTTAAATATGCTAGAGTTACTTACTCACCAAATATAGCAACAGTGCATTTTTTTAACACATCCTTGTTGTTTATGTGCTACCTGTTATCATCATGTAAATATTATCTCTATAGATAAAATTAGTGATGTAGCCAAAACCATAATATTTCTCAGTTGTGCAAACAGTAATAGTTGTATGAAATTATATTGATTTCTTGAGAAAAACAATACAGTAATCTATAATCAGTTAAATATATATTTAGTGTATTAGTTTACTTTTAATTGTGAAATACTACCTGTGATGATGATATCAGTTAACTTCTATTAATGATATTTTTCTCCTTGCATATGGGAAATTTAGGAAGTTTCTTTGTTACTTATTTTTGAAGGTTAGAGAACATACTGAAAGTATAAGTTTGGAATTATGTTGAGCCTGTTTTGCCAGTTTTAATTACCATACACTTTTAATGCTTTAATAATGGTATTAAGAAAATCCGTCTTTTAGATGCTAAAAATATGTTGCTGTAAATAAATAAAACTTATCCTTTAAGAAAATTGATTTTATTGGGAAGAAGGCTTTGATCTCATGCTTGATTTTTTGAATTAGTAAGTAAATTGTAAGAATTACTTTTTGAAAAGTTAGTGTCTAGATTGTATGTATGAAACATAAATGTATTGATGAATTATTTAAAAATTATTTTAAATTGTACTTTTTTATTTATTTATTTTCTTTCTCCTTTAGGACCCTCCTCTCCTAGACTTGCAATAACTGACTTTGGATGCTGTCATGAAGGCCTCTATTTGGTTTACAATTCATATGATTCTGAGAAAGGTGGAAATATAGCATTAATGGCACCAGAAGTTAGTATAAGATTTTATCTTAATTTATTAGGTTAATTCTTATTTTGAATTAATTCATTTCAGAATTTTCTTTTCATATGCAATATCTGTAAAAATTTGCTGCTATCGATTTAAACTTCCACAATTACATTGAAATTAGTTAAATTGGAAGGTTTGTGATCTCTGCCATTAATTCTTTCTTTATTGAAATACATTCTTTACAGCCTGCAAGTAATTAATATGTTTTTCAGGTTGTAAATGCTGAAGCGGGTCCTTTCTCAGTGATTGATTATTCGAGATCAGATCTGTGGACAGCAGGAACTTTAGCATATGAAATATATGGAGGAGCCAATCCTTTTTGTTCTGTAAATTCTTGTTTGAAAAATGATTCATATGATGAAAGGGATTTACCTCCTCTTCCATCAAAAGCACCATCAGTAATACAGAAATTGGTCAGAAGTATTCTGCATAAGAACCCAAGTCAGGTATTAATTATTATGTATCAGATCAAGCATTGAAATTTTTTGTGTTTGCTGTATAATATTTTATCTCTAATAATTTGCCAAAATATTTACTCTGTTGATTAACTCAGGAATATTAAACTTTATTCGTAACTTAAGTGGGGGAAAAAAATATTTCAAGTAAATAACAAGTTTTGATAAAAAGTCCAAAGTACAGTTTATCTGCAGTAAATCACTTGCATCATCCTCTTCCTCAGAACTAACAGGAATACCTTTGTGAGACTGTTGTATTTCATCAACATTCATAGCATTAACACAACTTTCAAAATTACCTGTAAATGCAGTCAGTTCATTATAAGCCCTAAAACTTAATAGTGAATCATGTACTACATTATCAGCTGTAGCACACACGACTAACGGGTGCGTACACTGTTTTTGGTTGTGAACTCGACACTAAATGTACATTTATTTAATTGTGCATTAACTTTCTGTCCAAATGCAGATTTTAATAATTACACTTCCACATGGTCTTTACTCTGGTACAGCAGTATTCTTTATAATACTGATCTGAGTGGCAGAATCAATGACAGCACTTAACACTGCATTATCACATTCTACTTGTACTGTAATTAAAGAATCAAAATGTCTATTAATTTTCTTAGACTTATCCTTCAAACTCATTAAAGCATCATTTGATATATTTGCTGTAAGTAAATGATTTTCGGTTTTACTACATTGTTTATCGATTTCCAAATTTTGCTTTTTAGAATTGCATAAAGATGTATGATGAGGTTTACTGCATATTTTGCAACTAATTTTTATTTTGCCACAGGCCTCTTGCCGAAGCTTTTGTAACAATGGCCCTGTCCTTTAAGTTTTTCTCATTTCAAGCCTTTGTCAATTTCTGAACTATTTCCTGCATCATGGGTTATTGAATCACAAAATAAATATGGTTTAGACACGGACAACATAGTGTAAGACTTCTCGTTAGTCAGTTGCTTATATTAGTGTTGCTGCTAGTGATGTTCTGCATCTATTCTTAATGCCTTGTTGAGGTTAAACTGTAACTTTTGACTTTGTACAAGCATTCTATCATATGCATTAAATGCATTTGCGCTCTCTTGAGCTTGTAATTCTTTTTTGAGAAAGTCTAAAACTTTGTTTCTATTGAAATAGCTCATTATCATTCATACAACTATATTCTAATACTGAATCTGCTGGAATAACTCTAAATAAAACTGGGATTAGCATATTGTTATAAGTTTCAGGATTAACATTTAAAGAAAAAAAGACTCTGAACCTGTATTTCTCTATATATAATTTTCTTAATTTTAGAAAATCGATCGGTAATCGGGAGGGAGATTTAGGAGTTTTTTGCATATGTGCATTTATGATAACATCACTTTCTCTAAATCTAGTATTTAAAATTTGTATTGCTGCATTGTAATTTCTTTCGGATATTTAAAAACCTTCTACAGAATTGGCGGCAGTTCCACTTAAATAGAATTTCAAGTTAAATTTTTCTACTTTCGAAAGGACAATATTATCTATTACAATTTTGAGTGAATTCCAAAAACTTATCCATTGACTGACGTCACCATAAAATTTAGAAATCTCTAATTAAGGAAGACGGACATGGTGATTTTCATCCTTATGTTCATTTGACGTAATATTCTAGTTTGTTTTATGTTGTTCCAGACTAGATTTAGAATATCTTTTTATTCTATATTTACATAATATTATTTTATCCTTATAATTCATAGAACTTTTAATCTCCATTTCAAGTTTCTTTTCATCATCTATCAAGGATACAATTTCTTCATCTAATTTATACAGTTCTTTTTCAATTAATAATGCTAAAGAATCTTCTAATCAATTTTCAGTTTCACTATTATTTTTTTTATACCTTCATCTACTTTGTTTAAAATGTTAGTTATTGATGATATGAAAGCCCTGTGCTTTTTAATAAGCATTGTTTCAAATATGCACTTTAGACTACGATTCAGTAACCTCACGACGCCATTATTCTAATATTTTACTTTTCTGACACCAGTTGTCAATGATTATGGATTCTTTTATTATTCATTGTCAAACATCAAATAAACTTTTGCTTTTTAAACGTTTTTATTGAAAGTCATCCAGTAGAACTATATCATTTTGAATTACGATATAGTAATCATAATCATTTCATGTGGTCCGTTGTACTGTGTTTTTTTCTTTCCCCCCCCCTTTTACTTGCATTTTGCTAATGCTGCCGTCCTCGTTCTTCGGAGGACACCAGTGTCTCAGAAAACAGGTTGTTCTAAAAGTTCATAATAGTCATAGAACAAGTGATTTTACTGCAGAACAGTTAACAATTTGAAAAGAAAACAGATGTTTACAAAGGCTATCTAAAAAGTATTCAACATTTTTTTGTGAAAAATATATGTATGTGATGAGATTGGGATCTTGAGCCCTTTCAAAGTAGCCCCCTTGCACATATTTTTAGCCCACCGATGCTTTCACTGCTGAAAACACTTCTTGCAGGCTTCTTTTGGAATGACATTCTCTCTTTTCTACTCTTAAAATGGGATGCTATCAATGCCTTCTTCAATTTTGGAAATATCGAGAAGTCTCAAGATGCTGTGTCTGGAGAGCAGGGAGGGTGGTGAATGACTGAAATTCATCATTTCTTGAAGGCCAAGCTTATGCAAACTAAATTAATATCCAGTGTTTGTTATTTTTCAAAACAGGATGATTTAACCATGATATTTCTTAAACCATAATATTTTCCTATAATTTATCTTTTAAAAGATTTTAAAATATATTTTAACATTCTGAAGTGCAGTAGACCTTTTTTAGATGCAATACTAAATATTTTGTTAGATCTAATAGTTATTTATTCTATTTAATACTCCAGAGACCAAGTCCAAGTTTTGCTGCAACAGTATGCCAAATATTGCTGCATGCTCCCTCTGATTTACTGTCTGGGAGATACTGTAAGAAGACAGCAAGAAAGGCTTTGGATTGGATGTTCCTGATGTCTGCACAAACTTATTTAGAAGCTTCCCTTCAAAATTCCAAGGAAAGCACCTTGGAATTTGAGTTACGTCGCACATTCTGTACCAGAATCCAGTATTTAGAAGTGTTAGAAGCTATAAAGTATATTTTAGAATTGTGAATTTCATGATATTTGTGCAAAAGGAATCAGCATTATCTTGTATAAAAAATTATTTTTAGTATAGTGGTGGATAGGTGTAAATCTAATAACAATATTTTGTATAGCATTATTACTGTTCCCTGTGTATAATTATTTAACAACAATAAATAGTATTGTTGAAAATGTTATTGTCTTGTTATTATTAATCATATAGTTACAATTATAGATGGTGGTCATAAATTAGATCATATTAAGTAATATAATTTTAAAATAGCATTTATATGGGTAAACGGATATCTATAAACATTAAATTAGTTGTCATCCAAAATTTGTGATTATTTTATTCTAGATTTAAATTTCACTGATGTTAAACTTTTATATCTGTTTTAAAATTTTGATTTTTCTTTTGTATTTTTAAATCAGTCCTTTTTATAATATTTCATAGATTTTGGAAAAATTATTCATAAAGTGCTTTTATGTCAGTGTAAATCTATGAAAAAGTCATAATTAGTGGATGATAAGTCTGAATCAAAATCATCACAATTTTGAGCACATTTTAAATCATCACAATCTCTAGCACATACCTTAAAATAAGGGTGTCAGAAATTTCATTTTAAGTGGTTGAGTGGAAAGGTCACTGAAGTTTTGTTATGACTATCCTATATATATCACGTAGCTCTGACTGGATAACGATCTCTGCGAGTTGCTCGCTGAGCTGCCTCAAACTTCATGGCGTACAACAGAGCACTTTTTATGTTTTTCACATCCGTCATTCGTATAGCTTCCTTTATTTCAGGATCCCAAATGGCGTCGATGAAGTATTGAAGGGACAGGATTTCCCTTGTTTCTGTCGGGCATTCCAAAAAGGCGTGATGTGTCAGCCTTTCAACATCCGTGCCGAGCTCCTGAAGTGTTTCGGTGGGCTTCTGTTTACGGAATTTTAGTTGAAGTCTGCTGTAGTCTTTCAAACATTTTCCCCCAAAGTGCAGGATAGAGCAATTTGAAACTATCAGAATTGCTCCCTGCTGTCGCTACGAACTTTTTTATAGTATCAACTTCTTCAGCAACCGCAGAAACCCGGTCATCAATTTGTTGTTCGATTTGGTGTTGAACGGCAGAAACTCTTTCTTCAATTTTTTGCTCCACCACAGATAAACTTTCTTGAATTTCGCCAACTTTGTCTTCAACTGTATCTATTCTTCCTTCCATAGACTCGAACTTGTCTTTTGTTACGCAGATAATTTCTCTCTTCATTTCCTCTTGACCTGCTTCAATCTTTTCCTGAACAGCCTTCATCTCATCCTTAACTGCTTTCATCTCGGCTTTAATGGATTCCTGTCCCAATTTCATTTCTCCTTTAATGGATTCCTGTCCCGATTTCATTTCTTCTTTAACAGAGTCTTTTCTTTAAATGCAGCAAAGGCTGCCATGAATTGCCTTAACTGTTCTTCCATCGCTCTAGTAATTCGCATTCAAATCTCACTTCTGACACCAAAAATTGTTGCGTGTGTATGGGTTCGTTTGGAATTGAATGCACAAGTCCAATGAAAAATGAATAAGATTTATTATTATCACAAATAAATAAAACATAATACTTCAGTTTTCTCAGATATTCACGCAATATTACAATATCTCACAGTAGTTATCTTTTAACTACTTAAAAGTTCAAGAGAACTTAATTCAAAGCAGCTAAAGAAAGCTAATCCGCGAATTTGCTACAGTCAACAATAGCAGTTTTCTAAGCAAACTCTTAAAACAACAATAAACTAACTAACTATAATAACGGTGTTGGTGTATTTAATTATGGCAAAGCACACTAGGGCTAACTGCCTGAGGGGAGGGATGCCTTCATGGAGGACTTTCTAAGGGAAATGACTCGTATACAAGTTACACATGGGGAAAACCACGAAAACGTCCATGCAGCCAGCCCGTTCACGGGATTCGAGCCTCGGACCAAACTACCAGTGTTCAGCGACTTAACACCGCTCGCCCGCTGGTGGGCGAAACTACAATAACGAACTGAGAGGTTTTCGTGCCGCTTATATAAGCTTTCTAAATGCGCGAGAATTTTCTAGCACTTTCTCAAAATCAAAAAGATATTTATTTATGAAATGCTAAAATGCATGTTCTCTTGTATTTCTGATTTTTTCCGACTTAGCTTTCCTTTAATATTCATCACGCGCTGCACTGTGTGGGAAATAAAACCATTTTATTTATAATTCAACTAACATTAAAAATTTAAATACCAAATCCGTAACAATATATGTAATTTAAGCCATCAAAAAATGTATTGTTCTGCTTTCATCTTTTTCAGCTATATTGATTATCCAATCAAATGCTTTGAGAACCAAACTAACTCATTCTAAATTAAGATTTCATTTTGAACGCAAGTCACTTAGTTGCCTATTTAGATTGTTTGCTGCTTTCCTTTTAGTGCAAAGCTATCAAAAATATAAATGTATTTTGAAATAGGAGCTGATATCTGTAGTTTGCTGATGTCTTCTTACTGCAAAGCTATCAGAAATATAAACGTTTCTGAAATAGGCACGAATTAGAGTGCCAAGTGGTTTGTGGGGGCAACATGTTTTATGAAATAAAAATCAGTGTATAATCTGCCTCCCCTGCCATGTTTGCTGTTTAAAATGGATCAAAATCTTCAGCATCTGTGAAAGAAAGTAAGTTTTTCTACATCTATGTTGTTAATATTTCTACATCATTACTTCTAAATTTGTTTCATTACTGTAGGAAAATATGGCTGCCCAGTTTGTTCTTCATTATGGATCAAAATTCTACGTATCTATGCTATCGGTGTTTTACATTACATCTTCGTCATTACAATAATGAAACAAAATTAGAAGTAAGGATGATCAAGAAATATTGATTGCACAGATTATTGATCCATAATGAAAAGCAGCTTGGCAGCTGAAGCAGATTAAATATTCATCTGTAGTTCAGTAAATAAGTCACTGCTTTTGGAAAAGAGAGGGGCAATATAAAATTAAAATTAAGCATTAAATTAAGCCTCTCACTGTGTACTTTTTGTTATCAATATAGGTTAAAAAATTGCATATTTTTAATTACATATTTCAAATCTACATATATTTTAGAGTTAAAATATACAAAAATTTTTTTGTAAAATAGTTTTTTTCAATGTAGAATTAGATCATAGAAAAATGTTGTCAGAATACTGAAATGAAGAATAATAATATAAAAGAAAAATTTTGAAAATTAATATTGGTTAAATTATGATTTATTTTATAAAATACAAAGGTAAAACGTATAAACTAATGAAAATATTTGCATAATGTAATATTTTGTATATCAATTTTGCACCACTGTTGAACATTTTCAATAGAAACTGAATTTTCAGATTCATCACTATCTGCAGAGGAATCCGAGAAATTCTCATCAGTTTTGCTATAAATATCTTCAATATACTTGAAATCATAGTCAGAAATATCGTCAGGAGTATAGGTTATATCACTCGCAAAACTCTTCCTGCCCTACATCTTTGAGCTCTGAAAAGCGTAAGAAACATTATGTATTCTTGTATATTTGTCAGAAATGTGGACAAGTAACACCATCTGTTAGCTCACATCTAAATAAACAATTAAGCATCACAGAAAAGCCGAAAGGAAACCTTGAACGGGAAAAGAGCAGGTTGCACAGTTAGACGGCAAAAATTCAGCCCCGCGGAAATCGTGGGTTGCGCAAATTTTGCTATTTCTAAATTGCCTGTGAAATTGCGGGATGCGCAGCGAGAGGGTTAAGGTGCTATTGCTTGTTTAAATTATAACTTATATTTAAATGTTTTTACGGTACATATAAATATATATATATTTTAAACCATCAAAAAAGTACGTTGTTCACCTTTGGTTTCTCTGCAAACCATATAATTATTTCAAATGTTTTGGTGAATGTTGCCCAGTAACTTCATAAATTAATCAGCTTCATGATGATTCTCATCAAACCTCAGAAAACTCTCATCAAACTCAAAACTTCATGATCAAACTCAGCTTCTTGATGCTTGTAATCCAGAAACTTGCATACTAATTCCAGCACCTTTCTGTAGTTCTTCCCCCCCTCTATGACGTCCTTTTTCATTGGTTAATCTTAAATTATAAAATTCTGATTATTATTAGTATTTGAGAAAATTATATGATCCTACTATCATTGTTTTGTAGTCGAAAAGTTTTTATACAAATTCCAGCTCCTCTCTGCAGCTCTTCTTTTTTCTACTTTGCCATTGCATAATTTTTTTCTTCCCCCCTTTGCTTCTACTGGTTACTTTTAAATCCTGAAATCCTGATTGTTATTGTGTAAATTTATATCATCACGTGTGTCAGTGTATTGTAGCTCAAAAACTTGTGTATCTGTATCATCAGCATTCCTTTTTCGTCTTGGCCCTTCATTCGTTGCTGCTGAATCTTGGTATCTTGACAAGCATTATATGTAATAAAATCTTGTAACTTTCGTTATACTTGTCTATGTGCTGCCATTCTTCCATGTTTTCTTCTCTTACGTTTTGAAATCCCTAAACTCCAGAAGTGATATTATATCATAAATAATATATAAGTAAAATCGATATTATATCATAAATGGTGGTTTCGGTCCCTGAATCCGCTGCGTTGAAAAATAGATAAAAATCAAATTTTGGCAAATGGTTGCTTCTTTGGGAAGGGAGCTAGCAATGCAGCTTTGTGAAGTCCCTTTTTCCTTTTATTCTTATTATATGTGAACAGGACCGCTCCTAGCGAGGGTGCAGTGCATAAAAGTGCGTGGGCAGCAAAAATCAGGGACGGCCGGACTTTCGCAATATCACGCCTAAATATTTTAAATTCATATTAAGTACTTGCCATATGTAAGTACTTTTTATACAGTTTGTCATATGCAAATATTTAGCAAGTATGAAATAAATATTTTATTAATCATTGAGCGCCTCTTTTTTAAAAAACTTTGGGGGCGGCAATCTTAGAAAAGTACACAGGCCACCAGTGGCCTAGTAATTGCTCTGTATGTGAAGCTAATTACTTTGATTTCTATATGACAAGTAATATAAAATTTTTTTAATTTGCTTTATATGAAAATGTGGGATTTATTCAAGTTATGTAAATGAAGAATTATTTGACAGAAAATGGGAAAGGATTGGAAATGATTTTAGTTCAAATGATAAATTTTTTTAGGTAAAATAAAAAAATTAATCATTATAATACACACACACACACACACACACACAAAAAAAAAAAAAAAAAATTTAGCATTGGCAAAATCTTAGGGGAAGTAAACAATATCTGAAGTATATTTTTACACTGACTTAAAAACAGTACATACATTATATATATATAGAGAGAGAAATATGTTTCATGTTTTTTTGAAAAGAATGCTAATTTTAAATTCATAACCCTCTTTAACCTTTGATCAATGCATAATTCTATTGTATTAATTACATATGTATCTAGTGTGTCTTAGGTATTTATTACACATTTTCCACTCTGATATATGAATACAGTCTGGCTTAAGACAGTGAATGGAGAGAAACTGTGACAGGTAGAATGATCGAGAATCAGTACAGATGTAAAGGAGATGTACTAAATTTCTGAAAATAGCAAAATGTACTGTCTGGTATTTTAAAGTATATTTGGAGTTCAATTCAGAATGTACATCCTAACATACCTAATGATGCATAATGTATTCAGAACACTCTTTTAGAATGTCTTTATAATTTGACGGAATAGATATATTTAATATTGAAATAAAATATTAGCAATTATGAATGTGGTGTTCAGAACTGTACCTACTCATAATTGTTTGGCCTCACACAGTGCAATTACACTATTCAGATTTCGTGCTGAAAAGATCTATATTTGACTGGGATTTTATGATGTAACTGGATTCTGCTGGATTCAGCAATTGTTGCCGCCAAATATTTTTTTAAAGACATTAAATAATGAAGAATCTGCATAATTTATGCATGTTTCCATCAAATTTTGAATAACATAGTCCCCCACCCAAATATGGGCACCTGGAAGACTAAATCTTTAATTTCAAATTTTATTTTATTATCTCTTTCATCTTTTTTAAACTTTAATAAATTGAGTAAGAAACTCTAATTTCAAATTGAACAGTGCCAACTCTGTAGGGAATAAAGCATTTTAATCTCTAGGGCATGAGACTGTCTACCGGAAATTCTAAAATATGCTGTTTGTAAATATTTTTAGCCCAAATGCTCCCAAAAATTAATTTTCTTTTAAACAAATACACTGGTTATCATAAATTAAGAAAAAATCACAAAATTAGCGATAACTCCCTCAAAAATGAGCCAAACCGTGTAAAATTTGAATATGTTGCCAAGTAAAAGTAGCTGAGTAAACCTTCAATATGCAAATTAGTGGCACTGCACTCGGAATTCGTCATCTGCGGGGAGCATACAAGTCCATGTTTGAGAGTAAGCCCACATATTTCACTGTGATAGTGACATCAGAAATCTGAGATGGCCAATTCGTTTCAATGACCTCCAGGCATCATATGCCTGCAAAACTACGATGGAGAGCCACTGGGAGACTAGAGGCAGGACAAAGTAAAACAGAAGTGGCCAGATGGCTAAATGTGAGTCCTTCTGTGGTTCATAGACTTTGGAGGCAATTTCAGACCACAGATTCGGCATCTAGGAGGTTCAGCCAAGGACGGCCAACTGCTACGACGAGCACCGATGGCCGATATTTGACGTTATGTGCACGTAGGAATAGAACTGCTCTTAGATCCTCCCTTGCTGCAGCCACCGGAAGGTTCGTGTCAACGTCAACTGTGCGTAAAAGGCTTCACGAAGGTGGTCTGTATGCGAGGCGAACAACCATTTACGTTCTGCTCAAGTCACGCCATAGGAGGGACCGTTTGCAGTGGGCACGACCTCATGTCCACTGGACGCCTGAGCAATGGAGGGCTATTCTCTTTACGGGTGAGTCCAGGTTTAGCGTAGAACGCGAAAGTAGGCATTATTTGATATGGATAGAACCTAGAACCCGTTATAATCAGTCAAACATCCGTGAAAGAGATGCATACGGAAGAGGCAGTGTCTGTGTTTGGGATGGCATCTCTTTGGATGGACGCACAGACCTCCATGTCTTTCCAAGGGGAACCGTGAATGCTCAGGTTTATAGAGATGATATCCTTAATGTTTATGTGTGCCCATATGTCTGGGTAATAGGTAATGCTTTACCTATTGCCCAGACATATGGGCAACAACGCAAGACCACACAGGGCTCGCATCGTAGATGATTATCTTCAACAGGAAACAATTATGCGCATGGAGTGGCCAGCTCGATCCCCGGACTTGAATCATATCGAGCACGTTTGGAATGCTTTAGGGAGACGTCTAGTTGCTCTCAATCCGCCTCCTCAGACCCTTGCCGCGCTTGCAACTGTTTTGCAAGAGCACTGGCTCTCGCTTCCTATGAAACTGATAGACAGCATAATTGAAAGCATCAGACATCGCTGCATGTGCTGTATTACTTCTAGAAGCGATCAAATTCCATATTGAATTTACTTTTCCTATAGCAAACTGACACCTTCGATTTGTTCATTTTATATATCTGCTAATTTCTATACTACCATATTTGTCTGGTAATTTCTTTTTATGTTATTTGATACCTTACTATGTGTTGTAGATTGTTAAGTTTCATAAAGTTCTACATGTAACGTTTTCAGTAATCGTGATTTTTGTGATTTTTCCTTAATTTATGATAAACAGTGTACTATATTCTGATAAATTAGAAGGGCTTCTTGAGTTCTGAAGGAACTGGATAAACTCTCATATATCATAGAATTGTATGATAATTTTTACTCAAGAATGAGACTTTCCAGAATCTTTTACCCTCATTTGGAATTTCCATAAAATAACAGTACCTTTAACTGCGACCTTAATATATTTTTAGTGATATAGTTTACATTAGTTTTCAGGCATATTAGTGCACAGAAAGTGCATGCCTAAATTGAAGTTCCTCAACTAGATGTGGTGGTTATAATTAGCAGTAGATGTACAGTTAATATGTACAGTAATTAGCTAGGTGATTTTTTTCAGCATTTTAATAGCATAATTGTGCGAGGACAGCAAGGGGGCACTCAAAATACGTAGTGAGCTGAGAGTCCTCTCAAGAGGTTGATGGTAGGGGAAGAGGAGTGGGAGTTTCTCGGACTGACCCATTGGAAAATTGAAAATTGGTGCAATAACTAAAGAGTTAACTAGATTCATCAATACCTCCATCACCTATGGTACTGCAGAGGTGCTAGCCTAGCCATCCTTGCTTCTCATTCTGTAATGTCATTTGCAAAATACTTACTTATAAGACCTTACCAACTTTTAGAATAAAAATATAACAAGAAAAAGGACTTTTTCTTTCTTCTTTTTTAAAAAATAATTTAGTTTTGCCTCTGAGATAATATTCTCAATGACAATTGTATTTTCCTAAACAATCGGTAATGCACTGTTTTACTGTAGAGTAGAAAAATATGGACAGTTTTCAATTTAAAAAAAAAGAAATCAGAATTTTGTTTTTAAAGATGTCATAATTTCTGGATTTCATAAATCGTGAGCCCACAGAAATACAACTGCATTCCTGAAATAATTGAAAAGACAGAAATTTTCATTTATTTTTGTAATATAAGAATTTCTTGTAATGTAATTTTGAACAGTTCTCTAGTACAACTGTTTTTTTAAAACAAATAAAAACTAAGCTATGTTTTCTTGCAGAACAACTTTTTATTTTATACTAGACACTAGCTGTGAACTATAAAGTAACTGCAACACACTGTACATAACATATATTTTCATATGTTAACATCAAAATTAATAGAATGCAAGAATTTTTCGTACAAGAAAATCTGGATTTCGTATGCAAGAAAGTCTGGAAGTGTACCATAAAATCATACAAGAGTTAGGAGTCGGTCAAGACAGTTGGAAAATCGGTTTCTGAAGCGGTATTGAATTCCTTTATTTCTATCATCTGAAACAGCCATCAGAATTCCAAGTCCCATGACAATATTGGAGAAAAAGGAGATAATGTTGCTTTTCCTAAAAAAAAAAAAAAAGTTTAAAAAAATTTTAATAAATTCTTTAATAAAACATTTATCTTTATAATCGTGTTTGTAAAAAATCTGAAGAACGTGATTATAATATGCTCATTATTATTCAACTGCTATTTAACTAAAATCTGAATATTTGTTCTTCAGCATGTAGTAATGGCTCATTTATTGTGCATCATTATATAAATACACAGAAGCTATCTGCTTACAGGAAGAGATCTTTTTGTGAAGGACTTATAATATTATTAATTTTTTTTAAATGCCTGTATTTGTGCTGCATCATGCAGCTATTCAAATTCCAGGAATCAAATCCAATATAATCCTATGTAAGAATTTGAAAAGAACTCAACTAGAGTTTTACTATCATTTTTAATTCTCAAGCCCAAGTGGTGACAGCATGATTTGACCGTCTACTACGGGGATTCTCGGTCTTTTTCTTGCATCATCCCCTTTTACATTTTTCTTTATAATATTGAGTATACAACATAATTACACATAAATGACTTAAAGATAGCAATTAGATTAAGAATGTGAATAAAAGTTTTGAAAAATTGGTTTATTGATGGTTTGTTAAATTTATGTTTAATTATTTATCATATTATTATTTTTTTATTTTACAAGCAAACAAGTTTTCAGATTTCACGAAAGTTCGATCTTAATTAATGTGATGACTCTGCTTAATCACATCTAATAATTTTTGAATCACATCTTCAAAATATTCAACAAGTTTCTTATTTTTCATTCCAGGTTTGGGTTCTTCGTATTTTTTTACTGTGTTTTCTTATGCTGTTGTGCTTTACTTTCTTATATTGCACTTATTGCATTAAAATCTGTGACTTTAAAAACTAATTTTTATATTATTGATTTAAAAATATATTAAATATTTTTAATAAATATATCTTCTAGTTTAATAATAAATAAAATATTTTAAATATCTTTAATGTGTTTTTCCTTTATATTTATTTTTTGATGTTTTTCCTAGGCCCTTCGGTACCGCAGTAGACTCCTCCAGTCACTATACCACTTGGGCGGCTTCCTTGCTGTATGATACAACTTTATAACAATAAGCAATTAGTTATCAATTTTATAAATAACTTTTTTTATAATAAATGGGATCTTGATTATGCCAAAGAACTGCGGTTGCAAATTCAGTTATCGACCGCTTCATTATCATTGGCCTCTTTCCAAATTTCATCGATTCCCATATAGTCAGTGCTGATCCTGCTGAGAGACCTTGATCTACTAATTTATCAACCTTTTGTATGCGCGATCTGAAATCTACTGATGAGCAGAAACAGCAACAAAAGCTAAGATTTGTTTTTCAGTCAAAAGTTTCGTAAGGGGGAAGTATGGAATCTAGAAATCCCTTTGGAGAGACTGAAAATAATTAACATGTACGCAAGATTTAAGGATTCTATGAAAACAATGATCAGAAAAAAAAAAAAATTACAAATCTCTATTTATTTTTATTTTAGAAAACAAATGCAGAATAGAAAATATTTTGTAACTGCATCAATATAAAAAACTCTCTATCAATGCCTAAAACTAGAAGATAATCTACATAGTCAATACACGAGGTATTAGGAGGTGCTATATATAGAGAGAAGCGAATACATTTGTTTCACATGCTGTTATACAAGGTGCATAATCGTCAGCATCAAAGATAATTTTATAAAGCTTGTTTAGAACTATCCACGTTAATGACAAATACAGGCCCAGTTGATGCTGATTTTACGGTAGCATACATTAGATTATAACAGGATTTGTTGGAAGACAAGTTGTCAGATTCTTTCTCCTAAGTCTTACAGGCCAAAAGTAGAGTTTTATAGAAGTCGAATGATCGTAGATCTGGTATACTTGGAGGCGCAATGAATTCTCCTTCATGACCTATGCTGTGTCCTAGAAACTTATATTAAAACACCTTTTTGAAAGGTAGAAATACTTCAGCTCGCATCATCAGACCTAATATTTACAGATGTGTAGTCTCAGCACACGCTGAAAGTGGCATACAAAGTTATTATTTCGTTGTATTTAGATGTAGTGTACAGCTGTTGTTCAGCTGATTTATTCTTATCTTTGTTCTGAGGATTTCTTTGCTATTCATTTAAATGAACGAATTGTAATGGAATTAGATTATTTATAGACTAAACTCCTCAAAGCATTAAATATTGTCTAAAATTATCCTGCCAAATAACTTTTGGGAAAAGGGTTTTAGTAAAAGGGTAATGTTTATTACGAGACGAGACCAAGTTGCTGCAAATTGAGACGAATTACATAGAGATGGTGTATACCACTGTTTATATGTGAAAACTGGGAAGGAGCAACGTCCAATAGCAATTCATATCACTGTTTAATAATTTTATGCATTTATTTTAATTTACAAAACTTTTTCTTATCTTTTTCACGAATTACATTTCTTCTTAACAGTCGTAGCTTATTAGATATTTAGTAATGAAAATGTTTTAAATTTTTTTTTTTTTTTTTTGGTAAACATTTATGTGAAAAACTGAAAAAAAACTGAAGTTTTCATCGAAGCTTCAATTCTTGTGCAAGGTACCATCCAAGATGTTTTCTTTCTTTCTTTCTTTCTTTCTCCTTTCTATTTTATTTATTTATTTATTTATTTATTTATTTTTTTATTTTATTTTTTTTTTTTTTTGATTACACTGTATTTTGCATGTAACTAAATTAATCCTGTTACTGTACAATTATGCTTAGAATTTTAAACTTATGAAGCAAAATAGTAGGATTTACAATGAGATAAAATCTTACCTTAAAATTATAGATTCAAACCAGCGTGTCTGGGGTTCGTTATCAGTGACTGATAGGAACTGATTCACAGGCGGACTCTTATTCTAAACAAAAGTTAAATAAAATATAATTAAATATTGCATATATTTTATATGTTTGTAAATAACACACTAATTGCACAGGCTCTTCAAAATAAGTTTTATTTCCTTAAATATTGATCTTAAACTCATACTTTCAACCGCAAAATGCAAACTTTGGGAAAAATATCTGAATGCTAAGGAAAGGGACAGGAGGCAGGAATTAGTAATATATAGGATTATTTATGAGATCTCCGTGTATTATTACCTTACATTTAGTGATATTTATTATATATATTTATTATTTAGCGATGGGGGAGCGAACTTTATATACAAAAACCTTTGGGATATTCAAGATTATCAATTTTCAAAATCATAGTTGATTAAAATTCAAGAAATTTTAAAATAAATTTAGGTAGCATTTGAAAATCACTCATTTTGCGATTGCCCTGACATTTACGTTCATAAATTAAGGGTCGGAGGTAAAACTCAAGTTTTCAAAAGTGGAAATTTATTGCGGGCATCGATTAGGAGATAGATATGTATGATTGGTTAATTATACAAATGTGTGGAAAATTACTTGATAGCGGGAGATTTGGGAATGGTGACAAAAGATGAAGCAGGAGGGTTTGGATAGAATTTATCTGCATATTTTCGTTTCGTATTATTGGGCAAATCACATAACATCATGAAGGAGTTGCATGAATAATTGTTGCTATGGCAGAATAATGGAATCGTTCAAACTCATTTGCAATGGTCATTTAGCTATCTTATCGCCGAGAGTTTTTCCCGTGATACACAACAAGAAGCAATTGAGAAGAAATCACACAAATAATCTAGCTCTATATAGTGTTCAGACGCGCGCCCTGGAGTTTAGAGCTGCAGCCAACCTCCGATAACCGATAGACTGTCCATTGCGAATATGACTTATGTATGACATGATACGAATGATTTGGAACTTGGCGGTGGCATAATAAATGCCTAGCGAAGAAACTTGTTAATACAGAAATGGCCGGATTTAAGATAATTTTGTTACATTCCTTCTTCTTAGTTTTAGTTCGAGTTAAAAAAAGTTTTGGTTTACAATTTGGTGATGGTCAAGATGTATATGCATTAAGCGTTACGTAGGATCGCATGATTAATTTGAATGGCGCAGTTTAGACTAATAGTGTTATTTTTAAGATAGAGAGAGGAAATCCCCAAATTAATATATATATATATGTAGTAGGGGAGTTGAAGATGCTAAATAACAGTTCCAACTTTGTTTTCCACACCACAGAACATTTAATAAAGATAATCAGAAAAGGTACAAATTAGATTAAATACAAGTGCCGTTTGATACAAAGAGGATTATGTATAGCTTTTACCAGTCTTATCACATAACCGATTAGTGCCTACTCGCATTTGCTGATGTATTAAACAGTACAGTCCAATTTACCACCTTCGCGTGGAAAACTACAGTTCCTTATTCTACACCTTCACGTGCAGCTCACCACCTTCGCGTGGGATAGCACAAGAGTCTCTCTGTCTATGTCATACTCATCTTTCACCTCGCTGCTGGCGCATCGGTGAGGCCCTCTGGTGGTTGTGTCGCACTTACGGATACTACATATATACATATTAGTACAGAAGAGGAAATTAAAAATGTTTTGCTAATGCTTTAAAGTAAATATGATACTGCAGTTCCAGAGTACACAAGTAACATCAAGTAAAAACAATAATACAATACTAAAGCATTTAAAGTTTACGCGAAAAAAATCTCCTGTAATAACTACTAAACAATTTAATCTACAAAAATAAAATTGGAAATAAGAATAGACTGAAAAATTTTAAAAAATAAATAAATAAAACTGAAAAACATAATTTTGTTCGCAAACAATCAAAAACATTTTAAAGACAAAGAAATAATATACAATGAATGGAATAAATTATCAATTAGCCAAATTCGAGGTTTCACACAGAGTTATCAAGGGAAAAGCATGAGAAAACTCCAGTTTAGCTAATACCATAAGCACATTTCTTCAAAGGAAACAATTGAGACTTAAAGCGGTAATTCATTAATAAAATTACTTAATTAAAAAAATCTTATTTTAGTAATGTCTCAATATGTCTCTTTTCCCGACGTGCTTGCAATTTAAATTAAAACGTATATATATATATATATATATATATATATATATATATATACGTTAAATATATACACCGTTCCCTAGATGGCAGAAATTAATACTGTTGAATGGCAAGTAGCTTTTAACAAATGATTAAGCATTTAGCAAATTGATAAGACAATTAGTAATAATCTGAAAAGTTGAAGTGATGAAAAGATGAGATCACTGTACGCTTACAACCCAGTAAATTATGTTATATTGCTATCTTTATGCAAGAGCAGTTCATTATTGATGATGATTATCATTTCAAATAGAGCCTAGCAATGGACTGACGCTTTGTTAGCAATTGTGTACCGTCTTGTTCTAAGCGGGAATGCATTTGGTGTTAAGTCATTCTGTCTGTTTCCCTCAAAACATCGCTGAGGTTGGATTGGATTATTCAATTATGGCAAAGCACACGAGGGCTATCTGCCTAAAGGGAGGGATGCCTTCGTGGGGGACGTTTTAAAGAAAAATGGCTCGTATACACGTTACACATGGGGGAAATCACGAAAACGCCCATGCAGCCAGCCCGTTCGCGGGATCCGTACCTCGGGCCGAACTACCAGTGTTCAGCGTCATTACCGCTCGGCCGCTGTTGGGCCCTCGCTGAGGTTGGAAAAAAGGTAGTTAAGTAATGATGTGGGATATGGTAACGTAGTGATTATACAGAGTTACTGGTAATGGGAAAGAGGTCGTGACGCTCAGCGTTATTGTAAGGATATTATTGCACCTCAACAAGGAATTTTCCAAGTCTTCTCGAGAATGCATTCATTTTAGAAATGATAAAAACCCTTCGTCATCAGGCATCCTGTGATGATAACATGCTGCTGCAAAACAAGTAAATTAAATGATTTGATTAGCTTGAATGCTGTAGAACATGGTTACCCCATTCAGCGCAATAAAAGATCTTGATAGGGTGCTAAAATATGGATGGCGATATCTTTCTCAAAATCTTTTGAATAGGAAGAGATTTTCTTTTCGCAAGTTATTATAAAATTAATATTTTGTGAAAATTTGAACTTGACGTCAATGAAGTTGTTACCTGTCATTACTAAATTTTTGGAGTGAACGATAAGGACTATGCGATCATACATGCTATGAAACATGGAATATTTAGGATGTTGAGTGAGTATAAAACTTCACACCTAAACATTTTCTAAAAAAATTAGTGCAGTGAGTGAAGGCAAGAAGAGATTAGAGAAACAGGAAAAAGATAGTCTTTAAAATATAAATATAATTACAGATTACTATTGGATGTACACAGCGATGTATCACATAAGAGGAAAAGAAGCAAACGTGAAGACAGTGAGAAGTGTTTGACTAAAACTTTTCCCTTAAAAACTGTATTTTATTCCATAAGCATACCCGAGAGTTTGTGAAATGTTAGCAGAGGGGAAGGATAAATATTTACTTCAAGTTGTGAAACATTAACACAAAGGAAGAATAAATACTTACCTCAAGTTGTAAGAATCGCACCTTGACTTGGTTACAGAAGAAGAATTAGTTGTATGGGGCACTAGTTTTATACTCATCTTTCAATCTATTTTAGTATTTAGATTAAAAATTACTAATATTTTTCTAACTATTATTACATTTATATAAATTTAATCACCTTTTACTTTCTTTTTCTGCAGTTCTATGTGTCTTCTTTCGGAACACCTTTTAATACCTATACAATAGACGCCCCTTAATGTAATTGCGATTAATGTTATCATTCGGATATTGTTATTGATTAGCCTATGCCCCTCACGTTTTTATACGAAAAGATGGAAAATATATCGCTGATTGTGATCAGCAATTCGGTTAATATGATCAAACTATTATAGAAAATTTTTAAATGTAAAAGAAAAAATTAAATTAAAGTAATGTCACCAAATGAAGGATAAATTTGCCGAATAAGGTCAAAATAGTTTACAAAATTGCCAAGTTACTGAGAAATGTCGCCATATGAAAAGTTAAGTTGCCATATAACTTAATTTCGGTTTTAGTCATTCATTAAAAGTTTGACAAAAATGCAACCCTGGTCTGACGTAGATTTTGAAGGTGATCTGACCCAAGCCTTTTTTCTTCAAGGAGTAAAAAAAAATCTACAGAATTTTTCTTTTCTCTTAAAAAAAAAATCCTGACACAAACTAAGATTGCTTTTTTGCTTAAACTAAAATTTTGCATTGACATGCTCTCTTCCAATGAGGGATGCCTTCCGAATATTAAGATTAGGAGTACTTGCATCGGTCAAATAATTTCCAGAAACGTTAGGAACAGTTCGTAAATGAACTTTTGCATCAAAGGACATTAATGAGCAGTTCATGAACAAACATTTGCATTTTTAAAAATTAAAATGCTGTGAAAATACTTATTAAATGTTTCTTGTTATTTTTGTATTAAAATAATGAAATTCAATTGCTAGAAGGATATTCTTGTTCATCGCTTAATAATATAATTCGATCATTATTATAAAAATAGGTATGGATAACTTAATCACATTAAAGGCGTCTACGGTAATCACATGTATTTTTAGGGTATGTTGTTATTTTAATGTGCACAGAATACTTTCCAAATTTTGGGGGGGGGGCTTATTTTACTTTATACTGAAAAATACTCAGGATCAGGCAAAATTTCTTCTAACAAATGAAGCACTCCGATGAAGGCAGATTAGAAAGTGAATTTGAAATACCTTTCCATTTACACCGTCTTCTAAATAACTTTGAAAGGTATACTTATATACAGGGTGTATCAGTACAGCGTTGGCCAACTTTCAGGAGAGATAGAGTATACCTAGAGGATGGAAGTCACATAGGAATGCTTGGTCGGAAACGCTTTCCTAGCGCGGTAGTGACGACATAAAAAACAAAAAAGGAAGGACACAAAACATGTTTTATTATGTTTTGTGTAGCAGGTCCGGGTCGTAATTTTGACTAATTTCTTTGATGATGATCGTTGTCTCTTTAAGTTGTTTTTTCTTTGTTTGTGTTATACTCCGAATAATAAACATGTTTTCTCACCCTGTTCGTGTCCATTCTTTATTGACATTTGTGTCGTCACTATCGCGCCAGGAAAGCGTTTCCGACCATGCATTCCTATAGGATTTCCCATCATCTAGGTGTACTCTATCTCTCCTGAAAGTTTGTCAATTCTGTACTGATACACCCTGTGTAGAGTCACTGCATAATGTGCTCACTTATATATTCAAAACTCCTTCTAGCTGGAACAGTTTTTATTCCAGCTCCTCGTCTTCCGTGAAATTATATAGCATTTTATATTCTTTAAAAGTGCTTTCTATTGAAACATATATATAGTATTTTCTACTTTTTGGGAAGACATGATTTTTTTATTATATTATTCTTTACTGAATTGAACAGGTTATGCAAGAATTAAAAAATAAGTTAACATTAAGAGGTGAACCTAAATTACAATAAAAAAATGTGCGTAGTGGGTAAAACATTAAGATGATTTCAGATTCAACACTTCTGAAAATTGTAAATTCAGTCTAAATTAAAGCAAAACATTTTCACTAAATAATAATATAAAACTTTTGCAATTTTGCAGTCTTATTAAACATTAAGTGCACATGCGACTTGTATTAAGTGCTAATTTTAATATTTTGAATGCATCTAGTTTTGATTTACAATGCACTTTTTGATAATTGAGAAAGGTGATTCTCTACAAATTTAGTTACATAGCTTAAATTCTAAGATACATTACTTATATTATAAAGTTGAACTGAGTACTTACTGGTGACAAATTATACATAACATTATTACAGAACTGAATTAATGTAACTTACTTCAGGCAAACTTCTAACTCTGGAAGACTTCGTTGAAGAGCGTGAAACTGAAAGAATACTAGATTTCATATGTGGTCTAAAGATGTTTTTTCCTTCGTTGTGGCTGAAATTCGATTTGAACGATATACAGCTGGCAATATTATGCACAGGCAGCTCGATGAAACATTCGTGTAAAGGCGAGGTTTTAGTAGAATCAGTTATAGCTTTCGATAACTTTATATTTCTGTTCTTCTGGCTTTTTGAAAAGGAAGTTCCAAAATAATTAGATTCGAATGGGGTATATCCTTTAGTTAATCTAATGCTTTTATTTTTCATTCTGAATACTTTGTTTCTTCGTTGACTAACTGGAAAGGAGAAGTATGATGACCTAGTTCGTATATTTACAGTTTGTGTAGGGGATGCGTGGAAATGGTGAAACATTGTCCTTGCGTAATGATGTGAATGGACATCGTTGACAATTCTAATTTGACTGCTTGCACCATTAGAAGTACGTAATATTCTGAATTTCTGTTTCGAATTTCCTAAGATGGAAAAAATATTATAATTATGAGAATCCGGCTGGTGTGTATTATTCTGAACATCAGCAAAAGTAATAGGCTTAAAATAATTTTGTTGTTCATAAAATGCTCGAGAAACTACTGTTTCTGTGAATGAAGAATTTTCAAATGAATCTACTTTGTAGCAACGGGTGATATCTTTCTCACTTAAATAAAATTTTCCTGAAAACGTACTTTTAAATTGAAGTTTGTAATTATTTATTATAGTTCCAGAAATTGAAAGATCCTTTTCCATTAAAACTGTAGCTTGCTGTATTAATGATACTTTTCTGTAACCTTCAGTTCGAAGACTTGAAAATCTGCTTCTTTCCAAGCTGATTGTACTAACAAACTGATTTGAAAAGCGATTGTTGGTCAGAGACACCTTTCGTACGGAGTTTTTAATTCGTTTGTGAGATCTTATTTCTGAATGTAGGCGAGTATCAGAATACCTAGAATACCTTTGAGTGGTGAACTGTGCTTCAGATACATCCCGCATATCATTTCGTTTGATTATTGTAGAGCTTCTCCCAGATCTTGAATTTTCTCTTCTACTAATTTGCAAGTTACGTGATTGTCTGTAAAGCAGTCGTTTGTTTTTAATCATTGTTGTGCGATGCGTCTGAACATCCAGCTTCTGTTCTCTAAATAAAAGTTTTCTAATTGCAGTAAAATCTTTATCCTTTTGATATATTTGCTTTATAGGTGAAGCTATATATTTCTCTATTCGTACTTTAGAAACTGAAATTTCACGCTGTTGTCTTTGTTTCCTATCGCCGTTCACTGAAATTCTCATTAGCTGCATTTGTTCAGAAGGAAAGTTTTTATTGTTTTCTACAGTCATTCTGCTTATTTTTTCATTGCTCATTACGACTGTTTTTTGAGCGTCGATTACTTCGTCCATGCTGTTTCCAAACCTCAAGCTTCTTTCTTTTCTTAAAAATTCTCTACTTATGCTAATGAAGATTTTTCTTGTATTTCTATAAATTTTTCTTTTATTCATGTTTTTATCTTGAATCTTCGGATAGTCTTTTCTACGAAGAACACCTATTCTGTTTCCCAATCTTTTGTTTTCACGAGTTTCCAAGTGATTTCTTGATGTCCGTCGGTCGTGGCCGGCATATCGGCTTTCTAGGAACTTTCCTCTAAAACCTCTCCCATTTCGGCAGTTCAGAATGACTCTATCCAAATTCTGGAAGAGTTTAATTTCCACATTATTAGGTCTTATTCTTTCAAATTTTCGAATTCCGAAATCATTTGTTGATGTCCATCGTTCTTGGTTGGCATATCGTTCTTCTAGGGGCATTTCTCGAAATCTTTTCCCATTTTGGCGACTCAGAATAGTTTTATAGACATTCCGGAATTTTTTTAGATTATTGTCGTTTTCTATATTATTATTGATGAACAGTCTTTCATTTGGCCCATTTTGGATTTTTACCTCTTCTTGGGAAGATTTGACTGTTCTTCTTGAAGTACCTGCGTAGTATTCTCTTCTTTCGTTTCTCCTCAAGATATTTGATCTCAATTTCTTAGATGAACGAACGGCATGTAAAGCATCAACATTGTTATCTCTTCTCTTTCTAATATGATCAAAGGTCTTATCAAATGTTACGTCATCAAGAGGACGAGGATCATTAATGGTTTCCCTGGTGTGTTCATTTCTGAAATTCTTGAAATTTCTTTGTGCTTGTTTATCAGCTACATGTAACCTTCCTCTAGGCATCTGTTTTACATGCGCTGTTTCATCATTTTGACTAGTCGTGAATAAGCTTTTGGATTCCTTTACATATCCAGAATATTTACCAGTTTTATCGTTCAAATATCTTTGTGAAGTAAAACTAATAGTATTTTCCATCTTTCTTGAATATAAGCCTGACGTTTTTCTAAAATGTTGAATACGAAGATTTCTGTTTAGATCTATCTTCTGGACTCCAAAGTTTTGTCTCCTTCTGGTAGTCCTAATTTCGTCACCACTCTTGATATTCCATCGCTGCTGATCATTCTGCCGTCTGTTTGATCTAGAGTGAAGTATTCTTTGATATCTCCGACCAGTCTGGTGACCGAGATCAGTTTCTTTCCTGTGTTTATCCTGCAGAACATTGTTCTCCATATTATTATTCGAAATTCGCGAATTATTGTCACGTCTTGTATTTCTTCTCAATTCATCACTTAAACTCTTTCTTCTGTAATGCTGAGTTGAAAAGTTTTCTTCTGAACTTGATTTTCGAGTCGTGGAAAATCTTTGAGTTGCACTGTGTCTAACCGAGAAGATGCTTCGAGAATCACGCTTCAGTATGTTAATAGATCTTTTTTTAAATATTGCTGCTATGCTTTCTGTAACCACCTTTTTCCTAATTGTTGATACTTCAAATTCCTTGCCTTGAGGGATCCTTTCTTTATTTTCATAAACAGGGTTTCTATTAATACTTTTTCCATCAGGTGTAACGATTAGATGTGACAAATTTATTCTTCTGTCACTATTTCGGGCACCATCCCGAGACCTTAGTGAACTTTTACTGATCTGACTGTTTCTCCTATTATTTATTCTTAAATTAACTTTAGCCATACCACTTGCATGAATTCGGAAAATACTGTTTCTTTGTGAAGAGGGTGAAAAGAACTCAAATGAATAAAGCCTGGCTTCTGATTGCTTAATATCCATTGGAGTAGTTTTCATTATCATCTGTTTAGTATCTTTCATTTTTCTAGCACTAATCATATAGAATTTTCTGTCAGAAATAACCTGCTTTCCTTGGACTTGTCGTAAATCCTGTCTACGTACCAGTGATTTTCTGTGGTTATCAAAAGAAGTTAGAGATCTGCTTTGGAGGCTGTTATCAATAATCATCTTTGTCCTTACATTTCTAATACCATCGCTTTTCGGTTGTTTACTTCTGATCAATAGCCTCCTCCCATTTATCTGAACTGCTGTGTTTTTGGTCTTTCGAAATAATCCATTTCTTTTCAAATTTGCTGTATCCATTTTCTTCTCAAAAAGTGGGGTTTCTTTTCCGTAATTTGTTTCCTTTGGAACATCAGACTTTTGGGAGCCTAACCTAAAAGTCGGACTTACAGCCATGTCTTTCGCTCGAAGCACTCTATAATCAACTCGTGTCCTAAAAGTGACAAAACTGTTTCTGAAATCTGTAACATCATTCAACGTTTCTGGACTGCTGTTCCTTATATCTAACGTTCTATGCCGTATAACTTCCAGAAAAGGGGACTTGACCGATAAGCCGTTTCTATTTCTCGTATTCCAAGTCGAGCTTCTTGATTCAAGTTTATAGAAAGAGTCACTTTTTGCAAGTTGGGATACGAACAGCAGTATTACCAACCATTTTAGTAGACTGCTTTTTACCCTCATAGCGAGCCTGAAATTTAAAAAAAAATGATTTAAATAAATTCTTCCTTAAAGCAGAATAACAAAAAAATAATTTTAAGGCTATTTTCCATATAATTTATTTAAGCGTTCCAGTGTAAAATGCCAAATACAAAGTAAGAATCTCAAATGTGACAAGAATTGCTGTTTATGGTATTTTTTTAATTTATTATTACGAAAGTAAACGTAATAAGTACGGTCAGTACCCGATTAACCACATTGGGAAGTATCTGAGCTTTGTCAAAAGAAATCATCAGAATAAAAGAAATTTTACTAGAGACATGCAAAAAGGAGAAGGTAATAAGTGAGATAATAACAGTGATAGCAGATGGTGCCATAATATTTAGGAATTATACTTATCAAAAACAGTGTGCCATTTAACTGTATATGTGATCAAAAATATATAAATATTGTTAAATAACTTATTGAAAAAAAATTTCTAAATCACAAAAACAAAACGTGCACAGCTATTAATCCTCTGTCTCATTAGCTATTAATCTCATTGACTGCTATAAAAAAAACAAGAGTAATATGGGGGGAGGAGTCTTTTTTCCGTTTGATTTTTAAGTGTATTCTCCTTATTTTTAATGTTTATCTAATTTACATGATCGAATAAATTTATTCTCCTAATTAAAGTGCTCAAAAATAGAGATAAATAGTTGACTGTATTTTTGTTAATTATAATGCAGGTTATTTCTCTTTCCTCCATTTGCTTTTAAGTGCTATCGAATTAACTGTGATTTTTGGCTTAACCTTAAATGTCCTATCTGGCATTACCCCGCCCAGTCAGATACTGGAATTACTCTGATCAATAGAAAGTGGAAGATAGGGAAGAAGGTATACGTTGGTTGTTAAAATCTTTTTAAGGAAATGTCGGGATATCTTGAGTAACGAACATTTGGGTCCTGCTACATTAGTTTGTACTGACAGCTTTTCTTTCGTCTGAAATTGTTGTATTTCTCTCTTCTATTAACCTTTTTTCTTGTAATTGAATTTGTGATTTATGTTTACGACATTCTTTCCTCTGAATAGCTTGTTTCTGAAATAAAATGACTACGAGCATAATTGACAATATAAAGAGAAATCGAAGCTAAGTACATTGGCTAAGTACGAGGCTAGTAAGAATAGTAAATAACCAAAATCTGCGATTATTTCTCATTTCTCCTCATAAAAGTTTAATTTTGAAGTCTTGTTTTAATTTCATAAATTACCTATTTTAATTTTAAATTAAGTATGTTTTGTGCATCTAAGCAACAAAATTGCCTCTGAAAATACTTGCATAAAAACGAATCTGACATCCTTGTAAATGTCAAAATAACTATAGTATCAGCAAACTATGGTACAAAACTGAGACGCCCTCTATTTTTGCGCAGCCTTCGTTTTCATTTCAAAATTGAATTCGCCATTCCTAAAAAAGGTAAGAAACATTTGACATCCACATAACGCTGAATTGCGTATGTTTGTTTCACATTGCAAAGTTAAACATAACCGTCTTTTACCGTGGCGACGCTTCTGTAAGCATAGGTGATATTAGTACTGAATAGGTTACCACCAAGTACTATTTTATCTGTCATATCCGTTTTTAGAGAATATCAGGCTTCTTCAGAACCGATATGTGAAATATCGGTTCTAGTGCAGAATAGGATTTCCTATGATTTGGCGCTAAATACAGACGCTGCTACTAGTTTTTTGGTAACTCAGAATCTACTCTGTTTTTCAAATGTTATGGCAGTCATTTTATTATAACGTGCAAGTGTTTTTCTTTAGTTTAATCTGATTGGAACTTCTTAGTTTAGTGATCGAAGGTTACATATGTGATTACGTATTTTGAATTATTGGAATTGGAATTACCGTTAATTGACCTTTTCAGTTGCTGGCTAATTTTAATTGATCGTTGTCTCATCACTTCCACGAAAAGTTACCGTATGACAAGACAAATGCGCATTCCCCACCCCTATGATTTAGAGCGAAAGGGTAAGAAAGTTGTAACTGATTAGTGCATGAATGAAGGTTTAATTAATTCTCGCTATGAATCTTAAGTTAGTACGAACGATATGCATCTGGTTGAGCTTAAAGATCAATCGGATGGCTATGGGTGTGTTTGTCGCGAGAAAGTTCTCGAAACAGGCGCTCATACAAACACCATTGAAGGCATGTGGAGCCACATTAAGGGGCTCCACATTTCGTAAGCGGTGTCTTCGGCAGTCGTCGAACGACATTTTGAATTCCTACTTTGCGGAGTTTATATGTAGCGTCACCAATACCGGGATCAGGAGAAAGAGGATCAATTCCAGAACTATATGATTTGTATTTTGTACGTGCATCAGTCATCTGACGATGACGATGAGACGTAGCCAAGAATACACAAGATATGTACTTTTGTTATTTTCGTAACATACATTGTTGGCGTTGTTTTGGTCAGTCATCTTGGAAACACTGTTTTTTGGTGCCATTCTTGGCTTCCTAAAAAATCATCAAAAATATTAAGATCACCCTATTGTAAACTTTCACCAAAACATCAACTGCGCTGTCGCCGATAATCTTGCATTTATTAGCTGGATGTGTTTGTCAGTGCATCAAAGGTTGATTTGGTTTATTTGATTATAGCAAAACACTCTCCGGCTATCTGCTCAAAGAGAGGGATGCCTTTGTGGAAGACTTTTTAACATTGCATCACAAGGAAACATTTGAGATGGATTCTGCTTTACAACATCTATAAAATGCATATTTTCGTGATTCTGTGGTTTTCCTATTTGGAATATACTTTAGTTTCTTATTGTAAAAACAACTGGTGACCAACTATAAAAGAGTTGATGCTTTTCAAAAATCTCTTTTGCTCAAATACTTATCATTTTATTTTATATAATTTCCTTTTTTTTAAGAACTTTGGGAGGGGATTGTGAGTTGGGTCTCTTTTTTATTAACTTTTATTTGCTAACAACTAGTTTAATGTTTATGATACTAAGCCAGACTTCGTGCTGCAGGCAATTAAAACATTTTCATCATATAAATTTAGATAAAAAACAATAAAAAATTAGCTAGTTTAAGCAATCATTTCTTCTTTTTATTATTATAAAGAAATTATTTTAAGTTACTATTGCGTATTAATTAGATACACAAGAGAAGATACCCGTGAAAGAGTACATGCTTTACTGCCTCTAAAAACAATTGTGATTTATCACATCTTGTTTGCATAGAACAACGTTCTTCAATAAAAACATTGTACTTAAAAGAAACAAATGAAATATTTTAACTATATATTTCATAATATTGTTATCAATTTTGTATTTAGATAGTTAATTTTAGTAGAATTATAATTAAAACTATTGCATTTCCCCGTGCAATGCAGAGCGAAAGACATTTTAAGAGAGATGCTATGCCGGAAAAGTAAGAATACAGGAGCACATGCATTTAAAATGATTAAATGGGTATCTCGGTAACTTGTATTAAAATTGAATAAATGTAATTGACCACGATGTTATCTGTAACAGTAATTCCATCATCTTATTGATTTTCAGTAATTTCGAGAAACAGAAAGTACTATAAATATCTCGCGACCGGTTTAAAAGCAATAAAAGCCGAAGAGAGAGCGTGTGAGTAAAATTGCTTAGTTACTGTTGTTGCGAGTTGTTTAGTTCCGCGATAACTGAGATTAGCTTTCTCTTTAGATGCGCTTTGTATTACGTTGTATTTTCTTTTTTAGTAGTTTCAAGTATAACTACTTATTACATCGCGTGATATTGTGAACATCTGTACAAAAATCTCTGAGGAAAATTCCAAAGTTCTGATATATTTTGTTTTGATAAGAATAAATTTTATTAACCCATTATTGGGCTTGTGCATTCAATCTATTATGAACCCGTACGCAAGCAACAATATTATATTATATTATGTTATATTACGTAGGTATATTATGATTACCAAAAAAGGTGACACTAAAAAATTTCATTTTAACAATAATCACAATTAATATAATTTTTTTTTCCAAAATCATATTTGAAGCAAACAAGAAAGAGCTGTAGAAATACTTAAAGAAATGCAAGCTTTATTGCAAAATAATAGCCATTTTATCACAACACATAATATATCTACGGTTTTTGTTTTTAGTACAATATTTAACAAATATTGTACTAAAAACAATTCACCTTTAATTATATATTTTGTTAGATTCCGAAAATCATGCTAACATACTCGATAAGTTAAAAATATTCATAAACTAAATATTATTCTTATATGTATTAATGATATACATAATGTATGTGGCGTATATAATACATATTTACATGTACTAATGGATTGATCTGATAATGGTGATAATCATAATAATAACTTTTAACTATTCCAAAAACCGTGGCACGCATAATGGGATGTCTTAAACACGTGAGCGACATTTCTGTCCGCATATATAGACGATTTAGAAAATTTAATATTGATATGAAAAATTTGATTTTTCGATACAAACCAAAATTTATAGTAAGATCGAAAATAATGTTTATTTTAGGATGTTTTCTTTTAATACAAATGTATTAAATAGAAATTTATTAGTTATAAAATAATGTATGGCTGGAAATAATAAGAGTAAGAAAAAACTTACATTTGAAAATTTTTTTCTTCCTTTTTATAGTTTCAAAGACTTCGGTTAGATCCTTAAAACTAATCTTATGTTAAAGCACATTCTTCTGCATTAAATTAGAAACAAGGCATTCAACCTTTCTTTTTTTCGTATATTTTTATTAGCTCAAAGGAGAGTTACCTCAGAAGGGCTATTAATTTCATTTTGTCATTTTGCTCCGATTCACTGCAAATACACATATCACTTTTCAAACTTTTGCCACCAAATATTATCGCCCTGTATTACATTTAAAGAAATTAAATAATGAAGAATCTGCAAAACTACATGTATATTTTTCGCACTGTGATGAAAAAACGGTAGCTAGAGCCATCAAATTTTGAATAACGTAATTCTCCACCGAATTTGGATATCTGGAAGACCAAATTTGTTTTATTTTCGATTTCATAGTTTGTAACACTTTAACGAATTTTTTATTAAGAAGCTTAACGATTTCAAAGCAAGCAATGGCAACACTGTACGGAAACAAAGACACATTTTTATCTCCAACTCGCGAGACTGTGTATCGGAAATTCTAAAGATAGGCTCATTTTAAAATTATATTGCGATATTGCTGTTGAACTGAATTTTATGGTTTAAGTGCGAAGAAAATGAAATTTAATAAATAAAGGTAGCATAGAGAACATGAAAAAAACGCTCTTTTTCGCGTAATGTAAAATCTGAAAGCTTTCAGATTAAAAAAAAAATAGACCTTTTTAACAGACGGCTGCAAAAATTAACACTTAAGTTCAGAAACCTACTATCTTTAATATTAACCATATGTATGAACCAAATGTCTACATTTGGAAAGGCATGCATATACTCATTGTATTTTCTCTACGATTGTTTTACATAGCTGAAAGTGTGACTGAATCTCATAATATAGACATTTTCTATTGTGTATTACGTTATAAATAAAACTAGAGAAATTGGTAATAAAAAAAATCAAGTACAGGGAAATTGGCCATCATATGCTCTGTGTTGGTATCAGTTAGCGTTTTATAATATTGGATATGCATTTTAATTTTACTTGATAATGAAGTAATACGATGTAGCTTATCGGTACCGAAAATGCATCTATCTGCTATTTAAATGCCAAATTTTCTCAGTTGTGAATGAGTTGTGACACGAAATTTATTCTCTAGTACTCGGATAAACTTCTGTTGTATCTCCATAATGGGATACTTTATTACTAATTCACTGCTGAGTTTGAATTAGTTTATAACTAATATCTAGCATCATTTCTATTTTCACGAGATTTTCTCCTGAAGTGATCTGTATGTATTCAAGTATGCAACCTGAGTTCTTATAATATAACTTACTCTATGAAAACTTTTCAAAATCTCTTTCTCAGAATTCTGCTCAGTAAGTTGTTCTGAAGAGTAAAATTTTGTGCAGTTTTTAAATTTAATGTTTGGTGCTCCATTTAGGCATTTTGCCGGTACATTTAAAAGCCAGACGAAGGCTGGACACGTAGCGGCTAGTTGCTTATAAAAAGGATTCTTTTTTATATGTAGAGTAAGCGCATCCGCTATCAGCTTCCCGATGAAAACATTATTGTTGGCGAACTGAGTGACGTTGGACATGGAGGAAAAGATTCTTAAATTACTAAATCTTGAAATAAATTCTTTCGTTTCATTAAAACTCAGATTCAAGCCCTATACCTAACGAATTTCCGTAATAAAGTTAACGAATTTCTGTAATAATTTATATATGGTTAGTACATAGTTTAATGAGAATGGCTGCAAATATTTCGATTTCATGGTTTTGTTCAAAAGATTTAATTGTAAAATATTTTAATCAGAAGATTTGGAATTGTTTCATTTTCTGTATTATTATTATTATAATGTTTCCTTATGATCGTAAAAGGAATTTAAACCACCTTTCAGTTTTATAAAGCTTTATATACTGTGTTATATTTTGATATTCCAAAGTTTGTAGTTACTAATAGAAAGCAAAAATTAATCCAAGAATTATACTTAATGTATTGCTTTCGATGATATAAAGTTTTAAAATATTTAAGCTTTCTTCTTGTTTCACAGACCAAGTATTGCTGAATATAATCTCTGGACTATTCCATTCTTCAGCCTTTGCGTTTTTCAGGTAAATAAATGTTCTGTCACATATCTAGGGACAAAAATTACAGATATCTTACCTAAGTATTAAAAAACTTAAATACGAAAGGAATATTATTCCATCGAATTTGTTCCTGACGATCTTACTCACGCTCCTCATAGCTTCAGTAATCTTTCGAAAACTACTGTATATTTGCTGTCTTGCTTAAAACTCGCATTATTTTAATGCCAAAAACTTTCACATATATGAAGAGGAAAATGTTGCTACTCAAAGTTTACATTTGTCATGATTACGAATGACATGCAAACACTGAAACTTGACGCTTAAGTTTCAAAGCACAATATTCTGCTCAGACTAATATTTGATTTCCATTCTTCTGAAAATTATTTCCTTCAACTTAACGTTTAAATGTATTCATAAGCGATTAACAACAAACTTAAGCTAATAATTTAGTAGAAGTATATTAAACCATCCTAGGCGGATGCTAAAATTGTATAATGAAACCTATTATGTTTTAAAAAACATGAATTGAAATAAAGAAGATCCCTTAATATTTCCCAGTTTTTTTATAATTTATTTACAGTAGATATAGCAATCATAAACGATATTCATAGAAGAACGTATATCTTAAGAAAATATTCATGTGATATAAATTCAAATTGGTTAAATTAAACTCATATAAAAGAAATTAGTATCTGAAAATACTTAGTTATTATATTTTGGTTCGTTTCTTGAGTTAGAAATCCCATTATAATTTTCCAATCTCTATAAGTTATTTCTCTACTCATAGATATGCTGTAAAACACTATGTTTAATAACATTGGTATACAAAAAAAATGAAAAATGTATTCAACAGATTATAAAGAGTTATAATACTATTATTATTCTTTAATTTAAAATTTTATTTTATTTATTTATGTGATACTGAAGACCTTGTATTAAAATTTTAACCCATTTCATATTCGAACATGAAAATTTTATATAGCTTTGATAATTATAGTATTTTTGACTATAAGTATTCGAAAATAAGTATAAATCCTATAAATGAAGTACGATCTCAGAATGCGAAGTTAATAAATAGACATATACAAGCACATGTAAGTCTAGTGATAAAACAATAAGTAAATAAATAAATTTTATTATAAATTAGCTTAAGTACAATAAATAAGGATATTTTTCTGAAAAATATATTTTGAGGTAAGAGAATTAAATACTTTACATTAGTTTATTAAACAGCAATGATTCAGAAATGAAAAGAAAAATTAAAAGCAACATTAAAACAGCAGACTTCTTAAATACACCTTTATACATTTTTGTTTTCGTCATCTTTTATCAAAACACATCTTTCAAAAATACTCTTCTTAAAATTTATTTCCAGTTTATCACAGATAAGTTTCAATTTGTAAAACTCATGATTTCAGGCAAGCTATTGTTATGATTTATTGATATACTAAAATGCTATTGTTATGATTTATTGATATACTAAAATGTGAAGTCTTTGAAAGGCTAAGAATGATAAATGAAGTAAAATTATTGAAAACATTAGTAAAAATAATAACTTAATAATTAAATAATAACTTTAGTAGTAATGAAGCAAAATTGTTGGATATGCTTTGACACAAAAAAATTTCGTGATCTTCGGAAGCGGATAAGTGCGTTTTTATCACAGTACGATGAATACTTTATTGTCATTATTACACCAATACATTAAATAATAATATTTTTTTTTAATTGCGTAGTCTTGTCTTGAGTTCTGAATTTCAGATCTGAAAATACTTTGAAAATTGGAAACATAATTTAACTACTCTGGGTTTTTGCACTTCTTAGTTATTCTTGCGAGAAAAAGGCTGAAATATGACGTCAGAGAGTTCGCATTTTTTAATTACAAAAGGATCTTTATCTTTGCCTTCTGATCGCATTAACTGATTATGTTACAGTTTTATTGTCAACGAAAATTTCTTTTTCCAAGTTATTGTTTGAAACAAATATTATCTTTATTTTACCTTTATTTACCTTATTCTTCTTATAGTGAAAAAGTCTCACAGAGTAATCTCATAAGCATCACAATGAAATTTTCAAAGTAGTTTCCAGCCGTTAGTAACAGTACTGAGAATATTATTTACTGTAGACTGCACATCGGTTATTTTTTTTTAAACAGAATATTATTATAATATTCTAAGCTATGTTAATTGGCCTTTTTTTCTTATTTATTAACCTTTCATCAGTTAATAAATAAAGGCAAAAACAGGAAATCAGGGAGTGGATTAGAATTTACTCTTAATGCCTAAGGATGATCCAAAGGAAAACAGACTATAAAATGAACTTTAAACAAAAAGAATTTATTTCTTATTGATGTGCTTAAAGTTATTATGCACTTTCATATGATTTGTGGAGAAAAGATTTTTTTTTTTATTTCCTTTTCCTCCGATAAATATTTACATCGAATTTATTCTTTCTTCTCGGAGTGAATTATGTTTCATACATTATAATATAACATTTTCAAATATTATTGGAGCTATTTCATGCCGAATTGACATGAAAATAATTCTGATGAGAATGTGATTTTAAATTAAAATATGATGATTAACAGTACTATTTTAAATGCAATTAATATTTATATTTAAAGTAAAAAAAAAATAAATAAAGGACGACTATCATTCTTGAATAATATTAAGAGATCTGCAGCGCAATTGTATTTATTGCTAACTAAATCCATAATGCAAATATTAAATCACAAAGATAGCTATAGCGTTCTTATATATAATTCGAAACTGGTAGTACAGTAAAACTGCTTGAATTCAATGCGTTTTTTTATCTGTTCCAAATATGAAAAGTTAATGTGTTATTATTCTAATTAAAGCTAGACATATGTTATTATTCTAAATAAATTATATTTTTATATACAGTTATAAAATTGCATTCATAAAACTCAAATCCATCAGAAAGGAGCGAAAAACATTTATTTGCATAGTAAGAATATTTAAAATAACATACCTTTCATGAAAGAAAGTAGTAAGGAATTCCTAAAGTCTCTCCAGCCGTCAGAAATACTCAAGATTCGGCGTCTGAAAGATTTTGCCTCTTATATACCTTCTAAGGTTAATAGCTCGCCCACACTTACTCGGTATTTAGTACTGGGTTAACTAATCATTATGCCTTTCCAGTAATCCTCAGACAAAATTTCCCCAAAATATTTTCTTATCTCGAGAAACAGGCATCAGGATTAGAACAACCGGGATTGGTTCCATTTATGTCCAAGACGAGTGATTCGGACACGAGACAGATTTTCGAATTGAACGCGCTGCGCGTCTGTTTATTGGCACAAGAGATAAAGGTGTTGACTAAGTCCAGCTTTTAATTGGAAAAAGGAAATTTTGCTTTAGGAAGATGAATTGATGCGACTGGGGTTTCTAAGAGACAGAAATAATTAAATAAGTTGTTGGAAAAGATTAACTAATTTAGAGAAGTCGATCTTAGTTATTTTGGGTAATATTTTCGATGATTTATAAAACTTATTACGATAGTTGCGTATAAAATTTATTATACGAATTTCTTACAGGAAAACAATATTTTATGTTGCGAAGTTGATATATAAAATCATGGTGTAGTGTAATTCGAGTAATTGTGTAATGTAATAGTAATAATAAACTTCTAAGGTATTTCTCCCGCCTTCCTAGCATGCCTTCGTGGTGTAGTGGTCAGCACACTGAGTCGGTATTTCAAAAGGTCAGTGGTTCGATTTCCGGCGAAGGGGGTTGCTATTTTTCATCTTTCCTGCTTCTAAACTAACTAATGTCTCTACAAACTTCCCTGAACCTCTTTCTTTACGGTAGTGTGCGTGTATGAGCTTGTATAGGTGTGTAAATATCTATATATAGAAAGTAATAAAAATTATTTACACTCATACATATCGTCACTGCTTCACAGATAGATGGGAAAGTATTTTCACAAAGTTAACTTCAAATAATTTCAAGACTCCTTTCATTTTAGGTCTTTAAACTTTAAAATGCATCCTCCATGATGTCAGCGAATCCTCCATTATGTCCATAAAGGCATTCTTCTCCTCAGGCAGATAGATATCCTTCGATGCATTACCATAATTGAATAAGTAAAGTAATCCTTTAAACCAAAGTAATCCTTTAAATTAAAAGCTTTTAACGTGCACCCTAGTTAACTTGCTGCACTAATTAAAGCACATATATATGTGAAGAATTTTTAATTGCTCAATGATATTATTACGAAATGCGGTAAAATAGCTTTCCCGCATACAACTTAGAGTTGCCAGAAAGTGGCAAAGAAAGGTAAGGCTTCCAGATTTTGCGCGAAATCCCCTATTTGGCGATATTTGGCAACAAAATTGGCGATATGCTATAGACTGGCGAGAACACTCTAGAACGAATTCTTACCGGTTTTCCCGAAAATGTTCTCAGAGTCATGTCAAAAGCTATATAAACCCTGCTTGTACGCGGAATATGTCGCGGAGTTTATCTTGAGAGTATGTTGAGTTCGGTAGTAGTGTCTTTAGTTCAGAGATTAGCTCGAGAGCGATCGACCGAGTCGGAAGTGTACTTTAATGCTTTGCTGTGAAGTCGTTTTCGCCGCCGTTATAGCCTGATAGCCTGAAGGCTGCATTGCTGATTGTTTCAGAGTATTTTTCGACGACTGTAAACGTGTCTCTAGAACTCTCTTGTGTAATACTGAGGAATAAATTATGTTTTTATTCTTCATGAAGTGTCGCCATCAATCACTCCAAATCCACGAACCCGTAGAATGCAACAATATGATTAAATGAAAGACAGGAGAAATACAACATACACATGCAAGCGTATCATTGGATTAATGTGTTTCATTAAACTATAATATTTAAAAAATATTAATGAAATCTATCGATTTGTTCGTACTGTAGAATTTTTATTTGTTGAATTCTCTAATTTAGTCTCCAGTTGCAAGTTTTCTTCTTTTTTTGTTTTCTATGATTAGGAGAGGAAAAATAATGTTACAAAGGGAAAACATCCCGCTGTGCTATTTTGGTAATTTAGTTCGAAAGTACACTTGTTAAAAACGCGTTTTCTTATAAATAGTTTGATTTTATTACATCCACAAAAGTTAAACCGCAACGTCATGAAAGACTTTGCATAGCCAAATATTTGGTTTGATTTATTTAGCTTATGTCAAAACACTCGAGGACTATCGGTTTAAGAGGAGGGATGGCTTCATAGAGACATTTTTAAAGAAAACTCCCTCAGATCATAGCGAAATGAAAATTTCTGAAGTATGGAACGCAATATTAGTAACCTGAATAATCACTAGTTAACAGCCAGAGAACGAGACAAGATCCTAAGTTACATAATCTTGAGTAATTAATGCATTTAGTTGGTCTGTGTTATTAATGCGTGTAATACGCAGCGAGATGTGAATACTATACAAGGATGTGAGACATCAGGAATAAAGAAATATTTTGGGGATATTCCGAATGAGGAATGGTATCTCAACGTACAAAACAGCGCTGGTACAACATATCGCACAGACCGACAGAGCTGGCGAACGTCTAATCGGAACGGTTTGTCATGACAGGTGGCATTTGAACTTGCTTTTGATTTTCAGCAGGTGTTTCTATGTCCTCTCAAATATGCAAAAGGTTACATGAAGTAAGGCTAATCTCACGGCAAGCAGCGAGAAGCGTATCATTAATCCTTCAGCATGGGGCTCTACCCTTGGTGTGGTATTATCAGCATTGGAAAGTTATCAGAGTACTGAACTTCCTTTTGCTCTCGGTATGATGTTTTGTTTTAATTAATTTATTGATCTTTCAATTGATTTATTATGTCATTTAATTCTGATGAATTTTTAAATTTTTATTATTAATTTACCTATTTTTATTAAATTTTTATGTTATTTGGTTTACCGTTTACTTACTTTCCATAAATTTCATTTAACTCATAAATAATGTTGAATTTATATATATATATATATATATATATTCTTTGCTCTGTCCAGGCCTAGATTTTGTGTTTTTACTGTTGAATTCCTTGCACTGTGAGTTATTTACTTACATCTGTAATCCTTGTGGAATAGTTCATGACAGGTGAGGAGTGTATCTCTTTTCTTAATTAAAAGAAAAACTGAGAGGCGAATGAGCGTGAGCAATAATTTCCGTCACCGAAAACTGAGAGTTACGATTTTTTTCACAATAATAAGATAACGGGATGCAATTTTGTTTTTCGTACACAGTAATAAAACTCAAATGGCGCAATTTTTTGTTTCTTTCTTCAGTGTTTCTCTAGAGTTCTGTGTTGGTGTTTGTCTAATAAGTGAAAAACCACTTTCACAAAGAATTTTATAAATATTCGACGAATAAAGACAGAATATTCCGTCTTTTTACCCATGAATTTAAATAAGTCGACTGATGTTTAGGGATGCGACGGGGGTGAGTAGAACCATACCATCTGAAACACATGGAAAGAAAAACTTGATTTAAAGAGGAATAAAAAGCAAGCGAATGGTAAGAACTGAAGTGCCCTAAATGAGATGATTTAACACCGAGGAGAAAGAAAATATTCAAAATTCCATATATTCGATGTCGATTATGATAGAAGAATAGTTCTGGAGATGGGCACACCAGCAGCCGAGGGAAAACATGACTGAACACTGCTAATTCGACCCGGCTTCAGATCCTAGTGAACGGGTTGGTCGCATGTAACGTGGATACTAATAATTTTCTACGAAGGCAACCCTCACTTTAAGCAGATAGTCTTTGCCTGCCTTTCCATAATAAAATTAAGAATCAATGAAAACATAGCCAGAACCTACAGGTGATTTAAACAGTATGCTATCCAATAATAGTAAATACTGAGTTACTTCTTAAGCCCTTCTGAAATCTAGGAGCAATTTTTCATTGGAAAATTGATCATAAATTACTGATTTCATTTTACTTTCCTATACAAGAATAAAAACAGTTTATTCACTAAAAGAAGTATGCATTCTTTCTCCTGCTTAGTAATAAAAGTATTCTACATAAATTTCGTAAAATTGTATAGTCATTAGCTTAGTTTGAAGCAGGAAATGTGAAAAGTGTGCAATGCCCTCGCCGAGACTCGAACCTGGACCTCTGGAATACACGCCGAGTGTGCTATCATAACACCACGAAGGCATGCTGGAAGGAAGGAGAGAATATCGTGGAATGTCCTTGCCGGGACTCGAACCTGGACCTTACGTGCGGTGTGCTACCGTTACACTACGAAGGCGTGGAAGGAGGGAGAAAATGCGTTATAAAGTCACATAAGTTATTTTCTTTACAATAGTATAACTTATTAAAAAGTTATATGCAAAATGTTTTTTTTTTAAATAACAAAAGAGTTTAAGCTTCATGGTTTATTTTATGATATTCATGTTTGGGAAATTGCATGGATTTTAGCCAGTAATTAACTCACGAGAAAAAAGACTTTCTTATTTTATTGCACTCGGAACTTTTAGAATTAACGTTTAAAATTTCCCGTTAACGTTCATAAGCATATTTTCAAGCACGACAAATATTTAATGTAATAATTAAATATATGGTGTGGCTTTAACTGTAATCTCTTAAGTTCTCTGGATGGTAAACAATTTAAAATGCTTAAAACCGTTTGTTTAATAGATTATCCTGCGATTAAAAAAAAGTATTTATATATTTGCTGATTTTTCACTTTGATAACATCGCTTGTTGGTTACAATGTATTATTTATTATAATAATAAACTATCATAATATTTAAAATGAATTAATTTACTATTATCTATCATAATTTGTATTAATAACGTATTAAGTAAGAAGATCATTAAAGAAGTAATTATGATGATTCTTTCATTAAAATACATGGAAAACAAGATAATGGCTTTTTGATCTGAGATCAGCGAGAGTAACAATACGTTTTATCTCAAAATTAACCCAAACTATAAGTCGACATCCGATATTCAAACAGAACCAAATAGACTTTTCGGGAAAAAAAATGGGCGAAAAAATCACCACTTCCTGTCGTTTATCTCATGACGTCAAATACAAGACCATCTGTCCACTGGCCAACCAGATGTCCCCTTCAGATGGATTCCCTATAATGAATTAAACCACTGCACAGGTAAGACCAATGCTTTATTGTCAATCTTTCTTTTCGTGCCCTTCAAAGCCTTTTGATGTGATTGGCTAATTTAGGATAATTTGTAACTTATGTAATATAATTGAGCATTTTCTTTACACATTTAAACATTTTGTTAGTATGAAATATGAAATATTTTGAAAATCATTTTCTTTTGAATGTTCAAAAATTGCTTTTGACTGTTACATTAAATGATAATAAAATAGACTCAAAATACATCCTAAATATATTTTATATAAAATGATTTTTCAAAAGCATTCTATTTCAGTAATAACTTATTTTTATAAGAGTGATCCATGTGTATATATCTATTAATATGCAGTGGATGTTTACGCATTTTAGAATGATTTGGGGGCCATACAATTAATGTTTAAAATGTGTAGATGTTATTTTAAATTTCTAACAGTTATTTAAATTTTTAAACATGCTTTACTGTCTATTCTCGTTCCCCACCTACTATTCCTTACCAGAATAAGTTTTTAGTATCGCGTTATATGTAAATGTGGTAGAAAGAGTATTTAAAGGAAGGTTTTGCTTACTTCAGCTGAAGAGTTAAGGATTCCTTAATGGCGTGTGTTTGCCGTCAGGCTACTTCAGTGTTTAAAGTTAACTACATCCGGCGCGTTTTCGAGAGGTCCATGTTCGCGTCCCGGCGAGGGCATTCCACATCTCCTGTATTAAAAGATCCTAATGACTGTACACTGGCATCCAAACTAAAAGGTAGTGGATGGTGATTCTTCACCACCAGCATTTGACGATTGGTCCCCTAATCGCCAGTCGTCCTTTAATAGGCAAAATACGTATATAAGGGTACCAGAAAGGTATTTTCTCCCTCCTTTGTGCATGCTTTCGTGATGTAACGGTAGCACACTGGGCGCGATTCGAGAGGTCCAGGTTCGAGTTCCGGCGAGGGCGTTGCTCATTTTCGTGTTTCCTACTTCGAAAATTCCTAATGAGTTTACAAACATTAAGAGTATTTTTTTAAATATTCGATCTGATAGTCTATTTTTTTTCTAGTCTTTAAGTCTGCATCATGATTTTCATGACGAGAGTTTTTCGTAAAATTTTTGGAGTTATGCATTTCCATTCCTCTTCCACTACTTTTCAGAGTCCATCAACCGTGGTGGGTTTGCTCTTAAAAAGAGATCTTTTCAACAGACGAAAGACCTAAAATAGTCCAAAGTAAAACTTCAGGCAACTTCGCAGGAGTATGTTGAAAAGGTATATATATGCAAGACTTGTATCAGTTCATCTGTTTTGCAAGGAATGCAGTGGTACTTTTCCAAGTATGACAAGTTTGCTTTGTTTGATGCAATTTCAGGCTTTGAACGTCATTGTGACAAAGAAATAGAATTTTTTCTGCAAAGACCGGGTAAAACATTCTCTTGATAGGACGTTGAGTTGATTTTTAAACTTTTTTTCATTCTTATGATTTTTAATTTCCCACTTTAAGAGAATCCTGCGACAATTATAAAACCCTTACTCAATTTTCTTTATATTGACGGAACCAGGATTGCATATTTTTTCTCTTCATTTTCAATAATAAATGGAGCTTAAATTCTTTATCAAGAGTCACAAGGTATTTCTGTTTCTTTTCTGCTAAATAGTTTTCATATGGGCTTCTACAAATTGTCCAGCGTTGAGCCACATGCCTCGGCAAAAGCTGCTGAACATTATGTTTTTAGTTTTTTTAAATTGTAAATTTTGCTTTATTATTGTCGACTACGAATATAAATTTAAACACTTTGCGATTCATTTGTGAGTCTGCAGATTTCCTCTAGGAAATTTAGTATCTTTTTAGGGTAGTTATTTGGGAACGTTTTGTCATAGAAGTCATGTCTGAGGATATTTCCCTTTTCTGTTAAAAATGTTGCTTATTTTGCACTTAGGAATTTTAAAACCATGCATTTGTAAACGTTTTTGAATTATACAATTGGAATATTTCTCTTCGGAAAGCGTAAAAACATATGCTTCAATACACAGCTTGTTTACACGAGGTATTTTAAAAAAAGAATAAATTTAAAAGTAGCAGGCGATATTTCTGCTTTCAAATAAGCTGTTGCGAGAAATTTTTATTCCAAAACAATTGATTCTTTTAAAAATTCTTTATAGAATTCATTCTAAAAATGTGTAAATACCCTCTGTAGTGCATCTTAAGGATTTTCATCAATTATGCATCAAGATTATAAAATCGGAAGTGCAACTGTATTTTTTAAAAAGGTTCATTAATAGTATTTGGTATTAATATTAAATTTACCGCAAGCAAAGTGTTTTTAAGGTTTGTTATCTGAAATTAAAATCGCTGTGCATTTATTACTTAAATTAATAAAATAAGGCCTCAAAATTATCTTACGCGAAAAACAATTAATAGACTCAGTACAAACTAGTTTTAATTACTATGTTCTAATGAATATGCAATTAAAAGTACAAAGCTTTTCTAAAATACATGAAACCTGTAATTTTCTTAATTTAAATTGTTTATAAGCTTGAATGATCCACATGACAGAAATCTGCAGTAAATTCTTTGCTGAACTACAAACGAATTTATAAATCCGCAAGCAGTTAAAAACCTTTTCCAAAGCACTTTTATTCATTATGTCCAATTGTTAATATAATTCTGACCATGATAAGTAATGTGAATTAATTGTATTTACAACTGTAATCCGCTAAAAATATATATATATATAATTATGTAATCAAAAGATAATAATTAAATCAAAATTAAATCATGAAAGAGTCAGTATTCTAACAGGAAATTCACATATCAAAATTAAAGCAATTCAAAATTTAAGCAAAATTCAATAAAATTAATAAAACGTAATAAACTATTATATATATATAAAATAATGGTAGGTAGAAACATTGCAACGATCTTGCTAAAAAGTTACCAGGAGCTGTAGCTCCACGAAATTGTTCAACGCTGTATTACTAAAATATGAACTAAGAAGAATTTTTTTAAAAAAATTATCTGGAAAAACTGGATAAAAACTGTAAACACGCGAAAAAACCCGTTAAAATTAATGTTGGAAGACATGCGAATGCACGAAAAAATATATCTGACCGTTGTGATATGTGAAAAGTTAATACACATAAAAAATAGATTGACGGAAAAAATATATGAAAAGTTAATACACATAAAAAAATAGACTGACGGAAAAAATATATCAAAACATAAAATGCAAAAATTATAATGAAAACATAAATTGCAAAAATACAAAAATACAATAATTACAAAACGGAAAATGGTAAATTAACCCACTCGTACCCTCTGCCTTTTCAAGGGAAAAATGACTGAGTGTCGAACTAGGCTAAATACCATTACGCGTTTCGCCGAAACAGACCATTGAAGCTCTTGCTTGATGCGAAAATTTTTTATAAAAACATGAATAGTCCCGAATAAATCTTTTTTGGAGCTTCACTGCTCTGTTCCTTTTTCCCGACGCGTCCGCTGAAAAACACATTAGGGTGTTAAGAATGAAATTGCAACTCCGAGCAATGTAAAATTAAAATCAAAATTAAAATTAAAATAAATAGCGGTCTGCTATTAGTCAAAAAATTACAACAACGTACGGGATGGTCCTGCACAGCTTAAAGAAGATATAACTTTTATAAAGAAAATGGTGCTGTAATCAAATTAATATGCAATTAAATTTGCAAGAAAACAAACGTCGTTGGGTTTTATTAGGACCAAAAAAACACAGACAAAAGAAACGAAAAAACTGACCTGGGAGGTGCCGTCCTTTGCATCGTGAAAAAATTTGAAAAGGGTGCAAATCCCCTCCGTGTCCTACCAACTTTCCTTCTCGCCGTGTGACGTAGGTGGGAGAAAGAATTAAAACTGCATAGGCCAATGGGCTGAGATTGTAGTTTTGGCGGGAACTCCAGTTGCCCCCCTTTTCCCCCCCGTCCAACAACATCCAAGCTTATATGTAGACTTTATGAGGCTCTTAGCCGTCTATTCGGCTGCGTTTCCAGATAAGTGATAAGTGACGGTGGACGTGGGCACTGTCCCTTTGCCGTAAAGATTAATCAGTACAGCACCACGCCCACCCTTATCTAAAGTTGGCTAGAGATTGCATATAGGTACATATAGAACATAATAATTATTCCTGTAATTACGCAAATGAACTTTGGAGAGCTTTCATGCAGGGCTAGTACATATGCACTACATGTGAGCAGAAGGCGGTTGCAACTAAATTACTTCAGTGCACGTATAAATAGTGCTGTGCATATTTACATAATATTTACATAATTATGACATTGCATGTCTTATATAGACACTATGCGATACGGCATTGACATTATATATCAGGTATGAGATAATAGTGGTATTACATTACCATTATTGACATTACATTTACGAATTACATTATGCAGATTCAACTCTGTAAATACATTATCAGGAGCAACATTGCATATAGAACACATTTATAACACTATATTTGCTCTTGCTTTTATGTGATTGAGCTTCAGGATGGCGTACAGGCAGACCTGATATATAGACATTATAGATGCTCAAGGCAGAGGTCCTGCTGTACCTGTGAGATTTTTGTATAGGCACATAGATACTTATTTATGACAGTGTTTGCATATAATGCGGTACTGTAAGTATTTTCTATATTATGTTACATAATTCAATACAACATTGCATATGACTTTACATTACTATTCAGAAATGACGTTACACTTGCGTTACGTGGTATTACATTTACAGTTTGTGCAGCTTTCGGATTCAGCAGTGTTTTTATTATGTCCAACGTGACATTAGATTTTGATACATATTGAGCAATATAATTGCTCTGGCAGTTATGCAAATGAGGTTAGGATGTCTGACATGGCGGGGCATGTGAGTATACATTTCTACTGTTCATAGGAGCATCTTGCTATGTCACTGCGGTATGCGCAAACTGTATTGTACATATGCTTTTGCATACATATTCTAAGATATTGTCCTTTGACTGTTCAGTACATCCGATGCGACATTTACATTTAAATACACGTATTTAAAGCAGTTAGGTTGTGCAGCCACTTATGGGGATGGGCATTGAGTAGCATTACACTTGCAATTCAGGTCTAGGCAGAGCCTGAAGTCAGCTGGGTACTTTCTTTGTCTGACACGTCATCCATATTAATATTCACTGTTAAATTAGTGGAGATGTTCGCGCATACTTGCTGATGTGCATGAACTATTTTATATAATGGTTTTTAAGTTGCTGCGTTTCCGGAGCAGGATGGGGCAGAGAGTAGATGGTTTCTACCAAGAAGATAACACACTGTGAGGCTAAGGCCAGGTCAGTGGTCTTCCTTGGTGGCGCTCACTCACTCACTCTCGAACATTGTGGTGGGGGAAATGGAAAGGAGAAGTGACAGTAAAGATGCAAATCGTAATAACTGGTTAAATTAAGATACTTTACACTAAAATAAACAACTGAAGAAATGCAGTATAAAATATTTAGCTTACAATTAATATTTTATTTGGGCTTGTATCTATACTATATTTGTTTATTTGTTTTCTGCAATTAATTAGTGAATTAGAATACTTGGAAACTTTTACATTGAGCTGAATGCGAACTGTTATGAAATTTTAGACATTTTTACGGTATATATGGATAACTAATTAATCAGTCAAACTAATCATCGCAGAACTTTGATCTTAAACCTCCGCATAACGAGATGTTTTGCGGATATTTTCATGATTTTATTTAACGGTTTCCCGGTTTATTTGGAGCGAATTTTAAAACTAATAAAGTTTTCAAACACACGTATTTTGTGATGATAATACAATGAAAATTTTTTTACAGATACTTTTCATTTAGCGTTGAATTTTTCTCAAAATTTCTTGTTTAATGATAAAACTTATCATCCCAGAGTTTGTCCTTTGCGTTTATCATAGAGCAAAATATGGTCGTCCAAATGACTGTTTTTTTTTCCAACTTCTAACTTAATTTGTCAAATTTTATCGATTTAAATTTTTTAAAGTTATTTTTAACTATCATGCAGTTACTAATGATGATTGAATTAACAAAAGATTTAATTCTGCTTTGTTAGCACCTGCACAATTAAACTGTTGTTGAACTCTATTTTTCAGATAAAATAGAAAATACAAATGAACTGAGTACAATTTTATGCCAGTTTAGAAAGAATAATTCTATATTCAGAGGTAACGATTTACTTTCTTTAATATTTTCCGACTTTCTAGGCATGTTACATTTTACAAAACTATTTAAATATGAATTTAAACGAATGAGGTTTCTGACTGCAAATACGCGTTTCACAATGTAATCGATACTATGAATACAGACAAACTACTGTTTTTCGCGTTTTCTGTATCGTTATACGGTATCATATAAAGGCTATGTGTATCATAATTGGTATCACGAGTTTGACCTACGGTGATAGCGGAAAGTAATTCAAAGTAATGAAATGTAAAACAATGTAAACCATATAGAAATGTTTTACACACTCGCGCTTCAATAACAAACTGCAATAATGTGAAAGACATATATACTAGACTAAACTCAGTGGCGCAACAGCCCTAGTGGGCCAAGGCTAGCAGTGCCCCGAATCTGCTTGCTTGATCGTGGGCCCCGTTGTGCGTAAGCATATGCCCTGAACAAATGGTCAGCTTGTCGCAGCCCCCAGTGTTTAGACCCCGTTCACTTATTTTATCGACCCAAGGGATGAAAGGTTGAGTCGACCTTGCCCAGCCTGGGGTTCGAACGCCGGACCTGTGGTGCTGCTGCGCGATGCGCTAGCCATTGCTCCACCGGGCCTCGAAAAACGCATATATCATAAAGTAAAGTTTATTAGAAAACAACATTTAATATCTATCCTGCCTAGGTCTTTTACGGGTTTTGGGTCAAATAATACATGTTAGAATTCTTGTTTTTTATTAGGTGCTTGCAAAAGTAATATATATATATATAGATACATGTTAGAATATAGAAATATATATATATAGATACATTTCTTGGGTTTTCGACAGGTTTTTATCATGAAAGAACCCACCAGTGAGTGAGTGGATAACATTGCTAACGACAGTCCCGGATTCGAATCTCAAGAAATGAATTGGCTGCGTATAGAGGTTTTCGCGCCAGAGTAATATAAATATGAGCCCTGATTCGTATCCAGACAAAACAATCTGGCTGCATGCGTGTTCCCACCAGTAACTACGAGTCAGTTTCCCTTAGAAAGTTTCCCACGAAGGCATCCATTCCTTTGGGCAGACAGCCATCTTGTGCTTTGCCATGGCCTGATAACTTAACCTAAACGTAAATATCAGCCAATTTCCCACAGAAATTCCTTTAGAAAATCCCATAGAAAGCCTACTTAGACAAATAGTCGTCACTTGTTTTGCTCTAATCCCACATACATAAAGTCGAAAACGTGCGAAGAGTTTCTTGCAATGTACCATTTTTATCCTGTTCTTGTCTTCCTGAATGCTATTTGTCATTAACATAATTTCGCGACACCTAAATCATTTAAATCATTTCTCACAAATACTGGCAAGTTATTTCATTATTACAGTAAATAGATGATGAAGTTTCCACAACAGTCTTTTCGATTAAATAAATAGCTTATATAAGGTGTAGATATAGTTAGAGGGTTCTATTTTTGTCAGTATTAAAAACAAAGCTATGCTTTTATTTCATATGCTTTTCTTAAATTTATGAAGCTCCATAAAAAAGAAAACTGTCAGCTCTCTGTAGCTGCCAATACATATTTTTCGAACTAATTTTTGCAAGCATGTAATAACAAGCCTCCTCAATTATTATTTATATTTTGATTTTTTCTTTGCATCTATTGCAGGAACCATTTTCGGAAGTGTAATGTGTAAAGAATGACCAGGTTTTATGACCAGTACTTAATGGACAGCCGATCAATCAGAATTGGTAAGCAAGCAGACAGTCCATCTGAATATGTTTATGAATCTGTCAGTAAACGCCACGGACGACTGCGATCTTTTCTTGTCTTTCGGCACACGTACGACACTCTCTGTCGTTTTGAGTCTAGTTCTTCTGGTCGGAACAACAGGTAACTTTACACTGAGTGTGTTAGTGACCCGCCACACCGAAATGCGCTCTCTCATCAATGTTCTGTTAGCTACCATGGCTGTATCTGATGCCTTAGTGTGCGTTTTCTGCGTGCCATTAGATTTGGCCACAATTATTCTCGGCAAGTGGGTTTTTGGAAGAATAGCGTGTATTACACACGCTTTCTTGTTGTCCGTCTTCTTGGTGCAAAATGTCATTGTTTTGGTAATTATAAGTATCGATCGTTATTTTATTCTCGTTCACAAAAAAGACTATCTCCATAAATGCCATGCCACTGCTATCATACCTATGTGCTTCGGATTCAGTTTAGCAGTTTCAAGTCCACCTTTATTTGGAATTGGACAATTTTCAATTGTCAATGAGTACTGTAATTTGATTTATGGTGGAAGACATGAATTTATGTATTCTGCAGTGTTTTCAAGCCTACTTTTTGTGTTACCTTGCGGACTGCTTTTGTTAGCTTATGTACACATAATTGTGATTGTTCGCAAAACTAATCATAAAGTTCAACCTGAATTTGGTAAACGCTTGGCGCCTCGATGCTCAATAAGACAGTTTCGAATCAATATGAGGTTTAAGCAGAAAACTTTCTCGACAATATTATGCTTGTACTGGGCAGCAGTGATCTGCAAACTACCTCTGGCGATTTCACTGCTAGTTCATGGTATCACTAAATCCTCTTATTGTAGAGTTTTAATGTGGATTATGCTTCTGACATATTTGAACTCAGCATTGAATCCTTTCATATATGCAATGAAGATAACTAAATACTGGGAATTTCTTAACAGTAAATTTTACAACGCAAAGAACAAAGTGAATACGTTAAAAACAAGTAGAAGACAAAGCAAGCGAGAAAGTTTGTACAGGATAACAAGAGGCACATCTAATTCTGTAATTTGAAAACTGTCAACAACGTTTTTTATACAGAACTGTTAATGAGATGTATATCTTTTATAATGGATGTTGATATAGCATATATACACACAAAAAAGAAACTGTAATCTGAGTGTTGCATGAAGAAGTTGAAGAATGTGCACATGAAGCTATTTCGATCCCAAATAATAATAATGATAATAAATGTAATATTTAAAAAAGCATTATTTATCTAGTGTTGTAATTGCTCACAAATGTATGTGCTTTAATACGCACAGCAATCAAACCTTTTTGCGTGCTTTTTTATTCAAATTCTGAATGCAAGTGAAAACACATTTTTTGTTTATTACAAAGTTTCTTCTCTATAGTACTTTTCAAAAAATTTTCATGCTGTTATTTCAGATTACAATGTTAGCAGAAATTTATCGTTAGGCTAATTAAAGTATCAGTAATGGTTTTGCTATTTACATATTATTATGCCGCTAGTGAAATGATAACGCGAAGCTTAGCAATATGTTTATTCTTCAGTTAGTAGCTAGAAATTTTCATGGCGGTCGGGCTAGTAAATGTTGCAAGCATACCATGATAATGTACCTTTAAAAATATGGGAAGGCGGAAGGCAGACTATAAAGTCTATTCCTTTTATAAAAAAAACTTGAATATAAATAATTTTGGAATATAAAAAAGGAGATAAAAATTTATTTGAAACTGTGTTAAAATAGAGAATAGTTCTGCATAATATTTCTTTTACAGCCATGGTGTATGCTGTATCCATTTTGTTTACAAGAATTCCTTTTCAAGCATTTCTTCAAGCTTTCAAGTACATTTTCCAACATTTCAAGCATTTCTTTTACAAGAATTCATTTCTTTTCTAAGAAAAAATACTTTTACTAGAAAGCAAAATAATCAGGTGTCCTGTGTTAAAGGTTCAAATAATCCCACCGAATTACAGATACTTCTTTATTAAAGAGGCCACCACATAAGCCTCTGGTGACAAACGAATCGATTCTCTCTCATTTTTAATCCTCTAATAATTTTCAATGTATATTTAAGAACGAGAAATGAAACGATTTTTTTTAACTTAGGAATTCGGAGAGAAAACCATCCATCACTTTCCCAATATAGAAGAAGAATTTTCGGAATTCAACGTCATCTTTGGCAGATCAAGTGGTGAGACTGTATAAAAGCAGCTTTAAGATTACTTTGCCAGAAAGTATAATGAATCGTTTCTGTTACAGTAGAATAGGTGCCAAAAGGTTTTTCGAGAAGTATATATGCGCCAACTGGACACTTCCAGAGAAAAAACATAGTCTTGCCATGAGGTCATTTTAATTGTAGTAAAATTTTCTAAATATTAGAATACATCTCTTAAATATTTCAATAGAAAAGAAAGAAATCAGAAGGGTCTACTTTAAAAAGATTTCATTGACAGTGCTTACTTCGAAAATAAAAACACTGTTTTAAGAGATAAGATCAACGTATTTAAATAACGGAGTCCAATAAGCAATGAAAGCATATATATTTTTCTATACAAAACTGTTTGGCACATTGTATCGCAAACAGAAAAGATCGAACGTATTTTTAGAGGACGATTCATTTAGCAGTTCTAGTATTGTCAGTTATAGCTCTGCACACTTAGCAGAAATCTAGAGTTAACACATCAGACATACTGGTAATAAGAATTAAAACAGGTTCAAAAATTTCGATACAACGAACCTCGAATCACGAACATCTCATTTCAAGAACAAATTATCTGAATGGAAAAGCTTGGGATGAGGTTCGTTTGGTTTATTTGCTTATGGGGAACCACTCGAGGTTTATCTACTTAAAGGGAGGGGTACCTTCGTGGAAGGTTTTCTAAGGGAAAGACTAAGCACGGAAAAGGTATACACGTCACACATTTGGAAAATCCATAAAACGCCCATACAGTTAGGGATAATGGTTGTATCGCATATTTCCTCGTATTTCGAATGACAAAGACTTAAGTCGAAAATATATGATTTTCAAATGTGGTTTCAGATAACCTCTACCACATAATTAACAATCAAAGACTTCTGAAACCATCATTATCATTGCTGAACTCTCATTAGCAAAGAGTTTTAGAGGACAATGAATTCGGCCTGGAGAAAATTACGGTCAGATTTGGTTGCAGGGAGAGACATGGAACACTTTGACATCAAGGACATTTTTGTTATCTATGATATTATGTCTCTAGGCAAAACCATGGGATTGGGAATTAACTGTAAAAATGCGAAAACGTCAGTGGAATCCATAAAAATTTTTAGAATAAGAATAAACTACTGCCCCTTCAGAAACAGCAACAAAATGCGATTGCAGAAATGTTTTCAGAAAAGAAAGAAAGAAAAATAAACCGAATTCATTGATCCGTGAAATTTGTGCAATACGGGAGGCAAAAGTTTCGCGTAACGATAGTACTTTGAAAAAGCAGTAGCAAGCTATAGCATAAGCACTTTCAAAGACAGTACGATGTTTCTTTTTAGAAACATTTTAAAACGTAGACTGACAGCTCTTGTCACATGAGACAAATTTTGAGTGAAATGAAGGTCCAGTGAGTTTCAGGCAGAATACAGTGGAGCTAACTGTCAAAAAAAAAGAAAAATTACCTACATAGGCAGTTACTTGATGTTTTTATGGAAAGAGACTCTACTTCCAGTTCTTCTTTTTCTCTTCATTTTCCATTTCTGCCAACCACTCTCCTTCGTAAAAGAGGCTAAAATTAAGTTTTCGTTTACTCTAGTTATTTAATAATGTATGATTTTTGTTGTTTTAGATTTAATGATTTTTATTTAAGTTATGAACTTGCGCGCAAAATAATGTTATGAAATTTAAATAAGCAATTATTTATGATCTAGGAATGAAGTAATCCATTTTGCATTAATTCCCATGGGAAAAAAATGTGTTTCGGTTTACGAACATATCAGTTGAAAATGGCTTTCAGAAACGGATTAATTTCGTGAACCGAGGTTTCACTGCACAGCTTTCTTTTTTGTAATTGATATCATTACTAATTTGTAGTTTCCTCAAAGACTGTTTCAACTTATCTCTGAAATTACAAACTTAAAGTGAGTTTGAAGTGCATCAGATTCGATCCCCTCTCACTCGAAGAACTGTGTTTCTTTCTAGGCCAACTAAAATTAAATTATTTTTGATGTATTTAAGCATTTATATTAGAAGTTCTACTTTTATGCACTTTTATGCACTTTATTGAAATCATAAATACAGTATACTTCGCATTTGCAAAAATTTAATTGATATGTATGAAAGTGCTTCACTTAATGCCGTGCTTTTAATATTTTAAAGAATAGGAAAAGAGAAAAGAAATAGCATTACAATTAATTTTGAAAGCTGATTATTTTGCAACTGGATGGATGCATAAATTTGTTGTGCTGCTATCATGTCATAAGCGAAAAATCCAAAGCTGTTCCAGATGAATCTGTAGAAATCTCTGGAAGCTGTTAAGAGTTTATCCCAAGAAATGGATGGAAATCACCTGAAAGACATTATTAGCACTGATGAAAACCATTCCATTCTTTCGTTTCATGCTTATATTCTATACGTAACCTTCAAGGTTACTGTTATGAAATAAAAGAAAGCACAAATCTACTCGCTATTTTATTCTGAAATTCCTGGTAGAAAGGAAAAATTCTTAGTTTTGGGCCTAAGAATGTCTGAAAATACAGTTTGTTTCAAGACTTTTAGAACATCGCCATTGAGCTAAGAAGCTTGCGTGAGTAGTCACGGTTATTTTTACAGAAATTCCTCAAAAAAGTCGACAGAATGATTTTGCTATTTTATATTGAATTCACGTGATTTCAAGAATGAAGTTTTTTCTAAAATAAGAATGGAATTAAAAAAACTAAAAGCTATATGATAAAATTAAATTTGTATGTAGCAGTAGTAGTCTTAAAATTCTGCGTCTAAAAAAAAGCAAACATATTTCTCCATTCTAAACTATAAATTATACGTCTTTTTTTTTTTAATTATTTATTCTTTTAAAGACATATAAAATGTTCCTTATTATGACTGTTAACTTCATAATGTCAGTTAACAAAATTGCATTAGTTTAATTTTAGTTGAATAGAATTAGATAATGTATATTTTTATGCAAATGAAATGAAATTGTTTGGTTGGATTTTAAAAGAAAAGTAAGAAAACGTTTACTCTTATTGCCTTCTGTAACTGTATTTGTAAATAATAATTAATTATATTATTTTATTTTAGATGAATATGAAACTAATTGTAAGTTTCGATAAATTAAAACTAATTTCTTTCGTTAATTTGAACGACGAAAGTGTGTTTTATATTTTGTTTTCCAAAAATAAAATTTATTTATTTCTTACCTTTATAACCCTTAGAGAATAAAGGAAAAAATGGATAAAGGAAAAAAAAAAACCCTCTCACACTTGCTTTAAAGTAAATCTCGATGTGTTAAATTTTAATTTATAAATAAGCTCTAATACCTACGAACATGCCTAAATTGTACCAGTTCCTGCCAACAGATGGGGCTACGTATACAACAAGACCAGTTACCCGCATTTTGGCAGAAAGCGAAATTTGAATCCTGGAGATAGTACAGACAATAATAAAAGCTTTTAAATGTAATAAAACTAATTTAGGTGAATATGTACGAGATATATAATATTTTAGAAAATTGTTGTCTACAAACATGAGTAGGAAAGACATTACATTCTGAAACCTAATGTTCTTGGTTTATTCAGTAAATCTGTTCTTATAAGCAAGCACTTCGTTTCTAAATAAAGGCTTAAACAAATGTAGTAAACTTACATCAATTTGCTATTCACTCGAGATATTATATAAGATATGGATACTATAATATTTATATAAAAATATAATTAACCCTAATTTCATTCTAAATATATTTTCAATAATCATAATTAATTATACGAATAAAAATCATTACTAATATCTCACAAACTAAATAATGGGATAAACGTGCATATAAGGCAATAGAATATAGAAGTTATGTCTTTAATTTCGAAAATCTCAACGTTCGAAATCGACAGTCGCCATCCAACTGTCTACTTATTTACACCACTCTCTCATACCATTGAATCTTGGGCATTTTGTATTGCTGTCTGACATAGAAAGGCCATTTGCTGCCGTGTATGACTGCTATAGGTTTCCCATAACACGTTTATTATGCAAAGCCTAATGTAACTGCAATCAGTTACCTTTTTATTTACAGTTTAACATATCTTATCCGCTCCCATTTTTCTCGGTAGGAAATTTCATGCTTAAGAATAAAGAGTCATTTTTAATTCAGTAATATTTTTGAGAATCTCTTGCACTGCAAAATTGTCATTTCTCTTGCATAAATCATTTTTATAACAGTAAGTATGTAGTTAACCTACAGTAAATGGATAACCCAATCGTTTGGAAGTTATATCATATTAATTTCATTTGTCACTTTGCCGTGGCTATCTGACTGTTAAAATTCCTTCTGTCAAGCAGCAGAATATCAGAAATAAAATGAAGCTTTTCCTAGAAACACACACACTCCTGCTGGTTCAATTTGAATAGTAGATTCCCATCCACTGCATGTTCTGATATCGGTAGAAAGGATTGTGCAGGTCAGTTGGTTGGTAGGAGGACAGATTACTTAAGCTAATGTTAGCTAACAGTTAGCTTAAGTATGTTAGCTAACATTTAGGTTAAACATGCTAGCTAACACTATTAAGCTTGCACTGGCAAAGCAGACAACATATTCTGCCAGTTTTAAATTAGCATTTTGCCAGTCACCAATTCTGATGAGAAACGCTACGGATTGTTGGTTTGTTTAACCATAGCAATTTGCTTAAGGGGAGGAATGCCTATGCTAAAATTACTTAATAGTCTTAACTTAGGCTTATGCTAGCCAAGTTTGATTTAGAATGTTCTCAACAAAGGTATTCCCCCTTTAAGCAAATATCATCGCATACTTTGCCATGATCAAGCAAACCAAAAGTCCATAGCGTAGTTCAACAGAATTTGTAACTGGCAAAATTCTAATTTAAAACTGGCAGAATACGCTGCCCTGTTTTGCCAGGGCATCACTCATTATGCAGTAGACGTTATTCGCAAAAGCCAGGGCACAACTGAGGGAAAAAATTCCTGTGAGATCTTGAGAATGCTTATCGCGACTAAGAACTACAGTAAGATTTGCCAACCTGTTGCTAAAGCGCACCAAATGATGCATATGCCCAAAAGTTGAGAGATTTAAGAAAAAGAAACTGTGCCCTTTCTACGGTGCTTTCATCTTTAATCTTCGAATGGTCGTTTTCTCATCTTTATTCTTCAAATAGTCATTTTCTCATCTTTATTTTCCGAAGGTTAATCTGCAGTCACCTTCTTTAACTCGTCTAATAGGTCTAATTAATTCGGATAGTTAATTATTATCTCTTTTGACCCTGTAAGATAGCTGGATACCAACTGAATTTATAAAGCGATTTTAAATTCGTCTGATACACGAAACTTTAATAATTTTGGATGAATATTTTGTTTCAAAATCTTATTCTGTGTTTATATTTGGAAGTATACTCTAATTAAGAACTATTACGGTGTAATACGTTTAAATTATCTTAATATCACGAACATTGAATGTGACATTTTGCCAGAGACTTTGCGACTAAAGTTATCAAGTCTGCATATTTTAAATACTAAAAACTTCTTTTATAGAAAACGTTTTCTAAGGGTAACGGCATGAATTTGTGTGAATGGCTATTAGAGAAGCTTGTTTTACATCACTGAATTGTGAGTAGTATTTACCATTATCATTTTTTTAATACAATAAGTACCACAGGACCCATAACTCATGAAGTCTTGAAACACCGACGTCTTGATTCATCCTTGATCGCTAATTATGTTTTTGAGGATAACTGAAATTCTTCCAGTATGGAACATTTTAAAATAAAACCTCACTTCATGAAAGAAATCTGCAAGCAACAAATCTAGCAAAAAAAGAAAATTACTTAGTTCTTAACAACTGATGATTATCGTACAGTTCGAAGAGAACTTGTTATGAAATCCCTGATTCTGTAACAGCTGATACGGACCGCATACAATCAATCAATCAATCAATAAAATAATATAAACTTCTTTCGATCAGAAACGCATCATGTATTGAAGAAGTTAAGACCTCCAAATAATCGTCCACAATTTATTGTTTGGTAAAAAGTAGATCTTCTCAGACTGGTTGAAGAATTCTGTCCTTAAACTGTTTAGATACGGTTCATATAATTCGATAATGTATTCAAGAAATTGTATCTAAGGTTGCTACGTTATGTTACACAAAATGATTCAAGAATTAAAAGTATTTCAAAATTTTGTTAAATATGAACAAACGTGAATGAATGTGGCTGGTACAAAAACACTGCAAAGAGGGGAAATAGTTCTGACATGGAGACTAAATATTAATTCGAATTGGCACCGATAGATGTTTAGAGTAGGTTATTTAAATACGGCAAAGCATACGAGGGCTATCTGCCTAAATGAGGTGTAGCTTTGTGGAGGGTGTTCAAGGGGAAACTGGCTTGTGTTCAAATTACACATGGGAAAATCCACGAAAACCAACCATGCAGAAAGCCTCTTATGTTTGAATCTGCACTAATAGATGGCATCATCAATACCAAGTACCACAGTAATAAGGAAGTAAATTAGCCACAAAAATTGAGCGGACTTGTCTTTTGGAAAAAGTACCCCAAACGGCAATTATGTTTCAAAATTTATAACTGTTTCTTTTATAATAAATAAACTGTCTTCATTGCTATTCGATATCAAAACTATCAATACGGTATAGGACCTTTTATTTGGTATAAATTCGAACAAATACATTGGCTTCTAAAGTTAAGCCTACGAAAGCAAATTAGGAATTTCCGAAAGCGTAGTTGAATTTTAAGTGGTTAAAAAATCTGTGCGGATGCAGATGGCAGTATGCAAATATCGTATGTTACAGCCAATAACGATTGTCTATCCAAACACATGCTAATAATTAGGCAGTGTTTCAAGACGCCAGCATTATGAAAGGTTTCTGGAGGTTCATTTGAATGAAGTGTTTACAACTTTCATAGGATAATTTTCGATGGCATGAAGATATTCCTTTATTTTTGTGAGTAAAAGAAGGCAAATGGTAGCTAGTAAGTGCTAGCATGCTATCAAACGCATTGAAAGAGGACAGTTAATCAAAGATGCCGATCTTTCCTTTGGCTTTAATCATTCGGTAATTTCTGGAATGTGGAAACAGTTCCAGACAAGTCAAACAGTTGCTCGAAACCTACGCCCAGTCAGTCAAGGGTTACCACGTGTTCTGAAAATCGATATATAAGTGTAATAGCTGAGCGGAACCGACTGTAATAGCTGATCTTCACAACTGTTACATCTGTAATTGAAGCATCACTTGGTAAGACAATATCTGCCAGTACTTGTGCACAGAAGATTTTATATGAAGTGTCTGTTTTTTCCTACACTGTTCAAGTTCATCGTATCCTCGCATAATTTGTGAAGTTTGTAAATAATTCCCTTTGGCGTTCAGTTGTATTTTCATATTTGTATATAGCATTTTATATTTAAAGTTTTCCGGATACTTGAAACCGTGATTTATAATTCGTCCTCTTTTCTGCATTTTGGAAGTCAATAAATTCGAATCTGTATAAAGTCTTATGTATTTCAATATAATTGTATTGGATCATCATAATGCTTGGATTGTTTTATTAGAACAAAACATGTGAGGGCTAACTGCTTATGGGAAGGGATGCCACCACGAAGGACTTTCTAACGGAAATTTGCGTGTATCAACATTATACAATGCAAAAATGACGAAAAGGCTCATGAAACCACCTCGTTCGTCAAGTTTAAATCGGGTTAAATTACCAATGTTCAGCGACTTTACCGCTCAGCCGCTTGTGAGCCTGAGTCACCATAAAACCAAAGAATATCAAATAGGTAGAATTTAAAAAACGAAACATGTTAGCCCTCACATGCCACTCTATGTTTCGTTTCTAACGGCCTTACTGCAAAACAATCAAAGGTCCCAGTTAAAGCTTAATGCTTCAATACGATGAAAGATTTTTTTTGAAATAGCAGCACTGTATTTACTTGCCATAATGTGCACAATTAACTTCGTATCTAAATTTTACGCCTGCATTACGGAATACAATGTAACATATATAATATGTAAAATGCGTGTACCATATATTTCTTCTTCTCTACCTGGAGCTATCAGTAGTGAACTGAGTGGTTAAGACCACAGAACACTGGAAGTTCGAAAAAGGTTCAATTCCTGGCGAATGGTCTGGCTGTACGAGCACTTTTGTGGATTTCCTCAGGTGAAAACAAGCCAGTTTTCCTTAGCATTCCTTTTCCTTGTTGGATGCCACGGAAGAGCAATGATTCTTCGTAATTTCTCTAGAAAATACTCCATGGAAACTTATTTTTCTTTGGCAAGTATATTTTCGTGTTTTACCACAATCAAATAAAACAAACCATACTTCTCTTTGGCATGCAAAGATCCTGTAACTTAGCAGAAAAAAGTTTTTAAAACAAAGGAAAATTTATTGAACCAAACTGACTGCAATATACAGCAAAGTTTCTAGCAAATATGTTATTTGACAGAGCTCTAGAACGACAGGAAATTCCTAAGCATATTATGAAAATAAACTGATAATTCCTTTTAGCTAAGAAAATAAATTTTCATAAGAATATGTATCTCAAAATCATGAGCAAATTTTTATTTAGCGTGACAAGAAAATGATATTCGAAGTGAGAGTGTTTTGCGCACATAATAAGCATTTAGTTCTCGGTTTACCCCAAAATATGGCGACCGACTTACTACGAGCTACGATGACAATCATAGCACTATTAGAAACTATTTATTCAGAAGCAGGAAACCAGCTACGTGCACCAAAATAATAAATATTCAGATATTGGACAATAGACGAACCTACTAAATAACTTATTTTGATGTTATTCTGGCTGTAGATACGGCACATCACCATGTGTTGTTGAAAAATTGAGGAATGAATACGTTATGAAAATTTAACATATGAATATTTAACATTATTATACACATTTTTTCGTTTATTTAAATATATGAAATCTCCGGACTTTCGAACTGACATATATTTTTGGGTGAGAAAGAGATAGGCTAGATGATAGAAGATATAGTTTATTTAAATGTGGAAGGTTTTTCGGAAATTGAAGAATTTACTTTTTTTTATGAATTTAAAATGCATGTATGGTTAAAGACTGACTAAGCCTTATTTATTAATTTTTGAAGGAAGTTCAGCTGTGGCCGATTGAGTTAAACCATTCATTTCCGAAAGTTCATTTTGGAATAACAAAGAAAAAACTAGCTTTTTATTTTCTCACTGGTTTTGAACTGGTTTTGGAAAATTTTAGAAAAATGCCTTAAAAATCTTGGAAAATCTCCTACGAAGGCACTGGTAACAACTTTGAGCATAGTGGTTTTCTGCATGCCATAATAAATACTCTTCTGACCTACTTCCGAAGTGGAAAATGAGTATTGTGTTAAGTTTAACTCGTGTTGATTCTGAATGGTAGGAGTAGTAGTAAAACAAATGCTGTGCAAAGTAGATTTTTCTTTGGAATAAGCAATAATTTTACCAATTTACGTGGGAAGATACTATCATTTCCTATGATCTGGTGTATACTTCAACTCATTTAAGAAATTTCACAGTATACGTTTAAAATAGTTAGTTGAACTTTCTAAGAATAACTTCGAATTCTTCCCTTCCAAAATTTTGTAATTCTTACTACAGTTTATATGAACAAGAAAACGACATCTTTATCAGTAGCTATACAAAGTTTGCAAAAGTATGTTTTTTCAAAGAAGTAATTCGCAAACTTGATTGCTGGACAGAAGCTTCCGCATGAAGGAGGCGATAGAGTGGAAAAGGGAACATTTGGCGTCACAGACTGTCCAAGGACAATCTACTCGACGTCATGTAATGAGGGCCATTAAACAGGCTTGAGAGGAAATTCTACTCGCTGGCTCCCCCTCATTAATTAGGCAGGCGAGAAATTTGGAGCCCCGGAAATGATAGAGATATCTACCCATTTTAAGCAATCGACCTCTGTCCGGAGGTCCTGGGAAAGATTATCCCTCTCCCCTAGGAATGTGTCCTGTCTCTCCCACACTCTATTAGGATTTATAAAGTACGTAGTAAGTATTTACGCTATATACATATATGTAACATGGAATGCACAAGACAATTTGGCTCATAAAATGCATTCGAGAGACACAACAATTTGATTACGTTTATTCATATGCACCAACGCTTAAGTTTGCCATTATGCAGTACTTTCTGTGCGAATAAATACAAAATTTAATTAATTTCGAAGCTCCAGACTGAAACGTCCTGAATAAAAACAGTTATTTGGTTTTTTAAAATCTTGATATGCAATTCATGCTCTTAGATGAAATTTGCTGAAATACAAATTAATCAAATTTCCTCAATTTTTAGTAACATTAGAAGATAAAATGCACATTTTTCAGAAAATTTGCATTATCATGATTAATCATAACTAGGCTTCGTACAATTTCCTATAGGAAATTTGTTTGTTATTTTCATCAGCGGGATTCTTTAGGTATAGATTATATCGTTACGAGTCGGCACTGAATCATTAGTGTATGTCATTAGTGAATATAACTGATTATCGATATGAAAGTTGACTGAACTGGATACTGTGGTCATACAAAAACCGTAAGAAAAGCAACTGAAAAGATTAAAATTTTGCAAAGGTAGCCAAACCATATTCATGGCTTTGTTCTGACGCTACTGATAGATTAATAATGTGAGACATAACACCAACTCTTTATTTTAGCAAATCCTTAGGAGGAATTCTAGATCATCTAAGAAGAGAGCAAGTATTTTACAAAATGAAGTTACAATTAATCTCGTGACTGCATAGTTACTGGCATAACATTAGGGGACTTTAAAATATTAAATTGTAAATCAGAACACATATAGATACATTTAGTCAAAAAATAGTCAAGCCTGTCCAAGGCATTACAGCAGTTCCTGTGCATTAAGGAGAGAAAAACTTTAATAAAATTTTAAATGCTAATATTTATCTAGGTATACTACAGTATAGCAAGGCTATTTTGTAGTACACTTAGACGTGATTCATATGGTATTCCATCAATACAGTAATACCATATTGATGTGATACCATGTGTGAGCAAAAATTCATGAAATATTAGGTAAAATTCTCATAGAATATTTATTAAAATGTTTACTGATAGAATGGTTTAATTTTCCATAGGTATGAAGAATTCCGCGATAGAAAAATATCAGCCACGTACTTTTAGCATATTTTATACCATAAAAATTTATGGTCCAAGAATTAATTGTTAGAAATTAGAGGAACTTTCCATGAAGGTGCGTGTCAAACACATATGCAGAGGATTGGGGACACACCATAATTGCGCATTGCTTAGTTGCTACCAGAAGGCATTTAACTTCATATGCCCTGCCGCATAAAAATGGTATATAGATTGAAGAAAAACGCATTTTTAGTAGGAATGATGTCAACCACCATCTGAGGCGATATGATCAGCTGTTCGAGAGGGGAAGACTCATTTGGATGATAGAAGCAGGGTGGTCAGCTCGGCGAGTAGTCCGCCACATGTAAGACCGTTATCACTTTACTATAAGGAAGTACTGGGACACTGAACGGGACAGAGGTCGCATAACACGACGGTCAGGTTCAGGTCACCCTCAACAGACCGACCTGCGAGAAGGTCTTAACGTTTCTAGAGTGCACAAATAGAGTCAACTGCATCATTGTATCCATGTGAGTACAGACAACGTTTCCAAACTCTGTGTGTTCGTATCATCTCGGGACGTTCGGCTGAAGAAAACTGATACCGCGACAGCCATTAGACGTGTTGTCAATGGCAGCCATTCACCAACATCTCCGTTTGAAGAGGTGTCGCGCTGTACGAATGTGCACACCAATATCGCAGAGCTGCATGGCACATCGAAAGCATAAATATTCAATCTATACAGTTTCAAACTTTAATGATTATCAAAGTATCAAAACTGTAACACCTCTCTATCAATTTCTGAAATTCCGATCTATAGAAAGACCTTTTGAGCATCGGCTGAAAATGTATATTTGTGTTGTCTAAAACGGAATATTAAATCCAAAACTGAAGTATTCAAATTGGATATTTATCAAGAAATGGTCCAAGGATACTTGTATTTCGAAACTACCTCAAACATGATACGGACCTTAGTTTTTGATGCATTTTTCTTACCACTGGAGAATGTGGTATGCAATTCATTTTGTTACCGAGAAGACTTTCAGTTTCTCACTTCTCAATTATTTAATTTTTTTAACTGATCATTTATTATGCTATCATAATTCTGCCAAAGCCATTCAGCATTCTTTAATTTATTAGTTAAAGACTTTAGACTTCACTGGGCATTTTTTAAAATTATTACCCAAATTTTCATTCCATAACAAAGGAGCTAAATATCTACCATTACTGATAAGAAATTAGTTCTCAGATTTCTCAATGATTGATTTATCAACCTGATTTCCATTCTTCCCGAAATCTTTGCGGTCAAAAGTCCAAAACATTCGAAAACCGTCATTCAACTGAATTATCATCTTTCTTCAAGCAGTGAGAAGCGTCGATTGTAAACATAGAGGGAATAAATTGGCCGTAAGTAAAAAGATCCAACCAAGTGCCAACCAAATGTCGAGAAAACGGCGAACAGATTCTTCCTTACTCTTTTCTTTTCACCTGTTTCCATTTCCCAAAGGGAATCAGATACCAGGAATATTTGTTATTTCAGCTGACTCACTATTATAAGCTAATTTTAAATTTTATGTTTTTAACATTCCAAATTGATTTTCGAGGAAATTTTATTTTTTCAGTAGTGTTTGTAATAGGAACTTCGTTGGTGATTAAATCATTAGGGTAATTTAAACAACATCATACTCCATTAGCTTACCCTGAATATACGCAAAAGAATAAAAATACAACTCTGTAGAATCTCTGTTTGGTTACATCGATGTAGGAACATGAAAATATTGTGCAGTGTTCTCTCCAAGATTCAAATACCGGACCTCCAGATTGCCATCCGGACGTGCTATCCATTTACTCCTCAAAGACACAAGGTAAGGAGAGAGAAAATACCCATTTTAAACGGCTACTGCTGATGGGGACACCCAATTGATAAATTCTGGAGGTGACGAAGTATCGTCCATCACCTTTCAGTTTGGGCGCGATTTGTAGACTTATTATTTGTATTATTATTACTATTATTATTATTTTTTACTGGAGACACGAAGGCACGCGAAAAGGTGGGAAGACAATACCTTATACCTTTCTTTCCTTAAATTCTTTAATTTTAAATCTTTACCTTAATCTGATATAATAATTGCCTTTTTTATCACCATGAATTAAAATTTTTACTAATTGACTTCTTTTATTATCTCTATCTGAAGCATAAACAGTGCAAGTTAGTAAATAGATACCTCTATCAACAGTTTCATTTACAGTCTTAAAGTTTAATGATAGGGATGCAACTACATTCTGCTTAAAATCTGATGATGCGACTGCATACTGTTTGGTATCTAAAAGTCAAGAACAATATTCTCACAATATAACTTATTATGACTTAAACCATTACAGAACTCATAAGGTTGAAATTTTATCTTAAATCTAAACCAGGTCTTCTCTGTGGAGTCCGTATTTACCCCCTGAGGATCAATGAAATTTTAAAGAGAGCCTGTGTATGATAGTATGCATTGACAATGAATCGAAATAATCAACACACCATTGATTACAAAATCTTATTAATGAAATTGATCATTAATTGGGTATTTATATAACGTTATATCACACAACAAGGAAAAATCATATAGAATAAATATAAGGGGAAAATACATGAAACACATTTAATGCACTTTAAAAGTAAATAATATTTTTTAGATATTTAAATTTTTATGCAATAAGTACAATATAAAAAGTAAAACCCACGAACACAAGAAACAAATGTAAAGAACGTGAAACTTACTGAAAAGAAATATTATTATAGTATTATATACAAGCTGCTTGCACAGTTTAGAAGAAGATTTTATTGTTTACTTCCAAGAGATTGAAAATTTGAATGTGTAAACATTCAAACTTTCAGTGTCTTGGAGCATAATTCAGTACTGTTAACAAAAAGTATGGTTAATAGAACTGTTCGTCTGCGATATGTCTGATCTATTTAGATGATACAACATGATACAAGAAGTCTGATCGCACTGAAAGAGGATATTCAAGCAGAAGTCTTATTCAAAATTTAAGTTTGGAATTTAAAAGTCATCCGAGAGAAATAGCTCAAAGTAAAAGTTGTTATCAAACAAACATGATTGACTTTTCTTTCCTAGTAGAGGTATGCTTTAATCTAGTCAATAATTTACAGCAGAATGAATATTTTTGAACGAGGTGTTTTGAAAATGAAGCAGATTTGTATCAAATAATAAAGCTATACATCAATATGAAACACTAGATTAATTAACATGAGAATTTTGTGCAATTAGAAATCTGTGATGTTGCTTCTGAAAACTTGTTTATATTTACAAAAATAAAAATAGTACAAAAAATTAATACATAAATCTTATAAACCATTTCGTTTTTCAAAATGTTTATTTTGATACTTTGTCTAATAATTATCTTTAGCCATTGTTTGTACTCTGATTATGTGTATGCTGTACGTTATAGAAAAAATGTAAGTGGGTCGATGAAGAAAACCATTCTTTGGAAAGGGGATGATACGAGAAGAAGGTTGGGAATCTCTGATCTAAATAATATATATCCTTTCTTAATACATCTATGATAACGCCCTTGGTTTTTCAATACCATACCTTTTGGCTCATTTGTTCTTTCACATTTTCATATATCATGTGTATTGTGATTGCATTAAAAACAGTACGACTCACTGTGGCTAACGCGGAAGCAGTAGGAACTCTTACCCCTCTTGAGTAATGTAAACTCCTTAGCATCCAAAATCTGTCTCCCTTTTCTTTGAGTTCATTATTAAATTAGAAGCCTCCATACTCTGTAACTCTAATCTATTGAATTCAAGAAGTACTTTCATTCCAAATTGCAGTTTAGAACTTCGCTTTCTATTGAATTTTAAATACATATCATGCTATAAATGCTTCAAAATAACCGGTCCTAAACGGCTCCCCCCATAAGCTTCCGATACATTACCCAAAGAATTTAAACTTATATTGATTTCACAGGAGTCATTAGGTGCTTTTAATACCTTAACGTTGCACGAATTTCTAACCGGTTCAAGATTCAAGAGTTTGCTCATATGGGAAGAAATAACCAAATTTGAGCGACCAAATGTTTCTTGATTAAATTTATAGAAGCATCATAGCATCAGAAAGTGACAACCCAGATATTGCGTTTAAAGCAGGTCCTACGATCATAGATTTAAGATAGGTAAACTTCTCGACATTTGTTAATTCAGTACTGTTAACAAAAGTATTTTCAAAAGAATTATTCCAGAAATTCCAGAAATGAACGAGGATCATCATAATACAATGAAACTGAAATTTTATGTAACCGAATGTTAGTTTTGATTTCGAGCTTAACCGAAAATGTGTGATCCCCAGTGGATTTGGTTTTTGTGTTACTATCTGGGAATTCAAATTAAGGTTTTTTTCCCCCATCTCTAAAAATTCAAACACTCGTTTTTACATTTTACTAACACGCTATTACATTCCTTTCCTATTTTGGATTCATCCGCTTTGAAAAAAGTATGTTTTTTCATTAATTTCATATTATTTAGATGTAAGTAAAAACAAAATTTTCTTTTTTTTTTCTCTCTTTATACACTTATCTTTTTTAATTTCATGTTTTAAACTATTTAGATTTTCGCATATTTTTTGTAGCGGTTTTTAATTTAACGATATCCTCTGCCATAGTAACAACAAATAATTACATTTAATCACTACCAGGAGTAGTTATGGGTTAATCTTTATTTATTTACTCACATGCTAAAAGTGAAACGAATTATAAACATTCTAAATCGACTTGCCTGTTAATCTGCATATAATAATTTACCCGAAACTCAAAACTACTGCTATACTCGGATGCTGTCTACTTGATTTTTATCCGAATAAAAATCCTCCATCATCTGAATCATCCATCATCTTAACAATACACAACAATTCTTCTAATTTATCCTCTTTGTTCTCCGAAGGCAGACAGTAATACAAATAATAACAGCGAATTGCTCATTTCCAAGACGAACACAATTGAATTGACATTTGTGTATAGCAAATTATGTCAAAATAAATTTACCATTCTGGAATTTTTAAATATTTAATGCAATTCTATTTACAGTTATATTTACAAATTATGCACACCAAAAATAATATAAAATCTCTACTATCTGCATGCTGAGAATAAGCCTGGCGAACTTTTTCTAAACTTGAAAGCTGGCGTCATTTTCTAAACTCAGCAAATGAAAAACATAAAATTTCTATTATCTGTATCTGAGAATAAGCCTGACGCGCATTTCCTAAACTTGAAAGCTTTTGAAACTCCAACGTAGCAGAGTGATATATAGGAGACCTCATTTTCTAAACGCAACAGATTAAACGCAGCTGGTTTCATTCCAGATGTCACCATCCGAACTAAAGATGGGCTATCCGCTCGGGAACCGATTCACTTTACTGAACGAATGATCAGAGCCCCGGCCAAAGCAGAACAGCAGTTCTTCAACAGTTCATTGATAGCTGTTGTTGGGAAGTGTACCGAAAATATGATTCCGCTTAAGGTAAACACTAGCAGTCTTTCCTTTATTATTTATCGGAAACGTCTCTGACCTATTTTTATGTATGTATATATGTGTGTTTGTGGCTTGCTTGTGTTCCATCTAGTATTTTAAAAAGAAAGCATTAAATAAACCAACGTATCTCAGCGAAATTTATCACCAATGTTTGCAAATGGATGGAGTATTTTTTCCCATCTGGCAGTGCCAGGATTTGTTTAAAGTACGTTGATTATAGGATTCCTCCGATTCCCAGCTGTCAGCGCTACGGTGCTGCGACACTAGTCACAGATCTGGGTCCTTCGAAGTTATGATAATTGGCTCCTGCTCTGTGAGCAGAAAATTTTCTGTTCTTTGGGATATGCCTCCAATCTAAAAATTTATATTTATACAGCGTTTTGTAGTATCAACAAAATATCAACTAGTAATAAAATAATGTAATCTTTAACAAAAGTGAGTTTAGTTTTCATTAATTTTTAACTTTTAGCACTTTTTATTCCAGAATTTTTTTGTTGCTCTATGTAGAAGGATGATTTTAGGAAATCTCAAAAGTTGAATTGACAGAAATCAGTCCAGGAAGTAAGCGGTTTGGCTGAGTTGATTCCAGCGATCCCACTCCTTGTTCAGTTCTTTCTGCTTTTCTTCCATCTTTGCACACCGATCTTGATCCAGGCTTATCCCGAACGCATTTATCAAGGTCATTGTTAGTGAGCGGTGAATCGTTAAAAAGAGCTGATTCACTTCCGTGAGCGAACAGTTTCGATCTGATCCCCTTAAAGGAGTGATTTTACCCATCTCTACTCCGAACCAGAACTCCAGAACTCAACTCTCTTAAAAAAACTTATCTATCCCTTTAAGTACCTCTCTAGCCTCTTTAGATACCTCTGACTCCTTTAGGTACGCGCGCAAACTCCTAGGACTCAGATGCCCACATCTCGTTTCTGTAAGCATGGTCATCGTTAACGTTGGGCCAGACTAACTCCCGACTACACATAGGGGCACAACAATTTGCGTAAATACAAATCTCTAAAAAGAAGCGCATTTTTAAATGTCCCTATGATAGATTGAGTCTCAGCGTACGGAACATAATAGGGGGACCGGAAAGTAATGTCGCTTTCTTACATTAAATTCAAAAGAATAAATTTGTAACAAGTCTTTATTTTTAATCAATAATATAATCATCATCGTTATCAGCAACCTTTTGCCATCTAGTATGCCGATTTCAATCCCAGACCGATAAAAATCAATTGGCTTTTGAGTAAAATATCTCGAGATGGCATTTTGGACATCTTCCAAATTTTCAAATTTTTTATCACTAAGAAAATGTTGTAAGGATCGGAATAAATGGAAATCTGAGAGTGCGATATCGGGCGAATATGGTTGGTGAGGCAATACCTCTTCCCCAATTCATTATATTTTTTCAGTGTTCGTCTTGCACAGTGCGTTCTTGGATTGCCGTGTTGCAGAATGACGCCTTTTCCGTTGACATCGCCAGATATTTTTCGATTAAAGATTGGTTCACTAGATCAAATTGTTCACAATAAACGTCTACATTAACAGTTTTTCTAGGTTTCAACAATTCAAAATGAACAATTCCGCGAATACTCCATCAAACACCCAGAAGCGCCTTTTCGGAAGCGGGATGTAAGCCCTTTGTAACCCCTATTAAAACTGCCTTTTAAGTTTTGGATTATCATATAGGACTTGTTGTTTTGTCTCCACTAATCAAATGATCAAAAACCGGTTCTGTATGGTGCCGTTGAAGCAATACGTTGCATGTGATGGGTAGGTTGGCTTTGTTCTTTTCGGACAGATTATGGGGGACTCAAACACCTGCTTTGCTTATTTTTTCATTCTGCTTTAAATTTTCTTGGACGGTTGACCAAGGTTGGTTAAGAGTATTTGACATGGATTTGCTTCCACTTCTGCCCTTAGCATGTTGTTGTCGACATGCGCAGAAACGACATTCCTTACCGATCCCCCTATTATTTTACAAAAGAGCCTTATAATGCCTTAACTTATAAATAAGGATTCTGTATGAACATTATACCAATATTTTTATTCAAAACATCAAAATATACTTAACATGTGATCCGAATAACATGATATATATACAGTACATTGATTCCAGAAGTATCTATAAATTATATGATTTATTAGCAGATAGATCTGTCTTACATAACATGCACACTTTTTGCCAAATCTCATCTTACTTGAATCTTTATTTTTTAATCAAATTTTAAAACAGCACTTTACATATTTTATTGTTTGAGAATAGCACCCTTTATACTAACCCTTTCCTCAGAAACATCTTAATGTATCACCCGTTATGATACCTATTACCTATGAGTTTTTCTAAATCCGACGCATGTGTAAAGTGATTTTTTTTTTGCACTCATTTTCCATCCGATTTCAAATTATGTTTCTTAATCAGAATGAGAAATTTCCTCAAAAGAGGATAGACTATATAATTCTACAATCCAAAATAAGCTGTAGAAATAAAAGTATGGTATTTGCACTTTAAGGGGACTCTGTACCTTTTGAATGAATTTTTTTATTTAAGCACTTTCATCTACTTTTTATGAATAATATTAAGTGGTTTTATGAGATAAAATGGTTTTAAGCTGAAAAAAAGTTTTGCTATTAATTTTTGTTTAATTTTAATTTTTTTAAAAAAATATTCAACAATTAAAAATTCTTTCTTCTCCCACAATTTTCAATATTTTTGCTTCAAATTGTTTTATTATATTCATAATAGTTTTCTTAATAACTTTACGGATCGATTTTTCAATTAATGAATTAGTTTCTGAGAAAAAAATAAAAAGCACATTTTTATATAAAAACTTTAAAAAAAATATGATTTCAGTAACATTTTTACTTCCAATAATTTTTCTTTTCAGTATTTTTCAAATCCCATCCTTGATTCTATTTAGTATATAACTTGAAATAAGCAGTAAAATTATTAAATAATTTGTCCATATCTGAACAAGTTTTAGGACTTTAAGTAAAAGGATATATTAAAAAATTGCAAACTGAGAAATCGCAGTTTAAAGTCTGGACGGTCATTAAATCCTTTCCAATTTCTTAAAAACTTTATTACTGAATTTCAATATATATATATATATATATATATATAATACTCAGTACTGCTCAATTGATTAATATGAATATAAATTACAAGCTTTTGTTTAAAACCTTATCTGGCTAGAAATATTGCAAAAATATCATAAAATGAAAGTAGAATTTTTCTTTACCTGTTTTTGTTTTTTAAAATACGCTCAAAACAATTTTAATGCATGAATTAATTATAATATATTTTCTAAAACGCTTCTAATAATTATTAATAATATTAATTTGTCGTTTTATTCATTTTTTAAAAAGCAAATTTGAAATTTTAACAGACATAAAATATTTTATTTAAAACCCCTCAGCAGCTTATGTGATTTCTTCTCTTATTTTAGCCATTTGTTCTCGTATATAAATTGCATTTTAAATTAATTTATGTGCATTTTAATTAATTAAAAAGTTTAATGTTTTTTCCAGCACTATTTCAATAATGCTACGGTCAGAAATTTGATCACTTTCATTACACCACCTCTTTCTGTTCGTATCTAATCACAGATAATTTCAACTTTTGAATAAGCATAGCATTTTTGTTGACTGATACACATAAAATTATTTACTGAGCTCAGTATAAATATATAAACTTGCCAGTTTAAAGGTGAAAAAAAAAAACTTTTTTCTAACTTTAATTTGTATTTAAATAAATCAGTATATACTCATAAATAAAGTTTTTTGATAGTTGGAGTCATATTTAATTACACTCCTTTTCATTTACACTGATTTTTAGTAAAATACTTAAAAAATTAAGAAGTAAAAAAAATAAACCCTGAAGGGGTGTGGCATTTCAAGGGGTGTTAAAATTTTAAAAACCTTTTTATAGCATTTATTATTGTCAGATCATTTCAAAATTCCTCTTCAGTGTAGCAAGTGTATTAAGGTACTTTTTCAGCAAAAAAATTGAAAAATCGGTAATTTCATTGATTTTGGGGTACCGAGTCCCCTTAAACACATCAGTCCTTAATGCTCTTTTACTCATTAAAATAGAATCAAGATTTTATTTTCACCATTACCAGAAATTCTGAGGAGAGAGTGCAGTACTGCTCACACTATTAGATCAGTTCCTACTTCTGCATGTTGTTAGTTGTCATCCAAGTATCCGTACCCAGCCCGGTTTCTTTCCATTGTACTGACAAACCAATTTTTAAGTGAAATCTTTTCAAAACATGACCCTAATATGACTATGACAACCTCTTCCCTGATCTTGCATTTTCATTCGTTAGTCCTACTGGTTTCGTTTCCATTTTTATAGTTTATACAGACTATTAAATAACGCTAATTAAATCCAGCTCATTGTTAATTCTTTCAAAGTATACTTTCTTACATAGCACAATTAATGCACTTGTATTTCGCAGTGTAATTCTCATGCAGTAAAATCACATAAAATGCATAAACTTATATAATTTTGATAGCTGTCTTAAATTTTACAAGACGTGCACGCTAGTTAAAGGCTTAAGCATTATATTCATAACAAGTGGACAAGCCACTTAACGATATACTTGTGAACCGCTTACAATCTTCAGGGACAATTTCCGTCTACTTCTAAATTCCTCCAAATTTAATTGAGTGATGCAATACTGCCTTTAGTTTTGTTAAAGCCCCCAATTTTTCAAAGGTGCATAGCATTTTAAAATTCAGTATAGATTATAAAACTTTGACCCAGAAACAACTTTTCAAAACGTAATTTTTGTTCTGTTTTGTTTGATGTATGTGTACGTATTTTAAAGTAATTTCTTTCAGATTTTATTGCTGTTATTTAAAAAAATTAAAGCTGTAATCCAAATTAAACTTAATACCATAATTTTGGAAACTTCTGGGTATTAATAGGAAAAATAAGAGCTGAAGCTGAAATATTTAGTAATCATGATTGGAAACACTTTTATTTAAATGAGGGGTATATCAATAATTTATTTATCACAATATGAAACCAAAAATAATTATATATTGAGACTAAGAAAAGTGGGATGCATTTGAAAAACTGACCATTTTTAAAATTAATAATTGTAAAATGACTAATTTTAAAAATGATCAGTATTGATTATAAAATCTAAATTTAATTTCTTGAAGGGATGTTAACTTTACAAGCAAAAGAAGTTACAGCCTTTCAGAGCAATGAGAATAGAGTTAGAAGTTGATTTTTGTCACCCTGATGTTTAACGTCTAAGTTATTTACATGAAATTTCCTCACCGATCCTAGACGTTATAACTACTAGTATTCGCATAATAAAAATGTAAGAAATGATAAAATGAATAGTTGTTGCCAGGTCTTATCCTGGGCTTTTAAAAGGTAATCTAGTGGCATTCTTGTTGCCTGAATAAGGAGAGGACAATAGGTTGAAGAGCTGTTTCTCTATCTACATTTACACACATAAAAGAGACAATTTCTTTGGCGGGTTTTGAGAATTAAGTATAATTGCAGAGTGCTGTTACGTCATATGACATAAGAGACAATCGCACAACTTTAGTGATTGCGTCACTGTGCGCTCATTTAAAACGGCACCGACAGAAGATGACAAAAAGCAAACAAACCAAAATTAGAGACCGGAAAAGAAACATGATGACTTATATGTCATAACATTTATAGGAAGAAAGATTTCATGAGGTCGTAAGAATTAAAACAGTTAAAGTCTTAACACCATAAATTATTTTCATAATAAAACTCCAAAGAATAAATGTTTATGTTAAGAAAAATGTTTTGTTTTTAAATTTTATAACAAAATCTGTTAATATGAAACCACAGAGGGCCAACATAATTTTTTTCATTTACTTCAATACACATCTATAAACGAAACGAGATTGAGTTTAATTTTGTTTTCTTTATTAAAAGGATTTACTCTACTTATTAACACATTTTGTTTCAAAGTAAAACAGTTTCATCAATTAATGCACAGTTTCATCAATTAATGAGCCTTTTTTGCAATAATCCTACTCGTTTCAATAAAAAAATGAAGCAACAATACACAATAAATGCATCTGAAGTTATAAAATTAATTTAGAAACTTTTGTAATATCATCAATTTAAAGACACTTATAAATTTAATTATTATTTGTGATTGTGAAATAATGTACTTAAAAATTCCCAACTAAATATCTCTTAAATGGTTTAAGGATGCTATCACATAGTCATTTGTTTCGGAAGAACAGCTGTTTCAAACGATTTTCCTGCTTGATTTTACCACTTAAAGAATGATGAATTTTCGCTTTCTTTCGAAAAAAAAAAAATTGGAAGCTGTTCGTTTTTAAGCAATGAGCTATCAGCATCAAATCCCTCATCATAATGAAGAATTTGGTAACCCCAAAGTGATGCGTTATGATTGGCTGTTTGATATCATGTGACAAACCAGACAAATTGTACTAAACAATTGTTCTTCCGAAATGTTTTAAATGTGTAATATGGTCTTTATACTTCCAGTTTGAGAGATGAATTAGAGGCTCACGCGATCAAACCGGCTCGGGGTCTTTTTAATTAAAATTTTTGTGGACCCTCTGCCGATACTATTAAAAGCAACTACATAGGTTAAATTTTTATCTTAAACTTCTAAAAGTTTAAGAAGAAAGTCCTTTCTGATTAGTAGCAAAACAATGATTTCGTTGTGTTAAAAAAACAAGTTTCCATTTAAAACTATGGTATCATTAAATCTGTAAAATATATGCATATTGGTTGTATTTTAAGTAAATAAACCTTGGAATTTAACAACAAAGGTGTTCAAATGATTGGTTCGTCAGCAAAAGTGATAAACGACTGCATAAACAAAACAACATGTGAACAAGCATGATGCGGGTTCACTAATCTTAATACAATCACCTATTTTCTATTTGCATAAAGTAACACAGATTTAAAACCTCTCAGGAGATAAAGTAAACTAAGATGCAACACTATAACTGTTATAACTATAAAAACCTGCCAGTCTGAATTTTCAAACTTATAGTATTAAAACATGTTTATCATAAAACGTTTTGTTCCAACAACTGTTATAACTACTAAGAATTTTCGAATTACAATATTCAAACATGTTTATCTTCAAAAAATCGTGTTCTAACAATTGTTATAACTATCAGCAATTTTCAGACTGAGTTACAATATTAAAACAGGGTTATCACAAAATCTCATATTTTAACTCATGTAAAGTTTCCAGACTTAATTTTTCTGAATTGCTAGAAGCATGCAGCTCTACCTTTGGATAGAGGTGGAACAAGGTAATTAGGATTTATCAATAATAAGGGATCAAATACACGTACAAATATAAACAAAATACAATAAATGATGAAAAATAAATGCCACTAGTCTGGAAAACAACTAAATTGATGAGGTGAAGGAACCTGATCACTCCAGGCAGAGCGCCTTTATTAGTAAGCTGGATGTTGGATTGGTCTGCACACAGCTGAAAATGGACATTTCCACCAAAATGGGTGACAGAAATTTTCGAGGAGGTATTTTTTCTACCAAATCTGCTGATGAAATCTCATAGAACAGGGCAGACAGCAAGAGGCTGTTGCTGTTATAGTGACACAGGCTAACTTACCGATGGCGTTAGGTTCAAATCCTGGAGAAGCATGGATGTTTGTAATCGTATAGTTTCGTGTATTTTGTATATTCTATTTTATGCAACGTATGCAGATGAATCTGATACTTTGCCCTTATATGGCCATGCAATGTCTTGATTTTGGAGTGTAGCTTTAGATAGTTGCGGGATCCAGACGATACACGATTAGTCTATGCAAGCCGCTCGGGTGTCCGGACCTGCTTTCACTTGTCACCTGTAAGCGTATAGTGTCTGTACGGCATGGAAACACAATCTAACGAGCCGAAAGTTTTTTGAGTGATTTTGCTGTTGGGGAAAAGAGGTAGGTGACCCTCGGTCATATCCCCCGGGATGTTTTCCATCAAAACGAGACCTGAAATGCACAATTATTGCAGTGAAACAATACGTTTTGAGATTCTGGTATCCACTCACTCCCTCAGGGCATTATGCCTGTACCTAACTGATAATCGCCGGGGCTTGAAGGATGCCGTAGGCGTAGAATTATCTCAGCCAATACAAGGACAAAAGTTACTTATTGGTCTCTTAATTTTTGTAGATTCTGCTTGACGTTTAATCACGTCGACAATAAGACGGTTGAGAAGCTTAATTAGGAAATACGTAACTAGACCTAGTCGAGCTTCAACGCCGGTGTAGTAATTGATTCAGCAGTCATGTTAAAGAAAATCAGAGCCACGCGGCAAAGAACGCCTATAGCCTCACCTAGCACAAAAGGCAGCCAGCAGAAGAGCCAAATATTATTTGAGCTGCGAATATTATCAGTAAATATTATCAGTATCTTGACTTGGATGCGAAGGTTTATGATTTCCTAGGTTTCCTTTGTTGGCATTTTCTAGAGTAGCTAAATTTATGCCTGTGCTGGCCTGACTTTCTAGAATCTTGAGCTCTGGGCCCTTAAAAGAAGAAGAGCAGATAGCCCTTATCTGCTGTCTCAAAGATGCACCCAATTTTTAAAGGCTTAAGGTTACCTTATTCATCCTAACGCAGCAAAAGAGCTGAGAACACATTCATACAACAAATTAATTTTTCTCTTGCGAAAATTCAAACTCTTCAGTTTGAATGCCAGCCCGACAATAGTTTTTCCAGCTGAAATCTATCCGCAACGGAAGTGGACGTATGAAATAACACATCTGTTAACTTGTAGCAGCGGACGCTTAAAATTGTGTCGGAAAGAGAGACTGTATGAAATCCAGAGTTCATAAAAATATTCTTAAATGTAACTAATTCTTAATCTAAGTCAAACAGACTAATATTAAAAATTTTAATTTCATCAAAAGAGTAATATTTTTAAGCATACTATGTATAAATTTCAACTTGATAAATGATATACCTGTATTTTTTTATTTCGAATAATTCTCGAATATTACTTAAAATGTTCAGTTTCTTTTATACGGAAAATATTGTTGCTAACGTATAATTTTAAACTCAAATTTGCCTACACTACTTAGTCTAGTCTTTAAGCCTGCAAGTTGAATGTTCGTCCTGGCTTCTATAACAAATTTAGAATGAGCACAAGAGTAATATAAAATCAAACAGCTTGAAGTACAAACTAGAACTAAAGAAATTACTTCTGCTATTCTCAAGAACAACAGACAACATGAAAAGTCAAATTATTTACTTTTAAATTATTTTTATAAGTTCAAATTTATCCTAGTACCTGGCTGATTAATTTTCACAGCTAATTATTTGCTAAGCAAAAGCGAATTAAGGAACTCACCAGATCAGAGACTTTCCACTACTAAACAGAGGATAAGATGATGGTCGTTGCTAAATTCTCCTTTCTTAACTTAGATTTTTATTTTGTTTAAAATTTTTGTTTTATACTTTCAGGCAGAAGCAGACGAAGTAGCGCAATTATTTTAACATCAGCAGAAACATATTATTAAAAATAAACCTTACAACATAAAGCACGTAACTCCCAAACTGATCTAAAATAGCAACAGTTAAGCAATAAATTGCATACAAGGAATTCAAGTCTAATCGAAACTTTTTATCTCATCAGAACATGCCTTTAGGATGTTTAAAAGGAGCCAAATTACCGCATGGTGCACTAACGTCGCTGGTGAAAATAAAACACGTGTTAAAAGTGACAGCAGCCAAGTCTGGGAATACAAACATGGAGTAGCGTATTATGAAAATATTCTCTGGATATGAAGGCGTAAAACTGAGTGAAATTTACAGAAGAATCTCCCCGCAATGTAAAATGCTAGCAGGTACAAAACATTTGCATGAAGCACACTGTTTAATGTTGGGCGTAATTTAGCAGACGAGGATCATTCTGCAATAATTCTCATCCATTGCAGACCGTCCCATATATAAAATAAAGAGAGTGCACTTTAAACTGTTTAAACTATTTATTTATATGGCAAGAATATTATACATTACAGAGCACTAAAATATTAACATAGTTCTATTTTACATTCAAACTGTTGCCATTCACAATATAGGATATTTTCATATTTTGTGAATTTATTTCACAATATTCACATGTATACAGTATTTTGAAGTTTTATCTTCTATTTGTTTGTTCATACGTGGCCAGAAAAAAACATCTCTAACTCTTTCTAGCATTTTCCTATATCAAAGTGACACTCATGTATTAAATGTAACATCTCTGTTTGCATAGATAAAGGAATAATCATCCTTCCTTCTTTGAAAAATAAGTCATTTTCTATTGTCAGCTCATCTCTGTAGTCCCCAAATAATTTGACTTGAGGTTCTAGTTGATCCGTTTTGATCGACCTCTCAGAATATATTCCTCTAAACACTGTAGTGTAGCATTACATTCACTTTCTTTCTTTAATACAGTGGATGGACAAAAATATGGAAACACCTTGTGAAATCCATGTTGGAAAAGAAAGATTGATTTTAATGAAATATGTAGGTGGCGCTGGCATTTTTGACTACTGACGCCACCTATACAACTTCGTAAATGTGCTAAACAGTTCAGTTGTTGTCGGAGTACTGTTATGTGAGGTTGTCATTGCATTATGTCAGAGTTAACAGACTTCGAACGTGGGAAAATTGTTGGAGCACGTATCGTAGGTGCTTCCGTAAGCAAGGTAGCCGAGGTCTTTAGTGTTTCAAGAGGTACTGTATCGAAGATTTATTCCGCATATTTGAAAAGCGGAAAAACATCATCTGCTAAATCACAGCGCGGACGAAAGTGTGTCCCGAGTGATCGTGACAGACGATCATTAAGGGCAATTGTGACGAAAAATAAGAAGACCACAGCTGTAAAAGTTACTGCTGAAATGAATGTTGTGTTACCGAACCCTGTGAGTACCAAAACAATTAGAAGGGAGCTTCATAAACAGGGAATTTCTGGCCGTGCTGCAATTGAGAAACCACTCATCAGTGATGCTAATGCCCGTAACAGGAAAAGGTGGTGTTTAAGTCATAAAGCCTGGACTATAGAGCAGTGGAAGCGAGTAATAGGGTCTGACGAGTCTTCTTTCACATTGTTTCCCACTTCTGGCCGAGTTTACGTCTGGAGAACGCCATGTCAAGCCTATAATACAGACTGCTTGTTGCCAAGAGTGAAACATGGCGGGGGTTCTGTTATGGTTTGGGCAGCCATATCGTGGTTCTCTGCTAGCCCCATGATAACTGTGTCAGGGCACATGACTGCCAAGACTTATGTGAACATTTTGGCCGATCAAGTTCATCCCATGGTACAAACTTTGTTCCCCGATGGTGATGGTGTCTTCCAAGACGACAAAGCCTCTGTTCACACAGTTCACATTGTCCAGGACTGGTTTTCTGAGCACGAGGATGAGTTGTCCCATCTCCCCTGGCCACCACAGTCACCATACCTGAATATTATGAATATTATCGAACCTTTGTGGTCTACATTGGAACGGAAAGTGCGTTCTCGTTATCCACCGCCAACATCTTTATCTGAACTTGCCACCGTTTTGCAGGAAAAATGGTATAATATTCCCTTGGCAAACATACAGGAACTGTATTTATCCATTCCGAGAAGCTGTTTTGGATGCCAACGGGTTTCCTACACCATATTAAGCAAAGAAACATGTTTTTTACAGGTGTTTCCATATTTTTGTCCAACCCCTGTATCTCAGTTTTATCATCAGATGTTGGAATAAGTGTACAGATTTTTGTATCATCATCATTATCGTCTTCTGTTCTATTTCAAATATGCTCTATTTAAAGTGTCTGCTATTAATAAATCTTTCCCCTTTTTGTAACGTACATCTAGATACAATTAAAAATAATACGTCATGTACTTGTCTTCAAAATTTTAAACATTATATGATTTAAAATATTTGAACCCGGTATTAATATGGGATTATTACGTGGGATAACATAAAGGCTAGATTTTGTTAACAAAAATGTTTAGGAGCTGCTTTATTTCTCTGCCATTTGACAACATTTTAACTGAACTATTGCCCGAGTTTTACTTTAAACTTAATTTGCAGTTAAAATGCCCAGAAAATGAAAATCAATCTCCCTGAAAGAAACATACAACTAAACTTTTAAAAGAATCTGATAAAAATAAAAACTTTTTGGAAATATAACTGTCGAGAAAAGTGAACATTCTTTTGTCAACACTGAAAATAAATATTTCTGAACGAAGGAAATTAGAAGAAAGAATATCAGTTTGTGGAAAACCGCTTTAAAGAAATTCTTTGTTCAAGGAGAAATATCTGGAGGTTCAAATCATATTTCTTCTAGGTTTTCATTCACTGGACTGCGTCTATTTCAGCGAACCTATACTAGCGAAAAAGGCAGAGTAATAACATCGCGAAGGGCGACTATTTTTCGCTGAATTACTGTTTAAACGCGAATGACGCCACTGAACATCCTATTAAATCATAAATGGAGAAATCGAAGATGTCTCAATCAAATGTTTTGAAAAGTCATGAATTTATCCAACAATGTGTGGATATCAGCTAAAATATTTTCAGTGTCGATCAAATAATTTTTTCTTTTATCTCACGCCTTCTAAATGCCTAGCCTCCAAAGACATTAAGCATCATTCTGACCAGTTATTGATGAAATGGAAGGAGATACCTTTACTCATGAGAATGTCGCAGAAAATAACCAAGTGAGTATGGTATAATAGCAAATAAAAAGGGGAGGGTGATTGCAGATATATCCGAAGAATGCCTCAAGAAAATCAATAAGGTTTTACATGAAGCAATAAGCCATTTAATATAAGGAATTAAGAAAAAAATATTTATTAATTTTTATTCAATTATTTTTAATTATTTATTTACTTATTTATTTGCATAAATTTTAGTCTTTTTTATGTTAGTTTATTTGACTTTTGCGATTTAAAAATTTTAATTGTGAACTTATTCGGAAATATGGATAATATTTTAACAAACTTAACATAGGATGATAAAATTGTGTAAAGCAATAGCACAGTGATAAAACCGTGCAAAACTGTTTGTATGTGTATTATTCTAAACTAAAATGTAGATAGATAATGCAAATTTTTCCTTTATATAGCTTTTCTGAAAGGCCCACTGAAAGATGTATTAACTGTGCTTTACGGTATTTTCTCTTTAAATGCAAAATGCAGTTTTCAGATACATCGTGATGAATACTGGGCGACAAAGTATTCTTTCGAGAGAATGCTATTCAAGTAAATAAAACTAAATTATAAATTAACATTTATATGAATAAACATACTTAAAGTACACAATGCGAATGAATATAGACATTTGTAAAATAACTATTTGAAGAAATATAATTTAATAAATCAAATAAATAAAATGTAATTCAAAAAGAAAAAAAATCCAAAAGTAACAGCTGTGATTAAAAAATGCGGTATGAAGTAAAAATATATGCAAGAAAGAAAAAAAGTTACTTTTTTCCCGCTGTTGCAGAATGAAAGGGAAAGTGAAATAGGTTGCTGTAAACTGGGAAGTTCGCCATAGTTACTCTTGGCGCAAAGTAAAAAAAGTATGCCAAGCTAAAGTTCGGAATAACTGCTTAAATTTCACATTAAATTTTGTAAAATTTGGCTTTTAAGTACATTTTGAGTCGTAGAATCGAAGTATGGAAAACAATTGGTTTATCATTTGAGAAAAAGTTCCGATTTTGCTTGAAAACAGGTACCATAGAACAATGCTATGTATAAATCTAATACATACCCTACTTCGCGCTTTCTAGACTCAGGTTGAATTTCGTCAATCGGCTAAGTAGAGAGAGGTATCAAACTGTCATACCTTTTTTTCTGACTCTGTGTACATTCTCCTTTCGTAAAGCTCAAATTAGTCTACTATTAAGAATCTATAATCACACTGAAGTGTACTAGTTTCCACAAAATCTAATTCTTTTCATTTATATTAAGTTGGTTAATTAACTATTATAAACTACGTGAGGATTATTTACTTAATTTGTATAAGACATTAACTTATAATTGCTTTTAATGCTGCAAGAAAGCACTTTAGTTAAAAGCTTGGAATTTTAAGTTTTATTAAGCTTTTCATCTCCATAGCGATAAACTTTTATTGGAATGATTTTAATCCTGGAAGAAGATGTCTGATGAAAGACAATTGTACAATACTTCTACTATGGAAATTATTCTCCTTTCTAGAGAATTAAACTCAATAGTTTGAGTTACTTATAATTTCAAATGCATATGAAGATTACTTCAGTGTAAAAGACATGCATAATGACTCAGAAGTACTTTATTAACTCAAGAAGATGGATTCAGAAGTACTCCATTAACTTTCATTGCGAGCGTGTTTCAAGAAAACGAGTTTTGACTTGGAAAAGGGGATTTGATTAAAATATGATTTTAAATGGACATTTTGATGGCATTAATCTTTAAATCAATTTTGTTTTAATTTGAAGAAATGGAATGTTTCCTGTTTTACTATTTTCTTTTCATTCAATTTACTAAAACTGCAAATATCGTGACTGATTTAAAATTCAGTCCATTAGGATATTCAAAAAATTCGACATAAAAGCTTTATTTTTTCTGCTAACCAAATAGGTATTTGCTCTAATACAAGTAAAGGAATTTCCGTCTGTCACGTTTTTCCAACAAAGGCTATGCAGATACAATAAGATTTTTTTATTTATGTCCAACAAATTGCTGAACTCACGTTTTGGAATAAGAAATGAATAAATTTTTAATCATGCACTTACGAACACATAACACAACCACAACATTAAAAAACGAAATAAAAATCTGAAAGGTTTAAGATTTTAATGGTAACCCATGAAAGTTAGTTAAGGTTTTATGTGCTCACGTTGAGCTCGCAGTCTACCAGTTTGCTCTTGTACTCACCCCTGCTTACACACCTTTTTATTTCTTTTTAGTTTTATTATTAAGTATCGTTTTCTTTCCACTTACGCCACTTACAGTTCAGCAATAAAATCACCAAGTTTCTGAAAATTGCGTGGCAGCATATGTTTAGAATCCTTTTCTCGGTTTATCATATTAATGATAAGTTTTCCTAGCAAGATGGGTTACAAAACTTTTTTGTCTTTTTACATTAATGCTTTTGTGGTAAGTTTATTCATTAGATATCATATTCGTCTCATTTACGCCACATAAATTTCAATTCAACAGCAAAATCACAAAATATTTAAAAAGAGTATGTTCATAGAATTTCCGATGGATAGTCTCCCACGCTAGAGATAAAAATGTTTTATTCCGTACAGTGTTGCCACTGCTTTCAAATGACTGAGTTTGTTAATCGAAAATATGCAATACAAAATTCGATCTTCCAAGTGCACATATTCGGGTGGAGAATTCTGTTATTCGAAATTTGGTGGCTCAAATGCAAGTTCTTCATTATTGAATATTATTTTAATGATACAGGGCGAAATATTTGGTAGATCGTCGCTTATAACAAACCGATGCAAAATCCCATTTCGATACTAATAATCAATTTAGGGCTAGGAAAAAAATAAATATGTAAAAAAAAATCTGAAAGCTTTCGTATTTTATATTATGCCCAAAGAGCCCTACGTTTCATTTACGCACACACACATATTTCAGAGCAGGCTAACTCTCTTTTGGACTAAAAGTATTTAAAGAAAACATATCTTTAAAATTTCCGATAGCCAGTCTCGCGTACTGGAGATAAAAATGTTTTATTCAGTACACTGTTGCCACTGCTAGCTTTGAATCTTTTAGTTTTTTAATCAAACATTCCTAAAAGTTTTACAAAATATGATATAGGTAATAAAACAATTTCTAAATTAAAAATTCGGTCTTCCAAGTGCCTACATTCGGGTGGAGGACTACGTAACTTAAAACTTGATAGCTCCAGGTACCGTTGTTTTTCACAATGCGAGAAACATACATATGTTCATGCAGATTCTTCATTATTTAATTTCTTTAAATGTAATATAAGGCTATATATTTGTTGGCAACAATTTGAGAAGTGATTCAACGGTTTTAGAGATTGGACGCAAGATGTCGTTTCCAGACTAACGTCACTTTGGGTTCAAACAAGAGAACGACAAAAGAGGACGACGTGCAACAAAAGGCTAATAGAAACTGATCACCTCCCCTTATTCACTTCCGATAGTTGAAGCTCTACAGAAACCATGAAACCAGGAAGTAATGATTTAAAAAACACAATCGACTTCAGATGAAGATAAAATTTCCTGCATTTCAGGATTTCTTCAGGAAATCTAAAATAATAGTTATATAACCGTAAAAAATTTTTCTTTCAAATTCTTATTCATACAAAGTAGAACAGCTTGCATTTTTAGTTCAGTAAAATGATCATTTAGAAATGTATTATTTTCTGTAGTAGTTCCAACCATTTAAATAATTTGTGCAGTAGAAATGGAATAATGGAATAGATAAATCTTTTTGAATCTTGATTGTATCTCTACTTAATTACTTTGTGTTAAAGAATTTTTTTAATTAATGTTTATCTGACAGCAAAATGGTTTAGAGCTCTACATATTTATTACCCCTACATTTTATAGATACTATTACAAACACAACGATTAAGAATACTCTAATTTTAATTGCACTGTAAATATTATAGTTGAAAGCATACTTCTCATGTAGCGCAACAATTAGCATGCAAAATCGGTATTTCAATGATCCACATTAAACAACACGACAAGGATACGATTTATTTTCAACCCTTGCTGGTTCCCTATCGCTTAATATCTATATAGTATATGGCGTACGAACTAAAAGCAATAAAAGATAATTTTTCTTGAGCTTGATTTAAGTGAGATTGGTTTGGGAAATCCCATGTTTCACCTGAGTTAAAAGCACAGCATATTTTCAACAATTCCTGTCTCTTAAACTCCAAATGTTTCTGAAATTTTGCTTCTTAACTTATATTTATATCGAGGGATACTGAAAACTTCAAAATATGTGCATAGTTTAGATTGGTTATGTTTAATTGATTAAGGCAAAGCACTCTAGGGCTGTCTGCCTAAGAAAATATTTATGCAATCGTAGAGGACTGTCTAATGAAATTAGCTAGTATAGGGTGCGGCAGCGTCATAGCGTAATTTGACTTGCGTAGCACAATGACGTACTGCAGGAAGGCGCGCTAGCTCGTGCCGCATTCGTGTACTAATGAGCTGCTATTTCGAGTATGACAGTGATATGTATCGTTGGAGTGCACAGCATTGTGCCTTCGCTGTTGAAAGTTATTTCAAGAATAACTACTCTACTGCTACCCAGCGTCTATTTCGGCAACATTTCAACTTGGGACGTTATGGGAAAGTTCCAGATGGACAGACCATTGCGGTAGACATTTCCAGGTAGAATAATTTCCCGTTTTGGTGACATTCTCTGGCCCCCTCGCGCCTGATCTTTCATATGCCGACTTCAGGGGCACTGAAGCAAGAAGTTTTCCGAACACGTTGTACCACCATTCCTGAGTTGAAGAATCGCATCCGAACTGCCGTCGGCAATGTCCCAGGGAATACGTTACGCCGAGTTATGGCAAGCTTCCAACGCCGCCTGGATGAATGTGTTGTGCAGAGGGGGCATCATATTCAAAAAGTAATCCACGCAATGTACAATGACTTACACATTAGTAAATGGCATACCTTTAACTATTAATTGACATAAGAGGTAATAAATAAATTACAGTTACTGCCTTATGGTGTGCTTTTAATATCCTACTATGAACGCTGCCGCGCCCTATATATACGTTACACAGGGGGAAAACCACGAAGATGCACATGCAGCCAGCCCGTTCGCCGGGATTCGAACTCTCGACTAAACTACCAGTCATCAGGGACTTTACAGCTCAGTCGCTAGTGGGCCATGCTTAGTTTCGGATAGAAACTCTTTTAAATTACATTTTATTGATTTATATATTCGAGGCAATTCAGTGCTCCCAAAATAAAGATCTTTAACTTCGCGGTTAACACGCTAAGCATCCTACTTTGATAAATTCCTTGTCAAAGTCTGAATATTTTCCCGCAGTTATATTACATATAACTAAAATAATATTAACACTAAATAGTATTTAATGAACTACTTTATTTCATTTTTATTTGTTTAAATGATATTTCTTAATATAACTTTAAATACATGGGAGAAAAGCATACGCATTTGAATAGTACAGCTGAGAAAAATCAAACAATAGATTGGCATTAATTTATGGAAGGTGAGTATAATTTTTCTATAAAACCAGCATTAGTGTTATAGTTTACCTAACTTTACAGCTTCTAGAAATACATGTAATAATGAAGATGAAATAAGCAAGCAATTTTCAAATAATTTCGGCTATTCATTTTTCATAAAACAGAAAGTGAGTTCTAATTAAAATAATAATATTTATAGTTTTTAAAAGCATTTTATATTTTAGTAACAACGAAAACGTTCTATTTATGGAAACATTAATATTTACACGCGTATTTAGTGATTAGAGTGTGTCAGTCCTGTTCTTCTTGTCTAGTATTTTTTATTTCGTTCTTATACGCTACTAAATATTAAATTTTGAAATTACCTATACTAAATTGCTACTAAAGTTTGAAAAAATTTCCAATCAACACTGAAAATAAATGGTTCCAAATTTCTGCCTAAAGAAACTTCTGTGTTATTGCGTTAAGCAGCATAAGAAAGACATACATAAATTCACTTGAAATTAGTTTTATTTATCGTTTGTAGTTCATGATTTCTGTAAAATATATTTATCTGTTTTGAATGTTGATTATGTTGCTACTTCTTTCGTAATATCTGTGACAATTTGCTATTTTTCGGAAATTATGTATTAAATTAAATTATTGAAAAATTAAATTGAAATAATTCTTCATATCCAATGAAAGCATTATAATTTAATGTATTATTCTTTAGGGAGTAAAACAAGCACTGAACTTAGAACATTAGCATGTTATTAAAATGAATTTGAATTTCATTTGTCTTGCTGGAAACACTCGTCATTGCAATCATGTCGATTCGTGAATCGCTTTCACACTAAAATATGGATATTCTTTAAAACAAATATTTTAATATTTCGTGGCAATAATAGACTGAAAAGTACTAAATTCTATTAAAAATATGAAATTACTTAATAACTATTTTTGAGGAAAAAAGTCTTTTTCAAATTCCACAAGTTCAGTACAATTCTTTCAAATTTGGCGGCGAAAGTCAGGGATGATTTAGAAATTGGATTATCTAGGCCAAGGTTGCCATCTATAGGAAACGTCACTAACAAGAACACAAAGCTTAGATAAAGGTAGTGGAAAAAAGAATGAAAGACAGTGGTAATAGAAGACAAACTTCCACCAGTGACTGTGACCCTAATTAAAATATTGTTCTTTCAGCGGCAGAGGATGTCATGTGACACAGGCAAGCTCGCCAACGAAATTATCACTATTTCTCCTCGGAGAACAGTCCGGCATTCAAACGCCTCGGACTATCCGGGTCGTTCTCTGCTCTGGTAGACCTGACGTTGTTCAGTAGTGAAATAGAAGAAGGTGGACGGATTTCCGGGTTGTGACCGTGCTTCCCCAACCGGACTGAATGTCTCCAGGTGCCAGTTCTCCACCTACCTGACAACTCCTGGTGAATGTGAAAGCCTCGTACTCATAGTCAAAATATTTATTTATTTCTCAATAAGATCTAAGCTTTCACCATTTCAGGGTAAGTTTGTTTTTGTTCATTTAAATACAAATTCAGTTTGAGTAATTCCTGCAGATCATTTCTTTTCAGCAAATACTAACTGATTTCGAAAAATCCTTTTTATATATGTTAGCCAGTATATTTTGGTTAATATATAAAGAATATTCATACTTTTACATTCCATTACATCTTAACAACAGCGTCATGTTAATTGCATTCCAGTGCCATTATGTGCTACATGTTATGCACTGTTTAGATTCATCTTAGACAACATATACTAAGTGAAACTTCAAAAAACTTCAAGAAGTAATATACGACCACTAAATAACTATGATTACTGGTCACGAATTGCATACTACAAACTTTTCTGTGATGCCGAAGTAATGCCCTGTTTATACAAGTGTGCCCTAAGATAAGCATCATAGCAAATTTTAGAATGCATTTAAAATTATCCCTTTGATTTAAAACAAAAACTTTCAGTCAGTTATTGCAATTGCAGTAACATATATTCAATGGAGATTGGATCAGTCTAATGATAAATGTGACTAATGCTTTGTTCCAGGTCCTGCCGACATGTAATCTTCTCGTTGTAAATCGGTGTTTTTCAATGAGTTAACTTACAGTTTAAACGGGTAGTTAGGTCTATTTTCTGAGAGAGATATTCAACATTTACTTAGCGACTTATCTCCAAAGATCTCTGAAAGTAGCAACACAATTACTTTAATGTATAAAAATGTATGCTATTATTCCTTTCATGCCGGACTTCTGGGATATCTTGAACGATTAACAGACTTTATTGCTAAAACATAATTACTTATATGGTTAAAATGTTTAAACATAACTTCCAGAAAGCATGAAATAGTCAGACACATATCGGGATGCACTTATGCAAACTCGTTTCAGAATTGTTTCTTGCTGACGATGTATGCATAACAAAGATAAATTTTCCAAATATAAGTATTGAAGATTTTGATCCTAAAATAGTGATTAAATTAGGTTTTTTAATATAATTAATTAAGTTGTTGATATATTTAAGTAATATAAAATATCTATTATTTTAAATTAAACCAAAAAAGTGGAATTTTTGATCTTTGAGATTGAGAATTTATTAAAGTAACATTTGTAATTAATCAATAAGAAGATAAGAATACCCTATAACGGAAACCATTTTACAGAGATATTTCTTAACTTCATCCGTTAAACTTTCATATCATATTCAGCAATACGTAATTAAATATATCGTAAAAAATAATTTTTTATTTTATATTCAGATGAATATTTATTTGTATTCATGTAACAATATAGTTATTTTTTAACTGCATTAACGAATTTCCTTTAGCTTAAATTTTTCAGTATGAATGAATTTGAAATAAGGGAATTCCATATAGCTTTTGGATTCAATTATATCATCAATAAATTTATCTCAACTGCGTAGCTACTTTTTTAAGTTTTTAAAGAAGTACTGGCATAAAGATTTAACTATAGAATGACTCATGAGTTTTTAAAATGAATAAATTAATTAGGATGCCATACTATAAAAAAAGAGTTACAAAGATAATTATAGCGACGTTCTCAAGAAGAAATGAATATGTTCCATTCTTTTCTTTTTATTAAGCCCCATTAAGTAGTTTCGACCATTGTTGAATGGTATTGTTTATGAAATTTGAATTCTTTCTATCACGCATGAAATGAATAGATTACAAATTGCCCGAGTTACATTGCCCATTACAATTTGCAGTACAATAGGAATAGGATAGCTTCTGAATCTGGGTAGGAAATTTATTCTATAAAATATTATTCTTGCGAAATTATCGTATTTGCGACATATCGCAGCCAACCAATTAATTAAATTTGTATCATGTACACGTTTTAAAACTGCGTGAGCTATATAAAAGTTTTTTTGGGATATTATTTAGAGTGAAACTTTGGAAAGCATTTAAAGCTTTGCTAAATAAAATAGCAAGTAACTGCTTTCGTAGGAGAAAAATTCGTACCTTATTCTTTGAGAATTTCGATCTGATTCAAAATAGGTCTCAGACAAACGAAAAACTGAACACTGTGACACCTGAGATAAGAGTTTATTTTTTATTTTGGCTCATACTGAACAACCTAAATCTAACCCATGTCGTCATTTTTGGAAACTAACCGAGTTTTCTAATACAAATACTTAATCACAGCAGACCAAAATTTAACTTTTATTTATTTAAAAATATCTGAGACAAAATTCGGCTACTCATTTATAAAGTCGCCAAAATTTTAAAGTAGATACAGAGTTTTTTCCCCAACTTTCTTATATAAAATGTATTACTTTTGGTGATATTGTTTGTGATGAATATCTCAGCAGGGATTCTAAATTTTCTTCCGTGACCTGAAGAGCTTAGCAAGTAACTTGGGTGAACGAGAGGAAACTGTTATGAAATATTACTATTTTGTCGCTTAAAGGTCTTAGCTGCTTATCCTGTAATGCTACTAGTTCTAATATTACTACTACTATTACTCATGTAATGGATATAACTTAATAAATACCGAAAGTTAGGTATAAAGAATAACATGCTTGCTTTAATTGTAATATAATTTAATTTATGAAATATTTTATATAAATTTATCTTATGGGATCTTTTAAAATCCCATGATATGCATTACTGTAGCATTTCTTCAAAACGCGCTTAAATTTGGACACACTGAAAAGACTTATGCCTTTTATTTAATTCATGATATTTAATATTTGCTTAATACTAGTGATTTATACGTAGGCTAAATTTATTGATATCGAGAAAATTAGAGTTATCGGGAATAAAAAAAATGTGCATTTTATGTTTGAATTTTAGACGTTTTTTGGTATTTCTTGCTCTAATATTTTCACTGTGTGAGTACGACATTTTGCCACATTGAGAGCTAATTTATACTTTACTTGAAAAATCCGCATTCAAAGATCTAGTACATAATGTCTAACATGGCATATTGAAGAACACAAAATATCAGTGGTTTCGACTAATAATGCTTGTAAGATTCTCACTAGTGTATTTCTCAGTTACTGTAGAAAGTGACGAAGCTTAAGAACTAGTTAGCGAATAATCGTTTAAGTTCGTGTAACAAGAAACAACAAGATGCAAGGGTAATTAACCCTTTAATATTCCAATAAGATTTAACAAAACTCCGTCTTGGAGTGTACAATCAAAGCCGACACTTGGGCTTGAACTTAAGAGACTCAAAATTAAACTAAAACTAATATTAACTAAAGAAATATAGCCGAAGCTATCAAGATTCTAATCGAGTTGGCTCCTTGACTTTATTTGACTACGAAGCTTATCAAGGGCCTGAGTACGGCCGAGCGTAATAACAGCTTTGAGAGAGAGAGAGTAGCCAAAAGGAAGACGCGCGCAAATCAGAAACTCTGATTCTCTCTAACTCTGTAAGTAGATTTCGCGGTTTAAATACCGCTCCGCCTTATTAAGTATTCAGAATGATTCGAAACTACGTTCTAGTACGAAGTAGTAAGTTGAAGTTAAGAATTTGACAGGAAAGGAACTTAAACTTGAAATTTAACTGTTAATAAAATTAACATAATCCTTACAGGCTACCCTACAGATATCTTCAATCTGTTTATTTTTCCAGCTATGTCTGTATTGGTAGTTCTGCTGACATAATACCACAAAGCTCTTTATTTACACATGTCAGTTATACGAAAAAATTACATATAACTTCAGATTTGTCTCACTGCCGAGCAATTCTAAGAGTTAAAATAAATAAAAAACAGCATATGACTATATTTTAAACTACACAGTGGGTAAAATGAGTTCTCACAGATTAAATTCTAAGGATATAAGAATTCGTATATAGTTTTAAATAACTAATATTTTTACCTGTCAGAACAGAGCTGTCTTGTACATCAGAGTGTACTATATATACAATATTTCAAAAGTTTAGAAATACAGTCAAAAGTCTTTAATCCGGACTCGTTTAGACTTCGGCGATTCCGGATTATCGGTATTTCCGGATTATAGATCATCAGTTTAAATCTGGTAAGATGGCATGCAGAAATTATAAAATTAAAAATATGAAACCGTAATTTATGAAATAAAGAGCAATTATGATCTAAAGGCTATCAAAACTTACAAAAAAAGCTTAATATTTATTTGTTTACTTTATTAAACATTTCTTTTAACGCGCGCATGCGTAAAGCATACATTACGCACAGTCGAAATTAGAAAATTGCAACCAGAAAACTACTGGATGTGTATTCGTGATAGTTATAATGACGAGAAAATTGATTTAAATTATATCGAAGTACATCGAGATGAAACACTACATTTAGTGAAGAATTATAAGCCGAATATAATTAAAACATCTGCCCGGAAAATGAGGATAGTGCTGACAGATCAACTTCCAGTTCATTGCGCGTCGCGACGTCCCTCTCCCGCAGAGCAGCGTGAAATTGATAAACAGATTTCGGAATTGTTAGAGAAACAAATCACCTTTCAGTTCAATTTTCCGAACCACTTTATTCGACTTATTGCCTCTTACCTCAGAAATCGCACTTTTGCTGTCAAAGTTGGAAATACCCTCTCAACTACTAGAAATATTACTGCAGGTTCCCTCAAGGCTCCGTTCTCTCTCCTTTTCTTTACAATATTTATACTCAAGACATTCCAAAAAATCTCATATTACTATCGCCTTATTTGCCGACGATACCGCTATCCTATCTCAATCTTCAACCATCAATACTATACAAATTTTTCTACAAAACTATTCGGAGCTTCTTGAAAACTGGATGACGCTGTGGAAAATTGCCGCTAACACTGACAAAACCAAAACCATTATTTTCAGAAAAGGACAAACACACTTCCTTCCGCCTAATCCCATCTTCTTTGACATCTTCTTTGAAATTCAGTCGACGGATCAAGTGAAATCTCGGAGTCACACTTGACAAAAAACCCACTTTTCAGCAACATTTACACGAAACTGTCAGGAAATTTAACATCTCAATAGCTACTATGCGTCCTCTCCTCGGCAGACATAGCAATCTGACTATCAACTTATTTTATACAAGTTCATCCTTAGACCTACTTTACTTTACGCCAGTCCGGTATGGGGACACGCCGCTAAAACCCACATAAAAAAGATCCAAGTTATTCAAAATAAAACCCTTCGTGGAATTATTAATGCACACTGGTTCATCCCAAATTCATATATTCACAGAGATCTTCAAATTGATACTATACAAAATTATATCAAAAATCTTGCAACAAATGTTTCCTTTCTGTACTATTAAATCCAAACAGCTGTATCAGCTCTTTGCGATGCTCACCTTTTCCTAGAGCAAAACACAAATATCCTTCGGATATTCTAACCTAACATTTTGTTAATTATTTGAAGTACCTACTACCTTACTGGTCCAACTTTTTTTCTTATTGCTGGTCTATTTTCATTCATTTCATCTTTCTTCGCCGACTGATAGTGGCTAAGTGAAATATCTCATTCTACCATCTTGATTCTTTATATTTTCCTTTTGTTGTTCGAGACATTCTTTTATCTGATGCAGAGTAAAAGCGCTGTCACTCTATTTCCATTCGACACAAGTCAAGTCTCGGTCACTTTCTTCATGCCTTTATCCATTTTTTGCAGCAATTCCACTTTTTGTTTAATGGACATCGAAACATGCTTTCGCTTTGTAGATCTTTTGGCAGCTCCAGAATTGGAAACTCTTTTTGACATAATCGAAAGTTCAAGCTTACTTTTTATAAAATTGCTCTAACAGTCTGCAAAAAATAATAAGCCGGATCCATTTCGAAGATTAAGGATCAACGCAATCTGCAACATTAACTGAAATAGATAATTAGATAATTTTAGCTTAGCTTACACCGTCGGTTATACATTAAACGCGCATGCGTAAACGTATTATGCACATGCGTAAACGCATATACGCATACGTAAAGATATTATGCGTTTGCATTTACGCATGCGCAGAAAGTTTGTAGCTTTGAGGTCCGGATTATAGATCATTCCGGATCATGGGCATCCGGATTAAAGACTTTTGACTGTACCACTTAGATTGCACTCATTAGAAAAAAATTATTTGAATGTGAAATCTGCTGTTCTATTTTAAATATTAATTTCCTTTATAATATCTTCACAAAATGAGGGCAATGCTTAGATCTCATACGTTGTTTCTCTACAGGTAATACACTAAATGTACTAAATCTCTCTTGTGACTGTCTAACCATAATATAATTATTAATTCTTTATAATACTGAAAATGATCATTCTGCTGACGTAGACGAAGCTGGCATTGATAGCATGAGTGAAGCTAATTTGTAAATTTCACTCATAATGATGAATATTATTGGAATTCATATATATACACTAGATGTAACATATACGTACCACAGGTCTATTTTCAGATTTCGCAGAAGAATATATAAAGCAATCAACTCATTCTTAACCTTCACAGAATCAAACAGTTTGCAGCGTGGACTCGTACTTAACTTATTTAAAAATATTTCGAGAAAATTAGAATTATAAGAAATCAAGTTCTCTTCATTCAAAAGGACTACAAACTCAAGTTTAGTAAGGGAATCAAATCCTTCGGATGTTTGATTGAATATATTACTTAAATCAAACTAAAGTTGTCTGATTTCACATCTGTCATATATTCTTTTAACTGATAATTCATTTGATTCGTTCTGGCATTTCCCCATATTGCTTTAAAATATTTCTCTGTCACCTAAGCACATATAGAAATTTTGCAATCTCTTTTTCACATTAAGCTATATGAAATATTTTCTTTTTTAAATGTCAAAAAGTAAAGCCGAATGACAAAATATCATCTAAAACACCTCTAGGGATAAACGGTTCTTACATTCAGCCAAAAATTTAATGAAACCATGCGCTGGTGTTACACATAACGGATACCAAACATCGCAGTACTATATAACGCCTTTAAAAATGTAGCTAATTCTTTTTTCATTCCAAGCACTCGTTAACAGTTCTTGACTGCTCATCTTTTAGGAGCAGCTTCAGATATCTTTCTCTGTATGGACAGTTTAAGTGCATGAGTTCCTTTTCTAGACACTGAAAAAAAATGCCGACATACCATAAAATGTTTTAAAAACATTTATAACACTAATGCCAAATGCAGACTGCTGGAAAACCGAATATAAAACATGTCTGTAGCAATCCGTGAAAGTGACTTGTGGATATTTTTCATGTATTCGTTCCTGTAGTCTAGTTACAAACTCTACCATAAATGAAGGTCTATTTTGATTTAAAATTAAATTCACTTACAACTTTTAAAACTTACTCATACAGTGCTTTAGCAAAAACGATAAACACTATAGACAGAGAAACCTATAAGTATTTTCTGGGGCTTTCTTTTACCCTTTACGTATCTGGAACACTGGAATCGCGATTTATTATTGATCGAGTCTTGTTTCATCTAGAAGGATTGAAACAAACAGCGGATTCATTATTTCTTTTTTTTTTATAGTATTTATGAGAATTTATGAAATGTAACTCATAAGGTCATTTTGAATAGCAGGCGAAGTTCCTCGGAAAACTGTGCTTTCTACCTAGAGATTATCAAATATAGCATCATACAAGCTCAGAAGATTTCGCAATTATATGTAGTTTCCTCTCTTTATTGAAACTATAGACACATCATAGCCTCTAAATGGCACCTGCTGTTTTTTCAAGAAGCATACACAATCTATCAGCCGTTTAAAATTTCCCTGTTTTTTATTGCTGTCTCGTTATAAAACTTTATAAACATTTGTTTCTGTTTATGATTAGATATGATCATAAACAGAAGATATGATCTTGATCGCATATATGCAGGAAGCTGTAAACTTGATTTAGTGTGACTTTTCATGTCTTAAGATGAATATTGATAATACAATCAAATTACTATAACCATCTGTAGATTACATGCTTACTTTGTGAATACTAAACAGCAGACAAGATCAGCAAAGCAATCGTTTCTAACACCACAGCCAGCTCATTCTCTTGTACTGAAAAGCTTGGAAATGTCTTACAATTTCCTGTTCTTTAGCCTTATGTTTATAAGATCTATCGTTTTGAATTATTTTTTTCAAAGAAAGTTCGAAAGCGAAATCATTTTGGAATCGGAACTCGTGTCACACCTTCCTATCTCTTTTCAGGCGTTCTTGAAATGCTTTATGAAAACATCGTGTTTTTTTTTTTTTTTGTTGAATTTCAGAAAAGTCCAGAAATAAAAAACATTAAGCAGACTTAAATCGATAATTCATACTGTGATAATAAAATGTTAAGCAAAAAATATTTTGACCGGCGTAACTAAAATGCAATTTCAATTTTAAGCGAAAGAAATATTGTGGCTTGGTCACTAACAAAGTATTTTCCGCTACAATTTTTGTGATTAAGTGTACACGCAGAGCATCCCGTAGTGAACTTTTCCCACGCTGATCCTGCTCAGCCAACAGCAAAGTCTTTTTGAAAGATTATTATAGTTATTTAGTTTCATAAACCAGAACACAATACTCGAGATCAAAATTTTTATATCACTTTCTTCATTATTACCAAAAATTATTTCATTATTAATCATGTTTGATGCTTACTTCATCTAGAAAATAATTCAAAACTGTTAACAATAACATAAAATTATAATAATTATTATATTAAATTTTAATAATCTTCCTCAAAGGATAAGTTTCAAAAATCTAAAAATTCATTACAAAAGTTTTTGAGGAAAAGTGCGTTTATAATGCTATACTGCATTAAAAGAAACTTGAATTTAGAGATTACGTTTGAAAGGCGAATCATGAGTCTGACATCACCTACACCAGTTTGCTTTACACGACAGAAAGTGTCCAATACATGTTACCCTGCTACACGTAAAACATAAACGTTTTTGCAGCAAATAAACGCACACTTTACAAAAAATGAGTTTAACAAAACATAAGTTAAATTTTTCATATTCTTTTCGTTATATTTTTAAGCTAAATATTTCTTTCTGGATATTTTATTTCTAGATACTTCTTTTGAAACTTTTTTAAACTTTCAACAAATCTGCGATACATTTAGTGAAAATAATTCGTATGTAAATAAAACTACGTTTAAATTTCCTAGTTCAGGAATCAATGTAATTTACGCCGCGTTATAGTTTTATGAAAATAAAAGAAAATTATTTATCTATGATTATTATTTATTTGTTACTTATGAATAAAAGGAATAATAAAAGTAACATCACTTTATTTTCATTCTAAGGGAAATATCGTTACATTTCAGCTCCTTGAACAAAAATATGCTATTTTTGTCATGTACAGGACTAAACCTTTTTTGTTGTGATATGTATTTAATTTAACGTTTTTTCATAGATTCGCTTGACTGCTTTAGAGAATGAATTAACAAAATTCTGTTTAACCCTATGTGCTGCTAATTACGTTATTCTTTGTAGCATCTTAATTTAATTAAGAGCATACTCTGTTCAAAACATATGTTCTTAAACTTATAATAAAGCTCCCTTAATCCTGTTACCTCATAATTGATTCTATATGGACTAGAGAGACTACGGATTGTTTGCCTTAAAAAAATCCGGATGACGAGGAGAAACGATGACATAATCAGGGTCATGGTCTTATTTCATTTCCTTATCGTGATTAGAGTGAACCTAGAACATTGTGTTCTATTAAAGTCACTGATTAAGGAAGGACAAAAATAACAGCCAGCGGCTAACGTTAACATTTTTTCCTCCGCCTCCCCCCTTTGGCAAACCACATCCTGCAGTGTCGGCTTAAAATCGTATATTCTCTTTACTTAATGTTATTTTTTTAGATAATTTATCTTTAAAATTTATAACTTATGTATTTTAGATAATTAATGTTATTTTTTAGATAAAATAATTTCAAATTCTATTTTCCGAAACTTCAATAAAACTTTTGTTTCGTAATTCATAAGATTAAACTAGTTTGTATTTTATGTTATTTTACCAAGTAGCCGCCTTTAATTTTAAATCATTTTAGGGAAAATTCAATCCTTGTAGGACTACTATTGTAACTGGAAGCTCAAGTCTTGCGGAACCTACTAGATAAATAACTAGTTATCGCTACAATTCATAAAATACGGGAGAAGGTTTAAAAAAACCTTATTTATTTAGTCTTAATGTAATAGAACAGGCACAAGTTGTGATACGCATGAAACGTCTTCCACTTGTGAGTACTGAAATTAACATCCAATCAAATCCAAACGTTGATAAGACCACACATTAAATAGTATAACTAAACTGACTCAGATGCTTTACCGGTCGGTGCTTAAAACATAACCTATCAAGAATGCTAAAAACCAGAGCTGGCAAAATTACTAATAAGAATATATTGTTGCTAAAGCTCTAATCTATAGGATCAAACCGTCAGCTTAAAAGCACAACCTAATTTGCAATCTGGTGAGGAACACGGAAAGAAGAAGTTATAGTAAAGACTTAAATCATAATAAGTGGGTAATTAACATAAGATAATTTATATTCTCGTAATTTAATTTTAATTTAATGAAACGTCAATACTTCTGGAAGTTCTTTATTACCCGTTCACCTACAGAAGTTAGAGACATTTAAAGTTTTGTTAAAGAATTTGTACTCCTTATTCTCTTATGAAAATTTTGATGAAATTTATAGCTTTTGAAATAGGAGAAATTTTTACATAATGTTTTACACCCTAAAGAAATATGTTACTGATTTCAGCGAGAAATAAAATCTTGTGCATAACAAATAACAGAAACACGAAAGCACAATGTTTCCAGTCTTTATGTGTAAGGCTTTCTATCCGTTCTCGGTAAAGTGCATTCCTCATCAGCATAACAAGCCTATCTTTTACACATTATTTTATTTGTACTTCTTAGCAACACTTTGCAACAAATGTTATTTTATATCCTAAATGTAATAATTAACAGTCGTTTGTAAATACTCTATATGATATTAACAGCAAAGCTTCAAAAATTGCTTCTTCTATACATATTTCTATTCCCTGCTTCATTTACATTCAAGATTAAATCGAACGATGACTGTACTGTTTATAATACTATATATATAATTAATATCTATGCATCTCTCTAGGTTCAGGATTCTTAGTAGTATTTCCTTTCTTTTGTTTACGTTGTTTATATATATATATAAATTAGCAATTTTATCAATTTATGCATACTATATATACATAATTACAAAAGTAAGAAATTTAAAACTAATGTCTTACAAAGACAAGAAATTGAAATTCATAATTAATAAATTTCAAATAATCATAGAAACGCATATGTCAAAACCAAATCACTTCAAACAAGCAAAACCCCTCTTCAAAAATTATGAAATTTAAAGAAAAATGAACAAAAACAGAAGAAGAAGTCAATCAATCTCAATGTCACTTCATCAGGGAAGAAGAACTTTGAAATTAATTTAAATTTCTCATGCAAGAGCACTAAATTATGCACAAAAATAGTTTTAACCGTTGCCGATAATTGTAGACAGTGTTGGAGGGTATAATATGAAATTGTATAGTTTCAGTCAAACGCAGCTTTTGTGAGTATTCAACAGAATTCTTTCTGGATAAAGCAATTCTTAAAAGCATATCCTGGCTCAGACATCATTATGGGCACAGTTCTTATTCATACCATATCGCCGATCAAGATAAATTATCGGTCATTTAATTGTTACGGAAGATTTGAAAGATGAATTTTAAATATTGTATAATAATTCATTTTAATTGTTAATTGATAAATAAATAGTTATTTTATAAATTAGCAATCTCTTATTGCTAAATAAATCCATTATTACAAATAAAATTGAAACTTTTTCCGTGTCTTAGAATTTATATAGCCAAAACATTACAATAACTGAAGTTTAAAATATTGAAAGAAAAATATATTATCTTTTATTTTTTACGTTATGACTTTAACAAATATTTTAATACTGTCTTCCTTCTTTTGATATGATGACAATGTAATAAAAAATTTAGATAAAAGAATGCGTCAACTAATTTAATTACGACGCAAGCAGACTAGCTTTTTATTATCAAGCAATTTCATGATTTAAAATTATTTAGCTTTAGCCCTCATATGAAATTACTTCTAATTTTATCTTTTATATTTAAAGTCTCCTACAGCTTATTTAACAGTCGAAACAATTTAACATTCGTGTCTTGGAAGTGACATTCCCTCCCACGTGATTTCTGCAGATGCAAGCATTGTAAAGAACAGTTGACCTCAGATGATTGATAGAACATTTCTCATAACCGATGTAATTCCTTTTAGTATTCAGTCAAAGAGAAAACAAAATTTAGTTGACCTTTGCAAAATCAGTTGGACCATTTCTTGTTTTAATTCAGAAATAAATAGAAAATTCAACTAAAGTTCTGTTTGACATCAGTAAAATTAGAAGCAATTTTTTTCCGTTAAGTTTTCCTGTGGAAATTCATAATTTCATATTAAGTTCATTCGTGGAAGAAAGGAATTTAAACAGTTATGACGTCGAATACTGAGAATTATTATGATATAAAGTTTATTGTTAGAGTTTTATATAGCAAATAAAATAAAGAGTTGGTAGTGTATTTTTAAACAGTTTATTTATTGTAATATTTTATCATAAGTGAATAATATGTACACATTGTTGGGAAGATATTTAAAGAGATATAAGTAATCTTTTAAAACTTTTTAAAGTAACATGCATTATTTTTTTCGTTTCATATTAAGTGCTTCAAGGTTTCTTTACTGTTAATATGAACTTCCATGTGAGAGTAAATCCAGTGCCTTTAAATAAGTTCGTTGCCACTCATTCTTTTGACTTTATGTTCATCGTTAATTGTTCTACTAAATAAGCTATCATAGTCATTGACCTTCTCATTTTTATATTTCTATTTTGGCGTTCTTTGACAAATGTTTTCAATGGAAAAAATACTACTTCTAAGTTTAATCAGTTTTCTGTGTAGTCGTAAAAGTGATCTCTAATTTAGGTTAATAAAGTCTTTAGTGCAGATTTTCCAATTTTGCGATATTACGCCGTACAGTCGGGATAGTGGTTAGTGACTCCGACTGCCATACCGAAGGCCCGGGTTCGAGTCTCGGAGAAGGCATGAATGGTGGTAAATGTAAAGTGACTATGCGCATGGGGGCACTTTAAATATGAGAGTCCTCTCGAGCGGTAGTGGTAGGTGAAGAGAGGTGGAAGACCCTCGGACCCATCCCCCTGGGGTGCTCTCTCTCAAAAGAGGCAGAAATGAGCTGAAGTCGTACCGTCACGTATATGGTGCTGAAAGCTCTTGTCAACGACAGGCGCATTTGACTCCTTGCCACGATGAATATCGTAGTGTTGTGCTCAGCATTGCCATACAAGTGAGATTGGTAAGAACAACAACAAGGTTATATTGCTATTATGCTTACACCATCAACAAATTGTAATCATAATCAAAAATCAAGATTAAGATTTCAACGGATAACACCCACCCACATACGATAACTTTCGCTAATTTTTTCTAGTTGAAAATATAAGCTGCTTTATGAAGATCTTTTCTACATCATAAAATTGATGATTTTAACCAAAGATATTAAATAAGCTTCCCCTATCACCGATTATTTTAATACTTTGGCAACGCTGCATTGCGTTCCAAAAGTCAGCTCTGAAAGTCTTCCAACCTATATTTCCTATTTAACTTTCTTATAAGTTGAAAAGTATTTATTAAATCAAAAGATTTTAAAGTCTTAAATATTAAACCTTTAAATTGCTAAGCCTTTCAGCAACACTAAAAATAAATTTATAGTTTTTCTAGGAGTAAACTAAAAATAAATTTATCACTTTTTAAAAGCAAATGCTTTGACATATCAGAATTACGAATCGTTTAACTAACATAAACCCTAAGAAGTTCTTAAGAATAGTTCAAAGAGATACTTCCTGTTACGTCTGATACAAAATAAAGTCATAAAAGTAGACATTTTATTTATATCAGATAATTTTACTTACAGTATTATTAAAGCGTCTCAAGACTTTTGTGACATGAAGTTTCGACTCCAAAGAGTTTATGTTTATTTTTATGCTAAATTTTAATGTTTGGTAAAAGTATTCAGAGCAAAAATAAGACAGGGTAAAACGAACTTTCCAGGAAAGACCATTTTAAGTTTTATTAAACTATTTTTCAATATTTACAAAAGCTAGAAATATCCATTCGCATTGAGAGACAGTACAAAAAATATATTCCATAGTTGTTTGAAAATTTTACCCAGTTTAACTATTAATTTCAGACTTTATTTTAATTTTTTCGCAAAATTTCAGAAATTGTGGCTGAGTTTCTTTCGTTATTAGTATTTATTATTAGTGAAATTATGAATAATTATTACACCAATATTTTATGTTCGGTTATTTCATTGAGTATAAATCTGTCATAAAATATTTTAAACAGCTGTAAGTATGCCAGTGATTTCAATTATTTTGCTCGGATCACGGAGATTGGAGTTTCTAAAATCTTAAATCTCTTAAGATTTCTGGTTATAAACTTACTTTGTTACCAATAATTAATATATGATTTACAAATTTTCAATTAATACGTTAAATTTCTAAAACACTAAGAACTAGAGACGCCAGTATCTTTATAATAAACTGTAATAAACTGGTAAATAAAATATTATAATTAATTTCGTTTTTCAAAAGAAAAGTTTTAGATAAGCAGAAAATTCACGCATTCAGAATATTATCACAATTTAAAATGTATTTAATACATGATATATATAACTAATGTAGCTTTTAGGGACATTTTCTGTATTACTCTCATTAATAATAATGAGATTAGACTAGATTAGATAATAATGAGATTTTCTCCCTCTTTTCTTCATGACTTTGTGCTGTAACTGGAAGCACGTTCGACGAGTATTCTGGAGATCCGGAGTTAGAATCCCGGCAAGAGCATTGCGGATTTTTTCAGTTTCCTGACGTCAAAAAACTTCTAATGACTGTCAAGTGCCGCCCGAACTAAAAGGTAGTGGATGATAATTCGTCATCTATAGGATATCGTGATTGGATCCCTTAATTCCCAGTCGCCGTTTAAAAGAGAGAGAATATAAGGTATTTTCTCTCTCTTTTCCGCATGCCTTTATGGTGTAATTGGGAGCACGATCGACGCGCATTTGGGAGGTCCGGAATCACGGCGAGTCATAGTGGATTTGTTCAGTTTCCTGACTTAAGAAAATCCTAATAACTCTGCAATATCTAATGCATATAGACTTGTATTTGACTTTTACTTGAAATAGTACGACGAATAAACGACTTCACAGAATGAATATACTGCTGCTAGCTACCGGTTCGTAATAAATTGAATGCACAAGCCTGATAATAGGCATAAAATTAATTTTTATTAAAAGAAATATTTGAGAACTTTGTCATTTTCCACAGAAATATTCGCACAAGTGTTCACAGTATCACGAAGTATAATCAGTAGTTACACGTCAAACTACTAAGAACGTTAAACACAAAGGAATGCAAAGCGTATCCAAAGACAAAGCTAAATCGGATATTTCAGTTCACGCGGAACTAGACAACTCGCAACAACAATAGCTAAGCAACTGAGGGCAGATGCTCTCTCTTCGGCCTTAAATAGTTTTCAACCGTCCGCGAAATATTTTTAGTATTTTCTGCTTCGCGAGATTACTGGAAAGCAATAAGAGTAAGGGATTACAGTTACAGCTAACATAGCGGTCAATTACATTTATTCAATTTCAATACATATTACATTGATACAGGGACCGGACCAAAATATCGCTAAATGTTCGCCAAATTTGGCAAGATAAGTCGCCGAAACCGCTGTCAGCTTAGCGATATCTCACCAAATTACCAAGATACCCATTCACTCAATGTTAAATGCACTTGCCCCTGTATTTTTACTTTTTCTGCATAACGTTCTCTTAAAATTTGCCTCGTGCTACATTACACAGAAAAATACAACAATTTTACTTAGAATTCTACTGAAATTACCTATCTAAGTATAAACGTAACAATACAATTAGCTTATTACAAATACTTTACTTTGCTTTTTAACTACAGAAAGAGTAAGTACAATTCATTATTACAGCTTTACAATTCTCACTCTTTTTGTTGGCAATTAAAAAAAGTTTTTTTAATAAACGACATTGTAATTTAGTGGACAACGAGTATTTAAATGTTTTAATATTCCGACATTCGGCGACAATTCGTTTTGCGCGGAAGATTCCGCTTCATTTTTCATATCGTATTTTACTTAATATCTTCGTCGTCGTCCTTATTATCGTCATCCATACTTTCCATATATATTATTATTAGCATAGTCATCCAATCAAATTTATCGAAGTCTAAATCAAATTTATCTTCAGCAGCATCGTCACCGTCATAAAAATTTAACTGGTAATCGCCATTCACGCAACAGAAACATAGGTCGTCTTTGTTAGTTTCTTTGATATATCCGAAAGTAAGAACGTAAAGAGTATAAAAAAAATATAAAGCATCCTTTCTCAGTCAATGAAAGGAGAAACTGTTTTCTACAGGCTTTCAATAGTCTGTTGCGGTAAGGTGCAAAAAACTTCGATTGTAATTTTAGCTCTGAAACAAACAGAGTCCTTTGTATTGCGACTAAATCGCCAACTCTGTGCGACTGAGGCTTCTTCCTTTTCCGATTGAACTAGTGCTGGTTTCTCTTTTTCCTTTTATTTCCTCTTTTTCTGTAATATCTCGTAATTTTCCTTTGCGGATTTTTTAGTCTTTTATTTAGATTTTGAATTTCTCTAGTCTCCTTAATTAAGGTATTTCTGCACATTTAGAGGTATTTTATTTCTGGTTACTCCTATTATTTCCCAACTTTGTTTTAACTAATGCAGCTCGCATTAGTTAAAACAATGCATTTTTGCCTGCTTTTTCGCAATTGAGAAAAAATATTCTTCAATTTCAGAGCCGTATGTAAGTGTATCATTTTTATGACTCGTAATTCAAAGTATTAATAGCCGCGTTTACTCTGAAAGTGAAAATATTTTTTATTTTGAAGTTTAGTGTTAACAATTTGAGCTTAATTTACATGAATAATATTACGCTTCTCTATAACATCTATTACATCTTCCATTATAAAAATATTTAACATTTATTCACACTAGTGCCAATACGTACGTCATAGCTTAAATTATACAAATTAAAAATATCAGAGAAAATTTTATATTCATCAATCAGTATTTCGCAAGTAAAATAACCTAAAGGAACAACTTCTTTTCCGCCAACATCCATTAAGGATATTTTATTGGAATTTCGGTATAAAATTTATACCTGATATCAACTTCTGTATCTAATAATGCATTTATTCATTTTCAAGTATTTTATTTGCGAATTTTCTGTGGGCACCTTGGCGATCTTTGTGTAAAACTTCTATTCATTTCTTTCTGGAAGTACACATTCGTAATTATAGTGCCTTATTCTAGTTATTTTATTTTTACAATTAATAGATTTTTAATCCGTTTCATTTCAATAAAAATATTTGAAATATTGATTCGCTATTGATTATGTAGAATAGTTTCATTGAATCTTATTTCATTGAAATTCAGAAGTTCTTCGGTTTAAAATTTTTACAATTTTATTTAATTTTTTTCTAGTTATTACAGGCTTCTTCATATTCATCTAGTATGTTCACAAGTCGAATATCCCTTTAATTTGGATAGACAGTTTACAAAATAGTATTTCGCGCATCTCCTTCAATAATTCTCGTTTTAATTCGTTAGTAACTATCTTTTAAATCTTTAGTGCCCTTGTATCCATTCCTCGGAGAAATTTTCGGGGAAGTTATCACGAAAGGTAAACTCAATAGCAACTGTGTTGATGACTAATTTTTATAGCCAAATTTTGCGAGAAATCGCCAAATCGGCCAAACTTGACCATTTGGCCACATTTGTGTCCGACCTATATATCACCGTAATGGGTATTGTAATTGAATAGATATAATTGGTCACTATATTAGCTGTAACGGTATCTGGCTCTAATATGTCTTTCAATAATTTCGAGAAGCAGAAAGTAATAGAAATATCTCGTCGGCAAGGTGAAAACTGTATTAGGCCAGAGAGAGCATCTCCTCTCAGTAATTGCAGTTCTGAGTTGTTACTTCAGAGCGACTTCGAAGTATTGAAAGCTTTCCCTCTTAGATGCGCTTAGCATTGCATTGTCTTTAACATTTTTAATATCTTAAAATGAAACTAGTGGTTGTATTGTGTGATGCTATGAACACCTGCACGAATATTTCTGTGGAGTGTTCCAGAACTCTGAAGTGTTTCTTTTCATGAAATAAATTTTATCAACCTATCATCGGACCTGTGTACATCCAATCTATTACGAAACCGTACACACGCAAAAATATTACAATTACTGAGCTAAAAGAGAATGGACGATATTAATTTTGATAGATACCAAAGGTTAACTTAAGTTGTGAGACATCTTAAAAATTTTAAAGAGCATGTATTTTATAAAAGGTGAGGAAAATTTAAACTAATGCTTACTTTAGTTACATGATTTTACTTCTCAGTTAATTTTATTCACTTATATTATAATCATGAAATCAATTCTTACCTAAAGATTCTCTAATATTATTAAATTCTGGACCACTGAGGTGATAATTAATCGCATAAACACATACATAAAATCAATGTAACTGATAAAAATCTGTAACAAGCACACAGCTGTGAATTTCTAACTGTGACATTTCTTAATGTCCTCCTCTAATTGTCTGAATATTGTGAAACATAACATTGAAACAAAAACAGAGAACTAAGTAAGCGGTGTTCGTCTTGAAGCTCTATACACTGTTAATATCTAACAAGAGCTAGCTGGAGTTTTCATAAAGAAAAATTTGGCACCCATTTTATTGGATAATTTTGACATCAAAATTAAACGGGTAAATATAACTGTTAACTGCTGTCAAAACCTAATTGTCGCCATAGGAGGTACTATTGCAAAGACCTTCCACATTTCTATAAAATATTATTTAAAATGTAGATACAAAATTAAAATTTAGATATACATGTTCAAAGGCCGACTTACTCAAACTTTCTGACTCAAATTTCCGACAACTGTCTTGTTTGAAGAAGCTGTCCTGTTACTTTATTCAACTGTAAATCAGTTAGATTTCTAGTATGACCGGGCGAACCTAGCAGTGCAGCATATATGTTTGTAGGGTTGACAGAGATGGACATCTTGAGCTCACGTGAAGTACATAAAAAAGCAATGAATTAATCTCTAATTCAGTACATGAAATCTATTTTATTTTTGTAGATTATTTCAGTTTTTTTTTTTTTTTTTAATTTTGTAAATAATTCCCAGAATAATGAATAACTGTGTGTAAAAATGTAAAGAAAAGTTAAACTTCTAAAATAGCTGACTTTGAACGAAAACTTTTAATTATATTACCTTTGAAACTGTCTTAGAGTAAAGCAGATTTAGAAGAACTAGAATTGGGATGGAATTAGAAGTCCAATCGCCTTGAGGCTCTGACAACTATTCTTCCATGAAATACATGGACAAGATAACAACAACAATAATGACAGAAGACCCTGTCCCCGTTTTATTGATATTAGATTAAATTATACAAGAAAATCATTACAATTAATAATATTTTCGTAGTGACCACAACACTAAGGTAACCATTTGTGAAAGAGATATTTGAGAAGATATATAAACATTTTTAATGTTTGGATCGATCACAGCACAGAATTCTCAATTCTATGAAATACACTGACTACCAATAAGTATTTGGACACCTGTGATAGAAAAGAAAAACTAACTTTATTCAAAATCAATAGTTTGTAGAACCTCTACGAGAGGTATTTACAGCGTGGACCCTCCGGGGCATACTTCCCACAAGTCTTTGTATGAGAGCTAGTGGTATTTTCTTCCACTCGGCTTGGAGAAGACATAGAAGTTCCTTCACCGATTTTACAAGGGTAGTGCACCCCTGAATTCGGCGATGCAACTCGTCCCAGAGGTTCTCGATAGGGTTCAGGTCTGGACTCTGGGAAGGCCAGTCCATTCGATGAACTCCATTGGCACCATACCAAACCTTGGTTAACGTCGAAACATGACAACTGGCACTGTCGTCCTGAAAGTAACAGGGGTCCAACCCGTAAAACTGCCACAACGTAGGAAGCACATTGTCATCCAAAATAGTTCACTAGGCATCGGAGTTGAGCTTACCATGAATGGGGACCAAGAGTCCCAGCCCATACCAGGAGAAACATCCCCAGACCATAATTCCACCTCCGCCGAACTTGACTGTTGGCACAATGCATTCTGGAAGGAGACGTTCTCCAGGTAGACGCCAGACCCAGACCCTGCCATCCGTACGGTAAAGGGTGAACCTTGATTCGTCACTCCAAAGAACCCGTTTCCACTGATCTACGGTCCAATTTCGATGTGCTTTGCACCACATTAACCGAGCAGCGCGGTTTTACTTTGTGGTCAAAGGCTTATGGGCAGCAGCACGACCATGAAAACCAAGCAGATGTGCTTCCTTATGGATGGTATTCATTGAAACAATACTCCCGAATGCCTGTTGAAACTCCTCGCGGATGAGGGCTATCGGTTGGGTGCGGTTCTTCCGAATTTCTGTGAACAGCACTTGTCGGTCTCTATCCCCCAGTTTCGTTGGTTTGCTGACTCGGGGCACATTCCGACAATCATCCTTCACCTTCCACTTCTTAATCACATAAGCCACTCTCGGTATTGGGTACTTCAAATCGCTAGATATGTCCCTTAAGGATCGGCCAGATTTGTGATACCCGATAATTATACCTTTCTCGAAATCAGAGAGCTCCGAACTGCGAGGCATCTTGCATGCGACTAAAGTCGATGCTGTTTTCTACACGATATATACCGGCGGAGTCCGTGGCGCACCTTGGGACCGCAGATATCGTCATTTGCATAGGTGCCCAAATACTTATTGGTAGTCAGTGTAGTAGATGATCGCATTTAACGATGTTTTAGTTACTGGACTTTAATAAGCAATCGTATGTTTGTTATGCTATACACGTTTGTTTCTGTCAGAGCACTGGAACTCTATTTCCCTGTTTAAATTAATAAAAGTGAAAATTTGCATTAGGTACTAGAAATAATTATGATTTAGATGTATGTATTTTGTACATGCATGAAATTTATTATCAGAATAACGTACGGAAAGAAAATAGTCAAACGTCAGGAACCTCGAAATAAGCCAAATAAAAGTAGTATGGCCCACTTCGCGTAAACCGTTTTAATTGAAGAAAGTCACTTTATTGTGTCTCAAAAATTATTTTTTGAGAAACGAATGATACGGAAAAGAAGAAATCGATTGAGAATGAGAGCGGATGAATCGATGCTAATTTGAGCTGAGAATCAATATGGAAAAGAAGAATCATCACTAGGCAGTTTTTGAGAGGGTTTTATTGTATGTTATTAAAAATGGCTAGTAAAAGCTAAAAATGAATTAGATGATAAGGCCAGAGGCTTTCCTAATAGTACAACACTCATGCCCAATAAGGTTTCAAGTTCTGTGAGTAAGATTTCAGTTGGGGATTATATGATTTAAATGGCGTTTACAGTAATGTGAATATTTAGTTCGAGATGCATAATCATTAAATGTATAAAATGTATACAAATATTTTCTGTACAAATTATAGAAAAAAATTATAAATTTGCGACTTTTGCGTGTTTAATGACTAAGTGAATTTTTAAATCATTTGTGATTTATGTTCAAAAATATACTTGAGATTGAAAAAGTTGAAAAAAATTTATAATGTACTTAAGATTTAAAATAAAGAAAAAAATTATCCTGAACTGTCGTTAAAGTATAATAAAAAAGTAAAAGAAAAAAAAAAAAAAAAAAAAAAAAACAATTTCTACTTAAAAGTGTTCAACGCTTTTCGGTGGAAAGTGTAGCCCCTCTTCGCCAGTTAATTGCTTATTCTAAAAAAAAGATATTTCAGAGAAAAATTCGAGGACCATAAAATGGCGCAATAATTCATTATGCCATTATTTACACTAGAAAATAAAATAAAATTGCGAAATTTGTCAGATAATGACTTGTGTAAAAATAATAATCTGATAAAGAGAACCATTATTTAAAATAGCCAAATATTCGCGGACAGTAATAATGTTCGTTATTGCTCAATTTGCCGCGCAGACGATATAGTGGTTAGGGGAGCTTGCTGCGGTACCAAAGGGCCCGGGTTCGAATCTCGGAAGAAGCATGGATATTTGTAAATGTATGGTGTCTTTGCGGCATGGGAGTACGCTAAATGTATGTCCAGCCGAAAGTCCGAGGTTGAGGGTGGAAGACCCTTGGACTCGTATTCTTGGGGGTGCTCCTCATCGGAATTGAGGGCTGAACTGAGCGAAGTGGTACTGTCAACTGTATGGTGCTCAAGGATCTTGCTAACGGCAGGCGCAATCCTGCTCTCTTTGCCAAGATGAATTTCGGGTGCTCGTTTTGATGTAACTGTCAGATAAGTGATGTAAGTCACACAACACACGCATTTTTCAATTCTGACATACAAATCTATTCATTGATTATAATTAATAGAGCATGTAAATTTGGTAAATGAGCAATAGTATCAGAAAAAAAAAAGAATCTATTAAGTAAAAGGCGAAAATTTTAGTATATATGTATACATATATATGTTTAAAAAATATTTTCTAAAAGTTTTCAAGGAAGGTTCGCTCATATAATGTAGCATAACGTAAACCCAGTTGTTATTTACTATCGAAATAAATTAAAATTATTTCAAGAGATGAACCAGCCGTCACTTTTCTTCAAGAGCTAATTATTCAATTAAAGCTCATTGTTTCATTCGCGGCATTCATCAAAGAAAAAAAGCCACCCCTTGTTCAGTAAAAATTTGGGAAAACAAGGAATGAAATAAAGAGAAAGCAAACGCAATATGACGTAAAAAGTATAAAACCTACTTGATATTAGGACTGGAATTAGTCATTAAATAAAAGTTCCAAGTTTATTTAAATACGAAAAACCTAATTTACCAGTCGAAATGTGGTTATTGGTCAATGAATTATGAAAAATCATGGAATCGTTATTTGTCTTAGGATAAATGACGTTAAGAGCTTTGTAACAGAAATCAGCTAGTGTTCAAGGCTCTCCCCCCCCCCAATGCGGTAAAGAATGGAGACCAATGCAGCCGATCCGTTGGTCAGAAGCTTAAAAGAATCAGTTTAAGCTATTTCTTGATTTATTTCAAAAGCAAAATTCAAAGAATGATCTAAACATTAATAATGGACCTAAACATTAATAAGCTGTCAATTAATCTCCCATTCTTTAAAGCAAATATTGCATTAATCGCAATATTAAAATGTCGAACTTCGAAAATGATATAATTAATCGAAAATATAATGAAACACCTTCAAATAATAATCGGATGCGGGGTTTCCCATATTTTGTTTTCATAACACGGTTGTTTCAATATTTTTCCTTCGTGTCTCAGCAAAAATGCTATGGCTTATTGGTAAATTAAACAAACTTTAATTTTTTTTCTTTATTGGGAAAGTAACAAAAAATGTGAAACAATAAAAAAATTTTAATGGCGTGTGTGGGACTTTTTTCTCGTTAACTGGAAGTTTCAGGTCTGCAGAAAAAAGATGGCAGTTATACTTAAATCTGGTTTGATTAATGAAGGGTTTGTGTATCCATTTTTTGGAAAAACAAGTGTCGAGTGTTTCACATTTGTAATTTAAACAAAAGGCATTAGAAACAGAATTACGGATTCAATATTTGAATCCAATAATTCCATCTCTGACCCTATATTAATAGTGAAATGGTTTCTGATCCATTGGCACATTTTTTATTAACCATTCATCCATTGATAATTAGATGTGATCTGATACTATAATTATTAAGTGCGAAAAGTGTATGCAATATCTGAACTCATAATTAAAAATAATCACTGAGAGGGCGAATAAAACTGTGTCGCAACCAGAAGTTGACTACAATACAACAGCAGACCATAGCAATGTTTTTTTTTTTCGCTCTAGTACAGACTCGATGCCGTTGCTCTCAGATAGAAGCATTAAATAGGTTTGTCATTGTACTTAAGAAGCCCAGCAGCGGCCGAGCGGTAAAGTCGCTGAACACTGGTAGTTCGGTCCGAGGTTCGAATCCCGCGAACGGGCTGGCTGCATGGGTGTTTTCGTGGTTTTCCCCATGTGTAACGTGTATACGAGCCAGTTTCCCTTAGAAAGTCCTCCACGGAGGCATCCCTCCCCTTAGGCAGATAGCCCTAGTGTGCTTTGCCATAATTAAATACACATTGTACTTAAGTCAAATCTAATCCAATTTTAGTGGCTTCGCAGAAAACTTTAAAATAGTATCAAAATTAAGAACTAAATTAATAGGCAATAAGTTCCAATATAATGTATCGTCTGTGAAGCCATTAAATCTGGGTGACATTTATTGACAAAATATAATATAGTTCCAAGTTCCTGAAATATGTAAGATTAGTAATTTAGGTAAGTTTATCTGCGACTCGGCGTTTTGCTGGGTCACGATTCTGCATTTGGGGTACACTGAACTGATACGTTATTGTACAAAGACGATTTAGTAATCTCTCACAACAAAGACTTTAAGTTACAGCAAAGACGCCTTTTTTTTCTGATTACATTATAACTCAGCGATTTTGTGTGTAATTCATTACTGTTGTGAAATAATCAAAATCTAAAATTCTTATTGCAAATCTATCAAAAAGTCAGATTTATTTAACGATGCTATTTGTCCAAGTGTGTAATAAATCAGAAATTTCGACACTATTAGGAACATCAAAGAAAATGTAATACTCATACTGTATATAGAGAGTGATAATTTATTTATCGGAGAGTCTGGTAGTTTATCTGTTTAATCAAACACTGCAAAATGCATAAAATCTGCCTAAATGTAGGAATGCTACAGTAGGAAAATTGATTCATATTTACGTACGTGAGGGATAAAAACCTCCAAAATACTTACGCAGTCAGCCCATTTGCCAAGATAGAACCTCATCAAACTATGGGTATTCAGCAGTTTTATCATACACAATTATAATAAATTTATTTCTCAAACCTGCAATTTTCATAAAGTATCATTATGGATTTTATCGACTTGGCCACTATAACAAATGTATTTCTCAAATATGCAATGTTTATAAGGTATAGTTATGAATTTTATCCTTTTTAAAGACATCTTAAACTTCCACGTTTTAACCAGAGAGAGTAACTGAGAATTCTTTTTCATTATTGAGGTGCAAATACTTGTTAATCCTTTATTTTGTTTTACGTTTCTTCAGCACAATATTAGAAAACAGAGCAGTATTTACCAAATTCACCAAATCCAAATATTTAGTTGGGACAAATATAACAACATGAACAGCTATAAAAGAATACAAGGCGATTAAAAAAGACTGAAAACGATTACTGCACAAAATAGATATAATTGGTAAAACAAATCTTTAAAAATTAAGTAGTCCTGCGGTAAATTTAAATTATAAATTAAGATAAAAGCGAGAAATATGACAAAAACACCATATAAACCAAAAATAAAATAAAACGAAATTCGAATAAGTAAATAAATAAATTAGTACATAAAAATCAGTAGCTTTTACTTTCCTTGAACATCTTTATCAGAAATGTGTGTTGAGGAATGCAAAAAAAAATTCCTATTTATAAGCTAACAAATGAACAACTAAGAAATTAATGTTTAGATAAAATTTTTGACCAGGAAAAGAGCAAATTAAAATCTGTATTTAATAGCCCAAGGGTGACGTACCGGAAGCGACTACAGCACTCCGCTTAAATTTAGAAACATGGGAAATTATAAAACGAAAGTAAAGTCAAAAGCAGAAAAAAGAATATAATAGTACAAAGGATAATCTTAAAACTTAAGTAGTTCTGAAATGTGTCAGTGAACAAAAACCTGCAATATAAAATAATGCAAACAAAATTTGAAAATGGAGCATATTCGATAATAAATCAAAATATCGTATTTAGGCTATTATTATAATAACATACTTAATAAATAAAAGTAACATTATATATCCCCTGCAAATTAATGTAAATTGATAACTTAATGGGCATTTACCTGAGGGTGCAGATCAGCCCTCAGGGCTCCGGGGAGTGCAGTTTGGGAACCACTTTTCTACAGAGTAAACATGTTAAGTTAAATTATTTTTACAGGTTTGTTTCCTTTTTTCAGTTTGCCTTAAATTTTAAATTCAGAGTTCTTGAATTATTAATTTGCACATTTTTGACTCGATAAAAATTATGCAATTATCATTAATGACCTCAGTACGAAATTTTGGTTTTTTAGTTTAATGTTGTGTTCTATTAACAGGTTTCTGTTTGCAGATACATTTCAAAATTATGCAAATTTTAAAATTATACTTGGCATTTCATTCTTTTTTCTACTTTTTACCTTACTTTCGTTTTATAATTTACTGTATTTTCAAACGTAAATCCAAGTGCTGTATTCCATTTCTGTCTGTCGGAGTTAGTCTACTTAATTGTACAATGTATTTACTTCCTTTTTGTCCCTGATTATAAAATTTACCTAAAATTTAAATTTCTGAATCGTGTATTTGTAATCAAAGTAATATTCTTTCATAATTTACGAGACATCAACCTCTGAAAAAAATGTCCTGGGAAATACAAAATCCATTTGCTTTTATATCTATTTTTATTTTTAAAATCAAAACATTGTTTTTTGCATTTCGTAAGTATTTTAAGTGATTATTTACTAGAGTTTCGTTTTTTTCTTTTTTAAAGTCACGTGTGAGATTTGGAAAGTCATTATTCCATCATGTGTCATCACTTGGAATCGTCGGCAATGTGAATCTTTATCAACTCATTTCCTCAAAAAATCATTTTCTTTCTTTATCCACTATTTGGAATCGTTAGCTGAATATCTTCAACGATGTACATTTCTTTAAAGATGCCATTTCTTTCCTTATCTCTCTTCATGATTTAGAGTAATCTTCATTAATGCGTATTTTGTTTCTTCAAAAACATTTCTGCATCGTCCGATAAACCATATTATCCATATCCGGTAACCCACATTATCGTTTGATATTTTCAACAAAGAATCATCATCAGTTTTTCTTGTCTTGTTTCTGTGTGTGGAGAAGAAAAATATCCTTTGGTTATCTATCCATCATTTAGAATATTTTGTATTTAGTCTTCATCAATGCATTCATTCCTTGTCAACAAGAGACATGGCACCAACTTAGAAATATTTTGAATTTAACGAAAATGTTGATATTTAAATAAATAAATAATGCATTTAGGAAATCGGAATTTTTTCTTTCACTTATTTCTTTACTAGGTTATTTTTTAATTATTTTTCTTTTCATACTTAAGAATTTCATAAAAAGATACTTTTTAACGGAAACAAAACAAAGGAAACTTCTAATCAGTTCTGTCCTTACAGGAAATCGAAAAAGAAATAAAGTTACCAAATTTCTTAAATGTATTGCAATCGCTACTGGTAAACTGTAATTATAGCAGGTGTTAATTTAACGTTGGTATTCAAAAGCGACAATTCCATTCATAAAAAACCGCTGAAATTTACAAAAATTAGTAAAGGTCATGCACAAGTAAAATAGTGTATGTTCATATTTCATGTCTTTGATGTAACCTATTCTGTGAATTTTTAATGACTTTCCGTTTGTCGAAAATTAATGATTTGGGATCTGAAGAAATTTCTTATTCAGTTCTGTCAGCGTTGTAAGTACAGTACCTTTCCTTAAACTTCCGTGGAATAGTTCAACTTAGGCTCGAATCTAGGCGCTTTCATTCAAGAAACGGACATATTATTTTGCCATGGAGTTACCGAAGCTTACAGACAGCCTTGGATGTTAGTTTTGACTTTTACTTGAGTTATTATAGTGAATTATCTCTTGAGCGACATTAGCAAACGAATATAAACTGAACGGTTGCACCTTCTAACTTCTCTCTAATTTCTAATTTTTGTCTGGGAAGGATATATATACCAGCCAAACTCTGGTGATGGGGACCCATATTTTCGAAGAGCTCTATGTTTTCAATAAACAGTTCTTGTCAAACTATGTAACTTTTGGTATGTTCATACAGCTGCTCGATTCCTTCGCAAAACTCGTGTTTTAGAGCAGTTATCATGATTTATGGTAGCGAAGAGAAAGTAGTCTTTAGGTACCAAATTTGGTGAGGAGTTGAGGACTGTGACATTTTGCTTTGTTAGAAAGTGCTTGACTATAATGGAACTGGTGGCTCATTATCATGGAGGAAAAACCAGTTATTCGGCTGAACATTTTCAGGCCTAATGCACTTAATTGTCTTCAAAAGTCTGTCTGGTACACCTTTATAAAATATAGAGCTTACCCTTTGTTCCCCAGGAACGAATGTCTTGTGATTTTCCCTTTCCAATCAAAAACTGTTACCAAGCGATCTTTACTCCAGATTTCTGAAACCGAAATTTCTATGGCCATGGTGAACGTTCTTGCAACCTAATCGGATGACGACGGTTTGTTTCTGGATCTTAAGGAAGTACCAAGTTTCATTTCCATTTAGCAATTCGTTTGAAAACTTCTGTTTTTAACTTTCTGTTTGTTTCTTTTTGAATACCTTCTGTTTTGAACAAATCATGACAAGAAGAAATTCGAATCTGCGCTACAGTCAATACGTAAAGGAAAAAACTAGAACAAAATTTTCCTTTCTCGAGATTCGAGACAGTAGTTTAAGCAGTGTCTTTACTCATGTTAAGCTTATCAGTTAACATTTGAAAAAGCAAAAGAGCAATGATTTTAAGGAATGACTGTCGAACATTTTCAATGTTAAGAGTTTCAGACTGAAAGGTTGACAGTTCACCATCAACACAGTCGTGTCCATATCAACAAAAAGCATTGGATCGTGTCAATGGTTGATCCCAATATGTTTTGTGCAACATTTAAGAAATCTCTATTGTTGCTTGTTGTGGTTGCTTAAAAACAGTTTATTGCTATTTTTACGAATCTATGAGAGCTTATGTTCATTAAATCAAAGCGAATGATAAACTTACCAAAAACTTCTGCTCCTGAGCAGATGACATTTAAAAAAAATGAAACTATGTTAACATAATAATAAAGGTTGTCAACTATGGTTTGGGAAATTTGATAGAATATTCTAAACGGACTATTTAATTTAATCTTTGTTTTACACTAATTTATGTATATATCGGGTACGTATTTTCAGTAGAATTATTCGGATTACTCATATCAATTAAAACTGAATATTATTACCTAATTATGCACTACTCATATTGAGCCAATTTCAATATCCTGATTATTATCGAATGAGTAAAAGGCAATTTTCGAAAATAGTAGCAAGATAATCCATCGGTCATCAAATGGTAACGAATAACCATTTGAGATCTAAAAATTTTCAAAATACTTCCTGACTTTAAGTCAAATTAGCTAACTAAGTAATTTAGCTATAATTCTTATAAAAATTCACTTAACGTGAAATAAATTCACAGACGGTAGCTGTTTGTGTCACGAGATCGTGGTGAAAGTTACTTAGACATTTTAAAATAGACTCCCTAATGGGAATGCAAATAAAATGAATGAGTTCAGTCATAAAAAAAAATCTGAAAGGTTTCAAATTTTAAATTACGTTTAAAGGGGTGTTTTTTTAACATTTTGTGTGTTACCTTCATTTATTAAATATCACATGATTCGCATTTATATAACAAAAAACTCATTTCAATAGCAGTATCACAAAGTATTTTAAAACAGCATATCTTTAGTATTTCCGATACACACTCTCACGCGCTGGAGATAAAAATGTTTTTTCTGCACAACGTTGTCATTGCTCACTTTGAAATCCATGACTGTTTTAATCAAAAATTAATTAAAGTTTTATAAAATATGAAATCGATAATAAAACATATTCCAAATTTCAAATTTGGGCTTTCAGATGCCCATATTCGCAGTAGGATTATGCCATTCAAAATTTCATGGCTCTAGGTAACGTTGTTTTATCACAATGCTAGAAACATAACACATTTATGCAGATTATTCATTATTTAATTTCTTCAAATATAATACAGAGCGATAACGTTTGGTGGCAACAGTTTGAAAAGTGAAACGGACATTCAGAGTGATTCAATGCAAAATCGCAAAACGAAAACAATAGTCCCTCAGGGACAAAGCCCCTTTGGACTAAAAAATCTGAAAGGTTTCAGATTTTAAATTATTTTAAAGTTTTGTATGTTACCTTTATTTATTAAATATTATGTACTACGTACTCGAACCATAAAATTCAGTTCAATAGCAATATCGCAAAAATGATTTTAAAGTGATCTTTAGAAATTCCGATACAGAGTCTTGCGCGCTGGAGATAGAAAAGGTATTTTTTCCCCGCACAGTGTTGCCATAGCTCGCTCTGAAATCTTTTAGTTGTTAATCAAAAATTCATGTTACAAAATGTGAAATCGATAATAAAACAAATTTCAAATTCAAATTAGGGCTTCCACATACCCATATTCTATGGAAGATCGAGTTATTCAAATTTTGATGGCTCTAGGTACCGTTATTTTATCACAGTGCAAGAAAAGAACGAGTTTAACTATAACCTCATAATTCTAGACTAAAGCAGAGCTTCCATGCGGATTTCCATTTGTCCAACCAGATTAGTATGTAAACCTATTTGGCATTGACAGAGTGCTGCATATTTTAGATACCGAAATTTGTTGGCAGGGAAAGTAAGTAGACCTTTAAATACATATTTTACATACGAGTACATACATTCATGCAGATTCTTCATTATTTAATTTCTTTAAATGTAATACAGGGCTCTAATATTTGGTGGCAACAAATTGAAAAATGATTCGCCGTTTATAGTTTTCAACCCAAAATGCCAAAACGAAATTAATAGTCCATCTGGGCAAACTGCCGCTTTAGACTAAAAAGACGATGACATTGTTTCGAATGAGACAATTTTTTATCAAATTTTGTATCAAGATGTCACTGAAATATTAACTGAACTACTAATTTGTATAATTTAATGGAGTTAACCAGTTTTCCAATATGAGAATTCAAGTAAGCTTTACTTTAAAGGTCTACTTACTTTCCCAGCCAACAAATTTCGGTATCTAAAATATGCAGCACTCTGACGTTGTCAATGCCTAATGGGTTTATATACGAATCTGGTTGGACAAATAGAAATCCGCATGGAAGCTCTGCTTTAGTCTAGAATCATGAGGTTATAGTTAAACTCGTTTTTTTAGTAATCTCGATGAGAACTGCAAAAGAAGAAAATTGTGAAAAGCCTTTAGTTACGAGACAGAATACACATTAATAATTAAAATATCGATAAAATTCATCAGCTAAACAAACACTACATTTTGCTAGCTGTTATTGTATTCAAAGAAAATTAGACTATGGTATAATTAAGATTATTTTTAATGCATTGAGAACTAAAACAATTTTCTTAAACTAATGAAGTAAGTTACTGAAGTGAAGTAAAAGATAAATTGAGCTTTCTTTATTTATATTTTAGCGACAACTTTGAAATTTGATCGTTGAATTAGGTTGCTGTACAACAAACAAAGTTTCATTTCTCTCTTACAAAAACTATAATTTATGATTGTGTATTTCTGCATTAAAGTATATAACTTTTGAAAGTTAATTTTTAAATAATAAGCAATGTTTACACAATATCATTAATATTCATCAGAAGTCAATAAAGAGCCTTTTATCAGAGGAATTATTACCAGATTTTATTGCACTGATAATAAGAACTAATTTTTATTACAGAAATATAATATATGAGGATTGAAAAAATAAAGGAAAATTAATACTGGGTACATAAATTCACTTAAAATAGAAATCAATGAATGCTGAAAGAAATTTAAACTTCACATCAAGTGAAAATTATGTTGCTTTGAAATAATTAAATTACTATTGCTGTAAATGGAATTTAAACGTTCCTGGTAATATTCTAAGAGCAACAACTTCTTTCAACATTTAATATGTTTGATTATTACGAAACGATTATTGTATCATGTGCCACTGATTTCTTCAAAAAGAATAGGAACTAAATTACAGTTATTTTTTTCTCTTTTTAAATTATTAAGGAAGACTTGACTTTAACTTACTCGTCATTCCTAGTCAAAAATATATGAAGATGAATTAGTACAGTTTGGAGGTTTGATAGCACAATTAATGCTGTATATATATGTGATAATGTAGAAATATTGACGTAAGATTAAATAGAAAACATTATTACGTAGATGTTCAAGATGTTGATTCATAATGAACGGGAAACGTAGCAGCCGAGAAAGATTAAATATTCAATTTTATTACAGTTGACAGTTATAACCCCATTTCACTTTAATAGACTAATAGTGTTTTTTTACACGTTTTACATTTTTGATAGCTTTGTGGGAAGAAGAGAAGCAGCTTCTTAGCAGAGCCAATGTGCGTAGTTATCCAGTATTGAAAGCTCATCAAAAGAAATGTTCCTATTTTCGAAATTTTGAGTTAAGTTCCGAATTAGCTACGTCATAAGCATTGTGTAAGTCCTATGATATGAATTAATTTAGAAATGACGAAATCCAGAAATTGTTATTATTACATTTAGAATAGAAATGGAAAATACCCAAATTAAAATGAGGAATTAAGGGGCTATCCGTTAATTTAAGTTATTATTTTGATTTATATATTTTTTTATCTTGCATATATATTTGCAGAAACTCCCAACACATAATCATTTTTAGCTATTTAATGAAAAACAAAAGGGAAATGGAAACATGACAGCGCTATTTTTTTCAGTGTTGCGAGTTTGGCATTGAAGTTGAGCTTTTTTTTCATAATCTATTATTTTCAAATTCAGAAATTAAATAATGTATTATACAGATTTAGTAAGATAAATTTTATAGCAACTTTGTTTATTTAATATTCAAAATTCTGACTTTTTTTCAAAGATAAAATGGAGATGCTTGACTTCTACTCTTCTTACGGGATACTAGGAATCAAGTATGTCTTAGAACAAACTCCATATTGTACTTCGTAAATAGAAGTATCAAGTGGTTTTATTCTGTATTAGAGCAAATGTTTAAATAAAATGAAACTTATGTGATAATAACGTAGATTTAAATTCATATAATGGTTCTAAAATAAATGAATAAAATGATTATAAAATTAGCAAACATTTGAGGAAGTTTCAATAGAATACTTGAATGCGAACGATTTTGTCTCAAATTCTTAATGAAAAGTAGCGTTGTTCAGAACATTGAATTTTCTGACATGATCTATCAGTTTAACGTTATTTTTTAACAAAAGAAATGATATGAATAAAATGATGATAAAAATATCTGCTAAATATTATTTTCATAATTTTTAAAGTTTCATTCATTAGTTTTATTAGGGTTACTCAAAGTTTCTGATTCTTTTCCTTAAATAAGAAAACAATATTTTCAATTTATAGGTTTTATAATTTACAGATTTAGCTGTTGTAAATTTGTAAGTTTATTGCAGGTTTCCAAATGTAAATTTTATCCAAAAAGTGTGCACAGATCTGCCTTATAATCATAATTAAGAAAATGTTTACAACGGTTGTACTTTTTTTAATTATTTATTAAATTCTACTGAATAAATGAAGCATTCAACACTAAATTTGAAATTTGCTTAAGAACAAATAATCAAATATTTCTTGTTATGAAATTTATGTTCCTTTTTCTCAAAGCCCGAAATTTTTAATTTGTTGAAACATGTTTATTTATTGTTAATTAAATATATTGTGTTCTAAGAGGAAGACCGATATCAATATTTCTATAAAACATTTTGTAAAAGTATTAATTTGCAGAAGAGGAAGAATTTGAAATTCTAGAAATGGAATTACCAACCTCAATCTCTTCTGAGTCATTTTAATTCTTAATTATTAAAATGTATCGTATTAATACGCAATATGATTAATAATAGTCAATGACCAATGGAAATACATTTCTGACGATACCACATTTATAATAGTTTCGTTGGGTAAATAGTGATAAAAGAGCGATTTTACTTCAGTAATATAGCCTACGATCAGGAAGAATATAAAGTAATTCAATCAGTTAGCCATCATAAATAGAAAATGAGGACAATGAGCTGTAATGCACGAACAAGGTTCATTGTGTCTGTGGAAGATATTGATTATCCAGTATAAACCAATAGTGCATCAAATCACATCTTCACTGCTATCAAAAAAACTTCAAGTTATGTAAGTCTCTTTCAATATCTATTTTTCAAATTAAAAATCTTCCGCACTATGTCTTAACGGAATATGATAATTCTAACCCTTGTTTTGAACTCAAAGATACTATTATGCTTGTAGGAGACCGTTTGTATCCATTCTATGAGCAAAGTATGCAAGTTAATGGTTGCTTCCTCGTGATTAGAGAAATATTCTGATGAAAATCAGTAATGCATCTGGAGTGTTCTTTGAAAATATTGATTGAAGGCCTCATTGTAGGTAAACCCTGTTCCTTCTATTCCGTTAATGGCAAAGGTTACATCATTGAATGATGTCCCCCTTTCTCACTTGTCATTCAGAAGTGGCTCAGTGTACATTTTACTAATTTCTAGGTCCTCCAGTAATCCACCTGCACTCGTTGTACTGAAAACCTATTGCACATTCATTGGCTAATTTGCAAATGTCTTGCAATTACTTCCAACTAATTTAACAAATTGCCTTGAAGTGATATCCAATGAATCTGATTATTGGATTCTTTGGATTTCAATTCTCATTACTGACCCATTATCAATAGCTATATAGACTACATCTGAAGTGGCATACTCTCGTAAAGGTTTCAGAGACCACGTGAAACAGCTGCTCTGCTTTCTTGTGTCAACTCAACCAGTTATGTTTGTTCTGTAGACAAGATACCAGCGCATGATAACTCAGCTGAATTCATGCAATATTATTGGTTGATAGATGTAGTAATGTCTGTGCATTTTTTGACTTCGTAATGAGTCTGATTAAAATTTGATATGAAACGTAACAAATATGAATCCGCTAGCTATTTTGTTAAAGTACATGCACAACTATAATAGTAATTTTGTGGATAAATTTCCTACGGAGAATCCGTCAGAAGCACAGGAGATTTTCTATCTACGTGGATAATTTTAGTTTAAATATTGCAACAGTTTTGCCTTTCAAGATTTTTAGCATTTACATATTACTTGGTAATATACTGAAGGCTGACATCCGCCATTCGTAGGGATATTAAATGACTAAAATGTTAATCTCATCTATTGTCTACCTGCTTATGAAATCTAGAGTCAATTCAACATACTGTTGCTCAATGGAGTAACAATCAAATTCATAGACTTTATATATTGTGTTTATATTGTGAATGCTATCAGAATTTCGGTTATTTCATTAATTATTACTTGTATACTGAGCAGCAAAGCAAACACCGATGCAAGGATTTAATTCCATCACTTGGGATTGGAAATTCAGTGTTATTCCTAGATTTTTAACTAAACTCACTCATTTTTGAAATAAACCGAAAAATTAAATTAGGTCACTGAAAATATTTATGTAAAATTTATCTCATTATATTAATTATTTTATAAAACTTGCTTGCTGTATCATGTTTATTGTCACATCTCTAAAGTTTTACTAAATATTCAAATTTTATTTATGCTAAAAATAATATGAAATACATTTATAGCTAATAAAAGAGCAAAACCGTTTGCTCTATTTTAATTTTCTTCCTTAAGATAATTTATTAACATATGCTCAAATGAAAAACTAGAGAAAGATATACTGCAAAGGAAGCTGTGATACTTTTGTGTGTTTCACATCGCGAATCGTATTTACATATATTTATTGTTTTTAAATTTCCCAAATTTTACTATCCCTTCCTCTAATTGATATAAATTTGAAATTATCAAAATAGTCCTTGATTTAACACATTAGTAGAAAATACTTGTAGAACAGTTCTGTTTGCAACCTGAAGGCATCATTACCTAGTCCGTTCAGTAACATACATTGAAATATAACTCCAGCGCTTCTGGAAGCTTTGGGAAGTGTCTGCTATAGACAAGCTCTGCATCGTTTTGCATAAATTTCTTTATCTTGAAATGGGTTAATATGGTGATTGGGCATGACACATATCTGTTTATGATGTAAGAATCCCTTAAATGACATGACTGTGTAAGTAGGGGGTTGTTGTGGAGCAAAATCCATCTGATTCTTAACTTCTTTATTGACTTCATTTTGAATCCTTCAGCCCAAAATATAAGAACATTTGCATAACACGAAGACATTGAAAGCGGAACGTTTTGGTAGACATCCATGATGGATAATGTTCAAATTTTCGAAAAAAGAATCAGCGTGATCTTGGCTTTCGATCTGCTGTCTTGTGCTCCTTTTGGCTACTGAGATGTTGGCGCATGCCATTCAGATCAGAAATCATCAGTTCATCTCCAAATCCATTCATATCATCTCCAAATTGGAAGCTAAATCACAAGTTTCTTTGTTCAAATTCTCTTTGCTTAAAATGCGATGTAGTGCCAAATTATAGAAAAGTCTTTTGACACCGTTAACAACGCAACACAAACTGTGCTATCCCAGATCATTTCACTTTACACATTTATCTAATAAAGCAAGCATATGTTAGGACCTTCTTACAGCCAAATGTTGCAAATTTCAATCACTGATGTGGCTTACGGAGAACTTCTAGAACATTGCGGTAAAAACCCTTTTAAACACTAAGTTTCAATAGAACAGACATATTTTGCACAATAACAAATTAAAAACTAATAATACGCAAAACGAATGCTGCTACTGAAGAAGTTGGAGTTATATATTTGAGTTCAGGATTAGATTAACATTCTGAGTGACACCATCACTCATAAAAGATGGCTGTCTGCACCATACAGTAATTATCTTGCTATATAAAATAATCATTTTCTTAAATATATAATGGCTGAGAAATCAAAGCAAATTATCCCGCAAAAGACGATAACCAATTTTCGTAAAAATATTTCTTTGGCTTGCTAAAAAATAGCGTTTTATGGTTTTATTTCTTCCTCTTTTTTAGTATTTTGTATTTTATATTTTTTTATGAATGTTATCATTCGTAAGGGGCTGAACGCATTCTGCTTCTCACAAGCATGTGTTTCATCATCTATTCTATTCTCAAGGCAGAATATTATTCATAGTGATTTACTCATCGCAGTTTTTAAGTCTTACACTAATTGCTAAAACTACATCTGAACTCTTATAAAAACGTTGCAGAATTAAGATATATTGATCCAGTAGATCATAAACGTAATAAAACTATTTTCTCAATCACCTTCTGTATGAAGCAGTGGTTTCTTATAATGATTCTTTTGTCTAATTCGTTCCACACAGGTATGATAATGGCTTCATAATAAATTCCTAAATACTATGCCGTCAAAAGATTAATAATACTGTAGCTACTTTATTTATAGCATATGTTTATGATCTAAATACTCTCTGAGGATGGACCGAGAGAGATTAAAAAAATGAAAGACTGCTTAAAATTTTGAAACATTTTTCAAGTGGGGTCTGGTTTTACGAATTAGAACGTTCTGCGGACCATCTCAGATGTGTGCCCTTCGAAAGCAATTTTTTAGCATACGTAACTGTCAGTATATTCATATTTTTAAAAAAACAATTAATTAAAATTCATTTAATCTTATACTAGGTTTATTCAATTAAGCTAATAGAAAAAGTTACATTTGCGTTTAACAATTCAGCGCAACCAGAGTTTGGATAATTTTCATTTTATTTACTAAAAATTAAATAAATGTTGGTATTTACGTTAATGACAGGATGAGCCTGCCGATTTTTCGTAGCCGTTCTATGTTTGAATGCATGCTGATGAGCTTGTGATCGGCAGATATATTAAGTGGATTTCTGTCCTTTGTTTGTATTTGAGTTAGGGGTAAAACCCCTAATTCAAATAAAAACGTCATAAGTTTGACAAACTGATGATGTCTCAGATGGAACATCATTTTGAGAAACGCTGGTGTACAGGAGTTGCATGTAAGTAGTGAGTTTAAAAATTTAGATTATTCTTTACTTGATTTCAAACTTAATTTTTGGCTGCTTGTTTGATACCTATACATGTGTTCAAATAATATAAAGAGAAAGCACAAATGAATGTTCAAATAATAAAAAACTTGGGAAATATAAATCAGCAAAGAAGTGGAATTTTAGAATAGTTTATGGCGCTTAGTTTGGTTTATTTAATTATGGTAAAGCACATGAAGGCTTATCTGTGTAAGAAAAGGAATGCTTTTTGGGAGGACTCTCTGAGGGAAAGTGACTCGTATACATACTGCACATGGAGAAAACCACGAAAACGCCCATGCACGGGTTCCACAGGGTTCAAACCTCGGACTGAACTTCCAGTGGTCAGCTACTTTAACGCTCGGCCGCTAGTGGACGCCGGAATTCTAGAATGAAAGGAATACCTAGTTAAATACGCATGTTCAAATCTACATGCAAAATTGCAAAAAATTACGTAATCGTATGCACAAGCAGGCAAATATCAAATAAAACGCAACTCAGTTGCTCTTAAGTCAATAAAGACTGTTATGCATATAGTAGTGAAAAGATAGAAATATGAATTCTGCTGACTGCCTGATTACACGATGATGATAGTAATAATAATAGTTAATCAGAAATTGAGCATACATGAGAAGATATTGGCAAAAGGCAAACCCAGTATATTTTAGCTTACAAAAGGATTTTGATTGGCAAAGATTTTAAATAATTCATTGCATTATCCCTTGCTAATACTTACAAAAGCTAAAGAACGTATGCTGTGCATTGGAGTTTCAAAAAGATTGTAAAAAGAAATATGATATAAATTGCTCGTCATATGCTCATAGTTCCAGTTTGAGAAATAAATAAATAAAGTATATTTTCCTATACCCCAGTCTTGATCAAATGGCACCTTTGAGTAAACAAGCGAGGCTAATTTTCTTAGGCTCAACCTTTTGTAAAAATATGTTAGTAAACCAAATAATATTATTCTTTAGTAAATTTGTCAAAAAAAATATGCTCATTACCGTACGTGAACATTAACTGAAATATTATTTAGGGAATTAAATGGATTCAGTATGTAAATATTTTTACATACATATATGCGCAAGTGCCGAATACACGGTGTAGTGGTTAGGGCAGCCGACTGCGATACCGAAGGGCTCGGGGTTCAAATCCAGGAAAGGCATGAATGTAAATTTTCTGTACCGTCCTAGGACGTAACGGTGACTGCCTGTTAGATGCCTCCATAATAAAATGATTATCACTTCTGACTTAGTAAATGGCTTAATAATGGCGAAAGCCTAAAAATGGCTAGTGTCCGCCGCCATTAAAAAAAGATCTATCCATGTTTCGAGTAGGAGTTTCTGTAAGAGTTCCATCACATTATAAATATGTTAATTTAGAAACATTGGTTTCAAATTAACAATAACAGGAATGTAAATACTGAAATTTTATATTTAATAAATTAGAATTTTATGGGACCTCTAAATTATCTTTATTTTAGTTTGACAGTAATTTTACGTATTTTTCCCCGAACTAGTTTTAAACATTATGAAATCAAAACAGTTTAGGTAAGGTGATGTAGTACCTACTAATCGGAGCTTTTCTTATGAAAACCTTTATAGAAATTAAAATTTTGTATGGTTTTTTAAAAGCTTCCACGTGACCAAAATTATCATTGACTGAAAGTATGTCACATTTCATTTATTTCTAAAATTGGTGTCATGGGTCTACGAGCCGCTAAAAAATTTGCAATCTTTTTTAAGCTAAAACGAATTGCAATTTTTCGGTACTACAATTATTTTTAAAGATAACTGTACACACAACAATGCATCAACTTTGTGCAAAAATTTACAGTAGAAGGTATGATTTCTAGTTATTATTAGCTGTGAAGTATGTCAAAAGAACAGATCCACTGAAAAGCCAGAGACATCTGTATTTGGCATAAAATCAGCTTTCATTATATAAGCGACTACACTGACGATGATCCACAGTTTTGTCGCTTTCATTTATAACTAAGTTTTAATATTCATAACCAGCTTTTATATCTACTGTTATATAATAATATCTTTTGCTATATATTTTATGAGCAACCCTTCCTTTTATTACATTTAAAAATTTTTAAAAAATCCTTTCACTGCACTTTTTCCGCATATAAAGAATATTACCAAACTCTTTCACTGATTTACAAATGATGTAATAGGTATTAATAATTTCATAGTTACTCACGTAGGTTTTTAACTTTTAGTACTAATTTTATGGTGTGTAAATCCAGAGAGGAAAATGGTTGGAATAATCTAATGTCCAAGAACACGATTACAGTAAGAATATAACAAAAAATATATTCAAGTGTTAAATTACCCGCAACCATCACAATATTATTTATATAAAAGAAACTTACATTCCAGTAAGAATACATGGTAATATTAGCATTATAATATTAATAAGATATATTTTTCTACTTCCTCGTATCTTGAATCTCGCTCATTCTTGTTGTTATCCACTTCTCCTCCCTAGAACTCAAATCATCCATGTTTCTGGAATTGCTATTTGTGTTGTCTGTTATAGTTTGCAAATTGCCGCCATCATCACCATTGTCATCGTTTTGGTCACCATTCAGTCTGTCTTTCCACGTGCAATGATCTTCAGAACTACCAAGAGCATTAAATATCCCAGTTTTTTTTTTTAAGGTTTTCACTATCATTGCTTCATAAATCACAGCCCATGCATCCGAAATCCATGCACAAATCAATTATTAAGATCCAAATAATCACTACAAGGCTCACTTAATTTTAAAATTTAAAAATAAGCCTTGTAGATGTTTTTTGTAAACCTTGAAGAGGTTGAAAATTTACTTATATAGTTAAAAAATTCCAAAACATTGTTCTAAAATGTTAAGGGATAAATTTACGCGCGAGAAATCATACTCAAGTAAATACAGTATTTTTGACGAGTCAAATTGTTTTGCTAGGTATTAAACTTCAGGCCTCCAGTTTCATCAATTTACACTTGTCGACAGCGCGTGGTCTCTATACTGTCTAAAGAATGTGAAAGCCTGGTTAATGAGTGTTGAACTTTAAACATTTAAAGAATGAGGAAAATAGCTTTTATGAATACAAGAATCTCTGGTTCAGAAATTCCATAGCAAATCTATGAAGTATTTTATTAATATATTATTAATAATTTTTATTTTATTATGCATTCATTTCAGTTTTGCTCAGAACAGCAATAAAATATGTTCAGCCTCTCTTGCATTTTGAGATTTTCAGAACTGTAATTGAGTAATGGCTCTATATAAAGACTTTTATCTATCCTCAAATATTTCCTGTCAGGGAAGCCTGTCAGGTAGATTAGCTCGTAAGCGATGAATAGGATCTTGTTTTCCAGTGACAGGTCCGAATAAAGGTTTGATTTCCCAAAGATCCGTCATTGTTGACGTCACTTCCTGTACTACGTACGACAAATGAATGTTCGTTGTCGCTCTTTCTCTTTAATATTGTGTTTTTTTTTTTTTTTTTTCCCTGGCGCATGTGTAGACGTAGAATACTATCCGTCCCTATTCGTAATTTGGCTTATCTTCTCCCTTTTAATTCCTCCCTTGTTCATTTTCTTCTGACCTAACCCTAATTGTCAATTTGGATTCGGAAAATTGACTTGGAAGTCGAAGCTCTGACCAACCAGATCCTTCACGCAGCTTGGCAAAAGAGCGTTTATAAAACGATTTCTTTCATTTGAATGTGCACATTTTTATGAGATAGAGCAACTGATAAAAAAGAACGAGAACCTTCTTTTCGTGTTATAGTTTTACTATATCTCGTTACATTCTATGAAAAGCTTGATTCTGATCATTACTGCGTTTTAAGACCTATATTTTGAAAGAAATCAGTTTTCTAATGAAAATAACGTGACGGTAAGAAACATGCAAATTTTATAGAGTATTTTGCAATTCGTACCAAGATTAATATTTATCTCTAGTTCTTCACAATGGAACAACTTCTTTCTTTGATAAGCAGTTATTCCATTGTTGTGCTCTTAAAAATTAAAATCCAAGACAAAAAGATTTAAATCCTCGCAAAGATTAATATAAAATTTTATTCATAATTAACAGGACACAAAATGAAGAATTTTGTTTTTAAGATGTATCTTACAGCATTCTACAGGAAACATTTTCCAGGTATTGACTCACCTTTTTAAAGCATATTTTTGAGGAAAGTTAACATTTTATAGGTAATATAATTATCGTATTAAAACTTCAGACACAGATCACTAATTTTATTTCATATTGATACTAATAATTATTTCTACCTTTCATTAAAGAAAATTTTTTCTACCTTTCATTAAAGAAAATTTTTTCTACACTTTTCTAACCTTTAAAAAATAAAGGTTTCATCTTACTTAATTTTCCTTTAAGAGCGTAATAAATCTAAACAATTTATTTCGATTTAACTAAAAAAAAAGGGCAATAAACAATCTAAGTTAAAGAGATAATTCTCATTTTATATGGATAGAAACATTGTGCAAAAACAATCGAGTTAAGTTATCTGAGAACGTCATAACTCACAAGGTCGTCTGCCTAAAGAGGAAATTTCCTTCGCTGGGCGGCAACATAGCTGAACACTGGTAGTTCGACGTAGTATCGAATCTTAGTAAACCGGCTGGCTGCACGGTTGATTTTCATATCTTGGATACGAGCCAGATTTCTATCAAGGGCATTCCGCTCCATAGGTAGATAGCCTTTGTGTTGCTTTGCTTTAATCAATTAACCTAACCTAACCCTTTATATTGGACAAACTGGTTTATTATCACGTTGCACATAGGGAAAACATGAAAACCAATTATGCAGCAAACCCATTTACCTAGCATTGAAACTGGGTCGAACTCCTACCATTCAGAGGTCTTTAACCACTAATGGGTCGCAAAAGTACATCAAAAGCGTTCATTTATAATTATTAGAGTATCTAGAAATCCAAAGTTTACTTTAAGACGATTCTAAATATCTGGTTCTGAATTCAATTCTAAAAGTTCTGGATTTAAAAAAATCTCAAATATAGGGGTGGATGTTTTGTGAGTAGGCCAGAAAGTCTTTTATTAAATTAAAGAGAATTTTTTGAAGCATTCGAAGAACACGGAAACGTTTTAGGAATTTTTTAAATGTGGCTTATTAAAGTATTTGGGCTTGACCTCGTCTGTGACTATGTGTAAGCTCGAAATACTTTTTGAATTTTTTATCTTTTCAGCTATGATTTGTACCCAATTTTGGCCTAAAGCTTACTTTTCAAAAAGCTTTACAGCATGTTGCCTTTCTGTTCAGTTCAACGTCATCATTTTGTTAAAATTCATTATGATTTTTTCACAAATTTTAATAATTATAAATTTTTTAAATTTGTTTAATCTTTGGGAGTAGTATGTTTACTTATGTAATTTAAGATTTAACTGAAGTTACTTCAGCGCTTTATCATAATATTTTTTAATGTTCTAAAAATTTTTATATTTTCAAAATTTACTTTTCATATGTATATACATAATTCAGTTTGTATTGTGTTATCATTATGACACATACGTAAGAGCCTGATATTAACTGTAGAACAATAATTAAAGATTGTTTGGTGTGTGTTCATTTCATTCGTTATTATTATTATTATTTTTTGGTGAAAGCTCTTAATAACTGATCGTCTTAATGAGACAATATGGCTCATAAATATTAGCAAATAAAATCAGAACTGATCTGAGTAGGAAGATTTAAAAAAAATTATTAGGGGTAAGAATATATAGGGCGGAACATGAAAAAAGAACATATAAATTAATACTGTCATTATATTAAATGGAAAACCAAATATGCCACTTACACAATTGAAAGAAATAAAATACATACATACATATTATTATAAAAAGATAAACCATTAAATAACAAATTGAAATATACGCATATATGGCGTAACAGGATGTAACAGGACTGATGGCTACAAGTTTAAAGGATGATAAAGTATACTATGCAAACAGTTGTGCAAGAATGTGTGGTCGTAAGTGACGATGTTGAGAGGAAAACACAAGAAATAAAACATTAAATAAAACTTATTTATTTACAGAATAAAAAATTATTTATTTATAATAACAGCTCAAAAACGCATCTACCAAGAGTAATACATGCTTTGCATCCCAAAAGAATGACTGGCGTATACAGTTTCAAAGATGCCAAGTATTCCTGCCATATAAATCATCTACCGCCTTCTGCTGGCAATAGTACAATCAAATCACTCCTGGCGCTATTAAGCATGCATTATTGACTGATGATTGAAGCGATTTCGCGCAATTATCGTAAACGTTGTTGCAAAGTAGAATTTGTTTGTTAGACTGCAAGAAAATATTTTGTTTCCTTTTAAGTCTTACTTCTTGTGTTTGTGCCTCAACGGGCTGCGCCAGACATTTCTACACAAAATATTTTTATTGTAGCGTGCCCTACCATCGCTTAAGTTTCGATCATCAATCCTTTTACAACTTTCATATGGAGTAAACCCAAAATTCATATCCTATAAAAGCCATAATAAATTTTTAGGCTTCTATATATACTTTATATATGCCATTATTTGAAACTTTTCAATTAATTTCTCACACTTTTAAATAAAGAAAGGAAGGTACTTACGTCTTAAATACAACTACCTTAGCCCTATTTGACGATTTTTTTATAGATAAAAAGTTAAAGTTGCGCAAGTTGGTTGATTTCGTGACTTTTTTTTTTTTTCAAAACGATCCCCGAACTATCGATAATTATTGTAAGTCGGTAATATCAATATATGAAAAGTCAACGTACTTTAGCAATTCAAAATAAAAATTTTAAAGTTTAATTAAGGGTTTTGCAATATGTTAAAAAATAAAACACTTACGCTAGTCCCTAAATCTTTCTAGATTTTCTTCTCTGTTATTCTTCTCCTTGCGTGCACAGTGATAAAAACGCATCAGAGAATTCCAGAGACTTAAAACATCCTTCAAACCTCAGCTGCACCAGCTATCTACTTATCGCATTTCCTCGTTGTTCCGTTTAGAGATTTTAGGACAAAAATCTTTGTTCCTGAAGAAATTCTATCGCCGTTTCATCTGTAGCTGGCAAATTCCACAGTGCATATTTAAAATTAAGCTATAAAATATCACAATTTGTTTATAAAAGCCATTGGAATACAACAGAACGAACGCATATGAAAATTGAGAGGTTGCTTGACTGAAGGATTTTTACGAGTATGGTTGCTTGAAAAAAGGTTATGAACGTGGTTGCCCGAAGAACAGTTATGCACATGGTTGCCAGAGTCTGGCATATACTGCAAATTAGGCGATTTCTCTAAGATGGTGTGATAATACGTAAGTACCGAAATGAACAATTCTTTGACTTATTATATAAGTTTTTAACTTATAAAGCAAAGCACTGAAAATGATCAAATTAGTACACTTGAAATTCGATCACCCATCAAGCTTTTAAAAGTTAGTTTTTTTTATCTTTCAGCCCTTGGGATAGCCTACGAAAAAATAAATCCAGAAACAACAAGAAAGTTTTTTAAAAAATCTTAATTTAAATTAGACAGTAAATATAATTAATTAATTAATTAATTAATTTGTAGAATAAATAAATAAATTGTTTTACCAACGCATTTATAATAGATTAAAATCCTGTTTTAAAGAATAAAATTTTCTACTATAAAATAAAACTGCTCAGTGTTTTTTATTAATAATTACAATATAAGTTCAATCAAGGGATCTAAGTTTCATATAGTTCACCGTGTAATTTTTAAAACTTTATGTTCCATAACACGAAACTTCAAAAAATATTCTCACTCATATTTAATTCTTAGCTGTCATTTAACTATGCATTACTTGCAGTAACAAAGAACTGTTTTTTATTTAGGAATCAGTAAAATATTTACGCTTACCTCTGGACTGCTGAAATAAGTAAAATATACAACATTATATTTTATTTTTAATAAACTAAAAAGGAAAATATTCTGGAAAAATAAAAGCTATTGGATTTTGACTTATTTTAAATATCCTTTTTTATTGTACATAAAAATAATAAAGCTCAGGAGCACTAATATAACCAGTTAACAATTCTAATCCTGATTTCTATTTTTACTGAGTAATGTATCAAATTAAAAATGCATCTTCGTTAACAACTGCTTCTATGTCGCAGAGTCTCAAGACTGACACCTAATTAAACAGAAATTATATGTGATTGTTAAATAAATCATATAAAAATACTAGAAAGGAGAGTTGATGATTTAATTAAGAATAATTACTATAAAAATAAGTAATCAATACGATTCTTTCCCGAGGAAGTTAATTAATTAATAAGCAGTGAGAAAATATATTTAATGTTATTTTAACACAACCTGTAGAATGAAGGTGTCATGACGTGATGACCACGCATGCGCAGTTTAGCAGAAGGACTTGCAACGCCTCTCTCTCATGTGACTTACTAGAGAAGAGTAGTTAATTAGTAGTTAGTAGCGAAGTAACGAAGATAACATGCTGTATGCCAGCGTGGAGGAAAATACGCAGTTATACTTTTTGTGTTAATCGTTTGTTCTTATTATTTTGTTCGTGTGTTAATAAAGTCTTTGTGCCGTTAAATGTTTGGCTTTATGCAATGTCCACATTACGATACATCTACGGTAGAAATTACTTGTAAATATATATCCAGAACCTACACGCCCAGGAAGCAGGTTATGACAGAAGGATAGAAGTTAGTGAACCTAATTGCATTTATTTTTGTCTCATAGACTGGAATATATATTTACGCCCATTTTTACTTCCTTGTAAGAAGTAAAAAGGAAGTATTGTAATCGCAAAAAGTTTCAGGCAGCATATTTCAACCGCTTTCGAATGCAATTTAACGAATTATCTGCGTGATATCTGTACGTAAGGACAGAATAAAAGACTCTTTTCATCCAAAAAAATTATAAAACTGCTTTAAAATGAATTCTGAAGAGAATTTTTCGTGGCGTCTGTACAAACGTATGTACGTACGTACGAACGTATCTTGCATAACTCAAAAACGAGTAGCCTCAAAACGTTGAAATTTTGTATATAGGACTACTATAACACGTAGATTTGCATCTCGCATTTTGGTTGCAATCGGCCGTGCCAAACGTATATATATATTCACTCTGTTACCCGGCTCAGTGATCTCGGTTTCTTTATATGTTTGTAAATTGTACATTTTTTTGCTTTGGAAATGATTGAATTATGTTGTTCTTATTTCCGGTTAAGGTTTGTATGCCTTTAGTAAATCTGCATGCAATATTTTTAGAATTATCAGCAATTTTAAAGTTGTTCAAGTGCCGCTAAGCCTTTTTTTATGGCGGCCATTGAGTGTTTACATTTGAAACAGCAGAGTAGTGGGTTTGTTGCCAATCTAGAGAAACGTAATTTCGCAACAACAAAGATAACGTCTTCATTTATTATTGCGAATTAAATCATGCTTAGTCCTTTCTGGAATGTTTTCGAGGAAATAAATGTTTAAGATTTACTTCGGAATTTTTAATACAGATATTTTGAATTTTTATGTACCTTCTCGGGAAGTGAGAACTGAATTAATTGAATGAGAAATACTCAATCGTCTGTGAGAAACTGTTTCTTTTTTGTGTTGTTTGCTTAATTTCTTTTATACATCGTTTTAGCTTTATTATAGTATTTGAATAGAACATGTGGCAACGATTAGATAATTCTTTAAATGATATAAATTTTGTGCATTCTGAGTTATAATATGAACCAAATATAATACTGTTAAGTGAACCTAGCGCCAGAGTGTCGCTATGGTAAACAAAAGCTAAAGTGAATTCTAAAGAATGCATTTATTCTATTGTGGTTTATGCGCTGTAGGCGAAGTAGGTTTAATTCAATCCAATAAGTTTAAACGAATTGTAAGAAAAATGCGTATAATTTAATATTCCGTAAAATTAAGTCATGTGGTGTAGAAATCTTTTTTTTTTTTTTTTTTTTTTTTTTTTTTTTTTTTTTTTTTACATTTAATCATTTTAAAATGAATATATACGGAAGCGCAATTATCTAGATTTAACGAAAATCCCTCAATATGTTTTTTACATTTAATCATTTTAAAATGAATATATACGGAAGCGCAATTATCTAGATTTAACGAAAATTCCTCAATATGTTTTTTACATTTAATCATTTTAAAATGAATATATACGGAAGCGCAATTATCTAGATATTTAACGAAAATCCCTCAAAGCGAGTGTGAAAACATGTTTGTTATTTATCTTCGTTTTATAAAATTGTCATAGCTTCTTGTTGTTTTAAGGTAATGCGATAAAGTCGCTAAGTGATCTCACCTTAACCTAACTGATGGAGAAAAACCAGCATCTCCAATTATTTCCATGTTAACATTTTTTTTTCTCTTTATTTTTCGAGGATAAAGAAGCAAATATGTGTTTTACGAAGAAGATAAATACTCTCAGTACATTACATCAGGTTGAAACGACAAACTGTGAAATCTCCTTCCAGGAAATGAATTTTAAACAAATTTGCTTACCAAATTTGTATTCTCTTCTGTTTTCAAAGCCTGATCCCGATTTCAAAGACTAGTCCTGCTTTCAAAGATTGCGAGGGAAAAAACAAAATATTACCTTATTGTTTTAAATAGTATAAGTAAAAATATGCATCATAACACAGGTAGTTTTAGGAAAATCATATAAATAGAAAACAGAGGAAGAAAAAAATGTAATAATATTGCGACCTATTAAAACTCGAGTTTCTGTAAATAAATCAAAAATATTTAAAGCAAGTCTTTCCGTTAGGATGTTGTAAAGGTGTTACTAGTGATATGCTGTATATTAAATGGTGTTTATCTAGGAAAATGCGTGATATATATTGGGATTAGATTTAAAACAAACCATTTCAAATGCCTAGAGCAGCAGTTCCTAATCTGTGCTCTATGGTGTACTAGGGCCTCGTCGGCCACTCTAAGAAAATAAAATAAGTAAAAAAACTGAATGAAATCAAAGATTAAGAAACAAAAATTAGAATAAAAATAAAAAAATTAGAAAATACAATTTGAACGCAAAAATTCGGCAAGCTGAATTCAGTGTCTTCTCTAGCAGACGATGCTTGGCTGTTCCTTAGAGCTGCACATTTGAATACATCTCGCTAATTTTTTTATCCTTCGAGAATTTCTGGAATCAAACCGAAGCTTTTCGAAGCTTATTCCCATATAAGGTTACAGGTAACTAGTAGATTTAGAGTCACTTTGCAATGACTGTTCATAGTGATAATACTATCATAAGCGATTCTTCCTCTAATTTTCTCTGAGCTTTATAAATTTTGTGAGGGTAAGTTGCGTAGCTAGCATGCGTTCATTAATAAAGGTAATAATAAAAGTAACAAACTGTGTAAAATTGCGACGTCTTAAAAGTAGATTCTATATACTAATGTGTAAAAAATATAGGAAGCCACCATATTTGCTTCCTGCTGCACGTTGAAGTAAGATTTCAAGGGAAAGCATTTTCATATTTGATGGAACTCTGCATGTATAGGTAGTAGCATTTTTAATGAATCAAAAAGTGGTATTGCCTACAATTTAAAATAATGAAGATTGAATGTGCAGATTGGTTTATTGGCCGAAATTGAAGTGATTGACCATCCCTCTTAAAAAGAACTTCTTGGAAGAAAATAACATCTAGACTCAAGAAAAAGATAAGTTTGCACTTTATTTTCGGACATCTCAAGAGAAGATGTTCTTTTACTGAATGTATTCTGTATAAAAATTCTTAAAAATTCTTAGACAGTACGACATAAAAGGGCTTAGAGGATATACCGTATATACCGTTAGACGAGTTGATTCTGTAATTTCTTTCTCCACTCCAGAAAGTTTGAAAATAGCTGGTCTAGAGAATGTATCTCGGGAAGTGCAGAAAGACCCCCTCCAAGTTGCAGTTTAAGCTTGGACGCAGAAATTTAAAGAAGCAATAAATACGATACCTTCAAAAATGTACACTGCTTTAAAAAAAAAAAAAAAAAAGGTAGGGGTACAGTTCCATATCTCCCGTTCTACTGGGTTGATTGACAAAATTCATATTGCGTTTTTCATGTCTCGAAAGCGCGACTTAGGATATATATTAGATTTATATGTAACATTGTTCTAACATAGATATTTTGACCCAAAATGGGATTTTTTCTGAAATAACATATCATTTTTCCTTCATATTTCGATTCTACCACTCAAATTATACTGAATTTTAAACTTTGTAAAACTTGGCGCGAAATTTACGGAGAAATTTAAACATTTAACTTAACGCCTTTTTTTTTTTAATTTGCACCAAAAATGTTCACTTGGCGAACTTCTTAATATATGGCAACCTATTTTCCTTTCCCTTCCATTGTGCATGAGTGGGGAAAAAGTCACATCATTTCTAGTTTCAAATAATTTTAAAAAGTGCCTAAACCGTATTTGATGTTATTGTCGCTTTCAACAAATATGCCAAATTTTAAAATGGGCCAGTATATAAATTCACGTATATCTTCGGTAACTTTGAATAAATAACTATACATTTTTGCAGGTATGCTTAGAAATACATCTACTTTACGATTATGGTAAAAATTTTATAGATTACAATTCAAAATGTTTTTCGAAAAATTTAGAAAAATTATTTAAAAATACAAATTTTAAAAATAAATCAGAAAAAATAGGCGAATTTTATTTGGAATGAACCTAAATTTCGAAATAGGAAAGGAAGAATCAAATAGGTTTAATAAAAAAAAGAGACATTAATAAATATATATCAAACTCAATTAACATTGAGGAGCTAAAACTTTGAGAGGCAATTTTTTAAAAACTACTCTTGCGATTTTTACAAAACTTGGCAATTTGGCATAATTTGAGTCCTAGAATAAAAATATGGAAAAGATTGGCATGTCATTTCACATAAAGTCCGTTTTTGTGTCGGAATGCCTATATTAGAGCAATGCTATATATAAATCTAACACATATCCTAAGTCGAGCTTTCGAAACATAAAAAACGCAAGAAGTTGAGTTTCTTCAATCGATCCAATAGAACGGAAGATATAGAACTGTCTTTTTTTTTTTTTTTTTTTTTTTTTTTTTTTCCCGCAGTGTACAAATGAAAATTAACCGCGGATGTGAATGTGTCGGAAAGATTGGAGAGATCAGTGAGAGCTGATTCTCGAGAACTTAATTTTAGTCATGCAACTAAAGAAGCCATGTTGTGTTTTATTAAATGCACAGTAACTTCTTCAACTTTATGCTAGATAATGCTTTAATGAAAAACATTTTAAATTAGTTTTTTCTTTTCTCGTGCATTTCTGTTTCGTATTATGAAATTTCTATAATAATAGTAATTTCTTTCTCAAACTATATTTGTATATATTTTTGTTTACCTACATTGCAAGCATTTGTTAAAGCAGTAAAATATTTTTTGAACGTGAAATATTTTTTTGCTTTCAAACAGTAAAAAATATTTTACTTAATTTCAGAATAAAATCATACTTTTTAATTAATATGGTTATATAAAATAAATATAAATAAATAATTCTTGTTGATATCTTATTGCATTCAGGAAATTACGTTTCCAGTATAAGAAAATTTTGAGCATTTTTATAATGTACTGAATACAATTTTTACAGATCGAAAACTATGCATTTGTTTCTTGACTTGTAACATTATCTAGTTATCAACTGATTCTAATTATCAAAGTTTATTAATGAAATAATTTTAATAACAGTAAATTAAAAAGAAAGAAGTCTTCACGATATTTACAATAACAAAAATGTTTTTAATTCGAGGGAAGATTAAGGCAGTGATTTGAAAAGCTAGAACTTTACTTCTCTTCTGAAACAAGTGAGATGGAAGAGAGAACTTTGCAAAGAAACTTCAGGGCTCTACACGATAATAATTTAAAACTAGCTATTAACTCAGCTGGATTTTTGAATATGTAATAGTTGAGCTTTTCTTATAAATCATTCAATTATTTCATTAAATCCAAATTAGATTCTTTTGTCTCCTCTGACGGAAATTACAAATAATATGTACGCAAATATGACATATGGATCTGATGAAAATTACAAATAATATACACATATATAAATTACAAATGATATACATTTCTTCTTGCAAATAAAATTACACTTAGAAATTTCTTTTCACGTAATACTATTCTATCAGTTTTGAGGTACATTATCAAAGCAGAATTTTGTTAATGCACTTTTCTTCTCTGATGTCCGCATATCTTTTATATTTTCAAAACAATGTATAGCACGTTAATAAGTCGCAGAAAGGACCTACAGGTTGGCATTATACTATTATACATAGTTTTTATATATGAAAACGCACACTAACCATGTATGTAAAACTATTGTACGTAAAACGTTACTTCTTAAGATAGTTTTTATCAGTTGAGTGTTAAAATATATCGTAGCACGATTTGTATATCAAGCTAAAATAATATTCCAGAAATGAAACTGTTATTTCAGCCGCAGTAAAGGGCAAGGCCACATTCCCTACAAGAGGTCATAGTTTGACTATACTTGACTCATAGTGCTATCTGTGATATCCATAGTAATAAGGCAATATTGCCTCTGAAAGCGTATCAATAGAAATTTTAGACCAAGTAACATTTATTAGTATATATATATATATATCAATTAAACAACATACTCACTATAATAATATTAAATATTTTTCATACATTAATCCATCTAGTATTATAGATGGTTTTCCAAGAAAAGTAAAATTTGATTAGATGTGTGTTATGTGAAATGTTCGTACAATGCTTTAACAACATGATGTAAAATTTGGTTGGTTGTAATTAATAAGGTCAAAGATATTAATAGTTGTGTCCTACCATATGATCATTCATCTTCTCAACTCGAGTACCAATATAAATATTTAAGGCATTTTCTCCTTTTTTCCTGCATACCTTCTTGGTGTAACGATAGCACACTCAGCTCGTATTCGAGAGGTTCAGGTTCGAGTTCCAGTGAGGACATTGTTCATTTTTCATGTCTCCAGCATCAAAATAACTTAAAGACTCTACAGTGGCGCCCGAACTAAAACGTGGTGGATGATGATTCTTCACCACTGGAATTTGTTGACTGGGTCCGCTAAACCCCAGTCGCCCTTTAAAAGGAGGACTCTCTTCTTTCTAAATATCTTCGTAATGTAACGGTAGCACACTCGGCGCGTATTCGAGAGGTCCAGGTTCGAGGTCTCGGCAAGAGCGTTACTCATTTTTCACATTTCCAGCATCAAAATAACTTAACGACTGAGCAATCGTAATAAAAAATACATGGGAGCACTAAAGGGAAATAATATTAATAAATAAATAAATAAATAAAGGGAGCACTAAAGGGACATTAGGCAGCAGAGACTAGGAGTGTATAAAGTTAGTAAAGCTAAACTAATCAAATTAAATTAGTAAAATCAAGTTAATAAAATCAAATTAAATTATCTAAAGCAAGGGGTTAGCAATGTATTAAATTAGCAAAATGCATGTACGCATGTAAAATTAGTAAAGCTAATTCCTAAATGTTGCTTCGAGTCAAATTTCGATAAATCGAAGCTAAAGAAAGCAGAAAATTTTAAGCAATTCAGCTGATAAAGAAAAGTTAAAATTACTTCTAATTACTTCAAATTTCAGTTCTAAATATAAAAAATTGCATTTATAGAAGTTCAAGTAATCCAAATTCTACTCTAGATAAAATGATTGGCAATTTTGATACTTTCAACAGCACTTCAGTTCCCAGGAGGGTGGTCTTATAGACAGTAGCAATTTTCACTAACTTGTAACGCATGTAAGGTACACTAATATATAATGAGGTCGATTTCAATCAGAAAGGCCTTAAATCTTCGTCAAAGATAGAAAGTAATGAGTAGATCTTATTACAACTTGAATGATATAGGTAAATAGTGATCATATCTAAGGTCTTTTATCAGCGTAAGAAAAAAATCCTGACATGCCGCAAAAGAGCTGACAATTGTACCTGATGAAAGACCTGGCAACCGTTTTGGTATTGGTAATTTGCCAACATCGCGAAAGTGAATTCGTTAATGCTTCTTACCTGACTTCGCATTTGCCATATGTAAATGATATTTACCTTATTAATTTCCCATGTTCAAAATCCAGAATTTCACCTATCTAATGATTTATGCATTTTTCCTGAGCTTTGCTGTTTTTCAGATTTGCGGCCTGCATATAAAAATTTAGGATTTGCTAGAACTCCATGGTGTATTTAAAAATGCAACTCAAAATACATAAATAAGGTGAACACAAAGTTTGTTGACTGTTATAATAATTTAACAAAATATTTATTTTTCATTGGATTTTTCATTTTCATAAAATTTATTCCTAGAAAAAAAATAACTTAAACATTTTTGCCATTTCTCATTTTTTTTTTTTTTGTTTTGTTTTGTTTTATCCAAAGACTATTTGGCAACCTTACTGGAGTATAGTTATTCAACTCTGTTTGAGCAACGAATTACCAACAAGTGAATGTAGTGAAATAGTCTGCTCTCACGGGCACCTTGTTCTCTAAGCAGATACGCATTTAATTTCTTCTTGAGGGAGATATATCAAATTTTAAGCGTCACGCTTTAACAATTTTGCGAAACTCAGTCAATCAAAATTATTTTGCAATTGATTTTGGTACATAGAGGGACTGGAATTTAGTCTACCTTACATACGTTTCAAGTAACAAACGATTTACACATTGACGATTAGTAATTATATGATGAAGAAACCCATAAATTACAGTAAAAAACCTGCCACTTGTGAATTTCTACTGGGTGTAGTTTGTTGTGGACTAACATACATCTCTAGTATGAAAACTCTACTTTAAAAAGGCTTTTGCTGATAACAAATATTTTCAATTACCTTTATTTTTCTCTCATTTTCATATTATTGGAGATTTTACTTTACTTTTAAGCAATTCAATCATAAATTTACTTTATTTTTTCGGATTTTTCAGATTTTGGGATTACTGAAAAACAGAAACATTTTTTTAGGTCTTAAACTCACTGTTGAAGACAAAAATTTTCTGCTAATGAGGTCTTCCCATATAAAGTGCGAAAGTTTCTTCTACCTCATATGCATTTAAAAAATCTTTCAAATGTATTTTAATAGTATTTGCGAAAAATCTTCTAAAAATTGAATTTTGGTAAAACCAAATAACTTCAATAATATACTTATTCGTGTATATACTTCAATAATATATAATATACTTCAATAATATACTTATTCATGTATTTATATCGTAGTTCATTTCCGCTTTATATGATATACAGTGTACATAAAATTAGTAAAGCTAATTTCTGATTCTTGATTTTACGGTTATTTTCATTCCTAATCCTTGCTGCCACACTTATATTCTTTTACAGCATTTATATCATTTATCTTTTAATTCTCCCGATATTTGAAATTAAAAAGTATTTATACTAGGAACTCGATTTGAGCTATATATTATGTTATTTCGAAGTGAGATTTTACTGTACATTTCAAAGCCTCATTTCAAATGATAGTAAAGATTAATTTTTTTTTTCAAGAAATTGTCATTCATGTTTCTATTTAAACTCACCGTACGACGGTACGAGTTTTCAAAAGCACTTTGAAGAACTTAAACATGACCTGTGAGTGTGACTCTAACACTTAACTAACTCTAAAAATGACCTTAATTCATTTTACTAACGTTTTGTTCATCTATGTGCTCAAAAACGTTCCAGAAACACAGAATATAAGGAATTCTTCTTTTAGATTCTAAACTGAGTATGCATTCTTGCAAATATCTTATATACTGTTTTCAAACCATAAATGAGTTCATTGCATCTAAATTTGAAACACAAAGGAACTCGAAGCCTAAAATATTCATTTTTACAATCAAATGTGACTTCCTTAAATATTTCTGACATATATTTCCAGTCAAGAAAAGTTGGTCTCATAAGATTGCACGCTGTCCTTCGTTTAAAGAACGTTTAAAGATTAAGTTACACTGCACGTTTAAAGAAAGATTCTAGAAAGGACAAAGCTTGAGTAATGTCACTAGTCAACCGTAAATAATTCTAAGCAAATTTTACTACTTCCCTTTTTTCTTGAGCATTGTCTGAAAGCCTGAATCTCGTCAAAAAACTCATCCTTGACTGAGGGCTGAAGTGCGCTGTGAAACAGGATGTGTCTTCACTTCTCATCAAAGGGACGGCGACCAACAGGAAGACTGAGGAGCACAATTTCCTTTGCAACGGGCATCCTCTTCCTCCTTGTGCCTGCCCTCGCCCATCATTGGTTTTTGAATCGTCGTTCACCCCTTAGTTACCCTTAATTTGGTCATTATATTCAAATTAGTTATGTGTGAAAAGCGCGGAAAGTTAACGAGTATAGTTTTGATTTTAAGCTGGAAAACGGTAGTGCTTTTATGACAAGATAAATATCCGGATATACGTGTTCTTGCTCGTAAAAGCTTTTGTTTCATAAAACTGGCAAAGGTTTCATATTTTGAAAAAGTGAGGAATAAGCTTTATATTCAGCTATATGTACTGCTTTAAATATATCATCTTGAAATTTCCATTCTAAATTTATCAATAGTAAATCCAAAATAAGTAATTTAAAGTCATTGCACTCATTAGGAGTAAGTACAAATTCATTGTTGATTATGTTATTTTAGAACAGTAAAAATATCATTAATTTACAAATTTACTTATTTAAAAATCCTACTTCTTCATCAGTCTTATAATATAATGCCACAGTGGCTGAAATATTGTAACAATTTATGGTGCTACTTTGGCAGACGGTTGCACGGATTTTTGGCAATTTGCGCAATTGTTGGCGCGGTTTTTACAATCGTCAGCCATCTTGAAAAACACTGTATTGACGTATTTTACGCATAATAAAGTATTCGAAACTTAAAAAAAATAAATATCGTTAAAAATAATGTATTAATTATTTGTTTAAAACGTCGTTTTTTAAGATGGCAGGCAAATGTAAATAAATACATTTACTACGAATATAAAATACTAAAGTAAGATTAAATTATTACTTTCATATAGCAAAGAAATAGTATAAAAGCATTGCGCCAACATTTAATTCGATTAAAATATTACTTAAATTGAATATCGAATTAAAAGCATCATACCAACGTTTAAAAGAATTAAAATATCACTTAATTTACAGGTTATAATTATTTAAAATTAAAACATATGTTAAATTGCTGTCATTACTGATTAGCGAGGTTTACTCCAAAAATTTAAAATAAATTTCCTCTGACCCTTGTAACAATTTATAAATAAATCTTTCATTAGAAAAGCCAGGTTAGCCAAAATAAAATCTCAAAGGACAGTTTTTTGATTCCGATACCAATAATTCCTGTTACATGCCAATAATTCATCTTTAAAGGGACATATCCGTTCACTATGAAAGCTAAAGAATTCGAAGAAATGAATAATAAAAATTTTAAATGGCGCGGTAATGCGCAAATGTTCAGTAACCAATCAGGGAGCTGATTATAGCTCGTTAATGCACAAATAGTCTGCAACCAATCAGGGAGCTGATTACATCACGCAGAGAATTAAAATTATTTAAATAATCATACATAATAAAATCATTTTTCAAAAAAATGCAAAATTAAATTGTATTTTAATATTTAACAGACATAAATAATGTTTAAAACATTAGATTAAATTTATAGGTATTAAAACCAATTACTTTTAAAGTAAGGCGACGTCATTGATTACATCATACACAACATAAAATTAAATAAAATATCATAAACAATAAAAAATGTTCAAATAAAAATGCAAAATTAAATTGATTTTTAATATTTAGAAACCATAAATAATATTTAAAACACTGAATTTATGCATAATAAAACTCATTATTTTTTAAATAAAATGACAACAAGGTATCGGTTACAATAAATAACTTTCCAGCAATGGGTTTACCATAAGTCGTATCGCTCGCTAAAAAAATCGCCAAAAATCCGTGCAATCGTCTACCAAGGTATCACAAAATTTATTCTGCAAATGCACTTTCCTGGCTCGATGCTTTTTAGCAATTTTAGATTTGAAAACATAATTTTTTTACATAAGCTTACGGATTATTTTTGTAAGTCAAAATTTTAGATTCAGTAATTGTTCTTTTTATAAAAAATGTTAAATTACCTTGATCGTAAAGGAAGATGGCAACAAGTAAATAATTTTACATAAGTCTTGTTAAGACCTTATACGTTTTTTATACATACCGCGTCATTTCATTATATTCTCTACAGGAAAAATATAGTACTATTTCTGGCCAGGAAACCAGAATGGATGTAGCATTGAATGAGCTCATTGTTGCATGCGTGTTTGGGAAGGCAAACAGGAAATGCAAACTTTAATTTCAGTTATATTGGCAAGTTACTGAAACGCAACTGCTTCTTTTAATTTGTTATAACTGAGCCCTCCCGAGTGGTTGCAGTTTCTATGAATTTTGTTTCTTGTTCAACTGCTAAATTTACTGAAAATCTTTCGAAATGCAAACTTTCTCAAATGTTGCTGTCATATTGTAATTAATAGAAATTATTCCTTTTGTGTAATGTACATATTACAAGTATTATATAAGAAATGGCACACAGGTAAAAATAAAATTACTAATGAGCTCAATTTCGGCAGACAGTGTTCGTTTATATCACGTCTGTTATTTGCTGCATCACTTATCATTGCTAAAAGTAGTTATCAAGTTATTGAAATTTGTTGTAAATATAAAGATTTAGCTTGCCCTTAAGAAGATAGTATTTTAATATCCCATTACGCTGTTCAAAAACATTTTAAGGAAACATTTGTCACCATGGAAGCAAATTAACTAGAGATAGACCTTATTACTGTATCTTTAGCTTTATTAATAGTATTTGTTTCTTAGTGTTAAATAGTATGTCCCTTTTTATCCAGAATTTGTTTCAGTTCAAAGTGAAAACTTATAACTTTATCAGTTGGAAATTTTGATAATCATACTGTACTAGATTTCAGTTATTTTGTAGTGTTTTCTTTCTTCAAATACCTATTAAACTGCATGCTTAAAAATTTAAATTACCTACTGCAGTCAGTGCTGTAGCTATATATAATTGTATTTTCTCATTAAGCATTTTGTTATACTCACTGCTGATTGGTGGCGTGATTTCTAAGAGAACAGTCTCCAATTTGAATGAATAACAGTTGTAAAAAACCAACGCATCATAGGAATTAAACGTCCAAATTATGTAACGTATAATAGGTGAATTGTTCTTGTTTTTAATTCCGGCAGGAAAGAAGCGGCATGATAAAATTATATATCATTGCTTTTTATTTCATATTATAATTTATTTAAAATTTTTTAACGTATTACCATTTACAAACTATTTTAGAATAAATGTATAATGTTATAATTTCAACATTAGTTGTATTTTACTATTTGAGACTATTTTTACAGGAAACGGCACCAATAGATACGCTGAAAGCAGTGTCCGCCCCATGAACAGTTACGCAATGGTATGTTTTATTAATAAAATAGAATGTTTATGTATTAAATTTTTTTCCTCAAAAGAAAATGAATTATTTTAGGTACCTTACAATAGAGCAATTCAGTACTGTATTGATGCTTTGGAAAAAGATAACACTATGCATTAGAAATTTCATCATAACACTTGATTCGAAAATATAAAACCTAACTTTCTTGGAAGAAGAAAACAAAATTAAAGCTATAAAATGTTCTTAAAATGATTAATGCACTTTCAATAGTTATCTTTACTGCACTGACAAACTGCAATATATTCTAATTTAATATAAATCTAAAAATAAACTTTAATTAATGATTTTATGTATTACCGAGAATAGCAATGCATGTTAGAAAATTAAAGTGTTTTATCATGAAACGAAACAGTGGAAATTTCCGTAATCAATTATTATTTCTGAAACAGATAATGTCATTAACATTTTGTACAGATAAACCGAATATAAAGCAAGTGAAAGACTTATGAACTGTAAAGGCCAGTCACACTGGGGTTTATCTGTGCTAACCGAATTTATTCCATATGTAGACTAGCTCCGCTCTACGTGAAGTTCAGAGTTTACAACTCGCTCCGCTCTGAGCAAGAACTGTTTTTGGAGCTGCATCGGCTACGCTTAATGTCTTCATTAACTCAAATAAACCCAGTGTGAAGGGCGGATGCTAAGCGCCGTCCATACGATGAGACATTTCGGAATAAGTTTCCCTCACAGATTGTCTGATAGCATTTGGTCTACGCAGGGAAATGCTACTAAGCCAATCAGAGCAGTCAAAGCAGCAAAGCAGATGCCGTGATTTGTATCCAATGGCAAACCTTCATCGATCTTACAACAAACATAGTAATTTCCGAAGTTTTCAATACTTTCTTTTTTCAGGGTTTAATTTTTTAAATAAGTTGCCTACATAGAATGTCAGAACTGTGTAGAAATCTTAAGGATTAGAAGGTGGTGGAGTTGTAACAATATGGACAGTGACGTGGCCGAATATCTCATATCTCGAATATAATTTTTATTTCTTGTTAAAGCAATTCTGAGACGATAATCCGATTCACATATCAGGATGGGTACAATATGAAACCCACAATTTTATAAACTTGGTATATTTTAAGACAATGGATGCGTCTTTGTTTCGCAGAAAGCAAGCAGCAGCATTTTGGCGAAGCGGGTAAAAAAAAAAAGGAAAGATTGGAAAAAAAGGGAAAGCAGCAGTGGTATTTGTAATTAAATTTCCGATTTAAATTAATCCGATTGGCTGAAAACTACACTCACTGCAGAAGGTTAAAATGACCTAAAGCGGAGTTAGGTTTCAGATATGACTCAATTTCGAAAAGTTATTAATATTTTTAGAATAGAGAGAGAGAATTACTTAGAGTAAAATATGACACACGTTGCTGATAAATAGATTCCTAATGAAGCTTTAAGCGATGAAAGAAATTAATAGAATACTGATAATTACAGAATTACAAAAACAATATAACATTTTTTTCAGCGGAATAATTCATAAGAAGCTCAGCTGGATTCGAACTCATACTCTATTGTTTCACCGAAAACTTAAAGAATTTTATAAATACCCCAAGCGATCAAGCTAATCAGACTTGACCCAAAATTTGAAAACTCATTAACATTAGAAAATCGAAAATATAATAAAATACAAATGAAAAACTCAGCTTCTCTTTTTTGTCAAACTTCTCGGAACGTAAGAATATTGTAATCCTTTTAAACAGGAAAAATATCCTAGGAGATTCGTTAATGCTAACACATGAGGTAAAAAGAAATGAATCATAAATTATGATCTGGAAGAATTACAATATCATAAATTAAGTTTGGTTAAATAATACCCCTAACTCCAAACGATTCGTGCCATATATAATTCAGCAAGCTGTACGCTAAGAGTAGCTACCATTGCTTTTAAAATATATTATTTCGTACCCAATTTCATTGGCTTTTGCCAAATATGTCTCCGGCGACAATGTATCCCGTCAAGCGCAATGATCACGACTGTCGGTGCAGACATGTATCTGACACGCCGGAGATATGTATTCCTGTGTAGGCCTGTGCAGGCACCGCAGACATGCAAATATACCTATTCGAATATATTTCTCCTCATGTATACGGGGCATTATGAGTACATGCAGATGAATGAAAAAAGTCCATTTACGTGGATTCCGCCATTTCCACAGGTACTGATGAAAATGTTGACCGTAAGGGTCCAGGCTTAGTTTCGTCCGATTAATCATACTCATGGCGATTTCTGTATTTCTCCTCATCGAAAGTTAGTGATAGAGTGTTAAGAGTTGGAGAATGTTTCTAGAAACCTTTGCCTTAAGATTTCACCGCAAATAAAAATGACAACTGCACAGATTAGGTGACAGTTGAGGCCCTAGATCCTACAAGACAGTCCTAGTTGAAGCAAGAAAACTGGCTTGCTTCCAAGGAGGCATGTACTGTGTTTTGCGCTGCCTAGCCGTCGAATATAGTAATCCTTTTCGGTTTTCTTTTTCCTGCCATGTCCATTTCGGTTTACCTTCGACCACTTTGTATAACATATGTGCTTTCTTTACTGTAAAATGAGAATAGAAGATGACTAATATTTTTTTTAAATAACACAAATATAAATTAGAAAAAAATTGAACTATTTAAAAGGAATTCAATTATGGATTAGTAGCAATTTAGCCTAGCAGATTTTGAATTTAATGACCTATTTTTAAATATTATTTCAAGTCATGAAAGTTGTTTTCAATGTTTCTTATTAATATTTTTGTAACCAAAAATAAGACCTGGGTTACTTATATTCATAATACCCGCTTTGCGTAATGGTATATGTCAAAAAATGACGTTTAGATAATTCTGCATTTCGTATTGAGGAAATGGTCCGATGAAAAATAAAACTCATCAACATTAATGAATGCAGTGCTTACAAAAAAGGAAGACACTGTCTTCGTTCAGAATTACCAGTTGAAAAATAAATGCTTCAATTTTAATAGAACAATGTAACACATAATAGCACTACTTGTTTCTTTGTCATTTGTATTCACCTTTCTGACTTTCCATTTGCAATGTATTCTGGATTTCATCCTTATTCACCAAATTTTCATCTTCTCATTCTTGCGAAATACAATCACTAAGCGCGGCTACGGATTGTTGGCTCAAGTCCGCACAAATTCTAGCGAATTATAACTAGCAAAGCTAAAACCGATTCAAATAACTCACACGTTGGGAAAAATAGTAGCGGGGTGGTCAGCGATATCTGCCTAAACCCCTAAATAGATACTGATCCTTCTTATGAAGTTGTTTTTGTGGCTCCAGAAGGGGTAATAACAATAAGCCATATAAGAAAATTATGACATTGAGGGCACATGACTGTGATTAGCTAGCAGGTGGAAAGATCAAGAGAGTGAGGTAAAAGTGAGGATACCTTGTCTCCTTTACTGCTTGTGTGACAATCTTATATAAAGCGACGAGAGACAAAAGTAACGCCGAGCAAGGTAACAAGTAAACGTTGTCAGCCAAAACTAGGTTACGAAGCTGTGATCTTTAAGCATGCGAGTAGCAAATGGTCTGGTCAAATTATCTTCTGGAATGATTTGGTAACTAAGATCCTTTGAAAAATTTGCAACATAACAGCTAAGTCTAGTTTTGAAAAAACGCTTTAGTAAATGTGATCCAACATAGAGTCGATTTTCAAGTAGCTGTGGATCAGTTTGTTTCAAATCAGGTAATGTGCATCTACTATTCTTCTCAGAGTCTTATTCTTTACTACCTGAAGTTTGTGGAAGTCTGTTTTTGAGATTGACGCTCAGGCTGCAAGTGCATAGAAATGGCCTTATAGTACATAGGTATACCCTTTCCATTTTTTGACGCAGTCCAGAGTAATTTCTCAGGAGTACAGAAGGAAGTTGGTTGGCGATATCATAGGCTTTTCCTATGACGTGCTTAATATAACATGTCCATCTAACCCTTTCGTTAACGACAAACCTTAGATAACTTACATTACTTATAAAGTTCACAACTTCCCCGAATCAGAGAGGTTTTTTAACGCTTTATTCCGAATCTTGAGCCTCCTTACCAATAGGAGCTTAAACGTTGAGCCATTTATACTGAATCTCCACTTTTTTAACCAGTCCTCAATATCTAAAACAAAATCCTTGAGTTTAGAGATGGAATGATTGGGCTGGATAGAGCTCATGCCTACCGCCGCACAGTTGGCGTAGCAAGGTAACATGGAGTTATTTCTTAAACTCAAGGACTCTGTGCTTAAATACATACATTAGTTTGCGTTCTGGCGGGAGCCAACGAAAGTAGAAGTGAAAGTAGAGGCAAAGTAATAACTAATTAATAAATAAAAAATACTGCAAACTATACAAACGAATTTCAAAGTAATTAAAGGAACGTATTCTTAAATGTTTTAATTTTACTCTCACCTTAAGTAAATAACATTTTAAACACTTATGTTAACTTGGCATTAGAACATGAGCATCATAATAATGGCAGTAACAAATAATATGCTTTTGTATTTGGTCAAGTTTCTATAGTTACTTCGCATTCAAAATAGATAATCTTAAATTCCTCAGAAGAAATTCATTTAATTCCATGAATAAATTCACAGATTTTATTGCTGCGTTTAAATCTGAATAAATGAGAATTGTAAGTTACGATTATAAAATTTTAAAAGGGTTAATTATAATGAAATTACTTTTTATAAGTAACGCATATATAAATATATAAATGAAAGAGTACTATAAGCTAAAGAGACTGGCTCAATGTTACGCATCAAGAAATTTAAAAGTCTGTGACAAGTATTAAAAATGTCTTTAAAACTCAGTATTTTGTTTCAAAATTGTGTTTAATTGAATAAATGTATGTATCTAATATCAGTATTTGCGCAATTTCTAAAGGAAATTAACAATTTTTAATGAATTGTGTTTCTGCAATGCTTTCACAGACATTCTTCTCAGAATAGAAGGAAGGGAAAATGGCAGGGCATCAGAATTTTACCAGTAGTTTTACAGGTGTAGTTTCACCGCATTTACTGTACAGCTTCTTTCCAGATTCGACCGCTGATGGTTCCAATGGTTTTCAGCCTTTCTTCCTCTACAAACACATCTCTTGAGAGGACGTTTGGTTAATATTTTAGGTGGCGCCATGCCGCATAGACACCATACTTTTACAAACATTAGAGCTTTACCAATGCTTCTATACTTTTCCAAACATTCAAGCTTTACCGGTACTTGAATCCAGCCCCATTGATATGGCAGTCAGCATTGGTCAGGTTGGTCAATAAAATATGAAGTAATACTTTTCATACCAGAGAGAAAGATCACGTGAGCACATTCTCTGATTTTTTAAAATAAATCCATGGCACTAGTAATACAGGAAACAACATTCAGAAAGATTGCAAAAATTCTTAAAGTCACAGCAAATTTTTCATCCAAATCTGTTAAATTTCAGGTATCGAAGAAGCTTTATATGTTCTTATAAATTATCTTAATATCAATCGCAGAGGTATAACAGATGCTGAAGAAAGGCAATTTTGATTATTCAGAAAAACTGCTTTCAGGAAGAGTTGTAGGAAATCTTATGCGATATAATAATCAATTCAAAAATACTGCCATAACTCACAGCGAGGGTTCTCTTCAGTTTGAAAAAAAAGGGCAGAAGTTCTTTCGGTCTGTACTTGCTTTCCCATAATTTTCTTACTTCCCCATAATCTGCCAGATAATCACATTGCTGGAGCTCTAAGGTCAAGAATTAGCTTTATATTTTTGGAAGTCTAAGTCTCTTATTGGGACATTTAATTCATTGTTATGTGATTCACTGACAGTAGAGAAGGCCAGGTCATGAGACGTTGAGGACTGCTATATGTATTCTCTGTACAGTGTTCGACGTACTGTAACATTCTGAGTTCTAATAACATTTCGAGAAGACTCGCAGTGTCACGTCGAGACCATGGAGAACTGAGTGAGAATAGTTCCAACTATATCAAAGAGCTACTTTTCTTTTATTATATCCCTAGCATAAAAGGGGGAATAAACAGAAGTAGCAGCCCGTAGTTCTGTTTAGTTCTCGTTTCCGACAACAGGCTTGTTTACGATCAGTATGTTCTTGCTACGCCATGGCCACCCAAAATTTCATATGGCTACTTTTCCCACATGCCCATGTATGAAGTGTAGAAAAACAATGGATACAGCACAAGTGAGGAGCACAAAGTCTGTCCTGGTTTCCAACTTTGCATCCAAAGTACAGTGTTCTTATTTTAGGAGTATAGAAATATTGCCAAATGTTCAGAAATATTTCCTTACATAGTCAAATTGTGAAAGATGAATACCCAGCTCTCTTCTGTTACACATGAAGGACAGCCAATCGAAATTTTTAATGTCAAGTTCATGATCACCATCATCAAATTAGTGACAAATACGCGGTTACGTATCAAATTGTGTACAGTGCTTTTAAATTAAAAACTCTACCTTTAGCTACTACTATATGATTTAGTAGCCATAAAAAATTTTGAAGATATGTTAGCGGTAGTTAACCAGATTGTAAAATATGTCAAACATTCAATAAATGGGTTTAAAAAATACTTTGTCAAAATTTCCCAGATTTTCGATGCAGATAGTCGTCAAAGTAGTGTTTGTGACATAAATTTTCTGTTCTATATGTGTAATGCAAATAATGGAAAAGGTTTTACACTGCTCTTTGCTGTGCTATGTTGCATTATATTTATAAGTCTCAAACCAAATACATTTATCTACGTATGCTCTTTAGATGAGTAACTTTTTTCCAAATTTTTAAAGCTTTAAAAATATATACGCAATAGAGCTAAAACCGCAAGTTTGCCTAATCAAAATTTTCAAATCGTATATTGCCCAAAATCTCACTATTTAGACTAAGAAGAAGCTAGGCCTTTAAAATTCAAGATTATGTTTGGGGATGAGATGATGTAGTAAACTATAACAGTGGCCTGAAGAAATGAAATTTTTTTCTGAGAAATTAAACTAGATTTATGTAAATTGCAGTAAACAATATTTGAAACTACGCCGAGAAAAGTCCCGTTTTCTTAAATTGGATTCAAAAACATATTGAAGTAAGTTTTACTTAGAATAGTATAACTAATATTTTGCTTTATATTGAGCAAAAAAAGAGTATGGTTCTTTATATTAATTACATAATTTTTTAGAATTTCAACTAAATTAATTAATGGCTACGTTGTCACCTGAAAAATAACTGAATCAAAAGATGCAGAAGTGTTAAAATATCAGCAGAAAGAATGAAACTGTTAGATCAGATATTTAATATAATTTCTCAAATGTCTGAGAACACATTTAATGTAAGCAATTGTTATTGTTATTGCTTATATATGTATTCTTAATCTTACATGCGTCAAAAATGCGTATGCATGTTATTTGTGTTGAGAATGCACTGAAAATAAATGCGTTGAAAATAAAGAGCATTTTATAATTGTAAAATTTAAATGAAATGCTAGTTTTGACACGTATCTGAATACCAGTGGACTCGCGGATAAAAGTAATTGTTGGTGATGGATGAGCTCGTTGCTTGAGAATTTTGTAGTTTTCGCCATGAGTAATGTGAATATGAAACAGTTTCTTTTAGAAAATCCTCCATAATACGTTCCTTTATCAAGAGCATTTGTATGCACATTTTTAGTGAAAGACAAATAAATCAATTTTTAACAATTATTTGAAAATGGATATGTACCATTTCACATATCCATTTTAAATAATTGTGGAAAATCTGTACGTACGCTTTCACAAATAAAGATTCAGATAATGACTACTAAATAGACGATGGTTTATATCCTTACGAAAGAGCAAAAGCAAGTTATAGTTTTTAATAATTCTCTTGTCGTAAAATCTCATTAATGGGATTACATTAATATAATTTTAAAATAAACTAATTTCATATTTAAAAAAATTAATTTGCTCTTCCTGTCTCATTTTTTTTTATTCAAACATTAAGCTAGATACTTAAACATAGACATTAATCTCTCTTGAAACCTAATGAATCAATCTTTGAACTTCTCCTTCCTGTTAACGTTAATTTAAAATGAAAGCCCTTGATCTTTAATCAAAACTAATGATCATGGATTCCAAACATATGTTGTGGGTGGTAATAATTTTAAGACCGCTTTCATCTTCTTGATTTATCAAGTGGTGATTAAATTTCGGTCTAAACAAAGCATCACCTTTCAAGGACAAACAGCTGATAATCGCAGTATATAACCGGAATGATCTAAATTAGCACATTTATAAAGAAAATGCTTAAATATTTTAAAGGCTAAGGATCAAGCTTGTTGGCAATATTACACTGCTGTTGACTTGTTGGCAATATTACATTGCTGTTGAAGTTTTGGCAATATTACACTGTTGTTGACTTCTTGGCAATATTACAGTGATGCATCTTTGTCACTGCTGTTGGATAGTAAAGCGTAGTTTACAATCATTTTAATGTAAAGTGAAAATGGACTGCTTTTAAATACTTTCAAATGAAGTTCGTTTATCAAAACACACTCAAAATATAATTTTAAAAAGGCTGAAAAAGCAAATTAAGCGAAACCTACCAGGAGATTACTTCTTACCACTCTGCAACTTCCTGACAACAGATTATAAACAGTAATAGTTGAAGAAATTTGGAACAAAATTCTTGTTTATCATACTTGAAAATGCTATAATATAAGTAAAATTCTTATATTGAACATCTATTGGAATACTTTAATTTTAAAAAAAATATCATTTTTCCAAAATAAATAAAGTAATCATTGCTAAAAGTGCCTTTTGTTTGTAGCTTGAAAGAACTTATACGGTATTTTCTCCCTTATGTCTGCATACCTTCGTGGTGTAACGATTAGCACCCGCGGAGCGTAATCGACAGTTCCAGGTTCGAGTCCCGGCGAGAGCAGTGCTCATTTTTCACGCCTCCAGCGTCAAAAATATCTAATGTCTCTATAAACGTATTTCCTTGTATTTTATCAAAAAACATTTTGACATCACATGATTTCCTTTGTACGACTTATTAAATTTATACACTTTCTTTGCTGCACTTCATTCAAACTCAATTCTTCGAGTTCCATTAGAGATTGATTTCTCATACAATGAATCCAATTCTCACTTCGCGTCATGGCAAAAATATATAAAAACTCAAAACAACTTCATTAAAAATTGGAAAAAAAAAAACAAAAAAAAACAGAAAAATATAAAACACCGAATGCAGTAAAAGTAGTTTAAAAAAAACTTTACAATCAAAATTAGAGTTTTTGCTTAAAAACAAAGCTAATCGGCGAGCAGGCAGCAAGACAAAGTTTTCGGCTTACAAAACTGAAAGTTAACTTTTTATTCCTCTGGGGAAAAAGGCATTGAAGATGGTAACATCAGCTGGTTTCATTCACTGTTATACTAGGAGTTTCAAATGTAAACAAATGGCAGCCTCGTTAAGCCTAGTGCCACTTAAGCTGTTAAATTGTTGATAATTCTACAGCTATCGCATGCAGATTAAAAATTGTATAGAAACTTAACCGGAACATAATTTAATCTCTTTAAAAGCAAAATGGCCAATTTACTAACACATAGGAATAAAAAACTGAGCTCACCGAGCCGGGTAACAGAGGAGTATATATATATATATATATATATATATATATAAATGGTGCGACAACGTTTGCAACGAAAAACAGAAGTGCACAACTACACCTCATGACAGTCTCATATGCAAAATTTTAACGTTCTACGGTTACTCGATTTTGAGTTATGAAAGATGCATACATACTTACGAGGACGCACATACGTACAGACTTCACAAAAAAAAAAACTCTTCTGAATTCATTTTAAATCCATTTCATGATCCGTTTTTTGAAAAAAAACGTCCTTTATTCTGTCTGTGCGTACAGATATCACGCAAAAACATCGTTCAGATACGTTCAGGAGAGGTCAAAATGGATATCTTCACACATGAGAAACGAAAATTTTTGCGATTACAATACTTTCTTTTTTCGGTGCAAGGAAATAAAAAGGGTTTCTGTATAAAAGTCATAAAAGATTTAAGCATGAAAAGATGATGATTTTCAAGCATGTCACTCACTCTCCTTTAAAAACTCTTTCAGAGCTTTGATAATCTTCCGTTTTTTGCTACTGACTTGCTAAAAAAATTATTCCTACTGAAATTCTGGAGAAATATTTTAAAAATGTTAACTGGCACTGCTCTCCATGTGCACATCAACCTGTCTTAACTTTAAAAAAATCCCAGAGAATTGCACAAATTAACTTCATGGGATGAGCATTCCTACAGTCTCTAATACTAGACAGCATGCAATACTTTAGTTTTCATTAGCAGGCACAATGCACAGTGACAATATGATTCTTTAACAAGGGGAAAAAACTCCTCGGGGTGGTCTCCATCAAAATTGGGGGGGGGGCGAAACTGAGCTAAATCGCACTGTCCCTTAATGGTGCTCAAGGGTGTTGCCAACAGCAGGCGTATTCTAGCACTCCTTGCCACGAGGATTTTCGTGGGCTTGGGATGACTTCGTGAGACTGTTGAGCATAAACAATGACAGCAACGTTTCTTCCGCATAAATTAATAATAGCTCCTTTTTCCCTTTAGACTATTTCGTTTTAAGCCATAACTTCGTTTAGAGGTGGTGTCGTATATCAGAATTTATAGAAGGTTTTAAGCATTTGATTGATTAAAGCACACCTTAGTACACCAAAGTACAAAATATTTAACATAAATTACAGATTTCTTTTTAAAGTAAACATTGCATTTAGATTCACAATATGTTTAGTACTGTTAGATATGATTTTGATATGTGTGAAAAAATTATTAAATAGACATGATATAAATTAGATTAGTTTTAAAAAAACAGTCCAAGTCTCGAATACTAGTACAAGTCTCGAATCATACTACTTCATTTCGAAAAAGATGTCTTACTTAAATTTAATACGATCTGCAGAAGATTAATGTCAGATTAAAAGCATTAATTTCCATATATATCTAAACCATTATTTTTCAGTCATTTCAATTTTTAAAACTTTATTTAACGTTCATTTTTTCCTTGCAATTATACTGAAGAAATTATTTTTAGTTAATGCATCTTCATAATTATAGTTAATTTAAATGATTTCCTTTATATTTATATGTGCTAAAGCTAATATCTAAAGCCAATTTATAAATATCACGCATGCGAGTTTAAAAAATAATGTTTTCAGAAAACGTATTTAAATTTCCACTTTGCGACATAAAGTTAAATTCAGTAGTGATAAAATCACTTTCTATTTGACAATATAATACTGAAAAATAAATTTCATGATATTGGAATGGTTAATGTAAGGTACTTTTTATTTATTTTACTAATGACTTTTAATTTACTTTATTTAATGTTTAATGCTAAGTACTTATTTATTTACTTTTAACTAGTTTGTAAATAATGTAAGGTACTTTTCCATTAAGCACCTGCAATGCTTTTTTGGCTTCTGTGAAAGAGAATTCAAACACCTGTCGGGAGCCAACAACAGCATCATTTGGGAACTATGTGTGTATGTGCACAAACAAGAATAATGCACAAACAAGAATAATTAAACACACAACAAATTATTAGTAAAAATGTGTGCAGTTGCATAACGGAAAAGTACCTAAAATAATTTTTAAAATGACTAAAATGGCCAGGCTCTATTACTCATTGTAAATCGCATTATGTTCCCACTTTTGAAGAATGCTGTCTTATATCAGAAAAGCAAATTTTGCATGATCTTCTCTTCCTTCGTTCATTAAATGATAAACCTGCTTCCTCTACAGCTGCGTCAGCACCTGCGTTTCTTAAGCTTCTAGGTATTGGAACAAAATTCCCATACATTAATATTTAAAAGGTTCGTTGAGATTATGTGTTCAGTGAGTAAGCCACATTTGGCGTTTATTATCGCTTATTAAAATATGTCAAATTTCAAAACGCGCCAGTATGTAAATTCACGTATATCTTAGGAAAATTTGGGTGAAAAATTTCAAGTTTTTGAATTTCAATTTTTTGCAGGTATGCTTAGAAGTACATCTACTTTAAGATAAACTTTTATTGGTTATATTTTAAAATGTTTTTCGAAATATTTATAAAGATTATTTAAAAATACGAATTTTATAAATAAAGCATTAAAATGGAAGAATTTTATTTAGAATGAACCTACATTTCAAAATGTGAAAGAAAGAATCAGATAAATTTAATAAAAATATATCAAATTCAATTAACATTTAGGAGCTAAAATTTTGAGAGTTAATTTTTTAAAAAGTACTGGGGCGATTTTTACAAAACTTTGGACTTTGGCATAATTTGGATCGTAGAATCGAAATATGGAAAACATTTGGTATGTTATTTAAAAAAGTCCGATTTTTTTCTGCAGTGTACCTTTTTAACGTTTTTGAGAAATAATTTAGAGAACTTTATGACAGGACTTTCATTACTAGGCGTAGAATGTTTTTGTAAACACAGAATTAAACCTTTTATAATCCTATAAATAAAAAAAGGTAAAATAGTTAAATCTTATTATGAATTAACAAATACAAGAAATTTCGCATTTTTAATTCTTTCAAGAGTAAAATTCGTTGAGAAATTTGAAATAAGGGACAACTATAAAATTAATAAATAATAATGCCTATCCACAACAAAAATATTAATTGGAAAAGATGAAATTTTGTTTCCTAATTTTTCCCTAAATCTGATAAAATCTCTTAATAATAATTTATCTAAATCAGTAAATTCGTTTATTTATATTTTACATATTTGACGATGATTTAGACGATATTAGACGTTTTGTATTTAATGTATTAAAGCGTAAGGAAAATTAACTTACTGTACGGGGAAAAGCTTCAAATTTAGTGTTTAAAAATTCTTTTAACATTATTGTCGCAAATCTTCTCATAAAAATCTGTAATCTTATTTTGTGAAAATCTGTAACTAGAATTACGTATCAAAGAATTAATATTTTATTCAAATCTGCTCAGAAATATTTGTCTAAAGGTTAAAAGAAATCATCTCTAGGTAATTCTCAGTACAATTATTATAGATGCTTTATAAAATGTGGCACTAAACCACACCACTTTCTCTGAGAGGTTTATATATATGAGAAAATAATCACTTCCCCTTAATCAGCCATAAAGAAGATCTAGATATTTTTAGTCTCAAGTATCTTTACTCTCGAGTTCAACTACAAATGAAAAATGTGCATTCTTTAGAGCAGAGGTTCTCAAGCTTTTCACCAAGGCGTACCATCTAAACAAAAACCGAATAACTTTTGTACTACCACTACACTTTACAGTGGCTATTTTTTAAATTTTTAATAGAAATATTTACAAAAATATATTTTTCCATTTGCACAAACTATTGGTTATTTGTATTAAATGTGCACATATAAAATAATATTAGATTAAGAATTGGTTACCATTTTAATTATAAAAAATTTAAGTTATAAAACTTTAATTCTAAAATTAATTTGAAATTTGGACGTGTTTAAGGGAGATTAGTTTCTTTTATGTCTGGTCATATTTCACTTAGTTTTAACCTTAAATTAGGATCCACTTTTAATTTTACTCTGTATTTATTTTTCAAACATATCATGAAAAAAAAAAAAAAAAAAAAAAAAAAAAAAAAAAACCTCGTTCACACAAATAGGTTGCGCAAAATGGCGATAAAAACTTTATAGTCCTATTTGAAATGCTTTTAAATTCGTTTTTTCGGTTGAGCCAAATGTTAACAAGTGTGTTACTTTTGAAATATTTAATTAGAGTTCGAAATTTCTATCACTTGTTCTTTTCTCTCGCGAGATCAAATTTCAGGTACATTTGAACAGAACTGATTTCTAATCCAATTTTTCTTTTTCATAATCCTTGGGAAGATACATGTCGAAATTATTTATCAATGAAAAACAATGAATTTTAATATCGCATGCTAATTCTTCTTTTATTTTCAAGTTTGGTGAGAAAACTTTCTAAAAGAGGTAAAAAGCTTAAAATATTATTATCAAATTCTTTGATTTATTAGCTCGATTTTTTATCATTGCATTTATTTTATCTCTAATGGTAAACAAATTAACACTTTGTCCTTGTATTCCTGAATTTAATTCATTCAACTTTCCAAAAATAGCAGCTTAATATGCTAAACGCACCAACCATAATTCACTAAAAAAACATTTTTGCAATTTAAATTTTGAATCAGAGAAGAATATTTGAATTTCTGATTGGAGTTCAAAAAGAGGAAGTAAAATTTTGCCTCTAGATAAACACTTTAGGTATAAAATATATATTTTTTATTAAGTAAAATATAAATATAAGTAAAATATAAAAGGAATATAACAAAAGCGTTTTATGTTCACTGCCCATCTCTTGGCATAAAATCGTAAATATTCTTGAATTTAAAGTTCGCTCTTAACAAAATTAACAATAATTTTCACAGCTTGATTCAAAACGATTTTCAGGTTCTCGGGAATTATTTTGGCTAAGGCTTCACGACGAATGGAGCAGTGAGTAAATTTAGTTTCAGGTACGATTTTATTTATTTGATAAAAAACACCGGAATATTTTTCTGTTAAAGCCCGAGCTCCGTCATTGTATACGGCAATGCTCTTATTCCAAGGAGTATCATTCTCAGACATAAAATTGTCAATTACTTTGAAAATTTCATTTGCAGATGCTCTATGATGAAGAGATTCTCAAAATAAATACTCTTCGGCAATTGGTTTATCTTCTTCGAAACCTATGTAAACTAATAATTGAACAAAGTTCATTATAGCAGCATTTTCATCCAGTTGCAATGAGAAATAGTTATTATGTATTAATTTTTGAATAAATGTTACCTTTATGGAATTTGCCATTTCATGAATTCGTCGACTTACTGCATCATTTGGTAACGGAATATTATTAAATTCATTAGCCGCTTTTCCTTTGAATAATGTTAAAGCGATATCTTTATCTGCTGGTAATGTAAAGTAATTCTCCAATATTGTGAGCCTGTCCAGTATTGGTATTTCTTAGGCTTGCTAGGTAACTATCTTCCGGAGCTTTTTCACTTGATGTAATGAAACATTTCATTATTTGTTCACTAATTTTAAACTCGATAATTTCCTCTAAAAATATTATTCAGATTTATCCTTATATTGGCATGCTTAGATTCAAGATGGCTTTTAAGAGACGATGGTTTCATACTTTGATCGGATAACAGTTCACCGTAAACAACGCTGTAGAGTTATTAGGTATTTGTGAAGCTGGAGAACGATAAAAATATGCAATGCCCTCCCCGGGACTCGAACCTCGGACCTCTCGATACGTGCCGAGCATGCTGTCCATTACACCACGAAGGCATGCTAAGAAGACGGGAGAAATACTTTATATACTCCCCCTCTTTTAAAGAGCGACTGGGGATTAGGGGACCCAAAAGCTATCTTAAATGGTGGGGAATCTTCATTCACCACCTTTTTTAGTTCAAGCTCCGCTGTACAGATATTAGGTTAGTTTGAATCCGGAAGACGTGAAACATGAGCAATGCCCTCTCCCGGAATCAAACCTTGATCTCTCGAGTACGCGCCGATTGTGCTGGCCATTACACCACGAAAGCATGCTAAGAGGGCGGGAGAAATACCTTACAACACATTGAAATTGAGGTCCATTTCATCTTCATTCCAAGTAAACCCAAATGATAAATAACTTTCATTATATTTTTATAACTTTCATTATATTCAACACTTTAATAAATATCTAGACAATTATTAGCAATTTTTCTTTTCTTTTCAATATTCTTAGTGCTAGTAGATTGTCCTAGTTCCGTCACCTGTGAATCATTACTTTTCCGCTTAGTCAATCCTAGCCATTTTTCCGTTTTGAAAATCTAGGTTTGTTTTATTATTTCATCACAAATATTGAAATGCACATTATATTACGAGTTCTTCAAAATCAAACTACGATATTCTCAAATCGCGTAGAAAAGTAAAGAATACAGAGCAACAAGAAGGCAAAATACCTGCTGTTAGACAGCAAATTGACGTAAAAAATTATTCTAATTGAAAATATCCCGGAAATGATGGCGGCATTAAGTGTAGACCTGCTGATAAATGGTTCAACTCATAAAGAATTAATGGGCTACTGTGGCGAATGTGAATATCTTGTTATGTTATAAAGTGGAACAGTCATCGTTAACATATCTGCGTAACTGAAAATTTCGTTTTCAAATCTATCGCTTAAATTTAGCAAATATTGACGAAAATTTTAATTTGACTACAGAATTTTTGTTTAAGAAGTAAAGAAAAAACACTTTTTTTCCTAATGCCTGGCAAATTATCAAAGAAGAATAAATCATTACCTTACATTAAAAACTATGTATGTAACAAAATTAAAAAAAGTTGTACAAATATTATAAATTATACGATACTCTTCTACGAACAAAAGTCTCACCTACAAATATTTACGTAAGATTTCCTTGAAATAAGTTGATAAAGAAAACATTGCGTGATTAGAATATATGATTTCCAATAAGAGTAAATTTTCAATTTTTTGCATTAGATTTGTCTGAAAGTTCATTAATCTTAAAGTTGGATACTGATGCTGTAAACAATATTTGATACTTCAGTAGCAAGCAAAAATAAACCGTAAATACTTAAAAAGGAACTTACTTAAAAATATGAAGAATTACGTTAGGAATAATTTTAATAGAAATATAAAGATTTTATCATTTTCATAATTATAACTGTCTGTGACTGTTAATTTTTGTAAATTATATATTTCTTCTTTATTTTGATACAAAAGTAGTTACTCTTTACATTTTCTTCTATCATCCTTTTTCCTTTTTTCTTCCTTGTGGTTGTTGTCATCGTCACAATAGAGCTTGTTCACAGTGCATTTTCGCAAAGTTTGCAGTTTACTTTCTTCTGAAGTTCTGAAGTGCAAGTTCTCTCGTAAGTACTCTCGAATATCTATTCTGCGATATTCGAATTGTTTTGTTTTGGATAGCTTAAGGCCTTTAAAGGGGAAGAAGTCTAGTAAGAAGTTATGAGAATTATTAAAGACACCAATACCTTTTGCTTAAAGCTTGAATATAAATCGAATTATTTCAAAATCAATTTTATTTTAGTCTTCTTTTCCATGGCTGCTACTAAAATCACTAGATGCTTTATATTTTCATGCAAATACTGAGGTTTTGTGCTTGAAATATTTAACAAATAAATGGCTATTGCCTAGCATGGCATTTTCCTTTTTAGTTAGAATTCCGTTAATGCTGGGATAAGTTTTAATTTAATTTAAAACACTTTGCTGTAAGAAAAATTATGAATTTCTTCTAAAACGACCGCCACCCATTTGTTATTCTTAACCAGCTTTAGAAATTTTGTTGTTGTTGTTGAGGCGGGGTTACAATCCTTTTCAAAGCATATAATCCGGATTTTTTTAAATTCTGAATGTGCTTTCATGCATGATAATTTAAGGTAATATATTACAGAAATATGTTCTTAAAGGTTTTAAATTATTATCTAATGTTTGAAAAACTTTCTGTTAAACGGAAGTTGAGGAAAGCTAGTTATTAAAATAAGATATAAGCCATTTTTAAAATATTTCAAAATGCAGACCATTTTTTAAACTAAATTATCCTTTATCGAGTACAGCATGCTCAATCTGATTGCAAAATCATTTAAAGTTACGAATATGTTGAGATAAAATATTGTACTCAGAGAAGTTCAGTATCGAAACTACAAAACAGAAATTAAAACTCAAATACCGAAAAAAATGGAAAACGTGCAGAAAATTTTTCCACATCGCGATACTCCAATGGAAAATAAAGTAAATAAATAAATAAGACGACGGGAGGAAGGTAATTTTACGACTGATTTTTTTGGGAGTTTGCCAGCTCTTCCTCCCTTTTTTTCTGAATAGACTGAATCCACATAAAAAGTACCGCCTGACTCAATGAAACGCATGCGCATTATTCTCAGCCCGAAAATCCGACCACGTGCTTTGTTGTGTTGCTACCATAACGTAGTCGGCCACGCGGCTGTTACGTTTGTCTTCATCATCAAGGCGGGTGTTTTAATTCATGATTTTTCGGTATACATTCTACCGGTTTCATCGTTACATCTTAGGTGATACATTATTTCAGTGCACTCATTTTTTTCTTCTTATTTAACATTGATGCCGGATGAGTCATTTACTATAAAAAGCGGTAAGTTTAAATGTAACAAAAAGTAGAAATTAACTTTATATATATATATATATATATATATATATTAAGTAATTTGTATCAAATATTCTTCAATTATTACATAAAAATGCATGTTTATTATTTTTAATGAAATGTGATTATTTCCTTTACCTATAGAAATGATTTTACATTTGCAGTAAATAATTAATTACAGGGTCCTTTTTTATTAGGAATGACGAAAAAAATTCAGATTGAGATCATTCCTTTAATTACATTTGTGTTTGTTGTTAGCATATCAGACGTTAACATCAAAATTACCCTATGAGATCCAGGAATATATTGTTGTTTCTGGTCATTCATGTAAATGCTTTTTATTATTTTATCATTTGTCTTCTAATATATAATATGTATATATCATCCGTAAGCTGGACCATGTAAAACAACGGCGTGTTGTAAAGCTGTAAAATTTTAATTAATGAGATCTGTTTTGTTTCAAGAAGTGACCTTAAAAGGTTTTTTTTGTTTTTTTTTTTTTGTTTGTTTACCTATTTTTTTTAATATATATATATACTCGTATATATAGTCCCAAGGGGATTTGTCCCTGAAACACTATTGTTTTCATTTTGCGATTTTGCGTCGAATCACTACAAACGGCGAATCACTTTTCAAACTTTTGTCACAAAGTATTATCGCCCTGTGTTATATTTAAATAAATTAAATAATGAAAATTCTGCATAAATGTATGTATGTTTCTCGCATTGTGATAAAAGAACGGTACATAGAGCCATCGAATTTTGAATGACGTAATCCTCCTACGAATATGGATATGTGGAAGACCAAATTTGGAATTTGTTTTATTATCGATTTCCACCGGCCACGCGGCTGTTACGTTTCTGCAAAACTTTAACGAATTTTTGATTAAGAAACTCAAGGATTTCAAAGCGAGCAATGGCAACGTTGCACGGAAAAACATTTTTAACATTTTTATCTCCAGCGCGTGAGTCTCTGTATCGGAAATTCTAAAGGAAATGCTCATTTTAAAACTGTTTTGCGATATTGCTGTTGAACTGAATTTTATGGTTTAATTGCGAAGAGCGTAATATTAATAAATAAATGTAACACACAAAATGTAAAAAAAAATGCCCTTTTGGACGTAATTTAAAATCTGAAACATTTCAGATTTTCTTTTTATTATTTAAATTTTTGTCAATATCTATTACTTTTTTTTTCAGTTAATGGCATACCCGTGAATTTCTCCAGTTCAGAACATTGGTCACAAATTATTTAAAATTATTTTTCAGATTTTAAGTAATAACTTGTGTATTTCTATTAGTAGTTAGATAGAAAGGTTTTAAAATGTAATGCCCAGTATATAATATATCGTTTGTAAGTAGATTCTTTAACTATTTCTTTGATTTTCTGGTAAGAAAAAAAAAATTAATTCAAAATAGTGATTACTTGAAGGTAATTATTTAATGATACTTTATGAAGCAGACTCATGATGATAATATCAAATAAACCAGTTTATGAAAGACTACATGTGAGCTAAATGTAGCCTGAAAAACGACATAGAATATTTTCATCATAATAACTGCATTTTTCTTTAATTACGAAATGATGAAAAATGAAAAAGTGCATAATTCTAATTTTAACTGAATTTGGGGAATAAATAATAAAATAGTAATAGCGTTTCATTAAGGATTCGGTAGAATGGTATGCTAGCTTGGAAAACATATTAATTCTTCTAATATGGTTTTAGTGCGACGTTTAGAATGTTTCATTGAATACTGGAAGAAATATATCCTTATCGTTTTTTACTTCCTTGTACGAAGTAAAAAGGAAGTATTGTAATCGCGAAAAGTTTCAGACAGCATATTTCAACGAAAATATCCATTTTGACCGCTATCGAATGCAATTTAACGACGTTTTTGCGTGATATCTGTACGTAAGAACAGAATAAAAGACTCGTTTCCTCCAAAAAAATTATAAAATTGCTTTAAAATTAATTCTGAAGAGAATTTTTCGTGGCGTCTGTACGAACGTATGTACGTACGTGCGTACATACGTACATACGTATCTCGCATAACTCAAAAACTAATAGCCTCAGAACGTTGAAATTTCGTATATAGGACTACTATAAAATGTAGATGTGCACCTCGTATTTTGGTTGCAATCGGCCGCACCAAACGTATATAAATATATTTTTATATATATCCACTCTGTTACCCTTCTCGGTGATCTCAGTTTCTTTACTCTTATATGTTTGTAAATTGTACAATTTTTCTTTAAAATGATTGAATTATGTTGTTATTATCTTCCGGTTAAGGTTTTTATGCTTTTAGTAAATCTGTATCCAATATTTTTAGAATTATCAACAATTTAAATTGCTTAAGTGCCGCTAAGCCTAATAATTTTTTTGATGGCGGCCATTGCTTGTTTACATTTGAAACAGTAGAGTAGTGGATTATTTGTTGCCAATCTGGAGAAACGTAGCTTCGCAACAACAAAGATAACGCCTTCATTTAGTATTGCGAATTAAATCATGCCTAATCCTTTCTAGAATTTTTTCGAGGAAATAAGTGTTTAAGATTTAATTAATTTTTAATAATTTAATTTTTAATAATTAGTATATTTTGAATAGATATTTTGAATCCCTTTTGAGTTTTTATGTATTTTTGCCTTCTCGCGAAGTGAGAACTGAATTAATTGAATGCGAAATACTCAATCGTCTGTGAAAAACTGTTTCTTTTTTGCTTTGTTTCCTTAATTTCTTTTATTCATCATTCTAGCTTTATTTTAGTATTTGAATAGAACATGTGGCAACGATTAGATAATTCTATTCTTTAAATGATATAAATTTTGTGCATTATGAGTTATAATATGAACGAAATATAATACTGTTAAGTGAATCTATCGCCAAAGTGTCGCTATGGTAAACAAAAGCTAGAGTGAATTTTAAAGAATGCATTTATTCTATTGTGGTTTATGCGCTGTCGGCGAAGTAGATTTAATTCAAGCCAATAAGTTTAAATGAAAAGCAAGAAAAAATGCCTATAATTTAATATTCCGTACAAGGAAGTTATGTGGTGTACACATCAGATTTTTTACTTCTGTTACTCGTAGTTAAAACAGCTGTTTAGTTTTTTTCCCTTTTTTTCTGTTTGCAGAAACAGTTATTTATTTCCCCTCCTTTTTTGTGTGTGTGTTATTTGTATACATGAAAATTCTAATAGATCCTTTATGTTTTTCCAAAGGTGTGTTTTTAATTATGTTTTAGGTATTAGAAGTAATATCAACAAAGATAGAATTTGTGATTTAGGAAATACTAAGCAATGAGTCAATTCTTTGCTGTCTTTAATTTTAAACAATTGTTATATTTAATATAAAGGAAACATTTTAAACTTTGTTGACTCAGAAACTTTTAAAGCGATAAAAATTAACTTGCAGTCCATGTGACTGTATTATTTAATTAAATTAATTTATTAGACAGCATTAGATTAAATTTAGTTAAAATTTAACATTAGAATTATTCCTAAAGAATTATTTTTATCCGAAAATTCTCTGATATTTTACCTGTTCTGAATTATGTTTTGTGTTAATGTGCGCAAAGAAGACAAAACCAGTCCAAGCAATAGTTTAGTTTAGCTTTATTGGCCATTCACTTAATAGGGAATTGAATTTTCTCGAATATCTATTAGATATTAGGAAACAAAAAATCAGGTTTAGCATTTCTGCGTAAGAGTCATGATACTTTTAAATTACGAAAGCCTTGAAATGTAACTGCGGGTTTAAGTACATAGCTTCCATTTTAAATAACATCAAAACTTAAATCTTTCTAAATTTTAAGGCTTTTAACATATTTTACATTCTCATATTACAAGAGTGGATCGTTTTTCCTATTCACCTGTACAGAAACATTAATCGTAGTAAACTTTTATTCTTCGTTTCTGAGCATTTAGTGAATGAATATTTATGCTTATTTCTCAGTTTAATGAAGTCTGGTGTGATTGAGGATACAGACAATGAAAAAAAAAAGTAAGGAAAGAAACAAAAATTAATGACCTAGGTCTGTAGTTAATGACCCATGATGAAGTTGTTACATAACTTTCTGAAGTGTCCCAGAGAAGTATAACTGGCGCAGGTTATAAAAATTTATGACAAAAATTAGTATGATTTTGAATCATTTTATATGTTGGCTATCTGAACTGAACTAGAATTTCTGTTTTAACGGCTAATAATTCTATGTGTCCAGAAGTAGAAAAGCTATCTCGATGGTATGCTGTAACAAGTCTGGAATAGCATAGACTTGCTTTATGAAGTTTAGACGATTCAAGGACAAACCGAACGTGCTCCGAATCAAATCAAGGATGATGTGTGAGACACGCCTGGACTGAAACAAGTGGTGGATAATTTACAAGGAATTCAAGGAAAGCAAATTATTAGGGGTCGACACAGAAACGTTGTTATTCATGTCTTCCATAATAATAGTTGTATTTTCTTGAAAAGAAAGAAAATTGTTCCCTCCCTTTTTTTTTTTTAATTTCATTTGTCATAGATGTAGTACGCAACTTTTACGTTGGAATAAAAGAAGAAAACCACAAAGATTGCGGATCAAAATTTCAGGGCTAAAATCTGTAGTTTTTCAGATTTCTTTATTTTAATGTTAAAAATATATTTCAGTTTTTAACAACTAAAGTGACAGCTAATTTTGTCAAAAACGCATTTAGAAATGCAGTAAAGTGCACTGGAATAATTACGTTGCAGGAATAATATCTTTTATTTCATCAAGCCCAATATTTTACTATAACATTATTCGTGTATGATCAAACCCCTGTAACTAAAAACAGCCTAATTCAAGGGTCAACTTTACATTTGAACATAACTGGCTACAACGCCGATATATTTCTTCTAGACCAGGGGTAGTCAACCTTTTTATACCCACCTCCCACTTTGTAGGAAGTAAAATTTATTTATGGTCCTCTGATTTCGCAGCAATTTAAATTTAGTTTAAGGGGAAAGTAATTTTTTGAGTTCAGCCTTAGTAAAAATACTTACAGTTAAATTAATTAGTCCAAAGGGGCTTTGATCCTGAAGAACTATTGTTTTCGTTTTGCGATTTTGCGTCGAATCACTATAAACGGCGAATCACTTTTCAAACTGTTGCCACAAAATGTTAGAGTCGTGCATTATATTTGAAGAAATTAAATAATGAAAAATCTGCATAAATGTATGTATATTTCTCGCATTCTGACAAAACACAGTAACATAGAGCCATCGAATTTTGAATGGCGTAATACTCCTACGAATATGGGCGTGTGGAAGATCAAATTTGAAATTTGTCTTATTATCGATTTCATATTTTGTAAATCTTAACGAATTTTTGAGTAACAAACTCAACGATTTCAAAGAGAGGAATAGCAAAACTGTAGGAAAAGAAGAAAACATTTTTTATCTCCAGCGGGCGAGATTGTATCGGAAATCTTAAAGATATGCTCATTTAAAAATTATTTTTCGGTATTACTGTTGAATTGAATTTTATGGTTTAAGTGCGAAGAACATGATATTTAATAAATAAAGGTAACACACAAAACGTTAAAAAAGTCTTTAGGACGTAATTTAAAATCTGAAACCTTTCAGATTTTTTTTTTTTACATTTACTTACATTTTGCTTATACATATAAAAGAAAGAAAATTTATATCCCGGGACATCGGTTCCAGATAAACAATTTCGGCTAGGCACTTTTCAATGGTAAGAAAAGGAGAAATTGGTTTCTCGAGAAAATTTCTCCTAGCCTCATGCTTTGTGATGTGATAATCCCAATTTTTCGCGCTGCAGTTGCAGAGAAGTGGCACCCCCTTGCAAATATGTGGAAACAGGAGAGAGAGAGCTGCACGCGGGAGAACGGAATTTCATCGTCGGATGGACAAAAGCCTCTACAGCCCACCATTAATGATTAAATCGCACACTAGTGGGCAGTATGGACCAGGTTGACTATCGCTATTCTTAAAGGTTGGTATATTTTCTTTCTAGAAGGTTGATGCACCCTTGGTTGATGCATGCTGATAGCACTTGTGTCCAAAATGATCTTGTCGATGGAAATCTCGCAAATCAATTTTATTCAGTTTCTTCTGTTTGATATCAACTGATCTCTAGACTTTCTTCATGACTAAAACATCTATAGCCGAAAAAAAAGTAACGAGGACATGAAATTTATCACTAGAGCAGTCTGCAGCTAAAATAACTTGATGACTTAGAGGAAAACAATTTCGCGAGCATTACTAGCAGCTAAGCAACCAAAGAAATGTATTGCGATATCCTATGATTATATTGAAAAATGCTAAATGACCAAGCTTTCAAAGAAATAGGAAATAACCAAATTATCATACAGAATTAAATACAGTTTTTAGACTGAAATGTGCTCCTCCCTGTTCTGTAATCACAATTCTACACCGGTTTTTATTCATATTTCTACGATTCGCGTACGTTTGCTTGATATTCTTACGAATAACCCAGAGCAGCTCTAATTTATCTACTTTTAATTTAAAGCTGTATGAAATTTTAGCATAGCAATTTAAATTACATAAATTGTTTTAATTGTAAAGCAATCTTTTAATACAATGTGTGACGCTGAATAAATGATTTAAGATTTTATTAAGTTAAAACATGAAAATCTGAAATATTTTCAAGTGCATTAAAATAAATAATGTTGCAAGATCTTTTCCATTAAATTATTAACAGCAAACGAGAATATATGTTTTATGACTTTATTTTAATTACTTTACTATATGAAATTAATTAACTTAAATTTTCAAACAAACAAATATAAAGCTAAAAGTTCACGGGCCTTGATATTATATATCATGGGAAAAATTTAAATATGTTTTTGTGGAAACTGAAGTAAAATATTTATTTTAATTAAAATAATTAGTGTTTCGGTATTCTAACAAAAGTAAAATAATATGCAGTTCTAGGTAAAGAATTAATTACACTTGTATCTATATTTTCTCAAAGTTAATAAAATTTTTAAATACCAGAGGGATCGGAATTACTCTTCAAGTTTCCAAAAAGTAGATGTAATGAGATGAAGCGAAAATAAACTGTTCACTTTTCCCCCAGCACATTTTTCTATAATCAATCAATTTCACATAACGCAGATTATGCATAATGTACACAGTATCTAAAACATTATAATTTTTCTCTGTTTAATATACAGACGTGAAAGATGCTACTATCTTTAAATTTCCAATAATAATACTTCTTCAGTTCTAAAAATGTTAGAAATATCTTTGAAAATTCTCATTACCTATAAAGATATACTATTACTTTCTTGCCATGAAATACCTTATTTTTATATATTAGTAATGTCAGTTCTATTTTATAATCAGTATAAAAGAAAAAAACAGTAAAGCAACTTTCTAAAAAAGTATGCTATCTTAAATTTAAAACTGAAGTGGAATCTCAAATTAAAATTTAAATGGAATCTGAAATTAAAATTGAAATTCTAGAATAAATCTACATTATGTGTGTGTGTGTGTGATTATGGCAAAGCCTCGAGGGCTATCTGCCTAAGAGGAGGGATGCCTTCGTGGAGGACTTTCTAAGGGAAACTGGCTCGTATACACGTTACACATGAGGAAATCCACTAAAACGCCATGCAGGTAGCCCGTTCGCGGGATTCGAACCTCGGACCGAACTACCAGTGTTCAGCGATTTTACCGCTCGGCCGCAATCTACATTATGTGAAATTGATTGTTTATAGGAAAATGAGCTGAAAAGAAAAATTGAACTGTTTATTTTCATTTCATCTCATAAATGAAGAAAGTTATGCATTTTTTCTCACTAAACAATGAAATGTAGCAATGAAAAATATCTCAATGAATGTACGAAGAATGCATATCATTACTTTTAACGACGTTAAAAAAGAAAATATTATTACCAATATTGAGAAATTTAACATACGCAATTTTCAGTGTCGTATATTTTCATAAAATATTTGCAAATACAGTCATAAAAACGCGTATTGTAAAAGTAGTAGAAAATTTATTTATTTTAGAAATTGAATTTACTAGTGGGAACCTAACTCGTACATCGTTATCTTTACAGCATTTTATGAGTGATATTTTCAAATTTAAAACGGTATAGCTCTAGCTAGAAATTAATAAATAAATTTCGATACCGGTATTTTGTGCTCAATGTAAAATGTAGTATATTGAGTCAAACAAACAACTAGAAAAACTCTTTTTTTACCCCGCCAAAAAAATTAGAAGGACGGTCCAGTAATCACGCGAAAATTCAATTTATAAATAAATGCAGTTCAGATATTTCTATATTATTCAAATTTCCATTTTTTCAGCATTCGATAATTTTATAAAGCTGTCACTTAGAATTATTGTTAGAGGATTGTGTAAAATGTGTATAATCATTGGTATGAATAATTTATTGGCTGTGACTAAATAATATCAACATTACTAAATAATGAAAAAAAAAATGCTGAAAAAAGAAAAGAAAATCTGAAAGGTTTCAGATTTTAAATTATATCCAAAGGGGTGTTTTTTTTAACATTTTGTCTGTTGCTTTTATTTATTAAATATCACGCTCTTCGCTCTTAAACCATAAAATTCAGTTCAAGAGCAATATCGCAAAATAGTTTTAAATTGAGCATATCTTTAGAATTTTCGATACAGAGTCTCACGAGTTGGAGATAAAAATGTTTTTTCTGTACAACGTTGCCATTGCTTGCTTTGAAATTCTTGAGTTTGTTAATCAAAAATTCATTAAAGTTTCACAAAATATGAAATTGGTAATAAAACAAATTCCAAATTTCAAATTTGGACTTCCACATGCCCATATTCGCAGTAGGATTACGTCATTCAAAATTCGATGGCTCTGTGTACCATTGTTTTATCACAATGCGAGAAATATATATACAGTTATGCAGATTTTTCATTATTTAATTTCTTTATATATAATACAGGGCGATAATACTTTGTGGCAACAGTTTGAAAAATGAATCCGACATTTCTAGTGAACCAATGCTAAATCGCAAAACGGAAAATAATAGTCCTTCAGAGACAAAGCCCCTTTGGACTAATAAAAGCACAATAGCAGCATTTCTTATCTTTGTTTACAATGAGATTGATGATAAGTATTTATTTTTAAAACCTGTTAAAAGTTTTTCTAGACACTAAAATTTTCCAGATGCAAATAGAAAGTATTTCTTAGTTTGAACAATGAATTACCCCTCAAAAAACATATTATATCATAATAGATATAAATGAAGAAATCCTTACAAGTTTTCTGGCAAGATGATCTCTGAAAATATGTCTCAAATAAAAGTATTTCTTGTTAAACGGGATCAATTTTATGGATATTATTACAGTAAATTTAATATTTTCTGATTAACTCTCTGTTAAGAAAGATGAAAAGGTTATTTAACAGCAAATTGCATAGCGTCTGCCTGTATTTAGAAGCGGTTATGGATAAAAAACTTAGCTTTATAGATCATATTGTTTATGTCTCATATAAAGCAAATACTGTTTAAAAGAGCCAGATAGCATGGACAGAAATTGTACCTTTAATTTATTAACTCTGGAATCATACTTTAAACATTGCGATGCTACTAATTTCTCCTAAATTATCATTTTTTAAGCACGGTCATATTAATGATGCTGATGAGTACGGAAATCTCTGAAAACTTTACTTTAGTCGATAAATTACTTGCGTTTATTTACAGTGCATCAATGTGTTTTATTACTTCAGTAGGCAAGAAAAGTATAGCCTCATTTTAACGAGTTTACACTTTTGTTTTATGTCATTCTATTCTGGTCTTTCCTTTTTTTTTTTTTTGAACGCTGGTAGGTTGCTTCCTGCCCACGGAAATTTTTTTTGCGTAATGTGCTTGAGCTTTACACTTTTTTTAACGTTCAGTTTAGTATGTACCTTAAACTCAAAATAGACGAAATGTTAAGTTCCTCAAATTGAAGCTCTTGATACACAGTTGTTGTCTGAAAACTAAGTTATGTCTTGCAAAATCTGGTGTTTAAACATAGTAGGATTGAAAGCATTCATCTTTATCTTACTTTGCTTTAAGGTTATGTTTCAGTGTATTTTTTATTTATCTTCATACTATATAAAATGTAAAAGCATTGCTACATAAATGTATATTGTCTAATTGCATTTTCATAAAAAGAACTAATAGTATAAATATAAAATGCGTGCATTTATACAAAATATAAAACTATAATTTCATAAATGTATGTTTCATTACATTAAACATATTTTGATATTCATTTTTAATTAGAAATTATTAAGATAAAAATATTCATTTACATGTTATTTATTTTAATTTTTATAGAGTTTTTAATTATTCAAACTGTAGTGAACTAACGAAGCCGAAAGGAAATCCCTTTAAAAACGTTTTCGTTCTAAAAGTACGAGACACTTTTAAAGGATATAAAATTTACTGAAGTGAAAATATAGCTCAGCTTTTTAAAAATCAAATTTGTTTTTATATGGAAGACAGATGAAACGTTAAACTAAATCAGGCTATTGCGCATGCAAAAAGCACGCTATGGAATTTTAATAACCTCGTTTTGTAGATTTTATATATATTACTTATAAGTAAACCAGTTTCTGTTGTAAAAGAATAATTCTGATCTAGTAAACGTACTAATAATTCAGTTTCAAACTCATATAAAAATAGCCAGTTTATTTCTTGAAACTGTGTTTTTATAACTATAGATAGAAATTTAGAGCATTTGCATCAGTACATGAAAGTAATTTACTCTGCGAATAAGCATTTGAATATTTAATAATTTTAAATACACGTTAATACTATTTAAAATTTTTCTGGGTATTAAAAACATTTTTGAAGCCCTTGTGAAATAGAATTTGTGTGTTTTTATTCATCATTATCTAGAGACATTAGGTATTTTTTAGAAGCAGGCAAGATGAAAAATTAGCAACGCCTTCGCCGGGAATCGAACCGCGGACCTTTCAGTTGCGCGCTGAGCGTGCAGACCACTACACCACGAAAGCTCGCTAAGAAAGCGGGAGAAATATCTTATATACTCCCCCTTTTAAAGGGCGACTGGGGATTTTAGCGAACCCAATCGTCAACTCCTGGGTGAGGAGAATCATCATCCAACATCCTTTTAGTTTGGGCGCCACTGTAGACACATTAGGTAATTTTTAGAAGCAGACAAGATGAAAAATTAGCAACGCCTTCGCCGGGAACTGAACCACGGACCTCTGGAATACCGGCCCAGCGTGCAGAACCACTACACCACGAAGGCACGCTAGGAAGGTGGGAGAAATACCTTATAACTCTATTTTTCAAAATATTTTTTAATTAAAATGTTTATCCAACTAGTAACCGCGGACCTGTCAATTACGCGCTGAGCGTGCAGACCACTACGCCACGAAGGCTCGCTAAGAAGGCGAGAAAAATACCTTATAATTATGCTATTGCTTTCTCTTTTTGTTTTATTTACTACAAATTCTTCTGAATTATTCTTTTTGTAGCTGCACATTTTTTATGCTTTTCTTATTTTTTGTTATTAAAGATTTCAATGTAATATATTGGCAGAAAATGTTTTAAATCCTATTTTAATTTTGTTTCTGAAATCAAATAATTTTTTAATATTTGTGAATAAAAGTACAAAATATTAAAAATGTGCTATCAAAATGAAACCCTTTTTGTTTCTAAATTTTATATTTAACTTAGCCAAAAATAGAAAAGCAAAACAAAAACTACTTTGAGAAGGACTCGATTTACAGACGTGGAGTCCTGGGGCGAAACGTCTTAAGCAGGTCTCTTCTCCTTTAACTGCTTTCTATGTAATAAATACCATTAATTATATAAAGCAATTTATGTCATAAACTAATAAAATATTTTTCCTTAAAGATATTTAAGCAAAATTTGTATTTCATCTTGCCGTAAGTTTTGTTTTCATGGTTTCAGTTTATTAAGTGTTATAGAAAATGTAAGTTTACATTTTTAAACCAAGATGTATTTAAAAACATGATAGTAAAGAAAGGAACCTAAAGACTTGATTTTAATAAATTATAGAGATAAAACCAAAATAATACAATAAAATTTTTTAACTTAATAATTAAGTATATGGTTATACACAGTACTATCAGAATTCTCATAAACGAGTGACTTCATGAGCTCTAAATGTGGCGGTCATACAACAGGTATGGAAGTTAGTACTAGCTTTCGATGCGCGGCCTTGCTAAACAATATTACTTTCTAATAAAAAAGTTCAAGGCAATGGTCCAGTGTTTCATTTTTAAAGAAAAACTTAAAATATGAAATAAAAAAGTTTTAATTTAGTTTCTGTCCTTAATTTACGTGATTAAGAACAAAAATTTTAATTTTAAAATTTTACGTATTTTAGAAAAATCGGGAGGACAACTTGAAAGTGGGCACATCCTTGTATAAATCAGGCCTTGCATTAAAGAGGAAAAAAAACCGAAAACTGGAGTCAGTAAAACTCTGACCTTCGACAAATATGCGCTTCAATTGCTGTAGTTAATTAATAGACTATTTAAATGCTTGATGTTTTTTTTTTCACTTGAAGAACGAAAATTGTTATCATTAAAGAATACTTAATTATTATATAACTTAATACTTAATTATTATATAAAGCATTATTGCACTTTATATAACGCTGAAGACCAAATATTCACTTAAATGTTTAAGATAATACAATCTTTTACGCTAATAGATAAAGGTATGTTGTTCCAACTGTTTGCATATAAGCTGTAGTCTTCAAACTTTGTCTACTCAAGGAACCCTTAGAACTATAATGTTTTTTCGAGTAACCCAAACCATCCTTAGAAAAATATACCTTAAAATAATACTTAAATTAGATCAGTGTGTTATAGGTACTTTTGTGAAGACATTTGAAGAAAGGCATTGTACATTTAAAATTTAAGATAAAGTTAATGTAATTTATTCATTAGCCACTCATGCTGCAGGTGTTACCTACCCTTACATTATATATAGTGATAAAGATGTGCTTGCATTGTTTTTCACAAACTGTCAAAACTCTGTTGATGTTATCTGCTGCCTCATTTTTTCATATTATGCATTTAATTTGTTTCTATATTTTGTTTTTGTTGCTACATACGTTAAGAAAGATTTTTCACTTAAATACATTGTTTCAATAGGCATTAAAATGTTTATAGGTGTGAGAGAAACATTTTTGCTTACACATCGACTAAGAATAAAAACAAATGGAGCTACTCTCGCACTCATGTCACTAGTGACCCAGCGTTATAGATGTCGGTACTTCCCCCCCCCCACACACACACACAAAGCTTCTGATTAATTTTCAGACATAACTAAATTTTATTTATAATTTTTAGTTAATAAACACTGGTACCTAGCATGAGTGCTTTAAAATTACCTTTCTGAATTTTATTTTGAGTTGTGGAATCCCGGGATCTGACAGCCTGGAGTACAATTTGAAGACCACTGGAATATAACATGTTGTATGTCTATAAATGTTGATTTTCACCAATAAGGAGTGAAAATCAACATTTTTGCAGAATAACGTTTAATGTACTGTTCTTCATAAATGCAACTGCGCTTTCGTTTTCATAATGTATCGCATGCGAATATTGTACGAAATATTTTTTATATATTTATCAATATATAATAAAATTAAAGGAAAAAGAATTTGAAGCTATTAAAATAATTTATGGCTCTAAACTCCACTTGCTCTTTCTTAAGTACGATATTTGTGTAATCTATTTACAAATTTATTTTGAGCATCATAACCACGGTAATAAAAATTAACAAGTTTCAAAGAATTTTTCTTTTCCACAAGCTCCTCGAAAAGAGGAATTTTAGTAACTTGTTTACGTTAATTTATAGGAATATTTTGGCAACACAGCGAAGAAGAAAAGAAGATAGGTAATTTTATGCAAAATACGTATTCTTCTCAGTTACATAATTTTTCCAGAAGTACTCACGCTGCAATAACCCCTTTCTGCAGTTGCTTCTGTAGAAATTCCTTTATTTATCGATAGTTCATTTTAATGTAAATGTACACGCGTTGCTTACAAAACTATCTTATTCCTATCTTGGGAATCTTGAAACTCCTCGGTAAAAAATATTTTCTGAGATTTCATCTTGCCGTAAGTTTTGTTTTCATGGTTTCAGTTTATTAAGTGTTATAGAAAATGTAAGTTTACATTTTTAAACCAAGATGTATTTAAAAACATGATAGTAAAGAAAGGAACCTAAAGACTTGATTTTAATAAATTATAGAGATAAAACCAAAATAATACAATAAAATTTTTTAACTTAATAATTAAGTATATGGTTATACACAGTACTATCAGAATTCTCATAAACGAGTGACTTCATGAGCTCTAAATGTGGCGGTCATACAACAGGTATGGAAGTTAGTACTAGCTTTCGATGCGCGGCCTTGCTAAACAATATTACTTTCTAATAAAAAAGTTCAAGGCAATGGTCCAGTGTTTCATTTTTAAAGAAAAACTTAAAATATGAAATAAAAATGTTTTAATTTAGTTTCTGTCCTTAATTTACGTGATTAAGAACAAAAATTTTAATTTTAAAATTTTACGTATTTTAGAAAAATCTTGTCATGAAAAGTCAATAAAATTGTAAATATTTACTTCTCAACATACAATATCAAAACCTAATGACAGTCATAAAAGTTTTCGAATGCGATAACCGAATATACGTTGTCGATTACATCGGAATCAAACGCGAAGGCTTCATTCCCATTTTATGTAGCTCATGGTTTTGGACTTCTATAGAAAATGACTGCAATCATGTCTTAGCATTCAATATCCACAATTTTCTGTGTCTTAATCATAGAAGCGAGTGTTGAAAACTAAGAAAAATCATTTGATAAAATTTTAACGCATGCGTATAATAATTACTGGGCGCCAAGTGGCTGATGTTTAACAACTTTTGCAGTGCTTTTGGTGGAAAGGTATGACTTTTATTCTTCATTTATCTCTTTAAAGTGTTTATAATTTGTACTACAAATATCGCACATTTTTGCTGCTTTGCTATCTTTTAAAGTAAAACGACAGAATTTCGGATTTGTATGCGTGAGATAAGAAAGTTAAAAATGCAAACGTCTAGAATACAGGTGCAGTTTATTTACTGCTGGCATTGTCTTCCTGTATGTAATTTGGCAACAATCATTAACACATTTATGCATACTATAAGAAAATCACTTCTATTCACTCATTTTTACCATACTTTCTGAACATGTTACCCTCAAATATGCAGACACTTAAGTACATTATAACTTACATACAAGTATAATTGAAACTTATGGATGTATGTCACAATATTGTAACAATTATGTCAGCATCTGGATTTTTCTTTCCGAAATAATATTCCAAATTATCAGAGGGAAAAGGAAATGAGGAAAAAATTTATTTAAATCGCATGTTAAGATATAATCCCATAAAAGTTAATAAACATCGTATTAAAAATATCTACTGCATTTCCTTGAAGTTGATACGCCATCAAATCTATCCCTGAAGCAGGGACTTGGCTATTTACCCTCTAATACATATTCATAAACTTTACTACCATTGCGTTTGGATTCGGTTTCGAAGTAACTTAATAATAGGATCATTGCTGGTCATTCTTCTGTTACGTTTGGGTCACGTATATAAGATGATATCACGTGATATCATCTCGGTCTTTAAATGGAATCGTGCCATGGATTTTTACGAAACTGAACCTTTTCATAATTCAGTTGCATAATAAGATGAACAACTATTTTTTCCTATCATCATAGCTACTGATCACAACGGGTTTTTATCAGTTCTTTTAAGAACTGCGTAGAGAAAAAGTATGAAGACAGAATAAAAAGAAGGAGAGATAATTGTATCGAAAAAAACTGGAAACTCATCTCTATTAAAAATAGATGCAAGACGAATCTGAGCATTTCAGTGTCACGTAGCATTAACATTCCATGAAAAGGTCATTTTAAGTTATTATTCAGTCCTTACAATGAGAAACGCAATTACTTTTTTTTACTGATGCTAGAGATAAAAGTTGTAACTGATAATAGCTGCAGTTTATATTAAGAACGCGTATAATGTTTTTCTTCCGACTTGTAAGCATGCCTTCGTGGTGTAATGGTCAGAACACTTGGCGCTTATTCGAGAGGTTCGAGTCCCGGCGAGGGCATTGCTCATTTTTCACGTCCCTCAGCAGGAAAAATCCTAATGTCTCCACACGCGGTACTTTGAGAATGAAAACTGCGTGTTAAAAATTTTAATTCTGCTTAATAGAAAGCAGATCGATATTTAATTATTAAAATATTATGTATATCTTTTAATTATTAAAATATTATGTATATCTTTTAGTGAGTTATAAAAATTAAATACTGAAATTAAATATTCTTTTATGTTTAAATATATAAATCATATAATTCTTGGATATGGTAATCCAATATTGAATATGGCTTTTCTTCTTGGAAAGGCAGATTAAATAAGGGATACATTGTAAAATTTCCATCGTTCTTTGATCTAATGAGCCGAAAAGTTTGTTTACACCCGTTCTTTCTGTGTATGTGCTTAAGCAAAATATTTGAAAAAAAAATGAGCATGCACTTTATTTCCTTCAGTACTGTTGCAAATCATGTACTTCTATTTTTGGGTCTGTCAAAATAAATATATTATGAAACTCGTTTTAGCTCTTTAATAGCAGGTTCTCCATAAAGCAGAATTTTCAGTTTCGCCTTATTATTTGAGTACAAGAAAAATTCATTCCAGTGCCAATTATCGACCGAAATTCAAGGGTATTCGACCAAATATGTTGCAAAATTTGCAAAATCTGTAAATGGAGCTAATTAGTTTACAGTGTAATATAAATCTTATTCAGAGATTTAAAGACCTAGATTTCATTAACTTTTATTCGTATTTCTCAGAAAATGAATACGCTAAATTACGAATATTTGCTCTAAGAATAATCGCATTATTTGGGAAAATGTGAACAGCTTTTTCTCGTAACTGAAACTTAATTAAAAAAAGAACCTGATTACTTGATGAGCGTCTACATTTCACAACGAAGATAATTTTTAGCAGATTCTTTCTAAGTCTATAAATTATATCAGAAGAGAAACAGCATCACAAGCTGTATTAACAAGTAAAGAAGTTTATAGTTATTTGCATACAAACATACTTATTTTTATTTTTTCGTCGAAAAAAATTAAATAAATACGAGTAAATATACTAAATTGTCATCAATCAAAATCGCAAGAACAACCTTGTATTTAGCGTACATATATTATATTGTGAGTGTTTTAATATATGTACGCTAAATACAAGGTTGTTATTGCGATTTTGATTGTCACATTGGCGTGTTTATCTTCTATTCTAAATTGTCATCATTTATTCTGAAGGTTTGTTAGCGCTTGGAAATGTTTTTTTGAATTTTTTTCTTCTTCTTTTCATAATTTTTAGTTTAAATTTGAAACTTTAATTTAAACTACGTTCTTTAATGTTTAATTAAACATATTAGGATTTTTTTGAAAATACTGCATTTAGGGGCCATTTGTTTGAATTATAAAGTGTAACCTACATAAATGTCTTGTAGATACCAAGCAATTGATTTCAGGTATAAAGTTATTTGAGCTTTTCCGCTAATATATTATTATTATTATTATTATTCAGGTATATCTAGATAAATATTTAGTATAGGGAATTTAAAGTTTATTTAAAATATTTTTTAACAAAAATTTTGCATTTTGTTTTTTAGAAAAATTCTCGCCCGCTAGCTGTTTTCAAATCATGCATTCAACCCGAATGCAATATGAGTTTGAGATTACTACCATAGTCAAAGATATCATCAGAAAATTTAACCGCGATTGGAATTATTGAGAAGATGCTATGTTTACTTAAAGATAAATTTGGATTTGGCGATTGAGGCGTAATTAGGCAAGTGTATGTGCCTAAAAAACGATTGGCATAACACGATGACTCAGATGTGGCTTGTCAAAATTTGATAGGACAACGTTTCCTAACGAATTCCTTGCAAAAGAGAATATTCTGAGGCTGGAATAATATAGCCTTTGTTCTATAGCTTAGTTATGTCTGGCCATTTCTTTTTTGTTTTATGAAGATAGAATTACCATGAATATTTACTCAAAGAATCTTGTAATTCTTGCCCAAATCCGTTAACCGCTAATAAACTGTAATTCTGAAATTCAGCGTATTGTTATTGCATCTTACTTAACAGAAATAGGTAACAGAAAAGGATATATTTTTATTAGCAAAGAGAGGAAAGGCGTTAATTCAAATCATTAAAAGAACTGATTGTGTTTAAAGTTTAAAAGCGTCTTCAATTGATTAAATTTTCTGATGTGTATTAACGTTCCTTTCAAATTCAGAGCCATTTTCAAGGGACGAAGAGTTTTATTTAAAATGTTTTTATGATCTTATTATTTCATATAAATCTCTGCTGTATACCCGTAACATGTACACTGCACAAGGTTTTAAATAATATTATTTTTTGTTTATTCGTGAACTGAAGAAAGTGTCATCAGTTAATAATCTAAATTTTCTACAGTAGGTGGTAACTCATCGAATTGCACTCTAGATTTACAAAAGTAATTGATCTAGATACAGTCACTATATAAATATTACATCGTTTCTATTGTCATTTTTAGCCTACTCGTATAATTTTAAGATTTTAAAATGTAATTTCTCAAAACTTTGCTCTGTATATGTCAGAGGTTTAAGTACTATTACAAAATTTAATTATCATAAAACAATATTGTTTTATTTTAGAATCTCTATGATTAGTAACTGGAGTTTCTATGACTAGTTGTAGGTTCCGCATCAAGCATTAAATAATAAGAATTTCTAAGACATTTAAACTCAACTAATATACAACCATAATTTAAGAAACCCATGTTTGTGGGATATTATTAGTATTATCATTTAGGTTTAGGACGTTATACATTCTGATCACAATAAGTAAGGATAACTGGTGAGGTATAGTTTTTCGAAAATTACTTGTTTTCATTACAATGCAGAAGTGTGAAGTGGTAAATAAAACGTTTCGCATTAGCTGTATATTCTGTACTTAAATAATTTTCTGAAATATCTGCAGATGTAATAAAAGTTTTCGTGTTATCTTGCATTTTGTAACAAAGTGAGCTGATTCCAGATTCGGGCACTCGAACCATTAATTAATGATATTATAAGTCAAACTCTTATACATAATAATCCATTAACATATTGTATATCAAATTCGTATACAGAACAAATTAGATAAAATATTGTAACTTATGGTGTTTTTATTTCTCAAAACTTTCAAATCTGTTAGGCTCGACATTATTTTCTCAAGGCTAACGGGCGGTCTGTGAAAACGATCAAAGAATCTGTATATGTTATTAGTGCAGGCATATTGACAACCATAAATAACTTCATGATTGAGCCCAAGTAAATTCTGAAAAGGAATTAGTTATTAATAGGATGAGGTGTTCATTTTCATTTCGCAGTTTTAATGATAGAGGCCCAAATTAACCTCAAATTAATTAACCCCAAATTTTTATTTCCAAATATATATTTTTAAATATTTATATCAATACATCCGTGCCTTTGTGATGAATCGGTCACTTCTGGAATCCATCTGTACCTACCACTTCTTTTTGATACGTCTGTACGTACTATTGAAAAAAATAATATTGTTCTGCTGTTTTAGCATAAATTCAGAAAAGACTTCTTTATAAATGACAGAATCCTTAGCGTATAATAGTATCCAAAGTAACGGGTAGTTCTTTCAACTTTAATCAAATAAAATCAACTTTAATTTTGCATTCAATTAAGAAGACTAAAATCATTGAAATTCTGACGCCCACAGTTTTCGATTTGTTTGAAAAAAATGGAGGATAGATAATTTGACACATTCATTTTATATAGAGGGTCGCTTATATTCAATGAGTCAGTGTTGACTATATCTATGAATGAACCATTTGGGTATTATAACAAAAATGTCTTTGAAAGAGCTGAGTCAACAGCCGGGGGAGGGAGATGTCTATCGCATTTTATTTGAAGTGTGACAACCCCACCTACACACTACAGGAAACATTCTGGAAGGAAGAGCGGATGCCCCCATTTCGGGGGCCCCCCTTAGAAAGGGGAAAAAAAGAATATTTGACGAATGGCTATTTGTGCTGATTATTAACTGTCAGTTTTTTAAAGTAGTATTGAACAGAGATTTATCCGTTAAGCAGTCTGTCTGCCTCTAAATTCCATTCTTGGCGTTGTTTCGCCTCGTTTTCAAAAAATGAAAACAGGGAATGGAAATTTCGCGTTAAATATACAAGGAAGTTTTGTGTATCTAGTAAGAAGCAGCTGTGATTATACATAAATGTATATAAAATAATGTTTCGTATATATGGCAGGGAACACCTATATCAAACCTATGCAGGAAAGATATTACTTTTGTTTATTGTAGAAAAGAGATTAAAGCTTGGTATAAAAAGTAGCGGTGTATCTTACAGTTAATGGAAAGAGACTTCGTAATAAATAATGAACTAGGTTGAAATATTGGCTAAGTTGTATATAGTTATTTTATATTTAAATAGAATTATTGGCTTTTATTAATTAAAGAGCAATGCTTAACTTCATTTCAGTAACTATTCTGCATTTATATAAAAAATATTGATTTATAAGAATTAGACCTTTAGTTCGTAATATGATTTAGGCGAGATAAGAAGATGAACTCTTCTTGATTTTGTTATTAGTGGTAAAAATATTGGTATTAATAGTACTAATAATGGTACTAAGGTCTCTCTGAACTCTGCTTTATACGTATTTCGTTGCTACTGAACACGTGTAGTGTCATTAATGGATAATATCAAGATAATTACAATATGTTTTAAAAGAAAAAAAGCTCTTTTTATCTGAATTATATTTTTGTTTTTTTCAGTTTTAGTAAATTTAATTCGACCGCCTTAAGGATGGTAGATTTAGCTAATTTATTCATTTTTGTGTATTTTGCAGATTCTCAAAGTTTTCTTTTTTGAATTCGTAAACAAAAAATAATTTTAATCTATCCCCCCAAAAAAGAATTCTACGCGACAGAGTTCTAACGAGTGAAAAAATAACGGGGACACTGTACCCGAATTTTTGGAGTAAGCATCATTATGCAAAAGGTAACTAGATTATTCTTGTGTTTTTAAAGGAGAAAGGAAGCCCGTTTATTGGAATTAAGAAAAACAAAGTTGTAGCGGATGACACACGAAAACTATTTTGAGAAAAAATTATATATTATATAACATAATAATATCAATATAACATTGCCAACCAGAGACGTGTATTACAATCCGCATACGTATGTACGTTGTTTAAAATAAAGAGTAGTATTTTTAATCCTCTCTCTATTACGCTTCCGAACGACTATTTCACATCACTCTGCGTGACATAGTTACACGTAACGATTCAGAAAAAAAAAGGTATTCTTTTCTCCCTCCCTAAATCACGTCCTTCTTTTTTATGATTTTGACTTTGTTGAGCTGTGAATGCTGAAACTGACTTTTTTCAAATTGTCTCCTTACTGTATTTAACAATTCTCTGTTACAAAAGAAACCACGCAAAAATAACTCAGTGATATTTTACGTTAAACGGCAGATATGGAAGACTAAATAGGTGAGTTGTATAAGCTGACCTTGGGCCTACTGGTTTAGCTGCGCAACATGTAAATAATGAGGCAGTGAAAACACTAACATTGGGGTTTTTAACATACGATGTTTCAATGAGTCATTTTCGGAGCATTTCATGATCTTGTAGTTTAGATTTCGAAAATGAGTGTGATAAAATTTGACTGTGATATTTTTTGTTGATCAGTTTCTACTGTCAGGTGTCTGTTATTCAGCTTTAATGGAATAACAAATTCCTTTTAAAAGTTCCACAAATTATGCTTGTGAAAAACACACCACCGGGAATTCGTAAAATTAGGAAACATATCATGGGTGAAAAAATAAGAAGTCCGGTCTATAACAGTATAAGAATAAACGAGTATAAGGAGAAATCCAAACCTAATTAATGATAATAAGCGTTTTGGTCCAAATGGGCTTTGTCGCTGAAGGACTATTGTTTTCATTTTGCGATTTTGCGTTGGTTCACTATAAATGTCCGTTTCACTTTTCAAACTGTTGCCATCAAATGTTAGAGTCCTACTTTATATTTTAAGAAATTAAATAATGAAAAATCTGCATAAATGTATGTATATTTCTTGCATTGTGATAAAACAACGGTACATAGAACCATCGAATTTTGAATGACGTACTGCGAATATGGACATGTGAAAGCCCAAATTTGGAATTTGTTTTATTATCGATTTCCGATTTTGTAAAGCTTTAACGAATTTTTTATTAACAAACTCAAGGATTTCAAAGCGAGCAATGGCAACGTTGTAGAGAAAAAAACATTTTTATCTCCAGCGCGCGAGGCTCTGTATCGGAAATTCTAAAGATATGCTCAATTTAAAACTATTTGCGATATTGCTCTTGAACTGAATTTTATGATTGAAGTGCGAAGAACGTGATATTTAATAAATGGCAACAGACAAAATGTTAAAAAAACGCCCCTTTGGACGTAATTTAAAATCTGAAAGAGATTTTCGTTTTTTTTTTTTATTATTTGGTTGTTTTTTGGTTTCAAGCGTTTTGTTTATTTTTTGCTTGTTAACGTCCTTATAAATTCTCTTCACCGACGAGTTCTAAACGAAACTTGCATAACTTATTTGCGTGGTGTTATTCTATTGGTAAGCTTACTATATCATATGGGAAGAAACATTTTTCGAAGTTGAATGCATTCTTTTTTAAAAAAAATAATGATATGAACAATATTTACTTAAAATAGCACCTGACTGACTAGTTTTGGCTAGATTTGCTCCACACATTCAATTTCAAGCTTCTTAAAATAAATTCTTAAAATTTGAAGTTTGTAAAAAGCTCAATCTCCGTTTGGTTCATTTACAAATATATCATAATATTTTAAGCCTTAGTTATTTTTTAATTACTATATTTTTCAAGGCTCCTTCTCATATGTTGCAACACGCTGTATTTATATATATGTCTCATTTGATGAAGCCTAATCTATTAAGTCATTATTATAATTCCCGAGAATGTGAAAATGAGCTTTAAGCAATTTTCATCCTTGAATATTTCATTTTAGACGAAAATTTTTAGTTTTCTAATGCTTTAACGCTGATACTTGTGTTAAGTTTCTTAATGTTAAAGGCTTATAAAGTGCAAAATCCGAAATCCGGACCTTCAGATCGCTGCAAATTTTTAAAGACATTTTTTGCACAAAGGTAAAAAGAATTAGATTCCGAAACTAAAGTCTCGCTTTACCATATACTTAATGCTTCCCGCATGCGCTACAAATATATTTTCATAAAAGTATGTTTACAGGTCAGGTAATTACCCTCTGAGCCGCCCGGGGTTTGGATCTGTCATGAAGACCTTATAAGGATCTTAAGTTTTACTAACGTTTATTTTATTTTAAAACTTTACTGTCCTCTCTTATTTTCCACTTCCGACCACATTAAACTCGTTAATATGTTTATGCAAATCGTGCTTGCAAACTGTTATAAATTTAAGTTGTGGCTTTTCGCCAAGAAGAATTAGGAGAGAGAGATCCTTCTTGCCACTTCATTTCACGCGTGCTTTCAATTGCTGTTCGCCTTTAAGGTGAGAAGTTTAGTCCTCTTGATATCTAAGACGTATTGTGAGAAGAAAAACCCTGTTTTTAGGTGCAGCAACCGATGAAGAATTTTTGATCCAGGAGAAAAATTTGTAAACCACGTTTTTATATTTTTAGGTTAGATAGTTTTAGTTGAAGAAGGTTTTGTAAAAGATTGGCCTCGCGTTAGAGATAGAATTTAGAATTAAAAGTTTTTAACAAGGTCGTTTAGATCTTAATTGCAAATATTTTAATTCTGGCGGGAAGCATATAGGGATCTTGAGTTTTACTAACGTTTATCTTATTTTAAAACGTTACTGTATTCTCTTATTTTCTACTTCCGGCCAGAATAAATGCGTTAATCTCTTTATGCAAATTGTGCTTGCAAACTCTTAAGTATTTCAGTTATGGATTTTCGCCAAGAAGAGTTAGGAGAGAGAGCCTTCTTGCCACTTTATTTCACGCGTGCTTTCAGTCAGTTGCTATCCGCCTTTAAGACCAGAGCTTTAGTCCTCTTGATATTGAAGACCTATTGTAGTTTTCCGCAGTTTGAATACTATATACGTGAAAATCTAAAAGGCCAATCTTAGTGTTATTCGTTTGTGTAAAGTACTCGAGTTTAGCTCTTATTTAAATGTAGTTAGCTATTAGTTCTTGTTTTCTTACGTTCAGACCACAAGTGTTTGGTCCTTGTAACCCGAAGTGCGAAAGCACCTGTAAAGTGTGGATAATAAAAGGTAATTAAACCCTTCTCACCTTGTTATCTCTTCTAGAATCCATAGGACATAGTTTTTAGTAAAACTCACTGTCTACTCAGGACACTTCATGCTCGCAAAGCAGATAAGGAGAACTAGTAGTCCTGATAACCTGTATCTATGGATCATTTATTAGCTAAATTTCTATATTTACCTATTTTATTCTTTATTTTCATCAACTTACATTCATTAAGATTCGCATTTATATTATTAATGAAAGTAAGTAAGAAAGCAAAATATCTTGATAAGCTAATATATGCCAAGTAACAAAAAACTCTCATAACCGGAAAAAGCCGGCGTTGGCGCTCAGAAGATTTTAAAGGTTAAAAATAATTTCAGTTCTGCACTAAATTAAAATTCCCCATGTTGAATAAATATAATCGCTTATTAGCATAAGTCTACATGATCAATGATTTGCTGAATCCTTATCCATCTTTTGGTTTGGCATACGTTTCAAATTGTAACATTCTACCAAAGTTTATCGCTGATATTATGCTTTCTGAATAATACATATCCCAGCATTGCCAGATCGACGATGTTTGATCGTACGATGTTTGCTATTTTTGACAACCTTATGCTACTAAAATTTATGTATATGCTATTTTGCGAATTTTCTGCTATTCCGTAATTTCTTTGTGTTATTTTTTCTTCGTAAAACTTTTTTAAAATATATTATAAAATTCTTATATGTTAATATAATATGTCTGTTTAAATTAATTTATAATTTAATGTAATAATTTATTTAGGCTTAAATAAAAGTTAGTCTCTGGCAGTTGGGAGATCATAGCCTAACAGTGCATGTGCACACAATACCAGCACTAGTGTCTGGTGTTTTCATGTATTTCATTGATTAACGTTTTTAATATTTTGGTAATCTTTGTGTACGATCCAAAAATTTAAGTCAAGTTATTTGCCGTGTTAACTAAAATGTTGTGACTTATGAATAAGATGGGAAAATTCAGTGCCATCTTTCAAAATGCTTGGCTGAAAACATGCATACTTGAGAATTAGTTAGAAATAATCAAAACAAACAAAACGAAAGCTTATTTGCAAGTTACGTAAATAATGTGAATTGAGTTCAGATAAAATGGATTTAACGAAGGACAGTACTTATTTAAAGCATAGCAATTTTATGTTTCAATTCGGTCAGCTGTCTTAGAGTGTTCATTGTGTTTATTCTAAAATTGATTTATAAAATGAAAGTTTTTAGAATAAATGATATGCAGTCTAAACAAAACAGATAAAACATTTTAGAACCTTAAGACGTAAATGCTCATTGATAAATGAAAATACAATCTCATTGTATCCACCAAATTCCAGAACATCATTCTTTATAGTTATCCAGCATTATTTATTGTACAAAATCTTCAGTATTAAGTTCTACTTATTTATTTACTATAAACGTCAGTAAGCTTTCTCTTTACCATGTCAGTAACTTCAGCTTAGCTGAATTATACAATATCATGAAGAGAAAGAGGATAATATGCATCTAAAAGAAACAATGGTATATATATTTTAAACAAAGATATATACCATAATGATTGTGAAATTTATACTCGAGCCGCCTCACTTTTGTGTAAAGTGCGTCTTAAATTTGTTTTAACTCATAGACCACAGACTGTATTGTATTTTTAATGTATGGATCAACTCCAAAAAAGTAGTAATAAAAAACATTGCGAAACGAGTGTAAAAGAAAGTTATGCACATTAATTCCTTTACTAGCGATTTTATTGCTCTTAAATCAGTTTTCACCCTAGCTGCAAAGTTATTACGTATCGGTTTCTGGTCCTCGCACCATTCGAATTCTGATTATAATGTTTACATCAATTTAACGAAAGAGACAAGGTGTGGTTGTGGAACCCGATTCGACGAAAAAGACTCAGGCCTAAATTACAGTCACATTGGGATGGTCCTTACACAGTCATAAACAAACTAAACGACGTCGTGATTCGGATCCGTAAGTCATCGACCTCTAAACCTAAAGTTACTCTAAACCTAAAGTTCATTACGACAGGTTAGCTCATTACTATGGCTATGGTACGTAGCGTAAATAATTGTAAATAGTGTAAGACCATGGTCCATTCTTGTTTCTAAATGTGTATTTGATTTGCATTTAGTATCTGATAGTATTCGAATTGTTTTAAGTTACTATTTTAATTATCGTTTGTGTTGTTTGTTATTGTAATGTAATGTTTATTATTGCATTGATGCCTTAGTTACAAGTTTGGCTTCCTGCTCAGGGATTGTACTGCTCGGGACGTGCAGTCCTTGGGAAGTGGGCAGTGCTATGGTTTTTGTATTTATTTAGCTACTTTTAAATAGAATTAATTAAAATCGTTTTACATTACCGTGCAATGTAGCACGAGACTTATTTGAAGGGAAAGCTGCGCCACAAAAATTCAAAATACAGGACACGCGCATTTAATAAAAAGATATCTTGTAATCGTTCTCTTTTAATATACAGAAAAATCAATAAAATACAAGAAGTTTTTCGTGCATTTAAAAATCTTATAAAAAGCTGGAGGAAAGCATCTAAATTCCGTCGTTTTATGAGTTTTGTTTACAAAACTGTTGTTGTTTACTCTAGCGAATTCGCTGTGAAATTGGATGCAGAGCAAAGAGCACAAAGTACACAACGCAGTGCAAAGAGCAACGAAATAGCGAAGCTCGCTATTTCGCTATATCTCAGTACTCCGAAGTCAGCTCTGAACTAAAACTGAGAGCTCATGCTCTCTGCGATATTATACAGTTTTTCCCCGGCCGCCGAGAAATCTCTAGTACCTTTAATTCCTCAAAGTTACTCGAAGGCATATACAGTTAAAAATACATACAAAAAGTGGATGCTGTTACAGCTACATATAGGAATCTGCCACAGTTTTTCAATTACAGTTATACTGTGACCAAACCAAAATGTCGCCAAATGGTCGCCGATTTTGGAGACTTTAGGGGATTTCTCTCAACTTGGCGACAAAAATTAGTCTCCAAACTATTGCCTGCTTGCGATATCTCCTCTGTTCAGACTTCTTATGTTACACTGTATAAAATTCGTAACACTACCCCCTTCCCAAGAACTGCTCGTCCCGGGCAGTGCAATTCTTGGACAGGAAGCTTTAAATATAACTAAGGAAAATCAATGCAATACTAAAACAATAATTTCAATAAACAGCATACAACAATTAAAAAACTAAATCAACAAATAAATGCGAAAGTTTGCCAATTTATATAAATATGTTGTAAGGTATTTTCTCCTTCTTTCCAGCGATTCCTTTCTTCCAGAGCAGTTAGCACACTCGACACGTATTCGAGATGTCCAAGTTTGAGTCCCGGCTACGGCATTGCTCATTTTCCACATCTCCCGCTTAAAATAACTTAATAATTCTACAGTGGCAACCAAACTAAAAAGTGGTGAATAATGACTCTTTACCACCACGATTTGGCGATTAGTCCCGTAATCTCCAGTCGCCCTTTAAATGGGGAGCATATAAGGTATTTTCTCCCTCCTTCCAGCAGGCCTTCCTGGTGTAATTCGGCGCGTATTCGAGAGGTCCAGATCCGAGTCCCGGCGAGGGTATTGCATATTTCTCACGTTTCCTGCTTCAAGATAACCTAATGACTCTACGATGTGACTATGGTTTTAGTATACTATTCTATTCGAATGCAGGCAACAAATATATAATATGTCATCAGTTAGTTTCATCAGGATAATATTATACATTGCAAGGATACGTAGCATGTTCTTCAAACAATATTCTGCGTCAATTTGATTTTGAGGTCTTATTTCTTGAATTAATGCTTTAGACCAGACTTAAAACTTCTTCTCAAACCATGGGTCGCGACAAGATCTTGAATGTATGTGTATCTTTCCTCAGTTTACAGAAATGTGATGTGGTCTTTAAAATCTTCATCATGTGTCTCGAAGAAAAAATAGCGCAATACGGAAACGAGAGATTGGTATCGAATAACAAATGAAGAAAGAAAACCAGTGCCTTTTCAGCATGCCGATCACATATTTAAATAACCGTCTTTTTGCACAGGATACATTTGTGGCGTCGTCTGTTGCTCCAAACCGTAGCTTCGCTTAAGGTTACGTTTGAATGCAATATCTCAGATCGCGCCCACCTAATCAGAATCTCCTTTTTGCTATGAACATTCAATTCAGTTTGCATACGAATTAATTTTGAAGCGATTCGTTATCATTTGTGTTATTCATTATGTTTATTTTTTGTTGTTTTCTGGTGTATTTAGTCGTATCTGTATTATGGATAAGTGGCGGTTGAAGAAGGAGAACATTCAAACTTAAATTCAGACAGACAGAAACGAAGAAAAGTCCTAAGGGAGTATGATTCTGACTACTTAACATTAGGATTTTTATGGAATGAAGATGAAGATGATCCCAAACCTCAGTGTGTTATTTGCAAGGATGTACCTGAAAACCAAAGCATGCGCCAAGTTAAGTACGTCGCCACATTGAAACAAAGCATTCCGATAAAGACCAACAAAAACTTTATGCACGTTTCATATCTGGTTAGTTGTCGGATTTCAAAAGCAGATAAGCAGCACATAATTTGCGAAACCTTTAGTGCTTCCAACAGTAATAGATGCAGTTGAAGTCTTGTGAAAGAGCTTGAAGAAGTCGGAACAGTACCACCTTCAAATAACACAGTTGCTCGCAGAATTGATGAAATATCCTAGTAGACAGAAAACCAACTGATCCAAAGAGTTACCGAAATTAAATTTTTCTCGCTACAGCTGGCCGAATCTGATATGTGATTTATATACAAGATTAGGGCCCAGCTGCTTGTTTTTATACGTCACATATGGAACAAAGAATCTCCTGAAGATATGTTATTTTGTAAACAATTATACGAGGAACTTGGGAAGAAATAAATATTCAAGAGTCTGAAGACTTGTATAAAATCCAAAGATTTAGATGGGATGGAATATGTAGGGATATGTACAGATGATGCACAAGTTATGTGATGTAAAATTAGCAGCGTTGTGACTCAGGTGCTTACAATTAGTCCAAATACATCACAGATTTAATGTAACATTCACAGGGAAACATTGAAATCAAAATCTATGCCATATGATTTAAAAAATGCTTTGAAAATTGCTGAATAAATTCAAAACCGTTACAATAGCGCTTATTTGAATAGCTTTACAAAGAGATGGTGAGCAACCGCAAATCATTCTCCTGCGCATGGGAGTACTACATTCATTATCCAGAAGAGAAAGTGCTACTTTTGGAACTCCATGAAAAAGTCGCAATTTTTGAGGAGGTAATAGAAACAAATTAGAAAAATCGTTGCGCATATGAAATTTGTTTTGAAACTCACGTATTTAGCAGACGTATTCACCAAACTTTAATGAATTAAAATTATACATACAAGGCACGGGAGGTACAGGTACATTTGCAGTGCCTGACTAAATTCAAGTATTTTTCAAAAAACTGCTGTAATGTAAAAACAACATTGAAAACCACAAATATGAGAGTTTTAAAACATTTCAAACGTTTATAATCGAAAATAATGTGAACGGTTCTGAAAGCGTAATTACAGAGATCTCGAAACATATGAATGCTTTGACAGAAAATTTTAGTTTTAACTTTATTGAAGAAATGAAAAGCTATCAAGAGAAGAACTGGATTGCGCATCCCTTTCAGGGCAACATTACTACTGGCTTATTGTCGAATGCTGATAAGAACTTACCGATGTATCCGAAAACAAAATACTAAAACTGAATTTTTATCGTAGTAAATTTACACAATTCGGGTTACCTGTCCAATAAACTTACCCAGTAATTTCTACTATAGCTTTTAAGATGTTATTCCATTTATTTATATATATATATTTTTTTTACTTAAATCAGATTTTCAGAAATGGTAGGAATTAAAACCAAGTGTCGAAACAAGCTGCAAATGTTGAACTCCTAGCGTCTAAAAACACAAGAATTTACCTATGGACTGGGTTTCTAAAAAGTTTGGAAAACCCTGCTGTATTATTCTGTGTAGGAACGCCAAAGCTAACTTGTTTGTTACACAAGCCTGTTGTATGTTTAAGCTTAAACATAGTATATTATACATGTATTCGCTAAACTGATGTTGTTGCTATGTTAAATTATGCGCGATTTTTATGCACATTTGTGATACTGCATTAAATGTAATGGAAATACTTTCGTAATATAAAAGTTTTCGGGCCCTTGCTTTTAATTAAATCAAACATTTACAACATATTTTTAAAAACGTAAATTTATTTGAATAAATTGATCCTATTTCTAATAGCGCTTGTATGTGTATTGTCCCAGCACTGGTTACATATATATATAAAGTGTTACATCCTCTTGCTCCAGGCTATATGAGAGAGAGAAAAAAGAACGAGCGAAAGATAAAAATGCAGGATATACCTAAAGTAAGATTTTGAATAACTTCAAAGTTATTTTGATATTGGAAAATGTTTTAGTTATATTATTTTTATTTACTTTGTTTACTTACTCATCTTATTTATTACTTTTATTATTTACTCGTCTGGCTTTCTGTTTAATCCCATCTGTCGAGTTGTATGGAATAAGCGTACTCTTATAATAGCATGATTCAACCATCTCGAGAAAAGGATTACTCTTTACCAAAAGACACCGTGCGTTGGTTTATAGAAGACGCGATATCAACAGTTGGCCTTAGAGGTAACAGGGACAAGCTGCCACTGAAATGGATTCTCATGGGAAAAAGAAAAGGGTCGCTAGCGCTATCTAAAGAACACCTCGGGTAAGATGAGAGAATTGAAGATGGGCTCACGTAATAGTTATCAGTTGAGTGGGTGAGTGACAGTTTGACGTTGGTTGGAAGGGGAAGTTCCCGACCCAACGATGTTGAGGGTAATAAATTGTTCTCCTCTTACTAAAATACTTCCTCAGTGGATCTCCAGCGGTGACGCAGCTTCCGTCTATTTCAGTTGCATAAGGATGGGCTAATCCCCATTTTTACAGCTGTTACAAGCTCAGCTGCGGAAAAGTATTATTTTCCGCCAGTTTCATTACTGTTGGATGAACACAGACTATTTAAGAAAATTAATGTCTTACAGGATATGGTGTTATAATAAGCTGTTTTTTGAATCCTGAAGCTAATACGTACATCTTCTTTGACATTTAGCAATGGAGTGAACACGTTTGTTTTTAAAACTGCTATTAACGAAGCTTTTTTATTATTTTAATTTCCAAGTAGATAACTTAGTCTATTATTTTATGCGTATGCTGTGTAAAAATATGTTGTTCATTTTCGGGAAAAAATTAAATAAGCTATTAAATCGCGTGTTTATTTTTTTTAATATTGAAAGTTAATGATTTGTAAAAGCAGTAATAACACGGCACATTCAAGTACCTTTGTTTAGCGCAGGTGGGAATAAATGAATTTTAACGCCTTATCTGCCGTGTGGCGCATCCGTGGTTCACGGCATATTTATTTTTGGGGGCTACGTGTTCCACCGATGGGTCACAGCAACAGTCCCATTACCTTTTCTGCAGTTTTATACGAGAATATAAATTTCTTTGGCCTCTACATCATTATGCTTAAATTGATGCCAAATTACAAACATATATAATTTCATAAATGTATTTTTTATTACTTGTAAAAATGTGCAAACTTCTAAAATTTCGAAAATAATATTCGTTTTGTTTTCTCATTGGTGTTTTCTATAAAATGGTGTTTAAAAATACATGGATATGTGCTGCAATGTTCTGGAAAGCATAAAGTACTGTTCAAAAGTAAATAAAATTGATATAAAATACGATATTGCAGCCTCTACATAATAACTTGCAATTATTTGTTTTCAAACTTATGAAACAAAAATATACTTAGTTATTTGAGATTCGTAATTATCTAAAATAAACGTTATAGAGAAATATGATGTAAGTGTACAAAATAAATCCCTAATTATGCATGCATATCCAGGATACGCACATTTAGTAGCATATACATGAACCAAATAACAAAAATTCCATTTTGAAAATAATAGTTGCGTATTTTCTGATGATTTGGGAAGTAATCTGGCTCGCTTATGCAATAATAATATGGTCTGCTCATGCAATTTACCTTTATGCGTTTTGACAGTCAACATGTTAAGAAACAAGACAAGATAAATGTCTTTCGAAATCACGGCAATTAAATCTATACTCACTGCTAGGTTCTCTTATGTTATTTAATAAGCCAAGAATAGGAAAGGCCTTAAACATAGTTATTGTTCATGAATACGAGAAACCAATGTTCTGGCTGACTCTTTTATTCTAATTGTTAATTAAATTATGTAATCAGTGTATTAAAATAGGTCTATAGAAGGTAAATATTTTTAAAATAAATCAAAATAATAATTATATGCTTAAAAGAAATTTTCGTCTTTTGGAAAAGGAGGAAGCAATGTAAAGCAAATCTTACAGCAATTTTTCAGATTCTCTCGAATTTTGGGAAAAGCTTCGAAATAATACCTGATTTATAATGTTTGCAAGACTAGAATGATGGTAAGGCTTAAAAGTATGTTTCGCAACACATGTTGCATAGAAACTCGTTTTTGAGCACTGCTTTATGTTGACTAGACAGTAAAGCGAATATTTTAAGTGCTGTAACAAAAGTTTAAATGACAAAAGAAACAAAAATCAGAAATATTTGTCATTTTGTCTAAAGATAATATATGATTTGACAGCCTCATCGGTATTTTTGATCTTTAAAGAAAATGACTGTTATAAAGATTCCTTTGTTATATCAGTATTCTCAAACTGCTTGCATTATTGAGTCAAAACGCTCGAATAAATATAGATTGATATCTTATTTCATGACTGTTTATTCCTTCATAACTTACTTATCCAATTTTTTTTATCAGCTGTGCTTAAAGAATTTTCAGAAATTTTAAAAACGAAATTTTTTAACCATAGATGAAGCAAAGTTTGCAGTTTATGTAATCATCAAAGACATCTGTAATACTTGTGTTGAAAACTAGAAATTCCTGCCTTCATCCCTGAAAATTACTTTAACCTTTCCTGTACGAATTTTATTACCATTTCACAATATAAACATTTGTGACCTCTCATAATTCACATTCCCTCTTTCTGTGAACGAAACTACAAGATTATAATCAATGACAGTAAGATTTTGGGGGTATTTTAAAAACTAGGGCCCTAATCTCTCGCAGGCTTATAAGCTATGCAATATTCAGAGCCTTGATTGCACGTTCTATCAGTGAAAAAGGTAGTGTTAAATGTTGAAAATAACTTAACTTAAAATTGTTTCTTAGTCTTACAACTATATTTTTATTAATATTTTTTAAATGTTACAAACACGAAAAATAAAAGTATGAAGCCATAAGAAACCTTAAGTTGCTTTTGAAATTTTAAATATTACAAATTTTAAGCATTTTTGTTAACGCATGTAAGAAATGGCTTGAGATGTGAGTGTCAAATCGCAAAAAATGTATGCTCTTTTTCCCAAAATTAAGCAGATAGCAATAAATTTGACATAATGCAAAAATTATTTGCTCAATCGACCCTAAGATGCTGCAAAATGCTACACAGCTGAATTCTTTATGTGTTCAAATTAAAAGTTAACTGTGTAAATTTAGCTGCCAAATAACCGGCAAAAATACCTGCCAAATATTTCTAACAATTTAATACATGTTTGTACAAATGAAAGTAAATAAATTGTTGTATTTCGATAGTAAGATGGGAAATTCTGTATTATGTTTGGTATAGTATGCAGTGAGGAATCAGTAGTCTTCAGTTGTATTCAAAACTACGGAGGCCATTATTCCTTGCAATGGGTTATAATAAAAGACATTGTCGAATTAAATGCTGAAACCTAAATTTTATTTGACAAAGATGGGAAATTACTGTCTTAAATATATAGAAGAAAAGAGAGCTGGTATTTAATACAAGTTTAATACATTACAATTAAGTTATATGAAAAACAGTGTGATAGTACAAGTTAAAAGAAAGCAGTTTCAGTTTGTGGGCTAGAAATTGCTTTCATGCGTAAGATTCTCAAGTATATTCAGTCATTTCTACTGCGAGTCTGAAACCTATTTCACATAAGCCGTTTCAACTCATGGATTTCCATTCTATATACTCAGTAACTTAACTTATTAAATGCGCATGATATTTATAATGCATAAATTTACGTAAAATTAGAAATGATACATTATCAAAAAATGTGTTATTATTTTCTCTTCACATATTCAGATCGTGCTTTTTTATTCCTTCACTTCTAAAATTTTAGATTTTCATTTTCATTCATTATGTTTTTCGTCTTTGGAAATTGCTTTCTCAAGATATATTAAATTTTTCATTAAATTCCGTCAGAACCTGACTCTCACAGACTAATACGTTAAATACAGCATTCTTCCGAAGGTAACTGTTGTTCATTTGCTTAATTTCTATGTTAATAATCCATAGTCGCAGTTTTTGTGAGAATACAAAAATATTATTGCATTTTTCTTTATATAAGGTGCATATGAATTTCCTAGTTTTAAGCTCCTCTAAAATATGAGGCTAGTTCATGCCGTGCGCCCCCAGAAGGTACAACACGTTCTAGGTAACGGAGGTATAAAGATATCCAGGTATCGCGCAAATGTAAGTTCTTTTCTAAAATTAAGCAGACAGCAGTAAATTCGACACCGTCCAGTCACCAACAGCATTCAAGGCGACCATAAAAGATACAACCACCGTAGTAAGATAGATAACGGGTTAAAGCTAACGCCGGAAACGTTTGGTTTGGTTTGGTTTGGTTTATTTAATTGCGGCAAAGCACACTAGGGCTTTGCCTAAAGGGAGGGATGCCTTCGTGGAGGACTTTCTAAGGGAAACTGGTTCTGCCGGAAACGTAATGGCCTAGCAAAAGAGGCAGAGGCGGGAATAAGAGCAAAACAGTTGGACATATCATGACTAGTAGCACATATAAAAGAGAATTAACAGCAGTGGGTGAAAAAGATCCGCAGAGCCACTATTCGCGCTGCATACGTAAATAATGCAGCGAAACATCTGATCTCCAACACAGAATTCTGCACTTGTGACCGAGCTGACAATCCGGAGTAAGCCTTTCTCTTAATAAGTGACATACATTTATAACTTTTATCAACAAATACTTAAGCTTGTTGTAAATTTCATATAAAGTATAGACTTCCGGTAAGCAGGGTAAGAAAAATAATACAAAAACTAGCTCACCTTATCTGAAGACATAGGTGCAATACACTATGATAATATATTTTATTCCATATTTAAGGTAGTATAGTCAACTCATGAGCAATTAAACATTAAACAACCATCAAACTGCAAATATTTCTAACAATGGTTCGCATAAGACTGCATGCATTAAGATATATTATACCACATGAGTATATCAAAGTTTGTATCATAAATAATTAGTGTAATAAAATGTGTTAGTTCATAAGACGTAAATTTTTCAAAGATTCCATTGCAAGGATAGTTTTAAACGAAAACGTGCGTCTCAATACGTAATGTATATATATTAGGAACTATCAGTATTTTAGTTTAAAATAACACGCCGAATAACGATTATTGGATTGATTAAACAATAACAATCAACGATCGTGTTTAGAGATCCTACTAACATCCATCGGTCTCATAGAATCAAATGAAAAATTCCATGTAAACTTCTTTGAGATATTTTTAAGAGCATTTATTAAGATTATTAGCATTCATTGGCACTAGTGTAGCGACATATCTGATGCGGTTTCAATCGGCAAGTATCTTTAGTACAAAAATATGTTCAGTTTACCTCATCAAATCAGGTGGGTCCTAACAAAAAACAACAACTGTCATTGCCCTATAATAGTAAGTAATAACTGTTGGAGTGAAACCCAAGGATTTTATGGACACAGATATATTATATAAGAGTAATTAAATGATTTTCAAAAAACGTGAAGTCCGTAGAACACGCTGATTCCATACTATTGATATTTTCTATTTCAAGGCATTGATTTAAAAGCTCTGCATTGATTCGTGACCATTAGCGCCGATCAAATGAAAATCTGTATATGAAAATAACTGCACAGCTGTTGCAGTTTACAAACTGCTATTTAAAGGCTGGATAAGACAGTCTGCGCAGTTAGAGTATTTTTCATAACATACAATTTATTGCAATATGCCATTAAAATATCTAGTTCTTACCAGCATATTGTCATATTAAAGACGTTGAGTTCAATGGTATTGTGCTGAGTGCGTGTTTCTCCATGTGTCCAAGGGTAGGTATATTTGTTTCCGATTGCAGGGCAAATGTTAAGGCATCAGTTCAGATAACATTGGAATATTGACCCTTATGTTCAAGTCGCATGTTGATAACATCATTTTAATCTTTCTCCTGTGGCCTAAGCTTTCAAAGGAACGAAGCTTCATGCTTCAATATAAATCTTTTAATATTAAGCGTTGGTTTCACTACATTAGCAAACATCGATATCCCTACTCTTGTGGTAGAAAATGTTGGAAAAGTCAGTACAGTTGGATATCGATTGCATGTGGGAAATAAATGGTCTTAGGAGGAAAAATGTGACCTTATGACAGTCTGAAACAAATTTACAAAGAATTGCTTTACTTAATAGGAATTACTTTCATAAAACAAACGTTCCACAAAAAGAAAGCAACGGTTTATTTAATAGACAACCCCACGTTAAAACTTTCCTTTGAGCATTAACTAATTAATATTAGGTGCAACCGAATCTTTCATCCTAAGCCTAATCTGCATAACTCTTAAGAAGCAAATCGCTTTGGGTTGCATATGCTAATATCTACATTGTCCCCACACCAATAGCAACGGTAAACATCCGTGAATTTAGAATTTGCATTAGCTACTAAACTTTTGGAAAGCAGTGAATTAAATCTTCCTTGCCGCTGTCTTAGCTGGAGAGCTGCCACTGCAAAATTTAACTTTATCTTATAAAAATCAGTATTCAGGTACCAGATATGTAAAGGAATGATTAAGAAGCAGTCACATCTTTTCTTTAGACACACTCCCTCTTCTGACACATTCATGATGGTAATTTCGCTGTGTGACAAGAACATCCCATTGTCTTTATTTAGAGATCCTACTAACATCCATCAATTTCCTAGAATTAAATTAAAAATTCCGTGTAATCTTCTTTGAGATGTTTTTAAGAACATTTTTTAAGACTAAGCATTCATTGGCACAAGTGTAGCAGCTACTCCGAGATACATTGAAATTCTGTCTTAAAATTCCATTGCTTCTTAAATGCAAAATGTATTTCGTCATATGGCCTCGAAAGATAAGACAGTTAAAATGAACCGTGTAATCTTCTTTCATGAACGAAAGTTAGATCTAATTGAGAAGCTTGAAAGTAGCTTGTGCTGCACACGCTTGAGAGATTTATGAAGTGAAAACGAAAATAGTTTCGGTCATCTGTAAAAATTGGAAACAAAAACCTTAAACGTTTGCATTGAAATAGAGCGTAGGTGGCACTTGTTCTATATGTGTTATCAGAAGAAGACAAAGACAAAAAAAATTATAAAAGTTGGTATGTAAATAAGTTATTTATCAACATGCGGATGATGCTGTTTTTCCAGGAGAGCTAAAATTATGAAAAAACTGCTAAGCACCCGTGTTTAAAATTCCAAGCAAATAAATAATAAAGCGCTGTAGCATTTTTAAAACCACCAGTACATTGTTAACGAAATAACTTGCTGTGAATCCCCGAAGTGCTGGCATGGTATGGAATGGACGAATAACTAAATGATCTTAGACTAAAATGGGTTTAAAAACATATAAATGACCTCATTAAACAGAAGCCTCAGTTTACTTAAATTTTCTAACTCTTTATGCTACTTGGCTTTTCAATCGGGCTGTTTTGTAACGTTACTTGACTTTTAAACCGTGTTACATTTTCTCTTATAAGCATTAAATAAGAGTTCATTGCTGCAAGCTAGTTATGAGATAAATTTCAGTTTTCTTTGGTGAATCAAGAGTGTTTGAATACAGTTTGTAAAGAATAAATGAATAAAATATTTTTAAATGAGAAAAAATATGAAATATGCTTTTATTTAAAATTTATAAAATGTTTAATGACTATAGTTGACTATAGTAGTTATAAACTATGTAATAAATTATGTAATAATTTATTGCATAGTTTGATGAAAACGGGAGATTAAATAGTTCCCTTTATAAAAGTCATCAACAATTTTATAATGCAAATAATGAAAACGTGGGTGCCCTTGATAAATTTCTGAAGACTACCCGTTTTCGAGGCCAGCCTTGTAAAATAGGTATTATAATAATCTATGATAATTTTAATGAGCCTAGTTTGTGTAATTTCTCGGTTTCGGTCACTAATTAATTATAACACAGATGAAGAAACACGTTTATTGTTTTTCAAACGCTAAATTTGTTAATTAATAATAGAAAAATTAAATACAAGCGCTTTTCCGAAGGACAGAACACCATTGCGTCTGAGATAAAATATTTTGTTTCGAACATTGGCAACACGTTTTTAAAAAGTTGTTGCTGAGTTTATTAATTAACTTTGAAAGATTAATATATTTCTCTTTGCCGAATGGGAGCACATTTTGTATCGTCAGAACTAAAAGGGTGGGGGATGATGATTCTCCATTCCCAGAATTTGGCGGCTGGGTTCCCTAATCGCCAGTCGCCCTTTAAAATGGGAAGTATATAAGGTATTTCTCCGCCTTCTTAATGTAGTGGTCAGACGCTCGACGCGAATTAGAGAGGCCCGTGGTTCAAGTCCCGGCGAGGGCATTGCTCATTTTTCATCTGTATCATTTTCATTTTTCATCACCAGCTTCGAAATAACCTAATGTCTGTACAGTGGCGCCCGAACTAAAAGGATGGTGGATGATGATTGTCCACACCCAGGATTTGGCGATTGGGTCCCCTAAAAACCCCACTCGCTCTTTCAAACGGGGGATATATAAGGTAGTTCTCCCACATTCTTAGCATGCCTTCGTAGTGCAGTTGTCTGCACGCTGGGCGCGTATTCCAGAGGTCCGTGGTTCGATTCCCGTCGAGGGCATTGCTCATTTTTCATCTCTTCTGCCTCGAAATAGCCTAATTTCTCTACAAGTTTTGGAAATAGAAATAAATGAGAATTTCCACATTGTGAATAAGTATGTTTTTTAATTAATATATGGATCACGTTGACATTCTGAGTGATTTTAAAACCAAGAAAAGAAGCATTATTAAACATACATTGAATAAGAGGGTACTAACACTTCTTTTATATAACTGCGCCAAAATTTTAACAGAAAATTTTATTTTAATGATAAAATAAAATTAAAAAAAAAAGGGGGGGTTCTAACTTCTAAATGCATAGCTCTTTTTACCTGGGAGATAAACCCTTGGACAGAGCTTGAGGAATTTATGGAAAGAAAATCCCTTACCTCGTGTCAAAGACTTGTTCTGCAGAAAGTGCAACGAATTTATGATAGCGGGTAAATTTTTCGTTTCCGTAAAAAAGTGAATCTGCAGACGTTTGATATTCTGATTGATTAATCAAATACGGGGAACGTAAATTGTCACTTGTTTCTTTGTTCTCAGCTAAACTTGGATTCAAAGAGAAAGTTTTTCCCTGTCACATTGCGTGGGAGAGTTAGAATTATGCTAGACTAGAAGAGAAACACGCTAATGTGACAATCAAAATCGTAAAAAACAACCTTATATTTAGCGTAGGTATAATGAAACACTCAATCGATTTCGAGGGCAGCTAAAGGTCCCTCCTCATCAGGAGAAAGAAATACATAGAAAGAAGAAAATAGGAATCACAGAAACACGTGGTGCTTATCAGCACTGCACGTGGATATAACTAGATTTTTAATCAGAGTTGCACTGGCCGCCTACTTTTACTGAGCCAGGCTGTCTGATCAAGCATAAAGAAATATTAGCGAAGTTAAAATAGGGAGCGAGGGCCAAATGCACATTACGCTCAAAATCTGAACTTCAAATAATGGAAAGCAACCACTGAACGGATTTTTATACCCTCTGGTAGTACCAAGTGCGAGGAGGTAACGCCATCTATCGGCAAAAATAATTGAATTAAGACAGTAGAATTTTAAAGGCATTAGGAAGGACTGGATTGGACTTCAAATCATTAACTAAACTTTCTAAATCTTTGTGAATGTGAAAAGCCTCAAGAAAATCCAATTCGCCTATGGAAGAAGCCTTTTGGATGATTTTTGCAGACCCAAAATCAAAATTATGGTTAAAAGTCCAGCTATGATACGCTATTGAAGACTTGTTAATTTCCCCTTTTTTGACATAAGATTCATGTTCCTTGATACGAAACTTCAACGCTCTTTTTGTTTGGCCAATATATCTTAAACCACACTGACATGATATACTATAAATTCCCCAAGAATTCAAGACAGAAACGCAATCTTTTAGAATCGAAGGGTGAATTTTATTAATAGGGCAGAAATCGACTTGAAAATTGAATTTCTGGAGAATCCGTGCAATTTTATAGCTAACAGAAGGATAAAATGGAAGCACGACAAGGTCATTGATATTATTTCTAACAGTAGAATGTCTTCTTTGATGGGAATCTGAAAATTTTTTGACGGCTTTATCAATAATCACGGGAGAAAATCCACGGTCAATCGCAACTGCTCTCAAATAATTAAGTTCATTGGTAAGCAAAGATTCAGAGGAACAAACTTTTAGCGCGCGGAAAACATAATAGAATTATATTTGCAGCGGTTCGTGGTCAGAAAGTTTTTGGGTCCTTTTTGATTTCATCTCTACATATCCTCAATTATAATTTCCTCCATATTCTGTTACTATTCATAGCATTCTGTTTATTCTCATTAGTGACGTTATAACCATTTTTTTAGTTAAAATATTATCTCACTTCAATTAAATATGTAAGCCCCTCCTTCAGAAAATAAGAGCAGTGTGCTGAAGAAAAGAATGGTCTTTTTTTATCATTCCGTGAAGTAATACATTATATTATTCTGAGTTTTTAAGTGAAAATATAATTCCAGCCGTAGACCCAAATAAGTAGTAGTTTAGTGTTTTATTTTATTATTTACCATTAATTTAAAAATTCATTAAATTCTTATTTATCTTTTTACATTTTATTGAATTGTTATTTAATAATAAATCAATTTTACTCTTTTATTTATTTAATTTTATCCCGCCTCCTGTCTTCCATAGCTCTCCGGCGCTTCTAATTTTCTATAAATAAATCTATTTGGTCAGAAAACATTTTTACTTTGAAACTTGTTTCTTGATTTAAAATAAAGGTACTCAAGAGTGTCTCAAAAGTACACTTGCTAACCAATTTTGGAAGTGAATCATTTATCTTTGTAAATATGGTGAGCTATCAGAAACGGTGTGATTTGTGTAAGTAAGAAAGGTTGTGATCTCGTTAGGTCATACATAAAGCAACATCCTTGGTACTCTGTTATTATTAAAACAGACAGAAAAGCAATTTTTCAAATAACTCTGTTCAGAGCGAAGAAAAAATTTGCCTCTTGAATAGTCATTTGGTTTTATATGGCGCCCGTAGCTTGTTCTAGTGTAATATATTATCACTTAAAGTGAGTGTTTATACTGAAAACCACAATTGAAGTAACTCTTGCCGCTGAAGAAATATTTATTTTGAGTATTACGGAGTATTTCGAAAGTATTTTAAATTTATTTTGAAGTACTTTAGAAGTATTTTTGCCTGATACTATTTTCATAGTACATTTTAAGCATAAAATTACTTTAACTGCATCAGATAAATTAGCAAAATCAACTAACTTAAATATGCGGTAAATTCCGTTTGCCATAGTTATAAAGTTTTAACTTTTACAGCAGAGATGACCATATGTTTCACATATATATATATCTAAACTGCTAGTCATACAAAATGCAATACTATGAAGGAAGCATCCAAACAGCATGAAACTTGCATAATATGTATAACGTTATGGAATATGCAAATGAATACGTGTTCAGCTCACGCCTACATCATGGGCGACCGCAGAGCTCCTTAAAATTCTTATATAAAGAGAGATCCGTCCATAAAAAGGCATATTGTGTACCATTCGTACAGAACGTATAACAAAAAGAACGGCACCCTGATCTTCACGCTACGTAATACTATTTCTTAGAAAATACTTAGCGTGAAGATCAGGGTGCCGTTCTTTTTGTTATACATTCGTAATACTATTTCTTAGAAAATACTTGCGGCCCACCAGCGGCCGAGCGGTAAAGTCGCTGAACGCTGGTAGTTCAGTCCGAGGTTCGAATCCCGCGAACGGGCTGGCTGCATGGGTGTTTTCGTGGTTTTCCCCATGTGTAACGTGTATACGAGCCAGTTTCCCTTAGAAAGTCATCCACGAAGACATCCCTCCCCTTAGGCAGATAGCCCTAGTGTGCTTTGCCATAATAAATACACACACTTAGAAAATACTATTGAATATTCTGCTGTGATTGTACATAGCCGCACTAATGATCCCTTCATTTTTGCCTCTGCTTACGATCCTGCTTCCAATCTTATTACTGATCGAGATTTAGATATTCTCATAAACAGCACTGTACCTATTTTCATAGCTGAGGACTTCAATTCAATACATTCAATGTGAAATGCACGTACGACGATTGCAAACGAAATAACACTGACAAATTTTGTCAAGCATAATGGTATAAAAGTCTACCCACTAGATGCCATTATACCGACATCTCAGAAATACTGGACATAGTTATAAAAATGTATTTCAAACCTCATATTTTTAATTTTTAAATGAACACAATTCAGATCACTTACCTGTAAAATTTATCGTACGCGAATTCGAGCAAAAGCATCATCCCCCGAGAAAAATTATTAATTTGGAAAAAATTTAAATGCATTTAGAAACTTCAAATGACAATCCTCGGCTCTCTAATATAGCAGAAATTGAAGTTGAAATTCACAAAATGAATACTCGTATCAGAAATGCTATTAATAATGCCACAAGGACGCAAGATTCTCGCAGCATTTTGCCTATTTATATACTTAATAAAATTAAAGAAAAACTAGAGCAGCAAAAACTTGGAGAAGAACGGGAGCTCTTCTGATAAATGAGTTCTAAATAGAAAAATCAGAGAAGTTAATCAACTTTTGACAGATTACCGTTCCGACAAGTGGGATGATTTATCGGATAGCATGGAATGCACTCCAAATCTTACTTGGAAAATTGAAAAATCCCTCCGGAACACAAATCTTCCCAGTATAGGACCATTAAATACTTCTAGAGGTACTGTCTATGTAGAATAAAATATAGCTGAAGTTACGGCGCAATCATTCACCTTTGAAAAAACACCTCTCAATCAAACCCAAATTTCGATTCTGACGTAGAAAAAGAAGTCGAAAAACTCCTTGCTCAACTTCCGGAACGCACTGGGATTAATCATGTTTCTTCCTCCTCTCTATTAAAGTGCAAAAAATCAGTTAAAACCTTAATATGAAAAACGCACAAAGCTTTGATCTCATCTCATATGAAACTATTTAAGAACTGTACTGGAGATATATTGTTTGAATCATTCTTCTAAATGCATTCCTTAGACTTAATTACTATCCGCAACAATGAAATCGTTCCATTATAACTACTTTTCTAAAGCCTGGGAAAAACCCTAAAGATGCTTTATCCTACCGGCCTATCAGCCTACTACACTGCATGGGCAACATTTTCGAAAACGTGCTTCAAAAGCATCGTGTCCGTCATATTGAAAAACATAACCCACTCAGCTCTGAGTAATACGGATTCCGACTAAGTCAGAGATAATTAAATGATGCTGAATTCACCAGATAGTTAATGCTACTGAATTCACAGCTGAAGCCTATACTATTGCTTCTTAGATATGGAAAAGATTCTTCTTAGATATGGATATCTTCTTAAATATGGATTCTTTGACTTCTGGCTTCACCAAACAAGCTACAAAGCTCCCTACAAATTTCATAGGACTTATTTGTTCTAACATTTCAGGCTAATATTGCTTTTACCTGAATTACTAAGAAAAACATCTGTAAAAGTGGTGAGCCTTAAGGAAATATCTTGGGTCCATGCTTTTTTAATATCTATACAAATGATACGCCAACTCCTTTGAACACCCAAACAGTAAAATGAGCCGATGATACTGTCATTCTTAGTAAGTCACTGAAACCAAAGCTCGCAGTAAAAAATCTTGAACTTGCTATGAACAACATTTCCACTTTTGCAAAATCTCGCGAATTAAATTAAGTCCAAGTAAATGCAATATGTTTCGGCAGCATCGAAAAAATGCTCTGGTTTCCATCAATATAAAGATTAATGAACTTCCTCTCCCTAAAGTTAATAATGTAAAATATCTCGGAATATACACACTTTTGCAAAAATATCAAAGCACCATGAAGGAAGTGTTTGTCTTTGATGAAATTGAATATGTGTATAGCTCATACACGGATAATAAAATGTTTAAAAAATCAAGGTCATAGTACCTATTCACGGCTCACAATCAGATATTGGGTGTTCAAATTAGTAGCTGGTCGAACCGCCTCTGGATGCAATGCATGCTTCAATTCATAGAGGCAAGAAGTGGTTGAGGTTCCTAATGTCATCCTGCGACACATTCTGCCAGGCATTCATCAATTGTCGCTCCAGATCTGCGATATTTTGTGGTGCCTGAATCTGGCGGCCTACCATGTCCCAGAAATGCTCGATTGGTGAAAAGTCTGGTCTTGCTGGCCAAGGAAGAGTATCAACCGCACGGAGACTGTCCAGAGATATGGGAGCGGTATGTGGCCTGGCATTATCTTGTTGGAAAATGGTCCCAGGGTGACGTGCCATGAAGGGTAATGCAACGGGCCGCAGGAAGGTATCAACATATCGTTGAGCTGTTAAAGATGTACGGAAGATAACTAAAGATGACTTGCTGTCATGAGAAATAGCGCCCCACGCCAACACACCAGGAGTTATGGCTGTATGCCTTTGGAAAACAAATGCTGATTGGGACCACTGGCCCCGTCTTCTCCAGACAGGAACACAGTGGTCATCTGCTTCAAGTGTGAAGCGGGATTCATCGCTGAACACTTGAAGCAGAACATAATGATCGGCTGCAACACCACTCCAGACGACTCCGCCGGTGTTGTGGGGTCAAAGGCAAACGTTTTAAAGGCCTCTGTGAGCGTAACCCAGCTTCAGAACAAGCGCCGTGGGATGGTGGACAGTACCACGGGAGGTATATACGTGGCTGTAGCGCGTTGAATAGTCGAAAATGATACCGTTGGGGCGGTTCGGGCCTGGCAAGCAGTCATCCTATCTTGCCTCGCATTTGTGCTCCTTGGCCTTCTAAAGCCTTCATTTCGTCGGCAATTTCCTTGTAGCAACCGTTGCTGCCAACATCTTTGCACAGCAGTGTCTGCACGCTGCAGGTGGCGGCCTATTGCTCGCTATGACTACCCAGCTTCACGCAACCCTACAATGCAACCAGGTTCGAAGTCGTTTAGTTGCAGCCACAAATATAGAATCATATAAACGATTCATCATTAAGCACCCACCAGCGGTCAAAACGATCTGCCAAATAATTAGGCAGGTCAACGACCTAGGGCAAGATATCTGCCAACCAAACTAGCGTCAATTAAGGCGTCTCATAAAGCAACCACAGTCAGCTTTCACTACCAAATCATCAACAGAATTCTGACAGTCTCTTATACTGACAATCAGCTGAATGCAACTTACAATATGTTTAAATTATGTGCTGCGCTTATAACATAACTGCACTGTAACATAACTGCAGACATAGCTGCTTACTGCGTACAGTGCTCACTTACGGCGTATAGAGCAAACTACTGACTATGAACAGACTGCTACCTGCATTGTGTCTCTGTAGTAGTTACAACGACTGAAATATCTATAGAAGTATTTCCTGGAATAACCACAGTTATTACAACAACTGCAAGTTATATATCAGTGTATAAGGTACTGTGCGCAGAGTAATTGGAACGCCCTGACAAATCGTGTACAGAACTTATCAACAGTGTACAGAGCTCAACACTGACTAATCACAGGTTACTACTTGCATGTCCATGCTAGTCCATGCTTAACTGAACAGTGTAAAACAAATGTGTATCCGACTTTGCATTGTGTAACCATTCTGTAAGCATTGTGTATATAACAAGCATTATGTATCTATTACAATACTAATATGCACTGTGTATTCTACAACATAGTGTTTCTCCTACAGTCATTGCCAGTACTGTATTACACAAACGCGTTATACAAACTATCTGCAATAAATATGCACCTCATTCTGCACTGAATTTGTCAAATTCTGCACATCTGCTGTATATAAAGCATATAATTACTATGCAACTATCTACATTGCGTGTGCATTACCTGCAATACCTTACAACCTGTTGTGTATCTGACTTTGCACTGTGCATTTGTTCTGTGAGCAATGTGTATATAAAAAGTACTGTGTACCTACTTTAATCCAATAAACACTGTGCATCTAATATAATATAAAATAAGCTCAGCGCATTCTATAACATAGTGTCTCCACTACAGTTATTGCCTGCACATCATATCTGTATTACTCAAACTATCTGTATTATATCTGCACTGTATCTGACATATGCATAATGTATAATTCATCTATATCTATCAAAATTGTATCTGCATTACCTGTATAATCTCATAGCTTCGCATAGAAATATATAGCTTGGCAACATAGAAATATATAGCTTGGCAACATGCATGGTGCTGCGTACTATAATTGTGTGTATACAATAGTATAGATTTTTTTTAATGTGTAAGTATAATTGTGTTTATATAATTGTGCACAATTGTGTTATATACCGTAGTATAGTGTTTTATTCTGCGTTTTAATACGTTAGTATAATTGTGTTTGCATAATTGTACACCATAACTGTGTTGTATATAGTAGTATAGTGTCTTATTTCGTTTGTACAATTGTGCGCAGTATAAATTCTAATATTTAATGCTTTACAAGCATAGTGTATCTGTTTTTACATTGTGTATCAATTCTGTAAGCATTATGTATATAAAAAGCGCTGCATATCTATTCAAATTAAATAAGTATTGTGTACCTGATATAATATATTGCATAATGTATTCTCCAGAGTAAAGTTTCATCTGTAATTACTATATCATCTAATAACAAAATTTAATATTCTACAGTGTGCCTGCATGCTTTATTTGCGCATTTTACATGTCATATGTGATCTAAATGTGTCTAAATGATCTAAATGTGTCTTTAGTGTAAGTGTATACTATATATTAGCTTAAATATGTTTCATTATAAGTATGTGTTTTACTTGTATAAGTGTGTGCAAACTAGTATCTAATTTCTATTTTTATATAATGTGCTTACATGTTTTATATGTGTTATATATGTGCTTTTATATGTGTTTTACAAGTGTTTTGTATGTATCTTTATATGTGCAATTGTATGTACTTGTATGTGTATGTATATGCTGTAATTAGTGTCTAACAGTGTCTAAAAACCAAGATGTAACAAATCATCCGCCTATCGATCAAAACTAATGTATTCCTAAGACGCCTCTGTATGGCCATGTACAATTACGTAAAATTCTTCAATAAACTCCCAAGGTGGCCTCATGAGGCTCCTGGGAGTTGCTGCCACTAGATAGGGGAGGGCGCGGGACATATGCCTGTTTACCTCTGTTAAACATCAGGCGTCCCCGTCCTCCGTCACCTGTCACCTGTCCGTAAGATCTTCGATATCGTCCTAATGTCATCTTTAGTTGCTTCTTTGCGGAGTTATAATAGCAGCAACTAAAAAAGATAAATTTTCTGCCTCTGTTACTGGTTTTATACTTTGCCAATTGCGCATTAGAAATGCGCGCTATGATCGCAATTCTTGTTCATTTTCCTTAGAACTTTGATCATTTGGATGCTCGATCATGATGCTTTCGCACACCAAATTTCGTCACAATCGCAAAAGACCTTCTTGGTGCTTCAATTTTTTTGGAAAAGAGTGTATTTTGGTACCAAGCATTGAACAAACTGGTTTTGCAATTCGCGCAGATTGCGAAGAGGTATCTTGGCAGCACAGATTTGGTTTTCCAGGTGGGACCATGACTTAAAAGTCACTGAAATGTTCCTCGAACCACTCCCTGACGATTCAATCCTTATGACATGGTGCATTATCCTGTTGGTAAATACCATCCCCCGCCCGAAATACTGTTGTCATGAATGGGTGAACCTGGTATGCAACGATGTTCGCGTAGCGCACAGACGTCAGGGATTGTTCTATGGGGATTATGGGTCCTAATGTGCTCCATGAAAACATTGCCCACACCATAATATCTCCCGCCACCGTTTTGTCTCCATCCAACTGTGCATCCGGCAGCAAGGTTTTCGTTTGGAAATCGGCGTATTAGCAAACGGCATTCGATGACCTGAAAATGTGATTCGTCAGACCATGCAATTTTCTTCCTTCTTCTAATGCCCATTTCCGATGCTTCTTGGCTCATTACAGCCGCAGCTGGCGATGACATGTTTCGGCCTCTGGCTGCGTAAGCCCATGCGCCGCATTATACGCTGCACAGTGTGTTGCACACTGTCTGGGTCGCCACTATTGCAGCTGGTGGTGATTTTGACTGTTGTAGTCTTCGGTCACAGCAAACAAAGCGTAGCAATCTCCGCTCTCTTCTGAAATCAGTGCGCTGTCGACGACACACCGCAGGCCGGCGACTTTGTCGTCTCACCATCCATACACCACTTTCGATATGGCTCACAACAACTGCACGTGAACAGCCCACTAAATGTGCCGTTTCTGATATTGATGTTCCCACTTGCTGAGCCATAACGATTTGGCCTTTATCGAAGTCTGGAATTTTGGATCTTTAGGGCTATACTGGTGTTCAGCAGGTAATTCTAGCCTGCTCTTACCAATTCCTTATTTAATCCTTTTTTGGGCCTGACGGTGAGGAATTCAGATAGAGAGTTTCTCCCAAAGAGGCTAATCTGAAGGGAAAGAGAAGCGAAGCTCGTTGCTTCTGTGTGGGAATTGCCTGGCTGAAGTTCACATCGACGGGAGGAAGGTCCATGCAACGCTGAGGGTCACGTGACGTGGATCGTCGAATCAGAAAACGATGGGGAGGGGCTTGGCAACTACTTCATAAGATCTTGTTGCAAGTACATGATAAAAAACAATACATGTTGCAAAATTAAATTAATTTGTAAAATGAAAAAAATATTAATTATTCACAACATCGAAAGTTGCACAGAGTTGCACAGTTAGATATTTGCAGACTATTTGGAGACAATGTCGCTCAGCCAGTCAGCTGCGTTATCGAAGTCTGATAAATGCATAGCTGCTTTATATAGTCTAACATCAGCCGCGCACGCGCAGTGGTTTTGCTCCTGGGCGAGCCCATAGTTATAAATGGAGGGTCGTCATAATGTAAAGGCTCTTTGGTATATATATACATCAAAGAGCCATTATATATAATTCAATTTAAATTGCTTTCATTACTTGAAAACAAAAACAACAAAAAAAAATCTTATATCATCTTCAAAATTCAGAGACAAACTCTACATTACCTTCGTAATATATAACAACTGGCACATCTTTTCAATTTTAAGTAATAAAAATACTTGAAAAGAGAGAGTATAATAAATAGATATCCATTGATCTTTACAGAAACATAAGTTTGTGGAAACTTATATTCTTATATTGTATAAATAAACTGAAGAAACAGAATCGGTTAAAAGTTGATTTAATATTTGATATCTGGATATAACGTTTCCCTAATAAACAAAAATATTCTAACAATCTTCAAGTAAAATTTGTTTCGTTTCAGATTTAGATTTACACTGAACGGAATATTATCCTGCTTATTTCTTTAATCTCCATGGCGTTGTTTTTGAGTTGGGCAATTGTTTGAATATTTTAGGAAAAACTTAGCTTACAAAATATTTTTAGTAAAATTATTTCACTTTTGTTTTCATTCTTCATATAATAATGTAAACTAGTGTATCTTTCACCTTAGATCTTTTCAGTTAGAAATTGACAAATATTGCTATATATTATTATTGATTAAATATTGTCGCTGAAAACTTGGTTAAGTTTTCTAGTTTTAAATATGCAATCTTTTTTCAGGTTGAGGAGTAGTAGTTCTGCGTGAAGATGCCCGCAGATTCCAAGGCCGACGCCAACGCCAAAGTCCCAATGATGGGCAGTTTAACAGAAGCTCCCAGACAAAATGTAAGACGACAAACATTTTTTAAAAATTTAAACTAAAATTCCCAAATTTTAATTTATTTTTAATATTGGTTTATATATATATACTATAAATACTGACAACACTATGCCTCATAACTACCAAAAATTTCTGTTTTGCCTTTAAAGACGACTTTAAACTAGAGGTCTTTAAAGAAGACCTTAATCTATGCTGAAACATTAAGTCAATAATATACGTTTCTTTTTATAAAAAAGAAAATTATACAAGCGTCCACCAAACCGCTACGCAAATATTTTTTTGTATTTTTCTCTTACAGGAAGATTTAAATCATAAATTATATGTGTGTAAAATTAAGTAATTTACACCATTGGATGATAATTCCTAAGGCCGAATAAATCACTATCGACCCAGCAACCACAAATCAAAGGAAGCAAAATTTGAAAAATGAGTTTAAGCGTATTGTAAGAAGATGTTTGCGCACGCAGATTTTCAATATCTTACCTGATGATAAAAGATTTAAATAAAAAAGGATAAAAATAATCAATTCTAATAAAAGATTTAAAGGATTGGATACGTGAGGGAAGTTGTTAAACTCTTCCACAATATTGCATTGACTTCCCCATTGAATGTGGGCAACTCAAAAGTGATATTGAAACAGCTATTCTTTGGGTTCTTAGATGATCGTAAATGACCATTTGTAAAGATTAACTTCTTTTAATAAATCAAAATATATACATAATTTTAGAATTATATTAATCTGAGCAATGAAAAGAGTGTGTACATGAACTTGTAAAACAGAAGGGAAAAGTTTCTTTTAACTGTCCCGAAAATTCGTGATTTAAAGTGCGCATGCGGTAGAGGGAGAAATCAGACTGTCAGAGTCAAGATTCTTTGTCTCGCATGCACTAGTATGGAGGTAAGAAAGGACTTTACTTCCTACCTCCACACACACAACATATATGCGCTAGAGGGAGAAGTCAGGACGTGACGTCAGCTTCGATGTTGAAGAAATGTGGAACTAAAAGTAAAACCCCACACACCTCCAAGCTGCAGGATTTTCAGCCTGAAGCTATTACTTTTGACAGTCAAAAACATACCCATGAACAATTACCTGTGCATATTAGAGGGCTAATCGCAGAACGAAATAAACTGCGAAAAAACTACCTGTAAAACAGAAACCGGTGCGAGCCACAGCTCAGCAAGTGGTGAATGAGTTTCTCGCTGCCGCAGAACAGCTAACTTCCGAAAAACTGTAGCCAGACGTTTGCGTAAAGAAGGACTCTACCCCCGCAGACCTCCTTTGTGTGTTCCATTGTGCAAAGAGTGTGAGCATCGCAAATGGACTGAGCAGGACTAGGCTTGCGTACTCTTGACACATGAGAATATTTTCAGTCTGACATCTGATTGTAGACAGTATGGACCAATATCCTGATCAATGATTGCACATCTCTACATGTGTTTGTAACTACGACTATGACCGACCAATGATACATTGATTAATTTCTACTGCCATATATTCATCTTTTACGTAGTGCTTTTGTAGATGACAAAGTGCTTCTGGTGATAAATTTCTTTTCATGGACGACAACGCACAATGTCATCAAACACCCCCTGATCAAGACTGTCTACACTAGAGCTTCTTAAACTTTTTTCAGTCGTGAACCTGTTTTACCATTGGGATTTTTTTTTGCGACCCCAGGACTCCATAACATTTACGAAAATTTTGGGGGATTCAATAATCATTGCGCAAATCCGACACACACGTGAGTGAAACTGTCAATTTTTTCACTTGTATTGTAATATACTATTACAGTTTTAGGTCATTAACTTTAATTTCTAATTTTAAGACATAGAACAATGTGAAAATTTTAAATGATTAACAGACGAAATGACAGTGTCACGTGTAAAGCTAGTAAAATGAGCGTTTATATTATAAAAAGAATGCGTCGAAACGTTTTCGTTTTCTCTTTGTCTGTATTGTCTTATCTTTATCTATTTTGAGATATAATGTGAAAAATATTTTGTAATTGTAAAATTATTATAATAAGTTAAAGAAATATCAAAACTGCTAAAACTTTTGGCGACCCCCTTGCTGCAGGTCCTGTGACTCACAGTTTAAGAAACTCTGGTCTAGTCTGCAAAAATATTCAACGCCTCGTATGACCAGCACGTTCTCTAAGCCCCTTTAAAAATCTGTAGGATGCTGTGGAAAGGCGACTTGTTGGTCGAAAATATTTTTCAATGTACAAGAATGCCATCATCCGTGCATTAACAGAGAAGTAGGATCAATTACCTCAACAGCTGCTGGGTAATGTCATGCTTACGACGGGTGGAAAGTTGCATTGGACTCCACGGTGGGCAAATCCTGTACTAACACCTTTTTCGAAGATATCTACTGTCGTTCATATGGATTTTCTCATTTCTCCGTATACAACATCAAAGGAATACTGTTTTACTTTTGGCTGTTTGAAAATTTTCTTTATTTCCCTGATCAAGAAATGTCGTTTAGCCTAATGTTCAAACAGTGTGACAACAATATTTTATTCTGTTTATCCTCAGGCCAGCTTAATGTTATGCTACTGCAGTTTGCGATCCGTTCGTAGCATTTGTCCAGCACTGTAAATACAAGAGGACTATTTCCGGCCAACGTGAATTCTGATCAATGAGACATAAAATATCACTGTGCCCTCTTTCGGAAGGAGGATTTATTTTCCCAACATTATCAATGTTTACAGTTTCCTAAGTTAGTGATGGTTTCTCTACAACGGTAGTCAGAGCTCTGTCAGATGTTTTCGCGACTGTTCGAGATGACAGTTTTACTATTTTTATGCATAGTAACGTATTCTTTGTTTTTCAAATTCTCATATAGCTACTGAATGAAGATTCATGGGCTAACTGCATACCCTTTCCTTATAATCATAAAGTGAATCTGTTTCGGTTACAGTTTCTCCTAGAATTTTGTATTTAAGAAAAATCAAATTATCAATTTATAAAAAAATTCCTTTTTCTAATTTTAAATCTCTTCTAACTTTATGTATTGTGCAATATTTGCATAAGTTATCTTTTAGTTTAGCATTTTGGAAATTGAATAATTTATTTTCTTTTTACTGAAACATTAATACATTCCACAGATGTTAAATCGCCAGTTTTTATCTGTAAACACGCAATTTTTCCGCGCTGGTATTAGATGATGAACTAATTGGACTTCACTCATCGATGTTTTTCCTCCCTATCCTCAGTAAAGGAACATCTTTGAGTGAACGTTTCTTACATTTGGAGTATCAAACAGGAAGTGCTTAATTTATTCAAAAAAGCTGCAATAACTTCAGTGGGATGATGGATATTTCCATCTCCGTGTTTTGATGCTACCCGAAATCCTAAACATGTTTGCTTAATGCAAATCTAAAAGCAATTTCACATCTACCTTGACTTAGTTAGGAATACCTTTTGAATATATAGCTGTGCTCTGACTTTCTAAAGTTGTTTCTTATTATTTTCCTTCGATTAAAATATTAGGAGTGTTTAGTGCCCCAATATAAATACATGGTTTTATTTGAAAATGTTGCGAAACGAATTATAGCGACAATAACATATTTATCGTGACCCTTTGTTTTTGCTTTTAACATTAGATTTTCCAAAGCTTTTAGGGCAGTTACAAGCTAAATAATTTGTTCTGTATAAGCAGCATTCCTTATTTTATGATTTTCTAAGTTACTTTAATTCTCTAACGTTTACCATTAGATGTAAAAAACATATCGCATTCTTTAACTAACTCAGATTTAAGCTATTTACTACTTAAGACACAATAATTAAGACACAATAATTTAGTATTTACTACTTTGCTGAACACTAATGTACGATGCAGATTTAGAATTATAAGAACAGATAATTTAATATATTTTATCCGCAAATATCAGTTGTTTTAAGGACAAGAAATCTGTTACGTTTTGTAAAAGTAATATTACCAATTAGTTGTCATACTTGACGCGAATTACAAATGCATTTTATTTCGTTGTCGCTGAGGCTTTCCAAACAAACTTGTGTGACAGGTTCCTTCAGAATTTTCAATTTTATTCCTTTATAATATTTTAAATTTTCTTCACTAATATAAACTAAAATACTAGGTGCATTTTCTCCCAGTAAATTAGAGAACATTTCTCCTTTAATAACTTCTGGGATCGTTTTTTATCCTAAACACTTGTTCTAAATCCAGAAAATTATATTCCAATACTGTGGTTTCGATGCAACAGGTATTATTAAAAATTTCAGAATTTGTACGATCGATGTTTCGTTTCCATATCGTATTCAGATATTTAAATTGGAATTCATTTCTTTTCCACTACTTTCAAAGTTTTTAAAAATGTTTATACATTATTCTAATTGTTCTTGGGCTTTCAGTGCTTCTAGTTTAATTTTTTTCAGCTTCTATCTTATTTTGCTCTTCTGATTTTAATCATTCTACCTTATCCTGCCGTGCATCAATTATCGATTGAAATAACTCTTTTATTTATTTTGGATCATGTATAAAAACTTTATATTATTCGTAATAAGAGGAACTAAATCTCGATTTTTAAATCTGGATTTACAACTTCGCCTAACTCTTCAGTGATCAGTCTAAGATCGTCCATAAACTTTATGAAACATTTTAGTGCAACAATAATAATAATTTCCTATCTTGGTAATCCGATTGATGAACGATAATCCAAACAGTAAAAAGTAATCAATAAGGTTACTCACAAATACCCAAATAGATTGAGACATCCAGGCGACTTGCTCCAGTCTGTTGTGGCATCTGATGTGGGTGGTTCTGAAATTCAACTTTTCTCTACAATAGAACAATTAGCCGTTCAACAGGAATAGTGGTTAGTGACTCTGACCTACCATACCAAAGGCCCTCGGACCCGTACCTCGAAGGTGCTATACTTTAAAATTGAGGGCGGAATTGAGCAACGTCGTACTATCGCCTGTATTGTGCCCAACAAAAGGGGCAAGCCTGATTCCTTGCCACGACTTTTGAATCCTTGCTCTGATTTCAGACAAGCGAGATTAGTCACAACAACAAAATAGAACAAAAAGGTTTTATTTACAATTATCTATGCATAAATGAATGTATTCCACAAGGCGCAAATTTCTCATATCTTAAAATTCCACAATAGATAGTTCAATGCAAAACTTTTATTTTAGGGAGCCTTGAAAATATGATATTCTCTCTTTTGAAGAGAAACATCTACTCATTTCTTTCGTTACATGTTAATATTTTGTTGCCAGATTGTGCACCTAACTAATACAGAGGTGCGTGTTGCACGACATTCTATGCACAATAAAGTCGTATTTAATCCAGAAATGCCATCACGGCTTGTTTTCATGGGTAATTACATTTTATTATCATTATCACACTATATATTATATATATCTTGATAAAACTATTACTGATTAAATCATACTTACAGACATGCACTCTAATATGAAGTAATTGTTAACCGATATATCTACGTAACTAGTGTAGAGGTATAGAGATTTCGCTGACGCGTTGTACAGTATCGTAGATATTTTAATTAGCATCTTATGATTAAAAAAATTATCTGTGTCATTAAACTTACTAACCTTTCTGGTTTTATCATTACTTTAGCCCATACTAAAATGGATGCGAATGAATCTTCTACTTATGCTGACGATCGCAGGTGTACTCATCGGCATCCTGGTGGGTTTCCTGGCTCGGATGGGAGAGTACAACGATGACGTGGTGGCTCTTGTCTCATTCCCAGGCGATATTCTAATGCGCATGTTAAAGATGCTTATTCTTCCTCTTATTATTTCATCCATGGTATCAGGTAAGCTTTTGTAGTGATGTAGACTACTAGGAGGTGCTGTAATGTGACAATCTACCTAAATATATATCTAGAAATCCTTTATCAATTTACATGTGTACAATATTTACTGTCCTGAATTCTTAGTGGTAGTACATTGCTAATTAAACCCTAGTAACAAGAACAATTAAATATTTCACTTACCCAATAACCCACATGTATGAGACTTGCGGAGACAAATTTCTTTTTCTAATCTCACATTTATTTTATCAAAAACACATTTTCTGGATTAAATATATAACACTTATCACACAGCACATAAAATATCAAAATATCATAACTTAGAACACAAAACGTGAGAACCTAAAAATGGAACAGTGGACGAATGCCGAAAAAGTGTCTATCATCGGACAAATTACAATCTACATATATACAGTCGAAATTTTCTCATGCTAATTACGTGCAGTTCACACATCCGTATTACACAGGCGCAAGCTCTTTTTTTTTTCACTTTACATTTTATTAACACACTGAAAAGCACCACGTGGAGACCGCTGACAATGCACTTTCTTGCGTCGAATATATATTGACACTTTACTTGAGATGTTTTAGAATGTTAGCATAGATTGAATTTCAACTAAGCATTTTCATCTAAATATTGCATCTTTTAGCTCTGCTTCCTTTTATGCAGATGAACGACGACACTCCATGTGCGAATATGCAAGAACGATGAAACTCCATCAGCGAGATATGCAGGGGCAAAGCCTCGCGCATCGTGCGGTCTCGCAGATGGCCAAGCAAGAGCAGGTAGGACACGGGCGAAAAAAAAGGAAGGAACTAGTCTGACCTGTGCATAAATATACACGTTCAGTTCCGCGATTAAGATTAATTTTGCCAGGATGACGAACTGCGTAGTGTGAGATATTTCTATTCTCACAGCTTTTATGCTTCAATCATTGCTATGAACAAGAACAAATTCTCTCAAGACAATTTACGTATACTGAAAGATATCTTTCGCTACGTTTCATCTATTTTGACGGATCATTTTCAGCAGTTAATCAGCAAAATTATCTGGTAATAAATAAAGCAGTAATCTCGCAATAGAATGCTTATTCCTTCGATCAATTTCAGAAGCACTTTTCTAGAGTATGTTGGTTAATATGAATTATTTCATGGATTTTGAAATGTTACATACTCAAATTACATTATAATCCACAATGGCATGACATTATTTTACACCAGGTTTTTAAAGAGCGAAGCATAGAATTTAAAGTGACCACGATATTTATTCTTTGTAAAGCATATTACATGTTATTGTTTAAAATTTGTATCTGCGATGGCAGACGTTTGGGTGATAAACACTTGTCCGACAAGAATATTTAAATTTTTTTAAACTGATATCCGTATTCGTTCGATTATGCGTATTTTAGATTCTTTTAGCGCTCCACGAAACATTTTATTAATAAAATTTTGCAAATCCAGTTTAAAATATAAGAGGTTTTTGCGCTGGATTGAAGTTCTTGAAATTCGGTAGCAGACACTTAGCCGACAAGACATTTAGCCGATAGGGGCACTTAGCCGACAGGACATTTAGCCGACACGGACATTTAGCCGACGAGGACACTTAGCCAACAAAACATTTAACCGACAGTGAGTCTTGCTCTTCCCAATGCTTTCAGGTTTCTAATACTTTCACATTTTATTCCTACTTCGCTTCAAGAGATTATGCTACATTCATTCCCTTATAAAGTCGTTTTGCTTCTTCCCTAATAAAATTTCCTTTTCCTGTCAGGAAGTAGCGTGATTCGCCCTACTCCTCGCCGCACTGGATTTTTTTTTTTTTTTTTTTCCCTGAAATGCCATTTACATCCCAGAATGCTATTTACAGGTTAGGCATCGTATATTTATTAATCTGAGATAGGGCTCGGCCCAGGAATTCATGCCTCGTTTCCTGCGACCACCTAACAGAAGTGGGTTGGGTTTTGTTTGGTTTATGTAATTACGCCAAAACCAGAGGGCTATCTGCCTAAGGGTAGGAATACCTTCGTAGAGGACTTTGTAAGGAAAACTGGCTCGTATACATGTTACAAATGGAGTAAACCACGAAAACACCTATGCAGCCTGTTCGTTCGCTCGATTCGAAATTTGGACCGAACTACCAGTGCTCGGCAACTTTACTGCTCGGCCGTTGCTGGGCCTAACAGAAAGAGAGTGAACGCTTTGTACTTGATATATTACCAGTCTGTTCCAACAAAAATTGTTTTTTTAGGCTAGACCTTTATAAATGCGACTTATTTGAATAGAAATCTACGCCGGAAATTTTAAAAATACAGGAGCAAGCGCATTAATAAATAGATATCTCGTAATTGTACGCTTTTGATTTTCGGGAGAAATCGAGAAAATTATTGAATTGCTGATTAAAAAGCTTATAAAAGCTAGAGAAAAGACATCTCAGCTCAGTTGTTTTAAGAGGTTTTAGGAGACTGCTGTTGTTTACTGTAGCGAATTCGCGGTGAAATCGGATTAGCTTTCTTTATTTTGAATTAAGTTCTGTTGAACGTTTCAGTAGTTTAAAAGATTACTGTCACATATTGCAATATTGTGCGCATATCTGTGGAAATTTAAGCATTTTGTTTTAGTTATTCTGATAATAATAAGTTTTATTTACTTTTTATCGGACTTGTGCATTGAATTTATTACGAACCCGTACGCACGCAACAGTATTTTAATTGTTATATATCAGTATTGTACACTCACACTCTCGTCTAGAAACTGTTTTTGGCAAATAAGGCATTTGTTTTACTCTCAGTAATTGTAATTGCTATTCTGTCATTAATGTCTTTGTAATCACGGCTGTGTTTTTGTTCAAGTAATCTTCAACGGCTAAGAGCTTCAGGTGTTACTCTCGATCGGACTCTCTATGTGCTTTCGTTGTTTATCAGACTTTGCTACCCACGCTGCATATTTTATTATGAACTATGTATTCATTCTTCTAAAGAATTATTCGGAACTCAAAACAGAACAGAAAATCGGCACCGCATTACACCGGGTTAGCGATCACACGCGGGAACCCATCACAGCGTACCTCTCATGTTTGCCTGAGCCGAGAATTTTTGCAGATCCCATATTAAAATGTAACTAAGTGACTGTCGTACTTGGCTAAAAAAAAATTCTTTTTTTCCTTTCGAAAATTAATTCATATTCCCTGACAAGAAATTTCAACGCTTTTTCAATTTGGCCAATATATACCAAACAAAACGATATATATCAAACTACGCTAAATTGCATAAGATCTACTAAAAGAACATCTGGGATCTTTAAGAATCGAAAATTGAATCTTACTGATAGGTGAAAAAAATGACTTAAATATTGAACTTATGGAGAAGTCGAGAAATTTTGTAATTGATAGTAAGTTTAATAATTATTGGGTACGTGTCAGGTAAACGTCACTGTCGGCGTAACTAAACGTCACTGACTAAATGTCGTGACAGATAAATGTCCCGTATCTAAACGTCCTGACGGCTAACTCTCTGTGTCGGCTGAATGTCCTGTCGGCTAAGTGTCCTTGTCGGCTAACTGTCCGTGTCGGCTAAATGACCTGCTGGCTAAGTGTCCGTGTCGGCTAAATGTCCTGTCGGCTAAGTGTCCGTGTCAGTTAAATGCTCTGTCGGTTAAGTGTCTTATCGGCTAAGTGTCACGGACCACTTGAAAGTATCCTATGATTCAGAAAAAATTTATTTGATTTAAATCTCTATTTAGAACATTTAGGTATCCATAGCTTATGCAGCGTTCTGACAGGACATGCATATTTCGAATCTCTAGGATTCAAATGTCAAATATTTTAGCTTAGAATACCAATTTTAATTTACTGTTGATTATGAAAAATATTTTGTTTTCTTGAATGACGGTTCCTCAGATGATTTTTCTCAATGTTTCTTTAAAAAAATAAGGTGTCATCAAATATTTTCTGTAAACATGATTTTTACTAAATAATCTACCGAACTCAAATAATCACAGTTTTGGCGAGAAACTATAGTAATTTTCAGATTCAAATCCTGATTAGTAATTTACTGAGTCCCATTTTCTTGCAAATAAAAAGTATTTTCTTTGATACTCTTTTAAAAGCATTGTTCCTTAAATTTTGTAAATTAAACTTATTATGCCAACATGCCAAGGTTAATCATCTAAACCTGTTATTTTAGAATAATCCTATTGATTTTTTTCCGGAGGAAAAAACAACTAAATCTAATTTACAATCAGATAACCAAAAACCTAGTATAAAAAGAATGCTCTAAACTTACTTACTAATCTTTGTCTTGCCTGTATTTTTTACTTATTTTCCCTTCCATATATTATTTATACAATGTACGTATTTTACATTATTAATACAATTCTATAAAATAGATCATTTTGTCATTATTTCTGTTGAAAAGAGAAAATTACAGGACTACAGACATTTTAGAAATAGGGATAATAAATGCTTTGAATTTTAAAATAATATCTCATTAAAGACTATTATCCTTTATAAAGCATTATTTGTTTATATAAACTATACTTAATTTACCCCATTATACTTATTTTCAATGTATTTGTATATGTTTGATTTACTAATATTTGTTTGAATTGATTTCGATAATTTTTTTTAATCCTTTTCCTTATCAATGATGAGTTTTACTAATTATCCTTTCAACATCAATGCTTAGAAGCAAAATATTTTGCATTTTGTTCTTCAAATGAACTCGAATGGGATTGTTTGCTACACACCCACCGTATAGCCCCGATATCGCTCCTTCGGACTCCCACATTTTGTCAAACCTGCAGCTACATTTTGCTGGTGTTGTCTTCCATTCTGAACAAGACGACAGAAATGAGTTTGATCTGTTTTCGGACTAGCAGCCACCAATTTGCTGGTCCGAAGACTTTGAAAAACTAACCAAACGTTGACAGAAAGTCACAGATGTGGGTGATGATTATTACCCACACTGCTTTTATGTTTCTTTTTTCGTAGCTTTAATAAGAGCGTTTTTTTGGCGGAAAACTTTCATTACAACCAGATATAAAATACTTTGAAGAGTTTACTTGTAAAAAACATGTTTATCCGCTTCATATATTTGATTTTAATTTGAACCATTAAAGTATGAAATTATACTTTAATGCCATTCTTGAAATGTGACTGAGTTGCTATTACTGCGTTAAATAACTTTAAATATTATTTTTGGAATTAAATATAACATTTATATGATTATTTCCGAATTCCTTTTTAAGCGAGCGTAAAATGGTGACTTAAATTGCTCCTCTTCTTTTGCTTTGCTATTGAATATAGCCAAAACCATATCTATGTTCGGTTAAGATCCATATTTTCATAATGACTGAAATCTCTGCGGTTTTGCTGTGAATTTCAACAAAAGAAAAGTTCACAACTTTGAAAATACTAGTTTTAATAACAAAAGATCTATACAGTAATGTCAAGAACACCTCCAAAATTTTGAAATCTGTCATTTTTACATGATACCCAATTTCCTTGTATTTGTGATTTCACAGAAACTAAACTAACATACGTCTACGCCAGCTTGCTCATTTTCCAAAAATATGCTTTAGATAACGACTTTTCTAAAAGACAGATTCCCCCTAGTTTGATAATAATGCTCACATATTCTTGAATGACCACTCCATAACAGTATGTGCTTTTCATTATGATATAGGTTAATATCTGATGTGGGCATCATATGCCTTTTACGGCCTATCAAACTACACAAATTTTTGTTGCACTTCATTTAAATTTATTTCCTAGAACTTCATTAGAGATATATTTCTAATTCAATCAATGAACTTCTCATTTTGGCGGCAAGGCAAAAATACATAAAAACTCAATCTTCATTAAAAATTATAAAATACAGAAAAACCTAAAATAAAAAATACAATTAAAAAGTGTTAAAAAAACAAGTTTTACAATTAAGATTAGAGTTTCTACGCTAAAACAAACAATTCGGCCAGCGGGCAAGAAGACAAAATTTTCGGTGCACAAAAATGAAACTTAAGATTTGGTCACACTGGCTAAAAAGGCACTTAAGTGGGTAAACCAACTCACTTCATTCACTATTTTACTAAGAGTTTCAAATGTAAACAAATATACATCTCGTTAAACCATTTAAACTTTCAAAATGTTGGTAATTGTATAATTATTGCATGCAGATTAATTAAAGGCAAAAAATCTTAACCGGTACATAGGAACAACATAATTCGCTAAAAATGTCCATTATACTAATATATAAGAATACACAAAGACTGAGCTCACTGAGCAGGTAACAGCCGATTGCGCTGATCCAACTGAGCAGTTGATGCTGCCGATTACAACGAAAAAGGGAGGTGAACAACTACAAGTCATACCAGTCGTATACACAAAACTTAAAGGTTCTACAGATATTCGTTTTTGAGTTATGTGAGATACATACATACATACGTAGATACGTACACACAGACGTCACGAAAAAAATCTTCTGAATACATTCATTTTAAATCCATTTTGCGATCCGTATTGGAAAAACGAATTCTTTATTCTGACCTTACGTACAGATGTCACAAACCCATCGTTCAAATGAATCAAGAGCAGTCAAAATGAACATTGAACATTTTCGTTGAAATATGATACACAAAACTTTTCGCGATTACAATACTTCCTTTATTTCGTACAACGGAAATTTTGCCCGACATCTGAGGCTGGAAATGAGTTAATTTACTTACCACAAAGTGGCCCTCGTTATAATGGGATGCCATGCACATCGATAATATTCTCTGTGATATTTTCTATATATTTTAAATTTAAAACTACAAAACCGTTTATTGCTGTGCTCTTTGACGTTCAGAAAGAACTTATGCTTTAAAAATTCAAAATTTAGCTTCCGCAAATACATCGTTTTTATACATACAGTAATTCATATTTTCCTTTGCATTCTCACTATTTCTTCTGTCTTTTGTGTTAGACTAGACATGGTCGTTTTGACATGTAAAATACTGTTTGCAGTTTACGTTGGAAATAAGATAATGTTGAGCATAACGAATGTTATATTATTTAAATGTTATTTATTAAATTTTCATGAATACTATATGTAAAATAATATTTTATAGCAGGGTGGAATTGGTAGTATTAATTTTGATTACCTGAAGGATGTTTTTGAAAATGAAACTTTGAGTGATCTTTTTTACATAATTTTAAATTATTTAAATGGACAGTCATTGAAGCATAAGTGTTAACGATCGGACAGGAGCTCTGTGGATTTTTTTGGCTTTTACATAATTGTAATTCTTTATTTTTATAATGTAAATAATAAAACCTTAAGGCATTTTAGCAGTAAAGTTTTTTATTATAATAACAACACACATACCTTCAGTATAATGTTAGTTTTAAGGGAAAAGAATAAAATAATTAAGGAACTAACAACAGTTAGATTTATGATATTTTGCATATAGTATGCATTTCTATGTGTGCGACGTATATCATGAAAAAGAAAAGAAGGAAAATATTTGCACTGTATCTCCATAGCAGTTTCTCTTTCTCTTAAAATTCTAGGCTATAACCTAAAAAATCTGCTTTTTGATATAAAAAAATCTATTTTGCATTTTTTTCTTAATATAATTCTTTTCAAGTTTTTGATAATACGGATAGGGTATTATGAGATATATATTCAGAGGGGAATAATGAATTGTATAACTTAAACTATATTTATGAAACATGGTTTTGAATTCCTAATGAAATTCACGTTTCCGTTATCACTTAGTATTGTTCATCATGTTTCGTGCAATAATTTATTACTTTTTTTTACATCAAGTATGGAAAATACTAGAAGTTTCATTATTTTATCCAGAAATCAATTTATTTTTTCAGTTCTTGTTGTTTACCAGTCGGAGGATTTTTGAAAAAATTCCATTTCGTTGATCATCCTTTTTATTATTTAGATATTAGTTATAAAACTATATATGTGTAAAGTTTTGATTTTACAATTGCTATTTAAATTATCCATTCATATTTAAACAGCACAATAGTACTAATTGCTTTGAAATTATATGTTCATGTCTATCACCGCTATTTAAAGGCATTTATTATTTTATGCTTATTACAAAAGCTAACGCTTCTAAAATTTAGATGTGCTAAATTTGAAAAGCACGTGTGGCAAAAATTAGCATTTTTTAATGGTAGAACGCGCATGGAGTTATATACGATTATCAACTAGTCTTACTAGGACGAGGCTGGAAAGCTTACCAGCGAAATGGCTTCAAACGGTCGGACAATGAGAAATCGTGATTAGCTGCTCCATCACTTCTACATTCAAGTTCATTACAGCCCAGTAGATCAGCTTGCACCAAGCCTAACCCCATCTGACATTTCCTTGTAGAAGTTTGTTGAAGATAACTGACATTACATTAATGCATATTTAGAAAAACTTATAGCCACAATTTATTCTTTAATTTCAGAAAAGGACGTAGTTTCTGAACACTTGTATTAAGGCAAAATAATACCTGGAAACTTTGTCTCAAATTTATTAGTAAAACTAGCATTGAACAGCGTAAGACATTTACAAACTTTCTGAGTTATGTGTCTAGGCTATGTGCGCAACACTAGTAAATTGTGGTAAGTGCTGGAAAACTTGATCCGCAATTAGTGCGGCATGATAAATGATTTTCAGCTTGTGGATTAAGGCAAGATAAGGGCTCTATATAGCCTGCAAGTGATATTTGGAAGAATTTGATATCTACATAATCTTGCTGAATTTTGTGTTTTGAGGACCTGAATATTTTTTTAGTTATGATAAGATCAGAATGTAGGAAAATTTGTCTTAAACTCGAAACGGAAGGCTTTGGATATTTAACCTTTTTTAGCCTTAACTGACTAATATATTTCCCTTTTTGTCAATTTCTACGAACAAGACTATAAAAATTTCAAAGAAAATATTTTACATCACGATGTTTACTTTACTCTCAGGTCTTGCTCAGCTGGATCCTAAATCCAGCGGTAAAATGGGTGCTAGAGCGCTGGCTTACTACTTCTCAACTACCATTCTGGCTGCAGTTGTGGGCATCGTGCTGGTTATTATCATCCATCCTGGCGATCCTTCCATCAAGGAAGAAGTTGGTACTGGAACTGAAGAAAAGACGGTTTCTACCCTTGACGCCTTCCTAGATCTCATAAGGTGACTTTTTTTTTGTTTATTTTTTATTTATATAGGAAGTTATTAAATATTTGAATTATATTATGTTGCATATTCGATGCTGCTTTAGCCTCTTTCATGACAAAATGTTTTGTTTGCCGTTGTTTTTTTTTCAGCTGATGTACTATACTCAGAGAATTTCAGAAATTTCAACTAAACAACTCTTAAATTACTCTGGGGACAATTTGTAACAACATTAATGTTGAGTTCGATTTTTGAGCTGTTTTAATAAAAGTTAAATAAGCTTGATGATTTCAGAACTGTAGTTAGTTGTCTTCTACCACATTAAGTTTTTTCTCTACACCTTATGTGAATGTTACCACTCTCCGATGCATCGAACGTAGATCATAGGAAGTAAAATTTTTCTCCTGTTGGCTGCCATAAACCCTCCTATTAGCGCCTGTTGGATTACGCAATAGAAGACCAGCGACAGGTTCATATTTGTCTACACTAGCTCAGTTACGCCTGAGATATTGTAGGGAGATGTTGCGTGTCGCTCTGATAAAATGAAGCGCATTCCGACTTGAAGTATGAAGACTTGTTTGTATACAAGGTTAGCAGTTTGTAGTTTTTACTTTTATCTGAACTGAAATTTTTCCTTATGTTTGCTTATGTTAGTTCGCATCGTAAGTGTTTAAATAGCCCCATTTCGTTTTGTTATACACTCATGTCCATAAATTAAGGATAATTCGGAGTCACGCAGAAATCGAACTCTAAAATAAATATATCCTCTGTAAAATCACTACACACATCTTCAAGAATCATATGCGAATTTCAGGAAGTAACCAGATGACACCGATGGTACGTCACAATGACGAGAGTGTAAGAGAGTGATATATAAGGAGTACAGGCAAAGAAGTAAAATTGTTCGCAGGCGCTTTATAAGCATTTCAGTGCAATAGCCGAATAGTTATGACACAAAGGACGCATTTGAATGATTTTTTACTTGGTAGAATTATCGGCCGTCTGGAATGTGGACGTACCCAATTGGAAGTATCAGACGAACTTGGAATTGCCAAGAGTGTCATCACCAGGCTTTGGCAACGATTCCGAGATGATGGTAATGTGAGTAGACGTTACAGCACAGATCGCCCGTTACAACGCCGAATGAGGACCGGTATTTGGCAGTTACTACCGAAAGAAACAAGCGGAGCATAGCCTCAGACCTGTCTCGTCAGCTCTCTTCAGCCACTGGTACGACAATTTCAAGGCAGACCGTGTACAGACGCTTAGGGAACATTGGTCTATATGCTCGTAGACCTGTCAGATGCGTTCCAATTACTGCAACTAATTGTCGCCTGCGGTTAGCCTGGAGTAGAGAGCATGCATTGTGGATACCGCAACAGTGGGCTTGTGTGATGTTTTTCGACGAGTCCAGGTTTAGCTTGCAGTCTGTTTCTCGCCGGACTTTCATATGGAGAGCTCCAGGTACCCGTTACCACCAAGAAAACATCAGTGAACGACACCGTTACGGTGGAGTCTTGTTTGGGATGGAATTATTCTGGGTTCCAGAACTGACCTGTATGTTCAAATTGGAACCATGACAAGCCAAATCTATCGGTACGTCATTCTAGAACAACATGTACGTTTGTTTCGGGGCGCCATGGGCGCACAATTTGTGTTTATGGATGACAACGCCCGTCCTCACCGTGCAAACATCGTAAGCGAATGCCTTCATTCGGAGGATATCACCCGTATGGACTGGCCAGCATTCTCATCGGACTTGAATCCAGTAGAGCACGTGTGGAACATGCTTGGCCGACGAGTTGCAGCACGTCAACCTCCTCCTACATGTCTACCGGAACTTCGGAGAGCATTGCGTTTTGATTGGTGTAATATCCCCCAAGATCAGATCGATAATTTGATACTCAGCATGCCTAGGCGTTGTGCGGACTGTATTACATCGTCTGGGAGACATACAATGTATTAACAATCATTGTTTTTTTGTAAATAGGTTTTTTTTTGTAATTTTCTCCAGGGAGAAAAAATCGCTAATTTTTTTAATAATATCAAACATATAGCATCTTTTTTTCCTCTTTACATTTTGTTTAATAAATAAGCTTTACAAATAAATTTGTTTTGCTTCTAACTCTTCCTTTGCCTGATTTTGCATTATCCTTAATTTATGGACATGAGTGTATAAGCGGTAAATTTACGATTCCCAATCTAAGGACAAACACTAGTACATTTGTAAGGCAAGCCTATTTTGCCTATTTTAAAGTCAAAATTGGTGATCAAGATAAATCATGGGCCCCTCATAAAGTGGACAAGCAGTGTGTCGAGAGTTTACGGATGTGTATGAAGGGAACACGTTCTAGATTTCCATTTGAAATACTTATGATTTGGTGAAAACCAAAAGATCTTTCAAGTGATTGTTACTTTTGTATAGTGAACGTCAGGATATAAGAAGAAAAACAAATGTAAAATAGAGTATTCTTATTTACCATCAGCTATACGCCCAGTGTCTCACTCAACTAAAATCCCAGTGTCTGTTTTGAACGAATTACCCTCATTTTGGAAATACAGGAATATGATCATTATTGGTGAATATAGAATTGACCCCAATGACGAAGATTTTGAATCTGAAGATGATTGGTAAGGAATCTGACCAGCACGAGTTAAATGATTTGGAACATTTGGGACTATCCAAAAAGGCTTCAGAGCTGTTAGCATGAAGGCTAGACGAGAAAAATCTTGCTTAAAAATAGGAGCTAATTTTTCTACTTTCGATTAAGAGAAAGTGTTTCTGAAGTACTTTCAAAGTGATGATGGATTTGTGTATTGCCATAATGTTTTAATAGAGGTGTTGGGAATTTCAGCTTATAAAGCAACTCAAAGACGATTGTTCATCGATAACTCAAAGTGAAGTTTGAAGTGTATTCTCCTCCACAATGAAAATATATTTGGTGAAGTCCCAATAGGCCATTCCATTTGTTTGTGTGAAGGATATAAAGAAATAAAGAGTGTCATTGATGTGTCGCAATATCACTTGGCCAGCAACGATGATATACCAAGTATCTTTGTTTTTTGTGATGTGGGACAACAAAGCTCGTGAGAAGCATTGCGTGCTGTCGAATTAGCGATATGTCCTGAGAACTGGTGATGCAAACATCTACATCAGCCACTTGTCGACAGAAAAGAACATTATGTTTCAACCTCACCATATAAAACTGGATCTCATAGAGCAATTTTTAAAGTTTTGCCAATTAAAGGAGACTGTTTCAAAGTATCTCATTTTGCAAACCCTAACCTGTCATTTGGAAAGATAAAGGCCGGTGTGTTTGATGGTCTGCGGATTCGGCAGTTCCTTAAATATGAAGATTTCATTGGAACAAATACAGAAATTCAAAAGAATGCTTAGTTGGGATCTAAAAACATTTTCAGAGATTTTCTTGGAAATAAAGAAGCACAGAATTCAGTGAAATTCTTCAGCAACTTTTGGAGAGTTTCAGAATGTTTGGGTGCTACATGAGCATTAAAAAGCATTTTTTACATAGCCGTCTTGATAACTTCCCGAAAAATCATGTTGTAGTCAGTGATGAGTAAAGTGAGTGATTCCACCAAGATTTAAAAGTCATGGAAGCACTGTGCTAAGGTAGATGGTATGTACGTATGATGGCTGATTATTGTTGAAGCATCAAGAGAAAATCTCCACAGATTACATACTCCAGAAAAAGCCATAAGCGAAATTTTTACCTTAATATGTGTTTTACCGTTTGGTAAAAAAAAATGTAGTATTTGTATGAACAATATTTAACTTACAGTAGCTATAGATAGCTCTTGTGTTATAATATATGATGTGTTGCGGTGCTAAATGTAAAAATGAAATAGAATTAAGTGAGGTGAATTAGAATTACTCGAGCACCAAAAATAGTCACTTGGCGTTTTTTGAATTAAAGGATTAGCAAATGTAAATCAAATGAATTGCTTACTTAGTAAATCGCGTTGTGTAGCAATAACCCACAAATACTTACTAACGTGCAAATCAAACTGTGTCATCTAGAAGGAAATATGAAATCACAGTACTTACCCCAAAGTGTGATAACTGTATGTTACCAAATCAATTATATTTTATTCTTCATCTTTGATATTGAAATAAGCATTAATATAAATATTTTTATCGACCAGACAGACGAATAAATTTGAACATCAAGCACGAGTGATGCGCATCGCCAGAATTAACGTAGCACAGAGAATAAAGTCAATCTTTCTCCATCAGCTCGTAACAAAGTCTTGGTGTAAAAGGAACAATCGAATTTTGATGGCAGTCATTAAGCGTATTCGATTAATAATGGTATTTCTGCTTTTTCTTCTTTAATTCAGGAAGTTTTAGATTTCATAAACACGTGCGCGCGAAGAGTTCTCAAAATAAGGAAGAAGCTGAACAAAAATTATTTTCTGCAACAATGTACAGGAAATAGGAGTAATTATTTTCTTGAATCTTCATGTAAAAATCTCACCAAAAAAATTATCATGTATAGCAAACAGCATCGAAGGAAGCAAATAGAAGCAGGAAAATGGCACATCGCATCGGCCAGGGAGAGGACAGACCGAAGCCTACCCTAACGTCAGCAGCAGAAGAGCGAGAAACCGGTTTGTTGCAATCTTTATCGTTGTTGTCCTTGAGCGGTTGCGGATAGCACACCTGACGCTGAATAATGTGGAGGCTTGCTTGCATACCTTGTATGAATAAAACTATTCTTTATGAACAACAGATTTGTTACTTTTTTTCCTTTACTATCATTTAATGCATATTTTGTATGACTTTTGAAACAAAAAGAAGGTATTCTATAGGTATATTTAAAACGTTGACGTGATAGACAAAAACTGAGGTTATTTTCGGATTTAAAGGCCAAAAGTTAGTCAAAAACAGGTGACAGATCTAAGACAATAAAACCACTGTTCCCTAGTGTTATTGATCATTCTTTACCCAGAGTTCTAAATTCAGAATGAATCAAATAAGAATAATTTTGAATGGGTAATTTGGGTCACATGATATATTTAAAAAAGTGAACTATAAATTTTTATTCATATCTTATAAAGTATCGATGAGAAAATATTTTTCATTAATAATTTAGTTAAAAAAGAGGAAGGGATAAAAGAATCCTTATACGATTAAAGTTATTCGTGATACGATTTGTTAAAATAATACCAATATTGATGTAGCGAGCCATATTAAGTTTCCCAACGAAATTTTAAAGCATACCTTTAAAGTCAGAAGAAAAATTGCAGAATAAACATTGACATCAATATGCTTTTTCCAGAAATGCTAAAACTTGGAACTTTGTATTCATTAAAAACTTATTTTTATTTGCAAACCATCTTTCACCAAGTAAAAAAACCTTCGTTGAGATAAAGAACAACTTACAAATTGGAACTTCTTTTCTAAAAAGCCCACATAAAAATTTAAATAGTCTATATTTTTAGTAAAATGGTTACACATGATAAGAAATTTTTTTTATGTGAAAGTCTGTTTATTAATCTGGAACTGTGAGTCTAGCAGTAGTTATTCCAAGAAATATTTAATTGTTCACTTGTTCTGAAATTTGAAATGTCTTTTATGACACTGAATTTTAAAGTTACTAAATGCAATTTATTTACCTTGTAATAAGTTGTAAAGTAGTATTTAATACAGAAATATTTTCCTCTTCAGGAATATGTTCCCCGAGAACTTATTGCAAGCCTGTTTCCAGCAAGTTGAGACGAGTTATTCTAAAGAGAAGCCTAAAATACTGAAAGTGACGGGTCTAAACGATTCTGTGGGTATTGGAGAAATTCTCAATGAAACTCAATACATCACCAAAAGGACGCTCACATATAAAGACGGAACAAATGTTTTAGGTAACTATTTGAAGAATTTATTTCCCTTTTATATTTCGTTATGGATTCCATATGCATTTTAATAAAGTGAAAATTAATTATCTACGTGATTGTAAAATCACCAGAGTTAAAGCAACGGAAGGTTTTCAACAAAATCGGGTATTACATCTTGCACAATTTTTAAATATTGTGCTGTCGTTAATGTACCTAAGTAAAACATTGAGCCTGTTACATGTTAGTCTGTTATTGTCAGTTCCACACCAGCCATTAATCTAGAAATGTATCACATGTCGAACGTTGGCAGAGCATGATTCCATTTTCCAGCGTCCAGTCACGGACGTTCTGTCTGTTGTACATTTCTTTCCGCGAAAAAGAATCCTCATCCGTCCATACTATATCTACCAAGAATGTTGCCTGGACCTCTATCTGTTTCATGATGAAGTTGCAACAGGCGAAACGTCTCTCGGCATCCCCGTGCAGTAATGCTTCATGAGGTGTTGGCTGGTTTGGATGAGTATCTAATTCGTTTAGGATTTTCCAAAAGTGGCTTTTTGAGAGGCCATAGTCATCCCTTATCTCTCTTTCTCTTGTGCAGTTGTTCATTTATGAAAAGGCATATGATAATGCATCTTCTGGTTGTAGGTTCCACGTTACCTTAGGTGATCTGCTGGATCGAAGTCGACTAGTTATACAGCCTATCTCTCTTAAACGTTTCACACTATGTAGGATGGTTTTGTGTGAAGCATGCGGGTTTCCTGGAAAAAATTGCCGATAAAGCCGCGCTGCCGATCGTGTCTTGCGCTCACATTCACCTAAATTTAGAACCATCTCACAAGAATCATTTTTTGGAAATTGCTACATGACTATGAGTAAATCCCGAGTTTGTATCTCTTTTATAGCTGTCGGAGGTGAACAGGTGTGACCTTTTATATACTGTTTGCATTATGTACAAATTTCGCACTCCATGCTCAAGCTGCGTTGAGGTGATGCTTTTTGCGGCAAGAATCGGCACTATTTGCTTTTTGCCTACTCTGTATATACAATCAGTACAAGGATGTACCCCACGGGCCTTTAACCACAGTCCTCTCGATTGTGAATTACAAGTGAATTACTATGAGGCGATGAGGGCTCATTTTTCGTCCGCAGGAGATAAACTTTCTTACTTTCAATCAAGTTTCTTTACGCCACAAATTTTTGGAAATCTCTAAAAAACAAATACAGGTTTCCGGTATTCTGCTTTTAAAAATTCATCTCATTAATGATGCTCTACAACTTTGTAATTCAATTTTTTGCTTCTATCTCGTACCGTTTTCGAGACACAAACTCGAACGTTTTCCATTAGACGGCGCAGTAAGCGGTCTCATCTAGTAGCGCGTAGCCGCTTTACTATATGTAGACACCACTTTTATAACTATATTTGAAGCCTTTCAGCAATTAAACGTAGGTACCTGACTTTAGTGGGTACCCTGTATATTGCTATCATACACTAGTTAAATTGTGTCACATAGACTGCGACATGGCAACACTAAAGGTTGAATTCGCTCAAATTAATTTTTGCGTATATCCTTGCTTGACATTTAAATTGAAGCGACAGTATTTCGGAATCTGTATCATATTCATATCTGCAGCAGGAATAAATAAAAATGACTGAGTTTCATTCATTTTTAACAGTTTTCAACAGTTGTGTGAGCTTGGAAAACGAACATAGTTGCTAAAATACGATAGAAACGTCTTTAGTGGAATCTGTCCAGGTTTTTTAAGCCATGTTAATTAAGTTTCGTTGCTATGCTGTTTACACAATCTCCTGAGCTTTTCTATTACACGAGAGTAAGATTTTTAATTATTTTCCGTGTGACTTAAATAAAAGCTAGTCTCGAGTGTTTTGCCATTAGATGTAACGTAAGAACCTTAATAAACTTCACAAATTGTATCTATATTATTTAACAAATTTAGCAATTAAAGAGCAATAAATTTTCTTCTTGATATTCAAAAGCAATAAATTTACTTCTCGATATTCAAAATCTTTATATGACTTTTACGTCTTGGTTCTTCGAAGAGCAAAACATTATCTGTGCTGTTTTGTCAAATTCATACAGGGGAATAGAATAAAAACAAACAGATATAAGTAGCTGTAATACCATCTTTCAAGTGGAACCTGAGGAAAGAAACAGTCTTATCGCATATATATGCTCTAGAAATTGAAACTATTCATTAAAATTGACGGCCTCGTAAATGCGGTATACTTTAAGGTGTTATCTAATTTACAAAGTAAAACGATTTGTTGATAATTTCGATAGAAAAAAAGCAAACGGTTACTAGACGAGTATGTCGATTGGAAGTTTTATTAATAATTCGTCTTGTGCAATCAGAACGTAACAAAAGAAAGGTACTCTTGGATAAACTATTGGTAATTATCACAATATTATTTTTCTAAATGAAGCCTATATTCCAATAAGAATACATAGTAATATTAAGATTACAATGTGTAACGTATATTAAGCTGATGTCTGACGGACACGTCACCCTAAATCAATTACATTATAAAATACCAAACGGGAACCTCACACTAATGACTCTTAACCGCAGCTCCTAATAGGGACAACGGAGGAACAGAAGAGAAGGGGGCAACAAAAGACTCAGATTTAATTTGTTTTCTTGGATAATCTCTACCACTGTACCAAAAACTAAAGAAAATCCTGAGCATCAACATTCCGAGTTATTTGGCTTAGAAAAAGCTAATTTAATCTTCATGATTGTCATGTTTATTACAGCTATGTTATTTAGCTATATCTACTAGATGACGCAAAAGGTACATTGTACCTTTTTGGCCTGTGTTACTTTTACTCTCTCTCAGAGGAAAGGAAAGCGAAAGTAACGATTTCTTCAATGAATTCCTGCAAGTTATTTATACATGATATCATTTATACTTGTAGATACGATTAAATCAGTAGAGACAAAGTGTCCCAAAGGTCTCTTTCGAATGAGAAAAATGTTCATTTACTATTATTTATTTATAATTTAACTTCCAATACATATTTAAAAAATACTTTTCTTCTAAATGTCTTCAAGCTCGAATAAAATTTCGCCTATTATTATTGAGATACTTACTCCTACAATGGTTTTAAATTCTGCTGTTGTGTAGCCTTTAATTGCTGCATTGTTATTAATCAGTTAATATAAACTATTGATTAATAGTTATTAAAAATAAACATAAGATGTTCTCAAGGGAAGTAAAAAGAAAAGGGTTATTTATTAAGAAATCGGCGATCGTTTAATTGGTACATTCCCATTCCTTCAAACTAATTTACTTGCAAATCAAAATAAAGAGTGTGTAAATGGAAACGAATGTGAATTCGAGCACGTAATGTACTTGGTAAATTCAATGATTAAGCTTTGTAAGTTTTCTTTGATAATTTGACTAATCGACTAATTTTGGATGAAACAATGTGTATGTATAAGCTTGTATGATATATCGAAAACAAGACAGTTATTACTACAGATCAATTATCCTACTTTCATTTTGCAAGCTCGTTGGATATATGACGAGCTTTTCTGCTAACTATAATATTAATAGTAAACAAAAATTTCACAAAAATCATATTCTATTCAGTTTAAGACTTTAAATTAACACAATTATTATTAGTTTACACTGGCCAGATCTTCATGAAGTTAGCTTGTCGTAATGCATTCAAACTTCGTCTCTTAAAATTTTCTTTTTTAAATGAAACTAATATTTTGTGGAATTTTGGTCTTTTCTAGAGTCTGACTTTCTTTGGTAGCATAAAATAGTTCCAAACTCCGGATTATCGCTCGGTCTAAAACTAAATAGAGATCTAAGAAGGTTAAAATAACCTTTTCATTAAATCAGAACTTGAATACAAAACGCACTTCACATGCTTGACAAGATCAACCACACTTGTGGCGACATAACCTAAAGTAACAGTAATTCAAATCAGAACTAACCTAGTAGTCAAACATTGCTCAAGTGAATTTAAAACTAAATTGGTTCAGAACTGCTCACTGACGAAACAATTTAAACGACAGTTGCCATTACGCAAAGCCGCATAATATCAAACTTATCAGAGTTTTGGCGAAACCTGGTAAAGTGGCCTTGATAGGCATTAATACGCTCTGTCACACAATCCAAAACCCTCGAATAAATTCATCTACATTTCTGATGAGGAAACAGAAACGGAGAAGTGATAGTAAAAGCTGAAATTATAAATAGCTGATTAATACGAAAGAAAACAAATTGAAAGTTTTCAGATTTTAATGGTCACCCAAAAGAGTTTGCTATGGTGTTTACGCTCTCGCTGAGCTCGTAGTCTACCAGTCTGCTGTTACATTCACTCCTGCTAACATTTTTTCTTTTGTCTTTTTACCTTTACTATTAAGCTTCATTTACTTCGCACTTACGCCATATACAATTCAGCAGCAAAATTACAAAAAGTTTAAAAGCAACATAGCAGCTTATATTTAGAATTTCAGATGCAGTGTTAATTGTTGGCATACATTTTTCTATTTTTCAGTCTTATCTCAGTTCATCGTACGTTATAAATACTGAGTTTTCTTAGTAAAATAGCTGGCAATGTTTTTTTTTTTTTTTTTTTAAATTTTATTTTAGTGTGTGTCTCTTTTTGTTATTAAATTTGTGTGTAACTATTTTATTAAATAGCACGTTCTTCGTACTTAAGACGTATAAAATTCAATTCAACAGCAAAATCACAAAATATTTAAAAACAGCTTAACTTTAAAGCAGCCAATGCACAATCTCGTACGTTGGAGATAAAAAAATCATTATTCCATACAATGTTGCACTTCTCGCTTTCAAATTGTCGAGTTTGTTAATCAAAAATTCATTAAATATTTAAAAAAACTGAAATACAAAATTCGAAATTCAAAAGTCAGTTTTCCAGGTGCACATATTCGTGTGGGGGACTACTTTATTCAAAATTTTGGCGGTTCTAGGTACCGTCTTTTTTTATAGTGCGAGGAATGGAACATACATACAGATTCTTCATTATTTAATTTCTTTAAAAATAATATAGGGCTATAATAATTTGTGAAAACAATTTGAAAAGTGCTAGCCGTATATAGCGGGTGACGCAAAATCCTGTTCCAAGACTTCAACCCAAACGGGGTTAGCCCGTTTGGACGATTAATTACTGTTTCTTTCAGAATGAGATGGATGTGTTTCTTATGCACCAAAAATGTAATATAATAAATTATGATAAAACTGTATTTATTTTTATTTTGAATATTTAACCTGTATTTAAAACGTTTTCCCATTTCTTTACATATCTGTACTGAGACATGGTATTAATAAAACTGCTTAAAAATTATTGTGTAAAAATACGGTCATGTATTTTTTATTACGCAGGATTAATTGTATTCTGCATTGCTTTTGGTATCTTTGCCGGCAACATGGGACCAGACGGTCGCATTATGGTTCATTTCTTCGTCGTTCTCAATGAAATTGTTATGCGAATTGTCTACCTCATCATGTGGTAAGAAATGTCCTTTCATATTTTTTATATTTTATGAGATATACTACACTTTATTTTGCTTGCTTGGAATTTTTTTTCCTGCATTATTTAAAAACACGTGTGTCACTCAACTGTGCCATAGTTCTCTGAATGCGGGAGCATATAGAAGATTGTTCGCATTTTGTATGATGTCTTTGAGGTTGTTTTGATAGGTTAAACTAACCGCTCGAAATACCATTAAAGAGATGATTTTTATAACATAATATTATTTCAAAACAAATTCGTGTGTTCAGTGTCGTGCACTATTTTCCATTTGGAAAGAAACCTCTGGAAGTTTGAAAATGAACATCTAAACGATTCTCAGAGTGGGAGATACCGTACCCCGTTGGGCACTTATATAGTGGCCTAAAGAAGCAACAGCAGCTGCAAGTTATCCTGAGGGCGGGGTACGATATCTAACAAAAAATGTTACCAGCATTTCAAACCTCTGGAATTGGACCTCTAGTATGTCGATGCACCCGACTGACTGGCTTTGGGACCAACTTTCCTGTGCAATTTCAGAAGTACATCGATACTTAGAAGAATTTACTAAGTCAACACTTACTGAGAATTTACTGAGAAGATGAAATTTAAATTTATAACTGGAGATACCAACAGTTTGGACTTCAGAACTAGATACCTGAAATTTTATGGAATCTAGAACAGAAATTTCTCATAGCTTTCTCTTTTTCTTATTTAGTCCTGTTCTTGTTCAGTGCAGTAACAACCCCACTAACTAAAAGAAGAAATCTGCCGCAGAAGTGATTGCGGAGACAAGAATTTTTTTAGTGAAAAGGAAGCCGAATACAGTAATCGCAATTTATTGAACTCCCAGGTTAATAAACTCAGCCGCGTTCAACTTTCCTGGAATCAAAACGAAAAAAGGTATACTAATCAAAAGAAAAACAACCGTTTATTAAACTCATTTTCGCCGTTTATGAAACTCAGGTTGACAAAAAGCTGAATGTTTAGTGCAGAATATTTTATTTATCCCTACCAAAGCTTTCGTAGTTCATCCACAGAGTCCATTTTCGTAGTCCCTCCAACGTGAGTGTCTCCTCCTTCAAATAAAACTTCTGACCAGGGTAATATAAAACCTTTCAAAACTCAATACAAGAAATATATTTAAAAAATGGTTAAGAGAACTGAATTTTATTAATATGCAAAAACTTCGAACGAGATAGTCAATATCTCTGCTAGAAGCCATGCATACTATAGTCATTGCAGATGGTTAATATCTTAAAATTAATTTAAACTGTTTTCGAAAATGTAGGCTCGAAACGTCTAGCGTGCTGACTACTACACCACGAACGCATGCTGAGAAGGCGGGAGAAATACCTTATATACTTCTCCTTTTAACCGGCGACTGAGGATTAGGGGACCCAATCGCCAAGTCCTGGTGGTGGAGAATCATCATCCACCCTTTTTTTTTTTTTTTTTTTTTTTTCTAGTTCGGGTGCTACTTGTAGAGACATTATGATTTTTTTTCTTTTTTTGTGCTGAAGATGTGAAAAATGAGCAATGCCCTCACCGGTACTCGAACCACCGACCTCTCGAATACGCGTCGAGCGTGCTGACCACTACACCACGAAGGCATGCTAAGAAGGCGGGGAGAATTGCCTTACAACATAAATGTAAAAATATTTTATAAAAAAATTTTAAAAGAATGTGTACCTAGTTTAAATTTAGCATTAATTTATAATTATTATTTCAGGAATAATTATTGAATTAATTGTTATATATTATTTTACTTAAAAAGTTTAAAACTGATATCAAGATTTCAATATGCAAATCGCCATGCATTAAATTCAACCGCTCAATTAGCTCAAGTATATTTGTAACGGAAGTGATTTTAAAAACGGTGTCTACTGTACTAACTGTTGAAAGCTCATTAAGCTCATTATTTTCATTAAAATCATTTTGTTATTTTTTAGTTCGTATTCCTGGACTTTATATAATTTAGTTAAATACTTGCATTACTGCTTTTCACTCTTAATTTCATTAATTTTCAAATAGTGAAACCTTATCATTACCATATTCCATGCACGTTTTTTTTTTAAATACAAGTAGGTGTATGTTCCCACGAGGCATTGAATATTCTGTCATGTGTAAAGTGGGCGATAATCTCAAAAAGTTTGAGAAACACTGACTGGAATATAGATATGGAAAATCTATGTAAGTTTGCTAAAAACATGAAGAAGTGTGCTAACGAATATATTGAGAAGTCATTTCCAGCATATGCCGTAAGCAAGAAAAGTCTCAAAAATATGTAGACTTAATGTTTTAATGATGGGTTTAAATTTAAATTGATTACATCTATAATATGTTTTGGTGAATATTTAAAAACATTAATTTGAATTACTAAATTATGAAATACCAGGAGGTTCAATAAAGGTGTAGAAACGTGTAGAATAACTTATGATAAATACTGGCGTTAGAAAGAAAAACTTTAGTGATCAATTCTGATTTATTTTTTAAATTTTGATTGAAACACGTTTAAGACGATTATTTCTCTGATGCTGATGTGCCTGCTTTGTTTGTGTTTGAATATTTGTTTTCGCTTTGTTTGATGGTGCAAAGAGTAAAATTTTGAGATTTTTAATTTTTTCGTTAAACGAAGATGTGTACAAAAAATCGTTTCAACTTTAAATTCGAAGTCGATGCAAAATTCAAGGTGGCTTGTCGGGAAATAGTTTTTAAATCGATGGCAAACACCATGAGTGAGCTAAACAAAGGATTACAAAAGCTACAGAAATCTTGCTAAAAATAACATTTTGCCATTCGTTTTTATTATTAATCTAATTTAGATACTTTTTCCCTTGCCAGGTATTCCCCCTTCGGAATCATGTCTTTAATCGTAGGGAAGATCATGTCTATTGAAGACTTGGCTGTTACTGCCCAGCAGCTAGGCTTATATATGTTAACTGTCATCGTTGGTCTCCTTATGCATGGTATTATAACATTGCCAGGAATATATTTTCTTATCACGCGAAAAAACCCATGGCCATTCTTTCAAGGTATGCTTCAAGCTTGGGTGACAGCGCTTGGTACGGCATCTAGGTGAGTTTGCCTTGTCTTCTTTTCTCTAGAAACCCTCACTGATGAGTTGTTAATAAACCTGACTTGTCAGTTTTTTGTTTTATTTATTTATTTTCCTCTAGTTGAGTCCTCATTTTTAATTTCAAATAAATTTTCATTCATTCTATGTGTGAACAATCAGATAATTACATTTTTATTGTTATTTCGTCATTATTTACTTTTATTTAAAATATTACGAGATAAAAATGACTGTACTTGTAAAATATCCTAATTGTTTATTTAAATACTAGAAAGCCCGGCGATCATACGAAATGACTGCTGTTCTAGATATTATAAATTGTAATTAAAATGATTTGTGCAAAGGTGTCTGCTAATTTAAACTGAATTACCCAGAGCAGGCGGCGAGGTGGCCTCTTTGCTTACTGCCCCACGGGGTACTTAATTGCTTAAAGTAGAGTGCAATAAAGGAAACCACTGGCGAAGAGCCACCGCTAGCTCAATCAGTAAAGGTGATTTAAATAATGAAATGTTAATTCACATGTTACAGATCTCTTTGTACACAATGCCTATTTCGCAAAGACCCACTTTAAAATGAGTTCCCGCTCACACAGGGATTCAAAGCAATGAAGCCGCTGACCTACTGGCCAAGCAGGCAGCCAACTGAATGGATATATTAGAAAGACCAACTAAACTTCCTTGGTCTCATATTAAGCGAACAACTTTGTCAAGTCTGCTACAAAATTGGCAACGTAGATGGACAGAGGCAGAGGTAGGACGAAGGACATTTCGCTTACTGCCAAAAGTAAACATGTAAATAAAGACCCACTGTGCTAGCCTAACACAGTTCTTGACAGGTCATGGACCATTCCCTGTATACCTGAACAGATTCAGACTTAGGGATACTCCTTTCTGCGAATGCGGAGAGGAAGGCGACACGGACCATTATTACTTCCATTGTGTACATACAAGAACCTGGCACTTGAAGAAACCAGCGGACTGTGCCTGGGCAATGTGGACGTCTAACACACTCAAAAACAGAATAGCCCTTGATAAAATAGAGAAAATCTCAAGACACTGCCTAAGCAGAAACAACCGTGGATAATATTATAATGTTTCAAATGTTCAGAACTTAAAGCAGATAACCAGAATAACGCTTAGTGCCTTGCAGTTATCAATATGTAAAAACTGTTATTAGTATATAATATTCAACCTTGTTACTCTGGAGTCTTCCCCGCCGTGATGGTATATAATTCCGTTTGGTTCATGTCCGTGGTCGGAAGCTATCATAGCGGTGCACTTACTCTTTGTACACAACATTTCTTGTGTAGATCTTTCCATCATTTTTAAGCTCGCCTTGCAGAGGACAATCACTTATTTTTTATTTTACATCCGTTCTTTCACGGACTCTTGAACCGGCAACATAAAGCTGACTGTGTCCAAATGCAGGCACAGGTAAAAAAAAAATCCCAACATGCTTAAGATGCAGTGCCCTGAGACTGCTTAAGTGCTTAAGCGTTTGGCCCTGAGACTTATTGATGGTCATATCAAAGGCAAGTTTTACAGGATATTGTCTACGACTCAATTGAAACGGCATTCCTGTGCAGTGGCAACTTCACCCCTTTGGCTAGTACAGTTACGCAAGCAACCAATAAACTATTGGCGACAAACAGACACTTAAGCCGCATATATATATGGGGTGAAGTAACATCTTCTCCTCCGAAACGGCTGGCTCCCGGGCTTAGCACACGTTTGGATTCTGGAGGTCTATGGTACGCCATTTTGATCATTCGCGTCTTCTCGGGACTTTAATTAGCCGAGATATTAATTAAAAACTAATTTTCTCCTATGTTTTCCCTACATTTTCTTTTTCTTTCTTGGGTTTTCCCTATTAGAGGTATTTGGCTACGTGCCAATTTTTTTTTCCTCGAATATCTACGGAACGGCACCGATTTGAAATTCGAAACGCGTATCCTCGGATTTTAAAAAATTCTCCGAATCCATCGATACCGTTCTCATCTTCGTACAACTTTAATCGGCCTGCGAAACTTAATTAATTAAAAACTGCGGAAACGTTAATTTCCACGCTCATTTTTCCGAGTGGCAACAATGAACTATCAGCGACACACACTTTAGCCGCTTATATATATAAAAAGAAAAGATATGCTGAAACGCATTTACTGAAATAAAATGTACATTTTAAATTTAATATATTCTACAATACTGACTGTCTGTTGTGTGTTGTGACAAGTTGTAAAGTTATAATTTCTTTTTTGTATTCAGAGAAATAAAGTTTATTTTAGTGGCCTTCGCTGTCAGCTCGTAATCACCCAGTCTGACCTGCATTCAACAGCACATTTACACTAGCGTAGCATAAAGTCATTTTCTTTTGCATAAAAATGATTTTATTCCCATCTACAAATTCGAAGTGTTTCAATGTGTACGGAGTTGCATGTATTTCCCATCTATTCAACACTAACATTCAAATTTTCCCATCATATACAGCCAGACTGCACATGAAACTTTCACAGCCTAGGGCCTAATTTCTTTCTTCAGTCCCTGCAATTGACCAGAATTGGAGTGGAGTCATCTATGAGGAATATGTGGCAGACCCTAATTTGGATATTTGAGATGCCAGAAAGAGCAAGATAAAATTCTTGCTAGAAATGGCATATAAGAGAAGTATCAAAGTAGAGTTAGCATTTCAGTGCAAGTTGCAGCGTAAACGGACGACGCAAAAGTAGATGCAACCTTACATTTATTTGTTTTATTTGTTTTTAAAAATTAACAAAAAATATGTAACTGTCTACGAAATCAAACGCTGGTATTATAGAATTAACTGTATTTTTGTTTTGTGAATCGAAATGGAATTCGTAATTAATTATTGATTTTAAAATTATACGTGAATTATATTTCGTTGTAGTTGTATGTATTTAAATTTTTCTTTTAGTATTTCGCATTTTTCGTTTACTTTATGTCTCTTAAATAATACGTATATATAGGCAGATTTGTTCTCATAAAAACTAGAAATGTCACCCTTGGGAACACCTTTTTTGAAGTTATTATTATTTTAAAAACACATTTGATAAATGAAATGTTTGTATGAATATTTACAAAAATGGACATGTCACATACAGTATGAATAAAAAAATCTCATGATAAACTATAAACACCTGCTAGTTTCCAAATTTTATAAACCCTTTTTTTAATGATAACAGTAGTTAAATGGCAGGCCACAGAACAGCAACACTGAATAATAAATAAAATAAATTGAGAACATTTATATACTTTATTGGAATATTTGTCATTTACTCTTTTTGGCAGAGGATTTGTTTAAACGTTTTTAAGTTAAACGCTAAATACAATGCACTTTTAACTCTCATAAATAGTATATCAGTAAAATTCAATATTTAAAAGTTATCTCTTGCAAAGAGATTTCTCAGTCCACAATTTAGTATACAATTATTGCAGCCACTTAATTTGCTGGGAAATTATGCATTTGCTTATAAAGAATGAAGCAATGAAGGAAATCTGATTTAAAAAAACTGAGTGATTGGTTTATGGGTTCACAGATTCCATATTACTTTTCACCTTTGTTTCGATTATCCATATTTTTGCGATATAATTAAGAGGGAAATGGACGATTTTGTCGAATATATGTATAAAAAATTCCTACAGCATTCACAATTATGTAATTAATTTTCTTGTGTTTTTAAAGTGCTGCTACGCTCCCTGTCACCTTCAAGTGTCTGGAAGAAAACAACAATATCGATTGTCGGGTTACGAGGTTTGTTCTACCCGTCGGAGCAACTGTTAACATGGATGGCACTGCTCTGTACGAAGCTGTCGCCGCCTTGTTCATCGCCCAAATGAACGGTATCACTTTGTCTGCGGGACAGGTCATCGCTGTGAGGTTAGTGTTTTTTATATTTGATCTATGAAAGACTTCCATTAACCTTTCTGCCTCACTTCCATACAAAATTTTATATTATATACTAATCCTTTAAATATACACGGTGCTTCTACAAAACTCTACGAGCATGTGTGTGTGTGTGTGTAAGATAAGAATATGACAGCAAACTTCAAGTTTAAATTGGCAACAGATCCTTTTATCCTTCATTTTAATTTGGACGTTTCCCCTTTTCGTCTTAAAAATAATACAGTCAAAAGTCGTTAATTCGGACACCCATAATCCGGAATGATCTATAATCCGGACCTCAAAGCTAAAATATTTCTGCGCATGCGCCGCATTGACGCATGCGCATAGGCGTTTTACTCGTGCGCCCAAGATATTTACGACTGCGCATATGCGTCTGCGCAAGTGCAGAATACGTTTTCGCGTGCGCGTTTAATGTATAACGGACGGTATAAGCTAAAATTACTAATTATCTATTTCAGTTAATGTTGATGATTGCGTTGTTCCTTAATCTTTGAATTGGATCCGGCTTATTATTTTTTGCAGACTGTAAGAGCAATTTTATAAAAGTAAGCTTGAACTTTCGATTATGTCAAATAGAATTTCCGATGCTGGAGCTCCCAAAGGATCTAGAAAACGAAAGTATGTTTCGATGTCCATCAAACAAAAAAGAATTGCTACAAAAAATGGATAAAGGCATATTCTTTGTTTATCTAACCGTTCCGAAATCTGTTTATCAATTTCACGCTGCTCTGCGCGGGGGGGGGGAGGAAGACGTCCCGGCGCACAATGAACTGGAAGTTGATTTGTCAACACTATCGTTATCTTCAGAGCAGATGTTTTTATTTTATTCGGCTTATAATTCCTTACTAAATGTAGTATTTAATTTCGATGTACTCCGTCTTTGATATGATTTAAATCAAATTCCTCGTCATTATAAATACCACGAATACAAATCAAATAGTTTTCTGGTTGCAATTTTCTAATTTCGGCTATGCGTAAGGTATGCTTTACGCATCCGCGCGTTGAAAGAAATGTTTAATAAAGTAAACAAATAAATATTAGGCTTCTTTTTTGGTAAATTTTGATACCCTTTAGATCATAATTGCTCATTATTTTATAAATTACGGTTTCATATTTTTAATTTTATAATTTCTGCATGCCATCTTACCAGATTTAAACTGATGATCTATAATCCGGAAAAATCGATAATCCGGAATCGCCGAAGTCCCGACGAGCCCGGATTAAAGACTTTTGACTGTATCTATTTATAACATATCAATCTAAGCTGAATCATTTCAGAATTAATCCGCATCGTAAGATCTCTCCTAACGCTGAAATGCAAACAGCTCTTATTCCTCATTGAATAAGACTTCTATTGAAAGCGAAACTCTTTTTATTTCTCCCTCGTTTTTCTTCTGAATGTAAACTTCCCGCTTGTCTGCGTCCAAGTGGCATGTCTCCGCTCGCTTCTGTCTGTCATTCATTGTATTAAGATGTGCTAAGCTTCCAAAGCTGCATTGTGCATATTGCGCACATAACGGTGTGAATCAGATGTTATGTCTGACGAGTTATGTTGCCCACTAATAAAATTATGTTGAATCTATTGCTACGTCTATCTGCAAGTTCATCGTGCTATCCACGCAAAAAGCCTCTCAAAGTTAATAAAAGTAATAAATCATTGCCATTCTATTATAATTATCTACAAATCTCTCTTATATATAAGATAAGAAATATGTAAATCAAAATTATAATTTAAACTAACGATGAACCTTTAATTCTTCCTCTCTGTTTTAAAAATAGTAATAACCTCTCTGCGTTATTTCTAGTTCGATCTTGCATGGCCTGCGCAACGCTGATGACGTAACTCTTAAGAAACTAAAACTTTCGTAACCTAAGCCAAAACTTACCTCTTAACAGCCTGTCGTACTGGATAAATGCGCCACTTTCAGCTTGAACTTCTGTGCTACTTGGTGGCTGTTTCGTTGTGCTCGCTTCCTATCTCAATAATATCAAAAAAGTAAATGTTCTGGAAAGGCACGTTTAGAGTGCCATGTAAGCTGTGGTCACAAATGTGAATTAAAAAAAATGGAATTAAAATTACCTCGACTGCCATGTTTCTTAGATATTACGAACTCAATATATTAGCATACTACGCAATAAGAAGTCTTCCTCTTCAATATGGATCTACGATCTATCGTGTCTAGGTGTTACGCATCAACAATGCTACGTCTTTTTCTTGTTTTCATTATATATACTGAGATGTCAAGAAAACAACTACGTTCGTTTTAACCTTCTACATACATTTTTTGTAATGTCGTAATATTTCTTATTAGTTCAGTTAGTATTCTGGCGAATGGGATGGAATGGGTTGTTTCACGTTCTCTTCCCCCTCCTTATGTATTATGAATACTTGCCAATTCAACTTACGAAGTCCTCCCTCAAGGCAATTCTGCATTTTGCAAATAATCAGCGCGTGCTTTCCAACTGATAAAACAAACAAGCAAAGATTGTTTGTAAGATATATCGGAACGTTTGCAGAAATGAACCCTTAAAACGCTGTTTTATTATTTTCTTTTATTATTTGCATTTCCTTGTTTTCTGAAATCCTTCCAAAAATAATGGAAAATCGTCCTTTGGAAGGAAGATTTCACTTTAGAAACGAGAAAGATTGTTATTGCTAAATGCAAATTCTTGCGATTTAGGATCGGATTAATAAAAGCAACTTAGTTTCTTCTCAATCAGAAGCTTGACGATAGTTGAAGTATGAGAAAGCCAACAAAAATTTGTTATATGTTTGAACCTTTTCTCTCCTAATGCCTGAAAATATTTTCAGAAATCAAATATTTTTATGGACTGTAAGAAACTTCTTTCTTTTTATTTCGGTAAACGTTTTTCATTCATTCCTTCCTGTGAGAAAAAGGGGGCTGTTAAGACTATTAACATCATCTTTATTCAGGATTTCTAGAAGCGAAATTTGTCGGTACGAACCGAATTTTTCCTACTCATGCAGATAATCGCATTATTTGCTTTTGGGTTATAAACAAAACTTCAATTTCCGATAATGCGGTAATGATGATTTAAAATAAAATGAGATTACTGTCTGGGTTTTAATCAAATTCTCGTTGGGTTTTATTTGACAGCTTACGAATCGGTTAGAGCAGATATCAAGTATATAAATTAAAACACAAACTCCATCTAAACCTTTTTGCTTTAACTGGTGATACTTTTAGGGCGAACAAAGTCAAGATCAGGCATTAATTACTAGCATCAATAATCTCTAGGAGGTTCGCTGAAATTACTTACCATCATTTCTTGAACTCTATAGGTACGTAGTATATAACTACAGAAAATGAGTTTTATTCTCAAGTTCTTTCTCTTCAAGTTTCATTTGCACAATTCTTTCAGAGAAATTTAGTCACTAATTCTCTTCAGGGTTATTTTCACAATTATAATCATTGTTTAAGATGCCTATCGCAGCTTCTGTTATATTAATTTTTGTTCAGACTGAAATATTTTGCCAGCCACACAAAAATTTAAGATTAAGAAATAATAGTCATATTTAAGTTCTGTTTCAAATAATTAATACTGATTTTTGGTTTCCTGTATCTTAGAGTGTCGTAATGACAGATAGATAGAACCGTTCCTATCCGAATATCGAGTAGTGAGTATCCCTGAACATGTTAATATTTGTTTGGACTGGTGTCATCGAAAACTGTGGAAAGGGTATAGTTGTCATGAGCAAAATTCTTCGAAAACTTCTTTTCGTTCTTTCTGTAATTCATTGTATTTTAGAGACTAGAATTCCGAGATTTTGCTTAATTAATACGCTTTTATCCTATACCCTACCTTAGAGTCTTTTTACACTTTTTGTAAAGTTTTTTCAGCATTTTTTTATTATTACAGTCCCTCGTTTTTAAATGCCGCAATATTATCAACAAATCACCAATATATGTCGCAAATGTTCGCCGAACGTCCGAAATACCTTTGCATCTTTCTTTCACTTCTTAGGAATTTAAAAATTGCTAAACGTTTCTTGTCTTTTTATAAAAAGGCGACAGAGGTATAAAGATAACATGTAGTCTATTCAGAATGATTTTCAAAGGGTGCAGATTATGGAGCTTTCATGGATAAGACTGCAGACCGTTTGGTAGTTGTTTGAGACATATTTTCGCGATTTATTGATAGTATTATAACTTTTAGATAGTCGAAACCGTAATAATAAGAAGTTATCCTTTTTATCAGCTTGCTTTAGATCTTCAACCTGGACGAAAGAGAAAGGCGAGAAAGAAGGAAATAAAAACCTTTTTTAGGAGTCTATTATTCCTATTTATGATACTTAAATACAATAGAATTTTGTTTTTAGTTAACATGAAGTTAAAAACGATCAAATAATTAAAACAAAAGGGAAACGGCAAAGACATTGACTATGTATCATAATTTGGAAATATAAATAATAATGAGTGTTTGTCACGTGTATTGTATTTTTATTCTAATTTTTTGTATGCTTCGCTGAAAAATGTATTTGATTTCAAAGTTATATACTTAATGTTCTGAAAAAAATATGTTTTAGTTAAAATCAAAAATGTAATTTGGGGAATAAACTGATTTATCTGCAATAGCCATTTTTTTTAAATATGAAAAAACAATTCCTCAAACACATCTTAGTCCCACTCATTTCGGGTAATTGAGGTTTTGTTATATTCAGAAAGATTTAGGTTCTCGTTATATTGTTACAACTAAAAATATATATCTCGATTGAAAGTACAGAGTTATATTATGTACAAATATAAGAGAAGTTTAATTTCTGTTTCCTGGTATACCTGAAGGTCGTAGATATTGAAGAATAAATAACTGTAATTTTTATTAGTGCTTGTGTTAAAACATTTTCGCAGAATATTTATTTAATCTTGTTCCATTTAAAGTAAAAGCGTCAGAAAATTTTTTTAATTACATTATAGCTTTTATTGTCTTTATACTCATGGAGTAAATCAAGAATTATTTAGATCAATTAAATCTGTTTAAACAGAAAACTCAAGTAAATTGAATTTACTACTAATTATAATCCAGACTCTCACTCAGACATTTCTGACAAAATAACAATAAACTTGAATATCCGAGAGATGAAATACCTATATTCTGATGAAACCTGTTTCAAATGTAAATAAACACAATTTTCCTATTGCTAACGATTTTGTTATTACCAAAAACTGGAGTTTAACGAAGAGTTGTATAAGTGGAATTTTTTCGATAACGTATTCTACATAATTCTAGAGCTACATAATTGTTGAGCATGTAGGCTAATCTGTATATCATACTCATTTATCCAAATTAATTCAGTGATTCCTTTTTATAAACAGCAAAAGAAATTCAAAACGTAAACAAATCGATAATAAGTTTAATTTTCTTTAGATTTAAAGAAAAACAAAAATTAAACCGGAGTTCCAGGCAACTGAATTCCAGATTGCTGGAATCTCTACTGTCCTAAAACTGTATTATTTTTTCAGCTTAACTGCCACTGCTGCCAGTATCGGAGCTGCTAGTGTGCCAAGCGCTGGTTTAGTGACAATGTTGTTGGTTCTAACTGCTGTTGGACTACCAACTCAGGACATTTCTATGATCGTTGCTGTCGACTGGCTGCTGTGAGTACTTTCTATTTTCTATTAAGGGAAATTTTTACTTGTTATTTATGTTATGAGGTAGTATAAATTGCTATTATTTTCATATACCTTCTTTCCGTATCTCTCCAACCTTCGAATTCATTGACTGAAATATCAACTCTTAGAAAGTTTAACATAAGAAGCCTTTGTTTCAAAATTGCTTTATTCAGTTTCAAATGACTGTCTCTGAAGTTTAGAAGAATTGTCCAGAACTTAAATGTTGATTTTTAAATATTTTAACTGACTTCCTACAGTTATATGTGAAATGACGAGAAGATATTCGATCCATCCCTAATCATCCTTGCATGTGTTGTACACTGATCCCAAAGTAATTTTAAGCAATTGTTATTAGAATGCAGTTTTAAGTTTATCCGAAAATGCGAGTAATGCTGTCACGTGCATAGTTGCATGCTGTGAAAATCTTTGTAACAGCTTAACAATCGCATTATCCTACTGTAGAGTAAGAAACACAGTGGGTGAAGTAGTATAAAAAAGCGTCTTGATAGTAACGATGATCACAGTGCCTTATTTCTTGCTGGGGTCTTGTAATATGGAAGCTCTATTCCCAAGATTTCTTTGGACATGAATTTTGTACAATTGTTATGCTTTATTTATTCGTTTTATTTATTAATTTTTTCAAACATTAGTGGGTTAAAATACAAACAGTAGGCTGGGAAATGTATAAAATCTTTTAAATAGGTATTTTTGAACCATGATTACGTATTTATTACTTCCACGTGTAGCCTTAGTTGTAGTTAATTAATTTTACTGACCAGACTCTCAGTTATTTGTTCCTAAAGCAGTTGCTACAGTTTTACGTATTTCCTAAAGCAGAATTTTGTAGAACCACATTTGAAAGCACTCTGTGGTGTCTTTGGAATACTATTCACAACTGAGGTAACTCTTACGTAAAAAAGTATTTCTAGGCATTTCTCGCATAACATTAAGCTTCCCAGACCACACCTTTTACGATACACTACTTCAGCGTATTTCTGTATTATTCTCATACATTTTTCATATTCTTAGCTCTAATCATTTCTGTGTTAGAAGACGAGAGTTAGAATGACTTGTTTTATGCTGCCTTTGACGGATCACTTTTGTAGATACGTTGTAATTTTAAAATAAAAAAAAACATAATTTACATTATATATCTCTTAATAAATATAGAATTCAATTCGCGATCATAAGATTCCCACAAAAAAAAAAAAAAAAAAAAAAAGGATGGGCGTTTTAGCTTGCTTCTAGGATAATCTAAACCTCTCAACCTATATATCGCTGAAGAACCTGTGACATAACATTATAACATTTATATTTCAGATATTTTTTACATAAGCATTCCAGTTAATTAGTTCCGTATTTATGTATGAGTGTAGAATTCAATATGAGTATTTTATTCATCAAAATAATTTGTGGAAAATCCTTAGAGATCGTTTGCGGTGCACTGTGATTTCTAGTTTTTATTCTGTTTGAGAAATGATGCATTAGAGACGATATCGTTGAAATATATGTACATATTTATATTTCAAAGTTATCTATCATTAATTATTTTATGGTGAGTAAAATAACTACCACTGGGTTTTATATCCATTGCTGAAATCCGCAGTTCCATATATTTTTAGATTTGATGATAACATTACCCAATAGGTATGGGTATATTTATTGCTCACTTGCTTAAGAGATTAGATTAATATTTTTAAATAATTTCCTATTATATGCTTATTACTTGAAAGAGTTAAGTGCAGCATTTGTTTATTTAAAATGTAATTTAATGAAAAAACAAAACAAATCGAAAATGCTTTACGTATAATGCTCCTATCTGTTTTGCTTATATGTGTATATCATCGAACCTTTCGAGGGCAGTCACAAGACAAGTCTCAGTCAAGGTCTTTTTCATTGTCAAAAATGTGCCTTCTTAATAAAAATGCATTGTTCCTCTGCTCTAAGGGTTCAGGAATTCAGAAACTGCTTGCTAATGCGGAGTATACATCAAACGATGTCCCGTGCCTTCTTGTGTTTGCGCCGTAAAAGGATTATGTATACAGCAAGGACTAAGCTCCAAAGAAACTGCAGTCAGCGATAAATGTTTTCTTATACAACTGAAGAGCCAAAAATCACTATTATTGGCGTACGTAATGCAAGTAACAGAAATATGGAACCAATGAAAGTAAAATGCGGCGGTCCGAAACGCCTATATGAGACAAAAAGTGTCTGGCAAAGATTTTAGATCGGTTATTGCTGCTACAATGGCAGGTTATCAAAATTTAAGTGCGTCTGAGCGTGGTCTTACAGTCGGCGCACGAAAATGGGGCATAGCATCTCCAACGTAGCAATAAAATTTTGATTTTCGCATACGACCATTTCACGAGTGTACCGTGAATATCGGGAATCCGATAAAACATAAAAATCTCCAACATCGCTGCGACCAATGTGTACGGGCTGTGTGTGTATGGCTATCGAGACAACCTTATTAATCCATGGAATCAGAAGGCTGTTGTAGCTGGTGGAGGCTCATCTGTCATGGTTTAGAACGTGTGCAATTGGCGTGATATGGGACCCCTGATACGTCTAAATACGCCTTTGTCAGGTGACAGATACGTGAGTATCCTCTCCAGTCACTTGCACCCAGTCTTGTCCATTGTGCATTCCGATGAATTTGAACATTTCAAGTAGGAAAATGCGACAATGCCCATCTCGAGAGTTGCTACCGAGTCAGGAACATTCTTCTGAGTTTAGACACGTCCATTGGACAAATAGATCCCAAGATACGAACATTATTGAGCATTTTGGGGATGCCTAACAACGTGGTATTCATAACAGGTCTCCATCACCTCGCACTTCTATGGATATGTGGAGGGTCTTGCAGGATTCATGGCGTAAATTACCTTCAGCACGCCTTCAGACATTAGTCGAGTCCATGCCACATGGTGTTGCGGCACTTCTGCGTGCTCGCGGGGGCCCTACATTAGGCAGGTGTACCAGTGTGTTGGGTCATCAGTGTATTTCTTAAATATTACATCGTTTGCTCAGAATTTATCGAACTTTGAGAGAAAAAATGGTGACTTTTGATATATCTGGGGGTTTTCATCTTAAGCATTTATAGCCAATAGGAAATTAAACATAAAACTTAATAATGTTGGATTATTTAATCTAATGAATGCATATATATATAACAGCTATCTGCCTCATCTCCTTCTTATTTTTGACTAATAACACCCAATAATGCCAGGAGAGGATCAGCTTGCTAGCAACCAAGCGAACAATTATTACAAGTCCTGTGATAAGTACTTATAAAATATTCAAACAACAGAAGCTGTGCTTCAAAGTGCTTATGACAACAGACATGCGAATGTCAACGTGAGAAAATCGAATAAACCTTAATACGTTGTTTATATGACGGCGAAATGCGAGTAGAATTTAAATCGTGAACGTCAGACAACAGATTGGTAAATGCAAATATAACTGGACAAAAAAGTATACTGAACTCTGATAGCACTTCGGGTAATAGAAGTCCACGATCTCGTATTTCTCTTTTTTTAACACAAAAATCCAGCAAGTACATTTGAATCGAAATGTATTAAGTGTCCCACTCAGAAAAGCCAGCATTGATGTTGTGATCACTTACGCGCTGATTTATTTAGAATAACTTGGCAAAAATTGGTAGTTATTAAGTTTCAAGCTCTTTCTACAATATGAGTATTGATTCAGGAGATGTAACATGAAGCGTGGAAGAACAACAGTTTTCACTAATGATCATTAAAAATAATTCAGACCTCTTCCTTCTTTTAAAATGCTTTTGACTTTGTCATATTATTACATCATTCATTTTGTATTAGTTTTAGGTTTTAATTCTGATATGCAGATATTACCCTCTTTCTTATGATGTACAGCATTTTCTAATCTTTTTTCCCGCATTTCAGCGACCGAATCCGGACATCTGTTAATGTTCTTGGAGATGCTTTCGGTGCTGGAATAGTTTACCACTTGTCCAAGAAGGAATTAGATCAAATGGATGCTGAACTCGCTGCCAGGGAAGAGGTAGAAATGCTGGATACTCGGAAGTTTTCCATCTCTGCAAGAGGTAGTGTGGGAGATAAAGGTCACTCTAGCAACTTCAAAGGGGGAGACGAAAGCCAAATTTAAGCAGGAAATGTACAAAACTGTAAGCATGTTGTGGAAGACAGGGAAGCAACAAAAATTAAATACTGTGTTTTTTTTTTTTTTTTTTTTTTTTTTTTAATTATTGTATTCCTTTTCTCGAACATATGTTAAATATGATAACCGTATAACGGAAAGATGAGGGGCAAAAAGTTTAAGTGACGCAATCGTCGGATATTGAAAAAAATCCTACGATATTTTGGGTCACTTATGTGTTAAGAGATTATAAGTGACACTCTGTGAGTTGTTTTTCGTATTTTTCTCAAAAATTTTGATTGATATATCCTTTCTTCTATGTCACAGCAGCGCTAAGTCTTCGACTTATCGTTTTAAATATGACTAGTGCTGCCATCTATCACCCTTTTTCGTAATCATTTCATTGTGCCCAGTTGACGCTTTTGAGACGACGGCTACATAAGTAAACCTTTAATATTATTTACGTATCGTATTATGGTAAAATATTTGTTGTATTTTAACATATTGTTGCTTCTTGTGATGTAAAAAATGTTTTATTTTAGTTGTCAGTTGTGACAATAGTAATAAATATATTTATATTGTATATTTAGATATTAAAATTATTCAATAAAGTTGAAAATTATTTTTCTAAAGCAAATTTTAACTTTATCTATCATAAGTGTTAACTTTATCCTATTATTTAAAATTTTTTAACTTTATCTACCATATGTGTTAAAAGAACTTAACATAAGTAATGCGTTTTAACATTTCTATAGACATGTCTGATTCTGAATCATTCGTCTCAAATATATCTTTGATAAATCTTTAGAAACTGAAATGAATTTTATGAAATAAACGACATAATTTTTTCAATTTTTGCTAATCTGCTGACTTTTTATTAATTTTTAAATGGTAATAATTTGAAATAAAACATTTTGTAATTTTCTCAAGAAATTTCAATATTTAATATCGAAAACATTTTTTCACCTAGAATGACCAACTGCATGTAATTTACTCAGAAAAGATGCTTTTTATTACAGAATAGACTTAATAATCATTTCGTATGTGAGTATATGTGTATTTTTCATGTTCGTATTCGATCTTGTAAATAAATGTAGTTGCTAAAATCATTGTAGAAGCAAATTAATCTGTATTTTTCATCTGCTTACCCAATTGTAAAATTAAAAAATTTTGTCTTTTTTTGAAATAAATATTTTGCTCCAAATAGGATTCTTTTTTGAAGGATGATTGAATATAATTACATAGATAGGACCTAACTCAGAACCGTACATTTATAAAATGCTGTAAGCGAAACATTAAAGTGCGTAATTCTTTCGATCCACATTCAGAAACTAAATCATACCCTGTTTATGTAGCGTAATTGCTCCACATTTATGCCTAATCAATATTATACCGACATCATTTCGGAATAATGTCAATTTGTGTAAAAAGTGTAATTCTATTGTTTAATTATATCAAAAGTAGAATATTTTCCTTTTCGTTTTAAGAAAATAAGAAAATTCTTTAAAATTTATTTTAGCTTTTTATATGTTTTTTATTCTTTTCTTCAACTTTCGCTAAAACAAAATTCATATACGCAAAAAACATTTTCCTCATTCGCATTACTGTTAGTATATATTTAGCATACCCATAAGCCATATATAATTGCAAAGCGTATTTCAGCAACAATTTTATGTAGTTCTTTATAGTTTTCAGACTTGCTTAGAGCATAATTTGCAAAGTCTCATAAAATATACTTATATAGATATTTACGGTGGCCGGAAAATGCCCACAGGAAAAATGCTCATAGAATAATGCTCACAGGTATAAATGCTCACAGGAAAAAAGTCCACACAGAAATATGCCCACATAGAAAAAAGCTCACATGGAAAAATGCTCACTTAGAAATATACTCCCACGGAAAAGAGCTCACATAGATATATGCTCAGAATAAAAGAAGAATAAGGCCACTGATAAATAAAATACGTAGAAATATGCTTACATTAATCAATCAATAATTAATCGATTTAAACATCGTACACGTACTTGAATTTTCAAAGAAAAATTATTTAAATTACCAAAACATCTATATATATATATAAAACTGTATAACTTATGTGTAGATTTAGTTGCTATATAAGATTAACAAATGGGCCGTTCTGAATAAGGAAAACTAGAGGAGGAAGGAAGAAAAATGAAACACAATATACAGCAAAAAATTATTACAATTTTATTTGTTAAAAAATAATAGTAAGTATAAGTTACACATTTAGAAGAATAAGCATTAGAATTTAAAAGAATAAGCAAATAGAAATAATTATTTTATCTAAATTACGTAAAATACTTTGTTATATATAAATAATGTATATTTAAACAGGATCTTAGCATGCCTTAGCATAATATCCGGCCTTCTTAGCATGCCTTCGTGGTATGGTGGTCTGCACGCTGGCCGCGTATTCCAGAGTTCCGTGGTTCGATTTTCGGCGAATTCTTTGCTCATTTTTCACATCTCCTGCTTCCAAAATACCTAATGTCTCTACAAACTTACTGAATATTAGCTAATAGATGTAAATATCTAATTTTATCATTGATTTCATCATAGTTTCTTACATGATTCGCGATTACCAAATGTAAGTTTTCACATTTTTTTTAAACTTTAGTACGCTCTGTATTTAGAATAGCTAGTAATAAACATTGACAGGCTAAATCTTTTTCAGTCCGTCAAACAAAAACCACATACTAGGATGGCTACATTTAAGTAATGAATTTAGTACCGTATGAAAGCTTTCGTAATAATTTGTTGTTTTAGGAGATTTTCGGAAGCTGCTTCATAATGATTGCACACTTCGATTGGAAACTGTGGTCTTCTAGAACTTTTTGGGTCCAAACTTAAATAACTACATTCAAACATCAATTTCTATAGATACACATCAAAAGTATGCAAAAATAGAGTAAATAAAAAACAAAAACAAACTATTGGCAGTTACAGGAAAAAAATGTCGTACAGGAGGCAGTGGTATAAAAATTGCAGTACATGCAAAATTTTACTATAGTTTTCATTCTTTTATATACCGTCTCTAAAAAGGTTAATATGAGCATTTGTCCAATATTTTTTCCAAATGATCAAGTAATTCTTCTTTAAAAAATTCAAGTAGGTGTACGACGTTCAAATTGATTAATTATTGATTGATTACTGTATTAATGGAAGAATATTTATACGTATTTTATTTATCAGTAGGCTTATTTTCATGTAAGCATATATCTATGTGAGCTTTTTTTCGTGTGAGCATATTTCTAGGTGAGCATTTTTCCATGTGTGTATTTTTCTATGTGGGCATATTTCTGTGTGGGCTTTTTTCCTGTGAGCATTTATACCTGTGAGCATTATTCCTGTGGGCGTTTTTCCTGTGGTAGTTTTTTTTCCTAGAACCGATATGCAAGTAAATCTCTGTCATGAAGCTTTGTGCCACAGAAACGATCCTTTCCAGATGCCAGGGCATCTTCAATTCCTTAGTCAATTCCAACGAAGTCGTCTACACTGCAGATGGAACCGCTAACTCTACCATCGGGGAGTGCATTTTAAGAAAATGGTCCTAGACCTTTTTTTGTTTCTGTTTGATGGAACAGAAGTTCTGTTCTTACTTAACAGGTGTAGAAGAGATTGCTTAAGTACCATACATAGCCGTCAATTTTTGGTCCATAATTGAAATCTCTTACGATGTCGGTGGGATTTTGGAAACACTTGACGGAACCTGGAGCTATAAGAGAATGTATTAAAGATGTTCTTGAAAATATTGAGTCTGTCATCATAAAAATCGCATTTTAGGCTTATACAAGAAATTAATCAATAAGTAATGAGACCTACTTTATTTTAAAGATTTATACCAGGGTTGGCTAAGTAACCAGGGTTGCCAGGGTTGACCTTCATACCAGTAAGAGCCTCACGTTTGAATTCAGGAATGTTCGAGAGCCGCATCTAGATTTTCTAAAAGCCGCAAGTTCATATTTACATCATTATAGAAGTAGTGGGAAGGTTTTAAATAGAAAGAAATCTCTGAAACTTTGTAAAATGAGTCTAAACTAATTAATTACTTCCTTTTGGAGACTGAATAGTTTTAGTTTACCATATTTCATACATATATTTTATATGCATGAGCCGCACAAATTGCCTGTGAAAGCTGTATCAGGCTCGCAAGCCGCACTTTGGCTACCCCTGATTTGTACAATCAAAGGTAGTTTTATTTAATGAAATTAGATAAATTATTCCGTAATGCAAGCTATTTTTAAACCATTTTCCTTGCTTAATAAAGAAAATTCAAATGATCCTGCTTTCAAGAGTTAAACTAGTATGTAACTAAGAAATGCAGAATTTCAAAATGCATACTTTAAAAAGGATAATACTCAGTGTAAATACATTAAGCAAAAATAGTATGTTAATTGCATTATTATCTTTCCAAACATCTTAAATACATATATATCTTAAAGTTTGCAAACAAAAGGACCGGAAACATTGAGATGCCACAATTTATTTAAATCAAAATTAATTAATAAGTTTATTTATTACGTCGATTACTTTCAAAGTAAGGACTAATTCCAAACATCTTTTTTAAATATCTGAAATCACTCTGATTTTACAGGTTAAGGTACTTACGATTTCAGTCAGTATTTAAATAATGTGTAGATATGTGCTATAAATTCGTGTTCCAGAAATAAAAATGATGTTTTAACCATAATGATTGCACAATCTAATTGTGAATTTTTTCTCCTATTACTATCTACAATGTACCAACTTTCATCTATCTGCTATCTCTGTCCCACCACGACTGCTTCGCAAATGGTTTCATCTTCGGCAAAAACTATAATATTAAAATGATCCTGTCGATTCATAGTTTTATGTTTAAAGATGAAGACCTTTATTCTTACTGTAAATATTTATTTCGAAAGAACAGTATGCTGTGAAAAAAAAGGTTAATTTTAAAAATATTATTATTTTTTCCTGTTTGCTGACTAGACTTTAAACTATTTTCTGACTTGTGTAACTTGGAAATTTCATACATTTAAGAATATTTACAGAAATGTGTTGTGAAAAATGTTAAGCTATTATATCCAAAACTGGGATCTGCATTAATCTTTATACAAACCACCTGCTGTAAAAAGGCGTGTATTGATATGATAGCTTTTTCAGTGCTTTTCGCGTATGTAAATGTAATTGCATGTAAATCGTCGTAAAGCAAAATTAGATTTCCAAGTATAAAAATTTCATGCATACAATTTTGAATGTTATATGAAATCTACTTGCAACATCTCTTTAAACCTTGAATTCCGTAAAAGCATTTTATTCTATTTTGATCAGCTGAAAATGACATAAAAATGTATTTTGATGAAATTTTTTCACTGCGTTAATGATTTAGAAGAAGGAAATTTTATAGCTATTCTTTAAAAAATTTTAGATGGTGGAGAAGATAACCTTAGGTCTTTAGACAAGACTGATTAGAAGAAATCGTAATTTACTAAAAAATAACTTGAGAGTGTTGTTCTGTGTTATGTGTTACGCACAATACTGGAAGTCTTTCTCCAATTGCAAAACGTACCATGAAAGAATCTATAGCGCACAGACCCATCTCGCCTGGTTCGAAAAGGAAGAATTCATGGGTATCCAGTCTCTATCGGCGCACATTATCCCGGCTTTTTTACAGTCACTTGACAAGTGTCCATGCCATTTTCCTGGTTGGGATAGTTTCTATTGACAAATACGGTTTTATTATGAACTCGTGACGTCACCGCAAGTAAATTTTGCTACAAAAATAGATAGTTTTAGTAGGCTGTTTTAATAATTTAGAAAACAAAATAAAGTTTCTGAAAATAATGAATTAATATTACAAGTAATGAATACCGTATCACAAACACATTCATGAAAGTAAATCACATTTTATGATGCAAATACAGTTATGTGATTAGACGTTTACCTTTTAAGAATGGGAAATTTGATAATGCAACAAAACATTTCCTAGAGAATTACCAAAATGACTTCCAAGAATCAGACACAAAACAGACTTTAAAAGGAATTATCACTAAAATATTTTTTTTATTTTAACATTTGCCAGTTTAAATGTCAGCTCTTCCCAGATATAATTTTTAACATTACTAAAATTTAACGCTTAGTAGCACTATATGGTTCTATCGGCATGAATGCATTTTATACAAGGATAATTTTTAACTGTTACAAGATTTCGATATTAATCTTCCGAAACACTCTTCTGGATTTTAATACAGAAAGGACAGAAAGGAGAAAAGATTTAAATAATTACATGTTTGCATTTCCTTTGCAACCAGGGTAGACAGTATTAGTTTATCATTCTTAATAATATGCAACATCGAAATCGGGATAGTATTCTGAAAAATTAGACTTTTTTACAAGTTTTTGTATAGTAAATGACAATAACAATTCAGTGGTTTTATATTTACCTCATTCTGGAATACGAATATTACTGAAACTATTTTACACTAATATATTTTATTGAAGTTTAAACAACCAATCAAAATGAAGCTCTGAAATACCGGCCCAGCGTGCAGAACCACTACACGACGAACGCACGCTAGGAAGGCGGGAGAAATACCTTATAAGCTTCTTAATTATTACAGTTTTGTGAAGCGTGAAAAAATATTCAGCTGGCTATGATTGCTGAATTATGCATGCAATACCCCACTAATGAAGTTCTGGTGTCCTGCCCACTTGTCCCTGTCCTCTCTTGCTATATTCTTTCTAGCTCTAAGTGATATAGAAATTAGCAATTATACCTGCGATTTTGTTGAGCCTGTTTCGAATCTCAGAGAAAGCTTGTATGTTTGTAAGTACACAGTGTCTGTAGCAAATAGTTTATCCAACAGATGGCAGTATCTGCCAAGCTCCTTGGTAATTGTTAGTGCGCATGCGCTACCCAAGTGTAGAAAAGAGTATGTTATAGGAGAAGGAGCTTTCGTCAAGCATGTTGCTGCGTGCTTTCGCTGTGTAAACAAAAGTATATTTTTGTAACATGGATGTTCTTTACTCTCTAATGCGAAGCGCTAGGTTAGTGCACGAATCTCAACTGATTCAAAATCCATTTTCAAAGCGTGAATCACCACAGTGTCTAAGCGGCAAGAGAGCAGGTAAAATACTATAGACTGAAAATCGTTCAGAAATACGTGGTGATAAAAAGAAGTGAGGTGGGTGACCTTCGCGTCAGTCCACCGGGGTTTTCTCTGCGGAACGGAGTTGTACAGTTAATGCGGTGGGAACCATAAAATAATTGGTGAAGTTCTGGCTCCCCGCCAGATTATGAAAAGCTGCCACATTCACTGGGAATAAAGTTTACTGCTTTTGAATAGGTGGTGAATATGGAGAATAAATATATAAGGTGGTCATTAGAAAATGAATTTTTATGTTATGAAACGATTTAATTTAGTATAAAATCATACTATAACATCAAAATCCAATAAACGCTTCATTAATAATATTATATGCAAATTACTAGATTATTTTTATTAATGCCTGTATATGAGCAATAAATCATAGAGAAAAGGATTATTTAGGCAAGCTTGTTTCGACTTTTTACATTATTTCGAAGTTGAAATTTATAGTATTATATTTGCGAAACAATGGGGAAATAAAAACAATCTTTCCCATACATATTAAGGGTGGTGTTTCGAGTATGAATGAATTTTTAAAAATATATATATTTAAGAGAAAGGGGGTATTTAACATTAAAGTCAAGGTTTTCTAAGTTATATTGATATAAAATAAATCTTTTGCGGCATTAATTACAAATTCATTATTATTATAAAACATAGATACGTTAATACACTCTATTAATTATATTATTAATAAATCAAAAGCAATAACCCCATAACAATACCCGCCGAACACAGGAAATTGTAACTACCCAGGACATAAATAGATATCTAAGATATTGCTTTCCCTCTCTTATTTAAGAACAGATATATCAATTGTAGTTGTTAAATTTTAAACATATAAGAATGCATTTCTTATCCCTACTTATCTCCTATTTAGTTAAAAATCTCTACAACTACATATGCTTGTCTTTAATGCATATGTTAATAAATAATTACTTTGCAATTAAAAATTGCTTCTGTTATTACAGAAACACATAAGACAAGCAATTAATATCTGGTTTTAAACGAATGTTATCCACCAAAAAACATTATCAGTAAAGTTAGAAAAAAAAAAGACAGGAAAGCAGTGCCTTAGTGCGAGTCGTAATCACCACCCAAATCTATGATTTTCTGCCAACGTTTAGGTAGATTTTCAAAGCCTTCGGCCTAGAAACTTGGTGGCTGAGACTCCAAAAACAGATCCACGTCGTTTCGGATATACTGTGTAGAATGGATAATGGCACTAGCAAGATGTAGCTGCAGGTGAAAAAAAAAAAAAAAAAAAAAAAAAAACGTAAAAGCTCGAAAGAGCAATGTCTCGTCTATAAGGTGGGCGTGGCAAAAGATCCCACTCGAGTCCGTACAAAGTGCAGCCGATGAATACAGACACATGTGGTCTTGCATTATCTTGATGGAACATTATATTTTTGCGCTGCACCTGAGTTCGATGATTTTCCTTGACAGCAGCGTCAACACGGACTAACATCTCGCTGTACACCTTACTGTCCACGATGTTATCCTTTCCAGATACTCTTTGTAGATAATACCACGCAATTCCACCAGATACAAAGCATGACCTTTTTGTTAGTCAAATTGCGCTGTGTTATGCTGCCGACAGGCTCAGCGGGGGCAGACCAACCCCCCTTTTTGGCTTGTGTTGTTGCAGTACATTTCATCACAAGTGACGAGGTTCAGAAGTTTGTCCTTGCGTTGATATTCGAGCAGATTAGTGCAGGCCCGAACACGTCTGTCCTTATCTGCTTCAGTTAGCTCATCCAGCACCCAGCGATTAAACTTGTAAGTCAAGTTTATGCAATGCGCGCCTAATGGAAATGGCACTAACGTTTAACTCCTTAGCAAGCTCTCAAGTGGCTGCATACTGATCTTCTTCCACAGTTCTCGCAGGTGGGCATCATATGCAGGCTAGAGAGCACTGCTTCTTGCAAGTCATAATACTCTTTTTTGAACTTTTGGTACCAAACCTTCACAGTATCATACGATACAACATTAGTACCTAAAGCTGTACGCATGATTTGGTGACATTCTGTAGCTGACATTTTGCAACAGAACTGGAAGTAAATGGTGGTTCTAATCTGGTAGCGTGATAGTTCTGGTTCTTTCTTTCAAATGCCGAAATCGTTTGACAAAATATGATTAAATACGCCAACGCGAAGTCTTTGCGGTGGCGGGAAACTCGTTAAAATCCGAGTTCATTGTCTGTGTTAAATTATTTGTTTCGCAAAGAAAAGTTGTAATAATGTTTTCTGTCTTATTCGTGGTACTCAAAATTCATTTCGCAACAATCTCTAATTTGAAATATTCTGACTGTTCTGACAGAAAAAAAAAAAAAAAGTTTCGTGATTTGACTATAATGGAAGAAAGAGCAAAAGGATGAATTGAAGTCTGTATAAAACTACATTCGTCTTATTTTCCATTTGCACGATATTTTTAAAAGCTATAAATTCCTTCATCTGACAAGAAGTCGACCTTCGATTACTTAATTGCCGAAATGTTCTTCGTATAATTCGGCACCAATTATATGCATAGGTTACATCTATCACAGTTTTCTTTCGGCGAACTGTGAGAATAGCATTCGAAAAGAACTTAAATTTGTTTATAAAGTGAATAAATAAATTTTTATATTTGCTACAAGATATTATGATTATTATATGTAAAATATGAAGATTATAGCTGAACGCTTTACTGTATATTTCCCAGTTGGTGCAGTTTCTGTTGTGCTTTTTAAAAAGGCTTTAACTGAAGTACTTTGAAAAAGACTTTAATCTATGCTGAAACATTAACTCAATAATATACTTTTCTTTTCATTTAGAAGAAAATCACAGATGCGTCCACTAAATTTCTACACAAATATATGTTGTATTTCATCTTACAGGAAGACTTAAAGCATAAATCACACGTATATAAAATTAATTAATTTAGTGTCCTTATATGCTGTTTAATGAACTTCGTAGTCATATTCCTTTGTTACTATTGTGATGAGGTCAGGTTCAAAGTCCATACAAATTCTTCTAATTAAGATGAAGAAAAGATACATGCATTAAAAAATGAATTGTTTAATATGCACTATAGCAATTTTCGGGTCACAACGTTAGCAGGATTGTTTGTTGAATATGAATGTTATAGTACAGTCTACAAAACGTTTATGAAGATTTTAATGATTCATCTGTTAACAAGTGATGTTATCGGGAAACAACTGCATCGATTGCACCTATTCTTCTTTGATAATCATATTTCCGCTATTCCACTATTTTGCTATCAATACATGAATCTTTGGGCCTGTAAAATGATTTTTCCTACGACCTTTTCATTTTTGTTTTTTAATATTAGGAATAAGTATGACCATGTGCATTGTTCTGTAAGATGATATTGATGCAGAAACTAGTAGACTATCAATTAATCTTTTAAATAGACAACCTAAACGTATGATACGGATGAATTCCGTACAGTGCTATTGATATAGTTATTATTCTTCATAATTTACTCTCTTAAAAGTTTCTCTACTATACACTGGTGTGCAAAAATTAAGGACGAAGTCGAAAAATTAGCATATCAGCTGAACGAAGAGGCAGAGCGGACAGAAAGACCAATCAGGAGATTAAGTAAGGTGATGTACGGTAGCACATGCGCAGATATGCAGGTAGACGTAATGGGGGAGTGTTTGAGTAGTATAAAGCAAATTGTCGGTGTAAGATCAGTATTTCTGGCAAAGAGATTGCACGCCGTATAGCAGTTAAAATCACACCGAGTTGTGCCTCAGCGAGAAATGGCGAATAATCAATCTGTTAGACGACATCTGGATGCTTTTACCCGAGGTCGAATCATTGGGAAGTTGGAGGAAGGCCGCAGTGTGACAAGTGTAGCTGCAGAGTTCGGAATTGCTCACAGCATCGTTTCACGACTTTGGAGACAATTTCAAACTACAGGAACAGCTATCCGGGGGTTTAGTAGTGGTCGTCCACGAGGAACCACACCCGCAGATGACCGGTATATTGCCTTACAGGCCAGAAGAAACAGGCGGCAGACAGCGGGAGAAATGGCTAGACACACGACACAGGCGACTGGACGACCGATATCGCGTTTTACCGTGGCCAGAAGACTGCACGGTGGTGGTCTGTTTGCACGACGCCCTGTACGGTGTGTACCTCTAACGCCTGCCCATCGGAGAAGGCGTTCTCTGTGGTGCCGGGAATACCGGAATTAGAGAGACAATGAATGGAGACGAGTACTCTTTACAATGAGAGCAGATTCAGTCTGAGTAGCGATTCTCATCGCATACTCATCTGGAGAGAGCGGGTAAGCCGCAATCATCCCTCGAACATCATTGAAAGGGACAAGTATGGAGGTGGCGGTGTTCTCGTTTGAGGAGGCATCATGCTTGGTGGTCGTACAGACCTTCACATCTTCGACGCAGGTTGAGTCAACGGGACCCGTTATTGTAACGAGATTCTTCTTCCATATGTGCATCTTTTTAGAGGCGCTATGGATCCGCAGTTCTTTTTCATGGACGACAATGCACCATGTCATCGCACAGTAGCTGCCGAACAGCTCCTAGAGAGTGAGGATATTGAACGTATGGATTGGCCAGCACGATCTCCGGATCTCAATCCTATCGAGCACGTATGGGATTTTCTAGGCAGACGCTTTGCAACTCGTACCTTACCACCAGTAACGATTCCGGAGCTTCGATTGGCGCTGCAAGACGAATGGGCAGCAATGCCTCAACAACTCATTGGCACCCTCATTCTCAGCATGGGCAGACGCTGTGAAACCTACCTAGCAGTTAGGGGAGATCATATCCCCTATTAAAGACCGGATGTTTCTTGCTGGACACCCATCACAGGGATGTTTCGGCCTTCAGTCGCATTGAGCTCCATGCTACTTTTTCAAGAAAGCTTATTTTTATCCATCTGATTTCTCTTTTAGTAAGTGTTGCTTACATTACTCATGTCCTTACGTATTGGGGATCTTACGGTATTAAATGTGTTGATTTGGAAAGCTTTTGTACAAAGTTAGATTGAAAAAAACCGTCTCGTCCTTAATTTTTGCACACCAGTGTAGTTTAGTTTATAGTCACAGTGCAGCATATAACTTATCCTCCTTTCAAAAGAATTCAAGTTCAGTTACTGTTTATGTTCGAACCAAGAATGTGGTTAATAATTAGATATTAATACGTAAAAGGCAGAAATTATATGAGGATTTGCGAATGTGCGCTATTTTGGCCCCTTAAACCCACCAATTCAAGTATTCACTATACTCATTTAACCAGCTGCTGAAGGGGGCAAGTGATTCATGCAAAAATGGTGTTCGGTAAGATTCAACATCTGTCTTAGCCTTACGATACTGAGTTAGGTTTAGCGTTTGACTGCAGCAGTTAAATGATTCACGTGAAGTTCCTCGTTATAACGTTACAACAAACTCGAAACGAATTCCATACTTTACATTAATTTATTTAGTTACTGTCCGCTATAAAACCTATAAAATACAGATTTTATAGAGCAAATAGACTAAATAAACAGATCCATAGACTAAATAATCAAAATGACATTTATTTCTTCTTTTCCATTTCCAAAGCAATTAAATCATACACACAAAAATTTTTTTTAGAAATGACTGATATAGAAAGTCCATGACGCATATATTAAATTATTTTCGAAGGAACTAGATAAGCAATCCAAGAGTCTCAGTTAGCTTATGGGAGGTAATAAAAGCTGTATTGTCTCGACATTTCACTCGATGAATTAATTCTCCAATTTCCTACATTATTTTAAAATCGCATATGTTTTAGATCTTTCTATAAAATGTTCGCGTATTTTGCAGATACCTTATTTTATTCTTTTGTATATTTGAAATAATTTTAAAGTTACTGTACTTGTATAATGTGCAGTACAGTTTAAATCAAATTACAAAAAGATTAGAGTAGTATGTATGAAGCAATGTTTAGAAGAAACTGACAACAAAATAATATAGTAGTATACATTCATAAGAAACATTTAGCATAAATTTAACAAAGTGCACTGCAGTACACTGAAAACATTATTCTACAAATTCTCCCTTTTTCATATTTGTTTTGTTATTTTCTTTTATGTTTTAACACCCACAGTTCTGCTTGTAGTTTCAGATTAACGCTTAGTAATAATAAAAAAATGAAATAATCTTTTCCTTACTAAATTTCACTTCTGAACGCTAACGCTTTTTATTTTCTAAGGTAATTTTTGTATAGAAGCTAAGACAAAATTTTAAAAATGACATTTTCCTTACTAAAGCAATTCGTTTGCACAGGAAAAAGCAGTAGACCATAGCGAAACACTAAAGAACGTTTGAATAAAACAGTGTACGTGCTTAAGGTCTTGAAAATGTATGGGCTTCTAGTTTGTCATGTGTAGCTAATGTGTACACCATCCATCCTTACGTTTCAACAAGAAATCGGTGAATATCCCTGCACTTGACTTTCCTTTGTATCTTTCTTCCATCGCTGCAGTTTTCCGATGAAAGCTTTCCCAGTAACCTCAATTTCGTAAGAAAGTTCAAATGTGAATAGATTACACGTATTTTCAGAGACATTTTACAGCCAGACCTTTCATAACAGTAAACGTAGTTCATGCTGCTTTTCGTCATCACTAAGTTGCTGTTCAAACTCAGAATCTCGTAACAGACCACGCATCTGAGGTCCGGCAGCCTTTTTTTGTTATCCATCACTAAGCATGGAGAGTTGCTGCATACGTGTGCAGGTGCCTTACGATCTTCCCGCAATGCTTCCACGAAGTTCTTTATCAACCTAAATTTGATATGAAGTAAAAAATTCAATGGACAGAACAGAAGGAAGAAGACGTGGCAGGGAACTTTTCCAGTTGGTTTTACAGATGTAGTCTTACCGCATTTATCCCGCATCTCCGTCCCCAATTCGATCGTGTATGAATCCAATAGTCTCCAGCGCCTCATCGTCTAGTAATATAAATCACGATAGGACTTCCAACTCATCAGTATTTTAAGTGTCTCCACGCCGCAACCAGGAAGAATCGGGCGTACGAGAGGAACGAGATGTGCTAGGAGCAGACGAGAATTCTCCAGGCAGCCATGAAGAATCGGACGAGAATCCATGTATATAAAAAAGTGCTTTTTTTCTTTTGTCATATGCCTTGCACAAAGGGGATAAACAGAACCAGCAATCTGAAATTTAGTCTCTCTTTTTAACGATAGGTTTGTTTAATATAACCATCAGCAGGTTTTCGCCTCACCATAGGCACGCGAAATTTCATATGGCGGCCTATCTGACATGTCCATTCATGAAATGTAGAGGAAGAAGTGGTGCAGCATATGTGAGGAGCCCAATGTCTATCCTAGTCTCCAGATTTGCAGCCAAAGTACAAAATGTTAGCTATTCTTGTTTCAGGAATAATAACACGTTTTCTAGACCTCAAATGCAACAAAAACCTGTTTTGTTTGCTTATGTACGTTGTAACCGGTATAAATTTTATTAACACCTCACACACCAAAGTTTTAACACTCATGTAGTGCAAAGTGTTCTACTCATAATTCAGAAATATCATGTAACCCAAGGTTTTTTGGGCGAATGCTTGATTCTCAGGTGCATGAAGACATACTAAAGTGTTTTTCTGAAGTACGGGAAAAGATATAGCGGAATACTCCCGGATAAAACTTAAACAATCAATAATGAAATAAATGTCTCTTTCTTCGCGTCTGTTTCGAAGACGTATGAAACGCAGAAATTTTCCTGAAAATTTGGAAGGTTTAATATTTCTATTTTATATATTGAGAAATCTTTATCAAAGTGCAAAAAGCAAATAATAGATTTTAATTAATTCTATCGTCGCAAAATCGCATTCAAATATGTTAACGTAATTTTAAAACAAACTAATTTCATGTTAAAAAAATTAATCTGCCTTTTCTGATTTTCTACTTAGGCTTTAAGCTAGACATATAGTCATTAATCTCCTTTTAAATCTAGTGAATCAACCTTCGAACTTCTCCTTCCTAGTACCATTAATTTAAAATGAAAGCCCTTGATCTTTGATCTCAACTAACGATCATGGATCCAAAACATATGCCGTAGGCGGTATTAGTTTTAAGTCCGCTTTTTTTTATTTACCAAGTGAGGTGGTAATTAAAATTCTGTCTAAATAATACATTTTTTTCAAGGTCAAACAGCTGACAATCGCAATAAATAACCCGAATGACCTAAATCAGCAAATCTAAAGAATATGCTTGAATACTTCATTGGCAAAGGATCAAGCTTGTTGGCAATATTACAAGTCCCTTGTTACTACTGTTTGCTAGTAACGCGTATTTCAGGATCGTTTTAATTTAAAGTGAAAATGAACAGCTTTAAAATTACTTTCAAATGATGTTCGTTCACGAAAACACACTCAAATATAATTTCAAAAGGTTGAGGAAACAAATTATGCAAAGCCTACCATATGCTTTCTTTTTAATAATTTGCAACTTTCTGACAATAGAAAATAAACGATTATCATTAAGTAATATGTATCAGAATTCTGCTTCATCATGCCTGAAAACATTAAAATTCTTATTAGTATTCGAATATTTTAATTAAAGATGTTTTTCACTAAATCAAAGTAATCTTTACTAAAAGTTCTTTTTGTTTGCAGCTTTAAAATAACTCTGTTTTTCGTTATTTTATCTAAATATATTTTCTTTGATTTTATTTTTAAAAAAGACTTATGTAAAAGCTATAAAATTTGTGACTTGAAAAAGGCTTTTGGTAGAAACTACAATAGTTTATCTAGATTTAAAGATGATGACGATTTTTAAGAATATGAGTCACTCACTGTCTTTTAGGAAATCCTCAAGAGTTTTAATAGTCTTTTTTAAGTGACTTATTAAATAAAAATGTGTTTAAAAAAATTCTTTAAAAATTTAGAATCAATAAACAGGTAATTTCAGATTTTATAAACCTTTCTTAATTCATATTTGCTTTTGTAAGGAACTATACTGCATCTCTGTTTGTTAACTGAAATAAATTTGAAAAATTTATTTGCTTTTTCGAGTGAAAAAAGGAAAAAAATGAAAATTATGCTCACTTTTGATTTTTTGAATTGTTTGTAAAAATGTTTCATTCTAATTTTGATATCGCAAATATGTCTGTGGGAAATTTTCAGAATTTTTTAGAGAACTTGTAAAATTTGAATGGTATAAAATTACAGCAGTAGCAGAAGTCAGTCTGCTCGTATTGTCGCATCAGATACAATGAAAGATAAAGTAGGCTATCAATGTCAGAGCAGGAGCAGAAATCACAGTAGATGTTGTTAGCTATTTGTTCTGAGGATTTCGAATGGTTACTTGAAGTGTTAATCAGCGCTCAGCATTTTTCTTCCTATCTTCTTTAATTTCTGTCACTTCCTGGTTCAATCTAACTCACTGTCATCACTTTTGATTTTATGACTGTTTTTCAGGTTCCTTTCTAAGCTCTCCTTGTGTTTCCGATTTTTATTAGGTTCAGTTAAGTTATTTGCACACGCACAAGGACTATCTGCCTAAGAGGATTTGATTGTAGTTTGTCATGTAACGCGATTGCAACCATTCTTCTTTTGTTGTAAAGTTACTTTGGATAAATATTTAAATTTTTATTTAAAATGGGAATATGAGAGGCTTGTCGTATAGAAATATCGACATACATTTCTTATAGAGAGCATATAAAGGTGTTGTAAAAGCTCAAGAAAAAACTGTAAACTACTTCGGAGAACGAAAACAAGAGTAATATAATCAAATCGGTGTAGCCAGTCTTACAGAAGTTGATAATATTTATTGCATGTTGAACTTATCAAAGGCGGAAATTTATAGACATAGTTAAGGGAATATCTAAATGTATATTCACTGAATACATCACTTGAAATCTTAACATCGATAAGGTTGTTTATTCTTTAAAATGCAGTTAAATGTTTGCATCAATGTCGCAAATGCATCTTATCGTCATACCAAACACTTTGTTTTCTAATTTCGTCTTACCTAAAGAATGTCTTATGATGTATAGACTCACCTTAAGAAACGATGGATGTAATGAGTTGTAAGGATTATGTTGATTTTATTAACAGTTAAATTTTAAGTTCCTTTCCTGTCAAATTCTTAACTTCAACTTACTACTTCCGGCCAGAACGTAGTTTGGAATCTTTCTGAATACTTAATGAGGCGGAGCGGCATTTAAACCGCGAAGTTACTTACAGAGTGAGAGGGAATCAAAGTTTCTGATTTACGCTCGTCTGCCTTTTGGCTACTCTCTCTCTCTCAAAGCTGTTATTACGCTCGGCCGTACTCAGGCCTTTGAAAAGCTTCGTAGTCAAATAGAGTTAAGGGGCCAACTCGAATATTGATAGCTTCGGCTATATTTCTTTAGTTAATATTAGTTTTAGTTTAATTTTGAGTCTCTTAAGTTCAAGCCCAAGTGTCGGCTTTGATTGTACACTCCAAGACGGAGTTTTGTTAAATCTTATTGGAATAATAAAGGGTTAGTTACCCTTCCATCTTGTTGTTTCTTGTCACACGAACTTAAGCGATTATTCGCTAACAAGTTCTTAAGATTCGTCACTTTCTACAGTAACTGAGAATTACACTAGTGAGAATCTTACAGAGTTAAAGAAAGTTGACAGGATAATTTGACACAAAATTGTAAACATTAAGCGAAGTAAGTAAAAAAATAATTAATAAATGTTATTTATATAGATAAATTGAGCATAATTTGATGGCAAAGAATTCGAGATTTTCCTGTTTTACTTGTTGCATAATATAGATGTTTGCATTTATTTGTGTCTGAGCACATAAAAGTGCTAAATACCATTTCATGATGAGTTCGGATACCTGAAGAGAGGGCTTTGCTTAATGAAGGTTTTCATTTTTTTTACCAATATAAACTATAAATACAATGCAGTGTCATTCGGAAGGATTTAACAGAAGCACTTTCAGTTCCATATATATTTATTTTATCTGCAATAATGCTATCTTATCGAATAAATTATTTATGAATTTAAAGGGACCAGAAAAGACAGATCAAAACTATTTAGTTATAGATTTATTTAGAACACTAGAAAAATTAATATTACCTATCTTGGTAAGCTACAAATGTAGTATGTACCAATTCTAAGGACTCTTGTTTTGGGTTTTATAAAATAGAGCATATTTTGGGCTAGCTAGGCTAGCTGCAAAGGGTTACAAATTAAAATTGCCATAGAAACATCGTTGAAAAAATGTCGCTGAGAAAATAACGCCAAAAGAAAATGGTGTTATACAAATCATCGCGACAGACAAGAAAACAAAGAGAAAACATCGTAGTTCTAAAACATCGTTTGTATAAAATAAAGTAGACCAACTTTAAAATATGGTCGGTGCAAAATGTGGTGAATAAAAAGGAACCTATAGCTAATCGCCTGATGATAACAGCTCAGGTACGTGTTTTCAGAACAAAAACATTTTAAGTGGATTTTCGCTTAATGATTTGTGATCACAAGAAGAAATAAGGAATATTCAACATTTCATACTTTGGTATTAGCTGATAAACTTTTACTAAAAGAACAAGAAGGGAATTTAATAGCATACAAAATCTGGAAGTTAGTAAAAATTACGTGTAACTCATTCATAGAATATTTAGCTTACGCATCTTCCTTTTTCTGATCTTTTTTATACTACGTTCATGAAACCTTTGTTCATGAAAATCTACTAATACGTAAAGAGGTTACTAAAAATAACTTTTAATACTTAACAAGTAGAATATTAGTTTTTATCAATTAATTCACTTTACACATTTATTCAGATATGTAATTGAGGTTCGAAATTGTTTGTAATTCAAATGAATAATCCTTTTATTAATATTTAAAGGTTTATTATCATTATTTACTGATTTAATTAAAATATATTCCTGTTTTGCTGTCCCGCCAGGGAAGGAGTGGCTAAGACGACAAAACAAACAGGTTTTGCGGGCTTTTGCTGTATGCTTTTTTTCCTGTTTGTATTCCCGTTTGCAACTTACATAAACAGTTTCCAATAGAAACAAATTCTTGATATTCTTTTCTTGTGCATTATTGTAAAAAAATATATTTTTAGATTGGCACTTCAAAGAAAAGTTAAAAGAAAATGTTATAACATTTTCACTCCCTTGTATGAAGTAAAGAAAGTATTGTAATCGCGAAAATTTCGGGTATCATATTTCAACGAAAGTATCCATTTTGACCGCTCGCGAATCCATTTGAACGATGTTTTTGCCTGATATTTATATGTACGAACAGAATAAATGTCTTTTTCCAAAAACGGATTAAAAATGAATTTAAAATGGATTCAGAAGAGATTTTATTGTGTCATCTGTACGTACGTATGTATATATGTACCTCGAGTAACTCAAAAACGAGTAGCATCAGAGCGATGAAATTTTGTTGCTATAACATGCAGATGTGCACTTCCTTCTCTGGGTGCAATCGGCTCCCACCAAAAGTAAAAATTCAAATCAAAATTTTACCTTTAAACAAAGAGAGCATTAACCAGAGTGATTCTCTTTATTTAAAGGTAAAATTTTGATTTGAATTTTTCACCAAAGTATCTTATTCTTTCACTTATGTTTTCAGTTCTTTGAATACAGTTCTTTTAATTTAAAGGTTAAAAGTCTGATTAGAATTTGCTTTGTTTTTCCTTGGGGAGGTGCTAGAAGTTTCGGGTGAACTATTATAATTAAAATTTTTACATTTATTTTCTTACACAAATTCTTCTTCTTTCTAAATTTCTTACTTTATGTATTTACTCGTAATTTTACAGCAGCTTAATGCGCAAAAATACTAAGCATGATTATAATAGGCTTCTTAATAAATTATTTTGTAATTATACATCTATGTATTTATGCCCACTCTGTTCCTCGACTTGGTGAGCTCAGTTTTTTTTTTATTCTTATATGTTGGTAAATTGTGCATTTTTTGCTTTCAAAAGTAAACTTTCAGTTTTGTGCACCGAGAAATTTGTCTTCTTGCACGCTGGTTGAATTGCTTGTTTTTACATAGAAACTCTAATCTTAATGGTAAAAACTGCTTTTAAAGTTATTTTAACTTTATTTGGTGTTTTATGTTTTTCTGTATTTTTCAAGTTTTAATAAAGATGTTCTCTAAGTTTTTATGTATTTTTGCCTTGCCTCGAAGTGAAGATTGAATTAACTGAATGAAAAATACATTTCTAATGAAATTCGAGGAAATAAGTTTAAAAGAAATGCAGTAAAAATGTGTGTGCTTTAACAAGCCGTACACAGAAATCATGCGGTGTCCACATCAGATTTTTTCAAAAACCCATGTTTTCATTCTTTCGATAATATGGAGATGCTCTGAAAGTCTACTAAAGTTTATTGACCCATTTAGTGCGAAATCTTATCTGCATATTAAATGCTTCATCATATTTCTCTTTCGTTCTTTTAATTTCATCTTGTCTTTCTTCCTTTTACTTTTCTATAAGTTTCTCTTGAGTAACTACATTCTGATGATAAAATTTTTTGTACGAATAAAATGTCAAACGGTTTATCTTTCTTGTTTTTTTAAGATATTTTCATGCTTTCTTCACTTATATTTTGACAGAAATAGCCTAACCAAAACTAGATACTACTTCATTTTCCTAACGATCAGTAGAACCTTCTTGTATTACGATGTCAGAGATCAGTTTTCTTTTGACATGAACTAATTAGTGTAACACAAGTGCAGTTTTAATGCTGTGATAAATTTTAACTTCATTCGAAACATTTTGGAATTTACTATGTCGAAAGAATTTTAGATACTTATTTATTTTCGTATTTATCTACTTCTCAAACAGATGATCAGGATTAAGCATATCTTAGTTCTAATTGTGCTTGCATACATTTTAATCGTACTTTCATACATGATTATTTAAGGTAATGTACTACAGAGATACGGTTTTAAAAGTTTTAAATCATTATTTGAAAAACCTTGTGTATTGCTATTAAAAGGTGATATATGCTTTTTAGAGCAAAAATATTTCAAAAATTAAAATTTGGAAATGCAGACCGTTTTCTGATTAAATTATCATTTTTTGCATACCACATGATCAGATTTTTTGCTATGTTGTCATTTAACTCATTTAAAGTTACGGCCACGTTGAGATCGGATTTCTATTCAGAGCACTTAAGCAATGCTAAAATTGCAAGACAGGAATTAAAACTGAAAAAAAATAAAAATTGGCAGAAAATTTTCCCGCTTCGCAATGCTCAACCAATGAAAAATAAGGAAATAAATAAATAAGATGATGGGAGGGAAGTAATTTTACGACTGACTTTTTTGAAAGTTTGCCAGCTCTTCCTTTCTTTTTCTTTCTGCACAGATTGAATCCACACAAAATTTACCGCCTAAGCAACGCATGCGCATTTTTCTCAGCCACAAAATCCAAGCACGTGGTTTGGTTTGTTGCCATCATAACGTTTCCGGCCACGAAGGGGTTACGTTTGTTTGGACGATCAAGGCGGATATTTTAATTCGTATCTTTTTGGGTATACAAATCTATCGCCTTTTTTGTAAACAAATTCCAGGTCACAAATCATTCAGTGCATTGAAATTTTTGCTTCTGTATGTGCCACTAATGCTGGATGAGCATTTAATTTAAAAACAATTACGAAGGGGTAAGTTTAAATATAACAAAAAGTGGAACTTAATATGCATTATACTAGTATATTTATTCATTTGCATCAAATATACTTCAAGTCTTATATAAGTATAATTTATATAAGACTAATAGCAATACAAATATTGTATTCCATATATAAAACTGCATATTTATTTTTTAATGAAACCTGGTTATTTTCATTACCTATGGAAATAATTTTACATTTTACAGTAAATAACCACATGATTTTCTTACTTAGAAATGACAAAAAATGTGCACTTTAAGATCATTTCCTTAAGCACAATTGTGTTTATTATTAACATATACGATATTAACATAAAAAGTATTCTATAAAGTAACGGATATTATGTATTTATGGTCATTCATGTAACGGAAAAACACCTAAAGGCTATTTATTACTTTATGATCTTTCTTTCTACCTTTCTTTCTTTACTTTATGATCTTTTGAAGTTACCTTGAGTGGGTTATTTTTTGTTTACCTATCTTGCTTTCTATCAATGGCGTATCCATGAATGCTTGCAGTTGAAAACATTAGTCAAAATTATTTAAATAAATTACTTTTCTGAATTTTAAGTAATAACATGCTTGTTTCCATTAGTACTTGGATGGAACTGACTTCTAAAATATATATTGTTTCAGCAAAACAGAATATACTTATTAATCATTTCTTAAATGTAAAGAGATACTTTGGGTACTTCTATGATTTTCTGAAAAGATAAACATATGAACTTTTAAAAAATAATTAAATTTAAAATAGTGTTTATTTGAAAGTAATTATTTAAATACTGTATAAATTAGAGTTATAATGTTAACATCGAATAAATCAATTTGTGAAAGGCAATGCATGAACTAAATGTTAATTTTCCCATATATGCTTGAAATACTTCGTATTTTCTTCATATTCGTAACACTTTTTCTCTAATTGAGTAATGACAAAAATAAAAAGGTGGAAAGGCAATTCTAATTTAAATTGATTTCGGTGGAGCAAGAATACAACACTAATAGCGATCTATTAAGGATTCATTAGAACAATATGCATTTATTCTTCTGTGTTTTTAATAGGCTGTTTAGAATGTTTCATTGATTCCTGGAAGAAATATAACTTTAACATATCTTTTCCTTATTTCTGTTAGTTGAAAAAGTTGTTTATGTTTTTCTAATTTCTATTTGTTGTCTACACTAAAATTCTAATATATCCTGTAAGTTTTTCCAAGGGTGTGTTTTCAATATAGGGGTAAGTATCAACAAAGAGTATAGTTATCCATCTGGAAAGACTAAGCAATGAGTTATGAACACTTGCTTGTTATATTTAATATGAGTCTAACTCAGAAATTTTTAAAACAATAAAATTTAACTAGCAGTTCATGAGAGTGTATGTCTAATTGAATTAATTTATTAGACTGCCTTAGATTAAAATTTAACGTTAAAATTATTCCTACGGAATTATTTTTGTCTTAAAATTCTAATTTACTTATTCTGAAATTATGTTTTCTGTTATTCTGCCCGAGACAGTTCAGTTTTGCATCACAGGTAAACTGACGGCCCACTAGCGTCGGAGCAGTAAAATCGCTGAACACTGGTAATTCCAACCTTTGTTCGAATCTAGGCGAACGGACTGGCTGTATGGGGTTTTTCGTGGTTTTGCCCATGTGCAACATGTATACGAACTAGTTACCCTTAAAAAGTGTTCCACGAAGGCATGCCTCCTCTTAGGCAGAAAGTCCTAATGTGCTTTGCCATAAGAACACTAAACTAGGTAAACTGACTTTACGGGAAACAGATTTTTCTTATAGACAGTTTGATTAGAAATTAGGAAACAGAAAATCAGATTAAGAAATTTTGCGCAAGATTCATGAAAATGTTTTTAAATTAACAAAGCTTTGAAATTGATTTCCGTTTTAAATGACAGCAAATCTTAGCGCTTTCTGAATTTTTAAAGCTTGTAAAAAGTTTTACATCCTCAAAACACAAACGTATTTCTCTGGGATCATTTTTACTGTTCAGCTATACACAAGCAAAATTTTACTCTTCTTTTCTCAGCATTCATTCAGTGAATATTTGTGCTTACTTCTCAGTTTAATGAAGTCTAGTGTGACTGATACAGATAAGAGGAAAAAAGAAGGAAGGAAACGAAAATTAATGATCTGCGTCCATAAACTAATGACCCATGATGAGGTTGTCACATAATTTTCTGAAGTGTCCCAGAGATGTATTATTGTCACAGTTAATAAAAATTTATGGCAAAAATTACTATTATTTTAAACCATATTACATGCTGGCTATCTGAACTGAACTGGGGAATTGATGTTTTAACTGCTAATAATCTATGCCTCAAGAAGTAGAAAAGTGGTCTCACGGGTATACTGTAACATGTTCGGGATAGCACAGACTTGTTTTATGAAGTTTATACGATCCAAGGATAAACGGAACGTGATCCGAATCAAATCAGGGATGATGTGTGAGACGCGCTGTGACTGAAATAAGTGGTAGATAATTTGCAAGGAACTCAAGAAAGGAAATTATTAGAGGTGCAGAAACTTTGTTATTCGTGTCTTCCATAACAATAGCTTTATTTTACAGAAAAGAAATGGAGGTGGAATAAAATTGTTTTTCCTCATTTTGCAATTATTTTAAACTTGTCATCGATGCGACCCGGAAAGTTTACATTGGGACAATACAGGAAAATCGCAAATATTGCGAATCAAAGTTTGGGAGCTAAAATTTGTAGTTTTTCATATTACTTTATTATATTGTTAATAATATTTTTTTAATTTTTATCAACTACAGTGACAAGTAATTTCATCAAAAACACATTTTTAAATGCAATAATGTATTTTGGAACAACCGCGTCGTAGAAATAATATCTTTTATTTGAATAAACCCAAAACTTTTCTAAAATCTTGTTCGCGCAGTAATTGAAAGCAGCGTGATTCAACAGTCAAAACTACAATCCAGCGCAGATGTCTCAAAATATTTCTTCAGAAGGTTAATATATTGTTCATATTATATTCTGAAATATATTGTTCATAACACTTCTGACCAAATGATCCTTTCGTGGAAACCTCGGTAATTAATTTTGTTCCAGTTTTTTGATTTTAAAGTAAATGATTTCTGGCATTTCTTCATAATCAAAATATCTACGATCTGGGAAGGGAACCGAGAACATAAAACATTTACCACCAGAGCAGTCTCTAGATAAAATAACTTGATAATTGGAGAAAAACAACTTCCAGAGCATCATTAGTAGGTAAACAATTAAAGAAATGTATTGAAAAAGGGTATATGTCCAGGCTTTCAAAGGAGGTTAGGAAATATCCAAAGAAGCATACAGAATTAAGTAGTGATTTGGGCATAACTATGCTCATCACATATATACACCGGTTTCTAATCACATTTCATCAATTTACGTAGAATCTAATTACATTTCATTTCTAAGCATATTTCATGAATTTTCGCTTGATATTCTTACGAATAATCCAATACATAGTTCTAATTTATCTGCTCTTAATTTAATGTTATAAATTTTAACATGACAGTTTAAATTACAGAAATTGTAATTTAAATTACAGAAATTTCTTTTTTTTATTGTAAAGCAATATTTTAATACAAAGTAAAATGCTGAAGAAATGATTCAAGATTCTGTATAAGTTATCATATTCAGTTTTCACAAAATTCTGAAATAATATTCAAGTGTATTAAAATAAACAGCGTTGCAAATCCTTTTTGTAATTCTGTTGTTAATTCATTAGCTGCTAAAGGATATTCGTTAAAGACTCCTTACCCATTTGATGGCCTTTCTTTTTATTATTTTTATTATATGAAATTAATTAACTTAAATTTTATTACATAGAAGGCATGAAAGTGGTGTGTTCAGGCAATGAGAATGTTTTGAAACGTTGATGCTAACAAGCAAATACGCAGATATGAATTCACGGATTTTAATATGGAACATGGGAAAAATTACAATGTGTTTTTGAGGAAACTGGTGTAAAATGTATGTATTTTAATTAGAATACTAAGTTTTTCAATCTCTAATTAAAATTAACTGATATGCATTTCCAAGAATTAAGTACACACGAGTCTATATTTATCAATGTTTTTAAATACCAGATCGGAATTACCCTTCACACTTCTGGAAAATACGTGTTATTTTTCCAAAAGGTAATAATTTTTCTGTTTAATATATGGACGTTAAAGAGGTTTCTATCTTTAAATGTTCGATTATAATAATTCTTCAGCCAACCAGCGGCCGAGCGTTAGAGTCGCTGAACACTGGTAGTTCGGTCCATGATTCGAAACCCGCGAACGGACTAGCCGCATGAGGGTTTTCGTACTTTTCTTCATGTGTCACGTGTATACAAACTAGCTTCTCTGAGAAAGTCCTCCACGAAGGTATCCATTAGCCAGTTAGCCCTCGAGGCTTTGACGTAATAACTTAAAACGAATCTAGAATAATTCTCATTTCTGAAAATGCTAATAATAGCTTTGGTAATTCTCATGACCTATAAAGTTTTGTTACTTTCTTACCATGAAGAAATAGATTTATTTATTAAGTCATCAATATCAAGTCAATTTTATAAGTTTTTCATAAAAATATTTTCAAAAGAATAAAATGTTTAAGTAATTTTTTAAAAAAGTATGCCATTTTGTATGCCATATAAAATTAAAATAGCTTAATTCTGAAGAAGTTTGCTTTGCATGAAATTGATTGTTTACAAAAAAGTGTGCTGGAAAGAAAGTGAAGTGTTCATTTTCGTTTCGTCTCATAAATGAAGAAAGTTATGCATTGTTTCTTACTAAATAATAAACATAATAATGAAAAATATAACATCAATGAATATATCGCCCTTAGAAAAGAAAACATAACTACTAATTGTGAGAAATATAGTATACAGAAATTTCCGTGTCAGACATGTTCGTAAGATAGCTATTAATCCAGTCTGAAAACACGTATTGCAAAAGCAGTAAAAAATATTAGTTTAGAAATATTAAAACGTACAATACTTAACAAATTTTAATGAATAAAATTTTCAAATAAAAATAACGTACCTCTATCTGGAAATAGATAACAAAAATTTTAAAAGATATATTTTTGTATTCTACATAGACTTAAATCATATTAAAACAGACAGAAAAGATAGAAAATACATTTCTTCACATTGTAAAAAAAAAAACAAATTAGAAAAAAAAATTAGAAGTACGATCCAGTAACAACTTACAAATAAATGGTCGAAGTATATTCATTTATACATGAATGCAACTTAGATATTTCTGTACATTTCAAATTTCTATTGGTTTCACTATCATATATTTTTATTAAATTATCCCTGAGAATTTTTGTTGGAGAAATGTACACAAATACGTACTCTGGTATGAAAAATTCATTGGCTGTGAATAAATAACATAAACATTAGTAAGAAATAAACAAAAACAAATTGCTGAAATAGAAACCTTAAAAGGCATATTTGTTAACTGTTGTAAACACGCAATTAATACAGTTTTTTATTTCTAAAAATAGTTACAAGCTTTTCTAATAGTCAAAATCTCCAGGTGTACATAATGAGTATTTCTTAATTTCAGAAATGGGAAATAGTACAAAAGAAAATATATATTATCAGATACAAATGAAGAAACACATGCCTATTTTATGCCTATCTGATCTTTTAATATGTCTTTGAAAAAATATAATAAATTATACTTTCATAGATGAAAATAAAAGACTGCCGTGTTAAGGGACATGGATTCTATGTATATCATAATAACACATTTAATTCTTCTCTGAATAGTCTTAAAAAGATGTGAATGTTATTTCACAGATCACCTAACGTCCTGCTATATTTAGGAACAGTTCTGGATAAAAGACTTAGCTTCAAAAAACATATTGGCTATTCTTTAAATAAAGCAAACAGTAATTAAGATACAGTAATACGCCGAACAAATATTAATTTAGAAGTCAAACAACAAAAATCGGCGTTATATTTTCAAATTTTCACAGGACTAGTTTCGGTGGTTTTACCGAACCATCATCCTCAGCTGCAAAAGCGAAAAAAAATCGAATCAAAAAACATCCTTTTTTCATCATCAAAGCGCAAAAAATTCTTACGAGTTTTCAATCAGTTGCTGCTTGCCTTTAAGGCCAGAGGTTTAGTCCTCTTGAAATCTAAAACGTATTGTAGTTTCGGCAGTTTGCGTACTACCTACGTAACCTTTTAAAAAGGCCAGTCTTAGTGTTAGGCATTTGTAAACTAATTCAAAGTTAGCTTTTAGTTAGAATTTTAGTTAGTAGTTTTATATTTTTATGTTCAGACCACAAGTGGTTGGTCTCTGTATCCCGAAGTATGGGAGCACTTGTAACTTTATAGAGAATAAAGGTTCAGTACACCCTTCCTGCTTGTGTCGTCTATTCCACACATACTTGAACATATATTTAGTAAGCTCCCTGTTCCTATTCAGGACACATAATATTTCCAGAGCAAATCAAAAGACATACAAGTCCTGACAATCTTTATGGATGATGATTACAATATGAAGAGGTAACCTTTGCTTCTCCGCCTTTATGAATGCACATCGTTTTGTCACCGGCTTGGAAAATTTATTGCTACTGCCAGTTGATTTTAATCTCTGTACTCCTTTTAAGGTCTAAAATCACACCTTATAAGACTAGAAGGAGAAACACTTTTACAAGGTCCCTATTTATTAATGCGATCTAAGATATCAGGCTATGTAGGTAAGGCATGCAGATAACCTACGTAGCGTTAGTCAGTCAAATATGTAATTGTTATGATTATGTCGTAAACTGTGATGGTGGATTTTGATTCATGAAGTATACTTCTTCGGAGAACTTTCTGCTTTCGGAAAGTTTCTGTTTGGTTTTGGAGAATTTTGTAGCTTCGTGGAGTTTTCATGCTTTTCTTCGCGTGTAACGTGAAATCTGTGCCAATTTTATCTCGAAAATTCCCTACGAATGTAACTCTTCTAAAGAACGCAGTCCTCGTATATTGTGTCTTTAATTCATTAACTCTGAAGTAACATAAATCATTCTTTTAAACACTGAAATACTATTAATGCCTCTTGGAATATCATTCTTTAGTAATGATGCAAATGAGTACAGCAGTCTCTAGAAACAAAAATATCGCGTTAGTGGGAAAATTATGTGCATTTATTTACCGTGTAATCGAAGTGTTTTATTACTTTAGTAGGCAAGATAAACATAGTCTTATTTTAACGAGTCTACTCTTTCGTTTTATGTCATTCTATTCTAGTCTTTTCTTTTTTTCAAACGCTGGTGGATTGCTCTCTGTCCCCGAATACTTTTTTTCGGATAATTTGTTTGAGCTCTGCACTTTTCTTTAGCGTTCCGTTTAGTACGTGTCTTAAACCGAAAATAGGTGAAATGTTAAGATCCTCAAATAGCAACTCTTGATACACAGTTGTTTGTCTGAAAACTGTTTAAGATCAGTCGTGGCTTGCAAAATCTGCCATCTAAGAATATTAGTGTTGAAAATATAATTCTTTCTCTACTCTTCTTTAAGGTTATGTTTAAGTGTATTCTTTTTTTTATCTTCATATTGTATGAAATGTAAAAGCATGATTCTATTAATATGTAATATATTGTATTTGCATTTAAACAAAATATAAAAGTATAATTTTATACATCCATGTTTCATTGCATTAAATATATATTGATTTTCATTTTTTATTATGAATAATTTGAGATACAGGCATTCATTTACATTTAATTTATTTTAATTTTTTACAGACTATTTCGTATAAAACCTGTAATGAAATTAAGGAAGCTGAATCTAGATTCTTTCAAAATCGTTTTTATTCTAAAAGAACGAGATATTTTTTAAAGTATATAGCTCTGGCTGAAGTTAAAATTTACCCCTGCTTTTTTCAAATAATTTTAATACTGCGCATGGAAAAATATTCAGATTTTAAATATTTTACATATAAGAAAACCAGTTTCCTTTATCACTGAATAATTCCGAGGTAGTAAAAGTACTAGTTGTTCAGTTTAAAAGTCACATAAAAATAAAAAGTTTATTTTTTAAACTATATTTTTGTATAACAATTTCGGTACATATGTACATATGCAGCATCTACGTTTGTACATAGATGTAATTTTCTTTGTACATAAGTATTTCACAATTTAATTATTTAAATTAGAGATTAATATTATTTTAATCTTTTCTGAATAATAAAAACATTCTTGACGCCCTTTTTAAATAGAATTGGTTTGCTTTAATTCATCATTATGCTATTCCTTTTTTGTTTATTTACTACATATTCTTTGTGTCATATTCAAGATTTCAAAGCAGTATATTGGTAGCAAATCTTTTTAACTCGCATTTTTATTTCATTACTGTAATGAAATTAGAAAGTTATTATTTTAAATTAACAGGTTATTTTTATTTAGGTCTTCACTATGGCTTCTTCTTTCCGTATTCCTCACCACAATGCAAATTTTTATGTTTATTTCAGCTAAGGGTTTTGGATTTTGTCGATACTATAAATCTGATACGCCTATAGATTTATTGAACCAGCTTCCTGTTTAGTATTTAATTGCGTAGTTTTTGACTACCATTCAATGTTTAATTTAAATTTGATAGTTTTGTTTGTTTGCATCACCACGAGCCGTGGTGATAATAATATAAAGTCGTGCTTTTATGTTCGAAGTTCTGTTTAAATAAAAAGGTTATTTTTATAGCATTTCTAAGACTACTTCGTTGATTATCTCATACATAGTGATAACTCGCTTCCGGTTTGTTAGAGCTATAGGACTAAAATAGCATTACCATTTGAAGTTCAACCCTATAAAATATCTGATAGTATTTGTGAAAGAAAGTGTTGAATATAAAAAATGTGCTATCAAAGTGAAGCTATTTTTTAATAAATTTTATACTTAATTTAAACAAAACTTTTAAAGACATCTTCTTGAGCAGGGCCAGATTTACAAAACTAGAGGCCTGGGGCAAAACGTCTAATGAAGGTCCTTTCTCCTTTAATTGTTTTCTGTGTAATAAATATCATTGATTCGAATTACATAAAGCATTTTATATCCTAATCCAGCGTTTCCCAAAGTGTGGGTTGCAACCCGGCACCGGATCGAAGAAAAATTCAGCTGGGTCGTGGCAAATATTGTAAAAACACAATCTATAACATTTTGCTCTAAATTTAATATTTTTTGAAACTTTTTCAAGTACTGCAGGTGGCAATCCTTTACACCGTTTCCTACCGGACAGTTTAAATTCGGATGCTCTGATTGGCTGATTTCGATTTGTCATTCAGTGCCTTCTCCGGTACATGCGCCGTAAACTCACGTGTATCAATACAAGGTTATGTTTGAATTCTTGTTACCTATTTTATTTGACAATAGTTATTATTACCTATTATTAACAGCAACTATATATTTTTAAGTAATAAAATACTTTTTCTTATAAATCATTAATAAACAAATTCGTTTTATTAAAGCTTTCAACCTTTTTTAAAATGATAAATGGTTAATCAGGAAACCCAGAGATTTAAATGATGATGATCAACCAAGCAGGTGCAAAGCTGAACATCATGATCGTGAAGAAATTGTGCCTGAAGCACCTAAAGCAGATATACAGCGCCAAAGTAACAAGCGTAAAGCTACTTGGACTCGCAACTATTGTGACGAATATTTACGCTTTGGGTTCATTGCCGGCGGCAGTCAAAATAATTTGCCGCTATGTATTATATGCAATGAGCAACTTTCAAATGAAATACTTTCAAATGAATACTTTCATACTTTCAAATGAAAGTATGAAAACGTCAAAGTTGAAACGGCATTTGAACACACTCCATTGTGAGTACTCTGATAAGCCAATTAACGTTTTTACTGATAAGAAAAATGAATTGACTGCTGCTCAAAAAAATGAAAAATACACTCTTACCTCACCAGTTAAATAAAAACCTCACTTTGACATCTTTTTTGAAATTTCCAAATTAATAGCTGAAACTGGGTATCCTCATAGTGCTGGAGAAAAATTAATACTTCCCGCTTTGAAAATTGTCGCAAATAATTTATGCGGAATAAAGGAAAAATTTTTATTTTCGGCGATACCATTATCAAATAATACAGTTAAACGGAAAGTTGATGATTGCGCGAAACATTTAGAAGCAGAACTAGTTGCTCAAGTAAAAAAGAGCAAATTTTTCTCCTTGCAAATAGATGAAAGTACAGATATCGAGGATAATGCAAATATAATCTGTTTTAAAAGATATATTGACGAAGACACCATACAAGAAATTTTTTTGTTTTGTAAAAAACTACCGACATGAACGACCTCAGATGAAATTTTTAAGGCTACCAATGATTTTGTCACTAGTCACGGTATTGACTGGATGAAGTGTGTTGGGCTAAGTTGCGACGGAGCACGTGCAATGGCAGGCTGTCGTAAAGGTTTGTTTAAACAAATTTCAAGAATTAGCTGTTAATTATATATGAGTGCACTGTAGTATCCATAGCCCACCAGCGGCCGAGTCGCTGACAAAACGCTGACACTGGTAAAGTCGCTGAACACTGGTAGTTCGGTCCGAGGTTCGAATCCCGCGAACGGGCTGGCTGCATGGGCGTTTTCGTGGTTTTCCCCATGTGTAACGTGTATACGAGCCAGTTTCCCTTAGAAAGTCCTCCACGAAAGGCATCCCTTCCCTTAGGCAGATAGCCCTCGTGTGTTTTGCCATAATTAAATACACCAACACCAACGTATGTAGTATCCATAAACAAGCGTTGGCGATAAAACGAATGCCTTTAAATTTAAGCATGATTTTGGAAGAATGTGTCAAATTTGTAAACTACATAAAGTCTCGTCCATTATATAACAGCCTTTTTATCGAATTATGCAAGGAAATGGGGAGTGATCATGAAAACCTCGTTTTGTATTATAATTCACGACAGCTTTCAAAAGGAAAAAAAATTAAACGTCTAAAACGTTTAAACGTTTTAAAACGTCTGTTTGAGCTAAAAAACTAAGCCTTGGTATTTCTGAATGAACACCCACCATCTGAAATAGATGTTATTTTTCCATTTAAGGATAGATTCCACGATTTCGAGTGGTTAATAAAAGTAGCTTATTTGTGCGACATATTTGCTGCATTCAATGAATTGAGTTAACTTTTGCAAGGCTTTGGTTTAAATATTTTCAAAGTATCGGAAAAAGTCGTTGCAATAATTTTATAAAATGACTCTGGGGGAAAAAACGACTTTCAAAAGGAAATTTTAAATCTTTTGAAACATTAAAAAAATTTATTGAAACACATTCAAACTATGATGAAGAAGATTTACATCTTGAAACACTATCAGTTTCAGTTCAAGAACATCCTTCGGAGCTAATAAATAGTTTTAAAGACTACTTTCCGGATATTCCTTCAAATAATATGTGGGTTAAAGATCCTTTTTCTGTCGATATTGAAAAGGAAGAGATGCTTAATCTTAGTGAACAAGAAGTTGATAATTAAGACACAATAACACGCCGAATAAATACTAATTCAGAAGTCAAACAACAAAAATCAGCGTTATATTTTTGAAAATATAACGCTGATTTTTGTTGTTTGACTTCTGAAGAAGTTGATAATTTAATTGAAGTTTTATGCGACACCGATCTTAAAAAAGCGTTTGAAACTGTAATATCCAAGCGTAAGCGAAAAAGCGATACAATTTTTAATGCCTTTTCTCACCACTTATACGTGTGAAACTGCGTTCTCAGCCTTGGTGTACTTAAAATATAAGTATGGAATCAGATTGGATGTCGAACCAACAATTTAATTTGAGAATAAAAACAAAATTTACTTTATTTACTTTAAGTTTTAAATGAAGATAATGGATAATTATTTTGCAATTTATGTGTATGAAACAAACAAACAGATAACTTGAATTTTGATTTTTATTTAAAAAAAATTTGTTTTGTAAATAAATGTTTTTTTTATAGGGTGGGTCGCGAAAAAATTTAAAATCTCATATCGGGCCGCAGTCAAAAAAGTTTGGGGAAAACGCTGTCATCTTCTCTACATACAATATAATAAAAGAAAATGTCTGTGTGTCTTTCGTTCGCGCTGCACGTAAGCTAATAGACCCACGGCTACGAAATTTGGCACATAGGTGCATCTAGACAAGAGCCAGTGCACCTCGAAGCGATTTTTTCGAAATTTGAATTCGAATTTTTTTAATTTTATGTTTGTGACGAAATCGCGTCATTTTGAGACATAATGGGCTATAGGAAAGCGAGATTTTACTCTACACACTCCATTTTCACATCGTCATGAAACGTATGCACTTAGCTATTTTAGGAACTTAAAATAAATTTCCTGTTTCAATAAATCGATTCAATATGAATTTATTTAACAAAGGGAGCCTAACACCTTTTCAACGGGATTTTTTCTAAAAAAGTTTATTTTAAAAAATGTACAGTTTATTTTTCTTTGATTTTTGGACACGTTAAACTTTCATCCTTGCGACTGCTTTTACAAAAAGAATTTTGGAAAAATGATAATATTATGTATTTAAAAAAATTTTTAAATGAAGCTTCCGAGTACACTTTTCACATCCCAAATCTTTAAAAATGTGATTTTGGCAACAATTTTCCTGTCTTATTGTTGTTGATAGATTTTTGCTGAAATCGCATCATTTTGAATAGTTTGATTCTTTGCAACAATTTTTCATCGTATTTCTTATGTCACTGTTTTTAAGAGATTGGCATATTTCATTGTCATTTTTATATATATATAATACATTTTATTTATTTATTTATTTATTTTGATAAAGTTGTTCTGCAGAGTAAAATTCTGCGCGGAATTTTATGTTTTTTGAGTTCCTTTTATGCTATTTTTTGCTTATTTCACTGTAAGATACTGAAAAGTTTTTCATGATTTTTTTTCTTCAACGGAAAGTTGGTTAATTTTTTTATTAGGATAATTAATATTTATATTAAGGGATATAGCTTATTTCATTGTAATTTTTTCCTTGAAAATATAAGATAAAATATCGTTAATTATACTTTGCTTTTCAGAATTTTCGTTTTTTGTATTGTTTTATGTTATTTATTGCTTATTTCACTGTTTTTAATATACTGAAAACTTTTGAGCGATTTTTTTAGAAAGCAAAGTTCTTAACCTCCTTTATACCATTTGAGTTCTTAAGATTTTGAAAGGGAAGTTGGTTAATTTATTTATTTGGATAATTAATATTTGTATTAAGGGATATTGCTTATTTCATTGTAATTTTACGTAATAACTTTTTTTATGAAGTTGTTCTGCAGAGTAAAATTCTACGCAGTTTTTAAATTTAACGTTTGGTGTTCCTTTCAGCCATTTTGCCGGTACATTTAAAAGCCAGACGACAGCTGGCAACGAAGCTGCTAGTAATCTAAAAAAATATTATGATTTTTCATTTAAAGATATTTAAGCAAAATTTGTATTTGATCTTGCTTTATGTTTTGTTTTCATGGTGTCAGTTTACTGAGACCTGTACAAAATATAAGCTTGCATATTTTAAACTAGGGTTTATTTAAAAAAAATAATGGTTAAATAAGAACCAAACGGCTTTTGATTTTATTAGAAATTTTAGTTAATTTATAGAAATAAGACCAAAATATTGCATTTAAATTGTTTTTTAATTTAATAATTAAGTATATGGCCATGCTAGGCTAATCAGAAGGTTCTCATAATTAAATGACATCATGAGCTCTAAGTGATGGTCATACAATGGTTGCGTAAGTTAGCATTAGAAGTCGAAGTGAGGCTTTCCTAAATAATATCAATTCCTAGTAAAGGAGTGCAAGACCAATGGCACAGTGTTTAATTTTTACAGAAAAACTTTTCATGGATCCAATGTTCCATTTTTGTAGAAAACCTTAAATTATAAAATAAAAAAAAAAATTAGTTTCTGTTTCTAATTGTATATTTTTAAAACCTAAAAATGAAAAAAAAAAAAAATAAAAATCATAATATCTTAGAATTTGGAGGGTCTTTTGAAAATGGATGCATGAGACTCACACTTCCTCATCCCTGTTTTAATTAGACTCTGCCTTTGAAAGAAAAAGAGCCCGAAAGCCGCAGTGAGTAACTCCGGACTCGCATGCTTCAATTATTGCTTTTAATAGGCTAGTTGAATACTTAATTGCATTAGTCTTGAAGTTATTGCATGATTTATTAAACGCTGATTTAAACAAATGTGCACTTAAAAATGTTTTAAATGATAAAATGTTTTATGCGGATGTATTAAGATATATTATTCCAACTGCTTGCTTATAAAATGTTGCATATCTATATTAATCAATATTTCTGTAGATTGACGTTTAATATCCTGTTCTTTAAATTAAATGCATTTGAGCATTTGTTTTCATAGCTTACATTGCATAATATTTCTGTAAATATATAACAAAGAAAAAAATTTAAGCTATTTAAATAATTTACCGCTTAAAGCTCCATATGCTCTTACTAAAATACGACATTTGTGAAATTTATTTACAAATTTCGTTTGAGCATCACAATCGTGGGGATAAAAACTTAACAAGTTTCAAAGAATTTTAAGTCTCTCGTTCCACAATTTCCTCGGAAAAAGAAATTTTTGCAACTTGTTTACATTATAGGATCGTTATGCTATCATTCATAGGACTGACAACATAGCGAAAGGGGGGAAAAAGAAAAGTAATTACATATAAAATAGGTATTTTTCTTAGGTGTATAACTGTAAGGAAATGGCTACACTGCAAGAAAACCCTATCTACAGTCACTGATATAGAAATTCATTTATTTACCTATGGTTGGTTCATTTTAATGTAAATGTACACGTGTTGTTTACAGAAGTAGCTTATTCCTATCTTAAGAATCTTTAAACTGCTTAGTAAAAACTATTTTCTGATATTTCGTATTATCTTACCATGAAAAATCAATAAAATTATAAATATTTATTTCTCAACATGTAGTATCGAGAACTAACGATAGTCATAAATGTTTTAGAATGAGATAACCAAATACACGTTGTCGATTACCTCGGAAACTGAGGCGTAAGTTTTTAATCCATTCTGATTTTATATATCGCATGTTTTTGGATTTTTAGCAGAAATTGACTAGACACATGCCTTTGTGTTCGAGTCTTTGTATTAGAGGATTTAATGTTCACAATTCACTGCGTCCTATAAGCGAATTTTGAAAACTAAAGAAATAAGCATTTGATCATTTTTAATGCAAACCTAGCCGAATGTCGACATGTAGGAGACCAGGTGTTGTGCTATTGTATGTTCCAATACATACTACTTATCGTGCACAGTTCTTATTTGATTTCTCAGTGGTTTCGATGGAGAAGTATATTTTTTGTTCCTTTACAGTCTGTTAATAATCACAAAGTAAAACGATAGAATTTCTGATCTGGGTCTGTGAGAAAAAAAGGTAAAAAGGCAGCATACTTCTAGTATACAAGTGCGATATGCAATTCATTTATTACTGGCAGTGTTTTACTATATGTGATCTGCCAGTATACATTAATGCATTCATACATATTACAAAAAACCACTTTATAGCTTTCTGTATTACTCGCGTTTTCAAATAATTATGATAGGTTTCAGAATATATTACATACGAACATGGAGAACACTGAAGTACAACATAACGTACATTTTTGAACTTTATGACTGTATAATTTAATTATGTAGTCAACTGGATTTTTTTTCCAAATTACATTCCAAACATAGGAAAAATACACTTGTTACAGAGGAAGAAAGAAATGAGAAAAATTTCATTTGAGTTGTGAAGATTTAAACTAAAAGCTCGAGGAAGAGGTTGAATATTGTACTTAAAATATCCACACCATTTCCTTGAAGCTGACATGTCACTAAATTTATCTGATGTGTCACTAATAAATCCGAAACGAATTCCTAACTATTTACCGTCCAATACATATTCATAAACTTTACTGCCGTTGTTTTTGGATTCGGTTGGGAAGGAACTTAATAACAGAAAAACTTCCGGTCATTCTTTTGCTACGGATGGGTCATGTATGTAAGATATCACATGCTTTTATCTCGAACTTTAAATGGAATCGTGCCATACAGTTTTTCGAAACTGATCCATAGTGCAGTTGCATAATAAGAACGATAACTAGTTCTCCCTATTATCATAGTTGGTGATTATAACAGATTTTATCAGTTCCTAAGAGCTGCATTTAAGAAGAGAGAAGAAATATGAAGACAGCCAAAGAAAATGTAGGCGAGATAAATGTATCGAAAAAACTGGAAATTCATCTCTCTTAAAAGTAGATGTAATGCGAATCTGAACATTTCAATGTCACGATGCATTAACATTCTATGTAAATCTTTCTTTCAGTTAGCGTTTATTCCTTACGAAGAGAAATGCAATTACTTTGTTCAACTAATGCTAGTGATAAAAGTTATAACTGATAAAAGCTTTAGTTTATATAAGGAACGCGGTGCTTTGAGACTTAAAATTTCGTATTTAAAATGCTTTAATTCTGCTTAATAAAACGCAGGTATCTATTTAATTATTAAAACGTACTGCAGTTCTTTTACTGATCATTCTAAAATGTTTGCTGCAGTTTTCAACGTGTAATTAATTCTGTCATAAATTCGAACTGAAATTTTCCTCAGTTACTAGGCTTCTAGTGCTCTATGTTTTTGTTGTCACCGTATAATTTTATCCATAAATTATTCCTAATTCTATCAAAATCAGAAATTACAGTTTAGGTTTCGCTACAAAATACTTCTACGTATTCAGCTGACTTTTAAAAGTAAGTAGTAAGCCTCATATTGAAGTTAAGGAATACAGACGCAGTTTTTATCATCTAACCCATTATATGACTAGCTAACGCTAACTAAGCAGACGTATGAGTGAATTTTAGGTAATTCGATGCTTTAATTTTTAAAGTTATTTCGCAAAATTTTTAATATTTATTTTTTAAACCTTAAAAGAGTTAAAGTTTACTATTAAATCACTGCAATACTTAGTTTTTATTTGGTTTTCAAGAAAGTAAACCTGTTCATATTACTCTGCATTAAATAGTTTTCAACATTTGAGCAAAATTTTCTTAAATATAATATTTTTCAAAGAAAATACAAAATAAAAATTTTCAGCACTACACATCTTAACTCATATGTTATTTTTCATATATTAATATCTAGTAAAACCTATTAAAATTATTTTCAGCTTTAAAGCATATTATTCTTTTTTACCACTTTTATTACATTACTGGCAGGCTGCTGCCAAAGCAAAATTTATAAGTTGTGTGTGTACCTGAAAAGAAAATGTATAAAAATATTTCAGTATGATTGAAATCTATTCATTATTAATTTATTCTTAATCTATTCATTCAATATGATTGAAATCTTTTCATTTTTTCCAAGCAGCAACCAGTCACTTCAAGTAGGCGTATGACGTCATGATTTAAATTTAATGCAATACAACAACTTTTTCTCAATATCAATAAAATAATTAACGTGGCAATAACATATAGAATATCAGTTATTCTAGCCTGAAACACAAAAGTTGCCAACAGTAGCTATTTATATTTAAGTTCTATTAACGAAACATTTTCGACGTCAGATGAAATCGCATGATTTTTTCAATGTCAGAACATGACCTTATGTAATAATAATACGTTTAATATTTGGCAATACTATTTTATTTCGTATTTTGTAAAACTCAAAATTTTTTGTTAACAAACTCTACGGTTTGAAAGCGAGCAGTGGCAACACTTTTCGAAATAAAGCAGATTTTTATTTCCAGCGTGCGAGATTCTTGCCACTAGGAAAAAATGAGTACGAAAATTAGAGTTTTTTGAGTTTTTAATTAATATATATTACGATTCTTGCCAACGGTGTATTTTTGAAAGAACTTGAATGAGAGTAAAAAATAATTAAGTGAAAAATGTGTCCTAAACTGTAAAAATAAAAAGATTGCCTTTTTATAAATAAAACCTTATTGCAGACTTCGAATTTACCTTTTATGCTTGTTTAGAAAACTTTGTTTGGAAATTATGAGTAAGTCCATTACATGGATTTGACAGTTAGTCAAATTTTTTCCTGTACAAGTAACGAACGGTTAGTCAAATTGTTCTCTGTGTGAGTGAGTTCTACGTATGCCACTAACCTATTGCTTTTATGATAGAATACATACAAAATGCACACGACAGCATAGTAGTTTCTGAAGACAAATAAGTGGTTACCAGTATTTTAAAAAAAGACTTCCGTTTTATGATTTTATCGCATTACGCTGGCAGTAACAAATGCCTTCATGAGATTGAATAGGCTTACAATTTCATCAATTAAATGTAAGGGAAGGTTGCTATCGAAGGGCCAGTTTTAAAAAATAATCCTTAAAATCATCAAATTTCTCAATTTTACAGTTTTGTACATTTTAATATAATTATTACTTTCCATAGTACACATATCTAGGAATAGACGTTACAGTTATGAAATGTTCAGTAAATATTAGAAAAATAAAAATAGGGGCTTCTGGCCCAATGAAGGAAAGCAGTCGCCTTCATTGATCTGGAGAATTTGCTTCATTGAGCCGGTAGCTATTTTCTTTTTAATACATTATCATCTTAGCGCAAGTCAATAAAATGCTTAAAACTATTTTGAGTATGATTCGTATATATAAAATGTTTGTTAGAAACAAGCAGAGACCACTAAACATATATTGAAACATACTGATAGCTTCGCATTATTCACAAAGAATCACTAAATGGATTTTAGTTTAGTCTTTATAATCATAAAATAGGCCTAATGTGACAATCTACGAAATAACATTGAATTTCATTTATTAGAAACAATTAATTGAAAACGAGAATTAGAGGTTAATTTATAGTTAGGCCAGTATAAAAGTAAAGTAAAGTTCCATAACTTGAAAACTTTCCAATAGTTTAAAATAATTATTAAGCCTCCTATTAATATTAGGTTATAGACCGCACACAAATTACTGCATTAATTATTGGTTATTGATGATTTTATTTGCATTTTTTGCAGTAATTCATTTTGATCTCCTTTCTGACACAAGGCACATTTCTCACGAGCCCACACTTTACAGGATAGGCATTGATTTATGTCTTCCTTGAAGTCACCACAGTAGATAGTTAAGAACCATGAATAACCATAGTAAGACCTAGTTGGAATTGATAGGCATATTTACTGAAGGCAATGAAAGTTTATCCTTTACTGTCTTCTCCGGTCCAGAAGTTTGGGGTCGTCTTTTCACAGCGTGCCTCTTTTTAAAAAAAAAAAAAAAAAAAAAAAAAAGATTTTTGCAGGATCTGCTTGTATGGGCTACTTGTCATCAGCTTTGTTTGAGCCTTTTCGAAAAGAGAATTTAGATGGAGTCGGAGAGATTTCACTCGAAGCTTTAACTTTTAACAACAATGTTGATGCACCAGATAGAAGCGGTTCTGATTCTGTTCCAGTGGTGGCTGCAACAGATTTTCTGCCTAGAGACCGCATGTCACGTGACAGTCCGCTAGTGGAATCAGTTAGGCTTTTGTCAGGAATTTCCACGACAGGAACATCATTCGTTTCAATTTACACTGCTTAGAAAAACCATTCATTGCCGTCCCTACTGTTGCTACTTGTCCATTAGTTAGATTAAAATTAGATAAATAGCTTATAATTATTTTTCATAATAAAGAAAGTGAGATCATTATCTAATTATAGGTTTAATTACTCCCGATGGCTTTTTACTAAATCAGATACAGTAACGTTTTATTCTTCAACATGAAAAAATTACAGAATATTAGTTTCAATATGATTTTCTTGGCTGGGCCACCAACCCATTCATAGCAACCCATTGAGGGCAACTAGCAGTCGGTATGTAATACTTCTGCGATTTCGGTTATAACAAAGTAGACAACCATTGTTAATGTATTCAAATAACGCTGAATTAACCCAGTTTTAAATCTTATCAGTAGCAACTCAACAACTATTAACATCTCATCCATATCTATATTATCTTTCCATCGATAAATCAGAAGAACGCAAAAATAGTCCCTTCTTGTAACGCAACCTTCTTCGAGCATGGATCAACTTCAGGTCAAGATGGCGAATTTCAAGCGTCATGTAGTATACTAAACAGTCAACAGATAATTGTTAATAACTAGAAAATAATGCAGGGGACTCAACGAATTAGCCAGCGTATCGACAGCAACCTTACCCTTATAAGAGTAAAATAAGAACAGTTATTTTCCCTAGAGCACTTTCAGATTTGAAAATCAGAATCTTTTAGTTTAGTAATATTAACTTCCTGGTATTTTTTCACATAATTCTTTAGCGTTTTACAGTGACAGGAACTCTTTAATCATCAGTCTCAAACTGTACGTCCTCGAAGAAATTTTATACGGTGCACAAATGCATTTTAGTAATGAATTTGTTGTAAATACGGTGTTGCAAATATTTCAACATTTTAATTATTTGAAGTCCGAGTTTACGTTATTTTCGTTACTATTAAAAACCCACCAGAAAATCTGTAGATGGAGCTAATTAATTTACAGGTGTAATATAAATACTAATGTGTATTCAAACTCGTCGAAAATAAATAAGACAGTTACGAATATTTGCAATAAGAATTATCGTTTTGTTTAGTAATTTATTTGTATGTGAACAGCTTTTTCTCACAGCACAAAATTAATGATGAAAATAATTTCTAATAATTTCTCTCCAAGGCTACAAACTTTATCAGAATTGAAACACCATCACATGCCAAGCTATATTAAGAAATAAAGAAGTTTATAATTATTTAGAAGCAATGCGTGTTTTTTTTAGTCCAAAGGGATTTGAATCCCGAAGGACTATTAGTTTCGTTTTGGCATTTTGCGTCGGACGGATAAATGTCGGTTCACTTTTCAAACTGTTGCCATAAAATGTTAGAGTCCTGCATTATATTTGAAGAAATTAAATAATGAAAATCTGCGTAAATGTATGTATATTTCTCACATTGTCATAAAATAACGGTACATAGAGTCATCGAATTTTGAATAACGTAATCCTCCAACGAATATGAGCATATGGAAGACCAAATTTGAAATTTGAAATTTGTTTTGTGATCGATTTCCTATTTTTTAAAACTTTGACGAATTTTTGATTAACAAACTCAAGGATTTCAAAGCGAGCAATGGCAACGTTGTGCAGAAAAAACATTTTTATCTCCAGCGCGTGAGTCTCTGTATCGGAAATTCTAAAGATATGCTCGTTTTAAAACTATTTTGCGATATTGCTGTTGCACTGGATCTTATGGTTTAAGTGCGAGGAACATGATATTTAATAAAGAAAGGTTAAAACACAAAATGTTAAAAAACGTCCCTTTGGACGTAATTTAAAATCTGAAACATTTCAGATTTTTTTTTTTTTTTTTCCTTCGAAGAAAAATTTAATAAATAAGAGAAACAGACTAAATTGTTATTATTAATTCTCAAGGTTTGTCACACTTGGAAACTTTTCCTTTTTTTTATTTTTTATTTAAATTAATTACTTTAATTTAAACTAAGTTCTCTGATCATTAAATAAGCATGTTAGAATTATTTGAAATAAATGTCAGTCTGAAAATTTAGTACGTAGCTGTCCATATATTTGAATTATAAAGTTTGAACAACAAAAGTGTCTTGCAGGTACCAAACATTTGATTTCATAGATTGAACAGATAAGAACATAAATATAAGTTAAAATTTTTTCTGGTGTGATACTAGTATTTTTGTTTGTGTATGTTTTTACTTCCTTGTACGAAGTAAAAAGGAAGTATTGTAATCGCGAAAAGTTTCAGGCAGCATATTTCAACGAAAATATCCATTTTGACCGCTATCGAATGCAATTGAACGATGTTTTTGCGTGATATCTGTACGTAAGGACAGAATAAAATACTCTTTTCCTTAAAAAAAATTATAAAACTGCTTTAAAATTAATTCTGAAGAGAATTTTTCGTGGCGTCTGTACGAACGTATGTGCGTACGTACGTATCTCCCATAACTCAAAAACGAGTAGCCTCAGAACATTGAAATTTTGTATATAGGACTGCTATAACATGTAGATGTCCACCTCGTATTTTGGTTGCAATCGGCCGCACCAAACGTATATAAATATATTTATATATATATCCACTCTGTTACCCGGCTCAGTGATCTCAGTTTCTTTACTCTTATATGTTTGTAAATTGTACATTTTTTGCTTTAAAAATTATTGTATTATGTTGTTTTTATCCTCCGGTTAAGGTTTTTATGCCTTTAGTAAATCTGTATTTTTAGAATTATCAACAATTTTAAAGTTGTCTAAGTGCCGCTAAGCCTTTTTTTTTATGGCGGCCATTGATGTTTACATTTGAAACAGGAGACTAGTGGATTTGTTGCCAATCTAGAGAAACTTAGCTTCGCAACAACAAAGATAACGCATTCATTTATTATTGCCAATTAAATCATGCCTTATTCTTTCTGGAATTTTTTCGATAAGTGTTAACGATTTACTTTATAATTTTTAATATAGATATTTTGAGTTTTATGTATTTTTGCCTTCTCGCGAAGTGAGAACTGAATTAATTAAATGAGAAATACTGAATCGTCTGTGAAAACTGTTTCTTTTTTGTTTTGTTTGCTTAATTTCTTTTATACATCCTTCTAGCTTTATTATAGTATTTGAATAGAACATGTGGCAACGATTAGGTAATTCTATTCTTTAAATGATATAAATTTTGTGCATTATGAGTTATAATATGAACGAACTGTTATATAATTATTGGATTATATAACAGTTAACTTAGTTTCCGTTATATAATTATTATATAAGTTAACTCTTACATAATTATTAATACTGTTAAGGGAATCTTGCGCCAGAGTGTCGCTATGGTAAACAAATACTAGAGTGAATTTTAAAGAATGCATTTATTCTATTGTGGTTTATGCGCTGTCGGCAAAGTAGATTTTATTCAATCCAATAAGTTTAAATGAAATGCAAGAAAAATGCGTATAATTTAATATTCCGTACAAGGAAGTCATGTGGTGTACACATCAGATTTTTTGTATTTAGTAGAGGACATTGAAAATTTATTTAAAATATTTTTTATTAATAAACATTCTCATTTTGTTTTCAAAAAATATTCTGACTCATCAGTTTGAGGTCACTGCCTTAGTCAAAGATATCATCAGAAAATTTAATCGCAGCTGTCATTATTTTGTCAGTTGTGACAACACCGTAACAAGTTCTATGCTAGGCACAAGAGAGAATTCTGAGGCTGTACTAATATAGTTTTTGTTCTATATTTTCGGTACCCCCTGGCCATTCCTTTATGTTCTTTTTTTAAAGAGAACTACCGTCATTACTCAAAGAATTTTGTATTTCTTGCCACTAAACTAAGTCCACTAATCACTAATAATATTAATCTCTGTTTCAACCCTTGAAGTTAGCGTATTGCTGTTGCATATTACGTAAATAGCATAAAATGTGTAATATAAAAGGGGTTCATTAAATTTGAAACAGAGAAAACAAGTTCTTTCAGATCATTAAAAGAGCTGATTACATTTCAAATTTAAAAGTTTCTTCAACTCATTAAACTTTTTGGAAGAATTTTCTAATGTGTATTGTCGTTCCTTTGAAATTCAGAGCCGTTTTGGTAACCTTGCTCATTTTTTATAACACCTATTCATTTTTATGATCTTAATATTTCACATAAATGCGTGTATGAACGTAACCTGTAGACTGTTCAAGATTTTGAGTAACATTTGTGTTTCTGTTTATATGTGAATTCACAAAAGTATCATCAATTAATAATCTGAAGATGCTTCTATAGATCGTAACTCTTCATTGTGCTCAAAACATACGAAAGTAATTTACTTACATACGCTTACTATATAATTATTATATCGTTTCTATTGTGACTTTTAGTCTACTTGTATAATTTTAAGATTTTTTAATTTAGTTTCTGTTTTTGAAGTTCTTCAAAATATGTCCTGCATACGTTAGAGGTTTCAGGACTATTATAAAATTGATTTAGCGTCAGTCACTTTTTAAATCATGAAACAATTTTATTTTTTCATATTGGAATCCCCATGAATATTCTTAGGTTTCAAATCAAGCTTTAAATAATAAGACCTTCTGAGACACTTTCGACTGGTTGATTTGCAGCTATAATTTAAGAAATATATATATAGGAATATCATTAGTAAAATAATTTAGTTGTCAATGTGTTAATCTGCATTTTAATAATAATGAAATTGAATATCAGAGGCACAGATGATATAGGCAGTGGATAAGAGTTACGGAGAGCGCCAGCTAGGTCTTTCTCGCAAGTCATAATGTCATAGTAGTGCAACGGGGGTAAAATGTATTTAAATACTGTACCATATCGGGCGTTATTAATAGAAACCATCCAAAACTAATGTCTGGGCATTTGTATGAAACATGGGATGGAAACGTAAGAATATTGTTAAGTTCTACGGTTTGGTGGATTTCAATGATTGGTGACAAAACTGCATGAAGAATCAAAACTCAACTTATTGGTCAGTATTTACACAGAAGAGCTATAAAGACATTTTTACAGTCATTGAGAAACTACAATAAACATGCTGAAACAATCAGCAACACAGCCTTCAGGCTACAACGGTGAAGACAGCATCACGGCAAAGCACTAAAGTACAGCTCCCGATTTGGTCTATCGCTCTCAAGTTAACCTCTGAACTCAAAAAACTATTACTAGGACACAGGAAGGGTATATGTATCTTTAGCCTACCTTCGAGAACATTCCTGAGGAAACCCTCTAAGAATGCGTTCAAGAATGTTCTCGCTCCGTCTATGGCATATCTCCAATTTTGTCTCCTAATGGGCGCTTTCGTGCCAAATCTTGCAACCCTGTCTTTTCTTTTCCTGCTACTTTCTGGCAACCCTTTCCGCAGCTGGGCATTTCGCAACAATATTTATTAGGGAATATTGAAACTGATTATGTTTTTACATCGACATTGCGTCTTACATTTTACGTTTATAATTTTACCAACCTAAATTTAGCTTTTAATTGGCTTTAAATAACCAGTTATTTCCTTTGAGGAATAATTTTCAATTTTCAGATAGATGTTATTTTGTTTTAACCACTTCATTACTTTTGTTTGCTTCTTTCAATAAGCTATTAGTGCCCTGGCAAAATACAAAGTTTTCCAGTTGACAGGAAATAATTAATTTAAGTTTCGTGCTCACGCAGTTTAATGAAATATATGTACTACATCTATATATTGAATAGTTAAGTCTTTGCTTTACTAATTACATAAGCCAGTACGTTGGGTTAATTCTGAAGAAATTACATCATAAAATTTCCTCTAATTTAACTTTGCCACGGTGAACAGCTCATTTTAAATATAAGATATAACATTTCATATTTTTTGTTTCTGGGGGATAATTCTTAAATTAGTAAGCCTACAGCAATTGTTTAGTTTAGCTGTTAGACTGAAAGTTTCATAACAAGATCAAATTGCAGTTTTTCTTTTAATCTTACAAATTTGATATTTGTTAGGTTTTAAGAAATTTTTAAACGTTTGTGAAACTTTATTCGTAAACACTTCAAGGTGTTAGATTAAACTTGAATTTTCTGATTTTTAATGTTGGTTTCATCACCATTTGTAGTGTCATTTTGTAATCTATATTCAGAATCAATAGAATTCGATAAAAGACGTGAAAGTTTCATTTCATTACATTCAATAAAACAATAAACATGTTTGGTTTAATCTTTCGAATAATAGCAGATGTTTTCTCAATGCATTTTTTTATCAAGAGCAGGTTTCTTTCTTTGAAAAGAATGAAAATATAAATATAGAACAGATACTAATGAGAAATTATTTTTTTCGCATTATAGTCACCTAATGAGATTGAGATTAAACTTATATAAAGCGATAATCAGCTTATATAAATCAATTATTCTTATACATAACCATTAAATAAGGTATTTTATGTCAGATCCGTATCATAACCATTAAATAAGGTATTGTATGTCAGATCCGTATCGTAACCATTAAATAAGAAACTTTAGGTAAATTCTCATGAAGAACAATTAAATAAGATATTGTATCTTATGATATTTTCATTCCTCAGAACTTTCAAATGTTAGTATCGATACTATTATCTCCAGTCTACCAGATTATCTGTGAAAACGATGTAAGAATCTGCGCATGGTGTAAGTGCAGGGATATTTCAAACCATGAAGAACTTCGTGACTAAGACCAAGAAAATTTTAAAAAGAGAATAGTTTAGAACAACATCAGGTGCCCATACTCAATTCCTAGTTTTAATGATAGAATTCAGAATAGCCCCAAAGCTCCAAATTTTAATTTCCAAATGTGTGTTTTTTAATATTTATATCAAGGCTTCCGTGACGTCTTGATGAATCGGTCTCTTGTCGAATCCATTTGCACCACCCACTCCTTTTCGACACATCTGTATATACTGCAGCAAAAAAGAAAAAAATACTAATACTTTTCAGCTGTTTCAGCGCAGATGCATAGAAGACTTCTTTTGGAATGCTAAAATCCTTAGAAGTGAAAGCAACGAATAATTTAAGGATTTTTTTTTTTTTTTTTAAATCTGCAAGCGTTCATATTTTATAATACGGCCAAAGGGACTTTTTTGTGTTACCTTTATTTATTAAATATCAAGTTCTTCGCATTTAAACCATACATTTCAATCCAACAACAATATCGCAAAATATTTAAAAGAGCATATCTTTAGAATTTCCGATACACAGTCTCGCACGCTGGATATAAAAATGTGTCTCCCCCGTTTATTGTTGCTATTGTTCGCTTTGAAATCGTTGAGTTTCTTAATCAAAAACTCATAAATTCTTTACAAAATATGAAATGGATAATGAAACAAATTCCAAATTCCAAATTTGGGCTTCGAGATGCCCATATTCGTGTGGAGACGTACGTTATTTAAAATTGGATGGCTCTACAAACCGTTGTTTTATCACAAAGCGAGAAACATATATACATTTATGCAGATTTTTCATTATTTAGTTTCTTTGAATATAATCCAGGGCGATAATATTTGGTGGCAACAATTTGAAAAGTGAAACGGGCATTTAAAGTTTTCAATACAAAATTCCAAAGCAAAATTAATAGCCCTTCTGGGCTAACCTAACCCTCTTTTGGGCTAAAAAAGTTAATCAGCTTTAGCTGTTTCAGCGCAGATGCATAGAAGACTTCTTTGGGAGTATTAAAATCCTTTGAAGTGAAAACAGCGGATAATTTAAGAAATAATAAAATCATCTTTTGCGTTTAGTTGAGCAAATTAATACTCAAATCCTCGAAATTCTGATTGTCCTGTTTATTGACTTTTTTGAGGGGGGGTGGAGGTTATCATTTGTCACATACTACATTTTTCATATAGAACCGCTTATATTCAGTGAGTCAGTATTGGCTGGAACTATGAAGGAACCATTTGGATATAACAAAATTAATGTCTTTGAGAGAGCTGAGTCAACAGCCGGGAAAGGGAGATGTCTATCGCATTTTATTTGAAGTGTAACACCCCACCTACACACTAGACAAAACATTCTGAAAGGCAGAGCGGAAACTCCCATTTCGGGGGCCCCCGTTGGAAAGGATGAAAAATGAGTATTCAACGAAAGGCTATTTGCGCTAATTTTTAATCATCAGTATTTTTTAAGGTAATATTGAACAGCAATGTGTCTGTTGAGAAGTTTGTCTGCCCATAAATTTCACTTTTGGTATTGTTTCATCTCGTTTTGCTTTCAAAAACTGATAACAGGGCATCGAAATTTCGCATTAAGTATACAAGGATGTTTCGTGTATCTAGTAAGAAGCAGATGTGATTATACATAAGCATATGCAAAACAATGCATTGTATATCTGTATATAGTGTGGACATTTTTTTTTTTAATCAGGCAGGAAAGATATTGCTTGTGCTCCTTGTATAAAAGGGATTAAAAGCTGCTTCATATAATTAACGAAAAGAAAGGGTGCTTAATAAATAAAGATTTTACTTGAAATATTGTTTAAATTTTACCTTGTTATTTTATATGTAAATGGCATTATTGGCTTTTATTTATGAAAGAAAAATGTTTAGCTTCGTTTTAGTAACTATTTTTCCACTTATATTTTTAAAACAAATTAATTATGTATAAGGAATTAGAGAGTTAGTCTGCAATAAGCGCTATAAGAAGATGTACTCTTCTTGCTGTAGTTTCTATTAGTAGTAGTAAAAATAATGATATTAATAGTACTAACAATAATATTAAGGTCCTTTAGAACTGTGTTTTTTTTTGTATCTAAGTTCCACCTTGTTATTTTATATGTAAATGCGATTATTAGCTTCTAATAATGAAATAAAAATGCTTAACATAGTTTTACTAACTATTTTCCTTTTATTTTTTTCAAGTTACTAATTTGTGAAAAATTAGGAAGTTATATAATGTAATATCACTTAAGAAAGATAAGAAGAGGTACTCTTATTGTTGTTGTTACTATTATTAGTGGTAAAAAGTAATTATATTAGTAGGTCTACTAATAATACTAAGATCTTTCTGAATTCTGTTTTGTACATATTTCGTTGCTACTGAACATTTTTGCTGTAATTAATGGGTATAGTTCGACCGCCTCATGCGCGACCATGAGCGCAAACACGCATGGCCCATTCGGACTGAATTATTCTCAAGATAGGGTGGAAGGATGGGGAGTTTCTTTCCCTCTAGCATAGCTCTTTACGGAGAAGAGAAGACCTTTCACGTCGCAGCAAGTAATACCGCCCCTTTTGGACGAGTCTATGTGTTTTGGCAGAAGGCCAACCAGGGTTGCGCTTGAGACGGTCGAACTACACAGGTGTCCAAAAGTTAAACATATTTAATGTTTATTGGAATATTTAAGGAAATCTAAGTCAGAATGGCAGGAAACGTGATATGTGAATGTAATACTGTACTACAATGCAAAAGAAGGATATAATCGGTTTTATTTTCCAAAGAAACAGCTTGAAAGAAAACAGAGCAAACTAACAGTATATAATGCAGTGAAAAAAATTTAAATTAAAAGGTTATATGGAATTTAATAAGGTACGTTGTCGCCTCTGGTAGTAATGCATGCTGTACGACGATTGTCCGTATATGCTACGAGAGTGTGGATGAGTTATGATCTGAAACTCCTCAAGCAGTAAGGAGAGCTTTTTTCAATTCTCGAACGGAGTTTATTGAGGGCGAAAGGGCTGCAATTTGTCTCCCGAACATATCTCACACATGCTCCATAGGCTTAAGATCAGGACAATGAGGAGGCCATTGCATACCCTTAATATTTTCACTTTCAAGGAAGTTGTCGATCAGGATCGCATGGTGCCAAGGCGCGTTATCATTCATGAATATGAATCCAGGAGCGACAGCACCTCGAAACAGGCGAGCATAAGACTCATGAACTTCGTCTCTGTACCTTTTTAGCAGTAACAGATCCCGTGTCAAAGACGTGGAAGTCTGTGTATCCATCCAGCATTAGCCTGCCCACATTGTAACTCCCTTTGAAGGAAAATGATGTTTTCCCATGATGTTTCTGGGATAAAAACGAGTTCCACGTTCTTTCCATATCGTTATCCTACGAGAATCATATTTCAGAATAAACTGGCACTCGTCACTGAACATCACATTGGTCAACTCTTGCAAACTTCAGTGCTGAGGTTTCAAACTCCAGTTTCAACGAGCGCGTTTATGCGTAGACGTAAGAGGAAGTCAAAATAACTATCTGGCATGCAAACCAGCATGAATGGCGCGTTCTATAAACAGTTTGCCTTGAAAATCCTACTCGTGTGGCTATGAGCGCGCTGAACCGAGTTCTCTGCTACAACTGTCTCTCTGATGTCACGCAGGTTTTGATAAACATCGATCTTGACGAATGCTTGTTACTCTTGGTCGACCTTGTACTTTTCGCCGGGTAACATCTTCCGTACTGTGAAACCTCTGGCACAGTCTTTGAGATCATATACTGAGGCACATTCAGAATTTGAGACACTTCGTCTTGAGATAGTCCACATTCCAGAATTACAATAATTCTTCCTTTCAAAAACATGTCCGTCTTGCTACTTTGTGTCATGCCTCGACATTATTAATCGTTTAACTCGTTCCTTAGCACAGCAATAACACATAACCTATCTGATCTCTGTATAGCACAAGAAACGATTTTATACTCTTTCCAACGTGCAACATATTTTGACCATGCTAACGTTGACTGAAATGTTTTGTATATGCACACTGTTTCATCTTCAAACATTGATTCTCCACAACTGATTTTGAACAGTTTAATTAAAATTTACTAACTTTCTTCCATATTTTACGAATTATACTTAATTTTTGAACACCAGTGTATAATAGCAAAAGAATTGCAAAATTTTAAAAAACGAGCAAAGGCTTTTAATTCGAATTACAATTTTATACTTTTCAGTGTTTATAACTTTAATTCGACCGCTTTAAAGATGGTAGATTTATCCAATTTATTCACTTTTACATATTTTGTAGATTTTCGTAGTTTCCTTTTTTGTATTTGTGAGCGAAAAATAGTTCTGATCTGTTGGGGGGAGACAGAATTGTACCCGAGTTTTTGGAGTAAACATCATTATGCGGAAGATAACTAAGTGATTCTTGTGTTTTTAATGGAGAAAGAAAGCCCGTTTATTGGAATTAAGAGGAATAAAGTTGTAGCGGATATCATATGAAAACCAGTTTTGCGCAAATAATACCAGGGGTGTATTTTAGAATCCGTATGTATATTGTACGCTGTTTAAAGTAATAAGCAATCTTTTTTTTTTAGTCCTCTTCTCCATTACGCTTCCGAACGACTATTTCACGTCACTCTCTGTATATGACACAGCTACACCTGACGGTTGAGGGAATAAAAGTGTTTTCTTTTCTCCTTTCCTAAATTACGCCTTTCTTTTTATTATTCTGACTATGTTTAACTGTGAATTTTGAAACCATGTTTTCTTTTCTTTCTTTTTTTTTTTTTTTTTTTATTAAATGATCGTTTTATTATAGTTAACTTTTCTGTGTTGTCATTTATGCAATACAGAAAGAACTAAAAAATTATTCAATGACATTTTACGTTACCCTGCAGACATGGAAGAGTAAATAGATGAGTTGTAAAATTTGACCTTGAGTACAACTGGTTTAGCTTCACGAGATGTAATTCATGCGCCGGTGAAAAAAAAAACAATGCAACTGCTTGGAAAATAACTTACGATGCTTCTGTGAGTCACTGCAGTAAGTTCCGGAGCATTTCATGATCTTTTTTAGATTTAAAAAAAGTGCCTAGTAAAATTTGGCTCTGATATGACTTGTTTATAAGTTTCCACATTCAGTGTTTTGTAAGGCAAATTTTAAAAAAACTCCTCAAAGTAAAGCACCGAAAATTATGCTTATGAAAACATATCACCAGGAGTTCATCAAATATGAAAACATATTATGAGAAGGAAAAGCCAACAGTTCTTGAGGGGCCTCCTTCTCTGTCGTATCACCTAAAATATACGATAATGATATTATTGTATTTTACAACTAATAAAGAATCCTGCATATTGTTTTTCAAAATAATTTGTCATTTATTTAATTACAGAATTGTAAGAAGCTTAGAATTCAATTTCTGATGTCTGCAAGAGTTGTTACTAGACCCCATTACTGGTCGTGCGGTTGGTTAAGCCCGCTGAATATTGGCAGTTTGACTTGGTTTGAGTTTTTTCCCAGGACGGCATCGTTTCGTGGTGTTTCCCATGTGTAACGTGAATGCGAGCCATTTTCTCTAAGAAAGTCCTCCACGAAATCATTTCTCTTCTTAAGTAGGTAGCCTCGTGGCTTTGTCATATTCAAATAACCTAACCTGACCTATAAGATTTCTGTATAAACAGAAATTCAAAACTAATAAATCTAAACGGTTTGGTTGTCGTTTACTTGCTGATACCCATTAAAATCTCTGTTCTAACTCTAAATAAAACTTACACAGATTAACTATGTGGTGTTACACTATTAGAAAGCTGGTTATATCTTTTAAGAAGGAACTTTTTTCAGTTAAGTACTTTCTCCTACTAAAATAATGGTATAAACAATATTTACTTTGAGTAGCATTTGGCTATAGAGCAGCCAGATGTACTCTATGCGTGCAGTTTCAAATTTCTCAAAATAAATTCCTAAAATCTAAAGCTTGCAAAAATCTAAGTCTCGTTTCAGTTCATTCACAAGTATACCATAAAATTTTAAATAACCATTTTAAATATTATTTTTTTAACAAATTCTAAATGTTTTGAAGGCTCCATTTCATATGTTAAAATACACATTATTTATATGTATGACGCATTAATCAAGAATAATCCATTACCTCATTTTCACAATTCTCTAGAGTTTGAAAATGAGCTTTAAGCAAGTTTTGTCAATGAATGTTTCTTTTATAAGTGAACATTTTGCTTAACTTCTAGTTTTTTAAAGCTTTAAAACTGATGCGTGTGTTATGTTTTGTAAAACTAAAGGCTTATATAGCATTAAATCCGAAATCTGGACGTCCAATATTCCGAAAGACCAGCAATTTTTTTTATGAAATTTTTTGCAAAAAAAAGAATTATACTCTGAAACTGGCGTTTCATTTTAGTATATGCTTAATTCTTTTGCTTAATTGCTTAATATGCTCAATTCTTTCACATATGGAAGTGTTTGAGTTAGTGCAGAACTGAAACGAAGGATCAGAACCTTTCACATACTATTATAAAAAAAGTCTGTTTGAGTTAGTGCAGAACTGAAACGAAGGATCAGAACCTTTCACATACTATTATAAAAAATAGACTTTTTTTTATAATAGTATGTGAAAGGTTCTGATCCTTCGTTTCCGTTCTGCACTAACTCAAACACTTCCATATTGTAGAAATGTAATAATTGATTAGCATAAATCAACAGTTTTGGTTCTGTAGCAGCCTTTTGGTTTGGCGTATATTTGAAACCGATATTACGTTTGCAGAATAATATATATATCTGACGTACATATCCCAGTGTTGCCAGATCGTGAAATTTTTTGCAAATTTGCTGCTTTTAACTAGCCTGTGTTATTAAACTTTATGTATGAGCAATTTTACGAATTTTCTGCTGTTCCATAATATCTTTGGAGTTTTTTGTTTCCTACTTAAAATATTTTTTTAAAGTTTATCATAAAATTCTTATACATTAATGTAACGTATCTCCTTGAAATAATTTATTAAGTAATAATTTATTTAGACTTAAATAAAAGTTGGTAATTGGCAATCGTGCTATAACAGCTAAGAGTGCATGTTCTCTCAATACCAGCACTAGTAGCTGGTGTTTTTATGTGTGTGTTTCAGTGATAGTTTTTAATATTTTGGTGATCTATGAGTAGAAGATCAAAGATTATACGCTGTGTTAGCTAAAATGTGAATTATTAGTAACATGGAAATATTCAACGCCATCTTTCAAAATGCGTGGTTTAAAATACCCATGCCTGAGAATTATCTAGAAAAAGTGAAAACAAACATCACAAAAGCTTATTTGCGAGTTGCATAAGTCAAATAAAAATGATTTAATGAAGCACAGTACTTATTTAAAGCATGCATAATATTTTATGTATGAAAATGGATAATCGTCTTAGAGTACGTTCATTTGTTTATTCTAGAATTTATTTTAAATATGAAGATATTTAGAATAATTGTTATACATAATCTAAACAAAACAGATTCAAAATTTTGGAACTTAAGAGTGTCTGTTTATAACTGAAATTGCTATCTTATTTTATCTACAAAATTCCATTCTTTATATTTATTAAGCATCATTTATTATACAAAAAATTAATATTAAGTGCTAAGAACATTTTTACTCGTTTATTTAGTATATGCATCAGTAATTTTTCACTTTTCCATGTGCGTAACTTGAGCTTAATTAGCTTATATAACTTAATAAAGAAAAAGGGGATAATACACATCTAAAAGGAAAAATGATGTACTGTACTTTCTTTTGTATAAGATGCACCTTGATTTTGAGAAACAAAAATTGAAATAAATAAGAAAAAAGGATGTTTGATTGTCGGACTAGTTTTTATTAGCCTGCTGGATTACAAAAAAATTATTACATAAAGTTATTGAAATCAAGGTTAATACATCATCATTGTCAGAAAACAACCATTCATTAGCTAGCCCTTATTTATGCCCTCATCATCTCTTCCTTAAGTACGCAGTAGCCCAAGGTGCAGTTCCCAAAATGCATTGCAGTAGTTCATTTTTATTGTAGACGTGTCCTGAAAGGATTCTTTTGTCTTAAAAGGGATCATTGATGAAGGGAGAGAGGATGAAGTATGTGCGTTTTCGTAGATTTCCCCATATGTGCGTTTTCATGGATCCCACCCTTGTATACACATTAGATATTATATAATATGTAATGTGTATACAAGCCAGTTTCCCTTATAAAGCCTTCCACGATGGCATTTCTCATTTTAGGCGGATAGCCTTCGAGTGATTTGTCGTAATCAAATAAACCAAACCGAAACCCAAAATGCTCTCATCATATTGATAGAGCTTGTATATACTTTGCATGGAAGATGATGATTATTTTTACAATTTTACTGATATTACAGAATCATGTTTAAGAAAGCAACACATATTTCAAATACTTAAATAAATAGACTAATTAAAATGCAAATTAAAAATAGTAATACATAAAAAGGTTTTACTAAAATATACTGTAAAAACATTTTTATACAATAATCTTTTATGTCAAATAGATATTATAATTAATGCTGCGAATGGAGAAATATAGTTTATCATTCAGTTTATCACAGTCAATGTTCCTTCTTACCTTCTTCGGGAACATGCAAGGACCTGACGCGGAACAGAGAGCTTACTAAAGCTATGCTCAAAACTGTGGGAAGTAGACAGGATACACAAGAAGGGTATACAAAACCCTTTATTTTTCTCTATTTACAAAAACTTCCGTACTTCGGAATACACAGACCCGCTACTCGGGGTCTAACGTAAAAATATAAAAAATAGAACTAAACTCTAATTTAACTTTAAAATAATAAACGTGGAAGATTGGCCTTATATTAACAGGAAGCGTATGTAGTACAGAGAACTGTGAACACTACAATACGTTTAAATTTATCAAGAGGATTAAAACCTCCGGCCTGGAAGGCAACAAGCAACTGCGTAACTTCTAAGGTAAGCGGCCTGCTTCGACTCACTGCTTCCTCTCTCTCGCTTGGCAAAAAGCCACAACTTAAATACTCCAAACAAAGTATTCGCCAGACAAACTTTGCATAAAAACCTTAACGCTTATAATTCTGGCCGGAAGTAGAAAATAAGAAGTGATAGTAAAGATTTAAAATAAAATAAACGTTAGTAAAATTTAAGATCCTTACATACTTCCCGCCAGAGTTAATTAGTTTGAAACTGAGGTCTAAAACGACCTTGTTGAAAACTTTTAGCTCTAGAATCTAACGCGAGGCCAATCTTTTACAAATAATTTTCGCTAGAAACTAGAAATTTAAAAGAAAGAAATTTGTTTTTACAATAGCAGCTCCCAGGATACACAATTTGTTTTCATCTGTACTGCATCTAAACAGGAGCTCTTATTCAAATCTGGTTCCTTCCAGAGATCTGGAAGGAAAACTAGTTTAATGAAATGTTACACAATGAAATGGCAAGTAACATATATAATTATACTTCTCTTAGCATTCTTATTTCATTCATGACTATTTTAATTATCTCTCCCCGTGCTCTCTGACATGTGTTGTAAAAGAACACCAAACACGAATGTGTTTCAGTCTACGTGTTCCACACTTCCTCCTACAATCAAAACACTAACGTGTTAAAATTCAACATAACAAGACCTCTTAACACACCCTAATTTCAACTCTAAACCCTGATGTACTATTCTGAAAGTGTCTAACTCTGAAGTGTAGCGTCAGAGAGCCTAACTACATCATTCAACCTTTAACACATATTCACCATGATTTAGTCTTTTTACAGTCACACGAATAAAAGAAAATTTAACATTCACTTTTACCATATCACGGTATTTCTTAACATTTAAAATAACAGTTCACATTGTATATAAGAACATATCAACATGCCGTTAATTTTACACATTTGAAAACATACATTAGTAGTACATTGTTAACTTCTATTCTTTTCAAAGCAAGTGCCAATTCTTTCTACATTGAAATAATACATTTCAAAAAGTCTTTCAGACTAAACTTCTTTACTGCTAGAATGTTTTAAATAAAATTTATACAATAACGTTTTACAATATTTAAGTCTTTACACAACGCTATTATACATCAACTTTAGTTTTACGCGCGAGTAATTGAAAAACATAATGCCAAAATCGGTAACAACTCATTTCTCGCCCTTTTGGCGATAAAGGTAGACCTCGCATGAGGTAAAACGTCTTGAAATCTGCCACTTGCAGTAAGAATGAAAGATTAACTTAAGTTTGCAAAGTAACATAAAATTTTACTTATCTTTGTGATATTCGGACATCCTTTTCTGGGCCCAGTCCTTAAAGCTATTGCAGATAGTTATTTGATTTATCCTCCTTCTTGTACGAGCTCGCCCTTCAGTGCCTTCCTCTGGAAGCTTCCTTTTTTCACCAGTTCGGTCACCCTTGAATACCTTCTTTTTCTCCTCTGCTTGTGGTCTTGGCCGTTTGATGGCAGCTGGTCTTGGCGGAACCGGGAAACTTCTGTCGTGTTCCTGCTTGGACCTCGTTGCTGGCCGTTCAAATTTTCCTTGTAACTTTTCCTCCGCCGCTGATGGACCTTCCGCAGTTCGGCGACATTTTCTGCGGAGAGTCCTGTCGGATGAGTAGATCTTCCGTTTTAGAGCCGGGTTATAGTTGCCGTCATTTCTCCTGATTCTCTTCACATACGTCGTCCTTCTCCCTTCTTCATTCTGGGGGTGTTCGGGAACTCTCTTTTCTGGACGGTGGAACGGCTTCTTTTTCTTGCTACCTTCAATTTTTCCGCGGGGAAATTTTCTTTTCACTTGCTCCTGCCTCTTAATGGCTTGCCCTTGTACTTGTCGTTTTTCCACCTCTGGAGCTTGTGCCTGCGGTGTCTGCCGTGCCGGATCCTGCAAAAGATCTGAAAATATTTGCATTTTATTACGATCGAAGTAGGGTTTGATTTGATCAATGTTTGCGGAGCAGGTTTCACCATTTCTGGCTTTTAACACTACTACAGCGTGAGTTATTTTTTCTATAACATATGGTCCTTCAAATCGTGGAAAAAATTTGGCAGCCTTATCTTCTGGTGCTGAAGAAAGTGAATGCTTAATTTTTAAAACTTCATCCCCTACTTTATAAGTTGCTCCCCGTCGTTTCAAATCATAATAGAGCTTCTGTTTTCTTTGTGCTACTTCCGTATTCTTTTTTTGCTTCTTTTATTAGTTTTTCTATATCACCCATTTTAAATTCTGGGGCTCTTTGTTGCACTTAAAATAATTTATCTAACGGCGTTATAATCTTTCTGCCTAAAAATAACTCAGCAGGAGTTTTGCCCGTTGTATCATGTTTTGCGGTCCTAAGGGCGAAAGCAAATTCATTGACATAGTTATCCCAGCTTTTATGAAAATTTTTAACATAACTACGGATAATTTTCACTATATTTCTATTGACCCGTTCCGCTATATTTGATTTCGGCCGATACGGGACCATTTTTAAATGACGTATGCCCAGTTTTTGGCACATGTCTTCAAATATATTACTTACAAATTGAGGACCATTATCCGATATAACTTTTATGGGCGCCCCGTATTTTAAAATATATTTATTTAAAATAGAATCAGTAACTAATTTCGCGGAGGCTCGTTTTAAGGGAACAATTTCGGTCCATTTACTAAAATGATCAACCATAACAAGGAGATAGCGACTTTTATTTAACTGACTTTTTGGGAAAGGGCCCAATAAATCGATGCCAATTATTTCATTTGGAAATGCGGATTTAATACTATTTAGAAACCCGGCCGGGCGGAAATTAATATAATTAACTGCTTGACATGTTGGGCAGGACTGGACATACGCCCTTGTTAACTTTTGTAGTTCAGGAAAGTAGACTGCCTCGCGTACGCGTTGGATAGTTTTTCGAATACCAGCATGAGAAGCTAAAGGGCTGTCATGGAGCTCCTGCAGGATATTTAATCTAAGACTAGCTGGGATAACAGGTCGAAATTCGTTGTTGGAATTCGTAGTTTTCGTATAAAATAATAGACCATCTATTAGTTCGTAATGGGCCTCCCTATTTCTTATCGCCACAATATCTTGGTGGCTAAAATTTTCAGGATCCTTTAAATACTCATAAATGCTTCCAAACTCAGGATCCTTACTCAGTTCGGTTATTACAGTTTCTCGGGAATTTATTGTACATGCTGTGAGCATTGCCACCTTTACGGTATTACCTTGTTCATCTATTTTAATTCTTGATAGGGCATCTGCTACGATATTTTCCTTTCCGGGGGTATGCTTGATTATCAGATTATATTCTTGCAGCTTGAGTGCCCATCTTATTAACCTTGGGGATAAATTTTTCCCTGAGTACAATCTAGTTACCGCCGCATGATCAGAGTACACTGTTATTGGCGCCTTTCCAAAATAGACTCGGAACTTTTGCACTGCTAACAGAACTGCAAGTGCCTCTCTCTCGGTCGCGGTATAGTTTCTTTGTGTTTGATTTAAAGTTCGGCTAAAAAATGCCACGGGCTGCTGATTTTGCGAAAGTACCGCTCCTACCGCATAATCCGAAGCATCCGCTGAAATTTCTAAATTCTCATCCTTTTCAGGAAATTTCAACACAGGGGCTTGCGTTAATGCTTGTTTTAATTTTTCGAAAGCACTATTGGCTTCGGCCGTCCACGAGAATCTTGCCTTTTTCCTTTTTAATTTTAACAATGGCTCAGCGATAGCTGCAAAATCTTTTATAAAGGACCTATAATATGAACAAAGTCCTAGAAAAGAAGAGAGCTTCTTTGCCGTGTTTGGAGTCGGATACTTTTGTACAGCGATTATTTTTGATTCGTCTGTCTCGATTCCTTTTTGAGATATTTTGTAACCTAAATATTTTAATTCAGGGGCTGCGAATTTGCACTTTTCGACATTAACTTTTAGACCGGCCTCATTTAATAAAGAAAACGCCTGTCTTAAATCCTGTACAGGTTGGTCGAGATTATCACTAGTAATAATGATATCGTCTGAATAAATAAATGTGGACTTTCCAAGAACAGGTCTTAACACAATGTCCATGCATCGCTGAAATGTTGCCGGGGCCCCCAAACGGCATACGCAAAAATGCATAAGTGCCAGACTTGGTTATAAAAGCAGTCTTAAGCACGTCCTCAGGCCTAGCCCCTATTTGAAAATAACCAGTCGTTAAGTCTAAAGTCGTCATGTATTTGGTGGATTTTATGTTCCTTAGAATTTCTTCAATGATCGGTAACGGATATACCGGATATTTAGTTATGGAGTTTAATTTACGGTAATCAATAGCGAATCTCCACCTTTTTGGATGCGTCAAAGGATAGTCATTATTTTTCTTACATAAAACCACCGGGCTAGCATAACTACTTGAGATGGGCGTTATGATCTTTTTACGTAGCATATCGGTGATATGCCATTCTATAATTTTTTCCTTATTCTTATCATACCGGTATGGTTTTTGGCGAACTGGCATTGCATCTCCGGTGTCAATACTATGGTTAGTAACCTGAGTAAATCCTGGAATATCACTAAATAACGAAGCAAATTCACTTACTTGTCGGATTCTTCCTTGCTCGTCATTAGGGAGGTGGTCAAGTTTTAACATCGGCGGTTCAGCCTTTTCTGCACGAACTGGTTTCATTGTCAGCTTAAGGGACGCTTCATTAAAATCCAGTGTTGCTTGTGCGTCTGAAAGAAAATCTATTCCTAAGATTATATGTGCTTGCAGATTCTTTACTATAAAAAACATCACCTTTACTTGTTCGTCCTTGATACGGATATACAACGGTACTTTACCTATGCACTTACATTTTTCTCCTTGCGCCGCTAACACTGTCGTATTATCCGAATTATATATGCGGTATTTGCGAAAATACTTCCTAAAAAAATCTTCTGCCACACAGGAACGCTGCGCGCCTGTATCCAGGAGTGCGGTGGCTGGGATATTATTCACCAACACTTCAATCTTCGGAAGAGTCAAATTTTTCACCATTACTGTATTTAACTTATAGGAAGAGGGGTCTTTCCGCACCCTCCCGTCAGCAGAAATCCGTTTTAGTTTAAATCCTTTTTTGTTTCCATGCTTTCCTTCTTTTTCCACTGGCCTTGAGTCTTTTTTCCTGGGTTGCTATTGAACTGTCGACATTCGCCGGCTGTTTTTGAATGCTCGGGTTTCCTTGCCCACTGATTCGCTTTGCCTCCGTAGCCGTGTGTTTGAGTTTGCTGTAGTCTTGGCGTACAAAATTGGTTTCGCTGTTGATATTGGCGTCTTCTTTCGACGTCCGCCGTTCTTCTACTTTCAAACTGGATTGCTAGCTCAAATAACTTTTCCAGTGTAGTCGGATTTCTTAATTCAATAAAGTCTTGCACTTGGGGCAGTAACCTCGGCAAAATCACTTGAATTATCTCAGGATCCGGACGGTTTCCATACAAGAGTTTGAAGACGTGAATTTTTCTTAAAATAAAGCTTGAGAGATTTTCGATTCTTTGCTGATATATACTGAAAAGTTCAGTCTCTAATTTCGCACGATCCCTTACAACAGGGAAGGCTTTTAGTAGGGCAGTCTTGAAATTCTCGTAAGTATAGGTGGGACTTCCTGCTTGACCCAAGAGACTTCTGCCTATACATTTGAACCAGTTAAGCGCTTGGCCCCTCAAAGAGCTGGTAGCTAAGGTAACTTTTTGAAACTCGTGCACGGGGTAGAGCATGAAGTGGTCATCCAATTTTTCCAAAAAACTGGTTACCGGTGAGTTTCCATTAAATGTTGCTTCTGGTTTCATCGAAGCGCGCATGGTCTGGACGATGTAACCAAATCCTTCCAGGGCGGCAGCTGGCATTTCTGGATTCTGAGCCGTTTCTGCAGGCAGCACAGGTTCTTCTTGAAACTCGGCCATGGTTATTCTTCTTCGTTGGGCGCCACTATCAGGGTCAATGTTCCTTCTTACCTTCTTCGGGAACATGTAAGGACCTGACTCGGAACAGAGAGCTTACTAAAGCTATGTTCAAAACTGTGGGAAGTAGACAGGATACACAAGAAGGGTATACAAAACCCTTTATTTTTCTCTATTTACAAAAACTTCCGTACTTCGGAATACACAGACCCGCTACTCGGGGTCTAACGTAAAAATATAAAAAATAGAACTAAACTCTAATTTAACTTTAAAATAATAAACGTGGAAGATTGGCCTTATATTAACAGGAAGCGTATGTAGTACAGAGAACTGTGAACACTACAATACGTTTAAATTTATCAAGAGGATTAAAACCTCCGGCCTGGAAGGCAACAAGCAACTGCGTAACTTCTAAGGTAAGCGGCCTGCTTCGACTCACTGCTTCCTCTCTCTCGCTTGGCAAAAAGCCACAACTTAAATACTTGGCGTTCGCCAGACAAACTTTGCATAAAAACCTTAACGCTTATAATTCTGGCCGGAAGTAGAAAATAAGAAGTGATAGTAAAGATTTAAAATAAAATAAACGTTAGTAAAACTTAAGATCCTTACAAGTTTGTGGTAGTAATTAAATAATTCTATTTGCAGAATTTATTTACAATTTTATATCGCAAATAATTAAAGCGTGGTGTGCACGTGATAGATAAAAAGATAATGGCTTATACATTTGACAATTACAGTTAATTTCGTTATTTAGGCAACCAATGTTTTTATCATTCACGACATAAAATTGTAAATGAATTCTATAAATAGAATTACTTAATCTGTTACTTCCTATTAATTCTATAAATAGAATTACTTAATCTGTCACTTCCATCAAATGATATGATAAAATATTTTCTCCTTTTAGCGCATTAATTATCGTATTCATTTTAAATAAAAGCTTATTGTATATGAAAACTGTTTTCTAATTGTATCTTATTTTCCGTTTTTTAATCTCAGTTACACGTTATCAGTGATGAATTTTTTTGTCATTACTAAGACACAAGCAACAATTTATAAGGAAACTTTGAAACAAGGACAAATAGCTGAATGTCATTCACAGAATGAAGAAATTGCTTAGAATATTCAGTTTTCGGAAATTGGACGTTATAACAATGTTACAATAAACATTTTACTTGAAGCTAAAATGAAAAACCGAATATCGCTAATTTGTCATTAATTGTGCAAAGACGCCAAATTTCATATTAAGTGCGTCAAGATAGCAAATTCGAAACGTTTTATCACCATCTGCTTCAGACTGCAACACATTTAAAAAAAGCGTAGAAAATATCTCTCAATTGACAATTTTTTCATCATTCTTGTTTTAAAAAGGGAACAAAAAATTTATTTCATAATCTTCGAAAATTTCAAAACTTTGTATCTGGTACATATAGATGCTGTTTAAAATCAGAATTGAGAAATAGCCTAAAAATTTAAGCAATATTCAAAAACTGGCTTATAATTTAGAAATTAAAATGTCTTGGGTCATCTGTTTCTCTAAGAAAGTCGCCGACAGAAAAATGGATTTCGTGTATTTTGCTGAAGATAACAGAAGGTCTCGTTTCTCAGCCCTTGCTGTTATGTTCATAAACATGAAGATCGGGAGAACTTAAGTGAGCTGTCATGATGTTCATAAGCATGAGATATTATTTGGGCCACATAATTATTTGAAGTAAAATGCTCTTTTTTGCAGAATCATATGACTTCCATATCAGTGGTTTTCAGTGGTAGGATAGAATTTGTTGCCGTGCAATATTTTAAAATTCAGCATAGCATCCGAAGATGATTCTCATGACTGTTTTCTCTGACATTATAGCTCATGACATGTTCTGGCCTGATCCAAATCATTAGTGCAACAGTATTTTTAGCTATATTAAGAGTTATTCATTTTTTAAAATGTAACAAACCCGCTGCTCACGGATACTGGTCGTCTGCATATAACACAAATCACTTGATAAACTGGGATAACGGTTCTACATTTATTTAATTTTGTTTAGGTTATTGCTTTAAAAAAAACTGCAGTATTTTTCGTGTTATGTCTGTGTAACTGAAGAATTCCTGAAAATCAGTTTTTTGCGTGTATAGGAAAGGCATCTCTGATCACATCTCTGTATGTGTAACAAAACTGACACCGATGAGAGAAGAACATTTACTTTTTTCTAGCAACACAGAAAGAACAGGCTTTTCCGCACATTTTAATGAAAAAAAATTTACTGAAATACGTTTCATCATCGAGGCTTCTGTTTTAATTATATTCTACGGTATCACAAATGTGTGGCTTTATGCTGAATAATAAAATAAATAGACGTCCTCCTGAATGATGCAAATCTTACTTTGCAATTTACTTGCATTGAAAATTTTCCACAGTAAATAAAAACAAAGAAAGTAGCTCAGAGCTCTCGAATAATACAAACTTATTAGGTTTGGCAGGCCACCAGTTTTAACAAAAGACAGTTATTCAGGTTTTAAAAGCGTTCTCTTCCAGTCTCAGGAGAGCTGCTTCTTCAATACTAGTGACGAAAATTCCCCGCCAAAATTCCTTCGTAAAGTCAGCTAAGTAAATCAGGGCACGCAAATGAAAAAACATCATAAACAAAAATAACCCTTCTTTTCACGCCTTGATAGCTATAAAAAGTAACCTGTCTGATTTTTTGTTTATTAGACCATGTACGTTGAAATAGAAACTTGGATTTCCACTCTTTCTTTCAGCATTCATGGGAGTTGCAGCAAAAAATAGGATATGGTTTCTTTACTTTTCGTTTCTTTTTCTTTTCGAGGCTTATATGCCAGTACGAACTTCTGCGAAATATAGACTTCAGATGCCTTTAATAAGCTTTTAGCTCATCAAAAGGCTGGTGCTGCGAGTAGAAGTTTTGTTACTTGGAGCACTAGGACTCACAGCCCTCTGAGCACTAGGAGATCAGTTTTTGTTTGCAGTTTTTAAGTGCTTATCAAATCTATAATAATAAAAGCAAGTGTAATGTGTCTGTCTGTCTGTCTGACCGAGCTCTCCAGCCAAATCTATCGCACGCAGGGACCTGGAATTTTTTATACGGAAGCACAAAGGGGCTGGCCACCAGACCTCGAAGCCCGATTTTCGATTTTTGAATTAGAAAAATTTAAAAAAAATTATTTATAATTAATTAATCACGGTTTTTTTGACTCACTGATATTATTATTTGTTTTCAAATAACGTTCGATTGTAACAATTGATTTCTTTATTCTAGCGTTAGTTTGCTGTTTTGACGATACATTAAATCGATTAATTACAATTCATTTCTTTTTTGTAGCTTGTGGGGGGGGGAAGAGAGAGAGACAGTCTACATGTCCTACACTACTATTCCTGCGCTATTCACTTATCTGCATTTTCTAAATGCACGGGCAACGCCGGGCGGGTACACCTAGTAATAAATATATTTGATCACTTTGCCTTAACTGTTTGCATTTTATCTTAGTTCTTGATGATGTTGAAATAAAACATATGCATAAGATCATTTTCATACGGTGAAACAATAAAAAACAAATTTTATTTAAGTCTGTCTTTATATATATCACAAGTAATTAGCTGCATTCGAAGTCTTTTTCTAGCTCTCTTTTCCCCCACGTTAATGACGTGTTAAAACGCTTTATAACTGTTTATTTTCAACTTATCTTTTTGTTTATTTTCCCCATTACTGATGCGAAGGCCTTTGAAGAATAACAGTATATGCTACATGCTTCACATGAATCTGCACATTACTTTGTATTCTCATAAACTTGTGTCGTATTTCAAAACGTTTTACTGCCTTAAAACTCGTGAGCATAAACTTACTCAAAAATGTATTCAAATGAAACTTCTTTAAAAATTTTATGTAAGTAATTTAATATTTAGTCTTCTGCTGCTTTGTCTGTAAGATTATTTACAGGAATAATTTGAAATCACAGCTGCTATCGGGAAAGAAATTGTCTAAATTATTTGAATAGGTGTAAGTAAATAATTTAAAATAAATACTATTACAGTAAAATTTCAAAGATTCGAACTCGCATTAAGACTACAGTATCTGGTTGTTTTTCATAAGACCAATTAAATTTTTATTTAAAGACCAACTAAATTTTTTATGTAATCACTTACATATGTTTTTCATATCTTCTTTGATTTAAATACGTAAGAAAAGAATTATTTTGATTTCATTTTTTCCTTTTCCCTTCAAATTAAATTTTAAAAAATTAACTATTGAGTGAAAATTTTAACAATATGCGTTATATTAATAGTTTTATTATTTTATGCAAGTACAAATTAGAATCTTAATTTTAGATGATTAGAAATAGCTAATGTGTTTTCTTCTGAATAAACAAATGTTCACAGCCCTCCAAAAGTTAAGGAACAGCGTGTTTTTCAAAGCTCACCATTACAAAAATGTCACATTTAAATTTACAGTTTATACATTAACAAAGTTTAAGAAAATATATACAAAAACAATAGCTACCACCTTTATTTTATAAAAATGAATTCTTATATAAGAGTTGGAGAAAAAATGCAAAAATTGCAAGTTTTGTTTAGGAGTGTTGATCTTCATTTATAATTAGCAGTTTCGTTGACAATATCCAGGAGAGTCTAACAACGTCCAGGAAAAGTCGTTTGCCCGATTCGTTGCGGTGGCGGGCGATCGGATGGATGGAAATGGGGATGTCACAAGCTGATGCTATTAGACGTGTCTCAATGTCTCTCGTAGTGTCGTCCACCGACTATGGAAACAGTTTGAATCCTAGGATTCTGTGTCTAGAAGACATGTTCCAGGCAGACCTATAGTTATATCACTTGCAAGGGACCGAGTAGGAGGCCGAGTAGGAGGCCGAGAAGGAGCAACATTACTGTGCCTCAGCTCATGACAGATAATTTAGTTTAGCTACTAACAGTGCAGAGACGCCTGTACACTGTAGTAGCTGAGGTTTGTATGCAAGAAGACCAATTGTTTGTGTCCTTTCGACCCGAGGACACAGAGGTGGCCGTTTATTTGGGCAAGAGAACACGTATCCTGCACCAGTCAACAATGCGCGTCTGTTCTCTTCACAGAGTCCAGATTCACATTGGAGAGTGATTCTGGTCGTCAGCTGATCCGGAAGGAACAACGCACCATATACAAACAATCGCACATTGTGGAAAGGCACAGTTAAAGTGATGGTGGAATAATGGTTTGGGCTGGAATCTCTCTCTCTGTGGTCACACTGACCTGCATGTCTTTCATGGATAACTTTGACTGGTGTGAGATATTGAGATGAGATCCTTGATCAATATATCCGCCCATATGCCGCTGCTATTGGTCCTGGATTTCTTCTGATGGACGACAATGCGCGACCTCATCGAGGTCGGGTTGCTGAAGAATATCTTGATGGTCACGGTATGGAGCGGATGGAAGGCCAGCTCAATCCCCAGACCTGAATCCGATATAGTATCTTTGGGACTGCCTTAGGAGACAGGTTACTGCTTTAAGTTCTCCTCCAAGGTCGTTTGATGAGCTTGAACAAGGGATTACTCCGTGTCTTGTCGTTGCTTCCCAAGAGTGCAATTCTTGTTGTAATTAATGTTTGTGTTGAACGTTAGAAATATTCTATGTCGCATTCATTAAAGAACTGTTTAGTGAGCATATCTTCTAAATTTCTGGTATGTATGTTGCTTCTTTCTCAAATTAGACACAAAAACATGCTGTGCTTTAATTGTTGGAGGTCAGTGTATTTCTTTGCTTTTATTTTCCGGATTTTATAAATAAAAATTCATTTTATTGTTTTATTTTTGTTGAAGCAAAAATGGGTTAGATGTTTACACAAATAAAAATAATTTTATTGTTTAATTTCGCTGTAGAGTATTATGCATATACGTATTTAGTTTTCAAAAAATAAAAATATTTTGTTTTTTAAGTCTTCTATAATTTTTTTTTTTTTTTGAAAAACAAACGCGATAACCCCCCCCCCCCAAAAAAAAAACTTATTTACTTGTCAGAAAAGGAACAATCAAATTACCCGAGTTCCAGTAATAAGGTGATTTCTCCCTCCTAACCGCGTGCTTTCGTGATGTAAATGACACGTCCGACTAGTAATCGGAAGATCTAGAGTTCAAGTGCGGGCGACGGTATTTTTCACCTTTTTTGCTCCGATTAAATAAAACTAATGGTCTCTACACAGCTAGTCCAAATATCCGGAATTATATGATATTATCTTGCAATTGCAAATATAGGTAACAAATTTGAAGTGAGATATTTAGTACCCTGATTGTACTTTATCTTTATTCGTAGATCTGTTCTTTTATATTTTCTAGTCTTTCATGAATGTGCAGTTAATCTGTGACAGAATTTTTCTGCACTCAAGGAACGGAGGAAAAAAGTTTCTGCATGTCAGTTTTCATGGTATAGAAGTCAAACATTCTGTGTTTTACTTTTTATGCTGAATGTAAACTTTTTCTAAATAATACTACTTAAAATGCTTACTAACTATAAATATAGTGACTGGGGTTCGTTTTTAATGTTAGAATTCATATTTTTTTATAAAACGGATATTCCAAATTTTAAAATGTTCAAACATGAGTATTTGCGTAATTTAAAGCATCTTTGTGGAAGTATATATGTCTACGATCAATAGCTGCAGAAATAAAGGCCGCATAAGTACTTTTATAGACACATTGAATTAAACGTTACTCATTACCTATGCTCACATGTTAAATATACTATGAATCCATAAGATATTTACATATATTCTTTTATATAAACATGCAGGGTGTAATTGCATAGGACTAATATTTATTACGCATTATTTAAAAATTTTCACAGTATATACTTGTAAGTGCTGATATGCATATTATGTCCTTGTCATAGTTGTGTTGATTCTTTTTCTTATTCTGATTATTCAAGGCAATGCATGTTCCTATTTTTAAGGAACATGCGTCTTCTGCTATACACTCTCCACAAAACAAATAATAATAATAATAAATGGAATAGTTCTGTATCTACCGTTTTACTGGGACGATTGAGAAAATTTAACTTGCCTTTTCCATGTCTCAAAAGTGCGATTTAAGATATATATTAGATTTATATATAACAGTGTTAAAATATAAGTATTTTGACATAAATAGGACTTTCTGTAAACGGTATACAGAATTTTTCCATATTTCGGTCCTACTCGAATTATGCCAAAGTGCCAAGTTTTGTAAAAATCTCGCGAGTAGTTTTTAAAAATTTAGCTGTGAAAATATTAGTTCCTAAATGTTAATTGAATTCGAACATTTTTGTTAATATCTATTCTTTTGTTGTTTTTAAACTTACTTGATCCCTTCTTTCATAATTCGAAATTTAGATTCAATCCACATATTTTTTAAATTTGTATTTTTTTTTTTTTTTAAATTTTTATAAATTTTTCGAAAACATTTTTGAATTATAAAATTTTTACCATCACCTTAAAATAGATGAATTTCTAGTCATACCTGAAAACAATTAGAGTTTTTTATTCAAAATTTCACAAGCTATTACTTGAATTTATATATTGGCGCAATTTAAAATTTTACATATTTTTTAAGCTATTATAACGTTAAATGTGCTTTATGCACTTTGTTAAAATTATTTAAAAGAATGAACGATGCACTTTTTTTCCGCTCATGCTCAATGAATGAAAGGGAAAGTAAAATAGGTTACCATAAATTAATTTTGCCAAGTGAACTATTCTTGATGCAGTGCGCTAAGATAATTTTTTTTTATTTCTCACAAAATTTTATAAAATTATATCGTATAATTAAAGTTACGAAAAAAGGTAAAAAAGTACGATTTTGTGTCAAAATACGTCATAGAGCAATGTTATATATAAATCTAATATACATACTATGTGACGTTTTCGAGACAAAAAAATCCTTTATGATGCCGCACTGATTTCGGATCAAGTTTTCCAGATCTGAAACTTACGACATTTTATTAGTAATGCGCATTCTCCTAGATACAAAGCTCAGAAAGTTTGCACACTGCGCAATAAATAAATAAATTCACATTGCGTTTTTCATGTTTCGAAAGCGTGACTTAGGATGTATATTTAGAGTTAGATATAGCGTTGTTCTAATATACAAGTGGATATTTTGACACAAAATCAGACTTTTTCTGAAAGGACAGGCCATGTTTTTACATATAATCGATTTAACTAATCAAATTATGCCTAAATACTAAATTTTGTCAAATTTGGAGCGAAATTTACGGAGAAATTCAAAAATTTATAGTGGCACATTTTTTTCAGTTTGCAACAAGAATAATTCACTTGGCGAACTTCTTAATTTACAACCTATTTTCCTTTCCTTTCCTTTTTTTTTTCATTGTACACGAGCGGAAAAAAAGGTCATTTTTTATACTTTCAGCTAATTTTAAGGAAATGCGTAAACTCCATTTGGCGTTATTATCGCTTATAACAAATATGGCAAATTTCAAAACATGCCAATATGTACATTCACGTATAACTTAAGAAATTTTGAATAAAAAACTCTAATTTTTTGCAGGTACATCTACTATAAGATGATGGTAAAAATTTTATAGGTTATTATTCAAAATTTTTTTCGAAAAATTTACAAAAATACAAATATTAAAAAGAAATCATAAAAAATGGGCGAATTTTACTTGGAATGGACCTGAATTTCAAAATGTGAAAGGAACACTCAAACAAGCTTGACAAAAAGGATATATTAATAAATATATACCAAATTCAATTAACAATGAGGAGCTAATTTTTTAAAAAGTACTTGTGCGATTTTTACAAAACTTGGCAATTTGTCCTAATTTGAGTCGTAGAATCGAAATATGGAAAACAATTGGCATATTATTTCAGAAAATCTCCAATTTTGTGTAAAATACCCATATTAGAACAATGCTATATATAAATCTAATACGTATCCTAAGTTGCACTTTCGAGACATGAAAAACACGTTGAATTTCGTTAATCGGCCTAGTAGAGCGGGAGATATAGAACTGCCTCCCCTTTTTTCTCGCAGTGTACGTTCATTTCCTTGTTATTATGTACCTGTTTCCATACTGCACATGTTGTTGCCCTCGCAGATCATATTATCATTTATACTTTCAATCATGTTATCATTTAGTGTAATCATTTACAGTCCCCTACAGCCCAGTAGTAGCAGAATATTGAAATAATTCTACTAATTGGCATCAAAACTGCTTACGGATAGCACTCCTGGCAGAGACTTAACTCATACGGCGAATAGCTATGCACAACACGCTGCAGCCGTGAAATATTATTTATACCATCTTTTAGATTCAACGAGATAGTATTATACTTTGAAAGGATAAGCATAAATGTTCTTCAAATAATGTTGTTCTCCGGCAATTTGATTTTGAGATCTGTATCTCTTGACTATTTTTCTGTGTAGAAGCGTGAAAACTAACTTTTATATTACCTCGGCCTACTGTTCTTTTAAACTTAAACTGTTATTATGTATGTATTCACCAAACTGATACTGTTGTTATATTGAATTATGCGACACTTTTATGCACGATTGCGACGTTGCATTAATTGCATTGAACATACCTTTGTAATGTAAGTCTGGTTGGGGCCTTGCTTTTAATCAAATAAAACCTTTACAGTACAATTTTTTAAATTTAAATTTATCTGAAAAAATTGCAATATATCACCTTCCTATTTCGAATAGTGCTTGTACGTACTTATCTCCCAGCCCCTCTAACATTCATTTAAAAAACGAAATTTAGATTGTCACACCCCACTCTGGATAAGAGAGACAAAACTAATGAAAGATGAAAATGCAGGCTATAGCTAAAGTAAGAATATTTTGTATAATTTCATATATACTTTAATATTGCAATACTGGAATATATTCTAGAATTAGTTACCCTATCCTTATTTATTTTCTTTTTTTATTTCCTGTCGCTTTCTATTTAATTCCATCTATCCAGTTGTATGGAATTAGAGCACTCTTATAACAGCATGATTCAGCCATCCTGTGAAAAGGACTCTCAACGAAAAGCAAGCGGCAGCATCGTTTATTTATAGAAGAGGCGACATTAACAGTTGGCTTTTTAGAGATAACAGGGCCAAGCTACTGCTGGAATGGATTCTCGTGGGAAAAAAACAGGGTCGATAACGCAATTTGAAGAAGGCTTCGAGTAAGCTGAGCGAATTGGAGATAGAATTCACGTAGTAGAGGGAGTCTTCTGTTAGTTGCGTGGGTGAGTGACAGTTTGACGTTGGTTGGAAGGGGAAGTTCCCGACCCAACAAAATTTAGAATAATAAATTATCCTTCTTTTACTGAAACACTTCCTCGGTGGTTCTCCAGTGGTGACGAACCTTGTATTTATTTCATTTGCATAAGGATTACCTTCTGGCTCCTCCCCATTTTCACAGCTGTTATTATGATACAAACTCAGCTGCAAAAGCATTATTTTCTTCCAGTTTCATTATGGTATTTTGTAAATTGTTTATTGAATATTAACTCTGAACCTTTAAATGTACATCTTCGATTTTTAGCAATGGAGTCGACACATTTATTTTCAAGACAGCTATTAAGCTAGTTTCTTTTATTGCTAAGTAGATTACTTAATCCTTTATTTGCCTAGACCTTGATATGTAAACATAGGTTGTTCATTTTCGGGAAGAAAAGGAAAAAAAAAAGGTGAAATAAACTCTTACATCATATAGTAATTTTTTGAATTATAAAAGCTGATGAACAGAGTTATAAAGGCAATAATAAAACGACACATTTAAATATCTTTGTTTAGCGTTGGTAATAATCAATGCATTTTAAGGAAAAACATAAGGGTCATTCAGTATCAGTCCAATTAAATCTGTGTAACAGCTTTGATGCTCTCTTGTGTTATATACTAAATAAAGACTAAGCGTAGTTATTTTTATTGAAAAAAATACACCATTGTTCTAACTGTCTCGGCTTTCAGTATTTTAATTGCTACCCAAAATTAAATAAATATATCAGGTAAATCAAAATTTAATACTGATGTAAGAGAAATCCTTATTTAATTATTTTAATACCTTTGAATGCTATAGTTGTTAAATGCAATTCTGATAATAACAGTAAAATATTGAAATCACATACCTTATTTTCTACAAGTGATATGCATTATATATATATATATATATATATAATGTTGTATGAACTTAAATCCATTTAGTGCGAATACAAGTTATTATTACTTGCGCAATTGCTGCAAAGTTAGTTAATAATAATTTATTTCCTAAACAGTATTGATTAATTGATTATATTATCTCCTAAGTTTAATTAAAGTAGAATTATTTTAAAAGTGTGCATCCATACTGGTAAGTTATATTTTGAAAGATGTTTTGAAGTAATTTGAAAGCATCATTGATCATTGAACGGGAGTTGGTTTGTTCCCCTTGAAAAGTCAACTAATTTCCGATCAATGACAATAATTACATGTTTTAATTTTTACTTTTACAATTGTAATATTATTCTTCGTGATGATTTAACTCCAGTCATCGTTAAAACATTATTAACATTTTGCTTTCAAATTACTTCAAAACATCTTTCAAAATATAACTTACCAGTATGGATGCACACTTTTAAAATAATTCTACTTTAATTAAACTTAGGAGATAATATAATCAATTAATCAATACTGTTTAGGAAATAAATTATAATATATATATATATATGCTTTAGAATATATATATATATATATGCTTTAGAATATATATATATATATTCTAAAGCAAGGGGCACTCAACCAGGAGGAAATTACTCCCTTGCGGGGATTTCATAGTTTGAGGTCAACCTTTTATGTAGCTGTTTCGTTTTCAGTGTTTGTTCATGAATATAAAAAGAAATTACTCTTAGTTTCGGAATTTGTCAACTTTTCCATAGTTTCTGTTGTTTAATTAATATTTAGAGAAGAGAGTATTCTTTTGAAGCAGAGGATGTGAAAAAATGTGCAATGTCTTCACCGGGACTTGACCCGCAAGACCTGTCGAATACATGTCGAGGTTGCTTCGAATTACACCACAGAGGCATGCTGAAAAGAGGAAGAAAATAACTTATAAATACAACACGTTAAAAACAATCCGATTCTAAATAAATCCAAATTTATTTTTAAAATTTTGGAAAGGAGAGGGAGTGAAAGAGACGCATGGGGCAAAAATGGTTGAGAACCTTTTTTTGTTCCATTCATCTTAAAGTATAAAGACTTCTTTTCTTCTTCCATGTGTTACAGCAATAATTTTGCCGAAGCCATTTTATTTCACATTTCGGCCCATAGAGAGGTCGTGATAGAAGAGGAGAAGTGTTCTTTTAAAAGTCTTCTTGGAAAGATTTTTATAATGTTATTCGTAACTGTTTTTATTTTTATTACTTGCTTATATTATTCTTAAAAAAAAAGATTACTTCCAATTATTTAAAAGTAATAAAAAGTAGCATTTGCATTACTGACAGTAGAGATGTGTGTTCATGAAATCTTTCTCGTCAAATTTATTAATGTGAATAACATCCCTATTCATTTTGGAGCAAATACCTAGTTAGCAGAAAAGCTCTTGATTTTGTTTCCAAAGAAGGTTGTTCACACCTACCAATGACAGCGTAGATAAGACCACTGCTGGTTCGAATTTGCTTCAGGTTCTGGCGAACGGGTATACGATTTTTGTACTGCTTTTTATTTGTAATATAAATTGAGCCAATTTGACGTAGAAAGTCTTCACATACACAGTTTAAATAACTAAATATGCATACCATTTTTGCCTTACAAGTAATATGCATCATAGCAACTTTATTGTTTTGTCCATTATTAGACAGATAGAAGATGTTCATTAAATCTGGTTTATGATAGAAAAATAATCGCAATAATTTTTAGTATATCTGATAAAGTTTTAAAGCGTGAAATCACAAACGTGTTTTCACTGCAGAGCGATTATAGGCGAAACTTTGGAGGGTAATAGAAACCTTTTAATCTTGGGTAGCTGGCAATCAAAAACGAAAGCTTTTTCCCCAGCTTTATTCAAACTCCTAATTAAATTCTGTAATAAATAAATAAAAATAGATATGTAGAAGGTAAATCTTTAAAAAATAAAATCAGTGCTATAATTATGCACTTTAAAATACTTTTTGTCTTGCGGAGGAGGAGGAAGAAGTGCCAAGCAAATCTTCTAGCAATTTTTTACACTGTCTAGAATTTTGAGAAAAGTTTTCAAATAATGTCTAGTTCAAAATATTTGCAAACCTGGAATGATGGTATGATTTAAAAGTATGCTATGCAATGTGTATTATATAGACTCTGTCTGCATTGAGTAATGCATTATGCTGATTAGACTTAAAACCGATATTTTAAGTGATATGTTAAACGTTTACAAAGAGGGGGTGAAAAAACAAACGTTTGCCGCTTCATCTAAGTATAATATATGCTTTAAGAATCTTGGTATTTTTGATCTGATTTTTAAAGATAAAGATTGTTGAAAAGATCCTGTTATATCAATATTCTCAAATTGCTTATACTTTGAGCCTAAACGCCCGAGTATACATTGATACCTTATCTCACAAGAGAACTGCTTATTTATAGCCTACTTATCCAATTTTTAATCAGCTGTGTGTGAAGAGGTTTCAGAAATTTTGAAATCAAAATTTTTTTAACCATAGCTGATGCAACGTTTGAAATTTATATAATCATTAAGGACATCTGTATTTTTTTAGAAAACTAGATATTCTTGGACTTTAATACGTAGATTTTTCACACTAGAAAATACTTTAGTCTTTCCTTTATGATCTGTATATTATTTCGAAATATAAACATTTTGGGACTTCCATAATTCCCATCCCCAACTTTTTGTGAAATACACGTAAGATTATAATAAATGGCAGAATGATTTTTGGGCTGTTCTAAAAACTACACTAACCTTTAGCTTTACAGGTCAAGGCAATTGTGATTATAAAATACATTAATGAAAAAGGGAGATCATTAAACACTGAAGGTAACTTAATTAAGTTATAATAGTTCTTTAAGATTATATCTATATTTTTAAGAATCATTTTAAATATTAAATGCATGAAAAATAAAGATATAAAATCATAAGAGACCTTAAATTCCTTTTGAAATTTTAAATGTTACAAAGCTTAGATATTGTTATTATAACATTTATTAAATGGCTTTATATATGAACGCGTTAAAACAGAACAACTGCACTCTGCTTCCCCAAAATTAAGCAGACCACATTAAATGTTACATAATGCCGCAATTATTTGCTCAGATGAACCCCAAATTTTAGAAAAATTATTAAAAAATTAATATTTATTTGTCAAAATAAAAGTTAGCAATGTTACTCAAGCTGCCAAATAATTGACAAAAATAACGGACAAATATTTCTAATTAGTTAATATATGTTTAGCAAAACTGGTATAATGAGAAAAATTTATATGAAAGGAAATAAAATGTTTCAATTAAGTAACTGTAATAAGAAAAAAATTCTCTATCAAGTTTGATATAGTATATAGTGAGATATGAGAGATCTTCATTTGTATTCAAATGTTGCAATGGCTTAAAATAAAAGCCTTTATCAAGTTTTATGTTCACCTAAATTTTACTTAACAAAGATAATATATATAAAATAGAGAAAAAATAATGCCTTAAATATAGAGAAGAAATAATGCCTTAAATATAGAGAAGGAAAAAGCCTTAAATATAGAGAAAAAATAATGCCTTAAATATAATGAAAAAATGTTTTAAATATAGAGAACAAATAATGCTTTAAATATAGAGAATAATGCCTTAAATATACAGAGAGAAATAATGCCTTAAATATATAGAGAGAAATAATGCCTTAAATATATTATCTGCCTTAAATATGGATAAGAAAAGCGAGCTAATATAGAGTTAAATACATAAGAATTCATGTAAACTACCCAAACTAGCATGAAGACGTGAGTGCAATGCACTGTAGTACATTTACCAGTACTTAAGGTAGTATAATGAAATCGCCAGCAATTAGACATTAAACAGTCATCAATAAGTACAGATGTTTCTAACAACAGTCGCATAAAGACTACATGCATTGCGATATATTACACCACTTGTATATACCAAAGTTTGTATCAGCAATAATAAGTGTAATATAATACATTGATGCATAACAGCGTATATTCTTCAGATTACTGTGTAGAGACATTACGTATATTTTTGGAAGCAGGAGAACTGAAAAATTAGCAAACGCCTTCGCCGGGAATCGAACTACGGACCTCTGGAATACCGGCCTAGCGTGTAAAACCCTTTCACCACGAAGGCACATGAAGAAGGTGGGAGAAATACCTTATATACTCCCCATTTTAAAAAGCGACTGGGGTTTTTAGGAAACCCAATTGCCAAATCCTGGGTGTGGAAAGTCATCATCCACAATACTTTTAGTTCGGGTACCAGTGTAGAGACATTAGGAATTTTTTTGGAAGCCGGAGAGATGAAAAATTAGCAACCGCCTTTGCAGACAATCGAACCGCGGATCTCTGGAATACCGGCCCAGTGTGTTGACCATTACACCACGAAGGCACGCTAAGAAGGTGGGAGAAATACCTTATATACTTCCCCTTTTAAAAGACGACTGGGGTTTTTAGGGGACCCAATCGCCAAATCCTGTGTGGGGAGAATCATCATCCAACACCGTTTTAGTTCATGCGCCACTGTAGAGACATTAGGTTAATTGGAAAAGGCCGGAGAATTGAAAAATTAGCAAAGGCCTTCCCTGGAATCGAACCACGGACCTCTGGAATACCGGCCCAGCATGCAGAACCACTACACCACGAAGGCACGCTAGGAAGGTGGGAGAAATACCTTATAACTGTATTTTTCAAAATATTTTAAAATTAAAATGTTTATCCAACTAATAATGTATATATATTTAAGATAAAAAAATATGTAAATAAGTTTTAGAAGTTATTTTAGTACAAGCCTTTAATTCCTATTTTTTCATTTGGTTATTTCCTCTTTATTCTAAAAAAAATATATATATAACCTTTCCAGATTTCGTCATTTATAGATACATCTATGCCAGAGCTTGCGTAACGCTTAATGACGTAGTTGATTCAGAACCTAAACTATGAGAAATAAAACTTTTCCAACCTAAACTAAAACTTCCTCTTGGCGATCTTCCATGTTGGATTAATGCGTACTTCGCTTGTATCTCTGTTGCTGCTCGGACGCCATTTCACTACGCTTTCTTCCTGTCGCAATAGTATTAAAAAATGTAAATGTTCTTGAATAGGCACAAATGAGGTCTCATAGGTCTCATAGGGTCAAATGAACATTTTCATGTAAACTTTCGGACATTTTAAAGAACATTGTTTGTATTCATTGCCACTATTTTAGCAGCTACTCTGAAATACACTATAAAATTGGGTCTAAAAACTTCACTGTTATTTAAATGCATAACATATTATATGTTATGCATATTATATGTTATGTTATGCTTTATTATAGCCTCGAATGAGTTAAAATTAGTCGCGTATTCTTCTTTCATAAACAACAATTAGATCTAGCTGAGAAGCTTGAAAGTAGTGGGTGTTGCACATGCGTGCGAGATTTATGAAGTGTTCGGTCATCAGTAAAAATTGGACGAGAAAAAAGCTTAAAACTCTTGCATTGAAATACAGCGTAGGTGGTACTTGTTCTACATTTGCTTCAGATGAATCCAAAAGCAAAAACTTAAGAGAATTCGCTATCGAAATAAGTTATTCATCAGCATGCGGATGATTATATTTTCGAGAACTAAAATTATGAAAAATTGCTAAAGAATTCCAATCAAATAAATACGGCTGTTGCATTTTTAAAGCAATCACTGCATTGTTAACGAAGTGCCCTGCAGTGAATCCCCGAAGTTCCGATATAGAATAAAATGGGCGAATAACAAAATGGAGTCTTAGACTAAAGTGAGTTTTAAAAAATGTATAAATGACCTCATTAAAATGAAGCCTCGGTTTATGTTAAAAGTTTTTTTTAAGTCTTTAAATTACTTAGCTTTTGAATCGTGCTGTTTTGCAAAGTTACTTGGCTTTTTAATCATATTGTTATTACTCTTACAAGAATGAAATATGAATTCCTTTCTACAAGCTAAGAAAGAAATAAATTTCAGGATTTTATTCAATTTTCTTTCATTTACTTATTTTTATTTTAAAAAAATTATATTGTTGTTATTGAATCAAAAATAGTTTGTGTTCACTACAGTTTGCGTTATTTAATGTGTAAAATGTTTAAAATTGAAAAAATATATATCTAAAACAAGCTTTTTTTAAACTTATAATTAATGAGGAAAAGAAGAAAAATAAGGAATCTATTGCATAGTTTAATAAGAACGACAGATTAAGTAACTCTGTTTACAAACGTTACCAGCAATTTTATACCACGAATAATAAAATCGTTGGGTGCCTTAGATAAATTTATAAAAACTAGCCGCTTGCGCGAAAATCCATGTAAATTCATTTTTATACATTTTCCTGTGTACCGAAATAACATATTAGTTACAGTAAATAAACAAATAAAACCTTTAAACTCTTGAAAAAATATTTACCATTCAAATAAATTTCAAGTTAACATAATAACTTTACGGCTAAGAGGAGGTGAAGGGTACTTACGACTGCAGATTTCCGGATTCCACACAATCAAGAAATAAAATAAATTTAATGATACAGAAGGATAACTCTCAAAGAGTCAGATTGAAAGTGATTTTATGTATTCTGTTCTTAACACCATCTCTTTCTTATCAACAGTCTTTCACACTCTTTGATGTTGTTCATAAAGTGGAGATGTTTACTTCATCACGTTAATATCAGTTCCGAATAGTCTCTTTATAACTCGTCGGAAAACAGGAACACAATTTCACAATATCAGTCGGAACCAGAAACCAATATTCTATGAGTCCGGAACCAGAAACCAATATTCTATGAGTCCGGAACAGTCTCTTTATACTTCGGCAACAGCTACATACGCCGGGAACCTCGTATAGGTTGTCGCAATTTCTTCCCAGAGGATTTATGAGTTCATGTTTTTCTCCTATATCGTAGCCCTAATCATTCAATACAGCTGATCATCTTTGTAAGAGGCCGAGACTTGTTTCGTAAGTGTTCTTCCAGGTTAAACACACTCGAAAGTCATCATCTCAATTACTTTGCTTTCTGCTTTCAATTGTCACACCGTTCTACTAGTTATAATCAATGAAAGGTTCGTTTCTTATCTCAGGAAAATCCTGCCAGACTTTCCACTAGTTATCACGTGCATCCTTTCTGTGTTTTGTTCTTAATTTTCATGCTGTTAAACTCTGAGGGACTCCATTACATGTTACAATTTTTCCTTCCTGTTTCTCGTTCACATTAAACAGCTCCTTACCATTTTTTCCTCCTCATCAAAATAAAAAATGATAATTAAAAAAATTTTCAAAAACCTTTTTCGACAAAAATCTTTCTTATGTTTTCCTTCTTCATTTTCGATAACTCCTCATCCAACTCAAAGCAAATCCAAAACTAATTCACACAGAACAAAAAGCCTCTTTTCAAACCGAAATTTTCCTCTTCAACTCCAGGCATAATTAATAATTAAATGGCATCTTCTAACGCAACCATTCCTCACTTAAACGTAATTGGTCCATCGCAATCTACTACAGCTTTTTCTGAACCAATCATAAAGATGGAGACATAAAGTCACTTTTCGGAACCAATCATAAGGATGGAGACATAAAGTCACTTTTCTGAACCAATCATATCTCCGCTTATATTTTCTACAGCGCCCTAAGAAAGATGAGTTTTGGTATTTCTGTCTTTTCGATTCACCATGGGAAATTCTCCAGGATACAGCACACCACGAGAAAATGTCTTTTACGAAAACAATACTTTTGACTACTCTTCATCATCATAGTTCAAGGAACATGTAAACAATAAATGACGTCAATGTTCCAAGTCAAGCTTTTTTACAAGGCCACCGCATCCATTTACCTCTCACAATGAAAGGTTTTCTGACAATTTCATAGATAACAAGTCTTTCTCATAATGCAGTTTCACTGCCGGCCCCCGTGGCTGTCTTTTCCATTGAGGGAAGAGAAAGGATTTTCTCAATGGAAAAGACAGCCACGGGGGCCGGCAGTGAAACTGCATTATGCAGAGAAAGGATTTTCTCTTTATTTGCAACAGACACCGCGAGCAAAAAGGATCCTTTAGTCAAATCGTTTAACTTTTACTGGCGCCTACCGCTTGGCCCTTATTTTCTGTCAATTTCGAACTAAACTTTAGCAACAGTTAAAAATAAGCTTAAAGCTAGAACCATACATAACAAGAGACGGCTTGGGCAAGTCAGGTATTCTGACAAACTTCTCGATGCAAGATTATCGGATTAAAATGAGTCAATAAATACAAATAAATTTAGTTATAGTTTTAATTAAATGTTTAGTCGCTTTTGCTTTAAAATTTTTATTACCATTGCATGCAGTCTTTTCATATATACTCGAATGCCCACCTGCTTTATAGATTGCATTTTTTTATTCATCTGAAAGCAAACAAACAGCTATGTTTTGGCAAATTTATTTCTTGAGAAAACTTGCCTAGCTTCCTTTAAGCATACATCTTTTATTGGCTTACCTTCAAACGTCTTTTTACACTGCATTATTTATGTATACGTGCTATCCAGTTTTTTTGTTTAAGATTTTTTGTTTGCCGAGTGCTGATGCCCTTAGCAGCAGCTAACTCAGATAGAAAATTTTGTAGTTCTCCACTGCTTTTGTATTTCATAATAAATATAAGAAGATCCCGTTTCAAAATTTCTGATTATAATACTTCCGTTCCAACCAGTTCATCCAGCTTTCGGTAAATTTTCAAAGTCACATATTCCCGTTTTATTCCCTTATCAGTACTTTTATTCGAAAAGTTTTGAAAATTTTAAATAAATCAAATAAGTAACAAAAAAATAAGGTGAAGTTTTAAATAAAGGACTAATTTAAAATAGCAACAAATTACAAAGCAACTGCCAAGCTTTCCACATTTTACCAAATGCTAATAGCACCCATTACAGCGGAGGCTGAAGCATTGAATGCCAGATCATCAGACTTTTACTGACACCGCTATCATCAACAAATGATGAACTCGAATGGGCTCGACGTTACAAACCTTAAGCTTCATTAAAAAATTTAAATATATACTTACTTATTTTTAGAAATGTTTACATTTTTATGTAAAACCCAATAAATATGAGTAATTTCTTTTTATTTTCTTTCAACTGCCATTTCATATTTCTTTGCAATATATTTGTAATGGATAAGAGAGATGCTACGGTACTGGAAAATGGTTTCCAATGATGAAGCAGGCGTAGATTTCCCATCATCAGAAAAATTAATTTTATCGACTATTCATTATTGATTAATTTGGAAAAAATGCTTTTATTATTAATTTCGTATCAAACACTTATAAAGTTCTAGTTAAATTACGTGTCGTTGGTTACCAGAACTATGGGGAAGAGTCTATCGACTATTCGCAAGTCTTCTTACAACTATAAAGAAAAGCCCAAGGAAGGGTTAAAATACCTTTTTATTCAATCAAAGAATATTTGACAGATGGCCCCTCTGGGGCTTACAGGAAAGCCTCCACTTGGACCTTTAATTTAATATAAAAAACAAGGAACTAAATTAATTCTAACTAACTAAGATTTAACCGAAGCTATATAGAAATAACTACAGAGTGGCCCGTAATTAAACCTCACCGACGAATACTAACAGTCACATAAGACTAGGCTGAACGCAGGCTTAAAGCTGGTCGACAGGTAGAACACGTTCTACTGAGAACTTCTGAACTCGTGGAAGTGACTGAACTTCTCATTAAATGTCGGTTCTAACACATTTACATAAAACGCGATACTGAAACCTCCTTCTGGTAGGGACTTGTAGATGGAAACAAGAATTTAAAGGAGATGGTTTTAAAAACAAAAATGGCTATTAGACATTTAAAATAAGCCTTACAGCCAATTAAACAAGATATGCGCAAACTGTCTCACTGATTTGGAACAACTAACCCAAAAGGTGTGCTGTTTTAAATTTTATAGCTTACGGTTTACATAAAGTTAGGCATTAGAAAACGTAATATATATTGATTATGGAGTTCTTCTCAGTTTGTGTAGACAACTCGTTTATTGAACAATCTTTGCATGTTAGAACCTTACATTACGATTTTCAAGTCTTAAACGCAGATTTCGGAAGAAGAAATAAATGAAAAATTTCAAATAGTGAATAGTTGCGTTTAATTAACGTATAGAGCCCAATTACATATTGGATTATTTTAAAACTAAAAAAAGAAACATTACTAAACTAAGAATTGGTATTCAGTTGTTTACCGTACTGCAAGCTTTCCACCACTAGAGTTATATAAACAGCATATACAAATTAATAAATTAAGAATTCTGTCCATCAGAAAAATTAACTGTGACGATATTCTTCCGTTTAAAATAAGAAAGGTAAATTACCAAATTAAAAAAGAGACTTTATAAGATATTACAAATTGAAAATTAAATCCTTATAGTGCATGTTTAGGTAAAATATTACCTGACTTTAATTCAACATTTAAGTCCTCTCCTTCATCCTGAGTTTAGCCATCCCTTCTCCTTCCCTTCTCAGTGTAACCAAAGGAAACCTTTCTAAAAATATTTTTACACCATTAGTAAAAGAAAAGAAGTATAGCTGTATTAATATATGAATTTCAGCCGCTCAGATGGTATAGTAGTTAGGGGAACCGACTACATTACGGAAGGGCTCGGGCTCGAATCCCGGAGCAGTTGACCGTCCATTCATAGGAGGTAACAGTGCCCATCAGTTAGGTGCCTCTACAATAAACCGGCCGCCACGTTCGGCCTCAGGAGTGGCCAGTGTCGAAAAAAGTTATAAAAAAGTGCCTACCGTTCGATTGAAAAAGAACTTCAGGTATTTATTACAAATTTTAAAATAAAGTTTCGCATTCCGAAAACCTGAAAGAACAAAGTTCAAATTTGGCTGGAGTCTACCGTAATATGGCTCCGTCACTTGTTTTATGTAACTAAAGGATAATTCCAAACCAAAATTCTTTTGATCTCGAAAATTTAATTTTAATGATAAAATTAAATTTAAAACTTTTGGTTTTAAGTTCTGATTGCATGTCTCTCTTTCGCTGGGAAAGAAACCCTTGGACAGGGGTTGAGTCTTTCATGGGACTTTGTTCTCAGCTATACTTGGATTCGGGAGAAATACTGCCCCCTGTCATATTCTGTATGACAATTAGTATTATATTGACGGCCGTTCGTGGTCATAAAGTGTTGGAGTCTTTGTTTTCCTACTTACACATCCTCAATTAAATTTTCCTACATACTCTGTTACAGTTTATTACATTTTCTCTATTCTCATTAGCGCCGTTTGAACCGTATTAACATTTTTTTTTTTTTTTTTTTCCCTGGCGTGCTGAAAAAAAGAATCTTCTTTTCTGTCATCCCTTGAAGCAAATCATTTATAGGGGCTTTTAAAATTCTTTCGAAGTCAGGAAATTCAAGGAACGCCGGCATTCGAACTCCGGACCTCTCGAATAAAGGTCGAGTGTGCTTTCAGTTACACCACGAAAGCATGTATAAAGGAGGGATAAAACTTTGTATTATATATTTTAGGCTTATATTCAGCCGGAGAGACAAGTAAGATGTAACCTTGTATTTTTATTTTATTATTTAATTATTTACCTTAATTATTAATTATATTCTTATTTATGCATTTAAATTTTATTGATTTTTTTAATTATTAATTACTTGACTATTTTATTTATTGATTTTTATTCCTCTTTTCTGATGTCTTACACATGGCTCTGGCGCTTCTAATTTTAGAAGTTTTAAGCCCTGTGAAAGAGAATGTCTTCATTAAGAGCAGAGGCATTAAATTTCAATTTGGTTTTATTTGATCAGAAAATTAATTGCCTTGAAAGTTGTTTCTTAATTAAGAATAAAGGTATACAAAAGTTTCTCAAAAGTAACTTGATAGCCAACTTCTGGAAGAGATTTATTTATCTTTGTAAGTATCGGAAACGGTGTGATTTGTGTATGTAGAAATTAGGGAAGGCTATCAGAAAGGTTGTGATCTCTTTAGGTCATGTGCAAATCAACATCCTTGGTACTCTTTTATCATCGAAACAGTTAGAAACCGCGATTTTTTAAACAACTCTCCTCAGAGCGAAGAAAGGATTTGGCGTTTAAATATTCATTTGGTTTTTTTACGGCGCCTTGATGCTTGTTTTAGCGAGATATCTTATCATTTAAAGCAAGTGTTTATTTTAATACTGAAGACCACACTTGAAGAAACACTTGTCGCTAAAGAAATATTTATTTTGAGACCTCGATAGCTTTAGAAATATTTTTTTTATATCTTCGCCTGCTTACTATTTGCATAGTAGTAGACGATAAATCAGCATAATCAACTCGCTATAAATAAAAGGTAAATTTTTATTGCCATTATTATAAAGTTTTACCTTTTACATCAGGGATGGCCTATATGAATATAAATATGACTAGCGATTTTCCTTAAAATGTGTTGCAATCTACCTATTAAAATTGACATTTAAAACATTCAAACATGTGTCGTGCGTTTCAGTAAATTACAGTGATGGAGGTGTTGTTAAACCAACATGATATTTTATTAATATCATTTATTAAATTGAAAAGTATTCTCAAAAATGCAGATTAAATTTTATTTTAAAAGCATATCATTAATGGGAAGTCTGCGTCTGCATGTCTCTAACCAAGAGTTTATAATTTGGTATGTATCCAGATAAAGATAATGGTAATGAATCGTCACGTTCGGAATTGTGCTGTGTCACGTATATCTGCCAATTCATCAAATTGATAGGAAAGACAAGAACATCAGTTAGTGTCGTCATTCGGCTATATATTTTTTCACTCATTTTTCAGCCTGTCGCAACAGAGTATTTCGTGGAAAAGTAGATCTTTTAATTTCGACAATAATTTAAATTTTGTTCTTAAAAGCAATAAAAACTGGATATGACATATCCAAGAAAGTTTTTTTCATGAATGTGCTTTCTATGGGCATTTTGAAATCTTTTTATACTTAAATAAATAAATAAATAAATAAATAAATAAATCTTGAACTTGTTAAGCTTTTAAGATTCCTAAGTTCACCTTTCCTCAAATCACTATTTTTGAGACAATCTATTTGGTATTTGTTATGTAAATAAAAAATGCCGCTCCAGAGTACCCTTATTAGTAAAGATTATTGAAATATTACATATTAAGTAACAACACATTCTTCACAAAAATGATATTCTCATTCTTCACAAAAATGATAAGTCTTCCATTGGGGCGGGGGGTTACTACTCATTTGGATGGGTTCTAAATTGTAGAAGAAGTACAAAAAGTAGAGAGTTTTGGTTTAAAACATAGAAAGAAGATAACTCAGCTCTTGAACAGCAGTAATTTTAAAAAAAGGCACTTTTTCTACAAACGCTAATGCAATGTTATCAGTATGGTGAATACTGAATAATAAACAAAAAACGCAGAAATGCTAACTTATATATTGTTGCATCGAGAATTAAAAACAGTCGGGCCGAGGAATCCGCTAGATAGCGTGCTGGATAGCGAATGGATGACTGGTGACGTAGAACAAAGCTTTCCCACTTTTCCTTGACGGCTAGCATGGAGTGCGAATCGCCAACGTCAGTACTAATTTGCGTTTATGTGTTGAAGTCATCTTAAAGCGGTTGCGATTGACCGAAGTGGTCTTCGGGATCGTGTTGTTGCTCGCCATTCATGTTTTATAGCACGCTGTCCATGCAAAAATAAGACGCACTTTTGTTTGTAGCTGATCTTTTACTTTTGTTTTGATGCTGTCTAGGTGGTTTCCATATGCTATGCATGCTATGCTATGTCTTATATGTGCTTAACTATGTTATGTCGCTATACTATGTCCAACTGTCGTGTAGGTTACATTACGTGGTGTATTTAATGTTGTAAATATTGTTACGAAATGTACAGGCACTGTAAGATGGCTTCCCCGCAAAGCAGTTTTAGGGTTGCCATAAAATGGTAAGGGAAGGCCGGGTTCCCCCATCGCCCATTTGGCGATATTTGGCGATAAAATTACCATGGACGATTACCATGGACAAATACCATGGACGATTGGAGAACCTTCTGGAATGAATTCTTACCGGTTTAGCCCAGAACGTTCTCGAGCAGAAGGCTATATAAACCCTGCTAACCCGCAGTCGGTTTAGTGAGTTTCCCTCGTCGAGAGGGAGAGAGTGTGTGCCTCGCATAGAGTGCGAGATAGTTAGTATCGAGTTGGTGGCTCGTCTAGCGAGTCAATCCCTGCGTCAATCGAGTTGACAGCCGGGCAGTCAATCAATGAGTCAATCGAGTTGACAGCCGGGCAGCAAGTGCTGAATGGGTCTTCGAGTGCACCAAAAGAGTCTCGTAGTGTATCGCAGTTAGTGCATCGTCTGTTAGTGTATCGCAGTTAGTGCTCCGAGGACGACTGAACCGAAGAGTCGGGAACTATGCTCTGCGTGTCGTCGATGCATCTCGAGTTGTAGCGTGGAGAGTTTCGAGAGTACGTGGAGTTCCGAGAACAACCAAGCAGAGTCGGGATCTGTACTCTGGTGCTTTACCGTGAAACTGTCTCCACCGTGATAGCCTGATAACCTGGAGGCTGTGTCGCTGATCGTGTCAGCGTGTTTACAGTAGTTCATCGACGACTGTAAAAACGTGTTTTGGAGCTATCCTGACAATACTGGCCAATAAAGTGTGTTTCGATACTTCATCAAGTAGTGTCGCCGTTATTCACTCCAAATCCACAAAAACCCCGTACGAACGTGCAGGAAGAAAATAACTGGTGTCAGAAAAAAAAAAAGTAACAATATGTTATGTCAAAATGCTATGCCATGTCATGTCTATGCTGAGCTATGTTATGTCACCACGCAACGTCCACCTGTTGTGTAGGTAACGTTACGCTGGATATTTTATGTTTTAAACATGTTATGTCCCTATGCTATGCTCTGGATGGAACGGGTCCCAGACTATACCCGATTAGCCTATAAAAGTCGTCCGGGTGTCCGGCCCTGCTGTCACCTGTCTAGGTGGCCTCTAGAACTAAACTATTTTGATAGCATACTGGTAACAAGATATTCGAATGAGAACATTAACAATAAATTGGCAAGTATTGTGTTTGATGCATGCATATAAAATACAGGGGGTTCTAGAGCAGCGGTCGTCAACCCTTAGAACATCACTGATCACTATATATAAAACTTTGTATTTGGCGGACCACTAATACGAATTTTAAGAAAGGTAAATTATATTTATACAGTAATAATCAGCAAATTACACATATTTCGTTCATATTGAAAAATTACATGAAAAGTACAAAAATCTTAACCTTCTTGTACAGAAAGCTTCACATTTTCGTATCACTGAAAAGGAACTTCACGAAAAGCAAGAACAAATAGGCAAACTCAAAGCAATATTAATAAATTGATAGTGTTATGCCGCCAATTTTTAATTATTGTAATCATAATAATCATCGCTTACTCAGCAATTGCGACATCGATCAAACAGTTAGACAAAACAAAAACGGAAACTTCCAGTGATGGAATTATAAACAAGAATGCAGATGGTTCTCATAAAAATCCATCAAGTTGCCTATTGACTCGGAGAAAAACTGTGTTATTAGCGACTACAATAGCATATGTTTGTAATTCAAAAGGAAAAGAGAATTACAGTTTGCGCTAATATCGATAACATCAGCATTTCTATGGATGTCAGCTCTCACTTTCAAATGTCGCTAGATACATCTGCAAAAGTCGTTAAATTCAAAAGTAATTTCGCTAAAAGTAGTAGCTAAAATTAAAAAAAAAGTATTATCCATATTCCATAATAAGTTTTGTTAATCGTCAATTTTAAACTGAATCTTCATAAAAACACAAATAATGTCCCAATTTTAAAAGGTTATCACGGACCACCGGTTGATGACCGCTGTTCTAGAGCACAGTTAGTTCTCTTTTATTTTAATATTTAACATCATGTATCTATGAATAGGTAAACACGTAAGCAATCCATAAGTAACACGTTATAGCTGTTACTTATGGATAACCCTGATATTATACGGATGAATTCGTATGAACTAGCAAAACTCTTCAAGGTATTCTTATAACACAAACAAACTTTAATTGACATAAATTAATCAATAAATAAGATTTATCTCTAAAATAGAGCTTTCGTAGACCAGTATTCTAGCTTAATAGCACACTTAACTAATCTCTTAGCATTTTGAAACATACATCTGCCTTGTAATGAGGCAATGGGGAAACGTAAAGACAAAACTGAAGACGACTGATGTTTAGATTTACTGATTCTAGGGTTCTTTTCTTACTACCTACCACAGAACCGAGCAATAATAATCCTTAAACACTGATAGTTCAAGTCGAGCTCAAAATTTAGTAAATCTAAATGTTTTACGGTTTCCCTCATGTTAAACGTCAATCAAGCCAGTTTTTTTTTTTTTTTTTCCCCTTCTAAAGAGGTTCTCTTCACCCAGTAAGATATCCCTCATTTTCTTTGCCGCAATCGTTTAAACAACAAAAATAATTCTTCTGATACACTATTATTTTACGTTTGCCACGTTCCTGATGGTTTCAAAATGCGATAATCATGTTTTACCGAAGTTCATAATTAGTTCATAGTTATGCATATTATTTTTGTTTTTAGTCGCTTTATTTTTTGCGGATACGGAAATGAATTTCGTATAGATTCCAGCGTTTGGCCTTGAAGGAAGTTGTTTTTCTTACTTTGCATTAATTCTGAATGATATAAAGGAAACTGCGAAAGTCTTTGGCGCCTTGATGATCTGGGCGTTCAGCTCTGCTTCGCCATCTTCCTGTTTCCTGCCGTGCGAGATATCTAGGTTAACGAATCGCCATTTTTCTGAAACCTAAAAAAAAAATAACCTTGACTGTTTATTTAAATTCTTACTATTGGCTTATCGAATATTTACTGCTTATCTTTAACTTCTTAGAAAGACGTCTTTCAGGTCAACTATCAGAGTCAATTAATGATAGTCTATAAATGGCGTTTTAATTTTATACCCTTCATCAGAAAATATATAGCACTTCTATCTCAAGCTGTAGCACGTATGGCCTCATTTGCGTTTCAAAAAAGTTATTCTTTTTTGCCGGAGCATTGAAAATAATATTGACATATTAAGTCTGTTAAATGTATTGAATTCATTTCAAAATTATCTTAATATCTAGTTATTAAATTTGAAATTGGTATTGCTTTTTCCTTCAATGAATTCAAATTCTCAAATTGGGCAACCATAGATATTTCAGGTTTTCGAAACCCTAATACACTAATGGTAATTTATCCACATTGAATTATTTTTAATCGCGTTCGATTTAATGGCTTCATAATTGATTTCGCTATGTATACATTAAAGGTGAATACAGAGGCTATTCACACATTTTTAGACGATTTTTCTAAAATCATCTAATTTTAAGGATATACTTCCTTGAAATTAGATGAATGGAACAAAAGTTTCCAGTTTTAGGAATTACAAGGCAGATTACTTTCTATTGTAATTCGACTTTCATTACAATTATATTTTCAAGAATTAATCACTAAACTTTTAGCAACATTGGGAGTTACTAGAAGTCTAATGAATCAAATTAAAAACAAAATATTGAGTTCAATTATTGTTACTTGATATTTTAAATATATTAATGTTATGTAAATGTTAGTATCCAGCTCGAATTATATGCAGACCAAAAGCATGATCTAAAAAGCAACTAATGGGCCGGGTTTTTTGTAACAAACAAAAAAACGTTTAACAAAATAAATTTTTAACTAAGTTAAAAATATGAACGTAAAAAGAAATCAAGCAAATGTCAAAAAATAAAAATCACAGGACACCATTAATGGCCGCATTACGTGGATGGAGCTTTTGCGATACTTGAATGCAGTTGGAAATACAATTCATTATATATATATACTATATTTATTAAAGAAATATTGATTATATTATCTCCTAATATAAATTTAATAGAATGTATCAAAATGAGGAAACCCATAAGTAGGAAGTCAAATTCCAAAAATTATTTTTTAAAGGAACTTGAATGTAAATCATGTGCAGTTTAGATTGCTTTTTTATCTCGTGTTATTTTTTGAAGATATAAAATCTAACCTCATCTACGAAATTCAGAAACAAATTTTATATCACTTGCGTGATGTACAACCATTGCCATATTTTTTCCTTTCCATATTAAAGAATAAAAATAATTGAAGGGAGAGGAGAAGGAATATAAAACCATTAATCTTTATCGAAATCAACTTTTGTGAAAACTTATATACGTATATTAGTTGTAGAGACATTAAGTTATTTCGAAGCAGCAGATGTGAAAAATGAGCAATGCCCTCGCCGGGACTCGAACCACGGACTCTCGAATTCGCTTCGATCTTACTGACCTTTTACACCACGAAGGCATGCTCAGGAGGCGAGAGAAATACCTTATAAAGTAAACTGAATAAACGCAAATCTGTTAAGGGCCATTTTAAATGTTTCCGATATTTAGATGTAGCTTTCTACTACAATACAGAAATATTATAAAAATCTGGAAATAAAATTTGGCTTACGTTAGATTAAATTTACACTAAACGAAATATTATAAGAATCTAGAATTAAAATTTGATTTTCGTTAGATTAAGTTTATACTAAACGTAATATGACCTGTACTGTTTTCTTTAGTTCTTATAGTGTTGTTTTGAATTGTACAATTAGTTTACTACTATAAAAAAAACAACTTAGCTTTTAAAGCTCTTATTAATACAATTATTTCAGTTTTTATCTTCAATTTTCATTCAACTGAGATATTTTCAATCATGAACTGAGAATTATAAATTAATTTGTTTATTATACATTAATATTTGATGAATAAAGACTGTTGCTGAAAAACTGGTTTAGTTTTCTAGCTCTAAATCAGTTAACTTTTTTTCAGGTTGAGGAGTAGTAGTGCTGCTTAAAGATGTCCGCAGATTCCAAGGCCGACGCCAACGCTAAAGTCCCAATGATGGGCAGGTTAACAGAAGCTCCCAGACAAAATGTGAGACGAGAAGCACTTTTTTAAGTTTCAGACTAAAATTCAGTATTTTTTATTTCTTTTTAACGTTGTGTAATTCTAAAAAACCGATGGAAACTGTAGCATCTCTTTTCTTCGGAACCATGTGTTTATTAAATAGCATAATAATGCAGCGAAGCTTAAAATTCTGTACCTTGTTATGAGAAATTTATAACTGCATATGCTTAGGATCCTTATGAATGAAGCCCGTAGTTGCCTTTTTCGACTGAAGTGTATGGTAGTTATAATGATTCTATATGGCAGTATAATTTCACAATAACTGTGTAAAACCATTGTGTGAAATATTATGATTTATATATGTGGTATATACAATATTATATGTGATCTCTCTTTATGAGTAACAAAGTAGTTTTTATTAGCATAATACTGAGCTATTGATTGAAAAAATGACAATTTATCTTTACAAGCAAATACCATATTTTCCGGCATATAACGCGCACCGGTGTACAACGGGCATGTATAATTTCAAGCTACATTTTTTAATTTTTAGGTATATTCGCTGTATACCGCGCATCCCATTCTTTACAAAGAAACCTAAAATATACACATGCAATGCTCTTATCTTTTGACGTCATTTATTCGAGCATTTGTCCTAGCCTTTCGAACATTGGTAAACCGCACTGACAAGCGATAAGGGGAGCAATATGTGTTGGGTTTAATACTTGAGGGAGCAAATATTCCGGCAAAGAGGATGGGTTTTATTCAATCCAGAAGAATGTATTGCACTTCAAATCTGAACGAATTCGTGTAATTAGGAGTGAGATGTTTTCTCTTTCTGTTGTCATTTTAGGTCGAGATTTTGAAATGAAAATCGAAGGCGTTTGTAAATTACATTTGCTTTAGTGGAAATACAGTTGATTTGTTGCTCTTTTTACTGGTAAATTTGGCTCCCTCGAAAAGAAACAAACACAGTACTGGTTTCAAATGCAAAGCCATTCATTTTGCCAAAGAAAATGGAAATCGTGCTGCAGCGATGATGTTTGGTGTCGTTGAAAGATGGTATGGATGATGATTATTTATTTATGAATCAAAATAACAATGATGATGAAGATGCAACAAAATTCGATGAAGCACCTGAAGGTATAACGGAAGACGAACATGGCGAACTCTTTATGTTATTCGATAATGGAAATGTTGAATTTCATAAAGTACGTCATTTCATTTAAATAAGCAGCATTTTGATGCATGTAAAAAAATTTCGGTCCTATCTTGTGTATTAAATTGCACGTTATACGCCGGAATATACGGTATATTCTAAAATAAATGTGTTACTCATTAAACTGACAAAAATAAGTGTGTTAAAATTTAGAACTCAATTCATTTATTAAATTGAGGAAGAAATGGTAAGCATTCATAAAATTCATTGCGGGGGCAGGGCTACTTCTAGTAGAAATACAACCCAGTTATAATTTTTTATGTTTACGATGAAACCAGGAATCATAAAAAATTTTCAGGTATTTTTCGTTGAATTGAATAATTAATGTCTGAAAATTACAACCCTAAGGTTTAATTCCATATGATATAAATTTCTTTTTCTCAAATTTAAGTTCTATATTTTTCATTTTCTGTACGTGTACGCGTGTAAAAATGAAATTTAATGTGAAATGCATTAATTTTAAAATGAGTAAAATATGATATTTTAATTAAGATGAAAGTGATTTCGAGAAATCACTGTAACAGGAAGTTTCCATTTAATTACTGTAGATCTTGATACAAAAATGATGTACCTCCGAATTTTCCAATATGCAAAGGAATAAAAATGTTTCAAGAAAACAATTTCATATGCGTTCAACTTAATATATCAGTAGCACATTACCTTATGCCGCTGTTATTGAAAAATATTATGCTTTCCAACAGGTGCATGAATTTGCAAAATCTGGAATGCACCATCTGATGAACTATCTGTAAATCTGTAAATGTAAATAATTACACTGAAGAACGTTACATATTTAAAATATTCTGTTACTGAAATTTTTATTCAATAACAGGTTCTAAAAGCATTACGAAATGTTATAAAAAATTACGTCAAGTCCTCGGCTTGATCATCACCACTGCTTTCAGAAAGCGTTAAATGTTTTGAAATTTCCAGTTTTATTTTATTATATTTAAATCTTCTTTACTAATAGAAAATAAAATATTAGCTCCCTTTTCTTCCAGTAAATTCTAGAATATTTCTGTTTTGATGACTTCCGATATTTTTTTTTCCTAACCTAAACACTTACTCTGAAACGAGAAAATTTTATTTGTAAGCCACTTCCCTATCGTTTTTAATTTCAGCTTACAATTTCCAACCAGCATGTGTTTTCAGAATCGCGGTTAAATGCAAATGAAGGAAGAGCAAGTATTTAAAGTTCCACTTGTAAGGATCTTAAGTTTTACTAACCTTTATTTTATATTAAATCTTTACTATCACTTCTTATTTTCTACTTCCGGCCAGAATTATAAGCGTTAAAGTATTTATGCAAAGTTTGTCTGGCGAACGCCAAGTATTTAAGTTGTGGCTTTTTGCCAAGCGAGAGAGAGGAAGCAGCGAGTCGAAGCAGGCCGCTTACCTTAGAAGTTTTACGCAGTTGCTGGTTGCCTTCCAGGCCAGAGGATTTAATCCTCTTGATAAATTTTAAACGTATTGTAGTGTTCACAGTTCTATGTACTACATACGGCTTCCTGTTAATATAAGGCCAATCTACCACGTTTATTATTTTAAAGTTAAATTAGAGTTTAGTTCTATTTTTATATTTTTACGTTAGACCCCAAGTAGCGGGTCTGTGTATTCCGAAGTACGGAAGTTATTGTAAATAGAGAAAAATAAAGGGTTTTGTATACCCTTCTTGTGTATCCTGTCTACTTCCCACAGTTTTGAACATAGCCTTAGTAAGCTCTCTGTTCCGAGTCAGGTCCTTGCGTGTTCCCGAAGAAGGTAAGACGGAACATTGATCCTGATAGTGGCGCCCAACGAAGAAGAATAACCATGGCCGAGTTTCAAGAAGAACCTGTGCTGCCTGCAGAAACGGCTCAGAATCCAGAAATGCCAGCTGCCGCCCTGGAAGGATTTGGTTACATCGTCCAGACCATGCGCGCTTCGATGAAACCAGAAGCAACATTTAATGGAAACTCACCGGTAACCAGTTTTTTACAAAAATTGGATGACCACTTCATGCTCTACCCCGTGCACGAGTTTCAAAAAGTTACCTTAGCTACCAGCGCATTGAGGGGCCAAGCGCTTAACTGGTTCAAATATATAGGCAGAAGTCTCTTGGGTCAAGCAGGAAGTCCCACCTATACAGCCCGTGGCATTTTTTAGCCGAACTTTAAATCAAACACAAAGAAACTATTCCGCGACCGAGAGAGAGGCACTTGCAGTTCTGTTAGCAGTGCAAAAGTTCCGAGTCTATTTTGGAAAGGCGCCAATAACAGTGTACTCTGATCATGCGGCGGTAACTAGATTGTACTCAGGGAAAAACTTATCCCCAAGGTTAATAAGATGGGCACTCAAGCTACAAGAATATAATCTGGTAATCAAGCATACCCCCGGAAAGGAAAATATCGTAGCAGATGCCCTATCAAGAATTAAAATAGATGAACAAGTTAATACTGTAAAGGTGGCAATGCTCACAGCATGTACAATAAATTCCCGAGAAACTGTAATAACCGAACTGGGTAAGGATCCTGAGTTTGGAAGCATTTATGAGTATTTAAAGTTTCCTGAAAATTTTAGCCACCAAGATATTGTGGCGATACGAAATAGGGCGACCCATTACGAACTGATAGATGGTCTATTATTTTATACAAAAACTACGAATTCCAACAACGAATTTCGACCTGTTATCCCAGCTAGTCTTAGATTAAATATCCTGCAGGAGCTCCATGACAGCCGTTTAGCTTCTCATGCTGGTATTCGAAAAACTATCCAACGCGTACGCGAGGCAGTCTATTTTCCTGAACTGCAAAAGTTAACAAGGGCGTATGTCCAGTCCTGCCCAACATGTCAAGCAGTTAATTATATTAATTTACGCCCGGCCGCGTTTCTAAATAGTATTAATTCCGAATTTCCAAATGAAATAATTGGCATCGATTTATTGGGCCCTTTCCCAAAAAGTCAGTTAAATAAAAGTCGCTATCTCCTTGTTATGGTTGATCATTTTAGTAAATGGACCGAAATTGTTCCCTTAAAACGAGCCTCCGCGAAATTAGTTACTGATTCTATTTTAAATAAATATATTTTAAAATACGGGGCGCCCCTAAAAGTTATATCGGATAATGGTCCTCAATTTGTAAGTAATATATTTGAAGACATGTGCCAAAAACTGGGCATACGTCATTTAAAAATGGTCCCGTATCGGCTGCAATCAAATATAGCGGAACGGGTCAATAGAAATATAGTGAAAATTATCCGTAGTTATGTTAAAAATTTTCATAAAAGCTGGGATAACTAAGTCAATGAATTTGCTTTCGCCCTTAGGACCGCAAAACATGATACAACGGGCAAGACTCCTGCTGAGTTATTTTTAGGCAGAAAGATTATAACGCCGTTAGATAAATTATTTTATGTGCAACAAAGAGCCCCAGAATTTAAAATGGGTGATATAGAAAAACTAATTAAGGAAGCAAAGAAGAATACTGAAGTAGCACAGAGAAAACAAAAATTATATTATGACTTGAAACGACGTGGTGTAACTTATAAAGTAGTGGATGAAGTTTTAAAAATTAAGCATTCACTTTCTTCAGCACCAGAAGATAAAACTGCCAAATGTTTTCCACGATTTGAAGGACCATATGTTATAGAAAAAATAACTCACGCTGTAGTAGTGTTAAAAGCCAGAAATGGTGAAACCTGCTTCGCAAACATTGATCAAATCAAACCCTACTATGATCGTAATAAAATGAAAATTTTCAAAGATCTTTTGCAGGATCCGGCACGGCAGACACCGCAGGAACAAGCTCCAGAGGTGGAAAAACGACAAGTACAAGGGCAAGCCATTAAGAGGCAGGAGCAAGTGAAAAGAAAGTTTCCCCGCGGAAAAATTGAAGGTAGCAAGAAAAAGAAGCCGTTCCACCGTCCAGAAAAGAGAGTTCACGAACACCCCCAGAATGAAGAAGGGAGAAGGACGACGTATGCAAAGAGAACCAGGAGAAATGACGGCAACTATAACCCGTCTCTAAAACGGAAGATCTACTCATCCGACAGGACTCTCCGCAGCAAATGTCGCCGAACTGCGGAAGGGCCATCAGCGGCGGAGGAAATGTTACAAGGAAAATTTGAACGGCCAGCAACGAGGTCCAAGCAGGAACACGAAAGAAGTTTCCCGGTTCCGCCAAGACCAGCTGCCATCAAACGACCAAGACCACAGGCAGAAGCGAAAAAGAAGGTATTCAAGGGTGACCGAACTGGAGAAAAAAGAAAGCATCTAGAGGAAGGCACTGAAGGGCGAGCCCGTACAAGAAGGAGGATAAATCAAACAACTATCTGCACTACCTTTAAGGACTGGGCCCAGAAAAGAATGTCCGAATATCACAAAGATAAGTAAAATTTTATGTTACTTTGCAAACTTAAGTTAATCTTTCATTCTTACTGCAAGTGGCAGATTTCAAGAAGTTTTACCTCATGCGAGGTCTACCTTTATCACCAAAAGGGCGAGAAATGAGTTGTTACCGATTTTGGTATTATGTTTTTCAATTACTCGCGCGTAAAACTAAAGTTGATGTATAATAGCGTTGTGTAAAGACTTAAATATTGTAAAAAGTTATTGTATAAATATTATTTAAAACATTCTGGCAAGAAAGAAGTTTTAGTCTGAAAGACTTATAAATGTATTATTTCAATGTAGAAAGAATTGGCACTTGCTTTGAAAAGAATAGAAGTTAACAATGTACTACTAATGTATGTTTTCAAATGTATAAAATTAACGGCATGTTAATATGTTCTTATATACAATGTGAACTGTTATTTTAAATGTTAAGAACTACCGTGATATGGTAAAAGTGAAAGTAATGTTAAAATTTTTTGATTCGTGTGACTGTAAAAAGACTAAATCATGGTGAATATGTGTTAAAGGTTGAATGATGTAGTTAGGCTCTCTGACGCTACACTTCAGAGTTAGCCACTTTCAGAATAGTACCTCAGGGTTTAGAGTTGAAATTAGGGTGTGTTACGAGGTCTTGGTATGTTGAATTTTAACACGTTAGTGTTTTGATTGTAGGAGGAAGTGTTGAACACATAGACATAAACACATTCGTGTTTGGTGTTCTTTTACAACGCATGTCAGAGAGCACGGGGAGAGATAACTAAAATAGTTATGAATGAAATAATAATGTTAAGAGAAATATAATTATACATGTTACTTGCTATTTCATTGTGTAACATTTCATTAAACTAGTTTTCCTTCCAGATCTCTGGAAGGAACCAGATTTGAATAAAAGCTCCTGTTTAGATGCAGTACAGATGAAACAAATTGTGTGTCCTGGGAGCTGCTATTGTAAAAAGAAATTTCTTTCTTTTAAATTTCTAGTTTCTAGCGAAAAATGTTTGTAAAAGATTGGCCTCGCGTTAGATTCTAGAGCTAAAAGTTTTCAACAAGGTCGTTTTAGACCTCAGTTTCAAACTAATTAACTCTGGCGGGAAGTATGTAAGGATCTTAAGTTTTACTAACGTTTATTTTATTTTAAATCTTTACTATCACTTCTTATTTTCTACTTCCGGCCAGAATTATAAGCGTTAAAGTATTTTATGCAAAGTTTGTCTGGCGAACGCCAAGTATTTAAGTTGTGGCTTTTTGCCAAGCGAGAGAGAGGAAGCAGTGAGTCGAAGCAGGCCGCTTACCTTAGAAGTTTTACGCAGTTGCTGGTTGCCTTCCAGGCCAGAGGGTTTAATCCTCTTGATAAATTTTAAACGTATTGTAGTGTTCACAGTCCTCTGTACTACATACGGCTTCCTTTTAGTATAAGGCCAATCTTCCACGTTTATCATTTTAAAGTTAAATTAGAGTTTAGTTCTATTTTTATATTTTTACGTTAGACCCCAAGTAGCGTGTCTGTGTATTCCGAAGTACGGAAGTTATTGTAAATAGAGAAAAATAAAGGGTTTTGTATACCCTTCTTGTGAATCCTGTCTACTTCCCACAGTTTTGAACATAGCTTTAGTAAGTTCTCTGTTCCGAGTCAGGTCCTTGCGTGTTCCCGATGAAGGTAAGACGGAACATTGATCCTGATACACTAACTTCGTTAGAGAGCCAAAGATTCTGACCAGCACGCGTTCGCCTTTTGGCTATACTCTCTGTAAGCTATTACTACGCTCGGCCGTATTCCAGGCCTTTGATAGCTTCGCCGTTTAGTTAATATTTAGAGGCCAATTCTTATAAAATTTTGATATCTTCGGCTATATCTTTTTATTTAAGTTTTATTTCTTATTGTTGAGTTCAAGCCCAAGTAGAGGTTTTTCTGTGCATCCTGAGAGAGAACCGACTATAAACTTTGAGCAACAAAGGGTAATTAACCCTTCTTGGGTCTCTGTTTCCTGAACTAAAGCGATTATTGGCTTACCAGTTCTCAAGGTTCCACACATTTAGCTGTAAGTTCTAGGCTGGAACATTACATACTCCAATATTCTGGTTTCGAAGCAAAATTTCTAGTACTTTTAAAGTCTAATTTAAAATGTTTCTACATTATTCTAATTGTTTTTGTGCTTTCGGTATTTCTAATTCAATTTTTTTTCAGCTTTCGTCGCATTTTGTTCTTCTAATTTTAATCATTGTAACTTATCTTGTAGCTCATCAGTTATCGATTCAAATAACTCTTGTGCTTACTCTGAGTCATGTATATAATTTTTGTTATTCTCAATAAAAGCAATTAAATCTACTTTTTTTATATCTGGATTTACAATTTCATCTAACTCTTCAGCGATCAGTCTAACATTTTCTATTAACTTTTTGAAACAGTTTCATTGATAATCTGATTAATGAACCATAACTCATATAGTAAAATGTAATCTATAAGGTTACTCATAATTATCCAAAAATTTCAAAACTCCAGGCGTCTTGCGCCAATATATTATGGCATCTGTGGATGGCTCTGAAATTTAGCTATTCTCCAGAATAAAATAATTCAATTTTATTTACATTTATTTGTACATAAACGACAAGATTCTGTAATGCACAAATTTCTCTTATCTTAAAATTCCACTATATATCCCTCAATGAGTATCAAAGCGAAACTTTCGTTTTAGCCGGCCTTCTAAATACGCTAATCGCTCTTTTGCAACGAAGCATCTATTCGCTTCTAGTTCAATTTTTTACTGTAAATTACATATCTAAACTTATTAATGCAGCAGAAGGGCGCGTTATACGATATTACATGCATAACAGAGCCGTATTTAACACAGAAATACCCTCATACCTTTTTATGTAGATACGTTATACTATGTAATCGATATTACGTAACATAATATATACCTTGAGCGAACCATTACCGAGAAATCATACTTGACAGTGATGCATTGTAATATGAAGTAATTTATTATCATCTAGGCAATTTATATTAGGCGTATAGATATTTTGTGAGCGTTTTGTTAAAAAATGTAGATCTTTTGCCTCTCGTGATAAAAAGAAATTTAACTATGCCTTTAAATTTGCTAACCTGTTTGGTTCTTTCATTCTTTACAGCCCATAATAAAATGGCTACGAACGAATCTTCTGCTCATGTTGACGATCGCAGGTGTACTTCTCGGAATCCTGGTGGGTTTTCTGGCCCGGTTAGGAGAGTACAACGATGACGTAGTTGAACTTGTCCGATTCCCAGGCGACCTCCTATTGCGCATGTTAAAGATGCTTATTCTTCCTCTTATTATCTCATCCATGGTGTCAGGTAAGCTTTCATGCTTCAATCATTATTACGAACAAGAGCGAATTCCGCTGAGACAATTTACAAATAATTAAAGAAAACTTTCGATACGTTCCATCTCTTTTGAGAGATGATTTTAAAGAAATAAATCAATAAAATTATCCGATAATAAATTAACCATTGTTATAAAATACTTATTCGTTCGATCAATTTCCGAAGTCATTTTTGAAGAATATCGTGGTAAATATAGAATTATTTCATCGATTGAAATGTTATATGCTCGTAGTACATCGTAATTCCTCACGGGAAGATATTATTTTACATCGAGGTTTAAAGAATGAAACATAGAATTTGAAATGACCACGATATTTATTCTCTGTAAAGCAAATTATATCAGTCATTCATTTAAATTTTTTAGCTACGTGATATAATTTATTATTTTTTCACTAAGTACAGAAAATAGCATTCAAAGTTTTATTATTTTATCCAGAATTAATTCTATTATTTTCTTCAATTTTTGTTTCTGGTTAATTACCAGTCGGGTGATTTCCTAAAAAGTTACATTACGTTTACTATCATTTTTTAAAGTATTAGCTATCAAAGCCATATATGCATACAGTTTCGATTTACTCCTGTAACTTAATTTATTCATTCATATGTAGTACAGAAAAACTAGTTGCTTTCAAATTGTAATTCCATGCGTATCATTTCTATTTAAAGATATTTAGTAATACCCTATATTATATTTATAGCAAACCACTAAGGCTTCTCAAATTTAACTGTGATAAACTTAATTGTCATCAATTTAAAAAGCACTTCAATAGTGTAACGAAAATTATAGTTTAGTTACAAAGTAGTTTTTTATTAGCATGTTTAAAACAGTGAAAAAGTGTTACATGTCATTAGCAGTCTGACTGAGCCGATAATAAGAGCGAGGCAGGAAAGCTTACCGGCGAAATGGCTTCAAAAGGTCCCACAGTGAGGGCTGGCGAAAGCCGTTCCATTACTTTTACTACTTCTATGGTCGTTACAGAAGTTCCATGCTACATTTCTTCTAGAAGTTTGCTGAAAACAACTGAACTTATGTATGCATATTTAGAAATGTCTTTAGAATGCATAATTAGAAAATCTTACATAATTTATACTTTAATTACTGAATAGGATGTGATTTCTGAACGCATACATTGAGGTAGAATAACGCCTAGACATTTTCAGCGCTATTAAGATTCTAAAATATATAAACTTTATGCGTTCCGTATCTAGAAGAATACGCATCACTAGTAAAGCAAGGTAAGTTTAAAATACTGAAAACTTACGCGACGAAAACTGATCCGCAATCAGTGTGGCATAACAAATGACTTTCAGCCCATGTGTTAAGGCTAGATAAGGGCTGAATATTGCTTGCAAATGATATTTTAAAGATTATTGCATCTATAAAAAATTCCTTAAATTTTGTACTTGGGAAATTTCCTATTATTTTAATTGTGATAAAATAAGAAAGTGGGAAATTTGATCTTGAAGTCGAAACGAAAGGCGTTGTATTATATTTAACATTTTTGGCTTAACTTGTTAATATGCATCCCATTTTATTCCATCTGCGAGCAATAGTAGAAATTTTTGAAAAAAAAAATATTTTACAAGGCGATGATTTTACTTTTCTCGCAGGTCTTGCTCAACTGGATCCCAAATCCAGTGGTAAAATGGGTGCTAGAGCGCTGATTTACTACTTCTCAACTACCATCCTGGCTGCAGTTGTGGGCATCGTGTTGGTTCTTATCATTCATCCTGGCGATCCTTCCATCAAGGTAAATGTTGGCATTGGAACTGAAGAAAAGAAGGTTTCTACTCTTGATGCTTTCCTAGATCTCATAAGGCGAGTTTCCTTTTCTTTATTTTTTATTTGTATAGGAACTTATTAAATATTCTTCATACTATGCTTTGTTGTGCTTTATGTTGCTTATTCGATATTGCTTTAGCTTATTTCAAAACGATATGTTATGTTAGCTTGTTGGTGCTAATTATATAGGTGATACGATTATACTCAGAGCATTTCGAAAAGATTGCACAGTAAAATAAATTTTGAATTATTGATCATTATTGTCCCACGATTCTAATTTAAGGATGAATCAAATAAGGGCAGTTTTGGTCACGTGTAACCTTTAATAAAGCGAAATTTAAGTTTTTATTCGTGTCTTATAAAGTATCGACGATAAAAACATTCTTCATTAATGAATAGTTAAAAAGGGGAGGGGGGGAAAACAATCCTTGTAGGATCAAAATTATTCCAGATACGGTTTGTTAAAATAATACCAACGTAGCTATAGTCAGCCTCCCATACTAAGTTTCTCGATGCAAAACTAGACATTGGTTGAAAAATAAATTACTGAAGAAGCACTGACTTCAAATTCTTTTTTTGTAGAAAGAGCAAAACTTCGAATTTTATAAGAATGCAGTTTTTGTGTTTAGTTTATAAAGGATACAGCCATCTTTCACCAATAAAAAATTTCCTTTGATGAAATAAAGAATATCCTACTAATAAGAATTATTTTTCTAGAAAGCCCACATAAAAATTTAAATAATCTATATTCTTAGCAAAATGTATCCTGCTACGAATTCTTTTGCTATTTTCTGAATCATGAATTGTGAGTTATTTCCTAACCAGTTGTTCCAAGAAATATTTAAATGTGCAGTCGACCTGAAATTTGAAATGGCTTTTATAGCCGTGAGTTTCAAGTTACTTAATGTAGTTTATTTGCCTTGCATTATGTTGTTAATTAGTATTTAACTCAGAAATATTTTCCTCTTCAGAAATATGTTCCCTGAGAACTTACTGCAAGCCTGTTTCCAACAAGTTGAGACGAGTTATACTAAAGCGAAACCTAAAATATTGAACGTGACCGGTCTAAACGATTCTGTGAATATTGGAGAAATTCTCAACGAAACTCATTACATCACCAAAAGGGAGCTGATATATAAAGACGGAACAAACGTTTTAGGTAAATATCTGAAGCATTTATTTTCCTTTTATATTTTTACACACACACTTTTAATAAAGTAAAACTTAATTTTCTACGCTGTTTTAAAATAAGGAAATAGTTTTATTATACCTTTCTATCATATTATATCTACAAGACATTTTTATGCTATAACCTTCGGAATGAATGGTGGAGAATCATCAGAATTAGGTATCGCCTATAATATTACATCAAGAGGCGATCTGACAACATCATTCCTTCTCTAACAGCTGGAAAGTTAAATGTCTCTTGTTCTTATTGTACTAGCTAAGTTTGCTCTTATTTTATGCACATATGCATTGCTGTCATACACTACAGCGTTAAACTGCATCACACAGTGTACGATATTGCAACACTAAAAGGTACACTTATCTCAAATCCATTATTACTTATTTCCTTGCTTCAAATTTAAACTCAAACGAAAGTGTTTCGAAATTTGTATCATCTCCATATCTATGAATCCCATAAATATCCATGAGTAACTATAAACGAACCAGTGCCATGCAGTTTACAACATTTCTATGAACTTGGAAAACAAATATAGTTTCCAAAATATATTAGAAAAATTTTAGTCTAATCTATACAGATTTTTAGACCATGTTGGTTAAGTTTCTTTGCTTTGCTGTTTATCATTTCCACGACCTGGTGAACTGTTCCATGACATGAGACGTAAGATCTTTAGTTAATTTCCTTACTATTTGACAAACAGCTAATTTCGAGAGCATTGTCAGTAGATGTAACGTAAGAGTTTGAAAAAACTTCTCAAATTTTAGCTATTATTTAATAAATGAAGCAATTAAAGAGTAATAAATTCATTTCTTCATATTTGAAATCTTCACCTGATTTTTATGTCTGTTCTAAAAGGAGCAAACCATTCTTTGCGTTGTTTTGTGAATTTTATGAAGAGTAATCGAATAAAAGGAGAGAGATACAAGTAGTTCCATTACCATCTTTCAGGTGGAATCGAAAGAAGGAAACAGTCTTATCACGCATATATGATCTAGTAATTGAAATTGTTAATTAAGATTGATGGCCTTGTCAATGCAGTCTACTTCGAAGGCATGTCTAATTTACAAAGTAGAGAAGATCCGTGGATAAATTTGGTACAAAATAAAAGAAACGTTTGGTTTTTGGACGATGGATGCCGATGACATATTTTATTAATATCTTTTTTTTTCTATAAGACTTGTAAACTAACCCGAATTGCTAAAATTATCTTGGTATCATAAACTTAAGATAAAAATTTTTGAAAAGTTATTATTCCAATTTGAATAAAAGACACTTTTCTCCACCTCTGAATGACAACTCGAAAATCAGTAAAAGCACATTGATTTAGAGAACGCGAAGTATAGAACATTGCAGTATAGAACTTTCTTTTCAATTTGTTTGATGATCTTGAATGCTGCTGATGAAATGTTAAATAGATTCTGTATTAGATTAAATTGGTTGATATTCTAATAAATTCCCTTTTTAAAAACTATATTGAATGTTTATTGTAGATATACCACTGAACAACACATGTAGAAATTTCGATGTCGCATTAAGATTCCTGGAAGTACTTTATTAGATAGTCCGTGAAATCATTATCCATTCCGGTTGCATCAGCTCGCAGTTTTATACTTTTGATTATTCGATTCGATGCTTACGCTGTGCTTTGAATTTATGTTAAATCGTTTCAAATGAGATCAAACTTGCTACACTTCGATATTATTTACTTGGATTTTCTTGGATAAGTATTTAAACTTCTTGTTCTATTTCATCGAAATTGGGTAAATTGCTTTTTATTTGAATTCTATGATCTACTTGTTGATAATAATGAGTGAATTAGTAGCTCTTAAAAAAAAAAGAACTGCAATGCCTTTTCTAACAACTAAACTGTTTTAAAAAATTAAAAATGCTACACAAGATCATCTATCGGTTTTTGAAACTTTAGATGAACTTCTTGAGCAATTAATAGTTAAACGAGATTTACTCAGTAGGATATTGAAAATCCATTAAGTGAAGAACTTGAATTATAAGCTGAAGCTTCACAAGATTATCAAGATCAGATAATGATCTGGAAGTGCAGGGCTTTCAAGGATTAAAAGAATTTTCAGGAAATTCAAACGCTGTAATTCGATTTCCGACGGGCATGAATGAATGAATCAATGGCTGTTCATGGAAGAAATACCGTTAAGTTGCCAAAACTTACTATAATAAACAAGTGCTTTGATGATTCAAGTAATTGGCGTGAATTTTGGGATCAGTATGCAGCAGCTATTCATAACAATCACTCATTATTTAAAGTAAATCAATTTAATTACATGAAGTCGCTATTAAGTGGGGTAGCCTAAGATGGCGTTTTCGGACTTCGCTTACAAAAGGGAATTACGTTTAGGCTATGGAATTCTTAACTAACAGGTTTGGGAGAAAGGATTCGGAAATAAATGTTTACATGAATAAACTGATTGATAAACTGATTGAATTGATATTAATGCGAATTTGTAAAACTATCCAGCGATTCAAATTTAAAACTTGAGTTTTCGCAAAAATCCTTGATGAATTCTGAATTGGAGTTAGTTCTTCTCTTATTCAACACTACTTATATTATTGAAACTACTTATATTTTTATGAAACTTTCAGTTTTAACACTAATTAAAACCAAATGTCGTTCAACGTTGAAACATGTTGAAGATGCTTATGTCCAGCAATGTCAAATATCGCACCAACATTTAATTTGTTATGCAGCTGAAAACAAACACATCCGTCTCATTAGAATTTTCTTTGATTTTTGCTTGATTAAAATAAATCCTAAACTGCTTCTTTTTATATGTATAGTGTTTACCAAAGCAATAAATTATTTACGGGAGGATATTTATTTTTATTTTATATTTACTATCTGGGGTCGCGAAAAAATTTTTATTGATAAAAAGGCGTCGCGAATGATAAAATTTTGTTCTATATTGAACCCTTTTGCAGTATTTAGTGCTGCCATCTACTGACCATAAGTAGAAATAATTAAGTTAATAAAATGTTTAAAATTTGAAAGTGAACCTCACAACTTTAACGCCCAAAGAATTTCAGCTGTATGTACGAGCAAAAGTTATTTTTACCTTAAAATGATAATATTTTAGGTTTTATATAAATCAGAATAAAGTGAAAAAATGGTATAAACCTAAGTTTTGATCCATTTAATATAGTTTAATTAAAGAATTTTTAAACTAATTAAAAACAAGAAAAATGTTTTAAATATGGTCGGTATTGTAATTTTTATTTATTCATTTATTTTTAATATAATCAAATATATAAGGAAATAAGCTAATAAAATAAAGCAAGAAAAAATTTTAATTAAAAAAAAGGAGAAAATTTGACTTGAATGCAACAGAACTTCATAGTGACATTGACAACCATCTGCATTAAAATCTTAACACTGAAGAGAATTTGCATAAACTTTCTGTTTTGTGTAAAGTGTAAAAGAACTAAAGCAAATCTTTATAAACTTATTATTTCTACTGGAAAAAAAAGATAATGAGGTTCTTCCTAAATTTTTATTTTGGGTAACAGGCTGCATAAATATGTTGTTTTGCGAAAAGGATTAAACCAAACATTGATAACTGCATTAGTTAATTTTCTTCAAATCAGAACTGCGAAGTGTAAAAAAAGTATTAAATTCTAGCTGTATATTTCAAATGAAAATAGCTCGTATTACGTTAATTTCTTTTTTGTTTCTCAGTATAATTATCTTGGCTATTCCCCTCTCGCCCCACTAAAAATTAAAGAAAACCCTGAGCATTAACTTCGCAAGATATTCGGCTAAGACAAATTAAATTATCGTTGTTGCCTTGTTTATTATAGCTATTTTATTTAGCTATATGAATGTCTACTAGACTGCGCAAAATAGGTATCGAACCTTTTTGGCCTGCGTTACTTTTAGTTTGAATGGAAGGGAAAGCAAAAGTAACAATTTCTTCTACAAATGCATGCACATCACTAATACATAACATTATTTATAGATGTGGATATGGCTAAGTGAGTATAGATAAAATATTCCAAAGTCTCTCTCCAGTGAGAGAAGTGTAACGGAAAATTTTTTACTTCTGTTTATTTATAGTTTAACTTATAATACATATTCAAAACAATATAAGTTTTCTTCTAACTACCTTTAAACTCGATTGAAGTTTGAGCATATAAGCATGGGGGTACACTCTACGCGAAATAAAGGGTGGAGTTCTATATTTTCCGTTTTACTGGGCCTTATTGACGAAATTTAAGTTGCGTTTTTCATGTCTCAAAAGCGCTACTTATAAGATGCATTAGCTTTGTTCTAGCATAGATAAAAATTGACAAAAAGTTTTGACAATTTTTGACAAAAATCGGACTTTATTTGAAATGACACCCCGATTTTCTTCCATATCTCGATTCTAAGACTCAAATTACACCTACATATTAAATTTTATAAAATTTGTTGAGAAACTCACCGAGAAATTTAAAAAAATACTTTGCGCACTTTTTCCAGTTTGCGCCAAGAATAATTTGGCATAATTTTTAATTTATGGTAACTTACTTTTCCTTCCTCTCATTGTCTACGAGCGGACAAAATTGTGCATAATTCATTCTTTCAAATAATTTTAACAAAGTGCGTAAACCACATTTAACGCTTGCAACAACTATTCCAAATTTCGAAACGCGCCAGTATATAAATTCATGTATACCTTGGGAAATTGTGAACAAAAAACTCTTTTTTTTACAAATATGTCTAGAAATACATCGACTTTAAGTCGATAGTAAGAATTTTATAAATTATACTTCAAAAATATTTTCCAAAAATTTATACAAATTAACAAAAAATGCAAATTAAAAAAATAAATTAGAAAATATCAGCGAATTTTATTCGGATTCAACCTAAATTTCGAATTGGAATCAAGTAAGTTTAACAGAAAAGGGATATCAATAAATATGTACAAAATTCAATTGAAAGATACGAGTTAAAATTTTGAGAGTTGATTTTTGAAAACTACTCGTGAGACTTTTGCAAAATTTGAGGCGTAGGATCAAAATATGAAAAAAAAATCGACATGTCATTAAAAAAAATCCGATTTTATATCAAAATATCTATGTTTAAAGAACGTTATATTTAAACCTAATATATATCGTAAGTCGCGCTTTTGAGACATAAAAAGCGGAAGTTAAATTTCGTCCATCGGTCCAGTAGAACGAGAGATATAAAACTGCCCCTCCCCTTTTACTTTCTTGTACGAAGTAAAGGACGTATTGTAATCACGAAAAATTCCGAGTACCATATTCCAATGAAAATTTCCATTTTGACCGCCATCGAATGCAATTTAACAATGTTTTCGGGTGACATCTGTACGTAAGGACAGAATAAAGGACTCTTTTTCCCCAAATAAATTATAAAACTGATTTAAAATGGATTCAGAAGAGATTTTTTTTTCGTGGCATCTGTACGTACACACGTATGTATGTATGTATCTCGCATAACTCAAAAACGAATAGCCTCAGATCGTTGAAATTTTGTATTTGGGACTGCTACAGCATAAAGATGCGCACCTCCCTTTTTGGTTGCAATCGGCTGCGCCAAAAGCACATAAGATATATCCACAATGTTATGTGGCTCAGTGAGCTCCGTCTTTTTATTCTTATATGTTTATGAATTGTGTACTTTTTGCTTTAAAAATGATTGAATTATATTGTTCTTATCTTCCGATTAAGCTTTTTATGCCTTTAGTTAACCTGCATGTTATAGCTGTAAAATTATCAACAAGTTGTTTAAGTGCTGGTAAGCCTAATTCTTTTACCACAGTAGCCATATTAATTTACATTTGAAACTTAGAAGAATAGTGGATTTGTTGTCAATCTAGAGAAACTAAGCTTCGCAACAACAAAATAACGTCTTCTTTTATTATTGTGAATTAAATTATGCTTAATCCATTCTGGAATTATCGTTTGAGTTATTAAACTATCCCATATATTGACTCAGCATAGCGTCCACAACAAATTAAATCAGCTTCCACGCCTTCAGTGGCTTTTTGCCGAGTGAGATCAAAAGTAAACTTTCAGTTTTGTGCACCGAAAAATCTGCCTTCTTGCCCGCTGACTGAATTGCTCGTTTTTGCGTAGAAACTGTAATTTTAATTGTATAAATTTTTTAAAAAATTGTTTTAAGTGTATTTGGTGTTTTATGTTTATCTATATCTTTCCATTTTTAATATAGATATTTTGAGTTTTTATGTAGTTTTGCCTTGCCGCTAAGTGAGAACTGAATAAATTGAATGAGAAATATATCTCTAATGAAATTCGAGGAAATAAGTTTAAATGCAATGCGAGAAAAAATGCGTATAATTTAATATTCCGTACAAGGAAGTCATGTGGTGTACACATCACATCACTTTTTTTTTTTTTTTTTTTTTGTGTGTGTGTGTGTGTGTAGAGCTTATGGCTTGTGTTAGATTCTGCCATTGTGTTAGCCTTTGACTGCTGCATTGTTGTCAGTCAATTAGTATAAGGTATTGATTAGTAGTAGTTATTATAAATAACTATTAGATATTCTCATATTCTCAAGGGGCCCACCAGCGGCCGAGCGGTAAAGTCGCTGAACACTGGTAGTTCGGTCCGAGGTTCGAATCCCGCGAACGGGCTGGCTGCATGGGTGTTTTCGTGGTTTTCCCCATGTGTAACGTGTATACGAGCCAGTTTCCCTTAGAAAGTCCTCCACGAAGGCATCCCTCCTCTTAGGCAGATAGCCCTCGAGGCTTTGCCATAATCACTCACACACATATTCTCAAGGAAAGTAAAAAGAAAAAGTATGTGTCTCAAGAAATCGGTGATTATTCAGTTGGCTCCAGCCTATTTTCCTCAAGCTGATTTATGTGAAAATCAAATTAAAGAATGTTTAAACCGAAGCATGTAATGTAAATGATAAATTTAATAATAAACCTGCTAAAAATTTCCTTTCTTTTATTAAGCGTCTACACTTTGGGGATACATTGTACATGTGTAAGCTTGTATGATGTATCAGAAACAAGAAAATTATTTGCGTTGAAGAATTTTCGTATTATCATGTTGATGGTTACAGCCGAAAACATCGCATGCGATGTTATGGTCATGCGATGATTTGTAGATACTTTATTTTTTACCACGATAGTTTCGACGACGATGTTTTTAAACTGCGAAGTTTTTGAATCGCTTTATTTTCGACGATGATGTTTTGTACCACGATGTTTTAGAACTGCGATGTTTTCTCTTTGCGATGTTTTCTCCCACGATATTTTGTAGCACGACGTTTTCGCCTTGCGTTGTTTTCTCCGCGGCGTTTTCGTCCGCGATGTTATCGACGGACACCCATGTTGATACCTCGATGATTATCTTACAAGCTTTTTTGCTGCCTATGATATTCATAGTAAAAACATTTTTCAGAGGAATCATACTGCGTTCAAATTAAAATTTTAATGAACGCTTTTATTGCTAATTTACATCTACCTTAATCGTAAACCGACCTCCTTAAAATTTAAATTTTTAAATGAAAGTTTAAATTCTGTGGAATTTTACTCTTTGGATCTTCTTGAATCTTACATGGGAATTAGAGTTGTTCCAATTTTTGTATGGAAATACCCTAATTCATGAATACCCAGATTAGAAAGTGAGTTACAAAAAAATATTAAAAAATCTTACCTAGTATCTAAATTTGAGTATTCTATTACTTGTATCAGTTGTAATGAAACTGTGGAAGTGAATTTTCAGATAAAATTTTTATGTTACTATGTCCAATATTTATTTAAATATGAGATTGACAATTATTTTGTACATGGTTTTTATACACCAAAATTATAATCTAATAAATTTTTATAATAAAATTACGTTCATTTTCATTTTGAACATTTTATCTTGTATCTAATACTTTCTCCCCTGTCTATACTCACATATGGCATTAGCTAAACTGTTTGCAAATAACTCTATGTTCTATAAAATACCTTAAATTATATGTTCTATAAAAGTAAAATTATATATTTTTCTTTATGCAGGAATAATTGTCTTCTGCATTGCTTTCGGTCTCTTTGCCGGCAACATGGGACCAGACGGTCGCATTATGGTTCATTTCTTCGTCGTTCTCAATGAAATTGTTATGCGAATTGTCTACCTCATCATGTGGTAAGAAATGTTCTTTCGTAAATTTTTATGTTATGTTTTTATATTTTTTTGTTATATATGTGGGAAGTTGATAAGCCGACTTGTTGGGAAGAGTAATGAATTCTTTGGATGCAGCAATGGTTTGACTAGTCATTTGTGAGAAGCAAATTGAAAACTGTCACATTTTGTGACGCATCTGATGCTATTTTGATAGTGTGAATTAACCGCTGAGAACATAAATAAAAGAGACGATTTTCATAACGGAATATTATTTCAAATTCAGTGTCTGCGCAGTTTTCCATTTGGAAAGAAACTTCTGAAAGATTGAAAATGAACGTCTAGAGCAGTGATTCTGAAAGTGAGTGACACTGCCCCTTGGTGGGCACTACAGAATTGCCTAGGATGGCGACTGAAGCCAAAGGATGTGTATTGTTAAGAAGGAAAGCTCCGCCAAAGCTCCTCACATTGTAGAAGGAAACAGTTTCGCGTGCGTGAAATAGCTGTCGAAGCAAATTCAAACTTAATACCTTTTTTTGCATGCGCGGAATAGTTGTCGAACCGATTTCGAAGGTCAAAGGTCACGTTTGACAAGAGTTCATACTTCTGTGACACCATTTTTTTCCTTCTGTATCCACGCAAATCAAATCAGTCATCCGCGAAAGCAGATTAATTGATGGATTTTTTATTTCGAGTAAAAGAAAGGTACGAAAACCTGAGTTTAAATTATCGGGAAAAAGGTTTGTCAAAGAACGAATCCGTTAAGTTCTTTGAATTTGTATCGTATCCTCAGTTTACTGTACACTTGGCAATTCGGCAACAAGAATTTTGTTCCTCCTATAGCAGTTCAGTGGTTAAACTGGTTTACATTACGATGAAAGCTATGGAAGTCTATGGAAGCTTTCATTCTTTATATACATATTCTTTGACTGAAGCTGCAAGTTATATTGGGAAAGGGGCACCAGATAACATTTAGAACCAGCATTTGGAAGCTCTGGAATTAAACTTCAAGAAATAATTTCAAGATATCTTACATGTGGATGTACCCGACTGGATTTCGGAACCTTTTTCTTATGCGATTTCAGAAGCATCCATACTCGGAAGAATTTACTGCGTTAACAGTAACCCAGAATCAGAAATTTAAATTAGCATCTGGAGATATCAACAGTTTGAGCTGCAAAAGAAGATACCTGAAATTTATCCTAGACATTAATCCGAAAAGTGAAAAGCCGAATAATGAAAAATTGATGAAAGCTCATGAGGCTCATCTTTCCCATTAAATTCATATTGCTACGTATATGGTATTTAATTAGTTAATGTTAGTAGAATTATAAATTAAATTGTTTTATTCCCCGCGCAGTGCAGCGCGTGATGAATATTTAAGGAAAGCTAAGCCGGAAAATTAAAAATACAAGAGCACGTGCATTTAACATTTAATAAATAAATCTCTCTTTTTGATTTCGAGAAAGTGCTAGAAAATGCTCGCGCATTTAAAAAGCTTAGATAAGCGGCATGAAAACCTCTCAATTCGTAGGTTGGAAGTTATAGATAGGGTTTCTTGCATTCTGCGGTATAATATGATCAAAAAAATGACCTGAGTTAAAAAATGAGGATTGCGACGCACGAGTCTCAGACTGCGCTTCTTGATTTTTGGAAATATTATTTTTGCTTGTTCTCGTAAATATGGCCAGTAATAGCGAACTACCTGATAGGGGCAAAATTCCTTGGCATGCTACTTTCAGCGATTGTGATAGCGATAATGATTCTACTTATTCGAATTATTCAGGAAAATCGACTACATCCAAAAATATGCCTGTAATTGATTCAGATGACCCGGCGCTTCAAAGTTTAATTGCTACTTTAATTTCTACTGAGAAAAGTAAATCCCAGAGCAAAGAAAAGAAAACCGCAGGAAGTCCTAAGAAAATAGTCAATAATACTAAGAAATTCAAACCCTCCTTCCTTCCAATTTTGCAGCATTTTTCCTAATTTAACAGAAGCTATCTCGCAAGAATATCTTAATACTCAGCTTCCGACTAACCCAAAAGATCTCGCGATAAAATTAGAAAACGAAATCACCAATAAATTAAACTGTATTGAGTCTATGAAGACATTTATCCTCCACCATCGATAGGAATGCGTTCAAAGTTACAAGAAGAAATTAAACAAAATCAGTTCATTTTAGCAAGCATTCAGAACACTCCGGAGCCCGCAAATTCTAAAACAGATGATAAAACAGTAAATCAGAACGATTGGCAAACTCCAAAGAGAACAGCGAAAAATACCGAGTCTACCCCACCACCAGATATTCCGCAAAATAACACATTTGAAACTCTTAACGAAAATAACGAAGCTATGGGAGTTACAGATGAAACGCATACAACTACAACACAGAATAACCCAGAAAATAAAACGAAAATTGCCCAATTAGTCATTCCGGAAAACGATGTTGATTGGCTTGAAATAGACAAAATGCTCAGAGAAATATAATTTGAAGTTACAATCAAAGCCAGACAGATTTTCCTTTACGCTACCACCGAAGCCGATTATAAAGCTACAGTTGATAAATTCCAGAAAGCACAGATTAATTTTCATACGTACCAAATTTCCTCAGCCTCATCAATTAAAGTTATACTTAAGAATATCCCAAGACCCTACACTGATCAAGCAATTCACGCAGACTTAGAACGCAGAAGCTTACCTATAATTAAAGTAAAGCAATTCACGAAGAAAACAGAAGACCAAATTATCCGTTTACCCTATATTTTTCCTTGAACTAAAAAGAAATTCTGCAGGGAAGAAAATTAATCAATTAAACAATATATTCGGATTCAATATCACAATAGAACATTATCAGCCCAGAAAACGCCCAATTCAATGTTTCAGTTGCCAGGAGTTCTAACACTCCCAAAATAACTGTAAATTAAAACCAGATGAAAAACCGACTTGCATTTACTGTCACGAAAATCACGTTTCTTCTTATCGTGGTTGTAAGGTATACAGAAAAAGCTTCAATCATTTAGAGAAGATACAAAAACCACAAGAAATTCCGACTAAAGATGACTTCCCCAAATTCATTCAAGCTTCATCCCAAACTAATCAAGAAATACCTAAAAAACTTTACAGTGACAAAATTAAGCAGAAAACCCCATAGGAAAATTTAGTAGAAATCAAATAACATTTTCAAAGATCAGAAAACCCTTTATCTCATGAAATCAATAACCACAATAGCTCAGAGAATTAAATCAGCTAAATCAAATATGCAGAAACTTTGTCTAACTTTTCAAGCCATTGAGATGATTTTGAACTTTGCAGATCAAGATCAATTCGCAACTTCTATCAAGACGAGCATCGCCGATCGGCAGAAATCCTCAAGATGCAGATCACATCGTGGGTTCGGGCCTCAGCCCCGCTCACGCTCACTACAATTTTTTCCCCAAAATTGGACTTCTAGAAACTCTGCACTAGGTGCAAAAAGTACGTTTCATCTTACTGGATTCAACTCATCATTAAAGATACACTATTTATAATATATTGGTTAAGGCTGCACTAAGCCGATTGCCTCTTAATTGCGTTACGGCATAGACATAGAAATCTCAATTCGTCGTTATTTAGTTAGTTGTTGTTTTAAGAGTTTGTTTAGAAAACTGTTTTTGTTGACTGTAGCGAATTCGCGGATTCTCTAGCGGTTTTGAATTAAGTTCTCTTGAACGTTTAGGTAGTTAAAAGATAACTACTTGGAGATATTGTAATACTGCACGAATATCTCTGGAAATTTAAGCGCTTTTGTTCTGTGATAATAATAAATTTTGTTCATTTTTCATCGGACTTATGCATTCATTTCGTAAAGAGCCCGTATGCACGCAACAGTATGTCATTTGTTTAACTCGTATTCCTGTCATTCATATTATTTAGTTAAATACGTCTTCGCGTTTACTCTTAATTTTATTAATGTTCAAATATGTTTCGTTAATACCCAACCTTATTATTACCGCTTTATATTTATTGCACATTTCTGAAAAAAATATAGATGTAATTTCCCAGGGGACGTTGAGCATTCATTGCTTTATAAAGGTGGGCGATGAGCCTGAACGGTATCAGGAACACTGTTCTAGAGCAGGGGTTCTTAAACTTTTTTCAGTCGCGACCCCTTTTTATCACTGAGATTTTTTCGCGACCCCAAGGACACCATAATATTCACAAAAATTTTGTGGGACCCCATAAGTATTGCGCAAATTCGACACACGCGTGAGTGAAACTGACCATTTTTTTCACTTGTACTGCAGAGACATTAGGTATTTTTTTGGAAGCAGGAGAAGTGAAAAATGAGCAACGCCTTAACCGGGAATCGAACCGCGGGCCTCTGGAATACCGGCCCAGTGTGCAGACCAACACACCGTGAAAGCACGCCAAGAAGGTGAGAGAACTACCTTATATTACTGTAATATACTATTGCAGTTTTAGGTCATTAACTGTAATTTCTAATTTTAAGACATAGAACAATGTGAAAATTTTAAAGGAACAGACGAAATGACAGCGTCACGTGCGAATCAAGGAAAATGAACGTTTATGTTATAAAAAGAATTCGAAACGTTTGCGTTTTTTTTCTCTTTGTTATTATATTGTCTTATCTTTATCTATTTTCAGATACATTGGGTAAAAATATTTGGTAATTGTAAAATTATTATAAGTTAAAAAAATATCAAAACTGCTAAAATTTTTGGCGACCCCCTGCGGCAGGTCCCGCAACCCCCTTGGAGGTCGCGACAAACAGTTTAAGAAACCCTGCTCTAGAGTATAGATATGGAAAATCCACGTAATTATGTTAGGAATATGGAAAATACACGTAATAATGTTGGGAATAGGAAGAGCGTGTAGATGGCGTTTTGAAAAGTCATTTCAACATATACCGTTCTGAAGTAGTTCAGTCCTTCATATTTTATTTACTAATAACAAATAAATAAATGTTTTATTAACTTTTATTTAAAATTCATAAAATATTAAAAGGAAGCGAAATAATTTATCACATAATTCAATGGAAACAAGAGATTAAATAACGTCGCTGTAACAAATTCGTCTACAATTTTACCTTAGGAATAATAAAGGCCGTTGATAAAGTCATAATTAATAATAAATAAATGCGCTTTGATTATTCGTGATATAAAATTGTAGAGAAATTTTGTAAAGAGAACTATTTAGTCTGTTGTTCCCATTATACTACAAGATAAATTATTTCTCTTCTTTTTTTTCATTGATTATGAGTTTTAAATAAAAGTTCATTTTATAAAAACTTCTTATTCTTTTTTATCTTCATTTTAATTTCAATTATACGTTATTAATCAAATTATTCAACCGAAAAATCGTTTGTTACCAATTAATAATCCGTTTTGTTTCCAACACTCTTTTTATTCCTTTATGATAAAATATATTATTTCCAACTTTACATAAAGAATAGAGAAAAAATAGGTTTAAAGTAAAAAAAATAGCAAAATTTAAAAATGGCACTGTAGATTTGAAATATTTTTAAACGCTAATCAGCCGATGAACTCTGTTGGTTTCGATATTACTAAAAAGAAATAAATATTAAATACAAAATTTATCTGTAAAGAAAGAGGGGGTAATAGAGCATATTTACAAAATGACAGAAGATTTCTGTAGTGAGCTTAATTTCATTTCAAGTTATTCTTCCTAATAGAGGGAAGGAAATTAATAAAGGAAAAAGAAAATATAAAAATCTTAAAAACTTTTAGATTACTTTTACATTACGCCCAAAGGGGCGTTTTTTTAACGTTTTGTGTTTTACCTTTATTTATTAAATATCATGCTTTTCGCGCTTAAACCCCAAAATTCAGTTCAACAGCAATATCGCAAAATAATTTTTAAATGAGCATATCTTTAGAATTTCCGATACACAGTCTTGCATGCTGGAGATAAAAATGGTTTCTTAACGTACAGTCTTGCCATTGCTCGCTTTTAAATCGTTGAAGCTTGTTAATCAAAAATTCATTAAAGTTTTACAAAATGTGAAGTAGATAATAAACGAAATTCCAAGTTCCAAATTTGATCTCCCAGATGCCCATATGCGGGTGGAAACGTAAGTTATTCAAAATTTGATGGCTCTAGGTACCGTTGTTTTATCACAATGCGAGAAACATACCTACATTTATGCAGATTCTTCGTTGTTTATTTTCTTTAAATATAATACAATATTTGGTGGCAACAGTTCGTAAAGTAAACTGACATTTATCGTGAACCAACGCAAAATGCCAAAATGAAATCAATAGCCCTTCTGAGCTAACGTCCTTTGGGCTAATAGCAGGTTTAGATGATTGATCATGACATGTTGAATTTACGAATTCAAATTGAAACTTTTAAAGCATCAGTGCTTTTAAAAAAGTACGAAAGGAAATTTTCTTTATTTGCGAGAAAATAGGACTTGGTAAATTACTAATCACGATTAGAATCTGAGAAATGTTATAATTTTTAGTCAAAACTCTGACTGTTTGAAGATGGTTCATTGGTTTGATTTTCAAGGACATCAGAGACTAAATAAACTAATAATAATTTTCTAACACGATAGTTAATTATTATATTTCTAGCAAGAATCACGTATACAGAAATATTTTATGATATCTTATTTTTTTCGGGGAAGAGGAGGAAGCATTCTTATTCGGACAAAAAGAAACTTTGAGAAAAATCATCTGATGAAGCAACGCAAAATGAACCAATGCAAAATGCCAAAACGAAATTAATAGTCGATCTGAGTAAATTGCTCCTTTGAACTAATAAAACTTATACTGGAGAAATCTGCATCGCGGAAAGATTAAAGTATGTACGAAAGAAAGAAAAACATTATGACTTATAATGACATCGTAACTTCCAAACTACAAATGAATCACGTGACACAAAATAAAAAACCGAAAATTCCCCGTCTGCTTAAAGTCCACACCATATTTTTATTTCCTTGTACTAAGTAAAGGAAATATTATAATCATGAAAAGTTTCGGGTATCATATTTCAACGAAAACACCTATTTTTTTCTGCTCCCGAATCCATTTACATGTCACATCCTGATTGTTTAGTGTGACCATCTGTACATATGGCCGGAATAAAAGACTATTTTATCCAAAACCGATGGAAAACGGAATATAAAATGGATACAGAAATGGATTTTTTCGTCACGTCTGTACGTAAGTACGTATGTATGTATCTCGCACATAACTCAATGATTAGCCACAGAAAGTTAACGCCAAACAGAACATTAACGCCACAAAACAAGCAACACCAAACAACAGTTTCTATGAAAAACATTTAACTGTATTTATATGTTTACCTGCAGCACCTAAAATGTTAAATATATAAGTCACAAAGATCCTTCCAATAAATCCATTTTCAGCCAATTTAAACTTTACAGCAACAAAACGCAAAGTGGCAAAAGAGGAAGCAAAATAAATAATACGAGATTTTTACCAACTTAGGATACAATTACATTGAAAAAACAATTGAAATGTTTTTTTTTTTTTTTTTAATTCTGAAAACTTCCCCAAGAAACTCCTCAGTTGGTTACACTCTTGAACTAATAAATTCATTCATGAAAACTACGACGAAATACAAATTGTTAAAGACATGGTTCTTGATTTTTGTAAATTCAGACTTTCTAATTGTCTGGCTCTACGCAAAATTTATTTTAAAGTCAATTTTCTACATCCGCAGTTTGAAAATATTCGATTCTCTGGAATCTTCAACGAATGTAAAGTTTGCTTCCCAGCTGTAGACACCATACCAATAGTTGCGTTTAAATATCAAAAGACGTTAAGCAACTTGCTTACTAACCACTATGAAATAGATGAGTCAGCCGAATGACATTGCAAATTACTAATTTACAGTACTTACGTAGATGCTCATCACCAGTACATAATTACTGGAAACCTGGGTATCATACAAAACGATCAACTAAAAGCACTAATGAGTTATGGAGTAAAATTTAGACCAGTCAGACCCATAAACAAAAATTACTGTGACAAGACTTTCGAAAACAGCATCAACGAATTTATAGTTAAAGCAAGCTATCAACTGAATTTACCTACTGATACCTTTTTGAAATGGAAAGAAGAAATACTTAAACGCACCTCAAGTTTCAAAGTATATTAAATTGATCACAACTACTGTCTGATATAAAACATTTAAAAAAAAACTTTTTACTATTACAAAAATAGATAAAGCAAATAATAACTTTAGCATTATATGAAAACAATTCTACGCATGAATTATTAATAAAGAACTTTTCAACGCATCTACTTATCAATTAGCAAACCTTACAGAAACATCTATAATAAACAGAATTAAAACTTTTCATAAAAAACTAAATATTTCTTTAAATCCAAGCTACAACAGATTTACTAACCTCTATACACTTCCCAAATTCCATAAAACACCATTAAAATCCAGATTTATAGCAAATGGAACTAATAACTATAAGAAAAATGTAGACTATTATTTTGCAATTCAGCTAAAAAAATTTGTAAATTTATTTTCAACGATTGTTACACTAATCATAACTATTGCTGGATCATTCATAATAACACTCCTGGCATTAATGCCATTCAAACAATTGACATACAAAACATTAACTGCTATGACTTTGAAAACTTATATACCTCACTTCCTTCAGAAGAAATCTATACTAGTCTACTAGATCTGCCTAAACTCTTCCCTGCTATGCTCACGATTATGAATTTTAGTAAATGGAAAACCTACCTGAAATGCACCCTTTTTTCATAACTACATTAAATTTCAAAATCAGCTTTTTAAGCAAGTCAGAGGACTTCCAATGGGCTCACATTTCAGTACTGCGATCTATAATATCTTTTTATTTATCAAAGAATTTACCTTCCAAAAAAATTTACAACAACAAGAATTAAATTACTACAAGCACACTTACAGATATATAGATGTTCTTATAATATTTAATAATTTTAATAAGATTGAATACTCCGAGATTTATCCAGAATGCCTTACACTTAATAAAACTAATTATTCGCAAAATAACATCGACTATCTCGATCTTAAAATCATTAACTACAAAAAATTTTACTGTTTTACAAAACAAGAAACTTCAATTTCAAGACTAACAAATTAATAACTTGGACTTCCAATATCTCCAAAAAAGTTATTAGTAATACAATATTAAATCAAATACAACGTATTAAAAATATTTGCACAAATACGATAGATCTACAACGCGAAATTTTGCTCCTTATTAAAATTCTCAAAAATAATCTAATACCCAAAAAAGGCAGACATTAAATACTCACTCTAAATCATTTAACTGATAGGGATATGATAATTTGTTCCTAAACCTGAGAAGGCGGTATAAGTGGGATGACTATCGGTTCGAGGATTTGTACATAGTGTAATTACAAAATTGTATATAATGTAAAAAGCTACTTGTTTTCAGACTTTTCTTATGCTGTTACTAAAAAAGTGAGCCTATTTCATAATCTTTAGTCTGTCAAATAGCTCCATTGACAGTGAAAAGTACTTTTTCCTTTTCTAATATTCTTCCTCGTTCCGACACGACAATTAGCCAGAAACTAATTAATTTCCATTCACTAATTAGTATATTCAAAATTTTAACAGACGTTTTCACTCACATAAGAACTCCGCAAGAAACATCTCTCAAACATTCCTAGCCCTTCTCACGTGCCATAAATTACTTCTCACAAGTTTCACCACCTGAAATAATTCAAAGTATCCCCGCTGCCGATAAGGGATTTTCGGACACACACCTTCTGAGTAAGTCACAGAAGAGAAAACTTTCCCCACTAGAAAGAACGTGAGTTAATTAATGCACTTTTTGGCCTTTTATATCTTCATGTACATGTCACATTTTACTTTCTTATTATATATACGAGGGCCATCCAGGAAGTAGATTACGTTTCCGTCTGTGTCCGCTAGGGGCGGGGCTAGCGCGGCCATCTTGGGGTCAGAGCGTTGCGCAGCTCAGTCTGCATCTAGCCGTGCTAGTGAGAGGTTCGTGCTGTGCTCCGTTCAGATACTGTGACGGTTTGAAATGTCTGCGTTAATTGAAAATCCCGCGAGGTGCGCTCAGTAATAAGGTTTCTGACTGCAAAAAACTGTAAACCGATAGAAATCTATCGGCAGCTTCGTGAAGTGTATGGGGACAACATTATCACTGAAGGTGGAGTGCGTCAGTGGGTCATAAGATTTCAAAATGGCCGAACCAATGTTCACGACGAAGATCGAAGTGGGAGACCCAGCATAGTGACCGCCGAACTTCTCGAAAAAGTCGATGCTAAAGTCCGTGAAAATCGAAATTTCACAATAACGGAACTTTCTTTGAGTTTTCCACAAATTTCGCGAAGTTTGTTGCACGAAATCATCAGCGAAAAGCTTGGTTACCACAAGTTTTGTGCAAGAAGAGGTAACGAAGTGGTTGAAGGCGCAGGCGGCCGAATTTTTCGACGAAGGAATTTCCAAGCTCGTACATCGCTACGATAAATGCCTTAATTTGTATGGTGACTATGTAGAAAAGTAGTATTTGAGTGTGGCTTTCATCTGTATATAATAAAATTTGTTTCCTATACTTTGTTTATTTTTTTATTCCAAAACGTAATCTACTTTCTGGATAGCCCTCGTATATTTCAATTTTTATTAGATTTGTTTTTGCAAAGATAGCGTTGTTATGTTTCTTAATTTTCTCATGTTTATTTCGATTACTTTGAGTTCTATTTCATAATTCCAATTAAGATTATTTCTGTTTATTTCTATACAAATAGTCTTAAATTAACATGCATAAAAGCGAAGGTATCGGGAGACATTTACTCAAGTATTTTGTAAATTTTACTACATAAATTGCTTTTCACTCAAATTTATAAAGAATCTTGTATTAGCGAAAATGCTTCATTCAGAATGAGTTCTTTGGTACTCTACTTTGGTTATAAATCCCATCACTTCACGGAACTACAATTTTGGCCTAACTTAATTTGCCAGTTTGGCATCATCATTCTTACTTGAATAAAAGACGAAACACCTTCGCGTTTATTAATTATTGTTCATTGAACGGGAGTTGATTAGTTCCTCTTGAAAAGTCAACTAATTTCAGATCAATAGCGATAATTCTTGTTTTTAATTTTAATTTCTTCTTCAAAGTTTGAAATTTTGTTATTCAGGATTTAAATTTAAGTCCCCGTAAAACTTTTTTTCATAATTTACATTCAAGTTACTTTAAAACACAGTTTTCGGAATTAAACTTTCAACATATGGGTTCCTCTTTTTTGATACTTCTACTGAATTTATATTAGGAGATAATATAATCAATATTTTGTTAGTAAATAAATTATTATTATCTTACTTTGCAGCTATTACGCAAGTATTAGAAAAACTTATTTTCGAGCTAAGTGAATTTTTGATCATTCAACATTATATTGTAAGGATCTTAAGTTTTACTAACGTTTATTTTATTTTAAATCTTTACTATCACTTCTTATTTTCTACTTCCGGCCAGAATTAAAAGTTTATTTATGCAAATTTGTCTTGCGAACGCCAAGTACTTAAGTTGTGGCTTTTTGCCAAGCAAGAGAGAGGAAGGAGCTATTAGAAGCAGGCCGCTTGCCATAGTAGTTTTACTCGGTTGCTGGTTGCCTTCAAGGCCAGAGGTTTAATCATCTTGATAATTTTAAACGTATCGTAGTGTTAGCAGTTCTCTGTACTACATACGGCTTTTTTGCTAATATACGGCCTATCTTGGAGTAGGCACTTGTTTGATTAATCCAAAGTTAAGTTTAGTTAGAGTTTAGTTAATATTTTTACATTCTTACGTTCAGACCACAAGTGGTTGGTCTCTGTATTCCGAAGTCCGGAAATCATTGTAAAGAGAGAAAAATAAAGGGTTCCGTATACCCTTCCTGTGTGTATTGTCTACTTCCCAAATTTATTGAACATAGCTTTAGTAAGCTCCCTGATCCGAGTCAGGACATTTAATGTTCCCAAAGCAAGTAAGGAGGAACACAGAACCTGATAGTGGCGCCCGACGAAGAAGAATAACCATGGCCGAGTTTCAAGAAGAACCTGTGCTGCCTGCAGAAGCGGCTCAGAATCCAGAAATGCCAGCTGCCGCCCTGGAAGGATTTGGTTACATCGTCCAGACCATGCGTGCATTGATGAAACCAGAAGCAATATTTAATGGAAACTCACCGGTAACCAGTTTTTTGGAAAAATTGGATGGCCACTTCATGCTGTATCCAGTGCATGAGTTCCAGAAAGTCACCTTAGCTACCAGCGTTTTGAGGGGCCAAGCGCTTAATTGGTTCAAATGTATAGGCAGAAGCCTCTTGGGTCAAGCGGGAAGTCCCACCTATACTTACGAAAATTTTAAGACCGCCTTAGTAAAAGCCTTCCCTGTCCTAAGAGATCGTGCAAGATTAGAAGCGGAACTTTTCAGCATATACCAGAAACGAATTGAAAATCTCTCAAGCTTTATTTTAAGAAAAATTCACGTTTTCAAACTCTTGTATGGAAACCGTCCGGATCCTGAGATAATTCAAGTGAATTTGCCGAGGTTACTTCCCCAAGTACAAGACTTTATTGAATTAAGGAATCCGACTACACTGGAAAAGTTATTTGAGCTAGCAATCCAGTTTGAAAGTAGAAGAACGGCGGACATTGAAAGAAGACGTCAGTATGAGCAACGAAGCCAATTTGGTGCGCCAAGACCACAGCAAAGTCAAGAACACGGCTACGGAAGCAAAGCGAATCAGTGGGCAAGGAAACCCGAGTATCTAAAAACAACCGGCGAACGTCGACAGTTCAATAGTAAGCCAGGAAAAAAATCTGAAGGCCAGTGGAAAAAGAAGGAAGGCATGGAAAGGAAGAAACAAGATTTAAACTAAAACGGATTTCTGCTGACGGGAGGGTGCGGAATTCCGAAGGCCAAGAAAATCCCTCTTCCTTCAAGTTAAATACAGTGATGGTGAAAAATTTGACTCTTCCAAAAATTGAAGTGTTGGTGAATAACATCCCAGCCACCGCACTCCTGGATACAGGCGCGCAGTGTTCCTGTGTGGCAGAAGATTTTTTAGGAAGTATTTTCGTAAATACCGCATATATAATTCGGATAATACGACAGTGTTAGCTGCGCAGGGAGAAAGATGCAAGTGCATAGGTAAATTACCGTTATACATTCGTATCAAGGACGAGCAAGTAAAGATTATGTTTTTTATCGTAAAGAATTTGCAAGCACATGTCATCTTAGGGATAGACTTTCAGAGGCAGAAGCAATGCTGGATTTTAACGAAGCGTCCCGTAAGCTGACGATGAAACCAGTTCGAGAAGAAAAAAGAGAACCACCAACGTTAAACCTCGACCACCTGCCTAAGGAAGGGCAACAAAAAATTCGACAAGTGGTAAGTGAATTTGCTTCGTTATTTAGTGATATTCCAGGATTTACTCAAGTTACTAACCATAGTATCGACACCGGAGATTCACTGCCAGTTCGCCATACCGATACCATACCGATATGATAAGAATAAAGAAAAAATTATAGAGTGGCACATTAGAGATATGTTACGTAAAAAGATCATAACGCCCATCTCAAGTAGTTATGCTAGCCCGGTTGTGTTATGTAAGAAAAATAATGACTATCCGGTAACACATCCAAAAAGGTGGCGTTTTGCAATTGACTATCGTAAATTAAACTCCATGACTAAACATCCGGCATATTTGTTACCTATTATCGAAGAAATTCTAAGGAACATAACTTCTACCAAATACATGACTACTTTAGACTTAACGACTGGTTATTTTCAAATAGGGGTTAGACCGGAAGATGTGCCTAAGACTGCTTTTATGCATTCCTGCGTATGCCGTTTGGCCTTTCAGGGGCACCGGCAACATTTCAGCGATGTATGGACATTGTGCTAAGGCCTGTTCTTGGAAAGTCCACATTTATCTATTTAGACGATATCATTATTACTAGTGATAATCTGGACCAACATGTACAGGATTTAAGACAGGTGTTTTCATTATTAAATGAGGCCGGTCTAAAAGTTAATGTCGAAAAGTGCAAATTTGCAGCCCCTGAATTAAAATACTTAGGTTACAAAATATCTCAGAAAGGAATCGAGACAGACGAATGAAAAATAATCGCTGTGCAAAAGTATCCGCCGCCAAATACGGCGAAGAAACTCTCTTCTTTTCTAGGACTTTGTTCATATTATAGGTCCTTTATAAAAGATTTTGCAACTATTGCTGAACCATTGTTAAAATTAAAAAGGAAAAAGGCAAGATTCTCGTGGACGGCCGAAGCCAATAGTGCTTTCGAAAAATTAAAGCAAGCATTAACGCAAGCCCCTGTTTTGAAATTTCCTGAAAATGATGAGAATTTAGAAATTTCAGCGGATGCTTCGGATTATGCGGCAGGAGCGGTACTTTCGCAAAATCAGCAGCCCGTGGCATTTTTTAGTCGAACTTTAAATCAGACACAAAGAAATTATTCCGCGACTGAGAGAGAGGCACTTGCAGCTCTGTTAGCAGTGCAAACGTTCCGAGTCTATTTTGGAAGGGCGCCAATAACAGTGTATTCTGATCATGCGGCGGTAACTAGATTGTACTCAGGGAAAAACCTATCCCCAAGGTTAATAAAATGGACACTCAAGTTACAAGAGTATAATCTGGTAATCAAGCACACCCCCGGAAAGGAAAATATCGTAGCAGATGCCCTATCCAGAATAAAAATAGATGAAGAAGGTAATACTGTAAAGGTGACAATGCTCACAGCATGTACGATAAATTCCCGAGAAACTGTAATAACCGAACTGGGTGAGGATCCTGAATTTAAAAACATTTATGAGTATTTAAAGGATCCTGAAAATTTTAGCCACCAAGATATTGTGGCGATAAGAAATAGGTCGGCCCATTACGAACTAATACATGGTCTATTATTTTATACAAAAACTACAAATTCCAACAACGAATTTCGACCTGTTATCCCAGCTAGTCTTAGATTAAATATACTGAAGGAGTTACACGACTGCCCTTTAGCTTAAGTTACTAACCATAGTATCGACACCGGAGATTCACTGCCAGTTCGCCATACCGATACCATACCGATATGACAAGAATAAAGAAAAAATTATAGAGTGGCACATTAGAGATATGTTACGTAAAAAGATCATAACGCCCATCTCAAGTAGTTATGCTAGCCCGGTTGTGTTATGTAAGAAAAATAATGACTATCCGGTAACACATCCAAAAAGGTGGCGTTTTGCAATTGACTATCGTAAATTAAACTCCATGACTAAACATCCGGTATATCCGTTACCTATTATCGAAGAAATTCTAAGGAACATAACTTCTACCAAATACATGACTACTTTAGCGAAAAACCATCCAACGCGTACGCGAAGCAGTTTATTTTCCTGAACTGCAAAAGTTAACAAGGGCGTATGTCCAGTCCTGCCCAACATGTCAAGCAGTTAATTATATTAATTTCCGCCCGACCGGGTTTCTAAATAGCATTAAATCCGAATTTCCAAATGAAATAATTGGCATCGATTTATTGGGCCCTTTCCCAAAAAGTCAGTTAAGTAAAAGTCGGTATCTCCTTGTTATGGTTGATCATTTTAGTAAGTGGACCGAAATTGTTCCTTCCAAAAACTGGGCATACGTTATTTAAAAATGGTCCCATATCGGCCGCAATCAAATATAGCGAAGGGGTCAATAGAAATATAGTGAAAATTATCCGTAGTTATGTTAAAAATTTTCATAAAAGCTGGGATAACTATGTCAATGAATTAGCTTTCGCCCTTAGGACCGCAAAACATGATGCAACGGCCAAAACTCCTGCTGAGTTATTTTTAGGCAGAAAGATTATAACGCCGTTAGATAAATTATTTTATGTTCAACAAAGAGCCCCAGAATTTAAAATGGGCAATATAGAAAAATTAATTAAAGAAGCAAAAAAGAACACTGAAGTAGCACAGAGAAAACAGAAACTTTATTATGATATGAAACGACAGGGAGTAACTTATAAAATAGGAGATGAAGTGTTAAAATTAAGCATGCACTTTTTTCAGCACCAGAAGATAAAACTGCCAAATTTGTTCCACGATTTGAAGGACCATATGTCATAGAAAAAATAACTCAGGCTGTAGTGGTGTTAAAAGCCAGGAATGGTGAAACATGCTCCGCAAATATTGACCAGATAAAACCATTCTATAATCGTAATAAAATGCAAATATTTAAAGATCTTTTGCAGGATTCGGCACGGCAGGCACTGCAGGCACAAGCTCCAGATGTGGAACAACGACAATCACAAGGGCAAGCCATTAGGAGGCAGGAGCAATTGAAAAGAAAGTTTCCCCGTTGGAAAATTGAAGGTAACAAGAAAAAGAAGCCGTTCCACCGACAAGAAAAGAGAGAGCACTACCACCCCCAGAATGAAGAAGGGAGAAGTACTACGAATGCAAAGAGAGCCAGGAGAAATGACGGCAACTATAACCCGGCTCCAAAACGGAAGATCTACCCATCGGACAGGAGTCTACGCAGCAAATGTCGACGAATTGATGAAGGAACACCAGCTGCGGAGGCAAAGAAACAAGGAAACAGCCAGCAACGAGATCCAAGCAGGAACGAGAGAGAGTTGTCCCGGTTCCGCCAAGACCACAGGCAGAGGCTAAAAAGAAGGTCTTCAAGGGTGACCAAACTGGAAGGAAAAGAAAGCTCATGGAGGAAGGAACTGAAGGGCGAACCCGCACAAGAAGGAAGATAAACCAAACCGTAATCTTCGCTACCTTCCAGGACTGGGCAGAAAAAAGGATGTCCGAATATCACAAAGATAAGTAAATCTTTATGTTACTTTGAAACCTTAAGTTAATCTTTCATTCTTACTGCAAGTGGCAGAATTCAAGACGTTTTACCACATGTGAGGTCTACCTTTATCGCCAAAAAGGCGAGAAATGAGTTGTTACCTATTTTGGTATTATGTTTTTCAATTACTCGCGAGTAAAACTAAAATTAGTGTATAATAGGAATGTGTAAATACTTGAATATTGTAAAAGTTATTGTATAAAATTTTATTTAAAAGATTCTGGCAAGTAAGAAGTTTTAGTCTGAAAGACTTTTGAAATGTAGTATTTCAATATAGAAGTATTGGCACTTGCTTGGAAAAGAATAGAAGTTAACAATGTACTACTAATGTATGTTTTAAAATGCGTAAATTTAACGGCATGTTAATATGTCCTTATATACAATGTGAACTGTTATTTTAAACGTTAAGAAATACTGTGATATGTTAAAAGTGAAAGTAATGCCAAAAATTTTATCTTATTCGTGTGACTGTAAAAAGAGCAAATTATTGTGAATATGTGTTAAAGGTTGAATGAATGTAGTTAGGCTCTCTGACGCTACACTTCAGAGTTAGCCACTTTCAGAATAGTACCTCAGGGTTTAGAGATGAATATAAGGTGTGTTATGAGGTCTTGTTATGTTGAATTTTAACACGTTAGTGTTTTGATTGCAGGCGGTAGTGTTGAACACTTGTACATAAACACGTTCGTGTTTGGTGTTTTCCTTTACAACACATGTCAGAGAGCACGGGGAGATAATTAAATAACGTCATTAATGAAATAAGAATGTTAAGAGAAATATAAGTATTCATGTTACTTGCCATTTAATTGTGTAACATTTCATTAAACTAGTTTTCCTTCCAGATCTCTGGAAGGAACCAGATTTCAACTAAGAACTCCTGTTTAGATGCAGTACAGATGAAAAGTAATTGTCCATGGAGTTGATAATGTAAAAACGACTTTTTTTTTTAATTTCTAGTTTCTAGTGAGAAATGTTTGTAAAAGATTGGCCTCGCGTTAGATTCTAGAGCTAAAAGTTTTCAACAAGGTCGTTTTAGACCTAAGTTTCAAACTAATTAACTCTGGCGGGAAGTATGTAAGGATCTTAAGTTTTACTAACGTTTATTTATTTTAAATCTTTACTATCACTTCTTAGTTTCTACTTCCGGCCAGAATTAAAAGCTTTAACTTATTTATGCAAATTTGTCTTGCGAACGCCAAGTACTTAAGTTGTGGCTTTTTGCCAAGCAAGAGAGAGGAAGGAGCTATTAGAAGCAGGTCGCTTGCCATAGTAGTTTTACTCGGTTGCTGGTTGCCTTCAAGGCCAGAGGTTTAATCCTCTTGATAATTTTAAACGTATCGTAGTGTTAGCAGTTCTCTGTACTACATATGGCTTTTTTGCTAATATACGGCCAATCTTGGAGTAGGCACTTGTTTGATTAATCCAAAGTTAAGTTTAGTTAGAGTTTAGTTAATATTTTTAGATTCTTACGTTCAGACCACAAGTGGTTGGTCTCTGTATTCCGAAGTCCGGAAATCATTGTAAAGAGAGAAAAATAAAGGGTTTCGTATACCCTTCCTGTGTGTATTATCTACTTCCCAAATTTATTGAACATAGCTTTAGTAAGCTCCCTGTTCCGAGTCAGGACATTTAATGTTCCCAAAGCAAGTAAGGAGGAACACAGAACCTGATAATATATATATATATATATATTCACTCTCTTACTAGGCTCAGTAAACTCTTTTTTTATTCTAGTATGTCGGTAAACTGTACATGTTTTGGTTAGAAAGGTGATTGAAATATGTTGTTCTTATGTTCCGGTAAAGGTTTTTATGGCTTTTAATCTGCATCAATAGTTGTAGAATTATCAACAATTTAAAAATGGGGCTAGACTTAACGAGACCGCTTTTTCTTTTATATTTGTAACTCTTAGTAGTCTTCTGCTCAGTAGGACGAAATGGTAACTTTCATTGTTGTGCACCGAAAATCTTGTCTTTCTATCCGCTGGCCAAATTGCTTGTTTTTGTGTACAAAATCTAATTTTAATTGCAAAAATTGTTTTTTATCTGTTTTTAACTATATTTGGCGTTTTATGTTTTTCTGTATTTTAAAATTTTGAATGGAGCTATTTTAAATGTTTATGTATTTTTGCCTTGCCGCGAAGTGATTGAAGGAGAATATATCTCTAAAGAAATTCGAGGATATACGTTTAAATGAAGTGCAGCAAAAAAAATGTGCATAATTTAAAATGCCGTACAAGGAAGTCATATGGTGTATACATCAGATATTTATTAATGAAGTCCAATATTTATTTATCTCAAGTCGCCCAAATTTGATTTTCATATCTCAAGTCAGTTCGAGTTGCGCTTTGCTTTATGGGCGTGTTCCGTATTTTAAAACGAAGGATTGGAAATGTTGTCCATGCCAGTAAGTACTTGTGAACTTGGGAAATACGATACCATAACGGAGTGCTCTTACATTATTGCAATTTGATTTTCGTACATTGTAGATGAAAATATGAGGATAATAAAATACTTTTGGACATTTTCATGGACAAACTCTTTCAGCAATATAAAGCCATGTAAACGACGATTAGTAGACTCACAAGCTGCCAGTTTTCAAAGCATCAGCATAAGTACTCTTGAGTATGAAGTTAATAACAAGCAATTAGCATTCGATAGTACCTATGCTTCTGACATATCTAATTACTAATAATAAATAAAGTTCTTAACAACTTTGATTGACGAAATCTCCCAATTTTTAATTATTTATTTTTTCATTCTTTTCTCCAAAGAAAGCGAAGAGCTTGTTTTATAATCAACGAAAATTTCTGAATTAGAGATGATACATTTTTAGATATTGAAATTTTAAAATAATAAACGACGGAAATTGAATTGGAAGGTTTTTAAAAATAAGCCAAAATATAAGAACGTCACTCATTTGATGGTGCGTACAGTAGAATTTTGAGATTTTTAATTTATTCTTTTTAAACGAAGATATGCTCGAAAAGTCTTTTCAGCATTAAATTTTTAAAAAAATCAAATTTGGATGGAAAAAATGGCTTCACTGCGTTGTATTGCCATCCACAAGCAGTGTTTATGCAACATTCCAGCTCGAAAACTTATCAGGAAATAGTTTTAAAATCGATGGCAAACTTTTGTAGATACCGACAGACACCATGAGTAAGCTAAATAAAGAAAAGTGAAAAAATTCAGAATCGTGCTGAAAATAACATTTTACCATTTATTTTCATTGGAAAACTAATTTTAATATTTTTTTCTGACAGGTATTCTCCCATTGGAATCATGTTTTTGATTATAGGAAACATCATGGATATTGAAGACTTGGCTGTTACTGCCCAGCAGCTAGGCTTATATATGTTAACTGTCATCGTTGGTCTCCTTATACATGGTATTATAACATTGCCAGGAATATATTTTCTTATCACGCGAAAAAACCCATGGACATTCTTCAAAGGTATGCTTCAAGCTTGGGTGACAGCGCTTGGTACGGCATCTAGGTGAGTTTATCTGTAGTTATTGTGTTTTTTTCTCTAGAAATCCTCACTGATGAGTTGTTGATAAACCTGACCAATTAGATCTCTGCCTTTTTTTTTTATTTATTTTTCTCTGACTGCCTCCTTATTTTTAATTTCAAATTCCTTTTCATTCAGTCAGTCAAATCAACCAGATGTGACATGTTTTTTCGTTATTTAGTTTTATTTTAAATATTAAAAGATAAAAATGACTGTCCTTCTAAAATAGCTTAATTGATCCAGAAAACGTGTATTTCAAATTTAATGTGTTCTGTACTAACTTTTAGAAATTTGTTAATGAAAATTGTAGCACATATAGTTTTTTTTTTTCCCATACAGAGGAATATTTTATTTTGATCTCTTTTTTATTCTTCGTGGAAGTTGTCTATAGGCTGGAACTGTTGTTAGCTGTATATCACCACTAACAACTATTCCATCAACATCACCAAGCAGAATCTTTCTGTGCCAGTTCTTCTACAGATTAATTTTCATTCAAACTCGGACTATTTTTATGGGCAACTTTCAAGATATAAGGTTACAAAATGCGTTCATTTCAGTTTGTTACGTTCACTTTACAGAAACTATCTTGAAGAACTTTCTGAAATCTCTTATTATGTTAATATTAGTGTGTGTTATTTCAGCTATAATCTGTCATTCATAACCTATTATTTATTATAAATTACTTGCAATTATTCGGAAGTTGAAAATCACAACTGAAAGTTTATTTCAGTTACATAAGCGTATAAACTCATCTTAAACAGTCCAGCGCAATGTAGTGTCCTGAAAAAAGGAAGAGGATGTTCTACCTACATAAATACTGGCACCTAATCTTTCATAACTTGAAAGATCTTATCTCCGGCAAATATAAACACGGGGGAAATTACAGAATGTGCATATCGCCTTACTCATGCTAGACGTGGGGAAGGCATTCGATCGCGTCTGGCATGAGGGGCTTAATTATAAACTTATAAATCTCCCTATGGATAGAGAGCTGATTCAGCTAATTATGTTTTTCATCACTAATAGGAAATTCACTGTGGCTATTGGAAAGGACTTCTCCAGTTTACGCACCATAAATGCAGGCGTCCCACGTGGGTCCATTTTAGGGCCCGTCCTGTATTTATTTTACGTTCATGATTTTCCTAGGGCTCACATCACTGAAATCACAGACTTGGGTGCAGAAACAGACAGAAATCACTTTCTTGGATGCTATGCGGACGATACGGCATTAGCCGTAAAGTCCACAAACGCACACCATGCAATCAAGAAGTTACAGGAGCCTCTGCCAGAGGTAGAAAAGTGGTGTATGACGTGGAAGATTGCTGTTAATGCCAGCAAGTCGCAATTATTAATGATAAGGAGGAAAAATACACAGTTGAATATTAATAGTAAGCTCTTTTTATTCTCTGAAGAAATTCCTAGAGTCAGTAAGGCGAAATATTTAGGATTAATGCTAAATGAAAGATTAAAATGGGGAGTATTATAGAGGTCAGAAGAAAGGTTTTCACTGTTGTAAATAGTCTCCCCCCTATATTGAGTAATTATTCTAGCTTAGACCTCAGGAAAAAGTCCCTACACTTGAGTACAAAGCACAAAATGTTCATAAAACTGCATGAAACTGATAGAAAAATCCTTACTGATGTCATTCAACTTGTCTGTCTCTGTGGCTTGAATATCGGTTACGTCAATCGAAGCGTTTGACCCTTCACATGAAGTTTGATTTGGGGAATTAAAAAGTCATCCGGCACTAAATCAGGTGAATACGGAGGACGGTTGAGAACTGGCACACATTTTGCGCTAGAAACTGCACCACAACACCAGCCGTGTGAACAGGTAGTTTTATCGTGCAGCGAGAATAATTCCCTTTCCTTTTATCGTTCCGTACGAACTCGCTGAATCCTCTTGCAGAACCAAACCATGAATCCAGGTAAAACTGTAATCTGTAATCCATAAACTGTAATGCATGAAAATCTATTACATGTAAACTGTAATCTATGAACCGAGATAAAACTGAGAATTGCATTGCAGTTTTACCTGGGATGATGAAATTTTGATTCCCAGTTATGATTATACTATGTCTCTGAATTCCCAGTTGTGACATATTATCAGGTTCAATGTTCCGTCTTACCTTCTTCGGGAACATGCAAGGACCTGACTCGGAACAGAGAGCTTACTAAAGCTATGTTCAAAATTGGGGGAAGTAGACAGGATACACAAGAAGGGTATACAAAACCCTTTATTTTTCTCTATTTACAATAAATTCCGTACTTCGGAATACACAGACCCGCTACTTGGGGTCTAACGTAAAAATATAAAAAAATAGAACTAAACTCTAATTTAACTTTAAAATAATAAACGTGGAAGATTGGCCTTATATTAACAGGAAGCCGTATGTAGTACAGAGAACTGTGAACACTACAATACGTTTAAAATTTATCAAGAGGATTAAAACCTTTGGCCTGGAAGGCAACCAGCAACTGCGTAAAACTTCTAAGGTAAGCGGCCTGCTTCGACTCACTGCTTCCTCTCTCTCGCTTGGCAAAAAGCCACAACTTAAATACTTGGCGTTCGCCAGACAAACTTTGCATAACTACTTTAACGCTTATAATTCTGGCCGGAAGTAGAAAATAAGAAGTGATAGTAAAGATTTAAAATAAAATAAACGTTAGTAAAACTTAAGATCCTTACAATATGATGGCTGAAGATTCCCAGTCATGATTATATGCCAAGAAGAAATAAAGATTCCTAATTATGGTTATATTTCAAGATGAACTTTTCGGAACTTTTTCAGTGTATATCACATTAATGCCTAGTGTCATATGTATAGGCCATGATTTTCTCTAAAATCTCTGTTAATAATTTTGATAAAATTTAATATACTATGGTGTTTATATCACAATTACTTGAAAGGCGTAATCTTCAGGAATTTGCTCGGAAAAAAATAGTAATTTGAATGGTAATGGATTATAATAAAGGGCAGCAGAAACCCAGTTAATGGAATTTAATAGAGATGGATAACAGTTTTTATTAGATATCCGATGGTCAAACTCAACCTCATAAAACCTGGAAGTGTATCCTTAATGTCTCCTCCTTACATCTTTTTTGAAGCTAATATTCTCTCAAATACATGTTTCATAAATGAAAGTTTGAAAATTAGTTTTTAAGATTTTTCGTTTTAATAACCTGTAATAACAAAATATTGTTAAATTTCTCTGCATTAAATGATACCTTTTGAATTATTGAATCAACGTCGCATAGATACGTTGAAAATACACAAGTCGAAATTACAGTATTGTAATTTAAATGTTTGTATGAATATTTACAAAAAATTTTATGTTAATAAAGCATTACTAAATTAGTCTAAATAATCAAGTTTTCAAATTTTAGAAATATCTTTCTGAAATATTTCCAGTAGGTAGTGGCAGTCCACTGACAGGTTTCCTAGTAGAAAAACGAAACTGCACTTGGAATGATATGCAGAACTTTTGCATAATCTGCTGGAATCTTTGAAGTTTCCTTTTTTAGGAGGGGATTAGTTTATTCTTGTTGAACGAAAATCTTATACCCAACGCAGTTTTAATTATCATAATTCTATCAATAAATTTCAGTTTTTAGAAATCATCTATTGCAAAGAGATTGCGCAATGCATCATTTACGATGCAATTATTGTGCAATCAATTAATTTATTCACCATGAAATCATTTAATTTATTCATAAATTATGCTGCATTTAATTATAAAAAATGAAACAATGAAGAAAAGCATACTTTTAGAACTGAAATGCAGGCTTTACGGGCTCACAGATTCCATGTTACTGTCCTCCTTTGTTTTGATTAACTCTTTCAAATCCAAACCCTTCGCTAACCTGTATCCTCAAAATACCAAACCGCCCGAAATACTTTTCGATTTCACAGCAATTTCCTCCCCTCTCCGTCCATTAATGCAGAAAATAGGTGTGAAGATTTCGAATGACTTTGTACTTTCTAACAAAGATTCCATTAAACTTTGACCCCGTTCTTTATAAAACTATTCTGAAGGTCAGACCAACAAGCCTTTCTGGCTTTGTAGTGATCACGACTGAGATTTGTTTATTTCCGTTATTTTTATAGGAAAGAATAAATTGATTAAAAATAAACGTAATCCTTAAATTTTTAAACTGCACTTTTATTGCTGTTTAAAGCTTAAAAGCACACTGTACCACAAAAGAATCAACAATAAAATGTCACGAGCAACCAAAAGATAAGAAACCTCTTAGAACAAGCTGACTGCAATAAACTGATACAATGCATTTGGAGAAACTGCACCTGCTACTGCATACTTTAGGAGGAGGGAAGAAAACAAGATAACAATCTCGGCCGTGTTCGGGCGGTTCTGGTTGTTTCAGTGTAGGGCCATGTGTGGCAGATTGGTTGTGAAAGAGTTAACCAGGGTTTTGCATTTAATTAAAGAAAAAAAAAAAAATGGTGATTTTGTGAAATATGTGTATGACAATTTCCTACATCAACATTGAGTAACTATATGTAATTAATTTTCTTGTGTCTTTAAAGTGCTGCTACGCTGCCTATCACGTTCAAGTGTCTGGAGGAAAACAACAATATCGATTGTCGGGTTACGAGGTTTGTTCTACCAGTCGGAGCAACAGTTAATATGGATGGCACTGCTCTGTACGAAGCTGTCGCCGCGTTGTTCATCGCCCAAATGAACGGTATCGACTTGTCTGCCGGAGAAATTATCACAGTGAGGTTAGTATTTCTTACATATTTGATGCACGAAATACTTCCGGTAACCTTTTCGCCTCATTCACGATACCGTCCACACTTTTTCAATAATTTACTGGTTCTTCAAACATACATGTTTTACGATGTTTTCTGATAAATTATGTGTAGATATATATACAGGGTGTTTATAAAGTCCCGGACCCACTTTGATGTTTAGTAACTCATAAAATAATAAAGATAGATTAAAATTAATAACATAAATGGTTAGATAGACTCAAAAAGTTTCATGACCCTTGTCAATGAACTTCCACGTGTGCCCCTTTCGTCGCACGGAGAATATCAAGTCGATATTCAATTTCACGCCAGGTACCGGCAAGCATGTCGGTATCCACAGAGGCTATTGCGGTTGTAATTCTGGCTTTTAGGTCATCAATGTTCGACACTCTCCTCCTGTAAATGTTGTCCTTTACAAATCCCCAAAGGAAAAAGTCCGTAACATTGCAATAGTTGCCAAAAACAAAAGAGAGAAAAATGCAATTAATAAGCAGACGATATTTAGAAAAGTACAGATATTTAGACTGGAAAATGAAAGAATCCCCTTGTCAGATCACTCAGTGTTCTTTGATCTACGTGTTTGCGCGGTTGTTTTTACAATTGTTTTTTACATTTAACGTGAAAATAATTATTTCACGATGCCTCCCAAGGAGATTGTTGCCTTAGATAGTGCTGAAAAGAAAAAGAAGGAAGCCATGACCGTTGAAATTAAGAAAGAAATCATAGATAAACATAAGCGTGGTGTAAGAGTGACATAAGCGTGGTATAAGAGTGGATTATTCTGAAGGAGAAGGAGGAAATTAAGAAACTTGATGTGGCCAAAGGAGTTACAGTTACTTCTAAGCAATGTCCAAAAAGCCTAGAAAATTTTGAGAAGCTGTTGTTGGTGTGGATGAACGAGAAGCAGTCAAAAGAAGATTCGGTGTCGGGATCTATCATAAAGGTAAACTACGGCTATATTATTTACCAGTGTTATGTATATTAGAAAAATTGATTTTTATGTTGATATTTTTGGGGATGCGGAACGGATTAACTGGATTTCCATTATTTTCAATGGGGAAGTATGCTAAGTAGATGATACTTTTAGGGAGAGAAAACTGTAGATTAGGATGTAATTATCGCCATCTATAATTGTCTTGAAGGTTCACTGTTACTTCTTAAAAAACATCATTCCTTAAACTTTGTAGACACATAGTGTATAATTTCAGAAAAAGAATTTTGTAATGTACATAGCCCTGATGAGGAGGAAAAAAATATTTACAATAGGCAATATTCTTTAAAGTGCAAGTCATATATGTCTAGAAATAGTTTTCTAAGTAACTCACGAGCCAATGATCTTGTTATAGAAAATTGTTATGTATTATTTTGTTGTGTACAATTGTTATGTATTATTTTGTTGTGTACAATTATTATATTACTTTACTGTGTTTAATGAATTTGTATTGTTATTATTTAAGAATTAATGTATAATATTTAGTATTGTTAAACTTTATGGCAAAGCTCATTTTAGCTGAAGAGTGTGATTTAAAAAAAAGGGCGAGGCTCGTTACTTCTGTTTCCCACGAAACGGTCAGTTGTGGCCAGCTGCATTTTCCTCTTTTCGCAGGGGTTGAAAACACGTGTTTTGCTCGTTCAGGGGCGAATAGTTCTAGAGGGCGGCGATATTTGACAGAGTTATAGGTTGGAAACATTCCTTTTTGCGTAGGAAAGAAAGGGTCTGTCATCTTGTAGAGAGTTCTGAATTTCTTAGAATTTTGGTCATGGTTTATCACCTTTTTTCTAGTTGGCTACAGGGAGTTCTAGTTTTGTTTAAGATTGGCTAAATTTTAATTTTAGTGTGGTTTGAGCCAATGGTGAATTAGAGGCGTTTACGTGTTGAGCATTCTACCGAGTTTTCTTAAGCCGTTGCACGGTTGAAGAAGGGAGGTTTTTGCGAGATTTTCGTGAGATTTGGTCCAGTTTTAATCGGCTTTGAGAGAAGCGTTACCCGGCGACCCCTTGGGGGCGACCGCGTTACGGTTAATATTGTTTATCTCCGTGGCACTGGCAGCGGGGACCGGTCCGAGCTCGTCGCGGGCTCCTTTCGGTTAAATTTCGGCGTAATTGGCTGAAGATCTCGGGCTAGGTCCAGCGTCTTAGTCATATCTCTGCCGTTCTCTACGTGTGGAAGAGTTGAGTCTGAATTGCTGTTGCTGAGGTTACAGTTTGCTTTGGAAAATGTGGAAAAGAGGGAAGTCATCATCTCCTGTTGTCCATCTCCTTCTGTTATCTTCAGAGAATAAAAGGGAAGGGTGATTTTTTTTTTCAGTTAAATGCTGTTGGAACGAATACTGCGGGTGCTATGAGAGAATTCCCGTTATAACTTAAACAGACATCAGTATCGGTTTTCCTGACAACGATGAAGTGGAACTATGAGAAATTTCGTGTTGTGCCTTGAGCAGACATCAGTATCGGTTTTCCTGAAAACGATGTAGGGGAATTTTGAAAATATTTCCGTTGTGCCTGGAACAGACTTCAGTATCGGTTTTCCGGATAACGATGAAGTTGGACCATTTTGTGACTGGATCTCGGCAGCTCCCCGAGGCTCTCAGACTGGTATACGCGGATTCGTGAGCAAACAGTTTTATTTTTATTTTGCTTTTTTTTATAAGTAATCGTTAGGATTTGGTAAGAGTTAAATTCTAACACCTTAGCTGACTTTTTATATAGATTAAAATTTGTATTTTGCTGTTAATAGATAATCAATAGTTGAGAAAGTGTTGTGAATAATAAATAGTTGAGAAAGTGTTTGCTATGTTTTTTTAAATGCTTAATTGTCATGAGTTTAATTCTTGAGTTCATGTTTTAAAAAGCTTAATATTGAGGTGCTTCACTGTGATTTGTATGACGTGAATTATGTTAAAAAATGAGATCGAAATAATGAGTAAATTTTAAGATTATGTTTTGTAGGGGTGGCCAGCTATCTTAAATTATAATGTGTGGGAATATTCAATAAATGTGTTTATTATTATTATTATTATTATTATTATTATTATTATTTTAGTTTAATTGTGGTCTACTGTAGGTCACCCGTGTGATCCTTACGGAACATGGTTATTCTATCGAACCTGGGTAACCATATTGCGGTAGTAGAAAAATAAGTTTTAAGTGTTGGTGACTATACGATCGGCTACTTAATTTATTTTTGATTTGTTGAGTAGACTTCTTAAATGTGAGATGTATCCTTCCCTGGTGTTTTGAAGAGATCTGTGTGGTATTTTAAATGTTAAGGATTTAAGGCTATCTCTAGAATTGTATGGAAAATTATATGTTTTCAGGTTGGAGATCTAAATTAGTTTTATTTTAATGAGAGAAAGCAGATTGATGATTTTGTTTCGGAAGTGCATTTGACATTTTGGTTTTGATAGAAAATCGTTATTTTTACCAAAACACCAGGGAGGATATTTTCTCTTTATTTCTTTGATATAAAGTTTAAGATTTTGATTATGAAAGTAGTATGTAGTACTTAGTTTCAGTTTGAGTTTTACTTTTACGTTGCGGCACCAAAGAAGAAAGTTAGTTAAGAAATAGTCAGTTTAAATGAATGTAAAAGGAAAAAAATATTTTTTTTTCTACGTAACAATCTCATGGAACGTGCAATTTGAAAAGCGATCTTTGAGAATTTCGATAAATAAATAAAAAAAAAAAAAAAAAAAAGGAGAGAGAGAAAGTGGTGAATTTCTGAAGAAATTAAATTATCGCAAATAATGATACTTTTCAGCTGATGATATTTTATTTTTAATAAAATACTGAAAGAGTTATCCAGAAGTTAGATATGTGAATTTTCCAGACTAATGACTAAATAGATGGAGGATTAACAAGCGAATTTATGTGACCGCCTACAGATAATAAAACAAGAAATAACAAAAATCCATTGCATGCTGTAGTTTTCGCAAGAGAAATAAAGATCAAAGGAGACCCTGAATTACATTGACAGATTTATTTGTAAATTTCATCTTTTCAAGTTTCATTTAAACGATATTTTCAGCGAAATTTAGTCATTTTGATTTTTTTAGGGTATTTTTCACAATAATTGTAATCTTTGCTTAAGATGCTAAGCAAAACTTCTGAATGAAATTTTGTTTAAATTAAAATATTTTGCCAATCCCGCATAGTTTGAGATGAAGAAATAATATTCATATCTAAGTTCTGTTTCTGAAAATAATTCTTTTTGGTTTCCTGTATCTTAGATGTTGTAGCGGCAAGTATGGCAGAGTTATTCCTATCGGAATTTCGATTACTGAGGACCTGAACTCGTTAATTTTTGTTTGGACAGATGACGCCGAAATGTGTAGAAAAAGTATTGCAAGGTATATAACTATCATGAGCAAAACTCTTCGAAACCTTCATTCCATTCTTTCTGTAATTCGCAATAATTTAAAGATTGGACTCTGTTATTTCGCTTAATTCTATACCTCATCGCTTATTGCGCTCGCTTCTATTCTATATCTTAACTGTGTGTCTTTTACCAATTTTTTTTTTTTTTTTTTTTTTTTTTTACAATTCTTTTCTTATCATGGCAGCTTTTCTTTAAATTCCACCAAAATTAATTATCAACAAATCCTCCATCTACGCCGCAAACGGTCGCCAAATGTCCGAAATTCTTTTGCATCTTCCTTCCAATTCTGGTAAATAAAATCTATTAGCATTAAAAAAAAGAGCTAAAAGAAGAAGCTAGAAAATTCGGTAGAGATAATGGTAACACGTAACCTATTTATCCTTTTCATCTGCTTTCCTTAATTCTTCAGTCTGGGGGAAAAGGGTGGGAAAGGAAGAAGAAATGAGTCTATTATTCCTATTTATGATAATTCAATGTAACAGAATTGTGTTTTAATTAATATTAAATTACAAATGATCAATTATTTTTAAAAAGTGAAACATTAACTATGGACCATAATTTGGAAAATTCAATAATAATGGGTATTTGTCATGTGTATTGTACTTTTGTTATATCTTTTATATATTCTTTGAAAAATGTATTTGATATTAATTAAAATACGTAATGTTCTCAAAAATTTCTGTTTTAGTTAAAATTGATAATGTAATGGTGGGGAATAAATTGGTTTATCTGAAGTAGTTATTGTTGTTAAGTATGAAAGTCATTTAGTCGAACCCATAGAAAATATGTATTTAGATTGCAAAATTTATTTTAAATGTACAATATAAATGTAAGAGGAGTTTAATTTCAGTTCCTTGGTATATTTGAAGGTCGTAAAAATTGAGCGAAAAGTACTTGTATCTCTTTGATTTAAAGTAAGTGCATCGAAAGAAAGTTTTAATCATATTATAGTTTTCGTTTTCTTTATATTCTTAGGAATCAAACAAGAATTATTCAGATTAATTAAATCTGTTCATACAGAAAGCTTATGGAAATGAAATCTCCTGGTAATAATAATTCAGACTCTCAATTCAGAGATTTAACTCTTTTGAAATAAGAAAACGACAGCTAACTTCGAACATCTTAGAGATGCAAGCTTGTTTCATGTAAATAAAGAGAGATTTTGAACTGCTAACGATTTTATTATTATCAAAAATTGAATTTTAGCGGCGAGATCTACTACACTGGAATTTTTTCGTTAACGTAGCCATTAACGTATAATAAGCTTCATATTTGTTGAACATTGTAGGGGAATCTATGTATTATAACCATTCATCCAAATTAATTCAGTGGTTTCTTTTTTATAAACAGCAAAAGAAATTCAAAACGTAAACAAACCAATAGTATGTTTAATTTTCCTTAGTTTAAGAATAAGTACAAAGAGTTAACCGGAGTTTCAGACAATAAGAACTCCAGATTATTGGAGTTTCTACTCTACTAAACTGTGTTCTTCTTGTAGCTTAACTGCCACTGCTGCCAGTATCGGAGCTGCCAGTGTGCCAAGTGCTGGTTTAGTGACAATGTTGTTGGTTCTTACTGCTGTTAAACTACCGACTCAGGACATTTCTATGATCCTTGCTGTCGACTGGCTCCTGTGAGTGCTTTCTTTTTTTTTATATTGACTGAAATTTTATTTTTATTTATGACATTTTTAATCAATACTCAAATTATTAAAGAAAATTCTGATTCAAAACTGTGTTGTATAGTTTCAAATGCATATGTTTCTGAAGTTTAGGAATACTGTCCTAAGCAGTATTTAATTGTTGAATTTTAAATATTGTAACTGACTTCCTGCAGTTATACGAGAAATAACATGATATTCGATTCCATCCCTAATCATCCTTGCATGTGTTTGGACAATGACCCCAAAGCATTACCAATGCAATTTTAAACTTATCCGGAATTGCACATAACGCTATCACTTATAAGTTGCATGCTTTGAAGATACTTGTAGGAGCTTAACAGTCCCATTGTCCTACTGCAGAATCAGAAACAAAGAGTGTGAAGCGTAAAAGTTGCTTGAGAGTAACAATGACCACAGTGCTTTATTTCTTGCTGTGGGCTCGTAATATGGGGGTCTTATCTCTAAGATTTCTTTGGACAGGAATTTTGCAGAATTATTTTGCTTTATTTACTCGTTTTAGTTTTTTTTTTTTTTTAAATAGTGGGTTATTATTGCATCTTAATAACCTTTAAAATAAATACGAATAATCCTTAGAAAATGTATAAATCTTTTAAAATGCCTGTCTGAGTCCTGATTGTGTATTATTGCTTTGACTTTTAGCCTTAGTCTTTATTAATTAATTTTACTAACTGTACTTTTAGTTACTATGGAAATAGTACTTTACTCGTTCACTAAAGCAGACTTTTGATGAACCACCCTTGAAAATACCCTTGTCCTTGAAAGCTTATTCATGACTTGTGAAACTCTATCATAAAATAATATTTATAGGCATTTCTTCCTTAACATTAGGTTTTCAGACCATACCTGTTAGTTACACAACTATAGAGTATGTCTCGATTATTTTCATACATGTTTCATGTTCTTGACTTAAATCATTTCCATCTTATAAGACGATAATTATAATTGCTTGCTTTATGCTGCCTTGCACCAGATTCCAAACTCTCTGTTGTGTATGAAGAAATTCTTGTGTTTGTGACGTAAAGTAGATCACGTATACGTACACTACAGCACGGATTAAAATTCAACAAAAGTGCAGTCAGCGATAAAACTTTCTCTTATTTGCCCTAATTATTACATCTTTATATTTTTTAAGATTTTTCTGAAAATGTTAAACGGCTTAAATGTACTTTCCTAAAGTATGTACAACTTGTTAATAACTTTGCTCCGAATTTATCAAATTGGTGAAAAAATTTGGTGCCTTTTCAAATATCTGGCATTTTTGTTTTAAGCATTATAGCCAATAGGAAAATAAACATAAACATAAATAAACCTTAATAATGTTGGGTCATTTAATCTAGTGAATGCACACATAATAGCTGTCTGCCTCAGATTGTTCTCAGTTTTGATTGATAGCAGCCCTTATTACCACTAGATAATCAACTTGACAGCAACTAAACGAACAGTTATTAAAAGCCCTCCTGTGGTAAGTCCTTATAACCTGTTCAAATAACAGAAGCTGTATTCTAAAGTGCTTACGACAATAGACATGTGAATGTCAAGGTTAGAAAATCGAATTCAAAATTATCAAATGACTAAACCTTAACACCTTGAGCATACAAAAGCGAATAGAATTTAAATTGTCAGCTTCAGGCAACAGATTGTATAAATGCAAATAACTGGGCAAAAACTAAGCTGTATTCTAATCGCCCCTTAGTTTACGGAACTCCGGGATCTGGTATTTCTCTTCCTTTAACACCTTCAGCAAGTACTTTTGGATCGGAATATTTTAAGTGACCCTCTCAGGAAAGCCACTATTCACATTTTTTATATTGATCGGATGTTTTATTACTGATTAAGTATTTACTCTCTCTATTTGGAATTTAGCCCTAAGACATTGACATTTTTTTAGAATCACGCTAATTAGTGTCACCGATATGGTGAGAGTGAAGCTGCCCTGCTAGCCTGTAGTTCTTGTGGTGCCATCTAAGGAGTGCTTGCTTAGTAACTTGAACACGTTTCTTAAAAAATAATGACGATCCATATAAAAATGATGATGAGTAAACCTTCTCTTATTCTAATCCTAAGAGATCAGTTTTCTGCCTAAAAGAGTTTAATCAGCTAAGCTGAGTCACTAAGTTCTATGTTTACCAATTTGAGTTGTGGTGTACAGTTCGTGGTCTTTTCACCACATTCTCAGTGGTTGGTTCGTAGTCTATGATTCTTAATAGAGTTTTACACTCAGAGTTCATCACTTTGTTAAAGAAACTATGTGAACTTGTGAGGAGATAATTATCATTTTTTATGATTTTTAATTCGTTATGAATTTGTTTAATATGCGCAAACCAGGGCGCATTAAGTATCGCTCGAAGAGTCTAATTTTGGAAAACATGTATTTTTTGCCATCTGGTCTTATCTACAGTGGCCATATCAGATTTGCATACATTGGACTTGTCTAATAATGTGAGGTAGAGTTTTCTCACCATTGATATAAACGTCCATGCCTTTTTAAGATTTGAACCTGGAGCAAAAGACGTGAACAGTTAGCTTTAACTATTCATTGTACTGTGTGACTGGAGCGGCTGGAACTTAACATGATTTCTTCTTTTCATCTTTATGCAGTATCGGGCAGCAAGGTAAGCTACTCAGTAGTATTTTCAATTTCAACCTCGTCTGCTTATAGCCTTATAATATGAACAGACAACTTTAATCACCTGTGTAGGTTATTTTCGAAGAACGTTTCCGTCGGATTTTGCTTTCGAGTCTCCGGCTTAAAGACGTATTTGGCGATTAGAGTATTTTATAGCAATATCTAATTCTATAGATATCGTCAACACTTCCAAAGTGATTTATTTATGCCAAGTTTGCGGGCTATCCGAGGCCGCCGCTATAGACATTCCGTAGTCAAAGTCGTACAGAAACAATTCATTTCGATTCCTACAAGTCTGATGCCCAAGCTTCAGTGGGTTTCAGCCCGTACAGGTATTAAGGAAACGAAGCAAACAGATGTGATTGCTAAAAGTGCAACCTACGAGTCTCAAGCGAGTAGCATCAATGTGCCCTTTCCGAACTGATATCTGAAAGCTAGTCTCAAATGTAAATTAATGAAGCAATGGCAAAAGAACTGGGAGTCAAGCACCACGGGCAGAAGACTGTATAATTTTTATTCAAAAGTAAAAGTAAATCAGGATTTAAATAGCGGCTGTTCTCAACTCACACAGTACCTGACAGAGAATGGACCATGTATGTCCTTTCTTTACAGATTTAGCCTCAGAGACAGCGATCAATGTATTTGTGGTAACACTAGTGATCCAGGACTATCTGTATGATTGTCCGCAAACAGCAAATTCTCATTCAAAAGACACGCCATAATTAATATCCCGCAATGGATCAGGAAGGCAAATAAGAATGAATATTAGTTCAGCCACATTAGAGGCCGTACTAACATTGCTAAAACTATTGCTGTCAGCCTGGAGTGACTTCTGTGTTACTTTCCTCGGACAATATTGTCCGAGGAAATTGTATTGTATATATATTAATCGCCCTATATATATAAATTGAAAAAGAAAATGTAAAGCTAACAAGTAATTAGACGTAAGACCTATTTAGTCTCATATATATAATAATGTTGTATAATCTTAAATTCATTTAGTGCGAAAACAAGTTACTACTGCTTGCGCAATTGCTGCAAAGTTAGTTAATAATAATTTTTTCCCTAAACAATATTGATTAATTGATTATATTATCTCCTAAGTTTAATTAAATTAATTAAAGTAGAATTATTTTAAAAGAGTGAATCAATACTGGTAAGTTATATTTTGAAAGATGTTTTGAAGTAATTTGAAAGCAAAATGTTAGTAATGTTTTAACGGGGACTGGAGTTAAATCATCATGAAGAATAAAATTTCAATTGTAAAAGGAAAAATTAAAAACATGTAACCATTGTCATATATATATATATATAAATTGTAGAAAGCTCGCCTAAAAGTTACCAAGAGCTGCTGCTCCAAAAGGTTTAAAACGTTTTCAAAAATTAATACACATGAAAAGCAAATCATTAGACATGTAAAACATAAATAAAATTAAAAAACTGAAAAAGTTAAAAAGTAAGCGGAAAATGGTAAATTAGCCAAATTCGACTTCCAAACAGGCTTTTCAAGGGAAATTTCATTTATTTGAACGTCGAATCAAGCTAACCCCATTACGCGTTTCGCCGAAACAGACAATTGAAACTTTTTCGCTAAAAAAATTTTTTGACAAAGTGTCTTGGAAATTTTAATAGTCTCAATTCTCTGTTCCAATTTCCCGACGCGTCCGCTCAGAATGACACATTAAGGTGTTAAAATATGTTAATCAAAATCAAAACTTCCTAAATCTAGTCTAAAATTAAAATCAAAACGAAAATAAATAGCGATGAGCTATTAGTCCTAAAAATACAAAAACATACGGGCTGGGCCTGCAAGCTTAAAGATTAACAATTTAATTATAAAATAATAGATTTTAGAAAACTGTAAGAAAACCTGTAATTAATATAAAATAAAAAATTAGGAAAAGAAACGAACAAACTCAGTGGGTCTTGCTAAGACCAAGAAAAAGTTGAAACAAAAGAAACAAAAAACTGACCTTTGGCGATGCAAAGCTGTCCCTCTGAAACTTGTTTAAAAATGGCTGCTAACTTCTAGCGTCTTATTTTGGATGACGTACGGAGGGGAGCGAAGTGCTGTGGGCGTTTAGCCAATGCGAAGTGATTTTCGTTGTCTGCAACTCGTCTCCTATTATCGAAGGGGGCCGGAAACCTCGGAAAACGTGTAAAGATCTCAAAAAATGGCGCTTGGCTTGTAGTAGGATGGAAAAAATTTTTTCGAAGTGAAAATGGCAAATTCAGCTAAAACTATAAAAACTTGGCCATTAAAGCATGAGAAAAAGGAAAAAACAGTCATTTGTTAAAAAGTCGTAATTCTTCAAGCAAGCGGGCGATCAAGCTACTATGAAAAATGAAAAAAGCCCGATTTTTTAATAAAAGCAGTAAAATTGGCCATTATAGAAATTTAAAATTTAAAATTATGTACACAATAGTATTTAAGATTTAAGTGCCAAAATTTTTTGGAGGAAAGAGAATGAATAAACAAGAATTTTCTGTACATTTTTACAATAGATTCTCTGAATTAGCCATCCTTCTTAAACCGTCCGTAGCTTTAGGTATAAAAAATCATATATATATATATATATATATTTATATATATAATGTTCTGTTTTGCGTACTTTTACCGTATAATAATTAACTGCTTTAATAATGTTTATTATCATGATTAATTCAACTTGCATTGTTCCGAATATTTACTCGCAGATAAATTTTATTATCTACGTCAAATTATTCAATTTTGCATTAAGAATGTGCCTTACATGGCCTTATTTTTACCAAAATTTTGCACTGAATACTAACTTTCTTTTAATTATTATTATTTTGCCTTACCAAAGTGTATTGTACCATATAAATATATACAAACAGGTCTTATCTGTAAAATAAGGAATGTTCCGTAAATCATTCTGTACACACATTTTATTATATTTATTTAATTCATATGGCACCTAACATGGCATTATCCATTGTTAGTGTAAGTCTCTGAGTTCAGTGTTCATTTAATGTATTACTATTAGTGCATAATATCGATATACGAATCTGCAATTTTGCCAGTATAACTTCCCATTAGTGTTTGTATAATGTGATCGCAATATCTATTCATGCACATTTTTATTAACCTAATGTAATCCGTTTTGCTTCATGCTTTGTAATGTATGAATATTTGCGCATATTGCCTCTTCACATCTGTACCTGTATTTACATCCTCTCGTCATTATATTTGTATGCCCAACATATGCCATAATAATGAAAAGCATCTAATAAGTACTGAATTAGGAGAACGTGACACATTACAATTTTGCAAAGCTCTTGATAATATAGCATTTATTACATATTATTAGCATAGATCCTATTTTTATTTAATTTAATTTTATAACTTGTTGGTACGCATTACAACTGCGAGCACATTATACTCAGCAATGTCATTATAGCTCTTTGCAAGTAACAGCAACTTTCCAGTACTCCAGATAAGAGGTCAGTAGCATTTTTCATTTAATTAACAACAGGGTTCCAACCATGCACTTTCTCTCCATGTTTTGGTCCTTTTTCAGTATTCCTCATTTTACGTAGTCAATGCCCAAAAAACATAAACATAAAAAAAAAAAATAAATAAATAAAAAAAAAAATAAATAAATAAACAGGCTGAAAAACACCTAACCAGAAAGCCAGCTGTTCTGTCGATGATGAAAAGAAAGTATAACGTTTCAAAAATTGCTCCTTTAAGTTTCAAGCTTTTTCTACAATTTGGATACTGATTAAGGATATCTAACACGAAACATATAATAATAATAGTTTTGATTGATAATATCATTCTTAAACTTTCAGATCTATTGCTTCTTTTAAAATGCATGCGATTATATCATAATTATTTATTTTTATTAGGCATACTGCTCGTTAAACTTGCAGTGTATTTTCATACCTTCTACGACCCACTAATGACCTAGTGGTAGTTGATCTGGATTAAAATTCTGACAAACGAGTTGGCTGCATGGGAAGTTTAGTATAACATGAATATGAGCCAGTTTCCCTTATAAAAATTTCCACGAAACATCCTTTCCTTTAGGCAGATAATCCTTGTGTTCTTTCCTTTAATCAAAGTAACCCAACAAATAATTAAATTTGTGTTAACCTTAAGTTTTAATTCTGATATGCAGATATTACTCACTTTTTTATCACAAATAGCTCTTTCTAATCTTTTTTCCCCGTTTCAGCGATCGAATCCGTACATCTGTTAACGTTCTCGGAGATGCTTTTGGTGCCGGAATTGTTTATCACTTGAGTAAAAAGGAATTAGATGAAATGGATGAACTCGCTGCACGGCAGGAGGTAGAAATGCTGAATCTTCGAAAGTTCTCCATCTCTGCAAGAGGTACCGGTGATAAAGATCACTCCAGCAACTTCAGAGAAGAGAGTCAAATTTAAAATGTACAAAATTGTAAGCAAGTTTTGAAAGATAGGGAAACAAAAAAATTAAGTGTTGTGTTTTTATTACTATTGTTATTACTGTATTCCTTATCTCGAACACTGGTTGAATAATGCAAATGCATAGCGGAGAGATCTGTGGCAAAAAGGTTAAGTGACATAATTGATCTTAAGAAAGGATTATAAGAATCTTAAGAAAGATCATAAGGATCTTAAGAAAACCTACGATATTTTGGGTCACTTATATATTAAGAGATTATAAATAACACTCTGTCAGTTGTTTTTCGTATTTTTCTCACATGGTTTGATTGATATATCCACTCTTCTAAATCACAGTCTTTAAATTAGCGTTTATAATCCGTCTAATGCTGCCATCTATCACCCTTTATTGTAATCATTTCATTGAGTCCAGATCATGACTATGTAAGTAAATCTTTAATACTTTTTACATATCATACTCTTGCAAAATATTTCACGCATTTTACAATATTGTTGCTCCTTGTGATGAAAAAAAAAAAAAAGTTTTACTCTAGCTGGTCAGTTGTGACAATAACAAATGTATTTATATTATATGATAAATTGCAGTATATTTGGATATTAAAATTGCTTAAGAAAGTTGAAAATTATTTTTCTAAAGTAAATTTAAACTTTCTTTATCATATGTATCTATTATATGTGTAAAAAACACTTGAATTAAGTGGTACATTTTAACACTTTCTTAAACAAATCTGATTCTAAAATCATTTATCTGTAATAAATCATTTCAGAGTCTAAAATGAATTTTATGAAACAAATAATATAGAATTTTTTAATTTATACCAATGTTAACTTTTTTTTGCAATTTTAAGACATGATAATTTCAAATAAAACGTTCTTTTGTAATTCTGTCAGGAAATTTCAATATTTAATATTAAAAAAAAGATAACTAACAGCATGTAATTTTTATCTAGAGGGAGCATGTTTTTAATAAACAACTTTAGAATCATTTCGTACGTGAGTATGCGTGTATTTTTCATATTCATATTCGAATCTGTAAATAAATTTAGCTGCTGAAACCATTGTAGAAGTAAATTAGTCTGTATATTTCATCTGTTGACCAAATAGTAAAATCCAAAAATGCTGTCACATTTTTTAAATAAATATTTTGCTTCAAGTGGAATTCTTTTTTGGAGGATGACTGAATATAATTACATAGATCCAGTTTACTCAAAAAAACTGTATTCATCGAATCACTTGAATATTATATTGCACAACTTTTTTCTACCCCCATTCAGAATCTTAAAGACACCTTGTTTATGTCGGTGTGTATTGCTCCACGTCTATGCCTAATCTATGTGAAACTAACATCATTTAAGGAATAATGTTAATTTGTGTATTTTTCCATCACATATAATATTATTTCTGTTTATCAATGCTAAAAGTTGTGAAACTGATTCTGTAACTTATTTTCCACGAGCTTATGTTCACCTTTTCTATTATTCCTCGAAACTCGTACATGAACAATGCGAGCTAATAAAAAGAAGTCAGATACCATGCGAATTCACTCTTCCTGGATGGTGCTGCAAACGATTTATTATGAAAGATTAAACAATTATTGAAAAACTTATTGGACGAACTTTAAGGCATGTGAAAAGCTGCTTGTCACTTTGACAGGATGCTTGTCCAAGCATAATGGGTTTTTGGTTCAATTCTCAGACTTTTACAGCTTTACATTACATGACGTTGTTTGAATAAAATACCAATTAATGGCGCACTGGTTGATACATATAGTGCAGATATTTCATTACTGTAATGGATAACATTGTGCAGGTTTACTGTTAATTATATGCGCAGGTCGAAGATCATTATTGGTTTCATATTCTAGCTTCTGCAGTTACAGAAATATTTCAACAAATTAAGATAGATAAAGACATGTTTTTACTTCCTTGTATAGTAAAGAAAGTATTGTAATGAGGAAAAATTCCGGGTACCATATTTCAACGAAAATATCCATTTTAACCACTATGGAATGCAATTTAACGACGTTTTTGCGTGACATCTGTACGTAAGAACAGAATAAAGGAATCTTTTTCCCCAAACAAATTATAAAATTGATTTAAAATGAATTCAGAAGAGATTTTTTTTCGTGGCGTCTGTGCGTACGTATCTATGTATGTATCTCGCATAACTCAGAAACGCATAACTCAGCACGCTGAAATTCTGTATATAGGACTGCTGTAACATGCAGCACCTTCTATTTTGGTTGCAATCGGCCGCACTAAAAGTATACATATACACCACTCTGTTACTCGACTCGGTGTGCTCAGTTTTTTTATTCTTATATGTTGGTAAATTGCGCATTTTTTATTCAAAAATGATTGAAATGTGTTATTCTTATCTTCCGGTTAAGGCTGTTATGCTTTTAGTTAATCTTCATGCAATATTTGTAGAATTATCAACCATTTTAAAGTTGTTTAAGTGCGGCTAAACCTAATTTTTTTTTTTTTTTTTTTTTTTTTTTTTTTTTTTTTTACCATAGCGCCATATTTGTTTACATTTGAAACTTAGCAGAATTATAGTACACTATGTAGTGAATTAATTTTCTTTTTGCCGAGTAGGACCAAAAGGAAACTTAGTTTTGTGCACCGAAAAATCTGCCTTCTTGCCTGCTGGCTTAACTGCTTGTTTTTGTGTATAAACTGTAATTTTTAACTATAAAATATATTTTTTAAATTGTTTATATTATTATTATTATATAATATATTATTATATAATTGTTATAATATATTTTTTAAATTGTTTTAACTGTACTTGATGTTTTATGTTTTATATCTTTTACTTGTTAATGAACATATTTTGAGTTTTTATGCATTCTTGCCTTGCCGCGAAGTGAGAACCGAATTAATAGAATGAGAAATTTATCTCTTATGAAATTCGAAAAATATTTCGTATTAGCAGCAAATAGTATTGTCGCCAGTCTGTGTCGGACAGAGGAGAATATTTACGAGTAGCGCATGCGCATTAGGTAAGCGGCGCTGAATCGTCTGTGAAAAACTTTCTTTTTTATTTGTCTAATTTCTTTTATACATCGTTTTAAATTTATTATAGTATTTGAATAGAACATATGGCAACGATTATGTGCATCCTTGGCTATAAAATTAATGAGATATAAATGCTGTTAATTGAACTTCGCGCTAGAGTTGCGCTATGGTAAAGAAATATTGTGAATTTTAAAGAGTGTATTTATTCTATTGTATTGTATGCGTTATCAATGAAGTCGATTTAATTCAATTCAATAAGTAATAAGTTTAAATGAAATGTAGAAAAAAATGCGTATAATTTAATATTCCATACAAAGAAGTCGTGGTGTATACATCAGATTTTTTTTTAACGCCTTAAAAGCACCACGTCGATAATTAATGATTGACTGCAGAGTTTCCGTTCATTCCGCAACTCTACCTTGATTTGACACTAGACATTTTGCATCTGAGACTGAAGACTACACGATAAAAGTTATACTAACTTTCCATTATGAATTAAACTTTTAGCGTTATAATAAGAATATGTCTTCACATTACTTTTATTAGAATCGATGGCATCTTATTTAAGTGGAATTTATTAAAATGTTGTAAACAGATATACGGTTTCCCACTGATGGTATGACAAGAACTTTGGACACGTTTCGTCAAATTTTTGGCAGTATTTATATTCGAATCCTTGCCATATAAGTGACGGGATCAAACAAATCGCTTCAACTAAAACATCGGGCGGTACTGCGTGAAATAAATGGAAAGCTCAGCAAAAAGAGCTCGGCATTTAAAGTGGTAATAATATCATAAATAAAGATACAGTTGGAATTTTGAGAAACTGTTATCCATGCATAAAGTGCTTTACGGTATTTAGATAGTGCATTTATTCCTATACAGTTTTACATTTAAATTATATACATAGCTAAAGAGCCATGACCCTAGTATTATTTTCACTTATCATGGAAACAGTTCTTTTGAAGTTTCGATCATACTACTTTGTCAAAACATGTGTTTGATCTTAAGGATTTAAGCCATTCTATAGGTTCATAGACATGCTACAATAGAATAAATCGGCACTGTTAACAATTTCCGTGCTTTTACTTGCTAGAATTGTTTATTTTAATCACTGAAAATGCTTTTAACACACATAATAAATTTATACTAGATTATGTTAGGTATCATATATTACTTTTCTGTAATATTCAGTTTAATTCTAAAGCAACGCCCTTGTACTCGCAGTGTCATTTTCTTGGCAATAAGCAGATCTTGGCAGATCTCTTATATAAATTGGTCATTAACATTTGACTGTTAAGCGCATTCAGAACATGTAACATGTTCTAGATTTGTTACAATACGTACCTCGACTATAGCCACGCTACTGGTATCTCTGAGAAGGTGCTGACTGAAGTTCCTATTCATCTTCTTTCGTTAAAAATTAATTTATTTTATTTGTATATCTCCCTGTACTGTTACAAAAAAAATCTTCTTGGTGAAGCTTGCTTTTAATTTTAATATCTCTAGTTTTTAACAACTACTTTAACCGTAAGAATAAAGTTGCCGATTTTTTGACTGACAGACTAGGAATTTTTTTAAAGTCTGACTGAAAAATTGGAGCACTTATCTAACTATTTTCAACAAATGTTAGAAAATAAATTTATCTTTTCCCCAAAAATTAATTATATAAAAATTTAACAAAATAATATTTTATGAATAGAGACAGATAGTTTTTATGAATAAACGCAACTACTGTTATACTTTTACCCGTATAATACGGAATATCCCAGAGATATACTAGCATTTTAATTCAATACCATCCCACAACATTGCCGGAATATTCACAAATGATCTACAATATTCCTGACAAATGAGTAGGGCGCAACGGAGAGTTCAGCAACAGGAGCCACAGACAGGATTCATCCCGCAGGGTGCGTTAGCTGAAAAGGAGGGAGGACAAGATAAGCGTCTCAGTTTGCTTTTATTCATTTCTAAGTGGAAGTTCCCTTAAATTTTAGGACTTTAAGCCTTTGTATTTTTCAAGGTACATGTTATCCAGTAATTATTAATTCATGTATACTCTTAACACCTTTTCGAATTTAATTGCTTATTCGTCCAGCCTTAATTTTAGATGTACATTTTTTTTTTTTTTTGTTGTTATATATTTTAAGCTTTAGAGTTACCTATGTACTCTTAATTGTAACTTATTTCTTATACTTTCAGTTAATAATGGCATATTTATTTTCCATAATCTACTAATCATTCCTATTGTTTTAAATAATTTTACACATAAGTTTTTCCTACCTTTTATTTAACTATCCTCCCCTTAATTTCAACTTATTTATAAATTTTACTAGGGCAATTGTTCAAATACGCGTTTTTATTTATTATATTATTTCATTTTAAATGCAGCTTTTACTTGTTTATACTTTTAATATTTCTGATCAGCAACATGTTCTGAATTTTGACTTCTTTGTTATATTTTACTAGCATAATTTTTCAAATACCTGTTTTTTATATTTTTTTTATTTTAGATGTAACTCTTAACTTGCTTCGTACATTTTAACTTTTCATAATTTCTAACGCACTCTAAATTTTACTAATTTATTATGTTTCTCGACCATATAAATGATAGTTATTTATTATATAATCTAATTTAAAACATTATTTTCAACTTTTTGACAGTTCTGTCATTCTAGTTTCCAACGCACTCGGAATTTTTGTTCATTTCATACTAATTTCATCATAATAACATTTTGAGTTTATTTATTTTACTATTTAATTTAATTCTGCGTTGTTTTTCACATATTAAACTTTTCTGAACATATCGAAATCCTGAATTAAAAGGTATTAAATGTCAGAGTTAATATGATTTAACAAATACAATGAAAATCGTCTAATAAATGTATAAGCAGCCTATGTAAAATTACAGCATCGAAGACCTTAAGAACAAGCATTCGAATATAAATGATATAAAGCTATATCGTTAAAATAATGGAAAAAATAAACTGTGCGTAAAATAAAATAAAATTATATAGGTAATAAGTTACATTTGGAAAATATAAGTGAAAAATTTAAGGAAATCGTGAAGGTTGGAAATATGAGTTAGATTAATAAGAACATACCTAAATGATGAAAAATAGTAGAGTTAGTAATCACAGGACTGTTATAAATGCAAATTTAAATAGAAGTATAAAATATACAGTAAGAAAGAATTTAAACGAACAGTAATTAACGGTCATAAAATTGAATGTTAGTTTAAAAATCTCGATACTTTTAGAAACGTTCAACATTTTAAAAATCATGCAGAATTAAATTAAATAGTAAAATAAATAAACTCGAAGTGTTATTATGATGAAATTTGCACGAAATGAGTTAAAATTCAGAGCATGTTGGAAATCAGAAATGAAAACTATCAAAAAGTTAAAAGTAATGTTAAAAATTATATTTTATAATAGATCTCATGTATATGGTCGAGAAAAATAATAAATTAATAAAAATTAGAGTACATTATAAATTATGAATAAAATGTACGAAAAATTAAAAAATTACATCTAAATGTAAATAAGATAATAAATTAAAACGCATGTTTGAATACTTATGCTCGTAAAATATAACAAATAAGTCAAAATTCAGAATATGTTGAAGATTACAAATGTCAAACGTGTGAAAAAATTAAAAATTAAAAGTAGGTTAGTTAAAAGGTATGAAAAAATGCTGTGCAAAATTATCTAAAATAACATAAAATTAGTAATGATTGGTAGGTTATTGAAAATAAATATACCGTTAAGAACTGAAGATATAAGAAATAAGTTAAAATTAAGATTACATAGGGAACTATAAAACTTAAAGCTAAAAATTAAAAACTGACATTTAAAATTAAGGCCGGGAGATTTAACAGTTAAATTCAAACAGGTGTTAAGGGTATGTATAAATTAATAATTACAAGATAACATGTACGAAAGAATACAAAGCCTTGAAGTCCTAAAATTTAAGTTAAAGGGAACTCCCATTAAGAAATGTGTAAAAGATAACCTCTCAGCAAATTGAAACGCTTAGCTAGGTCCTTCACCTTTATTAGCTAGCTGGCTCCCCGCCCACCCTGCGGGCTATTTTCGTGCCCTGCCTTCTGGCGCTGAACTCTCCATTTCATACTATTAATATCTACAAGGAATATTTTATAAATTTCGAATTTTTTTCAAATATTTTATAATTTTTTTTATATTTGTTCCTAGAATGCTTCAAGTATATTTAATTTTTTAATATTATTCTAATCCACTAGAAAATTATACCTAGAATACGCCAGGTATATTAAATGAGAATATTCTTCTACACAGCTACAGGAAAAGCTTTCATGTATTCATAAAAAGAGCACTAGCCTTGAAAAAGAGTAGGTTGTTATGGTTTCTTGTGTACAACCTCAAACACAATTTTTATGTATTGATCAAGTAACAGATTCACTTTATAAATTAAATTTTTCAAGCATTCCTCGAACATGTTAAGCATATCCTTTGGATTATTTTGGGAATATTCCTAAAGCATTAAAAAAAAAACTGTCTGTGGGATATTCCATTTATATTCCAGTATATGACTGGAAGATTATGGAATTTTCCTTTAAAATGCTCATTCTTCTCTTAGAATATATGAGAAACATTCAATGTAAACTTCAAAGAGCCTATGTAAAATCAATGCGCACATGCGAAAGAACTTCCACCATGGAATGCGAAAAAAGGTGAACACACTTCAATATTCGATTCACAGTTACGCTTCAGGGAAACAAGACATTTCATCCAGATTTCTGTGCTTCAGGAGCGAATATACAGTCAGACAAAGAGGGAAAAATGGTCGCAAAGTTTTCAAAAACGAATATTATGAGAAGTGCTGACCACCAACAACGCAGGAAAAAGTCAGCATTCTAGTAGAAGTAAGACAGATACATCGAGGGATTCATTTCCAACAAGAGGAATAATGAATAATTTGGGTACTGGTCCATTGATATTCCTGAATCATGATCACAATAACTCACACTAATATACTATGAAGTAATTTTCTGTATTAAGACTCATGTGATGTAACAACTATTCTTTCAACTGTCATGCACACAAAGCACTTTCAGGTACAATTAAAAACATCTCTGTTTAGAACAAGAGTCAACGTGTTCCATAAGTACCATGCTAGTTTTGTTCATTTTCTAGCTGTTTTTCTTATAAAGACAAATTTTCAAGCTACAGTAAAGTCCTGTTTAATAAAACTTCGCTGAAAAGAACGACTGTAACGTTTCCCTTCTCTAAAGAACACTTGGTCACCCACCCTAAAAGAAGGGACAGAGAACCTGCAGAGAACCCTCTGCTCGCCTCGGCCGGAAGAGGGGAGTGGACTTTCCCCCCTGATCTGATCGCAGGTGGGGAGAAAGAAGAGAGATTGAGATGTGAAAGAGAAAAGAGCGGACGCTAGTTTGCGCGCTCTACTGAAGTGAAAATGTATTTCAAAGTATTTCTAAATTGTAATCTGTACATAGTTGTATATAAAGATAAATATTTAGCCTAGAACAGGCCTTGTTTATTGACGGCGATACGACTATGGTACACGACGAAGTAAACTAAAAACTAAACCTAAAGTGGTAAGCTTCCAAACTAATAATTTCCAGGCATTTGTAAATAAACATTTGAAAACAATTTCTTCACTGCTTAGATATATATATATTTTCATAATGTGAGCAAATAATCACAATATATTGGTATGACCTGAGTAAGGTTGTTAAGTGCTTACTTTCATTGATGAACTGTTTTAAAAAAATATTAAGTACGCTGTACTAAATAATTTCTCTGAAAGTTAACAAATTACAAAATGTTTGGTACCCAGTATAGCTGGAGAAAAATTCCCAAGAGTGAGGCTTAGATAAATGCAAAACTTTTATTAAACTGTGATTATAATGCAAAATTCTATTTTTTATAGTTTAAACAAAAAATAAAATTTAAATAGAAAATTTATTCTAAACATATAATTTATTTACATGTATAATTTTAGGTTTTGATTTCCATAATTCTGCTACGTATGAAATTATTTCATCATGCGTGATATGCTAAAGAGCTATAAAAGTTAACAAGAAACAAAATGCGAAAGTGATCGTTGATTTAAATTCATGGGACATCCGTACGTTGTTGATTATCAAAAAGGAAAAAAAATAAATTAAATTAAAATAAACAAATAAATACAACTCTATCATGGTTATGATTCCTTTTTAATGATGATCGAACAAAAACAAAAACTGACATCTTTAAATACAACAAAGATTCACAGAACACAACACTTTTCGGCTAAGCAGTCGGTCACTCATTTTGAAAAGTTCTAAAATTCGATGTTTCAGACTTAACGTCTTTGGACACTTTTTATCCAATCACTTTGACTGCTACAAAACATGGACAAAACAATACAAGACTGTATACAACTGAACATATTAAGTGATACTGCTACAGTGCATTTTTAAGAACTGTTGCAGTGAACACCTAAAGTGGGAATATGTAACAGACGGATGACATGACGTTTTGCATTCGTATTGATAAAATCATTCTAAGCTACTTAATGCTAAAAGCTTGAGAAAGCACTTACAAAAAGCTTTCGATCCCTTAAAGAACACTGCATAGCACTAATTAAATCATTTGAGACTTAAAGCAAATATTTTAAATCATATAATTTTGAAATCTTCCAATACTTTTTTAAAAAATTAAAGTAGAGCTGAAGTATAAATATTACCGTTCAATATTACCTTAGCATTGGAGACTAACTTAAATCTTCCTTTGAATGCTCAATAAATTTCGGATTTTAAATAAATATGGTATAAAGTCATAAACATCAGTTCATCCTGTCTCAGTCCAAGGTTAAATACAGATGAGAAATAAAATAAGATGAGTCATTTAAATAGTGAATTATAAATAGTCCGCTTCTTCTTTCGGATGTTACAAAGTGATGCCGGAGAAAGCCAGCTCCGGAACATAAAAAGTGCCATGTGTCACAGACCTAGAAAACAAGAATAAAAGTAATGTGTCACCACTCATCTGCAATTTTATTTGTAGAGATTTCATAATGTCATCAAAATTAATATTTCGTCTATAATATTCAATATTAGCTATATATTAAATAACCTAAAATATTCACAAGCTGTCATTCAGGCAGCCCATAGAAGCCATATTTCAATCCCCCAACCCTATTTTTGACGTAGCTCGTACGAAAATTGCAAGTGATGAACAACAAGGAGATATTATTACAAGGGATTTCGATACTTCTCTTTCGAAATATTTGTTAACTAAAATTAGTATTGAACAGTTTGTGAAAATGTTAATCAAACACCGATTTAAAATTCAGAAAATTGAGAATTGGGAGTTAAAAGCAGCAAACGGACTACTTTTTCATATTATTGCAAAATTAATACGTCAGCAATAATTTGCGTCAAACATTATCAGTTTCATTCTCCATTAACATTTTATATTAAAGCATAAACCTCAGATGAAAGTTATAAATCGAATTAATTATTTGTCATATATATGTGATGATATAATTCTGTTCATTGCAGCAATTTTATATGAGATGAGTGCTTGACTAGGGAAGACATTATTTTGCAGTCTCGAGTGGATTGAGATTAGATGACCGAAAATATCGATTACATAGTAGATGCCGGGAACTTTTGGAGAATCAACAAAATCATTTGATAATCCAAATATATCTTTATTACTCGTTTGACACTCTGCTAAATGGCACAGCACAATGGAGGTAATTTGCACCCCACAATTTTGATGATGACGCATTACATTTTTAACAGAAGCAGCCAAGCAAGAGACGTTTTTCGGCTAGCAAGCGTAGGCAGAGAAAAAGAGAGCGTACTTTGATCTTATTGTTACGAAATGTACAGGCGCGGTAAGATGGTTTCCCCACAAAACAGTTTCAGGGTTTTCATAAAATAGCAAGGAAGGCAGGGTTGTCACATTTGACGATAAATCGCCCATTTGGCGATAATTGGCGATATACCATGGACGGATGGAGAACCTTCTGGAACGAATTCTTACCTGTTTAGCCCACAATGTTCTCAAAGCAAGCGGAAAGCTATATAAACTCTGCTGGTCCGCAATGTGTGTGTGTGCCTCGTCTAGCGAGCTGATAGTCAGTCATTGAACAAGTGTCTCGAAGTTTAGCGCCGAGTTGGTCGTCGAGTGCACCGATAGAGTCTCTTAGTGAATTTCGGTTAGCGCACCGTCGAGAGAGTGTGCTGAGCTCCGGGAACGACTGAACCGAAGAGACGGGAGCTGTGCTCTGCGTCTCGTCGAGTCCATCGCGAGATGTAGCGTGGAGAGTCTCGAGAGTACGTAGAGTTCCGAGAATGACCGAGCAGAGTCGGAAGCTGTACTCTGGTGCTTTGCTGTGAAGCGGTCTTCATCATGATAGCCCAAAGGCTGTGTCGCTGATTGTTCCAGCGTGTTTTTTGTAGTTCCTCGACGACTGTGTAAACGTGTTATTGGAGCTGTCTTGATTAATACCGGCCAATAAAGTGTGTGTTTCGATACTTCATCAAGAAGTGTTGTGTAAGAACGTGAAGGAAGAAAATAACGTAACAACTGGTGTCAGAAGAAAAACGTAACACTATTGTTATTCTTCTGGCATGCAGCGGGGAATTCCTATCCCTGCTCTTTTCAGATTCCTGAGCGAATCCCGAATTGGGCCTGACTTTTGAGAAAGTCCATAAATAGTATTCTCCAGATGAGGTATAAGCTGAGGTGGGAAAAACTTTCAAGCCCATTGCTTCCTGCGAGAAAATGCCAAGACTAGATGGAGCTGTAGAAGAGGTTGCGGTCAGGCACTGTTTAGCTGGTCACATGGCTTAAAGCAGCGAATCTAATGTCATGAAGGGGCGTGGCTTGCCAACTACTGCACTAATTGAAAAGATATATGCATATAATTCAAAATAATTACATGAAATATTCAGAAATCGCTATGTATACTATTTACATGGTGAGCAAATGTTCTTTTAAGAACAGCAATGAAATGGTTGTTAAACTTCTACGTGTTGACAAAGGTATCTCGGATGTAGTTAAACACCCAGAACCGACTGGTGGACTTTTTCTCAATATTTCAAAGGCCTTTGATCGTTGGAGGGAATAACTTACACATTTATTATTCTGGGATTCCAGACTATTTACACACACACAATTAATTCCTATCTCACCGATAGACACTTTGTTGTTTGCTTGAAAAATGCATATTCCACAAACCGGCAAATCGAAGTCGGTTACCGTAAGGGTCAATCCTTGGCCCAATAATTTTCTTACCTGATGTGTACGACATACCCTGCACTCCCAACACAACATAACACTTGCCATGTATGCAGATGATACTGCGATCCTCGCACGAAACTCATCTCTGGATTCAGTTGAACATGCACTACAAATTCACATTCATGCACTGTCCGTAAGTAGTATTCTCCGTATGTCCGTAAAAGAGTCCTAGCTTCAGAGCTGGAAAATAAAGATCAACGTCAAAAAACCGTGGCGGTCATGTTTTCATACCGAAGAGCTATCATCTTTAATATTTGTATGTATAATTCTACTGCTATCCCGTGGTCCAAGCAAGTAACCTATATTGGTTGATGTTATACTTGACCAAAGATTAACATTGAAGTTCCAATTTACACATGTAATCTTTAAGTTCCGGATATGTAAAGCCACTCTTCATTCCTTAATTCGCTGGATCTCTGGTTTTATCCCTTTGCAACAAGTTACTCATCTATAAGGCTGTGTTGCGCCCTATTATTACTTATGCCTGTGCCTCTGAGGTTCACAGTAAGATGTAAAAACACGTTTCAGAGACTGCAAATTAGTCAAAACATTACACTACGCCGAATTGCTCGAGCTCGCTGGTTCTACCGTAATGCAACTATGTAAAGAACTTGGCATAAAACCTATTATAGTATTTATTGCAAAAATTTCCAAAAAATTTTAAACAGAATTTCCAGTCTTAACAATCCCTCAATTCCAATGCTAAATTATGATCCTCATCATGCAGTTAACAGAAAACGGCATGGAGCCGTTCTCAGACATTTAGACTGATTATTGTATTCATTTGTTGTGGTTTTATTCATTTTACTTGTATGCTGTCATAAACTGTTATAACATGCTTTTCCTGTTTGTGTTATTATTTGTATTTTATTGTTTGGAACAAGCCTGTAATTTTCTTAGCTCTGGTGCTTTTCTTACTTTCAGCCAATAACTATGCTTCCGCCTGCCAATTATTAAATATTCTAATTACGTGTACCATTTTATCCATTTCATCGCTTCGACTTCTCCATCGGTGCTTTTTGTACTAGCTTCGACATCGACGGACATGCTTCATTTCGTTTTTTTTTTTCACCCTAGAAGGACTTGCTACAAGGACTATTTTGCTTATTATACAATATTATATTATTTATAAGTTATGTTTTCATGCTTTGTTTATCACAAATCTTGTTAGCCTGGGATAGGTTTCCGACCTAGGAATCCGTGTTTCGTGGCCTGAGGCCACCTAAGAGGAAATGGCTGTTACTTTTCAGGCTACTGGAGGCAGGAGATTGCCTAGCTGAGTGGTGGCATGTAAAGTCCAATAAATCAAAAATCACAATAAAGGAATAAACAGTCTTAAAATTACATGGTATGTCCGAAGTCGAGAGAATGACCCCTTAAAATGTTCGTATAGTTGAATTGCAACCGTATTTATAATAAAATATTTCGTTAATCTGATTGGATAAAAATTACACCCAATGCAGAAGGTTAAAATGTCATAATTTGGAATTAGTTATCAGATATGACGCAGTATCGAAAGAGTTATTATCACTTTTAGAATAGAGGGGAAAGGGCCCAAACCAAAAGAATGAATTAAGGGGCTATCGCTAATTCTATGAGTATTATTATCTAAATTATACTATTCTAAGTATAATTCAGAGGTTTACATATACATATATATAAATATGACAAATAATAAATTACTTGTAATTTATTTGAAATTGATTAATTTGTCGAATTTTAACTAACATTAACATACAAGAAACGAAATAAAAACAAGACATATACGATAAATACAGTGTATTCAGTAATACAAATGAATTTTAACAGTTTATTCCAGCGTTTCTTACGCTATGGGTCGCGATCCCAAATGAGGTCGCAAATCGAAATTATGAGGTCGCGAAAATTCAATTCGATAGATGTATTTAAAGAAACTTCATTCATATGACTTTTAAAGAAATTACATTAATTGACATTAATGAGGTTAGACTTTTAAAGACATTCCATTAAATGATATAAATGAGATTAATTACCTGTTCTATAAAATGCGAAAGGAATTTGTAAATATATCTAGCGATTTAAACTTAAAACTTGAGTTTTCTCAAAAATCCTTCATGAATTCTGGATCGGAGCTAGAATTAGATTTCTCTTTATTTCTGAAATGGCATAACGTGTTCTTCTCTCATTCAGCACCACATATTTATATAAAACTACTTTTTGAGATTTAACGCTAATCAAAACCAATTCTCATCAATGTTGAAACATATTGAAGATACTTTATGTTCAGCAGTCTCCAATATCGCACCAAAATTTAATTTGTTTAATTTTTGTTTGCTTGAAATAAATCCAAAAACTACTTTTTTATATATATTGTTTACCAAAAAAGTAAATTATTTACGAGAGGATACTTATTTTTATATCTTTATTTTACATTTAATACCTGGGGTCGCGAAAAAAATCTCAATGATAAAAAAGGGGGTCGCGATTGAAAAAAGTTTTAAGAAGCGTTGGTTTATTCCAATTTAAATGTCCAATTACTTTATATTAGGTAAATAAAGTATAATTTTATTGCTCAAATTGTCTAAAATAGGATATTTTCCTTTACAGTTTAAAGAATCTTTTTATTTTAGCTTTTTATTAATTTTCTCAATTGTTTCTTTTGTTGAATCAAAATCGGTAAACGCCGAAATAAAATTCCCTCATTTGTATTACAGTTTATTATATACTTGACACACAGATAAGCCATATATGATTGCAGATCGTATTTCAAAGACACAGCTTCACAAGTGTAAATTTGAATTAAAGCTTAAAGAACATTACCATTTGGACTTTAAAGGCTTCAGAAGACTGGCTTAAAGTAACTGCGTATATTTAAATTGATTGATGTCTTTATTTAAATTGATGTCTGGTATTTAAAATGATATTTTAATAAGAGCAGTATTGTATAATTTAAGTTTAAATAGCACGCTGAATAACGATTATTGAAGAACAACAAGAATCAGTGTAATGCTTGTAAATATTGCAGGACTAGTTTCCATGGTTTAAATTCAGAACCATCTTCTTTAGTTGCCTAAATGCAAATGAACAGGTAGAATATGGTGATTAGATAAGAATGACTGGAAAGAAATCAAGCTACTGGTGCCATCTATTGATAAAACAAGAATACTAAAAGATAATTTCCTTGAAGGTTGAAGGTAAAGATGGATTGGAATTAGGGTTGTTAACTAAAACAGAAAGGGTTTTGTTTGGGGGGATGAAACGCCTCTAGAAAATTTAATTCACCAACGGAAGATGTTTTTTCAATAATTTTGGCTGCAGAAAATGGAAGCTACTTCCATTTTGCGCTTCCATTACTTTACATTACGTTCACTCTTGTTGTTTAACTTCTCCAATAATAGTATTCTATAGATTAAAAAAAAATAGTATTGCATAATTCAATTTTCTTATCTTAAATATGAAAATATTACCTGAGTTTCTTAGATGAAATATCTAGTTTCAAATCATACAAGGAAGCTGAGTGTAACGTAGGGAGAATCCATACTGCGAATTTTGGTTGTTCAGAAGCGCATCGTGATTGCTCTTGACTCGAATCATAAAAGGTTTACTACGAGCTGAAAACATAAAACAGAAACACAGTTTAAAGACTATAGGCACACAATTAATGAAAGAATTAATATTAACTGGTGCACGTAATAGCAATGGGAGAGTTTGAAATTAAGTAGCATCAGTAAATTCATCAAAAAGGTGGCCCACCAGCGGCCGAGCGGTAAAGTCGCTGAACACTGGTAGTTCGGTCCGAGGTTCGAATTCCGCGAACGGGCTGGCTGCATGGGCGTTTTCGTGGTTTTCCCCATGTGTAACGTGTATACGAGCCAGTTTCCCTTAGAAAGTCCTCCACGAAAGGCATACCTCCCTTTAGGCAGATAGCCCTCGAGGCTTTGCCATAAACACATACACACACATCAAAAAGGTAATTTTTTAAAGAATACAGACACTATATATGAAGGATAATACATCTGGATACAAGGCATATGATTAAAAAATCTCAATCATAGGGAAGACTTCTCATGCACTTTCCACCGAATGGGTAAGAATGTTCAAAAGTGCTAATAATCTAAATCAGATATATAGTATATGTATATGTATATACATACATACATACATACATACATACATACATACAGCAATAATTGCTTGCTTTTAATTTAGTTTCTTTTTCCAATTGAAATTTTGTTATTCATGATTTACTTCAAGTCCCCCGTAAAACGTTTTTAACAATTTACATTAAAGTTACTTTAAAACAATTTTCGGAATTAAACATCCTACCTATGGGTTCACTCTTTTTAGATACTTCTACTAAAATTACTATTAGGAGATAATATAATCAATATTTCTTTAGTATATAAATTAATGTTATCTTACTTTGCAGCTATTGCGCAAGTATTAGAATAACTTATTTACGAACTTAGAGAATTTTCATACAACATTATATATATATATATATATATATATATATATATACCTGTGTGTGTGTAGAAGAGTTTCTCAGAACAATGCGCCTCATATTGTAACGTACAAGCTACAGAAGCAAATAACTCCATTGCGCTATTGCTGTTTATCACAAAAGAGTTGAAACACTTTCAGTTTTCGCAAGAATATAGAAATATATTAGATAGGTAGGTTAATATTATAACATTTTGGCTAAGCCATTCTAATAATAAGGATGTGGATACAATAGTACGAGAGTATGGACGCTTCCCAAATTATAGTGACTTCGTAGATTTGGCAAAACCAATGCTGTTCCGTAAAACAGGTTTTTATGGCAATATCACTCCTTTTTGACTCATGTGATGCATTGACTGATAAGTGAAGACCGTTCAACAGTGCCACTGGTTCAGTCTGCTGAGAGATCTTGATATTTTATTCCAACAGACACGGTTACTTCTGCTACGAAAATGATCTATGAAATAGTTGTTTACAATGCATGAGAATAATTAGAGCAGCTTCAATGGAGATCTTTCCTCTGCTTTCTTCAGTCCTCAAATTTCACTTAAACCGAGAACTTATTATATTAGATCTTAAGAACGATCTAAAATATGGAAATGTCTCTATAAAATGCTATTCATGACATTTCATCTCATTATATTTAAAACATTTTCTGTGGTTAGGAGAAGTCATGCTTAAAATTTCTACCCATAATAAAGGCCAAAAGTGACCCTACAACGTACTATCTGATAGTCGTAATTTGTTGCTTAATATATATTCGGTTTCTTTACTTATTGCTATAAAACTCCATAGGTGATTTTAAAAAAATGCTTGGAGAAACTGTATTTATAATCAGACTGCAATATATACATTCGAATCAAATATATTCATAGAGATACTTACATATAAGTACATCCCTGTCATGAAGCTTTGTACCACAGAAACGGTCCTCTCCAGGTCCCATTCCATCTTCAGATCCTTGATCGATTCCAACGAAGTCATCCTCATTGCAGATGGAACCACTAGCTCCACCATCGTGGGGTGCACCAAAAGAAAAGGCTCCTGGACTTTCAGTCTCCCATTTGATGGAACAGAAGTTCTCTTCAACCCTAACACACGAGGTGTAGCGCAGGTTGCTCAAGTACCGTACTTGACCGTCCATTTTTGGTCCATAGTTGAAGCTCCTTACGATGTCGCTGGGATTTCGGAAATACTGGAGGCAACCCGCTGGGGCTATAAGAGAAGGTGGCCAATGTATTCTCGCAAATACTGACAATTTGTCAAATGAATTTTAGGTTTTACGGAATGATACTTGCTTTATTTTAAAAATTTAAATAATTACGGTGGTTTTATTTAAAAAGAATTAGACAAATTATCCTGCAGTGCAATCTATCTTAAGAGAAAAGAAAATTCGAACGACCCAATTTTCAAGAGTCATAGAAGTATGTAAGCAAAAAGTACAGAATTTTAAAACTCATGTCATTATGATTGCATTTTCGTAATTTCAATGAAAAATTGATTAAATCCATGCTAATGCATAGTTTTATAAACAGTTTTCTGAAAAAAAAAATTACAGTCGAATTTACTCATTTATGAAATTCGTTTTGATGATAATTCTTCACTTACCCATATTAAGACTTCCACATTCAATCATAGAGATTTTTATTTTCCATCTCCTGGACAATTTATCTCCGTTACTCACGACGCTGAGGACAACAGGATTTCCTGAACCTCGTCCCATATCAACGTATACTAGTAAATAAAATAATAATACATTGAAAGAAAAACACAATATGCATTATTTGAATGTTATGATACAATACGATTTCCATTCTAAATATTGAAATACCTGTAATTTATTAAATGTAATTATTATAATAAAATTATTTATAACAAATATTATATATTACGCATCGTATAGAATACGCAGAATAATAATTTTTATACTTCTGCCGACGTTAATCTCTTCTTTAATTATGGAAAATTTCTTGTTTCATTTATGGCTGCTGCGCCGATTCTGTCTTAGCTAAAAGCATGAAAATGTTCTTGATTTTGAATTATCAAAGGTGTTACTGTGAAGAATTTTGTAGACCAGTATGCCCATAAGTTACATGACCTACCAAGAGTTTAAGATTGAACTAAGAAATGACCCTGTTTGTTGCAGATATTTAGGTTTATGATTCAGGTTTCATTAATATGTTCAAAATAACATAAGCAACTTAATTTCAAATGTTTCAAAATTTCAAATTTGCAAAATTATGACTTTTTTTTCCTTTTGGAGACCTAACTAAGTTGGTGTTTAATTACACCTTGTAAAATTTAGGTACAGCATAACACTTTTATCCAAACTAAAAGCAGCAACGCTGTTTGGAATCCTCAAGTTAACACCAAATGACACTGCTTAAGTCATTCTTCAAGAAACAAAATTAGACTAAAGCAATTCTCAAGCAGAATGAATTATGTATTCTACCGCTTTAATACTGAATTATACATTCTACCATATGCCTAAGTATTCTATTATTGCCTCTCTGATTGAATAATTTCTCCGTTCTATTCCACACAGACTCAATAATAAGTATTTTTCTGCAGTTCAGAAATTATTAAATTTTTGACTGGGCATGGTAATTTCCTTTCATATCTGAAGAGATTTGGATTGTCTCATATGGACTTGTGTTCCTGTACCTGCGGGGGAGTCAAAATGTCAGACAGTAGAACATTTGTTGCTTTACTGCTCAAAGCTTACGAAAAGAAGAAAACTTTAGTTCATTTATTGTTATATTATTTATGCTGTGTTGTTGTATTATTTCCTTTATTTTACTTACCTCTGTAAGACTTGTACAATACAATGTGTACAAAAAATTGTCTAAATGTTCTAAAAATTTAAAAAAATCGCTGAACCCGAATACTTGAGCTGAAACCTAAAAGGAATGGAGCCAATTCAAAAATATACTTTTTTACTGAATAACCGATGGAAAGCACTTTCAGTAGCAAAAGCAGAAATGAATAAATTGTTAAATGAAAGTAAGCATTATGGTACATTCACACATCTACACTATTGAAAATAATTAAAACCTTAAGTATTTTCTTGCAGTGGTTACAATTAACTATGCTGTTCCACTGTTTAAAGATAAGTTTTGTCAAACTAAAATAGTCATCTCCTGGAAAAGGGTTCTTCAGAGTTCATTATTTTGCGTAGTATAATAGTGAAATCGTTTGTTCTCTTTGTAAAATACGTATCTCGAAAGAAAAGAATGCAACAGAAGAAAAAGGTTAACTTTGAAAAGCAGCGATTTTTCCTGTTTTACTGACTTGGGAATCTCATACATTTAAGAATAATAATAGAAATGTAATGTTAAAATTTTAGATCATTGTGTTCAAAACTGGTATTTCCACTGATCATTCTACACACCAACTCCTCTAAAATACGTGTATTGATATGATAGTTTTCCACGGTTTATTAGCCTATGTTCCAAAAAAGCCAGGATTAGATTGCCCGAAAAAAATATCATTCATACAGTTTTGAATATTACATGAAATCTACTTACAACGTCTCTTTAAACCATAAATTCAGTACAAGCATTTTATTCTATTTTAGTCAGTTGAAAATGCTGCAAAATTGTATTTTCATGATATTCTTTGACTGCATTAATAATTTAGAAGATAAAACTAGATATTTTATATTTATTCTTTACATAAAATTTCGATTGTCGAGAAGATAATCATAGGCCTTCAGGCAAGAGTGATTAAAAGACACTGTAAATAATATTTTTTTAAATAACTTACAGTGCTGCCCTTTATTTTCTCCGCATAATATTGGAAGTCTTTCTCCCACTGTAGTACGCACCATGAAGGAATCTGTAGTGCAGAGACCCATCTCGTCTGGTTCGGAAAGGAAGAATTCATGCATATCTAGTCTCAATTGGCACACATTATCTTGCTTTTCTATGGTCACTTGACAAGTGTCCGTCCCGTTTTCATGGTTAGGATAGTTTCTGTTAACGAATACAGTTTCATTCTGACTCGTGATGTCACCGCAAGTGAATTTTGCTGTAAAAATAGATAGCTTTAGTAATCCCTTTTGGAAGTTAAAATAAAAAAAATTAAATTTTTGAAAATTATAAGCTAATTTTATAAGTAATGATAACATATCACAAACATATTCATTAGAGTAAACGTATATTTCTTTAAATTATACGTATTACAAAATTTCGATATTTGTATTACGAAATCACTCTTCACAATAGAAACGATTGTATTCAAATAATTAAATTATGGCATTTCATTTGCAACCAGGGCAGAAAGCCCTTAATTATCATTCTTAATATTAAGTAATATCGAAATCGAAACAGTACTCTGAAAAATCAATCTTATTACAAACCTTTGTATAGTATATTACAGTAACAAATCACAATTGCATTTATCTCATTCTGCAATGCAAGTATTTCTGAAAATATTTTAAAACAATATTTATTATTATTTTATAGCAACAGTATTCAATAAAGTGTAGTTATGAATGTTTAGTTTAATGTTATGTTTAATTTAAGTTCCACATTGCTATGAATGAAAGATTAGTTTATGCTCAACTTTGTTGTGAATGTTTAGCTTAATGTTTACTTTATGTTCAACTTTGTGATGAATGTTTAATTAATGTTCAACTTTATTATGAATGAATGTTTAGCTTATGTTTATGTTTATTATGTTTGTTTTTGATAAAAATTTGTGACTAAAATCTGGTATTTTTTAATCTTTAATAGAATTAAATATAAGAACTTAAATAAAAAAAAAATTATTTGTAGCTCACTATTTTACATTCACAGATAGGTTACTTTTTTGGAGTATTGTGAAGTGTTATAAACTAGTTCATAACATTTCAATAATTTAACAAGCTAATTACATTTAATAATATCATTTATTTTCCCATTTGATAACAAATTTTGCTAAAATGTGCTAATGAATTTTGTTATGTTGAAGATTCATGCATGCAAAAAAACGCTTGAAATTTGGAAAATGTTATAAAAACTATTACAGAAGCGCTTAAGACATCTACAAAAAATTTTAAAGCAATTACAATTTAATGAATTATATGAGCATTCAGTTATGAGAATTTTTTTATTCAGTTATGAGAGTAAAGTGATCTAAATGGTAATAATTACATACACAAGTTGAATGTTTATGTTAAATAAATGTAGTACATATGCATGTATCAATAAATGTAGTACATATGTATGTAAACTGCAAATTAAGAATTTAAATATATTATTTTAATAGAACAATATACTGTCCCTTAATAAGCAAATGAATTTTTTTACCTCTTAATACATGCCTTTCACAAGATTTGCAGAAGATTTATCATCTTTTCATAAAATGTCATAAAAAACGGTGATTTTTATTTGACGATAAAATAATAAATGTTAAAAAAACTGAATTCGGTTTTTAAAATATTCTTTCTTTTTTCCTAATTTCCAGTTCAACTACAATTTATCTCGGCACGAACACTTCAGAAACTATTTTATTGATCGTACCAGAACATTGTTCACCCTGTAATTTTAGTCAGTAATCATTATCCAGTCAGAACAAAGGAAAAAGCAGTTCCTCTTGTTCTGTGAAGGCATCTATCAATTAATGACAAAAAGCTGAAAGCTCAAACTCTTTTAGCTTCATCCCCTTATCTTTCAAAACCAAATAACTGACAACTAGCCCTTTTGTTTGTTTTCTAGAGACTAAAAACATTTCAAAGGGGAATAATAATTTATTAATAAATCCTAGAAAGTGCTTCCGGCAAGCAGACGTGAATTTAGAGTACCTAATTTCTTTCTAAAAATCGTTCATTGTTAAGGGACTGTAAAAAAATTTATTTCTATCAAACAGATTTTATAATTTTCCCGTGATTCGAGATCAGAATATACGGGTACTCGTAAGAATGTTACATTATACTTTTAATGCACTAAATAATTTGAAACTGAGATAGTTTAAAAGAATGTTTCAAAACAGTTTTACAAGTACGATCTTAATAAAGAGTAATTTTATTTTGGATGGCCATTCGTAACAGCGTAAATAAAAATAATACATAGGACTTCAAAAATAATGCATATACAATACATACTATAATATGTAATACATATGCATACAATACAATAATCCATGTATATAAAATAATACATAATATTATGTATTATATATACAATTTGAAAACAGCATTAATTTTTTTCTAGCCAATATTAGTCAATTTTTTATTAAAACCATTAAAATAATTTAAATTAAAATTTTAAATTATAATCATAATTAAAAATTTAAATGACTTAGATATTTTAATTAAGAATTTAAATTTACTACAATTACAATTAAAATGCGGAGAAAGAAAATCATTTATAGGTAAAAAAGTCTGCAAGAGCATAAACTTTTAAAGAACAGTATTTATGGAAAATTTCATCATTCCTTCAATCATTTTCGATTTTAGGTTTGCGCGTCCCCCTTTCTTCTAAGAAATACAAGAAAATACATATTCAATCATTCCATAATATAATAAAATGTAATATCGAGAAACAATTTCAGAAATGGAAACTGTTTTATTTTAGGCTAGAAGACTTGAAAGGGGCATTAGTACAGAAAGTATAATCTTGAATGTACAAAATGCTTTTAAAAGAAAGGCATCAGTGACAAAATTTTAAGTATTTAATTTTGAAATCAAAAAAATTTCTTTCTCAAGTATTCTTAATTTTATAAATTTAAGGAAAATGGAATACAAAATTTCATTTTTATATGTGAATTAATTTCTTACCAACCATTATAGAACTAATTAATGCTGAATTTAAATTTTTCACTGCGGTTGAATTTGATACAAAGTATTTGTGACCGACAACAGACAACAGACATTCGTGACCGATGTATTTTTTCAATTACATTTCATATAAAAAAAATTATAATTACTGTGAAACTCCAGTTTACGAACACCTCACTTTACTAACAATCCGGTTTACGGACAAATTGTCTGAACAAATTGCCTTGGATAACGAACAGTGTCTCAAGTTACCAACATGAATTTGGCAACATATGATTTTTCAAAGTTGTGTTTAGGTAACCTCAAGACCTTCTAAAAACATCATTTTAATATTTTCGCTTGCTTAATTTTTATTGACAATGCCTGGTCGCAGATAGTCTTTACAGGATTAGGAATTTGACCTGGAGAAATGGCCAGCTACCATTTTGTTATTGTTAATTATGCTTCCTTAGGTAAAACCATTGACTAAGAAGTTGACAACGAAGATGTGAACGAGTTAGAAAACCATCAGAATGAGCTCAATGAGAAAGAATTACAACAGCCTCAGAATTATAACATTTAAAAGACTATGAATTTGGCTTGGAGAAATGGCCAGATACAAAGCTTATACTTCCTGTTCCGTCTTTTTGGTAGATAGGTGGCGCTCTTGATGCGCGCCGATGAAAAATATATCACTTGACGCTTGAACATGAAGAATGACGCATGTCATATTTATTTGATGCTTGATTATGTTTCATGGCCGCTATAGGCGGAAGTAATATAAGTAATATAAGTTTATCGTTAATAAATGTTATTTCTATGTTCTAAGAAATCTTGAAGTTTTGCTTTGAAATTCTAATGCTCTCCCAACCTTGACTCCTGAAACGAAACGATCTTTGAACTTATGACTCATGAAGAGAGACATCACACACATACATTTTTCTGGTGTCTGAAACCCGCGACAAGGGAAATTACCTTTTGAAAGGTAAGAAATTTGATTTATTTGTTCTTGGTATCGATCTTTGAAAACGAAACATAATGGATGATTTAGCAAAAGAGAAAAAGAAACGTGCTATTGTACGTAGTAAAGTTACTACACTTCTAAATAAACTTGAGAAATTATTATCGGAAGCATTAAGTAAAGAACATGTAGAAGATCTAAATTCATCATATGAATTGTTAATTGAATACCATGAGAAACTTAAAACTCTTGACTCAAAGATCGATGCTCTCATGATTGATGAAAAAGAATATGATAACGAACTACTTGTATGTGAAGAGTATGATGAAAAAATTATAACGTTTAAAGCTAAGATTGTTAGTAAAGAAAATTAACAGTAATGAAGTTGTTGAAAGAAGTATAATTACAACTAGTAATGGTATTAGTAGTATTCTAAATGGTAATAATGTTGTTACAAGTAGTGCTTCAGTAAAATTACCTAAATTAAATATTGAAAAATTTGCTGGTGATCCCAGTAAATGGCTCGAATTCTTTAATTCGTATGATAATGCTATTCATTCTAATCCAAGTTTATCTAAAATAGATAAGTTTACATATTTGAAAAGTTTATTATCTGGTTCAGCATATAATTGTGTTTCTGGTTATGCTTTATCTGAAGAAAATTATGATCTATGTATTAAAAGTTTAGAAGAGAGGTTTGGTCGTAAAGATGTTATTATATCAAAATTCATGCAGATGTTGTTACAGTTAGAACCAGTTAAAAGTTCTTCAAATGTTTTTGAGTTAAGAAAGCTCTATGATCAGTTACAAATCTGCGTTAGAAATTTAAGTAGTTTAGATGTTACTAGCGGTTCATACGGACAGTTATTGAACCCAGTAATTCTTAAATTGTTACCTGAAGATTTAGCTCTTGAATTCCATAGAAAAAGAACATCTAACCAAAATATAGAAGTAAGTGAATTAATAGAGTTCATTAAAATAGAAACTGAATGCCGAGAAGCAAGTAATTTGATTAATAGCACAAAAGGTAATAAATACACAGGGGTTAATCCTAAACAAGGGTTAAAAAATTATAAAGTCAAATCACAAGCTTCTGCTTTTAACACATCGGTAAAAATGTTTTGCATATTCTGCAAATCAAACGAACATACATCTGCCGGATGTTTGAAATTTTCCGACGAACAAAAACGAAAGAAATTGAAACATGAAGGTCGCTGTTATAGATGCTTTCTAAAACATTTGTCGGCGTTTTGTCATTCAAAAATATAACCATGCGAAAATTGTAACGACAAAAATCATAATAAACTTTTCTGCCGTTTGAAATCGAAAGAAATGGAAGATGTTAACTCCGCAGATACGCAAAATAAAACTTTAGTATCTACTTCCCACTGTAACACTCTAAAACCTGAAAATAGTGTGCTTTTACAGACATGTTCTGTTATTGCTCAAAGCAAAAATAAATCGAGAATCGTAAGATTATTAATTGATTCAGGTAGTGAACGAAACTTCATCACCCACAAGTTAGCGCGCGATTTAGAATTGCAAGTCATTAGAAAAGAATTTCTAACAATTTATTCGTTTGGAAATCAGCGCGGTAACTCGCAAGAATTTGATGTATATAGTCTAAAAATAAAAAATAAAAACGATGATCGCTGCCTTGTTGTAGAAGCTATAGGGATAGAATTAATATCATCAATAGAATTCCAGGCGCCATCAACATGTCAAAACATTAAAGAATTTATGACTAAAAAGGGTTTGGAACTTTCGGATACAAGTCCCGTTAATGAGAACATAAATATTCTGCTTGGCGCGGAGCATTTCTGGTATATACAAACAGGAAGTAATTCAATGATAAATGATGGTTTGTTTATAGTACCGACCATATTTGGATACACAGTGATGGGTAAAGTAAAAAATAATAATACTCGAATTAATGCGTTGTTTTTATCTGCCGTTGAAGGAAACACATTTGATTTGCAGTCATTTTGGAAATTGGATTCGATAGGAATTGAAAATGAAAACAAAACATTTTCGGAAACTGATTTGGATACTATTAAGCATTTTAACGACACTTTAAAATTTAATAACGGCAGATACGAAACAAAACTCTTTTGGAAGGACAATAAATCACAACTCGCTGATAATTTTTTCGTTGCTAAACAACGATTTCTAGGACTAAAGCATAAATTAAAGGGAAATGATTTCCTATATAATGAATATGATAATATAATTAGAGAACAAGTTGAAAGGGGGATTGTTGAACAATGTAAGTTTGTTGAAAATGAACCTAACTGTTATTATATGCCTCATAGGCCCGTTATACGTGAAGGAAAAGTAACAACAAGAATAGTTTATGATGCCTCTTCTAAGTCTGAAGGAGCTAAATCGTTAAATGAATGTTTGATATCAGGCCCTAATTTAAATCCTAACTTGTTGGATATAATTTTAAAATTTCGCGTACATAAAGTTGCATTTTGTGCAGACATAGAGAAGGCTTTTCACCAAATTCAAATTGATAGTGAAGATAGAAATTTTTTAAGGTTCTTGTGGTTTGATCATTCTTACGACGATAGTGACAATAGTTTAGGCTTTAAGGTTTTCCGAATGTGCCGAGTGCCGTTTGGAATGACAACAAGTCCGTTTATTTTGTCCGCCACTATCAAACATCATATTAAGGGTTATGAAAAGAAATATAGCAAAGCTGTTGACATGTTAAATAAGTCCCTATACGTTGATGACCTTATCCATGGAGCAGACTCCGTTGAAGAAGTTTTCTCATTATCAACTGATGCAGTTAAAATTCTTCAAGACGCTGGTATGAACTTAAGAAAATTTGAATCAAATTCAGTATCTTTAAAAAATCATTGGCAAGATATTGGTTTAATTAATAAGGAAGATAATTTGGATAAGAAAACGTTAAAAGTGCTGGGAATAATTTGGGATTTGGATGAGGATACATTGAAATTAGATGTACAAGAACTTTTACAACCAGTTGACTGGAAACACGTTACAAAGCGAAAGGTATTACAGATTGTGGCAAAAATTTATGACCCAGTTGGATTCATTGCACCCTTTGTTATCAGAATAAAATTCTTATTACAAGAGTTATGGGAATTGGGTATTGATTGGGACACAATTTTGCCCAGCTATTTGAGTGAAAAATTTAAAACTTGGTACTTTGAAATTGAAGTTATTCTCAACTTGTGTATTCCTAGAAAATACATATTAAATGATGAATGTGTAAATTTCGATAAAATAGAGCTTTTTGTCTTTTGTGACGCCAGCCTCAAGGGATATGGAGCTGTTGCATATTTTCGTGATCCTGATTCTTGCTGTACGTCTTTTGTTCTTTCAAAGAGCCGTGTATCCCCACTTAAAAAATTAACCTTGCCTCGTTTAGAACTTATGGGAGCTATTATTGCCGCAAGAATAGTTAAATATTTAAGGAAATTATTTAATATCCAAGAAGATAATGTATTTTGTTTTAGTGACTCTAAAATTGTTCTTCACTGGATCAGGGGTTCCGCTGATAAATGGAAACCCTTTGTTGCTAATCGTGTACGGGAAATACAAGATGTTGTATCACCTTCGCAATGGAAATACTGTAAGGGAAATGACAATCCGGCTGACATAGTTTCACGTGGATTAAGAGCTTCTGATCTAGTGGAAAATAAACTTTGGTTCAATGGACCAGTGTGGTTAAAAGAGAAAAATGTACCTTCATCATCTTTTGATCCTTTGATTGAGCCTATGGTGGAAGAGGTACAGGTAGAACAGCGTCAAACTACTGTATGTTCTGTTATTAGCCAAGAGGCTGAATTTGAATTGACATCCAGATTTTCATCCTGGAAAAAATTGAAACGCGTAACTGCATGGTGTTTAAGATTCTGCCACAATATTAAACCTACATCTGTAAAACTCAAGGGTTTTTTTAACAGTTCAAGAATTGGATAAGGCAAGCAATTTGATTTTTAAAATCATGCAAAATTCCGAATTTAGAGAAGAAATTAGACTTTTGAAAGCAGGGAAGAAATTGAATCTCAGCAGTAAAATCCTGAAATTAAATCCTTTTCTTGATAGAGAAGAAATCCTTAGAGTCGGTGGTAGACTCTGTAACTCGAATCTTTCAGAAAACACAAAGTATCCAATCATTCTTCCCAAAAGTCACCATGTTACTGAATTGATAGTCAAACACTTTCACGAAGTGAACCTTCACGGAGGAGCCACATTAACATTATCTGCTCTGCGACAGAAATATTGGATCGTTAATGGCCGAGAAATTGTAAGAAAAATAATTTGGGAATGTATAAAATGTTTTAAAAATCGAACAAGCACATCCAGTCAGATAATGGGCGACCTACCTGCTTCTCGCGTATTGCCGGATAGAACATTCTCGAATACAGGACTAGATTTTGCAGGCCCCTTTTTAATTAAAGCTAGGAAAGGAAGAGGAGGAACGAGATATAAATGTTACGTTTGCCTTTACATATGCTTCACCACAAAGGCCATTCACCTAGAAGTGGTCAGTGATCTAACAACTGAAGCATTCCTAGCATCTCTGAAAAGATTTGTGTCACGCAGAGGAAAACCCAAGAAAATCTTTTCCGATAGAGGAACCAACTTTGTTGGGGCTGATCGAGAATTAAGAAGATACAAAGCTACACTTTCCTCTGAAGAAGCATTTCAAAACTACCTGAGCGGTGAAAATATTCAATGGATCTTCAATCCTCCTGCTGCCCCTTACTTTGGAGGCCTTTGGGAGGCTGGAGTGAAACAAATGAAGATTCACTTAAAGCGGACTATTGGGACCCAGGTTCTGACATACGAAGAATTTCACACCTTAATTACACAGATCGAGGCGTGTTTGAATTCAAGGCCAATAGTTTCCATCTCATCTGACCCTGAAGATTTTAATCCTTTAACACCTGGACATTTCCTAATTGGGACTACATTAACCGCAATTCCTGAACCTGATCTTACAAATAATAAGCTAACCCCTGCTGAAAGATAGAAATTGACACAGCAAATTTTCCAGAGCTTTTGGAAACGTTGGTCTAGAGATTATCTTTCGCAATTACAAGGGCGTACCAAATGGTTGAGGGATAAACCAAATCTAGCCCTCAATGACTTAGTCTTGATAAAGGACGAAAATTTGCCTCCATTAAAGTGGCGACTTGGACGAGTAATTGAACTATATCCTGGTGCTGATGGAAAAGTTCGTGTTGTGAAACTAAAAACTTTATTGGGCGAAATGAAGCGTCCTATACATAAACTTTCCCGCTTACCATTGAGTGAATAAGACTCTAAAAAAAAAAAAAACCATTAATTGTATATTCATAATTTGTGTCTTTATTATTATTAATAATTTAATTATGTTTCAGATTCAGAGAATGGACCACAATTGTGGATTATGGTAATTTAGCAGTTTCATTATTTTGTTTTCCTTCTAGAGATTGTAAGTATGTTTTATTTGTAAAATTTTGTGCTAAATTTAATGTTGTTATTCAATTTAAATTTGTCATTATGCATTTTTATTTTATATGATATACTGTTGAACTTTGGAAAACTTGTTTGAATCTAAAATTGAAGATTTTTATAATAATGTTGTAATGAACCAATGTTCATCGGGGTGGAGTATGTTCCGTCTTTTTGGTAGATAGGTGGCGCTCTTGATGCGCGCCGATGAAAAATATATCACTTGACGCTTGAACATGAAGAATGACGCATGTCATATTTATTTGATGCTTGATTATGTTTCATGGCCGCTATAGGCGGAAGTAATATAAGTAATATAAGTTTATCGTTAATAAATGTTATTTCTATGTTCTAAGAAATCTTGAAGTTTTGCTTTGAAATTCTAATGCTCTCCCAACCTTGACTCCTGAAACGAAACGATCTTTGAACTTATGACTCATGAAGAGAGACATCACACACATACACTTCCTTAGGTAAAACCATGGACTAGGAAATTGACAAGAATGATGTGAATGAGCTAGAGGATCATCAGAATGAGCTCAATGAGAAAGAATTACAACAACATCAGAAGCAGCAACGAAAGGCGGTTGTGGAAGAAATTTCTTCTTCAGAAAAGGAGGAATAGAGATAATATAATCCTAGTTTTCTGATCTGTGAAATTTGTGTAAAATTAGATAAATTGCAAAGTTTTCACATAGGAAATGGCCCTGATAAAGCAGTAAACTACAGCATCAATGACAACACCATGTCTCGTTTCAGTAAGATTTTAAAACGCAGGCAGCAAGAAATGACATTGGACAAATTTCGATGGAAGCAGAGTCCATTGGGTCTTAAGCACAATGGAGCGGCGCTTAGAGAATGATTTTTATTTATTTATTTATTTATTTTTTAATGGGAGAGACTTTTGTATCCAAACAATTTTCATCATGTTTTTCCATTTATGATGTCTACTTTTCTTCGTACAGGTACAATAAAAATAAAATAAGTTTTTGTCTAATTTATCTGCGTTTATATTGTATTTATATTCTTTTGCTTTAGATTTAATGATTTCCTTTCATTTCGGGTTACGATCGTGTTTACGAAGTACTGCTGAAAGGTTAACCAATCGTATATGGCTCGGAAACGAATTAATGCATTTTACATTTATTCCAACTGGAAAAAATGTTTTGGTTTATGAACATTTTGGTTTACAAACGGCCTTTGGAAACAAATTAAATACGTAAACCGACGTTTCACTGCAGTAATCTATCGGAACAAATGCCTGATGCCTAAAGGGTGCCCGCTGCAATGTCTGAGAAATATTGGGAGAGTGTGAGCGTAACGAAAGCAGAAAGCTGCAAATTCTTTTCATTACTGAAAATGCAAAACAGGAATTCTCAACCGGTCAGGAAGTCTCTTTCTTCTCTCCGCCCCCCAACGGTAGTGAATTTCATGGTCTCGGATTATTAGAACTTAAACTGATGGATTCAAACTGTAAAAAAACTCATAGATTAACAGCAAGACAGGTTAAATTACTTGACTCATTAAAGCAAAGTAACTAGTGGGCTGTCTGCCTATAGGAAGAGAAGACTTCGTGCAGGCCTTTTTAGAGAATATTGTTCGTAAAGCTACATTGCAACCAGTCCATTTATCAGGTCTCTTTATCAGATCCATTTATCAGGTCTGTTGAATCTGCAGTGTTCGTTGACCTCACCACTCTGGCGTTGGTAAGCGAACAGATAAATCCACTCAGAAGGGCTTGGAAAAAAGTTAAATTTAGGTGTTGTGTAAGTTGAGCGAAATCAATAGAAATATTTCTTTAATTATTAAATTTGTAAAGCTTAGAAATAATTTATATATTATTAATAAATATATAAAAGTATATATTTATCAAATATAAAAAAGCCTTAAACTTATTTGGATATTTATGACATGCTAAACTAAAAATTTTCATTTTTACCTACTATTAAAATTGTACTGCATAGAAAAAATTAAAATATAGTTCCACCTTTTTCTGTCTTGTCTTGCTACATCCTCACTAACCTTGAGTAGTAAATAAGTTAGCAATGCTAGTTGCCGTTCTGTTGGACCTGTTTCGAATCCCGGATAAAGCTTGGATATTTGTAAGTGTACAGTGTCCGTACGGGAAAGGGACATTTAAAATACTGAGCGAAAGTTATGTAGACATGCACAGCGATAGATGAAGCGGGATGGGTGACTTTCGTATCAGTCCCTCAGGGTGTTCTCCATCAACAGTGAGACGGAGCTGTACAGTCAGTGCGATGAGAATTATACCTGTAATGCCACTGGTAAAATTTTGGTATCCCGCCCATTTTTTCCTATCCTATTCCGCTATATTCTCAAGCATGTAGACTCACCCACCATCGAAAAATTATTACATTGTTATCAAAATGTTTCAGGAAAAAGATAATCTGCCACCTGCTGAAAAGGAAGGAAAAGGAAGCAATAAAGGTTGAGAATTACTCTCGTAAGGAATACATTATGGAAAAACAGTAGTTTCACGTGATAGAATAAAAGTTTCCGAAATTTTGGAAGACTTTACAGCAGATCAAAAAGCGATGAAAGATTAATTACACATGTTAACGGCAAATTTTAGATTCTATTAAATAAAATGCTTCTTCAAATCTGAAAGACAGAATGGTTATATGAATGTCAGAAAAATACTAAAGCTTCAAAAACCGAAGAAATGTAAAAAAGAAGCTTTGTAGATTTGTTAAATTTCAGGGAATACTTCAACCGTATGCGTTAACGAAATATAATAAAATGAAGTAAAGCTATATAAAAAATTACTGAATGTTAGATATCAGAACAGTAAAATATTTATAATCGGTTGGTATTTCATGAAATAAATTTGGGATTTCATGTGGGAAATGCAAAAATTGTCCTCGAAGTCAACTGAGACAGTTTGCGTTCGGTTAAAAACTACTATTATCTTAAGCTATACTAGAGAAAAGTTAGTACTTTTTACTAAATAAATTTGAAAAAAATTAAATATATTTAAATTTATTAATTATAAACTACACTAGTACTTTGCATACTTACACAAACAGCAGGTACTTAATCCACGTGCACATGTCCCGATATTTGTTCCCTTACGACGTTCGCAATCATTGGCATCGCTTAAGCAGATACCTTCGTCCCCAGATATGCCTTTGCAAGGAGAATTTTGATATCGAATAATTGTTATGAGATCACCTGAAAAGAAAAGAAGAATATTCTGATATTGCTTTTACATAATACGTGATGCATCTTCAAAATTTTAAGATTCACAAATAAAATGTATTTGAAAACTTCAACACTGTTATTCCTTTTATACACATTCGATTTAATGCTGTATATCTCTCGGTAAGTTCACAGAACATCTGGATGCTTTTACAGATAGATGCTAACTATTGGAATGCTTTATCATCCTCTTAACATTTTCCTAACTTTTGGATTGCTGTCAAAATATCTTTCAATATATGATTGGATGTTAGAGAACCGTTTTGAAATCCTGTCAGAATGATATCTATCAATGTAAGATTTTATTTTATAGAGCAAAAAATAGTTCGAAATGCAAATTCTGGAAAATATAAAAATTATTAATATAGACTATTTTATTCTTCTCAATCATGAGCTTATCGCTTATTGCAATGTGCGAAAGCGACAGAAGCATCCATCTACTAATCGAATCGATATTCTAGCCTAATACCATGATGAATTCTTTTAAGATTTTAGATTTATTGCTTCTTGCCTTGATCTTTAAGCAAATATTTCTTTTGATTACTCTCTCTAGCGTCTAGAAGCGAAAGTTCACTTGCCGAGATAAATTTTTTCTTACCCATGGATCTCTTAATCCTTTTCCCCCCCCAACTTTCGAATCCGTAAAGGTAAATGCTGATCGGTTGCATAAACAAAAGTATTCTATTTAATATATTTTCTATACGGAGACGATATTTTAAACACGCAAATTCGTGAAAAATCATTGTCACTAATTTATATTTGGCAACTTTACTGGTAATGAATTGAAATAAATTTGCAAAATAAACTTTAAGATTTTATTCTTCGCTAACAATTAGCCATTTCCTTCCCCATCATGTCCGCTCTTCATCGAATTTTTCCATCGCTCTTTTCAAAAATATGTAAATTAGAACTGGATATTTATTATTAGACTGGATGATGGGGAAATTTGATTAGTTGTTCACAGCAGGAGAGTTTTATAATATAAGAAAATTAGATTTTGCTCCATATGAGGCCTTATTGAATATATAATTCTAGGAAAATGTTTCTTACCGCTGTATGCTGCAATTTCATTAAGCACATTTAAACTCTATTGAAATTAGATATGCTTCAGAAAAATTGCGTTGAATTTAAACTCTATTGAAATTAGATGTGCGTAAGTTTTATTGCGCTTTTAGATAGCAAAGAAAATGCAAATATTCGAAATAAGCTTTATTATTGCAATGAAAGTAAATCTGAATGAAACGTTAAAATTAAAAGCGGCTATTTTATTCAGACTTCATAACGAATGTGAAATAAAAGCATGAGATAATAATATGCACAGAAAGGCAATGTTAAACGTACTGATTAGAAGAAAAAAATTACCTTTCATCTCCCATAAAAGTAGCACAATAGAATTCGTTCTGCGGTTTTAATTTACCAATGAGATATGTCTGGAACAACCATCGTGGTTATATCCGGACCGTAAGGAAATTAATGCTAGATGACGAGTGTCATTTCCTGAAAAGCTGTTTGGGTGTACGTTTTAATATGACACTTTTTTTTCATTTGAAACTTATATCCTTCCTTTTCGAAGGATAATATATTTTGGCTATCTGAAAATATTAAATGCTTTTATTGCGCATACTTTTAAATACTTTTAGGAATAAAAATCAGTAGTTGTCTACACAAGATTAAGCAACAACACTGTTGTTGTTGTTACTCATTTACAAATTTTAAGTTTCGATGATAGTACCTGAAAAGCTAATGATAAATTTTCATCATTTACCCAACATTTTACACCAATTACACATATCCCACTGCATTAATCATTAATACTAAATCCACATGTTATTTTTTTGCTAGTAGCTTTATTTCTGTCATTGATTTATTATTGCATTATGCATACTTCGTAATTTGTGCAAACTTGAATTACACTCGTCCATAAATTAAGGATAATGCAAAATCAGGCAAAGGAAGAGTTAGAACCAAAACAAATTTGACATATTTGTAAAACTTATTTATTAAACAAAAGGTAAAGAGCAAAAAAAAAAAAAAAAAGATGGTATATGTTTGATATTATTAAAAAAATTAGCGATTTTTTCTCCCTGGAGCAAATTACAAAAAAAAACCTATTTACAACAAAACAATATTACATGGTTGGTATGATTGTTAATACATTGTATGTCTCCCAGACGATGCAATACAGTCCTTACAACGCCTAGGCATGCTGAGTATCAAATTATCGATCTGATCTTGGGGGATATTACACCACTCAAAACGCAGAACTCCGAAGTTCCGGTAGACATGTAGGAGGAGGTTGACGGGCTGCAACTCGTCGGCCAAACATGTCCCACACGTACTCTACTGGATTCAATTCCGGTGAGAATGCTGACCAGTCCATACGGGTGATATCCTCCGATTGAAGGCATTCGCTTACGATGTTTGCACGGTGAGGATGGGCGTTATCATTCATAAACACAAATTGTGCGCCCATGGCGCCCCGAAACAAACGTACAAGTTGTTCCAGAATGACGTCCCGATAGACTTGGCTAGTCATGGTTCCAATTTGAACATGCAGGTCAGTTCTGGAACCCAGAATAATTCCACCCCAAACGATCACTCCTGCACCACCGTAACGGTGTCGTTGAATGATGTTTTTTTGGTGGTAGCGGGTACCTGGAGCTTTCCATATGAAAAGTCCGGCAAGAATCAGACTGCAAGCTAAACCTGGACTCTTCGGAAAACATCACACAAGCCCACTGTTGCGGTATCCACAATGCATGCTCTCTACTCCAGGCTAACCGCAGGCGATATTGGGTTGCAGTAAGTGGAACGCATTTGACAGGTCTACGAGCATGTAGACCAATCTGCCCTAAGCGTCTGTACACGGTCTGCCTTGAAATTGTCGTACCGCTAGCTGAAGAGAGCTGACGAGACAGGTCTGAGGCTGTGCTACGCCTGTTTCTTTTGGCAGTAACTGCCAAATACCGGTCCTCATTCGGCGTTGTAACTCTGAGGCGACCTGTGCTGTAACGTCTATTCACATTACCATCAGGCCCACCAGCGGCCGAGCGGTAAAGACGCTGAACACTGGTAGTTCGGTCTGAGGTTCGAATCCCGCGAACGGGCTGGCTGCATGGGCGTTTTCGTGGTGTTCCCCATGTGTAACGTGTATACGAGCCAGTTTCCCTTAGAAAGTCCTCCACGAAAGGCATCCCTCCCTTTAGGCAGATAGCCCTCGTGTGCTTTGCCATAATTAAATACACCACTACACCACCACATTACCATCATCTTGGAATCGTTGCCAAAGCCTGGAGATGACACTCTGCGCAATTACAAGTTCGTCTGATACTTCCAGTTGGATACGCCCACATTCCAGACGGCCGATAATTCTACCAAGTAAAAAATCATCCAAATGCGTCCTTTGTGTCATAACTATTCGGTTATTGCACTGAAATGCTTATAAAGCACCTGCGAACAATTTTACTTCTTTGCCTGTACTCCTTATATATCACTCTCTTACACTCTCGTCATTGTGACGTACCATCGGTGTCATCTGGTTACTTCCTGAAATTCGCATATGATTCTTGAAGATGTATGTAGTGATTTTACAGAGGATATATTTATTTTAGAGTTCGATTTCTGCGTGACTCCGAATTATCCTTAATTTATGGACATGAGTGTAGATTCGTATAGAAGATTTAAAGCAAATAATTCCAGTAACAGTTATTTGAAATGTTGGTGTCTATTTTTCGCGATATTCGGATTTGTAAACCTTTACAGGATCGTTTTCAAACACTACTAATTAATTCGGCACAAAAGTCTTCCGAAGTTAGGTCGAAATAAAACTCATCGACGTTTTCTGGATCCCTTTGTTTAAACAGAATTTGATAAGTTCTGCAACTTGGAACCTAAACAAGTTATCAGACAGCAGATGAAGTAGAACAAGTAAAACTTGCAAAATCATTATGGAATGGTAGGGGGATATCGCTGTAATTAATTAAAATCACACAAAAACAATACAGTGACTCCATAGCTCAAATTGATTTACAGCAAAGTATTCAAATGTGCAAGAAGAGAAATATTGTATGAGATTCTTTCAGGAGAGTAGTAACTTCATTGCATACAAGAGAAACACGAGATCCTCCGTTTCGTTCTGTCACAGGAGGCTGATCATTAGCGTTTCGTGAATTTAGCTCCTCTGTAACTGAAGAGCCTCTTATTCGGGGGAAAAAAACTGATCAAAATGTTGTTTAGTTCAGTTTCAGATGTTATTTTTCAAATAGCTATTATAGATAGCTTGAAACGAAAGAATGTACAGATTCAAATATGAAGTTCTGATAACATTCTATTATATTTTGCAATAAATAACATATTATACACTATGCAATAATTATCTCGTGACTATTTCCAACAGTTTATTATATGCGCCCAAAGCCTCTGAGTATTTAAAAGACTTCTTTGTGTTACTTTCTAATTTAAATATTACGCTGTTTAGAGGAAGAAACTTCAGTACCTGTAAAATAATTGCTTTCAAAAATGAAACAAAATCCATGATATACTTAGGTTAATAACATTGTTTTAAGTTTGGGAAGTAAAAGATGTTGAAAATGAAGATTAATATTGATACCAACTTACCAAGATTCGCTGGCCTGTTTTGTGCTTCAACTGATTCTAGAATCAGAAAAGCCACCAGGGTGAAGACCACCCTAACAACGAGTTGCCTCCACATCCTATGAAGATGTCTGCTAGAAAAGAAAAATTAATGCTGCTAAAGTAAAATGCATTTCAGAAATTAAAAAGAACAAATATAAAAGCTCTCTAGTGGTAAAATATATTTATTCTAGAAATTTGATGAGATCATTTGCGTTGTGAGCTTTCTCTAACATTATGGTATTTGAATGTTATTTGCAAGCTATTCAACGTTTTATTAAAAGTCATGAAAAGTTTAAAACGTCTGCATGCTGATAAGTATATGCGGTGATTTTAAGAATTCTTCTTATTTCAGAACACCTGTCTCCGTCCCAATGACATAAAAGAATAATGTATGTTGTAAAGGATTGGAAAAGAGACTGTTAGACTGCGTTTCACTGTGTAAAATATTTTGTTTATTCTTTTTACTTCTAAAGCTAAATACCAGGATAATTTGAACGGAAATCTATTATAGAAAGAATCGACATAGCAGCACTTACGAATCAATATTATTACTACTTTTTTTAAAATTTTGTAAAACGGATCTAACAGAAACACATCTATAGTCTATTTACGCTTTCTAAAGCAGAAAACAGGAATAATCAACACCAGGATTCAAACTCCGGAATTCTCAATGCTGATGCGGACGTCCTTTCCGTCATACAGCAAAAGTACGCAGCAAGGACAGAAACATTTCTTGTACTTTCAAAATGGAATTTCTCATTTAGAGTTTCAAATAACTATTGTAGGCAAGATGTTAGGAAAACCCTCGCTATCTGATAAAGAAGGCCATAGATACAATGTGACTATAATTTGGAAGCACAAATACACTTGTTTTTAATAAAAGCCGATGCGTATAGTTGTTCAAGATTGCTTATTCTTTTAATGAGTATAGAATTTTTGCATTAGTTTAAAGCATTGCAAAAATTACACTATAAAAGAATAGCTTAACAGAGTGATTTTGTAATCTACCATTATGATAATTTAAGTTATCATTTTAACGTAATGATCCAGAATATGAAACAAATATGCATGAAAAATGTTCAAGCATTAACCATTTGTCAGAAGGTAATTAAAGCTCAGTAAAATTTCTTTATTCAGAGAAAATAGCGCTACTAATCCACGGACTGATATTAAAATTTATTCAGACTATAATATTCAAAGGATTAAAAGAAGAAATGCACTAAATAGATTTATAATATGCTAATCAGAAAAAAATGGCGTTGTCACACACGTAACAAGTAAAAGGGCCACTCAGAGAAAAGTAAATGAGAAAAGATAACAAATGAGGGGGAAAAAGCACTTTCTAGATCTGTTTTTAAAGCGCTAGAAAGAAAGTTTGCAAAACTTTGAAGAAATAGCTATAAAGTTGCAAAATGTTACCACAGGCCTTTTTTGGTCATAATTCCACATTAAAATGCCTGAACGCGTTCTCTGATTCTTTTTTTTACGAATGGCGAGCACTTGCCTATAACGGCATTGGCAGAAGCGGCGACCATTTTACTGTGGATGCACCTAATGGGCGGCCACCGTTACCTCCTATGAAGGGACAGACAATTTTGCATCCACGCCTTCTCCGGGATTCGAACCCGGACCCTTTGGTATTGCAGTCAGGCTCCACTAACCGCTATACCGTCTGGGCGACTGTTCTCTGATTGTTAAATCATAATAAGGTAGTAAATGGAGTGTGGCAGATGCCTCACTTACATTCGGCGCATAAACAGTATTTATAGATATACTCTTTGATGTTACACAAATGACCAAAAATCCTAAGATGAATGGAGCCTTTCTTGCTAAATCTAAAATTATGTATCTTACATTAGAAAAAGAGAATTTTCTTTCGTTATTGTGTATTCGTCATTGAATAAGAGAGTTGAATCAAGCTGTGAAGTACTTAAATGCTACATTCAAATTCAGGACACATTTCTTGGAATTTAGTTTACTTTTATTTTCAGAAAATTATTCACCAGCAGCAAATGCAAAGAAGTGATGCCGAAAAGAAACAATTATTATTCTAATGGCTTTTTCTAAATCAGAACAGTACATTGCCTTTCATGAAAGATAGTATTTGACAGAAATTAAAGATGCCTTCTGTGAAAAAGATGCTTCTTCTTTTCTGCAAAATGTTTTGAAGGATACTTTCTTTGTCTGCTTGTTGGTTTAGTTTTCTTTTATATTAACAATGCATTCAGCATTTAAAATTGCCGAATTTGGGCTTTATATCATATTGTTCCTCTAGTTCTATTCTAGTCTCTGGAAATCCTTTTTCGTTGCGGCTTGAAAATAAGATTTCATGTTTGTTCCACGGTGTCTTTTATGAAGATACAACTATTAATTGAAATAACTTGCTTTTACAACAACAAAAATATCATCTTAACACTAAAGCGCAAGATGCCTGGATGAGTTTATTTTAACAGTTAGTTTCAAGTCATGAGGTCAGCGCAGCAGTTTTCCTGACATCAGTCACCATGATATGGCTGTAATTTCTCATTGTATGGGACACCAGGGATACTTTGTTTACACCGAGCGAGTTTTGCCAGTGTGGCCACCTCGGAATCAGTGTCTGCCTATGTTTTTCATCCGATACTTTTAAAAACAACATAATTTACCAGATGATGAACATTTCTCCTGGAGTTTCTACATTTTGCTGTACAATTGAGTACACTTTGTAACGGTTGCTTGCAGTTCTTGGCCAAAACAAGGACAATCACACTGAAGCTCTTCTAAATGTTTGCAATTTGTTCGAAGAATATGAATTGAGAATGAACGCATTTGAAACTGCGAAGCTACTTCTTGCAGAAATAATTTTTTTTCTCAATTTCATAAAATGAAAATTTAATATTTCGTTATCAGAGTTATTTATGCTTCTGTACGTTTTCCATCGAATAGCACGATTTATGAAAAACAACTCTTTCCATCATTGTTGATTATTGTCCTCCCAACTGTTGATGCTAATCTTGAATAATTTAGTATCATTCAGACTGTCAGTTAGAAATACAGAAGACCTTGATTAGGAAAAATTTAAATGCAAGCACTCTGTCTTTAAATTTGTTGAAAATTTTAACGTGACTGATTACTTAAAATATTTGTTGGATTACTAACTGGTTTTCTAAAACTTAAAAATATTAGAAAAATGTCCGCAAGGGAGTTTAAATTTTAAAACAAATAAAATTTTATCTGAAAACTTCAAAAACAAAGTATATAAACCCAAGACATTAAAATTTAAATTTTACCAGGAAGGAGGAGCTACGTTACCCTTATCTTTACTTATTTAGACTTTCCTAAAGATAATATGAAAGCACTTTTTGAATCCGATAATCTTTTGTATCCTATTCTGCAGTTTATACAAGTTTTTTATATTAATGCCGATAATTTCATTTATATCTATCTATCATCTCTCAAGTAAAATGTTAAATTTTATTTTGGGGGCAGGATACCGAAAAGCTTGAGCCCTTTTGCTTATCTGCATAAAAATAAACATGCAGTAATTTTAATTCCGGCTTTTTAAATTAGTGTTCAAGACGAGAGTACTTTCACTAGTGTTCATAATTTATTTGTTTAAGCACAGAACAACAGTATTTTCACGTTTCATGAATCACGATTTTTCCCAGTTGTGGCACTATATAATTAAATAAATGTGTAACATTTCAGAAAGGACTTGCAGGGAGATCTTTGAAACATTATTCGGAGGGAGAGAAGAAAGATTTATCTTAGATTCATTACCATTATTACTGCCATAAACGAAATAAAATTTGAAAACTTTTTGAGAAAACTGAGGTTATTAACTCTTGTGGTAACGCAGGCAGAAAAGCCAGGAATCGTTGACCGAAAACATCAGATTTTTTTTTTTCCTTCAAGGCCAGGAATGCCTCATTGATTACGGAAGCTGAAGCTTAAGTCACGTGTGCCGAAGGGAATATTTTTTAACACTGGTTGTAACCGGTTAGAAGAAAAATTCTTCGTTTCATCGTCTAACTAGAAAGCAATTTTTCACGTTTCAAGAAGTTGCCAATATTAAAAGCCTAAATTAATGTTTTTAAGGAAGCTAGAGAAGAAAAATAATGGGTGTTTACTTCAAAGCATTCGGTAATAATTTTTAAGATGAAACTATTTTCTGAATGGCTATGTTTTAAAACTAGTGATATTTTATATTTGAGCCATTATAATAATCAGAAGACAAGTATTAGAAATGAATCAGTTGCTTGAAAATGAAAGCTACTTTCAGCAGAAATAACAGAACTTAACAATTTATTCCCAAGCTATTGTAATAATGCATTAAAATATCAATAGAATCTGTGAGAGCGATTTTTTTCTGTATTCCTTCGAGACTATAAAATTAATATTTATTATAAGTATAAAACTTTTGCAGGAATTAAGGTTTAGCGTTTTAAATAAAGATTTATGTTTTATGCAATTAAAAAAATATTTATATAAAATTATAGTGAAAAGAATATTTTTTTCAGTTACGATTTTTTTTTCAACAGTCTTCCCTTCACAATTCTTTTCAGCGTGACTGTTTTAATTGAAGAATAATTAATGACAACTAATAATTCTTAAACTCATTAATTTTTTCTAGCAAGTAAAAAGTTACTCTTTGATGCATCTCTAGTTAACATAAAATTTCATTTTTTTTTCATACAGATAACCGTATTTTTCAATTAAACGACATAATATTTTTTCGACACTTTCCCCGTCGGCAAAGCATTCTATTATCAGGTGTAATATTTTGCAAAAACTGAAAATTCTCTAATTGCAATTTTATAATTTATTATTACGATATTTAAATTTTAATTTCGTTTAATTGTTACATGTTTTTGATGAAATTAACACATACTTCATACACATATTTATCATCTAACAGAGGAAAAAATAAATTAACAACACTTAACAAACTAGAAAAAATAAAAAATACATTAATATCTTAGTTGCATTTGAAATTTTATTATATAATTTATATCTTACTTAACATTAACAGAAATTGAGTTAGACTTCTAGAAAGGATCACAATTTTTAAAACTGTACCCACTTTCGTATAAATGAGAGAAAAGATCAAAAAGTCAGGTAACAGTATTTTGATGTGATTTCATAAAACGGCCGATATAAAAAAGGCACTTACTTGCTTTTATGAGACGCTCACGAAAAAATGAAACTTACAATTGGTATGATTACCCAGTATTCAAGCGACACGATTACCGAAATCGTTGAAGAACTTCAATTGAAGATATGCCTACTCACCTAACAGAAAAGATCCTTCTGCTTCAAGTCGATGTGAAGGTGTGTGGGCCACACGTCAAGCAGTCGTAGAGTATTCGAAATCCGGAAGTATGACCTGACCTTGCTTTATACTTCGCCTAAAGCAGGTTGGATGCTGAATCTGCCACCCCTCCCACCATACCGCTGGAGTTGGGTTGCGGTATCTTCAACGAACCATCTCGGTCATTGGCCCCGTCGGGGTCAGGTAAGCCCCCTCCGGCTGCCTCGTGACCTCCAGTCTTTCCTTCACCTTGAGCAAGGATGGGCTGGCTGCATGAATCCAGGGAAAGCCAGCTGGTAGGTAGGTATTTTTTTCGGAAGCACTATAGCCCACATTTCGGAGGGTGTTTATTTCGAAATAGATGTCAGCTACTTTTCATTCTGTTTATTTACTTATTTATTTTCATGACAGACGTCACTTTTCAAAAATATGGCGGCGCGTTCGAAGTTTTCAACTCTTAGTGACAATCCGAAGGGAGGAAGATTGAATAATGCCTTTTTTACTTTTTATTTTTCGATTCCCCTCTCGTATTATGTCTAGCCTACTTGACGCCTTGTCCGTCATTTTTTTTTTTTTTTTTTTTTTTTTTTTTTGGCTGTTCATGTTATTATTCTCTCAATTTTCTTATTTTTTAACACTTTCTGAGCTTGTTTACGCTTTCTTGCCTTTCGTCTATCTCGGAAACTGATTAAGTGAAAGACCTTATTTTCATTTGGTTTTTGCTTTGTACTTTCCATCGTGATTATAGGAAAACAGAGCATGCTTTAACGAGGAATATTTTTGAATCGCCGTAAAAAGAAAGGGCATCTTGCGTTTGAATAGCTTTCTTGGTGAATCAAATGAAAAAAAGGAAAACCCCTGAAACCGTAAGGAATAAGCCCTTCTCGTGGAGTACTTCCGGAAGTTAATTAATATATTTCGGATTTCTAAACTTTTGTTTCTCCTATCTTTTCATTACAAAATAATTAATATTAAAAATATCTTATAAATAACTGATTACTGTTCCTCAAAAATAAATAAGCAACTAAAATGGCAATAAAAATTCAAAACAGAACTGTTTATGAAATTTATGTTGAATATTTTTTCAGAGCCAATATATATTCCAAACCTAAAGAATATTTGTTTTTAAAATAACACCTTACTTCATTAAATGTATTACGACAGTAAGTGGTTCGAATGCGTGGAATCAATTACTGCTTCTTTTTTAGAAAAGTTTTTTTTTTTTTTTTTTTTTCCCCTTTCTATACTCCCGAACGAATTAAATTTTAAAACCCTAGATAAGTCAGATCAGAATATTTTTGCCTTTATGATGTCTTTTTTTTTTTTTTTTCCCATATCATACTTTCATTTATAAAATTGCTATTTTGATATGGGGGACGATACTTATATAACGCTTGCAGTGTTTACTTACATGTCTGTGCTACTTATTTATGCGATTAAATTATGTAAAAACATTATATATCTAATGTTAATTACTTTAAGTACTTCCCTTTACGATTCTCTAATTATCTTTATATAAAGTTTCGTTACTCTGCTGCCAATTGTTATAATAAACAGGAGATAATTTTAATATATGGCTTATTTTCTGTGTGGTCGACAATATATTAGAGAAAGGAAAGAAAAAAAAAATGCACATAATTTGAAAATTCTAATTTACATGTTTTAAACTCTTTTAAATCACCTTTATTTAAGTCATTTTTATGAACTTTAATGAATCTTAACTTGAAAGTATCTAACGTTCATTCAGTTCACTTTAAACTAATGCTCATATTTTCAGTCGCTTTCAATTATTAAACTAGCTTTTCTTGCTCTGTAATTTTATAATATTTTACTTACATATCTTTTAGCAAAATGAAAATCGAATGCATGTGATTTTATTACTAAATCATGTTGAATTTCTTGTTATTGTAAAAATGCTTTCAATATAAATCGTGATTCAAATTTTGTAACGCTATTTACAGCATCCAATATATAAACGTAGCGATTCGAAAGGAAGTTAGTTTGAGTATGGAGAAGCACACAAAGGACTATCTGCCTTGGAGAATGCTTTCATGTAAGGCTTTCTAAAGGAAACTGGATCGTATTCACGGTACATACTAAGCAAACCACAAAATCCAAACCGTTCTGACTGGAATCGACCCAACTTTCAACTTTCTCAAACCCCTCGGATAATGGTTGGGCCACTCAGTTCGAAAGGAAATACACCTAGTTAAGAAAAGAATGAATTAAATCTTGTTTGAAAGGAAAGGAAATATTAAAATCAGCTCTAATTTGCTTTTTGATTAATTCATATTATTTTGCAATGAGAAATCTGCTGAAGATGTGCACTTTTGTTAGGAATTACATTTAAGTGCAGAGGCGTATGGTTATTATTAAGAGGTAACACTAGGCAAGAAACAACCCAATAATTAAACATGAGCCACAAAAATTTAAAAGATAAATAAGTAACTTTTAAATTTGTGAGATTCATGTTAATTTTAAGAGGAAAAAAAAAGATTCATATCTAACCAGTGTTGATATTAAATTCTTCAGAGCACGGAGCGAACTAAAATTGCAGTGATCTCTTTCAGATTGTTTTTGATTACTCTCACTTTCAAAAGCATTAATTGCAAACGTAAACGGTGATCAGCTGAGTGCGTCCATGCCATATACATTTTTTTCTTGTTGCCTTTCTTTTTAATTCGGTATTTTTTCTTTTTGCCTTTCTGAATCATATTAAACAAGATGCTCTGATACTATCGTTAACGCTAGAAATGATAACAAAAGTAACAACAGATAATAATGAAGATAATAACTAAAATAGGTAACTCATATCTTAAACTTCGTTCATTTCATAATATTTTAAAACTAAAATCCAAACAGTTTGCACATTTCAAATCATGAAATCAAATTATAATGATAAGGTTTATGACATCCAATTGATTGTAGTATTAGACTCTTTAAAGTATATAAAGAGTATCCTTTTAAGTATATAAAAATAACATCTTACCTGTTTCAGAAAACGAATGTCTTAAAACATAGAATTCCATTTTAAACTTTCTTGCAAATCGTTGCCATACTCCACTCCAAAACAAACAAAAAAATTAAATTGAACATTTTGACATTTTTCAGAGTTTTTAGATATCGAATGAGCATTTTTTTTGTGTTAATAGTTCGTGTAAATTTTGTGAATAAACATGCTAGGAAAAATAAATAAATAAATAAAATAATGAATTAAATAAATAAATAAATAAAATAAAATAAATAAATAAATAAATAAATAAAAAATAAATTAACCAAGAGTTTTAAGCCTTTTCTAACCAAGCGATAGCAATTTTTTTTCAAATTCGAAGTGCAAGATTGCTAAGTTTGGCGCAATTACAACTGACGACAGAAACATGAACAAATTTTTATATGTTCATTAATTTGAATCCCTATATAAATTGTATAGCAATGTAATGTTCATTTAGTTCATTTTAATCTAATGTTCATATTTTCAGTCTCTTTCATTTAATAAACCAGCTGTTCTTGCTTTGTAATTTGATTATGTAAAAAGGTATGGCAACACTTAATATTCTGTATAAACAGAGATAAGTTGACTGGGCCATGACGCACACATTTTTTTGCCTTTTCTAATATAAAATATCACAAATTCTGTATTCCTTTTTACCTTTCTCAACAATATTAACCTTATTTATTTATTTATTTTTAAATTTCATTTATTTAAAGAAGAAAAACAGACAGAGCAGCTTAAAATGATTTGTTCTTTGAAGAAAATAATTTGAGTCATCTTCTTTAGAAAAGCACAGAGATCTGTTCTGAAATGAATGCCAACCCGAAGTCAGGTTTGTCTAATTTTGAGCTTCATGTCTCAACTTGAACTGATTTTAAATGGCCGACAGGCATAATTTAAAGAATTAATGCTGAAAAAGGGCCTTTCGAATAGTTTAAATATATTCTTTTTAATTAAACGATTTATCTTTTCATTTTTAGAAGCCGTTTATGAAAATTATAGAGTAAATTTTTCTCAATAATTTACATTCCTTATTTTTTTTTCCTTTTTTTAAATCTTTCTTAAAATTTCAAAATCGCGTTTGTTGTTTTGCTAATTATGTTACATATCGTGTTTCGTAGTGTGAAATTTTCGTAATATCACATCTTAATTTATCATATTATTAAACTGAACAACTGTTAATAACCCTGTTATAAGTGTTTTACCTGAATAAAAAGAGTAACATTAAGTAGAATTGGATCTAATAGTTTTCTTACGTTGGAGGCTGCTTGGCGTCAGAATTGCAAGCGTTATGTACAAGTAAATAGGGAAACTTATCATTTGTATTTTAGGAGCATTTTATGCTACGTCATCAATGCAGATCAGTCTCAGTTATCGTATTAAAGATAGCAATCACAAGTTGAGAGTTTTGCCTTTTGCCCGACTGTGAATCCCTTTTTCCGCTTCAGGACAAATTCTTTGAAGTGATTCATAATACATGATTCGTAATTTATTACTTCAATTAAACTGTTATTGTTGCAGAAATTTTGACGAAGTTTCTGTAGTAATATGATTAGATATCGTATTAATTTTGATTAATAGTTTGAGAAATTATAAATGACTCAATAGCGTTTTCTGAAAATTTCTATATTATATAAAAAGTTCATTAAAGTGATAAAATATATTAAATTTTCAAAATTTATGAAAATATATTAAAATATAAAATAGTTCGGATTTGAATTTTAAATGTAAATATCTCAGAAATGGTTTGATTCGTAAGCTTATATTTCATTTTATTTATTCGTTAATTAAAATTAATAATATTTTTATATTTTAAATAATAAATATTAAAAATTTAATATTTTTTATCTTTTAAACAAAATTTATATCATGCTAAAAAAATTAATTGAGTTTTATTTAACATAATCCCTACTGCATACCCTAATATTATTGTTTAATTTATTTACAAAATGTTGCTTTTGCTTTTAATATGATATAAATTTAAAATTGTAATTATTATGGTAGCTTGAACTATGATACGAGTTATCAGAGATGCGTAATTTTCATATTAAACAATGGTATCTTTCTTAAAAATAAAAACGTCAAAAAGGAAAATTTCGATGTTATTGGAAACAAATGAATAAATCTGTGAAAAAATACCAAAAAGCAGTGCTTCTTGAACATACAATAATCAGATAAAATACTGCAATAATATGGAAGAAACTAATTGAGTTATCTTCCTTGAATATTTGTTTTCTATTTGTAACTACGATGTTAAATATTTCAAAATATCTATCAATCTTTTTGAGACACTGATCGCTTTTTCCGTCGGTCGCCTTTCTGTTGAGTTTTGAGCAATTTCCGAAACATATAACAAAGTTTAAAATACATGCATAACGCTTTCAGAGTTTTACGGATCCTTTCTTTAGTTTTACGGATTTGTTATGCTTTCTTGCAGGATTTACAATTCACTTGGTATATCTGTCACGCGGTATGAGTGAGACTCTATCACAGCCTCTCTCTCGTATTTCGCTAAAGCAGAAATTTCCTCTTTTTGTGAGGTTTTCCAATATGAAGTGGTCTGAGGTTTCTCCGTTTCATTGATTTACATACTTGACCTTTCACCGTGATTTCCATTCTCGTTAGTTTATTACTTTTGTTAGTTAATGCGCTCCCATGTACTAATATGTGTTGCCTGAATTCTCGACATTCTCTTGCTGGAAAGTTGTGATACTTCTTTAATATATTGTTTTCCATGACATAGTTTTCGTGTATTTTTTATAAGAATGAATAGATTCTTAAATTTCAAGGTTCCATTGTTTAATTTCAAAAAATAATTTAATAGAGATATGAAAAATGAAGTGAGAATAAATAATAAAATAATCTACGTATTTTCGCATAAAAAGTGATAAGTTTTATTCTACGTGGGCTGTAATAATTTCGGTAATTTTCTCAAATTTCAATAACTATTAGTCATCGAGCACTGTAATCCTCGTTTTCTATTTTAACAATTGGAGATAGAATTATTTTTATGATTTTATTACATAGGGAAAGTAAAGTGTAGCCAGTTTTCTTCAGAATGTTCTCCTCCCTAGGTAATTCTAAAGAAGATTCTTTCTTTCCATTGCCAATATGCTTATTATTTGTCATGTTACTTAAAGTACGAAAAATAATAAATAATTAATGGATACTAAGACGTGTGTGTCTCTGCCTGTCAGTTATTACGACATTTATTAGCACTAGTGGAGGCATCCTCTTAAAGCGTAAAAGTTTCAACTCAAATAGAATTTATCAGCGTTAATGAAACACAGCAAGTAAAATAACACGTCCTTAAAGAGTATGAAGACAGACAGTCGTCTCCAAAACACAGTGACCTACAATAGTACCATTCATCGAAATTTATGCAGCGTAAAGGAAGTCATTATATTACTCTTTTCTTACTTATTTTTTACCAATTCCTCATTTTTCATAACGCCTTTGCGTGCGTGTCGGCAATGATGACAGCTGAGAACATCATGCAGATAGATTGAGAGACAGTTCCGTATTAACGCAACCCACCCATACGCTAGTCATCGATCTGGATACCAAAAAAAAAAAAAAAAAAAAAAAAAAAAAAAAAAAAAAAAATCTGCTGAAGAATCATCTGCATAATTTCGACCTCATTTCGTCGAATTTTACTTACGCCTTCAGACAACATTCTAATAATGGAGTACTAGGGTTCTGTGTCAATCCTGGAAGAAGCTGCGTAATGTACTCTGACCTAACTGCGGTTGAGGCTTCTTCTACAGCTGTAGCAATAGGAAGTGTGACCTCAGAGCTGGAAGGATTATAGTTTGCATCGAAAGCTTCTTCCGACACTTCTAGGTCTACCTGTGAGATAATTAGATAAATGACAGCATCAAAGATGTAAAATTATGCTTTCAGATATCTTGAACAAGAACGGATAAGGAACTTAAAGTTCAGAAAATTATTCCAGAAGGTGTCATATTACATTCATGAATGAAATTTTGCAACATGTAAATGAGGATAGAGATTTTTAGCAATGAAAAAGAACTCAGATATCCAGTTTTGTCTTAGTTTTATTATGCTAGAAATTGCTAAATTTAACAAACATTTTTAACAAACTTTAAAAAGAGCTGGATTTAATTTATTGAAGTAAAAGAAACAACAATGATTTAAAATTTTAAGGAAGATTCGATAATACGATATAACGTCCATTAAACAAACTTCGAAAATTCAAAATTTTAGTTAAATCGAACCGAAGATGAAACATATTAAAAATTCGTGGTAAATCTTCTCAACATGCTGAACTTTTTTAACTCAAAAAAATCGATAACTGAACAGCTTTTGATCAGATTGTCCTAAACATCCTCTATAGAATTCTTAAATTCGAAATTTGTTTTACTTCTGTGCTTTTGTGCTTTTTTGAATCAGTCAGAACCTAATCATAACCATTCACATTTGCTTGGAAGTGATCCAGCTCTTTGATATTTTACATTTTTATTCTAGGTTTTGAAACATTTTTATATACGTCACACAACAACGTCAGCGTTTACTCACGATCGAACGTTTATTCACGATTATTACGTCCCGTTTACTCATAGATCGAAGAGTCCTCTCACTTCAGTTTTGAACATGATTTACATTACAGGATGTTAGAATTTCTGCTTGCTCTAAATATTTATTAACCAGCTGTTATATGTTTTAAATACACGAGCATCAGAAATATTTCTTTTAAAGTCAATCTTCAATACATGATAGTAGTGTTGCTTTTATACATTTCAGAACTAAACTAATCTGAAAAAATATTTTTAAATCAAGAATAGAGTAGACATATGATATTCTCATGCTCCCTGATGTCATAGCAGAAATTTATGGTAACGCTTTTTTATTTTGTTGATGTTTCAATATTTCTTACGTATCTGTCCATGCAAATGTTTCTCAAAACTAGCAATTTTTACCAAAGAAATATTACACACATATATAAAAAACTTAAATACAAAATAATAACTTGCTACAAACAAAAATTAACTTCAAAAACCTAATGCTAATCACGCGTTGTAAGCTGCAATAATTAAGTGGTAATGATCATTAAAATTAAGACAAAATCAAAGATTCAAATATCATATTTAGTTTCGCAAAGCAGGAAATGAAATGCCATGTAAACTGCAAAATTGCAAAAAGTGTAAATAGTTACCGTATCAATTGACACGATACAGAAAACTGTAAAAATCAAAATTTTGTGGAAAATTTACTTTTATTATAATTTTAAAATAAAAAAAAAAAAAACGAGAGCAGTTCCAAAATTACCAGATACACCAAAGCGTTATTAAAAGAAATTCGAATAAATTATCTCTTCAAATGCATGAAAAATGCAAAAAATAAAATCAAATGGATTTTGCACTGTTCGATCCATCTTCATCAAGGGGTTTGGGTATCGAGAAATGTCAAAGTGAATGGTCTGTTTCTGAGCTAACAAATTCGCAATTCAGAAAATTAAATAAACTACAGGAAATAATATAATGAAACCAAACTGTGCGTTTACTAACGCAGCCCCGACATTCTGAAATCGAAGAAGAATTTTGCTTGAATTTAATTAAAATAATGAAACAAACGAAAAAAAGGATCTGAAGTTAAATATATAAAAATATGTAGTTTGAAGGTTAATTTAAAATTAAAAAATCTGATATGTACACCACATGAGTTCCTTGTACGGAATATTAAATTTCATTTAAACTTATTGGATTGAATTAAATCTACTTCGTCAAAAGTGCATAAACCACAATAGAATAAATGCACTCTTTAAAATTCTCTGTATTTGTTTACCATAGCGACACTCTGGCGTTAAGTTCACTTAACAGCATTATATTTCGTTCATATTATAACTCAGAATGCGCAAAATTCATATCACTTGAAGAATTATCTAATAATTGCCACATGTTCTAAAACAGTTTTTTTCAAAGACGATTCAGTATTTCTCATTCAATTAATTCAGTCCTCACTTCAGGGCTAAAATATATAAAAACTCATAATATCTATATAAAAAATTACGAAGTAAATCTTAAACACTTATTTCCTCGAAAAAATTCCGGAAAGAATTAAGCATGACTTAATTCGCAATAATAAATGAAGGCGTTATCTTTGTTGTTGTGAAGCTTAGTCTCTATAGATCGGCAAGAAATCTACTATTCTGCTGTTTCAAATGTAAACAAGCATGTCCGCCATATTATTTAAAAATTAGGCTTAACCGCACTTAAACAGCTTTTAAATTGTTGATAATTCTACAAATATTGCTTCCAGAATTACGAAAGGCATAAAAACCTTAATCGGAAGATAAGAACAACATAATTCAATCATTTTTATGTTGTTCTTGAAAAAAATGCACAAATTACAGACATACGTATAAAATTAAAGAAACTGAAATTACTGAGCCGGGTTTTATATACGTTTGGTGCAGCCGATTGCATTCAAAAATACGAGGTGCACATCTACATGTTATAGCAGTCCTATATGCAAAATTTCAACGTTCTGAGGGTACTCGTTTTTGAGTTATACGAGATACGTACGTACGTACGTACAGACACCACGAAAAGTTATCTTCAGAATTCATTTTAAAGCAGTTTATAATTTTTTTGGAGGTAAAGAGTCTTTTATTCTGTCCTTACGCACAGATGTCAAGCGAAAACATCGTTAAATTGCATTCGATAGCGGTCAAAATGGATATTTTCGATGAAATATGCTGCCTGAAACTTTTCGCGACTACAATACTTCCTTTTTACTTCGTACAAGGAAGTAAAAATGAATATTTTAAAATAAAAAATGAATAATAATGTGTTTGGAAATACAAAGCTGTATTTTTAAAAAATAATATAAGTAATTTTTAATAGTACGTTTATCTTGGTTCATTTGATTAAGGCAAAGCATGCGAGACTGCCTAAGGGGAGAGATGTCTTGTATCTACTTTATACAAAATGGAAATCCATGAAAACGTCCATCCAGACAGTTCGTTCACTTGGAATCGAACTTAGGTCTAACTACTGTGCTGAGCTTCTTTAACACTTCGATGCCGAGTAGAACATAGTAAACTATAATCAAGGAACTAATATTTCGTATTGACAATAATAAATTAATGTATAATAATACTAAAATACTAAATTTAATTTACATGAGCATGAAAAGTGCAAACAAATCATGTAAATTAAGAAAAAGATTTTGAGTTATAAATCTAATAATTAAAAAGTATTCGAAAACAGGAATAAATCTGTAAAAATAATATACAGTAAGACCCCGCTTAACGCGGGGGATACGTTCCATCGAAGTAGAGCGTAATGCGAAACAGCGCTAAGCGAGGCTATCTTAACATGTAAATAATGGGGTTAGGGGAAGACGGATAAAAAATGGTTAGGCATTAAATTTAATAATGTTTTTTTAATAAAAATAAAATCAAACATTTATTTCTTACAAAAATAAAAACAATATAAACGCATATACTTTTAAAAACAAATAAAATTCTCAGTCAGATCATTCAGTCTATTCTGGGTTTCCAATTTTCTGCCTTTTTGTCAAGAAGGCATTATGATAGATTGGCTTAATGGCATATTGCGTTCAATTTCGTCGTCAATCCATATAGACAGTCGTTTTTCCATCTCCTCTATAATGTTATTTCTAGAACGGGTAATTCTAGTTGCAGAGCTTGACGTAGTTGCAGTTGCCGACGACAGTATTTTTTCTTTATTCTTAAGAATTGTCCTTATTGTTGAAGTTGCCAAAATCAATGCAGCACTAATTTGAAATTGACGTTCACCAAAATCTAATCTTCTAATCACTTGCATTTGAGTTTCCAGTGAAATGCTTTTTCTGGTTGCTTTCTTTTCTTGTTTTTTATTATCACCCATGATAAAAACTAAAGATCATAATATTTGTCACTGTATTAATCGTTATAGTATTATACAAATTTTGTTTCGGATATGTTATTTGGAAACCTAGCGCTGCGCACAATTTCGGAGAATCCCCGGGTTGAAATAAAAGAGCGCTAAACCGAAACAGCGCTAAACGAAACAGCGTTAAGCGGGGTCTTACTGTAACCCTAACATATGCAAATTGTTAGGGTTGAATTATTTGTACATATTTATTTTAGTGACTAAGTATTAATCATTTAGTGTTAATCGACCTAAAATTTTTAATAATGTTCAAGCCAACATACTATATATTTAGTAAATATAAATACATTTAATGCAGTTAGATATAGAAGAGTTAAAATGTTTTTACCTTAAAAGTGGAATGAATTCTTGATCCAGGAATTCCTCCATGCACAAACAAATTAGCGAGCAAAGTTCTTAGTAAATAATAAATGGAAGCGGAAAAACTTTAATTTAACAAATGTGTGTGCGTAAAATAAGAATACGTAAAGCAAAGTTTTAATTTTAATTTGCAATAGTCCATTTTATTCTTCATTTTACTTTGTGTCCTTCCTTTCTTTAAAAATAGTAACTATTTATAACATATTAATCTAAACTTTTGAATCTGGGAAAGCTTCGGTTACCGCATATGCGGGCAATATGATCATCGTTTGCCTGCATGCCCGGAAGAATTATCACCCGGACTCATACGATGGGCTCTTAGATTGCAAGAAATTAAAGTAGATGATGAGAAAAGCAAGATGAAACGTGCAATGTTAAAATCAAAATTTTGGACTCTCTAGAAACAGTTATAGCAAAACTACAAACAGACTCGGAATTTTAAAATATTTATGTGTCTTTGAAAGTTCCCGACCACTTTGAACACTATGATATGAAGGATATTTGAAACACAGCTGCAAATTAAGAAATCATTGCACACGATTTGTTTTATTCCTAGTAACAAATAGTAATGATGAATTAAAACCGGTTATACAAGCACGTTTAAGATTAAGTATTCTACGGGAATTGCATGGGGCCATAATTTCAGGCCCTCTGGGAGTAATAAAAACAGTCCTGAAAATAAAGGAAGCTGTTTACTTTCCACGGCTACAAAATTTGTAAATTACTCATAGTGAAAAAATAAAAACAGGTATTTGATCGTGATCGCTGATCATTTCTCAGCGTGAGATGAGGTAATACCTCTCAAAAGAGCTTCCGCTAAAACTGATGCAGTTTAATTTCTAAATGAATTTATATTAAAGTGTGGAGCTTCAGTTAAAATAATCTCAGACAATGGAAAACAATTTACACTTTTGCGGATACGTCTACAGGTCTTGACATAAAAACATTTTAAGATGTTCCTTAACGACTACAGTCGAATACTGCAAAGAAGTTGAATGCAAATTTAGTTGAAATTATCCGAAATTATGTAAGAAATTACTACCAACATCGGGATGACTACGCAAGTGAACTCATATTTGCTTTGAGATCGGCCAGACATGATGCAACTGTAGAAACCGCCTGCATTATTTCTTGGCAGAAAATTAATTACGACCTCGAAATTTTTCGATTTAAAAGAGGTCTACAGAATTTAAGATGGCAGACATTCAGAAATTAATGGAGGAGGCAAATAGAAATTCTAATATGGCTTGAGAGGAAAATATTATTGTCACAAGAACAGGAAGGAAGGAGATCAAGTCAGGGGGAAGGAGATAATTTTAAGATGGAAAATAAAGTCTTGAAAATTAAGCATTCCCTTTCTCGTGCACTAGAAAGAAAAGTTGGGAAGTTCTGCAGTAAGTTCGAAGACCCATTTTTAATTGCGCGGATTAGGGAAGCAGTGTGTTTCTGAAAGATCAGAGTGGTGAACATACGAAAGCAAATGCAGACGAGATCAGGCGCTATTATGAGCGAGCTGATATGTCATTGTTAAGAGAAGCTTTGCAAGAATCACCTATTGTGATCGATGGAAGGCCATCCAGGAATGCGGTGGACACAGCGTCAACATCCAGACAAGATCCGAAAGGAAAACAAAAAGCAGAAGATCGACGAGCCTTCATACAACAAAGCTACTGAGAAAGCGGGGCCATGAAGAAAGAAAAGAACATGGAATTTACCTAGAAGTTAAAGAAAAGTACAAAAACTCTCAGATGCTCAGACCAGCCTAAGCAGAGACTGTTGGGATGTCCACAAACGAGAAGCCCAGCTACGAATGAAACTTACAGTTACAGAGAAATTCAGGTCAGCAAAGCCAGAACCTACGCTGGAGTCGAAGGAGCCAAAGCAGCAGTCTGAGCTTTAGAAAAACCAGAGGAGATCTCCGACGAAGGTTCCAGACCAACGAAAGGAGATCTTCAATGAACCAGAGCAGATCTCCGTCTATGAAAAAGAACCAGACCAGCAGTCGAAGTTCCAGACCATCCAGAGGAGATCTCCGACGAAGCATAAATTAACCAAGAAGTGGCCTGCTATGCCGGAGTTTCCGTAGCCAACCCCTCCCTTCTGTAAGGAGGTGTTGCCGTAGCCCTAGCGGAAACCTGTATATATGAGGGATCGGCCACAGAAACGCAAGCGACCAGTGGAGGAGCAGAGGAATCAGCAGCTGAGTAGGAAAATCAGTATTTATCACATCAGTGCTTTAACATCTTAAGAGAAATTTCTTTGGAAATGAATGCAAGATTTCCACAGAAACAAAGATAATGTTAAACGTTATTTTATTTATAATTTATTTTAGGTTTTTAGTGTAACGATTGTTATATTTTCTTTAGTTTCGCTTTGGCAAGGACATCCTAATTTTAATCAGCAAGATATTTTTCAGTTCAGTTATGTATCTATCTTGAAAGATATTTATTTTAAGGGTTGAACATGATTTTGTGATTGAATGAGATTGTAATGAGTAAAATTTTGGAAGGATTGCAGAATAGATATTAACAGTTTCTGTGCTTTGTGATGTGAAGCTGAAACTGAGAAACTTTTGGAATGTAAATGAATTTCAATGTTTTCCATGAAGTATGTCATGTCATCTGTTTGAAAATGGTAAGTGTTCTGGTGTGTGTGTGTGGTAAATTTAAAGTACCAGCTAGGAAATGATAATGACTTGAATTAAAATAAACGCTATCATAGTGTTATTGAGTTTACTTAAAAGTTAGGCTGTCCGGCCAACCCTTATAGATTTAATAAAAACTGAGCTTAGAAGATTAGGTATGCAAATAGGATGTTGTTGGGGTAGGATTAACAATTTATATTAACAATGTAGGAGTTTGGTTTACAGATAGTTGTTGAAACTTTGCATGATTTTACATGCACTTTCGCGCATTACAGTGCTGGAGAGCAGGGTAGAGAATTTGAATTTATACGATGCAAACTATTAAATGGTTTTATAAAATTGTAAAGAGTAAGTTAAAACGCAATAACTGTAAAATTATCGACAATTTAAAAGTTCAAATGGCACTAGGCCTAACGAATCTGCCATTTGTTTATATTTGAAACTCTTAGTAGAATAGAGAATTAATTCAGCTGGTCCAGCACTTCAGTGCCTTTTTGGCCAGCGGTAGCCAAAGTTATCTTTCAATTTTGTGCACCGAAAACTTTGTCTACGTTGGTGAAATTGCTTGTTTTCCCTTAGAGACTTTAATTATAGCTGCAAAAATTGTTTGCTAACTGTTTTTAACTGTATTTGATGTTTTAGATTGTTGTGTATTTTACAATTTTTAATGAAGATCTTTTGAATTTTTATGTAGCCTTGCCGCGGAGTGCGATCTGAATTGATTGAATGAGAAATATATTTCTGATGAAATTTGAGGAAATAAATATAATCAAGTGCAGTAAAAAAATTGTATATAATTTAATAGGCTGTACAAGCAAATCCTGTGACGTCCACATGAGATTTTTTTCAAAACGGATTGTAAAATGGATTCAAAAGGGATTTTTCTCTGCTATTTATACATAGGTACGTACGTATGTATCTCACATAATTTAGAAACGATTAGTCGTAGAACGTTGAAATTTTGAATATGGAATGCTATAAAATTTAATACTGAACTTCTCTTTTTCATTGCAATAGGCATTACCGAACGTGTAATATATATATATATATATATATTTAAGTGAATTTAAGATCATACAACATTATATATATACGAGTATATATACCCAGCCCCTTAGCCGGTCTTTATTTTCGTAATTGTTGGTCGTAGTCATATACTTCCAAATACACAAATGTTTTAAATAACAAAAATATTCAAGCTTTGGCAATGTCAAATTTTAAAAAAATTTCAACAAATAACGAAATCTAACTTTAAGTGCAGTCTCCAGTTTCATATGCTTATGTTTCGAAAATTTTATACTAGTTATGAAAAATAACATAAGAGGAAATTTGACTCCCATATGACAAAAACTGACCGGGATATTTAATTTCAAAATTTGCAGTTTCAGATGCCATTTTCAATTTGCCTTGAGGAATCGGTTATTCAATTTAGAACAATTCGGAGAATTGAAGCAGAGAAAAAAATGTGTATAGTTTAACAGGCCGAACGAGGAAATCATGTGATTTCTACATCAGAATTTTTCCCTCTCGTTCTTTAGCATATTGTTGCGTGCGTACGGGTTCGTTATGAAATGAATGCACAAGTCCGATGAAAATTGAACAAAAATGTATTATTATCACAACAGAAATTCTTAAATTTTCTCAAATTATCATGCAGTATCACTATATTTCACAGTAGTTATCTTTTAACTACTTAAATGTACAATAGAACGTAATTCAAAACAGCTAAAGAACGCTAATCCGCGAATTCGCTATAATCAACAACGGCAGTTTTCTAAACAACAACAAACTAAGCAACTACTACAAACTGAGATGTTTTCCTCCTTTTATAAGATTTTAAAATCACGCGCTAGAATTTTCCAGCATTTTCTCCAAATCAAAAAGAGATATTTATTTAACGCACGCGCTCTTGTATTTCTAATTTTTCCGGCTTAGCTTTCTTTTAATATTCGTCACGCGCTGAACTGCGCGAGAAATAAAACCATTTAATTTATAATTGAACTAACATTAGCTTTTTAAATACCAAATTCGTAACACTGCCCCCTTCCCAAGGACTGCACGTCCCGGACAGTACAATCCCTGGACAGGAAGCTAAACTTACAACTGTGGCATAAATGCAACTGAGGCATAAACATTACATTACAATATCAAACAATATAAACAATAAATGCAATAACTAACTTAAACAAATCAAATGCTATCAAATACTAAATACAAAACAAATACTAAACACAAATCAAATACTAAATGCAAATCAAATACTAAATACAAATCAACTACTAAATGCAAATCAAATAATAAATACAAATCAAATCAAATACACATTTATAAACAAAAAGGACCATGGTCTGATACTATTTACAATTATTTACATTACGTACTATGGCCATAGTAATGAGCTAACCTGTCGTAATGAACGACTTTAGGTTTAGAGTTCGAAGACTTACGAATCCGAACCACGACGTCATTCAGCCTTTTTAGGACTGTATACGGGCCATCCCAAGGTGACTGTAATTTCGGACAAAGTCCTTTCCGTCGAGTCGGATTCCACAACCACACCTTGTCTCCTTCGTGGAACTGATGTTCAGTAGCTCTTGTGTCGTAGCGGGTCTTCATCTTCTCCGTCGCCAAGTTGACTCGCTCTCGTGCAAAGTTGTGCATCACTTCAAACCGGGCCTGGAGATCTTGAATATATTCCTCAGACGATGAAGGAGCATCCGGAGGGCGGCCAAACAATAGATCACAAGGCAGACGAAGGTCACGACCGAAGAGCATCTGTGATGGAGAATAGCCGGTAGTCTCGTGGACAGCACTGCGGTAAGCCAGTAAAAAGAGTGGTAATTTCTTGTCCCAGTCCTGTTGGTTTCTGGAAACCACTAATGAGAGGTTATTGAGGATGGTTCGATTGAACCTCTCTACCATGCCGTCCGACTGGGGATACAATGGCGTCGTTTGAGTTTTGTCAATGCCGAGTAGTTTGCATAGTTCTTTGATTACTGCCGAGGCAAAATTCCTTCCCTGATCGGAATGTAACTGAAGAGGCACTCCGAACCTGGAAATCCAGTGCTGTATCATTACCTCAGTTACTGTGACAGCCTCTTGATCAGGAATAGGATAAGCTTCAGGCCACTTGGTGAAGTAATCAATGACAACGAGTATGTATTTGTTGCCATCAGCAGTTCGTGGCAGAGGTCCCAGGATGTCAAAGGCGATACGTTCAAAAGGCGCCCCTACGTTGTAACGTTGCAGCTTGCCTCGGCTGCGTCTCCTCGGTCCTTTCCGACCTGCACAGGCATCGCAAGATCGGCACCACTTTTGCACGTCATCCTTTGCATTATTCCAGTAAAAGCGCTCACGAACTCTCTGCAAGGTCTTCATTATTCCAAAGTGACCTCCAGTAGGGGTGCTATGTAACTCTTTAAGGACATCAGGAATGCGGGATCTTGGAAGTATAAGTTGCCATCGGAACGTCTTCCCATCATCCGATTCGAATTTCCGGTATAAGACGCCGTTTCGAATGTGAAGTGAATCCCAGAGTGCCCAATATTGTTTGGTTGTAGGACTACAGATAGAAATGTCCTGCCAGGTAGGTTTTCTGTTTGATGACTCCATTAAATCAATTATGGGTTTAATGTCGCGGTCTTCCAGCTGGTCTTTCCTGACTTCATCATCACTCCACGGTTCTCGATCAGCCGATGTTGATGTTGTAATTTGTCTTGCGACCGGAGTCAGCAGCTCGTATTTCGCTTCCACCCTGGAACAATATCGGCAGCTTTCTTGGCAAGGTCTTCTAGACAGGGCGTCGGCGTTTCCGTGTGATGATCCCTTACGATGACGGATAGTGATGTCATATTCTTGGAGTCTCTGTATCCACCTGGCTATTTGACCCTCAGGATTCTTGAAATTTAAAAGCCAGGTCAATGATGCATGATCGGTGCGGATCAGGAATTTTCTGCCGTATAGATAGTGATGGAACTGTTCTACAGCTTTGACTATGGCGAGCAACTCTTTCCTGGTGACACAATAATTCCTCTCCGGTTTAGACAGGCACTTGCTCCAGTATGCCACTACACGTTCTTGGCCGTCTATTTCTTGGGACAAAACAGCACCAACACTTTCATTACTCGCGTCGGTGTCGAGAATAAATGGTCGGTCAAGCTGAGGATACGTCAGGATTGGAGCAGATGTTAAAGCCTCCTTTAAGTTGTTAAATGCATCCTCGCATTCTTTTGTCCACAAGAACTTTTGGTTGCTCTCTGTCAGCTTGTGTAGGGGTCTTGCGATGGAAGTCCTTCACGAATTTCCTATAGTAGGTGCAAAGCCCTAGGAAGCTTCTCAGCTGATGGACATTTTCGGGACGTTTCCAGGATTTAACGGCTGATACCTTTTCAGGATCCGTGCGCACACCTTCTGCAGAGATGACATGTCCCAGGTAAGTCACTTCCTTTCGGAACAATTTGCATTTAGCGGGACTCAGCTTCAGATTGGCTTCTTTCAGTTTCTGAAGCACCTTCCTAAGATTTTCTAAATGTTCTTCAAAACTCTTTCCGACGATGATGATGTCGTCCATCATCATCCATGAGGCAGGCTTCGTAGGAAAGGCCTTTCAAAACAGTTTCCATAAGACGTTCGAATGTTGACGGCGCATTACACAGTCCAAACGGCATCACCTTGAATTGCCAAAGCCCTTGTCCCGTAGTAAATGCCGTCTTTTCTCAGTCTTCAGGCTGTATTTCTACCTGCCAATACCCACTCTTTAAATCAAGTGTTGAGAACCACTTGCTGCCAGAAAGAGTGTCTAGAATGTCGTCAATTCTAGGAAGAGGGTAACTGTCTTTCTTCGTAACCTCATTCAACCGGCGATAGTCGACGCAAAATCTTGTTGAGCCGTCTTTCTTTCTGACTAGGACGATGGGAGATGCCCATGGACTTACTGAAGGCTCGATGACATCGCTTTCTTCCATATCTTTTAACAGTGTTCGCACCTCTTCCTGTTTAGCAAACGGTAGACGTCTTGGATGTTGCTTGATCGGGGAATGATCGCCGGTATCTATTCTATGTTGTGTCAAACTAGTTCGACCCACGTCAGAAGACGAGCGGGAGAAAACAACTTGAAGATCTTTAATGACGCGATCGGCAGCATTCCTCTCTTTATCGTTTAATTGCGCATTCTGCAATAACTCCAATGTAATTCTCTCTGAGGACACGGATTCTTGGATGTTACTCTTTCTTTCAACGGTGGTTACTGGAGTACATGCTGCAACCACTTCACCTTTCTTAATAATTCTCCCCTTCTCAGTTACATTGGCGACTCTCACCGGGATAACCGTTCTGGATAGGTCGACGAGTGTTGAGGCTACTAGTACTCCTTTTGGGCTATTACAGTTATTGGGATATTCTATGATGCCGTAGCGGAAATTTCTGTTTTCGGCTATGGATCCAGGAAGTAAAATTTCTGTTCTTGCCGGTATTGTGATATTGTCTTGTGCTATGATTTTATGGACAGATTTAACTTCATCATTGACTCCAAATAACGCTATGTCCTCAGATGTAGAATGCGATTCGTTATTTTTAACCCTTAGCCTGTCGAGTGATTTTCTGCGAATCCCTTTAAAACTGTCGCTAGTTTTGGACCGAACTTCCCGTAAAATGTCGCGAAAATAACCCTAAACCTCTGAAAATTGTCAAGCAGTTCTTTTGTTATTTCCCATCCCTCCCAGAATTTTATTTCAATGATTTCGCTAAGTGAGATTGATTACACTAGATATTGTTCGGTAGATGTGAGCTCTCAAGAGAATTGCAAAAGGCTAGACTCTCCATGATGACCGTCTTAAGGATCAGGGTACAGCTGCGAAACTTAAAAGTTTCCTTCCCTTAAACAATCTTATCTCTACATATCTTCTCTACATATAATAAAAGAAAGAGTCTGTCTGTGTGTGTGCCTTTCGTTCGCGCTGCGCGTAAGCTAATAGACTCACGGCTACGAAATTTGGTACATAGGTACATCTACACAAGAGCCAGTGCACTTCGAAGCGATTTTTTCGAAATTCGAATTCGAATTTTTTTTATTTCATGTTTTGTGACGAAATCGTGTCATTTTGAAACCTAATGGGCTATAGGAAAGCGAGATTTTACTCTACACACTCCATTTTTACATCGTCATGAAACGTAGGCACTTAGCTCTATTACGAACTTAAAATAAATTTCGTGTTTCAATAAATCGATTAAATACGAATTTATTTAACAAAGGGAGCTTAACACTTTTTCAATGGGATTTTTTCTAAAAAAGTTTATTTTTAAATATGTACAGTTTATTTTTCTTTGATTTTTGGACACGTTAACCTTTCATCCTTGTGAATGCTTTTACAAAAAGAATTTTGGAAAAATGATAATATTTTGTATTTTTAAAAGATTTTTTAAATGAAGCTTCCGAGTACACTTCTCACATCTCACGTCTTTAAAAATGTGATTTTGGCAACAATTTTCCTGTCTTATTGTTGTTGATAGATTTTTGATGAAATCGCATCATTTTGAATAGTTTCATTCTTTTAGAAATATGGGTTTGGCAACAATTTCTCATCGTATTTCTTATGTCACTGTTTTTAAGATCTTGGTATATTTCATTTTCATTTTTATATAAATATAATATATTTTTATTGGATTTTTTTTTTTTTCTTTTTTTTTTTTCTTTCCTGATAAAGTTGTTCTGTGGAGTAAAATTCTGCGCGGAATTTTATGTTTTTTGAGTTGCTTTCATGTTATTTTTTGCTTACTTCCCTGTTTATAAGATATTGAAAAGTTTTGCATGATTTTTGTTCTACGGAAAGTTGGTTAATTTTTTAATTAGGATAATTAATATTTGTATTAAGAGATATAGCTTATTTCATTGTAATTTTTTCCCTTGAAAACATAAGATAAAATATCATTAATTATACTTTGCTTTTCAGAATTTTTTGTTTTTTGCATTCCTTTATTTTATTTATTGCTCATTTCACTGTTTTTAAGATATTGAAAAGTTTTGACTGATTTTTTTAGGAAACAAAAGTTCTTAACCTCCTTTATACCATTTGAGTTCTTAAGATTTTGCAAAGGGTATTTGGTTAATTTATTTATTAGGATAATTAATATTTGTATTAAGGGATATTGCTTATTTCATTGTAATTTTGTTATACGTAATAACTTTTTTTATGAAGTTGATCTGCAGAGTAAAATCCTACGCAGTTTTTAAATTTAACGTTTGGAGTTCCCTTCAGCCATTTTTTCGGTACATTTAAAAGCCAGACGAAGGCTCGCAGCGAAGCTGCTAGTTTTCAAATAAATTGGTTTTAAAATTTACCTGGTTATATTTTAAATTATTACGCATTTTTAACCTAAGTAACCTAAATCTGTATGTCACTGATTATCACCGGAATTTCAATGCAGACTGATTAAACTGCTATCACTAAAATTATATTCTGACAAATATCTGGTGCAACTTTCATTCTTTCTGAGATATTGCTGAAACATTTCGTATTATTTCCGATTTTCTGTAATTTTGTCATTAATTAAAAATCTTTAAAATCTTCAGCATTTTCCTAAATTCTTCAACTGCATGCAACTAATAATTATTTTAAATAATTTCTTTTTTCCTTAATTATTACGTAGTTTTAAGAGAGTAATAAGCGAAACATTTGGATGTTTTTTAAGGGTGATAATATTAATATTAAATTTGCATTTTACTTTTTCATATACATTCAAGATATTCAGAAAGGGAATTATAACTTGAAACCGTTTTCAGTGTATCATAAATTCATTGATTCAAAATAAAAATTCTTGCTTTCCTGTCCAAGAAACACTAGTAAATTTTATCTGAAATAGGAAAGATGAGACATATTAATAACAAACAAAGCAATTAATTTGGAAGTCAAAGAACAAAAATCAGCGTTATATTTTCAAATTTTAACAGGACTAGTTTCGATGGTTTTACCGAACCATCATCTTCAGCTGCAAAAGCGCAAATGAACGAGATAAGATATAATGAAAATTAGATTGTGAAAATTTGAAAATATAACGCTGATTTTTGTTGTTTGACTTCCAATTTAATGTTTGTTTGGCTTGTTGTTGTATCTTAATTAAACAAAGCAATGTTGTTACTTATTAGCTTACAATATAATTTATTCAATATGGTATTTTTGTAAAGAAAGAGTGTTGCTGTACATTTGGTAAAGTAAAAAAAAAGCATTTCATTTAATAATTATAAAAGTTATTAATTATTTAATAATTAATCATAAGAATATGAATAATTAAATATTTTTTCGGAGATATATTTTCCGGGGTTATTTTTTTCTAGGGATCCCAGCATACATTTTTGAAGCATTATTCTCTAAATAAATGTCTTGTTTGAACATAGCATTTATTGTTGACAAATCTCCAACCAAAGGAAATACCTTACTAGGGAGGATATTCAAACAAAATTTTTATTAGAATAAATATTTTCGTTATTTTAATACTACTAATAATATACAAACATTAGGTTAAGTTCACTATAGTTCAGTGAATAGGATTGCTGGATGTCGGTAGTTTGTTGTTGGCAACCGAACAGTTTAGCTGCTTGTGGTCTTTATGATTTTCCCGATGCGTAACGTGAATTCAAGCTAATTTTATTTAGAAAATTGCCCACGAAGGTGTTCTCTTAAAGCAGATAACCCATGACTTCTTAAAAACTGTAAAATATAATCTGTGGATATTTTCCGTTATACGATAACACGAAGAAAATTATTTCCTATACGAAACATATGATCAGCGCTGTTATTGCGCGCCGTTTAATTAAATGCATCCATCTTATTCCTTACAATTAATTTTCGTTTTTCAAAGAACGTTTGATTTCAGTAAAATGTACTATTTACAATGTGTCATTTTATTTTGCTCGTTTTTTATGCAAATATTCAAATTCAGATAGATATTGCGTAAGTTCAGAAAGCCAACTAGTCTCCAAGCGGTAAAGATAGCTGAGCACCGGTAAATTCTAGCGGCTGCATGGGAGGCTTAGGGGTTTTTCATAAGTACAATTGATTGTGAATTAACAGTTTGTTTCCCACAAAAAAAAAAAAAAAAAAAAACTACCCTGAAGACTTCCTTTCCCTTAGACAAATAGGTCCTATGTGCTTTATTATAATCCTAAATCTTAAGGGTATAAATCTTTTATCATAGCCGATGATGACGATAAAATATTTTCTATATGATGTGTCAAGTTAGCATAATTGTATATTTCTAACGAAAATTGTTTGGCTCATGTTACCCTATAATGAAAAAAAAGATTCAAATCGGTTTTTAGCTTAAACAGTATTTTCATTATTAATTATATCACGAATTTTATCAATAGTATTCTTAGTATTAATTGCAGGCATGTATTCAAGAATATAATATACACAAAGCTGTGTCTAATGATTACGGCTAATTTTTATATAAAATTTTATAGTATAAAAATTTAGGTTCATAGGTCAGCCATATTTGAAAGAATACTTGTGTATTATAAGAAAAGAGAGAGAGAAATTTAAGAATCAAAAAATTTACCACGAAGTAATATAAAAATGCAATAGAATACAAAAGAGTACAATACTATTTCATGTTTTGTGGATATACTTGAAGACAGAAACATGTTTCAGCTGTATTCGTTCATCGGAGAAAAACTTTTCATATGAAGCTATTTTTTTCAAATCTTTCACTATACAAGTAATACAAAAGCAGTATAGGAATTTCTTTTCTTAATACCCAACCGAAGAGCTGAGGGGACGTACAATGATTAACATACATTGGGTGCTTTGAATTATTTTGCTTTACATGCAGTTTCCTTATATATGTAAAACAAAATAAACTTTCACCCATTCCAAGATTTCAAGAACTCACAGAGAGAGAGAGAGAAATGTCTATAACAAATTTTATTGCTGTCTGACTGATTGCTTCGGAAACGTCTTCCAACTCAAGCTTTCAAGCTTCAAGCTGTTAAGATACGAACGCTTCTCAGTAAAGCCATTTGGACCGCATCTGCTTTGTTAAAGCAAACGTTTTGGGGGTAAAATCATCGGGTTTTTCAAAGAAAGCAGTCAGTGGTCCTGTTACTACCTGCTGACCTAGAGAAATTTCTCAGAAACTTTTGTTCGAGAAAAACGAGTTTTATATTTTTAAGAATTTTCGTTCTGACAGCAAGATTTTGTTATTTTTCATATATAGATGAAAAGAAACTAATTTGTTTTTAATAAAGAAGAAAAAAATTAATAAGCTTATTTAAATTTTTTACACAGCACCGAGTAAGGAGACGAAATTTAATTTTCTTTATAAATATTTTTCTCAGACAATACTTTAGTGTTTTTCAAATTACGAGAATAGTGCGTTAGTGCATGCATTTTCAAATCAGATTTATTTAATTAATATATATGGATATGCCGAAAAAGCACACTTTCTCACACATACACTGTATATTAGTACATACATAAAAATGAAATAAAATTTGAAAACAAGCAATTTAAAAACTACTGTATTGAAAAATTATTGAAAATTTGTTTTTACCTCATTTTTTTTTCGTTATATACATTTACTTCAGTTTTTTTATATGCATTTACTTAATTTTATTTTCTTATATGCATTTACTTAATTTTATTTTGTTATATGCATCTGTTAGTCTTTTTGAAAAATTTTTAGATTTTTTTGAGTATGGCAAAGGAAACGAGACCTATCAGCCGAAGGCAATGAATGTCTCCATGGACGACTTTCTAAGTAAAACGTACTCATGTTCATGTTACACATAGGGGAAATCACAAAATTCAACCAGTTCGTTTGTTTGGGTTCGAATATGAGTCGAAATAGCGATAATCAGATATCTTAGCCAGGAGGCCATTGATTGGGTTTGACAGATTTGGAAACCTAATAAATAGTATTTAATAAATATAATATTATTAAACGAATCGGATTTATATAAACCAAATAAAATTCTTATATCGAACACAACTAAAACTTGATATAACTTACACTGATAAACTAATGTGTAATAACACTGATAAATTAAAATACTAAACGGAATATACATTAATTCTACATAGATAATTTTTTGTAATCTATTTCGCTTCGAAAGTCTGGCCGCAAAATCCTGATTATATATATACCCTTATTTTAAGGTTGTCACATATCTGATGGTTTGACTTTTACCTCAAAACACAAAGAATCCACAAAATTCAGTAAAATTAATAACTTTATTTCCCTGTTGAAAATTCTCTGAATCTTTTCAAATATAAAAGCACACGCGCCAAGCAGTTTGCTTTAAATAAATGCTTGCAGCAACGAGAAGATGCGCTTTTGACAGCAACTCGTTTCGAAAATCGAAAATTTTTCTAAATGTAAGAGATTTGTCGCTTAAATTAATTTTTCATTAAACAAAAAAACAAAATAGAATCGCATATTATTAAAAGAATTTTATTGATATTTTAGATTCTGAAAACAAGAACATTGTTGTTATAAAAAACAAAGAAAAAATAAACAACATACTTCATTTAACGGGGCCCAACTTTGGCGCATAAATTTTTTCAACATAAAAATATTTGAAGCATGTTATGGATAAAGGTTTATTTGATTATGGCAAAGTACTCGATGGTTATTTGCCTAAGGTGAAGGACGCCTTCGTTCGACGACTGCCTAACGGAAATTGGCTTGCATACATGTTTCACATATGGAAAACTAAGAATATCATCCTGGCAACCAGCCCGTTTGCCGGGATTCGAACCCCGGACAGAACCACCAGTTGTTCCGTTAGACTCCGCTCAGTCGCTGGTGGGCTGTCCGATAACGGAAAAGTTCAAAATTTGATATTAGAGGAAAAGTAGTAGCATAGTATAATTCGAAGTTATTGCCATTTCAGTAATGTGAAGAGATTTCAAGAATGTTTAATTATTTTATTTAGCTTATGACAAACTAAATAAAATAATTAAACATTCTTGAAATCGCTTCTCTTAACATACTGGTAGTTTGACCTGCATTCAAACCCCCGTGAACAAGCTGATTGCATGGGCGTTTTTATGGTTTTAACTTTTTGTAGTGCGAGATTGTTTCCCTTAGAAATCCTGTCACGAAAGCATACCTTCCCTTAGACAGATCGCCTTCACGTGCTTAATAATCTAACAAGCCAAACCAAACACAACCCGAGCGAGGACTCGTAGTCAAGGCACGTCATCATGAAAAGGTAACTAAAATTGGCTCATATTCACATTAAACATGGGCAGCAAAAATTCGCTAAAACTGGTATGCAGGCAATCCATTCGTCAGGATTTGAACCCGCTTTAAACTATTAGTATTCAACGATTTTACCGCTACTTCGTTGGCGGCCTTTTGTAGTATCTATAAGAAAAGTAATCGCAAAGACACAATCATTGCGTACCGACGGATGAATTAAGTTCGGAATTTAAAGAATAACTTTCATTCGTGCTATTGCTGTTAGCATTGACATTTGGACAGATGTTAATTTATTTTAAATTCTTTTAATGTAATTAATTCATATCTTTAAATAATTGTTCTTCTGATTGTAATTTTTTGTGCGGAGTATATCTAACTCTTCCGTACACTAACTGTTTTAATTCATTTACACTCCATTAATTTTAAGAGATTTTATATCAATAGATTTCTTTCCAAAAATGTTTCAAGGATTACATATTTTTTCTTTAGATTTCAAAACATTTTGGATTTAAAATCTTAATAATAAAATTTTCAAAACAAATATTTCTAGAAATTCCTTCGACGTATTTATTTATTCCATTTAGTTGAAGTTTCGACTAGAATATCTTCCTTTCAACATTCATATAATTTTTATATGTCAGTTCGCCATTTCTACGGAGCATAGAGCCACACATACGAGTACAAAACTCAGGCATGCTGAAAGCACAGTTTTAACATTTAAGAATGTAAAAAGAAGAATATACCATTATAATAACGCGCATTTGAAATACGAAGGCAAACAAGAAAACTGGTTACAACATTTTATATTTTTTCCTCACGAATTAGAAATTGTAATCATTTTTCAATACAAAAATAAAATATTTGATTCTATAACATATAGGCATAAAGGCGTCCTCCGTTACAATTCTTATTTTTTCTTGTTTCTACTATAATTCGGCAATGTACTATAACAACGTCGGATCCTGTTTGACTTTCATTTGTATAAAGTACCACAAGGCAAACAGTTGTAAAACGATTTATCTTCTTTCGCAAACTGTTAGTCGGCACACTGATAATACATACCTGCTGTCTGACAAAGATACTTCACTCTAAGGACTTTTTCCTATAGTGCTCTTTTCAAAGAGACTTCACACCCTATTAAGACCTTTGTGTCAACTGACAGCCGCCTGCAGAAAGGTAGGGGAAGGAAGACCAGATCGCGTCGTCTAAACACGTCTTAAGCAATCTTCGCGAAATTCGGGCTTCGTGTATACACGTCTTAAGCATTTTTCGTCCGATTTGAAATTCGTGTAAAGACGTCTTAAGCATTTTTAAAGAAATTCCAAAAACGTTTAAACACGTCTTAAGCAGTTAAAGGGTTAAAGTCCAAGGAAAAATTGTATTTCCTTAGAAAGTCCAATCCGAGTATGCAAGAATCAGTGATCTCTGCTACATATGCCGTGTGATGGTAAGCGGCACTTCCAAACGTGATGTTAGCATTTACTTTTCCATCGATGTTGATCTTCTCACCGGACACAGTCTGTAGGGTAACGCAGGGCGGCGTCCAGATAAGTTTGCTTCCCAGTTGTTGAGCCAAATCTTTTCGGATGATGGTAACGTTGGCTCCTGTATCTATCGTCATATTGCAGGGAACTCCATTAATATGTCCTATTATGAAAAGTCCATTACTGCCGCCTCTCACTGCAGAAATCTGAAGCGCTTTAAACTGGGGCTTTTCATGATCTGGCAACCTCCGCCCCGCGAGATGGCCACTAATTAGTTTCCCTGCTGTTTGTTAGGAGCGGTCTTAGCATCCGTGCCCTGGGGTGTTCTGCAGTTTCGTCGGATGTGTCCTTCAGCACCGCAGTTCCAGCACTTTACGGTCGGTTTCTTGTCACCAATATTCTGTCTCAAGGCGTTCAGTTGTCTAGTTAAATCGTCTAGACGAGCAGTGACTTGATCCCTTGGCTCCTGGACTTGAGCAGCTCTGACTGGATGGCGGTCTCGACGGGTGGCTTGCTGGGCTGCCTCAAATTCCATGGCATACACTAAAGCGCTTTTCAGATCTTTAACATCCGCCATTCGCAGTGCTTTCTGTATTTCAGGGTTCCGGATGCCATCGATGAAATATTGCAGGGACAGGATTTCCCTTGTTTCTGTCGGGCACTCCGAAAAGGCGTGATGTGACAACCTTTCAACATCCGTGGCGAGCTCCTGAAGCGTTTCGGTGAGCTTCTGTTGACGAGATTTTAATTGGAGCCTGCTGTAGTCTTTTAAACATTTCTCGCCGAAGCGCAGCTCCAAAGCGCCGGATAGAGCTTCGAAATCTAGCCTTTGATTTTCGGGAAGCGTCTGTAGGATATCCGCTGCGCCTGCTCTCAGAGAAGCGGCGAGATGACAGGCCTTAGCTTGGGAATCCCATCCATTCGCATCCGCAACGATAGAAAACTGTGTCCTATACACCTGCCAGGAGGTCTTCCCATCATATGTAGATAGTTTCAGAACGGAACGAGCAGGCATCGATAAAAATTTGAAACCTTCAGAATTGTTTCCTACCGTCGCTATGCACTTCTTTAGGCTGTCAACTTCTTTGGCGACGGCAGCAGAAACCCTATCATCAATTTGTTGTTCGACGGCAGAAACTCTCTCTTCTATATGTTCTTTTACAGAAGAAATTCTTTCTTCTACTTGTTCTTTTACCGAAGAAACTCTTTCTTCTATTTGTCCAACTTTAGTTTCAACCGCGTCTATTCTGCCTTCCATAGCCTCAAATTTATTTTCTATTACGCAGGTAATTTCTCTTTTCATTTCGTCCTGACCTGCTTTCATCTCATTTTTAAGAGATTTCATCTCTTCCTTAACGGATTCCTGGCCCAATTTCATTTCTATTTTAACGGATTTCTGGCCCAACTTCATTTCTTCTTTCGCGGACCTAATTTCTTCTTTAACAGAGTCTTTCATTTCTTCTTTAAATGTAGCAAAGGCTACCATGAATTGTTTTAACTGTTCTTCCATCGCTCTTGTGATTGGCATTCAAAACCCCACTCCTGACACCAAAAATTGTTGCGTGCGTACGGGTTCGTTATGAAATGAATGCACAAGTCCGATGAAAAATGAACAAAAATTTATTATTATCACAACAGAAATTCTTAAATTTTCTCAAATTATCATGCAGTATCACTATATCTCACAGTAGTTATCTTTTAACTACTTAAATGTACAATAGAACGTAATTCAAAACAGCTAAAGAACGCTAATCCGCGAATTCGCTATAATCAACAACGGCAGTTTTCTAAACAACAACAAACTAAGCAACTACTACAAACTGAGATGTTTTCCTCCTTTTATACGATTTTAAAATCACGCGCTTGAATTTTCCAGCACTTTCTCGAAATCAAAAAGAGATATTTATTTATTTAACGCACGCGCTCTTGTATTTTTAATTTTTCCGGCTTAGCTTTCTTTTAATATTCGTCACGCGCTGCACTGCGCGAGAAATAAAACCATTTAATTTATAATTGAACTAGCATTAGCTTTTTAAATACCAAATCCGTAACAATATTAAACAGTATAGTTTGTTTTTCATCTGTTTTATAACACAGATATTGTTAATTTATTTAGTGTTATATTAATTCAATTAATGATTCAATGTTTCTCAACTAATGTACCATAAAGAATTACCTTTTATGCAATATAAATAGCATTTTTATATTTAGTTAATTTCAGGTTATTAAAATAAAATTTATCATTAAACTGATAATAGAAATATGTGAAAATGAAGACAAAAGTTTTTCTAGACGTTAACTTTGAGGTGCTAGAAAGACAGCTTCACGTATCACTGGAAATAACCACTTGGAAACACAGGGATGGTGATGATGATGATAAATGGAGTACCTTAATTATTTTAAATATCTCAGATACTACCTTTGTGAATTCCCAAAATAACCTTACGATTCTATACGCTTAATATGATATAACAAAAGAAGATCCTTTTTATCTGAACCAAGATCCAAGACAAAATTTTTCTCAAGGAAGTTCACTGTTTTTACGTAGTAGAATAAGTTTCAAAGTGCGGCGCATAAATGATAAAATATAAGTTCTGCTCCCGGGACTTCGAAGTATCGTATAATCAAGACAGTCATATAAAGGAGATACGCAAATCATATATGTATAATAAGTTAATATATGAAGATAGGAACTTTTTGGCGTAGTTTTTGTTTTAAATTAAACAGTATTTAATCATATTTACTTAAAAATCCTTTTCTAATTTGTAATGAAATGCTGCATATTATGAACATCTGACAGCTACAGTTTTGATTAAAGTTTTCCCATTGCGCTTGGCTTTGTATGTAGTCTTCTCTTATCGGGAATCTCTTGTTTTAGTCTAGATTCGGAAATACCAGGTCTTTTTTAACGTAGTGAACTTTCGGCCCCACTCTCTTCGCCTTCCGTTTTTATTTTTGTCAGGGTCAAGGTCCTACTGAAGGTCAAAACAAAGGTTTATTGAAAATAACGAACAATAGTCACGTTCAGTGACACACGGTTGCCCAAGTTCCAGATAAAGCCAGTTTAGGCAGTCGACTGAGATTCCTAACTTTCTGTTACACAAGGGACACATTCCAGCGAAAGGAATTTCAGATCAAGGAATTTAAGAAGACTGGGAAAAACATGATTTTTCAAACGACGTGAACTCAAGAAGCCTACGATTATTGCTTATAATTTCAACTCACGGGTCAAGGATTCGTTTTACGAAGTTTCTAAAAATATAGCATTGATCTGTACATCAAGAACTAAGAACGAATTACAGCTGATTCAGAAAAGATAACAGTCTGTTGAACGAAAAAAAGCACAATTTACAGATGACTTCTGGAATTTAAAAAGAAAATAATTTTTTAGGTAATTTTTCTCCTGAAAAGAACGTAAACAGTTTGAGAATCAGTTGAAAAACTTGGATATACATTTCCTTTTTATTAAATATTTAATTTTATTTATTAAATATTTTTATTAGATTTTATTAAATATTTTTATTAGATTTTATTAAATATTTAATTTAATCTTGTATTTAATAAAGTCAATATTAATTATGTTTAGTAATTTTAATTAAGTTTCTTATTATGAATTTAATCTTTAAAGTAATATAATCAATAAAACAGTTTCTATTTTTATTATTGATTAAAAGGAAAATAGGATCTAGTCAGGATTCTGTTTATTTTAGATAATGGCAAAACACTGGATGGCTATCTGCATAACAGTAGTGATGCCTTTGGGGAGGATATTTTAAGGGGAACTAACATGTATTATTTAAGATTAAGAATAACCCTTTTCATCAATCATAATATAAGGTATTTTCTCCCTTCTTTCCGTATGCCTTCGTGGTGCAACTGGAAGCACACTCGAGGCGTATTCGAGAGGTACAGGGTTCGAGTTCCGGCAAGGGCATTACCCATTTTTCACATCTTCTGCTAAGAATAAAAAAATAATCACTTTACAAATGGCACTAGAACTAAAAAGGTTGCCGACGACAATTCGTTACCACAAAGGTTTGGCGAGTGGGTCCACTCATTCTCAGTTGCCCTTTAAAAGGGGGAGTATATGATGTATTTTCTACTTCCTTTCCCATACCTTCGTAGTGTAACTGAAAGCATATTCCCCGCGTATTCTATAGGTCTGGCTTCTGATTCCCGGTGAGGGCACTGCATATTTTTCAAGTCTGCTGCTCCCCTCCCCAAAGGGGAGGAAAAAAAAAAAAAAAAAAAAAAAAAAAAAAAAAAAAAAAAGGTAATGATTTTACAAGAAATATGGTGTGTAAGTGATTTTTTGCATCATTAATAATAATAATTAGGTAGAAAACATTATAAATAATGAATCACAAATGCACGAGTTTATGCTGCAAGAAACAATCACGGTGGAAATGAGCTAGAAGAAAGCAAACAGAAACGTCAGCTATTTAAACGTCAAAACGTCAGAAATGACGCCGTATATCATTTACAACAAGGAAACCTATCTGCTTTTCTTTATCTGTAATCGGTAATATATGCAGAGTGAAGCTTTTATATCAGTAAAACTCTTTAATCTATTCATTTAGAATGATTCTGCATACGTAATGCTCTGGAGATACCATTATATAAAAGTTATTTATTATGCGATTGACCTTGTGATTTACCCTCGGGCTTTACGAGTTTAGCCTTGAAATTTCAAAAGCAAAATGAGAAGTTCATGGTTGGATACCTTTTGAAAAAACTTCTGAATCATGTCTCCTACTTTATGCAAAATTAATAATTGTATTTTTAATATTAAGATATATTATTATCAGTAATATATATTAAGATATATTTATATATTAAGATATATTTATATATTATTATCAGTAATATATATTGAGATATATTTATATATTATTATCAGTAATATATATTAATATTATTTATTTGCATTATTATTTGTATTTTTTATTTAAATGATCAATTTATGTTAAATTTTTTATATGATGTATTTTGGGCAAATATTAATTTAAATCAACAATGTTTCTTCAAATTTTCTTTCTTTCTTTCTTTTTTTTTTTTTTTTTTTTTTTTTTTAAAGAAATATATCCAAAAAATAATAAGGACTTTACAACCATCATTTTCACATATTTTTAAAATTCACTTTTATATCTACATTTCGGAGTTCGAACGAGAGTGAATTAAATATTAGATAGGTAGAGACGTCAATTTTATCCCTGAAAAAAAGGACACAATTCGCAAAGTAAATGAGGAAGTTTCCCCACCTGAGATTTACACAAGCGATTATGTAAAATTTTACTAAAGATGTCTATAAAAATCCGCTGTATACTAAATGTAATAATGATTTTACAAAATTTCTAGGATTAAACTATTTTGCGAAGATTTAAATCCAAGGATGTATATTAAAAATTAAAAAAAATATCAATTAGATGAAAAAATACTTTCATATATATATATAAAGTCTTTTACCGTTGATGCTTATATTTATACACAAACTAAACTCTAATTGTAACTGAGTGAATAAGAAGTCTAAACATTTGTGTTTCGGCCTGTGTTCGAAACCTTCCAAATAAGCTGAAGCAAACGCTATGTTTTATCCTTGTGTTACATGAGTTCTTAGTTACGTGACTATGTGCTCTTAGAAAGTCTTCTAGAAATGCTTGTCTTCCATTACATGCTTTATAACGTTCAGCTAAACAAATAAATTAGTAGTAGTCAGATGTTTCAACATCCCAAACTGTGGTATTTTGTCCTAAGCTCTATTCCCGCTGAATAACTAGGCTGTCGCTGGAAATTTTTATGGTTTCACTCATACATAATGTACACAGAGACCAGTTTCTGATAGAAATCCTCCTTGAAAACATTCTCGCTCTGATCCAAGTATGTGAGTGGGGTTCTTTAATTAAATAATCTGTGCTGTCTGCCATACCAAAGACACGGGTTTCAAATCCTGGTGAAGGTATGTTCGTGTAAATGCAGAGTCATGGGGCATGTATAAGGTATGTGCCACTCAAAATGCGTGGTGAGTCGAAAGTCCTCTCGAGAGGTTTGGTGGTAGGGGAAGAGAGATGAGACACTTTGGACTCGTCCCCAGGGATGATGCTTTCCTTCGAAACTGAGGTGGAACTAGGAAATGTCATACTGTCACCAACATGGTACTCAAGACTTCTGTCAACGATAGGCGCAATCGCGAACTTCTTACCACAATAAAATTAGTGGCCTTTTTCTGATTAGGTCAAACAAGTAAGATTAGCAAAAAAAAAAAAAAAAAAAAAAAAAAAGCAATTTAATCCTTTCAAAATTCTAGTAATGAGTTCCTCGTTGCATAATATAACGGATTTAATTTAAGTTAACTTTATGTTTACTCACTGATCTGTATATGCGATATTTTTCCCTGTACAATTTAATGCCAGTTGTTCTGCAATGCGTTTCGAAGTTAAAAAAGACACATCGGAAATTATTAAAATAATTAAAATTTTAAAAACCATATCAGAAAAGAGAAAATAGAAAAATCTGAAATTCGATGTAATTGATACTCGCAATCATTGGGAATCCCTAAACTTCATGAAAATAATCGCTGATATCTGCTCTATGAGAAAATTCTACTCTATTTATGGACAGTAACGTAGGTAAAAGGGGCAAGTGAGGACATCTGTTTCTGGGTGCAGTATACAGGGTTCTCTAAATTGATATTACGAATTTTTTGTATGACGTTTTTCCATTCCTAGCAAACAGGAGGATGCAAGAAATCTTACGCTGTTCCCGGGATATGAAAACTCTAGCTGTGTATGATTATAAAATATAAAGTAAATCAGCACATTTACCAGAATATAAGACGTTATCTCCACTAAGATTTTTTAAGATCTGTTGCAAAGGGAGAAAATGCTTAGAACACGATTCCATTTACATATTATTGTAAGCGTTCGGGTTCGTAATGGATTGAACGTAAACAGAAGCGATGATAGATTGATAAAATATATTTTACCAAAAGAAATACTTTACAAATCTGCAAACTGCCACAAAAATAATCGTATAGCTTTTCTCAGTATCCAGTCCTTGAGTTCCAACACTTTTACTGGATACACACCTTTAGCAGAGGTGATATGTCCGAGGTAAGTTACTTCTTGTCTGAACAATTTACTTTGGACAGGACTTAACAATTTACTGTGGACGCTTCCTTGAGTCTCCGAAGCACCTTCCTAATACTTTCCAAATGTTCTTCAAAAGTTTTCCCGACAATGATGATGTCATCCAGGTATATCAGACAGGATTCTTAGGAAAGACCTCTAAGCACGGTCTACATAAGGCATTCGAAGGAAGCCGTTGCATTACATAATGCAAAAAGCATCACCTTGAAATGTCAAGAACAATTTTTGAAGAAAGAGTGACCAGAATGTCGTCAGTTCTAGGAAAAGGATAGAGGCCTCTCTTCGTCACCGGCGATAGTCAACGCAAAATCTTTCAACGCAAATGTCTTTCAACCGGCGATAATCAACGCAAAATCTAGACGAACTATCTCCTGTTATAGGATAGGAGAGGCACAAGAACATGTTGAAGGCTTGATAACGTCGCTTTCTTGTATCTCCTATAAGCGTTTTTTCGTACCTCTTCCTGTTCAGCAGTTGGTAGACGGCTTGGATGTTGCTTGCTGAATGATCTCAGATATGAGTACTAATTTGAGCCAAACTGGTTCGACTGACATCGGAAGATGTGCAGACGAAAACATCTTGAAATTCTTCAATGACACAGTCTTCTTTTTATCTCTTGGATGTGCATTCTGCAATGACTCATGTCAGGCTCTTCGAAAACACAGACTCTGAAGGACTACTAGTTTGTTTACCGCAAGTCATTGGAGTAAATGCTGCAAGCACTTTATCTTTCCTAATGACTTTCTCCTTATGAGTTACATTCGCATATCTCATCGCGATAACAGTCTTCGATAGGTCGACGAAAGCCGAAGCTATTAGTACTCCTTTGGGGCTGTAACAGTTCTTGAGATATTCTTTGATGCCGTACCTGAAAATTCCGTTTGAATGATGCTGACATTGGTTCCTGTATCAGTGGTCATATTTCATGAAACTCCAGTGATATGCCCATCATGAAAAATCCATTACTGCTGCTGTCACTCACTGCAGAAATCTTGAGTGTTTAAAGTGGGGCTTGTTATTATCTGACAACGTTCCCTTCACGTGATGGCCACTAATTAGTTTCCCTTATTCTTGCTGGGAGCCGTCTTAGCTTCCGTGCCTTGAGCTGTTCTGCAGTTCCTCCGTACGTGATCTTCAGCACCGAAGTTCCAGTACTTTAGGATCCGTTTTTTTTTTTAAATTTCTATCACATGTCAAGATATTTACTTGTTTGGTTAAGTCATCTAGACCAGCATTCACTTGATCCACTGGCTTCTGGATTTCAGCTATTATGACTGGGTGGCGGTCTCCATGAGGTGTTTGCTGTCTGCACCACAATTCATGGCGCTGTTTAAATTCTTGTCATACGCCATTCTCAGGGCCTTTTGGTATCTCAGGATCCTTGATGCCATCGATGAAGTACGGTAGAAACAGGATTTCCCTTGTTTCTGGTTGGCAGTCCGAAAAGGCGAGATGATAGAGCCTTTTAAGAACCGCGGCGGAAAGAGTTTTAAGGATATCCTCTGCATCTGCTCTCAAAGAAGCGGCGATATGACTGGCTTTAACTTTGGAATCGCATACGCTTGCATTTGCCAGTATAGAGAACTGCATCTTGTACACTTGCCAGGTCTTTTCATCATATGTGGACAGCTTTAGAGTGGGTGTGGAAGATATATGGTTCGAATTTAAAGGCGTTAGAATTGTGACCAGGTGCCGTCAGGTATTTCTTGAAACTATCAGCTTCCTTGTCTGTAGCAGAACTTGTCTGTAGAAACTCTATCATTAATTTCTGTTTCTTCTCCTTTAGTCTGTTTCTTGTCTGTAGAAACTCTATCATCAGTTTGTTGTTCGACAGTAGAAACTCTTTTCTCTAACTTTACTTTCAACCTTGTCTATCTGCCTTCCATAGTTTTGAATTTGATTATTGATGAAATTTACCTTATCTCTTCCTCTTGATACGGTTTCATTCTACTTTAACGAATCTTGAACCGATTTCACAAATTCTTTAACAGCTTTCATCTTTCTTTAACGAGCTAACGGACCCTTCCATCTTTCCTTGCCCCGCTTTCATCTCCTCTTTGAATGCAGCAAAAAGGCTGCCATCACCTTTCTTAATTGCTCCTCCATCGCTATTGTTACCGTCATTCAACCGCACTTCTGACACCAAAATTGTTACGAGCGTAGGGATCAGTAATGGATTGAATGTGTTTAGAAACGATGATAGCTTCATAAAATTTATTTTACCCAAAGAAACACTTTGCAGTTCTGGAATTTTCCATAAAAATACTCGTGCAGTTTTTCTCAATATCACAGAGTCTAATAAGTGGTTACATTTCAAACTGCTAACAACGTTAAACACAAAGAATGCAAAACGCATCTATAGAGCGAAGCTCTCACGATATCTCAATACTCTGAATTCAGTTCTAAACTAACAATTGAGAGCAGTTTATACAGTTTTCATCCGGCCGCCGAGAAATCTCTAGTTAATTCCATTTCTCGGAATTACTGATAAGCATATATGGTTAAAGTTACATCTAAGGCCGGATACGCTTAGAGTTGCATATCTAGATTAGAATATACATTATAATACATTACATTTATTCATTCACAATTACCCTTGGACCAAACCAAAATGTCGCCAAAAAGTCGCTAAGTTTGGCGACTTTCCTGGATTTCTCGCCAAATTTGGAGCCAAAATTTAGTCCTTTTGCCACTTTGGAGATACTTATCTATGTTAGCGGGAGACTCATTTACTGAATGTTAAATGGACTTGCCCCTGTATTCTTGCTTTTCCGAAGGAAATAAGGATGTAGGGGTTTCGCTTCTTTAGATTTTTATGTTACGTTAAAAAGCACTACAATTTCACTAAAATTATTTACATATGTACAAAATCAGTTACCATATAAATATAATTTCTAAGAGATGTTTACGAGAAATGTGCAAAATGCCTAAATATCATATTTGATATAATTATATAAATATTTCTCTTTTATTGTTCACAAATGTAAAATATTGCTACAAATTTCTTTTTCATTCTAGGCAGCAAATATCGAGACGTATATGATGTTTAGAAAGGTATTTTAAGAGGGAAAACGTTGTCTTATATTCGAGCTTATGCAATTGTGCAAATCAAGTTCACAAAATGTTTTTTTAAAAATGTAATTTAAATAATTGTACAAATAGTTCATTAATTATATAGAAGAATATACTTTGCTCTGCAGAAAAGAAACACCTCTATCAACTTTCCTTGAAACGCATATAGCTTTTCAGAAAAGTCTACTGCAGAATTTTGCCTGTGATTCGATTCCATACGGTCCAATGTATACTTTTTAGTATACTATCTACTATTCATGCATACAGTCTATCACAAGAACTTTGTGTGTCCAGTATGTGTAATTACAAGTGATCAATATAAGACAAGCCAAAAGGCGCATATCCCTAGTTCGTCATTAAGTGCATCAAGATGATTTATTGGCTGAATAGATCCTGCAGTTACACTTGATAATTTTGGAAATTAAGTTGTTTCACTTGTTTTATGCCATTTTATGTAACGTCTAATGTTATTTTTTACATAACTGCAGAACTTTCCAGGTTTTCTCAACTCTATAGACCAAAAATACTGTATTTCTGCTTCAGAATTTCGTTTGAACACTCCTCCGTTTACACTGTAGTCTAGAAAGGAAATGAAACCTTATAAAATATTAAAACTGTGCCGCAAATAAATGCTCTAACATTGATAGACATGGATTTTGAAATTTAATAATTCTGTCAAACTTGATTCCACCCTTCAACACGATCTTCTTCAGGTCTGTGTAATAACTGGTAGATAATAACGCATTCGTTTGTACTTAATAATAAAATATCAATCTTTAAAAACATTTCTGATTATGTTCGATATCATCCCATTCTATGCATACACGTCAGATCTCATCGCAACAAACGGCTTTTAGCCTGAAAAATCGGACTTTGTCCATATAAAGAAGGTTTTCCCCCTCTCCGTTTTAAAATAAGTACCTGATTTTCTAAGATGTTTTCTTAAAAATCGGTACTCGAGATTTACTTTTAAACTTCGAATCGCTCATTAACAGATTCTCGAGTGCTATTTTTGACCGAGATATCCTACATGCATTAAATATCCTGTATACTGTAAAAATATTTGCCATTCAGACAAAGTAGAAGCTTTTTTTGGCGTAAATGTTTCAAATAAACTTCTTTGTTAGAAATGACTTTCTTTTTATAAAGGCATGACTAGGATAGTCTTACTAGAAAAATTAAGGTAACGAGACAGTTATTTTCTTTACTCAGTTGTACGAAGTGTTGTATATGGAGTTCAGCACTGCATTGATTTCTGATGTTTGTTTAGCACATGGCTTATTTTTTCGCTTCCTTTATTCGGCAAGCTCACTAGCGGCTGACCTGTAAAAGTGCTGAACATTGATAGTTCGTCCCGGGTGCAAATCTCAGCGACCGGATTGGATGCAAGGAAGTTATCGAGGTTTTTCTCTTGTGTAACATAGATACAAGCTATTGTCTCTAAAAACATTCTCCATGAAGGCATTCCTCTCCTCAGGGAGATTGCCCTCGTACGCTTTCTCGTAAGTCAAATAATCCCTAATCCCTCTCCCTGCAAGAAATCGCACACTTACAAAACGAATTCTCAGTTTAATTTATGCAAGAGAAAAAAATGTCCTATGCAAGAGAAAAAATGTCCTAAAATCACCAGACTGGAAATTAAATTCAAATGACCATTCCATTTTGGAGTATATCAACTGTAAAGAAACGTAATTTAACGAACAAGGCGCAAAGTGGAAAAGATACAGAAATGGGGATCGCGACAGGGGTAATGAGTTAAAAAAGGGCTTAAATTTTTCATGATATGTTTACGGAATTTATTTAGAGGTGCTTGCTGGCGTGATTCATACTAAAAGTCTGTTTGCAATATCTGACGTTTTACAATAAGTTTTGTAACTACAGTAACTCTTTTTCAAAACAAAGCAAGCAGTTTGAATTTATGATTTATAAATTTAACATTCTTCAGAATTCCTATAACAGCATTATCATGACACTTTCCAACAATTATTTTGAAATATAATTATACTACTGTTACCTGTTTCAAAATACCCTGTATCTAAATCTAATGATGCCAAATCTTCTAAACATTTGAAATGAAAGAAGCACAGCTTCCAATTAGTTGTTCCATCTAGTCTGCATGCAAGTACTTCGGTACTGGTAATAAGCAAGATATTATGTTCCAGAAAATTTTCTAGAAAATTCTGGCTTGAATTTTGAAGAAGAATTCCTAGCAATCTGTTTTTCATAAAAATCTTAATGAAGGCATTAAAAGAAATTTAAGTGTAAAAGTAATTTAACAATTACAACAGAAAGTAAAAAATAAACCGAAAAAAACCTGTACGTAAACCCTGATATTCTTTAAAAAATTGTTGTTATCAGAATGTTCATAATTTGCACCTCAATAAAATTATTACACTATGCACAAATCGTAATACTAGAACACAGACAACATAAATCGACGTGCGAAAGTACATATAATAAGAGACGGATGGCAACTGATAATTGCATGCTCCAACACTCCCGATTCTTGCTGCTTAAACTGTCTTAGAAAATATGAAGAGCACATAAGTTTTGTCTTGTTTAATATTTTAAAATTAAATATTGGACCGAAACATATGTAGGAATAAAGCTAGAAGCAGAAATCGCGTAGTCATGGAAACGGGTGTGGTGCATTTGTAGCTGTTGCTTTATTGCCATCAGAAGTTGGAAGACACAGGACGTTTATGAAATAAACACATAGTAACCATCCAATCAACTTCCAGTTGTTACGTCAACTGAGCGCCACGAGCCTTTCCATTGAGATATTTTTGTCTGCTTCTCTTTTCAGGTTTATTGTTTTGACAAGCTGGACATATAAGTGGCAATAGATTAGTTCACACTTGTAGATCGATTGGAATAACCACCCAACAGTGATATGGCGTATAGATTAAAGTCTGTTTGGGATTCATTGTAGCCTAGCAACCTGGACTCAGCGTGAAGCGCCGTATTGTTATCCCGTTTTATCTTGATGCCCATTGCTCGTGCTTGTTTCCGTCGGTTCAGGTCCGGTTAGAACTGACTCACTTTTATTTTTGAATCTGATTTTCAGGATGATTCTAGTAATTTCCGATAAAGTGTTAAAAGTTCCTCTTCAGATAAAGAATTGTCATCGTATTTATAATACTTTCGCAATCTTTCCTGATAGGTATTTTCAAGGATAACTGTAACGTAATTTGAGAAGATGGCGAAAATTCATCAACTAACATCGGTAACACGGAATAAGACGTTTTGTTTTCAAATCTCTATGGCAACTTGATTTGAGCTTTCGACATCATTTATTTTGATTTCATTTCCGTAACTAAATATCAAATTTCCTCATACTTTCGCTTGAAAAATCCTCTTTTTAATCTTGTCTGACAAAAAATAGAAATGCCCATCCAACCGATGCGCTTTCCATCCTTCGTTAAGTAAAAGTTTGACTAAGTCAATAAAACATTTGTCTATTGTTTAAATGCAAGTTAAAAATTTTCATTAATAGGATAAAGAATGTTTTATTAATATCACATTTTTAATATTATTAGTCCAAAGGGGCAATTGGCCCAGAAGGACAATTAATTTCGTTTTGGCATTTTGAGTCGATTCACGATAAGCATTGTTTCACTTTTCAAATTGTTGCACCAGATATTATCGCCCTGCGTTATATTCAAAGAAATTAAATAATAAAGAATCCGCACGAACGTATGTGTGTTTCTCGCCCTGTGATGAAAGAACGGTACCTAGAACCATCAAAATTTGAATAACGTAATCTTCCATAGCATATGGGTATGTGAAAGGCCCTAACTTGAATTTGAAATTTGTTTTATTATCAGTTTCATATTTTGTAACACTTCAACGAATTTTTGATTAACAAACTAAACGATTTCAAAGCGAGCAATGGCAACAGGGTACAGGGGAAAAATTATCTCCAGGGCACGAGACTCTGTTTCGGAAATTCTAAAGATATGCTCATTTCATTTAAAAATTACTTTGGGATATTGCTGTTGAACTGAATTTTATGGTTTGAGTACGTAGAACATGATATATTTAATAAATAAAGGTAATACACAAAGCGTTATAAAAACGCCCCTTTGGAAGTAATTTAAAATCTGAAATCTTCCAGATTTTTTTCAACATTTATATTTTTATTTAACGGATTTATTATTGAATCTACCGAACACATAAAAATGCACGATTAATTGCTTTCTAGAACTTGAGCATCAGTTTAATATGTCTTATTTAATAATGCAGAACCAAAAATATTACAGGAATTAGCTGATTTAAATAGCACAAAGAGTGTAATAGAGAAAAAAATATCTTAGTAAATGGTATAATTGTATTTGTAAGAGGAAATTAGTAACACAAAATTTTTTAATAGCTTTTGGCATAATATTTTAAACAAATATAATCTATTTGAAAGTAAAAGCCATGTAGACTATCATGAAAATTATGCACATGATTTCTTTTTATAAAACCTGGAGATACAAGAATATTCGACAACAAGCTTTAGAACTCGTGGAGATTCATTTATTTTGACTAATTATTATTTTTTAGTTAAAGCAACTTTCCTTTCGTTGGTCTTTTCCCCCATGCTTTCCTGCCAGAATGCTAATCAGTTAGCGCGAGCATATTCAAATTAAGGAAGAAGGAATTGCTCGAGTGTGTTATGTCTGTTTGAAAGCCACGCTGTTTCCTTGACTTACTAGAGATTTAATTTTGTGGCGTTGAGAGCTTCTTGCCATCAGGCTTGTTTCCGCTGGTTTCTACAAGTCATAGCCTTTCTGCGAGTTTAAATTATCCTGTGAGCCGTTAAGGCTAGTTTAATTACACTTTATTTTAAGTTCAACATTACTTGTTTAAGTTAAGCGAGAAATGATGGCTTATGAAAACCCAGGTCGAGGTGTCTATGCAACTACATATGATTGAATAAAGGGTGCTTTACATCTTTCTTCTGACTTTGTCTGTTGTCCGAAGACCTGCGGATAATTCCTCATATAGTGTTTCTAGAGTTTGTACTTTTATGATACCAAAGAGTACGAGACTCTATAAACTATTAGAGCTTGTACAGCAGGAAAGTTTGAAAAGTGACCTGCGCTTTAACAGAGAACTGAATCCAATTTTTCCAATTCCTGATTTCATGTTTTGATTACAAGGTAAGAATACTCATGAGTTAATCTCTCCCCTTTCCATGAACAATTGCCCTCAACACAGCAGCAAAGGTGAAGAAATCCACGAATTTCAGTTTAATGATTAAGGATGACCTAGGACAGGCAGAGTCGTTTCTTGATAGATGGAATTCATTGATACGAATGCACATTGCTCTTGCAAGCGGAACGAATTCCTAGTTAGTGGCCTGCTATTTGATAAACCTGGAAACAATATTACTGTCATTCGTATGGAACACGTAAAGGTACAGCAAACGTAACAACAGGAGAGATGCTTGCTCTGGCACAAAAATGAGACCGATATTTATAATATCTGTAAAAATAGTTGAATATATCTCATTCTATCACCATTAACTATATTTCTCTATTTTTATTTGTTACAATGCAATGATACCGAAATTTAAGATATGTTCTACAGCTGACATCAGTTGCAACTGTGGTAGAATAACTACGTTTAACCAAAATGATTACTTAGCGTTATTAGAGAAGTAACTTCGCAGTTAAGATGAAACAACTGCGCTTGTACTTGCTCAATTGTTGCGAACAAGGTCAAGGTTGACTTAGCAAACCTTATCACATTCTCTGTTGGTAAAAAGTTCACTCACAAAACACGAAGACCTGTTTGCAAAGTTCAGTAAATGCAGGATGACGCAAATAAACACGCAACTGGGATCATTTCCAATCGATTGAGATTTACAGTAGGTAGGTGAGATAGTTATGATAGTTATGTATTAGAAAATGTGTTGTAATCGGAGTGATTTATAAACTATAAATTTTCTTCAACTGGTGTTTTTATTTTTAGCTTACTTTTTGATGATAGTTATGTATTAGGAAATGTGTTGTAATCGGAGTGATTTATAAACTATAAATTTTCTTCAACTGGTGTTTTTATTTTTAGCTTACTTTTTGACCCTTACATTGAAACTCAAATATACTTAATCTATTACTTCTGACCTATTTTCATTTATATTTTTCACTTACAATCAAGTATTTTTACAATTTCACTCAGTATTTCTTTTATAAATGTTTTTTAGACTAAGTTGGTGGTATAAACTTATACAGAAATACTATTAGCATTTATCAGAGTTTCTTAAACTGTTTCCCCCTGAACTAATTGAGGCTATAATTGTTTCCTGGTATCATGTAATAACGAAGAGCTTAAAACTCTTGTCAGCTCAATGAAACGTCGATGTGAAGCTGTAATCAAAAATAAAGGGTACACTACTAAATACTGATAACTCACTGCAATCATCACTATCTAATGTATATCCATAACTATTATCGTTTAACTTTTTTGTACTGCAAATAATTGAATTTTGTGTTTTGTATTGAATTCAATAATAAATTCTCTTTAAAATGATATATACAAGTTTGCATTTTGTGAAACGTAACGTTTTTTATAAGCATACAAAGTTCAAAAACATAAAAATTTCCAAAAGTGTCCACAATTTTGGCCATCCCTGTAGTCCTACATTTGAAGAACAGTACCCAACTACAAAGAAAAAAGAAAATGTTATTATGTACCTAATTAAACATGGTAGTTAACTTTGCGCTGAAACGACAGTAGTCGAAAGTTCTGATTCAGTACTGAGAACGAGAATGTGTAATTATCATGTTAAGCGTTCCAAACGAACTCTAGCATAGGCTATCCGGAAATTACAAGTAAAGCTTGAAATGATCATGCCAGTTCATTCAAAAAATTTTCAGTCGGGATAAAGTAAAATTATGAATGAATTCAACCTCAGCGCTGCACACCAATTTCAGTGTTTTTCAGTGTAGATCAGGCATAATGTTCTCTCACTGAAAATGATGTTCTTATGAAATATACGAATGAAGAGAATTTTGCGAAGAAGTTGACTAGTGCAGGTATACGGTAAGCATATTATTCCGTGCTACGAGCCCATAGAGATCTTAAACAGCTGAGCCAGATAAACAGGAAGACAAAACTTTTTTAAGAAAAATAATAGCTATAGTAGACAATAAAAATAACTGTAAACAGCCGAAGGAGAAAGTTAACCACGCGAAATTCTCCTTAACAGACGAGAAATATCGCAAATCATCAAAATCGCTTGCAGAATGAATTCTAAAGCAGCAATCAAAGAGTGAAAAGCTCAACAGTTTCTGACAGATCAAGAGTCTTGAATCTATTCACTGAATACGGTCTTTGTTGCAGCTTATATTTAGAACAAGGAACTAAAGTACTTCAGAAAACTTCCGCAAATTTAGCTTCCAAGATTTTGAAAATGCGCGTTTCGCAAACTTCCTGAATATTGTCAGGTTAGCGAGAGATCACCAAATGGTGCCCATATTCAGTAAGATGTTTTCTTCCCATATCTTGAAATATCCTCACAATTCCAGAACTGACTCTCATTACCATAATAACGACGAATTATATTATCGTAAACCACTTACATTTAAGGTATGATTTTTTACCGTCTTGTACGAAGTCAATGAAATTTTGTAATCGCGCAAAATTTCGGTTATCATTATTCAACAGAAATATCCATTTTGACCATTCCGAATCCATTTGCATGTTTTTTTTTTTTTTTTTTTTTTGTCTGGCGTCTGTTGGTTACAGGACAGAATAAAGCACTGTTTTTCCCAACGCGGATTGTAAAATGGATTTAAAATGGATACTTTTAGTGACGTCTCTACGTATGTATTTATCTTGCGCAACTTAGCCCTCGAACGATTAGCCCTAGAAAGTTGATATCTTGTATATGAGACAGCAATAACACCTAGTTGTGCAACTCGATTTTTTATTGCAATCAACAGAACCAAACGCATATATATATTATATTATCCAGATTAAAATTCTTTAACTGGCTTTTATTTTCGCAATCGTTGGCAGTAGTCATACTCTTCCAATTACAGAAGTGTTTCAAGTGACGAAAAAACTCATGATTAGACAATGTCAACTTAAAAAGAAATAACTTTCGACAAATAAACGAAATCTATACATTTTAATGCGTCCTTCCTCTTTCTAAACTTACTTTCGAGAAAGTTTTATGAAAAAAAAAAAAATATTCACTTTGCCGCAGTCGAACTATGAAAGATAATAACCATCAAGATATCCGGCTATATCAAGTCGCGAAATAGTCGTGTTCGTTGTAACATCTGCCATGCGGAATTAAAAATTACTGATATTTCTTCCACGTGCAACACACTCTACTGTGAAGCGATATTTATACAGCGCTGGACGGGAACTCTTCCTGCATACTGCAACTTCTTCTCCTTGAGACGGAAGCTTATTAGTTTCCATGGTCGTCTTTGTTCTGAATTTTGTTCAGGTATTACTCCGCAAGTGTTCTTCGTCGTTAAGTTTTCCGCATTTAATAACCTGCTATGTGATGTTAACATGTTATGTGATGTGTTGCGTGTAAGGCTGTTAATACGTATAAAGGTTCAGAAGTGAAACAACAAAAATCAACGTTATATTTTCAAATTTTCACAGGACTAGTTTCGATGGTTTTACCGAACCACCATCCTCAGCTGCAAAAGCGGATGATGATTATGGATTAAAATATATAAATTTTAAAAATGTTTTCATTATACTTGGTGTACCATCGATTAGCAATATAAAAATAATGAAAAATTAAATCTCACGATTTTAAAGTAGAGATCTAAAAATGAAATCTTGAATCAAAACTGAATAAAATGTAAAATATTTTGGCCATGAAATGCAATGATCAGTTAACGATACCTTAAATAAATAGTTTACAAGTGTTATAAAAATTTTTAATATATGATGGACATAATTTTTATCTTTGAATCAATAATTACATGCTATCTAGTTTAAAATATTGTGGATTAATTTTGTTTTATAACTACAGCATAAAGATACATTATTTTTGTAAAGAAGTTCTATACTTTTAGCAAATTAAAAAAATTATAAAAATAATATTAAAAATAATCAAACAAATTTTAAAATATTTTTGCAAACATTGTAGTTAAATTAATTTTACTATTTTAATAATTTTCAAATCAACAATATTGCAGATTAATGATGCATCGTATTTTTAAAATGCTAAATATTAAATTTTTAAAAATTCCATTGAATAACAAATAAAACAGTCACGGCAAATAATTTTCGACAAAATTAATTTTATCAGCTTATATTCAATACAATACTCACAGAACTTATTCCATTAATTTAAGAGACTTGTTTATTGATATACTATGTTCACTTGTTTTGTTACTTTTATTTTTATCCATTTTGAGCTGATATAGTACGTCTCACTTATCTTTATCAAAGTAATTTCAACAATTATTTACTTTCATAATAAAGAGAAGATAAACTTTTGTGCTCTTACAAAGCAATCAGAGAGTCATGTATCTATAAACGTGATTTTCAGTGTTATTACGAAACCGGTGTTTGCAGCAAAACTGTTTTCACGTAACTAGTTACAAATTTGGCTCACTGCAAGTAAGTGCTTTCCAGGCAAAAAGAAGCATAATTTTTCTCCCTTAATACATTCAAAAAATCTAAATAATTACGACAACACATTGCAAAAATGATAAATTTCGAGAATAAGCAAATACAGAGTACACAATGACCTTTTCACCTAACCTAGAGACTCTGGAAAACCAAAGTAAAATTTCTAGGTCACAAAGCAGCATCATTCTTTACAGAAAACGGATGAAAACTTTAGCGGATGCCTTGGCGACCTTGTATCTTTCTACATTCTGAAACTTGTTACATTTTGGAAGGCAGAATCAACAGCACGTGGTAGGCCACGTGCTGCTAAGGACTGATTATCACTGCACTAGTTTTGTGAACGCAAATTTTAATTCCGGTTGTTCTATTTACTTAGACATGAAACGTTAAATAATTCAACACATAGGTGGGAATGATTTTTGAAAAGTTGCTTGGAAACGATAAAAGAATTTAAATGTGAATAGAGAATGGGAAATAGGACCCTAATTTGAATTAGGATCTTCAGTTTAGTTCAAAGATAGTACATCGAGTAACTAACCCTGTATTGCAAGAGTTTTATTTTGGTCTTAAAGGTATGTGTATTCTCGAAAAGGCTTACCTGAGAGAGGGAAAATATTTCCAAAATTCATCTTTTGTTTTACTAAGTTTAACAAGTTATTTATCGTTTGTTGTTATTTGGTATAAGCGAGCATTTAATGGTAACTCCCTAATGCCACCTGTATAGTAGGCATTACAAGCAAAAAAAACAGGTCTGTAAATCCGTTTTATGTAACTAAATTTTACGAACAAAAGTGAGTTTTCGTGACGGACTTTCATGAGGTAAAAGTTCTCTTCTAAGAAAAAGGTTTTTCTACATACGTTACCTTCTCCTTCCTCCATAATACATCTCTTATTTTCTTTGTACCTTACTTTGTACAGATGGAATACCTCTAAGAACAGTTTCATTTCAGGTTCGTGTACTTGACTGCGGGCACCTGCATTTTCTACCGGTCCATCAGAATCCGTTTCATTCTAAGATCCCTTTCGGATAACAGCATTCAATTCAGAAGCAGTAAGATTTCCAGTTTAACTTTTACGTTTACTTCTGTGAACTTTTTGCAATTAGGCTGAAAACTGAATCACAAATTTTTCAATCATTCCCACTTTCATTTTCACTGTCACTAGGTAATGGTATTGAAATCCGTATTTCAATTAGCTGATCACAATACAAACCGTTTGGCTACTTATTTTATTATAACTCATTAAGAAAGTATATGACCACTGAAAATCAGCTGTCATCTGATTTATGAAGGTGAACTATTAGACTTTGACTGAATGCATGGTGCTGCTAAACAGCAACAGAGAATTTCAAACAACCAGAAAGTTAGTCAAGGACAGATTGCTATTTTTCTGTCTCTTTCTACTTCTACCACACGTGTATAATACTAAAATAATTTTTAAAGCAACAAAAATTATGTCACTTCTGAATTAACACGAGTATAACGTACATAATTTGGTAACACTTAGTACCACGCTACATTTCTATAAGAATAAAGCATCTCGCGACATTCAGGAATATAGCCGAAAATTGCACAATAAGAACAAATATAAACTTTCACTATATGCGTCATGTTTCCATTCGGAAACAAGAGAAGTGCCTGTAAAAAGTATTAAATATATATTGACAAACAGCCACTCTGCCCAGAGAAGGGTTAATTTGCAGTTTATTTTTGAGTAATTTGAAAACTAAGTTTAATGATTCTGGAAATTAAGAGTTTGCATGCAAAATGATTAAAAAAAGTACTAGAAAGGAAAACTTCTCAATATCTGCCTAAAAGTTATTAGCCTAAAAGAGCCATTAGACTCAAAGCACTATTTTACGCTGTTTCTCTTTAATTCGTTGTTTCACTTTTCCTTCGAGACTTTCTATTCAGGAAAACATAAGATATTATTCTTTCATATTTAATATGTCTGTTATTAATTAAAAAACTAAACTATTTAAAAACAATAGGTGCAGATTCTTTTTTATATTTAATCTTTCGGTTATTAACTAACAATTCCAAAGCAATAGATGCAGTTCTTAAGAATATTATTTTTCTGCTGTTGAATCTGATTGATCTAAAGAAAAGTACACTTAATTAATAATATAGCTAATAAAAAAACATTAAATATGTTTTAGAATTACATTACATATTTTTTTAACTTTTTAGATATACAGAAACTGCGTAATGTTTCCATGCTAATCTAAATGCATATTAATCTAATATTTTCCAAAATGTTTCACTATTCCACTTGGGCCATCTCTATCGATAGTCTCTACTGATAAACCATGTTAAAAAGAACCCTTATGAATGATCGTTAAAATCTGAATCCTTTCAGGTTTTTTTAGTTAAACTTTTATTTTACTTAATACATTATTTCATTTCAAAATTTAAGATTAACGCCCGATAATTATATTTCTTGTTTATCAGTTCTAATGTTGAGTTCATTCGCAAGACTAAATCAGTAGCCAGTATTTAAACTGAGGTTTTCCAATTTTAGGACACAGCGTGTTTCTGGCATCGCGGGCGAGCTACGGTAGTTAGTTTCCTGTTAGCTCTGGCAATTTTAATTATTCCAAGTTGCGTTCCGTCGCTACTGAACACGTAAACTCTGACGCTGCTGTAGAGCTGTGAGCTAGCTTCTAGTATAGTAATTAATTATGTAGTCTTTGACTACTGTTCCACGTTTAACTTAAATTTGACTGTTCCATCGATTTGCATTTCCACAAGTTGTGGTTTATATTGTAGCACAAGCGAGTGCTTTTAGGTTCTAATTTATGTTTGAATGAAAAAGGTATTTTTACCTTCTTATGGCTTTGTCGTTGCTTCACACATAGTGATAATTTGCTTGTCCAAGACTAGTCTTGGTCGTTTTATCGAACCAATCAACCTCAGCTGCCAAAGTGCAAATGAACGAGATAAGATATGGTGACAAGTTCAGATAATTTTGACTGGACAGGAATTAAGCTACTGGCGCCGTTCGATAAATCAAGAAAACTAAAAAATAATTTCCTTAAATGCTGAAAGATTTGTTTGAATGTGAAACGCATCTGGAAAATCTAATTCACCAATGGAAGATTTTTTTGAATAACTTTGGCTGCAGAAAAATGGAAGGAGTGATTTTCGGACCAACAGGGCTGGGCCACCTCTGCTGCCATCAAACCATCGAAAATATTCCTGGAAAATTTGGGAATATAACTCTGATTTTTGTTGTTTGACTTCTAAATTAAACATTCTAACTAAGTAAGCTAAGTAAATTATGAGCTTCGTTTGCTTGGATATTGTTACAGAGTTGCAGTGCCAATGAAAATGTACAGTTTTTGAAAAATATGTCAAAAAATTAATACGCGATATACTTTTTTGTGTTTGTCTGTCCAAATTTAAAAACTTATTAATACAAAAAGAGAAAGTAAAAAAAAAGAACAACATTGCTATGAAGAAAAGAACTGTGAGTTGTAAACAATTTGCCTTAAAGGCCTCACTGGGTTTTAATTTACTGTATGTTTTTTAACAAAAATATTCTTTTAATTTCCACACATTATATAATAACATGTTATTAAAAATCGTATATTTTAAGAATTTAAATTAGTATATCCATATCTTTAGATGGAGCACATAAATTTTTTCTTTCACAACTCTCAGATTCTATCTGCATCAGGAGAATTAAAAGAGCACAAATACGCCTCTAATCACGCAACAGAAGGTAAATATATATGTAATAAATTCAGGAGAAGGAATTTTGATGTTTTAGAATGCAGAAACGACGATCTATAATGAATAGGAAATTTTGAGGCGAATGCAGATTAAGTCTTCAGCTTTATTTTCAGCAAATTGTTACGGCTACACACAAGTTGGCACAGTAAATGCTACTGTTCCAAAAGGCTTATATTTTTGATAACTTTGCAGCAAGAAAACAGCAGCAGACAAACAGCAGTCTAGCTAAGGCAAAGCGTAAAGAGAAAGTGCGTAATGTTCAGGATGAAATCTTAAGTCAGACTGAGTTAGTTTTGGTTCTCCAAAGCATTTTGATTGGAGAGTTAATATTGCTGTAAAACTACTATTGGCTGATTGAGTTATACTTCCATTTACATCATCAGAATTACGTAAGAGTCATATGACCATCGACCTTATAAGAAATAGACTAACCCAAATGGGTTTTCTCCCTCGTCTGACGCGTACCCGGCTGTCACCTTGATTACATCCGGAGGAATAGGGACGACTTGCAGAAATTTAACAATGGTTGCCTATTGCAGCGAGTATGATTGTCAACAAAAAGCTGGTTGTTGCGCCTCATTTCACAAATTAGAATTTCTCCATATTTTTATTTTTGAAACTGAGTCTGATTTTTAAAAATTTAGCATATTTATCAAGCATAATTAGCGTTTCAAATAATTATACAGCTATTTCATGCTTTCAGTGCTGGATATTTTTTTAGCTTTTCCTATGCTGTAAGGAAATTTGTAACTACTTCTTTTAGAAAATAATATTTTTAATCTGAACAAATAGAAAATTTCAAACAAGCAATTTTTATGCTTTTTATTGGTGTAAATAAGTAAAAAATACTAAAATATTTAAAAACGAATTTTTGAAAGTTTTGTGTAAAATTCTAAATTGTGCTGCTTTTCTAAAATTATAGATGAGTATTATAGCACAATTTCTATAAAGGAATTTTAATTCAATTATATTTCATAATACATCATAATGATAAACACTTTTCACTCCTTAATTTTTATACATTTAATTCTAATATTAAAATTGTATTTAACCGTAATAATTAATTTTGCTTCTATTTTACAGTGATTAGTTTTTAAATTTATTTTTAGTTCTGCATAAGATTTTTTTTATTTACGGTTAATTTAATTTATTAGTTCGAAGCAGCATTTTGCGCTGTTTCACTGTAGATGTCCGTGTCTCCTTGCAAATTGTTGTTACCAAATATTATTGCCCTGTATTATATTTAAAGAAATTAAATAATGAAGAATCTGCATGCATACATGATCACGACGATATCTAGAGCCATCAAATTTTGAATAATGTAATCCTCCACCCGAACATGGGCATCTGGACGGCCGAATTTCGAAATTGTTTTATTATCTATTTCATATCTTGTAAAACTTTAACGGATTTTCGATTAACAAATTCAACGATTTTAAAGCGAGCAATGGCAACACTGTACGGAAAATAACATTTTTATCTCCAGTGCGGAAATTATAAAGATATGCTGTTTTCAAATGTTACGGGCGATGTTTCAAATGTGGTTTACGGGCGAAGAACATAATATTCAATAAATATAGGTAACACACAAAACGTTATAAAAAGGTTCCTTTTAGGCGTAATATAAAATCTGAGTGCTTCTAGATTTTATTTTATCTTTCTTTTCCCCTTCATTACACTCAGAAAATTTTATGCTCCGAATTTTATAAATTACTAAAATAAATAATCCACTTTAATGTTAATAATTTAATGATGATATAATCAAATAAATAATCGTTTTGTAATGTTATTATAGTTTTGAAAATCATTGCCTGAAAATGTTCATTAAATTAAAAAAAATATCAGATCTTGTTTAATTTTACCTTATTTATTTCAAAGCATCGCGTACTATCAATCTTATTTAATTTCACTTTATTTTTACGCAAAATTAAGTTCATAAATGTTGTGCTGAGGGATTTTAGCGTTTTATCAAAGTAAAGATGTTTGTACAAGTAATGTAGTAAAAAGTGCTTTAATGAAATGTATTAAATCCTATTTGATAAAAACTGTGATTTTCATAATCTCATTACTATACAGCGTATCACATTTAATAATTAAAAACAGTTATGTGATACAAACGCCATAGGTTTCAGTGTTAAAGTAAACCAGATCGTCCCTACTCTTTCTTGCGGACATGTCGGTGACGCGCGCCCCGCCTGCTGGGTTAGTCTATCTCTGCTGGGTCCATGCATATGACATAGATTTTCCTCGAAATGACGCAGTGCAGAGAGGGGTTACTATTTTTAGAATAGAGAAGGGAAATTTACATTGCTAATTTAATCTTTTACATATTCCTTTTTCTTACATATATATATATATATATATATTAGGCCTTTGATTGTAGAACCGTTATTTCAGTAACGCTGTAGTTTTCTTAATACATTATAGGGAATAGAACTTAATTCTTGAAAAATTCTTTTTAAATTTCTCTGTATGAAGAATGAAACCAGAGGCGATTATTATCTTGATATTATTAGAACATTTCTGGAAATATATTCTTCTATTTATATTGATACAAAATAATTAATTTGTGTGGGCATACATGGATGACTGCTAGTGCGGAATCCGATAATAGATTTATTCAATAATTAAAATAAAAATAGCATTTTGTAAATCTCTAATCATTTCAGTATACCATTCACCAAGACATCTTAGCAACAAGTGTTTCTATGCCTGAAATAGACGCCGTGGTGAGAACTATAAATGAATTCCATTCGTTAACGAGGACTTAACCACAGAAAATTTAAAGGTTTTTGTAACAAATCCATAGAAATTACAGCGATATTCTTTTACATATCTTGGTGCGATAATTAAGCAAAGGAAAAATTCTGGGTTGTTTCTTTAGGCCCAAAAATTGTTTTATTTTTAGAGGACAGCAGTAAAATGTATAGAAAACTTAAATTGATGGCTGGTAGAGTTTTTAGACATTTAGTACGAAATTTTTTTTTCATAGAAAAACTTAATTATCTCAATCGGGGTTTACAGGAAAAAAGAATATTATTTTCCAAATGAAAAACAAAATATTGTATACTTTTGAAGATAAACTAATTAAGAGGATGCACAAAAGCAGACAAATAATTTTTCATCCGTAACAAAAACTGAATAAGATGCCATTTAAATATCTGCAAAAAACTAAGCAATAATTTCAAGAGTTTTGTTTCAATTATACAAGGAATTTAAGAAGAGATTTGATGTACATGGATTTGAAGATTTAAGAAATGTTAAGGATTGTTTGTAATTTGTAGAAAATCCCAGGAATGTAGAACCTGCACTGCATTCTTCTACTCTATCTGAAAAAATTTTTCGAGCTAAAAATTATCCAAATTTCAAGGTTATTTAGAAGAAAAGAGATAAAAAATGAGGAATATGCTGAATTTTGGAATTTAGTACGTAAATGTAGAAAACTATACAGAAGTGTGCACAAAGTTTTCTGGTTTTCGCATCTACGTACCTTAACAAATCATCATATTCTAAAATAGCTAAAAGTCAATATAAGAAGAGAAACCGATTTATCCATTCTCACTTTGGTGATTTATTAAGAAAATGGAAAAGAAATGATATATTTAACTTGTCAAAAATAGTAGAAGATTTGTCCCAGTGTTGGAAAATCACACTGCTTTTTAAATCAGCGATCTTCAAAAGCTTTTGATCGCTTACCACTAAAACAAAAATAGTTATATATTATACCTAATATAATATAATATAATGTAGTAATCACTCTCAAGTGATCATGAGGCTACGTCTTTGGCGTAAACCCTAAGTACGCCAACTTGACTTTGGAGATAACTGTTTTAAATAACCATTTGGTTAAATTAAGGTTGAAAATTTGCTTTTATATTTATTCTTAAACTATAGAAAATTTTATTCGATGTTGTGGCCCGCGTAACGTAGTAAATACACGCGTGTGATCTAAAATAAAAAAATGTTGAGAATGGAGAATTTAAATACACACTTGAGATAATATTAACGTTAATAATAATTCAGAATAATCTTCGGATAAATTTATTTACATAACCAAAAGCAAAGTGACTTTTTCTGTTTTGTCTTCCGTTTTGTTTGACTAGTGAAGCAAAACTAATATTGTAACTAAGAATTTTAAGACCGGTTTCCATTTCTTACACACTTGCGTGACACATGCAGTTGGAAAAGTTCATTGTTGGATTATTTAAATAAGTTTTCTTTCAATGCCCTTTATCTGTTTTAAATTGGAAAAATCCCTTGTTGTGATTTGACTGCGCTCTTTTGAGAACAGGTTGTTTAATAGAATTTGATTTTTTAATTTGCTCGAACTTTGCGAAATAAATATTTAGTACACAAACCAGTAATTTTATCTTAACATAGTTAAATTTAGTTATCTATATTTCTGTAATTACATGCAGCTGTACGTTACTTTATGTAAAAGTGATAATGAAAGATAATACATCAGAGAGGCTAAAATGATTGGTATTGAGGATATTTACTGCATAACTAATTACAGTGGGTCTTTGGTTCACGAACGCCTTGGATCACCAACAAATCGGTTCACGAACAAATTTTCCTAGTGAAAAATGTCTTGGACGAACTATATTTCGTGATTCGAAAAGATGGCAACAAATGGTACTCTAAAATGCAACTAGTGCAGTGGAGGAAATTTCTCCAGAAAAAGAAAACGGAAGGGATGATGCTCTTATTTATCTAATGCGCGAAATATATGTAAAATGGAGCAAGTTTCAAGGGTTCACAAAACATTAGTGCGCTGATAAAGAAGTAGTAAGCCGTAAGATAAATATTTGCAATGGGAATGTCATGTCTTGCTTTAGGAATATTTTAAAGCACAGAGAGAATAAAATCAGAGTGGACATATTTTAATGGAACAATGGCTCAGCGTTTCTTAAGAAGAGGTGAGAGGTGTTAAGAGGAAAAACCCTAAAAACGTTTGGAATGTTTGATAATTGCAAACGGTAGGGCTACAGCTTAATCTCAAAACAGCAGTTACCTGATATTTTCACAGAACACAATTTACCTTTTCGCATCTTTGTCTTTTTCACTGGTTTCTATTTACGCTGTCAACTTTCCTTCGTAGAGATAAGTCAAGATAAAATTTAATTTAAGTTTTCCTAGTATTTACATGTTAAGTATTATGTTAAATATTATGCATATGTTAATAATGTGTGTGAGCTAGATTTAATGAATTCAATTTATTTTGCATTGTAACTTACATTCAAAGTACTCTTTTCCTAGCAATTATGTTTTATTCTACATTAATTCCTATGGGAAACACTGTTTCGGTTTACTATTATTTCGGATGACAAATTGTCTGTAGAAACGAATTAAATTCGTGAATTAAAATTTCACTGTATATATTTTACCTAGTTTGAGAACATTAAGATTACCACCCGCAATAATTAGAGTTTGTTAACTGCTACATATGGAACGTACATCTTCAGAAGATGAACCCTCTTTATTACTGTAATAATTTATTTAGCAAATTTCCAAATGGATTCATTTAAAAGCAACAAATGAGAGAAGCTCTTTAAAAGCAACAAATGAAGACCATCTAAATTCCCTCTTATTGTTCTATTAATAAAGATATAATTATGTAGAAAATTGCTTTGGAATATAAATGAGCCATAGTAAAAAAGAGAAAAGAAAGAAAAGTATGCAAAAAAGTTTACAAGCCATGACGTTACAAAAAGAAAGTAGACATAATAATGAAGATAAGTTTATGAAGGTAACTAAAATATTTCAGTCCATTCAGAAATTTCATAACCCTGTTTTTGGTGTGATAAAAAAGGCCTATACCTATGAAATGAAAAAAAATCCCGTCAGATTTCTAAAAGATATTGAAAAATTTTGATGTTTAATTTAAATAAAGACATTAAAGTCTTAGATATTAGATTTTTAGAAGAAAATTGAGATTAGAAAATTGAGAATTTTTAGAGATTAATTGAGATTTACCTTCGAAACTCTTTACAACTCTTAATGACGCAAATATTAATCAAATGATTCAAAAGCTAGTGATTTAAAACCCAAGTTAAGTAAAGAAAGGGGCCAATGGAACAGTCAGATTTCTCTGACTAAAAACGTAACTGAAGCAGAAAGTTAAGAAAAGAGATCGACTGCAGAGAATATTGAAACGAAAGAAAAAGTTTTTTTTTTTCCTTTGAGAACATACAGACTCCCCGTGCACCACATATGTACAACACGGGGCTTACAGAAGTAAGTTAACTAGGGCATTAAAGGTTACATGTATAAATAAACATTAAAATTTACATGCATAAATAAAGCGAACAAAAGCAGAGAACAGCAGTCTGGACTTCACGAAAACAGATAAGTTCACTGGCCAAGTCACTCCGAACATTTTCAAATCGTTCTGTAAGCATAATCTAGGGCCATCAAATGTAGGGCACGAGAAAATCAAATGTTCCACATCCTGAGGAACTCTTTTTGAACATTCACATAAATTGTTTGATCGTAGATTAAAACGAAACAGATAACTTGCAAATTTACCGTGACCAGATAAAAACTGAGATACTTTAAAATTACACTGAGACACATTAAAACTACTGAGACACTTTAAAATTACTGAGACATACATTAAAAATTACTGAGACACTTTAAAAAAGTAAAAGTATTGAAGATGAATTTGAATAGATTGCATGAAATAAGAAATTCTCCAAAATTACTGACCGGTAAGGGATTAGAAAATAAATTAGATCTTTTAAGGAAACTAACATAAAAATTAGCAATGTTTTGGAGGGAAAAAAGATCAGATAGTGTTACCTGTTGACAACTTGCTAAGAAATGGGAAAGTGGGTAAGGATTTTGTGGAGGAATATTATAGCCAATTTCTTTCCATATAAATGAGACATTATTTTAAAACGAGCGGATATCTTTCTACGGTCGAAGAGGTTATGATGTTGGGAGGCCCCAACTTGTCAGCAACAGTGGTAGTGACTGCTATGAACTGGAAATTACACAAACTCTTAAGAAGGGTTTAACTCCCTTTTTATTTCACTTTAGAAATCACAGTTGCGTTCACTTGACGCTCACAAACTACGCCGACCCGGCGGTTGAACAAAATAGGCAAAAATGCAACTAAAAATAAATGACAGGATAAATAAATAACGAAGTCACTACCTACGAGGCTCTATAATCGTAACTAACTTAACCGCGTTCTAAGATACAGCTGAGATTCAGCAAACTTTAAGATTAAGAATTTGAAAGATTCAACGAACTGTCGAAATAGGCACACAGGCCGAAACGCGCGGTTCTTAAACTTTCTACCAAGCAACCTTCACGCTCGTGATTCAAGAAGCACACTTACAATCTCGTTTCCCTTCTATTTAAACTCCATTTACTTCTGCTAAAATTTGAATACTCTGCGCTTTCTAGTAATTTACATACTCTGGCATTGGCAATTCTAGGGGAAAGTAAAGGCTTGACAGGAAAGATAGCTTAAGATAAATGTTAGTTAAAATAAATATAAACCCTACATTTCCCGCTGCCAGAATTTGGTAAACTTGGAAGCAGGTCCTAGAAACGACCTGTTGAAAAAGTTTCCACATTCTGATCTAAAACTCAAGAGCCCCGTTTACATAAAACAAACTGTTTCCTCAAAAATTACAATAATTTCTGTAGATGCATAAAATTACCATCTCTTCATACAGGATCCTTTCTGGTCTTCAGCAATCAATCTTTTCTCTTTCTTCCAGCATCTGGAAGGAATAAGTATCAGTATCTTCTAAATACATTATGATTTACACTTTCTTAACACTGGATAAAGTTTTCGTTTTCGATCCTTTTATTTTCCTTAATTAACTGCTTAATTCACATTCATTCAAGTATTCAAACATGAATTTAACTTTACCCTGGTTCTCCACCATGTGTGGTGTCAAACGGGAATATTCGTATTTTTGTATTACAACACTTCCCCTAACCACAATGATTTGTTAGAATTCCAACAACCAAATATGACACACCTTAATCGACATACTGAAACTCGATGAGCTATGTTTAACATTCTTAAAATTCAAGTGTAGGTGGAGAGCCCTACAAAATACATTCATTCTAAATTCCCCCTCATTCATCTTTAGACATGCAGGCTTTCGCTCTGAAGCATGATTTTATCTACAGTTTAATACATAAATTTGAATTCATTTCTTTCGAGCATTTACTTTTAGCATCTAAACTTTTATGCTTCTAGACTAAATTCTACTTTTACATAACTTTCAAGTATGCACCTATATTTACAAAATTCTAATACATATGATTTTTACAATTTACCATCAAATGAATAAGATAATAAAATTTTACTTCACGCTTTCTTCGCCAAGCTGGCGGCACTGAAATTAAATTTTCTATTAATACAAGAATACGAAGTTATTTTACTTTCGGCCAAAATTTGGCTTCAACATAACAGAATTAGTCTTTCGACCAACAGGAACTGCTTGCTCTTAGATTTTATTCTTAAAGAAAATAATACTTTTGCCTTAGCTAAATAAAGTCTAAACCGAGACAAATTGACTTCCGTCAAAACATAGAACTTCGTATTTACGCATAACATTTCAAAACAAAAGAAAAAAATTATAGAAGATTTTAACTTATCTTTGAGTTTTCGATGCTTGGAACTCCGACATTCTCTTCTGGCAGAATTTATCCCAAGTTATAGAATTCATAGAAGTCAATCTTTGCCTTTGGGTTCTTCGAGTTTCGTCCATGGTGACTTTTCGTTTTCGCCCTCTGCACGCCGGCTTCTTGGAGTGGTAGTCTTCGGGTTCCTGTCTTTTCCGTTTCGCCCCTGGACGGCTGGTCCGGCGGCCTCCGGTCTGGAATCTTGCTTGAATTTTTTCTGTTGGTGGCAATCTTTTCGTTCCTCCTTCTGTCTTTTTCTTCTCGTGAACAGCGGCCTTGTTTGCTCCTGACTATCTGGCCCTGGAAGTGGTTTCCTCGACGCAGAATTTCTATTGTGGAAAGTTGTATCTGGTCTTTTCCTATTTACCAAAGATTCTTTACGCGGTGGCGTTGATTTCCTGCATTTCTTGAGTGCTGGAGTCTGACCATTTTCCTTCCTTCTTTCCGGAACCCTAGAATGACTTGTAGAAGGGCTAGGTTCCTCTTCTGTTCTCTGCTTCTTGGGTGGTGGAGCGGGTGGCGTTAGTTCTGAAAATTCCACTTCTTTGCGCTTGAGTCCTGCAAGAAACTTTTAAGGATTTCAAAATCATTCTGGTTATAATATTTTTTCACCTCGTCGGGACTTGCTTTACAGGTTTCTCCTCTCTCGTTGTTAAGGTACAATACGACTCCCTTGATTTCCTGTATTACATAGGGGCCTTCAAATTTTGAAGCCAATTTTGCAGTGAAATTATTTGGGGCACTTGATAAAGAAAATTTTCGCTTTGAAACTTTATCTCCTACTTTAAAATCTGCTTCACGGCGTTTTCTATCATATAGTAAAGTTTCTGTCTATTTCTTGCCGTATCCGAACTTTTAACCGCCTGATCAATGAGTTTCTGTATATCTTTTTGTTTAAATTCTTCCTCTCTTTGTTGCACAAAGAATAATTTATCTAGTGGCGTAATTAACTTCCGTCCTAAAACTAATTCTGCTGGAGTTTTTCCCGTAGTATCATGATTTGCTGTTCTTAAAGCATAAGCTAACTCATTTATGTAGCCATCCCAGCGCTTGTGATTTGTGCTAACATAACTTCGAATTATTTTTACAATATTTTTATTAACTCTTTCTGCGATGTTTGCCTGTGGTCTATACGGAACCATTCTGATATGCCGTATGCCAAGTCCAGTGCAAATGTCTTCAAATATTTGGCTAACGAATTGTTTACCGTTATCGCTAATGACTTTTATCGGTGCACCGTATTCTAAAATGTATCTGTGTAAGAATGCATCTGCGACTGTTTTGGCTGACGCGCGTTTAAGTGGAACAATTTCTGTCCATTTTGAAAAATGATCTACAATAAAGAACTAAAAAAGTAAAAGAAAAAAAAAAAGAAAACGATTTTTATTTAACTTACTCTGGGGGAAAGGACCAAGAAGATCTATGCCTAAAATTTCATTCGGAAATGTAGCGCGAATGCTATTTAAGTACCCGGGCGGGCTGTAATTAATATAATTTATTAATTGACATTGATTGCAGGAACTGACATACGCAGTTACTATTTTGTATAATTGCGGGAAATATACCTTCTCGCGTATCCTTTTTATAGTTTTTCTGACCCCTAAATGACCCGCGGTTTTCGCGTCGTGTAATTCCTTCAAAATGCTTAATCGATGCGAGGCTGGGATGACTGGTCTATATTCGAAATTTTCGTTTGTTGCTTTCGTATAAAACAATAAATTATCTATTATTTCATAGTTTTCTGCTCTATTTCTTATAGCATCGATATCTGTGTGCTAAAAGTTTTCTTGGTCTTTCAAATACGCATAGATACTTCCAAATTCAGAATCACCTTTCAATTCAGCAATAATTGTTTCTCTAGAATCTAAAATTTTTGAAGTCAACACAGCGCATTTGAATTCATTGCCTTCATCGTCCAGTTTTATTCGAGATAGTGCGTCAGCAACATTGTTTTCCTTAAACGGTTTATATTTAATTATTAGGTTATACTCTTGAAGTTTTAAAGCCCATCTTATTAACCTGGGCGTTAAGGTTTTCCCCGAGTAAAGTCTACCAACAGCCGCATGATCCGAAAAGACTGTTACTGGCGCTTTGCCGAAATAAACTCGAAATTTGTGTACAGCCATTAATACGGCTAATGTTTCTCTCTCTGTAGCTGTATAATTCCTTTGCGCAGAGTTTAAAATTTTACTAAAAATGCCAAAGGATGGCCATTCTGCATGAGAACCGCACCATCGGCATAGTCCGACGCATCTGCTGCTATTTCCAGGTTTTAGTCCCCTTCCGGGAATTTCAAAACAGGAGCATTGATGAGTGCTTCTTTTAACCTTTCAAATGCAGTATTTGCTTCTGCTGTCCACGTAAACTTACTTTTCTTTCATTTAATTGCTAACAACAGTTCAACAATGTTCGCGAAATCTTTTATGAACGACCGATAATAAGAACATAAACCAAGGAAAGAAGAAAGTTTCTTGGCGGTATTGGGAGGTGAGAAATTCTTGATGGCTTTTATTTTTGAATCCTGAGTTTCTATACCCTTTTGCGAAATTTTATATCCCAGATATTTAAGTTCTTTAGTCGCGAACTTGAATTTCGATGTGTTAATTGTAAGACCGGCCTCTTTTAATAATTTAAAAACCTCTTCCAAGTCTTTAATGTGTTGTTCCAACGTACTACTCGTTATAATTATATCATCTAGATAAATTAAATTCGATTTTCCTAGGACAGGCTTTAGAACAATGTCCATAGCTCTCTGGAATGTTGACGGGGCCCCACACAACCCAAAGGGCATGCGTAAAAATGCATAAGTGCCCGATTTTGTGATAAACGCGTTTTTATGTCTATCTTCTGGTCTCAGAGCTATTTGATAGTAGCCCAGACGTTAAGTCCAACGTAGTCATGTATCTCGTAGACTTAATCTTTCTAATAATTTCTTCTATCACCGGCAAAGGGTAAACCGGGAACTTAGTAATACTATTTAGTTTTCTGTAATTGATAGCAAACCTCCAAGCCCTTTTATCCGAAAGAGGGAAATCGTTCTTTTTCCTACATAGTACGACTGGCCTCGCGTACTCACTATTTATGGGCGTTATTATCTGGTTCTGCAGCATTTCTTTAATGTGTTCCTCAATAATTTGTTCTTTCTGTTGATCATACCTATAGGGTTTAATCCTACAGGGTTTATCGGCAGTTAGTTGTATATCATGTGTTACAATTTGACAGTTACCAGGCCGTTCTGAAAACAAGTTTGAAAAAGTACTCACCACTTGCTGGATGGCTTGACTTGCATGGACACTCAAATGGCTCAAGTCTACCTGAGGTTCTTTCACTGACTCCACCACCCTCCGATCTATTTGGACCCTCGCTTTAACAGGCCCCTCTACTCGTTTAAAGCTTTCCTTTAAACTTCATTCAGACTTCTGGGTACGCGGATGGTTGTTTTCAAATTTCCTTTTTGGGCCTTGACCTTCGAGCTTCGATGAGTTGGCTTTATAGCTCTTTCCCCCATAAGAGCGATTTGTGTTTCCGGTCTGTTGATTTGAGGATTGCCTTCGGAGACTTTGAGAATACGATGCCCCTCTAGACTTTTCCGCTATTCTGCGGTTTTAGAACTTGACCTCCAACTCGAAGAGTTCCTGCAAGGTGCTTGGGTTTCGGTTTCTAAGTAATCTTGGACAGCAGGTAACAATCTTGGTAATAGTATTTCAATAATCTCCGCGTCGGGTTTCTTCCCATACAGCATGTTTGTCAGCTTAACTTTTCGCAGAATGAAGTCCGTCAAATCTTCTATATTACGTTGATAAAAACTATACAGTTCAGCTTCTAGCATTGCTCGGTCTTTCACTATGGGAAGGCACCATTCACCTTTAATAATTATTCACCTTTAATAATGATATTTTGAAATTTTCAAAGGTATATGCTTGGCCTCCGAATTCTCGTAATAAAAATTTCCCTATACTCTTCCACCATAGTGAGGCCTGTTCTCTTAGTGCAGACGTGGCAATGGCAACTTTTTGTCTTTCAGGCGCAGGGTATAGCTGGAAATGATTTTCGAGGCCTTCTAAGAATATCGCCACCGAATTTTTTCCGTCGAAATTGACGTTTGGCTTGATCGATGCTCTCATCCTTTGGATCAGGTATCCAAATCCTTCTAATTGGTTCGCCATGCTTGTTGTTGGAATTGTACAGGAGCTTCCATCCATTTTTCGGCCATTTCAGTTCGTAAAGTGTTCGGGCGCCAATATGATGTTGGGAGGCCCCAACTTTTCAGAAACAGTAGTAGTGACTGCTATGAACTGGAAATTACACAAACTCTTAAGAAGGGTTTAACTCCCTTTTTATTTCACTTTAGAAATCACAGTTGCGTTCACTTGACGCTCACAAACTACGCCGACCCGGCGGTTGAACAAAATAGGCAAAAATGCAACTAAAAATAAATGACAGGATGAATAAATAACGAAGTCACTACCTACGAGGCTCTATAATCGTAACTAACTTAACCGCGTTCTAAGATACAGCTGAGATTCAGCAAACTTTAAGATTAAGAATTTGAAAGATTCAACGAACTGTCGAAATAGGCACACAGGCCGAAACGCGCGGTTCTTAAACTTTCTACCAAGCAACCTTCACGCTCGTGATTCAAGAAGCACACTTACAATCACGTTTCCCTTCTATTTAAACTCAATTTACTTCTGCTAAAATTTGAATACTCTGCGCGTTCTACTAATTTACATACTCTGGCATTGGCAATTCTAGGGGAAAGTAAAGGCTTGACAGGAAAGATAGCTTAAACATAAAATAAATGTTAGTTAAAATAAATATAAACCCTACAAGGTAACACGCGAAAAGCATTTGAAAATAATAAAAAAAAAGTGTTCCTTTAAATATTACAAATGATAAGGCACCTGAGTTTGATACGCTTTCAATAAAATCTTAAATAAAAAAATTCAAAAAGGAGAAAAAATAAGTTTGAGCAAAGATAAATTATATTAGAACAAAGAGAGAGAATTTTTTCCCATTTTTAACTATCTACAGTAAACATAACCCATTAGGTTTGTTATTATAAAAATTCGAATTACATTTTTGTTGAATTTCACTCTTTTCGTGACAGCATGAAATTAAAAAAAAATTCCTGATGTTATAGTAAACTATCTCAAAATATCAGAGAAAAAACACATATATATGCACATATAGTGACTTGCAAAACCATTTATCTGTTAACTGCGGTTTTTTACAGCAAGAAATATATAACCGAAAGAAATCAAAACCGATATACTTAAAAATTTTAAATTCCTTTATTCATACTCCAAGTGATTACAACGAAAAACTTTTTCTATATAAATCAAGAATTTGTTTTAAATTCAAAAGATAAACAGGAAGAATTCACGGTTGAATTTGCTCATTCGTTTAAATTAGAAAAGTAGCACTCAAGTACTTCTTTATGTTTGTTTCTTGGTATAATATAAGTGAAAATAACTGAAATAATACCTTTAAATGATCTGATGGATTCCAGTGGTTCGATTTCATTATTTCAGAAGGAAATTACGCAATTACTGAACTGAACGATTATTTGGAAGCTTATTTCTAACAACTTGGAAGAAAAAGTAGAGAAATTCAGTTCGGTATCCTAAGAGCCAGACAACGATATACTGTCAAACTACTGAACAGATATAAAATAGATTTATCTGTAAATAAACTGCTTTTTAAAGAAAGCGAACAAGAAGGAGAAAATATCGGCGATGTAACAAACCAAATAATATCTACATCACTATGATACTGGCAAAGGAGCTTCAATCAATAATAAGATGTCGGATGCTGTCCTTTCGCCTTAAGGGCTCTCCATGAAAATTACAGATGAAAAGAATGAGCTATTAAACCTGAACCACCAAGAAGTTAAATGAAATTTAATATTTGAATCTGAAAATTAAGAAAGGGAATATTCAGAAAAAAATTATAATTTATTGTTATTAAAATATTTCCATCTGTATAAATGAAATATCATATAGAAATTATATAGATATAAAAAGAATAAAACAAAAACTCAAGAAAGAAGGTTTTTAAAGATTTTTAAACCGAGAATGACGCTGAAGCACTAGAAAAAACTAAATCTGTTGTTCAGGATAAATTGAGAGATACGCGCTGTGTAACGGGTAAATGTTTAAAGATTTATAAGCGATATATTATTTTTGAATAAATGGAAAAGATTTATGATCTGAGTAATACAAATTGTTTTTACAATCGAGGTATAAAGAGTCATAAATACAAAAAATTTAAAAACAACAAAATGTTGATCTGAAGGACGAAAACGCAGAAATAGAATTTTTGCTCAAGAGTTCAGATGATTGTTTCATGTTTTCAGATGATTTTATCTATCAAAGACTTAAAACTGTAAAATCAGGTGTTTCTTCCATTAGGAATGACCGTGTAACATTTGACATTTGCTAATGGATTGGGATTGATTAACAACAAATTCTTAAAAATTGGAAGTTCGATTAACAAAAGACTCATATCGGTCATAAATGTTAAAGATCAGCAAGTTCTTGATAGAGTTGCTCTTGACTGAGTTTGTGAAAAGGAGGTAAAGACTACATTGCTGAGTTATTATGTATGCTATCTAGATGAGTTATTACGGGCACTATAGACAGCCAGATGGCTGAAACCTGCTAGTTATATTAATATGGGAAGTAATAAAGTTAATTTCAATTTAATTTAATTATTTACATATTTTTCCTTCAAGAACTAATATTTTCAAGTTAAATTATATTTCTATAGGCATTACAACCATGGTAAAGCTTTCTTGGAATAATTAAGCATATCTTGAAAAAGAAAAGAAAACAACATTTTATTTACTAAAATAAATACACTGGAACAGTTCTATCAACATTTTGCTAGCCATCATATTACTCAACTCATACGTTATTTAGATACATAAATTAACGCCCACAATATACTTTATGCCTCACACAATGCCTTCATAACAATCAATGAATAAAACATGCTTATAAAAAGAATAATACGAAGAACATTTAAAATAAAATAAACAAAAGGGAAGAAACAAATAAAGTAGAAACAGCAAAAAAGTATAAGCAGCAAAAAGAGCGATGGTTATCGAACACAGTATTTAAAATAGTAATTCGAAGAAACTTATGAATAAATAATTATGCTGGTTATGGTTACATGGTAGATAGACCTCGCTGGAGAGAGGAAGTAAGATGAATGAAGATGATGAATAAAATAGTGTACTGGCATTTTATCTGCTGTAGTACATATCCCTAATAGGTCTGCCCGCCCTTTCCTTCGGAGCTACGCAGTCACCTTCCAGTTGAAGAACTCGGCGATACCTTTTTATCCAATCCAGGTTTTGGTCACAAACTATTTTGTTATCTGTAAAGGAAAAAATAAAAACCATTTAATTATGTTATACCTATAAACGAAGAGTATAAACTTTCGTAAATAAATAAAAAAAAATATTAAGAGCGCTGAGCTGAATTAGGCCACTGGATATTAAATGCTTGCTGAATACTACAATATGGACACCTCTTTAGATATTATTTAATGTCAGAGCAGCATGTACATACTTAAATAAAGTAAATATTTTTTACATTTATAAAATAAAGATTCAAAAATAAATTTCTTTATTCTTCCTATTCAGATATTGCAGAAATATTTCAAACTTAATTCGGATATTTTGGTAATGAAGTCCACATTAGTAGTTGAAAGGTTAAAGTCTCGAAATACTAGTAGTTTGGTTGCGAAGTTAATATGGCAAATGGAATTTATTTCATGGTTTCATAAATACGATTAATTACAGTTGCGTACAAAATTTAAGAATAATATTTACGATAACTTGAGCTAATACCTGAAAAATAGTGTTTTCGAAATTATCATTAGATGTTTAAAAATTGATAATGGCTTAAAAGTAGATTATTTGTTTTTACTTCCTTGTACGAAGTAAAAAGGATGTATTGTCACAGCGAAAAATTTCGGGTATCATATTTCAATGAAAATATCCATTTTGACTGCTATCGAATGCAATTTAACCATGTTTTTGAGTGACATATGCATGTAAGAAAACAGAATAAAGGACACTTTTTCCCCCCAAAAAATTATAAAATGATTTAAAATAAATTCTGAAGAAAATTTTTTGTGGCGTCTGTATGTACGTATGTATGTATGTATATATAATTTTTTTGGCTTTATTTTTTTTTTTAAATTTTGGCTTTAAATTTGCTTTTTTACTTTTATACGTGTTTGTTAAAATTAAAATTTAATTTTTTTAAATGCACACACACACACACATATATATATATATCCACTCTGTTACTCGGCTCAATGATCTCAGTTTCTTTATTTTTACATGTTTATAAATTGTGCATTTTTTGTTTTAAAAAGGATTGAATTATGTTGTTCTTATCTTCCGGTTAAGGTTTTTATGCCTTTAGTAAATCTGTATGCAATATTTTTAGAATTATCATAAATTTAAAAGTTGTTTAAGTCCCGCTAAGCCTAATAATTTTTGCCATGTCGGCCATTGCTTGTTTATATTTGAAACAAGAGAATAGTACATTTGTTGCCAATCTAGAAAAAGTAAGCTTCGCAATAACAAAGATAACGTCTTCTTTTATTACTGCGAATTAAATCATGCTTAATCCATTCTGGAATTTCTTCTAGGAAATAAGTGTTTAAGATTTACTTCGTAATTTTTTATATAGATATTTTGAGTTTGTATGTATTTTTATCTTGTCATGAAGTGAGAACTAAATTAATTGAATGAGAAATACTGAACTGTCTGTGAAAACTGGTTCTTTTTTTGTTTGTTTGTTTAATTTCTTTTATATATCGTTTTAGATTTATTATAATACTTGAATAGAACATGTGGCAATGATTAGATAATTCTTCAGATGATATAAATTTTGTGCATTCCGAATTATAAAATGAATGAGATGTAACGTTGTTAAGTGACCTAGCGCCAGAGTGTCGCTATGGTAAAGAAATAAATTGAATTTTAAAGAGTGCATTTATTCTGTTATAGTTTATGCGCTATCGACGAAGTAGATTTAATTCAATCCAATAAGTTTAAATGAAATGCAAGGAAATATGCATATAATTTAATATTCCGTACAAGGAAGTCATATAGTGTACACATTAGATTTTTTAATTTTATAAGATATGTAGTGTTGTTCTCTAGCTTTTGCACATGTCATTATAACATATACTTTAAAATAAATGTGTCTGTTAGAATTTAGAGATCACAATAGAGAATATTATACGTCGGAGACACAAAAAAAGATTTTAGTTCATTTGCAGAAAGGAAAATTAAACATAGAAATCATACAGTTTGTGAAATAATGAAATTTTCTCAAGAGGCTTACTTCGTAATCACGCACGTAACTCTCCTAAGCTTGTGTACCTCGTAAAGTGTCATTAAAATTAATGGAATAAATTAATGAATAAATTAATAAATTAATAAAAATAAACAAATAAATAAAAGAAATTTAAGAAATTGTTTAAAAAAATCTGAAAGGTTTCAGATTCTAAATTACGTCCAAGGGGGCGTTTTTTTAAAACATTTTGTGTATTACCTTTATTTATTAAATATCATGCTCTTCGCACCTCAACCATAAAATTCAGTTCAAGAGCAATATCGCAAAATTATTTTAAATTGAAGATATTTTTTTGAATTTCCGATACATAGTCTCACGCGCTGGAGATATAAAAGTTTTTTCTGTACAACATTGCCATTGCTCGCTTTGAAATCCTTGAGTTTGTTAATTAAAAAGTCGTTAAAGTGTTACAAATTATGAAATCGATCAGAAAACTAATTCCAAATTTCAAATTTGAGCTTCCAAGTGCCCATATTCGCAGTAGGATTACGTCATCCAAAATTCGATGTCTCTACCTACTGTTTTTTATCACAATGCGGGAAACAACCATACATTTATGAAGATTGTTCATTTTTGAATTTCTTGAAATATAATACAGGGCGATACTATTTGGTGTCAACAGTTTGAAAAACAATAATCCCTCAGAGACAAAGCCCTATTGGACTAAATAATTAATTAATAAATAAATGAATGCATAAACTCGAATCAGCTCAGTTCTATAAAATTAATTTTGTGTTGCAGATACATTCTGTGTTTATTAGGGAAAACTTTAATTAAACTACGTTGAGCTGTTGTAAATAAGGGGAACAAATAAGCTTGCCTTGAGATTGTTTCCTAAATTATATATTGATTGTATGAATTGACTAAAACTACAGTAATTAAAGAGACTCTTTACACATTTTTAGAACAATTTCGATAAAGATATAAAATAAAGCAAATATTTTTGGAACGAACGTTTCTGGCAATAGTTTATTATTTGAAATGAGAAACATTGTCTTTTAAACATATTCCTGTAAAGCCTCTTGAAGTTTAACCTAAGGACTATTGTGGCTCTGGTCTCCTGAAAAGAGCTCTTTCTAAGCATAAAGCCATCAACATTGATGGATTCCAGAGATGAATCGAAGAGAAATGAATACCAATACCCCTGACAATTTTACGAACTTCTGTCATAGAAATTACAAGGCAGACTTATAGTTCAGAAAAAAGGCTCTCAGATTGAATATTTAAAAGATATTCTTCACACTTTAAACAGTAATTAAAACGCAGCGAACGCATTCTAAATATGTGCGAACACACTGTGTACAATTTGCGTAAAAAATAGAGATATGAATCGTAATAAAAGAAGAAATTGGCAGCAAACAAGGAGGAAAAGTAAAAAGCCGTACCATTTGGCGCAATCGCAAGTTGGCTTGATGCATAGAGCTGTGGGATAGATAAAACGAGCTTTTAGATATATTCCACGTCAGTTCACAAAACTATTTCACGTAGCCATGTCAGTGTGTTAGGTCTAATTTCAGTTCTTGTTCTAAAGTATTTGTATAGTGTGTCTATCTGGATTATTAACAAGGTGCGTCAACAACTAGTATTTTCTTACAGCCAATTTTTACCTTCTTGTCATTAGGGAATTATTATATTCCATAAGAATCTGAACACATTAGTAGCTGTTAGTTGTAAAATGTGTAGAACAATCTTGAGTCTTTTACTTGATTTGGTTTTACAGTGTGCAACGTAATCATTGGAAAATATAGTTCGATACATTTCCACATTCTTTTTTGAGTAACAGAAAATGACTTCAGATGTTAAAATGCTGCAGACTTGGGTGTTAGTACCAACGTTAAATTGAGATCTTTCTGCATCTGTAAAGTATCTTGGGACCATCTGTGAGTTGCGAAACTTCATTGTAGAAAGAAAGTAATTAAGATTGAATTTTTTAGCTGATTTCCTACAGTGTTTAACTTAGTTTATGCAACTGAACTCTCCTTCGCGGACAGCAAAGCATTTTTCCTTGGACGACTCCCCATAAGCCCCTTCAAAATCAAATTTCTGCGAATAATGTTACTGTTTAGATTCACCTTAGAAGATGCGTCCCAAGCAGTTTTTTAACTGAGTATGCCAATTTCCTCTTTCTTAGTATTAGACGAGCTATACTCCAGTCCTAGGCAAATGCAGGTTGTGTTTGGGGACAAAACCGCAGTCCGCTTTGGAAGTCCCAGTTTGAAGGAATTCTATCAAGAAATGATCTACACGGGATAAATTATTTTCGCTGCACCGATTAATTAGAAATTTTTTCAACATCCACTGCACAACGCTTTTCATATGCGGATTAAGTCACTAACACAACCATCGCTTGTCCCCTAGTACCGCTTCCGAATGGGCATGATTCACAGCGTTAACTAGTTTGTTTACCTTTGGTTACAGTTACTCTTATGACTTAGTAACGTGAAAAACAATTTTGATTTCTACTGATGCCACATCATTAGTTTACAGCGTAAATAAACCCACGTTTGTATTAGATAACAAGTAATTACAAAGAATCGGAATAATATGTTTTTTAACACCTTACAGTAATGGTGTAAAAGTAGATATTTGAAAAAAAAAAAGCTTTAAATAATCTTAGGAATGAAGTTAATCACTTTAAAAATGAATAATTTCTTGTAAAAATTACTTGAGAACTATCTACATGAAAAGGATGCTTATGTAAAAGGAAACTAATTAATATTTATTTGACTCGATAATATAGTATTCGTTCATTTATTGAAAATTTCCTACAAATTATTGAACTCAGATTTTCCATAGTTAGTTTTCGTGTTACGTCACAGTATTCTTTACTGATTACGCAAACCTATAAAGTTACAACCGTCACATTGTTTACAGATTAAAAGTAGCGAAATTAATTTTTAACAAAGAAATTTTAACATTTAAAAATGTTATCTATCGAATCATGAGCGATTACGCAATTTTTTTATCGATTAGTACTGAATTTTTTTAAGAATAATTTTAGTGCGGTTTCTTTCTTTTCCCGTAAAGTTACTCCTTCTTTGCAGTCAAAATGTTTACAGCAAACCCTTTTCCAGTTTCGCAAATTTATTACACGTTATTAGATTTTAATTTAAAATGAAATATTTTAAATAATTTGTCATATATTTTTTTAAGGTAAAAATAATAAAATCGTAAGGATAAAAGATGTTTTTAGTTTTAGAGAAGCTGAGTTGGTTTAATTCATACTACACTCAATACATTTGCAGCTGTGAATGACGATAAATATTATGAAAAAGATAGAAATACAAAGATATGGTCTGGTAATATTTCAACAGAATCAACATCTGCACTGAAAGGAAACTCAATCGCTAGGGCCATCTGTTGAGAAGAGAGAATAACAGAAACTGAAAGAAAAGTTTTGAATTTCGTCGAAGATTCTGAAAAGGAACTGGAAAATCTAAACGATTCTGCGATGAACAATTGAAATATAATATAAATTATTGTAATTACACTTTCAAATTTTCACGTTAGAAATAAAAATTATTTTAGTTTTTGGAAGCCTATCTGCATGACTTAGCGTGAAACTTAGCATGACAGTTCTCAGGCAGCAGTTCAAGAAAACTTTATAAGTGAAAATTTTAAAAAAATTGCAAAAGATTATTAAAAAAATTAAAATAAAAATATATATAAAAATTAAGCAAAACATTTCAATGTGTTGATTATAAGTTAATACTTGAAACAGTTTTAAGTTAAAATGTTATGATAAGCATATTACTTTAAGAATTAATCCTGTTTTAATTCAAGATGGCAGTGCAAAGAATCGTACAAACGTACGACCCATTCGAAAGAACAAATTAAACGAGTTCTTCAAGATAATAATGCAATACAGTATAGGGAAAAAAGGTATCCAGATTTTATTTCATCATAAATTAACGATACCTAGAGAATGTTTTTTTAAACAATAATAAAGAGATTTATTTATTCAAGACATAACTATACGCTATTTTCAGTGGATTACATCGAGGATTATTAAAGTTCTTTTATTTCCTTCTAAAAAGTAAAGTAAGTGTTGTAATGGAGAAAATTTCGTGGTTCATATTTCAACAGAAATATCTATTTCGACTCTTTCCGAATCCATTTGGTGGATGATTTTTTGTGACGTCTGTACGTAAGGCCAGAATAAAGGGCATTTTTTTCCCAAAACGGATTGTAAAATGGATTTTAAATTGATGCAAAAGAGACCTTTTTTGTGATTTCAGTACATACATATGCATGTATATATGTATAAATATTGTATAAATATATCTCGCATAAATCAAAAACGGTTAGCCGTGAAAACTGAAATTTTGTATATGGGATTGCTATAACATTTAGTAGGGCACCTTCCATTTTTCTTCCAATCAGCAGAATCAAGTGTGCAAAATTCTTTGTAATTGGCAATATATTTGGTTTACGTATACGGCAGTATATTTGGCATGTTTGTATATATCGATGTTTCTACCCACCTTCAAATTCCTTACCCAGCCTTAATTTTCGTTAAGTCACTTGCTTCTAGTTACAAAAGTGTTTTAAATGACGAAACTATTCATATTTTTGTAAAGTCAAATTAAAACAGTCTGATGCGGACACCACATGACTTCCTTCTGCGGAATATTAAATTATGTGAATTTTTTGCTGCATTTTATTTAAACTTATTTCCTCGAATTTCATTACAGATAGATTTTTCATTCATTTAACTCAAGTTTCAATTCCCGGCAAGGCAAAAATACGTAAACCTCAAAATATCTTCGTTCAAAATTGAAAGATATAGAAAAACATAAAACACCAAATACAGTTGAGACAATTAAAAAAAATCAAATTTTTACCATTAAAATTAGAGTTTTTAGGCAAAATCAAGCAATTCGGCAAGCATGCAAGGAAGCAGATTTTTCGGTGCACAAAATTAAATGTTTCTTTTTGGTCCTACTCGGAAAAGGACACTGAAGGTGCAGAAACTAAATTCACTATTCTGCTAAGTTTAAAATGTAAACAATATGGCTGCTACAGTAAAAAAAAAAGGGCTCAATTAAACAAATTTTAAATTGTTGAAAATTCTACAACTATTGCATGCAAATTAACTAAAGGCATAAACAACCTTAACCGGAAGATAAGAATAACATAATTCAATCATTTTTAAAGCAAAAAATGCACAATTTATAAACATATAAGAATAAAGAAACTGAGATCACTGAGCCGAATAACAGAGTGGATATATATATATATGTTATATATATATTTATTTATATTTATGTGCTTTTGGTGCGGCCGATTGCAATCAAAATAGTAGGTGCACATCTACATGCTATAGCAGTCCAAAATACAAAATTTCAATGTTCTGAGTCTACTCATTTTTGAGTTATGCAAGGTACATACATACATACTTACGTACGCACAGGCACCACGCAAAATTCTCTTCAGAATTCATTTCAAATCAATAAATTTTTTGGGGAAAAAGAGTCCTTTATGTCCTTACGTACAGATGTCACCCAAAAACATCGTTAAATTGCATTCGATAGAGGTCAAATGTATATTTTCGTTGAAATATAACACCCGAAATTTTTCGCCATTTTAGTTCTTCCTTTTTACATCGTACAAGGAAGTAAAAATGGATTTTCGACAAATATCGAAATCCAATTTTTAAAGTTTTCTACTGGTTCCCATACTTATATCTGGGAAAATTTCACACTTGTTATGAAATAATAAAATTAAAATTTGACTCCATTTCGTCAAAAATTTATCGGCATATCTAATGTCAAAATTTGCAATTTTCGATGTCATTTTCAACTTGCCGTAGGAGATCGGTTAATTAAGTTAAAATAATATGAGGATATAAGTTTAAATAAAGTGTAGCGAAAATGTGCATAATTTTACAGGCTTTATAAGGAAGTCATGTGGTGTCAACCTCAGATGGTTTTTGAATAATTCTGGCATCTGGAAATGGAAATTTATGATTATATTTATGATATTTATGGAAATTTATGATATGATTATAATTAAAAAAGTTCTGAGAAAAAAAGGATAAGAATTTCCTACAAAACATTTTGTTTCCTTCATACGAAGATTTTGAAATTCACTTGTTTTGCTGGATTGAATGTTATAAAAGATCTGATGCGTATACTACACGACTTTCTTTTGCGGAGTATTAAATTTAACGCACTTTTTCCTGCATTTAATTTAAAATTATTGGATTGAATTAAGTCTACTTCGTTGATAGCGCATAAACCACAGTAGAATATTTGCACTATTTAAAATTCACTGTATTTATTTACCCTAGCGGCATTCTGTCGCTAGGTTCACTTAACAGCTTTACATCTCATTCATTTTATAACTCAGAATGCGCAGAAATTATATGATCTGAAGAATTATCTAATCTTTACCACATGTTCTATTCAAATCTATTCAAAATCAAAACAGTATAAATCTAAAACGATGTATAAACGAAATTAAACAAATAAAACAGAATCCTATTTTCACAGACAATTCACCGCCGCTTACCTGATGCGCATGCGCTACTCGTAAACGTCTCCTCTGTCCGAAACAGACTGGCGACTTTATTTAGTGCTAATATGAAGCACTTATTTCCTCGAATTTCATTAGAGATGTATTTCTCATTCAATTAATTCTTTTCTCATTTTGCAACAAGGCAAAAATACATAAAACCTCAAAATATCTTCATTAAAATTGAAAAATATAGAAAAAAAATAAAACACAAAATACAATTAAAACAATAAAAAAAAATTAAAGTTAGAGTTTATACGCAAAACAAGCAATTCTGCCAGTAGGCAATAAGGCAGACTTTTTCGGTGCACAAAAATGAAAGTTTAATTTTGGTCCCACTCGGCATAAAGACACTGAAGGTGCAGAAACTGAATTCACTATTCTGCTAAATGTTAAAAAAGCGAGAAAACATTTTAATTACTTAAATAATGTTTAATTTGTTACCTAATTTAATTAATTAAATTTGGTAACAATTTACACAACATGTTTAAAGCATTTATGTCTAATCAAAATTTTACAAGCCAGTTTCCCTTGGAAAGTCCTCCACGAAGGCATCCCTCGTCTTAGGCAGATAGCGCTCGAGGCTTAGCCGTAATTAAATAACCTAACCTAATCAAAATTTTATTTAAAATAAAAGAGAATTTTTGGAAACTGTTTGAATATTGTGGAGTGGAATTATTTTCTTAACACAAATATCTACCTTTTTTTATATGCGGTTTGTAGAACAAAACTTAAGTTCATAAAATATTCATTATGTTTCATTGTTTATGCTTTTACGTACAAAGCTCGTAGAGATATGCGTTCTTATATTTTCAAACCGTCAGATACAAATTTAATTATCAATGCATTTTTATCTTTTTTTTTAATCACAGATATGCGCAATTTTTGCAATACTAGTTTGTTCCTAAATTTGAGCGTAAAGCCTTTTATTTCTGTTGGTAATAAATATTTATAAATATTCGAAATAGAAGAATTAATTCTAGAATATCTTCACGAATTTCACATTGAAATATTTTCACGTTAAATTCCACCTCTTGCATTTCATTTATCAGAGAATCATTAACTTAGTAAAATTTTTGTTTTGCAGAAATTTTATCAAAAGCTAAATTTTACATTTACAGAACTTTCTAAGGCGCAATTTTTAATTGCTTTCATAAAAATATGTGTCTTACTTTTAAAAATAATTAAAGAGATAAAAAATTAAAATTAATTTTAATTAATAATATTAATTATAATTAATAAATTAGGTCTTTTATGAACAATGAATTAGAGAAGTAGTTAAGAACATAAAGCAAGCAAGTGCTTTTTTCATACACCATGCGTAATACGCCCCAAAGGAAAGGAATGATTAAAACATAGTAGAGAGAGGAATTCGAAGTAGAAATTGTGCTTTTAAGGACTGAAATTTAACTTGTAAGCATTTAATTAAATTCGAAACTGTGCTTGAACAATATGTATTACAATCAAAGTAAAGAAATAAATAACAACTAAATTGTTAAATTCTTTTGATTAGTAAATCTGGTACTTCTCTGCTACTAAAGAAACATTTTATAATTGCTCAATCTGTAGAACTTGGTGATAAACTTCAACCAATGGAAACAGCACGTAAGTACTTTATTTCTAAATGAATTTGATATTCAGGGAAGTAAATTTTGAGATCACACAGGCCGAGATATTTATGAATCCATCTCTTGTTTGGTGGAAAGATAGTATTTTACATGTAAAGTAAAAAAAAAATGCTTTTTCGTATATTGCAGTATTTAAACTAAATTCATTCCGCATAATTAAGATAGGATTAGATAGTGTAAGTTCCGAAGTGAATTGAATGGCAAGATCGCTTGAATTATAAACAGATAAAATCTGAATTAAGATTTGTTTGTTTCCTTTAAAGAGAGCCGAAAGATCGTCAATGTAATAAATTAAAAGAAAGTGATGTCAAAATAAAATGAAGATATTTATAAATATTAATTTGTACTTACTAAACAGAAGAACCTTTTGCAGATTTTCCCAAACTGGAGTCCAAGTAGCTTGTGGTAAAGTCTGCAATTCATTTCCAGTAAGTATGACTTCTGTCAAAGAAGGCATGTTAACGAAGAAATCGGATGGTATCATGCCAATTGTGTTGTGACTGAAATGTTAAATTCTTTTTCAATTTTTAATAGGAATAACAGATTCATATTTTATTTTAATTATCATCATGTTATAAAATGTTCATTAACTCCCTCTCGTTTACGAAAGTATAATTCATGAAGACATGTTTCTCATTTATAAAATTATAATTGATGTTGTACTATTTCAGTATTTTTCTAGGATACATGGTAAAATTTAAACTTGATTTTGATTTAACGCTGATGCAAATGGAGTGGATTACTATTTTATTCGAGTCTTTGTAATCAAATTTCAAATCCGTTAATATTTCGTCAAAGTCATATATGCAAAATATATTTTAAGATGGCATACTAATTTACAAATAATAAACGAAACAATACATACAGTTAATCGTTTCGGTAATCAAATATATATACGTATATTAATGGAATACTAAACCTATAATTACCATATTAAAACTAATAGTTAGTGGTTAAAGGCATACACAATATTAAATTTTTAAGGCTAAATTTTTAATGATGCATATTTTATCTAATTTTAATAAAAATTACCTTAAATCCTTAAAGATCTAGAACAATTTATCGCCTAAATCAGCGGTTCTCCACCTTTTGACTAACGCGTACCATTTAAACAAAAATTTAAAACCTTTAATACCACCACTACAAAGTACTACTACCACCACCACTCTTGAACAAAGCTCAGATCGCATAAATTTATGAGTGTTAGAGAAAAAAACTCAATCAGGATGTCGGGGGTTTTAATTTTTGAATTTAGTAGTTAAAAATACTTTGTTTCTTTGCGTACCACCTATTTTTTCTTGCGTACCACCGGTTGAGAACCCCTGGCCTAGATCATTACCTATTCTATGTTGCTTTGTCTAGTTGATTATCTTTTCCTTGATACTCGGTCAATTTTCATTCCTGCAGTTTTCTTTGTCAAGTGATACATGAAATTTAAATATTTTTTCCGGAAGAATATGATTCAGATTTTCTGAAACTTGTAGCTTCATATATAATAAGCTCTACAGAATATTCAAGAAGAAGAAAAAAAATGCTCCGTGTAAATTTTGATAGAGAAAAACTGAAAGTGCTCTGTAGAAAATTTTCTCCCTGCATTTCTCTAAATCAATACGCTTCAAAGTGATAAATATTTTCATCACTCGTATTCTAGCTACAAAATAATTGTGTAATGCCCTTTTGCAATAATTTTGTGATAAACTTCTTGTATTGTATAGAGCAGAAGATACCTTCCAGAAATCTCCCGCGAAAGAATGTCACAGAATATTTGAGAACCTCACATATAGCCATCGTTTTGATTTTTATTCATATTTAAGGAATACTTACAACTTAATACTATGATCAGTTCATAACTGCACATGATAGAATAATTTTTTTATTTTTTGTTATTTACTTATTTTTTGTTTCCTTTAGCGTTACAACATACTTTGCATTTGAGAGACATACAACTTATTCAAGAAAAGAATACTCGAATTTTCTTTAAGAAATGCTCAAAAATTAAAATACAGTGTTGGAAAAAGGGATTAAAAATACTTTACCTTAGATCAATCTTTATCAGGTATGCAGCTGGACATGGGAGCGTTGACCTTTTAAGAGCCTTGATTTGGTTGTTAGCCAAAGATATTATCCTCAGCTGTTTGAGCTGGGAAAATGCATTACTTTCGACTTCGCTAATACCATTTTCGTCTAAGACAAGATTATGAACATTAGGCACCTTTCCATTTAACCACGTGTCTTTGATCTTTGGCAAGCTATTCGATTGAACATTCAACGCTGAGAGCTTGGTAAGGCGCGCCAAAGCGAAGCCATCTTTGCTTGTGATCATAGAATTTTGCATAATGTACAAGGAGGATAAAGAATTTGCCAAAGCTTTGAAAGCCGGCTGTGAGAATTGCCATCTGGATTTTTCAACTTTTAATGATTCGATATGCATTTCATCAAACAAATCATTCGGCAATGTATCAGTGAAATACAAGCCGTGAAAAAGAGCTCTGGTGATACGATGGTTACGTAGAACTTTGAATGCATTCACTAGAGTAGAACTGGAATTGAAATCGGCACACACTACATGCATAATATTTGCCAATGTTTTACAAGAACATGGAAATATTTCTTCTTTAGTAGGGCAGTTTGTCGAAAGGCAAGAAGAAAAGACTAAGAACTGTGTAAAAAGAAAAATTATGGAAATCGACCACATTATTTTCAGATATTTCGCAGGCTTTTGAATCTATCCTCTCTTTTCGAATTTAATGTTTTTTATAATCTGAAAGGTACTGATTTAGTGCTTTATCTACGCGTCATGAATAAGGTGTGTCTGATAACGCTGAAAACGTCGTCACTTTTGCGTCATATCAATTCTATACCATACGTTATCATCCTTGTTAGTTTTAAATGGTTGATAAATTACTTGTCAAAGTTTGGGGAAAAACGAAAGATGTCTGAAGTGACACATATTTTCCAGTTTAAATAAAGAATTGCATGCAGCATCTACAATAACGAACAGTTTGCTAGATAAGAGGTAATTTTTTAATACGATAAATTATTAAACATAGTGCTGATTTCAATAAAGTAAATTGGTAAAACGTCTATGATTAATTATTTCTATCAGCTCTCTCAGGCTTTTCTACTGCTCAACTTGTAATCATGGCCAAATCGAATTACAGAGAACAAGAAAGAAAGTTCAATTCGAAAAGTTTCAGAGGATGAGTGGTCAGACTTTCTTAGATGAAACTAATACTTGTGTATTTTTCCATTTTTATTTTGTAATTTTTTCTTATAGTAACTGATTTGTGTTTTTACTGTTGGCAATAATCACTAACCGCACATATACTTGGAAGTTATTCTGTATGAAAAGCTCATTTATTTGGAGCAAAACATTTGCCTTAGCTTTCTCCTCCGTTTATGTGAAAATTTTGGTTAGCAGCCTATCAATTCTTTTGTAACAAAAATATTAAAATTTATAAATTCTAGGACATAGTCCCTTTTCTTCATGAACACTGAATTAGCAACTGATTCTAAACAGAGTACTTGCATTTTACCAACAAAGAAGCTTTCATATTCTGCAATAAATAAAGTTATAAAGTATTTCTCTCGCCTTCTTAACATGTCTTCGTAGTGTAGTGGTCTGCACCCTGGGCACGTATCCAGAGGTCCGTGGTTCGATTCTCGGCGAAGGCATTGCTTATTTTTCATAACTCCTGCTTTAAAAATTACCTAATGACTGTACAGTGGCGCCCGAACTAAAAGGGTGTTGGATGATGATTCTCCACACCCAGGATTTGGCGATTGGTTCCCCTAAAAACCCCAGTCGCCCTTTAAAAGGGAGAGTATATAAGGTATTTCTCCCACCTTCTTAGCATGCCTTCGTAGTGTAATGGTCCGCACGCTGGGCGCATATCCAGAGGTTTGTGTTTCAATTCCCTGTTAGAGCGTTGTTCATTTTTCATTACTCCTTCTTTAAAGATTACCTAATGACTAAGTGATTTGACAACAGTAATTTTGAATTTCGGACTTCTCTTTATTTAAAATAAAATTTTGGAAATAATTAATAATATCTATCTTACGCATATTAATGCAGTTTTTAAAAATGATTTATGAAATATTGTTTCTTTATCTAATATTAATAAACCCAAAGCTTTCAAGCGATGGTTCGTCTTAATTTAAATAAATGAACTATCAGACTATCTATTGCAATAATTTATGTAATATTCAAGCTTAACAATTTGATTTTAATTTAATAATTCAGGTGAACGGGCTGATTTTTTAAGCCCTTTCGTGGTTTTTCCCATGTATTACATGGATAAGAACATGTTTCTCTCATAAATTAATACATGAAGCCATCCGCATCATTTGTCAGATAGTTCTAGAGTATTTTGCGGTAATGTAATACTTCCAACTCTCTTCTGTTTTGATTTAATGGTCATAGCTTTTATCTGAATCTGTAAATTCCTAAAAGATTTGCTTACTTAATCATAGATATTAATCAGAACCTAAATGTTAAAAGTCTGGAAGCAATAGAAGTCCCTCTTTCCCATGCTCTGTTCTCAGAAATGAAAGGGCTGTTTCCATGGAAGTTTCGTAGATTTCGCATGGATAACATTCATATTAGTCAGTTTCCATTAGAAAGTTCTCAGAAATGGGAATACTTTTTTTGGCTAACAGCACTCTTATACATTAGTTTAGCGAATAAACTTAATCAAACCCTCATAAACTTAAAATATCAGGATCAGATTTAATTTTTTAAATGTCCACGTTGAATATACCATCTTGTACTTCGATTTTTACAAAAGTATAAATTCTAAGAACCTAGATTCTAGTCAGTAAAATTTAACCCATTTTTTTTCTCCTCTTAAAACCTATGTTAACTTACAAAATGAACAGTCGTTTCCTCATGCTTAAAGTTTTTTATAATATGAATGTTTTCAGATTTTTTAGTATATTTTTGTACAATGAATATTTTTTATTATATCGTTTTTTCCTCTTAATCAGAAACAACTTAGTTTTCATTAAAGGGCTCAATATACTACGTCCTTTCTTATTTTCAGGTTACATATGAGAAACTCGAAACTGTTCTGTAGTCTTTTAAATAATTTAAATCTACACATCTTAGTGATCATTAGAAAAGAAGTGATGACCTATTTTAAAATGAGGCAGGCTTACAATATTAAGAGGGTCTTACATGGGTATTCATTACTTAATACTTTTGACAAGTAACTACAATGAACCTAGCTGCAAAAAGGAGTGATAATGGAATAAATGGGCTAAACATTATCTACACATTTTGACAGAAATAAGTTTAATTTGCTTGTTCACTTAGAGAAATAAATAATAACTTATTTATGGATACAAAGGAACGCTTGTTCATAACAAGAATGCCTTAAAGCAGCATAAAGAAAGACAAATAATGAGGTACTGAAACATAAATTATTTTCAAAGTGATAAGCAGAGCACTTCTAACTTTCCTTCTAGATTTTCTCACATTATTTGAAAATATCTGTCGAAAAGATACTTTCATAGGATATTTTGAAATAAGATTTAAAATAAGAATTTGTTTTTATAATGCATAAAATGAATCTAAATAACAGTGCCTTTTTCTGCGTGACAGAAATTCAATCGCTTAATGCCAGAAGAACATGTTCTGACATTTTCTCATTCATTCTTTACAGCTGAAAAGTAAAGAGAAAGTATTTTAAATATTTTGATATGATATTTCCTTTGAATGGAGTTGAGCGTTTATGTGTAAACGCTAGCGTAAATATGAATTATAAGTTCATTAAAATGTGCAGTGGAGTTTAAATTTTCAGACAGGATTATCGTCAAATGCCTTTCTGGCTCTGCTTTAAATTATAAATATGCACGTTCTTTTATTGAAATTCTAAGAATGTTGCAACCAAATAATTTTTTATCTAAGGACAAAATAATTGGTTTAAATTTCCATTTTTTAATGGATAGCAAACTCGTTATTCGAATTCTTAACCTCAATTTATGATTTTTGACGAAATGTCTAAGTATGGTATATTTATTCGCACCTATAATAAAAGCTATAATAAAAACTCAAAATTCCACTTCTGTAAATACCAAATATTTAGTTTTGATTATAAACTGTAAGTAGTGAATGTCATCTCAGTTAAAATTCGTAATATTTGAAGCATAGTTTAATAGCTCAGATATTCACAAACAACTGCAATCCCATGCACAATTTCGCATATATCTTAACCCATAAAATTTAGTTGATATTAAAAGGTATATATTACATTTTTGGATAGGCTCAGCACGAGCATTTTCGGGGCCGCAAGCAATGAGTATATTAGAACTTCATATTAATGAAATATATAAATATTTCACCATTTTAAGATTTTCTTCCATTAAAATGAAATCTACTAAACTTCCTGTAGTAAAGTCTAGTCATCTGTGATCTCAGATGATGCCAGATTTCAAATATCTGGCAAAACGTCTAAGTAATTCAGTTTCGCTTGATTTAAATAGAGCCTTTAATAAATTTTTGTCAATTCCTGCTGCTATGAAATTTCATTCCATTGTAGGAATTGATGTTCGGAATTGTCGGATACTTCGTAGACGTACTCATATTTTAAGATAAATATCTTGAAGATAGTACGCATGGGTATAGTAAAAGATTTCTTTTGCTGTTTTAAGTTATTCTGGAATAATGATTTCCTGTAAGCATTTTATGATCATCCCTTCATCATTAATATAGAAATAATAGCAGCTTATTAAATCCTCGGATTTCGTTTGCATATTTGGATTGTAAATATTTGGAAGCTGCAAATGGTTTTAGTGTTTCACTAATTAGCTATTATCCAATTTATATTACCCCCCCACCCCGAGAAAAATGTGAAGACTGCAGTCTCAATGTGTCGAGTTGTCAGTTCGTTGCTTCACTGAAAAAAGTCGCCATATTTCACTAAAGAAAATGATGAATGTATTTTTTGAAACTGGTTTTCTGGATTTCCTGAAGCTTCGACGGAATAGTCACAATCAAGCACTAATTTCGTTTTCTTCGAATTATAAACGATCTGAACATAGGTTCACGTCTAACATTTCAAGCAAATCACGAATTTGGCTGAAGAGGAGTTTCTAAATGAATCGGTAACCTATCTACATCTTTTGAAGGATTGACTCAAGATTTCTTCCGATTACGTTTAAACCTGCGTCCAGGACTTTTGATTTTAACGACACCGTACAATATTTTACCCTTGTCAAGGCACTGTGGATCAACGCAGAAACTGAATCGACTTCAAAGTGCCAAAACGAAATCAATAGCCTTTCTGAGCTAACGCTTCTTTAAGCTAATAAAAACTACGAAAGATTTATCTATATATTTAAATTACATAAAACCTTATTATCTGACACCTAATATTCATTTTAGTATGCTGATGTTTCAGATATTTTTAAATAAAATAGAAATTTGTTTCTTATTTGAAAACAGTTTACCAATTGTTAATAATCGCAGTAACTGTTTAACTAACATGATGAAAAAGAAGAATAATTAATAATATTTCCATTTCTTATAAAAATTAATAAAATAAAAGCAATTTATTTAAAATTATGCAACAATTAAACATTAGTATTGAGTTAAAATAACAGATTTATTAACATTTTAATGAAATAAAAGTCTTTGGGCTGCTAGATATGTGAAAGCATTAAATAAATTTTCTGAACTAAAGCACATTTACTGTTTATGAGAGTCATTTCGCAAGATTTCTGCGTTGATTTTATAGTTGGATAAATAATGAAAATTTGAATATCGATTTTCCATTTATTTTTTAGCCTTAAAATTATGGCAACCTTCATACAGAAGACGACGCCATGGACCCGAAGACGTAATTACAAGTCTTTCCCTGGGCACCTCTGAGTGATGAGGTCCCTCTCATATGATGGCTGGTAAAGAACTGGACAACATCCAAATTGCGATTCTCACAAACACTGTGAGTTCCAAACTTGTCAGTGATGATTAACGGATACTTTATTTGTAGACGGGTATGGTGGAAAAGTAGGTTTAATTTATTACTCAGATAAGGAATCTTGAGGTCTACTATAACGATATCTATCTTCCGAAACACAGAAACTTGTCACAAAGGCAGAGAACAACATTTTAACAAAGGTTTATGAACGTATTATATGAGAAAAATTAATATTTTGCAATCAGATTAATATATTGCATTTGTAGAACATGTGGAAAATGAATTTTGTAATTCGAATTAAATTCTACCATTCGCAAAAATCACTTAACAAATTGTAAATTAATGCAGTTGCATGAAATTTAAAAATTGTGTTCACTAACTGTGAAAAAATCAGTAAGTATCTTACTATTCTTGAATATTTCGAGAATAACATCCAGATTATTTCAATGCAATAATGAGATGAGTTGCTGATTTCACTTTGGTTGAGTAATTTTAGGATAATTTTGCTGTTACTTAAATGTTTACATGAAACGTATAAGAAAGGAGCAAGGAAGATAATTTTATTTTTGTTTCATATAATAGCTATTCAGATTCTGAATTTCTAAAGTGTTGCCAAAAATAGAAAAACGATTATATTGTTTGTAAGTTACAGCTGTTAAGTTTTTAGGAAAATAATAATTTCTATAAAAAAGAGAGAATTTGTTTACAATACTTGTTTACGATACTTGGCACATTCGATAATTAATTATCTTTACAGGACCTTTGCACCAAACATTTGTGATAATTATCAGTCGAATCCGTTAAAATGTGTTTTCATACCTCTTATTCTGCGGTTGATAGCAAGCGTGATATTTTTTTTTTAATTTTAATTTTCGGATTTCTCTTTAAGCGCAGCTTCTCTTTTAGATCTTGCTTTTTATTTCAGTTTATTCTAGTAAAGTAAATTGCTTCTAAATTAATAAGTACACAATGCAACTACAAAACTTTAGACCTGAATTTGTAGAAAACTGAAAAAAAAAAAAAAAAAAAATAGGATTTTATCTTTTCAGTCGTCAATATCTTAGAAGTCTATACAATACTTGGCACATTTATACAGTTGCTTGGTGCTTTCGTATAACTCATTGTTTGAAGTGCTGTTTAAGTCTGGTTACAGTCCTGGTTGTATCAAAATTATGACCATAGACGTGAACCTTAACTTTAGGGAAGGTAAGCTAATCTGCCAATTGGGGGGGGGTGAGAATTGTGAAACTTTGAGCGTTTACAGACTGTTTGTCGATAACGGAATCGTGTGATTACGTGTGAAAATGGCGATCGAGATTTTTCAGGCTTAATGCTCTGAATTTTGCTCTGAATATTGAATTAATTCTTTCCAATCAGAAAAGTTTCTAACAAAAGGTTTGCTCATGATTTGAGACCCAATCTTCTATGATCATAGTACATCTTATCCAACCCAAGTATATGATTGGCGTTTGGTCTGAGTATCATAAACAAAGTACCAAGTTTCACTTAGAGCTTGTTTTTAAAAGATCAAGAATACTACCTACTGTTTGGGTCAAATCATGACTGATCTCCTTTTTGAAGTGCAGTCAACGAGGGAAAGACAAAACGAGAAAAAGTTTCCTTTTTCAAAGTCCTTTCACAAACATTTTGTGAGCAGTGTCTCTACTGATGTTAAGCTTACTAGGTGTGATTCCAAAAGACCAGTTTTCAGCAGCAGTTGTCGTGTTGTTTCGATGTTTGCATCGTTCGGGACTACAAAGGGAGAGCATTTTTGGGTTCATCATGAAAATTGTGCTCATCCCGAAATCATGCGTATCAATGAAAAAGATTGGATCGTACCAGTGCGTAGTACCCAAAGTATTTGTATAACATTTAAAATGCTTCTATTGCTATTTTCTCTCTTTAGAGCAGAACTATATTGCTACTGTTTGCTCAACTCTGGAATTCACGGCAATAGATGTTCATTGAATCCAAAGAATTGATTAACTACGTGGAACATTCTGCCGCTAAATAGTCAATATTTAAAAAAAAAAAAAAAAAAAAAAAAAATGTTGTTGAAATGTTTTAGTAATGAATGTTTTACATTATTGACTCATGGGAATTCTTATTAGAATTTGTTAAACGTGTTGACAGATTTCGCATAATTTATTAAAAACTTAGTCTTCAAAATTGTGGATTTAGAGTGTATACATACACTGCCCTCCAAACGTTAAGGAACAGCATGTTTTTGTATCTAATTTGAGAATAAAACAACATAGAAACCAGAAATTTAGAGCACATGTTCACTAAACACTTCTTCAATGAATGCGACATACAATATTTCTAAAGTTCATTACAAACATGAATTACAACAAACAATTGCACTCTTGGTAGTGAAATCCATTCTTGGAGAAACAGAGCATTACAGTGTTTTGAGGAAAAATGGGGTGGTAAAGCTTTAAAAATGGGTTCTAACAAGGCATGTGTCCACCACTAGCTGCAATACATTGGCGGCAGCAACCAGACACAGAATAATCCTTGTTCAAGTTCATCTAAAGACCTAGGAGGAGGACTTAAAGCAGCAACCTGTCTCCCAAGGTAGTCCCAAAGATGCTCTATCGGATTCAGGTCTGGGATTGAGCTGGCCGTTCCATCCGCTCCATACCGTGATCCTCAAGGTATTCTTCAGCAACCCGAGCTCGGTGCGGTCGCTCATTGTCGTCCATCAGAAGAAATCCAGCAGCAATAGAAGCAGTATATGGGTGGACATACTGATCAAGAATCGCGTCTCGATATCTCACACCGGTCAAAGTTCCTGTATGGAACACATACAGGTTAGTATGACCACCGAGAGAGATCCAAAGCCAAACCATTATTTCGCCACCTCTGTAACTGTGTCGTTCCAATAACGTGAGATTAGTTGTATCTGGTGTGTTGTTCCCTCCAGATCAGTTAACGACCTGGATAACTCTCCAATTTGAACTTGGACTCGTCTGTGAGGAGAAGAAACGCCCATTAACTGGTCCAGGATACGTATTGTCTTCCTCAACATAAACGGGCACCTCTATCAAGGGGTCGACAGAAGTTTGTCACCTCTGTGTACAGACTGGGTCAAGGGGACAGTATACAGACTGGTCGTCTTGCATAAAGACCTTTATTGTACAAGCGTCTGCGCACTGTAGTAGCTGAGATTCTAGTTCCTGTTGCCAATAAATGATCTACCATGAGCTGAGGCACAGTAATGTTACTCCTCCTCGGACCGAAAGTGCTAAATAATGGTCTCTCGCAGTTGTTGTAACTCTAGCTCTGCTTATAACATGTCTTCTAAACACAGAATTCTCGGATTCAAACTGATTCCACAGTAGACCACACTGTGAGAGACATTGAGACTTCTAGCAGCATCAGCTTGTGATATCCCCATTTCAATTCATCCGATCACCCGCTACCTCAGCAAATCGGCCAAACGACTTCTCCTGATCATCGATAGACTCTCCTGTATATTATCATCGAAATTGCTGATTATAATTGAAGTTCAACACTCGTGAATAAAACTTACAATTTTTGCATTTTTTTCTCCAACACCTGTATAAAATATTCCTTTCTATAAAAATAAAGGTGGTAGCTATTGTTTTTTGCATATATTTTCTTAAACGTCATTACTATCATACATATAAACCGTGAATTTAAATGTTATTGACATCTGTGTAATGGTGAGCTTTGAAAAACATGTTGTTCCTTAATTTTTGCAGGGCAGTGTGTATATATGTATCTCTCTCTCTATGTATCTTGAGATGTATCTATATGTATCTTGAGAAAAATGAGATAAAGTGTTGTAATATGCATAAAATGTTATAAAATGCATTTGTTACAAAATTTTAAGCAATATTTCAGTTTCAATGCTAACTTTGGATTATTTTTTGGATAAAATACTGTAGGACTATTGAAATCTTTAGGCTAGGTTGTAGTGATATTAGGTTATTTTGAAGCAACAGACATGAAAAGTGAGCAATGCCCTCGCTGGGACTCGAACCTGGACCTTTCGATTACGCGCCGAGTGTGCTACTGTTGCACCATGAAGGCATGCAGAAAAGAGGGAGAATATACCTTAGATTATTTGAATAAGGCAAAACACGATTTCAAAGCCAGCAATAGCAACACTGTAAGAGGGAAAAAACATTTTATCATCAGCGCGCGAGACTGTGTATCGAAAATTCTAAAAATATGCTCATTTAAAAATTCTTTTTATATATTGCTGTTAAACTGAATTTTATGGTTTAAGTGCGAAGAACATGATATTTAATAAATAAAGCTAACACAGACAACGTTAATAAAACGCCCCTTTGGGTGGAATGTAAAATCTGAAACCTTTCACATTTGTTTCAAACATTTTTTCAACGTATTTCTTTTATTTATTAAATATTATATTCTTCGCACTTAAACCATAAAATTCAATCCAAGAGTAGAATCGCAAAATATTTAAAAGAGTATATGTTTAGAATTTCCGATATACAGTCTCGCGCGTTGGAGATAAAAAAGCTATTTTTCGTACAGTGTTGCATTGCTCGCTTTGAAATCGTTTTCTTAATCGAAAACACATAAATGCTTTACAAAATATTAAATAGGTAATAAAACAAATTCCAAATTTGGGCTTCCGGAAGCGCATACTCGGGTGGAGACGCACGTTTTTCAAAAGTTCATGGCTCTAGGTACCTTTGTTTTATCTCAATGCGAGAAACATACATACATTTATACAGATTCTTTATTATTTAATTTCTTAAAATATAACACAGAGCGATAATATTTGAGGGCAACAATTTGAAAAGTGATACGGACACTTAAAGTGAATCGACGTAAAAATGCCAAAACGAAACTAATAGCCCTTCTGAGCTAACTCTCCTTTGAGCTAAAAAACATAGTTTGATCAGAATTAAACTTTCTATGGTATTATTTCATCGTACATTAGCAGCACGTGTTGATGTGAGCAGTTATTTAATTTAAAGTATTTAATTATTTAAGGCTTAGCGATGTATTTATTTCATTGGAGTGGTTGGGCAGAAGCTTGCAACAAATATTTTTCTCAAGTGATAGTACGTTTTATTTTGCAGGAAACAAAATGCACTTACTGAAAAGACTTCTTTTAATTCTCTTTTATGGCGTTAAAAATGCTTGATCCAGACTGTTTTGAAACTTGATCTAGGCTATCGATAACCACTCAAATAATAGCTCGATTAAAGCCAACAAAAATTGCAATGCACTTCACACACACACAAAAAAAAAAAAAAAAAAAAAGACATAAAGGTAATTTTCATATTTTGGAGCTTTGGTACATATCAAAATTTCATAGCTAATTACAAATGCTCTTTATCTCCTTTTCGCAATTTAGAAGAAAAAATATTTTGCTTCTCCTAATCGTTTTTTCCTAGCTATCTACAGATGAAAAATCGGCAGCTTAAAAAACTGAGAATTCTTTTAAGAAGCCAGAAATGCATGACTGAGAGAAAATTTAAATTTTTGACAGAATGTTTTCATTTCATTTTTTTTTCTTTCATTTCCTTGCTTCGATTTCATGTCTTCGTAAATTTTTCTCATAGTTCATTCTTTCTCTCATTTCTCCTCTTTCAAATTTTAGGTTTTGATGGATATATCTGATAACATCTTGTTTTCAAAAGATTTTTCAGTTCAACTTTCTTCTCAGAGAAATAACAAACAGCCGTTGTTAGGCAACAGGGTTGAGTTTCGTAACGAAAACCCGTTTACTGTTATTGATTTTCCATAGTATTCAATTCCTTTGTTGCTGAAATTTTGGACTGTATAGAAGTAAAAAAAAAAAATAAAATTCTGATTTTTTTTTTATTTTTTATTATTTTTTTTTTAAAGGAGGTGTATTATTTAAAATCACGTTCTGATAAATAAGGACGATAAAATTTCCGAGGCATGATTGCGTCGACACAATCATGCCTCGGAAAATGTCGGACGAAGAAGGGGAGAATCTAGACTCAGCATTTATCACTAATGACCCTCGGAGATGTGTTACCACTATACGAAGCATTAAGTCTTTAATTTACATTTCACGTGCTCTCCTGAATAACCAATTATTAAAGTGCTGCATAAGCTTTTAAACATATTTTTCAAATTTAATGAAATTGTTACTGATTAACAGACTCAGCGATTTAAAAGAAATAACATGCTAGTTTTGCTATAAATCTTTATTTTAATATTTTTCATGTATCAAACTGATATAAATAGGTTAAAACTTAATTCATAATATGTTCCAACTGATAATTTTCATGAAGGCTTTTAACTCAATAAAAGATGTTTCTAACTCCCCAGATAACCTTAAAGGTATCATAACGTATTAGTAAAAAAAGTATTTCTTTATAATATTTTACGCTGTTTACCTTTTTTAATAGCTTTTATTAAAACACATTTTTACGATAAATTCTTCTTTGAAGAGTTAGAAATTAGTATGGATATTTTATATTGCCTTTTCTTCGCATGCCATTTTTTTTTGTTGTAACTTTTATGATCGAATAGAACTAATTAGCGTAATAGCTTTTTTATATTTTGGAATATTAATGTTGGCAACAAAAAATACATTAAGGTATTGAATGCTAAGCAAATAATAATCAGCCATAGAAATTATGATTTAATAATTTTAAATTGCTTAAGTACGCATTTTATAAAACAGCATAAACATATTTTCATAAATTATACATCTGTTTTGATATTATTTAGATACGCATCTATGAATTTCATCCAAAATTTTGGGTGTAATTTGTATGAGAATTAAATTTAACTGAACTACGGCTTCTTGAAGCAAACTAAACGCCTTATCACTTGAGGGATAGTATGAGATCCATTCCAATCTCTATCTAATTATAAATTTTCAAAATTTTCAAATTATCAGTTAAGTGTAATGCAAAATCAGTACACATAATAAATTAACTTGAAAATGAAAAACCTTTGTGGTTTCCAGAAAGTGCATTTACTTCAGAAGATTGATTCCCATCAAATTATGTAGAAAAATACGTAAGGTCTATCTGAATATTCTGCCATATACGAGATGGCTGGAAAGTAATTTTTAATAAATCCAAGTAATATAACTAAGGCATTTAACATTATTCTTTTATTTTTAGCGCCAAGAAGACTTTTGATGAAGTTGTGCCAGTTTCGATATGAAATCCCCTGGACTTTTTTGCTTTAAAACATTTTCTGTTTCTTAGCTCCGCAGCAGTTGCATTACACATTTCAAAATCGCTTACAAAATTAAAGCATGGATTCAGCAGGTTTAATTGTATTACATATAGTTAAACTACATGAGTAAATTGATTGCTGTTCACATTCGAAATCTCAGCGATCTGCAATCTGAAAACTGAGAGAGTTGAACTTCCAGTAGAAAAACGGGAAAATCTTAAAAATCTAATTTAAAAATATAGTTGTTGATTCTAGAAATTTTATGAATTCTATTTAAATCTCGTGCAGAGGGATTATTTTTACAATGGATAGTTTTAGAATAATGTTTAAAATAGTTAGTCAAACTTATTTAATACGTAACAAAATAATTATTTGTCATAACATGTTTTGCTATGCATTACTAATTACAAATGTTTATTAAATCTCATGATATTATGTTAATGTTTATTATTAAGGTTTATTGTTAATTAATATTTATTACTGGATACAGAGATAACATAGATATTAATATTATACAAATATTAATTCTGGGATAGCATTTTGAATTTCTCCAAATGCTTGAAGAGATAAAAATATGTAATCCCAACATTTAGTATGACTGGGATTTAATAAAAATGAAATCACGGCATAAATTACAAATCTCTGCATAACTGCCAAGAAACTATAATTTTATTTGTCAGAAGTGTACCTTCATATAAATGCTGCCTAGTTAACATATTCTGTGTTCTTATTTACAAGCTATAGTTTCATGCTATATAGGAATAGATATAATTAACTAATAATAAAAGCATTGATATTCTTTATCCGAAAAATTTAGAATCTAAAAGAATTATACAAAAAATTTTGTCTGAAATCAGCAGCTGTTTATTCGTCATAAGAAACGATTATCTTGTAACTGCCATGCGTTTACTTATTTATTTTCCAGATGCTTCCTCACACTCTATCTAATACAGTATTTAGGAGTGCTTGCCATATGTAATATCGTAGAGAGGTTTTTCGCTTTCTCAAAGAATTCTACTTAACTTGGAGTTGTAAGGTTTTACAACACATAAACAAGGAGTCTAGGACATCATCAATGGCAGCGGCATTCGAACTATTCTTCGCGACTTTTTTTCCCACATGGGGTCGAAAAAATTTATAATAGTCTTGAAAGATGGATTAAAATCCTAAACAGTTTTAATTGATGGTAATTTTAATTGATAGTAACTAAGAGTCGACGCTTTAATTGAGTTGAGAAATAATGTTTTGGGATCGTTTGCAAGTTTTATGGATTCACACTGCCATAAAGTTTGAATACCACTGATCTAGGGATTTAATGCCACTACATTACAACATCAAAGAGCTAGGCACTCTGAATATTTACTTGACGTTTCACACACAAATGGTACTTTACAATCTCAAAACAAAAATGTACTTTATGATGATCAACGGGTATTAAGAACTGTTGGAAGGTAAATATTAATGACTAAGTTTTATAGCTGATTAATGCCATAAATGAAATTCTGATTCTGATTAATGTTTCGTCATGCCATTTTACGAAGAATGTTTGTGCGCATTGGGTTCATTAACATACTGTTATTTGTGTTTCTTGATTCGGATGCCTTTCAATAACTGTTATCGTATAATGAAACTTGATTCGCATTTTATGCTTTCATATTATAATTCCAATATGTACAATTATTGAGGTAGTGATCGTTGACTGGTTGTGTAGGCATGAAAGGCATAAATTTTATATAATAATATAGAGAGGAAAAAAAACTTCCGTTTCCTGTTATCTGTATTTGCACGATTCTAGAAATATCGCTACGGTGCAGAATACTAATACATATATCCTGTTCGCCGTGAAATTGAGAACTATTATTATATCGTGGGATTTGCCTTAGTATTCTTAATTTGAGATAACTCGTAAAATAAACAGTATTCAATTATAAATGAAAATAATATTATGTTATAAGGATAATTATAAAATCAATCAGCCTAACTGCAATTAAGGCGAAGATTAAATTATAAACATTTAATTAATTGAGCTCAAACAGGATTTAAACAGAATCCATTCAGTGACAAAAGACATCAATAACTGCAACAACTCCTGAAAGACAAAGTCCATATATTTATTAAATAAATGATACATTAATAATTATTATGAGAATCATTCTCTTAAAAGTATGCCTCCTGTGTGATTTGTTTTTATTTTTATAGCTGTTTCTGTTTTTTATTAAAAGAAACCTAGCTGTTTCGATATTGTTCTCTCTTTAAACTTTACAATGAATTATCAAATTGTGCTCTAAAATCTGCTATAGAAGCTCTATAGAGTTTCATCTACTATGAATGTATATAAAAACATTCTTCGATGGATTTATAATAATGAAAATTTTCACAGGTGGAATCACACCACGTTATTGAAGAGAGTTTGGTAGTATATATACTAAAGACTGTATCTATTACAGGCTGTAAAATATTCAGTTTCAATAGCAAACCATTACTAAAGAAGCGTTTTAGATATATTTGTTAGCGGTCTCTTAATTAATGAAAATATTTAAATTTTTGCATCTTGAACTAAGATGCAAAATCTTATAGTGTACTTTAAAAACTGCTTTTATAGAAATCTTTAAAAACTGCTTGAATGGCTTGAGTAATAAGAACAATTACTGAGCTATCTCACAGAAATGAGAGAATAAAAAACTTAGATGCTTATAACTTTACTTCAGTTTAACAGGTATAGTTCGACACATGTAATTAGAAAATGCGCTTCAGTAATTTTCAGTAAAAGCACTTCAAAGGAAATACGAATTACACTGGCACATAACGGATGATTATATTTTGGTTCGTGAGTTTATTGGGCAGCTTAGTTATCCAATACTGCGAAGCTAATAATTTTTCAAGTTTGGATTCTTCCCTCTTGTGGGATTATCGTGTAATATTTCATGCACAGAGATTCTAACTTTTAAAATTATACTTTCTCCCAGAAGACATATCTTCAGTTCATTCTTCTTATTAGACCATTTTTCGACTTCGATGTCTTGTTTTTAGAGAATTAGTAGTACGTAATGGCAATACATATAGATTACATATCAGTTTTGCATATGCGCTGTAAGGTACATTTTAATTTTATAACAGTTATTTTAATTTCAAAGCCCTTTCATATCAGTTCTTGTTTCCACTTACGACTCTCTACCAGAATGCAAATGAGTTAGAAGAAGTATTTAAGAAAGGTTCTACTAACTTCTGTAGAGAGTGCTAGGAATCTTTAGTAGTGCCTGTTTGTCTTCGGCCTAAGTAACTCTTGAACCTGCTACGCTCGGCCGTATTATTACCTGCCTTTTGATATTCGGCGGCTAATTAAATTAAGTGCCAACTAAGTTAGATAATTGTGTTTAGCTTCGGCTAAGCCTCCTTTAGTTAATTAGAGTTTAGTTTCATATTTCTTATTCTGAGTTAATGCCCGAGTAGGGGCTTCCTGTTATTCGTATTTGAAATAAAGGGTATTTGAACCCTTCTCGAGTCTACGTCTTTATTGTTTGAATTCAGCGATTAAGTCGCTGTATAGATCACTAGGTTCCTCGACGTTCATCTTAGACAAAAGGAGAGAGGAACCCTACAAAACAATAAAGCAAACCACATCTCAAACACTAAAACAAGAATGCATAAAAATACACGTATTACGACCATCACAAAGCTAAAACCAAAGGAATCGGAAGAATGCGCAATTGAAACTTCAAGCTAATAACGGGTATGATACACTCGAATTGAAATGCATGTTTGACAACGGCAAGGTAAGCTGGTAATAGTGTCATTGATAGTTTTTTAAGGCAATAGCGTCCATTACTGCAGCAATGAATGTTGGAACTCGTCGAGACTGCCTGACCGACACACTACAACCTGCTATCCGCCGTCCCAACATGTGTTACCCATGCTGTATGGGATTCAGATCCGGTGACTTAGCAGGCTACGGCAAATGTTGAATGGTTTCGCTCTCCATTTAACTGCCCAACTCGAGCTCTATGCGCTATCTATAAATATCACGTCGGTACCCATTGCAGCTAGAAAAGGGCGCACAAGAGGGTGTAGAAATTCGTCGCGATATCGGACGGTCGTGACGAAACCACCAAGAATCACATAGAGGTTGGTGAGGCCATTCGTTGCTATTCCACCCTATAAATGTAAGCCTCCACTTTTGTAATGTTATCTTTCGGGCGATGCTTGGTGCCAGATAACGTGTCCCTTGTTCTCGCCATATCATTGCCATTCGGGAATCGTTCTGGATGTTAAATCGAGACTCATCGGTAAGACGTATGTGGCCCTACTGATCTGGTATTCAATTGTGATGTCCATGGGCTCAATTTAACCGCACTTTGACATGCGATAAGTAAGTACAAGGAACTCAAACCACAGATCATCGGGCGTACAGTCAATCTTCATGTAGTAGACGCGATTTGGCAGGATATCGGCTGTCTTGCAGCAGCAGAGACATGCGACGCCAGTTGCCCTGCTGTTAATGAGAAACGGCGTCTTGCAAAAATTTTCTCAAAGCATCATAATACATCTCCCTGCCTGGCAATCACATATTTGACAAAGCGTTTTTTTTTTTTTTTTTTTTTTTTTTCAAATTTAACCAGTGAAAGAAAGACGCTGGAACATTGTCTCCGCCCCCCCAAAAAAACATTGCTGCCGATTTTTCGTGTTTTGACCAATCTAATCGACAATCGACAGTTTTCTGTCGTTATTATGGAATGTCTGTTTTCCTTTATATGGTAACTCTACTGGTCTGCCTCACGTAGCTTTTTTATACATCCTACGACAAAGTTGTTAAGTAATTTCTTGTGTATTAATATCTTTAATTTACAATCCATCTTTCGCAAAAGACGTATTCTGTAATCTTTTAATGCAGGAAATTGTTTTAGTAGGTGTAATTTGAATCATTTGTTTTAGTAAATGGAATTTGGTTCTTTTGTTGTAGTAAATGGAATTTGATTTCTTTGTTTTAGTAAATGGAATTTGATTCATTGGTCTAAAAGATATTTATGCATTGTGTTGAAGATTTGCATAGAGCGTAAAATAACGTCCCACTTAACTCTAATTCAGGTTTTAGAAAACTATAAACATGGTATAATAGAAAATACTTTTCGAAATTCTTAGTACAATAAAGTGCCTGTCAGCTCAGGCACTTTTCGCTAAGATTAGTATAATTTTCAGAAAATACGAATTACACGAATATTTTGAAATATGAAACTTATTAGTATTACTTTCATTAAGTTATGTTCACTAGGCCGTAACATTAACTCTTCAAGCCGGTTTCGACGTACACATAGTATAAGTCCTGTGCAGTAGTGATGAAATTATACATATTCTGCAACTGTTTTTTTCCCACATGGAACGGAAACGCATGCAACTCAAGAGTAGACTGCAGTGTGCCGCCATCTGTTTGTCTTCCTTCCAATTACGTAAAATTATGTGCGATTGTATCACTTTATTACGTAAAAAAACTGCTCAGGAATCGAACTACAGTAGCGGGTAAAGGGCATCGAAGCGGACGAAATTCGTGCGTTTCTAGAGAAAGGTGAGAGTGCAGGTTCAATATATTCATTTGTAACTAAAAGTGAAAGTGAATTAAACTATGCTGAGCAGGAAATAGACAGAGTAAGTGATAGCGAAAGCGAATTAGATGGGAATTATATCCTCGTTTACTCCGTTATCGAACGTAACCTGTAACTGGAGAGAAGTTGACGACTCTTTCAAAGGAAATAAACGCGCGTTTTATTTAAATGTGTGGTTTCTGAAAAGCAGCCGCTAATGTTCTTGATACTTTTTGTTGGTGTTTGACAGAAGAGGTGTAGTATTCATTTTCGGACAAGCTAACTTATATTAGTAAGCAATGTACAATGAAACTACGTTCACGAATGCCCAATTGGCAGCCACTTATCGTGAAAGAAATTTAGCTTGTTTTTGGAATATTTATCCTTATGGGCATAGCTCAAAAGCCATCTATAAATAGTTATTTTAGCAAAGATTTATTTGTTGAGATAGATTTCCCCTCCCCAATATTTCCTAAAACGATATGAAGGAACAGATTTGAACTCCTATGGACATTTTTACATTTTGTTGATCACATAAAATGAGATTCATTTCCAGAGTCTAAAAATTTTCAGAATTCAAGATTTTGCTGAAATGTTAAAAGAACATTTCAAAAGTGTATTTTTGCTTTCATAAAGTATTGCTTTGTGAAGGGGTAGGTTAAATTTTAATGTACTTATTCCAGAAATGGCAGCGAAGTTTGGTATCAAAACTTCTGAACATTGTGAATCATCGTAAAGTTATTTATGGGATTTCATTGTATATGGGATAAAGGGTACAGATATTACTACCAATATTAAAATCCCACATGATTTGAAAAGTAGAAAATAGTTTTGAAATCGATGCAACCTCTTCTTAGGAAAGTTTCATAATGCTTCGCTTGTTACAAAAGAAAAGAGGGATGCAGCTGTAACTAACACGAAGGAAAAAAGTTACATGATTTTCAAGAGATTGATGAATGTACGCTCATAATGCGTATATTATCTAAACTAACAAGACCAAAATAAATCAATTGGAATATAGGTTGGATCTTACAAAAGCTCTTGTAATATGGACCTCAAGTTCCAAGGTTTACAAGTGGTGGTAAGCCATCTATAAATTCTCCTCAACAACGTCTTTGGGAAAGGCATTTCATTGAAAAACTCTAAGCCTCAAAGACGATGTGCAGTGTGCGTAAAGAATGGGAAACTGAAGAAGAATATTTATTGGTAAACAGGTTATGAAGTACGACTGTGTTTCGAAGCATGGTGTAAACTGTACCACAAAAAGTCGGACTTCTAAACTAATAAGAACACAAATCAGAAGGAGTACTTTGTTTGTTTGTTTGTATGCACGTTTTTATTTTTATTATTACTTTTGTTATTATTATTTTGTTTAATTATTATTGTTGGTATTATAAATGTCATTATTTATGCATTTTTGTATACTGTGAAATTTTGTTTATAAGTCCTGAAAATTTCATTGTAATTCAGGCAATGGTTTTAAAGATATGTTCAATTTTGTGTCATTATGCTAAAATTGTTGTTTTGGTGGTTTAAAATGTTACGGCCTTTACACATTAATAAATCCCCATCTCGACGTCAGAAGAAACCAAATGAAATTTGTGGTAGAAATTTGCATCATAAATGAGCAGAAGAACATTTCTAGTATTAAAGAAATTTTTGAAAATAAGGGATCCATAGCAGTTTACATAGAAAAGAAGTGTCTTGATCGAGTAACGACTACATTAACATTGTGAGTGGATTTGAATATCTCCATATGAATATTAGAAATATCTATATTTCTTAAATATTTAGTTTTTTTTTTTAAATTTTGGTTAGCTTTTGCAGTATAGAAATTACTATACTAGAATTTGTAATCCAAAAATAGTTTCTCGTACAGTATAAATACTTCAGCATTACACGTACAATCAACTTGAAAATAAAATAAAACACGAACATTAAAAATCAGTTACTGCAACGTGGTAAATGTCACTTGAAAAGCAAAGTGCAACGAAATACTTTCAATTGTAGATAACGTCCACCCACACTCCGCAATACTATGTCAAATACAGACAATAAGAAAACTGTAAATGCTCCACCAGTTTAGAAAGGAAGGCTCCTCAGCTTCAAGAACCCCTAATTACGATTATTCAAACTGCTTGTTCATCGAATACGTCCAGAAAAAATGTGTATGCTATTAACGAGGACGTACAAGCACAGCGCTGGTAAAATGAAAAATACAGAAGTGACTGGTAACTGCGATATAGAATGAATAGAATTCAGAGAATTCCTAGGAAAGAATGAAATCTACTTAACTGGCATAAAATTGTATCGAATTTTCGAACTCTTTCGTTATTTAAATGAATGTGTTTCCTTTTCATTAGTTTTTTTTTAGATAACGTTTTGAGTCTGGCATTGTTTGTTTCGGTGATAGAGGATTTTCTATTGAGATATTTTAAATAGTTTTTAATAATTTTTTTTTTTCTCGAAACAACATTTTTACCAATATTGTTGGACTGGATTATGCTGGTTGAATAGATACCATGTGTTTAGAGCTCAACAGATGGAACTTAGCATACGTTGTTCGTATTCTTCCCTTATAATGCTATTGTGAAAGAATGTGACTGCATTTACTGCACCAACATCTGCCACGTGCAGATACAAATTTATGATACGCCAGACAATTTGTGAATGTTTTAAATTTATGACCTTTAAATGTCTAGTTAAGGTATTTCTTGAAGTTATTTAGCACACCATAAAATAGAATAAAGATGTTTAATATCGAGCAATATGAATACATACACTATTGAAAATTTATCAAGAATATTTAATTGCATGCAATTGAGTTGACAGGCTTTATGTTACATAACCAGAAACTAACATGCTGTGTTTTGTGTTTATATCATGCGCGTTTTAATCATTTCTTCATAAAATAAATAACTGGTGGTTAAACAACTACTAAATAAAACAACTTCGAATAAAACAGAGCGTAACAACTAAGGATATAGACCATAAACAGCTACTGGAACAGCATTAGAAATCAAAGTATTAATATAACACTTTTAGAGGAAAACAGTAAACAAATAACAAAGCTCAGTTGAGTCTGGAATGATCTACTTTCGACATTATCGATTCTACGTCTCATAGTAGACGTCGGCAATAGATTTCCCTGCCATTTCCTTAGGCGCAGCACAATTACCTTTTAAATCATAAACTCGGCGAAGTGTCTTCAGCCAATTTAACTCATTGTCGCACACTATTTGATTGTCTGAAATAAAAACATATGTATTATTTTACAAATCAGCTATGTAATAACAGGAAAAGGCATTTCATATTTTAGTTTTCATTTAAAAATATTGCTCCGAATTGTGCATAATATGTAAATATCTTGGTAAAATTATATTGGAAATTGTAGTATCTTTTGTATTATAAGGTAACATGAAATGCTGGAAAAAGGGAAGCTTTGCCGGAAAAATAAGGTTACATGGGCAAGTCTATTTAACATTGAATTAAATGGGTATCTTGCTAAATTGGCAAGATATCGCCAAGCTGATGACAGTTTAGGCGACTGCGTTTTGCCGCCAAACCTGGTGAGAATCATAAGTGGCGACTATTTGGCCACATTTTTCGTGTGGTCCCAAGAGCGTAAATGCATAACCATGAGCGAAACTACGTAACATATGAACATAATAAGGCCCTGATAAGACACTTTAACCATATATGCCTCCCACAAATTTCGAGAAATGGAAGATGCTAGAGATTTCCCAGGGACTGGGGTAAAGCTACATAAGACACGAGAAAACATCAGCTCTCAGTTTTTCAGTTCAGAGTTGACTTCGGAGTATTAAGACCTTCCTGCCATCTTCGCTGTTTAGACGCTTTTGCATTGCGTTGTGTTTAACTTCCTTAATAGTTTAAAGTGGTAACTACTGATTGTGTTCTATCTTACTGAAAAGAGCTGTACGAGTGCATTTGTGGAAAGTTCCAAATATTCACAGCAGTTTGAACAAATTAGCAGAAGAATAACAAGCTTTTAAAATTTTTGGGTCCGAATGTTGGGTACGTTTCCCATATTTTTCTTTTCTTTAATTACATATGATGTACACATGTGCAAGTGCTAGATACGTATGTCATGAGCGCATAAAATTTAATGTTGAAAGTAACGCATTTTTTCATCAACTGCATTTCATTACTACTAGAATAAATATAAATGTATTATAAATAATTTACATTTACCAAGTTAAAAAAATGTATACGGGAAGATTTCATTTCGTATCATTAGCAGTGAGACAAATGCAAACAAAGTAAAAATAAAAGATATCTGTATAAGATGAATTATAATATGCCTTTACTGTTTCAGCAATTTTATTCAAATTTTGCTGTAATTTCTGTTTTAGCAATTTTGTAACCATCTCCTATTGTTTGTAAGATCCGGACTTGTGAGCATCTGTTTAAAACGCCTGCTGCGGAAGAGATTTATGCCTGAATAGTTCATCTATCCTAGAGGTCCTCTAGCTTTTTGTCCCTAAAGTGAACATTCTAGAATATCTGTTGGACAGCTGGCACTATTTACGTTTTCAAGATAAATTTATAGTTGGATAGAGATACATACACATAAAAAAAACGGATCGGTCGCGTTTCCCTTGGTGCTGGTATCTGTGTTGGGCGCAAATTCTATTCCATTAAAAATGAGAAAATTTTCACATAGAATTTTTTTGAAAACTAAAACTTGTTTATTGTGAGGCGGCAGACATACATTAAATGATCGGTGGGGGTCAGGGTACCCGCGAGCATAGGGTTGGGAACCATTGGTCTATCCAAAAGATCGAGTACTACAATTAAGGGAGATCTTCCTCTATCTCCGATTGATTTTTCTCGTGTATAGCATAATAATAAAAATATTAAATAACACAGAATATTTCGCATGAAAGCACTCAACTAAGCTGAAATTAACTCCAAAAAATTAGAGACAAACACGAAAAGAAAAGGAATTGTATCTTAAATAGAATACAATCTAGACTACGGTTTTGATCGTATTCACTGTTTTGTATTAAAATAATCACATTTCTGCTGATTTCAATGCGTGAATGTTTATTTTTGTAAATAAAAGTAACAAATCATATTATCGCTTCATTTTTTTTTTCTGCCCGTAGTAACAAGTGACAAACAATCCGCATTAAGTTACTCAGATACTCGATTTATCCTGCAAACTGGCAACTTGGTGATAACCTTAAATTTATTATACTACTTCTGATGTGTTTTTCCTCTCTTGATATGTTTTTTCTTTTCTCTTGCTTACGTTACCGTGCAGATATAGTATACAATATAAATAAACGTGCAAAATAAGCATAAATTTAATGCTAATCGATAAGTTTTTGGTCATATGTAAGCCTTTTTTAGTCTTTGGAGGATGCAAAATAAGGTTTGGAACTGAGAAACACATTGGTGTTTTCTAATTCCCTCGTAATTTAAGAGTTAAATGTAAATTGTACCAGTATTTTCATTTTTCACACATTATGTGTGTGTGCATCAAAATTGAACAATATATTAGATATCTTAGGAAAGAGAACTACATGGTGCACTTAACGTTGCATAGTAAAACTTTCCTCAAATCTTGTTAAAATTGATCTATCACCAGGAATGAATGATCTTGCAATAAATATAAGTTGCATTTTCAAAACATTCTTCTTTCTGAATGTTTTAAGCAAGCAATCGTGAAAGCAATCTTAAATTGCTTACATTTTTTAAGAGCAGATTTCTAAGACAGATACGTAAAATTTAGGCAAACTATTTAAGACAATTTTTATACGAAATGCTCTATAGTAACTAAAAAAAGGATCTAAAAGTACTCAAATGCAAAATAATAAAAGAAAAAAAGCAGGCTTTTATTGACTTCTAATAAGTTTAAATATAGAGATATTTGATTGTCAAATTTATATTAAGGATAATACAATTATAATTTACCTATTGTTCTTTGCTTTTGTTACATATGATGTATACAGGGTAATTCGCTTAAGTGTGTACAAATTTTAGGCTGGGGTAATTTACTCAAAGACGATTCGGATTCGCAAAGAAATTAGGGATGGAAACGCATCACTTATGTGCATGTGTTCAGAGAAAAGAACATAAGAAATAAAAGAAAGTTTGAATGCTTTTAGCAGGTAAAAGTATGGGGGACACTAGCGATGAACCATGGATCAATCGGTAACGTTATCCCGTACCAACTAATCCTAAACACGCTTTATAATTGTTTATGAAGAAATGTTGAAGAATTGACCAAATGAAGCATCTAGAGTTTACATATTATGGTACATCGTGCCATCCCACCGCATTCAGTATTTATTAAAAATAATAATTTAGAACATAAGAGATTACAATATATTTTCAATACAATTTAAAAGTTAGAACTAAAATTTTTAAATTTCCAAATTAAAGTTAGAATATCTGTTTTGATGTGAAAATATAACAGACAAACATAATTAGACAAATAAGTATTCGGAACACAATGTTATAACGAACTGTAATAATAATAATGTTACGAAATATACAGGCGCGGTAAGATAGCTTCCCCGCAAAGCAGGTTTATGGTTGCCAGAAAATGGCAAGAGAAGGCCTTATTTGGCGAGAATTCGCCCATTTGGCGACAAAATCGGCGATATGTCATAGACGGATGGAGAACCTTCTGGTACGAATTCTTACCGGTTTAGCCCAGATTGTTTCTCGAACACAAGCCAAAAGCTATATAAAACCTGATGGTATGCGGAGAGTGAGCTAGTCCGTGCGGAGTTCATCGAGTTGATAGTCAGTCAGTGAGTGCCGAGTTGGTCATCGAGTGCACCGAAAGAGTCTCGTAGTGTATCGCGGTTAGTGCATCGTCGAAAGAGTGTGTTCATCGAGTTGATAGTCAGTCAGTGAGTGCCGAGTTGGTCATCGAGTGCACCGAAAGAGGCTCGTAGTGTATCGCGGTTAGTGCATCGTCGAAAGAGTGTGTAGAGGTCCGGGAACGACGGAACCGAGGAGTTGGGAGCTGTGCTATAGTGTATCGTCGAGTGCATCGCGAGTGGAGAGTCTCGAGAGTATGTGAAGTTCCGGGAATGACCAAGCAGAGTCGCAAGTTGTACTCTGGTGCTTTGCAGTGAAGCTGTCTTCACCGTGATAGCCTGATAACCTGAAAGCTGTTTCGCTGATCGTTTCAGCGTATTTATAGTATTTCGACGACTGCAAACGTAATTTTGAATAATACTGAATAATACTGGCCAATAAAGCGTGTTTCGATATTCAATCAAGTGCTGTCGTCTTTATTCACTCCAAATCCGCATGAACCCGTACCGTACGTACGTGAAGAGAAAAACGTAACAATACTAAAGAAGTGTCTACGGGTCAAATCGTTTAAGAATAACATAAAAGAAAAACACTGTGAGTAAGAATTTGAGAACTCAGGATTTGAGAATGCAAAAATTGGGAATACAGAAAATAATTTTGGCCGGAAACCAACACAATTTAAAGAAAAAGAGTTTAAAATGGTATGCTGAAGCAGGTTATTACAGTTTATAAAGTTCACAAGTGGAATCCTTTTGAACATATTCATAGGAATTTAAAAGTTCATAATATGAGCATGAGAAACTTATACATACTTCACTAAGAGTTAGGCCGTAAGAAAAGAGTCGTTACATAATTTTTTGAAACTTCGTAGACTGATGTTTGCCTTTGATTAGAAACCTTCGGAATGTCAAAAAATTATTTTTTTGTGATTTTATGTGATTGTCCTCAGCTAAGGGGCGAGGGAAAGTATAATGATCAGACGTTCGCTGTTCCCCACGTATACAAACGTCAAAGTTCACTATATTTCTTGGGTCGAAATGTGTGGGGAAGTGTTCGTGTTCTGTTATATAGTAATTTAATGAAGGATTCGAGTACAGAGATGCGAAGCTTACATTAGAGATCAAGTAATATGTGCATCTGCCAATTCAAGGATTATTCCACAAAATCTTGCTAATATTTTAAAGCAAGTTGTTTCAGTTTAATTTTCAAATTTGAACAAGGCCATTGAAGAGTAATTTCAATACCATCTCGATTAATAGCTCTTTGGCTAATTTATCTGACTGATCATTACCAAAATGGCACTTATATCCTTTGATCCATGAAGTGTGAATATTGTAGTTTGGAATTTCAAGAAGAGAATGTATGTCGGTACGTGTGTGTGATTATGGCAAAGCCTCGAGGGCTATCTGCTTAAGAGGAGGGATGCCTTCGTGGAGGACTTTCTAAGGGAAAATGGCTCGTATACACGTTACACATGGGGAAAACCACGAAAACGCCCATGCAGCCGTTCGCGGGATTCGAACCTTGGACCGAACTACCAGTGTTCAGCGATTTTACTGCTCGGCCGCTGGTGGGCCAGAATTTATGTCGGAAACCAGAGGAGAAGAATGCGAGGTATTCTGAATCGCTAAAATAGCTGATTGAGAATCAGATTTTATGATAAATTCATTGAGTTTTCTGGAGGCCCACCAGCGGCCGAGCGGTAAAGTCGCTGAACACTGGTAGTTCGGTCCGAGGTTCGAATCCCGCGAACGGGCTGGCTGCATGGGTGTTTTCGTGGTTTTCCCCCTGTGTAACGTGTATACGAGCCAGTTTCCCTTAGAAAGTCCTCCACGAAAGGCATCCCTCCTCTTAGGCAGATAGCCCTAGTGTGCTTTGCCATAATTAAATACACCACACCACACCACACCACATTGAGATTTTTGAGATCGGCTATTTCAGTCGCTGCTTTTTATGGCTGACAACTGAGTCTGGAAAACACTATTATTAATGCATCGGTCACACCTATATTGCGATGTATTTACGAATCGGCTCTCAGCAACCTAACTATCCCTGAAGTTTGTACTCGCTTAATTGAATCTCCCTGTATCACATTAAATATGTCTTTTAAAACTTTTATGCCATAACGTAAAGTGGTTTACTTAATGTATAGATAATGATTTCTTTTTATTATTTTATTACAAAAATGTGCATTCACGCACACACATCTGTCTACATAAAAATATATGAGTATCAATGTAAATATTCTGCAACATACAACACCAAATAGAAAGTGGAAGCGAAAGCTAAAACATCTACTTGTTATTACTACTCTTGAAAATCTGATAAAATCCATTAAAATCTACATTGCTAAGAAACATATATAAGATATAAATTTAAAAGTACTATATATTTACGTATTTGCACTTAACTAATACAGGAGATACATTTATAAGAAGTAAAAAATTAGTATAATTGTTAGGGGTAATCTTACGGTAATTTGGTAGATTATACCAATTACACCAGAAAAATTATACAAAGACTGAAAATTAAGTTAATAATATAAGCATTCATTTTTGCTTTATTACTTATGTTATACATCTAACTTATTAAAACTTTTCCATGGTTGTTAGGATTCGCAGAAATAAACGTCGGGGGAAAAAAGGAACATCATTTTGGCATTTATGTTATAAGGTATTTCTCCCTCCTTCAGCACGCTGCGCGCGTATTCCAGAGGTCCGTGACAGTGGCGCCCGAACTAAAAGGGTTTTGGATGATGATTCTCCACTCCCAGGATTTGGCGATTGGGTCCTCTAAACCCCTGTCGCCCTTTAAAAGGGGGACTACATAAGGTATTTCTCCCGCCTTTTTAGGGTGCCTTCGTGGTGTTCGGTCTCTAGCGCACTGTAGTGGTCTGCACTCTGGGCGCGTATTCCAGAGGTCTTGGTTCAATTCCCGGCGAGAGCGTTGCTCATTTTCATCTCTCCTGCTTCCAATTACCTAATGTCTCTACAATGTTAGAGGAACATTTGTTTTACAATAACAAGTGTGCAGGAGGCAGTAATAAGTGTCTTTTACAATAATAAGAGAGTGTCTATTGGGCTTCTGAACAAAAAATAGCTGATCTATAAATTCCCGAATTTTTAACTGATTTTTCAATTTCAACGTGTGACCAAAAATTCTGTGGGAACAGGAAAACGTGTGACTCCTTACAGAAATATCTTTAATCTTTGGGTCTAATTTTTTTGCTTGCTAAGTAAAAATTAAAACATATAATTTTTCTTAGGTGTACTAAAAGCTTATTTCGGCTGTTTTTAATTTTGAACTTCAAGTCTTATCTATAAAAAAATATTCTTTCGGGTGAACTCAGGTGTTGCTATTTGTATGAATGTTTAGAACGACACGCTGTCTATTTAAAAAAAAATTAATGTAATACTGTTAAGTTCTTCAGCATAATTTAACGTCACTCATCGCAGTTATAAGTACACTTTAAGTATAATGTCGTGAACATTGTGAGTTTAAGAGAAAATAATGAGTGGTTTGTTAAAATTTAGATCAGATGAAAGATCTTTTAATACATAGCATTTTAATACTATTTAGCACAGTGTAATAGGTTCATTTTACAATACGCAACATCCACAAAAATGATCATTACAACGGAATGCGTTCATCCATCTTTTTGAACAACAATCTCTCTCGTTGCCATTCCGTAACAGAGAAACTTACCTCTCATGCAGTTTGATCGTGGCGCGACATTCTCCCCACCTTGAGTTTGGGGATACAAACTCGAAACAGTAACATCATTATAATACATACATACAATTTCAGATAACAATAACGTACAAATAATAATAGAAATATTTCAAAATATTAGAATACAAATTGAAATCAATATTTTAGAGTTTAAACACAGAAAGTTCAAAAGTTTGTTTAGAAGTTTATAAATCCAGTCTTTTAACTGGTCTTATTTTTCGTCCTGAGCGAGACACACGAACAGTTTCATTAGAGTCAGTATTAAGCTTAGGAATTTCAGCTACGACTTCCGAAACCTTCTGAGGTTCCGATACGACTTGCTCGTAGTTTGGTGTCAATTCCAAAGGGTACAGTCGTTGTATTGGTCTTAATATGTTTCCCTTTTCAGTTCGTAGTTTCACAAGTCTGATGATTCCATCTTTTCTTGGAAAGAATTCCAGTACTCTCCCTAGCAGCCAATGGAGCCTTTTTTTTATAATCTGTACCAATTAACACTATGTCCCCTACATGTATTTTATCTTCTCTTTTGTTAACTGAAGAACGAAGGAAACCCAGATACTCCCTTTTATACCTTTGTTTTAGATTTTCACGAACGTTTTGAATATGCCTCCATCTCAAAACAATATTATTTTTTTCAATTTGATCCAAGTCAGGAACATCATTTAATGGAATGTCCTGAAGAAACATTGAGGGGTCAACGTCTTCAGATCTTGTTCCTCGGATATGTAAGTTAACGGTCTACTGTTCATGATAGATTCGCATTCACAGACGAGAGTCTGCAATTCCTCGCAAGACAAACAGGAGCGTCCAAGATTTTTTCTTAAAAGATCTTTCAAAATCCCAATCAAGCGTTCCCAGAAGCCTCCCCACCATGGAGAGGAGGGTGGGTTAAACTTCCAACGAATTTTGTTGACTCTAAATTCAATTGTAGTCCAATCTAATTGGTTCAGAGCGTTGTTTAGTCCTGTAAAATTAGTACCATTGTCTGAATACATCATAGAAATTCGTCCTCTTCTGGCTATAAACCTACGCATAGCTTGGATGAAGTCATTGGTACTCAGTGAAGGTATTAGCTCATGATGGACAGCTCTAAATACGGCGCAAGTAAAAAGCTCTATCCACACCTTTTGTTTAGATTTAGTCAACAGAGGTCCAGCTATATCTACAACCGATACTTGAAAAACCTCTGCTGCTTCTCTTCGGTCTTTTGGAAAAGGCGGAAAAGGCACCTCAAGATGTTTTACCTTTTACCTTTTACATGTTAAGCATTCTTTGATAACACTCCGGTATTGAAGTAATTGAAAAGTCACTGAACCCATACTGGATTCACTTCTTAAGAAAATGCATGCCGCATAATCTGTCTTACTGGCATCGACAAATGTATGGATACTTAAATTGGATTCCTTCATCACACCTAACCATCTTGGAAGTTTTATATTTTTGCAGTATTTCAGTTGTGTTCCCCATTTAAATTTTTTTTTCTTTATTTCATCATTCACTTCCTCATCCCATGATTCTTTACTCTTCCAAGCGGCCTGCAGCAAAATCTTAGGCTGAATCATAACAGGTGCAAGGAAACCTATGGGATGAAATACTCGACTAACTAGTGAAAGTATTTTCCTTTTAGTTACCTTTTCTCTTTCATCAAATTAAAAAAATTCGGTGTCTATTTCTAAGGTATCTAAATCTTTGTCCCAAATCAGTCCTAATACCGGTGATGCTTTAATTTCTGAAAATGCAGGAATGCCAGAACTTTCCCATCCTCTGAGATCAAACATTCCTTCTTTCATTACATTAGTTGCAGATTCGATGAATATTTCTAGTTCGGCATTATTTTGTACACTAGTTACGCAATTATCGGCATAAAAACTATCTTGTAATTTTTTAAGAAGCTCTTCAGAATATTTTTCTTTCCTCTATTCTTTGGATAAATGATGGTCAATAACCGCCATTAGCAAAAATGGACTACAAGTAATGCCAAATGTCACACGGGTGTGACGAAATGTCTTCATTCTACCATCATCATCGTACCAAAGAAATCGTAAAACATCTCGATCTATTTCATTTAGAGATATCTGTAAAAAAGCTTTTCTGATGTCTGAAATCACACCACATCATTTGAAATAACACATGGCCATTATAAAACAATGAAGTTATATAACTAAGAATATACGAATTTTAATAATATGTTTCTGTATACTACAATCAAGTAAGGAAATTTAAATTTATCATTATGTAATTCGAACCTAGGTATGTATAATTGTGGCTGCATTTGCATATCAATATGAAATGTTCATTAATTTTTAAAGTTTCAAAACTTTAAAAATTATTAAAGAATTTCAAATATTGCTTATTTTGTGTTTTTACACCTACTATTTTCCTTTACACAACATATACACTTTTATGCGGTCCATTCTTATAAATGGCCCCATAATGGAATTTAATTTTCCTTTATGACCATATTGGAACTTAATTAATTTTATTGCTCTCTATGAATTCTTTTATGCATTACTTCCACCTTTTACACACCAGCATTTGCAGTTTTTCAGTTAACTTTAATCCCAAATCAAGCGTTAATTTTTAACAATGTAAAGAAAATTCCATGAATAAAATTAATAGCAGTCTTAGAATGCAAAGAAGATAATAAAATTTTAAAACTTTCGTACAGAAATTTTTATGAAAAATATAAATAGAATAGTTTCAATAAATTTAAAAAAATGTACTTTGTAAGAATAAGATGTAATAATAAGAAGGAAAAATAATGCTTAATTTAAAACACAATAACACGCCGAATAAATACTAATTCAGAAGTCAAACAACAAAAATCAGCGTTAATTTACAAAATTTTCACAGGACTAGTTTCGATGGTTTTACCGAACCATCATCTTCAGCTGCAAAACCGCAAATGAACAAGATACGAAATAATGTTTAGATAAGATAAGAAAGCCTGGACAAGAATAAGCAAGTGGCGCCATCTGTTGGCGAAACCAGAACTAAAACATAATTTCTCTAAAAGCCGAAGGCAAATTTGGATTGGAATTAGGATCGTTAACTAGAACAGAAAGATTTTTATGAATGTGAAATGCCTCTAGAAAATCCAGTTCTTCAATGGAAGATGTTTTTTGAATAATTTTGGCAGCAGAAAAATTGAAAGTGTGATTTTCGGACCAACAATGTTGAGCAACAGAAGACTTCTGTGTTTCCTTTTTTCCTTTTTTCTAACATATGCCTCATGTTCTTTGACGCGAAATTTTAAGGCTCTCTTAGTTTGGCCAATGTAAATTAAACCGCATTGGCAAGGAATCCTATAAATACCCCAGGAATTCATATCCAGAATGGGGTCCTTGAGTATAGAAGTTGGAATTTTATTCATGGGAGAGTAAACAACCCGAAAGTTGAATTTCTGCAAAATATGTGCAACTTTATAGCTAATTGATGGAAAGAAGGGAATGACAACAGAATTTTTATAGACAACAGAATTTTTATAATCTCCTAAAATAAGAGTGTGGCTTTTAGTGTGTTGAGATGAGAATTTTTTAACTGCTTGATTAATAATGTTGGGTGAAAAGCCCCTGTCAATAGCTATTGCTTTTAAATAATTTAGTTCTTCATCAAGGGCTAGTTTGGAGGAGCAAACTTGAAGAGCACGGAAAACATAGAAATAAAATGAAGCTAACTTTTGTTTAGTCGGATGACATGATTTAAAGTGTGGTGGAAGGCAAACCGATGAAGGTTTACGGTAAACTGTAGTAATGAAGTTGGATGTGTTACGTGTGACCAGAATGTCGAGAAACGGAAGAGAATTGCAAGTCTCAAGTTCAAAAGTGAACTGAATAGCAGGATCAATAGAATTCATTGTTGAAAGAACTCTATTTAAATCATCTTTATTACCTTCAAACAGGGTAAAAGTATCGTCTACGTAGCGGAACCATGCCGGGAAGTTTAAAGTTTCAAACAATTTTGATTCATAATAATGCATGTAGATATCAGCCAGGATGGGACTGAGGGGGCTTCCCATGGCTAATCCCTCAGTTTGCTTGTAATATTTATTTTGGAAAACAAAATGTGTTTGTTTCAAACAGAGTGAGAGAAATTAGCTCATCAATTTCGATGCAAGAGAAATGAAATTTGCGAAGTCTGGTTTCTAGACATCTTAATGCACCCTCCACTGGGACATTGGTGAATAATGATTTTACATCAAAAGAAACCATGAGTAAATTACGAGGAGAAATGTTTTTAACCTTTTTTACAAACTCTATTGAATTTTTATGGTGTAAATGTTATTGTCTAATAGAGTGGAAAATCTAGAAACTAAATATTTAGCTAATGGATACGAGGCAGTACCTAAATTTGATACAATAGGGCGGAAAAAAATACCACTTTTATGAATTTTGGGAAGAGCATATAATCTGGCACAATTCGCAACAGATGGGATAAGCGAATGTTTTAAGTTGCTTGAAATGATTTGCGAAGATTTGATCACAGTTTTTATTTTGGATAAGTCCGAAGGTGAAGGATCTTTAGGGATCGGATTATATGGTCCTTCGTTTAAGAGTTTAGTGACACCATCGATGTAAGTGTTCTTATCCATGACGACTATCTGGCCACCTTTGTCGGCCTTTGAAATGACAATATCCGGGTTAGAATGAATCTCGCGCATTGTAGCTCTTTCTCTCGCAGTTAGATTTGGTTTCAAAGGTTTATTATTGAATTTCACATTATGAGCGATAAGATGCCTAATCATTTCTTTCTGTGAATCTGAAACTTTACTGAACTTGAAAGCTTTTTCGATAGGAGCCAAAATCTTTGGAATCGAGGGTTTACAGGTTTGTGAGAAGTTAAAATTATATTTTAGAATTCTCTCTTGTTCTTCTGAAAGACTAACATTAGAAATATTAACTATTGGCTTGATGTTTACAATGGGAAGATTTTTTGAACTACTTGAATTGGGAGACTGTAAAAGAAGTTTTTGTTGTTGTGCGAAAGTGTTGGTCCGAAAATCACACTTTCAATTTTTCTGCTGCCAAAATTATTCAAAAAACATCTTCCATTGGAGAACTGGATTTTCTAGAGGCATTTCACATTCATAAAAATCTTTCTGTTCTAGTTAACGATCCTAATTCCAATCCAAATTTGCCTTCGGCTTTTAGAGAAATTATGTTTTAGTTCTGGTTTCGCCAACAGATGGCGCCACTTTCTTATTCTTGTCCAGGCTTTCTTATCTTATCTAAACATTATTTCCTATCTTGTTCATTTGCGGTTTTGCAGCTGAAGATGATGGTTCGGTAAAACCATCCAAACTAGTCCTGTGAAAATTTTGTAAATTAACGCTGATTTTTGTTGTTTGACTTCTGAATTAGTATTTATTCGGCGTGTTATTGTGTCTTAATTATAGAAGCCCCAAACAGGCTTACATTTTGCTTTCTTTTTTGCACGTGGTGTGGCCGCCATTTTGTGATTGTAGGAGTTTCGGTGAGTACATTTTTGCAATTTTCAAGTTATGTTTATGTTTTGTACATTTGGATATTGTGCTTTGCTTGTCTGATTTCATGCATTTTGCTTACAAACATTTTGTTTTCTATTCATTTTAGTGAGGGATTTTTCTGCTATTTTGTGTGTACTTTATTATTGCTCAGTTAATTTAGTTTGATTTTCTGCATTGTTTATCATGCCTTCATCCGTTAATCGTTTCACTAAATTACGCCTGAAACGGCAAAAATTCCTGAATCATCTTGACTTTTTACTTAAATGTAAATGTAAAAAATTGATCCCCAATTTTATTCAAATCAAATCTAATCAAAAACCTTCGATTCGCGTTTCAAGAATTCTGTTAAATTGCAAACTTACCTTACTTCGGTCCGTGATAAGGGATACACGTCAACAATTGTCCAAAATTGAACATGAACTCTATAAGCTTCATCTGGAACTCGCTAAAACATATCCAAAATTCACTGCCCTTGAACAAAAGTCTTGGTCTAGAACGGAGAATGCAGTTAACCATCATAAAAACACCCTTGCAGTTAAATTCGAAAAACTTCTTTTACAGTCTTCCAGTTCAAGTAGTTCAAAAAATCTTCCCATTGTAAACATCAAGCCAATAGTTAATATTTCTAATGTTAGTCTTTCAGAAGAACAAGAGAGAATTCTAAAATATAATTTTAACTTCTCACAAACCTGTAAACCCTCGATTCCAAAGATTTTGGCTCCTATCGAAAAAGCTTTCAAGTTCAGTAAAGTTTCAGATTCACAGAAAGAAATGATTAGGCATCTTATCGCTCATAATGTGAAATTCAATAATAAACCTTTGAAACCAAATCTAACTGCGAGAGAAAGAGCTACAATGCGCGAGATTCATTCTAACCCGGATATTGTCATTTCAAAGGCCGACAAAGGTGGCCAGATAGTCGTCATGGATAAGAACACTTACATCGATGGTGTCAATAACTCTTAAACGAAGGACCATATAATCCGATCCCTAAAGATCCTTCACCTTCGGACTTATCCAAAATAAAAACTGCGATCAAATCTTCGCAAATCATTTCAAGCAACTTAAAACATTCGCTTATCCCATCTGTTGCGAATTGTGCCAGATTATATGCTCTTCCCAAAATTCATAAAAGTGGTATTCCTTTCCGCCATATTGTATCAAATTTAGGTACTGCCTCGTATCCATTAGCTAAATATTTAGTTTCTAGATATTCCACTCTATTAGACAATAACATTTACACCATAAAAAATTCAATAGAGTTTGTAAAAAAGGTTAAAAACATTTCTCCTCGTAATTTACTCATGGTTTCTTTTGATGTAAAATCATTATTCACCAATGTCCCAGTGGAGGGGGCATTAAGATGTCTAGAAACCAGACTTCGCGAATTTCATTTCTCTTGCATCGAAATTGATGAGCTAATTTCTCTCACTCAACTCTGTTTGAAACAAACACATTTTGTTTTCCAAAATAAATATTACAAGCAAACTGAGGGATTAGCCATGGGAAGCCCCCTCAGTCCCATCCTGGCTGATATCTACATGCATTATTATGAATCAAAATTGTTTGAAACTTTAAACTTCCCGGCATGGTTCCGCTACGTAGACGATACTTTTACCCTGTTTGAAGGTAATAAAGATGATTTAAATAGAGTTCTTTCAACAATGAATTCTATTGATCCTGCTATTCAGTTCACTTTTGAACTTGAGACTTGCAATTCTCTTCCGTTTCTCGACATTCTGGTCACACGTAACACATCCAACTTCATTACTACAGTTTACCGTAAACCTTCATCGGTTTGCCTTTCACCACACTTTAAATCATGTCATCCGACTAAACAAAAGTTAGCTTCATTTTATTTCTATGTTTTCCGTGCTCTTCAAGTTTGCTCCTCCAAACTAGCCCTTGATGAAGAACTAAATTATTTAAAAGCAATAGCTATTGACAGGGGCTTTTCACCCAACATTATTAATCAAGCAGTTAAAAACATCTCAACACACTAAAAGCCACACTCTTATTTTAGGAGATTATAAAAATTCTGTTGTCTATAAAAATTCTGTTGTCATTCCCTTCTTTCCATCAATTAGCTATAAAGTTGCACATATTTTGCAGAAATTTAACTTTCGGGTTGTTTACTCTCCCATCAATAAAATTCCAACTTCTATACTCAAGGACCCCATTCCGGATATGAATTCCTGGGGTATTTATAGGATTCCTTGCCAATGCGGTTTAATTTACATTGGCCAAACTAAGAGAGCCTTAAAATTTCGCGTCAAAGAACATGAGGCATATGTTAGAAAAAAGGAAAAAAGGAAACACAGAAGTCTTCTGTTGCTCAACATTGTTGGTCCGAAAATCACACTTTCAATTTTTCTGCTGCCAAAATTATTCAAAAAACATCTTCCATTGGAGAACTGGATTTTCTAGAGGCATTTCACATTCATAAAAATCTTTCTGTTATAGTTAACGATCCTAATTCCAATCCAAATTTGCCTTCGGCTTTTAGAGAAATTATGTTTTAGTTCTGGTTTCGCCAACAGATGGCGCCACTTGCTTATTCTTGTCCAGGCTTTCTTATCTTATCTAAACATTATTTCCTATCTTGTTCATTTGCGGTTTTGCAGCTGAAGATGATGGTTCGGTAAAACCATCGAAACTAGTCCTGTGAAAATTTTGTAAATTAACGCTGATTTTTGTTGTTTGACTTCTGAATTAGTAATGCTTAATTTGCTGTTTTACCGAACATGTAAACAAATTTCTAGAATTAAACAGTGCTCAATAACTTCAATTTTATGCTAAGTTAAACTCAATAACTCACTCCGTATTAAAGTCTAATACAGAGTGAGACTATTAGCGAATAAATACTTACCAATCAGGAAAACAAACTGCAAATTTTCCCAAACTGACTTCCAAGTAGTTTCTGAAAGGGTTTGAAGTTTGTTTCCATTAAGTATGATTTCTTTTAAGGAAGGCATGTCGACGAAAATGTCAGGCGGTAACTGTTCGATCAAATTCATGCTAAAAATAACCAAAAAAAAAAAAAAAAAATTATAATGATTTCTTATTTAATTTATAATCTTTACGGGATAGACACTATCTGTAAGCTTATGCTCATATTGTGCTTATTTTGACTATCTCTTTATTTGCTCTTCGAACATTTTAGCATTTTTTTAGGAACGTAGTTAAAATAAAGGCTCTAGTGTAAAATTGGGTGCCCCTTCGATTAGCGACGACTTTTGGCAATGAAACCTCCTTTCTGGTTACCATGATAGTTTTAACTTTGTTTTAGCTTCCTGATTTTTTTAAATGAAAATATATTGATATGTACATGGACAAAGTTAAGGCAGTGCGCGATGCCTAGTTTGTGCAATTCTCTGGTGTTTTTTAAGTGAAAATAGATCAATATGCACATGGACACAGAGATTGTGAAATTTTTTGACTTCTTATTTTGGTTTTGTGTAGCGACCATCTTCAAATTGTGCCTTCCTGGCGCCGATCTTGGCGTCCAAAAAGAATAGCCAAAAAAACAAGGGTCAGCCAATTGTAAACTTTAACCAAGATAAATGTTGCCTTGATATTGGTACTAATAAGATGTATCAAGCTCTAATTTAAACTTTATATTTAAACTGCATAATACATGTAACGTAACTGTACAACTAGCTTCCTACTATTTAATTACATGCATTATGAAGTTTAAATATGTAATTAATTAGCACTTAGGCATTATTATCAACTTCAGCAATCGTAAATATTCCATAACTCATTTCACATTGGCAGAATACTCGCTCATCACGCAGGAGAAAAGAAAACAATATTTAGAAAACACATGATGCACTTGTAGATTTCATAGAAATAAGAAAAGTAATAATAAAATAATAATATATGATAAAAAAATAAATAAAAAATCTATCACAACTCGGAAAAGAAATCATTTCTTCTATTAAGTGTTGGTACAAAGTACATAACTTTACAATGTTCGGTTTCCAATGTAAATCATGTGATCTTTATAGAGATGAAACAACTCTAGAGAACTCTTATTTAAAATATCGGTAATTTAAATACGAAAAATTCTCAGAAAGCTTAAAAATTACATAACGAATTAGCAATAAATTTCATTCAAAATATATCCGATTGTAAAACGAAAAGAGCTATAATAATTAGTTCTCTCTTTAAGCGAAAGTGAATCTAACAGTTCATAAAAGAACATTTTATTAATCGTCATTTCAAACCATTTTAATTCAAAATAATCTAATCCGAATTTTGAAAATCTTGGTCCTATGCACGTTGACGTATATTTGAAAAAAAATCTACATCAAATATCATAACTCTTAGTCTTTTAGAATGAGCTCTATCCAATGCATACAAGCACATATCCAAACTCATTATTTTAAGATTATAAGTTACGTTAGAAATAATTGCTTCTTGATGGTATTCAATGTTAACTCAATAAAAAGTTAAAAAAGACTTTTCGGATATTTTAGATTATTACTTATTCTTTATCATGAACTAAAAGTTTCATTCCTGCCACTTACATTGCCAAACGATTGATGAATTTAAATTTTCAATTTTGGAATAATCGAAAATGGCTGTCTTTCCTTTCACAATTTGATTTCAATGAATCTGTTTTCTTGTGTCACGCGTCGGAGTTTCAGAGACATTTTATTATGCAAAAAATCAATAAGCAATATTTTAAAGTCTTGAATAATTAATTTTTTTTTCTTTTTACCTTAGATCAATCTTTGTAAGATGCATAGCTGGATGTGGGAACATTGACCTTTGAACAGTTCCGATTTGGTTGCTAGCTAAGGATATTGCTTTCAAATGTGAAAGCCTTGAAAATGCGTGATTTTCAATTTCTTTAATATTATTTTCATCTAAGGTAAGAAATTGAATATTAGGTACATTTTCACTCACCAATGTATCTCTGACCTTTATTAAGTGAAATGATCGGATATTTAAATTTTCAAGCTTGGTAAGGCGCGCCAAAGCAAAACCATTGTTGCTTGTGATCGTAGAATTCTTCAGAGACAAGGTGTGCAGAGTGTTTTCCAAACCTGTAAAAGCCGGTTGTAAGAATTTCAACTTGGAATTTCGAATATTCAGTTCTTTGATATGCATGCCATAGAACACCTCATTCGGCAATATATCAGGGATGTATAAGCCATGGAGAAGAACTCTACTGATACGGTAGTTCCGTATTATTCTGAAGGCTTTCACGAGATGAGAACTGGAATTAAAGTTGGCGCATATGGCGTGGAGACCATATGCTGATCGTTTACAGGTGCAAGGTGCCACATCTTCTAGATCTGGACACGCTTTAGGTTCGCAAGAAGCTAAGGCGAGGAACAGCGCAAAAAAATAAGTCACTTGCATTGACGGCATTTTTCTCAAACACTGCACGCTTAAAATCGCGCCTTCACTGTGAGAATTAATGTTGGAAAACTAGCCGGCTGGCACTTATTCATCGCTTTATCTAAGCATCGGGGAAGTACATTTGTGATAAAGTAAGAAATACCAAGGCTTTCTTTATTATACAATTTTTTATCATAAGTAATTAGCTTAAAATGATCGATAAGCTACGTCAGTATTTCTTGGGAAAAGAGAAAGCTGTTTGAAATGCTATTTTTTAAAATGTACTTCGAAGTATTTCTAGCAGTAGTTATCATTAAAGGAGTTAAATTCATTTACATCATGCTCTCATCCCTTGAAAAGTGTGATATGGGAGTAGATCATATGTTTAGAAGTGAGAAGAATTCGTCTGTAAATATACTAGATCTTTACTGAGAAGCAAGTGATACTAACTTCTGAACAATCGCTGCATTAAAGCAACCATCTATATATTCAAGGAATTCAAAACAGGATAAAACGCATTTTACATTTTACGAGAATGGTAGTATACGAATAAGTAAAAGATTTGGTGAAAATCATGTTTAAAATAACAAAAACAGGTCGTAACTTACAAACCAAAACAATATCAGTTACTAGTTTATAGTAAAAGTTTTGGGTAACGCCCTGTGTGTATAGGCCTGTATACATTTTATTACTTAAAGTTTATCAACTAGTCCCAGTGAATTTACAAAAGAATGATTAACAACGAACGTAACAACACTTTTTCTTTTAAATCTAGATTTCTAACGAAAAGGAGATTAAATGATTTTTTTTAAACTTGAAGAGAAGATACCTGTTGTTACAGATTCAAAGAATGAAAAATGGAAAGCAGTAAGCATTTGATTCAAATGGTAGACAGTAATACCAATTTTTTTAAATAAAGAGTTGCTATCAACGAAAGTCCATTTGATTTATTAACTCAGAGATGAAATCAAAAATTTCTGCATTAGTAAGAGAAACTTAGCCTCAGCCAGAGAAACTTAGTTTTTAGTCTTTGAATAAAAGGAAATTCCGTGACCTTTTTTTAATTAGTAGAAAATTAACTTCTTTAAAAGAAAAGACAGTATGGTATATTTTTATAAAGAATCAACAGACACAATTTCTGAAAAGAAGTCACCGCATGACACAAAACGAAAGACTGTAATGGGCAAAGAAGTTTTGTTGTTCTTTCGTGTAACTTAATTATTGGCAAGATTTTGATTGAAAAAAATGTTTGTTTTATTAATTATCGATTTAATTGCTAATTTTAGCAACATGTGAATTAGTTCCTATTTCGTAAAGTAAAATCTTTTCCTAAAGGACACAACTGTAAGAGCATTTCGAATTGTAATGAACACGTAACAAATAAATGAAGCAGCATTTCAAATGTATAGTATACAAATATTTATAAATTATATTAATACTCTAGGTAGTATACATTGTTAAAAATACTTTGCTGCCCATCTGTGTATGTCTAATTAAAAATGGGTTTCAGAAATAAGAAATCAGGAAAAAATAAAGAAACTTTATTTTTAAAAAAATGTGTACAGAATTACAATTTATAAACTACTTTACTAATCTCTGTACAAAAATACCAAAGCAATACTCAAAATATTCCACTCAATATTATCTATTTACATATTACAATATGAAAAAAATCAATCAATATTATCTATTTACATGTTACAATATAAAAAAAATTCAATCAATATTATCTATTTACACATTACAAATTCTAAACGTATAACATTTTGATATGAAGCGTGTTTAATAAATATGATGGCTAAAATATTATATCACGTGCAAAATACAACGATTTGAAATGAAATGGAATTAATAGAGAAATTACCACGCACAACATTATAAATAATACTTCGAAGAAAAAAATCAACAAAGATTTACTCTCGTTTCGATCTAAAAATAGGTAATTAGATGATAGTAATGCTACATGATATTACTATCCCGTCCATAATATACCTCCCAAATTCGTTTGCCAGCTACGTCTTTAGGAGCAACGCAGCGACCTTTCAAGTTATCGATTCGACGAAATTTCTTCAGCCATTCCATCTTCCAATCACACATCAATTTGTTACCTGCAATTAAAAAGAGATGCGTTTTCGTCTTGTACACAAACATATATATAAGCAAGAGATAAGAAATTTCATATTTAGATTATTAATTATTTAAGTCACTCAATGTGCGGTGAAATTACTTAAATAAAAGACAGATGATAAATAAATGAGGAAGGGTAGTTAACTAGCTAACTAGAAGAACACAACTCAAATCTAACCCCCCCCAAAAAGCAATAAAATAAAAATATAATACAAAAAATAATTAAAAATTCTTTGGTCTTTTATGCAAGTTAATTAACTATGCTTTCTGCTTTAATTATTATCTCTTGATTATGTATATATAAAAGTATATAATCGAAAACGATAATATTTATTAAATCAAAGCTTATGTTAAATGATCTTGAATGATAACTCTGTTTAGCTCCAAATACAATATTTAGAAAAGGTGCTACAAGTGAATTCTTGAAAAAATAATTGCAAGTTTCTCCAAATATGAAATAAAAGTCCTGGATATAAAAGTAAATATCCGATGGAATATAAGTAATATTATTATTTAAAAATTAACATTTAAAAATTAACTCTTTCTGTTTATAATCCGTGACTACATAATTCTTTTTTACGAATGCAATTCTCTTTTACGAAAAATCAAAATTAGAAACTTGGTTATGTTAATGAAAGAAATCCGACGCAGATTTTCGATTTTCTGAAGGCAGATGAACGTTTGTAACAGCTATCAATTACAGTTAAATGCGATTTTAATTTCAAAACAACACTGATTTAAAACAATATAAGGAACATTTGATGCGAGAGAAATTAACTGAATTAACCATTGCCATAAAATTAATGGCAGTTAAAGTACTGCTAAACAACAAAAAGTTGCATTAACTTTAAATAAGTTATTTTCTTCCTTCTTCCGGCATGCCTTCATGGTGTAATATTAGCACACTCAATGCGTATTCGAGAGGTCCGGCGAGAGCATTGCTCATGTATCACGTCTCCTGCGTCAAATAAAAAAAATCTGATGTGTACACCACATGACTTCCTTGTACGGAATATTAAATTATACGCATTTTTTCTTGCATTTCATTTAAACTTATTGGATTGAATTAAATCTACTTCGCCGACAGCGCATAAACCACAATAGAATAAATGCATTCTTTAAAATTCACTCTAGTATTTGTTTACCATAGAGACACTCCGGCGCTAGATTCACTTAACAGTATTAATAATTATATAACAGTTAACTTATATAATAATTATATAACGGAAACTAAGTTAACTGTTATATAATCCAATAATTATATAAGAGTTAACTTATATATTTCGTTCATATTATAACTCATAATGCACAAAATTTATATCATTTAAAGAATAGAATTACTAATCGTTGCCACATGTTCTATTCAAATACTATAATAAAGCTAAAATGATGTATAAAAGAAATTAAGCAAACAAAACAAAAAAGAAACAATTTTTCACAGACGATTGAGTATTTCTCATTTAAATAATTCAGTTCTCACTTCGCGATAAGGCAAAAATACATAAAAACTCAAAATATCTATATTAAAAATTACGAAGTAACTCTCAAACACTTATTTCCTCGAAAAAATTCCAGAAAGAATTAAGCATGATTTAATTGGCAATAATAAATGATTGCGTTATCTTTGTTGTTGCGAAGCTAAGTTTCTCTAGATTGGCAACAAATCCTCTAGTCTCCTGTTTCAAATGTAAACATCAATGGCCGCCATAAAAAAAAAGGCTTAGCGGCACTTAGACAACTTTAAAATTGTTGATAATTCTAAAAATATTGCACACAGATTTACTAAAGGCATAAAATCTTAACCGGAAGATAAAAACAACATAATACAATCATTTTTAAAGCAAAAAATGTACAATTTACAAACATATAAGGGTAAAGAAACTGAGATCACCGAGCCGGGTAACAGAGTGGATATATATATAAATATATTTATATACGTTTGGTGAGGCCGATTGCAACTAAAATACGAAGTGCACATCTACATGTTATAGCAGTCCTATATACAAAATTTCAACGTTCTGAGGCTACTCGTTTTTGAGTTATGCGAGATACGTACGTACGCACGTACGTAGATACGTTCATACAGACGCCACGAAAATTTCTCTTCAGAATTAATTTTAAAGCAGTTTTATAATTTTTTTGAAGGAAAAGAGTATTTTATTCTGTCCTTACGTACAGATATCACGCAAAAAACATCATTAAATTGCATTCGATAGCGGTCAAAATGGATATTTTCGTTGTCGCGATTACAATACTTCCTTTTTACTTCGTACAGGGAAGTAAAAAGGCAATGTCTTTACAGCGGCGCCCGAACTAAAAAAAAAAGGTGTTGGACGATTGTAAAGATCGTGACTTGTAAAGATCATGACTTGTAAAGATCATGACTTGTAAAGATCGTGACTTAAAGAGAACGTGAAATATAAATAATAGGACAAGAAATCACAATCCCCTCACCTACTTGACCCAAAGCGCCCCTCACGGTGCTAAACTGTCTCGTTGGGCCTTAGCGTTACAACGGTATAATATGACTGTGACATACCGCAAAGGAAGTTCACATGGGAATGCTGATGCTTTGTCAAGGTTAGCTGTTAACTCTTTCTCAATGAACTCTGAGCAGCATTGTCTCTACGGTGACGAATGTGCTTCTTGTGGGGGGATTTGTAAAGTTCGTGACTTGTAAAGATCATGACTTGTAAAGATCGTGACTTAAAGAGAACTTGAAATATAAATAATAGGACAAGAAATTGCATTTTACGGTGTGGCAACAAGAAGAGGATTCGGAAGATTTTTATATATTTTGTTTAGAGAGTTTAAGATTTTAATATAATAACAGTCGTAAGAGTTTTAACTGTAGTAGTTAAGAGTTTAAAATTTTGATAGTTAAGAGCTGCAGCATTTATTTTTTTTTTTGGTTCTGTTTTAAAATTCAAATAAAAGTACTTTGTTCATACTGAAAATTTAGCTTTGTTCTTCCTACAAGGTTCAATATCCATTATATTGAAATAAGGAAAGGATTTTTACTACGATCCACCACCAGGATGTGGAGATAAGATCCTCTCATCCCCAGTCTCCTTTTAAGAGGATAAGTATATAACGCATTTTATCCCTCCTTCCAGCACCCCTTCGTGGTGTAACGGTAGCACAAACGGCTCGTATTCGAGAGGTCCGGGTTCGAGTCCCGACGAAAGTATTGCAAGATAATTACTATAATAATACTTTCAAAATTAAATGAAAATTAGTTGAGAAATAAAAAGCAAAATAGTAACCGCGCATTCCGCATTCATGTTTAAAATTTTCTCATGAGTTAAAAAAGGAATATCTGCAAGTAACATTGCAATTAAGAGATTAAGTTCATCAAGTAAGTGTTTCTGTAGAGATACGAAAAGATACCGCCCTTTAGGACCGACGAATACGTGGTTTCTATAATATACTTAAGGACATCATATACTCCTAAAAGATATCCTCCACGAAGGCATCCCTCCTCTTAGGCAGATAGCCCTCGAGGCTTTCCCATAATCACACTCCAAAATCAATCTCAAAACCTAAAAGATATCAATTGTCGATCATATATTTTGAAACTGTAAATCTATTTAAGTAAACTTAATCATGAAAAATATTATTCGCTTTTTTGTTTTACTATTTCTGTAAAATCAAGTGATAAAAAATACATAAATGTATCAAGAATTTTAATTTCATATATACGAGTAAGATAAAAGGTCTAAAAGGTACAATTATTTGCGAATCGTTTTTGCAGTTACCTGTCACAATAACAGCAAAGAGATGTTTCCATACTGGTCCCCATGTAACTTCTAGTAGTGTTTTAAAATTGTTTTCAGCCAGGAATACATTTTGCAAGGAAGGCATTAAAGCGAAGAAGTTAGTTGGCAATTTATCGAGCTGGTTGTTACTAAAATAACAAATTGAAGTTTTATAATTTATAATCATATTCATTTTAAACTGTAATATTACACAATATATTAGAAGAAAAAAAAACAAATTCAACTTTTATAATTCATATTTGTATTAATTTTAAACTGAAATGTTACACAATATAGTGTAAAAAGAGAAGCTATAACTTTATTTCTTCAAATACTTATTTAATATATGCGCTTCCAATTAGAAATTTTCTCAAAATAAGGTATGAAATTTTACAGTAACACTTTCAATACTGTGCATTGCACGCTTCTGTAAGTATTATACCTGATGAATCATACTGTTCCCATTTAGCAAATATTTTAGTTAATAAAACATTCATGATGAATTAAAAAAAACAAGTTAAATTAAACTGTTTCTTACATGTATATGCAAAAGCTGCATAGATATGATAGAACCACATACACATTTTGAAACGAACGCCCCTTTTTTTTCTCCATTAGCACTGTTTATGACTTAAACGTTTGATGAGCAGTTTTACTTCATTTTTTAGAAACAAATTAACAATTAAATTTTGATCAATAATGGACCTTGAAAACCTATTTAGATCAGTAATACATTTTCGATTACCGTCTTGAAATTTACGAAAAATTATAAAATATGTGGAAAGTTTGGTATTTAAAATACTAAACATCATAATTAGCTTAAATACTTTAATTCACACAGACCGTGCAAAACTCAGAAGTACATTTGCAGAACATGGGGTGTTAAAATTGATTTAAAAAATTCTGTAGAAATTTGTAATTTAGAAAAAATAAATAGAATCAATGTTTAACAGGACGAAGTTTGTGACAATATTTATCAAGTAGTTTCTATCAAATATGTCTGTAGACTTATGCTTTATTATTTTTATAGCCTGAAACTTCTAATCAAGTATTTCAGAGTAATTCCGAAGAATAAAGTTTATACAAAACTGATGAGTACTAAATATTGATTTAAATTCTGTAATAAAAGTGACTAATTTAGATGTAATTTTGTTGCACAACTATTTGAATTTACTCCTATACGACTAACTTCCTTTTCATATCGCTCTACAGACATAACATATTTTTTAGTTCAAATGGTACACTATTAAATGTTTAATGAGGTTTCTTGACACTGGACAAAAAGCACTTTCTGCGAAGTAACACATTACTTTATTAGTATTAATGATATATTAGTCTTACAAAATAGCTACAAAGCTAGTATAAATTAATGAAATAAGTTTCGCATGAGTACAGTCTTAACGTTTCGAAAAAGAGGGCTCATGGTACATAAGTTAATTAGTACTCAAATTGTATAAATTAATGTAAAATTCATTAATGATATAGCATGCTGTTTACTGCATTTGGGATCGTATCCTAGATATGATCCTCGAAGTGTAAACCACCAAAAGAACTTGATCAATCCTGCATATGGTACTGATTTTGAAGCTACAGATTCTACACAATATACGAAGTACATCGGGGCAAAAGCTTTCATGTTATCTCGTATAAGCATGATGGAGATCCATCCATTAATAAAAATGAAGACTATTTTTTGTCATTCTTGCTTTTGTTTTGTAAACCTGAAGGCAATTAACATTAAACTGAATTTAAAATTGAATAGCTTATTAAATTAAGGAGAGGAATCATTTTCATTAATATATTCTAAATTATTTGTATTTATTTTCATACTTAAAATTAGCGTTTTATTGGGGCCATTTGAGAAATAAATAGCTAACTAAAAGCAAAAGATCGCATATTATATCAATATCTAAAGTTCTACATTTAATTTAATATATTTTTATCCACATGATAAATAAACATAAATATATTTCAATTATGTCTTGATTATAGATTCTGTTCCTGCACTGCATAGATCACTACTATAAATTATAATTCTAAATTCACACTTCTGTGATTTACGTTATCAAATATTTTCTAACAAAAAATTTAGAATTTTCATGAAAAATAATATATTTTTCTTTTTTAGCATCTACATTTCATAAAGAACTATTAATTTCAAAATTGCATTTTAAAAACATGTAATTTAATATATTAAAAATGTGTATATACTACTACTAATAATAATAATAACAATAATAGTAATAATAAAATAATAATGATAGTAATGATAAAAGTCTTAAGTAAGTAAGTAAATAAATAAATAATACTATATAAAGATTCTAAATAATTTCCAATTACACTCTGTCAGATGAAAAAAACTGGTTGCAATATCAACAAATTAATCCAAAAATTTAAACCTAATACATATTCAAAGTACAGCTGTTTTAAATAATCGATAAAAAATATTTTACGTTAGATCAATGGTCTTCAGATGTTGAACTGGGTACGAAAATATTGATCTGCTAAGACTCTTGATTTTATTGTTAGCCATAGATATACTCTTCAATTGTGACAGTTCAGAAAATGCAGCTATTTCGACTTCAGTTATATCATTGTCGTCTAAGACGAGTATACGAACATTATTTACTTTTCCGTTCAACCATGTGTTTTGGATCTTCGGCAGGTGATCGAACTTCATTCTAAACTCTTCAAGTTTGCTAAGGCGTGCCAAAGTGAAGTCATCTTTGCTTTTGATCACAGAATGTTGTCCAACGAACAGGGAGTGCAAAGTATCATCCAAACCTGTAAACGCTTCTTGTGAGAACTTTAATGTGGAATTTTCAACTGTTAATCCGTTGATATAAGTGTTATGAAACAAATCATTCGGCAATTCGTCAGTGATGTTTAAACCATGGAAAAGAACTCTGGTCACATAGTATTCGCGCATGATTTTAGAAGCTCTTACGAGACTGGAACTGGAATTGAAATTGGCACATACGACATGAAGACCGTATGCCACTCGCCTGCAATAGCAAGGTTCTAAATATTTCTCAGGAGGACAAACCATAATGACGGAGGAAGCAAAACCAATGAATAACGTAGAAAGGGAAAATACTGTAATTAACGACATCACCCTTGAAAGTACTTTGAACAGTTCCGAAAGTAACTTTACTTCTGTAACCTGAGTGAGGGTAGCATTTATGCTAGCTAGCATGTACTTTTTATCTGTGCCTTGCACACAAGGTTTATCTGATGATGTCAAAATTTCTGTATTCTGTTTTTATTATAATGCAATTTATCGCGTGTAACAATTTTGAGGTAGTTGATAAGCTAAATGTGCCTTGAGAAAGGAGAAAGCTGTTTGAAATGAATTTGCTGAGCTTCATTTTAAAATATTTAGAAAAAGGATTGCCGCTGTAGGAGCAGAAATCTGTTCATATCACTTGTTCAATGGAATATGAATGCAAGTTATAATAATAATGCGATTCCCAATAATAGTGCAATTTCAATAAATCAAATAAGTACTTCGTGGTGTAGTGGTCTGTACGCCCGACGCGTATTCGAGAGGTCCGAGGTTCGAGTCCTGGCGGGGGCACTGCTCATTTTTCACATCTCCTGCTTCCAAAAAAATCCTAATGTTTCTACACATTTTTTAATTTAATAAAATTTTCTGAAGTTTTAGATGAATAGTAATACAGTAAATTACTAGAAAGTGCATAATAACGTTAATATAATATCCTGTGAAAAATAAGACTTTTGCATGCAAGTACAAAATGCTGATTTTTAGGAAACCCTTTTTAAATTCTTCACCGACGCTTAGACAATATATATCTAATAATAATAAAAAATTTGTGGTTTTGTTTATTACAAAATTGTTCTAATCATTATAGAATTATGCTAGTCATTATAGAATACTTTGTTAGCGTTTTGTTCTTGTTAGTCCAAAGAGCGTTAGCCCAGAAGGGCTATTAATTTCGTTTTGGCATTTTGCATTGATTCACTGTAAACGGTTATTAATTTTTTAAATTATTGCCACCAAATATTAAAATCTTGTATTATATTATATTTAAAGAAATTAAATAATGAAGAATCTGCATAAATGTACGTATGTTCCTCGCATTATGATAAAACAACGGTAAATAGAGCCATGAAATTTTGAATTACGTACGTATCCATCGGAATATGGGCATCTGGAAGCCTAAATTTGGAATTTGTTTCATTACCTTTTTCATATTTTGTAAAGCATTTATGAGTTTTTGATTAAGAAACTCAACGATTTCAAAGCGAGCAATGGCAACACTGTACGAAAAGAAAACATTTTTGACTCCAGCGCGCGAGACTATGAATCGGAAATTCTAAAGATATTTTCTTTTAAATATTTTGTGATATTGCTATTGAATTGAATTGAATTTTATGGTTTAAGTGCGAAGAACATGAAATTTATTAAATAAAGGAGTAGATAATTGAAAGCAGAACAGATAATTAAAACATTTGTGAATTGCGTCTTGAGGTAATATAAAGCAGGCTGTATTAAACTGACGAGCCAAAACATTATGATCATACCCACATTTTTTAAAATGAACTTGTCTGGATGACGGGAAGGGCATGCGATTAAGTGGGAATGGTATTTAGATTATATTTTTTACATATAGATTATATTTTTCTTGCTAGTTAGGAAAAGATTAACAGTTTGGGTAATCAGATTACATCTGCTAAGATTATATACATCGTAAAAAAGCACCAACCTTGCGTGAAATTGCTAAAACTCGTATAAATTAATGGCATTTAATTTAAGAAAGTGGCTCTAATGGCTAAAACTGTATTTCAGTCATTCCTGTAATTCAAATATTAGAATTCCAAAAGTTAGATATTTAAAAAGAAACTGGAAAAAGAAACAAATTCCACCCTGATATACTGTCATGAATAATTCCTTATTTTATAAGCCTGAAACATACCAGTATCTTTTCATTGCTGTTTCGCTCCCAAATAGCTTTTGATTGACTTTTCGCGAATAGAAAGAAAAATATTTTTGCTCTCTGGAAGCTCCAGTTTCTCCACCGCAGACTACCGAAGATATTTACTGTATCTTCTACAAAATATGAGCTTCCTTTTACGATGTCAAAAATACCTTATTTTAATAAGACAAAACTCAAAATTTTCCAGAAAGATCATTGATTTTCTTTGTTTCTTCCGCTCCCTTCACTTTGATGCCTTCATAAATTTTTCCCCCTTTTTTTGCGGGAAAATCAGATACTTTTCCTTGCATCGCTGTTGATGGCAAAAGATTCACAATAAATATTTACTCCCAGATTTCAAGACATAATGAATTCAGTTTTCATCCGGCTGAAACCACAAACTGCCAGAACTGCTTAGGAACAGAAATGAGTTTGAACAGAAAAGTAGTTCGTTATTACCGATGATTTGTTACAGGATACTTAGACCTTTTTTGTTCTATTTTTGTTTCTGAGTAATTTAAAAATTCAATAAAAAGAAATATGTCAAATTTGGGATATATAAATCATTATTAATTTTATATGATTTATAATAAAATAAGAAAACATGAAATGGGTTTCTTTTGCCTTCAAACGCAACTAAGATTTCTATTATTAATAATTTAAATTTAGTTATTTATAATACAAAGTTAATAATTTGGAAAATTCCACCAGATTGATAATTTATATCAAATCATAATATTTAGATCCAGTTTCGAAAATATATACATGTATGCGTGTATGATAAAATTATCTATGCATGTATAATTATCGTTTACGATGTATCTCTCTATACTATCTATTTATAGTTTATCATCATTGTATTATAAAATATATTACTTGATTCCAATTTAAATATCATATCAGACTTGGTCATATTTCTCCAAAAATTCTAAGCTGTTATCAGAATTTAGCTGGCGATAGCTTGGAGTTTAAATTAAGATGCAAGTTGAAGCCTCTAGCAAGTCATTCACGATTAACTTCAGCATTTTGGTTTGTAGATCTTTAAGTGCCTTCTGGTATTTCAGGATATGAAAGGCTTGACAAACACTGCATGCATAAGTTTAATTATTTGTAGGTATGAGATTCTTCCAGCTTCTACATGAAAAGCTGAGTTGAAGTTTATTACTTGAATATATATTAATAAGCTCTTTATTTCTTTCCCAAGGGTAAAGTGAGATCTTTTGCGCAGCCAATATGATTTGTTGAGTTTAAATGATCATGGCAAAGCACTCGAGGACTATCTGCCTAAGAACAGGGATGCCTTCGAGGGGAACGTTGAAAGGGAAACTGGCTCGTGTACACGGTACACATTGAGAAATTCACGACAAGTGCGATGCAAGCAGCCCGCTCACAGAGATAGTGTTCAGCGACTTTACCGCTTGGTCGCTGTTAAGCACTTAGGCAGTACTGTTTTTAAAAGTAAAACTTTTTGTTCAGCAAAATATCAAAAATTTTGCCTGTGTTATTACGGACTGTTCCTATTAGTGATATTACTACTTACAGGGTGATCAGCAAATAAGCCCTGATTTCAAAATTAAATATCTCTACAACAAAGATCGATAGAATTATGCGGTAAACTGTACGTTTATTAGCAAAACTGTAAAAATGGTGTACAAAAGTTTAAAAAATGTAGTTATGAAAATCTTTAACAGATGGCGCTCTAATTGCAATGACTCTCAATAGCCTTTAAAATGTGCTTCGAAGTCGAAAGCGATCAGTACAACTGTTGGCTAGTGAAAAGAGACTAGCATAAAAAGTGAAACAATGTATTCCATTGAGCAACGTGTATTTTGGTTCTGAAATTTCCCCGATTACAACATAGGCCTACGGCAACACGTCACAGTTTTCAAAACCGATTCAATGTTCCAGTTGGACCCGATGCGAAAACCATTCGCATGCTCTTCGCGAAATTCGAATGGACTGGCAGCATGGCTGATGATCGAAAAGGAAATGTTGGGTCTAAGCAAACTATAGTCACTCCTGAAAATACAGCCAAAGTTTCTGGATTTGTTCAGCAAAATCCTAGGAAAAGCATCCGACGGATTGCATCAGAGACAGGTTTGAAGTACACGGGCACACAAAAAATATTTTAAAATAGCATACGGCTGTTTCCATACAAAATCCAAAGTCATCAGGGCTGACCCATGAAAGACCCATGAAAGCTGTGGAACAAAGGGTTGACTTTGTGAATCAGATTCTAACAATGATCGACAACGACAGATTTGATGTGAGCTGCATCTGGTTCACAGAGGAGGGACATTTTCATTTGAATGGAATCGTTAATAAACAAAACTTGAGATTTGGGGGTACCGAAAATCCTCATTTGTGTGAAGAAAAAGCACTGCATTCGCCTAAAGTTATGGCATGGGCTGCGGTATGCGCCAGAGGCATTATCGGACCCTTTTTCGTACGAGAAACGATAACTACTGAACGTTACGTTACAATTTTGGAACAATTTGTCAGCACTCAACTAGCGTTGGAGGATCGACCAGGTATCGACTGGTTTCTGCAAGATGGGGCTCGACCACATAGAACAATTAAAGTTTTTCACTTTCTTCAAGAATACTTTGGGAATAGAGTAATTGCGTTAAAATATCCTCAATTTACTGACACAGGAATAGCTTGGCCTCCATATTCTCCCGATCTGAGTCCTTGTGACTTCTTTCTGTGGGGCACATTGAAAGACGCTGTCTATGGAAACAATCCTGCTACTCTAAATGAGCTTGAATCGTTGATTGGTGTTGCAAGTGATTCCATTTCCGTCGAGACATTGCAAGATGTGATGTCAAATTTCATTGTTCGTTTACGCCACCTCATTGTTTCGAACGGTGAACATTTTGAAAAAATTGTATTTTGATTGCAAAGGCTGCTTCACTTTATTTTTTTAATTAATTTTTTGACTCCTTTCAGAGAAAGAATTTTCAGTGCAGAGCGCCATCTATTAACGATTTTTGTAACTAAATTTTCTAAACTTTTGTACACCATTTTTATAGTTTTGTTAATAAATGTACTGTTTATCACATAATTCTACCGATTTTTGTTGTAGAGATATTTAATTTTGAAATCAGGGCTTATTCGCTGATCACTCTGTACATTCGTTATCTATAGCACAGAAAAACAGTAAAGCATTAATTTTAATACTCAGAATATTAAACAAGGAGTTTCTAGATAACTGAAATTTTACAGAAATTCTAAACTGTTAAAACATTTAGTATATACGAATGATCACAACTTAAGTGATCTGCTAAAACATTTAGTATATATGAATGCCTTATTCAGAAATGAATTCATTAGATTTCCTCCGGCGGCATAATGTAATGGTATACAGTTATAGGTATTAACTGTTTTTATTTGACATTTTTTAGCAATTGTTTGCTCGCATATTGTTAAGATTCAATTTGTGGATTTACAAAAGGATACTGTACATGCGACAGAATTGCCTCGCTCTCCAAATTAAGTTTTTAAAAGTTTAATTACAATTAATTAAAATGTTTTTTCTAATTATTTTGGGTGATTTATCGTTATGTATATGTTTTACTTTATGGAAATTGCTTAGCTTTGATTATATATAAAAAATATAATACATAAAAAAATATAACAGAAGTTTGGTTTACTGGATGGAATTTTCGATGCATCGAAGGCACAAAATTCAAAACAATTTTGAAATCTGGGGATGAGGAATACGATATTCACTCCCTTCCTTACTTTGTTATAAACTTCTCAAAGAACATCCAGATATTTTAATTCCTAAATGCCACATTAATAACAGGCCGCCCTGTCTGTTTCGGCACCCAAATCTGAGTTTAGCGGCCTCTAACTTGATCAGACTCTACTGTCATCATATCGTTAATAAGTGCAGTTAATTATGTAATATTATATGCTATTCCAAAGAAAGAATAAATTTGATAAATCTAAAATATTGGTAAAATAAACATATGGATTGAAGCTCTATAAGAGTGCTCGATTGCTTAATCTCATTTTTAACTGAATCTAAAATATAAAAACCTAGGCTGGTATTTGGAATAGGTGTAAAAGACTTTCCACTCATCTCTGAATTACGAAGGCTTGCAAGCAGTTTTATAAAGGGAATCAAGACAGAAGTTTGATTATTCAAGTTACACAATGTTATGCGTTTACCTTAATATTTTAACTGTGTAATCTAGCATGATTCCTGCTGATGTTGGCTGGCACAAGCTTGATGACAGCCTGCACAACCTGTCAAATCCAATAAAAGTCAAGAAAAAAACCTTTTAAGCATATAGAAAAATATCGGTTTCCCTAATCTGGAGACCAGCTTCGACGCTTTGAGGGATATAGTCTGTTTTGCATTTTGACTTCAGTTTTCAGGAAACTAATGTTGCCGTTTAGTTAAAATAAGTACTCTTGGAAATTTATTCTGCCTCTCTTCGCCGTTGCACATTTCTACATTCCAAATGCAAGAGAAGACTACTTAATAGGATCAAGTAAATAAAAAAACATAGCAATAACTTAAACGGCCAACAGGCTCGAATTATTCGATCTCCCATTCTTAACTACCAGGTACTTGAAGCGTATTCCTAGTGCCAGCTAGTCGGTGTTTGGTACCATTGAGATCAAGCAAAGAAGATTGTCATTGCATAAATCTAGCAAGGTAAATAGAAATAGTAAAACATTCTTATATAAATATGGATAAATACATCTTGCCCATAAAATATATCAGAAAACCAATGGATGGTATTGCTCAGTAACAGAAACCTATGTTGTTTGATACGGACGCTTTTTTAGTGAAGCTGTAAGAAGAAACAGAAATTGGCATTACACATTTAACGGCATCTCTCCTTGACGAGGATATCTCAAAGACACAAAAGATTCCTTTGGTAGCTAGTTTTTACAACAACTACATGCAGAGTCAGCTCAAAATTCGAACTTTTGTACAGGTATGCTCCTTGCAAGGCAGGTAATCCATCAAGGTATACGTAAGAAAATTAAAGAATATATAAAAGATTAAATCTACAGCTTAAATTCCCTTCTGTATTCTCAAAATAGTAAACACTATTTGCACTGCGTCATTTCGTGATTAATCCATGTCATATGACTCTTACATAATTTTGATGATGTAAATGGAACTAAAGCTCAAGCAGCCTCTAGTAATTTTATAGCAATATTAACTATCCAATCAAAATGCATTGAGAACCAAAACTAACTCAGTCTGAAGTAAAATTTCACCCTGAACATTACGCACTTGCTTTCTACGCTTTGCTTAGGACTGCAGTTTGTCAGATCCTTCTTTTATTACTACAAATCTATCAAAAGTGTAAGCTTTTTGGAATAGGCACAATTAATATGCCAACTTTGTTACCGCAACATATTTGCTGAAATAAAAGTTGAATTAAATCTATCTCGACCGCCAAATTCTTATTCATTGTGGATTGGATTTTTAACATCTCTGAGCCGTTTAAATTCCGTTTGCTTTCCACGCTTTGGCCTAGCTACACTACTATCTGTCTACTGCTGCTTTCTTGCTACAAAGTTATCAAAAATGTAAGCCTTTTCGAACAGGCCCATTTAATGTGCCGACTTGTGTTTAGCCGCAATATATTGCTGAAAATAAAACTGAAGATTTAATCTGCCTTCGCCTCCAAATTTCTAGTTATTATGGATTTCACATTTCTGCAAAAATTCTAAGCTGTTATCAGAATTCAGCTGACGATAACTTGAAGTTTTAAACTAAGGTGCTGTAAAGTCACTTGGTTTTTTTTTAATTCTGGAGACTGAAAAAATGTGCAAAGCCCTCACGGGACGAAATACGGACCTCTCGGCATGCATCGAGTGCGCTTCCACTTATACCATGAAGTCATGCGGAAAGGAGAGAAAAATACCTTATGCACTCCCCCTTTTAAAGGGCGATTGCGGAGGAAGGGACCCAACCGCCAGATTGTGATGGTGAGGAATTATCGTGCCCCACGTTTTTAGCACGGGTTCCACTTTAGAGTCATTAGATTCTTTAATGCTGGAGACGTGAAAAATGTTCAATGTTCTCACGGGGATTCGAGCTCCGGACTTCCTGACACGCGTCGAGTGTGCTTCCAGTTACACCACGATGACATGATACCTTATGATGGAAACTGAAACCTCTTGGAGATAAATGCTCGTTCAAGGTTACCTTTATCTCTTTGGATTGTAGAGCTTTTAGTGCTTTCTAGTATTTCAGGATATAGCAGGCTTGACAAAATATGTGTACATAAACACAAGTTTAATTATTTGTTGATATAAGATTCTCTCAGTTTTTGCTTGAAAACTTCAGTTGAAGTTTAGTACTTGAATACATATTCATAAGCTCTTTATTCCGTTCGCAAAGGAGAAGTAGGATCTTTTGCGTAGGCGTTATGATTTATAAAAGTAAACTTTTCATTCCGTAAAATATCAATATACACTGGTGTGCAAAAATTAAGGACGAGACAGTTTTTTTCAATATAACTTTGTACAAAAGCTTTCCAAATCGGACATGAGTAATGTAAGCAACACTTACTAAAAGAGAAATCAGAGGGATAAAAAGAAGCTTTATTGAAAACGTAGCATGGAGCGCAATGCGACTGAAGGCCGAAACATCCCTGTGATGGGTGTCCAGCAAGAAACATTCGGTCTTTAATAGGGGATATGATCTCCCCTGACTGCTAGGCAGGTTTCACAGCGTCTGCCCATGCTGAGAATGAGGGTGTCAATGAGTTGTTGAGGCATTGCTGCCCATTCGTCTTGCAGCGCCAATCGAAGCTCCGGAATCGTTACTGGTGGTAAGGTACGAGCTGCCAAGCGTCTGCCTAGAAAATCCCATACATGCCCGATGGGATTGAGATCCGGAGATCGTGCCGGCCAATCCATACGTTCAATATCCTCACTCTCTAAGAGCTGTTCGGCAGCTACTGTGCGATGACATGGTGCATTGTCGTCCATGAAAAGGAACTGCAGACCCATAGCGCCTCTAAAAAGACGCACATATGGAAGAAGAGTCTCGTTACAATAACGGGTCCCGTTGACTGAACCTGCGTCGAAGATGTGATGATCTGTACGACTACCAAGCATGATGCCTCCCCAAACGAGAACACCGCCACCTCCATACCTGTCCCTTTCAATGATGTTCGAGGGATGATTGCGGCTTCCCCGCTCTCTCCAGATGAGTATGCGATGAGAATCGCTACTCAGACTGAATCCGCCCTCATCTGTAAAGAGTACTCGTCCCCATTCATTGTCTCTCCAATTCTGGTGTTCCCGGCACCACAGAGAACGCCTTCTCCGATGGGCAGGCGTTATACCGTACAGGGCGTCGTGCAAACAGACCACCACCGTGCAGTCTTCTGGCCACGGTAAAACGCGATATCGGTCGTCCAGTCGCCTGTGTCGTGTGTGTAGCGATTTCTCCCGCTCTCTGCCGCCTGTTTCTTCTGGCCTGTAAGGCAATATACCGGTCATCTGCGGGTGTGGTTTCTCGTGGACGACCACTACTAAACCCCCGGATAGCTGTTCCTGTAGTTTGAAATTGTCTCCAAAGACGTGAAACGATGCTGTGAGCAATTCCGAACTTTGCGGCCACATTTGTCACACTGCGGCCTTCCTCCAACTTCCCAATGATTCGACCTCGGGTAAAAGCATCCAGATGTCGTCTAACAGATTTATTATTCGCCATTTCTCGCTGAGGCAGCAACTCGGTGTGATTTTAACTGCTATACGGCGTGCAATCTCTTTGCCAGAAATACTGATCTTACACCGACAACATGCTTTATACTACTCAGACACTCCCCCATTACGTCTACCTGCATATCTGCGCATGTGCTACCGTGCATCACCTTACTTAATCTCCTGATTGGTCTTTCTGTCCGCTCTGCCTCTTTGTTCAGCTGATAGGCTAATTTTTCGACTTCGTCCTTAATTTTTGCACACCAGTGTATATTAATTGAATAATGTTGTGAATTGTGATTATGCTATTATATTCATATTACTAACTACATCTGTAATTTATAGGCCTAAAACAGTAAAAAAATTATTTTAATGGACAAGATATCAAACCAGGAGTTACTACCTAATTGAATTTTTAAAATGTTGCATATTACAAGTTCTGACATTTAGAAGTCCTGAATCTTTCTCATGCAGGAGTCAATTCATCAGATTTTCCTTGTCGAAATAAAGACTTAGTGTACAGTTATAAGCGTTTTTGTTCTGACTTAATATTTCTTAAAAACGGCTTGCTCCCATAATGTTAGATTTAACATTTTGAGTTTACATACAGACACTTGTGACAGGAATGTACTTATGACAGGAATTGCCTCGTCTTACAAAGTCAGTTTAGAGAGTTTAATTACAGTTAATTCAAATGCATCAATAAATAACTATATGTTATTTATCGTTATGTAAATAATCTTGTACACTCTCTATGACGGGCAGGGCTATATACACAGATGAAAGGTAAACCGCCAACAAACAATCCACACTTCCTGGGCTCGATACGCGAATCTTTAGCAACAAATACCAGCAGTGTCTTCAGAAAGAACTATCTCTGTTGTTTCTGTGGTCTTTTGATAGAGCCGCCTTTCTTTCATTAAACAAATACAAGGAATTTAGAATTAGATTTTAACATGGACGTTCGTATTATTCATTGAGCGAAGAAGCCCACCACTAAAGATCTAAAATTAATAATATCTTGGAATAAGTCATCTATACCATACTATTAAAAAAAAGCTTTAGTTTTTCTTACCTTTTTGTTTTTGATCCCTATTAAGTCTATTTCAGAATTACTGTGCGTGACTGTATATCAGATATAAAAATATAAAACAAGTTTGGATTTATTGAATTTAACTTTTTAATGCTTTGAAGGCATCAGATTATTTTCTCCTTTTTAAAGTGAAATATTGTCCTAAAAGACAAAACTCTGGGAGCATTTCGAAATGTAATGAACACCTTACAAACAAATTAAGTAGTGTTTCAGCTGCCCAGTTTACAAGTATTTATAAATTATATTAATACTTTAAGAAGTATACAGCGTCAGAAATACTGTATGTAGATGGCTATGCAAGGATAGTGTTGTTTTCCTCAACAAAGGTTTTGATGAATTCTGATTAAAAAGTTTTAGCCGACTGTGTATGTCTAAATGGAAATGGTTTTCAGAAATCAGGAAAATAATAAAGATACTTTATTTAAAAAATGTATACAAGATTACAATTTATAAATAATTTTCCTAGCCTCTATACAAAATACCATATACTCCAATATAAAAAAAACCAATCAGTGTTATCTATTTACATGTTACAAAGTCTTAAACGTATAATCATTTTTATATCAAATATATTTAATAAATATGATGGCTGTAATATCGCATCACGTGTAAATTACAACGATTTGAAAGAAAATGCAATTAATAGCAAAATATTTGATAATAATCAAGGAATTTATTATAAATAATACTTCGAAGAAAGTAATCAACAAATATTTACTCTCATTGCGATCGAAAAATAAAGTAATTGGATGATGGAAGCACTACATTATGTTACTGTCCCATCCATAATATACCTCCCAAATTGGTTTTCCGGCTACTTCTTTAGGAGCAACGCAGTCACCTTTGAAGTTATTGACTCGACGAATCTTCTTCAGCCATTCCAATTTCCTATCACACACTATTTTGTTTCCTGAAATTAAAAGGACATATTTTTACGTCTTGTACACAGCTATATATATATAAACAAGAAGTAAGAAATTTCAAATTTAGATTATCACTTAAATATTAATTATGAGTATGCGGAGAAATGATTTAAATAAATGAGGGACGATAATCAAATCAGAAAGGGTGGCTAAGTAGCTAATTAGAAGAGCACAGATAAAATTTGAAATGAGAACAAACGATAAAAGGAAAATAATAATATAAGAACTAGTTTAAAATTCTTTGGTCTTTTATCTGAACTAATTAACATTCCTTCCCGATTTAATTATTATCTCTTGATTGTATATATATAGTATATATTTGAAGAAAATAGTGTTTACTAATTCCAAACTTTTGTTAAATAACCTTGAACGAAAGGTTTGTTTAGCCTCAAATATATTATATATAAAAGGGTGCTAGAAGTGAATTCTTTAAAAATAAAATGCTAGTTTCTCCAAATATAAAATAAATGTCCTGGATATAAAAATAAATATTGGATGGAGTACGAAAAATATTATTTTTAAAAATTGACTCTTTCTGTCCTTTCTGTTTGTAATCCGTGTTTATTTGAATATGTTCTATTCTATTAATTACATTTAAGCACACTTTTAATTTCAAAGCAACGTTAATATAAAACAGTATAAGGTGCATTTGATCTGAAAGAAATTAACTGAATGAACCATTCCCATATAATTAATGAGAGTTTCAGTACAGCTAAGGACTAAAAAATTGTATCAGCGTTAAGTATTGGTTCTTACTCTTCTAAGGTATTTTCTCCCTCCTTTCAGAATGCCTTCGTGTTGTAACGGCAGCACACTCGACGTGTATTCGACAGGTCCAGGCTCGAATCCCGGCGAAGGCATTGCTCATTTTCACCTCTCTTGCTTAATAAGAAACCTAATATACTACACCCTTACGTTTAATTTAAAAGATTACTATTATAATAATACTTTAAAAATTAAATGATAACTAGTTCAAAATAGTAACCACGCATTCCTCATTCATATTTAAAATTTTCTTAGGAGTTTAAAAAAGGACATCTGCAAGTATCTTTGCACTTAGAAGATTTATATTTTTATCAACTAAGTGTTCCTGCAGGGCTACGGAATGATACGGCTCTTTAGGACCGATGATTGCATCGCTTCGATACTATACTTAACAGTACATCATATACTCCTAAAAAATATCAATTTTTGATCATATATTTTGAAACTATAAATCTAATCAAGTAATACAATCAGGAAAAATATTATTCTCTTTTCTGTTTGCAATTTGGCTAAATTCAAGAGATACCAAAATCCGTGAATGTATCAATAATTTTAATTTCATATATAAGAATAAGATAAAAGTCTAAAAAGTGCATTTATTTTCAAATATTTTTCGCAGTTACCTGTCAGAATAACATCAGAAAGATTCTCCCACACTGGTAACCATGTCATTTTTGGTAAGGTTTTTAAGTTGTTTTCAGCCAAAAAGACATGTTTCAAGGAAGGCATATAAAAGAAGAAGTCAAATGGCAATGTCTCAATCTCATTGTTACTAAAATAAGAAATTCAAGTTTTATAATTCATATTCATTTCAAAACTGTAATATTACACAGCCTATTAGAAAAAAGAAGAGAAAATAACAAATTCAAATTTTATAATTCATATTTGTATTCGTTTTAAAGTGTAATATTACACAGTGTATTAGAAGATAGAAGAGAAAATAAAAAATTCATGTTTTGTAATTCATATTTGTTCTCATTATAAACTGTAAATTACACAGTACATTGGAAAAGAGAAGCTATAAAATTTATTTCTTTAATAGTTTCTTAATATGCGCGTTTCTAATTAGAAATTTTCTTAAAGTATTGTACGAAGTTTTACGGTAACACTTTCAATACACAATTAATAAAACATTCATGATTTTAGTTAATAAAACATTCATGATTTTAGTTAATAAAACATTCATGATTTTAGTTAATAAAACATTCATGATTTTAGTTAATAAAACATTCATGATTTTAGTTAATAAAACATTCATGATTTTAGTTAATAAAACATTCATGATGCATTAACAAGTTAACTTAAACTGTTTCTTACATTTACATGCAAATGCCGCATATCTCTTTGATGGAACCAGATACACATTTTGAAACGAATGCCAGTTTTTTTTCTGCATACGGCACCATTTATGTCCAAAGCGTATGATGAGCAGTTTTCTGAATTTAATCGCAAAGATTAAGAATTAAGTTTAGATCAGTAATGGACCTTGAGATCCTATTTAGATCAGTAATATATTCTCTAATACAGTTTCGAAATTTGAGGAAAATTATAAAATATGCGGAAAAAGCATCACGAGTAGCTTATTTAATGAAATGCATTAATTTATGCGGATCGGGCAACACTCAAAAATACATTTACAGAACATGTAGTATTAAAATTGATTAAAAAAATTCTGTATAAATTCGTAAGTGAGAAAAAGTATATAGGATCCATATTTAAAAGAATGAAGATTGTGACTAAATTTATCAAGTAGTTTGCATCAAAAATGTCTATAGCTTATTATTTACATATTCTGCTATTTAAATATTTCAGAGCTGTTCTAAAGAATAAAAAATATACAAAACTGTTACTGACATAACTGATGAGTACTGAATATTAATTTAAATTCTATAATGAAAGAGGCTAATTTAGATGTAATTTTAGTTGCAAAACAAATTTGAATTTACTTCTATACGACTAACGTCCTTTTCATATCGCTCTACAGACATAATATATGTAATTCAAATAGTACACTATAAAAATCTTATGAGGTTTCTTATCACTGGTAAAAAAGCACTTTCTTCTAAGTAACTCATTACTTTATAAGTATTAATGGTATATTAGTCTTACAAAACAGCTACAGGGCTGGTATAAATCAATGAAAAAAGTTTCGTATGAGTATTGTCTTAAATTTTGAAAAAAGCAGGCACATGTTACATAAGTTAATTACTACTCAAATCATACAAATTAATTTAAGATTCGTTAATGATATAGCGTGCGGTTTACTGCTTTTGCGTTCATATCGTAGATGCGATTTTCGAAATGAAAGAATTTTATCAATCCTGCATACGGTATTGGATTTTGAAGCTAAAGATTTTGCACAATTCAGTATTATTGTACCAATTATACACCACGGCGCAAATGCTTTTATGTTATCTCGTATAAGCCCGTTGGAGAACAATTAAACGAAAATGAAGACCATTTTTTAGCCCTTCAGCGTTACATTCATAGTGTATATTTTTCATAAAAATGGCCCCTTTTAAAAGTCACTTCTGCTTTTGTTTTGTAAAACTGAAAGCGATTAAAATTTAGTTGAACTAAAAATTCAGTAAGTTATTAAATTAATTAGTGGAATAATTTACATTAATAGGTTCTAAATTAGTTGTATTTATTTTCATATTTAAAATTAGAGTTTTAATGGTATATAAATTTTTGAGATTTTCGTTGATTGGTATTATTTTAATTAATTTGGTATTTTAATGGTAATGTGCATATTTGAGAAATATAGCTAATTAAGAGCAATAGATCGCATATTATATCAGTACATAAGGTTCTGCATTTAAATTAATATATTTTTATCCACACGATAAATAATCAGAAGTATATTTCAATTATGTGTAGATTCTTGTTTTTTCCTTGCGTTGCATAGATACTGCTAAAATTATAATTCTGAATTCTCACCTCTATGATTTACGTTATCAAATATTTTCTAACATGAAATTTAGATTTTTTGTGGAAAGGAATATATTTTTCTTTTGTAGCATATACGTTTCATAAAATTAATAACTATTATGTTTAAAATTTAATTTAAAAAATTTGTAATTTAATATATGAAAAATCTGCACGTAATAATCATCATCATCATAATAATAATAATTAAGGAAATACATAATAAATAAATAAATATTACAAGATGAAAGTTGTAAACTAATTTCCAATTATACTCTGTCAGCTCTAAAAACTGGTAGCAAACTCAAGAAATTTAATCAAACATTTAAATTTAATGCATATTCAAAGCAGAGCATTTTTAGATAAACGAGAAAAAATTACGTTAGATCGATTTTTTCCAGATGCTGAGCTGGGTACGAAAACATTGGTCTGCTAACACTCCTGATTTGATTGTTAGCCATAGATATACTCTTCAATTGTGACAGTGTAGAAAATGCAGTTATTTCCACTTCGGTTATACCATTGTTATCTAAGACGAGAGTACGAACATTAGGTACTTTTCCATTCAGCCATGTATCGTAGATCTTCGGCAGGTGATTGAACTTCATTCTAAACTCTTCAAGTTTACTAAGGCGTGCCAAAATGAAATCATCTTTGCTTTTGATCACAGAATGTTCGAAAACATACAAGTACCTCAAAGTATCATCTAAGCCTGTAAAAGCCGGTTGTGAGAACTTTAATGTGGAATTATTAACTGTTACTCCGATGATATAAGTGCCATGAAACAAATCGTTCGGTAATACGTCAGTGATGTATAAATTATGAAAAAGGACTGTAGTCATGTAGTATTCGCGCATGATTTTAAAAGCTTTTAAGAGACTGGCACTGGAATTGAAATTGGTACATACGAGAAAGAGACCATATGTCGTTTGTCTGCAATGGCAAGGTTCCAAATATTTCTTAGCAGGGCAAACCATAATAGCGCAGGAAGCAAAAGCAATGAATAACGCAGAAAGAGAAATTATTCGAATTAACAACATTGCCGTTGAACGTACTTTGAAAATTTCAGAAAGTATCTTTATTGCTGGAACTCTTAGTGAGGGAATGATCAGGGCAGCATTTATGTTAGGTAGTATTTGCTGTTTATCTGTGCCTTGTGGACCGAATTTATCTATCGAGTGAAACAGTTTTGAGGTAGTTGATAAGCTAAAAGCTCGAGAAAGGGAAAAGCTGTTTCAAATAAAACTTGCTGAGCTCCATTTTAAAATATTTAGAAAAAAGATTGCAGCTACAGGAGCAGATATCTGTTCATATCACAAGTTCAATGAAATATATAAGAAAGTTATAATAATAATGCAATAATAATGCGATTCCCAATAATCATGCAATTTCAATAATTTCAAAAAGAAAAGTCTGAAAGGTTTCAGATTTTAATATATGCCTAAAGAAGCGCTTCTTTAACATTTTGTCTGTTACCTTTATTTATTAAATATCACGTTCTTCGCACTTAAACCAGTTCAAGAGCAATACTGGAAAATAGTTTTAAATTGAGCATATTGTAATGTATTTTGCAGTAATTTACAAAACAGACAATCTTCTTAGTAGAACATAAATTTTATTTCTAGTTCTCGGTGATAGACAAATTTTATACAATTCTTAAGTGGCAAAATTTTAATACTACTCCTAGCTGGCAAAATCTTCAGAATACTAAATCTTTTTAAAACAATATCTCTCCTTACTGAGTAACGGTTTGATACAAATATGGCGTTGCCACTTCAACAATAATTATACTTATTTATTAAATAACAAGATATTACAATATCTTTAGAATTTACGATACAGAGTCTCGCGTACTGGAGATAAAATTTTTTTCCCTTAGAGCGTTGGCATTGCTCGCTTTGAAATCTTTCAGTTTGTTAATCAAAAATTCGTTAAAGTTTTACAAAATAGGAAATTGATAATAAAACAAATTCCAATTTTCAAATTTGGGCTTCCACATGTCCGTATTTGTAGGAGGATTACGTCATTCAAAATTCGATGGCTCTATGTACCAGATTTTTTATTATTTAATTTCTTCAAATATAAAGCAGGACTGTAACATTTGGTGGCAACAGTTTGAAAAGTGAAACGGACGTTTATAGTGAACCGACGCAAAATCGCAAAACGAAAACAATAGTCCTTCTGGGACAAAGCCCCTTTGGAGTGAAATAAAGATCAGCTTAGGAACTAAGAAGAAAACGGAATTGCTTTGTAATTTTGACGTTAGATTAATAATTACAATGCTGCAGCACCCAGTAATTATTTAGCTCTGTAAAGCTTTTTTTTTTTTTTTATCAGTTGATTTGTGATCACACTCAGACTGAAGTACTGAGTTCCAGATGCGAGACTGAGATACGGTTAAGCAAATGAAAAAGTCGTAGAAAGGATGTTTACGTGCGTTTTTCACATCTGCCATTTTATTTTTTAATACAATTATTAGTCAGAATACGTACTATTTCATTATCAATGAGGAATTAATTTAAATTTTGTTTTCTAGTTATAAGGAAGGATATAATGATGGATTTTTATTTGAAAAGGAGACTTTGCCGTTTTTAACGGCATTTTGATAAAATTTTGATGAGTATTTTTAAATATAATTTTAAAGCATAAAATTTAAAATTTATGCTATATACACTTTATTGAGCTTTCCGTTCTCATTGTTGTTTTAACAAATGCAAGGTTTGTCTTTCAGTAGCTTCACAAGAGGAGATTTGTATAATCTTCATGAGAAGTAAAAGATGTGTAGTCGTTTAAAATAAAAAAAAAAAATACTGTTATGTAAAGCATTGTTTTGAAAGAGTTGTTTATTCAGGTATTTCTTTTAAAATATTTGCCTGCCATATGATAGAAACCAAGTAATACTTAAAGTATCAGCTAGTCCAATCAAAGTTGTAAAATTTAAGGAAAAGAACGGAAACAAAAAACATTTTCTGTCTTGTTGGAACGCACATTAACATAGGAGAAAATACAGAATTGAGATGTCATGGATATGTTACACTTTCTTTATTCTAGAAAATAGTAACAATGAAATATGTAGGAACGAGGTTCGCATTGCGAAGACTTATTTGTATGAGAAGTCAGTGACTGAGGTTAAAATGACTCGTCGAATAATGATTATTGGAGAAGTCAAGCAACAACAACCAGCGTAAGATTTGTAAAATTTTGCAGGACTAGTTTCGATGGTTTATGTATAGAAACTTCTTCGTCAGCTGCCTAAGCGCAAATGAATTTTGCACTTAGGATTTTTCATTTGTGCTTAGGCAGCTGTGGAATATGGTTTTATATTTAAAATATCGAAATTAGTCCTGCAAAATTTTCAAAACTTAAGTTGATTCTTGTTGTTTGACTTCTCCAATAAACCAATGATTATCAAGTAGGCATTACAAACAAACAGAATTACGAAAATTGAGAAGGAAGTTGAATTTCGCATCCATACTTAGATGTCTTGGCTTCACTAAAAGAAAGTTTTAGTTCTAAAAGTGGACTATAGAAGCTCGGTTCACTTGCTAACTTCAGCTGTAGGCTGAACTAAAGTGGTCTCTAAATCCACGCCGTGTATCATTATAAAACAGGTTTCAGTCTGCTAATAGAGATAACCAACCTCCTTGACATTCTTCAATTTACTATTCCTTTGCAACATGGAACGAGTTCTCATAGTTAGTGAGTAATACTAGTACGCGAATTGGTCCACATGTTGCATTTTACAACGACGTGCTTACATTTGTCCAGCTGAAAAGCACAAAGAAGCTGTTTCTGTAATTTCTTGAAGATGTTGGAAATAGAGTTCAAAAGTAAGGCCCTAAAAATTTATCAACATCATCAGTATTAATAACTGAGCATTCTCTTGACAAGCGAATAGTTTTTAGTGTTATAAGTTACTCACAACACAATCAGAACATTAGGCCATTGCCCGCTGTTCTCTCAAATAGGTTTTTAACGCGGTTCTGAGAGCTCTCTATTAGTTTTCAGTTATATTTCAGAAGCGTCAAGTATGGATAAGTTCAACAACAACAACAACAAAAAAAAAAAAAAAAAAATGCCTAAGCAATGAACTGGATGTGATTCGAATCGGTGACATTGAGATGTAACCGTTATTCCAACTATACAAAGCATGAATTTAAAACTTTGTACAGAGTTTTAAATACTGTTTGAATTTCAAAATCAATCAGTGTTTTTTGTTCCGCCCAACCTAAATAATGAGAAATCATCATCGAGCGATATGTATGATTTTATGATGGCGAAAGTAGAATAATAAGATGCGAATGGATATATGCGGTAAAATGGTTTTATTTGCACAGGTATTATGTTGAACCTAGCTCTCTGTATGTTTGATTACTTCGCTGGCAAGGAATATATGATGCAAGCAATCAGTAACTATATTTGAATTGCAAGCAATCAGCAGTTACTATATCCGGACACAAGTGTCGGTCCAGTAATCTGAGAAGTCAGTAATAGGACAACGGAAGTAGCAAGCATTTTTTATCGCTCCGCCTTAAAGCCGTGTATATGCAGATATAGTGTGTGACAATAGTCAAAAATAGTATCATCGCAAAGAGCAAGCTCTATAGTACATGTTGATTAACGATTTTGACCGTGTGACGCTTATGAAAATTATTAAGGAATATTAAAGTATCTCCATTTACGTGCATTGTGTAAAGCAAGGAGCTACAACTTCCCTAGAAGCGGCACTGCCGTTCGATAGGTCCGAGCTACCACCCGTGAACTTTGACCTTCGCAGAGCAGCAGTGCAACCTTCCCCGCCTCCCCCCTGCAAAGGGAACTTATGGAGTTGCAATAAGGAGAGATAACAAATGGAAGTGTGTGTTTATTTTCAAAGTCATATCTCCGCTGCTAATTACTTTAGCGCCTCCAAGCTAATTTTCCCATAAACAGCATATCGAGTGGAACCAAAGTTTCTAAAGTTGAAGAAATTCGGACTGTTAGTTCGAAAACTCCAAGTCTAGCTTTTTATACAGTTTCGTTCGAACTTTTTACACAGCGAAGGACACCACCAACTCAAAATTCAAATTTGACGAAATAGTAAGTTAATTGGTTTTAGTGATTTAAGCAAATTTTTCAATGACAAGCAATTATTTTTCAACGCTTCTAAATTTACGTTTACATCTGCGCGGGAAGAGTGTTCTAGTCTGAATTTTGCAAGCCGATCTATACATACAACTAATAAACTTCAGTTAAATTAGTGACTACATCTGTATGTACAGCGTTATAGAGTGAATTTAGGCAAGGCCATCCCGTGTTCCGCTACTAGATAATACCCAGTCAATTCGGGTAATTACATTAGTGTCTGTGTTTTCAGTGTTAACATTTGTATCTGCGTGTTTTATCTGTGGATTCTTATGAAGAGAAGAATAGATGTATATTATCATAAGGTAGGATTTTAAAATTGTTTATTGCATTGGAGCATTTTTGAGTTTTCATCTTGCATGCGACAGTTTACTATCTCTGTGCTAAAATCTACAGTGTCGCAAATTTTGCAATAACTCCGCAACGTACGTTCAGTGGTCTCGTCCGTCTTGTATTATTGTACCTTTATTATTCTACATTACATAGTCATTTTAATTCTCAAACATTGTGCTTATCGAATATTATAATTTTAATTATTGTATTCTTTGAATATTCCTAGTATATGTTGCACTTATCATAATTTAAACATATTAATTCTCAAATATTGTGCTTATCGGTCATCGTAATTTTAATTTCAGTGTTATTTGAATATGCCTAGTATACGCTGAAACCATCATAATTTAAACATTTCAATTCTCAAACATTGTGCCTATCGAATATTATAATTTTAATTTCTGTATTATTTGAATATTCCTAGCATATGTTGCCCATCATAATTTTAACATACTCGTGTAAATAACACGAGTTGAGTACGTGTTGAGTGTAATTTGTGTATCTCAGTTCTCCGTAGTTTTCTCTCATTTCATTGTACTTTGTATAATTGAATTAATTCTTTGTTTTGATATTTTTTTTTGGTATTGGGTTATCTTATATGTAGCTGTTTAATAATTTATTAACGCTGTGCATTTCCCCTATGTTTTGTTCTGAGCTATTAGCTCATACTTATTGTGCAATTTTTTTTAATAGTATTTAGTGTGTTCAGTTAAGTTACTTCCAACTGTTTAATTCTTAGATTACCTGTTTATGCTTATTTAAAGGGGCTGGCGGTCGAGGCTCTGTATCCTACTGAGAGGATTTCTCAGTGCGACGGTGCATATAATTCTACGCAATTACCATCCTAGTGCTGAGTTATACCTACTTGTATTATATTACTTGCTGAGTTAAACCTACTTGTATTGTTTATGCAAGATATTTTCTAGTCACTAGAATGAGCTCGCAAACTCCAAAATCCCAAGCAAACTCAGATGGTGCTATGATTAATGTGAACGCTTCCCCTCCAGCTGAGACGCGTACCACTACTATCAATTCACCAGCTTCCAGAATCGAGACCATCAATCATCTTAGCGACCAGCTACATTCATTTTTAATGCAAACAAGAGACAGCCGCAAATTCAGCGTGAGCGAGAAAAAACTGCTTGGTTCATTAATTACCTCTATCCGCAATACTTTTGCAGAACAAGAAGTGTACTGTGCAAGTCTGCAAGGAAAAATTCAGCTGCTGCAACAGCAACTCAGCGTGAATGATAATCGTTCTTTAACAGTTCCGGCCACACCAGAAGACCTTCCAGAACAGACGGAAACAGAAGAAACCCCATTTACCGAAGTCAAAAAGAGAAAAAGAAAAGCACGAACTGCGCAACTTAACAAACAGTTATCAGACCACGTCCTCCTATTAAAAGCAAAAGAAACAGATAGAACTCCAGAACAAATCAGAACACAACTGACTACTGAACTTAGCGCCAGGGAACTGGGCATTACTGTTGAAGAAGTGCGGCTCACACGCTCTAATGAACTTTTAATTAGGTGCAGCCACAGACAAAATATAGAAACACTCAGGAAAGCGATTGAGGAAAAGCCTTCACTCTCAGCAGCAGTCACGCTCAGAGAGCCCTCTTTCAGAAAGTCCACAATAATCGTCTTTGGTACCCCCACATCCGCAACAGCAGACGACATACGTGAAGCTTTTGCGAGCCTGGTGCCCTCAGCAAGAGAAGAACAAATACATCCAAGAAATCCTATTCGCACAACTATCGGCCTCACCTGGATCGTCGACCTACAGCAGAATCTGTACGAGGATATTAAGGACCTTAGAAGAATTCTTATAGGATTCAGCTCTTGTGCTTTCAGAAAATACTTTCAAGTTGCAAGGTGTTTTAATTGTCAGCGGCTAGGACACTTGAGTCATTCTTGTAAAGCAGCGTTGGCCTGTGTAAACTGTGGACAAGCTCATAGCCAGGATAACTGCAAAGCAAAGACTCCACACTGCGTCAATTGCGCAACTCACAATAAATCCAAAGGCACTAGCTTCGACACCACACACCCGTCTAGTGCAAGACAATGTCAAGCCTACAAGGCAGAACTGTTCAGAATGAAATCAACGGCGCAGTGGTAGATGAAAAGCAGGCTATTGCATATCCAAGAACAGTACATGGTTTTGCAGTTCTTCAAAGCAACTTGCAACGCAGCCAAGCCGAAACTGTCCATGCAGCCCAGGTTATTCTAGAAAACAATGTAGATCTAGCCGCACTACAAGAATTTCATTCCATTAACAACAGGATCACAGGATTCAGCAACTTCAAAACTTACCATTCAGTAGGCAATCAAGCAGCCATCGCCTACAATGGTCCACTCACGCCCCTGCTAATGCATAAAGGAGATTACACAGTTACTGTACAACTGGAAGGGCCTTATGGTCAGATTGCCATCACCAGCGTGTATTTCCCTCCTTCGCACGACATTGTCACTGCACTCCAGGAGCTGGAACAAGTCATGATGATTCCGACTAGGAATAAGATAATCGCTGGGGACTTTAACGCTGCTAGCCCTCTATGGGGTGCGCCAGAGGAAAACAGGCGTGCTTGCCCTGTCCTTGACTTCATCACTTCTCATAACCTTGCAGTCGTCAACCCCACCGACAGCCCTCCTACATACTGGACTACCAGGGCTCAGGGGTGGCCTGATATCACTTTAGCCACCACTGGTATTCTTAATAATATTCACAATTGGAAGGTTAGCGAAACTCCCTCGTTCAGTGACCATCGCTACATTGAGTTCAGAATAGATTCGGAGCACCAATTTATAACAAAAAACAGATGGAAGACGAAGTATATAAACCTGAACAAATTTAAAGATGCACTTTCAACCCATATTGAAAGTCTCGTGGCACAATGTAACAATTGCAACAGTAGTAAAGACATCGACGCCATGCATGAAGATCTTATGCAAACACTGCTCTCAGTGTGCGAAAAAGTCTTGAAAAGGAAACATTACGCAGCCCCGAAATGCACTCCTTGGTGGAGCACCACGCTGACTGCTGAACGCAGCAAAGTCCGTGCCCTAAGGCGCAAAATGCAAGCATGCAAGGATCCCTTAGAAAGAGAGACACACTCGCTAATTTTTCGAAAGCACAGAGCTGCTTACAAAAGACAGATTGCAAAAGCGAAGTTTTCATCCTGGAAAGAGTACTGTACCAACACTGCGAATAAGTTCGGAACTGTCTTCCGTATTGCACATGACAAGATGTTTACACCTACTAAACTTACTGCCACAATAAGCCACGGAGCAGCAACTAGCACAGAAGTAGTTGCGCACATTCTGGACAATATCTTTAGACCTGATAACGCAGACACAGATAATCCCGCACAAAGAAATATCAGAGCCAGCGTTGAGCAATATTACAATACCAAGAAAACAGATTTTGAACCACTGCCTAACGCCAAAGAAATAAGCGACATTGTTAAAGCGTTAAACACCAATAAAGCACCAGGTCCTGATGGGATAGATAATGGCATTCTGCAAGCCATTAACAGTATGCATCCGGAGTTACTGCATGCCTACATCACTGCGTGTTGGCGCAACAGATATTTCCCAGCCGGCACGAAACTTGGTGAGGTGGTGCTCTTCCTCAAAGCGAAAAAAGACCCTAATGTACCAATGTCTTACCGGCCTATTTGCCTTCTTCCTGCCTTGGGTAAAGTACTAGAAAGAGTCGTCCTTCAAAGACTTAAACACTATATCCTGTCTGGACAAAGCATAAATGACAAACAATATGGCTTCATTCCTGGCAGATCGGTGGATCACGCGCTGCAGCACCTACGAAAATTAAGAGCAAATAACAGAATAAATAATCAACATAGTCTCATTATCTCTGTGGATATACAGGGCGCTTTCGACTCGTTGTGGTGGCCCGATGTACTGAAGAGATTACAGGACATCGGTAGCCCTAAGATTCTCTTTGACCTTATTTACAGCTACCTAAGTGATCGCCGCTTACAAGCCACTACGGACGCAGGAGTGCACTCACGTTCCATCAATAGAGGCTGTCCTCAAGGATCCTGTCTGGGTCCACTGCTCTGGAATCTTGTAGCGGACACAGCGCTGACTCTCTTTAACACAGATCCTCACACGGAAATACTGGCTTATGCCGATGACTTTTTGCTGGTAACCAAAGGGCACAGCCGCAACGCATATGAGACTAGGGCACAACAAGCAATGGACAAGATGGCCAAATGGGCCAATGACCATAAGTTAACTATTGCCAACTCAAAAACACAAGGTATGCTTATCTGTCCAGGTAAGCGCCATCGAAGAACCCCGTGCATCAACCTTCATGGGAAAAATATTAAAATAGTCAGAAACTTGAGGTACCTTGGAGTTATAATTGACGACACATTGACTTGGATGCCACATTTAAAGGAGGTCAAGGCACGACTTCACAGGATATTTCATTCCATGCTCAGAACAGCAGCACCAACATGGGGAGTTTCTTCGAGGATGCTTAAGACGTGGACTCTGTAGACGAGACTCTGTAGTTGCTGAACGTATTGCACTATATGGAGCCTCCATGTGGGGCATAACGATTACTACTAAAATGGAGAATCTGCTACGCTCAGCACAAAGACCATTCCTCCTGAGCATTACCCGAGGATATAAAACCTCGCCCACTAATGCTCTAAACGTGATTTCAGGACTACCGCCTCTGCATCTCTTAACGCAGCGCGAGAGTGCAACAGTGCGAGTGCTCCGGCTCAAAGAGACAATAAGTTTATGGGATAGGACTTATGTTTATACTGACTATGAGCAAAGCATTCCCGAGCCACCTTGCCACCCGGCCGAATTCAATATCTCGATTAACTGCAGGTCACCAACGTGGTTCAACGCCACTGCAATCTACACCGATGGTTCCAAAGGAGAATGTGGCACCGGTAGCGGATACTGTGTTCTACTTGGGAACCAGATCTTAATGACCTGGGAAAGAAAGCTTAAGCACCACAACTCAGTTTTTCAGACTGAACTGATTGCATTAAAAGCTGCACTTGTCTACGCACTGGAAAAAACTATTCCAGTATATATTCGGACTCAGCCTCTAGCCTCCAGGCAATCCAAGGCAAATGTAGTAAAACTCCACTCGTCAGGGCCATACAAAAACTCTTACTAAGAACACCTAAATACTATAGGCCTGAACTCCAGTGGGTACCTGCCCACACTGGAATACTGGGTAATGAAATTGCAGATGCAATAGCCAAAAGAGCAGCAACTGACCCCCACGTTCGCACACTTGACGTGCCTCTCCCGGGTTCGTTCTTAAAAGCTGAGCTCGAGAGAGAATTACTCAAACGTTGGTAACATCTGTGGGAGACAGAAACCACCGGCAGAAGAGTTTACAGATTTTTTCCAAAAGTCTGCCAGCTTCTAAAATCTGGCTCGTCTCACTTCACTCAGTATCTAACAGGACATGGTCCCTTCATGACTTACCTGCATCGCTTCAGACGACGCGAAAACGAGCATTGCTCATGCGGGATGGTAGGAGATCCGGACCACTATCTGTTCGCTTGCAGAGAGACCGCTAAATATCATCTTAGGCAACCAGTAGCAAACCACATCCATGCATGGGCCGAAGCTACTTCAAAAAATCGCAATGCATTGAAACGCATATGCGATTGTATAAACATTGCACGCATAATCTCAGACAGGCTGGAGTAATTCTCGGCCACCATCCTCGTCACCAGCACAGCCCCTGTATGCTCTGTACCTGTAGCGAACTAATTTTATCTTAAGTTAGCCTATTCGGCTTTTCTTATTCCCTGTATATATTTATCTTCTTGAACTGTAAACCTTGAATTATGAACCTTGAACTATGTATTTTGCCTTATTTTATGTATTGTTTCCACTGTTTTGCCTTTTTTTATTTTATGCATTGTTTTACTTTCTAGTATTTTACTTCTTATTACTTTTAGTATTTGTAACCACCTATTCATTACTCTGTAAATATGTAACTGGAATTGTTCTTCACTCCCGCAATGCATACTTCTTCCATCATGCACTATCGTCTTCGTCCAGCATTTGTTTGCACTGCTCCCAGCAGTCGTCTTGAGCACAATATGTATTTATAAGTGTGTCTTTTGTTCAAGTTATTTCCGTCAGCGGGGCTACCTGGCCGATATGCTAACTACCCAGTGGACCGGCTGTCTCGCTGTCGGTGGAAAGAAAGAAAGGTCCAGTAATCTTCATACAAGGGCGCGACAGGTTTCGCGTTGCCTGAAGCGGCCTTTGTGATGAAAGAACAGATTTCCCATGGATCTGTCACAATCGAGTTCCAGTTATATGATTGTGATGATATTCCTATGATTTCTTTAAATTAATAAGATTTATATATTCAGCAAGAACTCTGTAATCTATATTTTTTTGAATGTACATTTCAATCCATTGGATTAATTCAGGAATACCCTTCAAATCTGCAAAGACCGACATCAAAAATGTTATCCATTCATTTAATATGAGGAGCGCCAGATATAAATTGAGCTACAGAGTTTAACTGGCGTCGCTACGGTGGTTAAGCAGATACTACGTTTAATGAAAAAAGGCAAATGTAAGTGGCTTATTATACGTGTCTCATGCAAATATTTTTCCCCTCAACCCTAGAATAAAAATATTTGATCACTGAATAAGTGAATAAGTTGTCAATAATTTTCAATAACATGCAGAATATTTGCTCTTAGCAACTCGGCGTTTATCTATTAAGGAAGTACCGTATATTAAGGAAATACAATTCAACAATATCAAAAAATTATAGGTCGAAATCTCTGAAGTATTTATGTACACCAAATGTACCTATAAAAATATCATCTAAGCATACGAAAGCAAATTCGAAACCTTGAAAAGCTTCATTGGTGAAGTGCTGAAATGTTTGGGCAACGTGTAAGAAGTCAGAAAGCGTAAAAATTCTAGAAACGGGTCGTTATCCCCGTTTTAGGAACGTTATTCAGGTAGATGGTCAAGATAATACTGGATTAAATCAATTTTAAAAAACTATTTTCAGTTCAAATTTTGCATAAAAGTCGTGCAGATAGAACATTTGTGCTCTTGTGTTTGCTAATTTAACGCACGATGATCACCATTTGGACGAAATTCGCTGCCGGATTCAGACACCATGCGTAATCGGCTTTAACTAGTGGAATTTACTCCGCCTGTAGATATCTAGCCTTCGGGAATTGAAAATCTTTTTTCAAGTGCTAAGTTGGTTGGATTTAGCCATCTAGATTACGAGAAACAGAGGTGTTCTTTAGTAATGATTCTATGTACCTCCTTCATGTTTCGGTTTACGGAAAAATTTAAAAGAAAAGTTAAAGCTATAATTTTACTGATTGAAAATACACATGTTCATTCGGGAATTCCATCTATTTAACCTGAAGTATTTATTTAACGTGATTGTAAATATAATTACGACGATTACCCGTAAAATGGATTTAAAATTTTTTATTCCTGTAATAAATTTTTTTGAATGCACATAAAATAAGCAGATTATTAAATTACTGAAAATTTACAGATTGTTTGGAATTTTGAGTAATTTTCATGCATTGTGTACTTTTTATACATTTTTACTTTCTCTAAATTTTTGTACATTCTCATGCAAAATGAATGTTTTAAAAAACATTTGCATGGTGATAACCTTTTAAATGTCATTGTTCTGCAAATTTATTTGTTGTTTAGAGTATTTATATTTTTAAGTTCTGCTATTCTATTCACGAGCTGTTTAATTATTTGCTGTTTAATTATTTATATTAATTAATTATTTAAGATTTTCCTACTATATTTCAAATTATATTGTTTAACATAACGTTAGCGTTACAGTAAAACCATGAATCTAAAAATGTTGCAGCTTTAACATGCAAGCATTGCTTAGATCGTTTTTCGGTATCCTGCTCTGTGCTAAATGAATGAGTTGCATATTCTGAGAAATTTATGTCAAAGTAATGTTATATACAAGTCATATCTATATGTCATAATGATAAAACAGTATAAAACATCGGTCTCCGGAACCCTTTTATTCCTAAGAGTACATTCTAGAATATCTCTTGCAGAGAGGGTACCATTTACTTTTACAAGGTGAATTTATAGCTGGATAAAGTTAATAAATATATGCACATGAAAAAATAGATTGGTCGCATTTCGCTTTGTGCTGGTATCTGTGTTCGACGCAATTTCTAGTTCATTCAAAATGTTCACATAGAATTTTATTGAAAACTAAAACATTTCTATAGTGATCGCGCAGCGGCGGACACGCATTAAACGATTGCGGCGCCATGGTGCTTGCGGGCATAGGGTTGGGAACGCCTGGTATAAAACGTTGTTCTTGGTCTAAACAACAATCTCACAGAGTCGGGATGTCGATAATAAGTAAATAATGCTATGAATAATAGCAAAATCATGTGAAAAGATAACGTTATCAGATTGCTATCTTGAAATGAGACGTATGATAGAGATATAAAAATATAAGAGAAGAAAGCAATTTGAAATTAATATAATTTTCAGCTTTTACAACATATTTAATAGCTTCAAATTCTTAAAACTGTTCTTCATTTATAATTAATAACATTTAAGAATTTATGTTGGTTTTAGTTTTTTATGCATGCATATTTAAGTACACATATTTGTTTTTCAAATACTTTCCAATTTCTTAATAATTTTGATTAAATTGCTTAAATTTATTATTGTTTCGCTAACTTATTTCGGGGGCCTATTTAGATTTCAAATAAGGATCTGTCTAATAACTTGTAGAGACATTAGGATTTTTTGGAAACAAGAAAGATGAAAAATTAGCAACGCCTTCGCCGGGAATCGAACCACGGACCTCTGGAATACCAGCCCAGCGTGCAAGACCACTACACCGAGAAGCCATGCTAGGAAAGGGGGAGAAATACTTCCCCTTTTTATAAAGGGCGACTGGGGTTTTTAGGGTTCCCAGTCGCCAAATCCTGGATGTGGAAAATCATCATCCAACATCCTTAGGCAGATAGTCCTCGAGGCTTTGCCATAATCATACATACATACAACTTATTACTTCAGCAGGTTTTTTTCATTTTGTTTTCAGGTCACAAATTTACTTTAGTTAATGGAAATTTTACCAAACTTATTTCTAACTACAGTAGTTTTATTATTTATTAATTTATTAAAAATAATAATTTATAGTTTTATACATTTTTGTGTATATTATATTGGAACCAAGATAATCTGATATTTAGCTTCATTTAAATATTTACTAAACTCTTCCCACTATAAGACATACATTACAGTTAAATTATTTTTACAGACTTTTCCCACTTTTCTCCTTGCTGTTTTTATTTATAAATAAATAAAATTAAAATTTAATTGATGTTAAATTAAAAACTTTTCGTGATTTATTCATTTGCACAATTAATCTTCCGTACGAATTAAGCTATTTAACTTCTGGCTCAATACAAACTTTGGCTTAAATCTAATTAAATGTCTCTTTCTAATTAAATGACTATTGATGGCTGTGTTCCACTGACAGATATTATCTCTCTTTTCGCACATAACGGGTGCGTATTTTCACACATATTTTAAAATTCTTAATAAAATTAAAAATTCTTAATAAAATTACAAATTTTCTTCGTACTATATATATATATATATATTTTGCTTTGCTAATTGTAATTTCATTTTTTTGAAGCTTTTACCGAATTTTAAAATTTAAGTCAAATACTTTTTCATTTCCTATCTTTCGGACTTCGGGTTCTAATATGTATTTTAATTTGTTTTATTAATTAATGTTGTTTATCTCAGAAAAAGGCACATTTTCCTTTACATTTTTCGAGACACGAACTCCTCGATGAAAATGTCTCGAAAAACGGGAAATACTTTTTTAAAAAACTCTTAATTATAAGAAAATTTGTATTTTTTCTTTCTCAAAATTTTTTAAGCACTACTATTCCTGATGCAACTTTGACGTATCTCGGTGTTTTTTGACTATGCTCTCGGTTTCGACCTTTTCAGCATTTTAATTTTTAAATCGACAGAAAGAAAGGAAAGGTGATTAAAGGTGCTTTTTGTTTTAATTCATACATAATTCCTGTTATGAATTCAAAGAAAGAAAAATTGAAAGCAGTGAATATTTTTCATGGTCTGGCGGATAGTAAAATTCAAATAGGTGACAGTAATTCGAAAATTTGTAATAAATAATTAGTAGTAACAAGTGTACGTTAGATTTTTAAACCAGGAGACAAAACAAATACTTCTGCATATGTAACAGAAAAATACGTCTTCACCAGATAATCTTAGATTTTTGAAACTTTTGAGGAAACAATGTTTTGATGATAATGTTTTTAATTAGTAAAAATTAATTTTTTAAAAAGAAAGGCAATACACTGAGGTTCTACAAGGAAGAAGCAGATTCAATTTCAGGAAAGAAGTCATCGCTTTACACCAGAAAATGGCTCGAAAAGGCAAGCAATTTTATTATTCTTTTTATATTGTAATTAATATAATGATATATAATAATATATATAACACATACGTTTTATAATGTACATAATCCCTGGTAAGATTTTGATTGCAAAGAAAAGTACAGTTCCCATTAATTATCCCTTTAATCGCTACATTTGGACTATTTTCTCTTTCCTAAAGTGAATTTTTTATTTAACAACGCAATTTTGGAAGCATTTGGAAATGTAATGAATACCTAAAAAGCAAAAGCAGCAACAGTTCAACAACTGGATACAACAAAAGTATTCAAAAGTCTATTTAAAGTCTTTCTAACCCTAAATTTTATCTAAAAATAGGTAAATAAGCGATTGAAATGATCATTATTCTACCTATCCATAATACACCTCTGTAACGGATTTGCCAGCTACTTTTTGGGGAGCAACGCAGTGACCTTTCATGTCACTAATTCGTCAAAACTTCTTCATCCAGTTGAGCGCTTTATCACACATAATTTTGTTTTCTGTAATAAAAAGAACGTAAGACCATAAGTTCTTTCACACATCTCCATACATACATACAAGCACGCACACAAAAAAGAAAGACTAAGGATAATAATATAAGAGACCCAGTCTACCAAATTCAAATCACAAACTGCCATCCATCTCAATTAATTCGAGCACCGCTATGCAGATTATTGAATACAAGTGGCGTTATACAGCCTGCTATATATAGGTTATTCGAAACATGAATCTTTACTTATCGAGAATCGGACAACAGATCATCCAGTTTAAGTTAAAATAACACCCGAAATAAAGATTATTGGAGTTGCTAATGCAACAAGAATCAGCCAGTGAATAATGTCACTTTTATTTCATTTTTAGGCTTTATTATTGGTTAGTTAAATTAATTCTGATTGTAATTCTTCGTTTTTACCAGGCCTTCGCACCATTAACTGTTTCACAAAATTACTCCTCAAAAGACGTAAATTTCTAAGTCAGTTGTCCTTTTGACTAAAGTGAAAATGTAAAAGTTTTATTCTAAGTTTCATTCACTTTAAATGTACTTATAAACCTACAGTACACCTGTGAATATTACACTGATTCCAGTTGTCTTAGCATCTTCAATAGATCTTTCAATTAGTAACTCGTTGTATTAACAGTGCACCACAAGGGTATAAAAGCATAAGACGAACGCTTTAATACCTTGCACCCGAATCTAATCCAACTCCATTTAAAACAACTATTGTAAAAGAAAGAAGGATTTCTCAAATTTTCTCGCAACTTCGATTCTAAAATTGTTCCAGAATTAAAAAATTCTAAACATGTAAACCAAATTTTCCCGATATTTCGTTTGTTATCAATTTACCTGAGATGTTTATTGAAGAAATGAGTGATGTTTTGTAAATACAAGATACTGACTGTTTGTTTTTGTTTGTACTTATTCCTGTCTACAATAAGTGCGATATTTTACTTTCAGAAAGTGTAATTTTAATTGGTGATCCCTATATATCAGGGTTGGCTAAACTTCATGCCAGTAAGAACAGCACGTTTGAATTAAAGAATGTTCGAGAGCCTCATCTAGATTTTCTAAAAGCCACAAGTTCATATTTATATCATTATAGAAGTAGTGGAGGAGGTTTTAAATAGAAAGAAATCCTTGACAAATTTGTAAAAAGAGTCTAAACTAATTAATTACTTCTTTTTGGACAATGAATAGTTTTAGTTTACCATATTTCATATATATATATTTTATATGCAAGAGCCGCACAAATTGCCTCCTAGAGCCGCATCAGGCTCGCAAGCCGCACTTTGGCCATCCTTGCTATATATGTGCAAATATTACGTTTCATAAAGAGTCATTAGATTTACTATGGAACAGAAATCAGAAAAAAATTGTAGTCCTATTACCGTGATCTCATGCCAGCATGTGTGCTTTCACTATTCCTAGCCAGAAACGCTTCCCGTTAGACCACGAAGGCCTGCGGGAAGAGGGGAAAATATCTTATATTTCCACTTTACGAACTACTATTAGGAAGCATTAGCTCGAAGAATTGATGAATTCCTTTATATATATTTTCACAAATTTAAAAATAAATCAGGTAGCCTAGATAAGCAAACAAAACTCATCCATAAATTCAAAAGAAATAGGCATAAATTTACAATTACTTAGCGTAATACAAAGCAAAAACCGACACAAAATTTAAAAAAAAAATATTTACACTAATTTACAACAATGCGCAGTATTTAATCAATATTTGGATAATATGTGTAAGTATTTCAAGTTACGTTAAATATTGAACATATTCTTCTTGAACTACGTTTGCGTTACATACTGGATGCAATTATAATATACACTTTATAACCCAAATCACAATTTATGTTTAAATATTACATTTAATATATAATTTCCTTGATATTTAGCAACACTTTAAACGTTTGGGTTTCGTAAGTGTAATGATCACATACATAGCGACAAAAGCCCCAATTCTACGCCAATTTGTTATATGACGTACAAATCAAAGGTACTTAAGGTGCTTCTTGTGTGTTAAAACTGTATTTGAATCATTTCTTTAAATCAAATATTAGAATTCGAAGGAGTGTAAAAGGAAAGTGAAACAAAGGCAAACATCCACCCTGATATTCTATCATAAATAATTCTTTATTTTATAAGCCTGAAACGTACTAGAATCTTTTGATTGCTGGCTTGCTCACAAATAGCTTTTGTTTGGCTTTCACGAAGAGGAAGAAGAAATATTTCTGGTGTCTGGAAGCTTCAATTTCCCCACTGCAGATCATCATAGACATTCACTCTGGCTTCTATAAAATATGAGTTTGCTTTCGATATGTCAAAATAACCTTATTTAAATAAGAGAAACTTCAAAACTTTCGGGAAAGTTCTTTGATTTCCTACGTTTCTTCCGTTCCCTTCACTTAAATGTCTTCTTAATGTTTTTGAATTTTTTTTATCGTTTGTCTTTCCCTCATTCCCTGTTGATGGCGGTACCTTTCTGTTATATGTTTACGCCTAGATGTCAAAAGATTGTGAATTCACTTTTCTTTCAACTGAAATACTCTGAGGTTTGCTATCAGCAGAGCTGGGTTTGAAAAAAAAAAAATAGTTCGTTATTACCAATGATTTGTTCCTGAAAATTCAGCCTCTTTTTTTTTTGTTTTTTTGTTTTTTGTTTTTTTTTTTATAATTTAAAAATTTAGCAAAAAAAGGAATTTCGATTTTGAATACATATTATTAATTTATAATTATTTATGATGAAAGAAAGCGAAAAATATCCAATGGCTTTATTTCCCCTTCAAATGCAAGCACGATTCGTATTATTATGGAGTTATAATAGCTCGAGAAATTTCAAAAAATTACTAATTCAACCGCAATATATAATTACGAATCGCCTTCGAAAATATATAAATCTATGCATGTATTATAAAATTTACTTATGTTACTCGAATCGAATCGAAATCTTATCAGACTAGGTTTGCAAATAACTTCTTAGGGAATAAGAGATACGCCACATGAGTAAGAATTATTTATCATCGTAAGAGGTAGTTTTCAGCTGTTTATATACCTGCCATAATCACTAACATATTGAATGAGGTGATTAGTAATTGTAGCTCTTGCATTTCTTCAAAAATGCTAAGCTGTTCAGTAGGCGATAGTTTGAAGTTTTAAACTAAGGTACTGTAAATTGATTTGGTTTTTATTTTTGATGCTGGAGACTTGAAAATGAGCAATGCCTCACGGGAATTCGAAATGTGGACCTCCCGATAAGCATCGAGTGTGCTTCCATTTATACCACGAAGTCATGCGGAAAGGAGGGAGAAATTACCTTATGCACTCCCCCATTTAAAGGGCGATTGAGGAGGAGGGGAACACCCCTCCCCCAGATTTTGGTGGTGAGGAATTATCGTGCCCCACGTTTTTAGCGCGGGTTCCACTCAAGACTCATTAGGTTCTATAATGCTGGAGACGTGAAAATTGTGCAATGCTCTCCCCGAGATACGAACTCCGTCTACCTCCTGACACGCGCCGAGTGTGCTTCCAGGTACACCGCGATGGCATATGGAAAAGAAACTCTGTTGAAGTTTAGTACTTGAATATATATTCATAAGCTCTTTACTCCGTTCGCAAAGGAGACGAAAGATCTTTTGCGTAGGCGTTGCGATTTATAAAATTAAACTTCTCATTCATTAAAATATCAAGATATATTAATGGGAAAATGTTGTGAATTGTGATTATGCTATTATGATGATATTACTAATTACATCTGTAAAATATAGCTCTGAAACAGTAAAAAAAATATTTTAATATCCAAGATATTAAACCAGGAGTTACTGCCTAAATGAAATTTTAAAATTTTACATCTTAGAAGTTCTGATTAAACCGGTAAGATATTTAAAAGTCCTGAATAATTCTCATGTAGGAGTTAATTCATCAGAATTTCCCTGGCGAAATAAAGTATTGGTGTACATTTGTAAGTGTGTTCGTTTTGACTTGATATTTCTTAAAAACAGCTTGCTCCCTTAATGTTAAAATTCAAATTATGGTAATGTATTTGTGACAGGTATTTTCTCGTCTTGCAAAGTAAGTTTTTAAGAGTTTAATTACAGTTAATTAAAATGTATCGATGAATAATTATATGTTATTTATCGTTATGTAAACGTTTTTTTTTTGGTCGCTCTATGACGGGCTGGGGTTCACCCATAGCCAAAACCGCCAACTAACAGTCTCGACTTCCGAGCCTCGATATGCGAATCTTTAGCAACAAACACCAGCAGTATCATCAGAAAGAACGATCTCTGTTGTTTCTCTGGTCTTTTTAGAGAGGCACCGTTCTCCCATGATACAAATACAAGAAAATTAGTATTAGTTTGTAGCCTTTTTTCCCATGCAGTTTCATGTTATTCATTGACTAAATAAGCCCGCTACTAAAGAGTTAAAACTAAGCATCTTGGAATTAGTTATCTATAATACCATAATATTACAAAAAAGCTTAATTTTTTCTTTCCTTTTTGCTTTTAACACCCATTCAGTCTGTTTCAGAATTAGTGTACTTTTAACTATATATCAGACATAAAAAAGTATGAAAGAAGTTTGGGTGTATTTTGAATTGAACTTTTCAATGCTTTGAACGCATCAAATTATTTTCTCTTTTCCTAAAATGAAATCATGTCCTAACGGACAAAACTCTGAGATCATTTCGAAATGTAAAGAACACATAACAAACAAATAAAGCAGACTTTCAGCGGCATAGTTTATAACTATTTTTAAATTATATTTTTACTTTAAGCAGTATATAGCGTTAGAAATACTGTACGTAGAAGGCTAAGCAATGATAGAGTTGTTTTCCTCAACTAAAGTTTTTATGAATTTTGATTAAAAATTTTTAGCCGACTGTGTATGTCTAATTGGAAATGGTCTTCATAAGTAAGAAATCAGGAGAAAAATAAAAATACTTTATTTTTAAACATTTATACAGAGTTACAATTTATAAATAATTTTCCTAACCTCTATACAAAAATACTAAAGCAATACGCAAATATAAAAAACTCTGATCAGTATTATCTATTTAGAAATTCTAAAAGTATAATCATTTTTATATCACAGTTAATAGTGTATAATCAATAAAATGCAATTACTAGCGAAATATGTGTAAATAATCGAGCACAACATTGTAAATAATACTTCGAAGAAAATCATCAACAAATATTTACTCTCATTTCGATCTGAAACTAAAGTAATCAAATGATAGAAGCATACATTACGTTACTGTCCCATTCATAATATACCTCCCAAATTGGTTTTCCGGCTACTTCTTTAGGAGCAACGCAGTCACCATTTAGGTGACTGATTCGACGAATCTTCTTCAACCATTCCAACTTCTTATCACACACTATTTTGTTTCCTGAAATTAAAAGGACATATTTTTACGTCTTGTACACAGACATATATATAAACAAGAGTTAAGAAATTTCAAATTCAGATTATTAATCACTTAAATATTAATTATGAGTATGCAAAGAAATGATATAAATAAATAAGGGAGGATAATCTAATCAGGCAGGGTGGTTAACTAGCTAATTAGAAGAACACAGATAAAATTTAAAATGAGAACAAACGATAAAATGAAAATATAATCATATAAGAAGTAGTTTAAAATTCGTTGGTCTTTTATGTAAACTTGCCACCAGCGGCCGAGCGGTAAAATCGCTGAACACTGGTAGTTCGGTCCGAGGTTCGAATCCCGCGAACGGGCTGGCTGCATGGGCGTTTTAGTGGTTTTCCCCATGTGTAACGTGTATACGAGCCAGTGTCCCTTAGAATGTCCTCCACGAAAGGCATCCCTCCGTTTAGGCAGATAGCCCTCGAGACTTTGCTATAATCACACACACAAACACTTTTATGTAAACTAATTAACAATCCTTTCCTATTTAATTATTATCTCTTGATTATATATATATATACATATACATATTTGAAAAAAATAACATTTACTAATTCCAAGCTTTTGTTAAATAACCTTGAATGAAAGGTTTGCTTAGCCATAAATATATTACATATAAAAGGGTGCTAGAAGTGAATTCTTTAAAATACAATTACTAGTTTCTCCAAATATAAAATAAATGTCCTGGATATAAAAGTAAATGTTTGATGGAATACTAAAAATATTATTTTTAAAAATTGACTCTTTCTGTTTGTTAACTAGAATACGTTCTATTTTACAAGTGCACCTTTTCTTTTACGAAAAGTCAGAATTAGTAACTTGTTTAGGGTAATAAAAGAAATCTGATTAGATCTTCATTTCTCTAGGACAGCTGAAAGCTTGCAACAGCTATTAATTAGAGTTAAGCACAATTTTAATTTCAAAGCAACATTGATATAAAACAATATAAGGTGCATTTGATGTCAGAGAAATTAACTGAATGAACCATTCCCATATAATTAATGAGAGTTCCAGTACGGGTAAGGACGAAAAAATTTTATCATCCTTAAGTATACTCCTATAATATATTTTCTTCCTCCTTCCAGAATGCCTGCATGGTGTAACGGCTGCACACTCGACGCGTATTCGTCAGGTTCAGGCTCGAATCCAGGTGAGGGTATTGCTCATTTTTCACCTCTCTTGTTTAATAAAAAAACCTAGTATACTACACGCTTACGTTTTATTTTAAAGATTACTATTATAATAATACTCCAAATATTAAACGGTAACTAGTTCAAAATAGTAATTACGCATTCCTCATTCACGCTTAAAATTTTCTCAGGAGTTTAGAAAAGTACATCTGTGAATATCAATTAGCAGATTTAGATGTTCATCAACTAAGTGTTCCTGCAGAGCTACGGAATGATACGGCCATTTAGGACCGATGATTGCGTAGCTTCGATAATATACTTAACGGTATATCATATACTCATGAAAGATATCAGTTGTTGACCATATATTTTGAAACTATAAATCTAGCCAATTAATCCAATCAGAAAAAATATTATTCGCTTTTTTTTTTTTTTTTTTTTTGCAATTTGTGTAAATTCAAGAGATAAAGAAAATCCGTGAATGTAACAAAAATTTTAATAAAATAAAAGTCTAAAAAGTGCATTTATTTGCAAATGTTTTTCGAAATTACCTGTCAGAATAACATCAGAAAGATTCTCCCACACTGGTAACCATGTCATTTTCTGTAAGGTTCTTAAGTTGTTTTCAGCCAGAAAGACACGTTTCAAGTAAGGCATATTAAAGAAGAAGTCAGATGGCAATGTCTCGATCTCATTGTTACTAAAATAAGAAATTCAAGTTTTATAATTCATATGCATTTTAAACTGTAATATTACACAGTATATTAGAAAAAAGAAGAGAAAATAACAAATTCAAGCTTTGTAATTCATATTTATATTCCTTTTGAAGTGTAATATTGCATAGTATATTAGAAGAGAGAAGAGAAAATAACAAATTCAAATTTTATAATTTGTATGTGTACTCATTTTAAACTGTAATATTACACAGTACATTGGAAAAGAGAAGTTATAAAATACATTTCTTTAAATAGTTACTTTGTAAGATTACTGTGTTTTAATCTACAGCTAAAACTGAAGAACCTTAAGAACAGGTAAGCGAATAATCGCTTTAGTTCAGTAGACAAAGAACGGAATTTCAGAAGGGTTAAAAAACCTTTATTATTCCAAATAAAGTTTAACAGATGACTCCTTTCTTGGAGTTTACAATAGAGATTCCATTCGGGCTTGAACTCAGGAATCTAAGGCTTAGTGGTGCTTAAGAAATAAAACTTAAACAATCTTAACTAAAAAGTTATAGCCAAAGCTATCAAGATTCTAACAGTGTTGGTCCTTTAACGCTACCTAACGGCGAAGCTATCAAGGGCCTAAAGTACGGCCGAGCATAATAATAACTTGTGAGAGAGTCAAAAGTCTAACGCGCGCTGATCAGAATCTCAAGCTCTCTCTAACGAAGTCAGTTAAATCTCCTCATTTACATTTAACCGCGATTCTGAAAATACGTTCTGGCCGAAAGTTGTAAGCTGAAATTAAGAAAGACAGGAAAGTAACTTTTAACTAAAAATTAACTGTTAGAAAAATTAAGATAGCCCTTACAACTTAATTTGCGCGTTTCCGATTAGAAACTTTTTTTAAAATACAGTACGAAATGTTACAGTAACACTTTCAATACTGTGCAAAGCACGTGATGCTTTATAATGTTCCCGTTGAGCAAATATTTTGTCGAATAAAACATTCATGATGCATTTAACAAGTTTAATTTAATTGTTCCTTCCATTTACATGCAAAAGCTGTATAGATATTCTTTGATGGATCTAGATACGCATTTTGAAACTAATGCCGGTTTTTGATTCATACGGAGCCATTTATGTCCAAAACGTATTATGAGCATTCTTCATTTGTTCGCAAAAGTTAAGAATTAAGTTTTGATAAATAATGGACATTGAAAACCTATTGAGATCAGTAATACATTCTCGAATACGGTTTCTAAATTTGCGGAAAATTATAAAATATGCGGAAAGTTTCGTATTCAAGTTACTAAGCACCACGAGTAGCTTATTTAATGAAATACATTAATTTAAGTGGATCGTGCAAAACTCAAAAGCATATTTACAGAACATGTAGTATTAAAATTGATTTAAAAATCCTGCATAAATTCTTAATTGAGAAAAAGGTGTATGGAATCAATATTAAAGAGAATGAAATTTGTGACTGCATTTATATAAGTTTGTAGTGGTATCAAGTAAACAAGTAGTTTGTATCAAAAATGTCTATAGCTTATTATTTGCATAGCCTGAAACTGCTATTTAAATATTTCAGAGCTGTTCTAAAAAAAATATACAGAACTGTTACTGACATAACTGAATATTAATTTAAACTCTACAATAAAAGCGACTAATTTAGCTGTATCCTATAAGACTAACTTCTTTTTATAACGCTCTACAGACATAATATATTTAATTCAAATAGTACGCTATTAAATGCTTAATGAGGTTTCTTGAAACTGGGCAAATATCACTTTCTTCTAAGTAACACATTGCTTTATTAGTATTCGTGATATATTAGTCTTACAAAACAGCTATAGAGCTGGTATGACTAACTGAACTTCTTGTACCTCCATTAGAGGCTTAACAAGGCTTAGTGGTGCTACTTAAATAATGAAACGTTGAAATCTAAAACAAGGCCTAAATCAAACCCATAAGCAGCAGAACAACCACCATACTACCTGAAATAACTTTAAATAGAATTAACAACTAAAATATGAAATTGGTAGTCTAGAAGTCTGGAAGCTGGTGAGATTTACTAGCTACACCAACAAATAATACATCATTACATACTTTGTAAAACAAAATATAATACATGCTACTTACATGCATAAAAATATGTTACTAACTGAATATCATAAACACCCCAATTTTTCTTAAAACAGACAGAGAAAGTTATAAACACAATCAATATATAAATTCGTTTCATATACAGATACATATTTTATGAAATTTGACAGTTTAAAATTAGTCACTATACTTTTACATATATCCTTTAGAGTAGTAAATTTAGCAATATTTGGAATAAATCTTAGAACAATATTTTTCATAGAACATCTAAATAACAGGTGTTCAAGATCGACATTACTCATGCCACAGAGACAGGCACAATTTTTAATCGAAAACCTATTATAATAAAATGGGAAAGGGCCACTATTAGTTAAAGCTTGGTTAAGATACTTGTCATTTAATCATCTTCTCTCACTTACAATTGAGATTAAATTATATGTGAATCTTACTTTAGATTCTGGGTCGTTTCACTTTGCTTGCCAAAAAGTCAAACTTTTTCTTTTCAACAAAGATTTCAAAGTGTCAAAGAAAATCTTTACTTCAAAATCAATAATTTGATTTTCAGTGGCAGCCTTTGCCAATCTATCTGCTAACTCGTTACTAATAGTCCTAATACGTATCTTCGTCCAAAAGAGTTTAATATCTCTTAAAGCGCTAAGAAAAATGAGCATATCTTTTATCTGTTTAATTAAATCGTTACTTGGACAAACATCAGTGATTGAAACAATTGCGCTTTCGCAGTCGCTATAAATTTCTACCGGATCTAGCGTAGAATTTGAACTAAGCCAATATAAGGCCTCTCGCAGAGCCACTAACTCCGCCTGATATACGGAGGTATTGTCAGAAAGTCTATATTTCCTTTGTATGCACAGTTTCTCGTGTGAGAACGCACAAAAGGCCTCCCCCACATACCCATTTAATTTATATCCATCTGTCAAAACAGTGTAGCCTGTCATATTAGGGAGGTCTTTATGCCAATTCAACCATTTCAATGAAGCTGAATGAATATCTAATCCTTTCTCAAAAGTCAAAATCTCTAGCTTAAGAAGACCTCACTGAAGCAATCGACAGTTTTATTACCAGCTTTTAATTTAAAGGTAGCATATTCTTTTTCAACTAAAATATCGATCGAAAGACATCCAGACAAAATATGAAGAGCTACTGTGGGAACAGTTCTAAAACACTTAGTAATCCCCAATAAAGCGATTCTTTGAATTTATAAATTTTGTTACGTATTCGGACCGATCCAGTGCACCATGCGCCACATGCATACAAGATCTTTCTCTCTATAGCTCTTTTATACAAACTATTAAGAACTTTACCTTGGAGATTCATTTTACTAAGTCTATTAAGAATATGGGTGCATTCGATCTTTATTTGATTTAGGTCAGGTATAAGAGTGAGCTTTTCGTCGATTGTAATGCCCAAATATTTGATTTTCTTAGAAACTCTAATTGGTTGTCCATACAGTTTATACCAGGGATGTATTGATCTAGTATTAGTTTTGACAATACCCATAAGAAAGCTCTTCTTTGGATCAAATTTAAGCTTAACATGGAAAGACCACTTCTTAAATTCTTGAGTGGCGAAACTTAAGGCTTTATCAATAGTAAGACGACCACTTCCGGTGACCAATAAAATAAAATCATCAGCATAATACATTTGTATACTAACATTTGTATACACTAATGTATACTAAAATTTTGTGGTAAAGTTATGTTTAGAGCTATATTAGCGATAATATTCCACAAACGTGGACCGGATATTGAGCCTTGAGGACAACCCCTTTCGTAATTTTTGTAGTGCCACTTATTACCATCATTTGAGGAAACTTTTCTTTCATTCAGAAAATCACTTATCAATAAAAAGAAGTTTCTTGGAATTTAATATCTTATAACTCCTTTAATATATAATTGGTGACAAAATGTTGTTGAAAGTGCTCTTTACATCTAAGGATAAAATTGCAGCATGTTTGCCATTCCTTCTATTTCGAAGGATGTCAGAAATTAAATTATCTATAGCATGGGTAGTACTTTTACTCGGCGTAAAACCAAATTGATTTTTATTTAAAAGATTATTTGATAATGAATAATTAACCGTTGTGTCATGAGTTTATACACCACCTTGCCCCAGGAAGGCAGTAAACACATGGGTCGAAAAGAGGAAGGATCTTTACGTCCTATTTGCTGGTATAAATCAATGAAAGCTGGTATAAATAATCAGTAGAGCTGGTATAAATCAAGGAAAAAAGTTTCTTCATGAGTATAGTCTTAAGTTTTAAAAAAGCAGGGTCATGTTAATTACTACTCAAATTACAGATATTAATTTAATATTCGTTAATGATATAGCATGCTGTTTACTGCTTTTGCGATGATATCCTAGATACGATTCTCGGACTGTAAACCACTAAAAGAGCTTGATAAATCCTGCATAAGGTATTCATACACAGTATACGGAGTACCACAGCGCAAATGCTTTCATGTTATCTCGTATAAGATCCATTAAATAATAATGAAGATTTTTTTTAGCCCTTCGTTACATTCATAGTGTATATTTTTCATAAAAATGGCCCCTTTTAAAGGTTACTTCTGCTTTTGTTTTGTAAAACTGAAAACGATTAAAATTTAATTGAATTAAAAATTCAATAGGTTATTAAATTAATTAGTTGAATCATATACATCAATATGTTCTAAAATATTTGTATTTATATTCACATTTAAAATTAGGATTTAAACGGTATATAAATTTTTGAGATTTTCATTGATTGGTATTATTTTAATTAATTTGGTATTTTAATGGCAATGTGCATATTTGAGAAATTTATCTAACTATAAGCAAAGGATCGCATATTATATCAATACATAAAATTCTGCATTTAAATTAATATATTTTTATCCACGCGATAAATAGTCAGAAGTATATTTCAATTATGTCTAGATTCTTCATTTTTTCTTGCATTGCATAGATCAGTACCATAAATTATAATTCTAAATTCTCATCTCTATGATTTACGTTATCAAATATTTTCTAACATGAAATTTAGAATTTTTGTGGAAAGGAATATATTTTTCTTTTATAGCATATACGTTTCATAAAGGTGGTAACTATTATGTTCAAAATTGGATTTTAAAAATTTGTAATTTACTACATTAAAATTTTTACACAATAGCAATAATTAAGTAAATACATAATAAATAAATAAACATTACAAGATAAAAGTTCTAAACTAATTTCAAAATATACTCTGTCAGCTCCAAAAAAATGGTAGTAATATCAACAAATTAAACCAAATTTTAAATCTAATACATATTCAAAGCAGAGCAGTTTTATATAATTGAGAAAATATTTCTTACGTTAGATCGATGTTCTCCAGATGCTGAGCTGGGTTCGAAAACATTGATCTGCTAACGCTCCTGATTTGATTGTTAGCTATGGATATACTCTTCAACTGTGACAGTGTGGAGAATGCAGCTATTTCGAGTTCGGTTATACCATTGTTATCTAAGACGAGAGTACGAACATTAGGTACTTTTCCATTCAACCATGTATCTTGGACCTTCGGCAGGTGATTGAACGCCATTCTAAACTCTTCAAGTTTACTAAGGCGTGCCAAAATGAAATCATCTTTACTTTTGATCACAGAATGTTTTAAAACGGACAAGTACTGCAAAGTATCATCCAAACCTGTAAAAGCCGGCTGTGAGAATTTTAGTGTGGAATTATTAACTGTTACTCCGCTGATATAAGTGCCATGAAACAAATCATTCGGCAATACGTCAGTGATGTATAAATGATGAAAAAGGACTGTAGTCATGTAGTATTCGCGCATGATTTTAAAAGCTTTTAAGAGACTGGAACTGGAATTGAAATTGGCACATCCGACAAAGAGACCATAAGCTAATTGTCTGCAATAGCAAGGTTCCAAATCTTCCTTAGGAGGGCAAACCATAATAGCACAGGAAGCAAAACCAACGAATAACGTAGAAAGATAAAATACTGGAATTAACATCGCCATTGAACGTACTTTGAACATTTCAGAAAGTAACTTCATTGCTGCAACCTAAGTGAGGGAATGATCAGGGCAGCACTTATATTAGGTAGGATTTACGCTTTATCTGTGTCTTGCGGACAGGGTTTATCTGATGTTGTCGAAATTTCGAAAATTTCTGTTTTTATTATAATACAATTTATCGTCTGTGACAGCTTTGAGGTAATTGATAAGCTAAATGTCCCTTGAGAAAGGGAAAAGCTGTTTGAAATGAAATTTACTGAGCTTCATTTTAAAATATTTAGAAAAAAGATTGCCGTTACAAGAGCAGAAATACATTCATATCACAAGTTCAGTGAAATATGAAAGCAAGTTATAATATTAATGCGATTCCCAATAATTATGCAATTTCAGTAATTAAAAAAGATTTGGCTTAGAAAGTAAGAAGAAAACTGAATTGCTAATGTAATTTTCTCGTTAGATTAATAGTTACAATGTTGCAACACCCAATAATTATTTAACTCAATGAAGCTTTTTGCTTCCTTGTACGAAATAAAAAGGAAGTATTGTAATCGCGAAAAATTTCAGACATCATATTTCAACGAAAATACCCATTTTGACATCTATCGAAAGCAATTTAAAGATGTTTTTGCGTGACATCCGTACGTAAGGACAAGATGAAGGACTCGTTTCCCCCTAAAAAATTATAAAACTGATTTAAAATGAATTCTGAAGAGAATTTTTCGTGGCGGGTGTGCGTACGTATGTATCTCGTATATCTCAAAAACGACTAGCCTCAGAACGTTGAAATTTTCTATATAGGACTGCTATAAGATGCAGATGTGCACCTCGTATTTTGGCTGTAATCGGCCGCACAAAAAATATATAACTATACATATATATATCTCCACCTTGTCATTCAGCTCATTGAGCTCAGTTTCTTTATTCTTATATGTTTGTAAATTGTGCATTTTTGGGTTTAAAAATGATTGAATTATGTGGTTCTGGTTAAGATTTTTATGCCTTTAATTAAACTGCATGGAATAATTGTGGAATTATGAAGAATTTAAAAGTTTTCATGTGCGGCTAAGCCTAATTTTTGATTAGCATGGCGCCATGTTTATTTACAATTGAAACTTAGCAGAATATTGTGTTTTCTGCGAATCTAGAGAAACTAAGCTTCGCAACAAAGTAACGTCTTCTTTTATTATTGTGAGTAAAATAAGGCTTAATTCATCCTGGAATAATCATTTAAGTTATTAGCTTGTTTTTACGTTGAAACTGTAATTTTAATTGTAAAAATTGTTTTTTTAATTGTTTGTATTTTTGCCTTGCCACAAAATGAGACCTGAACTAATTAGTAGCGCATGCGCATTAGGTAAGCGGCGAAAAACTGTTTCTGTTTTTAAGACACAATAACACGCCGAATAAGTACTAATTCAAAAGTCAAACAACAAAAATCAGCGTTATATTTACAAAATTTTCACAGGACTAGTTTCGATGATTTTACCGAACCACCATCCTCAGCTGCAAAACCGCAAATGAACAAGATAGGAAATAATGATTAGATAAGATAAGAAAGCCTGGACAAGAATAAGCAAGTGGCGCCATCTGTTGGTGAAACCAGAACTAAAGCATAATTTCTTTAAAGGCCGAAGGCAAATTTAGATTGGAATTAGGATCGTTAACTAGAACAGAAAGATTTTTATGCATGTGAAATGCCTCTAGAAAATCCAGTCCTCCAATGGAAGATGTTTTTTGAATCATTTTGGCAGCAGAAAAATTGAAAGTGTGATTTTCGGACAAACAATGTTGAGCAACAGATGACTTCTGTGTTTCCTTTTTTCTAACATATGCCTCATATTCCTTGACGCGAAATTTTAAGGCTGTCTTAGTTTGACGAATGTAAATTAAACCACACTGGCAAGGAATCCTATAAATACCCCAGGAATTCATATCCGGAATGGTCCTTGAGTATGGAACTCGGAATTTTATTGATGGGACAATAAACAACCCGAATGTTAAATTTTGCAAAATATGTGCAACTTTATAGCTGATTGATGGAAAGAAGGGAATGACAACAGAATTTTTATAATCTCCTAAAACAAGAGTGTGCCTTTTAGTGCGTTGAGATGAGAATTTTTTAACTGCCTGATTAAAAATGTTGGGTGAAAAGCCCCTGTCAATAGCTATTGCTTTTAAATAATTTAGTTCTTCATCAAGGGCTAGTTTGGAGGAGCAAACTTGAAGAGCACGGAAAACATAGAAATAAAATGAAGCTAACTTTTGTTTAGTCGGATGACATGATTTAAAGTGTGGTGGAAGGCAAACCGATGAAGGTTTACGGTAAACTGTAGTAATGAAGTTGGATGTGTTACGTGTGACCAGAATGTCGAGAAACGGAAGAGAATTGCAAGTCTCAAGTTCAAAAGTGAACTGAATAGCAGGATCAATAGAATTCATTGTTGAAAGAACTCTATTTAAATCATCTTTATTACCTTCAAACAGGGTAAAAGTATCGTCTACGTAGCGGAACCATGCCGGGAAGTTTAAAGTTTCAAACAATTTTGATTCATAATAATGCATGTAGATATCAGCCAGGATGGGACTGAGGGGGCTTCCCACGGCTAATCCCTCAGTTTGCTCGTAATATTTATTTTGGAAAACAAAATGTGTTTGTTTCAAACAGAGTTGAGTGAGAGAAATTAGCTCATCAATTTCGATGCAAGAGAAATGAAATTCGCGAAGTCTGGTTTCTAGACATCTTAATGCACCCTCCACTGGGACATTGGTGAATAATGATTTTACATCAAAAGAAACCATGAGTAAAGTACTAGAAGAAATGTTTTTAACCTTTTTTACAAACTCTATTGAGTTTTTATAGTGTAAGTGTTATTGTCTAATAGAGTGGAAAATCTAGAAACTAAATAGTTAGCTAATGGATACGAGGCAGTACCTAAATTTAATACAATAGGGTGGAAAGGAATACCACTTTTATGAATTTTGGGAAGAGCATATAATCTGGCACAATTCGCAACAGATGGGATAAGCGAATGTTTTAAGTTGCTTGAAATGATTTGCGAAGATTTGATCGCAGTTTTTATTTTTGACAAGTCCGAAGGTGAAGGAACTTTAGGGATCGGATTATATGGTCCTTCGTTTAAGAGTTTAGTGTCACCATCGATGTAAGTGTTCTTATCCATGACGATTATATGGCCACCTTTGTCGGCCTTTGAAATAAAAGGCCTTTGTCGGCCTTTTTCGGTAAAACCATCCAAACCGGGCCCACCAGCGGCCGAGCGGTAAAGTCGCTGAACACTGGTAGTTCGGTCCGAGGTTCGAATCCTGCGAACGGGCTGGCTGCATGGGTGTTTTCGTGGTTTTCCCCATGTGTAACGTGTATACGAGCCAGTTTCCCTTAGAAAGCCCTCCACGAAGGCATCCTTCTTCTTAGGCAGATAGCCCTAGAGTGCTTTGCCATAATTAAATACACCAATACACCAACACGATCGAAACTAGTCCTGTGAAAATTTTGTAAATATAACGCTGATTTTTGTTGTTTGACTTCTGAATTAGTGTTTCTATTTTATTTGTTTAATTTCCTTTTTATATAGTTTTAGATTTATTATATTATTTGAATAGAACTTCTGGTAATTCTGCAGACGATATAATATTTGTGCACTCTGAGTTATAAAATGAATGAGATGTAATGCTTTTAAGTGTACGTAGCGCCGAAGTGTGGCTATGGTAAATAAATATTGTGAATTTTAAAGCATGCATTTATTCTATTGTGGTTTATGCGCTATCCACGAAGTACATTTAATTCAAAATTCGTTAAATGTTAATTCAATATGTTTAAATAAAATGCAGGAAAATTGCGTATAATTTAATTTTTCGTACAAGGAAAGTCATGTGGTGTGCACATCAGAATTTTTTATCAGTTGATTTGCGATCAACTCAGTTTGAAGTACCGAAATCTGGATGTGGGACTGAGGTACGGTTAAGCAAAAAGTCGTAGAAGGGAATTTTACGTGTGTTTTTTTCACAATTGTTGTTTTATTTTATTAATACAATTATTAGTCAGCTCACCTACTATTTCATCATCAATGAGGAATTAATTTAAATTTTGTTTTCTAGTTATAATGAAGGATATATAATGAAGGACAATTTCATCTCTCATCATCGGTCACTATTATAAAAATAGTCATGGACAAACATGATGACATTAAGCATCACATACTACGAATTCATTTTTGGATTTACTTGAAACAGGAAAATGTATTAAATTTTTTTTTAGCTTTGATATCCAACCTAATACCTCTAAATCTTCTTGAAAATACTAAATTTAACTTAGATGTTCAAGAAACGTTATATTTTAAATGTTTGGATGAAAAGTGATTTAAAAATTATTACTCATTTTGATAATATAAAATTAAGAAATGAGAATTTTAAGTAAAGTACATTTTGAAATTTAATAATATTTTACTAAAATTTAGATGAATGTAAATATAGTAAATTTTATGAAAGTGCTAATATAATATCCTGCTAATATACCCTTATAACGCTAATATAAGATCCTGCTAATATACCCTTATAACGCTAATATAATATCCTGCTAATATACCCTTATAACGCTAATATAATATCCTGTCACAAATAAAACTTTTTCACGAAAGTACAGTATGCTCATTTTCAGGAAACCCTTTTTAAATCCTTCACAGACGTTTAGACAATATGTATCTAATAATAATTGAAAACTTGTTGTTGTATTCATTACAGAATTGTTCTAATCATTATAGAATACTTTGTTCGCGTTTTGTTCTTGTTATAGTTTTATTCAAGACTCTATTTAAAATTAACAAACAAATTAATATACTAATATGAGAAAGATAAATTTCCTTCCGGTAAGTATTTGTAAATCAAAAATTATTATTCTCGCTGATGCGGAAGGTTGTTTGCAAGTTAGCTTACATGTTAAAAAAAAATTACAAAACAAAACTTCAGAACAAGAGTTTATCATTTAAAGCAGAACAGATAATTGAAACATTTGTGAGTTGTATCTTAAGGTAATAAAAAGCAGACTATATTTACAGTAACGAGTCAAAACATTATGATCATCCCCACACTTTTCAATGAACTCGTGTGGAAAACGGGAGGGCACGCGATTTAGTGAGAATGGTATTTAACTGCTGCTGGAGAAGGTAACGAACTACTCTTGCATTTACTTTTGCGAGTGACGGGAAAAGCTGTTGATCTAAGCGAATTCGATAGAGGAAAGTTTATAATGGTCTCGGGACTCGAAACGAATTATCTCCGAAACTGCACCATTAGTAGTTTATTCACGATCTGCTGTTGTCATGTTTATGCAAAATGGATAAATGACTGTGAAACAGGGTACAGGGAATGTGGACGGAGCACCAGAACTTCGTTAGCGACTTTTACGAGTATTGCTCCGCCGCACTATTGTACCCGCTCGGCGTTCGGTTGGCCCGCATCAGAAGCGAATCCAACAAGAAACTTACAGAGATACTTTGCATTAATTTTAGAGTTTCGTATTGAATATGCGATTACAATAGCATGCTAGACAATTATTACAATGAATTTAGTGAATTAGCAAAAGTTGGATAATGACAGATTTTTATAGCATAATTACATCAAACATACATTAATACATTTGTACATCATACAAACAATACATTTACATTAGTATATCTAATAACATTAAATATTTTTAAGGAACTAGTTAGTGCTCAAACCCCACTATCTTGGCATATCACGACTTTGTGAGAGTGCTGCTTAGACATTAGGTACAACCTGTCTCCAGTCATCTGTCAGGAATTTGTGACATCCATGCCAAGGCAAGTTGAATCTGTTTCGCAGGCCAAAGGTCTCACAAAGCGTTATTTAGTAGGCGATCATAATGGTTTTGTTCTTCAGTGCAAAGATAAATAATGACAGTTATCTGTAACATTTCCTAAAATTTTTAATGGGAATTTAGAAAATGAAATGCAAGAACGAAATCTTACTACGGGTATCGTAATTCTACTGTTTGGTTTGGACGAATAAGGCTGCTTGTATGCTGTTCCTGAATAACTTTCCGAATAAACAAGCAAATGATAAAGATTTCCCTATATTATAATTTCAAAACAATTGCTCTTCATGCAACCAATAAAAAAGATTAAAATATAATATTGATAGTACTAAAATACCGTTTAAGTTGTTTCACCAATTTAAATCCCCAACAGTCACAATTTCCCCTAAAGTTTCAATGACAATAAAAACACAAACTAACCCCAACATTTCTCACTTATTAACTTACGCTTCTCTCAAGTTTTTTTTTTTTTTTTTTTTTTTTTTTTTTTTTTTTTTTTTTTTAAATACATTTCGATCACCATTGGGCAAGTGGTTAAGATTTCTGAAACCTGTTTCTGGAAAGGTTGGCTGACGGCTACTGAATAGATTCGTTTTAATTTTTCATGGTGGGTAGCCTGGGTACGTGTACTTTCACCTTAAGCTATTTACAAAAGTATCTGTTTTAAGGCAGCTAGTTGTCAGTTGCTTTGTTGTAACAATTAACCTTGTGGAAGCTATAAAGTTTTCGAAATGAAGAGAAGAAGACTTTAATTCCAAAATTTAAACTCTTGCACTTAAAGAGGAGGTAAGGCAAGAGACCCTGTCCACCCAATTCAGGAAATAACGAATGCCATGTGCCACATTGTAGCTCGTGCGCCACTATTAGGTTATTCGGTTTCCGTAAGCGGAAGCTTTAAAAACTAACTACATCGTTGTCAAGAATCGAACAACAGATCTTCCAGTTATTAGACGTCTATTTTAATTACCCTACCACAAGGACACAACACATAAAGCGAATGCGTTAATTACATACATTGGTGTGCAAAAATTAAGGACGAAGTCGAAAAATTAGCATATCAGCTGAACAAAGAGGCAGAGCGGACAGAACGATCAATCAGGAGATTAAGTAAGGTGATGTACGGTAGCACATGCGCAGATATGCAGGTAGACGTAATGGGGGAGTGTCTGAGTAGTATAAAGCATGTTGTTGGTGTAAGATCAGTATTTCTGGCAAAAAGATTGCACGCCGTATAGCAGTTAAAATCCCACCGAGTTGCTGCCTCAGTGAGAAATGGCGAATAATCAATTTGTTAGATGACATCTGGATGCCTTTACCCGAGGTCGAATCATTGGGAAGTTGGAGGAAGGCCGCAGTGTGACAAATGTGGCCGCAAAGTTCGGAATTGCTCACAGCATCGTTTCACGTCTTTGGAGACAATTTCAAACTACAGGAACAGCTATCCGGGGGTTTAGTAGTGGTCATCCACGAGAAACCACACCCGCAGATGACCGGTATATTGCCTTACAGGCCAGAAGAAACAGGCGGCAGAGAGCGGGAGAAATCGCTACACACACGACACAGGCGACTGGACGACCGATATCGCGTTTTACCGTGGCCAGAAGACTGCACGGTGGTGGTCTGTTTGCACGACGCCCTGTACGGTATAACGCCTGCCCATCGGAGAAGGCGTTCTCTGTGGTGCCGGGAACACCAGAATTGGAGAGACAATGAATGGGGACGAGTACTCTTTACAGATGAGGGCGGATTCAGTCTGAGTAGCGATTCTCATCGCATACTCATCTGGAGAGAGCGGGGAAGCCGCAATCATCCCTCGAACATCATTGAAAGGGACAGGTATGGAAGTGGCGGTGTTCTCGTTTGGGGAGGCATCATGCTTCGTAGTCGTACAGACCTTCACATCTTCGACGCAGGTTCAGTCAACGGGACCCGTTATTGTAACGAGATTCTTCTTCCATATGTGCGTCTTTTCAGAAGCGCTATGGGTCCGCAGTTCCTTTTCATGGACGACAATGCACCATGTCATCGCACAGTAGCTGCCGAACAGCTCTTAGAGAGTGAGGATATTGAACGTATGGATTGGCCGGCACGATCTCCGGATCTCAATCCCATCGAGCATGTATGGGATTTTCTAGGCAGACGCTTGGCAGCTCGTACCTTACCACCAGTAACGATTCCGGAACTTCGATTGGAGCTGCAAGACGAATGGGCAGCAATGCCTCAACAACTCATTGACACCCTCATTCTCAGCATGGGCAGACGCTGTGAAACCTGCCTAGCAGTCAGGGGAGATCGTATCCCCTATTAAAGACCGGATGTTTCTTGCTGGACACCCATCACAGGGATGTTTCGGCCTTCAGTCGCATTGCGCTCCATGCTCTCTGATTTCTCTTTTAGTAAGTGTTGCTTACATTACCCATGTCCTTACGTATTGAGGATCTTACGGTATTAAATGTAATGATTTGGAAAGCTTTTCTACAAAGTTGTATTGAAAAAAACCGTCTCGTCCTTAATTTTTGCACACCAGTGTACATTTTAATCTAGTCTTGACTCCTTTTACCGATCAGTCGAGAAATCTAGGTGAGGATGAATTATCATCTATCGCAATTTGATTCGTGCGCCGAAGTAAAAGAGTCATTAGATTTATTTCCGAGTAGAAAGCCAGAAAAATATGCAGTACCCTCCCTGGTATTCGAAATTTGGACTTCTCGATTGCCAGCCAGAAGTGCTTCCAATTATATTACGAAGATATGCAGGAAGAATAGAGAAAGTACCTTACATTCTTCCTTTTTATATAGTGATCAGGGAGGCAGAGACCGAATTACCAAATCCTGCTGGCAAGGAATTTTCGTTTCCATACATTTGAGTTGCAGCGTCATAAAGCATAACGGAGTAGGAACGCGCAATGCCGTCGCTGGGAATAAACTACGGACCTCTCGAATGTAGTAGGATGTGCTTCAAATTACACCACGAAGGCACGAAGAAAAGAAGAGGGAAAAATAACTCACTCTTTACTTATAACTGTTAGGAACGAATTAGTTCGAGAAAGTGAGGTTTCCTTGTAATATACATATGTATATATATATATATATATATATGTAATGATATTTTTAAATCCATTGATTAAATTAAATTCTAATAATATTGCTTAATAATGTGTTGGCGATTCTCTACCTAAATTGCATCCCTGTTCCTAAATTTTGGCGAAATCCTTTCTTTAGTATAAAATATATTAACCTGTTGGCGCCCGCCAAATCGCCAAACTCATAAATCTGTCATATTACATAAAGTACTTAAGAACACTCCTGATGAGAAGATAGCGTCACCTCGTGATTTCAATTAATATCGCTGATTGGAGGAGCCTCGTGACGTACACATATGTATAAGTAGGGCTTCTGCTCGAGGTACGAGGAGAACGCTTGTGAGATGGATGCTAAAATAAACCTACCGCTTTATATTCCAAAATTTGTCTCATTCCTGTTGCCCCGGCTGCATAAAACAAATAATGTATGAGAAATTACATTTCATATATACTTACACTAAATTTAAACAAATTTAAATTCTTAACAAATACGTATAAAAGTAAAAAAGTAAAAAAGCAAATTTAAATTTAAAAAAAGAAAAAAGCCAAAATAATTTAAAACAATTTAAAAATATGCAAACATGTAAAAGATTTAATTCTCGAACTAATCTACAATATCATTTAAATTCAGAAGCATAAGAAATCAAGTGCAAAATCTATCCATGAAAATAAATCTACTAATTTAATAAATTAAAATTAAATTAAACAATTTTTTTTTAAATGCATATGTGAATGATCGTAGAGTAGGCAGGAGACAGACTTATCAAGGGGAAGTTGCCTCCAAACCTAACTCTCCAATCATTCAATTCGTGTTTCGTCATTCATGCAGGCAAGGGTAAAAGTCAAAACCAAAAGTAATTCCAATAAAGTGGTACCCTTAGAAATTAACATTTAAGTATTAACATTTAAGAATTAAAGTTCAAAAAGTAAAATACTAATTAAGTCTTTTGAGAAACAAGCAAGTAAAGTCAAAAATTAAACTTTTTCTTAAAAAATTAAAATTTTTAAAAAATAATTTTTTATAAAATAATAAAAAAAATCTAGAAACCAATGTATTTTATAAATCTTTGTCTACAGAAACTTCCCCTACACGAATATGCATATCAATAAAAAGAAACTATAAAAGAACTATACATAATCCATATTACACTAATAAACTCAAAAGAAGTATACAATTACTTAGCGTAATACGCAGAAAACAACGTAATATACACGGAAAAATATTTGCATTAATAAACAGTGCTATGTAATATTTAAACAATATGAGGATAATATGTGTAAGTACAGCGTACGTTAATATGCGTTGAATATTGAACATATTTTTCATGAACTACATAATGTACTATATACTGGATGCCTTTATAATACAACAATTAGCCAAAATCACAATTTGATATAAATATTACTATATTACATATGGATCATATTTTTCTTGACAGTTAGCAACAAATTAACAATTTGTGTTATCAGATTGTTAAGTAGAATCCTAACTAATATTATAAATTCGAATGTGAATTTGTTTTTGTGTTTGTTTGTCACGCTTTCACGCCTTAATTACTTAACCGATCATCATAAAATTTTCAAGAAATATTTTTGGCATATTAGAATAGGTTATAGGCTATGAAATGTTTGCGTGGTTTAAGCCACGCACCTAAACACGTAGACAAACTTATACATCGTTAGGAAACCTTCAACATTTAATGGTTATGCACTTATGACCGTAGCTTAAATTTAACAAATTACTTACATTTTAATTTTTCTGTACTTTTTACATCGTTTTATGTAAAATGCTACAATTTTTACAGCAACATATGTTAATTGTTTAGGAAAACTACGAATGTCATACTATACTTAATATTACGCCTGTCTCACGTTAGATTGCACTGATATTATAGAGTAGGTCTTCCTACAGAGAAATGTTTATAGTGTTACAACTGAAGAAAGAACGGTTATGATTATTTGAAATCACATTTTTCTGTGAAATACTGTTATTGTTTGTATTTTTCGAATAATTATTTTTCGTTTATAAGACAATTTTTTGTATAAGTTGTATATTTTAGGTACTTTTTCTTTTACTACGATGCTAACCAACATCTGTTTTAATTTTAGAGGTAAAATATCTCTTTTTGTTTATTTCTTTACTAGAACTGTCAGGTGTACCCTCACATAAACTCCAACTGAAACTAAATGTACTGGTTATGCTTATGCGAAACATAGATGCACCTCGACTGTGTAATGGAACGAGGCTTCGGATCACACATTTAGGGCAGAATATAATCGGTACCACAATTTTAACAGGTGTAGGAAAAGGGGAAAGTGTAATCATACCTCGAATCTCAATAATCCCCACTGACCTACGATTTCACTTTAAAAGACTGCAGTTTCGAATCAAACTCTATTCCTTCCGACTGTTAAGCAACGCCCCTTTTAAGGCCAGTTTACATGTGTCAGAGCAGCTCGTAACGAGCCGCTCGACCGGGCGTTTCGAACCGAGTGAACGGACCTGTACTCTGATAGACTGTTTACAGCAATCAGAGTGGACTGACAACTCGCCTCCGTTTGTTTACGAAATGGATACCGACGTGGCAGCTTCAGGAAAGAATATGCATTGAACATACATAGATGTTCTTTGGCTGCAGTGCTTGAAGTCTGCGAAGCAGTTTCAAATGAATTAATTTCTGCTCTTGGGAGGGAAAAGAAGAAAAGGAAATGGGTACGTGAATGGGTAGCTTGCCGCGATGAATTGGGAGTATCAAATGAACTATTAAATGAATTTTGGACGAGAATCTCCAAAGTTTCAAAAATGTTATTGCATATCAGATACAAGAATTTAAAAGAAACTCAGTTTGTGAGAAGTTATTTAGTCAACTGTGGTTATTGAAATTCAAATTAACAAAGTTTTCCTACTATATACAACTGTTTATTTACGCCTAATTAATCATTTACAAAATAATGTAAAAGTAATAATGTGTTTTATTATTTATTAATAGAAAGAATATATTTATTCATCCAGAATCCACAGAATCAGTAGCTCTCTGTGCATGTAATTAATTATGCAGAGTTCTGACTGGAACTGTGTTATTTCTAGAGAAGAATGCAAAATTAACACATGGAATATTTATTCTAAGCTACCATTAACACGACAGAAGTAAACTGTATAATATCTACCTAATTATTCAGAAAATCTTAAATAAATAAGAAGTAAAAAAACTTGGAAGCATTACATATATTACCACAGTTAAAGGAATATATATATTATGACATAGTTCCAACAGGAAGATATTTATCGCAAATTGTTACTTTTGTATCCTACTGAAATTGTGTTTCTGGACAACACACAAACTGATATCAACAAAATTAATAATGGTTAAATATAGTGATTAAACTTTACTTTTAAAATGCTGAAAGGGATAGTTTAAGAAGATTAGAATTCATATAGCATAATCTGTATAAACCTTAATACACCTTCAGTACTTGCACTCACACATCCAAAGCTGAACATGTTTCACATCTAAGCTGAATTGTAACGAATTATAACCCAGAATGTTTTTATACAAAGCAAGAAATTTAAATATCCCCAATAAAACAGATCTACATATTTTTTTTCATAATTCCATATTTATTTTTATAGTTTATAATATCATATATTTGTTGCATCCTCATGTAGGGATGCTTGTTCCCTACATGAGGATGCAATAAATATATCATGTAGCATGTAATATATCATGTAGCATGTACAGCTCATGTAGGGATGCATAATTCCATTTTTATTTTTATAGTTTATAATATCATATATTTATTGCATCCTCATGTAGGGATGCTTGTAGAAAAATGAATATAAGCTCACATAATTATAGAAGTATGCAACATCTTAATGAAGCAGTGAAATGTTCCCTAAAACAATTCATAAGATGCGTATACATTAAAAAATGCCATGGTTTGGCTATCGCTTAATCTCGGCCTTATAGAACTCACTGTCACGACGTCCCTGCGAACGCTGCTCGGAGTAACTGCTCGGAGAGATTTTTCAACAGGTTCAAAGTAGAAACGGAAGCGCTAACTCATCTCCCCTACGTTTCTACTCCGTCGAAGTGAGCGTTTACATTGTCAAAGTAATCGTAACGAGCGACTCGCTCCGAGCCGCTCTGACAGGTGTAAACTGACCTTTAGGCAGACTTATCACTGAGCCGGCAACATCTCACATATTAGCGATAGCCCGGCAATACATGCATTAATTGACTAATCAAACTTAGTTTTGCTATTACTATTAACAAAGCTCAAGGGCAAACATTACAGGTAGTAGGAGTGCATTTGGAAAAGTCATGATTTTCCCATGGTCAACTATAAGTTGCCTGTCCGCGTGTATCCAAAGCCAGGAATTTATATGTATTAGCACCGAATGAAAAAAAAACATATAACATAGTATACAGAAAGCATCCTAGAATAATACTTTTATTCGTGCTCTTCTGAAAAAGAATTAATCTTTTTAACGTTTAGTTAATACTTTAAACTTTTTAGAATCTTGGTAATGAAAATTATTTATTTTTGTAGTGAGATATCTTAATTTAATAAGGCAGCCGCGAGTAAAAGGTTGTGATTATATACATCGTAAAATAAAACTAATCTTGTGTGAAGTTAATAGATCCCGTATACATTAATGATATTTAATTTGAGAAAGTGGCTCTAGTGGCTAAACCTGTATTTAAGCCATTACTGCAAATCAAATATAAGACTTCCAAATACTTCATATCTAAAAGGAAACTGGAAAAAGAAAAATAAATTCCACTCTGATATATAGTCATGAATAATTACTTATTTCTATAGGTCTGAAACACAGGATCTTTTCACTGCTGTTTTGCTCAAAAATAGTTTTTCATTGACTTTCACGAACAGAAATAAAAGTATTTCTGCCATCTGGAAGCTCGAATTTCTCCGCTGCAGATTATCGAAGACATTTACTGTGTCTTCTATAAAATATGAGCTTGCTTTCAAGATGTCAAATATACCTTATTTAAACAAGAGAAAATTCAAAACATTCGGGATAGTTCTTTGATTACCTTCGTTTCTTCCGCTCCCTTCACTTTGATGTTTTCATAAAACTTTGTCGTATTTTTTAAAATAATTTCTCTTTTCGTATACCGCTGTTGATGGCAGTAGCCTCCTGTTAAATGTTTACGCCTATATTTCAAAAGATTATGAATACAGTTTTCTTCCGACTGAAATACTTTCAGATTTGCTAGCAACAGAAATAGGTTTTAAAAGAAAAATAGTTCGTTAGTACTGATCACTTCTTCCAGGAAATTTAGCCTCCTTTTGTGGCATTTTAGCAACATAAAATTCAGTAAAACAAACAAAAAAAAAAAAAAAAAAAAAAAAAGAGAAACAATCTGAAAGCTTTCAAATTTTGCGTTACGCCCAAAGGGACGTCTCTTTAACCTTCTGTGTGTTACCTTTATTTATTAAATTTTCTTTGCATTTAAAAAATAAAATTCATAAAATTACTATATTGCATATAGATTATAATTTTCTTGATAGCAGGCAAACAATTAATTGCGAAGCACGACAGCAAATTAAAATCAACTACGTATATAGTGTTACCACTGCATGAAACATAAGACATTTAATTTACTCCTACACACTCTAGGAAATAGTCAATTCTCAGAGTACTGACGCTCAGTGTGTTCCTGATTATCAGAGTGCAGCCGCAAGCCGTAGAATCTTTAATTTAGGTTTCATATTACGGGGATATGATTTTGATTAATAATCTGAGTGATTTGAAAGCACTACACGTTTTCTTTATAATTAAAATTTATCTTTATTTTCTAATATTGTATTTAACTAATTTAATTTAAACTATATTTCATATGTAATATGTACAATATCTTATATCCAACTGATAATATTTATGAATTATGTGCAATTTCCATGTAATTTGCAAAGATTGTTCTTAAGCCATATGTTGCATAATTAATAAGGGAATTGCATAATTAATACATAATTAATAAGGGGTTTAATGATTTCTACTTTTTTATATTTTTAATAGTTTAAACGTTTTAAAATATTATATTGCTAAAAGTGTTTTAAGGCTTTAGACTTCAGTTTTAATATTTCGATAGCCTGACATGAAAAAGCTTGAACTATCTCCATGGGAGCTGAAAGACAGCTCAGCTGCTGACTTGTAATTATAAAATAAAAATATTTAAAAACTTTTTCCAAGCTAATATGGATTTTTATCTCAAAGGAAAATTTTAAAACTTTGTCGTTTTTAGCCGTATTTTGATAAAATCTTGATGAGTCTTGCTAAATACAATTTAAAAGCATCATCAATAAATAAAGCATAAAATTTAACATTTATGCTGTATACTCGTTTTTGATCCAAGAGCAAACAAAAACATATATCCGTCAAATTGCTTTCTCATTGTTGTTTTTTTAGCAAATGCAAGGCTTATCTTTCAGTAGCTTCACAGGAGGAGATTTGTATTATCTGCATGAGAAGTAAAAGAGGTATACTGGTTTAAAATAACAAAAATACTGTTATGCAAAGCTTTATTTTCAAAGGGTTGCTAATTCAGGTATTTCATTTAGAATTTTTGCTTGCCATAGGACACAAACCAAGTAACAATCAAAGTATCAGATAGTTCAATCAAAACTGTAAAATTCAAGGGAAAGAACGGAAGCAAAAAACTTTTTCTGTCTTAGTGGAACACAGAGTTAACATTAGAGGAAATACAGAATATTTTGCCTGTCCGCGTGTATCCAAAGCCAGGAGATGTCATGGAAATATTCCACTTTTTTACTCTAAAAAATAGTAACAGTGAAATATTTAGGAACGAGTTCTGTATTGCAAAGACTTATTTGTACGAGAAGTCAATGATACCAGCCAAATAATGATTATTGGAGAAGTCAAAATAACAATAATAAGCGTGATGTTTTTCAATTCTGCAGGACCAGTTTTGATGGTTTAAATATAAAATTTTGTTCTTAGGCTTTTTTATTTGCGCTTAGTCAGCTGAGGAACATCGTTGTATATTTAAACCTTCGAAACTAGTCCTGCAAAGTTTACAAATCTTACGCTGATTCTAGTTTGACTTCTCTAATAAGCCCATGATTATCAAGTTGGCAGTATCTATATTTATAACACAGGTTTAAAACGAAATTTTCTGCGTCAAATGAGGAACCTTAGTTTAGATGCCAAATTTTCATATTGCTCCCAAATGTGCAAAGAATAGTTTTGAGCCGTTTTAATTTAGCGGTTCAATTTCTTCTCAGAAAACATGAAACATTGCTCTTTGTATTGTACCTAAGATAATAGATTTGCATATGTGATGATGTGTATGACATTTGGAAATTGTGAAACGTTTCATTCTTTATTGCAATATATAATACAATAAGCATATAAAATTAAGCTACGGTATATAAATTACGTAACACATAATAAAATAAAAAAGTATTGCTTTAATCATACATTTCTTGGAATATTAAAAATCGCTTATTTAAATTTAAATAACTACTTTTAATTTATACATAATACGCAATTTGTATGTAACTGAATGCCTGATTGTTTGCATAGTTTAATTTAAAACTATATAATTTTTTAATTTAATTATTTATCTGCATATCGACGAATTATTTATTAGTTAAAATGTGACATGATTAAATTGTTATGTAAGAAAAAGAATTTACATCGATAATTCGAAGTCTCTATACTATTAAAATCTGTGCGTGTCTGTCTGTGTGTCTGTGTGTTTGTAACATCATTTTCTCCAGAACGGCTGGGTGTAGAGCTTAGCGGAAGGTACCGTTGGATTCAGAATTCCCGTGGCTCGCCATATTGACCATCGGCATCTCCGTGCGACTTTAATTAGCCGAGATATTAATTAAAAACTAATTTTTTCCCTACTTTCCCTACGTTTTGCACTTTCTTTCACCGGTTTTCCCTATTTTAGGGATTTGGCCGAGTGCCAAATTCGTTTTTCTCGAAAATCTCCGGAACGGCTCCGAGTTGCGATTCGAAACGCATATCCCCGGATGCCAAAAGAAATCGAAGAATCCAACGGTACCGGTCCCATCTTCGTACGACAATAATCGGCGGAGATATTAATTATAAACTAGCGGGCAAGCCCGCCAGCTGAGCGGGCTGAAGCCCGCTTATCATTGTTCGTTTTTAAAAGAATTCCCATGTTCAAATTCGCCTACATTCGAAAGTTGGACCGAACTACCAGTTTCTGGCGATTTTAACCGGTTTATTCCCGTATGCATCCATACGGTACTGCATACACCTACCTTACACATGCGGAAAATCACGTAAACACGCATTCAGCCAGCCCGTTTCCCGGGATCGAAAGTTGGACCGAAATACCAGTGTTGATCGGTTTTGCGCTTGCTGCGCCCGCTTTATTCACATATGCATCCTGAAGACACTGTATACACGATACACATGCGGAAATCACGAAAACACTCATGCAGCCAGCCCGCTCGCCGGAATTCGAAAGTTGGACCGAACTACCAGTGTTCAGCGGTTTTTCGTGGGCTGCGCCCGCTTTGGTCACGTATGTATTCAGAAGATACTGCTTACTCGATAAACATGCGGAAAATCACGAAAAAACTCATGGACCCAGCCCGTAGGATTGGATTCGAAATTTCGTCCGAACTACCAGTGTTCTCCACCCGCTTTATTCACGTATGCATCCACAAGATACTTCATAAACGTTACACATCCGGAAAATCACGAAAACATTCATACAGGCAGCCCTTTCGCTGGTATTCGAAAGTTTGACCAAACCACCAGTGTACAACGGTTTTGTGCGTGCTGCGTCTGCCTTATTCATAAATGATTCCATAAGGTACTGCATACACATTACACATGCGTAAAATCACGTGAACACACATGGTGCCGGCCTGTTCGTCTGGATTCGAAAATTGGATGGAACTGCCAGTGTTCAGCGGTTTTGGGCGGACTGCGCCCGCTTTATCCGCTTATGCATACAGGAGATAACCGCATACACAATACACATGAGTAAAATCACGAAAAAATCTATGGAAGCATCACGTTCAGCGGGATTCCAAAGTTGGACCAAACTACCAGTGTACATTGATTTTACCTGAGCTGCGCCAGCTTTATTAACATATGCATGCATAAGATACAGCATACACGTTACACATGCAGAAAATCACGAAAATACTCATGGAGCCAGCCCGTGTTCGCCGGTATTCGAAAGTTAGACCAAACTACCAGTGTTCACCTGTTTTGATCGGGCTGCGCCCGCTTTATTCACGTATGCATCCAGAAGATACAGCATACACTATACACAACCGGAAAATCACGAAAACACCCATGCAGCCAGGCCGTTCGCCGGGATTCGAAACTTGACCTAACTACCAGTGTTCAGTGACTTTACCGCTCAGCCGCTAAATGGGCCGTTGTAGAAAGTGTAATCGCGTAAATTTTCGCATTTATTATTCAAACAGTAGATTCGTTATTAAAATTCTTTTTATTTTATAAACTTCAATATGATCACACGCAAAACTGTATCAATATATACATTAATGCAATTAATAATTCATAATTAATTATAATAAGAAAGGTTTTCATATACCATCTCCAAGAAAAACATATTCAATTTAAATCCCTGAATGAAAATATTTTTTTTTTTAGTGAAAATTTAAATTAGTAGTTTACATAGTAATTTCAACTTCTTCTTTAAATATCTGCATAGAAAATTTTTAATCTAAAAAAAATATAGTAATTTTAACTTTAAATATCTGCATAGAAAATGTTTAATCTAAAATAAAAATCAAAAATAAATTGAAATAACGTGGCAATAACATATCGTGGCAATTAACCTAACCTGAAATAAAAAAAAAATTACATAAAGCAGCTGTTTATTTACAATACCTATATTAACGAAATATTTTCAAAATACAGTGAGATAACATGCAATCGCCTGGACGTATCTATATAACCATGAAAAAATATATTATTCGAAAAAATTAATTTATTATTAAATAATAACATATTTAAAAAAACACCGCATTCAGGTTTATTTAATTAATATCTCAGCTAATTCAAATTGTAGAACTTCAAGAACGTCAGCATTTAAATTTAATGTAATATAACAACTTTTACTCAATGGTAATAAAAGAATTAACGTGGCAATAACATATCGTGGCCATTATCCTAACCTGAAATTTAAAAATGTTAATTTAAAACGCTGACATAAACAAAATATTTTCAACATACAATGACATACAATCGCGTTCTTTATTGAACTTCAGAATATAACCTTGATTTTTATCTTCGGCGATTCAAGGAACTGTAGCCACTCGGAAAAATGAGCGCGAAAATTAGCGTTTTCACAGTTTTTAATTAATATCTCAGCTGATTAACGTCCTACGAAGATGAGAATGGTATCATTGGATTCGTAGAATTTTTTGGAATCCGCAGACACCTGCCTCGAATTCCAACTCAGCGCCGTTCCATAGATATTTAAGAAAAAAGAAATTGACACGTGAACTTTCGCCAGCACAAATCTCGAGCGGAAGCAATTGTCATCCCCCCGGCGCTTTCGAAAAAGCAATTTTATCTCAGCTAATTCCGAGACGGTTGCCACTCCGAAAAATGAAATAACGTTTTCGCAGTTTTTAATTAATAACTCCGCCGATTATTGTCGTACGAAGATGGGACCGGTATCGATGGATTCGTTGATTTTTTCGAATCCGGAGATATGCGTTTCGGATCGCAACTCGGAGCCGTTCCGCAGATATTCGAGAAAAACGAATTTGGCACTCGGCCAAATCCCTAAAACAGGGAAAACGGGTGAAAGAAAGTGCAAAACGTAGGGAAACGTAGGGAGAAAATCAGTTTTTAATTAATATCTCGGCTAATTAAAGTCGCACGAAGATGCCGATGGTCAATATGGCGAGCCACGGGAATTCTGAATCCAACGGTACCTTCCGCTAAGCTCTACACCCAGCCGTTCCGGAGAAGATGATGTTACAAACACACAAACAGACAGAGGCACACAGATTTTAATAGTATAGACTGCGAAAATGTTATTTCATTTTTCGGAGTGGCAACAGTCTCGGAATTAGCTGAGATAAAAATGCTTTTTCGAAAGCGCAGGGGGGGGGGGATATTGCTTCCGCTCGAGATTTGTGTTGGTGAAAAGGTCACGTGTCGAATTCTTTTTTTTCAAATAACTTTGGAACGGCGCTGAGTTGGAATTCGAGAAAGGTGTCGCCGGATTCCAAAAAATTCCGGGAACGCATTGATACCATTCTCATCTTCGTACGACTTTAATCAGCTGAGATATTAATTAAAAACTGGCAAAACGCTAATTTTAGCGCTCATTTTTCCGATTGCAATAGTTTCATGAATCGCCGCAGATAAAAATCGAGGTTATATTCTAAAGTTGAATAAAGCAAGCGATTGCATGTTACGTTACTGTATTTTGAAAATATTTCGTTAATGTCGCCATTTTAAATAGAACAGCTGCTTTTTGCAATTTTTTTAATTTCAGGTTAGGATGATTCCCAGGATATGTTATTACAACGTTAATTATTTTATTGATATTGAATAAAAGTTATTATATTACATTAAATTTAAATGATGACGTTATTGAAGTTGTACAACTGTAATCAGCTGAGATATTAAAAAATCTCAAAACGCTATTTTTTTAAAATGCGTTGTTATTTTTTTGAATAATAAATTTGATTTTTTGGAATAATATACTTTGTCATGGTTTTAGATACGTGCACTTAATTTAAATATGATATTTGAATTTAAATGATATTTTTAATAAGTTCGCAGCAATAATAATTAAATTCACTTTAGTTTTTTTTTAGATTAAAGATTTTTCTTTGCAGATTTTTAAGGGCTTTAAATTAATTTTCTGTTCCTTGGAGATGGTATACGGGAAGTTTTCTTATTATAAATAATTATGAATTATTAATTGTATTAATATATATATATATTGATGCAATTTTGTGAGTGATTATGTTGAAGATAATCAAAAGGAATTTACATAAATTAATTTTAATAACGAATCTACTGTCTGAATAATAAACCCGAAAACTTTCGGGATTACAATTCCTACAACGTCCCATTAGCGGCTAATCTGTACAGTCGCTGAGAACTGGTAGTTTTGTCCAACTTTCGAATTCCGTAAAACGAAAGCCGGCTTCAGCCCGCTCAGCTGGTGGGCTTGATACGTGTATGCAGTACCCTGTGGATGCATAATTTAATAAAGCGGGCGCCGCCCGCGTACTATCGCTGAACACTGGTAGTTCGATCCAACTTACGAATCCCGGCGAACGGGCTGGCTGCATTGGTGTCTTCGTAATTTTCCGCATGTGTAACGTGTATGCAGTATCTTGTGGATGCATACGTGAATAAAGCGGGCACAGCACGGGTAAAATCGCTGAACGCTGGTAGTTCTGCCAACTTTCGAATTCCGCCAGACGGGCTGGCTGCTTGGGTGTTTCCGTGATTTTCCGCATGTGTAACGTGTATGCAGTATCTTATGCCTGCATATTTTAATAAAGAGGGCGCAGCCCAGGTAAAATCGATGTACACCGGTAGTTCGGTCCAACTTTCAAATCGCGGTGAGCGGGCTCCTTGCATGGGTGTTTTGGTGATTTTCCGCATGTGTATAGTATATGCAGTATTTTCTGGATGCATAGGTGAATAAAGCGGGTGCAGCCCGCTGAACACTGGTAGTTTGGTCTAACTTTCGTATACCCGGGAAAGGACTGGCTGCATGAGTGGTTTCGTGATTTTAGGCATATGTATCATGTATGCAGTATGTTCTGGTCGGATACGTGAATAAAGCGGGCGCGGCCCGCCGAAATCCGCTGAACACTGGTAGTTCGGTCCAACTTTCCAATCCCGGCGAGCGGGCTGAGAGCATAAGTGTTTTCGTGATTTTCCGCATGTGTATCGTGTATGCAGTTTCTTCAGGATGGATATGTGAATAAAGCGGGTGCAGCCCGCTCAAAAACTCTAAACACTGGTAGTTCGCTCGAACTTTCGATCCCGGCGAACGGGCTGTCCAACTTTCAAATAAAGACAGCGGACTTCAGCCCGCTAGTCTTTTTTTAAATTCTGTTTAAGGCATCAAACAACTAAGTTTTGTGAGTCACAGGAGCTTAGGTTATAGGCTTACAGTAATTAATAAAACTTATCATATTAAATATAAAGCGCTACGCTTTGTCTTGCGACGTATTTTATCGGAATTTCAAAACATATTGTTGCGTACTGTAAACATATATACGTACTGTTTCGTAATAGATTGAATGCACACAGAGCCGCTGATATTATGATAAATTTATTTTCCAAAAGATACACTTAACAGTTCTGAAACTTTTCATAAAAGTACTCATACAGCTCTTTTCAGTATGACAAAGCACAATAAGTAGTATTACCACTTCAAAGTACTGAGAAAATTAAACTCAACGGAATGCAAAGCACACCTAAAAAGCGAAGCTCGCTCGGAGACCTCTTAGTACTTCGAAGTCAACTATAATCTAAAAACTGAGAATTGATGCTCTCTTCTGACTTATATTTATAGTTTTCTTCCTGTCGCTCAGAAATTTCTAGTACCATCTTCTTCGCGAAATTGCTGGACGGCATACACAGTTATAGTAACACAGTTATAGGGTAGGATATGGTTTCACTTACATAGTGACAGGACCACTTATAGAAGGGTTGAAAGCAAGTGTCTCCTGGCGAATTTCTCGAAAAATTAGCCGCCAAAACCATCGCGAGGCACAGATATAGATCGACAGATAGACAGACTTCAAAGTTCAATGGACATACCACTGTAATTTTGTTTTTCCGCCGAAGCTTCACTCTCTTCAGGCCTTTTACATAACATTATATAAGAGATTGTACAGTCTTACTGAGAATTTCATTAAAATTATATACATGTATACAAAACGAACAGTATAGTGTAAATTCTCAATAGAAAATTAGTAACTTCTTAAAGGCCTGGATTCAAACTATATTTTCCTTAACACAAAATAACAGTACCTCACGTCACTTAACACGTCAGTATATATGTGAGCTTTGTTCTGTTGATAATAGTTCAATTACTGTTACTGCAAAGTAGCTGTTTCATCCTTTTCCTTCATCCAGAGTTAGTGCAATACTTTCACAATTTTCATCTTTACCTACAGTCGAAAGCGTAAAATAAAATAAATAAAACAGCTTTTTTCAAATTACATGAATTCAACTAAGTGTACTATAAAACCCTACATTATTATCTACACGATTATATATTAAAACACAAATCACGAAGAATATTGCGAAAGCATAAAATAACACACACACAAAAGTTATATTGCTTTTAAATGCGTTTAACTAAAATTGTGTAATTTTGAAAATTTCTTAATATATTTTATCCTTTGCATTTTGGCTTACATTATCATTGATGAAAAATATTTTGTAAAAAGATTGTACGACTTTTCGTGAACAGCCTTTTTTGCTCTAGTCTTCAAGATGAGTGTTTGGTACCATGATCGAATTAGTTGCAAAAGTCGACTGTAGAAGCTCTGTTCACTTCAGCTGTAGGCTGCAATAAAGTGGTCGTTAAATTCGTGCCATCTATCATTAAAAACAGGTTTCGATATGCCAATGGAGATAACCATCGTCCTTGATATTTTTCAGTGTCTTGAAAATTTACTATTCCTATGCGACATGGAAAGAGTTCTCACAGGGAGGGAGTAATACACTGTTGGCCATTAAAATTGCAACACTAGTAAGGAATGCTCTGACGAATGTCAAAATCACCTGAAAGAAAGAAGAGGTTGGGATACGTAAATGATTAGAATTTCAGCCCATTTAGATGAGGCAGGATGGAAAAACGACATCTGAAGATGTGCATAAAAGAAACGATTCGTGTTAGTGTAAGTGCAGTAGAAATTAATTCGAAAAGCGCTTTGTAAGTCGGTGTTTGCTCAAAATATCGTTTTATGTCTCGAATAATAAGAAAAAATGCTTAGAATGGATAGAGTCGGAATGCGATAGAGGCAGGATTGTTGCCTATCAAAAGTGTGTATTATCGTTCCGTAATATGTCATGTCGCACTCTTCAACATCCAACCACTATCATGAGAATATGGAATGAATGAGTTGCTGGGGGTCATATCGAACGCCATGCCGGATCCCAACGCTCTCCCAGGACAGACATATTCCGAGGTGAGCCCTGAAAAACCGTACAACCACATTACGAACCATTAGTCAGGAAATAGGCATGTTTACAGCACGCCTAGTATCCGCTCCGTACGGTGCCTCGACGTTTGCAGCAGCGTGGACTATCAATACAACGACCATTGCTTCGGCTTCCCTTGACAATGCAGCAAAGAGAGAGAGAGATGATTCTGATGCATTGAACGGTAAAGCTGGGTATAGGAGTGGCACAATGTCGCCTTTTCAAATGTGTTGGATGTATATTTAATATTTGCATTTCTTTTTTTCTTTGTATATTTTATTTTTTCACTGCTTAATTTATGTTATGATTTACAATAATCTTGTTACTGGCAACGTGCTTTATTTTACTATTAAGTTTGTGTGAATGGCAACAATTGTTCATGTTTATGTTCCAGTAGATTAGCGTTCTTAGCCGCACTACGCTGCAGGCAATTTTTCTCTTAAATATTTCATCTTTTAGAAAAGCAATAAAGTTTATTATACAAAGCTGATGCTTTTTAGTTCAAGGCAACTATTTGGTTCCCCAGGTGAGGCATTTAATGTGTTATTATTATATGCTTTAGAACTGTGTTTAACGAACTTTTAACTACTGATACTGCGAATCGTGTGCGTGACGTCAGAAAGATAAGCGGAAATATTTTTTGCTGCTTAAGTATCTTGTTGAAGTTATTTGTGCTTATTAATCCTTATTCGTGGTAATAATGACAGAATTAAGTGAATCTGATCTTAAAAGTTTAAGAGGACGAACGAAATCTACCCTAACGCGGCTTCACAATAGTTTCAGTAATCAGTTAAGTTTAACGGAATTAAAAGCACGATTAGAAAGGAATTGAACAAATATTTAAAGATTTGATCAATATGATGCTGCTTTACCCGAAGAAGCTTCTGAATTTGCTGAATTCGAAGCTAAATATTTTGAAACGAAAGTAATGTATCAATCCGCCATTGAATCCGTAACGGAAAGAAATGTTTTGATTTCAAATCCCACTGCAGTTGATGCTAGCTTTAAACTTCCTCGTTTAAACATTCCGAGTTTCAATGGTAAATATACTAATTGGCTTAATTTTAAAGATCTGTACATGGCGACAGTTCATACCAATCAGTCATTAGCGAAAATTCAGAAATTCCAATATTTGATAGGTTTTTTACCAGACGAACCAGCTTCTATTATTATGCACATTCTGATTTCCGAAACTACATATGATGAGGCTTGGGACAAACTGATGAATCGTTAAGATAGAAAAAATCAAATTGTAATGTCGCTTATCAGAACATTTCTTGAGCAACCCAAAATTACTAGCGCTGATTCTGTTAATCTAAGAAAACTATCTGATACATCTGATGAAGTTATCCGTGGATTAAAATCTCTTAGCGAAACGGCTTCGTCTAGAGATGTTTGGCTAATTTATTTTTTGCTGGAAAAGGTCGATCCGGAAACGCGCCATTTATGGTCACAAAAAAATGGTGAAGATAAATTTCCTACCTTAGAATGTTTTTTGGAATTCTTAAACTCAAAATGTGTTTCACTTGAAATGGTAAACACTCATAATACTGAAAAGCGAGTATCACATAAAAATCAGTGCTCTGTTTCGAAGAATGTTTCACATAATAATAAACATTCTGTTCTAAAATGTCAGCATTGCAATGGTTCTCATATTTTATCTATTATTAAAGATTATTTATTATTAAAGTGTTATAAATTTAAAGGTGCAGATATTACGACTAGGAAAAATATCATTCGGAAGAATTTATTATGCTTCAATTGTTTCGGAAATCATCAATTAAAATTTTGTTCATCGCAGACTTTGTGTTCTATTTGCAAAGCAAAACACCATACTTTACTGCATGAAGATATTAAAAGTAATAACGTAGTTGTGTCAAATTCATCTCCATCTGATGAACAAATTTCTAATTCAGACGAACAAAATAATATTTCGAGTTTTTCTATTCAGGGTCAGAGTACTTCATTTTTACCAACGGCGGCAGTAATAATTTACGATTCTGCTGGTCAATTCATCAGTGAATCATTTATTCGACACTTACGTATACGCAGACAAAATGCCCGTATTTGCGTAAAGGGACTTGGTGATTCTGAAGCAGCTTTGACTCGTGGTTATGTAAATGTAAAATAGTTTCCGAAATCTGAGTTGAAAAAAAAATGGTGTTTTAATACAAGCATATATTCTTAAAAAATTGACTTCGCATTTGCCTTCAGTAAAGATTGACAGCAATTATTTGAATTCAATTAATCTTGCAGATCCCAATTTCAGTACGTCGAAGCAAATATACATGATAATTGGAACTGACTATTTCTTTTCTCTGCTTCAGCCGTGGCAGATTGTTGGCTATAAAAATGTAATTGCGCAAAATACTATTTTTGGTTGGGTTGTATCGGGCAGAATTAAAACAGAAGGGAATACTCCGCATCCCATTAGTGTTAATCGCATTAGTTTACATATTGAGGATAACGTCGATGCAACACTTTAGCGTTTTTGGGAGTTGGAAGAATTAACGTTCCAAAATCAGAAGTCAACGGTTGAAGAAGAGTTTTGTGAGAATCATTTTAAAGAACATTATCGAGTAAACGAAAACTGCAGATTTGTTGTCCGACTGCCAATTTTCAGTAATGCTGAAGAGTTAGGCGACTCCAAACCTTTGGCTATTTCCTCGTCTTCTATCCATGGAAAGAAAATTTGATCTAGATAAAGAACTAGGTAGGCAATACAAGGAGTTTATGCAAGAATACGAAACTTTAAATCATATGGTTCCAGTTGTTCAGACTGAAGAAAATAATCAAGTATATTATCTACCGCATCATGCTGTTCTTAAACCGAGTAGCTCTACTACTAAGCTTCGTGTAGTATTTGACGGATCATGTAAACCTAAAAATTCAGTTTCTTTGAACTCTGTTTTAGGGGTAGGTGCAACACTACAACGAGATATATTTTCCATATTGCTCAACTTTCGTATACATAAAATAGCTTTTTCTGCTGACATAGAAAAAATGTACCGCCAGATTTTAGTAGATAAAGAGGATCAACATTTACAAAGAATTGTTTGGAGAGAATCTGTTAATTCAAAAATGCAGACATATAAATTATGTACAGTTACTTACGGCACTGCATCTGCACCATTTTTAGCAACACGCTGTTTGTGGCAAATTGCTTTGGATGCAGAACAGGATCATCCTCATGTATCTTCCGTTCTTAAAAATGATTTCTATGTAGATGATTGTTTATCTGGAGCAAACAGTTTAGAGGAAGCAGTTGACCTATGTTCCAAGCTTTCGCAGCTATTATAGAAACGTGGATTCAATTTAAGGAAATGGAGATCAAACTGCTCTAAGCTTCTCGAAAATTTATCCATTGATAATCATGAAGAAGGTGACCTGGAAGTTCACTCAGATGAATGTGCCAAGACTTTAGGGCTGTTTTGGAACTCTACAGAAGACGTACTTTTATTTAACATTTCTATGGATTTTGGGACTGAAATTACTAAAAGAAGGTTCATTTCTCAATCTTCTAAAATCTTTGATCCTCTTGGCTTGCTATCACCATGTATAGTCAAGTTGAAAATGTTTTATCAACAGTTGTGGTTTTTAAAACTTGATTGGGATGCACCACTGCCTAAATATTGGGAAGAGAAGTTGCAGCGACTTCAAGATCTTAAGGCTCTCAAAAATGTTAAAATTTCGAGGTGGCTTCAAACTACGTCTAGCCACATCTATCTGCATGGTTTTTGTGACGCGTCAGAATCTGCTTACGCTGCTGTTATCTACTGTGTTCAACCAACATCTTACGACAGAAATGAAGTCAATTTGGTGGTTGCTAAAACCAAAGTTGCTCCCATTAAACAAGTGTCCATACCTAGACTGGAACTCCTAGGTGCATTGCTCCTTGCCAGATTAATCAAAGCTGTCCGTAAAGCCTTCTCCAGCACTGAAATTTTCTTTCACGCTTGGTCTGACTCTAAGGTTGTTCTCTGTTGGTTAGCAACTCATCCTCGAAAATGGAAGCCTTTTGTGGCAAACAGGACTTCGGAAATATTAGATGCTATTCCCTATCAACAGTGGAGCTATATTTCGTCGAAACAGAATCCTGCCGATCTTCCTTCTAGAGGAATCGATCCTAAACTTCTACCGAGCATATCCCTATGGTGGCATGGGCCATCATTCTTAGCATTAGACAGTTCAAAGTGGCCTCTACAATGTTTTGTCAGTAATGAGACCAACAGTGATGCAACTGTCTTAGCTGAACAAAGGACAAAATCAATTTCTTGTACAACAGCTTATTTGACTAATGACACTCTGGACAATTTATTTCAGAACTGCTCTTCTTTATCTAAAATAGTTAATGTAATTTCTTTTTGCTTAAGATTTATTTCTAGGTGCAAAGAACGAGTCTTTGGTTCTGAAGATAATAAGTTAAAAAATACCTTCATCTAATGAAAGGCAAGAAGCTATGAAGTTGATTATTAAATGGATCCAGTTTGTGCACTTCCATAAAGATATAAAGGATCTCAAAAGTAATTCATCCTAAAGTCCTAAAAGTGTTTTAAGCTCACTTTTTCCTTTTCTAGATGATGTTGGTGTTTTACGGGTGAGAGGTCGGCTACAAAATTCTGACTTATCATTCAATGCTAAACATCCCATAATTATCCCAGGTCAACACAGAATTGCCTTGTTACTTGTTAAACAGTATCATGTAACTTATATGCATGCAGAGCCCAGTTTACTAGCTAACATTTTAAAGCGAAACTATTGGATTGTAAATGGTAAGAAACTTATTCAGTCTTTTATCCATAAATGTATTGTTTGTCACAGATATAAATTATCATATAATAATTAATTAATGGGAAACTTAACAAAACAAATATTAACACTTGAGAGACCATTTTTTAGCACAGATATTGATTATGCCGGTCCTGTAATTTTGAAATGTTACAAAGGTCGTTGCTTTAAGACCACTAAAGGTTATATAGCTTTGTTTGTATGTCTAGCTACCAAAGCTTACCATATTGAGGTAGTTAGCGACTTAACTGCAGATTCTTTCATTGCTGCTCTTAGGCGATTTGTATCAAGGCGTGGTACACCTCGATACTTATTTTCGGTTAATGGTACGAACTCTGTTGGCTCAAAAAGAAAATTGTCCGAATTGCAAACTCTGCTACTTTCACTTAAAAGCAATGAATTGATTTTAAATTATTTGGCTGAAAATACTATGGAATGGAAAATGATTCCACCTGCTTCTCCCCACTTTGGTGGTTTGTGGGAGTCAGGGATCAAGTCCATGAAATTTCATTTGAAAAGAATGATAGGAGAGACAAAGTTAACATTTGAAGAATTAACTACTTTACTAACTCAAATTGAAGCTGTGTTAAATTCACGCCCCTTATCTAAAACTAATCACAATGATGTAGGTAATTTAGATGCTTTGACTCCATCACATTTTTTAACTGGGGATGTTATTACTAGCATCCCAGAACAGGATTTTTCTAATATTCCCAAACCCACTTTATTAAAACGATGGGAATTATTACAGCAAATAAAACAAGGCTTTTGGAAGAGATATTATAAGAAGTATTTAAATTCCTTACAACAAAGATACAAATGGAAGGAACAACTTCCAAATTTGTCTGTAGATGATATTGTATTAATTAAGGAGGACAACATGCCTCCTGGTGTTTGGCCTTTAGGTCGCATTGTTGAAATCCATCCAGGAAAGGATGGCAATGTTAGAGTTGTTAAAGAAGAAACTGTTAATGGTTATTTTAAAAGACCTGTAGTAAAACTTTTACCATTGTCATTGCATAGGGAATGATCTATTGTTAATGCAATGGCAAGGGTGGGAGTTAATGTTGGATGTATATTTAATATTTGCATTTCTTTTTTCTTTGTATATTTTATTTTTTCACTGCTTAATTTATGTTATGATTTACAATAATCTTGTTACTGGCAACATGCTTTATTTTACTATTAAGTTTGTGTGAATGGCAACAGTTGTTCATGTTTATGTTCCAGTAGATTAGCGTTCTTAGCCGCACTACGTTGCAGGCAATTTTTCTCTTAAATATTTCATATTTTAGGAAAGCAATAAAGTTTATTATACAAAGCTGATGCTTTTTAGTTCAAGGCAACTAAAATGAGTCCCTGCTCTACGCGTAGTATTCTGATTTCTGTATATCTGTCTGGAGTGTACGAGGAGACTGCACGTCGCTTGCTTGTATTCAATATCGGCGTAGGGGTTCTGTACCTGGTGTAATGGTTCGGGTAGCCCTTCGGTACACGACACGCACATCTCTAGTTCGGATCGAAGGTAATTTGAATGCAGATTTGTACATTATTGATATCTTACGTCCAGTGGTTGGATCCTATCATCGAGGCCTGCCAAACGCCATCTTCCAACAAGATAATGCACGACCACATGTTGCAAGTCGTTGTTCTGACCTTCTTCGATACACAGGGAATTCGATTTCTGTCTGGCTTGCACGGTCTCCAGATCTGCCACCGATTGAAAACATCTGGTCATGGGTTGCTGAGAGATTGGATCGCCACCCTTCTCCAGTTATTACGGTTAAAGAAGTGTGGCATAGACTTGAATTAGCATGGAATGAGTGCCTCGTGTCTGTCATCCAACCCCAGTTCAACTCCATGCCTAACCAGGCAAGGGCCGTTTTAGATGCCAATGGTCGCAGTTGTTTCTACTAATTTCGAAACTCTGTTAACCTCCAAACTGCTTACAAATTTAATCATTTTTTCCTTCATGCCATACGGTTTACATACAATAAATATTTCTTTTGTATTTCCTTTCCTTCATGGTGTTGCAATTTTAATGGCCAGGAGTGTAGTATGCAAATTGGTTCATATGTTGCATTTTATAAAGACGTGCTTACTGTGGCGACACACTGCCTTTCTGTGGCAACCCTAAAGAATTCGTCTGTCACGAGGATCACGTGCCCAGATGATGCATCATTACGTCTACGTCTGCTTTTCTGTTTGATAGTTAGTTGCACTTAAGATTTTATAGAATTAGAAATGTCGTGAAAATAAATGTTGGTGTTTTTAAAAAGTGTCGACTCAGATTTTCGAACCTATGATTTACTTGTTAAGCAACAAATTTGGCGAGCCTGCCAGGATGAATGTCACAGGGTGACATTATCGATTTCGACACTTGATAATTTACGAAAATAAGAGAAGTTCCTAGGTGCAAACATGGATGATTTAGAAACAGTAAAACAGAAGCGGAAAGCAATTAGGAGTGCATTTACGAAAACAGCTAATAAGTTAGATGAACTGATACGATCAGATTCTCCGGATTTGGACGATTTAAAAATTTATTTAGATCAAATTTCAGAGAAGTATAAAACTTTACGAAATACGGATGACTCTTTTTTGGAACTTCTACAGAAAAAAGGCTGTACTGAAGAAGAATACGAAAGAGAATTTAGTGCAGCTCAAGAATATTACGATAAATTATCTACGTTGAAAGTAAAAGCCAACAGGAAAAAGGATAAGTGTTCACAGCCTTCTACTGGGTCAACGAATAGCGGTTCTTCATCAGGAATAGTTACAACCTCAAAACAGAAATTGCCAGAGATCGAACTGGTGAAGTTCGATGGAGACTCCCGAAAGTGGTTGACGTTTTGGACAAGGTTTAGTAAAATACATGAAGATACTCGCATCGACAAGAGAGACAAGTTTCATTATCTACTACAATCTACGAAACCTGAGATTGCGCCTAGAGCAACAGTGGAGAGTTTTCCTGCTACGGAAGAAAATTACGAAAAAGCCGTGGAGTATCTCAAAGAACGATTTGGAAACGAAAATGTTTTAATTCAAATTTATGTTAGAGAGCTATTAAAACTGGTAATCAATGACAAACAAAAGATAGACTTATTAACTCTTTATGACAAGTTGCAAACTCAACTACGCGCATTGGAAACACTCGGTTTAACTAAAGATAAATTTGCAGTTGTTTTATTTCCTTTAGTGGAATCAGCACTTCCTGCAGATTTAATACAAATTTGGGAAAGACAACAAGGTATGTCTCCTGAAACAACAGGTAAGAGTGATTTAGAGTCATTAATTGATTTTCTAAAAAGGGAAGTAGAAACTGAATTTAGAGTTAAACTTACCCGTGATGTTTTGGGTTCTGATAAAGTAAGTAATAAGAAAAATAAGTTTTTTGATATAAAACCTGTTGTTCCAACTGCATGTGAACTAATTAATGCAAATAGTAGTAAGTGTAATGATAATTTTCAAAAGTATAAAAAGTCTGATACTTGTATTTTTTGTGAAAAATCCCATTTGTCTGAAAGTTGTAAAGATGCTTCTTTAATGAGTTTAGAATGAAAGACAGATATTATTAAGAAAAAGAATGTTTGTTTTGTGTGCCTTAAGAAAACCCATAGAGCAAATCAGTGCACAGCTAAACATAGGTGTACCTTATGTAAAAATCGACATTTTGTGATTATGTGCCCTGATTTGCCTTCTAACAAAACAAAAAGTGTCACAAAGTTAGGGAATGAAGAAAACAAAACAGGCATTCTTAATAACTATGTTAAGGTATCAGATGTATATCTTCAAACTTTAATTGTAAAAATTCAGAATGGTTCTAAAGAAATGTTTGTACGAGCAATTTATGATAGTGGTTCTATGAAATCATATTTATGTAATGATGTTGCTCAAAGGTTAAATTGTAAGTGTATTGGTGAATCAAAAATTAAGCAATTTCTTTTTGGTGGAGTTGAGACTTCAGAAAATGTATATAAAAACTATGTTATTGAAGTAAGAAATATATATAGTAAATATAAGTGTAAATTAGAGGTACTTGGTAAAAACAAAATTTGTTCTGAAATTAAGCAACTCCCATCTGGTTCCTGGTTACGCGAACTTAAGTCACATGGTATCAAATTAAGTGATATAGAAAATGGTACATATAAGGTAGATAAAGAGATAAAATTACTAATTGGTGCGGATTTTGCTGGTAAGTTGCTAACTGGAAAAATTGTTCCCCTTACGTGCGGCGTCAGCGCGGTGCATACGCAATTAGGCTGGACTGTTATGGGTAAATTTACTGGCATTGAGCCAACTACGATAAATACTGCATCCCTCCTAATTTCTTCTCTGTTAGTGAAGGGTCAATGTATAAGTGATCTCTGGAAGTTAGATGTTTTGGGTATTGGTGAACCTTCCGTAAGTAAAACTATAACTCAGTTACAGGAGGATACGCAAAAATATTTTGAAGAGACTCTTACGGTAAATTCAGAGGGAAGGTACGAAGTAGCATTACCTTGGGTGTTGGATAGCTCGCTTTTACCCGAAAACAAAGTGATAGCAGAAAAATGTCTTGTAAGTACTAAAAGGAAATTAATGACTACGGGAAATTTTGACGCTTACGGAGACATTTTCCAGAACTGGTTAGCACTCAGGATAATTGAAAAAGTACCGGATAAGAATAAATATAAGGGTGTACATTATTTACTTCATAGAGCAGTTGTTAAAGAAAATAGTAGCACGAGTATAAGACCGGTGTTTAATGCAAGTTCTCATTCGCCTGGTTACCCATCATTGAACGATTGTTTATCTACTGGACCAAATTTAATAGAAATTATACCTTCGATTCTTAATCGGTTTCGCAAGAATTACGTTGGTGTCACTTCAGATATAGAAAAAGCGTTCTTGCAAATATCTATAAGGGAAAAAGATCGAGACATTTTGAGATTTATGTGGTTCAGTAGGGATAATCAAGAACAAGTTGAACTGTATCGGCATGGAAGGGTAGTTTTTGGTATTACGTGTAGTCCGTATTTATTGGCCGCTACAATACAATATCATTTGAGTGTAGTTCCCGAAAGCTTAAGTCATACAGCGGAGATTTTGAAAACATCCTTTTACGTAGATAACTGTGTGGCTAGTATGGATTCAGAAATAGAAATGAGAAAGTTTGTAAATGAATCACAAATAATTATGGCTTCGGGTCACTTTAATTTAAGATTCTCGAAATCCAATATAAGAAGTGTTGTGCCAGAGGAAGATTCCTCCACGGAAGGAGATGTGTCTGTTTTGGGCCTTGTATGGCATACAGTTACAGATACCTTATCTTGCAAAATAAGTCAAGATATAAAATTGGATGACCCAGTTACTAAAAGACTAGTTTTAGCAGTAGCTCATCAGGTGTTTGACGTTATAGGGTATACGGCTCCTGTAATGTTGATTCCAAAACTAATTTTACAGGAAACTTGGAATTTAAGGCTTAAATGGGACGATGTTCTTCCCGATGAATTAACCAAAAAGTTTAAGTTTTGGCTTAAAAAGTTGTACTTGCTATCCAGTATCCAAATACCTAGATGGGTAGGTCTCAAATCTATTAATGAAGCTGTGAGTATACATCTCTTTTGTGACAGTAGTAAAAGTGCGTATGGTGCATGCGTCTTTTTAAGAGTACAGAGTGGCAAAAAGGTGAAGGTTAGTTTGATACACGCAAGATCGAGAGTAGCTCCTTTAAAACCTATTACGATTCCTCGATTAGAACTTCTTGCTTGCAATATTGGTTCTAGGTTATTGTCTTCAGTTATTAATGATATTGGCCTACATGAAGTTCGTATTCATTGTTGGACTGACTCCTCGACGGCTTTAAATTGGATACGGCGAAATCAACGTTGGGGAGCATTCGTTTTTAATCGTGTACAGAAAATCAGGTCGTTGACCTCCCCCACTGTATGGCGACATGTCCCTGGTAGTCTCAATCCTGCTGACCTACTTTCTAGAGGTTGTTATGCAGATCAATTAATAGAACGAAAATGGTGGGAGGGACCTGATTGGTTACGGGAAGATGAGGCAAATTGGCCTAAATCTAATGATGAACCAGATGAGGATTTGGTTAATTCAGAAATACGTAAGACAGTTATTGTTACGTTGGCAAAGAGTGATAATTGTATTGGGTGGTACTATAAGTATTTCTCATCATTTAAGAAAATTGTAAGAATGTTATCATGGATATTCAGATTTTATAATAATGTACGTAAGAATAATAATAACAACCATTCTAAGGATTTGACTGTATCTGAAATAGAAAGGGGAGAAATAGCTTTAATGTTATTAATACAAAAAGAGTCGTTTAATGGTGAAACAGATGATAAGCTAAGACGACTCAGACCATTTGTCGATAGCCAGGGTCTAATAAGAGCTAAGTATAATGTTGCTTATCGTGACGACTCTAGCAGCTTTAAGTTCCCCATCATATTACCTTCTGAGCATCCAGTAGTCAAATTATTGATATTAAGTGCACACAAAGATTTGTTGCATGCAGGTACTACATTATTGATGTCGCATTTAAGAGAAAGATACTGGATCTTAAAATCACGTAAAACTATAAGGAACTGTATAAGAAAATGTGTAACATGTCAGAGATTTAAGGCCAAAAAAGGTGAGACAGTCCCAGGCGTTTTACCAAATGATAGGATTCGTGATTCAGCCATTTTTGAAATCGTAGGGTGTGATCTTGCCGGACCCTTGCATTTAAAGGATGGACGAAAATCGTATATTGTGCTCTTCACCTGTGCGTTTTATCGTGCTATCCATATGGAACTGGTTACCTTGTAGGGTTTATATTTATTTTAACTAACATTTATTTTAAGTTTAAACTATCTTTCCTGTCAAGCCTTACTTTCCCCTGGAACTGCCAATGCCAGAATATGTAAATTTTAGTAGAACGCGCAAGGATTCAAATTATCAGCGGAAGTATTATGATTTAAATAGGAAGGAAACAAGTTCGGAGTGTGATATTCTTACTTCACGAGCGCGGAGGTAGTTAGCGAGAAATTGAAGAACCCCGCGTTTCGGCCTATGTGCTTGGCGGGAAGTAGTGTTAATCGTTCAAGTGAGCTTCAAGTCTGCTTGCTGAATTAGCAGCGGTATTGTAAAACGCGGTGAGTTAGTTGTTTTAGAGAGCCTCGTAGTTAGAGTCTTGTCTTTAGTTTCTTTTCAGGTTATTATTTTTATTTGACTGCCGAGTTGGCACAGTCTGTGAGCGTCAAGAGCACGCAATTGTAATTTTTACGTTGAATAAAAAGGGACTTAAACCCTTTACAAGACTCTGTGTTTTATCCTGTTTTCACAGTCACCCCCTTGGTTGCGTGCAAGTTGGAGGCGCGCAACGTTACAACCTCATTAACAACTGAATCATTTTTCCAAGCTTTAAGGCGTTTTATCGCACGTCGTGGACGCCCTACCACCATATATTCCGATAATGGAAAAATTTTGTGGGTGCAGAGAGAGTTCTGCAAACCATTGACTGGGACAGCCTCTGCTCTAAGGCTGCTGAAAAGAGAATACAATGGAAATTTAATCCTCCATCCGCCGCTTGGTGGGGTGGATGGTGGGAGCGTTTAATACAAATTGTAAAACAAATATTAAGAAAAATTTTAGGTCGTGCTTCTCTTGGTTATGAAGAGTTACTCACTGTCTTGTGTGATTGTGAAAGAATTGTCAACTCAAGACCACTTACGTACGTGTCTGACGATATTGAAGATCCCTTGCCTTTAACTCCAGAAAAATTTCTGCATGAAACTCTACAGTCGGGTGTACCTGATATTGACAATGTGGACAAAGAAAAATTGAGTAGAAGAGCGAAGTATCTCCAGAGAATGAGAGAATTGTTAAGAGTGAGATTTCGCTCTGAGTATCTAGGGCAGTTAAGACAGCAGTCTACCAGAAATTACAAAAATAAACCTCTCTCTGTAGGAGAAATTGTCTTGCTGGAGGATCAAAATAAAAACCGTGCATATTGGAATTTAGCTCGCGTTATTCGAGTGATCCCTGGTCGAGATGGCAACATAAGAGTTGCTCTTGTAAAAAGTAATAATTCAGAGTTCTTGAGACCAATACAGAGATTGTTTAGACTGGAACTGGATAATATAATAGATAATACTCAAAATGAGCAAGTTCCTTTCACCACCAGTAGTGGTAGAGTTGTAAAATCACGAATAATGTAATTTATGTCTTTGACAGTTATTATGATTAATTTTTGTGCTATTATTGTTGTATTATTCCTCAGTATTAATTTTGTTTTCAAGTAATATGATTTAAGTATTAAGTAATTTTCTTTGTTATATAACCATCATTTATATTGATGTAAGTTTTATGTTTTGAGTGTATAGCCATCCACTCAAAAGTTGGGAGAATTGTGGCGACACACTGCCTTTCTGTGGCAACCCTAAAGAATTCGTCTGTCACGAGGATCACGTGCCCAGATGATGCATCATTACGTCTACGTCTGCTTTTCTGTTTGATAGTTAGTTGCACTTAAGATTTTGTAGAATTAGAAATGTCGTGAAAATAAATGTTGGTGTTTTTAAAAAGTGTCGACTCAGATTTTCGAACCTATGATTTACTTGTTAAGCAACACTTACATTTGTTCAGCTGAAAAGCAGAAAGAAGCTGTTTTTGTAATTTGTTGAAGGTGTTGATAATAGAGTTCGAAAGGAAGACCCTAAAATTTATCAAAATCATCAGTATTAATATTTCAAGCTAAGGAAACTAAGATCGGAGCGTTCTTTTTACAAGCGAATAGTTTTTAGTGTTATAAATCTCTCACAACACCATCAGTACATTATCCACTGCCCACTGTTCTCACAAAAAAGCTTTTCACGCAGTTTTGAGAGTTCTGTGCTAGTTTTCAATCATATTTCTGGCCTGGGATAGAAACGCTCAAATATGGATAAGTTCAACAACAACAAAAATCAAAAAATCCCTAAGCAATGAACTGGATGTCATTCGAATCGGTGACATTGTGTTGTAGCAGTGATTCCAAGTATGCAAAGCATTAATTCACAATTTTGTACACAGTTTTAACTACTGTTTGAATTTCAAAATCAAGCAGTGGTTTTGCCCAACCTAAATTATGACAAATCATCATCGAGCTATAGGTATGATTTTATGATGGCGGAAAGTAGAGCGATAAGATCGGCTAGATGAATTCGGTAAAATCGTTTATTTGCGTAGGTCTTATGTTGAACCTGACTCTCTGTATGTTGGGTTATTTTACACTCATGTCCATAAATTAAGGATAATTCGGAGTCACGCGGAAATCGAACTCTAAAATAAATATATCACCTATAAAATCACTACACACATCTTCAAGAATCATATGCAAATTTCAGGAAGTAACCAGATGACACCGATGGTACGTCACAATGACGAGAGTGTAAGAGAGTGATATATAAGGAATACAGGCGAAGAAGTAAAATTGTTCGCAGGCACTTTATAAGCATTTCAGAGTCACAACCGAATAGTTATGACACAAAGGACGCATTTGGATGATTTTTTACGTGGTAGAATTATCGGCCTGGAATTATCGGTCTGGAATGTGAGCGTACCCAACTGGAAGTATCAGACGAACTTGGAATTTCCCAGAGTGTCATCTCCAGGCTTTGGCAACGATTCCAAGATTAAGATGATGGTAATGTGAGTAGACGTTACAGTACAGGTCGCCCAAGAGTTACAACGCCGAATGAGGACCGGTATTTGGCAGTTACTGCCAAAAGAAACAGGCGGAGCACAGCCTCAGACCTGTCTCGTCAACTCTCTTCAACCACTCGTACGACAATTTCAAGGCAGACCGTGTACAGACGCTTAGCGCAGATTGGTCTGTATGCTCGTAGACCTATCAGATGCATTCCACGTACCGCAACTCAATGTCGCCTGCGGTTAGCCTGGAGTAGAGAGCATGCGTTATGGACACCGCAACAGTGGGCTTGTGTGATGTTTTCAGACGAGTCCAGATTAAGCTTACAATCTGATTCTCGCCGGACTTTCATATGGAGAGCTCCAGGTACCCGTTGCCACCAAGAAAACATTATTGAACGACACCGCTACGGTAGTGCAGGAGTGCTCGTTTGGGGTGGAATTATTCTGTGTTCCAGAACTGACCTGCATGTTCAAATTGGAACCTTGACAAGCCAAATCTATCGGGACGTCATTCTGGAACAACATGTACGTTTGTTTCGGGGCGCCAATGGCGCACAATTTGTGTTTATTGATGACAACGCTCGTCCTCACGGTGCAAACATCGTAAGCGAATGCTTTCAATCGGAGGATATCACCCGTATGGACCATTCTCACCGGACTTGAATCCAGTAGAGCACATGTGGGACATGCTTGGCCGATGAGTTGCAGCCCGTCAACCTCCTCCTACATGTCTACCGGAACTTCGGAGAGCATTGCTTTTTGTGTGGTGTAATATCCCCCAAGATCAGATCGCTAATTTGATACTCAGCATGCCTATGCGTTGTTCGGACTGTATTGCATCGTCTGGGAGACATGCAATGTATTAACAATCATACCAACCCATGTAATATTGGTTTTTTGTAAATAGGTTTTTTTTTGTAATTTGCTCCAGGGAGAAAAAATCGCTAATTTTTTTAATAATATCAAACATATAACATCTTTTTTTGCTCTTTACCTTTTGTTTAATAAATAAGCTTTACAAATAAGTCAAATTTGTTTTGCTTATAACTCTTCCTTTGCCTGATTTTACATTATCCTTAATTTATGGACATGAGTGTAGTTTGCTCAAGGAATAAATTATTGTTGCAAGCAATCAGCAACTATATCCGGACATACATATCGATCTCGTAATCTTCATACAAGGGCGAGACAAGTTTTGCGTTACCTGAAGCCTTTGTGATAAAAAAACGAATTTCTGCTTGAATCTGCTAGAATCGAATTCATATTACCGTATAACCTTATAATTTCTTTCACTTAAAAAAGATGTATTTATTCAGCAAAAGCTACTTAATGTGTGTTTGTACTTTGCAATCCATTGGGTTAAAGCAAGCAGACCTTTCAACTCTGGAAATACTGACATTAGAAATGCTATCAATTCATTTAATACGAGGAGCGCCAGATGTAAAGTGCGCGATAGAGTTTAACTGGCGTTACTACCATGGTCAAGCACTCAGTACGTTTAATGAAAAAAGGCAAACGTGTTATATATGTATCATGTAAAATTCCTTTCCTCGATCCTACAACAAAAATATTTGATTACTGAATAAGTTGTAAATAATTCTCAATCACATGCAGAATATCTGTTGTTAGCCTCTGGACGTTTAAGTGAAAAGAAAGGCTGTAAACCCTAAAATTTAACTTGGTGTGATGACGTTTCAATGACAAAGTCTTACGCATCCATCTTTAATACCAAATGTGTGTCTAAAGCAGGTTGGGATAAAAGACCTACTTTGGTATTTTTAATATTTTTACATCTCTAATGTTTTATTGGACTCGTCGGTGCACAAGATTTCGGAATTCTGAAATTTACAGTACTGTGTAGCATAATTATAAGGACAATTTGAACATGAATTACACTCGCTATATTAAGAAAATACAATTCAACATACCAAAAAATTTATTATAGCTCGAAATTTCTGAAGTATTTCTGTACACCAAATGTTCCTATATAAATATCATCTAAACATACGAAAGCAAATTCGAATCCTTGAAAAGCTTCATTGGTGAAGTGCTGAAATGTTTGGGCAACGTGTGAGAAGTGAGAAAGCGTAAAAAAGGCCTTAGAAATTAGTCGTTATCGCCGTTTTAGAAACGTTATCTAGTTAGATGGGCAAGATAACACTGGGTTAAATCAATTTTAGAAAAATATTTTGAGTGCAAATTTTGCATAAAAGTCTTCATAAATTTTTTGCATTTTTTTTAATCGTGACTTTTTCCCTGTACCGTTGTAGATGGCTGTAGTTTCCTGTTATATGATTACGCCTTGATTTCAAAAGATCATGAATGCAGTTTTCTTTCGACCGAAATAGTCTTAGATTTGCTAGCAACAGAACTGGGTTTGAAAAGAAAAATAAATCGTTATTACCGATGATTTGTTCCAGTAAATTCAGCCTCGTTTCGTGGTACTTTTGGAACTTAAATATTCAATAAAAACAATCGAATTTCGATTTTGAATACATATATATTATTATTTTCTAATTATTTATGATGAAATAAAACGAAAAACTCAAATGACTTTATTTTCCCTTCAGACGCCAACAAGATTCGTATTATTATGGAGTTATAATAGCTCGAGGAATTTCAAAAAATTAGTAATTCAACCATAAAATATAATTAAGAAACGCTTTCGAAAATATATAAATCTATGCATGCATTTTAAAATTTTCTTATGTTACTCGAATCGAATCGAAATCTTATCAGCCTTGGTTTGCAAATAACTTCTTAGGGAATAAGAGATACGCCACATTAAGAATAAGAATCATTTATCATTTAACATCATAAGTTGTAGCTTCCAGCTGTTTATATGTCTGTTATAACGACTAACATATTGAATGAGGTAATTCAGAACTGTAGCTCTAACATTTCTGCAAAAATTCTAAGCTGTTATCAGAATTCAGCTGACGATAACTTGAAGTTTTAAACTAAGATGCTGTAAAGTAATTTGGTTATTTTTTATTCTCAAGTCTTGAAAAATGTGCAGAGCCTTCACGGGAATTCTAAATGCGGGTCTCTCGATATGCATCGAGTGTGCTTCCACTTATACCACGATGTCATGCGGAAAGGAGGGAGAAAAATACACTTACTACAGTTACTTTATGCACTCCCCCCTTTTAAAGGGCGATTGCGGAGGAAGGGACCCAACCGCCAGATTTTGGTGGTGAGGAATTATCGTGCCCCGCGTTTTCAGCACGGGGTCCACTTTAGAGTCATTCGGTTCTTTAATGCTGGAGACGGGAAAATTGTGTAATGTTCTCGCCGGGATTCGAGCTATGGACGCGTCGAGTGTGCTTCCAGTTAAACCACGAAGGCATATGGAAAGGAGGGAGAAAATACCTTATGGTGCAAACTGAAACATCTTGGAGATAAATGCTCATTCAAGGTTACCTTTAGCTCTTTGGATTGTAGAGCTTTTAGTGCTTTCCTGTATTTAAGGATGTGGCAGACTTGAGAAAATCTGTATACATAAACACAAGCTTAATTATTTGTAGATATAAGATTCTCTCAGTTTCTGCTTGAAAAATTCAGTTGAAGTTTAGTACTTGAATACATATTCATAAGCTCTTCCGTTCGCAAAGGAGAAGTAGGATCTTTTGCGTAGGAGTTATGATTTATAAAAGTAAACTTTTCATTCAGTAAAATATCAATATATATTAATTGAATAATGTTGTGAATTGTGATTATGCTATTATATTCATATTACTAACTACATCTGTAATCTATAGGCCTAAAACAGTAAAACATTTATTTTAATGGCTAAGATATCAAACCAGGAGTTACTACCTAATTGAATTTTTAAAATGTTGCATATTACAAGTTCTGATTAAACTTTTAGAAGCCCTGAATCATTCTCATGCAGGAGTCAATTCATCAGATTTTCCTTGGCGAAATAAAGAATTAGTGTACAGTTATAAGCGTTTTTGTTTTGACTTAATATTTCTTAAAAACGGCTTGCTCCCATGATGTTAGATTTCAAATTTTGAGTTTACATACAGATAATGTACTTGTGACAGGAATTGCCTCGTCTTACAAAGTCAGTTTTGAGAGTTTAATTACAGCTAATTCAAATGCATCAATAAATAATTATATGTTATTTATCTTTATGTAAATAATCTTGTACACTCTGTATGACGGGCTGAGCTACATACATAGTTGAAAGGTAAACCGCCAACTAATAATCCAGACTTCCTGGGCTCGATACGCGAATCTTTAGCAACAAATACCAGCAGTGTCTTCAGAAAGAACAATCTCTGTTGTTTCTGTGGTCTTTTGATAGAGCCGCCTTTCTTTCATGAAACAAATACAAGGAATTTAGAATTAGATTTTAACATTTTCATCCCTGGAGGTTCGTATTATTCATTGAGCGAAGAAGCCCACCACTAAAGATCTAAAATTAATAATATCTTGGAATAAGTCATCTATAATACCATGCTATTATAAAAAAGCTTCAGATTTTCTTACCTTTTTGTTTTTGACCCCTATTATGTTGTAGGGTTTATATTTATTTTAACTAACATTTATTTTAAGTTTAAACTATCTTTCCTGTCAAGCCTTACTTTCCCCTGGAACTGCCAATGCCAGAATATGTAAATTTTAGTAGAACGCGCAAGCATTCAAATTATCAGCGGAAGTATTCTGATTTAAATAGAAGGAAACAAGTTCGGTGTGATATTCTTACTTAGCGAGCGCGGAGGTAGTTAGCGAGAATTGAAGAACCCCGCGTTGCGGCCTATGTGCTTGGCGGGAAGTAGTGGTAATCGTTCCAGTGAGCTTCAAGTCTGCTGAATTAGCAGCGGTATTGTAAAACGCGGTGAGTTAGTTATTTGAGAGAGCCTCGTAGTTAGAATCTTGTCTTTACCTTCTTTTCAGGTTATTATTTTTATTTGACTGCCAAGTTGGCACAGTCTGTAAGCGTCAAGAGGACGCAATTGTAATTTATTACGTTGAATAAAAAGGGACTTAAACCCTTCAAAAGGCTCTATCTTTTATACAGTTTCACAGTCACCCCCTTGGTTGCGTGCAAGTTGGAGGCGCGCAACGTTATAATGTCTATTTCAGAATTACTGTGCTTGACTGAATATCAGATGTAAAAATATAAAACAAGTTTGGGTTTATTGAATGGAACTTTTCAATGCTTTGAAGGAATCAGATTATTTTCTCTTTTTTAAAGTGAAATATTGTCCTAAAAGACAAAACTCTGGGAGCATTTCGAAATGTAATGAACACGTTAGAAACAAATTAAGTAGCGTTTCAGCTGCCCAGTTTACAAGTATTTATAAATTATATTAATACTTTAAGCAGTATACAACGTCAGAAATACTGTATGTAGAAGGCTATGCTATGATAGAGCTGTTTTTACTCAACTAAAGTTTTTATGAATTCGAATTAAAACTTTGAAGACGACTTTGTGTGTCTAACTGGAAATGGTTTTCAGAAATAAGAAATTAGGCAAAAAATAAAGATGCTTTATTTTGAAAAATGTTTACAAAATTAAAATTCATAAATAATTTTTCTAACCTTTATACAAAATCACCAAAGCAATACTAAAAAAATTCCAATCACTGTTATCTATTTACATGTTACAAAGTCTAAACATGTAATCATTTTTATATCAAATATGTTTAACAAATATGATGGCTATAATGCATCACGTGTAAAATACAAGGATTCTAAAGAAAATGCAATTAATAGCGAAATATGTGATAATTATCATATACAACATTATTAATAAAACTTCGAAGAAAAACATCAATAAATATTTACTCTCTTTTCGATCTAAAAATAACGAAATTAGATGATGGCAATGCTACATGATGTTACTATCCCATCCATAATATACCTCCCAAATTGGTTTTCCAGCTACTTCTTTAGGAGCAACGCAGTCACCTTTCAAGTTCTTGACTCGAGGAAGCTTCTTCAGCCATTCCAACTTCCCATCACACACTATTTTGTTTTCTGCAATGAAAAGGACATATTTTTTCATATACACAGACTTATATATATATATATAGTTAAGAAATTTAAAATTTAGGTTATTAATTATTAATTATCGGCATGCGGAGAAATTATTTAAAGACTCTATAGATGATAATCAAATTAGAAATGGTGGCTAACCAGCTAATTAGAAGAACAGAGATAGAATTTGAAATGAGAAGAAAATAATAAAATAAAGATATAATAATATAAGAACTAGTGGTACTTTTCCGTTTCGCCGGCGCAAACGATAAAGTCGCCAATAATGGTATAACTGATGCCAAACGGAATATCTTTGCTGGTAACCTTTTACCCTTCATTTTCAAAACAAGTCGCAGCCATTTCTTATCAGATTGATTCTTTCTTTCAATACTGACATACAATTACATAGAAGTTTTACAAGATAGCTAAATGTTTTGCCCTAAGACCATTCGCGGTAATTGATTAGGATGCAATAAAACCACTCACTCGAAGGCGAAAATATAGAAAAGGCAAAATCAAGGGTTAAATTCTTCAAATCTAATGACAATGCACTAGCGAAGTAAAGCACTGCCGTTTTGCATAATTTCTGAGTAAGCTATTCATACAAATTGAAATAATTCTTGCATTTAAACTTGTACGTCATAAGATCTCATTTAAAATTTAACTTGAAATTAATGTAGATAATTACTGAGAGAATTAGATTTTTGTAGCGTAGTTTACGTGAGATAAGATCACTTCGGGTCACGTGATATGCACCGGCGAATCAGGATGAAAACCTAAATAATAACTGCGCATTCCTCATTTCAACGCTTAAAATTTTCTCAGGAGTTTCAAAGGGGACAACTGCGAGCATCTTTGCAATTAGCAGATTTAGATGTTCATCAACTAAATGTTCGTGCAGAGCTACGGAATGATACGCCCCTTGATACCGATTATTGCGTGACTTCGATAATGTATTTAACGGCATATCATATACTCTTGAAAGATATAAATTGCTGATCATATATTCTGAAACTATAAATCTAGTCAAATAATCTAATCAATAAAATTATTATTCGCTTTTTTGTTTTACGATTTGGGTAAGTTCAAGTGATAAGAATCCGTGAATATATCAATAGTTTTATTTCATATATACACGAATAAGATAAAAGCCTAAAAAATGCAATTATTTGAGAATGTATTTTGCAGTTACCTATCAGAATAACATCAAACAGATTTTCCCATACTGATAACCATGTCATTTCTGGTAAGGTTTTTAAGTTGTTTTCAGCCAGGAGGACATGTGTCAAGGAAGGCATAAGAAAGAAGAAGTCAAATGGCAATGTCTCGATCTCATTGTCACTAAAATAAGAAATTCATGTTTTATAATTCATATTCTTATTGATTTAAACTGTAATATTATACAGTATATTAGAAGAGAGAAGAGAAATCAACAAACTCAAGTTTTATAATTCATATTTACATTTGTTTTGAACTGTAATATTGCATAGTATAATAGAAGAGAGAAGAGAAAATAACAACTTCCAAGTTTTATAATTCCTATTTGTACTCATTTTAAACTGTAATATTACACAGTGTATTGGAAAAGAGAAGCTATAAAAATTTTATCTCTTTAAAGAGTTACTTAATATGGCCTTTCCAATTAGAAACTTAAAAAAAGAAAATCTAAAAATACACTGTGAAATATTACAGAATACTTTCAATACTGTGTAAAGGACGTTTTTTTAAATATTATATTTGATGTTTTATAATGTTCCCATTGAGAAAATATCTTAGTTAATAAAACATTCATGGTGCATTAATAAGTTAGATTAGACCGTTTCTGACATTTACATGCAAAAGCTGTATGTATATGCTTTCATGATCCAGATACATATTTTAAAACAAACGTCATCGTTTTCTCCATATGACACCATTTATGTCCAAAACGTTTTGTTGCAACTCTCAGGACTACAACGTGCAGGTTACAAATTAAATAATCACAGCAGGGATTATTAATATGAATATTTTAATATGGATATCACACACAAGCGGAAAACGTTACATTCCTTTAACAAGCGCATACATATAACTGAGTGAAAAGGGAATTCCCCAGCTTAGTTCGCAGTTAAAGGAAAAAGAAATAATAATAAAAAATAGTCCAATCAAATGCGGCGCTCCTTCTGTGGACTTCGCACAGCCGTTACTTAATCGTCTGTCTGCAGCAGCCGTCTCCAACACGTTTCATGAGCAGTTTTTCTTCATTTGTTCGCAAAATTTAAGAATTAAGGTTTGAATAATAATGGACCTTGAAATCCTATTTTGATGTGTAATGCATTTTTGAATATCAAGTCGAAATTTGCACAAAATTGTAAAATATGCGGAAAGTTTTGTATTTAAGTTTCTAAGCATCATGAGCTGCTTATTAAATGAAATACATTAATTTACGCGGATCGTGCAAAACTCAAAGTACATTTACAGACCATGTAATATGAAAATTGATTTTAAAAAAATCCTGTAGAAATTTGCAATTGAGGAAAGGCGTCTAGAATCAGCATTTAAAAGAATTAAATTTGTGGCTATCTTCATCAATTTGTTTGTATCAGAAATGTCTGTAGGCTTACGCTTTATTATTTGCATAGCCTGAAATTGTTATTCAAATATTTCAGAGTTGTTCCGAAGCATAAAGATTATACAAAATTGTTACTGACATAACTGATAAGTACTAAATATAAATTTAAATTCTATAATAAAAGTGACTAATTTAGATGTAATTTGGTTGCACAACTAATTTGAATTTACTCCTATATGACTAACGTCCTTTTCATATCGCTCTACAGACATGATTTATTTAATTCATCTCGTACACTATTAAATGCTTAATAAGGCTTCTTGACACTCGACAGAAAGCACTTTTTTTTAAGTAAACATTACTTTATGAGCATTAATGACATACTAGTATTACAAAACAGCTATAGAGCTAGTATAATTCAATGAAATAAGTTTCGTGTGAGTACAGTTTAAAAGGTAAAAAATGAAGGCTCATGTTACATAAGTTAATTACATAATTTGCATAAGCTAATTTCTACTCAAATTATACAAATTAATGTAAAATTCGTCAATGACGTAGCATGCCGCTCACTGTTTTTGCGGTCATATCCTAAATCCAGTTCTCGAACTGCTAAACTACCAAAAGAACTTGATCAATCCTGCATATAGTACTGATTTTGAAGCTAAAGATTTTACACAATATACGAAATATCACTATCTCAGCACAAATGCTTTCATTTTATCTCGTATAAGCAAGATGGAGATTCATTAATAAAACTGAAGACTATTTTTGGCCCTACAGCGCTGCATTCGTAGTGTATATGTTTTATAAAATTAACCCTTTTAAAGGTCACTTCTGCGTTTGTTTTGTAAAACTGAACGAAATTAAAATTTAATTGAATTAAAAATCATTCAATATATACTGAATTATTTGTCTTTATTTTCATATTTAAAACTATATTAGCACTATAATTAAGATTTCAATGGTATATGTATATTTGAAATTTTAATTGATTGGTATTATTTAATTTTGTTATTTTACTGGTAATGGGTATATTTGAGAAATAAATAGCTAACTAAAAGGGATCGATCGTATACTATATCAATACATAATGTTTTACATTTAAATTAATATATTTTCATCCACACGATAAATAATCAGAAGTTTACTTCAATTATGTCTAGATTATTGTTTTTTTTTTATTGTTTTGCATAGATCACTGCTATCAATTATAATTCTAAATTCTCATTTCTGTGATTTACGTTATCAAATGTTTTCTAATATAAAATTTTGAATTTTTGTGGAAAAGAATATATTTTTCTTTTTTAGCATATATGTTTTGAAACGTTTGTAACTATTATGCTCAAAATTGGATTTAAATTTTTTTAAAATAATATATTAAAATGTGTAGATAATAAATAATAAAAATAATATCTAATATAATAAGTAAATAAGTAGTACCAGATAAAAGTTCTAAACTAATCTCCAATTATACACTGCCACCTGCAAAAACTCGTAGCAATATTAACAAATTAAATCAAAAATTTAAACCTAATTCATATTCAAACAAAGCAGTTTTAGATAATTGAAAAGAAAATATACTTTACGTTAGATCAATGGTCTCCAGATGCTCGGCTGGGTATGGAAATAATGATCTGCTCACCTTAATGATTTGATTGTTAGCCATAGATATACTCTTTAATTGTGACAGTGTAGAAAATGCACCTCTTTCGACTTCGATTATATTATTGTCGTCTAAGACGAGTTTACGAACATTAGGAACTTTTCCTTTCAACCATGTACCTTGGATCTTTGGCAGGTTATTGAACTTCATTCTAAACTCTTCAAGTTTGCTAAGGCGTGCCAAAGTGAAATCATCTTTGCTTTTGATCACAGAATGTTTTCCAACGGACAAGTAGTACAAAGTATCATCCAAACCTGTAAACGCAGGCTGTGAGAATTTTAATGTGGAATTCTCAACTGTTAATCCGTTGATATAAGTGTTATGAAACAAATCACTCGGCAATACCTCTGTGATGTATAAACGATGTAAAAGGACTTTAGTCACATAGTATTCGCGCATGATTTTAGAAGCTCTTACGAGACTGGAACTGGAATTGAAATTGGCACATCCGACAAAGAGACCAGATGCCAATTGTCTGCAATAGCATGGTTCCAAATCTTTCTCAGGAGGGCAAACCGTAATAGCGCTAGAAGCAAAAGCAACGAATAACGCAGAAAGAGTAAATACTGGAATTAAAAACATCACCGTTGAACGTACTTAGGACAGTTAACAGTTAACAGCAACTTCACTTCTGAAACCTAAGTGAGCGAATGATCAGGATAGCATTTAGGTTAGCTAGCACTTACTTTCTGTCTGTGCATCACGGATGTGGTTTATCTGATGATGTCAAAATTTCGATTTGTTACAATACAATTTATCGCTTGTAACAAATTTGACGTAGTTGATAAGTTAACTGTGTCTTGAGAAAGGGAAAAGCTGTTTGAAATGACACCTGCTGAGCTTCATTTTAAAATGTTTAGAAAAAAGATTGCCGTTATAGCAGCAGAAATCTGTTCGTATCACTTGTGCTATGAAATATGAAAGCAAGTTCCAATAGTAATGCAATAATAATGCAATTCACAATAATAATGCAATTTCAATAATTCCAAACAAAGATTACCTTAGAAAGTGAGAAGAAAACTAAATAATTAATGTAATTTTGCAGTTACATTAATATTTACAATGCGGCAACACCCAGTAATTATTTAATTCTGTGAAGCTTGTTTTATCAGTTGACGGGCGGTCACACTCAGACTGGATTAGAAGTTCCGGATGTCGGACTGAGATACTGTTACGCAAATGAAGGGCGTCGCAAAAGGGAAATTTATATGCGTTTTCCACATCTGCCGTTTTATTTTTTTAATACAATTATTAGTCAGCGTATGTGCGTTTTCATCATCAATGAGGAATTAATAAACATTGTGTTCCAATTATATTTATAGTGATGAATATTCTCATCGCTCAATGTTATCATCGGTTAATAGTGTAAAAATAGTAATGGAAAAACGTGATGCTATGAAGCAACACATACTATAAGTTCATTTTTGGATTTATGCGAGGCAGGAAAATGCATTAATTTTTTTTCTTCCAGCTTTGAGATGTAAATTAATTATTTTAAATCGTCTCGAAAATTGAAAAATTCAAGTAACTTAGATGTGGAGGAAACCATATTTTTTCAAAGATTATGAATGAAAAGTGATTTAAAAATTATTGCTAAAATGAAAATTTTTCTTTAAGTACTTTTTAAATTTAACAATATTTTAAGATGAATGATAATATACTAAATTATATGAAAGTGTATAATGACGTTAATATATTACAATCCTATAAGAAATAAAAATTTTGCAGGCAAGTACGCAATACGCTCATTTTCAGGAAAACCTTTTTTATATTCTTTACAGTCGTTCAGGCAATCTGTATCTAATAATAATAGAACACTTTTTGTTCTATTTATTATAGAATTATTCTAATCATTATAGAATACTTTGTTAGTGTTTTGTTCTTCTTCTATTTTTATTCAAGACTTTATTTAAAATTAACAAATTATTAATATTTTAATGTGAAGGAGATAAATTTCCTTTACAACATATAGTCTTTGGAAATCAAATATTATTATTCTCGCTTATGAAGAAGCTTGCAAGTTTGCCTAGGTATGAAAAACGCTGATGAAACCTAATTTCCGAACAAGAGTAGATCATTCGAAAAGGAACAGACAATGGAAACATTTGGAAGTTGCATCTTAGGGTAATAAAAAGCAGACGAATTAAACTGACGAAAAAGCAGGCGAACTGACGCACTAAAATATTATGACCATCCCTGCATTTTACAAAGAACACGTCTGGATGATGTAAAGCTCGGGATTAAGTTGGAATGGTTTTTAACTGCCGCTGGAGACGGTAAGGAATCATACATGTCTTCTTCTCCTCCTTAAAACTAGATAACACTGGGCGTAGCACTTACAAGCGTACACTCTTAAATCTTAGAGTGAGTATCCAAAAATACCGTAGAATCGTAGTTACATGATGTGTTTTAGATGTCAACGTTTTGCCCATGGACAAATGTTTTGTAATAATCAACCAACCTGTTTAATCTGTGGCAAAGACCATTTCACGTATACATGTACTCTTCCGAAAATGACAAACCCACTTGTGTCCGATGTGGCAAAAATCACGTGGCTTCTTTTAAACGTTGTGAATTTTATTCTAAAATTCGTAAGAATCGTGCTATTGATCGGAAAGCCCCTACGCCGCCCGAGTTCTGTAACAAAGCTGTTCCATCACAGAAAGTTGTTTCTCCTGTGACTAACATACCGGAATATTCTCCTGAACTCTCACATATGGGAAAACAGCAGCGGAAAAACTGAAGCAAGCACTGTGCTTAGTTGAACTTCTAGACGGCATGGATGATTAATTTTCCATCTCCTTAAGTAAGATGACTGTACTAGTTAAATCTAAACTCGACAGATGGCACTACATTACAGTGACTTTTCCTTATGTCTCGCTTTGCTCTGCTATGTTTGGTTTGTGGCCCCTCCTTCTCCACCTTACTCCGATTTCTCTTCAGAGATTTTCCCACGTCCGGAATTTTATACATCATGTACCTTCGGGCTTTAATTCAAGAACCGCCAAAGTTGCACACTGTAATAGTTCGATATATTTTATACGTCATGTATCTTCGGGCTTTAATTCAAGAATCGCCAAGGTTGCATACTGCAATAGTTCGGTATATTAAAGTATTTAAGTTCTAAGTAAGGAATCGTCATTCGAAGGGTGGTCTTCATGTGTGAAAAGATTGTTTGTTTCAACGTACGTTCCTGCCTCGTGCTTTGACTTTGCTCCATGTCTAACGAGCATCGATCGGTATTCGTTGACCAAACTTATGAGATTCTTCATTAGAATTATGATGAATCTGATCCGGAATCTCATCTAGTTTCAGAGTTTTTTAAGACTGAAAAAGTGGATGATTTACAGCAACAGCTAAGTGAAGGTAAGCCTGTGAACGCAGTGTTACGCAGAACTGAAAAGATTTTCTGGACCCTTGCTGATATGAAAGGACTTTGTAAAGATCAATTCTACAATAGAAATTATCTAAGGGATTTAGAACGATCCGATAGTTTTAGAAGGCACTGGAACTCAAAAGGAGAAAGAAGTCTGTAAAGTCGTAAGTTACTGCCCGCTGTTCTCAATAAGGATCATTACATCGCAATCGACGGATGATGAAGGTTGGATAACACCCGCCAAAACAGCCAAGCTGTATATGGCTTCCGCCACGGAAGCTAAAATTTCTTCTGCTAAGACTCCCACTACTGAAGTAGCAAAAGATTTAAAGACGAAAAATAAATTCTAAGCTCTTTTTACGGTTCCTGCAGCCATCGAGCCAATGGACTGTGCTAGTTGAAGATGAAACCCACGTGACTGGTATGAATACTAAAGAAGAAAAGATGCTGCCCTTTTTTTCCCCCAGACCTGAGGTAAAATGGAGTGAGCTCAGAGGACTGTAAAGAAATTTGTTGGAATTTTGACAAGAGACAAAGCTACCCTGATTTTTGACTCTTCACACAATCGGGCTGGAGAAGAAAGGAGCCCACACTATCAGCCAAACTATCATCAGTGCTCCGATACGCCTCTTAAGGTAGTTATTCGCTGTTTGCCCGACGATTCGCCAGTTGAAGAAATAAAGGCGGAGCTTACTAAGGACGGTTTTCTTGTGATAAATTTTACTCAGTTCACTAGGAAAAAAGAAGGAAACGAGGTCAAGCTACATGTCGTTTTCACCTCTTTTAGGAGGAATGACGAGGGCAGAAACAGCTACAAGAAAAAGACTTTACTCGCTCTACGAGTTACTTTCAGACGTATAGAAGTAACCAAAGCACTATGATGTGCTTTATGTGTGAGAGATTCGGACACGGGCAGACCTTCTGCAACAACGAACCGAGATGTCTCAAGCGTGGGCAATACCATTTAATGGTTAGAGTTTACTTTGAGGTACCCCTTGTACGTATTATTGTGAAATTGTTGTTTCATTTATCGCCAAGTTGTTGTTTCGTTTATCGCCAAGTTTTTGTATCATTTATTGTAAGCTGAGTAGTTGAATGTTATGGAAACCTTATTATGACGAAAGCGTTTGCATTATTTCGAGAAAATTTTGAATCATGACATGTTTTTCAAGGGCTGTGGTGTGTGTTGCTTAGAAGTACATTGCTTGTTTAATTGTTTAGACGGTACAATGGCTGAATGTGGTAGGATTAATTTGAAGTTTCTGTACGATTTGGAACGAAAGGGGGAAAGCTCATTAATTGACTGGTGTGTAAATGAAGGTTTACTTAGCAGCCATTTTATGGACAGTCCGGAACTACGTTTTTGACTCTTATTTTTGTGAATTTATGTGGCGACGCCGATATACGGATTGTAGTTCAGATAATGTTAGCAAGTTTTTGGATGCTGTTAAGGAATTTTGTGTACCACAGAATGAAGACGAACGAATTTCTAAATAAGGTAAGTGGATATTTGCTTTGTGTAGTGCTAAAATACATAACAGGTTTTTCCTTTTATATGTTATTTTATTGTTTGGTTTAAAATGTAATTTATTATGTATTTTTTGTTTGCCTCCACTGTAGAAATGGGTGCTCCTTTGACTTTTTGAGTGAAAATATATCGATGTGTACATGGCCAAACTCAAGGGAGTGCGTAAAGCATAGTTTGTGCAATTCTCTGATGTTTGTTTAAGTGAAAATAGGTCGATGTGTACATGGATAAAGTCAAGAGAGAGCGCAATGCCATTTTTGTGCACTTTGGGATTTTTTTTAAGTGAAAATAGGTCGATGTGTACATGGATACCGAGTTTGCGTAAATCTTTGTCTTGTTATTTTATCTTTGTGTAACGCCGATTTAGCCTAGTTTGTGCAATTTTCTGATGTTTTTTTAAGTGAAACTAGGTGGATGTGTACATGGATAAAGTCAAGGGAGTGTGGAATGCCATTTTTGTGCAATTCTGGGTTTTTTTTAAGTGAAAATAGGTCGAAGTGTACATGGATACCGAGTTTGTGCAATTCTTTGTCTTGTTATTTTGGCTTTGTGTATCGGCAATTTTGGGGCAAAAATCAGCGTTTATGTATTAAGGAAATTCCGTATATTAAGGAAATACAATTCAACATACCAAAAAATTGTTATAGTTCGAAATTTCTGAAGTATTTCTCTACACCAAATGTTCCTATATAAATAGCATCTAAGCAGACAAAAGCAAATTCAAATCCATAAAAAGCTTCATTGGTGAAATGCTGAAAGGTTTAGTGTGTGAGAAGTTCGAAAGCATAAAAAAAGACTTAGAAGTTTGTCGTTACTGTCGTTTCAGAACCGTTATCCAGGTAGATGGTCAAGATAACACTGGATTAAGTCAATTTTAGAAAGCTATTTTCAATGCAAATTTTGCATAGAAGTCGTGCAGATGGGAGAAATAAGTGTTTTTGTGTTTGCCAATTTAACGCAAGATGATGATCAACAAGACGAAATTCGCCGTTTGCTTCAGACACCATATCCGATGGGTTTAACTAGTGGGATTTACTCCATCTGTAAATGGCTAACCTTCATGAATTAAAAATCGTCTTCAAATGGTTAGTTGATTTGGATCTAGCCATCTAAAATATAGAAAGATGAGGTACACTTTAGCAACGAATCCATGTGCAGCATTGTATTTCGGCTCAGGGAAACATTTCAAAGAAAATTTAAAGATATAATTTTACTCACTGAAAAGGCATTTGTTCATTCGGGAATTACAGTAATTACCGTAAAATGAATTAAAGAAATATTTTTTCTGTGATAAATTTTATTTGAATTCAAGGTATGCACATGAAATAATCATATTATTTAATTATAGAAAATTTACAGAATTTTTAAAATTTGGAGTAATTTTCATACAGATTGTATTTTTTACACATTTCGTACATTCTCATGCAAAATGAATGTTTTAAAAAACATTTATATGGTAATAATGTTTTGCATGTCATGGTTCTGCATACTTACGATTTGTTTACAGTATTTAAGACCTGCCATCCTACTCATGAATTCTTCAGTTATTTGTTTAAAAATAATTGAATATTTTCCTACTATTTTTAAAATTATATTGTTTAACTCTCTGAAGGACGGTGGTTACCTACAGTAATCACCTTTTCTATTGAACGTCTTACTCACTCGTGTTAGTGGTTTTCAAGATTGACCGTTTCTGAAGTTCCATTGTAACTCACTAGATCACAATCAAGAAACAAAAGCCAGAAATTCGCCTTCAAGAAAATAAGCATCAGCCATTGAAAACAACATCACGACGATGGGAACTCTGCATCACGAAGAAAAAGCCTGTAAGAAAAGTGTGGGAATGCAGCACATGCAAAGTTGCACTCTGCTTGAAAAGGAGAATTTGTTTCCATGTGTACCATAGAAACTGATTTGCAGGGATGTGTTCTGTAAGCGGTGGTCACTGACACTAACCACCAGAAATGGTTACTTTTTTTCACGCGTCTTGGACAAAATATGTGTGATTGTCTCAAATAATTTCATTGTAACATCTAATATAGTAAATAAAACAAGAGTTTTGCTGAAAACATTAATTGCCTTTTCCTGCCCCTCAAAGAGTTAACATAGCGTTAGCTCCGCAGTAAAAACGCGAATCCAGAATTGTCGTAGCTTCAACATGCAAGCATTGTTTAGATCGTTTTTCGATATCTTACTTTATGCTAAAAGAATGAGTTGCATAGTCTAAGTAATTCATGTCAAAGTAATGCTATATATAAGTTATAACTCTATATTTCAGAATGATAAAACAGTGTAAAACATTTTTCCTGATCTAAACAACAATCTCACAGAGTCGTGATGTCGATAATAAGTAAATAACACTATGAATACGAGCAAAATCATGTGAAAAGATAACGGTATCAGATTGTTATCTTGAAAAGAGACATATGGTAGAGATACAAAAATATAAGAGAAGAAAACAACTTGGAATTAATATAATTTTCAGATTTTACATGATATTTAATAGCTTCAAATTCTTAAAACTGTTTTTTATTTGTAATTGGTAACATTTAAGAATTTATGTGGGTTTTAGATTTTTTATGTTTGTATATTTAAGTAAACATATTTGCTAGTTCAAATGTTTTACATTTTCGTAATAATTTTGATTACATTCCTTAACTTTTCTTATTATTGTTTTACTAACCTATTTCGGGGGCAAATTTCAATTTCAAATAAGGATCCGCCTGAGAAGTATCTATAGCATTAGTAAATTTTATTTACTTAACTTTTTCAACTTATTTCTTCAAGTCTTTTCATTTCTTTAGTTAATGAAAATTTTACCAAACTTATTTCTAACTACAGTAGTTTTATTATTTACTAATTGATTAAAAATAATAATTTATAATTTTTTTGGATATGTTATATTTGAACAAGGATATTTTGATATTTAGCTTCATCTAAATAGCTACTAAACTCTTTCCACTGTAAGATATATATTACAGTAAAATAATATTTACAAACTTTTCCCTTTTTCTCCTTGTTATTTTTAAATATAAATTTAATTACAGATAAATGTAATTAAAATCTAATTTATGTAAAATTCAAAGATTTTTAGGATTTATTCATTTGCACAATTTGTCGCCTGTACGTATTAACACATGGCTTCAGTATAAATTTTGGCTTCCTAGTATATTGAGGACTGTGTTCTGGTAACAGATATTATTTGCCTTTTCGAACATATCGTGTGTGTTTTCACACATATTTCAAAATTTTAATAAAATTAAAAATTTTCTTAGTACTATATTTTTCTTGCTTTGCTAATTGTACTTTCATTTTTTAAAACTTTTACCGAATTTTAAAATTTAATTCAAATGCTTTTTTCATTTCCGATCTTTCGGATCTTGGCTGCTAATATGTATTTTAATTTGTTTTCTTAATTAACGTTGTTTATCTTAGGAAAAAGGACATTTTTCTTTACATTTTTCGAGACACGAACTCTCCGATGAAAAAGTCTCGAAAAACGGGAAATACCTTTTTTAAAAAACTTTTAATTAAAACAAAATTTGTATTTCTCATTTCTCAAATTTTTTTAACCAATACTTTGAACTATTCCTGATGTGTTTGTTTTTATGCAACTTTGACGTATCTCGGTGTATTTTGAATATTCTCTCGGTTTCTATCTTTTCAACATTTTAATTTTTAAATCTACAGAAAGGAAAGGTGATTAAAGGTGTTTTTTGTTTGAATTCATGCAGAATTCCTGTTACGAATTCAAAGAAATAAAAATTGAAAGCAGTGAATATTTTTCATTGTCTGGCAGACAATAAAATTCAAATAGGTGATAGTAATGCTCAAATTTTTAATAAATAATTCGTAGAAACAAAAGTACGTTAGATAAACCAGGAGACAAAACACAAACTTCTGCATATGTAACAGAAAAATTTGTCTTCACCAGAGAATCTTAGATTTTAGAAACTTTTGAGGAAAAGATGTTTTGTTTATAATGTTTCTAACTGCTAGAAATTAATTTTTTAAAAAGAAAGGCAATATACTGAGGTTCTACAAGGAAGAAACAGATTCAATTTCAGGAAAGAAGTCATCGCTTTACACCAAAAAAGGCTCGAAAAGCAAGCACTTTTATTGTTCTTTTTTATAACGTAAAAATATATATAATGCATACTTTTTTATAATGTACATAATCCCTGGCAAGATTCTGATTGCAAAGAAAAATACAGTTCCCATTAATTATCCTTTTAATCGCAACATTTGGCATCACTAGACTATTTTCTCTTTCCTAAAGTGAATTTTTTATTTAACAACGCAATTTTGGGAGCATTTGGAAATGTAATGAACACCTAACAAACAAAAGCAGCAACATTTCAACAACTGGATACAACAAAAGTATTCAGAAGTCCTTAACTAATCCATCAAGCGACATATATTACTGAACGGAATTATGCAAAAGGTTAAGCAATGATAAAATTCTATCCTTCAACGAGTGTTTTTTGTGAAATTCATACTGTATTTGTCTATTTGAAAAAGTTTTCTTAAAAAATTAAAAAAGCAATAAAAATGAAATAAAGGTATTTTATTTATAAAAAATGCATGCAGAATTATAATTCATAAATAATTTTGCGCCAACTACTTCTTTCGGAGCAACGCAGGAACCTTCCAAGTTCATCAATTCGTCGAACTTTCTTCAACCATTTGAGCGCTTTATGACACACTATTTTGTTTTCTGTGATATAAAGAACATAAAAACATAAATTATCCCTTTCACACATCTATATGCATATATACGCTCACTAGCTACACTTACACTTTTCATTGGCTTTGGAGGAATTCAACTCACGTTTTCGAGTAAAAAATGTTCTATTTTCTTCCTTTCCTCCGTAGGAATCGTTTTTTAACACGGCTTTCGAAGAAATGTCATGTTTACTTATTCTTTTCTTCAACTTAGTCCACACATTTTCGCTACAAATTAAATCCTAAGAATAAGGAGCAGTCTTATTAATATCAGGACAGTTGTATAATAGCCACAAGTGAACATTTATGGCTGTATGTTTAAATATACAGCCATAAATGTTCACTTGTGTTTAATTCAAATTCTATCACGATCGTTATCCAAATTTTTTTCAGAAGTTTTTCCAAGTTTTTATTAAGAATATTTATATATTTTTATACATTCGCATTATTTTATACAAAAACAGAATTTCCCAACCCAGGCGTAACGAAGCATTCCTAAATCATTTTGCCTCATTCTCGTGCTTAAGAGTAGGCAGCAAGTTTCTCTGTTTCAATACTTCATTAAGCTTTCGTCACACATTTCATGAAATAGAAAACAAAAATATTAAGTTATGACTCACCTGTAAATGTAATATTGTTTCAGTATGATAAATATTTGCTTACCATGGATTTCTGCGAATGCTAGGCAAGTTTTTCTCGTTTACATGTTGACGAATTGTGTTCATATGACGTAATTATTCTTCTAACAGTTTCAGGATTAACCTTTAATGCAAGCCTTTCTCCCAAAGAGCTGCAAGTTTACAGCACTAATTTTTGGGATTTTGTTTGATTTTTGGCTGTATAAATCTTCGATTCCTTCGCGATAATTTGGAATGTAGACCTGACTTCATTGTATTTTGAACATGTCTAAGGAATTTTTATCATTCTAGTAATCCAAAGATAGTTGCATCAAGGATTTTTCGAATATTTTGAATACTTTTATCATCTTAAAAATCTTGAATATTTAAATTTCGAAAAGAACTTGCCGTTAATTTATACTTCTTGTTATGTTCACTTCAAAATGGAAGTGTTAACATATTTCACTACGAAAGTATTATTTTCGAGGTACAAACAATAATTCTGGTGATGTATTTTTATTTGAAATAAAACAATAAGACAAGAAACATCGTCTCCTGAAACATCTCGGCCAAACTAGTGAATGTCCATATTATTATGTGAGTTACTGAATGACAATGTTGATGTAAGCAATTTTATTGCAAAGAATATTTTAATGATATTTGTTTTGTAACAGGCATGGCATAAAATACAAGAAAAATAATATATATTACGAAAGCATTTAGAGTCTTTGTTTCAATACTCAGTACAAGATCTATGCATATAAATTTAAAAAATACAAGTATCCGCAAACAAATGTAAGTCATTGTACATATTCGAAGAAAATTTGTTATTTCAAAGCTGTTATTTAATAAGCTTGCACGAAATGCTTTTTAAATTAAAATATTATCAATTATAAATACATAACTTAAAGAATGGATTACAAAATGAATTCCTGAACTTAGAAATATCCGACAGTTTCGACAAATCTAGATATAAAAGAAAATTGCCAATACATGATATTTTTTTCTAAAAACTACATCTTTGAAAAAAGTTTTCATATTCTGTGTTTACAAACAGGTATGCTCTATTTAATGAATGCAGCATCTTATTTACGAAACATCTACAGTAGAACCGTGGTTTGGTTTATGAAAGAAATTCGAAAACATTTCGTTTCTCGAAGACAAGCGAAAGTATCAGTGTTTCAATATACATTAACTTCAGTAAAGTATGATTTTAATCTCAAAAGGATATTAATTTAAAGCACCCTAAAGAATAATTGATGCGACAGAAAAAACTGGGAACTATTTCCATATGCCAGCTGATGAGAGACAAAAATGTTTCTACCCGTACTTTTACTTCAAATTATTATCATTAACATCAATATTTTTATTATTATTTGAAAATAAATTAATATGATTTAAGAAGAAAGAGCAAAATGACAATTGTAATTTTCTTGAGACATTAAATTGAAACACTACAACTTTTGTATATAATTACTTTATGTATTTTTTACTTTCAAATATACAAAATATATGTTAGTTCCCGTAATAATCTAAATGTCTGTTCATCTAGTATTCTGTAAAAGATATCTGTATTCCACCTGAGCCATATCTATAGATAATTTCTGCTAATAAATCATATTAATCTATAAAAGAACCCTTTTGGTTGACCCTTAAAATCTGAACTTTATCTTTGTTTTTATTTACTTATATATTTATCTATTTTTGGTTTGCAACTTGGTGTTTGTTTTTGTGTAAGATTGAGTGATCTAAAATTCGTCAGCATATTAACAAATTCAATTTCATGTATATGGATATAAAAGTCTAAAATGGTATGATTGTTAGCGAATATATTTGCACTTACCAATCAAAATAACAGAAAACAGATTTTTCCATACTGACACCCATGTTGTTTCTGGCAACGTTTCTAAATCGTTTCTTCCAGGAAGACAAATCTCAAGGATGGCATATCAGCGAAGTCGTTAGTCGGCAGCGTTTCAATTTTATTGTGGCTAAAATAACAAAGTCAAATTTTATAATTCATTTTCAGTTTAAACTGCCTTATTACACAGCATGTTAGAACAGAGGAGATATAAACTTTATTTATTTAAATATTTATTTAATACGTGCGCTTAAAAGCACAAATTTTATCAAAACAATGTAAGGAATTTTCCACTAACACCTACAATATTGTGAATAGCAGGAGTCTATAAGTATTGTATCTGATATTTTATATTGTTCATGCTAATCAAACCTTTCGCTTAATACAATATTCATGATGCATTAGTTAAGTTAAAAATGTTTCTTATCCTTACATCCAAAAGGTGCATAAATTTGTATAATTAAAACTTCGATGGATCCAGATGCAAATTAAAAAACGTTTCGCGCTTTTACTCCATAAGACTACATTTATTTCCAAAACGTTTGATATGCAGTTTTTTTTCGATTTAATCACAGAAATTAAGATTTAAGAGCTTTGATAGTAATGGACCCCCAAAATTGATTTAGGTCAGTAATTCGTTTTAGAATACATAAGACTACATTTATTTCCAAAACGTTTGATATGCAGTTTTTTTCGATTTAATCACAGAAATTAAGATTTAAGAGCTTTGATAGTAATGGACCCCTAAAATTGATTTAGGTCAGTAATTCGTTTTAGAATACCCTTTCATATTTTGCGCAGAAAATAAGAGGAAAGTTTCATATTTAAGTTACTAAGCATCATCATTATTTTATCGGTTGTTATAAAATTAATTTAAAACGTCCTGCAGATTAGTGCAGTTGAGAACACATGTTTCGAATCAGTATTTATGCGAATAAAGTTTGGAAATGCCTTTAACGAGTAGTTTGTATTAAAAATATTAATAAGCTTTATCATTTTCGTTTCCTAAAAGTGCTACTTAAGTATTTCAGCATTTATCTGAAGAATATATTCTATACCAAACTGTTATTGATATAACTGTTCAATATTGAACTCTAGTTTAATTACTACAATAAAACTGAATAATTTAAGACGTAATTTATCGGCGCAACGAACTTTGATTTACTGTTTTATAAATAACTAGTTTATCTCATAGTCTGGTAAATACTAAATGATTTTTCTTCACGTTGCTCCAAAATTACGTTTCTCTCAAATAATGTGTTAACTTATTTAATAAAATATTATGTTTAGGTTTATACAGCAGTTACATAACTGAAATAAATATATAAATAACTGACCTATGATTATAATCTTAAAATTAAAAAATCTGATGTGTACACCACATGACTTCCTTCCTTATATGCATTTTTTCTTGTATTTCAGTTAAACGTTATTGGATTGAATTAAATCTACTTCGTGGATAGTGCATAAACCACAGCAGAATAAATGCACGCTTTAAAATTCACTATATTTGTTTACCATAGTGACACTCTGGCTCTAGCTCACTTAACAGCGGTACATTTCGTTCATATTATAACTCAGAATGCATACAAATTTATATCATTTGAAGAATTATCTAATCTTTGCCACATGTTCTATTCAAATTTATAATGAATCTAAAACGATGTATAAAAGAAAGTAAGCAAACAAAATAAAAAAGAAACAGTTTTTCGCAGATGATTCAGTATTTCTCATTCAATTAATTCAGTTCTCACTTCCCGACAAAGCAAGAATACATAAAATCTCAAAATATCTATATTTAAAATTACGAAGTAAATCTTAAACACTTACTTCCTCGAATAAATTCCAGAATGGATTAAACATCCTCAAGGACTGAAGGAAACGGCGTTCGCCAAAGTCCTCACCTTCTTTCTTCTTGCTCAAAAGCAAGATTGCTACAGATTGCTACAGATTAAACATTATTTAATACGCAATAATAAAAGAAGGCGTTGTTTTTGTTGTTGCGAAGCTTAGCTGCTCTAGATTGGCAACAAATCCCCTATTTTGCCAAGTTTAAAATGTAAACAAACATGTCCACCATCGCAAAAATTTTAGGCTTAGCTGCACTTAAACAACTTTTAAATTGTTGGTAACTTCACAAATGTTGCATGCATATTAACTAAAGGCATAAAAACCTTAGCCGAAAGATAAGAACAGCATAATTCAATCATTAATCATTATCTAACCGTTGCCACATGTTCTATTCAAATACTATAATGTATCTAAAACGATGTATAAAAGAATTTAAGCAAACAAAACAAAAAAGAAACAGTTCTTCGCAGATTCTCATTCAATTAACTCAGTTCCCGACAAGGCAAGAATACATAAAAACTCAAAATATCTATATTAAAAATTACGAAGTAAATCTTAAACACTTATTTCCTCGAATGAATTCCAGAATGGATTAAACATGATTTAATTCGCAATAATACGTATAAAAGAATGCGTTATCTTTGTTGTTGCGAAGCTTAGTTTCTCTAGATTGACAACAAATCCGCTATTTTGCCAAGTTTAAAATGTAAACAAACATGTCCTCCTCCATCGCAAAAATTTTAGGATTAGCTGCGCTTAAACAACTTTTAAATTGTTGATAACTCCACAAATATTGCATGCAGATTTACTAAAGGCCTAAAAACCTTAACCGGAAGATAAGAACAGCATAATTCAACCATTTTTAAAGCAAAAAAATGCACAACTTACAAACATATAAGAGTAAAGAAACTGAGCTCACTGAGCCGGTTAACAGAGTGGATATATATATACATATATTTGTATATGTTTGGTGAGGCCGATTGCAACCACAATAGGAGGTGCACATCTACATGTTATAGCAGTCCTATATACAAAATGTCAACTTTCTGAGCCTACTCGTTTTTGAGTTATGCGAGGTACGTACGTATGCACAGAAACCACGAAAAATTCTGTTCAGAATTCATTTTAAATCAGTTTTATAAATTTTTGGGTGGAAAAGTGTCTATTATTCTGTCCTTACATATAGATGTTATGCAGAAACTTCGTTAAATTGCATTCGATAGTGGTCAAAATGGATGTTTTCGTTGAAATATGCTGCCTGAAACTTTTCGCGATTACAATACTTTCTTTTTACTTCGTACAAGGAAGTAAAAAAGCAGGTTCATGTACACAAATTAATGTAAAAATTCTATATTTTGTTCAACATATTTCTGTCAATCTGATGAATGAACACAAGTTTATTTCTATTATACATAGATTATTTACATAGATCATGACTGTAAGTTACGATCCCCAATTTTCATTATTGCGGTTTATGTTATCAAATATTTTCCGGCATTAATGCGTTGACTGCCGTGGGTGCCACCGATGACCGGCCACCCGACGAATAATAAAAATACATGGTTAAACTCCAGAATATCGATACTGATAAATATCGATTCTGATCAATTTTTAATGATACCATTGTTATTGTAACGGTTTGAAGATTAATAAATCGCAAAAATGGTCTACATCTCCTCGGGGTTCACCGGTGACCCCCCCCCCCCCGAAAGATGCTTTAAACATGATTATATAACTCTCCTTTCCTTCTGAAGACAATACTTTAAGATAATAAAAAATTCATTTTGGCGCCATGGGCAAACCACGTAAAATGCGGGCGGCAGACAACGCATTAAATTTAAAATTTTTCTTATTTTTTTTATTAATTTATAATTTTCGCGAAACTGTGAATTATTATACTAAAAATATTAATTTAAAAATTTTTAATTTAAAATAATTATGACATGTATAAGCAAGAAGTTTTAGATAATTGAATATATATATATATATATATATATATATATATGTGGGGATTTTAAACGATGAACAAATTAATTAACGAAAGACATTTTAATTAGACAAACGATTATTACATAAATTTAACATTTAAGAAAATTAAACAAGTAATGATTCGTCAAAGTTCTTTTTGAACAGAAGCAGCGTCTCTGCTTTCACGTCAATCGTCTATCATCTCAAAACGGTAATTCCCCTAATTTTTGCTTGGCGCCTTCGCAGGTCGTAGAGAGAATGACGTCACGGCATCTGGTTTTCATCACAGCTCCAAGCGATCGGCACTACATTTCGGCCATCCGAGGGTGGACTGGCCCTCCAGGACACTGCAAAATACAAAAAAAAAAAAAAAAAAAAAAAAAAAGCAACAAGCAAGAATATAAAATAACAGAAATAAGTGTTCGTGAAAAATTTTAAAGCGCCGTCCATTTCTTGAGGAATTCGGCACATGTGGTGGTGCATATGGGACCCTCATGGCATCCTTCCTTTATTACGTCATAGGTGTTGCCGCCCTTAACTTTCTTGATCTTATGAGGTCCGAAATACTTCGCTCTTAATTTTAAGTGTGGTCCGAATTGAGTCCTTTTGATTGCCACTAAGTCACCAACTTTCTACGGCTGTGCTTGTCTTCTTTTGGCATTATATGTCTTTTTATTTTCCTGTTGGTCTTGGAAAATTTGCCTCTTGGCTTGCTTTCGTAATTCTTCTCTTTGACACTCGAATTGAGATTGAAACTCACTTTCTATCTGTTCTTTGAGCTGATCGGTGCCCTTACTGTTCATTTTAGTACCGAAGAGTAATTCGAACGGAGTGGTGTTAATGCTTCTTTGATATGTTGAGTTAAGCGTCCTCTGAACTTCGTGTGTGTGTTTATACCATTCGGTTGGTTTTTTTAAGGACAGTTTCGCTAATACTGATATAATGACTTGGTTGATTCGTTCGACTTGTCCATTTGCTCTCGGCAGGCCTGTGGTGATTAGATGATGTTTAATATCTTCTTTAGCACAGTAGTCAGAAAATTCACTGGATGTGAAAGCCGTTCGTCTATCAGAAATGATCTGACAAGGGCTTCCAAAAATGGCCTTCTGATTCTCTAACTTCGCTATCACCTCGGCTGAGGTCGTAGATTTTGTTGGATAAATCCAAGTAAATTTAGTAAAGGCGTCGACCACTACTAATATGTGCTTGTAGTTTTTATGGGTACTTTCCAGAGGACCCAAGTGATCGATATGATAGGTATGCAACGGAATGTCCTCTTTGAATCGCGGATGTAAAAATCCTTCCTTTTTCCCAGCTTTACGATTTATTAAGATGCAATGAACACAATTCGCGATAACGTTTTCTATCTTCTGCCGAAGTTTGGGAATAAAATAGTATTCATCCAAGTGTTTCTCTGTATGTTTGATACCGGTGTGCCCTTTCTCGTGAGCATCTTTTATGATTTCAGTCTGCATACTTTCCGGTACGACTATCAGTTCTTTACCGTCAATAAACTTGTATAGTACGCCATTTCTATTACAATAATTTTCATAACTTGAGGTTTTCAATAATTCCTTAATGGTTTTTATTTCAGTGTCATTTTCTTGAGCAAGTTTTAATTTAGGTAAGATATTTTCAACAGAAATACATAAGACGTTTACAGGAGCTCTACTTAGAGCATCTACATGTGGCATTCTAACACCTTTACGATGCTCTATAACATAATCGAATTCCTGTAACAACAGAGCCCAACGAGCAACACGCGTCGCTAAATCTCTTTTTTCCATCGTCCGTTGAAATGCTGAACAGTCCGTCACTATCTTAAATGAAATTCCCAAAAGGTAAACACGGAATCTTTTCAGTGCTTCTACGATCGCGAGGACTTCCAACTCGTAACTTGAGTACTTTTTGTCTGCATCAGAAGTTTTCCTACTCATAAAATAAGTGGGGTGAAAACTGCTATCACCTGGGGGTTTCTGCATTAAAATCGCCCCATATCCTTCTATACTGGCGTCTGTGTGTAGTTCGGTTTCATAATTAGGGTTATAAATTGCAAGTACAGGCTTCTCAGCTAGCGCTGATTTCAAACGATTGAATGCGATCTTTTGTTCTTCACCGAATTCGAACTTATTACCCTTTTTTAGCAGGTCGCTAAGTGGCTGGCAATTACAGAGTATTTATTAATAAATTTTCTGAAATACCCTGTCAGCCCAAGAAAACTTTAGATCTGTTTTAAATTAGATGGTTCAGGGAAATTTATAACAGCTTGCGTCTTCAAGGTGGATGGGAAAATTTTACCCTCTTCTATGACATGACCTGAAAAGTCAATTCGTTTCTTTAAGAATTGCGATTTTTTAAAATTTATTTCCAATCCGTATTCACTCGCTAGATTTAAAACTTGACTCAGCCTCTCGATTCCCTCTTCGTATGAGGCGGACAAAATGATGATATCGTCCATGTACGGCAAAACGATGCCATCGTTAACTAACGGTCGGAAAATGGTATTTATGAATCTCTGGAATACAGCTGGTGAGTTACAGAGTCCAAAAGGCACTTTCAAAAACTGGTACTGTCCTTCATGCGTAACAAATGATGTGTACTTCTGACTTTCCTTTTCGACGTCCACGTGAAAAAAGCCATTTTTGAGATCAATAGTGCTGAAAATACGTGCTTCTTGAAGGCACTCTAGGATATCCTCAATCAGGGGAAGGGGAAATCTATCCTTTACGACAACTTTGTTTAAACGACGATAATCAAAGCAAACTCTTGGTGTCCCGTCTTTCTTTTTAACGATGACCAATGGGCTGGAATATTCCGAAGAACTCTGTTCTATAATTCCTGACTTTAGCCATTCGGATATTTGGGTTTCAACAATTTTCTTTTCCGCAAACGGTAATCTACGTGGTTGATGCGATACTGGTTCGTTATTTTTAACGCAAATTTTTAACTGTATGTTCGTAGATTTGGTCTTACGTGGCATATAGTTCGAAACTAACTGTTGAACAGGCTCTTTAAAGTAGTTTGGAACACTAGGTGCAATGTTTATTTCTTCGTCGTTACTAGCTAGTTCAACAGGTAAAACAGATACAATATTTACTTTCTCTACCCTCTGTGACTTACTTTTTATGGTAACCCCATTTTCATTTATTAATATTTCACCTTTTAATATTACGTTTAAGCCTAAAATGGCTTCATGTGTCATTACATTGTTGTATACAACACAAATATCAGCAGTACACTGGAAATCATTAATTTTAATATTACCTTTAAAGAAACCTAGAGGTTTTACTTGACATTTACCGAACCCACTCAGCGTTGAACTTACGGGCACGAGGCCTTCGATATTCAGTTTATCAAAAGTCGAGCTACATAACAAAGTACTTTGACTTCCTGTGTCTATTAACGCGGTTACATATACATCATTAATTTTTACTTCTTTGGTCAACTTCAAGACTACATCAATATTCACGGTTGATACTTCTGGTTTCGAATTCGTATTTGAGCATTCGAAACTTCGGTGCCCAAATTCTTTACATTTAAAACACTTGACTCCCATATCTTTATGAACACATTGTTTGGAAATATGGCCGCTTTCACCGCAGTTGAAACAGGTTGTATTACGTTTAATTTCAGGAATTGTTCCTCGACTATCGGTTACGTTACGCTTTGTTTGGTTAACAGAATTTTTTGAGTCATATTTATGCCTAGATTCAATTTTTTGTTTACTTTCATATTTTGTTTTAGATGTTCGCGACTTTTCTTCATCATCACATATCTGTTGATAAAGCTTCAATTTGTTCTTAAAATCAGTTAATGTTTGTGACCCATACAAGCAAGATTTTTTAAACGCGGAGCCTGGTATACCATCTATAACATATCGTATTAAAGCAACATCTTCAATTTGACCATTTTTAGCAATTCTTTTCATATTTAAAAAAAAACTCATCAAATGTTTCATTGCTCTTCATTTTTTGTTTTGATAATAACTCATGCAGTTCGGGCGAATTGCAGCTGGACCGGAATTCATCAAGAATAGCATTCTTAAAAATTTGCCATGAGTTCAACTTTGGTTCACTAAGAACAAATAGTTTTGCTTTGCCTGTCATCAGGCGTTTAGCAAAAATCAGTTTTTGTAAATCATTTAACTGAAGAATGGTAGCTGCATCTTCAAAACTTTCGACCCAACTACTGACATTTTCGTGGTTTTGGCCATCAAATTGAGCAACAAAAGATTTGATGTCTTCAATAGTAACATTTATACTACAGTTATGAAATACATTCGACTTGTTTTCAATTGTACTAAGAATATTATCATTAGCACATTGGGAAGGAAGTTGTCTCACTGTGGCACCAGAATTGTTTCTTAGTTTCGTTTCATCTCGAACATTATTATCTACTTCATTTTTATCCCCACCATCTACACCCTCTAAATCACTTTCGTTTTCACTTTCTTCTAAAATTACATTATTTTTAAGCAATTCTAAATTAATTCAGATAAGAAACAATTCGGGTTGCTAAGTCATCTTGTGTGCCAGAGCTATCAATGCATAAAACATTGGCAATGGAAATTAATTCATAAGCCTGAAAATCTTGTTTGATTTTTTCGAGTTTTTCATTAAGTTCTTTACTATTCTCTTCTAAAGAGAAACCACTAAATTGTCTTAACCTTTTTCGATTATTTCTGTCGCCCACATCGTTAAATATTATTTTGTGTAATAATTTTATATTATGCGCTTTTTCACTTTTCAGGACATCTTCCATTCCCGGCACATCAACATAGAACATAGTTATTAAAATTGAGAAAATCACTCACTTCATATAATGGTAATCCACGATGTTCCTGGCTCTATAATCCGGAAACAGAAACGAAACAAATTACTTCCATATCATCCAATGGATCACAAATGGTGTCGACAAAAGGCGAGTAGAAACAGGTTATGTCCGATGGATTTTTGGCCACAATTCACGTCTTGACACTTGACATCCAGTATTATTAAAATTAATTCCAGTCTTTAATAGAGCCGCACACTATTTACTCACTATTACGCAGTTTCAGTTTAGGTAAATCAGCATACATTCCTAGGAGTTTGATGAGGTTTTTGTTCGAAACATATTTGATTATACATCGTAAAACAGTCCAGCACAGCAACAGTTATTTTTCAAAACCGGTAGCAATCCAGGAAAGCAGGTAAAACTACAGTTCCTTCGAGTGCTTAATTGCTATCCCACTTCTGAGAAAATTTTTGTGGGGATTTTAAACGATGAACAAATTAATTAACGAAAGACACTTTAATTAGACAAACGATTATTACATAAATTTAACATTTAAGAGAATTAAACAAGTAATGATTCGTCAAAGTTCTTTTTGAACAGAAGCAGCGTCTCTGCTTTCACGTCAATCGTCTATCATCTCAAAACGGTAATTCCCCTAATTTTTGCTTGGTGCCTTCGCAGCTCGTAGAGAGAATGACGTCACGGCATCTGGTTTTCATCACAGCTCCAAGCGATCGGCAATACATGAGCTCCGAAGGCGCCAAGCAAAAATTGGGGGAATTACCGTTTTGAGATGATAGACAATTGACGTGGGAGCAGAGAGACGCTGCTTCTGTTCAAAAAGAACTTTGACGAATCATTACTTGTTTAATTCTCTTAAATGTTAAATTTATGTAATAATCGTTTGTCTACTTAAAATGTCTTTCGTTAATTAATTTGTTCATCGTTTAAAATCCCCACAAAAACTTTCTCAGAAGTGGGATAGCACTTCAGCACTCGAATGAACTGTAGTTTTACCTGCTTTCCTGGATTACTACCGGTTTTGAAGAATAACTGTTGCTGTGCTGGACTGTTTTACGATGTATAATCAACTATGTTTCGAACAAAAACCTCATCAAACTCCTAGGAATTTATGCTAAATTACCTGAACTGAAACTGCGTAATAGTTAGTAAATAGTGTGCGGCTCTATTAAAGACTGTGGAATTAATTTTAATAATACTGGATGTCAAGTATCAAGACGTGAATTGTGGCCAAAAATCCATCGGACATAACCTGTTTCTACTCGCCTTTTGTCGACACCATTTGTGATCCATTGGATGGTATGGAAGTAATTTGTTTCGTTTCTGTTTCCGGATTATAGAGCCAGGAACATCGTGGATTACCATTATATGAAGTGAGTGATTTTCTCAATTTTATTAACTATGTTTCTAATTGATGTGCCGGGAATGGAAGATGTCCTGAAAAGTGAAAAAGCGCATAATATAAAATTATTACACAAAATAATATTTAACGATGTGGGCGATAGAAATAATCGAAAAAGGTTAAGACAATTTAGTGGTTTCTCTTTAGAAGAGAATAGTAAAGAACTTAATGAAAAACTCGAAAAAATCAAACAAGATTTTCAGGCTTATGAATTAATTTCCATTGCCAATGTTTTATGCATTGATAGCTCTGGCACACAAGATGACTTAGCAACCCGAATTGTTTCTTATCTGAATAATTTAGAATTGCTTAAAATTAATGTAATTTTAGAAGAAAGTGAAAACGAAAGTGATTTAGAGGGTGTGGATGGTGGGGATAAAAATGAAGTAGATGATAATGTTCGAGATGAAACGAAACTAAGAAACAATTCTGGTGCCACAGTGAGACAACTTCCTTCCTAATGTGCTAATGATAATATTCTTAGTACAATTGAAAACAAGTCGAATGTATTTCATATCTGTAGTATAAATGTTACTATTAAAGACATCAAATCTTTTGTTGCTCAATTTGATGGCCAAAACCACGAAAATGTCAGTAGTTGGGTCGAAAGTTTTGAAGATGCAGCTACCATTCTTCAGTTAAATGATTTACAAAAACTGATTTTTGCTAAACGTCTGATGACAGGCAAAGAAAAACTATTTGTTCTTAGTGAACCAAAGTTGAACTCATGGCAAATTTTTAAGAATGCTATTCTTGATGAATTCCGGTGCAGCTGCAAGTCGGCCGAACTGCATGAGTTTTTATCAAAACAAAAAATGAAGAGCAATGAATCATTTGATGAGTTTTTTTTAAATATGAAAAGAATTGCTAAAAATGGTCAAATTGAAGATGTTCCTTTAATGCGATATGTTATAGATGGTATACCAGGCTCCGCGTTTAAAAAATCTTGCTTTTATGGGTCACAAACATTAACTGATTTTAAGAACAAATTGAAGCTTTATCAACAGATATGTGATGATGAAGAAAAGTCGCGAACGTCAAAAACAAAATCTGAAAGTAAACAAAAAATTGAATCTAGGCATAAATATGACTCAAAAAATTCTGTTAACCAAACAAAGCGTAACGTAACCGATAGTCGAGGAACAATTCCTGAAATTAAACGCAATACAACCTGTTTCAACTGCGGTGAAAGCGGTCATATTTCCAAACAATGTGTTCATAAAGATAAGGGAGTCAAGTGTTTTAAATGTAAAGAATTTGGGCACCGAAGTTTCGAATGCTCAAATACGAATTCGAAACCAGAAGTATCAACCCTGAATATTGATGTAGTCTCGAAGTTGACCAAAGAAGTAAAAATTAATGATGTATATGTAACCGCGTTAATAGACACAGGAAGTCAAACTACTTTGTTACGTAGATCGACTTTTGATAAACTGAATATCGAAGGCCTCGTGCCCGTAAGTTCAACGCTGAGTGGGTTTGGTAAATGTCAAGTAAAACCTCTAGGTTTCTTTAAAGGTAATATTAAAATTAATGATTTCCAGTTTACTGTAGATACTTGTGTTGTAGACAACAATGTAATGACACATGAAGCCATTTTAGGCTTAAACGTAATATTAAGTGTAGAGAAAGTAAATATTGTATCTGTTTTACCTGTTGACCTAGCTAGTAACGAAGACGAAATAAACATTGCACCTAGTGTTCCAAACTACTTTAAAGAGACTGTTCAACAGTTAGTTTCGAACTATATGCCATGTAAGACCAAATCTACGGACATACAGTTAAAAATTTTCGTTAAAAATAACGAACCAGTATCGCATCAACCGCGTAGATTACCGTTTGCGGAAAAGAAAATTGTTGAAACCCAAATATCCGAGTGGCTAAAGTCAGGAATTTAGAACAGAGTTCTTCGGAATATTCCCGCCCATTGGTCATCGTTAAAAAGAAAGACGGGACACCAAGAGTTTGCGTTGATTATCGTCGTTTAAACAAAGTTGTCGTAAAGGATAGATTTCCCCTTCCCCTGATTGAGGATATCCTAGACCGCCTTCAAGAAGCACGTATTTTCAGCACTATTGATCTCAAAAATGGCTCTTTTCACGTGGACGTCGAAAAGGAAAGTCGGAGTACACATCATTTGTTACGCATGAAGGACAGTACCAGTTTTTTGAAAGTGCCGTTTGGACTCTGTAACTCACCAGCTGTATTCCAGAGATTCATAAATACCATTTTCCGACCGTTAGTTAACGATGGCATCGTTTTGCCGTACATGGACGATATCATCATTTTGTCCGCCTCATACGAAGAGGGAATCGAGAGGCTGAATCAAATTTTAAATCTAGCGTGTGAATACGGATTGGAAATAAATTTTAAAAAATCGCAATTCTTAAAGAAACGAATTGACTTTTTAGGTCATGTCATAGAAGAGGGTAAAATTTTCCCATCCACCTTGAAGACGCAAGCTATTATAAATTTCCCTGAACCATCTAATTTAAAACAGATCCAAAGTTTTCTTGGGCTGACAGGGTATTTCAGAAAATTTATTAATAAATACTCTATAATTGCCAAGCCACTTAGCGACCTGCTAAAAAAGGGTAATAAGTTCGAATTCGGTGAAGAACAAAAGATCGCATTCAATCGTTTGAAATCAGCGCTAGCTGAGAAGCCTGTACTTGCAATTTATAACCCTAATTATGAAACCGAACTACACACAGACGCTAGTATAGAAGAATATGGGGCGATTCTAATGCAGAAACCTCCAGGTGATAGCAGTTTTCACCCCACTTATTTTATGAGTAGGAAAACCTCTGATGCAGAGAAAAAGTACTCAAGTTACGAATTGGAGGTCCTAGCGATTGTGGAAGCACTGAAAATGTCCAATGTTTACCTTTTGGGAATTTCATTTAAGATAGTGACGGACTGTTCAGCATTTCAACGGACAATGGAAAAAAGAGATTTAGCGACGCGTGTTGCTCGTTGGACTCTGTTGTTACAGTGTAAGGATCTTAAGTTTTACTAACGTTTATTTTATTTTATTTCTTTACTACCACTTCTTATTTCCTACTTCCGGCCAGAATTATAAGCGTTGAGGTTTTTATGCAGAGTTTGTCTGGCGAACGCCAAGTATTTAAGTTGTGGCCTTTTGCCAAGCGAGAGAGAGGAAGCAGTGAGTCAACGCAGGCCGCTTACCTTAGAAGTTACGCAGTTGCTGTTTGCCTTCCAGGCCAGAGGTTTTAATCCTCTTGATAAATTAAACGTATTGTAGTGTTGTTCACAGTCTCTGTGCTATATACGCTTCCTGTTATTATAAGGCCAATCTTCCACGTGTATTATTCTAAAGTTAAATTAGAGTTTAGTTTTATTTTTATACTTTTACGTTAAACCCCAAGTGGCGGGTCAGTGTATTCCGAAGTACGGAAGTTATTGTATATAGAGAAAAATAAAGGGTTTTGTATACCCTTCGTCTGTATCCTGTCTACTTACCACAATTAGTGAACATAGCTTTAGTAAGCTCTCTGTTCCAAGTGAGGTCCTTGTATGTTCCCGAAGAAGGTTAGAAGGAACATTGACCCTGATAGTGGCGCCCAACGAAGAAGAATAACCATGGACGAGTTTCAAGAAGAACCTGTGCTGCCTTCAGAAACGGCTCAGAAACCAGAAATGCCAGCTGCCGCCCTGGAAGGATTTGGTTACATCGTCCAGACCATGCGCGCTTCGATGAAACCAGAAGCAACATTTAACGGAAACTCACCGGTAACCAGTTTTTGGAAAAATTGGATGACCACTTCATGCTCTACCCCGTGCACGAGTTTCAAAAAGTTACCTTAGCTACCAGCGATTTGAGGGGCCAAGTGCTTAACTGGTGCAAATGTATAGGCAGAAGTCTCTTGGGTCAAGGAGGAAGTCCCACCTATACTTACGAAAATTTCAAGACTGCCCTACTAAAAGCCTTCCCTGTTGTAAGGGATCGTGCGAAATTAGAAACGGAACTTTTCAGTATATATCAACAAAGAATCGAAAACCTCTCGAGCTTTATTTTAAGAAAATTTCACGTTTTCAAGCTCTTGTATGGAAACCGTCCGGATCCTGAAATAATTCAAGTGATTTTGCCGAGGTTACTGCCCCAAGTGCAAGACTTTATTGAATTAAGAAATCCGACTACACTGGAAAAGTTATTTGAGCTAGCAATCCAGTTTGAAAGTAGAAGAACGGCGGACGTCGAAAGAAGACGCCAATATTAACAGGGAAACCAATTTGGTACGCCAAGACTACAGCAAACTCAAGCATACGGCTACGGAGAAAAAGCGAATCGGTGGGCAAGGAAACCCGAGCATTCAAAAACAGCCGGCGAACGTCGACAGTTCAATAGCAACCCAGTAAAAATTCTCAAGGCCAGGGGAAAAAGAAGGAAAGCACGGAAATGAAAAATAATTTAAACTAAAACGGATTTCTGCTGACGAGAGGGTGCGGAAATCCGAAGGCCAAGAAAACCCCTCTTCCTACAAGTTAAATACAGTAATGGTGAAAAATTTGACTCTTCCGAAGATTGAAGTCTTGGTGAATAATATCCCAGCCACCGCACTCCTGGATACCGGCGCGCAGTGTTCCTGTGTGGCAGAAGAGTTTTTTAGGAAGTATTTTCGCAAATACCGCATATATAAAGCGGATAATACGACAGTGTTAGCGGCGCAAGGAGAAAAATGTAAGTGCGTAGGTATAGTACCTTTGTATATCCGTATCAAGGACGAACAAATAAAGGTGATGTTTTTTATAGTAAAGAATCTGCAAGCACATTTAATTTTAGGAATAGATTTTCTTTCAGAAGCCCAAGATACGCTGGATTTTAATGAAGCGTCCCTTAAGCTGACAATGAAACCAGTTCGTACTGAAAACGCTGAACCGCCGATGTTAAAACTTGACCACCTGCCTAATGACGAGCAAGACAGAATCCGACAAGTGGTAAGTGAATTTGCTTCGTTATTTAGTGATATTCCAGGATTTACTCAGGTTACGAACCATAGTATTCACACCGGACATGCAATGCCAGTTCGCCAAAAACCATACCGGTATGATAAGAATAAGGAAAAAATTATAGAATGGCATATTACCGATATGCTACGTAAAAAGATCATAACGCCCATCTCAAGTAGTTATGCTAGCCCGGTGGTTTTATGTAAGAAAAATAATGACTATCCTTTGGAGCATCCAAAAAGATGGAGATTCGCTATTGATTACCGTAAATTAAACTCCATAACTAAATATCCGGTATATCCGTTACCGATCATAGAAGAAATTTTAAGGAACATAAAATCAACCAAATTTATGACGACTTTAGACTTAACGACTGGTTATTTTCAAATAGGTCTGAGGCCTGAGGACGTGCCTAAGACTGCTTTTATAACCAAGTCTGGCACTTATGCATTTTTGCGTATGCCGTTTGGCCTTTCAGGGGCCCCGGCAACATTTCAGCGATGCATGGACATTGTGTTAAGACCTGTTCTTGGAAAGTCCACATTTATCTATTTAGACGATATCATTATTACTAGTGATAATCTCGACCAACATGTACAGGATTTAAGACAGGTGTTTTCTTTATTAAATGAGGCCGGTCTAAAAGTTAATGTCGAAAAGTGCAAATTTGCAGCCCCTGAATTAAAATATTTAGGTTACAAAATATCTCAAAAAGGGATCGAGACAGATGAATCAAAAATAATCGCTGTACAAAAGTATCCGACTCCAAACACGGCAAAGAAGCTCTCTTCTTTTCTAGGACTTTGTTCATATTATAGGTCCTTTATAAAAGATTTTGCGGCTATCGCTGAGCCATTCTTAAAATTAAAAAGGAAAAAGGCAAGATTCTCGTGGACGGCCGAAGCCAATAGTGCTTTCGAAAAATTAAAACAAGCATTAACGCAAGCCCTTGTGTTGAAATTTCCTGAAAAGGATGAGAAATTTAGAAATTTCAGCGGATGCTTCGGATTATGCGGTAGGAGCGGTACTTTCGCAAAATCAGCAGCCCGTGGCATTTTTTAGCCGAACTTTAAATCAAACACAAAGAAACTATTCCGCGACCGAGAGAGAGGCACTTGCAGTTCTGTTAGCAGTGCAAAAGTTCCGAGTCTATTTTGGAAAGGCGCCGATAACAGTATACTCTGATCATGCGGCGGTAACTAGATTGTACTCAGGGAAAAATTTATCCCCAAGGTTAATAAGATGGGCACTCAAGCTGCAAGAATATAATCTGGTAATCAAGCATACCCCTGGAAAGGAAAATATCGTAGCAGATGCCCTATCAAGGATTAAAATAGACGAACAAGGTAATACCGTAAAGATGGCAATGCTTACAGCATGTACAATAAATTCCCGAGAAACTGTAATAACCGAACTGGGTAAGGATCCTGAGTTTGGAAGCATTTATGAGTATTTAAAGTTTCCTGAAAATTTTAGCCACCAAGATATTGTGGCGATACGAAATAGGGCGACCCATTACGAACTGATAGATGGTCTATTATTTTATACAAAAAGTACGAATTCCAACAACGAATTTCGACCTGTTATCCCAGCTAGTCTTAGATTAAATATCCTGCAGGAGCTCCATGACAGCCCTTTAGCTTCTCATGCTGGTATTCGATGGAAAATTGTTCCCTTAAAACGAGCCTCCGCGAAATTAGTTACTGATTCTATTTTAAATAAATATATTTTAAAATACGGGGCGCCCCTAAAAGTTATATCGGATAATGGTCCTCAATTTGTAAGTAATATATTTGAAGACATGTGCCAAAAACTGGGCATATGTCATTTAAAAATGGTCCCGTATCGGCCGCAATCAAATATAGCGGAACGGGTCAATAGAAATATAGTGAAAATTATCCGTAGTTATGTTAAAAAGTTTCATAAAAGCTGGGATAACTATGTCAATGAATTTGCTTTCGCCCTTAGGACCGCAAAACATGATACAACGGGCAAAACTCCTGCTGAGTTATTTCTAGGCAGAAAGAATATAACACCGTTAGATAAATTATTTTATGTGCAACAAAGAGCCCCAGAATTTAAAATGGGTGATATTGAAAAACTAATAAAAGAAGCAAAAAAGAATACGGAAGTAGCACAAAGAAAACAGAAGCTCTATTATGATTTGAAACGACGGGGAGTAACTTATAAAGTAGGGGATGAAGTTTTAAAAATTCAGCATTCACTGTCTTCAGCACCAGAAGATAAAACTGCCAAATTTTTTCCACGATTTGAAGGACCATATGTTATAGAAAAAATAACTCACGCTGTAGCAGTGTTAAAAGCCAGAAATGGTGAAACCTGTTCCGCAAACATTGATCAAATCAAGCCCTTCTTCGATCGTAATAAAATGCAAATCTTTTCAGATCTTTTGCAGGATCCGGCACGGCAGACACCGCAGGTACAAGCTCCAGAGGTGGAAAAACGACAAGTACAAGGGCAGGCCAATAAGAGACAGAAGCAAGTGAAAAGAAAATTGCCCCGCGGAAAAATTGAAGGTAACAAGAAAAAGAAGCCGTTCCACCGTCCAGAAAAGAGAGTTCACGAACACCCCCAGAATGAAGAAGGGAGAAGGACGACGTATGTGAAGAGAACCAGGAGAAATGACGGCAACTATAACCCGGCTTTAAAACGGAAGATCTACTCATCCGACAGGACTCTCCGCAGCAAAAGTCGCCGAACTGCGGAAGGGCCATCAGCGGCGGAGGAAAAGTTACAAGGAAAATTTGAACGGCCAACAACGAGGTCCAAGCAGGAACACGACAGAAGTTCCCGGTTTCGCCAAGACTAGCTGCCATCAAACGGCCAAGACCACAAGCAGAGGAGAAAAAGAAGGTATTCAAGGGTGGCCGAACTGGTGAAAAAAGGAAGCTTCCAGAGGAAAGCACTGAAGGGCGAGCCCGTACAAGAAGGAGGATAAATCAAACTACTATCTGCAGTACCATTAAAGACTGGGCCCAGAAAAGGATGTCCGAATATTACAAAGATAAGTAAAATTTTATGTTACTTTGCAAACTTAAGTTAATCTTTCATTCTTACTGCAAGTGGCAGATTTCAAGAAGTTTTGCCTCATGCGAGGTCTACCTTTATCGCCAAAAGGGCGAGAAATGAGTTGTTACCGATTTTGGTATTATGTTTTTCAAGTACTCGCGCGTAAAACTAAAGTTGATGTATAATAGCGTTGTGTAAAGACTTAAATATTATAAAAATTTATTGTATAAATTTTATTTAAAACATTCTAGCAAGAGAGAAGTTTTAGTCTGAAAGACTTATAAATGTATTATTTCAATGTAGAAAGAATTGGCACTTGCTTTGAAAAGAATAGAAGTTAACAAGGTACTACTAATGTATGTTTTCAAATGTGTAAAATTAACAGCATGTTGATATGTTCTTATATACAATGTGAACTGTTATTTTAAATGTTAAGAAATACCGTGATATGGTAAAAGTGAAAGTAATGTTAAAAATTTGCTATTCGTGTGACTGTAAAGACTAAATCATGGCGAATATGTGTTAAAGGTTGAATGATGTAGTTAGGCTCTCTGACGCTACACTTTAGAGTTAGCCACTTTTAGAATAGTACCTCAGGGTTTAGAGTTGAAATTAGGGTGTGTTAAGAGGTCTCGTTATGTTGAATTTTAACACGTTAGTGTTTTGATTGTAGGAGGAAGTGTGGCACACGTAGACAGAAACACATTCGTGTTTGGTGTTCTTTTACAACACATGTCAGAGAGCACGGGGAGAGATAATTAAAATAGTCATGAATGAAATAAGAATGTTAAGAGAAGTATAATTGTATATGTTACTTGCCATTTCATTGTGTAACATTTCATTAAACTAGTTTTCCTTCCAGGTATCTGGAAGGAACCAGAATTGAATAAAAGCTCCTGTTTAGATGCAGTACAGATGAAAAAAAAATTTTGTATCCTGGGAGCTGCTATTGTAACAAATTTCTTTCTTTTAAATTTCTAGTTTCTAGCGAAGTATGTTTGTAACAGATTGACCTCGCGTTAGATTCTAGAGCTAAAAGTTTTCAACAAGGTCGTTTTAGACCTCAGTTTCAAACTAATTAACTCTGGCGGGAAGTATGTAAGGATCTTAAGTTTTACTAACGTTTATTTTATTTTAAATCTTTACTATTACTTCTTATTTTCTACTTCCGGCCAGAATTATAAGCGTTAAGGTTTTTATGCAAAGTTTGTCTGGCGAACGCCAAGTATTTAAGTTGTGGCTTTTTGCCAAGAGAGAGAGAGGAAGCAGTGAGTTCGAAGCAGGCCGCTTACCTTAGAAGTTACGCAGTTGCTGTTTGCCTTCCAGGCCAGAGGTTTTAATCCTCTTGATAAATTAAACGCATTGTAGTGTTCACAGTCTCTGTGCTACATACGCTTCCTGTTATTATAAGGCCAATCTTCCACGTGTATTATTCTAAAGTTAAATTAGAGTTTAGTTTTATTTTTATACTTTTACGTTAAACCCCAAGTGGCGGGTCAGTGTATTCCGAAGTACGGAAGTTATTGTATATAGAGAAAAATAAAGGGTTTTGTATATCCTTCGTCTGTATCCTGTCTACTTACCACAATTAGTGAACATAGCTTTAGTAAGCTCTCTGTTCCGAGTCAGGTCCTTGTATGTTCCCGAAGAAGGTTAGAAGGAACATTGACCCTGATAACAGGAATTCGATTATGTTATAGAGCATCGTAAAGGTGTTAGAATGCCACATATAGATGCTCTAAGTAGAGCTCCTGTAAACGTCTTATGTATTTCTGTTGAAAATATCTTACCTAAATTAAAACTTGCTCAAGAAAATGACACTGAAATAAAAACCATTAAGGAATTATTGAAAACCTCAAGTTATGAAAATTATTGTAATAGAAATGGCGTACTATACAAGTTTATTGACGGTAAAGAACTGATAGTCGTACCGGAAAGTATGCAGACTGAAATCATAAATGATGCTCACGAGAAAGGGCACACCGGTATCAAACATACAGAGAAACTCTTGGATGAATACTATTTTATTCCCAAACTTCGGCAGAAGATAGAAAACGTTATCGCGAATTGCGTTCATTGCATCTAAATAAATCGCAAAGCAGGGAAAAAGGAAGGATTTTTACATCCGCGATTCAAGGAGGACATTCCGTTGCATACCCATCATATCGATCACTTGGGTCCTCTGGAAAGTACCCATAAAAACTACAAGCACCTATTAGTAGAGGTCGACGCCTTTACTAAATTTACCTGGATTTATCCAACGATACGACATCAGCCGAGGTGATAGCGAAGTTAGATAATCAGAAGGCCATTTTTGGAAGCCCTTGTAAGATCATTTCTGATAGAGGAACGGCTTTCACATCCAGTGAATTTTCTGACTACTGTGCTAAAGAAGATATTAAACATCATCTAATCACCACAGGCCTGCCGAGAGCAAATGGACAAGTCGAACGAATCAACCAAGTCATTATATCAGTATTAGCGAAACTGTCCTTAAAAAAACCAACCGAATGGTATAAACACACACACGAAGTTCAGAGGACGCTTAACTCAACATATCAAAGAAGCATTAACACCACTCCGTTCGAATTACTCTTCGGTACTAAAATGAACAGTAAGGGCACCGATCAGCTTAAAGAGCTGATAGAAAGTGAGTTTCAATCTCAGTTCGAGTCTCAAAGAGAAGAATTACGAAAGCAAGCCAAGAGGCAAATTTTCCAAGACCAACAGGAAAATAAAAAGACATATAATGCCAAAAGAAGACAAGCACAGCCGTAGAAAGTTGGTGACTTAGTGGCAATCAAAAGGAGTCAATTCGGACCACACTTAAAATTAAGAGCGAAGTATTTCGGACCTCATAAGATCAAGAAAGTTAAGGGTGGTAACACCTATGACGTAATAAAGGAAGGATGCCATGAGGGGCCCATGTGCACTACCACATGTGCCGAATTCCTCAAGAAATGGACGGCACCTTAAAATTTTCCACGAACACTTATTTCTGTTATTGTATATTCTTGCTTGTTGCTTTTTTTTTTGCCGTGTCCTGGAGGGCCAGTCCACCCTCGGATGGCCGAAATGTAGTGCCGATCGCTTGGAGCTGTGATGAAAACCAGATGCCGTGACGTCATTCTCTCTACGAGCTCCGAAGGCGCCAAGCAAAAATTGGGGGAATTACCGTTTTGAGATGATAGACGATTGACGTGGGAGGAGAGAGACGCTGCTTCTGTTCAAAAAGAACTTTGACGAATCATTACTTGTTTAATTCTCTTAAATGTTAAATTTATGTAATAATCGTTTGTCTAATTAAAATGTCTTTCGTTAATTAATTTGTTCATCGTTTAAAATCCCCACACATATATATATATAATAATAAAAGCACAGGAAATGAAAAGCCGGAGCAGTGTCGATGCGTGATTAGACCCATATTGAAGAAGATTTTGATTGCGTAGTATGCGAGTAATCAAACTTGGTAACATCTAAAGAACTTGGCAGTCGAAGCAGTTTTAATTCCATTTTTATTTCCAATTGATATTTGTGGCCACAATCACTTGGCACTCTAGTCGTGCCTTCCACAGAAGATTTACATTTTTGATATTGTTGGGATAGAAAGCAAGCCAGCGAAATCACATCTTAGCACAGTAGCGAGCAAAAGCTGAAGTGCATAGTTATGAAAGATGGAAGCACGCGAAGAGAAATGTTTTGGTTTGCAATTTGGTGATTGGTCGAGAGGGATCTGCATTATGGGTTAAGTAAGATCTCATGATTAATTTGAATGACGCAGTTTAGACTTAAGCGCTATTTTTAGGACAGATAGAGGAAGTTCTCAAATGAAATAGAAAATAATGGAAGTTATAGTGAATTAAGTTTAGAAGTTTGCTTTCATATTTTTTATCTTACATATCCCCCCTTCAAAAAGAAAAAGGCGTAGCGACAGTGAAGCCTTTTTAAAGAGAAAGAGTTAAAGCACTAGCAAATGTAAAGAAAAAAAACAAAACACATAAGTCATCAAATTTTTCTTCTGTAAAGTATAATTTGTAAAGATCAATTTTTTTAAAAATAAATTTTTAATTTTTAGAGTCCTATTGAATTTTTCAGCATTTCGGTCCAAAAGTCTTTTTGTTTGAGAGTTCACATAATCATAATTCTTCAAGGAAGGTTCTGGTTATTACAGAATATCAAAAATAAACTTTTACATAATCATTACGTATAATTAAATGCACATAAATATTTATGATACTTATTTCCATACTGATAAATTATAATTTAACATCATAAATATAATAGGAGTAACATTTTCAGAAATTATGGTTTCACCTTTATTACCTTTCCTTTACAGTTCCTGATTTTACCAAACACAAACATATCCATCAATAGGGCTGTCCTCTTGAGCTAACCAGTGTGTTCTAGGCACTGGTGGCCCAGGGTGCCTAGACAGTTACTTGAAAAGGCCTCCGTTCCTTGCATTAAGGTAACTGGCCTTTGAGAACTGCACTAATACATTCCATAATAAAATAATAATAATAATAATATAAAAAAATTACACACACACTCATAAAATGAGAGCTTCCAACATTATCTTACTTGAAGAGGGTGAAGGGAACAACTGTACAGAGGTAATTACAGACCTCTGTTGAAGGAACCAGTACACCCTCATCATACTATACTTAACACACAACCCATAAATTTTAACATGCATTTACCATAACTTCATATTACATATCTGTAATAATTTCATTTATTTTTAACACCAACTTCATTTTTAGAATAGTTATAAAATTCGTATTCAAAATTCTCAACAAAATTTCAAAAACATAAAAACTAATCTTAATATCCTTCCCTATGAATAATTTAAATAGCTTAAATTTCGTTACTTAATTTGCTCACACATAATTATGAAAAATTAGAAAAATTAATGAACAAGAATTCCAGATTTTCTCAAAACAAATTGCAGAAATTTTAACCAAAGTTGAAATGAAAACTATAGAATTCGCAGCACATTAAATAATTTAGTTCCTGAGCTAGGTTCATACGAATGTAATAATTTTTGAGCTGTTGAAAAAGCGAAAGTGCAAATAATTTTCTGTCGCACATACTTGCAAACACTAACTCGGATCGACCTTGAACCCGCTGTAATGCTGAATTCCTAAACGGTAATTCACTGATGATTTCCTTTTCACTAGGCATTCGAACTTCTCAATTTATCGAGATAGTACTTTCAATCTGTAAACACTACGCGTGATTATTTTTTTGAAGCACTTGCAAAACACCACAGTAGAAGAATGATCTGTTATTTTTTAAACACTGAAAAAACAAACTTAATGATTCACTTCTTTCACATTATCTTGGATTTATCACAAAACGATGATTTGAAGAGCTGAATTAAATTTTCCATTGAGGTTTCAGGCTGCAGGAAACTATCCTGCCGACTTAATTGTCATAATAAAAGCAAAGGAAAGAAGACGGAGCAGTGTCGATGCGTGATTAGACCCATATTGAAGAAGATTTTGATTGCATAGTATGCTAGTAATCAAACTTGGTAACATCTAAAGAACTTGGCAGTCGAAGCAGTTTTAATTCCATTTTTATTTCCAATTGATATTTGTGGCCACAATCACTTGGCACTCTAGTCGTGCCTTCCACAGAAGATTTACATTTTTGATATTGTTGGGTTAGAAAGCAAGCCAGCGAAATCACATCTTAGCACAGTAGCGAGCAAAAGCTGAAGTGCATAGTTATGAAAGATGGAAGCACGCGAAGAGAAAAGTTTTGGTTTGCAATTTGGTGATTGGTCGAGAGGGATCTGCATTATGGGTTAAGTAAGATCGCATGATTAATTTGAATGACGCAGTTTAGACTTAAGCGCTATTTTTAGGACAGATAGAGGAAGTTCTCAAATGAAATAGAAAATAATGGAAGTTATAGTGAATTAAGTTTAGAAGTTTGCTTTCATATTTTTTATCTTACATAAAAGATAGAGGAAGTTTTTTTAAAATTCTCTTTTAAACATTTTCCCGATTATGACCTTTAATACCTGATTTAGACTTAAACCCTAACTATGACAAGTTATTTTCCCGACTATGACAAATTATTCTCCCGATCTTGACCTTTTATATCTTTCACATAATTTGAATTATTTTGTAGCAAAAATTGTCTCCTTATTGTAGGATAATATTTGTTTCTACTTTACAACATTATAAAAAAGACTTTAACTTGATTATACAAGTTATCTGTCTTATAATTTTGATTTTATATGATCTTTTATTTTTCTAAAACCACTTTGAGGTAATGTACAATGCCAAAAACCAGTTACCTTCTATTAGGCAACGGAGGTTTTTCGATATTTGTACCTAGCACCCCCCAACCATCAGCAAGTAATCACGCTGATCTGTTGGCGAGGACATGCCATAGTTTTAAAGTCAAAGTGTTCATTTTCTAGTGTATAATTGTATTATTTATATTGAATTGTTTTTTGAATAAGTATAATATTTTGTATTGAAGTGTAAAACATGTCAATCTTTACGATGAGAGTAAAAAATGTATCATATTTGTGAACTATCAACATGCATCATATTTGTGGACTATCTGGCATTTAGAGATTTTACCAGATATTTTCATTCTATTCGAACTCTTTTTATGAAAAGGACTTTCAAAGAACAAAACGGACATTTTTAACAAAATTGAGGACTTTTGTAATTATAACTTATTTATTTATCAGTATTCCATATTTATCATGTTATAGTCTTAAAATTAGTCATATATTGTATATTTATTTATAACTCATTGTTTTAATGTTCAAAATTTCATATGCTATAAAGTCAAAATTTTATATGAGAAAGTCATGAACTATGATAGGCCATAGTTAAAGCTTGTACGCTATGTTCTGGATGTTTTCATGTCTTTTCTCATACTTTTGCTTCACTCCTGTACTAATGCTTTTCTCACCCCGGCCTCTCTTTTTGACGGGGGGGGGATGTAAAATATTAAAAAAAAATAAATAAAATAAAAAAAAAGAAATAAAAAAAATAATACAATGGCTTTGCTCTTTGCGAAACAGCAACTTTTAATTACTTTTCTGCAATTCAGGATCGTCCCCTAACCCAGTACCTGCTAGAACATTCACGCCTATTACATAACCTCCTCATATAAATGCTGCGTCATAAGTTTTCTACATTTTTCTAGAAGCTACTCTGTTACATAACCATTCATATAAATGCTGCGTCATAAGTTCTCCTAGACAGATGCCTTCTCGCCTTCGTCCTGCTAACGCTTCCGCTATGCTCCTCTTTCTTTGTTAGAACGTTATGACGTATTAAAGTTTAAAGTCAGTCGTATCTAATAGTTTATAACGTTGCGCGCCTCCAACTTGCACGCAACCAAGAGGTGACTGTGAAAGCTTGTATAAAAGATAGAGCCTTGTGAAGGGTTTAAGTCCCTTTTTATTCAACGTAATAAATTACAATTGCGTCCTCTTGACGCTTACAGACTGTGCCAACTTGGCAGTCAAATAAAAATAATAACCTGAAAAGAAAGTAAAGACAAGATTCTAACTACGAAGCTCTCTAAAATAACTAACTCACCGCGTTTTACAATACCGCTGCTAATTCAGCAGACTTGAAGCTCACTGGAACGATTACCACTACTTCCCGCCAAGCACATAGGCCGCAACGCGGGGTTCTTCAATTCTCGCTAACTACCTCCGCGCTCGCTAAGTAAGAATATTACACACCGAACTTGTTTCCTTCCTATTTAAATCAGAATACTTCCGCTGATAATTTGAATCCTTGCGCGTTCTACTCAAATTTACATATTCTGGCATTGGCAGTTCCAGGGGAAAGTAAGGCTTGACAGGAAAGATAGTTTAAACTTAAAATAAATGTTAGTTAAAATAAATATAAACCCTACAAGTTCAATTACTGAATAAGTTATTTGATTAACTTGTAGGGTTTATATTTATTTTAACTAACATTTATTTTAAGTTTAAACTATCTTTCCTGTCAAGCCTTACTTTCCCCTGGAACTGCCAATGCCAGAATATGTAAATTTGAGTAGAACGCGCAAGGATTCAAATTATCAGCGGAAGTAGTATGATTTAAATAGAAGGAAACGAGTTCGGTGAGAGAGTGATTCTTACTTAGCGAGCGCGGAGGTAGTTATCAAGAATTGAAGAACCCCGCGTTGCGGCCTATGTGCTTGGCGGGAAGTAGTGGCAATTGTTCCAGTGAGCTTCAAGTGTGCTGAATTAGCTGCGGTATTTGTAAAACGCGGTGAGTTAGTTATTTTAGAGAGCCTCGTAGTTAGAATATTGTCTTTACTTTCTTTTCAGGTTTTTATTTTTATTTGACTGCCTAGTGGGCACAGTCTGTAAGCGTCAAGAGGACGCCATTGTAATTTATTACGTTGAATAAAAAGGGACTTAAACCCTTTACAAGACTCTGTGGTTTATACAAGCTTTCACAGTCACCTCTTGGTTGCGTGCTAGTTAGAGGCGCGCAACGTTATATTGGTGCCCGAACACTTATCGAACTGAAATGGCCGAAAATTGGATGGAAGCCGCTGGACAACACCAAGAAATGACAACTCAGCTAGAAGGATTTGGATACCTGGTCCAGACTTTGAGAGCATCAATCAAGCCAAACGTCTATTTCGACGGAAAAAATTCGGTGTCCGTATTTTTAGAAGGTATAGAAAACCACTTTCAGCTCTACCCTGTGCCTGAAAGAAAAAAGTTGCTATTGCCACATCAGCACTAAGAGGACAGGCCGCGCTATGGTGGAAAAATATAGGAAAATTTCTACTAGGTGAATTTGGAAGCCCGACGTATACATTTGAAAATTTCAAAAAATCGTTAGTAAAGGCCTTCCCCATAGTGAAAGATCGCGCACGGCTGGAAGCCGAGCTATATAGTTTCTATCATCGGGATACAGCACAATTGACGGACTTTATTTTACGAAAAAATCAAACTAACGGATATGTTGTATGGGAAAAAACCCGATGCGGAGATAATTGAAATAATATTACCAAGATTGTTACCCGCTGTCCAAGACTACTTTGAAATTAGAAACCCAACCACATTGCAGGAACTTTTCGAATTGGCGGTGAAATTTCAAAATCGCAGAATAGCGGAAAGAGCGAGAGGGGAAACATATTCTCAAAGTACCCGAAGGAAGGAGGAAACCAGAAATGGAAATCGCTCGTATGGGGGAAAGAACTATCAAGCTAACGCATCGAAACTTGAAGGTCAAGGCCCAAAAAGAAAATTTGAAAATAAGCATCCGCGTACCCAGAAGACACAGATTGAAAGGAAAGCTTTAAACGACTAGAGGGGCCTGTGAAAGGGAGGGTCCAGACCCCGGAAGTTTTAGAAAAACCCTCAAATAACATCTAAATACAGTCATCGTAAAAAACTCACAGCTACCAATTATACAAGTCCTGGTTGGCGATGTACCAGTAGAAGCCCTCATCGATACAGGGGCAGAAGGAAATTTCATGAGTGAAAAGTTCTTCAAAAAGAATTTTTATAGGATACGACTCTTTAAAACCAGAAATACGGAAATTATAGCGGCGCAAGGAAAAACATGTCACTGCATCGGGAAAGTATCATTAAACGTACAGGTAAAAGAGGAAAATCTCAAAGTATTAATTTTTGTGGTGAAAGACCTCCAACACTCTCTTATTTTAGGTATGGACTTTTTAAGGGCCGCGAGGGCCAAATTAAATTTTCAAGATAGTTCCGTGGTGCTGGAGATGGACCAGAGGGTGGTGGAACCGGTGGAGACACCTGAATTGGACCTTAGCCATTTGAATGACCAGGAAAGTAAAGCAATACAGCAAGTGGTGAGTAATTTTTCTCATTTGTTTTCAGAAAAACCGGGAAACTGTCAGATCGTGACTCACAAGATTCAATTAAATGCCGAAAAACCTTGTAGGACTAAACCGTATCGCTATGATAAACAAAAAGACTTAATCATCGAAGAACATATTCAGGAGATTTTAAAGAATAAAATAATAACGCCCATAAATAGTGAATACGCGAGTCCAGTCGTACTATGTAGGAAAAAGAACGAGTTTCCTCCTTCGGATAAAAGGGCTTGGAGGTTTGCTATCGATTATAGAAAACTAAATAGCATAACTAAATTTCCAGTTTACCCTTTGCCGGTTATAGACGAGATCATTAGACAGATCAAATCGACGAGATATATGTCTACTTTGGACTTAACGTCTGGCTACTATCAAATAGCTATGAGACCCGAAGATATACATAAAACCGCGTTTATAACAAAATCGGGCACTTATGCATTTTTACGCATGCCTTTTGGGTTGTGTGGGGCCCCATCAACATTCCAGAGAGCTATGTACATTGTTCTAAAGCCTGTCCTAGGAAAATCAACTTTAATTTATCTAGATGATATAATTATAACGAGTAATACGTTGGAACAACACATTAATGACCTCGAACAAGTTTTTAAATTATTAAAAGACGCCGGTCTTACAATTAACGCCTCAAAATGCAAGTTCGCAACTAAAGAACTTAAATATCTCGGTTATAAAATTTCGCAAAAGGGTATAGAAACGCAAGATTCAAAAATAAAAGCTATTAAGAATTTCCCACCGCCCAACACCGACAAGAAACTTTCGTCTTTCCTTGGACTATGTTCTTACTATCGATCTTTCATAAAAGATTTCGCTAATATTGTTGAACCACTCTTAGTAATCAAAAGAAAAAAGAGTAAATTTACGTGGACAGCTGAAGCTAACACAGCTTTTGAAAGATTAAAAGAAGCGCTTATTAATGCCCCTGTTTTAAAATTCCCTGAGGGGGACGAAAACCTGGAAATTGCTTCAGATGCATCAGACTATGCGGTGGGTGCGGTTCTTATGCAAAATAACCATCCGCTGGCATTTTTTAGTAAAACATTGAATCAAACACAAAGGAATTATACAGCTACAGAAAGAGAACATTAGCCGTATTAATGGCTGTACACAAATTTCGAGTTTATTTCGGCAAATCGCCAGTAACAGTCTTTTCGGATCATGCGGCTGTTGGTAGACTTTACTCGGGAAAAAACCTAACGCCCAGGTTAATAAGATGGGCTTTAAAACTCCAAGAATATAATATCACAATAAAATATAAACCGGGTAAGGAAAACAATGTAGCTGACGCACTTTCTCGTATAAAACTGGACGATGAAGGTAATGAACTTAAATGCGCTGTGTTGAGTTCAAAAATTTTAGATTCTAGAGATAAGGTTATTACTGAACTGAAAGCTGATCCTGAATTTGGAAATATCTATGCTTATTTGAAAGACCCCGAAAGCTTTGAGCATACAGATATCGATGCGATAAGAAATAGAGCAAAAAACTATGAAATAATAGATAATTTATTATTCTATACGAAAACAACAAACGAAAATCTTGAGTATAAGCCAGTCATCCCAGCCTCGCTTCGATTAAGCATTTTGAAGGAGTTGCACGAAAAAAAAACAGCGGGCCACCTCGGGGTCAGGAAGACTATAAAAAGGGTACGCGAGGCGGTATATTTCCCGCAATTATACAAAATAGTAACGGCGTATGTCAGGTCCTGCAATCAATGTCAGTTAATAAATGATATTAATTACAGCCCGGCCGGGTACTTAAATAGCATTCGCGCTACATTTCCGAATGAAATTTTAGGCATAGATCTCCTTGGTCCCTTCCCCCAGAGCGAGTTAAATAAAAATCGTTTTCTTTTAGTAATAGTAGATCATTTTTCAAAATGGATAGAAATTGTTCCACTTAAACGCGCGTCAGCCAAAACAGTCGCAGATGCATTCTTACACAGATGCATTTTAAAATACGGTGCACCGATAAAAGTCATTAGCGATAACGGAAAACAATTCATTAGTCAAATATTTGAAAACATATGCAATGGACTTGATATACGCCATATCAAAATGGTTCCGTATAGACCACAGGCTAACATAGCAGAAAGAGTTAATAAAAACATTGTAAAAATAATTCGCAGTTACGTTAGCACACATCACAAGCGCTGGGATGGCTACATAAATGAATTAGCTTATGCTTTAAGAACGGCACATCATGATACTACGGGAAAAACTCCAGCAGAATTATTTTTAGGCAGAAAGTTAATTACGCCTTTAGATAAATTATTCTTTGTGCAACAAAGAGAGCAGGAATTTAGACAAAAAGACGTGCAAAAGCTAATTGATCAGGCGCTTAAAACCTCGGATACGGCAAGAAATAGGCAGAAACTTTATTATGATAGAAAACGCCGTGAAGCAGATTTTAAAGTTGGGGATAAAGTATTGAAGCGGAAATTTTCTTTATCAAGTGCCCCAGACAATTTTATGGCAAACCTAGCTCCAAAGTTTGAAGGCCCTATGTAATTCAGGAAATCAAAGGAGTAGTCTTATATCTTAAAAACGAGAGAGGGGAAATCTGTAAAGCAAGTCCCGACCAGGTGAAAAAGTACTATAATCCAAATGATTTTGAAATCCTTAAAAGTTTCTTGCAGGACTCAAGTCTAAACGAAATAGAAGGGCCAGAGACTGCAACAACTATTCCACCACCCAAGAAACGGAGAACTGAAGAGAGACCTAGCACTTCTACAACCCGGACGTCGGTATCAAAAAGAAAAAATGATTTTCAAACTCCGGCGTTTAAGAAAAACAAAAATACAGATGAACCGGGTAAAGAAACCGTGTTAAAGACGAAAACACCACCTACAAAAGATGGCAGGAGAAATTACACATCAAGGAGAACGCGCACACGGCCACAGAGTCAGGTGCCAGCAAGGCCGCCGTTCCGGAAACTGAAACGCCAACAGGAGGCACAAAAATACGACGAACACAAGAAAGTCAAGAAGGACTCCAGACCGGAGGACGTCAAGACCAGCCGTCCCAGGCAGAAGCGGAAAGGTCAACAACCAGACGATTACTCCGTCAAGAGGCCAGCATGTAGAGGACGCAAAAGAAAAAGCAACGGGGACGACACTCGGAGATCAATAAGGAGAAGAAGATTGACATCCATGACACCTCTAACTTGGGATCAATTTTGTCAAAAACGGATGACGGAGTTTCAAGCATCGAAAACTCAAAGATAAGTTAAAACCTTCTATAAATTTTTTTTCTCTTTTGTTCCGAAATGTTATGCATAAGTACGAAGTTCTATGTTTGGACGAAAGTCAATATGTCTCGGTTGAGACTTAATTTTGTTTTACTTTATTTAGCTAAGGCAAAAGTATTATTTTCTTTAAGTGTAAAAGCTAAAAACAAGCATTTTCTGTTGGTCGAAAGACTAATTCTGTTATGTTAAAGCCAAAATTTGGCCGGAGATAAAAATAACTTCGTATTCTTGTACTAATAAGAATTTTAGTTTCAGTGCCGCCAGCTTGGCGAAGAATGAGTAAAGTAAAAATTTATTTTCTCTTATTCATTTTTATGGTAAATTGTAAAAAGCATATGTATTAAACTTTTGTAAATGTATGTAAATACTTGCATGTTATGTAAAAGTAGAATTTAGTCTAGGAGCATAAAATTGTAGATGCTAAAAGTGAATGCTTAAATGCAATGAAGTCAAAATTTAAGTATTAAACTGTAAAGTCATGCTTTAGAGCGAAAGCCTGCATGTTTAAAGATGAATGAGGGGGAAGTTAGAATGAATGTGTTTTGTAGGGTTCTCCACTTACATTTGAATTTTTAAGAATATTAAAGTAGCTCATTGAGTTGTAGAATGTCGAGTAAGGTGTGTCTATTTGGTTGTTGAATTCTAACAAATCATGGTGGTTAGGGGAAGTGTTGTAAGACTAAAACACGAATATTCCCGTTTGACACCACACATGGTGGAGAGCCAGGGTAAAGTTAAATTAATGCTTGAAAAATTGAATGAATGTGAAGTAAACAATAACTAAGAAAAACGAATCGTTAAAAACAAAAATTTATTGTGTCAAGAAAGTGTAAATTATAATGTATGTAGAAAGATACTGATACTTATTCCTGGAAGGAAAGACCAAGATTGATTGATGAAGTCCAGGAAAAGTGGCTGTAAGAAGAAAGCTTTGTAACGAATAACAGAATTTTAATATATAATTGTTACATAAGATTTTTTTTTTGTGTAAACGAGGCTTTCGCCAGTTAATTCAGAATTAGATAAACTTACAACAGGTCGTTTGTAGGACCTGCTTCCAAGTTTTCCAAATTCTGGCAGCGGCAAATGTAGGGTTTATATTTATTTTAACTAACATTTATTTTAAGTTTAAACTATCTTTCCTGTCAAGCCTTACTTTCCCCTGGAACTGCCAATGCCAGAATATGTAAATTTGAGTAGAACGCGCAAGGATTCAAATTATCAGCGGAAGTAGTATGATTTAAATAGAAGGAAACGAGTTCGGTGAGAGAGTGATTCTTACTTAGCGAGCGCGGAGGTAGTTATCGAGAATTGAAGAACCCCGCGTTGCGGCCTATGTGCTTGGCGGGAAGTAGTGGCAATTGTTCCAGTGAGCTTCAAGTGTGCTGAATTAGCTGCGGTATTTGTAAAACGCGGTGAGTTAGTTATTTTAGAGAGCCTCGTAGTTAGAATATTGTCTTTACTTTCTTTTCAGGTTTTTATTTTTATTTGACTGCCTAGTGGGCACAGTCTGTAAGCGTCAAGAGGACGCCATTGTAGTTTATTACGTTGAATAAAAAGGGACTTAAACCCTTTACAAGACTCTGTGGTTTATACAAGCTTTCACAGTCACCTCTTGGTTGCGTGCTAGTTAGAGGCGCGCAACGTTATAAACTTCATCTGGAAAAAGTCATCTGCTATAAATTAAAATAAAGATATGCTTGCTGTTAAAAGTGAAAAGTTCTGAGTCGTCATTTTTCTCCGTACTTCAATCATCCCAGCTTCGTCAACCATCTGCCAGAACATGTAATGGAATAGCTTCACCATTCGCCCACGATGTGTTGGAATAACTGAAAACATTATATATATATATATATATATTTACTTCAGATCAGCACTTTAAGAGCTGGATGTGGAAACATTGACCTTCCAACACTCCTGATTTTATAGTCAGCCACAGCTATTTTTTCCAATCATGATAGTGTAGAGAATGCGTGATTTTAGATTTCGGTTATATTATTTTTTTCTAAGACAAGAGTGCTAACATTAGGTATTTTTCCATTCAACCACGTATTTTTCACCTGCTCTAAATGATTTAACTTCATATTAAATCTTTCAAGTTTGCTAAGGAGTGCCAAAGTGAAATCATCTTTGCTTTCGATCACAGAATCCTACGAACAAGTAGTACAGAGTATCATTCAAACCTGGTAAAAGCTGGTTGTGAGAACTTCAATTTAGAATTTTCGATAGTCAGTCCGTCGATATGTAGGCTATGAAACAAATCGTTCGGTAATACGTCAGTGAATTACAACTGATGGAGGAAGGCTGTGCTCTCATTGTAATCACGTACAATTTTAAAGGCTTTCACTAGATTGCAACTGGAATTGAAATTGGCACATACGACGTGGAGATCTTATGCGATTCTTCTACAATAGCAAGGTTTCATTTCTTCTTGAGAAGGACAATGCATAAGATTGCATGAAATAAAAGCTACGACTAACGTAAAAAGGTAAAATACTCGAATAACCAATAATAACCAATCTTTGAATTTGTTGAACACTTAAAGAGTAAATTTGCTTCTGGACTAAAGTTTGGCAATGATCAGGGTAGCATTTATACCGAGTTCTTATCTGCACATTGCGGAAAGGGCTCGTTTGATAAAGTCAAAATTTTGAAAAATTCCGTTTCCTGTTTTTAATATAACACAATTTATCGCTTGTTTATGGAAATTGATATTCTAAGTGACTATGTCTTAAAGAAAAAAACCTGTTTGAAACTAAATCTATCGTATTATATTTTGAAAGATTTAGAAAAAATGCTATTATTAAAGGAATGGAAATTTTGTCACATTGTTTATGTAATGAAAAAACAAATAGGTTAAATTCACAAAAATTATATAATTTTAACTATTTTGAACAAGAAACTATTTGAAATTAAAAAGACAACTGAATAATAAACATAATATTTTCATTCATTTAACACCAAATGAATATGCAGATCTGTGAAGCTGCTGATGAACGATCACAATCAGACAGGATTACCGAGCTTCGAATACGGGAGAGTTTGGTTTGGTGCGTTTTATGTAATTACGGCAAAGCCTTTTGGGCTATATGCCTAAGTGGAGAGATGCCTTTGTGGAGGACATGTTACACAGGATGTGAGATTAGTTTTATGGGTTAATCAATATTATTATAATATATGTCAGCACTGCGTGCCTAATATGTTGCTTTAAATATTGAAAATATTCTTTTTGGACTACGTATGTGTACTACGTATACGTACTGGATTCAATTATAATATACGCTATACAACCCAAAGAATAATTTATGTTTAAATATTACTATATTACATTTAATATATAACTTCCTTGATATTTGGCAACAGATTGACAATTTCGGTTATCAGATTTTATTTCTTAAGTGGAATGATTACATACATAGAGAAAGAAACACTAATTCTATATGAAGATTTTACATCGCAGATAAATTAAAGGAAACTTAAGGTGCTTCTTGTGGTTAAAACTGTATTTGAATAGTTACTTTAAATCAAATATTAGAGTTCGGAGGAGTATAAAAGTAAAGTGAAAAAAGACAAACTTCAACACTGATATTCTATCATGAATTATTCCTTATTTTATAAGCCTGAAAGATACCAAAATCTTTTGACTGCAGGCTCGCTTACAAATAGCTTTTGATTGACTTTCACGAAAAAAGAGAAAATATTTCTCCTGTCTGGAAGCTCCAATTTCCTCACTGCAGATCATCATACACATTTACTCTGTCTTCTATAAAATATGAGCTTGCTTTCAAGATGTCAAAAATACCTTATTTGAATAAGAGAAAATTCAAAACTTTCGGGAAAGTTCTTTGATTTCCTTCGTTTCTTCCACTCCCTTCACTTTGCTGTCTTTATAAAAATTTTTCGCATTTTTTAAAACCATTTCTCTTTCGCTCTACCTCTGTTGACGGCGGTAGCTGCCTGATAAATGTTTACGCCTAGATTTCAAAAGATTATGAATTCAGTTTTGTTCCAACTGAAATATTTCAGATTTGCCAGGAACAGAACTGGGGTTTGAAAAGAAAAATAGTTCGTTATTACCGATGATTTGTTCTAAGAAAATTCAGCCTCTTTTTGTTGCATTCTTGTAACTTAAAAATTCAGTAAAAAAAAGAATTTCAATTTGAGATACATATATATTATTATTTTTTATAACTCATGATGAAATGGCTTTGTTTCCCCTTCAAACGCAAGCCAGATTTGCATTATTATAGAGTTATAATAGTTTGGGAAATTAAAAAATAATAATAATTTAATCACAAAATATAATTAAGAATCCTGTAGCGAATTGCCATATGGGTAAGTCTCATTTATCATTTAACACAAAGTAGATAGTTTCCAGCTGTTATATATATGGTATGACCACTAACATATTAAATAAGGCGATTAAGAACTGTAGCTCTCACATTTCTGCAAAAATGCTAAGGTGTTATCAGAACTAGCTGGTGATTGCTTGAAAGATTTTAATTGATGTTGAAAAACATTAAGATGCTGTAGAGTCATTAGGTTTTTGATGCTGCAGACGTTTAACATGTGCAGTGCCTTTATCGGGATTCGAATTCATGGCCTCCCGACCGCATCGAATGTACTTCCAGTAACTCCACGAAGTCGTGCGTAAAGGAGGTAGAAAATACCTTATATACTCCACCTTTTAAACGGCTACTGCGGATGAGGGGACCCAGTCACCAGATTTGGGTAGTGACGAGTTATCATCCACCACCTTTTTTCTTCGGCGGCAAGGTAGAGCCATCAAGTTTAGAATGCTGGAGACTTCAAAAAGTGCAATGCTTTCGCCGGAATTCGAACTGCGAACCTCTCGATACGCGTCGCTTGTGCTTCAAGTTACACCACGAAAGCATACCGAAAGGAGGGAGAAAATATCTTGTGATGCAAAGTGAAAGATGCTGCAGATAAATGCGTATTCAAGGTTATTTTTAGGTGTTTGGTATGTAGATCTTTTGGTGCTTTCCCGTATTTCAGGATATGGTAGGCTTGACAAAGACTGCATGCATAAACATAAGTTTAATTATTTGTAGATATAAGATTCTCTCAGGTTTTCTATTTGAAAAACTGGATTGAAGTTTAGTGCTTCAATCCAGTTTATATATTCATAAGCTCTTTATTCCGTTCCCAAAGGAGAAGTGGGATCTTTTGCTTAGGCGTTATGATTGAAAAAAATAAACTTTTCATTCAATAAAATATCAAGATATGTTAATTGAATAATATTGTGAATTGTGATTATGCTATTATGTTCATATTACTAACTACATCTGTAAGCTATAGCCCTGAAAATAGTAAAACATTTGTTTTAATATTCATTAAACCAGGACTTGTTAGCTAATTGAATTTAGTAGTTCAGATTAAACTGTTTAAACAATTAAAATCCGCAAATCATTCTCATGCAGCCGTTAATTCATCAGTAATGATGTAATGGTGTACAGTTATAGGCATTATTATTTCTTAAAAACGGCTTGTTCCCATAATGTTAAAACTCAAATAGTGAGTTTACATACAGATAATGTACTTAGAACTGCCTCGTCTTGCAAAGTAAGTTTTTGAAAGTTTAATTACAGCTAATTAAAATGCAGCAATGAGTAATTATATATTATTTATCGATATGATAATATCGATAATATATGAAAGCGTTAAGCAATTTGTATGATTCTATGATAGCGATATTCCGATAAGTTGCAAATAAATGAGGTAAAAGTGTTTATTTGCACAAGTGTACGTTGAATCTTGTAGAGACATTGGGTTATTTTGAAGCAGGGAGACGTGGAAAACAAGCAACGCCCTCTCCAGGACTCGAACCAAGAACCTCTCGAACACGCGCTGAGAGTGCTGACTATTACACCACGAAGGCATGATAAGAACGCGGGAGAAATATCTTATAACCTGACTATTGGGTCTATTTGGGTCGTATTAGTTCGCTGGCAAGGAATATGCGTTTATTTCAGTCAGTCACTAACTATAATTGGCCGCATATATCGTTCGGTAATTAACTTCACCGTAACCTTTATAAAAGGGTGTGAAACGTTTTGCGTTGCCCGAAGCACAGCATGTATGTGCGGCTTTAGGATGAAACAACAGATTTCCCGATGGATATGTCACAATGGATTTCCAAGAGGCTACACCTTCATTTTAAATTTCTTTAGATCCAAAGAGTCTATTTATCCAGAAAGAACTATTTGAGATTTTTATTTTGATTTGATTAATGTATTTTGCAATCCGTTGGGGGGGGCGCAGGCAGTTCCTTCATCCGACGAAACACGTACATCAGGAAATGCTATCAATAAAATTAAACACGAGGAACGCTAAATGCAAATTGATCTTATGTAGTCTATCTGGCGTTACTGTTATGCAAAAAACTTATCATATTTCTGTAAAAACATTGTATTCCATGACTGGGATCAAGTGGGGGCACTTATATGGCTGTGGAATATATATGGCACATGTGGCTGTGGTAGTTTTGTATAACCTCCCCCCCCCCCAAGAAGAAATGCCACACTGAGAGATCCAGCGATCTTAGACGCGAGTGATTTTAACTGAATCATCAGGTCCCGAATGGCTAATCCATCGTTGAGTAAGGACTGTTAACAAATTCTCGAACGTGGTATGAGTTAAGCTTCAGTGAGGTAATGCCCATTTGCTGGAAAACGAAGTTCGCTGAATCAGTTTCTATTTGTGGTAAAAGCTAGTTTTCAAGTATATCGAGACATGTGATTCCTATAATTGTGTCCCCTTTGAAAAAGAAGGGGCCTTACTTCTTTTCCAAGAAACGTCGGAAAAAAAAAAAAAAAAAAAAAAAAAAAAAAAAAAAAAAAACATTAACTTTTGTCGAGTCTTTCTCCTGCTGTAGAAACTGATGTGCTGCCTAGTCAGTATAGTGCTTAGGAGAGCCTACTGCGATACCGAAGAGCACAGGTTAGAATCCCGAAGAAGACATGGATGTTTGTAAGTGTATAGTGTCTGCTGTGCGACACGGGAGCACTCTAAATATGCGGCGAGCTGAAAGTCCTCTCGAAATTCTGCGGTAAAGGAATAGGGGCTGGGAGAGCCTCAGGGTGCTCTCCTTCAAAACTGGGGGCGTAACTGAGAAGCCGAACCCTGCATGGTGCTCAAGTTCTTGGCAACGAAATGTGCAATCTTCCTCTCCTTACCACGATGAATTACGTTGGCTCGTGCTGATGTCTCTGTCAGGCAAGTGAGATAAGTCACAACAACAACAACAACAGAAATTGCTGAAGCTGCTTCATACTTCCTTACTGCTTGGATAAATGAGGCAATTCTAGAGCTAATACATGCAACAGAGCTCCGATCCTCTTCGGACGAGGGCTTTTATTGGACCAAAACCAATCGGACTACGTGTCCGTATCATGTGGTGACTCTATATAACTTTCGGTTCGTTCCAGCGACGTATCTTTCAAGTGTCTGCCTTATCAACTGTCGATGGTAGGTTACGCGCCTACCAGGGTCGTAACGGGTGACGGGGAATCAGGATTCGATTCCGTAGAGGGAGCCTGAGAATCGGCTACCACATCCAAGGAAGGCAGCAGGCTCTCAAATTAACCACTGCCGCCAGAACGGGGAGATAGTGACGAAAAATAACAAACGGGACTCTTTTGAAACCCCGTAACTGGAATGAGTACACTCTAAATCCTTTAACGAGGATCAATTGGAGGGCAGGTCTTGTGCCAGCAGCCGCGGTAATTCCAGCTCAAATAGCGTATATTAAAGTTGTTGCGGTTAAAACGCTTGTAGTTGGATCTCAGTTCCAGATGGGTGGTCCGCCTACCGGTAGTTACTACCTGTTCTGAACAGCAAGCAGGTTTCTTTAGACAATCTTCACCGGTTGTCTTGGATGACTGGCAAGTTTACTTAAAAAAAATTAGAGTGCTCAAAGCAGGCGCGAAGCCTGAATAATATTTTAACTTTGCACCCGTTGACCTTGCGACTTAATGATAATTAGGCTCGTCACTTTAACGAAACGTGTTTAAAAGATTTCCATCTTGTAACGCATTCTTAAAGATTAAGTTATGTAACTCCACATGTCGTTCTTTGTCACCTGCATGAAGAGTTTGCAAAAGTTGAATGCTCTGAGAGGTAGGTTGTTGATCATCAATGTATTATCAACAAAAATCACGCTGAAAGGTTGCTACAGACTCAACTTCTCAAGACGAAGAACTGAAAAACGATTTCTATTACGCATTTTCCATCTATACAAACACTCAAGTAGCGGCCGAAGGAAGAGGTTTAGCGCTATTTGTCGCCAACTGTATGAAATTCGAGATTTCCCTCTTTCTACCTATATATTTTCGAATTAGGTGGTGTGGTGTATTTAATTATAGCAAAGCACACTAGGGCTATCTGCCTAAGGAGAAGGATACCTTCGTGGAGGACTTTCTAAGGGAAACTGGCTCGTATACACGTTACACATGGGGAAAACCACGAAAACGCCCATGCAGCCAGCCCGTTCGCGGGATTAGAACCTCGGACCGAACTACCAGTGTTCAGCGACGTTACCGCTCGGCCGCTGGTGGGCTTATTCGAATTATAAAATTCGGATTAGAAACTGAATAGTTATGATTTTTTTTAATCGGATGATTCATTTTAAACATACTATACTTTAATGGACACGTCGGTGCCATTAAAATACATTAAAGTACCGTCGATGTCATTAAAGAATTCGGAATTTTCAGATTTCAGAATTTCAGATTTCTATGTTACGAAATTATAAAGACTAATCTGAACATAAACTGCAAGCTGTATATTACAATAATAGCAACTCATTCATACCTAAAAATTGTCATAGTTCTGTAATGCTCTTGGGTCGTTGATATTGCAAAATAGGTGTCACTCTTCGAGGAAGAGGCTAGACACTTCTTTCATTAAATAATTGAGTTAAAAATGAAAGTTCCTATACGTAACACACATTTTTCAACATTGATACAGTGCATTGAAAAACCATCTATAAATGTTCGAAATATTTCAATACTTCACAGGTTTCTGTTTAAATATCATCTAATTAGACAAAAGCAAAATCGGGCTCATGTAAAATTTCGTTGGTGAAGTGCTGAAATGTTTCAGCACCGTATGAGGGGCCAGAGGGGGTACAAAAATTCTAAGAGCTAAAAATTTGCCTGTAATGCCGATTTAGGCACGTCGCTCAAGCGGATGGGTATTTCAAGATAACACCAGGTTAAATAAATTTTAGGAAAATATTTTTAACGCAAGTTTTGTATCAATGTCATGCAGATGGTACAAAGGTATTTACCATTTTGTGCTTGTGTATTGCACGTATGATGTATGACAAAAGTAAGACGAAATTCGCTCTTTGCTTTGGGCACCACATGCGATTTACTCTTTCTCTAGAGCTTTTCATAAATTGAAAATCATTTTTGAATGATAAATTGGTTTGGATTAAGCCACCTTGACCTTGAAAGAAAGCGAGTTAAGGAAGCGAGGAACAAAAGCGAGTTATTCCGAGGAAAGCGAGTTATTTCTTAGCAAGGAATAGGAAAGCGAGGAAGGAAAGCGAGTTATTCCTGAGCAAGGAATCTATTTAGAGTATTATGCTTAGGCTTAGAGAAAGATCATAAAAAGGAATTTTAAGGTATAATTTTACTCTATGAAAATACATTTGTTCACTCGAGGATTCCATCTAGGTAACTTGAAACAGGTATAATTTTTTTATCCTAGCTGTAGATAATATTACTTCGAAGACTGTAGCTATTTCTTATCTTTTCAAAATAATTTAAATATTTCAACATACATGTTATTAAATTTTTATGTACAATTCTTATTATTATTGTAACGTACTATCTCTAAATAGAAGACATGATAACTAATTTTATAAAAATGGAATCAAATTTACTGGTGGTTGATATCAGTTGATGACGTCATCTTCAGATTTATGGCATAGGTTGGAAGTTACTTAATTCCTATTTTATATCCTTATTTACAAGCTTATTATTGCCTAAACTCATATCAGTCTGCTTTCCCCTATTCCTTCTTCTAATCATTGAGATTACGAAACCTCAAACTTTGGTAGTTGTACTTCACAGTTTACAGAGAAAACAGAAGAAGTCATTCTACGAATTAAATCGAGTGTAATTTAAAATACTCTGTATACAATAAGTAATGTTTCGGGGAGGATGAGGAGAAATTCTTCTTATTTTTAATTATAACTAATTCTTTTGGCTTTGAATTCGGGCAAACTGTTTGGCTTATTTCGGGGTTTCATGGTATTTTGTATTAAGTAAAGCGAATAGAAAGTAGTTTCCCTTAAAACCTCCTCCACGAAGATATATCTCCATTCGTGTTTTGCCTGTTTTCTTCTAAACGACCAAGCAAACATTTATGCTTTAACCTCTATACTTCGGTTAAGTTCGAATTAAAATTTAATTGGATAAAAATTAATATGTTTATGTAAATATAACATGTTGCCAATAAATATTTTCAAACTAAAATAAATTGTGATAAAACTTTCAAATTCAATCCGGAATTTTGAAATATTGTGTGGAGTAATTAAAGCTGTAGTAAGCCTAGTATATATCAGCAAACTGATGGGAAGTCCTTATATTTCGAATCATCGAAGGTCAAAAGGACAGATTATTTGTTATGGGAGTTATTTACTTAAATATTTGCTTTTCAGCTCTGATCTTATAATATTAGAGATAAGAAACTGATAACATCTTAAAACTGCGTTCATCCTTTTTTTTTGAAGACACGTGTATAAAGCTAAAGTACATGGGACCTCAGAAATGGGAAAAATAATTAATATACATTAAACCTAATCTTCAGTAGTTGTGCAAATATTAAAAAAACTAACTATTCTCTCTAGATTTATAATAAATGCGAAAAATATGAAAATATGATATCTTAAATATGCATCCGCGATTTCTTTAAATATAACTAATAAATAAATAAATTTTAAATATAATTAATTTTTAATAACAGTTTAAATCAAATAACAAATAAAATATTTTAATGAATCAATATTCTAATTACACTGCAGAAGTTAGACTATATTTGGTTTTTATTAGGAAAGAAATAACGGAAACAAACTATCATATATTATTAATTCTGTAATTAAAATTTGTAAACAACTTAAAAGAATGGATAACCCAGAAATTAGTTTTAATCTTGATTAAAAGTGTTAATTTGAAGTAATTTTAAGTCGGATTAAATAATTAAAGTCATACTAATTTCAAATTAGATTGAATAATTAAAGTGATACAGTTAAAAACATATCTGAATTTGATAACAGTATAAAGATATTAAAGTGTAGGCCATAGGGCTACTTTTTGTTCTTCAAGTTTTTCATCAGGAATGGGTGAAAGCTTTCTTAATGTAAAGTAATTTACGAAGGTAAAAGCCTTCTGGAATGCTTTGTTTTGTAAAGGATGTCATGTCAAAGTATATTTTAAAGCTAGTAAGTAAATTATTATTGACCCTTCTTCCTCTTACACATGGAAAATTTTGCTGATGATCTAATTTATGTCTGAAACTGAGGATGAGAAACCTAAAAATGATTTTTTTCAGCCAAATTCTGATGTTTACTTTGCAGATAAAAAGCTTCGGGGCCATAAATTATCAAAACAAAAAATAAGAAGATTTAGCATTGCTCCTCTAATTGTGCTGATTTTATTAATTATTGTGTAGAGACATTAGGTATTTTTTTGAAAGCAAGAAAGATGGAAACTGAGCAAACGTCTTTGCCGGGAATCGAACCACGTACCTCTCAATTACGCGCTGAGTGGGCTGACCACTACACCACGAAGGCTGCTAAGAAGGCGGGAGAAATACCTTGTAACTGGTATGCTTATTTTACAAGGAAATTCATCATGCATTTAAAAGCAAAGAAAAAACACAATTCTTTTGAATATAACCATTTTCACTCAAATATTGAAGGTGTAAATTCATGTGCTCTTATATTAGTCCACATTATATTCGAGATTCGCCTAATGTGGTTTGAATCCTAAGCCATAAATATCTATCTATTCTACCTGTTGGTTCGTTGAGAATATAGAGTACCGAAATAAAGAAAATCTGACTGAATACTAGCTCACCGGGGTCTTTCTATATATGTTATTGAACAACAGAAAGTACAGATATACCTTATACAATATAGAACATACAGTCAAGCGGAAGTACCTAAGAAATATAGTATTAAGGGATAGATACCATGAGATTAATTATTATTTAACTACTGGGAGTGTTGACAACATTTGCTATGGACATAACGAAAAACAGAAGCCTTGTAGCCTTGTTCCATCATCTGGAGAAAATGGCATTACACGCCGAGGAAGCATGGCAGATTAGGTTCATTTCATTGCATAATATATATGTCGACAGTCTGCTCAAATGTGCGGATAGAAATGTAGTCGAAAATATTATCTGATCTTTTTAATTCGATGAAATAAAATGTAAAAAGGAAAAATATGCATGAATGTCGACTATTATCATGACCCGTTCAGACGAGATACTTTGCAGTACCGAAGGGTCTGGGCTCCAACCCCGGAGAGGGCATGGAGGTTTGTAGGCGTATAGCGTCTGTACAGCAAGGACTGATTCACAATACATGCAAGCCGAATCCAGGCTTTCGGTAGGGAAAAGGGATGGGTGACCTCTTGCACTGCATTTGTCCCTTGGAAGTACATCCGAGGCGGAAACCTAGCAGTTAGCAAAGACTGACGATACCTAATATTCTTTCTTAGACGCACAAGTGCTACCCTTCCTTCAGCCCGTGCTTAGACTTTTATTGTTGAGGTTAAATACTTTTTTGGAGAATGTTTAATTTACAACGCATAATAATGGAACTCGTGTGAAAATGTGGTCACTATTTAATTGGCATCATTGGAACGTAAAGAAGAAAGTATTTAGGAGATTTCAGCTTTTTTACTTGTCTGCATGTATATACGAGTATATGGAATTAACATGCTTAGAATTTTAAAAGCTGTATGGTATGTAATCTTGACTAGCATCCAACAAATCATAATCTTCAGATACCGTGACAAACCACATAACTGAGAAATATCTTCGTTATCATGAACAAGTGTATACAGTCTAAATGTCTCTGAAAATTTATTATGGCACATTATATAGGAAACATGTGATGAAATAAGTTATAATTTTAATGCACAGCGGTTTTGTTTCTTTCCTGTCCTCCTAATTTCCTCTTTTATAATTTCTTAGCGCATGAAATTGTTATATTGTTTTATACCAATGTAAGAAACATAATAAATTTTGATCAAAGCTCGCACTGATTCACATTAATGTATGGAATGGAGGAGCAAATAAGAAGTATCTCCCACAGAACTGAGACTATATTTTAATTAATAAGGGTACATAACAGCATAACAGGCGATATCTCTTACTGTTATAGCCTTTTCTTCTCGACAATGTTGCAGCGACTGGGGCTTTATTAAAATATTGTGCTTATTCGTTAGATGGTCTAAGGCAACTAACACAATTTAAAATATTAAATAAATCATTAAGATCAATTAAGAGTTTTGATTTTGGTTTCTACTTGAAAACAATTTTTCATCTCGGATTACGCCCTTGAGCATTTAACTGAAAAATTTCTACAAAGACTTTGAAAACAGCACAAGACTTTTATGTGATTCATTTTATTCCTTTATGTGCTATACGTGCATAAAGGAATGGAAAGCTATACATACTACTATATATAAAAGTATATATATATGAATATCCCGAAAAAAGGAATAATACATATTTATGTACACTCATGCCAATATACATCTTTATGTGCATAGGGGTTTGAAAAAATAGGGTTTTGAAGATTTTAAAAGAAACAAATGAAATGAGTAAAAGAATACTTTAGTTTAAGGTAACATTAAATTACTTATTATTAATGCATGCTAAATGTTCCTTGCAAGTATAATAATGTAAAATTTAAATAAATCACGGAGATAAAAATTATTATTGAATTATTATTTAATAATTTAAATATTTATTATCTTACATTTATTAATTTTATTCATAAAATGTAGCATTTAGAAAATTAGATCAGTCTTGTAATGCTAGAAACTTACACGTAGGTCTGTTTTACTTGTAGAAAAAGTATTATTGAAATGATTATTAAACATACCACAAAAACATAATAAAGATATTTTATTTATAAAAGTATGTACACCGATGCAATGCTATCGACACTTTTTGAAACGTCGTGTAACTCAATCCACATGTTATTTAAATATATAAATGAATGTCAGCACTTTCTCATTGATTCTCACACATTTGTATCCTATTTAGCATAAAAACTTTACATAAAAATAACTACAACACTGTAAAAAGAATAAAATAAAAACAACGTGAAATAAAATGGAGCAGTAGAACAAAAATATGATAGTTATCGAACACAATAATTAGAAATGATGTTTCGAAGAACATTATATACAAATAATTACATTCAGTCTGACAAGATGAGGTATGGAATGAGAAGATGAAAATGATCCATTCTATACACTGTCAGTCTACCTGTTGTAATACACATCCTTAATAGCTCTGCCGTCCTGTTCTTTCGGAGCAACACAATCACCTTCCAGCTGATGCACCTGACGATACCTCTTCAACCAATCCAGTTCTTTGTCACACACTATTTTGTTATCTGCGAAGAAAAATTAATTTCATATTCTGTGTATATATTTGAACAGAGTACAGTTTCATCATTTGAAAATGAGTGCTACTACAGCTGAAATAAATCTCACATAAAACGTTATTTTGGAAGTTGAAATATAGCCAGCTCCAAATATATAGTTTTCTTTTACAAATTCGTGTTCATCCTTAGAACTTCCAGCTATGGTTTTAGAAATGTATGATCATATCTGTTAAAATGAAACTGACAGTGTTCTGTAGATTCAAAATACTTGCAACTCTTCTTAAGGTAAATTGAGGAAATTATTATTCCTCTATCGAAAACAATGGTGATGGGCGAAACAATGAAATACATGGAATTAAAGCATTCCGTATTTAATACAGAAAGACGCAGGATTTACGTATTAATGTGAGGATCAATGTGAGCGAAACAAAATGCGACAGTTATAAAAATGTTTAGCTTAATTCTAATTAAGTATTTCCGAAGGAAACAACGAAGAACACACGATTTCCATAATTTCCATGATTCGGCTGTGATTTCGGCTTTCACATGTAGATGCGTCTTCTACGATATCGTCACTTGGTAAGGATCTGCTTCCTATTTTTTGTTAAGTTCAGAATGCTGCAATTTACAATGGCAAAAAACTGCTTTGGAATAATTCCTGCTGAATGGACGCAAATTTTAAGATATATTACTTTATAGCTATATATGATATTTAAAAATATATTACAAGAAATATTTTTAAACGAATGGTTATAGACCCATTGTTTTAATTGAAGAAATAAAGAGTATAAAGTATGTTTTTGGACGTGATAATTTTGTCAAGTGACTGATTTTGGCTCAAATACACGAAAAATTAATTTGTCTTTTGTATATATATATATCAGTTAGAAAAATATTTTCGTAGCCGAAATGAATGCTGTTTCTCCTTCCCAAATTAATTAATTTTCATATGATCAAAACTGCCTAAAATATTAAGTACTTTTTTGAGGAAACTGGCTTAATATTTCGGGAAAACAGCTGCGTACAGCTGTGCAATTTGTAGAAGATAATTTTGCGCTGAGAACTGCGCGTATAAGTTTGAATTCCAAATATTCCATTTGAATATTTATTCCAAATATTTGAATGTGAAATGCTAAAATTCGAAAAACATCGTCTTCCAGAGGTCATGTTAAAGTGTGTTTTTCATTGAGCAGAGGTCCGTAGTAGTTTTCTAATGATATAACGGAACTAAGGCGAAATTTAAAACAGGGAGAGCACAATATAAAAAAATATGAATAACGTTAATCAATTAACAACTTTGTTAGTATTAAACTTTTTAAATAGTTATGCATATTAAAAAATTCAAAAGGATAAAATGTAAGCATATGGTATTATGTTTTAGACCTCGTCACAGTTAGTGCTATAAATTCGAAACTTTTGTCCGATAGGCAAGAATGAAAGCTTTGTAATACAATACCACATGAAAACATTAAATTTAATTGATATGTATTTCAATATTTTTAAAATTTTATTCAGTTTTAAAACTATTTATATTATGACATTTTGCTTCTAATCTTAGAAATTTAGGTTAAAGGAGTTTCATGTTTTTTACAAACTTCATTTTCTATGGATTTTTTTCTTACATTCTACACAGTTTAACTATTTATGAGAAGTTTAATATGTACATACTCATGTCCAAAATTTAAGCAACAAAATATATTTTATACTGTAGTCCGCCCATAAAATTTATTTAAGGTTTTTATTCCTGTGAAATATTTTATTTGAGCCCAGGGAATGCATGCACATCTGATTATCAGATTATTAAATTACTGAAGAGAGAGAAAATTTAAAGAATTTGTTACAATTTTCAGCAGTATTTGTATATTTTTCGCTTTTTATACATTCTGTGCATTTTTGTGCATTTTATACTTCTTCTAAATATGTACGGACTCACATACAAAATATATATTTCTGGCATCAAAACAGGAGGACACAAATAAAGAACACTTTTATTTTAAAAATAAAAAGAAGGAAAATGTAAATATTTAAAAGATGAAAATGAAGTAATAACAGAAAACAAAGTAAATTAAATAAAAAAATCCTAAAGAGTTCAGATTTTAGCGGTCGACCAAAAGGGTTTGTTAAGGTTTTTTTACACTGTCGCTGAGCTCGCAGTCTGCTGGTGGACTTACTTCTACTAACCCATTTCATTTTTTTTTGTCCTTTTAGCTTTATTATTAAGCCTAATTTTCTTCGCATTTACGCCATATATAATTCAACAGCAAAATTACAAAAAGTTAAAATCAGTATAGCAGAATATGTTTAGAATTCCCAATGCAGTGTTGGCATATATTTTCTTTTTTTTTTCAGTCTGTTCTCAGTGTATCATACGAATCTTCTGTTTTAGAAAGACGGCTTGCGAAACGTATTTTTGTCTTTTTATTATTAACCTTTTTCATTTTGTGTGTTAAATTTATTAATTAAATATCGTGTTCCTCGCACTCTCGCCAGTTCAAAACAGCAGAATCACAGAATATTTAAAAACAGGGTGTCTATAGAAATTCTGATAAATTATCTCGCGCGCTAGAGATAAAAATATTTTATATCGTACAGTATTGCCAATGCTCGCTTTCACATTTTTGAGTTTGTTAACCAAAAATTCATTACAGTTTTACAAAATATGAAACAAATAATAAAACAAATTCGAAATCCAAAATTCGGAATTCCAGGTGCATATGTTTGGTGGAGGACTACGTTATTCAAAGTCTGATGGATCAAGGTACCGTCGTTTCTTCACAAAGCGAAGAACATGTAGATTCTTCATTATTTACATTATTTTAAAAATAACACAGGTCGATAATATTTTGTGGCATCACTTTGAAAAGTGTTACACGGCTTATAGTAATTCAACGCAAAATGTCGTTTCAAGATTAATATCCCATTCAGAAGTGACGACCCTTATAGGTTAATAATGTTAGATTTTATATAGCTCGATTTTAAAGGGCACCCTGAAAATTTGTTATTTAAATAAATGACAACAAACTGTAATACTGAACCAATGCATGCTTGTATTGGTTCAGTATATGCATACTGAAGCAATACAAGGAAAATCCTATTTCTATACTAATACTTTTGGGTTAAAAATAATACGTTTATGATGGTAAACTAGTGACAGGTAAGAATGAAAATATGTCAGTAGTGTAAGAATTTCTGCATCTGATATCATTTTCTTATCAAAAAAGTTTCACGTTTTTAAATTTTTTCACTTTAGAAAAGAATAAAGATCGTGAGAAACGTCATCCGTTAGCAGTCAGCTGTAATTTAGGCACAGAGAAAAGTAAAAGAAAGAAGTAGAGAAAATGTTGTTTCAGTCTGTGACGATACTTTTTATCTTTTACGACCTTTAAGTACTCGTAACAGATACATACTTCTGAACACGTGTCTCTCAGTTACACATTCGCTCTAGATCTCACGCAATATTATCGATTACATGTAATGCCGTTCGTTGATTATGTGAGAAAGCGAATGTTCCAGAAAAAAAAAATGTCCAGATATTCAGCTGCTTTTTTAAATTAATATTCTCATGCAGTTTAATTAGTTTGGGGGATACTATATGAGAAGGAAAACTGGCTTGGAGAAACCAAATAAACTCTGTTTCGCAAAAAGGTTATAAAGAATGCTGTAAAATTAATCTAGCTGTGCTGCAGACTTTTAAAATATATAACAGAAATTAGATCTTTTCCCTTTCGCTTCTTTTGCTTGCAGTAAAAAAGGAAAATATTTCATATTTTTATTTCTTATATAAAACGAAACTTTTTACTTTCTCTGCAATATTCAATACAACATTGACTATACCGACATGCAGATATAGTAAGAAAATTAAATTGTAAAAATTAGGAAATTTAATACAAGAACTCGGATAAACCAGTTTAAGAATTCTATTGAATTTGTAATCTAATATTATTTTCTTTAGTTCTGTATAAATCTGAATTACGAAACTGCGGAAAGCAAGAAATTTTTAGTTGCCTTTCCACAAGGATTATTTCTAATTTTCTAGCGACCTCTGAGAATATGAAACTGATTTTCTTGTTATGGGAAAGAAATGTAATGGAAGTTTTACAAACTATGAAATAAATAAATAAAAAACAAATTTGATATTCAAAACTCGAGTTCCAGCGCAAATGTTTGAATGGAGGATTACGTTATTAAAAATTTGATGCTCTGGTTGCCACTATTCTTTCACAATGCAAGGAACATACATTCATACATATATGCAGTTTCTTCATTATTTAATTGCTTTAAAATTATTACAGGGCTATATTATTTTAAAAATAATTTGTAATTGATAGTTTGAAAATAATTGGAAAAGTGATACGACGTTTATAGTGAACCAACGTAAAATTACATTTCGAGACTAATAGCTGTTTTTGGCTAAAAGAAAAGGAGAAATATTTTTGTTGCAAAATCTCCAGCACCCTTTTCAGTTTTATTTTAAAAGCTTGTAGGAATAGCTCTTTTTAGTAACTAGTTATTTATAATGCCAGCTTTACTATCACTTCTCCTTTCTGTATCCTTACCAGAATACAAATAAATTAGAAAGTATTTAAGGGGACTCATACACCTTAAACCCCTCATGATCTTCGAATATGTGAGAGTTGCAAGAATTGGAATATTTTATTTATTTTAAAAGCAACTACTTCCAACTTTTTACAGCTGACTACATAATGTAGCTGCTTTGGAAACTAGTAACCAGAAAGTTTGTGTTGCCACAAATATTTTTGTAATTTAATCTTCTTTGTAACAAAATATTTCGCCATGCTTCCACATTGCGCGCATGATATTTTAAAAATGGCCAATGGTACGTACTTGAAATTTTATGGAATGCTTTATATGGGCACTATTTTCTAACTGAACCAACAATCCGATGAATATTTTAATATTGAAAAATTTTATGGACGAAAACATTAAAATTTTTTTTAATAAAATACGTTTTATAAACTCAACTCAACATAAAATAAAAATTTAACATGAAATTTTTAGAATTTTAGGTTTTCAGTAGTTTCCAAATGTTATAAAAGCTATATATTAAATATGGAATTAAATTATGAAACAAAATGTTTTAAACTGTGCGCGCAAGTTGGAAACATGACGAAAAATGTTGTCACAAAGCGGATTAAATTATAAAAATATTTGTGGCAACACGAAATTTCTGATTACTATTTCAGAAAGCAGCTATATTATGCATTCAGCTGTAAAAAGTTGGTAGTAATTGCTTTTCAAATAAATAAGTTATTCCAATTCTTGAAACAGTCACCTATTCGAACATCTTATGGGTTTTAAGGTGTACGAGTCCCCTTAAGGTAATGATTTTGAATTGTAAGCGTTTGTCTGCCTATCGAGGCCACATTCCTAAGTTCGGCAGCTCTGATAAGATTGTAATTCTTCGACTTTGCGTTATTGCTGCCAACATTTAAATTGTTATGCCAGTGAGAAATTTTGAGACAATTTCGCTTTAAATCAATTACGTAGTCATTGACTACCAGGTTTAATTTTAAATTTGAATGGGATTGTTACTGCTACATAAGATAAAAATCTATATTTTTCCACAACAAATCTATATATTCTGATAGTATAGTACTTTTTGTAGAAATAAAAATATTCATGAATAAAATTGTCTTTTATTTTTATTTTGTATGTGCCCTGTAAACAGGACAACAGTCCGATTTCCACATTTGTTTTCTCTCGTCACTCAACCCGATTCATAGATGACATTCCTTTAAACCAATTTTAAAAAATAACTATTCATACATTAGTGTGACATATGGAAGGATTAGGGAATAGAATATTCTGAAATTTTCTGTTTCCTTTGTATTACTTTACAACCGTGGCAATAGTAGAAGCAGGTGTTACTTTTGTATAAAACAAATAAACATTCTAAATAGAAATTAGCCTGGAAAGTTTCGTTTTGACTTCGGATCCTAGTGATTCCCTTGTGAGCATTCAAAGCTGTGATGTCAGAGAAACCTTTCTACGGAACTGAATATGCGCTCGTTCTTTTAGGATAAATAATCTCTAGTACTTTTTTCTAAAGTAGATCAGTTACTTCCCTGTTTATTACTTGAGTGAAAATTTTAGTTGTCTTTGAGAGATCAATATCTAAAATATGGAATGAAAATTTTTAACAGCTCAAGAGGTTATTGACTATGTAAATTCTCTCTATGATAAAAAAATTGATGAGCCTGAAATAATTATTATTGTCTCTGAGCTTTATTCAGCAAGGTAGCCGAGGTGTTTAGTGTTTCAAGAGGTACTGTATCGAAGATTTATTCCGCATATTTGAAAAGCGGAAAAACATCATCTGCTAAATCACAGCGCGGACGAAAGTGTGTCCTGAGTGATCGTGACAGACGATCATTAAGGGCAATTGTGACGAAAAATAAGAAGACCACAGCTGCAAAAGTTACTGCTGAAATGAATGTTGTGTTACCGAACCCTGTGAGTACCAAAACAATTAGAAGGGAGCTTCATAAACAGGGAATTGCTGGCCGTGCTGCAATTGAGAAGCCACTCATCAGTGATGCTAATGCCCGTAACAGGAAAAGGTGGTGTTTAAGTCATAAAGTTTGGACTATAGAGCAGTGGAAGCGAGTAATATGGTCTGACGAGTCTTCTTTCACATTGTTTCCCCCTTCTGGCCGAGTTTACGTCTGGAGAACGCCATCTCAAGCCTATAATACAGACTGCTTGTTGCCAAGAGTGAAACATGGCGGGGGTTCTGTTATGGTTTGGGCAGCCATATCGTGGTTCTCTGCTAGACCCATGAAAACTGTGTCAGGGCACATGACTGCCAAGACTTATGTGAACATTTTGGCCGTTCAAGTTCATCCCATGGTACAAACTTTGTTCCCCGATGGCGATGGTGTCTTCCAAGACGACAAAGCCCCTGTTCACACAGCTCACATTGTCCAGGACTGATTTTCTGAGCACGAGGATGAGTTGTCCCATCTCCCCTGGCCACCACAGTCACCAGACCTGAATATTATCCAACCTTTGTGGTCTACATTGGAACGGAAAGTGCGTTCTCGTTATCCACCGCCAACATCGTTATCTGAACTTGCCACCGTTTTGCAGGAAGAATGGTATAATATTCCCTTGGCAAACATACAGGAACTGTATTTATCCATTCCGAGAAGATTGCAAGCTGTTTTGGATGCCAACGGGTTTCCTACACCATATTAAGCAAAGAAACATGTTTTTTTAAAGGTGTTTCCATATTTTTGTCCAACCCCTGTAGCTTCTTTCCTTGAATTATTTGAAACAACTGTCATCGCACCATGGAAAATTTACAAATTGGTTTGCCCGGAGAAAACATAGGACATTTTTAACATTTCGAAAATCCATAAGTTTTTTAGGGGATGTGGTACCTAGGAACAACATCAGGCAACGCAGTTCGCTGCAAAATAATAAAGAGCTCCTCCGTCTTGGCAGCGAACACTTCTAAAAAATCCCAAGGACCGACAGAGAAGATTTCAGTTAAAAACATGCAAGAAAAAAACCAATAACTATTTGCAAATTATGTAGCTAATTGCCTCTTCAGTAAGTAAGCAAGATTTTGTAAAATTTAATAGTTTATTGGAACGTTGTCCTATTACTAGGGCAGCCTATAACATGGTTAGTCCTTCCGTTTACCCGTGCTTGCATGAATTTCCTCACTTTGACATTAACAGCACTGAGCTTGTAACGTAATAAAATCAAAATAATATCTGAAAAGTTTTTTTACATATCTGACTTCCTCTTATTGACCTCTGTAAAGGGTTATATTTTTCCTGCGAAACGTTTTGAGAGCGGTCCAATATGGGTTAATAAAAACGCTTCTTTAAACCTTTTGAAGACTCTGCTATTACATGATTACTAATATTACTATTAAGCGACAATTCGTTACAGGAGTTTGATGCTAGTTTAAAAGACTAAAATCAAACTCTATAAGCTATTTTCTACGTTACTAATTAATTTTACTAGTGGTCAAGTTCTTAAATTCCTTATCAGTGACCAATGGCACCGTTAATTCTGGCAAACTTCAAGGATTTCTAATGGAACTAAACAGTCTGACTGCAAGGAGTTTTACCCATGCACAAAACGAATGAGGGAATTTCTACAGAAGCGTTTCCTGGAAGTCAATTTCATTTAAGGTGGATCCTTTCGCATAACTGTCAACATAAATTTATTTGGAAGAAACTGTAGTCACCTTTCATTCGTTATCCGAAACGTTTCGATGAAAACTGATTGAACTAAGATTTAGATCTTAATTATAAACAACTGATATGTTATGTACATGTCTCTCATATTATGGTTTGCATTTCAAATGCTTTAATACCTAAGAATGTCAATTATAAAAAAAGTGAAGGATATTTATAACCCACTTGCTTAAAAGGTTTGAGGGGAGAAGAACGTAATATGCTACCGCAAAATTTTAAAACTCCTTTAATTTTGGAAAGTTAATATTTATGTATAAATCTTTGCTTATATTTCTTAAATCAAAATTCAGATAATTTATTTTTATGGCTCAAAATGAATTTCTGTCGTAATAAAGCAGCTAGAAATCGAGGGAAAGAGAATACTGGAATTACGTCTGATATTTTTCTAGACCTGTTACCAATAAATCAAATAGCCTAACAGTTGTTTCGAAACCTTTGACATCATAAGCTAAAACTTCCGACCTCTCATGAATTATGCCGCTGTAAATCAATCTGGATTTACATTTACAGCTCTGATTTAGTTTATCTCCGAGCAAAAAAAGACCTGTATGTCTGTCGAGTGTTCTAAGTTCTTTGAAAACCTCCGCAAACCATCTATGTCATTCGCATTAAATATAACTGGAAACTATCATAACTTAATAAAAGCGAAAACTATTTTCAGAAATATTTCCTTAGTAATGCTGTCCTTTGCTATTACCTCAACATTATGTAGATCTGCATAAGCTTTGAAGCATTAAAAGCATTTTTAGGTAATTAATTTCATTTCCATTAAGTTTTGTCTTAATGCCCCCCCGAACTGTAATGAAACTTTATTTTGAAATAATACTTAAATTTTATTTAAGGGCTGTTGGAACCCAAAAATCTTCAAAAAATTTTGATTTCGGATTTTTGCATTTTCAAATTCTCTACAATTTTATCTTTCTAAAAATACCATTCTTTAATCTCTATGAAAATTAGCACTGTAAAAATCTAATTTTAATAATTAATCCAATACTTTTTTAAATGAGGATTTTTACATAAAAACGCGTTTTATGTAAACGCGTTTATTTATTTATTTATTTATTTTTTTTTTTTGTATTCTCCAAACGTGATTTTTTTTATACTCGATGTATCTTTTCTCAGGAACTACCGCTCACATTTTTGTCTAACATTTTTACGGCTTATTTATTAGCTTTCCTAATATTTACTGAAATGAGCGTTTTATGATAAACTTATGATAATGAAACTTATGACTTTGTGATAACTGATAAAAATGTTTTTAATTTTGTTTGTGTGAAAAAAGTGCTAAATTTCACTATGCCTAACAAAATATTCTGTAAATTACTCTAAAATTCAAAATGTTTCAAAAGCTCATTTCAGTATAATAATATAGGTATACCTTAAGTACACAAAAAAATTTCAAGCATGTATGTACAGCAGATTTTGAGAAAAGGTACATCGAAAATGGCCAATTTAACATTGTCGGTATAGGGGTTGCTTATACCTCTTAAATGCAAGACTGTTTTATGAGGCACATGATACACCCCCATAATAAAACATTCCACGGCACTTCGCCTGTTATAAAATATTTATTGACAATCGAGTATTCATAATCATTAATTCTGCATATTGTTCAAATATATTTAAAGAAAGAAATTTGATATTCAGAGAGTTTACTTACACATAACGATAAACGTTTGAATTTTAAAATTTACTTTTTAAGAATATATTTATGTGCCTGAATTAACTGCTTATTAATTACTATTAACGAAATGTAATAATGTATAACAGGGCTTTCACGATATGTTTAGTTACCAGGTAATATTAAAATATTGCGCATAACACACACATATATATCAGTGTTTATTTTACACAAATCCTATATTTACTTAGATGCATATAATATGAAATGAATTGAATCATTTGCTTAAAACATTTGATGGAGGAAGAACATGATATGCTATCACAAAATATTTTAATTCTTTAAATTTTGGAAATTTACTCTTTCAACAAAAGAAAAACATTCAATTACAAATCCCGCTATTATATCATGAAAAAAATGTTAGGAAAAATAAAGAATTATGTGACTAGAGAGAGATATTTTCATAGAAAGAAGCTCGCTAATACTTACATTCTCCATATATGCACACAAAATAATGCATAAGGCTATCGCTGTATTCAAAACATTTTGCCAGTAAGGAGGTAAAGTAATATATATATATATACATATATAGAATCAAATTTTCACTGCGTTCTGAGCTATGAAAGTGAACCGAAATGCATCTCGTTAAGATTATCTTTTTATAGTTTACAATATAAATTTGCTAAAAGGATATTTTAATATTTAAAGATAGTAAGTTTAACTCACATTATGATATATCAATAAATTATAAGTCTGCAATCAGTGCAATTTTCTTTCGAAACCTGTTGTAAAGTAATTTTTAATTTGCCGTTTAAGTATAACTATTAAATAGATTTATATTTTCATATACACATTGAAAGGTATTAGAAAAATACACTTGAAATAATCCGGCATTCTTTAAAATATTAAAATGATTTCTAATGAAAGCTATAACAATGTTGTTAAAAATCTGCTAAGAAAAGACAGATTACTTTAAAGACCAAAGAAATGAGTTTCATTCTTATTCTGAGGCACCTAAATCTAGCGAACTAAAGTGCTTTTAAGCAGCTTTCAAAGTAACTTGATTTAGAATTGTTTATATATAAGATTTCATATATTTTTCACAAAATGTTACATAAATGTGAAATACAAATTTTCGGCGTTTGCATGCTCGTTGTGTAACACTAGTAACGCATACATTTGGAAAGAGAAAAAAAATATTACTTCTGATCATGTATTTTATAAATTCTGAACTAATTAGTAAAAAAATTCAAACCTTCATAAAATAACTTCGGAATTAAGGAATATAATATGAAATTCAGTTTCACGTAGATGTTATAATCTAAATGCAAAATAAATATTTTCTTAAATCAGCTACAATACTTACTATACAGGAATACTTGATTCAGGTTTTCCCACACCGGCGTCCAAGTAGCTTGTGGCAATGTTTGTAATTCGTTTCCAGAAAATATCACTTCAGTCAACGAAGGCATTTCAAAGAAAAAGTCGGGTGGCAATTCTTCAATTATATTATGACTGAAATGAAAGAAGCTCTATTTTGGAATGATATTCATCTTAATTTAAAATACATTTATGTCAGGAAAATGTCTACAGGCTTGCACTCATAACTTTTTTTATAATTTCCGTAGTTGATATTTCTATTTGAATATTTTAGTTTTCCTTTGAGAAATATCGTTAAATTTATTTTAATATACGTTTATGCAAATGAGGTGTATTTAGCTTTAATACGATTTCTATAATTAATCTTTACAGGGGCTGTATTTTAGTAAGATCAATAAAGGGGATTTATTCTTCGGAAGATAAATGCTTCAAAAGTTTCTTTAACAATTAATTGCTTTGAGAAAAAAAGGGTTTTTTAATGGCAATTTGCTTTATAAATATTGAATGAAATATTATGTATAGCTTCATATTACATTACAGAGCTAACATATATTTGTGCTGTTAATGTAACTGTAATTACATGTGAATGCAGCTTGTGTAAAGAAAAAGTGTTTTGCTACAGTAAATTGTGACTCTTCACCTAATTAATTTTTTTTGCCGAAAAAATACAATTAAAATATTATATAATTAGAAGCATCTTCAGTAACAATATTAAATTTTCCTTCCTACAGTTTGCAATGACAAGTGAATTTGACATTAAAGATTTATTATTCCTTGAAAACAATACACATTTTTCCTCTACAAAGATTTCATTTTAGAAGTCTTAAACATGAAGAATTTTAAAACTGTCATTTAATTTCTAAAGGTTTACAAGAAGTACAACGCAGCCTTAGATAATTAAAAATGAAATTTGTTTTTACCTTAGATCCATCCTAAAAAGAAATTGTGCAGGGCGTGGGAACATCGACCTTTTAACAGTCTTAATTCGGTTGTCAGCCATAGATATTGTCTTCAATTGTGGGAGCTTGGAAAAGGCAAAACTTTCGACTTCCGTAATATCATTGTCGTCTAAAATAATCGTATTAACATTAGGAGTTTTTTCGTTCAACCATGTGTCTCTGATCTTCACCAAGTGATTCGACTGGACATTCAATTCCGCGAGTTTTGTAAGGCGGGCCAAAGAGAAACCTTCTTTGCTTTTTATCATGGAATGCTGCGCAACGTTCAAGACATTCAGAGAATCGTCTAAACCTGTGAAGGCCAGCTGTGAAAATTTCAACTTGGATTTCTCCACTCTCAGTTGTTTGATTTGCAGGCCCTCAAATAAATTACTCGGTAGCACGTCAGTGATGTACAAGCCATGGAGTAGGACGTTATTGACTCGATAGTCGCGTAAGATTCTAAAGACTTTCAAAAGAGTAGAGCTAGAATTAAAATTGGCGCAAATGACGTGGAGACCATATGCTACTCGTTTACAAGAACACGGATTTAAGTCTTCCATAGTCGGGCAAGTTATGGGAGCGCATGACGCAAAAGCGAAGAACAACGATAAAAGGGAAATTACCCAAACTGAGGCCATCGTTCTGAAATATTCTAAATGTTTAGTACTCTGCCTTCACGTTTGGAAATGAAGTTGAAAATGAGTTGGCGCTGGAAGTCCGCCTGCTCTTTATCTACGTATCTTGTGCAGGGCGTGTCTGATAACGTCAAAATTTCGAGGACTTCTGTGTCAACTTAATATTATAGCATCTGTATCGCTCATAGCGTGTTCAAGATAACTGATAAGCTACCTGACTAGTAATTCTGAAAAAAAGCGAACGATAAGCGAAGCCAAGGGTTTTTTTCCCTCAATGTTTGATAAGCGTTTGAAGTGAAACCTACTGTATTGTGTTTCGCAATACTTTCCGTACAGAGACACTTTTGAACAAAAGGAAAATCAGTGACACTATTCCCACTTATCATAAGCCCAGTGAAAATAATGAAACTGCATGCTAAAAATTCTTTGTAGAGCTATTTTTATAATGTAAAAAAGGATAAATACTTCTTAAATGACATATAAGGTGCTTCAAACTAACGTATGGAATTCCTGTGGCTAATATATAAAAACCACAGTTTTTCTTCTAAACAATGTATCATAATATTTTACTATACAAATAACACTGAAAGGCTGTATTTGCTTTAGTGATATCGGTGTAGCTGACTATCTGTTGCTGTGTACATTGCAACATATAATCAGTTGCAACTAGTGCATCTCGTAATATTTTCTAAATCATACGTTTGATGGTTCGATGAGAAGCAGAAGTAGATTTTCAAGGTATTTCATTTATTACAGAAGCTCCGAATATACTATAAGATATTTCTTTCCCCTTCTTGGCGTACCTTCGGGGTGTGGTGGTGTGCACCTGGGCCGGTACTCCAGAGGTCCGAGGTTCAATTCCCAGAGAAGGCTTTATTAATTTTTCATCTTTCCTGCTTTCAAAAATTACTTAATGTCTCTACAATACAAAGTGTATTCAACACTTTGTATTGTATGTTTCATAAGCTAGAAGAAAGATATCTAAGGCTATGAAGTCATGGAATATGAGATCAAGCGATCGACTCTTTCTATTAATTTAATAGGTAAAAACGTCTAGTCCAGAATTTGAAGAATATCGTCCTTTTAATGCAGGATGCAATGCTTTTTTAAATAGTCTGCTGAATTTTATAATGCCTGTTCTAAGTCTGCTCTACAAGTGTCTATAGATTTTTACATGCAGCCTTCATGTTTATAGGTTTTCCTTTCTTAAGGTAATTCATTATTGATGAGATTTAAAAGGCTGTCTTGGAGGAGAAGAAAGCTATCAACAAAATATTTGAAATTGGCAGTTTAATGCTTCAGAAAATGATTAACAAACTGCAATTTACCAACATTATAATTAGGTATTAACACTTCATTCTCTGCACTTTCAGTACCTTGTAATGTTAACCGGAGTTAAAATCTAAGATGCACTGCCATCTGCGGAATTTTTGTGTAAGTCATTTAGGTATAGAAGTTTTGCTGAACATTTCTTGAAACTCAATTATCTGTTGCCAAAAATTAGGTACTCAACCACGTTTCTTTAACAGATTTCTAGTGGTTGAAATTATTCCATGCTTTTGGCACATAATAACAATTTGGTTCATCCTGTTTAAATATATGCCAGAATATCCATGTAATCGATTTCAATAGACCTATGTAAATTTATCTTTTCCAATGTATGACTGTCTAAGACTCTTTCACTTCGTCACTCACTGAAGGAAATCGCAGCATTTCTTATTCCTTTCAAAATTATTTTTTATAAATATGAATAGCTTTCTTTCCTTATAACCTGAACCATTAACTCTTATCATTAAGGAGTAAAATCATATCGTTGTTAATCTATGTATATCATCGGCAGTAAGCTAAAATAATATCAGAAATGTGATATTTTGAAGAATCGTTTAGTTAGAAACAGAAAACATTAAAAATTAACTAGGACTGTCACTAGGATTCGAACTCAGGATCTTCCGAGGCTAGCAAGACGTGCTTTCAATTACAACGCAGAAGCACGCAGGAAGGGAGGTGGAATTTTCTTACATTCTTCTCCCATCTAAAGGGAAACATAGGAGAAGAGGCATCCGTCCCCCAAATCAAGATAATGACGAATTATTATTCATTATATTTTAGTTTAGCCCCCACTTCTGCAAGGGTTGTCGAAAGGAATTTAATGCATAAATAACCAACGATGTCCTCACCGGATCGAAACTCCAGAGTTTCCAAATGCTAGTCATATATGCCTCAAATTGCACCACTAAGGTATGCAGCAAAGAAGGAGAAAATTCGTTAGAAGTTAAGTGTTAAGCTTCTTCCCTAGATCTTATAGTTGGGTAACTGCAAGAGAGGCAGCTGTAGCAAGGGTGATCAGTCTGGGTCAAGCGTCAACACTCTGGGGTCATAGTTATACCCACTTGGACTACGAGGAGCAAAACATCTACAAAAACTTTCAGCCAGCTGCTTTTAACATCTCCGAAATCATCAACATAAACGAAGGTATAAATCCAAAATAGAAATACGAGTAACATACGGCATTCTACAGATGGCTCTAAAATGGAGATCGTCACGGGATGCGCCTTCTGTAGACTGAAAACTGTAATATTTGAATTTGATAGAGGAAACTAGGACTGAAGAACTTGGTATATTAAGTAGAGCTTCTAGCTATCAATGCTGCAATTAAGCAAACTAACACATATCACCAGCAAAAATTCTCCATACTCAGTGATTCAGAGTCAAGTCTGACGGCTATCTCAGGACAAAATAGCAGGAGTCTCTTGGTATACCGAATTCAAAAACAGATTCTGGTTATGCCTATATTAAAATGGCCCACTCTAAAATAGGTTCTCGCTCATACAGAGATCCAGGGCACTGAAGTCGAGGATCTTCTGGCCAAGCAGGCAGGTAATGGCGCAGAATTGCTAGGACAACCTATACGGTATTTCTCCCGCCTTCTTAACATGCCTTCGTGGTGTAGTGGTCAGTACGCTCGACGCGTATTCGAGAGGTCCGTGGTGTCATTTAGTCCCAGCGAGGGCACTGCTCATTTTTCACGTCTCCAGTTTCCAAAATACCTAATGTCTCAACAACCCTACTAAACTTCCATAGTCTCAAAAGAGAAACTTTGATAAGCTTGTCACAAAACTGGCAAATCAAATGGTCACGCGCAGAGGTAAAACGAAGGATATTTAGCTTATTTCCAAAAGTAAACATGGACACCGAAATCGAAACCAGAATCTAACTGCTTATAAGGATGTTCTAGTATCAAAAAAAGACATGTGGGAAGACTGCCTGTAATTCCTAATAAACGTTTAGTCATTTACTGGTTTATTGGACTTGAATATTTTAATATCACGTTTTAGCTGTATGGTTGTCAAGTGTTTTACTTGTTTCTTTGGAAAAGAACCATAAAATGTTGGATCGAGTAATATATTGGGGGATTCCTTTTTTGTTTGCTTGTAAGTGATACGAAATTACTAAAACATTCCAGATTAAATTTTAAGAACAGCTATTATGAAAAGAGTTCACCGAAAAATTTTCATTTTTGAGATTTTCCTATCAAATAGTTATTTTTATATTTAAATTTCTCTTGATAAATGAAAAAAAAATGTATACGTCCTGCATAAAGAAAGTAATTTTTACAGTGAATAGCTTTCCCTACGAATTATTTTCGCAATTTTTTAATCATAAATTAAGTCGAATTATTTATGAATTATATTTTTAACAATTGATTAGTCAATATATATACAACCTTACAAGTTTTACTTTTTTTATGGTAAACTCAATAAATTCTTAAATTTTTCGCCAAGTAAGACACTAATGTAATAATATATTTCAGACAACAAAATATTTAGCGTAATATATCTTTATGTGATACAATTCGCAGTTATCTAACAGTTATCACAGAATTACCTAAGTAAATACGCATTTAAACGCAAGTGTGTTATTCTATTTTAGCAGCAAGAGATCGATATATTAGCAATAAATTTGAAATTTTTCCTTTTACGTAAATTTTTAAAATTTGTGAGCCTATACGTTAAGGTGCCTAAGATTTTTCTTCTTCATTACTGTTTTTAAAATCAAATCTTTGTTTATAGACGTAAATAAATTTTTATTCTTGTGCGAAAGAATAATGAAAAATATCTCCTGTTAACTCATTGTTTTGTTATGCTATCATTTAATTTTTATTTGTAGCTTCTTTTGTGCAAAAGAATGTTGGAAAAATATCTTCTTAATTAATAGTTATTTTTCATATTACTATTTAGTTTATATTTATTACTTCAACTTAGTGTGGTTAAGATAGATAGTTATTTAGCTTGGACGCACATTATACAAAATATCCATTTATACAGAACCATATTTTAAAAATGGAATTTCAAAAAGAAGATTTGTTTACAGTTCATACTACATATTCCATCCTATTTTCGACTAAATCTCCAAATGTGATAACATATATCAACAAGGGTGATTAAAATGGAATATCAGCGAAATTTGGGGAATGTAGTGTGAAATTAATCGAAATGATTGTCGAAGGCAAAGTTCATGTATTGATTTCAAATGATAGCATTGAAAGTCATTTATATACTATTATCATATCAAGTAGATTTTAGTTCTGCATGAATCACCAAGTCGTTAAAGAAAATACTTGATGAAATTATTTAACATTTTAAAATAAACGTAAAAATGAAAGAGGAATTTTCGCTATTTTGATTTTTGAAGTTTCTTTACTCTCAGGCTTTTTCTGCAGACACATTTATGACCGTAAATATTTTCCAATCATTTTTCTCTTAAAATATGCAACCGATGTCTATCAGCAACTTGGACATAAGTAATATGAATATCCTTCCAGCACGCACGCTTGACAATTTTTACATGAGCACGCGCGCGTCGTATGTTGTACGACATCCGTTATTTTACCGTTTGGGGCACGAAAAACGACAGAAATGCGTGAATATTGATATTAAATTTCTTAAGAAATAAAATATTAATCTTATTATTGCAAAATACAAATGATATCACATTCAAATATAAGTAAATTATTTTTAAGTTCTTATGTTAGTGAGATGGAAATGCAATGATGTATTTCATTATAGAAAATGTTAAATTTATTATTTAATAATTATATTTTAAAATCGAAGCTAATTTTAATATTCACTAAAGACAAGTATAGACAATAAAAAAGGAAAACACCTTGGTAGTAAAAAAAGTAAGTTTAGCATTACTTACTTTGCAAGGAAATTTAGTTCTTGCTGGTTACAAAAACGCACTTAAACGTTAAACTAACTTTAATGTTTTTATTTATTTCTAAAACATAGAAATAAAACTAAATAAGAAATGAAAATCGCTATTGTTCTCCCATCCAAAGGTTTCCTTGTCTTCTTTTTCATCATCAGATAATTCTTGAAGAATGCGAGCAAAATCAGCTGGTTGCACATACTTTTTTTGCCATGAAAACCGATGTAAAATTTACAGAGCGAAATGTATTCAAATTAAAATTATACACAGCAATTAATAACACAAAATTGCAAAATATTTGAGAAAAAAATATTTTCTAAATTTTAAAACACGACAACACGCGTGTCGTAACTTTTACGAAAAAGCTCCCACGTAGCACAAAAGCCCAGTTAAAAAAAAGTCAAATGACTTCCTGTTGGCCCATTCCATGATGTGGGGAAAGGTAGAGAGGAGGAATAGAAATGACCTTCAGACGTCTCAGCTTCGATATGCGAAAAATGTGCATTAAAAACTGAATTTCTCGTAAATTTTGCGCATACGCGCGTGCTGGTAAGATAACATAGGGTAGATTTAAGGAAAAAAATGTTCATGAATGTACTCCCATAAGGGATGACCTGCATTGTACTCTCTAGTTCTGTATAAGTGTTGTTAGATATATTTATGAAATGTCATAGTTTTGAACAAGATCTAACTTCATATAGTTACCTAGTACAATTTCTTCACAAGGCTGCTGTATAAATGCTTTATTATGAATTTTAATTTAATTTTAATTTAAGTCAAATACTGAAAACGTAATAGCATAATGAATGAGTTATAATAAACTAAGAAATGTTTTATTATCATTGCAAGTAAATAAGGCGAAGCGGTCGACTCTTAACGTAATTTCTTTGTCTAAAAATTTTTTACTGTTGTTATGACTTATCTCACTTTTCTGACAGTAAAAAGACCACGAAATTCGTTGTGGCAAGGAGTGGAAGACAGCGCCTGTCGTTGGCAAGAAGCTTGAGCATCATACAGGTAACAACAGTACGACTTTGCTCAGTTCCGCCCCCAATTGTTGATGCACAGCACCCCGGGCGGACGGATCTGTTGAAATCTACTTGTACTGCGCTTTGGCGCCGATTTGTTTTTGCCAAGTATTTAATGTAACCCTATATATTTTTTCTTTATTAGATTAGACTAGATAAGGATTGGAAGCGAGACTCCAAACCTGTATCCGTGTTTGAACCGAGATTAAATCCTCGGTAATAATAATGATGATGATTTAGAAATTTGTTAACTAAATTTAGTTAGTTTAATAAAAGACTCTTTATTTTTACCCTGAAAGAAAATTATGAAAACTTTCGCATCTTCATTTATTGGCGTCCCGCGATAGGATTGGATTGTTTCCATTTTCAGGTAAGCTGTTTTATCAGTTCTGTGATAGAAGTTAAATTGTTAATTTAAAATGACGACGGAAATTGATACTCTAATTAAGCGGCGTACTGGGGTGAGAACCCAGACAACGCAATTGTGTAATAAAATAAATAACACTCTTGAAAATTAATCAATACACTTAGAAGAAAAATTTGATCTTTTGAATATTTGCAAAGATTAGTTGAATGAGAAATATGAAATTTTAAATATCTTTAATAAATCTTTAAATAAATCTCTAAATATTTCCATTCAGAATTTTCCGACCCCAAACCAAAGCTTTTGATGTTTTTTCATCGAGACTATCCCACAAAAAAGATAAATCTCACTTCATTTTTATGGAAGCATTAGTCACCGACATTATTTCGAATGCAGTAATTTATTCCCTATTATTTATTTCAGACTAAACAAGAATATAAAGATCAGGTGGGCGCCGTTCTATCTGTCTGACGAAAAAGCTGACGATTCAACCATTAATTTTTTGATAGGAGTAGACTACTTTCACAAATTTATTATAAGAGAGAGGCAATGGAACTAACGAATTCTCTCTTATTCTGTGACTCATTATTCGGCAACTCGCTTTGGCTATTTTGAAGAAGAAAAAAAAATGGATTGAGTACAGCTTCAGATATGAATCTTTCCATAACTAACTCCGAACATGAAAACTTGAAATTCATGTGGGAATTAGAGGTTCTTGGGATCGGATAATCACAGGATGGTAATATATCAGAATTAGTTTGTGAAATAATCAATAGACTTAATGAATATAATCTTAAATTTGTAAATAATTGATATGAAACAAGTTTAATATGGAAGGATGAAAAAATTAAAGCGAGTATCAATTATAGAATAGCTAGAAGGTGTTTTGATGAATTAAATATTAAATTCGACAAAGATGATGAGTTATTTAAAAATTATAAAGCAATTGCATCGGAACAAGAAAATAGTGGATTTGTTGAAAAATGTCCTGATAAAAGAATTGAGAATAGTTATTTTATGCCTCATAGACCAGTTTTAGGAGAAGACTAATGTACTACAAATGTTAGGATGGTATTCGATGCGTCTTCCAAAGAAAAGTATTTAAACTCATTGAACGACTGTTTATATCCAGGACCAAATCTTAATCTAAACGTACTTGATGTAATAATGAATTTCAAAACATTCAATGTTGCATTTTGCGCCGACATTGAGAAGGCGTTTTTGCAAATTGCGATTACTGAAGATGATCGGGATTATTTAAACTTCTTATGGTTTAGTGATGAAAAGGACAATGTGAAATTTTTTAGATTTACGTGTGCACCCTTTGGTGTAGCTTGCAGTCCTTTCATATTAGCAGCTACAATTAAATATCTATTCGGAAATATAATGAACATCCCGAAGTTATTAAGATTTTGGATTCTTCCTTGTTCGTAGATGATTTAATAAGGGGTTCGAAATCTGATGCTGAAGCTTTCTATTTGATCTCAACTGCCTCGTATTTTTAAACATTTTCGACGCTTCGACATTGCATCGGTAAAAACAGAAAGAATTCACGTCTAACAAGATCTAATTATTTTCTAAAAACTGAACTGCAAACCGAAATACCCAACGCTTTAGCGCAAATAAAACTTCTCTTCTTAAATAAACAACTATCACGTGCGAATAAAGTGCGATTTAAAAAGACGTCATAAATCATGCCACTCGGAAACATTTATTTCCCCTTTTGTTTATATAATCAAAAACACGTGTATGTGAGTCATGCTTCTCTCATTTCGAGTAGAAGGTCTAATGTACATGTATCTGAAACCATATGGACATACAGTGCCATCTTGTGGCAGAAATTATAGTTTGAAAAACGTTCCAGGACACTGGCACAAATACGTGACAGTCGACAGTGAACGGGAAAATGCTCTGGCACGCCTGCGTGTCGGCCGGGAAGTGAGTGTGTTCGTTGCTGGCACGTAGACGTAACAGTCGGCGCGAAGGGGTTAAAGACACAAGAATGAATTTGCGAAAATTTAACACTAATTCTGTTCATCTTTAAAAAAATGTACGAGAAAACTAAATTATGTGATTCAGAAGAAAATTCAAATAATAGACTAAATGATTACTTTGGGATACCGATGCGGATACTTTGCATATTGAGATGCAATCCCTTAACGATAGTTGGAAATTTAATCCAACTAAGCGCGTTGCTCTCAAGACTATGCTGAAAATATTTGACCCAATAAGAATTTTTTGCCCCTTTTTTTGTTCGAATGAAACATCTATTAGAAGAAACATGGCAATAGGGTTTGGAGTGTGATACTGTTTTGCCCAATGATTTGAAAGATGAATTTGAAGGTTGGATCTCGAAATATGAACATTTTTATAATTTTGAAATACATCGAAAATATTTCCCTCAAGGTTATGAGTTTTCCATTCATATTTTTACAGATGTCAGCTTATGGGGCTGTCGCCTATCTCCGTGACATCTCTAATGATAATGAAGTTAAATCCAGTCTAATTTGGGCCAAATGTATAGTCTCACCCATTAAAAGTCTAACAATTCCTCGCCTTAAACTTATGGGGGCATTAATCGCGGCAAGAATGAGCAAATATCTAAAAAAATTTTTTCTCAGAATTTATACTTTTACATGTGGTCGGATTCAACCATAACACTACATTGGGTAAAGGAATCTCCCTTTGAATTGGAAACCCTTTTTAGCGAATAGAGTTATGGAAATTCAGTCGCCCCAAAAACATTTAGAATCATATACCGGGAAGAGATAATCCAAGTTATATTTCAACCAATTATGAAAATCTGGACAATCTCATCGAAAACAAGTAATGGTTTTATGGTTCTGAATGATTATCAATGCCAAGTGACATGTGGCTCAAACCCGAAAATATCGTTATTAATAATGAATGATGCTAAAGATGTTAAAGAGGAAAAGAGATCTAATTTGAATTCCGCACAATTGTCTTGTACTGTTGACGCATGTCCAGGTTCATTGCTAAAATTAGAGAATTTTAGCCCTTTAAACAAGGTGCACAATATTATGGCATGAGACTTAAGATTTAACAAGTAACAACATTGACAAGAGGAAATCTAAAATTTCAAGCAAACTCTCATGTTCAGAAATTGAAAAGGCAGAATTATATTGGATAAAACAGACACAACAATTGCATTTAATCGTGAAGTTATGTCACTAAAACATGAAAAGCCTATTGATAAAGATTCATTGTTATACAATCTGAATCCAAAATTTGATGAAAACGGTTTATTAGTCATTTCTGGAAGACTTTAGTTTTCTGAGTTTTCTTAAAATGAAAAACAGCCTTGGATTCTGCCAGGTGGAAATTTTACTAATTTGTTAACTTAGAATGCTTGTGAAAAGGTTTTCCATTTTGGTATTACATGCACCTTATCTCATCTGAGAAAAATATATTTTATAATTAAAGGTAGAAAACATGTAAAATCAGTGTTGTATGATTTGCATAAAAATTATTGATTTGTAAAAGGTTCAATGCATCTCCTGGAAAACAAGATATTGCTCCATTACCGAGAGATAGAATTCCCTTAATTTCTGACCTGTGCAGTCGACTTCGCATCATTTACATCAAAGTAAAAACAGGCTCATAAAATGTATATATCGTATTATTCACTTGTTTGTCACTAGAAATATCCACCTTGAGGTAGCAAGTAATTTGAGCAATGAAACGTTTATATTAGCCCTTAAAAGATTCATTTCTAGAAGAGGACTATGAAAGGTTTTTCAAAGAAGTTTGGAATTGAACATCTTAACCTGACGTTCAGCAATATTTCATAGAAAATAGTATCACGTGGAAATGTATTATTCCTAGAGATAGTTGGTGAGGCGGATTTTGGGAACGCGTGGTGCGTTCTGTAAAAACCCCTTTGAAGAAATTCCTCCGTAGATCATGCCTCACCTATGAACAAATTAAAGTCACGCCAACCAAAATTGAAGCCATCATCAACAGTTGTCCTCTGACTTATGTTTATGAAGATAACAGCGAACCTCTTCCGATTATCCCATCTCATTTTTTTGATTGAAGCGTTTAAATTTCTTGCCAGATGTCAACTATTGAATTGATCCAAAATCAAACAAAATTCTTCTCACGAAAATGTTACGAAATACATACAACAAGTCATCTTTCATTTGTGGAAACGTTGGCGAAAAGAATATTTATTTGAACTCGCTCTGTCAATTTATCTCCTTGCACTAACTCTCCATCTATATTCAAAATTGGTGATGGAGTGTTGATTCAAGAAGACAGAAGGCCAAAACACTTATGGAAATTTGGAGTGATCAAGGAACTGTTTCTCGGTAGAGAAGGTAAAGTACGTTCTTGTGTCCTTCAGATGTCTTTTGGTGTAATTAAAAGACCATTTCAGTTACTACTTTACAAACTAGAACTTGATCGTGATTGACATTTTATTATTTAGCAATGAACAATTCTTTTTGATTATGTGTTTTAATTCAGTTTACTATAGTATTTTATAGACTTCAATTTATTCTTCAAATGTTTCTGAGAAAGTAAGCAATTTCAGTTTCACGTTGTAAGTGTGCTTTTATAATATTTGTATTTGTTAATCTATTTTGAAATAATTAGATACTAAACAACTGACATTGTTTATCCGGGGGCAGTGTGTTGCAACCCCCTTATATTGCGCTGTGGTATCGATTTATTCTCCCCAAGTATTTAGTATTTAATAACACTATACATTTTTTCTTTACGTAGTATTAGATTAAGTTAGGTAAGAATTGGAAGTGAGTCTCCGGTGCTATAACCGGATTTGAACCGACATTAAATCCTCGGTAATAATAATAAAAATAATGATAATTTAGAAATTTGTTAACTAAATTTGGTTAGTTTAATGAAAAACCTCTTTGTTCGAGAAGTTAATATCATAATATCACTAAATCACAATAAGTTTTCCCTTTTATATTTTTAACTATCAAATTACAAGATGGAAGAGTAGACACTTTTATGATCATACTACGCGTCGTTTATGTTGAATCACTTGTTGGACAATCAGTCTCGGACCGAAGAAGTTCGCAGTACGACACGAAGATGCCTCATTTTTTAATGCCGCCTGCAAATGAACAGCAACGTGTCACTTTTTGCGAAGCTAACTTGAAAACTATGGTTGATATTCATAAAAGTTTTAAGGAGTTGTCATATTTCCCTGTGCGAGTTCTGTGGTGGTAACTATTACCACACCCCACTAGCATCTGGAAGATCTGTATTTCGAATCACGGCGAGGGTATCCCCTGATATATTACATAACTCACTCCAATAATTCGTAATGACGTTACATGTGGTGCCTGAATTAAAATGGAGTGTATGTCAATTCGTCACCACCAAAATTTAGTGGACTGGGTTTCTTCCTCTACTATTTAGTGAACTGGGTCTTAGGAGGAAGAGAATATGAGAAATTATCTCGTTTCCTTGTGCGTGGCTCTCGTGACGTACCTGATAGCATATTCGGCTAGTAATTAGAGAACAGTGGTTCATGTTCAAGCAACGACATAGCTGATTTTCCGTTGACTCTAATCTAGCTCTACCGTCGAATAACCTAGCTCTACAAACTGATGGAAGTGTTTAGAGGTTGCTATCTAAACTGCTGCACTATCGCTGAATAATGAGAGTTCTTTGAAAATGGTAGCGTAGCTCTTTAACGACTGATACGTTCTGATTGACCTTAAGTTTTTCGTCATCAGCCAGTCTTAGAAGCACTAAGGAAGCTGTTAGAAAAATCTGTTAAGTTCAACTGGCAAAAATATGCAACATTTCATCCTGATTAGTGTACATTAATGTGAGCGAAAATTTGTAAACTTGCTTAGTCAGAGCAGTATGGAGATAAAAGGAATTGACACGTGATAAAATGGCAGGACAGTAATTTCATTAGGTTACACACTGAAGGGATTATTGAAGAAGGGCAATACATGGGTTCCTTGATGTGATGTGCAGGACATAACTAAACAAATAAGGAAAGTATTGTATTTGTAGATTACTTCGTTAAAAATTCCAATGAATTCATTCACAGTCGAGCCCAGAGCATAGACTTTTAGGAAGAAAGAATGCAAAGTAACTGATGTAGAGCATCATGCGTTTTATTATTGAAAACTCTACCACAAACTAAATTCTGCCTTTGGTCGAATAAATCTAGTATGTATTTTATCTTCATTATTGGAATTAATGTTTAGGTTTTTAAAATTGTATTCATTAGAAGAAAAGTACGAACTATTAAATTTCACGCATTACAGCAAAGTAAATAATCAATTGTTTTTTGTTTGTTTCTTAGCTTTAAATAACTATCGAAAGTGTATTTTATTCAAGGTCTATTTATCTATAGTCTTTAACAGAAACAGGGAACTTTCTCTATGTAAATAAGGTTTCATAATTAGATTAATTCCCCGTTAAAATAATTTTTCACGCAGCTTAAACAAGACGCCATTTTCCTCTCACATACGCAGTTTAATAGGTCGTCATTTTTTGCTCTTAATCTGTTTAATCAAAGTTAAAAAAAAATGAAGAGAAGTCTGGCGACATTTGACCTCAACAATGTTTGCGTTTCTGATTGCATGCTGATTAAGTAAATAATATTATTGATTTTATCATTTGATGGTATTGTTAAGAGACAAATTATCGTTCACCCCATTTATTTTGTCAAGTGGGAAGTGCTGTGAATGCAAATAAAATATACACCTTATCTCGTTATTCTTTTTCAAGAAGGGTACTTCAGTTTTTAAGAATGAAGCTGAAAACAATTCTCTGAAGTATATCTTAATAATATTAGAAAAAATATGAATACATTTTACTAATGAATTTAGGCTATGTTATCAAGTCAACGAAATTAGGACAATTTTACTGAAAAACATTTTATTTGTATATCTAAGATAAAAAAATATAAATCAAAATAATTTAAAATGCCTCTTATTTGCTCACTTTTAATTTGGGTACTTTAGTAATAACTTTCTCTAAACTGCGTCCTATTTGAAAACTTATTCCACATTATGTTATCTTGAAACTTCTGCATTGCCTATAAGTTTCAGCCAATCAGATTAACGAAAAATTTTACTATAAATATTTTTGCAATCTTACCCCACCCTCTTCCTCTGCTTGTGCTTGCTGGCCGAAGGATGTCTTCTGCTTTGGTTAAAAAATGTAATGCGCCATCATCAAAATTGTGAGGTGCGCCACAAGTAATAAAGGCATATTTGAAATATCAAGTGATTTTTGTGATTCTTCAAAAGTTCCCGACTGTTAAACTAAATTTTATCATCACATATATGTATAATGAATGCATCTGCAAAGATTTAAACTGAATTCATAAAATACCAATATCAGATTTTATCACTGTTTAGCCATCTTTCTGATGCCATATATGTCTTGACATGTTGATTATAACTCCCAGTTTCCTTCGTAGAAACCAAACCTATAAATGGTCATTACGGGTCATCTGTCATTACGGTTTTCTGAATTTTTGAAATACTCTCCAAACGAAATTCTTTAATACGAGATTTTTCTTCAACGGAAATAATTCGTTGGTGTTAAATGTTTATTATAGAAATGGATGATTAAAAATAGATACTTTTATACTTTTATGTTTAGTAAACTGTCGGATGACAGATGCATTGTCCGAAGAAAACGTTACTTCAATTTACTGTTCAGCTGCAGAATCTATAACTGCAAAGCGTCGGACGTATGAAACTAAGTTAAGAATTTCTTTCAAACTTCTTTAACTTTAAAAACTCGAACTACTACTTAATGCTATTTTAATTGAAACAAGCCAGCAACTTCGCAGAGTTTGGATCACTCAAATTCAACCCTAAACATTTGAAATAGCATTACCAATTCCATAGAATATAGCTGAGTTAGCCCATGGGTTCTCATTATTAAAATCTTTAATAACGAAGATTTTTTCTAAAATAATGGCATAATATTTTTAAGTATATAGTAATCTCTTACGAAAACATGATTTATTTTAATTTGAAGCAGAAGCAAACAAAATGTACGGTCTGCTGACTAATTCGATGCATTATTTCCTTATTTTAATATTTTTGATTTTGCTACCTTTTTGATTTGCTACCTTTGATTTTGCTACTAAAACAGCTACCGTTTTATGCACCAAAGTCGAAGGCACTGCTATAAATTAATTTCAAAATGGAAACGGTTTGGATCTTTAAATTAAAGAAGGATGAATGATATGTTTCAGTGATGAGTCTTTCATTTCACCTAAAATGAGAATGATAGAGTCCAGTGGTGGGAAATAACTTCTAGAAGCATGGCCGAAGAAGTAAGTAAAACAGAAAAAGGTGTGGACGAACTCGAAAAGAGGTGTGAGATTTTTGTTGCTGAAGAGGAAGAATGAAGGCTATATGCATTAGCTTGAAATAAAAAATTTCGATAGGTCTGTATTAGTTTAAAAGCAAAATTTATCGTGTGTACTCCTATACTGATTCGAATATAATAAATGTCTCGTCGTAAGACAGGGATTTTGTAGGCTGTAATTTCTAAATACAAATGTACTGTAATTATTTCTTTACGCTGTACTGAGAAAATAAAATAAAAATATTTTAAAGAATAGTGATTTCTGGAGTTAGAGGTTACGTTTGCTTCGCGTTTTTGGTTTAGAGGTATTTCAGTCAAAGAATTTTAGGTTAAGTGATGTCTTACTGCATAAACCCTTCAAAATATGGAATTTAAATAAACTTCTGAATTAACATCTGTGGTAATTTTAACAAAATATTTATCAGAGTAATTGAAACTAGGAAACACTGTTTTTTTATTAGCTGTCGAAAGTATTATTTACTGCATATAGGTGAAACAAAAGCAGCCAAAATTAATAAAATGTAAATTTCTGCAAAATTTTGCATTAATTTCATTCAAAAATACTTATCAATTTTAGGACATTTACACAATTTGTAATAACCTTTGCTCCATAGATGGTGCTAAACATTTCTGCAACTGATACAGAGGAGAAATCACTCCAAAGTAAAACAAAACTAGGCAAAGCATTAACCTTGTGTTTGGCATAGATTTTAGTCAAGACTCTATAGATTTCGAGGGTAAACAGAAACACACATCAGGGCGAACAGGAATAAGCACCAAGGAACTAATATTATATCTGAAAAAGCGAAATTAAAAAGTAAAACAAAACTAGGCAAAGCATTAACCTTGTGTTTGGCATAGATTTTAGTCAAGACTCTATAGATTTCGAGGGTAAACAGAAACACACATCAGGGCGAACAGGAATAAGCACCAAGGAACTAATATTATATCTGAAAAAGCGAAATTAAAAAGTAAAACAAAACTAGGCAAAGCATTAACCTTGTGTTTGGCATAGATTTTAGTCAAGACTCTATAGATTTCGAGGGTAAACAGAAACACACATCAGGGCGAACAGGAATAAGCACCAAGGAACTAATATTATATCTGAAAAAGCGAAATTAAAAAGTAAAACAAAACTAGGCAAAGCATTAACCTTGTGTTTGGCATAGATTTTAGTCAAGACTCTATAGATTTCGAGGGTAAACAGAAACACACATCAGGGCGAACAGGAATAAGCACCAAGGAACTAATATTATATCTGAAAAAGCGAAATTAAAAAGTAAAACAAAACTAGGCAAAGCATTAACCTTGTGTTTGGCATAGATTTTAGTCAAGACTCTATAGATTTCGAGGGTAAACAGAAACACACATCAGGGCGAACAGGAATAAGCACCAAGGAACTAATATTATATCTGAAAAAGCGAAATTAAAAAGTAAAACAAAACTAGGCAAAGCATTAACCTTGTGTTTGGCATAGATTTTAGTCAAGACTCTATAGATTTCGAGGGTAAACAGAAACACACATCAGGGCGAACAGGAATAAGCACCAAGGAACTAATATTATATCTGAAAAAGCGAAATTAAAAAGTAAAACAAAACTAGGCAAAGCATTAACCTTGTGTTTGGCATAGATTTTAGTCAAGACTCTATAGATTTCGAGGGTAAACAGAAACACACATCAGGGCGAACAGGAATAAGCACCAAGGAACTAATATTATATCTGAAAAAGCGAAATTAAAAAGTAAAACAAAACTAGGCAAAGCATTAACCTTGTGTTTGGCATAGATTTTAGTCAAGACTCTATAGATTTCGAGGGTAAACAGAAACACACATCAGGGCGAACAGGAATAAGCACCAAGGAACTAATATTATATCTGAAAAAGCGAAATTAAAAAGTAAAACAAAACTAGGCAAAGCATTAACCTTGTGTTTGGCATAGATTTTAGTCAAGACTCTATAGATTTCGAGGGTAAACAGAAACACACATCAGGGCGAACAGGAATAAGCACCAAGGAACTAATATTATATCTGAAAAAGCGAAATTAAAAAGTAAAACAAAACTAGGCAAAGCATTAACCTTGTGTTTGGCATAGATTTTAGTCAAGACTCTATAGATTTCGAGGGTAAACAGAAACACACATCAGGGCGAACAGGAATAAGCACCAAGGAACTAATATTATATCTGAAAAAGCGAAATTAAAAAGTCTTCGATAGCTCGAAGACTTTTTAATTTCACTTTTTAGACTTTTTAATTGCTGGAAAATTAATCATAGTTTTGACTTTGTGTTTGTAAAAATTATCTAAGAAGCTTCTTCCATTGGCGAGTTGGATTTTCTTGAAAGCTTTTCACACTCACAAAGTTTTATCTTGTTTATATAATTCCAGTGCAGTCCTTCGTAATGCTTTTAAAATTATATTAACTTAAATTTTTCAATTTTCGTTATTGTTTATAATGACAGATGACACTACTTTCTCATTCGTGTGTTTCTTTTGGGTATAAATACAACGTAGCTTTCACTTTATTGCAGATTTCTTTGCTCCTGATGAAGAAGGACCTACACCTGTTTGCCTTTGAAATGGATAGAGTTGTAAGGTTCTGTTTAGTTCCACTAACAGTTATTTTAATTTTTAAACCGTTTTTGAATTCTATTATTTCCCCTCGCATTTCCTCGCCATGATGCAAATTAAGTAGGTGAATGGGAGTATTTAAAACGGTTCAAACGGAAAGGTTAGACAGAGCGTGGTTTCGCTGGTGAAGCGCACGTTTGCTATTTTGTTCTCCAGCTGTAAATCTTATTATTCTGTCCGTCCCTTTAGTATATCGCTGGTGTAAGTTTCTGAGTCAGCCTGTTAGGTTTAAACTTGAATTGTGTAGACTAGCCGTACTCTTATCTTTAAATTTATTGTTAATAAATTATCTTCAAGTTCTCACCGCAGGTAGTCGGTGCTGTTGTATGCATGTAAGTCCGTGCCTTTCTGTCAAAGAGCTGTGATTAATAAAAGAGTCTTTTGCACCCTTTACCTACTGTGTTCATCTACACGCCTGTGCAAGAATTTGCAAAGTTTTAACATTTAAGTAGACCTAGTCATATTGTATGATAGCAAGAAGATTAGATCTTACAGAATCCTGACTACTATCTGCTCCAAACACAAATTTCTTGTTCTGCCTTATTTTATCTCACCAATTTTAAGGCATTCAGAGCACAAGGCGTTTCGAAAGTACGCTTTGTTTCTGCTTGCTGAAGGAAACCTGCGTTCTCAAACAAAAGGAAGTGACTGAAATTGACTCTAAAAGATTCTATTGAATTTTGCAGTTCATTAAACTTTCTTCAAACCATTAATAGTGTGTTCAGTTCAAAACGTATCCAAACGTTTAGATAAGGTTTCCTTTAGATTCCATTTTTTGACCTCATTAGAAGCAAATTTTATTTTGCAAACTTTAATGTGTTTTCCTACACCATTAAAAACAGTCATTTTGTTAATATTATGGCTATCGTAATGACTTTAACGAATAAAGAGCCTTTTTGAAACTTTGTTTATCATGTTAAAGAAATTTAATTGGTTTAAAAAGGCTCAAAATCACATTTTTAATGTATAAGATATTTTCTCTCTCCTTTCTGCATGCCTTCATGGTGTAATTGGAAGCACACTACACACGTATTGAGGGGGTTCGGAGTTCGAATCCAGCATTCCTCAATTTTCACCTCTTCAGCATCAAAACTCTAATGACTCTACAGTAGAACCCAAACTAAAAGGTGGAGGACGATAATTTGTCACCATCACGATTTGGCTATTGGGTCCCCTTATCTCTACTCGTTCTTTAAAAGGGGGAGTATATAAAGTATCTCCCTTGCCTCATGCCTTCGTGGTGTAACTAGAAGCAAACTCGACGCGCGTTCGAGAGGCATGGAGCTCGAATCCTGGAGAAGGAAGTACTCATTTTTCATGTCTCTAGCATCAAAAACGCCTAATGAATCTACAAATGATTATAATTTAATAATAATATCGAATTTACCAAAAAGTGTTTTAGTACATGTTTCTCAACATACAAGAAAACGTTTAAACTAAATCGAAAAATTGCGTTTTAGGATGTCTAACATCTAAAGAGAGAAATTTGATTTTTTAAATATTTCATAGTAGAAACTGCTTTTAAGTATGCCATTAAAAACATTAAACATGTTGTTGTCGTTAATGATAAAGTAAGAAAAAAAACAAAAACAAAAAAAAAAAAAAAAAAAAAAAAAAAAAAAAAAAAAACGAAAATTTGAGTTTCAAATAACACATTACAATAAAGCAAGCTAAGAAGCATTTTATTAACATATCACTCTTGCATGTATTTACATTGGCGTCTTGCAATAGTATCAGAAACAGTAAAAGAATTTATTAAGGCTTCACAAACAACATTTGTATGGAATATTAGGTCTTGCTTGACTCTTAAGCATCCAAATAAAATGCATATAAGAATTTGCGCAATGCTTGTACTTAACAATTGATTTCATATATAAAATTTCTGACTCTATTAACAATTTTAGATAAATTTTACAGTGCTAAAAGTTCTTTAGTGCATCAACAGCTCTTTTGCGTCAATGAAGTTTTGCTAAAGTTTGAATAAAGAATCATTAAAATATCATAAATCTCTTTTTTTCCTGTAAAAATGTAAAGCACTGTTTCGTTGGCTTTATATTTCTATTAACTTCTAGAGATAACTGAAAAGTGTATTCTACGCAGAAATGGACAAACACTTGGTGCACTGTAAGAAAAAAATTCAGCTACCGATTTTTAGAAGTGCAATTTCGATGTGTCAGAAATTTTTACTATCATTTGCTCACTAGACTCTCATTAAAAGGCATACAAGACTTTCAACAGATCTGACTGTTACAACTCTAATGGCTTTTATGTTTTTGCTGTTAATAGAAAAGAAAAACACTTTTTCTCTTAAACTGAATATTAATTTTAAAAAATGAAAGTTACTCTTTAATTAAATTTCCGTTGCTATTACTTTGTATATAATCATACTGACGTTAGAAATGTCTTCCTAACGCTTGCGAAATTTCTCTAGCGTTACATTCACTATCTTTGCATTTATTCATCCACACGATATGACACTAGCATGTGCGAAACATAGATCATTAATTAAGTTTCAATAACACGCCGAACAAGTATTAATTTTTCTAAATTAATACTTGTTCAAAGTCAAACAACAACAATTAGTGTTTATATTTTCAAATTTTCACAGGACTAGTTTCGATGGTTTTACCGAACCATCATCTTCAGCTGCAAAAGGGCAAATGAACAAGATAATATATAGTGATTAGATAAGATAAGAAAAGAAAGACTGAACAGGAGTTAGGCTACTGGCGCCATCTGTTGATGAAACGAGAATTAAGCATGATTCCTTTAAAGGCTAAAGGCAAAGATGGATTGGAATTAGGGTCGTTAACTATAACAGAAAGACTTTTTAAATGTGAAATGCCTCTAGAAAATCTAATTCACCAATGAAAGATGTTTTTAGAATAGTTTTGGCTGAAGAAAAATTGGAAGTTTGAATTTCAGATCAACAATGCTGGGCAACAGAAGACTTCTGTGTTTCCTTTTTTTTAACATATTTAACATGATTTTTGTTGTTTGACTTCTAAATTAATACATAGATCATTAATTTAACATGCGACCTCGTAAGAGCGCTTCTATTCGGCAAAGCATGACCAAAATTATTTTAATCATCAAAAGATATTTCTAACGCCGTATGTTACACAGCTCAGTACAGAATAATTCACCATTCTTTTTATCTAATATCATGAAAAATATACATAATAAGTATTTATGTTGGTGTTAATTCGTATATTCTTAAAAACGTATATACTGTCAATTTAAATAAATATTGGATATTGCTTTCACAGAATAAGATTTTTGCAATTGTACAATACAATGCTTGTAATAATTTTAAAAGCGTGGACTCAAATTATTAATTGTACCATATTATACAGAAAGTAAGAAATGAAATATACAATTATTACTTAATACAAATTATTCACCATAGCGGATGCACAAGGAAACATAAAATTGAATATTTCATAAACGTCAATTATTAAATCAATGTACTCGTATGATTCTGATTTTTCTCCTTCAGTTACAAGAAAAGTATTTCGTAAGTAAAATAACTATATTCTGCTTAAAGAAGTAATTAGTGAAAATATTCTTATATTATTTTTGTTTGCATGAGAGCAGTTAATCTCAAGTTAGAGAGCATAACTCGAGTTTGTTTTAAGAGGGAAAAAACTATTTAAAAATATAAATATGTAAAAAGTGTCCTCTGAAACACTTTTCTTCTGCAAGAACGGAAAATATTCTGAAAACTAATATATATAAATGATTAAAATGATAAAATGATTAATATAAATAAATGATGGGATTAAAAGGCCAAATTGGAATTCTATCGACAACATGGTTCAATAGAAAAAGAATAGAAATTAAATAGAACTTTACAATAGATCTATACTTAAAGTATTTCATATTACATTACAAACAAATTGGTATCGTCAGAAATTAATCTGCAGACAGTTTTTCAGATCACACAAAAATAATTCCCAACGTTTATCATAGTCATAATGAAACTGGAAGTAACATATTTGAGAAGACTGCACATTTGACATAAGCTGTTGATTTCTTCAACTGCGTATGTCTTAAAACTACCGCACCGGTCAGAACTTAAAACGATATTTCTTTCCTTAAAATGTCTTTTGAAATTTGCGCTATCTTATGCACTTAAATTTACATTTAAATGCAACACAAGGAAAATTTATCACTTATCTCTTTACTTTGAGACTGAAATAAAATTTTGGTACGAATTTCGTACATAGATAGATAATTTTAGTGCAATTATACGTGAAATTGTTATATTTTTCTGCGTAATGAAACATGAAAAATCTAGAGATAAAAGCAATACCGAAAAACTAATACTGCGGCAATATCCATTTAACATTCAGTAAATGGGTATCTCAGTAACTTTTGGCGAGAATTCGCCAAAACGTCGCCAAACCTGGCGACCATTTCGGTCCGGTTCTTGTGTCACCGTAATAGGTATTGCAGTTGAATAAATGTAATTGATCACTCTATTAGCTGCAACCGTAATTCCAGCTTCATGTTGCTTTCCAGTAATTTCGAGAAGCAGAAAGTACTAGAAATATCTCAGCGGCCGGTTGAAACTATATAAGGCCGGAGAGAGCATCTGCTCTTCAGTTGTTTAGTTTTTGTTGTTGCGAGTTGTTAGTTCAGCGTGAACTGAGATACCTCCTCTTTAGGTGCGCTTTACATTGCGTTGTGTTTAACATTCTTAGTAGTTTGAAGCGTAACTACTGATTGTGCTCTGTGACACTGTGAAAACCTGTACGAAAATTATGTTGAAAATTCCAGAACTTTGAATTGTTTCATTTGATAAAAATAAATTTTATCAACCTATTATTGGACCTGTGTGCTTTCAATCTGTTACGGACCCTTACGCACGCAAAAATATGCGTATTTAGTTTTACTTTAAGATTGCACTTTAGACCATTTAATTATTTTGGTTTTCTGAAAAATTCACCTTTTTTCATAGGAGACCATCATATGCAAACCCATTTTATTTCTTTTAAATCGCTTTTGAAAATGCGGGTTCGTCACATATAGGAAGTAGTTTTATATTCTGACCAATACGGAATATTATTAGCCTCAAAATAGGCATATATTAAAACCGTTAATATGTAATTATAGAAACTCGAAAATTACTATTTTTATTCTGGTTTTCAAATGGAGTTACAGATTTCATTGCATTAAAATACTATTACAAATAAAAAATGAAGTGAATTTTTAAAGTAAATGCCTCTTGTAAGTGAAATGAAGTAAATATATATAAGTGTACTTATATAGGAAGAGAGGAGTTTGATGCCTCGAAAGTATTATTTAACTTCTGTATCACCATATGAAATCTGCACGAAAAATCAAAATTTTAACCGTAATCTCAATTATATTTTATGCACTTAATCATTAAATGAGTTGAAGTTTCAAAACAATATGTAAAAAAGGTTAAAAACATAACAATTTTGAATGTCGAAAATCAAAATATTTGGATAGTTCTATAAATAAATGTTGAGATAATCGCTAAAAATATCCGACGGTATTTTCCTTAACCTTAAAGTCTCAAATATTCATGTGAAAAGACTTTCGAAGGCATTTTTTGCAGCTGCTATTAAAAATGATACCATCACTGATATTACATATTTTCCATTACAGGTCTGTATAGTATTTTGATAGTATAATATATACGCTCAAAGTACTACTATAAATATTATCATTATTCAATGTTCGTTCTCAGTTCAACTTTCATTATTTAATTATGCGTATCATAGAAATTGGATACTTTTAACATTATATTTCAAAATTAAGAGATTAAAAATACTTAATGCATGATAAACTATGATTTGACTACGATGCAATATGTGTATTTTAATCATCAAACTGCTTATCACATGGACACAAATTAAAAATTGCGTTTTGATTTTTCTATCACACTATCAAATGGGCAGTCGTTATGCATACTTTCATTAAACTAATAAATTCTTATACAGAATGAGTAAGTAGCACTAAAAGACATTTTCAACGAAAATACGACATTTAAGCACACTTAACATTTACAATTTCACAAATAATATTAATCGGTAATTATTACAACACATTTTAAATACACATTTGAGAAGTAATAAAATTATTCACCATTAGTTACATGAGAAATAATTCGATTAATTATTTTAACCCTTAACCTTCGTAATTAAAGTATATCCCACATTCGAAGTACCGCGGTCTTACAAAATGCACTGATATATATTACAATAAAAGTAATTTATTTTAAAATTTTAATTTAGCTTATAATTTATTTGTTACTTATGCATACTGTGAAATGCTAACAGCTTAAAATTTTAAAATATCCATCGAATATTATTTTAAAATATAAAATATACAGGAATAAATTAATTGCATTACTTACATGAAATTTCAAGCAATAGAAAAACATATCAATTTGTGAAACTATCTTCCAATGGTTAAGGATCAATACTGAACATGAGAAATGTAGCATTTATGAGATGTTATATTTTCTATCGGTTAACAAAGTTTACAATAATCGATTCATTTCTTCCAAATGATTTTTAAATATAATCACAATTTGCAGAACATAACAAACTTCTAGCTTTAACATGTTCATTTTAAAATAACACTCAGAAATTTACAAAATTGAATTAAAATGCATTTTATATTTTCATAAATAAAAGACATAAAGCAGAATTCCTTAGCTTTCCTTTTCTAAACATCAGCTTCTAAGCACACACAATTCTCAGCAGCCCTTTTACTAAACTTCACAATTGGTTATTGATTGTCACTCAGTATTGAGCAGCACATAACTAGACTTCCTACTGTATAAATTGTTTGAAAAGCTAAAAATTCTTCTTCCGAATGATTAAAATTCACAAGTTATTGGTATATTTACCTACATCCTAATACCTCTTGAGACTATTACTATAGCATTTCAGATAATTTTAATAAAAAAGTGAAAATGTGTAAGCTATAATCCTCTGATACTCGTATGTAATGCTCGAGGCACAATTATTAAAAAGCTAAGCAATAAATTACCTTCCATTTTTCACGTCATGCACACAAATTCCGAATTAATTTCATTTCATGCCACAGAATTATTGAAGTAACTTCACTTCCTGTCCAGCGTAAATTGATTTAATTTAACTTTTCCCCCCTGATAGCAGAATATATATATATATATATATATATCAGAACAAGAATTTAGCAATGAAGAGCTTTTTGGTAGATATCATATTAAATATCAGATGTGGTGAAAAATCTGCTTTACGTAGAAAAACTATCACGAAAATAGCAATATTTTAAAATTTAGGTTATTTTAAGACATAAAATTAATTTATAATATTTCTTAAATTAAATAATTGTTAAAGGTGTCTAACATAAATGAATAATTTAAAACAATTTAAGCATGAAGTATTAGGAATGAAGGAAAAATGCTTGGGATTTGACGGAGGTAATACATTTAAAATCGCCTATTTCGATCAGTTTAAGCATAAATCCGATAAGTATAATCTGAGATTCCTTGGCATTACTTGTACTTAAAAGTAAGCCTAAAATTCCAGGGAACTTATTTTATGTGCAGCTTTGATTGCTTTTGGGATAGGGTTAGATTCCTCAGATTTATAACATACAACGAAGCTATGCTTATTAAAATAAACCTATCATGGAAACATTATATATTAACTCTCGTGCCAAATAAAAATCAGAAATGAAGCCAAAATATTTGAAACAATAAAAAATTCCTTCCCATGATTTAGGTATTAAAACTGAAAAGGAAAGGCAATTTCCAAATAAAAAACCACAGAACAGATTTGCGCCTAGATATTTTTCTTTACGAATAAAATATATTATGGCTGTGTACAACTGCTTCAATTTTAAGATTAATAGTTGAATTTTGCAGCTTACTAATATGATCACCTTTATCTGGTCATGAGATTGTTTTATACCTTAGTATATATTAGTTTAAAATATTTTGATTTCTTACTTTCCTTAATGATTTAATGAATAGAAGTTTATGTGTGTGTGTGTGTGTGAGAGAGATTATGGCAAAGCCTCGAGGGCTATCTGCCTAAGGGGAGGAATGCCTTCGTGGAGGGCTTTCTAAGGGAAACTGGCTCGTATACACGTTACACATGGGGAAAACCACGAAAACGCCCATGCAGGCAGCCCGTTCGCGGGATTCGAACCTCGGACCGAACTACCAGTGTTCAGCGACTTTACCGCTCGGCCGCTGGTGGGCCCTAATAGAAGTTTATGAAAACAGAGACTAAAACAAGTAATTATACAAATTTAGTTATAAAATGCAGTTTTACTCCAGGTCTGCATAAGCAGATCCAAATGACCAGCCGCTCAGAGAATTACTAAGAGCAAAGCAACAAGCAGCTGCTTTGGATTTTCTGGTAGTGCATCAGATACTAACGTAAGATTCAAATTTCTCTCACCCTTAGCAAGTTTTCATAAATCTCATTTAAAAGGTCTTCACCTGAATATTAAAGAATTCATGCATGTCAATAACTTCTACATCATCTTGAGCCATCTTTACTTAACTACTTATTTCTGTTTCACTCTTTGTAATTGCGTCGGGTTTGTTAATTAACAAGTAATGTTGTGACTCTGCAAATCTAGAATGCAGTCGTACGGCAGACTCTCTCAACCATAATGTTAGCGCTTCACGTCTGAATGATTGACACTCTACTTGACAGTTTTAGGCCCGTTTTATTGAAATTAGATGTTTTTCATTATATTTTAACCTACTTTTTGTTTCATTATTTGAAAGCTAAACAGTAGCTAAATCAGTAAGCACTATAATATTTTAGTAAAATGTCCTTGCCTGAGAATTCAGAATTAAATTAAATTCATTATGCTTTAAAAATCATGATATCTAAGAGAACCAACTGTTTTTCATTCATAAATTGAAACGGCGTAAATACATATTCGTATTATTATTTATTTAATCAAATCATCAGTCAGCTTGGCTTTATAATGAGTATATATTTATAATGAGTATATGACCATAATTATTTAAGCAAAATTTAAGCTATTGAAATTATTTGAAATATTTTATAAGGAGCATGTATCGCAAACAGCATATATCGTCTCTATTATAAACTCGTATAGTTCTTTTAAAACAACGATTTTCTAAAAATATTCGAAAATTATCTTAAATTTGTTACGTGACTTCTCATTTATAATTAAGCTTTCGTAATTAAATTCTTGTGAAAAATATTACCCCCTTCAGATGAGTACACACTTGCAATGAGTTCCCTTCGTAAATTTATACTTTTTGTACATCTCGTTTTATGCAGTGCTACTTAAAATAAGATGCTAATATTTAAAGATGGCAATATACGGGCAGTTTTGCAATAGTCTGTAAGATTATCATCATCTAAAGTATTTCTTTCTTTTTCCTTCGTCTATGAGATAACAACATTCTTAAGCTAGTTTTGCAATACGATGCTATAAACCGCGTCGTAAATTCGAAATTTTTAAATTTTGGAGGTCTTGCTGATGAAACTACTATAGTTTCTGATAGTACTATAATTTTTTACAGTTGGCTGAAAACCTTTCTCATCATTTTTTTGAAAATTTTAACAATTCCATTTGGGAAGATTTTAAAATATGGCAATTTCAACCCGATCCAGCCATAACTCCGTCTTACTATATATAGTGGGCACCTTTAAACGACCAGTCCTGGTCCACTTCGGCTGAGACCTCTCACTGTGAGACTTCCTTTCGTTTTTATGCAAAACTTCTTGAAGGGAAAACGGCTGTAATAGGATTATTAGAAAAAGACATTTTATTGGATTTTATTCCGCAGAAAATAACAGAATATATTAGAAGGGCATCCTCAACATCATTCATCAATGTGACAAATGCCTTAAAGCTGGCGGAAAAAATTTTTCATTTAAAGATACCTTTATTTCACGAGAAAAGAATGGTACGCATAAGTTTCTAATGGGTATTTTTATCAGCATCGAAATAAATGCAGATTACCCAGACTGTCAACCTTTATACTAATATTAGTGGTGTGTCAAGTTAACCTCGATATGCGTCAAAAATTCATTTTAAAGAACGCATAAGTAGATATTTTCAATGCAGCTATTATAAGAAAGCAACCCCTTCGATACCTACTATTAGGGCTACGGAAAAAATCTTTTTTCGATCTTGATTTTAATTGTCTCTCATGTTAATTAATGTTCCGACAGCAATGAAATCAGTGTATTTCACGTTTTGATACTACAGCACATTTCCTAAATTTCCTTTTATAGGTGCTTTGCAATATTTTCCTAAATTTATGGTAGCAAAAAGACGTTTTACATTCTTTTCTTCGCCCCGATTTTGAACTTCAATAACCGATTTGAAGAAATAAATGTTAGCTTCGATTTTAATCACGAACTTGAAAGCTAGATAATGAGAAAGATATAAATTATATTCTGAAAAATATCGATAATCAGTTACATGCACTTAATTAATGCAGCTTTAATGTTATCATTAATTACCTATGACCAAAAATAAAGATTAATCATTCACAGTGAGATATATACCAGCACAAAAATTTTCTGATTTCTTTTCTCCTTAAAGTTTTCCTAACATTAATTAATGCTAATTTCCTAAACCGATGAATATATTATCGACGTTATCATTATTAATTCAGTTACCTCTGCAAATTCAATAATGGTAATTATTCACATTAATTTTATGGAGAAGGATAAAATTATTTGATTAGCTATGTTTTATTAATAATATCGATAATTACTATCTCAATAACATTAGCTGCTGTTGGAAGAAGATACTTTTTCGTAGGCTTATAAAAATAGAGTGCAACAACAAGCTTTTAAAACTCTTCAGAGTTCCAACTCATTATGTAAAGGCATAATCATAATAGCCTTTCTTTCCTATTAGTGCTTGAAGTAATTTTAAGTAGTTAAAAAGTAATTTTAATTTCTTTCAATTGATTATTTATGATCTTATAACAATAAATGTAGGTTTTTTTAATAACAGTAAGTGTAGAGAATTTCATAAAACATTACTAGTTATTTGAAATCAAATCAGAAGATTTGATTTTTCGAGAAGGTACTAGAGATTTCTCGGCGGCTGGGGGTAAACTATATAAGATCGAATATAGTATAAAGTTTCCAAGTTGTTTAATTCAGAGTGAGTTCGGAGTATTGAGAGACCTCTGTAGGAGCTTCGTCTTTTTAAATGAGTTGAATGGTGTTTAACGTTCTTAGTAATTTGAAGTATAACTACTGATTGTACTCTGATATTTGTAAAAGTTTTATACTCGTTATTAAAAAATAAAATAATAAGAAATTTAAATCTCGTATTCTAAAATTTGAGCAGGATATTTAATTTTAAAATTTGAAGCCATTTTCAATTGTTTGACTAAGTTAGAATAATTCGTGGAAATAGGTTTAAATGAAGTGCAGCAAAAAATGTGTATAACTCAATAAGACTGCACAAAGAAGTTACGTGATTTTCACATCAGACTTTTTAGAAATTGCAACAAGATTTAGAAGCATTTCTGTTGGTTGAAAATAAAATGAACGAACCTGCTGATAAAATGACACTGCACTATTTAGCTAAATTTTTTCAAGGTCGAAGATTTCGTATCATATGTACTTATATTGCTTTTACTGATAAATGTTTGAACATTTGCTTTCAAGATGAAGAAATGACGTCAAAGGATAGCATGTCATAATTATCTGCATCTTTTTACTTTACACGGTCTGTATTACCAAATTTGAAAAGTATCAAGAGAAAATTTCAGAATACATTTCATACAACACTCATATAAAAATAAAATACTTAAACAGAAGTTAAAAATTTGCTTACATTCGTTGAAGCTTAAGGAGAAATAAAAAATAAAATTGACAAGAGATAAAATAATTGAAAATATGTATCAAACAGAAGACTAGAACAAACTTTCAGTTCTAAATTGGACATGTTTAACTTTAAAAGAAAGAAAAAAAAAGTATTATGATATATGTATCATGCTGGATAAACAATAATATATGCATTATAAGTCTTATTTCTAAGCTATTACTTCAAGTCACTGTAACATTAACTGGCAATCTATGTAATAGAAAATGTGAAAAATTAATTTAGTAAAATTTGGAAAGTATGATAAAAATGAAAAATATTTTACCTATTCCATTTTAATGCATTAAATCATTTCAAAAATAAATAAAGTACGAAAAAATAAAAAATAAAAATAAAACCAGAAATGTGTATTGTATAAGCATCAGTTAAATCCTCGTTTGATATTATTTTATAAACATAACAAAGTATTATTGTGTAAACAAAATATGAAAACGTACATTCAGAAAAACATAATATAAGTAGATTATTAAATTACCTAAAAATATCCATTTTAATTATAAGATAGAGATTTTTGAATATTTAGGTATTATTTTCATGGATAGGCGTGAAACTCTTATCCTATATTGTTATTATTCAAAGCATAGAGATCATTCAGTAAACTAACATTACAACCAAATATAAGATTAAGTATCTCCAATATCCCTTACAAGTCTGAAACATTTTAAATTAAGTTTAAAAAACATGCAAACTATTCAAAACATGCAAAAGTTATGCCAGTTCTTATTTCAAGAGTCATTTCAGTTATCTGAATATTGAAAAAACTTAATATCTGAACAAGTCAATTCGTCTCTTATTAAGAGCAACAGCAAGCTTCCATTGAAAAATAAATGGGTTTTGAAAGTCATTCCTGAGACCAGTTTTGCTACATACATGCAGTATTTTAGATTCAAGAGATCAATTTTTTAAAAAATGCAAATTCTGCAGAATCTGATTTTTCAGATATGATGAATAGTAGATCAAAAATGAAACACTCTTCAACGACTAAAACATTTTGGCATCATTAAATGTTCAAACATGTTACTGAAATTTCTAAAGTCATACGACATTCAAATAACATAACCAACACAGTACTTGAATCTCACCTTTTCCCGGAAAATCATTCATTTCTTTTGTAAATAACTACAAAATCATAAAGTATATCCATAAAGGTTCTCTCATCATACTTGTGGTCCTCCTTCCCCAAAAAAGGTGCACAAATATATTTTAACATAACAGTACAGTGATATCTTATAATAAAGGTCTATCCTATAACGTCACATTGTTAAAGTCCTGGTCGAATGTATATAACTGCAGTTTTTTAGCTTATTGAATACGGTTTCAAATCGCAAATATCAGTATCTTTTTGGAGGTCTCGTAAAACTTCAGGCTGAAGGCCTTTTTGTTAAATGTTTCATGTATTTTCCACGAAATATTGCTCCTAAACACACACTTCTCTTTAATGCAGCTCTTTTTCTCGAGGAAATTATTCACTACGTATGAACCATTTAGCCTTTTCGCTCTCAGAACAGAAAGATGAGCGGGGATTATAAAGCGATAAAGCATGGCTCTGATCATAGCATTTTTCTTCTGCAATTAGCTCAAAAATGAGCTGTATATAGCAAGACGAATTAATCCTAAAGCTGAATGAAACATTTTTATTGATACTAACCAACACAAATAACATAAATATATTTATGGACAATGAATGCTGACCCGATTTTATTTTAAACAATGAGAGTGTTTGAAAATTGTAGTAAAAAAGAAATGAATCTCATTAAAATTTTAAATTTTGTAAAAAGACTTTTGATTTCAACATTCATTAAATTGAAGAGTATTTCAGAATTCTTAATAATTTAGATATAATTTTTCAGAGAAGAAAAAAATGCATTGCAGAGAAAAAGTATGTAATTTATTGCAATTTGTATTTTTATAGTCTCATGTTCTGTAGTTTTTCAAATGTTCTTTAAACAATTCCGTTTTTAATTGTACTCTTCATTCGCGTTTACTCGTTTTTGTAATCAATTTCTAGAGAGAGAAATAGTTAGACCTTCATATTTTTGGAACTACATTTATATTTACATTACGTCCCGTTTAACTTCATTATCAATTTATTATGATCTAGAAGCTTTGGTCTCTTTTATTTTTTTAATTCGTTACTGCTTCAATTATGACTATTCTTTAGAATATAAATATAAAAGTATAAATAATATAAAATAATATAAAAGATATTTATAAATTAATAATATAAAGGGCATTTATAAAGTAATAATAAAAAACATAATAATATAAAATATATTTATAAAAGAATAATGAAAAATATAATAATATAAAAGATATTTATAAAAGAATAATGAAAAATATAATGAAAAATATAATAATATAAAAGATATTTATAATCCCTTAATCTGTTTATTGCTTGAAACGGGAAACTTTTGGTTATGCATCAATACCTTTAAATTGAAATATTTCAAAATTTAAACAATAATAGTGAAAGAAATAAAATTTAAGAAATAAATTTTAATTTAATTCATATACTACATTAAAATACTCCATTTTATCATTTAAAAAAATCTAGCAAAGTTCAGCTTCTTGACAAATGAAATTTAAAAGCGATGATAGGAAAATCTGGCTTAAAAGATATCAGAAAAATAGAACAAAAATTTCAAAATCGTCTCGTACTTTATGAAACATAACTGTAGAACAACTACAGATGTTGAAGCAATTACAGATAAGCTTGGTATCAGTATCAGCTGGCTTCGATTCGAATAAATGGCAGATAAATAATATGTCATGGGTCTCAGTTCTTTCATACAGTTTCAAGGATCTTTTCTGGCATTTTTATTGCTAAGAAATATACGCTACTAGCATATATTTTCCTATCACCTCTGTTTTCAGAATCTTCAAAACGAACTTCCTCAGTTTCAGGCTAGGAATGTAGAAGGAAATACACTTCTATTAAAGTGTACTTTCCCAATATTTCTTCGTTTCATTCTATGCCAAGAGAATTTGGAATTTACTTCATTTAATACTATATCAGTATTCTGATGAAGCCTTAAAACTCTCTTATCTTAATGATTGGATAAAACTGCAAAACTAAGCTGAGTTTTGAAACTTCATTCTTGCGCAGATTGATTCACATCATTCAAAGTTGCTTTTAGAGAAGAGAGTAATAATGTTTACTTACGTAATTTTTAATAAGAATTTTTCCTGTTTACAATGCTTTTGAAAACTAGGAATTCCATACAAGGGTATATTTTGTCATTGTTATCAGACTAAATATTTTGGCATTGTTATCAGACCATTTTTATATTTTGGCATCGCTATCAGACTATTTTATTGTAAGATGCAATATCAAAAACATTCTTTTCAAGCGATCATATATATTTTACTGGTAAGTATGAATACCCGCAGTACTGCTAAGAGTATAAAAAATTAAATGGAAACCTATAAAAATAATCTTTCCTCGAAATAACTCTATTTTGCAGTTTTAATTATATTGATTGAGGGATAATTTCCCCATTTTGTGAATGCATAGTTCGCCATATAGAATCATTGCTAAAAACAACAGACGCCCATATAACCAATTAAAATACATTTGGAAGACAACATGAACATAAAAAAAAAAGAAATAGATTGCATTCATCTGTAAATTTGGTAAAAAGTGTTTTCTAAACAAACTTAAGCAAGCAATTTTGATCATAAAAATTAGAAAAAAAAAAGAAAAAAAAAGAAACGAAAATAAAACCAGAAGCCTGTTTAAATTTCTTTCAATACAATAAATCGTAATTCTTTGAACGGCGAATGTAATTGCTATCTTTTTAAAATGAAAAATATTTTGCTTCACTTTCATAATCAAATTAAACAACAGGAATTTCCATTTTAGTAAAGAACTTTTTTAGTACGTTAGAGTGGAACTGGGTGTGATTACTAGTGGCGCCATCTAGTGAAACTTGGCCAACTTGCTTTCACGATTTTATTTTGTTGTTTTTCTAATATTTTCTTCAAATAGAATGCATTTGTTTTTGTTTCTGCATTACTAAACTTAACTTAAATGTTCATACAGTGTTCTTAAACTTAACTTAAATGTTCATACAATCATATAGATAAAATTTATTCAATGAAAGGAAAGCATTAAAAAAATCACCTAAATTAATTATGAATAAAATATTGCATACGGTTATACATAAGAATTTTACTTATTCATTAATTTATTTATTCTTTAAAACTTAAAATAAGTAAATTCAACTCTGAAAATATTAAAATCTAAAAATTTTTAAGCTGTAGAAATTCTAAGAAAGCTTTAACTTAGTTAAGAAACAAGGTACTGAACTGGGTACTGATTTATATTCAAGGATTAAAGTAAATCGAATATCATTATTTTTAAATCGAATATTATTTATATTTGAAGAATAAATACTTTCTTGCGTAGAATCCAAATAGCTTACATTAGAAAAGAAATATAATTAATACGTAAAAAAGATCTTAAATAAAATAGAAAATATACATTTTTTAGTGCCTCTTAATCATATGTTAACATTAATCATATGTCTGAAACTAACTGAAAGCAGATATAATTTGAGCTATATTTTTGTCAATTTTTACTTCCTTGTACGAAGTAAAGAGGAAGTATTGTAATCGCGAAAAGTTTCAGGCAGCGTATTTCAACGAAAATATCCATTTTGACCGCTATCGAATGCAATTTAACGATGTTTTTGCGTGATATCTGTACGTAAGGACAGAATAAAATACTCTTTTCCTTCAAAAAAAATTATAAAACTGCTTTAAAATTAATTCTGAAGTGCATATGTACGTACGTATCTCGCATAACTCAAAAACGAGTAGCCTCAGAACGTTGAAATTTTGTATATAGGACTGCTATAACATGTAGATGTGCACCTCGTATTTTGGTTGCAATCGGCCGCACCAAACGTATATAATATACGTTTGGTAAATAAACTGAGATCACTGAGCCGATCAGTTTATTTACTCTTATATGTTTGTAAATTGTACATTTTTTGCTTTAAAAATGATTGAATTATGTTGTTTTTATCTTCCGGTTAAGGATTTTATGCCTTTAGTAAATCTGTGTGCAATATTTTAGAATTATGAGCAATTTTAAAGTTGTTTAATTGCCGCTAAGCCTTTTTTAATGGCGGCCATTGATGTTTACATTTGAAACAGGAGACTAGTAGATTTGTTGCCAATCTAGAGAAACTTAGCTTCGCAACAACAAAGATAACGCATTCATTTATTATTGCCAATTAAATCATGCTTAATTCTTTCTGGAATTTTTTCGAGGAAATAAGCGTTTGAGATTTACTTCGTAATTTTTAATATAGATATTTTGAGTTTTTATGGATTTTTGCCTTCTTGCGAAGTGAGAACTGAATTAATTAAATGAGAAATACTCAATCGTCTGTGAAAAACTGTTTCTTTTTTTGTTTTGTTTGATTAATTTTTTTTATACATAGTTCTAGCTTTATTATAGTGTTTGAATAGAACATGTGGCAACGATTAGATAATTCTTTAAATGATATACATTTTGTGCATTCTGAGTTATAATATGAACGAAATATAATACTGTTAAGTAAACCTAGCCCTAGAGTGTCGCTATGGTAAACAAAGTGAATTTTAAAGAATGCATTTATTCTATTGTGGTTTATGCGCTGTAGGCGAAGTAGGTTTAATTCAATCTAATAAGTTATTAATAAAATGCAAGAAAAATGCGTATAATTTAATATTCCGTACAAGGAAGTCATGTGATATACACATCAGATTTTTTCTATTTTTAGAAGCCTTAATTATCTTATAATCGTACCATATGTTATACTTCGGTACATTTACGTTGAATAACTAATTTAAGTTAAATAACTAACTTCTTATTACAGTAAATTTTGCACACTTAAGAGTTAACTTTTGTTACTTATTATATTCTTCTTAATCGCCTCAATCAATCGTCAATTACTCAGCTTTAAAATATATTATTTAATTAAAAAATTTTAAGAGAGCTCAATTTTTTTTTCTTTTAAACATGATTAAAGAATTATTATCATATAAAATACTCACTATATAGAACATAATTATTTACAGCTTTTGGAAATTTACATGTGCCTTTTAAGAGTGCATCATGTGCATTAACTTATTGAATATGTTAGTTCGAATTTTAACAATACCTCCCTGTTTCAAGAGACAAAATATAGCTTTATTTGGCCCAATTATAACAGCTCGTGCTCTCATAAATGTCTACTTGCTCAGTGATGGTTTTTTTTTTTGTTATACAAATGAAAAATCTAGTAGTCATTAAGAATTTATCGATAATTACCTTTAATGCTTTAAATTTTCTGTTATTTCCTTGTCAAAAATTTGAAAATGAAATGTTCCCACAGCGTCTATTTTAAATTAATCATCTGTTTGTAATTATTAACAATATGTAATTAATATTAATAGATATAATTACTTCACATTAAATATATAATTAATTTTAATACATATAATTACTTCACATTAAATACATAATTAATATTAATATTAATAATAATTGCCCTCAGTAATACTTGCTAGTAATAGTAATACGTAAAAATTACTAATTTTTTTTTTCTTTTCTTCCAAACGCAGATTTTTAAAATCAGCTGAACTAAGTAATTTCAAAATCTAAAAAGTAACTAATTTTTCTGGATTTTATAAACGTTCTCAGTTAGAAACTTTCAAATAATAAAACAGTTAGCTTAAGTAACACAAAGTGATACTGAATAACTAGCATTTTCTTATTAAACTTTAGATCTAATCATTAATTTTTTCCTTTATTTATCTTCAATATGTAATTCCTTACTTCCTCGATCTGTCATGTGGCCTAATGGTACCTTCATTCAGGGCTTAATTTTTAAAATTAAAAGTACTGAAGGCCTATGGAAAGCCGTTCGGAAAGTTTAAAATATATGCGTATAAATGAAATAGGAAATAAATATAATACATAAAATTAAATAAATTGTAAAGTGCATATAAAAATTAATGAATTAATTTAAATTAAATAATAAATTGAAATATTGGGGTTCATCTTAATTAGGGTTGCGACAGGAGTAACAATCTCACTTAAATACTGAGTGAGTCTCGCATTTGGACTCCGACAGGTTCTGGCTGAAAGCCCGTATTCTGTCAGTAAATTTAAAGTCGTTATAATTCAATTGAAACTAAATCCATGTGCTTCCTGCTTGAAAAAAATTGGGATGTTATCAGGTCTTGAAAAGTTCTTAATCATCATAGCAACTCAAAAGATAATAATGTACGGTATTAAAAACGGCATAGATAGGATCATCTGTTAGTTCCCGTAGAAGATCGTGAGAGCGTTTGATCTTCATATTTTAATAATATCCTTAATAACTTGGCGTTTAAAGAGATTCATAACACATGCACGCTTCTTGTATTACTGTGTTAAACGTGCTTCGGTTTCCGCTTATTCTCAAGAGGTGGCTTTCATGTAATATTTTTTGCATGCTACGAGTATCTTTTCATAGTTTGACAATGTCTTTTATTTCTATACCTTCGATAGAAACCATTATACTGGAAAACCTCACCTAAAGCAATTAATCAATTTGTCAGTTTAAACGCATTCATGATTAAGAAAGGCTCATTAGAAGATACAGAATCCAATTGGAAAATAGCAGGAGCAATTTGGAATTATGATGAAGAAATATTCTTTTCTGGGACACGTTTGGAAATTTTGGGCTTTTCGGAACCAACCTCAGAACGGCAGGAGGATCAAACAAAGTTTTCTTGTAGAATATACTGTTGTGGAAATTAATTTACTTAACAATTAATGTTTAGTTAAAGCAACTTTACTTTCAATCTCGTTTTCGTCCACGCTTTCTTGCCAGGGTTTTAAAAAGCTAACGCGCATGTATTCAAATAAGGTAAAAAAAAGTGCTATTTAAGGAAAGAATCTGAAAGGTGATTTCAGTTAGTTAGAAAGAACGTGTTATGTCTGCTTGAAGGCCACGTTGTTGTTTTTAATTACTAGCAATTGACGTAGAGTGCTTCTGGCCTTTAAACTTGTTTCCGCCGACTTCTACTAGTCAGAGCCTTCCTGCTGGTTAAATTATCCTATGAGCCGTTAGGTTAAATTTGCTATATTTTATTTTAAATTCCTCGTTACCTGTTTTGAGTTAAGAAGAAAAATCTGTGAAATTATACTGCGTGATCAAAAGGGTCCTACTTTTCTATTGACTTTCTGTTGTAATTAAAGACCTGAGAATAATTCCTCGTACAGTCTTTTTAGAATCTGTTAGTTGATGTACCTAAGAATACGAGACTCTATATAGTTTCTAAGATTTCTTAAACCCGCAGAAGAGAGATGGTAAGCATAGACAGGTCGGAAAGGCGGGCGGCTTAATAATCCAAACTGACTGATGTAAGGAAACAAATAAGAAATGTTATATGTGGTAAGGCGATTTGAAACAGAAAGAAGGAAGCTTTGTATAGCCTAAGACAAAAGATCCATTCTCGAATCTGTGTAGCATTTACTACGTCAGTTTGAAGAAATAGACGTTTTTTGTAAATATATCTGTTGATTTTTTGAAGAAGGTGGCTTTAATTTCTATCTGCAATAATTAGTCGTTTATCGGAAAATATGCTTAGCAAATACTTCAGCATTTCCTTAAGTTTTCAGGCATTTTTATAGTGTTATAAGTGCGTCTTTAGAAGTAAAATAAATAATTGAAAAAGTATGTTTGCAGGGAGACCGAATTTCGACAGAAATGTCTGCCTGAAAAATCGATAGATATTGCTTTAAAACGCGTTTATAGAAGGGCAGAGCATGAGCAGAATTTTAATATTAAATATTAGGCATTAAAACAACTTCGAGGTGTAAATCCAAGTTATAAAATTCAACTTAGCGCCATTTAAAAGGGAGAGGAATAATCAAACAGAGCAAATAAATGAGCTGCTTTTTTAAGCAGGACAATAGTGTCCCTATCAATCTTAATAATACTTTTAATGACCAATTTTTAACACAGAAAAATTAAATATTTTGCTATTGCAATTATTTTTTATTTATCGTGCATTATATGGAATCTTTTCTTTCGGGGAGGATCTCTTTTTGTTAAACAGGAATGTCCTCGAAAACAAAATGTAGAATAGAAAATCTCTCGAAAGAAACAAAAAATGCGATTTATGCTAAACCTTTGTTATAAATATATGCTCGGGTTGACTTTTTATTGGAGGTTATGGTTTGGACTTAAATTCCTATAGTATTTGCTTGTACATACATTTCTTATTACTTTTAAAATTTATTTACACCTTTATTTAGCATAAATCTTATGCCATAGCATTTACGTACCATTGCGTATTATCATTGAAATGCAGTTTTGTTTTATGACTACGTATTACTTTTGGAATGCTTTTAGTTACATCCTTTACAAAATGTAACGGTAAAATTTGAGTAAATAAATCCTCACGGATACAATTTAAATGCGTATAATTTTGTTAGGTACTTTATGTGAGACTAATTTGCACAATATATTCTTTTTTTATCAACTCAGACTTACAGATAAATATTTATATGTTTTGCTGAATTTCGTTTGATATAAAAGAAAATGTAATTTAGATTTTCAGGCCAAATATCTGAATCCTTCGCAAACTGGAATATATTGGATGATACCATTCCATTAGAAATACAAATCTGATTTTAAATTTTAGCTCTTCCTGTATATTTTTACTAACAAAAATATAATTTAGGTACGGCCAAACATGTATCCTCAAACGTCAAAAGTCACGGAATAACATAATGCAGATTTTTATATGGTATTCACACCGTGTTAAATCTTGTATAAATACTAAAAGCCTTATCATTGTCACTTATAATTTCGTGAATATTGTGAAAAAGGCTCTAACTTATTTGGACCACTTGACGTGAATTTTCAGATTTTGTACAGGAAACGGTAGTTGGATGATGAATGGAACATTCAGTTTCTAAAATTGAGCGGATATCCAACATTCTTGGATCTACTGTTTGACATGAGTACCGAGGATACTTGATCAGTTATTTCCATTATTTCCCATCACAGACAGGTCAATAGCCAGTCTATAATCGTATTATATTTTTTTTTAAATTAACATCGCATTGAACAGAGATAGTATTTTCTGAGATGTCAGATAAACAAAATACCGAGATCAATCCTTTACATACTTGCTTTAAAAATATACTCTAAATTGTGCATTAGATTAAATATATACTGATATCAAACAACTGAAAATAAATTCGGATTTAAATGAAAAAAATCAAAACTAATGCTTTATAGGCATTAAAAATAAACAAATAATTTCTGAATACGACTATGAAAAAGGCTTAACGAGGAATTTGTGAAATTTTCCTATTATGTGGCCTTGGAAACTCGAAGTGATTGTGTGCGCTCTTTATAATATGCATACTCATTTAATTCACATTACATGTTTATAATACTTCTTTTGAGCTCATCAGAAAATTAATTTTCATCGAACTATTATAGTATATCGCATTATTCAAAAATAGTGTTGACAGTAAAACGTGGCTTTGGCAAAATAGTCGGTAATTGAAGGGAGATACATCAAAGCACTGCATCAAAAGCTTTTTAAATCAATTTCTTCTGTGATTCTATGGCATTCTATTTCAAAATGACAGTCCAAAGACAATACAATCACATAGATTGCATTTCTTCATGATTCCTTTCGCTCACAAATCGTAGAAGACTGGCGTAATTTTCCATGATGCACTTTTGAGAAACGAGAAAAGGGAAAATAAAAAAGACATCTTAGAGTACTGCCTCTCGTGTCTTGGAATCGATACTTTTCCCAAAATCTCTGAAAAAGAAAGAAAAATTCTCCCGAAAAATGGAGAAGTAGAACAAAGATTCCATTTTCTCCGGAACTTACACCTCGTTGGCTTTAATATGCGTTTTCCCGTCTATACGTGCCAACACTTCGGGAGAGGTAGCATTCCTAGAAAAGGCAAAAAACAAAAATTGGATTAAAGCCAACGAAGAAGAATGGTGTGAAAATTTATGACAAAAATTTAGTTTAGGAGTAGCATTCAAATATTTAAACATGCATAATACTAGGCATTACAATAATATAATATTTTCTTATGCAAAATGTTTATTAGTTTCCTACAACACGTTTAAATTTATCTAAATATAACCTATCGTTGTATGTTTAATTTTAAATTCTAGATAGCTATAGATTCCTTTTCTATCCCATTGGTTTGTAATAAAGAAATTTTGAAAATATATTACAAAGTGTGCAAAAATTAGTTTTGAGATTTATTAAGCCAGATAATATTTCAAGTTGTTCTACTCTTCATATCCTCGATTTTCTGAATCATATAATTCATCCCTGCAAAACTAAATTAAATAAATATATTGACATAAATACATATTTGAAATTATTCGTGTGTTGCCAGTTTAAGACCACTGATATGAAGGACTTACTGCACATTCTTAGAAGTGCTACTACATGTGTTAGCTCACCAGCGGCCGAGCGCTGGACACTGGTAGCTCGGTCCGAGGTTGAAATTACGCGAACGAGTTGCTGCGTGGTTTTCATGGTTTTCTCCATGTGTAACGTGTATACGAGCCAGGTTTTCTTAGAATGTCCTCCACGAAGGCATCCCTCCCCTTAGGCAGATAGTCATCGAGGCGTCGCCGTGATCACATAAGCAAACAAGCAAAAGCTAAACGTGTTTACGTGTTTTCTCGAGATTAATTACTGTAAAGATCATAAGTAGCGGAGTTACCTCCTTAAACCTTAACTAAGCACTTTATGAAAGCGTGAAATCCTATTGTGAAATTTGTGTGTGAGTTGAGAAGATAATATTTTTATTTTCTTCGTCATTATACTATTATTCAACTGAAATTTTTTGGTTACGCCAAACTGATTTGTATCGTATGTATTCATATTCCTTCTCAAAGCACAATGCTTTGTACAATTTCATATAATTTTAGATACTGGTATATTTATCCCCAGCAGTATATCTTTTCAAAATAGAAAAAAATATTGAGCAAAATACGGACTTTTCAAATTAAAAATTCTGCGCCTTTCAAAAAACGCATTCTTGTATTATTACTTGCAGTACCCAACTTCGGTTTAAAATGTTTTATGTGTTCGATCCCATTGTCACTATTTCTGGTTAAAATATCCGACTTAAACTGAGCCTCTCATATAACGGGAGGGTAGTTAGGAAGAACACCATTTGTGATAAAATCGCTAATGTAGCACATAATATTAAATAGCTTCCGTAACTATATTTAATTAAACAATACCTCATATTCTATTAAGAAGCAAATTATAATTTATGAATATGAATATACATGAGTTCTGTACAAGACGGCCTATAATTTTCTGTTGGCCTTTCATATATTCATAAATACAAATTCTAATAAAATATTATGACAGCTATTTTGTTTTACCTCATTGTCCTCAACAATACGAAAAGGCCGGGTAAACAATATTCACATAGTATTGTAATGCATTCATATTTCTGTAATTCTGTAGATGCCATTCATTGCAAATTCGTATTCGAAATCTATAATACTTAAAAATCAGATTTATTATCTCCTTCCTGTTAGTAAGTTAATTATTCGCGTAATAATAGTAAGTAATAGTAAGTAATTCGAGTAATAATAGTAAGTTAATTCAATACTGATGAAAACTAGAAATGCAGTTTTTCGGTATTTGACTACCCACAGCAACCGAAATGCGAAACCGTTCTTATCCTGAGATGCAGAGATATGATTAAAATCGGTTAATCTTCAGTAAAACATTCAAATTAAGTAGTGGCAGACCTACAGCTATTGAGGCCCGAGCGGAGATTTCCCTTAAAAAAAAAAAAAAATAATAATAATAATTTACATCTAGCAGAAAAACATATGTTTTAAACAGCTTATTGATCTGCCACAGCTTATTGATCACAAATAGTTGCCATTGCCACATCTGCACTAAGAGGCCTCACTATGGCAGGAGCAAACAAGGCCGCCGTTCATGAGAAGAAAGAGACAGCAAGAGGAACGAAATGATTGGCACCAGCAGAAAAAATTCAAGCAAGAATCCAGACCGGAGGCCGCCAAGACCAGTCGTCCAGGGGCCAAACGGAAAAGACAGGAACCCGAAGACTACCACCCCAAGAGGCCGGCGTAGAGAGGGCGAAAAAGGAAAGTCACCATGGAGGAAACTCGAAGAAACCAAAAGAGGAAGTTAACTTCCATGAATTCTGTAACTTGGAATCAATTCTGCCAGAAGAGGATGTCGGAGTTCCAAGTCAATCGAAAAGTCAAAGATAAGTTAAAATCTTCTATAAATTTTTCTTTTGTTCTGAAATGTTATGTGTAAATACGAAGTTCTATGTGTTGACGGAAGTCAATTTGTCTCGGTTGAGACTTAGTTTTGTTTTACTGTATTTAGCTAAGGCAAAAGCATTATTTTCTTTAAGTGTAAAATCTAAGAGCAAGCAGTTCGTGTTGGTCGAAAGACTGGTTCTGTTATGTTAAAGCCAAAATTTGGCCGAAGTTAAAATAGCTTCGTATTCTTGTATTAATGGAAAATTTAGTTTCAGTGCCGCCAGCTTGGCGAAGAAAGCGTGAAGTAAAATTTTATTTTCTCTTATTCATCTTATGGTAAATTGTAAAAATCATATGTATTAGAATTTTGTAAATATAGGTAAATACTTGAAAGTTATGTAAAATTACAATTTAGTCTAGAAGCATAAAATTTTAGACGCTAAAAGTAAATGCTCAAAAGAAACGAGTTAAAACCTAAGTGTTAAACAGTAGATAAAATCATACTTTAGAGCGAAAGCCTGCATGTCAAAAGATGAATGAGGGGGATATTTGGAATGAATGTGTTTTTTAGGGTTCTCCACCCACACTTGAATTTAAGAATGTTAAACATAGCTCATCGAGTTTCAGTATGTTGGATTAGGGTGTGTCATATTTGGTCGTTTGAAATCTAACAAATCATTGTGGTTAGGGGAAGTGTTGAAATACAAAAACACGAAGATTCCTGTTTGACACCACACATGGTGGAGAACCAGGGTAAAGTTAAATTCATGTTTGAATATTTGAATGAATGTGAATGTAAGCAGCTAAATAAGGAAAAGAAAAGGATCGAAAACGAAAGAATTATCAAGTGTTAAAAAAGTATAAATTATAATGTATTTGGAATATACTGATACGTATTTCTTCCAGATGCTGGAAGGAAGAGAAAAAGATTGATTGATGAAGACCAAACAGCAGAGAGGATCCTGTAAGAAGATATTGTATTCTAATCGTCTACAAAAACGATTGTAATTTTTTTTTTTTTTTTTTTTTTTTTTTTTTTTTTTTTTTTAGACAAAAGTTTGTTTTATGTAAACGAAGCTCTTGAGTCTTAGGTTAGAATATGGAAACTTTTCAACAGGTCGTTTCTAGGACCTGCTTCCAAGTTTACCAAATTCTGGCAGCGGCAAATGTAGGGTTTATATTTATTTTAACTAACATTTATTTTAAATTAATCTCTCTTTCCTGTCAAGCCTTTATTTTCCCCTAGAATTGCCAATACTAGAGTATGTAAATTGTAGTAAAGCGCGCAGTATATTCAAATTTAGCAGAAGTAAGTTGAGTTTAAATAGAAGGAAAACGAGTTTGTATGTGTGCTTCTTGAATCGCGAACGTGAAGGTTGCTAGGTAGAAATTTAAGAACCGCGCGTTTCGGCCTGTGTGCCTATCTCGGCAGTTTGCTGAATCCTTCAACTGCTTAATTATTAAGCTCGCTGAATCTCAGCTGTATTTTTAGAACGCGGTTAGGTTAGTTAAGATTTCAGAGCCTCGTGGATAGTGATCTAGCTATTTATTCATCCAGTCATTATTTTTCAGTTTTACATTCTGTTTCTGTTAAACCGCCGGGTCGGCGTAGTTTGTGAGCGTCAAGTGAACGCAGCTGTTATTTTTAAAGTGGAATAAAAAGGGCTTTAAACCCTTCTTACGTGTTTGTGTAAATTTACATTTCGTAGCAGTCAATACCACAGTTGCTGACAAGTTGGGGGCCACACAATACTACAACTTAAAAATGTTTTTATTTTTTCTATCAAAATAAAAAATAATAAAATTTTTTTGCGAGCTTTCACTTCTGAAAAAAATAAATTATAGCTTCATCAAAATTAATCTTTTTTAACTACTGCTAACTACTTTCAGTGGAAAGGATTGGCAAAATATTAACTCTTACTTTGCTCATTGATGATTGAAGATACCTTTAAATTAACTTTGAAAAGTTTAAGGAAGCATCTGAAATACACACTATTAAAAGAATCTGTAGAGTCAACATATTTGAATTTATCTAAATATAACTTGTAGATGTAAGCTTAATTTTAAATTCTAGATAGCTATAGACTCCCTTTCTATCCCATTTAATCTATAATAAAGAAAATTTTGGAATTTGCAAAGTTTGTAAAAATTTATTTTCAGATTTATTAAGCAAGAAAATACACTCATGTCCATAAATTAAGGATAATTCTGAGTAACGCGGAAATCGAACTCTAAAATAAATATATCACCTGTAAAATCACTACACACATCTTCAAGAATGATATGCAAATTTCAGGAAGTAACCAGATGACACCGATGGTACGTCACAATGACGAGAGAGTAAGACAGTGATATATAAGGAATATAGGCAAAGAAGTAAAATTGTTCGCAGGCGCTTTATAAGCATTTCAGTGCAATAACCGAATAGTTATGACACAAAGGACGCATTTGGATGATTTTTTACGTGGTAGAATTATCGGCCGTTTGGAGTGTGGGTGTACCCAACTGGAAGTATCAGACGAACTTGGAATTGCACAGAGTGTCATCTCCAGGCTTTGGCAACGATTCCAAGATGATGGTAATGTGAGTAGACGTTACAGCACAGGTCGCTCCAGAGTTACAACGCGAATGAGGACCGGTATTTGACAGTTACTGCCAAAAGAAACAGGCGGAGCACAGCCTCAGACCTGTCTTGTCAGCTCTCTTCAGCCACTAGTACGACAATTTCAAGGCAGAACGTGTACAGACGCTTAGGACAGATTGGTCTATATGCTCGTAGACCTGTCAGATGCGTTCCACTTACTGCAACTCACTGTCGCCTGCGGTTAGCCTGGAGTAGAGAGCATGCATTGTGGACACCGCAACAGTGGGCTTGTGTGATGTTTTCCGACGAGTCCAGGTTTAGCTTGCAGTCTGATTCTGGCCGGACTTTCATATGGAGAGCTCCAGGTACTCGTTACCACCAAGAAAACATCATTGAACGACACCGTTACGGTGTCGTTTGGGGTGGAATTATTCTGGGTTCCAGAACTGACCTGCATGTTCAAATTGGAACCATGACAAGCCAAATCTATCGGGACGTCATTCTGGAACAGCATGTACGTTTGTTTCGGGGCTCACAATTTGTGTTTATGGATGACAACGCCCGTCCTCACCGTGCAAACATCGTAAGCGAATGCCTTCAATCGGAGGATATCCTCCTTATGGACTGGCTAGCATTCTCACCGGACTTGAATCCAGTAGAGCACGTGTGGGACATGCTTGGCCGACGAGTTGCAGCCCGTCAACCTCTTCCTACATGTCTACCGGAACTTCGGAGAGCATTGCCTTTTGAGTGGTGTAATATCCCCCAATATCAGATCGATAATTTGATACTCAGCATGCCTAGGCGTTGTACGGACTGTATTGCATCGACTGGGAGAAATACAATGTATTAACAATCATACCAACCATGTAATATTTTTTTGTTGTAAATAGGTTTTTTTTTGTAATTTGCTCCAGGGAGAAAAAATCGCTAATTTTTTTAATAATATCAAACATATACCATCTTTTTTTTTTTTTGCTCTTTACCTTTTGTTTAATAAATAAGTTTTACAAATATGTCAAATTTGTTTTGGTTCTAACTCTTCCTTTGCCTGATTTTACATTATCCTTAATTTATGGACATGAGTGTATTTGAAGTTCTGTTATCCTTCACATTCTCGATTTTAAAGACTGACCACTTTAAGGTCATGACCATTTTAAGGACTGACCACTAATTTTAAGGATTAAGTTAAGGACTGACCATTTTTTAGCTTCTTCTTCCGTCCTTTTTATATAATTTTACATATAGGTATATTCACTTAAAAACTTAAGGTTCTTCGAAGGCCACCCCTAACCAGAGGCCCAGATCAGCCCGCTTCTTTATCCCCTTTCAATCAGCACGCCCCTGGTCAAGAGAATCTTAAACTTCTACCCAAGAGATATACATACGTAATTCAGAATCAGGAATTAAATCTTCGCTTCGGAGATAAAGGTATGAGGAAAGAGATGTATGCATAAACTAGATTAGAATAACGGTTACACCACTTTACCTCATAACGGAGTGATATATTCTATATAGCGTCATGAAACGAGATCTGCATTGATAATTTAAGCTACTTGAATCATGGCTAGAAATCGAGAGGCGATGAGAATAATATCTGCAACCAATTAATATCTTTATTGGTTGCCGAAGATGCATATATCTAATTAATATTAACAAGAAAATAACTGCGAATGCGTCTAGTATACACAATTTATGCTGTGAATTCAGAATAGCGTGAATGTTTAAACAATTCGATACATTCATGTTTTATTCGATCTGGCTTTATTAAACAAGGCACTAATCGAAATAGGCTAAAGCAATGCTGTCATATTAACAGATCGTAAAAAATGAGAACAGTTATTTCGAGGCAATACTACACTAGTAGTTTTACCCGCAAAAGATGAAAGAATTTGATTATTAAGATGCTGAAGGATTATAACCGCAGTAGTATTCTAGGTACTATGTCACAATCGGAGTTTTCAAGTTAATAATTCATGTTATCTGTTTACTCTCAGATAAAAATTAAGAAATATGTTTAACATACATCTGGAAACTTGAACCTTTAGTAAGAGGTAAAATTAGACTTTATTTGGAATAGCCAATTTCAGCATACTTTTGAGTAATTTATTCCATAGAAAATCTATTTCTGTGTTTGCCTTCTTAATCAAACTAAATATTTTCACTCATCTAAATTAAAGATTTACATTTCCTATTAATCGCTATCACAGCAACTTTGTTGTTGATTCTCGTCTTTATACTAGTTAAAAAGTTGCCTAATTTGATATTCTCATTAAAGAAGATGAATATTACATCAGGAAGACATAGATTAATAAGTGTTTCCTTATTAATTAACTGCTTGCCAATTGTTTGATGACTATTTTTGCTAATTCATTTTCGGCTAAAATTGCTCAAAAAAAAAAAAAAAAAACTTCTTCAATTGGTGTATATATTAGATTAATATATCGAATAAGTTAATATATCGAAATTTGTAAACTTTCATTATATCTTAATCATTACTCTCTGTGGTCTCTTCTGTATATATCATTACATATATTTTAGGTTTTCTTCTCTTTTTAAGTATCCGCAAACGATGGCGTGAACAGTTCATATAGTACAACTTAGAGATTGGACTGCTTAAGAGATTGAGTTTGTAAAGAATAATTTACTTCCGAATGTGGAAATTCTTTATGTTTGTGTTTTGAAATTCATTTCAATAAAAAACTGGTGTTATGAATTATACTCATGTTCAAAAGATGTCCTAGGCTGGCTATCATTATAAAATGTATCTCCATATATTCTGACGAAGCAACTTTGCTGTGATTTTCACAATTAACATATGCGTAATAAAGAGAATTGATATACTTGTACTTCTTGCATTTAGGATCTCTGTAGTAACTCGAAACAGGTGAAAAGGAAAGTGACACTAATGATGAATTGCTTTTGTCAGAAAATCTGACATTGAAACACTAAATCGATAAAAGTGAAATTTTTCACCTTATCTCAACAATTTGCAAGTGAAAGATTAAGAAATTTTTAATAAAGCTTTAAATCACCAAACTTGGCTAATCTTTGGAATATGGTAACAGGTAGTTTGGCGACATTTTGGTAAGGTGATAAAGGTTACTAGCTAGGACTTTAGCAATAATCTGAGAAGTACATAGTTCCAGTCACAGATTATTTTGTGGCGACTTTTATAATAGATAATATAGAGGGAAAAGAAAATTAGTGTAATGGTTAATCTTTAGATTATGGTAACTTGGCGATTTTTTGGCGACCAATCCTGCTACAGCAACCTGCTAGTTTTTGTTTGGAAGCCATTTTGTTTTCACGAAGTAAAGGCATGTTTTTTTTTTTTTTTTTTTTTTTCAACATTTTTTTCCAACAATCTGCTAGCCGAATTACGCTTATGCTAGAATTTTTATGGAACAAAAGTGCTTAATCATGACAAAGATTAGGTGCGAAATTGGGAGAAAGTGCAGAATCGCAAACTACTTGCCGCGTTTTTAAGAATTGTACATACACGGTATCCATGTACACGTCGACCTATTTTCACTTAAAAAAAAATCCCAGAATTGCACAAAAATGGCATTCGCACACACTTGTTTTTATCCATGTACACTACTAAAGTCCTAGCTAGTAACCTTTATCGCCTTACCAAAATGTCGCCAAACTACCTGTTACCATATTCCAAAGATTTGCCCCAAACTGCAGTGTAGTTTGATCTCGCATAGGGTTTTATTTTTAAGCAAAATTTCATATGACTGCAGGAACCTTTCATCCTGCATGAATACTACACTATAAAACACTTGCCTCGTTTGCAAGGAGGGAGGGATACTACCTTATAAAATCGCTGCATAACATTCGACTGTGATAGAAACAGTTCTAGAACTTAGAACTGTGGACTTCCTCAAAAAAAGGTGTACAACGAATTATTCGGTGAACCCACACCACGTCATCATCCGAAATGTAGTAAATGTGTGCATTTGTACTTTCATTTAGCGAAAAGTATCTTCACAGACCCCGTGACGTTTAGTAACGAGACAGGATTGTTTCCATATGTTCAAATGCCCACTTTGCAAATCTACTGATTTCAGTTTTTGTTCGTGGTAGATTTTGTAAAGATTAATATTGAGGATGATCTTGAATGATCGCCACCCATCCCATACAAAAATGCCGGTTCACTGGTGAAACATTTAACTGTTCTGGCACTAAATATTTCTTTTTATAAAGAATTTATTAAGAAATCCGTGTTTTTCTGCTCATTTCCATGATATCTGTACCATGCAATTGTTACATTTACATTTGCCGCAAACGAATTGCTTTTTAATTACTCAATTTTTATTTTATCTTCGTCTATTTCTAACAGGTACAAATGTAGCACCTATCTTATTTCTTTATACTAACACAGAAATCCTATGATCTCAGGCTGAAGCGTTTCAGTAAACTTTGCTGCGCATTAAAAAGTATAAACAGTCATACTGAAAACTTTTATTATCAAACTCAAGAATCCTTCTTAAGCGAAAGCAGAATTAGAATTGGAATGAGCTTTTTCCTAGAAGATAGAGATCAAAATTCGAGATCGCAGCAAATTTTGAAGCTTATTTGCTTTCTGAGAAAAACTGTGAGACATCTGTTCGTGTTTGCATTTCAAAAACTCTTAAGTTGTTATTATTATATATTTCAAATAGAATTCAGAATGTTAAGAGAGTAGTTCGATCGGTGAAAGTAAAATAGACCAGGCAAATAATCCGGAAAGTAAAATTCATTACTGCCGGCAATATAAACATCGTCGGTTAGGTATGGTTAATAAGGATGTTGGATTACTTCTGAAATTTACTGGGACAGACAACTGAAATGAAGATTTCCAGATGAGAGTTACACAGATTATCGAGGCTTTAAACATTGTGCTATTATGAGCTACATAGCCTCAATTCTACAGTTAATTTTGATTAAGTTCTGAAAAATCAGTGAAATAACAGCCCTACTCTTTAAAGAGTTTTTATACCATCTAATTGCAGAGCAATGATTTTAATTTTACTTCCGTTATGGCATATGTCTACTCTAACCTCAGATGAATATTACGTCACGACATCGTGGCAGTAATGGAATACTTTTAACACATACTTTAATCTAAGTTCAATGGGCGCTCTAAATCCTTGTATCGCAGTGTCATGTGGGTAACAAATTCGTTCATATTGCAGAAGGTTACCAAGATTAATTATGTAACATTTTTCAGCTTCCCATGACTAGAGCAATCCTTAAAATTCTGATAACAGATTTTTATGAAAAATGAATATCTTGAAGTTTGTAGGAAATAAAAAGGAAATAAACAACGTATATGTTTCTTTTTCAGGATAAAACTGGAAAATGTGAACTTTGGTTTAATTATTAATAATTAATTATATGGCTAGTCTTTCAAAGAATTCAAAAGATGATAGATCCAAATTAGATTATTAATGTAGCATGTTTGGAAAAAAAAGTACCTTCTAGTCAAATAATATCTAATTAAATCAGGATAATATTTTGAACAGGTCTGAAAAATATTTGGCCTCATATTAAAAATACTTTACTAGGTGTATTTCTTTTTATTAATTTGGACATTTTATCTAAATAAGGCTTTCAAACGGAGTTTCCTCAAATTAAAATATTTTTATCGCATTATAACTCCTTTTCAGGTTTTCGTTTACTATAAATATTGCAATATACTGCAAATCATGTTACGGTGCTAGCTATCATAAAGCAAAAACTGGAATAAAAAAGTCACCTCGTTGCTCCTTGCTAGCAGGGCTCTCTGCTGTTCCGGAGTACCCCGTCCTTCCAAATCGGGGTCCGACGGCACGTAATAAAGCGCTTGCTGAGCTGCTGTTGGCGCGTATTGCGTTAGAAGAGGTCGTGATGTAGAGAGTAGCGTCGTGAGTGCAGTGAAGCTCGGGCGACGGCCCTGGCTGACGAGCATTCGACGAGGTCTCCTCAGCTGACCGTCCAAGTCGTGGTCGTAATGAGCATTCTGGGGAATTTAAAGTCAGAAATGGGAAGGGGAATATCAAATTCAAGTAAAAGCGTATAAATGGCAAAATGATTTACAAAGTATCTGAATAGTAAGAACACTGAAAAAAAAAAATATATATATATATATATATGTGGAAAACGCGGACTGCTTTTATTACAGTAAAGCATGCTAAGTATACAATGGAGAAACCTGAACTTTTTAAAGTTATCTTTGTATCTAATTAATGTGTAGTCTTTCTCTGAACTCTAAGAGGTGTTAACGAGAAGCTATGCATTGTCCCATTATTAAAATCGGATTTTCTAATAATTTGCAAAGATTAAAGGAATGCATAATTTTATGAGTAAAGAGTAAATATATATGTAGATTTTCTAATATTATCTGAAACATTAATATTCTTTATTCATAAAAAATGTAATAAATAATGACAATAATAATAATAATAATAATTAATAATAATAAAGATAAGAAAGTCGTGTATTCATTTTGTTTGATCAAAAAATTAAGCAAGCGAATTAAACTGAAGGTATGGGTAATTCCGAATTAAGATTCTTTGAAGAGATATTCAGATGCATTTTAAAATACCTATACAAGGTGCAGGATGAGACACAAGAAATATAACTGCAAAACTCAATAATGCACTCAATAAGTAACTTAATCATTTATTAATTAATTAGTTAAAAGATGTGAGTTATCGTTTTAAATTTTCTTACAGATAAATGACGATGAAACAGTTTAATCATGTGATAGTCTTACGAAATCCTCTACGAAGTCATCCTCATAAAGCAAATTACCATTGCATATTTTGCTTAAAGAAATTAAAATTTCAGTAATTATTTCGTTAAAGAAAAGCGAAATTTTCTTTAAAATGTTTTATATTAAATTAAAAAACTAGATAAATTAAATTAAGAATAGAATATATAATCCTATGCATTTCTTACACAATATGTAATTAGAATGTTAAAAAATTTTAGAGTTTCTCATCTCAGTTGAAATGATTAGTTTGCATTGAACCATTGAACTAAGCAAAGTATACAAAAGGTTGTTTGCCTGTCTGATAAACTGAATTAATAATTCAGTTTATAGGGTGGATACTACGTTCCCATTTCTTTTCAGCAAACGTAAAAAAATTAACACTATTGTTGCGTGCATTAGAATTTCCACAGAAGCAATCTTACCCCCATTTTCTAAAAGTGTTTTAAATATATTTCTTCCTTTTTATGCAAACTTATCTTTTTTCTTATTACTATAGACTATTTTCATACTTTTTGCTTAGATCTCTTCAGAGTAAGCTATTTTAAGCGTAATCCATATTGTAAAATAATTGGTTTCTTTTCTATCGAATTAAGAGCTTCGGAAAGCTTTTGAATTAATGTGCTACTTGGTACTTGACCATTCATTTCTTTATGAGCGATTAATTCGTACTACCTGTGAATTTCCATTTTGATTTAAAAAGAATCATTACCTATATTATAGTGTCTTTCATTTCCTTTTCTCAACACTCTTTTCATTTTGTTATTATTTTCTCTTTGTTTAACACGTAAATTAAGTTTTAAAAGCATATTTTAAGACATTGTATTTATTATAGTAACCTAATTTGTCTATTTCTTCTCACTAAAAAATGTAATGTTCTATAGCAAAAACAAGCGGGCTTTACATATGTAACAGTTGGAGGAAATGTCCTGACTTATGAAATACAAAAAAATGAAGAAAAAATTATTCTTTGTCACACAATATTCTTAGAAAAGTACACAATTTAGGAACACGCAGCTTTTTGTACATTCCCTTATTACAATTCAAAACGTTTTCCGGGATATCAGCGCTTAAGAATTTAAAACTACATTTATTTTTTCCTTCTTCATCCCTAATGGAAAAGATTTATAAATCATTGAGAACTGTCATGGGAATGCGCACATTTCGGAAAATCTTTCCATTTCCACAGTCACATAGAATTTCTCTCATACGTGACTTGAATACCAAATAAGGGCAACCCCCGTTCTGCACTATGGCTTTGCTACGAAACCCCATTTACCTCTACATCGATCGCCACGCCTCCAGCAGAGTTTTTCCGCTTCCTCAGTTCTGTGATAAGTTCGACGAATTCTTCTTTCAGTTCTTCCATCCGATGATTGAGCGCCCTTTGGTACACTGGTACCGGGGCGTACTCCAAGGGATGAACGTACCCCGGCATCGATATGAGCTCCAGCTTACGGGTGATCTCATGCAGCTCGTCTTGGACAGCATGCAGCTTGCTATTGATCTGTGGGAAAAAAGTAGGAAATAAGAAGCAAGGCTGGAATAAAGATTTAGACCATTTTTTCTCATGCTGACAGGCTTTGTGACTGGGGGGGGGGGAGAAAACACCAGAAAAAAGGTTTCTAAGCGCCTTGTTTTTGCCGATTTATTTTGCCTCGTTTTTTGTTGACGACCTTCTGAAAAGGAAATGTGTTTTTGTTGATTGTCCTGTTTGTTGTGAGTCACAAAAGGATTTAGGCATAAAAAAGAAAAATACGCATACTTGGCTCGAAAGTTCCGCTGGTAGTATATTATTTCATGCACTCCGTCATAAAAGAGAGCATGGAATGTGTATTTCAAAGAAAGGAATGGTGTTTTTCTTGCTGTTCATTGCGTAAGGACTATTATACAAGAACCAAAAGTTCTCGAAGTAGGGAATTTTGAACCTTTTTTATGTAATGTCAGGCTCGTGAGAATATGAAAAGGGAAAGATATCATAATAACGAAATACTTTGTAGAAATGTTGTTTATAGGGATTTGAATGCCGTTGCTCTTATAATAAAGCTCCCAATTTCGAATGAAAAATTGCGTAAGCTATTTTGAAACGTTTTACTGATACCCTGCCCATTTGTAGAGTTTAAACAGGTTATTATGTACATCTGAAACAATTTGATATTTCTAAAAATTTCACATAAATTTTAACATTTCTTTATACCAAGTATAAATGCATATGCATAGCAAAATATTTTCAAATGTAATCTTCATTCTTTGGGAATATCTCCATAAATATTAAGATAACTTCAGATCAGGACACATTATTAAACCGTATAACTGTGGTACATAGCAATCTAATAATTTGTGATAAGGTCACATAAAGGAAGAAGAAACTGAAGATTAATATGGACTAGGATGTCTCAAGAGCATAAAATGAATATTATTATTATTTAACGTCCGAATACGTTTTCAATAGTTGTTAAGTTGAATTAATTGTTTTAAAAATAATATTAATATGTTGGCATTGTTTCAAACACAGGCTCGACAGCCACGTGTTGCTCTCGTGCACCAGAATGTTCTCGTGCACGATTAAAAAGTTTTAAAAAGCTGGAGAAAAACATCTCAGTTCAGTTGTTTACTAAGTTTTTGTTGTTGGTTTTTGCGAATTTACGGTGAGATTGGATTAGCTTTCTCTGCATTCTGGATTGAGTTCTATTTAACGTTTTATTAGTTTAATAATATAACTTCTATGTGATATTGTGATATTGTACGAATATCTGTGAGGAAAAATTGTAGCTTTTTGTTGAATATCTTGTGATAAGAATTAATTTTATTGACTTTTTATCGGACTTGTGCATTCAATTTATTACGAACCCGTACGTACGCAACAGTATGTTTCCACTTCTAGCTAACAGTGAAGGTATAAAACTATAACATACTGTTGCGTGCGTACGGGTTCGTTGCGAAATGAATGCACAAGTCCGATAAAAAATGAAGAAATTTTATTATTATCACAACAAATATGATTAAATGTCCTCAAATAATCGTGCAGTTTCACAATATATCACAGTAGTATCTTTTAACTACTCAAACGTTCAAGAGAATTCAAAACAGCTAAAGAAAGCTAATCCGCGAATTCGCTACAATCAACAAGAGCAGTTTTCTAAATAACAACAAACTAAGTAATTACTACGAACTTTTTATTTATTTCTTATTCACCGCAGGTATACAACTACATTGAGTTTTGACCTGTTCAATCTGTGCAGCCTATAAAGGCCATTCACGGTTTTTAGTGCATTAAGGTGCTACTGCACCTCGCCCGGGGGGCGTAACATTAGAACAAGGTGCAATCATTCCGTGGCGAAGTCAAGCTGAATATACGAAAATTGGGAAATTAGTACTTGGAAAACAAAATCATCCAGCATTCAAGTCCATGCATGATGCATTCGGTCAGGATAGTAGCGTAAGGTTACTGAGATAGGGTGCGCGGTTACTACGAACTGAAATGTTTTCCTTCTTTTATAAGATTTAAAAATCACGCGTTAGAATTTTCTAGTACTTTCTCGAAATCGAAAAGAGATATTTATTTATTTAATGCACGCGCTCTTGTATTTTCAGTTTTCCGGCTTAGCTTTCTTTTAATATTCGTCACGCGCTGCACTGCGCGAGAAATAAAACCATTTAATTTATAATTGAACTAACATTAGCTTTTTAAATACCAAATTCGTAACAATACTTTTAATCAAATTGATTTCTTTTCTCTTTAAAGAATTTCAGAAGCAAATATAATAAGTATGTCAAATAAATAGCACAAGCCAATATGGGATATATTTCCCCCTTAGATAAGTGCAGTCTAATCAGTTTAGAAATAAATACCCCTTTCATGTGATTCATATTCTCTTGCACTATTGTATAGATTTTTTTTGTTTCACATATCGAAATCAAAGAATGAATGATAGTTTAATTTAGAAAATCCGCTATCAACCGAGAGCGACAGTGTAGGAATCAGTATCAGTAAAGCAGATCGTGACTCTTACAATATTTATTCAAGAAAGGTACTCCCGGATTCTAAAAAATTCGCAGGAAGCCATTACAATCATTCTCATCTTCTTACCACTTTAATCAGCCGAGATATTAATTAAAAACTCTGAAAATGCTAAGTTTCTCACTCATTTTTTCGAATGGTAGCAGTTTTGCAAGCTGGAGATAAAAGTCTGCTTTATTTCGAAAAGTGTTTCCCCTGCTCGCTTTCAAATCGTAGAGTTTGTTAATCAAAAGCTTGTAACTTTTACAAAATATTAAATAAAAAAAAAATCTGAAAGCTTTCAGATTTTATATTACGCCCCAAAGGGCATTTTTTAAACTTTTTGAGTGTTACCTTTAGTTATCAAATATCATGTTCTTCGCACTTAAAACACATAAAAATTCAGTTCAACATCAGTATCACTAAACTGTATAGCTTTAGAATTTCCGATACACAGTCCCTCCGAGACAAATGTGTTTTTTTCCGTACTGAGTTGCCATTGCTCGCTTTGAAATCGTTGAGTTGTTAATCAAAAATTAGTTAAAATTTTACAAAATTTTAAACGGATAATAAAAAAATCGAAATTCAAAATTCGGACTTCCAATTGTCCATGTTCGGTTGGAGGACTACGATATTCAAAATTTGATGGTTCTAGGTACCGTTGTTTCTTCACAATGCGAGAAACATTCATGCATTCATGCAGATTCTCCATTATTTAGTTTCTTTAAATATAATACATGACGATAGTGTTTGGTGGCAACAGTTTGAACAGTGATTCGACGCAAAATGCCGTTTAGAAATTAATAGCTTTTCTGGGCTAGTGCCCTTTGGCCTAATAAAGCATTCCCAAACATTAAACGTATTATTAAAATCATATTCTGACGTTAAAGAAAGCACGTCATGCATGTGACGTTATTGTATGCCGAAACGTTTTTGTTAATATAAGCAATTTAAATAAATAGTTGCTGTTGGCAACCTTTTAGCTCCAGGTTATTTATTACGTTAAATTTAAATCACGCCTTACTAACCTGAAGTGTCAAAAGTTTTTTTCCCCTGGTTTGGCAATAAAAATTATTTACGAATTCGTTGTTGCTTGGAAGATATGAACGGATTTTATTCATATTGAAATGTATGCATTTTCTTTACGGATGTGCATAATTATAAATTTTAATTGTACATAATTATATTGTACAGTTGTGAATAGTTATAAATTAATAGTTATAAATTTATAACTGTAAATTTTGGTTTGGCCGCAGCCCTTTAGTTTTCTAATAAAATATAACGGTTATCTACGTTCAGTGGATACTATAATTACCTCTCCTTAAATTGTGAAATTTTAGTTAACTTAGTTTTTAGCTCTTTAGTATGTTGAGATCTGGTTATTTTTTATTACATGAAGCATTTTTATGATTCTTAAATTAGAATTTCAAATTTGTAACTTTGCTTTGGAAGAATTTTAATTAAATCTTTATTTTTATATCTTAACTAAAACATTTACAAGCGTTTTTAGTCCAAAGGGATTTGAATCCCGAAGGACTATTAGTTTCGTTTTGGCATTTTGCGTCGGACTCATAAATGTTGGTTCACTTTTCAAACTGTTGCCACAAAATGTTAGAGTTCTGCATTATATTTGAAGAAATTAAATAATGAAAAATCTGCATAAATGTATGTATATTTCTCGTATTGTGATAAAACAACGGTACATAGAGTCATCGAATTTTGAATAACGTAATCCTCCAACGAATATGAGCATGTGGAAGACCAAATTTGAAATTTGAAATTTGTTTTATGATCGATTTCCTATTTTTTAAAACTTTGACGAATTTTTGATTAACAAACTCAAGGATTTCAAAGCGAGCAATGGCAACGTTGTGCAGAAAAAACATTTTTATCTCCAGCGCGTGAGTCTCTGTATCGGAAATTCTAAAGATATGCTCGTTTTAAAACTATTTTGCGTATTGCTGTTGCACTGGATCTTATGGTTTAAGTGCGAGGAACATGATATTTAATAAAGAAAGGTAACACACAAAATGTTAAAAAACGCCCCTTTGGACGTAATTTAAAATCTGAAACATTTCAGATTTTTTTTTTTTTTTAATTTTACTTCAATTCTTTTTAATTAGAAAGCATAAATGGGTTGGAGGATATCTTTCCAGAAAACACTCTCGGAATTTTTTATGTTTCATAAGTTTTATTTATTACGATTTTAAAAAATATTATCATTTTATGTTTCAAAATTAATATTTTTATCATCTGTTATTTGAAAATTTTTGCGATGAATCCGTCAGTACTTGATAGAAGATCTATCACAACTCTTTCTCAAGATATGCATTCACAAATTTACAGAAAGTTGTGAGTACTCTTTAGAAATGTTTCTATATCGTCATGCAGTTATCTATCGAAATCCAAAGAAACCGAATTTGTTTATTATATAGTTTATTACGTAATTATTCTTCATTTTGCTATTGAAATACACGTACATTTAAACTTAAACATAGTTAATAATAAGACCTGAATTTTGAACTAATATTACACATTAATTAAGGAATAAAATTCTTTACTTAAAATTAGTAACTTACCTCAAAGTATCTATTTCATTTAAGTGTCTAATTTCAAATGCTACGTTTAGTACCAACAGCCATAATTTTTCTGGCCTCATGTTTTCAGTTTTTAAAGCTTTTAAATGTTTACGCGCTTTCGAAAATTTGCATTCATTACTTCAACACTATGCTAAATTGCATTATTATATGATTACCATAATCAAAGTCGTCCAGACTGTATAGTGGTTAAGTGAGCCTTCTACGATAAACGAAAGGCCCGGGTTCGAATCCCAGGTAAGGCATGGATATTCGTAAATGTATAGTGTCAATGCTGCATGGCGGCACTCTAAATATGCAGCGAGTTGAACGTCCTCACGTGTGGATTGGTGGGAGTGGAGAGAGGTGGGAGAACCCCGGATCACCTCGGGGTGCTCTTCCTCAAAATTGGGGGAGGAAAATAGAAGTCCAACCTCTTTTCGGAGTAGGCTGTGGCAACCATTGTTTCGTGTAATATGAACACGACAACAACCATAATCAAAACTTTTTACTTTGTTTTTATTAGAATTCTGAACCTTTTTCATTTATGCCAATATTTTCAAAAGGAAATAGATATCAATTTACTGTATGATAATTTATAATTTGTTATATTAACATAAATAGTTACTTTTGGCATTCCACCTTGCAGAGTCATTGGGATTTCTGAAGCAGAAATGCGCAATGCACGCGCCGAATGTGCTACCTTTGCACCATGAAGGCATGCTGCAAGGAGGGAGAAAATAATTTATATACTTCCCCTTTTAAAGGACGACCGGGGTTTCAGGCACCCATTTGCTAAATCCTGGTTATGACGAACCACTCTTTAGCTCGAGTGCCATTTGTAGAGTCACTAGGATTTTTTGAAGCAGGAGATGTGAAAAATGTGCAGTGCCTTCGCCAGAACTCGAACCCTGGATCTTTCAAAGACGCGCCGAGAATGCTTCCAATTACACCACGAAGGCATGCGGAAAGGAAGCAGAAAATACCTTATAACCTAACCGCATGAGTAAGTGCTGCCGTACCTAAGAAGCTTGTTAACTGTTTGCTTTCGTACTTTGAAATTACTAAGTAACAAATAGAATAAATATTCCTTCAAAAAAAGTTGTTTCTGTCTTCATTACCATTAGTGACATTTTTATCTATGCTTTATTAAAATATGATATTTAAGTTTAGAAAAAGCACACTTACAGATAGAGTTCTTGATTGAAAATTGATGGTATTATTTTGTGCAACTGCTAATAAGGAGTCTGAGAACCCAAAACCTAAACTCACAAACATTACATACGCTATATGCTCATTAATATATAGTGGTTCTCTTACCTCTTTCACGGAAGGCTTAAAAATTTCTTCTCGTCTTCTTTCTGCAGTAAAGGAACTTCTTCTTCTTTCTTGTCCGGGTATTTTGCGTTTGGCAACAATGCTGTACATTCGATCGAGCTGAGAAAGAATGTAAGTGGGTTATTATTAAATAACATACTTGCTTGTATTGAATGAAAGGCAAAATGCAGTATATAACAATATCTGAACAAAACCTGTTGGGATTTTTAACATAATGCAGCACTCTGTAGTAGACTTCTAATTAATTCCTTTGGTTTAAGTTGAAACATGCTTTATTATGTATCGTTTGTTATTAAATTTGAAGACGCACAGAGGAGATACAAGTTTAAAATTCGTTTCATTATTGTTTATTATTGTGGGCGTTAATAAAAATTTAGTTGATCTTATTTTGTAGTTGGAATTCCCTCTTTGTGAAAAACTAATTTAAGTCTATATGAGCATTAAACCACCAATGAGAAAATTCTAGTAAATAATTAAGTGAGGTAATGAAATATAATTGAAATCACTGAAAACTAAAATTTGAAATTGATAGGAGAATGAAAATAAGGAAATGAGATACTTTCCTCTACATTAGTACTGTATTATGTTTTTCATTGAATGCTTAGCAAAAATTTGCTGATAATCTTTGAATATTATTCCACTTTATATCAAACCATGAGGACAAACGTATATACTCCGACAATTAAATCCAAAATTTCTGTTTTTTCTGATCGAATATATATCAGAAGGATATCAAACACAGAAATGTTGAAGACGGTGATTTAAAGGTAGGACGTTTCTTTAAATAGACGTATACTTCAAAACTTACTTACTTACTTACTTACTTACAAGAAGCAATTAAAATTCAACGTATCTCAGGATTTTTTCAAGTATTAACATTCCTCAAAACTTGTTTCCACAGGGACAAGTGAGCAGTATTTAATTGTACTATTTTTTGAGATTAAATAATCTAACAATTATTAATTTAAAAGTTCTAAAATCTACAACCAATAAAATTAACTGTAAACTTTATCCAAAAATTGTTGTTAATATTAAATTATACCTCGACACCAATATTTCCCAAATTACAGTACTTCAACGTATGATTGCTTGATTTTACGAATAGCTTTGTTATAGGAATTGTGATGCATATTAACTGGAAACTGAATTCAGATTTTTATTTTCATTTCTTTCTTGTTAGTAATTCGCGATATGCGCGAAGTGTATTAACAAAAGACCTAAGAAATAATTTAAGTTATCTTCGTATATTTTATTTGCTAAATAATATATAATGAAAGTTAGAAATTGTGTAGTAAAAAGTGGTGTCTATAAGGAAAATTAAAAGTCTTAACCAACGTGATAAGGTTTATTAGAAAAATATAAAAGAGACACATCTTTTTTTTTTTCCTAAATAGAATTCATAGTACAGGTTTGGTGTGCAGACAGCCAAAATTTTAAATGAAGCATGAAATGTTAAAATTTCAATTCTTTGTAAAATTTATATTGTTTCAAGGAAGAAATAATTACTTTCCAGTTTTTGCTCTTAAATATGTTATTAAAAACACAGTGCCTTCTACAAATTATCATCGAGCAGATATACTGATGATCTGCTTACTATGGCTCCGCTGCAATCCAGCAATTAAACTGAATTCAATGCTTCAAATACTTTTTATGTTTAACACGTTTTTAATCACATAATATAAGACTGAATGTTCCTGCAATTATATCATTTTCATCTTTCATTACCGTATTCAATAAATTATGTGAGTTATTAAATATACTTTAATATAATTAATTGTACTTAACGACTTATTTTACAGCTGCAATTTTATGAGCACAATTAAGTTGGATAGGCTAAGATAAAATGCTCGGTAGTTTACATATATGCATTTTCTATTTACATTGTTTTAAAATTACAATAGGTTACTCAAGACGCAATTCTATTACAAACCTTCAAACAGCTGTACTTATATGCGCCGTTAAAGTTTACAGCTACAGCAAGTATTCATACATTTTTAGAATGATTTCATAATGTTTAAAATGCAAAGATTATTTCTTTAAATGTTCCATCTGACAGTCCTTTTCTCTTGACTATACGTCTGCACCATGATTTCCACAACACAAAGGTTTTTTGCAAAATTTCCAGGAGTATTGTTATCCATTGTTCTTTCAGAACTTTTCAGAGTGGGTTTGTGCTCAGACTTTTTTCAAGGCACACGTTTTTACAGGTAAAACGTCAGAAGACTTTTCAGGAATATGTTAAAAATGTATATATACAATACCTGTATCGGTCTTCATTTATTTAAGAAATGCAGTGGTACTTTTCGAATTGTGATTTATTGCTTTGTCTTGAAGAAGTTTCACTCTTTAGACAGTCATTCGGATAAAGAATGTAATTTCTTCTGTGAACATCGGACGTAAAGCTGTCTTTTGATAGTACACTGATTTGACATTAACCATTTTCCCACTGTTCTCACTTTTAATTTGCTTCTATAAGATAATCCTGCTATAATCATTAATTGCTTACTGAATATCTGAAAAATAAAATCTAAGTTGTTCGATTGTTCGTACTTAAGGTGCCTAATATGCATTTCAAACAAATAATTCTAACCACTAATAAATAAATAAATAAAATATTTAATATCCATTTAACTTGCGTTATTTCTTGTTCAAAGCATCCATTCATAAATTTCCTGTTATTAATTATTATCCACCTCTTGATTATGAATTTAAATTGTCTCCTTCGATATGAATTAAAAGTCTTATTTATATATTAGTTCAAAAGCTTCTGAAGGTTTCCACGCTAATTTTGAACTTTGAACGTTTATTCTGAACTTTCACTTTGAAGCTTTAATATCATTTAATATATCCCTTTATTACATTAAATATATCCATAATTTAATCCTCCTTTAAAGAAGTATTCAAATTAGTAACTTCATGAAAAGTAGTTAAGAAAAAGATGAAATTATGTTATTACAAGTTGCTACTGCTGTTTATAAAACGAAAATGAAATAACTTTCGGCCTTTACCTTTGTTCCCATTTTAGTTTGTTTTATATTTTGTAGATGATTTAATCTGAAAAATTAGTCTTGTGATATGCGCAAGTCAACTTTCCTATGCTTAAGAAAGTTCGAAGTCAGAATTTCTAAAAAGTGCAACTTCTTCAGAGTTCGAATTCCTTGAAACTACTTGACTTTCTAAAATGTACTGATCTTCCTTCACAGTTTGAGTTCTTTGAGATTACTTTTTTTGAAAATTGTTAAGCTTTCTATTCTTTAGAAAAGTTTAGTTCGCATTGTAGTTCTGCATACCGAAGGGTAATCTAGTGTATTTTAATGTTGTGATTATCCATTTTTTAGTTGGAATTTTAAGGAAAAATACGGCTAAATAAGTAATTAGTTGAAAACAAAACTTATGATTCTTTCTAGTTTTGATCTTTTGCTTTTAAGCATTTCTTGTTTTAATATTTGAAGAAGAAATTTGCTTCTTTTCATTCTTATCATATTAAAACTGAAGGCAACTGAACACTGCGTTTGTAATTTTCAGTAATAAACTGGAAACATTTAACTTTCGTTTGGAGTTGATTCTATCCTATTGCTAGATTCTTTCCTATCAATCAGATAAACATTATTTAGAGGCAATAATTCCAAATTAAAAGTAATTTTTCATTTAAGATCCTGTAAATAGTTTTAGTATGTATAGAAACTGAAGAAGATCCTTAAATCTTTAGCAAATTTGACATTAACACTTGTGAGTACTTTTTCCCACTAAACATTCATAATTACTCTTAGAGATACATTTCTGCAGGTTTAAGACTGCTGTTCAGTGGCAGGTAAAATTCCTTAAAACAAGACATTAAGAATTAGTTTTCTATTCACTGAAATAAGCATTTTAAACCGAACTAAATACTTGTTAATCACAAGTGAAACGATTACTATTTCTCGTATTGGCTTGAATTCGTCCAGCAATAGTACTATAAAAAGGAAAATAAAGACATAGATGTAGAAAAATGTCTGTAATTTTATCGTAACTTTATGTTAAGATTTTTAGCTTGTGACTTAAAATTAAATTTACAAGTCAATGTTTAGTTTAAGATGAATATATAGAAAAACAAATATGAATACATTTTCTCTCAGTTCTTGAAAATCATTTATTTAGAATAAATTTGAAATACCTCACCATACATATTATTTTGATAGAACCCGTCAAATATTTTCATTTTAATAATTCACGTTAAATAATACATCAAAGTTTTAAACAATGAAAAGCTACTTGCCAGTTAAGTCTGCATACTTGTTGAATTTTTTAGAACCAATCGTTTAAAGACTTTCTTTCTTGCTTATCCTTCTCATTTGGTCGAAGTCTGAGACTGTTTGTTTTTTCATGGACCTAGTTTTCCTTTTGCACAAATCATCCTTAATCATTTTGCACTAATATCTTTTATATTTGTGCAAAATATAAAAATATACATATATCCTTCATGTTAAATAATGTTAAATAATCCTTCATGTGCTTAAATCTCAAACTGCGAATTTCTCTTTAAAAGCCATTCAGAAGTTAAGGGATGAATTCATTTACGCTAACTGTCACATTTTTAGAAACAATATAATTGGATATAAAATAAAATAATCTTAATTTGCCTAAACTCTGCGGTACAATATTATTTTTGAATATCAAGCCTTCGTTATTTAATCTTTTTATTACTAAGCATTTTTAGTGCTTCTAGAAAGATGAAGAATATTTATATGTAAATCTTTAAGCAAATTAAACTAGAAATTCAGTTTTTCATGCATCAAGCATTCTAACTCGAAGTACGAAAAGCCGCATATACATGCGCACAATACAAACATTACTCTTGAAGAGTAAACAATAAAAATTACAAATGAATATCTTGTGCAGTGTCAATTACTTACATGTGTGGTAAAGCCCTTGACTAATATTTTTGGAGACGCTATTGTTCCACTGTCGGCTGAAACACCAACATAAAAATTTCCGGCATATGAGAAGACACAGAAGGCAACGGGGACGTCCGGATGTGAATTCATCCAGAAGGTGACGGATTTAAGGCGACAAGAGGCTAACATTATGTGTCTCTCGGGACCGGGAAGGCTGCAGAAGGAGAGGCTGGCGCTCTTGAGCACTGTCCGGACCAGCCACTGGCAGAGGCAGGAAGGCAGCAGCGTCATCAGGTAGTGTATAGTTCCGTACATGACGACGGAATCACAGGAGCTCTTTAAGTCCTCCATGCATTGATGAACATCCCACAGACCAGGAATTGCTCCCTCCGTGTTAGTGGGCAGACGAGCATTTACCACCGTGAAGCCGGTACCAAGCTCAGGGAAAGATTCCATGGAAGTGGGCTCGTACCGGAGGTCCAAGGAGACGTTCACCTAAAAAACAATGAAAGGTTTCAAGGATTAACAGTCGTAAATTGTAATGCGAAAAATCGTAGAACGAATACATTACTTCACAAAATATTAAACAAAATCAAACCTTTATAGAGTTTGACTTAGCAGCATAATCTAGTGTTAAAACTGTTGACAGACTTGTAGCAAATTACCGCTGAGTCTGAAGATTGACAGGTGACAGGTGACGGGGGATGGGGACAACTGGTATCTAACAAAGGTAAGAAGGTATATGTCCCACGCACTTTGAAAAGGCTTTAACAACCTTTTCTATTTGAATCTGAATTTTAACAGAAGAGAACGTCTGGTGCTTGAGAAACTCGACCATCACTTGTAGGGAGATTAAGTATTAATCAATTTAAAATTTAAGTATGCTGGTTACCGAAGGGTAGGCAATTCAGTTTAGCACGAAGTTGACTCACAAACGTAACCGGGTTAAGTATGCCAATATTCGGCAGCAATAATGTAAAGTCGAATAATTCCGGCTTTCAAAGTTGGGCGAAACGTAACTTGTACGCACACCAGCAGAAACATGCTGCGTTTTACAAGCTAACACTCTCGGATTAAATAATGTACTCAATTTCAATCTGTTGAGGAGAAGGAAAGAGAAGTGACAGTAAATTTAAATCGGAAAATAACTGGTTATGAAACAAACTGGTTGTGAAAATAACTGGTTATGAAAAAATTAGTGTCAATTCGACCTGCGGTAGCTGGTGTATGTAATGTTAATAGATATAGTGATGGTATCACAGCACATAAGGGATACTATCACTAGGAAATTCTGTGGAAAATTATATTCCCACTACGTATGGCGGTGAAAAGAAAAACACGAAAAAATCTGTAACCCGTTAATTGAATCTTCAGAGGGGGAGAAATCAAAAGGAACCTCTAGCTTTGAACGATTGTATTTTCTCGCCTATTAATGAGTGCTGTAGCTACCTAAGAACTCTACATTTTGTGAACACGTTTTAAGGTTATTATTAAAATTAACCAGTTGTTTTATTTTCAGCTTTTACTGTAATTTCTCCTTTCCGTTTTCTCACCAGGATGTAAACCGGTTAGATGGTTTTTAAACTGAGGTTTTGGATTAAAAGACAGAGCGTGTTTCTGACCTGCGTATGCTCGTTACGTTTAGTTCCTGCAAGCTCTGATAAGTTGTACTTATTCGACTTTGAGTTATCGCTGCTGACACTTGAATTTGACGAGGCGATACAATTACTCATTTTCGAATATATTTAAATTGTGTAGTCTTTGGCTACTATTAAATTAATTTTACCATTAAGACGTTTAATACTGAGAACTCCAACCCTACGATAGAGCATCTACAGCATCGTTAACCTGCTAATGTCATCAAGACTGTATACTGTGGTCACCGTATAGAAGTAGGATCTCTGTCAATCTTCTTCATGAAGTCTATTCTACTTCATCTATTCATTCATGAAATCTTATTATACTTCTATACTTCAGTCTAGAAGTAGGATCAAGAAGTAGGATCAATCTTCTTCAGTAGCTGTCAATCTTCTTCATGAAACGCATCTGCAGGATCTGTACGGTAAATGAATGATATACTCCACCACCAGCGACAGAGCCAACCAGTGCCACTAATGCCAGCAAATTGCAACAATAATATAATATTAAAAATTTATGTATTCAAGTTTAACATACAAAAAATTGAATTCAAACAGGAATTAACGTATTTACATATTCCATGTAAACTATGGTACACAGGTACTTTTGTAGAGTGATTAGGGTTTTTGAAGCAGGAGTATGTGCAAAATAAGCAATGCCCTCGCCAGGACTCGAAGCTGGAACTTTCGAATACGCGCCGAGTGTGCAACCGTTACATCACGAAGGAATGCTGAAAGGAGGGAGAAAATATACCCCCTTTTTAAAGGGTGACTGGGATTAGGAAACCCAGTCGCGAAATTCTGATGGTGACAAATTATTGTCCACCACATTTTTTAGTTCGAGCGCGCCACTCTTGAGTCATTAGGTGTTTTGAAGCAGAACTGCATTAAAAATTAGCAATGTTCTTGACGGGACTCGAATCAGGATCTTTCGAATACGCGCCGAGTGCGATACCGTTACACTACGAAGGAAATAAAAAAAGAAAAAGAAAAAAAAAAAAAAAAAGAATTATCGACCACAATATTGTAATCAATTAATCAAGTATTTTTATTGCAATCAAGTATTCAAGTACATAAACAGTATTCATATATCATAATTATGTGTCTATGGTATCAACGCATTTTAAGTACTCAAATAAAGCAAGTTCCCAAGCAGTGAATGTAAATAGGTTAAATGAATTCAAGTCCCTTACTGTAATTAAGCACTCAAGCATATAACTCATGTGACCTTGTAACTTAATCATGTATCCAATGTATAGATGCATTTAATTGACGAATCATTTATAATGTAGTATTGTAAGTATTTGATGCGTTTAGTAATTATGGCGAAGTGCGCCCAAGAGTATCACCAATGCATTCTAACAGCTAATGCTTATATATTTACGTAGCTAATGCTTTCATGTAAAATCATCCATGTTCCTGTTTGTTGATGCGACTTCAAAGATAAACCAAATAAATTCCCGAGGCAGGCCTCCTGGGACTCGAGTTGCTGGTTCTAGATAGTGGAGGGCGTGGGACGTATAATACCTGTTTACACCTTTGTTAGACACCAGGTGTCTCCGTCACCTGTCACCTAACCACTTACATTAGGAGAAAGTTTACTCAAGAATGAGATAATGCCTTGTAATCTTTTTCACTTAAAAGGAACTGCGGAAATGTACGAGACCATTCAACAACATCCAGGTGGGGACGAGTTATTCGTGCTCTACATATTAGTTTTCTATTACATAAGTCGACAGTGTAGAGAAATGTTAAATTTTTCAAAACCAGGAAAGTTACGAAGTACATCGTAATTTTGCTGGTACTCGAACTACGAATATCCTAACTGCTGGTTGAACGCACTAATCATTTGCACCGAAAAGGCACGCACGAGAAAAATGGGCTGATTCTTTATAAAGTTATAAATAACAGTACGTGAATTTAATTTACTTTTATTGTTTTATTAGACTTGTGAAAGTCAAATAAACTCCACCCTAAAGTTCAGAGTTATTCCAGAATTCAAGTAATTTATGGGCATTGTAGTACTTTTTCGAGACCTGTCATATAGTTTTACACATTTTTCATCTAAATAATAACATTTTAATAACATTTTCTCCTTTTTGCTCTTCGTGTGTTATTCCAAGCATTTTAAACTGTGCATAAGTTCACGCAATGGTGGAAACTCTCTAGAGACAGAATTTGGATGAAACGTAGGAAAATAAGAAAGAAATTAAGTTTCTGACACGCAGTATCTGACATTTGCGCTATGATTTGCCTAGCAACGCTACTGAATGAATGCAGCATTCACATTTTTTACTGAAACTTTATACTTGATAGGGATCTTAGATTATGGTTCCAGTTCTTGAATTAGTTTCGTTTAAAATTTGTTATCCTACATATCAATTCCTTCAGCTGAGAGAAATAATTCTGTTGATTTACACGTATTAATCTGAAGAACATGGTGCTTCAGTTCGGCACAAGATCTTGTTTTCAGTTCAAGTCCCTAAAGGCTGTATGAAACTAATGTGTCTTGCATTAAAGGAGTTCACTTTTCAGTTTTTTAGTTTAATCTAAATAATAAATTATCCATTCATTATGAAATCAAAATATTTATCGAAGGTTTTTAAATTATAAATAGAATACAATCATTGTGTTATGTTCATGTTTTGTATTACAGAAAATGCCTTCCAAAAAATAGGAATGGGGTATTATTCTCATAGATACATAGTTTAAAACACGTATTTTGAAAACAAAAGTAATTAGAGAATGTCTCAATAAAATAATCTACATTTTTATTGTGAAGATCAAGCGGAAAACGTTTCTACAGGGAATGGTTTTCACTAGTTTTGAATCTGAATGACTTGCGCTGTAAGATTATACAATGCAATAACTCCTAGAATGATTCACAATGATTATTTATATGGATACTGGTTTAGTTCACATTAGATATTTTTTGGACAAAAAATCACTAGGTTTAAGAAAATTTTAATAAAGTAATCAGTTTTTTTAAAAAACATAGAAGATGTCTCAGTTAAAGGCAATTTTAACACTAATGTTTTAAGTAATATAGTTCATTTCAGTTTGTAAGATCTACTTGTCTGTCTTGTAAGATGACAGTTGCAGTATGTGTAGGAACCACACAGGAGAAGGGTTTAAAGTATCTTTATTAAACTCTTTAAAATTCACAAAGCGTCGACTCGACGCTAACACACTACGCCACATTCCAGCAGCAACTCAAATAACAAGAACTAAAGTAAAACTTCGAAGACATTAACAAGTAGTAGAAATTACTCTACAGGGCTCAGATACTCCAGTTACTTAAAACCGCTTCGAAATCAGTGGCAGCAAAGTAATTAGAAGCTCACGCTTTACAGAGGTAACTGTGCTTGCCCAGCTCTCTAATTTTCCCTTCTAGAACTCAATATTTAAACATTTTCTCCTCAAGGTAGAATTTGCATTACTTTCACGCGTGCTACCAAATTTAAATATTCTGGTATTGACAATTAGGGGAATGAAGGCTTATAGGAAAGAACGTAAAATTAAACTAAATTGATTATTTAAAATAAATATACATACCTACAATTTAAAGAACTGCGTAGATGGAGACAAATGCAATACGAGTTGCATAATTCAGTTAAATTCAATATTGTTTAGATTTATTTTTCCTAAAATTTTGAATTTTAAATTTTCTATAAATATTGTAGCTATTTTTATTTTACTACTTTATTTAATTTTCATGAAGAAAATAAAACCAAGGAATTATAACATTGTCAGAATTTCTGTCTTTCAGAATGGGAATACGTGCTTCTAATGCGACTATTTTTCACTCTGCAGTATAATATCAAAACGCAAAAGGATTCATTTTTATTAAAAAACTCATAAGCATTCCCTTCAGAAATTATGCAAAATTTATGCAGTAGCGAATTAGGCCATTATTCATCGAATTATATCAAATAAGTCGTTGTATCGAATTCATTATAATTGATCCTAGATCAATTTTGATAGTGCACTTCGAGGAATCTATGCAACCTCTCTTCCAGCCAGTTAGCGATGGAAATTGGTCAAAGAAGCCGAGCGCTGGTCAATCCGAACCCTGAATGCTTCATTATCATTTTTGGGGCCCACCAGCGGCCGAGCGGTAAAGTCGCTGAACACTGGTAGTTCGGTCTGAGGTTCGAATCCCGCGAAAGCGCTGGCTGCATGGGCGTTTTCGCGGTTTTCCCCATGTGTAACGTGTATGCGAGCCAGTTTCCCTTAGAAAGACCTCCACGAAGGCATCCCTCCCATTAGGCAGATAGCCCTCGAGGCTTTGCCATAATCACACACACACAGATTATCATTTTGCCGTGATGTTGACCGAAGAATCCATTATGTATTATCTTTGGGCTTCGTAGTATCTTGGATATTATGTGGGTGAAAATTCAGTGAATGAGAATAAATAACTACATTGCAATACTCTGAAGTTACGTGATAGGTGGGACTGATGAAAAGCGCATAAATCGGGAGCTTAGGACCAAGAGATTAAAAAACAATTGTTTAGAAAAAAGATAAGTAATGAAGAATGTAATTGTCATACACATATTAGTAAAAAATAGTATTCAAATAATTGAACTATAGAAAATCAAGTTATTTTGATGCCAATGGCTTCATAAAATGTAATAACAGTAACTCTTACTAATCAATGACTATTTTGTATCACCTAAAATGTCTTCCAAACTAGCTAGTGGCTGTTTATTCTTAGCCCAGTAGTTATTATGACCTCCCATCAGAGCCTGTATTTACAAAATTTTTACTCTTCTTTCAGTTCAGCAGGGATTTTTCTGTCAAGCTTGCAATAATTTCATGCTTTTCTGATGGATTTTGTATCGCGCAACTTCGTGTGAGTAGGATGTATTTAAATTAAGGAGCAGCCAGTAGCAATTTTATGTTTATGATCTATCATTTGGTTTCACAATTTCAAATTGTAGGTTTTAATAAGTTTTGTTATTTTATTTGCTTCTACGTTGCTTTTCTGTTGCAATAAGGTTGTACTAGCTCACTCTCAGTCCTTAAAAATGAGAAGCTTCAAACCATTTATCAACATAAAGTTACAAGTTATGCTAATTTATGCAAATCCTAAAGTCGTAGCTGCTTATTCCACTCTGATTGAGAACAAAAGCTATCTGCAAGCTAGAGCGTTAATTTATCTGAATGATGATGAAATAAGCAAATCATCTGATGCCTTCAGAGAAACGAAAAAGACAGTTTCAAGCGTTGAATTCTATTGTACCATTAATCTTTTGAAATGAAAGAAGTAGAGTGGAAGGGAAGCAAGGGAAACTTAGAACAATGCAAAGTTTAGTATTTAGTGAAAAGAGAGGAATTCTTATTCACGACTGTGACTTTTAATTCGTATCAAGAATTTCAAGAGTTCCGAAATTTGGCAGATTCGAATACGACTGAAGTTAATGAGAAATTTTTCTCTATTAATCACGAGTACACTGAGAATTAGCATGTTAATGAAATAATTTGGTTCAAACATTTTGAACTTATTCCAAAAGAAAAAAAATACAGAATAAATAATCCTTTGAAATTAGAGAAGGAGAGGGCAATCACAAGTAAAATATCGGCTTCCAAAATTATTTTAAGGTGTAGAGTTGCGGCCTGCGTGTAATAACTAACAAATGGAATATTGATTTCATCAAAAAGACAAAATTACTTTTCGGACTTCAAATGACTTTGTATATTCTGAGCATTTGCTCAGAATAAAATTTGCTTTGCTTTGCATTTGAAAGGAAAAAAAAAATTGGCAGATAATTTTGCTTCGCATTTGAATATACAAATGACTTTGTATATTCAAATTACTTTGTACATTCTGATTTTGTATATTCGGATTCTATTTATTGATTCATAAATAACGTAACTAATAAGTTTTCCTACTTTCCGGTTACAATGCAACAGATGAATCATTTCCATTACAGAAACTATAATAAAGCATAGGACGGGTATTCAAATGAGGACAAGAAAACTTGCTTTCCGTTAAATCGATATGGCAGATAATCAATCAGCTGATCAGAGAAACGCCACTATTTCTCTTATTGATTGATGAGTTAATAAGGTATTGTTTTCTTTGGGCGAATACTTTTGTCTCTACTCAACAGCTATAAGTTTTATTTCAAACTGGTAGTTTTATTATTTTTTTTTTAAAAAAAAAAGCAGTTAATAGCTACGGAAATTGAAGAAAAAAACGGTCCAAGCGTCAAGATTATTGATGTAAAGGGAATATCTTAAAGTAATGGTTGAGTTTCTTCGCAACAAAATATGTCACTAACGAAAGCAGGTAGCTATCCAATTTATATAGCCTTGTTTGTATACCACAAAGATTTAAAGGTTCAAAATGCTTACCGTCCTCAACAATGCATCATCGACAAGGATGCAAAACATAATCAACAAGTTACTTTAAATTTTAATTGTAACATCACAGGCCTGCTCAATTTTCTATCTCAGATTTCTAATGTTTGTGGTTCTAGAGCGTATACTTTTTTCTTCTCTATTTCCCAAGGAAAGAAATTGAGAGGGTTTAAATCCGAAGATCGACGCGAGTACTCTACAGAGTTTTCCCGTCATCGTAAGGCTATTTGAAAGAATATGCATTTGATATGAAAGCACTGTACTCGACATACAGGAAAGGTATCGGTAAAATCGCTTGTGTCAGACACAGCTGTTTTTGACCCGATTGTTTCAGCGATCAAGCTCTGACCGAAGTCCAATAGTTCTCTACTCGTTATATCAGTATAGGCATTTTCTATTGGCAACATGGCCATTCATAAATCTAGCTGTGAAGACCAAGGAACAACTGGTTCACAATACTAATTATAGATAAAGCTACAAGATCGGCAGGGTCTAATAAGGGGCTAATAAGAATTTACGACGACTCAAAATAATTTCTCACATCAATATGAAAGTGGGATTGCGCTCCATCATCTTGAAAGAATCCAAAGAAAACGCATCTAAGACCACAAGTAATCATGCACAACATTTCTGGTTGATACATAGGACAATTCAATTCAATTTCTGGTTGATACATAGGACAATTCAATTCAATTTCTGGTTGATACATAGGACAAGAAATACATAGGACAATTCATTGGAAGTCATTTCGAAGTCCAGGACTACAACGTTTGAAAGGTAGCATTGCCTTCTGTCTTGTTACGCATAAATATGTACACCTACTATATGTTTTAATTAGTGAGACATTCCGTTATAAAATAGTGCATGTATTATTTTGAGACACGCTATACATATGTAATTATACATTAGGTACGACTAACATATGTAATTATACATTACGCTATACATATGTCATACATATGTATAGCGTAATGTATAAATATGTATACATTATTATACGCTATACATATGTAATACATATACATATGTAATACATATACATATGTATACATTATTATACGCTATACATATGTAATTATACATTAGGTATACATTAGGTACGACTGACGTAGAATATGACATACCTGTTTCATAAATATGTGGTCCAATCATGCTGGTTATGACTTATTATTTTTGACAGAAACATTCTTAATCATAAAAACTTTTTTAATTATGTAAGTGATGTATTATTAATTAATAATATTGTAATTATGCATGTGTCATGATCGTTATATGAGAATCATTACAACAATTAATTTTGAGATAACACACTGGAGACAATTTTATTATAAGCATTTTATTAAATTTAGGTTAGAAAGCAAAACTACCCAAATTAGAAAACAGACTTAAGGGACTATTGCAAATGAAAGTTAGAATTTTATAACTGGAATTTTCGAGTCAAATGCTAAAAGTTTTGTCATTTTGGATAGTACATTTAGGTATTAATATCTTTTAAAATTTAGGGATTAATGAATTTGAATTATATTTTAATAAGTAGAAAATATTTATACAGTATGTAGCGGCGAAATAAAAATTTCAGCAATTCATTTTTATTAAATTAATAATTGATGAAAAAATAAAAACTACTGTTATTATCTATTGTACTAGTTTAATATGATTTCTCGTTGTAATTAGTTGGTAATTTTATTAATCACCTTAAGCGAAATATTCTTGCAAAAGAATAAATAAGACATTCTGCATGTGATAACTCAAATTAAAATGAATATAATTTATAGATTGTGCAGCTTAATGTAATAGCATCTTATAAGCAGACATAACAAAACTAATATCTTAGTAAGTTAAGTTATAAATTATTTCTCCCGCCTTCCTAGCGTGCCTTCGTGGTGTAGTGGTTCTGCACGCTGGGCCGATATTCCAGAGGTCTCTAGTTCGATTCCCGGAGAAATCGGTTGCTAATTTTTCATTTTGCCTGCTTCCAAAAATACCTAATGTCTCTATAAAGTTACCTAAGCAAGTTAAGTTATCAAGTTATCTAAGCTATTCTTCTAGCCTCTCATTTCAAAAGAAATATCTTCTACGGATTAATTATGTCGAAATCGCAATTTAACAACAGGTTTTAATTCCAGTTTGATTTGTGAAAATAGTGATGATTTTGTTAAAGAATTTTACTAAAGCTTGTAGAGACATTAGGTATTGTTGAAAGCAGGAGACGTGAAAAATGAGCAACGCCTTCGCCGGGAATCGAACCACAGACCTCTGGGATACGCGCCCAACGTGAGGACCACCACACTACGAAAGCCTGCTATGAAGGCGGGAGAAATACCTTATATACTCCCCCTTTTAAAAGGCGACTGGGATTTTTAGGAGACCCATATCGCCATATCCTGGGTGTGGAGAATCATCATCCGCCACCCTTTCTAGCCACTGTAGAGACATTAGGAATTTTTTTGGAAGCAGGAGAGATGAGAAATGAGCAACGCTCTCTCCGGGAATCGAACCACGGACCTCTGGAATACGAGTCCAGCGTGCAGACCACTACAACACAAAGGCACGCTAAGAAGGCGGGAGAAATACATTATAAGCTTAAATGTGATGACCTCAAAGGAGCTGAGAGGCTTTCTCTCGGTCATTTTGCTAAATCTTTTTACCTATTAAGAGACGTACACCTTGCACAAAAAAATGACATAGTTCTGTATGTCCCTTTCTACTGGGCCGATTGACGAAATTTAACTTGTGGTTTTCATGTCTCGAAAGCGCGACTTAGGATATATATATATATATATATATATATATAGTGTTGCTCTAGCATAGGTATTTTGACATAAAATCGAACTTTATCTGAAATAACATACTGATTTTTTCCCGATTTCCATTCTACGATTCAAATTATGCCAAAGTGTCAAGTTTTGTAAAAATTGCTCGAGTAGGTTTTTAAAAAGCAGCTTTTAAAATTTAGCTCCTCAATGTTAGTTGAATTTAATATATATTTATTAATATCTCTTTTTTATTATAATTACTTGATTACTTCTTTCACAGTTCGAAATTTAGGTTCAATCGAAATAAAATTCGTAGCTATTTTCTGATTTTTTATATTTGTATTTTTTAGTCATTTTCCTAAATTTTTTTAAAACATTTTTGAATTATAAGCCATAAAAGTTTTACTATCGTCTTAAAGTAGATGTATTTCTAGGCATGCCTGCAAAACATTAGACTGTTTTAAGTAAAATTTCCAAAGACATACGTGAATTTATATATTGGCGCAATTTGAAATTCGCATATTTTTTATAAGTGATAATAACGCCAAATGTGGTTTATGAACTTTGTTAAAAGTATTTGAAAGATGAACGAAGCTCTTTTTTTTACCGCTCATGCACAATGAAAGGAAAAAGAAAATAGGCTACCATAAATTAAGAATTTCGCTGAGTGAATTATTCTTGGCGCAAATTTTAAAAATTCCCAGGATAAATTTTTAAATTTCTCGGTCAGTTTCTCACCAACGTTTACAAGATTTAAACTTTTAGCATAAGTTGAATCGTAGAATCGAAATTTGAAAAAAAAAAAAAAAAAGGGTATGTCATTTAAGAAAAATCCGATTTTGTGTTAAAATACCTATGTTACAACAATGCTATGTATAAATCTGATATACCGGGTGGTTATAATTAAACTTCCTTTATAAACGGCATTCTACAGCGCAAACGGGAGGACGAAATGCAACGAAATTTTGTATATGGGCTATACACGAGATTCGCTCACGGAATTTCGAAAGAAAAAAAAAAAAAAAGTTTATTTCCAAAATGTCCACCAGAGGGCGACTTTTCGGAAAAAACAGTACATTTAACACAATAATCGACCAAAACGGAATATAGAAACAATGTTAAGATTTATTGGCTAGTTTCTGATCCCCTTGTCATGGAACCACATTAAGTAAAGGTAAGGGAGATACAAAGACAATTCAGTTTGTAGAAACAAGATTAGATTAGGGCGAAATTGCACAAGAGGGGCAGTTGTTAATCGTGCGTAGGACGATGTAGGGAAAGGTGTTTCACGTGACCACCCTCATTCATCTGCAAAATTTCAAGTCGATGGACAGTGTGTTCAGTAGCAGATCGTAATTGATCAGTTGTGAAGCTTCGCACAAGAAGCGTTATGGAGGTTTTTAATTCACTCAACGTCTCGCACGGAGTTAGAACCGGCGAACGTGGTGGTCATGGACTAGGAAAGGAGCGACTATAATAACACGTTCCACTATGAAGTGTTGGATCAATAGCGCTTTCGTGGACCCATGGATATGTGGGGGGGGGGGCATGCATGCATCCTGCATGAAAATCGTCGATGTAAGGACCCAGCTTTGCTGTAGTTGAGGCACAACAATCGTCTGCAATATGTCATGGTACCAACGGCCAGTAATCGAACACATGACAATAGCCTGTCTGTTGAGAAACTGCACGCGCGCTACTGCCCTCAAACTCTGATATCTGTGACTGTGCGTCAACAGCCGTCTTAATGGCATCAACATGTACCGGTGTGACACGTTTACGGCATCTTCCAGGTTGAGCTCCTAATTCCTCCGTCTTTTAAAATCTCTTAATCATGGCCCGGATACCTTTAGTAGACATTGGTCAACGCCGTAGGTTCTTTCTTGCATTTTTTTACTCATAATTCTTGTTCTGGATATTTAATAGTGTTTCTGTATTTCGTTTTGGTCATTTATTGTGTTAAATTTCATGTTTTTCCCAAAAAGGCAATCTCTGGTGGACATTTTGGAAATAAAGTTTATTTTCCGAAATTCCGTGAGCGTTTCTTGTGTATAGCCAGAAAACAAAATTTCGTTGCCTTCCGTTCATCCGTTTTCTCTGTAGAATACCGTTTATAGAGGAAGTTTAATTATAACCAACTGGTATATAAGCTACGCTTGCGAGGTATGAAAAACGCAAATTAAATTTCACCAATCGGCACAGTAGAAAGGAAGATATAGAACTGTCCCATTTTTTCTTGCGCAAGGTGTGCCTTAATGTTAATGTTACATTATCTACAAATTCCTGAAATAAGTAATGTCAAAGAGATAAGCATTGGAAGGGGACAGGAACTAAAAAATTAACTAGTTAATTAAAATAAACAAAATTTTTACAATTTTCGTTGATGATATTTGTAATAAATTACTGAAGACTGGATTAATCAAGCATTAGAGTACTTGCATAATATTAAGTAGATACACATTAGATATATTCTATTTAAGGATAGTACCTATTTAGTAAATTTTGTACAAAAGGTATATTCTGTTAGCACCAATAAATTTCTAAATATGTGAAATAACTATTAATAGTACGAAAAACAGAATCTTACATCTGAAACTGTTTCCCTATTATTCACTTAATTGTACTCTATTCTGTTCTAGTTATCTATGTGTCAGTAATATTAAATTTTCAAAGTAAAATTTTATAAGTTCAAGTTAAATCACAATAACTGTTTGTATGCATTCGAAGCATCAAGGTAAGATTCTTACAATAGAGAACGCCCTAATTTTTCTATAGTTTTGAGGATTTAATTTTCGTCAATTTTTATAAAAACACGCATTTTGGGAACATCTATTTAGTATCTTAACCATTTGCATGTCATATTAAGACACATAGATTATCACAAAAGGAAAGATTTTTATAGCAATTACTGGCCTCAATTTCGCTACTTTATCGCTGATTGCCATTTAATAAAAGTTTCTGCATTCAAGTACACAGCCTTTTAAGGAGAATTATTTGTTTCTGTGTGAAAAACATTTCTTGGCCAGTTGCAAGGCTCATCTTACGTTTCAGAAGATCGCACTAGTTCCTAGTTTATTACTTGCCTCTGGTATGTTCCTCGAAGCGCCTGAACAAATCTCTGAAAATATATATACAAGAAAACACTATATGTGTAAATGGAACTCAATGAATTTCATTAGCAACCGAATAATGGATTCTTTTGCAGTTGACTGCAGCTCATTATACTCATTAGTGCAAGGATAGTTTACATTACTAACTAATAAGTAAATTATTCATCATCTTATTAGTGGTATTAGTTTTATGCATACACTGTAGACTCATCAACATTTCACGAATGATAAGTAGTACAGCTCATGAAAAATGAAATGCCCGTATTTTAAAAACATTCGTCCTTGATGAATGTGCGTATCATACAGCCACAAAACGATGTTAAGAGTACTTTCAACCCATCTACTGAAAAATATCATTTTTTTTTAATATGGCATGAAAAATGTTCGTTTCATTGAACGTTTGTCGAATTGATTCATATTTTCTATTACATATAGAAGAACATGTATTTTAGCCATAAATGTCATATTCATTTATAGCCTTTGTAATTTATTGTTCGAGACTTCGTATTCCCGAATGACAGACGATTTCTGTGTCCCATTTATGGATAAAAACGATAAGAAATATTTTATTTTTAAACACACTTCTCTTTTTAAGGCTTGTCCTTAAAAAGTTTAAGAAATAGAAATTTCAGTTTTAGGTCTGAAATCATATTCAGTATGTAGCAATGCATTTCTTGGCATTACGCATAAATAAGTTTCGAATGGTTAAAAACATTGAAAATTTTGTTCAGAATCTCTGTAATGACTATACATGGTACGAAATTCTTTCGCCATTTGATTAATAATAACGGGCCAAGTTCTAGTATCTTTTAGAAGATAGGATTTTATGAGGGTTTTGGATTGAATAATATAGCAATTTTTAGTTTTTATAATTCCATTAAGAATAAAATAAACAAAAGCTGTTTGTTTAACATTGAAAAATATTAAAAAATATTCCAGTTGTGTTTCTAAACTTTTGAAGTTCATGGAATATATAATTTGAAGAGGAAAAGTTAATGTAAAAATTAAAATAAAAATCTCTCCAAAACGCAGCTTAACTTGGCGTAAATTTTGAATAAAATTCTACCAATCGCTGGGAAGATCTGACATGGCTCTTTTCTTAGAAGAAAAGAAATTGCTCCAAGAAGCTGCATCTTTTGAAGTAGAGACACGTATGTCAAACTAGCCTAATAATCGATAGAACTTTATTTAAAGTCTATGATAATCCAAGGTTGCATTTTTGCCTAATTCTGACTCCTAAGATACGTTATCTATTTTTGTTCATATTTTGTGTGCAGGAGTAACACTTATCGAACCTTCTAATGGTGATTGCGAGGCTAACAGAACTATTTCAAACTTTTTTTAACATCTTTAGTAGTTTTTTTTAAAAACAGAGATTATTGCAAATCTTCTTTTGATATTTAAAAGCTTCATTCAACATATGAAAAGCAGTGAGTTCCTTCAGAGGCAAATTAGACTTCAGTCTTTAAAAAAAAAAAAAAAAAAGAAACAGGAGAATTACAGAACAGATATTTTGGCTGAAAGTCACTAAAAGATAAAAATGAAATAATACATTTAATAGATTTTAGAAAAATAAAGCAAACAGAAAAATTAAAAATAGTAAAATAAACTTCGCTAGAGAATTAAAAAAAGACTTGCAAACTACTGCAGGGAAGGCATCCTCAGAAGTATATCATAAGCGTACATCAGCTTAATTATCGTATCTTTCGTGTTTTGTGCCTCAAAATCGGTGCTTTTCATATTGTACATCTTCATCGCACATAAATATGGTGGCTCTTCAAGATCCGCCTGCTAACTAGAGTCCTTGAATTTTGCAAGAAAGTTATATAGTTTTATACAAATTGTAAAATTTTAAATCTTCTTTTTGCGGGGGGCAGGGGGGGAAAGGCGTAATACTCCGACTATCTTGCTCAGCATATATATATAAGGACAGCTGTACATGAGTTCATGTATATAAGGACACCTGAATGCGTTAAACACATCAGTTCAAGGATCTGGTAAGAACATAAGAACAAGCAATGAAAAATTACATTTATTTATTAAAAACTAATCATTTGGAAATACCAAATTGAAAACTGGAAATTCTGCAAACCTTTTTTTGCATGAATTAATCATTCTGGAAATTGAGAAATTAATAATTAATATTTAATTTTACAATATACCGCTAACCAGAATCTTTAAATGAGTATTTTACTACAAAAAATATTTGCAAAGTTCAGAGATGCTATAGAATTCACTTCTATTTGACCAAAATTCAATGTGAGATACTGGTTTAATAAAAGAGAATATTGAAATAAGAATCATTGCAAGTATTCAAAAGGAATTTGGAAAGCTGGACAATTTAGTTTAGATCCCATCCACAGCTGACAAAAGCAGCATTGCAGACACGCTTACCATTTGCATCAATCTACCTCTGTGAAATAGGATCTTTATCAGTTTTTCACATAATAACAAAAGAAAGAGATTGCACATAAAAACAAATCAACTGATTACTTTCATCCTATGCTGACAAAAGAAGCCTATATTTAAAAGTTACTCGCAAGCAACAATGTATTATTTTGTGTGTATATGTAATTTTTAATAAATATATTATCCTAGCGAAAATACCCGATGCCAGCTAAGTTAGATTGAGAGTAATGTATCTAACAACAGAGAGAACGATACCTAATACTTCTCTAATAACGATGCAAAAATACTATTCATACATTTTTTAGGTTAATGCAATATGTAACTCACATAAAAATTTTCGATAGAAAAATAAACTAATTCTCTCTCATTATATCAGCAACAATGGCACTCAGTTTTTAATGGTTTTCGTCTTTCTAATCAAATGGTCGTAAAAACTCAAGTTCCATCCAATATTTCATCTATATTAAATTTTAGTAGATTAAATGTGGCAAAACATTTATCATAATGGATCAGAAATCAATAACGCGAACAAACGCATACACATTCTTCTTTATACATATGTATAGATTTTGTAGAACTTACAAATTTTTGATTAACAGACTCATTCAAAAGTAGCCACACGTTTCGAAATAAAGCATTTTATCTCCAACGCGCGAAAGTGTTGCCACTCGGAAAAATGAGCGCGAAAATTAGTGTTTTCAGAGCTTTTAATTAATATTTCTGCTGATTAAAGGTGTACCAAGATGGGAATAGCCAAAATGGTTTCTGACGAATTTTTGGAATCGGGAATAATGTATTTATGTTTGACAATGCTATTTTTATTTCATCGTAAAGCTCAGAAATTTTTATTAACAAACTCTAGGATTTGAAAGCGAGCATTGGCAACAACTTTTGAAATAAAGCAGATTTTCATCTCCAGCTTGCGAGACTGTTGCCACTGGGAATAATGAGGACTAAAATTATCGTTTTTCCGCGTTTTTAATTAATATCTTTGATTTTAGCTACTTTTGTTTGGAAACAAATGGACGTCGACCTTTTTCGTAAAGAATCGTAGAAAGTTTAGCGACGATAGCTATGGAAGTGACTGAGTTATTAGACGTTAAACAAACAAATTTCTTCTTTATAGATTACAATCATTTAATTTCCTAAATCAGAAACACATTCGTCAAGCGAATGCCAGAGCTTTCCAAATTCAAGGAATGATAATCACTAAAATGGTGAAGGAACCGCAGATCTAGATCAAACACAAAGGACTCGGAAGCTCACTGAACGTGAAGTCTGGGGCACGTTCCTCATTCGCCTCTGCGTAAATCACGCCTGATTGTATTTTCACATATTTCAGTAGAGTTATAGCTAGCTATAGCAGTTTATGTATTTTATAATTATTGTATGATTCTTTCCAATTATTCGCATTAAGACACAGATGGTAATTTTTAAAATTTTTTATTCATCAGGCAGGCGTTTTTAATTTTGTTGTCTATTATTTTACTCAGAATGGCATATCGTGAAGCAGTTCCGTTGAATCAATTTATTCCTTCGAAACTAATAAGGTAAAGTATGCCAATTATGTTAGTAGAGTTCATGTTAAATTATCCGGAATCATTAATATAATCTGTTAAGCTCAATTATACTATACCCATTAATTTCAGATGTAATAATGACTTTACAAGAGATGACTGAAGATCATTAACCATAAGCAACGATTTAAGTTATCATTAATTTCTGCAATCATGTTAAATTAACTTCATCATTTGCCACTTACGTTTAAAAGCCAAAAAGTGTGTTTACTGTTAATAATAAAAATGTGCTCAGCTGCAAGTATTTTCCAACATATAGTTCTAATTATACTTTTGATCTTATTTTTAAAAATACAGTTTTATTATATAAGGTATTTCTCCAACTTTCCTAGCGTCCTTCGTGGTGTAGTGGTTCTGCACGCTAAGCCGGTGTTCCAGAGGTTCGTGGTTCAAATCCCGGCGAAGGCGGTTATTTTTCATCTCTCTGGCTTCCAAAAAAATCCTAATGTCTCTACAAGTGGCGCCCGAACTGAAAGGGTTGTGGGTGATGATTCTCCTCACCCAGAATTTGGCGACTAGGTCCCCTAAAACCCTAGTCGGCCTTTAAAAAAGGGAGTATATAAGGTATTTCTCCCACTTTCCTAGTGAGCCTTCGTGGTGTAACGGTACCACGCTGGGCCGGTATTCCAGAGGTCCGTGGTTCGATTCCCGGCGAAGGCGGTTGCATATGATGATGATTCTCCTCATCCAGGATTTGGCGACTAGGTCCCCTAAGACCCTAGTCGCCCTTTAAGTTTAACTTATTTATTAGTTCCACAAAGAAGAATTAAGTTTCTTAAGTACAGTGAAAATCGTTTAATACGAAACTGAGGGGACTGAAATATTTTTCCATATTAAAGGATATTGAAAAAAAAAAAAAAAGAAAGAAAGAAAAAGAAACAAACTTAAGTTTATTTAAGTACATTTTATTTACATAGATAATGTATATGTATATGTATTTAATAAAAATCAATGAAACAAAAACATCCACAATAACTTTATGAAATTTAATAAAAAATTTTATAGTTTTTTGAAAAACAAAACATTTATTTTTTGAAAAATAATCTGATATTTTTCGTTGCATTGTTTTTTAGCATCAAATTGTTAACAAATATTTTTCAATGCCGTCCATTTTGTTGTTCATCTCACCATTGGAAATGTGCATCTAAATAACTGCGCATCCTTTTTATGAAGTAAAGATCCTTTCCTTATTTCAATATAATGAATATTGAATCTTGTAGGAAGAATAAAGCTAATTTTTCAGAATAAACAAAATACTTTTATTTAAATTTTAAAACAGAACCAAAAAAAAAAAAATAAATACTGCAGCTCTAAACTATCAACATTTTAAACTCTTAATTACTGCAGTAAAAACTCTTACAACTATTAAAATATTAAAACATTAAACTCTCTAAACAAAATATATAAAAATCTTTCGAATCCTCTTCTTGTTGCCACACCGTAAAATGCAAGTTCTTGTCCTATTATTTATATTTCACGTTCTCTTTAAGTCACGATCTTCACAAGTCATGATCTTTACAAGTCACGAGCTTTACAAGTCCCCCCACAAGAAGCACATTCGTCACCGTAGAGACAATGTTGCTCAGAGTTCATTGAGAGAGAAAGAGTTAACAGCTAACCTTGACAAAGCATCAGCATTCCCATGTGAACTTCCTTTGCGGTATGTCACAGTCATGTTATACCGTTGTAACGCTAAGGCCCAACGAGACAGTTTAGCACCATGAGGGGCGCTTTGGGTCAAGTAGGTGAGGGGATTGTGATCAGACACAATCTGCACTTTGGCACCGAAAATCCATGTGTCAAATTTTTTCAAGGCTTCGATGACACAAAATGCTTCTCGTTCGATGGTTGATCATCGTTGTTGACAGGGCGTTAGTTTCTTGCTGAAAAATGCTATGGGCATTTCTTTTGTAAATGGCTTATGTTCATTATCATTCTCACCTATGGCAGGCAATCCTAGTAGCTGTTGTTCCTTATCATCTTTCCTCTCTTCTATCTTTCCAATGGCTTTTTCAAGTAGCTCATACCATTTATCAATTGTTTCAGCTTTATCAATTTCTTCAAATATGGGATTTCTGTGCTTGCTGAAAGTCCTATAAACTAAAAAAAAACTCAGCAATTTTTTCTTCTGCTTTTTCTAATAATTCTTCATCAACATGATGTAGATCGTCTACCTAGGACTCGGGCTCTTCTATTAATTCAGCAAGTCCTTCCGTTTCTTTCTCGTCTTCTAGTTCTTCGCTGTCATCCGAATAACTTTCTGTTCAATCTTCCATGTTTTCACCCTTGAACTTGAAAGGTTTCTGTGGTTTTCAGCTTCATTGTGGATGACATTTTCCTTTTCAGTTTCAAATTTTGTTGTATAATCCACACTTTCTTTTTCATCTCCCAGTTCAACAGTATCTATGCTGTCCTTATTGTACTTTTTGTTTCTGTTATCATCCAGAATTTCTTTTTCAGTAAATTGTAATAGTTCACTGTTATCTGCAAGTTTATTTTCAGTTTCAAGATCTGCAGCTTCTGTGTGATTTACATTTTCATTTTCAGTTACTAAGTCAGCTTTCACACTTTCCTTATGGATTATTAAGTCATTCTTTTTATCATCTACTTTTTCCTTCTCGTTTCCAATTTCAGTAATATATTCTTTCTCTTCTATGTTCTCATAATCAAGATTTATTTGAGTTTTATTGTCATCTGCAATTATTTCTTTTTCAGCTGCAGTTTCAGCATCATCTGTATTTTCTGTTTTCTCTATTTCTGTAAAGGGCAGTTCTTTACAACTTTCACAGAATTTTTTAACATCCTGCTTAATAGTAGGCCAAAAGAATGAGTACTTGATTCGTTGAATTGTCTTTTTCTCACCGAGGTGGCCGGCAAGAGGGATTTCATGTGCCATTCTTAGGACTTCCCTTCTTTTTTCTAAAGGTAACACAACTTGCTTAATGTTTTCACCACAGATATATTCAGAATGAAGTAACATGCCATCATCGAAAGTATATGAATTTTGACTTTTATTTGTCCATTCAAAGCATTTTTTCAGAATTTCGTCTTGTTCTTTATGTGTCTTGAATTCTAGTCTTACTCTATTCGTTGTTTTCCCAGACTCTATGTTTTCTTGGGAAAGCTGATTAACAACAGCCAAATTTGTAGTATTTTCTTCAACTGGTAACGGTTTATCATCTGTCTCTTTGTACTCTAAGGGGGATGCATCTCAATAACGATCACAGTTAAACAGTTCGATATTCCCACAGAGTGTTTCATAAGCTGAAGAACTCAATAGCAAATCGGTAACTAGCTTTTTTGAAACAGCACACGTAATGGACACTCTACCGTGAAAATCATCGTCAATTTTCATCTGGAAAATCTTTAGTGGAGTAATTTCGTTTTCACCAAAAGCAGAAGATATCTCTATTTTACTTTCTCCTTCGCAAGGTATGTTGTCAACCAATTTCTCACGGACTACTGAGATTTGTGCTCCCGTGTCTACGATTCCATTTAAAATAATATCTCCACATTTAACTTTGACAAGTTTTAATTCATCTATGTTTCTAGACACGTCCACTGATTTTGAGACAGGAATAGAGATCTTGGCAGTTAGCACTTCTGGTTTTTCTTTTTCTGTAAGGGGTGCTTGTGTTTGTATTAAGTTGTTTTGTGCTGTTGCAGAAGCACTTCTTGGTATCCGATTTTTGGTACATAACTTAGATGTATGACCTTCTTTTCCACAATTATAGCAAGTTAGTTTGAAACTAGGCTTTTGTGGTTCGTCACTCTTACGGGATGGGTACACTCTTGGCGTGTTTTCAGCGGACAGCGATTTATTTCTGAAAGCTCTTTCTGGAAGTGGAGAATGAGGTTGCCATTTTTTATTAGTTCTGTCTGCTGATGGATTACCACCAGTCCGTTCTGAGATATTACGAACACTGTCATATTCGTCAAGTTTATCAGCTAATTTGGTTGGAGAAACGAACTTCGCCCAGTCGTCAAGAAGATGGTCTCTTACTTCATAGGGTACTCTTTTCTTAATTTGGTCAGTAATAATCAAGTTTTTTAACGCGGCAAAATTTGTGATTTCAAGACCATTGATCCATTCTTCAAAATAACTTGTAATTTCGTAGCAAAAATCTCTCCATGATTTTTCAGCGCTCTTTTGGTGCATCACAAATTTTTTTTCTAAAGCTTTCAGGATTTAATTTAAATCTCTTCAATAAAATGGCCTTAATGTACTCATAATCTTCAAAATTTTCTTAAGATTCCCTACCAATTAATTGAATGATTTCAGATGGCATTAAAGTCAATAAACATGAAACCCAATCTTTAAGATCAATCTTTGTCCTTTTAGCTTGTCTTTCAAATAAGGATAAATAAATCACAATATCATCGTGTCTTAAATTGAATTTGGGAATAAGCTTAATTAAATCAAAATTATGATGTCAATTTTCATTTGTTGGTGGAGTTTGTGTTAGTCGAACACGAGATTCAATTTCGAGTTTCCTCAATTCAAACTCCATTTGCTCTCTTTTCTGCTGTGCTTCTAATTCTTCTTTCCTTCGTTGTTCCTCAATCTCTTCTTTCCTTCGTTGTTTCTCAATCTCTTCTTTCCTTCGCCTTTCCTCAAGCTCTTCTTTCTCCTTTCTTCGCTGTTCCTCAATCTCTTCTTTTTCCTTTCTTCGCTGTTCCTCAATCCCTTCTTTCTCCTTTCTTCGCTGTTCCTCTTCTTTTCTTTTCCTCTCTTCAATAATCGTTAAAAACACTTCTTTAGCAAATGCTTCATCATATGTATCACTTTGAATTATTTCATTTTTTATCGCCACGATTTTCATACTTGGATCTACTTGAATTTCTAATTCAGCAGCTAAAGCCAGCAAAAATTCTCTTTTCTTTTTCTATTTAAATATAATTCACAATGAATTTAATTTTATTCGGCACGAAAATCAATCAGTGGAATCAATACTTAATGTGTTGTTCACTTACTCTGGCGAGTCAAACGAAATTACATTTGAACACTGGCGTATTCATTACTTTGACAAGTAAATAAACTAAGATTCCATGACGGAAACAATAATTAACTTTTCATAATCTTAATTAATTATTTTACGTTTACAAGGTAAATTGAGCTCTCACCTGAGTTATTTTGGTTCGTAATTATATGCGGGTAAATCCCGATCCTGTCGACTGCGCCAGTAAAAATCCTTTCCTTATTTCAATATAATGAATATTGAATCTTGTAGGAAGAATAAAGCTAATTTTTCAGAATAAACAAAATACTTTTATTTAAATTTTAAAACAGAGCCAAAAAAATAAATACTGCAGCTCTAAACTATCAAAATTTTAAACTCTTAACTACTGCAGTTAAAACTCTTACAACTATTAAAATATTAAAACATTAAACTCTCTAAACAAAATATATAAAAATCTTTCAAATCCTCTTCTTGTTGCCACACCGTAAAATGCAAGTTCTTGTCCTATTATTTATATTTCACGTTCTCTTTAAGTCACGATCTTCACAAGTCATGATCTTTACAATTCACGATCTTTACATATGATGTTCCTCATTTCAGATGGCGTGGGAGCAGAAACTCCATTATTCAATTCAATTTCGTCGTCGGAATCTGCATCAATGATATTTTTTGAGCTTCGAACAAACTCCAGAATGTCTTTGTTTGCCATAATTGAGGCTGTACATTATCATCAACTACTGCAACGAATTATTCCGATAATACAATAGGACAGTCCAATAATACAGAAACTTTCTCAAACATTTCATTAAGTGTCGGCTCAGTTTCAATATCCTCCTTCTCCATTTTTTCTAGCGCCAAAGAATATGATACTTTTGAAAATCGTGCGTGACGAAATCAATTTCACTCGTCCTTTGAGTCACTGTATTCCATGCAGAGTACAACATGTGAAGAGACAGAGACATGCACAGTGCAACATATGAATCAAACTCACACTGCGATAGACTCGTCACCGAATTCTAAAGCCAGCTGATGAAAGATGAGATGTTTGTGTGGTGTTTGTAAGGGATGGAACGTGAAAGTAGCTTAGATAAATAAAATGTGTCACAGGCTATTCCGAGAGTATTTTAAAGCCAATTCAGCCTCCTTTCTACGAAACATGTAAAACCACCTCTCTTTCGTTTCACGCCTCTCTTAAATCTCGCTTGCGAGGCCGGTGTTTTCCGTGTTAAGGGATATCTTTCCGCGCTAAGCGATTTTTGTTTCGTGTTAAGAGAAACAAAATGCATGAAAATATTTAGTAGTTTATCGAGACGTTGTATTATTTCGTGTTAACCGATATTTCGTCCTAAGCGTTTTCGCGTTACACGTATTTCACTGTATATTCTGACAACAAAATTACAAATTGTTATTAGGAAGCTTGTTATAAGTATGTTTATTTTGAACCTGAATAACTAATTTTAATTTTTGCCTGCTAATTAATGCCATATTTATTTTATCCTTTTTAGTAAATTTATATTTTAATAATTGCCAATAATAGTTTCATTAGCTGTAAAGAAATGTAATTTTTATTAATTTTCCATATTCTACTGACATTATTTTGTTATAAATTGAATTGCCTTAGTTACGATAAACCAGGCGAGGACTATCTGCCTAACGGAATGCATACCTTCGTGAAGGACTTTCTAAAGGGAACTGACTCTCATCCTTGCCACACATAGAGAGCATTGGGAAAACATCCATGCAGGAATGTGATGCAGGGCTGCCGGGATATGAACACGGGTCAAATTACTATCGTTTAGCCATTTTACTTTTCAGACTTTGGTGGATAATAGTTTATTATAGTTTTTGTTAAATATAATATATTTTGTTTAATAACACCAATTAAATTTTAAAAAATATTTTAATTTTAATCTAATTCCTTAATTTTCTATATTGGTTCATTCTATATCACTATAGTTCAAAAGATTTTAATTCTATACGTCGTTAAATAATTATAATATGCCATATCCATTCTTTACCAACTTTGCCCTATTTCGTAATTCTGTATGTATCAACTACTACAAAAATTTCCCAATCATAGCAGAGAAATATCGCTTTAACAGCTTGACATTTAGAGAAAGACACATTCTTGAATGCTGTCTCAGGTCAGAAAGAACATTTCGCCTTGCAGGAATTCGAATTTCTTTCTTTCTGAAGGTGAAATTAATTGGTGTCCTACAAGGCGAATTTCATTAAAACTTATTTTCTCCTCCTTTTTTTCTCAATTGAAATTGTTTCGCTTCGCATACCCTAACAGCTTAAATGACATTAATCTCAACTAATCAAAGTTTTAACTAATTGAAGGAGAAACCACTTTTGTTTCGACAGAACTCATTATATGTCCTTATTTCTCTCCTTCCAAAATCTCAATATGAAAAAGATGGTATTTTCCGCTTGGTAGATATTAGTGAGAAATAGAAAGGGAGTGAGAAAACTGCAAAATGGATTATTTCGTTGTAGCATAAACATAATATTATCGGGGAAAATGTAACAAGCTTTACGGAATACTACCCGAGGGTGTGGTTGTTATTGATGGTCAAAGCATATCTATAGAGCTGAAAGTGCAAATGTTCAAGCAATTAAAATTAAAAGCAACTTATATTTTTGTTAGCTTTCTCTCGTAAGGGTAATTGAGATAGTTAATAGCATTTGGAAGTTTATGCTTTTGATAAAAAGGGTATACAAAATAAAGCAGTTAGCATAATATAAAATATTACCCAACGAACTGATTATTCAAATTTCATCATGCGCATTAAGCCTTATAGTTGGCTTGTTGATAGGTTAATTAATTACGACAAAGTACAGTAGCGATATACTGGCAAGGAAAATTAATGGTATGAATGAAAGTAATAGTAGTAATATGAAATGAAATATAATTAAAATTTGGAAACAGGTAGCACAACGATAATGTATTTAAGCAATCCCAAACAATTTTATCTGTTTAAGTACAATGCGTAACTTATTGCAGATATGTTGTCTGACATGCTGAAAAGAAAATACCAGTCGGTACTTAAATTTCGACATAAAGGATTCTGCAGTTGTTTTGTTAATTGACTGTGGATAATAATATATGTTTTAAGAAGGCGTATGAATTCATTGCGAAAAATTATCTACTATCGTGTAATTACAAGCTGTACAGAAATACGCATAGGCATGTAGGGATGTAAAATCCAAATAATGTCCATTTCATAAGCTGAAAATGATTCAGATATAAATAATGCATTTCAATCCACATGCACATGCATATTACAACCGGTTCTCGGTGCATTTTACAGGGTAGAAAACAGACGGATGACTACGGATTGCAAGAGAATTTGCTTTACAAGATTTTATAAATTCTGATATATGTGAGTAAAAGAGTTTATTAAAGATGTATCTACTCGAAAGGATCATTGATTTGTTTCCCTTGGTTCAGACTTCGAAGAATCCTTCGGATAGAATGAAGCAAAGAACGCTGTGATTTGAGTTCCACTAACTGATTGACAGAAACCAATTCCCTTTATTAAATAGGTCTATATGTTCAGCAGAAATGGGCACATGCAATACAGGAGATTATCCTGCGAAAAACCTTAAAGAACATTTGTGCAAAGATGGTGGAATCAAAGCCTGACGAGGCATTTTATGGCATCGTCCTGACCTGTGTAGCTTTTAGAGCGTCGTCGTGAACTGTGTAGCTTTACCTGTGGAACTGTGTCAGCTGAAAGATACCGAGACAGCGCCCTACCTCCTAATATGAAACATTTTACAGGTACAGAAAGTGTTAACTTAGTGTTAAAGGATGATAATTGTCATTTATATCGCACCCCATTCGCGTCAGGGAAACATATTAGAAGATAAAGAATTTATTAGATGATAGAGGCTACACATCCCAGCATTTTGTGCCCACCAGCGGCCGAGCGGTAACGTCGCTGAACACTGGTAGTTCGGTCCGAGTTTCGAATCCCGCGAACGGGCTGGCTGCATGGGCGTTTTCGTGGTTTCCCCCATGTGTAACGTGTGTACGAGCCAGTTCCCCTTAGAAAGTCCTCCACGAAGGCATTCCTCCCTTTAGGCAGAGAGCCTCGAGGCTTTGCCATAATCACACACACACACACGCATCCCAGTATTTTAATCTAGTTGGACGTGCGTGGATTTACTAAGACATTGATATGCATATGCACAATACACAATCAAAATTCTTTGGAGACTTCTGAGTGTGATACAGCATCAATATGCTTTGTTACCGCAGGCACTCCTAGACTAAGGAAGTCCAGGCTTTCGAACATCCTGGCTTGCACTCGCCTAAGACATAGAGACAATAGAGACAAAAGCAGCATCTCCTGACAAAACATACATTCAGTTCTGCCCATTGAGTTTAATATTTGTTAAAGACTATATTACTGTAGCGATTGATAAAATCCTTTCACACTATAATCCAAACTACATTTATTAGAAGAAAAATGTTTAGATATATCATTTTTGTACTAGCATTAAACCGATATTTAATACCATTATATCTTCGTCTGATTTGAAAGTTGTGAAGCTATTGCGAAGAATATAATGAAGAATTCCATCTGAAGGTTTTGTTCTTAATTTTTTTCTACTTTTTATACATTGAAAAAAATTCCTTTTCAGTATGCATCCTCACAAAAAAGAGACTTAAGTAATTTTTATGTATATATTTTTGTGTGTTTCATTTCTGTGTGCAACTTCTTCTGTGTGCAGTTATCAAGTAAATGTAATCTCAAATGAAAATAGAAAACCAAATATACTAAAACGCAGGTAATGCTTTCTGAAACTTTAAAATCGATTTAAATTCTTTTTAGCCCAGGTTCCAGAGAGTGATTTGTATTCAATGTGAGAATGCTGCGATTTCAATTTGGTTTCGAGTCTTGCCTTTCATTAAAAAAATGTTAGTTCTTTTTGGCCTTAAAAGCGTATTCTCAGTTTATGTAAACAAACAGCTATATTCACTAAAATATCATCTTTCTAGTTCCCGTTTATAAATTCAACTTCCAATGTGATTACTTCTTTTTTTTATTATACGATGCAAGCAGCTTTAAGGGACAATGGATGCGGCATGCAGCCCACGGGCTGTGAGATGGGCTCTCATTAGTGTCCTAAATATTCAAAAGCATGGCGAAACGATGTGAATCATGCATTTTGGTCAGAACTGTTAAATACATCTTGCTAAACTGTCCACAAATATCCACCAAAGAATTTAATTGAAATATATTTTTCTCTGATATCTGAAAGTAGCTTACTAAGCAGTTAAGTTTTTAAAAATAGGCCATTATGCTTTGGAATTTCGTTACACATATCAAGGTAAATAATGTTATAAAAATTTTCCTTTCTTCGTTACAAAATGAAGAAATTACACTCATTCTTTGATTTTTCAATTAATTTTCCTCACTAGTATACCTGACTAAGAGCTGGAATGTTTTCGTGGAGAATTTTCTCAAGAAGTGTAGCTCATATTCACATTACCCATAGTTAATAAACCAAAATACTATGCACACATTTTTGGTAATTATCTTTATTCCGAGAAAAGTATAAATTAAGCAAATCATTCTCAAATTCTCAAAACGCAATGATTCATTAAAATATTGTCTATTACAACATATCACGTGACCTTAAAATTAGGTAGCAATTTTAATGCATCGTATTTAGTTAAACTGAAGTTAATACAATAAGTATCTCTTTTAGCTGAAAAAGGGAAAAGACTTCAAATGTGCTGAAATTAAGGACTGGATTCAATTGTATTATTTAGATTATGGGAAAACACTTGAGGCTATTAAGGCGAATGATGCTTTCATAGAGTAGTTTCTAAAGAAACGTTGTTCGTATTAACGTTACTCCCGAGGAAAGGTACTAAAAGTCTCATTAGTTAAGCCATTACCCGGGGTTTGAGTCCTGGTCGAATTTTTAGTGTTCAGAGATTTTAATACTCGGCCATTGGACAGTCGGAGGTTTAAGAATGCTGCTAACAGACTATAAAAAAAATTGACAATAACATGTCAGTCATAAATAAATAACTACAAATGTGTTGTTAAACAGAGTATGAGCGTGAATCATTTAGAAAGATATACGTGAACTTCCTAATGACATGTCCTTGTAAGACTAATACTATCAAATTTTATATTATTAGTACAACGCAAAAAAGTCATTTTTAATGTCTTATAACGTTAAATGCCCCTATTACAAAATTTTTTATTGTAATTTCTAGATTCACCATCACCAGTATTAAATGAAATACATATAACGGTATAGTAAAAACAGTTCTGGATTAGAATTGTACATCTTTTTCTTTTCTCATTGATTGATCTCGTTGTTCCTTTACAGACAATCCAAAATAAAATTTATATTTATATTTATTCAAAAGTGCATTATGATTTTCACTCAAAGGACAAAGATGAAAGTACATAAAAAAGAAACGAAAAGAAATAGCATTTAAATGTTTCAATTGCCAGGAAAATAATGGTGTTTTACATTATTACAGTTTCTAGTAAAAAAATATCAAGTGATACATAAACCTGTATGAAATTAAGACGTTAGAGACAGAGAAGATTTTCCTTATTTAATTAAAAAAAGTATGAACCAAGAAAGAATTTGTGAATTCTTTAAAGTTCTGTAATGTTGTAGATCTAAGCAGAAATATTGTTTGGGGATATCGTAAAGAAATTTTAAAGTTATTTTAAGTGTAGCATGACAAAAAGTGCTCATGTTAAATAAAGACCAACTAAAATATTTCTAACTAAAAAGAATATTGGCAGAAGTATTTTTCCTGGAGCTTTACTTAGCAATAATTAAAATCTTAATCAACGGGGACAAATTTGTGACAATTTAGTCAAGAGCTGTATAAAGCATTGCAAAATTGTGTTCAAATTTAAAACTAATGAACTTGCAAATACAAAGAGCTTTTTATTTCTTTGTGCGAAGTAAAGGAAGTGTTGTAATTTTGAAAAAATTCAAGAGTGGTATTTGAACGGAAACATCCATTTTGATCGTTCTCGAATCCATTTGAATGATGGTTTTGCGTGACATCTGTACCTACGGAGAGAATAAAGGAATTTTTTCCCCAAAACGGATTATAAAATGGATTTAAAAGATATTTTATTCCTGACATCTGTACGTAAGTACGTACGAATGTATCTCGTATAATTCAGAAACGGTAGCCTCATAACGTTGAAATTTTGTACGTGGTACTGCTATATCATTCAGTTGTGCAAATCCCTTTTTGCTTGCAATATATGTATATATAGTATATATACTCACTCTATTACACGGCTCGAAGAGTTTAGTTTTGTATTCCTATATGTTGATAAAATTTGCATTTTTGGTTTAAAAGGGATTGAACTATGTTGTTCTTATGTTCCAATTAACGTATTTATGTCTTTAGTTAATCTGCATGCAATGGTTATAGATTTATCAAAAATGTCAATGTTATTTAAGTGGTACTAAGCCTAACGAAGTCGCTATTTATTTACATTATAATCCCTTTCGTAGAGTAGTGAATTAAGTCCTTTTCTTCACCAACTTCAGTGACTTTTTCCCCGAGTGGGACCAAAATTAATCTTTCAGTTGTTTTTGTAACTGTTGTTAACTGCATTTGGTATTATTTATACTTTTTGTATTTTACAATTTTTAATAAAGATATTTTAAGTTTTAATGTATTTTTACGTTGCCGAGAAGTGAGAACAGAATTAATTGAATGAGAAATATGTGTCTAATGGAATTCGAGGAAATACGTTGAAATCAAATTTACTGAGCCAGGATATCTGATCAAACATAAAACACATAGACTAAATCAAAAAAAAAATTTTTTTTCCACGTAAAACTAGGCGGCCGGTGTAACTCAGATTCAAAATCCGGTTACGACCACGTGCAGTGCTGATAACGACCGCGTGTTTCTGAGACTCCTTTGCCGTTGCTTTATTTTTCTTCTTTTTCCACTTTCTTTTAATTTCGTTCTCCTGATGAGGAGGGACCTTTAGCTGCCTTCGAAATCGATTGAGTGCTTTAATATATGTACGCTAAATACAAGGTTGTTATTGCGATTTTGATTGTCACATTGGCGTGTTTCTCTTCTATTTTAGTATTGTTAAAATCAAAAATAATAATCATGAAATCACGATAGGATAGCTGCGACTGAAAAATAAATATTCTTTAATTACTATTGTTAAATCGAAAATAATGATTATGAATAAGCATAGTATTATGAATTAATGCACTTTTTTAAAAATATCTTACGTTTTTGTAAATATTATATCCCTCTAGAATTTGCTAATGATTTTACTTATATAAGTGCTGCTTAAAATTTGAAAGTTTGATCATTAATAACCCTACGATCATGTCGTGCAAAATGAAGAAAATGGTATCCTAGTGCTAAGATAATCTATTATTTCATATAAAATACTTTCGTTTCCATTTCCATGCCTCATTTATATATCAAATGAATTTAAAATAAGATACATCTGTACATCTGTATTTTACTCTATTATTAGCTACAACCATAAATAAAATTTCTACTAACTTTGACACCAACTTAAAAAACGCTTCAGATTAGCTAGATATATTCATCAAAATTATTCAAATATCAAAGGAATTAACTTCCCGAATTTCAAAAGAGTTTGTTAGCGTAGTTTTGTCACATTTGCAAAATGCTAAGATGTGTTAGCTTTCCTGCCCAACAAACGTTATTGCAATAGAATAGATTTTACAGAGGGAAATTTTATATATCGAAACTTTCTCGATTAGAAACGATTTCTTGCGGATTACATGACAGCCATAACTTTAAAATAAGGAAAAACATAATAAATATAGATTTTATTTATAGTGGCATAAAACATTGTTTCGTTCTGATAGTACACTTTTCTTCGTAATAAAATAACTGCAATGGTCACTATGCGTACTTATGATAGTTTAGTACATGATGAAATGGATGCAGTACTCTTTTAACCAAACAGGTCTAATTTACGTCGAAAATCCATTGTTTTTAAGTTATTTTCGATTAATTTTTACCAAATGACTTGAAACATATATCGTTGTTATCTAATTAATATTAATTTTAAAAATATGTTGGATAGAAATTATTTACTGAGATGTTCTAATAATGTTTCATTACCACTTGCATTCATTCTGACACTTAGTTAAATGTTTTCAGGAAAAAGAAAAAAAAATCAAAAGCTACCCACTTCAATTGTGGAGAAAGTTGTTTAAAAGTAAATGTTTTAATAAAACGTTTTGCAGAAGCTGAACTATTTCTGATATATTTAGCAGCATAGTGATGACAACGTAATCTTATAACTTTTCCTATATATTAACTAAACGCGATAGAAACGTTTTCCAGCGTTTTTAATTTTTGATAAATAACTCTTCACATGACTAACATTTTATACCGACATATCCTTACTTTTAGGATCAAAATTATAAATAAACATCTATGGAAATGTATTTTATTGCATGAAACATTCTGATCATGCAATTTAAATCTAAACTACAATGTCGTTCTTTATTTCATGATGTGATAAAAAACAATAGCAAATAACATTCCTGTACATAACTACCGAGTAATTACTTTTTCAATTCTGTATTTCATTATAACAGCTTGAATTTAATTTTATTCCTTTAATGGGATTTCAAGTGCTCAGAGAATTACTTTTCTTTAATCTTGAAAATCGAATAGAATGGCAATGCTCCAAAACTTGTTTTAAGTTAGGATTGTATGAGTCAACAATACTCTAAATAAACCATTAAAAAACTAAAAGTGGACAAAATTAATTTGACTCGCGGGTGTTTTAAATTGGTTTTTATTCGTTTATTTTTCCTCTCTATCCCAAAATTTAAACTAATAAGTTTTATCGATTTTCTAAGGCAATGAAACAAAATATTTCTTCGCTCTTGGCTACTGAGAAAATTAATTTTTTGAAAAACCTTCTTTATCAGAAAAAGAGCCTCTTGTTTAATTTATTTGGTAATTTAAGCTTCTAAGACGCTATTTGTTATTTTAATGAATCATTTGAAATATGTTCAGGTTTCGTACTTAAACACTTAGGTCAAAATAAGATTGAATTTTGTTTACATTTAATTGAGTTTTGTTTACATTTAATTAAATTTTGTTTACATTTAATTGCATAGCATGGTGTATTTTAATTATTTAATGCAGTTTGTTTACATGTTGAATAACGTTATATCCGACATTATTTATTCGTGTAATAATTTAAATTATAATTTTACAATAAGCCAAAGTATGTTGTTCTACCCTTGATTGTTTAAGAAATACCTCTGTTAATTCCTGAATGTATTTCGCATTATCTTAGAGTGACTCGTAAATTTTGTTTAAATACTTATGTTATCGCGAAATCTAAGAGTATCATTTGCCCAATTAACAGCAGTGTAGTTATGTTCATTTATGCACGTTAGAACATCAGATAAGAGTGAACGAATATCCCGTCTCTCATTAGAACGTGTATTTGCTTTCTTCCTTTTATATGCCATGTAGAATTATCGATATTCGTGAAAATTCGAAATATCCACTTCGAAGCTATGGAGCTAGGTTCAAATTCGAAGTTTTGTATGCCTACTAAATGTTTGTGTTTCGTTTCAGTAGTACCGATATTTAGAATCAGATGTTTGGAGTCTCAACACAGTCATATGGAACATATGTCATAAATCATAAAAAACGGTTTTTGAAAGACATGGAGCTTGATAAATCATAAGTTAGTTCTTTAAAAAGCAACTCTCTTACATTACAAACAAACGTCCTATTTAATAAGTCTTCGAGTGTCTTCATGAAAAATATTCTTTACTATAAAACAAGTCTTCGTTCAAGACAAAGATTAATTACAGTCTATGATTCTTGTTAAAATATACAGTACAACTTCATCGCCAAAATACTTGCTCAGGATTTCATCTACTATTTACTCATTACTCTAAAGTAAATGCTTTAGTTTGCAATGTTTCCTCTTGAATTTGTTAACCATTAATTTTGCTATTCGCCTTTCTTACATTTTGTTTATCCGAAATCTGTAAAATGTATAACTTTTAAATAGTCATGAAAAGTGAGATTACGATTGTTTGGAATAAGATTATTAGGAAATCGGATTGAATAATCCGTTATCCTAAGTAAAACTTCTAGCTCCCAGCGCAGAAATTAAAGACACTAACACATATTAGCATCAGAAATTCTGGATACTCACCGATTCAGCGTCAAGATTGGCGGCTATCGCAGGGGAAAATAGTAGGAGTCCCTTGGTATACCGAATTCGAAAACAGCTTATGGCTATGCCTATCCCACAAAGACCCGCTCTAAAATGGGTTCCCGCTCATAAAGCGATTCAAGGTAATGAAGCCGTTTACCTTCTCGTCAAGCAGCCAGTTAATGGCACGGAATTGTTAAAGCAACCCACTAAACTTCCTTTGTGTCACATTAAAATAGCATATTTTATAAGCTTGTTGCAAAATTGGCAAAGTAGATAGTCAAAGGCAGATGTAAGACGAAGAATATATTGCTTACTGCCAAACGTGCACATGGAAATGAAGACCCCCGTACTAGCATAACATAATTCTTGACGGGTCATGGTCCATTCCCAGGTTACCTCAACAAATTCAGACTTATGGATATTCCCTTCTGTGAGTTCGGAGAGGAACTGACACGGCCTAGTATTACTTTCATCGCGTGAATACAAGAACCTGGCACTTGAAAAAACCAGCGAACTGTGCTAGGCAACATGGATGTCCGGCTCACTTAAAAATAATGTAGTCTTTGGCAAAATAGAGAAAATCTCAAGCTACAACGTAAACAGAAACCACTGTTAACAATATTATGTTTGAAATTAACAGAATTTAAAGCAGATATTTAAGATAACACTTAGAATATGAAGTTTTCCAGGTAATAATTCCCGACTGATAATTTTATAATAGAATGTAAAGCTTGTTTCCATTCAGCAAGAAGTATAAATCTGTAGCGTTCGTTTCAGGTACTGAGAACAAATATTAATAAGAACTTTGGACAAGAAAGATTTTGAGTAACATAGAAGCCGCTATTAGTACATAATATTCAACATTGTCACTGATTTGTCCGCATTTCGACAGTTAGAAGATATGCTATAAGAGATGCCGCCCAGACGGTATAGTGGTTAGGGAAGCCTGACTGCGATACCGAAGGGCCTGGGTTCGAATCCCGGAGAAGGCATGGTTCTAACTGTCCGTTTCTTCATAGGATGTGATGGTGGCCCACCTATTGGTTGCCTCCATAATAGAGAGACAAGGCCAGATGTGGTGTTACACTGTAACTGTTCACAATCTGCCATTGGGGAAAAAATGTCATAAGAGATACCCTCTTGTTCTTAATACTAAATCTAATTACCTCTAAGAGTTGAGATATAAAGTTACTAGTTTAGCTCTTTTTTGCGTTTATTGAATCATCTACCTGAGAATTGTTATATTCTTTCTTTAACTTGCCTACCAGCTATAATCCCACACGTACTTAGCGAATGAACAGTTGTGCATATTGTTTTCTTCAAATTCAATTACAATTTATTTTACTACTTTACTACTTATACTATCTGACAATGACTTAAAATATTTTTAGAAGTTTCAAACTTTCATCTACATGAACACTTCAAAATTTCATCTACATGAATACTTCAAAATTTCATCAACATGAATAAAAGCATAATCATAATTACTAAATTAAGTATAATGTTACAGAGCAACAGAAAGAAAACAAAAAAGAAAATATTTGTTTCTGACATTGGAAATGGCTAATTCTTTTAAGCACAGAAAGAGTAACGCAACTGATTCATGAAAATATTTACCATCGAGACAATAATACATTTCAGATGAGATTTAGGAGATTTTGCGTATCTTCGAGAACAGGGATTCTCTGCTAAAGCTGTAAAGTCTTAAATCACTTGATAAGTAACTGAATAACTATTCAAAGTCCTGTATGTACAGACACCAGAAAAAATCTAGATATTCGGAAAACATTAGGAGAAAAATCAGTAAGGGCAGAATATCATATACCTGATTATTGCTCTTCTGAGTATTTTATTCTGAAACGTGTGATTGAGAACGATCTTGCCGCAATAAAACAGAATATGCGCTCACGTGTGCTGGATATTTTACCTATGGGTTCCCTATGAATGCTTAACATGATTCGTTTGTTCTTAGTAGTAATAGTAGAGTTCATTACGAATTTATCTAAGGAAATAATGGGAATAATCTTAGTTATAAGGAAACAATTTTAGAAAGAATTCATGTAAGGAAATACGGGTTTGTAAACTTTCAGTTAATTCCAAAGAGATTTCGTTTTACTGAATATGAAAACGGTTTTCTTATTTTAGATCTTTACCTATGTTCAGTAGTAAAAAAAAGAACGTTACGGTTACAAAAATTACACATTTTTCAGGAGCAAGTTTGCAGAGACATTGGAATTTTTTTGGAAGCATGCAAGATTAAAAATTAGCAACCGCCTTCGCCGGGAATCAAACCACTCGACCTCTGGAATACCGACGCAGCGTGCAGAACCACTACACCACGAAGACATGCTAAGAAAGTGGAAGAAATACCTTATAAGTTCATATTCTCTTGATTAAAGTCATACAAATTTATCAAGTTATAATTAAATATTTGTCACTCTGCTTATGCGCGATCAAACATGTGTAAATTCTTAAGCTTTCTTTACGAAGAAATTAATGCTTTCTTTTGGTACTAAAAGAATCACACATATTTTAGCCAGAAAAATATCTTTCCAAAATAAAGCCGTTCTTAAATTTGTTATTTAGTAAATCCTCTTTACGTTTCTTTATTCGTTTAGTTATTTATTTTTCATTTACTAGCTTCTGGTGCGACAGCTGAAATGTATATGAAGACAGAAGTGAGAAAACTCTAAGGAATCATACATTCACCGGAACATAAAATCTTGTCTCTCTGTTTATCTTCTAAAATTTTCTTTATTGCACAGTTTACGAGACGGTAGAAACTGTGATGACGAATTCTGAACAAAGCTTTCTTTCTCTATGACAATTAGTAATAATTAAGTATTGTAAGATTATGTTATATCAGAAGGAAGTATTTAAAAGGTAGATACTAAAACAGTTAATCTGATCCTTTCGTAGATTATTAAATTAGTTGCCATACATTTGTCACCTTTGCTTCCTGTGCAATTAAAATTGTTTCCCTAGAAGAAACCCCTGATTCACTGTTGGAGCAGAAATCTTGATGTTTTACTAGCGAATATACGAATGAAATGTGTAACGGTTGTAACTGAAAAAAATAAACATTAAAAATGGTTTCATAATAAATTAATCAAACTCTCCTCTCACTTAGAAAATCAGACAGTATTACTATTTATATAGGTTATTTGCAATATGATTATTTGCAACTTACAAGACCAAACTTTTAAAACATTATATTCAATTAATTATAAATATAGGTAATAAAACATTAGATAGGTTCATTCTATAGCGGTAGTAAATGCGACAAGGATTAAAAGCATTTATCTCACATGGTTATTTGCTTTAGTAACCAGGCGTCATCCAGTTAGCAATTGGAAAAATATATATTCAATTCCCAGTAAGAGCGCAGTTTATTTTTTAAGATGTCTTATCTCAAGAATACCTCTACAATTGAGATAATGATTTCCTTTCTTGTTCCCTGCAACTGATATACTCAACTTATTCAGAATTATACAGAATTCAGATTTAGGTTAATTTTATTGTATTCCATACATTTCTTTGGTCTTCTTTTTGCAAATGGAGGCATATTCTTCATTGATAAAAGGCAGTAAGGTGCATCGTTTCGAAAAATGTGTTGAGTTTACTTATAGAATGCATATTAATTGAAAGTTGAATTTTGATCAGTTTCAAATTTGAAATTGACATGCTTCTCTTCCATACATGAACCATTTAGTTCTAGAGATTCTTTTAAATTTATCTCTTTTTTCCTATTTTTATAACTGTTCTATAAAAATTTAAATATCCGAGTTTTTTAATCAACTCATCATTTAATAAAACCTTCAAGATTATCAAATATTTTCAAAACTTACAATGATAATTAAACAATTAAATCAAAATTAAAGCTTGAAATAAAATCGTTATTTCTACTTTAGTACGATGCAGCATTGTGAATATCGTCAATATCTGCAATGAGAGATAAAATGTTTTAAGACTTTTGAAAGATATAGCATGTTGGGAACACAACCAACCCTCATCACTGTAATCGTCTGAATTGTCACATTACCTCACCCATCATTAAAGCGGCTCACATAATATTCACAAACACGATATCTCGGAAGGAAAACCCATAAAGCATTTCTAACATGATACCGTTTCTCAAATCATTCAAGTATCGAATAAATTAGTTTTTCTAGCCTTGAGGAAGACCGTCTGTTTTTCAGATAATTGCTTTATTAATTACAGTTATAGTTCTTTGGATAAATCCCGGCCAGCTTAGTTTGCAATTCTGATTTCAGTTCGCTAACAGAGTTGCTCGAGCAGGGAGCATTTCTTGCGCTAATGAAATACCTCACGGGATTGAAGTTGATGAAAAGTAAATACTTTAAGATTAATTATTTTCATCTTTTATTTTTGTATAAATATTTCTTATAAATGATACAGTGCTTGATATACAGAAAACTATAATCAATTATTGCCGTTACTTTCTTCTGAAAATGGCAACAAATTAGGAAATATATTTTTGAAACGAAACCGCTAAACTAGATAGATTCCTGCTGTTTCAGAGAAGAAATGTCTATTCGTATTCAAGAACTTGCTGTACCAAAAGGCAACGTATGTTCATTTTGTGAACTTTGTGGACAAAAAGCTACGACTAAATGTGAAAGTTGCAGGGTGACTCACTACTGCAGTGAGAATCATAAAATGCTGGATTTGCAATCGTTTCATAGCTATATCTGCAGACAAATGGCGTATTTGCGAGGGGAACATCCATTGCCCTTTACGGAAGAAGATAGAACTGAAGCCCAGAAAGCAATATTTCAAAGCAAAAATGAAATCCTGGAAATGGCGAAAATAACAACCAAAAAATGGCTTCTAAAAGAAAATGCGAAACTTGCTTTTCCGTCTGCAATGATTGCCTTCAATACTGCTATAGAACTTGAAGGTCCGGATAACCTCGCAGTTATTTATCCTACGTGTTTGGTTTCTGAAGTTTTTCTTGGGTTAGGTGATTTGAAAGCTGCCAAAGATTATATGCTACAAGCTTCTTGGATCTCTCAAAAATATGATCTCTTGCCACCAACTATTCTTTCTGAGCTTTACAGAATAAGAGGATTGGTTTGCTTCGTTGCCGAAAACTGGAAAGATGCAAGGGAAGCTTTTGCTGAATGTGTCTATTCATTAGCTTTTGAATATGGAATTTCTGATATACGAATGGCAATAGGATATGGTCATCTTGGATTAGTCTTACTGAAATTCGAGAATACAGACGGTGCTATGGCCTGCTTTCACAAAATGGCTGATAATTGGCTGGAGTACCTTTTATCTCAGTACGAAAAAAGTACCATTGACTTTGAGATAGAAGAATATTTAAAATTAAGTAAAGAAATGAGAGAACTGGAGTTCCAGTATATGGAAATGAAAATTGTACTAAAGTGGATCTATGAAGCTGTAAGACACTTAGGAATGAATGAAGCAACTGATTTGATAAATTTCAAAATATTGTGCATTCAGGTGCTATGTTGCATAAAAAGTAAGAAAACGGATGAGGCAATTGTATATCAACAGGAAGCGTTAGCTGCTGGAACTCGTACGAAGCAAGATAAAGCTGTCCTTAAGCACAGAATTCGTATCCTAATAGAAGTATTGGGCGAGGATTATTTGATGCTATGGGAAAAGAAGCATAACAGACCCAGAACAGTAGCAACAAAATATTTAGAAATGATAAAAGCAATTAATGTTTAAATTTTTGATAATTTAACGTAAAATGAAAGCATTCTTGTCATAATTACCAAAGTTATCAAAATAATATTGAAAGTTCAGCGAAGGATCTCGAAAACTTTTTGTGATTTTTAAATATTAAACAAAATGTAAAAGGAAATTAGAATAAAATCCTCAAATGTTATGATTTTTTTAATTTTCATCTATTCATAGATAAATAAAAAATAAAATATGTTAAGCATGTTGGCTAATATTCCATAAGCGGGGCAAGTTGACGCCGCAATATGTTGGCCTTCAAAGTTTGGCGAAATTTTTTGGCGGCAATGAAAGCACTAAGATGTGATTTTTTTTAAACGTAAAACAGAATAGTAACTCTTAAGTTTTGCAATAGTGAAACGCTGTTATTTTATGTAAACAGAATAGTAAAATGGGTAAAAGTATAGTTTAGGGTGCCCCTTGGCGAAACTTGGCGATTTTGGGCGGTACATGGATACCGATTTTGTGCAATTCTTTGACTCGTTAATTTGGCGAAGCGGCGTTCTTTGCGCCAAAAATCGCCGCTACACAAAGCCAAAATAACAAGACAAACAATTGCACAAACTCGGTATCCATGTACACATCGACTTTTTTCACTTAAAAAAAATCCCCGAATTGAACAAAAATGGCATTGCGCACTCCTTTGACATTACCCATGTACACGTCGACCTATTTTCACTTAAAAAAATCCCCGAATTGCACAAAATTGGCATTGCGCACTCTTTTAACTTTATCCATGTACACGTCGACCTACTTTTACTTTAAAAAAAATCCCAGAATTGCACAAACTTGCATTGCGCACTCCCTTTACTTTGTCCATGTACACATCGATATATATTCACTTAAAAGTCAAAGGAGCACCAAATTCTACAATATAGGCAAACAAAAAATACATAATCTCAATAAAATACATTTTAAACCAAACAATAAAATAACATTAAAAAGGAAAAACGTGTTATACATTTAAGCACTACCAAAAGTAAATATTCACTTACGTGATTTTGGAGTTCGCTTCGTACACCCAGAGCCGTGCAAAAATCAAAATATCAATTATACAGTGACCATCTGAACCTTTCTTTCTACAAACCCATTCAAATCCATCTAAACGGTTTTTACGTTCGACTAGACGCATATCCTTCCTACATAAAGGACACTTATAATGGCTACTAAGTAAACCTTCATTTACACACCAGTCAATTAAAGCTTTTTTCCCCTTTCGCTCCAAATCGTACAGAAACTTCAAATTAATCTTACTACATTCGGCCATTCTACCGTATAAAGAATGAAACCAACACACACCACAAAAACACTTACAAAACATCCCATGATTCAAAATTTCCCAGAATCATGCACCCGATTACGTCACAATAGGGTTTCATAACATTCAACTACTCAGGCTACCATAAATGAAACAATAACTGGGAGATAAATCAAACAACAACTTTGCCATAATACAAGGGGTACCTTAAAGTCTACTCTACCCGTAAAATGAGATGAGAAAGTACTAGATGAGGAAAACAAAGTCCAACAGCTTTGCAAGTAAAAACTTAGTCCTATCTGCGTAATTTGTCATTAAATAGTAGAATGAACAATTCTTGTAAATAATTATTGAGTAAATAAATATATACACTTATCAGATTAGAGCACTGCGAAGTGGGTTTTAAACGTAAACAAAATAGCAAATTTTGTGTACAATTTTTGTTTATGTTTGTTTGTTGTTTGTTTTGAACAGCGATTATTATGGGCAAACAGAATAGTAAATGAACCTGATTTAAATGATAAAACAACGTCGTGGAATTCAACACACTAAACAACTTTCGTTCAAAACTTCAAACATTCCACATCTTTCGACTGCCACGTGCAAGAAACAAAACTAAAAAAAAATAATTAACTAAATAAAATGAAATGAAAACCTTCATAGCTTCAAGTCATCTGAAATCAAACATTCTCCCACCAACAGCAACTTAACCTTCTGCAAATATTTATATAAATGTAATATTAAACATGTATATAATATATTATAATATGTAATATTAAACATGTATATAACAGTAAAACTTAAACACAGTATTTCAAAACAAAATTTCACACTCTTTCTTACAATTACCGAAATAAAGCTCTAGGTGTGCCACAAGAAAACATACAGCCGGAAACCGCAACCAAATCAAAATCGTGCCAAATAAAAACCTCTAGCCAAGTTTGGCGCTCACCTCGATTATGGAATATTAACCAACATGTTGTTAAAATAGCTAAAAAAGGTAAATGAAATAGTTGTCGGACTTTTCTCAAATTGATTTCAAACTCAAAAATGTAAAAAATAAAGCGATGTATTTTACAATTTAGTTAGTGGACATATTCTTAATTCCAAATTTAACAGTTAATAACTTTTGGTAGATTTCTTTAACGTACTGACAGGCTTGGTTATCGTAAAGAATTTAATTTAATTCTATAGTTATAAAGACAACTGTCAGTTTCCTTTATTCGCTCATCAGCGGCCGAGCGATAAAGACGCTGGACACTGGTAGTTCGGTCCGAGGTTTGAATCCGGCAAACGGGCGGCTGTATGGGCGTTTTCGTGGTTTTCCCCATGTGTAACGTGTAGACGAGCCAGTATACACGTTACACTTTTCCCTTAGAAAGTCCTCCACGAAGGCATCCCTCCCTTTAGGCAAATAGCCCTCGTGTGCTTTGCCATAATTGAATAATCCAATCCAATCCAATCCAGTTTCTTTATTCAGTTTGTCTGTGAAATTCTGAAACCGTTAACCAGTTTAGGATCATTTCAATTTATTTGAATATCAACAAGCAATTTGGCTTTGGTTATTGAATTTAACAACAGAAACTCAATATTTATAATAATGTAAATTTAAATTATTTTAGATTTTAATATTTCTTTTAAAGAAGCCTTTTAGTTTTAAACTTACAGTAGTGCGTTATGAGACTAAGAATGAAGGTATACTAATGCGAAACGTGATTAAAAGATTTGTATTTTCAGTCTTAAAATTTCAATTTAGCATATGAAGAGTGTTTAATATTTTGTGAATTCAAAAGTATTTTCCTAAATTCTACCAAATAACTCCTATTCAGTTGGATATTATTCTAGAATTGCCTTTTTTCCTCTTCCCCGAGGTTAGCAATTATAATGAACTCAACAAACGTGAACAAAAGTCTCTACGCCAGAAGGGGGAGTTGTTGAATGTTAAAGGAATATGAATTTTTATTCTAAATTCGAGAAGCGGTGGTCTTTCTTGACCTCCGTTGTGCATTTGACATAAGCCTAGTTCACGCTGACTTGCATCTCTGCAGTCCCATTTTATACCGCATTTTCTATGATTTTATTTTAAAATATGTTTTACAGAAATAAGTAGTTCTGCATTTTGAAGGCACATCAAGAGTGTTAAAATCAAGATCTCGGGTAAGTTCTGTGTTCTTAACTGCAAAATCATTCAAGTTTATAGCTAACTGATAGTTGTTTCTTTAATGTTTTCCAAACGTGTGTATGTGTCAATGATGGGAAACCTCTTAATTATGCAGAAAATGATACAAAAACAATATGATTTACTATTATCTTTTCAATGGATTACACTATTTTATCATTTTCATAATTTTATCAAATCATTCGAAGCGTTTCATAGACTTACATCTGATTAGATATAAAATATTTTGAATGTACTTCAACTGTTGCACTTGTTTCGCAGAGATAATTATTTTCTCGTCCATATGTTCCCTTTAGTTTTTTGAGCAGTCCCCAAAAACCTGAACCATTTTTTATTTCGAGCTTTGATCACAAAACGCAAGCTTTTTCTTTCCTTAACTCACTGTTAATGGATAAAGTATAAACTCTTATTTTTCTAAAGCATTCACTGAAACCTGATTCCGAATTCATGAACGTTTCATTTCTAAATAGTGTCTCTGAATCCGTTGAATCCGTAAATTTTATTACAAACTTCGTGTGCAAGACATCTAGTGAAATAAATGCACAGTTATGTTTTGAAGTGTCTGAGATTTTTCTTTATTAAATAAATGCTCAAGTCTCCACTAGTTGCTTAAATTCGGGGAAACTAATTTAAATTAATAAGCTTTCTTTTCTGCTATGCTTAAAATCGTTTCAGATGTTAAAATTAAAAAAACTGCGTATTGAAATCATATTTTTGATTTTTAAAATCTTATGATTTTTTAACTTTTTGGAAATTTAATGATAAACTTTTAGAGGAGGGGTAAGAGTTAGGATATAATCTGAAGTTTCTAAACTGAACTTTTTTATTTAATTTCTCATAAATGAAGGCAAGTATCAACAGCTTTGTAATATTTTTTCGTTTCAAAATTCTTAATTCAATATTTATTTGCTTAATGACGATAAACGAATAACCGAAACGAAACGAATTTATATTTTTACCAGAAAACTGATGTTGAAATACTAAAACTTATCTCTTAGTTTATCTAAGTTTATGCTCTTAATTCGAACAGAGTACCACATAAACTCACCATTCAATAATAATAGTACAAAATAATTCCAAAAATATACTAAAGCTGAAGAACTTCCACAAATGATGGAGGGAGAGGAACAAGGTATTATTGTATTCAGTTATATTAGAATAAAACTTTGGGTTAAATTTTTATTTTAATTATTACAGCAATATGATTCAAAGCGATGTACACGATGAATATGAGAACATTTATGACAGTAGTTAATTCGCATTTAAAGATAATCAGATGTATCAAATTTAATAAGACATCATATTTTATTATAGATACGTTCAGTTTCAAATTTTTGTTTTTAAAAAACTGACATTGTACGTTTGTAGTTAATGTAACATGATTCTTAATATGGCATACATTTGTTATTTAGTTGCCTTTATAAACTTATTCCCAAATGCTCGCATTGTTTCCGAAATGTCATATATCAGTTACGAGAAGCTAGGAAAGGCGAAGGTTTACAAAACTTCTTACTACATTATCTATGTCGTTATAAGCCTTCACACTGATAAATGATTAGTAGAAAAGAAAGAAATTTCATTTATGTAATAAAAAATTCAAAAAATATGTCTCTTTGAAAAGAAATTTTAGCATATTTATTTGTAAAAACTTTCATACAACTAAATAATTTCAAATCGCAGTTTGGTAGTAATGTGCTTTTATGTGATTATTGTTACAGTTCTTGTATTGATTTATTTAGTTAGTTTGCTACTTTTAGTAGAATTGTTGTTAAATTGTTTAATTTCCCCGTGGAGTGCTGCGCGCGACTTATTTGAAGAGGAAGCTGCGCCGCAAAATTTAAGCATGCGGGAGCACACGCATTTAATAAATACATATCTCGAAATTATATTCTACTAATATCCAGAAGAATTGAAAAGTTTCTCGTGCTTTTTAAAAAGTTTCTATAAGCAGGATCAAAACTTCTCAATTCAAGTTGTTTAGAAAACTGTTGTTGTTTACTGTAGCGAATTCGCGGTGAAATCGGATTAGCTTTCTATGCTTTGAATTCAGTTCTGTTGAATGTTTGAGTAGCTTAAAAGATAACTACTGTGAGATATTGCAATACTGTATTGTACGCATATTTGTGGAAATTTAAGCATTTTGTTTTATTTGTTGTGATAATTATAAATTTTATTCATTTTTCATCGAACTTGTGCATTCAATTCATAACGAACCCGTACGCACGCAACAATATTAATGAAAATTAAAGCATTTTTTTCTTTCCATATATCAGTTTTTAATTTAAACTGTTCGTTAGAAAGTATGAAATATTATTTTTATGATAAACGTTTAAAACTTTCTTTCTTTTCCAGTGATAAGCCAAAATTATGTGAGCTTTCAGAAATCTATAATCATTAAACTTAACACTTTAGTTTGAAAACCCTATCACTTCAATTTGAAGCGTATACTTCAGGGCCATTCTTCATCTCCCGCTCAATGAATTGCTGAATTACACGTATCTTTAAGCTCTGGCATCTAAATTTAACTTTCTCCCTAATTACTCGAAATAGTTCTCCTTCAGACGTCAATTAATTGCTAATATATAAAGACATGATCCCGAGTGCAATGTATGAATTATTTGTTCATAAGCATAGCTGTAAGTTTCATATTAGCCTCTCTCGACATTTCATCTTACCTGCATGTAAAATTCTGATGGCCAGAAAAACGATGCAGGAAATACACACAGTTAACAATTGCCTCAATGTAAATCTAACACTTTTCTGAAGTCTGTCGTGGAAAATGTTTGTCCTAAGTTATTTTATTTTTCAGCTCACGGTTTTGTGTATATAATTATACTACGAAAACTGCAGAGAATGTTAGGTTTTCCGGAGTAGGATATTTAAAAAGTCAATAATTTTTGCATATGAAATACATGCATTTAAAATACATGACATAATCACTGAATTTTATGATAATTTTCACCATTATTGCAATTAATAAGTTATTTGTAACGCCATATATTATAACCTGTGCCCCAAATCCTTTTTTCCCTTCAAATTTTCTTCTCTAAATTGAAATTTAAGTTTTTTTTTTTAGCCCAAAGGGACAATTTGCCTTTAAGGGCTATTGATTTCGCTTTGCCGTTTTGCTTTGATTCACTATAAACGGCGAATCATTTTTTAAATTGTTGCCATCAAATATAGCCTTGTATTATATTTAAGGAAATTAAATAATGAAGAATCTGCATAAATGTATGTACCTTTTACGCATTGTGATAAAACAACGGTACCTAGAGGCACAAAATTTTCAATACCGCAAGTCTCCACCCAAATATGGGAAGCTCAAATTTGGAATTTAGAATTTGTTTCACTATCTATTTCATCATTTGTAAAGCATTTATCAGTTTTTGATCAAGAAACTCAACGATTTCAAAGAAAGCAATGGGAACACTGTGCGAAAAAAAAACATTGTTATCTTCAGCGCGCGATACTGTGTATCGGAAATTCTAAAGATATGCTTTTTTAAATATTTTGCGATATTGCTGTTGAACTGAATTTTATGGTTTAAATGCAAAGAATATGATATTTACAAATAAATATAACACATTAAACGTTAGAAAAACGCTGCTTTTTGCGTAATCTAAAATCTGAAGGCCTTCAGATTTTTTTTAGAATTTTTGCCACATATTATTACTATTTCCTTTCTTGAGAATAAGCCTGAAGCATGGAAATATTAGAATATTATTTTTATGCAAACGACAGGAAGTAAAAGCGAAAGTGCATTATCAATGTGCAACGTAATGAATACACTTATTGTTTATTGTCTGCAAGTTCTGTTGTCCATTATTTATCACTTTATCAGGTATTGCAAACATATTATAGGAATGCAGAAATGTTTACCGCTTTCACTACGGTCCACACTTTCAATGACTGGTCCATGGATACAGGATTTGTTTTTGTACTTTCCTAAAACTTAAAAAAAAAAACCCTGTTACTAAAGATTACTGACTGATTAAAATTTTGTTCATGTTAAAAATCTAATGTGTACACCACGACTTCCTTGCACGGAATATTAAATTATACGATTTTTTTCTTTTCTTGTATTTTACTTAAACTTATTGAATTGAATTAAAACTACTTCACGAATGCGCATAAACCACAATATAATAAATGCACTATTCACTATATTTATTTACCATAGAGACACTCTGACACTAGCTTCACTTAGCAGCTTTACATCTCATTCAGTTCACAACTCAGAATGCACAAAAATTATATCATATGAAGAATTAGCTAACTTTTTCCACATGTTTTATTCAAATACTGTAACAGAGCTAACTCGAATTTATCATGGGAGATATACGTATCTCGTATTTCTTATTCATCTCACTTCGCGGCAAAACAAAAATACATAAAATTTAAAAATATCTTTATTAAAGGTTGAAATACATAGAAAAATATTAAACACCAAATACAGTTGAAACAATTAAAAAGACTATTTTTACAAGTAAAATTAGAATTTCTACTCAAAAACAAGAAATTCAGTCAGCGGGCAAGAAGGTAGATTTTTCGGTGAACAAAACTAAAAGTTTCCTTTTGGTCCCACTCGGCAAAAAGGTTTTAGTTAGTTGCTTAGTTATTGTTGTTGCGATTTGTTTAGTTCGGAGTGAACTGAGATACCTGAATTAGCTTTTTCTTTAGATAACGGTTTGCATTATGTTGCATTTTAATGTTTTTAGTAGTTTGAAGTATAACTACTGATTATACTGCGTTATATTGTGAAAACTTGTACGAATACCTCTCAGGAAAATTCAAGCGTTTTGATATATTTCTTTTGATAAGAATATATTTTATTAACCTATTATCGGAATTGTGCATTGAATCTATTGCGAAGCCGCAGGCACGCAGAGGTATAATTTTTAAGCCTTGCGAATTTTTATTTTTACGATTCTTATAAGAACGAAACAGACACCGTGTTTTTAGTAACATTTCTGTCGTTTTTATGTGCATTTTTCTCACAGGTGAAATATGTTTTGTAAATTCGACAATATGATTTTGTACTGATATACTACAGTTTTGTGAATTTTAAAAGAGTTATTACGCTAAAAGTTACAACGATATTTGTAAGGGATTGCAAATATTTTTTTTTTATCTTTGACTATTAAAATGCAAAATACAATTGTTTGTAACTTATATGTTCACTGTTACGGACTTATGATTGCTAGTACCAAACTAAATATTCAATTAATCCACAGATAATAGTAAATAACTGAAAGAATACTAGACAGTTTAGCAACGATTTTAACTTCAGAAGGGTTGTCAGTAAATAATTTCCTATTCATCCAAACTATCAACACAAATGCTCATTTTATGTGTTGCTAATAATGCTAAATTTTATGCTAAGTTCGCAAAACTGGTTTCTATTTAACTTACCCGTTTTCCACTGCTACTTTGTATATTATTCGGCCAAACAATCAATAATTATATCTTTTAGCAGTTGAATTCATGAATATAGAAATATTTCTCCCCATAATACAATACTAGGTTTTTTTTCGTGCTAAATTCCATCTTACGAATATTTCATTCCAAGGAGCATTGAAATGTCTTGAAAATAGATTTAAAAATGTCTGTTTCTTTCAGAGCGAAAGAAATAAACTATTCTTTACTAATGTTTCTCTCAATCAAACCCATTTCAATACGCAAAACTATTATTCTTAGATCAAATCAAAAGATTAGATAACCCGTCATTCAAGTATTCGGTGATATATTATAGTGACATCAAATTACTTATAAAATGTGTGCTTTTGAGTTACGATTTACGACTTTAAAGTTTGAAGAAAATATGCTTTGATATATTTAATTAATGCAAAGCACTCAAGGGGTATCTGCTTGTTGAATAAAATATGAGTAATAGCTTCATGTAAACACACTTCTAAAAGGTAATGCCGTATCCATTTATTTTGTATGAATTTTCAAGTATTATGTTTTGACTTTTATGAAGTACTAGGTATACAATGACTTAACGTTTGTTCCAGTATTTGTTTGTTAAGCCTCACTAATTTAATGTGAAACATATTCTTATAAACCTATTGCTGCCGGAATTTTAAATTCATATATATTTATGCCATATTTCAGACAGAGAGCAATAAAATGAAGCAATTTGTCCATTTCTACTTGAAGGCACATAAAATAATTGCGGGGAAGAAGGCTGATATTTTATAACTTTCATAAAATAAAACAAATTTAAGAGCTTTATCTTCGTACGAAACAGAATGTCTTTGCAGATGTAAAAATTAAACTGGAACAAGTTAATTATCGTTCCTTCAATCATAATGCGTTTCATAATATTTGTTATTTTAATAAAATGTGCAATAAAATCTTGGACTTCCATCATTTAATTATTTATTCTCAATTGAATTACGTTTAAAAATTACATACAGCTGTAAAAATTAGTAGCTTCATATTATTCTAATTTATTTTCATAAATTAGTTGCGATTGTTTGATCGTTTGTTCCAGTAAGCTAACATAGTTTTCAGTTAACTTCAGTCCTGATGCTAAAACGTTGTTAAAGAAACGATGTCATTGACAATGAATTCAAATGGATGTTTATAAAATAGTTCTCCATCATATTTTCTGAGAATTATAGATTTCTGAAATTCTTAATTGTTGGATGGGAAATCGTACAGTAAAGCGCTTTTAAGCAAAACATTGTCGATAAACGTAGTATTGAATATTTTATTCCAACAATAGCTGATATACTGTATTTCCTCACTTGACTCAGCTGAAATTGTTAATTATTGACCCTGGACTAATAATACGTCGTTGATAACAGCAGCATAAAATTTTGATTAAAACTTTCCTTATTATAGCATAAGCATTTTTGTCACATACCAGACGCTGTATCAGTCTACAGACGGTATGATATCAACAGAGGGAAACAGGAAAGGTTATTTATGATTAGACTATTCTTTAAGAACTCTAAATAATTCATATTACCCTTTTTAATAAAACTTTACCTTTATTAAAATATTTAGTCAAAAAGACATATTATTTTAATTCGAGGATCCTGTGTTCTGTTTTGTTACTTTACATTTTCCTAGGGTGGCTTGAATACACTTTTCAGCAACAATGGGCATTATTAGTTGAGTAACAGACCAACATTCAGCTTTTCTATTTATTGGGTATGGAACTTATGGAAGCAAATAAAGTGCCCATGTACTTGAGATCGAATCTCGGATGCACGTAATGCACGTAAAATTTCTTCCAATTTTTACTTCTTTGTGCGAAGTAAAGGAAGTATTGCTATCGTAAAAACTTCTAGCCATCATATTTCAACGAAAATATCCATTTTAACCGCTATCGAATACAATTTAACGATATTTTTGAGTGACATCAGCACATAAGGAATAAAGGACATTTTCCCCAAAACGAATTATAAAACTAATTTAAAATGGATTCAGAAGAGATTTTACGTGCCTACATATATATGTATGTATCTCGTGTAACTCAAAAACGCCTCGGAACCTTGAAATTTTGCATATAGGACTGCTATAGCATGTAGTTGTGCACCTCTCTTTTTGGTGGAAATCGGTCGCACCAGAAGTATATCAATATACATACACTACGCATAAAAAAGGGGGAACAGTTCCATATCTGCCTTGGACATTATGCCTAAATATTAAATTTTGTAAAGTTTGGTGCGAAATTTAAGGAGAAATTCAATAATTTATGTTGGAGCCTTTTTTTTTTTTTTTTTTTTTTTTTTTTTTTTTTTTTTTCAGTTTGCGCCACTTAGCGAACTTCTTAATTATGGCAACCCATTTTCATTTCCCATTTTACATCGTGTGTGTGTGTGGGAGAGAAAGTTAGAATCATTCCTTCTTTCAAATATTGTTCTTTATATAATATTTTTAATTATAATTGTTATTATTTTAAGTAATTTTTCCTTTTTCGTATTTCATTTTAATTGTTTTAGTTGCATGGTTTCTTTCAAATAATTGTTTTAAAAATTTCTATTTACTCATTTGAACTGCGTAGTTTAAATAAAAGGTGCATCGTTTATTTTATTTTTTTTTTAAATAGTTTTCTTTATGGTATATTTTTTAGTCATAGTTATTATTTTAGGTAATTTTTAGACTTTTATTTTAATTGTTTATGTTGCATTGCCTCTTCAGATAATTGTTTTAAAATTTTCTATTATTTTTTCGAACTGAGCATTTTAAATATATTTATTAATATAAATTTTCCAGAATTTGATTTTATTTATTTGAATTGCGTTTCTTTCGGAAGAATACTTTGTGACCCAGACTATGATACATTTGAAAACTGCATATATTAAAAGCGAAAATACAGTAAAGCACAGTTTACACGCCTTTCAATGTTCCGTTCAGAAAAGGTATATAAATAAGAAAGATGTATAACCGACATTTTAACCTAGGATGACTTGCATACATTGCTTTAAACATTTTTATCATTGTGCCCATTGCTTTACACAATTTTGTTATCCTACATTTAGTTTCTTAAAATGTTATTCATATTTCAGTCAAAAAATATTTAATTTTTGAAATCAAGAATCAAATATCATAAGATTAAAAAAATTTTAAATTTTAAAAAATACTAAATTTTATGCAAAAATTTATTTTTGGTTTTTAATGGCTTGCTCTTTTCCTTCAGGCATTCTGCAAAGATATTAAAAAGCATCCAGCTTTTCGAAACATCTTGGTAATTCTGACATTCATTTTAAATAAAGTTTTCGTCTTCCATTTCCTAAAAGTCCACAAACGGCCGAGCGATAAAGTTGCTGAACACTGGTATTTCGCTCTGGGGTTCGAATCCCGGCCAGCGGAATGGTTGCACGGCCGTTTTCATGATTTTTCTCATATGTAACGTGTATGCCAGCTGGCTTCCCTTCGAAAGTACTTCACGAAGGTAACCTTCCTTTTAGGCAGATAGCCCTGCTTTGCCGTAATTTAATAATCCAATTCAATCCATTTCATGATGTATAAGGTCAGAGCCTTTATCAGTCTGTATAAGCTAAGCATTTTGAAGGCATGAGATGAAAGACAAGACTGGTTTCATTAAGAAAACGTCTTTAGATGATATCCATACACGTTTTAGAGACCTTAGGAATTTTTGGAAGCAGGAGACTAGAAAAATTAACAATGCCCTCGCCGAGAATCGAACCAAGGACCTCTCGAATACGCACCGAGCATGCAGACCACTACACCACGAAAGCACGCAAAGCAGGCGGGGAAAATACCCTTTATACTCCCCCTTTTAAAGAGCGACTGGGGATTAGGGGACACAGTTGCCAAATCCTGGCGGTGAAGAATCATCATTTACCACCGTTTAGTTCGGGCGCTCCTGTAGAGACATTAGGTACTTTTTTTGGAAGCAGGAGAAATGAAAAATGAACAATGCCTTCGCCGGGAGTCGAACCACGGACCTCTCGAATACGCACTGAGCTTGCAGACCACCATACCACGAAGGCACTCTAAGAAGGCGAGAGTAATACCTTATAAAGTCACTGGATAAATTCCTGAATCTTCAAATAATTCGACTGAGATGCCCCGTTAATGATACGATATGATGTTCTATGATACGATATGATATTCTTTAAATTTATACAACCATATAGTCGAAATCCAATCGCTCTTCAATTTAATCGGCAATGATGTGTTTTTGTCTTTTCCTTTAGCATTAACTCAATTTCTGATATTTGCTGGTGTGCACGTCGAAGTGTTTTCTCTTTGAACACCCACCTTCCTTGACGTAGATTCCCCTTTAAATTTTTGCTTTTTTCCCTTAATTTCCTTCTTTACTTCTACATTTGTTTTCAGTGCTGACACAAGAAAATTAAGATTTTTCGATTGTTACACTTCCATAAATTTTGCATTCTTGTCAAATATTTTAAAATATCCGTTGCATCAAATGCGTTTCAGCTGAAGATAGCTTTTCATTTTCTAAACATTTTAACTAAAAACAAAGTCCAAAGGATAAATATTTGAAGTAAAAGATTTTTGTTAAATGAAAAAGAAATAAACCACTCCAGCAGCGCTTATCCTGTACCACTCAGTGATCCGATTCTTATATCGGGTGCAAGCAATCTAAATCATATTATATAAAGTTTTTAAACCTAATAATTTCTATATTAAAGAACATGTTTTTATATAATCTACAACAGGAGAAAAAATTACTACTTAAAACATTCTTTCTAAGAGGATTAATCTAAAAATTTATATTTATACATATTTTTTTAAAGCTGGGACATAACCCAAACTTTCAACATCCTGTTTACTTAAAAACATTGTGAAAATAAACATCAAACGAACTTTCGCACTTTTAGACAATTCAGTTTAAATGAGGTTAAAATAAAGTAGCAGACGATAACACGGCTAAGGTAAAAATTTACTCATACAAATATTAAAAAAATCTGATGTGTACACCACATAACTCTTAAGTGTGCAAAATTTACTGTAATAAGAAGTTAGTTATTTAACTTAAATTAGTTATTCAACGTAAATGTACCGAAGTATAACATATGGTGCGATTATAAGATAATTAAGGCTTCTAAAAATAGAAAAAATCTGATGTGTACACCACATGACTTCTTTGTACGGTGTGTATTAAATTATACGCATTTTTTCTTGCATTTCGTTTAAACTTATTGGATTTAATTAAATCTACTTCGCCAACAGCGCATACACCACAATAAAATAAATGAATTCTTTAAAATTCACTCTATTTGTTTACCATAGCGACACTCTGGCGCTAGGTTCACTTAACAGTATTGTTACGAAATGTAAAGGCGCGGTGAGATGGCTTCCCTGCAAAGCAGTTTTAGGGTTGCTATAAAATGGCAAGGGAAGGCAGGGTTGCCACATATGGCGAGCAATCGCCCATTTGGCGACAAAATTGGAGATATACCGTGGACGGTTGGAGAACCTTCTGGAACGAATTCTTACCGGTTTAGTCCAGAATGTTCCCGAACACAAGCCGAAAGCTATATAAACCGTGCTGGTCTGCAGTCAGCAACTGTGCTTCATCGAGAGGGAGAGTGTGTGTCTCTCATCGAGTGAGTGTGTCTCGTCTAGCGAGTCAATCCCTGCGGAGGCGATCGAGTTGACAGCCGGGCAGCGAATGCCGAGTGGGTCGTCGAGTGCACCGAAAGAGTCTCGTAGAGTATCGCGGTTAGTGCATCGTCGAGAGAGCGTGTTGAGCTCCGGAAACGACTGAACCGAGAGTCGGGAGCGTGCTCTGTGTGTCGTCGAGTGCATCCCGAGTTGTAGCGTGGAGAGTCTCGGGAGTACGTGGAGCTCCGAGAACGACCAAGCAGAGTCGGGAGCTGTACTCCGGAAAGCAGAGTCGGGTGCTTTGCAGGAAGCTATCTCCACCGTTATTGCTTGACAGTGTGAAGGCTGTGTCTCTGATTGTTCCAGCGTGGTTATAGTAGATCTTCGACGACTGTAAAAAGTGTTATTAGAGCTGTCCTGATTAACATTGGCCAAATAAAGTGTGTTTCGATACTTCATCAAGTGTCGTCGTTAGTCACTCCAAATCTACGAACCCCGTACGAACGTGAACGAAGAAAATAACGCAACAACGGGCGTCAGAAGAAAAATAAATAACGTAACAATATTATATTTCGTTCATATTATAACTCAGAATGCACAAAAGTTATATCATTTAAAGAATTATCTAATCGTTGCCACATGTTCTATTCAAATGCTATAATAAAGCTAAAATAATGTATAAAAGAAATTAGGCAAACAAAACAAAAAAGAAACAGTTTTTCACAAACGATTGAGTATTTCTCATTCAATTAATTCAGTTCTCACTTCGCGACAAGGCAAAAATACATAAAACTCAAAATATCCGTATTCAAAATTACTAATTATTAAAAATTAAATTATTAATTATTAAAAATTAAATTATTAAAAATTAAGTAAATCTCAAACACTTATTTCCTCGAAAAAATTCCAGAAAGGATTAAGCATGATTTAATTCGCAATAATAAATGAAGGCTTTATCGTTGTTGTTGCGAAGCTACGTTTATCTAAATTGGCAACAAATCCACTACTCTGCTGTTTCAACTTTGCAGATTGTTGCCACCAAATATTATCGCCCTGTGTTCTATTTAAAGAAATTAAATAATGAAGAATTTGCATGAATGTACGCATCTTTTTTGCACTGTGAAAAAATCAACGATTCTTAGAGCCATCAAATTTTGAATACGTAGTCCTCCACCCGAGTATTCGACAATGCGGCTTTTTAATGCCCCCATTTTCTGCTCTATGTGTGAGGTTCTTATACCGCTTAACCAATTCTACTAGATAATCCTGGTATTGAAGATTCCATGGCTGTTGTCCAGGCAAGCCATAATGGAGTCGTTATTGTTATCCTTGTTACCGGAAACAAGAGTCAAGACAGAATGCAAGAGCTGACGCATAGTCACACGTTTGAAATCAACAAAAAATGCCTTATTGTTAACACTGCGCTAAGACAAACAAGTGCGTAAAATAGATGTTTTGCTGAAAAACAGCGTAAGCTAAATTGGTTATTTTAACCTCATTGAAAATTAGGAGTAAAATAAAGTGATGAATTGCATTCAGTTTGAGATGTTCCATTAAATTAACTTTGAACTGTAACGGATTTAAGTAAAATGGTATTTGGATAAAACATGCGAGCCTCAGGAAATGTCCGAACTTAAAGGTAGCTTAAAATAGAACTTAAATTAGAGAAGATAACAATGAATAAATAACTCTACGATACTAACTAACTAATTAGTAGTTAAGACAAAGTGAACTAAATAAGTGGAAAAACTTTAACAATCATTTCTCTCAGACTAAAATCATTTGGGTCTGTATACACTAAAACGTGTGAAACGTCATGCACGATATAGGTAAACTATACGAAATTCATGCACTGAAAGATACTATAAAAATATTTAACTTCATGATGCAAATAATATCTAAAAAGATACAAGATGACGATGCAGGAATGTTTAAGTGGTTTCTTTGAAACTGTAGATGGACGTTCTGAAACCATTTGAAGAATTTCTGACTGTTTTTCTACTGCGTTCTTAATAGAAGAACAAGAAAGCTACAGAATCGCGATAGGAACCCGTGACAAACTGCCAGATTAAAATTAGCATAAAGTTAGGTCACTAAAACAGCAACAGTTTCAAACATAAGAAGTAGCAAAACATAAAAAGTACAGATACACAAACATAAAGTACATATACATTATACACATAAATGTAATGACAATAAAAAATTAAGCTTGTAAAAATAATCAAGCAGAAGCCGTTACAGGTTGTAATTGCAATACAGCGTTCCAAATGTGCGGAAAATAAAAGTAAAAACATTTTAAGCAAAGAATTACGAAACATTAAAGTCTTTCGTTCAGCATTTTAAACACAATACGAGAATTTGTAGCAGAAAAATAATATCTTTATTCAAAATGTCTAGGAAATCTGGTCTAAGTAAAAGCATAATGTATCCTTCATAGGGTAGTAGAAGTTATAACTTTTGCACTGACCAATTTTAATGAGAAAAAAAATCTCATAAAAAATGAAGAGTGTATTCTTATTGCCATTCAGAAGAAGCGTAGAAATCTGGAAGCATGGAAAGCTATTATGCGTAAGAAGACTTGTTTCAAGTCCAAAAGAACGCACATTTTTTCGTTAAAAGTGAATTCCTCCCCCTTTTAAGCCAAACAATGGGTTTTGAAAGTTTTACGTTAATATGAGCCAATCCCAATTTGTTTAAATTTAGCTTTACATTTGAGTTTCTGCTCTTGAAGTTTTCGCCATAGATACTAGTGGAGTTCAAGAGTGTCTTCAGTTCAATTTGTTTAGTTTGAAAAAAAGGGTCATTTACACCTTTCTCAGTTTCTGTTCTACTTTAGACTTAATCATAAGTCGCTTGAAGATTAACGAGAGTTTAATATTGGATGATAGCCAAGAGTGTTAAACTTTACACATTTCATAGAAAAATAATTTGAATAGCCAAGTAAAATAACCATCAAATAAAATAAATGCTTTATTAAACAAAACAAATTAAAACTTAGTGTTTTACCGGGTAATTTAGAACATTATCCTATGATTTACTACAGTCCAGTCCCTCTTTTATAAAACTTCCTGCCAGAAAGCTGTTCCTAAGATCCAGATTATATTAATCAGTTCCTGACATTAACCCTAAAATGTATGCTTCCTTAATGCACCTTTTTCCTTCAAATTTCAAATTGGTTTCATTCCGTATTTATTTTTTTCAGTATGATAGATTTCAAAAAATTTATCTTTATCTTTAAATTGGTAAAAAATATCGTACAATTAAAAATTCTATACACTGTGTTTAACATGGTAGATAAAGGTTATTTTGCTGAATGACAGAAAAATATATGGAACTACTCTTATATGCTCCCTCAGGTCCCCAAATGCGGCGACAGATTTCTCGCCAAAGCTTTTTGGCCACAAACTCCGCGTTGCCAAATTACTAGCTCATTTTTTTGTCTATATTTCGAACTTTAGGCCTAAAATGTTTCCAAAAACCACATGCAAAAACCACGTTTTGAACACACAAGTTAAGCTAAAAATCCGAAACAAAAACAAAAAATTAGAAACCAAAACGTAAAGTTTCTAACCAAAAATATTTGACAAGAATCCATACTTAAAAACTTAAAAAAACTTTAAAAAAACTACGTACTTAAAAAAAACGTTAACTTAAAAAAAATCTACGAATTATACAATCTAAGCAACGAACGAATCTACAAACTACGCACACCTCTCTTTAATAAATTAAAATAATAACAATAAATTTCAAAGAATACCATATACACGGCATCCTGATTAAATTTAAAAAAACATCTACATCTACACTCTAGGCACTATGCACTAATCAACAAAATAAACTAAAATAACTAAAATGAATTTTAAATAATTCAAAAAACAACAATAACGACAGAAATTCATATTAAAAAAACAATGAACATAACATTCTACAAAATAAGAACAAGAATAAAATAAAATGCACTTACCATGAATGAATGCTTTTTCGAACAGCAGAAATACCAAGTTCATACCGCCTTTAACATGCCGCCACGTAATCACTATCGTATTTATATGACAGCCAGACACACTATCCAGAAAATTCATACTATAGTTCACAAATAAATGTTTAAAACCTTCTTTTCCTAAATCCTTGTAATATTTCCAGCCAGAAAAAATAGTTGTACAAGGCTCAATCCAGTCTTTAATACACTGCATCAGTGTGTCCTTACTTCTATCATGCGCAGCCACTAAAAGTAATCTCCCAGACCCTCTTGCAACCACGTCTCTCACTGCAACATAGGCCATTTCAAAACACGCACGACACGAACCAACCAGCAATTAAACCACTCCAGGAAAAGAGTTTTCAACGTCAAAAGGGTTGCCATACAGCACACAATCGCCTCAAAAATCAGCGCAGAACACATATCGCCACATTTGTTGATCTTAGGGCGCATATAAGAGTAGAGCCAAAAATATTTTTATGAGATTAGATATAAATGTATTATAAATAATAATAAAAGAAACATTTAAATATTAAATAAGCTGATATTTTAACTTAAGGCCATTTGCTGATTATGTGACAAAAAGATAACATTTATTATTATTACACAAGTAATAACGCTTATGTAATAATTTCAGGGATTTCATGAATTTCATAACGCTGCCAGGTATTTCATAACGCTAGTATATATTTATACGTGTCTCTGATAGCACGTAATTTACAGACGAACAGTGCACATGCAGATATCTGGTAGCTTTTAATGAAAGTTGACTTATTCAAGCACAAGGTGAATTTGTTACCATCTATGAAGGTTATACTACCTTGATTAATTTGCACTGCAAGTTTTGTTTCATTAAGCATTACATGTTGATTCGGAATTTTTTTACAAAAGATAAACAGAAGTAAATGCAAGTTCTATTCTATAATAGTTCAATCGATTCCCTTTAATTGGGCCCTTCGCTTTTATGGGGAAAAACTCAAGGAACGAAAACCAAACTAATAAATTAATACATAATTTGAAAGTTTAATCGGGACACTAATAAAAAACGAATTTAGCATTTGTTGATATATTTTAGATATTTTTCGAAACTTATAATATTTGGCAATATTAGCGGGATGTTAATCAGTCATCTATTTCCGTGCGTGTGGCAATTATGCAGCTACAGTTGCTATAAGCTGTACCTATCAATATATTTATTCACAGTGTAGATTTTGTTTAAAATTTTTAAATCTTTGCAAAAGTGTCAAGGCATAACTTCATATTTTAAGGTAAAATTGCTTTACTGATAAAATTAAAAGGCAGCCATTGAATACAAACCATTGTAGATTTGCTAATGTGACTGAGGTACTAAATTCTACCATAATGCGCTTTCTGCAAGAAGAAAATGTACTGCATAAAAATAATTCCAGGAAAGAGTAGTAGAAAGGAAATTTCAGAAACATACAAAAGAAGCATTTGTGACTCTGTAGAGTCATTAGGTTATTTTGAAGCAGGAAACGTGAAAAATGAGCAATGCCTTCGGACTTGAACCCTGGACCTCTCAAATACGCGCCGAGCGTGCTACCTTTACTCCACGAAAGCAGGCATAAAGGAGGGAGAAAATACTTTATATACTCTCCCTTTTAAAAGGCGACTTAGGATCAGAGCATCCAGTCGCCAAATCCTGGTGATGAAGAATCATAATCCAATACCTTTTAGTTCGGGCGCCACTGTAAAATCATTAGGTTATTTTGAAGCTGGAGACGTGAATAATGAGCAATGCCCTCGCCAGGACTCAAACTTAGACCTCTCAAATGCGCCCAATTATGCTACCCCTTTCTTTACGAAGGCATACAGAAAGGAAGGAGAAGATACCTTATAAGGTCATTAAACCCGATAGTTAAAACATTTGACGGAGAATGCAATCATGAGGATGATCATCCACATGTGTTTGTAAACAATCATGAGGGAAGAAAAACATTACAGTCGAATTACAGTGTTATTTTGTGCAGGAAAGTAATGAAGAAATTCCTACGTCTGCACTAAATGTGTGCTGAGTTTACAGAACTTCAAAATTTCAGCAGCAAAAGACTGACTACACTTGATGCATTTTTTGCAGAATTGAAATATGAAACTGTAAGTTTATCATGCGGGTATACAAATATTTTCTGTATTTTGATTTAAGAAAACACTAAAATAGGCATGCAATTATTCTTTCTATAAATTCTTATTTTTTTCACCTGCGTATCGTATCAAATACATATTTTAGTTTATAATGTGTTATTAGTTCATTTAATTAAAGCAGCCTTTTAAATGAACAAAAGTGGATTATTTACAAAGTGTCCTAGTTACGAGGGTTGGGTTTCTTTGGTTTGGTTTATGTAATTGCGGCAAAACCTTGAGGACTATCTGCCTAAGGGGAGGCATGTCTTCGTAGAAGACTTTCTAAACGAAACTGGCTCGCATACACATGGCGAGAACGATGAAAACGTCCATCCAAGCTGCCCGTTCGCGGGATGCGAACCTCGGACCGAACTGCCAGTGTTCAGTAACTTTATAGCTTGGGCGCTGGTGGGCTCGCTAGTTACGAGACATCGACTGTTTTTATTTATTATTCCTTAATTAATTTTAAAATACATTACAATACATTGGGCTGCCCCCTGCATCTGCAGTTTTAAAGTCATTAGGATGTTTTGACGTCATAAAAGTAAAAAATGTGCAGTGCCCTCCCCCGGGACTCTAACCTGGACCTATCGAAATATGTGATGAGTGTGCTACCGTTACAACACGAAACATGCAGAAAGGAGGGAGAAAATACCTTTATATACTTATCGCTTAGAGTTCATTTGTACAGAAATCCGTACCTGTAACGTAGAGTATATAGGTTTGTTTCAGGTAAGAATCGAGCCAAAGGTCTTATATTTGAATAAAGGTACACTACAATATTTTACTGATATGTTTAATGTTTTAGCTAGGGCTTATTCTTACAGATACGTAAATATTTGTATCCTTAAGAATAATGCCAATAAGAATTTTCCAAGCAAAATTTCAGTGAACAAATAATATTAAATACAAATACCCTCTCTGTCCCATAAGAATAGCAGGAATTGATGAATTTAATTTGTCTCATAATAATATTAGCAAAAGAAAATAAATATAGGACCGAACATATATTATCAAAAACCTAGATTAGATTAAATAACAAATTAAAAATAATACTCCTAATTATTATTTTGAATGATCAGATATTTTCAAGAATTTTCAAAAATTTCATCATTGCTTTTTAATCTGCAGATAGGTCTTTTCTCAGCGAAGCTTTGCTTTCCCTATAAGAGTGAACTTAAAATTGTTGGATCCATCGTTCTTCATTGTTTTCAGCGTAACTTGTTGAAGTGACAAAAAAGTATTATCCAAGTATTTCGAGAGAAATATTATCAAAGGCTATGTGTACTGCTTCTGTGGTGCATTTTCTGCTAAGAGGAATATGCCTAAGTTTTTCTCCATAATCTTTGCACTTAAGTGTATAATTTTGTTTTCTCAACGAATCAACATTAGTGTGAGATTTACCTTGACAATCATTTTTGGAAGCACTTTTCAAAATTTTTAATATTGTCATTCTGTTAAATAGTTTTGCAACTAACGTAATTGCACTTTTCTGCAACTTTTCGTTTTTCTTCTGATGCATTAAGAACTGGACAATCGCGATTCGATTTTGCTTCAGAACTCTCCTTTTTACATCTTATTTTTACAATGATTCAACTTAAATAAAACAACTGATTTCGATCAGCGAATGAAATTAGAAAATAGTTAGAATTCTTAATAATTAGGCTAACTAAAAATTGACAAATGTCTCAAAACAAATGGCAGATGTCATGCAACATTAATTTTGATTGAAAGCTTCGCAATTTACAGCTGCATTCGCCAATAATTATCTTTCAGTTATTCACTCACAACAAAAATTATGGGACATAGGGAGTATAATAAAAAATGCCAACACCTTTTTAACAATGTTCGTTGAATATACACTGCGCAAAAAAAAGGGGAGGACAGACTTTGGGCTAAAAATTTTTCCTTTGGGCTAAAAATGAAAGTTATCATCAGAATCCGATACCTCGAAAACTTTTCGCTTTACTTATACTTACAGATATACATCTTGAGTTATAGTATAATTTGAGTTATTAATATCATTTACGATCATTATGCTACTATTAAATTGCCATAAATTTCCAGATGTAAGGCTATCTGTAATTAAAATGGGAGTTGAGAGGCTGGTGCAATAATTTAACCAAAATGAAAATACGAACATAAGCTGAATTAAAAATACCCGTATAAATCCAGCTATATAACGCCCGAATAATTGAATAATTTGTAATTTGACTTAAGTAGACCTATCAAATAAGTTGAAGATGAGTGTCCTGTTTTCGACCACTCGAAACACTGGGAAACGATATTGAGACATTTGATTAATAAATATTAGAATTAACTTTTAAATTTTTTCAATTAATTTAACTTTTAATATCATTTTTGTGATTGAAATCATTTTGAACTAGTGTACAGATGGAGAAATCAGTGATGGTGTTAATATTTGAGGTATTCGAAGATGTGCACTAGGTTTGTGAGCACAAAATACGCCAGGGATACGTGTCTAAGAAGAGCGAGGCTTTCGTTGAGAACAATTTAGAAGAAAATGATTCGTATTCATATTATACATGGTTAAGACACGAAAATTAACCCTGTTTGCCTGGGACCAAGCCCTGGTTGAACTAACAGTATTCAGCGATCTTGAGTACTCTACCACTGGTTGTGCCATCTCAGTGAAGAACGCAAATTATTATAACTTAAGTGTCAAATACAGCAGTTTGAGTCAAATAAATGTATGAATTAGTTAATAATATGTTATCTTTTTATTTGGGTAGTCTAAAATACTTTGTTCATACAGGATAGCTTATTATTAAATCCCCACCCATGGAGATAATTAAATTTGCAATATTTTAAATAATCCCCATCACGAAAATTAATATGGTGTCATTTACTCTAATGGCATTCTGAAAACAAAACAAAAAAATTCAAATTATACTGCTCACTGAAATAAAACATAAATAATGTAATCCGTTTGCTTATCAATCTTCCGGTTTTTAAAAGGATACAATAACTATAGGAAATCACTCATTTATGGGAAAGTAATTTTAGTACAAGACATCCCCTAAAGCTAGATTTATAACTCCTTCGAATAAAAATAAAATTAGGCTAATTCCGTCACTGCTTCGAGAACGAAATTCGACTATCGTTACCCCATTATGCAAATGATTTAGGGAGTTTAGGGATTTCCTTTATCCATATCAACTCATTATTTTCCAACGCTTCAGCGAGCAAATGCGAAGTAAAGAAGAAAAATAGTATTCATGGCCCGAATAAATAATGAGCAGATAACTGTAACCATAATAGATGTGAAGCCTTTTTCACAGAGCGAAGAATGGAGAGTTTTCGCAATTAAATGTCCAAACACGCTCTAACATCCGAAGCAGTTAATTTAATGTTACATGTTTTGTCTACATACCACTTTAACAGAAACAAATATCGCAAATGTTTCAAGGTAACAACTGTATACAAATGATTATAAAATACAAAATGTTGTTTAGCTTGTAATGGGGAATGAAGTAAGACTCTACAAAAGTTGCAAATGAGTAAAGGTTTGAGTGAAAGTTTTGTAACCCTTTAAGAAGGTGATAATAAATATGGCATTTTAAACAATGTATTTTGTCATTAAGCTGTTTTAATATCATTAGGCTTACAATTATGGAATATTAAAATACTGATCAGTTTTTAGGGTATTTTCTTCAGTTGTGACTACATCAATGCATGAAAAACGCTTAAAAAATGTATTAGAGTAGTTTGAATTTTTTATAGGATATCTTATGATTTTTTAATATTAGAAACGTCACCCTAAAATTTATAATCCCCGTAAATTAGTTTGATCAATTAATTGTAGCAAAGCAAGTGAGTCCACATGAGGTAAAAACCTAAGAAATCGCGTGAAGACGATATTTTATCAGTCATTAATAATTGAGAATCAAGTTAGGCAATGAAGTAGCAGTGTGTTGCGGGAAATCAACTATGTAGAATAGCTCCTTTGAAATTAAGAAACGTAATTAAGCGAAACCAAACCATATTATAACTATTATTAGGCATTCCATACAATATGATTCTTTGGCAGTAGATTATTTCGAAACTTATTACTTCTTTTGCATAAGTCAAAATCAACAGTTATATTGAAGAAACTTTTGTCTCGGCATTACTCTAAATTTAAAAAAATCTGATGTTGGCTCTACATGACTTTCTTGTATGGCCTATTAAATTAGACACATTTTTTGTTGCATTTCATTTAAATTTATATCCTTGAATTCAGTTGCAGATATAATTCTCACACGAATTCTTAAGTTCTCATTTCGCAGCAAGGCAAAAATACATAAAAACTCAAAATATCATCATTAAAAACTGTAAAATGCAGAAAAACATAAGACACCAAATACAGTTAAAACAGTTTATTTATTTCTTTTTTACAAAATTCGGCAAGCGGGCAGGAATACTGATTTTTGGTGCACAAAATTGAAAGTTATTTTTGGTCCCACTCTAAAAGAAGACACTGAAGTAGGTGTCCAAACTGACTTAATTCATTATTCTACTAAGGGTTTAAAATGTAAAAAAATGGCGGCCTTGTTATGTTTAGTACCATTTAAATAACTTCTAAATTGTTGAAAATTCTAGAACTGTCGCATGCAGATTAACTAAAGACATAAAAACCTTAACTGGAATATAAGAACAACTTAATCGCTTTTAAAGACAAATTGCGCAGTTTACCAACTTATAAGAGTAACATAACTGAACACACTGAGCAAGAGCTCATTAGCACAGTGCGGCCGATTGCAGCAAAAAGGGGAGATGCGCAACTGCATGTTATAGCAGTTTAATGTACAAAATTTCATCGTTCTAGGCTACTCGTTTTTGAGTTATGTGAGATACATACATACGTCCGTAGAGACGTCACGGAAAAAATCTCTTTTGAATCATCCGTTACCATCCGTTTTGGAAACCGTAACCGGAACATAAATCAATCATTTTTAAAGCAAAAAATGCCTAATTTACCAACATGTAAGTATAAAAAAAAACTCAGCTACCAAGTGTGCTAGCAAGCCGGCATCTATCATCAAACTATCGCTTCAAGAATCGTCATCGTTTCGTCCAAGCCCTTGGTGGCAGTTGTTGGACCGGTTTCTTTCTCTTTGCTGCTGGGAGTTCAAGGGTGAAGGACGGGCTTCGGCCTGTCTCTTCACTGACTGTCTCTTCACCTACGACCTCGTTTCATGATGCACGTTTAACTTTCCTGAAAAGTCCGATGATACGGATTCTGATTTATAGAAAACCAACTGTAGTTTTTTATTGAATATATTCATTCTATATGCAGTTGCTGAAAATTCATCCTGGGTGGAATGATGTTTTTTAAGCAAGAATCATGAACGATCTCATTGTGCAATTTAAGACTCATCCATTGTCTATCGCCACGTGGTGCACTGCTCCAAATTAATTCACTGGTAGAAGCTTCAAAATAAAAAGAAATTTCAAGATAAGTATATTCCTGGTCTACATATATCTTCGATTCCAGGTTTTTCGTGATTTATAGAAAGTGATGCAAATGGATAGTGCTCTGTAGAGTATCGATAAACGAGTGGACGCTCTGTATTTATAGTAGACTATAGTTATGATCTGATTATTTAATTTTCTTGTTTATTTGTGTGAGCTCAGCAATAAAATTTTTGATAGGAAAGATAAATAGAGTAAATTGTAGACGAATAACTTGTATTTTCTTCTTCAACTATCACAACGTCTGGGGTAAGTACTTTATTTTGCTATCCTCTGTAGGTCACATATTTTATCCCTATCATTCGGGTTATTGCGAAAACAACGTGATTTACTCTTAATCACTGTTATAATTTCATCGCTGATAAAATTGATATTCAAAATTTTGGTTATCACTTATGCACCTGAATAATTATATTAAATATTTCTCATAGCCTACAGAAACTAACACATTTTTATTACACAAGAAATTAAAATATATAAGTATTTTTACTACATACAAATATTTTCACTACACCAAGTCGAGTAACAGGCCGGATATATATATATACTTTTGGTGCGGCCGATTATAGCCAAAAATAGAAGTGCACAACTACATGTTATAGCAGTTCTCTATACAAAATTTCAACGCTCTGATCCTACTCGTTTTTGAGTAATGCGAGATACACACATACGTACGTACGGACGCCATGAAAAAATGTCTTCTGAATCCTTCTTACAATTCGTTTTGGGGAAAGTTGTCCTTTTTTATACCCTTACATACAGATGTTTTTCAAAAACATCGTTAAATTGCATTTGATAGCCGTCAAAATGGATATTTTCGTTGAAATATGATACCCGAAATTTTACTTCGTAGAAGGAAGCAAAAATTGACAATGGCACCAGTAAAATGAACAAATAGCTGATATTGCATCTTGAACAGATTTAAGTTTTGTTCTTTACCTTTCAATCTCATGTGAAGCTATACAGCTACAGTAGTACATCACATAGCTGGAAATCCTGAGCAACAACTGAGCTAACAAAAAAGATACGTATACATTGTTTTTTGATGGAATGTCCGAAGATGGTTTGTTTCAACTTGATACGATCAAGCGATTTAACCGCTCTTTCTCATAAATTTCTTACGAAGCCAGAGGAAGAGCAGTAATAATATCCCCGTATCAAACATAACTCGCTCGTCGCATCAAGCTTCTTAAATCGCAACTACGTCAAATCCTAAAAAAACATCTAATCCAAGGGTGGAAAGAATAGAGGAGTAAAACCCACAACAGGGCGGAATACACCAATTTTTCCCAAAATTCAGCACAGAAATTAGATGTTTCAGTCCTTTCTAGCTTATTACCTCACTTGTCATGGGCATATCCAGATTATTTTCTTAAAAAGAACCTCTTAAATAACAACTATTGCGTCTGTGGAGTCAAAGGTTGAAAATAACCCTTTATTAATTCTAACCCAGAATAGAAAGGCACGTACTTCGTGCCTTACAAAAACACCGAGCACTTTCGGTGGAATCCAAACGTTATAACATAAATCAATTCAAGTCTAAATAGAAAATTGCCGGATTAGCACGTTAAGTTACGGCTAACTTAGGTTGACTCAACAAACCCTAACAGGAGTGACGATTATCATAAAGGGACAAGGGGCGTACTAGCATAACAGCGAGATAAGCAACGAAACGTGCGCTGGCTAGCGAAAGCATGCTCTGAATAAAGTCAGAGATTCACCCGTTTAAATACTTACTTCACTTAACTTTGAATTTACATCGTGGTGAGAAAATGCGAGGGGAAGTTGAGGAGTTCGCGAATGATAACAAAAATTTGAATAAAATATTAGTTAACTAAAGGAAACCCTACAGCTTTTAAAGATTTTCAGATTTAATGTTGTTAATTGCTAAATAAGACTGAAACATAGAATAAGTATGATGATAAAGGTTTCAGAAATCACTCTTTGAGACCGTTAATTATTTAAATGTAAATTATTTCACTTTTCTGCTTTCTTCCTTAATGCATAAATTTTTCATAACCAAGCATAATGTCAAATTTGGTTTCCTTGTCTTTACAAATGTGGTCTAGAGGCAAAATACGGAATGCTAGTACGACCGGTATGAGAAGACAAGGTGTTTTAAATCTTTAAAGTATCAGTTTCGCTTAAAAAGAAGAAAAAAGAACTTCCTACGAAAGTAACTCAGAACCCACGACAAAGTAACTACTTAATTAGTATGATACGAGTACACATTTAAATTCAGAAAATGCGATTTTTTCCCATTGCATGTTTTTCTATTACACTCACAATAAGTATTACGCATCTAATAAATATTAAATCAAAGCTGCTTTAAAGCAATCTGCGTAATTTTGAAATAATGTGTATTAGAATGCAGTTAAATCACGATAAACATTTTACCAGCTACATATTACACTGGAAGTCTTATAAAGCCCAACAATTATCTTCGACCAATCTTCCTCTCTCAAGGCGCCGGTAATTAACTTTCCTTCAGCCATATTAAAGCTTAAAACACGAAACAAAATATTCATAAATAGGAAAAGTTAAAAGAAATATATTATTCATAAATAAGAAAAGTTTATTCAACTTTCAATCTAAAAATTCTTTCTTTAAAAAATATTTTTAAAAATTATTTTCTTTTTTATACACCTAAAGGAAGCTATTAAATTATTCCCTTTGATTTTTTCCATCTGGTCTCCAGCTAACTGACATTTTTTTAAACTGTTTGTTTAATATTTTTCATTGCGTATTTTTCATTTCATGATTAAAGTAGATGGCGTGTTAATTGGTTACATAAATTGTGATGAAATAATATCATGTGTAAAAAATATTATGATGATGAACTGTGCATTTAAAAATGATAAATTTTAATTATAAATCATAATTATAAACTATAATTAAATTAAATTTGAAATTATAATTTCATTATTTGAATCGTCATTCGTTTGCAAAATTTGAAGTTTGCTGAATTTGTCATTTCCATTACTTAGTAAAAATGTATTTATATTTCCTAACTAAAGATTAGCTATAATTTCTCAATTTATATTTTGAATATTAAATAAAAAACCCGAAAGTTTGTCAGACCTTTTAACAGGTTAATTCCTTTTAACAGGTATTAATTTTAAAGAGCTGAATAAGAATTTGTCATTTATTACCGCATTTTCTTTACTTATTACTGAAACAATAGGAATAATTGCTGCTAAAAATATATCTTCGATCATAATACTGTTAACAATACTATTAACTGAAATAAGTATTTGATACTAAAATTCTATATCTATAATAGTTGAAACCCCCATAACTAGCTCTAGTTGAATGGGACTTTGCTGAGCTTGACAACATCTATCGCCAAGGATAAGTAATTTTGAAAGTGAAAACATATTCTGCAGAGTAAAGTTTGGTTTCATTGTAGAAGCTGTACAGCCAATGGAATTAAATATGAATATGCTCTTACTTTTGAAGAAAACTATAAATAGAAACTTGTAAATTTCTTATCAGTTTATTTCAACTTATGTATTTTATGATTAGGATTTAGTGGTATTGAACTTGCGAAACTTGGTTTTTTGGATTATTAAAACTTTCATTCTCCTCTTTATTAATTAATTACAATAACTGAAATCTGTTAATGATTTATTATCATTATAATAACTGAACATCCTTGATTCATTGTTAGAATGAGCAATCCTGCATTTGCAGACTAAGTCTCATAAGGACCATATTTGGTAATTCTAGTCAAATTTGTGTTAAAGAATGATGACTATGCAAAAGCAAACTGATCGAACTAAATTTATTTTAAAAATAAGGAATAACCTAAGATAACTTTCCAAAATTTAATAGAATAAAACACGAAAAACGTTTAAAACTTATACAAGCATTAAAAATTCATTATCATTAAAATGTAGAAAAATACAACGGAATATTTTCCTACATTTTGAAACGTTTTTAACTGAATGACAAACATCCAAAATGAAACCATCTTTGATGAGATTTTCGAAATTGAGTAATGTAATTTTAAGACAAAGGAGGAAATGTAAATGCAATATTTCCCAACTGTCGTCTGAATTTTGTAAGGGAAGTTTATAGATTCACTTTGCGGACTCAGATTGTCAATAAAAGTCAATTTATATGCAAACGAAATTAGAAGAAACCAGTGAGTTGAAAGCCATAAATACAAAAGCGCCGTACTCTTTTCTATCTTAAGCGTTAAATCATTTTTTATAACAGGCATACAAAAGTGAAAAACATATGGTAAGCTAGAAAATTACAAACATCAAATTTTTCACAATTAATAATTTTGAAGGGGTATTTTTATTGCATTCGGAATGTGTAAATCTTCTCTTATCTGTAAATAACACCTAATTAATTCATTGATTACTTCCATATTTCTCATACAGAATATAGTAGTTTAAGGAACATAACTCAATAGAATTAAAAAATTGAAAATAAAAATTTTTTTAGGGAGGTAGTAGATTGGATTTAAACCTGTTTATCATAATTGTACTTGTTTATCATAATTGAGATATAAAATTAAAACTTTTATTAATTTTTTATCCTGATGCACATGCTACACTGTATATATACTTTCAAAGATTTCTGTAGGTTGATTTAAAGTCTTAATCACAAATATTCATAATAAATCTTAAAATATGTGGCTCTAGAGTAGAATTGTGTGCCCCTTCGATTGGCGACAAATTTTGTTCAATTTTGGCGATGAAACCCCGTTTCTGGTTACCATGATAGTTTAAACTTGATCTCAGCTTCCTGATTTTTTTAAGTGAAAATAGATCGATGTGTACATGGACAAAGTCAGGGAAATGCGGAATGCCTAGTTTGTGCAATCCTCTGATTTGTTTTAAGTCAAAATAGATAGATGTCTACATGGGCACCGAGTTTGTGCAATTCTTTGACTTCTTATTTTGGTTTTGTGTAGAGACTATCTCGAAATTCAGTCTTCCTGGCATCGATCTTGGCGTCAAAAAAGAATCGCCAAACAAACAAGTGGTACTCAAATGTAAACTTTTACCAAATGTTTATTTCGTTTAAATGAATGAACTGGTATGTATCTTTATTTCTTTCTCCGTAAGTAATTTTAGTTCGGAATTGTAAGGGAAACTTGCCATAAAAACTAAAATAGCTTACCGTTACATCTGGAGGAGAATGAACTCCACAGTGCTGCTTGAAGTAGTCTCTGATTGCCCCTCTGGCTGCAGCCATAAGGACATCGTTCACACTGCAGTGCGTAACCTGGCGAATTCTGTCCACCGTAGCGAAACGAATACCTGAAGACCAACCAATGTTTCTTTTGCCAGACAGAGGTTGCCGGTGAGAGATTGGGTTGTAATCTCTTGGCGTGCACAACCACGTAATTAAAGTTAAAGGAGCTACCACAGCAGCCCGTAAAACATTGAGCGGAAAAGTGGTTCCACCAATTCGAGGCTTCAGTCTCAACATCTGCGGATGGTCAGCTAAGAAGTTACTGAGGATTTTAATGAGGGTGATACCATCACTGAGAGCATGATGAACGCGAACGATGAGAACTGTGTCTCTAGCATAACCATAGTTTTTCACCATTCTGACCTCCCAGAGAGGTCTGTTAGGAGCAAGTGGATGACTCATGAGTGATGAGATTAAATCACGTAGTTGATGTCGTGTCCTCACACGTCGTGCTTCTTCAAAGACGTGTTTCTCTATGTCGAACTCGCTATCATCGACCCAACAATACCCAGCGGAGACGGACACAACTTTTTGAGTGAATCGTGCAAACGCTCGCTCACCGTTTTCGGTAGTTTTATCGATGACTCGACTCTGCAGAATCTCTCTTGTAGTCCTGACATCCAACCCACGCTCTACGAAGAAAAGGCAATGAGCCACGTATCGGTTGAAATGAGAATCATGCAACCAGAAGGCATCCGTAGCTGACAAAAGCCCAGTGCAACCTGCAAAACCATAACCCATGCGACTGGCGCAACAGGCAGCTACTGCTATTCGAATCATACCCACAACTACTACCGCGACGGTGAGAACTGCGAAAACAGGGAGTCCAAATGCGAGTCCGCCCACAACAAATGCTGTGGATAAAATAACGGTGGGAACAATGCTACGTTCAGTAGGATGGTGAATCTTTTTAACTGGAACATTTTTCATGTATTTAGGTACAATCACTGGACTTTCTAAGGCTGTTCGTTCAGTTGGCGACTCTCTTTCATCTTCTGCATCACTCATTTCCATGTTTTCCATTTTAGCAAGACGTTTAACTTTTTAATCTGAGATCTAAGTTTCTTTAATCAACAGGAAATACCGAAACTTACAACCTTTACTTATAGTTGTAATCGAAAATAAATGTGACATTTCAAAAATATTTTGTCACTTGAATAATATAGTTTTTGTATCATATTCTTAAAGCACAATCAATAGATTTCCCAATTACATATAAATCATCAAGTTTCAAATTATATTTTGTATCAAATGTGCATTTCATGGTATCTCTGAGTATACATTTCATACTTATCTGTTATATTCTTAAATAAATCAATCTTTAACACAATGTAAGCAGCAGCATCGCATTAACACAGCAACAGATCAGCAATAAAGTTTCTTCTCTGTAAGAGTAACAGAAAAACTTTCGAGCTTATACTTGAGTAAATGGATTCAACAAATATCTCTGTAACATTAGATCTTCATTGATGCTTCACAGCACAGAGTGATCAAGATTGGGAGATAGTCTTCTAAACACAACATCTAGTTGCCATGGCGACAGGTGCTTCGTCTAAAGCTTTCCCATCGATTTCCTGGAAACCTGGAAAACGAGAAAAGGACATTATTACTATTCTGTTATATGATAAAAGTGAGTCCACGTGGACTCTATATATTTTCATTCGGTAAGAAAATGCTTTTTTTTTTTTTTTTTTTTTTTAGTCCAAAGGGATTTGAATCCCGAAGGACTATTAGTTTCGTTTTGGCATTTTGCGTCGGACGGATAAATGTCGGTTCACTTTTCAAACTGTTGCCATAAAATGTTAGAGTCCTGCATTATATTTGAAGAAATTAAACAATGAAAATCTGCGTAAATGTATGTATGTTTCTCACATTGTCATAAAATAACGGTACATAGAGTCATCGAATTTTGAATAACGTAATCCTCCAACGAATATGAGCATGTGGAAGACCAAATTTGAAATTTGAAATTTGTTTTATGATCGATTTCCTATTTTTTAAAACTTTGACGAATTTTTGATTAACAAACTCAAGGATTTCAAAGCGAGCAATGGCAACGTTGTGCAGAAAAAACATTTTTATCTCCAGCGCGTGAGTCTCTGTATCGGAAATTCTAAAGATATGCTCGTTTTAAAACTATTTTGCGTATTGCTGTTGCACTGGATCTTATGGTTTAAGTGCGAGGAACATGATATTTAATAAAGAAAGGTAACACACAAAATGTTAAAAAACGCCCCTTTGGACGTAATTTAAAACCTGAAACATTTCAGATTTTTTTTTTTTTGGCTTTCTTCTTTGAACTTTTTTAATACCTGAAAGTGAACAAAATTAAATTGTTATTGAAGAAGGTATCAGGTAGTTGAAAAACTATAAATTTTCATTTTTATGGTAAATTATCCATCTTTTTATATCACCACAGTTTTGATGTATAATGCAGTACGCTGTTTAAAGATACTGTGGTAGATTATCTAGTCAATTTAATTAATAGAAAGTACGTAAAAGCTTTCTATCAGAAGATGAATAATATCGGAAAGAACTGGTTAAGAGGAACTGGCATCTATTCATGTTGCGTACTGGAAATCAAATAAGCCAGGCCGTATATTAGATGCAAAATTCGGAAAAATTACCAGCATTTAGAGATTTTAGCCACTTAGCAACTCAATTTTTTTCCGTAATGTAGTTATTTCTAAGCAATAGCTTTTATGAAGTAGATCGGTTTAAAAGTAAAAAAAGGAAGTAGTATCAGATGCATAGACTGTGGAAAAATACGTGTTATATTACAAATATATAAAATAATAATATATGATATTATTAGTAATTTTGCATTAATTTTATATCATTTATTCCATATGCTTGTGTTCTTTAATATGTAGTTTATACTGCAAAAATCAAATAATAAGAAAAATAACTTTTATAAACATGCTTTATTAAAGTCAGTCTCAATTTCTCTTTTCTTCTATACACAAACAGAGTCCAAAAAAGAATCTCCTAAAACCTTAATAATGTTTTCCTTCCAGTAGATTTATCACTCTTACGATATTATTTATCACATAAAATTAGGCTTCGAATTATTTGATAAAGAGATAGAGTCATTAGTGTTTTTGATGCTGTAGATGTGAAAAATGTGCAGTCATCGCCTCGAATACGCCTCGAGCATGCTACCGTTACGCCACGAAGGCATGCAGAAAGAAGAGAGAAAATACAGTCTTTTGCAAAAAAATTCGAAGCACAAAGAAGGACTTTTGCGATAGTGACGAAATTTGGTATGCAAAAACATCTTGATCGAACATGCAAATGATCAAAGTTTCAAGGCAAATGAACATAAATTGCGATCACAGCGTGCAATTTGCAAAGTAAAAACCAGTAACATAGGCGGAAAATTTATCTTTTTCGTTGCTGCCATTGTAATTCCGATATCGAAGACCTTACAGACAACTAAACAACTCGAACATATTCTTGTTCTCTTTGCAGAGGTTAAAGATTAGGCTAGTTTAAAGATAAGTGGTTATAATCTTAGGTCTATAATTTAGTAAACTATGATCTATCAACAAACCATCTTCTCAAAATTTAATAGGTTTTCGAAAAATGCACATATACTACGTCATTCATAATTTTGTGAAACATTTTTTAAATTCTTAAAAAATAAACCATAGAACCGCCACTAAATTTTATCATACCGAAACACAGGAAAATTCACAAAGTTTTGTATGTGTTTCACAAAGACCAAAAATACCTGCCTTGCATTATTCACGCTTTTTCCTACCAAGATATATGTTTCGTAAGAATGAGAATATTTAATATCCCTTAAACGGGTTGAGTATTGAAGTATACATAAATTACGTTACAATTCGTTTTGCGATAGTTGTGGTGTTATAGTTGTGGTCTTGGCGATTAGAAAGAAATGGAGGATTCGCTGACAAATTCTTACAAGAAAAAGGCACCTGGAATTAAATCCACGATTTGCGGCTGCTACAATATTCAACGCATCATATTTTTGTCTTGGGCATGCTATCCACGATAACGGCAAATTTTGTTGAGATATTCTCCTTTGCGAGAAATTTTGCATGAGATACTCTTGCAAATGATTTCGATAATAGTCTTCGTGGTAGTGATCTAAACAATATTTTTTTGAAATAGGTAATTATTGCTGTTTTCATTCCACTTCCCAGGGCTTATAAATAAATCCTCCCAATGATTTTATAATGATTACCTTGACAGCAAAGTAAATTAATAAAACTTTTTTTCTTACAAAATTCTATTTTGCCTCAATTTTGGGGGTTATTCACTAATGAATTCACTAATGAATAACAATGAGACAAGCCTTAAGGCTCAATGTTTTTCAGAACTTCGAATCTCATTCAAAGATTTTTTATATAACTCTAAATCTATGATAAAGAGATATGCAAAGTAATTTTTATGGTAGAAAGGAACAAATATATCACTGCACGAAATCCATTTGCAAATAATACTACAATTGAATATGTTTTTGCTTGTGTCTAGAGGTTTCCTCTTGATCATTTTCTCTTCTTCCTTAGATAAATTATCTAAAACAATCCCTTAACATATTTTCATTTCAACAAATGCCTTTTTATGGACAACTTTACTGCTAATAAGCACATCTCAGAAGACATACTTATGTTAGGAAAAACAACTGGTGAGTGGTACTGCTTCTGTAAAATTTTTTATAACTGAACTGAGTTTCCAGTTGTTGATCCCTTAAGGGCTTTTGAATTGAAAAGAATATTGAGCGCAACGATAGTAACTTAGGTTTTATGGAGTGCTAGAATATAATGCAACTCAAGATGAAATTCGTTTCGAGTTAACATTGTTCATAAAAATATTGCTCGAAGTAACGTCAAACAAGAATCTTCTTCTTTCAGACGTGTTTCTTTTTTCTTTTACTTTTCAGTTGCACAAGCCGATTACTAAGACTGAAAATTCTTTTTCAAGACCTTTAATCTTTTATAATTCATTGGGATGGAATTAAAAGTTTCTTATTTGTTTTAAAAGTGCATTCACTTGATAAATTATGTTGCCAATCTCTTTGTATTTTTTTAATTCTCTTCGCACTTTTAGATAAACTATGATTACCGGAAGCTGTGTTATGTGTATTTTCAAATGTTTCAAAACTTAATTGCGATTGAAGTATATAATTGGCTTTCAGATACAAACTAGGTGTACTCACACTGAAATCGCGTTGGTTGAATTCCGGTAAAAAGTATGTCAAAATCCCGAATATAAAGGTCTAATATGAATTTTTATAATCCCAATAATGCCATTACTATATCTCTGAAAGGAAAGAGATATAAATTTCCATCTATCAGTTTATATCCTCTTGAGAAACTGAACTGCATTTGACGTAAACCAAATGAATGCAAATATCAAGTCATTTGCCATAGTACTCTTCTGTAGATATACATTTATAGTACATTCAAAGATAAAGTTTTCTTTTACCACAGTATTTTGGAAACAGTATGCATCATTTTTATAGCGGGGATTTCTATAAAGATAAATTAACTAAAATTCGAAAGCATTGTAACGCAGTTATTTAAAATTGCTTGGTACAAGGATCTCATTTTATAACTGTTGTATAAAATAGCCTTCATGTCATAGATTGGAATTTTCTCCCTTACACAAATGTATTGATTAAACATAGAAGGATGTAGCAACAGAAGTTTCAATAACACTAAGTTTACTGGAATACCAACTCACAATTTATAAGCTTAGGCATTCATATTTTGTTTCATTATTTGGTTTAGAGAAATGCTAGATCCTCCTGACGATTTCCTTACCTTTACTCATTCACAATTCTCGTATTCAGCTTCATAAATCGTTCCCTCACAATACTAATATTAAGCTTGCATATGATTTGCATTATTAATCTTAAAATCTGAATATTGGATCCTTTGAGTCCGCCAAGTAATTTAGAGAGTCATTCGCGAGTGTTCGTTTCTATATTAATTGAACTGCTTATTCAGTCAAAGCATGCGGGATCTATCATTCGTTAAAATCTTCCTAAACAGTAAGACCTTCTTCGCTCATTAGGACAAAATGTATGTTATTGCAATTCAAGTATGGTCGGAATAAATTTCTCGACTATATTATATACTACTCAACGGTCAATGGCCTTTATTTCCAGATCAGAAATGTATTTTCATAGCTCCATTAAGTTGAACTTCTATCTTCCGCCCCTTTATACTGCAATAACTTATATTTCCAGAGTACAGAATATGAGTTACGATAAAATGCTTACGTTGCTTCGAAAACGTTTGATGAAGTCAAAATGAAACTTAATGTTATGGCAACTGCCACGTTAACTAAGTTGATGATTATATGAGAGTGTAGTGCTTTTTTTTTTCACCGTGCAATATTAGAATTTATAAAGATCTTATAAAAGTTTGCATGAACACAGATAATAATTTTCGCCGACAAATTCACCTTATCTAGAGGAATATTTAACTGCGGATTTTACAAAGGTCAGGCCCTAAACGGGAATCTTTAAGCTACTGGTAAGTGTAGGGGAAAATAAATCTCCTATTGGGTAAGCCAGTATACCGACAAAAGTATCAAAGTATCAAAAGATAATAATTTTGAGCACTGCTAAACTGATTTTCTAATTATATCGGATTTACTGATTTCCTTGTTTTACCTAATTTAAACGAATTTCCGGGCATCACTGGAATGCTCATGTTTACTTCATGAAATATCACAATCATATTAATTAATTCTTTTAGAGTTTTAATAAACTTCTATTTTGAGTTTAAAATTACTTAAGGGTAAAATACTGTTTATGGTTTTATTAACTTTATTTATTAATTGGCGCATATTTTCGACAATATTAAGGAAATTTAATTCTTGCTTTCAATTTATTTATGGTCGGGAAACATAATGTAAGATTTTAAACTATAAACTAAAATAAATTTATGTCAATATTTATTTAGTTTACTTAAACATGTGTTTTAAAGTTATTAGCTTTGTTGAAGCAGAAAACATTAAATATGTGCAATGTCCTAACCGAGATTCGATCTCCAAATCTCCCGACTTTTAGTCGGACATGCTTCCAATTATATGCGATAAGAAGGTGCAGAGACATTAAGTATTTTTTGGATGCAAGCAAGATGAAAAATTAGTAACCGCTTTCGCCGGGAATCGAGTCGCGGACCTCTCAAATACCGGCCCAGCGGGCAGAACCACTACACCACGAAGGCACTCTAGGAAAGCGGGAGAAATACCTTATATACTCCCCTTTTTAAAGGGCGACTGGGGTTGTTAGGGGACCCAATCGCCAAATCCTGGGTGTGGAGAAATCTCATCCAACACCCTTTTAGTTCGGACACCACTGTAGAGTCATTAGATTATTATTTGAAAGCAGGCAAGATGAAAATTGAGCAACCGCCTTCGCCGGGAATCCAACCACGGACCCCTGGACCGCCTCAGCGTGCAGAACCACTACATCATGAAGGCACGCTAGGAAAGCAGGAAAAATACCTTATAAAGGGAATAAATACCTTACAATCTCCTGTACTCAAAGAGTGAGATACAGGATCCAGTTGCTAAATATAGGTGGTGACGAATTATTTTCAACTACGTCTTAGTTCGGCGCCATTGTAGAAATAATTTCATTTTTTTTTAGGAAAGTAACGCGAGGAATAAGAAATGCCCTCTCCAAAACTTGACCTGGGACCTCTGGACTGCTATCCGCCGTGCACTATACAGGAATGCCGAATTACACTATAAAGGCAAGCGGTACAGAGAAAACAAAATCTGATATTGTCTTCCACTTAAAAGGCCACGGGTGAGAAGAGAATCCACTTGCCATATCCGCTAGTAACGAATTGTTGTCCAACGTCTTTTAATCCAGGCGTCACTGATAAATTATGTTGCAATAAAGTCATTAAGTGTTTTGAAGCAACAAACATGAAAAATGTGCAATGCCTTCGTCGAGTTTCGAACTCCTATACACATTCTGTTTAAAGTAGTTTAATTTTGTAACTTTAATACAAGCATATTTGTATGATTTAGACATATCTTTACAAAAAGCCGATGTATCAAGTTATTAAAAATATATAATAATAACGGCCTAGATTATGTGAGCCAAAATTAAAATTAGAAATTGAAAACAGGCTGCACTGTAATTTCTGATGATTCTTTATTAAAACAAGATCGAAGAAGGAAACAATAAAATAAAAGAAATTCAATAATATATCTAAGATTTGAGAAGAGCATATTGCCTACATGAACTACGACACATAGAAATCAATATTATAATTACGATGAAGAATACTGGCATAAATTTTAAGACGAGGAATATACCGTGGAAGCCCTAATCATTTCCTCTATTTCTACATAAATTGGAAAGTTAAGGAAGAGTTTTTATTTTCTAATGTCATAACCTCCAGCAACTTAATTTCTACTATTTGTGCCAGTTATAATAATTCCCATGAGAAGATACTATGACGTTTAAATATGAAAATGAATTAAGCCGTTTTACGTGAAATTAATGTAAATGAATATCATTAGTTGTTGAAATTTATCCATTGTATGACTATATGTAATAGGTTAAGATCATTCTACAAATTGCATAAATATAAAATTTATTTATTGGACTTGCACTGGTTTACAAATGATTACGGAAAACTGAAAAAAACTTTTAACAAAATTAACGATAATTTTACTAAATGCTTTCTTCTTAATTTTTCTAGTGCTTTTGTTAACGACAGAAATGATAGTCTTACTTAACTTACTCATTTTGCATAATTGCATAATTATGTTAAAAAATTTTTAATTAAAACTAGTCGTAATTTAAATAAAGACTGTCTATTGTTTAAAACTTATAGCACCAACGGCATTCATCTTGTTTATTTAAAATACAAGATCTTAACTTTCAGTTATTTAAAGACTTTTGAAATGGGACTGTAACTAGCGTTTCTATGCTTAACATTCCTTCTTTTGTATTACATTTACATTTGAAAAATGGTATGCATTTAACACAAACAAAAGTGTTTAAAATTATCTTCAACTATGCAGCTATCAAGTGCGGGATTCATTTACTCCAAGCATTGGCATTCTTTATTGGAAAACACAAAAGATTTTAAATTCCTAATTAACTGTTTCCGATAAAGCGCTGCTATTTCGGATTTCGCAATTAATAATTTAGATAACACGCATGCGCATTTGCACATCATTTAATTGTGACGCTTGCTAGAAAAATATTCTTTGGACAAATTCCTTGCGTGATATAATGCAATTGGTTTTCCTACTGAGGTAATTTAATCGCTCATTGTTTAAACAGAAATGTAATTTTTTTGACATTTTGTGTTTCATTCTGAAAGGAATAAGAATTTAACTGTAACCTTACTTGCTTTTGTGAAAGATCTTTTTACTTTCAAATTTTACAAGCTGATGAAAGTTCTAAATTTATTACTCTTAGTATTAGATCTACATTTATATTATGCATGGTCACAGATTACTATAAAACTGTTTAAGTCTTGGTTCAGCTTATCTATCATATTGGTAAATTATACGCTTTAATCAGAAATCGTATTCTAAAATTTTATGACACTGAAATACGCTATTTTAATGCACTGTTGCAAAGAAGGATATCTAACAAGGACTTCTCTTTGAAAATAGTCAAAGTCTTGATAAAATCTTCTACGTCTTCGCTAGACTTTCTTCTTATGATTAACGACAAATAATGTACACTGAAAGCCTATTTTGCTATTTCGAAACTTTATTAATTTAAATCATGAAACATAACAATTGGTTTAATATGAAAAATATTAATATATATATATATATATATTGCCTTGTTTGGGTTCCAATTTATTTTTGAATGATTTATTTATATATATATATGCATAAAACGAAATGATGAGCAAGTCATTATCATTTAATATGACAGGTATTTCTATGCAGTTGTTCTTCGTGAAGCTCATGAGAGACTATTATCTAGAAAATTCTGCTGGATAACGGAAATGTACAAATATTAATTACGCAGGGAAAGGATACCGTATTTATCTGCGAAAAAGAAGAAACCTTTCTAAAGAAAACTGTCTTATTCTAAAGAATATATATATATATATAAAATATTTTAATCGCGTTTGTCAGCTAACTGAGAAACATCTTCAGCGAAATATCTTTAGACTGCATTATTTTTAGTTAGCTAGAAAATAGTTTAAATTTTCGAATAGTTTCAAGAAAGCTTAGTTTGGAAAAGGGCTGAAATCTGAGCAATCGTAAAGAAATAACTCTACTCGTTTTAACAGAACATTAAGGAGGTAATGATGCAGACTTTTTTCTCGTGTATCATTTGAAAGCGTAAAGTGTGGGAGACAATCATTTAACTTAAAATTCAGTGCCAGCTCTCCACAAGCAGAATATTTTTGTTTTCAAACTACCGTTCATTAAATTAAGGGAGGGGCGAAATAAATGATTAAAAAACTGCATAAAAAATGAAAGCAGATAATATAACCAAACGAAACGACTGATAAGGATTTACAAGCAATGCCTACACAGAATATCGTTACAAATAGAGTTTAAACCCTTTCTCGTTTTAAAAGAACAAATATCTTAGTTATTACAGTCTATTTTCTTTCAATAAATAATTATGAAATGTGAGAATGAATACGGTAAATTAAAATTAAAAAGAGAAAAATTCAGTAAAAATGAACAAACTAGTTTTAAAGCATTAAAAAATAAAAAGGTAGAAACAAAAAATAAAAATAAGGATAAAAAATAAGTAGAGTTAATTTCATTATGCTTTATTTAAATATTGCTGAAGTATACAAAATCCATAACATTGATCTTTAGTTCCTCGACATAAATTTTAAAATGAAACTTTCAAGTACAGAATTGCATAAAATTTTAATGAATGGAAAAAGAAATGGAATTTTAGAAGATATTAATAAATTAAGAAGACGTTCAGATAAAATAAGACGCCAAAGAAGCATTAATTTAGAAATAAAACAACAAAAACCAGCGTTATATAAAAATTCAGCTTTATAATCACGTCATTCATTTGCGCTTTGGCAGCTGATGATACTTCGGTAAAATCAACGAAACTAGTCCTGTCAAAATTTGAAAATATAACGCTGATTTTTGTTGTTTGACTTCTAAATTAATAAAAAGACATTGTTGCATATAATTATTAACACCTAATTAATAATAACCAACTAACGAAGGAGTATAAGAAGTATGTATAATAATTCAAACAAATAATTTCCTCAAGCTTCAAAAATTTTCTTGTGACATACTGTTAAATAAAGTATCCCGTCTTCTGACGTACTGCGTCTTAGAAACCACTCATATATAACATAAATAATTTTAATTATTTTATTTCGAACCATTAATACCTAATTAATAATTACCAATTAAGGAAGGATTCATTTCCTTGTCAACTCCCGTATATCATCATTAAATTAAAAAAATTTCCAATATCTGAAGAACAAATATTATGAGGATTTTTATTCTCAGCTAATGTCCCATTTAAGAATACAAATAACATTTTGTATTACCATATTCTTGTTTCCGTCTAGAAGTAATATCTCTGGCGAATAATTTTCATCTATTAAGAGGAGGATGGAAAAGATCGATATCACCACGTCTCAATTTCGCGTAGATGGTTAGTTTGATAAAGCTGTTCTAATTTGAAAGCAGATGGGAGTCCCTCAATCTTAGGCTTCAGCTACTGAAAGCAATTTTCTTACTCTTAAGTTTTCTTTTACTTCTAGGACGACAACTATATATGTAACCGAATAAACCTTAAAAGAGTAAGATATTCCTACTCGAAAAAATTAACTTTAAGCAGTCTAATAATAAACGAGTACATGACTTACGTACGGGAGTTGACAAGGAAATGAAAAAATATATTTGTAATGATTATTATAATTAATTGTATAAGTAAATTAATTGAGAAAAAAGTTAATATAATTGTCTAATTTTGAGCTTAGTATGACTTAAGATATAGGCGGTACGACTTAGGATACTGATTGTTTAAGTCGTATTAAATTGGTGTTCATAAATTTTATTAATTTTATCCAAGAGACTGCATTGAATTTTATTGTAATAAATATCATCAACTACAAAAGATATTATTACCACACACAATTTTATTTGTTTTTAATAGGTTTTAGGATTCATAACTTTCCTTAGGGGAGCATACTTAAGCAAAATTACCCTAATACTTATGTAATCATTAACAGCATATGTAAAATAAATAAAAGTTAACTTTCAATAATGGATACTTTTTTGTTAGTCAATAACGTAATAATGTCAATAACGTAATAATGCTATTACAATACAGAGAAACAAATGTCTTATTCCATATAAACGAGCCCTGTTAGAAAATGTATTTTCAAATCTGTTTCGCCTTTGTGTGTGGCGTAACATTTTTTTAAAATTAGAATGCTTGATAATACATTAACGTAATAGGTTTTTTTAAAATTAGAATGCTTAATATTCGATCAACCTGTAAAATAGTTAAAAAGATTGTTAGCCGATTCGCTTACGATAAATATTCTGACTGTAGATATTCTTTATGTCCAGAATAAAATCAAGAGCCATTTTTAACATCTAAAACTTATTTAAAAACAGGGTGTCCAATATTCAGTCAATAAATCGAAGATTTATTAGTAATCTCGCTTCAATTAATCAATCTATCTGATTTTAAATATTCCATGTTGCTACGAAATGGAACCTAACTTTCTTGATAAATAAGGTGATTAGCGATGCCCACTGCCATATCGTAAGCCCTATGTCTGATTATCAGTGAAGAATTAATGTTTGTTAATGCATACTGTCTTTGCGGCATGGGAGAATATAGAATGATATCCAGCTAAGTCTTCTTAAAAAAATATTGAAAGTAGAAAAGGATGGTAACAGACCCTTGAATTCGTCTCTTGAAGTGCTTCCAATCAGCATTGAGATCTCCTATAAGGTATCCATGGCCCTGACCAGCGCGCTGTTCCTTTTGGCTGTGGTGAATTCATGGATCTTATCGGGATTATGTTCTTATCGAGAAGAATAGTAACAGCATCAACTGAAATCTATCTACTTTTTTATATCCAAAATACTATTAAAATTAGCCCGCTTAGTAGTCAGTCAATCTGTAAAGTAATAAGATATTTATCAATACCTGCTTTTATCTGTCATTATCTAAATTATCTGCTAAATTAAATTATCTGCTTTTATCTGTCAGTTAATTTTTTTATCTAATGGCGGGCACTTGTCTATTTAACATTAGCCACTCCTAAGACCAGAAATGGTGACCATTTTATTGTGGAGGCACCTAACAGGCGGCCACCATTGCCTCCTATGAAGAGACAGACAGTTACAACCATGCCTTCTCCGGGTTTCGAACCCGGACCCATCGGTGCCACTATATCGTCTGTGCGGTCATTTGTCTAAGATAATGAAACTGCTGTTCCAAAAGCACCTACAGATTTAGGAAACCAAATGATTGCATTTTCTGACAACCTAAAAAACAAGAAATTAAACTACTACCAGATCTACTGCTTTCATCTTCAAAGGTAAGGCTTAATTACATTAATCAACATGTTATATAGGATCGATCTTATGAAGTAAACATTTCGAAAAAAGACAAGGATATTATTTCAAACTTTAGTAGATATGCGCTAGGTCATCTATGACAGGTAGTAGAATTATTTTGTAAATGAAAATCTGATTTTATTTTAATATTTCAAGAATAAGAAGCGATTAATTCAAAAAATGTTTAAATCACAGATTTTGAAAAAGAAACCGAAGTCAGTAATAGCGACTGAAATGTTGCATGATGCACTCGAGCTTGCAAAACAAGCTTAAAAAGATAAATGAAAAAAGTGTTTATCATGTTATTTATGTTTCCACATAAACTAAACGAAATGAGTTTGGTGGTCAAGCTAAACACGCTTATCCTCCGAAATTTCAAGTTGGAAAGAGGGAACAAAATATGGCTAATTCCTTCGAAATAATCTTCAAATTTTTTATCACGTCCAAACACCCACTAGCTTGAGATTGGATTGACAGTTAACGGGGAGGGCAGCAATCAGCTTATTTTCTTGAAACGCTTTACTAAAGCCGAAGGAAGCCAAACAAGTCTTAAAGTACAAAATCCTTAAAGTAAAGTATCTTTACTTAAAAGACGTAGAGAAAAGTAGCATACACGAATCTGTTTTTGAGGAAGTGTCATCGTTATTCTCTTAATAAACGATGATTTTTCAGGATATTTCGCATTTCATATTAGTTATTTTTCCTGATAGAATAAAAACTGAAAAGCAAAGAATTTTATAATGTAGAGCCTTTTAACACAATCAGATATAATAATGATATTGAATTAATATTACAGGAATCTTAAAATTTTTGTAAAATGCATAATATGAGGGAAATAGCATGTGTATAAATTGTAACTTTTTAATCCAAATGCATTACTAAATTACGAAAGGATCAGCAAGGACTGTCATCGAGATATTTTTTCACTCACATTTTATTACCTAAAAGGCTGCTTAAAGTAAACTGTACTCGTTTAGTTAAAAACCTCCAGATTTCAATCACGTACAGAAAAATATTTGTTAGAAAGTACTCAGCAATGCGAGTATTTTTACATACTAAATCCCCCTTTATTTATTAATTTAGATTTACATTACTTATTTTTCATAAATAAATCAATAATTATCCTAATTAAATCTTATTACCAATAAAATATTCATAAATAATATAATCATCCATTCTGGGTTGATAAGTTGAAGTAAAAATCTTAAAACTTAGATCTTTCTCTTTTAAATGAGGCTCAATAATCTAAATTTCTCTTTTGTTCAAAATTAGTTTCTTTAATGTAATAAAATTCACAGATTGAAAAATGAACCATATTTTTAGAAATTCACGAGTGAATCTCAATTTTTTTCAAATTTGAAAATAATCGTAGATTTAAATTTATGACGGAAACGAATTTCTTAATTAAGTCATTTTTCGTAATATTATTGCCTAATATTTATAATATTGCAATATAATTGTCTGATTTTGAATAAATTGATTTAATTTAAAGAAAAGAACTTGAAGAAAGGTAGGAAAGTAATGTACAATCATTTTAATTATTTTCCCTATAAATTCAATAGAATTTAGAGTTACATTGCTTTGCATTTTGTTTAAAATATCGTACATTTCAACTGATTGTTGTTTGGTAACGAAATGAAAAGTGGTATGTTTAGTATGAATAGTAAGGTAAACTCAAGTAAGCAGTAAAACAGCAAACAAATTATATAATGATTAGGTTATATCGATGCAGGAACGTGAAAAATGCGCAATACCCTCGCCGGGCTCGAACTCTGGACCTTCCGATTACGCATCGAGCGCGCTTTTAGTTACACCACGCAGGCACACTAAGAAGCGGAAGGAAGTACGTTATTTACTCCGCGTTTTAAAGGGCGACTGGAGATTTTAGAAGATCCAATCGCCAAATCCTGGGCGTGGAGAATCCTCATCCAACACCCTTTTAGTTCGAGAGCCCCTTGCACAATCTTGTAGAAACTTTTTAATGTAGGGAAACTGAAGAAAGCCCCAATACCCTTCCTGGAATTCGAGCTCCGAAGCCCCCGAATACGCGTTGAATGTGCTTCTAGTAGCACGAAGGCATGCGGAAAGGAGGAAGAATGCCTTATAAAATATATGATCTTTTAAAAGTTGTGCCACATAAATTCTTTAAACTAGTAATGATACCGCTTGTAGTATTATTGCCCCAAGTCTTGGGTCCTGCGATTCATTGGAACGATCAGCCGCTCTTCTGAAGTTTCCCAAACACTTTTGGCCGTACCATTATTGAATGCATATTCAGGAAATGCTCACTTGGTAATAAAATTAAAAGTTGGAATTAAAGTAAATACAAGCAATAGATCTTACATGCTTGTGTGCAACTACGCTAATTGCACATAAACATTAAAAATGAACGGTTAGGTTAAATTTAAGCCTAAAAAATGCTTAAATAGCCTTACATTTAAACAAAACCGAATAGGGCAAAAGAAGACGGACTTCATCAGTTCCTTCGAAATTCGACAGTTCGAATGAAAACCCACACTATCTTTTTAACGTAACTTATATGTATTTTGAACTGGGCGTTTCTCATACGCATGCGACTCTTCTATAGTGCCAAATATAGTTACAATGGTTAAATACTGGTAGTTCAAGGCGGGTTTCGACCCAGACGGAGGAGGCTGACTACTTAGTTAGTTTCCGTACTTTTTCCGATATGTAATATGGTTACAAGCCAGTTTCCCTTAGAAAGCCTTCGTTTGCTTAGAAGGATATCCACCAAAGAAAAGGAAACCTTCCCTTTTCTTAGAAGCCCTTGTGTGATTTGCCTTATTCAAAAAAGCCTAATCACTTTTTGAGGTAATTAGCTGTGCATTTTCTATCAATTAAATTTCTAATTAATAGGTATTTGCATGTTAAGTACCAAGATTGCAGGACAATTTTCCAAAATGTGGAATTTTCTTTGACTGTGATATGTATTTTATTCTATTAAAGATATTACCTTATTTGACAAGAACATTTTAAGTAGAGCTGTAACTGCTGTTAATTGTATTTCTGCAAGTGATGTACCATTTCATTTGAACTGAAATGCAACAGTTTGGGATTTAATACATTATTAAAGGAAATACGAAGGCTAAATAGATTTTAAATCTTCCTAATTCATCAAACATTTATCAAGAGTGAAGCAATGTGGGAGCTAAGCTTACTTCAAAATTAAAAATAAAAGATATCTAAAATGCGGATAACATAAAAATGAAGGCAGAAGACTATATCGCTTCAGAAGGCATAAGACGATGAGAGTATTCAAATAACTGTTTGCATTTTAAAAGACTCTTGGGACTCATGCATAGAGAACTTGACATTCTGTTTTCGGTGAGATGTGAAATGTGGAAAGTCTCATTTTAGGAAACGACGACGCTTCAGAGAGCATTGAAGAAGTTAGGAATTTAAAATTCTCCCTTCTTTCAAAACGACTGACATTTATTTGAGTAAATTTTGAACAACTATTTTGTCGCACCTTTGACTGCATCCGCATGTCTTGATTCAGTCAGAGTTATGCGGAGCTTATCCGTCTGAAAATGTCGTGAGGGCAGAATATTGATAGTAGGGATATTATATAAACACCCATGGAAAAAAATTTCTATTTTGTTTAAAGTTATCTAGATAAGCTTATATTTGCACATAGAGCTTTCTGCAGCTGAAATTTATTTTAAGCCTTTGCACTCGGGGCCTTTTTTGGGCGGCGCACCAACAACTAGAGACGTTTCGCAGTCTTTTTGACGCATTTCTTACCAGTAACTTAAAATCGTTACACCCACAAATTAATGTATAATTTTTTTAATATTTTAACATTTTATATATCTTTACACCTTTATAAATATAATTTTTTAAATATTAGTCTCTGTAATTTTTCTGTGTATGATATTTCACGTAACAATTCCCATGATGCATGCCCGGATTGTCGGGGAAAATATTACAATAATATGTCGTTTTATGCCTTTTTCCGGGTTCATTTCTCTGAGAACAGACTTTATGATAGATAAGAAGAGATAAGATTTCAGATCAGAAAATCTATCTCCATTTAAAGATTTAAAGAGGCATCATTTTACACTTCATAAGATTATACAGAAACAGCACAGGAACCCGCTTCGAAGAAACTAAACGTAAGCAGTTATTGAAGAGCATCGAGTTTCCGTGTCAAACTAAGTGGTGAGCGAGAGTCACCTTTCGAGTTGTGGCATCAGATCACATGGTGAGTGAGAGTCACTTATCGAGTAGCAGCATCAAATCACATGGCGAATGAGAGTCACCTCTTGTGTGCAAAGGGTTAAATCATCCGCTTGCCGTTAGAAACCTTGGCTAATAAATCGAATTAAAGATCAATAAATTTTTGTTTCTCTATTTAACAACACGAAGGCTCAAGAATTCTGAAAGGTATTTTTCTACGTTTAATTCTTCAATAAAATTACGTTTTGCTATATGAGCTATTCAACAGCTGAAGCAAAGCGGAAAGAATAAAAAAATAGTTGTTTGCTCTGACGATACCGATACGGCATACACCGATCAGCTGTGTATGCCGTATCGGTTACTTGACGATAACCGATACGGCATACACAGCTGATCTATGTGCGAGATCTCAGCGTGGCATATGCAGCTGATACAGTTAATTTATGAAAACATAGTGGAAGCATACAGTCATGATAGCATTACTTGCCCATTTACATATACTTTAATTGAAGTAACATCATATGGGAACTCTTTGCTTATTTAAGACAGATCGTGATGGAGATCATCATGAAATTTGTTAACTGCTTCCTCGAGATCACCAATGGAGAATTGTAGGACTACTAATTCTCCAAGCAGCTTAAACAAGGAGCTTGTAGAGCTGAAATTCTGCTTTACATTTTTGTATAATAATTAGCACTAAATTAATGTTTAAGTACTAGAAGCAAAATTATTTTTGGAATCCACATACTACTGCGAACAATTGAAGTAAAATCATAACAATCCTTTTCTTTTTGAACTCGAACTTTCTTCTCTGAGTTCTATATAAAATAAATCATCTCCCTTTTAAAAGGAAGATTAAACTCAAATTTATAACAGACATGTAAGAAATTTTAAATACGTTAAGCATTGCATAAGAGTTTTGTATAATACCTAATTATAAATAAATAAATATTCAAATTAATAATAAAAATATTTTCGCGACTCGCATACTTCTGCAGAAAATTCAAACAAAGTGACTCTAACACTTTTCTTCATGTAGAGAAAGTGAACTAAACTTTAAATAAAACATTATATGAAGACATACTGTTTTGAAAATACAAGGCTTTTAGAATTCTACGTATCCGTAAATAATGGTCATGTTGTTCCAGAAGGCAAGACACTTGACAACAATAGCCATTGCCTATTGATCAATTGACTATCTTCTCCCCGGGAATGTTGCTCAGTGTACACTACAGGAGTGACTAGTTTGACTCCTGCGAGAAGGAGAAGAACTCGTTCCAGTTTTTTTTTTTTTTTTTGGAGAACACACCGAGAGAATTGTAGGTTCGAAGGTCTTTCACTCCTCTTCCTTTCTCATCAAACCTCATTAGGAGACTTTTGGCTTTCTTAATATTTAAATGCCCCCATGCCACACAAACGCTATACATCTCAAGCAATACAAACATCATAGCCTTCTCCTGGGTTCAAACTTAGACCCACCGATACGGCAGCCAGCAGCCCTAACCACGATATCAAAAATGTTGGCGTATTTTGACCGTGACTCAGCAGAGGTAAAAAGTACTTTTATCACAGCCATACCTGTAAGCACCAACATTAAACAAGGAAAACAATGAACTATTTTGTCTGTGTTACACTTATCTGAAAACCAATGCTGAACCAGAATGTTCCACTAGATAAAAAATAGGAGAAAGGAGAAATCCGAATCACATTGTATATTACATGCAAGTTTACATGAAAATAGTACATGAAAATTGAAAATTCAGATTTCAAGGTTAAAAAAAGTGTTAAATGTTTGTTTACTATTCAAGACAGAAGAAGGAGAAGAAGACAGTATAACTTCGGATCTAACACAAATCTGAGCAGCCATGTAACTTTGTATCCCTTGAGGAGATATTCCGATGATTGAAAAACATCTCCTGTGTGTATTTGCTAAATTTGACTTTTCGTTCCGTGTTCAGATTTTATGTTCGGCGGAATAATCTGAAATTTTATTTTGGTGTGCTGCATGTTTTTTTATGTGGGAATATCGCCTTTGAACTAAATTTAAAAACATGGAGATCTACGCAGTTTTAATATTCGGGATAAATATTTATTTACTAAATATTTTTCTCCTTCATAGGAATCAAAATCTCTTTTTTTTTTTTTTTTTTTTTTGCTTCACAAATCTGATATGAAAGGACTCTTGTGCAATATTTTTACTATAAAAACAGCTGAAAATTGAAATTTAAAGTTTTCGCTTATGTTTTATAATAAAATGATATAGGATGCAGATTCAGTTGGTTTGAATTCATGTTTGAATTCTTACTTCACTTTGGTATACTTTAATTTGATTTAATTTCAAATGATATCTTTTAACGTTAGGCAAATCTGATAAGCAGTTTGATATTTTGTAAACAAATATATCATAAGCTCAAAATTTAAGTGCAGTATTCACTAACAGCTTAGTTATGGACGAATATATATTAACATCAACTATTTTTACTTTTATAGGAAAGCAAAACAGAATTCGTCATAACCCCACAGAACTCAGTTCATTAGGTGATCTGCCTTTCAGCCCTCAGTTCAGAATATTTTCAGATATCTTTCCAAAAGAAAAAAAAATCGCGCTCAGATTAAATTGATAAAATTTTCATCAAAATTTCCTACAACTCCTGGTAGCTTTTTTTTTTCAATGTATACTTCAATGATATTCTATCAATGAACATATTTCCTAGAGCCTTTAAAATAAACAATGCTATATTCTTTTGTCAAGAAAAACAAGGAGCATACAGATCCAAATACAGCCCGTCTTTTATGCCTTTTATGTGCTTTAGAGAAGATCTATGAAAAATGTTTAGTAAATAAGTTCAAATATCGATATAGAAAACAAACGTTTTCAACCCATTTCATTATGGTATCAGAACCGATCGATTAACACCTCATGCACTGGCGAATATTCATTCAACTTTCACAGTCAACAGACAATAATCTTCACCGCCCAACCATCCTTACACTTGACCTTAAAAGTTCCTTCGATATTCTCTTGTTGGCCAGTCGTTAGACAAGCACTTTGATAAGCTGAATGCCTTATTAACATCTGTAAGACTCTACGTAGCTACTTATTAAAAAGCGAACTTAAGGTCTCTCAAACAGAGGAATAATGAGAAAGCCACAGGTCAGAGACTACCTAAGAGGTTTATGTGCAGGTTTAGGTCTTTGGAATCTCACATTCAACAAAGTTTTTAACTGTCCCTGGTCCTTACGAACTATTTGCATATTCAGATTATGTTGCTTTCATCATCAAGGGCAACATAAGTAAAGAAAGTAAACAACGGGGAACTTATATTTGCAATATCTTCGCCAAACAATGCATTAGAATTAAACTTATAATACCAGAAGCCGAATCCTCCTGATCCCGCCAAAGGGCAAAAATATATTTAAAAAATCTTATATATTTAATGGACGTAACAGCAAATTCTCGAGTGAATTTTAAATCTTGGCTCAACATAAGATGAAAACCTTTCTTCGCTATCTCACATTGCACATTTAAGAACTAAATTACAGTCAATAACCAATAAAATGAGACAATTTGAAGGTGCCAAATGGGGTAGATATTTGGATCTGTAAACCTTTTATTATTATGCCGCGGCTATTTGAGCAAATTATGAGCGACTAAAATTTAAAAAAACATTTCTAACAGTACGACGTCCCTGGTGGGCCATATCACGGTGGAACGGCTCAAAATGAATATTTCCATTGAAACCTGAAAACCGAAATGTTTCTAATTTGAGAACAACGTTTCTTTTTGTTGTTGTTCTCCCATATACAGATTTACGATGAAAACATAATTACTGTATTTTATTTCAGCTGCCAGATATAGATTTGTTATGATTATAACTTCAAGTTATAAATCAACTCCGGAATCATTTAATCAATATTTTTTATTTTATTTTAATAATGTGACTATTTCCAGAAAATGTTTTTCATTTTCATTAAAATTAGTTTTGAAGTACATATGTTTAATTCTTTAGTTAGAATATGTCTTTAATAATTGATCGATGTAAAACACAATAATGGATATTATCGATCTTTAGAATACTCATTCTACACTGTTGATTTTTACGAAAAGTTTCTTTTGAAGCATTTTCTCATTCGTCGTTTTTTATTTCAAATAACTGAAGACTACCTGAAATACTTATAATTCATGAATAAAAAACGTACAGTTTTGAATTTAGTTGAAAACTACAAGACTTTATTGATTTAAATATTTACCAATATTATTCGCGCGTTTACGAAAGAATTCATTCGTAAACTGAATACGTTAAACCTAATCTTTTAATATTACTGACGACAGTTCTTGCTATTGAATTTTACGGGATGTTAGCACCGTATCTTTATCCTTACAAAAATAAAGCTCTCTAGAGAATTCCTTTTTCAAAAGAACGGAGAGGGAAAAAATTCATTGCTTAAGAAGAATTTTGTTTTAATGTTAAAAACTGAACATCAAGCGATTATTTTTGAGGTTTCAGATATAAGGCATCAAACTCTTTTTTCAATGCATTTTTTACCATATAAGGTGAAATTTCAGGAAAGAGATCCCTCTTCAGGTCTTGACAAAGCTTGTCCAGAAATTCTAATTACTTTTGTTTATATATTTCTGTTTTCACTTTTGGTTTTATATTTCAATATATTCTGCATTTAATTAATAACGTATCTTAGTCTTCGTAGCTATTGCAGTTTTCCTAGCAATTTGCCTTTCATATTTATTGTTGCCATATTATAGATAATGAATAAAAAACAAGCGAATGTATTTGGGATGGAAACGAAATTAAGAAGGCATTTCTCAGTTTTCCAAATTAAGGTCTTTATGCATTTTTGTTCCTAAATTTTTTTTATTTAGAAACTCCTTTCCTTACAGTCATTTAACATTCATTTTACATTTCATATGCTGATAAAATAAAACCAAGCACTGCTACAGTGAAAGAGTACAACTTGTTTTCTGTCAACTTTATTTATCACCAATATTTGCTTTTGGCCAAAATGAATATTTACTTATTTAAATGAATAAACCTGCAACAGGTTTGTGCTAACATTGTACCCACAAATTTTCAAAAGCTTTTTGTCTTTTCATTTTATTATTTTATTATTTTAATGCATCTTTTTAAATATTTCTTTGTTTATTTTTAGTCACAGAAATGGGTCACTTAATAGACTGAACAGCGACAATGAATCATCAACCGAATCAAGAAAGGAACTCACTAATTATTTAAATGACTGTAAGGAAAGGAGTTTCTAAATAAAAAAAATTTAGGAACAAAAATGCATAAAGACCTTAATTTGGAAAACTGAGAAATGCCTTCTTAATTTCGTTTCCATCCCAAATACATTCGCTTGTTTTTTATTCATTATCTATAATATGGCAACAATAAATATGAAAGGCAAATTGCTAGGAAAACTGCAATAGCTACGAAGACTAAGATACGTTATTAATTAAATGCAGAATATATTGAAATATAAAACCAAAAGTGAAAACAAAAATATATAAACAAAAGTAATTAGAATTTCTGGACAAGCTTTGTCAAGACCTGAAGAGGGATCTCTTTCCTGAAATTTCACCTTATATGGTAAAAAATGCATTGAAAAAAGAGTTTGATGCCTTATATCTGAAACCTCAAAAATAATCGCTTGATGTTGTCAAAAAAAGCCACCCTTAATTTATATAAGCGATATATTTCTTTAAATGTAGTAAAGCGGATAAAATAATAAAGTAAAATTTTGGATTCGATATTTTGATTGAAATAAATGTTTTTGTTAGTGAATTAGGGAGTTATTATTCTTAGAGGTAATTCTAGTATATCAGTCAATAACCGTTTTCATATACTAAACTATCAATTAAAAAACTTCAAACTTTAGACTTTCAAACTCTGTTAAAATTTAATGTAGGCGGGGATTAATGATCGTTTTAGGCAAAAATTATTAATCATTTTCATACGATGTCATTTAACATTTCCATAAAAAATAGGAAACATTCCAAGTTGTTGTTAATTTCATCACCTACGACTGCATTATTTGAAAAAATATATAGCATCCATACTCAACCCGCAGCCCATGGGCTGCATATGAACATGGGTAGCCCATAAGAACATTTATGTGCGGTCGAAAGCGGAAGTTATTTAAAACTCTCGCAAACAAAAGTTTGTTCTGCAGAAAACTACACTATAGTTTCAAGTTATTTAGCTGCCTTATCCGAAGAATTGAAGAACAGGTTTTAATATTTCAGAAATATTCAGAATCGTCTTCTGCTTGTAGAAACTCCTTGATACGCACAGACAGTAGTTACTACAAAACCATAAATTAGCTACATTGAGCATGATTATGCAATGCGACTTGACAAACTCGTGGAGTTAAAAAAAGATACGGATCTGCAGGTTCTGTTTTTGAAGAGAACAGAATGATGAATTTTAGAAATGTAAGACTGTTCAAAAGCGTGATCATGATTTTTGTATGAATATATCTTTGCGAATCATTCTATTATAAAATGAAAAAAAGAAGTCTGCAGTAATTACAAGCCTGATTTGTAAAAAACAAATTAATTTCTAAATAAGCACTTATATACACTAGTTTATTTTATTTTCCAAAACTATGCAGTTCACCTATTATGGCAAGCATATGTACCTGGCCGGAAGAAAAAGGAAATATTGAATTTGGGATTATGAAATCCCAAATGCAATATATAATATTGAGATTTGGATTCAATATATAATATTGAGAAATATTGAGATTTGGAATTGATCTCAATATTTTTCAAACGGGTTTCTTCGGGTCTTAATGTTCTTCCCTCTACTTACAAAATAATCATGCCATAAGCTGCGCACTTATACTGTACACTAATACATCTGTGTGGATACATAATTCATCAGCATGGCCTATGAGGGCAGTCACATAGCAGTAATTTGCCACCCGGCAGATTTCGACCTTGATACGGAACTATAAGCCGCATCATCTGAGTCACATGCGGCTTATACCCATGGATCAAAGGAAGACCAAGGTACAAGCTGTGGCTATTCTGTGAGACGAGTAGTATTGTATTTACCTTAATACATCAAGCAGATTAAATTCTGTCAATGCAGGCTGAGCTTACAGCACATAGAGCAGTACTCAACTGTGGCATTTGATTCTGTCACCCATTAATCATATAATTTCGCCTACGCTATTCAGGATTGAAAGTATAGAAACGACAAGGAGATCTAAAAACTATACATTGCTTGCCACTTAGTATCAGAACAAACCATCAATGGGTTCATGCACACACTGGAGAACATGGCAATAAAAGCAGACGAAACTGCCAAAATTGCTGCACTACGTGGATACCGTATATGCCATGCCCGACGTCGAACATGAAAGCGACCACTAGGACCCCTTTTAATGGTGCTCCATTTCAGGGAGAAAGTCCCTGGGACAGCGAAGACGCTGGCAGGAGAGTATACAAGTACCTTTCCAAGGTCAAACATAAATTACTCAGGAGCTAATGTAGTTACTGGTGGGATATGGCCCATACATGATATACTTATTTTGTTTCGGCTTCCGGGAAAATGCGCAATGCCTATGTGGAGAGATTGAAAATCTTAACCACATTTAATGTCCAGAAGCAAGTACTTATTTTCTCTGCATTCCATCACCAGAAAACAAACATGTATAGGCAAATAACATCTGCAAAAATACATACGCTCTCAGACACATCCATAACTGTACTAAAGAGGTAGCTCTTTGGAACCTCCAATCGATTAAATAATTCATGCCACTTCTTTAAACCTATGGGTTGCAGCAATCACAGTTTTCTGTAGCATAATGTATTCAAAATATGTTTTTAATTAATAATGTATTAAGAACCACGTGTTATATATCAAGTACTAAAATATATATCATGTAGTGTACTCTACTGAGATGTCTGCAGATACGCTTTCACTGCAAGCTGCAAAATGTCAAATTAGGCATTTCAGTTTGTAAATCAGCAATTTAACTGCCTGGTAATTTTATTAGTTTGTCATTGTATCTATACTTGTAACAATGAGCATTGCTCTTCTACTTTATCATTTTTATTAATACAATTAATATGCCAAATAAGCACGTATTTCTCCAGTTTTTTATTACTTAGATATATGTTACTTTATGGTTCATGCCAACTCTAAAATGTATGTTTCGTGTATATTGTTCTATATATTAATATTTATCTATCCTTTAAAATAGTAATATTCATAGATAATGATTTTAATACGTAGTTTTATTCTTATCCGGACCTTGCATAGTTATTCTCCTAATTCGAGATAAATACTGTTCATCTGCTTATTGCAATTAGTTCAGTTCAACATTCTTTCTCCCTCTTGGCTCAGTAGCTGCTATCTGCAAAAGTGAATGGCTTAGCCGTACGGCAGCAGTGATATAGTAAGCTTCGATAGTCCTTGAGGACATTTCTTGTCAAGAAAAGTAAATTAGAATTGTCTACGGAGCAAAATTAGCTGATACGCTCATTTTCCGTGTAGACCAGGCGCCTCGTTGGCAAAGAAAAGGAATAAAAAGACCCTAATGTTTCTTCAGAATTCGCTAGGAGTTTCGCAAGGAAAGTTATGATTAGTTGAATAAGTGATTTGGGAAGACACTTGAAGAATATCTAAGACAAGAATTTTTTTCTGGGAAGAACTTTGTAAAGCAAATTGTATCGTGTTTATTTTGTATATAAAAGAAATCACGGAAATCAGATGCAGCTAGTCCCGCTCATCGGGATTCGAATTCCTGCCAAACTAACAGCGTCGAGCATTTTTATCCGTTCGACCATTTAGTGAGTTGATAAGGTATTTCTCCCGCCTTAGCGAGCCTTCGTCGTGTAGTGGTTCTGCACACTGAGCCGGTATTTCAGAGGTCCGTGGTTCGATTCTCGGCGAAGGCGGTTGCTAATTTTTCATCTGTTCTGCTTCCAAAAAAATCCTAATGTCTCTACAGTGGCGCCCGAACTAAAAGGGTGTTTTATAATGATTATCCTTACCCAGGATTTGGCGATTGGGTGTCCTAAAAAACCCTAATTGCCCTTTTAAAGGGGGAGTATATAAGGTATTTCTCCGGCCTTCCTAGTGTAGTGGTTCTGCACACTGAGCCGATATTTCAGAAGTCCGTGGTTCGATTTCCGGCGAAAGCGGTAGCTAATTTTTAATCTCTTCTACTTCCTGAAAATCCTAATGTCTCTACAAGTTGAGTAACAATGAAGTAGCTGCTCATGGGTAAAAGTTATTTTCCATCATTTTTTTTTTTAAGTCAATTTGTTTATTTTTAATTTAAATTTTATCAAGTTATTGAATGATTACTTAAAGTATTATAATTATTTGAAATAAATGCCATTCAAAGAATTTATTATATAGCTATCAAACTGTATTTGAATTACAAAATGTAACGACAAAAATCTCTTGCAAATACCAGATATCGGATAGAAAATAAATGTAAATGTGAGTTTTTCCCTTTATGATATTAGTATTATTACGATTATTGTTTATGTTTTAATAAATGTTTAGTAAGGGAAATTTATTACTGATATTTTTTATTTTTTCAATAAAATTTTCATTTTGTAAAAAGGAAAAACAAAATTTCTGGCCCGCTAGTTGCTTTCAAATCGTTTATGCGGCCCGCATGCAGTTTGAGTGGCTTATGAGAAAAGATGCACCAGTTCGTAAAAGAAATTACGTTTTATGTGCGTATCATTATGTAAACATATTCGCGCTCAGTCCTTTAGTTCAGACTATCATAACCTTAATATTTCCCTAAAGACGGAAATTAGCACTTTTCCTTTCATAGTGCACAATTTAAACTCTGTGTTATTCAGTTTGAATAAACCTAATGCAGTATTCTATTCGAGTGAAGTTTATAAAATTCAATAATTAACAATTATTGTCAAAAGAGTTTTGGGTAAAGCATATCTAAATTCACTTCTTATTAGATTTATGTAATGACTCTCTTGAGCAATGCTAATTCAGTTTCAACAGCACAGTTTTCCCTAAAGTACAAAATTTGAAATGCTATAGAATCCATACATTTCTTCAAAACAGACGTTAATTATTATACAAATGTTCAACTTGCGCCCATAGATTACAGTAATAATATCTGCCCTTAGAAATTTCTGTAATTCAAACTCAGTATTAGAATTCTTTGTTAAATAAAACGGATCATACAATATTATCTCAATGATTACGAAAATTTATCCGCATACAACTTTTAGATCATAAACAAATTTAAATTGCTGCAATTTTGTATATACGTCTTAATTTTGATTAAATCTGAACAACGCGTGCAGATTTATTTCTAATTTAATTTTATATATTTTAAATGTTTTTTAGTTTGCCTCAACTGTATTTTTAATATTATTATTTTAATAGGTTTAAAATGATTAAAATTTAGTCATACGAATCGGGTTTTACGTTCCTCCGTTGAAAGAGATCCTTTGCTTGTAAATTTATGTTGGTCTGGTCTCTCGCGTAGAAGAATGTCAGAGCTCATATCCGATTAAAACTGATTTTTTGATTTGACTAGAGGGTTAATTTCTTGATACAGCTAGCAGTCAGATCCAAATAGAAAAGGGAAAGTTCATACTCGCCTTTTTGCACACGTCCTCATAGATCATCGAATTTTGAAGTATGTTACTGTAATAATCGAACTTTTGATACAAGTAAATATCAACTTTCGATAAAGTTCTTAACAGTAAATTATCTAAAAATTTTGCTTTCTTTTATTAACGAAATCAGTTTTTAAGATTTTAGATGAAAACGTTCTTTATGCTTTATTAAAACTATCTAGCAATTTTAGTATAGATATCTTAAATAAATAATGTAATAAATATAACAAATAAATACAATAAAATACAAGCATTTTAGAGTTTCAGTTTTAACATTTGCGTTTTATCATTATTAAATTTCAGTTCTTATTCGTTATAATTTTATTTTAATTAAGAATGTTTTATTTTAGAGAGAGAGAGCTCAAAACTAGAAATTAAACATCGAACTCTCTTTGTCCTGCTTTCTGCTAAATTTTAAATGTTGTTGTTTACGAAACTTTTCAACTTTTTATTAGAAAAATTGATTGATTGAAAATTGAAATCGTACTCTAAAGCAAAATTAATAACCTAACTAAACATTACTTGCTTCTTAAGTTAAATTAAAATTCCTACAATAAGTATGTTAAGGATGACATGGGATGTGTACTGCTAAATTTAGTTTAATATTTTCGTGTTATGTATTTCGAATTTTCTTTCGAGTTCAACCGTAACATTCTTTAAAAACAATGCTAAGTAACTGAAGTATAGAAATCTGTTTATTAGTCCAAAGGGATTTGAACCCCGAAGGACTATTAGTTTCGTTTTGGCATTTTGCGTCGGACTCATAAATGTCGGTTCACTTTTCAAACTGTTGCCACAAAATGTTAGAGTCCTGCATTATATTTGAAGAAATTAAATAATGAAAAATCTGCATAAATGTATGTATATTTCTCGTATTGTGATAAAACAACGGTACATAGAGTCATCGAATTTTGAATAACGTAATCCTCCAACGAATATGAGCATGTGGAAGACTAAATTTGAAATTTGAAATTTGTTTTATGATCGATTTCCTATTTTTTAAAACTTTGACGAATTTTTGATTAACAAACTCAAGGATTTCAAAGCGAGCAATGGCAACATTGTGCAGAAAAAACATTTTTATCTCCAGCGCGTGAGTCTCTGTATCGGAAATTCTAAAGATATGCTCGTTTTAAAACTATTTTGCGATATTGCTGTTGCACTGGATCTTATGGTTTAAGTGCGAGGAACATGATATTTAATAAAGAAAGGTAACACACAAAATGTTAAAAAACGCCCCTTTGGACGTAATTTAAAATCTGAAACAATTCAGACTTTTTTTTTATTTGAAATTATACTGAATTTTCTATTTAAGAAATTCGTAAAGCTGAGTTAAGATTTCGAAAAATATGATTTTATGGCGCATTAAATAGTAGCAACATGTCCTTGAAACTTTTTATGTTAACAATAAATTCGATTGTTATTATTTTTGAATGCATATATTACAGAAGTAATAATATACTAAAATCCTGAATATTGCAAAGATTTTTAAACAATTAATTTAACAGATAAATAATAATCTTGAGAAAATTTCGAGGTAAGAATGTAAACAGAATAAATATAATTTTCCTAGCATCCTGATGTCAGTCAATATAAAGTAAATTATAATTATTTTACCATTCATTCTCTATGTGAAATTAAAACTGCAAGAAAAATATAATGCTGTGTTTACATAATCAAGAAACCTCATGACGCTTGTTAATATCTCTGGAAAATAAAACGATAAATATATTTCATAAATTCATTTTGAAGATTACCCAAAACTGACATAGTACTTTTTCGTACAATAACCTACATTCGTTTTACTATGAGTGCTTGAGGTAACGAATAATGAATCGAAATCACACATCCAAAGTTTTAAAATTAAAAGAATTATTTTTTTTCTTAGCGTATAAAAAATAATATTCTCCTTTATATAACTTTCATCCATATTTGATTCCTATTATGGATTTTTAAATAAAAATGTAACATAGGCTTTTTAAAGAATAACGCTTACTAGACGATAATAATGGAATAATAGCTATTAACAGCAAAACATTTTACATATGTTTTCACTCATAAAATCTGTGTTGCCATTCGGCAGATCTTAATAGTTACAAAAGAACATTAACTTATGTTACCACTACAGTCTTGACCTTCGATGCTCCTTCACGACTTACGTTCCAAACAACAAATTATTTACAGGAAAAACGTAAAGATCTGCAGAATAGTACCGCCTCACTCCCCTTTAAAATTTCGTGCCAGCACACTCCGCTAAAGACATAATTAAGAATAATCCTAAAATAAAAAACTGCTTCTAAAATCCTCGATTCTTTGTTCTCATCTTTGCTGATAAAGGCCTTTGCAATTCTAAACTTTTTAAGCAGAACTGTTTCATTGTGAAAGTTATGAACTGTCCACTCGCCTTTTACTAGACGTAAGGAATCTTGAAATTAAAAAGAGGAAGTGAAATTTTAATAACAACTGCGAAAACTCTATTTCGGAATTATCATAGGTGTTCTTGTCCAACTCGTAGAAGAATCTTATTCAGATACAAATAGAAAAAAATGGGAAGTCACATACATCCTCTTGCATCTATAAATGGAAGAATGCATGCTGAAGCACACAAGAATTTTTCTGCTGCCTTATTAATTGTCTATTTAAAATGATTCTTTCTTTATGCCATATGCAGTATTGACGAAAGCAATATTATAATTCTAAAAGTTATTCTTTTAAAAGGTGCCTGTGTTAAATTTCCGCTTTTAATAAAGCCATGCGAAAAGCAAACACATTGTGCGATTTAAAAACACAAGTGCGATTTAAAATACTATGTATCTCATAGGCCATCGAGTTTTGACGTACGTAGACTATTCATGAAATTTTGATATAAGCAATTATCAACTTTTGATAAAGTTTTTAACAGTAAACTGTATACTGATTACCTTTATTAACGAAACTAATTTTGAAGAATATAGAATGAAACGCTCATTATTCCTTTCTTATTAGTCCAAAGGGGCTTTGTCCCTGAAGGACTATTGTTTTCGTTTTGCGATTTTGCGTCGGACTCATAAACGTCGGTTCACTTTTCAAACTGTTGCCACAAAATGTTAGAGTCCTGCATTATATTTGAAGAAATTAAATAATGAAAAATCTGCATAAATGATTGTCTATTTCTCGCATTGTGATAAAACAATGGTACATAGAGCCATCGAATTTTGAATGACGAAATCCTACTGCGAATATGGGCATCTGAAATCCCAAATTTGGAATTTGTTTTATTATAGATTTTATATTTTGTAAAACTTTAACGAATTTTTGATTTACAAACTCAATGCTTTAAAAGCGAGAAATGGCAACGTTATATAGAAAAAAAATACTTTTATCTCCAGCTCGCGAGACTGTGTATATCGGAAATTCTAAAGATATGCTTAATTTAACATTATTTTGCGATATTGCTCTTGAACTGAATTTTATGGTTTAAGTGCAAAGAACATGATATTTAATAAATAAAGTGTGTGTGTGTGTGTGTATTTAATTATGGCAAAGCACACTAGGGCTATCTGCCTAAGAGGAGGAATTCCTTCGTGGAGGACTTTCTAAGGGAAACTGGCTCGTATACACGTTACACATGGGGAAAACCACGAAAACGCCCATGCAGCCAGCCCGTTCGCGGGATTCGAACCTCGGACCGAACTACCAGTGTTCAGCGACTTTACCGCTCGGCCGCTGGTGGGTTTAATAAATAAAGGTAACACTCAAAACGTTAAAAAACGGCCCTTTGGACGTAATTTAAAATCTGAAACATTTCAGATTTTTTTTTTAATTTAATTCTTTCGTACTATTAGTATGTTAAAAATTTTATCCTTTGCTGAATTTTTGCACAGAGAACTTATGTGGATAGTTTTGTAAGCTTTCATTTAGTTCACTCATGGTTGAAATTTTGTCATCGATTTTTAACCTATTTGCTGATAAGCTATGGAGTTTAAATTTTCTACATACACTGTTGGCGATGATAATGCAATGTACTGAAGGGCGAATTTCAAAGTTCGATTTCGATTTTTTATTTGCTATTTAATAAGTTTTCGCACATATCTTCGTTTGACGAGCAAGCTAAACATATTAGAATTTTATTGTAGGCATCGTCGAACAAAGCGGATAAACATATTTTCAGTGGAATGTTTATGAAAATTGTAATATAGTATCTAAATATTGGGAATTTTTTAAAAATTACTCGATTTTTAGAATATTTGATGATTATGATTTCGAAACTTCAACATCTAAAACTGTATGGAATACAAAATTTTGAAGAACTTTTCGTCCTCTTTGAAAAGAAGGTCTCTTTTAAAAGAAATCCTTTTTTTTTTTTATTACATATCGGTACAAAATTGCAGATGAATTCTGTAAATAAAATTATATAATCTCTTATTCTCATTAGGTTATATGAAACATTATTTTTCCTTTTAATCCAATAATTATCATATACATTTTAAATAAAAGGTAATCGTATAAAAAAAATTTAGTCTAAATGGGCTTTGTCCCTGAAGGACTATTGTTTTAGTTTTACGATTTTGTGTCGGACCGCTATAAACGGCGTATCACTTTTCACATCGTTGCCACCAAATACTATTGCTCTGTATTATAGTTGAAGAAATTAAATAATGAAGAATCTGCACAAATTTATGTATGTTTCTCTCATTGTGATAAAACAACTGTACCTAGAGCCATCGAATTTTGAATGAAGTAATCCTACTGCGAATATGGGCATCTGAAAGCGCAAATTTGAAATTTGGAATTTGTTTTATTATCGATTTCATATTTTTTAAACCTTTAACGAATTTTTGATTAAAAAACCCAATGATTTAAAAGCGAGCAATAGCAACACTGTACGGGGAAAAAAACTTTTTAACCGTGTATTGGAAATTCTATTGATATGTTCATTTAAAAATTATTTTGCGACATTGCTGTTGAGCTAAATTTTATGGTTTAAATACAAAGAACATGATACTTAATAAGTAAAGGTAACACACAGGATGTTAAAAACCCTTTGGACGTAATTTAAAATCTGAAACCTTTCAGATTTTTTTTGTTTGTTCTTTATTTTACTGTTGAATAACTATTTATTACTTTTATGGCTAGCTAACTTACTAGTATATATTAATCAATAGTTGGTTTGTAAATCATGGAAAGTTAGAGTCAACCATTTTTAATACGACAAAGTAGCAAGCGATATCTGCCTAAGGGAATGAATTCCTTCGCGGAGGACAGAAAGAGAAATACTGTGATATCAAAGTTTATCAACTTCCTTTCGTAAATTTCATGAAATCAGGATAATTAAACTTTAGCCTGGTGAAGAATATGATATATTGTTCCTATTATTTGGCAAAATTGCTCAGTGAATTTTATTATTTATTCTGACTATGACCGAGGTAAGTAATACGTACGCTATAGGTGTGCGTATGTAGAAATAGAGGTTTGTTACAGATCCCAGCCATTTCGAATCTTCGATACTATCTAAGACAAATCGTCGAAAGTACCAAAACGAAAGAAGCAAACAACATGCTAATGTGTCTAGGTAGTATCATGAGCGTCACTTGTGCGTGGAAACGCCACAACCAATTTAGAATAGAAGGTTCGTTAATGGAGCTTCTCGAAATAAATATTGTATGATCACCCCTACACCTTCTTAAACAGCTTAAAGCACGCATGCTGTTATATCGTAAATAAAATCGACAAAATAAGTTCAAGGTGTTCAAATTAGAATAAATCTAATGTATTGCGGAACATCAAGAAAAAGACGCATTTAGCAAAATTCTAGCTTTCTAACTGAAACATACTGAAATTTCTAAGCAAAACTTATTAAATGTCACAGAAAATTTATTTGAAACAGTTTGAAAGGAAATAATCTCTCAGTTACCTTAATTAAGCGCTTGGGAATTCTACGTGGAAAGGCAAAAGTAAGGAAACATCCCGTTACTAATGAATGAATAACTTTTCGTTCTGTATAGAAAGGAAATGGTTATTCAAGTTTTTGTCGTATATTTAATTATCAATATTACAATAAATCATTTGTATTTCTTCAGTAATTTTTGCCGTACTGAAATTAATCACATTGTTTGTAAAAGTTTTGACCATAGTTTATGAGATAAATTTAAAACTTTTTATCCAACATTGATGTAGCATACTGTTTGTTATACATTGATGTAGCATACTGTTATTATCAAAATTTCAAAAATAATTAAATATCAAATTTAGCTACTGTTGTTCAGAATGAAAATACCGATGACGAGAAACGGACTTCATTCCTTTATTTTCCAATCAAAATCATTACCTGTATGATTCATTTTTAACGAAGGTTTAGAAATTTGATATTCTCATAAATGTAATTATACAAAGCAAAATTATCATTAGGAAAGATGCCATGAGGTAATTTATATATGAAAAGTTATTAGTTTTCTGATGTTGTAACGTGAATCTTGAGCTCAGAGGCAGAATGCCATCAGGATTGACCTCATCTGACCACACCCTTTTCATGCTGACCTCTTGGCCTTAGCGAAATTAAGGAATGGGAGTATTTACTAATCGTAAAGTTTGTGTATATAATTTTACTCTAATTCTTTCATTTGAGTGATTATTTGCATTTCTTGTTTATATGTAACCTCTCGTTTAACTTAAAATCATAGTTTGCCAGAAGTTTTAAATCTGTAATACAAGTTATAATAAAAATACCCTGCTAATGCTATTCTACATTTCCTGCTATAAGAATTTCCAATAAAATTATTAGCTCAATGAAAAGTACATTTTTTTCCAACGTTCCCTCATTAATAGAAGAAATGCGTATCACTGGCTCATTTTATTTCTAAAATAAGTTCATATATTTGTAGAGCGTATACACATTATTGCCTCTCTTTATTGAAGTGTTCCTAAGATCTAAATAATAACTGTATGAGAAATATTAATTACAATTTAAATTTTGCTAATATTTATAAACATATTTGTAACCCTACCTGTTAGTAATAACGAACAGCTGTTGTCGCCAACTGAGAAGTAAACTATTTTATTTTATTTTTACCAATATTTTTAATATAGTGTTGCAAACAAAAAGAACTTCTGATATCTCCTGTCACAGAAAGCATCTTTTAATACAAAACTCTCTATTATATTTCACTTTTGTCATATCTCTATTTTCGGTTTTACTAATATTGAGTTTGCCCAAATTAATGGTATTAATATATGATTCTACCACAGAAAAAGATTTGCGCAATTTTCCTTCTAATAATCAGTGGAAATAATGGTTGAGTTTCGTTATTTATAGCAAAACTATTTCAAAATACGTTTTAGTTAAATAACTATACATTACAATTATAAAATGAGAGATATTTATTTTGAAATAATATTTATGGCATATACGTATCACGCGGTATCATTTGTTAATACCCTCCTGAAATTGCAGATGTACTTTAATAAATAATGAAACTAACCTATACTGCAATTTATTTCACCAGCTTGTAAAAAATATAATTAAAAGCTCAAAGTTTATATTCTGGGCAAAAGAATGATAATAATGAAATGAGGATATAAACGTAGTTTTTTTTATACACATCATTTATGTACTTAAGTTAACCTTTCATTATTACAGGCACCTGGAATATGACTAAATAAGTATCTGATATACGTTTTGGCTGCGTAAATACTATTTTATTAATCTTTAAGTAAATAGTTTAATAATGGTAACAGTAATGGTATAACAATGGCTAGCCACATAAATAATAAATAAGAGCAATTTAAAATTCAATGTTTAATGTTGTGTTAACAATACATCTTACACATCTAATTCCCAGCACTTTATATATTTGTTTAATTTTATTGTTAATGTACAGTCATTTTTTGTTCACAGCCTTACAAAATGTATAATTTTATCTAAATTCCAAAATTCAATATAATTTTTATTTCATTACGAAATCAGAATCTTATCTAGAAATAAATAATCTCAAAAATCTCGTTTAGCACATCTTGCCTTACTATACCAGAAGAAGTATTGATCTGAGAAAGGCTGATTTTATTCAGTTTGGTTTATTTACAAACATAGAATTTTATACTGTTTAAGTAATTTTAACACTAGGTACTTAACATTAATTTAAATCATTCTAATCTTTAAAGCCTGCCACGCTGTAGAGAAAAGACCGTAACCTGGCACATTTCCCTTGTCTCTCAGAGGTTGTTAACGCCTCTTTGGGAATCTCTCGCACTTGTTACTACCCATAAAATCCCAAAATCATCCGGTTAAATCTCCATTTATGAAAGCAAATGAAATGCTATAAATATCTCTTACAGAGAGAAAAACCCATCCGCATCTGACAAGGAAAAAGAAAAGGAGGATTAATAAAAAGAACAAACATTACCACTAGTTGCCGGACACGCGTCTGGGCGAAGCAAATCAGCAAAAATTTCCCACGCTGTTTCCCGGACTGGTCTCCCTGACCGTGCTCCGGCTCCTTGCAGCAGGAGGCACTGACGCTGCTTTGTGCCCGGACCCGGTCTTATTGATCCGTACCTACGCTGGCGACACAGGTACTGTTCACTCGCTTCTCTTGCGTGCGCAGTCCTCGCACTTGCTGGCGTACACGTAGTACAACAGAATGGAAGGAATTCTTTGAAAGAAATGGATATAGGAAGATTAAGGAAGCGATTAAGAGGTCCGAACATCGATTGGTGTCAGTGATTGGGCTGCAGAGCGTTGGTTAAATTACTATTGATACTCTCTCTAATGAATTTCCAATGGTTTCTAATAAGACAATGAATGAAAAACTGGTTATACTGCTTATAAAAATTTTATTTTCCCTGGAAGGCAGCACTTTTCCTTAATAAATACAAAATTGTACATTCCTGCCAGAGAAACTTTTCAATTTTCTTTAGCATCGCGTTTTACTTGTATTATATGAAGTTATTTTGCGTTGTATTCTCACACAAGACTATATTTTGAATGAGTCTTTCGTTATAACAAAATATTTTTGTGATAAAATAAATGAATCCATACTAAAATAATCTACATGTAAAAATGGATAATTTGAATATTTTTGGTAAATCGTAGCAGATTAGACGAACAGTATTGGATATTATGCAAGGGAGGTAAATTCTCTAAACACCATATATACATGATAAGAAATCTTTCATAAAAAACTCCTGTTAAATACCAGTACATCGAGAACAAAGTTATAATAGTTAAAGGTCGTTGTAAAGACTCCTTGTATCCAAAACTAAAATGACATTATTACGATTTTCTCTATAAAGAAAGTGGACTTGATGTATTTTCATAAGTTAGGGACTTTTTGAACCTGTCTTTGTATGGAACAGTCACTTAAAAAATATCTTTATAGCAAGCATCGACTGCACATACAATCAATAATTGCTGCTGTTACTAACAGTTTTCCTATTAATTGAAGAATGTAGTAATACATATGCTCACATTTATATTAGCAAAATTTAGTCTTTGCCATTCAGTTAAGATGAAACATTGCTGTTCACTTTTAGATACCCGTAGTATTATTTCTCTGGAGCATTGAGACTCTCCATTCAATGTCCAAAAACTGATTACTAAAATTTAAAGCTAATTAAATTTTAAAATATAACTGAGTTCCGATAATAATCTAAATGTAGTAAAGATTGACTGAAGAAATTTAAAACTGAATTCCCACTTTCTCGCTTTTTTAATTTGTCTGCCATATCACGGATGAGTTTCAATTTCAACCGCTTTAAGCATTACTGAGCTCTTCTAAGGCTTACAGATAAAAATGATTACATTCACGAACTTTCAAATGAGTTTTAAATACGTCGGCTCACATTTTCTAACACTTTTGCTGATACTTACTATTATCAAGAATTCTGCACTTACTATTTTCCAGTATTGTTTAAAAATTTTATAAATAAGCGTATACATCTGGTTGATTTCCTACTGACATCCTTCAGCCCAACTAAAGGTGAAAAGAATTATTGGAGATTTAAAGTTATATTTCTCAAACATATGGACTTAACTCATTTAAATATTTCTAGGACTCATCCGAAAATTATTTTCCACAAATACGAGGTAACATTTAAAACATAGTTTTTAAAAAATATTTTCTTCAATATGTACTTTCAAAAGCTCTTTTCGTGGCGTAAAAGAGTCCACTAGCGACCAAGCAGTGAAACAGCTAAATACTGATAATTCAAACCAGATGAATGGGCTGAGATATTTCGTTGTTTTACGATGTGTAACGTAAGTACGAGACAGTTTCCCTTCTAAAATGACCTCATCAAAGGTCTTTCTTCCTTTAAATATATACATCTCATGCGCATTTTCGTAATCCAAATAATCCAAACCAATTCATGATAGAAAATTTCATCCTTCTGTCAAGTAATAAGTATATCTGTCTCACATTAGTTTAGGAACCCATCTGCCAATATATATTTGTATAGAAATACTCATTAAATGGGATTATACATATAATATGACTTACACATTTTCCAAGTACATAAGCACCAGAGTTATATAATGATAAAATATAATAATAGTGTTGTTATTACTGATATAAATAAATACTTTAATAGACAAAGTAAACGTGCTGTTAATAATTTCTGCAACCTTAAATATTTATTAATACATAAATAAAAACAAAAGATACGCTGAGAAAGACGATACTATATTTTATATTGAGTATTCATTTCACAATCATTCGAATTTCTGTAATGTTTTTATTATTGAAAAAGATTCTCATTAGGAACTGATTTATAGTATTAAAATAATTTTGCTGAAGACATTAATTAACAGTTTAAAACTTTTGACTAAGTAAATCTTACGTTTTACGGTGATATACGGTAAAATAAGGAAAATTATACGGTGAAATCATTCTAAGAAAATAAAGATATTAACTGGTAAAATTATGAATTAATGCGATAAACTGTGACTAAACCCTTATCATATTCATACTAGGAATTATGAAAATATTTGTATTTAACTAGTTATTGCAAATCAAATTATTTTTAAATTTCTAAAAAGAATTTAAATCTTTCCTCGTTAATATTTGACAAAAACTCATAAAAATTTCATAAAACCAAAGACAGTGTAAATGCGTTTTTAAGCAAATTAGATAGAAGTATGTAAACCGTTTAGCATTTCAGCATTCACGTACAGGACTTTAAAATAATTAAGACAATGCTTTTTTAAAGAAAATAAGAAATATAAACAAGGAATAAAGTAATCTTTATAACATTTTCTCATTTTCTTTACTTATAGCAATAGAAAATAATTTTTGCTGCATATCATTTGCAGTTTTCGTTCGGAATTGCTTACGCGATTAATTCAGAAGCTCAAGCTTCATCGAACGAAATAGTTAATATACACTGGTGTGCAAAAATTAAGGACGAGACGGTTTTTTCAATATAACTTTGTACAAAAGCTTTCCAAATCAACACATTTAATACCGTAAAATCCCCAATACGTAAGGACATGAGTAATGTAAGCAACACTTACTAAAAGAGAAATCAGAGGGATAAAAAGAAGCTTTATTGAAAAAGTAGCATGGAGCGCAATGCGACTGAAGACCGAAACATCCCTGTGATGGGTGTCCAGCAAGAAACATTCGGTCTTTAATAGGGGATATGATCTCCCCTGACTGCTAGGCAGGTTTCACAGCGTCTGCCCATGCTGAGAATGAGGGTGTCAATGAGTTGTTGAGGCATTGCTGCCCATTCGTCTTGCAGCGCCAATCGAAGCTCCGGAATCGTTACTGGTGGTAAGGTACGAGCTGCCAAGCGTCTGCCTAGAAAATCCCATATATGCTCGATGGGATTGAGATCCGGAGATCGTGCCGGCCAATCCATACGTTCAATATCCTCACTCTCTAAGAGCTGTTCGGAAGCTACTGTGCGATGACAGGGTGCATTGTCGTCCATGAAAAGGAACTGCGGACCCATAGCGCCTCTAAAAAGACGCACACATGGAAGAAGAATCTCGTTACAATAACGGGTCCCGTTGACTGAACCTGCGTCGAAGATGTGAAGGTCTGTAGGACTACCAAGCATGATGCCTCCCCAAACGAGAACAGCGCCACCTCCATACTTGTCCCTTTCAATGATGTTCGAGGGATGATTGCGGCTTCCCCGCTCTCTCCAGATGAGTATGCGATGAGAATCGCTACTCAGACTGAATCTGCTCTCATCTGTAAAGAGTAGTCGTCTCCAATCATTGTCTCTCCAATTCCGGTGTTCCCGGCACCACAGAGAACGCCTTCTCCGATGGGCAGGCGTTAGAGGTACACACCGTACAGGGCGTCGTGCAAACAGACCACCACAGTGCAGTCTTCTGGCCACGGTAAAACGCGATATCGTCGTCCAGTCGCCTGTGTCGTGTGTCTAGCGATTTCTCCCGATGCTTGCCGCCTGTTTCTTCTGGCCTGTAAGGCAATATACCGGTCATCTGCGGGTGTGGTTCCTCGTGGACGACCACTACTAAACACCGGGATAGCTGTTCCTGTAGTTTGAAATTGTCTCCAAAGTCGTGAAACGATGCTGTGAGCAATTCTGAACTCTGCAGCCACACTTGTCACACTGCGGCCTTCCTCCAACTTCCCAATGATTTGACCTCGGGTAAAAGCATCCATATGTCGTCTAACAGATTGATTATTCGCCATTTCTTGCTGAGGCAGCAACTCGGTGTGATTTTAACTACTATACGGCGTGCAATCTCTTTGCCAGAAATACTGATCTTACACCGACAACATGCTTTATACTACTCAGACACTATCCCATTACGTCTACCTGCATATCTGCGCATGTGCTACCGTACATCACCTTACTTAATCTCCTGATTGGTCTTTCTGTCCGCTCTGCCTCTTCGTTCAGCTGATATGCTAATTTTTCGACTTCGTCCTTAATTTTTGCACGCCAGTGTAAATTACTGCTTGCATCATTTGGAAGCAATGTGATAAAAATGTCACAAATTTAAATATTTTATTTAGCTATAAGTGCATGTATCTGTCTACGTTTATACTTATTTTATATTTTTAAGAGTTTCAATTCTAATGCGTTTTTTTTTGTCTCTTTTTAGATCAAAATACTACCAAATCGGACTTTATAATCTAATTAATTAGAAACTTCTAAAGTGTATGTATGGGATTCATGATCATACAGGATGTCCATAATTTTAGCTATTACAAATCAAACTATCTCTGCTATAAAATGTGTTTTACCAATAAATAAGCATCGCATCTTTTCACTCACTGATTCAACAGTTCCCGATTCACAATCCCTTATTTATCTATAGACTCTTATTCGTGTGTTTGGCTGATTAAACACTGTAACGTCTGCTATACAGAACAGCATGGCTCCACCAGTGGCCAAGTGATTAAGGCCTCTGCATACTGGCAGCTCACCTCGCGTTCAAATCCAGGCTAATGAATGGACTGGCTGCGCTATTAGTTTTCTCCATGTGTAACGTGAATACGGTAAATTTTTCCTTAGATGGTCATTTTCTGAAGACAGCCCTGCCCTTAGACAGTTAGTCGTCTCGTGATCTTTTCAGATAGCCTAACTTAACCTAACTGGGACTGAATTTCATTATCTGATTTTAAGACTGTATAGCATGCTTCTTGTAAAAGAAACTATTTTGTAAGACAATAACTTAAACTTTCCACCCGATAAAATCAATGCAATTAAGCGAGGTCTTCCTGCTAAATGGAGTACCTCTGCAGTGGATTTAGTATACACGAAAGCCAGAAATTTGTGAACAAAGTAAAAATGAAACACTAGGTTGAGAAAGTTGAGACATCCGTCACAGTTCACCATAGGTTCATAAACTGTGCCAAGGTGACTGCGTATTAATGCAAGCACTTGGAGCATTTTTTTCAGTTTTTTACAGGAATAAAAGTGATTTCGAGAATTTTCGGACTACAACTTACCATAGATATGGCTTTCTAAAGAACTGTTACGTACATGGTTGCCTGAGTTTGGAGACTTCTACTCAAGACGGTTGAAATAGTACGTAAGTACTATGATGCTCTATGCGTGAAATAAATTCATCTGTAAACCTGAAATTCTGAAAAATTGCCTAAGATGTCAGTCTTAAAATAAAAATACTTAAATAAAAATACTGTCAAAAGAGTTCAAATCGATGAAAACAACGGCATAACTTATTAAAGTAATCATGCAGCAAAGATGATTTGATCTGCTAACTGGCGAATAATTTATCGACAGTCTGCATTTTATTATCGTGATATCTCATCCATAAAAGTGTCACAGTAGGTAAAATAATTTTTCTTTCTTAAATTCTCTGTCAAAACAAGGACTGTAAACAAAATTCACTTATATCATGTTTACAGCTGTAAGGATTATGTTAATTTTATTAAGAGTTAAATTTCGAGTTAAACTTCCTTTCCTATCCCTTCTTAATTTCAACTTACCACTTCCGGCCAGAACGTAGTTTTAGAATCATGTCTGATTGTTAATGATGAAGAATGGTATTTAACCGCGAAGTTCTACTGTCTTAGTGAGAGAGATACCAGATATTCTGGCTGCATGCGTCCGCCTTTTTACGCTACTCTCTCGTAAGCTATTATTACGCTCGGCCGTACTTTAGGCCCTTGATAGCTTCGCGGTCAACGTTAAGGTTAACGTTAAAGGGTCAACTCTCTTAGAATTTTGATAGCTTCGGCTATATCTCGCTAGTTAAGATTAGTTTAGTTTAATTCTTAGTTTTAAGTTCAAGCTCAAGGGTCGGCTTTATTGTACAATTCCAAGACAGAGTTTTGTTAAACTTTAGTTGGAATAATAAAGGGTTATTTCCCCCTTGTCACTTGTTGTTTTCTATCTCACGAACTCAAGCGATTATACGCTTATAACACAAAAGTTCAAGAGCTCCCAATTCTTCAGAAACATCTGTCAAAACATCCCACATAATTCATAAAATACAAAATAGTATTAATAGAAAGAATGTATGATAAATACACAGCCCCGGAAAACGGGAATAACATATGTGCAATGTAACTTAATCTTCCAAATTTAGGAAGAAGATAAGCACAAAGGGAGACTTAGTGATAACAGAGCACGTGAAGCTGAGTAGGTACATAGTGGGAAGCAGAAGAAAGATGTAGCAGGAGGAGGAGAAAATTAGATTGTACGACAGAGAGAGTCAATATTAATATCCGTCAGGAAATTATATTTACATTTCCTCCGTCTGCTAACTTCATTGTCGTTGCCTGTAGTCTTGTGTGGCTGATATGAATTACTTAAGATACGACAATATGCATGGCTGATTACTATAGCTTTTCGTAGGTAATCAGAACATACTATAAAAGCGCCCTGAATCTAAGCACTGGCAGTTAGAGTCATATGGTTTTGCAATCACTGTATGATGAAACAAATTCTCTACCGATACTTCCAATATTCACTTTTTAGAATCTTCCTACCCAGATTTCTATAACTAACCTAAAAAGATGTTAATATAATCAAAATCGTAAAAACAACCTTGTATTTAGCGTAAGTATATTGTAACACTCAATCGATTTCGAGGGCAGCTAAAGGTCCCTCCTCATCAGGAGAAAGAAATACCTAGAAAGAAGAAAAATAAAGGGGAAGGAGTCTCAGAAACACGTGGTCCTTATCAGCACTGCACGTGGTTATAACCGGATTTTTAATCAGAGTTACAATGGCCGCCTACTTTTACTGAGCCAGGCTATCTGATCAAACATAAAACACAAAGGACAAGAAAAATTAGTGAAGTTAAAAATAGGGAGCGAGGGGCAACTGCACCTTCACGCTCAAAATCTGAACTTCGAATAAGGGTTTTTTTTTAACTTGCCTTGTTTGTTGAGTATATACGCTATTGAAAAAACTGCTTGAGTAAGCTTTAGTGTGTATATTTCTATTAATTTCCTACCTTCGAGTTATATGAAGGTACGCTCATTAAGAAATATTTTAACCTTTAAGTTCTAAAAATATTATTTTTTATTTTTTATTGAATCGAGAGCTAAATATGAATTCCTTTTAAATAACCAACTTAAGTTAATATTGAATTAACTTTTTTACGAATTTCTGAAATAATTTGTTTTGCATAGACTCCATCTGAGAAACCCTCATATAGATCATTATAAATTGAGAAATATTCGCAAGGTTTTTGGGAAAATAATAATGGCAAAATGTTAGCTGTTTTTACTTTAATTTTTATGTCTCAACAAATATAGGACCTGAATGTAATTTGAATGTGATCTGAATGTAGCAGAACTATATTGAATATGTTTTCATTTACTAATATAATATATTTTTATTACCAGATAATCTAGAATTAAAGCATATTTTATTAATGATTTAAATTCCAAAATATGTTTGCAATTAAATTTCAAGATTTTCCTATCATCAATTCCTCTCATTTAAGTACGGATGACACATTTTTATTGACCATTCCTATTGGTTCTAAACATTTCCTATTTTTAATACATTCCTTGCTGCACTTAAATTTTTATCTTTTTTTTTTCTACAATGACTTTTGTATTATTCCTTTTTGTGCCTCATACTTCTTTATCGGCCATCTTTCCTCAGCAGGGTAGTACTTCATTTCAAACTGATGTATTTTCCTCCCTCTCTCAGGTTTTTATGAAGCCTTGGATCTCTCTTTTTCTTTTCCCTGCTTATCTCTCTTTTTCTGGACCGTTACTTTTCTATATCTCCTTATTCTCTTACGTCTTCTTAACTTCTTTCCTCCGTTTGTTTCTCTCTTACAGAATTTGCGAGCTCTTTTTTTCTCTGTAAGAAATACCATTCTTTCCTCAATCATATTTCATTATATTCTGGCAAAATATATTTGCTTGGTATTCTTGTTCTATATTTTTAGTTTCCTTTTTATTTCTTTTTTCATATCTTTCCCTTTTGTATTATATGTGAGTTCTGCTTTTCGAAATTTGTCTTCCCTTACAAAGTATTTCAGTAATAAAATAGTTGTATCAAATTTGAAATTGAATTTAAAATACCATTTTTCATTGATTTTAACTGAATATTACTTTACGCATTCATTAACGGGTAGAAGTATTAATATAAGCGAACGGAATCATTTTGCATAATGCCACAGGTATTATGCAAATGACCAGTACTGTCCCTGCTCACATTAGCTATATATACTAAAATGTTTTTACTGCGATATATAGATGGTGTTATGGTCCTTCACTTGTCTACTAAGCCTCCATATTGGTGGCATAGACATAATTGGTTTCTCTGCTTCCTCCCAGCACACATAGTGAACTAGCTGCATGACAGTAATATTAACAAGACGATCACGGAGCCAGGTAAAACCAGTAAGTGGATTAAACGCTAACGCCCACAACTTGACGAAATCCATGCCAAGAGGCAGGGATCTCCATTACGTATAAGATCTCGCTTCATTCAATCAAACGCGCTTCACTAATAAAACTCTTTTAGTGTGATATGTTTGATTATCGTGGCGGAATCTAAACGCTCCCATATTCGAGCCTAGTTCGAAACGGAGCAGCCAGAAAGGACATCGACTTTGTTAACTAAGTCTATTGTCAAACACAAACGCTACCATTAACAACTAAGCTACATAACTTAAATCATTCTCATTAATAAATATAGATGCTTACATGGAGCTGAGATAGCCTTAAAAAATAGTAATATAACATCTTTCTACCAAGCCACAGTAGAGATATAAAGAATTATCTAGAAAATCATTTCATTTCTACCTTTCGATAACAATTGTTATTTTATGCCATATATGCGTTAAAGTACGTTTTGAGTACTTTGCAAGTGAGGTGACATACAAAAAGCAAACCTCTTGTATATTATTATTACTATTATAAGGGCACAGCCCCGATCCTCCTAGCTGGCACAAGCTGGCCGTATCATCAAAAATTTGGACTGGCCAAAAAGGGACAAATATAAGAAAAAACATAAAGTCCAAAATCTGAGTCTCAGTGCGAATTCTAGTTCTATCTTTGTTCGTATTTGTAATTTTAATTATTCTCTTTGCAAAATCTTTTAAATTTGAATAGATCCTTTTAAAAATCATCCTTAAAATTCTTTCTATATTTCTCTCTTGCACTCCGCGTAAGTGTACATTCATTGACGAAGTGCTTGCGTACCAAAACTTATCATATATTAAACATTTATACATATTATTCATATTTATCACATATTATTCTGTACATGGACTCAATTCAAATAAGCCGGGGAAAGTCAGTACCTGATTTATATCAACATTATTTACAGTATTCAGCTACTTGTTTAACTTTATATTTTTCATTAACTCTTTTTTCTTATTAAACGACTACCAGCAAAAATTCTATTCTGTACAGTTTTCCATTTCAGCAATGGAAGTTTTTCTTGAATCTTGGATATCAGCATTATCGGTTCCATCCCCAAGTGCCGCTATTTTAACAAGGGTGTCCGCCCTTTCATTTCCGACCTCTTGAATATACTTATTTTTTAATTTTATTACATTAAGTTACAAAATATTACAAAAAAGAGTGGCAAAACAATCAACATAAACGAGTGTTTAAAACTCAGTTTCTTTTTAGTTTTATTTTATTCATGGATTAAGATTTAGTTTCATGAAATGACAACAGATGTTTAAAATGGGGTTCAGCAAAGTTAACGTTTTTGAAAAAAAAAAAAAAAAAAAAAAAAAAAAAAGGTATAGTTCAGAATAAAAAAGTATGTATAATTTAAACAAAACTGTTGTAATTAATAAAGAATTAAACAAATGTTAATTAAAAGCATTTTTTTTACTGCTTAACATGTACGTCAGTTATTTTTTTAAGAACGCTTAGGATTTTTGCTTGAGACAGTGACTGACGCACCTCATTAATCATTTCGCTGTAAGGAGTGCAAAGTTTTTCAATAACTCTTATTAGGTGTCTTCTTCTTTCTTCATTCGGGTCAATCTCCATTACAAAAATCATACAGTTCCAGTGCATTTTTAACGATTCGTTTAAATTTCTGTATGTTAAAGACTCTTAAGTTCTTCACTATCGCAACTTTCACTGTCGGCTGCTGTTGCAAGATCATTCGATTCTTCGCTAGTTTCTTCATTTTTGACTAATTCCTTAATGTTTGTAACTAATTTCTTAGATTTCTGACAAATAACTTCAACTAATTCCTCTTCACTATCGGGTCCTTTTCACTGTATTCCCAGTTCCTCTTTACTGCCGCGACTTTCACTGTCGACTGGTGTTATAAGATCATCCGATTCTTCATTAGTTATTACACGGTAGACATTCTCGACTAATTCCTTAATTTCTCCTTTTTCATTGTAATTGCTTTCACTGTTGGCTGGTGATGCAAGATTACTGTTATTCTCCACTCGGTTGCTGTTACAGGATCATCCGATTCTTCAGTTGTTACTTCACAATAACAATTCTCGACTAATTCCTTAACTACTCCTTTTTTATGGCTGAAAATCTTTCACCGTCTAATGCTTTTGCAATCTGTACGATTTTTTTTGGCTTTATTTCCAATCGATAGAAATTTTTTAAACGTCCCGAAAATTTCTGGCAGGCTAGCAAGCATTCATTGTTGATGAATTCACTTGTTCCCATGTCAGTTTAACCATTCCTACGCAGTATCTTAAGTTGAAGTGCTTTTAAAATAACATTAATGTGCTGCGCTTTCCTTCATCTAGTGTTTCATTTGCAGAGATATAAACATACAGAGTTTGAATGCTTTTATGATTCCTTGATCCATTTTTTGAATTTTGAAAGTGCTTGGTAGAAGAAATCAAATATTTTAATTTGGATACAATGCTATGAGGGCTTCAGCATCGTATTCTGGAGCATTAATCAGAATTAAGAGAATTTTAAAACTCAGATTGTGCTGTTCTAAGAAACCTTTGAATTCTTTAATGCATGAATTTTAAAGCTAGTCATTAATAAGGGCTATCTCAACGCGAAGGACACTCTGCAGTGAACACTGCATAACTGAAATTCTTGTGTTGGACAGATTAAGAGCTGTGTTGGACAACCCCAAAATCGTGTTCCGCTTGTCCGCGTTCGACAAGGGTTTACTGTATCATCTGCATCAAATGGATTTATTTGAAGTCTATAAGCTTCTAAAATACCACTTAAATAGTTACGTTGCGTATCCGAGTGAAAACTTACAGATTTTAATTTCAAGTTTACAGGTAAATTGTCCACATATTTACGAGTGAGAAGCTAATATAGTGAAAGGCGTCTGGTGATGTTTCAGATCACAAAATCTCTTCGTAAAGTTTTCTATCAAAATTACAGTCAAAGCTTAATTATGTTCTCTTTTCATATGATGTAGTTCAAGTAGCGTTTCTAAATGAATCAAATTGTTTCTGTTAATGTTAAAGTACCGCTTTTCAGTTTATTTCTTGTGCTTTCATTCATTAAGGACAATTCATCGTCTAAAAACAGGGTGAGATCAGAAGGCAGTGTCATGATGAAGTACAATTTAGAAAAAAATTTTATTTATCACTTACAATAATAAATTATTTGAAAATGATTCTGATATGAGAAATATTTATTGCACATCCTAAAAATATTAGAATTCAAAACAGAGCATCGTGTCATCATTATTTTTATTGCATTCTGCTATATGTTGCGGTATGGAGTCGTGAAAGTCACTAACGTACTTCTGCGTTAGCTCATTCAATGCAGATTGAATTCTAGTTCAGTTCTTGTTGTCAAACTAAAAATTACATCTATCGCGATGGCTATTTAAAATTTTGCTGATATATCACTTAGCCTCGCCCACTGCTAACTTCATTTACAGGACCGATGTGAACTTGAGTCATTTGCACATCTAACAGAGATTAATCTATACGCTTGATTTCATGCAGATAGGTAGCGTAATTGGGCATGCAATTTTACTTATTTATTTACTTATTTATTGAAGATGGGAGCTTTCGGCTCTTAAAATTATCTATATATATATACAGGGGAAAGCATTGATTTAAGTTTCGTTTTGAAATTCAACACCGGATTCCCCTATTCTTTCCTTCATTTATTGTTTATGCAAGTCGAAAAAATTTGCATATTTATGGTTTGGGGATATTGTATCAAAGTCACAATAAAGGGTTTTATTAAAAAATGAGCTAAACCTCTTGAACCTTTCTCAGAACTTCGAGCGAGTTATCGCCCAATCTAGAGAAAATACAATTGAAACAGAAGAAGGTTTAAATAAATTCATTATTTAAAATTAAATGGTCAGTAATGTTCCTCATAGGCCGTTGTGTGTTGTCCGCACTGGCGGCAATTCTAAGGTGAATAATGTGTACACAGATCAAGCAAAATATGCACGGTTTGTACTTAGGATTGAATCTCTGCAGATGTTTTAAAGCATACTTCTAAAGCAAACAGATAAAAATTGAAAGAAAAAATTCATAACTGAGAAAAATGTGTATTAATGGAAGTAATAACTGATGCTAGAGGCGTCTGTTTTACAATCATTCCATTTTTCTTTTGAGTCATACACGTTATTTTTTACTTTTTAATTCAAGATATTAGTTTGATACGGTGCGTTTTATGCTTGGGCTTAGATTCTGCCGCGATATTTTCTTTTAATTCTTTTAGATATTAAATCTGATAGTGAATTTTTCTATATTCTTTTCTGTTTGGGTACTAATAACTATAGGCCGTAGTATTTTTCATGGAAGACTTTCTAAGAAAAATGTGTTCTCATTTTAATCACTAGAAAGCGTCTTATTCCGATAAGAACTCAATCTGTAGCGAAGATATCAATGATGAATGTCTTTATGCATATATTTCTAGAACTTTCGTGTATTAAATGTACCTTAACGACAGGCATGACAGATTTGTACTCAAAAATTACATCAGAGCAGAATTTTCAGACCTATAAATGATCTTGGAAAACAATTATCTAGAATTAAATAGAATCGTGTTACTAAAAAATGGTCTCCTATTTTTTATGCTACAGAACTCAGTTATTCAGACGCTCTACTGTGTCGTCTGTCTTACGCCTTAGAACGGAATGCCCTCTCGACATTTGACTAAACATGTCTACACATTTAATGGCCGAAACTTTCAAAGCTCCATTAAGGAAATTCGAGTTCTTAACCCACTAATGGTCAGTAATCAATTACATGACAGCATTTCATCTGCGTTATTGAAGGAAAGTTGTCAAGCGTACTTCATCTAATGGCCATTTGGTGCGGAATACCGGAAGAAAATTTATTAAAGTAGACCATTTCTTCCGTCATTTGAACTCGTAAACTGAAATTTCGTACTAATATTTCAACAAAGTAGTTCTTAAATCGCGTGCATAATAAAGTTAAGAATACGTTTTCAAAGCATATTTGGCCTTCTTGTGTTTTGTTATTGTTCATAAAAGGCTTTTTTATAAATTTTAATAATTATCAAATCTAGTCTAAGAGTTTCTGGTTAAATGAAAATTAGAAATCAAAATCACGAGTAAGCTTTTCATAATATACAAGACATAGTAAAGAAAAGATCAAATAAAAGTCTACGAAATTTCATTGTATTTTTTATTGCTGTGTTTTGTTTTAGTTTTAAGTGATGCTTATAAAATTTTCAAATTATGTGCATGCCGGATATTGCCTTATAATTTATTGATCAATTAATTTTCATTCTCAGTGCTTTTTCCGAAGAAGTACTATGATTCATATCACATGAACTTCAGCTTTTAACAGTGATTTTCTTTTCTCCCGCAAATGTGGAATACAGCGGAACCTCATTTTCAAAAACGTCATGGTAAATATTTTAGGTAAAGTATACTTAATAAATATCAATAACGTTCCTGATGTAGAAACATGTACTATTTGATAATGATTGCTTAAGCATTATATAAGTGTCTGTGTCGTTATAGTTATACGAGAATCATGTGAGAATGATTAATTTTGAAATGACGCCGTTTACAGCGATTTATTATGAGCAGTTATTGTTTTAGGGAAGCCGTACAAAAAAATTAATTAATTAAAAACTAAAATTAAGGAACTATTGCAAATCAAATTCAGCATTTTATCTTCCTTATTTTTATCTTAAACATACGTATACATATATTTGTATGCAATAATTTAGATTGTTGATGGCGTTGTAGAAACATGTATTGAAGCATAAAATAGAAGCACCTGGAATCATGATGTTACTTTGTAGCTGTATAATGAATATATTAGTAAATGAAGTCAAATAGAATTTTTAAAATTTACGGCTCCCAAAAATTTTCGACATAAAATAGTTAGCCTCAATACGCGGGCCTTTTAAGAACGTTTTTGAAAGAAATAAGCTTTAGCAGGTGTAGCTGCCAGGGAAAGCAGTGCGTTCTCAACAAAATCTGAGTACATAATGAATGAATTTCGATTTCGATATAATTTTTATTTGTTAATTGTCACTCAAAAATTATTATTGGTTGTTTGAGTTTCAATTCGGAAACCGCCATCTGCTTTATGTAAAAATCATATGATATGGATTAATGTATAATTGAAGCAGTCCATATAGGTTGTGCAGTTGCTGGTTTCAGAACAGACAGGATAAAAACCCAAATTAAAATTAAGAATTAAAGAGCTATTACAGTTTTAATTCACATATGTTTTATCATACAGAGAGAGAGAGAGAAATAGAGATGCACACGCGCGCGCGCACACACACATACACACACACACACACACACACACACACACACACATATATATATATATATATTGTGATAAGGTGGCATAAAGGCTCTTTGTCTATGAGGGATCCTGTGCAGCCTCGAAGGTTACTCCCGTGGGCAAAGAGGTAAAAGAAGTCTTTTGAGCAGGGTCAGGAAATGAACACTTTGTTATGTATGAGTGAAAGAATCATCCCCCCTCGGGAGTTCAGCGCAAGTAAACACAGGGAGATATATAAGGTGGTTTCTGAGAAGAGAAAAGAACTTTCCTGTTTGGAGCTATGGGTATGTTGGCCTGCTAGAACGATCATTCCTCGTGTATAATGCGATAGAGCATTTTCCTGTAACAAAATTCTGAAATTAATGGACTAAATGTATCCAAGTCCCATACTGTCAAGAATTGCAACTATTAATGTTTTCATCTTATTAAAATTCATGTTATTGTTAGAACTTCAGTTCGAAGTTCATTTCAACCCTGCATCACAACCCGGGGTTTGTGTAGCGGTTTCGGGAACTACACCATAGCAGTAATATTAAAATTGGTGGCAGCGGTTAGGATTGTTCCTGAGAGTAAATTCAGGAACCAACTTATATATATATATATATATATTGTGATAAGGTGGACTTCAGTTAACATCGTGCGTTGATTTCCGTGCATCTCGTCGTGTGAGTGTTTCGGATCGTCGAATGGAAGTTCCAGAAAAGGCAGTATTGTAAAGGACTTTATGTGAGCAGTCAAGACTTTCTTTTCTGGGCAAGAACGATCTAATTTTGCGTGCAAGGATAGTTCGCGTGTTGAATCCTTTTCAGAAAGTGACAGTGTGTCAGAAGGGAACGCCGGAGTGTGATCTAGTGCCGCAAAATAGTGAAATTTCCAGAAGAGTATCCAAGTTCTTGCCAGGAAAGTCATCGAAGGTATCTTCAAATTGGTGAGTACCATTTTTGTGATTTTGGATAAGTCATGCCAGTTATTCGAGACTAGTTTGATTTTCGGTATAGCTCAGTTATTGGGGATCAAAGTTTTTCTTGTGGTTATTGAAAGTTATTCTTGTAGTTATTGAAAGTTATTCTTGTGGTTATTGAAAGTTATTCTTGTGGTTATTTTTTCTAATTGGAATTTAAATGTGTTTCTCTTGTTCTAGCAACTGTTTAAATTGTATGAAGTATCATAACGGTATGCATTAGAAAAATTTTGTTTTTAAATTAGTTCGGTGTTAGAGGACAATATTTGTATAGTTGAGACAGTGCAGGAAACATTTGCATCTTATTTAACATTTTTGATATATGTTTTGTATGTAGGCATAGGTATTATCATTTAGTGTTATAAGGCAATTAGTGTTCAGAACTGTTAGGGTATTGTTCAGTTTTGGAGAGATAGACCTGTTGTTGTTTCTGTGTTATTGTATTTTGGGGTAGGTTATTTTTTTCTTTAATTTTCTATAATGGGGGAGTTTATGAGGAAATTTACTAAAGCTCTGCTATTAGAGTTAGATACAAATGTGTCTCAGGCGAATAGAGTAAGAGAAATTAGGCAGGCTATTCTAAATGCCGAGGACTATGAAGAAGAAGCGACGAAAGAATACGCGGCAAGAATTTGGGCTGCGGCTGAGCAGAAAAAAGAAGAAATAGCCGAACGAGAGCAGAACGCGAAAGTGTACAAGAGAGAGCAGAAGGCAAAAGCGTAAGAGCAGAGAGGGAACGTGAATAAGAGAGAGGAACGGGAACGAGAGCGAGTTTTTGAATTGGAGAATTTAAAACTGATGTATGTGGTTGAGACTAATAGCCTAGCTTCCACGATTTCGACAGTTGAACAACCTAGAGAAAAAAGAGTTAATTTGAAAGATCTAGTACCGCATTTTGAACCTAGTAACATAGATATTTCATTATTTTTTATGCTATTTGAGAAACAAGCTCAAAAAGAGAGCGTTAATGAGATCAACTGGGTCTCGCAATTAATTCCTTTATTATCTCATGATGTAGCTCAGTTAAAAGAAAAAGAACCAGAGGATAAAGGCGATGATTATCAGCATGTTAAGAAATTACTCATGCATAGATTCAAGCTCAGTTCTTTGGCTCTAAAAACAAAATGTGAAGAACATTCTAGATAAAACGGAGTATTGTGGGTGGATTTAGTGTATGAATTGATAGTTTATTTAGAGAGCTGGCTGGATTCGGTGGAAGTTAAGGATTTTAAAAGTCTTAATGAATATGTGTTTATCGAGCAAATTAAGCGGCGATTACTTCCAGAAGTAAGAGAGCACTACTTAGACAATTGGGAAGAATTTAAAACAGCTTCTATTTTAGCAGAGAAATGCGACAGGTATGAGGCTTTGCGAAGAGATACGAGGAGGTTAGAACAGACAGCGGAGCTTAAGAAACCATTTAAGAAAGTTAGAGAGTGGTATGTATATTCCAATGGCAGTTATAGTCAGAAAAGTAGTGGTCATGAAAGAATGAATTAAATCAGAGGAGCGTAGAAAAGTGGAGGCTCCTAAAAAAGCAAGTTTTCAATGAAGCAGGTTTCGAGAAACATCGGAAAATAAGGTGTTACCAATGTGGAAAGGACGGACATATCCGACCTAACAGTCCACCGCTGGAAAAGGTTAAGGCTAATTTGGTGGATAATCTAGGAACGGAGAGTTTAGGAAAATGTTTGAGCCGTATTTCAAGAAAGCAGTAATTAATGGGATAGAAAGAGAATATCTGAGAGATACTGGAGCTGTAATAGATCTGTGTAATAGTACTTGGATTAATACTAGTGACTTATTAGGAAAAAATGTTTGGGTAAAACAGCCTTCGGACGCAGAATGTAAATGTTTACCTTTGGCGAAAGTCACCACTGAAGATGATTTTGTAGTAGTCACATCACAAAGGCAGCGGTTACTCCTGTATAATTAGATAAAGAGTACTATGGTGTTAGGAAATAAAATTGCACAATGGATAGAAGAAATTAGGGAACGACTGGTTCCCTTAAATGCTGCGGAAACTCGTAGTCAGGCGCATGCGCGCAGGAGTTTAGAGAAAGTGAGCGCCGAAGACTTGAATTCCAGATCGGAAGATGAGGAAGAGATAGAAAGTGAAAGTGTTGTGACTAATGAGCTTTCGGAAAAAGGGAAGTTAGCAAGTAGTACGGAGGAATCTATTGAAATTCTAGTCATCAGTTCTCTCACAGGATTCACAGGATCTACTCAGACTATCGCCTGTATACATCATTCAGTGAATCTTCAAGGTATCTCGTTAACTCTTCACAGGATTTTCTTGGATCTTCTTCAATCACACATTTCACTCATCGTTATTTGCCATCGGGGCTTCCATGGCATAAAATCTGATCGAGCTGAAAACGTTTTCAGGTTTAAGGTTTGAAAATTTTTCTTGTTTCCTTTCGGCACATCTTTACAAATGCTTTTCTCATATTTTCAGCTGGCATAAATGTTTATGAAATGCCCTTATTATACAACTTTAATACATAAAGTGCTAATTGATGAAATTGCGATTTTTGCTATTCCATCACAAAGACATATACGGTACAATAGGTATTAATTAGAAACAGACAGAATGTGTGGATATCAGAAAATGTAAAACTACCCCTTTCAAATCTTTTATAACGCTTGAAACAAAATTTGCTTTGTTAATATTTTTGTATTTAAAATTTAAAAATAAATTTCAAAAAACCTTTTTACTAAAACAGCACTTAAAATCGTTTCGGTGATAAAAATCACAGACCTTTCTATCTGAATTCAGCAATATTTAACTCATTGAACCTATTTTTCGGATAGCTCTATGAACTGCAAATTTTATCTGCAAAAGACTTATACGAGAGAAAAGACTTTACGTAGAAAAATTTATGTGTTTTATAAGTATCAACTTAAAAATAATTACTTTATATCTCATAGTTCTAACTCACAATCTAAAAATATATATCTGAGGGAGTACAAAAAGCTTTTCCTGATTCCCGCTGTATATATTCTTCCTTGTCAATAAGCTTCCCTTGGGAAAACAATTCTTTTTGGAAAGCAATACGTGTTGAATAAATACATGATATAAGATTTGGTTTTATGATACCAGAGGCCATCCATTTCCAACTTTCTTGTCAAGAAATACTTATTCGTAACGTTTGGATAAAGATTTCTGTAACAGAAGATTTAGCTAAATTAACTTACAATATTTTATAAAATAATGTAGATAGAAACATATCTGCAAGTAAATCATGAACATTTGTTTAAATGTGTCAAATGAATAAAATTCTTTTTTAGAGATTTTTCAATATATTTAACAGCACGAATTTTGCATAGCTAATATACTGAACCCTTTTTCTTAAAATTTTCATAAATAATCAGAATTTTATGGAACATGGAGCCTTCTGGAGAAAATCTACACTCACTTCTTTCTCTTCGTATAAAACAGTTCTCATTTTGACTTCGAACTAGTACCGGCGTATTGATTTTATTCGTGAATTAGTTATGTTGTAAGGGAATATTTTTAGCTACTAATAACTCAGAATTTCTTAACTTGATTCTTGATTATCAAATTCGAAATAGTAATGCCGTTATTCAGTAAATGAGACATCAGAACACTTTGCTTTTTGGTGATATTATCTCCATGTATCACCTTTGGTACGAGACAGGATTGTATCATCCAAAAGACAAGTAGAATCTAGAATATATTCTCTGAGTTTTGAATTTGATAAATTCAGATATATCAGTGATATGTGCAAATATTAGTTTTTAAAGTTACTTTCGCATAGTGCTACATTTACGTCATTAAATGTCTAATATTCTCTAGAATTAGAAAATTTGCTTTGAAGTTCTGATTCAGATATGTTAGTTTATTTAGACATACTCTGTGTACACTCTGTTAGGTAAAGGACAAGAGGCATAAATTATTTTATGCAAGCATAAGAAGGCTAGATGTAATAGAATCTCCTTTCTTTTCTTTTCGCAATGATAATTACTAATCTTTACACTTACAATATTTCGTTTGCTTTATTTATTGAGTCCACAAACGTTTCTGAGAGACTGGGACAGCCATATGAAAACCTGTAGTTTTAAAGCTTACTTATACTTATATTACACATGCAAACACATCATGCATCCAACTCGTAAAACAGCTGATGTTCTGCATTTTGATCACCCGGGCTTCTAATGGCTTCTGTGTTTCTTCACTGAGAGAAAAAGCAAACAATGCATGGAACATCTCTTTGGATGTCTGCGTAACATTATGTCGATTAGGAATTAAAGTATATTCTCAATTTAATTACTAATCTTTACACTTACAATATTTCGTTTGCTTTATTTATTGAGTCCACAAACGTTTCTGAGAGACTGGGACAGCCATATGAAAACCTGTAGTTTTAAAGCTTACTTATACTTATATTACACATGCAAACACATCATGCATCCAACTCGTAAAACAGCTGATGTTCTGCATTTTGATCACCCGGGCTTCTAATGGCTTCTGTGTTTCTTCACTGAGAGAAAAAGCAAACAATGCATGGAACATCTCTTTGGATGTCTGCGTAGCATTATGTCGATTAGGAATTAAAGTATATTATCAATTTAATATAAGTCCCGTTTTCACAGCCACTATTAGTGTTAACATCTTGAAAACCTGCTTCTAAATTACTGCTGGGAGTTATTATTCTCGTATTTATAAGAGGATTGAACTTAGCTATTCCAGCACAGCTTAACATACTATAACTACTTTGACTAAAGGGTCGAAAAAATAAGAGATACATATTATACTTAGATTTTGGATTTCATAATAAAAGTAATGATTTTGCAGAAATGACATTTAATTTAGAATTTCCAGCTCATAGCTGAAAAAAACGGTAACAATCGTTTTATAAATCGGGCAAATTTATTATAAGTTGTAGTGCTAAATGTGATACGTACAGGATATCAAACATTTTTTGAAAACAAATTCCCAAAATTGTCTACATGGACCCCCTGGGGTCTACTCCAACCTGCAAGGGGTCCATGTCGACGAACGAAAACACTGGTGGTGCATGAAATGTAATGAGTCCACAAGACTGGATCCGATTTAGGCATAATCGGATCGAGCATAACCTAATTTCCGATCGTGTAAATATTTATGTTTTGCATTAAGTTATTTTGTGGAGAACATAAAGTGAGATTTTTAATTTTTTTTCTATAAGGTAAATTTTGCAGAGTAACTTTATTTAATGAGTGCTACTTTATTTAGCAAATACTACTGAGAAAAATAATGTTCCACTTTGAAAACACCCTGTATATCTAATTCAAGATTTAAATAAGATTTTACACTGTGAATAAATTTCGAATTACTGTGTCTTGTATTTTAAACAACTTAACCTTTTACCACAGATAATTACTACTAAACATAGTCGAATCTAAAAAACCTGAAGGCATTATAGAGTTGATTATTTGAAGTTGGCTTCATTTTATCATTGTCGAACCAATAGCTGCCTATGTGCCTTTTATGCAACAGAGTTTCTAGCGATGAGTCTAAAAACATCCAACCTGGAGGATCATGAGACCTGAGAAGGTGATCCCTGGTAAAACGGGCAAAGATTTGAAATATTTTTAAACGCTGAAAGAAAAACTTCAAAAGGGACCCACGGTGAACAGTATACTCGCTTCGATATCCAAAAGAGGCAATGATGTTTTGCAAGGGTCTTATAATGTCTCACTACTTAAAGCAAAACTAGGAAAGCCGTATGCTGTTGGAGAGCAGCTAATGTTGCCAGCTATTGAAGAGATTTTAAAAACTGTTCTAGAAAACTACTAACACAAATAATTCCTTTGAGCAACAACACAATTAAAGATGTAGTGATAAAATGAGTCATGATGTTGAAAGCTGCTTGTGTAATTATTCGCAAACTACTAATTTCTCCATAAAATTGGACGAGTCACTTTTACCTGATAATAAAGGTATATATTATTGGTATATGTTAGTTACGTTTATAGACCACTAATTCCATGAAGAACTGCTCTTCGCGAAAACTCTGACAACAGACATTAAAGGCGAATCAATATTCAACGTAGTGTGATATTATTTCATGCAAGCACCTATCCCTTTATGACACATAATGTCGGCAGTAGTAGCAGATGGAGCACCTGCTATGTTTAGGCGCTACCTTGGTTTTATAAGCCATTTAAAACAAAATATACCCGGGGTGTTTGCAGTTCACTGCATCGCCCATCAACAGCGTTTAATTGCTAAAAATCTGAATGGCATATTATATGAATCTCTTCAATTTGTCCTAAATAGTGAACAGAATTGGGAGCATTTCGTTGAATTCTAGGTTATTTGCGCAGATATGTGAAGATGTCGAAACGTTCATCGCTTACTCCTTGATACTGAAGTATTCTGGCTGTCAAAAGGCTTATGTGTGACATTAATTTTAAGACTGTTTTAGAGTTTTTGATCCTGTTTTAAAAAACATTTAATCAAATGGAAACCAGACATTTCTTATTTAATGGATTTGTTTACAAAATTGAATGATGTTAACTTGCAATGAGAAGGTGACAATCTAAATTTAATAAAAGGCAAGTCCATCACGCCTGCTAGCTTAACCTAATGAAGCAAAAAATAGGACTTCGAGAATTTCCAATTTGATACCGACAAAAGCTGCCAGGTTAATGGCATTTCGGCTTACGTTCAACATTTAATGCCCTTCATACAGACTTTAAAACCAGGCTTCAGGATGTTTTGATTAGAGGAATACCACAATGGACTATCACTACATGCGAATTAACATTGAAGTGACATTGAAGAACAGATATTATATTACAAGAAAAACTGATAGAAATAATCACTAAAGAAGAACTTAAGGTGCAGTTTAAAAAGGGATATCAGCAATTCTGACGTCAGAGAGGCATACCCGTTATTAATTCTACCTTATGAACAATCAAAAGAATGTTTTCGTCAACTTTTCCATCTTCATACATAGTGGAAAGGGGTTTCAGCGTGATTGCCTATCTTCTTATATTAAAAAAAGAAAGACACAGATTGGAAATCACTAGCGGAGGGAACTTAAGGTTAAGCTTGGGTATCAGAAAGCCAAGTATTAAAAATTTGGTGTTAAAATATCAAGTTCATCCCTCCCATTAAAATCCTTCATTTTTTTGTGAATTATATAAGAAAGCTACTAGTTTTGCATTTTGTACATTTTTATTAATAAAAGTATTTGAAAAACTTTACATTTTTTATTTAAATTTTTTTTCACTCTACAGTAAACCACATCAATGTGAGTAACTTTTTACCAGCTGTCAAAAGTTGAGGTCAAAAGCCAAACGTCTGAGGTTGAAGACATTTTAAAAACTCAATATTACGTTAGCGCTCCAAAACTACTCAACCATGGTTCATTTCAGTTTCACCTGACAGCTGTCACTATCAGGTAAATTTTCACTCTATAAAGGGAATTTCGCACTTGCCACGTGGCATTTCCGAACATTTTTCTTTCATCTGGGGGTTTTGTAAAATCTTGGATGAAACTTTACACTCGGTTTCACGTTATTTTAGAACCCTCGAGTATAAGTATTACACAATCTGATTGATTTTGGATGTTTTTTCTCCCTCTTTCCAGTGTGCCTTCATGGTGTAACGGTAGCACACTTAGCGCATATTCAAGAGATCCCGTTCCGACTGGTCCGAAGAGGACACTGCACATCTTCAGCTCTTCCACATAAAAAAAACCTAATGACTCTATAAATGGCGCTCGAATTAAAAGGTGGTGGACAATAATTCCTCACCACCAGGATATGGCTACTGGGTGCCCTAATCCTCAGTCGTTATTTTGAGGAAGTGTCTAAGACATTTTTCTCCCTTTTCCCAGCATGCCTTTGTGGTGTAACCGTAGCACACTCGACGCGTATTCGAAGGGTCCAGTTTCAAGTTCCAGAGACGGTACTGCGCATTTTTCCCATCAAAATAACCTAATGACTCTGAAACCCATAGGAAGGGTTTAGGGGACAAAAACATTTGGGAACCTCTTTTAGAGCACCTTTAAAAGACGAAATTTTAAAAAAATAATAAATGAATTCATTATCTCTAAGCATAGAAAAAAAAATTACAACCTGGTTTGTCCAAAGCGTTTAGTTTCCTCACTCAAAACTTTCCCTTCATGGTTTTATTTGATATTAAGATTACTTGAACTCCATAGCATCTTTCAAGCTTTATAATATAATAATCTTTTTCCCAGTCATCCTTTCAAAGGTGTCTAACTAGTATGACATACATGTTGGATGAGTGTAGAAGTTTGCTTTTATATACACTAATATATACTTAGATGCAATATAAAATTTTGTTAATTCTCGAGGTGAAATATTCCTGTCTCACTATTGCCCCTACAGTAGCATATAAAGTCATTTTCTTGAATAATACTAAATGATTGTTAGTATTAGTTCTACATAAGCGTGGTAAGTCACCCTTGTGTGTTAAGTGTTTTCAGAATAATAACAGAAGTGTTTGAAAAGGATTGATGATTAACATAACGGCATTCCTCCCAAAATTTAACACATTTAACACATGGGTTTCAGTCTTCTCAGGTCTTTCAAGAAACTTCTAAGGTATTTTTTCACTTCATACAGCGTACCCTCGTGGTTTAGTTCAGGCACGTATGGCTAGCAGTCGATAGGATATCACGTAATGATAATCCACACTCTCGATAAGTAACGATCCTGCCTCTACAGAATTCCGACACTTGCTGGTAAGCATTTCTTCTTATTATTCGAGGTATAACTCGATATTCTGAGCAATTTTACAAAGCGCTTTCAGAATGAGAAATCCACTATACAACTTTTCTTTTATGCAGTGCTTCAGATGCCGTTTCTGTCTTCTGTGTCGTTTAAATGCGCTGAAATACTAATCATTTGCATCAACCCCTTCTTCTTTACATGTGATTTTGATCTTCGTCAGATCATTCCTTCCTGGTGTTGCAGTTTTAATGGCCAGCAGTGTATTTTGTTGTTAAATAAAGGAAGCCATAAAATGAACTAGCTCTATTGCTTCATAAACTAAGTAATTTAAAAATACTGTAAAGTCATTACCTTTTTTTTTTTTTTTTTTTTTTTTTTTTCAAGTAAGGTGAAAAATGTTCGAACATGGACCTCTCGAATACAGAGTGTGCTACCGTTACACTACGAAGGCATTCTAGGACGAATGAGAAAATACTTAATATACCCCCCTTTTTAAAGGGCGAGTGGGGATTAGGGGACCCAGTTGTCAAATCCTGGTGGTGATGAATGATTGTCCATCACTTCTAGTTTGAACTTCATTATAGAGTTATTAGATTTTCTTGGAAGCAGGTGACTTAAAAAATGAGCAGTACCCTCGCTGGGACTCGAACCTGAACCTCCAGAATATGCATCAAGTGTGCTACCGTTACACCACGAAGCCATGCTGGAAGAAGGGAGAAAATACCTTATAATTTAGAGGCAGACTGTGTTCTAGAATTTTAATTAGTCACCATTTTTACTATGACATACTATTACTGTTAATTAACCATTATTTTCAAAAATGTTTTGTTCCAGGAAGCATAATTTTTTGTTATCATATTGACTTCAGTGTACTTAGAAATATTTCATTGAGGGTAACACGAAACAAATTCGGTGTCTTACAACAGCAAATTTAATCTTTCTGTCATATCTTTTGCTGCTGAGTTTTAAAGTTCTTTCCTTACTGTGAAGGATTAGCATAATTACCGACAGCATGACTACTAATATATACAGATATTAGATAAAACATATGGTCTTGCTAACATGTAAATTGCATTTAAATCTGCTTAAATATCCCTGGGAATGACTCAAAAAAACTGAATTTCTTCTTATTCTGCATACATAATCTTCAAAAGAATTGACTTCATACGCCGCAAGACCGCTTTGTTAATCAGCACGACCGCATATCTCTATCAATCCTCAAAGCAAGAACTTCCTGCATGTAATTGTTCGTAATTTATTTTTATGTGTATCGTAAATATTCCTCTCAAGTTCTTAGACTGAAGTACTCTCCCTAAGGGCTTTCTTGCTGTCCCATAATCAATTAATCAGCCAATTTTAGTAATCTCATTTTACTCATACCGCTAAAGATATGAATTATAATTTTAACAATTTACGGTCATCATTCATCCTAGAAGAGATGTTTTCGTTGTTTTGTTTTTTATCATAAATCCTTAATCTTGCACTTCTAAACTTGATAGTTTTCATAAATTAAATTTATAACTTTAAAGATATTCGCTCAGAAAATTTTCTCTATCATAAGTCTTCTTTTAAAGCATATATAATTATATTGAGTGATATATTATTTTAGATGTTGCAGCTAAGAAATCATTATTTTATGTATTTTGTTTACTTAATTTATGGTTCCTCTATAAAATATGTAAATAGGAAAAAATAATTTTAACATGACTTACATGTTACATGAAATTTTTCAAATGTCCCGATTCATGTTATAATCAGAAATTCAATCATTTACCAGTTCATACAAATTTTTTTAATTTTACAAAAATTCAGGAAAAATTTTTAATTGAAATAAGGTTTATAACACTGATTTGTAAATATAATATTTAAAAGATTTATAAACCGATTTGTAAATAGAATATTTAAAAGATTTATAACAACTGATTTGTAAATAGAATATTTAATAGCTTACTAAACTAAACACTATGTTTCATTTTAAATTTATCTTTTAATGCATAAAATCTGCAAATATGTTTAGTGATTCCCATATAAACAATTCTGAAATTGAAAATTTATACATAAATTTCAAGAATGAGCCACCCTGATAGGTACAGTTAATAGAGGTCCTGGCTGCTATGTGACTAGCCTTGGGTTCAAAGGCTTGGGATGTATGTAACTGTCTGTAACTGCAGACGCTTGGCTGTCTGCGTATGATGAGCTGAAAGACCTTTCGAGAGTTCTCGGTAGGAAAGAAGGGTGGAAAATTTCCATAATGCGTCATTCGTGTGTTCTACATCTGGTACAGACCTTATCTGTTCTTGCGGGTGTAAATTCGGTAACCCCCTGTGGTGCACCTTGGGCAGCGTTCTCGGTCATAAGACGGGTGAATAATTTTAGGATATTGTCCTTGTCCCGGAGAATGCTTGATTGGCCAAACGCAACAACTGTTTCAAATAATGACGAATGTATTTACTGATTCAAAATTCTGCGTTTATTTGACATTATTAAATTTACTGACCTGCATTTTTTAGATGTTGCTTTAAAAAAATTATTTTGCAGAAGTATTAGAAAAATGTTTTTGAAAGCATTTTCTTAAAACAATTAATAATTAATTAATATTTCTTGAATATTTTTATCTCAACATATTGGTTTAATTTAAAAAACTCATTACATTATTATTGGTGATTTGATTTGGTTAGCAGATTTAATTAATAAAATTAAACGTGTTGTGATTTTAAAAATATTTAAATTTTCATTTATTCAAACAGTTATTCTGAATTATTTTCCCTGATATTTTTATGAAGAAGTGTAATTTTCTCAGTTAATGAGGGAAGTGCAATCAAAATTACCATTTCAATAAACTACTATGTTATTCTTCAACTGGCGCAAACTGCATCTCTTGCCCTGGAGCCTTGGAACTCATTAAAACAAAGGAACCACAACAAATACAGATAATGATTCTTATTATTAAACTTTGCTTCACTTTGCTTCAAAGAATAATTTTAAAGAACCACGCACGAAATTAAAATTCAAAACCCTTGACAACTAAGCAACCCTCGAGCAAAAGCGGAAGTTTAATTTTGTCTGCAACGCTTAAACGAACAGATTAAATACTGGAAAATAAGAAAAGCCGCAGTTATATTTCCTCCCTTAAAACTGATATTTACTTCCTGGGTATAAAATATAATTGCAGCTCGGAGAAAATTTGTTTCTTTCTTGCTTTACTTTATGAAGCCTCTCGTGTGGGCGACATCTAATTTACATGAATAGCTTATCTGCCTTAAGTTGGGTTTTTGAAGGATTCCAGCTGCGTTTAAAAGACCATGCCAGATTTACGAATTTGTTTCACGAATATGTGGTTGATAGCATAATTTTCTCTCCGGCAAAGATTTGGAGCAGATATTTTGCAGATGTGGTGACATTTAACTGAGACAACGGATATGTAATTGGAAAGCATTTTTATTGTGCTTATTCAGACGAGATTTTACTGTAAGTGGTCAAAACTTGAAATGGTATTCTGATAAAATAAAACCTGAATTTTTCTCTTCGTCTGCAAGATAAGCTTTTCTTATTAGTTAGCTCTTTGCGTATTACAGTCAATTGAGTGTGCAGTTTTCCCCGCTCACAGTAGAAACACACTTGAGAAAAACTTAACCGTATGTAAGTTGCTGACTAAATAAATAGAAATGTGAAAATCAGAGTATGATTTAATTTGACCGACAAATTTAGCTACCTGATTTTTAATACGAGATTTCCCTCTACACTGTTTCGTTTAACGTATGGCGTGTTTCATCTATGCGAAATGTACGAAAGAAATGCAGTTAGAAGCATTTTGAAAGCAATTTTTCAAGATTTATTAATTCACTTCCTTTCTGCCGCTATTGTAAACGAGCATTGTTATGGAATTGTACATCCGTTTGATTATAAGATGCAGCATACAAATTTATTTAGAAAATCCAACACAAATTTATAATAAATTGTTTACCGTTTATGTTTTCATTTTTACGTTCTTTTCTTTATACAGTTTATGACTTAATTTAAACAACATTTTCATTTGTACAGTTTTTCTATTCATTAGGTGTTTTGTTTGTACGCTTTGTGATCATTCGAATTACCTGAACTGACAACATGTAGAGACATTAGTTTATTCTGAAGCAAGATTACATGATTAATGAGTAATGCTCTCGCCAGGACTCGAACCTGGACCTCTCGAATAATAAATATGCTACCGTTACACCACAAACACATGCTGGGAAGAGAGAGAAAATGCCTTATATGCCCCTTTTAAAGGACAACTGGATATTAGGGGACCCAATTGCCAAATCCTGGTGGTGAGGGATTGCAGTCCACCTTTTAGTTCGAGCGCCATTTATAGAGTCATTAGCTTGAATTTTGATGCGGAAGAGGTGAAAAATGTGCAATGTTCTCTCCGGACCAATCGAAGCTGAAACTCTCGAATACTCGCTGACTGTGCTACCGTTACACCACAAAGGCATGCAAAAAGATGGGAGAAAATGTCTTATAAACTCACTGAAGTAAAGTTACGGTGAATTACACTGACTAAGGATGTGCAGTCATTAGGTTATTTAGAAGCAGAAGATATGAAAAATGAGGCACGAAGGCATGTAGAAATGAAGGCATTGAGAAAGGAAGGAGACAATACCTTATAAGGCCATAAGAGAGTATTTCTCACAGAATTTGCTACAAGAATTTGCCAGGGCCCAATATATGACCTATACCTTTAAAATGAAAAATCCATAACCTAATATAAACTACACGAAGAATTTCAAGACTGATGCGAACAATAATGCAAATTTTATGCAGGCAAACATATACAAAAATAGGAAAAATATATTTACACTAATTTACAATGGTATTTCCAGTGTGATATCAATCTGTACTTCAATGTCCAGTATCCAACACTTTCTTGTTGAACTTTATTTACAAACAAAATGAAACTGTCAGACCCCAGAGAGAGGCTGATATATGAAGCAATCTCATTAAAATTTCCGGTCGAAACTTCAGTTACTCCTCGTGCATACCACATTAATTTTTGACGATGTCGTTTTGGCTAACAACAACCCAATTACTTACAGTCGTACTAGGGAGCCATTATCTAAAGAATCATTAAATTGGCGGAGGCCTCGTTGTGGGTTACCTTTGGGTGATGTAGCCCGACAACGATGGCTGGTTCGTTAAATGCAAGTAGTAAAAGTAATGAGGTAACTATTTTACATTTCACACGTTTCACCTACTGCAAAAGCTCAGAGGAAATAATACCAGATACAGAAGAAGTAAATGTCATAAAGGTTTAGAAATTTTCTTATAATTATATCTTTAATTCTGTGTAATTCTTGATAAAAATACATTAATTTATTTAATAAATCAATCCGTTTATTTCTGTTCTTTAAAAGTTCCAGTGATGCAAAAATTTTTAGCTTTTATTTATTTATTTATTTACTTATTTATTTTTCTTTTTGTTTTTAGAAAATAATAAAAAGTAACCGGAGGTTTTATTATAAACTTCCTTTAATTAATTTATCATAATATTTTCTGTTTTAGTTTTATATTCTTCGATTTTTCTGTGCGCTTAATTGATATTAAATGTAACAGTGCGTGTGAAGAATTTATTAAAAGGTTTCTTCCCAATTAATTTCATTTGTTGCCTTTTGGTTAAATTCTAAAATTTTCAGTTACGCACTAAATAAAATAATTCAAACGAAATTAATTTTTATACGCTAATTTCTTTTTTAATTGAATTTACATTTCCTAAAACGTAATTAAAATGAGCCTTCTGAAAAAAATTTTTACTTTTCAACCCCCAAAAAATAAATGGGTCTTTTTTTTTTCTTTAACCTTCCAGCGGGCGCGCGTATGTGTGACATACACTAGATTTTAATTTCGCATTTTTTTCGTAGACCAGAAGGCGCTATGACCGCGTGTTCTTGGCTATTCTCTCCTCTTCGTTCGCCCTTCTTTCAGTCGTCTGCTGGATTTCGAGGGGCTAATGCGAGTCTGCAGATTTACTATTTGTATTCCAGAAATACGCGCGACCATTGAAGTAAGTTTTTGCTATATCTAATTTCCTTTTTTATTATAGAAAATCTTTATTCTTTTGCATCTAAATCTTATAATTTTGTATAACTTGTGTGCATAATTACTTTTCATGATAAAATAGAAGTACTGTATGCGTCACATACGCGCGACCATGTATGATATTTTTGTTCTTTTCTTTTCAGTTATGGCGAATGAAAGCAAAATACTCGACATGAATGATCCGAAGGATCTTGAGATTATAAAAAATATACTTTTATGTGACAGTGGTGACGATGAGGACATTATTTTAAATGAAAGCATTACAGATGAAGAAGGGCGAATTTCAGAAAAAGGTGATTCAGAATCGGAGATAAGTGCAGAGGGCAATTCTGAAGAGGGAAATAATGATGATAATTCTTCCGAAATGTATATAGTTCAGAAAACAGAAAAGCCATCGATTCTTGGACATGGCATAAAAAGAAAATTAAACGAGCGCCTCGTAACATATGTGTTCATGTTTCTGGAGTCATCGGTGAAGCTAAATATCTAACAGATATTTTGGATATATGGAAATGCCTCTTTACTGATAGTTTGATAGAAATCATCGCTGAAGATACGAATAAGTTTATTTCTTCTGTGAAGTCTAATTATTCTCGTATAAGGGACAGCAGAGAAACGAATGGGCAGAAATAAGCTTTTTTGGGCTTACTTTACTTAGCTGGTATTTATCATGGTAACAGAGTTCTGGAATCTTGAGGAACTGTGGAGAATGGAGGAATTTAAAGTAGTAATGGACTTGAAGAGATTTTTGTTTTTACGGTTTACGATTTGAGCTTTACGGTTTGATGACATAAACACAAGAGCAGAACGAAGAGAAGTCGACCGCTTGGCTCCAATAAGAAACATTTTTGAAAAGTTTGTCTCTAATTGCCAGAAGTGCTATTCACTTGGAGAGAATGTGACAACCGATGAGAAATTAGAAGGATTTTGAGGAAGATGTGGTGTCATTCATTACATTCCCCCCCAAAAAAACGAACAAATATGGCATAAAAATTTATGCCATCGTAGACGCTCGTATGTTTTACACATACAATATGGACATTTATGCTGGAGCGCAGCCAGATTGTCTTTTTACTGATAGTTTGATAGCAACAAACAACAAACTGATAGCAACAAACCACAAGATGTAAAAAGGTTGACAGAACCTATTGATAACACTGGAAGAAATGTAACCGCAGACAACTGGTTTTCAAGTTGTGAGTTAGTACGAGAAACAGATGAAAAAAATTGTCATTTGTAGGTACTTTGAAAAACAATAAACCTCAAATTCGGGATCAGTTCAAGCTGGCGAAAAGTCGGGAACCCAATACGGTGATTTTTGGATTTAGAAAAAATATGACACTTCTCTCCTATGTACCCAAACGTTATAGAAACGAATGATTTCAAATCTTCATAATGACGTAGCAACAGATGAAAATACCCAAGACCAAAAAAAGCCTGAGATTATCACATTTTACAATCGTACCAAAGGAGGTGTGGACTCTTGTAGTTTTCTTCTCTATGCTGAATATAGCAGCAACCAACAGCTATATAATTCATTCAACGAATAATAGTGAAAAATTACTTAGAAGATAATAGCTGCGAAAGCTAGCAAATGCTCTTATGAAGGAAAACGTTGAAAGAAGAATCCCTAACTCTCTTCAAAGTGAGCTGAAATTTAAATTGTTGAAACGCAAAGCAGAATTAGCTGTTGTTGAAGAAATGACTTCAGGAAAAAAAAAAGCAGACCCTGCCAAAATGACAAGCATACTGGAATTACGAGGTTCAGCTGTGAGATTTGTTTAAAATTCATTTGTCTAGAGCACTGTAAACATATTTGTTCAGACTGCACCGATGCAATGAAGTGACTATGAAATTGATTTGTTATGCAATCCTTAATGTGTTTTTTCACTTACTGATTAAGAATATAAAAGTTCAATTGATATATTGGCAGTTTAATTTTGTTTTACTTTCAAGTTAGTTTGATAAGTCTTTAGTCCATTTTATATTGTTTTTTTTATACTTATTTTATTTTCCTTAATTTAAAGTTAATATTGTTTAACTCAATTGTACTTATTAACATTTAACTATTTACAAGCTAATTTTAATATTTTTGCTCTGGAAAATTTATTTTTTATAATAGCGTGTCTAAGAAATACGCGCGACCTTTCTTGTTGGTGCAGAAGGCGCGCCCGCTGGAAGGTTAAAGATTAAATTTTATGTATTACTTTTTGAAAAAAAATTGCAGCATTAATTAATCATTTAAAGTAGGGGGTCTTCAATCAATCACGCCCGAGGGCCACATCAATAAATTCACACAAATCCGCGGGCCCACACGTCTGTCAAAAAAATAGTATAGTCAGAAAATTTATATTAAAAAGAGAGGTTTGTTTTGCAAGACTACAACTGATTCTAAGCGAAGAGATAATGTTACAGATATGTATATATATATACTGGTTCCAAAACGTCAACTGGAAATCGAATTAAAATGTTTTAAATCTTTTTTTTTAACTGGGAAAAAAAATATAAAGATGATTGTACAGAACGATGTCACAAAATGCATTTGAAATAAAAAAAGAAAAACAACTTACATTACTGGCAGGAGATGGTACTTACTATAGTTTTAATGTGAAATTTGACATTGCTTTTGCTTAAATAAACCTTCAACATCCGGTTAAATCTGTGTTGTTGCAATTCGTAAAGTTTCCTCCAAATGTTTGTCTGTCAGCCGTGTTCTTGGTTTTGATTTTATGATTTTCATTTTGCAAAAAAGCTGTTCACATATGTAGGTACTGACAAAGATAGAAGGCATGAAGAACAGCATATTTACGAATTCCTGGATACTTGTCTTCAATCACATATTTCGAATAAAAATAAATTAATGTAGGATTTTCAAGAAACTTGCATTTTACTGCAGAGTTAGACTGTAAATCTATAAATTCTAATTGAAGTTGAGTTGGAAGAATATTACATAAGATAAATTACATAAGAAAAAGTGAAATGTTTGAAAAATGCGTCATTTTCAGAAAATGTTATCTCAAATAAAGCATGTCAATAATTTAATGTTTTAAATATCAAAAATAAGAGAAAAAAGTTTTTTACGACAAAAAGCTGACAAGGCAATTTTTCTTGAAATCAAAATTTCTTAAAATTCTTCAAATTCAAATGTGAGGCCACTAAAATACCTTCTGCTGGCCACAAGAACACCTCTAATTTAAAGGATGCGCAAAAGTTTTCAGAATCTAATTTTAAAGTTCTTAAATTTTCTGCCTTAAATTTGAAAATATGACTATAGTTTGAATATTCAATCTTCTTAGCAATAGGATGATTTTTTCCCAGAGTCCTCAAATTTGAAGTTTTGTTATCTTTCGTACAACGAAAACATTTTGTTAAAAAATGAAAGCAGTCTTTTTTCTATACATAACCAATCGCATGCGAGATAAGTAATTTACTTATCTATGCAATTATCTATCAATTATCTATGCAATTATTACTTATCTAAGTAATTTACTTTACTGCTTTATTATTACTTATTTTTACTATAAATATGAAATAGAGTTACTTTCTTTGGGAGGTTATTTTAAAATGGCACACACGGTTGCATGTGCAATTTTGTATATAGAATGAAATATCTTTTATAATGATGGCCTAAATTTGGAAAGCTGGTATTCGTATGTAAATCCTTTGATTATTGCTGGCGATTTGTCTTTTGTTTAAAAATATTGCATTTTTACCATTAATTTCCTGTCATATCTTTTCCTTTTGTTCCAAAAAAATTGCTTAAAAATAACGGACATATTATAAATTAAATCAAAGTCTAGGATAGTGCTAAGCAATAATTGGAGAGAGTAATTAGAGCATATTGTCGTGTGCGTATAGTTTAATGGATTGCATGCACCCAGAATCGACTGTAGCTATAAAGGGACACTACAGTTCTGGAACTTTCCACATAAATACTCATACAGTTCGTATCAGTAACATAGAGCACAATTAGTAGTTACGCTTGAAACTACTAAGAACGTTAAACACAATACAAAGCAGAGCGCATCTAAAGAAGCGAAGCTCCTACGGAGGTCTTTCAATACTTCAAACCCACACTGAATTAAAACAGCTGAGTAACTTCAATCTTAGTTTCCTCCCGGCTTCCGAGAAATCTCTATTACCTTCGGCTTCTAGAAATTCCTGGAATGCATATGAGAACTGGATGCGTTACAGCGCATAGAGATTAATTACAGTTCTTCAGACACAATCCAATTACAGTTATATAGGGACCGGACCAAACTTTCGCCATTTATAACGATTTTTGTTGATCTCGCCAGTGTAGCGAGATAGCAATTTACTCAATGTTAAATAGATTGCCTCTTTAATCTTATTTTCCGGCAGAGCTTCATTCAAGCATTTCGTGTTAGATAATACAAAAAATTCTATAATTTTACATATAATTTCTCTTAAATTATTTACATATATACAAAATCCATAACAATATATTTTAGAATTTGAGAATTGCAGCAAAAATTTAGCAACACTAACGTTTCCATTTTTAGTTCTATTTTTTTTTTCACTTTTTAATATTTCCTGCTATTATTAAGCTTTCTTAATATGAATAAAAATATATTTTATTTTTTAAATTAGTTTCATATTTCTGTTCTGTGCAAAAAAGACGCAAAATACATATCTACCCATACAACTGATCTACGCCAGTGGTCTTCAAATTTTATCGACTCATGGAACTCTTAGGGTTATTTTAGGAGCAGAGGAATCTCTATCCTACACTTAACGTTGAATCTGTTGATATGTTATTACGCTGTTGTTTTCATTCATTGGCAAGACTTCTGATTTATCGCTTTACTTGAGGGAACTTGAGGCGGGGGAATACCTTATAACTAGTGTTATAAGGTATTTCCCCCGCCTTCCTAGTGTGCCTTCGTGGTAGTGGGTCTGCACGCTTGGCCGGTATCCAGAGGCCCGCGGTTCGATTCGCGGCGAAGGCACGTTTGCTCCTTTTTATAACCTAACCTAATATCTCTACAGTGTGAGTGCTTTAAAATTTTCTTTTCTAATTTTTAATTTGACTCGTACAACCCTGTGGTTTGACACGAGGAATTCCTGGGCTCCGCAGAACACAGTTTGAAAACCATTGGTTTAAATGCATATTCATCTAATCGCCTATAAAATGTTCCGCTATTCAACCTGGGCCATTTCTATGGATAAACCCTACCGATAAACTATATTAAACTTTAAAACAGCCTTGTTGGGCGTTCCTTAAACGTAAACCCTTTAAGATTTTTTTCGTTATTTTTATGTGATTTTTTTTGTTTATGTATGCACGGAGTTTGTTTTTGCTTGTATTGTGTGCAGAAACAAATTAAGATTTCTTTTTTAATTTTAGGAGTTATATAATATATAGAGTTTATTTTTATAATTCTTTCAACACCTCTTTATTTGACAGAAGGTGGCAATTTAAACCAGCTGTAATCATAAATCATTTACTGAAGCTTTTTTTTTCTTAGACTCAAGACACCAAGTTTTCTATCCGCTTTTATGCTTATAGGACCATTTGCTATTACTTTTATTTAAGTATAGTTATGATTCAGCTGTAGATATAAAACATTTCTTTTTTCATATGAATCATGATTGCCGTTAAGAATTCTGTACTTGGATTTACTGTCTGCAACATGTGGCAGAAGAAAACGATGAGCAATTTTGTTCTGTGTCATATTTAAATATTATTTTTTCACAATAGAGCCAGACAATTTCATTGGATAAATATTTAGGGTTCTGTTTCTTGTAGAAGACAGTCGTTACCAATTATTTCCATTATTATGAGTAACATTGTTTATTGTGTCGTTAGATATCTTGATTTTGAACTTTTTAATGAGGATATTTTTCTTTGGAAAATGAAAAATCCTAACCTTTCATTCTAAATTTCATTTTTTCAAGCCATTTTGAGCTTATAGCTGATAATGATTTGCCCTCCTGTATAAAAAACTACTGTCAATTAATATTTTTATTTCGTTAGTATCAGCTGCTTTCTTAATCAAAACCGTTGTAAAAATGTGTGTGCACGCAAATTAGAAAACAAAGTAAAAATGAATTCAAAACTTCAAGCAGATAAACTTTGCTTTAAAAATGATTAACTGTTGCCATGAACAGCATTTTATATAGTCTCCGTAGTACCTTTATTGCATAAATATCAATATTTAACATATATATTTTATTATCGCTGCCGATGATCATTGTACCTTTTGTATCATTTTCTTCAATAGAAACAGAAATTATGTAGAATCAATTATGAAAATGGTTTTACAGAATCTAAGTTGTCATCATATTTAATTTTCAATCCTTAATAAATAACAAAAAAAACTACTTTTGTGAGATATAATTATAATCAATAACCAACTGAAAGTCCTTTCTAATAACTCACATTCATCAAATTTATTTGAGTAGAAAAAGAAAAGAGGTTTTACTACAGAAATATATTATGTGATATTTAAGATAATTACTCTAAACGCACTTCACTCTGAAAGCAATTATTTTTTCTAAACGCACTACAAACCTTTTCTTTAACGCCTGTTGGTATCCCTTGTTCCTAATACCACCATCTTCTGTGAAAAGCCTTGTTTTCTCCTTCCTATACAAATGCTTCCCCTTTCACATTTTTGAGACACCAATAAGGCTTTACAGACAATATACATATATGAAAATGGAACTCGTGATATATAGAATATGTTATCAAAACTTCGGAACCTTTACTTTTATGATAGGTACGCTTTCTTTCCTTATAAGATATCAAGAACAAAAATTCATATCGATTTAAACCGAAATATTCTTTAGAAAATTCTGCTAGACACTTTATTAAATTAGATCGACTGTTATTGATGATATCTTTTAAAAGACCTGGCTGCTAAACTATTTAGAATGATTTAGAAACCATACGAGAAGGATTCTTTCCTGAACTTATTTCTACTTATACTGAGGCTATTTATTTCTACTGATTTATGTTTGAAAGTAAATTACTTACTTCTTTAACCGAGACAGATATTTTATTCTGTGTGCTAGAGCATTAACTTCAAATAAAAAAGAATTATTTTCCTCTTTAATAAATGTAGTGTATTTTAATGGCCAATTTTCACTGAGGAATCTTATTAAGTGTGTTTAAATTATAATTTTATTTGAAATAAATAATATATTATCACATTAAAGCTCCATGCTGTGCAACTGTTGTTTCAGTATTATTTTTTTATTATTGTTTTTAGGAATATTTACAAAATGAAGCAGAATGATAGATTATGTGTTATAAAAATAAAGTGCACGTGGTAAAGGATATCAAACAAATAATTCTGTTCTGTTATCCCGAAAGCGCTGCTTATGAATAACGTTTTCTTAGAACTTGTACTGTAAACATTCTGCCATTTTCTTTTAATTGATTGCTATAAAAGTACAAGCTTAGTAAATTTTTAATATCGTCATAGACAGAATAAATTTATCATAATAAAATTTAGACCGTTTGATTACAATATGATGTATTCCATACGTCAAATTTCTTATGAATATTCTCAATATTAAAGGGTGACTTGGAACATTCAGTATTGCTTGTAATAAGTATGAAAAGAAACGTTCTAAACTTTTATATGAACTCTAACAGAGAGAAATTCTGTTGTTTCTATGTTGTAACATAGGCAACTGAAAACATGGGGAAGAAATGTATGCAAGATTATAATAAACATAAAGCGTGATGCATGATGAAATGTATGCAGGATTATAATAAACAAAAAGCATGTTTATCCCACATAACGAATTAATGCAGTGTGGTGTTGTTTTAATCGTGCCTTATCTGACTTGTCTGACAGTAACATCAGAACAAGCCCACGAAATTCTGCGTGGCAAGGAGTGCAAGATTGCGCCTATCGTCTGCAACCGCCTTGAGCATCATACAGGTGACAGTACGACTTTGCTCAGTTCTACCCCAAATTTGATAGAGAGCACCCCGGAGTCTCTCACCTTTCTTCCCCTACCACCAACCTTTTGAGAGAACTTTCGGTTCGCCGCAGATTTAGAGTGCCCCCATTCCACGCAGACACTATACATTTACAAACATCTATGCCTTCTCGGAGATTCGATCTTGAGCCCCGATGCGCAGCCAGCGTCGCTAACCATTATTCTGACTGGGCGGCTCAATATGGTTTGTGATCGTTATGAATTAACACGTAGACATCGCAAAACTTTCAAAATACTAGGTTAGGTCAGAGTTTTTCAAACAGTGGGAAATTTCGCCGGAGGGAATTTTACGTTCTCAGGAGATAACTGTTCGACTCTAGACTCCTAGACTTGAAACTGTAACAAGTTCCTGGTAAAAACAGCTAAGGTCTGTTTGAAATCATGTGATCAATGAAAGCTGACAAATTTTAATGCAGGAATTATGGAAACTCAGCAAAATCAACAAAACCATATTTATATCTATTAAATATAATAATAATTCTTATATTGATATGTACAGTAAATATTTATTAAATAAAATAATGCTTAAGTTTCTAAATGCATCTATAACATTCCTTTATAATATACCATCACAATTTACAGTTTTATCTGTAATTTGGTACGTACAACTTTTGAAGGAAAAGAAGGGTAGAAAAAAAACTTTGTGGAAGAAAGGACATTCTGATACACGGTGAAAGGTGAGAATTGATAAATGGAATAATAAACTTTTAAAGTACTAGATTAGATTGGGAATTAAATCCTGTTGCATTAACTCCCAGTCTTCTTTTATACCTATGATTCCTAATACTCCAGAGTGGGATAAGCATGCAAGCAGCTTTTACTTGACCTGCGTGGCAAAATTTTTTTAATTCAGAGGGCAACTGAGCAGCCAAAACTTCTTTTCTACTAAGTATCCACATTTTTATTACTAAAGTTTGCTTTCAATCACTTTAATAAACGAATTATGAATGTGTCTTCGTTTTTGTGCGACAGAAATCAGCGGAATGGCTTTTATTGCATCTACTAAATACTTAATGTTGAAAACTTTTAGCCCATTTATGACGAATAATTACAATATTTATTTCTATGCCCCATGTTAACACTGATCGTGATCCTGAAATAAAATCAAAGATAGCGTAAGATTTTTATTCGACATTGAACTGCCGCTTTAGCTCTATTTCTCAGTGTTATAGGTTTCGTAGATTCTTCAACTTCTTCACCCCTTCATCTGGTTACCGGGCTAGACGAAGACATTTCGCTTCCATCATAATATGATCATTATCAACTAAAAAACTATATATCTTTTCTTTGCTTATTAACAGTGTGAAACGTTATCGCAAAATTTCATAATTTTCCTTACTGTTTAAATGCTGAAAATGATTATTAAAGTCAACTTTCACAAATCCATTCTACAAAAGGCTTTTTAATATATTCGAGAACTCAGCTTCCTGCTGTAATTTAACAAAATCTCCAAATCAAACTTTCGTTATATAGAGATCCTGATTTCAGGATTATTTTTAAACGTTGTGAGATTCCTTAATGGGAAGGTCAAGAAATTAGGGGTATGAGTGATAGATGCAGACGCCGGTAAAACTAGACAATTAGCTTATGAATAAGAGATCCTTTCGCTTTTTGAGTCTGTTGCTGTGAAAGACAATGTTTCCTATTGCCTTAATGAGAAAAGCAATAGAGAAATAGCCTAAGAGGTATGGATGTGCACTCTTAAAGATGTCTCTCGCTTATTATCTGATAGAGACATTAGGTATTTTTGAAAAAAGGCAAGATAAAAAATGAGCAGCGCCTTCGCCGGGATTCGAGCCACGGACCTCTGGAAAACGCGCCCAGCGTGCAGACCACCATCCCCCAAAGGCATGCTAGGAAGACGGGAGAAATACCTTATATGCTCCCCCTTTTGAAGGGCGACTGGGCTTTTAGGGGATCCTAATCGCCAAATCCGGCGTGTGGAGAATCATCATCTACGACCCTTTTAGTTCCGGGGCCACTGTAGAGACATTAGGTAGTTTTTTGAAGTAGGAGTCATGGAAAATTAGCAACGCCTTCGCCGGGAATCGAACCACGGACCTCTGGAATACGCGCCCAGCGTACAGACCACCACACCACAGAGGCATGCTAAGAAGGCGGGGAAAATGCCTTATAATCTTAATAAAAGTTCTTAAACAGGAACACAATGCCTGGATGTTTGCACATCATCAGTTGAAGACAAAAGCCGATATTTTAAGACGCTAAATCAGGAATGAACGAACCTTTTTACTTCATTCACTCATTAAGGAATAGTCCCGAAGAGAGAGTTTTTTATTATCTTAATTTTTGGAGCATAAATACGGTTTCACACATCGGGACAAGAACACCGCATATATAGTCGCATCTGCTTATCGCATCAAGATTCATGATTTCATGACTTTCTCCTTCATCATACATGTTAATACAGCTGATCATTTTTCGATGCTGCCGCATCCGTGAGTGAAAGGCACCTACAGTGAAAGGCGTACACGTCAAGCGCTTCTAAGTATTTCTCGGTGGTTTTTTTTCGTTAAAATGCATGTCTTGTAAATATGAGATGGCAAGTTCGATTTTAACTTCAGGGCTCTTTTTAAAACTTGTGAAATTGCACTAAATCCATTCATTTATTAATTATCCTTATTAAAATAAATAATGAAACCAGTTACAAAAGTTAATATTGAATAATTAGAAGTTCAATTTAAAATAATTATATATTAAATTGTTAAAATTCATGTCATTCATAACACAAGTTTAAGAAGGTTTTTCCACAGAAAACAAAAATTTGTAATATAACCATCGTTGCAACAAAATAAAAACGAAACTTAGAAAAAATAATCCTCATTCCCGCAAAATCAAAACTGTCATGTATGACGTCATTTAACCCTTCGACGTCTGTTTCTGTTGTCACTTGATTCCAAGATGGCAGCTCACTGCAACCACTTTTCTGTTACGTTATTTATGCCGCCCGGCTAAATTTATCTTTGCCTTCATGAAACTTGTTTGTCTATAACAAAAGCATTGTTTTCCGAAAAAATAAATCTTACGGCGATAATTGCAAGTATCTTCGTGTTCTCTTCAAAATTATTATAGCGAAGTCGACAGGAGCCATTGTCTTTTGGGAAATCGATGCTTCACCGTAAAACTCCTCTACGCAGTTAAAATAAATATGTTTATTCTCGAAAGCGTTTGTTTGATTCTTCAATGCAATGCTTACATGTCCGAAAGTTCAAAAATTCAACTGAAACCGCGGGTAAGGGGACACGAACTGCATTCTGACTAGTCCAAAATTTTCTCTCTTCTGGGTATGCAGACTTGATGTTACATGATACAGCCCTCAATAAATTAAAGCCGTCTTATACATAAAATCACAGAAAGATACCTCGAATATTAAATATCCAGTTGTATCGAAAACGTGACTTAGATCTGTCCTGCAGTCTCTATTAGACCAAAGAAAGAGCAGATTATTATAGTCTATAATATATCTTTATTTTCCTCCTAGTAAATCATAAAATCTACAGCACGATAATTATAAATTTTACAGTTTTCCGATATACTAGAAATTAAACTTAATAACGTCTCTACCAATTCGCTCTACGTTTAAAGAGATTGCAGGCGGTTTGAAAAATAAATATACATAAAAGAATGTTTCTTTATTAATATGAAATATAAGTAATAATCTAAATGCTTATTTCCTTCTTAAAAAAACAATGTAAAATTAATAATATTTAGGTACAATAAATTGTTACTTTTTTTTAAAATCCAATGTCGCTGTTGAAAACTAAATAATATCTCAGATAATTATCAAACAGAAGGTAAAATACGGTAATTATAATAAATTATTCCTTTTAACTATAAAAAATAACAGTTTATATATCAGAAGTGATTCATCTACAATTATCAATTCAGGAGGGAATATTTCTAATTAAATTTAACTGTGAAATTTAACAATATTCAGTGACTTACGAATAACTAGTACAGGTTTTGTGTTTCTCATGTTAAGATAAGTTTTAAGAGGTGTAAAAGTGAATGTTTATAATTGATTTAAGACATATTAAATTAATATGAAATGAATGTACAAAATAACGTATTGCTTTAATATAGATCAATAAAACGTGCAAATCTTTAATAAATTTCTCAATGAATTTTTTTAAATTTTGTTTTGTTAGAATTCTAAAATCAGAAAAATCTTTTCGCCCTTATTATGTGTTTTTAATATTATCAGTTTACTCGTATATAAATGACATTCAATTGTATACAAATACTGAATCGGTCAAAATTTTTTTCAAATAAATATCATAAAATATTCTTGTTTATTAACTGTTAAGATACAAAGGGTTAATCTAATATTAAATGAATAAAGCTCTGGGATAGTCAATAATTCTATTTTGTTTTAACTTCCGCTAGGATTAGAAATTTTTAAATTATTAATTTCCTTCATTATAATCTTTTCCTGAGTCCTTTAAATTCTGGAAATAATTTTCAATTTTTGCCCCGAATATCGTCATTAAGATTTAGATTCTGAATGAACTATACTTTTTAAAAATGATTAATTTCCCAGACTTATAAGATCATTCGACCATTAGCGATGGATACAGGAAACCAATAATAACGAGTTCATGCAAGTAGAACTTTAACACTATGCGATTGTTGAACGTGGTTCAAAGGTAATAAGACACACAGTCTAGAATGGATAAGCGCGCTATTGTAAAATAAGAATCACGTAAATTGTTATGCTGTCAGCTTTCGCATCGTCAAAATTTGCAAATATGTACAAATTATGAAAACAGAGCACCACTTTGCATGTGAAATTAGCCTCAAGATAGGCAGTAAGTAAATTGTCGGAGGAAAATAATAGAAGATATAAATAACAGATTGTAACATTACTCATACAGTATTGTTACGACATGCCCACCCCGCAGTAAGATAGCTTCCCCGCAAAGCAGGTTTAGGGTTGCCAGAAAATGACAAGAAAAGGCAGGGTTGCCATATTTGGCGAGAAACCGTCCATTTGGGGACAATTGGCAATAAAACTGGCGATATGCCATAGACGGATGGAGAACCTTCTAGAACGAATTCTTACCTGTTTGGCCCAGAATGTTCTCGAACGCAGGCCAAAAGCTGTATAAACTCTGCCTGTACTCGGAGTAGCAGTCCAGTGTCGAAGTGTCTCGTAGTCTATCGAGTTGATCGTCAGTCTAGTGTCGAGTTGGTCGTCAGTCTAGTGTCGAGTTGGTCGAGTGCATCGAGAAAGACTCTTAGTGTATCGCGAATTAGTGCATCGTCGAACGCATCGCGAGTTGTAGCGTTTAGAGCGTTGAGTTCCAAGAACGACCAAACCGATTAGCCTGACAGCCTGAAGGCTGTGTTGCTGATTGTTTCAGCGTATTTGTCGTAGTCTTTCGACGACTGTAAACATGTTTCTGGAGCTGTCCTGAGTAATACTGGCTAAATAAATTTTGTTTTGCTACTTCATAAAGTGTCGTCTTTAATCACTCCAAATCCATGAACCCGTACAAAACGCAACAATATGATCAGCGTGATCTCAATTCATATAAAAGAATTAAAATTCAACAGAACGTTTAACTGTTTCGGATGATCGGCGAAAACGAAATTAGGTCAGTGTGACCATATTCTTCTTATATTTATTTGATCCTGATGATCAGTGAAAACGAAATTAAGTCAAGGCGACCACCATTTTGACTTTTTAGTTACAAATTTACGTGATTACAAAATCATCAAACATTAAAGTTTACTTATCTTTAGCACATCCATGGACTATCCATCATCATCACTTTTGGTTTTGACGATCCACACGGGGATTTTCGGTCCCACGTCAGGTGCCACATTTTATAACACATATTTCTTCTCAGTATAACTAAATCATCTCAGTGCTAATACAATGAAGTCGGTGCCTCAGACAATGAAGTCTAAGGAACACCAATTAATTAATAAAGTAACACACACAAAAGAAATAAAAGTGAGAGATTCTATGAGCTGTTAGTTGCTATGGATGTGGGAAGTAGGCCTTTATTAAGGCTAAATGCCCCATCAGCTCCCCTCCTCTCAAAAAAGAATAAGCTAATAGCAGAATTATACACCTTCGGACATTTTCTGTCAAGGAACCTAAGACTACTGTTTTGAAAGTAAACAAACAAAGATTAACCAGAATTGTATTTGCTGACTCTGGAACCAGCCATAGTATAGCGGCAAAAACGTTATATCGTCTTTTGAGGGAAAGAGGAATAGAATTTAGGAAAACCAATGGGAATGCTACTCTCGCCGATGGTCTCCAGAAGGAAACAGAAGTTTATACGAACCAAGTAGACATCGGAATTGAAGGACGATTGTTCGGAATAACTTTATTTGTGTTATCTATAGCAAAAGATAAATGAACGCTTTTAGGAACTGAATTTTTACGTACAGCTGGAATTGTTTTAGACTTTCAAATAATAGATGGTATTAACAGGGCAGCCTTAAACAGAAATTTAAGTTTAGTAATGACATTTTCAAACAATCTGAGCGTTCCGATTATAAAGCGAAATTTAACATGTTCTGTCAAGAGAAATATTCGCTCAGTTCAGGTATCAAGGAAAGAACTGACTCCTAAAGTCCAATATTTATACTAACACAATAAGCAAACTCTCTGTCATAGCTACAAGGCATTCTATATCTCCTTCAAAGAAAGAAGAGGTAAAAAAGATTATGAATTTCAATGAATGTTATAATTGTGGAAGAACTGGTCACATTGCGCGACACTGCACAAAGTGCATTGCCCGAGATTACCTCTAACCTCTATGAAAACATGTTATATATGTGGCCTATGAAAACATGTTACATATGTGGAAAACTTGGACAAGTATATCCACAGATTGTGAACAAGATGATCATAAATGTTATGGCTGTGGTAAAATAGGCCATACTTTCGGTATCTGCCCCAAAGTTAACTTTGTTGTGCATATGTTGTCCCAACCGTTCAGTCAATTAAGAACAGCACGCAAGATTTGCATTAATCTCTGCTAATGATGATCCTTTTTCTGTCATAAGTGACTACCCTATTTCTGCCCTGCGGCCAAATAAAGGGATACATTACTCACGATTCGATGAAAAGGTCGAACCAGAAAAGCCCCTGAACCTGATGGATCAGCTGTCCTTGCCATAAATCAGCCACCAAGAGCAAAACGTATATTGAGGACCACTTAAACGGTTTGAGGGAAAGTGTGTAACAGATGGCGTGAGTCATTTTTCAAGAAAGGAACCTGCTCTAGTTCACGTGATGCGTGATTCGGTCTTCATAAACATCCTTTTTCCTTTTTACAATTCATGTAACACAACGGCCATCCAGATGGTATAGAGGTTAGGGGAGCCTACTGCGATACCGAAGGGCTCGGGTTCGAATCCCTAAGAAGACATGGATGTTTGTAAATGTATAGTGTCTTAGCGGCACTCTAAATATATGGCGAGCCTAAAATCCTCTCGTGGAAGGGAAGAGAGATGGAAGGCCCTCCAAATACCCACCACGGGGTCCTCTCCCTCAAAATTGGGGTAGAAGTCCAAACTCCTTGAGGCTCTGGCAACCATTCTTCCATGAAATTCATGCACAACAACAACAACATGTAACACAACTAATGTTAGTTAGAACTTCAACTCTGCGCGAGCAGTGTAGCTTATAGAATCTCTCACTTTTATTTCTTATGTTACTTCATTAATAAATTTGGTGTTCGCCAGACTTCATTGCCTTAATTATTAACCCCGAGATAGTTTACTTATATTGAGGAGAAATATGTATTATTAGGTTATTTTATCCATCAAAACTAAGGAAGCAGTAGAACTGATGCATTGTATTCATGCAAAAATACATAGCTAAAGAATTATATTAAATATCAATATTTTTAATGTCTTTACATGGTTGTTTTTTCAAAGGCAGAAGTTACAGATAACAATTTTGGATGAAAAAGCAATTTAGTGAAATATTTCCTAGTGACGATTCGACTCGTAAGTCAGTGTGGTAAATAGTTATACAGCGTGTTTCAAAAAAAATATATACGTATTACAAAGTGTTATTTTGTCCAAACTATCGATCACTGCACCTCAGCTCGGCTATTGGCGAATACATAGTCTAGTTTATACTAATAGCCGCTAAATTTGTTGTCTTCTGTTTGCGTGGTAACCGTCATATGTTTAAAATGGCTACTCTGCAGCAGAAATCATTTTGTATTCTAGAGTTTGCGAAGTGCAATTCCCTGATTACAGAGCAAAGACATTGTTGTGTACGTAAAGGAAAGAGTCCTGGCCGCCCTCGTGTTCCCGGCGAAAATGTTGCACGAATTCAAACTGCTTTCCAACGTAGTCCTTCAAAATCAACTCGTCGTGCCAGTCGGGAGTTACAACGGCCTACATCAACAATTTGGCGTGTTTTGAGACGTCGGTTGGTTATGAAGCCGTACAAGTTACATTTGCTACAGGCTCTGCGTCCTGATGACAAACGCAAACGTGTGGTATTTTGTAACGAAATTATTGATGCTATTGACAATGATAACACTTTCGCATAACGCATCGTGTTCAGTGATGAAGCGACTTTTCATGTTAGTAGTCATGTAAACAAACACAATGTTTGAATTTGGGACCTACAGAAAGCCACTGAACAGGTACGAGATTCGCCCAACATCAATGTGTTTTTTGCAATATCCCGATTATCTGTTTACGGCCCATTCTTCTTTGATGGAAACACGATTAACGGTCAGCAGTATCTCGCTATGTTACAAAACTGGTTCTTTCCGAGGCTTCACGAAGACAACTTCATTTTTCAACAAGTGCGGTCTTAATTTCGGTGCGGTGTGGTCGGACACCATCTTGCATGAACCACGAAGTGCCTGGTCGATCCCCCAACGCTAACAGTATGGTGACAAATTGTTCCAACATTTCAACTTAGCGGTCAGAAGTGACTCTGGCCTTTTCTCTCAAGACGAAGGGGCCGATAACACCTTTGCTGAATGCTTCAGCCCACACAGTAACTTTTGGGGAATGTAGTGGTTTTTCTTCACGCAAATGAGGTTTTCAGTACTTCAAAATCGCTAATTCTATTTGTTCACAGCACCATTCATTGTGAAAATGTATTTCATCTGTGAACCATATGCAGCCAAACATCGAATTTGTCATAATCAATCATTGTGAGCATTTCGTTCGCGAAGTCTTCGCTCTGTTGCACAGCTCAAACGGGAATGGTGACCTTGGATCTTGAACAGAAATATGTGTAGCCTATTTTTTGAGTACTCTGTGCATGCTGGATCGCGTTAAGACGGATTCTGCTGCAAGTCTTCAGATGAAGTTCCTCGAATTTGAGCTGTCGCGATATTTTCAGGAGTAACTACAGACTGCCTAGGACCAACATTTCTCACTAACTCAGCAGCCACGCTTCCATCAGCCATCATCCACGTTGATATTTATCGAAAAGCACACGAATAGTTTTCGAATCAGGACTTTTTGCAACATTAAATCGGGATTGAAAACTGCGCCTTAGGACTGTAATTTAACCTGTGAAATTCCAGTAGCAGAAAAACGCGTTGTTCCCTGGAATACATGAATTCATGCACATCCTTCGATACCCTAACGTCCTTTCACATTTTAACAGTGTAACTATCCGCAGACTGATCGCTCTGAACTTCAGATCACTTTTTATAGGGAATCCTTGTTGGTAATATAGCGTAAAGCGCCACCTATTGGCAACTTTTGCATTTAAATGTGATACTTCTGTATCAGATTTTTACACCTGTCCCAATAAACATACCATTTGTTTCATTCTTTTCTCGAACTTTGTTTTCTAATAATTTAATTTTAAAGACGAGAGTCCTTTGTGGGACACCCAGTATATATATATACAGGTATGTTTGCAAGGCATATATATATATATATATTTGTCTTGCAAACTTACCTATCGCAATTGAGTCTCAAACAACCGAGTTGCCGATCAAATGACGACGGGTAAATGAGTATCGGATAAACGTATTAGATCTTTTTGTAATATTGGAATAAATGAAACTTCTCATACATTATGTCAAATATGCTATGCCTGCCCTCGATAACACTAGATAACATAGGCAAGAATCTTAGTAATGGTTTACATATGCGTCTTTTACAAATTTCTGAATAAGTCATTCCTTTAATTAAAATAATTTTACTGAGTTTATAAGCCCAGATGCTTATTATTTCACAACATTTCATATATTACTAAATATAACATTATTTGAGAAATAATATATTTTAAAAGCTGCCTTTATTGGTCTGTAAATGTATTATTCCAAAAATGTATTATTCTCTAGCAGTTTAGCGCTTTGTGTGAATACAGTAAAGCATATATAATATATTTTTTTAGTTTAAGTAAAAATGATGTTATTTTCAGCTGATCGCCACATCATTTAGAGATAAACCTTCCGACCACACGACCATATATATTTTAAGCTGTATATATACGGTTTAGAATATTTTTGTGATGTCTGTAAGAAAGTATATATATATATGTGTGTGTGTGTGTATGTGTGTGTATCTGAAAATATGCCCATGAAATTAAGGCAATACATTAAAAGTACATAAATCCAGGTAGAAAATACCAGGGACATTTTGACAAATAGAAAATAATAATTTCTCATTGTAGTTATGGGAAATCTGTGCTTTCTCGTCGAAAACTCTGACCATTCAGAGGCATTAGAACGACTTTCTTCAGCACAAATTTTCACCCAAAACCATTAGGACTTGCAGCAGATTAACTTACAAAACTTCATCTTATAAACTGCTTGGAACTTGTTCAAAACTCGAAAAATACAAGGACACTCAATTAATATCTTTGGTCATTATCCATGAGAGGTTAGGTGATTATTACAAGTAAGGACTGTAATGAGTCCAAAGATAAAAGAACTGCTGATAGTAAATTAAAGATAAAAATTGGGTCAAACTTCCTTAATCTGCTCTGAATTCACTGAAACTTTTTATATACTTTTATCAAAGCCATTAATTGTAAATAATGCGGTATAAAACAAAAGCGACAAAAATAGGAATAAAAGAGAAGCAATTTTTTGAACAAAAGGAAGAACTTTGTAAAAGGAAATTCAATTTCACGGCATCAAAATAATATACGTAATCGTCTGAAAGTAGGTTTAGACTATGTCTCTAGGTCTAAACGAAACTTTCTGAGACCTTGAGCGATGGCTGTAGACGAAATACCCCTGGCCCATTGCCACGTATTTCCTGTTTCTCCGCAGGATTTTTTTTTTTTTTTTTTTTACTTTTCCAAGACTTCGCCTTTGTTTACTATTACGTATTTGTCCATAACACCGAAAACGTATGATGAAATGAAAAAACTTTCCTTTTAATTTTGGACGAATACATTCTTTTTCAGATTTTTTAATGGCTTTTCACATTTATGAAAGAAACGTAGAGACTTATCGTAAGCGGTTAGGGCTAAAAAAGGGAACTTCATCTTTTTATCTTTTACACTCGAGTGAAATTATCGGAAACAACTCCGTGAATTATAACCTAGATGTGATACTTTATTGTAAATAATATGCTATTGTGATTCTCTTATCTCTTTTCCTTCCACTTTTTTATCTTCTCGGAGGAAAACATACCGCTACTTTATGCAGATTATAAGTTGTTTCGTCAGAGATATGAGACCACTACTATCAAGCAGGCAGTTTTTCTGTTTTTATCCAACACTTATTTGAAATCGGGTAAAAAAAAAAAAAAAAAAAGTAAGTTATAAAATCCCATTTTTGTGAATCGGAATTAGCTCTTTTATTTAAATGTAATGGAAAACCTCCTTCTCAGATTGATATTTAAAGAAACAAAAGCTTGCAAATCGAATTGAATCGGAATACAGTTTATATCCTTGTTTTGAAAAAAATATCCCATTAAGAATAAAATGAGATAGATTTGTGTAACTATTTTCTTTTATATTGTAACTACAATAAGAATATATGAATCTTTGAACAAGATGTTATGAAATTAATTGTATTTCATAGGGTAATCTCTCTAGGAATGCACACTTAAAAATTCTGTGATTTTTAAATTCTCTAATGCGCTATTGTTCTTAAAACGCAGAACACTTAAAAGGAACAATTTTCTTTTTGCAAGATATATTCAATGCTAGTTACATGATTAGCTTTACAAAGCAATACACTATATATATAGCAATAATTAGCATTCTTAGTTATCATGAACGGGAGGATGCCTTTTTTGTATGTCCACCTAAGGGTTTGTTCTTTATACCGTGGAACTGAATTAAAATCCTTGTATCATGTGGAATACCCATCTAAGTTGCATTAACCCTCATCCAAAATCCATTAAAATTTGCTGAAAGGCTGTCAGAATCCATTACATCCCATTTCACCAGATTTCACATAATTCCAATAATAGATAAATAAAATGATCTGAGCATCAAAACGTAATGGAAAAGTGGTACATTGTCAACTATTGTCGCGATGAAGGTTTGTATTGTCACTGCAATATGAAATGCAACGTCGTCCTGCTGTAAAATTAACCCCAAGGAAAATTTACATGCAGGTAACTGCGAATGATGATACGAATTGGTTGACATATCGAGCATATTATTATAACAGTTGTTTGATCTCTCTTGAAGGGTAATCTGCTGCTAATTGCAGTAACACTCCTTTTAAGAACACTCCTAGCGCGTTACTATAAATGTGAATGCAGTATCTCGGCGTCATCCCATCGTCGGTTAAATTGCAGGGTGATTCAAAGAAAAGGGAAATTTTGAAAGTTATGTTGGCAATAGTGAGTGTTTGGTAACACTGAACGTATGCCAGCCTGTCAACGACACCCAGTCCTTTAGTTATCATGAATGCTTGGAGTAGTGCGTAAAGAGGTTATCACACATGGCTACAGTCTCTGCTAGAAGGGACTTTTCTGTGAAATGAGATTCTGGTAGCACTGGTTTAAACGGGAGGATGCCTAGAAAAAAGAGCCCCACCTGAAGCGAAGTCCTCCCTAGCTAGAGAAACGATGTTGCGGCTACACGGGATTTTTTAAAACCTTAACGAAAATGTCTAGGCTGGACCTCTCTCTTGAGTAGAGACAGCGAATCAGACGAAAGTTCTGCTTCTGAAGCATCACGTGATCCTAATCTGAGCGATAATAGATTAATGTTTGCCGTTCAAGTCTTTGTAGTAAGTGAAAATGGTAACCTAGATACGTGTGTTTCCTGAAATTATGTGCGGATTCTGAAAATTGTCCCTTTCGACGTCAAGTTCCGCGTAGTCGAAACATAATGTGATTGAGGTTTAACGCGCTTTTGCGATCAAACCGTTTTACAAGAACAATGACCGTGTGAAAGGGGCCACGTCGACAATTCCGCCATTTTAATTTAGGATATCATAATCGTGTTCCATCAGCGAATGCAGCTAAAACATGGATACGTAACTTCGAGCAAACTGACTCGACAATGAAAAAAAATCTCCAGACTAGACCGTGTGCGAACCGTTCGTTCACCAGACAATATAGAAGCTGTTCGAGGTGGTTTCCTAAGAATTCCACTTTGGTCAATCCATCGTCACTCAGAATCTTTAAAGTTTCATAGTTCAAGTGTTCGAAGAATATTAGTACAGAACTTGCAATGCCATCCATTCAAGTTGCAGATCGTCCAGGAAAAGAAACCCAACGATCATGTTATGCGACGACACTTTCGAGATTTAATGCTTCCAAAGATGAACAATGACGAAGAGTTTATTAACAAACTGTGGATGTCAGATAAGGTACATTTCCACCTCAGTGGATTTGTTAACAAGCAAAAATTTAGATATTGGGCACAAGACAATCCTGTGGAGCTACACCAACGTCCACTGCACATCGTCACTCATACTGTCACCACTGTCATCGTCATCGTCCACTGTCATCGTCATCGTGTGTGGACATATGATGTCATCATCGTGCGGTGTATGTCATCATACGATGTGATGAGCTTTTTTTTTTTAGGACGAGAATGGCCACAGTCACATCGAATAGTTACGTTGTCATGCTTGAAACCTTTGTTGTGCAACAACTACAGAGATTTCCACACGTTATTGGCCCAGCCTGGTTTCAACAAGATGGATCAACATCACACATAGTACGAATATCGATGGCTGCCGTACGCCAATTGCTTCGGGAACGTATAATTTCTAAAAATGATGATATTCAATGGCCTCCATAATCCCCTTATTTGTCAGCTTGTGATTTCTTTTTGTGGAGGTCATCTTAAAAGTAAAGTGTTCCTTAGTCGACTTTCTACAATGGAAGAAATGAAATCTGAGAAGCAGTTGCCGGGTTCCAGTTCAGATGTTACATTAAACCATGAACAATGTAACGAAGAGACTTCAGAAATGTTTGCGTACAGAAGGAGCTCACCTGCAAGATGTCTATCTTAAAAAAATTAATTCTATTGTATATATTCTAAAATGGCATTATGTTACGACTAAATGAGATAAATAATTTTTAAAACAATTTGTTTTCATGAAATTATTTTAATTTTCAAAATTTCCCGTTTTTTTTAATCACCCTGTATTTGCGGCAAACATTTTTGCCTAAAGTAAACAATGGTTCATTAGAGAGGATGATGTCATGCCACTCAATTTGCTGTGTACAACGTTCAATGCAACACTGCAGTCTAGCGCTGTGTTTTTGAGGCATTCAAGTAAAATAATTACTTCATGTTTAGCTCAAATATAATTTCTTTAGGCCTACAAATATTATTAACTTCCAGGCATTATTAAGAAGTATGCTGACGATAGTTTGAGCATTAATAAATTAAATTAAATATTTTAAAAATTTTTATGTCAACTAAATAGAACTGAAGTCATTATAACAAATATTATAAATTAGAATCAATAGCTGTTGAATTCATAAAGTTCGCTGATGTTTTTATGTTTTAGAATTTTCATGAATACAAATTTAGGCTATAAACACCAAAAAAGTCTCAGTTATTGTTAAATTTTTCAACTCAAATAATTTTCGGCGATATGACTTTTTATTGTCTTGTGTGAGTTAAGTCACGAAGAAAAATAGAACTTTTAAAGTGATTTTAGTTTACGTTTTGTGTAGAGAGATTAGGATTTTTCGGAAGCCGAAGAGATAAAAAATTAGCAACCGTTTTCGCCGGGAATCGAACCACGGACCTCTGAGATACTGTCAGTGTGCTCACCCCAAAGGCACGCTAGAAATGTGGGAGAAATATCTTATAATTGTATAATTTTTTATGAATTTATTTTCTAAATTTTTATCGTTAACAAGAAGTAAAATACTTTTGTTTAAGGGATTTTCCATTATGCTTTTTTGCTTGTTTAAATGTTTATCATCCAGTGTTATTGTACTAAAATGTTGATATAAAGATAAACATCATAGTAAAAATATCAACAACAGGACCAAGTAAATAAAATATGTGAAATTTTTATGCTATCAACAAATCAAAAACATTGAAATATGTAATCGGTATTTATACAAATGTATAAGGGCTTTATTATGGAAGGAAAAAATTTGGCATATAAATAAATAATTTTTGAAGAAAATGTATAAAGTTATTGGTAATATTACAATTTGATACTTTTCGTCGGCGCAAATCTCGCCAAGCAGACTTTGTTGGCGACAACATACAGTATGGTGTGGTGGTGTATTTGATTATGGCAAAGCACACTAGGGCTATCTGCCTAAGGGGAGGGATGCCTTCGTGGAGGACTTTCTAAGGGAAACTGGCTCGTATACACGTTACACATGGGGAAAACCACGAAAACGCCCATGCATCCAGCCCGTTCGCGGGATTCGAACCTCGGACCGAACTACCAGTGTTCAGCGACTGTACCGCTCGGCCGCTGGTGGGCCAACATACAGTATGCACATAAAAAATGTTGACAAATGTTAGCTCTAAGAATTTTTTATTTTGAAGGCATAAACATTTTAATATGGTTTATAATTTTGTAAAAAGCCAATAAATAAAGACAATAAATTTGTAAAAAGACATTAACTTAATAATTTATTATGCTATCATGGTTCAACATCCTAATTCGCCGGCTCATATCACGTGACCCCAAGTCACCTCATCTCACGTAAACTACGCTACAAAAATGTAATTCTCCCAGTAATTATCTACTTTAATTTATCTACTTTAATTATCTACTTTAAGTTAAATCTTAATTTTGAATACAAGTTTAAATGCAAGAATTATTTCAATTCGTACAAATAGCTTACTGGGAAATTATGTAAAACCGTAGTGCTTTACTTCGCTAGTGCATTCTCAATTAGAATTGATGAATTTAATCCTTGATTTTGCCTTTTCTATATTTTCGCCTTCGGGTGAGCGGTGTGATTGCATCCTAATTGACTTAATTACCGCGAATGGTCTTAGGGCATAAAATTTAATTATCTTTGTAAATATTCTATGTAATTTTATGCCAGTATTGAAAGAAACAATCAATCTGGTAAGAAATGGCTACGACTTGTTTTGAAAATGATGTGTAAAAGGTTACCAGCGAAGATATTCCATTTGGCATCAGTTGTACCATTATTGGCTACTTTATCGTTTGCGCAGGCAAAACGCAAAAGTACCTACAATTTTTATGAATATAAATTTAGGTTGTAAACACCCAGAAAAGTCTAAAAAGCCAAATATATTTCCTAATAACATTCGCACTCGAAAGAAAAATCAGATTTTGGTAATCAAGACTATGAAAATAGATAATTTCATGACAATTTTATAATGCTCATATAGAGGTAAATATTTGTAATGAAATATGCGATCCTGACCATTTAACACATCTTCACTTGTTAGAGATTGTTTCGTTACCATAAAATTTGCAGCTACGTACTTAAAAATACCATTTTAGAAATGAACTTCTGCAATATACATAGTATTGCTTGCCGTTGGAGTTTAATGCATATTAGGCAAACTATGAGAGCCTTAACATTTCATACTAATGGATATGAAACATATGTTAGGAAAAGGAAACATTCAGATCATCGGTTGCTCATTATCAATTTTCCATTTTTTGCAGCCTAAATTATTCCCAAAATATCTTAGCGAAATAAATTTTCTTCTTATGACATTTTTATGAATTGATTAGAGGCATTCATAAAAATGCTTTAGTTCTAGCTAATGATCCAAATTCCAAACGGAAGTTACCCATATCTTTAAAAAATTCTTTCATTTTTTTATCAATAGATGGCGCCAATAGTTCTTTCGTATTTTGATGGAATTTTCTAATCTGTTGTTTTCACTGCTATCGCGTGAGCACAAACTTGTCTTTCGTCAATTTCACTCCTGGAGCTGAAGAAGGAGTTTCTGCAGTCAAACCTTCGAAACTAGTATTTCAAATTTATAAAAATTAAGGTTGATTGCTGTTGTTTGAGTTTTCTAATAATTGTTATTTGGCATGTTACTTTAATTAGATCTTCACTCATTAAAAAATGTCGTGAATTCGATATTCGAATATTTTTCTATGTTTGTCGTTTCAGCTCAGGATCATAAGTATACATATATGATGGTATTTCTGCAATTTATTGATTTAATTTCATTGTAGAGCCTGTTGTTAACCTAAAAACAAATCCTTGTTGAAGATTAATTTTTCAACGTTTTGTCTTTAGAAATATTTTTAAATATTACAATAGTTGATTAAACATTGCTACAATTTATTCTTATGCCCGCCGTTGGGTGAGCTGGTTAAATAACTGTACATTGCTAAGCTCTTACATTTACCTCAAAACTAACTACAAAGTGTATAAAATGTGTTTACGTTTGTTCCTTTCCCCACGTTTAGCAACAAATAGATACAGTGTTGACCTAAAAAAGCGACAAAATCACTCATCTTCTGTCAAAACGATTTCGAGTGCTATTTATCATAATAAACAACTTCAGATTTTTTTCCCTCTGTTTTATATGGATTCCGTACACAGCGGCTTTCGAAACAAAATTCTCTCCTCTCTCTCACAAGTAATCTTCTAAGTTAAGTAACCTGTTTCCTTCTACTTAACGGTTTTCATCTTCAAGTCTCTAAACGTTTCTCATTTTAGAATTACTTATTTTGCGTTAATAAATCAGTACTATTGAATAACATAGCTGCATATTCGTAAGAAATTTTTAGTAAAATATATTTCAAGTAAGACTTGGTATTTATTTTTCCTAACTTGAATATCAAATTTTCCTTGAACAGCAAATTAGATTGCCTAAATTATTTTATAATGCTCTTTTTAGTATTCTTGTTTGAATTTGCAGTTTTGTTTCTCAATTAAGTCTTTTTTTTTTTTTTTTTTTTCCCCGATTCTCACCATTTTGGAAAAGAAGAAAATTACAAAACAGCAGTAGTCAGTTGATGCAAGTTGAATGTAACTATCGATGCCTGAAATTGAAGAAATAGACAAAGAATTAATGACAGATCAAGAAATTGTTAGTTCTAGTCAAATGTCGGTGCCAAATGTTAGTTCTAGCCAAATTTCCTAATGGAAGGTGATAGAGTATGAGATAGCAAAAATTTCACAAGCGAATTAATTAAACTGGAGACATTTAAATTTGCATCCTTCGTTTGGGTTGTCAAGTTTAATATCACCATCGTGATAATCTTTGCTAGAAAGTATGATTCTGTTATGATGAGTAGATGAGCCAATAACAAATTTACCAGCCATCGTGGATTAAGAATAGATAGTCACGCAAAATTAGTAGTTCATCACGCTACACAGAGAACTCCGAAGAAGCACATGATAATTTGGAAGTGCGGTGGCAAAATACATTATCAACTAATAGTTTTTGTACGAAATGACTTATGAGAACAAATGTATAAAATAATAGTAAGAAGTTTATTCTAGCTGTATTAATGAAGCACGTGTAAAGAGACTGAATGATATTGAAACAGAGAATAATTAAATTTGTGAAAGAAATTTGAGAAAGAAGTTACTCTTCGTATAATTTAATTTTCCTTTCTTGTCTGCATATTCCTGTCTGAAATCTTAACAAAGACTTTCATTCTCAAAAGATTAAAACTGTCAAAATACAAATTATTATCTATTATACTTTGCGTTATAGATGCGTTAATTTAATCTAATAGAATTATATATGCGTTAATTTAATCTAATAGAATAAATTAAATTAATTTTGATCTAGACATAAGCTATTAAGTTTTTTAATGATTTTAATATAAAGGAAGAAAGAGAATTTCAGGATTTAGTTATAAGATTTCAGTAGAATCCTTGTATAGTCTTCGTGTTCTTTTCGGGAGCATTCACCTTAGACCCTATGTAAAAAGACTATGTCTTATATTTTTTTTACGTGTCTGATCTAAGGACATGGGCCACACAGTAAACTTCTATGGTATCGGGAAAACAAAAAAAAAAATTGAGGGATGAATGAGAATTTTTCCCAATCCCTTTTGTCCACAAAATGCATCCTTCCCCTTGGCCATATAGCCCTCGAGTGCTTGGTTATAATCAAATATTTCAACCCAAACCAACCCAATCACTTTGTAAATGCAATGAAGTATACTAGCTTAACTGTAAGGAACAGAACAATAAGCAGGAATTTTATTTTATTTGTTTCACTCCTTCTATGTATATCAATGATTTTATTTTTGTAGTATATAGGTCTTAAGGTTTGATTTTATGACTTTCTGAATGATATTTCTTTCCTTTAATGAAAGAACTGTTGGAAAAATTACATTTTCATGTTTAATGTAAAGATGTACAGAAAAACAGGTCTTACGCAGTTCTCCTGAAGTTGAAAATAGAACGCAGGGGTAAAAAACGTTGCCATAATAATAGTTAAATATACGTTGGTATGATAATGTAAATAGGATTTTAGATATGCTTATAAAATATTTTTTTCTAAATATGTACGGTTAAGGTACAATAAACTAAGTAATGTGCACAGATAGTTGTACTTTTTCTAAACATGCAAGTTATTGAGATAAGACTGGCTTTAACAGTTTAAACTTTTAAATTACTGCTTATGACTGACATAAAATCTCCAGGTCATAACGTTCACTGCTTTGCAAACTGCCTTACAAATAGCAAAGAATCGGTCATTCTTTCAATACGCAAATGAACATAACGTATGATTTGCAAAATGAAAAAACAAATAATAAAAAAATTATTTCTAATAAAATTCATTTGACGCAGTATCCTTATTTTGCAATTTTCAAATGCTCATTTATAGGTATCTGAAAAATCGCAAGAATAAGTGCACATAGTTTGGAATTCAGATAACAAAAACTCACAGCAGAGAATTAAACACAGAATTTATCTTTAGAGTCATACAGCACGCATTTCAAAATGAGCCTATTGATGTGGCAGTTAATAGGATAAAATCAGGTTTGAAATGTTTAAGATATCTTTTGTTACAATATGGCTTGTGAAACGAATACTGTGACAAATGAATGCCAAATTCACCAACGGCAATGGCATACGTTGATGATAGTGGAATTTACAGATAAGGAATTTTCTTATTTTTATGGCGTCACTGAGAATTGCTATGAATTTGTATGAGAAAGCTATGAGAAATTTATAGTTACCCACATTAATTATGTAGAACTTTGGCAGCGTATTTGTAAGCCGGGCGATGTGTCCTGAGTTTTAGATTTTGTTAGTAGTTCACTGATTTACTTAAGTCGAAATCTTCAGTTTTCTAAACGAATAAAAATGTTTTTGATTATATTTTGTAAAATATCAGCTTTTTATTCATTATATTGTCCCAAAATTGTCCACCTTAAAGGTTTTGTAATAAAATGCTTCTTAGCCAAAAAACAAAATTTTCTTTCATACTAAACTCTATGAAGAGAATCTGTAGGAACATTTTTCGTCATCTAAAAATAAAAGAAAATGATTGAATAATGAAAGGATAAATACTTCTTCTGGCTTTAATTTCTAAAGTGAAATTTTTCTTTAAATGAATTTTCTGAAACTCTGGAAATCACTAAATAAAAATTTTGAAACTAGGAATAATATAGGTGAACATTATAGCTACAACAGAGCTACCATTATCAAAATGACAGTAATGGTGACGATTCTATAGAATCCTGACATTATATAGTGTAATTCTGGAGAAGCTTATAACGCTAAAATGTCGAAGTTTGAATTTTATAAAGATCTTCAGTGTTCGGCATTTAGATTCGAAATACTTCTGCAAGTTTTGAGAAAATTTCATAAATATATACTGTCAAAACTTAACGAATATTTTTTTTCGTATTATGATACAACATGACTCGTAAATGATATGAAAATATTAGTCTATTCGTAAATGCAGAAAAGAACGATACTCTTTGCTACAGGATAAAGCAAAATTAGACATTCTCTTTAATGAGTTTAAAAATTAGAAGAACTTTTAATATTCTTGTCAACTATTTCTGTTAGCAAAATAGTTTTTTATGTTAAAAATATTTAAGAACGCATCTCATGATAACACGTACTCAAAGAACATGGATAATTTACAAATGGAAAAAGAAAAATGCATTTTCATAAATACGCTAAAGTACTCAGAAGAGATATTTTGAGCAATATTGATTCGAATTCACTCAGAAAGGGAGGCAATGAATGGGCATGTACAAATAAACTATTGCTGAAATGTACGAGTTTAATAGAGATTTCTTTAATAACTACGTCAGATACGTAAGTAGAAATTGACGCTTTAGGAAACTAATAACAGTTCACATAGCAAGGTGAATAACTATAAAGAGAAGGGACAGGATGGAAAAAAGAAGAAAGGAGGAAGAAAAGAAAGAAATAAGCCCAAAATTCCTCCTAACAACGCGAAGAATATCGCAGGATACCGTAATCGCTCACAAATCATGTCTAAAGTAATAATTTCTGAAGAATTCAGTACATTTGTATGGTTCTAAATTCAACTATTCAGCTAACTCAACACTGACGCACGGATTCACCGCAGCCGTTGTTTATCGAGTTGCTAATCATTTCCCGAATCTTTAAAACGCTCTTAGGGCTTTAAAAATGTGATTTCCGAAAGCTTCCAAAGTTGGCTAAGTTGACGACAAATCTCAAAATGGCCCCAGTGTTCTTATTTTTAATTTCCCATTGTAAACAAATCTGTGACAATCATAAACCCCTTACTGAAACTTTCTTTGCACTGAGGGAACCAGATTTGTAGGTTTGTCACTTCGTTTACCATAATAAAGAGACCTTTTTTTGTTGCAGTCATTTAGGTAAAGTCATGCTTATCGAGCGAGAAAATATTTTTCTATTTATCTTCTGCTAACAAATTTCATAGAAGGTACTACAAACTTTCTGTGTTGAGCCACATGCTTTGGTAAAGCTGATGAACATTATATTTTTTTAGTTTATCTAGGTTATAAATCTTGATTCTTTATTTTACTTATTGTTGCTACAGATGTATTTAAAAACTTCGCAACTGATTTCTAGATCAGCGAATTTTCTCTTGTTATCAATGATTCAACTTTAGAAACATTAAAAATAGTATGTACACTGCGAAAGAAAAAAAAGGACAATTCTATATATCCCGTTCTACTAGGCTGATTGACGAAACTCAAATTGCGTTTTTCATCTCTCGAAAGCGCGACTTAGGCTATGTATTAGATTTATATATAGCATTGTTCTAATATAGGTATTTTGACACAAAATCGGACCTTTTCTAAAATAACATACCAATGCTTTTTCATATCTCGATTCTACAAGCCAAATTACGCCAAACTACCAAGGTTTTCAAAAAAATTAGCTTTCAAAATTTTAGCTCCTCAATGTTAATTGAGTTTAGCATAGTATATTTATTAATCTCTCTTTTTTTATTCAACTTATTTGATTCTTCTTTTCACATTTCGAAATTCTGATTCATTCCAAATAAAATTCACCCATTTTTTGTGATTTATTAAGTAATTTTATAAATTTTTCAAAAACAAATTTGAATTTATAATCTATAAAATATTTACCACCATCTTAAAGTAGACGTATTTCTAAGCATACCAGAAAAAAAACTACAGTTTTTTTTTTTTTTTTTTTCAAAATTTCCTAAGATATATGTGAATTTATATATTTTCGCTTTTTGAAATTTGGCATATTTCTTGAAAGCGATAAAACATCAAATGTGGTTTAGACACTTTGCTAAAATTATTTGGAAATAGGAACGATGGGACTTTTTTTCCGCTCATGCACAATGTAAAAATGTAGGAACGAGGTGCCTTTTTCCCCGCTCCGGTATAATGGAAGGGAAAGGAAAATTGGTTGCTATACATTAAGATGTTCGTCAAATGAAAAAAAAATTGCGCCAATATATATTTCTGAATTTCTCCGTAAATTTCGCACCTAGTTTTACAAAATTTAATATTTAGGCATAATTTGAGTCTTAGAATCGAAATATGGAAAAAAATTGGCATGTCATTTCAGAAAAGGTCCAATTTTGTGTCAAAATACCTATATTAAAACAATATATGTATAAACCTAATATATATTCTAAGTCGCGCTTTCGAGACATTGAAAACGCAATTTGAATTCTGTCAATCGGTCCAATATAACGGGGTATATAGAACTGTCCCATTACTTTTTTTGCGCAGTTACCTTTTTCTGGCATTCGTTTAGGGTCTCTGTTGCAGCAGATCGACTGCTTAACTCTTTCAGATTAATAATGTTCATTTGCACTTCGAAATTTTAATACCATTCATTTCAAAACAATGCAATTGAAATATGAAATAGGAATAATTCGCTTCGGAAAGTGCAAAAAACATATCCTTCAGTCCACAGATTGTTTACATACGACATTTTGTAAGTAAAATAAATTTTAAAAAATCGGACGATATTTCTCATTTCAAATAATAATCTGATGGCAGAAATGTTTATTCCAAAACATTTGCTTTTTTTTTTTAATTTTTTATTGAAATCGTTTTAAAAATGCGTAAACACCCTTTGTATCATCTCTTCTTTCTTAGTCCAATAATTTAAAAAAACTGAGAGTAAATATCGATAAAATTATTTAAAATATTAATTTTTCATTATCATTAAATATATTTCAAAAATATATAAAGGAGATATCTGTAAAATCTTTAGATCTTTGTAATTTCGTTTCATCCTTCAAAATATCTTCTATGGAGTTCTATATGTTAGAAAGTATACTGCATTGGATTATTTTTTGTAAAAAATATCTTTCTTCCAAAAGTAATTGTTTATAATACTTGATGTAATAATGAAATGACAATAACAAATTCATAGCATCAAGAAAATTGCTTTTAAATGCTTTCTTGAACTGTCAATTCACGTTTGCCTAATAGTCTTTTTTTCACATAATTTTTAATGACTAAGTTTCTCCTGTTCCTAGAAACTGTAGCCGAAGTAATAATAATAATAATATATATATATACTGAACGGAATTATCTTCTGAAAAATGCTTTAAAAAATTCAAAATTGAAAAGATTTCGAAACACAGTCGTTAAATTGGGGCAGAACATTCATTAAATAGGTTTATCGCTTACCTTTTTATTGAAAAGAAAATTAAATATCATTAAACATGAATTCCTTCAATCAGAATTCAAAATTCGAATGCATATCTATGCATACAACGGTTTCTATAGAAATAGTTTTCTCTAAACTACTATGGGAAAAGTTATAAATAAGAATATAGTGAATGCGAGAATGTGGAAAGCCTGCTTATTAGTATTAGAACACAGATTAACTATTTAGAAGCTACTAAGAGCATTAGTGGTATTTTTAAACTTGTTTTTCATAATATTTTCTTGCTTTATATCCTTGTAATTTGTACTTTAATTTATCAGTCTTTCAGATGACCCTTTAATCGTGTGGCGAGTTATCGGCATTGGTAAGAAATACCTTAGGCAATATCAATATAAATCATCCTTATATTTTCTACTTGTGTCATGACCTATTTTCAACCTCCTTGAATCATGATGGTTCAAAAATCTTCCATTTTTTCATAGATGCCTTGAAATTTAAGAAAAGCAAAAACACTGCTTATCAGTGAAATGCGATATGCCACATTCATTATAAAATTTAAGTTTATTGACCTGTATGAATGTATTCTTTATCTGAAATAAAGTCGACCTTACTATTTCAACTTAAGTATTTTGTACTCGTTGCGAAACAAGTATTTTTTGTTATGCATTCAAGTGTAAAACTAAGTGCAAAGAATATTCTGTGTTTACAATGGATTTTTAAGGTTATCCAAACAAATAAAGTAGGTTTTATCTCAAGTTTTCTTTTGAAACAATTTTTTTAATGATTCATAAACTAGTTGTTTTGATAACAAAGTCTGCTTTAAGGTCTGATCAATTGCAACCTTTAATGTTTACTGATTAAATGCAGCAAAGCATTTATTTTACATTTACCTAGCATATTTTGGTTTAAAACGATTTATTGTTTTTTAATTTAATTAATACACTAAAATAGGATTTACGAAACTAAAGTATGCAACATCGACATAGTTTTGATAAATTTTAAAACTTAATTTCTGCTAAGCAATATTAGATCGTTAGATGTTCATACCAGTGACCAAATGGCCAAATGACTTTCAATTTTTGTATTTTTTCACAATTCCATTACGAGTGGGTTTAGTGGCATGGTTTCTTTGTGGTTTTCCATTTAATTAATTACAAGTTAATTTCCTTAGAAAGGTCCTTCACGAAGATATCCCTCTCCTTCGGAAATAAAGCTAGTGTGCTTTACCATGATAATATAATCAACTAACTAACCTACTCATTGATTTCTATCATTTGTATTATAAGGTATTTTTCTCCCTCTTTTCTACATGCCTTCGTGATGTAATCGGAAGCATACTCAACGTGTATTCCAGAAGTCCAGATTTCGAGTTCCGGCGAAGGCACTACAGATTTTTCATATCTCCTGTTTCAAAATAACCAAGTGACTCTGTAGAGACATTAGGATTTTTTTTTTGGAAGCAAGAGAGAAGAAAAATGAACAACGCCTCCGCCGGGAGTCGAACCACGGACCTCTGGAATACGCGCCCAGCATGCAGACCACCACACCACGAAAGTATGCCAAGAAGATGGGAGAAATATCTTATACCTCTACAAGTGGCGCCCAAAATAAAAGGTGGCGGACAAGAAATTCATCACCACCAGGATTTGGCGATTGGGTCCCCTTGTCCCCTTAAAAAGGGGAGTGTACAAGATATTTTCTCCCTTCTTTGTCCCTCCTCAAAGCGTATTCGAGATGTCAAGGTTCGAGTCCTATCGAAGGCACTGCAAATTTTTCGCGTCACATGCTTCAAAATAACCTAATGACTGTACAATACATTGAATCGTTTTAGTGAATATAAATGAATGGTATGACATGAATTTACTCCACTATTTATAAAAGTAGCAAAATTAGGTTGCATTGGTAACAAAATGTATCCTTAAAAATTCCTTTCTTGAGCATCCAAAGCAGAATATAAGAATCCATGTTTGGGGAGGGGTAAGATGGTAATGTCATTAGCTCGAAACGTGACATCTGTTTCGATTCGTGTTAAACCGCCATCGTGGTGCCGTTGGGATTGTACTTTTATGGGATAAACGAGCATTGCGTTCTGAAAGTGGAAAAAAAGTGCATCTGCTTTCACAAAGTGAAGCGAAATTGAAATTGATGACAGAGGCAAAATTCTGAGAGCGTCTAAGCACGTAGCCATGCATCAATCTTCTTGTATTATGCTGAAATGAATAGAATTCAAGAAAAGCAGCTTTAATTGCAAATTTGCTACGAACATGATATATGAGATAGGTTTATTCCTTTACAGAAGCATGATCGATTGTTTAAATTTATGAATTAGATTCAAAGCTTAGGCTATGATATCAAAATTGTTAGAAATATTTCATCGTGAAACTTAAATGTATTTCGGCATTGTATAGCAATAGAACTGGAAATAAAACTATATGACTCACTCTCTTGTTTAGAGTAGTTTGGCGTGGATTCAATTCGTGAAAATGTTCTAAATGCGTCCTCATTTATAAAGTGAATACCAGTCATGCTCCTTTATAAAATCTTCTGTCAAGACATTCCCCACGTAGACAGACAAGCTGTACTTACCTATTAAACAAACAAAAAATTTCTTGTTAATTCTAATTTAATAAGCTCTTACAATTAAGTTACATTTCATTTTATGTGTTTACACTACAAGTACCTTAAATGTTATTAACTTTTTAGAATGCATAAACTATATGCATAAATTCATGAAATCAAAATAACACAGCTGTATTATTTTTAATTTTATTTCGATCGAATAGAATTTTACATCTATCCGATCAAATTACTTCAACAGATTTCTCAGCATATATAATTTATGTATTTAAAATGCATAAATTTATGATAATTTAATTTATTCTTCTTGATTCCATTCCATTGAATAATTTTAAACTCTGTAAGTGCTTTATAAACAAAATGTTTTATCACGTATTATTATCGATATTAAGTCATGACATATATTAATAAAATTTATATGCTTACTGATGCTGTGTCACTACTCAACATATATATAACCTAAAGCTTATTTATTTCTATATGAGTTACAAATAAATGCAACCTGAATTAAATAATTTTTATATTTCCAAATTCTACAAGTACATAAAAATATATTTTTAAAAAAAGATTCCTTAAATGATATGTAAGGTGAAAATCATCTTTTTTTTGCTGTAATACTGAAAATGTTCGCAAAAATTATTAATCCGGTATATTTTAAACTATATCATTTAAATTTATTATATGCTATGTTAATAAGAATGAACCACTATAAAAATTAAAACAGAGATATATTTTAATAAGTATCTTTATAAAATATAAAAGCTGATGTTTTTAGGGAGAATTTTGAGCGCGTTTAAATGCTGCTGCTGTAAAAATCGCTGAGTTTCTTAGGCGCCTAGAGTTATATTTTAAAGATAAATTAAAAACTTCTAAAACATCTAACGAGAGCGATCTGCGATATAACGTTTTGCCAGGCAGCACAGGAGACAAATTAAAGAAATAGCATCGCGTGCAATGGCAACAGGTCAAGTAAATAATAAATCCTGGTAACAAAACATAATTTGGCATAATGACACATAAAATTGGAAAGTTCCTACGTAATCGCTTTCAAATGTCAATAAAATTTTCATAAATATGACGTAATTCTAATAACAGAATTGTGAAAGAATAGAAGTATTAGGCTGAATTCTCAAAAATCAAACTTTAAGTTACTAATGAAAAAAATTTAACCCTTGGAACATGTTACCTAATGTTATTTAAGAAACATTTGAAAACCTCACATGTTACAGAAGTGTATAAGTACTTTCTCTCCGAGCAAGACATACCAACTATGAATAAAATTTGTCCTCTATTTTACAAAGACGAATCCTTATTTTGGTACAGGAAAGCGAAAATCTCATGCAATCAATAAGAATAACATAAAATTCCTCGTCATTCAACATTATTCTTCTCGTTTCAAGCCCCCTGACGTCTAGAACTTAATCTATATAGTTCTTACTATTCTAGATCGTTATTCTGATATTATTGTAACTTGTCCGCTTGCCTTTAGCCATATCATCCTATTTTCTCCTCGAATTTGCCGCTCTTCTGTACCAAAACAACTGCCGGTCTGATTCTTGTCCTGTCGGTAGCTAATCTAAATGTTATTGTTCTATTGCTAATCTAAATGTTATTATGATCTGCGGGTGGCAGTATTGATATATTTCCTATCCATAACCTCTTCTGCTAAAAGTACTATTAATTAATAATAGTAATAGAGTATAACCTAAAAAAATCCTTTGAAATTAGATAAAGCTATTTTGCTTAGAATTCTATACAGAATTTTGTTAATTTCCAAGATTTTGATCTTCGTACCAAAACTAATTTTACTGTTGAACTGGAAATCAGTACAGCTTGAAGTAAATATACTGCAGCATTTTGTGCTTCTAACCATATTTTAAAAATTAATTTTAATACTAAAGTTAATAAATTATATATAAATTTAAAGTTAGTTTTATAAAAATTTCAGAAGATTTTTAAGTATCAACAGGATTTTAAAGATCATTTATGAAAACAAAAAACATAAATAATCTGAAAAGATAAATATAAATGCATTTTTGTAACTCTTGTAGACTAGAAATAATTTTTAAATTAAAAATAAAATAATAATATAAAATTATAAAATATCAAACATCTCACATTGATCAGCGAATTTTGAAACGTTTCGAGTTATAATAGATAGTTAATATTTAATTAGGAAACTATCGTTCTTATTACTAACACGCATCACTTGAACATACTACTCGCAAGTTTCTCAATGTCATTCATTAGAATTACTGGATACTGCAAAAAATTACAACGCCATTTAACTCTGTTTTATTGCTTACACTATTCATACTGATCTTCTGTTTCCATAGCATCCAAATAATTTCAATTGAATTGAAAGATGACAAATGATCAAGGCACTGCCAGTTTTAGAATCTATTTAAAAGGAAATCTCTGTACATCGTTCGTGCTTAATGCATAGTTTATTATCATTCTGCGAAGTTTGTTAGAAGCAATTTTCTTTCAAGTACATTGCGCATAAAAAAAGAACAGTTCTATATATTCCGTTCTATTGTGCGATTGGTGTAGTGTATTTAATTATGGCAAAGCACACGAGGGCTATCTGCCTAAGGGGAGGGATGCCTTTCGTAGAGGACTTTCTAAGGGAAACTGGCTCGTATACACGTTACACATGGGGAAAACCACGAAAACGCCCATGCAGCCAGCCCGTTCGCGGGATTCGAACCTCGGACCGAACTACCAGTGTTCAGCGACTTTACCGCTCGGCCGCTGGTGGGCCCTATTGTGCGATTGAAAAAATTCAACTTACGTTTTATACGTCTCCAAGGCGCGACTTATATTTATTTTTAAAATTCGTATTTTCAAATAATTTTTATAAATTTTTCGAAAAACATTTTGAATTTTAATGTACAAAAGTTTTACCGTCATCTTAAAGTAGACGCATTTCTAAGCATACCCGTAAAAAATTAGTGTTTTATTCAAAATGCACCTTGGCCCACCAGCGGCCGAGCGGTAACGTCGCTGAACACTGGTAGTTCGGTCCGAGGTTCGAATCCCGCGAATGGGCTGGCTGCATGGGTGCTTTCGTGGTTTTCCCCATGTGTAACGTGTATACGAGCCAGTTTCCCTTAGAAAGTCCTCCACGAAGGCATCCCTCCCTTAAGGCAGATAGCCCTCGAGTGCTTTGCCGTAATCTAATAAACCAAACCAAAACCAAAATGCATCTTAATATACGCGAATTTACATTTTGGTGCGTTTTGAAATTTGGAGTATTTATTATAAGCGATAATAACGAAAATGTGGTTACCGCACTTTGTTAAAATTATTTGAAAGTATGAACGATGTCCATTTTTCTTCTAGTGTACAACGAAGAAAAAGGAAAGGAAAATAGGTTGCTATAAATTAAGAAGTTCGCCCGAGTGAATTATTCTTCGCGCAAACTAAAAAAAAATTCGCCAGAATAAATTTTTAAATTTCTCCATAAATTTCTCACCAAAAATTACAAAATTTAATATTTAGGCATAATTTGAGTCGTACAATAGAAATATGAAAAAGATTGGTATGCTGTTTCAAGAAAAATCCGATTTTGTGTCAAAATACCTATGTTAGATCAAAGCTATATATAAATGTAATATAGTATATACTATTCGCGCTTTCGAGACATGGAAAAAGCAATTTGAATTTCATCAATCGGCCAAGTTTTAGAACGGGTGATATACTAGAACTGTCTCCCCTTTTTTTCGCAATGTACATTAATATATTTTTTGGACCGAATTCTTTTTTCCTATGATTTGAAATCAGTCCAATCCCTCTGCTGTGATTCAACCTCATATCTTAGCTATAGTAGTACATGCGTACTGTTGCTATGATATATTTGGTTTAAATCTTTCATTGTGATGGCATTGTACAAGTATGATTCTATTTTAAAGAAAATATTGCTTCAGCACTCCAAATAACTTTACGTCATTCATACGCAGTCTAACTACATGATCACGTGCATATTGTAGTCGCTTGATCTTGGTTTTTCACTAGTTAATTAATAAAGGTTTTTTCACAGGTTTTGGGCTAAGTCGTTTTTCTTCAGTCTTCATTTACTGGAACGTTAACAGAACCACCTGGAACGTTAACAGAATCACCTGGAAACGTTAACAGAACAGGGCGACTTGCGTCTTAATTTTTCACAAATATCGAAATGAACTTTTAAAGGCAAACGAATAAAACTTCGGCATTTTGCATCTTATACCATACTTCTGAGCGGCCTTCTCTTTATGAGCAATCAACATGATCACATGCCCAATGTACTGTCTTAAACCTACATGTTTTATTAATGAAAGAGGTCTTTATTCAGTTATGGGCACTTAAACCAAAGTTGCATGATTTTTTTTTCTTTTGGCCCGAATATACTATATCCGTGCTGTTACGTATCCGTACTGTTACGTAATATTTTCAGAAACGTATTTCTTGTTTTACTGTGTTTAATAAATTATTTACCGCTTGTGCTATTTGAGAAACACATGCATCTATGCAGTTTCACTCTTTTGGTAGCATACACTAAGTCAAGACTTAGCATACACTGAGTCAAGACAGTTAAGCAAATTATCGCTATGTCTAGATAAACAACGAAAACGTGAGAAGGGTATAAAAGACCCTTTTATTAAGAACTCAGATAATTTAACAGAAGGCACTTCTCGTGCTTACAGAATCAAAAGTAATCAAATGGCGTAAAAGTAATGAATTCAAATTAAAACTAAACTAAGTTGAAAGTTAGACAAAGGCTACACAGAAATAATTAATGTGCAAATTAGCTCAAGTCTACACCGGCGTGACAAGCACTATTGTCAAGAATAAAGCAAAGCCGAAGATATAATGCTAACGTAGTATTTCAACTAGTAATCTAAAAACCTCCTTTTAAATGATATCTCTTTCTACCTCATTTAAATACGAGCTACCTAAAATTAGCAATCTGGCTGCGAAACGGAAAGGGAGAAGTGACAGTAGATGCGTAACATAAAATAATTAGTTAATAAAATAAATAAACACTTTACACATAAAATGATAAAAGTCTCTCTTTACCGCCAATTGTATAGTTGGAATTACAAAAACGAAAATGTACCTATAAATCAGTTTAATGCACCTATATTGTTATCAATAATAGGGCATTTCCTTTACTGGTATCTCATTAGGTAGATCCTCTGGTACAAAAAAAAAAAGTTGCTCTTTATTTTCTCCTTTTTCCATAATATATCTCGTACTTTGTTTGATGACTTGTTTTGTACAGTAAGTCTTGGAACACTTCCAACAGCAATTTCAATTCAGGTTCCTGATGCACCTTACATTCTGCATGCATTTTCTGACGTTTCAACAAAATATCTTTCTTTTGAAGACATTTTTTATAACAGCATTCACTTAATATGTAATAAAATTACCATGTACTACCTGTGTCTATGAATTCGTTGCCTCTGTCATAAATTTCATCATTGCCCTCCTTTGCATCTCATTTCACCATCATGGACATTGGTTTTGAAAACTATCTTAGCTATTCATCAATTCCACTAACGAAGCCTTTGTTTTCACTACATAAACTTTTTTAAAACTTATTTTATAATATTTTATTACATAAAACTAACAATTAATGCATGAAAACCACAGAAAAGTGCAATGAATAAAAGCAAGCAGTCTGTGGATTTATGGAAGTATTACCAGACTCTGACTACAGGTCGTAGCTAAAGAAGAACAAAAGATGTCATGTACCCAGAGTATTAGTCATGCACAAAATTGTCAATTTTATGTTTTTTCTATTTCTACCGTACTTATAGAACATTAAAACAAATTTTAAAACATCTTGTCATTTGGGAAACATAGTACCAATATAACGTTCTTAATATTTACCACGACATCAGCTATTTTTCTACACGAATAAAGCATCTTGCAACGTCTATGAATGAAACTAAGAACATATGCGAACTTTTATTACAGGTCTGATGTTTCCAACTAAAAACTAGACAATTTTAAATTTACAGTTCATCTAAAAGCATTCATAGAGTAGCTTAACAGCAACTTCATCTTTCATAACTATCGAAACGATCCGTTAAAGACAAACGAAAACCCCTTCGATCAGTTATGCAAGTACTTTTCGTTTGTCTTTCTCTTTTAAGCCGATCTTCCAAAATTGTAGTTAAAAACATAATATTTAATCAAATAATGACAGGTAATATTTGTCATAATAATAAAATAATCGAATAATGTCATATTTTATAGCAGTTTGATAACAAGAGCTTTATTTGATAGCGATATGCCTTCATTACAAGCAGGGCAATAATTTCAGCACTTATTCGTAATAATTTCAGCACTTTCTTTGAAAATAAGTACCTTTAAACTAACTTAAAAGAAAAGGACATTTGAAAGATTTCAGATTGTATATTATGCCCAGAAAGGCGTGTTTTTTTTTTTTTTTTTTTTTTTTTTTTTTTTTTTTTTTTTTTCGTACAGTGTTTCCATTGCTCGCTTTGAAATTGTTGAGTTTGTTAGTCAAAAATTTTTTACAAAATATGAAATAGACACTAAAACAAATTTGAAATTAAAATTTCGTCTTCCAGATTCCCATGTTCGGTTGGAGGCCTACTTTATTCAAAATTTAATGGCTCTAGGTATCGTTGTTTTTTTCATAATGCTAGAAGCATGCATAAGTTCATGAGATTCTTCATTATTTAATTTCTTTAAATATAATACAGGGCGATAATATTTGGTGGCCACAATTTAAAAAGTGACACGCCGTTTATAATGAACCGAGGCAAAAGGCCGTTACGAGACTAATACCCTTCTAAGCTAACGCTCCTTTGGGCTAATAAAAACTACAACACAGAGTTCTCAACATGATAAACTTTAAAGCAAGAACTTTTAAATAATCATTCATTTGCTAGCCATATTCGAACATCAAAGACAGTTATAGCGGACTGAATAAGCATTTTTGATTTTCTATTGGTTAGTTGTGTTTTTATGAGCCATTCCTAATTTCATACATTTTTCAACTAATGCAGTTTCAAAACAGAAAAAAGTTTTGAATTCTTTACAAGATTTTCTTTAAAACGACGTCTAATTTATTATATTTGAAAGTGAAAATAATTTTGAAAATAATACATATTTATATGTTACAGAATGTGTTTTTAAGAGGTGTTGTTTTTCCACCAAAGTGGATACTTCAGTTGATAGTAAAACTTGATGTTCTCTTTAATGTTTGGAAAATGTTGTTTAGACTTTTTAACTTTCGACAGAAATTTTTTATCAGAGGGTTTTGTAATACTAACTATATATCTTAATATTTCTAAACTTCTTCTTTCTGAGTATTTTTTATTTTACATGTTAACTGCTACTAGTCACATCAAAAGGAGTATTTTCATTCTGAAATCTTTCTCTTGGCGAGAGACATGTAATTCATAGGTAATCTATAAACTCTAGTTCTCTTAGTTAACTCTAGTTTTCTTTATTAAACACCTCTTTAAGAAAACCACGAAGTAATGTAAATGAATGTCTATAAGAAACTCAAACAATAGCAAGAGTGTTGTAGAGACATTAGGTATTTTTGGAAGCAGGCAAGATGAAAAATGAGCAGTCGCCTTCGCCGGGAATCGAACCACGGACCTCTGAAATACCGGCTCAGTGTGCTGACCACTACACCACGAAGGCACGCTACGGCGGTGGGAGAAATACCTTATAGTGTTTTAAATAGAAGTTACTTGCCGCTTTAGTATTTGATATATCCGCGTCCATTATTACAGAATGATATTTTAATATCAAAGCTATTTAACCTCAGCTGATCTCCAAGAGAATAAAATTCTGCTTAGCAAAGTGAAGTTATCAAAGATAGGCCAATTTCTGTCTGAGAGTAGGTAATTTAGATGGAATTTCTTAGCAGTAAATAGTTAGGTGTATAACTTAAATGTTAGTTTAAGGTAGTTACTGTTTTTTTTTTTTTTTTCCTTCTTTTTTTTCTTCTTTTTTTTCTTCTAAATAACTCTGTTTAGAAATTGTATTTAGTCTTTCTTAAACACATTTTGTCATTTCTATTCATTTAAGTTAATTAAATCTAAGTTGAAGGTTAATTAAAATTAGTTGTTTTTCTTTTAAAACTTGTATGCTCATTCCGTCGATGTGCTGCTCGAGATGACTCAGTATAACACCTGAAAATTAGGAATAAAAGCAATCTAAACTTAAACATATATGAATTTGATTCAGTGCTTATGAACTGACAACAGTGTAAGCTAAGCTAATAAAAACAGTTTTATCCATAAATAAAGTTTTAATTAATGGTCTTAGTTAAGAAACTGAGGAAATTTTATATTGATGTTACCTTCGTGCTAAAGACTTGACTTGGATCAATGTATAGTGTAAACACGTTTTGTTATACACAGGATAAATTTAAGTTTCAATTGTGAATGAATATATGCAACTACTAGCCGCTAATTAAAAATAAATATTTTATACATTATCACATTTTAAGTTTTCTGTCAGCAATATATCTCTCCAATAATGAATTAGAGTTTCAGAACTAAAAATTTAGCCCAGATTTTTTAAACGTTTAGAGGCAAACTAAAAAGATAAAAAGTGAATGGAATGGTAATGGACAAGAACCGCTTCCCCAACAGACATCAACCATATCACAGTTTATTTGCACGTCTGATTAAAATTTGTGCTACTTGCGGGAGTGTTTGTGCTGAGGAGCCATCAAAAATGTCGTGTATCACGATCCTGTTTTGTCTGAAATGGATCTCGTGGCAAATTTCGCTTGAACAGCTGCTACAATCAAAGAAACTCCCGGTGTGTTTGAACATGTCGGGCAATCAATGGTCTGTCGGTGTCAGACATGTTTGGCGTTTGATGGTGCAAATTTCGAGCGTCTGTTGTAATATTCAAACTGTCGTACACCATTTGTATTCATATTCAATAAATGTTTCAAATTAGTCACTCTCTTATTTCCTTTCCCATCTTCTCCCGCTGCTACCACCTACCCCTGACATTTCCGGGCATGGGTTCCTATGCAATTTTTAATCCTTATGATGTGTTCTACCTTCCCCAGAAGTTTGTCGCAACATTTACGGGACTCCCTGTATATTCAAAAAAAATTTGAATTGTAGTTGAAGTAACTTTGGTCAATATATGGAATCTTAAATATAACTTCAACTGAAATTAAATCTTTTTTTTTTTAATATTTGAATTCAGTTAACAATTGTTTAACTAGACTAGCTAGCTGTTAGCGGAAAAGATGCATTCCGGAGCATTGTCTAAAGCAAAGATGTCAAACTCGCGGCCCACAACAAATATTTTTGCGGCCCGGCCAATATATCGGCAAATAATAATATATAATAATAAAATAACATATCGACGAAGAAAAAAATGAAATGTTTACTGCTAAGTACTTAACGATAATTTATTCAGTGTTGTTAGATTACTCACAGCGAGCTGACACACGCACTACTTAAATTACAAATGTGTGTGAGTAGCTTTCGTTCAGCTACCTTCGGCGTTTGGGGGACACGTGCATTCAGAACTTGTACGCATCCCTCGATAGCCGAATGTGGCCGAACTCATGGTCTCAGTTTTCCAATCATAGTTTTGTACGATATATTGGTGCATGCATGTGCATGCACTTTGCTTTATTATTAATTATTACTTAAATCATATTGTTACGGATTTCATAGTTATTTATTTATTTAGTTTTTTTTTATTTAGAATTGTAATTAGATTTGCTTCATGTTGCCTTAGCAACGCAGACGATTTTTGAAAAGACAGCTGCGTTGGAAGGTTAAAAATAGAACAGCGCGTGCATTTAATACCTAATAAATAAATATCTCGTAATTGCTGTTGCCATCCACAAAAATCCAGATATTTATAGATGTTTCCAGTATATTCGAGAAATTAATTATAAAGCTTATAAAAGCCGAGAACAAACAATTCATCTCAGTAGTAGCTGTTGTTCTAGCGAACTGTTTGTTTACTTAATGCTGTGATTGATTTGTAGCGATTTCGCTGTGAGATAGAATTAGTTTCTCTGTTTTGAATTGATTTTTGCTAAACGTTTGACATTTTGTGATATTGTTGGAATATTTCTGAAGAAATATTTCAGCATTTTGATTTATCTCTTGTGAAAAGAATAAATTTTTGTTAACTTTTTAACGTTAACCGTGTTTATTCCAGCCCTTTGTATTCAGTATGTCTATATCAAAACCAAGTGGTAGTAAAATTAAACGAAAAATCCCTGACGAACATAGAATATTCCAAGTAAAATTGGAATTAGAATATTTTTGCTGTGAAATAAAAGATAAAATAATCTGCTTGATATGTAATAATACTATTAATGTACCAAAGTTATATAATATTAAACGTCATTACGAACAACACAAATCGAAATATAACAATTACGAAGGATTAATGAGAGAAGAAAAGTTGAAAGAGCTCAAGTTAGGAGTGAAAAAGCAACAGTCCATGTTTAGTAAAGTATTGCAAGAAAGTGAAGCGGCGGTACATGCAAGCTACGTCTTGTCCGAGTTGATAGCTAAACATTCGAAGCCTTTTACTGACGGTGATTTCATCAAGGAATGCCTAATGAAAGCTGGAGTAATTGTTTGTCCTGGAAATGTGAAGGCTTTTCAATTAATTTCATTGTCTCGAAATACAGTTGCGGAAAGAGTTACTGATTTAGCCGCGAATTTAAGTGATCAAAGCAAAATCATCTAGTTTCGAAAGTTTCTCCATTGCCTGTGACGAGAGCACGGACATTAGTGGCAAAGCTCAATTAGCAGCGTTTCTTCGTTCTTGTGACAAGAATTTTAACATTTTTGAGGAATTACTGGAACTAATACCGATGCCTGGTACTACCACAGGAGAAGATATATTTACCTGTGTTTTTGGACTTCTGCAGAAATACAATCTACCTTTGGCAAAATTAAATTCTGTAGCTACAGATGGCGCTCCATCAATGACCGGGAAAAACAAGGGCTTCGTAGCATTACTAAGAAAAAAACTTAGTGAAATTCACTGTTCAAACATTCATCATATGCATTGTATTATACATCAAGAAGTTCTATGCACAAAAGTAATAAATGTGGAGAATGTTTTGTCATATATAAAAAAAGTTATAAATTTTATAAGATCTCGAGGTTTAAATCAGCGTCAATTCACTGTTTTCTTAAGTGAGTTAGATAGTGAATATTCGGGTTTGTCCTACTATACCGAGGTACGTTGGTTATCTTGCTCCAAGATTCTCAAACAATTCTGGGATTTGAAAGAAGAAATATGTCAGTTTTTAAAAACGAAAAATCAAGACGTAAGTTTGTTTTACGATCCAATATGGATACAAGATTTATCTTTCTTGGTTGATATAACCAAACACTTAACCGATTTAAATTTATCGTTACAAGCAAAAGATCATATCATTACGAACATATTTGACATAATTAAAGCATTCAAATGTCAACTAGTTCTTTGAGAAAAACAACTTAAAAATGAAGATTTGACGCACTTCCCGACGTGCAGCATGAACAAATCAAGTTTATATGATACTTGTTCATATAAAAAATACGCAGAAAAAATTGCAAATTTAACAACTGAATTTGAAACGAGGTTTAATGATTTTAGTTCACTCGAAGACAATTTTTTTTTTTTTTTTTCCTTCGATTTTTCTCAATAAGTATTGACTCAGTACCCAGCCATATGCAAATGGAGGTGATCGAGATTCAATGCAACTCAAATTTGAAAGCAAAATTCATTGAAGTGGGCGTGCCTGAATTTTACAAATATTTACCAGCCAGGTTTGAAAATACTCGAAAATTCGCATATGAAATTATTTCCATGTTTGGTAGCACTTATCGGTGCGAGCAGTTATTTTCAGTCATGAAAGGTAATAAGTCTCCTATTAGAAACCGTATTAATGATGCTCACCTTGGGTCAGCGTTGAAAGTTATCACTGCAAACAAAATTTCTCCCGAAATAGGAAAGATAATAGCAGAGAAGAGATGTCAAGTATCAGGACGTAAACATTAAATTTTTCTTGTTCTTTTCTATATAAATATATATATATGTTTATTATTGTATTATTCGAAATAAATCTGCGTTTCTATAAATATTGATTTTTTTTTTTTTTTTTTTTTTTTCGGCCCGCCTAAAGTTAAACCTTGTTTGTTTGGCCCAAGTGTACCTATGAGTTTGACATCCCTAGTCTAAAGGAACCTGGCCTGTGTTTGCGCTGCAAATGGAGAAAACCTCAAAACAATCTCGAAGCCAGTTCGTAGTACAGGTATTATGACTAAACACAAGGCAAACTATCCATGTTTCACTGGCTTTACGTTTTGGGCATTTGGAGGCAAATTCAAAGTTGTGAACGATCTGACTGTATTACTCTCATCAAAAAGAATCAGAAATGATTTATTAAAGCATTAGATTACAATTTATTTGTCCATATTTATTACATTCTCAGATTCATCTAACTGCCATGCACTTGTGCCAACATATTTTCCAATACTCAGAACATGGCTTAAAATAGTTTTCATAGCGAATTTTCTTTTTTGCATCAATAGACTGAAAGTGTTAAACAATTAATTGTAATTTTAACATTGGAAATAAAAACAAATCCTGTTGTTCCATATCAGATGAATGTGAAACTCGAGTATTTATAGAATGTTGGGCCTTAAGTTCTCAAACACCAAAAGCAAAACGAACTGGTGCATTATAGTAATGCGAAATCTGTGAGTTATCTCGCCGCAATTTAGGTGTTTTTCTGCAAATTACTTGACAGAAACGTTGCAAAATATTCAAATAATATTCTTTTAAAAGTCTGATCATTTATTAGAATTTCATGATGCACAACAACACCACGATAACAGAAGAAAGTAGTCAATTTCACCATGATTTGTGACTGATTCCCCACACGTATTAACGTTATTTAAAGAAAGAAGGATCAAAACCAGGATATATTTATAATGTCAGGGTTACCGTAAGTAAAAAAAAAAAAAAAAAAAAAAAAAAAAAAAAAGAGAAAGAAATTAACTTTTTTATCTGAATAAATATTAACGTAAAAGGCATTACTTACTCTAAATTTGTTTTCAGTCGAGAATTAAAAAGTATAAATGTTAAAAGTCCTTAGAACGTAAATATTGAATGAAATACGCAATAAAATTATTTACCAGTTCTTACAAGTATCTCAATATTTAAAAGTTCGTTTTTATTAATTTTTTAATTTCCTGTTCTAAATTAGTTTTCTAGCATTCTATTTCTTCTTTATTTTTGCTTTCTCTAGACAAGTAAGGACAAACACAAATTACTGACCGAACAAAAATGTGCGAGAAGAGAAATAGGCAATTATGATTTATTTAAAATATGATTTGATTTTTCCTTTATTAAATTATAGTGTGATTTGGTTTTTATTTTACTGTCTTGATTACATAGTGTCTATCCTTTAGCAGTCGTGTTTACCCTACTATCTTTAGAAGACCTTCTGAGAAATATTAAACTCTCGTAAAGAGCCATTAACCAACTCTTAACTTACATTTGACTAGCCCGTGATAAGTACATTGGGATTACTTCGCATAAATACATAAGTTAGACACTGTGCTGTCATTCGTTAATAGAATTAAACTGATGCTTACAGTAAATTATATTTCGGGTCTGTATAACTGCTAGTTATTTAAATTTTTTAAGTTTATTTTAATTTTTTAAGTAAAAAAGAAGTTTACATAAACTCAGTACTTTGTGTTATATAATTCTGCAATCATTTAAATTATGGTGTGTGAAGCATCGGGAGGCAGGTATGGTTGTGGAGAAGCAGAAATAATTAAAAGTGGATTACGAGTATTATTAAACAGTAACAGAAAGATGCATATGAACATAATTTTCGAACGTTTTTTGATTCGCGTATCCTATTTTAAAGCGTTTCTTCTGTTGTACTTGGACTTAGAGTTCAACTTTCCCTTCAAACTTGCTCAACATGTAAGGTATTTTCCTTCCTTTCTGCATACCTTCATGGTGTAATGGTCAGCATTCGAGAGGTTCAAGGTTCTAGTCCCGGCGAGGGCATTGCTCATTTTCCAACTCTCCTGCTTTCAAAATAACCTGATGACTCTACAGTAGCGTCCGAACTAAAAAAAGGTGGTGGATGATGATTCTCCACCACCAGGATTCGGCGATTGGGTCCCCTAATCCCCAGACGCCCTTTAAAAGTGGGAGAATATATAAGGTATTTCTCCCGCATACCTTCGTAGCATACCTTTATTTTGGAGCGGTTGTTGATTAAGTTAACTAAATTGTTAGCTTCTTCTCTCATAATAGTAATTAAAATATTTTAGAATTCTCGAACAGATAAATTGTAACTTATGTTTTGTCTAATTCTGTTTACGTACCTCGTATTAGAATGGCGCCGATATGGATGACGCAGTTTCGACTTTAAACATACTTAATAAATTCAGTCACTCTCGGTCTATTTCAACCAAACTGAATACATTTAATAATATAACATTCACACGTAAACATTTAGTAATAATTCAGGAGTACAGATAAGCATAAAATAAGAATTACAACAGTTATAGGTCAGCTACGCTTTTAGCGACCGAATCCTACGAACGACAAATCTCAAAAGCGTGTCGCCAACGCAGGGCAACGAAAAGGTAGAAATTAATTCGACAGGCGTGGAAGTGAACAAATTCTTTCAAATAAAAATACAATACTACAATATTTAGCTCCTTATGTTGAACCCGAATACATGAAAGATCATCTGATTTGGTTTGGTAAAATCTTGTAAAAATGAATGGTCTCAACGGTTCTCAACCTTTTGACTAACGCGTACCATCGAAGCAAAAAGTGAAAACCTTTAGCACCACCGCTAGAAAGTACTACTACCACCACCACTCTCGAACAAAGCTCAGATCGCATAAATTTACGAGTGTTAGAAAAAAAAAAACTCGCAGGATGTTGGAATTTCAATTTTTGAAATTTTATAGTTAAAAATACTTTACTTCCTTGCGTGCCGCCTATTTTCTCTTGCGTACCACCGGTAGAGAACCCCTGGTCTATAATATTCTACAGTATTGCGAAAGTGTAAGTATTTTTTTAATGTTTAAAAGAATTTTTCAGGCATGGTCTTATTGTCTACTTGTTCGTCAATAACCCTTTATTAGGGTAAGCAAAAGCATTTTTCATCAGAAACCGACAACGAACAATAATACCAATGTTGTAACATATCAGATCTGCATCATCCTGGATTAAGGTGCTCAGCCTCAGACATGAAATTTAAATTCCATTGGGAATTATATTATATTTTCTTTGCTTATTCACTAGTTACCTGCGTTGATTCTCTACAGTTAGCAGAAGTGAAATATCCCAATAATTTCAAAACGCGGAATGATAGATTTAAATCCTTTCATTCAAAAAGGTTTTTCCATTCAAAATGAAAAAAAAAAAAAAAAAAAAAAAAAAAAATGCTGGGTGGGCTTTACATCTATTCAAGTAATCACCGTAAGCGGTTTGCTGAGCCAATATCTGACGGGAATGAATTAAGCTTCCTCTCAATTTCTAGAAAGGTTACTGAACTTCAAGACCAACCCAAAGGCCACACGCAAAAATATATATCGGAACAGAAAGCGATATTTTTAAGCCCGCGTGATAATCCACATAAAAGCGAAATAATCCTGAAATAAAAACTATGTGACCGTGAATGCCAACACCTTACGCAAGCAAAAGCCAGGATAGCGAAAGCCCCGACAATCGCTGGTCCATGAACATCCTCTTGCAGTACAAAGGTCGCCCCGAAATGATGCCCCACCCTCTGGCGTACACAGACCAAAACACGATGACTCAATAGCCGGAAACGATGCGGACAATCCATTCTCACCCTGACCACTCACTTTCAACACCAACACAATGAGCAGAAATTCGGCAATGAAAGAGAGCCGTCTAATTGCTGCCATGGGAACATCGCGTGCTTTCATTAGCCCAATAGCTTAGTTCTTGATTTCGTATTCACCTTCAACTTGGAGTGCTTGTCGATCCCCTTATGATACACATTTGTCCTCCAGCGGTTACTTGACAAGTCTTGCCTTCAGAATGAAATAAATAAGAGTTCGTATAAGAAAAGGCTGGATATCTAGAGCCTCCACTTATGGAAAATATGATTATTTACGGCAAAGAGAAAGAAATTATTAAAGCGCAAAAGCGCTCTTTAGCCGCATGGATTAATAACACTTTAGGTAAGTGAGGCCCAAATTTTAAATTTTAGATCGAAGTATTAAATTCTGAAATTTTAATATTTTTATTTGAATAACAGATATAAAAGAAAATTTTTTCCATTGCATATTCAAAACTTTTTTTAAATTATTCATCGTCAATCACGATAGGGGTTACTAATTTAGCAATTCGAAGACAGGAATATATTAAGAATTTGGAAAAACGTAAATTATCTTGGTGGCCAAAGTATGTATGTACTTGTCCATAAAAGCATTCCTATAAAAAATAGCCAATTTAGAAATTTCAGACTTCTCTGATACAAGATAACAACTATCAAAAGCAAAATTAGACAGTGCTCACCATAAATAAATCTATTTACATCGGGAAAATACATTATAATGGATTTTTGAGATCAAAAGTAAAACGTTAATGTCGCATGGCAATAAATTCTAGTATCCTGCAACAACTTTTAATGATGTAACATATCAGAAAATATTACGTACGAATTTGTGATTTCGAAAGCTAATGAACTCCAGTTTTCCGTCCATGGGTTTAGCTTCTTTTTACTTCATTGTATGAAGTAAAAAGGAAGTATGTAAAAGTTTCAGGCAGCATACTTCAACGAAAATATCCATTTTGACCGCTATCGAATGGAATTTAACGATGGTTTTGTGTGATATCTGTACGTAAGGACAGAATAAAAGCTTCGTTTCCTCCAAAAAAATTATAAAACTGCTTTAAAATTAATTCTGAAGAGAATTTTTCGTGGCGTCTGTACGAACGTATGTACATACGTGCGTACGTACATATCTCGCATAACTCGAAAACGAGTAGCCTCAGAACGTTGAAATTTTGTATATAGGACTGCTGTAACATGTAGATGTGCACCCCGTATTTTGGTTGCAAACAGCCGCACCAAACGTATATAAATACTATATTTATATATATATCCACTTTGTTACTCGGCACAGTGATCTCAGTTTCTTTACTCTTATATGTTTGTAAATTGTACATTTTTTGCTTTAAAAAAGATTGAATTATGTTGTTCTTATCTTCCGGTTAAGGGTTTTATGCCTTTCGTAATTCTGGAAGCAATATTTGTACAAATATCAACAATTTAAAAGTTGTTTAAGTGCGGTTAAGTTTTAAATAACACGGCGGACATATTTGTTTACATTTGAAATAGCAGAATTGTAGATTTGTTGCCAATCTAGAGCTTTGCAACAACAAAAATAACGCCTTCATTTATTATTGCTAATTAAATCATGCTTAATCCTTTCTGGAATTTTTTCGAGGAAATAAGTGTTTAAGATTTACTTCGTAATTTTTAATACAGATATTTTGAGTTTTTATGTATTTTTGCCTTGTCGCGAAGTGACAACTGAATTAATTGAATGAGAAATACTAAATCGTCTGTGAAAAACTGTTTCTTTTTTGTTTTGTTTGCTTAATTTCTTTCATACATCGTTCTAGTTTTATTATAGTATTTGAATAGAACATATGGCAACGATAAGATAATTCTTCAAATGATATAAATTTTGTGCATTCAGAGTGTCCTTATAGTCAACAAATATAGTGAATTTTAAAGAATGCATTTATTCTATTGTGGTTTATGCGCTGTCGATGAACTAGATTTAATTCAATCCAATCAATTTAAATGAAATTCAAGAAAAAAATGCGTATAATTTAATATTCCGTACAAGGAAGTCATGTGGTGTACACATCAGATTTTTTACTATTGTCCTCCTTTAGAAATAAATATTTATTTTATAATGAAAATCAATCATCCTCATATATCATTTGCAGAATAATGAAAAATTGAATTTTCCTTTATTTCGAGAATACGTCAGAATTCCTATATAATATCTAAATAGCTATGTTCCACTAATTCAACTTTTTTTTCTACAAACACAGTTTCCTTAAATTAGCTAAACTGCCAATGTACAAAACATTTTCATCAAAGATTTCAATACACGTTATGTATTGAAAAAAATGAATAAATTAAAAATTATTTTGAAATCATAAAACATTTTACCCCAAACATTAACAAAATGCAGGGAAACCTATGATTATTTATGGAATACTATGAAAGGTTTCTAATTACAGACGGGTGTTACTTCCTTCTGAGATTTAACGAATAAAGTTTAAATGAAAAGTTAAAATTTATTCAAAATATTTTCAAACATAATATTATTGTCCGAATGATGCATTCGTATAATTAGCCATGTGCAGTTCATTCAAAAATTATTCAAATTAAGTTACAAAAGAAATTATCTTACTTTTTTAGTTGCAATATTTTCAAGAGGCTGTTTTCAAATCTTAAGCAGCGAAACCCATTATAGTTTGAAAAAGAAAATAGTACAGTGTTCTTTTCATTGCTAAACATTCCAATGTTTCGCATTTTTTTGTAAAATTAGATTTAATGGAAATGCTTATCTTGATGATTCATCTCCTTAATTAATAGTGTAATAAATAAGAGAACAGGCTTTATTCATATTTATCATGATTATTTATTTTCCCATTTTTTCTAAAGTAAGTAAAAAAAATACTTACTTCTAAAGTAAGTATTTTTTTTTTCAAAATACTCAAACGTTTAGTGCAAATTACAGTTGAGAACATTAATATTTGATAAGTAAAATATTCCAGAATTTTAAATCTTTTTACTTTACTGATCCAGGCTTTGTATTACAGATTTAAAATATTCTTTGTAAAACTTTCACTTATTAACTATAAAACTTTCTATGTTGTATAGATTTAGATATTCGGTAAATTAGGTTAATTTATCAGAATATAAATGTAAATCGCATGTTTCGTAAATGCTAACACAAAGCCTCTTCAATAACTAAAAAGGAAGCCCGAGTAAAAGCTATTAAATTTTAAGCTATTTCCTGGTTTTCCTAATCATTATCATAGATTGAACTAAAATATATTTTAAATATGAAACCTGTGGAATTAAAAGCGATAAAATTTGAATTAAGCTTTTATTCAATAAACAAAACCTTTGATTAAAATTGTTTTTGAATTCTAGCATTTGAAATGAGCATAAATAGTGTAATAGAATTTCACTTTTAATACCGCAGCTAAAACTTACAATAAAATATTACATCCCACAGTTAATATAAATTTTGAATAATAAATATTTAACAATATTTCAGAGTCATCTAATATTTAACAGCATTTCAAATATTCGAAATCGAGAAGCCTTCAAACTTAAATTAAAAATTGGCTTTAAAAAAAATAGCAAACAAAATACGATTTTTGAAAAGTTGAAGGCTATTGTAAGAAGTGCTCATGTATTTAAAGTTTAAATTACTTTAAATAATAATGCAATCCATTCTTTTCTTCTCATAAAGAAACTGAGTTTAGGGAAATTATTCACCGAAATAGATTTATAACTCTTCATAAAAAAAATAAATTGACAGAATGTCATGTATTTTGTTTGTTAATTCAATTTAAATTGAATTTGTCCGGCATTTGAAAGAGAATTTACAAGCTAGAAAAACAAATATTCAAGTTAACGTTTCCCACTATTTTAAGAGCAGGTCTTTTCCTTTTCTCTTCAGTAATAAAGAAACCAAATCTATGAAAAATGCAGTATGGTTCTATGTCTTTTCATCTGACCCATATATCTACACTTTTATTTCATGAAAAATGATAAGTAAATAGAAGCAAGATATAATAATTGCATATTTACAAATATAATCATCAAAACAAAAGCCCCTATGAATAATCATCCATTCACATATTAGAAGCATACATACAAGGTACATGCAGAGTACAAAAAAATATTAAAGCGAATAAAAAATTTAATATTTTTACATATGTATTGTTTTAATTTGACATATGAAATACCTGTCTTGGCAAAATACAATCTGTAGTGTACTTCAGAATAACTATGTCTAATAAAAATACTTATAGAAATAAACATTATGCTTGCTTCAATTTCACTTTCTTAGGCATTTCTCAATATTACTATCTTTTTTATTATATAGGAACTTAAATATTAAATTATTTGATTAATATTTGGTAAGTATATGGCAAAAGTCAAGACACTTCATTGTTGTCATCTACATACAAGAAAAACATTACAAGTGTTGATTTTTCATTACTTTTGGAAGATTTTGTTAAATTAATTTATTATAAGAGATAGTAAAATCTGCTGCTGCGGGGTGCTTTAATTTTTCCGTTGTCAAAAAAGTGATTCTTTAAGAGAGTCCGCAGATGAATTTTATTTTGTTTTCATTAATTTCCACTGTTGGAAATATACTTTTTAAAAATACTTGTTGGAAAATTTATAATATACTTGTTGGAAGTATACTTTCACTTCCTGCTGATGAGTGTGGGAGGCTTAACTCAATGCACATAAAACAAGCTTTAACTAATGTTAAATTGCGATACATTAGCTCTCCTACAGTACTTTTCATTTCAGAAATTTGTGAAAAAAAACTGTGAATTCTTGAATTTTTTCAGCTCTTCTATATACTTTCTTTTAAGATCTTCACAGCCATTTACCTTAATAATATATTACGGAAATTTTAAACGCGTTTTAATATGAAGAGAGTCTGATTCTAAAATTCAGCATCGCATAAACTTTTACAGGATTTTTAAAATTTATCCGTTTGAAAATTTGATTAAAAACCCAACGTAGATCCTAAAGTACCTCATTGTCTCTGTCTGGAACTCATCTTTCTTTTAAACTTATTTTAGAAAGGTCCTCCTCTCGCCTTTTTCTTATATCTAAAAATTGAGCATTGCTGCTGGATTTATCTCTTCATTTGCTGTTATTTATTAAGATATTATTAATATTAAGATATTTCCATCATTAAGATATCATGTTTGTTATGATACTGTATTATAAGATATTGTTATTATAATATATCATAGTTAAGATTTTGTAAAACAATTTTTCATCGTCATTTTCATTATAATTTTTATCAAAAAGACTGGAAGATTATGGTGATATTTATTGCCATAGGAATATAAATTTGAAATTGCCATTTTGGTAGGATTAACGATAAAAAGAGAAACTAAGCCCCGATTAAAGGATTTTATATTGCAATTCAAAATTATTTGGCTTGTTAAATACCGCTTCCTACTTAAAGGTAAAACTTAAATTCATATGTCTAATGTTCATGTTATTTTTTAATTAATTAATTATTATTTTGATCAGTATTCGATAAGAAAAATGCGCCAGATATAAAGATAAACATACTAGAACTAAAAAAAATCGCAAAACTTACTAGAATAATCCTTCTGATGTTGACACCTTAGAAAATGATTGACAAGAGTAGTGAAAAGAATCTAAAAGCAATTGTTGGCAATAATTGCTATTGTGCAAAACGTAAGACCTTAAATTTCCCTGTGCTTCCTCACATAGCAATCTTAAAACCATTTGAGAATTTAAAAGACAATTTAAATAATTTGTTATTGGTTAACAGACAGAGACACTTAAAAACCAATAAACTCTCTTCTTAATAATATAAATCCTTATATTGCATTTTTAGTTATGTATTTAACTGTAAAAATTAAAATACATTTAATTTATGATTTACCTAACTGTAAATTTTTATGAACATTTGCAGTGTTATTGTCATTAATAAAAAATGTTTCTAATGCCATATGTTAAGTGAAGAATCATTTATATTTTTTAAATTTCTACGACGTTTTCCTTTTTAAAATATTTTTAATATTGTTTTATTCTTTTAATTGTAAACTCTTCCTTTTGATGTGTTAGACTTCAGTGTAAAATCCTCTAAACGGTCATTTTCTTGTTTTTTCAAACTTACTTACTTCGAAAAGGATTTTTCTAGATTTCCTTTTGGTGAACATTTCTTTCACATTAATCAAAGATTTGCTGAATTTGAGGTTATCATAGTCAAATCTCTGAATAATTAAACTTAACGGGATATTGCATTCAAATTTGAAATTTATAAGGATCTCACTTTCTCTAACTCACGACATTAGTTTCAAACTTTAAAGCTAAGCAGTTTTTATCATTAATTTGAGCTTGTTATCTTTATTTGATGTCATTTTCTTCAAATCTCATTATAGTACGAGTTTTTAAACGAGAAATTTAAGTTCCTAAATGTGTTTAGTTTCCAAATAAATTTTATTACAAATTAAAAAGCTTTAGTTATAAAACTTTCGCAAAATAAAATCAAAGCAAAATAAGATTTGCTCAAAGTAAAACATAAAGAGAAAAAATTTTGAATCTCTGATATATCTATTAAGAACTATTTTCTTATGCAGAAAACAATTTTTGTCTTAATGATAGCATATTAAAACTCCTGTCTTATCCACTTCCTTGTAACCGAATCCGGTCTGCCAATTGTCAAGTTGTAAACTGAAAATTCTAATTAGTTTAATTTTCATTAAAATCATATTTAAACTTCTTATATCTAACAAATTAAAATATTTAAGGAAACAAGTACTGAATACGTTATTTTAACAATAATTTCAAAATTTTTTTCTATGTGTAATATTTTTAAAACAATATACAAAAGTAATATATATATACGCAAAAGAATTTCATCTTCCGCTCACGAGTGAATTGTTGCTTTCATATTTTCTTGGTTTTGTTCCGCAAAAGTCAGGAAACTCAGTAACTCAGCTATAAGAAGTTTCGGTTTAAAGTATTCAACAAACAGCCTATTGGGGTGTTATGCCATCACTTCCGAGTCTTCTTTCCTTTCCACAATACCCGTATCAAGCTAACTAAGTCAGCTACTGCTGACATACCTTCCTTTTTCTGATCGCATTTCAGGTGTATCTGGAGAAGATGTAGATTCGTTTAGCTACGGCTGGCCATTGCGGTAAGATACCAAAGCACAAGTTAAAATAATAGCAAACTGCTGTGCTGAGCATGGTCTATGCATTAAACCTTAAATTTGAATAGGCTGACAACCTATCCCTTGTTATGTTATTTTGTCAAAAGGAGCAGAATCCTTAATTAATGTAACTTGATCTCGCCGTTCCTCGCGAACTCGGAAACTCTCTACGCGGTTTCAGCTACACTAATTATAAAAATCAATTACCAATTGTTACTAATAATAAGACCACTAGTCTAGAAATAGATAAGTATTTTCGTTAACAAAAGTGGGCGTTTTCACTAGCTATGATGAAACAAACATACGCTAATGAAAACGGGCTGAGAACTTCTGTTCTAGATGAATTTTCGCCTATTCTTTGATTCCCCCCTCCAATTCGTATTGTCTCAATTCCTCCAGGGAATTTGTGCGTGAAGTTTCCTTCCCTGGTCGTTTTCGATTTTTTCGTTTTAAGCATTCATTAATTTTTTGGTTTACCCTGTTTTTTTCCCTAAGGAAATATCGTTGGGTTTCATTCGTTTAGTATAAATCTGCCTTCATCGTTCTTTTCCCGCTTGGCAAAGAAACATTTTATTCGTTCGAAAAATCTGCTGCAATCTGTGCCGATGAATAAATAAATAATTTTTTAGTAATTCATTGTTTTTTAAGGTGTTATGTACAGTGAAATCCTGCCATTGTAAAATAAAGTAGGTAGTTATTATGTATCAATTAAGGATTTAAATTTAAAAATGGGGAAAGTCTATTTGCCTAAAATAATGAAATGAAATTAAACTTCTTAACATTACAGGAATGAATAGTTATAACCCCTTGTGAATTCTCAAAGAAAACTGCAATTCAGTAGAACACAATACAAGAAATATTTTGGAAACAAAATATAAAATGCATTTCATGAATATGTAAACATGTTTCGTGTTATGAAAAAGCCTAAAATTACTTTTAAGTGGTAAAGGGGAAGTAATGAATTACAAGTGGAAACAAATTGATGTAATATCATAGAAAGTAACTTTTAAAGAATAAAAAAAGCATAACTAACACTTATAGAAATTAATTCCGAATCCATTCCGACTTCTAGAATATTCATGGAACAGCATCACAAAAGGATATAATACTACAATATTTTGTCAGAATTTTCAAAGATTGTAAGCATGATTTTGTTATTTTCAAATAGGTATAGTATTTCATCTCTTGATGGATGTTGTAGAGACATTACGTTATTATTTTGCAGAAGACATGAAAAATAAGCAATGCCCTCGCCTGGGCTCGAACCACGGATCTCTCGAATACGCGCCAAGTGTGCTCACCACTACACCACGAAGACATGCTAAGAAGGTGGGGGAAATACCTTATATACACTCTCTTTAGTTCGGGCGCCACTGTAGAGACGTTAGTTTATTCTGAAACAGGTAAACAAACTATGAAACATGAAAAATAAGCAATGCCCTCGCCGGGACTCGAACCACGGACCTTTCGAATACGCGCCGAGTATTCTGACCACTTCATCACGAGGGCATGCTAAGAAGGCGAGAGAAATACCTTATAATGTGAGTCTATGAAATTTGCTGATGTAAAGTTTAAGAAAAGGCTTCTTAATTATTTCATTGAAATTTACTTCCTACAAATTTTATTATTTTTTTAATAGGTGTAACCGTCGTTCATGCTGACAATCTGATACAAAAGCTATCCACTGGTGTCATTTTGTGTAGATTGGCAAAATGCATACAGTCGAAAGTAGATGAATTTCGGCAATACTATGAAAAGTCAGAAGTAAGTTAAAATTTCATAAATTTGTTTCATTAACTGTGATATTCGTGGAACTGTAACTTTATTCAAAGCAATATTCACAAAAATCAGTCAAGCACTGGACTGACTGTATGCTTTGATAGGTAAAGATGCAAATGAACTACAATTCTTTTGTATAATTCGTTTCTCGCATTTACAGTCCATATATAAATATATAGAGAAATCTCAAATTAATATGATATATATTATTAAAATCTCGCATAGGCTACAAAAATTAATTAATCAAGAGATAATAATTAAATCGAAATCAAATTACGAAAGATGAGCTACTTCCTAGTGGGAAATACACATATTAAAATAAAAACATGCACAATTCAATTTACGAAAACAATTCTATAAAATTTAAAAAATACTGATTTAAGATAAAAAATATGTAATAAATTATAAAAATTGCTTAGGATAATTTGATTTTTTTCAAGGAACAACGGAAGAATTTTCAAAGAAAATTTACTCAAAATTAAGATAATTAAAATGTTTTAAAAATGCAAAAAAAATTAATTTTTTTAAGTTTTTTAAAATATTTATTAAATATGAAGAAATGCTTGGTTTTGGTTTATTTGATTAAAGTAAAGCTTAAGCATTCCAGGGCTATATGCCTGAGGGATGCCTTCTTGGAGGGGGAAACTGGTTCATAACATACACGTTACACATGGAAAAACATGAAAACACCCATGCAGCCAGAGCGTTCACCGGGATTCCAACCCTGGACCGAACTATCAGTGCTTAGCGACTTTATCTCTCTGCCACTGCTGGGTTCATTAATAATAGGAACTGAAGTTGTAGAAATGTTGACAATATTGTTGATTTTATTGCTGAGATGATAAATGGAGTTTTCTATATCTCCGTAGTTATCAAGGTGGATAGTGTTATTGATATTTTTCATGATATTTTAAATTTTTTCAATTTGAACTATTTTTGTATTTTTCTATACACGGATAGAGTCCGTAGAAGTCAAAATTTACGAGATCGGGATCAGAAAAAACATCTTCGATATCTTCCAGAAAAGGGTTTGATGAACGTGTTTCATGATAACAGTGTCCAGAATATCACTTGTACATGTTTGATAATATCTTGTGAGGCAGCTGCCGCCTAGAATTGTCAGATTATCAGCAAAATGTTTCAGAGGCCTTCTACTCAAAATTTCCATGGCAGGTATTCCATTCAGGATGTTTGACATTGAAGTCTCCTGCAATAATGTTAGAGAGATCCGAGATGGTTATGATTTAGTAAATCTTGCCGATTGATGATGTTTCTGTGAAGTTTTTAGACTACTATAAATAGGAACTGTTCCTTGGTGCTACTGTACATGATCGCTGCAGAGTTCTCGATCTGAACAGAAAGCGGGAGCTCATAAATTGAACACTTTATATAATTTTTTAATAATCAGTACAGTGGTATGTTGTCTATCATTTCTTACGACATTATAATCTTGTAGCTTGAGTTTTTGCTTGGCCGAAGATAAATTTCGTGAACATCAGTTTTGTATTTTCTCAAATAATTGATTACTTTATGTATGGTGATATCTTATGAAGCAATTGGGCTCTAGAAATTTCAAATTATCTTCGCAGTCCATCGGCATTGAAGTAACAAGGTTTTAAATAGCAATTAATTGCCTCGTTCTTGTTAATCGGCAGTTATAGGGCATTAAAATCCATAAGTAACAATAAATTAAAATTAAAATTAAAATTACCTAATGTGTAATTTTCGTAAAAATAAGTTAATAAAATTGAGTGTAATTTGATTATTGATGAGAGTGATTTTTAAGATATTGAATTTCATGTTTAATGTCTATATATCTCTATATATAAATGTTGTATGATCTTAAATTCACTTAGTGCGAAATAGAGTTATTCTACTACTTGCGCAATTGCTGCAAAGTAAGTTAATAATAATTTATTTAATAAATATTGATTATATTATCTCCTAAGATTAATTTTAGTAAAATTATCTTAAAAGAATAAATCCATAGTTAGTAAGTTTAATTCCGAAAATTGTTTTAAAGTAACTTGAATGTAAATTGTTAAAAATGTTTAACGGGGACTTGAATTAAATCATGAATAAAATAATTTCAATTGTAAAAAGAAATTAAGTAAGTAATCATTGCTATTGTTCGGAAATTAGTTGACTTTTCAAGGGAAACAAACCAGTTCAATGAACAATAATTAAGAAATAAATACGAAGGTGTTTCGTCCTTACTCAAGTAATAAGGCGATGCCAAACCTGCAATTCAAGCTAGGCCAAATATTTCCATTAATTGAAGGGATCAAGAACCAATGCAGAGCACCAAAGAACTCATTCCGATTAAGCATTTTCGCTAATTCAATTTTGAGTGAAAAGCAATTTCTGCAGTAAAATTGATAAATTACTCCATTAATTGTCCCCCGACACCCTCGTGTTTATGCATTTTAATTCAAAACTATTTGTAAAAATTATTTGTCTGTGTGTGTATGATAAAAATATGTAAATCAGCTTTATAGTTCATTTTAGTAATACACTTATAATTCCTCATTTTTAATTTGGATGTTTCCTCTCTGTGTTCTAAAAATAATAACTTTTCTGGACTGCGACTTTTTTTAATTAATCGATGTCACATAGCTTGCGTAACACTGATGATGTAGTTAATTCCGAACCTAAACTCTGAGAATTGAAACCTTTCTAAACTAAATCAAAACCTTTTTCGTAATAGACTGCCATATTGGATAAATGCGCCTTCAACTGCTTGGACTGCTTGCACTTCAGATGCTTCTGCTTGGACGCTGTTTCGCTATGCTCTCTTCCTATCGCAATAGTATCAAAAATGTAAATGTTCTGGAAATAGGCACGATTAGAGTGCCCCGTAAATTGTGGCCACAAATGTTAATTGAAATTAAAATGACTCAGCTGCCAAGTTTCCTAATCACTACGGATTCAACATTTTAGCAAACAACGCAATCAGAATTCTTCCTCTTGAATATCGATGTTGAATATCGATTCTATGAATTCTACTCGCTGCGCCATAAATATTGCTACTACGTCTTTTTTCTTCATTATATATATATATGTATATGTATATATATATATATACTATATAAAAAAGTAAATTCTTCAAGCTATTGCCTATGAGCTAAAGTGATACTGCGGTTCCTTTGCAAAGTAGTTTAAACATAAAGTAAAGATCCAATTGTAATTCAAAAAGTAAAAACACAATATGTATGAAATACTAATAAAAAAATTAGAAAAAATGTGAAAGCTTAACTTGATTCAAACTTAAAAGTTAATATGCATGTAGAATAAAGTTTAAACTATCACTAAATATGCATTTCTCTTGAAAAGTCCCTGGTGATATTCGAATTAGGCTAATTTTCCATTTACCGCTGCTTTGTTATTGTTTTTTAACATAATGTTTTTGTAATATTTTTTCTAATATATTTTAAAAAACAGCTTCGTAGTTGCATGAGACGAAATAACGGAGAAGAGAAGCTTTCAGTCATGAAGGTTGGTTCGATATAGATTTATTTCGTAACAAGATAAACCTTGATACACATAAACACGTTCACACATCGTCATTTATGGGTGTGCTATGCACCCCAGAATTTCATATAGCTATATACATCTTTAAACAATGAACAGAACTATGTAAAGCACACTTTCATAGCAGAAAGAGAAGTGGGGGCAAAGGACTACGCAATTAATAACATCGATATTATTAAACGTGGTTCCTTTGTTTAAATATTTCATTGCTGACTTCACAAACTCTAGGATAAAGTTCATAGCTCTGAATAGTTGGTACGTTCTAGAACAGGAATGTCGAGCCCGTAGGCCGCATGCGGACTAAAGCAAGTATTAGTGGGGCCCAAAAAGCGTAGTGCAGAAGAAATATCAACACCCGAAACGCCGATTATACATCTTATGCTGTTGCGATCGGCGTTTGAGGCTAGTTTTCAAAGTGGACGTACGTGTGGTTTGAGGCTCTTAGTATTTTTCGGCAAGGTGAGGATATCAAGACTAGTATTCCCAGCGTTTCTTGTCTTCAAGCTGCAATATATTCCAACGATGTTCTATTTTCAAGTGCTTTAAGGTGTGTTTAAAGTCGTGCAGAGTGCTCAGATGCTATTTCAAGATACGTGAGGAATTTTCGCCTACATTTTGTTACATCTTTAGTGGAATTACGATACGTTAAGTGAGTATGTCGGGTGAAAAATCAGTTTGGTACTTCAGCATTGTGTTCCTACGCATGACATAATCTCTGCAGCATAGTATCATTCTCTTTGTTGATCTTTTTATAAATCATACCTACCTCGCTGAAGACAAATATTCCTCGCTGCACAGTCATACATTTCTCATGTCATCAATATTTGACAGCACGTACAATTACGAAAAACTATTTTCAAGAGAGAAGCATAGTAAGAGGAAATTAGAGTCTGATTTGAACACCTTGAGAACTTTCTGAGAATTGCGACTACTTCAACCGAAGCAGATTTTGATTCATAAGTTTCTCAAATTCAAGGTCAAATATTGTATTAGTTTTAGAATTTTTGTTATTTTATAATTATAAATCAAATTTGTAATGAAATTTTGTGTATAAAACGGGAAATATAATGTCAAAATAATTCTGAGTTGCTATCATTATATTAAAAATATCATAAACTAATAAAGTTTGAAGTACTTAAATATGTATTTACATTTTTTTCGGGGAGGTCTCATCAGCTATCGTTAGTGTTTGAGAGTAGTTTCTCACGTTATGAATCAAGTAAATCATGATTCACTTGAAATTTTTCTCTAAGTGCGTTTTCTAATATATATATATATACAAGCGTGCAAAAGCAACAATATTTTTCAACATACAACCATAACATTGCTGAAAAGACCTTTTTGCGGTCTGCACAGTGAAAAGCCAACTCACTAGAAAGGTGATGTATATGCAAATATCAGCGCAGTGATGTCAGAGGGCGCGTCAGGGTACGCAAAATGCGAGAAATCAGGCTGCAGTGGAAGCTAACTTAAAAGGAAGAAAGCAAGGCGCACTTTCATGCGTTCTTCTGCAAATGAATGTGAAATTTTATGTCTACAGGAAAACATCAAGACGCCTTTAGACGTGGTGGAATGATTGGCAAGAACTTTTAGATAAACTGGTGGTGAGTATCAATAGACGGTGCAATGTAATCATTGCAATTACAGGAGAGGTCATATCCCTCACTATGGTTCTTCCTTTAAATGTTCTCCCTCTTGGCCATACAATTTATTTTGCCAACGCAATTCTGTCAACAAAGCCTTTTTCTATGCAATCCGTAGCGTATGCGTCCTATTTTTTTTTCTAATACACTTTCTTCCTCTTTTAAGTACTGCATTGTACCACTGTATTATGAATTTTATATGTCCACCAGCTGATTCTTTGCATGATTACGACCAAAATAAAAAAAAGTTGCTTAGCTTTCGCACAGTGTCTATAGTGCACACTGAGCAAATTGGGATCAACGCGTTAAAACCCGCAAGTTCTCCCCCTTGAGATGAAATTCAAATACTTCTTTCAGCTGTCAAACCTCACCAAATCCGAAAATTTTCGGTAAAATGTAAGCAAGTCACGAGCTGCTCATGTGCGTTAGAAATAATTTATATCGCCTAAAAGATCTCTTCTTCTTCCACTGTGGCCCAGGGAGACTAAAAGGTTGACGTATGGTAACCTGTGGTATAGAGCCTTCGAAAAAGCCATATTTCTTTGGTATTATGATATTATTTTCCTCAAAGTAATTTGACAAATTCACAATATAACTGTCTCCGTGATCTTGCTGAATCGAGGAAGAAAGCTGATTGATTGACATGAAACAGGATTATCCGAGAACTTTCCTGGCTTCAGTATCAGGATAATCACTGCTGTTTTCCATGGCGACGGAAATATGACATCTTGAGTGGAAGATTTATGATGTTCGTAAAACGGCATGTCATGACAACTCCCTTGTGCTTAATCATCGTATTACTAATGAAATCTATGCCAGGGCTTTCCCTTGTTTTTCTCTTCTCAGTAACACACAGAACCTCCGAGGACTTATTTGGGTTATGTTTTTTGGGGGTTGTTTTGTAAAGTGGCGTGCCATAAAATATAAATGAAGCCGTTTTTGTTTGTTCTTTTAAACTCTTATAGGGCAGAGATCAAATAAATCATAGACAAATAAGTAAAAAATTCTCTTAAATATTAGTGTATAAGGAATTTCGCTATAGAAACTAGGAGGGTGGTCAAATCATTTGACAAATTGTTAAGGAAATCTGAGTTGTTGGCTATTATCTAAAAATCTGTCAAATGCATCAATAGGAGATTAATGATATCAATAGCAGAGCAAAGATAAAACGAACATACACCAGTAGGAAAAATTGGCAAAATATATTGGATTAAATAAATTGTTGTTTAAAAAATACTTGTTTCAGCATTTGATCAAATCTGTTAACGAATAAATTATTCTTCAACTAGAATTTAAGATGAAATAGCTTCTTGGATTTTATGAAGATTATCGCATTTCTTAATGCAATTCAGAAATGCACATCATAAATATCTATGAAACATTTTAGCCATACGATAAAACTTGAGAATTATTGATGAATTTCAGGAAATAAAGAAATATAACTGAAATAGCCATGAGTACTGAAACTTTATTTCTTTTCACATTTTTACAAATAAATGTGAAAAGAAAAATTTTAATTTTAAGTTACTTATAAATTTTAACTTTGCACTTGCAAATATAAGATTCTTTTAACCATAAACTGCAGCAAGAAATAAGAATATTTCATCCAATCCAGAATAGCATTATTTTAGTCGTTCCATTTCTTCTAACCTATAAATCCAGATAATCACTCTTATCGACCAGTTAATGTAAGATTCCCGAATATAATAAACGAAAAATAAAATTTAAAAAATTCGACCCGTTTCCAACTAAGTCGCTAGACATTAATTTGCTATCCAAGTTCGCGCTATGTTGCACAAAATTAATCTTCCTGTATTTAATAGAAAGCATCCAGAATGAAAGAAAGAATCTTTTCTGTCGCCGAAACATTGTACAAGATTCCAGAAATCATTTGATGGGAAAAAAATAGGAATTTATTTCGCTAGGAGATGAGAGGGGGATCGTGATTTAAGCACAAATCGATCGGCAATCCAGGGCAGGGAAAGAATTTTAAATATCTCTTTTATTATCAGGTGCCTGTGAAGCGGTTAAGAAGGCTCATTATTAATTGAGCCCTTGATTGATGAAAAGTGCAGGGTGTGGATCTGATAATCCTGGAAAGTCATAGCCCTTGCAGATACTACACTGGAATCAGAAGTATTTCATTTATCGTTACTATTTTTTTTAAAAAAAAGTCTTTAGTTTCATATATTTCTTCATATTTTAAATGTCAGCGCGCTCTGAGTTTGCATTTTGAATAAACAAAATAAACTAAACTTGAAGAGTAGAGGATAGAGTTTTTTTTATATTGCAAATTGAAAGAAAAAATATTACTTAAAATAACCGTAATTAAAGACCAAATATATATGGTTTGTGTTATCGTTCTAGATGAGATAATGAAATATAACTGGTTTGAAAAGTTTTCACAAATTTTAAACAATTTTCATGGGTTTTAATGGTTTTAATATAATTTTTTTTTAGAATCAGAAAGTGCTCAAACATACTTTAAAATACGTATAAAATACTTATAGTCTTTGCTGCTTATATGTATTAAAACTATTCTTACACTAGCCACCTTTAAGCTTTACCTGAACCCCCAACCTCAAGGAACTTAAATTCAAATATACATGATTACGTATATTTTGAATTACACTAAAGCACTGTTTCCTCATTTATACGTCTTTAACATTTATACGTCGTTTGATCTTGATCCCGATTCAGTTCTATTTACTTCATTAATAAATTATTTATTTTCTATGTCGCATAACTTCGGTTATACGTCTCTTTTAATTGTCTTACCTGTTGGTTTTACACTTCACAGTTCAAGCATGCATTTTCTCGAAAAATGGAGATAAAAGGAGAAAACAAAGGTATGAGACATCCCAGTCTGGTACAAGAGTTGAAAACCAGTTCCTGAATAGAGAGGATACTTGAAAGGAAAAATAGATACTGCTTTCTTCTTCCGAAAGGACGTTGTGTTACGTAAACTAGGTAAAGCAAAATTACCTGATACAAAATGTCATGAAAGCGAAAGGCACTCTTAATGAAAGTTGAGTTAGTAAAGAAACTAGATATTCATGTGACAACGCTAAAAACTATATTTATAATAGGGAAAATGTTTGAAGAAAAAGCATAATTTTGTGGATAGTACGTTTCAAAGAAATTATGTGCTCAAGATGGAACGTTTTGTGAGGTCGAAGCCATTTTACTAAAATTTTTCTTTCAGTGTCTTGCATCCAATATTCCATTGAATTATGTTAATCAAGAAATAAAAAAATAGCACTTCGATTGAATTATGAAGGCTTTTAACTGAATGGCTGCATAAATTTTTACTTCGGCATGTAATCTCATGTCATGTAATAAATGGAGAATCAAAGAAAGCATATCGATATTTATATAGCCTTGACATAACGGTGTCGGCACCTGTATGAAGGCACATAGTTTCAGTTTAAAATCTAATCTTCATAAAGATGATGGCACTTTTACAACAGTTCTAGACAATTGCAATGGTACCTACCCATCAGCCTTGAAATATCCTGATGAGTTTTTGCAATGACACTATTATGCTGTTATCCATTTTGATCTGCTTTCATCACGTTTCTATATTTCCATTCAAATCCTGCAGTAAGAAAAAATCAGAGGGAAGAAGGTGTTTAACACACTGAAACAGTAGAACGTAGAACTTCAAAAGTGTTGCAAATAAATATTACATTAAAACTGGACAGAATTATACCGAAAGGGGCTAAATGACTGAACTTTCGATGTCGAATGGGGGGATTAACTGTAAATCTCAGTTTTATATATAAGATATTAAACAGATTTTTAGACTTCGTTCAAAATTATTTTATGTAACGAACAAACTTTCTAATTTAAAATTATTTTCTTATAGTGTATATTTTATTAACAATGGGAAATTTCTAGATAAATATCGGAAATATTTCTTGAAGTCTACCAAATAAAATTTATTGTGTTAATAAGAAAATTTTCTAAATCCCGGTCATGTAAAAGCGTACCGACGGAAAGAAATGAGTCATGGAGGAAGATTTCTGAAGAGGAATTATCATACAGTCATATTTACCTGTAAAATAATATTTGTATAGAATATCTGATGTAAAATAAACTTTCAAGTAAGATATGTAGATGTAAAATAGTATTTAATAATTTTTTTCATTTGTTCATAAAATTAGTTCACAGTTCCTAAAATCATCAGTTATATTTATATACCTTCCAAATATTATAGGAATTCTTAATACTTTTTATGTTAATAGAAGGCTTTTAATTTAAAGTATAGAAATGGGAAAAATTGAAGTTCCTTCTTTAAATTAGAATAAAGAATGGTTCACAGCTTAAAATAGAATAAGAAAAGCATTTTTAATAAGAGAACTCATTCCTTTGCCATAAAAACTTTGCAAATTGAAACTCCAGATAAAGGTTTTTACTTCAAGCAAGAATAAATAAAACTCTTTTCACAGACTCAACTATTCCTCGCAGAACCAGCAAGCATTATCAGTAAAACTATTTACGCATCTCCCCTGCTTCGCTTTTCAACATTTTCCCGCATTTCTGGTCCTTGAATACAACGGTTAGATCGCTGGTAAGAGATGACAGCATTATTTGCTAAGCGTATACAGCTGCCCTGTATTCGGTTTTATTCATCATCTTTCTTTTCTTATTCTGCGGAAGTTTGACGCTCTTGACGAATAAAAGTTTCATGGGAAAATAAAAATTGATAAGATCATTAATAAAGCATCATACATTTATCTTTTTTTAGAAGATGCAAGTGTGAAAATCTTCATTGATTTGTTCTTCATTGTTGTTTGTACATTGCTCTTAATTTCAATATATTTTAAAATTTAAAAAAATGGAATTTAATTTAGAATACTAGTGTGTGGTTTGTTTCTTAATTCCACCTACGCAATTCTCCTGCTAACGGGGTTAGCATCTGATATTAAGACAAGATATTATCTCTGTAGAAATTTTACATTTCGCTAAGTGAATATGCAATAAAATAAATGATAAAAAAAACACATATTTTGGTTCTAAAAATACACAAACCTGCAAAATTTGGCTTTTGTCACATTTTTTAGCTTTTGTTAATTGATTTCTATGTATTTTTAATTCTGAATCCAAAAGAGACATTCAATTTTTTTCCCATCATGTCAGATTTTTTTTGGAAATCTTTCAAAATTTGCAAAAAAAGCAGAAAAATTGTGAGAATGTGAGACTTTAAAATAGATTGAAAATATTTCTTTTTATAATGTATTCTTTATTTTAGAGTATACTGAGATAATGTGCGTGACATACGCAGTTTTATTTATAGTGTCGATGTTTCCGTTGATAGCCTCATACCTCATCATTTTATCTTAATTATCTTAATTTTTCAGCATGCTCTTAACAATTGTTTAAAGTTGGATCTTTCTTATTGCCTACACAAACGAAAAATGTAAAGAGTCCAGGGATGGATAACTTTTTCTAGGAATTATCAAAAAATATTGGCAAAAATGCACTGTCTGGGCTTTTAAAATTATAAAACTATGCATGGAATTTTGAAGTACCTTCTATTTGGAAAAAACTATCGTTATTCCAATTCTTAAAAAGAATAAACCTTCGGTTAATTTTAATAGTTATCGGTTTGTTTCCTTAACTTGCGTTCTATTAAAAGTCATCTAAGAAAAATATTTTTTTTTTTTTTTTGTTTACAACCCAGGCAGGTTTTAGAAGATTCCAATCAAGAAGTCAACATGTCGTTTTCCCTGGCCAGTCTGTAAAAGATGCTCTGGATCACCAACATTCTGTCTTTGTCGTATGTGTAGACTTTGAAGCCACTTTTGAGAGGGTCTAGAGACTAAGGCCTATTCAAAAACTGCAATCCCTAGATGTTGATGGCAAGATGCTCTGGTGGATCAAATATTTTTTTCTCAACGCTTCTGCGCACTCGCTTTGGAGATCATGCTTCGAAATTTAAGTAAAATGAAACTGGTCTACCATAGGGCACTAGAACTCCTTGATCTGACTCTGTTGGATTGACAGAATAGTCTCTATTTGCAAACAATATAGTCTTTTGGTGTAGTTCTGTGAAAAAAGACCAAATCGAACTTAACACTGTTTGAATCTAACCCTGAAGCGACTTGGCTATTGGTGAAAGGATAACAATATGTCAATAAACATAAATAAACCTACCAGCCAGTTTTTCACTCTTAATCGACAACCCTTTGTTTCCAAACTCGTCTTTCAGGGAGAACTTAATGATTTTTAACTTACTTAGACTGAATCTTCAACAACCAGCTAACACGGAGGGGACATGCTGATCATGTTATCTCAAAGGCATGAAAAAGACTGCCTATTCTTAAACAACTAGCAGCAGTTAAATGGGGCTGTAACAGCGAAACTTTTAAATACAATTTATAAAATATATATTCAGCTGGTCCTGAACTGTTGTAACGAAGTGTTAGTTTCTGCTTCTGAAAGGGTGATTAGGGAAACAACCTTCTTAAGCCTAACAGCACTTGCATATTTTACTCTCATAAATTAACAAAACTTAACCTATGGATATTTAATTCTTTTAGATGTCTTCATTTGAAATTTAGTACCATAATATATTTATTACCATATCTGTACTGAATATATTTCTACATCTCTATTAAACATTTATCAATCAAAAATCCGCAAAGAAGTTTGTAAGCAAGTATCTGCAGGTATCCGTGGTTTTTATCCTTCAAGAACTGAAATTAGCTCTGATTTTTAAAATTATTTCATTTTGAAATTAATATTAATTATAGTAATTTATGAAATTTTGAACCAGTAAGTAAAAGCATGTTCATCTTTGATTAATTCGGCTTTTGTTGCGAAAATAGCAAATTTAACAAAAATAATCTTATACCTTAAAAGTAAAAAAAAAAAAAAGTCTGAAAGGTTCCAGGTTTTAAATTACGTCCAAAGGGGCGTTTTTTTACGCAAAATAGTTTTAAATTCAGCATATCTTTAGAATTTCCGATACAGAGTCTCGCGCGCTGGAGATAAAATTGTTTTTTCTGTACAACGTTGCCATTGCTCGCTTTGAAATCCTTGAGTGAGTTTGTTATTCAAAAATTCGTTAACGTTTTACAAAATATGAAATCAATAATAAATCAAATTCCAAATTTCAAATTTGGGCTTCTACATGTCCATATTCGCAGTAGGATTACGTCATTCAAAATTCGAATCACACAATGCGAGTCATATCACAATTCGAGAAATATACATACATTTATACAGATTTTTCATTATTTAATTTCCTCAAATATAATGCAGGACTCTAACTTTGGTGACAACAGTTTGAAAAGTGAAACGGACATTTATAGCAAACCAACGCAAAATCGCAAAACGAAAACAATAGTCTTTCTGGGACAAAGCCCCTTTGGACTAAAAAAAAAAAACGAATCTAAAGTCTGCGTATAGTGTTCCCAAGACTTTTACATGCAAAAATAGCTTTATCCTGCAGCCTTAAATTCTGCCTTTTAATTTTTTTTAATTAAAGGCATATCCATACATTATTTTTCCATTCATTATATAAAAACCTGCTTATATACATTATTTAACGTTTATTTTTAAAGATACCTGCTTATATTATGGAAAACTGCATTGGTTATCTCTCTAAATGCAAAATGATATCGAATTTACACTGGATATTATAGTTCTGCTTACAGTTAAGCTAAGTACTGTCCTATCTTTCCTTTGGTTGACGTCATGAATATTCGCCCAAACTAGTGTAATACACATATATAAATCAAGCGACGAGCATTAGCTAACATTAAAAAACTTCTGAAGAGCTTTTTCGCCGTTGCACGTAAAGCCTACTAGTTGATTCTGAAGGGAAAGACGGTGTTGTCTAGGAGGCCTATGGGTCTAGTGTCGATAAGTATAAAATTCTAAGTAATATAATTTTTAGTTGTAAAGAAAACGAGAAGAGATTCATATAAACATGAATGAACTTGATTTGTGGATCTAACTCATAATTTGTTAGTGAAAACACCCTTAAGAAAAGTCTAATAGAGACTTACAATAATACATTTAACAGTGTTGCAAGAGGTATCCGTACCTGTAAAAAATTTCTTTTGACTTTTGCAAAGTTCTGACGTTGTTATGGTGAGTTGTGCTTAATTGTTTGCAAGAAGTTTTAAGAAAAGAAACGAAAGGCTAAAATTTAACAAAGTAGGAGCAGCACCCACCAAATGTTTTGAGAAAATATTTTTATAGTATTTAAGTTCTTTTGAAGCAGGAGACAGGGAAAATGAGCAACACCTTCGCCTTCGGGACTCGAACCTGGGCCCCTCGAATACGCGCCGAGTGTGCTATTGTCACACCACGAATGCATGCTGGAAAGAGGGAGAAAATATTTTATATACTGCCTCTTTTAAAGGACGCCTGAGGATTAGGATTCACAATCACCAAATCCTGGTGGAAACCAATTATTGTCCGTCACCTGTTAGTTCGGTCGCCACTGTAAAATCATTAGGGTTTTTTTTTAAGCAGGAGAAAAACTCTTGCTGGGACTTCTACCTAAGACCTGTCGAATATTCACAGAATGTGCTACGGTTACACCACGAAAGCATGCAGGAAGGAGGGGGAAATACCTTATAATTTTACCTTTCATATAGTTTCGCAGTAAGCCGATCACTATATATTTCATACTATAGATTAACGAAGGACTGTGTAAACTGCTAAATATACTAATGCAAGGATTTTGCTGATAAATACAGTACTGATTACCAGAAACACCAGAAATGTAAATAAGTTTGAACGTACAGCTGAGGTTTTTGGATTGTTAGACGAAGCGTATTTCTGCCTCTTATGGCAACGTTATGTTAGTTCTGCTAGTTCTGATAAGAGTGTAATTCTTGGGTTTTTGCGTTCCGCTGCCGACATTTAAATTCATAATCTGATTGTTACTTTAGTTGCATTGCACAAGTGGTACTTGATTCTCTTAATGCAAGAACTGCGTTTATGTTCAAAATTCGTTTTAATAAAAAAGGGCTGTTTGAAGCTTTTCAAATCTCTGTATTCAGCCTAAATCTTCAGAATTCGGATTACGTCTGTTAGGATATGGAACTAGTTTATGCTTCCAAAAGCCACACTCTATAAGCAACGCGCGAACAAATTACGAACAACGTCACAAGACAAGTCAACTTTTAATCTGCTTCCTCCCCAAGATCGCAGGCTCCACAGGTACCAATAATTCCTATGAAAGTATTCAGATTCATCGTAGATACATGCCAGCGACAGTGAAATACGCAGTTACTTTTGATGGCACAAGTTCAGTAGTGACACTTCGCGAATAGCTGAATTCTCAGTTTTTGGTTTACCTGATTGCGGAAATATAGAAGATTATGAAGACTTGATGGTACAAGTGCATTGGTAAATTTTAAGAGGATTAGGCAGAAAGAATTACAATTTGGAAATATTTAAAGCCGCCTTGGTAAAAGTATTCCTATAGGGAGAAATTAGAAGCGGAACTGTTTGGTATATACCATACTAAGGTCGAAGAGTTGACGGAATTCATATATAAAAAATCTGATGCGGACACCACATGATTTCCTTGTAAGGAATATTAAATTATACGCATTTTTGATGCATTTCATTTAAATTTATTTTCTCGAATTTCATTAGAGATGTATTTGTCATTCAATTAATATTCAATTAATTCAGTTCTCACTCCGTGGAAAGGCAAAAATACATTAAAACCTCAAAATATCTTCATTAAAAATTGAAAAATATGGAAAAGCATAAAACACAAAATACAGTTAAAATAATTTTAAAACGTTTTACAATTAAAATTATAGTTTCTGTGCAAAACCAAGCAACGCGGGCAGCAGGCAAGAAGGCAGATTTCTCGCTGTACAAAATTTAAAGTTTTCTTTAAAGGAACCTTCCCATTCGGCAAAAAAGACACCGAAGAGGCAGAAACTGACATTTAAGACGTTACTTTATTGTTGCGAAGCTTACTTTCTCTAGATTGGCAACAAATTCACTATTCTGCTAAGTTTCAAATGTAAACAAATATGGCTGCTATGGAAAAAAATTAGGCTTAGCCGCACTTAAAGAACTTTTTAATTGTTGATAATTCTAGAACTATTGTATGCAGATTAACTAAAGGCATAAAAACCTTAAACGGGAGATAAGTACAACATAATTCAAACATTTTTAAACCAAAAATGCACAATTAACCAACGTATAAGAATAAAAAAAAATTAAGCTCAGCCGAGTAATAGACTGGGTATATATTTATATATTTTTGTGCAACAAAAAGAGAGGTGTGCGACTACATGCTCTAGCAGTCCTATATACAAAATTTCGACGTTCTGAGGCTATTCGTTTTGGAGTTATGAGAGAGACGCCACGAAAAAAATTTCTTCTGAATCCACTTTAAATCAGCTTTATAATTCGTTTTGGGAAAAAGTGTCAGCTATCATGCAAAAAAAATGATCAAACGGATTCGATAGCGGTCAAAATGGATATTTTCGTTGAAATATGATACCCGGAATTTTTCGTGAATACTTTACTTTGTGCAAGGAAGTGAAAATACAGTTTCTAAACTTATTTGTATGTGAAAAAACCCGATGGGGAGGTTATACAAATAACTCTGCTTAGGTTGATGGCTTAAATTCAGAACTTCAGTGAAACCCGAGTATGCTACTGTTATTTGAGCTGGCGGTGAAGTTTTGAAAGTTGGGGGATATTGGCGGTGAAGTTTGAAAGTTGGGGATAACTACATAAACCAGTGTGAGCACGGATCGAGCGGACGTTTTCGTAGACTATAGCGGAAGGAAGCCTACGGTCTGACGGTGGTTAGACGTTTTAATAATGGGAAGAAATTTTCACCCGCAAGTGGCGACACCCACGATATATTGCAAAAGAGGGTATAGTCACCTAGAAAAGTAAAGAACTGTCTCCAAGATTCACTTAAGTACTGTAATGAAAAAACAAATTAGCAGAAAAAAGTTTTAGAAAGAATTTTAGACGGTACAGAGTGTTTGATGTAGGAATGAGAATTATTGCTGCCAAAAGCAAACAGTGGGGATGCATATGAAAAGTTACATTAGATGTATAGGTGAGAAATGACAATCGGAAGGTGTTTTACTTTGTTGTGAAAATTTGCAGGCATAGGTAACATTGGGAATGGATTTTTTTAAAGGCGCGGGAGAAAATTAACTTTCAGGAAGCTACAGTTCAGTTGTACATGGATAAACTGAAAAAAAAGTATTCCAGCCTCCGGCCTTGTACTTGAAGGAAATGAAGCCAGACGAAAAATTAAGCAGTTGTTAAGAAAATTTTCAAATTCATTTGATGGGTCCCTGGGGTTAACTCAAGTGATAAAGCGCAGTATTGGCGTGAGAAATTCCCCCCCCCCTTTGTGGGGCAAAACCTTACCGCTGTCAGAGAAGGGATAACTTAAAATTTTCAGACTTCTGTTTTCGCTTCTAAAAGAAGCAAGGTTAAAAATAAATGCGGTCAAGTGCAAATCTGCGGCGCAAGAACTTCGTTTGCTGAGCTATAAGGTATCTCAAAAGAGAATCGAGATGGAAGTTCCAAAATTATTGCACTAAAATCTATCCTCCAGCTAATAGAGCAAACACGTTTGCCGCATATCTGAGCTTGTGCTCATATTATAAGACTTTTATCAAAGATTTTGTCTATGCAGGAAAACCACTATTAAACTTTAAAAAAAATAATCCAAGTTTACCTTTTCGGCAGAAGCACAGCTTTTGAAATACTTAAAAGGCTTAAGTATTAAAATTCCCTGAAGCAGATGAAAAAATAGAAATGTCCGCAGATGTATCGGATTTTACAGTAGAAGCCATGCTTAATGCAAGACGGACAGACAGTTGGATATGTAAAAAGGCACTTAATCTAACTCAACTGCACCGTTTTAGAGAGAGGAACGTTAGCAGTTTTTTTTTTTTTTTTTTTTTTTTTTTTTTTTTTTTTTTTTTGCGATTTAGAAATTTCGAGTTTATTTTGAGAAGGCCAGGGCCCTTAAATTTCAAAAGTACAATTTAGTACTTATACATAATCCCAGGAATAAGCATGTTGTGGCAGATGCTCTATCCAGAATAAAATTAGATGACGAGAAAATGTGTAATTTTAACGTCAAAAATTTCGGATTCTCGCGAAACACTTGTTGCAGAGTTGCACAGACCCAGAAGTTAAAAATATTCATCAATATTTTAATGATCCTGTCATTTTTAACACAAGAATATTACGGATATTAGAAACAGAGCTACAAATAATGAGATTATTGACTATATTTTCTTTCACTACAATGTAACAAACAAAAATAACGAATTAAGATTGGTTATCTCAGTGAATTTAAGATTGGATATTTTGAAAGAATTGCATGATGCGACAGTTTCAGGTCATCTCTGGATAATAAAAACAGTTCAAAGAGTACGAGAAGCTGTTTGTTTTCCACAGCTACAATAATTTATTAAAGACTATGTACTATGTTAGGCCCTGCAACATTTTCCAGTTAGTTATAGCCCGACCGTATACTTGAACAATATCAAAGTCACCTTTCCTAATGATATAATAGGAATTGATTTACAAGGTTCCTATTCATGCAATGAAAAAATTAAAATAAATATTTTCTGGCAATCCCGGATCATTTTTCAAAGGGGTTAGAAATAGCTCCCTTAAAAGAACTGCAGCTAAATTGTTGCAGATTCTTTCTTAAATAAATTTATATTAAAACTTGGAGCACCACTTAAAGTAATTTCAGATAATGGAAAAGAGTTTGTGAACGAAATCTTGGAGGATCTATGTTCAGGGTGTAACAGTATCAGCAGAGAAGAGCCAGCGGTAAAGATGGCGAAAATTCCTTCAACATTGGGAATGCAAGGTCCACAAAGAAAAAGGAAGAACGCTAGACATGGTGAACGAGACAAGAAAAAGATCAATGTGCAACGAGCCAAAAGAAAGCGAAACTACTGAATACGAAGGTCCAAGACGACAGAAAAGAAAAGTTTCCAAAAGGAACAGAAAACTACAAAGATCCAGCAGATGCAGCGACGAGCTGAGGGATGAGCAACGCCTATTAGAAGGATTAACGTTGTTCAAAATTCCATTTTAATAACAAGGTTGTTTAAACATTTTCAAGTCTCTGTAGTTACTTCAGATACAGCGATAATTCGCTTTACGCCTGTTGGGAGTTCGGAACTAGTTTATAGTTCCAAAGAAAGCTAAACTTTACAATTGCGTTATCCACTACTAAGTCTGGAAGCGGTGATCATTTAATTATGGAGGCATTTAATCATTTAATAGGTGAGCCACCTTTGCTCCTATCACGAACAGGTAATTTACATCCATGCCTTCTCCAGAATTTGAACCCGGGCCCTTCGGTACGGCAATCAAAGTCACTAAGCACTTCTCCTTCTGGGCGGCACTATTTGTATTATAATATGCAGTATAATATCCTGCTGATGCAGCTACACAGCTGTTTTGAATGTCAGTACTAATCTCAGTTCGTCGTCAAAAGCTCCTACCACAAGTATATTAACAGCAAAGCTGACCTTGAATAACTCAAAGAAAGTTATTCGGTTCGGAAAATACAGTTTTACTTTAGTCTAGATATATGATCAAATGATAAGTATTTGCTTTATTTGCATGAAGTTAAGATGCACTGAAAGGCAAAAAACGAAACAAAATAAAGACAAAATTTAAAGATTTGGACAATTTGTCTGTTCAGAAAGTTTCAGTTCAGCCATTTATACGTACAAAGTTTTCACGCTTACAAATTATCCAAACTCTGTAGCAAACCACGATTTCGCTTATATATACATTTTGTGATACAGATACATTTACAGATATATTTTGTGATAATTCCTTTGGGGATATGTTTTCTCAGCAAACTAACGCATTATGGCATATCGCCAAATAACTCAAAATGCTTTGTGGAACACAAGGTAAGAATTTCGGATATTCTTTTTCTTTGCAAGTTCTAAGACTATCTATACCGTTTTATGCGTGTAATTTGTTCCAATTCGGTTTTAACCTTAACTGCAGGTGCTGGTAGTATACTGGTTAATAATATGCTGTCTTCAAATAACCTCAAAGTATATTCAAAAGTCTTGTAATTTCGCGTCTTGTCTGGGCAAAACTGTTTTAAGTGCTTTTAGTGGAAGTTTCTGAATGTTTAACTAAATACTTATTGCTTTATAATCACAATTTACGGAACGAACTAAACGTGGTAAACCTTTCAGTTTGCGCACGTTTATCCTTTTAGTAAATTATACAAAATTGAATAGTTTTATACGAGTGTTGTAGGAAATAAAATTTCAATTTTAAAACGATTTCCCATAGATGAATAAATAAAACAAAATTAAAATTACTCGAGATAACATGAATCAAAATTTTCAAAAAGCATTTACAAATATGGCTACAAGAGGCTATAAATTTGAATTTAAGCAAAACTCTCTACCAAAAGATATCACTTTTGCCAGGAAAGTATAAACATTAAGTTATGTTTGAAGCAGCATTCAGAGGAAAACTGAAATTCGAAAATATTTTGCAAACTAAATAATAAAAATATAAAAAGTACAAGATATTGTACTAAATAAAAATACAAAAAGTACAATATACTTACATAAAAAGTACAATATACTGTGCTTTTTTATGGCTCCTAAAGCTGACATTTTCTTTGCGGTATGTAGTTTAAATCATACAGTTTTAACATTCTCTTCAGGGCCAATTTCCCATTACAAGCCAAATATTTCAAATAATTAAAGATCTACTGATTGGAAATCTCTTTGTAGGTGGTAGGCATAAAAATTAATTATACACATTTTTACTAAAAATTATCTCATGTTGTTATCTATTATTCTCTATTCTTTTGATTAATTAATTATGTCACATAAAGTTTAAAAGCCTACATAATTTGTCTAAATCTTTTAACTGGAACCATGGACCCGCTACTAACCATTCAAGGGGCATTTACGGTCATCCAGTCTGTTTAAAGCACCTTTTAAAAAATACTATCAATATCATTTAGACGGATTTAGACGATATAATTTAGACGGCATTAGTAGCAAACGAAACTGATTTATTGCGACATGTATTTTTCTGCATATACTAACTTTAATTCAGAGAGGAAAAATAAATTATAACTTCATCATGTATATATTCTTCTTTCCTTTTTTCCGTGTCTATTTCAATTTTATTTCAACCGATACATTTTTCTGCGCCAAACAAGATCAGGGAGTTAGTTTTTTCTGCTCTTGACATGTATTGTTGCAAGAAACTTTTAATAGCGCACTCTCTACCCTGAATTTTGCCTTGAATGAATTCAAAATGCGTAATATCAATTATTGAAATCATTCTAAAATAATTTGCAGTATTCAAGATATAAAAATGCATAAATGCATTGGATTATACCTTCTTATTAAAAAATAATATAACACTTCGTCTTAAATATGCTTAATATAAACGGGCAAAAGCTGTTGATCAGACAGTTACGACACTGAAAAATTCGTTTAAGATTTGTCTGTGTTACAAACAGTTAGGAATATGAAGCTCATTGTGTATAATTAAATGAAAATCATTTTAATGCTTTGTAAAGTCTATGAGGCTTAGTAAATGAGACTTAGGAACTTTAAAAAGGTCTTTTGAAGAATTATCTCCCAACCTTGTGAAACTAAACAGAGATCAGAAGAAGAGTATATAAGACCCTTTATTCAAAATTAACAAATGACCCAACTTGGGTTGCAAGAAGCCAACATTTCTGGCCTAATGCAAATACGTAACAAATAGTAATTTCAAGGTATGTAGGTTAGCCTAACGGCTCACAGAATACTTTAACGTTCAGAAAGAGCTAGTCTAAAGTAACCGGAGAGACAATCCTAAGACAAGAACACATCAACGCCGCTAACCCAAATCGCGAATAATCACTGCACAACGTGACTCCTAAACTAGTAGGCAAATACGCTCTGAAAACTAACTTCCGAAACTCTTGCTTAAATAGTACTTCATTCTACCTTAATCTGAATAAACTCTCTCTACCTCATTTACGTTCTGCCATGAGAAGCGTGGGTGAAAAGAGAGTGATAGAAAAAACTTTTCAACTTAAAATGAACTATTAGTTAATAATAAATAGATAAACCTTACAGCTTAATACTCAAATTTCATACATATAAGAAGTATAATAATTTATATGAAAAATGTTGCATACAATGAATGTATTACCATGTTTACATTTTCGTCTAAATGAAGTGCATTTCCACACGGTTTATTTTACTTTTGCTTGCAAATAGTTATACTGTCCCTTTGCAGATTTATTACACTTAATTTATTCTGTAGGAGCTATAAGCGTTTAAATATTTTTTTTTTCCTTTCTGTGCATATTATTTTATGCGATGACTTTCTGTCATTCATTTTGATTTTATCCTTACTGCATCTCAAGCTGTCTCTTCTTCTCCACCTGTTTTTAATACGTTTCTTAACTCTTTTTCGTAATGGTTTGGCGTAATAGCCTTCTTTATCTGTAAAAACCGGAAGCATGTTTTGTTTTCTATTAAAATCTTTTACCACTTTTTTATCTCACATTTAATATGTATCAACTAAATCTGCTCTCAGAATCGAAAATTTATCCCAGAATGTTTCACTCTTTGCCTTTTAATCCGCCTAGATCCTTTCATTTTCATTTACCATCTCCGCGCTTAAAACAACAACTAAGCTATTTCTGACCATTATTTCCTGATGTTATAAAGAAGTTTTACATATTCTTCAAGATTATTAAGCTTTTCAATATCATTTACATGCTGCAGAGGAGATGCATATGTCTCATTTCGGTGTTAGAGAAAAATGAATCATGCATTCATAATCAAATCATATTCCAAAATTTAAAATTGTTTAAATTTTAATTTTTTAACACAAAAAGCTTTTCATTTCAGCTTGGAAAATCTGAAATTTTTTAATAAGTGCAGTTTATTAAAAGGATAGAATAAAGGCTTATCTTTGTATTTCTTTTCTCTACAACTTTCTTTTCTTCAAACTTAAGTCCAAATTTTAAAAGACTCCATTCAAAGGAGTTACATTTCCACTCAAGTTAGTTAATTACAGATTCACATATTTCATTTCTCAAATTTAGGCTGCATTCTTTCCCCACTTTATGAAGTTATTTGTGTTTAAAATGCTTTATTAATATCCTATTTAATAGGAAAAGTTTGAAAATATAGCTGAAAGAAATGTACAATTTGTAGAGATTTAAATGCCACTTTTCTTATTTTTTTCGTTGCAGACACAGTTACAGTTGAAATATTGGGAGCGAGCCAAGAGAGAAACATTTTTCGCAAGAGACAACGCCGAAATGTTTATCCGATGGTGCAAAAGTTTTGGAGTTCGTGATGCAGTCTTATTTGAATCGGATGGATTGGGTACGACGTTAATTTCGTATATTTTTACTTCAGTGACGTCTTTGCTTCTCTAGAAGCGAAACTGTCAATGCCATTTGGTTTCTCAATGCAATTTTCTTCCGCTTTGATCAAGGAGAAAGTTTTAGTTACTGTCAGATAAATCCATGGTAGATATGTCTTGTTTAGGACAGAAACACGGGTGAATAATATGTCGAGGACATTTTTAAATGCGTAAATGTGAAATTTTATAGTTTTTCTAATGCGTTACATTGTCAATATATATCAAAATGCCGTGACACAGAAAAATATGAGAAACTGATTTTATAACTGTTCTGATAGGTTTGTAATATGTATAAGGTTCTTCATCTAACCATGACAGATTACTTTTTAAACTGAGTTTATATCAAACGTTTTTTGTTTCGCTAAGTGATATTTCTTGGTTATTTAAGCTTCTATTTTATCTTTTGATGCATGTAACTTTAACTGTGGTTTCCTTATACAAATGACAGGATTTAAGGTACATTCCTTTTACCTAATTAAATCTTATGTTAGATACTGCGTACGTAAGAATCGCTGATTATTTTACTAAAAATTTCTATAATATTTTATGCATTATTTGTTTAAGATATCTTTCTTAAATGCTTGTTTCTGATACAATCGGACAAAATATATCTCGGACTAAATAATCTTTAAACAACATGTTATGTCCCATCCATCAAACTCTTCAAAGAAGGTTTACCATATTTTTAAAACGGTTACATATTTTGATGCATATTATAATTCTCAGAAATAAATAAGACATTATATTACATATTATAAATAATAATATATAATTATTATACATTAATATATTACATATTATAAGTTTCAGAAAAAAGGGAATAATTTCAAGGTAAAAACGAATAGAAATTATGAGAGTAAATTAATTGCTTTTGTACGAATGGTCATCAAAAAAAAAAAAAAATAATAAATAAATAAATAAATAAATAAATAAAAATAAATAAAAATAAAATAAAATAAAAACCTCTTAATAACAATAAGAATGCAGCTTTCAGCATCTCTCTTCTTGGTTTAATGTAGAAAGAATTTTAACCAATAGCTATTATTTTTTAAATGATGTATATAATGCGTAGCAAATTATATTGTTATTATGTAGAATGTTGCAAAACGACTGCACAGTTATCTGTTTTGTACGGTTGGCCGAGGACCCATAGCTCCAGTGTAAGAAAGAATAAAATAAAGTAAGTTTTCTGATTGAAACAGCATGAGTCATATAACACATTTTAGCAAAAATATTTGAAGCATTTTTTACGCGGGCTGTGTAATGCAATTTCGCTGTATTAAGTTATTTCTAACTTAAAAATACCAAAAATTTTGTGTTTGCAATACGTAAAAGTGCTCTTAAAAGAATTTGGGCATAAATTATTCATAAAATGCAAAAGAAGGAGAGTACTTTGTAACTACTCATAAAGTTGTTTTAGAGCTGATTAAGAATGTGAAAATAATGTATTAAATTTTATAATATGCTGAACAAATGAAAATGCGATTAAAAGAGTCTAACTGAAAGTCTGAAACTGCAAATTAATTGTTATGTAAAATCAAAAAACCGGTATTATCATATAATCTCTTCAACGTTTTCGGCACCATTTACTCAATAATGATTTTTATTCAAATTTTGAATAGAAACCTGCCATTATTATGTGCACGTTGATTTGAAATACTCCGTAAAGCTGACAATTGTCAGGTGTGTTTTATACGAATTGATTATTCAGTATTCTCAATATTATGCCACCAGTTTCTTATATCATCATTTAAGTTAGAAAGAATGATAAATGTAATTCGTGCACACTGAAATGTCTTTGTGACAAATATTTTTCATGAATATTTTGCCATAGATAACTAACGAATTTGAAAGATTTTTCAAAATATATTTTCGCTATATTGAGCCGCGTGAAACGAAATGTTCGTTAAAAAGTATTTTTACATACTCTGTCTTTTGGAATTGTTTAAACAAATTTAGAAAATTTTTACGACCGAAAAAATATAATTTAGTTTTAGACATTTTGTTGAAAGCTAAATCTTGCTGTTCTAAGTTGTTCATAAAATACTAAAAGTATTGACTAATATTTTGCTTAAAACATTAAAATATAACGAATTAAAAATTTTTGTGTTCTTTATAGTAATTTTCTTCATCAAAGTAATTAACGATGATTTTATCGTTTATGATGGCTGCAGAATGTTCTGTTATTATACCAATGGTTACTTATCATAACTAATGATCATATAACTAATGATTAGCAGCTAGTAGTCTACATATTTTGCTATTCTCTGTTTGTACCGTATCTCTTCAAAACCATGATAAGAAGTCATTAGTATTACCTTAACCGCCCTGAAGTATTAAAAATTACTTCCGGAACTATTCTCAAACAGCATGATAAATGTATTGTTTAATCCGGTCTCGGAAACTTTTCCCAGGTTCCTTCGCTAACTTTAACTCTGGCAGGAAATTATGTAATGCTACTAGAATGGGAACTTCTTTATATTCAGGGACTAAAATTAGTATGAAAAGGCTGACTGATGTAGGTTATTCCGATTTCTGCAGGGATCATATAATTTCTCGCTTCACTTTCTAATGAAATGTTAACTAGCTAACGAGAAAAAATCTATCTAGCAAACAGAAAGTCAGAAAATATAGTTACTCAGTTAAATGTTTCTAGAATTGGGTGAACATAAATTATTAGACATATTGTGTTATAAAAACGTTATTTATATCACCAAAGCTTTCCGCATACGATTCGTGTTAGAACATTCAACAGTTTATAATTTTGAGGAAACAGAAAAATAATCCTACATAATGCAATGTAATTTAATTTTTGAATAAATTACTGAATAGAATTCTATAAAATGTAAACTTTGTCTTACAGAAGCATCAAAACAGGAATGTGAAATATTATAACTAAAACATAAGTTATACATATGACTGCAGCCCTTTTGGCATGATGCAGGGGATCCGACTGTCTTAGCCTTGGACCTCGATTCGGAGAAAACATGGATTTATGTAAGTGTAGGGAATCTTTGCAGCAAATGGGTGCTTAAAATGCTGTCCAGGCCAAAGTCGTCTAGAGAGGTTGTCGGGAAGGATATTGAGGTAGGAGACCCTCGGATTCATCCCTTGGTGGATTCTACTTTAAAACTGGAATGGAATGGGCAAATTCCTATTGACAGCTCTATGGTGCGCAAGGTTTAAGCCAATAACAGGTGCAACCTTTGCCTTTTGGTCACAATAAAATTCATGGATTTGCTATAGCATTGCTGTCAGACAAGTTAAATAAGTCGCAAAGCTACAGAAATGGAACTACACAGTTGATTTCGTCGCATTATGGGTAAAGGAAATGTGACAGTGCCATAGGAAACTCTTCTGGCAAATGAAGGATGATGCACATCAATACCAACCCAACTCTCTTTATTTATTGCCTTTCTCTGTGGACGATTAGCGAATGCTTCCACATTCATTATGTGGAAAAGTTTGCTAATAATTCACGAAGAACTCAGTAATTCGAAACGAATTACCGAGCTAACTGTTTACATTTCGAATTACCGAGCTAACTGTTTATATTTCGAATTACTGACTATATTAAATTGCGAATTAGAGTCTTATCGATAAGAAAGATTTCGGTTCTCTAGTGGTCCCAGTAAGTTGCATCAGGGATCCACCAATATCACAATCCGCTGCTTTTATCCAAAGCCTAAGCATTTAAAATAGTGTCGAAGAAGGTTTGTTGCAGAAAGAATGCTTTCGTTTCCATAAAAGCTTCTTCCGCTTCTGTCCAGTTTAGTTTATCATGTACTAGAACTTTTGCAGAACACCGAAACTTTCTTCAGTTTTTGTGTCTTTTCAGAAATTTGACTAAGGAAAAACTTTGTGTGCTTTCCTTGGAATGAAATAGTTATAGAAACTGTATAATCTCCAAAATCGTCTCTAAGTTGTAGGTGATGAGTAGTGTAAATAGTAGTAGTGATGTCTAGTAGGTGATGAGTAGTTTTAATTTTGTCGGATTAAGGCTCAACTCCTTCAACAGAAAGCTTGGAAACCAAGAACTTCCAAACATTTTACATCAAAATACTTAAATGATGCAGAACAGAGATGCTGCAGCCAAATTACAAAGCCTGAATTGCATTCTAGTGCTTTCATACAGGCCTGAAGGTGTTACAGTTGCAATTTTGTATACATCCTCAAGATTAATTTGTGTTTGATGCTAAACTTTCAAATGATAAACAAGAAAAAAAAAGGCTTTTCCCGAGCAACTCAAACATAAATACTACATAAGTACTATATTGTCATAAAGTACAGGGCCATTTAATGCTCAGTAATTACTAACTTACCTCCAGTCTGGGTAGCCCATTTTGGAAACCGAAATCATACGCAATGGGCAAGAATAACTACTTTTTGAGGATCCCATGTGATCTAAGTCAATCGTACGTTGAAATTGTTCTTTAGAAATCCTCTATCTTTCCAGAGCAAGGTGTCATGGTTTTGCAGTGATGGGGATCTAAAGGTTTCTGAGAAGTAAACATTCTGTTTAATCTTTTGATCTGAGCGAGAAGATTAACAATATCTCGAAATTCGAGTAATACCGTATTTTTACTCGCATGTTTTTAACTGTACAGTATTTTTTTTCCTAGGCTTTCAGCATATAGTTTAGAAACTTCTGGTTCATAGTAACAATGTAAAATGTGTGCACAAATAGGAAATTATTTTGTGTAAGCAGAAAGAATATTATTGAAACTGATGAAAAGTATCTTTATGAATACTTTTAACTGTACTATGTTTGTCATTTAAGCCGTCTCTTTAGGAATAATATACACCGCGTGTTTTTCCTATCCTAGTTTTCAAGCGATAAAGTTAGAGGGAAAGGGGTACAATACGCGAATAAATTTAACAGTAAATACAATAGTTGGTGATTCTTACTATTTCTAACCATTTAATAGCTTAAATGCATAAATTACTGCTGATCGCGTTTTTCTGCTGGGTATTGGAGGAGTTACAGTATCTATTCTAATTTAGAACAGACAAATTTCAGAGTCATTTTCTACCGTTTGACCTTTTTCGTAATTACGGTAATGGCAGCTTCGTCGCAGGTTGAGTCTGCTAATTGCTTTTTCTTCACTTCATTTCTATTTAGCCTGTTTTGTTTAATAAAAATCTCATGAATAAAGTCTGACTTGATCTACAGACTCAAACTAGGTGGGAAAATGCAGTTATGACGACACGCGTTGCGATCGCAAATAGAGAGTCGGGAAGACCTTCAAGTGTCTATTTTAAGTAATAGGTTACATTCTATTGCTGCGAAGATCAAGCGTCAAAGAAAAATAAACAAAAATATCTCTTCCAATAAAAAAAAAGAATTGATATCTCGGATTGATAACGTACTCTTAAAAATACGACGTAATTGAAAATCGAGCACCAAAAGCTATCGACTGAACTTTTATACATTTGCAGCTGTTCAAACCATATTTGCAGCTCTTCAGTAATCTTCGACATTTTGTTGAGAATTTATCAAATTTTGCTTTAATGATTCAAAAGTAAAATTTCCTAACTTGAAAACTGAAAAATTCCAGAAGCTCATACAATATCAGAAGTGAATGTTCCGATTACCATAGTAGTGAGATAGCTATGCCAAGATGGTGATGATTCCTTTAGTAAAAGACGGATTGTATAAATTCTTTCGTTGTTGTTGTGACTTCTCCCACCCGATTGACAGTAACATCAGATCAGTGTATAAATTCTAATTACCGTTTACTGAAAATTAGCAAAATGCAAATCAAAATAAATCGTAATTTCTTAATTCTTTTCGAAATCTGCGCTTGACTTCGGCATTGCAGTATTTTTGCACCTCAGATTTGCTGGAACATCTGGCCTAAATACAGAATTGCGCACCTAATCGTCCGTTTATACAAACTAATATGTATTTCAAATATGCAGCCACATTTCTGACTCATCTTTTATAAAAGTAAGCATTATTTTGAATGGAAAGACGTGTGAAAACAATACTTGGAAATTTTCAGCTTCACTTCATTGCACTATCACTGTAATTACATTTCACATCATACATTTTAAATGATAAAATTATATATTAAGATTAAAATACACTTTATGACATTGTTATCGATAAAATCTAAGTGTAAGAATTGTAAGAATTGGAGTACAGTTTTAATAAAAGTAATTTCATTAGCTGTATTTCTAAATGCAAGATTCTCCATGAACGTTAGAAAAAACTGATAATTTTTCCATGTATGTTAATTCTGTTCTAAAAACACTACTACAAATATGTCTGTTATATTTATTATTAGTATCATTTTTTAAATTTTAAATGGTTGTATGAGTTTATCATGCAAATGTTTGAATAATATTATAGTCAACTAAACAAGCTTTTAATAACGTAAAAAATAATGAAATTTGAATTCATAAGCAGTTAATGAACTTATATTCAAAAGTTTCCAAATAGTGTAATTTCTGGTATTTAGTAAATAAATATTTCATTTTAGACTGCAAAAGGATATATGTAATGATATGCTTTGCAATCGAAATGAAAATAAAGTGAATTTAAAACACCACATTTTGCAGAACATCTTTCATCGAAAATTATGCATGGCTGTATTCAAATGTGTCATTAAAATGACTAAGAATATCCCGTAATAAAATTCCTTAAAAATAAAATAAAGAATTTCATATAAAATGTAACTATAATAAATTCGAATCAAACTTGACGCACTTTAAATGTGTCGCTCATGTTGGTTTTTCGGCCATTAATTAGAAAATGAACATTATATTTTTTTAATAAATAAATCAATAAAAGAGAAAGCTTTGGAAAATGTTGCACAGCACCTAGCATAAGGAAAAGCAAGAAACAACTATCCCCAGTTATTCATGGAAAATGAGAAATAAATTAAGCGCAAATTAAGTTATTTGAAGCACATGGTTTAATAAGAATTAGAATCATTATGCAAAGTTTAAATATTTTTATCAATATTTAAAGCTTCAAGGAAATTTAATTTGCCAGCTGGAAAAATGTGTGAATACTTTTACAGAAGATATGAATGCAATCATGATGATGTCCAACAATATTGATCAATAAGTAATTTATGAGTTTCTCTTGGATAGCAAAAAATATGATACAATGACATCATCATTTGCTTATACATGCAATACTTTCATACTTCAGTTAAAACAGTGGAAATTCAAGAAAGCAACTCAACATTCTAAAGGGTTGGTACCTGATTAAATTTAAAGCCTGTAACCAATCATTTAATATAAACTCTGCTGCTACTATTAACTGTTGGAATAACTGTAACAACAAGGTTGCCTCTGGTAAGTAGCCAGGGAAGGACTTCAATAAAAGCCAAATGTTTAACCTGAGAGGTTGTATCAGACTCTTGCTCTGTAATTTTCTTTAAGTTAAATGTAATGTCCATGTGTAACTTAAACCTGTTAATAAATAATTGTTACACTATAAAGGACTGTTTTATGACCCCCATCCAACTCGACCCCTTATAAGCGTATATTTTAATAAGATTTGGTCTTTCTATCATTCATTCATCGGTTATGGTTATAGAAAAAAATTAAGAAAACAAATTATCTTTAAAATTTTGTTCTTACTGTATAAAATATACCATGTATGCAAGTGCTATAATAACTAAATTCAACAAATTTCAAAATTAATTCCATAAGAAGTTCATTTTTATTTACTAAAATGTGGTTGTAAATAAACGCAAATTTTATTATTAAGTTCTGAAAATAATTTAATAAATGTTATCTACTTTGAGTACTTTTCACATATGTAAATCTAAATACATCATATAATTTCTAGTTCCTAGTGTACAAGAAACTCTCTCTTACTTTAGTATTTTATTTTTTCTTATACTTACAATTTTATCACACTTATAGAATTTCAGTTACACTTGACAAATTCAAAAGTATGTAATTAATTAATTCCAGAGTAAATTAGCTATCATTCTATAGTGGTTTGATTATAAATGTGTTCGGAAACGAAGCAGATTATCAAATCAAAATGCTCTTTGATCAATATCGTTCTGCTGCCGCTCTGCATTAGTCGCCCAGCTGGAGGTTTAATAACGAACGTCAGGATGATGGACAGATGGTAATGATGCTTTTACCACTAGACATCGCTTCAAGAAAGAAATACGTTCTCGTTCAAGTAGGTAAAGCCAGTAGGACAAAATTCTAATCAATTATTCAGTAAAAGTAGCATACTGTGCCCATAGCAACACTTAATGATTTTGATTTCGCATTTATATTTACTGCATATTTAAGGGCAATGTCACCTTAATTATTCGAATATTATCTAGAACTACAAATTTCATTTCAAATACAGTTTACAGTTTTTAGGTCACACTTCAAACGTAATTTTATTATAAATAACTTCTCTGCATTGATTCCGTCTCTGAAATAAAGCTACAGTAAATACAGAAAAACAGAAGAAAGGCTTCACTATGGAATAAAAATATATCCTAATACATGTAAAGAATATATTTCTATGAAAAATTAAACTCTTATTTCATCATATTATACCGAATCATTTATAGTTTATTTTTATACTTACACTTTCTGCTACAAACATTTTCTGCCTGAGATTACTTCTAAAAAAATTAAAGTAATATTAAAATATGCTTATGTTTAACTTGCTTTAAGAAACAAGTCACCAAGCGCGTTACTAATCACAATTCTGTAAATCCATAAAAAGTGTGCACTTAAATTTCTTATAAATTAAGCTACAGAACAAGAGATTGCCTTAAAATTTCATATAAGGGAATAAAGTTTTTAACTTAATTATAGTGTAATGTAAAAAATTAGATGAATACGCATGCGTATATGCGATGACCATACTTTAAATGTTTTAATGAAAATTATTTAGTTTAAAACAGTTAAACAAATTCTTATCTATTAACTAAGCTGTGAAGCGTACTTACAGATCGTTAAAATTCCTTAAAAGATATTTGGACGATTCTTTACTGTGTATTTTAAGTTACAGTTGAATGTGAAGAATCTTAAAAACTAGTAAGCAAATAATCGCTTGAGTTCGTGAGACAGTAACCAAAACTTGAAAAGAGTTAAACACCCTTTATTATTCAAATAATGTTTAACAGAACTCCGTCTTGGAGTTGTACAATAAAGCCGACACTCAGGCTTGAACTTAAGAAACTAAGAACTAAACTAAACTAATCTTAACTAAAAAAGATGTAGCCGAAGCTATAACAAGTTTGACAGAGTTGGCCCCTTAACGCTGAACTGCGAAGCTATCAAGGGCCTAAAGTACGGCTGAGCGTAATAATAGCTTAAGAAAGAGTAGCCGAAAAAGGTGGTCGCGTGCTAGCCAGAATCTCTGGTTCTCTCTAACTAAGACAGTAGAACTTCGCGGTTAAATATCGCTCTTCCTCAATTTGCATTCAAGCGTAATTCTAAAACTACGTTCTGGCCAGAAGTTGTAAGATGAAATTCAAAAATGATAGGAAATTAAGTTTAACTCAAAATTTAACTGTTAGATAAATTAATATAATTCTTACACCCCTTTTCATTCATAAAACTGTAACTAAAATTTACATATAAATTTTTTATGTATTAAAATAACAAACATGTATCGTTTCTTTCTGCTTTCTTGCTTTTAACTCATGATAAACATTTCATTTTTGTTATTGTACACAATATATCATCTTCTAAATTTCTGTTGCTGTTCTATGCACATGAATAATTTTATTTTAACTCTAATATAGTAGTGAGTTTAAATTTTGAGCAGAAATTTTGGTAATGGTTTTGTAAATAAGAGCAATTATCGTTTATTTTTATATTTTAAGAAAAAATATAATTTTCACTGTTGATGGAATCTAAAGTTAAAATATTAATTTCTATGAGTCATGTACCTAATTCAAATAATTTATTAGTGATATATTCAAATAAATTTAAAAAAAAGAATTTTTTGGATCCTTTCTAGTAAATATATACTTTAAGCCCGTCACGTGTATGGAGAATACAGTTTGAAATCTTAAAAAAACAATAATATAAAGAATTCATGGAATGGAGTCTTATTCTAATAGAAAGACTTCTACTGAAAAATAGAATCTGAGATTCGACTGTACCTAAACTTTTTATGATTCCTTAGACTAGGGTGTCAGACAAAATATACTAATATATCTTTATGTGTATTCATGTCGATGACTACAGTGTAAAATCACTTATACTCGTATTATATCACATATATATATATACGTATATATATATTACATATATATTCACATTTTTATTTAACGTAAAAATGTTATAGTACGTGTGATTTTCAACTGCAGTCATCGTCATGAATACATATAAAGAAATATTAGTATATCATGTCTGACATTCCTGTCCTAAGGAATCATAAAATTCATAATTTACAGTCGAATCTTAGATTCGATTCTCAACAGAAGTCTTTCGATTAGAATAAGAATCTATTCCATGAATTCTTTCTATTATTGTTTCCTTAAGATTTCAAGCTATATTCTCCGTAAATATGGCGGGCTTCAAATATACATTTATTATAACGGATCCTAAACATAAGTATTAGATACAGTTAAACTGAATATATCATAAATAATAAAGTCATTAATTCATATAAGTTTATTGTATCGATAATAGATCAATACTTTTAGGAGTTTTAATAGTCATCACGCATCATCATTAGTCTACAAAATTCAGTGTTTATTACAATATACAACGCAGTTTGAAACTTCATTTCAAACTTTGTTGAATAAAATTCATGTTGGAGTGTAGCAGATCAGTTAGCAAAAGGGGCCACTGAAACTGATACTGAAGGAAAATGAAAGTGATTTATGAACTTTTTCTCTCTCTATATATATATGTATATAAAGTTCATAAAATGTCGTATAGTAAAAAATTTGTCGTAAAGCTCATTAAGCTTATAAAGTAAATCATTCATAAATCTTCCTTTCACAAAGGTTCTTGCGCCTTGAATCCGTAAGTAAAACACTACATACAGAAATTTTAAAGATGCCGACAATTACGTATAGTATATATTTCTGATTGCATATCGTTACTTTCTATATTTTTTTAGTTATTTCATAATTGTCTTCTCAAGTAGAAAGCAATTTTATATTTCTGATTACATAGCGTTACATTCTCTATTTTTTGAGTTATTTCATAATTGTCTGCTCACGTAGAAAGTAATTTTATAATTTTGCATATTTTATGACCAAAAAGGTCTTTGTTTAATTAGAATACCTTATAAAAGAATTAATGCTTGCTGCAGGAAATTTAATATGATAACATTTTGTAAAGGAACATGTCTCCTCATACGTATTATGACCAACATTAGAAAATCCATGTTTATTATAAAACACAGCAAGTATGCCATGTTTGTTGAAAAGCGCCTTTGCCCTTTTCAAAAGTAATCCATTTTTGATACCATAGTTTTACGTGCTATTGTCAGAAGGTATTTTTAAAGATGTGTTCGAAGACTGGAGATTAAAAACATGCTCTTCATTATCATTTTCAGTGGCCTCTTTCGCTAACTGACCCGCTAACTTAGTACCAGTACCATGTATTCTAACATGAATTTTATTCAACAAATTTTGACATGAAGTTATTTTATCGTAACAAACATTGGATCCTATGGATTAATGGCGATGTGTGGTGACTGTTAAAACTTCTAAAAATATTGTAATATTATCGACATAGTAAACTTATTTGAATCAATATTATTGTTTATAATAATATATTCAGTTTCTTTAATTAAATCTAATACTTCTGTTTGGGATATATGATTTTTATTATCAAGATTTCTTTTCCATTAACATCTAATTGAAACGTCATCCTTATAAAACAACTGCGAAATCTACATTCAGTTCTAAAGCCATCTGTAGAGATATATTATTTCGATGTGAAAATTTTTCAAATTGTGTTTCGTTGTTATCGTTTCTAATAAATGTGCTTTTAGTTATTTCATATATACCCACTGAATGTAGTTTGAAGCTGTTAAACTTTCTTAATAAACTTTTTAATTAATTTTGATACATAATTTATTTCCTTTTTAATCATAAAATTACTAAAAAGCTTGATAGCTAGTAGACTTGTGTTGATGCTAATGCATATTTGAATTGGTAAGAATGAATTGTGATCGTTAATATGATACCAGCAGCTTGAAATCTAGCAGCTTTAGTTGATAGCTACTTCAATCTGAGAAATTAGTAAAAATATCGAACATATTTACATATTCTATGTTCCCAAAATTTTTGACTCACAGAGCCAGAGCCACTTCTCAACTTGTAAGTCATTGATGTTTAAGAACTGTATTACTACATGGGTAGGAAATGCTATTATATGCCTTACTTAGTGTCATTATAAACACATACGTGTTAGTATATGCTGTGCTATTGTATACTACCTATTACACGGGTAGAATATAAGGGAATGTAAAGTAATGAGAAATCTAAACAGTTGAATAATATCAATGAAGTAAAATTATGTTTCAAAAATTATGTTACCATAATATCTCAATTTATTCTTAACCTGATACTGTTAAATGTTAACTGTTCATAAAAGGTTTTCCAAAATTCAATAAAATATACCTACTTATGTTACAACAAATACTTTGCATTGCTCCTGAGAGCATCACTGAAATCGTTCTAATAAATTCGATTTCTCTAAGTTAATAATTACATGCGTTTAGTTCAAAAAATATCGCTCATGATTTATTATTTGAAAATTTTAAACCCTCTCTAAAAGAAAATTATAATTTAATTTTATTATTATGCAACTATAGTGTACTCCCTCTGCAGTGTACGTACTAAATTAGGAAATTACATTAAAAAGCTCAAAAACTTTTAATGAAAGTCTAGTAGTTGCTTTTTTGTGAATATGTCAACGCCCTCGAGACAGTTTAAAACTAAACTCAGTGGCACAACATCCCTAGGGGGTCATGGCCTGCAATGCCCCGATATCATTCTTTCCGGATCATGGGCTCAGGGCTGCGTGAACATGCGCCCTGGACAGGTGGTCAGCTTGTCGCAGGAGCACCGTTGTTTAGTCTCCAAGCGAACTTGGTACTCATTTTTAATCGACCCACTTAAGGATGAAAGATTGAGTCAAGCTAGCTTTCCCAGCCCGGGGATCGAACCCCGGACCTATGATGCTGCTGCGCGACACGATAACCACTGCATCACCAGGCCATTCTCAAGACAATCATCTTACTTTAATATGCAACAGGAGAAACTCATGGTGGCTTCTCAGATTTTTCACTCATTAGTATATAAAATCTGGTTTTAACAGGTTGCGTTTTCATATTGTTCATTAATTGTATTATCATCTTCCTTAATAAAAACTTGCTGGCTATACAACTAAACCCATAAGGAAACAGAAAATTCGGGGCAGAATCGCTAAGGAATCGCGATATTTTCGGTGGTATTTCACTGAGAATAGACTCTAAAACGACAAGCCACCTGTATTTATGGGGGTTAAGTTTCCAGCGAATTCAAAGAATTTTCGAAGGATCGAGAATGAAAGAGAAACTTTATAAATATGCATTTCCAAGTAATGGCCAAGTTTGGGCTGCTAGAGGCGACATGAAATTCAACTTGTTGAATTTTTGCCTTCAAAATATAATCAATATTTTGTTGTTTTTGTTATTGTTCTTGTTTCTTATTTTCCAGTTTCACGCTTTTATTTTATTTTTCTCTAGCGGACGAGGATTCTTGAGGACTCGGCGGAGCCCAAATTGGGAACCGCTGTTCTAGATGCTATAAAGTAACATCAAATACGATTCTGATCGGTTACTTACATCTCAGATGGCAGGAGAAGGTGTAAAACATTTTACTTTCTTGAGCATCTAGGCAAAACCGCACAAATTAAACAATCACTTTTCAACGCGTAAAATACTTTAGCCGCTCTTAACTGAAGAGCTGTTATTTATAAACATAAGTTATTGTCTGTATAATCTCTTTACCGTCATGTAGTAATACAAGAAATAATATTGTCTTTCATGAATTTAAAACAGGTATTTTTATATTGTAGTTCTGCAAACCCAACCACGTACTGTAATATTATGTCTCTTGGAGCTCTCTCGATTGGCATCAAAATATGGTATTCTGCTCCCTCCTCCTATTCAGCTTTCACCGACTTCAACTATAGCTGTGACAGATGATATGTCAGATTGCTCAGATGATGAATTCTTTTTCTCTGCTTCAATACATCCCCCAACCAAAATTCAACGATGGGATTCCGGATGCTCTAGTGGACCCAGAAGTCCTTCTCCAAGTTCAGTTTACTCTAAAACCTCATCACCTAGTTCTTCTCTAAAGCGCAGCTCGATTCCCTTGCGGAAAAAGGACAAGAACGTAGTAGTGGTGGTCAGAAGCCGTTCAGACAACTATCTGGCAGAAAATACAATGTCAAAAGTATTCTCTCCACGAACTTCGTCTCCATCGTTGAGACGTAGCTCTTCGTCGGTGAGAACGGAAACTATCAGCAGCAGAATAAGATCTAATCCCAATCTCAGCAGAAGTTCATCATCCATAGCGTCATCCAGGAGTTTGATGGAAAGAAACAACAAGCTGCACTTGGATGGCGTTCCTCTCTTGGCGCAAAGGAAGCGATCAGCTCTCGACAAAAAGGTAGCTTTGACTCCTTTTTGTTATCACATGATTTTTTATCCGCATTTCTAATTACTCTAAGTTTTTATTGCATGCTTTGCGTCAATTCTATTGCTCTATGTTCTTTTGTGGCAGAATATAAAACTACAGCTTATTTTCCCACTTATTATATATTCATTTTAAAAACATATACTCGGACTAAACCTTTATCTAACAATTCCATTGAATACAACAATAAAATATAGATTTTTTTCCCTTAGCTTGTCTAACATTTTTTAATGTTTTTGTTTATATAGCTCGTATTTTTTTATTTTATTATTTATGAGTCAAAATGTAAGTTACCAACTTTGTACATTCCAGAATTACAGTCAATTTCATTATCATTTTGTTACCAATCAAATAGTTATTCCGTTTTAATGAAACAAAATGTTTACTAATTTGACGATTAGATAATGAATTTCTTTTATTGGTAATTACCTCACATAAGTAGTATTATTTTCTGAAAATAATATGAAAACCATACTCTTTTGCATGCATGGATAAGCATTTAAAAATAAACAATGATAAATTATTAATGGTCTCTTACATATTACATTAAAAAGATATTTACTCTTGAATTAAATTATTTTAATTAGTTTTACTATAGAAACCATTTAATGAGACAGCGCATATATGTCAACCCTTTTTATGTAATGCAAAAATTGTGTATATAAACACATCTGTTACTTATGCTTTCCAAGTCAGGGTTGTCATATATGTGAAAACATCTTATATACGGATTATTTAATTCTTAAAGCATATTTCAGTATTAAATGATAAAATTTAAATGATAAAATTTACTGCATTTTAATAATAATTTGTGATGAATTATAATACTTCGACTTATCCATCTCAACTGATCGTTATCCTTTCAATAACGTCAAAGACTTTTCATGTAAGATCTCATTTCCTGAAAGATTTATTCTGATCAGCGGTGTCATAAATAGATTTTTTATGCCTAATATGGGATAAAAATGGGTGGCAGTAGCCTAGAGTTGCTTGACTTCACTGAAAGTAAAGAGACAGACTGTTCATTTCACAGCAGATCACTTTTATGTATAATAACAGATTTCAGCCCCTAAAGCAAAACTTGAAATTGCGTTTCTTGAATGGTTTTTAATAACTTTTACACTAATGTTGAATTTTTTATATTTTAATTTTGCGTCACCTCTTATTTTTCCACCAGATAAATGCTTCACCCTTCTCATTTTCTGGATGACACTGATTATCTACGCAATACACGTGGTGAATGTTTTAATAATGTACACAAATTATAAAAGTACGAGAGGATTACATGTGTTTTATATTATGAATAATTACCGTCTTTATTTAAAATCTTTCATACTTTTACACAACTATAATATATATGGTTTATCAGTATTCCTGAGTATCAAGAAGTTAGTTTACTCTCGTCAGTGCAAAATGCATATTAAGAAAAGAAGGGAGTCGCAGAGAAAGGAAAATTTGGTGATTCAGTGATTTCTGATTCAACTGTTTCGTTTTTTAAAATTAAAAGCATCTGGAGGATAGTCTTTCAGTTTGTCAAGCCGCATTGCATTAAAATACTATATCGTCCTCTTTCCTTTAGTCAAACTTTCGGACTGGTAAACTACCATTGCCAGTTCTCCGAGTTGTTGCCACTCCACGAGGTGTGAGATTTATCACTTACCTTTCCAGTTACGATAGGTTAAATAGATATTTAATTTATCCAAAGCACACAGAGGCTATCTGCCTAAATTTAAATCCTAAATTTTGCAAATGCATCCAAAGGGGATGGAGACCTAAATTTCGTTTGGGTCCTTCTTCCACCAGTTACTCTTGAGAAAACCATCATAATGATTATTTTTTGTACAGTTAGATAAACTATATGATTCCGTGACCTAAATAATAAAATAAACTAAGTGGTTTATATAGCATAAAATAGATGATTTCTTAATGAGATGTTCTTTTGAGTCAATTTTAAGCTAAGTCTTTTATGTAGCAAATTAGATATAACAAATATTCAATTAATGTGCTAAACTTCTTTAAAAATTAAAATTAGTGTTTCATAACACAATAACCGTTCAATTCTCTCTCTTTTCTCTTTGTCATTAAATATAACGGCATTTTTAAAATTTTCCTTTTCTAGGTGTTGGAAGTAGCTCGTCAATACAATAAAGATGAAAACAAAATTCGACGCATCTCAGAGGGTCATTATATTTTTGGAGATAAAAATGTATTACTTCGGGTAAGTTAAAAGGAATTAAAAGCAGTTTTGCTATGTTCTTTAAAAGAAAAATTGACATTATAAGTAGATAAGGTACTCTCACCTATTGCATTTATATCTCTGTTTACTACTTATGTAGTCCTTTAATTGACATTATTAGAGGTTCAAGAAATCTCCAGTTTAATTTTCAAATCGTCTAACAGTCATTCCTTTTAAAGTATACAGAGGTTGTTCGCACATTTTTAGACGATTTTCATTGTATTTACAGAAATATTTTACCTAAACCTTTTTGTATTTCATTTTCTATTTGATAAACATTAATCTTCACTATCTTTCTACACCCTAATTTCCAAGACACTAAAGCCTTTTATAGTATCAGGAGAGGTATTTTATCCCATTCCTTTTTAACAGTTTTCAAAAATCCAAGAGGGTTATAGGTTATCTGGATAATCCGCTTTTTAAAAGTCTCAAAACTCCAAAATTTATGTGTGATACATCAGGGATATGAATGAAGGGTATGGCATTGATACCAGTTTCTTGTTCAATTTTTGCCAGGAAATTAACATTAGATTTTGATGTGTGGCTGCTTGCTTTGTCTTGAGGCAGATCTACTGATTAATGGCACTGTGTGTAAAGAGAAGGTATTTCTTGTTTGAAAATTGGGTAAAAATATGTTCCTGATAATATGTGAAGTTGATCTTAAAACGTTTCTCCACTCTCTTTATTTTCTGTTACATGAAAAACTGGCAACAATCATAAATCTCTTTGCAAAACTTCCTTTAGATTCTTTGAACCATGTTTCAAGACTTTTTAATCCTCTTGGATGGTATTAATTAGATCTCGTTTTACTGCAGTTATTTAAATATATCCAAGATTCATCTATCGTGGCAACATCTTTCAATTTTTGTCCGGATAAATGTTTCTCATAAAGAATTCTACAGAGCATTCTGCGCTCGGGTCGTGTAGAAAGACAATGTACATTGTGTTGTTTCGCCTTTTTGTGAATCAAATTAGCATTAATCACTTTGTTTACAGTTGACACTGAGCATTTTAATGATTTTTCTACTGTCCTTGGCGGATTTTCTTATAACTTTAAAGATATTAGCTTTGCAACATTCGAAACATTCCGTTTTTTTACTTGTATATGTATACAGAACAATGTTTCAGCATGAAGCCAAACGTTGACGTTTTTTACCTTTCTTTTTGAAATATTACCTATCGTAGCTTTAGATATTCGAAAATCATGGCCTTTCACAACGTTTTTTAATGACTAGATGCGAAACATTTTTTTGGAAAGAGGCACAAACATAGCCTTTCATCTACTGCTTCTAAACAAACAAAATGAAAACAAAACTATTAGACAGCATACGATAACTTATACTTTCAAAAATATAATTGTAGTTAAACAAATTTCCTAGTAGACAATTTTTATAGCAAAGCAAAAGCGTCTAAGAAATGTGTGAACACCAACCAAACATGTCCACCTCGAAGACTGAATTTTTTATTTCCTGTTTATTTCAAAATTTCTACGAATTGAATAAATTTTTGATTAACAAACTCAGCGATTTAAAAGCCAGCAACAGGCCCAGTTCAACATGTCAGCTCAAACAGGAAAGCACCAAAGCAACAGTACAGAAAACCATACCCCTATTAAATAAATGTTCTCTTCGAATGTTTATGGCAAAAATAACTGTTCATAATAATTGTTAACATAATTCGAATGTTTATGGCATTCAAGTTATGTTTTACTAAATTTTAGTTTTGATGATAAGAATAAGGAAAAATAATACAGGAAATGTGGTTAAATGGTGCTATATGATTTTTTAATTAATTATATAGTAATTACTGGAGATACTGGTACTTAAAATATATTTAGGTCTTTTGCTGCTAATAGATGCATTGATATCATACTTGAAAATTTTCATTGCTTCATTACTAATAGTGCATTGAGTGTTGTGAAAATTTTAAGCAACGTAATAATAAAAGGTGTTTTAAAGGTGTATCTGCATAATGTTCAACTTTTAATGAATCCTATTATTTCTTGTATACCATGGAAGGTTTATAATCTGTCGCAGAATAAGTTTAAAATGTGTTGCCATTAGTTCTCTATAAATATGCCTAGGCACGGCAGACATAATATAGCACTGCACGTAGAATGCATTTGTAAATGAGTAACTTATGATGAATAGATAAAACGTTATTTCGAGCAATTAAAGGAAACAATTTAGCTTTACGCAATCGAAAGATATTGATAATAGATGTAATGAGTGTTATTTACATCAGTGAATTTTTGTATCACGTTAAGTGGCTTGCTTAGCCCAGGCTACCAAGAGTTCCGATAGTTTGAGATTATTGTTTAGTTTCTTCTTCTTACCGCGTCTGATTTCTATCTTTTGACTTGAATTTTATATTTTATTAAAAAGACTTAAATACCTGAATGTGAGTTTGCACGTGTCGTATGACTGGGCTAAGAAATGAATCCACTGTGTCTTTTGTGGCAGAACCACTGTGTCTTCTGGATATATTGCGAGAGTGGTGTTTGGTGACTATGGTATGTCGCTCATGTAGCTATAAAATAAACATAGTCTGAAGATATTCTCATGTCTTTGATATGTAACTATATTTTAAATTCTGCCAATAACATAAAACATAATACAATAAAACATTTAAATGCCATACAATAAAATATTTAAATTGTATGTCAACACTCATAAACCACACATTTTAATATTAAACACTGAGTTTCAAAATATTCTTATTTAAATCAGTAACTGCAACATTGTTTTTATTGTTTTAAATAGTTTTAATACAAAAGTTTCGAATATCCAACATTTACTCCAAACATTTTTATATAACCTATACACACATTCACAGAGGTTAGAAGATTATAAATAGGTACATATTTTCTTATCTGATGTTCTTTTCAGAAACAATATACAAGAGTAGATTCACATAAACTTAATGCCATTTATGAATATTCAAAACAAAACTACTGAACTCCCTGATTATATCGGACTGAAACTTGCGATAAAATTTATATAAATCATATCCTTGAACACGCAAAATATATTTGAAGAGAACGTTATTGATTTAAACAAATAACCTCAGCATTGTTTTAAATGCTATAAAGGGCTTAAATATCCAATTTTACAAAAATCATAAAAAATATTATTATAATAATTCTAATTACATCCAAAGTTTTTTATTACCTATTTAAAAAATATACTATCATGATTATGAATAAGGAGAATATTAGCTTTTTGAATTCATTTTCAGAACTGCAATTGTTATGAATAGACTCATATAGACCAAATTTTAACAATAACTACATCGTTTGAAAGAGCATTAATGCCATTAACTAATTTCCAAAACATATTCTTCATAGCAAAAACCTGAAACACTCGTATCATAGTAGAATCAAATGTTATTAAATTCATGTAAATCAAGCATTTGAAAATGAAAAATCCAATTCCAAAGAACCTTATTCATTTAAACGAATAATCGCAGCATCGTGTTTAATGCTGTTAAGGGCTTAATATCCAGATTTTACTAGAAACATGAAACTTTTTTATAATAATTCTATTTACGTCTAAGACCTATTATTTTCTATATTAGAAATATATTTTCATGAATATAAATAAGCAAACAATCATTTTTTTATTTCACTCTTATGCGAATAGATAAACTCTTATTAATAAACATTTTAATTTACATATATACTATTTTGGGGGATTTTAATACCATAAAGTTAAAAAAAAGACTCTTTTCAGTAGTGAAAAGTGTTTTAAACATCAAGATTATATCATAATTATATAATATGATTATGTTGACATGAACAATTATTTTAAAGTTAGATAAATAATTTTGAAAGCTTACATTTTTTGCGATGGCTTTAAATACCCAGATTTTTTTATTTTAAACTATTTTTTATTTGAATTATGCTGTTTTATTTTATGGTTTACAGTGCATTTTTACAATTGACGTCTTATCCTTATGATATATATTCCTTAGATGCGAAAATTTAGGCATTATACATTTTAATCGATTATCAACATGTTTTTGGGTGTGTAACTGATTAATAAAATTATTTCTTATTTCAAAAGGTGTACAGAATCAAAAAGTAAGAAAAATTTTTTCTCGTTATTTTCAAGGTTGCTGACACGAGTTGACACTTTTTACGACCTAAATTCTGAAACATGTTTCTGTTTATTCTATTATTATCAGAAATCATCAAAGCAACTGAAAAACCTGCTTCGACCAGAATATGAAGAGCTTGCGGGTCACGCAACATAATCTGAATTCAAATTATTATCGGGAACTAAAGCAATAGTTTCTTTATAAGATGAATAAAATAGAGCTTATTATGAAAGCTTGTACAGTGTCAGCTTCAGTATCGTACTTATTTTCTGCAAAACCTGATACTGATTTCCTTTTATAAGCAATTGATTTCTTTACATAGATTTAATCAATTAGTAGATTTGCGATTCTATTTTCATCGTTCAATTTGTTAAATTTTTCACTCATGTACTATTTTGTAGTCACATTTTGTAACGAATTGTCGAAATTCAGAATGCTTGAACGTCAATGATCGGTTGATGGCATACAACAAAGAATAGCATGATGAGGATTTCATGTATAAAGAATATGCAAAAATTAAAAGTTCACTGCTGTACCTTCGAGTCATTTTAGATTTATCACACAAGTTCATTTGCTGTAATATGAATTTTTTATTGTCATATATATCTTTATATGGAGAAAAGTATTTTTTCCAATGACACATCAGTAAAAAAAAAAAAAAAAAAAAAAAAAAAAAAAAAAAAAAGACGAAAGTAAAAGTCAGGTGGCCGCCATCAGTCGACGAAAAAAGTCCGAGGGCAAGCCTAACTCATGTAGCCTCGGAGGTAATGTCCAAGGGTAAGCCTAACACATGGCGGCGAGTCGCCTTCGTTAAGTCACATGAAGTAGAAATTCGTGGGGGATTTTCGTTTCCCTCCATTTTATACGAAGAAAAGTCACCAGCACTTGCGAAAACATAAAATCCACGCATGCACTTCGAACGCGAGGAAAGAAATGCCAAAAACGACCACGCCTAAAGGCGGTCAGCTCACAACGTCTGAACGACGTCGAGAAATTCCCAAAATGCAACGGCAAACATTTTACGTCTTCACCGCGTTGAAAAGACGTCGTAAAAGTTACCACGACCACTTTGCAACCTCTCGGACCAGTTTGCAACGTCTTTGCAACGTCATATGCTACTTGGGAGACGTGTAGAATCTTTTAGATAAACAGGATTAAAATGGTATCTTTAAGATTGACATATTTCAGGTACTTACGGCTTATGAATCAATGTGTATATACAAAATATGTTTTGTTTTTCTAGAGAACCAGCTTGGGTCATTGTGCAAAAAATCTCTTTCAGGCTTGGTTTTCTTTTATTTTTTAATTGAAGTTAAATTTTAAAGTACTCAAAAAATGAATTCCAAACTAAATTTTATCTTATATAACTTTTTTAGTTAGATTAATTAACATTTTTTTTCCTAGATTGTTCGAGGAAATAACGTTGTGGTGCGTTTAGGTGGAGGATGGGATACGTTGGAACACTTTCTTTCAGGTCTGGATTTCAACAAGCCATTGTTACCCAAGAAATCGAACATAAAACATGAAACTCAAAAGCGCCGACTCGTCGTAAAAAATATTTCACCTTATACGACCATGTGAGCAACCATTTCAAGAAATCGTTCCACTTTGAGGAAAATGAAATTCAGCATTTCAGTAAGAACTAAAAAGAAGCAAACAAACTTATGTTTTATGGTCCTATATTACTGCTATCATTCTTCTTCTTGTCAGTTATTTATATATTTTCTTGGATGTGATAAAAATAACAAGAGCTTTTTATAAGATAAAATTCTCACTATTTTCAATAAAAGAGTTTGCAAAGATCCTTTTTTATTACTTTTGAATTCTAGTTTCTGTTTTCTCTTCTACAGCTATTTTTGTTTTAATTTCAATAAAATGACATCAAAATATTCTTTTGGAAAATTATAAGCACACGTAACCATGCCTTTGATATAAAAATAAAATTATTTCTTCAGTATAAATAATAAATAAATCACTACTGATATTTTAGTAATTTATGCAATATTTACGGTATTTAATTTTTTAAAAGTTCTATTTTATGGATAAAAAATGCAATAAGGCTTCATCGGATTATCATAAAAAGCAGTATTGTAAAAATAATGTTTAATCTCTCTTGCCAAAATGAATAAATCTTTTGTAATTATACTTCAAACAGTTACTTAATTACTTTAAACATTTTTAATATAAGATCTTAACATCTGCACCTTATATATATATATTTTATGGGAGGATTCATGTAAATATTTTTCCTGGTTTATCCCGTGATTCTTATGATCTTGTTAGATGAAATGCATTAGCCTTAGCTCACATTCTATTAGTATCAGACACATATAATAGAATTTGTTTTAAAAGGGAATAAAATTTTATAAACTAAGGGGAAAACCTCACATGAAATAAAGTGTTTCATATAGTTTCGATTAATGAATATCCGCATGATTTTGTTACGTTAATATTCATAGTTTTGGAAATATTTGAACATTGAATATTTAAAAGTTAGTCTCGCCGCAACAGTAAGTTTTTGATATGATTATTTATTGTCTACTTTTGTGATATTCTGCCGTATAACAAATTTAATTTTTTAGTTCTTACATAACATTAGAGCCTATTCAAATGTTTTACACAATCACACTGACGAAACGTATGGTATCCGAACTTTTTACACAGCCACATTGACTGGCAAAATGTTAACACTGAAAGTTGTTACTGAATGACACTGAGTGTTACATACTTCACACTGTACACGCTGAGTGGTAAACTACTATTTCATTACAAACGTGTTTTAATGTATTTAGAAAATTAATATCTTTTCGTTAAAATAACTGAATTCAAACGAATACTTTCTCTTTTGTTCTCATTATGTGAAGCTGAGTATATGTTGCACTCATTTATAGAAATCTGAACTTTGATCATAATTTGGAATTGTCTCCCTCCTCTCAGAAGTAGAATATACACTTCATAAAAAATGAACTGATATCTGAAATTCATTAAGAATATTTAGGTAATCTCTGCCGAATTATATACTGATAAGTACCTTAATAACGAATTGGAAAGGAAAATGAAAAAAATGTAAAGTATGGATGCAAAAGCCTCCTGAGTTAAATGGTCTTACTTTTTATTCTCAGATGCATGATCTGCTGCAACCAAAATGTTTATTTTCGATTTAGCACTTCAACATCCGAAAAAACATAATTTAAATTTACCTTACCTGTCAAACGAGATCGATCTGAAGATGTTAATCCAAACTCTGCGTATTAAGGAGCTCACATTCTATAACCATGTGCTTTAGATCACTTGTTACTTTGATGTCATTCCGAACTGCAAGACATGGAGTCATCCGTGTGCTTCAGTGTGTATCATTGACGTGTTTAGAAAGCGTTAGACGAACGTCATCATGCGCGTGCTGCTAGGACATCCCGGATTACAACACGGTGTTGCAGGCTTATCTTACCCTCATCACGAAGCAAAATGCCAAATTCGCATGATTGGAAAAGGATGTATGTTATTTTGAACGTCATATCGGATTGCAACCTGCAGTTACATGCACCTTTGAAACTTTCTAGTTCAATAACTGCCGCTAGAGGATTGGTTCTCCTAAATCCTGATCAAGCCTTATAGAGAGAGACGCTGGACTGTTTACCGCCTTTTGTACTCAGGTGACTGAGTACTCACGTAACAGGCATCGGGCAATCCGCATTCTACAAATGCTATATCAAAATTCTTAAATACTGCATTCAGTTCCTTTTATTTTCTTCATCTTACTTAAGGTCATATAAACAGGATTATAGACTCTGAACAACGTGTGATAAGTTTCAAATACTGAACCTTTAGTACTTCAGCACTACAGCTATCAACCTCGGAGACTTTTCTCATTAGAAAAGGAGGAATGAGCCGATCCGACTGTTGGACATCATCACTGCAAGATGGGAAATTAGCTGCTTCTGTGACTCCGTGCTGGTATCTTGCGTTCGATGTGCTTGTGATTTGCGATTCCGTGTTTCTATTCTTGGTATGGATAACGATACGAAGTGGTTTGGGATTATGATTCTGAGGATATGAATTTAGATATGGATTCGAAAAAAGACCAAATTCTTTCGATTTACTCTCTAAACGTATTACAAAGTGGACTTTATTAATGCGGTGGACCTTCCTAAAAAATTCGATAATAAGACAGATAAGATAAATTTTGCTCCCAATGAATCACTACATCAAAGATAACCCAAGCAAGGATTGCACAGTTCCAGTTGGGCGTTCATTAAGCAATCTAAATGAGTATGTGCTGCACAATTGTCAAGAAGAAGCAGCACTTTTCCCCAATGGCATTGTAGCTCTCTGTCCGTATCCTTCAGCCATTCTTTAAAAAGTTCAGAGGTCATCCACGCATTTCTGTTCGCACGATACACACCTGGTGAACTCTCCATCCTTTAAAGCAGCGAGGCTTAGTGCTTTTTCCTATAACCAACAGCTTCCTCTTGTACGTTCTTAACATGTTTGAGCAGTACAAGACAGTTACGCGATCCATCGCTTTTTTGGAACCAGAGAGTGCAACATATTTGTAACCTAACGAGTCGTCCGGTGTAGCACGATAATACAGCCCAGTCTCATCAGCATTGTAGCATTGTCATCTGCTAAAAAATTTTCAAGAAGCTCGGGCAGTTTTTCTGAGTTCCATTCTTCAGCAATTGTGGTATCAGCACTTTCTTTCTCGCCATGTGCTTTCTTGAATTTTATGTCATTTCTAGATTTCCATCGAGACAGCCAACCGTCCGTAGCTTTAAAGTCATCGTGTATCAGCTTTTTAGCGAGATTTTCTGCTTTGCATTTTAACATTGGGCCGCTTACTCGCTCAGATCGTCCAGTAACAATGGCAAACCATTCATTAAGGGCCTCATCGATGTCTGAGTTTTTGCCTTTCCGCTTTCGTTTTTTGGAAGTTCCACCTCGCCCTTCACATCGTGCCCAATCTTCTCGTAGCTCATTTTCTTGTTGTATCAAGCGCGAAATTGTAGTCTTTTCCAATCCGGTTATTTCCACCAACCGACGCTGACTAGTGTTTCGTGGTTGTTGCTTGATCTTATCCAGGAAACCAATTTTTTCAGCTAACGTCAAGTCCCATCGTGACATTTTGGCAGGGGAGACAAGACACGCGCACAGTTCACTGACTGAAGTGGTCTGAAGAAACCTTGGTGTTTCGGGTTCAAGATGATGAGGCTAACCCATTAGCCGCTGGTGTTGCGTTGACGCAACGGTCAAAATAAATGCGTATATAAATATAACTACCTAAGATATTTTATACCAGCAGATGATTTTATGTAGGGAATATTATGAAGATTATTTCTGTAAAAAAATATTTGCCTTCAACAATCATTTTGTTTATAATAATTAACCTCAAACTTTAAGCAAAATTTTCGACCGGATATTTTTGCTGAAAATATTTAACGAAAGAATCGCCGTCTTTATGAGAGATCTATTTTTAGTCAAAGTCACCGTTTATCAGAACATTACATTAGTCAGATGCTTATATTTGTGTTGGGAAGGAAGGGAAAACAGGTGTTGCGCTGACGCAACGTCAGCAGGAAACGGGTAGTCAATCTCATTTTTCACTCATTCCTTTCGATGTTCTGGTTCATGTTCTGGTTATTTAAAAATGCCTGGAACGAGGTATCTTACATTAGAAGAAGTCCTTCAAAGATTTTTTTTTGATGAAGAAACAGATGATGATAATGCTAATAATGACCAGAATGAAACTGATATTGTTGTTGATCCCCAGAAATTGAAAAAACTAGTGACGAAGAAGAAAGGAATGGCAATGTTTTAAATAATGATCATGATATTTTACCAAATGATACTGCTGGGGAAGTTGAAATTCACGTAAGAAGTAAGTTTCAGCCTTCTAAAAGCAGTTATAGTTATAGTAAAAAATTTAAAAAGCAGAAGATTGAAATCTTGAGGTGGACAAAAAAGGAACTGTTAGTTTTGTCTCAGGAAGAACATGAAGAACGAGATAGAGAGAAATTATAAAAGACAAAATACAAGGTAAAACTAGTATTTTCGATTTTCGTTTTGGTTTAGACATTTACTCTCTTCTCGTTGAACAGACAAATATATACGCTCAGAAAAAACAAACAAACAAACAAACAAAACAAAAAAAATTATTGCATCTGAAGCCTATATGAGAAGGTTTATTGGAATATTATTGCTTACAGGATATTATTCTTTACCTCAAGAAAAAATGTGTTGGTCTTTTGATAAGGACATTTCTGATTTTTGATAAGGACCTGTTGTACGAAAATCAATATCACGTTTGCAGTACAGGAATAAGAAGCAGAATTTGTATTTGACAATACTGATAAATTATATGAGGTGAGACCGTATCTAAACTTACTAAATATTACCACTTTTTACTACTGGATATATAAAGTCGCTTTCAGATTTCAGATGCGAGAATGCATTATTTCTTTTGCAAACTCCTATTGAGAGTGTAAAATTCACCAGAAATAGATCAGCAACAGGAAGACCTAGTAAATTCAGCATTCAAAAACCATTGCATGGAGATGGTAGACATTTTATCGTAAAGTCCATTGATAACAAAAGACTTTGTTGTAAAGAGTACCATAGCCAGACTGTTTACAGATGCAAAGTATGTAATGTAGCTTTACATCATGATTGTAATCAAGCTTTCCATGCTTGAATCTTTCAATTGAAATAACCTGTATTTGTAAAAGAAATACAATGTATATTTTAATATTAAATTAATTACAAGTAAAGTGATTTGTAAATTTATAAAATGTTATACAGCTAAAAAGTAATCCTGCGCTCCACTCAAAAGAAACATCACACGAGTACAATCCTAATCACTAAACATCCGTAGTCTTATTCCGCTGACGTTGCGCGAACGCAACACTCGCGTTTTCCACGGGTAACAGCATTTCTTTTATTTTCAATGTAAATTTATGTTATAAATGCTTAATTTAATATTTGTTATTATTTTCATGAGAAAAACAACATTCCTTGTAGTTTTGGCGGTTAATGGGTTAAGAGGGATATAAAATCATCGCCATTCAAAGCTTTGGCACTAAATTCATCCCAAAAAGGTGATGAAATGATAGCTTTCTCTTGTAAACTTTAATCATGATTGACAGGCGGGAATTCCTTTCAGGTGGAGCCAGACACTCTATTGTTCATTTCCCCGAAACTCGAAGGCGCAGGTTAAAGAAAGATCAAAGAAAATGGTGCGCGTGTTCACCTCCCACCAGTTTTGCTTTTGTCATGCACTTGTCAAGGAATTCCTGACCTTTGATAAAGCATTTTCCTGGGGAGCCGTAACTACAGATCCTCCCATATGTCGCAGACCTCCTGTACATCCGCTGTGGCTTCTTGTGGCGACGCGGCCGACTTGTGGCTTCTGTTTCTTATTCGCTCTCACTTTTTTTGGTCCGATTAAACGGAATTTTGGTCCAAATAAGCGAATAATATTAGGCTTATGTACATAGGATTTGTTTCGGTTCTTAAGGATTTGGTCCGAAAAAGCGGCTGGTCCGATTATCCGGTGGTCCAATTAACCGGATTCGTCTGTATTTTTTAACAGCAAGGATATTTAAAATATCTTAAACTCATAGAATGTGAAGAATTCATTCATAAAAAAGAAACTTAATTCCCTTGCTGCGCGATTAAATGTTGTTGGCATAGCCAGACAATTTTACGGAAATATTTGGGTGGAAGAACACTATTTATTTTTAATTCAACATATTCGCTACATCACCAGGAACTTTTTAAAATCTGTGAGCTTAAGCTATGTAGTCAATAAAGAAAGAGAAATTTCTGCCTTATGAACAGTATGATGCTTTGGTACTGAGTACGGTGAATATGTGTAAAGTAGTTATGATATTCAATAAAATATAATCTTTTACAACGATCTCGTGACTGTCTCATTCTTAAGTTCAGACATTATTTAAATGAAAAATAGAGGAAAAAGAAATTATATTATGTTATCTGTAATTATCAGTTTAATAAATGTTTAAAAACATATTTATTTGGAAACATACATTTAATACAAACATACTGATTTTAGAGAATGTAAAGTTTGTTGTTATTCTTAAAAATTTATCAATTCTTATTTAACCTTTGATATTTTATATAGCATTCATTTTCTCCCTTGTGTGTTTTCTAATCATTTATGTGTTAGACGCATTTCCGGAATCTACGCATTGACCTTTCTTGTTTGGACGTATTTTTTTCCTTCTTCATTTTTATTTCGTATTGATTCACGAACTTCCTTGAAAAAGTATGTTCACTACATTCTACAAACATTGTATGAAAATAACCATTCAAATGTTCAGCCCATGTGCCCTGTCTACAATAGAGACTGATAATAATTATATTCGAACACTCTTTTCAATCAGGTGCATTAAATTCACGATACCTTTAAATCGGAAAGGGAGCATGTACACAAAAAAAAAAAAAAAAATAATAATAATAATAATAATAATAATAATAATAATTCACATTATTCCTAGACCGTTTTAGCAGAGATTATAAATTTTATCCAACATTTCTCTGATGCATATAGAAATCAGTCAACTTTCACAGAAAAAAAAAAAAAAAAAAAAAAAAATCCAAGTGCATCAATTTTTTTTTAATTTAGATTTTCAATAAATATGTCTTAAATTACTTAAACTATCTTTCGATTACCTTTATTAAAAGAATGAAAAACATTTTTTTGAATCTACCCAAGTTCGTATCAGCATGCGCTGGATAACTCTCTACCAAGATGAAGCTTTCATTCATATCGATAATCTTCAAGTGATTTCCCTTTAAATCACTTAATGGGAAAATGTTCCATTATAAAGTTTAATTTCCAGTATATATGAAGCTTAAATACTTTTCATTAACTATAGACTGCGTTACTCTCATTTATGTAAATGGGTGCTTAATCGGTTGTAAAAGAGAGTTATAGTTTAAGAATGATGTTTAAACAATGAAATATTTCTGTTTATCTTTCACAAAGCAAACGAATTACTTAAAAAATATTCCTTAAATATTTAAAGCGTATATATTTTTTAAATCTTAAAATAAATGAAGTGAAACATTTTAATCTTTGAAAAAAATGTAAAGGAAACATTTTCATTTTAGAAAAAATATAGATGAGACGTTTTCGTCTTAGAAGACATGTAAAGTGAACATCTTCGAGTTAAAAAAGCTTTTTTTATCTTAGAAGAAGTTGAAATGATATTTTCTATGTTTGAAAAATGTAACCGAAGTATCTCATCAAAAAAGCAAAACAGAAAAAAAAAAAAAAGAAAGAAAAAAAAAGTGAAATTTTTTCGCCTTCATAAAATTAAAGTGTAACTTTTTTTTTTACATTTTGAAATTAACATAAGTTTCGCTTAGGCAAAATAAAAGTAAAAATTTTTCTCCCTAAATAAAATAAAAGTGAAATTTTTTCGGCATAAAAAATTCTAAATGAGTTTTTTTCGACTTCGTAAAATCCCTTATATTTTGAAATCTACATATATTTCCTCATAGACAAAATAAAAATGTAGATTTTCGCCCTAAGAAAATACAACGAAATGAAAAAAAGTTAAATAATTTTTTTTTTTTATTTTGTAAAATCAAAGTATAACTTTTCGTCTTTAGAAAAATGCAAATAAAATCTCCCACCTTAAAACAAAATCTAAGTTAATTATTTTTCTTCCCTTATTCTGAAAGTCACACGCGATGCCGCTTGAAGTACGCTGCGTTTTGAATGCTTCAAATCACCTATCATGTAAGGAAAGGGAGTTTCACATCTAGGTTTAAACATGTCAGTGTTCCATAACATTTCTAACATTTTCAAAAGGATGCTCGTTAGCTTTCCTCACCTTAGACATACATCATTCTCGTCATAAATTTCTCAACTCATCTGTATTCGTTTGAAATGTTTTTAACTTCCATCTAAAGCGTTCTGAAAAACATCTGAAGCTTTATCGATTGTATTTGCACCGCAAAAAAGGTAACCCATATAAAATGTCGAGTTAATCATTTTAAAAGTTTCACGTTGTTTATTTTTATATTTTCAAATGGGGTATTTAATAATCAGCTGGCTTGATGTCACTTCGAAGAGCACGTCAGTCATTCACAAATGTCTGTGAGCTTTCGAATCATTTTCTCCTGGAAATCAGAAAAATAGTGAATAGTCTTTATCTGCTTCAGCTATTCCTACGGCCATAAATGCCCCCTGAATATCGCTCCTCAATGCATATTCATGTTCCCGAAATAGATAGATCAATCTAGAATTATGGCACTCAACGGCGACCCACGATTCAGACATTCTAAAGAATGTCTTTTATGTAATGTAATTTTATGTAATGTAAAGACTTTTGCCCTTTGACTTTTGTCCACGCATCGAATACTAGTCTAACTTTTATAGTATTCCTACCCGATCTTACAACAGCTGATTGAAACATATAATAAAAATTCTTTTCGAAGGCCAGAACAGCACTTCTGAACAGTATTTAAATTTAATTGTTTTTTACAAACTTTCTTATGTTCATTACATACCCAATTATTTTCTTTCGTTTTTATACTCAAGTTACGAAATCTGCCTTTGGCTGCCGCAAAGTTGTCAATCAAAATGTCTGGCTTTTCTTCCCAGAAGAGTTTAGTGGTTTGTATACATTCCATTTTCAAATTTGAAATTACTTTCGAGTTGAGAAATAAATTCCTCATTACGTTTGGAACTATCATTATACAGATCATTTATCCCTACTGAATTGCCAAAATTGCGTTTAATTTTTCATTTAATGCGGCACAACATTCAATTTTCACAATAGAAACTCTTTGTTTAGAATAATTTAAATCCAGCAAAGGAATTCAATATTTTCAGCAACCTTTCCGAAGAGGGTATCTATCAAAAACAGAGAGAGATTTGTTAAATTGTTCCTTTTTCTCCCAAATAAATATTTCAAAAATATTGCGCTCCAACAAGAAGACTTAGTTCGTTTCCTTATCATCTACTTATTTGACAGGACTTATCATCTACTTATTTGACTACCTGCATCAGTTTTTTATTGATACTTTAAACTGTGAGCCTGAAATAAATTCCGTTTTACTTCAATAGTAATTTTCTTTTCAGGATCACTTGAATTGCAAAGAGCAAATTGCAATACATCACACATTTTCTGTATTGGCACTCTCGAACAGAAAAGTACACACTGCTGGACTTTCTTGCCTAATGTTGGGCAATTTCATTTCTACGGTCAATTCCTTTTACAAGAAACATCTCTACGATGCATTATCTAACAAAATGTTAACTTCTTTATTTTGAGAGCTCCCATATAACTGCTGAACATGTTTCACGTAGTATTTCACAATCATTTTCATTTGTGCGTGCTACCGAAGTCGCTTTGACTGTTGACCGTGATAACTCTTAGGCAATTAACTACTGCCGGTCAATAGTTCGCGTGTGTTCTAAGGCGCCTGGCTGTAAATTCGTAATAAGCGTTAATTTGCAATTACCAAAGTCAAAATTCTTGCGGTTTTACAGAGCTGGAAAGGAGGCAGATGAAACGGTAGGCTTAACACACATCATTTCGCTATGCCGGCATTTGCAAATGCTACAAATACTTTTGCCTTACTCTGTATATTAATGTATTCTTTAGAAAGACAGGACTAGCAGATTCATTTTCCCCAAGGGACAAATATCGTCCCTTGATCGTGATAATTTTCAGGTTCTGTACGAAATATACATTTTTTTCACATCAACAACAAATTCAGTAGTAGTAGGAATATTCGAATATATATCTCCCGCTATAATCAGTTTTGTTTTTATTTAATCATCCATACCTTTGAGAATGTTTCTGTAAAGAATTAAATTTAATTTCCAATCACGCATCTAAATAGCTTGAATTTAATTCTCTAGTTAAGTGCTCACTTTATTCACGACACTGAATTTCAATCTTAAAATAATTTGAAGTAAATGATTTGACCTATATGGAGGCACTGGATTCGATAACTTAGATATTTCGTTTCCATTTTTCGGATGGGTTTTGCGACAAAATTCAAATGGCAAATTTCATTGGATCAATTTTAACAATATATGATATAACAGACAGCAGTAACTGCTCAGATTTATTCCGTTATTTTCTAAGCCTTGAATAGCATTTCGCAGTCTGAATAAAATCTGTGTATTCATATAGTGCCAGATGATTTTCGTACTGGACTTAAGTTTAAAAGTCTTGTTATACACGCATCTATAATACACTAGTGGACAAAAGTAAGATGTGGAAAATATTTTCCCACTTTTCTCCTAATACCACACAAAACCTGGACAGTTGGTGTCCATATAATGTCACTGTGGCGCTCGTGCAGGTGAGATGAGTTCATGTATTCTTGTGGGCGTCGCTATGCCAGCAGGAGGTATAAAAGTCCGTTTCCAGCTGCTCAGCTCATTCCGCTGTGCAGCACAGTAATGAGTTTTATTGTCTCTCTTGAATAATCTTGTTATTTTGCTGTTTTTTCCATGAAATGAGTACACGTCATCGTAGACGAAGGTATGAGATGTAGAATCGTGGATAGGTTTGAGGCAGGCCCCCAAGCACAGGTTGCAAGCGAACTGGATGTTACACCAATGGTCATCTCTAATTTATGGAATCAGTTTAAAAACAGCGGGACAATGTCCAGAAGACCAGGACAAGGTCGCCCGAGAGCCACAACGACCATCGACGACTGGTATTTGATACTTTCAGCCAAGAGCTAGAGGACGTCTACAGCCACACAACTCTCTTGTCTTCTCGCTACTGCCACAGGAACATCAGTTTCAAGGAAGACATTTGCTAGAAGGCTGCATGGGACAGGAATGTATATCAGAAAGCCCGCTATTTGCATGCCACTCACTTGCTCCCACAAAAGAGAGCATTTACACTGATGCATACAACACCAACACTGTACACAGCTTCAATGGGCTAATATTCACCTCATGGATGAGTCTTGATTCAGTCTACAACCTGATTCTCGGAGGTTATTGATGTGGAGGGAACTTAGAGCCGTATACACTCCCAGCAATATCATGGAAAGAGACCATTATGGTGGTGGAGAGTGATGGTTTGGGTAGGGATCATGCAAGATGCCCGCACACCGCTCCACGTGTTTGACACTGGTTCCGTGAATGCCCAGAGGTAAAAGGTGGAGATCTTAGAGCCCAATGTGAGACTTTTCATGGGTGCTGTTGGCCCTGCGTTCATTTATATGAATGAGAATGCACGACTACATAGGACGACAATGCATGACAATTACGACAATGCATGACAATTACGACAATGCACGCCCACTTGACCTACGTGTTCGCGCATAGTCGTCTATGATGATTATCTGGAAAGCAAGATGCCCGCACACCGCTCCACGTGTTTGACACTGGTTCCGTGAATGCCCAGAGGTAAAAGGTGAAGATCTTAGAGCCCAATGTGAGACTTTTCATGGGTGCTGTTGCCCTGCGTTCATTTATATGAATGAGAATGCACGACCACATAGGACGACAATGCACGCCCACTTGACCTATGTGTTCGCGCATAGTTGTCTATGATGATTATCTGGAAAGCAAGTATATTCATCGAAGGAATTAGACAGGTAAATCTCCTGACCTTAATCTTATCTAACATGCTTGTGATGCTCTTGGGAGCACTATTGCAATACACCAACACCACCCAGAAACAAAGTTAAAAACTGCTCTGGTAGAAGTGGGTGCGACTTCCATATGCACTCCCAAACTCTCTTGTTAACATCATGGCTACTCGTTGTGCCTGCTGTCTGTCAGAGGCTACCACACACCATACTAGCCGCATTTTCACTGCCATCTTTAAACCTAAAGTCTGGACAACACTGAACTTTAAGCATAACTAATGGTTGTTCTGTACATTTTATTTTCATACAATAAGCTATATCTTTACCTAATAACGAGGTAACACAAGGTCCGATTTCTAATCTAAAAGTTTCCCAAAATGTTCATAAACTAAAACAACTGACCTTTTCTTTTAGTTTATTCCGCTTTCAAGCAGTTTCATAGTGTTAGCTGTCTCCCGTCTGGTGGGGCATCTCACCTTTATCAAAGATTCGATATTCATTTTGAACAATTCAGTTCGAACAATAAGTATTCAGTTCGCTAAATAAATACATTAACTTCACTCGGTTCGCGATTTACAATTTGTAAAGCTCTAAGCCGTTTTACGACACCATAAATGATGGAACCAAAATGTTCAAGTTCAATTTCGGTTTAGTATTTCAACATCCGGTCAAATACAACAGTTTAAATTTCGCTTGTCAGTCAACCGAGATCGATTCAGTCAAAACGTTAATCCAGACTTTTATTGACATCACGGATATAATACACAACGAAAAGGAAAAACATACACAGGGTGGTCACAAAAAATTTCCCCGATAGGAACCTCTAGAGCTCAATCAGTCAAAAGGAAATTTCAGATATTGTTATTTTAAGCCATGCGCTTGAAATAGTGATAATTTAAAATAATAGAGCTCTCACAGTTATGGTTATTTAATGATGCATATTTTCAACGTAATACATTTTCAGAGGAAAGCATTGTAAAGAACTTATGGCAACATAAGAGTGAAAAAGAGAAAACATTTTATTGGAATTAAAAGTTTTCAACTCGCTCACTTTCTCAGACGATAGTACATTTAAAAGATTGTTGACACAAGGGACGAATGTAGGACAGGAGGAATCTGCATAAATTTTCATTTTATGGCATTTTTCAATTCTGGCAAATCTCCTGGATTTGAATAGTACATCTTAAATTTCAGATAACCCCAGTTCAGAACCAGAAATTCATCAGATTGAGGTTGGGAGATCGCAGTGGCCACGAAACTGCAACGCTATGAGAGATGACTCCGGAGTGCTGTTGCAGCACTTGCCGAACGCATGTGGCGACATATGGAGGAACACCATGTTGCATCCATACGATGCCATTAACGACATTTTGCTACTGCAATTCTGGAATTACATGATTCTGCAACTTTCTTGTATACTGAGTACTTATGGCATATGTTTCCATGCTTGTGGAAATAACTTGTTCGGTTAAGTACCGAACAAGTTCAAGTTCGTTTAAGTACGAAGAACGAATGTGCTTGCTATGCCGTACCACACAAACTCTTTAGTTTGGTACAAAAGCTCTGGTGCCACATCTTGAGTATTTTCGTCTGCCAGGTGAATGCAATTCTTGGAGTTTACGTCCCCAGTTAAGGAGAAATGCACCTCAGCCTTCCATAATACCCCGCTGCGCCCACCTGCCACCTTCATCATATCTTTTTGAGGTTGCATCTGCAAGCGCTGGATTCGATAAGGAAACATCCGGGAACAAAGGGCAGAAACTTGAAGACTTTGTTTTTTGGTACATCTAAACTGAGGGTAACCCTTCTTGCAGTATATAATGGACCTGCGGTAATCGTGTTATGCTCTTCAACAGGAACATAGGTCCTCCAGATCGCGGTCCATAACATATGATGTCCAGTTTCATCAAATTATAACCATATCACGTACAGTTTCTACAGAACATGGACCTCGTTTTGGCTCAGTTATCGCTAAACCATCGATCACGAGCTACTAGTAGCTCGCGGGGACATTTTCGGTAGATCTCGTTAAGGCTCTGTTTGGCTAGTGTTGATTCCTCTACTGAGGCCGCACAGACGGTATAGTTGTTAGGGGAGCCTGACTGCGATACCAAAGGGCCTGGGTTCGAATCCCAGAGAAGGCATGGATGTAAATTGTCTGTCCCTTCATAGAAGGCAAAGGTGTTCCACCTGTTGGCTGCCTCCATAATAAAGAGACCACCACATCTGGCCTTAGGAGTGGCCAATGCCGGCATAGGCAAGTGCCCGCCATTAGAAAAAAACAATTCCTTCACTGAGCTGACGCTGACGACTGCTTATTTCTCCCGCGCAACTCCCATTGTCAGTCTCATCTCGCTGTAGTTCGCTGTATACACGGGAGGTTGTGCACATTATGTTTTTCGTGTGCATATTAGACATCTGCTAACTTGGATAGTTTGATTTAAGCATAGGTACTAAAAGATGGCGTATTCAAACAAAAAGCAAAAAATGTATGACTTTCATTCGGAATGAGCAATCGATTATTGCTTTACCTAGGTAAAGGACAAATGTGCATGTTTACGTACATCGTTCCAGTGCCGTTTACTAATGCGCGGATCAATTTGCGCAGGGAAAAGGTAGGCGTTTGCTTAGAAAATTTCGAAATGTTTTCACTGCTACCGTAACCGTGTGAGCTCTTTCGTTTTAAATCATCACAATCTCGAGCGTATGTCTTCAAATAATAATATCTGAAGTTTCATTTTGATTGGTTGAGCGGATAGGTCGCTAGAGGTTCATATATCAGGGATGTTTTTTATGACCACATTGTGTACTTGTGTTTATGACCACCCTGGGATGCGCTTTACATTCTTAGTTAAAGGATACGTTAGTTAAGTAAAATTCACTAAAGTTGCATAATGACTTAATTCACTATTTTACCTAAGCTTGATTTTCTTTACTATCTTAAATTTCTCTAAAAAACTTCAGACGCTCAGCTATCTGGAGCCCGACCTTTTAGTTTCTACATTATCACACACTGTTATCATTTTCAAAATGAAGAACAATTACGAATTCCTTTTTCGTTTTAAGAAAATTTGGACAAATTTTATTTTACATTATGAATTGTAAAAACAAAACCACATACCACTTATAAATGACTTCAGTGTATTGTTAAAACGTTTAAACAGAAATTATCAGTGAAATACCTAAATATAGAAAGCTACCACATATTCAAATGTAGTCACTCTATCTAATGTACTATTACAACATCCCTCTTAATAACAGATAAATTTCTTGGGAAATTTAAGACAAACGTATCCTTAATCTTTAAAGCTTCAAATTATTTTAATCTTTAAATCTTCAAAGATTAAAGACACGTATTATTTAATCTTTAAATCACACTCTTGAATTAAATTCAGACAAATGTTAATAGTTTTTAAACACAGTTTGCGTCCATGACTTATTTATCTTAACTCATATTTTAATATATGCAAGGAATGATTAAGGAATATTGATTAAAGTGGATAATGAACTAAGAATTTGTGAAAAAGAAGATCAAAATTTTGATTTCGAACTTCTGAGCAAAGGTAAACTATATCTTCTCTTTATTACAAAAAAATGCAAAATTTAATATTTTTTTATTATTTTAAATTTTTAAACGTGTAAACATTTTAAATTTTATATTAAGATTTTTGGAGCAAATTAATCTATCTAAGTATATTTAAAACTAGGAAAGTAGAAGATAGTTCACATAATTGCATAAATACTATCAAATAAAGTTTATTTTAGCATTCCAGAAGCATGAGCAAATAAACGACAAAAAGAATGTAGAAAACTAATAGCTTCTTTTCAAAATTAAAATTTTCTTAAACTTTTAATAAAATATGACATTAGGAATGAATGTAATTTGAAAAGTTGAAGATGTTTACTCGGGATTTTTATAAGCAGTTGTTGGCAAAATGTAGGGTGGCACTTATCTCCTAGCACTTTGTTTATTTAATAATTTATATCTCTAATTTTGCTTTCCAAAAGTTTTATTTTAATGTAGGTTAGAGTTTAAGAATAAGAAGTTTTCTTTTTGTTACTATTTTAAATAAATGAACGAATGATATTTATTTAAAATTACTAATACGAATTAGTAAATAAGCATTTTAATGATAAATAAAAGCCATTAAAGGCTAAGAAATGAATTTCGATAAAGGTATTGATAATGTACAGGAATTCTTTAAAAAATTAAGTATGAGAAAGATATATATCATAATTTTGTAAATATTCTGAATGTCATTATTCAAAACAATTGTAAATGGAAAGTTTGACTGTCAATAAAAGGCATTCAGTAGCACTTTTATCTATTGTGTGATGATGATTATATATTGCATGAATTGATTTATGCATAAGAATGACAAAACGCATTGCAATTTGCTTAATCGGAAGATTTTGAAACTGAAGCCATAAGCTCATTTGCCTTCCTTAAATGAAAATAATTCATGTTCATCTTTGAACAGAAATTTTAGCTACAATTAAAATTAAACTTTTCTGCACATTAGAGTATAATGCTAGAAATTTCGTTTCGAAAAATTATATTTTTTTTTTTTAATTAACGATCGCTAGATAAGGACGTAAAGAAAATAATGAGCGTTTTTAAAACAAAAGAGGCTATTAATCTCGAAATGGGATTTTACATTGGTTCACTATAAACGGCATATGATTTTTCAAATTGTGCCACCAAATTTTCTTCCTGCTTTATTTTCAAAGAAATTAAATAACGAAGACTCTGGATGCATGTATGTACATTCCTCGCATTGTGGGGGAAAAAAAGGACAGCAACTAAAGCCACCAAATTTTCAATAACGTAGTCCTTCATCCAATCACGTGAGCCTGGAAGACCGAATTTCAAATTTTATATTTTATTTGTTTTAAAACCTTAATGAATTTTTTAGACTGTTCCCCTTTGGAAAAATTTAAGATGTTTTTCTTACAATTTTAATTAACAAACTCGGCGTTATGAAAGCAATGTGTTGCCGTGGCAGGAAATAAAGTACTTTTATCTTTCACGCGCTAGCGTTTAGCCATTTAGTAAAGCCTAAGATACTTTCAGATTTAATTTGGAATGTCCCTATGTAATAAACTAAGCGATTTAAAAGCAATAAGTACAGCTTTTAAGAAAAAAAATTTACTTTTTAATATGATTGATTTAAATAAACATATATTAAAATCATAAGATATCTAATTAAAAGTATTCAATATTTTTTATGGAATTACACTCATTAAAATCATTATATACTTTTCCTTCTTTATGATAACTATTTGAATAGTTTATAAAGAAATAATATAAACTAAACTCAGTGGCATAACAACTCTAATAGGCCAAGGCCTGCAGTGCCCGAAATCTGCTTTCTTGACCGTGGACTCCGGGGTGCGTAAGCATATGCCCTGAACAAGTGGTCAGCTTGGTTTCAGGACCCCCAGTGTTTAGTCCCCAAACGAACTTGGTACTAATTTTATCGACCCAAGTGATGGAAATCAAGGGATGAAAGGCTGAGTGGACCTTCCCCAGCCCGGAAATCCAACCTCGGAACTGTGGTGCTGCTCAGCGATGAACTGTGGTGCGATGAGCCACTGCGCCACCGGGGCTCAAAGAAATAATACAGTGAATATAAAAATATGTATGGCAACCTCTAATACTCTGCCTGGAATTCTAAAGATATGCTGTTTATAAATATTTTATAACTTTGCTGTTGAACTGAATTTTATGTAGCGTGTGTGCGAAGAACATGATATTTAATAAAGTTAACACATAAAAAGTTAAGAACTAGATTTAAGGCAGTAACTATTTTTAATAAATTACGTAATATAACATACGTACGTTTCGTAAAATAATAATCACACATAAATTTTGAACTGTTTGTATAAATAAACATAAGTAGCGACGAAAAATTCAAAATATAGTATGAGAGGAATTTAAAGCAAACCTAACCAATAACAATCAGAAATGTGAACTTTTCGAAAGATCATAAACGCTGAAAACTTTAATGCAAAGTTTCAAGTAAGTTAAGCTGTTAATTTTAATTATATCTCTAGACGCAAGTATGATTTGAGATGAAAAGGAATATCTAACTTATTGATTCCTGAATGCCAGGCGTAGGACTTTGCAAGCGCTACCCTAACAGCACATCTGCTCAAGTGTTTCAGTGTTCTGGGCATCACAGGACCCTCCGATATATTTTTAAATATACAACTATACTGCTGGCAATGCTTAAGCACCTTCTTCCAGCACTTTTTGCGACAAAAGGAACTTTTTACTTCTTCAGAGATAGTATGGGTTATTTCATGCAGTCGCACATATGGTGTTGGCCGAGCTCTCCAACATAGAAAGAAACAATCAACCATGTCTGATCTCTGTTGTGGCGAGTTCCGTGTAGCAAACATCAAAAGAAATATAATAACTTCGTTAATAATGTACTTTCTGGATGACTGCGTTTCAAAGTTCTCATCATCTGACGAATTTTCATTACATTTATTTGCAGTGAAATGATGAGCAGGAACGTCATCGTACGTATAACGTAGAAAATTGCAACATAATGTCTCGTCTTTTCTTGGCATCTCGTTGTAACCCAGATTGCAGTCAAAAATGAATCTGAAATAGAAATGTAACTATTATGCAAATAGTTGGTATTATGCAAATAGCTAAGATTTCTCAGTTGGAAGTTGTCCCACAACTTAAATCAAATAATTTATATACTACAGAAATAAAATGAAAAAAATTTGTTGCTAATTTTTGTATATTTAAAAACGTCTGCGCTATAGGAGATGAAGATAAAAATTTTATGGAGGTTGAAAATTTAACAGAATATGCAATAAACTTATTAATTTTTCTTGTAAATTTAAAAATATGATTTAATTCCCCCCCCCAAAAAAAACATGTTATATGCATGAAGGCTTCAGCAGAGAAACGTTTCGCTTATTCCAAAGCCAAAAATACAGTTTAATCACATGAAATTATATTAGAAAATTAGTCTATGGTAATACGAAAAGACACATAATTTATTGTTATTTGTGTAAAATTTTATCTTATTAAATTGTATCTTTTTATTCAAATGGCAACTGCTTGATAATTTTTATCATCAACTACTCATTTTGTTATTGAATGCAATACCTTGATTCTTATTTTTTTTTTTTTTTTTTTTTTTTTCATTTGACACATTTTTTTTTTAAATTAGTCGTAGTCGTTGTAAGTGGGTGCTAAATTATTTTTTTCACTCCCCGCGTTTTAAATGTCTTTAGGCCAAAAGGCCGATTTGCAAAGAAGGGCTATTAATTTCATTTTTGACATTTTGCGTCGTTCACTATAAAACGGCGTTTCACTTTAAAATCGTTGCTATCAAATGTTAGAGCCCTGCATTGCCTTTAAAGAAATTAAATAATGAACAATCTGCATAAATATATGTATGTTTCTCGCATTGTGAAAAAATATTTTGTGATATTGCTGCTGAATTGAATTTTAAATGCGAAGAACGTGATATTTAATAAATAAAGGTAGCACACAAAACTTTAAAAACACACCCCTTTGGGCGTAATATAAAATCTGAAAGCTTTAAAGCTATTTTATTTTTAAATTATAAAGATAAATTTTGGTGCAATGAAAATATTATTATTTAAGTAACAAAGTATCTTTCACTGCTCTTATTAGGTTTGCAAACATTAAATTTACATAAAACATCATTTTTTATTTACCCAAATTAAAACCAGAAATTTTTTTAATTCAAATTTCATTGCAAAGATTTATTTAATAAAAAATAAGATAGGAATCATGCGCATATGAATATTTAACTATATTTAATATACGGCTAATTCTTCACTTTTCCTTAACTTTCAAAAATTGAGAAAAATTTGAAAATCGTTCTTAACTTTTATTATGCCAAATATTATATGAAAAATATATTTTAATTTTTCGAGTATTATTTAGCACTTGTTCATCTGTCACTACTGTTCTTGGTAGAGTGCTGCAGTCACCAGAGTGCCTTGGTTCGTAGATCTACCTCCATTGAAAAACTCTTACTTTCCGATATATCACTTCGAAACTGTACTGTAAGGTATTTATTACACAAAACTCAAATATTATAGAAATAATTAATAATGTCCATACTTGGGGCTATTAATTCCGGCCGTCGAACTGATGAAACAAGAACAAGTAACGCCATATTCAAAGGTAATTACTAAAATACATGGCAAAGTAATTTATATACAAATATAGAATATTACGAGAAACAGGTTAAACAAAAAGTTACCACAAATATTAGATATTAAGTGCAGATCGAAAGTACAAAACATGAAAATAAATTTAGGTAAGCTTAATTTCTATTTACTCGTGATAAATTTCCACTAAAAATATCCTCCAGAATATTAAATAAAACGAAGATATTGTCAAGGGTGTTGTGGCCGCATGAACCTCATCCATGTTTTCCGAGATCGTTTTAATTATGCCGAATGTAGAATAATAACTAAAAATCTCCTTTACTTCACGAATAATGTTCATGACTATACAAAAGTTTCAGAGATGCTGTTCGAGAGCTCTGTCGAGCAGCGTAGAGGAAATTAGTATCAGTGGTTTTGGATGATTTTTCTTCACCGCTTGTGCAAGCTGTTAGTCAGGGCGACATACGTTTACTTGACTAATGTAGGATATAACACTGCCATGTAGATCAACTTGTATTTCATTAACAGCCTGGGTTTTTTCAGTAGGTTTTTCGTTTTAGGTTATTTGGATTTTTAGGATGTAATCGATAAATGGCTGCGCGATCGGGTGTCCGCTGATAACATCGCGGCAAAAACATCGCGGACGAAAACGTCGCGGAGAAAACAACGCAAGGCGAAAACGTCGTGCTACAAAACATCGTGGGAGAAAACATCGCAGTCCTAAAACATCGTGGTACAAAACATCGTCGTCGAAAATAAAGCGGTTCAAAAACTTCGCAATTTAAAAACATCGTCGTCAAAAATATCGTGGTAAAAAATAAAGTATCTACAAATCATCGCATGACGATAACATCGCAGACATGCTTTTTCCATACATGCTTTAATAACTGTAAATGAATATTCCCATAAAGATTTGTGAGCGCAAAATGTAAAGAAGGATAATTTTTACTTTCACATTTTTTATTAACTAATAAATTTTTGCTGAAAAAGTAAGAAGGAAACTTAAGCATAGAATATTAAATGCAACTTATAGATTATACTTTTCATGAAAAATTACCAGTAAAAACTTTATAAAAATGATTTATTAATGGCCTTTGTTAGTTAACTATGTCGGTTTAAAATTCTATTAATTGCTATAAGTTGCATTAATTTGCTATGCTTAAGTTTCCTTCTTACTTTTTCAGAAAAAAATTATTAGTTAATAACAAATGTGAAAGTAAAAATTATCCTTCTTTCCATTTTGCGCTCACAAATCATTATGGGAATATCCATTTACAGTTATTAACGCATGTTTGCGAAAAGCATGTATGAAAAAAGCATGTCTGCGATGTTATCGTCATGCGATGATTTGTAGATACTTTATTTTTTACCACAATATTTTCGACGATGATGTTTTTAAATTGCGAAGTTTTTGAACCGCTTTATTTTCGACGACGATGTTTTGTACCCCGATGTTTTAGGACTGTGATGTTTTCTCTTTGCGATGTTTTCTCCCACGATGTTTTGTAGCACGACGTTTTCGCCTTGCGTTGTTTTCTCCGCGAAATTTTCGTCCACGATGTTTTTCCCGCGATGTTTTCGGCTGTAACTGCGCGATCGGCACCACAATTGTAACAGATTAGTTTCTTTATGAATTTGGCTCAGGATCAGAACTTTTACGAGGTTATAAGGTATTTCTCCCGCCTTCTCAGCATGCCTTCGTAGTGTAGTGGTCAGCACGCTCGGCGCGTATTCGAGAGGTCCGGGGTTCGAGTCCCCGCGACGACATTGCTCATTTTTCGTCTCTCTTGCTTCGAAATAACCTAATGTCTCTACAAGGTAAGGAGCATTAAACACACCTTGGAGCAACATTACACTTTTCTGAGGAGTGGAGGAAATACTGGCAGTTGTGGCATTGTGCAACACTGCCATACTTTCTTCGTACTTATACGTTTCGGTAGGAATATTAAGACTCAGTAATTTGTAGATATCATAAATGTGCTCTGTTCCAAGCACATTAACTAAATGTACCTTAAGAAAAGGCACTGGCGTTCTAATCTTAAATTTGTACATATCCGTCACTACGTAAGTTAATAAGACAGTTCTGTGAAGGTTTATTTTTAAAATGTGTAGGGTTGCTATTTCATCAGGGAACTAAAGTTAAGTCCTGCAGACCTTACTAAAAAATATAGCTAGTAAAAAAATAATAAAACAAATAATAAAACAAATAAATTCAAAATTCGGGCTTCCAGGTGGCCATGTTCAGGTGGAGGACTATGTTATTGAAAATTGATGACTTTAGCTACCGTTGGTTTTCAAAATGCGAGAAATATGTATGCATTTATGCAGATTCTTGATTATTTAATTTCTTTAAATGTAATACAAGGCGATAGTATATGGTGGCAACAATCTGAAAGGTGCTACTCCGTTTATAGTGATTCAACGCAAAATGCCGTTTCGAGACTCATATCCCATTCGGGACTAACGTCCCTCTTGGGCTAACAGTACTCCAAAGCATAAATATATTAAACGTTTTCTTCCAACTTTTTGTCTCAATAAATAATTGATGTCATAATAATTTACGGAAAATGTATTTGCCGGTAGTGTAAGATTCTTTTGGGTGATGCATGCGGCCAACAAGCTGCCAGTTTGAGACCACTTCATTCAGTGATTTTGCTAAGACCTATAAACTATTTTATTAAAAGTTTACTTCATTCTTTCCTTTTATATTAGAAGAAGGCTTTAGCAATTTTTGTCTCTCTTCTCCTTTGACAATATTGCGATTTCTACAAAAGGAGTTCATCTAAAATATAATTTAGAAATTAAGGTATGAAAATGTACACTCTTCTTTAAAATATAAACAAAGCATCATGAGAAAAGTATTTCTTTTTAATCAAATTAAACATTTCTAAACTATTTCAAGGTTCTAAGATAATTTAGCAGCTAGTAGTTCTTCTTAAATATCACAGTTAGTAATATTGGAAATTTCCCTAGCGGTTACAGCCGAAAATATCCCTGCAAAAACATCGCGGACGAAAACGTCACGGAGAAAACCTCATGCTACAAAACATCGTGGGAGAAAATATCGCAAAGAGAAAACATCGCAGTTCTAAAATACCGCGGTACAAAATATCGTGGTCGAAAATAAAGCGGTTCAAAAAGTTTGCAGTTTAAAAACATCGTCGTCGAAAATATCGTGGTAAAGAATAAAGTACCTATAAATCATCGCATGACGATAACATCGCACACATGTGTCTTTCAGATCGCATAGTGACATATTATGTAACTGACTTTCATCATAACTAACAAATCGACATCTAAAAAATTGATTGCACGCTATACATGAAAATGTTAACAACATTTTAACAATAAACGGAAACAAAACAACATGTAATTTTCATTAAAACAATATCAGATTAATGAATGTAAAAGAAAATAATCTGATCATTAACTAAGCAATTTTTATAGAGGTAACCTTATGCAGTGATTTATCTTCCTTTTTCTAAGCATTTTTAGACAGTATTTTTCATGAAAAATTATCAATTGAACTTCATAAAAAAAGCTTGATTTATTAATGGCCTTTGTTAATTAACTATATAAATAAAATTGTACTAAGCTTTTTAAGTTGCATTCATTTTCTACTCATTTTCATTTTTTAAATAATTTCCTTTTTATAGAAAGTTTCCCTCTTATGTTTTCAGCAAAAATTTATTAGTTCGTTTAAATGTATGAAATACAGAAGTAAAAGAATCCCTCTTTTCTTCTTACTCTCTATGATCTTTATACGAGCATGCATTTACAACTTTCAAAACCTGAAAACGCATGCATACGATGTTATCGTCATGTGATGATTTGTAGGTACTTTATTTTTTACCACGATATTTTTGACGACCATGTTTTTAAACCGCGAAATTTTTGAACTGCTTTATTTTAGACCACGATATTTTGTACCACGTTGTTTTAGAACTGTGATGTTTTCTCTTTGCCTACTTTTCTCCTATGATGTTTTGTACCACGACGTTTTCTCCCTTGCCTTCTTTCTGCGCAACGTTTTTGTCCGCCATGTTTTCGGCGGACTTCTTCCCTAGCTGCAGTGCGTGCAACTATAACCAGAGGTAAAGAATGATACATATTCGTAATGCCATTCTGCAAGAGATTTGACCAAATGTTTCTCAATTGTTATGCCAGATTTCCGACGTACTGTGCCTCTTACTACTTAACAGCCTAGCATGTTCTATACGTATTCAGCTGGCAAAAAACTGGAGATCTTGCCGTTCAAACAAGAGTTGAAACAGCGAATATACGAACCTCATTATCTTGTTGCAAAACTACCTTAGAATGATAGTCCATGATGGATCGCACAACTGGTCGCAATATGTTATCGACATATCACTGTGTAATTATAGTTGTACGCTTGACCACAATGAGCAACTTGATACCATAAGACATATCCATATCATCATACGAAAAGTATTTAGCTGTAAGCCTCCACATAATAATGTCTTTTTAGAAGAATTGACTCGATCTCCTCTATACGTATATGCAATGGTTATCTGCCTCGATATTGAAATTAGAATTGTCACTGAAGACAGCGAGATGCCAGTCATTGACTAACCATGATGCTCGAGTTCGCTACCATTCCAAACGAAGTTGTCAGTGTTAAGGTGGCAAAGGCACATGTCTTAAAGGGCAGCTTGAGGGTAACCCTGATTCAATAATGAATCTTGAAATGATGGAAGATTCTGCAGATCGTATAGAAGGAGTTACAGCTTGCGGTTTAACGGAAAATAATGATGTACCAATTCAGGCTTGTTGGCGAAACAGCTGTTCATAGTATTTTGCAGCAACCATTACCTTTCATCGGCCGTCTTCATAGCCAGTGGCCCCTTATTTCACAACGTACTGTCTAGTCTTTACTAGAATTCTCAGAGAAATAGGCCCTATGATCAGAGTTACCATTCATTGTTTACGAAACTTTGAACATTTTTATATTTGAGAAAAATGTCCATGCAAAATTTCGAATTTATCAGACTATGTTGTATGAGTGCAGTTATTGTTACGGCAGTTATTTTTTAAGTGTCCGCCCATAACATCGAAGGAAAAACATCGCGGACGAAAATGTGAAGAAACGAGAAACAAACCCAGGGCAAAAACGTCGTGCTACAAAACATTGTGGGAGAAAATATCGCAAAGAGAAAACATCGCAGTTCTAAAACATCGTTGTACAAAACATCTTCGTCGAAAATAAAGCGGTTCAAAAACTTTGCAGTTTAAAAATATCGTCGTCGAAAATATCGAGGTAAAAATTAAAGTATCTACAAATCATCGCATGATGATAACATCGCAGATATCCTTCTGTCAGGCTTTAATAATTGTAAATGGATATTCCCATAATAATTTGTGAGCGCAAGATGGAAAGAAGGATAATTTGTACTTTCATATTTTTTATTAACTAATAAATTTTTGCTGATAAGTAAGAAGGAAACTTAAGCATAGAAAATTAATGCAACTTGTAGCACTTAATTTTAAACCGACATAGTTAACTAACAAAGGTCATTAATAAATCAGTTTTATAAAATTTTTACTGGTAATTATTCATGAAAAGTATGATCTAAAAAAGATTAGAAAAAAGAAGGTAAGTAACTGCATGACCTTATCTATAAAAAATTGCTAACTTAATTATGGGATTATTTTCTTCATTTTTGTTAATATAATACTCTTATAGTGAAAATTACTTCTTGTTTTGTGTCAGTTTATCCTTAAAGTGTTATTAAAATTTTCATGCACAGCGTGCAGTTAGTTACTTGAATGTCGAAAGTCAGCCATATAGTATTTCGTAGGGTTTGGATTTATTAGATTATGCCAAAGCACACTACGGCTATTTACTTAAGAGGTGGGATTCCTTAGTGGAGTACATTCTCAGGAACTGGTTCATATGCGCACATTACACTTTAGAAAAATCACGAAAATCTTCAAGCAGATTTTTTTGTTTTTGTTTTTTAGAAATAACGTATACTTGCCGTGAACCTTCTTGATTACTATCTCCCTAAGACAAACAGTGTTTTTGAGATCAATAAGCATGTGCTTTGATCATTAAGCAAGTTCACCTTATCCACACAAGATTAAAAAGATATGGAATTTAGAGTGGTCGCTTTAAATTGGATTGCTTACATTTACTTTTAGATTTAAGCCGCCTAGACGGTATAGTGGTTTGGGAAGCCGGGCTGCGACACCAAGGTTCCGCGTTCGAATCTCGGAGGAGGCAGGGTTGCAACTGATCGTCCCTCCATAGGCAGTACCTCCTACATACACCTATCATTGATTTACCTAATTCACAGTATATCTTTGTTTATTAATTTGAACAGTGAAACTAAAACTGCAGTTAATTACAGATGAAAAAAAAAATATAAGATTTATAAAATTATTAAAACGAAAAGATACTTTTGTTTGATTTAAAACATAAACTATGGAAATTAATATGCCTTCCTTCAAGATATCTTTTTCCAATAGTTTTATGCGTAGAAGCACTAAATATTTTCCTTTTACTGCAAAAATATTATTTCTGGTTACTTTAATTAAAAAATAATCATGTAACGAAGCGGACCCGGATTTTAAAATTTAGTTATGATTAATATTCAAAATCATATGTTTCTAAAGCATTTAAAATGATACATAAAAATATTACATATTCTTATTCCTAACAGTTTGTCATTTAAATACAAAAAAAATTATACTTGAAGCGTTTCAGGCACTGAAAATAAATGTCATTGTAAAATATGTGTAGATTTTATCCTTGAAAATTATATAAGGGAAATTCAATTAAGTTTTTATTTCATTAAATTTTATTTTTAATTAAAAATTTACAAGAAAAATTAGTCGCTTCAGAGTTGCTAGGCAGAGAATTCAGAGGACAAAGAATAGCCGCAAAATAGAATCTCACTCAGAAATATTAATTTAAATTTCGCTACAGATTTCTAGAGCGCAAAAATTAAGATATTCTGAAAATTAAGAAACACCGAAGAAAAACATTAAAATTGTCTTGGGAAGTTGGTCACTGTAAGTTCAATAAGTAACTACGAAATTATCAAATAAAATGTATATGAAAAATTAAGTAATACTTTTAAAATGCTAATAAGAAATGTCTAAGTCTAAAAGTAAATGCAAGCAATCCAATTTAAAGCGACCACTCAAAATTCCGTATTTTTTTAATCTTATCTGGATGTGGGGAACTTGTGTAATGATCAAAACCTAAGTTTATTGATCTCAAAAACACTGTCTTAGGGAGATAGTCACCAAGAAGGTTCACTGCAAGTATACATTATTTCTAAATATCAAAAACAAAGAAAACTCTGCTTGAAGATTTTCGTGATTTTCCTAAAGTGTATTGTGCATATGAACCAATTTTCTAAGAATGTACTCCACAAAGGAGGCATAATCTAATAAATCCAAACCCTACTGAAATACTATATAGCTGACTTTTGACATTCAAGTAACTGACTGCATGAAATTCAAGTAACTGTGCATGAAAATTTTAATAACACTTTAAGAATAAACTGATACAAAACAAGAAATAATTTTCACTATAAGAGTATTAGATTAACAAAAGTAGAGAAAGTAATCTCATAAATAAGTTAGCAAATTTTTTATTGATAAAGGTCATGCAGTTACTTATCATCTTTTTTCTAATCGTTTTTAGATTATACATTTCATGAAAAATTACCATTAAAAACTTTATAAAAAATGATTTATTAATGATCTTTTTTAGTTAACTATGTCGGTTTAAAATTCTATTAAGTGCTATAAGTTGCAATAATTTTCTATGCTTAAGTTTCCTTGTTACTTTACCAGCAAAAATTTATTAGTTAATAAAAAATATGAAAGTAAAAATTATCCTTCTTTCCATCTTGCGCTTCTTCCATCTCTCTTTTCATCTTGCGCTTTTATGGGAATATCAATTTACAATTATTAAAGCCTGGAAAAAGCATGTCTGCGATGTTATCATCATGCGAATGACTTGTAGATATCTTATTTTTTACCACGATATTTTCGACGACGATGTTTTTAAACTGCAAAGTTTTCGAACCCCTTTATTTTCGACGACACGATATTTTGTACCACGATGTTTCAGAACTCTGATGTTTTCTCCAACGATGTTTCGTAGCACGAAGTTTTTGCCTTGCGTTGTTTTCTCCGCAACATTTTCGTCGTTTTTGCCGCGATATTTTCGCCTGTAACCATTTTTTACGGTCCAACAGAGTATGTATTAATTTATTGATCACTGAGATTCTGTAAATTAAATGAAGATGACTTTTAAAAAGGTGTTTAACAGCTACATACGGATGGTAATATCTTAATAGTTAAATTCAAAGACATAATATAATTTCTTCGGGACAAATTAAAACTAGAAAAATATGCGCATACTTATTCCTCTCTGTAATGTGTATTTAAAAATTCAGTTAAAAATAATAACTGTATTTTAGAATATATTTAAAGGAAGTAAAATGAATATGAAAAATTTACTTACGATTTGCAAATATATTTGTTAAAAAGTTCGCTTCTGTAATCATTAACTTGGTAACCATAGCGTAGTAAACATTCCAATCCTGTTTTATCGCCATTAATTACAGCGAATGTGACAGGGCAAACATAATGGAAAATTTGTGTCCCAGGATGCACTGTTATATCAATACGATGCATGATGTTTAGAATAAAGATCTGAAAAAAAAAAAAGAAATTTAATATGAAAGGAAATGTTGGAAATTTTGTGTGAAATTTTCCAAAGAAATCCTACGTGTAATTTGAAAGATAATTATAAAAGTTAATTTTATTGAACTTATAAAAATTACTTTTAATTCTAAGCTTTACTTTGTAATTAGATGGAAATTCTATCGTGAGCAGACGATCATAAAAGATGCCACTTATAAAAATTTTTAAAAAAATCGTTTTTAAAATAAAATTTAAATTGTTCTGTTCTTCTTATTATTAAATATAGTATTTCCTAATTGACATTGTAGCGTGATTTCTAATAAAAAAATGGATTTTAAAATAGTTATAAACTTTGTTTCAGTTTTCAAAAATTCTTCATGCTATTTCTGAAATTTCTGTAGCTTAATTTTTAAATTTATATAAAAATTACCTTTTTAACTTTCAGCGAATTTAATTTGCTACCAGTTGCATTGATTTTTCTTTCTTTAATCTGTATTAAATTGTACTTTACAGTTACACAATTATAATATGCAAAAAATAAATTCTTACGTTTTTCTATTTCTATGAGTACCTAAATATGCATGTAAGGTTGCTCCCAAAACTGTTCATACACTTGCGAGTTTCAGTCAATTATTGCTTTATTCATTAACAAAAATTAATATTTGGGAATGAGAATTTTTTGATAATATTTATGAGTTTCTTTTAGCAAAAATACATTAGTTACTTTATGAACATAGTAAAAGTTTTTTTTTTTTTTTTTTTTTTTTTTAAATCAGTAGTCCAAAAAAAGTAACAGAAACGTTACCTCACAAAGTCTTTGTACACTTTAAATAAATCTGCACCCATTATTCATATTGTAGTATTTCTGTTAGTACTTTTTAGTACACCTAGCAGCATTTATGACAGCTTTCAAATGTAAGCATAGAGTTCACCTTTTTTTTTTTTTTTTTTTCCTTTTTTCTGTGTTTGTGATATCTGCATCAATGTTCCTCCATTCTTCCATCAATCCTGTTATTAATTCGATTTTCGTTTTTATATTGTGTCTTCGTAATTCTCTCCAAATGAGTTCTAACAGGTTTTAATCTAGTGAGTGAGGTGGTATTCGTTATATCATTTCTTTCAAAACTATCCTCTCATGCAGCAGCGGTAACACATTGCTTTCATAGAGTCGAGTTTGTTAAGTAAAATTAAAAGATAAATAAATATCTTACATTTTTCCGATTGGCAACAGTCTTATGATTTGAGATAAATATGTTTTATTTCGAACAGTATTACCACTGCTCCCTTTTATATCCTTAAATTTATTAATCAAAAAATGATTAAATTAAAACAAATATGAAATAAAATAATAAGACAAGTTGTAAATTCAAAATTCGGGCTTCCAGGTGCATATATACAGGTGGAGGACTACGTTATTCAGAATTTAATGGCTTAAGTTAGCACACATTCATACATGAATGTGTGTTTCTCGCATTTTGAAAAAACGACAGACGGTACCTAATTAACTTAAGCCATTAAATTCTCATTCCCAAATATAAAATGAGAAATCTTCATTCTTTAATTCCTTTTAAAAATAATACAAGGCGATAATATTTGTTGGCAACAATCTGAAAAAGGATAAGCTGTTTATAATGAACCAATGCTATACGTATTATATTAAACTGTAAAGAATCACTTATATTGATCAATTTAATTTTCAGTTTAATATTAGGAATGATTTTTGGCTTTGGTTTAACTGAAATGCAGAAGTTGAACAGATTAAATATACGAACAAAATTAAACGCTCCAAATGACATATTGTCAAAACTGAGAACTGCAGATAACTTACTACGATTTCTCTTTTAATTTGTAAAGTTCATTTCAAATTAAAGTACCAGAATCGTGCCAAGTTGTAAGGATCTTAAGTTTTACTAACGTTTATTTTATTTTAAATCTTTACTATCACTTCTTATTTTCTACTTCCGGCCAGAATTATAAGCGTGAAGGATTTTATGCAAAGTTGTCTGGCGAACGCCAAGTATTTAAGTGTGGCCTTTTTGCCAAGACGGAGAGAGGAAGCAGTGAGTTCGAAGCAGGCCGCTAACCTTAGAAGTTACGCAGTTGCTATTTGCCTTCCAGGCCAGAGGTTTTAATCCTCTTGATAAATTAAACGTATTGTCTCTGTGCTACATACGCTTCCTGTTATTATAAGGCCAATCTTATTCTAAAGTTAAATTAGAGTTTAGTTTTATTTTTATACCTTTTACGTTAGACCCCGAGTGGAGGGTCATTGTATTCCGAAGTACGGAAGTCATTGTATATAAAGAAAAATAAAGGGTCTTGTATACCCTTCGTCTGTATCCTGTCTACTTACTACAATTAGTGAACATAGCTTTAGTAAGCTCTCTGTTCCTAGTCAGGTCATTGTATGTTTCCGAAGAAGGTTAGAAGAAACATTGAACCTGATAAAGTTACTTCTTTGATTTATAATTAAAAAGTGTGTCTATTCATTATTCGATAGCAATAACGAGAAATATGGAAACAAAATAATACACCAAATAGTTATATAAAATTAAAATAACACCAGTATACTAAAAAATTATTATAACTGTTTTCAAGCATCTTGTAATTGTAGTTTAATTATCGTGTAACTGTAGTTTAATTAATCTTCCTTTTAGTGAAACAAAATCACTAATATGATTTTTTTAATAAAAATCTACTTTTAATGATGTCAGTTTCTTGCAGTTGTTGGTTTTATTGTATTAAAGTTATGCAGGTTTATGAATCATTTCACGGATATTGAAAACGTATTACAAATTAAAATTAAACGTTTTATGCATCTCTTGCTCAAACACTTTACTTTATGTGTCCCTAGAAACATAATAACTTAGTTGTTGAGAAAGTAAGTTTACTGAAAATTCCTATTTATGTCCTGAGTTTGATTCTCGAATGAATATTTATTTTTATAATAGGAAACCGAAATAAAACCAATTGTTTTGAAAATTTTGCCTCATTTCTCTTGTAAAAATTATCAGTCTGTGGAAAGCAGACTGAATACCTATTTCGAATTCACCAAAGAGCTTTCTCACAAAATCTGGAAAGACGACACGTTTTAATTCGTTTACTGTATAAACGCAGAATGTTCGGAAAGATCTTTGTAAGCTCATTTACATTGATTACAAATAATTTAACATGCATAATTTTATATATTTACATCTAACCATCAAGTTTCAAACTTTTGACTTAAAAGACATTTCAGGATACATTCATTATCAAATTCAAATTTTCTAGTAAATATATTTTGGCAGAGCATTCAATACCTCTTTTAGCGATTTTACCCAGTTTAATATTTCTCTGATAGTATAATAAATAATAACTATAAATTTCACATTTAAAAATTAACCTCAATGTCATCAGATAGCAATATTGATTAACTTACTCTACATAATATTGTTTCATTTTTTTTAAACAGTTAAAACATTTAATTCATCGAAATTCACAAATACCTCAAATTTTCATACTGCGAGGTAATCCAGAAGGTAACAATATGCAAAGTATATATGTTTATATATCGATTAATAACATTGATGTTGCTTATTTCATTGTCTTGAAACTCTTTCAGAAATAACAGACCACTACTCAAGAATATGCATTAATTAACAAAGATCTTTCATTCATAAATTTGTATTACATTTAGTCATCAATTAAACAAGTTGCTAAATAAAATTTTAAGAAAGAGAGACAGAACTTTATTTTTTAGTTAATCCAAAGTGATTGTTTTTCAGTTATATAAAAATAAAATGATAACATGTGGATGACAAAACATGTATTTTATTTAAAACATTTTGGTGTTTGTAACATAAAATAAAAGTAGCGAATCAAGGGTATCGAAAGACGTGTACAATTTCAAAGTTACCGCAAAATTGCTGTTGCAAGTTATCGAAAAATAACCAAGATGTGATTTTTGAGGAAAATGTCACTAAACTATAGACATTTCTATTATTCATTCAACAATGAATGTTTTTTCTAATGCTGAAGTGTCCCGCTTTTCGATTTGCATGGAACTGTCGTGTATGGAAATACTATGAAAGCGCTGTAAAGGAAGCTCTGGATGCACAAAAAATTACCAAGACAAAGCCTGGGAGAAGTGCTTCACTCGTCATTATCGCGCTGAGGCCAGCATAACTAACAAGTGTCAAAGTATCACTCATAGTGCGGGGTTGGGCAGTACCTCCTACATGTAGGAGTATGAGTACCTCCTTTTTTTACATATAGGACTATGTAGGAGGTACTAGGTTGGGCCCCTCCTTTCATTCTTACCTGCATGGGTAAGCTTTCCCAAACAAGCTTTCTGAAACAAAGCAGCTTTCCCTTCCGGTAAAAGCTGCTTTGTTTGCCCTTTCCTCCTCTTCCAAAAGGAGAAATAGATTGACAACTGATATACTTTTTCAGCTGTGTAAAGTATCTAAACAATAAAGAGAAAAGTTTTTTTTTTTTTTTTTTTTTTTTTTTTTTGTGTGTGTGTGTGTGTGTGTGTGTGCATGAACTGATGAGAACTAACCTACAGAAAGCGCTTTTATACAATTCTTTTCATTTTGCGCTCATACTCGAAGAGAAGCAAACAATAAAATTATACTTGAGACAAATCTATTACAATTTTGTGTAATTTTTATATTTATCTAATTTTCATTCGTTATTCGTTCAAGGATTACATTTTATCTGCATCTTTTTTCCTTCCTCCTTTCCACACTTTTTTGTGTAACGTGGCTTTACGGTTAAATTAACTTTCAATTATTAAATTCCATCCACTGCAGAGCATACAGAATGAAAAACAACCTAGGATTCGAACTCTGAAATCCTTTTCCACTTTTATATACTCACTTCATTATCGAATTGCAATCAGCGATCGCTGTTGGAGGCCCTCGAGTGTGCTTTGTAGTACTTGTAGTCTTCTGGATCTGTCGCTGTGGACCACTTTGGACTTTTGAGCAGATATGATTGTCTTAGTACCTATTTATTTCGATTTTAACTGAATAATTCCCCTGAATATGTAATATATGACTCCAGGCGTGACTGATGCTTATACGGGCGAGTGCTATGAACTAAATAATTTTTATTGCATTGTTGAAAGTATTGGAGAGTTCGTCGCCTGATGACCTTATGGTCAATGGCCTGGCATTTGTTTAATAATTAAAACAATTCTCAAGACCCGTTCACGGCCAAACGTTAAAATAGCTGAAAATTGCTAGATCGACCATTGTTCAAATCCCCGAAGAAGTTCCTGCATGGGAATTTTCGTGATTTTCCCCACACGTAATGTGGATACGAGCCAGTTCCACTTAGAAAGCTTCTCATGAAGACAATCTTTCGTTACGCAAACTGCTTTAGTATGCTTTGCCGTAACCAAAATAATCCAATCCAAAGCAATTTTTAAAAGCTACAAACAGAACAAGAAATAGTTTCAATTAAAAATGCCAGGGTTTTAATTGGAATAACATTAATGAAGTTTTACCTGAAAAAAATTTTTTTCCTGAAACTAGTACAAATTGCTCCTATGTTTTTCATCCTTCATCGCGTGATCATCAATTAATCCAAATATACGAAGCCGCAAAACGCAACAATATCTTAAAAAATTCATGATAACGTATGAAAATCCTGTTCACACCTATTTACATCTAACACGTACAGCGACAAGCCGAAATAATCTTTGAAATTTAGGTAAGTATGCTTACCTACGTAAAGATCTTTCATTTGCTTTACGATTAATTATTATTTGATGATTTACAATCAAAGAGCTGACAAAGCAGACAAATACCTATAAAGTAAAGTTGTTATCCATAGTTTGAATTCTTCCGCAGGACCCACTTTTTTACTGAGCGAATTTTCTCAAATTTTAAGGAATTTTCATAATTTTGCCACATAATAAATAAAAAAATCACGAATTTTTCTGATTTATATTGAAGTTTCGAGATGGTTTCCAATGTTTAAATGCTTTTAGTATTTGCCGGCATCCTTGAACAATTCATTTTCGAATACAAAGCACGTTACATGATAGCAGATTAGGTCATCGACGACGGAGCGGGGTTCGAATAGCAGCGAATGGTCTGGTTGCATGGGTGATTTCGTGATTTTTCCCATGCATAGCATGGTACAAGCCAGTTTCACTTAGAAAAGTCCTCAACGAAGGCATCCCTCCATTTATGCAGATAGCCCTTGTGTGCTTTGCCGTAATGAAATAAATAACCAAACCAATGATTATAACAGTTACCAAATAAAAAAAATCTGTGGGGCATATAACGTATTACATTATACTACTATCAGCTTAAATCAAGATCTTAATCTCTTGTAACGATTCTATTAACCCTGGCAGAGCTTAATTGTTTGAAAATAAATATAACTTAATACGTCGTTATCTAACAGATTCTTTGAAAGAAAGTGTAAGTGAAAATCCTCGGCTACAAAATATTAGCCGAATTTCAAAATTTATCTCTCGAGATCTTCCTTAACTTCCAATTATCCCATCCTTCCGGCGATGAAATAACTTATACTACGTGATGCAAGAAAAAATATTGAAATATTGAAGAGGTAAAATTTACTTTAAAGAATCTTTATATAAAATAACACAATATACCTAATATTTGAAGACTATTTAAAATATGTTTTAGTTATACTTAATTTCAATGCATTCAATGAAGTGCTGACCTAATACACAATGAGATTATTAAAAAAATATGAGCATTTTTTGAACGCATTCTTTTTCTATGATTAAGTTCTATAAATTACTCCATGTAAATATCAGTTCAGCATTCAAGATTTTATGTATAATGGTTCAAAATTGCTAACTGAGGCAGTTTTAAAGATATTCCCAACGCTCTCTGAAAAAATATCGAATGATCTTTCCACGTTCTAGCATAACCCTTAGCTGAATATTTATTAATAGTATTAGTCAAATAATTAATCATTTGAATTATATTTAGCGGAGAGCCAAATAGTGCTCTTGAGAAATTTTTCGTTGAATGCACTAACTCGTTATGGTTTCCAGACTCTGCAGATGGCTATTGAAAGAGCGCAACGTTTTGTTATCTTGATTGGCTAATGGAACTTTCAACTTTTGTCCTCCTAAATTAGACTTAGATTTAAACTCTATAATTGACCGAGCTTTTGGCTAATGAAGCTTTCAACGTTTTGTCCTCCTAAATTAGACTTAGATTTAAACTCTATAATTGACCGAGCTATTGCGAAGGGCAATGTTGCCGGTTCCAGAATTAAAGCCCAAGGGCACTTGACATAAAGAAATCCGGACGTGGAGATAATCTCAGATGAGAAAAGAGAGAAAAGGGGAAGAAGAGAAGTACCAAAAGCAGCAAGACAACCCAATCGGGCAAGTTCGCAAAACGTGACGAGCGATCATAGCTTTCAGGGAGGACCCAAGACAATGCAAATCAATGACAACAATATGAGAAGGTACACTACCGCAATAGTTCCAATGACAAATTCAAATACAACTAAAGAACCTCAATAAATAGTGCTAAATACAACACAATACAATGCAACTATAGAACACAATTTTAATACAACTACTCAAAGCAATACACTACAGCAACTCAAGAACAACGTAAGAAACCTATTTACAACACTACTATATCATCACAATGCGAAAAATCTCACAGCATTAGTTTTATCAATCTCCAAGAATAATATTCAAGCTACAGAAGAACTTCAATCAAAATCAGATGCATTGAAATATAAACAGCTACCAATTGAGGAGCTAAGTGAAAAAGTTATCGTCTCCTCCCATAAAAGTATGAGCTGCAAGTGGTTTGACGCTTCTATCTTCGAAGAGAATTTCATAATTAAAGACTTGGAAGTAATTAACAAAATCACATTGCACAGCTTTGTTGAAGAATTTTTCATTAGATCTCCTGATGTAATCTGGAATCGTCTCAAGTTTTAAGTCTCTGTGTAAAAGTTTATTGCGGATAAGATAGTGTGAATCAGTAATAATGCGCAGACATTTGTTTTGCACTACTTGTAATTGATGCAGTTGAGTTTGAGTGACAGTGTTCCAAGCAGGAGCAGCATAACAAAGTATCGGTCGAAAGCAAGTGGTATATATATATGTTTTTTGGTACGCAAGCTAAGATTTGAATATTTTCCAATGACCGGTAGAAATCTGCATATTATGCCCATGGCTTTGCTCTTGACACTATTAATGTGGTTAGACCATGTGAGCCTTTGGTTCAAAATAATTCCTAAGTATTTTGCCTTAGTGACCAGAGGAACAGCTTTCTGAAAAAGGTAGAGATCTTTAAAAGCAACGGTTTTCTTAGTTTAGCTAAGAATTAAAAGTTGTGACATGCTAACATTGATTTTTACGCGCCAATTTGTGCACCAGTCTTCTACGGTATTGGATATAGCTTGGATGGATTTAATTGCAATCGCCGTATCGTCGGCATAACATGCTAACGGAGAGTAATTGTCCAAACCAGGGGGAGGAAAATCTGATATGTAGAAAAGATACAGCACTGGACCGAGAATACTTCCTTGTGGGACGCTGGATCTTATAGGTCTTGAATTGGATTTTTCATTTCCTTGAGCGACGAAGAAAGTGCGGTTCTGCAAAAAGGAGAAGATCAAAAGAATGAGTTCTCTAGGAAGTCCCAAGTTGATAAGCTTGAAGACGAGTCCCTCATGCCAGACGCGGTCAAAGGCTTTTGCCACGTCCAGCATAAGGAGCGCAACGCTTTGCTTGTTATGGAAAGCAGATCCCAAAAATTCTACAACTCTTACTAGTTGTCGAGTAGTACTGAGGTTTTTTCTGAATCCGTACTGATCATTAGGTAGCAGGTGAAGAAAAGGTTCCATCTTGTGAGAATAAGTCTTTCATAAATTTTACCTCCTAAATTGTTTTTTGCAGGGGGTTATATACATTGGAAACCTGTTCAACTCTGCAGACGATCTACAACACAGGCGTGAAAAATTCGCCAAATTTCCTACTTGGAGGAAGATGCAATGACGTTACCGAAACCTTTAGGTTTGCAAAGTATTTGAATATAAGCTATGTATGTGCACATTTTGTGCTATAACAGAACCAAATTAGCAATCAGATACCAAACAAATATAAACACATCGTAATCCCGTTTTCCCCCATGTATTTTCCTTTTCTCCCTAGCACCTATTCCCCACATGATATTTACTTCCGTTGGCATAATGAAATCTCGCCCATATCCTTAAAGGAGCCAAGTTGGCGCAACCAAGGCTGTTCTCCGAACCTTATCCCATTTGGATGAATGAAACGTGTCATGATGAATCTGTAAATGTTACTTCATTTCCTAAGATAAAAACATTAACCATTTTAAAGCAGAAAAATTAAATATTAGCCCAAAATGAAAATTGACTATCCGCCGAAAAGGAGTTGTGGCGCCCTCTATTTTTCAATATTGATACTAATCAAAAAAACACTAAAATAACAAAAGTGATATTCGGCAAATATTTATTCATAACATGATAAAGTATGCTATTTTTTAAAATTCATTCGAGTATGTATTCTATGTAGGAGCAGACCTTTTCAGTACGGTATTGCATTTTTTATGAGATAATAAAGGGCTAAATTTGCTTTATGTTGAACGAATAGGCAGTCTTTTGTCAACAAACTGCTTTTAACAAATTCTTTGAATCTTATTTTGAATTCGTACATAAGCCGTCCCTAATTTATAAAATTTGTATAACTTTAAATATTTATACAAATTTATATATGATATAAATATAATATTTGAGTGCAAAATTTTCTGATCATACATGAAAATGTGAATTAATTTATCTTAGAGGACATTTTTCTCGCGAAAGAAAACGAGCACGAACACATAGATAAAGTAATAATAATAGAGTAGTAATAAATTATTATTACTATTACTAAAGACGAAACCTATGAAACATTCTTATTAGACTTCTTATATTCACTATCGCATTGACATTTTTATTAGAGCAATGAGATGGCCCAAAATGTCAGCAAATAACATCGGCGTGTTTAAAACTAAACATATCATCCGGTGAATTTTCACTAAGCTCACTCACTTATTAGAGGTCACCTATTTTAACCTTCATGGTATCATCGATATGTTGCTAGAACCAAACCAACCCAGGAGATCAACCTTCTTGAAACCAGCAGATAAAGTAATACTACAGGCAAAAAGATTTAGAATGTGCAAAAATATAATGTCTCTCTCGTCTAAGAGATCACGTAATGAGAGCTTATGTTAATCTAATTATTATTATTTTTTTAATGTGTAGTAGTATTTCCCGTATGTAAAGATGTAATTTGTTGGACAATAAGAGTTTTTAAGTTGAAAAGGAAATGGTTGCAGTGTATGATTTCGAAAGAAAGCTTAAAAATCTTTTCGAAAGAAAGCTTTAAAAGTATGATCAGTCGTTTCTTTTCATATTAAAAAAGTGAAATCATAGTAAATCTTAATAGTGTTTTAAGTCAAGAAAACAAGATTTGAAATCTTAACATGTAAGGTCTGTTTGGATGTAGTAGTTTTTATTAAGCTATGCGATTATGCACTGTAATTTGTTTAACAACTACATTTGAAACATTGTGCTTATATATATGTATACAGTGGCTCACAAAAGTGTTTGTAAGCTTACGAGTTTCAGTGATATATTGCTTACTTCATTACTAAAAATTAATATTTTAGAATGAAAATTTATTATAATATCTATAAATGTCTCTTAACCAGGCTACGTTAATTATTTTATGAACATATCAAAGCTTTTTTATTTGGAAAAATCAATGGTAAAATCCTAGTATACGGTGCAGCCTTGGCGCAATTTTGAAAATTATCGCCAACACCAAAAATGACCCAAACAACGTCTATGTACTATACACTATATATATACACCCAAACAACATCTATGTATATACTATACACTATATACTAAGTATATACTATGTATAACTATATATATTCTTTGAATGACCCGTTTACTACTCATCGTATATGTCCCGTTTTTATTGCTCATCATAAAGTAGCCAAATCCCGTGTGCACCGGATACTAGGATTAAACCAAATCAATAATAAAAAAGTAACAGAAAAGTTACCTCATTAAAGTCTTTGTACGCTTTAAAGAAATCTGCATATATTAGTAAATATTGTTGTATTTCTGTCAATTAGTATTTTGTAGTATATCCTACAATATTTATGACAGCTTTTAAACGTCTGGGCATAGAGTTAACCAGTTATTTGTAATATTAGCCTCAGTGTTCCTCCATTCTTCCATCATTACTGTTTTTAATTTGTTTTTTATTTTAGTGTTTTGTCTTTGTACTCTAACCTGTAATTATCTGCAAATTATCTGCTGTTATGTTGGGTTTAATTCTGGTTATTGAAGTGTTGTTTTCAGAACTTTTGGACAATTATAGACACCCAAAAGGCAAACGTTGAAGGCTATGTGCTTAAGATCATTACCCTGATAAAAAAAAAAAAAAAAAAAAGTTGTATCTGAATTTTGGGGGGATAATTTTAAATCATGTTTTAAAATATTTAAATGAAGAGCATGGTTCATTGTGCCTTCAATAAATATTAAATTATTTAATCCTGATCAGAGAGGTAGCTAGAGATTTCAGCGCCGGAGGACAACTGAAGAACTTGTGCCCCCTCCTGTGTACCAAGAATGGAAAACATTTCATTCTGAAATTTTTTAATTACAATTTGGCACTCTCTCGATGCTGCGCCTGGGAACAGATGTCCCCCGTTTCCCTACCCTAGCTACGCCACTGATTCTGATGCTGACATGCACCCTCATACTAGAACACCTCCACCGCCATGTTTTACTGTTCAAACCAAGGTCTTGGTATTAAGCTCTTCATTTTTTTTTTTTCTCCATACAGTTATAGGCCCATAGGAACCAAAAATGTTAAATTTCTTTCATCTGCAAATGAGACATGATTCCAATATATTTCAGGCTTATTTACCATTGATTTTGCAAATGAATGAATAAGCTTTCTTTTTTTTGCACTTCCAAAAAATTTTCTTCAAGCAGAGCACCCATGTAATCCAGCTGATCTGAGCACTTGCTGAACAGTTTTATGAGAAACTGAAGTAGGAAGTTTTGTTGATAAATTCTGTGAAACTCTTCACAACCCTTGAACATGGATTTTTAACAGATTTTCTACCTCTAAATCTCTGATCATGTTGAGTCACGTTGAATTGTCTTTGTTAGGACTACCTTTTCTTACTTTATTTTGATTCCGATTTTCTTCTTTAGAGCATTGCTGTGCCTTAGAATCAGGTAAATATATCCCGAATGATTAGCGATATCCCGAATTGAATTTTCATCCTTATGATAAAAAATAATCAATTTTTGAATGCTCTTCATTACTTCCATACAAGTACGAGACATTTTTAAACATTAAATAAAATATTACGAAGTAAGCAAGCAAGCAAAAACTAAAGCCAAACAATTTTTTAAACGTCACCAAAGTACAAAAATAAGTTACATCTCTTTTTCTTTTAAGTTATGGGTTACAGTACCTTTTTCTGCAAATTCTTAACTTGTGCAAACAGGACTCGTTGGGACTTCGGCGATTCCAGATTATAAGTTTTTCCGGATTATAGGTCATCAGTTTAAATCTGGTAAGATGGCATGCAGAAATTATAAAATTAAAAATATGAAATTGTAATTTATGAAATAAAGAGCAATTATGATATAAATCAATTATCATCAATATTATCTATCAAAATTTACAAAAAAAGTTTAATATATATTTGTTTACTTTATTAAACATTTCTTTCAACGCGTGCATGCGTAAAGCATACATTACACATAGTCGAAATTAGAAAATTGCAACCAGAAAACTATTTGATGTGTATTCGTGATATTTATAATGACGAGGAATTTGATTTAAATCATATCAAAGACGGAGTACATCGAGATGAAATACTACATTTAGTAAGGAATTATAAGCCGAATAAAATAAAAACATCTGCCCTGAAGATAAGGATAGTGCTGATAGATGAACTTACTGATGCTGATAGATGATAGACCATTGCATGCTGCGACGTCCCCCCCCCCCCCGCAGAGCAGCATGAAATTGATAAACATATTTTGGAAAGATTAGAGAAACAAAGGATATGCCTTTATCCATTTTTTGCAGCAATTCCGCTTTTTGTTTGATGGACATCGAAACATGCTTTCACTTTGTAGATCCTTTGGCAGCTCCAGAATCGGAAATTCTTTTTGACATAATCTAAAGTTCAAGCTTACTTTTATCAAATTGCTCTAACAGTCTGCAAAAAATAATAAACCGGATCCAGTTAGAAGATTAAGGAACAATGCAATCTGCAACATTAACTGAAATAGATAATTAGATAATTTTAGCTTAGCTTATACCGTCTGTTATACATTAAACGTGCATGCGTAAATGTATTATGCACATGCGTAAACGTATTATGCGCATGTGTTTATGCATGAGCAGAAAGTTTGTAGCTTTAAGGTTCGGATTATATAGATCATTCCGGATTATGGACGTCCAGATTATAGATCATTCCGGATTATGGACGTCCGGATTAAAGACTTTTGACTGTATATAAATATACTGTTTTAATGCTTAAGATTAATAATTCATACTGTATCGTACCATTTCGTGCATTGATACAGAACATTAGAATTTTGGAACTTTTAGCTTAATAAAATTGATTGTAAATAGGTTCTTTTTAGGGGAAAACTATGCATTTAAGTAAATAAATTTTTCTCCGCATACATGCGTTTTGTTTAACAAAAGTAAGTTTATTTTCAATTGCAGCAAAGTGATATATATATATATATTTTTAATATAAGTAACATATTTTGCAAAAGCAGTTTTTTTTTTTTTTTTTTCTGTGCAGACAAATAATTTTTATTTGATTATTATTTTTTAAACACTTTGCACTATGTGAGTTTTATATTAATAGACCTTATTCTGTAAAAGTATTATAATTTAAAAATAAATATACTATACCTTATGTTCTTCATTATTTGCAAGTTTGTATCATATCATGCTATATACTGAAATGTATCAATGGATATGTGTATAATTGATATAATTTTTTTGCTGTTGTTAGGTAGTTGACATTTTTTGTGAAACTAATCTGCTGAAACATCATATTGTTTTACTTATTTTACCATCATATTGTGCTCTTTTTAACAACATATACCATATTGTTTTACTCATTTTGCTAGTTATCTGGTTTATTTGTATTTTATTGTGTATGACCTAATATTTTGGTAATTTTTAATTATTACAAACCCTCACCGAAAGTGTGAAATTCTTGCTGACTTTGGAGAGAAATGTTTGTTTGTGTACTTAATGCCAAAAGAAATACAAATCAGAAGAATGACTGCTGAATTTCTGAAGGGCAAATTCACATGTATGCAAACATAATGTGCTATGCACATACTTGGATTGTCACATAAACACTTTTTGCCATCATCGAGAGTTGCACCTCATAAATACTTTAACAACATGGTGTGTTGCTTTATCATTACATTTTGGCATGTGTGTGTTGGGGGGAAGGTAATCAGAAAGTACTTTTTTTGTGTGCCAGACACTAGCATATCTTTAAATGTTAAAAAGTATTAAAAAATTGAAAAACACAAATGATATGAAACTTTTGCTCATTATAGTATTTAAAATCATAGATATTAACTGATTATTTTTAATTAAATTAATGGCTAATCTTTGGAATATGGTAACAGGTAGTTTGGCGACATTTTGGTAAGGCGATAAAGGTTACTAGCTAGGACTTTAGCAGTGTACATGGATAAAGTCGAGTGTGCGCAATGCCATTTTGTGCAATTGTGGGATGTTTTTTTAAGTGAAAATATGTCAATGTGTACATGGATACCATGTATGTGGAATTCTTAAAAATTTGTGGCAAGCAATTTGCGATTCTGCACTTTCTCCCAATTTCGCACCTAATCTTCGTCATGATTAAGCACTTATGTTCCATAAAAGTTCTAGCATAAGCGTAATTCGGCTAGCAGATTGTTGGAAAAAAATGTTGAGTTAAAAAAAAAAAAAAAAAAAGGCTTTACTTCGTGAAAACAGAATGGCGTCCAAACAAAAACTAGCAGGTTACTGTAGCAGCGTTGGTTGCCAAATTTTTGCCAAAAAATCGCCAAGTTACCATAATCCAAAGATTAACCAAATTGGCAATAAAGATGCACAAAAGATATTTAGTAAATTTTTTTTTGCTCTATTTTTCCTCTATGACATAGAACATCATAATATGTATTGCTAGATGTAGTTTATCTGTGTGTGATATTTTGATCCATCTTAGGTTGAGGATACAGTTCAAAGTTTTTGGATTAGTGGAGGCTTAATTTTTCAGAAGCCTAATTTGTAAATTGTTCAGTGTAGCTTCATAACAAAACTGATATATATATAATTATTATATGTATGTATGTGTGTGCATGTACATATATGCAGTAATATACAATATTAATATAGTATTATTTTAGAAATGAGAAACATCATGCAGCATTATTTATTTGGATATAAATTATAAGAACACTAATATAAAAATAAACTGAAATAACACTTTTTAAATTAAAAAAAGGGGGAAAGGGGAAAAAAAAGGTTCTTTCTAATTTAACTCGATTGAAACACAACAGGCTACTGCCGACCAATTTTTTCAACAAGATGCAAAAGATAGCAGTTATTTTCAGAAATGGGGCACACTAAGACTTGAATAAATTAGACACCAGTTAACAAAATTAAAAATGCAAGTGACATCCATAATAAAATAACTACTTTTTTGGGGGGGTGTACTGTTTTCTCCATGATCACAACAATTTGTTTTAGCATCAAGAGACATCAAAGAATTGCAAAAACAGCATTTTGCACAGCCAACACTGAGTGTGCTAGTTTTCTCTACATGTACGCAGGGATTTTTTTTTTGTTTTGATTTGTTGTGAAATGCACACTGTCATGCAGGTTTTGTATATTGCAGTTTATGTAAGTCTCATTTAGTAAACTTTAACGAAACTTATTATACTTTCATTAGCTTATTATGAAAAATTAATAACCAAGCTTTATTTTAGATATGATGAAATTACTGTTTATTTTTTCTTAAATTTTTGTCTGAACCAAAAATGAAATCTGACAATAGTAGTTGTGACTGTAGAATATCAAACTACTGTGACTATTGAGTACAGTCAAAAGTCGTTAATCTAGACTTGTCGGGACTTCGGCGATTCCGGATTATTGATTTTTCTGGATTATAGATCATCAGTTTAAATCTGGTAAGATGGCATGCAGAAATTATAAAATTAAAAATATGAAACCATAATTTATGAAATAAAGAAAAATTATAATCTAAAGGGCATCAAAATTTACAAAAAAAAAAAAAAAAAAAAAAAGCTTAATATTTATTTGTTTACTTTATTAAACATTTCTTTCAATGTAAGTTGTTTGTTTCGATTTATGTGATAATACTTTCTCTTTAATTCTATAAACAGACATAATTTCTTGTTCAGTTACAAAGTTCCGCTGTTCAAGTCCTATAATTGCTGTGTCGAGAATACCGACTAATTTGTCAATGGAAATTTTTTCGTTTTCAATAACCTCTGTGTCACTTTCTTCACTATCGGAAGCGAATTATATTTGATTTAAATCATATCAAAGATGGAGTACATTGAGATGAAATACTACATTTAGTAAGGAATTATAAGCCAAATAAAATAAAAACATCTGCCCTGAAGATAAGGATAGTGCTGACAGATCAACTTCCAATTCATTGTGTGCCTTGGCGCCCCACCCCGCCGCAGAGCAGCGTGAAATTGATAAACAGATTTCAGAATGGTTAGAGAAACGAAGGATATGCCTTTGTCCATTTTTTGCAGCAATTCCACTTTTTGTTTAATGGACTTCGAAACATACTTTCGCTTTGTAGATCCTTTACATATTAGTAAATATATATCGGAAATTCTATTTGATATAATCGAAAGTTCAAGCTTACTTTTATAAAATTGCTCTAACAGTCTGCAAAAAATAATAAGCCGGATCCAATTCGAAGATTAAGGAACAACGCAATCTGCAACATTAACTGAATTAGATAATTTTAGCTTAGCTTATACCGTCTGTTATACTTTAAACGTGCATGTGTAAACATATTATGCGCACACACATATTCGCAGCAGTAAAGCAGTATGCGTCAACGCGACGCATGAGCAGAAAGTTTGTAGCTTTGAGGGTCCAGATTATAGATTATTCCGAATTATGGGTGTCCGAATTAACGACTTTTGACTTTACTTGGTAAGCGAATCCAAACTGTAAAGTGGGATTTTGTTTTGTAAACTGTTTTAAAATGTGTGATGAGTTGAAACATTAACTTGTATCTAGAAATTTCAAGATGTGTAATACATATGAAATGTCAAGTTCTGGAAAATAAGTTTATTATTCATGTCTGCATGTGTGAAAAAAATTACTTATCATAAAGGGGGGAATGATAATTTTTATAATTGCTTATACACATTATAGTGCATATTTTGTACATAAATAAGATTTTCGTACTATTTTGACAATAAAAAAATAAACATTTGTGGGACCAATATTTTGGAGTTTCTTGTACTGCTAAGTGGTTATAAAAAAATCAGAGACTTGCATGGATTTGGGCATCAGAGCACAATTTTTGATCCATCAAATTTGATCAGCTTTATGGAATGCAAAATTTTGTGTTCACTACTGTTAAGCAAAATGCTGTTTTTCTTCAGCCAGCAAACTCCACAGTCCTATTTCACTTTCTCCGAAGGTAAAAAAATGCATTCAATGCAGTATAAACAAACACTAATGGCCGTCAAATTTGAAGTCATTGCCACAAATATACGAGGGTTGGAACTTTAATAGTGGCAACACAGCTGAAAAAATGCTACACAACAAAAACCAAAGAATATCGCGTATACAAAGAATATATATTGTTAAGAAGGAAAGCTTCGCAGCAGCAGGAGTGGCTCCCTCCGAACGAAAAGGGACACAACTGCGCATGCGTGAAATATCTGTCACCAAAAAGCGCCAAAGCTCGAAGCTGATGAACAGGTTCGACGGTCACGTTTATCAAGAGTTTAAAGCTTTGTGACTCCATTTTTTTCCCCTACATATTGACAGGTATAAAATCAGACATCAAACTGCGATATGGATAATACAAGTTCAACTCGTAAAGCAAAAAAGCACGAAAATTCGAGTTTAAATTATTGCGAAAAGTCAAAGAACGATTCATCTTAACCCGTCTTCCTCAATTTCCTGTACACGTGGCGGAGGTGGAAAATCTCGGCCAGGTACAACACAAAGGGGGGAATTCTCACCAACAGGTTCCATCGCCAAATCCCTTGGCGAATTGTCCCTCTTCTTTCTAGTGGCACAGAAGACAAACTGGTTTACATTACGTCTATGGAGCCTTTCCTTCTTTTCATAGACTTTCTTTGGCGTGTACCACACGTGAGCTACATACCTACCTTACCTCTCAGCAAAAAGACTCATCCTGCCTAAGCTTGCAGTCTAAAGTAAGTGTTGTCAGGATGTTTTCAAAACAAGAACAATGATGTTAGATAAAAATTGAATGTGCCAGAGGTTGTACAGCACGGCAGTGTCATCAAGGGCTTCAAGAGGCTTGCGGGGAATCTGCATTGCCTTACAGAACCGTAGCAAGATGGATGAAAGCATTCAATGAAGGATGCCAAAACGTGGCAGACTGCGGCCAGGTCGTCCGAGTGTCAGCGATCCAGACATGCAAGCTGTTGCCGCACTAATGGACAGTGATCACCGCCAAACGATTCGTCAGCAGGCCGGACAAACAGGATTAGCGCATACGACTGTGCTGCACATTCTGAAGGAACGCCTGTCCATGAGAAAAATTGCTTCACGATGGGTTCCACATCAATTGGCGGAAATGCAGAAATGTCTACGATGCGATGCTGCCCGAACCCACCTGGAGCTCACTGAGCGCAAAGGAGATGCTTTTTTACGGTGTATCATTACACTGGATAAGACTTGAGACCGATCGTACCAGCCAGAACTGAAACGGCAATCAAACGAATGACGTCATCACAGGGCACCACAACGTTCGAAATTTCGTCAAAACCCCAGCAATGTGAAAGTTATGGTGATTCTCGTGTACGACTGTGATGGTGTCATCCTAACGCATACCGTTTCCCCACATCAGACCATCACTGCGCAGTATTACTGCTCATTTTTGGAGCACAATCTCCGACCAGCTTTGAGAGAGAATTGGCGACACTTTCTGCAGAACGCTCCTCGCATTTTGCATGACAATGCTCGGCCGCATGCAGCGCAAGCTGTGACTGATTTGTTCAAGCGATGGGGCTGGGAAGTGCTTTACCATCCACCATACTCCCCAGATCTAAGCCCTTGTGACTATGACTTAATTCTTAAGATGAAGGAACCACTTTGTGGCACTCACTTCCAAACTGTTCCTGAGATTCTTGCAGCAGTAGACCGGTCCATTCAAGCTATCAACAAAACAGGCGCTGCTACAGGTATTCTGCGACTTCCACATTGTTGGAAACGGGTTGTACACAATGCTGGCAACTATATTGAAAGACTGTAAAACATGGTGACATGAATCACTTTTGTATTCCTTGTAAATAAATAGTTGCTACTATTAAAGTTCCAATCCTCGTATTTTGGGTATGCAACAAGTATCCTATTTTGGTGGCATATTACGTTGCCTTGTGAATGCTTTTCAGGAAGACGGGTGGATGATTGGAAAGTACTGAGAAAATATTTTCTTAAATCTAGTTAGCTCCTATTTCTTATATCTTAGTTAGTTATAAATATTTTCTTATATCTAGTTAGTGAAATAATCTACATTGAAGGTGGCTGGTTGGTTATGGAAATGATGCTCTCTTTGCATTGATCACTGAGAGTAGCTACAGATGCGTGAGTGTCATCGTGACTTTGTTGTGAATGATATCTTATAAATATATTACCTACAAGCATTTTGTAATGCCTGTAGGGTACATTCTGATTATCCACATCTTCCCTAAAAAGAATTCACGACGCAGTGCTCTATGTCACCAAAATAAGCAGGCCATGATGTTGCCGAAATACATTTATGTAGCAACCCAGGTATTCATGTGCACAGCAGATAGTGCTCTTTTCCACTTTCAAATTAGATTGTCATCAGTGTTTGTTTTTGTTGCACTAAATGCAATTTTCTTTCTTGCTAAGAATCATAATAGGACTGTGGAGTTTGCTGCCTCGTGAAAAAAAAAAGCATTACAGTCCTTCAGAAATATGGCATTTTGCTGAACAGTAAAGAATGCAGATATTCACATTCTATGAAATTGCATTTTGTAAACAACCAAATTTAAAAAAAATTAAAACAGATCACTGCTTACATGGGAAAACAGCAGCAAGCACAATGCTAAATTTGTGCAATTTTCTGATTTTTTTTGGGGGGGGGCTAAAAGAGATTGCTGTGTACATAGAGAAAACATTGCCTTCCCCCCAAAAATGTTTTATTATGGGTGTTTCTTGCATTTTTAATTTTGTTAATTAGTTGCCATTTTATGTAATTCTTAGTGAATCACCATTTTTTAAAATGGCTGTTTCAGGAGAGGTGTGCGGATACTCAGAAAGTGACACCATTTGGAGTTAGCTATTCAGTTGGCATAATATTTAATTCAGAATTTTGAAATGGCACCATGTAAGGTCACGTTTAATACCTTTTTTTATCATATTTAAAAAGAAAACTTGTTGATATCAATGTTATCTCTCCCAGTTGAACACATTTTCAGTGCTTGCTGTAATAATAATAATCAACTCAAAACTTTATTTGTGAGTATTACAGCTTTTATCTGCTTACACAATTGCAAATTTATGCAAGTCATTATGCAAGATGGGGGATATTACATAAATATCACATTTATAAAAACTGGAGAAGGATTTGAATGGGGGAAAATTTTAATATAAATGCTTTATAAAATATAGAAAATTCGGATTTTAATATAGCTGATGAGCAAAAAATATTTGTTTTTGTTATCAACATATGCAGCTGAAAATCTTTTATACTTTGATCGATGTCAACATTTGTATCTTACACCTGGTAAATTGCCTTTTCTTTTGATTATTGTATGTTATTTAGCATAAAAAAATTTCAAATTGTTAGATTTTTGTTTTTCATAATTAATTTATATATTTTGTTTTCTAATTATATATTTAGAGCATAACTTGTAACAAATTATGAATCATATAGTTAAAATCTAACTAATTATGTATTTTGTTATATATAGAGTTAGTTCCTAAAAGTGAACTCCTGAAAGACTTGGAACATGGGAAATCAACTAACTGGCATTGTTCCTTCCCAAATTTTTCCTGTAGAATATTACCTTGCTGATCTATCTGACTACACATTTGATCTTAAGTAAGTTTTTCTGCTAATGTTTGATAATGAATGTATATACTGATAATAATATATGTATTTGGATAATGATTAAGAATGAACTTATCTATTGAATAAATTATGTGAACAGTTAGTTATTTTTTAAGTACAGCCAATTAATTTAAATTTTTAGTGAGTGTTCTTCAGAAATTATACAAAAGCAGACTTTTTATTATTGGAATAGGTAGGAATTATCCTTAAAGAATAATGCAGAACATCTTTAAAATTCTGTTAAAACTTTCTTTATATTTTATGCCAGGATTATCTGCATTATATACATATTAGGATATATTGTGGTATTATACTTAAAACATTATGTTGCATTATTAAAAGGCTTAAGCATTTTCACAGTATGTGTATTTGTACATCTTAACTAATATCACATTTGTTGGGGAAAATAAGGAAAACTGTTGATTTGGGTTTAGAAATTTATTTAAGAAAATGTGTGTACATTCTTTTTTCCAAAAGATTTTTAGGAGAGTACAATTATAAATTTTTCTTTAAAATCTGTAAAGTTGATAAATTTATGTCAGTAAGTGTAGCAACAGCAAACATACTACAATAAGTGTATTTTGTTATTTTGTATTTTGTATTCTGTCTTGTGTTTGATAGCAGTTAACAAATGAGTTTTATTTCTTAAAATCTGTGTGCTCTGTATTTTGAGGTACATTCGTAAATTTTGGATATCTGGCCATAAATGTCAATAGTACATTGATAGAAAGTGTAATATATAAAATATCAGATATATTCACAATATTAAAAATTAACTTGTAATTCACCTTTATTGTCTTTAAAGATGGACCTTCTCATTTCAATCGAAATAGCAAAATTGAGTCTCTCTTTCTGTATCACCAGTATGTTAAACTAGATATTCTAAATTAAATAATCCATAGATTGAAGTGGCCACATAAAGACAAAAGCTATAATGTATTTAAACATAGCCTCAGCTAATAAGTTACAAAATCAAGCTTAGCTCTGAGTAGATATTTTTCCGCAGTCTACACATGTGGTTATTTTTTCATCTTCATGTTTTCAAAAGTCTAAAGTTAATGGAAATTCTTACAAGAAAGTTATGATGTAGTATAACTTCTCACCAATATTAATTCCATGGCAAGTTTTCAACAACTGTGTATTTTCTAAAACACAGTTTTGAAAGTTAATTGTGCAATATTGTATTCATTATTACCTAAGCATTTTTCTAAGAAATTTTGTCAGCTTTCTTCAAAACTTTTAACGATGGTTCTGTCTTGTGTAACTAAAAACTCATACAGCAATCATTCTTGTGAGTTCAGTCATAAGATTCTGAGTACTATGGGAAATGGATGTAGCATTATTTCATGAAGCAGGTTTCCTTATGATGGAAGATGTAAAGACAAATGTAGAAGTATAAACACAGGAAGACAAACGTGACTTTGTGGAAGACATATGTAGCTGATATACAGACAAAACATTTATTATAATGTACCACAAAGCACACAATTATAAATATGTAACATGAGTTACAGTTGTATTTGAGACCCATACAAACACATCTGTATCTCCATTTTCATCTACTCCATTTGGTCAAGGCTTCACCAAAATATTTCATGTCAAGTCATTGAGTACACGCATATGCAACTAATAAACCACAAATGAGGTGCAACTGTGCCAATGTATAACAAGTTCATTCCAACATTCTTGTCTAAAAGGTGACATTAAGCAATTACACTATTAAAGCAATATGTAAGATGAATGTAATGTTATAAAAGTAACATCAAAACTGCCATATAATTCCCCTACTTGTTGTTACAAAAGTTATATTTCGTGAGCAATGTCAGGGCATATCAGTTATCTCTCATTAGCAGAGTCTAATCTGTCAGAATTGAGATTCTTAGAAAATTTTAGGGAATATTAGTAAGTGGTTCTGCAGTTTCTCTGGTTTTATTTTCTTTCATGATAAATCACATGAACTAAAATTGTAGCAAAATACTAGATGATCATGTCTAATTTATTCAAGAAATAGCTTTAAAGACAGAGCAAGAAGGATAGAATGCTATGAAACTTTTAATTAAACAGAATACGCTGGTAACACAAATTATTCCAATTATTAGATAAAAGAGACCTTAGCCTATTTCAGATAAAAAATTTTCAGTCATGTTTTTGGTCAAATTTCATGAAATGATATAGTACTGTTTTCTTTGATACTTTAGGCAACGTAAGGACAAAAAGAACAAAGACCTTAAAAATTATTTGTTTAACTTCATCTCAGTTTGAATCAAAGGCGTTAAGAAATGATAACTGGAGATTTGGAGCCTTCCTCAAATTGTCGCCAAGCAGGGAGATTTAGCATTTTGATTGATAAGCATGATGTCATAACACACTTGTAACATCTGCACTTTCGTTTGGTGAAACCACAGGTAAACTATGACAATGCAACAAGTGCATATCCTTCCAGAAAGGAATGTGGTTCAAGAGCTGCAGAATCACATTTGTGATTGTGCTGTAATTTAGTGACAGCTGGTTGAATTACCATTTTTTGACTAAAGAAAAGAAAACAACTGGATATGGCCAGCATAACAGTAATAGATTGGAACGGTTGCCTGCGGAATACTTTTACTTATAGTGTTCTAAACAAAGTTTTTGGTGAACTCAGAGCGCCTAACAAAACAGCAGAAATCAACAGAACTTTTTATGAAGTATGAAAATGAAAGGGTTGAATACTTCTGTAGTGGGTGTTTGTTGGATTGGCTTTCGTTTGATGTAACCACAGGTAAACTATGACAATGCAGCACAAAAAATTGCAACAAGAGCATATCCTTCCAGAAAGAAATATGTTTCGAGAGCTGTAGAATCACATTTGTGACTATGCTGTAATTCATTTACAGCTGCTTGAATTACCATTTTTTGACTAGGGAAAAAAACAACTGGATATGGCCAACATAACAGTAATAAATTGGAATAGTTACCTGTGGAAAGTTTTTATTCATAGCATTCTAAACAGAGCTTTTAGTGAGCTCGGAGGGCCTAACAAAATAGCAGAAATCAACAGAAACCTTTCTGTGAAATACAAAAATGAAGGGGGTTGAATACTTCTATAGTGGCTTTTTGTTGGATTGCACAGAGAGACTGACAAATGTTTTATCGTAAAAGTTGTAGGCAGAAATACGGCTCACAATTTCTCAGGAACAATTGGTGCAAATTTGTCAGGATCCTTGCTATCTTTCATGGCCAGTGGTAGCCAACTTTCATGGCCGATGGTATAATATGTAAATACCATATTTTTTTAAATAAGCTTGTTATGTAAAAATACTATAGCTATAAACATTCATATCTCATTTCCGATTTGAACATGAACCTATTGATATTATTAAACTGTTTCTTTTGGATCACTCTATCATTTGTAGCAGCTAATTTTAAGTATAAAAATATAAAAGTATGTATTATTGTTATTAACTTCATAATGTGCATGTGTTATACATGAAAATTAAAAAGAAAATTAACCGAATACAAATTATTTTGAATTTTCTCTTTGGCATCTTTCTTATTGCTTTATTGCAGCATGGGCATTTATTTCATCATAAAATCTCAGGTGGTGTACTGTTTTATTGATGGCATTTTAATATCTATATGAGAAATCTTTCAAGTATTTTATGTACATTAAGTGTGACTTTTATGATTAATGTTTTTAATTACATTAAATATTCATTTATCCACTTATATTGAGCTTTTCTATTTGTAAGTGCATAATTATTACCGTATTTGCTCTGGATGGTGTTTGATTTTTACTATGTTAGAAATAACTGTTACATTAGTTAATATTTTAATGCTGTGTGAAACCTTCATTTTAGAACATTGAAATTATTCTCCTTATCCATGCAAAGTTTTTTTTTTTTTTTTTTAATGAATTAAATTCAAGAGAAGAAATATAAAACTCATGAAACTCACAGTTTTGAAATTTTCTTCCACGTATTATTTGTTTCATATGTTAATGAGTTATACAAATTTTAATTTGCCTATTTATTTCCTTTTTCAGTTTAGGTAGTACCCGCTTTTTTAAAGTTGCTAGAGCTAAGCATAAGTAAGTATATTTCATTGACTATTGACTATCATTTTATATAAAGTATATGATTAAAACAAAATTAAATCTCAGATATAAAGTAGAACCCCAGTTATCTAAGTTTTGATTAACTAAGGTTCCATGTTATCAGAGCTTAGCATAATAAATAAAAATGCCATTAAAAGCCATTAAAATAGCTTTTCTAAAAAAAATAAACAATCTGTAAAAATGTTCCAATGTTTATGCAATACAATGGCAAGAAAATAAGGCAGCATAATGAACCAGAAGGCTGTTACTGATTTTTTTAATGTGTGATATGTATCATACAGCACCTCATTTGTATTATACATAAGTTTATAGTCCAAATGAAATATAGTACTATGTATATATATGTATATTCAAACATGCATGGAATTTAAATATTAGCAATCATAATGTGAAGATTGAAGACAAGAACTATTATCTAAAACAGGGTTACCACGCTACCTGAAAAACCGGAAAACGTCAGGAAATTCGAAAATTGACTTAAAATCTCAGGGAATTTAAATATTTTAGTCAAAATCCAGAAAAGTTAGGAAATTTCATATGGCAATCCTCGAAAAAAGCGATTTTTACGCCAACATTGGAAGTGATCACTTTCTTGGTGAATTATGTATCATGTGAGCATCATTTGAGCAGCTGGCGTAGAGCTAGTTTTCGCAGCTCCAATGAGACTGTCTTTTAGAAAGTAAAGCAAGTTTCCAGTGACTTTGGTTTTCAGTAACCTCAAGAATCAGGAGATTTGCGTGCATGTGCAGTGCATGTCGAATGAAGGAAAATACTTTGCCTTTCCTGAATAAAGCAAAATCAGTTTAATTCTAGCATATGGTATACATAGGATTTGGTGACATTATAATGAGTAGTAAACAAGTCAATTTTGTGTTGGCAGCAGTTTTCAAAATTGTGCCAAGGTCGTACTGTATATTATTATTTTATTACAAAATCTTTTAAACCTTTTTTTTCTTATTAATAAATGCCTTATTTATCATTTTGCAGTAAAATAAAAAAAATAGTAATCAGTCACCTAGGCTAACCATTTAATATATTTGCCAAAATATCGTTGGTTATTATAATTTAGGTTTTAATCTTTAAGTAATTAACTTTAATGTTGTTCGTATCATTTAATGTGGCTTCTTCCTTTAAATTTATTATTAGTTAATAATACTTTCAAATTTCAGGCAGTTTTCTTTGTCATACACCATAAACTAATTCTAGCAGTATGATGACATATCATCACAAAATTTAATGCACATATTTTTTGCTTATGTTTGCTGCTAAATAAATATAAAATACCTGAATTTATTTAAAAATATCATTAAATAGATTTCTTTCTTTCGTTTAGCTGCAAAATGTTTGCATAAAAAGACTAAATCCAGATTTTATTTTTTAAATTATATGTTATTTATAAATTTTTTAAATCCAGATTGGGCAGATTGTAATCTCAGTCTTCAGTGAAGAAAATAACTCCTATTATAGTGATAATAGTAATGCTTTGGGGATAAGGCATATGCAATTAGCAAACTAGCAGAACATGCTCTATCTTACAATCTAAAAAACCTCAGTATAAATATCACAAACTTTAGTTGCATTCTGTCAGGAAAACAGAAAGGAAAAGATACAAAATGTTAAATAACTGGTTAATTAACATAAAGGAACCTCACAGCTTGACTATCAAATATTCAACTAAGCAGAAAGCTCAAGTAACTAGAATAATTTAGACTTTTAGAAATTTTCTTTCCTCCAAAATTAAATAAATGTGAGATTTATAACACCATTATAGAGCTTGTTATATTATTAGTACATATATGTTTTTCCCAAACAGCCCCAAAAATGGATAAATGTGATGTCAGAACACGGTCATCATTTCTTCTTGGTTTTATGTAAACCCAATTAATTTTCAATAAGCTAGTTTAAATTTTGTAAAGAAGGAAGTTCCGCTTTTTTCATTGCATTTTGGAAAAAAATATTAATATTTGGGGCCTGCTGTATGGGATAGCATGCAATAGGATAGTTTCTAATTTACAAGATCCTGGCCTCAAGAAAGGTACGATGTGCAACTTGATTTAAAAACATACAAACAGTGGCAATGCAACCTGAAAAACTGCATTTAAGTTTTTATATGCTATATCTGTAATTTACATCCATTTAAGTAAAGAATGATCAGTTCCATTAAACTTTTGCTTGAATGGCTGGCACATATTTGGCCACATCACTGCTGCCTTTCATGTTCAGCACAATTTTGTAATTGGATAAGATGATGCACTTTCATATTCAAGGCCTGCAAATAGTTGGCTTTTATGTCTGAAATGCATTTCACTCCCCCGAAAGCTTATATAATTTTAAATGTAGACTTTTGATATTTGAATTGGTTATAAAAAAAAAGATGACAGTTTTTTTTTTTATAATTTTAAACCAGAAATCTCTTTTATTCGTTTGACTTTTATAGCAAGAATTCCAATTTTCATACAATCAAGGATCGAGAATTGTCGCTTATCTGGAATTCGGCATTTAGTGAGCTTTCCAGATAGTAGATCTTTTACTACAATCACAAAATAAAATTTTTCCTTTAAATGTCTAGAAATTCTATTTTTCTTTTTAAATCTGTACAAAACATACTTTTATTTATTTGTTTATTTAATTCATTTCAGAGAAGGATTAACAGTTGTAAAAGTGTTTGCGATACGAGATCCTTCACTGCCATTAAAAGCTCACCGCGATAGACTGGATGGTAATAATTTTGATTTTGTAAACACATTGTTGAAACCAAAGGTGGATTTATGAGCTTTGACAAATCTCAATTTTGAGGGCCTCCAAATCATTAATTTTTCAGAAAAATAGTCAATATACCCTTTATCTCAGTTTAAGGAACTCCCAAAAATTCTTATGAGCCTTCATATAATAAATTTGCCTTTGGTTGATACAGGAAAAAAAAATTAGATATAAAAATATATGGTTTTTGAATAATTTATGTATTTATTTTTATTTTATTTTTCAGAGATAAAAAAGTTGCTTGAAAAAGTTCCTAATACTGTGCCGTTTCAAAAATGTATGGTATGTAGATAAATGACCTAGAAATAAATTGTTATTATAAATTAATGTTTTCTTTTTCAGATTTACTGTTCAGTTAATATGTAAGTAATAAAAATCAATTTTTAATCAAGTTGCTTCATCATAATAAATATTTATACTTGGAAAGGGTAAGCTGACTAATTTTGGTACTTTTCTGTTAACAGTGATGCTATTTAGTGGCAAACATAAAGAATGGCACAAAATCTAAATAGATGGTGGTAACCCTGATGACATTTTAAGTCTCATAAAATTATCACTGTTGGCAATTACCACTTAAAAAAGACATCCAAATGTTTACTCTCAATCATAGAATTACTCCAGTTCTGCTGTGTGTTATTATAGACCTTAAGTAGAGTATATTTGCAAGAGAAGGACCTTAAGTAAAGTATATCTGTGAGAAATACTAGTATTTATGTTAGGTGTTACCTTTATTTAATTCAAGTTCATATTATTATGTTAGCCTTCATTTGTTCAAGTTTCTGATAACAGATTAGTATCATTGGTAGCATGTTGCAGATGAAGTCTTCAGCTTGAATTTTGATACTCTTTTTTTTTTCCACTTTTTCAATATGTGTTATTAATTCTTTTTTTTTTTTTTTTTTTAATTATTGATGAAAAGTGTCTTTAAGACAATCCATGCTGTTTTTTCAACTCAATATTGAATTGTGCCATTCTTACATTTAATTGTGCTTGACATCTTGTTATTTTTACATCTTTTTTGCTATATGTCTGATTTCTTCCCTCCCCCTCTTAATCTTTGAGCATTTATATCTGGACTTCATGAACATTCTTCCTCATTCCTTACTTTTGTCCTGTGATAAATATTGAAGCTTTTGATAATTTACAAAGATATTTCATTATTTTTTGGCTGAAATAATAAATGGTACATTACATTGATAAAAGTTTACATTCATAAACTTATTACGTTGGTAAATAAGTTATAATAAATTACCATGCATTCAACATGCCTGTTGCTCAATTGCTTATGTTTTATTTTTATTTATTTATTAAATATTTTATAACATTTTCTATCAGTTTTAAATTGTTTTAAGAAAAAATACATTAAATTAGAATAATATATTTGAATTCCCTCAAGATTTTGTGTTATATTTTTTCATTATCCCTCTTGAAAATGCTTCTTTTAAATCAGTTTAACCCCCTGCAATAAATAAATTAATGCTTTGACAGTAATACAAGTAAGAAAATTTTACCAGTAGCGAAATTTGATGTATAAAGTTTCCTTTCATGTGCAAAAAAAAAAAATATGTTATCAACTGTGTTAATGAATGGAATAAATGGGAAAGTTTAGGTATTATATTGTTAGGAATTTTGTGCATATATAAATAATTTTAATCAAATTATATGGGAAATTGTTATACTTTTTCTGTATAATGTAACATAAAAGTATTAAGAGGTGTTGCTTTGTCAGAAAAATGATAATACAGAGGCAAGTCAATTTAACATAGAGTAAATGTCTTGGTTTTGGCAAGAAATCTCCCAAAGTTGCTAAACTTGCCAACATTTTGGTCCGGTCATTATATCACCCTAAAGTGTATTATGATTGAATAACTGTAAATGATTCCATATGTAGCTGTAACTGTACCCGCCCTCATATGCCTCCTAGTAATTTCAAGAAGTACTAGAGATTTCTTGGCAGCCAGGTAAAAACTGTATAGGACTGGAGAGAGCATCTGCTCTCTCCAGTCCTATACAGTTCGTGAGTTGTTAAGAGTTGTTAGTTTTGAATCGACTACGAAGTATGGAGATTTCTCCATGTTAGTTAAGCCTTTTAGATGCACTTTCCATTGTGTCGTGTTCAACGTTCTTAGTAGTTTGAAGTGTAATTACTGATTGTACTCTCTGATACTTTTAAGAGCTTTACAAGTATTTTTGTGATAAGGTTCAGAACTGTGAAGTGTTTCTTTTGGTAAAGTAAAATTTTATCAATCTTCCATTAATTCTGTATGCATTCAATTTATTACAAACCTGTATGCATACAACAATATAGATGTTACTCATAAGTTTTGATCCCTTCTTTATTTATGTAGCTCTTGCCTATTATTATTATTGTCATCATCGATATCATTATTATTATTACTTTCTGTTATGTGTATACTCAGGAACTGCACTTGCATGCTTACAATTTTCTTTATTCGGAATAAATGTGTGAACCAAGGTAGTGCGCTCCCAATGGGAATAATATGTATTTACCCATAACAAGTATCACGGACATTAAAAAAGAAACAGGTATAACTCTTTCGCATCGAAGTCGCCCGTAACGCCCGTTCATTCAGGCAACAGCAAACTGCCCCAACACCTCGTTTATTTTCTACCTAGTGCTTTCCCCCTCCACGTTAGTGTATGGCTCATTGGTTTCGCGAGTTGTTAAGAGACATGTCAATCATTCTTTTGAAGCAACTAAAGGAGACATACGGAAAGCTATTAACGTTCGCAGGTGCAATCTGGCTCTAAGGTGAAACTGCACACAATGGATGAAACCGCTGAAAAACCCCCAAGAGAGAAACAGTAATTTCACTTAAGTAGGTTATTGTTAATGCTGTAGCTATCTACCAGGCAGGGGAAAAGGAAAACTATTCCAAGACAAATTCGTAAACACAGGCATTTTCGATGTTTGTTGAAAACAGATTTGGTCATCTCTCGATGCGAAAGAGTTGGAATTGTGAGAAAAATCTACCTGCTAAATGAGAAACTGATGTATTCCGTAGTATATTTTGATGACTTTTATGATATAAGTACCATATTCTTTAAAATAAAAAAAATATCATGATGTGTGTCACTGTGAGATATTTAAGTACCGAATAAACTTATTTTTCTTAAAGGTTATTTTTTATCGACGGACCAGCTTCACTGCTTCGTTTTTAATTATTTTATTTAGAAAAACATCATATACAAATATTTACAGTGAAGCAAAATACAATTTAATTGTGAGCTTCGGTTACAAGTAATTGCTCACGTCAGACTGGTTAGATTTCTTCTTCAAGTCTGTTGCCTCAATCATAGGAGGCGATAATTTGGCGAGATTCGTTGGCGTAAAATGCGCCAACATCCCGCCCGGCCTTGCTATGTTCACATGCAAGAACTTAACATAAATTTAATTATGAAATACCAGTATTAAAGTTTCAGTTATTCATGTAAACAAGTATAAAATATGTATAGAAAAATATAAAATAAGTGAACAAAACATGAATACAAAATTATTGAGAAAAATAATTTTCAATATAATTACTAACAACTGAGTAACATAATTCACAACTTGCTAAACTTCAATAGGCAATACAGCTATTTTATTAATTGTCCTTTTAAAGTCCCCTGTTTTGGTACGAACTTTTACAACATGGACTTTTCCATCAGAACCGTGGTACAATGATGTTATTCGCCCTAAAAGCCAATTGTTAATTGGCAGAAAATCTTCTTTAATCAAAACCATTTGGCCGATCATCAGATCATTTTTTTCAACCATCCATTTTGATCTAGACTGTAAAGTATTCAAGTAATCAGACTTCCATCTTTTCCAAATAAGTTGTATAGTTTTTGTAGTTTTTTGCCAACGACTTAAGCGGTTTTCCTTTAAATCCGTTAAAAATATCTCAGAAATTGCTGTTATAGGTCGCCCTATCAAGAAATGACCTGGCGTCAGAACTTCGAAACTTTCTGAATCACTAGAAAGAGGAGTAAGCGGTCTCGAATTTAATATTCCTTCTATCTGAATGACAATCGTTTCGAATTCTTCGTAAGTGAAATGAAAATTGCCAATCATACGTTTAAGATGGTACTTCACCGATTTTATCCCAGCTTCCCAAAGTCCACCGAAGTGAGGCGATTTGGGTGCAATAAAATTCCAATCTATATTTTCTTGCGAAAAATGATTAGCTAATTCTTTGTCTGGGAAATTAATGATATTATAAAATTTTTTCAATTTGAATTCGCTCCAACAAAGTTAGTAGCATTGTCGGTATAAATTTTGAAACATTTGCCACGTCTACTTGTAAAACATTTAAGTGTTGCAATTAAAGCATCGGAAGTCAAATCTGTTAATGTCTCAAGATTGGATGGCTTTTGTTGCGAAACATATAAAAATACAAATATACAATTTATTCAGAATACCTTTACGTTGATTTTTAAATTTCACTAAATAAGGGCCACATAAATCAATACCTGTAATAGAAAATGGAGCTGAAACATTAACTCTTTCACTAGGCAAATTACCCATAATTTGTGAAGAAAGAGTGGGCTTACATTTAAAGCACGTTACACATTGATGTACTGTTTTACGTGCGAGACTACGGCCACCTAAAGGCCAAAATTTCAAGCGCACTGCATTTAGCAGACCTTGTGGTCCAACATGAAATAATTTCCTGTGTAAACTTTCAAAATAAATTTTACTTAATCTTGAACCCTTAGGTAAAATAGGAGGATGTTTTTGAGAATATGGCACTGAAGCATTCTTCAGCCTTCCTCCTACACGTACTATTCCTTTGTCATCAAAAAACGGAAATAAATTCGAAATATTACTTGGCAGTTTCTTTCCTTCAAGGAGAACTCGTTGTTCATGCTTAATCAACACTTCTTCAGCTTCTCTTACCTCCTCCACTGACAGTGGTCCTGTGTTTTTTACCTTATTCCTGCAATTGAAAATAAACCTGAAAATATAAGACAAAACATGGTTAATTTTATAATAATTGTTTCAAAGTTCTAAGAGGTCGTCCACAATAAAATGTTGAGAGCTGTCATTTAGCAGGGCTGTCTCTTTACAAGTCTCATCTTCAAAAGGAATTTTCCTTTCTCGCCGCAAAGTTTCTTTTTCGACTTGTTCGATGGTTTCAATCTCAGGAATAAATGGTTGCAAGTTCTTGAAACTGTCAGGCTGCATCAAGAATTCTGGACCTGTCCACCATCTAGAATCTGTCACCAAGGGATCAGCATTCATTCCACGTGAGAGAAGATCGGCAGGATTTTCTTTACCTGCACAGTGATGCCAAGAGTTGGGATCTGTCAAGCTGGTGATTTCGTTCACTCGGTTTGCCACAAATTGCTTCCATCAGGTTTTTGCACCCTTTATCCAAAAAAGTGCAATCTTGGAATCTGTCCAATGGTATTCAATAGAAGATCTTTTCAGATTCACGATTCTCTTTACCTTAGAACTAAGACGAGCTGCAACTAGAGCACCCAATAGTTCTAATCTTGGTAAGGTTACACCGTTTAATGGAGCCACACGACTTTTTGAAGTTAGGAGTTTCACCGATATTCCACTGAGTGTCTTCACCTTCAAATATATGGCAGCGCCATATGCCCTTTTACTTGCGTCGCAAAAACTGTGTATTTCAACAGTATCTTCCTTTGATGCCGAATCATTAACCAACCTAGTTATTTTAAAATTTTCTAAGTGATGAAGTTCAGCACACCACTTCTTCCATTCCTTTTCAATTTCCTTTGGTAAAGGTTCATCCCACTGAATTTTTTCATTCCAGAGATCTTGGATGAGGCATTTAACTCGAATGGTGAAAGGCGAAATTAATCCTAAAGGATCAAATATCTTCCCTATTGCTTGAAGTAAGAAGCGTTTCGTATTTTTGTCCATAGAAAGAAATTCCAAAGGATTTTTAGTATCCATCGTTAAATAATCTTCGTGCGTCTTCCAAGAAAGTCCCAAGATTTTAGTTTGGTGTGCGCCCAAGCTGAGAGTAGCGTCTGCAGGATAGGTATCGAATTCTTCATTCTTCCATTGCTCCATTAATTCAGCATTATTGCTAATCCACTTCCTGAGGACCATTCCAGCCTCTTCCATAATTTTCTTGGCATTTTTAGATACTTCAAGTGCTTCTTCAAAATCCTCACTTCCAGAAATGAGATCATCTACATAAAAACACTGGTCTAAAATTTCAACTGTTTCGGGAAAATCTTCCTTGTATTTTTTAATATGATGTCTAATAGTAGCTGCTAACAGGAATGGGCTCGAACTGACCCCAAAATTTACTCGATTGAAACGGTAAATCTGTAAATTGGACCTTTTATCAACACTTGGATCATCACTACTCCAAAGAAAACGAACTGCATCCTTATGTTCATCAGGCATATCTGCAGAAAAGCTTGTTTAACATCTGAACAAAATGCAATTTTGTTCAATCTGAAATTTATTAGTAAATCCACGACGGACCAGCTTCACTGCTTCGTTTTTAATTATTTTATTTAGAAAAACATCATATACAAATATTTACAGTGAAGCAAAATACAATTTAATTGTGAGCTTCGGTTACAAGTAATTGCTCACGTCAGACCGGTTAGATTTCTTCTTCAAATCTGTTGCCTCAATCGTAGGAGGCGATAATTTGGCGAGATTCGTTGGCGTAAAATGCGCCAGCAAGTACTAATAGTGAGAGGCAAGGATAGAAGAATATAGTTACAAAAAAAAAGGGGGGGAGGGGCAAAAAGCATGTCAGCAGTATGTTCTTTTTGTCAAAGGGATAAGTCATTTACTGTACTTCTGGCAGAAATGTTTCTTTTCGTATAATGTAGTTTAAGCATGTTTTTATTAGAAATTTTTGTGTTTAAAATTTAGTTGTTTGCATACTAATAAATTTATCAAGAGTATTATAGAACTTTTCATTTAATATGCAGCTTTATCTTAAACTGAGTTTTTATTGTTAATAATAATCACATCATGTAGTAGTTTCTTTTTTTTTTTTTTTTTTTTTTTTTTGCATGCGTCTTTCATTGATTTTGATCACAATTTTTGTATAAATCAGCTGTAGTAGAGATAGTCATGTAATTTATTTACAACTGATAAGATATTAATGCCGGTAAAAACATCCTGCATAAAACAACAAGTTATTTAAGTTTCTTACTATTTTAAGATTTGAGTTTATCACTATGGATAAAATTGTTATAATTTTTTTTAACCAGTATGAGTTTGAATACTAGATAAATTAATTCCATTATAAACTTTTCAGGTATTTCAGAATAACATTAATGTTATCATTGTGCATATCATGATTGTATAGTCCTTATAAGCTTGTATTTCTCGTTTTAGTTAACTGACAAAGCTGGAATTCTAGTGCGCCAGTATGCTAAAGATAACTTATATGACCGAATAAGTACTCGACCATTTCTAAATAGCATTGAAAAACGGTGGATTGCATTTCAGTTGTTTCAGTGCTTAAGCCAGTGTCATGAGCTTGGAGTAAGAATTTCAGATAATTTTTCATTTATATATTTTGACACACATGTATGTTATCTGTATTGCAGCTACTCATTTTTATTTAAGTTATCATTTTGATTTTGATAACATATAACCAGAGAATCTGATTACAGAGTTATGAAACACAGCAGAAGTCATAGGGAATTAACTTAAATTTCTGTAATAATTTAGATCCGGTCATTATATCACCATCATCATTATGACATTATAACATCGGATGCAATTGTAGCATGTTCACCCATTTTTATTCTCACCATTTCATTATTTTTTTATAGCTAAATTTACAAAAAAAGTAGTACCTTTCCTTGAACAGTTACATTGTTACTTTTTACATTTTTGTAATAGATTTCAATGGAGAAAAGTGAGGCTGACAGCAAGCTCAACAGATAAGCAGAAAAGGAATTGCAATGTTGTATTTTTGAAGATTTGGCTATGGCTGATTCAGTTTTGGTTGTTTGATTTGAGTTTGGAAATTGGACTAGTATGATCAGTGGAAGTTAAATAAGTGCGTGCTTAATTTAATATAAAAATCATGTGAGAAGGATTGATTGATTTTGAAATGTAACAGTTTAGAGAGTTTTTTTTTTTTCCCTATTTTTTAAAAAGCAGTTACTATTTTTTAAAAAAGAAAATGACCAAATTGGAAAAGAGAGTTAGCAGGCTATTGCAGATTAAGTTAGAATTTTATCTTACCTGTTTTTTTTGATCTTGTATATATATATATATGTGTGTGTGTGTGTGTGTGTGTGTGTGTGTGTGTTGGTGTTGTAATCTGTAAAATATTATCTTCTTACAAGGAATTTTTTTTAAAACTTAGCTATTTTACTAATTATTCTTAAAAAGATATCTATAAAGCATACATAATGCCAGATTTAGGTGCTAAAAGTGTTTTGTAATTCTTTAAGGCTGTTCTCAGTTTAGGTATAAACTAGTAAAGCTTATATGAAAATTGTGTTATTTAATTTATTAATATACTTACCAAATTTTTAAGTCGCAAACACATATGTTTCCGAGGGACTGGGCGTTGAAAGGGACAATTGTCAGAACCTGCACATTTCCCAGGTTACTATTTTCACTTACTACAAAGGCTTGGAACGCCAAACAGTGATTGGTTATTCCTTAGATTGGGATCATGTGATCCTTCAGAAGCAGAACTTTGTCTGATTGGTTGATCTCTACCCGGGGCAGAGCTGCAGCTGAAACAGCTTTGGTGAGGCTTTGAAAAATCCGCGTAGCCGGTACATTGTTTCCATAGCTAGGCAAGACATTGCTTCCAGTGGAGCTGTTTTTTTTTTTTTTTTTTTTAGGAATCCTTTCGTTTAAACTAGTGCTACCTGAGTCTTGTTTCTCAGGAAAGTCTCGTCTAGCAGGGATCATCTCTAGATGTGATAATCTCATTAGTATACTGTTGAAATGTGTGAGAGGGGAAATCAAACAGTTTTTAATTCCCATTTTGGGGAGTTATGTGCTTCTTGGTAAGTTTCAGTTGCATTAGTTCTTTTTAATTAATGTAAAAACATGTTTTTAATCATATCATGGAATTATAGGTATAATAAATACAGAATTACCCCACTGTTTTTTTTTATTATTATTTTATTTTACTTTTAAGTGCCATTTCTTAGGCATATTTTTATATGGCAAAATGTTTATTGCTGCTCTTTCCAAATTTTTAAACCTTAATGCATCAATGAAAATTGATATTTCATTAAAAAATTTGCAGGTTTACCATGGTGATATCAAATTGGAAAATATTATGGTTACTAGTTGGAATTGGGTTCTGCTTACAGATTTTGCAAGTTTTAAACCAACAAATTTAGCGGAGGTATGCGTATTTTATATTTAGTAGTAGTTTATTTTATTTATTTATTTTTTAAATTACTGCCTGAGTGTTTGGCTGTCCTGTGAGTACTTGGCCACTTAAAGCATTGAAATTGGCAGCTGGTTGTCTTCTTGCAACTAGCCAACCGGTAATGTCCCAGATGACAAGTCTATGAGAGACTAGATTTGGATGTAGGATAGGGTATGACTACATGCCAGTCTATTCACCAGCGGTTGAGTGCAAAAAATCACTAAAACGTAAATATGAGCCAGTTTCTTTAAGTCCATCATGAAGTTATCCCTGTTCTTAGGCAGATAACCCTTGCATGCTGTTGCAATGTGATGTGAATGAATTGAATGCACATCCTCTTTTTTAAACACAAAACTTATAGCAAGTAGTTGCACAATATATGAGTATAAGCAAGAAAATGACATATAAATCTTGTACATGCGAGAACAAAAATAATGAAAAATAGACAGCATTCTAGCTGCCTTGCGTATGTGATCGTTTTTAATTCAACCTTTTTTTTTTTAAATTAATGTTCTTTGGCACAGTTCGATCCTCATCGGACACTAAAACTTGACAGTACACTTTCTCTGTTTCTGGTTTTTTCTCTGGAAAAGACTGTTTCCAAAAATTGAAAATTAAGTAGAATTTCAAAAATGTTTTGTTGCAATTTAGGACCAACACCCAAGATTGAATTCAATGATTTGCCGCTGGAAGTTTTACATGAAGCACCGAAAACGACTTTGATAGTTGTACTAGACGGCTTGATCACTGCATGATGGGGTAGGAAATATTGCTCATTCTGAAATCTATTCAAACAGTTTTGTGTGACCAATTCCATATGACCTAAATTTTCATATTCATGCATAAAATCCTTGTATTGGTTTTCAAATTCCGAGTTTCCCTTAAATTTACGCTCCATAGCATATAATCGAGAAAGTGCAGCTGGTTTTGAATTACCTAATTCAGATTTAGATCTTAAAATGGCAACTTCACAACAAAATGACCATCTGAATTAATTGAGTAATTTTCCTGAAAATTTATTACAACAAATTGCTCTTCAGGGGAAAATAACAGGCCAGTTGAATTTGGTACTTCTTCTAACTTCCAAGACCATTTTAATTCGTTATCAATATTTATTTCATAAATATGCATGTTTGAAATTGAATTTGATATCGTTTGAGATTCTGGTAGTTTTCCGGATATGAGGAAACCAAAAATTAGGTTTTGAGCAATTAAATCATTTTGAGAACTAGTTATTTGTCTGGGAAGTAAAATAGGAAAAAAGTAGTCAGATCCTAGAATAATATCTATCTTATCCAGAATGTGAAAATGTGGGTCATCTAACTTTGCATTTTTCAAATGCGAAAAATCTTTCTCATTTATTTTTTGGCTTGGAAGCACAGCAGTTAGTTTATCTAGTAATACAAATGCCTTAATTGGCATTCTTACTGATATATCATGGATTGACATGAACTCAGTTTCAATGTAACCTTTTGTAACTGTGACTTCTGACTCAGCTAAACTCTTAACAGGAAAACATGCATTTTTCCTCTTAAATCCCAATAAATTAATCCAAGATTCAGATAATAATGTCGATTTGGAACCACTATCACAAAGCATTCTAATATTACATTTTTGACCCATCAAATCAATTGTGTTAACATACGAAGTTGGCAATAAGCAGTTGGCAGAAGTTGTTTGATTTATTATTTTGAATTACAGTTCCATTTTTGTTTTCATTCGTAGATGCAATGTCTGGTATTTCACTCGCTTTTGGATTTTTTCTTTGTTGACGCAGATGTGGAGTAACTTTTTAATGGATTTTTACACAGATTACTATGATGCAATAACTGACAATAGTGACAACAGTGTGGAGACATACATTCAGATTTTTTGTGCTGACTAGAAAAACAATTTATACAAAAATTATTTTACCTAACAAATTGATTTCTTTCTTTGACAGTTAATGTTTTAAATTTGGGGCATTTGAAAGAGAATAATCTGATTTACACATAATACATTTGATACTTTTGTTAGCAGAAAACCTTTTAACACTAATTGAGTTTTTTCCTTTTCTTTTTTGTGGAAAATTTATGAAGAGTGACATTTATCATTTATAAATTGAATAAACATTTCAAAAGTAGGAAATTCCCTTTTTGCTGAAAACTCATACCATTGTTTACATGTTTCATTGTCAACCTTCTGTAATAAAATATAAATTAACCAGACATCCCTTTCATTAGCTTTTAGATCAATAGATTTTAAGCCTCTGAAGATTTCATCAGATGTATCAGCAATGTTTTACAAATTAATTGCATTTGCATTAATTACACAAGATTGATCCATGAATGTTTTGATTAGTGATGTGACAATTTGTTTTTCCTTATCATACCTAAATAATAATTTCCCCCAGGCTTCCATATAACTATTTTCCGAAATGGGAATATGTTTAATAATAGAAGCCGGTTCATCAGTTAATAAACCCTTTAGATATTGAAATTTTTGAATGTTGCTAACATTTTCATTGTTATGCACTAATGATACATATAAGTCCTTGAAGGACATCCAGTTTCTGTAATTACCATTGGAAGACTGCATATTTATTCTCGGTAATTTAAAATTATTAGCAGTATTTGTAGTACTAGAAACTGGTATTGGATGTTCATTAACATGAATAGTAGAGTAGTTTTGCATATTAATAGTGACATTTAATTTCTCAAGTTCTTGTTATAGTTTGGCTTTGGTTTCATATTTTTTTCTCAAATTCTTTCATTTCAGAACTTTTCAGTGGAAGTTCTACGTCTGCCTTGTCAAAATCAGAATAAATGCTTTCAATTTTTTTAAGTTTATTCATCAAATCATGTTTTTCGAATAATTGCTTATTATCATTAATGGAATTTGAAATTCTGGTAAGAGCAGCTTTCGCTCTACCTCTATTATTTTTTGTGATCTTAAATTTGTCTTCCATAATTATGTAATGCCGCAATGAGGAAAACCAAAGTCAAATTTGTAAAAAAAAATTACTTATCTTGCTTAGCCTTTAGATAAATGAGATGATGGAAGTATCCAATACTGTACCAAATGCTGACGAAACTGAAATAAAAATTCGTTTAATCTCGCCGGTGTCTCCAAAATTAATGTTGCAATGTAATGTGTATGAATTGGATATACATCCTCTTTTTAAACACAAAACTTATATTAAGTAGTAAACAAGAAATTGGCACATAAAACTTGTAGGTGCGAGAACAAAAATAATGAAAAATAGTCAGCATTCTAGCTGCCTTCTGTATGTGATCGTTTTTAGTTCAACCTTTTTCCTTTTTTTTGAATTAATGTTCTTTGTGCCTTCTGGTGTTTATACATCCTCTGCTGGACTTCCTGTGGTTACCATATAATGTTCAAACTCATTCACAGTAAAGTAATGGTCACTGTTCTATTCTTCTGTATGAGTAGAAATTTGTCTCTCACCACAACTTGCTATCATCCAAGTATTTTATTGCTCTTGTAATCATTGGGATGCACAATATTGAACATTTCAGCCTAAATGTGTAGCTATCTGCAAAGTTATAAACCAGCATCTCTAAATTCAAGGTTTTTATGCAATTTAACTCTGCTTACATGTGGCTGATTGCAGCTAGGTGTTTAAAACTTTTATCATTAGCATGCCATAACTACATCTACCACCTCCTCCCCCTCGTTTGCACTTCATGCCTTTTGCGTTTCTGTCTTGCAGTTTCAATGTTGAACAGTGTATTAATATTTTTTCTGATACTGTTATCTAAAAGAGAGTTAATTTTATTCTCATTTAAATGTTTCAAATAGTACTGCTAGGAATATTGCTAAAGTTTTTAATTCCAAATACTGAATAATGTCTCCATATTTTCTGTAAGTACATATTTTACAGCAGTAATCTTCCACACCAAACTGGTGATGGTCTTACCATTTTTTAGCTAATCATTTGATTCTCAGTTTTGTCTGTTAGTAGGAGTGCATTTATATATAACTCTTGGCCACATTATGCATGTAATTAATTCTTCTCCAGAGCATAAACTAGAGGGTTGCCACACTACCTGGAAAACTGGGCAAATTAAAAATGGCGCCAAAAGTGTCAGGGAATTTAATTATTTTAGTCAAGAAGTCAGCGAATTTCACACAGCAATCCCCCAAAAAAGCAATTTTCATGCCAACGTTGCAAGCGATCATTTTCTTGGCGAATTGTGTGTAGTGTGAGCATCATTCAGGCAACTGGCAGAGAGCCAATTTTTCCAGTGTCTTTGTTCCAGTAGCCTTCTGAATATGTTACGATATGTCAGATCTGCTCATGGTGTATATCATCAAGCACTCAAAGGCAAAAAAACAGTGCAATGGTAAACATACGAAAGTGTTTTTGGATAAAAGATAAAAATTTTGGAATAAAAAAAATTAAGCAGAGATGTTTCTTCAGTTGGCTTAAAAATAGATTTAAAACAAGAAATCTAGTTTAGTGCTGATTTTTCATTAGTATTATTCTATTAATGTTTTGTTTTAATATGCTAAATGTCTTTTTTTTTATCTTGAATTCTAATAAAAAATTACATTTAATTTGTGTTATATAGGCTTATATTAAAAGTTTTTCATCAAAAGTCTGTTGACTTCTTAAAAAAAGAAAAGTGTTTCTTTGACATTTCAGAATTTAGCAAGTGTTGTAATATCACTGAGGTGATTGCTTGGCAGTTATATATTATTTATTAGGATAGATATAACTGGCCCCCATTGCCATTCTGTGAACAATAACTTCCATTTCAGAATTTATCTGCCATACTTTTTAAAATAATAAATCTATTATTCATTTATAATTTTATCACAATGAATGGGGGAGGGGATCCAATATTTAAAAGTTCATACAATGCATTGAAAAATGAATGAATTTTATTTCTGATTTTGTTTATTACTTAGATGGAATGTATTGTAAGTATTTAATTTCTTTTGCAAATGAAAGTTACTGAGGAAAAGAACTCCTATTACAGTCATAATAGTAATGCTTTGCGTATTATATATAACGGGTGGCTAAAGTGCGGCTCGCGAGCCTGATATGTCTCTCCTAGGCAATTTATGCAGCTCATTATGCATATAAAATATATGTATGAAATATGGTGTACTAAAAATATTCAGTGTCCAAAAGGAAGTAATTAATTAGTTTAGACTCTTTTTACAAAGTTATTAACGATTTCTTTCTATTTGAAACCTCCTCCACTACTTCTGTAATGATGTAAATATGAACTTGTGGCTTTTAGAAAATTTAGATGCGGCTCTCGAACATTCCTGAATTAAACGTGTGGCTCTTACTGACGCGAAGTTTGACCAACCCTGTTATATAATATAACTATAAGTCATATGTAATTAGCAATTTTTCTTGTTTTCAAGTAGTACCATAATTAATTTACCTTTAGCACAGCCAACACACACTATGAGGATAGACTGGAATTTTCTTAAACCACACGTAGGAAACCGGAACAGTCAGGGAATTTCATTCTTCTGTTTGAGTGAGAACCCTGATAAACACTCGCGGTTTGCTTTTGTGATACCTTTCCAGATGTCACCAGATCACAATTTGACTGCATGTTTAATATATTTTGTTAATGAAATTTCACATGCATATGGCTGTATAGCTGTATAGAATTCTATATAGAAGATTCTGTGATCTTAACATGTTATTCAGTCTTGTGGGCATTAAGACTGCATATTCATAAGCTAAATTCATCTCTTTAAAAATAATAATGCAAGAAAAAGTAGAAACTGTAAAAGAAAAAAGTAGAAGATTGATGTGGATATTTAAGTATGCAACATTATGATCTCTTAATCTGTTAAATATTATTCTGAAGCTCATAACTTCCAAAACTGCATTCCTTCCAGGATTGTTTGAAACAGTATTCTGTCGGTTGATAGCAAATTACTAGAAAATGTTGCATTGCATAATTAGTAATGCTTGTCATATCAGGTCATTTGCAAACTTAACCCATGCAAATGATCCGGGGTCATTTGTAAACCTAACCCATTAAACATATTTTTCAGCTCACTCAAAATGTCATTTTAGAACAATTTTTTTTTTTTTTTTTTTTTTGTAGACCATGATTTATTAGAAATGAACTAGGTGTTCAAGAAATCATAAATATTTTGAAACATTTAGCAAAAGCAAATAATCCAACTTTACTGATTTTAAGTTGCAGATGTAATTTAAATTAATTTCATAGATGGTAGTAAGAGCGATTTTTGCACTAATATATCCCTACCTCAATTTTGATATTTTTCATTTTATTTGAGTACACAATTTTTGCAGAGCTCTAAAATACCCCTTTCTATGATCTTAATACTATTATTACACATAGCTGCAGTGTGTAGTACGTTTACACTCATGAATTAATTATATGTAAATATTTGTATTTTGTTTGTCTAATTAGTTTGTTTTTGCCTTTTTTAGGTTTGTCTACTATTTTTTAGCATTTGTATATAGTTATAGGTCTAATTTGAATTTGAATACATGTAGGGAAAAGATCTGAACATTTGAGAACTATTGGAATTTAGTTTTAAAATGAAGGTTTGGTATTAAAAAGCAGTTTTGAGTCTCAAATTATTCAGAGGAGCAAAACATGTATTTGGAACTCATCAACTTGGTTTAAGGCTTCAAAACATTTTTTTCCCTTGAGAAGTTCTGTTTGAAGTGTTAAAACAAAGGAGATTAATAAAAAAATATTTTGTTTTGTTATGTATAATGTTCTGTAATTAAAAAAAAAAAAAAAAAAAAAAAAAAAAAAAAAACTCTTTTCTTATTTTAATTTTCATTCAAAGATTCCGTTTTTGAAAGTTTCATTAATTTGTGTTTATTCATTTTGTAACTTTTACCCAAAGCAAAAAGGTTAGATCTTCGTATCGCAGGAACAGAATTTTATTCATTTTTGTTCCAACCTTTACTTTTTGATTTTTATAAGTATTTGTATTGAGATAGGGCATTGTTCACAAATACATAAATATGTTTTCACTTAATTTTAGCTGTTTCTTATTATGTACCACATTAATGTACTTAAATCTGCTGTGATTCCTAATTTATATTTTTTTAGTAATCATTAGAGGTGCATCTCATATGCATTAAAATATTTTCATCATGCATCTAATGCCAATTTTGATGAGATGGTTAGTTAATAATTTTCTTGCTGATGAATGGATTGGCTATGCCATTGAAAAGAGATATGGTATTTTCCAGTGATCAACTATACAAGACTAGTACATTAGCACTTTATCACCACTGTCTGCATCTAATCATTGGCATGTAACCATTGTTTGTCCAACATTCTGAAATTCATAGTTGAATCCTTGAATATCATAAGATGTTAATGAATATAAAAATTATAAATAACGTTGATATATGGTGACTTTTTTTAAAATGAACTGCTGTGTCTTTCTGCTGTCTGTAGTCTATTTTGATCAATAAGTGATTTTTGACTGTGTGAGAGGAGACAGGAAACATATTTTGATCTGCTATCTTATATACTTTTTAATCACAAGAGGCTGTTTATTATAATTTCAAATTTAAAGCTTTTAGAAAGCTATAATTTTCGTTAACAACTGCTAAATAAATGATGAGGAAATATAAAATTTGTATTTCTTATATTATTATGTGAATCATTTTATTTTATTCAGTGATATTTGATTTAATAATAAAAAATCATATTACCAATTTTACCAGCATGATTTCAAAAATTTATGCAAGAAAATCAGATTACTTTTAGATAAACAATAATTAAAATGAAAGTAAATGGTTAATTTTTTTATTAGTCTCTGAATTCATTTCTGAAATTCAGAAAGTGTGTTAATTCTACTGATATCGTTAATATGGGAAGTCCATTAGGCCAAACAAATTGCCGCCTATGGTGTTAACTCAGACACAATTAAAGCAATAAAAAGCTTAAAAAAGATAATTAAAGCAATAAAAGCTCGAAAATCTATAATGATATAATAATTAATGCAATTAAAGCTGTAAAAAGATATAAAAGATATAGCAATCTGTCTGCCTAAAAAAAAAAGAAAAAAAAAAAAAAAAAAAACACGGAACAGGAAGGGAAATATCGCTAAATACTAGAATCATCATAAACGCTGCATGTGTGCAGCCAAAACCTATTTTTAAAATTGTCTAATTTGTAGCCTTTTGGTTCACCAAGTGTAAAATAGGACATTGAAGGGGTACTAGAAAGTTTCACAAAAGATAACACTGAGGAAAAGAACAAGATTTTATTCTTTGAAAAACAACTGAAGTTTGCATAGCGTACTGTGGAGAAGAAGAGAATAAGAAAATAAAGGTTGTGGCATTGTTTTGTATCATACTGAAAGGTATCGGCTAAAATTCAAAGCATCCAATAAATATACATAATTTCAAGTTCATATTATCAAGTTTTTAAGCATTAATTCTTTTATACACTAAAAGTAATTTCATGATTATTTTAGGATAATCCTGCTGATTTTTCATATTTCTTTGATACTTCAAGACGAAGAACATGCTATGTAGCTCCTGAAAGATTTATTAAAACCATGAGTTCATCCAATGTCTTTTCAAGTGCAGTAACTGTTTCTTCTTCAACCAGCAGTTCAATTGCTCCAGCCTCACCATCTTTAATAATTCATGCTGATGAAATTAAAACTGGTGACCTCACAGCTGCCATGGACATATTTTCTCTAGGGTAATTATGTATGATTTTCTTATTTAAGTGTCAGGAAGAAAAGAGTTAAAAAAATTATTAGTTATTTAAATGCCTTTTTGCTTTTTCATTAGGTGTGCTCTGACGGAACTGTTTACAGAAGGTTCTGCTCCATTTGATTTCTCGCAGTTATTAAGGTACAGAATAGGAGATTTTGATCCTAGTAAAACATTAGAAAAAATTGAGGATTCAAGTATTAAGGTAAGTAACTATGATGAGATGTAATATTGTTCTTTCAGGTATATTAAAATAATAACTTAATTTTATTTTGTACTTTTATTAAAATCTTTCCTTTGGGAATTTTTATTTTAAATTTTTGCCACATCTTTTTTTCTCATTTTATGAGCTTTATAATAATACCTTAAATATTTGTTATATTCTGCTTTTTTTAAACTAAAGGAATTAAAGAGTGCAGGTAATTTTTTGTAGATGATTGCTCTTCATGCAGTGCTAGAGAACTGTTAATCATGTGATTGAATTAACGAGGTAAAAATTAAAAAAAATTGTCTAATATATATATATATGGTATACAATTCCTGTTGTTTCATCCTCTTTACATATTTGTATGCTTTGCTATCATAAAATATGCACATTTCTAAAAAGAGGAATTTAGGTTATTACGGATATCTAAGTAATGATTTTGTATGCATATAAAATAAATTGATCAGGCATGTCAGTCTGTGTGCAAGACTGTGTCTTATTTCAGGGCAGTGTCCTGTTTCAGGATATGTCTTTCATTCTGCAAATATTTTCAGTTTTCTCTAGAAAATTCTCTAGATGCAAGTTTAGAATAAACCTGCATTCTCTAGATGTAAGTTTTCTTGTGCAAAGTTCTGCACAAGAAAAGATTGGTGTATGAAGAATTTCTGTTGTGGTTACCAAGTTTTAAATACTGTATTTTGAATATAATGTATGAAGAAAATGCTCACAGGTATTTAATCCAAAGCGTATCAGTACTTATTAAACTGTTACTAGAGTAGATATTGGAAGTTATTTTTCCTTGCTAGTAAATTTAACCAAACATCTGTAACTGTGCAGGATAGTTCTGTATTTCAGTGCATCATCCTGTTTCAAGCTTTATCCCAGAAAGTGTTCTGCATTCTATAAATATAGTCGATTTGAATTTTGATTGTGATGCTTGAAGATATTTTCATCACTGCTCTTTAAATATATATTTTAGACAACTTGCAAGTTTTGTGAAAGAATCTCTGGATTTCTATTCTAGCCATTTTTCATATCTGGAAAACGGAAAGCTAATTTAAATCATCTAAGAAATTGTAAATCAATTAACTTTTGAAAATACTGTAGAATGTAAACATATGGAGGAAAATTAACTCTCAAAGAAAATATTCTGACAAGGGATAGTTATCCAATAACAACCTATTCAATGAAATATTCTATTTAAGCGTATAGTTGACCGTGAAGCAATGTTTAGCTGATCGTGAGAAAAACAGGAGTCTGAGGTTGATGCTGCAATGTTTTAAAGTTTGTCCTTGTGCTTTGTTAATTTTACAACTATAAGCTAATTTGATTGAAAATCACAGTCTTTTAAATTGGAATGGCAGTTCAGTAGATATCAGTGGTAATCTGGGGATAAATACTGAGTGTCCTTTGCCCTTTCCAGTTGTAAGTTCGGCTTTGATAATGTTATTAGATAGCTGTTTGATGACCATCCTTGTTCCTTTACATAGTTTTGGTGAGTTGAGATTTCTGAGTAGTATCATCTGAGATCCAATTTTCAGTCGAAGGCAGGGTAGTGACATTCCTGGTACTTATAAAGAGTTAAAAATTCTGTAGGGAAGTTAGCACTCTCTTCAACATTTACCATTGTGTCAATTGATTTATATATTTTCTCTTCACCAGGACTTTTCATTTGAATATTAAAGTTAATATCGTCGAGAATATTTTTAGTTGCCAAAATTGCCCTTTGAAATAGCCGCTCTGGATTAGTATAGCTGTAAACAATGTTTGGATAAATTTGGTTGATGAGTTCATTTTCAGTTGTGCTATGTTGCAGGAATCACTGTTGAGTTCAATGAGGCTGATCGTCTGGTCAGTAAGATATGGGCCTTTTTTTATTTGTAAATGTTTTTCAGCAAAACATACTGTTGTTTCATCTTTTGATAGTTCAACTCTCATGTTTTTTGTTAGTCCCAGTATTTGTATGTGTGGCCAGAGATGTGATTTTTTTAGGCAGGCATTGATTTCATTTGCTGGTGTTGACTCGGGGATAACTGGAAGTCTCTGTCAAAAATCTCCTGAGAGCATGAGTAGAGCTCCTCCCATCACTTCAGAGTTTCCTCGCAAGTCTTGTAATGTTCTATCCATGGCTTTGAGTGAGTTTTTATATGCCATTGTGCATTTGTCGCAGAATATATCTTTAACTTGTTTTAGAAGTTCATCCCGTTCAGATGCTCTTGAGATTTTACATAATGGGAATTGTTCTTCGGTTATATTGAACGGTAGTTGAAGGGTGAAATGAAAGGTTTGACCTCCTTCCATGAGTGTGGCAGTAATGCCAGATGAAAAGATGCTGTTGTAAATTTTTTTTTTATTGTCATTGAAGAGTGGTTTGTTGTGAGGCATGTATTGAAGTAGTCTGTTAATGTTGTATTTTCCTTTGTAATTTCAAAGTTTAGCACACTGAAAGCATCTTTTCATGGTGCTGGCATCCAAAGTTGTAGTAAGGTCTCTTTTTTTTTTTTTTTTTGTTAAACATCTTCTAGGTGAATGAGTGTTTCATTGAAGATGTCGTCATTGAATTCGACAACCAAATCTTGATGAGCTTGTCATATCCAGTAGTCCTAAGTGTTGGCATGCTTCTCTGTATGTCTGGTAACCGTCAACAACCTTGAGATTTGTGAAACTTGTTGGTCCCCATATTTCATGTAGTAACATCCGGAGATAGAAGCGTTAGGCATTGTTCAGATGTACTCTGTATACTCGGCCTAGTACATTAGCTTTCATGACATTCTATAAAATATAAATCAAATCAACCTTTTATTAAAAATACACTAAGTACACTTTCACACTTTATTTTCGATTTATATTCAGTTACTGTATAACTTTGCTCACTCATAAGTGCTTGTTTTTATTCACTTACTGCACTTCACTGATAAGAAACTGATGTTTGAACCCATGACAGATCTTGCTTTAAGACCCCTATTGATTGGGCGAGGAGGTCCAATTCCTTGGCCACCCAGATCACCTGATATAACGTCGCTGGAATTTTTCCTTTGGTTATTTGTAAAGGACAACATTTACAGGAGGAGAGTGTCAAATATTGATGACCTAAAAGCCAGAATTACAACCGCAATAGCCTCTGTGGATGCTGACATGCTTGCTGGTACCTAGCGTGAAATTGAATATCAACTTGAAATTTGCCGTGCGACGAAGGGGGCACACGTGAAAGTTCATTGACAAGGGTCATGAAACTTTCCGAGTCTATCTAACCATTGATGTTATTAATTTTAATCTATCTTTATTATTTTATGAGTTATTAAACATCAAAATGGGTTCGGGACTTTATATGCCATTGTGCATTTGTCAAAAATAAACACCCTGCATATCGATTATTATTTCTTTATTTTTTTCCTACAATGAAGTACTTGCAAATAAGTTAGTAATAATGATGTTTGGCTTTGCTCTTTTGAGATCATTACATCTTTGCTTTCAAATATGCACAAAAACTTTCTATTTATTCTCTAACACGCAAAATATGAAGCAGTATATTGTTCTGATTGATTAAAGGATTTTTATGAGATCATCATACCTTTACTGCCAGATGTTTCAGTGCATCTAAACTTATTTCAGTTTTATCTAATACAACAATTTGATTTTATACAATATTTTCAATATATTTATTATTTATACATAAATATTTTAAAAATATCATATAAAATTGCCTTCTGGCTGAGCTTATAAGTTATATACTGTGTTTTGTATTTAAAATTAGGACTCAAAATATCCATCTCATTGTGTATCTCATAAGTAAATACTTTGAACATTTCATTTTTGTGCATGATTTTTGCATAACATAGTATAAAACTGATTTTTTATCATTAATATTAAATAAAAACTAATGTTATGCTTCTGTTAATAATAACATTTCTGCCTTCATTTACTTTTATCATTATATAGAAACTTGTCGAGAGCATGATGCAAAAAGAACCTACAGCTCGGTTAAGTGCAAGTGAATATCTGGAACTGCAGCGGGACAAGGCTTTTCCTGAGTATTTTTATAGCTTTTTAAACAACTATATGAAAGATTTTGCTTCTATTCCAAGATCCCCAGATGAGAAAATTTACAGGTAGAAACTTCCATTTTTTCTTAAAATTAGATTAACATGCTATTTATAATGCGTATAGAAAGAGAGTGAGTCAGTCTTTGTCATATCAGTGGTTTTGAACACACTGGTCTGGTATAAATGTATTAAAATTGATGGATCTAAAGTAACATATAGTATGATCAAACCTTGCTGAAAAGCATTGTACCATCTGGTTGAATTATAATTCAAACTTATTTGATTTTGAACATTTTGAGTACTGTTATCAAGCACAAACTAAAATCACCATTTAATAGTTACACATTTGTATAATTGGGAAAGGTTGGAATGTTACAGCTATAGAAAATATACAGTAGAAAAATCTCTTAATAAATATGGCTGAAAGAATTAAAATAAAATAAATTCCAATTTACAAGTAGATAATCTGAAACAAAAATAGAATTTGAATAAACAGGCGGAATACTAATAAGTAACATTTAAATTTTAGTATAAGAAAGTAAAATGTAAGTAAAAAAATTGGCTTAAGGTTTTATCTTACTTCATGATTCTAAAAATTTACAATTCTTAATGCTTGCAGTATTTTCATTTTACTCGCATTAAAAATTAAATTAGTGAGCAGTATTAATAAATTAACTTCATAACAATTTAATCTTTGTTTCTGTTGGAAATAGAATTTAAGTCAAGAGCATGTGATGAGAAAAGTGAGATGGAATTTCTTTTGCTTAGGGTAGCTATCAAAGTGTAAACATTCAAATAAAACCTTTGTTCTAGTGCATAAGAGAAATACTCCATTATTTAAAAAAAAGGGCGGGTGAAGAATGAAAAAAGAAAGGAATGCTCTTGGTTAAATAAAATGCTCACTTTTTTTTCACTCTGTATGTATATGTAGTTTAGAGGTTCACAGTCATGGTACATTTCACTTTTTATCATGATATTTTTAGTTATGGTTAAAATGGTCACAGATGTGATGAACAATGCAGACAGCATAATAGATGTTGTGAACTCTTAGAAAAAAACCATAAAATCCTTGGATAAGCACACTATATCTTTATTACTTCATGATTACACTGTTCAAACATCATACTGAGCATCATAATTTCTGCATAATAATAACATAACATTTTGGGGGAGACAATCTACTCCCCAAAATTTCTAAATACACACTCACATTTTTCTAAACAACAGAGAAAGAAGGTGAAGTATTCTTACGGTTTAACCAAGCAACATCAGGAGAGGAAAAACTAATGTGTACTAACTGCAGTCATATTGTAGCCGTAAAGTCTGTTACTTCTGAGCAGTGACTGGGCTAAAGATTTCGCAGTGCAGGGAAAGAGTGCCATAACTTGCTGTTGAGTTATGAAAAATGATACAAAGTATATTGCTAAAGGGAAGATATGTTTAATTTAAATTTATGAATTTAAGTTGTTTCATAAATTTAAATTTATGAATTTAAGTTGGTTCCAGTTAAGTTTTTCATAAATTTAAATTTATGAATTTAAGTTGGTTCCAGTTAAGTTTAATAATTTTGTCCCATATTTTATGTTTTACCTACACAAACACATACACATATATGTATAAGTAATGCAAAATAAAATACGATAAAAATATGTTTAAATTCATCCCATATTCAATCCAGAATAAATCATATGCAAAAAACAGAAGCAAAAAATAGAAGCACAGTGGCAAACTGCAAGAATCAATGATCTGTGATGTTCTCGAACATCTTCATCTTCCTTTTTAGTTTTATTAAGCTTAATTTAGGATAATTAAGTCATTTAGGATAGATATCTTGTTTTTCAATTTCATTGTAATTATTAAAGACAGTGATGTCATCAGTGCACTTGTAGGTAAATTTAAAAAGTCCTGGTTTATAGTAATTGTTAATAAAATGATATTCCTTAACAAAAAGAAAAAAAAAAAATTCAGCTGGCAGTAGAATAGTTGGTTCTCATACGAACTTAATTTGTAGAAAAATTTCATTTTTATATTTAATAAGAAATTGTGTAGAGTCCCATTTATTGAAATTCATTTAAGTTTTTAATACTGAGAAACAGGTGATGGAGCTCAATTAAACTATTAAAGATTTCATTAAGTGACAATGTGGTGTAAAATTTCTCAAAATCGTTGTAGTTAATATTGTAAATTTGTTGTTTGATAATAGCTGACAATCCAGTTATGTATTTCAACATTAGTTTGCTTCTAGATCCCAATACAAACTTTTTCTTAGAACTTTAAGAAAATTAATATTGATTCCTTTTTTGTAATTGTTTCCTTCATTAGCAATAAATCTGAATTTGATTTGGTTTTTATGAAATTTTTGTAATCTCTGGTTAGTGCATACTAACCAGAGAATTTAGTATAATGTAGTTTACTGGTAGTGAAATGCTTTAAATTTTCTAATGAGTGTTCTTGACTTCTAAAGATCTGGTAACTAATCTTATTAAGTTCAATGCTATTATAATATTTTGACAGAACTTTTGATAATTAATGCAAAAACTTGTTGTTAGCTTTGTCAACGGTAGTAATTAAATTGGGTTTTAAGTTCTTCATTATTTTTCCTAAGTTCCTTTTAGTTAAAATTCATGTACTTTATATTATTGAATTGAAGTTTATTGATATTATTTTTAATACCATTGTAAACAAGATATTCCCATTCTTAAAAGAGTTCAGTGGATACCTTTATTTGTAGCTGGTGGCAATAATAGATTGGTTAAGGTTGTGTTTAATCATTTTAAGACAAATATTTTTACTCTGATTGTAGTTATTTCTGAATTTAATGCTGAATTTCATTAATTAAGTTGTTGGTTTTTAATGATATTAATATCTCATGTAAATAATGTGCTTGTGATTCTGTCAATGTAGTTCTCAAAACTTGATTTATCGCAGAAGCAAGATGGATCAATTACTGGTTCACTGTTATGGTTGGTAATACTACTACTTAATTTTTGTATTTGAAGCTGGTTTTAATGGTAGAGTGAGTAATTGAGAAAAGGTTTTGGTATTTTTTGAGTAATCTATTAAATTCAATAAAATCAAAGTTCTGATGGAGAAAATCGTTTTTACAGTATTTTATATAATGTTTTATGTTTAGATATTCTGTATTTAATGAGATCTTTAGCCAGGTCAATGCAAATTTCACAGTCGGAGGAGCTGCTATTTAAAAAAATTATCAAGTAATATTTTTTGTTTTAAAATATGAAGATTGTTTTTAAATTTCATTAATTGAGTTATTGCTTTTGAATTTATTAGTAATTTTATTAAATAAGTCAGAAGATGGCATAAAGGTGCCTCCCCACAAGTTAACGTTTAGTCAATATGGATAAATTGTTTTGAATTTCAGCATATAGCAAGTTTCTTGATTAAGTCTTTCTTTACTGTTGGGAATAATTTCAAAGATTTAAATTTTAATATTATTAAAATTATGCTTTTTAAAATATTCCAGTTCAGCACTGTAATATGCATATATGGGATGAATTTTAAACATATTTTGTTTTATTTTGCATTATTACCACCACTTGTTGCTGCTATTAGCATGCAATTAGATTAGGTATTGAACTGAATTAGGTATTTTGAAAAGGCTATGTTTTTAAAAGTATTATGGGTACAGATATGAAAAATATATGAAAAGAACCATAAAACTGCCCAAGTTTTTTTCACTATTTAATGAAGTTTCCCAGATAAGTGAAATGTTGCTTCACTGCTGAATATCATCATGGTGGCAAAATCTTCATCTTAGTCAACGGGCATAATAAAAAATCTAGTAGACTAATAGTAGTAGCTTTGATTGTTGCAGGAGCTACACATGGTACTGTTTGAAATATAACCATTGACACAAAATCTTCCACACAGTTTTTTATGGTATTTTGAACATCTGGTCAATTGACAGATGGACAGCAGTGCTACAAAATATATGGAATGACCTTGATTATCGTCTGGCGTGTGTCGTGTCACCAAAGGGGCACATACCGAATATTTGTAGAGGGTGTATAAATTTGGTGATTTTGTTGTTCTTTTCATATATCTTTTGTGTGTGTATATAAAATACTTTTGAAAATATAACCTTTTCAAAACAAATGAATCATTTATGCTAACCAGTATATATATATACTGTAAAGGCCCTTATTTTTGCGAGGCTTTAATTTTTGTGATTTTCACGAGCCCATCGTAATTGCGAAAATTTAAGTCTCGCGAAATACCTTTTTTTTCAACTTTCTCAACTTTACTTAGGTACTTTTGAAATTTTCCAACTTTTGTTTCTGTTCATATAAAATTCGTGAAATTTTCAGCTTGCGAAATCACCGATATATTCATTTTCGCAAAAATTACAGCCCCCGAAAATAAGGGCCTTTACAGTATATAAATTTTGATATATATACACTCATGTCCATAAATTAAGGATAATGCAAAATCAGGCAAAGGAAGGGTTAGAAGCAAACCAAATTTGACTTATTTGTAAAGCTTATTTATTAAACAAAAGGTAAAGAGCAAAAAAGATGCTATATGTTTGATATTATTAAAAAAATTAGCGATTTTTTCTGCCTGGAGCAAATTACAAAAAAAAAAAAAAAAAAAACCTATTTACAAAAACCCATATTACATGGTTGGTATGATTGTTAATACATTGTATGTCTCCCAGACGATGCAATACAGTCCGTATAATGCCTAGGCATGCTGAGTATCAAATTATCAATCTGATGGGGGATATTACACCACTCAAAAAGCAATGCTCTCCGAAGTTCCGGTAGACATGTAGGAGGAGGTTGACTGGCTGCAATTTGTCAGTCAAGCATATCCCACACGTGCTCTACTGGATTCATGTTCGGTGAGAATGCTGGCCAGTCCATACAGGTGATATCCTCCGATTGAAGGCATTCGCTTACGATGTTTGCACGGTCAGGCCGGCCGTTGTAATCCATAAACATAAATTGTGCGCAAATGGCGCCCTGAAAGAAACGTACATGATGTTCGAGAATGACGTCCCGATAGATTTGGCTAGTCATGGTTCCAATTTGAACATGCAGGTCAGTTCTGGAACCCAGAATAATTCCACCCCAAACGATCACTCCTGCACCACCGTAACGGTATCGTTCAATGATGTTTTCTTGGTGGTAACGGGTACCTGGAGCTCTCCATATGAAAGTCCGGCGAGAATCAGACTGCAAGCTAAAACCGGACTCGTCGGAAAACATCACACAAGCCCACTGTTGCGGTGTCCACAATGCATGCTCTCTACTCTAGGCTAACAGCAGGCGACAGTGAGTTGCAGGAAGTGGAACGCATCTGACAGGTCTACGAGCATATAGACGAATCTGCCCTAAGCGTCTGAACACGTTCTGCCTTGAAATTGTCGTACCAGTGGCTAAAGAGAGCTGACGATAGCTCTGAGGTTGTCCTCCGCCTGTTTCTTTTGGCAGTAACTGCCAAATGGTCCTCGTTCGGCATTGTAACTCTGGGGCGACCTGCGCTGTAACGTCTGCTCACATTACCATCATCTTGGAATCGTTGCCAAAGCCTGGAGATGACATGCTGGGCAATTCCAAGTTCGTCTGATACTTCCAGTTGGCTACGCCCACATTCCAGACGGCCAATAATTCTACCACGTAAAAAATCATCCAAATGCGTCCTTTGTGTCATAACTATTCGGTTATTGCACTGAAATGCTTATAAAGCACCTGCAAACAGTTTTACTTCCTTGCCTGTATTCCTTATATATCACTCTCTTACACTCTCGTCATTGTGACGTACCATCGGTGTCATCTGGTTACTTTCTGAAATTTGCATATGATTCTTGAAGATGTGTGTAGTGATTTTATAGGTGATATATTTATTTTAGAGTTCGATTTCCGCGTGACTCCGAATTATCCTTAATTTATGGACATGAGTGTATATTTGGTATTAAGTGACTACATTTTAATCTAAAATAATGTATTTTTCTATTGATTTATAATATCTGTTGTGTATATATTATTAATTTGTACAGATTTTGATAGTTTTTTTATTGTTTTTACAATGCTGTGAGAGTGTCGAGGAATTTTTTCTAAAATGATTATCTTGTTTTACTAGTTTAATTCTGTTTTTAACCTTAAATTACGAATTTCTTACTAATTTTTATTTTAGTTTTTGCTTGTGGCAAATCTTTTGGCTCAAGCAGACTAATATCTTTCTGATTTTTAAGTTTTATTCATAGCTTATGATTTAACTCTAGCAAAATTACTAATTTGATCCTTGCTTGGGAAAAAGATGAAACACTCTCACTTAATTTGGTTATTGTTAATTGACAGTAGCTTGGTTTATTCCCCTTGACAAGTCAATGACAATAGCTACCTTTTCAGTACTTCACATTTTACTTTTTAATTTTATTATTTAGAATTTTTACAGCTCTACTGTCAATGACAATAGCTACCTTTTCAGTACTTCACATTTTACTTTTTAATTTTATTATTTAGAATTTTTACAGCTCAAAATAATATTTTTATACAGTTTTTAAAATATTTTTCCCTTAATTGATATCTAAATAACTTATACCTAAAACACTGACTTAAATTTATTCCTATTATTCATCACTTAAATTAAATTTCTTTTTCTTGGAGATGATATATGAAAAGCTTTTGTAATAATAATAATATATAATAATATTTCAAAAAATTAGTTGGGAAAAGTTTTATTTTTTTTCATTCGCTTAACCCATTTCTAATTTCATCAGAAATAAAGTGGTGAAATTAATTATTTTTGGGAGCCCTAAAAGAAAATATATGTTTTTTAGTTTTAGATTACTTAAACAAAGAAAATTTTTATTTGCTCAAAGTTTAATGTATAATCTACTGTTAGTCAACTAAAATTTAAATATAATTTTTTATTTATGTAAAAATAAAATTGGCCATTTAAATTTTTTAAGTCATATGAATAAATTTTTAATAATTAATTGAAAAAGATCTTAAAATATAAGATCATATATTCGTGTGTTGATATTACAGTGGAACCTCTAGATACGAGCACATCGAGGTACGAGGAACGTATGAGTGAAAAATTAATCTCTAAATATGAGCATTGACTCGAGTTACGAGTCAATGCTCGTATTTAAAGATTAATACGAGCAAGGAGCCAAGTTGTGGGTTTGAGTGTCGTGTTTCCCGATCTGGCTCGACATGAAGAATCTTGTTAGATCACTCAGTGTTCTTTGATCTACGTGTTTATGTGTTTGTGAGTTCTTTTTTACATTTAGTGGGAAAATAATTATTTCATCTCCCAAGAAGATTGTTGCCTCAGATAGTGCTGAAAGAAAAAGAAGGAAGCTATGGCTATTGAAATTAAGAAAGAAATCATAGATAAACACAAGCGTTGTGTAAGAGTGATAGAATTGATAAAGACTCACGGTCGTTTGACATTGACAATCTGCACTATTCTGAAGAAGCAGTAAGAAATTAAGAAACTTGATATAGCTAAATGAGTTACTGTTATTTCCAAGCACCTTTGCAAACATCTAGAAGCTGTTGTTGTTGTGAATTAACGAAAAGCAGTTAAAAAGTGATTCAGTCTTGGAAGCTATCATTTGTGCTAAGGCTAAGAATCTGTACTTGGACCTTCTCCAAAAAACACTAGATGCGTCGACTGAAGATGAGATGGCAATAAGATTCTTGGTGGTGTAGAATGGATTAACTGGATTTCCACTAGTTTTGATGGGGAAGTATGTTTCTAGATATGAGAAGTTCACCATACGAGCTCAGTGCTGGAACCAATTAAACTTGTATCTCAAGGTTCCACTGTGTTAAGGAATTTAATGAGGAGTATTATGTAAGAAGATTGAACTCTTTTCCATTGTTGTATTGTAATTTTCAAAGGAAATTACAATTTTAACAAGTTTTATTTCCCCAATTAATTTTGAGATTATAGTTATTTAATAGCTCATTAAATTAATTCTTATTTTATTGTGCACGAACTGATTGTTTTATTAAAATAATCTATTTTGAAGTTTCAGTTTTCTAACATAATCTATAATTTAGAAAAATGTTAAATATTAATTTTATCTCTTTGCAGACTAAAAAAGGATATTAACAACATAATTGAAGTCATCATTTCCTATGAGAAGCATATCAGTGTTAATGAATCAAGTAATAACAAGGAAAATGTTACAAGTGAAGGGCTGGTCCTAATTGTGTCACTATTAACATCATTGCTTCGAGCACTTAAACATTGTTCAGCCAAATTGAATGCTCTGGAGGTATTAAGGACAATGGCTAATTATTTAAGCCCTGATATTATTTTAGACAGATTGCTCCCATATCTGGTAAGATTTTTAGTATTTTCTTTTATAAGCATGTTGCAGCATATCTATGTTATAGTGATTATGTTTCTTTTGAAATAATGTAATTTGCTCTAAATTAAATTGTATTTCCCCCTAAATAATGTTAACCGTATAATATGCCATATAATATAGCCCATATAAATCTGAGTACATTAATTACTGTAGTATTAAAGAGCATAAGAAATTAATTAAAATTTTTTAATAAAAATTTTAGCATGTGACTGGATTGCGTTTAGTCAAATTTTTCTGAATTTGAAGAAAATGATCCAGAGATATTTTTAGCTATATTGTGTTTTTAAAAATTTAATATGTAAGTCATTTTATTATTGAAAGTGATTTATTTTTTTAATGGTCTCAAATATTTTCTAATTTTAAACTCTCAAACTTATCTATAATGTTTTATATGAACTAATATAACATTTTCATTATAAACCTTTGCTTTTTCTCAAACTTGTTTTATTTAAAATTAAAAATTTGCATGTAAATATCTGAAGTTCAATTACAATTTTTACTCCAGAAGTAGTACAGTACAAAGTCCGTAATCCGGACGTACATTAACCGGAATAATCTATAATCCAGACCTCAAAGCCACAAACATGCGTGTTTAATGTATAACGGACGGTATAAGCTAGGCTAAAATTATCTTTACTGATTCTAAGGCATTTCAGTTAATGTTGCAGATTGCGCTGCTCCTTAATCTTCTAGTTGGATCCGGCATATTATTTTTTGCAGACTGTTAGAGCAATTTTATAAAAATTAAGCTTGAACTTTTGATTATGTCAAAAAGAGTTTCCAATTCTGGAGCTGCCAAGGGATCTACAAAGCGAAAGCATGTTTCGGACAGAGAAGTTATTGAAAATGAAAAAATTTTGATTGACAAGTTAGTCGGTATTCTCGACACAGCAATTACAGGACTTGAACAGTGGAACTTTGTAACTGAACAAGAAATGATGTCTGTTTATAGAATTAAAGAGAAAGTATTAGCACAAAAAAATGAAGCAACTTAAACGACTTACATTGAAAGAAATGTTTAATAAAGTAAACAAATAAATATTAAGCTTTTTTTTTTTTTCCCTGTAAATTTTGATACCCTTTAGATCATAATTGCTCTTTATTTCATAAATTATGGTTTCATATTTTTAATTGTATAATTTCTGCGTGCCATCTTACCAGATTTAAATTGATGATCTATAATCCGGAATCGCCGAAGTTCTGATGGGTCCAGATTATGGACTTTGTACTGTACATTTTATGGAAAAAAAATTTGCATTTTATGACTTTTATTTACTTAATAACGTAGCAGATAAATTAAGTGACACAGGAAAATTCTGCATATTTAAAACAGATATCATTTAAAGTTGAACCTTTTTTTGGAACTTTAAAAACACAGTTAATTTGATTTTGTTGCAAAATTTTTCCTTTAAGAATTTTGAATGAAATACAATTCATATTTTTAGAATCAGTAGCAATGTTTTCTAAGTATAAAATTTATTATATGACGATTTTCTCATAAAGTGAATGTCATCTAAAAAGCTTAAATTTGTAAAGAGTTAATAAAAGATTTTTGAAAATCAGTTTTTTAATTTGCCTGGTCTATAGATTTTTTTTTAATTGAGTTGCTTGGTGCTGATCTAGTTTTTGATTTCAGATATTTTTAGCAAAAGATAAATATCCCAAAGTGCGTGTTGCTGTAATTCAGACACTTACAGAATGTTTGACTTTGATAAAAAGCATACCTAAGAGGTAATTTTGGAAAATAGGTGCTTGTGCATTATATATATTATGAATTTTTCTTGAATATGTGCTTTTTATACGAACTGACATATCCTTTTTTTAATGTTTGAACACAAATATTATTTTATCTTTATTAGTGACAGCAATATATTTCCAGAATACATTCTTCCAAATTTGGTAAGTATTCATTTATGCATTTGTTTTCCTGTTTTGCATTTTTACAAAATAGGTTTTTTAAGCTGTTTAATTTTATGACATGTCGATTGTTTTGTTCATTAATATATGCCTATTTTTATAGTAGAGCAGAATTTTGTCTTTTAAAATGTATAATTTAATTCATTTCAGTCACAAGTAATTTGATTTCCTAAATTATTTCATTAAGTTTATAAATATATGTAATTTTAAGAAATGTATCAGACTTGGTCTGTGTAATCTTAAATACTATGTTTAAATTATATAAATATATTTCAATATATGTTTTATCCTTATGGAATATTGATCTGTTTAATTTTTTAATTATTGCTTGCATTTTTCTGCAGTCACATATTCCACATGATGAGGCTGTAATTGTACGCATGGCATACGCTGAAAATATTGCTGTTTTAGCCGAAACTGCATTAAGGTTTGGTATTAAAACTTTATAAGCTTGCTTCTTATTTTACTAACAGTTAGTATTTTTTTGTCTTTTAAGAATTTAAAGAAGGAAGTAAAAGCAAATGATTAAAACAATTAAATATTATATGAGCTTGTCACAATATCATATATATATATATTAAATATTGTATGAGCATGTTACAATATCATATATATATATATATATATATATATATATATATATATTAAACATTATATGATATTGTGTTATCACTTGTTTTAATGTTTTATTCTGTAACAGATTGTTAGGTGATGTGGCTTGAGAACTAATCTCTTGTGTTTGAAATCAGTTGTTTAAGTATTTTGATTCACTGTTCTGAATATTTCAGATTATCATAAATTAATTAGAATAAATTAAAATTGTTTCTAAAGTGAATGAAGAGTTATTGCTAAACAATTGTAAAATATTGTTGCAAAACCTCATTTGTTAGACAGTTTTGAGGTTTAAAATTTATCTTTAGAGTTTGTCTTTTCTGTTTGTTGGTTCATGGTATTCTAAATGTTTAATATAAATATTTATTACTTTTTAATTACTTTTTATTATAATATCGTTCATTTATTTTGGGATAATATTAATTTGAAATTTATAGGTTTCTAGAAATGACACAGTCAGATATGGAGCCCAATCTAGACAGTTCATTCTTATCAGATGATGAAAGGAATAACCATAGTAAAGTAAGTTTTATATTCTATAATTTGAGCAGTAACTCGTTTTCTACTTTTAGGTTTTTTTAAATATTTTTTTATGTGTCCATTTACTGTCTTATCTTGCATTATATATTACTTTCTTTATTACAGGCACCTGAATTACTTTCAAGTTAAAAAATATATGTTTTCTCCAGATATATGACATATCCACTATTTTAAAAATGTATTGCATATCATTAATGCTTCAGTACATGCACTTCTGTTTTGAATTGTATCCAGTAAAGTTCATACTCACCTGAAAATTCAGAAGGAAAAAAAAAAAAAAAAGGTCGGGCAAAGTCAATGACAGTATAAATATTTTTCAAAAAATCAAGGAAGATCTGGGCTTTTTTTCTGAAAAATCATTAAAATTAAAAAAATACACATCAGTTCTGCTTAAATAATAAATGTTCACGTTTTAAGTAATGCCATGTATGTCAAAATTGTCCATCCTAAAAAATGTAAGCAAATGAAGAATTATTGTTATGTTTGCTTTTCATGCAGGAAGTATTTTATTTAGTTCATCTCTGAAACATTTTTATTTTCAACTTAGAACTCTTGTTTTCACCTGCTAATATGCTGTTGTTACTTTTCTGTTTAGCTCTGGGGTTTCCAGGGAGGTCAGTGTAGATCCCAAGGGGGTCGATGATGACCAAGGTATCGATAGCCAAATATGTATCAACATAATCAAGATCTTATTGATTACAAAAGTTTATTAATAAAATTGATAATTGTTTATTGCTATAAAGCTTATCATGTAGTATGGAGAAATCATAGAAAATAAATATGAGAGAAAAATACACATAAATTTTTTAAACAATAAGTGAAGTATAGAAAATAAAACTCAAGAACACTAGAAAACACCATAAAAATATGAAAAAAAAAAAAAAAGCAAAACTAATGAACCACAGCAAAATTTGTTTCCTATTTTTTTGCCCATGCCTGCTTTTGAAACTTGTTAAGAGAAATTATGCTCAAACGGTAAATACATCATCAGTATGTAAGCATACTTTTTACATTTTGCAAGAACATCACAAGCTACAAAAATCTAAGGAGTTCAATGAAGAGAACCATTCTTTTGAAAAGGGTCAATGCAAGAAAAATGTTGGGAATCCCTAGTTTTAGATGTAACTGTTCTGTCACCCCTTTCTTTTAAATGTAATTGCCTTTCAAGACTGAATAATGGAATTTAGAAGTCGCAACAGTGTATGATTGTAACACTATAATAAATAACTATGGGCCCTATCTATGGCACTTTTAATAAGGCTTCCCCCCCCAGATTTTCCAAATCACATGATGATGTTGGGACTCATTAAATTCATTATTTCAGTATTCTCATGGTCTCAGTCATTTAATGTGATCTTTAAATTTAGCAGTTAATTGTGTTAAATTTAAGGACAGTTTGGAAAGCAATAAGTAAAATAAGAACTTTCCTTTTAAAGAAACATATTTATATTTAAGGTAGAGCTAAATAGTATTCTGTAGATATTCTTATGTAATTCTATGACCTAGGCAAGTGCTCAAAGCTCAGGAAGTGTGCCTAGTTTATCAGAATATACTTTTCATAATAGAAAACTTTGCTTTTCAAGGATGTTCTTGCCTCAAATTATAGCATACTTTAGTGATGGCTTACTTCAGATGAAAAAATACATAATAATAAAACATAAATGGAGATAATTTGGATATATGTCTTTACAGTTTGATAACCTTCTGAAATTGATTTGAAAGAAAATTTTTTAAAACACCTCCTTTACATTTGTATGCATATTTTATTTTAAAAATTGCAATGGACTACTTTGACTAATAATTATGGATAATAATTCCTATGACAAGTTAGATTGCATTGGTAATTTTTCATATTTTATTTAGGTGTTTTCAATACCTGTTCATTAAGTTACAAAGATATTTCAAGATATTTTCCAGAATATTTCATAGTTTATAATACTGTCTATAATATTATACAGATACTAAAATGCTAGACAATCATATTCACCACTAAATCTAATTTCACAAATTTCTTGTATTGCGTCTCTTTCTGATGTTACACTTAGGAAACTTTTAAATTATCACGCATTTCAATTTATCACAAGATTCCCCCCATACACAATTAATCCTTTTTGCATTGAATTTCTCATGTACTTGATGGTTCAAAGTAGTGATATCCAGAGCAGGCAATTGTATGATCAAAATCAGTGAACTACTTCTTGTTTCCTGCTATATTTATATCATCAATCTTTGCACATTTATTATACTTAAATGTATTTTATTTGTGTCAAATTGAGTGTCTATTTTTAACTGAAATATATTTTCATCATAACTTTATCATTTTCTTTTCCTGATCAGACTTTGAACACTCGTTTTTAGACTTTCGACACTGACTTTTATTCAAATCATCAACAATTTGTGCAATTATTACACTCAAAATTATTTTTTATGTGAGATTGTGCACCCTTTTTTAATTAAAATGCCATATGTTTATTATTTTCTTTCTTCATTCAAACTTTAAACATTCATTTTTAGCTGATTTTTATTAAAATTATCAATCTTTTGCACATTATATATACACAAACTTTATTTAGTCCATACTACACACTTGATTATTAGACCAAATTGGCTTTAGATCCAAAAGGTTATTAGTCTCAAAATGGCATTTTGTATCATTTTACTTTCTGTGTTGGCTCATTTTTTAAGCTGTTGCCACCAAATATTATAGCCATGTATTATATTTAATTTATCACAATTAAATATAATAAGAAGAAATAAATAATGAAGAATCTGTATGAGTATTTCTTGCATTGTGAAAAAACAACAGTATATAGAGCCATCAAATTTTGAATAACATAGTCCTCCTCTCGAATATGGGCATTTGGAAGTCTAAATTTGGAATTCGTTTTATTATCTGTTTCGTATTTTTTAGAACTTTAATGAATTTTTGACTAACAAACTCAACGATTTCAAAGCAAGCAATAGCAACACTGTACGGGAAAAAAAAAATGTTTTTATCTCCAGCACATGGGGCTGTATATTAGAAATTCTAAAGATATTCTGTTTTGCTTTTTTTTTATATATTTTGTGATATTGCTATTGAATTGAATTTTATGTGCTTTAAGTGTGAAGAACATGATATTTAATAAATAAAAGTAACACACAAAATGTTAAAAAAAAACCTGCCCTTTTTGTTGTAATATAAAATTTAAAAGCTTTCAGATTTTTCTTTTTTTTTAATCGAGTTACTTTTAAACTTAAATTGAGATATGTTAATTTTTTATCATTTTATGATATTATTTCACTTTTCAATCATCCTTAATCACATGTTGCTTAGAGTTGTTTTATCTGAGATTTTGATTATACAGTACCTGCCACTCAATGGTTAATAAACTCAGCTGCTTATTACCTTCAAATTTCTGAGAATCAAAACAAATATATACTAATCAATAGAAAAACTGTCATTTATTAAACTCAGGTTGTCCAAAGACTGATTCTTCAGTACCTGGATATCCTACCTGCACCTATCAAAGCTTTTTGTAGTTCATCTATTTAACATATTATGACTGTGGCTTTATCATTCAGATATGCAGTGTTTTAATAAAATGGGTTTGACTAAAAGTTTTCTTATCCTCCATGCTTGCATGCGTAAGAGACTATTTTTAAGAGTTCTTTGTCAACAATCGATTTCAGAGGGGCAGAATTTCCATATCTTAAGGTTAACAAAATCAGTCGTATAGAGATATTCTTATTGAGTGAGGGTTCCTTCTCAAATACCAGCTGATAAGAGGTGCAAGTGCAACTTTTATATCCCATCTTTTAAAGTTTCCACATTTAAAATCATCCATTTGGGATAGATGCATCTTGTTCACAGAGAGTCATAAAAAAACTGTGAAGTGCTTCTAAGCATTATTCTACATTTAAAATCTTTGAATTGAAAAGAATAGGTGATGACTGTAGTCTGAAGAAAAAAAAGTGTTGAAAGATCAACGCTTGTAATTCTGAAGTTGGAGGTCGAATAAACATACAAAAGGCTGTCTTTCTGCTTTCTATTCAACCTTTAATTTTAGGGTATTAGAAAACTTTCAAATGCCATTAGAGAAAAGTTGTTCAATTAATGATAAAAAGAATTGAATTTTTTGAAAATGTAAGCTCTTCATATGAGATAAGTAACTGATTTATCTGCCAGAAGCTATGCATATTTATAGTCAGTATAGAGGTTCATGTCTTAAATTCAGCTAAAAAACTTTTTTTATTTTTATTTTTATTTATTTATTTATTTTTGTAATAGAAGCTGCAACTGCAGCTAATGTTTTGATGGAGGGGAGTTATGAGGATTTATTTTTAGAGTATGTGTCAATTCACGAAAATATTGAGACAATGTGTATAAAAACTGACTATGAAAGTGTTAAAAGAACTGCAGAAACTGACAGCAAAACTGATCTGGAAAAAAGTAATGGTATGCTATTCAATAACCAAATTTGGAAAAGTAATGCAAATTCTAAGAAAGATTTTTGAACTAAAAGTTGGTGATTAAAAGGCTATCAGCAGTTTTATAAAACTGAGAATATGATTGAGAAAAAGTTGTTGAACAATATGAAATAAACGCTGATAGAATACAATTGTTTGTAAGAGATAAAATTTCATTCAGAACATAGTTATAAAAATATGTTTATAAAACTTTTAAAAATTGCTTAGTTTTAGTATTAATTTTTAGTTATTATTTTAAGATTAATTAATAAATTAATTGCTGAATATTATTTTACTTGATGAGTTAAAATTGATATCAGGGTTTGCAGTACATAAACTACCATCTATTAAATTCAGCTGCTTAATTAATCCAAATATGCTTGGAACGGAAGTGATTTTAATAAGCTGCGGGTACCATACTAATTTTTATTAATGATTAGATTTTCTTTTTTGCATATAATGAACAGATAATTTTAACTCTGTAATTTCTGCTGGTATAATTTCTGTCCAGGAAAAATTTCTGTCATGCATATAATTCATTTATATAATGTAAACTTATAGAATAAATTCTATTTTATTTTGCTTTAGATTTTGAATTTTTCAATCTTAGAGTTTATGCATTAATGATGGGGTACAATCAAAAATAAATACTTGTCTGCTTTATATTACATTTGAAATATTTCCATTGTTGTTCTTCCTCTTTTAGAACAAAATTATTTAGCTGTTCTTTGCTCAGCTTTTAAAGAGCAGATTTTTCTTGAATAAAAAACATGTCTATAAGCAGATTACATTATAGGAGAGACAAGTTGAGATGTCATAATCAATGCTGTCAATTATTGTTTGGCAGACTTGTTGAAATTTGTTTTAAAAAATTGGCTTGGAAACTTTTCTGATGGATTATGTGTATATATATATAGACATAGGTATAAAAAATTTTAAATGTGTGAATTAATTTACAGGCTTCATTTGATCATGAACTGCAAGCTCTACAAGAGCTTGTGCAACAAAGTGTCACTTTACTTCTCAGTGATCCTGTAAATGCAGTGAAGCAGACATTGTTGGAAAGAGGCATTCATCAACTTTGTGTATTTTTTGGTCGTCAAAAAGGTATTTTTATATATTTATCAGTATTCTAATATTCTCTTGTAGAGGGATAGAGTGGGAATAATATTTCCATGTTTTAAATTTACTTGAATATTTAAAGTATATACTATGCATAAAGTTGGCATTTTTGATGTTTCCTGTTTGATTGATAGTTTTAGCTAATTGATAGAGGAATCTCTTTGGCTTATAATAGTTACATTTATTTAAAAAAGTTAATGTAAAACTATTATTGCAAAAAAAGTATAAACATAGATAAAGATTTTTTTAAAGTATGTAGCTGTAGTCTGAGAGTAAAAACTTATATTAGTATTTTAAAACTTAAACTTGGTATTGTAAAACTAAATGATTTAAGCATTTGTAGTAATAATTTTAAAATAAATTCAAGTGAAACAGTTTCTAGAAATTTAATTGTGTGTATTAAAGCATAAAACTTTTGAAAGTGATTCAAATTTTTAATTATTCTGCAGGCAATGATGTTTTGCTGTCTCATATGATTACATATTTGAATGATAAAGTAAGTTTTGTGACAGTTTTATAATGTTTCTGAATAATTTTGAACAATCGTAAGGTCTTATATAGTTTAAGTTAATGGATGGTACTGTAGTGAATTTATCTGATTTAAAATTAAGTCAATAAATTCAATTGATTCTAATGTACTTTATTGTTAGGAGGACAAGCATTTACGAGGAGCATTTTTTGATGCAATAGTTGGAGTTGCTGCATGTGTTGGATGGCAGTGTTGCCCTATCTTAAAACCGCTTTTACAGCAGGTATTTTCCAATTTTTTGGAAGAATTTTTTGTATGTTAATTCCTAGTGAGAAATTTTAAGACTAAAAATTCTAATTCTTAGAATTCTTGAATTTTAAATATTACCAATTTTTGGTGATAGTACTATTCTTAAAGAAATTAAACTTCTTACCTTTTATCTGAGTTGATAAATTCTATGAGGGAAAAAATAACTTGTGATTTAGCTTTTAGTTCATATTCTTATTTTATGATTTTGATTTCTCAATAAGCATACATTGAGAAATCAAAATCTGGTGGTTGAAAAGCTCAGATGATTGTGCATGGAAATATTGTAAATTATTTTCATACTATGTCTAAAATTACTCATTTATTAAAGTACTCATTTGAGTAATCTCAAAATTACTCATTTATTAAAGTACTCATTTGAGTAATCTCAAAATTACTCATTTGAGTGCTAATAATTAATACTACTTAGCATTATCATTAATGATGTAAGAGTTTAAATTGAGATATAGTACAAAGTCCAAAATCTGGAAAATCAAAGTTCAAAAAATTTCGGAATGATCTAAGCTCCAGACCTCAAAACCACCAACAACATTTTTCTGGTAGGCCAGCCTGGCAAATCTTTATTTATTATCCTTTCCTTTCATCACCACATGTTTATCAACATGACTTGAGTAATGACTCATGTAGCGATGCCTAAACAATTTTTGTATGTTAGTAACTGAAAAACAAAGGAGTATGGTAACCATTTTATGTTGACATTACGTTTGGCGATGATTACAGATTTATGTTAAATGCACTAAAAATGTTGATGAGGAAAAATTTACCAAAAATTTCTTGCCATATGCTAAAAATATACAGTCAAAAGTCTTTAATCCGGACTCGTCGGGACTTCGTCGATTCCGGATTATTGATTTTTCTGGATTATAGATCATCAGTTTAAATCTGGTAAGATGGCATGCAGAAATTATAAAATTAAAAATATGAAACTGTAATTTATGAAATAAAGAACAATTATGATCTAAAGGGTATCAAAATTTACAAAGAAAAAAAAAGCTTAATATTTATTTATTTCTTTCAATGTAAGTTGTTTAAGTTGCTTCGTTTTATGTGATAATACTTTCTCTTTAATTCTATAAACAGACATAATTTCTTGTTCAGTTACAAAGTTCCGCTGTTCAAGTTCTATAATTGCTGTGTCGAGAATACCGACTAATTTGTAAATCGAAATCTTTTTGTTTTCAATAACCTCTGTGTCACTTTCTTCATTATCGGAAGCAAATTATAATGACGAGGAATTTGATTTAAATCATATCAAAGACGGAGTAGTACTATATTTGAACATTACGAATTGAAGTACTACATTTAGTAAGGAATTATAAGCCAAATAAAATAAAAACATCTGCCCTGAAAATAAGGATAGTGCTGACAGATCTACTTCCAGTTCATTGCGTGCCGCAACGTTTCCCTCCCCTCCACAGAGCAGCGTGAAATTGATAAACCGATTTCGGAATGGTTAGAGAAACAAAGGATATGCTTTTATCCATTTTTTGCAGCAATTCCACTTTTTGTTCGATGGACATCGAAACATACTTTCGCTTTGTAGATCCTTTGGCAACTCCAGCATCGGAAATTCTGTTTGACATAATCGAAAGTTCAAGCTTACTTCTATAAAATTGCTCTAACAGTCTACAAAAAATAATAAACCGAATCCAATTTGAAGATTAAGGAACGCAATCTGTAACATTAACTGAAATAGATAATTAGATAATTTTAGCTTAGCTTATACCGTCTGTTATACATTAAATGCACATGCGTAAACATATTATGCACGTGCGCACACGCATATGTGCATGCGTAAAGGAATTATGCGCATGCGTGAATGCCTTTGTCAACGCATTATGTGTTGACGCATGCGCAGAAAGTTTGTAGCTTTGAGTTCCGGATTATGGGTGTCCAGATTAACGACTTTTGACTGTATTTTGTTGATTATACTCATAGACCCAAAGACTACATTTAGGGCTATATGAATTAAGAATAACTGATTTGTTATTCACATAAACCTAGAACCAGCGCCAGGGCTTGTAAGGCGGCACCAGGTCACAGAGTTTAGGACCCACAGAGACTGCATCAGGCGGTGAGATGTCTAGTGCTGGCCCTCAATAAGGCTTAAGTATATTTGGGAATTTATTTATTCAGAACTCTGAAAAGCCTTAAGCCTGTGCAGGAAATAGACATAAGTATTATAAATAACTAAACTAATACAATTCAAGCTTAATTGTCTCAGTGCGCGATAGAAGCAAGATAAAATTTAACAGAACAACTTGTCATTAGTCACCAAGCTCATGATACATAGCCAAATATGTATGGTGAATGATAGCTAAATTTGATGATGGTAGCCGTGCATTTTAAAGTTCTTTGGATATCGCAAAACAAAGGTGAAGTTTTCCAATTAATGGATTTTGTAAAGGAATGTGGAGAAGTGGTAATAAATTAAGATGATATAAAAGAAGTTTTTCATTGTGATGACAATGCTTCTCAATCATCAGTCAAAATTAATGAATGGCGAAATCTGTAGTATGGTTCTAGATCCAGAAAATACCGGTAGTGAAGAAAATGACAGAGAAGTTACTGAAAACAAAAAAATTTCGATTGACAAGTTAGTCGGAATTCTCGAAATAGCAGTTACAGGACTTCAGCAATGTAACTAAACAAGAGATTATGTCTATCTACAGAATTAAGGAGAAAGTATTAGCACAAAAAACAAAGCAATTTAAACAACTTACATTGAAAGAAATGCTTAATAAGGTAAACAAATAAATATTAAGCTCTTTTTTTTTTTTTTTTTTTTTTTTGTAAATTTTGATATCCCTTAGATCATAAATACTTCATTATTTCATAAATCACGGTTTTATATTTTTAATTTTATAATTTCTACATGCTATCTTACTAGATTTAAACTGATGATCTAATATCCAGAAAAATCTCAAATCTGGAATCGCCAAAGTCCTGACGAGTCTAGATTTCGGACTTTGTACTGTATAACATGCGTATGGAAATGTTATGACTACAAATAGTCAGTAATGTATTTAATTTAATTTTTGTAAATGGCTTACTTACGCAAACAATATGTTCATACTGAACTTGGATACAATTAACTGTCTGTCAAAAAATTGGCAGAAAAACTTTATTTACTGACTAGTGTAATAAATTTATGTAATTGTGTGATTTCTGGCATTAAATACAAAGAATCTGTTAATTGCACTTCTTATACATTACTTTAAATTACATTAAATTTTATACTTCAGATATATTTGTAACTGCACACCATTCTTTCCTATACTTGTATATGATTAGAAATTTAGCTGACGAGACAATAGGGGTTTGGGTAGCCTCCTGTGATACCAAAGGGCCTGGATTCGAATCCTGGAGACAGCATGGTGATAACTGTCTGTCACTTCATATGAGTCAATGGTGGCCACTTATTAGGTGCTTCCACAATAAAATGGTCACCACTTCTGGCCTTAAGAGTGGCCAATGCTGAATAGGCAAGTGCTTGGCATTGTGTTTTTTTTTTTTTTTTTTTTTTTTTTTTTAGTTAGAAATTTAGAGTTAGAAAATATTTTTAAGCTATTTTAGAGTTAGAAAATATTTTTAAGCTATTCTCAAATTCAATCCATGTAGAGACAAATGTGTGTTATTTGTCTTATATGAGGTATTTGTAAAAAGGCTTTATTTCTTTAATTATTGATACTAGACTTTTTTTTTTTTTTTTTCCCAATTCACAGTTTTGTAAAAAAAGTTATAGAATTTTAGGAAAACAGTTTCATTTTTGTGTCTAGGAAATTTTTATAAATATATATTCTACTCACAGTTTGTTATTTGGTCCCCAAAGAGGAAGAATACCAGTTAATAAAATATTTATTATACTTTAATGGTTTAAGAATAAAATGTTTAATATTCTTATGAACAAAATTCTTGGAGATATTCAAGAAAGAACTTAATGATTTATAAGTCTCTTTCTTTCGAATTTTGAGGTTTTTGAAATTGATTTTGACTAAGCATTTCATCTAGTGTATTACATCAACTAGTATTCAAGTTGTAACTGATACCTTGGGAGTTTTTTAAAGTTTTGTTTTTCAAATTTAACATGTGATGGTATGGCAATTTGCTTCTAACTCATAAGAGCTTACTGAAAGTTTACTAATTGAAATCTTTGCTTTATGGAACTCATTTAAAAAAGTTGCATTTTAAATTTTCCAAACCTCCTTTTCACAGTACTGAAGCTATTTTCATTAAAATTTTCCATCTTTTTTAACTAGAATAAATTTGGTATTAGTATTTAAGAAAATAAAGCATATGGTCATTTGCCCTTCCCTCTCCAAACATTCTGTTATATTTATAGCAGATTTCTTCAGTTTTAAATTTAGGGTACCATATTTATTTCTTCTTTGTATGTTGTGAAGCAGTGCTTCCTAAACCTTTTAGCATCACAGAGCAGTTCAATGAGAGCTTTTCATGGCCCATATTTATTGAAAAAACAGTATGTATAGAATAGTCTAGAACAGAAATATGTTTACTTATTAACAACTAATTAATAATTTATGAATAATTATAAACTTAATTTAATAACAGAACCAAAAAACTTTAAAAAAAATTTTGTCACTTACAAAAAAATTGTTTTTTGAGTCATGCTTTAAGAATTATCATTGGATCATTTAGAAATGATTTCAATTTTTCTGTATTCAGTAGCTGTAATAACCAGGAGCAGTTTTAATATTTTGTGAGAATGCATTTTAACAACTGCTACATTAATATATATTTTAAATAAAGTATATCAGAACTGTGAAATGTTTACATAAACATTTATGTTGAAGGACAAAAGATAAAAAATCAACAGTTTTGCCACATTTTACTTTCTTAGCTCTACAAAAGACAAAAGAGCTGCATAACATGCACAATATAGTCTTGGAATTTTCTGGTCCCAAGACTTCAGTAGCTGTATCACTGACACCTCTAATCTGCCTCAATAAGGTAACTCCATCATGACCATCGCTGAGCCCATTACCAAGTTCAGCTGAATGAGTAGATTTTTAACTGTATCACCAAGAAAACTGCTTATTCACCCCACATAGGAAGATGACCAGCAGCTTAGTGGTGGGCCCATTAGCCACTCCCTCCTCCATTCGGAAAACGTTGCCACCCCACCGTGCCGAGGTGGACCCTCATAAGGCATATCATTGGTTTGTAAAATTTTGTTCTGGTGATTTTTTAGTTCAAGATGCACATTGGTATTGTAGACCAACTGTGATTGATGTTGACAAATGAAATGTAATAACTGAAGCTGATCATCGCATAAGTCTGCTTGAGCATCTACATAAGCTAAGACTCTAATGGAGTTACAGATGGAGCCACTTGTACTAGCTTTCCTTCAGTTTTCATAGAAGTGTAGACTTTTAGCATGCCAGATATTTTTTTTCAGCACCTTTCACTTTTTTTTTTTTTTTTTTTTTTTTTTTGACTTAATATGGCTTTCTTGCTACATTGTGAATATTCTTTATTACTGTGCTGCACCATCACCAAGTTTTGATACACACAGGACCAAATATGCATCTTGGTCTTTACATCAAGTGATCTGATCACCTATGTCACTCAACAATTCTTTGAGCATGAAATTAGGAAATTGCAAAGAAAACAGAAATGGTTGTTGTACAAAATAGTCAATATATTAAAGTTGTTTTATTATCTTATAAACTCTTTTATTCAATGAAGAAAATAATAGAAACTGAAGATTGTGTTGCTTGTAATAATGCATTATTAATTTTCTAGGGTCTTGCAGATTCTGAAGAGTTTGTGATAAGTAAAGCTCTGTGTGCATTGTCTGACCTAATTCAGTTAGGTATACTGCAGAAACAGATGCTGTATGATATTGTAGCTGAAGCAATACCCTTATTAATTCATCCAGTGAGTATTAAAATGCTTTTTCTTTAATTGTATTTGAAATTCTAAATTAAATTTCTTTTTTTCCTAGATTAAATTATCTAATCCAATACAGATTGAAATTTATAAGTATTAATATTTTCTTTACACATATTGTTTTTATCATACATTTGTTTGTTGTTAGCTAATTAATTATTTTAAAATCTATATTAGGCTTGCCAGAAATGTTCTGCTTAATGCACACAGTTCAAACACACAGTTAAGTCACATTAATGTGACCACTTGTTCATATTAGTGTTAGAAAGTATTCACAGGGCTGTTTAACTGTGCTGATTGCAGTTTAGTTGATAGTTACTGGAGAGTGTGTGAGAGAGTATCCATATTGTGAGTAACCTAGTCAAGGCTGTCCCTTAAATTCTTGATTAAGTCTTACTAATATTGGGGCCAAGGAAGTACAATAAAGTTTTCTCTGTGCTCTTCCAACCACTCAGTTATTCCTATGTGTTTGATATATTACATGTTCATACCAGAAGATGTCATCATTTCCAGGCAGGAATATCTACATGTATGGCTGTATGTGGTTTGCAAAAATAGAAGTATGCTTAATAAGATTCATAGTTTTAAGTAGGATCCATATTGATGAGTATAATGATGAATGAACGTGGAGGATGTCATGAAAACATTCCAGAGACTGTAACATTGACTCTGCCAACTTGTATTTGTTTCGAAATGGTTGAGAGATATTTCTTCTCTGATGTTTCTCACTGTATGCGCCAACATCCATTCTATTCTATAAAGTAAAACCACAATTCATCAGAAAAAGCAAACTTTTGCCAACTGGTGGAAGTCCACTGTTAGCGTTGCTATGTAAATTTCAGTCTCATCCACTGATGAATGGTCATTAGCATAGCTGCTGTCACCATCCATCTCTTGTGGAGCCTTATATACAGCAAGATTCACTGCAAGCAGTTTGGACACAACTGTTATAACTGTTGGGTTCATTTAAGCTCTAAGTTACTCCAGTATAGAATGTTAGTCAAACTACAATGCACTGCCACAGTTGCATCAGAAATTTAAATATGCCCATTATAGATTTTTGTCTCTCACTCCCCTCTTTTTTTGTACAATTAATATAGTTCAAGTTTTATTCAAACAAATAACAGTTAGACATTTATTGTAGTAACTTATTTTTTAGCATTTGTCTCATTTTCAAATTGCAGGCTTTGTGTGTAATGAAAACCAGTTATCTCTTTCCATAAATTACTATATTAATCATTGAAACATATGGCGATATCATATAATGTAATATTTGATTTGTGATTGTTTTCAAAGTAATTTCAATCAGTTTTTTTTTCAAAGGCTAAGATTAAAAATTTTAACTTATAAACTCAATTTCAAAATAATTAAATCTATCAGCAATAGTTAATTATATGATAAAATACTTATTTATGAATAGGTTATTTTTTTTATGATAAGAGTACTACTCAAGCAAATGCTTTGTTATTCCATTTATATTCTCTCTAGAATTTATGGATTAAACAAGCTGCTGTTGGACTTGTATGTATTGTTGCCAAAACTTTAAATTTGGCAGATGTGCAATGTAGATTGATTCCTCTTTTGCAACCTTTTTTGAAGCGTCAAGTTATTCAAGTTGATCAAGAGGTAATAATCAGTACATGAATAGTTTGCATATTTTTTCTAAATTATTTGTGTAGAATTTTGCCTGTGTTTGTGATTAAGATTCTTATTTTGTTTATCAATAATTTTAAAAATGATATAAATCTGTATTAATTGTTATTCTGAATATACAAGTGTGAGTCAAGTAATGACAAACTCCGTATAGCATCTTAATTTACAGAAATTTTTGAACAGTTCTACACATCATTTTTCCACCCTGTTTCCTTGTAAGGTAATACATTTGCATAACTCCACTAGCTTCATTCTTTCAAAAAATACATTTTTTTCTTCTTCTATAACTACCTTTGTATCATCTTAGGCAAATTTGTAAGCTTCTAGAAAGCCTATTTAACTCAACCTTTGTTATGGGCAGATCTGTAAATAATTCCTATCACCAGTTTTCTCTGATCAGTGCATATGTCCTCTGGATGAGAGTTTCTGTAGATAATGTTGATAAGTGATGATGTTGATTTCTTAGTTATACTTGTTCTTCTCGCCTGATATCATGTTGCATTTTCTTAAGCTTTTTTGTTAATTAATTTATCACTATCTTGATACTGAGTAAAAAACACATTACTCCATGTTATCTCTTGACAGTGAAATCATAAAGTGCAAATGTTAGTGCGTCTATTTCTGTTGATACTGATATCTTGGTTATACTTGTTCTGGTAATTCTGATCTCTTGTTCTTCTCAATTGACATCATGTTGCACTTTCTAAAACTTTTTTGTTAATTAATTTATCACTACCTTGATACTGAGCTAATGTATGGTGATGGATTTCTGCAGATATCGCTACCTTTGCTAAACATCAAGGGACAAAAAACAACACATCTTGCCATATTGTCTCTTGACTGTGAAATCATAAAGTGCAAATGTCAGTGTGTCTATTTCTGTTGTTGTTTCTTCATTAAAAGAGCCTACCAGTGGCCAAGTACATAAAAGTACATTCAAAGAACATAAGTAGTTTCACCCAAGTTCAAATTCTGGTTGCCATAATGAAATAATCAAATCCTGTCTTCAATGAATGATGAATTCATTAAAGAATGGAGCATATGTCTATTGTTATTATTCATGGCTGAATTAGCTATAATCCTACTGGTGTGTTACATTAGCTCCTTCCTTTTGATGTTACTTTGCAAATGCTATTACTTTTTTATTCACCTATGTAATAATAAAAAAATCTGATGTGAACACTGCATGATTTCCTTGTATGGTTTACAAATTATACACATTTTTTGCTGCATTTCATTTAAGTTTATTTCCTCGAATTTTATTACACATATATTTCTCATTCAATTAATTCAGGTTAATTCTTCAAGGCAAGGCAAAAATACATAAAAACCCAAATCATCTTCATTAAAAGTTGTAAAATACAGAAAAACATAAAACACCACATACAGTAAAAAAAAAAAAAAAAATTGCAATTAAAATTAGAGTTTCGAAGCAAAAAGAAGCAATTTAACCAGCAGACAGGAAGACAGATTTTTCAGTGCACAGAACTCGAAGTTTACTTTTGGTCCCACTCTGAAAAGACACTGAAGTTAGTGCAGCAACTGCCTTAATGCACTGTTCTTTCAAATGTACTGTTCAGTTTCAAATGTAGACAAGTGGCTGCTCTGTTACGCTTAGTACCACTTAAACAAGTTTTAAATTATTAATAATTCTGTAACTACTGCACGCAGATTAACTAAAGACACGAAAACCTGAACCAAAGCATAAGAACAACATAATTCAATCACTTTTAAGGAAAAAATGCACAATTTATCAACATATAAGAATAAAAAAACTGAGCTGAATGAGCCAGGTAAAAGAGTAGGTATATATTAATTCAAGCGGACATGTCGGGAAATTGGAACAGAGAATTGAGACTCAAGATTTTGACAAAGTGTATTTAATTAATTGAAAAATGTGTCGCATGCAGTTTCAATTGTCTATTTCGGCGAAACGCGTGATGGAGTTACCGTAGTTCGAAATGCATTAAAAATATTTCCCCTGACGTGCCTTGGTGAGCTTCGAATTGGGCTAATCGGCCATTTACTGCTTCTTAAATTTTTATTTATAACTAATTAGTTTATACTTTTACTATGTTTTAAATATACCTTAATTAGTTTAGCATATTGCTTACTATTAATGTTGATTTTTACTTGTAAAAAATCAAATGTTATATTTTTCTCTTTTAACACATTTCATTGCAACTAATTTTGCTTTTGTTAAAGTTTTAACGGAACCACAGTATTTAAGCAGCTTTTTAGCATTCGTACTAGAATTTTTCTTTTAACTTCTTTAATTTTGCAGCACAATGCGCAAAATTTTTTACCAGATAGGTCCTTTATCGTTTGTTCTTTCTACTTTACTTTAAATTATATATATATATATGTTTGGTTTGACCGACTGCAACCAAAAAAGGAGGCTCATAACTACATGTTATAGCAGTCCCATATACAAAATTTCAACATTTTGCAGCTCTCATTTTTGAGTTATGCGAGATATATGTGTACATATGTACATAGTGTTTATTCTCAAGAGACTTAAATACATATGTCAAGGGGGAAAAGCTCTTCTAAATCCATTTTATGATCTGTGCTGGGAAAAGGATCCTTCAGTCTGTCTGTACATACAGATATCATGCTAAAACATCATTCAAATGGATTTGAGTGTGGTGAAAATGAATATTTTCATTTAATAGTGGTACCCAGAATTTTTTATGATTACAATACTTCTTTTACTTTGTACTAGGAAGTAAAAAGAGAGAATGTTGACTAATGATTTTGAAATTTAATCTACATTAGAAACTGATTTTTGTTGATTCACTTTCAAGTAAGACATGTATTAAAAGAGTTTATTTATTTTTGGTGTATGTGTATAGTGCATATGTGCATGCAACCAAACGACGGACGACTGGCTGGCTGCAGGCAGGGAATGCGCATGTACTTTGATGTCTCATCATTTCACATTTCAGATGGCTATTCTTGTACATACTTTAACCTGTGACCTTAAAACATTAATTAAATAAATATATTACCTATATTAATGCTTTGACTACATTTCATTCCTCTAAACCTATTTCTTCTAGAGGTTGGGATTTAATATTCCCTCAGTGTATTGCTTAGCTGTTTTTTCCTTTTAAAATTTTTTTTTCCATTTTAGCGTAATTACATGCTTGATATCTAATTGCAAAATTTATTCTATATATATATATATTTTTTGGCAGTGTTGAAAAAAAGGAAGAATTACAGGATGACATGAATTTTTAACTGCATTTATGATATATAATCAAATATTTTATGAATCTAAGTTACATAAAATTATCTGAATACACAGTAATCAAATTTAAAGAGTTTTAAAATTTGATTACTGTATTCAAATAAGTTTATGTACATAAACTGTTATAGTTCCTCCTGTTATAGTTAGTCCTTTTGAATGCTGTTCAAGATCCTTTACCCCGATGCCTTCTTGATTACTTAATCAAGTTACCATCTCTGCGCAACTTCCTTGAAAGTTTGTCTGACAGAAATATCTCTAGGTCTGTGACAAGACCTGGACTTCAGCCTATATATAGAGAAATGGATTCACAACTTACTACGGTATTATATGCTTTTATTATGGTTTTAATCAAACATACTTGCATTTAAAATAGGCTGTATCATTTACATATTGCACAAAGAATTTTTGAATACTTCAAAAGAAAACCTCTTCATGATATTTATTCTTTTCAGTTTGTAATAAAATCATGTCTTTGATAAATTTACCTAATTGCCAACTGGTGATGTATCAGACCTCTTGTTTATTTTCAGTATTATAAAAGTGTGTTTCTCAATATAATATAAATTAAGTCATTTAAGAATTATATTTACTTGATATTTCATAACAAATTTTATTTTATGTTCTGAGTGTTATAAAGGGGATAGGTTTCTAATAGTGTATAATGGGTTAAAAATTCTGATTCAGTGTCTTTGGTATATTATAATCTAAATCTGAAAAAATCAATTAATTGTGAAGATTTTTTTCTGTAGGAACATACAGATTTCAAACCTTTATGTATAAATTTTTGATATTTTGATATTTTCCCCTTTATTTCATTTTACATTAAAAAAAATGTAGAAACAAAGACTTTTAAAACTGATTTTTTTCCCCCCTAGAATTTTAATTTTATCCAACAGTTAATTGAGTTTCATGTGTTGACAGCTGTAGATATCATGCCATTAAAATTTTACATTTTTAATATTTAAAAGTTTATGTTAAATGTTTTAATGGTAAACTGTTTTTCAAGGTAGAAATGTTTGCATTGCAAGACATTTTATTATTATTATTGTTGAAGTTTATAATTTTATTTTGCTGACTCAGATGTAAAATTTTTTATTGCAGATTTATTTTCGCTTACAGTCTGATGGAATGACAGAAGTAATTGAAGACCAGATATTGGTAATGTAAAAAAATTCTTATTAATGTGCTTTTTTAAAATTGTGTTAACTGAAATATCTTTTGAAATATGAACTCCAAATATATATACGAGTAGTTTAATAAAAATATTATAATTTGCTTTCTATGTCTCTGTAGTGGAAGTGGTTATTAGGTTAGTTGCCATAATCTATTTGTTTACATGCTAGAAAAATTAAATTGCTTGAATTGACATTCAGAAAAATAATCAAAAGTTCACATTTGGCAATTTTTATGCATTCTATGTAAAATGAATTCATTTTCACATTATTTTGCAAATTTATTTCTGAGTAACAGTTTTTATAATTTTCAATTTTTGTTATGTATGATAATTTTAATTTAATATCTTTTTAAAGTATTCAGATGCATATTTTAAATTTCAGTTTATTAACTGGAATTGCAATCGAAATCATAAAGGATTAAGTATATTAAGAAACTATTAACTATCTGATTGTTAAGAAATGTGACTATTATTTAGCATTTATTACCTTTACTTTAAATTATATCATGGGGTACTAATATTAGTTTTATAGACATGTATAACGAAAGTTCTAAATAAATAGCATTTGAATGCATACATTTTGTTCTTACACACATCTTTGGTAAATACAAGTTAATTACAAAAGATGTGTTGAGAAGAAAATAAATTTAAGTAGGAAAATATTATATATATGGTATTGCTTTTCAAATGTATATAGTTAACTTTAACAAAACTTAATTTCTTTATATATGCATGTCAGTTTTTATTACGAAACATTTTAAAGAGAAAGAATTTTTTTATCCATCCATATAAATATAATTTTAGATATGCAGAAAGCTGTATGTTTACATAAATTGTACTAATACATATTTTTCCAAATTAGTAGATATAAATGTTGAACTCTGATATAAATATCCTTTTTTATAAGAACTTTGATATATTTTTAAGATAAATGACACCAGGAAATACATTTTAATTTATGTAACTCTTTGTGAAAGGGATTTAAAGTTACATTATTTTATTTTATTTAACATTTTTTATTATAATAATTTCTTTAACTAGTAAAAAATTATAATAATCATTTGTTTTGTTTTACATTGAACATCTGTACAGGCAATGAAGGAACATTTAATGAAAGTGCATCTGAAAAAAGCAAGGTATTTTAGTAAGATTATGCAATACCTTTTATTTTTTTACCCTGAACTACTACTTTATTTTGCATTTTTTTTTTTTTTTTTTTTTTTTTTTTTTTTTTTTGAAACGTATAGAGAGTGGTGCTTCAAAAACTGGCCCATGCACATGTATAAACAGATGTTAGCTTGTCTCAATTGTCAATTGCTTTGTTGTTATGGTTGTTATGGTAAAATATTCAATTGTCAGTACAATGAAGATGTAAATACAAAAACCATGTGGAGGAGCTCAGTGACCTGTTTCTTTTCAAAAGAACTGCAATAATTGAAGTTCAAATAGGTATTGCCTGGTTTTTCAGGCATCACTCTATTAATACTCACATTAAAATCATGAGCTTTTGGAGTGAAAATTCATCTTTATATTATTATTATTATTATTATATATTGCAGAACTTCCAGTTTTTATGTTTATCTCTTTTATCAGTTATCAAAATGAAAATAAGTGATTTATGTATGCCTTGTGACAGTATCAGCTTTCCATACTTAGTTCCATGACTCAGATTATGCCTAAATATTAAATTTTTTAAAATATGTTAAGAAACTTGCTTAACACACTTTTTTCAGTTTGCACCAAGAATAATTTGTTGAAATTCTTAATTTGTGATAACTCGTTTTCCTTTCCTTTTCATTGTGCACAGGTGGGAAAAAAGAGTACATCATAATTTTCTTCATATTACATTCTTTAATCATAGTTGTTATTTTTAGATATTTTTTCCTCTTTAGAATTTTATTTTAGTTATTTGAGTTGTATGGTTTCTTCAAATTATTGTTTTATAATTTTCTATTTATTCATTCTATTTGTTCATACCTATTTTAAGTGTATTTATTTACATAAATTTTCGAGAATTTGATTTTATTTATTTGAATAGCATTTGTTTCGAAAAAAATTCTTTTTAACTCAGACTATGATGCATTTGAAAACTACATATGTTAAATGAGAAAATGCAGTTAAGTACAGTTAATGCACATTTCAATGAGCCATTTAGAAAAGATATATAAATGAGAAAGAGTATAACCAACAACTTAATTTAGGATGCATACGTTGCTTCAAGCAGTTTTATCATTGTGCCATTGCTTTACATAATTTTATCATCCTATTTTTAATTTCTTAAAATATTATTCATATTTCATTTTTAAAAATGCAAGAAACAAATAGCATAAGATTTTAAAGTATTTAAATCTCAACTTAAATATTATGTTTTATACAAAAAAAAAAAATTACTCTTCTTAATGCCTTGTCATTTTTCTTAAAGCGTTCCACATATATATTAAAAATCAACCACCTTTTTTTTTTTCACATTTTGAAACCTCTTAATATTTCTGACATTCATATAAGTAAAGGTATCTTCTATTTTGTCACTATGTGGTCAAAGTAAAATAGGGAAGCAACTTTTACCATGATACTGAATGTCTTTAGAGGCTAGGCATTTTGAAGGCATGAAATGAATGAAAGATTGGTTTCAGCAATTGGGAAAAAGTCTGTCTTCTACTAATTTGACTGAGAGATCTTGGGATTCTACATTTATAATATAATATATTATGTTCTATGATGTAATTTAAATTTACACAATCATTCAGTTGAAAAACTGTTGGGTATTCTTGTGTTATCAGAGCCAGATTCAGAAATATATGTATGTATGGAAGTGTGTATGTATGTATGTGCATATGTGTGTATATACACACATACTTATACAATACAAAGTCCATAATCCGGACTCGTCTGGGCTTCGGTGATTCTGGATTAGGGGTTTTTCTGGATTATAGATCATCAATTTAAATCTGGTAAGATGGCATGCAGAAATTATACAGTTAAAAATATAAAATCGTAATTTATGAAATAAAGAACAATTATGATCTAAAGGGTATCAAAATTTACAAAAAAAAAAAAGCTTAATATTTATTTGTTTACTTTATTAGATGGATAGGCCGTTATCCATTTTTTGCAGCAATTCCACTTTTTTTAATGGACATCAAAACATGCTTTCGCTTTGTAGATCCTTTGGCAGCTCCAGAATTGGAAATTCTTTTTGACATAATCGAAAGTTCAAGCTTAATTTGTATAAAATTGTTCTAACAGTCTGCAAAAAATAATAAGCGGGATTCAATTAGAAAATTAAGGAACAGCGCAATCTGCAACATTAACTGAAATGCCTTAAATAATCAGGGTTGCCACGCTACCTGGAAAACCGGGAGAAGCGGGAAAAGTCAGGGAATTCGAAAATTGACCAAAAAATTCAGGGAAAAGTCAGGGAATTTAAGTATTTTTGTCAAAATCTGGAAAAGTCAGGGAAGTTCATACAATGATCCCGCCAAAAAAAGCGATTTTTGCGCCGACGTCGGAAGAGATAACTTTTTTGGCGAATTGCGTATCACGTGAGTGTCATTCGGGCAGCTGGCATAGAGCCAATTTTCGCAGCTCCAATTTGATTGTCTTTTAGAAAGGCAAAGCAAGTTTCCCGCAACTTTTGGTTTCCAGTATTCTCGAGAATAACATGTGCAGTGCATGAACTAAAGAAAGTACCTGTTCTCGTATAAAACAAAATTATACGAGAACAAAATGGATTTAATCTTAGTATACGGTACCATGGAGGTTAGAATCAAAGAATATGTATTGTAAAGAAGGAAAACCTCTCTGCAACAGACGTGGCTCCGTTCCATCATAGAGGGAAACAGCTGTGCATGCGTGATATATCTGCTGCCAAAGCTCGAAACCGGTGTGGAAGTTCGAAGGTCACGTTATCAAGAGTTCATTAAATGAATATCCTTTAAAATTTCTTTAACCACTTGCGCTAAAAAGACGTGCTACGCACGTCGAGATGTTTTTGTCTCAAACTGCGAGCGACGTGAACACCACGTCGATAAGCATTTATCGCAAAAATGAAAATAACATGGTGCACACGTCGCCTAACAACGAGATTGTTTATTTTTCGAGTTACAGCTCTGGATTGCACTCGCAGATGCGGAGCGGCGTAAATGAGACACTTTACCGCTTGCTATATTGTAGCGCACGGCACCGCAACCGTGAAGTTTAGTCTTAGCGCAAGTGGTTAAACTCTAAAGGAAAAGAAAATATTTTTTGGCGCAAGTAAATTAATTCATGGGTTAGTAATTTTCAGGGGGGGGGACTACGAACATCCGTTTTTAAAATTATTGCGACAAATCTAAGAAGAAACGTCCTTTGATAAAACCTTTCTTTCCTTTTATAAATTTCCTTTTCGTAATAATTTAAAAACGGATTTTCGTAGCTTTCTTTTTGTCAAAGAACGTTTCTTCTTAACACGTTTCTCAATTTCCGGTACACATCGCGGAGAGGGAAATTCTGGTCGCCAGGTTCCGTCGCCAAATCCCTTGGCATATTTTCCCTCCGCATTCTAGCAGCGTAATAGCATTTTACTTGTATGGAACCTTTTCTTCTTTACATAGACCAAAGAATCAGAGATTCTTTGCATAGACGTTCTTTGGTTAGAATAATCTCCAGGTATGGTACAATGGGATTTGGCGACATGATGATGCGCAGTAAACGGGTCATTTTGGTCTTGGCGACAATTTTCAAAATCGTGCCAAAGCCTTACCGTATACTAGAATTTTATCGCAAAATCTTTTTAAACTTTTTTTTTCTTTTTAATAAATACCTTGCCATTTTGCAGTAAAATAAAAAAATAGTAATCTGTCATCTAGGCTAACCATGTAATATAACTATATTCGCTAAAATATCGTTGATTATTCTAATTCAATTTTTAAGTAATTATCTTTATTTTTATGTTATTCGTATAATTTAATGATGCTTCTTCCCTCTAAATTTATTTATTATTAGTAAATAATATTTCCAAATTTCAGGAAATTTTCTCTGGCATAATCTTGAAATTAATTCTAGCAGTATGATGACATACCATCACGAAATTTAATGCACATATTTTTTCCTTATGTATGCTGCGAAATAAATATAAAATACCTCAATTTATTAAAATAGATTTCTTTCTTTCGTTTAGCTGCAGAATGTCTGCAAAAAAAGCCTTATTTTATTCCAGATTGGGAAGATTCTAATCTCAATCTTCAATGGAGAAAACAACAACTATTATAATTTTAATTTGCGTTTTCAAGTGTTAAGGTGCTTTTTAAGAACATACCTCACACAAATTAAATTTACCTAAAATCTAACCTAACTATTTAGCATTGCATCGTGATTTATAAGGACCGGATTAGCCTCGTGTTGAACTGGTGATGATCATGAGTAATAATTAAATAAAACATACATTTGTTATCCAATTTATATATCTTAAATTTTATTAAGTTTCTTAAGTGGAAAAGTAAACAAAATTATCAAACAAAGTATACCAAAAATAATTAAGAATAAATGTCCTTTGGGATTTATTGAATAATTAAGTGAATTTGCTACACAATACAAGTAATACCATAATTAATTTACCTCTTAGCATAGCCAAAGTACATTACGCGAATAGACTGGAATTTTCTTGAAACACACCTGGAAAACCTGGAAAAGTCAGGGAATTTCATTCTCCTGTTTGAGTGGCAACCTTGAATAATTTTAGGGTAGCTTATACCGTCCGTTATACATTAAACGCACACGCGTAAACACATTAATGCGTTTACACATGCGCATAAAGTTTGTAGCTTTGAGGTCTAGATTATGGATGTCCGTATTACAGTCTTTGTACTGTACATATGCATATATGAACACATATCTTCTTATATGCATGCCTACATATATACATTTTTCAATCTGGTCCTGATAACAGAAGAGTACTATCAGTTGCCCTTCGTTTCACTTTTGATGATTTTTCTTGCATTTTTTTTTTATTACAGGTTCATTTGCAGGTATATTTGATGCACTGCAGTATGCAAAAAAAGTTAGCAAAATATGGTGTAAACCTCCGGTTATTCTCCTTCAGTGTGCAACTTTTAAAATGGGTTTCAAATTGTTAGTCTTCTGAATTTCTTCTTTCCTTCTAAAATATGGTTCTATATTTCTTTTTCTACATTTGTTTCCAGTGTTGAATACAAAAATATTAAGGTTTTACGGCCTTTACATTTCCATAAATTTTGTGTTCTTTTCAAATTCTTATAAAATTTCTTTTCCATCTTCAGGGAGACTGCTTTTAATTTTGTAGATGTTTCAGCTGCAAATAAAGCAAAGCCCACAGGAGTTAAAATGCTTTTATGAATAACAAGAAAATAAAGCATCTCCAGTCTTTTCTGATCAGCTGTAGGCAGCCTTTATTCTATCCCACCGAGTGACCCAATCCTAATATCGGGTGCAAAGAATCTAAATCCTAGTGGTTTGATAATTTTTTTATCAGTAATTTCCATATTAAAGAACATATTTTTTTACATAATCTGTAATAATATGAGGGAAAATTAGCTACTTGAAACATTCGTTGTAAGAGGTGTCATGTAAAAATGTGTCATATAATTTTACTAAAGTCTGGGATATAACCCTAACTGTCAAACTCGTAAAGCTTAAATTAGCTTGTTAAGCTTTAATTTGAAACTATGCATTCTGAGTTATGTATATCATGCATAAGAGTTTCTCTTTTATGGAAAAAATCAATCAAATGTAATCAAGTTTCAATAAGCCAAAAATTCTTCGAATTCCTAGTTCTGAAAACTGAAATCATCGAAACTTCTGACTTACTGAAGCTCAAGTAATCGAAGTTTTAGCATGTATTTACCATAGTTTATATGTTTTAGCATTTATGGCAATTAAGTAATCTAAGTGTGTTAAAAAATAGATTGTAGAGTTGACACGGATGCAACTTTCTGACTTAGTATGTAAATATGATAGGTAATGAAAGAGAGGGTTTGTAGATGTTTGTTTTTGATGTGCCTCTGAGAGTAGATGTCGTAGTCCTTTTGTCTCTTTCATGTCAAGAAACAAAACAAAACAAAAAACTTTCCCTTGAGAGGCAACTTTAGTTTTTGGGAAAAGAAAGCAATCACTGGAGAACATGTGGTACGACTAAGTACATATATTTATTTTCAGAACAGAAGTGGCTCTGTGAAATGGTTAGTGGAATAGTCCAGTGGAATGGTTAGTGGAATAGTCCAGTGGACTGGAAATAGTCCAGTGGAAAGATGCACTATCATACAATACAAAGCACTTAGAATAATGTTTTCGACTGAATAACATAAAAATAAAAGTCATCTGATTAATTTGCAGACATTTAAAAGTCAACTACTCATACAAGAATTTAAAATTGCAGAATTGTTTTGACACCTCAGCTTGTAAGACAATCCTAATATCACTTAATCTGAAGACTTATTTAATCCCAGAATAAAAAGACATTATCATCCTGTCTTTAGCTCAAATTTCAAGAACACTAAGTGAATACAATGTAAATGTAATTTAATATTCTTTTGCATTGCAAATAGCAAATGTAATTTAATATTCTTTTGCATTGCAGCTTGGTAGTGTACTAGCAAGCCAACAAAACTTTACTTCTGCTTTTTGTACCTAAGAATACAATAATATTTTAAATATAAAATGGTAAATGAGAGATTAATAACCTGACCCCTAATTTAAGTAAGTTCAACCAGTGGTCTAATGGTTGAAGATTGCTGAATACTGATCGTTTTCCATAGAGTCCAACCTTAGACGTAGGGGCTGGCTATGTGGTTGGTTTTCATAGCTTTCTAGGTTGTGAATACAAAATAGTTTTCCTTACAAAAGTCCCCCATGAGTGCATCCTCCTTCTTTATCTAATTAGCTCCCATGTGATTTGCTATATTTAAATAACCAACTTCTTAGTTTAAGCACGATTTCCAAGCTCAATTACTAGCAAAATCGAAAAACTCATTAAAAATCAGTGCCGCTATGCAGTTGTGAGGAATATGAGGGATACAGCATCAATAATTGAATTGCCAATATGCTGCTTCTAAACTTAGATTGTCATTAATTAATTAAACACAATTAATGTGTACCTCTAGCAGAGTTCACAGAAAGAGTAGAACTGCAAATGTTAAAACCTTGATTGATATAAAATTAGCAGTATTTGCATAGAGAATGACAATTTTTGAAATGTTTGCAGTTACTTTACAAGAAGGACTTATTAATGTAACAGTTACAATCTCTTACAATAAATAAAATAAATATTATATTACTATGATTGCAGTTCTTGACTCTTACTTTCTAAATTAGAATTTTAAGCATGTAATGAAAGTATATTACACAGAAGAATACGTTCTAGGATTAAAAAAAAAAAATCCGAGTTGAATTTTTATATTAAAAAATCTTTAATTTATTTAATGAAGATTGTGCTTTCTTTGGTGATTAAATCCAGAATTTTGGGCCATAGATAATTGTTCTACTTATCCACAAAACCTACTGAGCTATTCATCTGTTAAGTAGCTGCAAATCTTTTCTACATAAGCACTGAACCTGTGTAATTAATTAATTCAATCTCTAGAGGACTGAATATTTCTATTTTAATTTGACTTTAATTCTATAAAAAAAGTGATTATTCATAACCATACGTGTATACAAAAATACACTGCTTTGAAAATATGAGTCTTGGATGATATTAGCCACTCTTCCAAATATACACAACATCTAGTTTAAAAATATATTATACACTTAATGCCACAAAATATCTTTGAATATAAAACAAGTTTAGAATTATTTTTAGTTATTGCATTTGCTACAAGCATAAAAGAAGAAAAATACCTTATATTCTAGTAAATTTTGCAGTTAAACATTCTTCTAATGAAACATGTTTTATTTACAATATTTGACATATTATTCAAAGTATTCAGAAGTATTAAATACATAATGTGATAAATTATTTTCAAATAAATTTCTTTGCATGTATATTGAACATAAAGAATATTATATAAAGAAACACTGTGAATTGAATGGAAATTTTTGCAGAATTATTTTTGGTCCAAAGGTGATAAAAACCTGCAGTTTTAGATCAATGAATAAATCCCACTGACCTACCTTTTGGAACATTATTTTTGATTTCAAAAACTGCAGTTGAGCTTGATCAGTTATATTTGGTGCAAAATCTTCCTTTCAAATACAGACATTAATAAAAGTCTATATAAGCATTAGACTGCAAGTTTAACATTGATTTAGAAAATTCTACATTTCAATATTCAGTTTGACTTATCAAAAATTTCAGATTTCAAAACTCTAATGTATGTTAGTAAATGAAACTACTAATTCAGATGAGATAACAATCATATTTCCTATTTCATTCAACAAAATAATAATAATTATATGAGGTTTTGCTTTTAAATGTAAAAGTTAATTCATTTTATTATTTTAACTTCTCAAATATTCTAATATTACTAAGCTAATATATAAAAGAAAAGTCTGTCTTCTCTTGGAAGAATATTTTTTTCCACCAGTATTTGTAGAATGAATTTTTGTATCAGGTGCATTTCATGCTAATGTATTACTTTAGAAATAGTCATAATATTGTAATGATCTTTCATGACACTTTGAATTCTGATAAGCTGGAATCTTTCTTTAGGATTGGAAAATTTCAGGAAGTTTTACACACATACAAAACAAAATGCAACACATGAGTAATAAATCATGATTTAGTCATTAAATTATTTTTCGTCATCCAAAGCCCTATTTACAGAAAATTAGATTTGTTATTTATATACATTTTGCTATATACAGATGGTTTTTAGATGCAATAAAAACCAGTATGGAAATGAAAAAAATCCATTAAATTTAATTTTCCAAAGGAATATAAGTATATTGCCATTCTTTGTCTGTCTTATGACATCTTCAATGTGATAGGTCATTGACGAAACTAACAACTGAGCTAATCTTGGATTAAACAGCATGCTTGCCAAGGTGGCATTGTGACACCCCACAGTTCTTCTGAATTTCGTATGCCTCTCTCACTGATGGTCATTTTCAGTGAAGACCAAATGTTCTGAATGGGTTTCAGATCTCCTGTTTTGCTTAGCAATGGCATGTGGCAGAAAGCTTGCTGATCCAACCATTCTTTGATGAGGCTTGCACAATGAATTGAAGATTTACGCTAAAAATAAAATAGCTGATCAAAGAAATGGTTGTCCAACACTTCTGGCATCATGATATGCTCAAGAATGTGACGATGGGAAGTTGCATCCAGATTGCCTTGAAATCTATATAGAGTTCATAATCTGTTTGGAGATATGCAACTGCACAGAAATAAGAAATTGGCTACTTTTCTTGACATTCTAAAAATATAAGGGATTGGAATATTGACCTAGAGATCTCCAATTTCAAATATGTCCAGAATAATTAGACTGGATGCAGCTTTCGTCATTGAACAAAACATTACCCAATTCAGAAATTGCCCAACTAGAAAACTGATTGCAAAAGTTCAGTCTTTCTTGAATATGAAGATCTGTCAATGCAGGCTTACAAACTGCAATCTTTCTGTGGAAATTTTTCTCATGCAATCTATTTCTTCCATTTCTTACTGTTTGAACACAAGCCTGCAGAGGAACAAATATATTTGTTAAATTCTTAAATTATGTAAAAATACAATAATAATCTAACTTCCTTTTTTAATAAAGCAATTTTAATGTAATACAATGAGATTACTACTATTTTATGTAATAACAAATATTTTTCAAAGACTGACTGCTAAGAAAAAGAAATCAGTAATGTATCAACAAAAATAAGCATTATGTGAAGCAGAAATGTGTGTCAGGTTTAAATTCATTTTAAACTTTTTTTTTCTGAAATTTTTATTCAGAAGTATTCTGGTTTTTTGTTCTTACAGAGTGGGATAATTTTTAGACTTTGTAATTCAGAAAATTTAGAAGGAATTGAAAGCAAGATTTAAAGCAAAATATGATAAAATGAAAAATGTTTCCATAGCATTAACACGTACTGAATGGGTTTTATAGGAAATTTGTAAAGATTTTTTTTTTTTTTTTTTTTTTTTTTTTTTTTTAGAATTCAACTTAAAAACATTGAAAAAAGTTATTTGAATTTTCTCCTTTTAATCCTAAAAAGTCTTACTCTTAACATGCATATATTAACCTTATTATCTCATCTTTTCATTTGAATTCTTTTCTCATCATTTCATTTTCACAAGGTCAAAAATTAAAAAAGTTGTTCTAATCTTGTCACATGGACCAGCATCTGTAGAAAGGAATTTTTCTATTAATAAAGCAATTGAAAACTGGCAATTTAAAAGATCCATCTTATATGTTTTATACACAGGGGTAGGCATATTGCCACCTGGTGTAATTTCTATGAGTCCTTCCCAGTGTCTATTATAAATTGTAAATTTTTACTAATCCCAAATTTAAAAATTTTTTTTACTCAGTGCTTTGCTAACTTCTAAAATTTTGCCACAATGGCTCTGGTGCCATCCCTGATCTTATATCATTTTACATTTATTCTCAGTATTCATATTATTAAAGAAATAAAATTAGCATTTTCTTCTATATATTGTAAATGCATGTAGTTCTTTAAAATAATAGAAATCTTCAGTTAAATCTGAAATTCTAAAAGGAAGAGGAAACTTATTGAGAAAGAATTTGATTACATAAAGAATATTATTCTTCAACATTAAAGCATTAACAAATTAGGGGATGAAGCAGAAACTAGTTGGAGCACTGATTTGTGTTTTGATACAAATAAACTCAGAAAAGATGCTAAAGAAAAGCATGATGTAAATTAACTAAAATTCTGAACCATTTTCAAATTAAAAAGATGCATAAATATTTTGGAGTGAGTTATTGATACAAAATATATGTGTTTTGTAGTATTTTATGTGTAATTATCCTAATATCATTTTAGAATCAATATAATAAATTACATGCATAATTCTGTTAAATATTAGATTCTGTTTAATAATAATGTATCCTACTTACAGATTTATTTTTTCTTAGAAGGATATTACAAAACTGAAGTTTGGGCATCGATAATTGCTTTCATTTATTCAACTCCCTCTGCTGACAGATCCTTAATTTTTTTTTTTTTTTTTTTTTTTTTGTTAATGGTCTTTAAAAGTTGATACATTCCATGTGCAAAATTGTGTATGTACCCTGATGTTTCTTTGGAGTGGATGTTGCTAAAGCTGGTTTTCCTTTGTTGGTATAACATCAATAAGCAAGAAAGAATTGGACTCAAAAAATACAGTCCACAACAAATTATGCTTAATTAATTTGATCCTGCATTTATTTTTTGCAGGCTGTTATTTGTTCTAGCTATCGTATCAAAATTAAAGTTGGAATTTTTTATCACGTTGAAATAATTTACCAATTCTGGAACTGTTAGCAGGATCTGCAAAATTAAAACATGTTTGGGATTTGCCTTCTATAGTGGTCTTGGTGCAAGAAAATGGCACTGATGCAGTCTGGACAAAGAAAGGGAAATTTAAAATTAGTTAAAACAGCAAACATATTTTGCCACAGATTTTTGACACTGTAGAAGGTGAAATTTTCCAGTTAATGGAATTTGTGAACGTATGTTGAAGAAGTGATAATAAATGAAGATGTTATAACAGAATTTTTCCATTGCAATGGCCATGTCCCAATCAACAGTCAGGTTTTCAACCCAGAAATTTTTCCTACTAATAGTTATGAAAGCTCAAAGAGATTTTGAGCATAGAAAACCTTTCGATTGAAAGATTGGTGGTGAGTTTTCAATATGGCAATCACAGGACTTAAACGATGGAACTCTCTAACTGAACAAGAAATTATGGCTATGAAATTAAAGAGAAATTAGGACAAAAAACACAATAACTTACATTAAAACATATGTTAAATAAAACAAACAAATAAATATTGAACTTTTTTCCCCAAATCTTCCTTAAAGTCATAAATGCTTCACGTTTTCGTAAACAACTGTTTCATGTGTTTAATTTCTTAATTTCTACCTGTCATCGTACTAGATTTAAATTATCTAAAATCCGGAAATTTTTAAAATTCAAATTTACCAAAGTTTCAATGTTTGCAGATCTTGGGTTTTGTAGTGTTTAACATCTATTATACCATATACTAATAATAGTTAATATTTGATTTGATTTCTGCCTTATTTGATGACTTTTTATGAATACTTTTAGTATTGGGGATGTGTATAATTCTTCAGTGGAGAAAAATGATGGAGAAATTGATTTAGCCTCTCTTCCAAATCCACCTCAAGCTCATTCTGTGCCACTAACAGTTATTGATCATCAGTTTGATAAAACTGTTAGAAATGTCCAAAGGTGAGTTTTTTTAAACTTGTATGTCCAAACATAAAGGCTTTTTTTTATATGGTATTATATAGATTTTTAGTGTGATTTTGTTTTACCGAATTTGTATTAATTATTTCCCCATACTTTTAGTAAGAAGTCATCAAAAAAGAAATCAGCTGTTGAATCACCAACAGTAAACATGGTAAGTATTTATATTTTTATGTAATTTAAGGGCTGCTTTTTTTCTCTGCCATTGTTTTTACTATGACAAGCATCTCTGAATATTACTGTAAATTAACATTATTATCTGTATAAGTTATGATATGTTATTTCAATGAAATTATGCATTAGATTTTCATAAAATGTTTTTGTTTTTAGATTCATCAGATTGTTACTAAATTGTGTATATATTACTGAATTGCATGTATTGTGCTGCATTTAGGTTGTCATTAACACGGATTTTCAACGAATTGGAGGTTTGCGGATGTCATAATCTCAAAGGAAATTTTTTTACCCCAGATTAGCAAATCAACATGTAATTTGTTTTGCAAAAGTTTGAGCAGGTAGTTGAAGCCATGGACTGAAAAATTTTAAATAGGGATCATGCAAATGAAGATATTATTATGGCACATAGTAATTATAGTAAACTTAAGTTTATATGTGTCTGTATAGCATTTAAGTAATTTGAATAAAATAATATCAAATATAATAATATTTTAATTTAAAAGAGGCCAGTTTTCAATTTTATTGATTTAGAATGCATTTAAACAAAATAGTAATTTTAAAAACTTAGAATAATATTCTAACATGTAATAAGGTTGATGGATATGGAGTAAAAAATATTAAAAACCACCTCCAGAGTAAGGTATTCCCGTAATTACTTAATTGATTTTAGTGTTGTAAAAATAACAAATCCAAATTAAAAACATCATTTCTGTTTCTTTACTGTTTCTGTGCATTATTGTGGCTATGATTAGAGGTAGTTTCTACTCGTTTTAGGTTTTTATCTAGAATCAACATTTTTTTAAGATTGAAATTATGCCACATCTAATAAAACTGTGGAAATTTATATGTTATTGCTGTGACCTTTAAAGTAATTTTTTACACTTATGGCAATTTTTATTTCACCTTAAGTTTTCACTGCATTTTAAAATTTCAGTTGTTTTGGAGTAAATATACAGCTGAACTTTGATAAGTCAAAACTGAAGGGAATACTCCCCCCCCCCCACAAAAGAAATCAAGTGATTTAAAATTTTATATGAATTCTTCTACATTTCAACATTCAGCAGTATGGCGTATCAAAATTCCTAATTTGTCAAAGTTCTACTATAAGTACAAGAAGAAGAAGAAGATTAGGGCATTCCCCGTATCGAGAACTCAATCTCATTCCGGGTCCACTCCCCCTTTGGGCACATCATGGTGGTTCAACCTCCACTATTACCCTCCAGGAGAGCAGCGCACCACCTGGGGACGAACCCCAGGCAGCACCGGTCGTCTAATGCTCCTACCAGTCGCTTGGGCGAGCCCGTCGCAGTGGGACATTACCCAGCGACCCCGGGGGAGACCCCCGGGTTACTAGAACCACGCCGCGCTAGGACGTGCCAGACTCCAGGGCCGGCCAATAAGTGACCTTTCCCAGAGCCTTCAGAACCACCAAGTTCATAAATTTTATACCCCCATGGCCGAGACTGCCTAGGTACAGATCCTAACCAGTAGCTTCGCAGAGTTCTCTACGTCGACCCCCGGGGGGGACTATAAGTACAAATTGATTTCTTCGATTCTAGAGCATATATGATGTATTCTGTTTGTAGAGGCATTGTTATTGTGAAAATTTATATTTTAGCATATGGCAATCCCAATATATATCTTTGAAATTTATACATTACCTAGAAGCAACTAGCAAATGATAATTTTATATCTTATTGAAGTCATTTGTTCATTTTTCATGAATATTTTTTTCATAGACAATCTTTTACTTAAAACAGTAACATGTAAGTTGCTACTTTGAAAATATTTTTTTTTCTGGTTAGATTGATTAAACATCCATATTTTTATTATTATTATTATTATTATTTTAGGTTGTGTTGTAATTTTATTTCTATTACTAAATTTGTTTTTCAGAATGAGGAATGGCAGCATATGTTTGGCTCAAGTGATCTTAAAAGTCCTCCATCTCCAAGACTTCAACATCAGAACTCTGACCCATCTTTGTCATCATATTCTAAGATATCTGCCAGTGGAAAAGTCTTAGATGATAATTTAGAATTCAAAACAACTGTTGATGGTAAAAATAGTGTGCCCATTGCAATTTTAGAGGACCGTCATAAACCTAGTATAGTATCTAAACTTCTTATTCTGCTTTAACCCACATGCTGTTTCTATCTTCTTTCTCTTGATATCTTTCTATCCTCTTTCTATCTGTTCTTTTCACACTAAAGAAAACTTATTCATTCTAAAGAGGAACTGCATGCAGGATGCAATATGTCTAGGTCGCTATAATAGTTTCTATTTGTTTTAAGAATGTTTCTGCACCTATTTTTAAATGTTGATGCAACTAAAAGCTTGAATAAATGTTTAACTCCTCTGATGCACAGCAAATACAAATTATCGCAAGAGTTCTGATAAAAAGAAAGTGCTTGTAATGTGGTAATATGTGATACTATAGCTAATGAATTTTATTATTAATTTTATTATTATTTTATCGTATTAAATTTTAATATTTTCTTATTTAGTTTTATTATTATTTTAACTTATTTAATTTTATTATTATTGTATTTTTTTATCTTATTTAATTTTATTATTATTTTATTATTGAGTTTTAATAAGATAAGTAAAAATTACTCAGTTTAATTTTCTAATTTTTTTAAATCATCATTTTTAATAACAAGTAGTACACATTATTCTTGGACATGATTTTTGGTAGTAGAAGATAATCTGTATATTCATTGAGATACTATTATATAACGTTGTTATTTTATAATTATTATAAAAGAAACAAAATTTTAAAAATTGTCATTCATGTATAAGTATAATATTTGCCAGAATTAGATGTTTAAACCTTTTGTTTAATTTCTGCTAATATCTTACTACCTACATAAAAAAATCATCTGATGTGCCTAGCACATGACCTCCTACCAATTTCATGTTAAGACATGGAACTGATGGAATAGCAATGAGCTTTAAGTAAACTATCAACTTCTGGTTGATTATTTATACATATAATCTAGTTTGTTTATAAAGTTAATGGCTTAGTGTTAATCATAATACACTAATCATTTTTATAACTTTATATTCCTATGGAATGGACAATGTTAACTATAAGTGCTGATGTACACATTCATTCTCATTGAACTGAAAATATTGCATAGATCATAGTATATTCTCTGGTAATATAGCATTTCAGATTTGCAAATCAATGAAAATTTCTAAAAGTAACATATCTTTAAAATTCCTGTTAGAATGTTTAGTGTTGACATACATTTCTTTTCATATTCACTGCATTATTTTTATTTACTATATTATCTTTTTTAAAAAAATACATAATGATAACATTTGACGGAGGTTTCTTTTATTTGAAAAGTAATTCGATACGAAAGTGAAACAAAGTTAGGATTGAGGCTAATACATTTAGTTACTTCATAACGAGAGCTTGCTTTCATAATGAGTTTATTCTCATTATATTTAGCATAATTCCAAGAATATATTTAATGCTCATAAACGTATTATGTTGTTCTCAATCACAAGCTTATTTTAAATACCAGATTTGAGAAGTTTTGCATTATCTCATAATATATTTTTTTACAAAAGTCTCTTCAGAGCTTCAAGTAAAGTATCACTTCTGGTTTATTGATTTCAACTAAAATGTAATATGTGACTGCCATTCATATAAAATCTTAAATACTAAAATTGGAAAGTTTTAAATTGTATTTTAATATAGTTTTCTATTTAAAACTGTCATGGGTCTCAAACAAAGTACCACTTCCAGTTGTCCAGTTTTACTCAAAATCTAATCAATCTAATCAAAATCTTTATATGAATGTATATGGAAACTGAAAGTTTCACATAAGGGTTATCACAGACAACAAAATTGTCACACACAAACAGACAGACATCATTCTAAAAATAATAAAACCGAGCTGTATGGAACTTAATTCATGCTTCGAAAACATTACCTCCCTTACCTAATGTAGGTAGGCAGGAGATAAAAATGTCTAGTTCAAATGTACAATGTATACTATATAGTCTGTATCAATTAGTTGCTTAATAAGGTAATTTGCTGGCTCTAATTTTATCATGCTGTGTATCTCTGACTTCATTTTTTGTATTTAAAACTTCAGATTTTTAATTTTTATCTTCATTTAATAATGCTTGAGGTTTTCATGAAGGGCTTTTGCTTCATTTGTAAACTTGCATGATATAATTAATTGCTAATTAGAATATAACTTTCTAATGATGTCTTGCTGTAATATTGTTGGTGGTTGCTAATCAGTAATCATTTTAAATATATTTCCAGGAAAGTTTTCATAACATTTTATCACATTGTGTTTAGTAAAAAGAATTTCTTCACATTGTGCTTGTTTGTTGAAATATTTCCTACTGCTGCAAATACCTTTTCTGTTTTAATTACATATCTAGATGAAAATACAATAGATAATTTTTATGTGCCATCATTTTATTGATTTGAAATAGGTATTTAAAGTATATATTAGATATATTTATTTCTAAAGTTTGCTATTTGTTGTAAAATTATTTTCAATTATTATTTAAAAACTGCAGATCATTGTGCACCTTGTCATGAAGAGCTTCAGGCATTAATTTTAAAGAAACAGGAAGAGTGGATTAACGATGAAATTGTCAGAGAGGCCAGTGATTTAGGTTGTAAGGAAGAAAAGCCACAGTCTGGTAAAAAGGGTTCCAAAATGCCATCAGGATATTTGGTCGCCCATTTGCATGAGCACAAGAAAGCTGTGGTCAAGTAAGTATATGGTGTTGAAATTTGTTATTAAGTTGTATTGTGCACTTTTTATCTTTTTTTAAATACACACAGGCATACACCATAAATCAGACTGTACTTAGGAAGGTGGCATATTTCTTTTATAAGAGTAAAATTAATTTGGTGAATTTGCTGAAGTAGATGTAAATTACGACAATATGAAGTATTTGTATATGAAGTGTAGTATATTCTAGGGTCTGTCATGGTGTGTGATCCTGAGCTTTCCATTTGCCATAAAAAAGTTCTAAAAAATTATACTTAGTGCAAAATATTTGCTGGGCTTTACTGTATCATGTCTCTTCAGCCCCCCCCCATTTCAAGAACAGACTATTCAAATGGAATACTTTTGTTCTTTGCATGAAAAAATATTTCAGATTAATTGGTTTCTGTATGAAATATTATTTTTATTATAATTTTGGACACAGAATATATTTTGATATATAATATGTAACATATTAACTTTATACATATTTAACATTATATTATTAAATAGCACTAGGAAATAAGCATATAAGGTATAGCAAATATCAATAATAGTACAATACACATCATATATAGAAAAATATACAAAATACTGAGCACATTAGTAGAAAAAGTATCACATCATCTCTGTACCTCCGCTATAAAGCAAAAGTGACACATGGTTTGAGAATATGCGGCATGTGTAGTACATTATGGCAATGGTTATGTAATCCCCAAAGCAATTTATACAGTCCAGAATATATATCAATTGTTATCAATATTTGTTACAAATATGGTATTACAAAGATTTAAAAATTCTAGTTTTTTTAAGTCAAAGTTTGCATCATTAAAAACAAACACAAATAACACACCAGAAAATATTCAAATGAAGCTAATTGATTTATGGGGCAATATAAATCCATATTTATATCACCCCATAAATTGTTTGTTTACAAATACATTTATACATGAACCTTTCCCCCCCACGGTTGACAATTAATAAGAAAAGAACCTGATTGATTCATGAATATCTACAATTTGCAATGAAGATAATTTCTAGTACTTTTTCTCCAATACTACAAACTTTGTCAGAATCGAAATGCTATCACGCATCGACATGTAGTAAAATATAGTATTTGCTATAATATATGTACATATGCATGTGTATGGTTAGTTTCTGGTTCTCAACTTTTTCTTTTGTGTTTTGGTAATACTTTGAAAGGTTGTAAATGTAGTATTTAATAATGATTATATATAGTGTGTGTACACACACACATTTGTTATCCTCTTTAATGACAGCAAAAATATAAATGGTATAAAATATTAACTTAAAATTAGGTTAAGCAATATAATGTCTTGTTAAGTCATTGTATGTTTTTTATATGTATTATTAAGTTATATATATGTATATATATGTATATATATTTTTGTGTGTGTATGCAAGATAAAAAAATAGGTGAATTTGCAACAGCCCTTTTCTTTTTAATTTGTTATTTCCGCTTTTTATCCTAAAAATAGTAACTGCTAATAATAAATCTCTGTGAATGGCATTATTTCAAAATTTGTCCTTTTCACATGATTTTTACATAAAGCTGATGACACAGATATTTACATAACACTTCAATGAATAGTAATTTAAAATTTTGCAAACCAAAATTCTTCTAGTAACTCCTTCACATCTTCATTTTTAACTTTCAAGTTAATGGTTTTGTCAATAGATACAATATCATAGAAAGAAAGAAAAAAAAAAAAAGTCCTGCATTGAAGCCCTTAAAATCCATATCTGCAACACAAGAAAGCCATACTTTCTTCAGGTTGACTTCATGACCCTGTAAGTCATATGCTGACAGGCTTTGTTAATGAGAGAATTAAGGAATGTAAAATATTAAAATGTTTCTTCTAGAATTCCCTAAGTGTTAATTTTATATCTCAAAATAACTTTGAAAATCTTATTTATATATTTATTTATTGCCAACTTGAGTGTTCATAACTCAAAACACCATTTGTCATCTGAATTGTTTTTTGTTCAGATAACTTGTTTGTGATGAAAGGCATTTTTGATGTAAAAATCCATCCACCATTTTGAGGTGTTGCTCAATTTGTGTAATTACCTTAATTTTTTTACCAGTTTATTTAATATAATACTAAGCAAAATAATATGAAATGTGAGTGTAATTTAGCTCATCTGGTATATGTTTCTTCATTTTTTTAATTGTATCTTTGCATAAAATATTTGCAGGGTATATGTAATATGATTTATTTTCTATCAGGATCCAAGTAATGCCAAATACCCCTTTATTTGCTACATGTTCCATTGATGGTACTGTTAAAATATGGGACTGTGAAAAATTAGAAGGAAAGAGTTTTGCCATTCGTTCAAGAGTTACGTATGGAAGATTAGGTATGCACAGTGTTTATGTATATTTTAAAACCAGGGAGTTGGTTTGTGTAAAAAAATATTTCCCAGGCAGCATGCATTCATAAATTACATGTGAAAAATACATGCAATTTTATGAGTGGCACATAATATTAAAAATGTATGACTTGAATGTAAAAAAAAAATTGGTAGATATTTCCAGGAAAAAAATTGTAGATATTTACTTATATTTTTACATTATAATATATGTAAGATTTAGGTATATTCATGTAAATAATTGCACTTTATTTGTAGCATTTAGTTATAATATGCATAAATTTAAAGGATTTACATATGTTTTTGGTGAAAATTTATGTATATTTATTGCATGTATTAAATATTCCCAATTTTTTACTTCCTATATTTTTAGCGAAAATTTACATTAATCTGCACAATTTTTACTTCTTTTTATGAAGTAAAGAAAGTATTGTAATGATGAAAAATTCCAGGTATCATATTTCAATGGAAGTAACCATTCTCAAATCCATATGGACAATTTTTTGATATGAAATATATATGTATAGACAGAATAAAGAATTTTTTTTTTCAAAAATGTATTATAAAATGGGTTCAAAAGGGAATTTTTCAATATCTCTGTATATATGTATGTATCTAGCATGACTTCAATGATTAGCCATTGAACGTTGAAATTTTGTATATGGGACTGTTATAACATCTAGTTATGTACCTCCCTTTTTAATTGCAATCGCCAATACCAGACATCTCTCTCTTACTCTCCCTCTCTCTCTTTCTCTCTCTCTATATATATACAATTAGTATAAAAGAAAAATTTTCTTTTTAAGTTGTTTTTTTTTTTTTTTTTTTTTTTTAAGATTATCCTGAAGGTTGTGTAGGGCAGTAAAATGGTAGTATGTCAATTGAAAGTAAAAATAAAAGCCAGATGAGGAAATTTAATTTAAAGGGCATTTAGAGTTATAAAAATTTAAGACCTCAAGTAACTAATGAAAATACAAATTGAAACTATTTGTATTTAATGTTTTAGCATCACCCCCTTATCCAGCCTGTATTTTCACAATTGTTAATCGTAATCATATACTTCCAGTTACAGAAGTGTTTTAAGTGACAAAAATATTCACGTTTCAGCAATATCAAAATTTTTTTCAAAAATTAATTTTCAACAAATAATGAAATCTAACTTTTAATGTTATCTCTTAGTTACTATACTTATTTTCGGGAAAGTTTTTGTACTCATTTGAAGAAATAAAATTATAAAAAGTTTCACTTCCATATGACAAAAATTAGCTGGGATATTTAATTTTAAATTTTGCAAATTTTCATGTCATTTTCATTTTGTCTTGAGAGATTGTTTAATTTAGAATAATTTGAGGAAATTAGTTTAAATGAAGTATACCAAAAAATGCATATAATTTAATAGGCCATACAAGGAAGTCATGTGGTGTCCACAACAGATTCTTTTTACTTAGCATACATATGTACTTTTCATAGGAATTTTCATTAATTTATCCTATTTTTTACTTTGCATATAGGTCTAAGTTTGGTAAAAATCCAGGTACCTCTCCTGTACCTTTTTACTTTGTATTAATATGCATTTTTGGCAAAATAATTGTGTGAAACAACTATTTTCTTATTCTACTATTGTGTTTATATGCACAATTTTTGTGAACTCTACGTATATTGTCATAGGTATATGTATGTTTATTTAATACCATATTTCTTTAATTATATGCAGATAATATAAACACATTATAAATGTTTTAAATGCATATGATTTTTGTATACAGTCACATTTAGTTACATTGGGTTAAAACAGCATATGTATATATCACACATGGATAAAAAAAAAAATTCCATTCATGTGTAGAAATTTTTCACGTTTTTTTAAATGTGATGAGCTAAAATAAGAAAGCAAAATGTTGTTTATTTAGTAAATCAGTTTTCTAAAAATGTACAAATTTAATAGTGTAGAATTTTACATTAATCCAATTATTGCAATGGAAACTAGAAATACTTTTAAACTCATCAAAGGATATAAATTTTTATTTAAATAACTCATAATATTTAGTATTATGTATTGAACGATCGAATAATTAAGCAGAATTCAAAAATAAATTGCTGTTATATATTTTAAGAAAAAACAAAAGCAATAAGAGACACCTACCTTTTCGTTTCAGATTATGACTTCTAGGTAATTTATACTCATAAAAATATAAATGCAGTTTTCTTCATAGATACTCTTCATATGTGTTAATCTGTATGAAAATTCCATTTCATTAATGGTGATTTTATTTCAATTTTTTTTTTTTTTTTTTGTTTAATTTATTTTTTCACAGCTAATGGCGTTTTTAAAATATAGTGAAACTTACCAGCAAAAATTTTATTTTTTGTAATCATTTTAAAAGTACATTTGTTAAGCTAATGCTTTAATACTATAAATATTTTTTTGCCCATTGGAAAAATAATTTACACTAATTGATATATTATATCCGGCAATATCCAATGTTTTTTTTTTATGTGTCTGATGTAAATTGAACAGCAAACTTAAATCAATAATAACTAGAACTAGTTTCTTAATTTTATTATTCAGATAAAAGTCAGTAGAATTTAAATACCATTCAACAGAAACTAAAATGCTTGCTGGACATATGATCATTCTCAACTTACAAGGGAGGAGGAATTCTTTTTTCATTTCATTATCAATAGTTAAAAACAAATCCTAAACTTCACTTGATTTATTATGCCATTTATGTTTCGGTTCAATTAAATTTTGTTTGTTGTAGGTAACTTAATGTAAAACATTTTTATAAACAGATATTCTGACATCTAATGCATTCATAGGTTAGGCTTTGAAAGCTTAAATAAATACAAAAAGAAAAACTTGAAATAAACATCAAATAGCAGTGATTTTTATGTTCTTAATTCTTTATAAATCAGGATTTTATTTATGAAGTACATCTGTAATTGCATAAAAATTAATTTTAATGATACTAAAAGTGCCATTTAGTAAAAATGATCTGTGTTATGATTTCAGTGCTATTCTTATGACTTTCAGAAAGCATGAATTATAATTAATGATCATTTGTTCATTATTATTGTATTTGAAGATTTGGTGTTCTTTGAAGAATCTTGAGAGTTACGCCTAGTGGTGGGTGTAGAACCAAGGTTCTGTGCTACAGAAGTATAAACTGCACAAACCAAGTTGAAATATTAAATGTAAAATTTAATCAGTGTCTTCTGTCTTTAAGATTTGACAACATAGATGAACATACGTGTCAGACGTTGACATATTAATGAACTTATGCGATGGATAACGTACGAATGTACTATATTGGTACACTATGAATTGATCTTGCTTAACAGTCCTTTTCATATAGGCAGGTATATGGCGATGTAGATAGATAATCCAGAAGCTTGAGTAGATTCTTATTTCCACTGAACTGTTCCTTGGTAGTGGAAGTTTGCATCCACTACTAAGGAACACGTATCACGTGCACTCCTTGCATCACGTGTCTGCACCACGTTAGAGAGGATCACAGCAGCTGGCCATGTTGGCAAACATCATCAGATAGGCGTAGCAGAGAGGTTAGACATCAGCACCATCAGAATCGGGAAGACAGACTACCCTTTCTCTTTTTGTCTGTTCGTCTCTCCTCATTGGCAGGAACCTTCCGCATAGCTATATAATTCATCTTTTCTGCTTAGCGCAATCACGAATGGGAGAAATGCAAATTCCTATCTCTAACAATTATATTAAATATGTTCATTTCATTAATAGCTTTTTTAATTTTTTTAAAGAAAATGTTTTTACATGATATTTTTCTTATTGATTTCAAAAAATGCCATGATATTCAAAGCCATGATAATAACATACATCGTTTTAATTATCTACCTTTGCATTAAATTTTGAAGTTTTGCAGGGCTTTCCAAACATACATGTAAACAATAGAAAGTTGAATACTGCTATTAATTTTCCTAAAACAAGCATCTGCAAAAAAGTGAACGCATTTAGTAAAATAAGCATTTACAAAATTCTAACAATTTGAAAATAATATAAAAAATTTTCAAATTTAAATAATCTAGAATTAAGTGTTAAAGATTATATTTGAATACTGAAAGCAAAATTTGGCATAATCAAGTTTTATAGGAGCAGTATTTTCTAATGTAGCAATTGAATTTATTCTTTATGCTACATGTCCAATAAGTAATACTCTGGTATAATATTTTTCCTCTTATAAAAGCATAAACAATTATTTAAGAACAAAAGGTTTCTCACTATCAGACCGAGTATGAGATGAAAAATGCTGCCTTATTTCATTTTAGAAAAATTCTTCTCTATTTAATATTACTATTTATATTATATTGTAAATGAAAATAATTGTATTCTCCAGAATATCTTCCATATAATTCCTATTTTATTATTAATTCCTCTATTCTCTAACTCTGGGAATATATAATCTGAGAATCGAATTTTGTATGTATATAAATAACTTCAGGGAAATTGCAGTTTTTTATTTATTTATTTATTTATTTATTTATTTATTTTATTTTTTATAATGTAATGTTAAAATCTAAAGAAAAAAAGCTTCGCGAGAAAAGTAAGAATACAGGGGCAAGTCTGTTTAACATTGAGTAAATGGTTATCTTCCTAAATTGATGAGATATTGTCAAGTTGGTGATTTTTTTGTCGATTTTGTCCAAGCGACCAATTTTTTTCACCAAAAGTCGCCAAACTTGGTGACATTTTGTTCCGGTTCTTGTATAATTATAATATAATTGAATAACTGTAATTGATGCTATATGTATGTGTAACTATATCGTTTCTTGTTTTAATATATGTTGCTGAAAATGTAATTTATTGTGAATGTTTATTTAGAGGGCCCTCTATCATGCATGACATTTTGCGAGAATATGCAGTCCATTGCTGCAGCTTCTGACAGTGGATGGATTCATGTATTTAGGTATATAAATTCATAATTTTATTTAAAAAAACTAGCAGCAAAATACTTATAACAGTGAATTAAATGTTATAAGTATTTTGCTGCTGAAGCAAAGTGTAAAATTTTTTGTAAATTACATAAGCAGTTGTTTTGCAGACTATTTATGTAATTTACAGTAAAGTAGCTTTTAAATGAACTGAAAATTTGAATGTTTTGTTTAAATTACTGTAAAATAAGTTAAAGAAAAAATCAGTAAGTTTTATTAACTTTTAAATCATTTGAATGAATTACATTTTTATTTTAAAGCTAAGCATTTTGCTTTTGAACTTATAATATTGTCAATAAAAATGCATAAATTTTGTTTATAATAAAATTTATTAATAAATTAATAAAATTAAAAATGTTAATAATAAACAAGTTGTTGTATTAATTTTTTAGCATGGAATATTTAAGAAGGAGTTGGAAATATTTCACATTTGTATTTCCATGTAGGTTATCATTCATATCTTCATGAAATTTTCAATATTTTATGGTGATGTCATGATCTTGCATACATTTTGAATTAAATTACTCCACTTTATAAAAATTGCATATAGTATGGCACAAAATACTTTTTTTATGATTTATAAATGATTATGTTTGTGGGGGGTTTCCTTCTCCCTTCACATTTCTTCAATGCTGACATCATGCACAGATTTCTCCTTCTAGCGCATGTGCGATAAGAATCTCCTTTCTGCGGTACAGCAAAAAAAGAACTCTTCTGTTTTGAAAATTCACTCTGTTCATCACTCAGATTAATGTAATTCTAATGCAGTATATATAGCTTGATTTATTAAAAGAATTTATTCTTTATAAATGGGTGTTTAATAATTGTCTAAAAACCCGAACTGGTGATCCGGATGTGATTTGAACATGCAACTTGATACTTATGTAGTATATCATCAACCGGCAATATAATGCTATTTAGCACCATTTATGGATGACCGTGTCCAAGAATTCCATAGTAACAATTGCCAACCATTGCCAAAATTTCTGCCAGTGGTCGACAAGATAATACGTAAGTACTTTTTAATTTAGATATGCCTTATAAGTCCAAAAATGAGATAAAAGATTTTGTCACATTTGAAAAAATATCTTGAAGAATTTCATAGAGATAAAACTTTTCTATAGCTAACTGAAATAATTTTTATAAATCATTTTAAATTATTATATATATTTGTTTCTCAGTGTGTCCTAAATATGCAATTCTGTAGGTTATCAGGCAAAAATAATCAAGATTGTATAAAGAATAACATAAAAAAAAAAAAATAGATAAGTAAATAAAACTTGCAATCTGGAAACTTTAGATTGCAAATAATTGACTATTTAACAGTCAAAGATGAAACTTGCTCTTAAAATTAAAAAATATATATAATAATTTATGAAGTTGATGGTTTCTTCTTTTTTAAAAAATTAAAAAAAGAAAAAGCATAATATTTACTGTTTTCAGCTTAGAAAACTTAAATCTTACTGCTGAGAAAAAGTAACACTTAACTTATTTCAATTTTAAAAACCTCTAGCATTTCTATGTACTTTTTTTCTCCTAATAGACATTTTATTTGATTAAAATCATGAACAGAAATATATCCATGTATTACTACAAAATTTCATCACAGCTATTATACTTTAGTTTAGATGCTGACAATATTGGGCTGAAAGGTTGTTAAAAATTTATTTTTGCTGTCTGTCAGATGAGGTTGTGCTGATAGTTATTGCCATGACATATCTGCAGATTATGCCCCTATACTGATTTATTATAATAAATGGGATTTAAAAGAGGTAATAAAAGATGATTTTGTATATGACACTGATTGCTATACCTTTAATTACAGAATTTTATTACTAAGCACTAGCACATGATTGGCACTAGAGGTAAAATTATTTCAACAGTGCCGCATTACGTGCTGGTACAAGGCATTTAAAAGTTTAAAAATGAATCAAAATAAGTAATAATATGCATTATTTTTGTATGACAAACAAGTTGTATGTATTTTTATTGCAAGTTAGTTACAATGATATTAATACAAACTGTATATTTCAGAATGTTATTCATGTATTATCTTTGCACTCTCTAAACAGTAGGAAAGAGATTCTTCAGAGTCTATGCAGATATAGTTGTTAACCATGTTTTTCTTGTGAACAGCAAATTTTGCACTGTTTTCATAGTACCTTCCCACCTTTCTTTTCTTCATGCAGTTTGAGCACATATTCTGATTCAGATAGATCGAACACAGGAGCACAAAGATCAGATGACTGTTTTCATAAACATCTTATCACCAATAAATGAAAGCCATAAAGTGGCATATTTCCAATGTAATATTTGTTATTGCCAAAGTGGGAATTGGTCATAATTATTTGCAAAAAGTGCAAAAATGTTTTAGTAAACCACCTAATAGATTTCCTTTCATGTGGATAATAGGGATTCATGTGAGATTTGATCTTGCTTATAAAGTATATTATATATCTTTGTCTGCCATAAATTCATCATATTGAATTGCAGGAAGTGGTTTTGATTTCATTTTGCATTCTTTGTTTGCTTTTTCTACAGCATGATTTTTCATATTCATTAGACATGTAAGTGGCATATCTTTTATCCTTCCATTTAGTAATCATTACACCATGAGCGTATTTTGCTACAGTTTGTCCTTTGTTTAACTTTTTTTTCGCTAACCTCTTTTAGAAATGTCTTCCTATTCTTTCCAGTTGTCCCAGTAGAAGTGTTTTCCTATCAACAAGACATTTCAACAGGTTATAGCTATTATAATAACTTTTCTTTTTACATGAAGGCCTTGCAAAACTATCATCAACAACTCATGTTGCAAGAAAATTTTTTCAGTAAGCAATTAATTTAAAGCCACACTTATTTACAGAAAATTTTTGGAATGGATTAGTTGTAATGAGAAACAGCATACATTTATTTGCCTTAATATGGAAGGGGGGGATGCAATTGAAAGTGAAAAGGAACTTTGAGATGAGGGGAAAAAAAAGCAAGTTTTGTAAAGGTTTCTGAAATATTTGGTTAACAGATTGATAAGTTTCCAAAAGCATGTTGTTGATCTACAAAGGAAAAAAAAATTATTTACTGTCATACTTGTATATTGAAAATATCGATGAAATTCCAGTAATATATGATATGATAAGAAATAAAATAATTGATATGAAAAGGAATAAAAACAGGTTACAAAAAATCTCACCTCACGTTAGTACTTTCTTGCTTAGTAAACAGTACAAAATTAAATACCATGGTTATTTTTAAAAGAAAAATTATGCAAAAATATAATATCCCAAATGGTGTTTTCATTCATGTTCATGAGAAGTGATGGAATGAATGAAAATGGTGTAAAACTGTAGATAAGAGATGTTTGGTAGAAGCATCTTGTTGCCTTTTAAAGGATCTAGAAAGTCGTTTTAGTTTGGGGCATGTTCATATGCTGTCTAACAGATATTACAGAGAAATTGATGAAAAAGTGAAACACACACATGGCAGATATTTCAAGTGGATTAACGCTATTAGTTCAACCTTTAGATGTGTGTGTCAAACTATTCAAAGAAATTTTAAATGACAGTGGAATATGTAGATGTTTGAAGGTGAAAGAGCTTTTAGAAAAGGAAGCCAAGTGCGTCATGACAGTCTAGAAAGGGTGTGTGAGTCAATAAGAAAAAACATGGAATGATAGATTACTCAATCAAAAAAGAAAGCTGATAGATTACTCAGCTGTCAAACTTACTGTGCATGATAGATGATGGTAAACGGCTAGATAGCCGTTAAGCATCTATCTTGCTGAGTAAATCTGATATAATTCAGATAATCTGATATAATGGTCAGAAGTCTTTTAAAAAATATAGCGTGCCTAACAATCTAGATGTAATGAAAGATGATTAATTATTTATTTATGAACTAGAGTAACAGTGAGGATGAAGATGAAACAGAGTTCGATGATATGCCGGATACAAATGGTGCAGAACAATTTGTGTATTTAGTAATTCAATTAAAAAAGAAAGTAATGTACATATATATTTAATTCTTTGAGATTCAAGTACATTTAAATTTTGTTTACACAGTTTTAAAGATGATATTAGGCAGATGACATCCATTATTCTCAGTACACCGCATTAATTGAACTGGGTAGTTTCATTCAACTCTCTCCAGCATTTTGATGGGTATGTTGGTGACAGCTTGATGAATTCCCCCCCCCCCCAAGGTGATCTAGGGTCCTACGGCAATCATGGTAAACAAGTAAATCCGTAAAAAATAGTTGCAGGAGGTTAAGTCAAGTGAGCGTGCTTGCCAGTGCAGATTGCCCCTCAAGAAGATGAGGCATCCGAGATGTTTTCCTGCAAAACACATGTGCTGTGTGTGCCATGGCATACATCCTGCTGGAACCATACATTTCACACATATCTATCTTGCTGAGTTTAGGCAGGAAAATCTTCCGAATCATGAGGACCTAATGGTCAGAAGTCACCAAAACTACCTGTTAATTTTTTTCTGAAAACTCATGGAGCAGACATTCCAAATTGCGATGGTGCACACTTAATAGTCACACATTGTGAATGTAAGGGATGCTGATGAAGTTATCTGGGCTCCAATAGTGCATGTTGTGCTTATTTACAGATCCTAAAAGATGGAAGTGAAGCTCGTCAAGAAAGAAAGGAGAACAAATGTGTCATGAGGCATGCCAAGAAACACCTCACATGCATTTTCTGAAGCAACAAAATCACGTGGATTAAGTTCCTACACAACAGCTTGTTTGCTGGGATAAGATTTTGGTTCTTCGTGAAGGATTCTCCTCACAAAACAGACAACTCAACAGTAGCTGCATGTTTGTGGGAAGAGTATTGAGGAGATTGTAACATAGAAAGCCTTACCTTGTCAATGTTTTGGGGTAACCTAGCTGTTAATGGAAGCCCAAGTTCTTTTTCTTCACATCACCAGTTTCCCTGAAGCTGTTTATCAGTGCAAAAATTGACTGCTGGTCAGGAACACGACCTCAGGGCATAATTATGAAATGGATCAAGAATGTATGTTGCATGGGGATGATTGAGCAACTATTATAATAAAAGAATATGCCACAACAGCAAATGCGTGCTCCACCTTCGTCCACTCCATGATGCTAACTAAACCAAGCAGAGCTATAACTTGATACCTTGCCCTCTCGAGTGTGCTTACCAGAGCAATCTTGCCACCCAACCAGTATAGTGGTTAGCGTCGCTGACTGCCGTTCCGAAGGGCCGGGTTCAAATCCTGGAGTCCCCTCGTGTGGTTTCCTAGAAGGGGAGAGGGGTGGGAGACCCTTGGAACCATCGTTCCTTACCACGAGGTATTTCGTAGGCTTGATCTGATGTTACTATCAGACAAGTGAGCATAAATAACAACAACAACAATCGAGCAATCTTCTCAGAAAAACTGTCGCTTCAGGGTGCCAATAAGCATGTTGCTCTGTCTCACCCTATATAATGGGAAATGAATTTGACAAACTTCTTATGTTATCTGATAATGAGAATTTTTAAGTTCATAAGGTATCTCATTTCTTTTAAATAAATAGCATTTATGTACATACAGAAATATAATTTTTAATGAACTTTTCCTTCATTTTTAAATCTATCATTTTTATATCCAGCGCATAATGCACACCTTTAAATTTTGACCTTAATTTTTTGTATTAAAAATTAACATTATATGACAAAATATATGGTAACTAAATTTTATGCAATGTACATTTTTTTTAAATTAAAAAATTAGCATTTGCCAAGCAATTTTTTTAAGTGTCAGTTTTTTTTTTTTTTTTTTTTTTTGTTTGTTTGTTTTTGTTTTTTATATTTTTGGGTGGTGGGTTAAGCTTTGACTTCTGTATGCCACATGTTGTTTCAGCAAATTCAAATTTAAAATTTCGTTTTTTTTTATTATTTATTTATTTATTTTAAAATTTATTTCAGTTTATTGACAATAATGCAGATGCATTTATATCCACGTTTATTGTTTAGCATTGCATTGACATAAATAATTGCTTTTAAAATTCTTATTTATTTTATATTTTGTACTTTTAACAGATTATCATATGAAAATTCTAAATTATCAGTTTTGTATCAGAGGCATCTTGATTATGTTGAAGAAGGATGTGCAGTGGACATAGATTTTTTTGATACAGGTACTGTAAGTCAAATTACTTATTTTTGATTTAATGCAAATGAATTTCATATATATCTCAATTTATATTATTCTGTGAAAGTCTGCTGTCTATATAATGATATAGAGAGTGTTTATATACCTTCAGAATGAATTTGTTGGATAAGTAATTTAAATAAAAGTAGTAATTTCTTATATATGCTACTTGATGATCTTTTCTCTAGACTCTGTTACTTTAAAATAGGCATCTGAAGGTCATTTCTCTCTTATTCAGCTTCTCTCATAACCGTGATAGCATTGGCCCCTGAAAAGATTCACATTCCCGGATTTATTTTGAGTACTTTGTTTCCAGTTAATAGGGATGGTTAGCTCATGTGATTAAAGGGTAATATGGACTGAAATGAAGCGAGAGAAATTGTTTCTGTGGAAACATATAACTTTTGTTATAAGTGAAAAAACAGAACAGTGACTTTGAGAGTATTTCATTTGACTGGCTGTAATGCTGCCCATAACCCATCCAATGTTTTTGATCTGCACTTAAATCAAAAAGGATATATTAATGAAACATCAGAGAATATGAACAAAAGATAAAGATTTACTATCTTTTCTGTCTGGTTGTTTTCCAAGAAATAGGGTGAAAACTTTGGATGTATTATTGGTAGAGTTATTGCAATGTAGTTGTGCTCTTTGATGGCTGAAAACTGATTGAGATTTAATTTCTTCTTTAAATACAAAATTAAAACATTATACTTAAACCTTTGCTTTTTAATACTATTTTAGCGTTAAACACTTTCTGCTGTATATAACCCTTCGTGAATCTTTTTCTGACACTTCCCTTGAATTCTTGGAACCAAGTTAGTACGTTGCCCTCCCCCCCTTTGTTGAAGGTGGAAGAGGAAGAAATGGAGAGATCTTGAAATGGAGAGATGACTATAATAAATAGTCATTTAAGTAAACCTGTGCTTTATCAACAGCCACAGTATAGATCTGTTTCTCTGCTGCATATATGTATACTAAATAATTTTGATGGAATCCAACATCACATTCCTCATATAGCCATTTTCATAGGGGCCTGCCAATGGTACCAAGTTAAGACTGCTAAATACTGGTAGTTGGACTTATGCTTGAATCCAGACAAATGGGCTGGCTGCATGACTGGTTTGAAACCAATCATATATATACACTTTGATAATTGTTCATACCCAAATGAGTAAAAATGTTTTTTTTTCCCCCGCCCTTCCTTTTTTTTTTTTTTTTTTTTTTTTTAATATTAATGGTTCCTTCCCGAGACTTTGTTTGAATGGTTATAAAAGAATATGTTTCCCTCAAATACTCCTGTGTTGTTTTTCCCATGTTAGGTGGTTTTTAATCTTTTATATGAATAACATTATGGATTTTATATGTAAAAATGATAATTCTGTGGTTTTTGTAATTATTTTTTTAATTACAGAATAAAATTATTTATGTTTAAAAATAACATAAATATATAGCTTTTGATCTAAAAATTGCTTATGTGAACAGTTTTTAAGCAAATGTTTATCTACATCAGGTTATAATCCAGATTTAAAATAATAAGTTATTGTCAAATAAATCTTTTGGGAGTTTGAGATTTCACTATTTTTTTCCCATGAAGATCATTCTAAAAAATTTATTACAGCTTACAAGCCCCTGTACAGCTTACAAGAAACAATAAATTAAAAAAAAAAATTATGTTTCATGTACTTACTCACATTGACATATCACATATTTCTGTCAGGTAAGAAAGTTTATTAACTATCATAACAAGACCTTCCTACAAGCTTTTGTTTGTGTCACAGTTTTACAGTAAGTTATATCAGTGCTGTTGAATACAAAATACATAGCAGTGCATCTTCCATTTTTAGTATAGCATCTCTTCTAACTAGCCACACAGAAAAAAATCCAGGTGCTTTATATTAAAAAATTTGTATAACCGCATTTCCTTGGAAATGATTAATTTACGGTTTACGTAGTTGAGTAAACATTCTTAACCCTTTTGCCCTGCTCTCCTGTCCACGAAAATTTCTCCCCAGCGGCCTTTTGTTTTTCGCAGCGTGTAATGTTGTTTTCTCTGTACATACATAACTTTCATAGTGGATGAATGTAAATGAATATTAAGTAAAATTATAAGGAAATAAAGCATAATGGAAAAGTAATAATATCTCTGCTTGTTTCTAACAGCAGGATTAATTTGATAGCATCTGATCCAGGCGGTCCACTCCTCCAATTTGATTGTTATAATTTTTTCAATTATTATTGTTTTTTTTTTTTTTTTTTTTTTTTTTTTTTTTTTTTTTTTTTAACAGTTCTTTTCCATGTTTAAACATCAATCATAGAGTTATTATGGACTGTATTCATCAAATGTATACCCTTCTTGTCTTTCCAATTCACAACCTCATTTTTTCTCTTTTTCTGCTGAGTAGACGTTGAAGATCTTTCACAGTCTTATGCAAAATGGCATGAATATTCAGAAAACCCGGGGGGGGGGGGGAATTCAATTAGAAATAGAATGCCTGATTAGTACTGCCCTCTAGAAGGTATTAGAACAAACAAAAATAAAAACTCAAACAAGTAAACATGTAGAAAGCATTTTAAATGTTTAAAAATGTAGAACGCTTGAAGCGCATTACGGCCGCTCTGCAGAAGTTGCATTTGAAAAGATTAACTGAAAGACATTTTCCAAAACTTTGTTCAGAAGAGACTGATAAGAAAATGAGACGACGATGCTTCGTTTGTTCACATTCCCGGAATAATCCTGCAAAATGGCAAATGAGTTATTTTGAGTGCAAGGAATGTAACGCAGGACTGTGTGTAGATCCCTGTTTTCAAATTTAGAAATACGAAAAGAGAATTTTAAGTAATATATTTAGTTTTCAGATGTATAATGTTAAAAGTCATAAAATGGTTAGTAATGAAAATAAAATGTGTAAAATATGCATTTAAACAAGAAATAAGGTAATTAAAGTATATATAAAAATATCTATAAAGCATAAGCCGTTTAAATACTCTATAGAGCATTATTAAACAATGCGTTGATACTTCGGAAATTTCATGGATTTAGGCTTAATAGCAAAAAAGCCCCTGGCCCTGGACAGACGCTCGCGTAAGACACTGCCGGCCTCCGCGATAAGCACGCGTTTGCGCTACCCGGCACGAAGGGGTTAAACACTTTTTATCATTATTCATTGCATAAACTTATATTAAATGTTGTCTGAATACTTTTTAGGAAGCCAGTCTGTTTTAGCATATGCTACTGTAACAGGATCGATTGTTGGATGGGATTTACGGTCACCAGGCACAGCCTGGAAACTTGAAAACAATCCAAGACAAGGTAAAATTATATTTTTTAGTTTAAACAGTATTTTACTTGTCAAGTATAATTGCATCTGTTTACTTTATGGAATAGCTGTTTTAAAGCAGAGGAAACATGTTCACTTTGATGCAAATACTCAATATTTAATAGTAGTAGTTGAGTTTAATAGGAATAGTGGATCACACCCTACATATCTTCATTAAGAATTCAGTCATAGTTACACTATATAGCAGGTTCAATTTCTGTCTGGGCAGATCTATGTAATTGTGATATCTACTGTAACCTTATCATGATATGACAAGATTTTTTAAAATAAAATTTTCAATGAAATTGCAATGAACAATTTTGGGGTGCATTTTTAATTTTGTAAAATTTTGCACTGTACATTTTTTACATAATTTATAATTATTTTACTTTCATATATGATGCATATTTAAAACTTGGTATAAACATCTTTTATCAGAAAAGTTCCAGGACAAAGGTTGTAAAAAATAGAAAACTGCTTGTACAAAGTAATGATCCTAGCTGCTATAAAAGTAGTCCCCTTGGTTATCTATACACAACTGCCAATGTTTTTGGAGGTCTTGGAAGTAAGTACAGTAATCTTCAGCTGTGATGCTTACAAGCTCATTTGTCACAGCCCATTCGATGTCTGCAGTAATCTTCATAAAGCTTTCCTTTTAGTCACCTTTTTTCTCACAGAAACAAGAAAAAATCACAATAATCTTTGATACAAATGTGGGCCCACGTCTGGCTCTATCCAGTACTTTAGCAGAAATTCGTCTTTCCTCTTTCTGTTCAACTGTTAGTGAGCAAGGAATGATTCTTGAATTAAGTTTCTGTTTACCTAAATCTTTACATAACATCTTATGAAACATGTCATGGTTCAAATCCAGTTCTTCTGATATCATATGCACAGTTACATGACGGTCTTGCAATAACTGCGTTACATGTTTCACATTTGTATTGGTATGTGCTATAGATGGATGACCAGTTCCTGGATCATCTTGCACTGAATCTCTGCCTTCACGAAACCTTTTGTACCACTCAAAAACACGACTTCTTGAAAGTGCCTCACCTGCATATGCTTGCTTAATCATTTTCCACGTTTCACTAGGGGTTTTTCTGAGCTTAATGCAGAACTTAATGTTCACTCTTTGCACACAATCAGCATCCATTATGCACCTTAATGAATGTGACAACAATTCAAATAGTGTGTTGCTAAGTACAGCACTACCATCTAGTAAGTTTGTGTGGAAACATGGCCAAGGTCATGTCAAGTAGGAATACATACCAGGTAACATAAAAATAACATGTACTGCAAACTTGGAAATAAAAATAATAATAAAAATAAAAGAAAAATAAAAATTGTCCTGGAACATTTCTGACAAAAAATGTATATGTATGTTTGTGTGATCTAATGCACTTTTTTTTTTTTTTTAAAAAAAAAAGGTCTTGTTACTTCATTTTGCACTGATCCTCACCACTGTTGGATAGTTGTTGGTACAGCTAGCGGAAACATGATTTGCTGGGATTTGCGATTTCAGCTCCCCATCACTTCAATTACTCATCCAACAGGTTACTAATAAAGTTCTTCTTCCTATTAGTATTTTATATTGTTTACATATTAAAATTTCAAATATCTGTTTTTTATTAGGTTCTCGTATCCGTCATTTGTTGGTTCATCCAAAGAAAAAGTCTGCAATATTTGCTGCAGTTCAAGGCAACAATGAAGTATCTTTGTGGGATTTAGAAACACAGGGAAGATTAACTACTTTGTGGTCAATCAATAATGCTCCACCACTTTCTCAAACAGAGGTTGGTTAGTTTTCAATCAATATATGTTAAAATTTCTCAAATGAGATTAAATAGCATAATGAATGATTTTTAGCTAAGATAATTTTTTCCAAGTATACATGAAAAAACAATTAAATATAAATACTTTAACTGTTTTTCATACAGTGGGGATTTCCAAAATAAGTCAATTTTGACACCTTGACCTAGTGAAGAATTTGTGGTGATCAGAAAACAAGCTTTTAAGTCAAAACAAAAGTATTATTATGTATTATTTAAAATATTTATCAGAATATCTTATACTGATTATCAGAATATTTTGCACTGATTAGTTAAAATCATGTTATCAGTACAGCCTTAAGAAACAAAGAAGAAACAAAAGCAGTTACTTTTAGAAAATGTGTAAATCAATTGTACAAAAATGCATCAGTAATTTATTTGTCTATACAAGAGATCTGAATATTGAATAGAAATATGTTGTTTCTCCACCATGTCATTTTACTTTATTAGGTTCAAAGTGGCATGACTTAATTACCATCGACTTGATTACCTGTAAGTAAAAAATAAACTGGATATAGAGTAATCTGTTGGTTTAGATTTAAGCCAATAATCTGCCATCAAACATTAGTGCTCTTAGATCATTAACAACATCAGGCATGTAATAAATAGTCAACTAATTTAATTTACTATAATATGTTGTTTTTGTATTAACATCGTAGGGAAACATTTTCTTATATATACCATCCTGATGGAAGTTAAACATTCCACCATAAGTTAACTCTGAGGCCTACAGAACTTTTGGATGGACTTATAAATAGTATGCATAAATTTGCATGGCTCAAATAGTGTTCAAGTCCTCAGTTTTAACTGTGTTTATTAGCTTGCAAACCTCACCAGTGGCCAAGATTACTGAATCCTGGTATAGTGTTTGTATGATCCTTTAAAGTCCTCAGGTTTTTTGGAAATAATTTTTGGTCCTTAATTTCGGCCAAAATCAGCAAAGTTCCTTAATTTTACTCATCCGACATTTCTATCCATTTTTATGAGTGCCATTTAGAATGTGAATTAGCATTTTGGAGGAATATTTTTTGACGGTTCATTGACAAATATGTATTTGATGAATTTCATCGTTTGAATTTCATTTCTACTTTTTATATAAATGATGTGATACTTGAGTTTACACATGTGGTGGCTGGCCATGAAAGAATAGTCTCAATGTATCTCATGCATGTCGTAAGAGGTGACTAAAATGGATACCCAGTATCCGGGGATATAGCTGCCCCTGGGGATTATATTAGGGGACTGGTCCCCAGGTTAAGAGTTGGGTATAGGGCTAATTATATAGGGCTAATTACCCACCCTGTAAAAAAAAATTCTGGTTTAGATTTCTCAAAAGCTAAATTATGGATGGATACTATCCAGACAGCATAGAATGACAATGGACTTGCATGTTGGGACATGAAATGTGCACACACTCCATAAGGCTAGGGACTTAAAAGTCTGGTTCATGTATTTGAGAATTATAATTTGGATATTTGGGCCATTCAGGAGATCAGATGGCTTGACCAAGGAATTTTGGATAAAAGAAGATGCAGTGTCTTATATAGCTGCCAGGATAAGCAGCACTGCTTTGTAACTAGGAACTGTAGTAACTAGGAAAATAAGAAACAGAATCATAGACTTCAAACCTATAAATGAAAGGACTTGTATAATGCAAAAATACCTCATCGCCTTTCCATCATCATACCTAGTTGAAAAAAGCTTCAGAGTGGTAACAAACATTTTGACGAAACAAAGAAACCGTTTGAAAATCAACCAAAGTGGAGATTTAAGGCTGCAACTCACCAATATTGAACCGGATGTAGCTAGATTGGTAGATAGTCACCAGGTTCAACCATCACACTGAATGTTTTATTTTCTCTTTGCGAATTAATACTTTTTTAAATATAATTTCCTACCTACTTAAGATTCTTTAAGTACTTAATTTGTAATAATCATTATAAATTAAACTTGATATTTACTGAATTGTATGTCTTTTTATTTTGTTAAATTTTGATGAGAAAATGAAGTCAACTTTACTCACTTAACCAAGTGCAAAGTTTTCCAATTGGTACCTTAGTACCTAGGTATTTTGTATCAATAGGAAAAAACTAAAGATAGGCCCCCTTATTCATAATAGTCTGATAACTTATATACTGCTAATTTTCACTCTGTCTTCTTCTATTGACCTAGTCAGAATGAAAAATAGCACTCTGTAGCAGCTGTTTTAAGTTAGCGGACCATTATGAATAAGGGGGTTGATCTTAAAAGTAGGTAATTTGGCCATGGGGGTCTGAGGTAACAGTTCATTTTGGAAAAGGGGTCACTTGTCCAAAATAGTGTGGAGATCCCTGCTCTAGAGTCTGCAGCCAGATACATTGGACTAACCATTAAAGAGAGTAAAATGTAATTTATGGCAATAATAACTAGAGCACATAATTAATTCCCACTGCAAGAAATTCTTATAATTTCGAGGGCATTGCTCAGTTTTTGTATCTCGGTACTACCATCTCTAATGATAACAATATTAAACTTGAAATTGACAATAGATTATTTAGTGTTAATAGATGTTATCATGGTTTAATGAATTTATAAATGTCTAAGTCAGAGATTCTCAAACGGTGGTACGCAAGAGAAAAATAAATGGTATGCAAAGAAGCAAAATATTTTAACTATTAAATTCAAAACATTAAAACCCCAACATCCTGATTGAGTTTTTTTCGAACACTCGTAAATTTATTTATGCGATCTGAGCTTTGTTCAAGTGTGGTGGTGGTAGTAGTACTTTGTAGTGGTGATACTAAAGGTTTTCAATATTTGTTTAGTTGGTATGTGTTAGTTAAAAGGTTGAGAACCTCTGGTCTAAGTTATTAAACTTCAAAAACAAAAATAAATCTTTTTATACAACTCTTAATAGATCTATCATATTGTATGGTAGTGAATGCTGGCCATTAACAAACACAGATGAAGAAAGACTAATGTTTGAAAGAAAAACACTCTGAAAAATATATGGGCCAGTTAAAGAAAATAACAGATGAAGAATTTTGTTTAACCGTGAAATCTATAGAAAATAGAAGATACAAACAACCTAATATTCTCTGAGTCATCAAATCTTATCGTATCAGGTGGCTTGGATATAATGTTAGGTGTGACAACTTGAACTCTGTTAAAAAGGTGCCTTTTGCAAGTGTAGAGGGTATTAGGAAAAGAGGAAGACCTTACACAAGATGAATGGATTGTATGAAGGCAGATCTCAAGACTTTAAAAATTAATTGTTGGTGGGCTGTAGCAATTGATTGGATCGGTTGGAGAAAGCTTGTTGAAATGCCTTTGGCTTGCAATAGGCTGTAGTGCAAAAAATAAAACATTTTTGTTTTCTCCTGTGATAATATAAAGTGGCATTATTTTTGATTTTGATGACTTCAGGATATTTTGAATCTAAATAATAAAGAAGATAATAAATGCTATAAAGGAGAGTTTTTAAAGCACTTTTTAGCAAAGCCGCCTTCCCCTAAAAAAAGCTTTTGCAGTTATTTTTTAATTAATTTCATTTGTTTTATATTATTTCCCATGTCATTGTCTCAAAATTTTCAAATGTGCCTTGATTTTCTTTGTGAGATTGGAAAACAAAAAGAAGTCTGTGGAACCAAGTCCGGAGAATATGGTGGATGTTGCAGCTCCACGACCTCATGCTTGGCCAAAAGCCTCTTCACTGGCAACGCAATGTGGGGATGGGACATCAAGAAGAACATGATGTCGACATTAAAAGAGCCTTCCGAAAGATGACTTTAAAAGTTGTTTCCACAAATTATACAGTTAACACACAAGTGTATTACAGAAGATGGGGATTATTTCGAAACATATTAAAATGTTACGTTTTTCATATCATCTGTTCTGGTGTTATTAGAGCAGTCCTGAAAATTAATAGCCACACCTTGTATATGATTTCATAGTTATTCTCAATGCTCATATTACTAAAGAAATAAAACTAGAAATTCCTTCTACACATTCTAAATACATGTAATTTTTTAGAATAACAAAAATCTTTAATTAAATCTGAAAATTCTAAAATGAAGAGTAAACTATTTATTGACAAAGAAATTGAAAGAAAAACACAGGAGAATTACACACAGAACACATTTACACAAAGAGAAAGAAAATTGTTCTTCAAAGATGTATTGTTGAAACATTAACAAGTAGAAGATAAAGCAGAGACTAATAAGAACATTGGTTTGTTTATGTAAACAAAGTTAAAAAAGATGCTAAAGAGAAGGAAAATAATAAAATTAACTAAAATATCCAGAAAATTTTCAAATTAAAAAGAAGCATAAATATTTTGTTGTGCATTGTTGCTAGAAAGCATGTGTTTTGTAGCATTTAATGTATAATTATCCTAACATTGTTTTAGAATTAGTGTCACAAATATTATCTGTAGTTGTTATTTCATACAGCAAAATGTCTTTAAATTGTTATTTTAATACTAGTACTTTTTAACAAAAATTTTAAATTTTTTTAATTAGTAGTGTCTATGTTAATCTATAATGATTAAGACCTAATTTAATTATTTGCAACTAACTGCTCACTAAATGTTATTGCCTTTTAGTAATTCTTACTGTAAACACAAGATATAACATAAAAATTTAGGTATTTTACAACAATGCACCTGCCATGCTTTTTCTGGCACCTGTGAAAGAGAAACCAAACATGTGCCAAGACCCATGATGGTGCCATCTGAGGACAAAACCATTTGTATTTGTGTATTATTCATTTAATTGTGCATTTACAATTAAAAAGCTACCAATAATAGAAAAGTACCCAAATTAAAAATTAATACAAAACAATTTATCACCTCTGGTGCTTCAACAGTTTATTGGAACCTTACAGCTTATTAACTAGGTTACAATTCCAACTACTTTATGTGAGCTACGACACAAATTGGATCAGACAGGTATAGCATAACTAAGTTTCAGCATTTACCAACCATGCTTAATGTCAAGCATTGAGGTCTGTTCTGATCAGCAGATCTTTAGGCAAGCTGCAACAGCAAACCTTTAATTATGAGTCATGCTGATTATGATTTTACTTTTCATTTTAACCTATGCTGCTGACATAAAATCTGCCCACTATTTACTAACCAATGGACTGAGTTTTTTTATGTTGTTTCCCTGTGCATTAGTACATGATGAAATGAGGCTTAGAAGAAAGAATGAACATAAAGCTAACTGTTAATAAAATGTAAAATAAAATGTCACTAATCTCCTTTAAAATAAGTGGAACTAATGTAGGTGTAAAATATAAATGTTTCTTTAATTTAATGCCAATTACTTGATAAGTTTTAAGAAGTCGATTTTTATTTCAATTTTTCTGTTTTATTCTTAGAATGGAACTATGAAAATAAACTTTGGACTTGGATAATTTCTTTAGTTCATTCAATTCTCATTTGGTAATAGTTCCTTAATGTTTTTCATTGCTAATCCTTAAAAGGACTTCATTTCCCTGTGCATTAGTTCAACCTGGGTTCAAAGCCATACAAACAGGCTGACTACATGGATATACTAAAATAACACAGTTAAATACTTAAAAATTAGCAAAGCAATAGTGTAATTGTGTTTGGCGTAAGTTTAGTGAAAATTATTTTGCATAGGTTTTGATTAAATCTAAACAATGGTTAGTAAACACAAGGTTGTTGCTTTGTTAATTTTATGTTTTATTTGGCATGTTTTTCTTCTTTTTAGAATTAAACCCTATTAAGAGTAAATTAATCATATATTTTTTAAATCATGCTTTAAAATATGTTTTTTTAATGTTTGATATACAGGCATCAGATGATTCTGTGTATTCTATGTGTTGGTCTGCAACTGATCACGGATCTACACTTTTGACTGCTGGTTCAGATAGAAGGATTCGTTATTGGGACTTAAAGAATCCTGCTGCATCACACATTGTTGTTGGAGCAGCTAATGATCCTCTAGCCCCATTCTCTAATATCAATTACACGTAAATATATCTTTTTTTGTTTGGTAATCATCTTATGTGTATGATTATTTTATGAAAATTTATAAATTATATTACAGATGGTAAAATTAATGGAAAGTGCAAGTGTTTTGTTTTCCTATGCATTGTCATAATGAAAAGAAAAGGTCTATGAATTTCAAGGAAATTTTTACACAGTTCCTTTTTGGAGAAAAAATATTCTTAAGCGGTTTTACCGATTCACTTAAAAAGTATTTTATGTTCAGGATTTTGTAGACGCAGAAATAAAAGCTGTATTTTTAACTCCCTTGTTTTTATTTTTTTTTAATTAGCATTTAAAAAAAATAAACAGTATCCAAACTTTCATTTTCTAAGTCGCTTCCAGTATATGCTTAATTTAATACTTCATATTTGGATTTTATGCTTTTGGGCATCTCTAACTGATGATCTCTTTACTTCTGTAATCTCTACGGAACCACATTCCTTCTTCTGCATCTATGTATCCCAATACTATTGTTTTGGATATGATTTATTCTTTGTTTATTTCTACCTTTTACTTCATACTTTAAATGTTACAAATGTGTTTTTTTTTTTTTTTTAGTTTTTTTTTATGTTGTTTCAACAAGAATTTCCTATGTATATTTATTAGAAGTCCATTATATCTAATATAATTTTTATTGATCTTTATTTTTCTAAATTTCTTTCCAAAGTCAAATAAGTGTACAATTTTGCTTTAATATTTTGGTTGAACTGAAATATCTATGATACAGAGATCTAAAGGGATGCAACAGTTTTGATGATATACTATATTAACAGTCATGTTTTTTAAACTGCACCATTTAAACTCCATCAAAATTTAATTGATGAATAAAAAGTTATTTCTCATTAATTGCAAATTGTTTTATAAAGATTAGTTGTAATTGAATTCATTTTTTAATTAGATTAAAGGGCATTAGCCCAGAAGAGCTATTAATTTCGTTTTGGCATTTTGAATTGGTTCAATATGAATGTCTTAACTTATAAACATCACTTTTCTAATTGTTGCCACCAAATATTAGAGCCACGCATTATATTTAAAGAAATTAAATAATGAAGAATCTGCATTAATGTTTCTCATGCTGTGAAAAAACAACCTTACCTAGAGACATCAAATTTCCAATAAGTTGTCCTCCACTAGAATACAGGGATCTGGAAGCTCGAAATTGGAATTTTTTTTATTATCTAGTTCATATTTTGTAAAACTTTAACGAATTTTTTATTAAGAAATTGAACAATTTCAAAGCGAGCAATGGCAACACTGTACGGAAAACATTTTTTTATCTCCAGCGCACGAGATTCTGTATCGGAAATTTTAAAGATATACTCATTTTAAAATTATTTTGAGATATTGCTGTTCAATTAAATTTTATGGTCTTTAATAAATAAAGGTAACACACAAAACATTTAAAAAAAACACCCCTTTGGGCGTAATATTAAATCTGAAAGCTTTCAGATTTTTTTTTCATTATTCTTATAAATTCTTTTCTTTACTTCCAATAACAGAACTCCTAGTTCTTTTGCATTTAATCTTTTTTTTTTTTTTTTTTTTTTTTTTTTTTTTTTTAAATTTTCCCAAAACCAGGAAGGGGGGGAACTGACCAGTTTCTCTTTTCTCGTGGTTTTCTTTGATAGTCATGCTAAACCTGGACTGGATGTATTATTTTATAGTTTATATGAATTTAAATAGTCCTGAAGTTACATCTGTATTTATTTGATGTTGCATATACATAACTGTATCATAAAATAATTAGTATAAAAATATTAAATAATTAAAAACTTTTAACTAATTTAATTTGTATTCTGTAAAATAAGTTGTATTTCTGTGTATTAAAACAGAATACATTTATCTTTTACACTGCAGATCTAGAATAATTGATGGGACACAAGTTATATGTGAAAATTTTACAAGACAAAAAGATGAAAAAGCTATGTCTTCAGAAGACCAGCCTCGACGCTATCCCGAGACACCACCAGCTGGCCATCATGATTGCATAAGTTCTATTGCTTCCATGTATACATCTCAACCACTAATTTTGTCTGCTTCCAAAGATGGAGTTGTTAAAATTTGGAAATGATATAAATAAGAAATGGCTAAGTATGCATATCACTATGTATGTGTACATTTATGAACTTTAATTAAATTTTTTCTAATTCCATTTTCATTCTAGCTCTATAAGTGTATGTATAAATTTATTTATTGTAATTATATTTCAAATTGGTGAATGCAAAATATTTGTATAAAATGTATAATAAAAGACATGTTTAATTTGTTTCATAGTCTTTATTTTAAAAATATAGTTAAGTCTTGTTATTGTTGCAGAAACTTGTTATTGTTGCAGTCTTGTTATCTGTGCATAATGAATGATTTCTGCCAAGAAAACATTCCTAATTAAAGTTGGGAGGGGAAAACATAAAAGCAGTACCTTTAGTGCAGGTAGTAATCACCACCCAAATATGTAGTTTTTCAAAGCCTTCGACACAGAACCTTGGTGGCCATGAATCAAAAAAACAGATTAACCTCATTTGGGATGTCCTGTGCAGAATGGAATATAGCACCAGTAAGATGTAGCTGCAGGTGTAAAAAAGGGTAGAAGTCCAAAGGAGCATTGTCGAGGCTATATGGTGGGTGTGACAAAAGATCCCACTCGAGTCCATCTTGTGAATGCGAACACGTGTGGTCCTGCATTATCTTGATGGAACATTACCTTTTTGCACCAGAACTCAGTTTGACGTTTTTTCTTGATAGCAATTTCAACATGGACCAGCATCTCACTGTACACATTACTGTTGGGGGTTTTACCTTTTTCCAGATACTCTTTGCGGATAATAGAACCACAGTAATCCCACCAGATACAAAGCATGATCTTTTTTGTTAGTCAAATTGCACTTTGCAACACTGCCGACGGGCTCACCAAGTGCAGACCAACCCTCTTTTCAGCTTGTGTTGCTGAAGTAAATCCACGTTTCATCACAAGTGATGATCCGGTCTAGAATTTGTCCTTGCATTGATATTCGAGCAGATAAATGCAGGCCCGAACAACATTTGTTCTTACTTGCCTGACTCAACTCATGTAGCACCAAGCGACTGAACTTGCACATCAAGTTTATATGATGCATAATGTGACTAATGGTCATGGCACTCATGTCCAACTCCTTAGCAGGCTCTTGAATGGGTGCATATGGATCTTCTACAAGTGCTCGCAGGTGGCCTTCATCAACATCAGAGCTGTATACATGATTTGATGACATTCTGTAGTTGACTTTTTGCAACAGAATAGAAAGTAAACAATGGTTCTAATCTTGTAGTGTGATAGTTCCGTTTCAGACATTTTGTGCTTAAAGATAACAATGTTTTACAAATTTCACAACATGGTGCTCTAAAACAAGTCTCGTTCTTTCAAATGCCAAAAATCATTTGACAAAATATGATTAAACATGCCAACACAAACTGTTTGCACAGACAACATTTGCAGTGGCAGGAAACTTTCGTTAAAACCTGATATGATGTAAATTAACTATAATGATAAAATCCTATGACATATTTAATCTAGCTAATGCTTCAAAATGTAATCCACATATATTGAGAATGTAGACATGTCAACATTTTGATATGGAGATTTAATTTCTAAATAGGGATTTTGTGTTACCGGATTTAAAATATCTGAAACAAATTAGGATAATGTAATTTTTGAAGATATTTACTAAAATATATAATTTCATTAAATACAAATAATTTCACTTTGAGGAAGTCTAGGTAAATGCAACTGTAAAGATAATTATTAGAAAATTTTTCTTTCTCAGAAATTCTTATTTAAAAGAATTACTTCAGAAATTTACTGCCAGTAAAATTGCTCAAGTTATAGTCTCATATACAGTAAAACAAGTTTTGACTTAATTTATATTGACTTGGTTCCTTTCAAGCTGTAAAATGTTTTGATTGTGAGCTATAAAACATACTGCAACAAAATTTTAATTCAAATTAGTTAAAAATTTATAAATTAACATGCATGCATAATTTTTGAGTGAGTGAGTGATTATGGCGCAAAACCAGAGATGATTATGACGCGCCAAACACAAGATGGGGTGATTACAATTGATGACATTAAAATTCAATAAATAAAAACAAGTGGATAAATGTACCAAATCCAGAGGATGAAGTCATATAAACATAAGTTAAAAGCACACATTAAAATTCAAGACACAGTCTTTAAAACAACTTACATTAGGTAATAAAAGCCAGTCTCTTTTAAATAATAAAATAAATTACAATTGACCTCTCTTCCAATTAAACGGTCGAGAGGTAAGTCACAGCTATTAAAATATTTCTGACAAAGACTGTTAAAACAGGGACACTCAATTAAAATATGACGGACAGATAGACAAACATTACAATTTGAACAAACAGGCTCATTCTCAGCTTTTAAAAGATAGCTATGTGTCACTCTAGTGTGACCAATTCTGAGGCGGGACAAAAGAACTTCCTCCTTACGATTTTTGGTAGATTCCCAATGCTCAATTCTAGGTTTTACTTGTCTTAACTTGTTTTGAAGCTGAACATCCCAAATTTGCTGCCATTTTTTTCGGACCTTTCCCTTGATGACACAGCAGATATCTCTAAAAGGGATAAGGCGACTGGACAGTTCAACAGCAGATTTGGCTGCGATATCTGCAAGCTCATTTCCCTTTATTCCAGCATGTCCAGGAACCCAGCAGTACAGGACTTCATAACCTCGAATCGTTAAATTTATATGAATTTTGAGAACGTCCACTACCACAGGATTCTGAGTGTTGGGAAAAGCTTCCAAAAATTTCAGAGCACTATACGAGTCTGTATAAACTATGAACTTTTTGTGGCAGAGCTTCGAGATTTAGAGAAGACCATAACATATTGCAGTTAATTCAGATGTTATGACTGAGCAAGCATGGTGCAGGCATCTGCCCTCAATGTAATGTTCAAATACAAAAGCCATCCCGACATGATCATTTGACTTTGATCCATCTGTGTATATCGGATAATAACTGCTATATTTCTGCCTGTGCTCAGCAAAGAGTTGTCTGTAAACGATCTCGTTAGTGTTCGCCTTCACGTGATGTTTGAAAACATCAAGAAGCTGAATTCGTGAATTTTTCCAAGGTGGAATTTCGAAATTCTGTACTGCTTGGGGGCACACATCAGAGAGGGAATGTTCCTCAATGACAGGGCGAACTCGTAAAGGAAAGGTAGGAACGCAGGATGGACGCGTTTCAAATAAAACGTTACACGCATCATCGAGTAAGCACAGCTTATTGGGATGTTCAGGTTGGGATAGAATAATAAAATATTGCAAGAGGGACATTTGCTCACGCCTCAGATAAAGTGACGGTTCGTTACAGTCAACATACAGGCTCTGGACGGGAGAGGTCCTGAAAGCTCCTGAACAAATGCGCAGAGCTTGATGGTGAACAGGATCCAGTTTTAACAATACTGATGGCCGAGCGGATCCATAAACAACTGAGCCATAGTCCAGTTTAGAGCGGATGAGCGCTTTGTAAATGCGAAGCATGGAGCAATGCTCTGCACCCCAGGAGGTGTTCGCCAACACTTTTAAAATATTTAGTGTTTTTAGACACTTCTTTCTCAGGTTTAAAACATGAGAAAGGAAAGTCAATTTTCGGTCAAACGTCACTCCTAAAAATTTTACTTCGGGCGTAACTGGAATAATTGTACCATTCAGATATAACTCAGGCTCAGGATGGAGACCTTGCTTCCTACAAAAGTGAACACACACAGTTTTCTGTTTGGAAAAAGTAAATCCCTGTTTGTTTGACCATTCTTGGATCTTATTCAGAGCCATCTGCAATTGCCTCTGTACGTATCTCATGTCTGCCCCTCGACAACTAATCTGTAGATCATCAACATATAGAGATCCCAAGATGGTGGGAGGAAGTTCTTTTAGTACAGAATTTATTTTTAAACTAAACAGGGTTACACTGAGCACACAGCCTTGAGGCACACCCTCTTCCTGTTCAAAAACATCTGAAAAAACAGAGCCAATTCTTACTTGAAAAGTTCTAGTGTTCAAGAAATTTTGAATGAAAATTGGTAGGTTGCTGCGCAAGCCACTCTCGTGAAGATCCCGGAGTATACCATATCTCCATGCCTTATCATAAGCTTTTTCAATGTCGAAGAATATCGAGACAAGGTGGCTTCTTCTTACAAATGCTTTTCGAATAGATGTCTCTAAGAGGAGCATGTTATCTACAGTTGTTCTTCCCTTTCGAAAACCACTCTGATAAGGCGATATAATATCATTCTTTTCCAAGAAGTAGACTAGGTGGCTGTTTACCATCTTTTCAAACAGTTTGCATACGCAACTCGTAAGGGCAATTGGCCGATAGTTCAATGGATTCCTTAGATCTTTCCCTGGCTTAGCAATAGGAATTACAACAGCTCTCCTCCACGCACTGGGAAAAATACACTCCTTCCACACTCTATTGTAAAGAGTGAGGAGGGCAGTCAGTGACTTATAGGACAGATGTTTTAGCATTTCGTAATTCACGCCATCAAGACCCGGAGAAGACCTATGTGTCTGCAATAAAGCTCTCTTTAATTCCAGCATAGTAAATGCTCTATTGTAAGGCTCAGATTTGGACGAGTTGAATGCAATGGGATTTATTTCAGAGTGCTGCTTGATAGAGAGAAATGCAGGTGAATAGTTTCTGCTGGAAGAAACGGCAGCAAATGTCTCACTGATAGTATTCGCAATTTCTTCTATGGAGCTGATCAGTCGGCCATCTTTTTCCAAAAAGGAAAATGAGTGGTCTTTATATATTCCGCATGCTTTTTGAACTCTTTCCCAAACCCGCTTACTAGGCGTAGAGGATGTAATTGAGGACACATAGGAAATCCAAGAATTCCTTTGGCTCTGCCTCCTTACTTTTCGTGCGTTTGCTTTGGCTCTTTTAAATGCAATGAGGTTTCGCAGAGTAGGATATCTACGAAAAATACCCCACGCTTTTTTCTGTTTTTTCAGTGATTCATGACAATCGCGATTCCACCACGGTTTTGAATATTTCAGTATTTTTCCTGATGTTCTAGGAATGGAAAGCATAGCTGCCTCAATAATAGTATTTGTAACAGCTTCAACAGCATCATCGATATGCGCATCTTCTACCATTTCATCTGTGAGCTCCGCAATGGAAGAGAAGAGTTCCCAGTCTGCCCTATCGAGTATGAATCGAGGGGATCTCGACATGGGGTTTGCTCCTCTTCGTGCAGGAGATATAAAAATGGGATAGTGATCGCTGTTATAAAGATCATTTCCCACACTAAACGTGCAAAATGGCAACAGAGATGGTGAACAGATGGCAAGGTCGAGAGCGTGGAAAGTCCTTGAAGGCTCATGGAAGTACGTATCTTGCCCATTATTCAGAAGACAAAGGCTATGATCTTCGATCATTTGCTCAATTTGTCTTCCTTGGCAATTTGTATCATTACTACCCCAGAGCGGACTATGGCCGTTAAAATCTCCTATTATTATAAAAGGCTCAGGCAGCTGCTCTATAAGACCATTTAAATCTTGTTGATCAATGCACTCGTTAGGAGGCAAATAAAGAGAAACGACTGAAACTACAATATGAAAATTGACTTGTACAGCGATAACTTGGAGGGATGTCATCAAAGGAAGGGAACTTGAGGGATAGTCGAGTGAAGTGAGGAGACCTACACCTCCACACGCATGTTCACCTGCAAGGTAATCCTTCCTGACGAAAGAAAACCTCCGAAGTTTTGCATGTTGAGCTGGTTTCAGATTTGTTTCCTGTACTGCCAAGCACACAGGCTGATAATCATTGATCATAGCTTTGATGTCAGGGAAATTTCGGTGGAATCCGCGACAGTTCCACGAGACGAGGGTGGCCATTATGTTTGATGTTTGTTAGTTCTGTGTTGCTTTTTAGTTTTGCGCGGAAGCAGATGTTTGGGAATTTCCATACCCTCTTCCACTTCCATGCTATCTGAATCTCCCGATTCAGAAATCATTTCATTTACAGAACTACTGCTGGGACTTTTATTTTTCTTAATTGATTTTTCAGGGACATTTTTTGGTTTGCTTTGAATAACTATTTCTTTATTTTGTACTATGTGTGTTGGATTTTCCTTTTTTTTTTGCTTGCAGGTTGATGGGTTTTATTCTGTGCTGTCTGTATACTTATTGAGGTTTGGGTGGCAATGCTATGTGTTGATTTTACGGCGCTGGCATATGACTTGTTTAATTGAAGCTGTGCGCTTTGCACTAGTTTTCTGGCTTCAGCATACGAGATGTTCCTAGTGACTTTTAACGTCTGTACTTCCTTTTCTGTTTTCCATTTTGGGCATGATCGGGAAAATGCTGGATGGTCACCCTTGCAATTTATACACAGTGCTGCAATTATCGCTATCGTGGCCAACCGACGAGCATCGATCGCACGTCAGGGTCCCACGACAGGACATCTTGGAATGGCCAAAACGCTGGCACTGGAAGCATCGCATGGGGTTTGGAATATAAGGTCTTACGGGGCAATTTAAATATCCAGCCTTAATATTCTTTGGCAGAACAGGCGTGTTGAAGGTAAGGATCACATGTTTGGTATCGATCAACTTACCTTCTTTACGCATCTTGATCCGCTTTGCACCACATACATTTTGGTTAGATAGCTCGGATGCGATCTCTTCTTCGGGAACACACAGAAGGTCGATTTCCGAGATTACACCACGACAGTAATTCAAGGTCTTATGTGCTGTTACGGTGACATTCGCTTGCCCAAGTTTGGTTACTTGAAGTAAAGAAGCAGACTGGGTGGCTGAATTCGTATCAATAAGTATGTCTCCAGAGCGGAGACGCTTTATATTTCTGGGCTCACCAATACATGAATGTATGTACTTATATATTACAAATGGAGACATCTTTTGCAGCTCACCAGAAGGACTAGATATAACAACGAAACGAGGGTTACTATTTGTATTGTTTTCATCTGTACGTAGTTTTTTAACAGTAGATTTTTCGGAATTAGGTTGAGCGACTTGAGTAACTGGAGTTACTTCGATATCTTTAATGAGGTAAATGTGAGAGTTAGCCATGATTGAAGAATATAAGATTCGGGTCCGACGGCCCCGCCCACCACAGACCTGTGTTAGGGCTAGCCGGACCTATACGCAAACTGAAGCCTCACAGTTGGCTTTCCCGAAAGCAGGTACTCCCGAGAGCTTGACCCCAAGCCACTGACACAAGGACTAGTGACCAGCCGATTGACACCCATGAGGACGACTAAGGTGCCTCCCGTTTAGCTGAAGCAGAGGCCAAAGTAGTGTGTTGCGGACAGTACCTCGCCCCTCAACTACCAGGACCCTCCTTTCCAGCGACACGGGTCTCCACGTGGGCAGTTTTCTCGCCACTCGAAAACTAGAAACAAGATCTGTTCCAGCCTCTCGTGACGAGCCCCAAACTCCGTAGAGAGAAACCACAAGGGAGAAGGGAAGGGAAAAAGTTCCAGCCAAGAGGAAAGGAGACGGAAAAGAGGATAGATCACTGGGGCTCCAGGATCGTGACACCCGTCTCATCAAGAAGATGATCCCCTGAAGGGCTAGGGTACCTCAGGATTGCCACACCCGTACTCACAAAAGTGAGCCCCCTGAGGGCGCATAATTTTTGAAGAAACTATTAATCAAAATTTTGTACATTAGGATAAAACACTTGTAAATATTTCAATAAAAGATGACAAAAATGAAAGAATCCCAAGGATAATGGGACTCTTGCAACACACTTCTATTCAATAACCACAAATAATGGTACGGGCAAAACACCAAAAGCACAGGGAATGAGCATCAATCAGCAATCCTCTTGCAGGTTCGTGTGAGAGCACTGTGAGCATCGCTCACGAAAGACATTGCTATTAATGGCTTACTCCAATGACATAAATTTTTGGAGTAATTTGTAAAAGTGTCATACTATGATGCTTTTACGTAAAAGTGTCATACTATGATGCTTTTACGTAAAAGTGTCATACTATGATGCTTTTACGTAAAAGTGTCATACTATGATGCTTTTACGTAAAAGTGTCATACTATGATGCTTTTACAAATCATAAATTATACTATGAAGTGGAAAATAACAGAATCTCTCCTTGACGGCAGCAGAAGCCCAGATGAACAGCACTTCACAGGTACCCTCTGTTAGCTAACATCACCATTAAAATAATTAACTAAACCTAATAGATCAGCAAAGGCACCTCAACACTAGCTAGGTCCAACACCAACAAATGACAGTAACAACCTGTTAACACAAACAACAAGAATGACTTCAGTTTCTTATGCAAAAATACAAAATGAAAGCTTTTGGTATGATAACAGTGTAAAACATTCATGCGTGTATCTACCACATAGGAAATAAGTAAAGAATTCCTATATTTCATCATTACACCATTTACTACAATACCCCATGCACAGAATTGTATGTGCAGTGGGTACTGCTTAATATGATCACATCCATTCTGACCTCATTTGATTTTACACTGCGGTTCAGTTTTATATGCAGTGCTGGGCCACACACAAGATTTTGTTTCAATTAGGGATACAAGGTTGGATATAAAAATAAACTTATTTTATACAAGATTTCAATAATTTTTTATGAATGAAATGTGCATGTACGTGAACCTCTCACGCCTTGCATACAGCCCTGCTGTTGAGATTAATAGTCTTTTTTGATATGCTGTTTAATATGTAAGTTACACATACTTTTTTTTTATAAAACTTTAATTATTTTTTCTATAAATGACAACGGCTGTCTTAATTCAGAAAAATTATAATTATTTCAACATGTTGCACAGAACAATGCAAGTGTAATCAAACATTATTTAAAAATTTATCCATCCAAGTCTGTTGCATATTTCTTGTTGAAAGCTTTTCAGTGGCGCTCGGCAAGACACAACATTGATTATAATTTTGTGTACCTCCAACTTCAAGCCCTTGAAATTTTTAATACTTGTCGAAACTCTGCTGCTGTTGGTACAGGATCAAGATTTCCATCTTTGGACTCACTTTCATTTTCACTAATTCCTTTGTTTTTTCCAATAACTTCGATGACCACTACATCACAATTTTCTCAGCAAGTCTGGATATTTTCATTGAGTCCGAAATATTTAAGGAAGGTCTCATCATGCATTTCTTCATCATCACCCTTATCTTCTAGCACATCTCAAGACTTTCCAGAAATTTGCTTTGGATGGAAGCTGGCCTTTTTCAAAAAATTTGAAACCACTTGCGAAGTTACTTCCTCCCACACACTTAAAATAACGAGCATGGCATCTAAGAGATAAATCAACTTATTATGTCCTTAGAAGAACAAACTGCATCAGTTGTATCAGTTTCATTAATAACATTCTGAACCACTTCCTTCCTGTAATAACTCTTGAACGCTTTTATAACACCCTGATCTAATGGCTGAAGAATGCAGGTGTATTAGCAGGAAGGAAAACTGATTTTATGTTTGTTAATGACATATCAGTTGAATGGGCAATGCATTTATCTAACAAGAATTCCACTTTTTCTAGCTGAAGTTCTTTATCCCACTTCATAAGAAAATCACTAAAAACATTGCTGGTCATCCAAGCATTTTTTTTTTTAGCATGTAATAAGTCAAATCCAAATGCTTGCTGCCCTTCAGACAATGAAGGTTTTTGTTTGCAGCGATGACTAATGGAGTCTTTTTAACTGTTCCATCTATATTACATTAATAACATTGTAACATATTTCATAGTTTTACAGCCAGCTGACGGCTCACTTTTAAACATTAACCTTTTGTTGCATCATGTCCACTCTAGTAGACAAAAGTTTAAATTTGTTTATTCTTCTGTAAATGCCTTAACATATTCCATTCCTGTGTTTATTTATTCTATATTATTAGAACTTTCAACTGTCAATCATAGATGGCTGTATAGCATTACTATTTCGAAAATGGCTGCTACTTCTGTTTCCAAGTTAGTAAAATTTCTCATAGTAAAATATAATATTGCTTATATTCTCTTATACTGCCATTTTTTATTCATAATTAGTAATTTTAGACATTTTATTTCAATATGTCAGTTTGAGAAAATTGTGGAGTGGGTAGATAAAGATCTACTGAAAAGAGTGAATTGAAACCCAAATATATTGCTTATCAAGCCAAAACACCACTGAAAATGTTTATGTTTGGCAAGGAATTTCTAGAACATTTGACATCTGAATCCAATAGGTACAGGTTACAAAATCGTAGCAAAATGAATTCAGTCACAATCGATGAAATGAAGGTATTTTGGGGGATCTGTATGTACATGCGAGTTGTAGATTTACCATTTAAAAGATGGTAATAATCACTGCAAACAAGACAGGAAATGATTTCAAATGCAATGACTGTAAATTGTTGGGAAGAGATTTGTATGCATGTACGTATATGCATGCTGTCCACTGTAGTGAACAAACTGTAGCAATTATTTAAAACAAAATTTGAATAAATTTAATTTTTTCACGATTACTAAGGTTATTTTAAGTAGAAAAAATACAAACATTTTCGTTTAACTTCTCTAGATTATTTGTATGCAACAATGGGTTAAAGTGTGCTGAGGTAGGTCGATAATAAAGACCAGTCTCATCAGTGTTAAATATTTGACATAGTTTGTATTCTGGCAAAAGTCTGGCTGAATTGTTTTTCTATCCAATTTATCTCTTTTTCATTCTCTCGGCTTCATTAGAGTCTGCATCTTGTTTCTCTCCATGTAATTTTCTGAAAATGACATTGTTTCTTTCTTTCCATCTTGTGAGCCATCCAACAGTAGCAACAAACTCCTCTCTCAGCATTTTGGCGAATTCTGTTGTCTTTTAATACAGAATTTCTTGTGACATCATGGCAGTATTGTTCCTGGCATAGTGAAACCACTCAAAGAGAGCAGTTTCTACATTGGTAGACTCTCTACTTCACTTTTGCTTACATGAGATATTTGCACTTATCATCAGTTCATCCAAAATTGCCTCCCTTCTTTTCAACAATGCACATAAAGCAGATAGTGAAATTCTGAATTGTACATAAGCTTCACACAAGTGGCATTTCAGTAAAGCATCATATTGCTTTAACAATTCTTTCTTGAACTGATCAATCTAGGCAATCTTTTAAAATTAAGTCCTTGCATATGGACATTTTGAGGTATGTCCAAACAACAAAAGCATGATGTAGATGAGTGAACTGTATGAGCAAAATAAAAAAAAAAAAATGTTTATAGTTCTCCCTCATGTCCTTTTTCATTCCTTGGGTTTTGATTTTATAAAGCAGAGATTTTACAAAGCAATACCCACTGTAACTGTTAATGAACATAATATTACATTTCTAACAACTGTATGGAATGCCTTTTTGTATATATATAATTCCTATATAACTCTTTGAAGAACTTTCATTGCATAACTCTATTTTAAAGTCAGAAAGAATGTACTTTAATGAAAAAGGTTTCCCATTCAAACTAAATGTCTTTATAAAAACCATCTGCATTTAGTTACAAAAAATGTTTAAACTTGGGAACTAAGTATGAAGCTTAAACTACATTCATATTTATATAGTTTAATATTTTTTAGAAACTTGTTTACCCATCTGGATGATATACAGCACTAAACAAATTAAAATATGTATAGTTGATCGCATGCACAACAAGGAGATAAAAATACTTGCAACATATGAAACAATTTATATTTTTTAGGATTCATTTTTGCTTATTTGTGAAAAATAACATGAAGTACAACAAAATACAGGAAAAATTTTGTTCTTAATGCCATTTTAAGAGAGTTTAATTACAGCTTTGTAATGTGAATCTGTACTTTATAAATTCAATATAATGTATAAAGCAACTTGTTTTAAATCTCCGATGTAATTTTTTTTTCCTATAAAATTTTAGAGAGAGAAATGTACAGAAAAGCCCGAGTTATTAAAAATATTAATGAAAATGGAAAGACGTTTTCTCTTATTTATTTAAAAATAACTTATTTTAATTACAAGAAATGTCTTCACCCTTAAGTTCTTTGCATTCTGTAAGAGCTCTAGATTCATGAACAAATGCAACAAATTTCATACCCTAGAATAAAAAGCAAAAAATTTTATTTTTTAAAATGATATACAATGCAGGGATGACAAAGAAAACAGTAATTTTAATTTGAACATACAGCATTGTTTTAGAAACTATTGCATTTTTATTTTTGGTATTTCATATCATTTATTCCATATCCTGTTCATGAATTTTAATTTGATACAATTTTTGTTATGAAAGTATGATAATCCTTTCAAAGGGAACTGTATTCAATCTATTTTATAGCTGAACAATTATATGTAAATCTAAACATGTCCCTAACCTGTAACTTTCATTAAAAGAGATCACAATATGTAAGTGTATAAAATGTAAACTTATTATTTCAATACTCTCTAATTTTCACTAAGAAACCACATTAACTAAACTTATCATTCTGCCTTCCTTACCTGGGACCTTGCAGCTCGCAAAAATCCTAAGTTTGCACTTACAGTAACAGCTTTCATCATATCTCCAGTACCAAAAACAATCTGAAATAAAATTCAACTTATGTCATCTTCGCATTCATAAAATATCACAAATAATTGAAAATTTTCATTTGATTTAACTGCAGAGAAAATGAAAATAGATTTACTGCGGTTATCTCAAACATAATGTAATAATAACTTCAAATGAAAATAATGAATTTTATATAGGCTATATAATTATCTCCAGAGTATTTCATTCTCAGGCTTTCTTAGAAATGATGCATCAAGGAAAGTTAAAAGAAGTCTGTGATATGCCTCATGTTTTACTGAAAGAAGTTTTCACCAGTAATGATTATTTATCTTGACTTTCTGCTTTTATTATTTTCTTAATTCAATGTAGTTTTTCATAGGGATATGCTTTTAAATGCTCAAATCTTTGACATAAAAAATAATCACAGAAATATAGTATTAAATGCTTAAATATAATTGAAGCATATCTCTTATATTATTCCAAATTGCAAGTCTATTTCTAAACTAATTTAATTAAAACAGAAAACAATTTAAATGTGCAAGTGTAAGAATAAGCAACATTACAAGAAAGATTTAGATTTTATTCTTTAGAATGAAATTCTCAATCACTTAAAATATTTATTATACTGTACGTGAGCAGCAAGGTGATCACTCAGCAAAAATATTCCATTTCCTTATCCTATTTTTATCATCAATGCTAGAAATATTCTTTCAGCTGCTAATGATGAATGCAGCAGAAACAATTTATTCTTAATTGGACATTGTAAAATTAGATAATAGTTGTTCAACTATGACAGATGATAGATGCCTTTCTTTATCAAGATCTTTATAGCTATTTTCTTCTATAGGAAAATGTAAGATAGCATTATAATGCAAACTCAGTCTGAAAGCAAGATAGCATTATTATAATACAAACCCAGTTTGATTTTCACATTTCAGAATCCTATATTACTATATTTTTAATACAGGATCTACTCCTTTGAAAATTTTATTAAAAACTCAAAATAAATGGACATATATTTTATCTTAAAGTGTCTTATGTCTCTTGCTGCAACTTCTTGCTCATCTAAACTCATATCAGAGAAGCTTCTACTTTCTCTTACACCTTCCGCATATTTTCTACAACTAAAAATAATAAGCTTTATTTTTTTAACTAGTATTACTTTAAATATATTAGGATTTCATAAAATATTTCTTGATCATTGTATTTCTCATGATAAAATTAGTAAACAAAAGAAACATTCAACAAAATATTGTAATCTAAATTTAGATTTATGGTTTTCGGTTCAGTGGATGAAAAAGAAATATGTGCCTTAATTGAGATAACTTTTTGTGCATCTAACTTGCCAACCAGCAATTTCTACTGTAACAAGATATGAAGTCTTATGGGTAACTATGTAATATTTTTAGTCAGTTTATTTTTTAAATGATACCACTAAAATTAGTTGTTTCAAACATTTCCTTTAGTATTATTAGTATTAGTACCCGCTGCAGGGTTGACAAAATTTTCAATCCTGAAACATTTTAATGAATGGGGAGGAGGTTATTTTGAAGTTAAATTTTACACAGCATGCAAAGTGGGAATATGGAAGCATTGCAAATGCATCCACATTATCTCACAAAAGCATAGCGAAGATCCATTCATAAAAGCGATGACTTATTTTTTAACCATGCTGTGCAATATCCATAATTTATATGGCTGGATTACTCATAAAAAATGGCCCTATAAACAGCCACTCCTTTTGTTTTGCAAAATTGTAAAGAATTTAAATTTAATAGAATAAATTTAAATTAACAAATTTTAATAGGTAATTAAATTAATGAATAATTTTCATACATCTGTTCTTAATTATTTGTATTTATTTTCATACTTAATAATAGTGTTTCAACACTGCCAACTAAGAAATAAATAATTAACTAAAAGTGATAGATCATATACTATGTCATTATCATATAACTAACTCTCTTATTTGTTGTTAATGTTGTTACTCATTACGAAGAAAGTACTAGATCTCATAGTAAATGTAGCAGAACATTAAAAACAATGAAAAGTACCAGATCTAGTGTGACATTACTAATAATAATGGTCAGAAGATTTTAATAAGGAAACTTAGAATAGGCATTGTCTTCCAATGTTGTCAAAATATGCTTATAGAATAAGTTTTAGAAACTAAAGTTTTTGTCATAAAAATAAAATGAGAATACCAGATCAAAATGACACAGTACAAAAAATTTTCTATTAAATCGGGACTGGAAAAGTGGAGTAAGTTTTATAACTACGTCATTTTGCGATTTTGGAAATAAACATAACAAAATAGTTATACAGGTGTTGGCTCGTGCAAGTTCGGTTTTACTGTAACAAATACCAAACTCAGAAATTTTTCTGTATTAAACTTACAGATGTTGCATATATCATTACATAATTAATTCTATCAAAATATATATTCTTGTATAAATGTAGTACTTTTTCATGAATTAAAAATAAATAAATATATTTTATGAGAATTTCACAAATTCAAAATTTTAATAATTTAACCTTGTTATAACCTAATAAATATTTAAATAAAATTTCTCAAAGATATCGACTACAAAATTTCATTGTCAAGATATCAAATTCAAGGAAACATGGAAAATCACCAAAATAAATAAAAGTTTTGAAGCCTAAATATTATATTGTCAAAATTTCCTTGCAATTAAAAGTTACTTCATGTGGTGCATAAAATTTTGAATTGTGTACCATTTAATCATGTATGCTTCTATCACACAGAAACAGATATATTGAAAATATTGTTAAGGAGAATTCATAAACTAGTGGTAATTACATGTTTATGACAATAACCTTGCGTTCCACAACATCCCTTCCCCTACCTTATGCCAGAAATTATTAAATTGCCATTTATTTTTTTTATAAAATATTGTTTCTACCCAAATTCTTTCTATTCCCCCATTTTAGATAAATTATCAACAATAAGTATTGGATATTATTGCTTAATAAGGAAAATATAAATGCTGAAAAAGATCCAAAAACATTTAAAAATTTCAAAAACTTTAATTTAAAATTTTCAAATAATTTAATTTGAATGCAGAAAGATAAAAAAGTGAAGAAAATTAATAAGTAGTTAATGGAAATGTAGTTATGTAAATAAGCACAAAAAAAAATGAAGAATAGTGAACTTCTCACACAACAATTTTTGAATCTCAACTACAATTTTTTTTAGTTGGTTGACATAAAAAGGGCTTACTCAACAATTTAGGTTTTTCATTACAATATCACAATACAAAATTTTTTAATAATATAGATTTTCAAATACCTTAGAACGTTCTTTAATCTTGCTTGTTTTCTCCAAAGAAAGGGCTTTAGGTGAAGGATTGTCTGGAACTACTGTTACATATTTTAGCATTTCATTTGCTCTTTGTTTTTCAGCTTCACCGCCAACTGTTGAAAGAATCTCCAAGAAATCTCTATAAGCTGTTTCACAACAAACTAATTTCCGACCTGTTAAGAATGATTAAACGCAAAATATTTTTCAGTAACAGGTGATAAACATCTTCTTGTATATGTCTGGAATTAAATTTTAAGAATAATTTTTAATTGAATCAACTTGGCATATACGTATTAAATCAAATGATAAAATCTGAAGGTTTTCACCAAGTTTATGTGAAACAATGTAACCAATACATTGTGATACATATTAATATTTTTGTTTGAATAAGTAAATAACCACTTCAGTTTTTTCTCTTTATTTTTCCCAAACATATTTATAGAGAAAAATTTTGTTAATGTCCAGTGAAAACAAATTTTTGTTTTCCCCCCTGCCAAATTAATAAAAAACTCCTTCCCTGATAATTCTTTTAATGGCATACCAAAAGTATTATTTACTTTTAAAGAGATTGTTTTTAAATAATATCAACAGATGTACTCGACTCCACATTTCACAGAATGGCCGAGCAGTTGTCAATTACAGTATTTGTCTCAGGATGGTTAAACTCATCATTCACTTTGTCACTTAATTATAAGAGTATGCCTGAGTGTAGCACAAGGTACGGTTGATAGTTACACAAAAGCCCAGTGGTTTCACAACCAACCTTCACTAAATGGCATACTGATTGAAATGGCAAGAAATCAAAAAGATTAATATGGGTATCCAATAAAGCAGTGACAGTGGACTTTTGCACATATAGTAGCCAATTTAAGATTTGTATTTGCTCTGAAATCTGAACAATATATTTTTTACTTAGCCTGTAGTTATGGCATGATTTATATCCTCGTCAAAGACATCCAATTGACTCCATACACATTAAAATATTAATCTTTACTTAAGACTTAAAATATGTACATTTTGTCAGAAGAGAATCTGTTTCTTTCTGTCCTTAAAACTTATTGTATTCATAGGTAACAACACAAAGGGAAGGTGCACTCTATTCACTACTTTCATGCCTAGTCACCAAAAGTCAATATTTAGATGTATATCCTAAAGTGCTAATTATAATATATGTATTAATAGTATAAATATAAATCTGCCTTCTATTTATATAATAAATTGAGATTTTCAAGACAGTTTTTCCTTCAGAGAAAGAAAAATAAAAATATTGGTACTGAAAACTGGTAATTCATTCGTAATTTATAAATCTTTCAGATTAATAATACATCATTTAACATGAGTGCAAGCTAGTACATTATAGTATTAACAGGCAATACTATTTTGGTAATTATCAAAGGTAAGAAAATTATTAATAATATATATTTTAATGGTGGTTTCATTCCTATACAAAAATATGAATACTGCAGTCATTTTTATTTTTCTAGTGACCTTCACTTAAAAAAGAAAAGAAAGTTATGCAGTAATACAAGACCTAAAAAGTAATATAAGATTAGTTACTTGTTTACCTCTTTAACCTTTTCCAGGGGGCTGGGACATATATGTCCCACACTTTTATGACTTTAAATGTGTCAAGAAATTTCAGTAAACTATGGAGATTTAAAATTTACTCCTTAATATGGATTAGGAAGTGCAAGTCCCTGTCGATTTGTTTTTCTGTTCCTTTTATTTAAAATAAGTGACTAAATGGCCATAATACGTTCGAAATTGGCCCCTAAATTCCAATACATTGATTTTTATGAATGCAGTCAGAAATTTTCAGTCAGAAAACGTGCATTAAATTAAGTTAAAGTTATATTACTGTTTTAGTCCTTAAAATGCTGAAAATAACAGGAATGAAAACTAAAATATAAAATGACAATTCAAACATTTCATCTGCTTTTTAGATAGTAAGCTGTATTATTTTATTCTCCAATATTACATATCAATTTATTTTGAACTTTATTTAAAAAATATTAAGAAAAGCACAATATACTCATATTTTCTTGTAGCACTGCATAAATTCTTAATTAAAATAAAAATTAGTTACAAATAACAGAATAATATACCTTTAAATAGCTGATCAAGTATTATTTTTACAGGGCGAGCTTGCTCCATCTTTGCTAAATCTGTCAAAAGTTTTTCACTATATTTTGCATGACAATGTCCATTTGTCATGTTTGACACATAAGCTAAAAATGTTGATACATCAAGGTTAAGTATTGCATCAGATGGTAAGGCCTGCATATTGAAGTAACTACTTTCATCACTATGGTCTACTACAAATTTCTCACTCGAGATTGAACTTAAGTCTTCTTCACTATTAAAATCAAATTTTTCTAATTTATTCGTAAGCTGGGACGCTGCATCAGTTGAAGTAGCATCAGTATCTGAACTGATTACATCTCCAATCACCAAAACATTTAATTCCTCCAAGAGTGCTTTCAATTCTTTTGTAACACCAGCTGCTAAACGAACAACTATTTTGGGAATAGTAAACATATGTTGATTCTGACAAGCACATTCCACCATATCCTGAACTTGTTCAACAATTGATTTCCGCCCATATTTCCCATGACCTGTATAAAGGGTTGAAAGTACGGTAAACTTTTAACTGCAAACAAAACATATTCTTTCCATATAATACAATACTTCTGAATATTTTATAATAAAATATTTTACATAATTTACTGCTAATATTTGAAAATTTTAAATGGTGTAATAAAAAATTTAGAGTAGCTGCTAAAGGTGAATAATCTTTACATATAAATACAATTATATATACAGTACAAAGTCCAAAATCCGGACGACCATTATCCGGAATGATCTAAAATCCAAACACTTTTTTTTTTTTTTGTATGCTTTATGCACGCGCATTTGATTTTTCCTTCCACAATAAAACATGTGGAGATTTTCACTTCAAAATTCTGATTCTTAATTTCATTTAAGCACTAAATAAAATACCTCGTTATGGAAAAACAATCATGTAAGCATAAATTTGTGAGATTAATAATTTGATTCCATAGCCGAGTATCTGCTTGGCATACATCTCAAACCGAAACATTCACCTATTTTATATCCCTGACGCCAATCTGGCAAGTCATTATTTATTATATTTTGCTTTCATCACTGCATGTTTATCAATACATGACAGCTTCAGTAATAACTCATGCAGTGATGTCTAAACTTTTTTTTATATTAGTAATTGAATAACAAGAGTATGGCAACCTTTTATGCTAACATTATGCTTTGCGATGATTATAGGTTTTTAAATGTTCTAAGAAATGTTGACGAGGAAAAATTAAACAAAAATTTCTTTTCATATGCTATTTAAATTCATATGCCAAAAGATTACATTTAGTGCTGGTTTAATTAAGAATAACTGATATGTTATTCACCATAAACCCAGAAGCGGCGGCAGAATATGTTGGCACCGGATGGCAGAATTTAGGGAAGGCAAAATTTTTGGAATTTGGGAAAGCACCAAGTGGCAAAATTAAGGGATGAGAAGTTCTTTATGATTTAGGGAAAGCACTAGGATCCAAACTTTAGGTGTGGTGAAAATTTAGAATTTAAGGTGCTTTGCTACCAGACTTTAGGACCCGCAGAGACTGCACCAGGCGGTATATAGCACCGGCCCTAGATAAAGCTAGATAAGCTAGATTATATGTGGGAGTTAATTTATTCAGGACTCAGATTAGTTTGAAGCATGTGCAAGAAATAAATGTAGGTATAGTAAATAACTAAACTAATACAATTCAGACTTAATTCAGTATGCAATAGGAGCAAGACAAAATTTAGCGAAACTACTTGGCTTTCATTGCCAATCTTGTAACAACACAGCCAATAATGTATAACAGATGCTATTAAGCTAGGCTAAAATTAACTTTATTGATTCTAAGGCATTTCAATTAATGTAGCAGACTGCACTGCTCCCAAATTTAATTTGATCCAGCTTACTTTTTGCAGACTGTTAATATTATGGCAATTTTATAAAAACTAAGCTTGAACTTTCGATTATGTCGAAAAGAGTTTCCAAGTTTGGAGCTGCCAAAGGATCTAGAAAGCAAAACCATGTTCTGATGTTTATTAAATAAAAAGTGAAATTGCTGCAAAAAATGGATAAAGGTATATCTGTTTCAAAATTATGCAAGGAGTATGGCATTGGAAAGTCAACTGTATATGACATAAGGAAAAAGAAAAAGGAACTTTTTTAATTTTTTGTGAAAGCAACTTAAACAACTTACATTGAAAGAAATGTTTAATAAAGTAAACAAATAAATAAATAAATATTAAGTGCTTTTTTTTTTTAATTTTGGTACCCTATAGATAATAATTGTTCTTTATTTCATAAATTATGAATTCATATTTATAATTGTATAATTTCTGCATGCCATCTTACCAGATTTAAATTGATGATCTAATATCCAGAAAAATCCCAAAACCAGAATTACCGAAGTTTCGACGAGTCCGGATTTCGGACTGTATAAGGTTAAACACACTTTAACTAGAAATGATGAAAAAGCAAAGGTATGCATGGATATTCACTACATAAATAATTATTTAAAGGTTTAACATCTTTATTTATAATATATGTACTACAGCATTAATACTATGAACATCTTAAATTACATTTTCTTTAAATCATATCTAATATTTCTTACTATCTTATTAAGATATAGAAAAGAAGAAAGAATAAATTCATAATTCAATAATTATCACAAAACTTACATTAATTTTTATTTAAAGATCTTACAATTTATGTAAAATATAAATAAAAAACAATTCATATTACCGAATGTAAAACTTAGTAGGGATACTATAGTACATTACATGCTCAAATTTAGAATAGTGTAACTAATCAATACATCTGTGTGAAAGTCATAAGATACAGATTATACAATATAAAACAAATTTATATCACATAAGTTTACTTACCAACTGATGCTTGATACAAATGATGTGGGTTACGAGTGGCAACTTTCACCCATGTATTCCCAAAATCGGCAACAATGTCTACAACAAGTGAATCCTCATAAACATAACCTTCATTTTCTTCAGTTATATAAGAAAAAGTTTCCAAGACTTTAATAACTCCTTGCATTTCATTGCAGCTTCTAACTATAGCTGACAAATGATATATATTAGAACTTCTTATATGTTCTTCTTTTAATTTCTCACGATTCTTTGAAAGCTTAAAAAAGAAAAAAATATCACAACCTACAGTACTTTATCAACAATATTTCTGCATTAAAATTCTATAACACAAAATTAGTTTTACCAATTTAGTTAGCAAGGTATTTTTAAATCATATTGTTGAAAAATAAAAATCAATTTCAAAATTATTATTTTAAAGTCATCTCAGCTACACTGATAATGCATTTCATGAAAATGAAGAGATTTACATCTACATATTTCCATTAAGAATTTTCTTTCTAAATCTTTTTCCATTAAGAATTTTTGGTTAATCTTTAAATTATGGTAACTTAATGATTTTTTGGCAAAAATTTGGCGACCAACTTTGCTACAGCAACCTGCTACTTTTGTTTTGGACGCCATTTTGTTTTCACGAAGTAAAGGCATTTTTTTTTTTTTTTTTACTCAAAATTTTTTTCCAACAATCTGCCAGCCAAATTATGCTTATGCTAGAACTTTTATGGAACAAAAGTGCTTAATCATGATGAATATTAGGTGCAAAATTGGGAGAAAGTGCAGAATCGCCCACTGCTTGCCGCGTTTTTAATAATTGCACATACATGGTATCATCCATGTACACGTCGTCCTATTTTTACTTAAAAAAAACATCCCAGACTTGCACAAAAATGGCATTGCGCACACTCTTGACTTTATCCATGTACACTGCTAAAGTCCTAGCTAGTAACCTTTATCGTGTTACCAAAATGTCGCCTAACTACCTGTTACCATATTCTAAAGATTATCCAAATTTTCTTTCTAAACTGAAAATTTGATAACTATTTTTTTTTTTTTCCATTTTCATTTATGCAAGGTCTACGTTTGTTGTTGTTATTACCAATCTCACTTGTCTTACAATGGTCAGCACAAACCCATGATATTCATTGTGGCAAGGAGTCAAATGCATCTGCCATTGGCAAAGAGCTTTGATCACCATACAGGTGACAGACCAACTCAGTTCCACCCCAAATTTTGACACAGCACCTGGGGAGGGGCACGGATCAGAAGGTTTCCCATCTGTCTTCCTCACTACCAACCTCTCGAGAGTACTTTCGACTTGGCACATCTTTTAATGCCCCCCCCTGCACAGACACTATACATTTATAAATATCCATGCCTTTTCCAGGATTTGAACCTGGGCCCTTTGGAACGGCGGTCAGAGTCAAAAACCACTATCCCAGTCAAAGGCACAAGCTCTATGTCCCATCGACTATGAAACTGTTGACAAGCAGCATGATTCATTACCAGTAATTGATAAGCATATAATACCAGCATACTTATAACCATATGCATTTTCTTTGTTATATCCCTGATTGAGTCTCAACAAGCTGTTTTTATAAAAAAAATGATATAAATTAACTATTATTGCTGTATTTTTCATCCGTTTTGAAAAACATTGATAAATATGTAACCTGTCTTCTATAGAATAAGCAGTGGATTAATTTTAAAATTATGCACTCCTAGCCTAAAAAAAGTGTGTATTAATGAACAGGATATGGTTAGCTGAACAAGATCGACAAAACAATAACAGATTCAAACAATTAACCTTTGGGAAGTTTGTACTCACATCACACTAAACAGAGGGCATAAAAAAATGGTAGAAATGGACGAAAACCTTCTTATGAAACACAAAACAGAAGCAGGTTGAATACTGGTTATTTATTAAATAAAGAGACATCTGTTCCTCCAGAATTCTGCAGGAATGACTGGCATAACTTTGGTAGGATCTCCACCAGTTTTCATGATTTGATGGTAACTAACTTTCAAGGTCGATGGTGTAATAAGTAAAATCCCCCCCCCAAAAAAAACTGTATACTTCAAAAAATAGTCCAAAAATTTTCAAACTGAATATGCAGATATTTCATAATCAGATATGAAAATGTTAAAATATGCACACAGGACGAAATTAAAACTTAAAGAGGTCCTAAGCAAATACAAGATTTTGTTTTCAGTTGCCAAATAAATAAATTTTGGTAATGTCATGGTTGCCTATTCTGGAGATACAGCATAGTGCCTCATGAATATTTTTCAGAAGATAATCATAATACAGTCAAAAGTCGTTAATTCGGACACCCGTAATCCGGAATGATCTATAATCCGGACCTAAAAGCTAAAATCTTTCTGCGCATGCGCCGCATTGACGCATGCGCATAGGCGTTTTACTCGTTCGCGCAAGGCATTTACGACTGCGCATATGCATCTGCGCAAGTGCAGAATACATTTTCGCGTGCGCGTTTAATGTATAATGGACGGTATAAGCTAAAATTATCTAATTATCTATTTCACTTAATGTTGATAATTGCGTTGTTCCTTAATCTTCAAATTGGATCCGGCTTATTATTTTTTGCAGACTGTAAGAGCAATTTTCTAAAAGTAAGCTTGAACTTTCGATTATGTCAAATAGAATTTCCGATGCTGGAGCTCCCAAAGGATCTAGAAAACGAAAGTATGTTTCGATGTCCATCAAACAAAAAACGAATTGCTACAAAAAATGGATAAAAGCATATCCTTTGTTTATCTAACCGTTCCGAAATCTGTTTATCAATTTCACGCTGCTCTGCGCGGGGGGGGGGGCACGTCGCGGCGCGCAATGAACTGGAAGTTGATCTGTCAACACTATCGTTATCTTCAGGGCAGATGTTTTTATTTTAGTCGGCTTTATAATTCTTTACTAAATGTAGTATTTAATTTCGATGTACTTCGTCTTTGATATGATTTAAATCAAATTCCTCTTCATTATAAATTTCACGAATACAAATCACATAGTTTTCTGGTTGCAATTTTATAATTTCGGCTATGAGTAAGGTATGCATCCGTGCGTTAAAAGAAATGTTTAATAAAGTAAACAAATAAATATTAGGCTTCTTTTTTGGTAAATTTTGATACCCTTTAGATCATAATTGCTCATTATTTTATAAATTAAGGTTTCATATTTTTAATTTTATAATTTCTGCATGCCATCTTACCAGATTTAAACTGATGATCTATAATCCGGAAAAATCGATAATCCGGAATCGCCGAAGTCCCGACGAGTCCGGATTAAAGACTTTTGACTGTATATCAAATAATATGTTGCTACCATCCTATAATCTATTGTATAGTAAACATAAGTTATGTAGATAATGCATTTTGTAAACCTGTACATCACGTATGATTCTTATGTTAAACTAACCAGTTACTACAGTCAAAAGTCGTTAATCTGGACTCGTCGGGACTTCGGCGATTCCGGATTATAAATTTTTCTGGATTATAGATCATCAGTTTAAATCTTGTAAGATGGCATGCAGAAATTCTAAAATTAAAAATATGAAACCTTAATTTATGAAATAAAGAACAATTATAATCTAAAGGGTATCAAAATTTACAAAAAAAAAAGCTTAATATTTATTTGTTTACTTTATTAAACATTTCTTTCAATGTAAGTTGTTTTAAGTTGCTTCGTTTTATGTGATAATACTTTCTCTTTAATTCTATAAACAGACACAATTTCTTGTTCAGTTACAAAGTTTCGCTGTTCAAGTCCCGTTAATTGTTGTGCCGAGAATACCGACTAACTTGTCAATCGAAATTTTTTCATTTTCACTAACCTCTCTGTCACATTCTTCATGTCTTTACCCATTTTTTGCAGCAATTCCACTTTTTGTTTGATGGACATCGAAACATACTTTCATTTTGTACGATCCTTTGGGAGCTCCAGAATCGGAAATTCTATTTGACATAATCGAAAGTTCAAGTTTACTTTTATAAAATTGCTCTTACAGTCTGAAAAAAATAATAAGCCGGATCCAATTCGAAGATTAAGGAACAATGCAATCATCAATATTAACTAAAATAGATAATTTTAGATTATACCGTCCATTATACATAAAACGCACACGCGAAAACGTATTCTGCACTTGCGCACACGCCTATGCGCATGTGTCAACGTGGCGCACGCGCAGAAAGTTTTTAGCTTTGAGGTCCAGATTATAGATCATTCCGGATTATGGGTGTCCGAATTAATGACTTTTGACTGTATAACTGCCGTCTTTACTTTAATTTCTTTCCATATTTCTCAGTTGAATGCAAATTAGGTTTTAGTGAATATAAGCTGAAGGTTTGGATCTTATAGATAGCTTCTGGCATTTGCATAGCACTTTTAAAATTTTGCCATCTATGTCTAAAAGTAATTATCTCGCAGCTAATGCTTTTAAACTTATGCATGGTAAAATACTGAGATAGCTCACAGATTAAATATTTTATGGTATCGTCTTAGAGTGGTTTATCAATATTTAAATTTGTGTACTGCCTTATTCATATTTACTAGAGCAGGGTTTCTTAAACTCTTTTCAGTCGCGACCCCTTTTATCACCGAGATTTTTTTCGCGACCCCAGGGCACCATAATACTTTGTAGAAATTTTGTGGGACCCCATAAGCATTTCACAAGTCCGACACACGCATGAGTAAAACCCTCAATTTTTTTTCACGTGTACTGTAATATACTATTGCAGTTTCAGGTTATTAACTTTAATTTCTAATTTTAAGACATAGAACAATGTGAAAGTTTTAAATATGTATCCGACCAAATGACAGCGTCACATGCAAAGCAAATAAAATGAGCATTTATATTATAAAATGAATGCATCGAAACATTGTCATTTTTTTGGTACTTGCAGCAAATTCTGTCGACCATTTTTGCCTGTTCAAGATAAGACCCAAGACTATGCAATTTTTTGCTACAAATGGAAAAGGTCTTCTTCAAACACGCTGGGTTTGGTGTAAACTTGATTACACGTGTTAGTTATTATTCTTAATCATGACAAATATTAACTGCAAAATTGGGAAAAAGTGCACAATCGCAAACTCCTTGCACATTTTTTAAAATAGCACATATACATAAACCATTTACACGTCGACTTATTTTTACTTAAAAAAACATCCCAGAATTGCACAAAAATGGCATTGCACACACTCTTAACTTTATCCATCTACACTGCTATTTTCTCATAAATTACAAAATTTGCACGAAAATGCAGGAAAATTTTCTTAATCTTTAAACTCGGTAAAAAGCACATATATGAAATTACCTGATCGCGAAAAAGTATATACCCTTTCCAAGGATGAACATTTCCACGTATAAAATAAATAAAATATCCAAAAGCTTTTACCTCTAAATTATCTATTATACGTATTATAAACGTCAGCAACGAATTTATATGCAAACATTAAAAATAGTTACAAATACTTAGTGTCAAATATTTAAATTATTTCCATATACATTTACTTCAACTGAAACATATACCAAATTCCTACAAACATAAAATTCACAAAATAACTATCATTTAATTAAAATATCACTAAACCATGTACACGTAGACTTATTTTTACTTAAAAAAAATCCCAGAATTGCACAAAAATGGCATTGTGCACACTCTTCACTATATCCATGTACACTGCTTTTTTCTCATAAATAAGAAAAATTTCACGAAAATGCATGAAAATACTCAACGTATACTACTCAAACGTATTCCAAAATACTACAAACACATAACTCACAAAATCACGATCATTAAATTAAAATATAATTAAATTAAAAAACACTACTACTTAAAATATAAATAAGCGCATACATTAAATTAATAAAAATTAGATTACAATCCTAATTACTTTAAACTAAATCATTGCTAATAACAATTTTCCAATAATACCATTTTAATTTATTTACTCCTTACATTTAGAACAATGCATAAAAATAATATCCTCAAATAATTAAAAATACTAACTTACCTAATCTTCTTCAGAATCTTCATTACGTGGCACGCACACTTCCCTACAGAAAGAGTTCCAATCGGCTGCAGTACTACTGCTAATTTCTAAATCCGAAATCCAGTAGTCAACTTATTATTAATTATTACGTATTAAAAATTTAGAATTCACTTTACATAGCGCCATGCAATCCGAAAATTAATCAACACTATTTCAACACACAATGAAGCTTAATACAACATAATTTTTCCAAATTTACCCCCTTTCCTGATTAAAGAACTGTAATTCGTCCATTAATGTCACATGACATATCTCATGATCTCTCATTTCCCTCACACAAAATAATGCGTAATCGGAACTGAGTGCTTCTCACATTATTACCAAAGTCCTAGGTAGTAACCTTCATCGCCTCCAAAATGTCGCCAAGCTACCTGTTACCATATTCCAAAGATCAGCCAAGATTCCTTTTTTCCCCCCTCTATCAGGCACTTTCGAAAAAAAATATTATTAAAATTTGGGACCTGCCTACTACAGAAGAGCATGCTGTTGAATATTTCTAAAGTTATGAAATCTTACTGGTCTCAAAAATATGTATTAATGGCCATGAAATGGCACTTTATTTAAAAAGAAGCAATGTCATTGCAACATTAATGCTTTTGCTTTTACAGTATATCTCCTTAAAAAAAAATAATGGAAATTTTTAATGAAAAATTAAATATAAATAAATGATAATGTAATAAATTTGAAAGAAAATAAAAATAGAACACTTTTTCTTCTATTTAGTAAATGGGTTTAGTGGTTTGGCGCGAATGGCGCCATCTCTTGTGGTCGACAAGATTTTCCATAAGTATGTTTTTTCTTTGCCTGTACTGCCTTATCTTTATCTATTTTCAGATACATTGTGTAAAAATATTTGGTAATTGTAAAATTATTATAATATAATAAATTAAAGAAATATCGGTACTTTTCCATTTCGCCGGCGCAAATCTCGCCAAGCAGACTTTATTGACGACAACATACAGTATACGCATAAAAAATGTTAGTTCTAGGAATTTTTTATTTTGAAGGCATAAACATTTTAATAACCTTTAAAATTTTCTAAAAAAGCCAATAAATAAAGACAATAAATTTGTAAAAATACATTAATTTAAGAATTTACTATGCTTTCATGATTCAACATCCTGATTCGCCTGTTCATATCACGTGACCCTAAGTGATCTCATCTCACGCGAATTAGATTTATTAACTACACAAAATCTAATTCTCTCAGTAATTATCTACATTAATTTCAAGTTAATTTGGAATACAAGTTTAAATGCAAGAATTACTTCAATTCGTACGAATAGCTTACTCAGAAATTATGTAAAACCGCAGTGCTTTACTTCGCTAGTGCATTCTCAATTAGAATTGATGAATTTAACTCTTGACTTTGTCTTTTCTATATTTTTGCCTCCGTGTGAGCGGTGTAATTGCATTATAATTGACTTAATTACCGCGAGTGGCCTTAGGGCATAAAATTGAACTATCTGGTAAAAATTCCACGCAATTGTGTGCGAATATTGAAAGAATCAATCAATCTGATAAGAAATGGCTGCGACTTGTTTTGAAAATGAGGTGTTAAAGGTTACCATCGAGGATATTCTGTTTGGGATCACTTGTACCATTATTGGCGACTTTATTGTCTGCGCCGGCAAAACGGAAAAGTACCGAAATATCAAAACTGCTAAAATTTTGGCTATCCTCTACTGCAGGTCCCACAACCGCCACCTACAATTTAAGAAACTCTGTTATAGAGCTTTCAGTGGAAGTGCAAACAATCAAAACATGCTTTTTTCTTTAAATGAGTTATAAATCTGATGAATTTTTTACGATTTAAAAAGGTAAAATAAAGCAGAAGTATTCTTTTAATAAAATTGCTCTTATACAAAACTATCAAAGACAATGACATTAAACATTTCCTATATTATATTGAAATATTTGACAAATTAGCAGAATGGATCTGAATCATACATAACTGTTTGATAAAAATATATTTACAAATTCCCCTTGGCCAAAATTGACAATTTTTGGCTGTACATGGATACCGAGTTTGTGCAGTTCTTTGACATGTTATTTTGGCTTTAAGTAGCGGCGATTTTTGCAATAAAAATCACTGTTAAACAAAGACAAAATAACAAGTAGAAGAAATGCACAAGCCATGTACACATCGACCAATTTTCACTTAAAGAAACATAAGATAATTGCATAAACTTGGCATTGCACACTCCCTTGACTTTGTCCATGTACACATCGATCTATTTTCACTTAAGTCAAAGCAGCACCCAATTCTACAGCACAGCCAAACCAAAAATAGATATTTTCAATAAACTACATTTTAAATCAAACAATAAAATAACATAAAAAAGGAAATTCATCTTATGTAACTAAGCACTACACAAAGCAAATATCCACTTACCTTATTCAGAAATTTCTGAATCCTTCAAAGTGTGGCACACAAAATTTCTTAACAGCATCCAAAAACTTTCTAAAATTATCTGAACTAGAATTCTTATATCGCCGTCATCACATAAATTCACAAAAATAAAAGTCAAAAATATCCTCTAACATTCAACCATACACATTTTCTTCCTACAAACAGGACACTTATAATGGCTAGTAAGTAAACCTTCATTTACACACTAGTCAATTAATGCACTCTTCCCTTTTCGTTCAGCGTTACTTTGGCATAGATTTTAAGAAAACCCATTCAATTTCGAGGCTGAAAATCTCTTGAAATCAGTTTCTCTTCTGAAAATGATATGAAAATGGGTGAAATGGAACGAAAATGGATATATTTTTTCTTTTCCAACATTATTATCACTTTTTTAATAATGTTGTTATAGATTACCATCAATTTTAAGTTAATATTTGTTGAATTTTATTTTATGGAATTTAGAGTTTAAACACTTATGATTTATTAATTTTTCAGAGTATAAAGTAAAGCAATACAGCAAACTTTGAATTTATCACATGTGTCAAATTTTGAAAAGAAGTCTTTTTCAACCTTCTCTTAATGCTTATATAATGAATAAACTACATTATGTTTTCAAAATTTATTAGCATTACCCTTCCACTCCCCCCCCCAAAAAAAAAGAAGAGAGAGAGAGAGAGAGACAGGGAAAAAAAAAAAAAAAAAAAACACTACGCCAGATTTTACCAAATAACAGAATCACACATTAGACTATTACCCAATAACAAAATAATATATACAATTATTAAATTGCATATCAAAAATAATTTCAATATACATATAGGTGCTATATATATGTTTCCACACTATGAGCTTAGAGAAGACATACATTACACAGATTAAAAAAAAAAAAAAGGACGACGTACACTACTTACTCGTTTCAGAAATTTAAGTTCGGCTTCTATCTTTCTTAACAACTTTGCCTTCCCAGATATATCAGGTAAATTTTTGCATTCTTGAATTAAACATTCCGTTTCGTCTATTTTTTTCAATAGTCCGCTATAAATGTTATTTTGTTCTACGTCCATATTACTCAGATCATTTAAATCATTTCAACGCACGAGGAGCTTCGCATATGTAAATATTAAAAGCTTATAGCAGACAGCTCAAATAAAAAGTTGTTGCCACAATTATTAAACCTATAAGTCTAAAATTATAGCATCCAAACATATGTGTCGAAACAGACAGAGGAGTAATTCATTTTCCAAAAACTACATAATTTACTTTTTGTTTGTATAAAATTATCTAAAATTAAATTTTGTTCAATGAAAATAACATGTTTCAGTTTTGGAAAATATTTAGCGGTAAATATGTTTTCGGCAGAAAGATCGAGCGGACGCAAAATAAGGCAGTTGTCTAATGTGTTTGTCTTTTAAAAAAATAACTAACTGTTCTATGCTTATAAGATTTAGGTATTATATATCAGAATAAAATGGCTACTTGGAATCAAATACAGCAGCAACTTCGTCACCCTAATAATCCTGTGGTTTTCTTTGATATAACGATTGGATCTACAGTAAGTTTCTGTAAATGATTCGATGTAATACATTATGTCAATATAATGTAAATTTATGAGGGGAATGACATTTTTACATTTGTAATGTGATTAATAATAGGAATAGCTTAATAAATGACATATTCTTTAATACATTTATTCACATGTCATAGGAAGTAGGAAGAATGAAAATGGAGTTATTTTCGGATGTAGTGCCGAAAACAGCTGAAAATTTCAGGTATTTAAAATTTTTCATTTTGCAGATACTTTTTACAAAAGCTTATAGTGTTCTTGATCTGTTATTTATTAATAAGCATATTGCTTATTTATTTATGTTTGATAATTAAAATTTAAATGATTGCATGTGAAAAGTAAAATTTCAGGTTTTTAATCTTCCCAACACAAATGCAGATCTTTTTAAAACGTAAATAAAAATGTGCTTGCCATGTATAAATTTTCAAAATTATTAGTTGGCTTTTATTGCAAAATTAAAGTTTTTGAAAAATCGTACATATTGTTTTGTAATCATCTTATATGAATAAGTATCACATACACATACACAATAAAAATGTATTTGATTAAATTTTTAATGCATTCCTACATAAATATTATATGCATTCCTTTTTTTCCCTCCTTTAAAAAATGTTTCAGAAATACCTTTTAATTTTTTGTGTTTCTATTTTTTTATATATTTTATTGTTAGGACTTACTGTTGATGTTTAGATTATTTTAATTTAGGCTACTACTTTCTGACTAAACACATCCTTCTACCTAAAAAGTCGCTAACTGATTGGCAACTAATTTTTTCCAATCTAATATGCAAAGAAGAACAGCTATCCCTGCATACTAAGAATTCCATAAAAGAGCTATCAATCAATAAAAGTTAAAAAAACAATTTAAAAAAAGAAAAAAGAAACCATCTAAAGCAAAATACTTACCTTTTCAAGAAATTCATACATATTTTTTTTTCCACTGTTCTTTGTCATGTATACAGTGTTCCGTTTTCATTTTAAAAAAAAATCAGAAAATTGCACAAATTTGGCGTTATCACCAGCTATTATAAGAATAATTGGTACTTTTCCGTTTCGCCGGCGCAAATCTTGCCAAACAGACTTTATTGGCGACAATATACAGTATACACCTAAAAAATATTTAAAAAATTTTAGTTCTAAGAATTCTTTATTTTGAAGGCATAAACATTTTAATATCGCTTAAAACTTTATAAAAAAGCCAATAAATAAAGACAATAAATCTGTAAAAAGACATTAATTTAAAAATTTACTATGCTTTCATGGTTCAACATCCTGATTCGCCGGTTCATATCATGTGACCCCAAGCGATCTCATCTCACGTAAACTACTCTACAAAAATCTAATGCTTTCAGTAATTATCTACATTAATTTCAAGTTAACACAAGAACTTTTGGAACACAAGTTTAAATGCAAGAAATATTTCAATGCGTACGAATAGCTTACTCAGAAATTATGTAAAACTGCAGTGCTTTACTTCGCTAATGCATTCTCATTAGAATTGATGAATTTAACCCTTGACTTTACCTTTTCTATATTTTCGGCTTCGGGTAAGAGCTGTGATTGCATCCTAATTGACTTAATTACCGAAAATGGCCTTAGACATAAAACTGAACTATCTGATAAAAATTCTATGTAATTATATGCCAGTATTGAAAGAAACAATCAATCTGATAAGAAAAAGCTGCGACTTGTTTTGAAAATGAGGCGTAAAAGGTTACCAGCGAGAATATTCCGTTTGGCATCGGTTGTACCATTATTGGCGACTTTATCGCTTGCGCCGGCAAAACGGAAAAGTACCGAATAATCTAAGAGCAGTTGATATACTAGTCATGAACTGGACAACTAGCATAATATTTTAATATTGAAGATAAATAACTAGCTAGCTACATTTGACTAGCTTTCTTTTTCATCATACAGCAAACTCCACATTCTTACTACAAGAAAAAAATTGTACCCATTGCAAGCAGAAAAATGACCATTGAATATTTAGGAGAGGAAATTTCATGACTATTTTCATCTTCAGAAACAGCACAAATTTTTGAATCGCTGTTGCTATATTCTAAACATTCATCATCTGAACTAAATAATCTATTATAATGGTATCTAGGGTAATAAATAATAAGTAATAAAATTAATGTGATATATAGCATATAATTTGAAACTAAAATGTTATATAACAAACACTCACACTGTAGGGGATGATGAAGAGCAAACCTGTCTGAACAAGATCTTGCATAAAACTTATGTAAAAGAAATTGGATTGGTGAATACATATTGGTAATAATGGTAGAACATGTTTATACACTCAAACCTGTTTTTGTGGGATTATGCAATCCCTATTTACTACATAAAAACAGGTTTGAGTGTAGCTATAAAAAATAGGATAAAAATATATTTTAGCGTACCCATTGGCGATTTTTGGCGGTACATGGATACCAAGTTTGTGCAGTTCTTTGATTTATTATTTTGGCTTGCATAACAGCGAATTTTGTGCCAAAAATTGCTGCTACACAAAGCCAAAATGACAAGACAAAGAATTGCACAAACTCGGTATCCATATACACATTGACCTATTTTCACTTAAAAAAAAATCCCCAAATTGCATAAAAATGGCATTGCGTACTCCCTTGACTTTATCTGTGTACACATCGACATATTTTCACTTGAAAAAAAAAAAAAATCCATGTACTGCACAAACTTCCATTGTGCACTCCCTTCACTTTGTCCATGTACACATCGATATATTTTCACTTAAAAAGTCAAAAGAGCACCCAGATCTACAATACAGGCAAACAAAAAATACATAATCTCAATAAACTACATTTTAAACTAAACAATAAAATAACAAAAAAGGAAAAGCATGTTATATTTTTAAGCACTACAAAAAGCAAATATCCACTTACCCTATTTAGAAGTTCCTTCAGCTTTAGTTTGTGGCACACAAACATCCAAAACAGCATCCAAAAACTTCCTAAAATTATCTGAACTCGAATCCGTATATCGGCTTCGCAACATCTGAACGTTTTTCCCTACAAACCCATTCAAATCCATTTAAATGGTTTTTACATTCTACTAGACGCATATCCTTCCTACATACAGGACACTTATAATGGCTATTAAGTGAACCTTCATTTACACACCAGTCAATTAATGCTCTTTTTCTCTTTCATTGCAAATCGTACAGAAACTTAAATTAATACTACTACATCCAGCCATTCTACCATCTAAACAATGAAACCAACACACACCACAAAAGCACTTACAAAACATCCCATGATTCAAAATTTCCCGGAATCATGCACCCGATTACGTCACAGTAGGGCTTCTATAACATTCAACTACTTAGGCTACCATAAATGAAACAACAACTTCTCCATAATACAAGGGGTGCCTAAAAGTTTACCCTAACCAAAAATAGTCTTCGTAACTTAATTGAAAAGTATTTTTTTTATGCGATGAATAGGGACTGCATAATCGCATAAAAAAAGACCACACAAAAACAGGTTTGAGTGTGTGTAGCTTTGTTTGGCTAACAGAAAAAAAAATTTATGGAACTATCTAGCAAACAATTTGTTGATATTTGTATATGAATCTAAAGTTTGAGTAAAGTTAGGCGAAGGAAAAATTTCAATTTCATGAACATTTAAGTGCATTAAAGAGTTGCTCAACTTTTTTATATCAATAAACGTATTGGAAATCTGCAGTGAAACATGATTGAGTAATAACAAGATTAAGCTGTAATAGAATGCCTGATACATATTAAAAGGCATATAAAGTTTCTCAGGAAGTGTTGCTTTTACTTAGTATTTACCATTTTAGTTTATATAATGTTTTACTCTATTATGCATTTAAATAAACTGCAGATCGTGAAAATGACTTCCATAGAAAACAAGAAGAAAAAATAATTTTTCAGGAAGAAATAGTAAGCAGAGGCAGAACACATAATCAAATATTAGTAGTACAAGATTGGGAATTTTTAAATATCATTGTATACGAAAAGTATTTAATTGGCAAGATTTTATTTAGTGCTGATATTACTGGTCTACAAATTATTACACATATGAAAATAGGATTCTTATTGTACAATCATTACTGTACATGGAGCAATTTTTTAAATATTAATTTCACTTTGTTGCAATAATCATGAAGTAAATATAGTGTATTATCATGAAATATTTAGTCAGCCTTAATGTTTTTCCCCTGTGTGGCTATGTTTATACATACTATATTTCTGTTAATATTTTTTTATTAACCTAAATACATATGCTGATTTACAAATTATATATTACTATGTCTTTAAGATCAAATATGTAGTATATTTGTAAATTTTAATAAATAGTCTCATTTTGGTAATATGGAAGGTATTTCTTATCTGTAGTAAAAATATTTGTCATTATGCATCAAAGCTTTTCTTCAGTTACATGATTTTTCCTCCTTTCTAGGCAGTTTTGTACTGGGGAATATAAAAAAGATGGTGTTCCAATTGGATACAAAGGCTCTATATTTCATAGGTAGTATCTTAGTCTCACTCTCTCTCTTTTTTTTAACTGGTTCCTTTACAGGTTGTATTTGCTAATAACATAAAATTTTCGGCTAAAGTGCAGAATCGCCCACTTATTTGGGGCTTTCTATGAGATTGATAAGTGCACCAAATGTGGTATCCAAGTCGATTTTGCCATTCTGGAAGGCGAATTTCAGAGCATTTTCGTGCATGCGTAGTATGTATTTAAAATTGAGAATTTATTCTGAGCGCGAAATTCGGAGTATTTTTTCGCATGCTCAGTATGTATTTTAAAATTTAGAATTTCTGATTGGTGCAGATGATAATAGATGGTAGAGGTGCAGTTATTTTAAACAATAATTTGAGAACATTTTGAGAATTCGTTACTTTTTGTTCATTGGCTGAGCGGAGTGGATAACCCACTTTCAGGTAAGTGAAAGTATTTTAAATTAAGTAACGATTTTAAGTGTTTGAAATTTACTATGTTTTTTAAACGATTCTTAGTTTTTAAAACTATGTTTTTGTAAAGACTGGATTTTCATATTTAAAAATTTTTTGGAAGTGAAAGTATTAATTTTTCAGGGTTTTCTAAGGATTTTATGTTCTTTAAACTTATTTTGTTTTTGAAATGATTTTAGTTTTTAAAGTTATTAGGTTTTTTTTGAAAGGATTTCCAGTTTTAAAAATTTCCCACTTATTTGTTTGCCGCTTTTTACAAGAGGAAGAGGAATTGGATTTTTGACCTTTAAGTGAAAATAGGTCAAAGTGTACATGAATAAAGTCAAAGGAGTATGCAATGCCATTTTTGTTCAATTCTGGGATTTTCTTTTTAAGTGTAAATAGGTCGGTGTGTACATGGATAGAGAGTTTGTAAAATTCTTAAAAACGCGTCAAGCAGTGAGTGATACTGCACTTTCCCCAATTTTTTTATAGGTGAATGAATTTTAATTCTTCAGGGCTTTGTAACGATTTTAAGTTTTTGAAGCTTACTATGTTTTCTTAACCATATTTGTTTTTTAAAATTATTATGCTGTTTTTAAAGGATTTCCAGTTTTCAAAATTTTGCTTCAACTTTTATATTGTACTTATTTGACCTGTTCGCCATTGTTAATGTTGCACCTTGTGTTAGTGTCTTCTGGAGGGGTTGCAAATCCAGGAGACAAGACGCGAGAGCGCGCCAAGTTGGCGATTTTGAAAAGCGCACCAAGCAGTGGGCAATTCTGCACTTTCTTCAAATTTTCTTTTTGTTTTGGGAAGGGGCTTTGATTTAGGTGATCACGTGCATATATGATGATTACCTTCATAGGGAAATTAAAAACAGCCTTATCATTCATATAGATATCATAAATGTTTCAGGAGAATACTTCAGGAATATTTCCAAGAATAGTCACCTGTTGATTGTATATTATTAATAATATACTGTCATTGATGAAAGAATTGAGTTTATGTTTTTTGTAAAAAAGATTGTTGTAGGTGATTGGTCCATAAAGATCTGTTAAAGAAAAAAGACAGGTAAAGAAGAAACATTGAAAATTTATTTCAACCTACAGCCAATAACATTTTTGTATTTATGAAGAAAAGTCTGCTCAAGGAGAGCTAGCACTGTATTTCTCTTTTAGCATAAGACAAATTCTTAAAACTGTAAAATCACTTCAAAGCAGTTAGTTGAATTTGTACCCAGTAAACGCTAAATTCACAGCATCTTATTTATACTGTAGACAGAAAAAGGAATGGTGATACCTAAGCATTATAGAAAAACTTATTGTAGGATCTTGAAAGTATGTTTTCTGGAAACTTCCAAAATGTTGCTAAGCTGGTGAAAAAATCGTTAAATGTCATTAAGGCCTGACAGGCATCAGTAGTCTCCATAAGCTGTTTATGTAATTTTTCTAACATGAGGCATATGTTAGAAAAAAGGAAACACAGAAGTCTTCTGTTGCCCAACATTGTTGGTCTGAAAATCATGCTTTCAATTTTTCTCCTGCCAAAAGTATTCAAAAAACACCTACCATTGGATTTTCTAGAGGCATTTCACATTAAAAAAAAAACTTTCTGTTCTAGTTAATGACCCTAATTCCAATCCATCTTTGCCTTCAGCCTTTAAAGAAATTATGTTTTAGCTCTGGTTTCATCAACAGATGACGCCAGTGGCTTATCTCCTGTCCAGGCTTTCTTTTCTTATATTATCTCCTTCATTTGCACTTTTGCAGCTGAGGATGATGGTTCGGTAAAACCATCGAAACTAGTCCTGGGAAAATTTGAAATTATAACTCTCATTTTTGTTGTTTGACTTCTAAATTAATATTCTAATATTGTGTTAAGAGATCTCTCACCAGATTTGATATAATTGCCCAGCCAAGTCAGACTTGCCTTACAATGGCTAGAGTTAAAGGCTAACCATGTTGAAGACATGCTCTATGGAAGGGGGGACTTGGACAATTAGGACAGTTATGTGGGCTTGCTACATTGAGGAGAAAGTCCATAGAGACGTATGCTGTCTTTGGGTGGACATTATGATGTTGAAAAATTGTGGCATTTTGTAGAGTACTTAGGCATTCCTCAAAATATACATATATCAATTTATGGTAATACCATAGCCAGATTTTTAAATGTATGTATTTTTTCTAATTGTGATTTCTAATTGCATGACCTGACAAACCCTCTAATGTCATGGTGCTGATATTTGCATACACATCATCTTTCTACTGAGTTGACTTTCATTGCACTGACCATAAAAAGCCATTTCAGCAATTTCATGATTGTATATATTAACAAATGAATTTGCTGCTTAAGTTTTGCACTCTTGTGTAAAAAGCAATAATCTTTTTCATAAAAATTATGATAGTGTGTTCAAAGTATGACCTTGACTGTCTTGAAAACAAAATTAAAGTACTTCAGCTGTTTTTAGGAACATGATCCATTTATATTTTGAAGCTAATAAGGTTCAGATTTAAACTTAAATAATTCCAAAACTCATGGTGATATATTTATTATTTATTGTAGTGAAGACAAGTCTATTTAAAAGAAGATTGTATCCTTGAAATTTCCTGACTAGCTTGTAGGGTAAATAGGTTTTTTTGAAGCAGGAGATGTGAAAAATATACAGTGCACTCGCCGGACCTTGAACCCTGGACCTCTCAAATATGCATCAAGTATGCTTGTGATTACATCATGAAAGCATGTGCAAGGGAGGGAGAAAATACCTTATGAGTTAAGAATTAAGTAATCTGACCAGAACTGCATATACATTGTGTAATTATTATACAGCTTAGTCAACAGGAACAGCTTGAAAATTATGAACTTAAATATTATCATCCGTTTTGAAATGTGCTTTAATAACTGCAAGATTCTGAAATGATGTGTTATAAAGTTAGTTATAAATCAGAACTCTGATAAATTATCATTTGAATTTGTATGAAAATTTTTACATGAAAATTGCAATTTTATAAATGTTTTAAAACTTATTTATTTGTTCATAATCCATTATTATTCAATAAAATTGGACATAATATGTTTATAATGTAGCATGGTGGAGTAATCATGATGTAAAATATGCTTGCAATGGACGTTCTAGATATTTTATAAACATAGCTGGGGAAAAAATTAGTTCTTTGTCTTTACAAAATTCAAGGGTCCGTACCCCAACTGCTTCCAGTATTCTTGTTGTAAAAATTAATTTAATTCTTAAATTTCAAATAGTTTTACTTTTCATTTTTAATTTTAAATAAATTCAGGTTTCAACTTTAATTTCAGAGTTATCAAGGATTTTATGATTCAAGGAGGAGATTTTGTAAATGTAAGTCTGATTTTCTTATTTTAGTTTCTTATTAAGTTTATTATTTTATACATAAAAATTAGATTGCAGGGGTCATTCAATGAGTTTAAAACATTTCTTGAAGATGCTGCTGCAGTTTAATTGATTACATTGTGGATGAGTATCACTCTTAAAATTAGTTTAGGGCGACGTTTCAGCCAATAACAGAGCATTGTTCATATTCTATAAATTTTTTTAATCAACTGCCAGCCTGGAAATTCCTTTCCCACAGACCTAACATCTCGAAAGAACAGCAGGCTGTATGCTGTTAGTAAAAATAAGACACAGGAGGAATTTAATGCGTCTTTTCACTGAAGAACTTAAGAAAAGAAGTCCGTCAAGTTTACTTTGGAATCGGAGCAATAGCCAAACCCTGAACCCTTCTACAACCATGCATGTTAAAGGCTTTAGTGCTCAGAAAGTCTGTTGTCAGACAGAAGACAAGTTAGTGTAACTATCCGTGCAACTCTTCGTAACCCCCCTCAAGAAATGAACCTAACTTAAAATGTGGTTGTATGAAGCTCACTAAGATTCTTTTCCAACTCTGAAGACTGTTTACTTCTGAATAAATAAATTTCAATGTGAGTGAAGATAGGCTAAAACTAAAACATAATGCGAATATTCAGTTGAAGCCGCCACTGTTGATATCTGTCAAAAATTCCATGATTATGGAAGACCAGCAAAGAAAAGTATACAAGATTACTTACAGTGTGTGAATTTTAAATGAATGAGTATACAATCATTACTGAAACTGTTGATTATCAACCAAGAATGTATACGAAAGATTTCAAAACAGCATTTGGTGATGTTTAATTTCAATTTGCAGGAGTTTTTTTCCCATTTTGTGACTATATGTGAAACATGATCTACTAAAACCCTCTTTGATTCAAATCAGTGAGTGGATGGCTGAGAATTCATTGAAAATGGCAAAAGATTATCCTATTGAATGGCCAATGCTTTTTTTTTATTCTCAAGTGATGATTAAGGTTGACTACCTAGAAATGGAAAAAAGCAATAGCATGTGGATTTAATGAACACTTTTAGACTGTTTGAAAAAAAAGCTGCGCAAAAACAGCAGTTCAGCTGCAACACTCTTTCATGCAGCTACCGTTTATATTAGGGAGAAATGGGGATATGAAACAGTTTTGCCCCCAGGACCGGTTCCAATGCACATCGTCTTAATGATGTTACACACGCGAAAAGAACAAACAGATTGGTGGATTTCTAATGTTTACTTACATCTTTTTTGACATTGTTTACTATTGCTATAGAATGCCATCAGAGTGCCATTAACTCTTAAATTAATGAAAATACACCTACTTAATTTCAAGTGCAATTTATGTACAAGATCAAATGGTTAAAAGAAGAAATCTTCTATGCTGCTGAACGCTTTTAAATAAAATGTTTTAAATAAAATGTTAAAATTTCAAACTTTGCTTTATGAAAAAATGAATAAAACAACAAATTAATATTATTAATATTAATTATAAATGTTTAATTATTGATTATAAATGTTTTAAATTCAGAAATAAAGTTTTTAAGAAATTTGAAATGATTTTATGACCATTTAGACAGTTTATATTCTTTAAACTGCGTTTTCTTAGTTTGCATTTTTTCAATAAATCCTTTTACTTAAGGTCCTAAAACTTATATTGATATGGACTAAATTCTAATTCAGAAGTCAAACAACAAAAATCAGCGTTATACCTACAAAATTTTCACAGGACTAGTTTCGATGGTTTTACCGAACCATCATTTTCAGCTGCAAAACCGCAAATGAACAAGATAGGAAATAACGATAGATAAGATAAGAAAGCCTAGACAAGAATAAGCAAGTGGTGCCATCTGTTGGCGAAACCAGAACTAAAACATAATTTCTCTAAAAGCCGAAGGCAAATTTGGATTGGAATTAGGATCGTGAACTAGAACAGAAAGATTTTTATGAATGTGAAATGCCTCTAGAAAATCCAGTTCTCCAATGGAAGATGTTTTTTGAATAATTTTGGCAGCAGAAAAATTGAAAGTGTGACCCTCGGACCAACAATGTTGAGCAACAGAAGACTTCTGTGTTTCCTTTTTTCTAACATATGCCTCATGTTCTTTGACGCGAAATTTTAAGGCTGTCTTAGTTTGGCCAATGTAAATTAAACCACACTGGCAAGGAATCCTATAAATACCCCAGGAATTCATATCCGGAATGGGGTCCTTGAGTATAGAAGTTGGAATTTTATTGATGGGAGAATAAACAACCCGAAAGTTAAATTTCTGCAAAATATGTGCAACTTTATAGCTAATTGATGGAAAGAAGGGAATGACAACAGAATTTTTATAATCTCCTAAAATAAGAGTGTGGCTTTTAGTGTGTTCAGATGAGAATTTTTTAACTGCTTGATTAATAATGTTGGGTGAAAAGCCCCTGTCAATAGCTATTGCTTTTAAATAATTTAGTTCTTCATCAAGGGCTAATTTGGAGGAGCAAACTTGAAGAGCACGGAAAACATAGGAATAAAATGAAGCTAACTTTTGTTTAGTCGGATGACATGATTTAAAGTGTGGTGGAAGGCAAACCGATGAAGGTTTACGGTAAACTGTAGTACTGAAGTTGGATGTGTTACGTGTGACCAGAATGTCGAGAAACGGAAGAGAATTGCAAGTTCAAAAGTGAACTGAATAGCAGGATCAATAGAATTCATTGTTGAAAGAACTTTATTTAAATCATCTTTATTACCTTCAAACAGGGTAAAAGTATCGTCTACGTAGCGGAACCATGCCGGGAAGTTTAAAGTTTCAAACAATTTTGATTCATAATAATGCATGTAGATATCAGCCAGGATGGGACTGAGGGGGCTTCCCATGGCTAATCCCTCAGTTTGTTTGTAATATTTATTTTGGAAAACAAAATGTGTTTGTTTCAAACAGAGTTGAGTGAGAGAAATTAGCTCCTCAATTTCGATGCAAGAGAAATGAAATTCGCGAAGTCTGGTTTCTAGACATCTTAATGCACCCTCCACTGGGACATTGGTGAATAATGATTTTACATCAAAAGAAACCATGAGTAAATTGCTAGGAGAAATGTTTTTAACCTTTTTTACAAACTCTATTGAATTTTTTATGGTGTAAATGTTATTGTCTAATAGAGTGGAAAATCTAGAAACCAAATATTTAGCTAAAGGATACGAGGCAGTACCTAAATTTGATACAATAGGGCGGAAAGGAATACCACTTTTATGAATTTTGGGAAGAGCATATAATCTGGCACAATTCGCAACAGATGGGATAAGCGAATGTTTTAAGTTGCTTGAAATGATTTGCGAAGATTTGATCGCAGTTTTTATTTTGGATAAGTCCGAAGGTGAAGGATCTTTAGGGATCAGATTATATGGTCCTTCGTTTAAGAGTTTAGTGACACCATCGATGTAAGTGTTCTTATCCATGACGACTATCTGGCCGCCTTTGTCGGCCTTTGAAATGATAATATCCGGGTTAGAATGAATTTCGCGCATTGTAGCTCTTTCTCTCGCAGTTAGATTTGGTTTCAAAGGTTTATTATTGAATTTCACATTATGAGCGATAAGATGCCTAATCATTTCTTTCTGTGAATCTGAAACTTTACTGAACTTGAAAGCTTTTTCGATAGGAGCCAAAATCTTTGGAATCGAGGGTTTACAGGTTTGTGAGAAGTTAAAATTATATTTTAGAATTCTCTCTTGTTCTTCTGAAAGACTAACATTAGAAATATTAACTATTGGCTTGATGTTTACAATGGGAAGTTTTTTTGAACTACTTGAACTGGAAGACTGTAAAAGAAGTTTTTCGAATTTAACTGCATGGGTGTTTTTATGATGGTTAACTGCATTCTCCATTCTAGACCAAGACTTTTGTTCAAGGGCAGTGAATTTTGGATATGATTTAGTGAGTTCCAAATGAAGCTTATAGAGTTCATGTTCAATTTTGGACAATTGTTGATGTGTATCCCTTATCACGGACCGAAGTAAGGCAAGCTTGCAATTTAACAGAATTCTTGAAACGCGACTCGAAGGTTTTTGATTAGATTTGATTTGAATAAAATTAGGGATCAAATTTTTACATTTACATTTAAGTAAAAATTCAAGATGATTCAGGAATTTTTGCCGTTTCAGGCGTAATTTAGTGAAACGATTAATGGATGAAGGCATGATAAACAGTGCAGAAAATCAAACCAAATTAACTGAGCAATAATAAAGTACACACAAAACACAGAAAAATCCCTCACTGAAATGAATAGAAAACAAAACGTTTGTAAGCAAAATGCATGAAATCAGACAAGCAAAGCACAATATCTAAATGTACAAAACATAAACATAACTTGAAAATTGCAAAAATGTACTCACCGAAACTCCTACAATCACAAAATGGCGGCCACACCACGTGCAAAAAAGAAAGCAAAATGTAAGCCTGTTTGGGGCTTCTATAATTAAGACACAATAACACGCCGAATAAATACTAATTCAGAAGTCAAACAACAAAAATCAGCGTTATACCTACAAAATTTTCACAGGACTAGTTTCGATGGTTTTACCGAACCATCATCTTCAGCTGCAAAACCGCAAATGAACAAGATAGGAAATAATGATTAGATAAGATAAGAAAGCCTGGACAAGAATAGGCAAGTGGCGCCATCTGTTGGCGAAACCAGAACTAAAACATAATTTCTCTAAAAGCCGAAGGCAAATTTGGATTGGAATTAGGATCGTTAACTAGAACAGAAAGATTTTTATGAATGTGAAATGCCTCTAGAAAATCCAGTTCTCCAATGGAAGATGTTTTTTGAATAATTTTGGCAGCAGAAAAATTGAAAGTGTGACCCTCGGACCAACAATGTTGAGCAACAGAAGCCTTCTGTGTTTCCTTTTTTCTAACATATGCCTCATGTTCTTTGACGCGAAATTTTAAGGCTGTCTTAGTTTGGCCAATGTAAATTAAACCACACTGGCAAGGAATCCTATAAATACCCCAGGAATTCATATCCGGAATGGGGTCCTTGAGTATAGAAGTTGGAATTTTATTGATGGGAGAATAAACAACCCGAAAGTTAAATTTCTGCAAAATATGTGCAACTTTATAGCTAATTGATGGAAAGAAGGGAATGACAACAGAATTTTTATAATCTCCTAAAATAAGAGTGTGGCTTTTAGTGTGTTCAGATGAGAATTTTTTAACTGCTTGATTAATAATGTTGGGTGAAAAGCCCCTGTCAATAGCTATTGCTTTTAAATAATTTAGTTCTTCATCAAGGGCTAATTTGGAGGAGCAAACTTGAAAAGCACGGAAAACATAGGAATAAAATGAAGCTAACTTTTGTTTAGTCGGATGACATGATTTAAAGTGTGGTGGAAGGCAAACCGATGAAGGTTTACGGTAAACTGTAGTACTGAAGTTGGATGTGTTGCGTGTGACCAGAATGTCGAGAAACGGAAGAGAATTGCAAGTTCAAAAGTGAACTGAATAGCAGGATCAATAGAATTCATTGTTGAAAGAACTTTATTTAAATCATCTTTATTACCTTCAAACAGGGTAAAAGTATCGTCTACGTAGCGGAACCATGCCGGGAAGTTTAAAGTTTCAAACAATTTTGATTCATAATAATGCATGTAGATATCAGCCAGGATGGGACTGAGGGGGCTTCCCATGGCTAATCCCTCAGTTTGTTTGTAATATTTATTTTGGAAAACAAAATGTGTTTGTTTCAAACAGAGTTGAGTGAGAGAAATTAGCTCCTCAATTTCGATGCAAGAGAAATGAAATTCGCGAAGTCTGGTTTCTAGACATCTTAATGCACCCTCCACTGGGACATTGGTGAATAATGATTTTACATCAAAAGAAACCATGAGTAAATTGCTAGGAGAAATGTTTTTAACCTTTTTTACAAACTATTGAATTTTTTATGGTGTAAATGTTATTGTCTAATAGAGTGGAAAATCTAGAAACCAAATATTTAGCTAAAGGATACGAGGCAGTACCTAAATTTGATACAATAGGGCGGAAAGGAATACCACTTTTATGAATTTTGGGAAGAGCATATAATCTGGCACAATTCGCAACAGATGGGATAAGCGAATGTTTTAAGTTGCTTGAAATGATTTGCGAAGATTTGATCGCAGTTTTTATTTTGGATAAGTCCGAAGGTGAAGGATCTTTAGGGATCGGATTATATGGTCCTTCGTTTAAGAGTTTAGTGACACCATCGATGTAAGTGTTCTTATCCATGACGACTATCTGGACGCCTTTGTCGGCCTATTAGAGAGAAATTATGTTTTAGTTCTGGTTTCGCCAACAGATGGCGCCACTTGCTTATTCTTGTCCAGGCTTTCTTATCTTATCTAATCATTATTTCCTATCTTGTTCATTTGCGGTTTTGCAGCTGAAGATGATGGTTCGGTAAAACCATCGAAACTAGTCCTGTGAAAATTTTGTAGGTATAACGCTGATTTTTGTTGTTTGACTTCTGAATTAGTATTTATTCGGCGTGTTATTTTTTCTTAATTATAGAAGCCCCAAACAGGCTTACATTTTGCTTTCTTTTTTGCACGTGGTGTGGCCGCCATTTTGTGATTGTAGGAGTTTCGGTGAGTACATTTTTGCAATTTTCAAGTTATGTTTATGTTTTGTACATTTAGATATTGTGCTTTGCTTGTCTGATTTCATGCATTTTGCTTACAAACGTTTTGTTTTCTATTCATTTCAGTGAGGGATTTTTCTGTGTTTTGTGTGTACTTTATTATTGCTCAGTTAATTTGGTTTGATTTTCTGCATTGTTTATCATGCCTTCATCCGTTAATCGTTTCACTAAATTACGCCTGAAACGGCAAAAATTCCTGAATCATCTTGACTTTTTACTTAAATGTAAATGTAAAAATTTGATCCCTAATTTTATTCAAATCAAATCTAATCAAAAACCTTCGAGTCGCGTTTCAAGAATTCTGTTAAATTGCAAGCTTGCCTTACTTCGGTCCGTGATAAGGGATACACATCAACAATTGTCCAAAATTGAACATGAACTCTATAAGCTTCATCTGGAACTCGCTAAATCATATCCAAAATTCACTGCCCTTGAACAAAAGTCTTGGTCTAGAATGGAGAATGCAGTTAACCATCATAAAAACACCCATGCAGTTAAATTCGAAAAACTTCTTTTACAGTCTTCCAGTTCAAGTAGTTCAAAAAAACTTCCCATTGTAAACATCAAGCCAATAGTTAATATTTCTAATGTTAGTCTTTCAGAAGAACAAGAGAGAATTCTAAAATATAATTTTAACTTCTCACAAACCTGTAAACCCTCGATTCCAAAGATTTTGGCTCCTATCGAAAAAGCTTTCAAGTTCAGTAAAGTTTCAGATTCACAGAAAGAAATGATTAGGCATCTTATCGCTCATAACATGAAATTCAATAATAAACCTTTGAAACCAAATCTAACTGTGAGAGAAAGAGCTACAATGCGCGAAATTCATTCTAACCCGGATATTATCATTTCAAAGGCCGACAAAGGCGGCCAGATAGTCGTCATGGATAAGAACACTTACATCGATGGTGTCACTAAACTCTTAAACGAAGGACCATATAATCCGATCCCTAAAGATCCTTCACCTTCGGACTTATCCAAAATAAAAACTGCGATCAAATCTTCGCAAATCATTTCAAGCAACTTAAAACATTCGCTTATCCCATCTGTTGCGAATTGTGCCAGATTATATGCTCTTCCCAAAATTCATAAAAGTGGTATTCCTTTCCGCCCTATTGTATCAAATTTAGGTACTGCCTCGTATCCTTTAGCTAAATATTTGGTTTCTAGATTTTCCACTCTATTAGACAATAACATTTACACCATAAAAAATTCAATAGAGTTTGTAAAAAAGGTTAAAAACATTTCTCCTAGCAATTTACTCATGGTTTCTTTTGATGTAAAATCATTATTCACCAATGTCCCAGTGGAGGGTGCATTAAGATGTCTAGAAACCAGACTTCGCGAATTTCATTTCTCTTGCATCGAAATTGAGGAGCTAATTTCTCTCACTCAACTCTGTTTGAAACAAACACATTTTGTTTTCCAAAATAAATATTACAAACAAACTGAGGGATTAGCCATGGGAAGCCCCCTCAGTCCCATCCTGGCTGATATCTACATGCATTATTATGAATCAAAATTGTTTGAAACTTTAAACTTCCCGGCATGGTTCCGCTACGTAGACGATACTTTTACCCTGTTTGAAGGTAATAAAGATGATTTAAATAAAGTTCTTTCAACAATGAATTCTATTGATCCTGCTATTCAGTTCACTTTTGAACTTGCAATTCTCTTCCGTTTCTCGACATTCTGGTCACACGTAACACATCCAACTTCAGTACTACAGTTTACCGTAAACCTTCATCGGTTTGCCTTCCACCACACTTTAAATCATGTCATCCGACTAAACAAAAGTTAGCTTCATTTTATTCCTATGTTTTCCGTGCTCTTCAAGTTTGCTCCTCCAAATTAGCCCTTGATGAAGAACTAAATTATTTAAAAGCAATAGCTATTGACAGGGGCTTTTCACCCAACATTATTAATCAAGCAGTTAAAAAATTCTCATCTGAACACACTAAAAGCCACACTCTTATTTTAGGAGATTATAAAAATTCTGTTGTCATTCCCTTCTTTCCATCAATTAGCTATAAAGTTGCACATATTTTGCAGAAATTTAACTTTCGGGTTGTTTATTCTCCCATCAATAAAATTCCAACTTCTATACTCAAGGACCCCATTCCGGATATGAATTCCTGGGGTATTTATAGGATTCCTTGCCAGTGTGGTTTAATTTACATTGGCCAAACTAAGAGAGCCTTAAAATTTCGCGTCAAAGAACATGAGGCATATGTTAGAAAAAAGGAAACACAGAAGTCTTCTGTTGCTCAACATTGTTGGTCCGAGGGTCACACTTTCAATTTTTCTGCTGCCAAAATAATTAAAAAAACATCTTCCATTGGAGAACTGGATTTTCTAGAGGCATTTCACATTCATAAAAATCTTTCTGTTCTAGTTAACGATCCTAATTCCAATCCAAATTTGCCTTCGGCTTTTAGAGAAATTATGTTTTAGTTCTGGTTTCGCCAACAGATGGCGCCACTTGCTTATTCTTGTCCAGGCTTTCTTATCTTATCTAATCATTATTTCCTATCTTGTTCATTTGCGGTTTTGCAGCTGAAGATGATGGTTCGGTAAAACCATCGAAACTAGTCCTGTGAAAATTTTGTAGGTACAGTCAAAAGTCGTTAATCGGGACTTCGGCGATTCCGGATTATCGATTTTTCCGGATTATAGATCATCAGTTTAAATCTCGTAAGATGGCATGCAGAAATTATAAAATTAAAAATATGAAAACGTAATTTATGAAATAAAGAACAATAATGATCTAAAGGGTATCAAAATTTGCAAAAAGAAAAAGCTTAATATTTATTTGTTTACTTTATTAAGCATTTCTTTCAATGTAAGTTGTTTAAGTTTTGCTTCGTTTCATGTGATAATACTTTCTCTTTAATTCTATTAAACAGACATAATTTCTTGTTCAGTTACAAAGTTCCGCCGTTCAAGTCCTATAATTGCTGTGTCAAGAATACCGACTAATTTGTCAATCGAAATTTTTTTGTTTTCAATAACCTCTGTCACTTTTCTTCGCTATCGGAAGCGAATTATAATGACGAGGAACTTGTTTTAAATCATATCAAAGACGAAGCATATCGAGATGAAATACTACATTTGGTAAGGAATTATAAGCCAAATAAAATAAAAACATCTGCGCTGAAGATAAGGATAGTGCTGACAAATCAACTTCCAATTCATTACGCGCCCGCCGCCGAGCAGCGTGAAATTGATAAACAAATTTCGGATTTCAAAACATACTTTCACTTTAGATCCTTTACATATTAACAAATATATATCGGAAATTCTATTTGATATAATCGAAAGTTTAAGCTTACTTTTATAAAATTGCTCTTACGGTCTGCAAAAAATAATAAGCCGGATGCAATTCGAAAATTAAGGAACAACGCAATCATCAACATTAACTGAAATAGATAATTATTTAGCTTATACGTCCATTATACATAAAATGCGCGCGCGAAAACGTATTCTGCACTTGCGCACACTCATATGCGCAGTCGTAAAAGGTGTTACGCGCACGCGTGAACGCCTCTGCGCATGTGTCAACGCGGCGCATGTTCAGAAAGTTTTTAGTTTTGATGTCCGGATTATAGATCATTCCGAATTATGGGTGTCCGAATTAACGACTTTTGACTGTATAACGCTGATTTTTGTTGTTTGACTTCTGAATTAGTATTTATTCGGCGTGTTATTGTGTCTTAATTATGGACTAAATTATTTAATATTTTCACTGTTTATCTAAAATTATATACTTTATAGATACAAGAATGGGTTTTACAAAATACTGAAAAGAAAAATTATTTGAAGTGGAAATGTGATTGAGATCATATTTGTTTCAAAATTTTTACATAAAAACATGTTTTTAATTTTTCTCAAAAACTAATTACTTAATTCCAAAATCGACCCTCAAGGTTATTAAGAACACTGTAATAAATACAATAAAACAAATTGGAGGATAAGCATTGAAAATTGTAGGAGAAAAAAGTTATTTTAGTTATTAAACATTTCTTCCAAAAATTTAAATTAAAAAAAAAAATACTGGCAAAAAAAATGTTTTTCAACTTAAAATCATTTTGTCTTACAAAACTATTCAATAATATTAATAAAAAGTAGATGAAAGTTCTTAAATAATAATTAAAAAAATCATTCAAAAGGTACCAAGTCCCCTGGTCGCGTTAAAGCCGATATGCGCGTCTTTAGTTTTAATTTGAACGGTATTTCTGGAATACCCAGCATCAGACAACCTTGTCTGTACTTGTTTACAAATTTCTGTATTTCGTACTATTCCATCTTATTTTTCCGATGATATCGCATTCCCAGATATCTATTAAAACAATTGTTTTGCTGGAAGTCCAGTGAGCAGTCAGTTGCACGTCAGCCATGTTGTTTGCTCAAATTAAGTGAACGGTGCAATGCGGCATGGGAAATCTTCGCATTTGCCCTGCTCTGGAAAGGCAGGAACATTCAACCAAGTTCTACCTCCAATTCTGAGAGGCAGTTAATGCTTGTTCGCCGTGTGAAGGGACACGTTGGAAGAACCGGTTTTTGCTGCTGGTCGAATCTGCTCTTGTGAACGGGGCTATAGACTGTCATAGGAAAACATATTTTTTCATAGAGGTCTCCAATTAAGTCATGGATGGATTAAACCTCAAAGAGATTCGTCATCTGCCTTATTCTTCAGATTTATTACAGAGGAACTTCTTGTTTCCAAACTTAAAGTGAAAGAATATTACAGTCAAAAGTCGTTAATTCAGACACACATTATCTGGAATGATCTATAATCCGGACCTCAAAGCTAAAATCTTTCTGCGCATAGGCGTTTTACGCACGGTGCGCAAGACATTTACGACTGCGCATATGCATCTGCGCAAGTGCAGAATACATTTTCGCGTGCACATTTAATATATAACAAACAGTATAAGCTAAAATTATCTAATTATCTATTTCAGTTAATGTTGATGATTGTGTTGTTCCTTAATCTTTGAATTGGATCCGGCTTATTATTTTTTGCAGACTGTAAGAGCAATTTTATAAAAGTAAGCTTGAACTTTCAATTATGTCAAATAGAATTTCCGATGCTGGAGCTCCCAAAGGATCTAGAAAACAAAAGTATGTTTCGATGTCCGTCAAAGAAAAAACGAATTGCTACAAAAAATGGATAAAAGCATATCCTTTGTTTATCTAACCGTTCCGAAATCTGTTTATCAATTTCACGCTGCTCTGCGCGGGGGGGGGGGGGGGCGGCGTCGCAGCACGCAATGAACTGGAAGTTGATCTGTCAACACTATCATTATCTTCAGGTCAGATGTTTTTATTTTATTCGGCTTATAATTCCTTACTAAATGTAGTATTTAATCTCGATGTACTCTGTCTTTGATATGATTTAAATCAAATTCCTCGTCATTATAAATATCACGAATACAAATCAAATAGTTTTCTGGTTGCAATTTTCTAATTTCGTCTATGCGTAAGGTGTGCTTTACGCATGCGCGCGTTGAAAGAAATGTTTAATAAAGTAAACAAATAAATATTAAGCTTCTTTTTTGGTAAATTTTGATACCCTTTAGATCATAATTGCTCATTGTTTTATAAATTACGGTTTCATATTTTTAATTTTATAATTTCTGCATGCCATCTTACCAGATTTAAACTGATGATCTATAATCCGGAAAAATCGATAATCCGGAATCGCCGAAGTCCCGACGAGTCTGGATTAAAGACTTTTAACTGTAGTAGTCTCAGTAGATTCTCATTAAATGTCAAGCATGTTATTATGATGTGAAAGGATGTTATAATTAAATGTCAAGGATGTTATTGCCCATCCATGCACATTATATGGTCTTTGACAAAAGCTGCTTTTTCGACCGGATGAAAACAATTGGAGATTTATTACACTGAATCAGTTTTTTTCCAAAAAAAAAATTATGTTTAAATCAAATGATTCTTGTACTTCTAGGTATATTAAATATTAAAATTATGTATTCTGTGTTTAGTTATGTATTATAAAATAATGTTAATAAAAAGCATTACTTGTAACATCAGTTATTAACACTAGCATGTTTTAAAGTACGTATATTTGCCTGATTTAACTGATTAGTTTATAAAATATAATTTTTATTTGTGGCAAACTATAATATGAAAAGAGACTTTAAGCAAAAAGAGATTAAAATTACATTAGAAATCTTTAAAATACTCATATGTGTTGCTTTTATAAGAGTATTTTGAGAAAAATTATTTTAATATACTTTATAAAAGTTTAATTTTGTCAGTTCCTATACTCAAGGCAAAATGATTAAGAAGCATTAGATATTTGTAGTTCTGATAAAAAGGGGTTGCTTTTTTTTTTTTTTTTCCTTTAATATGAATTTAGGCTATTTTCTCCTTAGAAAATCTCCAGTCAAAAGCTATCTTTTATTAAGATAATATAATACGTGCATGCTTTCTAGATTAATGTTCTTTCTCTTTGATGTATTTTTTAAAATTCTTTCTTAAAGTTCAGAAGGAAATTGCTTAAAAACTGTTAGTCAGATAAAAGTCTATTTATAAATTAAATTGTTTATATTATAAACTTTTTAATAGTGTTATTGATTTGAAAGGGTTCCAGATTTGCACACCAGTGGCAGTAGGGATCAGTAAATTTTTCACATTGACTTCTACATTACTTGTGGGTCTTATTTTCATTTTAAAACGTGCTTGCTTACTTACATTTTTATTTAATACCTTAGATTATATTATATATTTTAAGTATTTGTCGGCAAGAATAAATATGTTCATAGTGGAAAGTACAGTAACATTCTGGAAACAAATCCAATTATGTTTTCCAAGCTAAAATTGTATTAGCACACACAAAGTATTGACAGTGTCAAATATCTCTTATACCACATCCATCTACAGAAACATTTGCTGGAAAGATGCATTGTATGTAATGAAAGTTGTAGGGTTTATATTTATTTTAACTAACATTTATTTTAAGTTTAAACTATCTTTCCTGTCAAGCCTTACTTTCCCCTGGAACTGCCAATGCCAGAATATGTAAATTTTAGTAGAACGCGCAAGCATTCAAATTATCAGCGGAAGTATTATGATTTAAATAGAAGGAAACGAGTTCGGTGTGTGATATTCTTACTGCACGAGCGAGGAGGTAGTTAGCGAGAATTGAAGAACCCCGCGTTGCGGCCTATGTGCTTGGCGGGAAGTAGTGGTAATCGTTCCAGTGAGCTTCAAGTCTGCTGAATTAGCAGCGGTATTGTAAAACGCGGTGAGTTAGTTATTTTAGAGAGCCTCCTAGTTAGAATCTTGTCTTTACTTTCTTTTCAGGTTATTATTTTTATTTGACTGCCAAGTTGGCACAGTCTGTGAGCGTCAAGAGCACGCAATTGTAATTTATTACGTTGAATAAAAAGGGACTTAAACCCTTCACAAGGCTCTATCTTTTATACAAGTTTTCACAGTCACCTCTTGGTTGTGTGCAAGTTGGAGGCGCGCAACGTTATATTGGCGCCCGAACAATTATCGAACTGAAATGGCCGAAAATTGGATGGAAGCCGCTGGACAACACCAAGAAATTACAAGTCAGTTAGAAGGATTTGGATACCTGGTCCAGACTTTGAGAGCGTCAATCAAGCCAAACGTCTATTTCGACGGAAAAAATTCGGTGTCCGTATTTTTAGAAGGTCTAGAAAACCACTTTCAGCTCTACCCTGTGCCTGAAAGACAAAAAGTTGCCATCGCCACATCAGCACTAAGAGGACAGGCCGCGCTATGGTGGAAAAACATAGGAAAATTTCTACTAGGTGAATTTGGAAGCCCGACATATATATTTGACAATTTCAAAAAATCGTTAGTAAAGGCCTTCCCCATAGTGAAAGATCGCGCACGGCTGGAAGCCGAACTATATAGTTTCTATCAACGGGATACAGCAGAATTGACGGACTTTATTTTACGAAAAATCAAGCTAACGGATATGCTGTATGGGAAAAAACCTGATGCGGAGATAATTGAAATAATATTACCAAGATTGTTACCCGCTGTCCAAGACTACTTTGAAATTAGAAACCCAAGCACATTGCAGGAACTTTTCGAATTGGCGGTGAAGTTTCAAAATCGCAGAATAGCGGAAAAAGCGAGAGGAGAAACATATTCTCAACATACCCGAAGGAAGGAGGAAACCAGAAATGGAAATCGCTCATTTGGGGAAAAGAACTATCAAGCTAACGCATCGAAACTCGAAGGTCAAGGCCCAAAAAGAAAATTCGAAAATAAGCATCTGCGTACCCAGAAGACACAGATTGAAAGGAAAGCTTTAAACGACTAGAGGGGCCTGTGAAAGGGAGGGTCCAGACCCCGGAAGTTTTAAAAAAACCCTCAAATAGGCATTTAAACTCGGTCATCGTAAAAAACTCACAGCTACCAATTATACAAGTCCTGGTTGGCGATGTACCAGTAAAAGCCCTCATCGATACAGGAGCAGAAGGAAATTTTATGAGTGAAAATTTCTTCAAAAAGAATTTTTATAGGATACGTTTATTTAAAACCAGAAATACGGAAATTATAGCGGCGCAAGGAAAAACATGTCACTGCATCGGGAAATTATCATTAAACTTACAGGTAAAAGAGGAAAGTCTCAAAGTATTAATTTTTGTGGTGAAAGACCTGCAACACTCTCTTATTCTAGGTATGGACTTTTTAAGGGCCGCGAGGGCCAAATTAAATTTTCAAGATAGTTCCGTGGTGTTGGAGATGGACCAGAGGGTGGTGGAACCTGTGGAGACACCTGAATTGGACCTTAGCCATCTGAATGACCATGAAAGTAAAGCAATACAGCAAGTGGTGAGTAATTTTTCTCATTTGTTTTCAGAAAAACCAGGAAACTGCCAAATAATAACTCACAAGATTCAATTAAATGCCGAAAAACCTTATAGGACTAAACCGTATCGTTATGATAAACAAAAAGACCTAATCATCGAAGAACATATTCAGGAGATGTTAAAGAATAAAATAATAACGCCCATAAATAGTGAGTACGCGAGTCCAGTCGTACTATGTAGGAAAAAGAACGAGTTTCCTCCTTCGGATAAAAGGGCTTGGAGGTTTGCTATCGATTACAGAAAACTAAATAGTATTACTAAATTTCCAATTTACCCTTTGCCGGTTATAGACGAGATCATTAGACAGATCAAATCGACAAGATATATGTCTACTTTGGACTTAATGTCTGGCTACTATCAAATAGCTATGAGACCCGAAGATATACATAAAACCGCGTTTATAACAAAATCGGGCACTTATGCATTTTTACGCATGCATTTTGGGTTGTGTGGGGCCCCATCAACATTCCAGAGAGCTATGGACATTGTTCTAAAGCCTGTCCTAGGAAAATCAACTTTAATTTATCTAGATGATATAATTATAATGAGTAGTACGTTGGAACAATACATTAATGACCTCGAACAAGTTTTTAAATTATTAAAAGAGGCCGGTCTTACAATTAACGCCTCAAAATGCAAGTTCGCAACTAAAGAACTTAAATATCTCGGTTATAAAATTTCGCAAAAGGGTATAGAAACGCAAGATTCAAAAATAAAAGCTATTAAGAATTTCCCACCGCCCAACACCGCCAAGAAACTTTCTTCTTTCCTTGGATTATGTTCTTACTATCGATCTTTCATAAAAGATTTCGCTAATATTGTTGAACCACTCTTAGTAATCAAAAGAAAAAAGAGTAATAAGTTTACGTGGACAGCGGAAGCTAACACAGCTTTTGAAAGATTAAAAGAAGCGCTTATTAATGCCCCTGTTTTAAAATTCCCTGAGGGGGACGAAAACCTGGAAATTGCAGCAGATGCGTCAGACTATGCGGTGGGTGCGGTTCTTATGCAAAATAACCATCCGCTGGCATTTTTTAGTAAAACATTGAATCAGACACAAAGGAATTATACACCTACAGAAAGAGAAACATTAGCCGTATTAATGGCTGTACACAAATTTCGAGTTTATTTCGGCAAATCGCCAGTAACAGTCTTTTCGGATCATGCGGCTGTTGGCAGACTTTACTCGGGAAAAAACCTAATGCCCAGGTTAATAAGATGGGCTTTAAAACTCCAAGAATATAATATCACAATAAAATATAAACCGGGTAAGGAAAACAATGTAGCTGACGCACTTTCTCGTATAAAACTGGACGATGAAGGAAATGAACTTAAATGCGCTGTGTTGACTTCAAAAATTTTAGATTCTAGAGACACGGTTATTACTGAACTGAAAGCTGATCCTGAATTTGGAAATATCTATGCTTATTTGAAAGACCCCGAAAGCTTTGAGCATACAGATATCGATGCGATAAGAAATAGAGCAACAAACTATGAAATAATAGATAATTTATTATTCTATACGAAAACAACAAACGAAAATCTTGAGTATAAGCCAGCCATCCCAGCCTCGCTTCGATTAAGCATTTTGAAGGAGTTGCACGAAGAAAAAACAGCGGGCCACCTCGGGGTCAGAAAGACTATAAAAAGGGTACGCCAGGCGGTATATTTCCCGCAATTATACAAAATAGTAACGGCGTATGTCAGGTCCTGCAATCAATGTCAGTTAATAAATGATATTAATTACAGCCCGGCCGGGTACTTAAATAGCATTCGCGCTACATTTCCGAATGAAATTTTAGGCATAGATCTTCTTGGTCCCTTCCCCCAGAGCGAGTTAAATAAAAATCGTTTTCTTTTAGTAATAGTAGATCATTTTTCAAAATGGATAGAAATTGTTCCTCTTAAATGCACGTCAGCCAAAACAGTCGCAGATGCATTCTTACACAGATATATTTTAAAATACGGTGCACCGATAAAAGTCATTAGCGATAACGGAAAACAATTCATTAGTCAAATATTTGAAAACATATGCAATGGACTTGGCATACGCCATATCAAAATGATTCCGTATAGACCACAAGCTAACATAGCAGAAAGAGTTAATAAAAGCATAGTAAAAATAACTCGCAGTTACGTGAGCACACATCACAAGAGCTGGGATGGCTACATAAATGAATTAGCTTATGCTTTAAGAACGGCACATCATGATACTACAGGAAAAACTCCAGCAGAATTATTTTTAGGCAGAAAGTTAATTACGCCTTTAGATAAATTATTCTTTGTGCAACAAAGAGAGCAGGAGTTTAAACAAAAAGATGTGCAAAAGTTGATTGATCAGGCGCTTAAAACCTCGGATACGGCAAGAAATAGGCAGAAACTATATTACGATAGAAAACGCCGTGAAGCAGATTTTAAAGTTGGGGATAAAGTATTGAAGCGGAAATTTTCTTTATCAAGTGCCCCAGACAATTTTATGGCAAAGCTAGCTCCAAAGTTTGAAGGCCCCTATGTAATTCAGGAAATCAAATTAGTAGTCTTATATCTTAAGAACGAGAGAGGGGAAATCTGTAAAGCAAGTTCCGACCAGGTGAAAAAATACTATAATCCAAATGATTTTGAAATCCTTAAAAGTTTCTTGCAGGACTCAAGTCTAAACGAAGGTTCAGAGACTACAACAACTATTCCACCACCCAAGAAACAGAGAACTGAAGAGAGACCTAGCACTTCTACAACCCGGACGTCGGTATCAAAAAGAAAAAATAATTTTCAAACTCCAGCGTTTAAGAAAAACAAAAATACAGATGCACCGGGTAAAGAAACCGTGGTAAAGAAAAAACACCACCTACAAAGGATAACAGGAGAAATTACACATCAAGGAGAACGCGCACACGGCCACAGAGTCAGGTGCCAGCAAGGCCGCCATTCTGGAAACTAAAACGCCAACAGGAGGCACAAAAATACGAGGAACAGAAGAAATTCAAGAAGGACTCCAGACCAGCCGTCCCAGGGAGAAGCGGAAAGGCCAACAACCAGACGATTACTCCGCCAAGAGGCCAGCATGTAGAGGACGCAAAAGAAAAAGCAACGTGGACGACACTCGGAGATCAATAAGGAGAAGATTGACATCCATGAAACCTCTAACTTGGGATCAATTTTGCCAAAAACGGATGACGGAGTTTCAAGCATCGAAAACTCAAAGATAAGTTAAAACCTTCTATAAATTTTTTTCTCTTTTGTTCCGAAATGTTATGCATAAGTACGAAGTTCTATGTTTTGACGAAAGTCAATATGTCTCGGTTGAGACTTAGTTTTGTTTTATTTTATTTAGCTAAGGCAAAAGTATTATTTTCTTTAAGTGTAAAAGCTAAAAACAAGCATTTTCTGTTGGTCGAAAGACTAATTCTGTTATGTTAAAGCCAAAATTTGGCCGAAGATAAAAATAACTTCGTATTCTTGTACTAATAAGAATTTTAGTTTCAGTGCCGCCAGCTTGGCGAAGAATGAGTAAAGTAAAAATTTATTTTCTCTTATTCATTTTATGGTAAATTGTAAAAATCATATGTATTAAAATTTTGTAAATGTACGTAAATACTTGAATGGTATGTAAAAGTAGAATTTAGTCTAGAAGCATAAAATTGTAGATGCTAAAAGTGAATGCTTAAAAGCAATGAAGTCAAAATTTAAGTATTAAACTGTAAAGTCATGCTTTAGAGCGAAAGCCTGCATGTTTAAAGATGAATGAGGGGGAAGTTAGAATGAATGTGTTTTGTAGGGTTCTCCACCTACATTTGAATTTTTAAGAATATTAAAGTAGCTCATTGAGTTGTAGAATGTCGAGTAAGGTGTGTCTATTTGGTCGTTGAATTCTAACAAATCATGGTGGTTAGGGGAAGTGTTGTAAGACTAAAACACGAATATTCCCGTTTGACACCACACACGGTGGAGAGCCAGGGTAAAGTTAAATTAATGCTTGAAAAATTGAATGAATGTGAAGTAAGCAATAACTAAGAAAAACGAATCGTTTAAAAACAAAAATTTATTGTGTCAAGAAAGTGTAAATTATAATGTATGTAGAAAGATACTGATACTTATTCCTTCCAGATGCTGGAAGGAAAGACCAAGATTGATTGATGAAGTCCAGGAAAAGTTGCTGTAAGAAGAGAGCTTTGTAACGAGCAACAGAATTTTAGCATACAAATTGTTACATAAGATATTTTTTTTTTGTGTAAACGAGGTTCTCGCCAATTAGTTCAGAATTAGAGAAACTTACAACAGGTCGTTTGTAGGACCTGCTTCCAAGTTTTCCAAATTCTGGCAGCGGCAAATGTAGGGTTTATATTTATTTTAACTAACATTTATTTTAAGTTTAAACTATCTTTCCTGTCAAGCCTTACTTTCCCCTGGAACTGCCAATGCCAGAATATGTAAATTTTAGTAGAACGCGCAAGCATTCAAATTATCAGCGGAAGTATTATGATTTAAATAGAAGGAAACGAGTTCGGTGTGTGATATTCTTACTGCACGAGCGAGGAGGTAGTTAGCGAGAATTGAAGAACCCCGCGTTGCGGCCTATGTGCTTGGCGGGAAGTAGTGGTAATCGTTCCAGTGAGCTTCAAGTCTGCTGAATTAGCAGCGGTATTGTAAAACGCGGTGAGTTAGTTATTTTAGAGAGCCTCCTAGTTAGAATCTTGTCTTTACTTTCTTTTCAGGTTATTATTTTTATTTGACTGCCAAGTTGGCACAGTCTGTGAGCGTCAAGAGCACGCAATTGTAATTTATTACGTTGAATAAAAAGGGACTTAAACCCTTCACAAGGCTCTATCTTTTATACAAGTTTTCACAGTCACCTCTTGGTTGCGTGCAAGTTGGAGGCGCGCAACGTTATAAAGTAAAATGCATAAGGATGCCTTAGACATGTATCTTAGCCTGCTGAGGTATCATATTTTGTGGCATATAAAACCTTTCCTTAAAAAGCGCAAATGAATAACAATCTTGATTAAATAAATTAAATATTACATGCTATTCAGCGAGTCACATATGTTTAAATTTTAAAAAAATGTTTACAGAAAATTATTGGATGAAATGTGTTCAGGTATAGTATAGCTGAAAGATGCCTCATTTCAAATGGTTAATTAACCATTCACTAACAGATTTTAAATCTACATCTTTTAATATTTAGTTAACTTCCTTGCCTGTTGCTGAATACATTAAATTGTAGTTATTGCTATTTTTCAAATCATTCTGCTTGCTTTAAAACAGTGATGGCGAACCTATGGTGCATGTGCCTCAGTCAGGACATGACTAAAATATAACGTCCTTAATAAATAATCACAATAAAATGTTAATATGTAAAATTCGTGTTTTAGTCTGTTCTTGAACATTTCACTTACTTGCTTATCGCATAATGCTACTGGCATAGAGCCTGAGCCTAGATATAAGATTTTCATATATCGCCATAGAAATAATATCCATATTTATTGACCCAATTTGTAACGTTTCAATTGTTTGGGCCAATCATATTACTTGTTACTTGGCAAAGAATACGACAAAGTTGAAGCAGCTAATGTTTGCTGAACGAATTCAGATTTATTGCAAACTGCCGGTGAGTTTTAATACTTTCATTGTTAAATAGATTCCAGTTTTCTGATCTAAGCATTTTGAGGTAATTCATGAATAATTCTAATTTAATATCTTAAGTAGAATGGCACGTGGCCCCAAAAAGGTTCACCACCACTGCTTTAAAATCATATAATTATTCTTAATTTAAGTGTAAAATTTGCTTCAAAATGAAGAAAATTACTTTAAGTGTTTTATATTTCTATGTAATTATTATTAAATATTAAGTAAATTAATTAGTTTTTTTAAATTAAGTATTTAAAAAGTAAATTCTTCTTTGGATTATTTAAAATTCTTGAAAATTTACCTTTGCTAAAATGGCAATCATAGAACATTTTAGTAAAAAATGAAATTTTATTATTAATATTTTTATATTTTATATTAATACTATGCAGTATTTAGCAAACCATTAAGTGATGTGAAATAAATTCAGAATGTCCATGTTAAATGCCCCTTTAGGCTTAATATAAAATCTGAAAGCTTTAAGATTTTTGTTTGTTTAATAATACAAGTTTCAGTTTTACAAATGGTTAAAAAATTCATTGTTCTCCAAGTGTATTTTTATCTAAATATATAATATTTTATTTAAATGTGTAATAAATTTATCATACTTTTAGGGTGATGGAACAGGTGTAATGAGCATATATGGAGCAACTACATTTGTAGATGAAAATTTTAAACTTAAACATGATGGACCTGGATTGCTTTCAATGGTAAAAATTTTTTATTTATTAGAATATTTATTTGGCAATATTTACTTATGAAATTTCTTTGGGTCTAAATACTTGTATGTTTATGAAATGGAAAATTAAAGTGAATTAAGTATTCAGTAATATATAAATAATGCTGTTTTAATGTGATAGACACAGATGTAGCGAGGTTGGCACCTGTGCATCTAGGTAGGCATATTAGGTATTGGTGGACCTTGCTAACTGCAAAGTTCTGCCCAGGATGGAATTCCAAGGGAGAATACTCCCGGTTGGACCGGGTCCTTCTGTATAGCAGTCAGCATCACTTAACCATTATCCTGTCTGGATGGCATTTTAATGTGATAATAAATCATTATCAGTGTTTATGATAAATTACAGGTATTTTAATATGACAGATTTAGGTATTTATATATTAGTTAAACCACTTTGCTGCAGTATAGTGATTTGGTACAGAAAAGAGTAGAGTAAATTATTTTATTTAAAATTATTTTTTTGCTTAGATGAATTTTTTTGTTTTTAAAATTATGTGACACACACAATGCCATCTGTCAGCGAGGCGGGGATGTCTATGGAGGGTATTTTAAGGGAAACTGGACTGTATCCATGTTACACATGGGAAAAACCATGAAAACAGCCATGCAGCCAGGCCATTCACCAGGATTCAAACCCCAGACTGAATTATTAGCATTCAGGGACTTAGCCGTTTGGTCGCTGGTATCACATGTATATTATTACTTACATATTTTGCATATTATTACATTAAAATTATTAATAAACTTGTTGGCAAACAGGGTTTCATTTCTTTTATTTTGTTTTGAAGTAATTGTTTCTTAAGAGATTTTGTGGCAAAATACTATATTCCAGCAAAATTTTTTTCCCCATTGCTGGCAGTTCTTACAGGCAAATAAAACTGAACAAAAAAGCCTACAATTTATCTACAAAATTCATTGGAACTTGAAATATAAAAAGCAGCAACAGCATTTTTGCAAATGAAATAGTAACTTGCTTGTTGAAACCAAAGAATCGTTATGCATAAGGTTGCCAGAATTAAGTGCAATTAGAAAATTCAATGATTTCTATTAAGGGTTGTTGCACTAACATTTAAGTGTGCTAATTTTTGTATTATTATTAAAAGCTGATGAAGAAATATAATTTTCATATATATTTAATGTTTTATGATATTAGAAATGAGCTAAATTTTAAATTTATTAAATGTAAATCTCAGTGCTAATGAATCTATCGAATACTTATATTGGACCAATCAATGAAAGCTTGTATTGATGGTCTAACAAATACTTACATTGGATGTCTAAGAAATTGATCTTTACAAAGTTTGAGTTAAAACATTTATTTATTTTTAAGTTAGGCTTTAAAAGGTGTGAATGGGAGAGGAAATTTTCAGATACCTGGGATTCAGTGCAGGTTCTAAAATCTGCTTCCTGATGCCTCTGTAAATTCAAAAACATTTTTCAGTCTAAATACAGAGAATGTTTGCACATTTTTTAGACGATTTTCATTATAATTTCAGATAGAAAATTTTCATTGTAATTTCAGAAATATTTTACCTAAAATTTTTGTTGCAAATGTTCTGTGTGATAACCCTTGTTCTGTACAATCTTTATACACAGTTATTTCCAAGACCGCCTTTTGAAGTATCAGAAGAGGTATCTTATCCCATTGCTCTCAAACAGCTTTCCAAAGTCTAAGGAGGTTGTAGGTTGACATTTGAACAGCCCACTTTTTAAAAGGCCAGAAGCACATGGTTGATAGGTTAGGAGATTTAGTAGGGATACGAAGGATATGGTATTGATACCATTTTTTCCAGGAAATTAACAGTAGATTTTGTCGTGTCGCTGTTTGCTTTGTCTTGATGTAGTTCTACTGATTGATCACACTGTGTGTAAAGGGAAAGTATTTTATATTTGAAAATTGGGTATAAAACATGTATTTAATAATATATGGAGTTGATCTTAGCATTTTCTCCCTTCTCTTTATTTTTAATTTGCTGATATATGAAAAACCAGCAACAATCATAAATCCCTTAGAAAAACTCTCTGTAGATTCCTTAAACCATGTTTTAAGATTTTTTTCTCCTCTTTAGTGATATTAAATAGATCTCTTTTTATTGCAATCATTTAAGTAGTACTAAGATTGTGATATCTTTCCATTTTTGTCCATATTGATGTTTCTCATTAATAATTTTGCAGTATGTTCTGCGTCCAGCGATATTTCATGGAGAAAGAAGATGCACATTATGTTTTTTGGCTTTTTTAAGATTTAAATCAGCACTAATCACTTTGTTTACAGTTGACACTAACTGTAAACAAAGTTAACTTTAATGATTTTGCAACAGTCCTGGACTAGGCAGATTTTCTTATAGCATTAAAGATCTTACTTTTAAATGATTCAGAATATTCTTTTTTTTTTTTTCCCTTGGAAATGTATAACTTGGCAGATTTTCTTATAACATTAAAGATCTTACTTTTGAAACATTCAGAATATTCCGTTTTTTCCTTGGAAATGTATTTGGAACAATTTTTCCACTTGAAGCTAATTTTGACTTTTTTATTTATTTATTTATTTTTTATAACATTACCTATCGTAGCTGTACATATCGAAAAATCATGGCCTTCACAATGTTTTTTAGTAACTAGATATGCATAATTTTCTTCAGGAAAACATAACCTTCCATCCATTGCCTCTTTAAAAGCGACATTTTGCATGAACACAAAACTGTCAAGAAGCAGGTGGCAATTTATACTTTAAAAAATATAGCTGTGGTTAGTGGGGAATATTCTGCCCCCCCTTTTTTTAAACAGCAAAACAAAATTGTCTAAAAATGTGTGAATAGTCTGTATAGTACTGCTCAGCGCTTTAACTAAATTCTGAAAATTTTGCCTCAGTGTCACTAGCCCTGTGTATAATAACAATTTACGTGAAGCAATTTATAAGTTGCTTGATTGCTGAAAGTAGAAATATTTTATACTTAATAATTTTTTTAAAGCTATAATCTTTCTTTTTTGGATCTGGACTGAGTATGTGACATAAGTTAACAAAATGTTTTATAATAAATGTTCAATATTTATATGTTTTATCTATTTGTTTAAACAGCTTATCTGATTTTTTCTCAGCTGTCAGTGTAGGTGTGATTTGAAATATAAAAGGCATTTTTACTGTAATTAATTGATTTATATTTGTCTCTTTTCTGGTGTTTCCCCAATTTTTTAGTATCATGAACTACAACTTTTATTTTGTTTTCCAAACCCTATTTCATCATATCACTATTTGCCATTTCTTTTATACTGAATCCCCGGTCATTCTTCAGACAATTCAATGCTATTTCCATGATTTCTGCATTCAGTTTCATGAGCCAATTTTCTTATCTAGTCATCAGAAACTCAATTTCAGAGCTAGTGTTATTATTATTATTATTAGTTTTTGAAGTCATGAAAATAATTCTAGATATGAGCTTTGAATTTTTCTATACTTTTTTCATCCAGTTTACTTTGAGGCACTTAATGAGAACAATTTTCTTAAGATTGACAGTATAGATACTAAAATTTGAATACTGAAATTTGAATAATTTTTATTGTATTATATATACACTTACCTAATTTGTAGTAATTATTAATTAATTAACCCGGAATTGAAATGAAAATTGGACCTGCGTAAAGGTGGCTGCCTGCACGCTTCTGAACAATGCCATATTGTTATGAGGGTGCTAATGATGAGTATCAGGCTAGAAACTAATCATCAGGTTGTTTGATCTTATTCCAGGGATATTAAAGAAAAAATTTATATTAAAAAGTGTAACATATTTTGAAATTTTAACTAGTTTTGAATATTTTTTTTTTTTTTTTTTTTTTAATATTTAATATTTTCTTATGCATTTTAGGCTAATAGTGGAAAAGACACAAATGGCTGTCAGTTCTTCATTACATGTGCAAAATGTGATTTTTTGGATGGGAAACATGTTGTGTTTGGTGAGTCATGTGATTAACTCTCTCTCTCTCTCTATATATATATACAGTCAAAAGTCTTTAATCCGGACCTCAAACCTACAAACCTTCTGCGCATGTGTGTAATACCTTTACGCATGCGCATAATACATTTATGCATGCGCGTTTAATGTATAACGGTCGGTATTAGCTAAGCTAAAATTATCTAATTATCTTTTTCAGTTAATGTTGCAGATTGTGTTGCTCCTTAATCTTCGAATTGGATCCGGCTTATTATTTTTTGCAGTCTGTTAGAGCAATTTTATAAAAGTAAGCTTGAACTTTCAATTATGTCAAAAAGAATTTCCGATTCTGGAGATCTACAAAGCGAAATGAATGTTTCGATGTCCATCAAACAAAAAGTGGAATTGCTGCAAAAAATGGATAAAGGCATATTCTTTGTTTCTCTAACCATTCCGAAATCTGTTTATCAATTTCTCGCTGCTCTGTGGGGGGGGGACGTCGCATCGCGCAATGAACTGTAAGTTGATCTGTCAGCACTATCCTTATCTTTACGGCAGATGTTTTTGTTTTATTCGGCTTATAATTCCTTACTAAATGTAGTATTTCATCTCGATGTACTCCATCTTTGATATGATTTAAATCAAATTCCTCTTCATTATAAATACATATCAAATAGTTTTCTGATTGCAATTTTCTAGTTTCGACTATGTGTAATGTATACTTTACGCATGCCTGCGTTGAAAGAAATGTTTAATAAAGTAAAATAAATATTAAGCTTTTTTTCTTTTTTGGTAAATTTTGATAGATCATAATTGTTCTTTATTTCATAAATTACGGTTTCATATTTTTAATTTTATAATTTCTGCATACCATCTTACCAAATTTAAACTCATGATCTATAATCCGGAATCACCGAAGTCCCGACGAGTCCGGATTAAAGACTTTTGACTGTATATATAATTCGTTTGAAATCTTTCTATGTAATGTTTTACAACAGTCTGAGTAAAACTTAAAAGAACTACTACAATACATTTATTATCTTGAGACATGATATGTTTTAGAGGAAATCATCATTAATTTACTCCCTCCAAGCTTCAGTTGAAATACTGTAATACAGTCAAAAGTCGTTAATTTGGACACCGATAATCTGGAATGATCTATAATCTGGACCTCAAAGTTAAAATCTTTCTGCGCATGCACCGCATTGACGCATGCGCATAGGCGTTTTACGCGTGCGCGCAAGACATTTACGACTGCGCATATGCGTCTGTGCGAGTGCAGAATACGTTTTCGCGTGCTCGTTTAATGTATAATGAACGGTATAAGCTAAAATTATCTAATTATCTATTTCAGTTAATGTTGATGATTGCGTTGTTCCTTAATCTTCGAATTGGATCCGGCTTATTATTTTTTGCAGACTGTAAGAGCAATTTTATAAAAGTAAGCTTGAACTTTCGATTATGTCAAATAAAATTTCCGATGCTGGAGCTGCCAAAGGATCTAGAAAACGAAAGTATGTTTCGATGTCCATCAAACAAAAAACGAATTGCTACAAAAAATGGATAAAAGCATATCCTTCGTTTATCTAACCGTTCCGAAATCTGTTTATCAATTTCACGCTGCTCTGCGCGGGGGGGGAGGACATCGCAGCGCGCAATCAACTGGAAGTTGATCTGTCAACAGTATCATTATCTTCAGGTCAGATGTTTTTATTTTATTCGGCTTATAATTCCTTACTAAATGTAGTATTTAATCTCGATCTACTCCGTCTTTGATTTGATTTAAATCAAATTCCTCGTCATTATAAATATCACGAATACAAATCAAATAGTTTTGTGGTTGCAATTTTCTAATTTCGGCTATGCATAAGGTATGCTTTACACATGCGCGCGTTGAAAGAAATGTTTAATAAAGTAAACAAATAAATATTAAGCTTCTTTTTTGGTAAATTTTGATATAGATCATAATTGCTCATTATTTTATAAATTACGGTTTCATATTTTTAATTTTATAATTTCTGCATGCTATCTTACCAGATTTAAATTGATGATCTATAATCCGGAATCGCCGAAGTCCCGACAAGTCCGGATTAAAGACTTTTGACTGTATACTTCTTGAAAAAGGAGTAGATTAGCTTAGGGTAATAATCAACAAATTATCAATCAGGAGTGGCCAATATGTTATGGCTGTATATTTAATAATTTGTATGATAAATTTTTCCTTTTACGGTATTGTAACTACATAACTATATAACCAGTTCAAATCGTAAAGCGTAGGTAACTGCAGTGCAATTTTCAGGACACAGTTTTAACCTTGTCTTTTGTCTATGTTCATGATTTGGAACTTGGTGGTGGCATAAAACAAGTAAAAAAGAAGGTAGCCACAAAGCGTCTTTCCAGGAGAAAAGCATAAGCAAAAGTGTTGCAGCAATTCAGAGGAAGAAGTGATGGAGTCAGAAAGTTTCAGTTAAGAGTTTAAAAAGTTTTGGTGTACAATTATTTAAAGATTGGGCAAAAGTATCTGCATTAAGCATTATCTAGGATCGCATGATTAATTTCTATGACCCAGTTTATAAGCACTAATTTTAAGATGGAGAGAGGAAGTCTCCAAATTAAATGAAAAATAAAAGAGGTTATAGCCAATTAAAATTAGAAGTTTGCTTTCATATTGTTACAAAATGTCTAGGTGTGATAATATAGCTTGCCTATAAAGCAGGTTTAGGGTTGCCATAAAATGCCAAGGGAAGGCAAGGTGACCACATTTGACGATAAAATTGGTGATATGCCATAGATGGATAGAGAACCTTCTGGAATGAATTGTTACTGGTTTAGCCCAGCGTGTTCTCGAACACAAGCCAAAAGCTATATAAACCCTGCTGATACGCGGAGAATCAGTCAGTCCGTGTGGAGTCCATCGAGTTGATAGTCAGTCAGTGAGTGCCGAGTTGGTCGTCGAGGGCACTGAAAGAGTCTCTTATTGGATCGCGGTTAGTGCATCATCGAGAGAGTGGTTGAGGTCTGGGAACAACTGAACCGAGGAGTCGGGAGCTGTACTCTAGTATATCGTTGAGTGCATTGTGAGTTGTAGCCTGGAGAGTATCAAGAGTACGTGGAGTTCTGAGAACGACCAAGCAGAGTCGGGAGCTGTACTCTAGTGCTTTGCCATTAAGCTGTCTCCACCGTGATAGCCTGATAACCTGGAGGCTGTGTCGCTGATCGTGTCAGCGTGTTTATAGTAGTTCATCGACAACTGTAAAATTTTTGAATTGAAATTTTACCTTTATTGGGAAATCCCCCCCACACTTTCAATTTCAGAACATTGAATGTTTTTATAAATGACACATGTAAAGGTGAGAGTTTCTTTTTTTAATTTTCTCATGTTCTGTTATTAATCATTTATAATAACACTATAACTAATTATAACTGAATACTTTATGATAACAAATTTGTTTGTATACCTTAAGAATACTCAAAATGCTTAATTTGGTAACATTCTTTCACAAAATTAAAATATGTACTTTATTCAAGAACATAAAACTTCAGCTTATCTTTATTCAAGCTGAAAATATTATCTATTTCTGTTCAATCTAAATATTAAAATGCTTTCATGCAACATAATGCATCTTAAGAAAATAAATAAAATTTAGGTTATAAATAACTAGTTCTTAATTTAGTCTGCAAACCTCAAGCTTTGATTACACGACAGTATGACCTTAATATGAAATACATTGTTTTTTAACTTTTCTAAGAACAGAGTCCAAGCAAAATCATTTTATCTGTTTCAGATATAACTCAAAAATATAATTCCTGTTAGCATTTACTCAAGCACTCTAAAACTGATGTGTTCTTAAAAATAAATATCCTGATTCAAATTAATTTGAGTCAAAAACAAACTTCCTTATTTCATTCAATAATTTTTCTTCAAGACCGTGCACCGTGGTTGCAGACACCAATAACCTTATGTAATCAGTCAACTGCTGTTTATAAATGGTGTCAGAATGCACTGATAGATGCAGTTTCTGTTATAATTTTAAATTTTGCTAAGAAGTAAGAGAAACTTCACTATCTTTTTTTATGTTGAGAGGGACTGTTGAATAACTTATGATAGTGTCTTAGCCGGGGGGGGGCAATCTTGTGTTAGATGAAATACAGTTTATTTTGCCGGCACTTTACTTCTTGACATACATGTCACATAAGAAAGGAAAATAAGTAATTTGCTGCTTTTTCATACACAATTTCATAATTTGAGGCTGTAAAAGTGATTGATGGGCAAAATCGCTTAACTCTACCTACATGTTTGTACTGGAAATGAAGTAGAAACGTAATTAACTGAGTAGGCAAACATGCCAACAATAAGGTTTAATCTCACTAGTAAACCCTAGTGCCATCTAGTGAGGGAAAGAAGTACCTTAAACTAAATTCCTAACAACTACATTTTACTGGAAACAGAAAGCCAATGTTCATCCAAAGAAAAAAAAGGTATTTTTATCAAAGATCATTCAAAAATTATGTTCATGGCTCTAACAAGAGGAGCCAGTTACTGAATCACCATCTTTTAAATTGTCTGTTTTTACTATGAATAAAATAATAAAGAAAGATATATATCAAAAAATATATATATATATATGTATATAATGCTCCTTGTCTTTTTCTAAAACATGTGGGAAAGCACAAGATTAGATGTAAAATTATTTAACAAAATCACTAATTTTGTGAAAACTAGAAATTTATGATGATGATAATGAAACATTGCTATAAGTTGATTATTATAGCAAAGAATAATGAATTTGTTTTTAATGTAGCTGTTCTGCAAGGTGTTATATTCCATGTAGAATATTTACATTTGGTAATGAATAAACTGCATTTCATACACAAATTTAGTTTTGGTGCAATAGTCATTTCTTGCCTGAAAGCATCTGCCATTATGATGTACATGTATGGAAAGTTATTAAAACAGAATTTTCTTTTTGATTTCTAAAACTGTACTTTCCTTTTGAAAATGATTTCTAATTTTTTTTTTTTTTTTTTTTTTTTTTGTAATTCAAAATTTTTACACATATTCTAGAAGCATTATTTATTATTTTTAGGTCGGATATTAGATGGCCTTTTAGTTATGAGGAAAATTGAAAATGTGCCTACAGGACCTAACAATAAACCAAAAATACCTGTTATAATATCACAATGTGGAGAAATGTGATTTAAGTAACCTATATTATTGTACATTTTGTTAATAAATTTTTATTTTTTTGTAATTTGTTTCATGCTATCATTATTGAGTTATTACAATACAAATGTGGATGTCTGAATGTGGATGTGCATTATCCGGAATGATAAAATAGCCAGACCTTGAAACCACTAGCAATTAAAAAATTTTCTTTCCTATTGTGAATTTTAGGAATGGGGAAGAGCTCTATTATCTATACATATAATAGATATATATATATTATATATTATTATTACCTAGTAATATATCTTATTATCTATATATACAGGGTGGTTTAAAATTATATGTCAAAAATGTAAAGGCAGGTAGAGGGGACCTGAAGAAACAGATGTCGTATAGGAACGTGTGTGCAGTAATGCCGCATTAAAGTACTAGCATATAAAACAGTATGAATCATAGTTAACTGAGAAGACAAGTAAAGACAAAGGAAAAAATGTATTAACAGTTTACAATAAATGCTTGAAAGAGTGGCCACCAACAGCAATACAAGATTCACAGTGGCGGCGCATGGATTGGCATACAATAGAAAAGACATCAGGCATGTCGAGCACATATCCAACAGCAACAGACAAGTGGGTAATAAGATCTTCTGCAAATGTGGCAGGACTCCCATACATGAGGCCTTTAATATGATCCCAAAAGAAGAAATTCAAACAGGTTAAATCAGGAGAATGCAGTGGACAGGGAACTGGCCTTCCCATCCTATACAAAGCTGGCCATAGACTGTGTCTAGGTGATTCCTCATGTTCTGGTTGAAGGATCCCATGAAGCCACATTCGTCCGCGAAAAGCTGAACGAACATCGACCAAAATTTCAGGTAAGAACAACCTGTAGAATCGCTCCTTGTACATTCTTTGAGCAGTTAATTTATTTCCTTTTTGCAGCCCCATATATGAAATGCATATCGGCGAGCTCCACATTGGTGTAACAATGCATGCTGCTCAAGTTCCGTGCAGAAAATCAAGAATCCAGCTAGCTCATCACTTTTATCCACCGTACTCATCAGCACTTTCTACCAGTTCAATGCGACACTACAGCACACTTATTCCTATATGAAATCTGTTTTTATAGGTCTCATTTTATGGGCTGGTAAATTATGTAAAAATAGGTAAGACAATATTGAATGTCCTTTAAACCAAATAATTGTGCTTGGGTATTTACAGTTTCGCATATACTGCTAACCGCCTGATTTAGGAACTGTCAGCAGCCTAATAAAAGTTGCTGTTTTATTGGGAATATCCCTAAATCAATGTTATATTGTAATTAAACTTTAAACCTAATGAAATGCTATATTAAGGATGTTTTTTAATTCAACTTAAAAATTTACCTCTGTTATAAAATGCTTAAAATTTGTGGTAGGGTTTACCAATTATGTATTTTGTCATGTTTTAAAACTGGAGATGTTACAAATATTGCTCAAAACAAAGCTTTAACAGAGATATGATTCATTTTTAATTTTAACAGGAATACTGTCATTTGATGAATGTGTAAAAAATAGTCTTGCTTATGTAAAATGCCATTAGTTATTTTTTAATCCTCATTTGTTCAATAGTTGGTGAAATTTGTACCTCTTTTAATCCAAACAATCTTCTTTTTAGAAGCTAGATGACATTGTATTTGATATCTGTGTTCGTGAATTTTTTTACAGCTTAAGATTTAGAAATTTCAGTGAGTGAATGATAGTTTACAATGTAATAAATGCATATGAATCAGAATTAAGGAGTGGTTTAAATTGTGAAATTGAAAGAAAATATCAGATGGTTAAGTGTGATATACAGTTTAAAGAATATTAATTTTTTTAAAATATTATATGTCATGAAATCAAGGATAATCACTAAATTGAGGGTTTTTTCATATTAATAGTATATGTTTGTAACTAGACCAATTGAAAAATTATTAAATCAAGGCTATTGTTAAATCAGTGCTGAAATGTATTTATTAATTAAAATTACTGAACATTAAATATCTTAACTTTAAAGTCAGAAAGGTAAAATATGTTGCTGATATATAATGATGTTTGAATAATTTTATGCATAAAAACTATCATTACAGTAAAAATATGATAATCTGATATACCTTTCATTTCTGCCATAAGATGATACTATTAGCATTTCACTGGATCAGCTGGTGAAGTGTTGAATACTTTAGGGAAATTCAATAGAGAATATAATACTGGAGAAATAAAAATATTTAAAATCAACAGAAAATTTATATAAAGTAGAATCTATGAAGTAGGTTACATTAAAATTTTACTTCCTCCTCTAGCAAATATCATAATTTCAATGCAAAAATTTATTTAATAATAAATGTGACTCATTTTATAGGTTTATTGAATTACTATATGATTTTTTTTCATACCTGAATACATTCAATGGAAGAGGGGGGAGAATCATTTTGCATCACTATACAATTTTAATGCAATTATCTGGCATATTTAACAATCTGATATTATTAATGTTAGCATTAGAGACTGTAGTGTCCCAAAGTTCATGTTCTTGTAACAATGGCCCAACATGATGCTGTTGTAAGACTTGACTACTTACCTCACAAAGCATACACATTGTTTATAACTCTACGTCTTACAAGACCTTCTTGAAGCAAAAGGGACAGAGTATGAAACTGGCAGTGAACCCATACTATAATACCACATATGCCAAATGTAATCATTCTTGAATCAAAGATATGTTGAACCTCCTATATTAACTGCTTCATCTAAGTAGAAATGAGTCTCATTGAGCTATGGCAGTATTTCTTAAAGTGTGGGTCGTGACCCTAAATATTTGAGCGTTTCTTGAGCTGTGTATCACGAAAATTTAATTCAGGTATACATGAATTCAAAGAAACATTAGTTTTAGTTGCAATCCCTTCATTATCTTTAATATATTGTATTTTCTGTACAGCGCAATTAAAAATCGTAATACTAAGCAAATTGTGCTGTAAATTATATTTACAGATTCAAAAATCATAAATGCCTCATATTTCAGCATACAAGCTATTTTAGAATCAAAGTATTCCGCAAATGCACATTGTGAAATGTCCTGCACCACACAGGTAAGCCGAGAATAAGGTTATAGGTGCTGCGACTGTGTAATGATAATGTCTTTCCAGTATAGTTCACTTCTTCTGTTTCATCACAATAAATATGTAAATAGGAAGAAATATGCAATATTATATTTTACTGTTTAAATCAACGAAGGCTAGTTATTTGAATAACTATATGATACTGTGATATATTTTTTAGGCTAGGTTGAGCGCTTATTTGTATGCGCTATTATTAGCACTTTAGGGAAATCCCAGGAACCAGGCATACGAAATGCTAAGCAAAGATCCAAATTTAGAGAAATGCAAGAAGAAAAAATAAAATGAGGCCAGGCCTCGTGATTAAAATGAAGTTTTGTCAGTGAGAAACAGAATTTTTCCTCACAGAAATCGAAATTCTTCTAACAACTAGGATTGAAAATGGCGAGCAGATGGTGTATGCATTATGTCCTGAACCTAGTAGAAAGCTGGGAAAAGAAACTCAATCAGGAATGTGAGCGTTTATCAGGTGATGACTATGCCAAATTATGGAGCTGAAGAAGTCTGTCAGCAAAAATTATGAAACTAGAATGAATTAATTTGAACAAAGTGGAACTTTTTGTGATTTTACAGGTCAAGAAATATGTATTATGCCATTTTATTTATATTTTGGGGTAATATTTTTTACTCATAGATAAATGGTTGAATTTGAGTAACAAAGGTAATGCACGCAGTTAACAATACTACAGTCTTTTCAAGCAGAATCTAGTAATCATAAAGTGGCATCTAAGATGCAAAATGAATATATAATGAGATGTGAACAACCTCTTTATTTAATTTGGAATAACATTTTGGCTATGAAGAGCATGAAACATCAAAATTAAAAAAGCATCTTGAAATCAAGCATGCAACGACTTGTTCGTAAAGAATATTTCAAATGACTGTTAAAAACTTCAGATAAAGAACAATAATATTTTGTAAAATTTATGACTGTTAACGAAAAATATTTATTCCTGTCATAAAGTCTCATATTTGCTTTCTAAAAATAAAATGCTGTACACCATTGAAGAAGTTCTTGTGCTACCAACAATTCACTCATGCTGATTAGCACGCAGTGTATCAGTTTCAGAGATTTTCTAACAGGGACTTGCATAGCATGCCAGAATATACAATAGCAGAGTAAAGTTCTATCGTAGCAATATTTTGAGAGTACTTTAGTAAAATTGTTTTCTCCCTTCACGTGTCTATAGTGGCTGGCATATTCAGTAGATATATACAACAAATCAAATGAAGCAATTTTGCTATAGCCTGTGCCACCATATCCAAATAGAGTAAACAAATATCATAGCCACACGCACATACAGTAAGCTGTATGTATGAGTGTATAAAGTCAGCAGGTATGTCATATATAGAGGAAAAATATAAGAGTCACTATAGTAGCAGAAGCTATCAAGAATGAAAGTCAGTCAAAAACTTCCATGGCGAGCAATGGTTAAGGAAGAGGACACTAACAGAACGAAGAATACTGCCTAGCAAGCTGCTTACAGCCTGAATACAATAGAATTAAATGCAAGAAAGTACAACATGCATGCAAAAATACAAGATAATTATATAGGACATAAGCAATTTAAGAAATTTATCACTAGACTAAGAAAGGCCAAAATATACTATTCTTTTAATTATTTATGTATTACATTATTTATTCAGCATTGGACAAAACAACTGTGTCATATACCTTTATGAAGAAAGCTTCTATGAAGAATTGTTATTTTGTTGTTTTTTTGGAAGAAAATACAAGAGGGGAAGACATATAGCTGACGAATTTGAACGCTTAGAGGAGAAAAATTGCATTGGGATATGCACAGATGGTGCAAAAGCGATGCCTAGCAAAATTATGAGTTTTAAATCATTTATTAAAGCTGCTTGTAATGATCATGTAACTTTTGCACACTGCTTAGTTCACTAAGAGGCCCTTGCAGCAAAAAAAAAAAAAAAAAAAAAAAAAAAAAAAAAAATTAGCAGCGCATTGAAGAATGGGCCTCAGAATTATAATCTATTAAAAAGGTGATCTTAACACCTTTTATTTTCAAATCTGTGAAGTTATGAACTCCGACTACAAAAACTTAGTAAGTAGTAACATGCGGTAGTAAGATGGATGTCAGGAGAGCAAAGTTTAAGATTATTGTTAATAGAAGACGAAATTATTGTATTTTTAAATGAACAAAAGTCTGTTGTTACTGTTCCTTTTCAAAATAATTTATGGCTATCAAAGCTGGGTCATTTGTCAGATATCTTCTAGAAACTAAACGATCTCAGTATGTTTATTCAAGTAAAAAATAGTAGTATATTTACTTCTGATGACAAAATTGAAGGTTTTGTTAAAAAGATCAACATTTGGAAAGGATGGAAGTTAATATATCCGATATGATTTCGACTAACAGTTTATATCAAATTAATAACGACTAAATACTTTATATCAAATTTAATTTAAAAATGTTATCTTGGATTCAAAATCATTTTTGATTGAACGTTAATGAAAGTAATCACCTGCCATAGAGGATCTAAGAGGAATTTCTTGAGCTATCGAGTGACTCAAAATTTGAGTTTACAAATTATTGACATAATTTTGGATCGAAACTAGAACTGCTTTTCCCACACTTTCGGAAATGGCATTAAATGTTCTGCCATAGCACCACATACTGAGGTGAATTGACTTTTTCAGTTTTAGCGTTTATTAAACCCAATTTTTTTCAACTCTGAAACTTCAGATATTGCACTGGGCTTTAATTTGTTATGCAATGAAAAAACAAGAACAACCGTCTCATTAAAACGTGATTTTCTCTCATTAATAATTGTGAACCTGAAACAAATCTTGGAACTACTGTTTTTCATAGGTATAATTTTTACTAAAGAAATAAGGTATATATGTGAAGATATTTATTTTTTTAGCTTTCTTTTATATTTAATATCTGGGTTACGAAAAAATTTCCATGATGAAAAAAAATCATAAATAAAAAAAAAAAATTAAGAAGTATATGGCATCTTTGATGCTCACGGCTTATCCGTTTTCGTGTAAGCAAAACAAAGTCAAGGATTTTAAGTGGATTATTTGAATTTTATATTTACAGATATTTAAAATTGTCTTTTAAATCTTATTGGTTGATCAAGAATAGCCAGTTCTAATTCTAGTATTTATTTAACAATCTGAATCACGGGTGAGCTACTGCACTAGCATTTTCTTTAAATAACATCTGCTGTAATTGGTCATAATTTTCTTCCTAGTTAAATGCTAAAATTATTGATTGGTTTATTTATTTGACTGGTCGTGGGCATATGCTTTCAACAGCAAAAATATTTCAAATGAAGCAAAAATTCATGTTTTGGAATTTTAAAATTTAAAGAAATCAGTTTTGTTACTGTAAATTATTACGAGAAATCTTGTAAAAATTAAGAGACCTAACGTTTTATATGTTCTTTCAGTCCCTATCCTGAAATTTAGTTAATTTTGTATTGTTATAAAAAATAAAACACAAGTTGTTTGACTCCCGCACGACAAAAATTGACCGAGGTATTTAATTTCAAAATTTGCGGTTGTTGCCGTCATAGTAGAATTTACTAAATTAGAATAATTCGAGGCTGGATTTTTCCTCTTAAATGCCACATACTGATAAGTCTTTTGCTAGTGTCTGTAATTTATAAATTTGTTACATTTGGTATGCTAAAACTATTTTCACACCAAAATCTTATACTATTTATACCTAAAATCGTCTTGTAATCTTTTAGCATGAGAAACCCTCTCTAAACTAATATTTTATTTTTAATTATATACACATGCAAACATTTTACTCTTTAATTTGTGTGCGTACAAAATATCTTTGTAAACTTTTATTCTGCAAACTTTTATAAACTTTAATAAAGGCAGGGCAAGGACTTTTCTGGACACGATGTATAAGAAAATAATGCACCTCTTTAGCAAATGATATGATACCGAGCATGATTAATGACTAAACTATATACCTTTGTAACCTGGTTCTAGTTATATAAATTTGTAACTTATATAACTTTTGTAATTTATTTACATTGAATACTGCATTATAAAAGAAAATGAAAATTTATGTAAGTTATGTTTTATAAATCTGGCAGTGCGACAAATTGGACGTCTAAAAAGAAAATACTCTTAAGCAAATTTTATGGGCACTTTTCTTTTACACTGCGTAAACACCAAAACATGCGGTGTGTCATTAAGTGTGTAAATATCTTAAATAACTACATGTTTGCTCTGCTTACTGAGATGTAAATAAATGTAAATGATAAAAATTGATCTTTTATAGAAAGGCCATGATGGCACTCATTGTTATCCTCTTGAGTTCCTGTTTACCGCACATGTCTTTCACATATTATTTTAACAGTTCTTTCTTCTGTAAACGGTGAAACATGCTACAACGATAACTTGAAGTCTTTCCACTAACGATATTTTCTTTTGCCACTAATAAAACGGCTCATTAAACTTCAAGAAATGGCACGGTTTAGGTACTTTTCGGTTGAGCAGAATGTTTTTCCTTTCTATTTTTTCTCCTTGTAAAAAGAACTATTTTTTTTTTACGATGACAGGGCCCGTCCATCGGAAAGTATGAACGAGTCGTAAAAGATGGTTATCTTTGTCTTGAGACGCCTGCACTTCACAACTCAGCTAAACATAGCTGCAAATTCTCTTTTAAATCGTCTTTCAGGAAATTCTAAAAACTCTTTAATTCAAATAGTATGTTTTTCGAAAAAAGGCCATCCGGAATCTGTTTAGAAAAACTGGAGAAATTTTGAAAGTGACAATATTTCCAGAGATGTGTGGTTTGTTGCTTATACAGGACCACTTAAAAAAGTTAATGACTGTTATTTTTGGAGATATTTTGCATTGATATTAAGTAACTGATGATTTATTTAAGGTATTTTCCCCGCCTTCTTAGCATGCTTTCGTGGTGTACTGGTCAGCACGCTCGACGTGTATTCGAGAGGTTCGTGGTTCGAGTCCCGGCGAGGGCATCGCTCATTTTTCACGTGTCCTGGTTTCGAAATAACCTAATGTCTATATAGTGGCGCCCGAACTAAAAAGTGATGAATGTTTATTCTTCACCACCAGGATTTGGCGATTGGGTCACTTAAATCGTAGTCGTCGTTTAAAAGGGGGCGGAATAAGGCATTTCTCCCGCCTTTTTATCATGCCTTCGTGGTCAGCACTCTCGACGCGTATTCGAGAGGTCAGTTGTTCGCGTACCGGCGAGAGCATTGCTCATTTTTCATCTCTTCTGCTTCCAAAATTACCTAATGGCTCTACAAAGTCATCACCGGGTAATGTTGCTAAGCTTTAAACATCAGAGTTATTTTTTTTACGGAATATCAGTCTTAGCTAAGGTTTCTGAATATTTTATCACTTACCTTATTTTCTCAACAACTAGACTGAAAATGTGAAGAATTTAACACTACTTAAAAAATCAGTGAAGAACATGTATTAGCTTTAACGAAATTATAAAGTAATGTATCCCCCCCCAAGCACAATATCTTATAGAATTTTAGAGTATATATATGCATAAAAAGAACTGATTTTTATGAGTTTCAGAAAAGTTTTAAAATATTCTGCTAAAAGAATATATTAATATAGAAAAGCAAAAATTTGGTTTTCATTTTGGGCTATATAATTAAAAAATTTTCTATTTTAAAAGAACATCGCTCCAATCGGAGATTCTCGAAAATTTTTGGCTGTTGTCTCCTTCAAGGAATCCATGGCATCTTATAGAACCTACCATTTTCCGAATTCATGGCATTTTATGAATTTTGCCATTGTGTAACTGATAAAAGTCTCTATAAATCATCATTAATTATGCTTAACCTAATAAAATATATAAAATAGCGATTTATTATGATAAATTAAACAAACTAATCTTTTTCTGGCATGATTTCTGAAAAGAATGTGGTTGATCTTCTTTGATAAAAGTTGTACTATTTGGTTCTAGATTAACGAACTTCAGTCTTAAAATACTACACATTTTCTTTGTCTCAGAGGGTTCGTTTGTTTTGTTAAAACAAATTTGCTTAACTGGAACGTTTTCTAACAGCTTAACGAGTTCGGGCTTAACAATGCCATAAGAAGAGCGATGTTACCAAATAAATAAGTTAGTTGTAGGAATTTATATTTATTTTAACTAATAATTTAAAGTTTTATTTTAAACTTTCCTATAAGCCTTCATCCCCCTAATTGTCAATGCCAGAATAGATAAATGCTGTAGCGCGCGTAAACGAATGCAGATTTTCTGCTTTGAAGGAAGTACAGTGGTACCTCGACATACGAGTTTAATTCGTTCCGTAACCTTGCTCGTATGTCAAATTGCTCGTATCTCAAAGCAATTTTTCCTATTGAAATTAATTGAAATGCCATTAATCCGTTCCACCTCCCAAAACACCACCTCACTTGTTTTTGAATAAGAAAAATGTATTTACAAGAAAAAGCATTTATTTATAAATAACAAATACATATTCTATAAAAACATAGTTGGGCAAGTTTCGTTGAACAACTCCGATGCACGACCAATTGCAACTTTTTCGAGATGATTTTTATCCACAAACTCTACAACTTTCTCCCACATTCCCAAGATCTCTTTTATATCCCTTGTAGGAATAACCTCCTTCTCTGGCTCCTCTTGAAAACTAATTTTTCGTTGAACCACCGTATGCTGCTGCGAATTTAGATCGTGTAACTCCTCGGTTGTCAGCTTCTGAGACTGTTCCTCGACGAGTTCGTTCACATCTCTCTCATCCACCTCCAGACCCATGGATTTTCCCAGAGAAACAATCTCCTCTACCACTGACACTTCGGGCTCCAATCCTTCGAAGGCCCTTTCAGCTACAGCCTCAGGCACAGCTTCTTCCATGCAGAGGTTAAAGTCCTCGTTGTAACACCTAACCAGGCCTGATCAATAATTCTTAGGCATATCACCATGTTAAAGTGGTCCTTCCAGAACTCGTATCTCAAATCTTGCTCTCATCTCAAAGCAAAATATCGCTCGCTCGGCGGCTCGTATCTCAAAACACTTGTATATTAGGCCGCTCGTATATCGAGGTACCACTGTAGTTAAAAGCCGAGTTTCAGTAAAAAGAAAGGGACAGTGCTCTAGCCGTGGTCTCTGCCGTCAGTACGTTTGCTTATTGCTGGTAGAAGTGGCTTAATTGCATTTATCTGCTGCCACTAGCTTCGAAGAGGGGTTGAGTTACGGAACCTCGCTAAGCTCTGTAGCCTAGGTCTATCGCTTGTTAATATCTTCAAATTTTAGTTTAATTGCGTGATTTTCAGTTACCTTCCAAGCAGAGGCGAAATTTGTTAGCGTCGAGTTGACGCGTTGTAAATTTTCAAAAGGTTTAATAAAGGATATTTTAACCCTTCTCTTGTGAAGTTTTCTGCTACTCCAGTTTCAAATAGAAGTTCACCCACCTGGACTCTACAAAGTAAACAATAAAAATGTCATATATACACATATGAATTATTTATTCATTTTTTAAAACTGATTTGCAGTTGGTTACTTTAAATTGACAATCACAAATGCTATTGTCTTATTCGAAATTTGAGCCTATGGAAAACCGTCACATTGCTCTTTGTGGAATACATGAAGTTATAATGCGTAGTATCAGTATCTGTAGCAACAATTTACAAAGAGTTAATATGCAAAAACTGCCTGAAATATAAATTGAACATTTCTTTAAATAGCTCTTTAAAAGTTTTTGTTTATAACTATAAAGAAAATCGTTCAGTGAACCTCCTCTATAAGACGATTATCCTCGATTCTAGACGATTCTGACCATTTGTGGAAATGGTAATCTCAGAAAGGGGATGTGCAATACCGTTGTTTATTTATACTTTATGTAAACAGAAAGACTGTCTTAGGGAAATGATCATCTCGACACAAGTAACTGTATTTTTAAAAAAGGAGCAAGTGCAAAATTCATACCTGCCTATATTATATTAAATAACTTCTCATTTATTATTCAGAAGAATCTTCATTTGTAAGGAACAGATTGTAATTTTCATTTAGAAATTGTTCTAACATTCATAAATACGAAATAGATTCCTTAAAAGTATTATAAGGTATTTTCTCCCTCCTTTCTACATGCCTTTGTGGTGTAAAGGTAGCACACTAGGCGCGTATTCGAGAGGTCCAATTTCGAATACCGGGGAGGGCACTGCACATATTTCATGTACTCCTGCTTCAAAATAACCTAATGACTCTACAGTGGCGCCCGAACTAAAAGGTGATGAATGATGATTTTTCACCACCAGGATTTAGCGATTGGGTCCCCTAATTCTCAGTCGCCCTTTAAAAGGAGGGAGTGTATAAGGTATTTTCTTCCTCCTTTCTGCATGCCTTCGTGGTGTAAACACACTCGGCACGTATTCGAGAGGTCCAAGTTCGAGTCCCAGTGAGGGCATTGCTCAGTTTTCATGTCTCCTGCTTCAAAATTACCTAATGACTCTAGAGTATTTCATAATTATGTTCATCTTGGAGTAAATATGCAAAATGTGTATATAAATAGATCTTAAATCTTTTTTATAGATTAAAATAAATAAATGACAGTGTTATGTGGAACTGAAATTCAGTTTTTTATTATGCTCATCTAAAGATTGCTTAGAATTTTTCCGTATAAAGATGTCTGGAAAAGCTTATGTGGAACGTCAGTGGTAATTTATGACTCATGAAGCCCAGACGCACTTTACTTGGAATGTAAAGAATACTCTCCTTAGCATCCAGAAATGCTTGCGGTTACGAATAAGAAGAGGCTTTTGCTAATCGCAACTCACTCTTCGACCGCTTTCTTATCATCGTCATCATTTATCCTGGTAACAACGGTAGGAAAAAAGAGAAGACCTGGCAGCTTTATTCCAGAAGGGGTTCTCTTTTTATTTTTAAATATCAGCTGTCTGAAGCAAGCTTCTGTAGCAAGGATCAAAGATGGTTTAGTTATGTAGTTCTCCGATTAATTATAGATCTTTATTATAATAATTTATGTAAAGGAATTCATTTCAGTTTTCAGGCTCGGAATAAATAGATCAGCAAACAAAAGAATGTGTGGGCGATCTGCATAAAGTATGGCATTAAAAGATTTCTTTCATGCAATTTTTCTCATTATATATATAAAATGTTTACAGAATAACACACATAATTTTTTGTCCTGTTTCTCTAAACTAGATCAAATTTAAATAAATATTTAATTAAAAAATTATTTCAGTTATTTTCTTTTAGTTTTGGCATATAGTCCTGAAATTTTTATTGCTATTTTCTCCCCTTGTAATCATAGTTCAGTCAAAACAAATTTTTCTGTCTTTCTTTTAACTGAATGACAGATCTTGAGCAGATTTTTGACAAAGCTCTTATAAAAGTTATCTTAAAAATATTTAATTACACACAATTACGCAACAGTATTATTTCTATAGGTTCAATGTTTAACGATACGGCTCAATTAATTAGCTATTAAAATTTTTATATCGCCTCTGACAATGACTTTCGCTTCTTATATGTTTTTAAGAAAATTCTTTAGTGTGATTAACGATTTAGTATGATTTCTTAAGTATTATTTTTAGTATGATTTTTCTTATTTATTATGATTTCTGTTGTATGATTCGTTAGTATGATTAACGAAAATATTTTAAAAGTCTTCATGTTTCGTACAAATAAAATAAATGTGCAGAATGCTCTTTAATTTTTTTCAAATTTTAAAATAAATGTTGTCAATTATTAAATTTAATAAATTAGAGAATTTTTTTCTACAAGGGACTAATTCTGCAACATATTTAAATAATCTTTCCAACTTCAGTACGAGTTTAAGTTACTGTTGCTAATATTCTTGTAATTAGCACGTTTTGCAAATGTTTCATATTCCTTTTTTTTTTTCGTAATTTTTACATCAGATACAATTTCTTAAAGCACATCAAAGTAAAAAGTTTAATAATATACTATTGAACAGTAACAGCAGTTTCTAAAGTGAATATTTTTTTTTTTATAATTTGGGTATTTTTGTACTTTGTTGTAATTTTGATAAATCAATAAACATTTTAATTTTAAAAATGAAGTAAAGTTCTAATTTTATAAGTCTATGACGGATTTTTTTCATATGAACTGTGATTTTCTTTGTTTCCTTAAATTTTTTACAAGGCCTTTTGAGAAATGTAAATGCAACATATATATACATATTAATAAATAATATGAAAACTGCTGATCAAGAGGCACCCATTTTATTAACAAATCTGTAGCCACTCAAAAACATAAGATTGCTAAGAAATATACTGGTTCATTCTGTTGCAAAGATAAAAATGTACTGTTATAATTTAAAAGATATATTAAAGATACCACGTGGCTGACGACGCTTGACGCCACTATTTATCTCTTTATCTTTCCTCCGTAACAAGAGGGGGAAATTATAGTGAAGAATTTAAGCAATAAATTTTATTTGATATGATATAAGTAACTTATCAAATACAGCAGATATGTCAAACTCAGTCTCTCAGATGGGTCAAAAAATAGTCATCAGCGTACAATAGTGCTTGCCCCAAGAAAATAAAAAAGCCATTTTCCTAATGTCTTTAATAACTGAATGTATATATTAGTTTTTTTTTTTTTTTTGTCTATAGGGACTTCCGAGTCCCGAAGGACTATTACTTTCGTTTTGGCAATTTGCGTCGGACTCCTATACATGTCCGTTTCACTTTTCAAACTGTTGCCACAAAATGTTAGAGTCCTGCATTATATTTGAAGAAATTAAGTAATGAAAAATCTGCATAAATGTATGTATATTTCTCGCACTGTGATAAAATAACGGTACCTGGAGCCATCGAATTTTGAATGACGTAATCCTCCTACGAATATGGGTATGTGGAAGACCAAATTTGGAATTTGTTTTATTATCGATTTCATATTTTGTAAAACTTTAACTAATTATTGAGTAAAAAACTCAACGATTTAAAAGCAAGCAATAGCAACACTCTACGGAGGGAAAAAAGGCCTCTTTTATCTCCAGCGCGCGGAACTGTGTATCGGAAATTCTAAAGATATGCTCATTTTAAAATTGTTTTGCGACATTGCTATTGAACTGAATTTTATGGTTTAAGTGCAAAGAACATGATATTTAGTAAATAAAGGCAACACACAAAACGTTAAAAAAAAACGCCCCTTTGGACGTAATTTAAAATCTGAAACTTTTCAGATTTTTTATTTATTTATTTTTAAGAATCTAAGAAGAATAAAGAAATCCACATTGTAAATGGATATTTATTTCTTTCCCGATACTTTTTACCTTTTCCCTGAAACCACTTTCGGATGTCTGTCGACATGCTGCTTTTCAGAGCAGCGATCTGATGAACGTCTGTTAATCTGAATCTCTATGGGACTTATTTATTCCACTTTCATTAGTGACAAAAACTGTGCATAATGATATGTATCACCGAACATGGAAATCGCATTCGATGTAAATTTGCGGCTTTTGGAACGCTGGTATGCAAGTATTCTTAAAATTCGACGATATACACTTGAATTTTAGCCGTACATTTGAGTCATACTAAATTGCCAATTATTTCATCTGCTTGCACTTTCTTAACATCAGTTTAAAAAGGAACAGAACACAGTGAGTGTTCATACTCAATAGATGTCATATCGTGGAACCTTTTCCTGAAATCAGTCTGCAGACATTGAAACTTCTCGGCATATGTTTTGTGCTAACTGTTTTCTCTCATTTTGTACTTGAATTGTCAAGTTTTCGATTTTATGATGAAATTCCAATTTTTTATTAATATGTTATAATTATATATTTTTGTTAATTTGTCGGTATGAGCTGAAGTCCTCGAGTTAGACAAGCCTGATGGATGTCTCAGAATTGATGGTCATAATTTTAAGGGGAGGGGATAAAAAATGGCACAACTGACAATTTTCGTAGTACATTGTGTGGTGAAATGTAAAATGTGAACGTGGAAACACAATAAGTATGAAGAACAGGGAAAAGTCGTTTTATTTAAGGATAAATAGCGTTTGATATTTATGATAATTGTTCAAGTGAAAGACCAACAATTACAATACAGGCATCACAAAGACAACGAATCTCGTTTACAATACCTAGGTTGACTCTCCCGGATTCGATTCTGGAGAATTTGTTGCCAGAATCGGCGTCGCTGCTGCAAAACGTACGTAACATACCAAGCATCTTCGAAATGCATACTAAATCACTTCTTCAACTCTGTGATGGAAGTACTGCAGTTGCTGGCAATGAATAATTCGTGCAACTATCAAGAATTATTTTTTGTAAATAGTCGTGATTAAACAACTGATTTAATTTCTCATTTTCCATGTTCTTGTTACTATGTTTCCGAGTTCAGTTGTTTCGATGTTCAGTTACTATGTTTCCGAGTTCACATTTCACGTTCCATGAAAAATACTTATTTTTGTTACATTGTATCACTTTTAAATTTGTGATTAAGAATTCTGGTACACCCTATTCACAAGGTCCGTCAGAAAAATGTGTACACTCTTTAACAGATGGTTTCTACGTATTGGTTTTAAAGTTGAATTCTTTCTAATCTTTACATTATGAAGCACAATGCTTACTCAACACATGTCGAAACTCTATCGCAGAAGACTGGTTAAGCTGGAGATCATTCATTAAGAAATTGAAGCTCTACATGTAAGAGTTTCCGCGGATACATTTAACAAACAACATTCGCTGATGTGCTATGAGTCTGGACGCTAATGGCCACCATTCTGACTTTTTTAGCAGTGTACTCTAGAGGCAAAGGTTCCGGAAGATTATATCAAACCTAATCTAATCAATGATACGTATTTATTGATTACATTAACTTATAATTAAGTTAGATACTAAAACATTATAAAGAAATTTCGTTCGTTGCAGTATGAGTAGATATTTCTGACATATCCTGTATATACACTCGTGAGCAAAATTAAGAGAATTTGCACATTATTTCGAATTTTAGAAAAACTAATGGAGGTATTTTAATGAAATTTGGTATGAATATATATTTATAACAGAGAAAGAAATGTACCATCCAAAAGCAACTTTATGTACGCATGATTATCATTAAAGCTCATGGTGAAGGGTGTTATAATCCACGATTATAATCCATGATGTGATATCGAACTGAAAATGAGTCTTAATTTGAGGTATACCAGACACACAGCCAGACTGCATACTAGACAGAAGGCAGCTGAGGAGTCCCTATGACAGTCGATTCCACTCCTGCAGTAAAGCAGTTTTCATCTCCGGAACGATTCTCGAAGTTGATATTGAATTTGCTTTCCAAGAGCGTCCCACACATGCTCTATGGGGTAAAGATCAGGAAATCACGCTGGCCAATCCATGCGATGAATATGCTCACTTCAAAGTAACTGTCGACCAGCTGAGTCCTATCTGCTCGAGCGCTGTTTAACAAGAATCCAGGGCCCTGGAAAGTAAAGGGAAACACATGGCTCTAAGTTTTCCTGCTACTATGTACCTCATAGTAGCCAGGAAGCCTTTGTCAGATGCATGCTGCGGCGTATGGCGGTCTGCCCAAACCATTATACCTCCACCACCATAATGGTCCTTTTCCTTGACGAGGGTAGGATGGTATCATGTTCCAGGCTCTCTCCAAATACAAATACGCCCAGAATCAGTGTCCAAGCTGAATCTCGACTCATCTCTTAAAAAGCAGTGTGCTCCACTGGTCTAAAGCGCATGTTGTCTGCACCATGCTAAATGCTCTCTCTTATGCGCTGCAATGAGGTGGAGCCCAAACAGAGGGTGTTTTGGCATACAGCTCTATCTCTTGAAGTCTTAGGCCATGAAACTCGGGTTCCAGTGGCAATATACAATTCACGCGAGATCTGTGAAGCTGTAGCAGTCCTGTGTCTGCGTGAAAAAAGTGCCACATGAAGATCCTCATTCGTCATTATGGATTTTGATCAACCTTGTTCAGGTCATGGATCCAGTGGCCTGATATTTTTATCAAAAATCGCAGACGACACTGGATATTATATTGAGCTCTGTAGCAACCTGCGTTTGTGATTGGCCTGCCTCCAATCTGCCCACAATTTTCCATCTTATGCCGTCATCCATACGTTCGTGGTTACTCATTTTATTTGATACCTTATAAAAGTTACCCAACTCTAGCGAGAAACACGGTGAAATTCGTGATGGAGTACGAGTACACAAATCGCCGAACACCCCTCGTACGCTTATATCCCTCCCCCTCCACAATCATACCTCCACACACACACGCATGTACGCTTACGTATTAGTCTCTAAATATTTGCATTATTCTTCGGCGGCAAAATTAGTACATTTGGTTCAATACTTTTGCTAAATATAGCCATAATTCCCAAATTATCTTATTTTTGCACAGGAGTGTACATAGTTTGTATTCAAGAATATACTGTGACGTAACGGATAATACCCAAATTACTGTGCATCTGCTAAAGGAAAATGATTCTCCCTTCAAAATCAATTCCCCTTTGGCAAATGAAATAATTTAGTTCTGAATTTTACATTTTGTTTCTGCTGTAAATTGTTTTTAACTTTTGTTTCATTTATATAATTTTTTAATGTATTATACATACGTTCAGGTAAACTTGAATAGCATTTTTAATGGCTACTATTCATCAGCGCAATTAGACTTATATTTCACACTTCCAAATTAGTTGATGTGCATATTAATTTAATTTACTTTTACTGTAACTTAAGTACAGTGATATTGAAATACTATTCCTATGAGATAATTAAATTCTAATATTAAAAATTTATATCTGTATCTAATAATGAATTTAACAAATATTCTCTATTCGTATAAAGTTCGTGTAAAGCAAAAATAAAATTAAATTTAAAATTTAATTAAGAAATTTTAATTGCAAAGAAATAAAAGTAATTATTATAGCTGCGAACTAATTAAAATTTTAAACAGTTATAATTTTAAATAAAGTTAAACTTTTTTTTAGTTAAGCGTAAAAATATTTAAAAGGAAACTAAACTACTTGAAATAAGTACATATGAAAAAAACGTTTTTGGAAAAAATGAAAAGAGTGAAATTAAACAAGTTAATTGGCGCTAAAAGCTGCTAAGTACTAACAAAATTGTTTCACAAGAAAATAGTAAAGTTAAATTAAATTTAAATAATTCTCTTTCGCCATTGCTGCAAGGAATATATCTAATAATGTATATACAGAGATAGATAGACAGATAGTTATAGTACATTACGCATGTGCAAAGATGAAGGGCAGTAAAGGTAATAACTAATATTGACATTGAAGATCTTTAACGGGATAATTTTAGTTTTTTAACCAAAACACTTTTTTTTTTCGAGAGTCATTTTAACTAAGATAACATGAGTTATTTAAGTAAATAAAAGAAGTATATTCATAGTCTCATCAAATTCATGAAGAAAAAAATTATGTACGCGTTATTTCATAAACATTTTTTATGTCATTTAATTCAGAGGCATTTCCACCGTCATTTCGGTTGCAGAATTAAGCAGAATCACTAGTCATTTATGCTTCTCATAACAACGAATTGGCTTTGCTTTTAATAATTCTTCTAGTTTCGTTTTTTTCCCTTTTTTTAACGTTAGAAATGTCTTCAATGACATTATGTTCATCTACCAAGCCATTTATCATATATTTGAGCTAGCAAGTGTTGTAAACTGTAATAGACATGAAATCGTTATCTTCTACATGGCCTGGTGAATGGACAGTTTGTAAAATGTTGCCTTTATACGCAAATAAAATTCTTAATTTATCTTTCAAATTATAACTGTGCTATTTAACAAACTTAGTAATTTAAAAGCAATAAATTAGCTTCTAAATAATTTAAATCTTTATTTCATTTTTAATGACATATCTAACTAAGGTACTCAAAACGCATTTAATTTAAAATATATCCAGTTGATAATTATGAATGTTTGAATTATTCCTGCAATTAATAAAATACGCTTCTGACGTTATGCATTACATCAGAACAGAATATCTGTTTTTAGCTCAAAAGGCGTTCCCCGAGAAGAGCTATTAATTTTGATTTGGCATTTTGCGTTGAAAACATTAAATGTCCGTTTCACTTTTCAAATTGTTGCCACCATATATTATCGCCAGTCTTATATTTAAAGAAATTAAAAATCTGCATAAATGTATACACATTTCTCACAGTTTCTCACATTGTGATAGAACGACGGTACTTGGAGCCATCAGATTTTGAATAACATATGCTTCCACCCGAATATAGCCCAAATTTGGAATTTGTTTTATTATCGATTTCAAATTTTGTAAAACTTTAACGAATTTTTGATTAACAAACTCAATGATTTCAAAGCAAGCAATGGCAGGCAGCATTGGATTAAAAAAAAAAAATTCCAGCGCGTGAGACTGTCTATTGGAAATTTTAAAGTTAGGCTGTTTTTAAATATTTTCAGCCAAAGGATCATTAGCCCAAATGCTCTCCAAACGTGTATATATATATATATATATATATATATATATATATATATATATATATAAAGAGGCCCTTTGGACGTAATATAAAATCTAAAAGCTTTAATTTTTTTTATTTCAAATATTTAAAGTAGGTTAAACTATTTTTTATTCATAATACAGCCTACGATAATGCACAGATATTTATTTTAATTTGTCATTGTTTAAAACAAACTTATTTCCTTTAATGATTATAGATTAAAAGAAGCTTTTACTGATGCTCAGTAATCAACTTTAGCCGACAATTCTCAACATTGAACGAAGCATTAACATCCTGGATGTCATCGCATGTTATGTAATTAAGTAATTATATGGAAATTTTTTTTTTCTGCAGAAATCCTACGAAGTAATTTCTACCCATGATTGCTCTTGATTGTAGGTAACAAAATATTCACTTTTCGGAATGCTTGTTGCCCTCAAGGATCTGCGAAAGAAATTAAATGCTATTAAGTGCAGTTAACGCGCTCGAATCAAATTGTCATTTGATAATTCCAGTACACTTCTAAGAGTTTACAAGTCACGTTTATTACTCTTCTGAAGGGCATTCTTTACAATTACATAAAGCTTCAACAGAACTGAAACTTTCCTTTAGATCCAAAATGTGCCACAAGAAGCATACTCAGGAAAACTCAGTTTTGTTTCCTTTTTAACAGATTTTCGACTATTTTAATGTTTTTTCATAAATGATTTAAATTATAAAAAGTACCAATATTTCAAATGTTGTTTTGTTGCGGTATTTAAATTTCTATAGAGACAAAAAAAATTTTTGATTGAAAGTATTGTTACGAAAGTAAATAAGTTTAGTGAAATTATATGTAAATTGTAGTATTTCTTGTATGGTTGACGATGGTTTTGGGAACTAATTTTTGAGCCAAATTTAGCGGAAAATTTCCAAAAATCGTCAAATGTGGGGACATTTTGGTCCGATATCTATGTAACTGTAACTGTATCCGGCTCTATGTAATTGTAACTGTGTATGCCTTCCAGCAATTTTGAAAAACCGAAAATACTGATAATTTCTTGGTTGACGGTAAAAATTACTGTATAAGACCCAAGAGAAGGTCAGGTTTCAGTTTTCTTAGTTACCGGTTAAAAGTTTCATCAAGCTCTCTCGCTACGAGAAATTCTTCAGGTACTTTTCATCATCAGGCCCACTGTGGAATAAATTCGGGTTAATTCGGGAATAAATTCGGGAATAAATTCGGGATAGTACTGCTACTGCAGTAGAAATCCTGCATAAATACTTTAGTATCAACGTAAGTTTTCAGTTTAGTTCACAGTTCACTGTTTGGCTCAGTGTATGAGAGATCGCTGTACAAGCTTACGCATTTGAGGCATTTCGCATTGCCTTGTGTTTAACGTTCTTAGTAGTTTGAAGAGAACACAGAGAATACAGCTGATTACAAAAATGCTAAACAATGAGGTTTTGAAAGCTCAATCAGTATGTAAACTATATCCAAAAATAACTGAATATACAAGGAGCGTAATGAAAGGATAAGCAACTGGACTTTTAAAAATTCTAACATAATATGTCATTTTATATGTCAAAAGTTATAAAATTCAAGGGCATCTAGCTATGTTTTCGATTGCTTTCTTTGATTTTTTTTAAATATTACAAATCTTTAAACGTAAGCTGTCAATTCGTTGTAAACTCTAAAATCAGCAAACACGTATAGATGTAAATATATTCATACATGATAAGACATTTGTTTTTCTTTCTTTGTATATCATATCACAGTTTTATACCGATTATTTTCTGAGGAATATTCACCAATTATTCATCTCTTTTCGTTACATATTGCATTACCCTATAATTTCATTGATTTCATTGTGTTAATTCTGATGCTGGAGAAAAATGTTTGCAGAATCCTGTTAATCATTTCTATGTCTCATTGAAACAGCTTAAATTATTTTACAGTTAGAATGTGTCATTATTTCGATAATTTTAGTTATATATGAACTCTTAAATTCCTATTACAGATTTGGCAACGAACTTATCTACTTAAGAGACCAGTTCACCGATTCCAGCCAGGCTGGGTGCAATTCCAAATGGAAGTAATTCGGCAAAAAACCGGCATAAAAGTTTACAAACATTTAAATTAAAAAGAATATGTCGAAAGACTGTTTTTAGCTGTTAAGATAATAAATATATTGCGAAATACGCTAAAGTAAAGTAAAACACACATTCTTAAAATTTACATAATAAATATTTATTAAAGTGCTGAAATTCTATGCAATAGTGATACATATTTACAATGCTCCCGAACAAGTGTACTCATAATTTAAATCATGCAGTATAATCAAAGCATAATGATTATTATTCATAAGGATAACTATCATAGCATTAAAGTAAAAAATCTTGCTTATACGAAATATAAGAAATTTCAACAAATACATTAGTTTTATTGTAATAATCAGCTGTGCAACGTATCTTACAGCAACATATTAAAATCATTCGTTAATGTAACAATAGTCACACTCCTCGAAAAACAATAGAAGCCACTAGCAGATTAAGAATAAACCGGTAACTAATTACCATACAAGAATCTACTATTATAAAAGTAGGTAATTAAATGTAAATAGTTACATTTATAACAAGGGATGATGCAATTTTAGCATGGTTATGTAAAATATATTTTTTTTGGCAAGTAAATTAAAGACAATAGTATGAAGACATATTTCTTATCTATTATTTTTATACCAAATTAATGATTAAAAAAGGAATATTGGTGAATTAAACGGTTAGCAGACTGACTGATATAGTTTATTTCTTGGGTTCTTTCAAACAAAGCCAAACTATAAGAGGAGTTTACGACAGGTTTATTACCTTTGTTAAATTTGGGAACACTTAATACTGAGAAAATTATTCATAAAAAATTATATCTGCAGGTTTTTAAATTATGAGGTAATTTTTCTAGATCCAGTATGATTTATTAGAATTTTCTTACATAAATATTTTGTTGTTTTATAACTGCTACATTAATGATCGATTTTGAAAATTGAGGCATTATGAATAGAAATGATTAAATTTATAAAATATTAAAAAATAGAATAAAACAGTAGTAAATGATACATTTGTATAGCACGCTTCTTATTATTATTGTTATAATATGAATATAAAATTTATTAAAATAACACTAGTTTTCATAAATATATAATGAAAAATATTTCATATAAAATTTTATATATTTAAAGTATATTGAAAAAAGAAACATTAATAAATTATATTTTAAAACACTAAAATCAAGAAATAACATTAGTGCTCGTAAAACAGACAGATAATCAAATTTTGTAAATATTTCAGGGCTCGGCTATTTATGTTTCCTGGTATTATTATGTAGCATTCCTTTGTGTTAATTAACCAGTTATTTTATATTTTGGATCTCTATCGTCACTTCTCCCGTTTCCCTGCCAGAATGCAAATTAGTTTGCAAGTATTTAGTTTAGTTCGCGTATATTAGGTTAGGGTTTTAGATAGCAAGACACAGCCTGTTCTCCCTCTCGAGGACACATTACCAGGTTGTTAGAAACGATAAGATTGTAGTCTTCAGCCTTGCATTATAATTGCCGATAGCTGAATATCCACGGCGGTTAAGTTTTGAGCCAACTTCACGCTAATTGATTTGTGTAGCTTTCGGTTACTAGCTTATTTGAATTCAAATTTTACATTTGAATTTGCTGTTAGTTTAAGTTATCTCACCATAAGTGCTGGCTGAGACTGTAAGCCCCAAGAGTGCCTTCTGTTCTTAGTTTAAATAAAAAGGTCTTTTACACCCTTCTCAAATTTCAGTTAATTCAGACTTAGCGATAATTCGCTGCCAGTCTATTGAAGTTTAGTTACAGTTTATGATTGCAAAGAAGGTTTCTAAACTTTATAATTATATTACCTATCCATTATTATATTATTTATTTATTACTTTATTTTTGGATGACAAGTTTGAGATAATTTAATACTGACATTGTTCCTTTACTTTTATAAATAGTAGCGATGAAAAGCATATTATCTATAATTCATAAGAAGATAACCCCCATTAAGATAAATTAGATTTATATAACAGCTATACAATTCGTGAGTATCTAATAAGGAAAAAAAAATTCTAAATTAGGGGAATTTTAATTTGATATACTACTTTATTTAACAGCATTTTTGTGCCGCTTCCATTGTTCTTATATATTTTAAAATTGCAGTCGAATATAAAAGTCGAATATGTTATTTTTATATTTGGGACACACACTTATATTTATTTTTATATTAGAGACTTTTACTTGTTTTGCAACATAATTGCCACTTTGGCTTCATTATGAATATGGGCCTATATTATGAAGAATTGTATCAAAGAAATCATAAATTCGTTCATCGAGGGAAGATAAACATTCAAGCGCTGATTTCCTTTTGATTTTTGAAGATATTAGATGAAGTCATGGGATGAAGGACTTCCAGCTGACTTGAAGTCAGTCATTTTCCTTTCCAGCCCTCTAGAACAGAAAATGGTAAGCGTCTTTGATATCTTCGATTAAGCCTGTTGTCTCAAACACCTTCCAAAAAGTTTCACAACAAAAGTTTTAGCAAGAATTTATCATTTGGTACCAGAATCGATTGATAGGCTCTTAAGAGGGGGATCTTTACTTATTTTTTTATTTTTTTTCCACCACTATTCTCTTCGCAACGAATTGTGGTCCTGACAGAAATTCTTGATTGATGAATTGGTGAAGATTGCTGTTCCAAACCCCAAACCCCCTTTCGCGGTTATAAATCACATGGGGACATTCGTCCAGTCGAACAAACTGTCTCAAGTTGTTGTCTCGAGCTGAAACTGATGATGCGATGGAGTCCCATATAATACCCAAGATGAAGGAAAGGGGAAAAATAACAAAAAAGAGAACTTTTAACAGAAACAATGCGAGCTTTTCTTCACTTGAATGTAGCAAAGTTCGCACGCAATAGATGATAGGAACAGGGATAATTTATTTTGGGAGAATCAGAAGAAAACTTTACCGGGAAAAGGAGTTCAGAATTTGATTTTTCCCCCTCTTTAGAGAAGCAAAGTTCTTTTGATAAAAGAAGCCAGCTCTTAAAAGGGATAGAAAATTTACCTCGAGAAGAAATATTTTAATCAAAGTTATAAGATGGCGACTGAATTGAGAAATTAAAAATAACGCCACAATTTTCCTTCGATCATAAATGACCAAAATATTGAGAGAGAGAGAGATTTCTTTGAAATGCCTTCCTATCCCAAAGTTAGAGATTTTGTTTTCCCCTTCTTCATTCAAAGATTTTGATTTAACTAGTTTAGGCTCTAAGATTATACGTCACTGAAAATGATATCATTTACCACGAGTATGACATGACTTAACCTTCTCATATTTGACATCAAAAATTATCTTACACTCTACATCTGATTTTAAATTCAGACTTAAATCTATAGTTTTGAATTGCAGGATATAATTCAGAGTTAGTTTAAATATCAAATTAACATTTTTGATTTCAGTTATAATTTTTAAGTAATTTTTATCACAGTTATAATGTTGTTTCACAATATGCCATCTACTTGATATCCAAATTTAAGGTTTCATTTCAAATGCATTTAATTCCATAATTTGAAAATCTAAATCTACTTTCATAAATAGCTCGTAACATTTTTTCGGTATAGAGTAGTTTTCATACGATTAGGCGGAAAAATACAGCTATACTTTAGCAAAATATTTTTGCCTTATAATTAGCTTTAAGAAATAAATCCGAAGCATAGATCTCACACTAAAATTTCGAATAGTTACATTTTATTTGTTTCTTATAAATATTACTGATCTTTTTGAACGACATTTTGTAAGAAATTGTAATGTAAGCTGGAATAAAATAAACAGCAGAACATTAATTTAATTCACTTCTCTCCCAGAATTTATTTAAAAACTGACTGAGTGAAAATCAACTTTTTTTTATTACAGAAATTCAGAAACTAATAACTGTAAATACAGATTTCATAAATCTTATGTAAATTTCTAAATAAAGTTTAGCATAAAGTAGTTTGCTGTTTCACAATTTTTATAACCAAGAAATATGAGTCCAACTGGATGAAAAATAGTCATAAAAAAAGAAACAAATTAAACTAAATCATACCTCAAAAACTTTATTTTAATACAAATATATGTAAATATAAGGGACTTTATAGATATGCCCATTCTGTTATTTTAATGCAAATTAATGGTTTATTTTAATTATTATTCTTGTACATTCGTATTCTTTAAGGAAACTTTAAATGTGCCTAATTCGTTATAGATGAATTTCAGATAACGAATAACTTAAACTTTTCTAAAAATATCACAAAGTGAGAAATACAATGCTGTTTAGAGTTCGAGTTAAAATTTAAACATTTTAATAAGGGTTCTAGCTTTACAAATGAAGAAGTATACATTTATTAGACTCTAAATTTGCTCTTTTAAAAAATTAATTTCCCAAAACAGCCAGTGTAAATTAACCGCAATATCATTATTTATTACCTGAAAACAATAACATTATATTTTCCTTTAAAATGCCTAACAATAGCTACGTAAATGCAAGTGTAAAAAACCTGACGTAAAATATGAAAATTTGGCAGTCAAAGTTGTACTTATGCATTTAAGATTAACAATGCAACAAACAAATATAATACACATTTTGGCTGATTTAACTGAAAAACCTCCTACGGCGCCATTTTTGCCTTTTATTTTTTCTCAAGTCCAATTCGGTGAGCGTAATGTTTATAATATAGTCTGTTTATGCCCTATCTATAAGTTTCTTAATGAATCTATAAACAGTAATTAAATTCAACCTCTTTTTTGCAGTCTCTACATTTGACGTAGCAGCACCAATAGAACTTGCAGTCGCATCTTTCAGTCACATTCTCTGACCGGCTAGTATAACCGCGACCACAACAAAGCAGATCGCAGCCATCAATTGCTCGTGAAGTCTTGTTGCACTGGCGCCCGTGGGTGCCCGGTGTCTCGATCTGCGAATCCTGCTCGCAGAAGTCCGGAGATGAGTCCAGGTAAACCAAGTCCGTGTCGGAGTGGTATTTGAAGTAAGCATTCAAAGGTACGAGTTGGCTGCGCTTGCCGGATCGTCGTGGCTGTACTTCTGTAGCGCTGTCAAACTTTTCCTTAAGAATGGTTCCCACAAGACGGAACTTGGGCAGTGCTCTCCAACAAGTCTTTGTTTCACAGGAACCGGAAACTCCATGGCATTTGCATTCTACCCTCATGTTGTACTCGATCACCTGAAATATAAGCATAATTTTTAAATTCTTAAATAATGCGTGTATTCTGCATTTTTCTTTAAAAGTTGAGAGATTAATTTATAAACTAACACGAACAACTAAACTAAATTATTCTATAAATTTCATCTTGTTGCAGTATAAAGTTTTGTTACAGAATTATAAGCAGAAAACTTCACAAAACACTTCGGTCCATCACACAAATTTGGTAAAACAAGCTGATAAAATAGCGCTGCAAAAAATCACCCAAACAGAAGGCATCTGGCCGCTCTGAGCCAGGTATATTTATTTAATCTTTATCTCAGAGATAGGCAGTTACTTTACTCTTGACGTTGTAGAGCTATTAGGTTATTTGGAAGCAAGAGTCATGAAAAATGAAAACCTTATATACTCCCCCTTTTAAAAGGCGACTGGGGTTTTAGGGGACCCAATCGCCAAATCCTGGGTGTGGAGGATCATCATCCACCAACATTAAGTTTGAGCGTCATTTGTAAAGCAATTAGGTTAGTTGGAAAAAAGAGTCATGAAAAATGAGCAACGCTTTCGCCGGGAATCGAACCGCAGACCTCTGGGATACGCGCCCAGCGTGCAGACCACTACACCAAGAACGCACGCTAAGAAGGCGGGAGGAAAACCTTATAACGCATTTATTTACTTTATTTACTCAAGATACTATTAAATGCTGGATCTCATGCTGAGATAATGTATTCGCAAAATACGTAAATTATTTATAGGAAGGGAAATTTCCGTATTAATTTTCCGAATTTTAGTTAAATCTCTATATTTGGACCGACATATTTCGAATATAAGAGGAAGAAATTACTCAAAGACATCAAATTTTCCCAAGAATTCTTACAAAACTGCTTGAAAGGAAACGATAGACTACTGCCTGGAGTTAGTCTTAATTTTTAGCACGAAATTCTATTGTGAGAGAGTTGTGGGATTTAGGATTATCATATAGCTTTAGATATCTTAATTCATCCAAATCAGATATCATCAAATATCTTATTCAATCCAAGACTCTTAATCTACATAATTTAAAACTGTTCAATTTTTCTCACTATATTTATTTCACTCATTTTCTTGATAGTATTTAACTTAATTTCATACTTGAATTTCGGTCACATTTATAACTAATTTTTTATAATAAAATATTATGTTGAAATCGATAATTTATTCAGCTTCATCAAACAGTTTGAGAAACTTATATTAGTAAACATTAATTTTTGACATCAAAGTATATTTTACAAATCATACACAGCCTCTAAGAAGGAGGTATGATGCTGTTGTAGTGTAGCCCCGTGATCGAGTGTACAGCTCAGAACAGCCTCAAGAATAAGTATAGATAGATATTCGAACAAAAGGAATGATCGAATGATTTTATTGCCCCTTTTTGGGACATTTAGTAGGATGGAATCCGAAGGGCTCCTACCCGTTTTTCGGGCTGCTCAACAAGCGTAATGGTTAGCGATGTTGACTGCCGTACCGTTAAGCACGAACTTGAATCCCGGAGAAGGCATGGATGCTTGTAAGGGTGTCTATGCAGCAAACAAGCAACTAAACTATACGGTGAGCCGAAAGTCATCTCCAGAGGTTGCTGGGAGGGGAACAACAGATTTCTTCAGTCCACATAGTATAAATAACAAAGTCGCTCGCTCACATCTTCTCTGAGATTCAAACTCGAAATCGCTCTGCAGCAAGTTTAAAAAAAAAAAAAAAAAAAAAAATGTAAGCTGTTCAGCACATCATGATTTTTAATCATTTAACATCAACAGTAAAACAACAGCGAGCTTACTGATTCCTATTTCTGATATTTTAATTTATGTGAAAACAGAACCTTTGCATCTTCATATAAATTAGAATGTATAGAATGTATGTATGATGTAGGATTTGTAAGACGGAAGCCTGCTCCGTGGCGTAGTTTCTTTCCTCTTTGATGTTTAAAAAAGAAGCAACAGCTCAAGGATCATAACAATATACGTACCTTTTAATAAAAAGTACATCTTTGAAAAAGAAGTTGCAATTAAATACAATTCTTCACTGAGATCTAACGTGGCAACCCCAATTCAAACGAAGAGAAATTCGCGGAGGTATTCCGTGATGAAGGTGGATGAATCTTTGAAGTGGGTTTGCGATGACAGGAATAATATATAGAGTCATATTTTTTTGCCTTTGTTTACAGAGAGAAAGATGTGGCATATTTGTTGGATGGGAAATTTATTTTATTTTCGACGTTCAAGTTGCTTAGCTTCCATTTTTCTCTTCCTTTCAGAGCCTGGGAAAAATTGAGTCGTAAAAAGCAACTAGTCGATTTTTTTTCAAGTGTTTTGGCAAAACATTAATCAATAAAACGGCGAACAGGCAAAAGCTGAAAATAAAATGTTAACGTAAAGACACAAATTCTACGGCTTTGTTTGTACATTTATTTGCAATGCATCTGTAGAGACATTAAATAAATTTTGAAACAAGAGATCGTGAAAAATGAGCAATGCCCTTGCCGGGACCCGAACTTCGGACCTCTCGAATACAAACCGAGCGTGATGACTATTACACCACGAAAACATGCTAAGAAGGCGGGAGAAATACCTAATATATCTTAATCATTAAATACTAATAGCGAAAATTATGTTAAAGTAAACATGTAAAAATCACTCTATTACTAATAATAATTAATATCTAATCGGGCCTGTGTTATATAGTACAGACCCTGAAATGGAATGCTTTATAAAGCAGAAAATTTTATGGAAATCCACTGACTCCCTCTAAAACAATAATTTCTGAATTTTTCATGCAAGCAGTCATCAAGAAGATAGATTTAACTTGAGTCTTATTTTACATTTATTTGAACTTGAGTCCTTTTGTTTAAGTACATATCCAAATCTTCCCTGTTTTTATGAATACACTCTAGTTCGGATTTAGCAATAAAAGGTATAATTTGTTTTCGTTCGTCAGGATGGAAACGAATTGTCATGTATCTGGCAGCGGTGAGCCAATCAGCTGCCTGGCAGAGCCCAGCAAGTGAGAGACGCCAGTTGCATGTTAGCCTCAGAGGAGGCAGGTGATAGATTAATTATGTTGTAGGAGCGAGGTAGTGCTCCGAGTTTGCTTTTATTCTTTAAATGTTAATTTTTTTTTTTTTTCATTATTCTTTGAAAGTTAATTTTTTTTTCATTATTCTTTGAAAGTTAATTTTTAATAAATGTTGGTGTCGTTTTCCTTATGGTGCCTTATTAATCCGCAATGTCATTACAGCACGCTCTCTTTCGAGAACCAGAGCTAACGAAGCCGACTGGATTTTGGAGAAAAGGTGAGAAATTTTTGTTGTAACTTTAAGGAAAATTTCTTCTAAATATGTTTAAAGGAGTAGTTAAAAGTAATTTGATTTCGGTGTTGAAGGAACTCGGTGAAGAAGCCGAATCTAGTTTAAAAGTTGTAGAATTAAAAGATAAGCTTTTAAGTTCTAAAGAATATTTGAAAGATAAAGATTTTGTTATTGAATTTCTTAATACTACGGTTGAAGAAAGGAAAAAGTCAGAAGAAATTGTGAAATTGCGTTTAATGCAAATTGAAAGTAGCAACGAATCTAGTAATAACGTAGAAAATACACTTTCATTAGATAAGCTTTTGAAAGCTGTACAGGCATTATCGATTTCTGTACCTAAAAAGGGTGAAGCATGGAACTTATTTTTTGATTCCATAGAAAGGGCTTTTAAGCATAAGAACGTAGCAAATGAGTTTAAATCTGAAATTTTACTTAAACTGATAGGTGATAAATCTTCTAATATTCTAGTATATATTAAAGATGATGATTTGAAAGATTATGAAAAAATTAAATCTTTAATTCTTAAGGAATATGAACCATCACCAATTATATGTTTAGAAAATTTTCGCCAAGCTCAAAGGTTGACGGGGGAAACTCATTTGCAGTTCGCCTCTCGTTTAAGATCATGTTGGATCCATTATTGTAAAAGTAGAAACGTCAATGATTTTGAGTCTTTAATTAACTTAATAATTTCTGACAAACTTTTTCAAACATTGGATAGTGATTTAGCGTGCCATGTTGCAGTTCGACAAGGTGAAAGTTGGCTACGTCCAGAAGAACTAGCGAAGGAATGCGACACTTATTTCATCGCAAAAGGTAAATCTTTTGATGACATAAGAGGTGAAAAACGCGCTAATTTTCGTGATTCATACAACAAAAACTCTAAATATATTCCACCAGCGCTAAGAAAAGATTTAGTGGTAAATGAACAGAAACATTCGTTTAAACCGCGAGAATGTTATGTGTGTAGTAGCAGTTTACATTTGGCTAAGGATTGCCGGAACAGACGAAATAAATTTGAGAGGTCCAATAAACAGAACGATAATTTCCCGGTCAAACCGAAAGTTAACACTTCAACTAAACCGAAGGACAATGCGGTTGTTACATATGTAAATTCTAAACATTTACAAAAACCCGAGTGTTCCGACGGAAAACTTAATTTTTATTCCTTGGAAAAGATTCCTATTTACATTGCAGGGAAGCAAGTAGAAGCTATAAAAGATTCAGGTACGGAAATACCAATTTTGAACACTACATTAATTCCTGATTTAAAAATAGAAAGTAAGGGTAAAATCATTTTAAGTTCCGCATTTGGCGACGTCATAGAGGCAACGTTAGCAACTATTCCCATTTATTACAAAAAACCAAACAGTTGTCTATATTCGCGCGTAGAAGCTCTTTTCGCGTTGACAAATAAGCTAAATGTCCAATGTTTAATTACACCAGATGTATGGGATCGCATATTTGAAGACGAGAATGAATCAACAGTCTTCCCCGAGACGAAACCGGAAACTCATAAACAAAAACAACTTGAGGTTGGCGCCGTTGAACTGTCAAATGTAAATCTTTTTTATAGCTCAGTTGCGAATCAGAATGATGAAAGACTAAACAGTTATTCGGAATCGAATAAATTTAAGGTCGATCAGAGAAACTGCCAAACGTTAATAAATTCTTTTAAGGACGCTGAAGTAGGGAAGAATAATTTCTTTTTACAGGACGAATTATTATTTCATAAAGAAAAAATTTGTGGGGAAAACATACAACAGTTAGTTTTGCCCGAGAATTATCGAAATAAAGTCCTTCAATTAGCTCATGATTCCATATTCGGAAATCATTTAGGTATGAGGAAAACTAAAGAAAGAATTAAGCTTTCATTTTATTGGCCGAACATATCCAAAGATGTAGAAAATTATTGTAGAACATGCGAAAGATGTCAATTAAAAAGTCCGGAAAGACAATCGGATAAAATTCCGATTACTCCTATTGTTCGCGCGCCATATCCCTTTCATACATTAAATATAGATATTATTGGTGAAATTTCACCTCCTTCAGGAAGGAAACATAAATATTGTTTGTGTTTAATAGATAATCATTCAAAATGGCCAGAAGTCATACCTTTAAAAAGTCTTTCTGCTAAAGCTACTTGTGAGGCTCTTTTAAGATATTTTTATGAGAACCGGTATTCCAGAAATAATTTATAGGGATCAAGGCACTAATTTTACCTCACAATTAACTCAAGAATTCGAAAAAAGGTTAGGAACTCATCCTCGGTTTTCGACACCTGGTTACCCAGCATCAAACGGCTCAGTGGAAAAATGGAATCGGGTATTTAAACAAATGTTACATCATGTAATTCGCACAGATCCTGTTAATTGGGACAAGCACATACCTTATTTACTTTTTGCGTATCGTGAAGTTCCAAATTGCACTACTGGTGTATCCATTTATGCTTATGTACGGTCGTGAAGCTAGAGGTCCCTTAGCTGTGTTAAAATCATCATGGTCCGGTGAAATACCATTACCTCTTAATCTGAGTAATTCAGCAGTTGATTATCTACAAGAATTAAAGATAAATTTAGAGAAAGCATCTGAGCTCGCTTCTTTATCTGCCGCGGAAAAACAAGAAGCTTATGCATATTATTTTAACCGTCGCAAAAGTTTGAAAGAATTTAAAAATGGTGATCTAATATATTTACTTATACCAGACTCTAGCAACAAGCTATATGCTAGGTGGACAGGTCCAGGTGAAATTGTTGAAAGAGTGAATCCTCATTCTTACAAAGTTAAATTACCCGATGGGAGTGTGAGGCATGTTCATGTGAACAAAATAAGAAAATTTTATGTTCGAGCACAAACTGTGGGAGTGATATTTGAAGATGATTCTGAGTTTGGGGAAATTCATACCACTCCAAATAAAGGAGATTGCGCAGTAACTAGAAGGAACATCGAGGTGGATATTAGTCATTTAGAGGATAGCAAACAAAAGGAATTACACGAGCTCTTACTCAAGCACATCGCGTTATTTTCTGGGGAGATCCAAAGAGCCAGAGTTGGTGAACATAGAATTCGGTTGTTACCTGGAGCTGAAAGAAAAAAGCCATACATCTATAAGATCCCAGAATCTTTGAAATCTGAAGTAGATAAACAGATCGAAGAATTGGAGAGCTTGGGTCTTATTGAGCCAAGTGAAGCTGAAATAGCATACCCAGTCGTATGTGTTGCCAAGAAAGATGGAAGTATGCGTTTATGTATTGATTTCAGGTTGTTGAATCAAGTAACCAAGCCTGTTGATTTTCCAATGGAGAATGTGACTGATCTAATCAATAAAATTGGACACGCGAATGTTATCACCTGTTTAGATGTCTTGAAAGGTTACTGGGAAATACCTTTAGAAGAAGAAAGTCGTGATTTAACATCATTCAAGACACATCGTTCCCAATATCGTTGGAAAGTGATGCCTTTTGGATTAAAAAATGCAGCTTCTACTTTTCAGCGAGTGATGAATGATGCCTTAAGAAAACATAGTGATTTTTGCAAAGCATATATTGATGATATTGCTATCTTTTCACCAGATTGGAATTCGCATCTCAAACATTTAGATGCTGTGCTAACTACATTAAGTGATCTCAGGTTTACGGTGAACGTGAAGAAATGTGTTTTTGCACGTTCGGAGATAAAGTATTTAGGACTTATAATAGGAGCTGGAAGACATCAACCTGATCCTGAAAAATTACATGCCATTGAAATTATAAAAAGTCCTAAAACAAAGACTGCTCTAAAGAGTGCATTAGGCTTATTCAACTATTATCGTGATTACATAAAGAATTATGCAGAAATAGCTCGCCCATTGACGGAGCTTACGAAAAAGAAAATTCCTGAGATAATTCCATGGACTGATGTTGAGGAATCAGCATTTAAAGAACTGAAACGTCGACTGTGTGAAGCACCAAAACTGTACACTCCAGAACCAGAAAAACCTTACACCATACAGTGTGATGCTAGTTCATATGGTGTTGGTGCTTGCTTGTCACAACGAGACAGCAAAGGCAGTTTGCATCCTATCAGCTTTGCCGGTCAAAAACTTTCGAAAACTCAGCAGAACTGGTCAACTATTGAACGCGAGGCTTATGCCGTTGTGTGGTCATTAAAAAAAGTTCGAGTGTTGGATGTTTGGATCGAATATCGAGCTGATCACAGACCATAATCCATTATTATATTTGTATAAGTCGGCACCGCATTCGGCCAAATTACAGAGGTGGGCAATGGCACTTCAGCGCTATAATATTCATATTTCTCATTGCCCTGGTGCACAATTAAAAAATGCAGATGGTCTTTCAAGACTAGTGGGTGAATGAAATAGGTGGGAACTAAGTATAAACTAATATGTTTTAAAACTTTGCATTAGTTACTTTTTTTTGTTCCGGAATTGTACGAGAGCTACTTTCCATCTGTTTTGAAAATCAAATTACTGGTTTCCACTTAATATTGCATTATAATAGTGTGTTTTGAAATAGTATTGCATATATGTTTTATTACAGAACTCCGGTATTGTATCAAGCCATCTGTTCATCTGTTGTGAGATGAATGTTTATTGCACTTATTTTAAAGTATGTTATTACATCATGTATACATGTTCATATATTTTGAATTAATTTGGTATGTGGAGTATACAATTTAAGTTTGTATTTGCTGGTTCAGTTTTCAGATTCTGCTTCGCTTTGGCGTAGCACAATCTTACCGGGGGGGTGTCATGTATCTGGCAGCGGTGAGACAATCAGCTGCCTGGCAGAGCCCAGCAAGTGAGAGACGCCAGTTGCATGTTAGCCTCAGAGAGGCAGGTGATAGATTAATTATGTTGTAGGAGCGAGGTAGTGCTCCGAGTTTGCCTTTATTCTTTAAATGTTAATTTTTTTTTCATTATTCTTTGAAAGTTAATTTTTTTTTTTCATTATTCTTTGAAAGTTAATTTTTAATAAATGTTTGTGTCGTTTTCCTTATGGTGCCTTATTAATCCGCAAGGTCATTACACGAATAAATGTAATACTAATTCAGAAGTCAAACAACAAAAATCAGCGTTAATTTACAAAATTTTCACAGGACTAGTTAGTCACAGGACAATAAATGTAATGTCAAATTAACCAGTTTTATGACTAATTTCTCTGATTTTATGATAAAATGTTATGAAAATTAGCGCTTTCATGTCATATGAAAGTTCTTAAACTCAATACTGTCAATTTTTAAATGAGAAAAGATTAATTTTGTAATTGCCTTCAGAACTGAAGGCAAAGAACTAAACTTGAGCGAAATATCAGAAACTACAGAAATTGTTCTGAAAGTAATGAAATCTGTTCACAAAAAATAAGACGTTTCAGCAGATCAAAAGTGGTACATTATTTCTATAAAGCACTATTTCATCTTCTAAGCCAAAAACAAGACGATGTACAAAAGCAAGATGAAGATTTAAAAGAAGTATAGCTGCATAGCACGGTGTTACTTCAAAGGATTTGAGGTTGAGATTACGACTAAACATGCCAAAGCGAAGGGATGCCTTCATGGAGGTCTTGTTAAAGGCTATTGGTTCTATTTATGTTACACATGGAAAAGATCTATGAAAGTCCTAAGTTCCAACCCATTAAACAGAACCTGATTTCACAGTATTACTGTCACTGAAATACCAATTTTCATCGATCTCACCTCTCAGTTCCAGACGGGTGAAAGATTTCAGCATCACAATTTATGCAACCTGCACTTTTCAAGTTGAAATTCGTGAATCATAAGGTAATGAAGAACTTCATATTAACAGAAAACAGACATGAGAACCCGATTTCGAAAAACGGAATGAGGTAAAAGATACGAAAATAACCTCTGCTGAGGCACGTGTAACTCTACATTGTTTAAAAATATACTTTATAAAGGCAGCAAAGCCCACATGACGACATTTCTTAAAGTAGAACGAAATGTTCAAGAGTAACCCATGTTTAAGAGAGATTTAGTTGTGAAACCATTTTGAAACACTTATATATAACATCGGAATTTCCAAACATCCATTTCATTCACAGAAATAATTAGAGAAGGCCTCGGCAACCTATGATCCGCGGGTCACCGAGTGGCCCATTTTATAATTTCAAGTGACCCACTTGCGTTCCAAAAATAAAGTATAATATATAAAAATAAGTTATAAAACGTAAATATGAAATTTCTAGAAGAATACTAAAAAAAAAAATAAGTTAAAAATAAAAAATAACATTTTTATTTGATTACGAAGTTGCAGTAACAAACATGGTTTTAAAAAAGTAAACATTGTAACATAATTTTAAGAAGAAATCGGTAAGTTTGGCAACGCTGATCTATAATTCCTTGAAAGACATCTGGCAATACTAATGTCTTCTGTTAGTTAACTCTCAGTTGTAGCACATGGTCAACAGCGAAAGAATAGTAAATTCAGTAGCGAAAAATTTTGCCATTTTGTCTGCATTCGGTTCAACTTACAGTTTGCGAGCAAATATTTCCACACATGTTACTTAATTTAAACAAGAACTGCAGCAGCTTAACTATCGAAAATTCAGATGCACGCATTCATCTTAAAACAACTAATTATGAGCCAGACTTAAATAAAATGAAGTCACAATTTCAGCATCAGGAAGCCATTGATATCGAAGAGAAAAATAAATTGATTCATTTACGTTTATTTTTATAATAATTAGAATTTTTCATTTTATGTTTAAAGCGTGTTGTAATTATTTTCTCAATAAAATTTATTTTAATTTTCACCAGGAAGGATTGTTTTAAACTGAAAATATCACTAACCCGAAACGTCATCTTAGTACACGCATTTTGATTGATTTTAACTCGCAGTCTAAAAAGGCTACCGACACCTGAATTGGAGTATCTAATGTATCTTTTTCTTTGATAGTTTAAACGTTCAAAGCTCTTCATTTTAGGCATAGAAAATAGGAGCATTTGTTCAGATAATAACGAGTCCACTGCAAGACAAACGAACTTAAACTGCCTTAAAGGCATTATCAGAACCTTCGAAAATATTTTCAAGTTTACAAAATTCGTGCATTTGATAAACGAAGCACTCACACTTAAAACATCTTTTCAGGTGTAAATGCTTTAATTTTTTATGAACGGCCAAAAATCCGCTCACGTAGAATTAGAATAACTTGAAGCTCGGATAATAATAATAATAATAATAATTAAAAAAAAACATTACCGATACTGGTGGGACTTACAGTAACAGGAAAACTCTTGAAAAATTATTTTGAGTAAATTAAATAGTAAGAACTGATTTCCACAGAAAGGTAATAGTGATGTTCAAAACAAGTTAAAGATACAGAGGTCCCAGATTTTACTTGGGTAAAGAAAGCTGTCTTTTTTAAAAACTAATGCTTGACCTAAAATGCAATTTTAATTTTACACAGTTTCAACGATACGCATGACAACGGCAATTTTCATATTTAATGTCCAATATAGAAAAAATTTAGAGCTTAAATTAATAATGGGTAACTAAATTACGAAATCATGTTATATTTTCAAATAATAAACCCAGTCTAATTATTATGAACTTTCATCAGACACCGCTTGGTTCAGACTTTAAAAATTAATGCAACTTAAACTAATTTTTCTGCTTTCTTTGCACATAAACAGTTTTTCATTTTATTCAATACTAAACCCATCAATTAAGAAAATTCTCTCAAATGAAGCAAAAGCAAGAGCTCAGTTGTGTTACTTGATGTTGAAGTTACAGAATCCTGTAGGCAAGGGTTTTATTTTTGATGCCTTTTCTTTAACAATGTTTCACTCCTTTCTTTTCTTTCCTTTTCTTTTTTTCCTTTTTAAATAATGTTTGATTACGTCTTTCATAAAAAAGGATCACTAAGACTTTTATCTTCAATTTTTATGCTAAGCAGAAAGTCTGAAGGCTGCTCATCGTAAATTTTCTACATCATCATAAGAAACTGCATTTAGTAAATTTCTACACAACTGTTCTTCGTTTGGAAGCACATACACAAGTCCGACTTTGGAAACGGCCAACTGGAAGAACATGGCCTGGTAAGCTAGAGTGACGTCACGGAAGGACTTTCTTTAGGTTTCCGTTACTTTGCTTTAGGTTTGAATATGCGCATTTCGTTATATGTTTAGATTCTTTTGTTTTGAATGATGCATAGTAATTAAATTTTCGGAGATTTACGAAAAAACGTATATAAAAGGTCGTTTATTCATGTATAGTTAAGACTAATAGCTTAATAGGTATTATTTTAAGAAATATTCATGAAATTTTCTATCCGATGTTTTACTATAGTTTGTACAATTATTTTTATACTGCATAGTAATGACATTTTAGGATTTGCTGAAAAACAAAGTTTTGAAGCAAATAAATAATTAAAGATTTCTATTTATTAACATAAATAAATCTTTACAATTTGATAGTTCTTACTTCCACTATATGCTAAAATAAAATTCTTAAATAAATACTCCGAAAAATATATTTACAAAATTTACTGTTGATTTCACTGATCTCAAATTTTGCAGGTTTATTTTTGCAGATGTGAAGGAACGGAAGGAATGAAAGGATTCCAAAATATAAATAATTAACTGAATAAAATATAAACACTATTTAACCAATTAAAAGACATAAAAGCGACTTTTTTATTATCTTATCACAATATAATTATTGTTGTTTTTAATTTTAAGAATAACTTGAATGAACGATCAGTAATATATCCAATGCTTTAAAACTATAAATACTTCAGAGCTTTTTAAAAGTATGCAAATGCATTTTTTATTCATTTCAGTTATTACCTAAAAAAAGAACAAGAGGTCAAAAGTCGCAGAAAAATTAAAATTTCCTAAAATCCTCTTGGCATTTGCCAAAATAAATTAAATAAAGCGTAATTTTGTGCTACATTACAGCAAGCAAGTTATTAGTAATGTAATGATATCTTTATAATTTGATAATAAAGAAGATATCATAAAAGACTGAACAAATGTTGCTTCAATACTTTCAAGATTCTTCGGAAAGCCAATTATTATTTTTCCTTTCTATGTCACTTTTTTCCACTCGAACCTCATCAATATATAAATTCACGAATTTTTTCATGTCCCAGTAATTTTTTAACTTTACCTTTTACATATTTGCAATTAGCTTCATTGTTTGTTGATACATCAAGTTTTAACAGGTGTAGGATTATTCAGAACTGGTCAATGTGTAAGGATCTTAAGTTTTACTAACGTTTATTTTATTTTAAATCTTTACTATCACTTCTTATTTTCTACTTCCGGCCAGAATTATAAGCGTGAGGGTTTTTATGCAAAGTTTGTCTGGCGAACGCCAAGTATTTAAGTGTGGCCTTTTTGCCAAGCGAAAGAGAGGAAGCAGTGAGTTCGAAGCAGGCCGCTTACCTTAGAAGTTACGCAGTTGCTATTTGCCTTCCAGGCCAGAGGTTTTAATCCTCTTAATAAATTAAACGTATTGTAGTGTTCACAGTCTCTGTGCTACATACGCTTCCTGTTATTATAAGGCCAATCTTCCACGTGTGTTATTCTAAAGTTAAATTAGAGTTTAGTTTTATTTTTTATACCTTTTACGTTAGACCCCGAGTGGAGGGTCATTGTATTCCGAAGTACGGAAGTCATTGTATATAAAGAAAAATAAAGGGTTTTGTATACCCTTCGTCTGTATCCTGTCTACTTACTACAATTAGTGAACATAGCTTTAGTAAGCTCTCTGTTCCTAGTCAGGTCATTGTATGTTTCCGAAGAAGGTTAGAAGAAACATTGAACCTGATAGTGGCGCCCGACGAAGAATAACCATGGCCGAATTTCAAGAAGAACCTGTGCTGCCTGCAGAAACTGCTCAGAATCCAGAAATGCCAGCTGCCGCCCTGGAAGGATTTGGGTACATCGTCCAGACCATGCGCGCTTCGATGAAACCAGAAGCAACGTTTAATGGAAACTCACCGGTAACCAGTTTTTTGGAAAAATTGGATGACCACTTCATGCTCTACCCCGTGCACGAGTTTCAAAAAGTTACCTTAGCTACCAGCGCTTTGAGGGGTCAAGCGCTTAACTGGTTCAAATGTATCGGCAGAAGTCTCTTGGGTCAAGCAGGAAGTCCCACCTATACTTATGAAAATTTCAAGACTGCCCTACTAAAAGCCTTCCCTGTTGTAAGGGATCGTGCGAAATTAGAAACGGAACTTTTTAGCATATATCAACAAAGAATCGAAAACCTGTCGAGCTTTATTTTAAGAAAAATTCACGTTTTCAAGCTCTTGTATGGAAACCGTCCGGATCCTGAAATAATTCAAGTAATTTTGCCGAGGTTACTACCCCAAGTGCAAGACTTTATTGAATTAAGAAATTCCACTACACTGGAAAAGTTATTTGAGCTAGCAATCCAGTTTGAAAGTAGAAGAACGGCGGACGTCGAAAGAAGACGCCAATATCAACAGCGAAACCAATTTGGTACGCCAAGACTACAACAAACTCAAGCATACGGCTACGGAGAAAACGCGAATCAGTGGGCAAGGAAACCCGAGCATTCAAAAACAGCCGGCGAACGTCGACAGTTCAATAGCAACCCAGGAATAAAATCTCAAGGCCAGGGGAAAAAGAAGGAAAGCACGGAAAGGAAAAATAATTTAAACTAAAACGGATTTCTGCTGACGAGAGGGTGCGGAAATCCGAAGGCCACGAAAACCCCTCTTCCTTCAAGTTAAATACAGTAATGGTGAAAAATTTGACTCTTCCGAAGATTGAAGTGTTGGTAAATAATATCCCGGCCACCGCACTCCTGGATACCGGCGCGCAGTGTTCCTGTGTGGCAGAAGTCTTTTTTAGAAAGTATTTTCGCAAATACCGCATATATAATGCGGATAATACGACAGTATTAGCGGCGCAAGGAAAAGAATGTAAGTGCGTAGGTAAAGCACCTTTATATATCCGTATCAAGGACGAACAAGTAAAGGTGATGTTTTTTATAGTAAAGAATTTGCAAGCACATTTAATCCTAGGAATAGACTTTCTTTCAGACGCACAAGCTACACTGGATTTTAATGAAGCGTCCCTTAGGCTGACAATGAAACCAGTGCGTGTAGAAAAGGTTGAACCGCCAAGGTTAAATCTTGACCACCTGCCTAATGACGAGCAAGATAGAATCCGACAAGTGGTAAGTGAATTTGCTTCCTTATTTAGTGATATTCCAGGATTTACTCAGGTTACTAACCATAGTATTGACACCGGAGATGCATTGCCGGTTCGTCAAAAACCATACCGGTATGATAAGAATAATGAAAAAATTATAGAATGGCATATTACCGATATGCTACGTAAAAAGATCATAACGCCCATCTCAAGTAGTTATGCTAGCTCGGTGGTTTTATGTAAGAAAAATAATGATTATCCTTTGGAGCATCCAAAAAGGTGGAGATTCGCTATTGATTACCGTAAATTAAATTCCATAACGAAATATCCGGTATATCCGTTACCGATCATAGAAGAAATTTTAAGGAACATAAAATCAACCAAATTTATGACGACTTTAGACTTAACGAATGGTTATTTTCAAATAGGGGTCAGGCCTGAGGACGTGCCTAAGACTGCTTTTATAACCAAGTCTGGCACTTATGCATTTTTGCGTATGCCGTTTGGCCTTTCTGGGGCCCCAGCAACATTTCAGCGATGCATGGACATTGTGTTAAGACCTGTTCTTGGAAAGTCCACATTTATCTATTTAGATGATATCATTATTACTAGTGATAATCTCGACCAACATATACAGGATTTAAGACAGGTGTTTTCTTTATTAAATGAGGCCGGTCTAAAAGTTAATGTCGAAAAGTGCAAATTTGCAGCCCCTGAATTAAAATATTTAGGTTACAAAATATCGCAAAAAGGGATCGAGACAGATGAATCAAAAATAATCGCTGTACAAAAGTATCCGACTCCAAACACGGCAAAGAAGCTCTCTTCTTTTCTAGGACTTTGTTCATATTATAGGTCCTTTATAAAAGATTTTGCGGCTATCGCTGAGCCATTGTTAAAATTAAAAAGGAAAAAGGCAAGATTCTCGTGGACGGCCGAAGCCAATAGTGCTTTCGAAAAATTAAAACAAGCATTAACGCAAGCCCCTGTGTTGAAATTTCGTGAAAAGGATGAAAATTTAGAAATTTCAGCGGATGCTTCGGATTATGCGGTAGGAGCGGTACTTTCGCAAAATCAGCAGCCCGTGGCATTTTTTAGCCGAACTTTAAATCAAACACAAAGAAACTATTCCGCGACCGAGAGAGAGGCACTTGCAGTTCTGTTAGCAGTGCAAAAGTTCCGAGTCTATTTTGGAAAGGCGCCGATAACAGTATATTCTGATCATGCGGCGGTAACTAGATTGTACTCAGGGAAAAATTTATCCCCAAGGTTAATAAGATGGGCACTCAAGCTGCAAGAATATAATCTGGTAATCAAGCATACCCCCGGAAAGGAAAATATCGTAGCAGATGCCCTATCACGAATTAAATTAGACGAACAGGGTAATACCGTAAAAGTTGCAATGCTTACAGCGTGTACAATAAATTCCCGAGAAACTGTAATAACCGAACTGGGTAAGGATCCTGAGTTTGGAAGTATTTATGAGTATTTGAAGGATCCTGAAAATTTTAGCCACCAAGATATTGTGGCGATAAGAAATAGGGCGGCCCATTACGAACTAATAGATGGTCTATTGTTTTATACAAAAACTACGAATTCCAACAACGAATTTCGACCTGTTATCCCAGCTAGTCTTAGATTAAATATCCTGCAAGAGCTCCATGACAGCCCTTTAGCTTCTCATGCTGGTATTCGAAAAACTATCCAACGCGTACGCGAGGCAGTCTACTTTCCTGAACTGCAAAAGTTAACAAGGGCGTATGTCCAGTCCTGCCCAACATGTCAAGCCGTTAATTATATTAATTTCCGCCCGGCCGGGTTTCTAAATAGTATTAAATCCGAATTTCCAAATGAAATAATTGGCATCGATTTATTGGGCCCTTTCCCAAAAAGTCAGTTAAATAAAAGTCGCTATCTCCTTGTTATGGTTGATCATTTTAGTAAATGGACCGAAATTGTTCCCTTAAAACGAGCCTCCGCGAAATTAGTTACTGATTCTATTTTAAATAAATATATTTTAAAATACGGGGCGCCCCTAAAAGTTATATCGGATAATGGTCCTCAATTTGTAAGTAATATATTTGAAGACATGTGCCAAAAACTGGGCATACGTCATTTAAAAATGGTCCCGTATCGGCCGCAATCAAATATAGCGGAACGGGTCAACAGAAATATAGTGAAAATTATCCGTAGTTATGTTAAAAATTTTCATAAAAGCTGGGATAACTATGTCAATGAATTTTCTTTCGCCCTTAGGACCGCAAAACATGATACAACGGGAAAAACTCCTGCTGAGTTATTTCTAGGCAGAAAGATTATAACACCGTTAGATAAATTATTTTATGTGCAACAAAGAGCCCCAGAATTTAAAATGGGTGATATAGAAAAACTAATAAAAGAAGCAAAAAAGAATACGGAAGTAGCACAAAGGAAACAGAAGTTATATTACGATCTGAAACGACGGGGAGTAACTTATAAAGTAGGGGATGAAGTACTAAAAATTAAGCATTCACTTTCTTCAGCACCAGAAGATAAAACTGCCAAATTTTTTCCACGATTTGAAGGACCATATGTTATAGAAAAAATAACTCACGCTGTTGTAGTGTTAAAGGCCAGAAATGGTGAAACTTGTTCCGCAAATATTGATCAAATTAAGCCCTACTTCGATCGTAATAAAATGCAAATCTTTTCAGATCTTTTGCAGGATCCGGCACGGCAGACACCGCAGGTACAAGTTCCAGAGGTGGGAAAACGACAAGTACAAGGGCAAGCCAATGAGAGACAGAAGCAAGTGAAAAGAAAATTGCCCCGCGGAAAAATTGAAGGTAAAAAGAAAAAGAAGCCGTTCCACCGTCCAGAAAACAGAGTTCACGAACACCCCCAGAATGAAGAAGGGAGAAGGACGACGTATGTGAAGAGGACCAGGAGAAAGGACGGCAACTATAACCCGGCTTTAAAACGGAGGATCGACTCATACGACAGAACTCTCCGCAGCAAAAGTCGCCGAACTGCGGAAGGGCCATCAGCGGCGGAGGAAAAAGTACAAGAAAAATTTGAACGGCCAACAACGAGGTCCAAGCAGGATCACGACAGAAGTTTCCCGGTTCCGCCAAGACCAGCTGCCTTCAAACGGCCAAGACCACAAGCAAAGGGGAAAAGGAAGGTGTTCAAGGGTGGCCGTACTGGTGAAAAACGGAAGCTTCCAGAGGAAAGCACTGAAGGGCGAGCCCGTACAAGAAGGAGGATAAATCAAACTACTATCTGCAGTACCTTTAAAGACTGGGCCCAGAAAAGGATGTCCGAATATTACAAAGATAAGTAAAATTTTATGTTACGTTGCAAACTTAAGTTAATCTTTCATTCTTACTGCAAGTGGCAGATTTCAAGAAGTTTTACCTCATGCGAGGTCTACCTTTATCGCCAAAAGGGCGAGAAATGAGTTGTGACCGATTTTCTTATTATGTTTTTCACTTACTCGCGCGTAAAACTAAAGTTGATGTATAATAGCGTTGTGTAAAGACTTAAATATTGTAAAAAGTTATTGTATAAATTTTATTTAAAACATTCTAGCAAGAAAGAAGTTTTAGTCTGAAAGACTTTTTGAAATGTAGTATTATTTCAATGTAGAAAGAATTGGCACTTGCTTTGAAAAGAATAGAAGTTAACAATGTACTACTAATGTATGTTTTCAAATGTGTAAAATTAACGGCATGTTGATATGTTCTTATATACATGTGTTCTGTTATTTTAAATGTTAAGAAATACCGTGATATGGTAAAAGTGAAAGTAATGTTAAAAATTTGTTATTCGTGTGACTGTAAAGACTAAATCATGGCGAATATATGTTAAAGGTTGAATGATGTAGTTAGGCTCTCTGACGCTACACTTTAGAGTTAGCCACTTTTAGAATAGTACCTCAGGGTTTAGAGTTGAAAGTAGGGTGTGTTAAGAGGTCTCGTTATGTTGAATTTTAACACGTTAGTGTTTTGATTGTAGGAGGAAGTGTTGAACACATAGAGATAAACACATTCGTGTTTGGTGTTCTTTTACAACACATGTCAGAGAGCAAGGGGAGAGATAATTAAAATAGTCATGAATGAAATAAGAATGTTAAGAGAAGTATATTCTATATGTTATTTGCAATGTCATTGTGTAACATTTCATTAAACTAGTTTTCCTTCCAGATCTCTGGAAGGAACCAGAATTGAATAAAGCTCCTGTTTAGATGCAGTACAGATGAAAAAAAAAAAAAAAAAAAAAGATTGTTGTAGATCCTGGGAGCTGCTATTGTAACAAATTTCTTTCTTTTAAATTTTCTAGTTTCTAACGAAGTTATGATTGTAAAAGGTTGGCCTCGCGTTATATTCTAGAGCTAAAAGTTTTCAACAAGGTCGTTTTAGACCTCAGTTTCAAACTAATTAACTCTGGCGGGAAGTATGTAAGGATCTTAAGTTTTACTAACGTTTATTTTATTTTAAATCTTTACTATCACTTCTTATTTTCTACTTCCGGCCAGAATTATAAGCGTGAAGGTTTTTATGCAAAGTTTGTCTGGCGAACGCCAAGTATTTAAGTGTGGCCTTTTTGCCAAGCGAAAGAGAGGAAGCAGTGAGTTCGAAGCAGGCCGCTTACCTTAGAAGTTACGCAGTTGCTATTTGCCTTCCAGGCCAGAGGTTTTAATCCTCTTAATAAATTAAACGTATTGTAGTGTTCACAGTCTCTGTGCTACATACGCTTCCTGTTATTATAAGGCCAATCTTCCACGTGTGTTATTCTAAAGTTAAATTAGAGTTTAGTTTTATTTTTTATACCTTTTTACGTTAGACCCCGAGTGGAGGGTCATTGTATATAAAGAAAAATAAAGGGTTTTGTATACCCTTCGTCTGTATCCTGTCTACTTACTACAATTAGTGAACATAGCTTTAGTAAGCTCTCTGTTCCTAGTCAGATCATTGTATGTTTCCGAAGAAGGTTAGAAGAAACATTGAACCTGATAAATGCATGGAAGGCACATTAGTTGACTGTCATAGAGGTTAAGCTAACTTCATGTATAACGCATTAGCAGCTAACTTCATGTAGAACGATTTGATATGACTTGATTTAGTTTATTATGGCAAACCGCAAGGGCTTTCTGTCTGAGGGATGCCTTCGCGGCTAAGACTTTTTAAAAGAAACTGGCTCGTATACACGTTATACATGGGTAAAATCACGAAAATGCCCTTGCAGCCAGCCCCTTCACCTGGATTCGAATCCAGGTCGGAACCACCATTGTTCAGCGATTGTGTGGCTGGTGGGATAATGTATAACGAATAAGCAAAGACCAGTAACTTCTAGCCATTTTACTTTACGCATCTTAATTTTTTCCAAAATAAACTGTTCTATTCCCCAAGTGATTTTTATTCAACTTATGCTTCCTAATTATACTGGTAAATCATAGTTCGATTTTAATGTGTTTCATTACTATTCTTTTGACATAACTATAAATGTTTTCAAATTCAATCCATAAAGTAAGTTTAGAATTTCCATTTAATATATTTTTAAATACTTCCACTTCAACAGCTTCTTGTCCAAGAAACACTGCTGTATTCATATGAAGTGATACATAGATGCATTTCCCAATTTTAGGCTGTAAATTAAAACTGAGCAATAAAATATAAATTTCCATCAGCAGATTTTATGTGAAATTAAATCTGAATCATCTGAAATGTTTAGTTTATTCCATAATTAGCAGCTTCACTGCCAGCCTTCGTCTGGCTTTTAAATGTACCGGAAAAATGGCTGAAGAGAACATCAAACGTTAAATTTAAAAACTGCGTAGAATTTTACTCTGCAAAACAACTTCATACAAAAATAGTTATTACGTAACAAAATTACAATGAAATAAGCATAATACAAATATTAATACAAATATACCTTAATACAAATATTAGTTATCCTAATAATTAAATTAACCAACTTCCCTTTGCAAAATCTTAACTCAAATGGTATAAAGGATGTTAAGAACTTTGTTTCCTAAAAAAATCACTCAAAACTTTTCAATATCTTAAAAACAGTGAAATGAGCAATAAATAACATAAAAGAATACAAAAAACAAAAAGTTTTGATAAGTAAAGTATAATTAATGATATTTTATCTTATATTTTCAAGAGAAAAAAATTACAATGAAATAAGCTATATCTCTTAATACAAATATTAAGTATCCTAATAAAAAAAATTAACCAACTTTCCGTTGAAGAAAAAAAAAAAAATCATGCAAAACTTTTCAATATCTTACAGACAGTGAGATAAGCGAAAACTAACATGACAGAAACTTTAAAAAAAAAAAAAAAAAAATCCGCGCACAATTTTACTCTGCAGAACAACTTTATCAAAAAAAATGTATTATATATATAAAAAAATCTGATGTGTACACCACATGACTTCCTTGTACGGAATATTAAATTATACGCATTTTTTCTTGCATTTTGTTTAAACTTATTGGATTTAATTATATCTATTTCGATGACAGCGCATAAACCACAACAGAATAAATGCATTCTTTAAAATTCACTCCATTTGTTTACCATAGCGACATTCTGGCGCTAGGTTCACTTAACAATATTATATTTCGTTCATGTTATAACTCAGAATGCACAAAATTTGTATCATTTAAAGAATTATCTAATCGTTTTCCACATGTTCTATTCAAGTACTATAATAAAGCTAGAACGATGTATAAAAGAAATTAAGCAAACAAAACAAAAAAGAAACAGTCTTTCACAGACGATTGAGTCTACATAAAAACTCTAAATATCTCTAGTAAAAATTACTAATTATTAAAAATTAAATTACTAATTATTAAAAATTAAGTAAATCTTAAACAATTTCCTCGAAAAAATTCCAGAAAGGATTAAGCATGATTTAAATCGCAATAATAAATGAAGGCGTTTATCTTTGTTGTTGCGAAGCTACGTTTCTCTAGATTGGCAACAAATTCACTACTCAGATATTTCAAATCTAAACAAGCAATGACCGCCATCAAAATAGGCTTAGAGGCACTTAAACAACTTTTAAATTGTTGATAATTCTAAAAATATTGCATACAGATTTACTAAAGGCATAAAAACCTTAACCGGAAGATAAAAACAACATACTTCAATCATTTTTAAAGAAAAAAAATGTACAATTTACACACATAATAAGAGTAAAGAAACTGAGATCACTGAGCCGGGTAACAGAGTGGATATATTTATAAATATATTTATATACGTTTGGCGCGGCCGATTGAAACCAAAATACGAGGTGCACATCTACATGTTATAGTAGTCCTATATACAAAATTTCAACGTTCTGAGGCTACTCGTTTTTGAGTTATGCGAGATACGTACGTACATACGTTCGTACAGACGCCACGAAAAATTCTCTTCAGAATTCATTTTAAAGCAGTTTTTTAGTTTTTTTGGAGGAAAAGAGTCTTTTATTCTGTCCTTACGTACAGATATCACGCAAAAACATCGTTAAATTGCATTCGAAAGCGGTCAAAGTGGATGTTTTCGTTGAAATATGCTACCTGAAGCTTTTCGCGATTACAATACTTCCTTTTTACTTCGTACAAGGCAGTAAAAATGACAATGAAATATGCCAATCTCTTAAAAACAGTGACATAAGAAATACGATGAAAAATTGTTGCCAAACCTATATTTCTAAAAGAATGAAACTATTCAAAATGATGCGATTTCATCAAAAATCTATCAACAACAATAAGAAAGGAAAATTGTTGCAAAAATGACATTTTTAAAGATGTGATATGTGAGAAGTGTACTCGGAAGCTTCATTTAATAATTTTTTTAAAAATACAAAATATTATCCTTTTTCCAAAATTCTTTTTGTATAAGCAGTCGCAAGGATGAAAGTTTAACGTGTCCAAAAATCAAAGAAAAATAAACTGTACCTTTTTAAAAATAAACTTTTTTAGAAAAAAATCCCGTTGAGAAGGTGTTAAGCTCACTTTGGTAAATTTCGTATTTAATCGATTTATTGAAACACGAAATTTATTTTAAGTTCGTAAAATAGCTAAGTGCCTACGTTTCATGACGATGTGAAAATGGAGTGTGTAGAGTAAAATCTCGCTTTCCTATAGCCCATCATGTCTCAAAATGACGCGATTTCGTCACAAATAAATAAATAAATTCTAATTCGAATTTCGAAAAAATCGCTTCTAGGTGCACTGGCTCTTGTCTAGATGCACCTATGTACCGAATTTCGTAGCCGTGGGTCTATTAGCTTACGCGCTGAGCGAACGAAAGACACACACACACACAAACTCTTTCATTGTATGTAGAGAGATGAAGAAGAAATATCCCCAAAAGGCGCAATTTTGTCTTTTTTCAAAAATTCATTAAAAATATGTTTATCCATATTGGCTCTTTTTTCCTCTGTGCTCATCCTCGGAGATGTCGGATTCTCAGATAAGTATTTTGGACTACCAGAAAAAATGCATGGGTAAGCATCGTTTATAATTTAGAGTGCCCTTTACAAACTTAAACAATAATGCCTTCATCTTTTGATAAATAATCGCACCGAATGCTATCATCTACTCAAAAATATTTCTCACATATAACGCTTACTCGGGATTTTTTTATCTAGAAATCCCGTTTTAAAGTATCTTTTGGAAACTTGAATACCTGTTTATATTCATTGGTTTTATCGTAATTCGATTTGCAGACTGGAACGCAACATTGTGCAGGCATGAAAGTAGACTTAATTCATTTTATTACTACATAGAAGTCGATAGCTATATTTATTAACAAATACTAAAGAAATAAGTAAACTTAACTATGAATGTGAACTTAAAAATCGAAACAGCATAACTACTTTACTTAACTTAAATATAGTAATAAAAAATACAAGAATAATGAAAAAACACAGTGCAATGTTAACGAACAGCACGCAAACTAACGTAAGAATTCTTCGCTTGCAGGGTCCACGAAGGGTGAAAGTTCAGACGCCTTTCGTGACGTCAAATCACGTGACTTTGAAGCTGACCAGACCATCTAAATTCACGAAGGTCACGCTTTGGATCATTCTTTTAAATTCCTCATTTTATGAAACATTAATTAAAAACAACTTCTTGTCCAAATCGATTTGGGAGAAACTGTTGGTACCCAGTGCCATATAAAAGTACAGCTCTTTGTGTGCTATTAGAAGTTACAGGCTCTAACTGTAAATTGTTGCTTGCACACCATAATGAATCTGCTCTGTCTACTCCAACTGGAGTTTTAACTATATATCAGAATCACTGTCTTTAATTGAGATTTGCATATTTTTATGGCATTTTTTTTTCAGATGTTCCTGAATTCTCACTGTTGTTTTCCCGATAACACTGCTACAGTGTTTTAAATTAATTTCGTCTTAAATTAATAGAATTCACTCCATTCTGTAACAAGGTAAATTAATTTCGTCTCTAATTTATATAATTCACTCCGTTCTGTAACAAGGTTTCAAGCAGATTCTGGTGACATATTTACAGAAAAGCAGAACAAAACAGCAGTCTTCGCTCAATATTTAATACTTTCTGATTAAAAAATAAATTTCCTTTTTGACAAATAGATCAGCTTTAAACTTTTTTTTACCTAGATCGAAGATTATAGTGACTGAAGGAAACTATTGCATAATAAAATGGTTTCATAAAGTGAAACTGGATAACTTCCACATTGGTTAGTAACAAGTAGATAAATATCTAAATTAATTTTTAGCACAGGAGAAAGAGAATGAGAGAAGAAATACAAAAACAGACATTTAGAGTTAACTTCTTACCCTTCGCCATCTTCACAAAGATCACCAATACTTCGAAGAAACGTATGACAAATATGAAAATTGCAGCGTTGTCACAAGCTAGTAGTTGCAATGGTAATTACATGATTATATCACATCTATTTTTAAAAAAATGACTGGTGGCCTTAAAGTTTTTACTCAGGCAGAAATACTAACTTTGTAAATAACCACATGTTTCTCATAATTATGTATTTACAAATTATGTTTTTAGCATTTATTTCTTATCAATGAACTTTAATATTTAATATTATTTGAATCCCTTTTATTTCATTTTACATTTTCTCAAAAATTTTTACTGGCCTTAAAGTTTTTACTCAGGCTGTATAAGAGTAAAGAAACTGAGATCCCTGAGCCGGGTAACAGAGTGGATATATATATATAAATATATTTATATACGTTTGGTGCGGCCGATTGCAACCAAAATACGAGGTGCACATCAACATGTTATAGCAGTCCTATATACAAAATTTCAAAGCTCTGAGGCTACTCGTTTTTGAGTTATGCGAGATACGTACGTACATACGTTCGTACAGACGCCACGAAAAATTCTCTTCAGAATTCATTTTAAAGCAGTTTTATAATTTTTTTTAAGGAAAAGAGTATTTTATTCTGTCCTTACGTACAGATATCACGCAAAAACATAGTTAAATTGCATTCGATAGCTGTCAAAACGGATATTTTCGTTGAAATATGCTGCCTGAAACTTTCGCGATTACAATACTTCTTTTTTACTTCGTACAAGGAAATAAAAAGACATAAATAAATTAAGTCTGAAAACAAAAGAATAAAATAGCTTCATCTGCATACCTATGCGTACATACGCTGCATATATATGCTGATACATTACCAACTTATTTTTGTCAGTTCATTGTATGTAGTTACGTGTGTTTTTACGATAATTAGTTTACATGAATTACATTCTATGATACATTACATTGTTGATACTTTACCAACTCAATGCTGGTTATTTATAATATGTGTTCACTTATCAGGTAATCTGACAATTTAATAAACATTACTGATTTGACGAAAATGGATTTGAATTACGATATTCTGTCTGATAACTTTCGGAAATGCATAGCTTGAACATAAGATTCACGGCTAATAACATCCAGCTTCAGAGTAGACTGTCGAAGGTCATGAATTTTTTCTTCGGCAAGTAATCCTATTTTTTTAATATGCAAAATCTAAATAATTCTCCCCTCTCTGGATTCGCTTGTTTACTTTATGCTGCCCAAATATAGCTGCAACTTTTAAAGTAAAGCCTCATCCTAAAGCAAAAGTTCAAAAAGTATTGAAAAACGATTCTACCATGCATTAGTCTCAAAGAAATGATTACTTCGTCTCCGATGTAAGTATTCTCGCATTTGTATTCTTCACATGTAGAATGCAGCTCAGTTAGGCTTTGCAATTTTAACATTATTTAATAAGATTATAAGAAACTAAAAATATTTTGACTCTCGCATCACAATCAGTAATCATCACAGATAAAGTTACACCCTTCAGTGAACACGGCTTGTTGAGCACGGGTGTGTCTTATTTGTTGCATTAACTATTATGTCCATCTTTTCTTAGTGATGTATTTTATTTGGGTAGGGTACGAACTGCGCCGAATTTGATCGAAAATCCCCGTCCCCCTCTTTTCTAATGCACGAACTGCGCGACGGTTCCTGTCCCCCATTTCTTTCCAGGAAGATTGGGTGCTACAAAAAGTCGTTTATCGCCATTAATGGGACATTCTGTTGAAACTGCAAGCCTTTATTTTCGTTTATCAATATTGTAAAAACAGTGCATGTAAAACAAATATTAATTTAAATTCTGGCGTGTGTTAAAAAATAAATTTCTTTTACACTCATTTTAAAGTTTTATGATGCTTAAAGGAATGATGAGCCAGATCTTTTTTATTCTCTGTAAGAACTATTCCAAGTTGTAGATTTTAGTCGCTGATATATATATATATATATCAGTTTTGAATAGTAAAATTGATAGATTAATGACATACACAGAACTGATACATAATCAACGTATCAAATATCGGATTTGTAGCTCACCTTAAATAAGTTTCTTGTCTAGATAAATATTAACAAATCTTCTTACATAGCAGAATGGTTTTAACTTTCAAATTTACCATTTTAGGTAAACAGTTCTAATTTAATTATAAAAATTATCTTTATTAAATCTAAAAATTGAACTTCTTAAGTCGTTCTAAATTCACACTAATATTATTGCAATATATTCCCGTATTAAACTTTCCATTTTTAATCATTGAAGTTATTTTAAGGTTATTTAAGTTTGTTACAAATTCTTTATTTTAATACTAGAAGCGTTTAAATATTTATTCTGTTTTCCACCTGATGTACTTTGGCATACATTTAATTTCTAATGCACATTTAATTAATAAATTAATAATTATGAACGTCAGAGCAGAATTTTCATAATTCCCAAAAATTTTTTTAAAAAATAAACTTCCTTATATTCATATCCTGGGATTTTCAGTTCCCTTTTAATCCATTCCTTTTTCACATATTGTTGCACTGTACTCAAATTTTCATGCATGTAGAATTTATATACTTTGTATTGTATTTATCCCACTTTATATTTAAATGATAATTTTTACAAATTCTTGCATTACAACTCTACTTAACAGAAGATGTTTCTAACACCTTGGCAAAGCTTAATCTTCAGCTTATTTTCCAACCTAGTTTCAGGCTGAATTATTTGTAAAATTAATTACTTGAAATTATTTGTTAACAAAGATGGTCGCTAAATCACGCTAATAATATTTCTAACTGTTGTAATTTATAATGCAACGAGTTCATGTGATTTATAATGTAATTCATTTATAATTTTTTTCAGCAGTATTGAAATTAATAGCAGATACTCATAATAATATACATTTAGATTAAAATGATTTAGATTGTCATTGCCTTCTTCACTCATGCTTTTATGCTACATTCCTAATATTTCATAATGGCATACAGGTAAGTTTAACTCATTCACTTAAACATGTAAATCTCTAATTCAGCCCACTTTTGTTCTTACGTGTGCTGTATCTTCTATTTTCTTTGATATATTGTTCAGCCTAATTTCAAAAGGTCTTGTGGAAAAGTCACTAAACATTGGTAGTTCGACCCGAGTTTCTAGTCCCAGTGATCCCCCAGCTCTTTCTTTTTTTGTACTTATTTACTGTGTAAAAATGTATAGTAAAAATTTCAGTTCATGAAGTAAAAATACTTTTAAAATTTATTCTTTAAAAATATTGCAAAATTTTTCACCTTAGCGTATCTTTTTACAAATCCCTCTGATAAGAAAAAGTAAGGAAAGAAATTAACTTGGTTTCGGTGATTGATACCTCAGTGCAAATTATGTGTAACTTTTTCCAAAAGCATAGAGATTAGTATATGAATATCAATAAATTATGGATTATTTCTCATCTAATTTTCTTAACATTTTTATTCCAGAATTTTCCTTTCACACTGTAGTGTTTAACTTTATGCGTTTTGTATAATAATTTACATTTGTTTATAATTTTACGCGAATGAAAGTGATTATTTAATTGTATAAAGCTTTGCTGAAAGATAAACGAGAAAACAAAATTCTATCACTTGCGGTCAAGAGAGTATTTGATGTAATAATTCTTATATATTTTCTTTGATATTTTTTATTTAATTTCTTTCATTTATGCATTACTACATAGTTCTTTTCAAAAAATATTTTTCTGTGCCGCTATGTCCGTATTTCAGTTTCAAGGAATGCGTGCTCCGTGTAGGGTATATAATGCTTAATAAACTTATGATATGAAAGAGATCTAAATTCTCTTCTCATTTCTACTGTATTTTTTAAATTTCAACCCCTAAGACATTTACTCTAGAAATCGTTTTCATGATTTAATATTTTATACTTATTTATTTATTTTATTCATACTTTAGCATTTTCCTTAAGTTTATCCTTTATCATGCTAACCTGTTTTAAAATATTTTTCTCAGCAAATATTCAGAAGCGAATATATTTTTCACCAAGATAGTCAAAGAATCATTCGGAACTGATTGAAAATTTAGCTATTTAAGTAATATACACTGACTTCCTGTTGTAGGGGTGAAAAAGGTCAGAGCCAATAGTTGTGCTCATGAAGAATGCCTTGTAGCCCCACATGTTGTTAAAAAGATGAATTTAATGCCTGCAAGAGTATTACGAAAGCCCTCTGAAAATTTCTTTTGTGTTACAGAGCAATTAACAAAAGTAAATCTAAAGTGATGTATAAAAGAAATTAAACAAACAAAAATGAAACGATTTTTCACAGACAATTCAGTGTTTCTCATCAATTAATTCAGTTCTTACTTCACGACAAGGCAAAAATACATAAAAACTCAAAATATCTGTACTAAAAATTACGAAGTAAATCTTAAACACTTATTTCCTGGAATAAATTCCAGAAAGGATTAAGCATGACTTAATTCGCAATAATAATAAAAGAAGGCGTTATCTTTGTTGTTGCCGAAGCTTAGTTTCTCTAGATTGGCAACAAATCCACTATTCGTTTATAAAAAATATATTTATTTATTTTTATTTTCCTCTTGGCTACAGTTGGCTTTGAAAAATTAAATTGTAACCCTGTAGGCAAGGGGGGAAAGAAATTTTGATCGGCGCGGTTGGACTATAGCAGGACGAGGGGGGGATTTTCATCAGCGCAGTTGGAGTACACCCATTTAGAGTTACTTTTCTGCAAATGCAAGATTATTTATTATCGACTGTTTATACTGTAATGTTAAGAATACAGTATAAACAGTCGAAACAGTCGAAGAATGTAATACAATAATGTTATGTGTTTGTAATAATAAAAAGAGACATTGTAAGGCAGGGAATTTACAACGGGTATTGCTGTTTTATGGTGTTGTAAGCTACAAAAAATAAAATTTTTTTAGAAACATTTTAATGCTTTTACTAAATCCATATTCTGATGATTTTTCATGGAAAGTTGCATGCAGAAAAACTTTAAATTAGAACTGTTTAATCAGCATTGTAATAAAGACATAACCCATTATAAATTTCATCACTTAAGCATAGGAAGTCATATAGCTTCTTATGACCAAACCGAAATTTACACTTAAATAAATTATCGAGCATATGTCAGTTATATTGAATAACTGACATTTGATGGAAATTTTGAACTACAGATATAATATTTTCATCTTTTATTTTAAATAACATATTACTAAATAGCTTACTGATTAAAGCTGATTTCCTTTTTTTAAAAAAAGCAAGATAAACTAATAAAGGCGAAAAACGATTATGCCCCCCCCAGTTTATTAAAGTTTTTTACTTGTATTTTTGAAAAGATGCTGGTCTTTTTAGCAGTCATGGAAAACATGTAGCATCTGCAAATGGAAAAATGTAACTAATTCAGCAAGACATAATTTTCAAAAACAAAGGAACAAGTGCATTTTGTTATCAACATTTGCGCAGAAGCTTGGAAATTATGAATTGTAATATTTAAGAATAGGAGGAAATGAAATTACGTTGGACTTGAATGCGGATTAATGGTAATTACTTTTCATTTAGATAACATTACAAGCGGGAATAAAGTTAGCATTTCTATCAATATTCTATTTCATTCAAATGGGCAAAACTTCTGTCGATTATTTTTTTATATTTATCCATTCTGACATGTTGTATTCTAAAACTGCATTTGCCAGCAAATTGGAAGTCCCAAGGAATTAGTCCCATCCATTTCAACTTATTTGCAAAAATATGTTAGTTAAAAATATGTTAATGAAATCTTAATTTGTTTTTAAATCTTGCATATTAAGCCATTAGAATTCAAGAAATATTAGCGGAACTTTCAAATTGGCTACTCAGTAATTTTAGAACATCAGAAGCAGTTTGAAAAGGAACACCAGTACAGAAAATCGTCAAATAATAAAGTGAAACGCCACACTTCGAGAATTACTGCGCATTTTCAAAAACTAGCTTCACTATTCCCTCGAAACTAATTCATTTCAAATTACTTAAAAACACTACTCGCACTGAAATTGAAAAATTGCGCGCAATTTTATTCTCCGAAGAGGGAAAAAGGTCAAAGAACAATCACCGGGGATGATACATGTGGCATAGAATTATCTGAGAAGCCATCAACGTCCACCCAATGAAAGATGGCAGATCAAAGGTGAAATATCTGACCCTCTTGGTACAGGAGATGAAACGTCATAAACGGCATTATTGAATTACGAAGCACATATGACCCCCCTCGTGTACGATTCACTTAATCAAGATTATATTATCCAGGTATTTGAGAATGCGTAACACTGTCCCCGACAGGGCAAAACCAGTGGGAGGTCATCCAGCTGGTTTCATCTTGAAGACGCTATCATCACCTGTGGGGTTGGGCCCAAGTAACCAAATATTACCACCAGTCTTTTATTTTTTAGGAGCAAGCAGAGGAAGCATATATAACGATTGGTATTCTGGAAAGTTTCTTGGAGGCGGAGGTGACTGTTTTATTAGGTTACCATGGTAAGGACCACCTGGGAATATGAGAGCAAGGTACCCAACTGAAGGACTGATCTTTTAAGTAATTGCATCTGTTGTTATATAATGCTTCGGCAATATTTTATACAATACAGCATTTACGCACTGAACATCGCATATTAAGCACCCGCTAAGTAAGATCGAAAAACGAGTTTGTAACAGATCAAAGCTGTACGAATTTGCCTGTAATAGTTTCACAATGAGAAAATCTGCAATATTTGAATTGCAATAGTGCGCATTATAATAATTCAAAGAACTGAACTGTGCAAATTATCTTTGACTTGTGAATGTATTTGAGTCAATAAATATTTTACCTCAGATATTTTTTAGAATTTCCGACTCGTTTGTTTCCAGAAGCACACATATTGACGAACTTATGACAGTAGCTTCATTTTTTTATGAATTCACGTTGTGTATACAGTGCCATTCAGACATCATTCACTTCTTTTCCACATATCCTATTGAGCTTTAGATTTAAGCTTCTATCGATTATTTTTTTATATTTATTTCTTGAATTTTAATGGCTACTGAGCTTTAGATTAAGTATCTTTTAGTGTTATAGCAGAAATAAAAAAAATGCAATTAAAATGACAACATTAATACAATATTTTCGCAGTGTATTTATGTGTAAGAATTAGGAAGTATGTTTATAATATATTTATATCAGATAGCTTACATGCTTTTCTTTATTACCGAATTATTAGCAGAACGAATTAAGTTGATGTATATAATGTATTTTCATTTAAAAATTCATAAAAAATAAAATTTCATTTTATTCCAGACGAAAACGGTAAGCTTCTTTACATACTTTTATATAGTTTTCCTCATACTTGACATATATATTGAACAAACCCGCTCCCAAATTTTCCAACACTGAGTTCTATGGCAGTGTTATACCTTTTAGATTAACAAAAATTTTATATTTGGTGATAGATTGTAATATAATTACAATAAATAACAGCTTGATACTTAGCTTTGCTGAACCAGAGTTTATGTCTCAGTGAGAACTATTAATTGCTACACATGATAAAGCATTACAAATTTACATACAACCTTAAAAAAATTTTATTTAGGGATCTGAGATCCATTGGGAGATAACTGGTAATATTTAGAAAAATACAAAGCCGAAGATTTATCGAAGATACTAGAATTTTGTAGATGTAGTTATAATGGATTTGGATACTGCAGTTTTCTCTCTCATGTCTGTAATTTCTTAGCTGGATCTGTCTCTTTCAGATATTGCTTAGGATCTTTCTCTTTCGGATATTGCTTAGGATCTGCCTCTTTCGGATATTGCTTAGGATTACGCTTTTTTTGGGGGGGGGGTAAATTCGTATGAAATGCATTTGAAATGATTTTCATTAGCAGCGAAAGAAAGTTGTTTTTGTAAAACAAAGTATTCGAAAGATGTGGAGTTAATTGTAACTATTCTGTAGTTTATTTTCAGAAAAAACTACACAAATAATTAAAAATATTTACTCTGTCTCTATTGGGATATATAACTGTTATATCATGCGTCAGTATGTTATTTAAATATATTTCGATTTCCTGCATTAAAATACGTGAAACAAAAACCTGAAATTTCTCTCTCGTTTAGAAGTATCACAATTTTGGCAATACTTCGTGACAATGTTTAAAACAATGTAGCTAAAGCGATGATTTTTTTTAATATAACAGATCTTAACTGACAGCTGGGATCTATAGCAGTTTTGGGGATTAAGTTTCAAGTATCAGAAAGTGAATATTCTTTACAGTTAGCGTATTCAGATAATAAAGAAATGAATACTTAAGAAACTGATATATATATGTGATGATTTATGAATTTCGCAGACATCAAATATTGAAGTATGAAGCAGTAATTGCAAACGTAACAGATTTAATAAGAAGCTATCACGGCAAATTTAAATAATATTCCTTTTATTATACTTAAACACTTTGCGGCCACAAACACATTAATTGTGCCCTTTCTATATTTGCATTTTTTAAAGTTTTGGGGTAAGGAGATAGCAGCGCAGCAGCAATCCAGTTAGGCTGAACAGCAGAAGCGAAGTGCGTTGTGTTCAAAATGAAATCTGAATCCAGAATGGGCTAGTTTCAGTTTCAATACCATTTAACTGAACAATTAATAAAGCTCTAAAATTATTACTGGATGAAGACTTAAGCAAGTTGTTTTCATCAGGGCTTTATGTAAAAGGCATATGATATGGATTAACCAAAAATGACGTAGTACAGGAAAAGTTCTTATAAGCAATTATTATTTTTAGAAACATCCAAATTAAAATGAAGAATCAAAGGACTATTGCTAATTTAAATTAACATTTTTATTTAAATATTTTATATTATTTTGTTTATTTACATTAATTGTTTTATATGTTTGCGTATGGGAGAAAGAATTAAGATATTTTTTCCAAATGAATGGCAGGATTGCCAAATAAATTGTTTACAAAGCTAAATTAATTAGAGAGATCGTTCTTGAGAAAGAATGCGAACTTATTTATATTATGTTTATTTCATAATACTTTTTCTTTCATATAATTAGAAACAACATGAAAATTTAAAAAAAAAAAAAAAAAAACCGCAGACAGAAAACTCAGATCATAAATAAGATTCTACTAATAAGAAATGCATGGAAATGAAATATCATTCCAGTTTTCAAAAGTCCGAAAAAAGAATTATAAAAAACATTACTAGCATCTCAAGTCCATAATGCTCATTTCAAGATGGAAAGATAGGAATTTTGATTTAAGACTTTACGACCAATCTAAGATCATCATCAATTTTCAAGAGAGTTCACCGTAATGGAAAACAAATATGATTACACTTACATTTTCATAATCATTTTCTTCAAGTATTTCTTTTTGCCAGCGTTATACCAATATACGTTAAGTCATCCAGTGTTCTGTTTTCCCAAGCTCGGTTAATTATTGTTATGATGCATGCCATTCTTAAACTGCTGTAGACCAGTTATTAAGCAACCAAGTTTTTTTTATTGGATTTTAAACAATCGGCTCCTGTTGGGGGAATGACAAAATTGTGCCTTCTATTGTGTATGTGCTTACTACCTACACATATTCTTAAGGGTAAAATGCACTCATTTAAAAATGTTTTCGCAGCAGATGAATAATATTTTTTTTCAAACCAGATCATTCATTTTTCTAAGCAGTTTTTGGTTATTGTATTCCATAATAAAATTAATATGGAAATGCGAAGTTACGAATTTCATGTATACCCGCACAGGCTGCCTTACATTATACGATTGTGGTGTCATAAAACTTCAACTAAGTTTATTATTTATCGGAACGTTATTTTCGTTAACGACATTATACTCCATTTTTATTTCTTCTGACATTTAGGTACAATGTAGGATTGTTATTCGCAGGAAAGAATATTACAAAAGAAATTTTTACTAAAACGCATCAATCCGGAATATTCTATAAATAAAAGAGTAATTTTCATAAAGAAAACTGGAACGCAGTAATTTATTTCATTTGAATTATTTATATGTTTTCTCATTTAATGAGAATATTCTAAATGGACATAGTTAAAAGAATACGAATTTTTTAAAATTTGGTTATATCTTATTCTGCAATATCAACAGATGCTGTTATGACTATGCATAAATATAGTCGATCTTCAACAGTTTGAAATTATCGGCAGATCAACTGAAGGCTCCCTTACAACGAAATTTATTATAAATTAATGTTAATTTTCTGTCAGAAGTATAATTATTCCGTTAGGTCGAAATAGTCGATAAATCAACCATGTGTGTTATAAATACGGTTTAGAAAATCCTCCACGAAGGCATTCCTTCCCTCTAAGCTAATGGCCCGCATATAATGTACCGTTTCCTAATAATAAAAAAAATTCCGTAGTCAATAACGATAATTCTGTCAATAAAGTTATCTTTCTCGAATAATGATAATTTATTTCTTAATAGGCTAAAGTCTGATTTTTGCCCCGGCTGTGCTGCTTATGCCTCAAAACTCCATTTTAAAAATTTTATAGTAATTTGAACTTTTGTGAATTTGGGGGTGATTTAGTAGTCCCAAGACTAACGGTACTCTTGCTTTCATGAATATTTAAAAATAGGAAATTATAATTTATTTAAGAAATAAAAATATTTTTTATGTGGCATATTAGACAACAAAACTCTTAATCTAGTCGACATTATATATTTTTATTTTAAGTTTTAAAATATTTTATATGCATTGTAAGAAATTAAATGATAACATCTTTAACTATAGTTTCTGTTTCATTGTTCACATTAAATGTTTACGGGCAATATTTTTATTAATACAAAAAAAGCTATATTGCCAAATGAAAGAAATGCAGTCTCACAACTGTACATTACGGTACGCATTTCAAACGAGAGTTTGCAATTAAAAGTTTGAAACGTTAAGAAAGTATGTAAACTCAAAGCATTATAAAAATTAATAAAATAAAATTTCTGCACCAGGTCATGAAACATAAAGCGTCTAAAGCATCTTGTATTAATTTATAGCATATTAATAAAAACATTGGCTGAATATCTAAGTTAAAATAACACCCTAAATAATGATTATTGGAGGTGCTGAGGTAACAAGAGTCAGAATAATTTTCATAAATTTGTAGGATTAGAACCGAAGGCTTAAATATAGAGTCTTCTACTTCAGCTGCAGAAATGCGAGTGAAAGCGAAGTATGCGCTCAGCGAGAACAAAAAGAGGATGAAATCAACTATGAAATAAATTCCTTAAATTTATGATTAAAGACGGATTGGAAATGGAATCGTTAACTAGAACTGAAAGATTTTTATGAATGTGAAAAGTCTCTAGAAAATCTAATTCGCAACAGAAGATGTTTTCTGAAAATGTTTGGTTTCAGAAAAATGGAAAACGTGATTTTCTGACCAAAAATGGGAATTTATGTTTTTTTTCTTTCTAACATATTCCTCATATTACTTAGCGCGAAATATTAAGGGCTCCCTTAGTTTGACCAATGTTAATTAAACCCCATTGCAAAGAATCCTGTATATACCCCAGGAGTTTACATCCGGAAGAGGGTCTTTAAAATCTGGAACTACGTATATTATTGATAAAAGAGTAAACGACCCGAAAGTTGTATTTCTGCAAAATGCGTACAATTTTATAGTTAATCGATGGAAAGAAAGGAATGACAACAGAATTCCTACAATCTCCTAAAAGGAAAGAGTGCTTTTTGATGTGTTGAGATGAGAATATTTTAACCGTTCGGTTAGTTGATATAATTATAATGTTAGGTGAAATGCCTCTGCCAATAACAATTGCTTTAAAGTATAGCTTAGTTATTGATCGAGAGAGATTTGTAGGAGCAAACTTAAGTTCTTGGAAAACAGAGGGATAAAATGTAACTTCTACTTAACTACTACTAAACTCCTTCTAGTCGAAACACATGACTTGACATGTGATGGAAGGCAAACTAGTGAAGGTTTGTGGTATATGATAATTTAATTTTAGACCATTTAACCTCCAAAGGTTTAATAAATTTGTAAGGTATTTCTCTCGCTTTCCTAACGTGCCTTCGTGGTGTAATGGTCAGCACACTGAGCCGGATTTCAGAGGTCCGTGGTTCGATTCCCGGCGAAAGCAGCTGCATACTTTTCATCTTTCCGGTCTCCACAAAAATGCTAATGTCTCTACAGTAGCGCCCGAACTAAAAGAGTGTTGGATGATGATTCTCCTCACCCAGAATTTGGCGACTGGGTTTCCTGCCTTTTAAAAGGGGGAATATGTAAGGTATTTCTCCCATCTTCATAGCGTGCCTTAGTGATGTAATGGTCAGCACACTAAGCCGGTATTTCAGAGGTCCGTGGTTCGATTCCCGGCGAAGACAATTGCATATTTTTCATCTTTCCGGCCTCCAAAAAAAAATCCTAATGTCTATACAAATTTATAATTAGATCAAGTTAGATTAAGCTGAGCTACGTTAGTCATTCATAAAGACAAAGTCTCGACAATCATCTGTACTTTCAAAACTGCTTTCGCAAGGCGGTTTTTTTTTTTTTTTTTTTTTTTTTTTTTTTGTGTGTGTGTGTGTGTGTGTGTGTGTGTGACTAACGCACCGACTAGCTGGTCTGGTCAAATCAGGGGACGAATTACTAGCAACTAAAGGATTATCATCCTTTATTCATTACTATTACTATTACTAGGATTTATCATCTACTCGGTTATTATAATAGGTTTTAATAAGTTAGTATGTTTCATAAAATTTTCGTTACATACACAGCTAGCTGGACATCATTTAATAATCCTCCGCAGTACAGAGCTAGTTTCTATTTTAGTAAACATTTTGAAGTTTTAGTGATTGTATTCATTATTTTATGTAAAAAAATCGTTATAATGTTATGTAACATAACTATTATTTTGTTAAAAAACATTATTTTTTTAAAATTGTTTAATCTTGTCAGTACATGCTTCTTCTGTATAGCACAGTCGCTTTACAAAGAATCTTCAGAAATACCCTGTAATAAAATTTTAAAAACCATTTCTGAAGAACTAAATAGCATTTCTAGAAATGTTTCCTATTCTCGAATTCATTTCTGAGAGATTGCATCCATTCTGGTCATCCAAAGAGAAACGGTGTTCTGAAATCGAGAAAAAAGTATACAAGTAGGCCTTTAAATTTTAGTCACTCATCATGCCTACAGAACGATAAACCTTATTCTTTTTAAAGAATTAACACAATAACTTTACTATTCGAAAGCATATTAAGCTGATTCCAGATGGCTTCATGTGAAGAAATTCGCGGAAAGAAATATGTAATTTTTGTAAGTTTTGTAGAACATTCAATGCGAAGAATGAAGAATCAATCAATCAATCAAAAATGATACATTCAGTGTGAACGATCTCCTTTAAGTGAGGCGTTAATATTTAATTTAGCTGCCATCCTCTAGACGGCAAAGAAAGCCCCATCTTCCAGGTTAATTGGCTAGCGTACTCTGAAGCTTCTCTTGCCCAGCGGGGAGCACTGACGTCAATTAACCTTGTCTAATGATGACATTAGTTACTGCATACAATGCAAGAATGAAACCCAGGATTCGCAAGTCCTCCTTCATAATACTACTTTGAGAAATCGTATGTGGTTAACGCAATCCAGCGTAAAAGCGACGCGATGTGTGACAGTTTTCATTACCCGAAGAAAAGAAGACGATTGTTATCGTCTGCCATTAAGGATTTAACCCACAGTTAGTGAGGTTCCGAAAGGTGTCTTTAACAGAATGCGTGCTTTGAAAAAAAGTGAATATGCGTTTTCTTTTTCGTTTAGCGGGAAATAAAAAAGAGCTGCAGACCATCATTAGCTCATCCCTCACGATTTTACAAAAGATGCCATTAGTAGATAGCACTATAATACTGCTTTTTATTGATGCCGAATCTTTCTTTGAAACAAAAATCAGATAGCGGTAATATTTTGAACTCAAGGGATAATATCCGAAAACATTCTCTGCTTAAACATAGAATTACTGTTATCTATGTATGTAGCGTTGTAACATATGAGCATGCTCGGCGAAACAAATTCAGATATTCGGTGTAAATGACCTAAATTCCTTCTTTACTGCACCAATTACGGTCATAAGCTTATATACGGGTATATCTACTAATATTAAAATATGCTATACAATTACAACTTTATTTTAGTTCAGTCTGAATTTGAACATAAGAACCAGATAAATAATCACTGGATGTCTGTCATATTGTAGAGACATTAGGTATTTTTGGAAGCAGGAAAGATGAAAAATTAGCAACCGCCTTCGCCGAGAATCGAACCACGGACCTCTGGAATACCGGCCCAGCGTGCAGAACCACTACACCACGAAGGACGCTAAGAAAGTGGGAGAAATACCTTATAATATTATTATTATATATTTCGATAAGTAACTATCCTTTTGTTTTCCCGTACGTATTCCCTAAGGACGCAACTGATTTTTCATGATCCCTGCTTCACCAAAACTAATCTCCTCTGCAATGGCGTTAGAACAAAAAATGTAGTGGACGGTAATTTTTCACCTATTTGAATTTTGTGGACACCCAAATCGTCACCATTTTAATTTGGTGCTCTTGCGGCGTAAATGCTCTTGCGGTGCGTATCCAGTTGGTCAATAAAAAAATCGACGATTTGAATCTCAGAAAGGCCACATTTGATTTATCATGTGTCTATATGCATAAAGATCTCTACAATTTCTTCTTTACATGTGAAACAAAGTAAATTTTCTTAGGAAATTTTATGAAAGATAGTTAAAAGGCGTCGTCAAACAGCATTAATTTGCAAAACTTTCCGAAAGCACATTGAAAATTTAAAAAAGGAGGAAAAAATTGCAACATAAGCTGTTGTAATTTGGTACAGGAAAAGCAGAAAGCGTAAGTTTGAAGTCGAAGATCTAATATGGATGAGACTTATCTTACCAAAGTTTATATATAAGCGCTGCTCACATGTTTAGAATAATTTTGATTAAAAATAATAAATTCAAAGGAATTAAGTGAACTTTCCTAAGAGGACCACCTACAGAGATTGTAGTCTTCGGTAGAGATGAATGGTAGAAAACGCGACCGATGATGTTCAATCCCATTATTTGATTATATTCTCAGAAATACAGTTGCTTTTAGAGCTGCTTGTCACAAGAGATTTTACTTTATTTGGTAAACACACATCGTACTGTGAAATAAGATTTCCGAAAGCTATGATAGCATAGAAAAAGAATATTAAATAAAGCATTTCTTTTAACTAAGTATATTTATAGAATATTAAGAATAACATAAAAAATTCGCGTGAAAAGTACACAATGCGACGGAGTAAGAGGAAAAAAATTAGCAAGTCAAGTTTCGCAAAATAATGATTTTTAAAAATTCTTTTATCCTTTATTATATAACGCTTCATCTACAGTGGTTGTTTAAATACTTTAAGAACGATTTTGAATTCAGAAAAAATATCTAAAATGTTCTGAAAGTATTACTTTGTACAAATGTCGTTGCTTTAAAACTAATTTAATGTCCATAATTGTATATCGTCCGCTTTAGTAAATATGTAATAATAGAGTAAATATATTTTGTTTGTCCTATTTTGAAGAAAAAAACGCTTTAGTAAATAAGTAATAATGATATAAATAAGTTTTTGGTCGAACGTTTAATTTTTATTCTTTTTTGAATAAAAATATCCTAAAAAATTATTAAATTAATATTCATAATTCGTAAAGAGAAACCTAGTAAAGTATTGTTTTCCTACACTGGAAAAATCTTCACTCCCACAGAGAGCATATCGGTTCAAAGAACAGTTAGTGCATTTTTAAAGTTGTGTATCTCAACAGTACAAATAAATAAATAAATAAATATTTAAAATCTTTAAAAGGAAAATTGTAACATGGTCATTGCCTTTTGCCTTGGAATATTATTGGATGCAAAACCCGCTGTTATGCCCGCTGTAGGAATTCTTTACTAAAGCACTAACTTAATCTGATGCTGATAGAATTTTATGCTTTCAACAGTGAAACAACTTAGGTTTATTTAAATAACTGAAATAAAAAAGATCATTTTACTTTCGCAAGAGAAGAATAAAAGACATAAACTTGCTAGAAAAATAAGCAAAAAGTTGCTATAAGAAATTGGTGATTTGTCCTGCTTTAACAATAAAAAATAATAAAAAAATTAAGGGATTAAATTATAAAAACACAATAAAAAATTAAGTCAGAGAAAAACATACAATGGACTTGTATTATTAAAGTATACCGTGAATTTAACTAAATTCCGTTGTATTATTCATAGAATTGTCAGAATATACAACGTCATAAACCTTTTTTTTTAATTGAATGGCGTGCACTTTCCTTTTTTCAGGATTGGCTACTCCTTAGGCCAGAAATGGTGGCCTTTTATTGTGGAGGAACCTAATAGGCGGCCACCGTTACTTCCTATGAAGGTAGTACATACAAATTTATATTCATGGCCTTCTCCGGGACTGGAACCCAGGCTCTTCGGTATCACAGTCGGGTTCCCTAACCACTATTCCGCCTGGGCGGCACACCGTAAAGCTACCAATCTACCAAACTTAGCACCTAATTTATAGTTTAAATTCTTGACAGAATGATAGAAGACTACTAAATCTGTAATCTATTCACATTCTTTCAAAACCTCTTGATGACCTAATAGACAAATAAGTTTCCCTAATATATGGTATGCCTACGGCCACTTGAAAACACTTTTTTCTAAACGTGGTCTTGACAACTGGAGGGCCTATGGAAAGCACTGTTAAGAGAATTGGCTGAAATAAATATTCGTAACTATATTCTTCTAAAAGAACTTATTAAAATAATATTCATATTTCGTTATCTTAGAAATAATTCAAACAAAGGATTAGCGAAAGAACATTAAAAAAATAATGCTTTTATTAAAAAAATTTATTATGCATGCAAAAATTTCGTTCGATATATGTTTAAACAGCCTCTGTGTTTTTGTTAACTCCTTATCAAGACCCGTTGCTAGACACTGCAACGGATGCAATCAGTTAATTAGACATACTCAGTTAATGTTTTAAAAACAGTCGTTTAAACTTATAACCTGTGTTTCAGAGATTTAAAATATACAGCAAATAATTATTGCAGCTGCAACTATAACTAGAGATGCCAGTCACATAAGCATATCAAAAATAACATTTAGAAATATCTAAGAAATTTTTTAAGTATATATAAAGCAGGAACTATGATATAGGAAACTACAGAGGATAAAAAACATATACTGCAAATCAGTATACGTAAACCTAATTAAGAATAGGAAAATTTTAGAATATGATCTGGAAAATTTTTAGTCTGTAAAGCACAGGTTATATTAAAAATAATGACATGATAATCACGAATATAGTTCATAAAATAATAACTGAGGTTCATAATAATTAAATTTATATTCTAATACACTACTATGGAAATGAATCAAAATTTAATTTTGAATCTTATAATAAATTTGAAGGAATGTAAATTCACACTTTCAATAGAATGACAATATACATTAAATTTCTTCAAGACCATTCCAAAAGTTGCACAAGTTCTTCTAAAGCGATCAATTACATAACTAATTAATAATTATAATTCTTCAACCAATAACATAGTAACATATTTAAATAGTATTTTTATACTGAAATAGAGAAAACTCTATAAAACTTGTAGTTTAAAGGTTAAAAACATAGCGAAATCATACAGAATTGTGCGAAAATGTATGTTACATCCTTTTTTTTCCCTTCTTAAGAACTGAAGACTAAAACTTATTTCATTAGGGATTATTTAAATACTAAGTTAAATAACCCTCGACAAATCAAGTGGTAATATTTTAGTATTTAAATTAGTGATTTTGACAATAATAATAATTAAAAATCAAACTTATATTCTAATACACTACTATGGAAATGAATCAAAATTTAATTTTGAATCTTATAATAAATTTGAAGGAATGTAAATTCACACTTTCAATAGAATGATAATATTGATTAAATTTCTTCAAAACCATTCCAAAAGTTGTAGAAGTTCTTCTAAAGCGATCAATTACATAACTACGAATAATTATAATCCTTCAACCAATCACATAGTAACATATTTAAATAGTATTTTTATACTGAAATACAGAAAACTCTATAAAACTTGTAGTTTAAAGGTTAAAAACATAGCGAAATCATACAGAATTGTGCGAAAATGTATGTTACATCCTGTTTCTTTCACCTTAAGAACTGAAGACTAAAACTTATTTCATTAGTGATTATTTAAATACTAAGTTAAATAACCTTCAACAAATCAAGTGGTAATATTTTAGATTTTAAAATAATTTCTTATTATACATAATGTTTAGCAGACATATTTTAGGGCATTAAAAATGAGAACAAATGTGTAGCGATTCTCAAAATCATAAAAATACAGAAATATAATAAATTTGCAATAAAACACGCTATAAGTTCACCATTCATAGAAATTATTACTGCACAATAAAGCACACGATACACTTTTGACTCCAACATTTTCATATTTCTAGATTTTGCGTCTTCGAGACTTTTGATTTCGAGCATTCATTAACATCTATGAGCAGCAATTTTCAACCGCTATAATATTCCTTCACTTACGTGGCTCACATGTTATTAGCGAATAAATTATTAAGTCTTTCAAAGTTTGAGACTTTTACGATAGAACATCAAAATTGACAATTATATGTAAGAGTTTTGCATTGTTTAAAGTACATGTATTAAACACAATATGCTGACTTTAAAAAAAGCAATTTGTGTCATAATTGTTTCGATACCGCAACCATCCTTCGCAAGATAACGTACCACTTTTTACAAAGTGGCCATATCAAGTATAGTTAAAACTACTTTTAACGCAGATAACAGACCAAAGTGCAACTTTGGGAAATTAAATTTGTATGATATAAAAACTTAAAACTATTCGAAAAATAAAAATTGTACTTCATACGAATTAAAATGATATCAAGAGAGCACCACATTATATTGGGTCTTCATTTCCTGCATCAATCTTAACACCATCTGCGAAGAAACATACTTAGACACGCGTCAGTTCTTTTAAAACATCTAGAGATTATTTTGTCACCTGGATAAGCTGTGTAAACACCTTGTTAGCGGCTGACATTTCGTCAGTTAAGCCCTAATTAACTTATTTACATAGATAATTTGCTTGAAAGAATCTCGCGTATGCTCGTTATTTCATAAACAAATTGCAGATAAACGGTATGTCATTTTCGATCAGCTGAAAATGTACTTAACGGCCGGACACAAGAAGTTGTTATTATTTTTATGGTGAACTGTAATAGCGTAGAAGTAATTCTATTCGCAATATAAAAACTTAAAGTTCTCTTGGAATATTTAAAATAATTTAGATTTTTTCACTTTAAAATAATTTTTCAAATGACATTCTTTAGTTTTCATTTTTTGTTGATAAAACGTTAAAATTTTGGTTACATATCATAACTTCGTCGCCGTACTCACAATACCTTATATAAGAAAAGGCGAAGAGAAGAAAATATGTATGCCGTGGGCGCAATCAGCTAATTAATTAATATTCACGTTTACATAGTGTTAAGTATTGCCATATTTTTTTTATATTTTCCATACCATTTATATTTGGGATGTAACTTCATGAAAGTATCGGAATGTTGAAGGTATCCGGATATCTTCACTTGTAAAAATTGCGTTTGCCTAAAACTGTAAAAACGGTTTCAAATGCGTTTGTTCTCCTGGCATGTTTATTCGCAAAGTTTATATAAAATGTTATCACACAAAAATGCTAACTCAATATTTAGTAACACTGGAAAAATATCAAAATGTTTAATTTAATTATTATTTGTTTCGAAGCTGAGAATGGCAACGACTTGTAAAGCAATTTAAAATGGAATCCTGTAAGTTTTAAAGATTTTATTTTGGGAAACAAGTAAAAAATGAAAAGAAGAAGAGAAAGAAGTGTGTGTGTGGCGTGGACGCACTCAGCTGATCAATGTATGGTAAGAATTAAAAACAGTCTGAGAGAGATCACTGAGAAGTCAAAACAATTTCAGTTCTCTCCGCGCGCTTCCCGAGTTATATTATCAATATCAATATATCAAAAAGATTTTCGAGACAGATCACAGGAGATGGAACATTGGAAAGGATACAGGCACACTGGTTGGTCATTTTAATTTAAACCAGTATTCAATTCGTTAGAGAATCAGGGGATTACTAGTATGTATTAGAATTCTTAAAAATTTACTACCTTGGATGCTCTAGGCCGGAATAAAATGTTATTTTTCTGAATCGAGAAGATATTTAATTCGATAAAATTTCTACAAATGCATTAAATCAAATGCAGGAAAAATCTCAAGCGTAGTAAAGTAAATTTATTTCCTACATTACTATCTTTACACGACTATTTCATAGCTTTTTTTTCATATGACTTCTTAGGAAAAGGCAAGTAAACAATTTATAATATTTTATCTAATGATGATTATTGACTGCATTGTGTCTTTTTACTAAACTATCAAGAATTCTATTAAATTCTAAGGACCACACGAGGTACGTGTGCAGCATACGACTGTATATATATAACTTCTGCTTCTGTTTGGAAAAAATATTATTCCTGAGAGTATACATGCGTATTTCCTTTTCTAGAATGAATAACAAAAATTCTATTTAGTACAAGCGTTATCCTTTTTGCAGTGTGAAAAATAAAAGTTTTGTCTTATTTATGACGTTGGCGATCCGACACTTAACTCCTTCCGGCTAACTACTACATTCATGTCCATAAATTAAGGATAATTCGGAGTCACGCGGGAATCGAACTCTAAAATAAATATATCACCTGTAAAATCACTACACACATCTTCAAGAATCATATGCAAATTTCAGGAAGCAACCAGATGACACCGATGGTACGTCACAATGACAAGAGTGTAAGAGAGTGATATATAAGGAATACAGGCAAAGAAGTAAAATTGTTCGAAGGCGCTTTATAATCATTTCAGTGCAATAACCGAACAGTTATGACACAAACGACGCATTTGGATGATTTTTTACGTGGTACAATTATCGGCCGTCTGGAATGTGGGCGTACCCTACTGGAAGTATCAGACGAACTTGGAATTTCCCAGAGTGTCATCTCCAGGCTTTGGCAACGATTCCAAGATGATGGTAATGTGAGTATACGTTACAGCACAGGTCGCCCCAGAGTTACAATGCCGAATGACGACCGGTATTTGGCAGTTACTGCCAAAAGAAACAGGCGGAGCACAGCCTCAGACCTGTCTCGTCAGCTCTCTTCAGCCACTGGTACGACAATTTCAAGGCAGACCGCGTACAGACGCTTAGGGCAGATTGGTCTATATGCTCGTAGACCTGTCAAATGCATTCCACTTACTGCAACTCACTGTCGCCTGCGGTTAGCCTGGAGTAGAGAGCATGCATTGTGGACACCGCAACAGTGGGCTTGTGTGATGTTTTCCGACGAGTCCAGGTTTAGTTTGCGGCCTGATTCTCGCCCGACTTTCATATGGTGAGCTCCAGGTACCCGTTATCACCAAGGAAACATCATTGAACGACACCGTTATGGTGGTGCAGGAGTGCTCGTTTGGGGTGGAATTATTCTGTGTTCCAGAACTGACCTGCATGTTCAAATTGGAACCATGGCAAGCCAAATCTCTCGGGACGTCATTCTGGAACAACATATACGTTTGTTTCGGGGCACCATGGCCACACAATTTGTGTTTATGGATGAGAACTCCCGTCCTCACCGGGCAAACATCGTAAGCGAATGCCTTCAATCGGAAGATATCACCCGTATGGACTGGCAGTATTCTCACCGGACTTAAATCCAGTAGAGCACGTGTGGGACATGCTTGGCCGACGAGTTGCAGCCCGTCAACCTCCTCCTACATGTCTACCGGAACTTCGGAGAGCGTTGCTTTTTGAGTGGTGTAATATCCCCCAAGATCAGATCGATAATTTGATACTCAGCATACCTAGGCGTTGTACGGACTGTATTGCATCGTCTGGGAGACAAACAATGTATTAACAATCATACCAACCATGTAATATTGTTTTTCTTTGTAAATAGGGGTTTTTTTTTTTTTTTTTTTTTTTTTTTTTATTTTGCTCCAGGGAGAAAAATTGCTAATTTTTTTAATAATATCAAACATATAGCATCTTTTTTTGCTCTTTACCTTTTGTTTAATAAATAAGCTTTACAAATAAGCCAAATTTAGTTTGCTTCTAAATCTTCCTTTGCCTGATTTTGCATTATCCTTAATTTATGGACATGAGTGTATTTCTAAGAACCAAAGTATTCAGCCATTAAAATAACTGCTTAGGAAGAAGCTAATCTTGATCTACCTAAAAACTAGGATTAGATTCATTGCGGAAGACGATTACTGAAAGAATGAAGATGTTTTCAAAGCAAAAATAGGGCCTAAGTAACAATTTTTAAGTGGACACAGTAAAAAGTTCGTAAAAGTATATTAGTAATTTTAACTAATTATTTATCATTTTACGCCCCCTTTCTCACCCCTCAGATGCATTTTCATTGCATTTCACATGCAATGAAAGTGGATATAAACCATCAGTTAACAAATGCAAACGTATATAAACAAATCATCAGCAAATGCAAACGTATATAAACCATCAGTTACTAAATTACAGCCAACAAAAAAGAAACTCGACTGTGAATGTCTTACTGCTTGCTTACCCGGTTTTCGGCGTTTAGAGGTTGCTTTCTTCTTTGCTGTTATCCGACATATGAACTTTCAGGTGAGACACTTCAATTACGATTTAGTTACTGTTAATAGTTTTTAAAAATTTGGAAGTATGAAATAGTCCGCGTAAGTAATTTCAAGAGATTATTTTTTTAAAGAATTTAATCAGGCTGACATCCAGTTTCCGTCCCTGTAGTTGTCAATAATTCGGATCATTTTTATTCCTTAAATAGAGTTAATTAAAATTATACCGTTCGACTGATTGTAATTTTTAAAAATCTGGAAGTCTGAAATAGTTACCGGCAAGTAATTTCATGAGATTACTTTTTTTTAAAGAATATAATAAGGCTGACAACATTTATTTTCTCTGCCTGTAGATGTCCCTAATTTAGTTCATTTTTATTGTTAAAACAAAATTAATTAAAAATTATACAGTTCGATTGATTGCAAGCTGCAACATATCTGCTAATTTTAGTCTGAAAATACAAGAGACATATACAATGAGTTATATTGTTCACATACATTTTTATGGTTTGTAATAAAGTTCAACATTGACCATGGACAGCAGTCTTTTTTATCCGCTATTTACTCAGTGAAAAAAAACAATGTTCAATCCATTCTGTCTTAAATAAGTAGTGGTAGTTCAAAGTAGGAACTTAGTTCGTTTACATTAGATTTCATTTATTTATTTACTTTTTTGATGAATTCTCAAAAAGATTACGATTTACGGAAAAAAAGACTACAATATCTTTTATCAGTTTTATGGTAATTCTCAAAATTCTCAATGATCTCATGAGCTCACTTGTTACTGCACTGCAAACTGTAAGTTAAATCATACTGATTTTTATGCGAACTACATATTATTAAATGTATTTCAAAATTATGTTATTAAATACATGTTCTTAAAAATTAAACAACGGAAAATCAACAATGAATTTTTCGGAAAATACCAGGAAATGTTAAATTTCATAGATTGTAATTTTCAAGTAAAACACGGATATATTACAAACAGTATTAAAACTGCTAGTAGTTTATAAAAGATGCAGTAATAATTTTACATTTAATAACATGCATATGTTAGGAGATTATTAAAATATAAACTAAATTATCTCATAATTTAAGATTACTATCTAGTAATAAAAAGACACGATTCCACTTGCATCTTCACTAATCTTACATAGTAATAATCCACAGATTTATTTTTAATTCGTACAATAGCTATACGTTAACTTCTTAAGTCACAAAACGATATGTATAAAACAAAAATCTAAAAACTTAGTAGCTAAACTCCCACTCGTCAAAAAGGTCTTACAGAAGCATATTTTAGCAAACAGCTTCTTATTAATCTAAACTGTACAGTTTTAAAACTATTAGAATTTTTAAAATACTTTTTAAAAAGCTTAGAAAATATTAGAACGCTTTTGTACAGATTTAAAAAAGTGAAATAAATATGAATCTATATCATTTACAATTCTAGTAAGTTAAATATTAGTAAAATAATAAAAATAAATGATTTTAACAAGATGCTTTACATTTATAAAAATTCTGTAATTTAAAGCAGAAATTTAAGGTATTATATTAACTTATTTTACTGTAAAATCTCCTCAGATGTGTCAGATTTAGTCCAAGTTTTCATGTTATAAGCCTTTTTTTTCCATTTTAATCTTTAGTTAAAATGTTTAAGTTAGATTCCTATTATGTTTCAAATAAAGCAAACTGAGCATCATATAAATCGAGGTTAATCTCGCAATTTTCTTAAAGACCCCCAAAATTAGTAAGATTATTATACCACATATGATAGTATTAGTTATTATATTACAGAACTTTGTAGTATTACATGACTTGCATGCTAGTAAATCATTATGAGAAAACGAAAGGCACGTTTTAAACACTCTACATTTAAATTGCAACATGGCCAATATACCTTACCTTATACGTTCACCAAAAGTCCCCTTTATAAGGATTATGCACTCATTAAAGAAAATACCTTGTCCTGCTTATAGTTCACTGACCATTTCATCTGCGGCCTAACAAATGACGTAAGAAGGAAAAAAATCTTTGCGTGCCAAAATAATAGGATTAAACTCATCGGCCGGAGGGCTAATTGGCAGGGTTAAGAAAAGGCGGGACAGATTATGATCCGAACCGATGAATCTGAACGCGTTCGAGTCGTCGACATTTTGATGAGGATAATGGAGACTGATGAGGCTTTAAACAGTGGATTCTACTCCATCTCAGGAGTAAAACGGAACTTTCAATGAAGTTGTGCCAAAGAACGCCGGCTACTGTTGCATCACTCTCAACAATGCAGGCGCTGCCAGATAGCAATTTGCTTGTTTTGGGGATATTAGTTGGGACGTAGACATAGAAATCTTAGTGCTGGTATATTAGTAAATGTATGGCTTTCAGAGTAAATGTATGGCTTTCAGCTTCATTTGCTCCAATTTCTGACAGATATCAACTAAAGGCAGTGGATTGAATTACATTTAAATATATATGTTGCTGAACCAAGAAAAATGAAACAAAATGAATCTATATATGTAACGAAGAAAATCTGGGTGTTTGTCCTCTAATAACTCAATCATTACTACAGCTATCGCCACCAAACTTTCTACAATTCTTTTCTGGGTTCTGGAAAAGGTCGATGTCCATTTAAAAAAAAAAAAAAAAAAAAAAAAAAAAAAAAGGTAGCTAAAATCAGAGATATACTCGCAAAAACGATAATTTAATTTTCGCCCTCACTTTTCCGAGTGTCAACAATCTCGTAAGCGGAAGATGAAAATTTGCTTTGTTTCGAAAGTTGTCAGTCATTGCTCCCCTTCAAATTCTAGAGTTTGCTAATAAAAAATTTCTACATTATTCCCGATTCCACAAATTCGTAGGAAGCCATTTCGACTAGTCCAATCTTCGTACGACTTTAATCAGCTGAAATATTAATTGAAAACTCTGAAAGCACTAATTTTCGCACTTATTTTTCCGAGTGGCAACAGTATCACGCGTTGGAGATAAAAATGCTTTATTTCGAAAAGTGTTGCTATTGCTTGCTTTCAAATCGTAGAGTTTGTTTTAAAGGTATTTCTCCCACTTTCCTAGCGTGCCTTCGTGGTGTAGTGGTCTGCACGCTGGGCCGGTATTCCAGAGGTCAGTGGTTCGATTCCTGGCGAAGGAGATTGATCATTTTTAATCTTGCCTGCTTCCAAAAATACTTAATACCCCTATATGTTTAAACGTTTATAAGTTTTACAACATCTGTACATATATAAAGAAGAATGCTTGCTGTGTGTTTGTTTGGGTTATTGATTTCTGACGAATTATGATAAACTTTTTGCCACATTTAATCAACTAAAATTGGGTATAGGTGAAATATTGAATGGAACTTTTGCGACCATTTTATTAGAAAGAAGAAAATCATTAAAAACTGCCTGCCATTTTTCCTGATATAAAGAGAGAGAATTAGCTTATTTTTCTATCGAAATTTTTTATGTGGCTTCTTTTGCATCAGACGGAAAAATGTATGACTATGAATCATCTTTGTTGCATCGTTATTAGAGAAGGAGTACATAGTTGGTACCGTTCTCTGTTGTTAGATGCATTACTCTCAATCTAACTTAAGTGACATCGGGTACTTCCGCTAGTAAATAAATAAATGTTTTAATTTTCCAATGAGCAGAAGGATTAAAAACGAGACACAGTATAACTTATTCTAAAGCACAAAATTAGGCTTCTTAATCAAGACTACGAGCAAATACATATTGTAACATTGAAAATAATGTTGTCTCTGTTTAAGACGAGAGAAGGGAAAAGGGGGTAAAATATAAAAGTAGGAGAGTAGTTGAATTTGGAAGTTTAATAATAATTTTTAGTTAAATATTACTTGCTATATGTATATTAGGTAAATAAAACTCAAAGCTGAAAAAAACGTTAAATCTAATATAAATAAAAACACATACTAAAAGAAAAGCAAACCTTTAAGCGAGCACATAATTTAAGCAGCCATTTCTGTCTTTACTGAAAGAATGGGAAAATGCTTAAAAATTTCCAAAATTTAGAAAATATATAAAAATCTAAAAACTTCAAAATCTTAATTTTTTTAAATACTGCAGTCGGATTGGCATATTCAGATTCTACAATATTATTATTATATTCAGATTCGGCTTTAACAGTGATATATTTTTCAGATAAATAGTTGCGACAACTAATAGTTGTCGAAACTAGTAAGGGAAAAAACTAATATTGTATTATTTCCTAATAATTTAACATCAAATAAATAATTTTGCACTTAATGAATAAAGGAAAGACAAATATTCAAGATGTGCTTATGCAATTGTTTCATTAGATCTCCTGCTTACGGAAGCTTACAATAAGCTTGCAACTTAAATAGCAATAATTTCTGTTTTGTGAAGAATTACGCTGTTTAATAAATAAATTTAATTATTAAAAACATATCTGGGTATTTTTTAAACTAGAAAGACAGAGCACGAGATTTACAACAAATATTTTCCGTAACCGATGTGGCAACAATTTCTATTTAATCAGAATACAACATTATTATTATTATTATTATTATTATTATTATTATTATTATTATTATTATTATTATTGCCAGGATATAGAATAATAATATTTCAAGTTGTTAATCTATATATATAAAGAAGAAAGTTTGTGTGTTTGTCCTCTAATAACTCAGTCACTACTATAGCTATCGTCACCAAACTTTCTACAATTCTTTTCTGGGTGCTGGAAAAGGTCGACATCCCCTTTTTTCCAAAAAACAAGTAGCTATAATAAGAGATATTAATTAAAAACTCGGAGAATCGATAATTTTCGCCTTCATTTTTCCAGATGGCAACAGTCTCGCAAGCTGGAGATGAAATTATGCTTTATTTCGAAAGTTGTTGCCACTGCTGGCTTTCAAATCCTAGAGTTTGTCAATAAAAAAATTCTAAGTTTTACGATGAAATAAAAATAACATTGCCAAACATTAAATATATTATTCCCTATTCCAAAAATTCGTGGAAAGCCATTTCGATTATTCCCATCTTCGTACGACTTTAATCAGCTGAAATGTATTAATTAAAAACTTTGAAAACACTAATTTTCGCACTCATTTTTCCGATTGGCAACAGTCTCGCACATTGGAAATAAAAATGCTTTATTTGGAAAAGTCTTGCTACTGCTCGTTTTCAAATCGTAGAGTTTGTTAATAGAATATTTGTAAATTTTATAAAATCTATATAGGATCCCTTCATCTACGCGACAATATTATAAAGAAGAACGTCTGTTTGTGAGTTCGCGTTACTGATTTCTGATCAGTTATGATAAAGTTTTTGCCACATTTAATCGACTAAAATTGAATGTAGGTGAAATATAGGATGGAACTTTAGCTGAAATATAGGATGGAACTTTCGCTGTTAAGACCATTTGATTAGAAAGTCGAAAATCATTAAAAACTGGATGCCATTGTTTTTCATATAATGAGAGAGAATTAGCTTATTTTTCTAACGAAATTTTTTATATGGGCTCCATATCGCATCAAACTGAAAAATGTATGACTATGTATGACGTATTTCTTGCATCGTTATTAGAGAAGGCTTACTGCGGTATCGTTCTCTCTGTTAGATGCATTACTCTTAATCTAACTTAACTGACTTCGGGCACTTTCGCTAGTAATAAAAAACGAAATCAAGTTCAACTATGATGTATAAGGTACAGAATAGTATGAAAAACAAAGAAACAAAGAAATAAATAAATACTCAAATATAGTTCAATCTGCGACCGCACTGATCATGATGAATGTTTGGAGTATAATGTGTGATGATTTTTAATTCATTTTAAACAGCAGAAACATGTAATTCAGCGGTGCCCAACCTTGTGCTCGCCGATCGTTTTGTATGTGCTCGCCAGCCCGATTAGGTACTATGAACAAAAGATATTTAAAAAAAAAACATTCATTTACATTTCTTAACTGTTAAAATATAGTAAGCATTTACAGTCATAAGAAATATCTTGCAAGACGTTATAAAATAATTGATTGCTGACTGATGAACTTGATAGCGAACATGGAATCTTATTGCTTCATTCCGATGTTAGATGGCTCAGCAAGGTAAAAGTACCTTAACGATTTGTAGAACTTCTTTGGCAAATAAAGCAGTTTTTGAAATCCGGAAACGAAAGTTATAAAGAATTGGACGATAATAACTGGTTATCCGATTTTTATTTTCTCACGGATATAACAGCTAAACGGAACAAACTGAACGAAGATCTCCTGGGAAAAGAATAAAAAAACCTTTTCAATTGACTGGGACTCAACTGCTTTCCAGATAGTTAGTTAAATTTGTGGATAAATCAGATGAAATAAACAAATTTCACCCATTTTCAGAATTTAACAAGCCATATTAATAACCACACGGTAATTGAAACAGAGAAATACTCGGAAAACCTAAATGCACTGAAAAACAATTTTGAACTCCGCTTCTCTGATTTCCATAAAGTTCAACCAATATTATTATCCATCTGAAACCCATTTGCCGAAATTAATATTTCAGATATATAACATAAGATTGGAAATATGTTTAACAAAAATGTTGATGTTTTGGAAATGTGCTCGCGATAGGTCAAAGGTTGGGGCAACACTGATTTAATTATTCTTTTGCATTTCTATCAACCAAATTTAAAGCAGTACGTAAATGCGTTTAATGTGGAAGAGTTAAAAAGAGACCAAGTTTTCATATAACTATGACACTTTACTAACACAGTAAAGATTTCAATACATCAAAACGCTAGAGATATAATAAAAAGAAATTAAACTTCTTTCTGTCATATTAATCAAGATGAAGAATTTCATTGCAGACAGTTGATAGCGATAACATCAGCTATCGATCATCAATGAAGCATGAAAAATCATTGAACCATAAAAATTAAACACTTCAAATTCAACTACTCCTCTAGATTTTCAAGTGGGTATCATATCATAAAAGAGAAAGAAATATATATAATCATGAATTAAAAGTGTTTAGGAGTAAAAATGAAAACATACATGGAAAAAATACACTTTTCATGATGTGGTTCTTATTACTTTGCAGAGACAAATTTAATTAATTTGGTGTTTTTCTTTTAACATCAGAAAATATTACACGGAAGCTTAAACTTAGTTACTGATTCCTATGGTTTGCGGCGTCGCAATTCTAATTTGAAAATCCATGATTTCAAAACGGTTGGCTTTGGATATGTCATATAAAAAGAATTACTTCGAATCAGATGGTCGTTGCGGGTGCGGCGATTTAACCGTAACTAGACATTTGAACTATTATTTATTTTCTAACTGTTTATTTAGGCTTACCATCGGCCGAGCGGTAAAGTCGGTGAACAGTGATAGTTTGGTCTACAGTTAGAATTCCGCAAATGGGTTGGCTGCATGGGTGGTTTCGTAGTTTTCTCTAAATGTAACGTATATACGAGCCGGTTCCCTTAAAAAGTCCTCAACGAAGACATCCCTTCCCTTAGGCAGATAGTCCTCGAGACTTAATCAAATAAACCAAACCAAACTGTTTATTTAATTGCATTATTTAATATACCTATAACTGTAACTTTAAACGTGAAGAAACTTAATGTGCAAAGTAACTCCAACCGTAGCTGCACATGAGTTAGAAGTGTAGGTCTTCTGGTGTTCGCACGCAGAGCATGCGTCCTGGTAACTTGATTATGCTAAATATAAAAGTTTTTATGTTGTGAAGACGACTATTGATTTATTTCACATTGTGAGTACGCTAGAGGGGCATACCCGATTTAGCACACATGTTTACTTTTGCACTGAATCAGAGAGGAAATCCTTCTCCATTCATGAAACTCAATATATTTCTGAAAACAGTTTGCGACCCGCATTACCTCCAGCTTATTAAACTCACTGTTAATAAACTCAACCGCGTGTTACGTTTAAATTGACAGGAACTCCTCCTCCCCCCCAAAAAAGGGAAAACAGTCATTTATTAAACTCAGACTGGCAAAAGACTGAGTCTTCAGTGCCAGAATACTGTTGTTGTTGTGACTTCTCTCGCTTGTCTGTTAGTAACATCAGAACCAAACCACGAAATTCATCGTGGCAAGGAGTACAAGATTGCGCCGGTCGTTGGCAAAAACCTTGAGCACTAGACAGGTGACTGCACGACTTCGTTCAGTTCAGCCCCCAATTCTGATGGAGAGCACCTCGGGAGAACGGGTCCGAGGGTCTTCCACCCCTCTTTCTCTTCCACCAACCTCTCGAGACAACTTTCGGCTCGCCGCATATTTAGAATGCCCTCATGCCGCATAGACACTTTACATTTACAAGCATCCACATCATCTCCGGGATTCAAACTTGGACTCTTCGGTACGGCAGCTAACGTCGCTAACCACTGTCCTGGTTGGGTGACCCACAATACCCTACTTGTAATTATCAAAACTTTTCGTAATTTCTCCATTTACGGTATTCAGTACTGCGGCTTTATCATTCAAATACGTAGTGCTTCAATAACACGAGTTTGATCGTCATTTTCGTATAGCCGCCCTGTACCTATGAAAAACTACTTTATAATTCTTTGTTTTTTGCCCGAACTGGACGTCAAAAGAGAAGAAGTTTCCTATCTTAAGATTAAAAAAAATTCTCTAGAAGCATTGTAAATAAGTGAGGGCTCCTTCTCGAATACCAACTGACAGGAGGTAGAAATGCAACTTCTGTATCGGTTTTAAGGTTTCCGCGTTCAAAAAAATCTCTTTGGGATAAACACATATTGTTCACAGAGGGTTATAAAAAGAAAGTTCATAAAATGCTTCACAGCCTTACCGTAAATTACAGTCTTTGTAATAACTGTAGACTGCAGTTAGAAAAAAATATAAATAAAAGAAGCCATTGTTCATTTCTGGAGACTCTTTCACGAATTCGCTAAATGCTAGGAAAGAATTTTATATCAACTGATATGGCTTATAAGTTAGAGAAAGAGAAATCCTACATTATTCATCAAAACTTGCATGGTGAAAATGAAGAAGCGGATCATCATGTAGCTGGTAAGTGGATAAAAGACGCAATAGCCTGCTAGCCTGAAGGCTGTGTTGCTGATTTTTTAGGCGCGTTTGTCGTACTGTTTTCGACGACTGTAAACGTAATTTTAGAACTGTCCTGAGTAATACTAGCTAAAAAAAATTAAGTTTTCATTCATCATCAAGTTTTGTCATCAATCACTCCAAATCCACGAACCTGTAGAACGCAACAATATTGATAGCTATTGTTATATATCTTGAGAAAATGAATATTTCAAGGAAAAGTAAATTTGATTATTTCAGAGCAAAAATAGTCTTGGATATGAATATGCAAACATTTATTATGTTCGGGCTGTGTGAGAAAGATAGTAGATTTCTTGAGTAGCCTACGTTTTTATGGAAAGGCGTTATTAAGAAAAGGAAATTTTAATGTGGTAGGTAAACGCATTTATAATACAGCAAATATAAAGTAAACATTTAACGTAATCTACCGTCATATTTTACATAACTGGTATAGAGCTATTTTTCTAAATTTTTATACGTCTCAATTTTTTAAATTATTTTAATATTTTCAGATACTGAACTCATTTTTATGAGATTAGACTCTTTTTCAAAAATTTCCAGATTACAATATTTTTTTTTTTTTTTTTTGAAAACTGATTCAATTTCATCAAGATTTTGTTCATTTCATTCTGTTCCTGAACCATAGATGATTGCGGATTTTAACTTTTACTCGTGCTAAATTTTACGTTTTTACCCTCAAGGTTTTATAGAAACTTTTAAATCATTATGCAGAAAAATTGCTTTTTTTTTTAAAGTCTGAATGGCAGTTTATTTATGTAAGAGGGTGCATAACTATTAGTTTATTCTTTTTATTCATACAAAAAAAATCTCTACAGAAATAACTCATATTTATAATACTTTGTATTATCATCTAATACACACAGAAATTTAAAAAAAAGACAACGATAATCACTGCAAAGAAGACAGTAATTGTACTGAAGAATGATGAAATATTTAAGTTTCCAATTAAAAAATTATGCTTCAGGATAATAAATGTATTTGAGCCACATTCATTTTTTCCCGGATAAAAAGAAAGTTGAAATTTTAAATATTATCTAGAAACACTTCTTTAATAGTAGAAGCAAAATATGAAAAATTACATAATATATAAAATAACAATAATTGAAAAGACATAAGTTATTTGTTAGCATATTTGTAAATGTCCAAGAAAAATCTGCCAATAAAATACATAAGGATTTCAGAATTTGTTTCTTAGCAACATTAATTATTTTATTTTAAAGGTGAATTGGATCATTAAACAGTCTTTGAGCCACTTTTTCTCGAGATAAAAGGAAAGTGAAATTAGAAATGTTATCCAAAAATACTTTTTTAACACTAAAAGCAAAGTATGAAAAATATTTAAAATAAAAGATAACAATAATTGAAAAGACGTAAGTTATCAGATAGCATATCCATAGTAAATGTCCAAGAAAATCTGCCAATAAAATGCATAGCGAATGCAGATTTTAGAATTTGTTTCCTAGTAACATTAATTATTTTATTTTAAAGATGAATTACTAAATGAATATGCATCAGTTCAGAGAAGAGCCTTTCCTTTTTTCTCCTTAATAACATCTTTAGCAAGTGTTACGCAAGACGTACTCATAGGAAAGGAAAGATAACAGTATAGCAAAAAACGATTAGTTTTTAAGATTATTCAATTGACACCATCATAAAGAAAATATGAAATTTCTATTTTGCTTTTATGTGAGCTGAAAGATCTGATTCCAATGAAGACATGTATTTCAATAATGTTTAGATACTCAGATAAAAGAATGTCTGAATAGAGGTATTATCAGAAACTGGCTTAATAGTACCTATTCTTTAATAGGCAAAACTAGCAATTCCGAAATGTTCAACTGACATACACAAAATAAATGATGCAAACGTATCATTTAGTTGTCCAACACCGACAGCTTCGTGGATTTGCGCAGAATATTAATGATATCTAATTGCCGAAAGGCAAGAAGATAGCTGATAAAATCATCATGCTTAGCGATATGATTGTTTACACTTTTTTAAGCAATGGTTTTTATCAGATGGTGCTCGTAAAATGTTCTTCGGCGAGTGAAAAGATTCCATCTGCTACAGCAGGCTACTGAGAGCTCGAGATTGGATAGTTAGATTTCTTTTTTATTTATTCACAGCAAGAATGAACGTTCCTATCAGCTCGTCAATAAAGAAAACTTTCATTTAAATGTTCTCAATAGCACTAAATCATTTGATTATGGTTTTTCTAGCTATGCTTACTTCATCAATTGTGACCCATCTTCATAAATGTATTTTAATAATTTTTTCAATGTTTTTCATTTTTGCATCTAATTTTAAAACATTAAAAAAGCATTAAGATACTTTCGTATCTGAAGTCGCTTCAGCATGATTAATGAACAAATTATAGTTATATTACAGCATATGCGTACGTAAGAGAAAAGCGTAAATCAAATACATTAACAAAAATCTCCACCCGTCTAAACAAAATTTGTTTACACTACGTGATTAACTGAACCGCAGCTGGACTAAAACATTAATTAAATTATTTAAACCATTTATTTTTCAGAGATTTACGTCACGGCTAATTTATTTTAACTACCGCCAGAGAAGTTAATTTTTAAAACAAAGAAATTAATTAAATTTAGTAAAAAATTTGAAAGCTTTCACATTTTACATCGCGCCCAAAGGGCGGTTTTTTTTTTTTTTTTTTAATTTACATACATATACATGTTTCGAGAACGTTTGGGCTAATGTTCCTATGCGCTAAAATATTTAAAAACAGCATATCTTTAGAATTTCTGATGGACAATATAGCGCGCTGGAGATAAAAATTTTTATTTTCGTACATTGTAGCCATTGCTCGCTTTGAAATCACTGAGTTTATTAATAAAAAATTGTTAAAGTTTTAGAAGATATGAAATAGGTAAAACAAATTCGAAATTAAAAATTCGGGCTTTCAAGTGCCCATGTTCAGGTGAAGGGCTACATTATTTAAAATTTGATGGTTCTAGATACCATTGTTTTTTTAACAATGAAAGAAACAGTAGTTTCTTTAAATCTAATAAAGGGCGATAATATGTGGTGGCAACAATTTAGAAAGCGATTCAGAGCTTTTAGTGATTTGACGCAGAATTCCGTATCGATACTAATAGCCCTAATATAGCAATATGTGTTGCAGCGAAGTGGCAAAGTATTATCAATTTTTCCTTTATGTCTAATGTCTAATCCTAATGTCTCTACTGTGGCGCCCGAAATAAAAGGTGGTGAATGATGATTCTTCAGCACCAGGATTTGGCGATTGGGTCCCCTAGTTCACAGTCGCCCTTTAAAAGGGGGAGTATATAAGGTATTTCTCCCGCCTTCTTAGCAGGAATTCGTGGTGTAATGGTCAGCACGCTCGAAGCGAATTCGAGAAGTCCGTGGATCGATTGCCGGCCAGCGCATTGCACACTTTTCACTTCTCCCCTGAAAAAACCTAATGACTCTACAGCGTTAACTATTCTTTTCTTTTGGTCATATCTGATTCCATTACAGTTTTCAAATTTCTACGGAGATCAACGTGAAACATTTAAACAATTTAAAATTCAAATTAAACCTGCAATAACACTTTTTTAAGATGATCCATCAAGTCGATTTTACCTTCCTTGGAAGTGGTCACTTTTTGGAGGCGGTTTTATTATCAGGCAATCTAGGCGATTAAACGAGGGCGCTTGCATTCGGTTTTTAATTGCAGCAAAATATACCTTTAGTTAATGCTAAATAAATGTTATGTACATATTATAAATAAATATACAGTAAAAACTGGCATGATAATTCGCTTCCATAGACGACTATCCTGAAAATAATCATCATTTTTTAGTACATAAGATCTGTTTGAAAATTCACAATAATCATAATGTTTAAAGCAACTACTAACACAGACAAAAATCGACTAATGTGGTCTTTAGGCATTTGCTTGATTTTTCGAAATACCTAAATAGGATGCAATACAGTTCTGATTCTTAAAAGTGCTCCAAAAAGCTATAAAGTTTGGTATGTTTCTCAACCATCAATTAATGTCCAAACTATTAAGAGAATTTACGCGCAAATTATCGGCAAGTCTAAAATAACCACTGAAACTTGAATTAGGGTGTAAAGCGCCATCTTATCTGCGCTAGCAGCAACTTAGCAACGTGGGATCGAGAGGCAGAACACATTCAGAACAGAAACAGAAAGAAGTGAGAATCTGTGGTCTAAAATCATAATAACGTGTCAATTAAAATAATGCAACGTTACAAAGCATTCTTTCTCTTAAGCAGCCAGCCCGCACATTTTTTGCTATAATCAATTGAACGAGCAACCAAAGATAAAAATGCTAAAAATTTAATTTTTTGAAATAATATAAAAATTTAAAATGCTTAAAGCAGAAATCATAAATTATTGTCATTTTAAAAAGAGTTTAGTTTTGAAATTTGTATATTCGAAAATATATTAAAATTCGGTTCCCATGTAATACTATATATTTTATCTCACGGAATTCCATTTTACGTAAATGAAACGATACAGGAAATACAGATAAAGCAATACAATCATAAATATAAGTGAATTCTTCAAGTCAATGCTGAGCTACAGCAATCAGAATAATTTCAGTGCATTTACTGTCTAAAAAAATATTCACATTAAGCTATATAACACAAATCGAATTTTTTATTAAATATTCTCAATGTGAGAATTTATTAATTAATCCCTCATGATCAAATATACTGATAGTATAAATACGTAGATTATGTATTTAAACAGAAATTCGTTGGTTAGCAGACAGGGAAATGTCTCTACTATGAGACTGCAGTTCGTAGATTGGAGTTAACATCTAAAAGTTTCCGGAAAAAGTGACTTTTACCATAAATTTTTGCAAACGGTAAATGAATAAATGTGTAATCTCAGCTTATGAACTTGATTAACTTATAAAAGTTGGCCGGAATTTTAAATAATGTTATCGTCATACGAGCATCCATTACTCTAAGTGAGATGATATTTTGACTTAAAATCAGTCACATTAACGACGTCAAAGTCGACATTATAGTACGTAATAGTACACATTTAGGTGAAAAGCGGTATATTATATCTGAACCCGTATTTTCAATCTCAATACAAAAATTGAGAGTTTTATCCCAAAGTTATTAACTTGGACAGAAGTTTCGAAAATTTGAACTTGAAAAACATAAAGAATATAAAAAAATCAATTTAGATTTTTACAAAAAATAAGTCAAAGAGAATTTTTAAATACACATTAACACCTTCTAAAAGCGTAAAACCGGTATATAGCACGAAGTGAAATATGCTCGAACTGCATAAAAGAATTAAACAGAGCATCATTTTGTTGATTTATTGACTAATACAATAAGAACGTGCTTTGCCATTATCTGTATGCATAGAATGGCGTCAACATAAAATATAAAAAGCATGTTTACATCGTATTTAACTTAATTTTTTTTCTTTTATACAACCATAAAAGTTTATTACCACAATTAGTGTTTCTAAACAAATCCCGAATCACACTTCATCACTGTAACAAAGGAGGAAGCGGACACAACAGAAGACACATGTACTTCTGTATTTAATGGCCGGGCATCATAGAATTATGTAATAAATCTCTAAAATTATCTGCCCGAACGTGCGAACAAGGCAAGCATACATTAGCAGCCCTAGAATATCGTGTCACGAATATTTTACCAAGCTAACCCTGAAACGAAGAAAAATGCATGGATACGGCTCTTCTAAAAACTTTGTTCACTTGCTAACTATAATTGTATTAACAACTACATTTGTTTAGCAGAAAATCAAATGCCATCAGCTAAAAACAAAGATAAAATTCTGCTAATAATTCGATGCATAATTCTTACTTCTCAAAAGGGAGGAATACTCGGTTTTCCTTATTAGAGAGTTTCGACTTTAATGCTATTTATACTTAGAATTTCCTGTTTAATAACTTACTTTTGTACAGGGTAATTCAAAATGAATGGCAAAAAGAAAGCTTACCGGTGAGTGCTGTAATAAATTTATTTTAGAAATATGGATATAAATCAAGGTGTATTTTTCAGTTTTCATTAAGCACAGCACAGCTTGTCCTTTCCGAAATGATCATTAGCTGTACTGAAATTTAAAATAGCAACATCATTGAAAGAAAAAGTTTATTATGCATATGGATATGCGAAACCGTCATCGTTAACCCATATACAGAGTCACTTCTTGACCAAATTTGCTAAATATGTATTCTGTCATCACAGTATCACAAGGTGGATGAAGCTGTTAAACGGTGAACGGAATGCGGAGTGAAAAGACAGGTTGCTTATGCAAGACAGAAAGTACAAGACAACCAACTGCTAACAAAGACGGTATGGTAGAGAACTTTCACGCGATTTACTTATGAAGCTCCAGTAAGTTAATGTGTCGGATCAGCAGACAACTTCACGTGAGGTAGAGTATGGTGTATGTTACACAAGCGTCAGCAATTCAAGCATTATAAATTTCATACGGTACAAGTCTGAAAAAGCTACAGAAACGGAAAACGTTATGTTTGATTTGCAAGAACGGTCAGTAGTAGATGATTTTGCGAAGACATTCGTCATCAACGACGAACTACGTTTCACTTACATGGCAAAATAAACAGCTATGATCTGAGATTTGGAGCCACAGAAAAATCCGCAAGTAACGCTAGAACATGTGTATGATTCTCAGAATGTAAAAGTTTTCTGGGGCATAAGAAATTGCAATCTGTTTTTTTTTTTTTTTTTTTCTCGGAGACCTTCGTCACAGGGTTCACGTACTGCGCCATTCAGTCCAATTAATTTTGCCCCAACAGAAAAAGAAATGCTCGATTTCATGCCCAACCACAGAGGCATATATACATACGTGATTTGAACAATCAGCATCTTCCAGCACGATAACTACAACCAGAATCTTATAACAATGCTGATTCAAAAATAATGTGCCTCTGCCTTTATACTAATTCTGACAGCCCGATCCCAATGAGATGGTACGTACAGAGCAAGAACTAGATTAACGTACATGCTTTGCGAACATGTGTGAATGAACGCAGAAATGAAAAATGTTATTCCTTCAGTTTATATCTGCATTTGCAAAATGAATTTGTAACACCAAACAGTTTTTTTTTCGGGATGGGGGCTGTACTATTCATTTTAAGTTTCTTTATATTATTATGAACATAAAATGTGCATCACAATGCGTTAGACAGCATTCGAGAAAGTGTTTCCAACTGCAAAATACCTTAAAATAAGGCAGAAATTTTATGAAAACGGTTTTGATAATAGGCGTACAGGGGTTACAAAATTTAACTTCTTTTGTGATCCTCCTAGATGTCCTCTTTAAATATTTTTATGTGTACACATAAAAAAAAATTATGTTTACTTAAATAACACATAATTTTTTTTATGTTTACCTAAATGACACACAAAAATTTTTTAACACATAAAATGTTTTTCATATGTATACATAAGGGTATTTAACTTTAAATTCATAAGGTGTACATAACTGAAATTAATAAATCTTGTTAGCTGTTATGGGTACTTTATGTATTCAGGGTTCCTTTACGCATACGAATTCCAGCAGTTGTCAGAAAGCGAATTAATCGATTTAAATTGAAACAATTTAAAATTCGATTTTCACCTTTTTTAGTTCACCTTGTAGAGACATTAGGTATTTTTTTAAAGCAAACAAGATGAAAAATAGCAAACGCCTTCGCCGGGAATCGAACCACGAACCTCTGGAACCGACCCAGCGTGCAGAACCACTACACCACGAAGGACGCTAGGAAAGTGGGAGAAATACCTTATATACTCCCCTTTTTAAAGGGCGACATGGGTTTTAGGGGACTTAGTCGCCAAATCCTGGGTGCGGAGAATCATCATCCACAACCCTTTTAGTTCGGGCGCCACTGCAGAGACATTAGGGGTTTTTTTTTTTTTTTTTTTTTTTTTTTTTAGAGGCAGAAAAGATGAAAAATAGCAAACGCCTTCGCCGGGAATCAAAGCACGGACCTCTGGAATGCCGGCCCAGTGTGCTACCGTTACACCACAAAGGCACGCTAGGGAAGTGGGAGAAATACCTTATATACTTCCCTTTTTAAAGGGCGACTAGGGTTTTAGGAGACCTAGTCGCCAAATCCTGGGTGCGGAGAATCATCATCCACAAACCTTTTAGTTCGGGCGCCACTTGTAGAGACATTAGGTTAATTGGAAGCAGAAAAGATGAAAAATATGCAACGCCTTCGTTGGGAATCAAACCACGGACCTCTGGAATACCGGCCCAGTGTGCTACCGTTACACCACAAAGTCACGCTAGGGAAGTGGGAGAAAAACCTTATAACCTCACAAAGAAAATATTTAAAAAAATTCAGTGTGAAATACAAGGCTGAAAATACAATAGTTAGATTACGCATTTACAAGCCTTAGATCTTTGAAGATGAAATTTCCTCTTAATAGTTGTACACTCTGGAAGTAAAAATTCATATCTAGAATTAATAGTAAAAGAAATAAAGCCTGAAACCAGCTTTTTGAGAACAAAATACGTAACTAAGCTTCAGAAATGAAACAGGGATTAGATTAATGAAGAAATGAAATGCAGTAAAAGTTATTTCTGAACATGCACTTTTTAAGAGTGCACTGAAGAAAATCTTTTCATTACGAAAGAGAGTATGTGGATTTTTAAGAATTAAATTTTTAAGTATGAAAAAAATAAAATTTACAATCCTTGCCTTGAGAGTGATATCAATCAGTTTCCGAATATTAACTATATTTACTTTAACTTATTACATTAATCACGTATTCTCTCATCTCATTCGCACTTCGAAATAGCACCACATCACGTAGCAACAGTCAATAAACAAACTGTCGTTTTAAGTCACACCGCAATCAAGCAGATCTTGACATCTTTAAAAGATGTTTCAGTAATGAATGTTTTACAATTTACATTTAATCTTTCGTGATGATGACTTCGAATTTATTTCATTCACCCATCTATATGCCACCCATGTTGAAACAACTTCTCAACGCTTTTGAGGCAGTGGAGATAGAAATCGCTTAATGAGCAGCTTCAGAGTTCAGCTGGTCTCTATATACTATACGATAGAAAAACAACGTACGCTTGACAAGCATAATAAACACTAAAGCATGGACTGAATATCTACTAACAGAAATTAAACATAAAAAACAAAAAATAAAAAAATGTTTTAAAATTTATTATGAGCATAATATTAAACTAAATCTAAAACCCAATTTTAAGTTTAACTTGACAAAGTTATGTATAGGCTATATTTTTGTTAATTGTTGTTTTATTAAAGCTACTATAGTTGGTGCTGGCACATTTTTGAATCAATAAAGAATTAAAAAACAGCAAATGTTTTGGAATACGAATTTCTAGAAACAGCCTTATTATTTGAAATAAGAGATTTCGTCAGCTACTTTATTTTTCGTACAAAATGTCATATATAATCAAGCTGTGGATTGAAAGGCATGTTTTTGGGCTTTTCGAAGAGAGATATTCGAATTCCATAATTCTAAAACGTTGTGAAATGTATGGTATTAAAATTTTTAAGTGCAAAATAAGCAATATCGAAAAGTGAAAAAACATCAATCATTAACTTAGAATTCAAACAACAAGAATCAGTCTTATATTTGCAAATTTTGACAGGACTAATTTACATGGTTTTACCGAACTATCAACATCAGCTGCCAAAGCACAAATGAACGAGATAAAATAAAGTGATTAGATAAATCTAGATAACACTTTATCTTATCTCTCCTTCATTTGCGCTTTGGCAGCTGGGGATGATGGTGCCGTAAAACCATCGAAAGGAGTCCTGTCAAAATTTGAAAACATAACACTGATTTTTGTTGTTTGAATTCTAACAACAAAAATCAGTGTTATTTGATTCGGCGTATTATTTGATTTTAATTCATCAATCATTACTTCATGGAAAGAAGACTCAAAAAGAATACTCGAAAAATTGACATCAAAACATTGGTAACAAGAGAAAATCCGCCTGCGTAGAAATCAGTTTCAAAGTCTTTACATACATCTATATCAACGATAAATAAAATTACAAACCAAGATTTACAACTTGAAAAAGCTAAAAAATATGATGTTCACCAGCTTTTGCTGAGGCATGTGGTTCAACCCTGTATGATAACTGTTTAGCAGAAGATAGATGAAAATACATTGTGACTCCTGATGAAACAAGAGTTTACCTAGATTGCAACAAAAACAACAAAAAAAGAGTCCATTTATTATCTAAAACAAAGAAAAAAACATTACATACTTGATTCCTTTACTGAAAAGGAGAGTTTCAGTAAGGGTTTTATGACTGTCGCAGTATTCTTTTACAATGGGAATTCAAAAATAAGAAAATTAGAAAAAATTGCTGAAATCAACCGAACGTATTATTAAGAGAAAGTTTTCTGTTCGATATTTACAGAAAAAACTCCTTCTCTTTATCCCATCGACTTTCAAAGAATGAAACTTCATCAAAACAAAGCAACAAGTCATACTTTGAAAAGTCCTACAGTAGTTCTTGAAAAAATGAAGACATATACAGGTGTTGCGTATATACCTTTTCAATGTATTCTTGCAGAGGTCTTCTGAAGTTTCACCTATGGACTACAGTGCCTTCGGTTTCTTAAAAAGAACTATTTCAAAGCAAATCTACGACGACTGATGGACTCTGAAAAGTATCTAGTAGAGGAGGAATGGAAATCAACCAATATCTGAAAATTTTACGAAAAGCCCTTCTACTATCATAGAAATCACGATGTAGATTTATAGTCCAGAAAATATGCTATCACGTCGAACATTTAAAAAAAATACTCTTTACATTTTCAACATTAATTAAATGGCGCCGAATTTGTTCTAAAAATGTGCAAACACCGTCTGTAATATAATGACAGAAGCATATATGTTAGCAATAATATTCTGCATTCTTATTAAAGCCAAGTATTCCATTTCACAAATTCCACTCTTTTTGAACAATAACATTTTAAAATTTTCTCCTGACCTTAAACTGAATTTACTTGTGATTTAAGGTGTCATAATATTATATCTGTCGCCAAGTTTTCGCTATAAAAGTAATTTGATGAACAACTTGCTTAAGAGTTATTTTCCTCCCTGTAAAGTATCATCTGAAGTATAAAAACGTAATTAGAATGCTAAATTGGAATAATATTTTACTTAAATTGAATTTTACAATTATTCGGTAAGCATTTTACAGCAGCCTTTCTTACTATCTATCCAGACTTTCAATACCTAGTTAGTTCCCTCTAACTAGGTATTGAAAGCTTAGCTTCTTAGTATGCAGATTCCAGTAAAACATTCGTACGCCACCTTTTTAATTCGGAATTACGATTTCTTGAGTTCAGTTAAAACTCAGACATGACCAATACAAACAAAAAGAATTCAATATTCTTTTCTAGATAATTGTAGTTAGAAAAATTTGTAGAGACATTAAGTATTTTTGGGAAGCAGGCAAGATGAAAAATTAGCAACGCCTTCACGGACCTCTGGGATACGCGCCCCATGTGCAGACCACCACACCACGAAGGCATGCCAAGAAAGGCGGGAGAAGTACGTCATAAATTAACTGAGTCAAAGCGAGATAGAAAAATATAGTGAAAATTATATGACGCTATTTAATTACAATGAATTCGACTCCCCCAAATATACGGTAACGAACAGTAATTACCAGTTACACATCACCGGATATAAATCAAAGTCCATTGCTTTGCAATAAACGTGGTAGCAGACAAATATCTGCCATATTTGGTTGATGCTCCTATCATATAGTATGATGATACCATGCTTGTTCAAAATGTCCCCACACGTCGTGAAGTATTAAATAATTTGCCTCACTCGTAGCCTCCATGCTCAAATTTGAATTAAATATACCACAAAAAGGAGCTTCCGTAGTCATTTGAGCATTCGAAAGTCTGAACTTAACACATCGAATGCTTTATTACCATGTTTATACAATTCATTTGTAGAAAGAAATATATTTTAATCTTAGTTAAAGACAATATTTTTTCTCTCCGTTTATTTCAACGAAATTCGGAACCTGTTTAAAGCTATCTTAACAAATGTTATTCGTAATTTGTCTGCTAGATGAAAAGCCAACGGAATTATCACTATGGGTTGCCACGATTTATTGATATAACGTACTAGACAGCACTTAGGAATTTGCTACTAAAGCTGTGGATGGCTTATCTTAGACAAGCACTAATTAGGTTTCCAGTTCTTATGTAATTCCAGCAATCAAATGAACTATTTAAATCATCTGGAGAGGGCAAATTTACATAGAAGAGTTAGCGTCCACAGATCAAATGAAGGTTAAGGAGGTAATTAACCTATCTCATGAACAGAAAACATTCTGTGTTGTACCATCTTTAGATTTTCAGATGATGTCAGCAGATTACTGTTCTATCAAAAAAGATTTATCTTGAATTCCAGTTATAGCTCAAATACTTTTTTCTCGTTTTTCCTGTATTTACAATGATGAATTTTCATCACTCAAATGAATTTGTCGTTTATTTTACACATTCTTTTTTAAAATTAAGAATAAACTTTTGAATTTACGTAGAACTTAAATCTCAAGTTATGATTCAAAAATTTTTTCCTCGCTTTTCTCTGCTTACAATTATGAATTTCCACGACTCAAAGAAATTTATTTGCCTCCATTTCGCTTTAAAATGAAGAATAAATTTTTGAATTTATATGGAATTTTGAATCTTCAGACAGCCATTTATTGATAAATAGTTTCAATTCTTTAGAATAACTTTTCACAATGTTCTAAATACTTGCCTCGTATAAGTGATAATTTACTATTGTTAGAGTATGAAGACCACTCCGGTTTCTAACAAATACTTAATATTCTTAATTAATTATCTGCAAGCGTATATAAAAATTAATGGAATATTTGCCTTATATGCAGCAAGTTATTAACCACGTACACTTTTAAACTCTTAACAGTTAGATTCCGCTTTTTTGAACAATGATTTGTTTTAATTTTCTGCAGACACTAAACCGCATTTGCTTGTAATATAAAGTTTCATAATACTGTCGCGTAGTTGAAGGGATCGTACAAATGAACAAGCAAGTACTCATGTCTAAACTCAAGACTTTTAATTAACTCGAACTGAATGAAGAACTACTTATATACAGCGGGTGAACATGATGGAACATTCCAGATTCGAAATGTTCTGGAAGAATAAGAAAGAAATTTACATAAATAAGATAACATTAACAAGGAGGAAATTTACATAAAAACCAATTTTCAGGCACCTTGCAGGGACCTTCGGACTTCGAGTTCTGCGACTTCTCCGCTTAGCTATGAGGAGCTCGGTCGAAAAGAGCAATTTTCGCTACAAAATTATATCTGTCACCAAGCTATCGCTGTAGAAGCAATTTGATGAATAGCTTAAGAATTACTTTTTTCCCTTGTAAATTATTATCTGAAGTATAAAAGCGCAATTATAATGCAGAATTTAAATAACAATACTTTCCTAAATTGGACTTGACAGCTATTCAGTAAGCATTTTCACAGAATTAATTAATGTTGTGATTAAATTCATCATTACGATATTAAACTATTCAAAACGTCAGTTTCAAGTCATAACAGGTTCTCAATGTCTTAAAATTATTTGACATTACTCTTGATAATGGCCATTCTGAAAACATTTATCTCTTTCGGTCCTCCAACTCAATAAGCGACTGTAAGAAAACATGACAGGCAATTGTAGTTATAATTGAAAAGGGTCATACGAGAGAACAAGACTTTCATTTCGTTAAAGATGTCTGCATTGGAGTTTTGCATCTATTGTCAAAATCGTGACAACTTTCATCAACTGAAGACAGTTCTCTTGTTGACTTAATAAACACTCGCTGTTTCTTTGAATAATAGACATTTAAATAAACAATGATAACTAATGGGAATCCAGATGTTTCTTTATTTACCATGAGCAGTTGATCCTTATAAGTAGTTTGTAAAGTTGTGTTTTTATGTATTCGTTTGATTTGTTTGATTATGGCAAAGCACGTGAGGGCTATCTGCTTAAGGCAAGAATACCTTCGTAGACATCTTCTCTTAGGCAAAGTGGCTCGTACTCATGTTACACATAGGAAAATTCTTGAAAACGCCCATGCAGCCAGCCCATGCGCTGGAATTTGAACCCGAATCGAAAGACCAGTGTTCAGTGACTTTATTACTTGGCCGCTGGTGAAAATAATTTTCCATGATAGACCTTTCTTATTGTATTACACTGAAAAATGTACAGTTCTATATCTTCCGTTCTACTGAGTTCTATATCTTCCATACTACTTCTGTTCCGACTGACGAAATTCAAATTGCGTTTTCCATTTCTCGAAAGCGCGACTTAAAATATATATTAGATTTATATATAGTATTGTTCTAACACAGGTATTTTGAGACAAAATCGGACTTTTCTGAAATAAGGTACCATTTGTTTTCCATATTTCGATTCTACGACTCAAATTATGCCTAAATATTAAATTTTGTAAAATTTGGTCGGAAATTTAAGGAGAAATTAAAAATTTTTCTTGGCCCATTTTTTTTCCAGTTTGCGCCAAGAATAATTCACTTGGCGAATTTCTTAATTTATAGCAACCTATTTTCCTTTCTTTTTTTTTCTTTGTAGGCGAGGGGGCGGAAGTCATCGTTCATACTTTCAAGTAATTTTTACAAAGTGAGTAAACTACATTTGGTGTTATTATCGCTTAAAACAAATATGCCAGATTTCAAAACGTGCCAATATGTAAATGCACGTATATCCTAGGAAATTTTGAATAACTCCTCCAAAAATTTTTGCAGGTATGCTTATAAATCTCCTTTAAGATGGTGGTAAAAATGTTATAGGTTCCATTCAATATTTTTATCATATTTAAATTTTTTGGAACATTTATGAAAATTATTTAAAAATATCAATTTTAAAAATAAATCATAAAAAATGGGCGAATTTTATTTGGAATGAACTTAAATTTGGAAATGTGAAAGGAAGAATAAAAATAAATCTAATAGAAAAAAAAGATATTAATAAATATATAGAAGATTCAATTAACACGGAGGAGCTAAAATTTTGAAAGCTAATTTTAGAACAACTCCTGCGAATTTTACAAAACTTGGTAGTTCGGCATAATTTGAGTCATAGAATCGAAATATGGAAAGAAAATGATATGTTACTTAGATAGAAAAGTCCGATTTTGTGTCAAAATACCTATATTAGAACAATGCCATATATAAATCTAATACATATCCTATGTCACGCTTTCGAGACATGAAAAATGCAAGTTAAATGTCGTCAATCGGCCCCGCAGAACGAGAGATATAGAACTGTTCCTTTTAAAAATTTAATTTATTAATTTTTTATTTTTATTTATTTTTATTTATTTTATTTTTTTGCGCAGTGTACATATGTATTATATGAACACATAGGGTAAGATTGCGTAAGTCGTACCCCTAAGAAAAATAAGTATAAATCATAGGACCTATGAAACAATAAAAATTACATGTGGTAATAATATTTTGTGTTGTTGCTGATATTTATTACAATATAATTCAATACAGTGTACTCTATTGGGTAAAATTAACAAATGTTATGAACATGAACTTAATACTTAGAAAATAATTATTGTATTAAATACAACTTAGAAAATAAGTGGTCTACGTCCTACCACCTATAGCGTAAATCGTACTACGTTTAAAATTGGAAAATTTTAATAAAACTTCCTTTTTCTTATTTATTGTATTTATACAATTAATTACAACAATTATCACAAAGATAATTTTCCATTTTTTGTCAACTCCAGCATCCAGCATATAAGCCGTGTACTCATTCTTTCCATTTTAGGCCACTGAATTATATTCTCTTCGCGGTCTTCCTCACAAATATTATAGGGACACAAATACGGTAATACATTGTAATACACTGGGGGTACACTCAGACCCTCCTGGCCACGAAGTGTCCTCATGGTGAAAAAAAAATGAGTGGTGAAACAATACGGTTGACTAATTTTGGCGAAAAAGGCGCATTTGTAGTGATATTACGCCTAACATTTAAAAAGTGCGACTTAAGCGGTAGTATAACTTGCGCACAATTTTATTCTACGTAAAGGGAAATAAATAGTCGGATTTCATTAGATCTTTGCGTTATATGTGTTATGAAAAATGGATTAAAAGTGCTTTTATTTAATTTAGTTAGTCAAGCTTATATGAATGCGTTTTTATTGCGTACACGAAGCTCAAATAAATGTTATACGTAAGTGATTAAAGTTTCATTCCTCTCAAACGCAAGTGTCGTGTTGAAACTACAACGTAGGAAGCTTAGGTTTACCTGAGCTGTTAGAATGATTCAGATACTTATTGAAGCATGTTAGATATTCCTCAGATACTTGACAATAAGCCAGAGTTTCTCTAAAATAATTTATTTTAGGATGAATTTATGTTTTATACAATTCTATACAAGCCATACATAAGCCGCCACAGCTGCCAAATTTGGGGCACACGAAAGTAGCACATGAATGCTTTCGAGATTAAGGTACAATTAAATACTATTCATTTCAGAAAAGAACATGTAAAAGTTTTATTACTTATTGGGACAGACGTGTATTGCAAGATTAATTACAGGAATAGTGTGCCGAATTTCTGAATCATTAGCAATGGCAGAAACTAAATTGGCATGTCTTTGAGCAGAACAGAAAACGTATGCAACACATCAGAAACATTTGATATCATACAGGATTTAATATACTTTAAAAATAATTTAGAAATTGATACGACATACAAATTAATGAGAAATGTATGCTTTGGGGACTTTACAGTTTAGAACAGGATGCTACCTTTAGAAAATTTGAAACAACACAAGATTTGCTTAAATGAGCATTCTAGGGATGTAGAGACATTAAGTATTTTTTGAAAGCAGGTAAGATGAAAAATGAGCAAACGCCTTCGCCGGGAATCGAAGCACGGACCTGTGGAGTACCGATCCAGCGTGCAGAACCACTACACCACTAAGGCACGCAAGGAAGATGGGAGAAATACCTTATAGGGGAATTCCAAGATAATTTTGTAGCAGCAGAATAAAGATTTCAGTTACTGTGGTGCAGATTTAAGAATTTAAAGTTCCACGAGCGTTATAAAGCCGATATATATATAAGAAGATATCGCGGAAGAATCAGAGTACTTGAAAACTGAAAAGAATACGTTTTACCACAACAGAGAAATTAATTTGAGAAAAAAATGATGCCAAGAAACGTCGCGTTGTTTTTAGCGCTTCATCATTTGCTGAAGCCTAACTATCATTGAATGAATACTTAAAATTAAGGTCCAAACTTTTACCCAGACATATTGCAAATTTCAGTTAAATTTCGATGACAAAAGATTGGAATCACAAATGACATTCATGCAAATCTTTCTTCAAATTTCCTTGAAGCCAGACAGCCTAGACGGAAGTGCAGTGAAACTTTTGTGAAGGGACGGCGGTTCTGAAAACACGAAATTCTTGTGCATGATCCGTGTGATCTTTGGTGAAAATAAGTACAATTTTGAAAGTTAATATAAAGAAATACGAGTCACAGTATCCAAAGAAGTTGCTGCTTATACGTAAACGGCATAATAGAAGGTACAGATACAATAAATAAAGCAGTTTAAAAGATTAGAAATGTATTAAGGGAAGAAAGGAAGTTTTAATATGAAGAAATAGGTGAGCAATGACAGCTCGTTAAAAAAATTCTGAGAAGACAATAAAAATACATTCAGTATACAAACAATAAAGTTTTAGGTTGCATCTGAAACAGATGCTAGAGAGGATATGCTTTAGACTGAGATAACAGAACTTATAGAACTCACGCAGTTCGGAAAACTGTTGTATGTTTATTTGTGTCTAAGTGTCTTAAATCCATTTTGCGTAAAGGCGCGAATTTTATTGCAAGAAATACGGACTATACTATTTATAATATTTCTACAAAAATACAGACTTCCGTGAGATGAAATGCTGCCTCGTGAGCTGCGTATCATTTAGGAAAACTGAAAAGAACAATTATCTGAAATACAAACTATTTCAACAATTTGCAAAAAGAGGAAATAGGAAATCGCCAGTTATATTGTTTTACCGGTTCCAGTTGAAACGCCTACGGCGTAATAATAGATTTCAGATCAGTTGTATAATTTAGTACTTTCAAAATCCAGAGTGACTCCAGCGAAAAATTGTCCTTTCCAAGACAAGAATTTACAGCTGCATTAATAGGAGACAAATTGGTAAAGACAGTATTGGCACATTTGAAGGAGATAAATATTGTATCATATTTTTGGACTGACATTGTGATCATGTTGTAGTGGATGAAAGGATCTGCAGAAAGATAGAAGTCGTTTGACAAAGCAAAATTATGGAGATTCCAAAAATCTGAACCTACGGAGTGGAGGTACTCTCTGACGAAAGATAATCCAGCAATTTTCATCACCGGGGGAACTACCTCAAAAGTGTGGTGGTCTAATCTACACTAGTTGACGAATGCTAAAAGTGGGCAGATTTTACCCATGAATTGTAACTCCGAACGAAATAAAATTGAGAAAAGAGAAAATGTGAAAACGTTTCAAGAAAGTTCTAATTAAAGAAAAAATTAGCATTCAATTTGAAGAAATTTAGCCGTTTTCATAAAGCTCAAACAGTGGCAGCCTTGATACAATCTCAGATATGAGAAAAACAATCAGGTCCTCTAACGACATAAGAACTGAAGATGTCTGAAATCAACAGCATTCAACAGTAATTTTTTTCTGAATGAAATTAATGCTTTGAATACTGAAACATTTTTTACATAAGATGACAGAATTCGTATATTAAATCTAGTTTTAGATGAACACAATGTTCTTCCTATGGGTCGAAACGCAGATTTAGATTTAAAACGATCTGAATGGGAATAGTTACTTGGTACAGTTAATATTAACAGTTAGTCAGGAGGAAAGAGGACATGGAGGTATAGCAGTCATACATACTCAGACATGAGGGAAATTATGATTTTTAAAAGGAAAACAAAAAAATAAAGAACATTTTGAAAAAATATGTAATCTGTCAAAAAATTAAATTGATACCAACAAATCAAGATATTTAATGCACCTTTGCTATTTAATATAAAGTGAAGGAAATATTTATGTTAGGTTATGGGAATAGATTTTACCGGGTCGTTTTCTACGAAGAATAACGACAAAGCTTACATTGTTTTGTTTGCATGTGCTGTCACACGTGCTCTACATTTAGAATTAATTCCAAATCTGCCTACACAAAGTTTCTTATTAGCTTTTAGGAAATTCTTTACTCTAACAATGCTAAACGTTTAAAGGCCTACAGAATCGTATTAAGAAATCATGGAACAGCATCAAAGATCGAAGGATGTCAGAATATTTTGATCGGCAAGGAATCTCATGGAAGATCATAATTAAAAAAAGCGCTTGGTGGGCTGGTTTTCGGAAGCGACTTGCGCGTTCGGTGAAATCATGTTTGAAAAATAGTTTAAGCACAGAATTATCACATTGTCAAGAACTCGAGGTTAAACTCGTAGAAGCAATAGTGAATTCTAGACCGCTTACTTACCTATGCGATGACTATACTGAGACTGGCCCTCTTAAACCAGCCGTTTTTGGCAAACTCCGACTGTTAACGTTAATAGCGGAAAAGTTTAAAATTATATCAACGAAAGAAAAGCTGACCTAGGAAAGGTTCACTAAATTAAAATAACTCTTATAAAATTAAAATGTACTTTACAACTTTCAGGAAGTTTTTAATTTAGGAAATAGCAATAAGTCATAGGAATAGGTTGGATAAATAGACAAGATGATTTTGAAGAGCCAATCGGTTTATTTCAAAACAGGAAGCATGAAAACGGTGCAAGATCCGGAGCCGGGGTTCGAGCTTCGGACTACCCGAACTGGGCATGCTTCCAATTATACCACGAAACCAAGCGGTAATATGGGAAAAAATACCTTACAATATATTTAGATAATATCTCTTTTTGACATGCAGTTTCTAACAAGAAGCTAACTTCTAATGTGAATAAAAAAATTAACTTGGCAGACAGCTCTTTGCAGTTCTACAGTTAAAATTAGAGTAACTGTTTCTCATAAGCACATATCCCTCGAATGATTTGCCACATTCAAACAAGTAATTTCTCCATCAATCTACAATACTATAGCTATAAATTTCAGATTTAGTCATTTGCTGGACCGTATCGCATCTGGCAGTACGTTAACACAATATTTAATATTGAGAATTTTTGGTTGACCCCTTCTGGGGTCAATCATACTTTATAACTCATTTTTGATCTCTTAAGGTAATCCAAACACACTGCAACTGCTCACGGCATTTTCACAATGAGCCACTTTTGATAGTTCTTCATTTTTTGATAGTTCATCGGTATTTCTTTCATCTTTCTGATACAACCTGATATTACACACTCGTCTTTACGAGGAAGTGCACAAATAGTTTCCGTAGTTAGAAGTTTACATACATGTTAGTTCAAACACGAAAACTCACATGATTTCGATACAAGTTCATCATGACCGACATACATGGCAATTCAGGGAATTGTCGTATCTTATAACTAAGTAACTACTAATGTTTATATTTTTTACATTTATCGTCAATGAAATTATTCAAATAAGAAAAAAAAAACTTACAAGACTATTTGGATACATAAATTCGATTATAACATGGCAGAATTATTTTTCATATATTACTATGAATACAGAACTGATGTTACTGCTGTGATTATTACTACAGAACATTTCTCGGTGTTCTGAATGGCAGCACTAAAATTAGTTTCCAACATGTTTTCCATCATTCATGTTATTTTAATGATTAATAACTTTATAAATTACAAATTTTATCTTTTATTTTATTTCGATACTTTATTTTTGTTAACATTAAATAAATAAAATGTTTTCAAATGCAAATGACTATCATTGAAGCTATTAATTATTCTCCCTTGTAATTTAATCAATAAATATCTATTTATTTTCAATTAATAAATGATAGGGATGATGATGAACATGAATAACGCAAAACTGCCCTTCTTCTGTCTTAATTTCTAAACCTGTTCGTCAGTCCATGCACAAGTTTTCCTTTCTGCAAAAGCTTAAAAAGCAGCAGTTGAAATTATTTCTGTCATCCAGCGAATGACAAAGCGTCTTGCATGGGTTAATGGTCTAAATGGAGAGAGAAATGTGTTAAGCTTTTATGTAATTTTTATTTCTTTCTTAACTACAGGTTCTACTAAAATTTTCCAGTCTTGGATTGATTTATAGTTCAACAAATTACCCCTTTGGGAAGCTGACTGGAAAACTGTGTAATTGCTGATTCTTTATCTCACATCGAACATATATAAAATAATTACCGATGTTCTTTTATACTGGAAGCAGTGAAGAGAGTTTTACGAGCTATTTGCTGCTCTAATAGCTGAATACTAAAAAGTGAATCTATTACAGCCTTATGGTTTAATGGTTTTAAGTACACTCGTTTTTGTGAACATTTTATTTTATATCTTTTAACAAAAGCAAGGACTTTAGACAAGCTCAATAGACTTTAATCATTTATGAATAGGGATTAGTGGATTAACGATAAGCAGGCGGTCAAAGAACGGATTAATTACATTATTTTTATTTCTTATTTAAAAGTTCTTTTGTATACGTCGCGTTTAGTATAAGCCCACGGATCGGGAACAGATTAATAATGTAATCGGAGACACCACTGCATTTAGAACTTCTGCGTATTAGTTAGTATTGGATGGGTTTTTTTTTTTTTTTTTTTTTTGAAAAATCAAATTCAACGCAACGAGCTTTTTACCCTCTATTATGCTCCACGAGGTAATATCGTAAAATATAAATGTGATTATCATTGCGGTTGTGGAATGTAAATGAATATTGGTTTACTACAGTAGTAACAGAAAATACATAAAAGAAATAAGTTGAATGACTTAATGAACCAGTTGTCTGTTCGAAGAAAACTTAAATAAAAGACTTCTATATATGAAACATTTAAAAATATTTTTCGGAAATTTACGATAACACACAAATTTATAATAGTGTATAATATGAAAAAAAAAAAAGCTTTAACTTTGAAAACTAATGGTTTTGAATTGTTAACTGTAAATTTAAATGCTTTAAAAAGGTGCTATATTTCATACTGCATTAACGCAATCAAACGAAACCCCTCAATTAAAACTATACTAATGATCAAAACTTAAGAGAGTGAATGCCTTTCACTTTCTTGTAAAGAAAGTATTGTAATCGCGAAATATTTCGGTTTTCAGATTTCAGTGAAAATATTTCATTTTGACCTTCTCAATTTCATTTTGACTAGTTCCATCATGACGTCTTTGTTACAAATTAAGAAGAACACAATGCTACTAGTAGCAAGAAAAGTAAGAATTAATTTATTTTATAAGAATTCAAGTTAGAGAGTAGATAATAATTGAAGTTTTTACAACAGAATAAGAACAAAACACAATTGATCGTTACATCTTTAAAATTTTCACTGTCGCTGACAATTTGAAAAGACAATCTGTTACTTTTTATTTTAAAAGAAACACTGAATCGATCTCCAACATTACAACAACAACAAGTGACGTTGCAATGTCTCAAGATTTCCAAAGAAACAGGTTGAGAAAACAATTTCTAAACAATATGAGAAACACATTCAATATCATTAAGAGATAATAAATAGTTATAATAAATGAAAGATTACATAAAACAACCGTTTTTCACTGGACAAGCAATACACAAATTTTCGAAATACATTTTTAAAGGTATCAGTTAGCGTTCTTATCACGACCATACGAACTTTACAATCAGCACCAACTGTAACTTCTTCTATTCGACAGAAAGGCCATATAAATAACGTACGTAAATTATCGTTCAACAATGCAAGAGCGCCAGGAGAAACGTTATCTTTAGGATATCGTTTGTTGTAAGTCTTTAATATAATCGCGGTGTCATGTTCTCCATGCTTGTTGGACAATTTTTATTCTTCTCTGCCAACGTATTAATTACTATCTGGCCTGTCTAACAGTTCTGGTTCTAGAATTGCGTTTATCAGAGCGTCCTACATATAAGTACTATCTATGACAATATTCCATGATACTTTTCATTACTTTGTGGCCAGGTGGCAAAACTATGGAACATTTCTGATTGCAGCTCAGATGTGATTGACTCAAACGTCCTCCAATAAGAATGACGCCGTTTTCATCTAAACAGGGATTATGAAATCTTAACTCACTTTTTGACGTGACAGGTGTTCCTCTTTGTAGGAAAGCAACTTCCAAAGAGAAAATATTGACTTGAGCACTGTTAATTAGAATATCTCGAGCATTATTTATTTATTTTGACGTCAGTGGTCTCTATGCTGGTCAGCTGGGTTTCTTGTGTTATGTATAAACCTAAAAACAAAACTTAAAACTCTGATTTATTTCAAATAATTATTAGCGAAGATCAAGAGTGTCTAAAACATCAATATCTACAGTCAATGGCAATAACACAGTGTCCACAAGGGGTCGGATTTTCTTTAGATAAAGATCGTCTGTAGAACTTATCGTGTCTAACCTGAGCTCATAAGTCTCTTGTAAAACCTGTGGGCCATGGCAGAACATCCATTTCAATGATATGCCCAGCATCCACGTCAGATTTGTGCCTTCTGATTACTCTCTAAGAATATCGTAAATTCAATGATGACAGAGTCCTAGTAACCAAGCACGCTGATAGCTGAAGTCTGAGAATCCTAATTGTCTTGATTCGAGCAACCCGCGACTTACTGTATACATACGTTTTCCTTTGAAATAGCTTGAAGATAAAACCTCAGTTCTCTGAGACTTCAGCAAATCTGTGAATAACATTTTTTTCTATGTCGATGCTTAACACATATCTCGGATTAAATATATCTTCGGTTACGGGAAGCGTTGAGACAAATTTCTGCCATTCAAGAGATATCGGCGAGGGAAGTGGTTCATAACAATCAACCTGAAGTGACCATAACTTCTACATAAATGATTTAGCTAAGCACTGGTCCAAATAACCTCAGGAAGTTGTAAATATAAGCTATATTCGACAACACTGCTCGTTTGGTGTATGTGCTTCGAAGTTCAATGAACACTTTGAAGGAGAAAAAAATTAATGTGCGTGTTCCACTGCACTTATAACCCTTTCGAAATATTTTCTTCAGCTGACTGATGGAAGAGATAATTTCCAAATTCCTCTTCACCTAACCTTCAAGATTATTACTATGTCATTTGTGTAGTTTCATTCACCATGTTCAAGCAACTAGGTCGGCTCTATCTGAAAGATTGCTGGTCCAGTGTCAAGTCTCAAGTCTCGAGTCACGTCTCAAGCGCCCGACAGAATGTCATCCATGTAGAAGTCGGTTTAAATTACAGATGAGGCTAGAGAAAAGTCTTTTCCTTCATCAAAAGCTATCTGATGAAGTGCCCACTGGGCTAAGAACGGAGCACATGATGTTCCATACATAACGATTTGAAGAGTTTTGGCCTTTACCGGTGAGTCAACGCCTTTCTCCCACACAATTCTTTGAAGGTCGACTTGTCAATTTAAGTTGCCGAAACATTTTTTCTATGTCCCGCTAAAGGCATAAAGATGATTTCTAAACATTAACATGGTAGAAAAAAGGTCTTCTTGTACGACACCTCCCTTCAGAAGAACGTCGTTGGAGGGAAAGACCGCTAGTAGGTTTGGCACTAATGCTGAAGGCCATATACAGTCGAGGGATATTCTTATCAGGTATGTAGACCTCCGTGATGAGGTAGACAGCAAACTATCCTCGAACCAGCTTGCCTTTCAGTCTAAACCATATGATGCAAACATTTATATTCTTGCATGAACTTGATATATAATGCCTTCATCGTTGGTTTCCAGACGTCTCCAAAGCTGATTTAAGCATTTTGACGAGAGCTCTATGGCCCCGTCAGAGTTATGTTTTTTCGCAGCAACAGGCATTTGTACGACAAACCGACTTTTCGATGGTGAGTCCGACTCAAAATTTAGTTACTTTTGTACTTTTTAATTTCTGATGAGAAGTTTAATGAATAAACAATATTTAAACATGAAGTTTTTTTTTTTTTTTTTTTTTCCGAAGTTGGAGCTAGAAGGAAAACGTGCAATAGATAATAGATGCCGGCTTACTATCCAAGGTCTTCCGCTGCCTCAAATGCGTAAAGAATGTAAAATTGTGTCTTGATAAATCGGATGAGTTCAAACGCGTTATTTTGGTGTTAGCGAGAACTATCAGAATCGCGCCAAGGCCGTACCGTATACTATGATTTTAAACAAATCTACTATTACAACAATAATAAAACACAAGTGACCGTGTTACAACTTTTGCTGTCGTTCCCAATTTTGAAAACCCTATCTTTACTTTTTAATTTAAAATAACAATGCAACAAGCTTGAACAGTATACACGCATGTATATCTCATAAGTCTCATAAGTTCTCATAAGTCTCAAAACGGTTTGCAGTAAAATGTTGAAATTTTGTATTCCGGACTTTTGACTAGCTTTGGCGTATGTACGTATACGGTATGCATCTCGCATAACTAACGATTAACCGTAGAATGTTGAAATTTTGTATATGGGATTGTTATAACATCTAGTTGTGTATCTCTTTTAAATTGCAATCGGCAGTGCGGAAAAGGCACATTAGATTCAAAGATCGTACCTTACTAAATAAAATGAGTTTAAATGAAAGGCAGCAAAAACTGTGCATAATTCAACAGGCGTACAAGGAAGTCATGTTGATAAATATTAATGTACTATGCTAGCACCTGCATCTCCAATTCAAATTATTATTTTCACGTTAAAGAGTTTTTTGTGGCAACAGCGATATATCGCTCGAGAGAGCTTTTCATCGTGCTTTAGAATTAGAAAGCGAGAGAATAAAATATAAGATCTTTGATATACGCATTAGTATTTTATTCCAAAGTTTTTTCAATTTAAAGTTTTTATTAGAGTTTATTTTGATTTGTGAGTTAATTCGACGAAAGAAGAGTCCTTTATGGAACATCTGGCGCTGCACAACAGGGCGATTACTTTTGAGTAAATTACATTATATTAATAATTATTATTTTGTCTATAATTGATGCGTTGAAAGTTAAGCGTACTGAGTTTAGAATATTATTTACTAAACCGTTAAATGATTATGAAAATGTTGAAAGTATTTTATTGGAGGATCGAAAGTTTCAAAATAAAAATTCTTGAAAAACAAAACGAAACAAATGATAAAATATGAAGAGTTATTTAGAAAGGAATTTAATTCTTAAGGAAATAAAGGTGTGTTAAACAAAAACTTTGACGAGTTTGAAAGTTACATAGATAAATGAAATCTATAGGATATAAACTTTCAAGCCTCTTAGTTAATAGATTTTCACACTGCTACTTCCTTAAATAATGTTTTGAAAACACAATTCTTCGCTATCTGAAACTGATCCCGCCATTGTTTGACATAATATTTAAAACCGGTTAGGGTTTTTTTTTTTTTTTTTTTTTTTTGGGTGGGGAGCAATTTCAGAAAATTGATAGTTTCGATCATGGCAGATTTGCGCATTTATTGCAGTTTATGGAGAGAACTTTGTCTGCTAAGGAATTAATTAAGAGTTTTCCAACGGGTAGTGAAATTTATAGCAAAGTTTTAGAATAATTACAAGCGCCTCATAGTAAAGACTTCCTGATAGAAGTGTATATTAGAAATTTACTTTCTTTAGTCTCGAAGAAATATTCAAACACAAAGTTTTCTTTGAGAAAATTTTACGATAGACTGGAATCTAAATTTCGAGTTTAAGAAAGTCTTGGCATTGTGAGAAATAAATAAGCCGCTTTATTGTATCCACTGGTGAAATCATCATTATCCATCGAAACTCCTCGCGCATGGCTTGGAAGTCTTCTTAACCCAAAGCGCAAAGAATTTGAAACAGATGAGGGAGAGGGTGATTAAAATGATAGAGATTCCCTCTTATCGAATGGAGTACTTATCGAATGGAAGTACTTAACAGTTAATTATTTTTATAAATATTTTTGGTTACCTATAAAATCAAATTTAATTTTTACCGGGACTAGAAGTAAACCGGCCGGGACACCGGCATTTTGTCTGAAAACCGAGACTGTCCCGGTGAAACTGGGACGTCTAGCAAGCCTATACATAACGCATTAAAAATAATGCTCAGTACCAAAGCATGGGGTGCTACGTTAGACCCAAAACTTCCTTTTAATGATAGAGGCTATGTTAATAAAGTTATGTAAAACATTTATAAGACAATTCTAAACGTGACTGTGTGTCACGAAAATCAAGTACATCAGCAAAAAGTAGAGAGTAATGCACGCAAGAAAGCAATACCTTTCGTTTGCTATTTAATCAATTGCCAAAAAATCATAAAGATCTTTACTCTCTCTTTTTATCACTGTTCATAAATCCATAGCAGAGGAAATAAGTTATAATCCTAAGCAAAGTATGAAAGTCCAATAATAATAATCAAGACAAAATTTATTGATGACGGTCCAGAGCATGTGGAAGATAAGAAGCAGTTCTCTCTTTGCGCTAAAAAATAATGCGTATTTATGTCTGTTCTAAACTGTTAATGCAAAAGCCAATAACCTTCCAATAACAATACAATTACGGTTTTAAAGAATAATATTCTTTTTTAGTTTTGTAACATGCAGTTATTATTAAAGTTACGGCCTACATCCACGATCAGTTTTCTAACATGCAGCTATTATTAAACTTACGGCCTACATCCATGATGCAGTGTTATGCTTACCACTGATATACGAGTACTTAGAGAAACACAAAATAAAAGACATGGCATGAAATAGCTCTATCGTACGTGATACCATTACGCTTTTCCAATATTTCAGAATCCTCGTTAACTAAATGACGAAAGCGTAAATCTTCTCGTTAAAATATTTTTTCCTTGTCTGGACAAGTAAGTACAAACAAGTTTTTGCAATTAAAACTGTCACATTATTTACATGATCCCGGACATAGGCCTTTTTTTTTTAGTTTGCTTTCTGTTTTCACAGCAAAAGTTACATTATTTCATTAAATTATTTTGCTTTAGAATAACCTACATGCGCAAAGTTTTGTAGTTATGGCCATTTTTTAATTGTTTATATATTTTATACAAATTATGTTACCGAAGTACAGGTAATTTGTATTGAACATACTATTTACGTTACTACGACTGGCATAATGAGGTTAAACTCATACAATTTAATAATCACTTGAATATCGAACTGTAACTAAACTTTAGAAAGACTGACAGCGAATTATCGCTAAGATAACAACTGAGCCTTGAGAAGGGTGCAAAAAGATCTTTGTAATTAAAACGAAAGAAGCACAAACTGCACATCTGATGCTTAGGACTCAGCAAGAGAGACTTGGCGGGGGAACCCTTTTATTGGAATTTCAAATTTTTAACGTGGCAACCTTCTCTGATGATAAAACACTGCATGCGGGAAATTACTGGCAGTAATGACGAAGGTAACATCGCAGGAAGAATCTGTATAACTTCGCGTTAAATGGCATCGTTACAGTTTTGGCAAATCTCGTGGATCTGATGAGCACACCTTCAATTTCAACTAATACCGAAAATACATTGCGCTGAGGTCAGGGAATCGCGGTGGCCACGAAGCTACAAAGTAACAGGAGATGAGCTTATCTTGAAACGCTGTAAACGCTGAAACTTGTAATTCTAATAACAGTTTTCCTCCCTTCATTGTGTTGTCAATGGTCCTTTACAATGTTTTTTTTTTTTTAATGTTTTACGCAAGCAATTTGCGTACCGTTCTAATGCAATTAATGGTTTTTCATTTCGCGAAAAAAAAAAAAAAAAAAAAAAAAAAAGTAAGCGCTGCCATTCGAAAATTTCGAAATTTTTTTACTGAAACTGTAAAACTGAGAACTCAGTTGTTTTAAGTCATCACAATCGCGAGGGCATATCTTTAAATAACGTCTGAAATTTCATTTGAATTGGTTGAATGGATAGGCCGCTAGGGGTTACTATATAGGGGAATTTATTTTATGACAACCCTGTACATAAATTTTTAAATTTAGTTTATATTTTTTATATAGTTGTGCTGATATATAAAATTTAAAAACATTTTCTTCTACTCATAGTTTAGTATAAAAAATAAATATAATTGACTTAAAAAAATTATTGAATTTAAAAAGAAATTAAAATATATACACTACGGAAAATAAGACACAGATCTATATATCCCGTTCTAATGGGTCCATTGACGAAATTCAAATTGCATTTTTCATGTCTCGAAAGCGCGACTTAGAATATATATTAGATTTATATATAGCATCATTCTAACATAGTTACTTTAACACAAAATCGGACATTTTCTGAAATGACATGGGAATATTTTTACATATTTCGATTCTACTACTGAAATTATGCCTAAATATTAAATTTTGTAAAATTTGGTGCAACATTTACGTAGAAATTCAAAAATTTATTTTGGCGTATTTTTTTCGTTTTCGCCAAGAATAATTTACTTGGCGAACTTCTTAATTTATAGCAATCCATTTTCCTTTCTTTTTTTTTCATTGCAAACGAGCCCGGGGGAAAAGTCATCTTTCATACTTTCAAATAATTTAACAAAGTACGTATTATCATTTGGCGTTATTATCGCTTCCCCCCAAAAAAAGATGCCAAATTTCAAAACGCTCCAATATTTAAATTCATGTATACCTTAGAAAATTTTGAATAAAATACCCTAACCTTTTGCATCTACTTTAAGATGATGTCAAAAATTTTGTAGGTTATAATACAAAATTATTTTCGAAAAATTTTTAAAAATTATTTGAAAATACCATAAAAATGGGTGAATTTTATTTGGAATGAACCTACATTTCGAATTGTGATAGAAGGAATCAAGTAAGTGTAAAAAAAAGCGATATTAATAAATACATACGAAATTGAATTAACATTGAGAAGCTAAAAGTTTGAGAGCTAATTTTTAAAAAACTACTCGTGCGAGTTTTAAAAACGTAGCAGTTTGGCATAATTAGAATCGAAATATAAAAAAAATGGGCATGTAATTTCAGAAAAAGTCCGATTTTGTGTCAAAATACCTATATTAGAACGATGCTATATATAACTCTAATACATATCCTTTGTCGAGCTTTCGAGTCATGAAAAACTTTGAATTTCGTCAATCGGACGATTCTACTGGGAGATTGAGAACTGTTTCTCCCCCCTCCGCAGTGCACATAATTGAGATTAATTGAGATTGAAGAACAATCATGAAATCCCTAACCTAGAATATGACAAAACTTAGAGGCATGAAGAAAAGACATAAAATATATTTCATTCTTGCATATTATTGAAATTTATGTCACGTAAATGTTCTTGTACGTACAAACATTATAACTTTTTACACTTCTAGGGCTTCATTATAATCCCATTTATAAGCTTTTATGATAGATAAATGCTGAAAAATTAATCAGACACATATAAAAGTTCATTAAATGATTTACACATAACTTGCAAATTAGGAATCATAAGGTGATACTAGTGTAGCAGCTTAATCTTTTTTTAACTATTTGAAGCTTTGGTAATAATATTCAGTGCAGGCAAAGGCGACTCATAAATGTACTCCTTGTTTCGAAGCAGAAGAATTTTGATCATTATATGCACTGAAAATTAATTTATGCAGCATTCAATTTTTCTATAACGATATAAACGGAAATTAAATACTTCTTTATGTCCGTACCACACTGAAGTTAATAACCATTACGAGCAGGCGCCTTTTAAAAAATATTTTTCCGCCTTGTTTGCTGACCCTGTGAAAAAAAAAAACATTGGAATGGCAATACCAATTGCATCAGTGTGTCATGACTGCCATCGTAAATTTAAGTTTTGCATTCTAATGCTTTAAATAATAATTTTTCCACCCATTAACTTTCAAATGGATTATTATAATGTGAAATAAACTGCTATCGGTGTTTTAACTTATTCGCATTAATCATATTCTTTAGAGCTGTTATGTAAGAAAACCACGGCATTAAAGTTTTGCCAATGGTAATTCATCATAATTTTTCATCATTTAGTACTACATCAATTAATCTTCATCTATTAAAATGAAGCATTTATTACGGATCAATCAATTTTTTTTGTTTGGGAGTTCAATTATAAGCAGGCTTTGGAAGAGGGGAAAAAAGCAAATTAGAAATATGCATTCAGTTTTTTTTACAAGAAATTACCCTTCCTAATACTCACAATATTTGAATTTGATTATCATAAACGTAATCCATGAAAATAAGTATTTATAGCATAAGCTTGTGAAACTTTGCCTTGTCTTTCTGTTATATTTAAAATTACTTAAAGTTACACAAAAGTTTAATAATATGTTTTGATTTGAACAAGGAATTATTTCTTTTTTGAATTTATTGTTTGAATTATTATTTATAAATCAATTCCTATGGATTAAACGCTTTTAAAAATTGATTAGTAAATCGTTTGAAAGAAATTTTGCCATACCATATTTAAACTTTTATGGATATCAAGTGTTATTCTTTGCTTTCTCATATTTCAGTTTTAAAATCAGAACGATATAAATACCAGCTTTCACTCACTTTTGTTTTTATGCAGAACATTCCTGGCAACTTAAAGTTGTTAACCTGGTTATTTCCCTTATACTGCAGAGATGACCAAATTAATTGTCGATGGATCAGCTAATTATTATTATGATTCATAGACTGAATTTAAATGAATTGAGTACCTTAGATATTGTCATCTTCAAATTTAATACTGAACTACTGCTTTTAATGTAGTTTCCTGCTATTAGTAAAACTGATATATAAAATTTTCACACCTTAATTTAGTTCTGTCTATTCATGATAAAAGAACTCAAGATGAAATTAGCAACTTAGCCTAAACAACAATAGAAAGATAAAATAATGTAAAAAACATCTGCTCATTCTAACTCGATTCCTATCACACAATTTTCTTGACCTAATAGTTAAAAAAATAATAAAAACACATAAAATTAAACTAAGAAGTTATTTTTAATGGTTTGAACAAATTAAATTTTTAAATTTTTTCCGGCATCAATAAATACGTATAAGCATTACATTGCGATTAGTTTTAAAGAGAGCACAATAATTATCTGGATCGGGAAATATTCGGAGAGATTTATTGTAGATTTCAGATAGAAATATTGCTAATGGAACCAGTGTGCTTTGCATTTTAGATTTCTAATTATTTTCAGAAAATCTACCAGAATGGGAGACATTTTAATAGTCATTTAAAAAGGTTACGTAAAAAACTGTTAATCAAATCAAGCAAATTGAATTTATAAACCTGTACCATTCGACAGCATTTAAGTCCATGAAGGTTTCAAATTCGACTATATTAAGTTGAAAAACATGTTCTAACTCCGATAGGCGTGATGTTACAGACTGTAATTAAAGTTATTATTCAGTAAATTATTATCATTAAGCATTTTATATGCTTGTATAGCATACGTAATTACAGACATTTCTGATTTTTTACTCCAAGGCATTAATTATTTGCCAAAAGTATAGATAAAAATTTTGGAATAATGAGGGATCATGCGCAGATAACGTTTATCATGTCAACAGCACGATACAGTAAAATATTCGTTATTTTATTTATAGTTTTCAGAAAGAATATTAATGCCAATATTTTTTAAATTCGAGAAGGGTAAATTGCTTCGGCAGACTTTTGATGTTTTGATCTTTTAGTTTTGAAAAGTTGTGATTTCCAGACAGCCTTTCTCAAGTAATAATGGTGATTCATTAATATAACAACATGAAGTGTTTCCATTAATGTTCAAATAACAATGGAAATTAGAATTTCAAACGTTTTAAATGAGGGAAAAAAAGCTTAAGTCAATTAACAAACATATAGAAATGTTTGAAGCAAATTGAAAAGGAATTAAGATAAGCCACATGTTCATATCGCCATAATTTGGCCATAATCGTTATATATGCAGAATTCTGAATTAGTTCAAATTCTATTGCTCATCCCAAATAACATTTTACATTATTTTTTAACCGTAATATTAATGTATAGTTTAAGATTTTAGTTGCAATATTGTTAGGAAGGCAAATACATGGTGCAGCAGTTTGATAAGCAAATAATCAGTCAGTTTCAGTAAGAAAGTTAAAAATTAGGATAAATTGAATTAAAATTAACAAGATAAGCAAAAATAATTATAAAATTAAAATGCCAGTTAGCCAAATTCTAAGCCTTCTGTTTTTTGTCTTTTCTTTATATTTTCAAATCACCTTACTAGATTTACTTATCTCAATTTTAAATTACAATTTTATACAGTTAACTATCGTTAGTGATATAAATTGTGATTTTAGAATAGCTTGATACCGCAAATGTTTCTCAGAATTAAATGACTTCAGATAATCCTGAAACATAAGGGAAGGTTATTAGAGCCTTGTAATGATAGCTCTTTTTCAAGCTAGAGATTCAACTGCGAAAAATGAAAATTCAACAGTTTGCACGGTTTATGGTTTTTATATCATGCTTATTTCTGATAATATTTATTAAGGGGACTCGTACACCTTAAAACCCATAAGATGTTCGAATAGGCGACTGTTGCAAGAATTGGGATAACTTATTTATTTTAAAAGCAGTTACTACCAACTTTTTACAGCTGACTACATAATATAGCTGCTTTCTGAAATAGTGATCAGAAAGTTTGCGTTGCCACAAATATTTTTATAATTTAATTCGCTTTGTGACAACATTTTTCGTCATGTTTCCAACTTGCGCGCACAGTTTAAAACATTCTGTTTCATAATTTAATTCCATATTTAATATATAGCTTTTATATTAATTCCATATTTAATATATAGATTTCCATATTTATTATTAATTCCATATTTAATATATAGCTTGGAAACTACTGTGAACCTAAAATTCTAAAAATTTCATGTTAAATTTTTATTTTATTGAGTTGAGTTTTAAAATGTATTTTATTAAAAAAAATTTTAATGTTTTCGCCCATAAAATTTTTCAATATTAAAATAGTCATCAGATTGTTGGTTCAGTTAGAAAATAGTGCCCATATAAAGAATTCCATCCAATTTCAAGTATGTACCATTAGCCATTTTTAAAATATCATGCGCGCAAGGTGGAAACACGGCGAAATATTTTGTCACAAAGAGGATTAAATTACAAAATCATTTGTGGCAACACAAACTTTCTGGTTACTAGTTCCCAAAGCAGCTATATCATGTAGTCAGCTGTAAAAAGTTGGAAGTAATTGCTTTTAAAATAAATAAAATAACTCAATTCTTGTAACAGTCACCTATTCGAAGATCATGAGGGGTTTAAGGTGTATGAGTCCCCTTAAGTTGCATTTGCAATTGATTATCAGCTATAAATGTTCGAAAATGGAACTTACCTTTCTCCCTGCTTCATTATTGTGAAGATTCATTAGAGCTCTAGCGCTGGAACGTCCTCTGGCTGCCCTCAAGTCGCGAGCGTCTACGAAGCTCTTGGAGAAAGCAGTGCCATAAGCTACATTGTCTGAACAACCGGACCACTGAAAACCCTCGGAAGAATATCCGCGTACTGTCCGGTCACATCCGCATCGACCTAAAGCCCCACTACTGCAAGCTCGAGTTACAGTGTGGGCTACACCAGCAGCGGAAATAGCGTGAACAAACGCAGCTTCCCTTGTTCCTGAAATAAAACGAAGAAAAACTTAAAGCTAAAAATCAAAAATCAATAGTTTTTCAACGATCAATAGTCTCTTTCAGCAGAATAAACATAAATAAAGACTAATTAAAACTGTAAAGAAAAAAATATAATTTCTTATAAATATTTCTCACTTTTTAGTTTGTATTTCACTTGTAATTAGAGGTTGCTATGAATAAAAAGATATTATTCATAGAAAATTACTTTTGTACTTTTTTCTGTTGTTCAGTGAGAAATCTTTTATCGACAGCTCAAGAAATCCCGAAAATACTCTTAGTCGTTATTATAGAGTTTTTAGCAGCGCTGAGCAAATGTTAGCATTTTGATAAAGGATCTTGATCACAGATGCAAAGCAGAGGTAAAGGGGAAAATATACAGACAACTCCGCTAGAATAGAAAAGCAGTTAAGTAATTTCTGTGACAGAATAGTACTGATGAAAATGAAGATAATATTCAATGCGTACAGTATTAGCCTATCGAAATTTGAAATTCCTACTATACGTATACAGTTAAAAAAAATATTCCCCTTTTCGTACTAAAAATAAATTTTTTTTGCCGTTCATAAAATGTCGAATCTTTTTCTCTATTGTAATTAATGCGACATTGCAATTAATGTAAATAAATGTATTTTTGTAACTGGGCAAGAATTTTGTTGCTGTGTGGAAACATTAAAACGTCGTTCAAAGAAAATCATTCTATATGGAAATTTTGGAGTTAAAAATTTTAATGCTTCTAGAAAAGTATGTTTTTTGAAAATACCATGATCTGCGAACATTCTTTGTATTTTGTTCCGATCACGATGCGATGAAATTTCAAGAAATTTTCTCCTACTCTATTAATCAATTTAACACATCAGAAATATTCTTCACTAACAGCAGCAAAAATTAATCATTGTTCCCTCTAATTTTTCTTATAACCGCCTGGATCATAATTAGGACAGTAACTTTATTCTTAATACGAAGTTTCCTAATTATTCTCGGCACGAATTTCCACAATTCCAAGATTCAGTTCGAAATTTAAGGGATTAATTTAAGAAACTCTAATTTCTCAAATATCGAATAAAATGAATGAATTTTTAATTCTTCTATTATTTTTAATATTTATTATACTTGTTAAATTGTTCTAATGTTAATTTCCATTAGACTTTGCACAAAAGTAAATCGAAAATTAATGCTGCTAATAAACCACGTTAATAATCGTTTTTAAATCGAGTTTTACTAGATTCTAGAATACAAGAAAAAGTCGTTTCCCAAAATTACTTGAAGTATATATCTAAAGTAATGACGTTGAATACGTTTCCTTAGAATTTGATTGGTGTATAAATTAATTTGAACTAAAATGCATTATATAATTTTTTAATTATGTGAGTTATTCCTTCCTCTCTGGTATACATCTTCTATATAAAAATACCGTCCAATTAGGTAATAACTTAACCTAAAATAATGACACCGAAAATGTTGAACCTCGGATCACGAACGTTATATATCACAAAGAATTTAGTCAACGAGAGGTTAGGTTATTTGAATATGGCGAAGCCACTAGAACTAACTGAATATCGTAGAGACCTTCTGATCACGGACAATCTATATTGTGGCAATGTGTTTGAGTTTTACTACTTCGCGTTTGCCTCATTTCGTCAAGAAATTCATTCATTACAGATTTATGTAGATTTGAGTGGCAGGCAGTTTCACTATAAAGTTAGAATAATTGAGCATAGCTATATTGATTTACGTATATAGAATTTTGGTTCTCATATCGATGCGGCCTGAAGTGAAACGTTTCTCTCTTGGCGATTTCACTGCTGATCTCATACTAAATGGAATAGGTGCAAAGGTAGATTTGATTTTAGTAAGTTTAAATCACTGTTGTGATTTTAGGTTAACCTTGCCATCTCGGTTAGAATAAATTAGATAGTTGGAAATTATAGCAGTTTTAAGGAAACTTGTGTTTCAATCAGATCCAGGTGACTGGATAAAATTTAGGTAACTGGTGCTGCATAATTTTTAATTTAACCCTCAGAGGTGATAAAACAGAATAAATTTAAACACCTATTTTTATCTCTTTGTTTTAGGATCACCCATAGGATCTACGCAGACCATCAATTAGATTCTAAATTGTACTGGAACACAGTAAAGGTGTTAAAATATGAACGAGAAAACTTCTGGGATGAAAAAGGTCTTTTGAATTACGAATACTTAAGTCGGCAGCGAATAATTCTCAAAGGTGTTTTGAGGTAACTTCTGCCACATAATTAACAAGCAGCGACTTCTGGAAACATCTTTTTAATCATTCACGTTATAAGGTATTTTCCCACCTTCCTAGCATCCCTTCCTGGTGTGGTGGTCTGCACGCTGGGCGCGTATTCCAGAGGTCCGCGGTTAGATTCCCAGCGAAGGCGGTAGCTAATTTTTCATTTCTCCTGCTTCAAAAAAAATGTCTCTACAGTGGCGCCCAAACTAACAGGGTGTTGGATGATGATTCTTCTCACCCCGATTTTGGAGATTGGGTCCCCTGAAAACCCGAGTCGCCCTTTGAAAGAAGGAGTATATAAGGTATTTCTCTCACCTTCCTAGCGTGCCTTCGTGGTGTAGTAGTTCTGTACGCTGGGCCGGTGTTCCAGAGGTCCGTAGTTCGACTCCAGGCGAAGACGTTTGCTAATTTTTCAACTTGCCTGCTTCCAAAAAAATACCTAATGTCTCTACAATGTTACTTAATCCTCATTAAAAAGGTCCTGGCCGCAAGTGACTTATAAAACAGTGAATTTGTCCTTGAGGAAATTACATCCAGATTATCGTGCAAGGGAAGACTTTTGAGGGCTTTCCCATGTAAGATGTTTTTGTTATCCAAATTATTGTGTTTCTAGGCAAAACCACGGGCTTGGATGTTAACAATCAAATAGTGAAAAAGTTAATTAGGTGACAATAAAAATGACATCAATGACATCACTAAGAAGGAACTGGAATAATTTCAAAAGCCATCTATCTACAAAAGCAATTTTTGAAGGAAATATCTTAGAGGGGAAAGGAAGAAAAATATGATAATAATTCACTGATCTGTAAAATTTGTTTCATGTGATCCGTAAAATAAGCTTTGATGCAATGATATCGCCCTAGCAAAGCACCAGCAAGTTCCAGCATAAGTATTTTCAATGCTAATTCCATATGCCACTTCAGAAACTTTTTAAAATCTAGACAAATTCGGATCACATATGAAGCAGATCACATTGGACAAATTTTGAACGAAAGGGAGACCCTTTTAGTCAACAGCCGCTAAAAGGTAAAGAAAAAATAAAGGAAAATTTTAAGAATACTGATGTTTTTATGGGCAGAGACGTCTCATCCAAATAGAAACATTTGTTCACTTTCTCTTGTTTTCCCCTTATGTCATCTATGCTGTTAGTACAAATAGGGCAAAATTAAATTAAATTTTCGTCCGTTTTACTTATTTAATTATTTTGCTTTATATTTAATTTTTTCCCCCTTGTATTTGCGTTACGGCGAACGGCTTTCAAGAATGAATCGGTTTTAGTACTCATCTTCCATTTAGAAAGATCCTAGAAACACTGTTAAACAGTAACTTTAACCTCAATAGTGCTTAAAATGTTTCCATAATTTCATTAGTTTGAATTACTAATTCCAATTAAAAACGTATTATGTATCCTAGATAGTATTAAAAACGTATTTTAATTTATTTATATGAGCCACTTCTTCGTTTATGGTTTCCATTCCCTTCTTGAAAGGTTAGACGCAAAGTTTTTCGTGAAATTAATCCTATATAGCGAAAATTTTGCGAAAGTTTCCTGCTTGATCCACGATCCTCTGATTTTGCCTTTTTCCCCATGAAAACATTACTGCCCTAATCATTATATATATTATCTGATTCGCTACAATCGACTACTGGATTGAATTGGATTTTTATTGTTCGATAATGGCAAAATACCCGTGAGCAATCTGCCTAAAAAAAGTTATGCACTTGGAGGGCTTTTTAAGGAAACTTGAGTCGTATTCGCGTTACACTTGAGGAAAACTTTGAAACTTCTCACGCAGTTAGTCCGTTCATCGGGATTTGAATCCAGATTGAACTACACGTGTTCAGCGACTCTACCGCTCTCGCGTATATTGATACAGGAAAGAAAAACACTTGTAGCGCTTTACAAAAATCTATGCGCGGCTGCAGACTAAGAACACTGAATTTGATCAGTTCAAAAACACTATGTAGGAATAAGATATTCCAATATTATAGACTAATAATTGTTTACTGAGTAATTATCGGTTGAATCGTTGGGTAATTCTTGTTAAAACGTTAGCTCATAAACATTTCATTAAACTGGCAATTACTTCAATCACAACTTCCAATAATACGTAGGTAACTTTAAAATTTTTGACATTGGGCAGACAATATGCGCCAAAAACAATATTTTTAGACACGTAAATCTGAACTTTCTTATGTCCTCAGATGATAATTTGTGGCAAAAATTGCAATTTATCTACCGTAAAATATAATTTTTGAAAGAACGGAAAGTGGAGCTGACGCAAGAGCATTATGGCGCGCTATGATTTTAATGTGGGGCTGAATTAAGAATGCCTTCAGCGTGTACATTTGACATATGAAAATGAAAAGCATCTCGTACCACTGCATTCAGATGACATAAAGAATTTCGTAGAGATCGAAATTCTCTTCTGGATGAAGAATATATGGAAAACTATAGTACCAGAAAATCTGTCATCCATACGAAAATGTTAATTGAGGATATGCTTAATGAAAACTGTAGTACCAGAAAATCTGTCGGCCATACGAAAATGTTAATCGAGGATAAGCTTAGTATCTACCAAGTGATACAGAAGGAACTTAATATTAAGGGGACTCGTACACCTCCAAACCCGTAAGATCTTCGAATATGTGACTTTTGCAAGAATTGGGATAACTGATTTATTTTACAAGCAATTACTTCCAACGTTTTACAGCTGACTACATATTATAGATGCTTTCTGAAGGAGTAATCAGAAAGTTTGTGTTGCCACAAATATTTTTATTATTTAATCCGCTTTGTGACAAAAGGTTTCGTCATGCTTCCACTTTGCGAGCACAGTTTAAAACATTCTGTTGCATAATTTAATTCCATATTTAATATATAGCTTTTATAACATTTGGAAACTAATGTGAACCAAAAATTCTAAGAATTTTTATTTTATTTGGAGTTGAGTATATGAAATGTATTTTATTAAAAAAATCTGTGGTGTATTCGTGCATAAAATTTTTTAATATTAAAATATTCATCATACTTTTGGTTCAGTTAGAAAATAGTACCCATATAAAGAATTCCATCAAATTTCAAATATGTACCATTAGCCATTTTTAAAATATCATGCACGCAAGGCGGAAACATGACGAAACATTTTGTCACAAAGCGGATTAAATTACAAAAAATATTTGTAGCAACACAATCCTTCTGGTTACTAGTTTCTAAAGCACCTATATTATGTAGTCAACTGTAAAAAGTTGGAAGCAATTGCTTTTAAAATAAATAAAATATCCTAATTCTTGCAACAGTCAAATATTCGAAAATCATAAGGGGTTTAAGGTGTATGAGCCTCCTTAAATCCGTAGCTATGTAAAATTACTCATGCATACGAAAACAATTAACTTAATAATACAACAAAACGCCAAAAATTAGAGTCACAATCAGTTAAGAAAGCCTAAAATTACTTATTGATAGTGGATGGTAAAAAGACAAATAGCTATGAAAAATTAATATATGCCGTTTCCTTCAGCAATGTAAGACTGGTCAAAGTCATTAAGTCAATGGGACACTACACCACTAAATGTCTTCCAAAATCTCTTCAGGAAGTGAAAACGGCTTATGCTTCACCATGATAAATGCATCTTTTCATTCAGCCAGGTTGACAGTGAAAGTTCGTGAACGAAAGACATCAAAGTAATGGAACACGCACCCTATTCTTCTAATCTTGCTACGTGTAAACTTTGCATACATTTTTTAATATAAAATAAAATTTATGTGGCCGTCGTTTTTATTGCGAAGACAAGATTTATGGAACTATAAAAGCACATTTTTCACCGACTCCAAGAAATGGGTAGTTTGAAGCATTTAATCTTTAGAAAATAGGACTTGCATTGAATGCATTGATGTTGAAGGAAACTACATTGAACACATCTTAGATCTGGTATGTTTAACTTGTTTCATTTAGCTGTATCTTAAAAATTTCAGAGTGACCCTCATAAAGCAATGAACAATGACTGCATTACTGCTCCGCTGCTCTTTTCATAATTAAATCTGATTGGCATGATCCGGAAGCACTTAAACTTATACTTTCCTCAACCGAAGATTTCAAGAAGAATATTATTAAATTTTCAGAAATCGCTGTAAAACTGCTAATTTGGGAATACTTTACAGATAGATCACAACCTCTTAAAGACATTATTTAATACTTTAGAAATAATGAATCTAATTCAGGTGAAATTTTTCAAAGATACCAATTATTTTTGTAAAATACAGCACGAAGATGGAAACTGAATTTATTTCTATTGCTTAAATAATATTAATACCTAGTTATGAGCCAGGTTATGTTTGACTAGAAACAAAATTATGAAATTTAATTTATTCTTCAAAATTTAAATTGCTTCTTTACTTTGTAATCTTTCGAAATTTTTTAAAATTTTAACGCGCTAAAACAAGATAATACTTTTAAAGAACTTTTTTTGAATTTATTACATGCTTAATATGGCACAGATATCCATATATCTGATTGTTACTGTACATCACTCTGTAGATCCAACGCCGCCCTGAAGTTCAAAATCAATTATCAAGAATTCTATTTCGATCAGATTATTTCAAACCAAAAGTAGTAGAAGGAAATGGAATTATACGGATATATACTATAGTTATATCATGCTTTCCACAAAATTGATCTTGCACGATGGAGGGCAAGCCAAAATGGTACCTAAAAGCAGGGGTCATCAGCGAAGTTCTTGAAGAGAAATCGTGAAATAATATGATGAACAAATGCTTTTTAAATTCCCGAGGGGGCGGAACAAAGCGAAGAAATACTCAGGTAAAAATGAACATGAAAAAGACACAATAAGAAAAGCAAATGGAAACTAAGACGTAAAAATAATGTGAGATGATGATTGAAAACAGAAGTGTAGTATGAGAGAGAATAACCGTAAAATGTTCTTCAAAAACATGAGCTGCGTGCCGTATCTATTGCTGTTTTGGGATTCTTGTATTAATTGTGTTAACGGTGATATCATGACTAAAGGCAAAAAATTAAGCAATGACATTAATAAAGTTTAACAAATAATTTTTGCTTTAGCATTGCTCTGCAACGTATTTCTTGATCACAGTTCTTATTGTATATATCAGACTTGAAACATCGGTAAATTTGTAGGGTTACTTTTGTAACCGAAGCTCTGAAAATTATTAGTTAAAATCCCGCAGACCCTACTAGACAGATAGCAAGTTATTGCTATGTCTTAAATAGTCACAAAGTCCTTTTTTGGACTTTGATATCATCACGAATAACCACTGATCTAAAACTTCCTCATCTTTCAATGTTTAGTATCCTAGCAGATACTATCTAGAACTCGTTGGACCCCATGAAAGGATGAGTTTGCAAACTAGACGGCATTTGTTTCAGTTTCTATAATATTTACCGTAACATTAGTTATTACATAAGTCAAATATTTTTTACAGCGTATGTATTTTTACATCATATATAATGCAATACCTAGAAAATTAAATAGGATATACATCCACGTTACATAAGTCCACAGTAATCATGATACAAACATGATATGCCCACGATACGTATTTTATATCATTTATTTTTATAATTCTCATGAAATCTGTTAACGTATAAGTTTTTTGTTTTATATATAGTAATTTGTCATCAATTGTTTTCATTGCATTATAGATTTCTATTTATATCTAAAATCATAAATGTTTCCAATCTGAAGCAGATCTTGGCCAGTTTTGCATAAATTTACACGAGCACTCTTGTAAATACAGTTTTACATAGCATTAAATATACTGTTTTATCATACTATACAATTTTCTAAATTTCTCATAATACATGCATTTTTCGTAATATATTATATATACGGTTATTATTTACGTTCTATATAATATTCTCATTACACAGAATTTGTTTATGTCAAATGTATATTATTGCATATGTCCAAGTTTTGTTTTTTACTCTACTATTACAATATATGCAATAACTGAACTTCAAATACTATGTTTGAGTTATATGGTTCAAATGAATAAATATAGAACAATATACATTATAAATTTCTTACAAAATGTACCCCAAATAATACAAATAATAAATTTCAAAAAATAAAATATTATTTGAAACCAAGTACGTTACACTGAATATATTTCACTTAGATACATTTGCGTAAGACTAATACTATCACAATATTATACTCATCTTTTACAATTTTATATACTATTCATATATAAGACCATTGAAATATTATCACAATAATATCGCATCACCCTCTCAGCGTAACGGCCGGAAAATTCCGTATAGAAGGCCGCCTTCTATATGAAAATTTCTACTAGCTTTTAATGTATCTGATAGTTCAGAAAAAGGGATGTCAAATAGAACATTTAAAACACAAGAATTTAATGTAATTTAGTTTTGTGAATACAATATACATCGTCTAAAAATTGTGTGAACAGCCTCTGTACATTACACATGAAAATTTCTACTAGCTTTTAATGTATCTGATTTCGGTTTGGAAGTATACTGGAAGAAAAGGAATTAAGGTGCAAAATGAGAGAGTCATTTTTAAATTAAAACCAAGAAAATACCACTTATTTATGACATTTTGAGAAACTTTGAAATTTCAGAGCTAAACCCGTAATAATTTAACCCTCGGAGCGTTAAATTATATATGCATTACTAAACACTAGTATGCTTTATGCAATCATTTTCAATTAGCGTTTATAGAAAAACCGACTTTTTTGAAAAACCGGTTTTCGAATTCAATATTTCCAAAAAACGGTTTTAACCGGTTTTCGAATTCAATATTTCCAAAAAACGGTTTTAACCGGTTTACGAATTCAACATTTCCAAAAAACGGTTTTAACTGGTTTTCGAATTCAAGATTTTCAAAAAACGGTTTTAACCGGTTTTCGAATTTTTGTTAAGAAAACAGAATTGGGAAAAATATTTTATTCATTTTATATAAAATGAAAAATGAAATCAATATGGAAGTCAAAATAATAAAAAAACATTAAGGATTACATATACATATACAAATTATAAATACATATACACATAACACAAAATAACGAAATCAATATCAAAGTCAAAATACAAAACAAATTAAGGATTACGTAAACATATTACTCACACAAAATAGCGAAACTCAAACAAAAATTTCAAATAATATTTATATTATTTTCACTAATTTTAATTTTTCCTAAGAAAATAGGGTTTTAAAAAACATAAAATATCCACCGATTGGTGGCTAAATCTTCTTATTTTGGACACAATATTCCCTGAAATTGAACATACTCGTTCGCTAGCTATTGAGCTTGGTTTTATAGTTTTTTTTAATAGTTTCAAATAACAAATAACACTATGTTATCAATGTAATAACAATTAAAATTATAGTTTTTTTCCTAGTTGTTGCCTCAAATACTCAAAATTGAGCTTTCAGTGCCGTTGGATTTGTAAGTTTTTCTTTAGACCTCAAGAAACTTATGAATTGATTTTTCCATGGTTTTTAAAAAAGCATTAGTCTGTCGATTTGCACTTCATTAGAATCTGTTTCCACATAAAAATTGGAAAATATTCTAGACAATATATTTCCAGATAACTTAATAATTTCAGTTTTTGAAGCTAAAGAAAGTACACAAGATTTCTAAACTAGAAATGTTTTTTGGATTTTGCAAATACAGCAAAAGGGTTGCTATTTCTACTTGTTTTCTTTCTTGAATTCGTTCCTTTAAAATATATAATAATTTCAAACTTACTTCAGTGTTTAAAATTTTGTTCATTTAACATGAATTCAAATATACCTCCATTTGTTAGTAAATTGGCATCTCGTCGCCCTAAGCCTTCAGCTGCTAGACGAATTGGTCCCAAGACCTTTATGAAGTTATAAAAGTTTAGGATATTGAGCTTCATTCCACATATAAGAACCACTATCATTCAACGCTAAAACAAAACATTCTTTTACTGCCAGGAAATCTGCCAATCATGTCATCCATACTAATTCACCTGGTTTTGCAGTTAAGAATTAAATTTAATTCCTTTGCTTTTTCATTTTTTATATAATTTTGAAGAATGGTGGATATTTTAAAATTATTTTCTACATAATAATATCACTTGGTTTTCGAATGTGATGAATTTACTTTAAAAACCGTTTTTTAAACCGAGTTGAAAACCCGTCAAACCCTATTTTCAATGTAATAACAATTAAAATTATAGATAGATACTTTTAAACTAAATTACATTATACATTATTGAATTATACATGCATTATCCAGTGATGGTTGCTATGAGGCTGCTAAGGTTATTTTTGAAAATTCTTGTTTAAAGTCTAAATACTGGGCATCTTGATGAGTTGTCCGAATGACTTGTCTCATGTACGAACCCGAGGTTGTTATTTGTAACACAGCAGTTATTACAATATTCATTTTCTGACTTAACACTTTTCTATAGTGTGATATTTACTACACATTGGGGAACTGTTTGCAATATTCTTTCGAATCAACAGCAAATCAATATTCTTTCGAATGTGTGAAGCACACTGGCTCAACACTGATTCCCAGCTGTTAGGGTTTGATGGCTGGAATTAACTGTGTTTTCATGCTTGAATCTATAATATACTCAGTACTCACAAGGTTATAACAAGGGCTTAAAATAATCTTTTTATTTTAGTCTAAAGCGAACGTAAAGGCACAACTTGTGCTACAGACCAAACCACCATTCATAACTATATATATTAAGCAATAACAGACAAATTCAGACACTGATAACGTAGTCTAAGACTACATATGCAAGTTAGGTCAAAGTATTTTATCATAATTAGTTCCACTATAAAATTAGGTGTTATTCCAGATATCGAGCTACAGATGGGTGTGAATAGTGTCAGTTAGAAAAAAATCTTGTACTTAATTTGATTAATAGTTACAATACCTTTGGAATCCTTGACACAATTATTACAGATTTAAAGTGAATTAGAGTACCATAAATTAAATTCAGGTTATTTCAATCGCTTGATATTATTTCAAAGGAAAGTAGCTTTATGCTTATTGATGTTATTTATTTACATGATTTAAATTTTATAATAACTAAATTATTTTATTAATATAAAACAATAATATAGCACAGCACATATTTTAAGAAACTTTTTCATATTTTAAGATTTTAGGTTATTGCAAAAGGTACGTAGACTGCTTTATTATGTTCAAAAAATAATTATCCTAGAAACATTGATAAAAATCTGATATGTACACCACATGACTTCCTTGTACGCAATATTAAATTATACGCATTTTTTTTCTTGAGTTTCATTTAAATTGATTGGATTGAATAAAATCTACTGCGTCGACAGCGCATAAACCACAATAGAATAAATGCACTCTTTAAAATTCACTATATTTGTTTACTATAATGACACTCTGAATGCACAAAATTTATATCATTTGAAGAATTATCTTATCGTTGCCACATGTTCCGTTCAAATACTATAATAAAGCTAGAACGATGTATGAAAGAAATTAAGCAAACAAAACAGAAAAGAAACAGTTTTTCACAGACGATTTAGTATTTCTCATTCAATTAATTCAGTTCTCACTTCTCGACAGGGAAAAAATACATAAAAACTCAAAATATCTGTATTAAAAATTACGAAGTAAATCTTAAACACTTATTTCCTCGAAAAAATTCCAGAAAGGATTAAGCATGATTTAATTCGTAATAATAAATGAAGGAGTTATTTTTGTTGTTGGGAAGCTTAGTCTGTCCAGATTGGCAATAAATCTACAATTCTGCTGTTTCAAATGTAAACAAATATGTCCGCCATGTTATTTAAAACTTAACCGCACTTAAACAGCTTTTAAATTGTTGATAATTGTACAAATATTGCTTCCAGAATTACGAAAGGCATAAAAACCTTAACCGGAAGATAAGAAGAACATAATTCAATCATTTTTAAAGCAAAAAATGTACAATTTACAAACGTATAAAGAAACTGAGATCACTGTGCCGAGTAACAGAGGAGATATATATATATAAATGTAGTATTTATATACGTTTGGTTTAATGTATGTAATAAAGAATGTTTTTTTTTAATATTGGTGTTGTGTTCAAGCAATAAAAATATTTTACTTTGTTTAAATGCATAGTTTTTGTCGAAACAAAAGCTTACAGATTAAAAAATGCAGAATTCTCCTTGAATTACGTAGTTGGCTTTAAAGAGAAAACAGCAACTTCAAATACCTGATTTTTCATATATCTGGATAGGTTAGCTGGCTCGAAAATTTGGAAGTTTATAGCACACTTTTTAATGGTAATATAACAGTTGATTTAAATGAAATGTCCGTTAATTAGGAAATTTTTTTTTCTTAAAGGGAAATCAATTAATTTTACAAATGAAATCGGGAGTCTTATGAACTTCAAGCTCACGGTAAATGCGTTTACATTTGGTGTTGCAACATCAATAAAGACACAGAATTTTCTTTTGAGCCGGTATAAACCTTTCGTTTCATTATTTTATTAATCGATTTCCAAACAGCTCTAACCCAATATTTAGTTAACTAAAGTTAAACGCTATGAGAAAAAATATTTCTCATAACCGCCCTCATTAACAAGTATGAGGTTTTGTCATTAACTTTAAAGCAGCTTTTACATCTTTCAATCTGAACTGCAGAAAGTTCTACTTCACGTTACTTCCAGATTAATGATTCATGTTTATCCCAAACCGCTATTTCCATGGTAAAAGAAGAAACTTCAACAATTAATAGAGCAATATACATTCCCTTTTCTACAGAAGGTAAACACAGGTGAGAATCTAATCAGTTTCTAATCGAGCAACCAAGGCCAACGCTCTCCATTTATTACCCAATATTTTATTCCCGGCTACACTTTTAAGGCTGTTCGACACCTGAGACGAGGTCTAATATGGTGATAAGGACGTTAATATCCAATTAAGGATGCAGTGAAGGACATAGAATGAAGTCTGATCTTAGACGAACACACAAGGAAAAAAATAACGTGCACAATATTTGCACCAAGAGACGGAGAAAGAAAATAAATTTCTCAGCATTCTTGTTGGCTGAAGCAAGATATATTTGTAAGCATTTATTCCAGGAGCGTTGGAGAGACTTAACATAATTTACCACATGCTGCTGAAGTTTTAATTGACGGAACCGGTCTCTGATTGGAATCTGGTATTAAGCACGTCTTGCAATTTATAATCACTCGCTCATTTCGTTGTTAAATGTTAGACGCTGAAGACGTTTCCAAATCAGCAACTGAACGATTGTTATTCAAATGCCGCTTAATTTCCATGCAATTTGTTTTTATGCTAATGATCAGTCGGCACGAAACTAAGTAGAAAATTAATAAGGGTTTAGTAAGTTAGATCAACGTTATCATACAAAACTCTTCTCTTGGAAATAGTAAATTCGATGTTTCATATGCAGATCTCTTTTCTAATGGCACATTTAAAAGCGTGTAACTGTTAGAGCATTATACTTGTACAGAAATACGTTGGCTAATACACGGAAGCAGTATATAGGGTCATTTGGACCAGAATGGTTAGAAAATTATTCCATAAACTAGTCAATCAACAGAATTTTGACACAGGGAACACTGAGATTAACTATTAGACACAAGGAAATTCAATAACGTGCTGAAATTTCTCATAACTGTGGCACGGATCAAATGTTTCGTTGCTAGAGCAAGAAGACTGCCCTCTGAGAGTAGCCCTTTAAGTGCTTCTGAGATTCAGGAAATTGAAATAGTCTGTGTTTGCAAAGCTAAGATGGATTTCTTGACACCTGAAAGTAGGGCACTTCAGTCTGACAGTCAACTTCCTTGAGCCAAAATGAATATGTAAACATTCATCTTGGCTCCCTTTCTTGATAAAAAACAAATTCTTCGAATTAAAGGAGGGCTAGAAGGAACCGAATATATGGTTGATGAAAAACATGTCTTCCTAAAGATTCCAAATTTACTGAATTAATTGTAAAGAGAGAACATAACAATGTTTTACACGCAGCAGTTGCTGCAACTTTAGCCAAACTAAGACTGACGTTTTAGATTTCTAAAGGCCGCCATTTGGTGAAGAAAGTCATAGGAAACTACTTAATATGTTAAAAATATGCAGTAAGACCAACGAAACAAAGGACAGCTCAGTTACCTAACGACAGGATTGTAGAAACACTACCTTTCTATGTTACCGGTGTAGATTTCACAGGTCCTATTTACGTCAGATCTCAAAATGACATTCAGATATCATACTAAGTATTGTTAAGTGAGCTGTTATACAAGCACTACATCTGGAATTCGTTTGAAATATGTCTGTAAATAAATTTATTCTCCGATGTTTCATCTCAAGAAGAAGAAACTGTCGCACATTTTATTCGGACAATGCGAACATATTCAAATATGCTGCCAAAGATTTACAATATCTTTACAGCATAATTAAAGGAACAGACTTTCGAAATTTTTAGCAACTGAAGGCTTGACCTGGAAATTTACTGTAAAGCCCGTACCATGGTTGGAAAGATACTGCGAACGCTCTATGAAGAGCATAGAGGAACCGTTAAAAAAGTTATAGGCAGAGATAAATTGAATTTTGAAGAGTTTATGACTGTTCTGAGAGAGAGAAAAAAAATGAAAAAGCGGGTAAAAAAGATCTAAAAGGGATCAAATTTTAATGGTCGCCCCAAAGAGCTATTTTAAATTTTAAAAGATTAATATAGTTTAACTGTAAAGATTATCAACAGTTGGCCCTGGTGGAATTGACGAAACACTTAGTGGGATACTAGATGAATATGCATTTCGACTAACATGGGAACGTTATATATCTTCTGTCTATTCGAAAAATGAAAACATATACACGTTATTAAATGATTTTAATCAGATATATTCAGAATTACACGCATTTCTATTTAACTCCATTCAATTTGAAAGTAAAAAAAAATATATTTTAAAAGTGAAAAAATAAATTACGTAATTATGTACAAATATTTGATGTTTTTAATTAGATGTATCATGAAATAAAGACGTTTTATTTAACTGAATACAATTCAAAGTAAAGAATACCGTTCTTAAGAGCTGCATCTGTTTATTTTAAATAGTTTAGTTTGTTCATCTATAACAGACAGATTAAATTTGAAACAAATATCTTACATTTTGCCGAATAACTAATAGCCCTTTTGGGGAAGGGCGAAACTGAAAAACTTCAGATATTAACGGTCGCCCTAAAAGGGTTTGTTAGGGTTATTTACGCTATCCATGAGCTCGCAGCCTACCAATCTGCTGTTGCACTCCCTCCTGCTAACCCCCTCTTTTATTTATTTATTAATTTTTAGCTTTTTTACGCCATATATACCATCCAAGAGCAAAATCACAAAAAATTTATACTTTGGCGTACATTTTTATATTTTTTCAGTCTTTTCTCAGTTTATCATATCAATAGCCAGTTTTCTTAGTAAGATGGCTACTACGTGATTTTTTTTTTGTCTTTTTACTATTAACTTTTTATGTGTTAACCTTATTTATTTAATATCACGTTATTTACAGTTACGCAATATATACTTCAATTCTACAGCAAAATCACAAAATATTTAAAAACAGCATTATCACGTTCTTTGCACTTACGCAACATATACTTCAATTCAACAGCAAAATCACAAAATATTTTAAACAGCATATCTTTAGAATTCAGTATATAGTATTAGAAGTTGCCATGCATATTTTTTTATATTCGCTATATTATTTTTTAAAAACTAACCAAATAGTTATTATTAACACGAAAGGTATATAATGGTTTTAACGAGTCCAGCTAGTGTAATTGCATACAAATATTGAATATTTCTATTAGACAACTTATTATTTAAACTTTCCATATTAAATTTGAAAGTTTCTTAGGCTTTACTAAAGGCCATACGCTAGCGCGTCGAAGATAAAAGCGTTTCTAAATCGCTTTATGTATTATTTATCGTTTACATTATTACTCAGTAATTTTCCTATTAAATTTCAAAGTATCTTAGGCTTTACTAAATGGCCATACGCTAGCGCATGGAAGGTAAATTTGTTTCATTTCCGGCTGCGGAAACTCATTGCTTTCATAGAGCCGAGTTTGTTAAGTAAAATTGTGAGAAAACTGTTTTAAAATTTTCCGAATGGCAACAGTCTCGCGGCTGGAGATAAAGATGTTTCATTTCGAGCAGTGTTGCCACTGCTCGCTTTCAAATCGTTGAGGTTGTTAATCAAAAATTCATTGAAGATTTCAAATTATGATATAAATAATAAAACAAATTCGAAATTCAAAATTTGAACATCCAGGTGCATATGTTCGAGTGAAGGACTATGTTTTTAAAAATTTTACGCTTCTAGATATAATCCTTTTTTGACAATTCGACGAAAATACATGCATACATGCAGATTCTTCGTTATTTAAATTCTTTAAAAGTAATACAGGGGGATAAAATTTAGGGGCAACGATCTGAAAACGTGATACGCCATTTATAGTGAACCAACGTAAAATCCCATTTCAAGACCATTCCAGCTCCTTTTGGATTAAAAATAATATGTACGTAATATATGTATGTAAATAATATTTCACTTTAATGTATAAAAGGGTGAGAAGATGTAATTAAATTACTGATAAAGTATACTGATAATGCAGATTTACAAGAAATGATTCTGTAATTTATAGAAGAAGATAATATGGATATAAACACGAAATTTTATTCAAAGATTTTCAGGAAATAAATGGAAGGAAGAAATGAAGTTCTATATTATTTATTTTTAAAATATAGATTCTTTCACTGAAAGAAGCACATAATTCAAGAAAGAACTTTACAAATGCTTGATTCTGCACTACAAAATCTGTAAAGATCTCTCAAAAGCTATCTTTGGTAAATGAAAGTAACAAACCTTTTATGCGAAAACAGAAACAAGAACCAGTGGAAAATAGCTAGGAAGTTTAGTATAAATTTTCTAAAAAAGAGCGCTATGTTTCAAACTGAAGTATGAAGCTAACAAGGTGAGGATATTCTGCCATTAAGAATGCTACAATTCAAAATATTGAATATTTCTATTTAGACAACTTATTATTTAAACTTTCCATATTAAATTTGAAAGTTTCTTAGGCTTAACTAAAGGCCATACGCTAGCGCGTGAAAGATAAAAGCGTTTTTAAATAGCTTTATGCATTATTTATCGTTAAAAATTATTGAAAATTGTTAAGAAGGTATTACTGTTACTACACTGCCAAAACAAAAAACAAAACAAAACAAAAATCTGAAAAGTTTCAGATTTTAAATTACGTCCAAAGGAGCGTTTTTTTAACATTTTGTGTGTTACATTTATTTATTAAATATCACGTTCTTCGCACTTAAGGATAAAATTCAGGTCAACAGCAATATCGCAAAAAAATTTTAAAATAAGCATATCTTTAGAATTTCCGATACAAAGACTCATGCACTGGAGATAAAAATGTTTTTCCTGTACAACGTTACCATGGCTTGCTTTGAAATCCTTGATGTTGTTAATAAAAAATTCGTTAAAGTTTTACAAAATATGAAATCGATAACAAAAAAAATTCCAAATTTGGTCTTCCATATGCCCATATTCGTAGGAGGATTAAGTCATTCAAAATCCAATGGCTCTATGTACCATTGTTTTATCACAATGCGAGAAATATACATACATTTATGCAGATTCTTCATTATTTAATTTTTTCAAATATAATGCAGGACTCTAACATTTGGTGGCAATAGCTTGGAAAGTGAAACGGACATTTATAGTGATTCAACGCAAAATCGCAAAACGAAAACGATAGTCCTTCAGGGACTAGAAAAAACGCTGGACTAGAAAAACCCGTTGGACTAGAAAAAACGCTGGTATTGCTTGTGGGTGAAAGGGAAAAAGTAAAAAAGCTTTAGTTCACGTTAACATACAATATAACCATGATAACTTTGTTCAGTTACTAATAGTTTTAATAAACATACTTTTGCTAGTTATAAAAACAGAATAATGCAATTTGATTAATTTTGCTTCAAATATCTGCTTCGCACAACGCGGAATCTCATATTCTCCAGTAGTTCAAATCACGGCTTGCGAACTGACAGCATGGGTGTTACGCCCTTGCATAACTTTGAGTTAACTTCGCTTAAAATATCCTTCACAAAGGCATCCATTCTAGGAGATATCCCCTGCGTACTTTGACATAATCCAAACAGTCTAGTTCATACAACCAGTTATCATGGATTTCTACACATATTTCTTCATGTTCCTACCATGTTCTGCATCAAAATGAATTATTAAGACCATCTTAAAAATTAACGTAAACATGCTGATATTTTACAATGAATTGTTGACATTTAACTGTCAAAACTCTGAAATAATACACATTATCTTAAAGACCATTTTTAAAATAGACCTACTGTGTAGCTGATACGAACTCCTGATCATTTTTCTTATCAGCCGAGCGTTTCTAAATCACGAATAAGATGAAAAAAAATTTCAGCATCCATCTTAATTCTACCAAGAATAACTATGAACAACGAACCTGTAATTTGTCCACCATCCCATGCAATGGCGCAGACAAGCTTCCAACCTCGCTGCCTATAATTCAACCTTCTCTTCTCTTCGGGACTGTAAGACAGATTTATAGCTTTTTGTTCGCAGCTATTTATCGCCATTTCTCGAGCTCATGGAACTCTCTATTGGAACAAATTTTCGTTGAATTAATTAAATACTCCCAACGAATTGATAAAGATCTGCTGCAACACGTACGCTTCACCCCTTTTGGGTTAACATGATATTAAAAGACATAACAAGTTAAAATTATAGATCCGTAGTGGTAGGGGGTGCGTAAGTTGATAGCGAGTAATATTCCAGAACGTGTGTGGTCTACGAAAGCTGGTTATAATTCTTGTTTCGTTAAAAAAATACGCTTCTGGGAAATCAAATCAGAGGTTGGCGACCGCACTGAATTACGGCGAAGAAAACATGCCAAATAAATTTTCATTCGGCGGCCAGTGGTGTCAGAAGGTAGGTTCATCTGATAATGTAGGTAATACCTCACCTTTTCAACAACGCCAATTAAAAGCCTAGGAATGAATTCATGTACGTGACACATAGAACAATGTCTGATTTATTGGTGTCATTCATTCTACATACTCTCAGAAGTACAAATGCAAGCAGGATGTAATTAATCTAACGCGAAGTCCAACATAAAATGTAACTCTACAACTTCTTTTCCCTTCTCTTAAACAGAAAAATCCTATTAAGTGTTTAGGATAATTGGTTTACAGAAATCTCTGTTCAAGATATTAATTTTAGCAATGTTAGTTCTTAACTAAAACTGAACGGCTTTAAGTGCTTTATAAACCCATTCGTAATCAAGCCAAATTTACGTTATTTAAGCAAACAATGCACACCTTTGGTAGCTGGGGATGATGGTTCGGTAAAACCATCGAAACCAGATCTGTGGAAATTTGCAAATTTAAACGCTGATTTTTGTTGTTTGACTTCTAAATTAATACTTGCTCGGCGTGTTATGTTATCTTAATACGTGCCTTTATTATAAAGGTGTTTATTTATGGATACACACGGCAAGTAACAAACTGCCTTTCATATTACTGCCATCAGAACGCAAATATGAAATAAAATAAATTTAAAAAATAAAAAACTGAAAGCTTCCAGATTTTATATTAAGCCCAAAGGGGCGTTTTTTTAACGTTTTGTGGTTTAGCTTTATTTATTAAATATCCTGTTCTTCGCATTTAAACCACATAAAATACAATTCAACAGCATTACCACAAAATATTTAAATACAGCATATCTTTAGAATTTCCGATAGACAGTTTCACACGCTGGAAATAAAAATGTCCCCCCCCCCCTACAGGGAGTGTTGCCGTTGCTTGCTTCGGAATCGTTGAGTTTGTTAATCAGAAAGTCTAAAGTTTTACAAAATATAAAATAGATAACAAAACAAATTCGAAATTCAAAATTCGGGCGTCCAGGTGCTCATGTTCGGGTGGAGGATTATGTTATTCAAAATTTTTCACAATGCGAAAAGCCTACATACATTCAAACAGATTCTTCAATGACTCGCCGTTTATAGTGAAACGTTTCAAAATGCCGTTTTGAGATTAAAAGCTCTTCGGGGATAATAATTTAAATTTAATCAGGTATTGACGCTATATGTTTTTATTGCTAGTGTGAACAAATAAAATCTGCTTGAGATATTGATACCGCCTTTGAGAAGTGTCCAAACTACGGTGAAATACACTGCCCTCCAAAAGTTAAGGAAGAGAATGCTTTTTATCACTTATTTGAGAATGAAAGAACATAGAAACAATAAATTTACAGGACATGTTCACTAAACAGTTCTTTAATGAATGCGACAAAAATGTTTCTAAAGTTGAATACAAACATGAATTACAACAAAAAATTGCACTCTTGGTAGAGAAATCCAATCTTGGAGAAACAGTACATCACAATTTTTTGAGGTAAAGCGGGGTGGTGGTAATATTACAAAAATGGATTCTAATATGGAATGTGTCCACCCGTAGCTGCAATACATTGGCGTCAGCAAAGTGCTATGCTGTCAATTAAGTTGTCGGTCAGTGAAATGGAAAGCAACGACCAGAAACGGAGTAATCTTTATTCAAGCTCACCTAACGCCCTTGGAGGAGGACTTAAAGCAGTAATCTCTCTCGCAAAGTAGTCCCAGAGATACTCTATCGGATGCAGGTCTAGAGATTGAGCTGGCCATTTCCTTCGCTCCATACTATGAACCTCAAGATATTCTTCAGCAAACCGAGCTTGGTGAGGTCGCGCATTGACTCCCATCAGAAGAAACCCAGGACCAACAGCAGCGGCATATAGGCGGACATATTGATCAAGGATCCTCCGTGGAACACATGCAGGTCAGTGTGACCACCAAGAGAGATCCCGATCCAAACCAATATCCTACCACCTCTGTAACTTTGTCTTTCCACAATATGGAATTGGTTGTATTTGGCGCATTTTCCCCTCCAGATCAGCTGGCGACCTGAATCACTCTCCAGTGTGAACCTGGACTCGTCTGTGAAGAGAACAGACTCCCATTGCTGACTAATCCAGGAGACGTGATTTCTTGCTCAAATAAACAGGCACATCTGTGTCCTCGGGTAAAGAGGACATGTTCAGTCGTTTTGCATGCAGACCTGTATTGTGCAGGCGCCTGCACTCTGTAGTGGCTGAGATTCTTGTTCCTGTTACTACTAAATGATCTGCCATGAGCTGAGGCGCAGTAATTTTACTCCACCTTCGAGGCGAAAGAGCTAAATAACGATCTCCCGCAGGTGTTGTAACTCTAGGTCTGCCTGGAAAATGTCTTCTAAACACAGAACCCTCGGATTCAAACTGATTCCATAGTCGGTGGACCACACAACGAGAGACATTGAGACGTCTAACAGCATCATCTTATGACATACCCATTTACATCCATCCGATCGCCCACCACCTCAACGAATCGGGCAAATGACTTCTCCTGGACATTGGTAGACTCTCCTGGATATTGTCCACGAAACTGTAATGGCAACTGAAGATCAACACTCGTGAACAAAAATCACAATTTTTGCATTTTTCTCAAACTTCAGTATAAGTTTTCATTTTTATAAAATAAAAGTGTAGCTATTGATTTGCATATATTTTCTTAAACTTCGTTACTGTCCTGCATATGAATTGTGAATTTAAACATTACTGATATTTTTGGAATGGTTAACTTTGAAAAACATGCTGTTCCTTAACTTTTGGAGTACCAAACCAAGCTGAATATTATGCTAACCAAGATAAGTTTTTATTCAGATTGTCTGATAAATAAAACAATAATAACATTTAACTAATTTTCAATTTGTCACGTCTTTAGAAAATAAATTTTAACAACATTTCAACTGAAATTAAGACTGATTATCTCTATTACATTTAACAAAAAATATTGTTGCGTGCGTACGGGTTCGTTATGAAATGAATGCACAAGTCCGATGAAAAACGAACAAAAATTTATTATTATCACAACAAAAGTGCTTAAATTTTCTCAAATTATCACGCAGTATTACAATATCTCACAGTAGTTTTCTTTTAACTACTCAAATGTCCAATAGAACGTAATTCAAAACAGCTAATGAACGCTAATCCGCGAATTCGCTACAATCAACAAGAGTAGTTTTCTAAACAACAACAATCTAAGCAACTACTGCAAACTGAGATGTTTTCCTCCTTTTATAAGATTTTAAAAGCACGCGCTAGAATTTTCCAGTACTTTCTCGAAATCAAAAAGAGATATTTATTTATTTAATGCACGCGCTCTTGTATTTTCAATTTTCCGGCTTAGCTTTCTTTTAATATTCGTCACGCGATGCACTGCGCGAGAAATAAAACCATTTAATTTATAACTGAACTAACATTAGCTTTTTAAATACCAAATTCGTAACACTGCCCCCTTCCCAAGGACTGCACGTCCCGGGCAGTACAATCCCTGGACAGGAAGCTAAACTTACAACTGTGGCATAAATGCATTAATAAGCATTACATTACAATAATAAACAACATGAACAATAAATGCAATACATAAAAGAAATCAAATGCTATCAAATACAAATCAAATACACATTTAAAAACAAAATGGACCATGGTCTTCTACTATTTACAATTATTTACATTATGTACTATGGCCATAGTAATGAGCTAACCTGTCGTAATGAACGACTTTAGGTTTAGAGTTCGAAGACTTACGAATCCGAACCACGACGTCATTCAGCCTGTTTAGGACTGTGTACGGGCCATCCCAAGGTGACTGTAATTTCGGACAGAGTCCCTTCCGTCGAGTCGGATTCCACAACCACACCTTTTCTCCTTCGTGGAATTGATGTTCAGTAGCTCTTGTGTCGTATCGGGGTTTTCATCTTCTCCGTCGCCAAGTTGACTCGCTCTCGTGCAAAGTTGTGCATCACTTCAAACCGAGCCTGGAGATCTTGACTATATTCCTCAGACGAAGAAGGAGCATCCGTAGGGCGGCCAAACAGTAGATCACAAGGCAGACGAAGATCACGACCGAAGAGCATCTGTGATGGAGAATAGCCGGTAGTCTCGTGGACAGCACTGCGGTAAGCCAGTAAAAAGAGTGGTAATTTCTTGTCCCAGTCCTGTTGGTTTCTGGAAACCACTAATGAGAGGTTATTAAGGATGGTTCGATTGAACCTCTCTACCATGCCGTCCGACTGGGGATGCAATGGCGTCGTTTGAGTTTTGTCAATGCCGAGTACTTTGCATAGTTCTTTGATTACTGCCGAGGTAAAATTCCTTCCCTGATCGGAATGTAACTGAAGAGGCCCTCCAAACCTGGAAATCCAGTGCTGTATCATTACCTCAGCTACTGTGACAGCCTCTTGATCAGGAATAGGATAAGCTTCAGGCCACTTGGTGAAGTAATCAATGACAACGAGTATGTATTTGTTGCCATCAGCAGTTCGTGGTAGAGGTCCCAGGCGATACGTTCAAACGGCGATACGTTCAAAGGCGATTATCAATATATATCAAAGGCGATATATCAAAGGCGATACGTTCAAACGGCGCACCTACGTTGTAACGTTGCAGCTTGCCTCGGCTGCGTTTCCTCGGTCCTTTCCGACCTGCACTAACCAAAACAACTTGAAGATCTTTAATGACGCGATCGGCAGCATTTTTCTCCTTATCGTTTAATTGTGCATTCTGCAATAACTTATGTAATGCTCTCTGAGGACACGGATTCTGGGATGTTACTCTTTCTTTCAACGCTGGTTACTGGAGTACATGTTGCAACCACTTCACCTTTCTTAATAACTCTCGACTTTTCAGTTACATTGGCGACTCTCACCGGGATAACCGTACTGGATAGGTCGACGAGTGTTGAGGCTACTAGTACTCCTTTTGGGCTATTACAGTTATTGCACAGGCATCGCAAGATCGGCACCACTTTTGCACGTCATCCTTTGCATTATTCCAGTAAAAGCGCTCACGAACTCTCTGTAATGTCTTCATAATTCCAAAGTGACCTCCTGTAGGGCTGTTATGTAGTTCTTTAAGGACATCAGGAATCTGGGATCTTGGAAGTATCAATTGCCATCGGAACGTCTTCCCATCATCCGATTCGAATTTCCGGTATAAGACGCCGTTTTGAATGTGAAGTGAATCACAGAGTGCCCAATATTACTTGGTTGTAGGACTACAGAAAGAAATGTCCTGCCAGGTAGGTTTTCTGTCTGACGACTCGATTAAATCAGTTATGGGTTTAATGTCCCGGTCTTCCAGCTGGTCTTTCCTGACTTCTTCATCACTCCACGGTTCTCGATCAGCCGATGTTGATGTTGTAATTTGTCTTGCGACCGGAGTCAGCAGCTCGTATTTCGCGTCCAACCTGGAACAATATCGGCAGCTTTCTTGGCAAGGTCTTCTAGACAGGGCGTCGGCGTTTCCGTGTGATGATCCCTTACGATGACGGATAGTGATGTCATATTCTTGGAGTCTCTGTATCCACCTGGCTATTTGAACCTCAGGATTCTTGAAATTTAAAAGCCAGGCCAATGAGGCATGGTCCGTGCGGAGGAGGAATTTTCTGCCGTGTAGATAATGATGGAAATGTTCTACAGCTTTGACTATGGTGAGCAATTCTTTCCTGGTGACACAGTAATTCCTCTCCGGTTTAGACAGGCATTTGCTCCAGTACGCTATTACACGTTCTTGTCCGTCTATTTCTTGGGACAAAACCGCACCGACACTTTCATTCCTCGCGTCCGTGTCGAGAATAAATGGTCTTTCGAGCTGAGGATACGTCAGGATTGGAGCAGATGTTAAAGCTTCCTTTAAGTTGTTAAATGCATCTTCGCATTCTTTTGTCCACAAGAACGTTTGCTTGCTCTCTGTCAGCTTGTGAAGGGGTCTTGCGATGGAAGAAAAGTCCTTCACGAATCTCCTATAGTAGGTGCAAAGCCCTAGGAAGCTTCTCAGCTGATGGATATTTTCGGGACGTTTCCAAGATTTAACCGCTGATACCTTTTCAGGATCCGTGCGTACACCTTCTGCAGAGATGATATGTCCCAGGTAAGTCACTTCTTTTCGGAACAATTTGCATTTAGCGAGACTCAGCTTCAGATTGGCTTCTTTCAGTTTCTGAAGCACCTTCCTAAGATTTTCTAAATGTTCTTCAAAACTCTTTCCGACGATGATGATGTCGTCCAGGTATATCAGGCAGGCTTCGTAGGAAAGGCCTTTCAAAACAGTCTCCATAAAACGTTCGAATGTTGCCGGCGCATTACACAGTCCAAACGGCATCACTTTGAACTGCCAAAGTCCTTGTCCCGTAGTAAATGCCGCCTTTTCTCGGTCATCAGGATGGATTTCTACCTGCCAATACCCACTTATTAAATCAAGTGTTGAGAACCACTTGCTTCCAGAAAGAGTATCTAGAATGTCATCAATTCTAGGAAGAGGGTAACTGTCTTTCTTCGTAACCTCATTCAACCGGCGATAGTCAACGCAAAATCTTGTTGAGCCGTCTTTCTTTCTGACGAGAACGATGGGAGATGCCCATGGACTCGCTGACGGCTCGATGACATCGCCTTCTTCCATATCTTTTAAAAGTGTTCGCACTTCTTCCTGTTTAGCAAACGGTAGACGTCTTGGATGTTGCTTGATCGGGGGATGATCGCCAGTATCTATTCTATGTTGTGTCAAACTAGTTCGACCCACGTCAGAAGACGAGTGGAAGAAAACAACTTGAAGATCTTTAATGACGCGATCGGCAGCATTTTTCTCCTTATCGTTTAATTGTGCATTCTGCAATAACTTATGTAATGCTCTCTGAGGACACGGATTCTGGGATGTTACTCTTTCTTTCAACGCTGGTTACTGGAGTACATGTTGCAACCACTTCACCTTTCTTAATAACTCTCGACTTTTCAGTTACATTGGCGACTCTCACCGGGATAACCGTTCTGGATAGGTCGACGAGTGTTGAGGCTACTAGTACTCCTTTTGGGCTATTACAGTTATTGGGATATTCTATGATGCCGTAGCGGAAATTTCTGTTTTCGGCTATGGATCGAGGAAGTAAAATTTCTGTTCTTGCCGGTATTGTGATATAGTCTTGTGCTATGATTTTATGGACAGATTTAACTTCTTCATCATTAACGAGAAATAACGCTATGTCCTCAGATGTAGAATGCAATTCGTTATTTTTAAAATCCAAGGAAAAATTGTATTTCCTTAGAAAGTCCAATCCGAGTATGCAAGAATCAGTGATCTCTGCTACATATGCCGTGTGATGGTAAGCGGCCCTTCCAAACGTGATGTTAACATTTACTTTTCCGTCGATGTCGATCTTCTCACCGGACACAGTCTGGAGGGTAACGCAGGGCGGCGTCCAGATAAGTTTGTTTCCTAGTTGTTGAGCCAAATCTTTTCGAATGATGGTGACGTTGGCTCCTGTATCTATAGTCATATTGCACGGAATTCCATTAATATGTCCTATTATGAAAAGTCCATTACTGCCGCCTCTCACTGCAGAAATCTGAAGCGCTTTAAACGGGGGCTTTTCATTATCTGGCAACCTCCGCCCCGCGAGATGGCCACTAATTAGTTTTCCTGCTGTTTGTTAGGAGCGGTCTTAGCATCCGTGCCCTGGGGTATTCTGCAGTTTCGTCTTATGTGTCCTTCAGCACCGCAGTTCCAGCACTTAACGGTCGGTTTCTTCTCACCAATATTCCGTCTCAAGGCGTTCAGTTGTCTAGTTAAATCGTCAAGTCGAGCGGTGACTTGATCCCCTGGCTCCTGGACTTGAGCAGCTCTGACTGGGTGGCGGTCTCGACGAGTGGCTTGCTGGGCTGCCTCAAATTTCATGGCGTACACTAGAGCACTTTTTTAATCTTTTACATCCGCCATTCGTAGAGCTTTCTGTATTTCAGTATCTCGGATGCCGTCGATAAAGTATTGCAAGGACAGGATTTCCCTTGTTTCTGTCGGGCATTCCGAAAAGGCGAGATGGGACAGCCTTTCAACATCCGCGGCGAGCTCCTGAAGTGTTTCGGTAGGCTTCTGTTGACGAGATTTTAATTGGAGCCTGCTGTAGTCTTTTAAACACTTCTCCCCAAAGCGCAACTCCAAGGCGCCGGACAGAGCTTCGAAATCTAACCTTTTGTTTTCGGGAAGAGTCTGAAGGATATCCGCTGCGTCGGTTCTTAAAGAAGCGGCGAGATGACAGGCCTTAGCTTGGGAATCCCATCCATTCGCATCCGCCACGATAGAAAATTGTGTCTTTTACACCTGCCAGGAGGTCTTCCCATCATATGTGGATAGCTTCAGAGGTGGACGAGCAGGCATTGGTAAGAATTGAAAAATCATCACTTCTGCTCCCTGCGGACGCTACGAATTTCTTTAAAGTATCCATTTCTTTGGCAACTGCAGAAACTCTCTCATCAATTTGTTGTTCGATTTGGTGTTGGACGGCAGAAACTCTTCCTTCAGTTCGTTCCTCCACAGCAGAAACTCTCCCTTCTATATGTTCTTTTACAGAAGAAACTCTTTCTTCTATTTCTTCTTTCACCGAAGAAACTCTTTCTTCAATTTGTCTTTTACGGAAGAAACATTTTCTTCCATATGTCCAACATTATTTTCAACTGCGTCAATTCTGCCTTCCATAGCTTCAAATTTATTTTCTATTATGCAAGTAATTTCTCTTTTCATTTCTTCTTGACCAGCTTGAACGGCTTTCATTTCGTCCTTAACGGAGTTGACGGCCCCTTCCATCTTTCCTTGGCTAGTTTTCATCTCTTCTTTCATTTCTTCTTTAAACGAGGCAAAGGCTGATATCAACTGCCTTAAGTGCTCTTCCATCGCTCTTGTTATTGGCATTCAAATCCCACTCCTGACACCAAAAATTGTTGCGTGCGTACGGGTTCGTTATGAAATGAATGCACAAGTCCGATGAAAAACGAACAAAAATTTATTATTATCACAACAAAAGTGCTTAAATTTTCTCAAATTATCACGCAGTATTACAATATCTCACAGTAGTTTTCTTTTAACTACTCAAATGTCCAATAGAACGTAATTCAAAACAGCTAATGAACGCTAATCCGCGAATTCGCTACAATCAACAAGAGTAGTTTTCTAAACAACAACAATCTAAGCAACTACTGCAAACTGAGATGTTTTCCTCCTTTTATAAGATTTTAAAAGCACGCGCTAGAATTTTCCAGTACTTTCTCGAAATCAAAAAGAGATATTTATTTATTTAATGCACGCGCTCTTGTATTTTCAATTTTCCGGCTTAGCTTTCTTTTAATATTCGTCACGCGCTGCACTGCGCGAGAAATAAAACCATTTAATTTATAACTGAACTAACATTAGCTTTTTAAATACCAAATTCGTAACACTGCCCCCTTCCCAAGGACTGCACGTCCCGGGCAGTACAATCCCTGGACAGGAAGCTAAACTTACAACTGTGGCATAAATGCATTAATAAGCATTACATTACAATAATAAACAACATGAACAATAAATGCAATACATAAAAGAAATCAAATGCTATCAAATACAAATCAAATACACATTTAAAAACAAAATGGACCATGGTCTTCTACTATTTACAATTATTTACATTATGTACTATGGCCATAGTAATGAGCTAACCTGTCGTAATGAACGACTTTAGGTTTAGAGTTCGAAGACTTACGAATCCGAACCACGACGTCATTCAGCCTGTTTAGGACTGTGTACGGGCCATCCCAAGGTGACTGTAATTTCGGACAGAGTCCCTTCCGTCGAGTCGGATTCCACAACCACACCTTTTCTCCTTCGTGGAATTGATGTTCAGTAGCTCTTGTGTCGTATCGGGGTTTTCATCTTCTCCGTCGCCAAGTTGACTCGCTCTCGTGCAAAGTTGTGCATCACTTCAAACCGAGCCTGGAGATCTTGACTATATTCCTCAGACGAAGAAGGAGCATCCGTAGGGCGGCCAAACAGTAGATCACAAGGCAGACGAAGATCACGACCGAAGAGCATCTGTGATGGAGAATAGCCGGTAGTCTCGTGGACAGCACTGCGGTAAGCCAGTAAAAAGAGTGGTAATTTCTTGTCCCAGTCCTGTTGGTTTCTGGAAACCACTAATGAGAGGTTATTAAGGATGGTTCGATTGAACCTCTCTACCATGCCGTCCGACTGGGGATGCAATGGCGTCGTTTGAGTTTTGTCAATGCCGAGTACTTTGCATAGTTCTTTGATTACTGCCGAGGTAAAATTCCTTCCCTGATCGGAATGTAACTGAAGAGGCCCTCCAAACCTGGAAATCCAGTGCTGTATCATTACCTCAGCTACTGTGACAGCCTCTTGATCAGGAATAGGATAAGCTTCAGGCCACTTGGTGAAGTAATCAATGACAACGAGTATGTATTTGTTGCCATCAGCAGTTCGTGGTAGAGGTCCCAGGCGATACGTTCAAACGGCGATACGTTCAAAGGCGATCATCAATATATATCAAAGGCGATATATCAAAGGCGATACGTTCAAACGGCGCACCTACGTTGTAACGTTGCAGCTTGCCTCGGCTGCGTTTCCTCGGTCCTTTCCGACCTGCACTAACCAAAACAACTTGAAGATCTTTAATGACGCGATCGGCAGCATTTTTCTCCTTATCGTTTAATTGTGCATTCTGCAATAACTTATGTAATGCTCTCTGAGGACACGGATTCTGGGATGTTACTCTTTCTTTCAACGCTGGTTACTGGAGTACATGTTGCAACCACTTCACCTTTCTTAATAACTCTCGACTTTTCAGTTACATTGGCGACTCTCACCGGGATAACCGTACTGGATAGGTCGACGAGTGTTGAGGCTACTAGTACTCCTTTTGGGCTATTACAGTTATTGCACAGGCATCGCAAGATCGGCACCACTTTTGCACGTCATCCTTTGCATTATTCCAGTAAAAGCGCTCACGAACTCTCTGTAATGTCTTCATAATTCCAAAGTGACCTCCTGTAGGGCTGTTATGTAGTTCTTTAAGGACATCAGGAATCTGGGATCTTGGAAGTATCAATTGCCATCGGAACGTCTTCCCATCATCCGATTCGAATTTCCGGTATAAGACGCCGTTTTGAATGTGAAGTGAATCACAGAGTGCCCAATATTACTTGGTTGTAGGACTACAGAAAGAAATGTCCTGCCAGGTAGGTTTTCTGTCTGACGACTCGATTAAATCAGTTATGGGTTTAATGTCCCGGTCTTCCAGCTGGTCTTTCCTGACTTCTTCATCACTCCACGGTTCTCGATCAGCCGATGTTGATGTTGTAATTTGTCTTGCGACCGGAGTCAGCAGCTCGTATTTCGCGTCCAACCTGGAACAATATCGGCAGCTTTCTTGGCAAGGTCTTCTAGACAGGGCGTCGGCGTTTCCGTGTGATGATCCCTTACGATGACGGATAGTGATGTCATATTCTTGGAGTCTCTGTATCCACCTGGCTATTTGAACCTCAGGATTCTTGAAATTTAAAAGCCAGGCCAATGAGGCATGGTCCGTGCGGAGGAGGAATTTTCTGCCGTGTAGATAATGATGGAAATGTTCTACAGCTTTGACTATGGTGAGCAATTCTTTCCTGGTGACACAGTAATTCCTCTCCGGTTTAGACAGGCATTTGCTCCAGTACGCTATTACACGTTCTTGTCCGTCTATTTCTTGGGACAAAACCGCACCGACACTTTCATTCCTCGCGTCCGTGTCGAGAATAAATGGTCTTTCGAGCTGAGGATACGTCAGGATTGGAGCAGATGTTAAAGCTTCCTTTAAGTTGTTAAATGCATCTTCGCATTCTTTTGTCCACAAGAACGTTTGCTTGCTCTCTGTCAGCTTGTGAAGGGGTCTTGCGATGGAAGAAAAGTCCTTCACGAATCTCCTATAGTAGGTGCAAAGCCCTAGGAAGCTTCTCAGCTGATGGATATTTTCGGGACGTTTCCAAGATTTAACCGCTGATACCTTTTCAGGATCCGTGCGTACACCTTCTGCAGAGATGATATGTCCCAGGTAAGTCACTTCTTTTCGGAACAATTTGCATTTAGCGAGACTCAGCTTCAGATTGGCTTCTTTCAGTTTCTGAAGCACCTTCCTAAGATTTTCTAAATGTTCTTCAAAACTCTTTCCGACGATGATGATGTCGTCCAGGTATATCAGGCAGGCTTCGTAGGAAAGGCCTTTCAAAACAGTCTCCATAAAACGTTCGAATGTTGCCGGCGCATTACACAGTCCAAACGGCATCACTTTGAACTGCCAAAGTCCTTGTCCCGTAGTAAATGCCGCCTTTTCTCGGTCATCAGGATGGATTTCTACCTGCCAATACCCACTTATTAAATCAAGTGTTGAGAACCACTTGCTTCCAGAAAGAGTATCTAGAATGTCATCAATTCTAGGAAGAGGGTAACTGTCTTTCTTCGTAACCTCATTCAACCGGCGATAGTCAACGCAAAATCTTGTTGAGCCGTCTTTCTTTCTGACGAGAACGATGGGAGATGCCCATGGACTCGCTGACGGCTCGATGACATCGCCTTCTTCCATATCTTTTAAAAGTGTTCGCACTTCTTCCTGTTTAGCAAACGGTAGACGTCTTGGATGTTGCTTGATCGGGGGATGATCGCCAGTATCTATTCTATGTTGTGTCAAACTAGTTCGACCCACGTCAGAAGACGAGTGGAAGAAAACAACTTGAAGATCTTTAATGACGCGATCGGCAGCATTTTTCTCCTTATCGTTTAATTGTGCATTCTGCAATAACTTATGTAATGCTCTCTGAGGACACGGATTCTGGGATGTTACTCTTTCTTTCAACGCTGGTTACTGGAGTACATGTTGCAACCACTTCACCTTTCTTAATAACTCTCGACTTTTCAGTTACATTGGCGACTCTCACCGGGATAACCGTTCTGGATAGGTCGACGAGTGTTGAGGCTACTAGTACTCCTTTTGGGCTATTACAGTTATTGGGATATTCTATGATGCCGTAGCGGAAATTTCTGTTTTCGGCTATGGATCGAGGAAGTAAAATTTCTGTTCTTGCCGGTATTGTGATATAGTCTTGTGCTATGATTTTATGGACAGATTTAACTTCTTCATCATTAACGAGAAATAACGCTATGTCCTCAGATGTAGAATGCAATTCGTTATTTTTAAAATCCAAGGAAAAATTGTATTTCCTTAGAAAGTCCAATCCGAGTATGCAAGAATCAGTGATCTCTGCTACATATGCCGTGTGATGGTAAGCGGCCCTTCCAAACGTGATGTTAACATTTACTTTTCCGTCGATGTCGATCTTCTCACCGGACACAGTCTGGAGGGTAACGCAGGGCGGCGTCCAGATAAGTTTGTTTCCTAGTTGTTGAGCCAAATCTTTTCGAATGATGGTGACGTTGGCTCCTGTATCTATAGTCATATTGCACGGAATTCCATTAATATGTCCTATTATGAAAAGTCCATTACTGCCGCCTCTCACTGCAGAAATCTGAAGCGCTTTAAACGGGGGCTTTTCATTATCTGGCAACCTCCGCCCCGCGAGATGGCCACTAATTAGTTTTCCTGCTGTTTGTTAGGAGCGGTCTTAGCATCCGTGCCCTGGGGTATTCTGCAGTTTCGTCTTATGTGTCCTTCAGCACCGCAGTTCCAGCACTTAACGGTCGGTTTCTTCTCACCAATATTCCGTCTCAAGGCGTTCAGTTGTCTAGTTAAATCGTCAAGTCGAGCGGTGACTTGATCCCCTGGCTCCTGGACTTGAGCAGCTCTGACTGGGTGGCGGTCTCGACGAGTGGCTTGCTGGGCTGCCTCAAATTTCATGGCGTACACTAGAGCACTTTTTTAATCTTTTACATCCGCCATTCGTAGAGCTTTCTGTATTTCAGTATCTCGGATGCCGTCGATAAAGTATTGCAAGGACAGGATTTCCCTTGTTTCTGTCGGGCATTCCGAAAAGGCGAGATGGGACAGCCTTTCAACATCCGCGGCGAGCTCCTGAAGTGTTTCGGTAGGCTTCTGTTGACGAGATTTTAATTGGAGCCTGCTGTAGTCTTTTAAACACTTCTCCCCAAAGCGCAACTCCAAGGCGCCGGACAGAGCTTCGAAATCTAACCTTTTGTTTTCGGGAAGAGTCTGAAGGATATCCGCTGCGTCGGTTCTTAAAGAAGCGGCGAGATGACAGGCCTTAGCTTGGGAATCCCATCCATTCGCATCCGCCACGATAGAAAATTGTGTCTTTTACACCTGCCAGGAGGTCTTCCCATCATATGTGGATAGCTTCAGAGGTGGACGAGCAGGCATTGGTAAGAATTGAAAAATCATCACTTCTGCTCCCTGCGGACGCTACGAATTTCTTTAAAGTATCCATTTCTTTGGCAACTGCAGAAACTCTCTCATCAATTTGTTGTTCGATTTGGTGTTGGACGGCAGAAACTCTTCCTTCAGTTCGTTCCTCCACAGCAGAAACTCTCCCTTCTATATGTTCTTTTACAGAAGAAACTCTTTCTTCTATTTCTTCTTTCACCGAAGAAACTCTTTCTTCAATTTGTCTTTTACGGAAGAAACATTTTCTTCCATATGTCCAACATTATTTTCAACTGCGTCAATTCTGCCTTCCATAGCTTCAAATTTATTTTCTATTATGCAAGTAATTTCTCTTTTCATTTCTTCTTGACCAGCTTGAACGGCTTTCATTTCGTCCTTAACGGAGTTGACGGCCCCTTCCATCTTTCCTTGGCTAGTTTTCATCTCTTCTTTCATTTCTTCTTTAAACGAGGCAAAGGCTGATATCAACTGCCTTAAGTGCTCTTCCATCGCTCTTGTTATTGGCATTCAAATCCCACTCCTGACACCAAAAATTGTTGCGTGCGTACGGGTTCGTTATGAAATGAATGCACAAGTCCGATGAAAAACGAACAAAAATTTATTATTATCACAACAAAAGTGCTTAAATTTTCTCAAATTATCACGCAGTATTACAATATCTCACAGTAGTTTTCTTTTAACTACTCAAATGTCCAATAGAACGTAATTCAAAACAGCTAATGAACGCTAATCCGCGAATTCGCTACAATCAACAAGAGTAGTTTTCTAAACAACAACAATCTAAGCAACTACTGCAAACTGAGATGTTTTCCTCCTTTTATAAGATTTTAAAAGCACGCGCTAGAATTTTCCAGTACTTTCTCGAAATCAAAAAGAGATATTTATTTATTTAATGCACGCGCTCTTGTATTTTCAATTTTCCGGCTTAGCTTTCTTTTAATATTCGTCACGCGCTGCACTGCGCGAGAAATAAAACCATTTAATTTATAACTGAACTAACATTAGCTTTTTAAATACCAAATTCGTAACACTGCCCCCTTCCCAAGGACTGCACGTCCCGGGCAGTACAATCCCTGGACAGGAAGCTAAACTTACAACTGTGGCATAAATGCATTAATAAGCATTACATTACAATAATAAACAACATGAACAATAAATGCAATACATAAAAGAAATCAAATGCTATCAAATACAAATCAAATACACATTTAAAAACAAAATGGACCATGGTCTTCTACTATTTACAATTATTTACATTATGTACTATGGCCATAGTAATGAGCTAACCTGTCGTAATGAACGACTTTAGGTTTAGAGTTCGAAGACTTACGAATCCGAACCACGACGTCATTCAGCCTGTTTAGGACTGTGTACGGGCCATCCCAAGGTGACTGTAATTTCGGACAGAGTCCCTTCCGTCGAGTCGGATTCCACAACCACACCTTTTCTCCTTCGTGGAATTGATGTTCAGTAGCTCTTGTGTCGTATCGGGGTTTTCATCTTCTCCGTCGCCAAGTTGACTCGCTCTCGTGCAAAGTTGTGCATCACTTCAAACCGAGCCTGGAGATCTTGACTATATTCCTCAGACGAAGAAGGAGCATCCGTAGGGCGGCCAAACAGTAGATCACAAGGCAGACGAAGATCACGACCGAAGAGCATCTGTGATGGAGAATAGCCGGTAGTCTCGTGGACAGCACTGCGGTAAGCCAGTAAAAAGAGTGGTAATTTCTTGTCCCAGTCCTGTTGGTTTCTGGAAACCACTAATGAGAGGTTATTAAGGATGGTTCGATTGAACCTCTCTACCATGCCGTCCGACTGGGGATGCAATGGCGTCGTTTGAGTTTTGTCAATGCCGAGTACTTTGCATAGTTCTTTGATTACTGCCGAGGTAAAATTCCTTCCCTGATCGGAATGTAACTGAAGAGGCCCTCCAAACCTGGAAATCCAGTGCTGTATCATTACCTCAGCTACTGTGACAGCCTCTTGATCAGGAATAGGATAAGCTTCAGGCCACTTGGTGAAGTAATCAATGACAACGAGTATGTATTTGTTGCCATCAGCAGTTCGTGGTAGAGGTCCCAGGCGATACGTTCAAACGGCGATACGTTCAAAGGCGATCATCAATATATATCAAAGGCGATATATCAAAGGCGATACGTTCAAACGGCGCACCTACGTTGTAACGTTGCAGCTTGCCTCGGCTGCGTTTCCTCGGTCCTTTCCGACCTGCACTAACCAAAACAACTTGAAGATCTTTAATGACGCGATCGGCAGCATTTTTCTCCTTATCGTTTAATTGTGCATTCTGCAATAACTTATGTAATGCTCTCTGAGGACACGGATTCTGGGATGTTACTCTTTCTTTCAACGCTGGTTACTGGAGTACATGTTGCAACCACTTCACCTTTCTTAATAACTCTCGACTTTTCAGTTACATTGGCGACTCTCACCGGGATAACCGTTCTGGATAGGTCGACGAGTGTTGAGGCTACTAGTACTCCTTTTGGGCTATTACAGTTATTGGGATATTCTATGATGCCGTAGCGGAAATTTCTGTTTTCGGCTATGGATCGAGGAAGTAAAATTTCTGTTCTTGCCGGTATTGTGATATAGTCTTGTGCTATGATTTTATGGACAGATTTAACTTCTTCATCATTAACGAGAAATAACGCTATGTCCTCAGATGTAGAATGCAATTCGTTATTTTTAAAATCCAAGGAAAAATTGTATTTCCTTAGAAAGTCCAATCCGAGTATGCAAGAATCAGTGATCTCTGCTACATATGCCGTGTGATGGTAAGCGGCCCTTCCAAACGTGATGTTAACATTTACTTTTCCGTCGATGTCGATCTTCTCACCGGACACAGTCTGGAGGGTAACGCAGGGCGGCGTCCAGATAAGTTTGTTTCCTAGTTGTTGAGCCAAATCTTTTCGAATGATGGTGACGTTGGCTCCTGTATCTATAGTCATATTGCACGGAATTCCATTAATATGTCCTATTATGAAAAGTCCATTACTGCCGCCTCTCACTGCAGAAATCTGAAGCGCTTTAAACGGGGGCTTTTCATTATCTGGCAACCTCCGCCCCGCGAGATGGCCACTAATTAGTTTTCCTGCTGTTTGTTAGGAGCGGTCTTAGCATCCGTGCCCTGGGGTATTCTGCAGTTTCGTCTTATGTGTCCTTCAGCACCGCAGTTCCAGCACTTAACGGTCGGTTTCTTCTCACCAATATTCCGTCTCAAGGCGTTCAGTTGTCTAGTTAAATCGTCAAGTCGAGCGGTGACTTGATCCCCTGGCTCCTGGACTTGAGCAGCTCTGACTGGGTGGCGGTCTCGACGAGTGGCTTGCTGGGCTGCCTCAAATTTCATGGCGTACACTAGAGCACTTTTTTAATCTTTTACATCCGCCATTCGTAGAGCTTTCTGTATTTCAGTATCTCGGATGCCGTCGATAAAGTATTGCAAGGACAGGATTTCCCTTGTTTCTGTCGGGCATTCCGAAAAGGCGAGATGGGACAGCCTTTCAACATCCGCGGCGAGCTCCTGAAGTGTTTCGGTAGGCTTCTGTTGACGAGATTTTAATTGGAGCCTGCTGTAGTCTTTTAAACACTTCTCCCCAAAGCGCAACTCCAAGGCGCCGGACAGAGCTTCGAAATCTAACCTTTTGTTTTCGGGAAGAGTCTGAAGGATATCCGCTGCGTCGGTTCTTAAAGAAGCGGCGAGATGACAGGCCTTAGCTTGGGAATCCCATCCATTCGCATCCGCCACGATAGAAAATTGTGTCTTTTACACCTGCCAGGAGGTCTTCCCATCATATGTGGATAGCTTCAGAGGTGGACGAGCAGGCATTGGTAAGAATTGAAAAATCATCACTTCTGCTCCCTGCGGACGCTACGAATTTCTTTAAAGTATCCATTTCTTTGGCAACTGCAGAAACTCTCTCATCAATTTGTTGTTCGATTTGGTGTTGGACGGCAGAAACTCTTCCTTCAGTTCGTTCCTCCACAGCAGAAACTCTCCCTTCTATATGTTCTTTTACAGAAGAAACTCTTTCTTCTATTTCTTCTTTCACCGAAGAAACTCTTTCTTCAATTTGTCTTTTACGGAAGAAACATTTTCTTCCATATGTCCAACATTATTTTCAACTGCGTCAATTCTGCCTTCCATAGCTTCAAATTTATTTTCTATTATGCAAGTAATTTCTCTTTTCATTTCTTCTTGACCAGCTTGAACGGCTTTCATTTCGTCCTTAACGGAGTTGACGGCCCCTTCCATCTTTCCTTGGCTAGTTTTCATCTCTTCTTTCATTTCTTCTTTAAACGAGGCAAAGGCTGATATCAACTGCCTTAAGTGCTCTTCCATCGCTCTTGTTATTGGCATTCAAATCCCACTCCTGACACCAAAAATTGTTGCGTGCGTACGGGTTCGTTATGAAATGAATGCACAAGTCCGATGAAAAACGAACAAAAATTTATTATTATCACAACAAAAGTGCTTAAATTTTCTCAAATTATCACGCAGTATTACAATATCTCACAGTAGTTTTCTTTTAACTACTCAAATGTCCAATAGAACGTAATTCAAAACAGCTAATGAACGCTAATCCGCGAATTCGCTACAATCAACAAGAGTAGTTTTCTAAACAACAACAATCTAAGCAACTACTGCAAACTGAGATGTTTTCCTCCTTTTATAAGATTTTAAAAGCACGCGCTAGAATTTTCCAGTACTTTCTCGAAATCAAAAAGAGATATTTATTTATTTAATGCACGCGCTCTTGTATTTTCAATTTTCCGGCTTAGCTTTCTTTTAATATTCGTCACGCGCTGCACTGCGCGAGAAATAAAACCATTTAATTTATAACTGAACTAACATTAGCTTTTTAAATACCAAATTCGTAACACTGCCCCCTTCCCAAGGACTGCACGTCCCGGGCAGTACAATCCCTGGACAGGAAGCTAAACTTACAACTGTGGCATAAATGCATTAATAAGCATTACATTACAATAATAAACAACATGAACAATAAATGCAATACATAAAAGAAATCAAATGCTATCAAATACAAATCAAATACACATTTAAAAACAAAATGGACCATGGTCTTCTACTATTTACAATTATTTACATTATGTACTATGGCCATAGTAATGAGCTAACCTGTCGTAATGAACGACTTTAGGTTTAGAGTTCGAAGACTTACGAATCCGAACCACGACGTCATTCAGCCTGTTTAGGACTGTGTACGGGCCATCCCAAGGTGACTGTAATTTCGGACAGAGTCCCTTCCGTCGAGTCGGATTCCACAACCACACCTTTTCTCCTTCGTGGAATTGATGTTCAGTAGCTCTTGTGTCGTATCGGGGTTTTCATCTTCTCCGTCGCCAAGTTGACTCGCTCTCGTGCAAAGTTGTGCATCACTTCAAACCGAGCCTGGAGATCTTGACTATATTCCTCAGACGAAGAAGGAGCATCCGTAGGGCGGCCAAACAGTAGATCACAAGGCAGACGAAGATCACGACCGAAGAGCATCTGTGATGGAGAATAGCCGGTAGTCTCGTGGACAGCACTGCGGTAAGCCAGTAAAAAGAGTGGTAATTTCTTGTCCCAGTCCTGTTGGTTTCTGGAAACCACTAATGAGAGGTTATTAAGGATGGTTCGATTGAACCTCTCTACCATGCCGTCCGACTGGGGATGCAATGGCGTCGTTTGAGTTTTGTCAATGCCGAGTACTTTGCATAGTTCTTTGATTACTGCCGAGGTAAAATTCCTTCCCTGATCGGAATGTAACTGAAGAGGCCCTCCAAACCTGGAAATCCAGTGCTGTATCATTACCTCAGCTACTGTGACAGCCTCTTGATCAGGAATAGGATAAGCTTCAGGCCACTTGGTGAAGTAATCAATGACAACGAGTATGTATTTGTTGCCATCAGCAGTTCGTGGTAGAGGTCCCAGGCGATACGTTCAAACGGCGATACGTTCAAAGGCGATCATCAATATATATCAAAGGCGATATATCAAAGGCGATACGTTCAAACGGCGCACCTACGTTGTAACGTTGCAGCTTGCCTCGGCTGCGTTTCCTCGGTCCTTTCCGACCTGCACTAACCAAAACAACTTGAAGATCTTTAATGACGCGATCGGCAGCATTTTTCTCCTTATCGTTTAATTGTGCATTCTGCAATAACTTATGTAATGCTCTCTGAGGACACGGATTCTGGGATGTTACTCTTTCTTTCAACGCTGGTTACTGGAGTACATGTTGCAACCACTTCACCTTTCTTAATAACTCTCGACTTTTCAGTTACATTGGCGACTCTCACCGGGATAACCGTACTGGATAGGTCGACGAGTGTTGAGGCTACTAGTACTCCTTTTGGGCTATTACAGTTATTGCACAGGCATCGCAAGATCGGCACCACTTTTGCACGTCATCCTTTGCATTATTCCAGTAAAAGCGCTCACGAACTCTCTGTAATGTCTTCATAATTCCAAAGTGACCTCCTGTAGGGCTGTTATGTAGTTCTTTAAGGACATCAGGAATCTGGGATCTTGGAAGTATCAATTGCCATCGGAACGTCTTCCCATCATCCGATTCGAATTTCCGGTATAAGACGCCGTTTTGAATGTGAAGTGAATCACAGAGTGCCCAATATTACTTGGTTGTAGGACTACAGAAAGAAATGTCCTGCCAGGTAGGTTTTCTGTCTGACGACTCGATTAAATCAGTTATGGGTTTAATGTCCCGGTCTTCCAGCTGGTCTTTCCTGACTTCTTCATCACTCCACGGTTCTCGATCAGCCGATGTTGATGTTGTAATTTGTCTTGCGACCGGAGTCAGCAGCTCGTATTTCGCGTCCAACCTGGAACAATATCGGCAGCTTTCTTGGCAAGGTCTTCTAGACAGGGCGTCGGCGTTTCCGTGTGATGATCCCTTACGATGACGGATAGTGATGTCATATTCTTGGAGTCTCTGTATCCACCTGGCTATTTGAACCTCAGGATTCTTGAAATTTAAAAGCCAGGCCAATGAGGCATGGTCCGTGCGGAGGAGGAATTTTCTGCCGTGTAGATAATGATGGAAATGTTCTACAGCTTTGACTATGGTGAGCAATTCTTTCCTGGTGACACAGTAATTCCTCTCCGGTTTAGACAGGCATTTGCTCCAGTACGCTATTACACGTTCTTGTCCGTCTATTTCTTGGGACAAAACCGCACCGACACTTTCATTCCTCGCGTCCGTGTCGAGAATAAATGGTCTTTCGAGCTGAGGATACGTCAGGATTGGAGCAGATGTTAAAGCTTCCTTTAAGTTGTTAAATGCATCTTCGCATTCTTTTGTCCACAAGAACGTTTGCTTGCTCTCTGTCAGCTTGTGAAGGGGTCTTGCGATGGAAGAAAAGTCCTTCACGAATCTCCTATAGTAGGTGCAAAGCCCTAGGAAGCTTCTCAGCTGATGGATATTTTCGGGACGTTTCCAAGATTTAACCGCTGATACCTTTTCAGGATCCGTGCGTACACCTTCTGCAGAGATGATATGTCCCAGGTAAGTCACTTCTTTTCGGAACAATTTGCATTTAGCGAGACTCAGCTTCAGATTGGCTTCTTTCAGTTTCTGAAGCACCTTCCTAAGATTTTCTAAATGTTCTTCAAAACTCTTTCCGACGATGATGATGTCGTCCAGGTATATCAGGCAGGCTTCGTAGGAAAGGCCTTTCAAAACAGTCTCCATAAAACGTTCGAATGTTGCCGGCGCATTACACAGTCCAAACGGCATCACTTTGAACTGCCAAAGTCCTTGTCCCGTAGTAAATGCCGCCTTTTCTCGGTCATCAGGATGGATTTCTACCTGCCAATACCCACTTATTAAATCAAGTGTTGAGAACCACTTGCTTCCAGAAAGAGTATCTAGAATGTCATCAATTCTAGGAAGAGGGTAACTGTCTTTCTTCGTAACCTCATTCAACCGGCGATAGTCAACGCAAAATCTTGTTGAGCCGTCTTTCTTTCTGACGAGAACGATGGGAGATGCCCATGGACTCGCTGACGGCTCGATGACATCGCCTTCTTCCATATCTTTTAAAAGTGTTCGCACTTCTTCCTGTTTAGCAAACGGTAGACGTCTTGGATGTTGCTTGATCGGGGGATGATCGCCAGTATCTATTCTATGTTGTGTCAAACTAGTTCGACCCACGTCAGAAGACGAGTGGAAGAAAACAACTTGAAGATCTTTAATGACGCGATCGGCAGCATTTTTCTCCTTATCGTTTAATTGTGCATTCTGCAATAACTTATGTAATGCTCTCTGAGGACACGGATTCTGGGATGTTACTCTTTCTTTCAACGCTGGTTACTGGAGTACATGTTGCAACCACTTCACCTTTCTTAATAACTCTCGACTTTTCAGTTACATTGGCGACTCTCACCGGGATAACCGTTCTGGATAGGTCGACGAGTGTTGAGGCTACTAGTACTCCTTTTGGGCTATTACAGTTATTGGGATATTCTATGATGCCGTAGCGGAAATTTCTGTTTTCGGCTATGGATCGAGGAAGTAAAATTTCTGTTCTTGCCGGTATTGTGATATAGTCTTGTGCTATGATTTTATGGACAGATTTAACTTCTTCATCATTAACGAGAAATAACGCTATGTCCTCAGATGTAGAATGCAATTCGTTATTTTTAAAATCCAAGGAAAAATTGTATTTCCTTAGAAAGTCCAATCCGAGTATGCAAGAATCAGTGATCTCTGCTACATATGCCGTGTGATGGTAAGCGGCCCTTCCAAACGTGATGTTAACATTTACTTTTCCGTCGATGTCGATCTTCTCACCGGACACAGTCTGGAGGGTAACGCAGGGCGGCGTCCAGATAAGTTTGTTTCCTAGTTGTTGAGCCAAATCTTTTCGAATGATGGTGACGTTGGCTCCTGTATCTATAGTCATATTGCACGGAATTCCATTAATATGTCCTATTATGAAAAGTCCATTACTGCCGCCTCTCACTGCAGAAATCTGAAGCGCTTTAAACGGGGGCTTTTCATTATCTGGCAACCTCCGCCCCGCGAGATGGCCACTAATTAGTTTTCCTGCTGTTTGTTAGGAGCGGTCTTAGCATCCGTGCCCTGGGGTATTCTGCAGTTTCGTCTTATGTGTCCTTCAGCACCGCAGTTCCAGCACTTAACGGTCGGTTTCTTCTCACCAATATTCCGTCTCAAGGCGTTCAGTTGTCTAGTTAAATCGTCAAGTCGAGCGGTGACTTGATCCCCTGGCTCCTGGACTTGAGCAGCTCTGACTGGGTGGCGGTCTCGACGAGTGGCTTGCTGGGCTGCCTCAAATTTCATGGCGTACACTAGAGCACTTTTTTAATCTTTTACATCCGCCATTCGTAGAGCTTTCTGTATTTCAGTATCTCGGATGCCGTCGATAAAGTATTGCAAGGACAGGATTTCCCTTGTTTCTGTCGGGCATTCCGAAAAGGCGAGATGGGACAGCCTTTCAACATCCGCGGCGAGCTCCTGAAGTGTTTCGGTAGGCTTCTGTTGACGAGATTTTAATTGGAGCCTGCTGTAGTCTTTTAAACACTTCTCCCCAAAGCGCAACTCCAAGGCGCCGGACAGAGCTTCGAAATCTAACCTTTTGTTTTCGGGAAGAGTCTGAAGGATATCCGCTGCGTCGGTTCTTAAAGAAGCGGCGAGATGACAGGCCTTAGCTTGGGAATCCCATCCATTCGCATCCGCCACGATAGAAAATTGTGTCTTTTACACCTGCCAGGAGGTCTTCCCATCATATGTGGATAGCTTCAGAGGTGGACGAGCAGGCATTGGTAAGAATTGAAAAATCATCACTTCTGCTCCCTGCGGACGCTACGAATTTCTTTAAAGTATCCATTTCTTTGGCAACTGCAGAAACTCTCTCATCAATTTGTTGTTCGATTTGGTGTTGGACGGCAGAAACTCTTCCTTCAGTTCGTTCCTCCACAGCAGAAACTCTCCCTTCTATATGTTCTTTTACAGAAGAAACTCTTTCTTCTATTTCTTCTTTCACCGAAGAAACTCTTTCTTCAATTTGTCTTTTACGGAAGAAACATTTTCTTCCATATGTCCAACATTATTTTCAACTGCGTCAATTCTGCCTTCCATAGCTTCAAATTTATTTTCTATTATGCAAGTAATTTCTCTTTTCATTTCTTCTTGACCAGCTTGAACGGCTTTCATTTCGTCCTTAACGGAGTTGACGGCCCCTTCCATCTTTCCTTGGCTAGTTTTCATCTCTTCTTTCATTTCTTCTTTAAACGAGGCAAAGGCTGATATCAACTGCCTTAAGTGCTCTTCCATCGCTCTTGTTATTGGCATTCAAATCCCACTCCTGACACCAAAAATTGTTGCGTGCGTACGGGTTCGTTATGAAATGAATGCACAAGTCCGATGAAAAACGAACAAAAATTTATTATTATCACAACAAAAGTGCTTAAATTTTCTCAAATTATCACGCAGTATTACAATATCTCACAGTAGTTTTCTTTTAACTACTCAAATGTCCAATAGAACGTAATTCAAAACAGCTAATGAACGCTAATCCGCGAATTCGCTACAATCAACAAGAGTAGTTTTCTAAACAACAACAATCTAAGCAACTACTGCAAACTGAGATGTTTTCCTCCTTTTATAAGATTTTAAAAGCACGCGCTAGAATTTTCCAGTACTTTCTCGAAATCAAAAAGAGATATTTATTTATTTAATGCACGCGCTCTTGTATTTTCAATTTTCCGGCTTAGCTTTCTTTTAATATTCGTCACGCGCTGCACTGCGCGAGAAATAAAACCATTTAATTTATAACTGAACTAACATTAGCTTTTTAAATACCAAATTCGTAACACTGCCCCCTTCCCAAGGACTGCACGTCCCGGGCAGTACAATCCCTGGACAGGAAGCTAAACTTACAACTGTGGCATAAATGCATTAATAAGCATTACATTACAATAATAAACAACATGAACAATAAATGCAATACATAAAAGAAATCAAATGCTATCAAATACAAATCAAATACACATTTAAAAACAAAATGGACCATGGTCTTCTACTATTTACAATTATTTACATTATGTACTATGGCCATAGTAATGAGCTAACCTGTCGTAATGAACGACTTTAGGTTTAGAGTTCGAAGACTTACGAATCCGAACCACGACGTCATTCAGCCTGTTTAGGACTGTGTACGGGCCATCCCAAGGTGACTGTAATTTCGGACAGAGTCCCTTCCGTCGAGTCGGATTCCACAACCACACCTTTTCTCCTTCGTGGAATTGATGTTCAGTAGCTCTTGTGTCGTATCGGGGTTTTCATCTTCTCCGTCGCCAAGTTGACTCGCTCTCGTGCAAAGTTGTGCATCACTTCAAACCGAGCCTGGAGATCTTGACTATATTCCTCAGACGAAGAAGGAGCATCCGTAGGGCGGCCAAACAGTAGATCACAAGGCAGACGAAGATCACGACCGAAGAGCATCTGTGATGGAGAATAGCCGGTAGTCTCGTGGACAGCACTGCGGTAAGCCAGTAAAAAGAGTGGTAATTTCTTGTCCCAGTCCTGTTGGTTTCTGGAAACCACTAATGAGAGGTTATTAAGGATGGTTCGATTGAACCTCTCTACCATGCCGTCCGACTGGGGATGCAATGGCGTCGTTTGAGTTTTGTCAATGCCGAGTACTTTGCATAGTTCTTTGATTACTGCCGAGGTAAAATTCCTTCCCTGATCGGAATGTAACTGAAGAGGCCCTCCAAACCTGGAAATCCAGTGCTGTATCATTACCTCAGCTACTGTGACAGCCTCTTGATCAGGAATAGGATAAGCTTCAGGCCACTTGGTGAAGTAATCAATGACAACGAGTATGTATTTGTTGCCATCAGCAGTTCGTGGTAGAGGTCCCAGGCGATACGTTCAAACGGCGATACGTTCAAAGGCGATCATCAATATATATCAAAGGCGATATATCAAAGGCGATACGTTCAAACGGCGCACCTACGTTGTAACGTTGCAGCTTGCCTCGGCTGCGTTTCCTCGGTCCTTTCCGACCTGCACTAACCAAAACAACTTGAAGATCTTTAATGACGCGATCGGCAGCATTTTTCTCCTTATCGTTTAATTGTGCATTCTGCAATAACTTATGTAATGCTCTCTGAGGACACGGATTCTGGGATGTTACTCTTTCTTTCAACGCTGGTTACTGGAGTACATGTTGCAACCACTTCACCTTTCTTAATAACTCTCGACTTTTCAGTTACATTGGCGACTCTCACCGGGATAACCGTTCTGGATAGGTCGACGAGTGTTGAGGCTACTAGTACTCCTTTTGGGCTATTACAGTTATTGGGATATTCTATGATGCCGTAGCGGAAATTTCTGTTTTCGGCTATGGATCGAGGAAGTAAAATTTCTGTTCTTGCCGGTATTGTGATATAGTCTTGTGCTATGATTTTATGGACAGATTTAACTTCTTCATCATTAACGAGAAATAACGCTATGTCCTCAGATGTAGAATGCAATTCGTTATTTTTAAAATCCAAGGAAAAATTGTATTTCCTTAGAAAGTCCAATCCGAGTATGCAAGAATCAGTGATCTCTGCTACATATGCCGTGTGATGGTAAGCGGCCCTTCCAAACGTGATGTTAACATTTACTTTTCCGTCGATGTCGATCTTCTCACCGGACACAGTCTGGAGGGTAACGCAGGGCGGCGTCCAGATAAGTTTGTTTCCTAGTTGTTGAGCCAAATCTTTTCGAATGATGGTGACGTTGGCTCCTGTATCTATAGTCATATTGCACGGAATTCCATTAATATGTCCTATTATGAAAAGTCCATTACTGCCGCCTCTCACTGCAGAAATCTGAAGCGCTTTAAACGGGGGCTTTTCATTATCTGGCAACCTCCGCCCCGCGAGATGGCCACTAATTAGTTTTCCTGCTGTTTGTTAGGAGCGGTCTTAGCATCCGTGCCCTGGGGTATTCTGCAGTTTCGTCTTATGTGTCCTTCAGCACCGCAGTTCCAGCACTTAACGGTCGGTTTCTTCTCACCAATATTCCGTCTCAAGGCGTTCAGTTGTCTAGTTAAATCGTCAAGTCGAGCGGTGACTTGATCCCCTGGCTCCTGGACTTGAGCAGCTCTGACTGGGTGGCGGTCTCGACGAGTGGCTTGCTGGGCTGCCTCAAATTTCATGGCGTACACTAGAGCACTTTTTTAATCTTTTACATCCGCCATTCGTAGAGCTTTCTGTATTTCAGTATCTCGGATGCCGTCGATAAAGTATTGCAAGGACAGGATTTCCCTTGTTTCTGTCGGGCATTCCGAAAAGGCGAGATGGGACAGCCTTTCAACATCCGCGGCGAGCTCCTGAAGTGTTTCGGTAGGCTTCTGTTGACGAGATTTTAATTGGAGCCTGCTGTAGTCTTTTAAACACTTCTCCCCAAAGCGCAACTCCAAGGCGCCGGACAGAGCTTCGAAATCTAACCTTTTGTTTTCGGGAAGAGTCTGAAGGATATCCGCTGCGTCGGTTCTTAAAGAAGCGGCGAGATGACAGGCCTTAGCTTGGGAATCCCATCCATTCGCATCCGCCACGATAGAAAATTGTGTCTTTTACACCTGCCAGGAGGTCTTCCCATCATATGTGGATAGCTTCAGAGGTGGACGAGCAGGCATTGGTAAGAATTGAAAAATCATCACTTCTGCTCCCTGCGGACGCTACGAATTTCTTTAAAGTATCCATTTCTTTGGCAACTGCAGAAACTCTCTCATCAATTTGTTGTTCGATTTGGTGTTGGACGGCAGAAACTCTTCCTTCAGTTCGTTCCTCCACAGCAGAAACTCTCCCTTCTATATGTTCTTTTACAGAAGAAACTCTTTCTTCTATTTCTTCTTTCACCGAAGAAACTCTTTCTTCAATTTGTCTTTTACGGAAGAAACATTTTCTTCCATATGTCCAACATTATTTTCAACTGCGTCAATTCTGCCTTCCATAGCTTCAAATTTATTTTCTATTATGCAAGTAATTTCTCTTTTCATTTCTTCTTGACCAGCTTGAACGGCTTTCATTTCGTCCTTAACGGAGTTGACGGCCCCTTCCATCTTTCCTTGGCTAGTTTTCATCTCTTCTTTCATTTCTTCTTTAAACGAGGCAAAGGCTGATATCAACTGCCTTAAGTGCTCTTCCATCGCTCTTGTTATTGGCATTCAAATCCCACTCCTGACACCAAAAATTGTTGCGTGCGTACGGGTTCGTTATGAAATGAATGCACAAGTCCGATGAAAAACGAACAAAAATTTATTATTATCACAACAAAAGTGCTTAAATTTTCTCAAATTATCACGCAGTATTACAATATCTCACAGTAGTTTTCTTTTAACTACTCAAATGTCCAATAGAACGTAATTCAAAACAGCTAATGAACGCTAATCCGCGAATTCGCTACAATCAACAAGAGTAGTTTTCTAAACAACAACAATCTAAGCAACTACTGCAAACTGAGATGTTTTCCTCCTTTTATAAGATTTTAAAAGCACGCGCTAGAATTTTCCAGTACTTTCTCGAAATCAAAAAGAGATATTTATTTATTTAATGCACGCGCTCTTGTATTTTCAATTTTCCGGCTTAGCTTTCTTTTAATATTCGTCACGCGCTGCACTGCGCGAGAAATAAAACCATTTAATTTATAACTGAACTAACATTAGCTTTTTAAATACCAAATTCGTAACACTGCCCCCTTCCCAAGGACTGCACGTCCCGGGCAGTACAATCCCTGGACAGGAAGCTAAACTTACAACTGTGGCATAAATGCATTAATAAGCATTACATTACAATAATAAACAACATGAACAATAAATGCAATACATAAAAGAAATCAAATGCTATCAAATACAAATCAAATACACATTTAAAAACAAAATGGACCATGGTCTTCTACTATTTACAATTATTTACATTATGTACTATGGCCATAGTAATGAGCTAACCTGTCGTAATGAACGACTTTAGGTTTAGAGTTCGAAGACTTACGAATCCGAACCACGACGTCATTCAGCCTGTTTAGGACTGTGTACGGGCCATCCCAAGGTGACTGTAATTTCGGACAGAGTCCCTTCCGTCGAGTCGGATTCCACAACCACACCTTTTCTCCTTCGTGGAATTGATGTTCAGTAGCTCTTGTGTCGTATCGGGGTTTTCATCTTCTCCGTCGCCAAGTTGACTCGCTCTCGTGCAAAGTTGTGCATCACTTCAAACCGAGCCTGGAGATCTTGACTATATTCCTCAGACGAAGAAGGAGCATCCGTAGGGCGGCCAAACAGTAGATCACAAGGCAGACGAAGATCACGACCGAAGAGCATCTGTGATGGAGAATAGCCGGTAGTCTCGTGGACAGCACTGCGGTAAGCCAGTAAAAAGAGTGGTAATTTCTTGTCCCAGTCCTGTTGGTTTCTGGAAACCACTAATGAGAGGTTATTAAGGATGGTTCGATTGAACCTCTCTACCATGCCGTCCGACTGGGGATGCAATGGCGTCGTTTGAGTTTTGTCAATGCCGAGTACTTTGCATAGTTCTTTGATTACTGCCGAGGTAAAATTCCTTCCCTGATCGGAATGTAACTGAAGAGGCCCTCCAAACCTGGAAATCCAGTGCTGTATCATTACCTCAGCTACTGTGACAGCCTCTTGATCAGGAATAGGATAAGCTTCAGGCCACTTGGTGAAGTAATCAATGACAACGAGTATGTATTTGTTGCCATCAGCAGTTCGTGGTAGAGGTCCCAGGCGATACGTTCAAAGGCGATCATCAATATATATCAAAGGCGATATATCAAAGGCGATACGTTCAAACGGCGCACCTACGTTGTAACGTTGCAGCTTGCCTCGGCTGCGTTTCCTCGGTCCTTTCCGACCTGCACTAACCAAAACAACTTGAAGATCTTTAATGACGCGATCGGCAGCATTTTTCTCCTTATCGTTTAATTGTGCATTCTGCAATAACTTATGTAATGCTCTCTGAGGACACGGATTCTGGGATGTTACTCTTTCTTTCAACGCTGGTTACTGGAGTACATGTTGCAACCACTTCACCTTTCTTAATAACTCTCGACTTTTCAGTTACATTGGCGACTCTCACCGGGATAACCGTTCTGGATAGGTCGACGAGTGTTGAGGCTACTAGTACTCCTTTTGGGCTATTACAGTTATTGGGATATTCTATGATGCCGTAGCGGAAATTTCTGTTTTCGGCTATGGATCGAGGAAGTAAAATTTCTGTTCTTGCCGGTATTGTGATATAGTCTTGTGCTATGATTTTATGGACAGATTTAACTTCTTCATCATTAACGAGAAATAACGCTATGTCCTCAGATGTAGAATGCAATTCGTTATTTTTAAAATCCAAGGAAAAATTGTATTTCCTTAGAAAGTCCAATCCGAGTATGCAAGAATCAGTGATCTCTGCTACATATGCCGTGTGATGGTAAGCGGCCCTTCCAAACGTGATGTTAACATTTACTTTTCCGTCGATGTCGATCTTCTCACCGGACACAGTCTGGAGGGTAACGCAGGGCGGCGTCCAGATAAGTTTGTTTCCTAGTTGTTGAGCCAAATCTTTTCGAATGATGGTGACGTTGGCTCCTGTATCTATAGTCATATTGCACGGAATTCCATTAATATGTCCTATTATGAAAAGTCCATTACTGCCGCCTCTCACTGCAGAAATCTGAAGCGCTTTAAACGGGGGCTTTTCATTATCTGGCAACCTCCGCCCCGCGAGATGGCCACTAATTAGTTTTCCTGCTGTTTGTTAGGAGCGGTCTTAGCATCCGTGCCCTGGGGTATTCTGCAGTTTCGTCTTATGTGTCCTTCAGCACCGCAGTTCCAGCACTTAACGGTCGGTTTCTTCTCACCAATATTCCGTCTCAAGGCGTTCAGTTGTCTAGTTAAATCGTCAAGTCGAGCGGTGACTTGATCCCCTGGCTCCTGGACTTGAGCAGCTCTGACTGGGTGGCGGTCTCGACGAGTGGCTTGCTGGGCTGCCTCAAATTTCATGGCGTACACTAGAGCACTTTTTTAATCTTTTACATCCGCCATTCGTAGAGCTTTCTGTATTTCAGTATCTCGGATGCCGTCGATAAAGTATTGCAAGGACAGGATTTCCCTTGTTTCTGTCGGGCATTCCGAAAAGGCGAGATGGGACAGCCTTTCAACATCCGCGGCGAGCTCCTGAAGTGTTTCGGTAGGCTTCTGTTGACGAGATTTTAATTGGAGCCTGCTGTAGTCTTTTAAACACTTCTCCCCAAAGCGCAACTCCAAGGCGCCGGACAGAGCTTCGAAATCTAACCTTTTGTTTTCGGGAAGAGTCTGAAGGATATCCGCTGCGTCGGTTCTTAAAGAAGCGGCGAGATGACAGGCCTTAGCTTGGGAATCCCATCCATTCGCATCCGCCACGATAGAAAATTGTGTCTTTTACACCTGCCAGGAGGTCTTCCCATCATATGTGGATAGCTTCAGAGGTGGACGAGCAGGCATTGGTAAGAATTGAAAAATCATCACTTCTGCTCCCTGCGGACGCTACGAATTTCTTTAAAGTATCCATTTCTTTGGCAACTGCAGAAACTCTCTCATCAATTTGTTGTTCGATTTGGTGTTGGACGGCAGAAACTCTTCCTTCAGTTCGTTCCTCCACAGCAGAAACTCTCCCTTCTATATGTTCTTTTACAGAAGAAACTCTTTCTTCTATTTCTTCTTTCACCGAAGAAACTCTTTCTTCAATTTGTCTTTTACGGAAGAAACATTTTCTTCCATATGTCCAACATTATTTTCAACTGCGTCAATTCTGCCTTCCATAGCTTCAAATTTATTTTCTATTATGCAAGTAATTTCTCTTTTCATTTCTTCTTGACCAGCTTGAACGGCTTTCATTTCGTCCTTAACGGAGTTGACGGCCCCTTCCATCTTTCCTTGGCTAGTTTTCATCTCTTCTTTCATTTCTTCTTTAAACGAGGCAAAGGCTGATATCAACTGCCTTAAGTGCTCTTCCATCGCTCTTGTTATTGGCATTCAAATCCCACTCCTGACACCAAAAATTGTTGCGTGCGTACGGGTTCGTTATGAAATGAATGCACAAGTCCGATGAAAAATGAACAAAAATTTATTATTATCACAACAAAAGTGCTTAAATTTTCTCAAATTATCACGCAGTATTACAATATCTCACAGTAGTTTTCTTTTAACTACTCAAATGTCCAATAGAACGTAATTCAAAACAGCTAATGAACGCTAATCCGCGAATTCGCTACAATCAACAAGAGTAGTTTTCTAAACAACAACAATCTAAGCAACTACTGCAAACTGAGATGTTTTCCTCTTTTAATAAGATTTTAAAATCACGCGCTAGAATTTTCCAGTACTTTCTCGAAATCAAAAAGAGATATTTATTTATTTAATGCACGCGCTCTTGTATTTTCAATTTTCCGGCTTAGCTTTCTTTTAATATTCGTCACGCGCTGCACTGCGCGAGAAATAAAACCATTTAATTTATAATTGAACTAACATTAGCTTTTTAAATACCAAACTCGTAACAATATGAAGAAGAAGAGCATTACATATTACCCAAGATAACTATGCATATGTGCCGAACTGATAAATGATTTTTCAGCCTTGCTCAATATTACCTTGTTAATCTTCATTTTTTGCTTATATTAAATAAAAACGCAAAATACAAGCATATTTCCATGACAACCTTTTAATCGCATGATAAATTATCTACTATGGTATTTTTTCTTATGTTTGCTTATTTCACTTACTTGTAATTACATCGTTAATTTTAATCTGTCTTTTAATTATAAATTTTAAATCATTTATACGGATTCTATTCACACAATTTTTAGACGATTTTGCTTTGCTGTAAAATCTTGGACTTTGTTTTTTTAACTCAAACTATATTATTGAGAGTGTTAACAGTTTTGTTTTCATGCAAAATGTCGTTTTAAAGAAGCAGTGGATGGAATAACTCAAACTATATTATTGAGAGTGTTAACAGTTTTGTTTTCATGCAAAATGTCGTTTTAAAGAAGCAGTGGATGGAAGGCTATATTGGTGTTCTTTCTGAAGAAAATTATTGGTATCTAGTTATTGAAAAACGTTGTGAAAGGCCACGGTTTTTCGATATCTAAAAGCTACGATAGGTAATATTGTCAACAAGAAAGGAAAACAAAATGTCCTTGACTTCCAAGAGGAAATATTGTTCCAAATATATAACCAAGGAAAAAGCGGAATTTTTTTAATTCTGCAAAGGTAAGGTCTTTAATGCTAAACGAAAATTCGTCAAGTCAAAGAACAGTTTCAAAATCATTTAAATAATGTCAGCTGTAAATAAAATTATTAATGTTTATCTGACTGTTAAAATGGCGAAAAAAACCTAATGTGCATTGTTTTTCTCCATGACATATCACTGAACGCAAAATGCGCTGCAGAATTCTTTATGATAAACGTTTATCCGGACAAAAATGTAAAACTGTTGTAATAATAGATGAATCTTGGATGTATAATTGCAATAAAAAGACATCCATCATCAAAGAGAAGAAAAAATTTTAAACGTGGTTCAGAGAAGCTTTAGAAAGTTTTTCGAAGGGATTTACGACTATTGCTAGTTTTTCATATAATGGCAAATTAAAAATAATGGGAGTCGAGAACAATGTGGAACATCTCCACATATTATCAGGAATATATTTTATAGACACTTTTCAAGTGTGAAATACCTTCTCTTTACCCACAGTGCCATCAGTCAGTAAAACTGCATCGAGACAAAGCCAGCAGCCACACGTCAAAATCCACTGTGAATTTCTTGGAAAAAAAATGGTACAAGAAACGGGAATTAAGGCTATATTTATTACTTGCATCTCTACTAAATCTCCTGACGTACTACTCATGGATTTAGGCTTTCGGATTTTTAAAAAGCGAATTGTCCAGACATCTACCTGCAACTCCTTGGATTTTGAAAAACTGTTCAAGAAGAATGGGATAAAATACATCTTCTGATACTATAAAAGGTTCTATTTTCTTCGAAATTACGATGCAAAAAGATAGTAAAGAATTAAGGTTATCAAATAGGAAGTTTAAAACACAAAACCTTTAGATAAAATATTTCTGTACATACAATGAAAATTGTCCAAAAAATTTGCGAATAGCCTCCGTAATGCGCTCTTCATTTCTGAGAAACACGAAAGTAATCGTTTTAGAATCAAAATCCGATTTTATTTTATATAAGAATATTATATATGTAGCAATTTTATTGATTATATCAAACTTTCCAAATAATTAGAAATTTGTGTTTTATTAAAATGCGAACTGATGTAATATGTATAATTTACATAGCATTTTCCTTCACATTATGAAAAAATGCAATTGTTCTAAATAACTAAGAACTAAAGTCCTGAAAAACTGAGGAAAACAATTTACAATTTCTCACCTTCGCTGAGGACTTTCCCAAAAATTCTTGTTCCATTTACGGTACTGCAGTTCCATCGCCTGGTTCTAAACTGCCACTGACATTCGGCAACCGATAGCAGTGCACCTTGTCGTACTGAATCCATAACTTCAAGATTTTTCTTGCAAATCTTTATTTGCCGTTTAGTGAGGCCCAGTAGGTGTTCGCAGTGATCGGTTTTTTCGATACTTGCCACCGAAGCCGAATGTAAAAGGGCCCTGCAATGAAATAAAAACCCATTGAAGTAATAGAAAATTTCGATATAAATAAGAATAGAAAAGAAGATAGATAATAGAAAAGGCACGTAAAAATATCATTTCTGAACGGGAAAGGTACTATAATGAACTGAATAACTGCAGTTGTGACAAGCATTTAAATTCCTATAGCAATAGAATGATAAAAATGAAAGCCTACATTCAATTATATATATATTTTTCTTTTCGAAATAGAAGCGGAATAGAATAGAATTTTCGAAATAGAATTTTGCTCTTGTAATGCAACAACTTTTGCAAATCTCATATATACTTATTTATTTCTGTTTACATAATTAAAAGTGAAACTCCGATTTAGCGGTTATCAGGGAACTCATAAAAACCGCTTTTTAAACATTCTAATTTTGAAATCTTCGAAACACACCTGAAAAAACTCCGAAACTTAACCCGCTGATAAGGAATAACTTAATAAAATTATACATAGTAAAATTTCTCATGCTGAACAACACCTCTGGGATTGAGCATAATCAAACAGCCGTACTGAATTTTGCAAACAGTCATATTCTTCAACACAATCACTTTCACAGAAGAGCAAAATCCTTTCAAACTGTCTTATTTAAGTTTTCATCAAGTTTCATCTTCGCTAAGACTGAAGTTATACATATGGATACTTAAAAAATACCTTTTTTGGTATTCTTCAGTTTTATTAAAAAAAAAAAGGGTCCTTACAGTTTACATTTTCTAGCTCTCTAACAGGCTTCATTTTTGTAATTTACCCGCTGGAACGCACCTCACGAGAAAAAATTCTTTTTCCCGCCATCAAGTGCACAACCGACACATTAAATTATCTTTCAGCTTGCATAATTTTCCCGACGGGGTTTAACTACCAATCTGCGACAGACTTATGAATTTACTACTTGACGGTATATAGGAGAACAGTCTTCAATAGCATTCTACATAATAGCAATTCAAAGTGAATCTCTTACGTCATATTACAACTATACAATATATAAAAGTTTCAAATTCCTTTATGCAGTTTCAACATATTTCGTTTTTAAATGGGATATGTAAGAAAAGGAATCTTAACAACGCTTTTGTGTAACATTATTTCATGAAACAATCTGAATATCCGAAGTAAGATCAAAACAACGGCCTTACTCGGGAATGCCAATTCCAGTTCGATTATGAGGTATCTTTAATTAAAAAATCAATCTGCTGCAATCTTCAATCTGCTTATAATTAAAAATAAAAACTTATCATCACAAACATTAATCACACAACTACTATTTAGTTATTTATTCATGCTTTTAATCCTTTTGTCCATCCACACTTGAAACAGTACATAGAAAAAAAAAACTCATATCGTAACACCTTTACCAAGAATAAAAGTGAATTGCTACTGGTTGAATTATTAGTTTCCCTACCGCGACTGAAAAAGAGCCGCGGATAATACCATTTGCATTACATGGCCAAACACAATAGCAGATCATTCTCTTTTGTTTCCGGCTAGACGCCATGAATGTCCATCAACTCAGACACAGCCTTCAAGGGAATGATTACCTCCATATTCAAACAGAAGCCAACACTTTCACCTCCCAGACAGGTAGATACTCCCTTTCTCCCCACGTGTCTCACAGCTTCAGAATAAACTGTCTGGGTCAAAAACGTTTTTGAGAAAGGGATAGTGACAAAATTAAAGGTAAGAAAATGTTATTAAGAGGTTTTCATCAGAGGACATCCTTATTTATTATGGCATATGTTTCTGTAAACAGTGGTTAAGAAGTCAAAAGTTCTGGGTGGTATTTCAGTTTCAGCAGCCGAACGGAACTGACGTTTATAAAAAGGAAAAACACTAAGTTGAGAAGATAAGAACTAGATATATAGCATAGCCTGCAATTAACGGTTTTGAAGAAGTTCAAACATACATTCATAAACTGGTTGACGTAAGCTCAGAATAAACACAATCTAGTGGTAAATATTTAGCAATGAGTTCTGCAAGCTATTGCAGTTTGTAAAATTTAGAATAATTAGCTAAAAGCTAATTCCTTACTTATGCAGAATAAGAAGAATGAGACACCTTAAATAACAATGTCACATTTATTTTTTTCCAGAAAGGGACTATACTAAACATATCGTACTGAATTTAATATAAGGTAGTTTCACATACGATAGGCGCCGCTTAATACGATCGCGTTTGTCCATGGTTATTCTGATAACATTAAATGATAAGAAAAAATATCCTTCCAATCAGTAATAGCATTTAACTAATTTAATATAAAATTATCAAGAAAAATATAAATAGGTATTTTCACAATATTTTAATTAGAAGAGTGCAAAAGTTTATTAAAAAGCTGTTCATAATGTGTAGCAGAACATTTCTTGTAATTATTTTACCGATGCTGTACCAGTAGTGGGAAACAGCCGGTTCACCGACAGGAGGCGGTGCGCGGTGCAAGCTCGCAGGCGCAAAATTTAGAACAGAAAAACTTATGCATAACTTTATGTAAGCTTTCCATAAGTTTTTCAAGAGGCCGAAAAGTAACACTATACTAATATACCTATAGTGTTTTTAAAATGAAAGAAAGTAAAAATTAAGAAAAAAATATTTATAAACTAAATGTGCTTAATATCATTAACCATTAAATTAAAAAAGATTATATACAAATTAAGTACATAGAACTCCATTAAATGAAAAAAAAATTATGAAAAATTAATGAATAAATACGTTAAAACTAAATATATAAATTGCGTTAAATATAATAGATAATTAGATACATTCAAAAGTAAAAATTAACAAAAATCTTTAAAATACGTTAAATTTAATATATACAATTTAAATATGCAAAATATTATTAAATTTTACATAAAATACGTTAAGTAATCTTAAATTACTAAAAAGATTATTAAAAAATTATTAAATACATAAAAAAATATTAAATGGCATAATGCCCATAAGCATAGCTGTTTCACACTATCTATCAGATATCGTTTATCATCATAGGGCGACAAAGTCACTTTGTTGGCTTCAACAGTAAGTTTTCGAACTTTTTAAAATAGATGCAAACCATGTCTACAGTATTTCTGGGAATTCTACAGAGATGCTATTTCCGGAAATTTTTAAGAAATACTTTCATTTCTTTTGGTAATTTATAAGAGTTATACTATTTTATTATAGCGTTACACAAAATACTTTTAAATAGGAAAACAATTAGTAGGAAAAATAAAACAATTAGAATACTCTTCGCACCACCTGGCAGGACCATGTTTCCTTCATAAACAATTTTTTAGCATACGTTAATACCAGAGTATACTTACATTTTAAAAATATAATTTATTAATATTAATTTAATTTTATATTGGTATTTAGTAGAAGAAAGTTTATATTCGTTTTCAATAATTCAAGTTAAGTAGAATTAGGATAATTCATATCTTAGTAACTAAACATTTAATAAATGTTGGTCCTCACATTAATGAAATGGATTAGCCTGCTAAATTTGGATACCTGTTCTATGTTTATATGTATGCTAGTAAGAATCACCACGGTCATAGTCCTTTAAATCCCTCTCCTGTTGCTAAGACTAGAATGAGAAATGTGTACGTACATTAACAGGTTAATAAATGTTATGTAATGCCATAATGACAGAGAAAGGAATAGGCTACTTTCTTGTGTTATTTCCAAACTTTGAGATGTTCAGGTATAGTGTGGTACACCTATTTAATTTGAATTTTATTTTTGGTCCTTTTTAAAAGTCAAGGAACACACGGCAAGTTTCGGGGACCACAGATTGAGAAGCGTAGTTTCATGAATTTCCTGAAATTACTTCTAAACATCTTACGAAAAATGAATAGTTTCAAAGCTGTGTTTGCAGCAGACAAGAAACATTCCTAAAACAAGATCGATTTTTTACGTTAATCTGGATGACAGTTATGCTACTAAGAAAAGCACTGACGACAGTAGAGCGTAACCTACATGTCTTGCACTGTTTAGATAGAACAATAGAAACCTGAAACGGAATTAGTAATTCAGTAATTCCAAAGCTTAGATGCGATGAATCGATAATATTATACACTGGTGTGCAAAAATTAAGGACAAAATCGAAAAATTAGCATATCGGCTGAACGAAGAGGCAGAGCGGACAGAAAGATCAATCAAGAGATTAAGTAAGGTTATGTACGGTAGCACATGCGCAGATATGCAGGTAGACGTAATGGGGGGGGGGTGTCTGAGTAGTATAAAGCATGTTGTCGGTGTAAGATCAGTATTTCTGGCAAAGAGATTGCACGCCGTATAGCAATTAAAATCACACCGAGCTGCTGCCTCAGCGAGAAATGGCGAATAATCAATCTGTTAGACGACATCTGGATGCTTTTACCCGAGGTCGAATCATTGGGAAGTTGGAGGAAGGCCGCAGTGTGACAAGTGTGGCTGCAGAGTTCGGAATTGCTCACAGCATCGTTTCACGACTTTGGAGACAATTTCACATTACAGGAACAGCTATCCGGGGGTTTAGTAGTGGTCGTCCACGAGGAACCACACCCACAGATGACCGGTATATTGCCTTACAGACCAGAAGAAACAGGCGGCAGACAGCGGGAGAAATCGCTAGACACACGACACAGGCGACTGGACGACCGATATCGCGTTTTACCGTGGCCAGACGACTGCACGGTGGTGGTCTGTTTGCACGACGCCCTGTACGGTCTGTACCTCTAACGCCTGCCCATCGGAGAAGGCGTTCTCTGTGGTGCCGGGAACACCAGAATTGGAGAGACAATGAATGGGCACGAGTACTCTTTACAGATGAGAGTAGATTCAGTCTGAGTAGCGTTTCTCATCGCATACTCATCTGGAGAGAGCGGGGAAACCGCAATCATCCCTCTAACATCATTGAAAGGGACAGGTATGGAGGTGGCGGTGTTCTCGTTTGGGGAGGCATCATGCTTGGTAGTCGTACAGACCTTCACATCTTCGACGCAGGTTCAGTCAACGGGACTCGTTATTGTAACGAGATTCTTCTTCCATATGTGCGTCGTTTTAGAGGCGCTATGGGTACGACAATGCACCATGTCATCGCACAGTAGCTGCCGAACAGCTCTTAGAGAGTGAGGATATTGAATGTATGGATTGGCCGGCACGATCTCCGGATCTCAATCTCATCGAGCATGTATGGGATTTTCTAGGCAGACGCTTGGCAGCTCGTACCTTACCACCAGTAACGATTCCGGAGCTTCGATTGGCGCTGCAAGACGAATGGGCAGCAATGCCTCAACAACTCATTGACACCCTCATTCTCAGCATGGGCAGACGCTGTGAAAACTGCCTAGCAGTCAGGGGAGATCATATCCCCTATTAAAGACCGGATGTTTCTTGCTGGACACCCATCACAGGGATGTTTCCGCCTTCAGTCGCATTGCGCTCCACGCTACTTTTTCAATAAAGCTTCTTTTTATCCCTCTGATTTCTCTTTTAGTAAGTGTTGCTTACATTACTCATGTCCTTACGTATTGGGGATCTTACGGTATTAAATGTGTTGATTTGGAAAGCTTTTGTACAAAGTTATATTGAAAAAACCGTCTTGTCCTTAATTTTTGCACATCAGTGTATATCTTAACGATTTTCTCCGTCACTGCGTGCTAAATTGCGGTTTCATTTTACATTTTAACCTTCAATTTCGTAAAAACCATAATCCTTTTTTTATCGTAATATTGAAATAGATACAAATCGACAAAAAAAAAAAAAAAAAAGGAATCTCTTGTCATATGTCTTTATTCTGAAATTTAGGTAGTAGTTAAGATCTCTTAAGTTCGCGATTAGTTATATAAAATTTTACTAACAGTTAAATACAAAATAAAACTCAGTCAAATTTCAACCTTGCTAGACTTACATTTAAATAAAAAAAAAAAGAAAATATAGACTGAGTGTATTTCGAGCGAAAAGAAATATCGCTGTTCCCCAAAAGCAAAATTATATTCAGCAGGCGGACAATAAACGAATGAACGTACGCAAAAGATAATTTTTACCTTTTTAAGAAGAATGATCCAAACTTTCTCAAAATTATTTTTTTATTGAAATAACGGTATAATAATATATACATACAATTTGTAATACAAATAATAGTTGGATATGGTCAGTTTATGTTTATTAAATCAGTTATTTAAGTCTGTGGTCAGTTATTAAACTCTTTAAGCTATTATGGAAACACGCCCAGTAATCTTTCTCTAATACGACCTTCTATAGTGAACTCCATCGGATTTTAATCTTCTGTCACCTTATATAGGGGATGACTACTGTTGCGTTACATTCATATGTAGTGATGTTTGTTTACTGTCTAAAAGTGCTGGTCATTTTCAAAGGCATTCATTTTGGGAAACGGAACGCTTGGACAGGGTTCACTGTATTTTCACATCTTTGAAATTAATAATTTTATATAAATATTTGATGGATAAACTGATGTTCAAATTTAAACGTTAATAAAATGATTGTTTTGATACTAGGTACACTAATGTTGACAGACAATGATTTTAACATGCGAAAAAAAAGAATTACAGTTATTCTAACTTTTCTATAAATAATTACATAGTGTTTAAATTTTAATTGGATAACGCAAATCAGTGACCCTAAGTCACATTAACAAATGTAAATCTTCATGCCTTATAGAAGGAAAATTAATTCTAAATCCTTAAAATAAAAAACATTGATCACAATGTCTTCATTTTATGACAGCTATTAAGCCTTCCGAAATTACAACATTCATGTGTAAACTTTTCTTTACAGAAGTAGCTTAAGGCGTAAAAGGAAGTTCCATTAATTTTTACCAAAACTTTTAGACCGCTCCCAATCTCTAAGTATAATCCCCAAATCGCTATAAATACCCCAGGATATTTTTTTCTGAAATACACAAATGTTTCATTATTTTTAGCTTGTTCTATAAATTAAGTATAAAAATATTTAAATATTTGAATTTACGCATTTAAAAGTAAGGATTATTCAAACATTTTCTCGAAGTGTAAGCGTGTGTTTTTTTCTAATTAATTAAGTTTGTCACAAAAACCTTTCTGGCTTTTGATGAGAAGCAACAACAAGACAGCAAATTGAAAATCCTGAGATTATGCTTATTGGCAGTTATTAATGTTGCATTGTTGTCGATTTCCGTAACAACAGTCATTTACATAAGAACTCTGCAATCTGCTGGGCTAATCTGCAATATCCTTTGATCTCTTAAGTTCTTTGGCCTTTTAAAGCAATCTGTTAATTCATGGATGCGGCAAATTAACTCAAATGATTGTAGTTTTTATACAAATGAATTATTCAGTTTAACGAATGAAAGTCAAAAGTTCGACTATGTGATATGTAAATGGATATGATTGCTGGAATGTGCAAGCGCAAACAAAAATATCATTATCAAATATATTCGAGAATACAGTCCCCTTTCATTTACGGAAATATCCTAGAATTTTTATACAGCAATCCAATAATCTAGAAAGGAATAATATAGGAAATAATTATTTATATAGGCTGTACAGAAATAATCACTGACAACTGTGCAACAATTATTCCTGTACTTTATCTATCTATTATTTGTAATATTATAAAAATACCGTATTTACTTTCATATTTCTCCCCCTTACGTAATTCTTTCTCACGGTTTTTTCAGCATGATTTAGAAACTTCTAATTTATGGTAACAATGTAAAATGATGTGTAAGTAAAATGAATTTTATTGAAATAAATCCTTTGAAATACATAATACAACAATATTAGAGTATATTTATGTGTTCTTTATAATCTGCTATTTTATCATTTAAGTCGTCTCTTCAGAAATAATATTTATTCTCCGCGCAATTTTCTCCTGGTTTTCAAGAGGTTAAATTAGGGAGGAAAACGAGAATAAATACAGTATTTGACAACATATACTGATGATAATGTGCTATACGGAGTGTTTCAAAAGATTTCAAGACTTCATTGGTTCTGCTTATTCAATAAAACAGACTTTCGAACCACGACAATTTTCACTGTAAAAAGCTTGGTAATAATTTATGTAACTTAAATTTTTAGACGAGGAAATGCTTTCTTACAAAGTACAAAAATTATCTTCATATGACCAAAATTACCTAAAACATCTTATACAAAAGCTTTTCAGAACGGAAACTTGTTCCAGATAATGACTCTATAGATAAGTTTTCGGACGTCTACTTCTGATGAATATTTGGATGGTATGCAACACTAATTTTGAAGCACTATTTAAAATTAAAATTCATTATCAGACTTAGGAACGCTATACTAATTCTGAATTTAAATTTCGTATATTTTTACTAAAAGATATCAAGTTAAAGATCTATCTCCCTACTTGCCGCATGCCTTCATGGTGTTATTGGAAATACTTTTCAGACATCCTGCTCCGAAATAAAATGCCAAATGACCTCTACAATGGCTACCCAACTAAAAGATTGTGCACGATAATTCATTATCACCAGTATTTGGCAATAGGGTCCTGGCTTTCTTAATCGCACTTTTAATGAAGAAAAGTATTTGCTCTATCTTCATTCCGTACCTTTATGGCATAATTGAAAGCACTTCCAGCTGGCATTCAGAAGGTCCGAATTTCCGAGTCCCGAGGCTTAGACCCTCGTCACTGTACATTTTCCAATCTTCCTGCTTCGAAGAAATCTAATGGTTCTATGAAGTGATTAAAATGTGTTTGTTTGAAAGCTTATATCTCATTTGATTCCTTTCTTAAAACATAATTCTAAGTTTATAGCGAACAGTCCAAGAGATATGTAATCAAGCAATATAGACCAAGTTCTGTGTATAATGACATTAATTATTGCCCAGCAATTAAACATTAATCATTATAGGGCATTAATTTATGATAAAACGTAAAATAAATCTATAGATACTGCAAATAAACTATTATAACGTTTTACAGTCAATGTTGCTTTAGTTTATATTTTTCTGTAAAAACATTTCTTCGTTTAAACGAAATTCTTACACGCACTAAATTCAGATCCATGTCCTATAAATAATACCTAGCGTCAAACGCAAAATTTCTGCGACTATCGAAGAGCTATATGCATTAATATTTATGGAAACAAAATCTGTAGCCTGTAGCTTTTTCGAAAAACGCTGTAGAGCAACATCAGGTTACTACAGCAATTCCCCATCTTCATTTTCCGCGCAGCCCTTATTAAGACTTTCATATTATAGATTAACATTCGCCTTCAGAATATGTAACCCCTTCATGCTTCTATAGTATTTTCTCAAGTATATAACAATACTGTTTTATTTTAACATCACAAAATTAATGGGCTAAAATGAATAAGGACAGTAAAGTATAATCAAACAAAGTAGAATTATTACATTATTTATTTCAAATAATACAACGGTAACGCATATTTTATTTTATTAAATAAATAATATAAATTATTTATTTTAAATAAACACAACGGTAACCCATATTTTTAAACATCATTATTACTATATTACATTTATTTCGAACTCCACTCGTACTAAATTTTAGACAAAGACTTGATCTGCAAGAAAAAGCTGATAGCCCTTATATTTAAACACAACATGAAAAAAGTGACACTTTATAATTAAAAATGAATACATTAATAAACAAACATTATTCAACAACCGTAAGAGGACAGACCTAAACCAGGCAAGTCAAACAGAGCATCTCAAGTGGAACAAATAGTCATCAGAGTACAAAAGTGCATGTTACAAGAATCAAATAAAACATTTTTATACTAATAGTAGAGTGAACGAGAAAGGGAGTAAATATATTAATTCGCACCTAATACCGTATAAGCTTTTAAAAAATAGAAAGACTGTAAGAAAATCCAGATAGTAATTGGGTACCTAATTTTTACTTTTCCGACACCTGACATCATTTTCCTGCAAGCAGCTTTCGGATGTCTGAAAATGTGCTATTCCAATTAACAATTTTCAAAGATTCGTTGAATGTATGTTGAATTGAACCTCGCTGAGGATTTGTTTCTTTTCATAAGTGACGAAAGCTGTTCAGACTAGTACGTACACTGGTGTTCAAAAATTAAGGACGAGACGGTTTTTTCAATATAACTTTGTACAAAACCTTTCCAAATCAACACATTTAATACCGTAAGATCCCCAATACGTAAAGACATGAGTAATGTAAGCAACACTTACTAAAAGAGAAATCAGAGGGATAAAAAGAAGCTTTATTGAAAAAGTAACATGGAGCGCAATGCGACTGAAGGCCGAAACATCCCTGTGATGGGTGTCCAGCAAGAAACATTCGGTCTTTAATAGGGGATATGATCTCCCCTGACTGCTAGGCAGGTTTCACAGCGTCTGCCCATGCTGAGAATGAGGGTGTTAATGAGTTGTTGAAGCATTCCTGCCCATTCATCTTGCAACGCCAATCGAAGCTCCGGAATCGTTACTGGTGGTAAGGTACGAGCTGCCAAGCGTCTGCCTAGAAAATCCCATACATGCTCGATGGGATTGAGATCCGGAGATCGCGCCGGCCAATCCATACGTTCAATACCCTCACTTTCTAAGAGCTGTTCGGCAGCTACTGTGCGATGACATGGTGCATTGTCGTCCATGAAAAGGAACTGCTGACCCATAGCGCCTCTAAAAAGACGCACATATGGAAGAAGAATCTCGTCACAATAACGGGTCCCGTTGACTGAACCTGCGTCGAAGATGTGAAGGTCTGTACGACTACCAAGCATGATGCCTCCCCAAACGAGAACACCGCCACCTTCATACCTGTCCCTTTCAATGATGTTCGAGGGATGATTGCGGTTTCCCCGCTCTCTCCAGATGCGTATGCGATGAGAATCGCTACTCAGACTGAATCTGCTCTCACCTGTAAAGAGTACTCGTCCCCATTCATTGTCTCTCCAATTCCGGTGTTCCCGGCACCACAGAGAACGCCTTCTCCGATGGGCAGGCGTTAGAGGTACAGACCGTACAGGGCGTCGTGCAAACAGACCACCACCGTGCAGTCGTCTGGCCACGGTAAAACGCGATATCGGTCGTCCAGTCGCCTGTGTCGTGTGTCTAGCGATTTCTCCCGCTGTCTGCCGCCTGTTTCTTCTGGTCTGTAAGGCAATATACCGGTCATCTGTGGGTGTGGTTCCTCGTGGACGACCACTACTAAACCCCCGGATAGCTGTTCCTGTAGTGTGAAATTGTCTCCAAAGTCGTGAAACGATGCTGTGAGCAATTCCGAACTCTGCAGCCACACTTGTCACACTGCGGCCTTCCTCCAACTTCCCAATGATTCGACCTCGGGTAAAAGCATCCAGATGTCGTCTAACAGATTGATTATTCGCCATTTCTCGCTGAGGCAGCAGCTCGGTGTGATTTTAACTGCTATACGGCGTGCAATCTCTTTGCCAGAAATACTGATCTTACACCGACAACATGCTTTATACTACTCAGACACTCCCCCATTACGTCTACCTGCATATCTGCGCATGTGCTACATACATCACCTTACTTAATCTCTTGATTGGTCTTTCTGTCCGCTCTGCCTCTTCGTTCAGCTGATATGCTAATTTTTCGACTTCGTCCTTAATTTTTTCACACCAGTGTACTACGTAACATGGAAATCACGTATGGAGCAAATCTGCGGCTTTCTGGGAAACATGCAGGCAACTATTTGTAAAATTCTAGATTACCCACTTCACTGAATTCTTGCTTAAAAATTGAGTCATACTAAATGTAATACTGTTAATTCCATTTGTAAATGAGAGGGCACTATTTTAACTTAAGTGAGTTTTCTAAAGAGAACATCTCAAGATTCCATTTCAGCACACAAGGTTACACATACATTTTCATATTTTAAGGAATTCCAATTTTTAAGATTAAAAGAATATAATTATATATTTTTAATTATTTTCACGGGGTGGAAAGCAGAAAAATAAGTCAAAAATGTGCCAAACACCATACGCGGCCTACACGCCGCGAGTTTTTCATTCCTGATATAAACAGTTATTCAAGCCTCATTATTTATGTGATCCTTGAGGCTACTTCTTTCAGCTAAGCTTCTCAGCTTTCTAGAATTTTTTAAGTCATGTATGTAAATTTGGAGAGGATTTTTACAACAGCTATTTAACCTACGCTGATAAAAGTGCTTTTCAAAAAAGTACAGCTCTGAAGCTGTGAAGTGTCAGTTCAGTAAGTAACTGTCCTCAGAATATTTACGATTTTATATAGTAGCTTTCAATAGAAAGCAAGATTGAAAGTTTCCATATATCTGTGCTCTCAGTGCACATCGAAGAGAACGGGGTATTTTTATTGTCTCATTTAATGTCAATTCAGTAGCATTAGATACCTCACTGATTCTCCGGAAACCTGTACTGTTCTCAAATTATTGAACACATTCCTCACCAAATGTACGCTGCACATTAACACGAAAAGATGTCGAATTTCACCAAATACATGGTTTTTACCAGCAATAAGTTAGCTGATTCTGCAGAACGCTTCAGTCAAATTTTTATTTCCTAAAACTATTTTACATTCAGCATTTTCGGTAGTTGCTGAAAAAAGACTATTCTTTTTTGGGAGGTAAAACGGATTTTGGTTTCTAAATGATACAATACAAACGAAGATTACCTACCTCTATTTGATAAAACTTCCCCTCCCCCATGCAAAACAGAGGAGATGTCCTTATGTTCTGCGCATGAAAATCTATACTTCAAATTTTCTTCTCCTCTGGGAAGAATCACGGTTTGGAATTACTTAACTAGTGGTGGTCTTTTCTTATAAGAGCTGTAATCCACGATAGTTTCAGTTCTATGTGGCAATCTACTCTTTAATCACTTATTCGATTTTATATAAAAAATACATTACATTTAATAAACTCCAAAAGAACAAAAATTTCTTTCGAACAAACTCTGTACTCAGTTCGGTTTGACTGTCTCAGTTTTAAAGAAAGTGAGCTATGCATCTCACTGGTAATTTACTGAATACTGAAAATATGGTTGGTTGCCAGTCATTTTATATTATACGCAGTGACACAGCAAATGAGAGGGTAGCAATATGTGATACGAAAGAATCCAGCAATACGATTATTGAGGCGTACACATTTCGATCAAAAAAGAAATCCTACATTTACATTATTTTTTAATCAATTACAAATTTACACTTTCAGAACAGTTAGCAGTAATTTGTTGTTTTGTCTGTCCTTATTGATAATTTTTCACGTATCCCTGAACTAGCCGTCCCGTATCCCCACAGTTATGCGCACCACAAGTTGGAGGATACACGTAAAACAAGTTAGCAACCGCTGAACATGAGACAGAAGATGAGACGCATGACATAAGATATTTGCGAAAGATCGAATGACTTCGAAATATATTTATTTATTTACAAGTAAAAAAGTAAAGCAAATATTTTTAATTCCTCCAATATTTAGGCCAACTCCTTAAGAAAACGTTTTGCCGCTAAGCGTTTTAACCTACCTGTCCGAAGCAATGGTGGATATAACGTTCTCTCCATAGGTTTCATAAATGATCCGTTTCGTTTCCACAACAACAGTTTTGTTTTTCGAACGGGAGGAAGGGAAGGTTAAAACGAAAATCAGATTAGAAGAACATTAGAAGTTAATCCACTTTTACCGTGTTCAGTTTTTCAGGTACGATAAAAATGTGGTTACATTGTTATGATGCCACTAATAAATTTTAAGTTGTGACAAAGTATCATCTTAAAATTATAAACCTCTCAAAAAACAAAAATGTTTAGCTCGCATTAACCTCCATTGATCTGCAATTCGCTGAACTTTTGCAAATACCTAACTTACAAAGCGACTTAATTCTAAGCCTTTTTTTTTTATACCTCCTAAAAACAAGTTCAAAAACTTACGGTCATCCTGTACACAGCCATCTTACACTAAGGCCAATCATGTAGTTGTTTTACAAAAGTATTCATTTCAGTTATTTAAACTACAATAAATACGGTTTGAAAGACATCTTTGATAATTCGTGTTGCGATAAAAATATTAATTATTTTATTGTTTATATTATTATATTTCTTAGTTTTTTCAATCCTTCTCCCGTTTCGTAAACACTGCAAGCATTTAGCCCAAAGGGGCAATCTGCCCAGGAAGGCTATTAATTTCGTTTTGGAATTTTGCGTTGATTCACTACAAATGGAGTTTCACTTTCCAAATTGTTGCCACCAAATATTAGAGTCCTGTATATTATTTAAAGAAATTAAATAATGAAAACTCTGCAAGAATTACGTATGTATCTCGCTCTGTGAAAAAACAACGATACTTAGAGACATCAAATTTTAATAACGTAGTCCTCCACTCGAATATTTGGAATTTGGAATTCGTTTTATTATCTGTTTCATATTTTGTAAAACTTTAACAAATTTTTGATTTACAAATTCAAAGCGATAAATGGCAACACTTGCCGAAAAATAAAACATTTTTATTTTCCATTGCGAGACTGTGTATCGGAAATTCTAAAGATATCTTCCTTTTAAAATTATTTTGCGATATTGCTGTTGAATTGAATTTTATCGTTTAAGTGCGAAGAACATGGTATTTAATAAATAAAGGTAACACACAAAATATTTAAAAAAAACGCCTCTTTTGGGCGCAATATAAAATCTGAAAGATTTCAGATTTTTTTTTTAAAATTTTATATATTTAAATTACCATATTACTATGGTAACTATGGGAACTTATCATTACAGTAAGCTTGAGGATAAAACTCAGAATGCATAGTTTAATTTAATAAATGACCTTTAGTTAATAGTTAAAAGTTTAGTTCAATAATAGGTAGGACACCTTAAATGCAAAGTGAATAACCCTTTCATAACGAAAAGGAAATGTCATATATTTTTAACGCGTGAAACGGATTCGAGCCGCACATTAATTCAAATTACAAAGCCTTTTTCAGATAATATCAACAATCGCATTGAAAAGATACAAAATTTCCATTGAACATTGAACACGATACAATTTCTTTTCGTTGTTTGCCTCGGGACGCAAATGGTGATAAATGAATAATTATTATCGCTACATTAGTGCCGATTTGAAGCAATTATTGCGCTGTTGAAGATGGGGCAGATACAGAAGTTAATGTGCCGTGGAGACTTGATTTATCTTTTACACGTCAACATATACAAAGTTTAGAATACATTTCTCATTGACATTATAAAAATGTATTGCTTAAATTCGTATTCCTATTCAATACTAGCATACTAATATAAGTAACAATGCTTTCATTTCGTAGATAAAATGAAGTAGGCACAAGTTTGGGCTTCAAAGATTAAGAAAAGAAAATACTACGTAACGACGTATAATTTTTTTTAAAAATAATAACAATAATATTGAAATATACATGAAACTTGCAGTTCATTATTCATACAAAGGATTACTTTACAGCAATAATGAATTCACTGAAAGTTTCGAGCTTTGAGATTCATAGTTGCTTTGACACTTTTAGGCAACAAATCAAACTAAACCTCAAAACTGATAATAACATGAATTTTAGGTTAGTCCACTAGCTAATGTTACTCATAATTATATGTATACTAGATAATATTTCTAATTATAATCAATGTTTCAGTACGTCTGTCAAAACTTCTTTTCATTTTGAATTATTAATACGAAATTTCTCAAGACGATTATCCGTGGTTTCAGATGAATTAGATATTTAGTACATGTGGTAGCCTTAAAAAGGAATATTACCAACGGTGATGATAAAAACCATTATTAGCAGCAAAGGTGGTATTCATCTCAAAATTCACTTTTTGTCCGTATCACTTTTCAAATCTTTGCCATCCAATGTTATCGCCATGCATATTTTTTTTTAAAATTAAAATAATGAAGAATTTGTATGTATGTATGCATGTTCCTCGAACTGTGTAAAAAGAATGGCACCTAAAGTCACTTAATTCTTCGTACACGTACCTCCTGTAATCGAACATGTTCTTCTCGAAGCCCAAATCATGAATTTGTTTTTATTTTATAGTTTGTATAATTTAATGTATTTTTGATTAACTAACTATGATATTCGAAAGCGAGAAGTGCCAACGTTGTTTTAAGTAAAACTTTTTTATTTCCCACGCGCTAGACTCTTGCCATTCGGGAAAATGTAAGATATTTACCTCCCAATTTTAATCGAAAAACTCGGCTATTTGAAAGCGACGTATTACCCACTATTGGAAATAAAATACTTTTATTTTCCAGCCCCCATTCGATACAGCCTGACTCTTAACTTTCAGTTTTAATCTGAAAGGTTTCTGAGTAACAAACAAAAAGCACTGTTCTAAATAATTTTTTTAAAGTTTTCAATATGATTGATTTGAACAAAAATGCTTTAAAATCACGAGATTCTGATACTTTGCAGTGTGTGGCCCCAACTTGTCAGTAGCTGTGGTAGTGACTGCTATGAACTGTAAATTTACACAAACACGTAAGAAGGGTTTAAAGCCCTTTTTATTCCACTTTAGAAATAACAGCTGCGTTCACTTGACGCTCACAAATTACGCCGACCCGGCGGTTTAACAAAACAGAAATTTGAAACTAAAAATTAATGACAGGATGAATAAACAACTAGATCACTACCTACGAGGCTCTGAAATCGTAACAAACCTAACCGCGTTCTAAAATACAGCTGAGATTCAGCGAGCTTACTGAATAAGCAGTTGAAAGATTCAATGAACCGCCGAGATAGGCACACAGGCCGAAACGCGAGATTCTTAAATTTCTACCTAGCAACCTTCACGTTAGCGATTCAAGAACCACACTTACAAATTCGTTTCTCTTCTATTTAAACTCAACTTACTTCTAAAATTTGAACATACTGCGCGTTCTACTACAATTTACATAATCTGGCATTGGCATTTCTAGGGGAAAGTAAAGGCTTGACGGGAAAGATAGCTTAAACTTAAAATAAATGTTAGTTAAAATAAATATAAACCCTAGAACCTAATCAAAAATACTAAACATTTTTATACAATTACACTAGCTGGACTCATTTTAAAATCATTTCACTCATTTTATTATGATAACTATTTGGAGTGGGGGGTAAAGAAGCTAGTGTTAAAGAAATAACATACCTAATATTAAAGAACGTATGACAACCCCTAACACTCTATCGGGAATTCTAAAGATAATGCTATTTTTAAATATTTTATGATTTTGCTGTTGAGTTTTGCGTTGCTCAAGTATGAACAACGTAATATTTAATAAATAAATTTAAACACAGAAAAAAGTTAGTCATAAAAAAAAGAAAGAAAGAGAGAAAAGTTTCCTAAGTCATCTTCGTTGAAAACTGAAGCGTAATATGATGAACTAAAGAAAGCAATTCTATTAAAAAACAGAAAAAAATTGTGCCAACACTTGAAGCTTGCATTGGGAATTATAAATATATACTGCTTTTCAAAATTGTGTGATTTTGCAGTTGAATTGTGCGTAGCGTAAGTGAGATGATAGCGATACTTAATAATAAAGCTAAAATGACAAAAAAATTGTGTTAGCAGGAATGCGTTCAAAAGAATATTGCTAATCTGCAATAAAAGGTCAGGGAGAGCATAAAAAAACCTTAACCCTCAAAACGTTAAAATCTCAGTCCTTTCAGACTTTTTTAAACTTATTAAATTATACTTTTCAGAAATAAAGATTATTTTCAGGCAGAGATCACGCTGTTTAATGGAAGTGAATACCGTAAGCGTTTCATCGCTGAAAAAATTCAAGCTGTAGTATAGACTTTTGTGTATAAAATAACAGTCATTTAAATTACACTAAATTTGAACTGTAACTTTTTTATGGGTATAAAAGATTGCTTTCTGACATATGACTCTCCACATCTGGAGTAATGTACATTAATGTCGGAAATTTACTAAAAAATAGCAATTTCTTACAACGTATTCCATGAAATTAACTGTAATTTTGCCATATACTGGGCATCAAATTGCAAAAATGCACCCACCCCCTAGTAAAAAAAAGGTGATAGTTGATGCTTTTTGAGAACTAAACTGGACGATAATGGGAAGGAAATACGGTGCACAAAGTTAACTTCGAAAATTTTAGATTCACGAGTGATGGTAATTAATGAGTTTCAGGCAGATTCCGACTATCCTTATTTAATTAATTCTTAATTAAAGAATTCAGAATATTTCGAACACATCGATATAACAGGAATAAGAAACAGGGCAAATAATTATGAAATAAATGACTGTCTTATGCAAAACAGAGCTCACACCGGTTCCACAAAGAAAACAGAGCTCACACCGGTACAAAGAATTAGGGAAACAAGTTCTTTCAGCTGTCACTGATTATATGAAGAGCCAAACAATTAGTCACAACTGATTTATTAGGACCGTTTCCTAGAAATACGATAAACTTTTGAAAAAAAAAAAAAAAACTATTTTATTATAAAAGTAGAGCATTTTCCAAAAGGGCTGCAAATGGTTTCCTCACGACACGTCTAGCGAAAGCAATCTCAGACTCATCTCTGGTTAAATTTATATCACAATACAGGGTTCCATTAAAATAATTTCCGATAATGATTCATTATTCGTTAGCAGAATTTTTGAGCAAATGTGCATGGGTCTCGTTATTATACATTTGAAAACGATCTCTTATCGACCACAATCCAACAGTTGATCGGGAAATAGGAAGATAATCCAAATGATCCGTCTTGGATGAAACCGAAGACCAGCAAAACACGACGGGAAAAACAATCGCAGATATTTTGGTTGAGAGAGCTGATAAACTGGTCCTTGTAATAAAACGGAAAGAAGCATTTAAAATAAAAGATGTTAAAAAATTAGTTCGGATAAAGGCTATATTATGATGATAAAAGGGATGAGGATATCTTTAAGGCGAGAAATAAAGTACTGAAATTTAAACATTCTTTACCTTTCCTACTGCAAGCCAAGTTTCGAAGGTTGGGTTTCAAATCTGAAGATTGTTATATAACAGCGTGTAACAGCTGCGGTAGTTTACTTGGAAGAATCTCGAAGGAAACTAGCTGAGAGTAAGCTGAGAATAACCCAAAGTAATTTTTTCCAGACGAAGGGACTAAAACTACCCAAAGACGCTGAAATCAGACGCCGATCCAAGAGATTGCGCGAGGTGAGGAAAAGACGGAAAAATCGCTAGAAGACGACCGCGATAATGAACAGACAGCTTCGCATATCCAAGTTAAAACTGCCAACATGGATGAGTTCACCAAAAAAAGAATGGACCAGTACAATGAAAGGAAGAAGCACAGCTACAGTACGAACACAAGCGCATATTTATTTGCTATTCAAGAAAAACTTAATTTGTGAACTTCAAGTTGCTAGTCGCTATGCTTTACATTAAATAAGAAATTCTGAGTTTTAAATAGTAGCTAAAAATATTTTTGACATGAGAATTCCAAATTTTTGTCTAAAACTGCTATGGTTGCGGCCGCAAATCTCAGTATTCTGTAGCATTAATAAACAGTTAGAGTATTTTAAAGTAATGAGAACTATGAAAAATGGCAGCTTATTGTACGAGGGTTATAAGATTTTATGTTAAGTAATGCAGTTGTCACACATACGCTTTCTCTCCTTCATTCGTCCAGGATGCAAATTAATTAAAATATTATATAAGCGAGAAACTTTTTGAGTTTCAAAGGTAGCTTTTAGCGCCTTTGTGTTATCGATTTTTGCTTCCTTACAGCTATAATTTCGGTAAACCACTGTAAAGCCATTTTGGCAAGCTATTCTCCGTAAATACATAGGGTCGTGGTAAAGCTTATTTGGGTGCATTCTTACCTGGTATATCAAATTTCAATTTTAATTATGTTTGTTTTACATTACCCGCAAGTTGCGAAGTTAACCTTTGTTGTATTTCTCAGTTATATGTAACTGTTGGTTTAACGTTTTAAAAAACAGGTTTATTTTGAACCTAGCAATTTTACATTTTTAAAGCAATATAGAGCCATACACACCTATTGCTTTAAGATATGCAATTAACCACCCATTCAATTTGCCTTTATTATTTTTTAAAAAGTTCATTTTGTCTGATATTTAGCAGATTATTAAATTTACGTGAGTTTACATTCAAGGTTAGTACATTTGCAGTAACAGTATACAGTAAAATTCGTTTAATATGTTCTAGAATTTATTGTGATCTGGTTCATAATCTCATAAACTTGAGCTTTTATTCTTATAGGCAAGTGAAATTGAAGTGCGTTGTGAGATATACTTAAGTGGGAAATCTGTGAAATGTCAAGAAAAAATATTAGATAATCCAGGGATACTATTCAGAACGAAAAGTTAAAGCTCGAAAGATTTTACGCTTTGCAAAATAATATACACTATGTATCAAAATCGGCTGGAACTGTAGACGGACATCTTATAGAGGTGCAACTGTTATTTTTATTTAACAAATTCTAAATTTAAAAAAAAAATTCTAAACTTCTATTTTAAAATATTATCTTAATTTTCGTAATACGTAATCTGAAAGTCTACGTATAATGTGTAGATGGTGTAGTCTGTCTACGTATAAAGCAAAAGGATCTTTTTGAATTTCAAGAATACGAAATTTTAAACGAAAACACTAGCACATTTGCAATCGATAAAATCGAGATAGCATGTTCATACATCAAAAATGTATGTTCAGCAGACAGATATACAACATAAATAACTATATTTAAGTAAAAACAAATGAGAAAGAAGACACTAGTGTTAAAAAGCAAGCAAGAAAAGATGACTTAACTACGCGTATAATGGCTGGCGGAGTCTACTGTCAAAAGAAGGGATAATAATCGTTTTATTATCGTCTAATCACCAGAGAAAGCAAAACGAATTAGCAAGGTTAATATTTCAACCAAGGTCATTTTCGTGATGGAATTTGAAAAGAACAGATGCCCCTGCTTATCAAAAACACCAACCCCCCCGCAAAAGAAAAGAAAAAATTATAATGGAGCAACAAAACGAACACATTAACGCCTATGCCAAGGGAAAAAAAGTGTTTCGCCTATGCATTTTAGCACGTGTTTGCCACTTACCTATAAATGAATTTCTGACATAAATAGAACATCGAACTTCAGTAGTGAAGAAACGAAATTGTAACTAGCAGTTACAGAAATGGCGATTCGCCAGTCATCCATTTTAATGTCAGATACATCACTAACGCCTAACATTATACCATCCTTAATTTACGTGCCTTAGAAAATAATTGTTGGTGTCTCTCAATATAGTGATTGGCTCGGCAAAGATGCTGCTTTCCTCATTTTATTAAGTACACCATTTAGCACTTCCAAATGGCACTTTTAATGGAATGAACGTCTGATCTACGAGACCTATTTCAGTCTTTTACGAACTGCAGTTATGTCTTTCCGCTATCAGTTATAACGGCCATTATAACTGGCATATGTTTATATTTTTGCTTCAAAAAATCTTCCCAGTTAGACAAGTTAATACGTTAGAGATCGTTTTGATGCATCTTTTAAATTGAATTAATAGATACGTGAATGGGAAATTTCACAGAATATTAAATCTTAATTAAATAATAAAATTTATGAGGAGTTCTAGATTATTTTTTTCTACGGAAATCAAAATAATTAAATACTTGAAAGTCTCGGGCGAGTAACACCTGGAATCTGTGAAAATTAATTAATAATGATTTAATAATTTAAATATAATTATAATTACGAAACATAATGAAGCAAATTATTATGAAATGAATATGTATAGTAAGTAGCCTTAGATTTACGAAAAATAGGGAAGGGATCAGCTTATATTAGGGAAGAGAAAGTTTAGCCATTTTAACTTCAACTTAACTGTAACCGATGTTAAAACAGGAATTGTAGTCTAAAACAGTCTAAAACATGCGAATAAATACTGGAAAAGCTGTAATGACTTTTGCAAAATCGGAAAAGTCAACTTTTCTGCAACGAGCAGTATTTAGACACCTATTAAAATATTATATACAAATATTAAAATACGTAAATTAAACAATGAATGTAAACACAAAACAGTAAGAATTATGCCTTGCTGAAATGTAAACGAGCTAATAAGCGTACAAATTCATTACTTATTCATTCATTAATTCATACTTTTTCGTTTTTAGAAAATGCATCTTATTGTCATCTAATAAAACAAAATATTTAGCATGCAACTGAAATTAAGAGAAAAAAGAAATGCACGATTAACTGTAACCTGTACGTTTGTATGGCATTTTATTATTAGTTCAATTATGTTTCAGTCGCCTGTTTTTAAATAACTGGTTCAGCATTTATTTCAAACAGCAAATCTTCTGTCAATCTTGCTACCTTTCAAAAGTATCAAAATAACATAATTAAAAACATTACTTTTAAGGTCTTTGTTATGCTGATAATCTTCAGTACTTTGAAATATAAATTTTCTTTTATCTATTCTACCACTGCTTCTGGTCCACCAGCGGCCGAGCGGCAAAGTTGCTAAAGACTGGTAGTTCAGCCCAAGGTTCGCATCCCGCAAACGGGCTGGCTGCATGGGCGTTTTCATGGTTTACCCCATGTGTATTGTTTACGAGCCAGTTTCCCTTTGAAACCACTTCATGAAGGCATTTATTTCTCCTTAGGAAGATAGCCACCGAGTGCTTTACCGTAATCATATAGCCCACCCCCAAAAACCTACCATTGTTTCTATTGCTATCCAGCACTGTGCTGCTACTACTGATCTACGAGTATTATTACTATGATCCTTTTTACGCTGAAAAACCATCGTACTATAATCTTGAAACCACTGTGTGAATCGGAAGACGATGAATGGAAGATCCTATCACATATGAATGGAAAATACTCCTGTTTTTCCTGAATGAGGTAATTTCTGTTAACAAAAGTAATGATTTCGGTGTTTATTTAAAAGAAGAAAAAATGAATAGTTGCTGCGGTATGATCTTCCTCGTAACCGTTTTTGCAAGACTTCACAATGATCGACATTCGAATTCCGTTCACGTTATAGATGAAATAAAACACAGAGAAACGTGGCTAAAACCAACATTCTCTGATAAAATCTACGCTTCTGGAAGATTTGGGTCTTTTGTGGTGGTAGCTGTTTTAGGGAATATGACTACTGATGAGGTTCAATACTGATGTTATTTATGTTTCAAGAACTGACAATTTTCAGAGGTGATCGACTATGGAAGGAGTTATCATGAGAGGTTTCACTGCATTATTGTCTAGAATGTTTAATAAAATACTGCTACAAAAACTAGCCGAAACTTAAATTTAATTGATGATATAATTAGATATCTCATGCAGAATCAGCAATATAAATATAACTTAACAGTGAGAAGAAACTGGTATACACCTAAGACTTGACTTTGAAAATACTTACAACAAAAATTTGAAAATATTACAAATAATCATTCATTTTACTCAGCTCAGACATTATAATTTGATATGACTCAACTATTAGTAGAATATCACCCTACTTCAATGGTAACAGCATTCGAAAAAATGTTTGATGACAGATGAAAAATAATCTTTGACAAAATAAACTAAATGATCAAATAATTCGAAGTCTGAGGAGGGGGATAAGGAATAAGATAATTTATTAGTTTTAAGTAAAGGCTTTAAAAACAAACATTTAACAAGATAATACAGGTGGAATTTGTTATTTTAATTTGAAATGTTGAACTCCTAAATACACCCCTGAGAGTGAAAAAAAGTCATTTTATCAGATAAGCACTGATTCTTGCATTGCATTTCCTCAAACAAATTGTAACTCAGAAAAAAAAAATATCTACTTATCGCTTGCTATTGAACGGATGTCTTACAGATAATGCGAAAGTAATATTTTAGCAGTTATAAGTAATGTAGATTTCATTCTCATAATACAATAAGGTAGAAGAAATGCGCCCATATAGATAGGAAGTAAAAGAAAACACATTTAAGTTTACGTCCTCTATGTTTGTTTACATGTGCCTACATCACTATTTTTATATGATATCAAGCACTGAAGATGCTATACCTATTATTAATACTAGATATCAATAAATAGGGAGCATATTGATGTATATTTTACGATAATGTATTATAATGCAGCTTACTATTTATTCACATACTATGCATTCACAGCAATTTTTTAAAATTTATTTTCCTTATTTCTAGGTGAGGTATTTTGTTTGCGAGTTTCTAAAACTGTTTTTGATCTCCAAAAAATTTCCTTCTGGGGAGGGGAATCGGTCCATATACAGACAAAGAGTTGAAACCCATGTTATTAAAGTATCAAGTGCAGTTTAAATAAATAGCCGCAAGGAAAGTTATATATTTTCATAAAACAGTTTTCTATCGCATGTGTGTTTATTCCATAAATATTCATCGACTCTGACGAACCAACAGGTGCATCAAAAAGATTTCTATTTCATTAACACACTGAATGTTGATGCAAGTGCAGGTTGAACAAAAATACACATCAACATTAAACACTCGCTGTGAATTAATAGGAAGCAAAGGCCAGACAACTTCAATCTCAAAAACAGTCTAACAGACTTGTAAATGGCTGCAAATTGTTAAGTGTTATATCACGTGCATAGGCTCCAGACAGGGAATACATTCCTTTTCCCTCACATAAATGAGATGTAACAGCAACAATGAAAAATCTGTGAGTCACATATGACACGAAAATTGCTGTACTCACATTTTTCACAGCTTAAATTCTATGTAAAGCAGATGCAATATAATAGCTGACTCGTCGATATAGGTATTAATGTGGTTCTTTCTTTAAACCCTTTTTTTGGGGGAGGGAAGGAAAGATTTAAAAAAAGGATGGTACTTGAAGCACATAATACATTACCTTTAGAGTCTCCTTGAATGGCTAAATCGTTTCTTCAACAGACTGGTAATAATTAGATAATTATTCCTCACTTCAGATATAGTTAATGTGCGTGCATATATTATAATACAATTAATTCTGAGATGGGATAATTTATGCCAACACTTCCCCACCTATCTTACAACTTGCTTTTAATTAACTGTACTTCGTTCTATCATAAGAATAATAAGAGGTTTCTACCTTTCGAACCTCCCCCCTCCCCAAAAATGGCGAAGATTTTTCTATTTAAAAACTGAAGTAAAACTATGTGAAGAATGGAAAATGAATTACTTAAGCAATCACACAGAATTCATTGCAAGAGAGTAACACTTAAAAAATTATGCGTATGACCGAAATGCCAAGCCACCAGCACCAGGAAGGATTCCTTTCTCCTAAAACGACAATTAAGCGCATCACTTTTCTTTGTTAGCTAATCACAGAAAAGAGTTAATTTTATTTCTTCTTTTAGCAAGTACACTTCCTTAATTCCTAAAAGTTAACAAAATAATTTCAAATAGCACTGTAAAATTCTGAAGGCATTTCTTGTGTAAAATCTGAATTACAAATGCAACGCAGTGTGAACTGATTCACTTCAAACTACATAAAAAATACTTATCCTCTCTAAAAAAAAGGGAGATATTAAACATTATTTCTCATAAGTAAGATGAGCATTTTCACACTCTAAGACTGCAATTCAATGAAATGATCATAAAAGTACTTTAATTACATCGTATTCCAATTATACTGATAAAAATGGAGAACTACTTGGTGCTTATCTTATTACAAATCAAACACACGTTTCGACTTTGCGTTATAGGCAGTTGTCACGTCAAAGATAGAAACAAGTTATGTGGTTTCAAGAATCGTAATGTAGAAAGAAGATGATGACATTAAAGTAGATCCTGTGATACTCATTTTGCTTACACCGCTAATAAAATTTTTATGAAACATAACTCGATTCTTTCGTGACAGTATTTCTTCATTTATATTTGCTTTTACAAAACAAACATTGCAGTAAAATAAAATACGTAGTAACAGACGGGAAAGGATTCCGTGATTTCCATCTAAGATAATGAAAAACAAAAGAAGATAAAATAATTAGATATAAATAAGGCAAAGATGAAAAATATAAGGACGTAACTAGATATAATATATTACCTTATAATGAACATTTAAAACATCTCAAGAAAATTAAACGAATAATAAATGCTTCATATTATAATCCGTTTCGTGATTCGACAATCATGTTAGCAGAATTAGATTTCTCTTCAGCAGTTTTTTAATCGCTGCCATCAAAACCTAACCACTGCCAAAATTTACATCATTTGAAAGGAACACAAGTCCAGTTTCGTTATTATAAATTCCTTACTATTAGGAACATAACGAAAATGTGGCAAATTAGTTTGGACTAAAATATTCATTGTTTTACCGGAAAATGAAAATTCAGCAGATTATTTTTTTTTACTCTGAAGTTAAGCACTCTCATTATGCATTAGTATTGCATTTTAATATTAGATCTATAGAGTCATTAAGTTATTTTGTTGCTGGAGAAGTAAAAAATGAGTTGTGCCCTCGCCGAGACGCGAACCTGGACCTCTCGAATACGCGCCGAGTGTGCTACCGTTACACCACGAATGCATGCAGAAAAGGAGAAGAAAATACCGTATATACTCCCCCCTCTTAATGGTGACTGGAGATTAGGAGACCCAATCGCCAAATCCTGGTGCTGAAGAATCATCATCCACCACCTTTTAGTTCGGGCGCCACTGCAGAATCATTAAGTTAGTTTAATATTGAAGAAGTGAAGAATGAGCAATGTCCTCGCCGGGACTAGAGCCTGGACCTTTCGAATACGCACCGAGTGTGCTACCGTTACACCACGAAGGCATACAGAAAGGAGGGAGAAAATACGTTATAAATCTACTGCTCGACATCCTATCACGTTTTAGAGGTGCAATTATAAAAATTCTGTATAAAAAATTCGTTACGTCGCCTTTCACTTTTATGAAAGACCTACATTATGTTTTACTTAAATAAAGAAAGCTTCGAATAAGTAAACCTCGAAAATTGATTCTAACTTCTGATGCATAACTGTCCTTTCCAAGGAAGTAAATCCTTGGATAGAGGTTGAAATTTTTAACGATAGGAAAGTCTTTACCCACATGTCGTAATCTTATTTTTAGGAAGTCAAATCAGTACTTGTTTGAGAAGGGCTAAATATTTCGTTCCCGAAAATACTAGAAGTGATTACCTGGTTACACCTACACCTCTCCGCTCAAGTTTCATCTATACTTTCATACTGTTTCTTGCATTTCCTCTGTTCTTATTTCTGAAGCTTTAACCGTTTTACTTTTTTTTCCATGGCGTAATAGAAAAAGAATTACTTTCGTTTTTATCATCCCTTGAAAGCATTATACTGTACGTTCAGGGCTTAACTTACGCATTCAGGGCTTAACTTACGCATCATTGAAGTATTTATCATTATTAATAATTTTTAATTTTTGGCGTCTGAATACAAAAACAACTTGATCAGTTTTTGTCTGTCATGCGAACTTTTTAGAGCCAGAGCCGTATTCCACTATTTCTTAGCTTTTTAATGAAAATGCAATTTCAGCTGGAGCCCAAACTAAGATGAGGTCTGTTATTTTGTCATTGAAGTATTTATCATTAATTTAAAAACTTATCATTTTTATGTCTTTACATTTTATTAATATTTTTTAATTATAAATTATTTTGATTACTAATTATTTATTTAGTCATTTTTGTTCTCGTTTTCTGATGTATTTCATAGGGCTCCGGCACTTCTAATTTTAGAAATTAAACTCTGAGCACACATCATCATGTACCACTGTATTTGTTCCAGAAAAGTTCCTAGAATTTGATAGTTTAATAAACCTTGCTGATTTGACGAAGATGGAGTTAAATTACGATATCAGTTTAATAAACCTTATGTTATGTTATGTTATGCAGAAGTCAGGGGGCCAACCAAAGTCTGTACAGTGAAAGTCCGTACCCAAGTCCCTACAATTTGGAGGCCACCAAATATTTACCCTAAGTAAGTAGGTATTAGCCTCACACACTAACTAGAAAACTAACAACACTTTGGCATCATTCCTCGAGTCGTGATGGAAATTGTGATTCCAGTGAGCACTACAAGTACTGCCACCGGCGGCGCGGTATCAACGGTATTCCTACCTTTCAGCGCTAAATTAGCTCAAGTAAAAGGGATTAAATTACATGATATACATTGCGAAATACATAGTTGTGCAGGTGCATATTTTTAAGAGGTTATCTATTGTAGTGGGTACAGGCAACATGTTTCAGGACATTATATATTGCATTAGAAACAGGCGTGATGTTCCCACGTTACAAATCATTTTTGTAAACATGATCTGTTTGCTATTAGAATTAATTAAGAGCATAAAATTGTTTACAAAGCTTACATTTAAGTACTGTTGTAAAGTTGTGCTGAAACTTCAACAGCTCAAATTTGACGATTCATTATATGCTGTAACGTATGTTTTTGTGTTAATTGATTTTCAGAAATTACATTATTGTCTAGTAGTACATTGTTATTTGCATGTAAAAATTTAAATATTTTGACTCTCGCATCACAATCAGTAATCATCACAGATAAAGTTACACCCTTCAGTGAACACGCCTTGTTGAGCACGGGTGTGTCTTATTTGTTACATTGTTCTGTCCATCTTTCCTTAGTGATGTGTTATATTTTTCCCTTTCTATGAAGTCCAAATTATTAATTAATGCAAACAAAGAAGGCACACCGATACGTTTGGAGATAACTGTCTTAATAGCTTATTCAAAGAGAGAAACGTACTGGTTTTAAACCCGTATAAAAAACAAAATGTCATAAGAAATTCTTCCAAAGAAATTCTTGCATAAATTTTTCCTGCGGGCAAATAATACATTTTGGATACTTCTTAGTGCTAAGTTATATATCAAACTATGTTCTTATTTGGAGCGATAATAAAGACGAAATAAAATAGCAAAATACATGTATTATGAGACTTTGGTGAAATGCATTCGTTAGAACAGAAATTAAAAATAAAAATTTTAATGAAATACTTGGTTGTGCATGAAATATCTATACTGGCTTTGCAAACAAAACATATTAAACGATATGGGATTCACCGGCCCCTTTAAAATCCTTTTTAAATGTGTTAGTTTAAAATTAATATAAAGTAGGGTACAGTTGAAATGATAAAATCCATAGACAGTAACTACAGTAGTGATAGTTTTACAAATTAGTTACTTATGTAATATTTCGGTAAAAATTTGTTTTACATGGCTTACCTGTGTCATTATTTTCTCATGTTGTTCTGCAAAAAAACCTATGCACAGTAAAATTTTCCTCATGAAAATAGTTTTAGAGACAATGATATGAAATACTTTCAAAAATAGTTTTTTCAATTTAAAACTTATAAAACAAAGTAGATTCTGCTTATTACCAAATATACAATTTACATATTCTGCTGATTACCAAATATATAATTTACATAACGTTAACTATGAAAGAGATTACCGCATACTTAAAAATCTAAATAAACACTGATTGTCCATCTAATCAACAAGCCTTCTTCTTACTGACAGAAAATGTTTAGGAAAATATTTGCAAAGATGTGCACGAAATCTCGAAACAATTTTAATAGCTATATATAGGAACGAGTATCCGAAACAAAATTTACGAGTATTACTTCTCGGACTATATGTTTTATGTATTTAAACTGAGGGACAGCAATTTCATTGTCTTAGATATGTCACTTGTTTTTGACTAATTTTTGTCCTCTGAATACAAAAATAACTTCAGTTTTTGTCTATCATGTCAACTTTTTAAGCTACAGGATACCCTCTCTTTGTCTCAAAAGTCACACAAAATATGCATATAAAGGAAAATATACAGAAAACATATCAAATATATTGTTCACAAAAAATAGTTTTATTCATACAAAAGTTATATATATTTCTTGCAAGTTAAATTTTGTTCATACAAATAGTAAAGTCTTTTTACTAAATGATAAATATTCATATTAAAATAAAAATTTTTGCTTATAGTTCTTTCTGGAGTGTTTGATCTGTAGACATTCTTGCTTGATGTTCTAGTAATACTCAGCAATCATTTGCACATCCCATCTGCACTAGTACCGTACCTCCATAACCTTCAAATCTTCGTGGAATTGCTCACCCTGCTAGTCACTGACTGCACCAAGATTTTTCGGGAAGTTATCAAGATGGCTATGTAAAAAATGCAATTTGATGCTCATGTTGCAACCAAGCATTTTGAAGCTCTCCAAAAGTTACTTCCAATTTTGCTGTAATTCTTTGTTCGTGTATTTCGAAGAAAATCTTTGACAATGTTTCTGAAGGCCAACTAAGCATTCTTTTGAAGTTCTGTCACTGTTCCGATGAAAGGTTCGGGCAAAGATATGCTGAAATGAGATACTTGAAACAGTTTCCTTCAATTGGCAAAGCTTTAACAAATTTCTTCGTGAGATCCAGTTTTATATGCAAAGGTAGAAGTATAAGGTTCTTTTAGTCCACAAGTAGCTGATGTATAATATTTGGATCACCAGATTTGAGACCAGATCTTGGCGACCAGTTCGACTGCATCCAGTGCTTTTTACAAGCTCTGCTGTCCCATACACCCAAACAACTTGGTATATACTTGGTATATCTGCGCCCTGGCCAAGAAGAAAGCAAACCCCTTTTTAAGGTCAAGACAGATGATCTACTGGTGCAGGGAATATTGTAACAAATCAATGACTCTCTTTATGTCTTCATATCCTTCACACAAACAAACCTAATGTCTTATTAGGGACTGCGCCAAATAAATATCCATCATGGAGAAGGACTCACTTCAAGCTTCACTCTGAGCTATCGACAAACAGTCACCAACATGGACCTTATAAAAAATTTATAAGACTCATAAGGTCCATGGTCACCAATGAGCTGCGTCATAGGCTGAAATTCCTAACTCTTCAATTAAAACATATACGTTATGGCAATACAGAAATCCACTATCACTTCGAATGTATTGCAGAAACGCACTTTCTCTTCATCGAAAGTAGAATACCTTAGTTCCTTTTTCACGCAAGTTTTTATCGTGTAGTCTTTCTTTATGCTATCAGCTTTGAAGCTTTTTTGGATAGTCCCGAATCTTGTACCAAATCATTCGATACATACTGGTCAAATCCCTTACGAACGGAATCATCTCTTCAGTTTCAAAATCTTCGTTGTTAGGGTCAATTCGGTATTCACCAAAATCGTATTCCTGTATTTACAAAGAGGGTAATTCTTTGAAAACTGGCACTGGGAGTTCAGCTAAGTTGAGACTTTGGGCGCATAGCTGTTGGTAAACTAGGATGCTCTATTTTACATTTGATTCTCTTGTTATATCCTGATGTTTTCATTATACTAAGGACCATATTTATAACTTCTTTTTTTGTTAAATGTCTTTCCTATTTCTTTGGTAATTCATATTCAAAATTTCGTTCTTTGCTGATGAACAATTATTGTAGGCAGCTCTGAAGAAATGAACTATATTATGGATAAGTATTATTTTCTGCCTTTAAAAATACGTCATTTTCAAATTGCTTGCTTTTTGCTCATTATTCATGTCATATAAATCCCTACTGTGAATACGACTTAACAGCTTAAATAAATAATAACTGTGTTATGGTTCCTAAATTAAAAGTCAAAATAATCGCAACTTTCTCTCTATAACAGGATTTTGATTCTACATTGAAATCTCAAATATAAATTATATCTGTATTTATTCTATGATAGACATCAAAATTATTTGAAATTTTTGTTTGAAAATTTAGTCTACCTCGCTATTGCAGTGAATCCATAATAACTTTCTTAATGTTAAAACGGTTAAATGATCGATTGATTATATCATAATATGAATGCCTAAGGCAAATGTCCAACCACAACATATGCAACAAATTTTAGCATAAAATATGTTATCTTTCTGTCATCATTGCGTCAGCATTGTCTTCACATGGCAGCGATGCGAAAGAACTTGATTCATGTCCTGTCAACTGCATACTCTTATTTAGTGTTAGAATAAAAGCAAGCAATTTTAATGACGGGGAATGACCTTTAAAGATATAAATTCAAGATTGCTGTAGAGATCGTGAGATCGAGAGATCTTGGAGGTAAAATAAATCACAGAATGAAAGAAATTCGACGATTGATTTAAAAAAATTACGAAAGTTTTTAGATTTTGACATGCGTGACCTTCTCGTTGCTTTGTAAAACTGCTTTTTAATATCATCGATCAATCTGAGATAAAAATGTTATATTCTTCGGTTATTTTAATCAAGAATTACAATTAAATATTTCAGAGAATTGAGCTGAAGTATATGTGTAAGTTATGGTTGTCATAAATCTGTTAATCTGGATAAGCCAATATTTGTAATGGTACTTTTTTTTAGTTTTTCATAAATCATTCATAAGAACATCGTCCTTAAAGCTGTTTTTCATAACTGTTATATAGAAACACAAGTAATGTTGTTTATTGTTAATGCATTGATATTATAATCTCTTTAATGATACATTTTCTGGGGAGAATTTATTGCAACTAAAGTCGCACCTATTCGCGTTACATAGTTCATACACACCTCTCCTCTTTTAGATGAGATTTAGCACCAAATTTAAAAACAGCAAATAACCTACCAACCTCTAAAGAGTAATTGTCAGATCAAAGATCTTAGATGCTGGTGGGCAAGGTCTTTTAATATATTAACTTGAGGGATCGGACCACTAAGTAAACGGGTACTAATCAATGGAATTAGGTACTAATCAATGGAATTAAACTTAATAATAGATAACTGTAAATATAAACTAAAAAAGTTAGAAAGCCAGTTTGATTTGAATCAGAAATTATTTGATAGTAGAATAAATTTATAACTAACGGTACTATATGTTTTTTTAATATTAATACAGAAAATTAACTACTTGTTCACACAGGAAAATTAATTTCGATTTTTTGGTTTGTCGTATGTAATCCTTGATAAACTCGAATTCTTATATTATTAATCACAAGCACACTTTAATCATTTTCCTTCGAAAAATCATGTCTTTTGGTATTTCCTTCGAAAGAAAGCGCTCGTAAAGTTCTAACCAGCGGCCGAGCGGTAAAGCCGTTGAACACTGGTAGTTCGGTCCGAGGTTCGAATCCCGCGAACGGGCTGGCTGCATGGGTGTTTTCGTGGTTTTCCCCATGTGTAACGTGTATACGAGCCAGTTTCCCTTAGAAAGTCCTCCACGAAGGCATCCCTCCTCTTAGACAGATAGCCCTCGAGGCTTTGCCATAATCACACACACACACGTAAAGTTCTAAATTTTTAAATGCAGTTTTTTTCCTTTTTAGCAACAGTGATACAATAAAAATTCACAACTGAGTTTGTTTCAAAGAACACGATTCACAATTATACTAATAATGGATCACTAAGTACGTTTTTTTAACTTTCATTCAGCTCTGCATTTCTAGTAGCTTCTAATAATGGTGTGCCACATATTGTTGCATCATCAGTTACAACAAAAGTGCGAAATAAGCAATAATTCCAGCCTGAATTTTTGACAGAAACTAATGCATTCAGGTATATCAAATTGCTTTCGTTTCAAGAGTTTAGCTAAAGTATAGAGCTTTTAATATAATGATATGAAAATACATTATTGCTTTTTTAGTGGAGGGTAATATTTATTGCAAGTCTGGTATACAAGTGATCTAGTGAAAGAAATGCACAGCTGCATCTTGAATAATGACGTATTTCTTTATTAAAAAAATACACACAACTTCAAACGGCATTAATTTTCGACCAAATGGTATCAAAAGTAAATCCTTTCTTAAGCCTTTTTTTCCTTAGCCCCATTTTAAACAGCTTATTTCAAATGTAGGATTTTATGCTCTATATCTTAAATATTGTGAGGAATGACTAATTTTCAAAATATCAGGATTATTAACTGTTTAGTTTAAAATTGCTTCGGCTGTTAAATTGAAATCTACATACAAGGATCACAGAGTGTAATTTGTTTTTAATTTTAGGATTATGTTATTTTTTAATAGTTGTAAATATTTTATCTTTTTGAAATTTTTGTTTTTGAAACTTTTGTTTACCTTGTTTATATTTTGTTTAATGTCAAATTTTTCAAGGTATTATCTAATAATCTGAAGCCTTCAGATTTTTTTTTCTTCTTCCCCAATTTGAACCTTTTTATAACATTTTTAAAGCCATTTTAAATTAAAATTTTAATTTGTGAACATGATTCACTAAGTACTCCGACGAGGTCAGAGTGTTTATTTTCGTCGCAAATAAGTACTATTATTCTCAAGAACAAGTACTATATATTCTCAAGAATGCATCTAGAATCTAAATGCTTTTAGCAGAAAAATTTTAATCTTTTAGGCAGAACCTTTTTTTTTGAGGCGTTATTTTATCTTTTGAAGATTGGAACAGCTGCAATCGGACCCGCCACTAAAACCCAGAACTAATCGAGGGAGACCTGAAAAAATTATTTCCCCTTTTTTATCGCGAGTGTAGGTCCACAGAATGGTTAAAAGAATTGCGTTGAAGATTTTGTATTTAGCGCAAAGTTTATTAAATATCTATCTACTTAATATACACAATAAGAAATTTGTATGAAGCTGGCACACTTGGCATGCCTAAAGACGAAACTCAATAACAGAAGCAAAGAAACTTTGGTGATTACTTTGTAAAGTCTCCAATTAATATACTTCTATGTCAAAACAGGGATAGTAGTAACTTCACAGAAGAAGGGTTAAAGTAAACTTTCTTTAAACTCTACAATGCGTCAACTCGATGCTAACTTCGTCTCTGCTTGGGCGGTAACTGAAAATCAGATAATGAAACTAAAAGTTGAAGATATAACAAGTGATAAAACTAACCTACAGGGCTCGGCGGAGATACCGTAACTTAAACCCCCTTCGAAACTAGTGGCAGCAAGTAAATGCAATTAAGCCACGTGAACCAGCAATAAGCAAATGTATCTATGGCAGAGGTGGAGATTATAGCCTAACTCTCCTGTGTCTTACCGAAACTCGGCTTTTAAATACTTTCTGCAAAGTAGACATTTGCATTCCTTCACGCGCGCTACCAAATTTAAATATTCTGGCACTGACAATTAGGGGAATGAAGGCTTACAGGAAAGTTTCAAATTAAACTTTAACTTGTTAGTTAAAATAAATATAAATCACTGCAACATATTAGCTGGATAAAAAGGATAAGTAACTGCAAAGTTTCTCTGTATTACTGTTCACACTTACAATTAAAAAAATGAAAATACTGAACTGAACTGAGCTATTATTGCCGAGAATGTCACACAGCTTTGCGACGTTTCCAGCTCGGTAAAATAGCGTCCTATGGACGAATGGTGTAATACAAGTCTGGACCATGGGGCCCCACAGAGGAGTCAGAGGAAGAAGGAAAAGAGGGGGCCAGCAGTCACAAGGCCAGAAAACAAAACTTGAAAGCGAGAAGGGCAAGGTAAGCGCAGAATAAAAAGCAAGCAATTTTGGTAGAAGTTTCTCCTTCTTACATAGTAGTAATGCAAATATAAAATAATTCAAAAAAATAAAATGAAAATACATATGTGATTAGAAGATAAAAGGTAATGCGATTTTCAAATACAGTGGTGGCCATTAAAATCGGTATGTCAGACAGGAAAGCAAACAGCAGTATCTGATTTATAGTACATATATAGCATTAGGAAAAGAAGACGAGGTTAAATTTGTGAGTGGTTTGGGGCACACTGAGTGCAGAACTCTATACACAAAAGTGCTACTTCTGGCAGCAACAATGGCTGTATTCGGGATGGCAAACTGAGCTTTGATGAGGGATACGAATACTTAATTCTATGCGGTTTCAACTCTATGGCATAATTCGCCGATCGTACTGGCTGGGGGTGCTGGCGCGCCAGTCTCTCTGCAAACCCTCACCAGATGTTCTCAGTGGATTAAAGATCTGGAAAATGTCCTAGCTAGAACAGCAGTCGAAACCTCTCTTTATCAAGGAAGGTTAGTAAAGCACGGGTAACATGCGATCGTGCACTATCTCGTTGAAAGATGACTTCACGAAGGCTTCGAAGATAGAGCTTAAATACGGGACTTAATATGTCAGAAATATAAAGGCAACTGCCCACATTACCAGATGTGATAACAAGAGGTCACCTGGATGTGTACCCAGTAGCACTTCATATCAATACGTCAGGTGCTCAGTCTGTTTGACAATGATAAATGCCATCTGGCAACGTTCATTCTCCTCCCTGCCTCCACACATAGATAAATCCATCATTATGCTGTTTGTAGGAACGAGATTCCGTGTCCAGCGTTGACGTTTATCGCATCATTGTAGGTGCTAATCTTTGCTGCAACCTTTAGTGAAACCGCAACAATGGTCGCGGTGTTAACAATCCGTGATGCAAACATCGTTCCACTGCCCTGAGAACACTTGTCCTTCTGCACACCAGCCAAGTTCCTGACTCAGGGTACGTCGCGTAGTTGTATGATTCAACAAGGCCGAGAGTATAACATGTCTGCCTTCTGGGTCGTTGGTAGATCGGGACCTCTGAGATCTTGCGTGGCGTTCAGTATGGTTCTCCTGGACCCATCGATTCCATATTCGCCTGACAGTCATTAGATCTCAACCAACAGAAGCAGTATTGTAGTGGAACGATAAATCACAGTCCAAGATAGGCTACGATCAATTTCGACAAGTGCTGGTAGAAGTATTTTACATAACACTACCATCACAAACTGCTTTGTGGGAATTCGCTGGAATGCTAATCATTTGCATATTCCAGTATATGATAACCTTTTCTGCAAATTTGACATTTATTGTGTGCCGCCCTCGTGGTGTTGCAATTTTAATGGCCAGTGTGTAAAATTCCTTTCACTGGCCACTTTAATGCAATGTAAAATTCCTTTATTTTCTGCATAGTTAATCGAGATTCCAAAAATCTGTATCAATATAATTTTCCCCAAAATTTAGATATTTTTTTTACTTTCCTAATTATACGCATATATCAGTATATGTCAAATAATGTACCTAAGAAAAGGCTTAATTTTGTTGTAAGAGCTTGACTTTTGTTTCGCCATTAGAAATTTACTGTTAACATGGCAAAGATTATTATTAAGATTAGCATAATTTCTTGGCGAGGAAAAAAGTGTTAATTTTAGAAATGGATGATGCGGTTACTTTCATCAAAGCTTTTGATTTATTCATTAATCATTTATGACAGATTGCGTTATATTTATATTTATATTTTTGATGATTAATAATTAGATGGCTACAAATGAACAACTAATAACCAAGAAGCAGTAAATTTAAGTATTCATTTTCAACAGTGTATTAATATCACCCATAAAAAATCCAACACCTCGTCTTTTTCTGAAAAGTATGATTCATTCTCATAAAATGTAGACCAGATTCCATCTTGTTATTCAGAAATATTTATTACATATTATGGCATCACTCTTTGCTCTTTTTGTTTCAAATTCATTACTTGGTCATTAGGAATTAAATCTCCGGTCCTATTAAAACACTAACTATTCTTACTATTTATATTATGCATACAATTATTTAAAAATATCTTCAGGACTAATATTCCCTACAAACTTCTTAAATACATTTGTAACTCCTACGTGGTTTTATTCAATTTAAACAAGAAATAGCCCCACGAAGAGGGGGGGGAGAGATTTTACGCATCCTAATTAATTATTATTTTCCTTTTTATCAACGGACAGCAGAAGAATCCATACAACCTTGATTTCAATTCTGAAAATTAATTATAGTAATTACATGCATATAAAAATATTTCAGCAATTTGTAGAAACGTTATTGATTATTTTCATTCATATCTTCTTCAGTGATGTCTCTTATCTTAATAATCCATGCTTTAATGATTATTAACTTATTTTCAATTTATTTTTATAGCTAGACAGCTAATATAAATCGAATGTAATTAACACATTAATAAAAAATGCTCCATCTGTATCCTTAAATTAGAACTGATGGCAAGAAATGTTTGTTTGAAATGAAGACAAAAGTCATCGAATAGGAGAATTTTCTTGATGATCGATAGGCGAAAGTTGAACACGTCACAGTCATCTATACTGCTGTGAGAATACTATCAGCAGTTACTGAGAACTCTGCCTGTTTTTCCTGTTACGAGAGGAAAAGATTTTATACCCATCCATTATAGTTCATTGATGGTCGATGTAAAAAAACCATTACCTACGCCATCTTGACACCCAGCTTCAATGAAGTTGTCAGAGACCTGTCAATCTTAACCTTCTGCTTCCCCTTTAGGTATTTTTATTGCTATTTTTAAGACGGCGCACCTTCTACAAGTTGTTGATTGTACGTGCAGCAGCCCTCAGGAGCGGAATTACAAATAAGCTTGGATGATGTTACTTTTTTTTTTCTGGTATAAATAATATTGCCCCGAAGATATTTTGAGAGTGTGAAACTATTGTCAAAATATGACTGGGGGTTATATATGATAAAGCAATATTACAACAAAGCTTCAGAGAATAGCTCTGAGTTCATTTGTAATTCTGTTCTCATTACTAAGCCATTTATTTAAGACAGGGCAATAAGTTCCATTGCGGAGGGAAAAAACTAACGTGGCAGTTGCAGAATAAATCGTGAAAATTCTCAAAAATTTCCAAGTCCAGATTACATAAAAACACTTTTATAACTTAGAATTTATACTAACAATTTCGCAACTACTGTTTCACGCTATCATTTATAAAAGAATCTAAAATAATAACAGCTAATAATATTTAATAGAATTTCCTGAGATATTCATATTTAATTAATAATGGCCTGTAGCAATTATCAAGCATCTTCTGATGGCTTGTGTCGATACTGTTAGATCTGAGGTTTCCCAAGTTCATTCGCAAAGCTGTATGGCCAGAAGTTCGCCACTGCTTGAGCTTTCTGTAATCCAACTTCGCCGTTGTTGTCGCAAGCACTGGGATAAAAAAACGTTAACAGTACTGAGTTTTCAGCTTAAATGCGAAGAGTGATACACAAATATTTTTAAGTTCAAGGATTTTAGATTTCAATAAACTGCCGACTTCGACGCATCGCATTATGAAACTACAAGATTTAATCCGATTTCTGAATTCATATGTGCCAGAAAAGGAAACCTACATGGCACTATGACATAATATGTATAAACTAGATTACGGCTGAAAGCCCTTTTCCAATTGCCATAGCTTATTCCAATAAGAAAGGAGCCTTGCAGTATGTAACCTTGTGTGAGGTCCTGTGAGATATACGGGAAGAGAATAATTAAGGAGGTAAAGGGGACTTGCTTCTTGAGAGACAAGAAATATCCAAACTGAATTGAAAATTCATGAAAGGTAATACAAATCTGAAAGACGTATTCGCATTCTAGAGAATCTGCTTTGAGGAATTCAGAAGAAATGTCTAGGTGATCACCTCAGCCAGATAGGAAAATTTACCTCCGTAAAGCCAATCAGAAAACCGAAGAACGTTCAGATGTCCACAGACGGAAACTCAATCTGTGGATATTGCAGTAGATATATATGCTCAAATACTACTGCACTTAAACAGCAGAGCAGTGCAGTATATGTACACACAGCATTAAAATACGCACTTGAATAAGAAAAGAATAATGCACTCGATCAGGTCTTTGTATTATTTATTCCCCTCTCGCACGAAGTTGACTGGACCTAGGCACTGAAAAATTTGATCGTTTGAATGCCTTGGTTACCCTACAATCCCCTCTCCTCAATTTACAGTATTTTCTTTTCTTTCTTTCTCTTTCTTTCCTTTTTCGTTCCCTCCGCCCCTCCCTATGCTGCTGTTTCAATAATCAGCAGCGTAAATCGGAATTAGAAATTCTGATCTAATATATAATAAATTAAAGAGAAATCAAACGCTTAAACAAAAGTGCCTGTATGAATTAAAAATCATTCGCCAACCATAATTTCTTGTGTGCAATTTCTTTAAAGAGGATAGTTTCAAATGTAAAATGATATAATAATATAAATTACTTTTAAATTTTTGATCATTTCCTTCACATGAAATATTTTTTTTTTATGAACTCTTTGACAAGTACTGATTCTCAGATTAAAGCGACGTCATTCCGCTCCTACCGGCGATGGAAATTCAAGTACTTTTCAAATTTACTAACAACTAATAAATACAGGATGCTCGAAGAATAATGGTTGTATTTAATCATCATTTTTTTCAACATATGTTAAGCATGAGTGGATTGTCAGAACATTTTTTTGAGGAGGAACTTAAGTCATCAGGAAGACAAGCATGCCACAAGTGCTTAGTAGCACGCGCATGCAGTGAGTAGAGTCTGTGGTGCATGAGAGATGTACAGTAAAAGGCAGCTTATGACAAAGTAACTAATATGCCCATGAGTACATTTCAAGGGAAACCTGCAGACATGCCATATTAATATAAAGAGAATCTGTGTGTGTGCACCCCTGATGCCTAATAGCATGCAAATTCGTAATCTAGGTTCAGCGATGCAAACCAAGCTATATTGCGAGAGATAAATGAACAGAAAGTGAATGTATATTACGATAATGTGGAAACAATGTTTAACTTTTATGTTTGAAGTTCGCAGAAGACCACTTATTTTAAGAAAGCCCACTGAAGATAAAAGTTTGGACAACGCAACACAAAATTTTAATTTTGGGGCACGAGAAAAGGTCGCACGTGTACACACATACAAGTGTATTATTCGGAAATTTTTCCATAAGTATGGTTTAAGACTCTTTTGATGAGTACTCTTCGAAGTTTTCCATAAAAGGACAGTCTTTGTGCGCTTTGCCATATTCAAATAACCTAATCTTCGATGTTTCCATGTTGTTAACGGGTATTTACAGAAGCATTGTCATAATTCATCAGAATATATATTAGCCTTTACATTAAAAGGAATTCAAATCATATGACCATAACAATTATTAGCATTTGAACTAATTCGGAAGTCCATTATTATATTTTCATTCAGATGACTAATTAATTATAGCAAATTACGCAGGGGCTACCTGCTTAAAAAGGATATCTCCAGGAAGACTTCCTAAAAGAGATAGCCAAACATACGCGTTATATGTAGCTGGATTAATACAGCGAAAAATACAGAAACTATGAAACAGTCAGCCTAGTCACATGGAACCGAAAAGAGATGAAATCCTAGATTTTAGCAAGCTAACGCATTTGGGATTCTATTTTAAACACGTTACGCTTTTAAACATATTATTCTTTCAAAGTATATTTTCAGGATTTCAAGTTTCTTACCATGAGTACATTAAATATATAAACATTCTTTTCGGGCTAATATACTTTGGAAATAGGATGTCTGCTAATTGTTCCCATTTCTGATATATAATGTGTATATCAAAGTTTATATGACAAATACAATAATAATCATGTTTCAAATGGAATTACTATCCCCCCAAAAAAAAACTGATGTGCCACCACATGACTTCCTTGTGCGGCCTGTTAAATTATACACACTTTTTGCTGCCCTTCATTTAAACTTATTTCCTGGAATCTCATTAGATATATATTTCTCATTCAGTCAATTCAGTTTTCACTTCGTTGCAAGGCAAAAATACATAAAAATTCGAAACATCTTCATTAAAAACTGTAAAATACAGAAAAACCTAAAACAGCTGATATAGTTAAAAAGTTTAAAACAGTTTTTGCAATTAAAATTGGAGGTTCTACGAGAAAACAAAAAACATTCGGCCAAAGGGTCGAAAGACAAAATTTTCGGTCAACAAAATTTCATTTCACTTTTGGGCAAAAAGACTGAAGTTGCTGCAACAATTGACTTTATTCGTAATACAACTAAGAGTTTTAAATGCAAACAAATATCTTGCCCGTTATGTTTAGCGTGACTTACACTATTAAATTGTTTATAATTCTACAACTAAAGCATGCATATTAATTAAAGGCTTAGAAACCTTAACCGAAACATAAAAACAACATTATTCATTCACATTTAAAGCAAAAAAAATGCACAAGTTACCAATAGATAAGAATAAAAAAAACAGAAGTCACCCAGTCGGGTAAGAGAGTGGGTATGTATTTTACAAGTCAAAGCACTCCCATATACAGAAATTAAACGTTCTTCGGCTAATCGTTTTTGATTTATGCGAGATACATACATAAGCAAAGACATCACGAAAAAATCCCTTTACAGTCTAATTTAAGAAAAAGGGGGGGGATTGGAAAGCGGTCAAGATGGATATTTTCGTTGAAATATGATACATGAAATTTTTCGCGATTACAATACTTCGTACGAGGACGTAAAAAGAGTGGAAGATGCGAATTTTTTTCACACAGTCATTAAATTAAAGTAGCTAATTTCCTCTTTTTAATAAACTTAGGCCCTTTCAGTATTAATTTCTGTGCATCTCTCTTCCATTTCTGTATGTTAATTTTAAGTAATTGAGCTCAGATTATTGCTCAATTTATTACATACACATAAAGAATTATTACCTCATTTTATTACGATCTCAGTATTTGATGACATAGGAACTCCCTGATTTTTCTAGCCTTTAAGCATAAGATCATCCATCAATGTTTTTCCGAGCCTAGTCTTAATTACGCTATTGACAATGAATGAATGTCACCAAAAAGTAAATACTGAGAATACATTCGGGAAGACCAACTAATACTTTAAGACTCTAATGCTGACACTCAGTAATTGCTGTCAAACATACATTAATTAATTTCGAGAGCAGACATAAGCAGTGAGATTGAATATTACTGTTATTTGGCGCAGTTCATCGTATATTATCTATTAATGGAAGGAGAAAGTGATGTCTCATTAAAATTTGATTGATGAAAAAGAACCTTGCCATTTTTTCAACTAAAATAATGTGACAGTTTTGCAATATATCATATAGTTTTATTTCTTTTATATCTTATGAAAGCCTCTAGAAGCTTCGTGCTGATTTGAAAGTCAATTCAACCAGCAATAATGTTATTTTTTATAGTCAAATGAATTTAAGAATAACGATTACTAATACAATTACACTCATGTCCATATATTAAGGATAATTCGGAGTCACGCGGAAATCGAACTGTAAAATAAATATATCACCTGTAAAATCACTACACACATCTTCAAGAATCATATGCAAATTTCAGGCAGTAACCAGATGACACCGATGGTACTTCACAATGACGAGAGTGTAAGAGAGTGATATATAAGGAATACAGGCAAAGAAGTAAAATTGTTCGCAGGCGCTTTATAAGCATTTCAGTGCAATAACCGAATAGCTATGACACAAAGGACGCATTTGGATGATTTTTTCCGTGGTAGAAATATCGGCCATCTGGAATGTGGGCGTACCCAACTGGAAGTATCAGACGAACTTGGAATTGCCCAGAGTGTCATCTCCAGGCTTTGGCAACGATTCCAAGATGATGGTAATGTGAGTAGACGTTACAGCACACTTTGCCCCAGAGTTACAACGCCGAATGAGGACCGGTATTTGGCAGTTACTACAAAAAAAAAAAAAAAAAAAAAAACAGGCGGAGCACAGCCTCAGACCTGTCTCGTCAGCTCTCTTCAGCCACTGGTACGACAATTTCAAGGCAGACCGTGTACAGACGCTTAGGGCAGATTGGTCTATATGCTCGTAGACCTGTCAGATACGTTCCACTTACTGCAACTCACTGTCGCCTGCGGTTAGCCTGGAGTAGAGAGCATGCATTGTGGACACCGCAACAGTGGGCTTGTGTGATGTTTTCCGACGAGTCCAGGTTTAGCTTGCAGTCTGATTCTCGCCGGACTTTCATATGGAGAGCTCCAGGTACCCGTTACCACCTAGAAAACATCATTGAACGATACCGTTATGGTAGCGCAGGAGTCCTCGTTTGGGGTGGAATTATTTTGGGTTCCAGAACGGACCTGCATGTTCAAATTGGAACCACGAAAAGCCAAATCTATCGGGACGTCATTCTGGAAAAACATGTACGTTTGTTTCGGGGCGCCATGGGCGCACAATTTGTGTTTATGGATAACAACGCCTGTCCTCACCGTGCAAACATCGTAAGCGAATGTCTTCAGTCGGAGGATATCACCCGTATAAACTGGCCAGCATTCTCACCGGACTTGAATCCAGTAGAGTACGTGTGGGACATGCTTGGCCGACGAGTTGCAGCCCGTCAACCTCCTCCTACATGTCTACCGGAACTTCGGAGAGCATTGCTTTTTGAGTGGTGTAATATCCCCCAAGATCAGATCGATAATTTGATACTCAGCATGCCTAGGCGTTGTACGGACTGTATTGCATCGTCTGGGAGACATACAATGTATTAACAATCATACCAACCATGTAATATTGTTTTTTTGTAAATAGGTTTTTTTTTTGTAATTTGCTCCAGGGAGAAAAAATCGCTAATTTTTTAATAATATCAAACATATAGCATCTTTTTTTGCTCTTTACCTTTTGTTTAATAAATAAGCTTTACAAATAAGTTAAATTTGTTTTGTTTCTAACTCTTCCTTTGCCTGATTTTGCATTATCCTTAATTTATGGATATGAGTGTATTTTAGCACATACACCTGTACTACTTAAATAATGTTGCATAAAGGCTAAATTTAAAAATTAGTTTTCATTAATATTCAAACATGAAGACATGTACTCAACAAAAGATTCCCTTTATCTCGCTAATATTAATTCAGGCTAGAAGGAACATAACGGTATAATTAGACCGCTAAAGCATTTGTTTTAAAAAAGCATATCAGTTCGATACTAAGTATAAATTACTGATAGTAATAGTTATTTAACAAAGAACAAAATTATAAATGCAGAAAAATATAGATACAGTTATAAAGTATCTAATTCTCAGCACGATCCTAGCTATTCAAACTATCTTTTACAAAATGATAGTCAGCTTGCACTGTTGACTAAATTGTAATATTAACAATAATAATACGTTCTCTCTATATAAATATTGCTGAATATTGCACGCATTAAGAAAAGTTCCACTGTGCAAAGTGCTTCCGGAAACATTACGGAACATCACAGGGGTGAGAATTTGGACAAATACGGCTTTCTGTTATCAAGTTACATGCGAACTTCAGATGGAAAGAGAAATTCCTGTTCAAAGAAAAATTGGATATTACATGCCAGTTTTGAATGCTGTTAATAAATATAGGCAAACCTTAAAAAAATTCTCGAGAAGTTTTTGAAGCTGTACACAATTATCAAACGTAGTTGGCCCTTAACTAACCGGCGAATATCAGCAGGCACGTACCATACGGCCGAGCGTAGTGAACTTAACAACGAAGTAGGCTAACGGAAAACACGCGCCACTAACGACTTCCAAGCCTCTTCTCTTACGTAAGCGAAACCTCTTTTATATATCTTTTCACTTCATTTACATGTAGCGCGATACTAAAAACTCATTCTGGCAGGCAGTTAGTTGTAAGTGGGGAAACAAGAATTCAAAGGAAAGGATTTCAAAATTAAAAATAACTGTTAGAACATTAAAATAATCCTTACAGTCTTATTCACTCTGTCACTGGAGGATCTAAGCATATGAAGAAACTGAAGACTAGTTACAAATAATTAAAAAATATCAAAATGTTAAATTTCATTTTTATTAATTATTATTACTATTATTATTACTTTCGACAAAATTATGTTTTAATTGGTTCCTCTATTTGCATGGATTAAATCTTGAAAAAAAAAAAGTCTTCTATCAGCCGGGTTTTCTTCATTTTTTTTTATTTTCATTTTTTATTTTTATTTATTTATTTTACGTATCTAGGACAATAGAATATTCCACAGAAATGTTTTAAAATTCAATGCTATTTTTTTTATTGCTATTGACATTTTCTATCATAGCTTTGTTTTAATCGTTGCAGAATTAGACAGATCAGAAAACAATACTTCAAATAAAGAGTGACTGGAATTTATAAAATAAATTACCAAATTCTGACGTTTTTTTAGAAATTATTCAATATTTTTACTATCGCGTTGCTGTATTTTTGAGTCGGAAGATTTAATCCTTCGCTGTTAGCAGTCGTAAAATTCCAAGTGTTGGACATCTAAACGAACAAAAAGTTTAATTTTAGCAGGCATTAAATTGGCTATTTTTATTTACAGATGTGAGGTTGGAAATGTTTTCCGCGTTTTAAAATATTGCCAAGATTGTTTTCATATTTTTCAGTTGGCTACAGGGCAGCAAGTTAGGCAGATGTATGGCGCAATGTACTTCTCGCCAGAGCGTAGTTTTGGAATCACATCTGAATACATAATGAGAAAGAGCGGTATTTAACCGCGAAATTCTACTTGTTGAGTTAGAGAGAATCAGAGTTTCTGATTTGCGCGCATCCGCCTTTTTGGCTACTCTCTCTCAAAGCTGTTAATACGCTCGGCCGTACTCAGGCCCTTGATAGCTTCGCAGTCAATTAGCGTTAAGGGGCCAACTCGGCTAGAATCTTGATAGCTTCGGCTATATCTCTTTAGTTTAAATTAGTTTTAGTTTAATTCTTAGCCTCTTAATTTCCTGCCCAAGTGTCCGCTTTTATTGTGCACTCCAACACGGAGTTCTGTTAAATCTTATTGGAATAATAATGGGTTATTTACCTTTTCATCTTTTTTTTTCTTGTCAGACGAACTCAAGCAATTATTCGCTTAACAGTTCTTAAGATTCCTCCCGTTCAACGACAACTTAGCATTTACAAAGCGAGGAACTCTACAAATGTTTACGCATTAAATTTTAATTGAAATAAAATACAGCTTGCTGAATGATAAACATAAGTGAAATTTGAAAAGAAAGAGTTTTGAAACTAAAAGCGTCTGAGATTAAAATTAAATTTTTATCTTGCACAGAGATATACAGGGTGATTCAAAAATATTTTGCAAAAATGTACGGGCAGATAGAAGGGCCGACATATGTAGATTATGTAATGGAACACATGTGCCGAAACAGCGCTTCGAGGAGATACACGGTAGCTAAAAGCGTGTTGCTGGCGAAAATTTTAAATCCTCACGCGTATTTCGAGTGGTATGCATCCCCTACACGAACACAGCTACGGGGCTGCGGCTAAAAGGAGCAACTATTTAAAGATGGTACTGAGAATAACTTCTGAGTACCTCTCTTTTACTCAGAGACTTCTGAGTAACTCATACTAGCAAACTGCATGTTCGTGCAGTGATGCGTACCTCTAGAAAGCCGCACGGGAGTAACAATTTACGCTAGCAGTGCTAGCTAATGCTTAACAAAACCCTGTACCGCCTCAAGGCGCCATTTCCGCTTAAACATTTAATTAGAAAATCTGTTTATTTCTTTCCCGTCTACCTGCCTTTACATTTTTGCCAGATACATTTTAATCACCCTGTATATTATATTATGTATAATATGTAGTTCAGTTAACGGCCAGTTTCAATCGCTGTTTGACAGCAGTGTAGTCCTTTCAGATTCTCATTTCTTTTTATGGATAGTTAAAATAAAATACTTTTAGCTAATTAGTTCTATTGCTTCAATACGCGTTTCTATTTAAAAGTTTCTTTCGTGGAAACTTGAAAGAAAAAATTTCAAAGCGTCCATCTCTGATCATGATATATTTAAAAAATATACGATTTTTGTAATACACAAACATACGTACCAGAAAAAACTTGTTTCAAGAGCATTCCTTGGCAATAGTCAAGAAATTCATGGGACAGGACAGCAATAAACGAGAGCAAAATTAATAATATAGGATATTTTATACGGAATGGGACAAAAAGAAAGCACACCTGTGAACGCTGTAAATATTTTATTTGATAAATCAAATTTACAGTGAAACTATGGTTATCAAAGTTCTATAGATGTTCTATGCGTGCCCCTCTGATAGCACAGCATATATCTATGTGGTATTCCAGTTCCAGCCACATAAGTGAAAGAATATTCTTCGAGCACTTCAGTTATACGCTGCTTCAGTTGCTGTTAAGTCCTGGGGGAATAGAGGTACGAAAACTTTTGTCTTTAACACAACACCATAAGAAAAAGTGACAAGGGGTTAGATCTGGGGATCTAGGTGGCCAACAAAGCAATGACATGTTGTTTTGCCCAGCAAGGCCAGTCCATCGATTGGGTAGATTATGGTTCAGGTACTTGCGTATATTTTTATATCAATGTGCTGGAGCACAGTCTTGCTGCAGAATGAAGCTGGGAACCGCTTCCTCCAAATGAAAAAAACAAACGCTCTTGATAACATATCTTGGTATATGCATCCGTTAATTTGTTTTTCCACGAAGATACAAGGACCGAAAACACAGCTGTTCGAAATGGCGCAGAAAACGTTTACATTTGGAAGAATCACGCTCATGTTCCATTACACAGTGCGGATTTTCCGTATCCAAAATCATAAATTGTGGCAATTAACTTTGCCAGAAACGTAAAACGTGGCTTCACCAGTAGCTTATCTCGCACATTCTCACAGAAAGTTTGACGCAGCGGTTTATCAGAACGTTTTAACGCCTGCACCATCTGAAAGGTGTATAGCCGGTATACTAGAGGTTTCTGTAACACAAGTCACACCGTTACATGAGGCACATTGAGTTCAGAACTTGCACGACGCGCTGATTTTGTGGGACTTCGTAAAAACGTTTTACGAATTTTTTCAACCACTTCGATTTTGGCTGCAGTTCGTCCTGGGCTGGTTTTCTTAAATTTCCTTCGCTCGGTGATTTTAAAAATCATAAGTGGTCTAAGCCGAGCTTCAGCTGCTAGGCAATCAGACCTTGCAACGTCAGAAAAACTGGTTTCATTGATTTTCCCTAAAATGTTCTAACTTTTCAACTTTACACTACTTGGTATAACAGCCAACTAATCACAGCGAAGCAATATCAGTCGACGGTTTCACTGACTCAGCTACTCATTTACACATGCGCAACTTTCTCTTCCCTGATTGGAGGTGGCTTAAGATCTGCTAAACTGGTGTGAATAGACTTAATTACTTTTATGCTTTATGACGGAAAACCCATCGTCTGAACGAAACACTGGACAAGCAGCCCGTACTATAAAACTACTTCACCTACTTACTGTTCGATGTTGTGACGATGCGGTGGTTCTTTACCAAATTTTGTATGAAAATGTCTTTGAACGACGATAAACGATAATGTTTTAGCGTATTCCAAAATACACCACGCTTTCTCCTGCATGGATGGCGCCATTTTGATTAACAGTGCCTCTAGCGGCAATTTCGCAACCGGACGATTTTTCGCTGTTGGCAAGTGAAACCTGTATAATTGTAGTTTCAGAATTTTTATATTCGACTTTATAAATTTTAGAGTTTTAACTATGCTATTCTTTTTGTCCCATTCAGTATCAAACACCTTGTATTGACACTTACTTTAGAATTACATGAACAACTATAATACTATATACCATGTCAATCGTCATATTTGAACTTAATAACTCTTTAACAAGATAGCTATTTATAATTAACAGCATTTTAGTTTTTATACAAATCACAATTTGGAGTGAATATTTGAATGTTTAATTTGTTACCTGGCCTTAAGTTGAAAAGTATGGACGTAAATTTATAATCATCTTCTTTAATCCATCTTCATTTAATTCTATCTTACTTCAAATAATAAATCTGGGGAAAAAAAAGGCTTTTCTTCTAAAATGTTACTTTTGAGTTTACATTTTAAGTTAAGATGCATTAATCTTAGAAGATTAGTTACTAAACTACAATAAGACGAATAGCCATTTATAAGGTGAGATTCCAGAAGTACAAATTAATGTTGTATATTTAAAAGAATGTTCAAATTGAAACTAAAATATATTAACAGACGGGGATAATACGGGATATTGAGCATTCAGTTATGTTAGCAAATACTGGATAAGACATAATATATACGAATCTCATCATTTCTAGTTTAATCCTTCACGGTAAGGGTTACTTAACACGAATCTGTTGAAAAGAAATATTTCACACCAAAAGTTAATGAGAAGATACATCATCAATTAAAACATCTTCAGCTCTTGCCGCAAGAAGTACTTGTATATAATAACATACGTGAAACAAAATTACAACGCGCAGCAAGACTGACAGATATAAGACCGCTCAGTAATTAACTCTTTAAAATGGATTAAAAAAAAAAAAAAAAAGAAAGAAAGAAAGAAAGAAAAAAAAGAAAATGGGAAGTGAAATAGAAAAAAACCTTCTACGAGAGGCACGACCAAAAAAAGGGCCTTTTCCCCCCTTTATGAGCATAACTTCCGACAAGATGTTGGTGAGAAAAAATAATTTATAACAGGCAACAGAATGCCAAATTTAGCCAAACTAAACTCGCTTCATTGACACTGAAGAGTAAAGTTTTTCAGACAAGCAGCCTAAACATGCCGTACGTCAATCATTGGATAAAAACGGGGGGAAAAACAGTTTTTTTTTCCATCTTGCCCTCTTTTTTTTTCCGTTTTAACCCCTTAGGGTATTTCGTAGTGATTACTGGAGACAAGGCGTCTGTGAAATGAACCAGTAGTGCTAAGTTACGTTAAACGTTTAAAATATCGCAATTTAAAGACTGAAGGGTTGAAGATCATTATCTGGTTCTGTATTATTTTTAATTTCAGCTTGAACTTTGGCCGTGAAAGGAAAATTATTTACAGTAATCAAGAAAACTAAGTGATATTTAGTAATCTCTATACCAAATAATTGGTAAGGTAACATTCACAATCAAAATAGATTCCCTCTGTAATTTTCCTCAGAAATATAATTCATAAACAAATAATAAAAAGTCTTTCACAGCAATCGCTGATCAAGTGTAACATCTGTATTGCCCGAAGCTACTATTGTAGAAACATTTGAAATTTTTCTGATGACAGGTCAAAACGTTTTCCCATTTGTCCGGTATTTGTTTGGGAAAACTCAGTACCTACTGAATATCCTAGAAGTAGTCTTTATATTAAAATATACTGGTGTCGGTGCGCTTGGGAGGGGCACTATAATTACACTTTTAGTCTTACAGGTATAGTGCCACCGTACTAACTGAGCTATCCCCCCCCAATGGGACGTTTTGATGGTGTTTCAAACTTCTTACCATAATACCACTCGAGAGGATTTTCGGCTCTCTAGAATTTTCAGTGACCCATGCCGCACAGATACTATACATACATTTACAAACGTTCACGCCCTCTCCGGATTCGAACCTAGGCCACAGCAACCAGCGTTGTTAACAACTATACCGATCAAGGCGACATTAAAACAGACAACATATCAACGCTTAATTGATGACTATATATATGTATCATGATATTTTAATATTTTCAAGCATGTCGTTTTACTGTTTTCAGTTGTGAGCTGAAGGGTGCTTACAGGGCCTCGCGGGAGCACTTTGCTAAACTTTGTCTCTAATTTGCCAACAACCTGCTCTTTCTGTTTGCTAGTTTATTTACTTCATGAAACTGCCCAGTTACTGGTTAGTCACTGGTTAGTGACTCTGACTGCAGTATCGAAGGGCCCTATTTCGAATATCGGAGAAGGCATGAATGTAAACTTTCTGTCCCTTCATAGGAAGCAACGGTGGCCGCTTATTAAGTACCTTCATGATAAAATGACCACCCCTTCAGACTTTAGTAGTGGCCAAAGCCTTAAATGGCTAGCGTCCACCAGTAAAAAAAAATCAAGAATAACACACGTTTTGCATGTAATAATCATAGCTACATTAGTCTTCTTGAGGATAAGTCTCATCTGGTTTCATTTAAGTTCGGTCAAATACGTTACAGGTAGCCTAAAATTTAAATAGGTGTCGGAAAATGCCGTCTGTTTTCAATAAATTTATAGTTGGATATGAAACTGAACATCAAGGCGATGAATTGAAACTTCGCTGTTTTCTTTCCATTTAAAAAATTTTAAGTAAATTAAATACAAAAGTTTATGAAAAAAATTATTTTGAAAAATCACATCTTGACCCTAAAATCTCCCAGAAGATGGATCGACGTGAGTGATGAAGAAAACAATGAGTGGCAGCTTCTGGCTTAAATTGTGCAGCATTAGGAAATTTACTAGTTATTATTTTTAATTTCAGTGACTTGTTTAATTTTTTTATTTCATTTTCATAAATTTCATTTATTTCATTATTTATTTTAAAACATTTTCTTTTGATGCACAGTTATTTGTATCTTCTGCTGTTAATAAAAAGTAAAACATTTAATTAGAATTTGATACTTTCTTTTAATAAGATAAAGTGGGAAAGCTTTGCTAAATTGTAATAGTTCTGAAATGATTATTTCCAATCTTTTACCTAACAGTCTATAATGTTCTAACTAAAACTATAGTTCAAAGTGCAATAATTTCCAATGTTATATCTAAAAGTTCTTTTGTAATGACATGTTGTACTTCAGGTCGCTGTCCTTCAATACCTCGGTAACGTCATGCTATTTATTTGCATCGCATGCTAAATGTTTGTTATCAAAGATTTAACGTATGGAATGAGTAACTAAACTATTCTTTAAACTCTTAATGGTGTTAAACAGACCATACGTAATTATGTATGATGTAATGTAACTTAAGGTAAATATTTATAAAATTATGTATTACATTCAGTGATACATAATTTTAGTGATAATAATTTTAATGAATTTGCTATCTTTCAAGGACATTTGTTGTCCAGTCTTCGAGAACAGCAGCCACACTACTGTAGAAAATAAAAAAATTCTATGTACAGACAAAGTGAACCAAAATAGTAAGCCTTGATCCAGAATACAATAATTCTGCATAATCAAAACTCAATATCAGAATTCAAGATATAATCCGTTTATAAATTGATAGTATGCAACTAAATGAAAAATATATCCTTAAAATTCCTTTCAGTCAGTTTGATGCATGCTTACAATCATATTTATGCTTACAACTAAAAACTCTAGATCAATGATGTCAAGCTCAAATTGCACGCGTGCGATCTGAAAATAACTGAGGGCGGATTTTTTTTATCCCAAATGGGCGTTAGCCCAGAAGAGGGCTATTAGTTTCAAAATGGCATTCTGCGTTGAATCTCTATGAAAGTCTGAATCACTTTCCAAATTGTTGCCATTAAACGTTATCGCCCTGAATTATATTTAACGAAATTAAATTATGAAGAATTTGTATGGATGTACATATGTTTCTCGCATTGTGAAAGAACGACGGTACCTAGAGCCATCAAATTTTGAATAACGTTATTCTGAACCCCAACATGAGCACCCTGAAGCCCGAATTTTGAACTTCAAATTTGTTTTATTATCTGTCATATTTTGTCATTTTTATTATCTCTTTCATATTTCAATGTTTTGTACTTTCATATTTTCATACATGTGTATGATAAGACATCTATCTATCAAATTGAATCTATCTATTGTGTATTAATAAAATAAGCTTTTTGAAAGCAATAGATGCAGTTCATAAGACTCTTCATTTCTTACTTTTGAATCTGATTGATTTAAATAATAAAAATGGATTTAATTCATGATCTAATTGAAAATATTTAATGACGTTATACTTTTTTATTATTTAGTTCATACATAAATTTTTAATTAATTTTTTAGGAACAAAGTCAATGATTTAAAAGCAAGCGGTGGCAACGCATACAGAATATTCCAACGCTGTTTCCAACGCTCAAGACTCTCTGAAATCATGGTGCTTTTTCTAATATTTTCTGAGTTTTGCTGTTGAATCGAATTTTATGTGGCGTAAGTGAGAAGAACGTGACATTCAATAAGTAAAATTAACACAAAAGACGTTAAAGAGGTTTTATAAGACATCTTACTAAGAAAACTGAATATTAACTTGAATTGATGAACTGAGAGAAAAATTGAAAAAAAAAAATAATAATAGAAAAAGGAAATTTTATGCTGACACTTAACACTGCATTGGGAATTCTCAACATATGCTACTATGCTGTTTTTAAAATTGTATGGTTTTATGGTTGGATGGTACATAACGTAAATGCGAGAAAAAAAGATGCTTGATAATAAAACTAAAAAGACTAAAAAAAGGGGGGGAGGTTAACAGGAGGTTAGCAACAGCAGACTTCTGGTCTGCCTACTCAGCCAGAGTGTAAAAAAAAAACCTAAACAAATTCTGATGGGTGTCCGTTAAAATCTGAACTATTTCAGAATTTTTTTAAAAAAGAAGCTTGATTAACAGAATAAAAAATATTTTAAAATATATTTTAAATTTACTTAGCTTACAAAATATTTTTGAAAATGTGACTTCAACAATAAAAGAAATATAATGAATGATAAAGATAAAAAAAAAGCTCAAATTATTTTCTATCTGAAATCTACAACTTCGTACTTGCAAGAGATATTGTTGGCTACATTTTGTAATTAAAACATACTGACAGCAAAATGTTAGACTGACCTTCCTTTCAAATAATTTTAGCATGTTTAATTAATCATCAAATAATTTACTTAACTTTAAACTAAAAATAAACATATCATGAAAAATTTCTAAGTTTTCAGAGAAACGTTTCCAAGTAAGGCAAAAACTGAGATTAAATAATGAAAATCTGAATTCTTGCATGCAAATACTAATTATAAACTCTATTTCTTACTAAATTTTGACATTTGATGGCTTTAGATTCTGATAAGGTTTGTAGTCTTTAAAAATGATCTTCATCATGGATTATAGACCCTTATTGTTCATCGGTTCTTTCCTCATTAGTTTTCAACTGCGAAAAACGCTGTTCGCATATCACCACACGAAACGATTATTTTTAGTGCAAAAGTGGCCCACCAGCGGGCGAGCGGTAACGTCGCTGAACACTGGTAGTTCGGTCCGAGGTTCGAATCCCGCGAACGGGCATGGGTGTTTTCGTGGTTTTCCCCATGTGTAACGTGTATACGAGAAAGTTCCCCTTAGAAAGTCCTCCACGAAGGCATCCCACCCCTTAGGCAGATAGCCCTCGTGTGCTTTGCCATAATTAAATACACACACACACACACTTAGTGCAAAAGTTCGTAAATGAGTTTATTTATTTTCTGATAGTATCAATAAAAGTTAATGAAATCTGTATCTTGAAATCTTTGAATAAGATTTATATCACATTTAAAATAAATTAACAATATTTACAAATTTCATCTGGCACGTTGTTCGTATTTGTTTTTGATGGAAATGAAAATAAATAAATATAAACTTGAACTTCAAATAACTAAATCTTGAAATTTTATATTAAACAGTGTATTTGCAACGAATACATAACTGAAATGTCTTTGCGGGTCGCATAAAATTGCTTCGGGTGTCGCATGCGGTCCGCGGCTTGCTAGTTTCCCGGTCTAGATAATTAATATAAGTATTGAAATATTAGAATTTAGCTTCTTGCTTCAGAATAAAATATATGAAGAGAATTCAGGCTTTCCCACACGTACAATAATACTAAACAACTTTACAATTTTCCAGAAGCATGTAATATGTATTGAACGAATTTAGAAAAATATTCTAACCGCTTTTTAAAAAAATATTTTAATCGATTGAAAACAGAAAAAACAATAATTTAGGATTGATGTTGTAATCCTAACAAAAATATTATAATTCTAAGACAAGACTTTGCTGATACTACATCAATACTTGTAATAAACATTCTCTCGTTCGTATAAAGATAATTTAATTTTAAATTTTCATATTTAAAATAGCCTTATTTAAATTAGCTTTATACGAAAAGACAATGTTTGTTAAATGTAAATTTCATTCCTTGCAGCAATGGTCCAAAAGATTTATTTAAATTTAACTTAACTTTACTATTTGTTCTTATGAATACTTTTAATAATATTGATTTCCATAACGCAGTAATTTTACTTTGCATATTCTTATCAGATATGATTCCTTGCAAATATTTATTGATGTCTCTTAAAAATTATGTATTACGTTATATCTAAAAATCTATATTTAAACAGAATTTCAGTCCTTTTAGGCTTAGTTTTTCTAATTTACATAACACAATTATCTCATATCTTAAAGCAGTTTAAAAGCAATTCAATTTTAACTATACATCAGTCGAAACGATCACCCACACTAAGAAGCAAGCAGTTTTATTCTATACTATTTGTAAAATTTATTCATACTTTTGTGAAACTTCTTTAAAAAATTAAACTAACACATTAAATTTACACATAACTTAAATATGTATACTTTACTGAAGATACTTTACTGAGATTTATAAAGTAAGATGTCTCCAGAATTGGCATACATCTTGGAATGTGTATTGTTTATATGAATTATATATTAATGATACTTACGATAGTGATATTTATGATCATTATGATGAATATTTGTAATAATGATACATAGCTATTACATATACATGCACAACACAGAAACGTTAAATACCAAAATCATAAATAGTTCTCCTCAGCACTGTTCGTTTCTTGACATCTCAGAATGTCCTACAGATGAATTATTTATTATCAATTTATTTATTCTATATTTATCATTTCTCATTTTCTGTTATTTATTCTATATTTATCTTTCATCATTCACAAGTCTCATTACAGCATTATTTTATTATTGATGTGATAGATAAAGAAATCCACTTCTCATATTACTTAAAAAGCAGTGGTTGAGAAAAATAATTTGTAATTTTCAATGTTCTACCATGTGTATTATTCGGCTCAAGCAGTATAAACATGAGATTTTAAGAAAACGTTCTTGAGTTTACGCCGTTTTTGAACAATCCAGCGAGGTGAAGAACAACTAATCGCTAAAACATAAAGCTAATAAACAAAAATAATTAAAAAATTCTCTGTTTTTTACGACTGATATTAATAATTTTTCTTTCCGCAAAGCGTGACAAAAATAATCTAGTGTTCCGAATAAAATATATCCTACTTAACAATAAGTTTGATTCGAAATTTGATAGCTCCACGCGAAAAGGCAGAAGAGCTCTCGCCATTTGTTCTCAGTAACGTGAACAAAATTCCATACATACTTGTTCAAAACATGTCTCTGAAATCAGGTTCGGTGAGGCGATGCATAGCTTCTTGAATCAAACTGACTCAACATTATAAGAAAATATCTGCCAAAATCATAAATAATCTCTTCTACTTCTGACATTTGTGGGACACTATTCTTCGACATCAGACAACAAAAATACATCTGATAAATGAGAAGCCTGGTGGTCTGTAGACCGATTTATAACCGATAAAAAAGACAAAGGTTGTCGCTTGAGTCAAAGAAGTCCGAAAGAAGTCCATCGTGCAAGAGGCGTGTACCTTGGCCTTTGCTATTTGCTGACAACCCCCTGAAGTTGAAGGTCAACCTATTACTCCCTTTTTATCTCAGGGGTGAGTTGTGAAGCCCTCCCAATGACGAAAAGTAGATCACTCCGTGGGAATATAAAGTTTTAAGACAGGAAATTCTTAGCATATTCAAGGTCTACATCAACAAGAATAGAGAATTTTACTTGATGTAATGATTTTTTATAGTTTTCTACAGCTACTGCAAGAAATGACACATGAAAGGTATCTGATTACGGGTAGCTTATAAATTATAACCCTTCAGTAGTAAAGAACGATGTCGGACAAAGCTTTAAATAGGATCTGGCGGTGCCCTTGAAAATGTAAAAGATTTTTACGAGTATTTTAACTTTCGCTTCCCATCGTAAAACGACAACCGTGCCACACTGAACAATTACTAAATCGCTGTTAAAATTTTAACTGTAGTGAACACAGATGTCAGTATCTATGCTATCTTTGTGTTAATATGCTTTCATAACTTCGAAAGGTAATTTTATAAAGCAAGTCTGAAATACACCAGCTTCTGCACTTTTACAAACTGAATATTTTCAAAAGACCTGAAATGATTAAAAAAATTGCTGAATTTGCCATTTAATGTTTGCAGATATTGTAAATAAGCTAACAATTAGATTCTAATGAATTACCATGCATATTGCCCAAGATATGGAAGGGTAATTGAACTAAAATGAAACGGTTATCTGTCTCCTTACTCTACAATAACTTTTTAATAACAAATTTCATGTAAAAAATGAAAAGCTCTAATTTTCAAGAAATAGTTCTTTTCTGCATCTCTTTGCAGTCTGTTTTGTCCATGTTTGCTTAATGTGTGAGATTGTATCAATAACGGCTTCAACCCAGGAACATTAAATTTTCCCCGTTTATTTCCCTAATATCGGTTATGGTTATGCCATACAAAAAATGAATGATTCTGATGCCGACAATGGTCATTAATTATACCCAAATCGCAGATTACACAATCAATTATTGATGTCTGTCTCAATTTATTTCAAATAGCTCATTTATATCTTGTTTTAATTCAGTTCTTACACTGTATTTACTGACTTAAACACATTTTTTGAAATGTTAATGTTAAATTTTATAACTGGGCGCTATTTTGTTGCTTAGACTCATCGTTTGTCAAATATAATAATAAATAAAAAGTGCTTTTTGGCTGGAATCCTCAAAAAATGTCAATACGCGTCATGAACTTCATGGCATTCGAAACTGACAAAAAGCAACTCCTGAGCTTCCATGCCCGAGCGAGAAATGCGTAACCTTCCGCATCCTGCCACAAGTTGCACTGAAGCATAAGAGGGTCTCACAATGTAATCTTATTCTAAAAATTATTTGCAAACTTTTTAATGATGCATATGTGCAATTTCCTTATCAAAAAGTTTATTAAAATTGCACGCAGTGTTATGATTACTACATCCCCCCGCCCCATGATAACGTATAAAAAATGAACAAAGCATTCAAGTCAAGGCATTCTAATATTCCTTTGCTTATTGTTCCCATAGTTACACTTACAACTGTACATATGAGAAAGAAATAGCAAGGAATTTAAGGACGTTCAAAATTTATAAGAATTAAGCCCTTTCCTTTAGTTAATTATTTTCTGTCTGGTATAGCAATGAAAATAAGGCGTCATATTAGAAGAAGCTTTAAAGAACACCCACGAAAACAGATAAAAATTCGACCATCGGGCTTTAATTCCTATTGCATTTATATATAAAAAATGAGCACCGTATTTCCTCACGTATTCGCGCCCCTAGATTTTGAAAATTTTAAAAATGTTCGCATAATTTCCCCTTTCGCCTATTGTACATAATTTTTTCTCTCTTATGCCTAGTTTATTGGTAAATTGTGTATAGATACACTTGATTATTTTTATTTTTTCCAAGTATATTAAAATTTGTATTTGCGTTGTTGTATTAGCATTGCATCAATTTACTTCCCTTTGCATTAATTATTTGAAACGTATTTTGTGCACATTCTTCGTTAAGCTACCCGGACAAGACAGGTGATCTCACATTTAAGAAACTTTTCAAACATATGATTTCGCCGTACTTCTGTTATTTACATTTCGACTCATTGTAGCTTTGTCAACTGGTGAAATATTCCATCTTCCGAAATTTAAATCTTTTGTTCGCTCCAGGACTTAGAAGAGACGTTATAATTATTTTATTTATCCCTGAGAATGTAAGTTTCTGAGTTTATTCACGGCTACGTTTGATTTGTTATGTTCTTATTGTACTCGCATAAATTTCCCCTTTCTATTTTCGAACGATAAAATTAGGTTTAAAAAAAAGGGGAAGAAACATGTGAGATATTAAGGTTAGTTATTTTTTTTAAGGTAAATCTGTAATTTTCTTTTAGCGCGAAAGTCAATTTTATTAACACTACCTAGAAAAAGCAAATTCTTTCTAGGTCAGGGCCGATGCCAGTGCCGGTTGGGACGGCAAAAAATTATCATTTCAGCACATATAGGTGAATACCCGAGCCGGTTGGAGACAGTATTTATAAATGCTGGAGTAATTGCACCAGGTAAAAAATTTCCTAGCGCCGGTCCTGTTGTAAGTAAAAGAAATTAATGCATTAAAGTAAGCTCTTTTTTTCTCTTTAAGTATAATAATGTTCTATTTTTTCTCACTTAATCTTTACTTATAAGTTTCATTCTTTTCATGTAAAAGTATTAGATCAACCAATAAAAACTAATTTGATTTACGAATCCTTCTACCTAGATTCCAAGCGTCAGATTTGTCACACTATGATTAATCCAAGCAAAGACTCTTTATTATTTCTTAGATTACATACTTAAATACTCAGGTTTCTAAGAAAGAACAATTTGAAAGTTATTTATAAATAACATTTTATGTTAAAAGTAATCATTATATATCTTATTCAAAGAAATAGTTAGGATACAATAAGATAAATTTGTTCTGCTTGTAATAGTTTGCTTCAACTCGAAATATTCGATCAATAACAAATTTAGAGAAGAGCTCTTTAATTTAATTTCTGAAGAGCAACATACCGCCTCTTTTAAAAGAAAGAAAAAAGTGAGAGTGAGAAGAAAGAGAAAAAATCTGATGTGTACACCACATGACTTCCTTGTACGGAATATTAAATTATACGCATTTTTTCTTGCATTTCATTTAAACTTATTGGACTGAATTAAATCTACTTCGCCGACAGCGCATAAACCACAATAGAATAAATGCATTCTTTAAAATTCACACTAGTATTTGTATACCATAGCGACACTCTGGCGCTAGATTCACTTAACAGTATTATATTTCGTTCATATTGTAACTCATAATGCACAAAATTTATATCATTTAAAGAATAGAATTATCTAATCGTTGCCACGTGTTCTATTCAAATACCATAATAAATAATAAAGCTAGAATGATGTATAAAAGAAATTAAGCAAACAAAACAAAAAAGAAACAGTTTTTCACAGACGATTGAGTATTTCTCATTCAATTAATTCAGTTCTCACTTCGCGAGAAGGCAAAAATACATAAAAACTCAAAATATCTATATTAAAAATTACGAGTAAATCTTAAACACTTATTTCCTCGAAAAAATTCCAGAAAGGATTAAGCAGGATTTAATTGGCAATAATAAATGAAGGCGTTATCTTTGTTGTTGCGAAGCTAAGTTTCTCTACATTGGCAACAAATCCACTAGTCTGCTATTTCAAATGTAAACAACCAATGGCCGCCATAAAAAAAAAAAAAAAAAAGCTTAGCGGCACTTAAACAACTTTAAAATTGTTGATAATTCTAAAAATATTACCTACAGATTTACTAAAGGCATAAAAACCTTAACCGGAAGATAAAAACAACATAATTCAATCATTTTTAAAACAAAAAATGTACAATTTACAAACATATAAGAGTAAAGAAACTGAGATTATAGAGTGGATATATAAATAAATATATTTGTATACGTTTGGTGCGGCCGATTGCAACCAAAATACGAGGTGCACATCTACATGTTATAGCAGTCCTATATACAAAATTTCAACGTTCTGAGGCTACTCGTTTTTGAGTTATGCGAGATACGTACGTACATACGTTCGTACAGACGCCACGAAAAATTCTCTTCAGAATTAATTTTAAAGCAGTTTTATAATTTTTTTGGAGGAAACGAATCTTTTATTCTGTTCTTACTTACAGATATCACGCAAAAACATCGTTAAATTGCATTCGATAGCGGTCAAAATGGATATTTTCGTTGAAATATGCTGCCTGAAACTTTTCGCGATTACAATACTTCCTTTTTACTTCGTACAAGGAAGTAAAAAAGAAAATGATAAATTATTTAACTATCTTTTATTGCCAATGTTACTTTCGTAAGTTTTAATTTATTTTCGCAGTGTCTATAACAAGCCTAATCAAATGTGATAGCTTAAAAAGATTTAGGTCTTTCTACACATATAATAATCCAGTCTTAAATTTCCTTCTAGTACTTACTAGGAAAGAAATACTAAGTAGAGTAATGAGGACTTAAACACGCAGTGGGAAATTCAATTCTAGGCATCTAAAAAATTATCGGAAAGTCACGCCAGAGGAAAATTGAACTGTTTTGATAGCCTAATAATTACGAACTGTGACCTAATCTAAAATAAAGCTAAAGTGTTTGTAAGCAGCCAGATGCTCTGGAATTGTATGTTCTGTTTTTACAGCAAGCATCAACAGAAACTTGTTACAAATAAAACTTGAACACGAATGAACAGACACCCAGAAATTCAGAGCTTAGAGGCATATTCACAACTGATGATCAGAAGACAGTGATGGATTTACAAACTGAATTATAAGTTACGATGAGAAATGGATTCTTTATGATAATAGTGTAACGATCTGGATAATTATTATACATTGATGAAAGGTCCAAAACTTTTAAGTCATGCTAACAGTATGAATTGTTTGCAAATTATATACTGCTCTTATTTTCCACTTACACAGTAATTATTATTGAAATAAATTATCAGCAAATCATTCAGCAAAAGCTAACAAAATGACCACACTGGATGTCGCAGACCCTGCTCATCGCTGGCTATAGTGATAAAATTAACAGAAATCAGAGTGATCATTGTAGTGCTTATTTGATGCTTTCTGACCCAGAGGCTGTTCGCACATTTTTTAGACGATTTTGCTTTGTTATAAAAAATTGTCTGCTAGGTAGTTTTTTAACTGCAACTATATTTTTGAAAGTATAAATTATGGTTTGTTACTTGACAGTTGTGTTTTCAAGAAAAATGACCTTTTAAAGAAGCAATGGATGAAAGGCTATGTTTGTGCTCTTAACTGTAAGCAAAGTGCTGATTATTAATGCTGATTTGGATCTTAAAAAGGCCAAAAAAAACATGATGTGCATCGTGTTTCTCCGCGACACATCGTTAAATGCAAAACGCATTACAGAGTTCTTTACGAGAAACATTTATCTGGATAAAAATGGAGAAACGTTGGCACAGGAGATGAATCTTAAGTATATTTAAATAACCGCAATAAAAAGAGATCCATTTATTATCATCAAAGGGGGAAAATGAATCATAAAACATGGTTCAAAGAATCTAACGAAACGTTTTCAAAGGAATTTATGATTGTTGCTGGTTTTTCATAAAACGGCAAATTAAAAATAAAAAATAAGTAGAGAAAGTGTAGAAAAATGTTAAGATCATGTATTATCAGGAATATATTTTATACCCACTTTTCAAATATAAAATAACTTCTCTTTAACCTCAGTGCCATCAGTCGGTAGAACTGCATCAAGACAAAGCCAGCAGCCACACTTCAAAATCCATTGTTAATTTCCTGAAAAAAAACTGAAACAATATATGGGCATTAAGGGAATACCTTTCAATTACATACCTACGAAATCTCCCGATGTGTCATTCACGGATTTTTGCGCTTTAGGACTTTAAAAAATGGATTATACAAACGTCGACCTGTAACTCTCCTTGCACTTTGGAAAGCTATTCAAGAGGAATGCGATAAAATAAGCCTGGAAATTACGGTGTAGGAAGATAGTGAAGAATATGGGTTATCAAATAGAACATTAAAAACACAAAAAGTTTTTAAAAAATGTGGGAACAGTCTTTGTAGATGGGATATTTTCTTTTCTTCATTCAATAGTTTACTTGTTCTACAATTTTTAGCGTATTCCCTCCCTCTAAAATAATCAAGCTTAAAATAAAGTAGTATATAAAACACGAAATCGATCTCTTCCTTTCATTCATTATGTGTTTCGATGATGCACTAAATATATCTCTAAAATTGCAAGATGTTCCTTTGAACTAGTCTCCCAAACAGTACGCCATAAATTGCAGCACACTTCATACATAAATTTATCACATTGTCTATAACGAACCATACTGTAGGAAAAAATATTTCCACGTTTCCTAAAAATGATAAAAATATCCTCACTTGCATCCAGACACGGCCTTTATTGCCATTTATTATTATCGGCAACATGCGCTTATCAGAAATTCAGAATCCTTTAGTAATCTTGCTTTTTAAGTCTTCCAAAGAGGCGAGGCTTATTTTCAAAAACACATCATTTCAGACGATATATATTAAAATTAATCATCCTTAGCTGACAATAAGTCATGATGAATATAACTTTTAGGCCATTCTTTAGGCTCAAGATTATTTGAAAATAAAACATAACATTTCTGTGTAGAGTGGGGACAAAAAGAAAAGTGTTCTTCGAGAAACTACCAAGTGAAACAGCTTTGCTTCAAAATTACACTAGTTAAGTATATTCACGTTGAAGAATTTTTAATATAGCAAAGAAAATGTAACATAATAGCACATTATTTAGTTTTTATAACAGTTGTTTCTTAAATGTCATTTTAAGAGAGAAATTAAGAAAGAAAGAATGAAAAATTATTTAATTATTTAGATACGAAGTAACACTGTAAGATTGTGCTTTTACATTTTATGGATATGAAACTCTAGCTATGTAATAAGCGCAATATTATACCAGTTTTGGTCAAAAGCACCTATTACGCTACTAGAATTAAGGTGAAGAAATGTTTAAAAACAAGTTTTGGAAAATGAAAACGGTCGCTAGTTGTAGTCTGGCAGCGTCATTGAAAATTTTTACCCATAGTACTTTCTTAGAGAAAAACGATTATTCTACAGGTACATAATTCAATACAATATTAAAATCACGATCACGTTTGAAACATTTATTTCCTCATTAAACTTAAGTGCTTTTAATGCACCTTGATCAGAGCCTCAGACTAAGATCTGCATTTTAAGATACAAGCTCTTCAGCATCGAACTGAATAGCACGGAACGCCAGAGGTTAAAAAAATTTCCCAGGCTCTGAGAACTTCATTAGTATCTGTTGATTCATCTTAATGCATCTAACCAAGGCGTAAAAAATAGTTATCTCGTTAAAACATGCATTATCGCAAATCATGTCATCAATTCTTGGCTTATTATGATAATACACTGGTATCAGAATACTTTTTTAGAGTAGGAAGACGAGATCACAAACCTAGTAATTGCTACTTTGAATGTTAAAAGCAGAAGATGCTATGTAGATGCTATGTATCCGTACTTTTTTTGTGATTTCGGATGTTGTAATGAGAGATATGTTTCATGTTTTCCTTTCAAATGAGTATTCATATATTATGATTATGAATGCACTGAAGATAGTAAGTGAAATGCTAATAAAATAGATATAATTTACTCCAGATGTTCTTAGTTAAACAGTGAGGTCATTTGGAACGAACAGAACCTGAAAGAGTCCATAAAAATTGATCAGTGATGGCCGTCCTACATTTTCGATTACAGTAAGGACTATATGAAATTATACTGAAGAGTATCTTCAGACTACATTTTCAAGATTCCTGGTTTGGTTTTTGTATTACTTGTGAACAGGATGAGTAGATTGAAATTTTGATATAAATCCAAATATTATTGTTAATTATCAAGGCAGAATCCAGAAGATTAAATTTTCTTATCAAATGGAAATCTAGATTACTATTATCATTTCCACTGAAAAGAGAGCTGATAGAATAATTGTCTACCATAAGAAATTGGACGATTGCCAAAAATGAGTTATGGTTTCATGGAAGGATTTTTCAGAGAAGTCCATTTCTTTTTTTTTTTTTTATTTTATTTTACACGTGAAGAAAGCGCTGGCCTGTTGGCATGGTGGTAGGAGAGCCGGCTGCCTCAGCTTTGAGTCTAGATTCGCATGTTCGGCGCATTAGGGCACTTAAAATATCGAAGGCGAATGGCCTCTCGAGAGTTTAGTGGAAAGAGAGAGGAGTGGGAAACGTTTAGATACATCCCAGAGATTAACCTTTAAAAGTGGACAAATTCGCATTATCACCCACAAGTTGCCGAAGGCCTAAGTCAGCAACAGGTATAAACCCTGACTCTTACTTTACGATAAAATTTGTGGTCTTGATTTGATATCACAGTCAGGCAAGTGAGATAAATCATAGCAACAACATCAGAAAAGTTGTGACACTCTAAGCAGCCAGTTAATGTAGTAGTTAGTATCTCAACTTGGAATCAACTACCAATAAGTAACACATTGAACTAAGTAAATCTGAGGCAAAATTGTTATCGGAGGTAAATTTTAATTACTTCCCAAAAGGCAGAGTGAGGTTTATTACAACTGTATGTTGTATGAACAATTGTTGTGTGAAAGAATTTACACAATAACATAATGCCACCACGTCTGATGGAAAATTAAGACTATTCCATTTCTTGCCTTTATTTTGATTGAGATTAAAAGGCAGACACTTTGAACGCGACAGCAAATTTATTTTGTTATTATAACTGTTATACAAAATTCTTATAGAAAAGATATTCTTATACACGTTCGAACTGCAAGAGCACTTTGTTTGGAGATAAAAATGCTTTCATATGTAACTGTAATAAATATCTTTGAATGGGTATTATAAAAAAATGTCATTTTCATGTACGTAATTTTAGGCAATAAAAGATCCAAAATATAGCACCTAAATTTTAAATAAGTCAAACTAACAAAAAAGCCAGATTTTTTAAATTGGGATTCAGAATATCGATAAATATCAATGTGGCAATTCTATTTGAGCAAGAAATCAGAAATATTTCACGCGGTTGATAACTACTAAAGGACGTGTTTCGAAATTTATTCAGTGGACAGAAATTAAGATATTAATACGATGAAATAGTAAAAAAAGATATATATCTAACATCTAATTATCTGTAATTAAATCAGAAATTAATAAAATATGTGAACAACAAAGACTCAGTTAATAGATTTTCTATTTATGGCACTTCATTTCACCTTACATACCAAGAAATGTATTTTATACTAGAAACTGTTGTTATTAACATCAGCAATAATAATAATAACTGTATTATCATTAATATATTGCACAGTGTATTTATAATATGTTGACCGTAATGCTTCAAAAGAGTAACACCTCTGAGGACAACAGCACCAATTGTTACCAGTTAATTATTATACCATTCTTTTGATTATACATTTTTAAAATTAATAAAAAATCTGAAAGCTTTCAGATTTTGTATTAAGCTCAAAGGGACATTTTGTGTGTTACCTTTATTAAATATCATGCTCTTCGCACTTAAGCCATAGAATTCAATTCAATAGCAATATCGCAAAATAATTTTAAAAGAGCATATCTTAAGAATTTCCTAACAAATGCCAAATTTGGGCTTTCAGATGCCCATATTCAAATGGAGGACTACGTAATTCAGAATTTGATGTCTCTAGGTACCGTTCTTTTTTCACAGTGCGAAAACCATACATACATTCATGCAGATTCTTCATTATTTAATTTCATTAAATATAATGTAGGGCTCTAATATTTGTTGGCAACAATTTGAAATATGAAACACCTTTCGTAGTGAACCAGCGGAAACTGCCCAACTAAACTTAACGTTCCTTCTGGTCAAATTACCCCTTTCGGCTAATTATCGATAACAATTAATACAGTACTCAACATACAAATAATGTACTTACGTATAATAGACTATTTCTATAGTTGAAAATGAGCTTATAACTACAGTCTAAGGTTTAAAACTTAGCGTATAAATATCACAGTGCATAATAGGGAAATGAGGGATATACGTAAACGTTCATTCTTGACACGTGATAACGTTTTAAAAAGTATTTTTGATCACTTTGACAACTACCATGTAAAATGTTTCGTATGTAACCACTACCACTGTAGAGCATTTCGCAGTTAGTGTCCTTTCATCATAAATGAATGCCGACTATAATCGGTTTTTAACATTTATGTGTAACAACCCGTAAAACGGATTCAAATTGTCAAATTTCACGTTCACATACACCTACATGTTAATTTTGCACCATTTAATGGTAACTTTCTATTGACTATCCGTCAGGGACCTTGGACAGTCCGATTAGACAGAATGAATTCACCAAAAAAATTAGAATAAAAAAAGAATAAATTAAGAATAAAAAATACAGAAAATGGTGTGGCGGGGAGGGAATATAATTTAAGTAAAGCAAATACAATTATAATGTAATATACAGAACGTATTGGGTAATAATATAGGTTTTGCTTTTATCCCCGTATTTAAATTTAAAAGCTGAAACATCGTTTCAGAGAGTACAGTGTTGTGGCGTCAAATGAAAATTTGCAAAAAAATGTCCTTCTAGAAATATTTCTGTAAGTTTTGTAACCGCGGAATATCATATTCCTTATAAATAATTTACCAGCCATTCTGTACAACATTTTTGTACATCCAACATGAAACTTCAAGAGGAAATTTCCTCCGTGTTCAACAAGAGGGGGAGGGGAGGGAATATCTGAAAGATTGAAAAGATTGAAAAAGATTGAACTAAAGCTATATCATAATATCTGATTGCTTATCGTGTTGTCGTTAGGGAATTAGAATTTATTTTGAATATTACAATTTTACCGCATATAATAATAAGCTAAGCTTGGGAGGTATGATATGACCAATTTTTAATTATAATTTAGATTTTCATCCGTATTATGCAATGGTCAACGCTAAAAATACATTTTCATTATCAACTGCGTGCATATGACGGAAATGGAGGGAAAAAAGAGAATTTATAACTTAAATATATAAAATTACATATCTAGTTGATAGTGAAATTTAACACATTTTTACCGTTTGAGAAATTATTATAGAGTTTGGATGTATCAAACAAATATGAAAGTAACGTATATTACGAAAGATTTTTTAAATATTTATTCATTTAAAAAGATAAAAATATGCCTTCATTTGAAACAAAATCTACATTTTTTTCTGACAAGTTGGACGGGGAAACCTTTAAATTTAAATAATTTTAAATTATTTAAAATCAGGTTTAAATAATATCATTGCAAAGAGAAAATTTTTTATGCCAAAAACGAAAAACAACTTGGAACAAAACACCAGCAGGAATTTGAGTGTGCTTGGAAATGTAGCAAGTACTTGTACTATAAACATCACATGTAAAATTTGACTTTTTTTTAAGATATGATACAGCGTTTTACATATTTAAAACATTATTATTTATAGAGTCATTAGGTTTTTTTGAAGTAGGAGACATGAAAAATTAGCAATGCCTTCGCCGGGACTCGAATCTGTACCTCTCGAGTACGCGCCGAATGTACTACACAATAAAAGCATGCTGGAAGGAGAGAGGGAAAAAAAAAACCTTACATATTCCCCCTTTTAAAGGGCCACTGGGAATGAGGGACCCAGTCGCCAAATCCTGGGGGGAGGCAAATTATCATCCACCAGTTTTTAGTTTGGACGCTACTTGTAGAGACGTTTTAGCATTTTTCGTCAGGAAATTGAAGAAATCCGCAGTGCCTCGCCGGGATTCGAACCCCGGACCTCCCAAATACGCACCGAGTGTGCTACCGTTACACCACAAAGGCATGCTGGAAGGCGGGTGAAAATACCTTATATATTTTTAAAGTTATTGAAAAAAAGAAATCGAAGTAGACACGAGTATCTCAAAATCTTTTCGATAAGCTGTATATTACGTTAAACGTTTGAAAACACAGCTGTCATTAAAGCTCCATATGGCAAAAATCTACCACTAAATTTTTAAAAATTTTCATTAAGAATCATTGCAGAATAATTTGGTCGCATATAAAGAGGTTTCAGTTTACACAATGCATAAAACAGCATTTAAGAACGTTACTGATTATAACCACAGATACATAAGATAAAAACAGGAAAGCGAAAAATAATAATAAGAAACAATAAAGAGGAATACTAAAGAATTCTGAATGGCTATTGCCCCTCCTCCTCCTGTCATTCCAAACAAAGTAGAGATTTGTAACATTAGCTGGGGTCGATGGAGTTCACAATCGGAGCGCTGTTCCCTCGTTAGAACAGAACCAGTCTGGAGACTGATTTTCTGAAGCGGTACATATATTATTAACAGAAGCAGTACCTGTCACTAAAATCTACCGTGTTCTTTTAAAAAGTAAAATGAACATTTTCTTTTCACGAAGTGCATAATTCCTTAAGTGGCATTGACTTCAATGTTATCGCTCGTTTAATGTGTGCTTTCTTAAAAACGTAAGTAAATATTTTGCTCAGCTAGTGAATATAGATTTCAAATCCCCCCCCCCCAAAAAAAAATGCTAACAGGCAGATCACGGAATTTCATTTAAATTTTATGTGCAAATAATCGTGAGCAAATTTAGCATTACTTTTTTCTCTCTAGAGCACATTTTTACATTTATATCAGTTTTGTAAAAGTAAACTTCCTGTTACGCATGGAGTTAAATATTTTTTGCCGCTAGATGTTTCAAATCGTTGTGGAGACATTCGGTTTTGACCAAATTCTTTCTATTAAAATTAAGCGAGATCTACGCGTTAGAATTTTTTCTAGTAAAATACTGAATTAGAAAGAACGGGAGGGGGGAGAAACATGCTTAAAAAAGCATTATCTTTTTAGCATCCTAGACTCAAAATCCAAGAAATAATTTTTGCTCTAATAAAACATTTCTAATGTCAAATTAATAATTAGATTCAAGATAACAATAATATTTAAAATTAGGCGAAACAGTAACCTTACCTTAGTACAGGTTTTGAACAAAGCGCTATCGACTTCAGTCAGACGGAGGGCGATCAGACACAGATCCCTCTTCTTCAGGAGCAAAAAGAAAGATGCAGAATTCTTTTGTCTAATTTTGAGTTCACTAATGTACTTCTCTTACAATTTGAAGTTTTGCTACCAACTGCCATTTCGAGAAATGTCTTTCAGTTTTGACTGCCTGCCTTCTTGAACAATTTTTGGCTTTTTACAGCAAAATTATATATACTCTTCTGCGCTTAACTGATCTCGAAATCAATAGAATTTTGTTCAAAGTCTACACCAATATAAGGTTGCTGTTTAGTCTAACTTTTAGTTTTACATTGCCGTGTTTCGCTTCCGATTTTAATAACACTTAAGCTTAAAATTAAATTTAAAAAACTTTAAGTTCGCAAACATTATTCAGGTTCCTAATTAAATATTTAATGGATATTACTCGTATAAGTGCGTAAAATAACAATGTTTACAAATACTGTGCCTATGACGGTATTTGTAAACAATTAACAAATTTAGTATTGATATTGGAATTTTTTTTAATTCTTTAACAAATAACAAATATACTGAACAAATATTGATCACCGAACAAAAGAAACGTCATTTGTCTATAGAAGAATGAATATTTTCAATACATACTCTGTTTAAATTTAGAAGTATCAAAGAAAATATTTATTCTCAATAGCTGTGAAATTCAGTCCACTTTCTACGACCCGGATTAATGTAAAAATCTGTTTAATGAACATAAAAATGATATCAATGTTGAGGCGCTTTTATTACAAATGCTGTAATATGGATTTTCAGTTTTTATAATTATGAACATTTACAGTGTAAAAATAAAATATATAATACTGTTAAAATGAATTAAGAAAAAAGAAATGTAATATTGCATGATAATAAAACTAGAGAAGCATTACCATGAAGCATAGTTTTGGATTTGTGAAAAAGAAAAGCATATCAACGATTTTACGCACTTTTTTTAATGTTATAATATATTTGGCCCAAATTTCATGTATAAAGATAAATGAATACTGTTACTTGAATAGCAGCTCCAAAGTCGTCTAATTCAGGCTAGTAGAAGAAAATTCTGCAGTATTTTATCTCTTGGATGGTAAAAATAAAAATCATTTTCAACCCCAAAACTGAATTATTGTCTGAAGCGTAAAATAAAATTTAAAAAAATTAAAAAAAAACTCTATACGGCAAAAGTATACATTTTCGACTTATTCATTTACATTAATTTTGGTAATACAAGGGAAAATTTTACCACCTGCATTATTTAAATACATTTTCAATTTTTTTCAATAATACTTAATTACATTAAAAGATGCCAGATTTCTTAGAAGGTGAAGTATTTTTTTTCATATGCTCATTACGTATTCTTCACTTTTATTTATTTTTAAGTTATTCTTCACTTTTTCCTCCTTCTATCCCAGTCTTCTACAAAAGAAAATACTCGTGATTTTTTTCATTTTTAATTAATTAACTATTTCTATTTTTAATATTGGAATATTTGAATTTGCTGCTAGAAAAGCATAACATCTTAGAATCTAAACTATCAGTGTTCCAAGTCTAGATTAATACGTAAGTTGACAGTAATTTTTCCCTTAATTCATTAAAAGCGCGAATATTCTATTGAAGCCACGAAAAATCTTCATTTTACTTTGTATAGCCAAGATTCTGCTGTACTTACATTACGATGCATTGAATTTATTTTTAAATACATATCATGCATACGATCAAAAATCAGACTTGTTTATACATAGCCATAATTTTTGTTACCACAACGCGCATTAGTAAAATGAGAATGCTACGGCATTTGCAGACGATCAAGAGAATCAGAATCTCTGCTACTTAACCTGCTAACATACTGGCCTTTCTCAGCAATCAGCGATTGATCTAAACTCTGACAACAGGAGCAAAAAGGAATAAAAGTAAATATTCTGTTCCCTAAATTTGAATACACTACATACATAATAATTATGCAAAAACATACAGTTATGGAGTACAACTTAATTAGATTTATTATGTTTCAAACATTTATTTATTTTTGTCAGAAGAAAAATAAACAAAAAAGACCACAAACCAAACACAAAATTGAAAAATTACAACTCGAGAAACCCAGGTAAATGTAAGATATACCAAAGTTAATTACAGTAGAAAAGGTGCGGTAGCCTTTAAGGCATGGCCATTTATTCCCCCTCTTACCACTTCTGGAGGCGTGGCAGTACAAGAATGCTAATATGATGTGAACATCCTCCATAATTGCAACTGGGAGATGGTTAGTTTTGGAGATGAAGAGAGACCAGTCAACCCTTTAGGAAAAGAATATGCTTCTGCGGCACGAAGGGTTATGTGCTGTCCAAGATTGCTGCATAGGTTTCCGGGTGCACCACCCTTATAATAGGATTGGACTGGATCCATCTGAAGATCAAAAACATCTAAATTATTCTGTCTGTTTTACTAATGATCTCACACTGCAGCGACTGTAAAAGACAATCCTTGCAGTGTATGGTATCAACACCGGTTCAGTCTACTTGACCAATCTGGTTAGAAGTTTATTTACAAAACGAGGAACTACGGATTAATATAAGTAATGAAATTGATTTTCTTCCCTAAAACAAAGTTTAAGATGACTATTTAATGTAAAAATTTTTAAACGGAACTGCGAATTGTATTGAATTATTAAATTAATAACTCCTCTCTAACTTTACTTTTTGACACATGCAAGCGCTAAGATTAATTACACAATGAAAACTTTTAACACCAACAGGTTGAACTCAAAAATCACCTGAATTTCTACTTTAACTAGAAATTATTTGAGGGATGATAGCAACCTTAAATTTAGAATCCTCTGAATTTCTTCTTTAACTGGAAATTATTTAAAGGTTAATAGCAGCCTGCTCAACAGAAAGGCTTATAGTGATATCACAAAGCACATTGTTAAATTAATAACCTAAAGGAAACAGGCTCCTCTTAAAGGTTGTTAGTTTACCTTTGTTGCACCTCACTAGGACACAATCTATATATGAAATAGAAGAGTGGTACTGTCTGCGCACGGATAGCGGACTCCTTGTTTCTGCGATGGGTAAAAAGGGTTCTTCATTTGCTTTGATTTTTGTGTTTTCCTGGAGAGAGTAAATCTTAGGTACATGCCTTTCTCCCTTGGAATGGACATCAAAATTTACTAGCATGGTTGCTCCAGCAGATGTTTCCTTCTTTGCCGAATAACAATGTAAAGAATACCCAGTTTAGGTTATTTACCTATTAAGTCCTGAAAACGGTTACATTATCAAAGTCGACTCAAAAGACCTATTCTTAAGAAAATATTTTAAAAGACGGTATATTTTTTGTACGTTAAATATATAACAAAAATAAGTTTTTATTTGCTTAATTTAATGAGTATAGAATACAAGATATCGTGATATATCCACCAGAACAAGAGATGTTTTAATATTGCTATCGCAATCATTGAACGAAAGGACACAAAATTTGAAAGACAGACACAAACTTGAAGATTTTTATTTCAGAATCTTTTCACAAAGCATTTTTAATTTTACTACGTAAGCCTCTTACATGATAATTTATTTTCCGAGGCATTGCGTAGCATTTTAAAGCCGTAATTAGACAGGGAAGATAATTTTACAATTCTAAGCATCCCAAATTAAAAATAATCAGATAAATACTTCAAGTATTACAGGTATTACAGGTAATAATCAGGTACTTTTAATCTTTTCCCAATAGTCAGTTTTTCAACGATTAGGTCTTTCGACCACTATTCAGTTAACCTGAATTCATGCATTTGCTCTTTCAATTTACGACCTAAAACAATTTAGAATAAATTTCGAAAAGTTCAATTTGCAAGCCAACATCAATATTTTAGATGTTGGATGTTGTATGATTAAAGTTTCAAAACGTTTACATAAATTATAACAACATTAGAATTTCAGAATTAGTCCTACAGATGTAGAATATTTTAAATATTAATATTTAAAAGGAGCAGTTCAAAATAGTCAAACGATTAAAAAAGCGCTACGATATTGTTACATCGCAAATTAATGACAAAAGAAACTTGTGCACTTACTTAGCAAAAGAAATATTCAGTTATTCAACATAGAGCTATGGGATTCGGTTACTGCGCACAAGGCTAGAAAATTTGCATACATTTCCGTCAAATGACAAAACTGGCTGTGTTGCCAAGAAAAGAAATCAGCAAATCTCTCAAGCAAGATTTTTTTTTCAAAGTGTTTTTTAATGTTTAATTCAATTACGCCCAAAGGGGCTTTTTTTAACGTTTTATGTGTTACCTTTATTTATTAAATATCATATTCTTCGCATTTAAACCCTAAAATTCAATTCAACAACAGTATCACAAAATATGTAAAAAGAGGATATCTTTAGTATTTCCGATACACAGTCTCGCGCGTTGGAGATTAAATTTGTCCCCCCCCCGTACAGTATTGCCATTGCTCGCTTTGAAATCGTTGAGTTTCTTAATCAAAAACTCATAAATGCTTTACAAAATATGAAAAGGATAATAAAACAAATTTCAAATTTGGGCTTCCAGATGCCTATATTCGGGTGGAGACGTAAGTTATTGAAAATTTGATGACTCTAGGTACCAATCCCAATGCGAGAAACACACATACATTAATGCAGATTCTTCATTATTTAATTTCTTTAAATATAACACGTGGCTCTAATATTTGGTGGAAACAGTTTAAAAAGGTGATTCGCCGTTTATAGTGAATCAATGCAAAATGCCAAAACGAAATTAATAGCCCTTCTGGGCAGACTGCCCCTTTGGGGTAAAAACAGAAAACGTTCTTCGTGGTTTTCGCTTTTCGGAAGCTGACAGAGTTACATAAACGTCTATACTCCCTTATATTTTCACCTTTCACCCTAAAATAATTTATATTCAACAGATTATGGAAAGAAATTCTTGCACATAAAAGTACAGAAGATGGAGCTATTATTTGTGCTTAAAACTACTCTGTAATTTCTCCATACAACAAAATCTCTTACTAATCCCATTTTCAACAAAAAATGCATCTAACTGCTAGAATGTTAAATATAAAACTTGTCTAAACCTTAAAGAAAGTACATCACGTGCAACCTTTGAACACCACGTGCGCAAAATTCCCTGAAATTTATTTTCGCTTGCCTGTTCTGAACCAGTTTGACTTATTTTTTACAGGTAAGTAAGGGCCAAGCGTAGCAACAAATATGGACTTAAGAAAATGGTCTCCGAAATTTATGAAGTCAAAAGGTTCGAGTGCTTGATTGCTGTTGCACTTCATGTCCCGTAAATTTACTCGACGAACCACATTAAGTGAGGACTATTTTAAGATGCAATTGACGTTGCGTCCCATACTGCGTCATAACTGTTGTGCGAACCAGACGAATTTCCAGAGAAAAAATACGTTTCCTAGACTTGCTTTATGCTTCCTTTTATTGCTTATGTTCCGCGACAAAGATTCCTCTTTGCAAAGCACGTATATGAAGGAAAGAAAGTAAAATCATGCAGTTAACAGTAGCATTGACGTATTTATCTTACTTTAACGGGAGTTTTATCTTTACTTTCAGCAGCTGCATATAATTTAACAGAGTAATATTAATTTTTTTCTTATATTCTTCATTTCATAAAAAATCGTTTTATATCTTTAATAAATATATTTCTTTAGCATTTAGAAGTAAGCACATTACATTTTCTTGTACACTGAAATTTTTCCTCTGCTTCTGCAAGTGATTCATAATTCTTTGACAGAACTTTCTTACCTACAAACAAGCTAAAATACAAGTTTCCTGTTATTGATTCAAACACAAAAAGCATTCGAATAACATACGCAACAAGAATTACTGTAAGAATCTTATACCATTTACGTGCAAGAGCACTACTCTAAAACTTTAATGTGACGTTGAGCATACGTTTATAATAAGATGTAAGACGTGAAACAACTAGTAATTCTTCTTATGAACTGTAACTAACATTCAAATAGTAACTAACTAACAATACAATTTTATAGTAATGTGTAATAGTCAAACAGTAACTAAATATATTTTTAATATGGTATTTAATAAATTTAACGAAACGGAATTATTACTTAGAATTAAAAAATTTCAAGTAATATAAGAAAAATATTTAACATGAATAATTTTTTATTTTGAATTTAGCTTATAATCTTAAATAACATTTTACACATGCCGGCTACGTTGATGACAAATGACAAATTATAAAATTTGTAAAGAGGAATGTTACGTGTAAAGTCGATGATAAATTTCAAATTCCAAAAAAATAATAGAAATAACATTAAAAAATCTAGTGTTATCTAGCCTTTACGGCAGAATTTTTTTAATCCAATAGTAAAAAGTAAAATTTTGAGTCTGCGGAAGCTGAACTCCTCTTGACAGTTATAACTGGGTACCACAGAAATTGTAATCTGAGGCTTTCTAGCCTCTCTTTGACTGCAACCTACTTTTCAAGAGAATTTTTATTATCAAACTGACAGATTTTTTTTGTACTTCAGGTCAAGCGATGACATTAATAGTAAATGTCCTTACTTTATCCGACATATGGCCGGCATCCCAAGCCATCGGAACCCCATGACTTGGGAGTCTCTCAACCATCAAACTTCTGAGACATTTATTAAAAAAATGAATTTTGACAAAACAATGATTCAAACAGTTCTTACCCGGATTTGATACCGAATGTTACGAATTACATTTTACAAAATCATCCACGAAGATAGCCATACCTAAGCCGGATAGGTACAGAATTTTATGCCATAATTTAAATTATACTGATTCCACTGGTGCTTACATTTTACGAAGGAAAAATCATAAAAATGTAGGTATGACAAGATGGCTCAGTCACAGCAAATCAAATATTAAAACGTAATGGTCATTTTCAATCAGTCTTCAGTTTTTAAAAAAATTGTGAGATTTACACTAACGTTTTCAAACAGATTTCTCCAGGAACTATTTTTTGAATAAATCAGCGAATTTGATTAAGCCAATCTTGAAGATCTAAAATTATGATAAGAGTATTTATAAAATTTTGCAATACTCCGATGAGCCATTTTTGACTGGGTTACATAATGCAGTTGTTACATAAATGATCGAATTTTGAAGAAGTCAGATATATCGATTCAAAAACTGGAATATTTATTATTATGCTTTGACCTCCTGAAGTATATTATTAAGGAAAATAACTAAAAGATTATAGCTCAGAGCAAAATCAGTATTACTTTCAATACTTTGTATAAATAATTAATTATGCAATGAACAGCGGCAAATTTAACTTGAGTCTATTGTATGATGAAAAAGTTTAGAGAGTACAAGGAAATAAATAGGGTCAAATTGAACACTTAAATATCTTCAGTCAAAACAATATGCGGATATAAATAACAATAGAGGCTCTTTCAAAAAGCTGAAATTTAACACACTAGACACATGGATAATCAGAAACGTAACAGCACGGGTGAATAACTTCTGCACAGGGTTAAGAGTCATTGCAATCTACTTTCCAATTGGTATGCTGCATGTGGTGGCTCTTTCGAACCCGATTTGTCATCCAGGGCCCGACAGGACTGGTAAATCCTCTCCCTTTCAGATCAAGAACACAGCAACTATTACGCATTTAACGACGCCTAATGCAGAATGTAAGAACTAACCGATCCCATGGCTGCAATATGAAGCTAGCAAGCTAAAGGTCGTGGCCAATCAAGCAAGTCAATCGTCTACATAATTGCCAGGATGTTCGACACGCCTCTTGTTTTTTTAATTTAAACGCTAAATTGATGGGTAGGTGTTCTATAAACGTATTTTTTTGCTAATGTGTATGGGCACTAAATTACGCTTGATATATATGAAAACGAAAGATTTCTAACGTATTTTTATTGGATTCATTATTTTGTTGAGTTACAAATAGAAAGAAAGATCAAAAGTACCGCCATATTTTTATGCTCCTCTGTAAATCGAGATCAAGATTTTTGATATGATATAACAGTAATTCACTCTTTTAGCAGTTTATTTTAGTAGTTTATGTTATGTAGGGTGATCTAAAAGCCGTTATTTTTAAAACAAAAATCATAAAAATCGATTAATTATCGTAGAAGGATGTGGTATATACCAAAGTTTATTACCTTGATTCAGATCTTTTTCGAGAAAACACAAAATTGGAATTTCATCAATAGATAGACGCTGGATCGTAAGATACATAGGTATGCAAATAAGATTAGCTTCAAAAAAACTTTCTACTCGAAAAACTAATGGCGTTGCTAGGTACGGAGCAGCGGACTTTCCGGAGAGGCATTTTTGGGGGAGGCTGCATTTTATATATTACACGTAAAATTTTATATGTGTGAGTCTATGAATCATCGCAGCAGAAAGAACTCAATTTTTTGGACTGTAGCAAAGCTCATTGCAGTTAACTGCCTATGGGAGGGATGCCTTCGTGGAAGACTTAAATTTTCTGCCAAAAGAACTCTCATGCAGCCAACCAGTTCCATGCTATCCATCGAGACTTTCGAATGAAAAACTTGAATATCAATAAAATTATCATCACAGTGTTATAAATAGGGAACTTGATTGAAAGAGAAATACTTCAGTGTTTTATTTGCGTGGGAAGAAGGACGACAGTTCTCCAGAAAGCACAAAATAGCACGTCTAATGAAACAAAAGAAGCTACAAAATAGCACGTTTAATGAAACAAAATTTAATATCGTCGACGGTTCTGTTAACAGAAAAACCAGCAAAAAAGCACTGCAGAATGTTGAAAAAGTTTTATTTTACAGATAAACACACAGCTTTTATTTACTTCATTAAATGTCATTTTGATATTTATAAATTTTTAGTGTGCATACAGAAGGGCGACAGACGGATCACTCTGGGAGGGAGGTAAAAGCTCTAGTAATGCACACTGCATAAAACTTCCAAATTTTTGTTCACAGATATTAATGCACAAGTTGAGTTTCGTTGATAAGGCAAAATTTGAGTATTTGAGGATGGAAATATAGCTCAAACTGGTTTAATTAATTTCGTGAAGTGTCGCACGAGCAGCGAGTGATGTTAGCACTACACGGGAATTAAGAAGAATTACGACTGCACCAAATTCCTCAAGTGCTGTTGATCTTTCATGGTGTGTTGCAAATACATCCCAGAAGCTGTAACTAAGTGACGTACATAAACATGAAGAATTTGTTACATAACCATTAAAAACGCTAAATGTATGATAAACGTTGAACATTTTTAGGAATGTTGACATACAATTTTGTTTTACAGCAGTGTTATTACTCATAACTGTCGAATATAGGCAAAGAACAATCCTTATTTGTGCACAAAACAGCCATTACACACATTTCGTGTCACTATCTGGTGCAGACTTACTTTTTTTTAAGAGTTTTAAGAGTTATATTTAACAAACAATTACTGGCTACAAAATATGCTCCGTAACAGGATAACGAAACCTGAAAGTATTTCGCAATAGTTAGGAACTTAAAAGCAGTTCTTCTAAGCAGCAATGACGTATGATTCCGGGCGGCTAATTGTCTCGTACGTCCTCTTACAGATTGGTCTGGTTTAATTGTCCGATGTGACGTGAATTACACTTTTAATTCGTGGCATCCAATATTAATGTGAATTTGTTCGTTATGATACACGGGAAAATATTTATGATGCAAAAAATACAAGGTTCTCTTAAATTACATCGAAAAAACTGACAATTCGAGACGTTTGGCAATTCACTTATCGTTCTCAATATGTTACTTCTAATTATCTAAAACTGAATGCGTAATATGACAACGTATAAACTAACTTCAAATCAAAGAGACTTTAAATCAAGGAGAAGGATTTCATGCCGAATAAGCGATTCATTTGGAAATATCAGACAAGTTCCATCTTCCTCAGACGTTTAAAGATCTCTCAATGTACATATTGACAGACTGTGAAGTTCGCTAGAAAATGAAATGTTTGACTGAACATCACAAAGAAAGAGGATTTTGTTTGTAACAATTATCATGGATACAGGAAAAACGTTTCTCGGAATAAGGATAAGAATTTGAATTTATAAAATTTCGACTGCTGGATCAATCGACAAAACTTCGGGAAAGGAAATTTTATTATGTTAGCGCATCAGATAACTGCAATATTTCATTTTCTGCTGAAGAACAAATTCATAGTCTTCTAAGATGCAAGATATAACATATTTAGAGAGCTTTTCAATCTAGAAATAGAGCAACTGCATTGGTACGCGTAAGTGAGAGAATCATCGGGTGTGAAATCGTTCTGTTTTGACTTTGAAGTCAATACTGAACGCTGAAGAACATATTTATTCCTCGCCACGTAATTTATTTAGTTTTAAATTATTATAAACAGCAGAAGAGGAGATATAAAAGTGCTCCAATCAACAATTTTCAACAATTTGTTTTATCATAGTTCTCCAATTTTCGCTGTTTCTAAATTAATATTTTCCACATTCCATATTAAAAAAAATTCAAATTCTAGCTTGGGAAAAGAAACTGAGCAATCAGATTTTAGCAAAAGAAGTCACAGTTTTAGCATTCTTCGTTTCCTAGTCAAAACTCTCTGCTTAACTGTAATGCTGTAGAATACGGATATTTTCTACAAATGTTTTTTTAGTCCAGAGGGACTTTGTCCCTGAAGGACTATTGTTTTCGTTTTGCGATTTTGCGTTGGTTCTCTATAAATGTTCGTCTCACTCTTCAAACTGTTGCCACCAAATGTTAGAGTCTTGCATTATATTTTAAGAAATTAAATAATGAAAAATCTGCATAAATATATGTATACTTCTCGCATTGTGATAAAACAACGGGTACATAGAACTACCGAATTTTGAATGACGTAATCCTACTGCGGATATGGGCATGTGGAAGCACAAATTTGAGATTTGGAATTTGTTTTAATATCAATTTCATATTTTGTAAATCTTTAACGAATTTTTGATTAAAGAACTCAAGGATTTCAAAGCGAGCAATGGCAACATTATACAGAAAAATACTTTTATCTCTAGCGCGCGAAACTCTGTATCGGAAATTCTAAAGATATGCTCAATTTAAAACTCTTTTGCGATATTGCTCTTGAACTGAATTTTATGGTTAAGTGCCAAGAACGTGCTATTTAATAAATAAAGGTAACAGACAAAATGTTAAAAAAAAAGCTCCTTTGGACGTAATTTAATATCTGAAACCTTTCAGATTTTTATTTTATTTATTTATTTTTATTATTCCCCCCCCCTCGTTTCAGAACAATGTTCCAGTCACAAAATCGATAAGAATAAAAGAAAAAAAAAATTAGTGCTACGAAATTTAACTGAAATCTTTAGATTAGTTTTGTAAAACTTTTGTAAAATTTGATTCAGTTTCTTATATACTTTATTGGAATATTCGATTCCATGCTCAGAAAGTCTGTTTAGAATTAATCTAGCAAACATAAAAGGTCCAGCACCTAGAGATCGTATCGCTATCGTTAAAGATTTTTGTCTGCAAGCTCCTCTTTTCTCTTTACTAATTTTATCATGCGAAAATAGAGAGTGGGAAATTATGCTAATAATTTAATTTCCGAAGCCCGCTGTTACAGTAATAGCTTAAAAATGAAAAAGGGTTCATGGATAAAGTAACAGTAACTATCACAATACTATTTCTTTGAAAAAGCTGCATACCAGTAAGAATGCAATTAAGTAATATTAACAGTGCAATACCTAATAAGATATTTTCGTTTTTACTTGTAGTTTTTTTCACTTCCGTTACTGTTGTCCACTGATACTTCCTAAAACTTAAATCATTCAGTGCTGTTGAAACTGCTGTCCTTTTTGTCTGTTATAACATGCAAGACGTCGTCATCGTCACCGTTTAGTCGGTCTTAATTCGCAAAATGATTTTCAGAACCATCATGAGTATTAGATACCCCTGCTTTCTTGAAGCTCTCCAATCTAATTGTTTAGAGCTCACGCACCCAAAATCCACAAGGATATGAATTAGTAAGAAGAAAACCACTGCGTGGATGAACCCATTTTAAAATTTAGGAGAGCTTGCTTTTTGAAGACTTGGAGGAAGAGGCAAACCACATACACCAACAGTCAGTCTCTATACTCTCTACTTTAATTTGGTTATTTCCCCTCTCTCCATAAAATAGTAACTGCTTATAACAAGCCTCTCTAAGAAGCGAATAACGCATTTAGAAAACAATTATTAGCTAATAGGAATTAAATGGGAATATGTGAAGTGAAACTCAAATCATTTCTGTCCAAAGCTTTCCTTCTAAACAGTTTGCATTCCTGCTGTTGCTTGCTATCCTCCCAACACATTGCAACATATATGTCTTTTCTTCACATACTATATCTATAATTTAGAAAAGAAGGAAATTGGAGCATACGTATAATAATTATTACATTATATGACGAGTCCAAAGAAAGTGCTCTGCCCCGATGAGCAATAAATGATAACTCTTACTTTTCGTGCACATAATTTTAATTTTAGAACATACAAACAACACTATCTATCAATGACTGATACACATAATTTACTGTCACCAGACCAGATTTATCTCCTTGACGTCTTGTTGTCGATAAGCTCTTCAGGAAATAAGCACCTATCTCTGTGCAACTGCACGACCTGGTTCTGAGGTATTAGAACGGTTCACAACCTTTGATTAAGTACCCATTCCTAAGTCAGTGAAAGTCACAGAAAAACATGATGTGAGTACTTTTACACTCCTTCGCAAAGCCTGCGAATAATCTTCACGGCATTTAAAGCATTCACAGGAGACTCTAAATTTACTTGTAAGATAAAAGATATATAAATCAAAACTCAACTCTAATTTAAGTTTGCAACAGTCCTTTATTTCCTCATTTTAATTTGGGTTTTTCCTTTTCTGTTCTAAATACAGTAACTGCTTACAATAAACCTTTCTTGATTGAGTTATTTCAAAATTAATAGTCGCCATCATGTGACTTAAAGCACTATTAATTAGCCATTCAAAACGAACCTAATTCATTTTGAATTAAGATTCGTCTCGAACACAGCGCACTTCCCTTTTGCTTCTTCTGCGATAAGTTCTGCTAAAGCTTGCTCTCCTGAGAATTTTCTTGTTAAAACATACCAGAATTTATTTAATTCTTCAAAAACAAGCATTATGGTGTTTAATTTATTTACGTTGGCTTATTGAAATGCTTGAACAACTAAAATAAAAAATGATATTAATCCGGCCATCTCTGTGAAGTTCTTCGATTATGCTTTAACATTTATCTTCAACAATGAGATACATTTCGTAAGAGGAAGAGGAGGAATTATCTTTTTTTACCTTTTTTTCTTCATATATACATATATTAGCTATACATACGTCACGTGATCTCTGAGGTCATACACGTTGTTTGTTTATATTAGATGATATAAGTCACAAGATCTCTGATGTCATCGGGATGTATCTCATTACCAATATGCAAACTACATAAAATAATACATTTTCTGTGATAATTAGCATTTTATTCAAACATTTTATAAAATGTAGATACGGTACCGGTTAAAACCCAAGCTTATGTTTAATAAAAGAATATGATAATTTGAAATCATAATAAAACACGTACCCATTAATTCTTACTTATTTTTCAATTCTAAAACATCTGTAATATAATATTTGGAAGGCAAACAGCACATCTTCCCACTTCAGGTACAAATTGTTTAGAACCATCATCAAGGTGAGCATTTTCTTCATTATTTCTTTTGATAAGATTATGCGAAAATTTTCCTCCGTCGTATGTATAACTAAGATTTCTTATCTATTAAATGATGCACAAATGTTAAATATCTATAAGCTCTTTTCCTTCAGATCTGCCAGCTGTATAAAATAGTTACCCAATAATGCTTACTTATTTTATCTCAAAAAAAAGTATTTCTTCCTCAACATATAGCTACCTATGAATACACACTGGTTTATTTCGAAGAAAAGAAAAATATTAGCATTTAGCTTTTTGATTAGAAATTAATGCATATATAACATTTATAAATTGGCTAATCAAAAGCATCAATTACTTAACGTATAGAAACATTGAAAAATCTTGTCTAGAGTCCGGTTCCGGAGAGGAAATTGGTTGGCTACATTAGCATATTGTGGACTTCTTCATATGCACGGAAATATGGACCTATTCTGTCTGAAGATTCTCCACGAAGCATCCTTTTTCTTGGGCGGAAAGCTGTCCTATATTTTTCCATCATTAATTTATAAGGTATTTCTCCCGCCTTCCTAGCGTGCTTTCTTGGTGTAGTGGTTCTGCATGCTGAGAAGATATTCCAGAGGTCCGTGGTTCGATTATCGGCGAAGGCGATTGCTGATTTTTCATCTTTCCTGCTCCAAAAAATAACCTAATGTCTCTACAAATTAATAAACCATTTCTCATCTCATCTTAAATTATGTTGGCGACTTTTTAATATAATGTCTTCTATAGTTTGAGAGAAGAGATTTCTGTACGTAGCTTTCAAGGTGATTCTACTGGTTTGAAGCATACATTTTTAAGCTATTCTTTTGTCACGATATGTTTTGACAACTTTTGCCATAGCATCAATTATAGGACAAAATAACATTTGTGCATAATTTAATATTTCTGTAATAAATTTATTCCCACCGAATTTGCTGCACTTTTTTTAAAATATCAAGTAATGACCAAAGATAATTTTTTCTTCCTTGTACGAAGTAAAAAGGAAGTATTGTAATCGTAAAACATTTCAAGTACCATATTTAAACGAAAATATCTTTTTTGACCACTATCGAATGCAATTCAATGATGTTTTTGCGTGACATATATGTATGTAAGGACAAAATTAAGGACAGTATTTTTTTCAAACAAATTATAAAACTGATTTAAAATGGATTCAGAAGATAATTTTTTAGTGGCGTCTGTATGTACGTATATACGTATGTATCTCGCATAACTCCAAAACGAGTAGCCTCAGAACGTTGAAATTTCGTATATAGGACTGCTATAATATGTAGATGTGCACCTCCTATTTTGGCTGCAATCGGCCGCACCAAAAGTACATAAATATATGTAAATATATATCCACTTTGTTACTCGGCTCAGTGAGCTTAGTTTCTTTATTGTTAAATGTTTGTCAATTGTGCATTTTTAGCTTTAAAATGATTTAATTATGTTGTTCTTATCTTCCGGTTAAGGTTTTTATGCCTTTAGTTAACCTGCATGTTATAGCTGTATAATTATCAACAATTTAAAAGTTGTTTAAGTGCGGCTAAGCCTAGATTTTTTTAAATAGCAGCCATACGTGTTTACACTTGAAATTTAGCAGAATAGTGGATTTTTTGCCAATCTAGAGAAACTAAGCTTCGCAACAACAAAGAAACGTATTCTTTTATTATTCCAAATTAAATTATGCTTAATTCAATGTGTAATTATCATTTAAGTTATTAAATTTCCCCATATATTGACAGATCATAGCGTCCACAACAAATTAAGTCAGTTTCTATGCCTACAGTGTCTTTTTGACGAGTGAGACCAAAAGTAAACTTTCAGTTTTGTTCACCGAAAAATCTGCCTTCTTGCCCGCTGGCCGAATTGCTTGGTTTTTGCGTAGAAACTGCAATTTTAATTGTAAAAAACTTTTTAAATCGTTTTAACTGTATTTGGTGTTTTAAGTTTTTCTATATCTTTCAATTTTTAATATAGATAATTTGAGTTTTTATGTATTTTTGCCTTCTCGCGAAGTGAGAACTGAGTTAATTGAACGAGAAATAATATCTCTAATGAAATTCGAGGAAACAAGTTAAATGAAAGGCAAGAAAAAATGCGTATAATTTAATATTCCATACAAGGAAGTCCTGTGGTATACACATCAGTTATATGGATTAATTAATAATGGATATAACAAAAAAAGTATTTCACTTATATTTATTACATTCTAATATTCAATCAGATAAATAATCACGGAATTTTAAATTGTACTTTCATCTGTTGAAATAAAAATATTTCTTCTAAGAATAGACCGTATTTTGAATATTGATTATTCTTAATGACGTAGTTTAATCAGTAAAAAATATAATAGATATGTGCCTCTAATAATTACGTATAAATGAGTACAACTCTAAGCATATTATTATTATTCGAAACTACAACTCCTAAATTTAATAACAATAATAGTAATAATATAAAAAAGAAAAGGGAAAAAGAAAAAAAAAAGTATCGTACAAGAAATACTCCTATCAGATCTTTATTGCATTAATTCTAAACTGAGAGCTACTCCATTCATCATACTCGCACCTTAGAGCGTTAACACCGACAATTTAGGAATCTGATGATGATTTAAAGCGGCGAAATTATCCTATCAAAGAAACACGCATTCGTATTCTGTTGCGTTTGAACCACGGAATGTCAATGACTACTGCCGAGTCCATGTCTAATTAATGAGTTATTTGATTTTATTATGAGAACGTTGCAGTTTATGTGTGGCCATTGCAAGAAAGGAAATTTCCTGCTTGTGGCTGTTTTAGGAGGAGAAGAGAATAGCTTTTAATTGGTCTACTCTTAAGACATTCTCGTAATAACGTTAATTACAATATCCTTGAAAGGAGCAGTCTTCTGCCGTGTTTATGAAATAAAATAACGGGATTTTGTACCTATGTTAACGTGTGTTAAATTACGTGAGATATTTTCCGCTCAAACGTGGCAGCATTCGACTGAAGCACCATCTTTATTTTGCAACAATTCTGTAGAATGGTTTAAACGCCCCTTTTTCATGACGGTGCGCTGTACAGAATAGATCTATTCCTTGGCTCCTGCAAAAATCTAGATCTTATCTAATTGCATTTACATTTTTGGGGATTGTGTTAAAACATTGATCTTGCAGTTGAGTTCAGGATGATGATAAAACCATGGTTTACAATTTTAAAAATCTAGAATCTTTCTATTTGATGAAAAAAATCAGTATAGAAATAACAGTAAATTTTAATTCTGGATATTCTTTCTTCATTACTCGAGTATGGACAAATACTAAATTTCTCTGATGTACGTTGTAATTAATCTAAGTGGCGCAAATATAAAAATCAGTAATAAAAATATCATCACAGTCATCAGTAATAAAAATATCATCACAGTCCTATTAATTGCATATAGCATGTCAGCGTATACTGCGTAATGTTTATTGCTTCAAAGGGGTTTTATCCCTGAGGGACTTTGTTTTCGTTTTGCAATTTTGCGTCGAATCACTCTGAATGTCCATTTCACTTTTCAAACTGTTGCCACCAAATGTTAGAGTCCTGTATTATATTCGAAGAAATTAAATAATGAAGAATCTGCATAAATGTATGTATGTTTCTCGCATTGTGATAAAACAACGGTACTTAGAGCCATCGAATTTTGAATGACGTAATCCTCCTACGAATACGGGCATGTGGAAGACCAAATTTGAAATTTGTTTTATCATAGATTTCATATTTTGTAAAATTTTAACGAATTTTTGAGTAACAAACTCAAGGATTTCAAAGCGAGTAATGGCAACGTTGTACCAAAAAAAAAAAAAAAAAAAATTATCTCCAGCGCGCGAAACTCTAAATATATGCTCAATTTAAAATTATTTTGCGATATTGCTGTTGAACTGAATTTGATAGTTTAAGTGCGAAGAACATGATATTTAATAAATAAAGGTAACAAGTATTTAAAATTTAAAAAAAAACTGCCCCTTTAGATGTAATTTAAAATCTAGAACCTTTGAGATTCTTTTTTTTTTTACCCTAGCATCAAACTTCCACTGTTTTTCGGACATTCATCTGTTAGTATAATATCGTATTTCATTTGAAGACGACAGATAGATATTGAAAATACCAAGGCCTTACATTTGCTGACGGAAATCTGTATCTTAGATGGATAGGAATTCTGCTGACCAAAAAGTAAGATATAATCGGAACGCGATTACTTCTTACTTCATCTTTAAATTAAATTAATTCATTCTCTAAAATTTGACTATTAAATTAAATTCGACAAAGATTTAGAAAGTAGATGAAAACAGTGAATTTCATACTAATTCTCAAGCTCATCGAAGGATAATGTTTGAATACAATTTTTGACTTGTGGATTTATCCTGAGATAAATACATTCAACAGAGAATTCTACAAACTGAATCTATTGTAGATTTCCTACTTTCTATGTAAAAAAGAAATTAATATGTACAGCATAAAATTAGTAGAAACTATCAGTCAAATAAAATTGAAAGCACAGTAAAATAAACTAGAACTTATTTTTCGTATGTTCTCATATCTGGCTTATTTATAGTATCGGTGTATTCAATAATATCTAAAATGATTAAGAATTTATTGCCGAAGACTACCATAATCACTTCATTAATTTCATTCAAGAACTTGCTTGTCTTCTCAAGCTTCATAGGTAATGCATATGCTATAAAATCTTCAATTTGTACATAAATCTAAAAATGTCACAACTAATTCTAATATATCATTATGATACTTTTCTTCGGTGCTTAAGACCAAAATTAGAAAAATATGTAATAAAAGCTCTTAAGTACAGCGGCAAGTTCTCAGTAGGTTTTGATAAAAATAAATGAAGATTATTACTTTTTCACAGCAAAAATCTCATACTTATTGGATTACTCATTTAATAAATTTTGTTAAATCATGAAAATGTTAATTAACTTCAGAATAATCAGTTAATAAAAGAAATAATAGAACAAAAGCAATAAAAACTGCAGGTTTCAGATTAAGTCCAAAGGGGCCATTTTTTAACAATTTGGGAGTAACCTTTACTTATTAAATATCATGTTCTTTGCACTTAAAACATAAAATTCAGTTCAATAGCAATGTCGCAAAATAATTTTAAAATCAGCATATCTTTAGAATTTCCGATACACAGTTCACGGCCCGCTGGAGATAAAAACGTCCCCCCCCCGTAGAGTGTTGCCATTGCTCCCTTTGAAATCCTTGAGTTTGTTAATAAAGAATTCGTTAACGTTTTACAAAATAGGAAATCGATAATAAAAACAAATTCTAAATTTCAAATTTCGGCTTCCACATGCCCGTATTCGCAATAAGATTCAAAATTCGATTGCTCCATGTACCGCTGTTTTATCACAATGCGAGAAATAGACATACATTTATGCAGATTTTTCATTATTTCATTTCTTAAAATATAATGCAAGACTAACATTTGGTGGCAAGAGTTTGAAAATTGAAATGGACATTTGTAACGATTCAACGCAAAATCGCAAAATGAAAACAATAGTCCTTCAGGGACAAGCCCCTTTGGACTAAAAACAGATTTTAATTCAAATCTATATGCAAGAATTTTAAAAGTTCAATTTCAAAGAACAATATTTTTTTATTTCACTTTGTCCCAGGTAGTCACAGTATAGTTCATTGCGAACTCGGAAAAGGAATAGTAAAGTAGGTGAATTCTATCGATATAGTGTGTTACACAAGAACAGAAAAAACCCTGTAAAAAGGCCAAGGTGTTCTTTCACGGTCGTTGTAGGATGCCATCTATTTGGTCACCTTTCCAAATAGTAGAAAGGAACGTAATGAGCTAGGATTACACAAGTACTCAAAACCAACATTATGCATAATAAATGAATTGTACCAAATAAAATTCGAAAAATTATTTGAAATTTGCGAAAATCTCATATATTTAAGCAATATATTGATATAATTAATTTATTATAGGCATACAATATTTTAATATAAAACGCGTATGTATTTTAAAGAAGCATTATCATTTCTAAGAAAAACGCTTGTGGGGATTTGACGTTTAATGCATGTTAGCTTTTAACGTTTAATGTATGTTAGCGTTTAGCGTTTAATGTATGTTTAACCTCCGATGCTTCCGTAACAAAAATTCGCCGCACAAATGGGATAGTGACTCTAATAGCTACCGTACCGAATTGCCCGGGTTCGAACCCCGAAGAAAGCATAGACGTTTGTAAATGTATAGTGTCTCTGCGGCATTGGGACACTCTAATATATGGGCAGCCGAATGTCTTCTTATGTTGTTTGGTGGTAAGGGAAGAGAGGAGTTAGACCCTCGGAATCACCCCCAGGGATGCTCTCTCTCAAAACCAGGGGGGGGGGGTGGCTGGGCAAAATCGCAGTGTCACCCATATGATGACTAAGGCTCTTGTCAAAGACAGGTGTAATCTTGTACTCCTAGCCACTAGGTCAGACATGTGAGATAAGTCACAACAACAACACAACGTAATAAAAATCATGTCGCGTTGAATTCTATCGTACAAGCGCCGGCCCTGTAAAATAGACAAATGCTGTACCATCTACAAAAAGCCGAATCATAATTATCAAGAAATAAATTGCTTCGTCCAGCAGTTTCTAAACACATGCTTGTCAAAGCACTCTGGCATAATGATAATAACCCTTATGCAATACAAATTTGCTTTTAAAATAAATTGTGTTAGTTAAACGATATATTAACTAATGATTTTATAACCGTAAACTTATTACATGTATTCTCATTAAATATCAACAGATATCGTTTTATATTCTACTGACGTCGGCCAAAAACATTCAGGGTATCGCAAAGTATGCAATTTGATACACGTAACTTGCTTTAGGCAATTCATGAGAAGCCCTAACTTGTACTTGGTGTGAGAAGCGCTCGTTTTTGATTATAGGCAAGATAAGGAACATTTACAAGCCAGGCTTTCTCATTGGGTGACAAAAAATGATCTCCTGGCTTCCGGCGCTGTTGTGATTGACATGCAGTTATTGATCAGACAAGTTCATGAATGAAAATAGACATGTCTCCATAGAGTTGACAAAGTTAAATTTAGCGAGTGATTCTCGCGTTATCAGATGACAATTAAGATGCCTGTAAACGGCCTGGAAATACCTGTAAGGGATTTTACCTTCATTTATTAATTTTCGTACGCCTGGTTCTTTTACACAAGTCAAAAATAAGATAAATAAAATAATAAAAAATCCAATTTAAATTTTTATCACCCGTAAAAGAATCTCCCTCTTCTAGAGCTTAATTAATTTTCTTACATCTGGTTTTGAAACGAGAGAGAAACAGAGTAAATAAAATTTAAAAAAAAATTTGAATGATTCAGATTTTAAATGCTGTAAAAAGGGTTTGTTAAGGTTTTATACACTCTCGCTGAGTTCTCAGTTAGCCATTAGTCTGCTGCTGCACTTACTTATGTTAACCACCCCTTTCTTTGGTCTCTGGCTTTATTATTAAGCCTGGTTTACTTACACCATATACAGTTCAACAGCAAAATCACATAATTTTTTAACGAACATATGTTTAGAATACCCGATGAAGTGCTAAAGAGTTGGCATACATTTTCTTTCTTTCTTTCTTTTTTTATATATATATATATATATAAATACATATATATATATATATGTATGTGTGTGTGTGTGTGTCCAAGTCCAAAGGGGCTTTGTCCCTGAAGGACTATTGTTCTCGTTTTGCGATTTTGCGTTGAATCACTATAAATACCCGTTTCACTTTTCAAACTGTTGCCACCAAATGTTAGAGTGCTGCATTATATTTGAAGAAATTAAGTAATGAAAAATCTGCATAAATGTATGTATGTTTCTCGCATTGTGATAGAACAAACGGTACATAGAGCCATCGAATTTTGAATGACGTAATCCTCCTAGGAATATGGGCATGTGGAAGACCAACATTGATTTGGAATTTATTTTATTATCAATTTCATATTTTGTAAAACTTTAACGAATTTTTGAGTAACAAACTCAATGGTTTAAAAGTGAGCAATGGCAACACTTTACAGGGAAAAAAAACCTTTTTATCTCCAGCGCGCTGAACTGTGTATCGAAAATTCTAAAGATACGCTCATTTTAGAATTATTTTGTGACATTGCTATTGAATTGAATTTTATAGTTTAAGATCAAAGAACACTTTAATAAATTACGGTACACACAAAACGTTAAAAAAACACCCTTCTGGACGTAATTTAAAATCTGAAACCTTTTAGATATTTTATTATTTTTGTCTTTTTTCAGTTTGTTATTTCCAAGTTCAGTTTTCTTAGTAAGACAGCTTGCAAAAGGATTTTTGCCTATTTATTATTAACGTTTTGTGTGTTAAATTTATTAATTAAATACCATTTTCTTCGCACTTCTAGAATTTTCGATAACCCTGGTCTTGAGCTCTGAGGATAAACATATTTTATTCCATACAGATTTGCCACTGCTCGCTTTCAAATGAGTTAATCGAGAGTTCATTAGTTTTACAAAATATGAAATACGTAATAAACAAAAAATATGAAAGGTTTCAGATTTTAACGGCGACCAAAAGTAGTTTTTAAGGTTTTTTACAGTCTCGCTGAGTTCACAGTCTACCAGTCTGTTATGAATTCATTCCTGCTGACCCCCTTTTTTCCCCTTTTAGCTTTATTACAAAGCATTATTTTCTTTGCATTTACGCCATATATTCAACAGCAAAATTACAAACTTTTAAAAGCAGCATAGCAGTATACGTTTCGAATTCTTGATGCAGTGCTAAGCTTTGGCATATTATTTTTTTTTTTTTTTTTCCCCCAGTCAATTTTCAGTTTATTACATCAATGTTCAGTTTTCTTAAACATGGCTTTACAAATTTTTCTGCTAATCTGCAAAATCACAAAATATTTAAAAGCAGCACATTTTTGGAATTTCCAATAGACAGTCTCGCGCACTGGAGATAAAAATGTTTAAAACAAATTCGAAATTCAAAATTCGGGCTTCTAAGTGCCCTACGTTATTCAGAATTATTGTTGGTACCGTTTTTTTTTTCACATTGAGAGAAACCTACATATTCATGCAGATTCTTCATTAATATTTGATGGCAATAATTTGAAAAATGATAAAACGTTTATTGTGATTCAACGCAAAATGCCGTTTCGAGACTAATATCCCATTCGGAACTGACGGCCTTTTCGGACTAAAAGTATAATGTTATTTTATGAAAATATTTACTATTTGAATAAGACAGATCATAAATTAAATGTATTTTTATTATTTAAATCAATCCAGTTCAAAAATAAGAAACGAATATTCTTAATAACTGTATCTATTTTTTCAAATAGTTCAGTTTTTAACCTACAACAGAGAGATTCATACTGAAAAATAAATATCTCACAATTGGAAAAATGGCAACAGACTCGAATGAAAATGCAAACATTTTGATTGCGTCTAATCACTAACGATTTATTGTGATTTATTGTGTAATCCTATTTGGAGGCTAACAGCCCTACCTTTATTTTAGAGGTAATACATTTGTAGTATCTCTAGCAATAGTTTTTATGATTTTCCAATTTCATAAATTCATAAACATATACACGGAAGCTTAATTAAGCTGTAAATAATGAAAACTGCAAACGGTGAAAAGAAGTAAAAAAGGGGAATGGCATCTATATATTATACTATTCAAACTCGTAATATGTTGAAAAATTTCTACAATGTTATCCAATGTTAGAATTGGATTATTTGGATTATTATAAAGCACTTTAGGGCTATCTGCCTAAACGAAGGGATGTAATAGAGGGGGATTTTTTTAAGAGAAACTGTCTCATATTTATGTTGGGTTTTATGAGGAAAGATGAAAACGTTCATTTAATCAGTTTGTTCGCTGAACATAGTGGTTCGAATCAAATCACCGTTTTCAGGGGTTTACACATATGGGTCACTGGTGGGCTTTCTGTAGTTAGAATATTAATCAAAGTATCCTATATTCACTTTTGCCACATCTTCATATTTACTTCTGCTTACACGTTCATAATCATATGCAACCAAATTTCATCCATAAATATATGAGTTGTAATTAAGAAAAAGATTTAATAGTTTTAAAAGAGATCTGTTGCAGGTACAACCCTACCGTTTCTGGGTTGAGAAATGCGATCATTTCATCACGGATTTGGATTCCACGGAGCTGAGTAGCTTGCTGTACAGTATTTCATGATGCACCTACCAGTCAGTTTATCTCAGTCTTTCAAGTCTCTCAAGTCTTGACTCTTCAAACCTCGTTTACCTCAGAAAAGTGTTTAAGAAGCCATCTTTCCCCTAACTACTAAGTTTAATGCTCTTTGCCGTAATTAAATAATCATCAAACAAATCACTTTTTTCATCACTGCAGTGAAAATATTTTTTGATTAATGTTATATACAAATTATATTAACATATTTTTAACATCCTTACTGTTTTCTGCATATTTGTCCGCTGTGTTTACTCAGTTACAAAAGTAAAATCTTGGTTTATGAAATATATTTGGTTTCATATTTCTAATGTCAAAATTTAGAAGTTCTTTCTTCTTTGTTTCTACTTATGTTTGTGCCCGTAAAGTTTCAGTTTTTCCTTCGTGGAAAGAATACTAAAGTTGAAAAAAAGGACTAAGTCACTCTTTCTGTGGCTCCTCGCCTCCTTTTAATCATACATATTGTTTTCTAGGAAAGCAGTGTCAAACTGTCTGCCCACGGGCGCCGAGGGGCTCTCGAAGTAATTTTATGCTGCCTGCGAATACATTTCCATTAAATTAAATAGCATTACTATGGCAAGAATTAGAGGAAAAAAATTTAAATGGTTTGGAGTCCAGTTTTACGCTATATTCATTACCAAAAACGAACTAACTCTTCATAAAATATACAGTAGAGCTAATTAATTGTAACTGTGATATAAATCTTGAACGTACGCAATATACAGTAGAGCTAATTAATTATAACTGTGATATAACTGTGATATAAATCTTGTTTAAAGATTTTAAGATACATATTTGATTAACTTTTATTAGTACTTTTCAAAAGATACATATCTTAAGTTACAAGTTTTTGCAATAAGAATACACGTTTTGTTTTTGAGTACATTTACTTGAGAACAGTTTTTTTTTTTTTTTGAAGTTGAAAATTAATAAGTCTACAAAAAGAGCCAGACGGCCGATGACTATCTACAATTTGTGATATCACTTTTCAGTAATTTCCCTCTAAGATTACAAACTTCATGAAAATCGAAACTTCATGAGCTAGTGTAACTGAAAAGGTGTAGTAAACAACAACGATATCAACTACAATTTACATACAACTATTATTATTATTATTATTATTATTATTATTATTATTTTTTTTTTTTTTTTTTTTTTTTTTTTGCGTCATAGAAAAGTGTAATAAATAAAAGAAGAAAGAGAATAAATTGTCATTATTTTTTTCTCAAATTTTGTCTTTCTTGTTAAGCTTTCGTATATTTTTTTTTGTTTAATTTAAAAGTATGTTACTTAGTAGTTCAATATATTGCAATTAGTTTATAAGGTACTTCTTCGGCCTTTTTGGCATGCCTTCGTGTTGTAGTGGTCAGCACGCTCGGCGCGAATTCGAGAGGTCCGTGGTTCGAGTCCCAGCGAGGGACTCATTATTCATCACTCCTGCTTCCAAAAATCCTAATGATTCTACAGTGACGCCCGAACTAAATAAGGTAGTAGATGATGATTCTCCACCAACAGGATTTGGCGACTGGGTCCCCTAATCCCCAGCCGCCCTTTAAAAGGAGAAATATATAAGGTATTAAAGTATATAAGGTATTAAAGTATTAAAGTGTATATACTTTCTTAGCATGCCTTAGTGGTGTAGCGATCAACACGCTCGGAGGGTATTCGAGAGGTCCGTGTTCGAGTCCCGGCGAGGGCATTGCTAATTTTTCATGATTCCTGCTTCAAAAAAATAATAATAATAATAATAATAATAATAATTACTCTAAAAGTTGAATAAATGCCAATCTGAAAATTTCAATATTTAACAGACACATTTTAATATTTAATGTATATTCTAATATTAATTTAAATGCTTATAACAAGATCTTCGCTTTTAAATTAAAGCTATTTTTGACGCACATTTTTTAAGGTTACTTCAAATTTAAAACTTTTATTTCTTTGCTGCGAATTGCGTCTTTGCAGTCAGTATCAAGAAATGGAATATACTAATAATATAGCAATGAGAGACCATGCGAGGATCGCTCATTGGATGCGCTTTGCATTGTATTGTGTTTAACATTATTGGTAATTTGAAGTAGTACCTACTGACTGTGCTCTATTATACCGAGAAGAGCTGTACGATTACTTTTGTGGAAAGTTCCTTAACTGTAAAGTGCTTCTTTTGGGAAAATAAATTCGATAAAACTAATACACAGTTCCGTGTGCATTCAATCCATTACAAATCGGAACGCACGCAATAATACTTATATCTCTAATAAGAGTAACAATAATATTTTAGATTCAGTAACATCGACTAACAAAATTTAACTTACGCTTGTTAAATGATCTTGAAAGGTGAATTTTTATAAATATTTATTCTTGCCGATGTTTAAATCTTTTCCATCACCGAAGAAGTTTGAGTAATCGCACGAGAGAAAGCAAAAATAACGATAAATGGGAGAAAAAGTAATTCCATACTGGGGAAAAATAGAGCTAATTTAAATTAACAAGCATAATTGAGGTAGCATTATGTAAAATTGAAGTAGAAAAACATACGCTTTCACTTTAGTAATGATTATATTTCGAAAGATTTCGTTTCGCACACCCACAGAGAAGTACTTAAAAATCAACATAAATTGCAGATTTAATAAAACCACTACCGGCAAGTGTAATTAAAAAAAGACAGATAAAAGGTCATAGGAGTAGTAAACAATAGCAATTAAATACATGTTATGTTATTATGAATTATTACGTTATATATAAAATTTGCCTTTTTATTCTATCGATCATATCAGATATCAGCGATTATGGTGAAGAATAAGATTCAAAACTTTCGATCTCTTTCAATTTTTAATTTCTTCATCTTACCTCTCCAGAAATTCGAGCTAACAACACGCACACAACACTTTGATTAATGGCACAAAGCATCATTAGTCATAACGGCAATAATTATCTTTCTGGGAGATAATTTCAAATGCCGAGACGTAGATCTGAAAAATAACGTTGTTGGAGCTTCAATTTTGCAAATCTTGCCTAGCAACAAATTAAATGAATCTCACAATATTAATAGGTTTTGTTTGGGGAAGAAGTTTGTTTAGAAGAAAGCAAATAGTAGTATACATTTTTCAACTTGCATTCGAAGATTTTTCCAAAACCTAATGGATGATTATATCATTTCTAATAAAGTTTGTACCATGCGAGGGCACAGACAACTAAAACAAAACTCTTAAATTATTCTTGCTTGTACAACTTACCCAGGTGATTAGTTAAAACAGAAAATACCTTCAATTATTTATATTTGGATATCTGGAAAAGAACAGTTCATATGTTAGATGTTATATGTTATTTTTCCAGGCTGTCAAAAGAAATTGAACAAAAAGATTGGGTAAGAGTACTTTCAAATTAATGACAGACTTAACCCAAAATTAAGTTTTCGGTAATACAAATGGAAATTTTTGCAATACTATTAGTTGATGAAACTTTTTTTTTTTCTTTTGAAGAAACGAATTAAATTTGTTCCAAGTTAGATTCAATTAAACAATATTCAAGCTATCCGTTTAAAAATTTTATATGCTTACTAACACACATATTTAATATTTTATTATTTGCCTTTGCTAAGTTATTCGCAATTAGAAACACAAAAACCGCAAAAATTTCCAATCTATTCCAACGAAAATGCAATTTATAATTTTAGTATTAAGTTGTTTAATCTCTTCGAAAAATCTGTTAATTTCATCACTCGTTGTTTACTAAAAAGAAATAAAGAATCAATGATTGTCACGATTACCTATTCCATGCGAGTGCTAATGCAATTACTCTCTCGGAACAATCTTTCAATTATCATGAAAGCTGATTCTGCTGTTAATTATTAAAACGAACTAAAACTATTCACGATTTTTCGATTAACTATGATACATCTTCTACAATTCAGTTTTGAAGACCATGACTCAAATACTGACTTTTATGTTTTGCAGCTGCAAACATCTATCGATCATACGGATTCTCTAATGTTTCTCGAAGTTTCATATTATTTGAAGAAATCTTTAGGTTTTAGTAATTAAATAATTTGTTGCATTTTATTCTATCATTTTTAAGCCCCACACTAAAGTCCATGGCATGACTATATTTCACCATTCATTTTACGTTAAAATGTAGAAAACATTCTTTATGCACCTCTAAATCCAAGCTTTTAGTTTATTACAATTTACAATAAACATGAATGAGGAAGAAGCATACTTCACAGAACCGGATGGCTTTTCGCTTAATCATACACTTGATAAATAAAAAAAAAAAAAACAGTTTTACACACCATAAAATAGCTCAAACAGATAATGCAGCACGCTATCAAATCCTCTGGATGTTACCACAATGAAAAACGAAGATGCTACATGCATCAATCAAAACAAGCATAAAAATTCTGCACTGTGGTCAAATGAGACAAGACCCCACGATGCACTATACATTAATTATATATCTGGAGTTATTATTTAGCTTTTGCCTATAATGCAGTTCTGTTCTAGTACTAATTACTAAGATTACAGGTGTCCTCCATGTTTATTTCTCCTTACTGTGGAGAAATTGGTAAGATTTGAACCTACAAACGATCTCCTGTCGTCTGGTATACAAGTAAATTTGGTCGTAAGTTTGGATCTCGCCGGTGCCTCCGCAAAAATTTATTTTCCGTATCTAATAATTGAAAAACAATCAATGTTTCAGTATTGCCCAAATTTTCAGCAACTATATAGACTAGTAGTTTAATACAGAACTACGTTCATCATTTATTTTGTAATGTTATTTAAAAGATAATAAGCCACCGAGGAAGCCCACTCCAGTTTGTTGTTTATGCCATTTTGTCGACTCTGGTGGCCTTTTACGGTTGGGAAGACATCTTCAGAATTCCAAAGTAAGGTACAGGCGATTCTCGAGTCTCACATAATTGGTTCCTGGAAATGTGTGCAAATGCTGAACGTTCGAAAGTAGAGGGCTGTAAAAAAATTAAAATTAGTATTAAAAATATTTATTTATTAAAATATATAATTAAGTTAACGAGGCGTTTAAGCGCTTTCAGGAGTTTCTTTTTACAAGCTAGTAAAACATCAGTTGAATACCATCCATTAGTCTCTTCTTCCTATTTTCACTATGTATTTCATTTAATTCTTGTTGCTAATTAAATATTCATTCTACAGAGGTACTAAGTGATATTCAGTCAACTCATTAACATCTTCGTTGGCAACGTCCAAGTTTAGATCACTTATTAGGCTAACTACTTGATCTGCGATATCTTCCGGAGTTTCTTCAGAATTTATGAAATCAGTCATTATTTCTGGGCATAGTTGTTTCTAAGAACTTTTTATTTTTTACTCTATTATTTTAGCCCATATAACTATAATATCGTTTATTGCGTTCCATATATTAAGTCTTCCAAAAAATCTCTTAATGTTGGCCTACTTTACATGTCAATTGCCTTGATGGCCAGATTCATATAATATTGTTTAAATGTAGCTATCATTGTTTGATACACAAGTTCTATACGCCAAGCAGTACTGGGAGGAAGATTGATGCGCGAGTATAAATTCTGCAAAGATTTTGGATGTCCAGGATCATTGTTGAAGATTAATAATGCATTATGATGTAGCTTAACAATGCTTTATGTTGTAGATTGCCTTATATTGTAGAACAATATTGCTTAACCGTCGGTACGAAATAAAAAGTGAACTAATCTTGAAATGTCAATGTAGTAAACAGCTCGACAGCTTATCTTTCGACTTTCTTGGAGGCTTCAAGATAATGCTTAAGCTAATGGGTTTTAAATTTCGTATAATTATCATTTCGTATCATTAATATTATAATTATCATTAATTGCAGATGTGCTCGCTTGGACTATTTCTCGATGGAGGTTGGGTCCCGAACCCGAGAAGTGCGGTGATGCACCATTCTTATCAATCTAAGAGAGAGTTACTGCAAAGAAGGGAACACTTTTTACAGCATTTACAAAAGTACTCGAAAAGCTAAATTTTTAAAACTGACATCACTCATCTTTTTAGAGGAGCCGTCTGTATAATACTACGCATCCTGCTACTTTCCCTCCTAATCATAAACTAAGTAAGTTCTTCATAAAAGAATATAACCCATTTGCATTCTAGAATTTATTATTTAATATTCTTAGAGCAAAATTATTAGATTAGGGAAAGGAAAAACTAATTAGAAATTGCATACATTTCTAATTAGCTTTTTTCCTTTCCATAATCCAGTAATTTTAATAATGTATTAAGCATAAGAATTTCTCGTAACAACCAGGTAATGAGTGTTCTAACCAAAATCTAGAGCAACACATGAGAAACCAGTTTTTAACTGTACTCTAGATTATCGCGGTTCGGTTACTTTAAATTTAATTCAGTTTATGGTGCAAAGACCGTAAAGTGTTAAATCACCTTATTTGCGTGTATGGCTGCCAGAGCATACCACATCGAAACAATGATTAATATGACCTCAAAACCATTTATTAGCGCTCTGAGAAGGTTTATTGCTAAAAGAGGCATGCCTTCTTCTACACATACATATAATAGTTCACATTCTATAGGAGACAAACAGAAACTTTTAGAGTTGCAGAATATTTTAAGATTTAGATAAAATATTATATATATATATATATTAAAAAATGAGTTATCTAGTAAAGGATTCGCTCTGCATCGCCATCCAATGGGAGACTTTTGGAAAGCAGGGAGTTAAGGCAGTAAAGTTTCATTTGAAAAGGGTAACTGGAGAAATGATTTTGACTTTTGAAGAATCATCAACGTTGCTTAGCCAAATTGAAGCTAGATTAAATTTCCGCTTCCTTACAAAAATTTAAGATATTAATGGATATCTAGTTTAGATATATTAACCTCTTTATATTTCCTTATTGAAGGTATCATTACAAACTTTCTAGCAAATGAAAAGTCTAAATCAGGAATACCCAACCTTATCCCTACCACGCATTAGTGGGTAATTTAAGCTTTGGTAAATGTTAACAGATTTTTTGTCCAATGATGAAAATCAAGAAAGATCGAAACATTCTCACACATATATGGATGCGTGCGTATATATATATATATATATATATATATATGGAAGAATTTCGACACTGGGAATCTTAACAGCTTTCCGCAGCAATCGTGGCCGAGGGGTTAAGAATATATCGGATTTCATTATGATTGGATAAATATCTAATGAGATGCTTTTATATGCGTGGAAATAAAGATTGAGAATTCGTCTAATTCATTTTTGTGTCGGCATCATCTGTTCGTCTTCCCAGCCTGCCACTATGCCATCCCGACTACGCTTCAAAACCATTGTATATATATATATATATATATACATGCACACACTCGTGTATGTTGAATGGATGACTCAAGATAGCATTGCACACTGAGAGTCCCTCCGTGTGCAGAGCTATCTTGAGTCTTCATATTTGTACAGATGTTTCACTTTTCTGATGTATTGTTCTGCAACTATAGCGCGCATAATGGGATTATCACATCTAACAATGAATAAGGCTAGCAGAAAATGTTTCGAGAAACGAGCCTCTCCTTCTTCTATACACTGGATAGTTCCTAGCGTAAAATATAGTTAGTTTTAGTAAGAAAAATATACTTAGCTGGAAAATAGTTTCACTGGAACCGGCTATCTAAGCGAGACATTTTCGATTACAGATGGAAAATGTTTCAATTGAAGCTTTGCCTCTCGTTGGGTTTCTCCAAAGAACTCGTTTTTACATAAATCAACCGATCATATATCTCGAAAATTAGAATCTCAGAAAATGTTTCTTTCTATGTGTTGAGGATAGGTAGTAGATGCGATACCGGTTTAACGAGGGCAAGGTGTCATTACTCAAGCTTAGAACTATTTCATGTTATATGTGAGGTGGTAGGTGGTTGTATCTAGTTAGATTTGTGAAAGTAAGCACAAGTCTACGGCTTAAAATAGGCTTTATAAATTGTATATTGTAACTCATGTCTAAAAAACAAACAGTATGCTTGTGGCTATTTAGCAGAATATATAAGATGAGTTTCATTGATTCTGTTTCAAATAAACAACTTCCAATGTACTTACTGGGATATAAAAACATTATCTAATGAAGCAATGAAGCCAAGCCTATTGCGAAAACACTTGCTGCAAAACTAAAAACAGGAACAGAAGGACAAAGAGGAAAAGCAAACAGAGCTACAACGCAAACATAAGGACAAGCCCTTTGAATATTTTCAAGAAATATTTTTTAAAAAATTCAAAACTGTCCAACAATAGCCGCATTATTTAAGAAACAATATACCATTACGAAGATGAATTAACAGCCTCTTATGGCATATCACAATTAATTGCTAAATGTGGTAAAATTTATAGTACTGGAGAAACTTGAATAACATCCTCAATAAAAGAAATTTATCTCTACAGTAAAGCATCAAGATATATCCCGAGCTTTATGTAATAGCACAGTAAAGCGACGAGTTGAAGAAATGGCAGTTAATAATGAAAATAAACTTATAAGTTGTTCTAATTTTCTATATAAATGGATCGTGTCAACTGTTGTGGATAGTCATGTTTCATTGATTATATACGGGCACTGTTTTTATGAAAACGATAAGCTATATAAAAAAGTGCTATTCGCAATAAATCTTATTATAGATACCACAAGGATTATCACTATTTAATGCTCTAAAATCATATTTTACAAAAAATTAATTTACCTTCGAACAATATCGTAGCATATATTAGTGACGGATCAAAATCATGACTAGGCCATTATCGTAGATTTATTATTTATATGAAGTAAGAATTATCAAATCACTGTATGGTGCATAAACAATACCTGTAGCAAAATATTTAAATAGAAGTTTCCATTCATCATTAATTATACCGATTAAAGCTGTATACAAGACAAAATAAGATTTTGTAAAGTTACTTTCACATATAAAAGGCTTCAAATGCTCGATGGTTGTCAAAGGGTAAATGCGCATACCACTTTGTAGTATTATATGTCAATATCGCACATATTTTGAAAAGCATTAATGAGACCATTCTTTGCCAAGAAATACTTTGTCAAGAATCATTTTGTTTTTTGTTTTGTTTGGCAGGTATTTTTAAGAGATCCAGTGAAATCAGTTTGCAGCTTCAAGAAACCAACAGAAAACAACAGTCAAAAAAATATTGCATCATTATTTGACAATACTCTTGATTTTCATTAGCATAGTCTATTAAAGAGAGCATTTCATCAGTTTGCCGAATTGTCATATGTGAAAGTTAATGTAACTCCAGTGGAGACCGAAAGCTTCAGTATTCACATTTAAAATTGGGTATGGAAAAACGATCTGAACATATTTTGAACTTGAAGTTGAATGACAGGATGAAAAATCTTTTTACTGCAAATAATGGTGAGAATATTACTTGCCAAAGAAGAACTATTTGAACTGAAATACGATGAAGAGAGTAAGTATAATTTTGATATACGAAAATCTTTGGCTAAATAAAAAATTTAATTTGTTGATACCATTTCAAGTGTTTTATTACGATTCTTATTAAGTTTAACAAAACATTCAATCACATCGCTGCAATATAGTCAAAGAGACTTCTTCCTCCTCGTCCCTGCAATACGTACGCTAAGTACTTCTACTCGCTGTAATCAAATACAAACTATTTCAGCTGCAGGTTCAGACATGTAAATACATACAGAATCTTCCCAAACAATTTTTAATATCGAAAAGAGATAACAGAGGAAACATTTCTCAAAATGTTTCAATCAGCAATTGCAGATTTAATTATTTAAGGAAAGCTTTAACATGCTTGGCGTGCTTTTCTGGCAAAATGCTACATTTTCATCACCTTGAAGCTCGAATGGCTTGATAACTGCGTTGCCCGATTTTGAACTCCACGAACTTTCAAACATTTTGCGCAACTTTAAACGTTTCCGAAATTTATTTTTAAGAAGCAAATTAAATATTTTTGTTTAAGTTTTTCAGTATTACATTTGCAAGTATAGGCCATATGCTTGCGCTTCTTAGTACTAGCACCCATTTCTGAACTTCTTGGTTTCTTGCTACATTTGAAGATAAGAAGTTAACCCTGTTGTAAAGTAAAAGCATGTATTCACAGTAAAAACTAATTTTGAACCCGAGGGTTCATCACAGCAACTATTGTCACTGAACAAAATAGTTTTTATATAAATCTCTTTCATTCAGGATTCATGATAATAATAATACATAATTACGATTTAAAAACAGAAAAAAGTACCGATCAAAACTAATTTTGACTGAAATCCTACTTCTTTCAGTATAAATAAAGACAATAAATATTAGTGATCAATATAATATCTTGCTTAATTGAATAAAAGAATTAATAATAATTCGTATTTTCGTATTTAAGTGCGGATTGATTTCAACAGAGTTTCAGTACGGCATAAATTATTAGGAATTGTGTAAAGCGCCTTGCCAACGATTTTATACATTCGAACCATAAGTAGACATCCAACCTCTACGGATTTACGTTGCTTGTTAAACCTATTGCGATAAATTTTCCAACCGGGAACCACAACCACAATGGGTTATTATTGTAAACTGGTCAGATTTATAATTGTTAAAGTATGTCTAAAGATGTAACAACATAGGTTCTAATAAATAGAGGCTGCAATAAATCAGGTTGCAAAAAAGTGTTGAGAACATATTGCCCTCTCAGCAGTAGTTTGAGATCGACATGCTCCCTTTTTACTTTCTCTTTGAAACCAAGTATATGTTATTTATAAGAGAACAAGGAAGTTCGTTGATTAGTTACGCCGTGACTTTCGAAACCGAAAATCTCCGATTCGAAGTTCACGATTCTCTAAAACAAAATGAAGAGAAATCGTGAATTTCTTAATCAGCCCCTCCTATGCTTTCATAAAACAGTGTTAAATTGCTTTTTGCTTCTGGAATTAACGAAAGAGGGGCTGTATAGGACAAAAATGTTGTACTTTTTCATTCAGCTCATTTCTTTTCCTTCGCTTATTTACTTAAAATTCAGTTTGTAAATTCCATTATAGCAACCAACAACAGGCCTTCTGTGAAAATATTTATTTAAACGTATTACTTGTTCTAATGACCCTGAATTCCCAAGAAGGCATTAAAATTGTGCATCACATACCATTTTTTCATAAATGTGGGTTATGTTACCCCGCGCTAGGTTTGTTATTGATTATTTACAGTAATCGAAACGCACAACTTAATTAACAGTAAAGAAATTTCGATAAACTAAATTAAATATTTATGTAATAAATTTAAATATAGTAAATATGGAAAATAAGACTTAAAGCACATTGAGAATAAGTATTCATTACTTTTATGCACCATTATGCATTTTCTACAACTTTCGTCAAGGAACCAAGTCCCAGGTTACGCAGTTTACTCATATCCGCCGACAGAAATTAATAAGCTGATGAATGCTTACCCAGAGGACCAGCTGTCCGTCGATGGCGAAATGAAATGTAAAATCTTCAATTTTTTATAGGAGTTAAAATGAAGCAGACATTCATTGGAGCAGACAAATAAAAAATCGATACTAAATGTAAACTCTGATCCTATCAATGAGAAAAAAGCTGAAAACAAAGCTTAAGACTGCCCAGTACAAATTTCTGGATCGCGTATTGTGTCCATAAACGAACACATACTACAAAAATTAAAATGTTTAGGTTGGAAAACGAAAACCTCACATATTGTCATTCGTACTCTTTTATGCATTATACACTACGATGGTAATCCTACTATCGATACAACCATTTCAAAAATCAAGTAAATTACTTTTAAAGAGGCAATCAAATGAAATTTTCCTGAAATTAGTGAAATTCTAGAACATGATCATATTATTTAAAAGGTATTTTGAAGGGAAATCTAAAAAAGATCACTTTTTTATAATGTGAAGCAGTAATTTTGTAGTTTTTCTTAAATGTTAGAGCAGCATTTATGCTATAAACCAATCGCAACTCACCTCTGTGCATATAAGAGTCAGTTTGAGTATATGTTAGTGTTACGAAGTGCACAATATATTTGATTTATCCATTGTTTAGGAATGCATTCTGGTATTAAGAAAATCGTTTGTCTAAGAGTATTATGGTCACATTTGCTCTCAGATGATGTTTGTAAATACAGTAAAAGCTTGTTGAGAAGTTCCTTAAGTTCAGAGAGATAGAAACATCACAAACGGAAAGAACTATTTAGAAAGGAAGCTTATCAAATTCAATACGATAATATTTGATACATTTAATAAAGGTATAAAAACAAATTCAAACTAGAAGCAAGCGTATATAGATGATAAAGCTAATACAATTATAATCAAGGAACTTGTTTCGAATACCTCTAGAGCTGCGGTTCTCAGCCTTTTGACTAATACGTACCATCTAAAAAACATTTAAAACCTTTAGGACCACCACCACTCTTGAACAAAGCTCAGATCGCATAAACTTACGAGTGTTAGAGATAAAACTAATTCAGGATGTTGGGATTTTAATTTTTGAATTTAACAGTTAAAAATACTTTGCTTCTTTGCGTACCACCTAGTTTTCCCTTGCGTACCACCGGTTGAGAATCCCTGCTCTAGAGGATTTTGTTAATTATAGGATAAGCCTATTCTGTCACTCTCAGCTCTACTCCGGTATTAGCTGGCCCGGCTCCAGTCTAATAGCTTTGCATGCAGCATGTGATATGGACTAGGGAAACACACCCCGACGATCTTGGTTCTAACTACACTGCTCGAAATTTTTGCTAAACCCGTTTTACTGAAGCATTATATAACTGAAAGATAAATAAATACACGAACAACAAACAGCTTTTGTCAGAAACTAACAGCTTATTCTGGATCTGAAGAACCAGTCTCTTGCGATTTAAGTTTTATAAACGGCTGATTTTCTATTCATTAGTATGCATTTCGTCTGGTTCCTGAGAATTTGAAAGTAGTACGCGGTTGCCTTTATAAATTAGGTAAGTTTAATGAGTGGCGGATACTTTATTTAAAATGATCAAAGGTTTTAGCTATTTATAAACATTACAAATTGTTTATATTGACTTGTATAAAGCTAGCATTGTTAGGTTTACTCACTTATTAATTATTATGCAAAGTTTTTTGCGTGTGATGATAAACTTTGAAGCAAGACACCAAACGTAAGCCGGCTTAACATTCTTCACACCAGATACGAGTCACTTTAACGTATTTTCTATTTTTTTTTTTTTTTTTTTTGTGGAGCAATACACAGCCCATTGTCCTCTAAGCTTCTTTGTTATAGAATTTGGTGGCATATGGCTGGCTTTCTGTAAGGTAAATGCAGTTCATGAAACATCACTGGAACGTTTTGATGAGCACTATGGAGCAATCTGATGGAACACATTGCCGAAACGTTTGGTGAAGAAACTGGAAAACTTTATGCTACTTATGTACAACGAAAGAGCCATCTATCGTCGTAATAATTAACACTAAAACATTTTACCCTGGACAGCACGGAATCAAGGTCGAAATCAAGGGGAAAAAATCTTCACTCGCTATTTTCACGTGAACTGTAGTAGCGGATCTACTCGATAATCCCGCTCAAATCGCGGGAGCCGCAAGTGGAGAGTTAAAATAATGTTATTAGATGTCCAGGATGATCCCAACAGCCTGGGAATCATAATCGCTTCTGGAGTTCTGTCCGGGATTGAAAAATGTCCAGGATTGTGAAATGAGACTAATTATACGTCCAATGAATCAGTTTTCGCCTCCAAATGCAATACTTTCGGTACAATGACATTTTTCAATCATGAACAACAGTCAGGCTTCAGAAAGAGGTAGATTATAGAGATCAAAACTAAAAGCATATTAAAACTTGGAAACGGAATTTCAAGTATTGATGTAGGGACTTTTGGTGAGCATATAAAATCCACCTGAAAGTTGGGAAAAATATTAGCTAATGAGAACTATGCAAGAATGAATGACAACTGGAATTCTAGCATTCACATCAAAGTAGAACTATTTTCAAAAGAATATCTTGAACATTTTGTCATTATATTTTCCTTGTATTCTCTGAAACCAACTTTTATCTATATTCTCCGCGGAAAGAGTGGAAATTAACTACATCAATAAGTTTTTATTTCATTCTTTAATCGGAAGTAGGTTCGCAAGATTATAAAATAAAGTACTGTGGCAATAGAAAACACATGTATTCTGTGCATAATTTACATTCATTAATAGAAAACACATTTTTTACTCGCCTCTAAGCAGGATGATATGCACCATGCTCCCCCCCCGCTAAGTCACATAGTTTAGAACCGTCGTTTTCAAAATATGGCAACCTTACTCGAAACACATGAATCATTTTATAACTGCCAGCGCCAAGCGGTAAAGTCGCTGAACGCTAATAGTCTGATTTGGTTTCGATTCTCGGGAAACAGGCTGGCTGCGTGGGGTCTTCGTGGTGTTTCCCCATTTGTAATGTGGATACAAATTAGGTTTTCTTAAAAAGTCCTCCTCGAAAGATTTCTCATAGGCATATAACTCTCGAGTTGCTTTGCCTCAATCAGTTAGCTTAATCTTTTATATTCCCTCCCCCCTGAATAAGTGTATGCAAAGCATTTTCGAGATTTGCAGCAACTTAAAATAATTTAGTAAGGGATTAAAAACAGATTAAACACATTTAGAAAGATCAGTAATTTTAAGTATATAGTCTATTTAACCCTTAACTTTAGATAACAGAAAGCAAATTTAGCAACGAAAAAAAGCATAAACTTGTTATTAAAAGGTTAATATTTGCCAGAATGTAAGTACACAAACTCTTTTGATTTCAAATGGCACTAGTTACAATAAGTAAAATGTAGGCATGAAAACAAATTAGATGCGTGCAAAATTAAGAGAAATGCGTATTGTGCTCCACATAAGAACATTTTCTTACATTTTAAAACATTATAAATTTCTAATTCAGGAAATTAATTGTACATTTTCTCCCTAACTTCCCTCTCTACATCCCTCTCTATTTATCAATATAATGAATTCATAATTTTATTAATACAAAGGTTTAATAAATCTCCACGCCACGTTTTTATTTATTTAACAGACTCTACAAGTCTTGAATAGGATAAATCTATTATGCACATCGGTAATCGCCATCACAGGTAGCCACTTTTAAATAGCTCCTCAAAACGCCAAAATTACCTGTAGCCGGGAATGCTCATCTTAAGAGAGAATTGGCTGACTCCATGAATGAATGCTGAAACAGTCAAAGAAGAAAAATAACCCATTTGTAATAAGCAAAATTGTGCCTGGAGAAGATACCTTTAATTCTGATTGCATGAAGATGAACTCTTAATTTATTTTTAACCAATTAAGATTTAGAAATCATTTTTGCAAATGAATTTATTTTAAGGGTCCTTTCACAAATTGTTTCGCGTATTCTTATACAAATCTATTACATGAACAAAATTTACCTCAATCTGAAAGCTTATTTTTATTTATTTATTTCTTAACTTGGAACTCTGAGTCTATGACTAACAATGTTTAATCGTACAATTATATGCAAAGATCCTTTACATGTAGAAACTTTTGGAAACAATATAATTGTACTAACGTAGGCTTACATGCTGCTACGCATAAGTCTTTCAACATCCAGTTCATTTAAATAATTTTGATATAAAAGTCCCTCAATCTTAATTTCACATGAAGGAAAGAAACTAAAGTGAGCTACCTACTTTCAAAAGGGCTAAATTATATTTCGAATATATAAGTACTGGAATTAATACTTCACTAACCGCTGCTGCTCTTAATCATGTCAAAAACTTAGTTTCCGAATTTTGAAACTTAAAATCTTCAAATGTACGCAGTTTATATCCTCCTCTGTGATTAGGCAGCGACGCAATAAGAATTCAGACTGAATACCTTATTGTTGGAATACTTATGGGTCTTTGACCGTTTCATCCCTCTCCCTTCGCCTTCTTAATATGATGAATGAACCAAGTGAACGCCGAAAGAATTTTGAGAAGCTGAATTAGAGTAAACTGTAGTTCGTTTGGAAGAAGTGTATTATTAAATGATGCCTGCATCTTGAAAGAAATATAATAAAGAAATCACTTCTGACAATCAGAGAAATAACTTATCAATAAAAAATACCAGTGCAGTTTCCATATAAAAAAATGATGTGAGGTTTTTCAGGTTTCAATGCATAACGTTCTTCGAAAGGGTCAATTAATCTTTCCCATATCTTATATCGGCAGAATCTGGTTTAATTTTCGTTCATGTCCATCCTTTTTTTAAATCATGAATTATAATACTTTGAGACCGAACTTAGAAAAGAAATGGCTTTTGTTATAACGAATGCTCATAAGACAAAATGTTTTGTCGTAAGTTTGGTCAAAAATAAAAGAGAAGTAAAATAACCCAAACTGTTTTGCGAGAGACAGGTAAAAATGGAATTTACTTTTTCTTTAAAAAGAAGACAATTCTTATTCTAACCATATGTTATAAAAAAGTTGTTGTATCATAAATTATAATACGACGTTTAGCTTAAGAGAGCTTCTCCTGACGCATGCGCCGTTCGCGTTTATCCGCGCGGTGATGAATGATGACGTAACTGTTTATTACGTATGTATGTATATGTATACCATTCTTACTTCTTCCCCTTTTTGCTCTGCTGTATGCAACTATGTTTAAGTTAATTTCTGTCATTAAAAATGTTCATTGATATTACAATCTATTTAGGCTTATTTATTTCTTCAATGGTTATGGGCCCAGGAACGTTTCAACTGTGCCTAATTAGCAAAATACTTAGTTTAAAATGAACATTTTGAAGTTTTCGAGCATTGAACTCTTAAGCCTAATTCAGTGCAAGAACTGTTACGTCTAATCAACGGTAAGAACTGATCAGCGTTCAGTTAAGCCTATTTTTATAGCGCTCAATCTTGTTTTTTTGGCTGTGAGAGACTGTATTACATTATGTCGCATTTGACTACTATAGATAAGCTCGGAAAAGATAATTTTGACAGTTGGAAATTACAAATAGAAGCAGTATTGATTAAAAACGACCATTGGGATTATGTAACCGGTAAAGTGCTAAAACCTGCTGAAGGAACCGAAGACGAAAAGAAATGGCTCCAAGCTGATCAAAAAGCTCGCGCAGATATAATTCTTGCTATTAATCCTAGTGAACTGTGTCATATAAAGCATTGTGTGACATCAAGTGCTGTGTGGAATAAACTCAAAGCCGTATATGAATCGAAAGGACCTGCGAAGAAGGCTACATTATTAAAACAGCTTTTATTTAGAAAAATGGTGGAAAGCGAAACGATGTCTGAACATTTGAATAATTTTTTCGAAATAGTTGATAAGCTTAAACAAATGGAAATTGATATAGCTGATGATTTATTATCGATTCTTCTGCTCTACAGTATTCCAGAAAATTTTGAAAATTTTAGATGCGCCATCGAATCAAGAGATCAGTTACCTAGTCCCGAATCTTTGAAAATCAAAATGTTAGAAGAATGGGAAGGAAGAAAAGGGAAAACGTCTCAAGATTCACAGAATGCATACTATACTGATCATAAAAGAAGAAATCAAGAACAGAAGAAAAATGAAAAATTGAAGGTAAATTCAAACAAAAATTTTCCAGCTGAAAGAAATTTTCGAAACTTGAAGTGTAATTACTGTTCGAAAATTGGGCACAAGGCATCTGAATGCAGAAAGAAAATAGCTGATAGAAAATATGCGCAAGCAAATAAGGGAAATCAAGGTTCTATGATGGCTTCTAATTATGAAGAGCAGATTAGTTTAGCAGTAAACAATGCTTATCAGAAGACCTCCTCATGGTGCTTAGACAGTAGCTGTACATCTCACATGTGCAATGACAGAAGGTTATTTTCAGAATTTCACCCTCGAACGAATTCAACCATAAAGTTAGCAGTTGACAAAACATCGAAAATTACAGGAATTGGAATTGTCCTTATAACAGTACCTAACGGAAATAAGACAATTAAACTTACGCTCAAAAATGTGTTATGTGTTCCGGAATTAAAATGTAATTTGCTGTCAACATCTAAAGCTACTGCAAATAATCGTTCAGTGATTTTTACAGAACGACATGCTAGAATAATAGAACCAAATGGATCTATACTAGTGCAGGCTATTCGTCATGGTGATCTTTATTATATACATCCAAGCGCTGAAATAGCTGCAATAGCACAGGTAAGTGATTTTGTAAAGTGGCATCTTAAATTAGGTCATTTAAATGAGTCTGATTTGAAAAGACTTAAGTCTGATAACATGGTTAGAAATTTAAAATTTAATAACACTGAATCTCTAAAAGACTGCAAAGTCTGTATCCGAGGTAAACAAATTGTGCAACCTTTTCAAAAAGAATCAAAATTTCAAAGGGATGAATTACTGTACTTGATTCACTCAGATTTGTGTGGACCTATGAGAGTCCCATCCCATGCTGGTTCGCGTTATTTTGTTACTTTCATAGACGACAAATCGCGTTATGTCGAAGTCAGTTTTCTTAAAACTAAAGATGAAGTCAAAAATGCATTCATTAAATACAAAGCTGCGGTCGAAAATCGTCTAGGAAAGAAAATAAAAATCCTTCGGACTGATAACGGTCTCGAATATCGCGGAGAAGAATTTAATAAATATATTCAAGAATGCGGGATTAAACGAGAATTCTCTGCACCAATGACTCCTCAACAGAATTCAAGAGCTGAACGTATGAACCGCACTTTAACTGAAATGGCCAGATGTTTGTTACTACAAAGTAATCTTCCTCAATCCTTTTGGGCTGAAGCCTTGAACTGTGCTGTTTATATTCGTAATCGTTGCCCAAATCGAAGCCTGGGAGTAAACAAAACACCTTATGAATTATTTTTTGGCATCAAGCCAACTGTATCTCACTTCAAAGTATTCGGACAAAAATGTTTTGTACTTAATAAAAGGTCTAAAGGGAAATTCGATCCTCGATCAGAAGAACATATATTTGTAGGATACTCAAATGAATCGAAAGCATACAGGCTGTGGAATAAAAATTCCAGAAAAATCGTTATAAGCCGAGATGTTAGATTCATTGATGAATTTGAAAACTGTACTAATTATGATAAAGATTTAGAAGTTTTATTTCTCGAAAATATTCCTGATAAAAAGAAGGAAGAACCTCTGAATGTAAATCAAATATCGGCTGATGAAATAACAGAAGACCCCTCAAATATGGCAGAAGCATCTGCTGAATCATCTGATAATGAAGATTCTGATTCCGAAGCACTACCTGAAATCCATATTAAAAGGGGGCCAGGTCGTTTTTGTCCAAGACTGGGAAGCCAGGAAGACCAAAAAAGGAGTATTACAATATAAACATAGAAAAGGAAGAAGCACAAATTGCTGAAGAAGATACAAATCCGACATTAGAAGAAGCATTAAATGGAAGTTATGCTGAAGAATGGCATAAGGCTATGCAAAGTGAGTATGAAGCACTTGTTAAAAATGGTGCATGGAAATTAGTAAAGCGACCACAGAACAAAAAGGTAATAGGATCTCGCTGGGTTCTTAGAACGAAATATAATGCAGATTCAACAGTTCAAAAGAGAAAAGCTCGATTGATTGCTAGAGGATTTGCACAGGAACCTGGAATTTATTTTAATGAAACCTTTGCTCCAGTAGCCAGAGCAAGTTCTATAAGAACTGTGATTGCATACAGTGCTGAACAAGACCTTATGTTATATCAACTAGATTTTGTTATGGTTTATGTTAACGGAGATTTAAAAGAAGAAATTTTCATGGAACAAGCTAAAGGTTTTGAAGACCAAAATAATCCTGATTATGTTTATGCTTTGCAAAAGTCTCTTTATGGTTTGAAACAAAGTGGACGACAGTGGTATGAAAAATTAGACAAAAAACTTAAAAACTTTGGATTACAACCATTACAATCAGATAAGTGTGTATACAGGATGAAAACATCTCAAGGTAAGTTAATTCTAATTTTATATGTTGATGACTTAATAATAGCAACAAATAGCTGTGATTTATACGCTGAACTTAAAGGTTATCTTTCTAAAGAATTTCATGTTAAAGATTTAGGCAAACTTCATTATTGTCTTAGAATAGAATTTAATCAAGATGTAAATAATAATTCTATTAGTTTATCTCAGCAGAAATATGTTGATAATATTCTACGAAGGTTTAATATGCAAGATGCAAAACCAGTAGCAACTCCTTTAGATCCTAGTGTAAAATTAAGTAAAGAAATGTGTCCTTCTGAAACTGAAAAGGAAGAAATGAACAATGTACCTTATCGCCGTCTAATTGGTTCGCTTATGTATCTTTCTGTGTTTACTAGGCCGGATATTACATATGCCGTCAGTCACCTGAGCCAATTTAATAACAATCCTGGAAAATTACACTGGTTGGCTGCAAAGCGCGTTCTTCGATACTTAAAAGGAACTAAAAATTATTGTTTAAAATTTCGAAAGACTGGCAAAGCACTTATTGGATATACCGATGCCGACTGGGCGTCTGATGTTAATACTAGAAAATCGTATACAGGTTACCTATTCAAGCTAGCTGGAAATCCGATAATATGGGAATCACGAAAGCAACAAACTGTTGCATTATCAAGTACTGAAGCAGAGTACATCAGTCTTTCAGAAAGTGCCAAAGAAGCAGTTTATTTACGTCGTTTTCTTAAAGAATTAAATTTTACTGCTGATTATCCAACCATTATATATTGTGATAATCAAGGTGCAGAGAAGCTTATGAAAAATGCTGTTTATCACTCACGCACTAAACACATAGATATTAGACATCATTTCATTCGTGAAATTTATGAAAGAAATGAAATAGACGTTAAATATGTGCCAACAGAGAAAATGCCTGCAGATGTACTGACAAAAACATTGACTGCTTCGAAACATTCTAAGTGCTGTAAATTAATTGGAATAACTATAAATGATTAATGTTTATTTTTTTTCAGACGCCAAACGTCGAAAGGGGGATTGTTGTATCATAAATTATAATACGACGTTTAGCTTAAGAGAGCTTCTCCTGACGCATGCGCCGTTCGCGTTTATCCGCGCGGTGATGAATGATGACGTAACTGTTTATTACGTATGTATGTATATGTATACCATTCTTACTTCTTCGCCTTTTTGCTCTGCTGTACGCAACTATGTTTAAGTTAATTTCTGTCATTAAAAATGTTCATTGATATTACAATCTATTTAGGCTTATTTATTTCTTCAAAAGTTATAAAATTTTAGGAAGTGTTTTATAATCTAACAGATATTCTTGTGGAGAGTTTTATTTATTGGTCTGGCTTTGATTTAATGTTAAGGGAAAATAAACATTACGAATTGAGTTAGAGGCTGTAAACCAGTGGAAAGAATTACTAAAATTGAAAGAATTGAAGCTAAGTTTGAGGATATTTTTCAATAATTGCATCTTTGGAGAAGAATCCTGAATGAAATTTTTATTAAGGTTAGGTTGAAAATTACTAAAATGAAAGATATATGGGGGATACTGAACATAGTGAAATATGTGACATATGTTAAGAGGACGAATGAATAATAATTCCTGCGCAAAGAAATATTGTGGATTTAAATAAGGCATGGGAAATTAGGTAGGAATAAACAATGAATATAGAAATTAGGTGCATTCAGCATTGCTGTGTGTTATAATTATCAAGTCTTTCTAATTCTATTCCTTAATATATTCACTGTAAAATGGATTTAATTCAATTATTAATTTTACAGAGTGACTTCGAATATTACTATGCAGAATAAAGGAAAAATAATTTTATGGTCAATTTCAGCACAGTTGTTACATCTAAATTCCGAACTATCAGCGCCTCTACATCTAAACTCCGAACTATCAGCACCATTACATCTAAACTCGAGAATAATCTTACGTAAGAACGTAGTTAGAACTCTGAATCCGAACTCGATTGGCTGTTAGCTGGAGAGCGCGTAATTTCATGTAATCTAATAATTGTATATAACTGTATCTAAATATAATATCTTTATTTATACAGAAGTGTCAGTTTTTATGCAAAAGCTTGGAATTATTTAGATATTTCATCGAATAAGAATTAGAATGGAACAAGCTCGGCTCCCGGGTGAAAGAAAAGGTAAGAGATTTCTTTTTACCTTTTAGAATTCTATTGAGAGATACAACAAATTTTGGCATCCCTGCCGGGACGCCCGAGCTAAGAATAAGAATTTAAATTAGACAATAAAGATTAAGAATACAATTATTGATTACATTTTGAATTTTTGAACTGTTAAGAACATGTCTGAAGAGATATTAAATAAATTAAAAAAGAAGCGCGCAGCTCTCCGAACATCAGTAACGAAATCGCTTAAAGATTTGGAATCGCAGCTTTCGGAAATTGATTCGAAAATTCATGATTTGGAAGAAAATTTAGAAATATTAAAGAATAATTTTGAATCGCTTAAAAGTGTCGATACAGAATTAGAACCTCTTTTTAAAGTAGAAGAATTTGATGCTGAATTCCAAAAATCTGAAGAATATCGCCAAAAGGTCGTTAAATGCAGTTTCCGTACCTCCAAAAGAATCGACGAATTAAAACGCAAATCTACTGAAACGGTAGTAAATAACCAGTTCAGTACTGATAGTCAAAGCGAACCAAAACATAACGAGTCTGTTCGAATTAAATTACCTAAGTTAACTTTAACGAAATTCTACGGAGATATAAACAACTGGCTAACCTTTTGGAACAGTTTCGAGTCTGCCATTCATAAAAATGATTCATTAGATAAAATAGACAAATTTAATTATTTGAAAGCTCATTTAGGTGGTTCTGCTTTAAATACAGTCGAAGGATTACCGATTACTGCTGCTAATTACGATTCCGCAATTGATCTTCTAAAAGAAAGATTTGCGAAAACAGATGTGCTCATTTATACCCACATAAATAACATTTTGAACACTAAACCGTTGAAAATCTCGAATGATGTTCGCGCCTTTAGAAAATTTTATGATAATATTTCTATCGAATTAAGATGTTTAGAAAATTTGGGTCAGTCTCTCGAGAATTTATCAAGTGTGTTATGTCCAATAATTCTGAAATCACTTCCCCAAGATATTTTGCTTGAGATTAACAGAATGAGTAATGGAAGTGCATATTGTAATATTAAAAGCCTGTGCTTGATTATAGCTCAATGTTTAGATTCACGCGAAAGGGCGGAAGTCATAAATAAGAATTCAGAGCATTCGACAGCGAATAGTGGGCGCCGTCAGTCTGCGTATGCAGTCCAGAAAATAAACACTCGTCATTACAGCGATGGAAAGAGCAATAAATTAGAAACGAAAGCTTCTTCTGCTTCTGATTTAGTGTCCACGGGTATTAAAGAAAAATTGATTAAGGCATGTGTTTTTTGCGGAGATTTTTCCCATTCAAGTCATAAATGTCCTATTGCCCAGAAACTAACTAATGACGAAAAGGTTGAAATACTACGCAAAAATGGCACTTGTTTTAGGTGTTTACAAAATAAGGGTCACATCAGCAAATTTTGTGATTCTAACATTTTTTGCACCCATTGTCACTCTAAGCATTCTACGATTATGTGCAACAGAATTAATTCCGAGAGTAAAAAGGGAACGATCAAAACTGTCCAGGAAGTTGAGAATAAAGTACTTTCGAATCAGAGCAACCGTTCTGAAGTTTATTTACAAACTTTGGTCGTAGGGGTAGCTGGGAAAACCTTAAAGGGTTATTTAAGATTGCTAATAGACACCGGAAGTCAGAACACGTACATAAGTCAATATGCTGCTAAAACGTTGAAATTAGAAAAGATAGGAACTGAAAGAATTAAACATGGGTTATTTGGGGGTGTAGAAGTTTCGGAAGATCATAATCGTTATCAAATAGATTTAACTAGTTTGGATGGAAAGTACAGGTGTAAAATCGAAGCACTAGACCAGAGGAAAATTTGTTCGTCACTACCTAAGATCAAAGACGAAAAATTAATTAAAGTAATGGAAAAAAGGGGAATCCTTATCAACGACAACCATGTGAATGGAAATCTCTGTCTGTTTCAAGAAAATCCGGAAGAGATTCATATGCTGTTAGGAGCGGACACCGCAGCACAATTGTTCACTGAAAGAATTGAACATTTTGCGGGGGATTACGTAGCCTTTGAGACCAAGTTAGGCTGGACTTTAATGGGCAAGATTAAAGAGAATGCGAATACGTCGAGTTCCCTGTCCGTTCTTTCTTTATCCTTACATGTTTCCGATACAAATTTGTCCAATCTTTGGCGTTTAGACACTTTGGGGATTTCAAGTGAGGAAAACAAAACGAAAAGTGTCTTGGAAGAAGAAACTCGAAAACATTTCTTAAAAAGTGTAAAACGAGATAGCTCAGGGAGATATGAAGTAACCTTACCCTTTATTTTAGATAAATCCTTCTTATCCAGTAACCGTACTATGGCAGAAAGACACCTCGTCAAAACCGAAAGTAAACTAATTAACACACGCAGAAGAAAAGATTACGAAGAAATATTTGATGAGTGGGAAGCGAAGAACATTATTGAGGTAGTAACTGAGGAAAAGGAGGAAGGAGTGCACTACTTGTCACACAGACCTGTAATAAAAGAGTCTAGTGAAACTACAAAGATACGGCCTGTTTTCAATGCATCTGCACGTTCTAAGAATTCACCCTCTCTCAATGATTTTCTGAGTAAGGGACCAAATTTAATAGAAATTATTCCACGTATATTGAATCGTTTTCGAAAATATCGCATAGGAGTGTCATCTGACATCGAAAAGGCCTTTTGTCAAATCAAAATAGCAGAAAAGGATAGAGATTTTTTAAGGTTTCTATAGTTCGATAATCAACATAAGTTTAAAATTTATAGACATAATCGAGTTGTTTTTGGACTCACATCAAGTCCGTTTCTGCTAGCCGCTACACTTAGTCACCTTTTGACTACAGTCCCAGAAAAATTTGTAGAAACTTCTAATATTTTGAAGGATTCATTTTACCTCGATAATTCGTTAATTAGCTTAAATAAAGTAGATGAAGCCGAAAATTTCGTTCAAGAAGCAAGATTGATTTTAGCTTCAGGGCATTTCAATTTGAGATGTTGGCGATCAAATTTTCGCATTGACATGATCGATGAGATAGAGAGCAAGACAAAAGTTGTCCCAGTATTAGGATTAGTATGGGATTTAGAAAAAGATAGTTTGAGTTGCAAGATCGAAGAAACATTTAACTTGAGGGAACCTATTACCAAAAGAAAAGTTTTGTCAATTACCCAGAAAATTTTTGATCCCATTGGCTTTACTGCACCGATAACTGTAATTCCTAAGCTAATTTTGCAAGAAACATGGAACGAGAAGATTAAGTGGGATGAAGATCTTCCTCTTCCCCTAAGTGAGCAGTTTGGGACTTGGTTGAACCAATTGCCTCTGCTATCTCAGATTGAAATTCCTCGTTGGTTAAATATTGATTACGAAAACGAAGATACCGTAGTGCTCCACGTTTTTTCGGATGCTAGTAAAAGAGCCTATTCCACATGTGCATTTTTAAGAGCTGAAACCATCGAAGGTGTAAAGGTTCAGTTAGTAAGTGCGAGAAGTCGAATAGCCCCTATTAAGGAACTTACGATTCCACGGCTTGAACTTCTTTCCTGTCTGATAGGTGCCAGGCTTGCCAAAACAATTCTATCAGATTTGAAACTTAAGAATTGTAGAACAGTGTTCTTGAGTGATTCTTCTACAGCTTTGGGGTGGATAAGAAGGGATCAAGCATGGGGTACGTTTGTTCACAATCGAGTACAAGAAATAAGATCGCTTACCAGAATATCTGACTGGAGGCATGTACCTGGAAGTTTAAACCCAGCGGATCTCCCATCGAGAGGATGTACTATTGAGCAATTACAGAAATCGGCATGGTGGGAGGGCCCATCGTGGCTTTACTTACCAGAAGACGAGTGGCCCCATGTAGAAGAAAAGCCTGATGAAGAACTTATAAACAAGGAAAAAAGGAAAACGATTCTGACTCTTCTAGATCATGGAGACAATTTGGACCGGTACTACAAATACTTCTCTTCATATAGAAAAACCGTGAGAATGATCGCTTGGATTTTCAGGTTTTATCACAATTTAAAGAACAAAGATAAAAACCTCACTCCTGATGTCTCAGTTGATGAATTGGAGAATGCTGAAAAGGCACTTTGTAGATTGGTACAGAAAGAATCATTTACAGGCATAAACGATCCCGCCATTCGTGCGCTGAGACCAATCGTAGACCAAAATGGAATTTTAAGAGCCAAAACGAACGTCCTACAGCGTCAAGATAATGAAAATTTCCGATATCCTATAATTTTACCTTCAAAACATATTCTTGTTGAGAGACTAATTTACGAGAAACATCTAGAACTCCAGCATGCTGGTGTCAGCACTTTGATGACAAATCTTAGAGAAAACTTTTGGATATTAAAATCCAGAAAAAGTATTCGAAATATTATCAGAAAATGTGTAAGATGTAAAAGATTTGTTTCACAAAGAGTGGAAGTCGAGCCAGGATTTCCACCCGAAGATCGAGTCAGAGAAGGGGCGACTTTTGAAGTCGTCGGTGTAGATCTAGCGGGTCCTCTCTATCTCCGTGAGGGGTCTAAAGCGTGGATAGTCTTGTATACATGTGCCATTTATAGAGCCATTCACCTCGAACTAGTTACTTCTCTATCTACAGAAACTTTCATCCAATCTTTACGTAGATTCATTGCCAGAAGAGGTAGACCTTATGTGATATATTCCGACAACGGAACTAATTTTGTAGGGACTAACAGTGTTCTTAAGAAAGTTAATTGGAACGCCATATGTTCAGCTGCTTCTATCCAAAGGATACGATGGAAGTTCAACCCTCCGACCGCCGCCTGGTGGGGAGGTTGGTGGGAGAGGCTTGTGCGAATGGTGAAAGAAAATTTAAGAAGAGTGTTAGGTCGAACGTCCTTAAATTATGAAGAATTATATACTATATTATGTGACTGTGAACAAGTGATTAATTCGCGACCTATCACATACGTATCAGAGGATAATCAAGATCCATCACCACTGACCCCTATGATGTTTCTGCAAGAATTGTCGTCATCTGGAGTTCCTGATATGGACTACGTAGATTCCAAAGAACTAAACCGTCGAGCCAAATACCGACAGAGAATAAGACATGATCTACGAAACAGATTTCGTAATGAATATCTTGGTCAGTTGAGACAACAGGCAATAAAGAAAGGAAAATTTCAACAATTGCAAGTAGGCGATGTCGTTCTGTTGGAAGACAGCCAGAGACGACGCATACATTGGCCTTTAGCCAAGATAGTCGAGCTTTTCCCCAGTAAAGACGGAATAGTTAGACTAGCGAGGGTCAAGACAAGAAATGGTATTCTGCTTCGTCCAGTGCCCCGGCTTTTCCCGTTGGAGATCTCTACTTCCGAATCCGTTGGCCCTCCGTTCCCCGACAGAGCACCTCGAGACAGAAACGACCATGCAACTGGTCAGGCTGATCAGGCTGCTAGTATTCCAGAACCTGCCTCAAGTCCTCGAGTGATGACCAGAGCTGGACGAGTTGTTCGGCCTCCTCATCGACTGGACCTGTGTGTATTGAGTTCCTCCGCATCGTCGGATCTCAATGGTGGGAGGAGATGTTACATCTAAACTCCGAACTATCAGCGCCTCCACATCTAAACTCCGAACTATCAGCACCATTACATCTAAACTCGAGAATAATCTTACGTAAGAACGTAGTTAGAACTCTGAATCCGAACTCGATTGACTGTTAGCTGGAGAGCGCGTAATTTCATGTAATCTAATAATTGTATATAACTGTATCTAAATATAATATCTTTATTTATACAGAAGTGTCAGTTTTTATGCAAAAGCTTGGAATTATTTAGATATTTCATCGAATAAGAATTAGAATGGAACAAGCTCGGCTCCCGGGTGAAAGAAAAGGTAAGAGATTTCTTTTTACCTTTTAGAATTCTATTGAGAGATACAACAACAGTCTTAAGACTACTACTTAAATTCTTCAACACCTGGAAATCTTAGAACACTATTTTGTAGAATATCGTTATCGAATAACAAATTTTCGTCATAATGTTGTTACCGAAAAACACATTTTCATCAAAATGGTTTCTTTCAGGTACTAAGTTTTTGTCTGTTTTCTTCAAACTTGATCGATTCAAGTTTTAACTAAATAGATTTACGATTTTGCAAATATAAGAATTCCATTGTTTGTTTGTTTTTTTCCAAGAGCAAAGCGCAATTCATGCAAAAGTGCAAGTATAAAATATTCTGAACACAATATTTTATTGTGAAACCAGTAAGTTCCTTCAAAAATATTTCTAGTGTGCACTATTACTTGATAAATGAACGCATTGCTATTCTCATCTACATTTCTTGGCTAATCTTTGGAATTATGGTAACAGGTATTTTGGAGACATTTTGGAGGCGATAAAGGTTACTACCTAGGACTTTGGTGGTGTTGGTGTATTTAATTACGGCAAAGCACACTAGGGCTATCTGCCTAAGGGGAGGGATGCCTTCGTGGAGGACTTTCTAAGGGAAACTGGCTCGTATACACGTTACACATGGGGAAAACCACGAAAACGTCCATGCAGCCAGCCCGTTCGCGAGATTCGAACCTCGGACCGAACTACCAGTGTTCAGCGACTTTACCGCTCGGCCGCTGGTAGGCCACCTAGGACTTTCGGAATAATGTGAGAAGTACTCAGTTCCGATTACGCATTATTTTGTGTGAGGGAAATGAGAGATCATGAGATATGTCATGTGACATTAATGGACGAATTACAGTTCTTTAATCGGAAAAGGGGGTAAATTTAGGAAAATATCTGCAGTACTATAGTATTTTGTATTAAGCTTCATTGTGTGTTGTGTGAAAGAGTGTTGATTAATTTTTGGATCGCATGGCGCTATTGAAAGTGAATTCTAAATTTTTAATGCGTTTATCTGAAAATTCAAAAGAATTGATTGAATGGTGTATGAGTGTAGGATTAATTGCGGATAAGTATGAATGTCCAACATGTGGGAATGAAATGAGATTATGTGAAAGGAAGGATATTACAGATAAGTTTGAATGGCGGTGCAAGAAATCTGGTGAAAATGGACATGTTGTGATCCGCCATGCACTCAAGATTCTGTAGAAGATTAGGTAAGTTAGTATTTTTAATCATTTGAGGATATTATTTTTATGCTTTGTTCTAAATGTAAGGAGTAAATAAATTAATATGGTATTATTTGAAAATTGTTATTAGCTATGATTTAGTTTAAAGTAATTAGGATTGTAAGCTAATTTTTATTAATTTAATGTATGTGCTTATTTATATTTTAAGTAGTGTTTTTTAATTTAATTATATTTTAATTTAATGACCGTGATTTTGCCAGTTATATGTTTGTAGTATTTTGGAATACGTTTGAGTAGAAGTAAATGTGCATGGAAAGAATTTAAATATTTGACACTAAGTATTTGGAACCATTTTTAATGTTTGCGTTATAAATTGGCAGGTGAGGTTTATAATAGATAATTTAGAGTGAAAAGTTTTTGGATATTTTATTTATTTTATGCGTGCAAATGTTCATCCTTGGAAAGGGTATATACTTTTTCGCGATCAGGTAATTTCATATATGTGCTTTTTACCGAGTTTAAAGATTCACAAAATTTTCCTGCATTTTCGTGCAAGTTTTTGTAATTTATGAGAAAATAGCAGTGTAGATGGATAAAGTCAAGAGTGTGCGCAATGCCATTTTTGTGCAATTCTAGGATGTTTTTTTAAGTAAAAATAAGTCGACGTGTACATGGTTACTGTGTATGTGCGAATCTGAAAAACGCGGCAAGGAGTTTGCGATTTTGAACCTTTTCCCAATTTTGCAGTTAATATTTGTCATGGTTATGCAGTTTTTTTCCATGAAATTTCTAGCATAAACGTAATTCGGCTAGCAGATTGTTGGAAAAAGAGTTGAGTAAATAAAAAGAAAAGAAACATGTCTTTACTTCATGAAGACAAAATGGCGGCGAAAAAAAAAATAGAGGGTTGCTGTAGCAGAGTTGGTCGCCAAATTTTCGCCAAAAAATCGCCAAGTTACCATAATCCAAAGATTAATCCACTTCTTTTCCATAAATTCTAAAATTGTTCAATTTAAAACGAGATAATTACTTTGGATTTTATTCTTATTTCAATTAATTTCAGAGTTGGTTATTAAAAAACGCATTTCAGTGAGATATTTAATGCAGTCAGTCTTAAGGAAAACGTCTACAACTACACAATTAAACTATATGGTTTAGATACACTCACAGCGACTTTCTTTTAATTCTACGATTCTTCACACTTTCAGATTTTTAAACCTAAGGCAATAAACCTTACCATGGCTTCTCGTGAATTTCTTTTAGGAAGAAGGACTAAATAAAGCCATCACCTTCTCTGATTCAACAGTATTAATTCGAAGATGTTAATCTTCAAATAAGCCTTAAAATAATGCATGTATCATTAATTTTAGAAAGACGGTCTAGATTTTATCAGATAACACTTCTCTTCACTGCATCTCCGAACAAACATCAGAACTGGTTTGCTTTGGAAAACCCAAATTGTCCATCGCAGGCTTTACAATATCAATGACTTATCGAGCTTTATAAAACTTAATAAAATACCACTTCCAAATGTTGGATATCATTAAACCGAAGCAGATGAAGGTTATCTTAATGAATTCATCTGGTGTTCCTAGGAGGTTAATATCTGAAGTTTCTAGGAGATTAGTAGACCTTAGATTTTTTGTTTATGTACCAATGTACGGCTCAAATACTATCAAATCATTTAATCATACATAATGCAACTATAAATTTAGTTTTACATCATGGCACATTTCATATTCAAAAGCTTTGGAAGTACATTTGTAGTCAAGTGCTTGAAACTATTCAAAGCATGCAGATTTATCTAGTTTGATTCCTGAGAACTAAGCGGCTAGCGAAGCGATGTAGTGCTTCAAATATTTTTCCAGGTTTTTTCCACGTATGGAGGCTTTATGATATAATTAATGTCACTTTTTCGGTCTGACATTAAGACATTAAGAGACACCTTTGTTAAGTTTTCAATTCGATACTGGTAATAAATTTTCTAAAACATAGACTGCCGATTATTATTACATAGTATTACTCAAATGCCAAAAATCCTTTAAAACCAGTATCACACAGAGAAAAAATCTGGCACAACCATCATTCTTGTGCAACGTTTCTACTTTTGCTTGGTGGAAAAACATTAACCACTGCGAAATATAAAGTTGCCAGATACGGAAAACTGATTTTATCTGTTGAGTTATTATGTTCTGGAAGAGACAGTAATACGAAAAAAAAAAAAAAAAAAAAAAAAAAAAGGATACTGATAGCATTTTTGCAATAGCAATACAGGAAAATATAACAATGGAGGAAATTTAGCAATAAGTTGTTCTACATAGTTTGCGCAGAATACTATCTTAAGATTTCGAAAGCTGTTGATTTTAAGTTCAAAACTGTTTCTTATATTTTTTTTAACCTTTCATGCACTAAAAATACTTAAGATCTCAATTATATCAAGGCCCACCAGCGGCCGAGCGGTAAAGTCGCTGAACACTGGTAGTTCGGTCCGAGGTTCGAATCCCGCGAACGGGCTGGCTGCATGGGTGTTTTCGTGGTTTTCCCCATGTGTATACGAGCCAGTTTCCCTTAGAAAGTCCTCCACGAAGGCATCCCTCCTCTTAGGCAGATAGCCCTCGAGGCTTTGCCATAATCACACACACACACACAATTATATCATTTTCTTCGTACAACGTCGATTAACATGTAAGGTTTATTTTGCTTTCATAATCATGTGTCGGATTTTCTTAAACTAATGTAGTTTTATTGTTTCTCACACGTGTCTGTTCTTCAAAACGAATGTAAAAGGAAGATAATTGAGACCAGACAATGGCGCTAGCCTTTAACACAGGGTCAATGGATATTGATTTTCAACTACGTAACTAAAGAGCATAACGCTGTGAACGAATTTTTGCGAGCGTAACGCATTTTCAAAGTGCAGCACTTCTTTAGCAACAGTGTTTAAAAATATTTGTAAGATCGAATATGTTGTATGTGAACTTTGTATTTTTTGACGAAATAAAACTTGTGTTAGGTTACACTGTTTATTATTTACTTAAGATGTAGGATGAAGAAGTTACTTGTAATGGCATAATATATTTCGTATTCGTAGAAAAAAAACAAGAGAAAAAAACTGGTGGGTATATTGGAATTTGTTATTGAATTTAACTTTATTCTTTAGGGATGATAGAAATCAGTAACTATGTTTGCTACCAAACTGATTATTTTGATGATGTTCCTTACGTGATCTTTCGTTTTTATGAAGAAGGATCAATGTCTTGAAGACATTTGTGATAAATAACAAAGTGTTGTTAGCGCGGGGAGGAGGGTTGTTTTGCTATCTGGTATTTGAAAAGATTATGCAAAACTCGAAACTTTTTTCCTCTCTCTCTCTCTCTCTCAGGAAAAAAATCTGACTGCGCAAGTCATGGCTCTGTGCGAACAAACCTGCATCTAAATAAAGCAATTAAACTTTATTTTGATATAACGAACTCAACACATATGAGTTGACCACCTAATGAGTTAAATTCAGTCAACGTTGTTATTGAATACAAAACCTTTACACGACAGTACTGAACTTCATGTGGTCACTTGATAGTGGATAGAAGACATTAAGATTTGGCTAGTTTAGTCTGCATAAATATGAATTATTCGTCATTTACCTTCACAGTACAGCTTCAAAGTACAATTCACAAATATTAGATAATATTAATTAAAATGCAACTAATATCAGTAACATATTTCAAGTTACAATTACCGTAACTACGAGTTTGTGTTATTGTTCTGTTGATGGGAGTTGTTGAAATAGTTCCGGGACTGAACTAATTAAGCTGTCCCGGAATGGTGTAATCGGGACTGAACTAATTACTCATTTCTCTAGCAACTTGATTTCATCTATGTTAGATCGTCGTATAATTAAATAGCTGCATATAATCCTACCTTTTTCGATTTTTATAACGGAACAAAGCGCAATTCAGCGCTAAAATAAAATTCTGGAATTAAAAGCTAAAATAATCCTTTTAGCAGGACAGGAATAAATTATTTTAGTTGAACATATAATGTACATAGGGCTGGATACATTAATGCTACATAGGGCTGGATACAGTAACAACGGCATAGAGATTAATTACAGTTATACAGGGACCGGACAAAAATGTCGCCAAATACTTTCCAAGTTTGGAAACTTCTGGCAATTTCTCGCCACTTTAGCAAGCTAGCTTTTTATCTCAATACGTAACCAATCCTTTAATATAAACTCTGCTAATATATACTGTAGCGACGAGGGTGCCCTCTGGTGAGTAGCCACATAATTACTTTAGTAAAAGCCAAGTGATTAACCTGATAGGTTGCATCAGACGCTTGCTCTGTAATTTTCTTAAAGTTAAATGTAATATCCGTATGTAACTTAAACCTGTTAATAAATTATTGCTACATTATAAAGGATATCTTTTATGACCCCATCCAAAACGATCCCCCACATAAATGTTAATTAGAATTCCCCTGTAATCTTATTTTTCTGGCACAGCTTCAACTCTTCAGATTTTCATGTTACATTATACAAAAGATACTACATTTTTAAACATAACTTCATTAAAATTATTTACATATATACAAAAGTTCGTAACAATATAATGTAATCTTTATACAGTATGAACAGCGTTCATTTTATAGCTGACAATAATTATAGATTTAAGGATAAATATCCATTTCCTTATTATTTGGTTAGATAAGAGATAAAAATTTCTTAAGCGTAATTTATATTGATAAAGTAAAGGTTTCAGCGAAACTTATTATTTAGAATCATAATAATATATTTTTACTTTCGGTTTGCAGAAACGCACACAAAATATTATAAATTTAAAAGACAAGAAAAGAAACTTTATGATTTTTTCTCTCAATCTGCGAAAAATTATATTGTTTATTATACAGTTAAAACTATTACTAAAATGTAGGGTGTATTTTCTCTTTTCTGATTTTATTGCTGTCATCTAGTCATTTCGTTACCAACTGAAATTATCATTCTAAATTCTGCAGCTTTGAATAGTATTTGTTCACAATGATACATGTCTCATTATTTGCTTCAAGAGATCTTAAAATCTATAACATTCCCAGACATAAGCTGATTTAAATATGCAAATCCACTTATCTCCAGTCATATTATTGAAAAGGCCTCACTACATACTTTAGGCACATAACAGAAGGGCAGTGGAAACATTCTGCATATTCAAAGAATCAAAAATTGTTTTGGCAGATATAATTGATAAAGTAAAAGGTACCTAAGCGCATTTAATGATATACGACTGCAAAAAATAAAACAGCGATTTGACAGCTGACGGAGTGAAAAGATGTGTCTTCAGCTTGTACTGTCAGAGTCCGTTTATCAATCAAGATAGGTTCAAAATTCTTCAGTATTTTTTCTCCTCTTTCTTTCGCAAGTCTTAATTACCTTTCAGAAGTGGCTTTTAAATATTCTTAAATGCTCTTTTCAGAATACTTACACTTTTAAATAGCCATGGTTGGAAAATTAAACACTAAAATTGTATTTTTTTTAAGAAAATCGTAGGAACCAAGACAAAACCATTTTGCATTTGAAAAAGGCATGTGGTCATTTATCACCTGACCAGATTTTAACACGAAGAATTATTAAATTTTTAATCCTTTTTCAGACTATATTTTAATGAAAAATTACCAATATAACTTTACAAAAGCGATTAATTAAATGACTACTTTTAATAGATAAGTACGTGTATAAATTTAAAATTCTATCAACTATTCTCTTAAATTATACGTAGCAGTAATTTCCTATTCATTTTCAGTCTCTGAATGTTTTTTGCTTTGTAAATAAAATTGTGTTAGTTGAAAAGTGTGAAATATATATATAAAATAGGATAAGATTGAGGTAAAAATATTTCTGAACCCTTTCTAGCTGACAAATTATTATGCGAATATACATTTACAACTTTCAATGCCTAAAAGACACATGTCTGCGATGTTTTCGTCATGCGAAGATTTGATATTTGAAGGTGCTTACCAAGATGCTTTCTACCAGGATATTTTTCACCACGATATTTTCTACGAACGATATTTTATAACTGCGATGTTTTTGAATCCTTTATTTTTGACGACGATGTTTTAGAACTACGATGCTTTTTGCTTTCTTTTCTCTCACGATGTCTTGTATGACTCACGATGTTCTCACGACGTTTTCGTTTTGCGTTGTTCACTTAGCTATATTTTTGACCCCAAGATATTTTTACCGTAGTGTTTTCCCTGTAACTAGTTATTCCACGGAGACGGCCCATTCTTATAGTATTCTTATATTCGGCCCATTCATACGTATATCAATCGTATGAAAAGGATAGTAAGCTAAAATTAACACAGTCAATGAATTTGAAATGAAAAATTAAGGAATTAATGAAAAAAAAAAATAAGCTAAAATAACGAACTCATACATTCCGTTAATGGAATCAACATGAAAAGTTATAATATGAATCATCGAAATGGAAGATATGGTCGTAAAATTACGGATAATAAGTCGGGAATTCGTTCTAAAACATAAAAATTAAAAATATCAAACAGTAATCTGGATTCCAAATTACGCATTACGTAGAAAATAAGGAAATACTTAAAAATACAAGGATAAAAAATAAATATAATCAAAAGCAAATGTCGGCAATAACAAATCTAACTAGACATATTCTGAGTGAAATCCAGTCTTAGTGGGTCTTAAGGAGAATCCAGTGACGCAGAGAGGAAAACAAAGGCAAAAGAAGATGGATGCTCCCTGGTGTTTTTATAGAAGAAAATGTCCCATCTAAACAATAAAAATTTCCTCATTTCCCATTTATGCCATCTACTTTGTACAATCTCCTTTGTACAGGCACAGTAAATTCAAATTTAAGTTTTCGTTAATTTTATACCTTTATATTTATCTTTATACGTATTTTTTAATGTCATGATTTCCATCGGTTTTTGATTAAGAACTTGTGTACACAAATACTGCCCTAAAGTTTAAACAAGCAATCATCTGTAGCCTAGGAACGAATTAATTTTACATTAATTCCCATGCAGAAAATTGTTTCGGTTAATGAACGACCTTTAAGAACGAATAAAGTTCGTGAACCGAGATTTCACTGCACGTAAAAAATGTCGAAATACGTAAAACGAAATTGCAAAGTATTAAGCATGCAAAGGAATTAAAAGCTGTGTATAAATAAAATAATAGTGCAGTAAAGGTTACAAGGTATTTTTCTCCTTTCTTCCAGAATGAAATGCGTGGCGTCGGCCTACCAGCGGCCGAGCGGTTAAAGTCGCTAAACACGGGTAGTTTGGTCCGAGGTTTGAATCCCGCGAACGGGCTGGCTCCATGGGTGTTTTCGTGCTTTTCCCCATGTGTAACGTGTATACGAGCCAGTTTCCCTTAAAAAGTCCTCCACGAAAGCATCCCTCCACTTAGGCAGATAGCCCTCGAGGCTTTGCCATAATTACACACGCACATGTAGAAATACGTGGCGTAACGAAAGCACAATCGGCGCATACTCGAGAGGTCCAGGTTCGAGTCCCGGCAAGGACATTGCTCATTTTCCTTCAAAAAACTTAACGACTCTACAAGAAAAGGGTAGGAAGTAAGCAATTACAGTTGAAAAATACAAGGGGCATGACAAAATTATACGAAAACTGAAAATTGGAAATTATAAAGATTGAAAATAGAAAAAAAAAAGTTTTAAATTGTACCTAAAATTAAGCAAAATCACAGAATAAAAAAAATATTGTAAATAAATTAAGTACTCGAAAAAAATTATTAATCTAAATACTATGCAGGTAAGAATAGAAGTTAACAATTACAAAATGAAACATAAAGAAAAATATAAATTACAAAACTTAAAAATGCAAAAGACCAATAATTAAGTTTAAATACGAAAATTACCAATAAAAAATTACAAAACCACTTCCTGTCTCCAAACCTTAGCTTTCTTAAGCTGTCTTTTCATGATCAATTGTCTGACTGTGTAACTGAAGCTCCTGCCCGTAAAAATGCATTTCGCACTACTTTGGAGAGTTTCAGACAAAGTTAGAAAAGTGCTCGAAAGAATTATAGACCTTTGGTGGAAAATAATTATGACTAATGACAGACGTATCACCTCCTACCTGTGTTTATTCAACGACTAGTCCTCTTAAGGACTTAGTCTAAACTTCAACAATAGAATTAACATCGTATGGGGAGGCGCTAGAACTTAAGCATTTGATAAATAAACAAACCTTAAGGGGAAAATTCTCTGTTCAAAACAGCACTGTCCTTTTTTTAGCACAAGGGAGCAATTTTCCCAGAAGGGCTATTAATTTCGTTTTGGAATTTTGCGTTGACTCACATTTTAAATTGTTGCCACCAAATGTTACAGCCCTGTATTATCTTTAAAGAAATTAAATAAAGAAGACTCTGCATAAATGTATGCATGTTTCTAGTATTGTGATAAAACAACGATACTTACAGCCATCAAATTTTGAATAACGTATTCCACCCGAATATGGCACCTGGACGCCAAAATTTTGAATTTCGAATTTGATTTGCTATCCATTTCATAGTTTATAAAACGTTAACGAATTTCTAGTTAACACAATGATTTTGAAGCAAGCAATCGCAATACTCACTGTTAGGAAAAAAAAATTATCTCCAGCACTTGAAACTGTCTATCGGAACGGAAATTCTACAGATATGCTCTTTTAAATACTTGGTGCTATGGCTATTGAATTGTTTTTTATGGTTTAAGTGCGAAGAACATAATATTTAATAAATAAAGGTATCACAGAAGACGTTAAAAAATGCCCCCTTAGGCGTAAAATAAAATCAGAAAGCTTCAGATTTTTTTTTATTAAAATTTTTTATCTCCTTAAATTGAAGAATAAACAGAAAGGGAAATAACAGGCTTGCATGAGTTTTTTAGGATTTGTTTCCTGAATTGCCTAATTTTTAATTGAATTAGATTAGAAAAACAGTCACAGATTTTAGTTATTAAGTTTTCATGCAAAAGTTTCTTGACAATTGTAAATTTTTTAAAGATTCTTTCGGAACATAGATTGCAGTACATCTGCTGTGGAATATACGAAGCGTGAGACTATAAAAAGCATTTTAATACTCACTTAACGAAACAACCTTTCAGCATTATTTATGAATGATTATTAATAGTAAATCGGAGGCTACTGTTAATAGTTCGCATTTATTTTGCAAATGATCCCAAATGACTCATTATTTTTATCACGCAATTTGAGCAGCTACTTAAATGAGTAACCAAGACCGTAATCTATTAGAGATATAAAATAATTAAAGAAATTCTCTTCGATAGTTCTGTGATTAGAACGTTCATCTGCAAATTCTGAAGCTAACTGTTTCAATCTAGTTTCACATTTAGAGATGTAAAGCTCGTTATAAACTTTGACTTTATGTATGATAATGAATTATCTTGTGTATAATTGCACATATCAATGACTATCTAATAAAACGTAATACAGAACTTGGAAAATTGAGCTTTTCCTTTCACCTTACAGTTAAGATGATATATAATTAAAGTAGCACTAATAGTTAATGTTCTACTGAATTTTATTTTAATACTAATATATATAACGTCATTAATGAAAAACGTGAATCTCATACAAGTTTGAGAATTAACTCTATACGATAAGATTTGATTGTACATTTTAATCTGTTTTATTTGAAAATACGTTGCGTACGTAAACACAGTAAGTTAAAGTAATTTTTAAAGAATTTTTTACCTTGAACTTACATAACATGGAAACTCCATCACAAATAATGTTCAACGTCGTTAGTATTTTGCCATAATATTTAGACATCTAAACATATATCTATGTATAAAAATTTCGACGTTCTTTGCAAATGAAACAGATCATTGCATTTTCAGTGACACTTGATAAAATCTCATTTTCCAAAAACAAATTCTTACGCGCAAGCGTACGGGTTTTGTTGCCATGAATATGACGAACATTCAGTGTCATAGGAACATACTTACAATATGAAGAATGAAGATTGGAATTAATATTAATTGACTCAAATGAACTATTTCAATGAAAAACGAAAGAAACATACGGTTTTAAATATTCTTTTTCAAGTGCTTGAATTTAATTATTAATTAAATTTCAGCTTTATGATTCGTATTTAAAAATTTAAGTTAACAACTAACAAAAGTAAAAATTGAAATGATCGAAATAATGGAAACAGTAACTAATACGTAAATACTAATATTTTACAAAAATATTCTCCCTAGGAAGCAGAATTCTTTCATATTATAAAAACTCCCTCGAAGAAAAAAATAAAGAAACAATTATTTCTCAAGAACACTTTCGGGAGTTTTCAAGGACGCCTGTAGCACACGTATGTCGAAGTAACCTGGATGATTATGAAAGAAGTAAATCAAGAACAATTTTAAAATCGTGATGATATTGCCTTGCACCTGCTTCTGATACTGCGCTCGAAGCCTACTGGAAATTACAAGTTTTCTACATACTGGGAAAAGAAAAAGAGAGTTTCTTGTTAAACACACAATTTTAATTTCAGTCGACAGCGTAGTTAATATATAATGGCACATGACTTCATCGAATATAATTTTTCAAATAGAGCAGGTCAACTGTCTTAGTGTGAATAGGTACATAGAATATTTTGAAATAAAAATAATTTAGCCAGGTTTACTTGCTCCTATATATTAGTTTTTTTTATTTTCTACGAGTAATCAGAATTTAATTATTAATAAAGCAAGAAATGGGAACAATATTTATTTTTCCAGATACAAAGAAAACTTGTCCGTGTGCGTCACGACTCACAATTAACTCTGATTATAATAAAGAATTACGTTTAGTAAAAAAAATTGACAGATGTTAATTTGAATGTCTACAAAGATCCTTATTTTAAGGCATGATTTAAGCACAGTTATTCTCATGCTGTGAGTGCTTTCAATTTGAAAAATACACTGTCCTATTTGCAAATTCTTAGTTCATCAGTGAAAGGAACGAAATTATTACGCAGATTTAGATACATTTTATGGAAGACCAAATGCTTTTTAAAATAGAAATTTTTTTGAATATATTTGCTTTGGAAGGTTTTTTAAAAATAGTTTCAAGCATTTGTGAATTACTTCTGTCTGTATGAAAGTTTTAAACATGTTTGATTTTTTTTACATATTTACGTATTAACCTCTCGATCATGAAAATTAGCTACCGTAGAACCAAGAAACTTGACGGAGATCTCGCAAAATTCTGCGGATTTCTCAAGGAACTAACTCCTCTTTATTCAGTAAACAATCAGTTTTCAATCCGCTCCGTTTTTGCATTCTATAAAAAGGCTTTAGACAATTTCTATACTTTGTCAATTTCCATTCATTTCATGTTCTGCGATTTTACGGAAGCTATGTTTACCAAGTTGTATCTACAAACTTCATGTAGGTATTTTTTCCAGTCTATTACTGCTGTGTTAGCCATATTCAGCTGACCATACCATGTCCATTAATACAAACTTTTTAGATGACAGGATACCATGACTTTAAAAATAATCCACTGCTCGGTTTTCTGTAGTAGATACGTCCGAAATTTTAATCATATTTTTTCTATAGTTAACCATAGTTTAGTTCTATAGTTCTATAGTAGTTTTTTTTTCCATAGTTCCATCAATAACAGTTAACTTATATACTTGTTCATAAAAGCAAAAGGTATCTTATCGAGAATAATACGAGGTTATATGAAATGAAACCGTAGAAGTTATTAGAGTGCTCTAACGTCACGTTATCCATAATTGGCAGTAACTCTTTCTGTTTGGCGACAGTTTCATTGTTGGTGGTATAATACATAAGTATTTTTTTAATCACAAATTTCTGTAGCTTTTAATTTTAACTAAATAATATTTGGTTCATCTATATTTTAGCTAAGCAACGACGGAAAAAGTATTTGTCGAACTATATTAAAAAATTGTGTTTAATGTAGTTACAGAACGTTATACAGACTTCTGTACTACATTAAACATAATGTTTAATGACAAAAAACTATCTACTTATGGACTCCCAGAGTTTGATTTTTATACTATACGCCATAATAAAACAATACGATAAGCGTGACAAGAAAAATTCTTTTATCTCAGATCGTTGCCCATTAGCGGCCGAGCAGTAAAGTCCTTGAACACTGGTAGTTCGGTTCGAGGTTCAAATACAGCGAACGGGCTGGCTATATAGGCGTTTTCGTGGTTTTCCCCATGTGTAATGTGTTAATACGAGCCACTTTCCCTTAGAAAGTCCTCCAAGAAGGCATCCCTCCCTTCCCTACAGTGTCTTATCATAACACGTAAATCATAATTATATCTCAGATCGTGAAATGTTGTTAAAGCAATAAAATAAGCTTAAAGTATTTTAAACTAGTTTTTCTCCATATGCAGCTTTTTGAAATGCTTTCAAAAAACAAACAGATGAATTTTGCTTTAATGGTTAGTTATCTTTCTTTAAACCAAAGAACTTTACGAAAAGTTCAGATAACTGCAAAATAAATAATAATATATTTACCAGGAAACTGTACTACCTGCTCGTACGTTTACTGTCAGTTTCTTTTTCTTTTTTTCCTTTTCTTTCTTTCCTCTTTACCCCCTTTAAACGTTCGAAGAATTAAAAAGGACTCCATATTTTATTTAAAAAAATGACAAGTGAATTAAACTGATATCATAAAGTCATGATGCCTGTACAAAAACATTCCATTAAAATGAGACAATAACTATTACACTACATTAAAACCGACGGTAGATAATTGGATGTTTTGATCGAATTTTGTATCGCTTACGCTAAATGAGGAGTAAAAGTTACATGTAATTATAATTCCATTCAATTCCAGGAAACATTCACGATAAAGTTCGAACAAAAGGTCTGCAATTTGACACGCAACAGAATCACGATGCCAAACAACAGAAAAAGAGTTTTATCACTTTGAAGAAGCAATTTTATAGTAGTCAGTAAATCTGAACATTCATAAATAAAAAACAAACAGTTTATTAAGTTAATTAGTGTTTACAAAAGTTGTAATTGCACTTTTGCTTTCATTACTGCTTCTAAATAAACAATAGTAGGGAAAGAAGGATTTAAAGAGTGTCATTTTAATAAGTTTTAATTATTTAGTTATTTTATTATTTTCAATAAGTTTTAGTTGTTGAAATTTAGCAAACCCTTAATGGTATATGACTGATATGAAGCTCAAAACAGTAAATACAAGGCCTGGATTATGAAAATATTACTCTGCAAAAATAACATAACTATAATAATACATATTAAAAAACAAGATAAAATATGAAACTGTCGCATTTAAAAAAAATTTATTTTGCGGACGTTTTAGAAATGTTTAACTATATTCGCGTAGCGAAGTATAGTTATTTCTACTCTGCATGTACTGAAGAAGTGGAAGATGGTGACTGACTTGCTGGTATCTGACTTGTAACAAATAAAAAATAAAATTACTAGTATTAGTAACATTGCGATTAGGCAGAGGATGTTCGCACATTTTTTAGACAATTTTCATTGTAATTACAAAAATATTTCACATAAAATTTTTATTTTTTAAATGTTTTACTTGACAACCCCTGTTCTTCACTATCTTCATACACCGCAAAATCGGAATAGATATTTTATCCCATTGCTCTCATGCAGCTTTTTAAAGTCTAAGGCGGTTGCAGGTCGACGTTTGGACAACACGCTTTTTAAAAGTCCGAAATCGCAAAATACATTGGTGATAGATCAGGAGATTTAGTACGGATATGAAAGAAGGCTTATGGCTTTGATACCCGTTTCTTGTTCTATTTGTTTCAGGAATTTAACAGTAGATTTTGACGTGTCGCCGTTTGCTTTGTCTTTATGCAGTTCTATTGATTGATCACAGTGTGTGTAAATAGAAGGTATTATTTCATATTTTTAAATTTAAAAAATATGTTTTTGATAATTGGTAGAGTTGATCTTAACATTTTTCTTCTCTGTTCTTATTTTTAGTTTGAAAATCCAGAAACAATCATAAATCCCTTCGAAAACTTTCTTTAGATTCCTTGAACCATGTTTTGAGATTTTTATTAATAAATGGATATCTTTCTATTGTAGCCATTTAAATACGCCCAATATTAGTCTATTGTGACAACATTTTTCCCTTTTTGTCCGAATAAATGCTTCTCATAAAGAAGTTTGAAGCGTGCTCTGCGTTCGGCGATATGTCGTGGAGAAAGAAGATGCACATTATGTTTTTTTCGCCTTTTTAAGATTCAAATGAACATTCATCACTTTGTTTACCATTGACACATGATTTTGAAACTTTCCTTTAACTTGGCGGATAATCTTTTAACATGGAAAAAGATCTTACTTTGTAACATTCTAAACATTCCATTTTTTTCTTGGATACGTATTTGAAACAATTCTTCCAGTTGAAGCAATTTTTTTTTACAACATTTTATTGTGATTTAGATCAAAGGGTTATCGTAACTTTAGATAACGAAAAACCATGGCTTTCACAGCATGTTTTAATAACCTAGATCCCCGAATTATTTTCTTCGGAAAGAACACAAACATAGCCTTCCATCTATTGCTTCTTTAAAAGCGATATTTTGCCTGAAAACAGAGCTCTCAAGTAGCAGACGGTAATTTATACTTTCAAACGTATAGTTGCAGTTAAACAAAAATTCCAGGCAGATTCTTTTTTTACACCCAAACAAAATTTTCTAAACATAGCGAACAACCTTTGGAAAACTCTTTCAGAGTTTTTCACCTTTCAGGTGATCTAGATTACGAAGCATTTTTCTAAACGTTAGATTTTCCGTGGAAGCAATTTAAGCCCCACAAAAAGTTACATAAGAATTTGGAATAAAGATGTTTTATGACAATACTATGAGAAATATTGAAAGAAATGAAAGAAATCCAAGGCTTCAGAAATATTTAAAATATTCTTTTTCCAAAATTTTATTCTATTTTATTCTGAATTTAAATTTTATGTTTCTGTACTTCAGTACTTGGTACAAGATACAGGCAACTAAATTTAAAAAATGCAAGTGTCCAAAAAGAAATCTAAGAATTGTATGTTATAAATGGAACGGAGTAGTATTACATTGCGGTTGTTTACTCTCTGATCGTCCGTACAATAATTCGTAGTTTATTTAGAGAGTTCTCAAGTCACTTCAATTTGTGATGGCTGCTACATAAAAAGAGATTTATATATATATTCAGAAGAATATATAGATAAATATTTGTGATTTAGATCAAAGGGTTTACTACTTTAATACCGCCGAATACATCAAAAAGTTATTAAAATCTGAATTGTATACTTCTCTTTGATACTTGGCTTCTTTATTGCATTATATAAGACCCCCAAAAAGGCTCCACCACCCAAAAAAAGGCTTTTTTAATGCGCCATCTTCTGTACAGAAAATCGGAAAGCAGGTTTATCACAACTTATTTCATTAAAATAAAAAAGTTTGGAAGATTTTAAGCTTAAATTGTACAATAACGAAGTATTTGTTCAGGTTATTAGTTGCCCACTTGTTGTTCATTAGCACCCTTCTATAAGCGAGTGAAACTTCACAAAACAAGTAGATACTTGTGTTTTTTCAAGCCTATATCATGATATAACAATAAAGAGCGTCGGTTGGATATAAAGCAGTTACTTAAGTTAGGTAGGCTTCATATAGGACAAAACGTGTAGAATTCGATTTTCCACCAGTATTCTAACGTAGTTCCGGTATTAAATTAATCAACGCACTAAACTTTTTATTAAATGATTAAAATTATATTATGTATAACACATATTCCACTTGATAATAATAATATTCTACTTAATAACAATAACCTATCGCATCGCACAGCAGCACCACAGGTCCGGGGTTCGATCCCTGGGCTGGACAAGGTCGACTCAGCCTTTCATGCCTTGGGTCGAGAAAATGAGTACCAAGTTCGCTTAGAAACTAAAAACTGGGGGGGGGGATCCTGCGACAAGTTGACCACTTGTTCAGGGCATATACTTATGCACCCCGAGGCCAACGGTCAAGAAAGCAGATTTCCAGGCACTGCTGGCCTTGGCCCACTAGTACTGCTTGCCCACTAGGGCTGCTGCGCCACTGAGTTTAGTTTTTTAATAATAACCTACTTAATAAATATTTATATACCATCAAATGAAGTCAATTCGCCCAATAAGATGTTTATTTGCAAAGCTGTTACTCCAAGGTAAATTATACAGAATATTTACTCGTAAAATCAATTTACTAATTTTTAAAAGAAGCACCAGATGTTATAACCTAAACGAAAAAAATATTATGTTTGGTGGCAGCATAAATTCATATTTATTAACTAGTCGAAGGAACCCTATTCGAGGGGTTTAACGTTTTCAGTTCGTGGATTTTGTGGCTTGACTTTAGAAGAAAAATATTAGCTGCAAACCTTGTATGCAAGCAATTCAATGAAATAAATACACAACTACATCTCAAGTATTTTTTTTTCTTTTTTCCAAACACATATTTTCGTATGGTGCTAATTTTTGCAGCAATTCTTCTCGACTTTATCTTTTTCAACAGCTCATTTTAAATGTAAGATTTTTATCATCTGTATCTCTACTTTTAGAGGGACTAACTATTAAATTATTAAGCCAAGCGTAACTGCTCAGTTTAAAATTTTAGAGTTTTTTTAACATTTAAATGCATTAGACAACAATATAAATATCGAATCTTTCTTTGTTTCGAATAGTTACCGTTTATCAATATTCGGGTGGTTACCGTTTATCAGTATTATAATATATTAATAATAATACTGTGTCTGCAAACGATTTATGATGCAGCTCCATAAAATAAGACACCAAAACTTGACTGACGTTTTTAATAATAAAAATGACAGATTAAAATCAAATGCAATTTACTTTTACTGTCATATTTTAACTCTCCAGTATTTATAAATATAATTTACAAAGTATCTCTTTGGTATCAAACAAAATGTGCTACTAAAAACTGCTGAATCGAAGACACACATATGCTACTTCTAAGATTAATGGAAAGATTAAATACTAAATAACACTTAATCATATTTCGCATTATGCTTGTATTGGGAAGACACTGCTTGCAACCATTCACTAATTATTTAACAACAATCAATTTAACATTTTCTCACCAGCTCAGTTAGACTTTTATTTACTGTTATTTTATTATTATTTATACTTGTAGAAATAAAGTAACTAATACACGGGGGGGGGGACCCTATATTTTTATTTCCCTTAGAAGGGCGCGTTTTCATTTGGGAATACTAATGTCTGGCTCATATTCATTTCAACATCAATTCATGAAATCATCTGTATAAACATTCAAAAATCTTCATGAATTCATCTATATAAACATTCATAAATCTAATATCTAGAATTTAATTAAGTAAATACCCATTGATTATTACGAATGTAATTATTTTTCTAATAAAAAATTTTAAAAAATCAAGAAAATAATGTTTAGTATAAACTGCAAATAAGAACATCTCTTTCCTGGAATAAAAGTCTTTAAAATTCCGCACCACTTCAAAGAAAAGTTATTAATTCAACCAATCTTTCATACATTACCCAATCTGGAACGTAAGCAAAAAATAGCATAACAATGAAGCAATGGTTTGTAAGTTATTCAAGCGAAAAATACGGAAGTCTATTTTTCTACAGCAGATGCTGTTTAATGTGATCAGGATTAATGTTATCATTCGAATATCGTTATCAAACTACCTGTGTCCCGCCGTCTGTATACGAAAACATAGAAAATACATCGTTTACACTTACCGATTTATTTTGATCCAAAACTTATAAAATATATATTTTTAAACTGAAAAAAGTCGTAAAGTAAATTAGGTTTAAAATGTATTTTAAAAATTGCTAATGTACATAGAAATATCTCCAACTAGCGTTAAGTCGCAAACACCTTAGTTTCGATTTTAGTCAAATGTTTAAAATTAGCCAAAGAACATCCTCGGTTTGATGCAGATTTTCAATAACAATATCAATTTTGTGGAAATCACACGCAGGTACCTTTTCTTTATAAGCCCTGCCCCCCAAAAAAAGACTACAGGATTTTTCCCCCTCCAAAACATCTTCGGTAAGGTTGCTTTTTGCCTAATTTAAAATTTTACATTAGCAAGTTCTCTTCCGATGAGGAATGGCTTCCGAATATTAAAATTAGGGGTACAGCATCAGACAAAATAATTTCCAGAAGAGTTATGAACAATTCATAAATGAACTTTTGCATTGAAAATATTATGAACATTTCATACACAAAAGTTTGCATTTTCCTTATTAATGTGTTGTGAAAGTGCCTATTTATGTTTCTAATTATATTTAGATTAAATTAGTTAAATTGTATTACTAAGTTGAAGGATATTTTTTGTCTTCGTTGAGTGTTATCATTCGACTAATGTTATCAAAATGTCGACGACAAACGTTATCACATTAAAATTGTCAGAGAATTATGCGATCTATATTGAAATTAAAATGCATACCTCTTCAACTGAATCTTTCATACATTCAACTGATATTTAAATAATTATAAAATAAATCAACTAAAAATTTGCAAATGCAATTTAGTGCATATAAAATTCAGCTAAAAATATCCAACTTTCAGTACTAATGTAGCCATTTCACAGAATGTAAACTAGTTGCAAGAAATACACTAAGCAGCTATCATAACAGGAATGATGTAACTTAACGCTCCTTCTTTCTAAGCAATGCGGTCTACTGACATTCTGTACTACGCAAAAACGATAAAAGAGTGAAAACGCATGTCAAAATGTCATTGACTCACACCTCCCTCCTACTTGCCTGGACCATGAACGTGCTCTCCTTCCATAAACAGAATCCCAGAAGATAAAAGCTGTGCATCTCAAACTTAACCCCATCTTTCATGCCCTGTGAACAGGTTTGTGGTGTCTGGGATGGGGTGGAAGACGGATGACCACCCGGTGATGAAATTAAGCATATTCACTTCTTTTCTTGAACCTTTTCCGAAAAAAAGAAGAAACATCGCCTGATCTTAGGTGTGTTCGGCCTTTCGGTAGATAATGGAATCGGTCATGGTAAAAGCTGTCCATCACAGATCCTTTGGGAGATGAGATTTGCGTGAAAAATCATCCGCGAAATTCGATTTTTAAATGAGGAAAGTTACGGAAGCTTGACTCGAAATGATAGCTGTGGTAAACGCTCTGTGATGGACAGCTACTCAGACTTTGGAAGTGAATAAATGAGAGGCTCACGCGATATGCTAATGAAGGATGGCCACTTCCGAAAAGGTAGTTAAAGTTCCTGGCGTCTAAGTTACCAGAAAGTAGCTCCTAGAAAATTATCGGTTTGTTAAATGAATACTGTCGATATGCCATCAAGATTATGCTTACACGTAGCACTGAGCATATTTAAACTGCCAACGCTTCTTTGTTTTTTTATTCTGTGTTCTTAATTGTAACTTCTAAATTATTTTATGCTCTAAATATAAAGAATAGAATATGCCATCGAATTTAATTTCACCATTTGTATGCTCTATGTAAGTAACCATAGCATTCAAAAGGAAGCGTAAATACTGGGAGGAAGAAAAAGAAACATTTTCTAAGGAAATGATTTTAAAAAAAATATTATCACATACCTGCTTAAGAGATACTCAATATTTAAATTCAACAATGATTGATACCTAAATTAAAGTTTAAAAATTTCATGAATTTGAAAAATGTTAATACAAAAGTTTTCTTGTCGTTGCTTCATGAAAACCTTCAGTTTAATTAAAAATGCGTGGGCTTTATTGAATTATGCACAACATTCTAGGGGTACCTTCCTAAGAGAAGGGATGTTTTCATGAAGGACTTTCTAAAAGGAATTGCAGCATATTTACGCTACACACCATGAAATTATGAAACATTTTGTGCAAGGACTCGGGACCCTAGCGAATAATACCGCTCAGCACTCTTGGCCGTTGATAACGTAGCCTGACAATAAAGTTCTTACGAATCAACGACATAGTAGCTTTAAGGTTCCATCTTTAAAGCCACGACATTACTGGATAAAATAAATCAGGGATTTATTTTCATAACCTAATTCAGATAAGATTAGTAAAGAATTAGTATAATATTTTCACTTGTTAAAAAGAGACTTTCAAGAATAAAAATAGTTAAAATAAAATGAAAAACATTTAGCGGGATAATTAGATCCTTTAATAGATTAACTGCAATATAAACAACTGAAAAGCATAATGTGTATAATCGTATATTAATTGTCCGACAGTTTGCATAAATCTGTTGAAAAGCATGTGACATGTATATCACATGCTAAGAACTTGTTGGTTAACAGATGATGGACCTCCATTAATCACTTCTAAGATTGAAATGATAGCTCTTTATAAGAATAACAGACATTTTGAATAAAGAATCTAAATACAATTATTCCTAAAAACACTTTAACGTGTAATCATGTGTCAAAATCAAGGTTAAAGTAATTGCTTCTCAAAAAAAAAAATATTTATCTTAGCCATTGAATAGCCATAAGAAATTTATTTATCAATTTTTGAACATTACATTTACATAGTTTTATTGGGCACACAGGAGTTATTTTATAAATACAATACTGATATGGATTATAGAACACATTCAGAAATATGAATAACCTTAATAAAAATTTCCGTATTTTTTGTATAATTAAAATATGAATGACCTTAATAAAAATTTCCGTATTTTTTGTATAATTAAAATTACCGGCATCATTGATTTTCAGAGAAAGGTAAAAGTCTTGCTCAGCAAAACTGTATGAAATTTGCTGAGAAATGCTGCGAAACTTCTTAAGGCTACCATATCTATAAAACAATCAAATCTGAAAATAACCAGAATGTCTGATTACATAATTAAATAACGAAACTGGACGTACCGAGAAATTTTACTCTTTAAGATGTCTAACTTCATAGAATATCAAAATCGTCTGAGATCCTGAATGGTCGTCTTTTAGCGAATGCTGTTATTTCAAAAAGAAACCATTAATCACCCAATCATCAATCTTCATTTTGTATAGGATCCTTAATTATTGCTTTGTCTTAAAGTAGCTAAAGGAAGATGAAAGATGACTTATGTAAGTAAATTTGTTCCAGCATCTCCTCTGATTACGAACGAAAAAATATTGAAGTTTTTACATTCAACAAACAAACGGATAGTGAATATATTATTAACTGGGCGTTTCTGCTCTAAGATGTTACATTTTAAACCTACAAAAGCCGTCTATTAACAATATTGAAACTTTTCTCACAAAACTTTGTGTTTTATTTTAAGAAACTCAAGAAATTTAAGGTAAAATTCTAAAAATCATTGTTATATAAATGCCTTACCTTGTAGTCGTCCTTCTTCAACCCTATCTATAAATATATGGTAAAAGAATTCACGCTGAGGTCATATTAAAATTCATTAGCATCAGCATGTATTTACTTAAATTTTAATTCTAAAGTAATGAATATTTAGTTTTTCTAAATAGTTTAACTCAAAAAATCAACCAAATTTGAACTTTAGAGACATCTAGAGTTATTTCAGAAATTAATAAATGACCCCTAATTTACTTTTAATTACTTTGCATTAAGTAATTTCCTTGTGACAGTCAACAGAGTAACAACATAGCAGAAGAAACATGTATTTAAACAATTTTTAAATTTATTTTTATGTCACTGTGTAACCCCGCAAAAATATAAGACAACAAATATTTAGTTGTTAATACGCGTTCTAAATAACAAATAATTTAATGTTAAATACTGTTGCATGCATAAGGGTTCGTAATAGATAGAATGCACACAGATCCGGATGATAGATTGATAAAATTTATGTTATCAATAGAAACATTTCATAGGTCTGGAATTTTCGGCAGAAATACTCGTACAGGCGTTCACTGTATCACAGAGTACTACAGCTAATAGTTATACTTCAAACTGCTAAGAACGTCAAACACAATGCAATGCAAAGCACATCTAAACAGGAAGCTAATCCGGAGATATCTCAGTACTCCGAACTCACCCTCAACTAACAGCAACAAAAATTGACAGCATATACTCTTTCCGGTCTTATTTAGTTTTCACCCGCCCGCTAAAATATTTCTAGTACTTTCTGCTTCTCAAAATTACTGGAAGGCAATACGGTTACAGAGCATCTAAAATTAATTACAGTTATTCAATTGCCATACCTATTACTGTGATATAGGGACGGTGATACAGAGTTTAACGAGATAGCCATTTACTCAATGTTAAGACTTGCCCCCTGTATTCGTATTTTTCCGGCAAGTTTTTTTTCTCTAGATTTTCATGTCGCATCATACAGCTAAATACAATAATTTCACATATAACTGCAGTAAAATTATCTATCTGTGTACAAGTAAGATTTTATTCTCAAAATAAAGTTTACCATAACTGTTAATATTTAACGAAATGAGAATCGCTAACCTCTCAGCCACGAAACTTCCTATTGATTCAAATCTCCGTGTTTGTGTTTCTCACTGGAAGTACTTTTATAAAAATTATGCTATCGGTATCTGGAAAAGAGGATATCTGGCCTCAGCAAAAGCACAACGAACAAAAAGGGTTTTTTTCCCTATAGTTTTCAGAGAATAAAAATCATGGCAATTTTAAGGGCTGTTCCGTGCGTCTTGGACTTGCTTCAGGTACTTTGTGTGGTTGCGGTAGTGGCAATGAAGATGTAAAGCAAGTAAGATGGTGTGCGCAATTAAAATGAAGATGAATTGATGTCAGTCATTCAAGTCCAGCAAAGGAAGACACTTCAGGCCACTTTGAAGCACTTTTCTGCAGCTTGGCCATAAATGTTTTCTGAACTTTTCCGGAATAAAGAAACAGTTTTTGCTTTTCGGAGTTTCATTCTCAATTTAAATTATTCTCTTTAGTTTATTACTTTTTTCTTTTTATTTATTATTATTAGCGCAAACGGGTGTTAGCCCAGAAGGGCTATTAGTCTCGAAACGTCATGCGTCGAATCATTATAAATGGCTGCATCACTTTTCAAATTGTTGCCACCAAATACTATCCTGTATTATATTTTAAAAAACTATACACTGACGGATCTCACGCATAGTGAAAAAAACAACGGTATCTAGAGTCATAAATCTTGGATAACAGAGTTCTCCACCCGACACATGGGCACTTGGAAGCCCGAATTTGTGGAACTTAACGTTCATATTTTGTAAAACCTTAAAGAATTTTTGATTAAAAAAACTCAGTAAGGTCTATATCCTTTTGGAAACATGAACTATTAAAAGGACTCTTGAAGAATTATCTTCTAGCCTTGTGAAACGAAACAGAAATCACAAGAAGGGTGTAGAAGATCCTTTTATTCAAACATGAAATTAACAATGACACAACTTGGGTTACAAGAAGCCAAGAACTTCTGGCTTAACAGTATAACGTAACAAAATACTAATTTCAAGGTGTAGTAGATTAGCCTAACGGCTTACAGAATACTTTAATGCGCACTAAGAGCTCTGGTTCGTAGTAAACCGGCGAGACAAGCCTAAGAGCTAGAACACGCAAAGCCGCTGACGCAAGTCGCTAATAATCACAGCCCAACGTGGCTTGGAATAGGTAGACACGCTCTGTAACTTACTCCCAAAACTCTTGCTTATTTATTCTATCTTTTCCTACCTCTTTATTCTATTTTAATCTGAATAAACTTTTGCTATCTCATTTACATTCTGACATGAAAATCGTGGGTGAAAAGAGAGTATTAGGAAAGGCTTTTCAACCAAAAATGAATTATTATTTGAAAATAAATAGATAAACCTCACATCTCACAACTTCGAAGCGAACAGTGGCAACGCTGTAGAGAATAAAACATTTTTATTTCCCTCGCGCGAGACGTTCTATCGGAAATTCTAAAGAAATTCTGTTTTAAAATAGTTTTAGAACAATGTGACATTAGCGCAAATGCTCTCAAAATATGTATGTGTCAGTAAATGAAAAAAACGCCCAACTGGAGGAGATGAAATTTAAAAAGAAAAAAAAAACAAAAAAAAGGCTATTTGCTATACCTCGAACAGTTTCTTCCTATCGTAAAATATTTTACCTTCCAAGGCATAATCCTGATCCACTAACTAGCAATATATAATAATATAAAAAATGAATTTTAAACGGCTTTTTTCCATATAAAACATGTCAGCAGACGGATAGTTATATAGATAAAAAGATTAATAATGTTATTTTAATTTTCAAAACTGAAAACTAATTAGTTAAACTTTCACCGTTAATCAGTTACAGTTGATACACTTTTAAATGTTCGAAATAATTTCATAATACCGTTGATCACAAGAATGACAGATTCTATTTGTCATATGGCAGTTTATCAGAGAACAGTAACCTCTGTCGTGGTGCGAAATATAGGGAAATATATGTGATGCGAAATGTATATAAACGCCAGTGCTAAGTTGTCACTATACAGAAAATCATTTAGCTACCCTTGATGAGATTCTAATCAACCTGTCGACGAACATATGCTACAGATGGTATGCGAGTTTGTAAACGAAACTTTATTGTGTCTTTACAATGGCAGGATGCTAGATTCCTAAAGCTTTCAGAAACTTGAAATGTTAATTTCCGGTTCATACTGTAGTGATTAAAAAATTCATCTTGTTGACATGTGATATTTATGCTAGTATTTTTATTTTCTGTATACACGTAGCTGCTTCTTTATCCAACACAATGACTATACTAATTTTTTTCATCCCTTAAACAATATATACACATATATTCCATACATACAACATTACTCTACACAATACACCAGCTAGCTGAATACGGGATATACTAAAGGTATGTTTCTCATTAGTTGTTGAATTAACTTAAATAGCCACTAGTTTAGAGTCAAAATGATCATAGAATCTCCAGTCAAAGTCAAACAGATTACAGAAACAGGATTCAAAATCATTCGCTAGATTATAAAGATTATGGACTTTTCGAATACTATTTTGGTGGCTACTCTTTCAGTCAGACGAAATTCATCTTGAATTATTTTAATGCGTTTCACGATTCCTCTTGCTTGGGCAAAGAAGTTCATTAAAACTGTAACACATTCATACTTTATAATTATTTTAGAGAGTTTATTACGAAAAAAAAAGGCTTCTAAAAATTACATCTATGTAGAATAAATTCATAAAAGAAATTGATTAACAGTTTTCCCAAACAAATTGAAATTTATTTCTACACTTTCTACACTGAAATCTATTTCTTCCTTTTATTGAAAAAGAAGGAAGAATGTGTACACAAATATAACGAATATGGAAAAATAAAAGATTGGTTCCAAACGTAAAAATACATCATTATAAAATTAATCACATTAGAATTTCGAATTAAATTAAAGTATGATTTTACTGAATAAAAAATGTTTCTGTTTGATAATAAATAAGGACCGGTAAGGATTAATAAGGATCCAGTAGCGGCCAAGTCGCAAAACCGCTGAACACTTGTACCGGGGTTCGATTCCAGGCGAAAGTGCTGGCTGCATGAGCGTTTTCATGGCTTTTAACAAGTGCAACGTGTATAACGAGCCAGTTTCCCTCAGAAAGTCCTCCACGAAGACATCCTTCCCCTTAGGCAGATAGCCCTAATGTGCTTTGCTGTAATAAACTAAACCAAACCAAACTAATGATTAATAAGGATTTTGAACTCACTTTCTCTAAATGTATTGATTTTTTTATGATAAAGCACGCATTAAGTTTCAATACTTTTTATGATAAAATACACATTACGTTTCAAATGAACTGCAAGATTAAATATTTTTCGAAAGATTGGTCGTAGTTTAAGAAATCAGTTTGACTTGGTTTCAGTTTAAGAAATCAATCGAGGTAAGTAGTATATACCATTACTTCAGTTTAGGGCACGCAACATTCTTTGGCAAAAATGAGCAGGATTTATATTTTCTATAGGGCTACGCAGAGGAAATATATCATCGACAAATATGTTTTCGCAGACGAATCATTCAAACAAACAAAAGATCTAACCTCTTTACAGAATACAGACATCACAAAAGATTTGTTATTTTTTGAGGGGGGGGATGCGACAATACCCTTTTTGTGCATATACATATTCTTCTAGTTTAGGAGAAGCTGAAGAACTGCTTGACGATTTGATAAGCAATTGATTTGATCATGTTCCTCTTTCTTAACACCAAAGAACATCTTCGTCACTTTAAAATCCTACATTCACATCAGTTGCGGACAATGCATCAATCAGTTCAGTTCCTCTAACAATGCAACCAATAATGCAAATACATACATAGAATCCCAAAGCCCGTTTAAGCATTAAATCGAATAATTTACGACTAAATAAATTTACAACCTATATCATTCATTCGAAATGGTAATCAGCCTCCATTTAAATTTTCATAAGAGAACCTTGTACCTGTACGTCACGCACCAGTTACAGGGTCCTGACGGACGTCATGGACCAGTTACAGAGTTTAGCTGCGTTATTAAAGAATAATAAACAGCGCATTTGCATAATATGCGTATAATAAATTTCCAATAAAGAATTAATTGGAAATAAAATTAATTGCAGAAGACTTCCTGCACCAAGAATTACTTGGATTAAATAGCGTCAACTTGAATAAAAAGCTTAAAAGCAATTTCGAAGGAATCAAACTACCAGAAACGACAGATGTTGTATTCAGAAGAATTTTATTTATGTGAAATAACTGGTGCGAAACCATTTTGGGTAACGTTACTTTCGGATTACTCGTGATAATATTTTTCAGCAGTTTAGAGATAGAAATAATCTGACAAAAGTTTGTATTAGAATATCTACATTTACATACCTATATTGCTTTAAATAATACGCGATCTTTTTCCTTCTTTCTGGTAAACTTATGAGAAAACATGTTGCACCACTGTTTGCTAAGCAGTATCTGTAAAAGCTATTTGCGTGGCAATACAATGAAAATGTGAAATCACTTTTTTTTACAAAGTGTATTTAAATAATGAGACAGAAATGAATTGAAATAATGATTCTTAGGAAAATGCAAGTATATCTGTACACACTCATATTCTCGGACATTAAAAGAAAACGTTGGGCTCGGTTGGTTAAGTTTTGTGACAGATATTCATTTCATGATTACAGAATGAAAATGGTTAAAACGAATTTCTCGATTACTGTGAATTTTCAAATTCTGTCGTAACACACCTAACTATCTGTGGTACTGTTAGCTAAAACCTAGTATTTAACAGAAATGATATTTTATGAGAATTTTATGTATTAATTAATTATATTTTTCCAACAGCTATCTGAGATCCTTTCCTAAAATTGCATACCCCCTTTCTTTGATAACATAACAATAGAATTTTCAGATAATTTTGTAGAGTAATTATGTTAATTGGAAGCAGAAAAGATGAAAAATATGCAACCGCCTTCGCCGGGAATCGAATCACGGACTTCTGGAATACCGGCCCTGCGTGCTACCGTTACACCACGAAGGCACGCTGGAAAAAGGGAGAAATACCTTATATACTCCCCTTTTTAAAGGGCGACTAGGGAGTTAGGGGAACTTGTCGCCAAATCTCGGGTGTGGAGAATCATCATCCACAACCCTTTTAGTTCGGGCGTCACTGTAGAGACATCAGGATAAGTTTTCGAAGCCAGAGAGATGAAAAATTAGCAACCGCCTTCGCCGGGAATCGAACCACGGACCTCTGGAATACCGGCCCAGCGTGCTACCGTTACACCACGAAGGTACGCTAGGGAAGTGGGAGAAATACCTTATAATTTTTATTTAAACATTCACAAAATCATAAGTTTTATATATCTATTATAATTTTGTTAACAAAATAAATAGCAAATGGGATTATATTATTATAGCTGATTTAAATTTAGGGGATTATTTTAACTTCCGAAGAGTTATTTCAATTTTGAAACCCTTTCCTTTACTTCTTATTTCCCACTTACAATTCCCCGCCAGAATGAGTTTTCAGTATCGCGTTTTATGTAAATGAAGTGTTTAATGGGAAGTTTCAGTCATTTCCTTAGAAGAGCTCAGAAGTTCTCAGTAGAGTGTGTTCCGCCTTCTGGACACGTCGTTGCGTTAAGACAATATTACTGCGTTAAGCCGCATTCTTACGTGCCTGTTAGTAACCACTGGTGAGGTTTAATTACGGGCCAAGTTGGCTAATTATTTCTGTCTGTTTTAGTTCGTTAGATTAGTTTCTTATTTTCTATCTTAATTTAAAGCCCAAGTGGAGGTTTTCATGTAAGCCCAAGAGAGGCTGACTATAAATATCTCAAATTAAATGAAAGGATATTTTAACCCTTCTTTGTTTTTGCAGTTTTAAGAACAGCGAATACTCGCTATACTCTTCTCTAGTTCTGGTTGCCAACGACATTCAATTTAACTAGAACCCTATAAAATGTGTTTCTGCTTTGTATGATCTCCTAAAACGTCAACTAAAATAAGTACCTCCTCAATTTTATCAAATTTCAGTCTATACATATAAAGAAGAATGTATGTGTGTTTGCCTCTAATAACTCAGTCATTACTATCGTCACCAAACTTTCGACAATTCTGTTCTGGGTTCTGGATACGGTCGAAGTCCACTTTTTCAAAAAAATACAAAATAGCTAAAATTATAGATATTAATAAAAACTCGGAAAAACGATAATTTTCGCCCTCATTTTTCCGAGTGGTAGTAGTCTCGTAAGCTGGAGATGAAAATCTGCTTTATTTTCGAAAGTCGTTGCCACTGCTCGCTTTCAAATCCTGGAGTTTGCTAACAAAAAATTTCTAAGTTTTACGATGAGATAAAAATAGCATTGCCGAACATTAAATACATAATTCCCGATTCCAAGAATTCGTGAGAAGCCATTTCAGCTATTCCCATCTTTGTACGACTTTAATCAGCCGAATTATCAATTAAAAACTCTGAAAGCGCTCATTTTCGCACTCATTTTTCCGAGTGGCAACAGTATCGGGCGTTGGAGATAAAAATGCTTTATTTCGAAAAGTGTTGCTACTGCTTGCTTTCAAATCGTAGAGTTTGTTAATCATAAACTTGTAACTTTTACAAAATCTATACATATAGAGAAGAATGTGTGCGTTTGTTTATTTGTTCGCGTTATTGATTTCTGATCAATGATGATAAATTTTTTGCCACATTTAATCGACTAAAATTGAATATAGGTGAAATTGGATGGAACTTGAGCTTTTACGACCATTTGATTAGAAAGACAAAAATCATTAAAAACTGCATGCCATTGTTTCTGAAATAATGAGAGAGAATTAGCTTATTTTTCTATCGAAATATTTTATGTGGTTTCCATATCGCATCAGACTGAAAAATGTATGACTATGAATCGTATTTCTTGCATCGTTATTAGAGAAGGATTACAGCGGTATCGTTCTCTCTGTTGTTAGATACATTACTCTCAAAGTCAGTTCTTTAACATTTGAAAGCATCTCTGAACTACGGTTTAGCTATTTTAAAAAATACGATTAAATTCCTCAGTATTAATAATTCTAACTGTGAAAAACAGAAACTCCAAAGCAGAAAAAATCCGATGGCCATATGCTAGTATGCAAGTTATGAAAATAGTTATGCGGACTTTTTAAATTACCTGAATTCATAGTAGTTACTTAATCGGTAAGCTCCTAACACAACTGCATATCTTTTATTAGAGTAGCGCGGCATTTCTATTTAAATCAGTTTACGAGGGACTGAGATTTGACCTTTCCATACGATCTTTAACTCATCTTTCAAAGCCAGTACATTGCCTAACTAATTATGAGATTTCAAAGAATGTTCGTACTTTTAAAAATACGTTTTTAATTTTTAGCAGTATCTCTATCTGATCAAATATAAAATACATCAAATTTATGTCATTCATAATATATGTAATGGATAACGGACTAATGGATTCTAATTAATACAAAACATTTCCAATATCATACAATACTGTACATTACAGACTATCAGCTTTCGAAACAGAAAATTTACGTAAAATGGCATCAGAATGCGTTGTTCAGTTTCATCAGCTTCTCAAACAGTAGAACGATGGATCTTCCAAATGTTCCTGGGTGTGCTTTCGTACACCATAATTTTGCTTATGAAGTCGAAAGCATAGGTTAAGATTTTGTAGGCTAACAACTGGTTTTCCTTGGTAAATTTTATGGCTAAAGAAACTTTTATTTTCATAAAACATTTTCCACAAAATTAAATAAAGATCTTATTTCATATTAGCTGAAATACAGGATCTCATATAAAACAAATTTATCATGTAGGCCATAAAGCTAAATACAAATCTTATTTGATTTATTTATGTAAGTCGTAAAGCTAAGTAAAAACGTTGTTTTTATTTTCGCTGTGTTAAAATTTAGCAAATAAATTATTCATTTGTTTAGAGCTAGCTGCATAGCCTCTTACTATTCACTTCAAATTAAACTAAAATATTCTTTTTTGGCTCGTATAAAGTTACTGAATTTAATAACATCGTATGTATTAAGTTTATATATTTACAAATCTATAATAACTTTATGATTATAAGAGAAAACGTCTAAAAAAGGAGTCTAATTTGTGCGGAAGAACGAAAGTCAAATGATCTTAGCAGCCACGAATCTGTTGTAAAGTAAGCAATCTCAATGACATGAATCCAAATAGTTGGGAGTCCTACTGTACTGTTGAACTTCTTATCCTACTGCTTTTAATTTAATTGAAGATAATTATAATGACTGACTAAAAAGATTCCAAGTAGGTTTTAAATCACAAAATTGGTATTTTTATTGCTATCTTTAGGTCTCCTTACGCATTAGTTAATAATACATGTTTAAATCCAAAAATAGGCAAATCACATAACTTTCAATAAGAAATTGCAAATACTGCTGGTACATCAGACGTAACAAAAAGTTGATCGCGACACTGCTGATGATATCATCAAATAATAAATCGATTAATAAAATTAATGAACATTTTCTTTACGAATTAATTGCAGTAAACCCTTCTTCTTCACCTTTGCCATTTTACCAATTATTTAATTTTTTTTTGGCATCAACCGCTTAGAGCTACTTATGTTATGAATGTGTAAACGTATACTGACGCTGAGAAAACGAAGGTTCTTGCTCCCAAGCTCTCGGAGTTGTTAGTCTTTCTTTGTTTAAATTACAAGAACAGTTTATAAATAAGCTCTTAAATTCCCACTCGTAAACGTAGTATCCTGACGGAAAATAATTATATTGCCAAAAAAATTTTATTTTTGTAATTGTGCTTAAAATGCTGTTCTATTGCACTAAAATATGTTGCTCTACTTTAAAATAAAAGCTAAAAATTAAGTATGCAAATAGAAGAGGAAACATTTAAATACTCATGGCGGCTTAATTGAACCATCAAACGGAATGACTTTTCCTGACAAAGAAGCAAACAGCAAAGCTATTTCTAGAAACAAAATTCGGGCTTTACCCTCCAGCCATTTCACCTTCCCTCTCTTTTCGGTAATTTAATTAAATTACTTTTAATGATAACCCCTTCCCCCTACAAACAATTTTAAAACTACTAACGAAAGATAGTAACAAAAAGATATTGTTTCTTTGACAGCATTTTAATTATTCAACATTTTATTAGCCCCAGCTTCAGATATAAACGCAACTCAGACATGTGAAATATATATTTGACGTATTTTATAATTATAAAGTAAAAGCAACAGCTGCATTTCAATTAAAAAAAAACAATTTAGTGATTATACTTGTTGAGTAAGTCTGCATTGGCAATGTGAAGCCAGCTTGTAAAGTTCCTTCGACAGAAATTCGAAGCAGGATCTCTTTACCTGAAAATAAAAGCATGCTCATTGTGCTTTTAATAACACGTTCAATCGATTTTTTTTTTATATCTACTTGAATTTTTCAGAAACAAGTAGGTTTAGAGATACGTTAGTTTGAATGCTGTCAAATAACAGTAATCACATAATACTTGTAGTAATAATACTGTTATGTGAGTGTTGAGGGGAATGAGAAAGGTTAAATTGTCAACAGGCATATAAAACTAATATATATTCACGTATTCTAAATCAAAATTCTAAACTTCACGTATTCTAAATACATGCGACTAGCTTAACTTCGGCAAGTTAGGAAATCATCAATATGCTGAGACTAATATTCATGTCGCCCCAACTGGTATAGTGGTTAGCGTCGCTGAGTGCAATGCCGAAGGGACGGGTTCAAATGCCGGAGAAAGCATGGATGTTTGTAAATGTATAATGTCCGTGCGGCATGGCGGCACTCTAAATATGCGGCGAGCTGAAAGTCCTCTCGTTTGGCTTGTGGAACGGAAGAGAGGTGGGAGATCCTCGTATTCATTCCCCAGGAGTGCTCTCCATCAAAATTGGGGGCAGAATTGAGCCAAATCGCCCTGCCACTTATTACGCTTAAGGCTGTTGACAACGACAGACGTACAGACATAATCTAGCGCTCCTTGCCACAAGGAATTTCATGGGCTTGGGCTGACTACGTCAGACAAGTAAGAATAAGCAACAACAACAACGATTCATTCATATACATGTATTAAAATATATATTCATATACATGTATTAAATATATTGTTGCGTGCGTACGGGTTCGTTACGAAATGAATGCACAAGTCCGATGAAAAATGAACAAAAATTTATTATTATCACAACAAAAATGCTTAAATTTTCTCAAATTATCATGCAGTATTACAATATTTCACAGTAGTTATCTTTTAACTACTCAAATATCCAATAGAACGTAATTCAAAACAGCTAAAGAACGCTAATCCGCGAATTCGCTACAATCAACAACAGTAGTTTCCTAAACAACAACAAACTAAGCAACTACTACAAACTGAGATGTTTTCCTCCTTTTATAAGATTTTAAAATCACGCGCTAGAATTTTCCAGTACTTTCTCGAAATCAAAAAGAGATATTTATTTATTTAATGCACGCGCTCTTGTATTTTCTATTTTCCGGCTTAGCTCTCTTTTAATATTCGTCACGCGCTGCACTGCGCGAGAAATAAAACCATTTAATTTATAATTGAACTAACATTAGCTTTTTAAATACCAAATTCGTAACAATATCATTATTCGATATTAAAAGTTTCTCCCGGAATTTTATATTAGAAATCTTTTCATGCCTTCAGTGACAGAAATTACTAATTAATAATATCTTGAATAATTTTGATTGCATGGTATAATTTTATTTTTCTCCTTTTATTTGTTTGAATGTTTGCGTTACGGCACACGTTTTTGGTTTGGGATGTTATTTCTGGCGCATGCTAATACAAATTTAAGAATCGCATACTTTTCCTGAAAGATAGCAAGTGACAAAACTTGTCACTATCTGAAGGTCTATCCCATATCATTCACTTCTTGAAATGGAATAATGCACCCTACGATCAAGCCGCATTTAGTCACGCTTTCTATTTGAAACACTCTATAAAGATTGCATGTCTTAAATAAAAATGAACAGAGTTAAGTCTCTGTTACATTTAGTGAATGCATTTTATGCACTACGTACAAATGCATCTGAAGACAGCTTAACTCAAAATCTTCTTCATTATCAACCTGTCTTTGGTCAGTGTGCCACCAAGCCATTCGATTCTAAATAGTATTACCTAGTCTAGTTGTCACTTAACCTGTTTTGCCAGAAGTCCGACACGTAAGAATTTAATTTTATTTAATGCACGCGCTATTGTATTTTCAATTTTCCGGCTTAGCTCTCTTTTAATATTCGTCACGCGCTGCACTGCGCGAGAAATAAAACCATTTAATTTATAATTGAACTAACATTAGCTTTTTAAATACCAAATTCGTAACACTGCCCCCTTCCCAAGGACTGCACGTCCCGGGCAGTACAATCCCTGGACAGGAAGCTAAACTTACAACTGTGGCATAAATGCATTAATAAGCATTTCATTACAATAATAAACAACATGAACAATAAATGCAATACAAAAAAACAAATCAAATGCTATCAAATACAAATCAAATACACATTTAAAAACAAAATGGACCATGGTCTTATACTATTTACAATTATTTACATTATGTACTATGGCCATAGTAATGAGCTAACCTGTCGTAATGAACGACTTTAGGTTTAGAGTTCGAAGACTTACGAATCCGAACCACGACGTCATTCAGCCTGTTTAGGACTGTGTACGGCCCATCCCAAGGTGACTGTAATTTCGGACAAAGTCCTTTCCGTCGAGTCGGATTCCACAACCACACCTTGTCTCCTTCGTGGAATTGATGTTCAGTAGCTCTTGTGTCGTATCGGGTCTTCATCTTCTCCGTCGCCAAGTTGACTCGCTCTCGTGCAAAATTGTGCACCACTTCAAACCGGGCCTGGAGATCTTGAATATATTCCTCAGACGATGAAGGAGCATCCGGAGGGCGGCCAAACAGTAGATCACAAGGCAGACGAAGGTCACGACCGAAGAGCATCTGTGATGGAGAGTAGCCGGTAGTCTCGTGGACAGCACTGCGGTAAGCCAGTAAAAAGAGTGGTAATTTCTTGTCCCAGTCCTGTTGGTTTCTGGAAATCACTAATGAGAGGTTATTAAGGATGGTTCGATTGAACCTCTCTACCATGCCGTCCGACTGGGGATGCAATGGCGTCGTTTGAGTTTTGTCAATGCCAAGTAGTTTGCATAGTTCTTTGATTACTGCCGAGGCAAAATTCCTTCCCTGATCGGAATGTAACTGAAGAGGCACTCCGAATCTGGAAATCCAGCGCTGTATCATTACCTCAGCTACTGTGACTGCCTCTTGATCAGGAATAGGATAAGCTTCAGGCCACTTGGTGAAGTAATCAATGACAACGAGTATGTATTTGTTGCCATCAGCAGTTCGTGGCAGAGGTCCCAGGATGTCAAAGGCGATACGTTCAAAAGGCGCACCTACGTTGTAACGTTGCAGTCTGCCTCGGCTGCGTTTCCTCGGTCCTTTTCGACCTGCACAGGCATCGCAAGATCGGCACCACTTTTGCACGTCATTCTTTGCATTATTCCAGTAAAAGCGCTCACGAACTCTCTGTAAGGTCTTCATAATTCCAAAGTGACCTCCTGTAGGGCTGTTATGTAGTTCTTTGAGGACATCAGGAATACGGGATCTTGGAAGTATCAGTTGCCATCGGAACGTCTTCCCATCATCCGACTCGAATTTCCGGTATAAGACGCCGTTTCGAATGTGAAGTGAATCCCAGAGTGCCCAGTATTGTTTTGTTGTAGGACTACAGATAGAAATGTCCTGCCATGTAGGTTTTCTGTTTGATGACTCTACTAAATCAAGTATGGGTTTAATGTCGCGGTCTTCCAGCTGGTCTCTCCTGACTTCATCATCACTCCACGGGTCTCGATCAGCCGATGTTGATGTTGTAATTTGTCTTGCGACCGGAGTCAGCAGCTCGTATTTCGCTTCCACCCTGGAACAATATCGGCAGCTTTCTTGGCAAGGTCTTCTAGATAGGGCGTCGGCGTTTCCGTGTGATGATCCCTTACGATGACGGATAGTGATGTCATATTCTTGGAGTCTCTGTATCCACCTGGCTATTTGACCCACAGGATTTTTGAAATTTAAAAGCCAGGCCAATGAGGCATGGTCCGTGCGGAGGAGGAATTTTCTCCCGTATAGATAATGATAGAAATGTTCTACAGCTTTGACTATGGCGAGTAACTCTTTCCTTGTGACACAGTAATTCCTCTCCGGTTTAGACAGGCACTTGCTCCAGTAAGCTACTACCCGTTCTTGGCCGTCTATTTCTTGGGACAAAACAGCACCGACACTTTCATTGCTCGCGTCGGTGTCGAGAATAAATGGTCTGTCGAGCTGAGGATACGTCAGGATTGGAGCAGATGTTAAAGCTTCCTTTAAGTTGTTAAATGCATCCTCGCATTCCTTTGTCCACAAGAATCTTTGCTTGCTCTCTGTCAGCTTGTGAAGTGGTCTTGCGATGGAAGACCTTCCATCGCAAGATTCTTCACGAATCTCCTATAGTAGGTGCAAAGCCCTAGGAAGCTTCTCAGCTGATGGACATTTTCGGGACGCGTCCAGGATTTAACCGCTGATACCTTTTCAGGATCCGTGCGCACACCTTCTGCAGAGATGACATGTCCCAGGTAAGTCACTTCCTTTCGAAACAATTTGCATTTAGCGGGAGTCAGCTTCACATTGGCCTCTTTCAGTTTCTGAAGCACCTTTCTAAGATTTTCTAGATGCTCTTCAAAACTCTTTCCAACGATGATGATATCGTCCAGGTATATCAGACAGGCTTCGTAGGAAAGGCCTTTCAAAACAGTCTCCATAAGACGTTCGAATGTTGCCGGCGCATTACACAGTCCAAACGGCATCACTTTGAACTGCCAAAGTCCTTGTCCCGTAGTAAATGCCGTCTTTTCTCGGTCATCAGGATGGATTTCTACCTGCCAATACCCACTCTTTAAATCAAGTGTTGAGAACCACTTGCTTCCAGAAAGAGTGTCTAGAATGTCATCAATTCTAGGAAGAGGGTAACTGTCTTTCTTCGTAACCTCATTCAACCGGCGATAGTCAACGCAAAATCTTGTTGAGCCGTCTTTCTGACGAGAACGATGGGAGATGCCCATAGACTCGCTGAAGGCTCGATGACATCGCCTTCTTCCATATCTTTTAACAGTGTTCGCACCTCTTCCTGTTTAGCAAACGGTAGACGTCTAGGATGTTGCTTGATCGGGGGATGATCGCCAGTATCTATTCTATGTTGTGTCAAACTAGTTCGACCCACGTCAGAAGACGAGCGGGAGAAAACAACTTGAAGATCTTTAATGACGCGATCGGCAGCATTTTTCTCCTTATCGTTTAATTGTGCATTCTGCAATAACTGCGATGTAATGCTCTCTGAGGACACGGATTCTGGGATGTTACTCTTTCTTTCAACGCTGGTTACTGGAGTACATGTCGCAACCACTTCACCTTTCTTAATAACTCTCGACTTTTCAGTTACATTGGCGACTCTCACCGGGATAACCGTTCTGGATAGGTCGACGAGTGTTGAGGCTACTAATACTCCTTTTGGGATATTACAGTTATTGGGATATTCTATGATGCCGTAGCGGAAATTTCTATTTTCGGCTATGGATCCAGGAAGTAAAATTTCTGTTCTTGCCGGTATTGTCATATAGTCTTGTGCTATGATTTTATGGACAGATTTAACTTCTTCATCATTAACGAGAAATAACGCTATGTCCTCAGATGTAGAATGCAATTCGTTATTTTTAAAATCCAAGGAAAAATTGTATTTCCTTAGAAAGTCCAATCCGAGTATGCAAGAATCAGTGATCTCTGCTACATATGCCGTGTGATGGTAAGCGGCCCTTCCAAACGTGATGTTAACATTTACTTTTCCGTCGATGTCGATCTTCTCACCGGACACAGTCTGGAGGGTAACGCAGGGCGGCGTCCAGATAAGTTTGTTTCCTAGTTGTTGAGCCAAATCTTTTCGGATGATGGTGACGTTGGCTCCTGTATCTATAGTCATATTGCACGGGACTCCATTAATATGTCCTATTATGAAAAGTCCATTGCTGCCGCCTCTCACTGCAGAAATCTGAAGCGCTTTAAACGGGGGCTTTTCATTATCTGGCAACCTCCGCCCCGCGAGATGGCCACTAATTAAGTTTCCCTGCTGCTTGTTAGAAGCGGTCTTAACATCAGTACCCTGGGGTGTTTTGCAGTTTCGTCGTATGTGACCTTCAGCACCGCAGTTCCAGCACTTAACGGTCGGTTTCTTCTCACCAATATTCCGTCTCAAGGCGTTCAGTTGTCTAGTTAAATCGTCAAGTCGAGCGGTGACTTGATCCCATGGCTCCTGGACTTGAGCAGTTCTGACTGGGTGGCGGTCTCGACGAGTGGCTTGCTGGGCTACCTCAAATTTCATGGCGTACACTAGAGCACTTTTTAAATCTTTTACATCCGTCATTCGTAGAGCTTTCTGTATTTCAGTATCTCGGATGCCGTCGATAAAGTATTGCAAGGACAGGATTTCCCTTGTTTCTGTCGGGCATTCCGAAAAGGCGAGATGGGACAGCCTTTCAACATCCGCGGCGAGCTCCTGAAGTGTTTCGGTAGGCTTCTGTTGACGAGATTTTAATTGGAGCCTGCTGTAGTCTTTTAAACACTTCTCCCCAAAGCGCAACTCCAAGGCGCCGGACAGAGCTTCGAAATCTAACCTTTTGTTTTCGGGAAGCGTCTGCAGGATATCCGCTGCGTCTGCTCTCAGAGAAGCGGCGAGATGACAGGCCTTAGCTTGGGAATCCCATCCATTCGCATCCGCCACGATAGAAAACTGGGTCTTATACACTTGCCAGGATGTCTTCCCATCATATGTGGATAGCTTCAGAGATGGACGAGCAGGCATCGGTAAGAATTTAAAATCATCACTCTTACTCCCAGCCGTCGCTACGAATTTCTTTAAAGTTTCCAGTTCTTTGGCTACCGCACAAACCCGGTCATCAATTTGTTGTTCGATTTGTTTCTGAACGGAACAAACTCTTTCTTCTATTTCTTCTTTAACAGAAGAAACATTTTCCTCAATTTGTCCCACTTTATTCTCAACCACATCTATTCTGCCTTCCATAGCATCGAATTTGGTTTCTATTATGCAGGCAATTTCTCTTTTCATTTCGCATTGACTTTCTTCAATCTTGACTTGAACAGCTTTTATTTCTTCTTTAAAAGATTCCTTAACAACTTTTATTTCGTCTTTAAAAGTTAATTGACCAGTTTGAATGGCCTTAATTTCTTCCTTAACGGATTCTTGGCCCAATTTCATCTCGCCTTTAATTTCTTCTTTAACGGAGTTGACGGCTCCTTCCATCTTTTCTTGGAAAGCAGCAAATGCAGTCATCATTTGCCTGAATTGTTATTGGCATTCAAACCCCACTCCTGACACCAAAAATTGTTGCGTGCGTACGGGTTCGTTACGAAATGAATGCACAAGTCCGATGAAAAATGAACAAAAATTTATTATTATCACAACAAAAATGCTTAAATTGTCTCAAATTATCATGCAGTATTACAATATTTCACAGTAGTTATCTTTTAACTACTCAAATATCCAATAGAACGTAATTCAAAACAGCTAAAGAACGCTAATCCGCGAATTCGCTACAATCAACAACAGTAGTTTCCTAAACAACAACAAACTAAGCAACTAGTACAAACTGAGATGTTTTCCTCCTTTTATAAGATTTTAAAATCACGCGCTAGAATTTTCCAGTACTTTCTCGAAATCAAAAAGAGATATTTATTTATTTAATGCACGCGCTCTTGTATTTTCTATTTTCCGGCTTAGCTCTCTTTTAATATTCGTCACGCGCTGCACTGCGCGAGAAATAAAACCATTTAATTTATAATTGAACTAACATTAGCTTTTTAAATACCAAATTCGTAACAATATCATTATTCGATATTAAAAGTTTCTCCCGGAATTTTATATTAGAAATCTTTTCATGCCTTCAGTGACAGAAATTACTAATTAATAATATCTTGAATAATTTTGATTGCATGGTATAATTTTATTTTTCTCCTTTTATTTGTTTGAATGTTTGCGTTACGGCACACGTTTTTGGTTTGGGATGTTATTTCTGGCGCATGCTAATACAAATTTAAGAATCGCATACTTTTCCTGAAAGATAGCAAGTGACAAAACTTGTCACTATCTGAAGGTCTATCCCATATCATTCACTTCTTGAAATGGAATAATGCACCCTACGATCAAGCCGCATTTAGTCACGCTTTCTATTTGAAACACTCTATAAAGATTGCATGTCTTAAATAAAAATGAACAGAGTTAAGTCTCTGTTACATTTAGTGAATGCATTTTATGCACTACGTACAAATGCATCTGAAGACAGCTTAACTCAAAATCTTCTTCATTATCAACCTGTCTTTGGTCAGTGTGCCACCAAGCCATTCGATTCTAAATAGTATTACCTAGTCTAGTTGTCACTTAACCTGTTTTGCCAGAAGTCCGACACGTAAGAATTTAATTTTTTTTCCCTTTTATCTTAGAACTCAATCTTTTCTTGATGGATGGATGCTTACATTGCTTATTTAAAATGCAGGTAACAACATACTATCAATAATTATTTTCACTTCACCAGATGGTGTGATAGTTTCGAAAATATGAAGTGAAAATGAAATTGGAATACGTAAGATAACACAGGTCTACACTGCACTATACGTAAGACACTACACTGTACGTAAGATAAAACAGCATGTAATTTAATCTGAATATTTATTACCATCTAGATATATGTTTCAATACGCATTAAGTTAGATGTTTAAGAAAATAAGAAAGGAAATGAACACAAACAGCCTAGGATTTAAAACAAAGCTTGAATTATTAAGTACAAAGAAAGCAGCTAATTAACGCAGATTAAAATTGGGAACTACTCCATCTGTTCTGAAGATAACACTAATACTGAATTGCGTAAGCATATATAATATTGTTAGATCTGCAACGGAAAATGTCACTTTCATTTATTATCTTCTCACTCACCAGAATTGGCCTCTTGATTATTGTTGTTTATTCCATAGGAATAACTCTTAATTAGGAAGCGATTATACAGCAGTGATTCCCAACCTTTTTTTGCCTATGTACTCCCTTTTATCATTGCTAGAATATCTTTCACCCATCCTTTCCAAAACTCGAAATATATATATATATAGAGAGAGAGAGAGAGAGAGATTTAGATTATTTTTAACATGTTTTATACACCAAAAAGCAAAAATATAGAAAACATAAATAAATACCAAAACTTGAATAAAAGTAGTTTTATATTCATAAACTAAAATTAAATACCAAATCACTATATATAAAGTTGACAACATTCTTTCTCCTCTCGAAACTATGAAATTCTTCCCTAGGTGAGAATCCCTCTCTGGATGAGAACCCCAGTTGTATAGTCTTTCGATGCAGGAAACATGAAAATTCAACATATGCCCTCACCAAAATTGGACCGCTAACCACTTAATTGCGAGAAAATTCAGTAAGGAGTTTTATAATTCCTTATATTTTCCTCACGTATCTTACGTATCAGTTTCATAGTAAAAAGCAACAGTTCGGCAAAGTATCTGCATATTTGCAACAAATCATCCTTTTTTTTATAGTTTAATTAGTTTAACCTTGCTGTGAACAGTGCGATTCCAAAAATAAAAAACGAAAGGATAGAGTAAAGACTTATAAAATATTTAACAATAGAACACAAATGCTCTTGCAGAATTCCTTTCGTATGGTCCTAATAAATTCACGTAATTAGCTCAGTTACTGAGAATTTTTAATTAACACTTACGAATAATAACTTTCTTGAGATATGTTGAAATCGTATCTTACATGAACCCACATAAGCTTGCTCAAGTTCATCTGAAAAATAAAAGTCAAAGACGCCTGGATGAAATGGTGGTAATTTTTATTAATAGACCAGAAGAAATAAAACGTTGAAAATCTACGTGTTCTTTCTGTCAGGGTAAAAAATATAGGTGATTAATGTAACATTTTATAACTTAAGATTCTTTACCCTCCTCCTCCCGTATTGAATGGCCTTTTTTGTTTAAATAAAGTTTTTTTAAAAAAATGTTACTTCAAGCTTCTTTTAAACAGCTTTTTCTGTTATCTGACTTTAATAATTACAACAACTTTTAATTAAAATGTAGTGTTTCTTTTAAAATGTAATTCTTTTGTAAGCATACTTATGAAGCATAAGAGCATATAAACTAAAGCGTTCACATTGCAAAAGTTAAAAACACAAAGAAAGATCTTAAGGGAAATGCTATTTCAATTCTTCATATTCTGAAAGTTTCACAAACTGAGTAATATTGGTTGGTAATTTGAAAATCGTAACGCACATAAGGACTATCTGCCTAAGGTGAGGGATGAAATGGTGGAGGACTTTCTATGGAAAACTTGCTGGTATTCACATCACACATAAGGAAACCACGATAACGTAATTGTCACCCTCTTCGGCGCAAATGCCATGGTCAAATATAGATTGAAGAAACATTCAATTACAATAAAGCGCCACTCCGTAAAATGGGAGATCGCTTTATAATTAAAACCACAGTGAGGCTTAGAACTGGCCATCACAGAGGATTGGAAGATTACACAGAGGGTAGGAAAACCTTCAGAAACTGTGATAACTGCCCGGACACAGAACTGATAACTGCACATATTTTTTTATTGTCCAGCCATCCTTGCTGAATTGGTAAATATTAGGGTATTGCTTAAAAGACCGAACCTCTAGGATTATAACATTCTGCGGAATGCCAGGGCCGTCACCTTCGACACTATTAGAATATGACACTATTAGAATAGGCTTCACTATAGACGTGACAACATCAACAACGTAAGGAAACCATGAAAACCAACCACGTAACTAATTCGTTTGTCTAAGTTCGAGTTCAAAAACCACCCCCAATATTCAGAAGTCTTTAACTGTTTGGCCACTAATAGGGTTTCTTGCATGTGAAACACTTAAGGAAGATTTTCTCCGGATTAAGGAAAGCAGATCTTTCCCGCCACTCCAAATGGTAGAAGTGAAGAAGAAACAGCCGCGAACAGTTTCAGACTTCCCAGGCGTTCAAATAAATTAGTAAAAATTTTTTAAAAATCAATTTGAATATTTCAGACTGAAGCTTAACACGCCAAAAAATTTATTACTAACTTTTTAAAGTTAAAAAAATTCGATTTGAATATTTCAGACTGCAGCTTAACACGTAAGCAACACTTTTTTAAATCTATTTTAAAAGAAGAATCTGGCTGCGCAGAATTTCAGTGGTCTTGATGGGACACCCTGTATAATACATTAAAAACTCTGCCTGCAAATTCTAGAATAAAAATACTAGAAAAGGTTTTAAAAAGAAATCCGCTTTTTTAAATTTTTTGTGTAACCCCCCTCCCCCCCCCCAAAAAAAAAGTGTTCCATATCTCATTTCTTGTCAGACTGGGAATTTATAGATATTATTTCTGCGAGGAACAGTGCCATAAATTTTGTTCTGGCTTACGCAGACTTTGAGAAATTTAATAAAAACGCGTGTATCTTAAATTCTCCGGTATTTGTAAGTTAAGTTATTACTTTCGAGAATTAATTAATAAAATGGCTTATGGGCTTATATGCTACATGTTTTCTTGCGAAAATGAAACTTGCTTCCCATTACAGAAAATTTTAGCTAGTCCTTTGTTACAACATTTCGAATATATTTCATTGTATTATATTGATATACTAAAATCTAATTTTATGAATGATATAAATCAATATTATAAACATCAGTATGGCTTCAGAAAACTCATTCATTTAAAATGCAATAATTCCAGTCTTTTCCAGAGATTAAAATTATTTTTCATCTTTCAACCTTTTCTCGGACACTAGCATTCTAATTTTATAAGTAACTTCAATAATTTATTTTTAATATCATGGATTTAAATAATTCCATTAATTTGAATAGAAACACCATTCACAACGCATTAAATGTCGATTTCGGAAAATAAAACCTCAAAATTTACGAAATATTCATTAAATTCCGTACTAGTAAAATGAAAAAAACTATTACGCTGGACTAGATTACCTTTTCTCCCTTCCAAAATAAAATTTCAACTTTAAATGATTCATATAATTCATTGTAAATAGGTGTTTTTCAGGAAAAGTTAAGATTTATTGAGATGTTATATTTAAATATTGGTAAATTTTGGGAATATTTTATATGCGATATAACACTAAACACTTTTTATTATAATAAAAACTGCAAAAAAGATATTGTATTAATGCTAAAACATTTTCCGTTATTACTTAAAAACTGCATAATAACAGTAAACAATTTGTAGAATGCCGAGATTGTAGAAAACAAAGAGATAAAATACAAGCTGCACGAAGTATGTAATAAGCACTTCAGACGAAGAGAAAAAAGGGTTAAAAAACTAAACGGAAATGGATTTTATAAAAAATACGTCTAAAGAAGAATACTTCTCAGGAAAAATTATTAGATATTTAAGGAACTTCCTGCCTGCTTACCGGGTACCTTCGCGATGCAATTAGAAGCACATCCGCCTAGCAATCCGGCTTTCCAAAGCTCTTATCCCAACAAGTGCATAGCTAATTCTTCACTTTATGCAACTCCGAAAAAAATAAAATAAACTCTACAAATGACGCCAGAATAAAAGACATGGTAAACGATAATTTCTCTACATCTGAATTTAGTGACTGGATCAATCTCCTCCTCGTCATCATCATTTACGTGGGGGGCGGGGAGAATGTAAATAATTTTATACATGATCATCGCATGCCTTCTTTGTGTAAATGGAAGCACATCCGGCTAGTAACGGGAGATTATGAGTTCGAATCTCGGAGAAAGCATTGCAGATTTCTGCATCGGAATAAACCTCTTTGCCTCAGGTGAAAAAGTATGGCTCTTGTAACTGTTAAAACTTGCATTTTAACTACATAATCGTTATTATTACTGTAGTACAATTACAGTATTACTGTACTACAATTAGTATTACTGTACTACAGTTTATGAACACGTTACTTTTTACTCAACAGACCCACAGGCCACCAGTTTTATATCTCTAATCTAAAAGAGATTTTAATAAAAGGTAAAATATATACAAGCAAGCACACCGTTGACTCAAATTGAATAAATTATTGAAATTCAGTGTATAAATAAATGACTTTATTTTACATAAAAATATCATTGTTGAACAGTTGTCATGCTATTCCGATAAAATGACACTTTTTTCTTTTCCCGTTTATATAATTTGGGTTCTCATAAGTACGGCTAATTTGTTTATCGTTTTCAGAGAAAAACACCCAGCCAAATATCTCTATACAAATTAAGGACACAAGACGTACATAAGTTCTTCAAAAGCTCTGCACAAAAATATACATTTGTATCTCTTCTTAAAACACAATGAATTTTTAAACAGGTTACTTCAACGATTCACAAGGAAGAAAGGAAGAAACAATTCATCATTGAATACTAATTTAATAACTTAATTAAACAAATACACATAAAAAAATCATAAATTAATCTAATCCGACAGTTTCCTGCTTTCACTGCTTTGAATAAATAACTTATTACCAACCCTAAGAAAATTTCCTACAATAATTAATGTTGTAAATATCAATAACTATGATCCTGGTACTTCCTTACACAACTTAAGCCCAGCTGAGTTAACAATAGAAAATATCCCGTAACAGACAGTTATGCATGGAGGGATGTGAATGACTTAAAATGCATTTTAGACACTCCGGTAGTATATTTATTGCTATTCTTATCCCGAATTAGTTAACTGCTTACCTTGACAAGTACTTCTACAGACAATGGATGAAACGGCTGATGATCTTCTTCAAAGAAGGCGGCAATGTTACGGGCGATGGCAGTAAAGATTACAGACGGAAGGTGAATGAAAATCTGAATGAACCTGGTAAACTGCTCGATCAAGGGGAAGAAAAAAAATGGCTGAGCCGAATGAGTGGTAACTAACAACGTACGTTTAAGACAGATAATAAATAAAATAAACAAGAGAAGAGCATTTAATATTGAAGAGAAAGCTGTTTATTTGACGGTAACTATGAAAAGGAATATGCGCAAAGTAATTTGATTTAATAATATTTTATCCTTGCATTCAATATTTTATGTATTGCATTCTTACGACTTTAAGGCGCACCATTCTTGACATATAAACGTCGTTGAGTACGTCTTAGACGTGCAGATTTTTCTCAATCTCTAATTATTTCGAAGTATATAATTTTTACAAATTATTAATTTAAACATATTCATTTAGTTAATAATAAATCTAAGTCTACTCCAAAATAAAGGGGGAGGGAAAGGAGAACTGGAAAAAAAATCTGAAAGCTATGTTACCTTTATTTATTAAATATCATGTTCTTCGCACTTAAACCACATAAAATTCAATTCAACAGCAATATCAGAAAATATTTAAAAACAGCGTATCTTTAGAATTTCCGATAGACAGTCTCGCACCCTGGAGATATTTTTTTTTTCCTGTACAGTGTTGCAATTGCTCGCTTTGAAATCGTTGATTTTGTTAATAAAAAACTTCGTTAAAGGTTTACAAAATGTGAAATAGATAATAAAACAAATTCGAAAATCAAAATCCGGACTTAAAGGTGCCATGTTCGAGTGGAGGATTACGTTATTAAAAATTTGATGGCTCTAGGTACCGTCGTTTTTTACAGTGCGAGAAACATACATACATGCATGCAGATTTTTTCAGTATTTAATTTCTTTATATATAATACAGGGCGATAATATTTGGCGGCAACAAACTGAAAAGTGATTCAGCCTTTTATAGTGATTCAAAGCAAAATTCCGTTTCGAGACTAGGCGCCCTCCTGAGCTAACGCTCCTTTCGGCTTAAAAAAAATTGCTAAAAGCACACATTTAAAGTTATATTTTTATTTATTGCTAAACAGACAATTTAGCATTTTATTTTATGCACTTTATTTGCCTAAACACTGTTTTTGTTTGGTGATACGGAATTAAACGGGTAGGTCTTAGAATCGATGACAGTTCAAAATGAAAAGTATGATATTTTTTCATTAAACATTAAAAGTAAACTTGAAATTTTAAATTAAAAAATATTAATTAAATTTCTATTAAAATCAAATGCAGTGAAATATGGTGATCCCCTTAAGACGATCACCCATGATTTCAAACGAATTTGATTTTCTGTAGAGGTGGTCGCTTTAAAAAGTGACAATCAATAGCCATATCTATATTTTAATTCTCAGAAACGCTATTCATTTTCAAAAGCCGTCACCATGAAAGGTTTGGTTTTAAAAATATCAAAGGTACATTTACGTTTTAAAACAGTAAAAGTGAAAAATATTTTACGAAAAGCTAAAATTTTATTTTTTATATGCATCTTTATGAAACATGAGATTAATTAATTATGATTTATTTCAAACAAAGTTTGAAAATTAACATTTATAACAATGTTTGTTAATTTTAATATTCGTTCACGTTTTGGAGTAAGAAGGAAATATTAACTGAAAACATTCCAGATTAACTTAAGTTCTAACACAGTTATTTAGATTATAAAATTCTCAATAATTTATACAAAAGATATTTCAGGTGAAGTTAATATAGTGAAAAAAGCAAAGTTCTCGTTTCTTTTATATTGTGAATATATATATGTATATACAGTGTACTCTCGATTATACGGGCTAATGTTCGGGAACGGATATTTCAAACCATCAGTTTTCATGCATACTACATGCGTTTTTTACTTCCTTGTACGAAGTAAAAAGGAAGTATTGTAATCGCGAAAAGTTTCAGGCAGCATATTTCAACGAAAATATCCATTTTGACCGCTATCGAATGCAATTGGCGTGATATCTGTACGTAAGGGCAGAATAAAAGACTCGTTTCCTCCAAAAAAAATATAAAACTGCTTTAAAATTAATTCTGAAGAGAATTTTTCGTGGCGTCTGTACGAACGTATGTACGTACGTGCGTACGAACGTACGTACGTATCTCGCATAACTCAAAAACGAGTAGCCTCAAGAACGTTGAAATTTTGTATATAGGACTTCTATAACATGTAGATGTGCACCTCGTATTTTGGTTGCAATCGGCCGCACCAAACGTATATAAATACTATATTTATATACATATCCACTCTTTTACTCGGCACAGTGATCTCAGTTTCTTTACTCTTATATGTTTGTAAATTGTACATTTTTTGCTTTAAAAAATGATTGAATTATGTTGTTCTTATCTTCCGGTTAAGGTTTTTATGCCTTTCGTAATTCTGGAAGCAATATTTGTACAATTATCAACAATTTAAAAGCTGTTTAAGTGCGGTTAAGTTTTAAATAACATGGCGTACATGTTTGTTTACATTTGAAACAGCAGAATTGTACATTTGTTGCCAATCTAGAGAGACTAAGCTTCGTAACAACAAAAATAACGCCTTCGTTTATTATTGCGAATTAAATCATGCTTAATCCTTTCTGGAATTTTTTCGAGGAAATAAGTGTTTGAGATTTACTTAATTTTTAATAATTAGTAATTTTTAATATAGATATTTTGAGCTTTTATGTATTTTTGTGTTGTCGCGAAGTGAAAACTGAATTAATTGAATAATAAATACTCAATCGTCTGTGAAAAACTGTTTCTTTTTTGTTTTGTTTGCTTAATTTCTTTTTTACATCGTTCTAGCTTTATTATAGTATTTGAAAAGAACATGTGACAACGATTAGATAATTCTTTAAATGATATACATTTTGTGCATTCTGAGTTATAATATGAATGAAATATAATACTGTTAAGTGAACCTTGTGCCAGAGTGTCGCTATGTTAAACAAATAGAGTGAATTTTTAAGAATGCCTTTATTCTATTGTGGTTTATGCGCTGTCGGCGAAGTAGATTTACTTAAATCCAATAAGTTAAAAAGAAATGCAAGAAACAAATGCGTATAATTTAATATTCCATACAAGGAAGTGATGTGGTGTACACATCAGATTTTTTTTATTTAAAAATTCTGTAATTCATTTTCCCTTTGAGAATGCTTAAATATTTGTCGAATTTCACTGCGTGTTTTTCCAAGTGCAGTTTTATCATTGTATTCGAATCCACTTTGGTTGACAAAATCCTACAGAGTTTCAAAAGAAGCCATTATTGTCTCGGGAATAATGTAATTGACAGTATCTTCTTTTCTTGTATTTTCAGGATTACTTTCCTACCTGTTCTGTTCTTGTGACATTCGAAACAATTTTCTCATCACTCTAGCAGCGAAAGCTTGGCCCAGTCGAATCGCCATTGAACCCCTGCTAGATGTTTTCTCGATTGACATTAACTTCCATAGAATGGACGGTACCAGTGAACAGAATCTCGGTGAATGGATTGGCTCCATGGGCGTTGTCGTGGTTTTTACCATGTGTAAACGTGTGCACGGGGTAGTTTCCATTAGGAAGTTCTCCATAAAGGCATCCCTCCTCTTAGACAGATAGCCCTCAAGCGCTTTGCCGTCATCGAATAAACCAAATCATAAACTCAACAAGAATTATGAGAAGATCACACCATGCATGACCGATACGCCAAGCACACTTGATCCGCAAACCAGCTAACCCTCACACGGATAATCGAAAGTGCACTGTTAACAATTCGCAGATATTTTCACGCTATACTAGATTACAAAGAATTAAATGTTATCGCATGCAAAAACATTACGTTGAAACTTCGTTTTAGATTTACATATACTTTCAGATCAATACAATCAGCTCACAAGCTGTTATGCGTATTATCCAAAAATAGCACATATAGATTGAGAAATTGGCTGAACCATTATTTCTATCAAATGTAAATATTCCAGATATTATTAATAAATTTCATTTAAATGAAGAAAATGATAGATTCTCTAATGAAATGTATTTAAATTAAATACAAAAAATGCTTTTCGACCCTATACTAATATCTACATACACTATGAAAATCATATCACCTATAAACGTTTCAAGCGACTATATAAGAGATTAATAACAGTAAAATTATACTAAATGTTGCACTTCAAGGGAAAAAAAATTATATCTTTCTTCTTAAAGTAATTTGGCATTTTTTTCTTTCACCATCTTGATAGTTAGGAAGATAGAGAAATATCTGTAACTTGAAACTCACAGAACAACATGTCTATAGAAATTTGTTTAAAGGAAACAAAACCTAAGTACGTAACGCGTTGGGGGACAGCACTCATATAACGAATTCATTCCACTTAATCAGCGACAAAATTGCCAGTTTTCAATTAATTGTCTAACTTATTTTGTCATTGTGATATGTTTCTATAAAGTGGTATATCTACCATACCGAATAAAAGTATGTCTTTATTTAACTGTTTTTCTCTGAAAAAAAGATTCTTTTCCTAAATTATGATTTCATTACTTTTATTTTTATGAAAACATACGCTAAAGGGGCACATACACCTTAAAACCCTTAAGATCTTCGAATATGTGACTGTTGCAAGAATTGAGATATTTTGTTTATTTTAAAAGCAATTACTTTACATATATTAAAGAATACAGTAACATTAAATATAATTTTGATGACAGAGCACTCTCGAGCTATCTGTCTAAAGTGAAGAATGCCTTCGCGGACGACTTTCTCAGGGGAAATGTCTCGTACTCACATCCACAACTTTTTACAGCTGACAACATAATATAGCTGCTTTGGGAACTAGTAACCAGAAAGTTTGTGTTGCCACAAAAATCTTTATAACTTAATCTGCTTTGTGACGAAATTTTTTTATGCGTTCACGTCATGTTTCCACCTTGTGCGCACGCGCACAGTTTAAAATATTCTGTTGCAAAATTTAATTCCATATTTAATACATAGCTTTTATAACATTCGAAAACTACTTTTAACCAAAAATACTAAGCATTTCATGTTAAATTTTTATTTTTTTGGGAGTTGAGTTTATAAAATGTATTTTATTAAAAAAATCTGTAATGTTTTCGTGCAAAACTTTTTTTAATATTAAAGTATTCTTCAGATTCTTGGTTCAGTTAGAAGATAGTGCCCACATAAGTAATTCCATCAAATTTCAAGTATGTACCATTAGTCATTTTTAAAATATCATGCGTGAAACATGACGTGAACGCATAAAAAATGTATCACAAAGCAGATTAAATAAAAAAAAAATCTGAAATGTTTCAGATTTTAAATTACGTCCAAAGGAGCGTTTTTTAACATTTTGTGTGTTTCCTTTCTTTATTAAATATCATGTTCCTCGCACTTAAACCATAAGATCCAGTGCAACAGCAATATCGCAAAATAGTTTTAAAACGAGCATATCTTTAGAATTTCCGATACAGAGACTCACGCGCTGGAGATAAAAATGTTTTTTCTGCACAACGTTGCCATTGCTCGCTTTGAAATCCTTGAGTTTGTTAATCAAAAATTCGTCAAAGTTTTAAAAAATAGGAAATCGATCATAAAACAAATTTCAAATTTCAAATTTGGTCTTCCACATGCTCATATTCGTTGGAGGATTACGTTATTCAAAATTCGATGACTCTATGTACCGTTGTTTTATCACAATACGAGAAATATACATACATTTATGCAGATGTTTCATTATTTAATTTCTTCAAATATAATGCAGGACTCTAACATTTTGTGGCAACAGTTTGAAAAGTGAACCGACATTTATCCGTCCGACGCAAAATGCCAAAACGAAACTAATAGTCCTTCGGGATTCAAATCCCTTTGGACTAATTATAAAAGTATTTGTGGCAACACAAACTTTCTGGTTACTAGTTCCCAAAGCAGCTGAATTATATAGTCAGCTGTAAAAGGTTGGAAGTAATTGCTTTCAAAATATATAAAACATCCCAATTCTTGCAGCAGTCACATATTCGAGGATCTTAAGTGTATATCTGACACATCGTAAGTGTATATCTGACACATCGTAAGTGTATATCTGAAGATCTTATGTATATCTGACACATACATCTCAAAATTGAGATGTAGATGTATTAGATGTTCAAAAATTGAGATGTATGTGTCACCTTAACAAAACTGAATTCTATGAACAAGATGCGCTGTCTTGGGTTACATATATTAAAGAATACAGTAACATTAAATATAATTTTGATGACAGAGCACTCTCGAGCTATCTGTCTAAAGTGAAGAATGCCTTCGCGGACGACTTTCTCAGGGGAAATGTCTCGTACTCACATCCACACGAGGAAAACTACTAAAACTTCTATGAAGTTTCCTTCTAAAACATTTTCACTTTTAGAGGTGGTCGTCAAGACAGAATTCACTGTATTTAAATATAGTTACCTCATAGGTTTTGTTTTCATTATTTTAGAATTTTCTTTTTCTCACTGAAAATTAAATCTTTTATACAATTAATCTTTTTAAAAAGTTGCAAAGGCTTGTCGTATCTTGTTAAAGCCTTTGCAAACTGTTAAACACTTGGCGAAACAAATATTTCACCAAAGAAATGAAATTACTAAAATATGTGTATAATAACAGCATAAAATTTGCACCCGCAATAATATACTTACACAATATATATGCAACCTCTACAACAAATACTACATTCTGAACTTTCTCCGTACCCCAGCAGGAGGATTAACTTTTCAGTATTGGAATCACGTACATGAAGCAACAACATACTTGACCGGATAAAGGTGAGGGGTAAAATGTCCTCAAATAAATTCTGCGGCTCCTGGAGAAAGGGAAGTTACGCCCCCTAGTGCAGTTATCAGTTGTTGTCTTCATATACATTAGAAAAAATTAATATCCTACCGCTGATACTATATCTCTACATAATGAAGCGCTGGCACTTTAATTATGGAGGGTCACTGTCCTGACTCTCACCGATTTAATAGCAGTTAAAAATTATTCGCCAGGTAGAGATTATTTTATTGCTTCATGAAGATCTACACAGACAAGTGCAGCATGATCTACCGGCAGATGCTTCTTTTATTGCTTCATGATTTCAAGGTAGATGGCGAGATGGATGCTGGCGTAACAGAAAAAGAAATTATTGTATTTTACAGAACATAGAGAAAATATCCCGAAAATACTTTATTGTGTACATCATATTTTCGCAATTTTGTTTCGATATTAATGTCTTTGCGTATTAGAAGGAGGAGCATGTTTTGAAGATTGTAGGATAATATTGCATTCACTGAACATGCCTGAACTTTAGATGCTCAAATCATAACAATTTATTAGTCCAAAGGGGCTTTGTTCCTGAAGGACTATTGTTTTCGTTTTGCGATTTAGCGTTGAATCACTAGAAATGTCCGTTTCACTTTTCAAACTGTTGCCACCAAATGTTAGAGTCCTGCATTATATTTGAAGAAATTAAATAATGAAAAACATGCATAAATGTATGTATGTATATTTCTCGCATTGTGATAAAAACAACGGTACATACAGTCATCGAATTTTGAATGAAGTAATTCTCCTACGAATTTGGGCATGTGGAAGACCAAAGTTGAAATTCGGAATTTGGGCTCAACAAACTCAAGGATTTTAAAGTCAGGCAACACTCCACGGGGGAAAAGAAAACTATTTTATCTCCAGCGCACAAAACTTTGTATTGGAAATTCTAGAAATAGGCTCATTTTAAAATTATTTTGCGACATTGCTATTGAACTTAATTTTATGGTTTAAGTGTAAAGAACTTGATATTTAATAAAAAAAGGTAACATACAAAACGTTAAAAAACGCCCCTTTGGACGTAATTTAAAATCTGAAACATTTCAGAGCTTTTATATATATATATATATGTATAAAGTTTTTTTCCTAAATATCATGACACAACAGAAAGAAAGTATGCTGGGTAAAAAAAATCTGTTAATACAGATTTAAATTATTTGCATTTTCAGTGTCAAAATAGAAATGTTCACATTCATATTAATAATTCAGTGATAAATACTATCTCAAACAGATAGGTTATTAATTGCGGTAAAGAAATCATGATAAATACCTTTATCAGTAAACTTCATAAATTTTGAGGAGCCTTTTATAATGTAAAATACACACTGTCAAACCCCAAAACATTAACTTTATAGTTTCGTTAAGTGAAAATTAACAAAACCTTTTCATGGGTGTAATTTTACTTTTTATGCCAAGTAAATAAACTATAACAGTTACAATTTCCCTGTAGAAACTGAAATAATTAACTCACGGATTCCTGCTTAATTGATTCTCTGCAGCTCCGCGAATCACAGTTTAAGAATTAGATTTGTAACACATGTTTAGAAAGACATATTTTCATGGATTACTTTTACATTATGTATAGAAAGTGGACCGGGGGATTCTGTTCCACGCTTGCTGCATGAAACGAAATTCCATTTTGTTCTAATCCACCGTAAATAAAAGGATACGACCGCTGAACACTGACGTAGTTCAATCCGAGTTCTACTTCCGACGAACAGGCTGCTCGCATGACGTTTTCATGCTCTTCTTTATGTCTAATGTAAATATGAGACAGTTTCCTTCAGAAAGTGCCCCTTAAAGACATCTCTTAGATGGACAGGCCTCATATACTTACTGGTGTTCATTTAAACAAACAAATCGTTCTGTTACCGGGAGTAGCAGAGAAGAAGCGGACAGTTTTTCGTAAATTAGCTGCTCATTTACTTATGAATTATTATGTAAAGTACCTGTGTTTTATTTAAAAAAAGTGTAAAGACATTAGATTACTTCGAAGCAAAAGACATGAAAAATGAGCAATGCCCTCGCCGGGACTCGAACTTCGGACCTCTCGGATACGCGCCGAGTGTGCTGACTATTCCACCACGAAGGCATGCTAAGAAGGCGGGAGAAATATCTTACATACTCCTCCCTTTTAAAGGGCGACTAGGGATTAGGGGACCCAATCGCCAAATCCTGGTGGTTGAGAATCATCATCTACCACCTTTTTTTTTTTTTTTTTAGCTCGGGTGCCACTGTGAATACATTAGGTTATTTCGAAGCAGGAGACATGTAAAATGAGCAATACCCCCACCGGGATTTGAGCCTCGGACCTCTCGAATACGCGCCGAGTGTGCTGACCATTACACAACGAAGGCATCCTAAGAAGGCTGGAGAAAATACCTTATGAAAGAAAGAAAAAAATGGGAAAAATGAATTATTTTGTTTTTTCCCCATCTTCTACTAAATTAAAATATTTCTGCTAATGCTAACACTAATTCAGTCATGAACTAGAAATTCTGGCCAAAACACGTTCTTTAAAATATCACAAGTCGAATTCTTTAACTCAAATCCATTCATTTTATTGATTTTATATTAATTGATTGACTCATTTCAAGATATTACCATGTTTACTGGAAAAATAAGGGCCCCGTGAATTTTAGGGTAAATTTTAAAAAATAAAAATGTAGATAGAATATTTGATGAAAGCATGGTTCTAAATAGAATGAAAGGCAAGCTACTTAAATGCATCATTTTACTATGGTGTAGTAAAAAGAAGCTGGAAAAATTAATGTTACATTATTGCATATTTGCTTTCAAAATCGTACCAGTAAGCAGTACAGTAAGCCTAAGCAGAAATCGCTCTACTAGACAAGACTATTATAATTATTAGTAGTTACGCAGTTCATATATACAATAATTATCTCTGTGATTGGTTCAGTATTTAAATTTTGTAACTACTCTATATAGTATATGATTAAGTTCCTTCCTCACACTCTGGAATTTCATTGATTAAATTAATAGATATTAAGATCCTATGAAATTTTAGAACAAAGGTTATAGCTGAATGCTGTTCTTAGATTCGAGCAAATATGGTAAATTATATTTATATGATTTATGAAATAATTTTGAAAACTTTTCTATAATTTTTACTGATAAGAGAAGTTTCAAATATATTTGATATTTAAATTTGTTTTAAATTGATAATTATATTTATGACTGTCGGATAGAATGTCTAAAATCAGTATTTCGAAATTTAATCCTAAATTGTGTTAAAGCAGAATAAGGCACATGAAAATGAAAACAAAAAATATCGAAAATAAACAATTGTTTCTAATAGCTTGGAGCTCACTTGTTAGAATATGCCTTATTGTTATTTGTTAGAATAATATGTACTCATCTCATTTTCCTGACGATACCGATACTGAACATCTTTCTAAATATGAAAATCACGTTTGTAAAAATGAGTCTTCCAGACATTTCGACGATTTTCATGCAGAAATCAAACATCTTTCCTTTTCGGTAATTCCATATTCCACGATAATTTTAAAATAAAGTCTCTTGTAACTAAATAACAGATGAAACTAAATTTTAAATATTTAAGAAAAAGGGTAGCTAGCCATTTTTTATTGTTGCGTATATTTATTTTTGCGATGTCTACAATTTGCAAGGTTTTATTATGGAAACAAGTTAATATCTTTTTCTTTTTAATGGGTTATATTTGTTTGTTTTATCTACTAAACCCAGAAGTATATAAACGGCTTTACAAAACGAAGAAGAGGCGTAAGTATGATTGATCGAATGGTGGCATGATTACTGCAGGCGACAAGCTTGTACGTGGGTGTTGTTGTTTTATCTGTTAACTTCTATCTCTATTTGATGGCATATGCCAAAGTTTTCGAATTTCTGTGAGGTAAACTTGAATCTGAAGTTAAGTTATCTGAGGAGAACTAGAATTTATGAGATCCAAACATGATTTCTTACATGTATGCTAAATTTAGTGCATTATTGCAAATAATGTAAATAAGGGAACTGATGAGTAGTTTATTGTGTTATCAGTATTCTAAGTTGCAAAAATTTCGTGTTATAATTTAAGGTGTAAAATTAGTGTTACATATTCTTGCTTCAGAATTTAAACAGAACTTTCCTTTTCATCTGCAAGAATGGCATAAAATAGCGAATCAAACGTACAGAAAATTGAAGTAGAATTAAACAACTCATGTATACCTCTCGTAGATGTAGAAGAAATGTTAAAGAAGCTAATAATAAGCAACAAGGTTTGGCTGTAGCAATAATAATAAACAATCTGAATTTTCTCGAATTATATCTTCGAATGTTAAATAGAACTTTACCTCAGTTGCGGAAGTACTCGCATTACGATCTCTCGTATTTATTATTAAAACAACTTCCGATTAACTGGGGGCCGAATAACCCGGCTGCAGATTAACCAAGCCCATCTAAAAATGTTAATTTGTTTTAGTACAGAAGGATGGGAAAATTGCTATCATAAACTATCATAATAAATGTCTACAGACAATAAAATATGAAGAAGAAAATACGTGAAACAGCAAATGATGTCAAGGGTATTTATAGGAACTGTTTTCATACAAAATATTAAGTAATTTAACTGCATGTAATCTGGAATATAGTATATATAAACCTTCTAAAAGCATCTGTACAGAAAAAACTGATGAAACTTAAAAACAAAAAATTAAGTGTACAGCCATTAATTTTCTGTTATCTATTTACTCATATAAAATACCAGAGTAATATTTAAAAAAAACGTTGTTTTACCATTTTGAAGTGTGCTCTTGTACTAAATGATAATTTAATTTAACTATATAAATTAGTTTATTCTCCAAATTAATTTTAAAATGTACGGAACTTGTTAATAGTTATTTCTGTAAATAATAATATAAGTTATTTCTCTTTCCTGCAGTTTTGTCGAATTAACCGTGATTTAAGGTTAACTGTGGACGTCGCATTACTCCAGTTAATTGAGTTTCTACTACAGTCTATTTAATATTTAGTTCATCGACGCATTCTTTTTGTTATAATGAGTTTCTTTGTTTTATATTTGTGAATTTATTAGCAACACGGAGGAGCGGAAGTATTTTTATCAATAAACTTTATCCGCACTAAATAAAAATCAAATATTGTTGCCAATCGGAGAGAGTTTTAAGATTCTATAAAATGCATCGCTCATCAAAGTAATAAACTGAAACATTAAAAAATAATTTTATATGTACTTCTGAATAACATTTTGTAGCACTTAGACGTACAGAGGGTATTTATACATTTTTAGAACGATTTACATAATCTGAGAAAAAAGCAAATGTTTTGGAATAAAAAATTCTCAAAGAACGTATTATTTGAAATGAAAAGTACCATTTGCTACTTTTAAATTTATTCTTCGTTTCAATATGTTGCATGCAAACGAGTTGGGGATTAAAGGATATGTTTTTGTACTTTCCGAAAAGAAATATTCCTATTCCATAATTAAAGAAATATTTTGAAATGCATGGTATTAAAATTTTCTAAGTGCAAAATAAGCAACATTATTAATCTGAAACGGAAAAACCGTCAATCATTACCACCATGGAAGGAATAAATACTCCAAATGCATACCAGAAAAAGCTAATGTTTCTAAAGTTAAGTCGTTGATAACAAGAGAGAGTCCACTGAGAGAAAATCCACTGACACAGAAACCAGTTGCGAAGTTTTTAAATACATCTGTAACAAAAACCGAAGATTTACAGTTATAAAAGGTAAAAATCATTAAGTTCAGCACCTTTGTCTTTGTGGCTCAGTGCAAATCGATTTGTAGAGCCATGTATGAATACTGCTTAGCAGGATATAAACGGAAACACATTGTGACCCTTGATGAAGTATAGGTACATCTAAATTACTGCAACTGTAATGTGCTAGTCAATGCAAAGATTTCACTGAAGGGTTTATGATTATCGCGGTATTCTCATACAATGGGAAATTAAAAATAAGAAGCGCTGAAAAAATGCTAAAATCAACTCAGTATACCAAGAGAAAGTTTTACTTCCGATATTTACATAAGAAATTCCATTTCTTTACCCCATTAGCGTTCAAAGAATGAGATTTCATCAAGAGAAAGCACCAAGGTCATACTTCGAAAAGGACCTCTTCATTCCTTGAAAAAATGAAGACTGATACAGGTATTGCATATATACTTTTGAATATTTTCCTGACAAGTCCTCTGATGTTTTTTATCTATGCCCTATTGTGCTTCTAGTCTCTTGAAATGAGCTCTTTCTAAGCTCGAAACAACAAAGCAGCAGTTTATGTGCGTAATTCTGAATTTTTTTCCCAGATCTAATTTTATATATTACGGGTTAATTTTTTTATGCATTTACTTACCTATTCATTAGAAATTTCGCCGTAAATGACTCATGATAAAGAATTCAGTTTCATACATTTTTATTAAAAAGCGTCATTGACCATAATTTTCATAGTCTGAAAAATAACCTTCCTTGACTGGCCTACCAGTGACCGAGTGGATAAAACTGCTGAATACTGGTAGTTAAGATCTTGTTTTAAGCCCAACAAAGCCTCCACCAGTGGCCGATTCTTTAAAATCTCTGAATACTGGTAGTTTCACTTGCTTTGTGTTCAGACCCAGATGAACGGGCTGGCTTCATGGTTGGTTTTTGTATTTCCCTCTGTGTGTGACGTAAAGACAAACCAATTTTCCTTAGAAAGTTCTCCACGAAGGCATTTCTCCTCTTAAAAAGATAGTCCTCATGGCTTTGCCAAATTCAGATAAATTAACCTAGCCTAATCCTGGTAAACAAGCTATATGCAAGGGAGTTTTCACATGTGTAACCATGATATAAACCAGTTTCCGGTAGTCATCCACGAAGGCATACATTCTCCTAAGCGGATAGTCATGTTTAATCAATTAACCAACCTAATTTACCGTATTTGATCTATTTTTAAAAGACAGTCAGGAGCTTACAACCAGCCATTGAAAAGCTATTTCAAAAGTTCACGGACTATCAAACCGCCTTGCATATATTTATGTTGAAAAAAACGGAATAACGACGGGCATTGGCTTTAATCTTTTGTTGCATCTAGTTACCAAAATAAGCACCTATAGCTGAAACGATCTATAATTGGATCGGAGTTTATTTCCTGAAATCAGCCCTACAGAACGCTATCGGAAAAGATGAACGAAGAACAAATAAATAAAATAATATATCATAAACAAATTAAATTTAAATACAAGATGAGGAGGTTAATGAAATAACAATACAAAAATCTGAAAGGTTTCATGTTTTAAATTACGTCTAAAGAGGGTTTTCTTTTAGCATTTTGTGTGTTACATTTATTTATTAAATATCACGTTCGTCGCACTTAAGCCATAAAATTCAGTTCAACAGCAATATCGCAAAATAGTTTTAAAATGAGCATATCTTTAGAATTTCCGAGACTCGCGCGCTGGAGATAAAAATGTTTTTTCTGTACAACGTTCCCATTGTTCGCTTTGAAATCCTCGAGTTTGTTAATCAAAAATTCGTTAAAGTTTTACAAAATATGAAATCGATAATAAAACAAATTTCAAATTTGGGCTTCCACATGTCCATATTCGTAGGAGGATTACGTCATTCAAAGTTCGATGGCTTTACGTATCATTGTTTTATCACAATGCGAGAAATATACATACATTTATGCAGATTTTTCATTATTTAATTTCTTCAAATATAATGCAGAACTTTAACATTTGGTGGCATCGAAACGAACATTTGTAGTGAACCAACGCAAAATCGCAAAACGAAAACAAAAGTCCTTCGGGGACAAAGCCGCTTTGGACTAATAAGTTAAATTGATATCAAATATAAGAATAATAAATTAAATTTAAATAAATTTTCTGCAAAAATTAAAGAAAATAATAAAACAAACGGAAGATGAATAAATTAAAGATAACAGAACATGTTTCCGATTATAAACCGGAAATAATAATCCTGAACAGTATTCTTCGTCATCAGATTAACCAGGTTCTAATCCATGTAACGATTTCTTGATGCGTTAGATCTTATGCAGGCATTACATTTCCACATGAGTTACCTTCTCAAATATTCAAAGTTTCTGGCATATTTTGCCGAAAAGGGCATATAATAAATAGCTAGTATCACTTTTACTAACTGCTGACATGCGTTACATAAGTAACAAAAATTTCTGCTAATATTTCGATACAATTTTTTAATAAAATGTGCGATATTTTCTCATTTGAAGCTCTGGCTGGAATTCTCAAAAATTCAGAATTTCTAAAGTCCGACTCCGAAGGTCTTCGCCTGTATTTAATCGTTGACCTAGATGGAAGTAAAATACGCCTGAAAATAACTATTAGTGTAACTTTCGATTAGCTTGATAGTTTGAAATCAGAGTCAAGAACTCAGAAAAAGAAAGCTGACTGAAGAATTCACTCATGTTGTACGTTTCTTAACATTATTTACAAGTATTATTTCGAAGAGGTAAACTCTTAGTTTAAATGTATTTAAATAAATTTGTGAAATATTATGAAATACATGGTTTTGCTGATATATAACTGAGTTTATCGAATGCGCAATACTGGATGCTACATAAAGTTTTGAAAAAGAAATAAACAGAAAATATAAAATCCAAAAAGCTGTAAAGACATTAAGTTAATTGGAAGCAGGAGAGATGAAAAATGAGCAACGCCTTCCCCGGGAATCGAACCACAGACCTGTGGAATACGCGCCCAGCGTGCAGACCACTACACTACGAAGGCATGCTAAGAAGGCGGGAGAAATACCTTATAAAGCTAAAAAGGGTATCTCCTAATTAAGAGAAACCTTAACGTTACCTAGGGATTAAAATGCATTGCTACATGCATAAAATTAATACACAGAGTATTTTTACGTGTCTGTAAGAGTTACGGGTTAATTGCGAAAGCTATTTTCTGAGCTACAGTACTGACAAGAATTTTCCTTCTGTTAAGAAAATTCATTATAATAAAGCACCAACAAACTAATGAAATTAAGAAACATTAATGAACTGACGATTAATAATAATAATAATAATAATAATAAGCTAATGATAATTAAGATATTCTTTCTGTTAGTCTATGAGTTTAATCTCTAAATACCTTTTAAAGCTAAAAAACTGAAAATGTGACATAAATTCCCAAGAAGTGAGTGTTTACCACACACTTTTTTGTTTTGGTTAACAAATCCGTACAGAGTTGCTAAAACTACAGGTTTCTGACTGATATTTTTTCTAGATGCTTAGATATTTCTAAATATTAAATCAAATTAAACAGCAAACATAGGCACTTTTATATCTGATGCTCTTCTCTGTATACATTAAACAATTTAAAACATCGAAAGCATCCAAAAACAAAACATGAAAGTCAGGCTTTGTGAAGAACAATTTATTAAAGTTTGTTGACTTCAGTTTTCTTTTTCAGCGTAGACTTTCAGCTGGCTATAAAGACAATAATCTGACACTTCAATGTTTATGCAAAGGAAATGAAAGTAGAAAAACATCTTTGGGAAAACTCATCCATATGCTAATGCAGAGCTTTGGCAAAGAATCAGTTGTTCTAAGATGTACAACATACATTTGTTGGAAATTAGATGTGTTTAGATATTCATACGCGGCAGAACAAGAAATAAGTATAATGAACTAACTAAACTTTTATTATTTTCTGAATTTGTAATGTCTGGATAAAATGTATTGTTGCGTGCGTACGGGTTCGTTATGAAATGAATGCACAAGTCCGATGAAAAAAAATGAACAAAAATTTATTATTATCACAACAAAAATGCTTAAATTTTCTCAAATTATCACGCAGTATTACAATATCTCACAGTAGTTTTCTTTTAACTACTCAAATGTCCAATAGAACGTAATTCAAAACAGCTAAAGAACGCTAATCTACGAATTCGCTACAATCAACAACAGTAGTTTTTTTAAACAACAACAAACTAAGCAACTGCTACAAACTGAGATGTTTTCCTCCTTTTATAAGATTTTAAAATCACGCGCTAGAATTTTCCAGTACTTTCTCGAAATCAAAAAGAGATATTTATTTATTTAATGCACGCGCTCTTGTATTTTCAATTTTCCGGCTTAGCTTTCTTTTAATATTCGTCACGCGCTGCACTGCGCGAGAAATAAAACCAATTAATTCATAATTGAACTAATATTAGCTTTTTAAATACCAAATTCGTAACACTGCCCCCTTCCCAAGGACTGCACGTCCCGGGCAGTACAATCCCTGGACAGGAAGCTAAACTTACAACTGTGGCATAAATGCAACTGAGGCATAAACATTACATCACAATATCAAACAACATGAACAATAAATGCAATAACTAACTTAAACAAATCAAATGCTATCAAATACTAAATACAAAACAAATACTAAATACAAATCAAATACTAAATACAAATCAAATACTAAATACAAATCAAATACTAAATGCAAATCAAATACTAAATACAAATCAAATCAAATACACATTTATAAACAAAAAGGACCATGGTCTGATACTATTTACAATTATTTACATTATGTACTATGGCCATAGTAATGAGCTAACCTGTCGTAAGAGTTCGAAGACTCACGGATCCGAACCACGACGTCATTCGTGTTCAGCACTGTATATGGACCATCCGAAGGTGACTGTAATTTAGGTGACAGTCCTTTTCGTTGAATCGGGTTCCACAACTACACCTTGTCTCCTTTGTTGGATCTATGTCTAGTAGCTCTTGTGTCGCATCTGGTCTTCGTTTTCTCCGTCGCCAAGTTGACTCGCTTTCGTGCAGAACGGTGCATCCCCTCAAACCGGGCCTGGGCATCTTGGATGTGTTCCTCAGGCGATGAAGGCGCATCCGTAGGGAGACTAAACAGGCGGTCACAAGGCAGACGAAGGTCTTGACCGAAGAACTTCTGAGATGGAGAATAGCTGATAGTCTTGCGTTTCTTTTCGACCCTGATATGATTTCGGCAGCTTCCCGAGCTCGATCTTTCGGACAAGGCGTCGACATTTCCAGGCGAGGATCGCTTTTGAGGATGGATAGTCATGCCATCAGATGCTGAAAGCAGCTTATTGTTTTTGAAATCTAAGGAAAAATTGTATTTCCTTAAAAAGTCCAATCCGAGTATGCATGGATCTGTAATATCCGCCACATATGCCGTGTGATGGTAGGCGGCACTTCCAAACGTGATTTTCAGGTTTAACTTCCCAGCTATGTCGATCTTATCACCAGACGCAGTCTGAAGGGTAACATAGGATGGCGTCCAAATAAGTTTATCTTTAAACTGTTCAGCTAAATCTTTCCTAATGATGGTAACATTAGCTCCTGTGTCAATGATCATATTGCAAGGAACTCCATCGATATTCCCATTGATGGACAGTCCGTTATTGTTGCCACTCACTATAGAGATCTTAAGCGCTTTAAAACAGGGTTTCTCATTATCTGGCAACCTCCGTTCCTTGATATGGTCATTAATTTGTTTCCTGCGTCGTTGCTCAGAAATTGTCTCAATTTTCGTACCCTGGGGTGTTCTGCAATTCTTTCGTACGTGGCCTTCAGCTCCACAGTTCCAGCACTTTGGTTTCTTGTCAGTCCTTTTCCTTCCCGTGGCATTTAATTGTCTGTTTAAATCGTATGCTTTATTTTCCGTGCTCTGGGGAGTTCTGCAGTTCCTTCGTAGGTGGCCTTCAACACCGCAATTCCAGCACTTTAGGGTCGGTTTCGTTTCACCACTATTCCGTCTTAAAGCATTCACTGGTCTTGTCAACTCATCCGTTTTATTATCCGTGCCCTGGGGTGTTCTGCAATGCCGTCGTAGGTGACCTTCAGAACCACATCTCCAGCATCTTACAGCCACTTTGTTCTCACTGCTACTCCGTATCAAAGCATCGACTTGTCTGGATAAATCATCTAAACGAGCCATCAATTAGTCCCCTGGGTCGTGGACTCGCACAGCTCTGACTGGGTAGCGATCTCTAAGAGTTGCTTGCTGGGCTGCCTCGAACTTCATGGCGTACAACAGAGCGCTTTTTATGTCCTTTACATCTGCCATTCGAAGAGCTTTCTGTATTTCAGGATCCCGGATGCCGTCGATGAAATATTGCAGCGACAGGATTTCTCTTGTTTCTGTCGGGCACTCCGAAAAGGCGAGGTGGGACAGCCTTTCAACATCCGTGGCGAGCTCCTGGAGTGATTCGGTGGGCTTCTGTTGACGGGATTTTAATTGAAGCCTGCTGTAGTCTTTTAAACATTTCTCGCCAAAGCGCAGCTCCAAAGCGCCGGACAGAGCTTCGAAATCTAACCTTTTGTTTTCGGGAAGAGTCTGAAGGATATCCGCTGCATCGGCTCTTAAAGAAGCGGCGAGATGACAGGCCTTAGCTTGGGAATCCCATCCATTCGCATCCGCAACGATAGAAAACTGGGTCTTGTACACTTGCCAGGATGTCTTCCCATCATATGTGGATAGCTTCAGAAATGGACGAGCAGGCATCGGTAAGAATTTAAAATCATCATTCTTGCTCCCTGCCGTCGCTACGAATTTCTTGAACGTTTCCATTTCTTTGGCAACTGCAGAAACTCTCTCATCAATTTGTTGTTCGACTTGGTGTTGGACGGCACAAACTCTTCCTTCAATTCGTTCCTCCACAGCCGAAACTCTCCCTTCTATATGTTCTTTTACAGAAGAAACTTTTTTTTTCTATTTCTTCTTTCACCGAAGAAACTCTTTCTTCAATTTGATCTTTTACAAAAGAAACTTTTTCTTCAATTTGTCCAACTTTATTTTCAACTGTGTCAATTCTGCCTTCCATAGCTTCAAATTTATTTTCTATTATGCAGGTAATTTCTCTTTTCATTTCTTCTTGACATGCTTCAATCTTTTCTTGACAAGCTTGAACGGCTTTCATTTCGTCCTTAACGGATTCCTGGCCCAATTTCATTTCTTCCTTAACGGATTTGACGGCCCCTTCCATCTTTTCTTGGAAAGCAGCAAATGCAGTCATCATTTGCCTGAATTGTTCTTCCATCGCTCTTGTTATTGGCATTCAAATCCCATTTCTGACACCAAAAATTGTTGCGTGCGTACGGGTTCGTTATGAAATGAATGCACAAGTCCGATGAAAAAAAATGAACAAAAATTTATTATTATCACAACAAAAATGCTTAAATTTTCTCAAATTATCACGCAGTATTACAATATCTCACAGTAGTTTTCTTTTAACTACTCAAATGTCCAATAGAACGTAATTCAAAACAGCTAAAGAACGCTAATCTACGAATTCGCTACAATCAACAACAGTAGTTTTTTTAAACAACAACAAACTAAGCAACTGCTACAAACTGAGATGTTTTCCTCCTTTTATAAGATTTTAAAATCACGCGCTAGAATTTTCCAGTACTTTCTCGAAATCAAAAAGAGATATTTATTTATTTAATGCACGCGCTCTTGTATTTTCAATTTTCCGGCTTAGCTTTCTTTTAATATTCGTCACGCGCTGCACTGCGCGAGAAATAAAACCAATTAATTCATAATTGAACTAATATTAGCTTTTTAAATACCAAATTCGTAACAGTATTATTTTACTGAAGTGTCCTTAAACTTCTATTATAAAATTAGAAGTACGCTCTTGAAAGAAAGTTCACAATATGAGCAACATTCAAATCTATAATTATGCTGTTTGCAAGTATTATTTTTCGAAAATTCTTTTATTATGGAATTTAAGCTTCATAAACCTATAAATTTCAAAAAGAAATGAAATAATTTCTTTTAAAGAAGTGAATGTTAGAGTGGTGGATTTTAATTGCTTATTTTCATATTTCATTATGTACGCAAAAATTATGTACGCACTCTACGCAAAAAGGCAACACAATAGGAAGATCTTAAAATACTTGATACTTCAAAGAAGAAAGAAGCATAAAATAATGAATAAAATAACAACAGAATTGAATATGTGTGAAGGATATGCAATCTTGTTTCTGGTATGCGGTGAATACATGCAGTCATGAATACCTGCAGTTTTAGTTACTTATGATTTATCATAGTCTAGTAGTTTAAAAAATACCGAAGAGTTACACAAGTTGAAAAAGTTCAAACATAAGTCTCAAAATGCCCACAACAGAGAAGGGGAATAGTACGGAGAAATAAATGTGATAAGTTAGAAATAGGTGAAATAGATCTATGTGCGTCCTGTTCTTCTACTAAAAGCAATCACGCCTCTGAGCAGATACGCAAGCAACAAGCAGATTGGTAATACATTACTTATATTAATAGGAAACTATGACTTTTTTCGCTCTACCATTCCTTGATGGTGTACGTGGTATTATATAATGCAGTCACAGTACTTTTAGTAACAATATTGCCTGCAAAGGATTAAGAAACTAATTATTTCACAGATTTCAGATAGAAAATGAAAGAAAAAAATACTCTGTTAACGTATAATGCATCATACAGAAAGCCTGATTTTATGTTAGCGTAGTAGTATTTTATTATATATATTTTATTAATTAAATTTTCTGCACTTATCTCTGCTCTATGCATGAAATACAAATTTTGCTAGTCTTGGAAGATGCCAGTACTGATACAAAGGCACCACTCCATTGCGCAAAAGTGCGACATGAAAAAAGAGAAAATTTCACAGGCTAATATTTCGGTTCTTCTTTATGTTTAATGACACTCAGATAAGTTGAATATTAACATTATCCAAGCGTTTCTTAAAGGTTTATCTTTACAGAGCCCCTGAAATCATTTTCATGTCTCAGGGAACTCTTAAATGTTTTCTATGGTTATCCACACATTTCATTTATATATGATTATATCACCATTTCTCGCGGACTTATGACATTATTTCGCAGAACTCTACGGCTCCAGATGAGAAGTATTGTTGTACGCTATAACGTAAAAAATAATTTTTAAATTATTCAGGGAAATACAATAAAGGAATTAGACAAAATTTTATTTATTGGTCTAAACAAGACAATGGATAAATTTGGTTGCCTGCGGCTTTGAAGCAGCAGCAGGCTTTTCAGGAATTTTGAGGAGAAACGAAATATGGATAATAACTGATAGATATGTTATAAGAAGTATTTACTTGGTCAATATGTCACCGAAATTTTCTCTTATTCTTCTATCAACACGATGCCTTGGAATATTAATAAAACAAATAGTTATTTTAATACGCTTAGTTCTTAAATAACTCTACCTTCGCTATTTAATAGTTATCTAGGAACCACAGTTAAAATTTCTAAGCAGTTAGTAATATTTTACTGAAATAAGCACCTAATATCATTTAACTATTTCTAGTAGAACATTCTCTAATTATTGTGCGACCTGTTTTTTCATTTTGAAAGCTAAGATCATCCTAAGAGCTTCAGATTCCTTAATTTCACAGATATCATTAGTAGTTCACGAATTGATAAGTAGGTCCACAATCATTCTTAATTAAGAATCAGATAAATGTAATAAAAATCAGATAACAAATGACTTCATTTCGATTCTCTGGATTCCCAGCAACTAAATTATCCACTTTTTATGCAGCTTTGATTAGGTACTAAATGTGTCTCGTTTAATTGTCCCCATAAATTTTGTTCGGAAATTATGTGATTCCTGACAATTTGGATGTAAAATACTACTTAATTGGTTTTCTGCGAATGCTTTGAAACCCGTCCTCAGACATAGGTGACATAGCTGATGCCCAAGGCGTCAAATTTCGGAGGCCGTCATCCAAGTTACTCTCTAGAATGGAGATGTCCCGATGAAATGACTAAAATGCTATTAGAGCGAAAGCAGTGAAGATGATTTTTCAAGAACCTCATGTCAGTTGGATTTATTTAAAAAGATATGAAAATTTTCTTGACTCATTTTCAGAGATAATGATTTCAAAAACATTTATAGTTGATACCCGAAATTTGGCAGAAACATTGGCTGTTAAAACTATAGTAAAAACCACCAGAAATCAAACAAAGAAAAGAATATTTAATTATGAATATTCCGAAGACGTTTACGCAGATCCAGAAGAATAGAAGTTTCAAAACGTTTGCTCTATTTGGTGCAGCAACTTTTCGAGCAGCTGAACGCTGCGAGCGCACAATTTCGAGTTCATAAAGTCGTTCCTTTATGCACTGAATAAGTACTGATTAGTGAAGAACTTATAAAAAAAGGTGCAACATGCGTTGACGCAAACGAATCTGAAAATGTGAAAAGTAGCTATCAATAAAATTTTACTGCTCAAGAGAACAAATATATTGAAAATTTAACAATTTTCATTTATTTATTTAGGCATTATAGGTAACATTAAATGAATATGATAAAAATTGACAAAATATTAAAATGCAAGTTCTCATGTTTATTTCAGTAAGATTTATTTAAAAACGACTATTCTGATATTTGTCAACATCAGTAATATCTATTAGAAAGTTCTTCGTTGTTTGGCATCATTTAAATCCACCATTGAGAAAAGAATGATTTGATTTCAGTCTCGATAAGACCTTAAAAAAAGCGTGTCCAAAATAACAGTCTCTTTCAACTTCCAAAACCGGCGAGTAAAACTCAATTAAGTAGATTGATTTACATTTAAGATCCAAGAGCTTTCTTATTAGCTTTTCGGCTTGTTTTTAAACATTAAATTTATTTATTATCTTTTCCAGCATGAGTATATACTACAGTTACTTGACAAGTATAACTTAATGACTTCTGATTAATGCCGAGTCCCAAACTTATTACTCAGCATAATTTGAATCCTCATTATGTATCACTTGATTAATTTATTTATAATTCTTATATTTTGTTCTTATATTTATATGTTGAATGTAAACGTAAATTTATAACTGAAGAAAGTGAATGCGCGACATAATCTGCCATCTTTCTAGCAAGGAAAATATTCCATCGAAGGCAGGTCATTTCCTAAGCAAGCTTTCCAATTTTTCATTTCGGCTGCTAAAAAGTCATAACAAATGCTATTCAAATATTTCTCAGACGATTTTTTTTGCTTTTAAGTCTTCTGTTTGGAATTTTTTTTAACTTCAACTATATTATTGAAAGTATAAATTATTGTCAGTTTTGTTTCCACGCAAAATGTCATTTTTAAAGAAGCAGTGGATCGAAGGCTATGTTTAGGTTCTTTCCGAATAAAATTATTCACATCTAGTTATTAAAAAACGTTGCGAAAGCCATGGTTTTTTTGTATTTAAAGTTACGATAGATAATTTTGTCAGCAACAAAGGAAACAAATGTCAAAATTTAGCTTCAAGTGGATACATGTTCCAAATACGTATCCAAGAAAAAACAGAATGTTTCAAATGTGTCAAAAGGAAGATCATTAATGCTAAAAATTCGCCAAGTCAAAGGATAGTTGCAAAGTCATTAAAATATGCAGTGTCAACTGTGTGATTAATGCTGATTTAAAACTTAACACATAATGTGCATCGTCTTTTTCCACGACATATCGCCGAACGCAGAACCCCTAATAGACGAGATTTACAATAAACGAATCTTGGATGTACTTGAATGACTGCAATAGAAAGAGATCCATTTACTATCATCAAAGACCAGAAAAAAAACTTTTAAAACATGGTTCAAGAAATCTAAAGAAAAGTTTTCTAAGGGATTTTTGATTGTTGCTTGTTTTTATATAACAGCAAATTGAAAATGAAGAAAGTGGAGAAAAATGTTAAGATCAACCCCACATATTATCAGAAACATGCTTTATACTTATTTTTCAATTATGCAGTACCTTCTCTTTACACAGAGTGTTGATTGATCAGTAGAACTGCATCAAGACAAAGCATGTAGCTACACGTTAAAATCTACTGTTAATTTCCTGGGAAAAATTTAAAACGCAACGGGTTTCAAGGCCATACCCTTCAGTCATATCCCTACTAAATCTTCTGACCAATGTATTTTTGTGCTTTTGGACTTTTAAAAAGCGAGTTGTCCAAAGGCGACCTACAACCTCATTATACCTTGGAAAGCTGTTCGAGAGCAAGTTAATATATTTTAACCCGATTTTATGTTTACAGTGTTTCAAATGAAAACTATTCACTTTGCAGCAAACATATCTTCAAAACATTTCATTGATATATTTCCAAAAATTGTGCATTATAAGGGTATATAGTTAGTTCTTCGACTAATTTTTGTCGAGCTAGAATGTAACTCATCGCTATGAAAGTTTTCGGCTCTTTCTGTAATGTTTGCATTTATTACCTTAAAACTTCCCTTTGTTCCCAATAAAAAACCAAAAGGTTCATCACGTACTCAATATTTCCCCGAAAGAGATACGTAACAAACAGATTTAATCGAACGGCTACTTCGCAACATAACCCAATTTCATACATTCGGGTACATACTGTTAACATGACTTAGATAACCCATAACCAGTATACCAGAAAATACTAGAAATCAGAAATTAATTTCTCATATCCAGTACCTCCAAACCAACAAAAACAAGCAGAAATTCTCCATGGTTTTAAAGAAATAATCTACACAGGGGTTCTCAACCTTTCGACTAACGCGTACTATCTAAATCAAAATTTAAAAACTTAAGTACCACCGCTACATATTACAATGATTATCTTTCAATTTCTCAATAGGAATATTAAAAATAGATATATTTTGCCATTTGCACAACCTCTTGGCCATTTGTATTAAACATGCATACAAAATATTTTAGATTAAAAATGGGTTATAATTTTTATTATTAAAATTTAAGTTATAATGCTTTAATTCTAAAATTTAGTGCGAAATGTGGGCCTGTTTAAGAAAGGCAATTTTTTTGTGTGTGTGTCTGGTCTTATTTCGTCTAGTTTTAACAGGAAATTAGGATCCACTTTTAATTTTGTTTTGTATTTAATTTTTAAATATAACATGGAAAAAATCCTTGTTCACACAAATAAGTTGCGCAAAAAGAGAATAAAAATTTAATATCTTTATTTGAAATGCCTTTAAAGTTATTTTTCGGTTCAGACAAATATTAACAAGTGCATTATTTTTGAAATCTTCAGTTTAAGTTCGATCACAGGAAATTTCTATCAATTTTTCTTTTTTTCACGAGATTTTTTAATTAAATAGTTAAAAATACTTTTTCTTTGCGTACCACCGGTTGAGAACCCCTGATCTACGACACAGAAGATGACTAAATAAACGCATTCATAATTATACAAATATCAGCAACTTTGTTTTAGAAAAATGTCCATACGCAATAATCTGCTTATACAACACTGACGCATTTTGCCATAATTAATTAACATAATCTGACGCGAAATCAGAAGGCAATGGAGACGATTTGTGTTCCAACTGAAACAAATACAACATGTGTGTGAATAAGAACAGTGAGGTTTTTGTTATTTAACATTACATCGAAAAGTCGCAGAAATCTATACATTTATCAAAATATTTCAGAGGATCAGTAAACTGGAATTCCCATAAATAATCATGTAAAAGCAAAATACAAATTAATAATAAGAATTATCTCATGTAATAATTGAACATGAACACGAATTTGATATTATGTTGTTATTTATAACAACTAGTGCTTTCAGGCTCTTAGAATTAACTTGATATTAATTTAATAACATTCTTTTTTTTATATTTTATCTCACTAATATATTTTTTGCAACACGGCATTTCAGATAGGAAATAATTCTACACATTAAATTCTAATAATAAATCAATACGTTAGTATTTAGAGATAACAAGAGAGAAATAAAAAGAATTATGTTCAGGAAAAAAGACAGAGAAATACCGAAAATAATTATTTATAATCCTTTCGTATTTATAGCCTTACTTTTTTTAACTATAGCACGTTGATCTATCGTAATTACTGGTTCAGCTGTGATTGATATCGTAACAGTAATGATTACAGTCACAGCTAATGCCAATATGTCTCTGTCATTGCTATAATTTTACAACAAATGGTCAATTAAACTACTGGCAAACGGCATCGGCAACATTGCAGTATTGACAATGGCAACAGGACACAAATAAGTGCATGCATTCTGAAACAGCTTACCTCAAAATTATATGCTTCCGAAAGATACAAGAAAAAAAGAAAATATCTAGAATAAATGTGAATTACCCATTATTTTTTTAACCTTACCTTAACAGGACAACGTAAATAAACGTACCCAAGAAAAAATCAGACCAAACTTAAACTACCGTTAGCATCTTAATAGGAATCAGGTTAGATTAATTGCATAGTGTATTTTCTTTCTAATATAGAACTCATAATTTTCAAATTATAGAACTATATTTTGTTTATAAGGTATTCCCTCCTTTCCGCATGCCTTCGTGGTTTAATTGAAAGCATGCTCGAAGCGCAGGGTTCGACTCACGGCGAGGGCATTGCACATTTTTCACCACTTCAGCTTCAAAAAGACCTGACTTTGTGGCGAGGTGGTGAAAGATAAAAGGTGGTGGAAGCATATTCCTCACCACCAGGATTTGGCAGTGGGGTCTCCTCCCCCCCCCAGTTGCTCCATGGAGGTAAGAAAGGAAGGGGTGGCCAATCCGGCATTAGAAGTGAAGCATCGCTCCGAAGCTTCGATCACCAGATGGGGTGTTTTTTGTTTACATTCAGAAGCTCGCTTGACAGCGCTCTGATAGTATTTCGACACACGACAGTTCCACACAAATCGGAAAACGGGACACTTCTGCATAAAAGAAAAATTCCTGGTGTGATGGATAATAGCAATTTGTATAATTTACGCAAAAATCACATCTTGGTTATTTTTTGATAACTAACAACAGCGATTTTGATTATGAATTTGTTTTATAAAATTCTAAGCTGTTGAACTACAAAAAATATAGATTTTAGCAAAAAAAGTTATGCTTAAAGAATGAAAAATATCTCACCGTAAATTTAAAATTGTATATATATCTTTCGATACCCTTGATAGAGTATTCGCTACTTTTATTTTATGTTCCAAACGCCAAAATGTTTTAAATAAAGTAAATTTTTTCCACATCCATATATTATTGTAACATGTACTTTTTTAAAATTAGTGTAAATTTTACTCGAAAAATATAGTGAATGCACAGAAATTAAAGATTTCCACATGCCGGAACTGAAAAATGGTATTTATGCATGTGCTTGCAAAAAGCATGTATCTGCATTTAACAAAATACGTAAATATTTATTAAATTATTTATAAATGTATTTGAAATGAAGGATTTATTCATTCATAAACAGCTGTGAATGTTACTGTGAAAAAATCTAATTATTAAATGTATCTAAATTTATAATGATTATAAATATTATCTAAATATATAACCTTAACATTGAATTGTAAATATAAATTGACATCCTGTTGACAAATACATGATAAAACTAGTTAAGCAAGAATTGTTCGTACTGGAAAGCAATCTGTTAAAAGGTATTGTAAAGCAATTTCTTTGAGATGCGTACTTAAGAAAGTAATAAAGAAGAGTTTTGGAATATGTATTGTTGAAATGAAGGGTAAAAAAAAATCTGATGAGTATAATTAAAAGAATTATTCCCCTTACATTTTATAATAACTCAGTTACAAGTTTTAAATAATATTTTAAAAATAATCCATATTTTATCCTCTTTCAAAAATATTCAGAGAAAGTTAAGTACTATTTAAAGTATTTCGCTACTAAATGAAAAGGTGCTCTAATTTGAAATGGACCGAATAGAGCATTAATTATAAATTAATTGACTTATAGTTTTCGATTTAAAAGATGACTCAGAAGCTAAAGAATCATGTCATATATGAGAAAGTATTTTAGGAAGAAGCTCTATAAATAAAAAAGAAATAATGCATAATTTTAATAACTTTGATCTTAATTTTTGTAATCCTTAACCGAATCAAATCGAATTACCTTAAATGTTTTTCCTAATGTAATTAACGAAAACTTGTGAAAATATTTCAAATTAAACCATTCTGAGGAAATTGTTCTCTGAAAAGTATAGCATTTAATTCCGTTCAGAATGAAATGTTGTTTAAAACTGTTTTCTTTTCATATACTTAGGACTCTGAAGTAATGTAGAAAAAGAAAATATATACATTTATATGCATATTTATGACGTAATTACAACCCATTGAACTCAATAGTATCGCCAGTGCTTCAAAGCAGGGTATGGGGAAACCGGTTTAGGGCCACTCCATCTAACTTCCTACCTCCATGAGTCGCCCTTTAAAAGGAGGGAGTATGTAAAGTATTTTTCCTCCTTTCCGCATGCCTTCGTTGTGTAATTGGAAGCATACTCGAAGCGTATTCGAGAGGTCTAGGGTTGGACTCCGGGCGAGGGCACTGCACATTTTTTACAAAATTAATAATTTTTAAGTTAAAAATTATTAATATTATAGGTAACCTTAGATGGCAGTATATTAAATTTGTGTATAAAAGCAGGAGAGGTAAAAAATGTCAAGTTAAAAAAATTCTCGCTATTTAGCCCTCAAGAATGTACCAAGCTGTATGCAGACTACTGACATTCAGATAAGATTCTTTATGTGCAAATATTATTTGTTTGAGCACTGGTGATGAAAGTGAACAAGAACAAATTGCGTCATGAAATGGTGTTTCATGTATGGTGTTTCTTGGAGGTAAAAAAAATAATTATCATTATGGGTTTATATAAAAGACTGTAAAGATTGTTATTTGTAATAAAATGTGCCGAGTTACCATGGATGTAGCGCATATAAAAATATAACCAGTTAAATTTATGACATTAAATGTTTAATTTCAAGTTTTTAGACAAACTAACCAGGGATATACTAAATGAATGTAATTAGTGCATATATTTAACAGCGTTCTTTAACCGACATGTACACTTAACAAAAAATTTTGTGATTAATAATTTTTAAACATATTCTTGCCTAGGTGAAAAGTATCGCTCTTGTTATTCTAGAAATCTAGTTGTCAAGAAATCTTGTTATTTATTCGTAATTAGTTAAATATGGGTGATTATCTAATGTTAAGTACTTGATTTATTTATTTTTTCACACCTCAAATAAAGGCTTTATGAGACGTCTTTTTTTTTTTTTTTTTTTTTTTTTTTTTTGTTGTTGTTGTTGTTGTTGTTGTTGTTCACGGTTATTTGTTTTTTTACTGTAAAAGTATTGCCAATGAACGGGAATATTTATTGTAACTCTCGTGCACAAGCGATTCAGTGAAATAAATGAAAAAAAAAAATTATTTTTGAATAAAACAAGTCTCCACATGGCGTTGATATATTATTAAATAATATTATAACAAATATTACCCATCATCTGGTTTTTGTCATTTTGAACAACTCAGTTCATATGATTGTATGCTTCGTATTTTTAATTTTGGGGGATTAATTTTTAAATCATTTCGACTCGGCCTATTGTAACTACTTAGCTTAATATCGTTTCAGGTGTTGAATAGATATCTACGTGTCAGTATCAAATTGTTATTATTCTCATGACTTTTGACATTTAAAAAATTTAAATACTGATTTTATCTAATGATAAACTTTTCTAATGCGTTAAAGGAAAATCTGATGTTTTCAGACTGCAGCTCTAATTTCTTATTCATTTTAAATAAAACAACTTTTACAAAATATTTCGTAAAATAACCACACATATTTTTGTTAATAAAGATAAAAAAGTGCCTTTTAAAAATATTTTTCTTTATAAAGATAAAAAAATTCCTTTAAAAAATAAGTTATAAGAAATATTATACTGAGTTGCTATTTTATTTCGAACTTTATAGAGTCCTTGTGAAAAAACACCAAGGCGTTCGGATTGTATTAGATTGAAAAGCGAGTTACAGCCCCGTCAAAAATATCATGAAAAAGTTGTAAGAAAGTTGCAAATAACCTTTTTATTAAATCTTTAAATAAACAGACATGCAAATAAACTCCGCCACTTGTTGGTATTTAAAATAACAAAGTTGAGGTTTCAAATCAAAGGTTAATGTAGTCAAAGACTGCACGTCGGTTCCTACTGAAGTCGGTTCAATAGTTTAATGGAGTATTTTAAACTTTCGCTAGCAGAATGGCTAAATCCGGGATATTCACTGGCAGAGCTGGATGACAGAACCTAAACTGCAGGTGACATTGCCAAAATGTGTAGAGCACTACGGAATACGAAAAAGAAGTTATAGTAAAAGATTAAAGCAGAGATTCCCAGCCTTTTTCTTGCATCGACCAATTTAAAAAGAATGGTTTTCTTCATCAATCCCCTTACATTTTTCTCTACTATATACCGCATGCAACTTAATTATAGTAATACAAAGACAGAAAAAATTAAATGTTGGGGATATTTCTGTTGCAAGACTTTTAAATTCCAAAACTTAGAGCATCCATACATTTTGAATAAGACTTGAACATCTTACCTCAGTGTAGTCAACACGTTTTAAATCAAATTATCAAGATCCGATTATCGTATTTCAGCGGTTCTATCAGCCATGTTGGCTTATTAAAATCTTAAATATCTTGGAAATGAACATTACAATCTTTTAAATTTTGCAAGCGCTTTATTATAACAATATTTTCTGAGGAAACAGAATGCTTTTCAGTAATTAGATCACTGCATTATGTTGTTAAAATAATGGAATTCTTTTCGATTCAATGTCGATAAAAATAAGTCAGTTAAAAAAAAACGAAGATAATCCTGATATGCCTTTCTATCAATAAATAAATACTTATCAAGTTAATGGATATATTTTGTAATCAATGGTATCTTAATTATGCCTATAACTGGCGAAGCTTATTTGGCTATCGACCCTTTGATCATCACAGACCCTCTTTAAAATTTCAATAACCCTAAAGGAGTTTATACCGACCCCGTTGGGAATCCATTATTTAAATCATAAAAAATGGTTCACATAAAATGTCTAATAACTTTCTTTAAAAATTTTTGTTTGTTTTTCGAAAAGATATCACATAAAGATTTGATGTCGTCATTTGGTTTTATTAGTTATAATAAATTTATATTTAGCCTAAAGGGGTAATTTGCTCAGAAGCGCTATTAATTTCGCTTTGGCATTTTGCATCGTCCACTATAAAACGGCGTTTCACTTTTCAAATTTTTGCCTCCAAATGTTAGAGCCCTGCAACATATTTAAAGAAATTTCATAATGAAGAATCTGCATGAAAGTATGTATAACTCTCGCACTGTAAAATCACAACGATACATCAAATTATCAATAACGTAGTCCTTTACTCGAATATGGACACCTGGAGGCCCGAATTGGAAATTTGTTTTATTATCTGTTTCATATTTTGTAAACCTTTAAGGAAATTTTGATTAACAAACTCGACGATCTCAAAGCGAGCAATGATAACACTGTACAGGAAAAAAAGAAAATTTTTATCTCAAGGGCGTGAGACTGTATCAGAAATTCTAAAGATATGCTCTTTTTAAATATTTTGCTATATTCTTTTTGAACTGAATTTTATGGTTTAAGTGCGAAGAACATGATATTTAATAAATAAAGTTAAATACGAAACGTCAATGAAACGTCCCTTTAGGCGTTATATAAAATCTGAAAGCTTTCAAATATTTGTTTTTCATATTTAAACTGCTTTACTGTTCTATTTTTTTAATTTATAAATTTTTGTATAATTATTATTTAAGAATCTGTAGTACTTTATTTTCGTTGATATTAATATGCCTAAAATGAAGGAATATTGTTTTAAATCCATGCACGCGACCACACAGATTTAAATTGCTAGAGTCATCTTGCTAGTAAAAGAGAAAAATGCTGATTTTATGTTGCAACAAAAATATCCGAAGTTCTTTGGATTGTCTGTCCTTCCACAAAGTAAATTTTAAGGAAATGTTTAATTGGGCATGTTGACAATGAAAAGATATTTTATTCTCCTAAATGCATGTTCTTTACTATTTCAACAAATATAATGCATCTATTTAATACTCAAAGGAATACTTTTATATATAATCTTATACAATTATTCTGTTTAAATAAAAAAGAATAATAAAACAGAGAATAGTTTCAATTGATAAGCAATATCTTCAAACTATGAATTTAAAAGATTCACTGCCTTAAATACTTCACTATTACACGTTTACTACTTTACCATGGGATATAGTTCTAAGACTGACATGCCAAACTAAATGTAAATTTTAATATTATTTCTTAAAATACATTTTAGTTTATCAAATACCTAAATTATGTTTCTCGTATAGTAATCGTATTCCCAAATATTCTAGAAAAACAAAAATGATGTTTGGATAAAATGATTAACGCATAAAAAAAAAATCTTTCTGCGATAGAAATGAGAAAAATTTTGTGAAAAGTAAATCACTGAAATAATAAATAGGAAATTAATATAGAGTCCCTCTGAAATGTATGGTTATAACTATCACACAAAAAATTGAAGACATGAGACACCAAAAAAATATCTCGTAAAACGATATTATAGTAACATTTTTGTTAAACACTGAAAAGCTTACAAAAATGGGAAATAATTTTTTACAGAATTGCGAAATACAGTTTAACGAAGTTTCGCATATCACCGAAATAACGCTTAAACAAAACAGTGAAGTTAGATTAAAGAGGTTAAGTTCAAAATTCTGCATTCACAAACGACATACACTATATATTATATATTATAATATATATGATTATAATATATAATATATAGTGTATGTCGACATACACTATATATTATAATATATATGATTATTGCGGGAAAAAAGAAGCGAAGGACAAAAATGTGGTTGTAAGTGTTTATGTTGATGATGGATGACCTTTACTTCTTAACTACATCGACAGATTGCGTCAGTTATAATGCACGCCCTACTGAAAGATCTATCTGAAAAACGGAACACATTACCAAAATCGGAAGCATCACAAATTTCAACATTTAGAAAAACGTCTTGAAGTACATCCAAATTTTTACGATTATTTGAAGAATGCGTTTTCTCAATCCTATTACCTAGGAAAAATATACTCCAAATACCACTTACTGAAGTCTCGACGGAAAAATTAACTTCTCACGAGAAGGCGAAGACAAATATTTAGAAATAAGTTATTTTATTCCAAAAATGTATCCGAAAAGAGCAAATCTGCCGAGAACAGTGTCTACAAAAGCAAGGTCTGTCTGATTTTTCATGAACACAAGCCAAACCCCAAAAATAAGTATTTGGTCCTCTTAAATGGCTTTCTCATTATAGTGTAAATCCACAATGCATTTGCTGTTTCAGGATGCCTCTTACGTTTCCTTGCGTGAAACGACCCTAAGCAAATCGATAAAGGAACTCAAAAGAATATTACTCCTGATTAATTTATGAAGTTATGTTATATTTCATTACTTTAAAAATCATAAGTTATATCTATTTTGTTTCAAATCATCGATAACTATAACGCGCGTATTTATTTAATAATATCTTTACATGCATTTATTTCTACTTGACGGAAGTAACTAGTTTCATGGGGTACCCTGAAAAGCATTCTATGCAAAATATCAATTACCGCTTTAGTGGGGATTAAACAGAGTTGTATGATATACACATACATAAAACGTCATCAGAATTATTAACCAGTAAAGCACTAGTTTCGATTCTCCCTGGATGATTCATTGACTATTAAGTTCTGGCAATATTTTAATCCTAAAATGATTTTTTCTCTTTAATGATTTATTTAATAATAATTTCTAGAGAGTTTTTAGTTTTCGCACTATGCAATAATTTATACTACGACCGAATATTACCCTAAGGAATAGTAAATAAATCATGCAACAACCATTGCTCGCTTTCCAACAGCCCAGTTCTCCATTATTTATAAAACCAACCGAGTCAGTAAGAAAGAGCATTGACATTTTAAACATTTGTTATCTGAAAAGGAATTTAATTTCCGCCGGTTTGAGATTAAATAACAGATGTTCAGAGTTGTCATGCCATTTATACTTATTATAAAAGAGATTACGTCTGTTTATTTATCACCGTTATTTATTAAAATCTAACGTAAATCATTACGTACATTAATAATCACTATAACCCTATTACGCCATTCTTGATAAATAAACATCAACAAAATATGGATGATAAAATAGTATATTGATTTCATAATTAAACGATATGTACACGCGTTATGTATTAAACGATATGTATGCGTATTATATAATTAAACGATATGTATGATATTATGTATTGATTTCATTATTAAACGATAAGTACGCGCAAAATTAGCACCAAAGCAATTTATGAATCAATACGCAGATTACAACTTTTACGATTGTAACGTTTAAACGATTACCATAGCTATTTCTTATAAAAAAAAAACACAAACATCGCTATGAATTATTATTTTAGTAAAATTTTCGGGGAAAGTGCTGAATCACCCACTGCTTGGCGCATTTTTAAGAATTGCACAAACTCGGTATCCATGTACGCATCGACCTATTTTCACTTAAAAAAATCTCATGTGTACACCACATGACTACCTTGTACGGAATAATTAATTATACGCCTTTTTTCTTGCATTTCATTTAAACTTATTGGATTGAATTAAATCTACTTCGCCGACAGCACATAAACCACAATAGAATAAATGCATTCTTTAAAATTCACTCTAGCATTTGTTTACCATAGCGACACTCTGGCGCTAGATTTACTTAAAAATTATTACTGTAACTAAATTTGTATTACTGTCAGTTTGCGCGCAGTGCTTCAGTACAAATTTTAAATTTTCGAAAAATACAGTTAGTTTTTTCTGTTTTCACTTAAAAAGTCAAAGGAAATTGACAAAAATCCAATTCTTGTTACTTTTGTATAAAGCGCCAAACACAATGCGTTAAATAAACGGCCAATTCTGCACTTGACCTAATTATTCTTAAAACGGTTCAGAGAGATTGGATGATATTTATGAGTTTATTAAAGTATTTAATGAATGTTTGTAGCGCAATTTTAAAACTTTAAGCAACTGATCCAAATCAAATAACTAATTGATTATGAAATGTACAAAACCTAATAACAAATTACAGACCAGAATTATTTTTATTAACAGAAAAGTATTGTTTATTCAGTTATCGTAGAGCGTGACTTGATGAGAGCTGCCTTAGTTGAAGGATTTTTTAAAAACAAAATGGCTAGTATTTCCGTTACAACAAGGAAACCCACAGAAGCGTCCATGCGGTCAGTTGGGCTACCAGTATTCAACGACATAGCTTCTCGGTCAGTTTGGAATATAAGAAGTTTAAGATATTATTCCTTACGGAAATTACGAATTATTGATATAGTTCTTTACGAAAATTATGATTTTTTTCTTACTAAGCTATTACTCCTTACGAAGTGATTTGGTTTTAAAATACATAACTATTTTCTTCATAAAAACATCTGCACCGTGTGATTTAGCCGAAATCAAAGAACTAGATCACACCAAGCCAACGCATGTTTGTTTTACGAAATTCATCGTGGCTTGCGCTTATCGTTGCCAACAGCCTTAGGTACCATACAGATGACAGATGATTTTGCTTAGTTCCACCACCCCAACTTCTTAAAAGGTTAATTCTACACATGACCTAAGGAAGGAGGTGTCCGAGAATACATCACCTCTCTTGCTCTACCACCAACCTTGTCTCGCTGAATATTTAGAGTTCTTCCATGCCGCACAGACACTATACATTTAGAAACATCCGTGCTAGTTTCAGCATAAAACGAAAATATGGTATATACAGGAAAACATTTAAAACGTAAGGCAGAAAACGCGCTTCGTTTAAGGCAATGAAACAATTTGTTGCACTTTTTTATTTATTTCACATATTAATTTTGTAATTTATTTTCTCTAGCAAAATATATTTGATTTAAATATCCGTATTCAATGTTTCTTTTGCCTTAAATTTAAAGGATATATTGGTAATTAATTATAAGTAACAAATTTTCTTATAATTGGAAGAGAAACACATTTAAAAAAGGAACTAAAAAAATAATTTTAGATAAAGTAAGTCGGCAGGAAAAAAAAAGGTTTCATGTACCACTAGGACCATTTTCTATTCTTACCAGAGCTTACGAAATCGTGATCTATAGCTCACGAATTTAAAATTCACCAAATATATTTATACAGCAAAGCCGCGAGTTCCGGAAGTTTTTGAGCTGCGCAATAAAGCTATTCCAAAAGAACTCCCAAAAGAATTAAATTTGTGATTCAGATTTAAATTATTTATTACATCATATTAATGAAAAATAAATTTAAACGGGTATTCTAAAATTTCAAGTTCTTCGATTAATTTCATTTTGTAATAAATATTCTTACACCTTTATTCTGGAGGAAAATCTGAGTTAAGAAAGGAAGCTTTAAATGAAACAGCTTTCAACTAAAATAAGAGTAAAATTAATAACTAATGTACATACTGTTGTGTGGATAAACTTAGTAAGGTGTCATATGTAGAAGTAAAACAATATTAAATTGAAATCTTAGTTGATTAAATATTGGCTAAATCTTCGTAAAAAGTTAGTTCTACACAAGCCTGTAATACATTGAGACAATTCTGATCAAATAAAATTTAACAAGTAAAATTGCGCTGAAAGTCATTAGGAGTGAGGTAATGGGATTCGTATAATTTAATTTTCACTCATTCAATGAATTTAATGTATTGTTAAAAGCTCAAAATTAAAAAACAGAAGCTTATGATCGATCTACTGGGAGACAGGAAGATGTGGTAAAAAACCGCGCGCATTGACAGATAAGCGTACTGTAAAGTTTATATCACTTTTAGTTTACCAAAGAGTTGAAATTTTAATTTGAAGTCTCCTCTTCCCTCACTGTCTGGTTTCTATTGGGAAGACGACAGTTTCAGCGCTTTTTCTTCTGAAAAGAATTCTCTTTAATCGGCAGATGGACAGAATGCTACAGAAATGTAAGAAAAAAAAAAAAAAAAAACTAAATAGTGAATGACGCTGCTATACTATTCTCTTGTCAACCACTAATTCTCAATGTTTCATTGTATGAGGTCTAAGTAAAAGGAAGAAATCTTAGATCAAGGTATTCAACCTTTAAGATGAGTAATACTCGTATTTTTTTGGTGGTCTGGAGCAGGTAGTCGTTGAACTAAACTAGAAATATGGTTTAGTCTAAAATGACCAGTTTTTCCGACGCCAATAAGGGGCAAGACAGTTTCATATGCAAGGTTTTTTTTTTTTTTTTTTTTGTGTGTGTGAAGCATACTTCAAACTATTAATTACTTTTTTTCACCGCTTTTATGGTACAGTGAAACCACTCAAATAGAATCCTGGTTCCAATCCTGGTTTTAAGTATGAAACTCAGCTGGAATAGATATCCAGAAATTCTCCACACCCCAAGAAATATAGAAATTCGCTCGCAATTCAAACTTTCTGTGAACTTCATAATTTCCCTATGGCGTATATCTACAAAATATAGTTATTTGAGTACTGGATAAATTTCTGATCTCACCAAAACAATATCAAGTTCATTTGGAGCTGTACTTAGAAAATTCATTTAAACTGTTATATTGGAAGAGAAACACGACAACGTCAAATTTAAAATTCAGTCAAAAAGCAATCTTAGTTAAATTAAATATGTGCTCCAAATTAAGGTAGCTTTTTTTCCGAAATTTAAATTCAAATATATTTACATAATATATATTTACACAACCTAAAACGAGCTATCACAAAACTCGAGATGTTTCACTCCTCACCAGCTGTCAAACGGTAAAATCGCTTAACACTGATACTTCCGACCAGAGTTGGATTCCAGGCGAATGGGCCTGCAAGTGGGTTTCCACGTGTGTAACGCATATATGCGCCAGCTTTCTTTAGAAAGTCCTCCACGAAGACATCCCTACCCTTAGACAGATAGCCCTAGTGTGCTTTGCCGTAATCAACTTAAACCTCAAACTTAGAGATGTTTAGCTGCTTCACCTTAATCTCTTACTTAGCAAATAGGCGTCTGTACAGTAACGCAGTTTCTATTAAATATTAATTTACATGCGTACTTCGATCTGAGACCAGAAATAAAATTACCAGTAGCACGTGCTTTTATTCTCTACACTTGTTTTAGGTGAAAGTTGAGTAAGATTCTTTTACAAATCTTACGAATACGAATCATCTTAACATTAACTGGTATATTTAAAGTGCATGAGTTAAAATCTGATCATACGACTAAATGTAGATTTACATATGCTAAAATGTTACTTAAGTAAAGAAAAATTATTCATAAACATATACTATAATACCTTAACATAAGTTTAAACTTAACACTCACACCGGTAAACGCTCAGTTATCAGGTGAAGAAAAACTGACAAGATACACGTAAATGCAGTAGAGTTACAAAATTAGAAACATATATCGCAAAATCCATATTCTGCATTTTTAATATTTAAGCAAAATGCATGTTGCTCTGTAGTTCGGCAATTTTCACGATCAGACACATTTCCATTCTGCTGCCAGTAATTCATGGATCTGTGACCTGGGCGCCGCTGTTATAACTGAATCATTTATTTTTCATCGCAGCACAGTGCTTTTGTTTTACATTCCTCTTAATTCTCTGTATTTAGCTAAGTTATAATCTTATACCAATTAGACCAAGAAATGCAAAAGTTGATAATAGAGCTAATTAGCGTAAATTGCATTATCCAGACTTGAAAAGATGGAATAACGGAAAGGTTTGCTTTATTTAATTACGGCAAGACGCAAGTAGCTATCTGCTTGAGGCATAACTTCGTGGAGGACTTCCTCAGGAAAACTGGCTTGTATTCAGGTTGCACATGAGGTAAACCACGAAAACAAGCACGTTAGCCGGGATTCGAACACCGGCCGAACTTTCTGTATTCAGCGACTTTACAGCTCAGCCACGAGTGGCCGGAATGATAAAAAAATTAGAAAATAGAACACTTGTAAATGCATTCTTTGCTTACTAGGCATTCAAATCGTCATCTTCGTTAAATTTAAAGAAACAAAGGGGGAATTCTTTTCAATGTTTTTCAGCTGTGACAATCAGAAGAGTTTAAAATTACTGAAAATGTGAGATAAGGTTTTCTGGGAAAATGTTTATTCAGCAGGCCGGAGTTTTTCAGCCAGAGCTAATTATTGTAAATATAACTGTGAATGAGTATCCTTTCTTTCCTTCAGTTTTTCTACTTGTGCTATCATAAGAGTATGTATGTGGCATTTGACTTCTTCTCCCATATCCCAAAATCTTCAACGTCACTTTTGTAATTTCCCGCCAGAGCTGGTGTCAGCACACATTCTTTGTGGATGAATGAACTTTGAACCGCGTATGAATGAAATTCTATGTTGGAAAAATTAAATGGAAACAATTAATGGTTATATGCGAAATTGCGTTCCGCAAATCAGTGCACGATAAGAGTTGATTGTACTTCAAAGTCTGCTTTTATGTATTCAAGACATTGAATTCTTGAAAAGAGGTACAGGCAGGAATTGCAGATCTTCTAGGCAAAGATAAAACGCTTCATCGTTGTCTCACTGCTGACGTTTCTACATTTATATGAATATTGCTGTGATAAACAGAACCTGAATTACCTCAATGTGAATATTACCTCAATGATTCTAATTTTTATTTATTAGAAATCTAAATCGTTAATTGAAAAGATCTTGCATCTAAAAAATATGTTATGTATGATATCATTCACTATGTATCCTTTGAAATACGCTTAAGTTCATATATAGAATTGCATACAATATTTAAAATTGTCGAAGGGGCTACTCAAATAAATGCGCAAAATCTCGTGCACCTTAAAATGAGAAAGTCTGAAGTAAACACAAATTCCAGTGGAAAAGAAAGTTTGCATCAGGAGATGGCCGCAAATGCAAACTGAAGTTAACTGGAAGAAATGACTACTTCCGGTGTACCATACAGATTATCTATTAACCTACCTACTCGAACAAGATGACTGCGTCAGAGCATTAAATAATGCCGCGCGTTCGCGTGTTGAATCTTGATAAAAACTGAAAAATAGAAATAAGATAACAGAGTTCTTAGAACAAAGAGAAAAACGTGCGGTGTGTTTTACCTTTATGAACGTAGACATATTTATCGAATATTGAACGGTAAGACAAATATATGTTGATTATAACCAATTTGAAACGATTATGGCACTACCACCAGAGATTAGAGAACAATGGCAAATGCGTATGATGGTCAAGAGAATGAAGATAATAACAAGAACTGAAATATCAGGTCAAGAATGTAAAGAGTTATAATACTCGTATCCCGTAATCTATAATATAGATTATTGTTTCACAAAAGAATTTACCTAGATGAACAAGTAATCTTCCAGAGTACACATATTTCCGTTTTATACGGTAGATACAAGTTTCGCAATCATTCACAAAAGGAAATGTATATAAATGACAGTGCATTTAGAAAAATAAAAGATTTTTCAAGACATGAAAATCCGGCAGAAATAATTTGTTACTTTCAATAAACCTTATCAAAATTTTTAACTAGATTTTTATTGAGCTGCTTGTAAGGATATGTGCTTACTAAGTTAATTATCCGTCATAAAGAGAATAAAAAATCGTTAATTTAAGAACATAAAACTGTCACTTGGAGAAATTATTTACCAGAATTTATTCGTTGTATCTTTGTGACACCGGACACATTCGTCTAATGTAAGTATAAAATACAGAATTAAATCACTTTTATTTTTATTTTTAAAAACATTTTTTCATATTCCATTCGTAAAATGATTTTTGCAGCGCACGTTATTCCATTAAAAAATTCAACTTGCCTTGCCTATCCACCTATTTCAGCGGTGAAATAATTTTACCACGAATTCTTACTTTCAATGGTCTATACGCCAGAAAATTTTAACAAATTCTATAAACATATATTTAGAATAAATGAGAAATAATAGTAATTATTTTTGGTGAAAACAATTTATTTTAAAATCTGTTCTAAATGATCAAGTAGTAATTTGAATAAAAATATTACTGAGCAAAATTTGAGTTCGTAAACGATTAAAAACATTTTCCATTACAATGATCGTTATCTCAGCCTTATATATTTAATACGAAACGTTTATTCGAAATGTGAAAATTCAGCAAAATGTATTTACTTAACACCTGTCGAATTTTACTAAAACTGAATTTGGTTCTAAATCTGGTAAAATTTTCACAACGATAACGTGTTATTACATTGCAACATAGATTAAGTTATTGGCTAAAATATACTATCAACCTCCGAAGAAATAAAAGGTTACTAGCCTAAGAACTTTAAATACATTCACAATCGGTCATAAAATTCAAATATACTCACTCAGCATTTGAATATATTCTCTGATAATGAGCCCTAAATCAAGATTACGAGTCTCAGCGATCAGTGTATTACAGGGTTTTAGAACTTTCGCGCCTACGCACTTATTAACTTTTCATTTCGGTGAAGATTGATTGGAATTCAAAATCTCTACGCAGCGTTTTGGAATTAAAATAAGAATAATTCCAACGATATCTTAGCCGCTTTTAGGAGGAACGCGTAGCGTCTAGATTTTTCCGACACTATTAAAAATATCATAATGAGGCTTAAGCTTTTTTGGTCTGTCAAAGATATCATAATTTAAATCAGATAATTTTTTTAACGAACAAAGCATTTTTCAATTCGGAAAAAATTCCTTGGTTAAAATTAAATTTTATAAATATTTTATTTACTAATATTTTATCTTTAACTATTAATAGATACTCATACATGCTGTAATGAACAATGCAAATTCATAAAATCTTAGAGATCTTTAGAGATAGCCCCTAGGTCTTGTGATTAAAATCTTATACTTTAGTATCTCATTTGAGGGGTCTAAATAATATATTCAGTTTATGAAATTACTCCCGAAAACACATCAGTAACTTCACGCATTTTTACTTTAAAATTACAGCTCTTATTCACGTTTACCATCACATTTACAATTAATACAATTAAATGTCATTTACTATCATTTATTAGAATTATTACGCATACTTAAGACCAAATTGATTTGTGTTTTTAAAAATAAAGCAATATTTTGGAATTGTATAATAATGGCATTAAAATAAGTAATGATATCTGTAAATATGTTTCTGCTAAAAAAAGTTTGAGTAACTTGCCTATTCACCCGACCTAATACACAGTCTTATATGACCATACCTCCTTACAGGATTGAAATTCACTTTTAATAACCTGTTTTTCTGAATATTTAAAATCAATTTTAGCAAGTAAACGTAATTCTAGCTCTGCACAAAAAAGCTAGAATAAATTGCATATAGATGCGTAATATAAAAATTTTTACTTTATTGCGTTTCCCAAAATTAAATTAGAAAAAGCTCCCTTTTCTATAAAATTGATATCAAATATTTTTCGAGGAAATGCCCGTAATATAATGTTAATAAAATAAATGCCTAAACATTCGCTTGAAAAAATTTTTTTAATAATTTATCACCATTTTATATTTCAATTAAGATATTATTTAATTCTGTAAATCACCACTATTTCCTGAACGTAAACATTTTTAATTCCGATTTTCATAAATGACATTACTAAAATGAATTGAACTTTTTGCTTACAATAATTAAAATATAATAAATTTATAATTATACTAAATACAATGGCATTTGCTTATTAAACTTATACTCACATCCATTTAATAGCAAGTCCTTCGGGTAGGAGCAGTAGCAACACAAAAATATTTAAATAGAAGGCGAACATGACGATATTTTCAAAAACCTCGACTCAGAATTCATATGCCCTATCTATGGCAAGGTGTAAACACGAGGTGATACCGCGGTTTCATAATTCCTAAATCCGTTCTCACTTTTTTCAAGAAGGGGACAAGCACACTTCACCGAGCGCGGACGAAAAACTTCGTGTTCCGCCGGCACTTGCCAAACGAAAAGTAATAGCTAGTAGGTAAAAGAGGGGGGTGTTTGCCTTGTTTTTGCCCCACCCCGTACAACTGGCCAATGAGCGAGGAGGTGCATGGCGGAGTTTTCTTTTTCGGTCTTTTTGTAGTACTACACGGGGTGATCTTTTATTTTATTTTTTTAATACTTTTCAGGACTGGAGGGGTCGTTTCGGGATGACACCGAAATTGTTTTCTACTTAATAGCACGTGTCATCGAAGAAACGGTCATTTATTTTTTTTTTATTTATTTAATGCTTCTTTCTCTTCTGTGTACGTCCCTGTCTGTGTTTTATGTTTATTTTTCTGCGAAAGTGCAAAGGGGATGGCGGCAGATTTGGGGGTGTTGTAGTATTTGTCAACGCCGGCACGAGAACTCAATTGTGTTTGTTACTACAGTAGAAGGGGGGGGGAAGAGGAAAAAGAAGCAAAATTACCGCTTTTGCGGTAAACAGGAAAGCGTTTGAATGAAAAGCATTTTTAATGGGGAGGGAGAAACTTGGCACAAAACTAAAAAAGGGTTTAGAAATAGCTGCGAGTATCCTCCGGAGTTTAACCTCAAAATGTGCTGCGAAAACTAGGAAGCTGCAATTTAATTGCAGTTAAGAATGGGTCAATATAAAATACCTTTTATTTACATCCTTTCGTTTGAAGTGCCGAAATGCGGCTGCGTGTTTATTTACAAATCTATTTTCAGTCCGCACGTCTTGTTGCCATCTAAATAATGGAAATACCGAAATATTAATTACCTTCTTGACTGTGAAACTTTGATTAATCAGCAAAGAAATACTGTGACATCCCTGTCTTTTTCCATTATGTTAAACAGCAACATAAAACGAGGTCTGACAACTGCGCATTGAAAAATGTTGTTATATACAACCGGAATTAAAGAAATTTGAAAGAGCAAAGTACGTAATAAAAACAGATGTTCTTCTTTTAGGAAAGTTAATCCGTTTAAAAACACGTTTATTTTTTTTAAGAAAGGATTTAATCCGTTAAATGTTTTCGCGTGTCAGTTTTTATATTTAAAGTTTGAGCATTTGATTCATGGATGAACATTTCGATGATTAATCACATCAACCAATTCATTCATTTTCGCTTCATATTCGGGAATCGTAACAGCCATTTGTGTCTGTAACGTCAGTTTTGTTTTTTGATTCCATAATAAAACTTACCTGCACAATACTTAGTTTTAAAAGACAAAACAGCTCTACAGAACTTCATATAATTGTTATCACTTACATACTTGTTATCTAACAGAATTCTTCAGATATTATTGAAATATCTATTCATTTTTAAAGAGGTCATCTTAAAAAAAAAATTTCTAATGAATTCAGTGATGTCGAACACAAATTGCACGCTGGCCGAATAATGAATTATCAGAAAATAGCTGACAGGTCGGAATTATTTTAGCAAAATAGATGATAGTTTTTTTTTAATATTTTTAACTAAATTTAAAATTTTACTTGCTAAATATTTATCAAAATATACATAAATAGTAATAATGATGACGCAAAGAAACAATTCAAATTCATACTTATTTTCTACCTCGAATCTAAAGGCTGGTATAATTTACAAGAAATTCCTATTGGTTACACTTTGTAATTTACTCGAACTGAAAGCTAAACATTAAATTTTCAGATTGACATTTGTTTCAAAGCATTGTAATATATTGAACTAACCACTAAATAGCTTATTTAAAATTGTAAGAAAATAGGAATAAAAGTACGGAAACTTCCCAAGTAGGGAAAAATTCGAAAATAAATTATGACAACTTATTCTCTTCCTTTTATTTACTTAATTTTCCATCAATGCATACAAAAAAAATTATATACAAATGATTTCTTTCTCACTACAATTATCAATTGGAACACCTCATTGCTCTCCGATTTTGACAAAGTTTGTAAAATTGGAGAAAATTTATTAAAAGCTATCTTTATTACGAACTGCAGATGCTCATCTGTCAATCTGGTCCTTTCCTTACACATTAATTTTCATTTGCGAAAAAAAGAATAGTTCACGTATGAAAACGTAAATGATGTAAAATAGGACTCGATAATCATTAAAATCTTAAACTATGTCTTTAAATTCTTGTCGTAATAAGGCGAATTAATTTGCGGGAAATGTATTCTGGGGTAATGTAAAATATCTTTGGGGTGCACATTTTGATCCGCGGGCCACCAGTTTGAGACTACGAGCTTCCAGCACTTCTATCTCTCGGGTATTTGAAGCAATGTAGACCTGTGCTACAGTGAATGAATGAAAACCGGAGACTCAGCCATTTTATAATTTCTCCAACTTCTATGGCTCAGTATCATTTTTAAGTCCCCTTTACTTTATTTTATTTAAAAAATTACTTTAAACTGAAAAGCTAAAAACTAAATCAGTTTAAAAACTCTAAATAAAGAGAATATAAGTATAAATAATGAGAGTCAGACTGCGCTATAAATTAACAATGCCAGTATTCAAGAACGATGACTATCTGAACACTCAAAACATGGAAAATCATAAAAGGAAAAAGTAAAACGATTTCGTTAAGAAGACCACATGAGTGGGATGCGACAAAGATGCGACAGAGAACCAATAATAGATGTCATTTTTGGAATCATTTTTTGGATCATATTTTGGAAGAATCTATTGAAACAAATAAAGAATGAAATATTGAAGGCGTGGCTGCTGGATGAGACGTTGATATTAGACAACTAATCTTCAAGGTAATAGGGAAAGTCCGAGGAAAAGAGAGAGCAAGATCGTTGAATGTACTAATTAGTCATTTGGCAAAGGAGTCTTCCCAGCTGCAAATTCTTCTGGTACATCATATTTACTAGAAAATAAGACCTCCTTGAATTAAAGGCCATTTTAAGAGAGTTTCAGGAATTTGAAATGTAATGACTATTTATTTTGTCTTGCAGAAATTTTGAGTGAGTTCTCCTCCCCCTTTTTATAGCTAATTTGCACGAAATAGCAATATCTTTAGGCTGTGACCCAAGGATAAATTACACCTTCAAAAAAGCCAAGTAACTGATATATTATAGCTTATTAGTTTTCAGGTAGACCAGTGACCAACGTAGTAGATCAGGTCTAAATTGAAATCAATGACCTAGAAGTGGATATTGTAATTAGCAGTAGTTATTCATTTTATATATACAGGAATTTAAAATGTAGTGATAGCCTACATGATGTGTTTAGTAGATAGATATGATTTGTTAAGTGTTTAAAAAAAGTGTAATTTTTATATGCATATATATTAATTAAATTTTACCCTTTCATTCCGAAAATTCCATTTATTAAAATACTCAATTATAAGACATTACCAAAGTTCAAAACAAGCATGTATCAAAAAATACGGCACGCGGCAGCAGGAAATGCAAATAAGGCAGAACTAAGCAGATACTTTCATCACATTTAAAACCATCTGATATTTGATAATAACAGCGAAAATTATTAAAAACCATCAGTTAAATAATCTTTGTATCAAATACTTTATACATATATTTGTATGTAAGAGATTGTGTCAAGATCAGTGTTGTGTAAAAAAGAGTTTGATAAATGACAATGTTTCTACCATAATACAATAGCCGACAGTTTAAGGTTTAACTCATTATTTTATTAATCCATTATTAATTAATATGCTAACTGACCCATTATTTTATCTGCAGTGTCACTTACGCTTTCGTCGGTTCCCGCCAGGATGTAAACTGTGTATAAAAATAGAGTTTTTGAAAGTTAGGGATAGGATGTCCGGCAGCGACGCTGACCTTTTTGCTATTTCTTTTCTCATCTCTGGTATGTATTTACTTTAGACTGACGTTAACCTTTTGCCAGTCGAGTTTGCTCGCATTTGTAGAATCCTGCGCAAAAACTCGATAGAAATAGTATTTGTGAATTCAAAATTTAAATTCGTGAGCTTTACTTTGACATTTTACATTGACAGAAATCCCTCGAGTAGAGAAAATTCTTTTCTAAGCCAGAGCTGTGGCCTCCCTAAGTTTCAAGCTTTAATGTAAACGTTTAAAATTTCTTCTGATTTTGCAGTTGCTTTACTAAGATCACACGGAACTAGAGCAAGTTGTGGTGCCCTTTCACAATTCTGTATGCATTTTAAGCCTAAACATATATTGTGAACATTAGAAACATCTCTCGTGTTGTACACATTTATACTTATTATTATTATTGTACTGTGTATTACTACTTAGTAATTGCATATTCATTATTATTCTTAATTTATGTTTTAAGTACTGTTGTTTTTTGTTTTTATTTATTGCAAATTGTATATTTATTATTACTTATGTTGAATTCTTTTATTGTTATTTCCAGTCTCAGTTATCATTTTCTTTTATGATGTACTTTTATTATTACGACGCTGTAATACTGTACTTATTGAATCGATTTATTGTTTCACCTGTTATAATTTGGTTGCATGTTTTATATTGATTTTAATGAGAACATTTTATTTCATACTTCTGTGGTTTTTACATACAAAGTTAATACTGCATTTAAAGCCTTGCACGTATTTCATGGATTTCTAACTTGCAATATTTTTATTTTTCTCACAAATTTTGGGAGCATTAGTAGAATTGTAACTACCGGTATTATATTTCGTTTGCACAGGTATTATACTATATATTTTTTGCACATTATACATATTGCATATTTATTGTACATCATATTGTATATTTTTAAAGAAACCTTCACGTGTTATTTGTCTCTTGTCATTCATCCTGACAAATCAATCAATTCAGGAGGATTCGTTTAGGCACCGCAGCTCAAAATTATTGTATAAACTAATTGGCCTTGTCTTTTGAAAAGGACCTGCAGCCCTTTTTAGAGAAGCAAACAAAACTACTTTGAAATTAAATTAGAGTGTATGAAAAACTGTAATTTATAGACTTATAGACGATTCTTATAGGTAAACGTGTGGTCCAATACGGACAAAAATATGTGTAAAAATTTATAGAAACTTGACTGCTAACTATCATAAAAAAGTCACTGCACGCTGTCTGTTCCAAAGGGGCGCTAGGATTTAATGCGTGAATTTAACTGTTTCTTTCGTGACTCGGGATTTTTTTTTTTTTTCCGAAAAAAAAAAGGTTTCTATTACAAAATGTAAATAATATTTATTAATGTTTATATACAATTTCTTTTCGAAGCTATTTTATGCAATGCTAGATATCACCCGTCTTGCATTGCAGTGCTACTTAAAGGTATAAGGCATTTCTCCCGCCTTCCTAGCATGCCTTCCTGGTGTGGTGGTCTGCACGCTGGGTGCGTATTCCAGAGGTCCGTGGTTCGATTCCCTGCGACAGCTTTGCTCATTTTTCCTCTCTCTAGCTTCAAAAAAAAAAAAAAAAAAAAAAAAAAAAAAAAAAAAAAAAAAAAAAACTCAATGTCTCTACAGTGGCACCCGAACTAAAAGGGAGGCGGATGATGATTCTCCCAACCCAAGATTTGGCGATTGGATCCCCTAAAAACCCAGTCGCCCTTTAAAAGGTAGACTATATAAGGTATTTCTCCCGCCTTCCTAGCATGCCTTCGTGGTGTGGTGGTCTGCACGCTGGGCACGTATTCCAGAAGTTCGTGGTTCGATTTCCGGCGAAGGCGTTGCTCATTTTTCACTTCTCCTGCTTCCAAAAAAAAAAAAAAAACCTAATGTATCTACAAAGGAAAGAAAGTGTGTTTTTTAATTATGTTTATTGAAGTGCTTTTGGATAGACAATACTTTTTTATTTTCCCACCTGGTGAGAGCAGTTTCACTTTTCCACTCGCGCAACACATTCCTGGTGCTTCATTTTTAAATTTGAGGGCTCTGCAATGCATGCATAATTTATCCATCTTTCCAACGATCACAAGGTGTTTGTAGAATAAATTGACCGTCACTTCTGGCCTCAGTAGTGACCTAAAATGACTAGTGACCGCTAGCCATTTTAGGCTGTAAAAAAAAAAAATTCTTTGTCACTCGCTATTTTTATGCGTACATCTTTTTCATTTCAATTTAATTTTTTCTTAAATGTCTTGTACCGATAAAAGCAACATTTTCTTTCATGAATAAATCGTTAATGCTTACTCGGTTATTTCCTCTTTAATTCACCTCAAATTTGAATTTAAGATGTACTACCAAGGAAACTAGAAAATCCGTAAGCCAGATCGCCTTAATAGCCTAAACAATCTGGAATTATGGATTTTTACAATAATGTTACATAACAACGGATTAACGAATTGCCATTGCTTTCTATTCATCAGTGAAACCCACATGATTAATGGTCAAAGTAAAAAAGAATCAAACAACAAAAACATGAAAATCTGAAGCAGAATGCGGAAACTGCATGTAAGGATGCGAAAGGTTAGCCCCGTTATAATCTGCTAATTATAGAGAGCTTATCTTTGTATTTTTCTCATTGTGCTATTGTATGACTTTGATCATTTCTCTAAAAAAGGATTACTCGAGACCGGTCTAGTAAATACCAATGAAATTTTAGTTCTTCTAAATATCTTGCTTAAAGGTGTTGAGTTAGAATTTGTATATGATTATTAAGATAATTTCGCAGTAAATATTCTGCCTAATGCGTTAAACTCCCTGTAGATTAAAATTAATTGATTATGTTGCATTTAATAAAAATTGTATTAGAAATTAATACCAGTTACTTCTTATTCAGAAAACAGATTTTTAAACGAATAAAATGTTTCTCCCGCCTTCTCCTGCCTTCGTAGTGTAGTTGTTATTACCCAATTACTCTACAAACGAAGCTACAGTTTCCTTCCTTATTCTGATTATAATTTCAAGTGTTAACAACCTATGAAACAAGCAAGGAACAACGACAATGGCTTTAAAATTGTTTATTACAATAGCAAGTTCTTGAGGTAATGTCTGCTATATGGTAACACACTGTATGCTAGTCACTACTCAAGCGATGGCACAATGCAGCATGCATACATGTAGAGGTGACACCTCTTGACGAATCGTATGTTTCAATTCCGATAACACATAAGGACCTCAAGCGATACTTTCAGGAATTCAATTACGTTCACAATCAATAAATAACACGCCAGAGTCTAATCTGGAAAGCGAGGAGGACACGAGAATATGCCGTGCTTATTAGTGATGTTATATCTTTGCCGAAGGTCTCGATAAAGAAAGTTTTGACTGGATTCGCAATGTGACTGGTTGTCCCATGGTGTTTTAATGTTAACGTAGACACCGCATCACTTTCCTCAAAGACAGCATCATTATATGCAAAAGCTTTAAATAACACTCTGCATTCACATCACAAATTATCCAGCCATTTACTAGGCACTGAACTTGAAAGAAAAAAGGAGTCTAAAATGAAAAAAGCACGTGAAATGACAACAAATTATCTTTGTGGAATGAAGTGACTTCTGTGTGTAATCACTGGGGTAAGATATCGCTTGTTAACTTCTCCGTATAACGAAAAGTAAATTTCATTCATCCGCAAGAAATTAAATACTCAGTTAGCTTCCTGTGCAATTTTGGACAACGACAATAAATCGGAAAATGCTTCTTTTTGTGCATTATTTACTGGTAAACGCCCATGGCACAACTGCAATCCATTGGCAGCGATATAAGATTCCATGAGGAATATTGCGAACCGTTGATACTGCTACTGCACTACATATACGGTGCTTGGTCCCCGTAGCTGCTTTAGACCCTAACGCTTCAATTTCGGATGCAAAGGGACCTGACTGTGACTCCATTTAAGCATAGTCTATTGGTTTTTGAATGATGCTCTAACAAACCAGATTCTTCAAAACGCTTTGACAAGTTTTATTTGTTCTGCATTTAATAAAGGAACTTTATCAATTGTCAGATTTTTCTGCTCTGGGAACTTATGCAAAGCAATGAACACTGACTCGTAGTTAACTTACAAAGTTTAGTTATTCTTTCTTGACAATCATACAATGTAACTTTAGATAAAATGGCAGCGAATTATCGGTAAGTCTAAAATAACTACTGAATCTTGAGAAAGGTGTAAAAGATCCTCTATTAAAACTAAATGAGAACAGATGGAACACTTTGTGTTTAAACCTCATCCATCAATCGTGGCGAGGTAACTTAAGAGTAAGCGTAAATTTAAATATAAAATTTAAATTAAATAAACTAGTAACCAAAGATCTACACAGATCTATTTAATGCGAAATTTCCTCAACCGACATGCAGATTCAATATCGGCGATTATAATGTAATGCCGAAGATTACAGTTCTTACCTAATCTAGCAAACTAGTACCGTGACTTGGAGAGTCAGAATACACGCTGTCTTACAATCTAGAAACCTTAAATACATACCTCAATTTACATTATGGCAGGAAATGTGACAGTAAAGATCTAAAGTATAAAATAACTGATTAGGTAACATAAAGGAAACTTACAAACTTAAATGAAGCTTCACCACAAAACTTTCATTGAAGCACTTGATATTGATATTCTATAAATTACAGCAAACTTTAATGCTATAACATTGTTCCATTTCGAAGGAATTTTTTTTACAATGACCTCTCAGTAAATTAAAATGGCTCCCAATTTTTGATATTCAAAAGAAACAAATAACCAGTTTCAACTGGCTTTAACAAGATGAGATGTCATTTTTTCTAAACATACATTTCTTTTTTCTAACATTTTTCATACATTTCTTTTACTTTTTTCTTTTATAATCTGATCTTTTAATTTTTTCGGTTACTTTATGAGTGCAGGCTTTGTATTTAAAAATTTTTCTAACGTGTTATTTGAATTCACTTTCCATAAAGGCTGGACCAAATAAAATTAGACCAAAAGCTTTCAAAATTAAGGAAGGTATGTGTAGGAAAATTGTAAGCATGCGAATACGGTAAAGCCTTGTCGAACGCGGGTTTGAGGAACGCGATTTTGCATTCACGCGTTATCTTAATTGTCTCCATTTAATTAGTCCAACTTAAGAATTTTGATTATACCCGGTACGCTGTAAGACGTGGGAAAGAATACGATAGTGCTCTTTAATAACTGGTGTGAAAAGTACTTCATTAAAGAAGGCAACTATCGCTTAGAACAACAAGACCTGAGTTTTAAAACTCTCCTGATACTCAAGAATGCTCCAAAATACGGTGCTGAAGCACTCATAATATTACATCTAAATATAGAGCGTTTACTTCTTCCACCGAACACCACTTCCTTAATACAGCCACTGGATCAAGCAATTATAAAAACATTCTATTATTCCAGACATGTATAAATCTCTGCAAATAAAGCATCAGACGAAGAAAATCATGACACGCTAATGGCATTTTGGAAACAATTCAGCATAACACACTGCCTTTAAACTTGCATATAAACAAGTGAATTCATCAACAATGAAAGCTTCCTAGCATCAACTCTGCCCGGACGTTGTCAACAATTTTTGAGGATTTCTATCGATTGAAAATGAAGCCAATGAAATCATACAGATCGCGAAAGCAATAAGCATCGAATTATTTTCATATAAGGCAGAAGGAGAAATTAAAGAATTAGTCTAGAATGACTATCGCGAAATGACAAATGAAGAACTGCATGACCTTATAACACCAGCAAATAATGAAAGCAGAAATAGTGAAGAAGATAAAGAGTTTTTAACGTACAAGAAGTTAAAAATCTATACCAGCTATCCATTAAAAATAATTGTATCATCTACCTACTTATTAAGCAGTAACGGAAATACTTTCAATTAATACTTGTTTCATTTTTCTTTATTTTATGTAAATTTCTTTATTTTATTTTTGTAATATTTAGGTTTATATGAATTACACAAACTTTCTTAATCTAAACTACACTTAACCCGTTTTTTCCATAGAAAATTAACATCGAGGAAAGCGATTTTGCCATACGCGTAATGTGTTAATGACGGAACCCTCGCGTTTAGCAAGGGTTTACTGTATCTACATGTCCTTGGATTGCAACTTTTGTCTTCTAATTGCATGAGTTAATACCAGTTTTTCCAAAGATTAGAATCCGGACAGTTTTGTTAGTGGTCAAATTAATGTTTGCGTAACTGAAAAATTAGATTACAACTATTAGAACTTGCTAAAGGAAAATAGAAAGCAGAATATTTTTATGCAAAAAATAGCTATTCATGCATAAAAACTAAAATAATTTAATTACATGCATTTCAAAAAACCTCTACATTTAAATAGCATTCTTTGTGCGATATTTCCTTCTGACCTCACAGCATATACACTTCTAGGATTCAAGCTATGACCAAAACAAGAAAATGACTGCAAAGGAGAAAATAATTCTGCATTTTGAATTTCCTCTATTCTTTCATTTATGAATGCATTTGGTCTGTGATAGTTTTGATTGTTCTGAGTTGGTCCGAAACTACTCCAAATTGTGTGAGAGTTTATACTCACCTCGTTTGGTTTTATTTCTTGTTGATCACCAGGTAGATTTCGTTTATAAACTTCAACATTCTCTTGGACCTCGGTACTTCTGCTGCTTTCATCGCAAGCTACTCTGTTATTAATAGAATTATTTCTTGTATGCAGTCGACCGTTTCGATATGCATTTAGATTTTGGTGATAGAAGATTTCCTCTGCTTCGCTCGATATCGTGTCTTTCGTATTGCTCAGCATGTTTCTTGAGAATTTATCGTCATTGCAACTCTTCTTTACTCTGCATTTACAAAATTCCATAGCTTTAAAACATAAGTCACAACTTTGATTGGATATATTGTTTACTACCGCTGTTTCTAAAGATTTCGAATCCGAGGTTCTGTTAATGCACTCTTTTTCATTTTGTGTTTTCATCTGCTGATCGCTCTGCCTTTTATCAGGAACAGTCTGTTCATGATCTGCATAACTATGCAACTTTGTAACAGCTGCCAAATCATGAAGGACCTTGTCAGCCAGAGAATTAACATTTTTGCAGAATGTTAAAGGAAGAGAACTGTTGATTGATTTGTTGTGCAAGAAGTCTGGCTTAAACCCAACTGATTTTAAACGTTCAGTACTTACAGTTGTTTGAGGTTTAAAGCTGGAAGTCTTTTGCAAATTTTTCTCGGTATATAAAGAATTCAATGATGAAAATGTTTCAGGCCCCATTTTCACTGAATTATCTTTAACCTGGGAAGTCTGAAGCTCTGTCATTTCACTATGGTCAATCTTTGGAAATTCATAATCGTAATCTTCGCTCTTGCAATAATAAACGTAAGGATCCACGCAGTAATCATGGAAACTTTCATAATCTGGAAATGTGTCAAAAAATTTTTCTTTTATTCGTTTTGAACTATTTTCGTGTTGGTATTCGTTCTGGCATATTTCACCTTGATTCAGTAAATCAACTTGAACTGATGCATGTTTCTTGATTTCCTGTAAAAATGTTCATATTTATAAATAAGTAAGTGCATGCATAAAATACCAAATGAAATATGTAACAAATATAAAGCAACAGTTGAAAGTTGAGCAATTTGCAGCTACAGGTTGGTTCTTTCTTTACACATATATATAGCCCGAGAGAGAGAGACAAAAAATAAGAAATTTAGAACCAATTCCACAAAGACCCAAAAGAAGTAACATTCAATAATAATAAATTTCAAAATTTTCTATAAACATGTAAATTAACCAAAAGTCCTAAAAATTAAAGAAAAGTGAAATGCAGAAATCTCAGAAACTGAAAACACACACACAAATGAATACATAGGAAGAGGGATGCAATCAAATCTGATACAGAGTTATCAAGAGAAGGTACATCAGACTCAATTGAATCCTCCTTCCCTTTGAAAATCATTGCGTTTCATTTATCCAAAATTAGCTGATGAACCATTCTAATTTTTTTAATCATAACAGTTCACCAGAAAATCTTGAATTCCTTTCTGACGCCAGTGTCAGTATTAAAAGAAAAATGCAAAGACGCATTCACTCGTAAAAATACTATTGCCAAATAACGCAAATAAAACAAAAGAAATTAATTAGACACTTTTTACTGAATTTAAAATTGAAATTAATGCAATAATAGAGGACATGAATTTCAAACTTACTCAGTGGACGCAGAGAAATAGATTAATCACTTAAATCTATTTCTCTCTCTCTCTCTCTGTATATATATGTAATATTAAAGCACAAAGGAAAATGACGGAACACTGTAGATGCGTGCTTAGATCCATAATTGAAGAAGAATTTTGATTGCGTAGTATTTAAAGAACTTGGCAGTCGAGGCAGTTTTAATTCCATTTTTATTTCCAATTGATATTTGTGGCCACAATCACTTGGCACTCTAGTCGTGCCTTTCCACAGAAGATTTACATTTTTGATATTGGTGGGATAGAAAGCAAGCCAGCGAAATTACATCTTAGGACAGTAGAGAGCAAAAGCTGAAGTGCGTAGTTATGCAAGATGGAGGCACGCGAGGAGAAAAGTTTTGGTTTACAATTCGGTGATTGGTTGTCAAGAGGCATTTGGTATTAACGGTTACGTAAGATCGTATGATTAATTTGAATGACGCAATGCAGATAAGTTATTACGATTTTAGAATAGAGAGGAAGAATTAATCTTTATAGTTATATTATAATTCTGATTCATACATTGTTATCTTACATATTTCCCCCCTTCAAAAAGAAAAAGACGTAGCGACAGAGAAGCCTTTTTAAAGAGAAAGAGTTAAAACACTAGCAAATTAAAAAAAAAATATAAATAAATAATAAAATTTTGATCCTGTAAAGTATTATTTATAAATATCAATTTTTTTAAAATAAATTCTTAATTTAAATAAATTCTTGATTTTTAGAGTCCTATTGAATTTTTCAACATTTCAGTCCAAAAGTCTTTTTGTTTGAGAGTTCATATAATCATAATTCTTCAGGGAAGGTTCTTGTTATCGCAGAATATCACAAAATAAACTTTTACATAATCATTACTTATAATTAAATTTAATGCACATAAATATTTATGATATTAATTTTCATATTGATAAATTATATTTTAATACCATATAATAATAGGAGTAAGCTTCAGAAATTATGGTTTCACCTTTATCATCTTTCATTTACAATTCCTTTATTTTACCATACTGGAAGCCTTGCAATACTTCTAAACAAACATATCCATCAATAGGGCTGTCCTCTTGAGCTAACCAGTGTGTTCTATGCACTGGTGGCCCAGGGTGCCTAGGCAGTTACTTGAAAAGGCCTCCGTTCCTTGCATTAAGGTAACTGGCCTTTGAGAACTGCACTAATACATTCCATAATAAAAAAATACATATAATAATAATAATAACAATATAAAAAAAATTACACACACACTCATAAAATGAGAGCTTCCAACATTATCTTACTTGAAGAGGGTGAAGGGAACAACTGTACAGAGGTAATTACAGGCCTCTGTTGAAGGAACCAGTACACCCTCATCATACTATACTTAACACACAATAACCCATAAATTTTAACATGCATTTACCATAATTTCATATTACGTATCTGTAATAATTTCACTTATTTTTTATACCTACTTCATTTTTAGAATAATTATAAAATTCGTATTCAAAACTCTCAACAAAATTTCAAAAACATAAAAACTTATCTTAATATCCTTTCCTATGAATAATTTAAATAGATTAAAATTCGTTACTTAATTTGCTCACACATAATTATGAAAAATTAGAAAAATTAATGAACAAGAATTTCAGATTTTCTCAAAACAAATTGCAGAAATTTTAACCAATGTTGAAATGAAAACTATAGAATTCGCAGCACATTAAATAATTTAGTTCCTGAGCTAGATTCACACGAATGTAATAATTTTTGAGCTGTTGAAAAAGCGGAAGTGCAAATAATTTTCTGTCGCACATACTTGCAAACACTAACTCGGATCGACCTTGAACCCGCTGTAATGCTTAATTCCTAAACGGTAATTCACTGATGATTTCATTTTCACTAGGCATTCGAACTTCTCAATTTATCGAGAGATCACTTTCAATCTGTAAACACTACGCGTGATTATTATTTTTTTTTGAAGCACTTGCGCCACAGCAGAAGAATGATCTGTTATTTTTTAAACACTGAAAAAACAAACTTGATGATTCACTTCTTTCACATTATCTTGAATTTATCACAAAACGATGATTTGAAGAGCTGAATTAAATTTTCCATTGAGGTTTCAGGCTGCAGGAAACTATCCTGCCGGCTAATTAATAACTGTAATGTTTTCAGTTATTCCAACACATCGTGGGCGAATGGTGAGGCTATTCCATTACACGTTCTGGCAGATGGTTAACGAAGCTGGGGTGATTGAACCACGGAGAAAAATGACGACTCAGGACTTTTCACTTTTAACAGCAAGCATATCTTTATTTTAATTTATAGCAGATGACTTTTTCCAGATGAAGTTAATCAAATAACTTATTCAGTAATTGAACTACCGTATTTACGCGAATCTAATGCGCATCGTTTTTGGCCAAATGTAGTATTCAAAATTGGGGTGCGCATTAGATTCGATGGCGCATTAGATTCGAGTGCAAAGTTCGCCGATGACGTCAACCAAATTTCTCGACTGCATTTACCGTTACATTTATCGTTGACACATTATTGCATAGAGGATACAAACTGCAGAGTACGTAGTCACGAAATGGAGGGCAAACAGAGAAGAATGTCATATGACGCTACTTTCAAACGTAAAGTAATTCTTTATGCTGAAAAAAATGGCAATAGAAAGGCAGGGAGAGAGTTCAACGTAGCTGAGAGCAATGTTCGCTTGTGGCGGCAACAGAAATTGGCACTGTTTGCAACTAAAGCTAGTAGAAAGAAATTCACTGGCCCTCGCAAAGGAAGACACCCTAAAATTGAAGAAAAAGTTTTGGAATTTGTACATGAAAGGAGGAAGAATGGACAACCTGTGACTAGTGACACCATAATAAATAAAGCAAAAGAGGAGGCTGAAGTTCTTGGAATACCGAAACAAGAGTTTAAGGCCAGCCGTGGATGGGTGGATCGGTTTATGAAGCGGATGGGTTTATCTCTAAGACGCCGTACAACAATATGCCAAAAGCTTCCTGCAGATTTTGAGGGAAAACTACTAACATTTCAGCGGTATGTCATCACAATTCGGAAGGAAAAGAATTTTTCAATGGGCCGAATTGGCAACGCTGACGAGACGGCAATTTGGTTTGATATGCCTCGTAACTACACCATTACGGAGAAGGGGAATAAGGAAGTTATCATCAAAACTTCGGGATGTGAAAAACAACGCGTAACAGTGATTCTGGCAATAACAGCAGACGGGTGCAAACTTCCCCCTTTCTTAATCTTCAAACGGAAAACATGCCCTAAAACCCCTAAAAATGAAAAGCTGTTCCCAGATGATGTCCTGATTCGAAACCAAGAGAAGGGGTGGATGACGGAATCATTAATGCTTGATTGGCTCCGAAATGTACGGAAACGCCGTCCCGGTGGGCTCTCTAATCCACCATCAATGCTATGTCTGGACGCATTTCGTAGTCATCTCACCGACGACGTAAAAAAGACGATGCACAGGCTAGGCAGTGATCTTGTTATCATTCCTGGAGGGATGACGTCTGTGTTACAACCCCTGGACGTTAGTATAAATAAACCTTTTAAGGGGTACGTTCAGGCGGAGTACGAAAAATGGTTTTGTGAGCCAAACCGTGTATTGACCCCGAAAGGAAAAATTAAGCGTGCTGCACCGCACATTGTTGCACACTGGGTTTCTGCTGCCTGGAAAAGCATCGAAGCACCAATGATTGTGAAATCTTTCAAGAAATGCTGCATTTCAAATTCATTGAATGGCAGTGACGATGACGTGCTCTGGAACGCCGAGGATGACGATGACGACGATGAGGAAAGAAGAAATGAATCTGCTTCTGACGAAGAGAGCTGCGAGGATTCCACTGATGAAAACATTAGTGAATAAAGACGTTTACTATTAATCACTGATTGTAGAAACTGTTAGCTAGATAGAAATGTTACGATTTATTTCATGTTCATATTTTACGATAGGTACCGTATATACGGTAGAGCTAATTAACAATGATTGTTTCACATGACACTAGCCCACTAATAGGTTAATTCTATGTTCTGCTACTTTATGTATAAATCCATTGTTGTATAAAATATGGTATCTAAATTTAAATAAAATTATCATACCATTAATTGATAGTTTATATACAAATTCATTGTTGCATAAAATAAGATTCAATAAATTCCTCATATCAATGATGCGCATTACATTCGCCGACAAACAATTTTTTTATTATTTAAAGTTTTAAAATGGGGATGCGCATTAGATTCGATGGCGCATTAGATTCGCATAAATACGGTATTAGATACGACTGACTTTAAACTTTAATACATCATAACGTTCTAACAAAAAAGAGGAGCATAGCGGAAGCGTTAGCAGGACGAAGGCGAGAAGGCATCTGTCTAGGAGAACTTATGACGCAGCATTTATATGAAAGGTTATGTAACAGAGTAGCTTCTAGAAAAATGTAGAAAAACTTATGACGCAGCATTTATATGAGGAGGTTATGTAATAGGTGCGAATTTTCTAGAAGGTAATGGTCTAAGGGGAGATGCTGAATTGCAGAAAATTAATTAAAGGATGCTGGTTCGCAAAGAGCAAAGCCATCGTATTTTTTTTTTATTTTACATCTTCCCCCCCCCCCCCGTCAAAAAGAGAGGCCGGGGTGAGAAAAGCATTAGTACAGGAGTGAAGCAAAAGTATGAGAAAAGACATGAAAACATCCAGAACATAGCGTACAAGCTTTAACTATGGCCTATCATAGTTCATGACTTTCTCATATAAACTTTTGACTTTATAGCATATGAAATTTTGAACATTAAAACAATGAGTTATAAATAAATATATAATATATGACTAATTTTAAGACTATAACATAATAAATATGGAATACTGATAAATAAATAAGTTATAATTACAAAAGTCCTCAATTTTGTTAAAAATGTCCATTTTGTGTTTTTTTTTTAAGTCCTTTTCATAAAAAGAGTTCGAATAGAATGAAAATATCTGGTAAAATCTCTAAATGCCAGATAGTCCACAAATATGATGCATGTTGATAGTTCACAAATATGATGCATTTTTTCCTCTCATCGTAAAGATTGACATGTTTTACACTTCAATACAAAATATTATACTTAATCAAAAAACAATTCAATATAAATAATACAATTATACCTAGAAAATGAACACTTTGACTTTAAAACTATGGCATGTCCTCGCCAACGGATAAGCGTGATTACTTGCTGATGGTTGGGGGTGCTAGGTACAAATATCGAAAAACCTCCGTTGCCTAATAGAAGGTAACTGGTTTTTGGCATTGTACATTACCTCAAAGTGGTGTTAGAAAAATAAAAGATCATATAAAATCAAAATTATAAGACGGATAACTTGTATAATCAAGTTAAAGTCTTTTTTATAACGTTGTAAATTAGAAACAAATATTATCCTACAATAAGAAGAAAATTTTTGCTACAAAATAATTCAAATTATGTGAAAGATATAAAAGGTCAAGATCGGGAGAATAATTTGTCATAGTCGGGAAAATAACTTGTCATAGTTAAAATATAAAAACTTATCTTAATATCCTTTCCTATGAATAATTTAAATAGCTTAAATTTCGTTACTTAATTTGCTCACATATAATAATGAAAAATTAGAAAAATTAATGAACAAGAATTTTAGATTTTTTCAAAACAAATTGCGGAAATTTTAACCAAAGTTTAAATGAAAACTATAGAATCCGCAGCACATTAAATAATTTTGTTCCTGAGCTATGTTCACACGAATGTAAATAATTTTTGAGCTGTTGAAAAAGCGGAAGTGCAAATAATTTTCTGTCGCACATACTTGCAAACACTAACTCGGATCGACCTTGAACCCGCTGTAATGCTTCATTCCAAAACGGTAATTCACTGATGATTTCCTTTTCACTAGGCATTCGAACTTCTCAATTTATCGAGATATAAACACTAGGCGTGATTATTTTTTTGAAGCACTTGCAAAACACCACAGCAGAAGAATGATCTGTTATTTTTTTTAAACACTGAAAAAACAAACTTGATGATTCACTTCTTTCACATTATCTTGGATTTATCACAAAACGATGATTTGAAGAGCTGAATTAAATTTTTTATTGAGGTTTCAGGCTGCAGGAAACTATCCTTACCGGCTTAATTGTCATATTAAAAGCTCAACTGAATCCTCCTTCCCTTTGAAAATCATTGCGTTTCTTTTATCCAAAATTAGCTGATGAACCATTCTAATTTTTTTAATCATAACAGTTCACCAGAAAATCTTGAATTCCTTTCTGACGCCAGTGTCAGTATTAAAAGAAAAATGCAAAGACGCATTCAGTCGTAAAAATACTATTGCCAAATAACGCAAATAAAACAAAAGAAATTAATTAGACACTTTTTACTGAATTTAAAATTGAAATTAATGCAATAATAGAGGACATGAATTTCAAACTTACTCAGTGGACGCAGAGAAATAGATAAATCACTTAAATCTATTTCTCTCTCTCTCTCTCTCTATATATATATATGTATGGCTTCATTATATGGGGGTGTGTAATGAAGCAGACTCTCACTGTAATGAAAGTTAACTTTGAGGTAAAGATGATGCAGAAATACGGATGGTATAGATAGGTAGAATATTGATGGCGTAGAAACACAGATACATAACGAACAACAAGAATTTTGATTACACAGAATGCTAATCCATAATGAACTGGAACCTGGCACCGGTGACAAATTAAATACTCATTTTTATTTCAGAAACGCATTGAGGCCACAATTAACTTGCCGCATTAACTGTGCTTGTCTCAAATTGTTTACATCTTTGATAGACTTTCAAGACAACAACTATAAATATTATGAATTCAAGTAAAGCTTTTTCAAAAATATAACCTTTTCCAGTTATTTCTTGAAAAAAAAAAAAAAATAGGACACTCTTTGCCGTATTTTTACAGAAAAATAAACTTCTAGACTTTCAAAATTTCAATAGAATTTTCAATTTGCGTTTATTATTAATAATTATATCTATAAGATTTTGTTATTTAAAATAAATATTTATTTCAAAATCTTATAATATTTTTTTAAAAAATCCTTGCTTCGTTCATGCTTTAAATTTTTCTTCTGAAAATCCTTTTTTTCGCCAAGCCTTTGAAGGGAGCAATATGTAAGATAAAATGTATGTAAATCGGCTTTATAATTTAATTTAGCAATAACCTCTTACTTCCTTATTTTTAATTTGGGTATTTCTTCTCTTTATTCTAAAAATAGTAGAAACCTTTCTGGGCTGCGTCATTTGCAGATCAATCTAGTATGTTCCATAACTTGTGTAGCGCTATGACGTAGTTAATTCGGAACCTGAACTGACAATTTCTAGAACTAAAACGTTTCTCCTAATAAGCAACCTAAACCAAAACCTTCTCTTAGTGAGCCTCCATATTGGATAACTGCGTACTTTAGCATCTGCCTCTCTAAAAACAAATAATTATAATAACTAATATTAGGTTCTAATATTTACCTTGTCCTTCGGACTATCATTTTTTATGGTATTCTCGTTATTTTCCTCACGCAAAGCATTCGCACACTCCTTTTCATCATTAAATATTTCTTGCAGTTTCATTGGATTTGTCCTCGATACAGGGCTTTGTTCTTTCTTCGAAACAGATTCACAAAATCCTTCGGAATCGCAGACAGATTTGTTAATATCAGCTTGTAAATCAAAACCCAAAGTATAGCTGACATAACTGAGAAGCTGCTTCCTCAACTGATATTTTCGATTCATAGACATCAGTGAAGGTGCGAAATAAGACTTTCTAGGACGCGGCAAGGCAAGAAAACTCCGATGGGGTTTCAATTCTGTGGAAACTAGTGAAGATTCTACGGGATCACTTCGGGAAAACCACTTATGGACAGCGGATGTCTGCTTGGGATTCGATTGAGGTTTCAGACGAGACTTGTATTCCATTTTCTTGAAGAATCCTCTAGTGACAATGCCGGTGCCAAATAAGCATGTTGGGAAATTGATGCTGCTTAGATCACACTCACTTCCTCGTTTTAGGCATTCTTTCCAAGAATCGTAATATCGAGACATACTTCTTGTAATGATTGGAATGGAAAGAGTATCGCAAGAAATTAAGGGTTCAGACCATTGTTTTTTCCTCTGAAATAAAAGAACATAAAATTAAAATGAGATTAAAATCTAAAATTTAAATTCTTTCCAACTTCAGTAAAACTATCTATCTAAAGTAAGAGTTCCGAGAAATCTAGTTCATTAAAATAAACTTTTATAGTAATGCGGTGAAATTAATTAAAGTAAATGTGATATGAAACACTAGATTTTATAACAGTAAATTTCAACACAGATGCCATATTCGCTAGTTCCAAACATAATCGATCCGTTGAGATGACAACGAAACGATCTGAGGCGTAAAATTCATTTGCAAAAACATCTTAGGTGCAAAATTCTTTTTTTTTTTTACGGATTTTCCAATTATTTTAAATGCCAAAAATTGCGAAAAATTTGTCATTAGTTCTGCATTTAAAGCACGGTGGATTTGTTTTGGTTTTGTGTGATTACGGCAAAGCTTCGAGGGCTATCTCCCTAAGGAGAGGGATGCCTTAATGGAGGACTTTCTTAGGAAAACTGGTTCGTATATACACGTTACACATGGGAAAAGCTACAAAAACGCTCATACAGCCAGCCCGTTCGCGGGATTCGAACCTCGGATCGAACTTCCACAGTTCAGCGGCTTTACCGCTCGGCTGATTGAAGGCCCTAAACCCAGAGGAAGGAAGAAATCATTGTCAAAATTTTCGGAGATTTGAAAATTAGTTTCTTAGTAAAAAGTTTGATATCGTGTTTTGCAAACTTAATATCGTTATTAAGTTATCATTAAAATACAAATAATGTATTAAAATCGAACTTTTTTAGATAAATAACAGAATAAAAGTAAAACATTTTTATTTTTATCTGTCATATTTAGAAATATTTTTACCTTTCATTTTTACCATTTTTGAAAATCTTGATTCTGAAATTTAAGCAAGATAAGATAGTATTATAAAGCACAGTTCTCGAATTACTTTTTAGCAATTATAAAAAAAACTTCTATAATTATATTAAGATTAAATACATTTGTCTAGTATTTGCATTTTGTATGATAAAAGAATTTTTCTGAGTATAACTGTATCCAAATAATTAGCTATGTATCAATTCTGTGTAAAATTCCCTTACATTCATTTGCGAATCTTTCTTTGACTCTTTTGACTTTTGTTTTCACTGGTGAGCAAGTATCCTGTTTTTCGTATCCTACTAATGAATTCTTTGAGAATTTAAAAACATTTGTAAAAGTTTTCTACAAAGTGTTATTTTCATTAAAACTTATTTTTTGTATCTATTTTCCTGTAAAACGTTTCAACCGAAATAACTTCCATATTTAAGTTATACGATATTTTCTCCCTCCATTCCGCATGCCTTGGTGGTATAATCGGAAGCACGTTTCATGCGTATTCGAGTGGTCCGGAGTTCGAATCCCTGCGGGAGCACTGCAGATTTGTTCAGTTTCCTGACATGGAAAAAATTCTACAAAGCTGGGGAAGTGGGGCCCGAATTAAAAGGTGGTGGACGATAATTCGTCAGGATTTGGCGACTGGGTCTCACAATACCTGGTAACCCTTTAAAAGGGTGAGTATACAAAGTATTTTCTCCCTCCTTTCCCCATGAATTCATGGTGTAACTGGAAATACACTCGACGCGTATTCGGAGTTCGAGTCTCGGTGAGGGCACCTTGGATTTCTTCACATTCTTTCATGGATATAACCTAATGATTCTGCAAAATCTTACCGAGTGGCGACTAAACTACTGCATTTAAATATGAAGTTCATCAAGTTTATTGTTTGCGTATTAACATGGCTATAACTATAGCGGCTAACAGAGAAATTTCCGTAGTTAAATGTGTAAAAGAAATTTGTACTCTTTTGTATAGATTACACATGATATAGATATCTAAATACCGAAAATTTATAAATCCACATAAGAATATATTTCATGATAAATAAAGTAAATAATGAAGATTTAATCCATTTGATTTGAGTTTATATTTAATAATGAGAGTAGATTCATAATTTAAATACAATAAAACTCAGGTTGTCGTCCTCGAAACTATCCTTTTCTTCCATGTATATTTTGGTGCTTTTTGGCCCTTGGGGAAATCTTGCATAAATCTTCAATAAAGGATACTACACTGGTGTGCAAAAATTAAGGACGAAGTCGAAAAATTAGCATATCAGCTGAACGAAGAGGCAGAGCGGACAGAAAGACCAATCAGGAGATTAGGTAAGGTGATGTACGGTAGCACATGCGCAGATATGCAAGTAGACGTAATGGGGGAGTGTCTGAGTAGTTTAAAGCATGTTGTCGGTGTAAGATCAGTATTTCTGGCAAAGAGATTGCACGCCGTATAGCAGTTAAAATCACCCCGAGTTGCTGCTTCAGCGAGAAATGGCGAATAATCAATCTGTTAGACGACATCTGGATGCTTTTACCCGAGGTCGAATCATTGGGAAGTTGGAGGAAGGCCGCAATGTGACAAGTGTGGCTGCAGAGTTCGAAATTGCTCACAGCATCGTTTCACGACTTTGGAGACAATTTCAAACTACAGGAACAGCTATCCGGGGGTTTAGTAGTGGTCGTTCACGAGGAACCACACCCGCAGATGACCGATATATTGCCTTACAGGCCAGAAGAAACAGGCGGCAGGCAGCGGGAGAAATCGCTAGACACACGACACAGGCGACTGGGCGACCGATATCGCGTTTTACCGTGGCCAGAAGACTGCACGGTGGTGGTCTGTTTGCACGACGCTCTGTACGGTGTGTACCTCTAACGCCTGCCCATCGGAGAAGGCGTTCTCTGTGGTGCCGGGAACACCGGAATTGGAGAGACAATGAATGGGGACGAGTACTCTTTACAGATGAGAGCAGATTCAGTCTGAGTAGCGATTCTCATCGCATACTCATCTGGAGAGAGCGGGGAAGCCGCAATCATCCCTCTAACATCATTGAAAGGGACAGGTATGGAGGTGGCGATGTTCTCGTTTGGGGAGGCATCATGCTTGGTAGTTGTACAGACCTTCACATCTTCGACGCAGGTTCAGTCAACGGTACCCGTTATTGTAACGAGATTCTTCTTCCATATGTGCGTCTTTTTAGAGGCGCTATGGGTCCGCAGTTCCTTTTCCTGGACGACACTGCACCATGTCATCGCACAGTAGCTGCCGAACAGCTCTTAGAGAGTGAGGATATTGAATGTATGGATTGGCCGGCACGATCTCCGGATCTCAATCTCATCCAGCATGTATGGGATTTTCTAGGCAGACGCTTGGCAGCTCGTACCTTACCACCAGTAACGATTCCGGAGCTTCGATTGGCGCTGCAAGACGAATGGGCAGCAATGCCTCAACAACTCATTGACACCCTTTTTTCTCAGCATGGGCAGACGCTGTGAAACCTGCTTAGCAGTCAGGGGAGATCAAATCCCCTATTGAAGACCGGATGTTTCTTGCTGGACACCCATCACAGGGATGTTTCGGCCTTCAGTCGCATTGCGCTCCATGCTACTTTTTCAATAAAGCTTCTTTTTATCCCTCTGATTTCTCTTTTAGTAAGTGTTGCTTACATTACTCATGTCCTTACGTATTGGGGATCTTACGGTATTAAATGTGTTGATTTGGAAAGCTTTTGTACAAAGTTATATTGAAAAAACCGCCTCGTCCTTAATTTTTGCACACCAGTGTAACAGTAAGTTAACTACACTTAGTGCATGGCACTCTGTTTCGGGTCCTCATTGTTATTTCATTCCGAGTTATAATAAGTTTATTTTTGTTAATTTTAAATTATTATTGTTAGTTTTCAAGTTTTACAGGTTTACACTTATGAAAACTACTGAGGCAGAAGATATAAATAAATATGAACAAGAGATGGTGTCAAGCTTCACTGAGATTTAGGAAGATAGCGAGGCAGACGTTGAAATATTTTAAGCTTCGAAAAGTCGTATTTTCAATCAAAGCAAAATTCAGCTAAAAAGCAAAAGATAATATTTAACGTTTTTTGAAAGGAAGTTTTTCTAGTTTAGCGTATTAATTGTTGAAGCTAATATATGCTACTTTTTTACAATGCATTATGGTACCCGACCTTAATTGCTTTCCTATATTATTCATCTTTTCTTTTTTTGTCTCGTTAAAACAAACTGTACATCGGGGGTCCGCTGTACTTAGATTACTATGTTATGTCTAGGATACTGTTACGGTACCTCGAATAAAATGATTTCACATTAGAACTTTTAAGCCAGCGACAATTAAAACATCAGTTTACATCTTTGGATTTCTTTTAACAAGACAAGATAACTTTTAACAAGGCAAAATGCACTATTGTTGTTTCGTCTTTGAAAAGCATGATTTTTAAAGTGGTTGAAGATGTTGCCTATGATGCCAAGCAATGTTGCTTTCTCAGCGACTGCGAAAAATTTGTCAGTTTTATTTGGCCTATTCTTTCTTAACTGCTGATGTTCATATTAATAACTGAATTGCCGCCCAGACGGTAGAGTGGTTAGGTGAGCCTACTGTTGTATCGAAGGGCTCGGTTTCGAATCTCAGAGAAGGCATGGATGTCTGCAAATGTATAGTGTACATACGGCATGAGGGCACTCTAAATATATGACGAGACGAAAGTCCTCTCTTGTGGTTTGATGGTAGGGGAGAGTGGTGAGAGGCCCTCGGACCAGCCCCTGCGGTACTCTCCCTAAATATTGAAGTGGAAGAAGAATTCCAACCTCTTTGACGCTCTAGTAACCATTCTTCCATGAAATACATGGGCAAGAAAACAACAATATGTGAATTTACTCTGAATCTTTTTAGTTTCTCAAGAGTTTGATAGCTGAATTAGCGAATTTGTACTTCAGTAGAAAGTAACTTACTAATTGATTTCTAAAGAATTACGTTATTATAAGAGACTTTTGGTAACTTACAAATGAAAGTCTATATTACTCCGTTAAACCTTGTGTTATATTTATATCTTGATTATCTTAAACTGGCAAGTTTACAATGTTAACGAAAGATCGCAAGAAATCTTTTCCAATATGACCTATTACTTTCTTTCTGAAATCTTTGTCTTTTTGGCAAACAGCCAGCAGCTAGGCTTTCCGTAACCTGATTACAGCTAATTATATTAGGCCTTCAGTCGAAAACATGAAGATACTGCAGTGGAATATGCAGATGGAAATGGACATTTTACATGTTCAAATCATGTAACACACGCGGCAGGTAGATTAGACGTTCAATCAAAAAGAAATTAGTAATTTCAACTCTTACCATACTGAACTTAATGCACGTCACGAAATCGTGTCATTGGTCATCAGAAGCAGCTGTCTCCGGAATTCGAGCGATGTATCCCTAACCCTTTCTCAAGAACGTTCGAAAAACCAATTTGAATGTATAACAGGGATCAGTCTCCATATATCAATCCGTATTCTTCGCTCAACTATTTCTTCCACTTTGTGAATTTGCTACCAGTACTCCAAAATGATGAGATGTGAAGTTTATGTGCTTTAACTAGATATCCATTTTAATTGCAGAAACTTTTACTCAACAAATAAATTCATCATCTTAAATTTCATCACTTAATGAATAGCGTTAACAAACAAAGTATTTAATGTAGTTTACACGTGTAAAACAGTTTAGGATGCATTTAAATAAAATACTTTTTATTTACTTTTATGAATAATCTTAAAATTAAAAAGATAGAGTAACATATTTTGCATTTTCTAGAGTAAAGGCGTAGTGCATCATTGTAAAGCTAAATTTAGGTCAGTGTTGGCGAACTCTAGAACATATGAGGATTATTATAAGATACGTTTTGATGCCTCACATCCTAAACTAGGTTTTGATTAGCCAATATTAAGGAGTATATTGCGGAATAATAAACTGGAATTATTTCCAAAGCACTATCTGTTAATATTTACTTGGAATTATCTTTTATTTTGCAGACAGTGTAATAGGATTTCGAATGTAAGATTTATGCTTTTAGAGAAATAAAGACGCTAATTTAAATAAGCTTTTTTTTGAAAAATTATTATTGCGCCTTTAAAGTGAAATATTAGGAACACTAAGAGCCATTGTGGAAAGCAATAAAGTTATTAAATTCATTTTTATCTGTAAGGCTAATTGAAATCTTGACATGCATTGCATATTTGTGCCCAATGTATACGTGTACTATCAGAAAGAAGCACCAAAATAAGAAATCTTTAATCAATAATAATAATATTTCATGAACTTTCTCTTGTGCTTTTTGAGCTAACTGATTTAGTTAAATGATTCACTTAAGTTTTTTTGTTTTCTTTCTTTCTTTCTTTTTTTATATTGATTTTCATGTAATATAACTCAAATCTTGTAAAGAAATCGCAAAATGTTCTAACATTTAAGAACCATGGAACATCGAATTTAACTATTAAGAGGAAGGCTATGTGAAACAAGAGACACTGTTTGGTATTAATTAGTTGGTAATAATTTATGTCCTGTTGCACGTTCATAGTTCATAGAATGTGTTTATACAGGAAGACTCAGTGAATCCTTTCGTATTGTACTAGCATTATGTGTAATATCAGTATTAACTGAGTTACAACCAGTCAAGATTATGCACAGAGCTTCAAATAGTATTTAAGAACATCCACAGTGTCGCATTAGGATTACAAAAGGATGTCTTTCTGATAAAAGGAACATTATTTCACTTTAATTCAGTTAGCAGTAACTTGTATCCTGGGGCCCGTTCATTAAAGGATCAATTTGTATCTTGGTACCCGTTATTATAAACAATTATAATAACATGATATAGAATAATGCAGAAACGACGCAGTCCGGAGAAAGTTATTATAAACAATTATACTATACAAGTACTATTTTTAGAATAGAGATATATTTTATATACAATTATACAAGTATTCATTTTAGAATAGAGAGGAGGAATACCCAAATAAAATGGAGAATTAAAGGCTTTTGCTAATTTAAGTCATAATTTTGATTTACGTATCGTTTAGCTTACACATTCCCTCCCTTTAATGACAAAAAGCCTTGACAGAAAAGCCAGTACTGTTCTGTTATCAGGACCGGATTCAGATATCGCCGAAGACTGACCTGGAGAAAAATTCGAAGCATAAAAATAATAGCCGAAATTTTTACGATACCATTAAGTTGAAGAAAAGTCCAAGGAAAAAAATGACATAAAAATATTCTTAAAATTAGAAGTTTTTAATGTAAATTAAGCAACTGGGCAAAGAAATAAAAAAAAATTCTGTTAGTGAATTAAGATTAGCGCAAGGGCATGAAGCTTGATCATCATTTGAAATGCCTGATTGCATTTTCGGATACTCTTACTGTAACATAAACACAATTAAATAAGAATCTAATTGACAACGGTCAGTGCCCCATTATTTCGCCATTTCGCACTCCCCATACCTTTGCAAACAGGCTGTGTATGGTGTATGACAATCAGTATCCGGATTGATAAATGGTTAATGCTGGGATTCGAACCCTGGATCTCTCGAATAGTCTGCTACCGTTACACCAGGAAAGGGAGAGAAAATACCGTATATCCTTATCCCCAGTCGCTCTTTAAAAGGAGGAGTATATAAAGTGTTTTCTCCCTCCTTTCTGCATTCCTTCGTGGTGTAACTGCAAGCACACTCGGCGCGTATTCGAGAGGTCCAGGTTCAAGTCCCGGCGAGAGCATTGCCCACTTTTCACATCTTCTGCTTCAAAATAACCTAATGACTATACAGTGTGATAAACTAAAAGGGAGCAGACCATAGAAAAATATATCTCACATTCGTTTATTGAAATGGGTAGTTAGTTATTAATTAAGACACAATAACACGCCGAATAAATACTAATTCAGAAGTCAAACAAAGGCAAAGAATCAGCGTTCTTTGCCTTTGGCCTTTAAAGAAATTATGTTTTAGTTCTGGTTTCACCAACAGATGGCGCCACTTGCATATTCTTGTCCAGGCTTTCTTATCTTATCTAATCATTATTTCCTATCTTGTTCATTTGCGGTTTTGCAGCTGAGGATGGTGGTTCGGTAAAACCATGGAAAGTCCTGTGAAAATTTTGAAAATATAACACTAATTTTTGTTGTTTGACTTCTGAATTAGTTAGTTATTAGTTAAAAGGTTGATTTCGTCTGTTAAGCTACTACTCAGATCGAAATGCTTAATATCTGCTTCTATTAAAAAACAGGTCACCAAGTAGTAAAACGCTTAGAAGAATATGATGTCGTACGTAAATTCCAAATGCTATATTTAACGGTTTCATTAAGGTAAGTAAAGCAGAGCTTTGGGAGATAACAGTGTAGAAATCCAGTTACACTACTCATAACAGAACTTTATTTGGAATTCCACATTGAATATCTTGATAACAATGTATCTTTGTGGTGTTACCTTTTAATGTCACAAAGTACATTGATCCAAACAATGTACTTTGAGCTTAAATTGCAAGCAAGTAACAAAAAAGAAGGATTAATATCATGAGTTCATAACATCTTATTGACGTAAAACGAAGAAATGCAATTAAGCAATTAAAATATCACTTACATTTTTCCTGGAGTTGCTTTTGAGTGATTTCTTTTTTACTAATTTTCCCGATTTATGTTTGCTTCTTTCTGCATTTGTAGAACAACAATGGCGCTTTTTTGTCACTATCTGCCGAAAAGCCTCGACTCTTGAGGATTTTCTCTTTTGAACGGGTTTCTGTCTATCCAGGTTCTTTCTTGTGCCCTATAAAAATAGATTAATAACTCATGTAATTTTTATTCTTTTAAGTTTCTGAAAAGTTCTCAAATTTCAATTTAATATTTTAATTATTGAATCCGAATTCAATGAAATGTTCCTCAAGTTATGTAGTTCCTTCCCTAGTCCAGAGTAGGTAGGAGATGCAAGAAGCTATTGTATGGTGTCCTTTTTTTAAAGTAAAATGCGTGCATTCACTCAATAGCATAAATCGTTGCTCTAAATTCATTCATAAATATGTATCACAAATGCTGCTAGTAGTAGCAAACGTGAGTAGAAATGCGCATTAAAAAGAAAGTAGAATTAAAATAGCAGTAAAACAGCAGGTTAAAAATAAAAATTAGAATGAGACTCTGCTTATCATTGTAAACAACTAATATTTGCCGCTGCTGAAAAACGAAATGAGTCGTAATATTACACGTGTGCCTAAAAAGAAAGCATAGCATAATTGTAGAAGCACTTAAATATTTAAAGGGTATCCTTTAAAACCAATTTCATCCAGGATTCGAGGTACAGAGTAAAGGACTAAGGCCATATGGAAAAATTATTAGAATCTTCTCCGCGTGTAGCTAGTTGTAATACTTATCGGTTTCCCCAATAATGTCCTGCACTATGATATAGTGCTGCTTTTCATGAATTGCGGGTTCAGTTATTCAGGTATATTTTCTCTGACTTTGGATAAGCATAACACCGACGAATCTTTATCCAATTGGTTATGCTTTGTGTTTTTGACTTGCCATTCATTCAGAAAACTCCATGAACAGACAAAACAAAATATATTTGTTTTCAAAATTCAGTAAAATTTGGAAGTGGTTGATAACCTAAACTATTGAGAAAAAGCTGCTTATAAATATCCATAACTAATTTGAATAACCTATGTAACGTTGCAAAAAACCACATTAAAGCTGCTATCAATAAATAAACAAATAAATACTGAAACAAATAAAATAAAAGATTCCTCATTTAAAATTTGGAAGACTGAATTATTGTTTTCAGTCTTAATGCCATAATTAACGGAGATGTTAAAATTCGTTAAACGTCTAATGCGCTTCTTCTCGTTTCTTTAAATATAATGAGCTTCTTGCCGAGTTATACGCAATTGATATCTTTAAAGAGATATATGAAAAAGAAGAAATATGACTTTTTCATTTTGCTCGTGTACCGCCAGACATCATCTAAAGAAAAGTCAAGTAAATGGAACTTGAGTGTAGCTATGGACGTTAGCAACGCTCCAACTTCAGTAATAATACTAAGCATTCCAGCTTACTGAGTTTTAATATTAATTTCGAAATGAAAATAAATTTTTTAGATATCATCAATAAGGCGTTTGTTGTTTTACTGTTGATCAATTTCTGAATTATCAAAAAGATACACAAAACAAATTCAGAAGCAATTTCTTGTTATGAAATGCTTCTACTCTTTCACAATGTTCAACTTAGAATATAGTATTTTAAAGACAGATTAGAAACTTCGGAGCGTTTCCTAAACTTCTTACTGGATTAGTCTCAATCTCTTTTATAAGATACGAAACACTGGTAGTTGTTTTCTGAGTTCGAATGTTGGTAATTAAACTTAGAACTCGAAAATGATTCGGACGAGCTGTTTCAAATTCTGTGTAAGAAATCAAATTCTGTATATAAGTTCTGGTGTAAAAGAAAGGAAAAATACATAGTATTGATTAACATTACTGAAGCTTAAGAATTCTACTTTACATTAATTAAGTATTGTAATTTTTAAGAAAATATTTTACATAAATTTTCTCAGCAATAATGATTGCTGAGAAAACTTCCACGTTTAATATTATTTTATTGAATTGCAGTTTTACAACAACTGACTTTAAAATTACAATTAAATTTTAGTATTTTCTTATGCCAATTTATTAATAACATTTACTACTTAAAGAATATTAAAAATTGTATTACTTTTCGACATGATTAAAGATATATTTTAAATTCTGCTCATTATTTACTGTTTTGATCGCACAATGACCTTTAAAGACGAATCTAAACAAGGTCACTTAAAAACCACAACCCGAATATAAATTCATTTGAATCAAATAAATAAACTATCAATCATTTTTACAGTCATCACCTACTAATCTGCAGTATGAAGCATTTCACTGAGGGGTTTATATCTCATTTAATTAGCATTCAGCTGTCATCTCGTTATGTAGATGATAAAGATGTGTAACTCACCGGATGGTGTTTGTTTGTACAGCCAGTTGTAAACGAGTTTTTCCTTAAGCCTTGCTTGCGTCGAGGTAACGGAAAGGATATACTGCAGTGCTTACCCTTCATTACTTTTGTATCGCCTAACAAAATTAAAAATATTTTATAAAATGCACATGCAGAATGCAGCTGTCTCTAAAAATGTGTTGTATGACTACATTCTGTGAAAAAAAAAATTTAGTTTTCCAGTTAGAAGACAGTTTATTTATTGCGTTAATATAAATAAAGTACAAATTTTAAAAATGATGCCATTCACTGAAACCGAAATTGGGAAATATTTCAAAATTTTGCAGAACATGGCATTATTGATATTAAATATAAGAATAATACCCAATAATAAAAATAAATATAAGAATAATACCCAATAATAAAAATAAATATAAGAATAATACCCAAGAATCTGGTTGGCAATTAATAAACTATAGTTGAAGTCGAATTTGCAAATGAAAAAAAAAAAAAAAAAAAAAAAAAAATTGAACGAAGGGAGGAAATAAAAACTGTAAATGTAAAACGCAAATGAAAGTAGGAAAGGAAAGCTTTTGAATTATTATCACTTCTTAAAGCAAAATAAATCTTTGAATCGTTAAATTTTTTAATGATTTAAAGTTTAGTTTAGTAATTTTAGACTTTTAAATTTAAAATAATGGTTAAAATTTATGAACTGCTTAATTTATTTTTTGTTTTATAGCAAAGAAATCGACTGCACGAGGTATACATCGATCGTAGCTTTCATGCATATTTAAATGCATTATACTAACTAATGCAATAGAACTATTAGAAGGATTATTAACAATTTCATTTACGGCAACAACAGTTAAATCATTTAATGATTTTCATGAAAAAAATTATTTTTGCTTGACGATGTTTGCAAGTCATTTCAGCATAGCAACTAGTAGTCTGCAATTTTCGGAATATATATTTTCGCTATATAAACCCTAGAAGACTGACAAACAAACGCTCTCTAGTAAGCAGTCCGCTGTCACTGGAGCCTCAATTTCACAGGTTACAGTTTTCCTAATGTTTCCTGATGCTTTGTGTCATAACTATTCGGTTATTGCACTGAAATGCTTATAAAGCGCCTGCGAACAATTTTACTTCTTTGCCTGTATTCCTTATATATCACTTTCTTACACTCTCGTCATTGTGACGTACCATCGGTGTCATCTGGTTACTTCCTGAAATTTGCATATGATTCTTGAAGATGTGTGTAGTGATTTTACAGGTGATATATTTATTTTAGAGTTCGTGACTCCGAATTATCCTTAATTTATGGACATGAGTGTATGTACCTAGGTAGTCTCGGCCACGGGTTATACAAATTACGAATCTGGTGGTTCTAAAAGCCCTCGAAAGTTCACTTATTGGTCAGCCAGTGGGTCTGACAGGTCCTAGAGCTCAAGGCTTTGGTAGCCCGGGGTGGCGTCCCGGCTTCTACCTGGGGATGACGCCCCTGGTTTTCTTGATAGTATCCTTGGGAGACGAGCAGCCCGTGTGACTGGTAGGTAGCAAATAGACGATGAGTGTTGCCCTTGGGCCTGTGAGCCAATCTCTTTAAGTTGCAAGGACAGGGGTTGAACTTTCGGTCCTGATTCGGCGGGGAGTGAGGACTCGTAGTGTCCTTTAATGTGAAGGAACGTCCAATATTATGTTATGGTAACCATGTGTTGAATGCTGCTTTAATTGTTTGAAAATATTTAATGTGTCTAGATTTTACTATGATTGCGTACGGTGTATGAAGTGTAGATGAAAAATATGCCTTTGAAGTGCATTAGTAGGTAAAGTTTATTTTAGGAGAAACCGGATTTACATGAAATAACGAACAAATATACAGCTACTTCAACAAAGATTCAATGGAAAATTATTTCTGATATTACGTCATGTAATATTCTTGGATAATGCTAGAACCCAAATGAAGATTGTACGAGCTTATACGCATGTTACAGTTTATGTATAACGAAGCACTACACACGAAGCATGCATATGAATTCAAATCTTCGAAGATAAGTACGATAAGAAATCGTCAAAGATAAAATCAATATTTAATCCCATCGGTTAGAGTAAAAATTATGCTTAAAAAAATCTGGAAATGAAAACTGAGCTGGTATGATCCCTTATTATCGGATTTGACGAAAACATATGAAAACTGATGCGAACAACTTTGCAACTTAACATTTACTACTTACATTATTGCTGCGGCATTTATTTGAATATAAGGAAATGAATGAATTAACTAATTGGCTACATCATTGTTTTGTAGATGAAAGTAGCTGTGATTTATTTATGTTACAATGATTCAGGTAAGAAATCTAATTCAGTCTCTGTAAAATCAAGAATTACATCAATACGTAAAATTACATTTCCTAGATTGGAAGTTCTTGCAGTTCTTTTAGGAGCCAGATTATTTCAGTGCATTCGAAAAAACTTTAAAGTACTAAATACTAAATTTTATTTCTGGTCAGATTCCATGATTATTCTTCACTGAATTTTCACTAGATGAATAGTACACTACAAGCTGAATGAATAATATTACAATATGGATAAATAGGTACAAGCTGCATAATAGCCCTTATAAGCTTGGTAATCGTACTAGTAAGTTGGATAATTAGTACTGCCTGAAAAAGACACAAATGAGTTACTTTCCTCGAGCATATTGGGCTTTAACCAAGGAAAACCACTACCAACAAACTCTATAATTAGTTTGTTGAACCTATTCTAGATAAAATAGGAATAATTTTAATGGGAGGATGTCCTTCACTGTGCTATTATTTCCCATTGAGAAGCACATCTAGTTAGTTTCCCACTTCTTATCTCAAGTTTGATATTATTATCAAGGATTGAAATTATTTTATCATTAAGCATTACGAACAAAAATTAAAGCATAGAGTTTCAGCAGCAATACTGGACCGTATTAAGGAGAAGACATAAATTTTAAGAGCGAGACAAAGAATTAAGGGTGTTGTATATAAATTCATTTTATGCCAGAAATTTCGCGCGAAGTCATTGACTAAGATTTCTGCGTCAGCTACAGCTGAAAAGATATCGAAAGCATATTCTTTTCAAATGACTAGACTGGATTATTTGAAAACGTTGTACATTAAAGATCGTTATGAAGAAGATTTATGTACTGCTCTTTACTTGTGTCATAAGTAGAGCGATACATTTGGAATTGACACTTAACTTGACCTTTCAGACATTTCTACAAGCGTTTCAAAAATTTGTTGGAAGGAGAGGCCTTTGCAAGAAATTTACAGCGATATTCCACAAGGCAAATCGAGAGTTGAACCTGCTAAGGTAAATCATAAAGGTGAAGAAGTATATTAAAGAACCTTGGTACAAAACTTGTTTGGGAAGTTAGCTGTCAAGTAATAGTTAGTTGGGAAGAAGCTATCAGGCATCGAAAGGCCTGCCTGATAGGGTGTTTTTAGGAACGCTTAGTGGGGTCAGTTAAGATGGCCCTGAAAAACCTTTGGGAAGAACTTAAATTTTATTTGAAGAAATGGCAGTTATGTTCATCTATAAAGTTGCAATATTAACTCCAGGCTCCTAATTTATGTTTTCCGAATGATCCAAACAAAGCCGAACAGTTATCAAGTGGCAATTTCCTAATCAGATAGCGATTGTTGGTGTTTCCTCGAGCAAATAAAGAGATTCCTTCCTCTGAATCTCAACTTCTAAAAATGAGAAGATACCAAGAAGATTTACGTAATCGAATTTGAAAAAGATGGAAATTATCTTATCTTCTTGAACTTACGTCAACTCATAAACCATGATTAGTCAAACGGTCCATGGAACTGAGAAAATACTGTGATTTTGATAACTGAAGATAAAGCACCTAGATATTTATGAGAAATATGCACTGTAAAAGAACTTCATTCTGGACGTGATGGCTGTATCTGTGCGCATATAGGCATTCTATACTGCGCTACGCACATAGGGAAAAATTCGTGTTTGTGATTGGGCATACTTTCCGATGACATCATTTTCTCTTGGTTTAATAACGTTTAGGCGGGATTCTTACGGTTTTGTTTCGTTGAATGACACGCATGAGTGACACGGAAGCTTGAAAATTATCTTTTGTTTTCTTTGAACAGTTATGCCAGACGAAAATATCTACAGCGTTCTGCAGATGACTTCCTGTTCCATGGAATAATAAAATTATAAAATCCTTCAAAGATGCTGTTAATATCAGAAGCAATCTCAAGCTCTTAGATTATATATAGTCTAATCAGAAGTAATTTAGTGCAAAAATCAAAACACATTGAATTATAGGACGGTCTCGACCCAACTGCAAAGGCATTGTGTGCACGTATGTATATATTGCAATTTTGTTGCATTCTGTTCCTTTCACATTGTATAAAATATTTCCTTTGCAACTGCATATGTTACTTCCATGATAAATTCCATGTCTTTCACATTTCTAATATTTTATTGCCTTAAATGACAGAAAAAAGTGCATTCAGTATTGTCACTGAATTTAATGCATATGTATAAGAAAATAAACTTCCTTCTCTGGTAAATACTGTTTTTACACAACATGCAACAGATATTACACATTAAAAAATGGGCAATATTCATAAAGTAATATTATTCAATTTACCCTTTTATTTTTATTTCTTGATCCAAGTATTCTAACTTTAAAAATAAGTTTTTCTTTTTCAGACCGACCACAATTATCGTGAATTTGCTGTGTATTACCTTAGCTCCCAACATTTTTGCGATCTGCGAAATCTGACTTGTCTGATGCTTTCGGAGATTACATCTGCAGAAAATGGATATATAATGAACATGAAATAGTGTATTAATGATCACAACACCTTTAATATGAGCGGTTTTAATTTAAGAATTCCTTTATTAAATATTACACTTAATATTAATACACATTTAGGAATTTGGCACTAGAAGAAATAATACTTTTTCTCTTTAGGAAAACAAAAATCACTACATTTTTTAAATTAAATTCACCGCACTCTAGTGCCGTAAGAAGTGTAATCTCGGCACCAAAAATACAACGCACGTCATTAACAGTAATAAACTTTTCGATACTGCTATCAAAATGTAAACAGACGGTATGGAGGTGTACTCTTCAGCCTAAGCCGTCAATCTTGATGGTGACGCACTCTAGTGCCGTAAGGCTTTCTAAGCATAGAGCAAATTGAAGGCTTTCTAAGCATAGAGGAAATGATGTCATCGGAACCCTAGCCAATCGCGATGAAGTATTTTTGCCTATGCGCTTGGTGCGGTACGGAATGTTTGTATGCTATAAGTGCATGAACCGTGAGACTCCCGAATAGAACTCGTATTAGGATATCTGTGTAACTGTTGTGTCCTCTGGAACTTTCAATCAACACTTGAGTACCTTTTCATCTCGCGACAGATATCCGACCATGGAGCATGTTGCGAATAGAATTCCATGTGCGAAAATCTACTATTAGAAATCTAGATTAATATCTAAAATGTCTTCAGTTATTAATTTATGAGAAGGTTATCAGATCAAGAACCAAGTAATATTATCGACATAACTTTTGTTTATGTTTTCTATTTGTTTTATAATGGTATCTTGTATTTGTATTATTTCTTATCTGTTTAATTTATTCATTGATTTATTCGCACATTTTTTTAAATACAATTGTATTTTACTTATTACGTATTTTGCTCAATGTTTGATCTCTGGCTACTTATATTTGTATATATTTTATTATTTTATCGCATTTTTAAGTAGAAAGGTGAAGAAATTATTGAGCTAGAGCAGAGTTTCTTAAACTGCGGGCCGCCAAAAATTTTAGCAGTTTTGATATTTCTTTAAATTATTATTATAATTATACAATTACCAAAGATTTTTACACAATGTATCTGAAAATAGATAAAGATAAGACAATATAGACAAAGAAAACACGAAAACTATTCTTTTTATAATATAAACGTTCATTTTAGTTGCTTTGCACGTGACGCTGTCATTTCGTCTGTTACTTATTTAAAATTTTCACATTGTTGTCTTAAAATTAGAAATTAAAGTTAATGACCTAAACTAAAATAGTATATTACAGTACCAGTGAAAACGTTGTCAGTTTCACCCAGGCATGTGTCAAATTTGCGCAATGCTTATGGGGTTCCGCAAAATTTTCGTAAATATTACTGTGTCCTGGAGTCGCGAAAAAAAATCTCAGTTATTAATAGAGGTAGCGACTGAAAAAAGTTTAAGAAGCCCTGAGTTAGAGTAAGAAGACCCAGGTATGTTGCCTATTACCGGGCTTTCGCGACAAATTATTATCGCCCTTGATTATGAAATAAATGGCTGTGAAATGTGATGAGAACTTGGAGTAGGCCTCACTAAAGACGAAGAAGTCTCTTTCAAGAGATTATTCCGGACTATTAGCAAGCAAGTTAAGAACCTCTTTTCGATCAGCCTGCTGATCAGCTACCGATATTAGAATGTTGTAATCTTGTCCCCAATATCCTTTTAATACCTTATTAACACAAGCAACAAATAATGACAAAAGGTACACTTAATATCACACTTTTCCGTTTACGTAAACTTATAAGTTTACACCTGTCGTCCCATGTTATTGTAATTTGAGTCGAATATAACTCACATTTGAACTGATTTGTGATACTTTAACTAAGAAATAAACCGTTTGGTTGGCTTTGCGGAATTTTTAATCTTTTTGTCCTTTCCCCTTTTTAGAAATAAGTATTGTTTATTGACTTATTTTTCCTAAGACGCATCGAATTAAAAATCTAAACATAACTATAAAATTAAATATATATATATATGAATATTCACCAAATTAAAATTTTATTTATTTATTAGCATATGATCACCGTTAACCTTCCCTTCCCAAATTTTCGCAATTTTCCCAGAACGTATTGCGCGTTTATTGTGGTAGTTAGTCATCATATTCGAAACATAATTTTTCTTCACTCAGGGTCCCTTTTAATGAATATCATGACTTGAGATTGATTTCACAGAAATATTCGAATAAAGAAAGACATATTATTCACATAATATTAAATTTCTACGATAGAGGACATTGAAAATCATTTTTAATTCCTAACCAGTGTCATAGTTTGAGTAAGTTAGAGAGTTTGAGTGCCCTGAGTTGAAAACTATTTGGCCTGAAAACTAATTAAATAAAACAGGTAGTAAGTTTGTACTATTTTTTCTAATTGCCCTGGGAAACATTACTGGAGTCCTGAGTAGGAACAGGGGGCTTACTCAAGTAGATATTTTATATAAATTATTAAGTTAACTTTTGATAATATTATTAATTTTAACTACATTATTTATTTGTTCTTCTCAACCAAAAACTATATTCGTGTGTGCGTAGAAGATACAACACCAATAAGAAGGGTTAACTTTATCCTTTATTTCTCACAGCGTACAGCTGCTCCCGCGCTTCGGAATACAGAGACCAGCACTTTTGGTCTAAAACGTATAAAATAAGAAATAAACTAACTTAATAAGAACTAAACTTAAATGCTTTACAGAGACTAACGCGAAGATTGGCCTTTTGACATTACGTATGTAGTGAGCGAAATGCGAATACTACAATACGTTTTTAGTATATCAGCAAGAACTAAGTTCTGGTCTTATAAAAGCAGACATAAATTGACTGAAAAGCACACGCGTAGCAGGGCGTTTGCAACTCATTAACATAAGATTCCTTCTCGCGCTTATTCTGGGTGAAGATGGAAAATCAAAGAGGATAGCAAAGCTTTAAAATAAAATAAACGTTAGTAAAACTTAAACTACTTACAAGTTAAATAACATTTATTTGAAAAACTGCTTTACTATTATTGTTATTTATCTATGTTTACTTGAATAGTACTGTAATTTAATAAAGGCAATTTATTCGTATTTTTGAAAAATATCTGCAATGGCGAAAAACTTTTTTATGGTGGCATTTACTTTCTGTAAAATTATGGATAACATTACAATAAGCTATTCTTTCTAACATGCTCAACGGATAAACTATTTGAATTTAGGATTGTTCTAAAACGCTGCTTATAGGTAAATGATAAATGAGGCTGAGCGGTAAATTTGCTGGATACTCGTAGTTCGGTCCGAGGTTCGAATCCTGCGAACGGGCTGGCTGCATGGGAATTTTCGTGGATTTTACCATGTGTAACGTGTATACGAGCCAATTTCCCTTAGAAAGTCCTTCACGAAGTCATCCCTCCCATTAGGCAGGAAGCCCTCGAGTGCTTTGCCATTATCAAAATAACCAAACTAACCAACCCCATCAAAAATGGTTCAAGCAATACATATAATAATTCTTTAGCTATTGTTATACTGGGAAATGTTCATTCGATTTGCAGTTCTGTTTGCTGCTGAATAACCGTTTTAAATGTATTTAGCTTCTAATAGTGTCTTACAATTAATCAACTTATGTGCTTAAAATATATAAGAAATATACTTTAAATCTGAGATTCTGTTTACTGTTCAATTACTATTTTTAAAATGCTTCTGACAGTGTGTTAATGGAAAATAAACTTACGCAAAAATATAAACTTTATTAACATTCTTTTACAAATAAATTGAATTTTCAAATTCCTCTTTCAAAAAAGTGACTCAATAGCAATTTTCTAAATCAAAACTTCTAATTTAGAATTTGTATTATCATACGCAGAACGTTCTTTGTTTACTCCCACTATAGCGATAACGATACAGAAAGTTTTGATACGGAAGTTTTCATTCTTATGAAACTGTGTGTTTGCTGATGTTCTTTTACCAAACTGTTCTTCCTCTTGACTGTTCTCGTAGTTTTTTAAATTCAGAAGTTCCGAACTATTTTTCTTTTTTGCTTCTAAAATAATTGAATATTAGCGCACTTCGATAGTTTTTAATAATGTTTTTGAAAAAAAAAAATTATAACAATGAACAACACTTCCAGTTTCGAATCTTTTGTAAGTTATATCTACTCCAGTAGTAGTTTTAAAAGTGTGATTAATGCTTTCAGGCAAACCCAAATTGCTTTTCCTGACTTTTTGCTTTAAGTCTGGTAGAAGTTTTTGCTTTATCTGTTGAAATATCATTTAGTGGCTTGAAAGAGTCATATCTGGCAATTAACGGACTGACTCATTCTACTCCTGCTGACTAATTTTAGCGTCTTATATTTGCCGGACAAATGGCGTTTTATATTTCCCAAGGCCCAACTGGAGCTGTGAAAAAATTATATATACTCTAAATGATAGTAATCATAACAATAATAGTAATTTAATGTCACAGATTGTCGTGAAAATCAGGACTACGAAGCTAAAGGCATAAAACCTTTATTTCTGGATTAAAATACAACGAAATCTATCAGCAAACGAAATCATCAAAGAAACATCTCTAACAGATTATCATCTAATGCAGCTCTTATGAGTCTCGCTTCTAAGAGGTGACAATTATTTCCAGAAGCGATAGAACTCTTGTTCGCGTTGCCTTTTAAACTGGCGCATAGTGGAATGTCTGATGTTGTAACGTTACGGTTTCACTAGAAAGAACATTCTTGAATATTCATACCTCGTAGTTTTTTTTTTTTTTTTTTTTTTTTTTTGGAAACCACAGGGAAGCTCTAACTTTAAATATCCATATCCTATGTAGAAAATGGGAGTTCGCTGTCTTTATTATAATAATAATTCTTGACTTCAGAACAAATTTTTGTATCACATTCGGCAATCAGACTTTCCAAGCAGCGATTAAAACGTTGTCTCTGACTTCTACATCATGGCACAAAACAGAAGTTTCGTTCGAGCATCCTGCACTGATGTGTTTCATTGTTCGTTCAAAGTGTGTGCACGTAGAAAAAAACATTTCACCGTTCTTGTGCATGACAAGAAAACTGTCCTAGGTATCGATAGACTGATGCCTGTATTGTTCGAAGCTTCGAATCTTCCGATCCCTGTAATCAGACATTCTCCTACTCCTTCGGATTCCTCTGATTCTCCAGATCGTCCTGTTTCTCCAGATTCTCCTTCTTCGCTCGACATTTCACTACCTTCTAGTGTTCCACCGGTCGGCACATGATAGGGAACTCGTGTCCGCTGCAGCAACATCAGATGTTTGTGACTTCTTTCTTGGCTCTTTCGGCATTCGAGGAGGAAAATACTGTGGGGAAATCTTAGATAGCAGAAAGATCCAAACAATGGCGTGTCTTGTCCGGTAGGGGTGACTTTGTGATTGGATAGCGCAGACCTTCTCTGGCAGCTATCGATGAAGCATCATGGTGACCTCGGTCAAATCGCCTAATACTGTCGACTTTCAAATTAGCATACTTGCTACCACTGTGAAATTCGGGCTATGGTTCTTCTTTGATTGTGTTGAATGGTTTACATTGTGACATTATTTCTGCATATGTCCTAAGCTTACATAATTTTATGATCTAGTTTAAGTAATGGATTTAAAACAAGACATATCGTCTTCATCTTTGCATTATAAGACGTGTCTGTATGTAACGGTTCCTCTGATCTCGACTAAGGTCAGTTGTGACCTTTTTTTTTTAAATAAGGTTAATGGATTTATTAAAATGATAAACAAGTAGTTGAGTTATTTTTTGATTTAATTCTTGCCTGTGGAAACCACGATAAACTCTTGCCATATTAGATGGCTGAATAGAGTTTATTCTCTGCATTCTTTTAAATGGACACAGGAATTTGTAGTATATTATATACTTTTTAATTTCTTCTGGCTCATGCCTCACATTTCCAATAAAGATAAAATAAATTGGCTGCATTACACATGGCCGTGTTACTATTCATGTTATTCATCGGGAAAAACATGGGAACTACCATGCAACAAATCTATTGGCGGGATTTAAACCCGAGTCGAACTACTAAATTTTGTCACTTCAGTTGTAGAGTTTATATTTATTTTGACTAACATTTATTTTAAGTTTAAGCTATCTTTCCTGTCAAGCCTTTACTTTCCCCTAGGATTGCCAATGCTAGAATATGTAAATTGTAGTAGAGCGCGCAGTATATTCAAATTTCGCAGAAGTAAGTTGAGTTTAAATAGAAGGAAAACGAGTTTGTATGTGTGGTTCTTGAATCGCGAACGTGAAGGTTGCTAGGTAGAAATTTAAGAACCGCGCGTTTCGGCCTGTGTGCCTATCTCGGCAGTTTGCTGAATCTTTCAACTGCTTAATTAGTAAGCTCGCTGAATCTCAGCTGTATTTTTAGAACGCTGTTAAGATAGTTAAGATTTCAGAGCCTCGTGGATATTGATCTAGCTATTTATTCATCCAGTCATTATTTTTTCAGTTTTACATTCTGTTTCTGTTAAACCGCCGGGTCGGCGTAGTTTGTGAGCGTCAAGTGGACGCAGCTGTTATTTTTAAAGTGGAATAAAAAGGGCTTTAAACCCTTCTTACGTGTTTGTGTAAATTTACATTTCGTAGCAGTCACTACCACAGTTGCTGACAAGTTGGGGCCACACGTTACCACACAGTGATTAAACTACTTTGCTAGTGGTGGTCCTCATTGGTCACTACCACAGTTGCTGACAAGTTGGGGCCACACGTTACCACACAGTGATTAAACTACTTTGCTAGTGGTGGTCCTCATTGGTAATGGCAACCTGTTACTAAGCAATTTGTACAAAAGAATATCTTCCCTCTATATTTTTCAATATATTTAAAAACTTTCTTTCAATATGTTTGGATTTTATCTCTCAATATTTCTTATTTATTTTCAAATATTGAATGAAATAAAATTCACTGAAATCGAAAACAAGTTTTTCTAATACTTGCACAGTAGCTTCAAACTAAGATAAGATGATTTATTTGTTATATATTTTAAATTTTTTTAAAAATATATTGAAAGTTTCACCTAGGTGTTTTCAGTTCATCCTGAAATATGATGCACTCCTAAAGCCTGTAACTCTGTCTCCATTCAAATTGCCTGAAATTATTCAGTGTGATAAAATTTCGGACAAAAGATGATTATTTTTCTACAATGTATTTCCACCGAACACGTTAAAAAAATCCAAATTTTTAAGTAACTTTTGTTTTTTATTCCTCACTAAATGGTAGTAAAGAAAAATATAAAAATTTCAATATGTGTGATAAATAAATATTATCAATTTTAACTAGTTATTTAAATTAATATTTTCTCATTGAAATATCAACTATATTATAGGTCTTCAACTCATAGTGCATGCGGACCGATTTGAAAAGTGATGAATGGCTAGAATTTTTTTTTTTTTTTTTTGTTTACCCTTTAAAAAAAAAAAAAAAAAAAACTTAAAATTTTTATCAACAAAATATTAAAAAAAAAAATATTTAACTAAATTTTAAATTTCTCTTACTAAATATTTATCAAAACATAAATAAATAACGATAATAGTAATAATGCAAAGGAAAAAAATCAAATTTATATTTATTTTATTATCTGAAGTCTAAAGTTTGGTAGTTGCAAGACATATTTGTTGGTTACACTTTGTAAATCAAATATATTGACACTTATTAAAAATAGTCCTAATACGTCTAACTGGTCATCAAGTAACTTATTTTAATTCAATTTAAAAAAATTACTTTTCAAGTGAGACAAAACTTGAGAATAACTAATGACAACATAGTTTCTTAGTAGTTAAATTTTTCTTTAAGACATAAATTAAAATGCGTATGTTTGTACATAAATAGTTGTAATTTCGTATGTAAATGCAAAATTTGTTTATATAATATTTGTATACTGGAGAAAAATTACTAGGAATTAGCTTCATCACGAATTGTACATGCTCATCGGTCAATCGGTCTTTTCTTATTAACTTTCGATTGTGAAAAAAAGAAAAAAAGCAGCTGTCCACATACTGTCTTTCCAAGCAAAGTAATATTAATCTTGGTGCAAATATTGAAACTACGTAAGAGTACTTCTGAAAAATACGAATAAAATTATCTTCGCATCTTCACTTTATTCCGCACTGTTAGCTATATATTTTTTTTGTCATTCTCTTTCATTTCTAAGGTTAATGAAAATAATGCAAAGTTAGACGTCAAATAATTATAATCATGAAATTTTTGCAACAAATGCATAATCGAAATGCATTCGTGGAGCCAGCATAAATTTCTTTCAGTGGCTAGACAATTTCAAAACCACCGATCTACGTTAACTGACTTTTGTACAAACTTTCTTGCGCGAAAGTTGTAATACATAGTGCTGCCATCTTTTGCTTAAACCTACAACTAAACGTAAAGCTTGGAGAATTAACTTTTTACACCAGGGATGCTTTCTAAATCAAAGAAAATATAGTATTTAAAAGCTCATTATTTATATCGATGGATATATCACATACAGTATTTCTATACTAAAAACATCTTTTTTCGCACTTCTTGCGTAATGAAACCTGAAGAAAATGGTAGGAAGGAATGTTGATTTTTTACTACTATTAAATATTAATGATACAAAATAAATACATATCATCATTTAATAATAAAATATTCGAAATTAAATATAAGCGATATCAGATTTTTTTTTTCTGATTGAGAACACGAAATTGACAAGCCAGCCTCCCTTTAAGAAGTATTTCAAAATCTCCTAACCAGAACCATATGTCTTGCTCTGGGATTGACAGAGATACTTCTCATCTCTAAATAATAAATTATGAATTTTGCGTGTTGTTAGTGTATGTAATGAATATATCTATCTCTCTCTATATATACATATATATACACTAGAAAGCCCGGTGGTCATACGAAATGACCGCTGTTCTAGATATTATAAATTGTAATTAAAATGAGTTGTGCAAAGGTGTCTGCTAATTTAAACTGAATTACACAGGGCAGGCTGCGAGGACGTCCCTTTGCTTATCGCCCCACGGGGTTTCCCCCTTCTACTTGCTTAATTGCTTAAAGTAAAACCACTGGAAGTACATTTCTTAACAGCCCACCTCTAGCTCAATCAATAAAGGTGATTTAAATAATGAAATGTTAATTCACATGTTAAAGATCTCTTTGTACATAATATTTTTTGTGTAGATCTTTCCATCTCTTTTAAGCTCGCCTCACAGAGGACCATCCATTATTTTTAATTTTAGTCCGTTCTTTCACGAAATCTTGAACAGGCAACATAAAGTTGACTGTGTCCAAATGCAGGCTCAGGTAAAAAAATGCCAACACGCTTAAGCGTTTGGCCCTGAGACTTATTGATGGTCATAGCAAAGGCAAGTTTTACCGGAAATTGTCTACGTCTCGATTGAAACGGCAACCCCGTGCCGTGGCAACTTCATCCCATTGGCTAGTACAGTTATGCAATCAACCAATAAACTATCGGCGACAAACAGACACTTAAGCCGCATATATATATGGGGTGAAGTAACATCATCGCTCCAAAACGGCTGGCTCCCCGGCTTAGAGAAGCACACCGTTGGATTCCGCAAGTCCGTGGCACGCCATTTTGACCATTCGTGTATTCTTGGGACTTTAATTAGCAGAGATATTAATTAAAAACTAATTTTCCCCTACATTTTCCACTTTCTTTCTTGTGTTTTCCCTATTACAGGGATTTGGCTACGTGCCAAATTATTTTTTCTCGAATATCTACGGAACGGCGCCGAGTTGAAATTCGAGACTCGGATTCCCCAAAATTCTCCAAATCCATTGATACCGTTCTCATCTTCGTACGACTTTAATCGGCCCGAGATATTAATTAAAAACTTTGGAAACGTTAATTTCCGCGCTCATTTTTCCGAGTGGCAACAATAAACTATCGGCGACACACACTTTATCGGCTTATATATATAAAGATATATATAGGGTGAAGGCATACAGACGAAGACAACCAAAACTGAATTTGAAGAATCACCATCTTTATTTTTACATTTATGAAATTATTTTGACAGACATTTATTCAATCATAGTTGAATACGATAATGTTTATATACACTGGCTTTAGAAGTACGACGTAAGCATTTTATGCAGGAAAGCATAGAAGCGAGAGTTGTTTACATGGCAGAAATCAAAGGGATGCGTAATGTACACAGGTACAACTATAAGCTGTAATTGGTTAGTTTTTAGCTGTTAGTTCCTTTTTCAAGCAGTGTTATGTAACATGGACAGATCTCGAATTTGGGAGAACAGATGAACTTAGGAGGGAGAACACCAAATTTAGAATAGTCAATTTTGAGGTTGCCAATTATTTCTTAGCGTAGCCATCGTATTTTATTATACCTTACACACAAACTCACACACACACACACATATATATATATATATACATGTATAACGTGGTCATGATAGGCACTGCACGTGGTCTTAATCGGATTTTGAATCAGAGTTACACTGGCCGCCTACTTTTACTGAACCAGGCTATCTGATCAGACATATAACAAATAGACTAAAACGGATGTCTTTTTTTGAAAATTTAGGAAGATCATAAGGGCAAGCTTCGACAACCACTTGCCGTCTGCAGACCAAAGATTGAGAAACGCTGCTTTAGATTATTCTAACTGAAAATATAGAAAGGATAGATGTTCTAATAGTATATAATGTTTCATCAATTTTGAGTTGCATTTAAAATTAAAGAGGAAATTTCACGCTGAAGTTGAATTTACATTTTTAATTTGAAACTTAAATTGGCAACAAAAAATCATACATCATTTCAGCTTAATCAAAAGAAATGTCTAACAGTTTATTTCACCTACCTATATGAATATAGCTTATATGGAGAATTTTGCTTACTTGTTGAGCTTTCAACTGGCAAAGATAATGCTGCCATCTCGTGGCAGTCTTATGCACTTTTTATACGGTGTTAGTTCCCCGTCTGTTTGAAACAAGCATTGAAATTAATTTTGATCATCTTCTGTAGACCCAAATTTCTAGAATTCTTTCAAATATGCATATTTGTGACTGAAATAAACTGGACTGTTAATAGCAAAAAGTTACAAATTTTTATCATTACAAAATTTTGATTTTCAAATCGCAAAATACTTCAAAATATTTAGACCACAAAATACTTTTCCAGAAGAAGATTTTGGGGGATTTCTAGAACGGTTATGAACTTTTCGGATTTTTTTTTACATTTTTGACTTTTTCAAATACAGTTTCTTTTTTTTATTTTTTAAGCTATAGCACAGTTGTTAATTTAAGTCCAAAAATTAAATCTTCACCGCTGGTAGCGAATTAATTTTGTCAAAGATAAATTTAAGTGGTAAATTGAATGTAATTATTCTTATATATGTCAATTTTAAACTATCGCATAATTTTCCTTGAAATTCTCTTCTGATATTATTCGTTTAGGAGAGCTCCACGTTAAAATAATGTTCTCAAAATTTATGATTTGATAAAGTGATGATCATGAATTTCATCGCCATCTAAACTGGGAGGAGGCGGGATTTCTAAATCAAGAAGAAATTTAAAAGAGTTAAATTCACGTGTATCCATCTTAAGCAATACTTGAAAGAATAATTTTCTTAAAAGCAGTGATGCTCTTTGTTTATTGCTTTCTCTTATTCTATAGCTTAAAAGGGCTAAAATAAAATTTACAAAAACCTCACCTGAAATTAACCATTTTAATAAAATGCAGTAAAGTATAAAGAAAAAGGAATTTGTTTTAGCTGCCATAATATGTATCGTATTGATCATATGTAATAAAAATAAAATCGCGAGGCTCCCTTCCCAGGATGAATTTCATTAAAAATAAAGTTAAATCATATGACCTTTACAATAACCCTAATACCTTTACAAACTTCTAAATAATAAAGTAGTTGCAATGGTCTCCTTAATGGTGCTTTTTTATTGTTATTAATTTATAGCGGACGCTAGCCATTTTAGGCTTTGATCACTCCTAAGGCCAGAAGCGGTGGCCATTTTATTATGGAGGCACTTAGTATGCGGCCACTGTTACTATGAAGGGACTGACAATGGGTATCCATGCCTTCTCTGGGATTTGAGCCCGGGTCGTTCGGTGCACAGTCATTAACCACTTTCCCGTCTGGGCAGCGGTCACCTTAATGTTCCAGATGAAGTCTTCAAAGGACAACTGCGCACTTTACCATCTTTTCCTGTATGATTGTATACAATTTTTCTAAATCTCCACTTACAGCTATATAACTTAACCTCTTGTTATTAACACTATATCATTCTTCTTGAACTTATCTCCCACGTTGTTGGACGTTGTGTAATGAGCATCCTTTTGTTATAGTAAATATTTCTTGCACCACCAGCGCCAAATATTATTTAGAAGACCTTGGGAACACACATACCTTTTTAGGATGGCATTCACGCTGCAGTTAACGTCCCCAGTAGGCCTATCTAGAACAGGTACAGATCTCGGTCTTTTGCTTAAAAATGAGGTATTAAAGGAGAGGGTTCAGAAGGATTGTTATACGATAAGGTATCTGGTGAGAACGATAACTTCAGTTTCATTTACTACAGCTTGCAATTCTTCGTACGATAACAAAGACTTTCCTAGAATTTTCCTCAAATAAATTTTTATTTTTCATCCTCATCAAATTCCTTTCTTCCAAGCAGCTTTTCCTACTATATATTCAAATGTGATATCCTTTCTTCCGTAATAATACATAACCTGATCATCTGTAACTGAATTCCACAATCTTCGGAGATCGGTTTCTGCTCTTTTAAAAGTCCTTGCAATGTGACTGAATACAATTTTACATAAACCGCATCTTTCTATGAAATGTCGGAAAGCAAGAAGATATTTATCACTGTTGAGGCCAAAACCATTTCTAAATGAATAGCGCTAGATATTGCATATGAGATAAATGGCAATGTATGATTTTTCTCAATGTATGCTTTTCACATAAAGCTGTCCTGCAGTCCATTCCCGTAATCTCAACTTTAATTCTGTCAAGACGCAGGGGAGCTGTTACTTCAGTTCCTTGACGTGCCTTGAACCTTATGCATTTATTACAATTGTTCAAAACTTTCTTAACGCTTTCACGATATCTTATTATCCAACAACGGTCTGTAATTTGTACGAGCGTGTCAGAAAAGCGGGTAATGAAAATATTTTGATGTTCTCTTATAATTACCAGTTCCGTAAAGTGATGCTTTCCAGGAAGTAACCAAGGGTGTTTTGGGTTAACAGTTTAGTGTGAATACTGAAGTCGTCCTCCTGAACAAATAAGTCCGTTTTAGTCCAGTTTCAGATCAAAGCTAATCAATCGAGAAGAATTATTCACCGTTTTTCCTTGAGATAACTGTATTAATGCTTTTAGGAACTCGGTTTCCTGAACATAGTATTTAACATAGTATTATTTTGCTCTGACAAGAATCCTTTTATTTTTTCAGAATTCGTTTTGATATTGTGAGCAAACCTCTTTATCCATGTAGCGGAGTTCTGATATTCGTGAAGCCAGCTAGGTCCATTCCATCACAACTTATCCCACTCAAATAGAATATACTTTACATCCGCGTGTAATCGTATCGGCTGTAATTTCTTTCTCTAGACTAAAATTCCAATTTTGAGGTTCCGATTTTTGTTGGATTTCTGCAACACGTTTAAGGACGAATTGTTTCCAGTCTCTATCGTAGAATTAGTAATTATTGTCCAAGGTTTAACAGTGCACCCATAAATATTATCTGTATATACTGATAAAACAAAGTCGTTATGCAACTGCCATGTAATTCATATTTGACGTTGCAACAGCAAATGTTACAATAACAAATAAACTACTGGTTACCAAAGTAAGTATTAAAAGACAGTCAGTATGTTCGAATGGTGTTTGCTGTATTTTATACGAAATGGAAAGAAATTTGATTTTATGTAACATACTTTTAATCTCAATATGCGCCAAGTAACTATCCAAATACACCCGGCAAATGTTAAACTTTTACTAGGAGTATAACTGCAGACATCTTAAATTATGTATCTTATTTCTCATATCATCGACCAATTTTATATAGTGTCATTTTGCATGAATAAGTGTAATAAATAAAAATAAAATAAAATAAAATAAATGTATATGCATGCAAAACCTTTTGTTTGTTTTATTTGTTCTATAACATCCTCATACTTCCGTTAGTAAGTAATCATACTCATTAAACACCAGCGGCTTTTTAAACTAAAAGAAAGAGCCTACCGTTAATTTCCTTACACTGTTAGCATTTCTCTAGAATTACTAAAAGGACCATATTTTAATTATTGCCAATATCTTCAGACGCTAGGGCATAAATCATTTGCACTAGGGTAATGGAAAGCTAACAGTTTACTTCAAATAAAAAAAATGTTATTTTAGCAAGCAATAAATACTAGCGGATGATAAAATTATTGGTTCAATTCCATTATGGAGACCGCATGACACTGCGGCAAAAATATATCAGAAAAGAGCCAAATCAAACAATTTTGCTATCGCAAACTGCATGCAAATTTGGATTTCTCTAAATATGTGTTAATTTAGACTGCGCTTAAATGTAGATAGTTCTAGATTTTTAAGTCATTTAAATTCATGTTTAATTAAAAAAAATTTAGAAAATGCTATGTGTCTAACAATTTCGGAATTGGCCAAGCACGAAAGTCTGCAATACACTTTTTTCCCAAGAAAAGGCATCATTAATGATAGAAAATTATGTTTGAAGCACCACGAAATTGAAACTGGGTTTTATCTTCAGTAGTGAACTGGCGCTGCAGGAAAACATCCTGTAATCAGAAGAAAGGACTCTAAGCTAAATTTAGCAAAAAATCAGAAACACGCGGCATCATCTGTAAGTACTTTCCGAATTGTACCGTGTCTTCAATATGCAACTCCCGGAGCAGAGTGAAGGCACCATGAATTTCTCGTCGTTTAACCCAATTTCCAAACAATTTTCTTTTTTTTCCCTTCTGTAGCAGTAGTTCAAAATTGTAGCTGTATCTATAGTAGCAATTTAAAATAGTCATCCATTATTTTGACTATTTGACAACACCGTAAGCTTTGTTTACAAATCGTAGACAGTGTGACGCTATAGAGGGCGTTGCATAACGACTTCCTTTTACAGTGATTGGCTGAGCGAATTCCTGTACTAACGAGAAAATCGTTCCGTGTAGACAGGCGAGCTATTTCAGATATTGTCGGCCAGCTAAGTCGGCCGATAAGACCACATAAATGGTTAGAAGGGAAAAAATTCCCTTATTTGCAGTAGGGAGGTTCATCTGTTTTTAGTATCAGAAGATAACATCTACTGCATTTTGTCAACTTCAGCTGAAGATGAATCACAATGCAACTGCAGACTGGATCAAATATATCCGCGAGATATGTACCACAGTTTTAATTAATCGGCTTACGTTGAAAATCGGAGGATGTGACAAGTTTATTGTAGTAGAAGAAAGACTTCACTCGAAGAAACAACAGCATTGGGCGTGTTTTCAGACACAGTGAGTTTCGGGGGGATTGTATAGAGAATCAGATGAATGTTTTTCATCCATACAGATGGACGAAATCTTTATTGAATGTCATAAAGGAAAATATTGGGAAAAGAAACACTATTTGTGCTGATTGCTAAAAAGCATATAAGTCAGGTGAATTGCGAAGACATTTTACTGTCAATCACAAATGTAATTTGGTTGACCCCCGAAAGTTGGTAACATACACAAATGGCTATGGTATAATGCTAAATGGCATAATAAACACCATATAGGTAATGCTCGAGTGCACCTAAATTCTTATTTGTTCAAATTTATGTGGAGACATTTACCTAAAAGAACTGAAATTTTCTCCGCATGTTGGAAGAGATCGAAAATTGCACTTGTCCCGTTCAATTTCCGTTCTGTTTAGTCGTTAAATGTTTTTATGGATTGTAGTCAAAAATGCAATATGTGAAATTAACCTTTCATCTAAATTAAAATAATAATTTTCCGTAAGCTATTCGGTAGTTATGCTATACATCCTTCCTTGCGTTAGTAACAATGGATGTGCTAGTAAATAATGGTACCAAATCAAGGGTACCATAATTATTTTTAGCATCATTGGCATCAGTGATAGTATGGCGATTTTTTAAGGTCCTTATAACGGAATTTTATCAATAATTATTTTTTAATTAGTTGTACTTTTCAAATTGAATTCTACTTGAGCTTCTATTAACTATGCTCATTTTTTTCACTATCCACTGCTACTTCTCCATAGCAATTAAATTTCTTCCTCTTTTGCTACGCAGGACAAATTATGAGGAGGGATTAAAGAAAATGAAATCTTTGAATTCGTGTAGAAGAGTAGATTTTAATTTAATCAAAATTTCCATGAAATTAAATGGCTAAACGCTTTTATCTTATTCAAAAGAAATTTACCCCTGAGAGGTTTATTAAGCTTTAAAACAACACCATATTTTGATAGTTAAATGACACTATACTTCCAAAGTAGACTGCACATAATAGTATAATGTTCTGCTTAGATTAATTATTTAAAAATCATGGTAAATACAATGCGTCTAATTCGTATAATTAATTTTTTACTTCAACATCAGTGCTAAGGATACAAGTATTAGTATTCATACTTATTTATATTTACAAGTATTTCTTCTGGAATTTATTTAGCAAGCCGAACTCACTTAGAATTTTAGCTGCGGTTTCATCGAAGACTTTGACTTCCGAAGTTGAATTTCTCTTTTCTTCACAGAAATGACTTTTTGTCAAAATTTTTGTTGAACTACAACTTCTTTTCTTATCATCAGACGAGTCTTTATTATTACCTTTCTTCATTTTTTGGAAATACGTACTTAAAATTTCAAAAAATTTATACTTGTAAAATCTTTGAGGTTAAATAAATATACTTAAAAATTTTATTTCTTGAATTTCAAATAAATATTTTTATCAAATCGTATACCAGATTCCCGATTATTCAAACTACATCAGCTGCACATATGTAAAGCTCAGTTTAAAAACATTACTATACATTTAGAGCAAAGTTTAATTTTTTCTTAATGCTGCCATCTCTTAATTTTAAAATGCCGAAAGTAACATTATTTTATAAATCGTCGTTTGAACTAATAAATATTGTGGGAAAAACAAGCAATGTTTCAGTAAAAAAGCAGCTGAATAGTAAAAAAAAAAATATACTGGTAAAAAAAATTAAAGGAACAACTACAAAATTTCAGGTCATTTTAATGATTTTTCAGCTAAGGCAATGGAACTTGTACAAGATCTTTATTTTGATAGATCTTCAAAATGTAGAATACCTATTTCTGTGAAAAATAATTTTTTAAGAGCGTAAGAAATATAATATAGTTATCAGTGTTGAGAACTTTTAAAGAGGCATAGGAAAAATATATGAGGTATGTCGTCACCTCTGACTAAAACGCAAGCTTTACAAAGATTTCCCTGTGCTGTGTATTAGAGTTTACAGAGCTTCTGCGATAACAAATTTTACTCGTGACGAATAGCATCTTGAAGATTCTTAAGAATTATAATAAATGGGGGCTGCTGTTATGCAAGTTATCATCCTATTGCAATCTAGACATGTTTCATGGAATTTAAATTTCTAAAATTTGCAGGCCACATCTTCTGTTGGATTCTTTGGCTCTTAAGACAGATTAGTTCTTAGTATAGCCAGTGTCGGATTTAGACTTGATTAAGGCTCTAAGTTATCTGAGATATGGAGCTCTTTATAAGTCCAGATATATGTCAGTGCCAAATATGATTTTAGGATATCTAGAGGGATTTGGGGGGCCCTCAAGAAAGCGGGGGCCTAAGCTATAGCTTGTGTAGCTTACATGTAAATCCATCTCTGAATGCAGCGCGATGCCAAAGAGCATTAACATTCATTACGAGAGAGGTATTACCGACTGAACCCCTAAACTTGACATAAGAATGAAGATCGTCATCTCTCTATATTTCAGTATCCAAAAGTTGCACTGATAAAAGTATGTAGGTCAGTGCTGCCTTTCAAAATAATGTCCACCCATACCACGATTCCACACTTTTATACAGATGTTTCGACATTTCTTGTGTGTTCTTTTCTTCGTTCAGTGGAATCATTCTCCAAACAAGACTCATCGGCAAAGAGAACGTAGGTCTAATACGCGGTACTTCAATCACGATGATCTCTGAACCACTTAAACCATTTCAACATACATATATACATACGTATGTTTATAAAACATGACTGTCTCCCAACCCTTTTTAACATTTTTTTTCTAAAACGATATTCCTTACCATGTAGAGTCATTAGGTAATTTGGAAAAGCCGGAGAGATGAAAAATTAGCAACCGCCTTCGTCGGGATTCGAAACACGGACCTCTGGAATATCCACCCAGCTTGCAGAACCACTACACCACGCTAGGAAAACGGGAGAAATACCTTATAATCCTAATAAATATATCCTTTAATTCGTTCATATTAATTATCTCTCTTGTATAATTCATCTTTTATTAAGATCACAGCAATAAATCTGTGATTTCCCTCGTTTCCAGTCAGAACAATACACAATCCCTGAGTTCAAGATGATAACTATCAGGGGACAATTGTGGCTAAAAAGTGATCCATTGTGACCAATTCAAGAATTTCTGATATACGAAATTTTCACGAGTGCCCTTCCCAGCACGGCACACGAAACCCGTCTTCTTAGTTTTCGGATGCCTGTCTTTCAATAATAACATAGAAGTAATTTTCTAAGATTTTTTTATGTTCTAAGTTTGAAATGAATTTTATTACGGATAAGAGTATCTAGTGCTGCAAAATTGGGGATTAATTCTTTTTAGCACGCATTAAATAAGAAACTGATTTTCATCTGCGTTTGAGCAGCATCCGTTACTGTGTTTCGAGCGCATTCATGTGGACGCTGATGGTTGTAGCTATGATTCTGTTTTAGAATAGAATTTTTTTAAATACAACATATTTTAAGTTTTATGAAAAAGGTCTAACATAATAAATGGGATTGTTTAAAATTAATTTTTTCCTATTCTTAGGACATCAGCACGTATCACATACTAATCTAAAAAACATTTTTGGAAGTATTTTTCGAGAGTTCTGAAGTTGCAGCTCGTGACCTTCGAATTCTCAATATTGGCGCCGGGAGATGACCCCACATAGCACAAAAACATCCTTGGGATATCCCAAGGATGTTGCTCGCGGGATATGCGCACATCCCGCAAACCTCCTAAACACCTCCTCCCGAGTGCTTAATGTCACATCCCGGGATATCCTCAGGACATCATAACTAAGTCCCATCGACAGCGTGAGGGATGTTATTAGGATATGAACTCCTACTTACTACATCCTCAGGACATCCCACAAACCTCCTAAGCACATCCCATTATATCCTAAAAACATCCTATCTATGTCCCATCGACTATGGGATGTTATTAGGATTTAAAGTCCTACTTACTACATCCTCAGGACATCCCAATTTCCTCCTAAACTCATCCTTCTGAGCGCTTAATGTCACATCCCAGTATACCCTTAGGACATCCTATCTACGTCCCACCGACAGCGTATGGGATGTTATCAGGATTTGAAACACTAGTTACAATATCCCTTTAACCTCTTAAATACATACTCTCAACTGCTTAGTGTCACATCCCAGTATATATACAGAGGAAAATTCCAGTGAAAGTATGTGAAGGTGCGATGATCTAAAACCTACTTTTTTTTACACAGATAGTCTCAAATCGTTCTCCTATGGTTACTATGGAAAAATCAGAAATGTTGAAAATATTTATACAACTTATTTTGTTTTTAAATCTGAATTTGTGAATATATTAAAACTGAGCAAAGAAATTAAAATGAATTATTAATACAAAATATTAAAACTGAAAATTTTGCTTTTAAGATATTAAAAATCTTTTGATCATTTTTAAACATCCAATAGCCCCCAAATTGAATAATTCATAATTAAATTATTTTACAAAATCAGTTTCTAATTTCAGTTAATTTGTATTAAAAATTGAATAATAAAATTACCCATTTAATAATCTTTACATAAATGAATCATCTTTCTTTAAAACATGTAAGGAATTTATAGTGTTTTGATGACACTGTTGGGAAATTGTTAAAAAGAATAAATTGTATTTTTAAAACTAAATCAATTCCTAGCCTCAGAATAAATAAATATGTTTTCATAACATGAGAATGCTGCATGCTTTTTTATATATTTAACATTTAGTTGTAAAAATTTGACATTATGTTAACAATTCTTTATATCATTCAAAAGGTAACTCAAGAAGCTCTTCTAAAATTCTATCTTTCTGCTCACACAATTAAAAAAAAGCCCTCAGATTTTAGCATTCACTCAAAGTGGCTAAAAGTTTATGAATGCATAGATTATCAATACAGATGGGGCAGTGGAAATAGCAAAACATTTTATAAGATACTGACACCAGAAAGTTATATATCTTCTGTATATTTGAAAAATGAAGAAATATATCATGTAATTATGTAGAAATATTAAAATGTTTTCAATTAGATATATCATGAATTAAATGCATTTTAAATCAATCAGATTAGAAATTAAAAAAAGCATTGTTAAGAACTGTGTGTAATGCTTTTAAATTGTTAGTCAATAATATATTAGATTTTAAAGGTAAATATGTTAAATTTTGCCAAATGGCAAGACTTGAATGAAAAGCGAAACAAGTTTACAACTGACGATATGAAGTCACATTTCAAAACTAATAGCCCTTTTAGATTAAAAAAAAAAAGTTCTGAAAATAATTTGCAATGGTTCATTGGTATTATTTTACGCAAAATTCAGTAAAATGAAATTTACCCGTTGAAATCAGCACCAAATTAAACTTTGTAAATTCTAGCGCATGTTAAAGGTTGTCTCATCCAGAATTTTATTACTAACCATTCATTTCAGAGCAAAATAAAACAGTAATTGCCATTTATATGACAATCAATATAAAAAATTTAAATCTGCATTTTATGCAACATAGAAAAACTTCAAAAGATCTACTGTTTACCATGCAATTAAGGCATTTTATTCTGCTATCAACTCTACCAATTATTAATCCATAAAGTATATTCAGTTTACTCTTTTTGCTCAATATATTCAATGTAAAATTTTCATAAATTTATTAATTCATTTTATTTTGAGGTGAGCTTTTATTCAACTTTCAATGTCAACGAGAATGTTTAGTTCATTTTTTATTCGGTCTCAAAAGAGAAATCCAAATACGTTGATTTATGTACGTGTATTTATGAATCAAAATACATGAGAAATCACAGTGAGAAAAGCACTGTGATTATATATAACAAACTGTGATTATATATAACAAATAACTTAAACTGTGATTATATATAACAAATGCAGTGAATTATAGTTAAAAAATAATGAAAATATTTATATTTCTGAACTATTTCATATATAACATTTTCAGTTTCGCATATGTGGCAATTTAAGAACTTTTTTACGTATACCAATTTTTTGAAATATCTGCAAATTTTTGTATCTTCAAGGAAAGCTTATTCTTTCACCTTTAGTATATAAGTAATGGTAATTTACCAGATAAAATTACTTAATGGGGAATACAGAAAAATATCTAACCACTTACCTTTGTGACTTCATCTGCAAAGAGACTAAAAAAGTAGTTCAGCTAAATCTGCTATAATAAATATTTATAATAATGCTAAATTATGCAATATCTATTAATATGACAAATTTTTGTAAAGCTATTTATTTGGATGAAAAATAAACACATTCAGAAATTTATGGCACTATATTATGATTAACAGAGGAAAAACACTTTTCAAAATTCAAAATAGTTTTTATTAATCCAATTTATCACATCTTATTTGAATTCATGAAAAACAATATTATATCCATGTATTCTTATGTATATAAGAACTCTTGATAAATTGGATCTCTGTCATTGCCTTTCACAGCACCTAAAATAAAAAAACACTCACAATTACTATTTGTGAATATAATTCATAATTAAATTTAAACAAATTACTATTAGAATGCAAATTAAAGGAAGCATTTAAAATATTTTAACGTTTAATACCTATAAACAGAGTAGCAATTATTTGATTTTTCGATTATAGTAAAATAAACATGGGGGATGCCTTTTAAAATTTTTTATGTCAGAAAATAAACTCAAACCACCAGCTGAACATATGAGCAATTTTATCAATCAGCCACTGGTAGGTAACCTGGATACTGAATCATCATATAAAGTTGCCAAGATAAAGAGAGAAACAAAATTATGATAATCACATCTTACCTATTCATAAAACTATTTTAAATTTAATGTGTAGGCAAGTCCAAAAAGAGTGAGAATGAATTTATTTTGCAACATAAAGTAAAGTCTTGCAGGAGCAAAAAAAAAAAACTTGTCTCATGAGATTGGCAAGTAAAAAATAATTAACTGCATCTGCTAACATTTATCTGACAACACATAAGTAATTGTTAGCTACGTGCAGAAAATAAAATCTGATCAGGGGCGTAGCTAGAGGGGGGAAAGGGGGGCATCTGGCCCCGGGTGCAGATCCAAGGGGCGCCAAACTGATGTTAGAACATTTTAGAATAAAATGTTTTCCATCCTTGGCAAGCAGTAGGGGATGCGAAATCTTCAGTTGTCCCTGAGCGCTGAAAACCCTAGCTATGACTCTGAATCTGATCATGTTAATGCAATTTTAAACTTTTGAATTTAACTGCAGAAATTTACCAAAGAAGTACTTGTAACAGTAGTAAATGAAGATGTGGCTAATCTTTACTGTATGGTACACCTTGGTTTCTGTCTGAAAAAAAAAAATCGCAAAGTGGTATTGGTTGTTTGTGAAATGTGGAAGCCCATTGTGTCAAATAAGTTTTTCAGTAACCCTAATGTTGATAATGTTGGCAAAAGTAGCCTTTGGGGGGGGGAATTTTTTTTGTCAATAAAAAGGAGTTATTTCTGCAAATATTGCCAACGTGCTGTGATAAATTTAGTTTTGGGCTACTTTTTTTAATAGTAAACCTTTTGTATGGTCCCAGGTTTTTGGTTCTTACCATTCTTTTCAATTGCTGTGTTTGGTTGCACGGAAGTGGTATGGTCTTGTATTTTGAACATGCTATTTATTATTTTGGTGTGGGTACCATCGTTTGAGTATGTCTGAGGTGACTAAGAGACGAAAAATTTAATTGAATTGCTTACCTGGAGGATGGTGGTGAGAAGCCTAAACATATGCATGTGAAAAAAAAGGTATGTTAAAAAAATGACGTTTCATTTATTTTTTTGTCTCTGTGTGTTAATTTTTGTTAGAAGATTTGTTGTTTAATGTTTTTATGTTACGAAATATGTATTTTTGGTAACTTATTCCTCTCTGTTTGTATATTTTTGGTTGTCTGTGTGTTAAGACAGTGGCAAATTTTTTCTGGTAACTATGATATTTTTAACTTTCTGATTTTCTTAAAGTGAAAATAGATCAATGTGTACATGGACAAAGTTAAGGCAGTGCACAATGCCCAGTTTGTGCAGTTCTCTGTTTTAATAGGTCGATGTGTACATGGACACAGAGTTTGTGTATGTCTGACTTCTTATTTTGGTTTTGTGTAGCGGCCACCTTGAAACTGGTGCCGATCCTCTCAGGTGACGATCTTGATATAAAAAAAAGAAACGATTCGCCAAGGGTTACAGTAGAGTAAATTTTTACCAAAGATGTTCTACCATAATCACCATTTCAGTGGTTTAAACACTAGTGGAGCAGTATGCAGAGATGAAGATTTGAGTTTTGTTTACAGAGCATGATGGTTTGTTTAGGCACTCCAGCCATTACAGTGAACAAAATTATAATAAACATAGCCACAATAATTGTCTATAAATATTGATGTATAACACTGCATTAACTAATATATTTCTTACGCTAGTATATACAGAATCCTTAATCGAAGGGAAAATCAGAAGACTGTGCATGCATTTTCCTTTAACTGAAACATGGATTTGACCATACAAATCTCAGTCTTACGGGACATGCCACACTATGCAGATAGACAGTAAAAAGTGCTTGTGTTGTTTTTATTTGTTAGAGGTATGAAATAAATATACTTCTAGATTTTAATTTTTTCTTTTCTTGTTTTACATTTGGATTACCTATCAAAAAGTAAGGAATTTTGATATTATTACAATATCGGAGTTAAAATAACAATTATTGGACGTGTTAAAGTAATGAAAATTTTAAATTAGGTTAAAAAGTAAACAAAATTTACTTTTAAATTACTTTAATTAATTTATTAAATTTTAATTTATTAAATTTACTTTTAAATTTTTAAATTAGGTTAAAAAATAACAATTATTGGACGTGTTAAAGTAATGAAAATTTTAAATTAGGTTAAAAAGTAACCCTTAATCTGGCATATTTTTGAATTAAACTCTATCGACATTAAAAACAACAAAACGTCCCTCTTTATTAAGGACTTTAATTAACTAATTTTAAATACGGAGCTATGAATGAATTTTTTCCCTTGCATGTTATAATAACTGAAACAAAATTACTCTGATACAGTCAAAATTCCTAAATGCAAGTACATAAAATTTACTTTAGCAATTTAAAGAGATGAGACACACTGAACACATGAATAAATTTCTATCAAAGAATAATTTATTAAATTTGGCCCGTTCCATAGTAAACTTTAACTATTAGCTTACATTATTACACCATGTTATCAGTTTGAAAAGCAAGTAATATGCCAGATCTTGGATGTAAAAGAAATGCACAAAATAATATACAGATTATTGAAAAATGATGTATACCAATGTTTATAGATATGATTAAATGTAACAGAAAATTTACTGTCACAACCACATTTTTAAGTGAAATGCATTATTTTAACATTTTACAATATTTAAGGTATGGCATTAAATGCAACATTATGTGCCTGGATATAAGTTAGTAAATTAAAAAAATAATAATAATAATCAAAGAATGAATGTCATAAAAAATTTCAAAAACAAGCAGAATTTAATTTAGAAGACCTTTAGACACTTATGATAAATAAATTTGAGAATTCTTAACCCAAAATTAAATTATAATTAACTAAAACCAGTTTGACTGACCTTCTACAAAATCCTTCAGCTGCAATTTTTTCTAGCTTGAAAACCAAATTCTTCTCTACATGGTAATAACATCTTAACCAGTTGAAATTCCTGCAGAAAGTTTGATCAGTAATAGAATTAATAGAATAGAAAAATTAACACAAAAGTATAGAACATCATTTAAACTTAACATTATTACAAATTTTGGTGCTTTCTGACTATCAGCAAAGCTGTGAAAATTGGCAAAATGGTTAGTTTATGGTTCATATCTACTGCTCTGTTCACAAGTAGTAATTCATATAAGCACTTTATAAGAAACAAGAAATTTTAGGATGCACACACACAAAAATATATACATTGGGTCAATATTCACATATTTTTCATCCAATGGAATACTATTCAGAAATAAAGATTAAATATAAAGCATGTAAATACATGTGTGTGGTATGCATATTCATAGTTTGCTATTATCATGTGCATACTCTTGCTGTTGTAGCATAAGTTGAAGCTGTGAGGGCAGATGATAAGAAAGTATCAGAATTTTTCATGTATAAGAAAAGATTGCCCTGACAATAGTATCTCAATTGTTTAGCACTGACATTTACATAGCGCATTAGAAATATATAGTAATATATGTATAATAAAAAGATAATTGCATATTATTAATTCATTTTTTTAAATGCCAAACTTTAACAATTCTTTCACATGAACATCTAAAATCCATTCTTAACTAAAGAATAAGTAAAAAAACCATGTAAATTTCTTATCAAGCCCATCATTTCCGAAATGTCTACTTCTGAAAGTTCCCAGCATTTCTCAATATATTATTAAATTACTAAACTAAGCATCAATGATCGTCATGTTCGCTAATGTGGCAACATCTTTCACACTTCTTTGTTACCACAAGTAACAAGTAGGCTTCAATAAATCTTTAACTGTTACATGCTACTTTTGTCTAAAATTTGTACAAATAATAAAATTAAATGAGCTCTTTATGATATGCTCAAAGAAATAATTTTGTATGAAAATTTGTATGTTATATATTGGCCTGATTAATGATTCAGGAAATAATTCGGGTTTTCAAAGTGCTTCCAATAATTCAAATTTCAGCTTATGTCAAAATAAAATCTATAACACAAAGATAAGCAAATTTCCTTATGAACAAATGGCCCACCAGCGGCCGAGCGGTAAAGTCGCTGAACACTGGTAGTTCGGTCCGAGGTTCGAATCCCGCGAACGGGCTGGCTGCATGGGTGTTTTAATGGTTTTCCCCATGTGTAACGTGTATACAAGCCAGTTTCCCTTAGAAAGTCCTCCACGAAAGGCATCCCTCCTCTTAGGCAGATAGCCCTAGTGTGCTTTGCCATAATTAAATACACCAACACCTTATGAACAATGCATTTTAACATTATTCAATCACTGGCAATCACACAGTACTGATTGCTTCAATAAACATTACTGTAACTGTGTTATTTAAAAGACTGTAATGTTTTAATTATTTCCTTAATTAAAACATTACAGTCTTTTCCTCCTTCTAACACCAAAAGAAAATCCAGATAAGAAATATAAAAATATCAGTAAAAATAAATTATATTACTGAATGACACTTTACATTAATTACACTTATGCATATATTATTTTATTATAAATTATTTCAAAATCAAAGAAGAGAAGGGGGAGAAACTTTAATATTGACATTTCTAAAATGATATAAACATTAATCATTTAGTACAGTTTGTTATTTCAGGCAAAAAGAATTCACTTTTCTGGATAGCATTTATATTTCCATCTCACTTTCAATGAAACATTAAGAGAAATGCATATAATTTAAACACCAGTTTATTTTATTTATCAGATAGGTTTTTTCGAGTTGACATAATCTATCAGTAAAATTCGGTAGTAATAATTCTGAATGTTAGGCAACTTGCAAGATTCAACAAAAATTATCAATACTTTTATTATAATGACAATACTACAGTAACATGAACATAAAATTAAACTGCATATAACTATAAAATAAGCCAGCATATAATAATGGTGCATTGGTTTCTAAAACAATGGGCTCGATGAAAAAATACATGTATTATTGTAACTATTCATATTCTTCAGCTTTCCTAATATTCTCATGTTCACTTTACATAACTAAAGTATCTAAAATACAATAAAAATGCAAACAATATTTATGAGAAAATGTTAAAAGCAATCATAAGCATTTGATTGAATGACCATATTTTGTCTTCCTGCAAGTCGAATCTTAAAATGATATGCACTTTGAAAAATGCTTAATCCTTTTATAAAATATTCAAAAAAGATTAAAAAAAGGTACTGTTCTGTTATCAGGACCGGGTTCAGAATTGTATTTATGTATACTTGTATATTTGTGTGTCTACATATACACATCTATGCACATACTTACGAACACAGGTTCATACATTTCCGATTCTGGTCCCAATAACAGAACAGTACCCCCAAAAAAACTTGAATTACAAACTAGATTAAGATAATGTTTCAACCATACATATTTTGGACAAAACAATGCAAACTCTTATTTTTATACAATTGTTCAAACTATTTAACATAAATTTATTGCTGCAATAAAATAATAAGCAATCTGATCACACATATTATTTTGAAACTGAATGCATAAACTAGACTAAAAAAAATTCAGTCATAAACATTTGGATAGCAGGGCAAATTAGATATTTGAAAAGACAGCCAGCCATTGAGATACACGTAATTCACGACAGAATGGTAACAATTCATAAAGCTGTGAAACACTTAACTGTCAAAATGACATAAATAACATAAATTCGAAAAGCAAAAAAAGTAAACATACAAGTATTGCAACTGAACTTACCTTTCATGCAACGAAAATTATCCATACAAGTTAACCTCATGGCGCAGCCATTTTGGATTTCGTTTCAAATCAGACAGATGTTTACGGATTTGCGGAAGAATACGAGGAACTAGTAGTTTGCCGGATACAATGTGCAATGACGCGAAAGAATATAGTTCTGTAAAACTTCCTACATTATTCCGTAATAAACAGTACTATTTCTAATTTTTTCTTTATCTAATTAATTAATTAATAGGGAAATAGTTAAATAATGCCGAGTTCATTTTTAATGAAATGTAAAATTTTGCATGTATGGGACGACCACCTTCCATCCAATATTTCTGAGAATATAAACAAATTTTGGAATCTGAGAGTATCAGTAAATAAATATATAGAATATCGCCTCTCAAACGACCACTTCTGAAAGTGACCAATAGTTCTGAGATTATAAATAAATATTAATATTAAGCATTATTTCTATAAGACGACCATCTCTATATAAGACCAAAGTTTCTAGAATCTTGGATAGTCATCAGAGATGTATCTTTACTGCGAAATTATCGCACGACTGTAATTCAATATCAATATACTTTTATTATAATGACAATACTACAGTAACATGAACATAAAATTAAACTGCATATAACTATAAAATAAGCCAGCATATAATAATGGTGCATTGGTTTCTAAAACAATATGCTCGAATATCAATAACAGATCGCGCGATTGAAAAACATTTTCTGTCCTGTAATTAGAGGAAAAAATTTTCCTTATGAGGTATTTCTCCCGCTTTCCTAGCGTGCCTTCGTGGTGTAATAGTTCTGCACGCTGGGCCGGTATTTTAGAGGTCCGTGGTTCGATTCACGGCGAAGGCGGTTGCTAATTTTTCATCTCTACGGCTTCCCAAAAAAATCCTAATGTCTCTACAGTGGCGCCCGAACTAAAAAGGTGTTGGATGAGGTATATCCACACCCAGGATTTAGTGATTGGATCCCCTTAAAAAAAAAGTCGGCCTTTAAAAAGAGAAGTAATATAAGGTATTTCTCCCGCTTTCCTAGCGTGTCTTCGGCCCACCAGCGGCCGAGCGGTAAAGTCGCTGAACCCTGGTAGTGCGATCCGAGGTTCGAATCCCGCGAACGGGCTGGCTGCATGGGTGTTTTCGTGGTTTTCCCCACGTGTAACGTGTATACGAGCCAGTTTCCTTTAGAAAGTCCTCCACGAAGACATCCCTCCCCTTAGGCAGACAGCCCTAGTGTGCTTTGCCATTATTAAATACACCACCACCACACCTAGCGTGTCTTCGTGGTGTAGTGGTTCTGCACACTGGGCCGGTATTCCAGAGGTCCGTCCTTCGATTCCCGGCGAAGGCAGTTGCTAATTTTTCATGTTTCCTGCTTCCCAAAAAAATACCTAATGTCTCTATATCCAAATTTAAAAAAAAAAAAAAAAAAAAAAAAAAAATTCGTTTCCTTAATTAAATATATCTATATCTAATTTTACCTATATTTGTAGTAGGGTTTGTAATCTGTAAGTAATTATACATGTAATTTACACATTTTTTATAAAAAAAATATATGTTATTTAGAATTTTGCAAATATTCTAGAAAATGCTAATCCATTGAAAAAAATCTTTTCCATGACTAAATAAATTTTTAAAAACGTCAGAAAAAATAGCAGTTAAAATTAATAACAAAATAACAAGAATAAATCATCAATCATATCAATATTTTTAATGTACAGCATTTAGAAACAACTTAGTAAAATACATATGAAAAATAAAATAATGTGCAAGTTTCAGATGTGCAATGTCAAAAAATTAAAACTGGTAAATTTGAGAACAAATATCCTAAAAATGTTTGACAACGAAAGTCCTCCGGACAATGCAGAATGAATGTCCTCAGGATGTGAAATTGGTGAACTCCTCAGGACAATGCAGAATGAATGTCCTCAGGATGTGAAATTGGTGAACTCCTCAGGACATCTGAGAATCAACATCTTCAGGACATCCTGTCATATCCCGGGACATAGCGACTTAAATAAGACATCCTCAGGATGTTAAATTACGATCTCCTCAGGACATCTGAGAATCAACATCCTTAGGACATCCTAAGTATGTCCCGGGATATTGCGACTTAAATAGGACATCCTGAGGATGTTTTGTGCTATGGGGGACTTCATTAAGTACAAGTTCCTGAGGAAAGAAGTTTCTGTGGATTACAGGAGGATTTGGATGGTTGGAAACACAAAAGAAAGTAACCAGTAAAAATCGATAATGAAATACAAGTGGTCGATATTCATCAGTCGCTGGTAGCCACCTGTGAGCGAAATCGCTAGCTATGTTATCAACAAGTAGTACTTTCGAAGAAATGTTCTTAATTATATGGCTTGTTTGGTAAAAATAAGGAATTTATCCTTATTCTGAATAATTGTGATATCTTCGTTTATAGTAGAAGTATTTCCAACTACTGAAAGGGCATTAACAAATTGAGTGAAAATCGACCACTCAGTTGTTCGTTCCGCTTGTTGTCGTCTCTAATCCATGGGTTCTATTTGGCAGAGCTATTTCGGCTTCTATATTGGATTCAAATCATAACTTCAATTAAGTCTTAATGATTTTTTATTTACACACATCTTTATTACAGTATTTACATGGTAGTTGATAATTACTTTAAGACAGTACATTTCAGTTGGTTTTCTAAGTCAGAAGTTTGTCTTTACGTTCCTCAGAGTGGTTCGAATCTAGTCTCCTTCCCATATCTCAAAAAGGGGAAAAGAAAGCCGACATCTAGAGGCAAGAATGGGCCACTTGGCCATGTAGCTGCTGTATTTGTTGCCTTTCAGGACGTTTACTGGATAAAGCTGATAACATGATTTTTTTCCTAAAATCTAAGAATATTGCCTTCTAAGGAAGTAGTTTTTAATTAAGTTAAACTGAGGCAGTAATAAAAAGAGTTCGCGGATTCAGCCTGCAGATGATACCAGGGATTTACCATCTGGTGATAAATGTACTTTTCCGTGATGCTACTGATGGAGTGAAGCATCCTACAGAAGCTCTTCAAACTTTCCAAAATATCTTCATGCAGTTATAATTTAGAAGACTTTATATACTAATGCAAAGACATTATTGTAACAGTTAAGTAACAGTCTCGCGTTCCAAAAGGTATTTTATAGTATTGTTGACTTTGTGATCTATATTTCGATATTTTGAACTCCCTCTCCGTTCAGTGAAAAACACTGCAAGAAGACAATTTTGTATCTTGTGCCAAAACAATTAATTAACCATCCGCTCAGCATAATTCACTGTGCCTTTGTTTTCAATAATATGTTTCATAATTTATTGAAGTGCGCACATTGCATTGTGGAATAAATCTTTCGATGGAATTTTTGTTGCAAATCCTGGTAAATGCTTTGCTCTAGTAATTGAAAGTAATGGACATTGCGAAATGTAATGTTTAGAATCTGCTAAATATGCTGGTGTTCCGCATCCACATCGTATATTTCTTCGTAAGAATCGCGGGAAATAAGATGCAAACTTTCCGTGATTTGTTGATAATTGTTCTAGCAGGAAATTTGTTTTTATTCTTTTTAGGAATATTTGTGAGAAGTATTCGTGAGTTAATCTTCCTGCATCTGCCTCATCCCATCTTCTTTGCCATTTTATTACAACTTCTTTAGAAATTTTATTTTTGACTGTGTGTCTTGAAAGAGGAAGATGGATACCAATCATATCTTTCAATGTGGCTTCCTTAGCCGGCTGTATCAGCAGCTTCATTCCCTATTACACACGTATGTTCCCGTATCCTGTTTAGGCTAAACGGACGAATTCTTCATTTCCATATTTATTGTTTCTTGAAGAGCTTGAATAGGTAAAGATGTTTTCTTCGTAGAACGTAACGCCTTTGAAATGCTTTGACTATTTGTATAAATGCTCGCATATTGTAACTTATTAATTCTGAGAAAAGTATTTAGCCACAAAAGGCTTCTTTCAAAGCTATTGCTTCGGCTTTGTAAACTGTGCTTGAATCATTTAGTTTAAACATTTTACATATTATGAATTTAAGCTTCCTAAGCCATAAATGCAACTTTATCTTGGATATTTAATTCATCTGTAAAAATTTGTGTTCCCTTTTCTTTGGAAACATTCATATGTCATATGATTGGTGCGGAGTGAGCGAGGTGTTTGCTCAATTTTCGGAATTCTACTATAGAACGTGGTGTATTTAATTTATCTACATCACAGTCCTCATGAAAGTGACGGAATAACTTTATTTTGTGCTGAAAAATTGGATTATTTATGAAAATTCACCAAAACTCGAGTTCCTTTGTAGTTGGTCTAACGCTATGATGTGCTTGTGTTAATGGGCATGAGAAGTTATTTGTAGTTGGTCTAGCGTTATGATGTGCTTGTGTTAATGGGCATAAGAAGATGTAGTGCTCTGGAGATCGTCTTTCGCCGCAAACACAGTTATCTGAGGAAGAAATATCTCTCTCTCTTAGTAATAAGAGGGAAAGAGTCCATATCCACATATCAATTGAGTTAAACAGTGGTTATTAAAACATCTTTTCCTGTTTATTATGTTGATTAGTTCATTGTTCTCCTGCCTTTGGGAACATAGCTCCATTTGTTCTGCAAGATTTGATTTATTTCGTGTCCTACATTTTAGGTATGGCTTAGGCCATTTTAAATTCATATCTTCGGTATCAGTAGTAATTGAATCTTTAGCAAGGAAGCCGGAGTTTCCTTCATTATCTCCATATACTTTCACCTAACCAAGCGAACTTTTAATTCGGCTATTTTCTTGGAAGAGATGAAAGATTTCTTGCATTTTTGAAGAAGAATGCTGAAGTTCGCTAATGCATGTATGGAGAAAGAGAACCTGATTGAATTGTGAGCTGACTGCATTTATTATTAATTGCAATTTCTACTGACGTATTAATTGCTAAACGTTCCGCTTGAAAAACTGTAATTTCTGGGCACAGGCGTCCTTTCCTGCGTATCAGATACTGATAACGTAGTCTAAGACTACACATCCAATATAATAAGCTGGTTCAGTTATTTTACAGGCGCGTATTTAAAACATAGGTTAGCGAGACCTTTAAAGTCGAAATATCAGTTGGAACAGAGTTGGCGTGGAATACAAACAGCGAGACACGGCTGCCAGAAAATTTCTCTTAAGATTCAAATCCCTCAGCGTAAATTCACCTCAAAGCTAATTTGCATTCTGATGAGGAATGCGGTAAGGAGAAGATACTTTTAAGATCAAAATTATAATTCTTGGTTTATTAACGTAGGATTCTCTATGCGTTTATTGATGAAAATAATTGTAAAATATTGTCCTATATGCAGTTTGATATAAGCAAACAAACCGCATAATTACACATAGGAAGAAAGGAGATAAAATCTCCCACTTGGTTGTATTTATATTCACGCATTCTTTTTTCTCTAAATAAAGCAATGCCGTTACTGAACTGCACTGAACTATGCATACAGGAAGAAACTCTGGTAGGTAACAACGAATGAAAGATAAACCTGACAATATATAATTTGAAACTAGGTAAGAATCAACCCTTAGTTTGGTATATTTTGCTTCTGAAGAGAAAGGACTTGTGTCTTTCTCTTCAGAAGACACAAGCGGACTTTAATCCTCTCATGGTCAATAGAGTCTGATGAATAAATTAATGATTAACAAGAATTTATTCCAAATAATAGTCTTCGAATGTTTTTATAATAAATCTGAAAGGAATTTTTCCATTCAAGTCTGCGCTCCTTCGTACTGTAAATAGTTGTACGTGAGTTAGCAAGCGCAACGTTCGGAATATGAATCCCGGTGAGAGTATAACTCAGGTTTCATGTTTTCTTTTTGCTTCGAAAAGCTTAACATAGCCTAAAAACTATCTGTTTTTAGCGACAACTGCACATCTGTTCTAGTGTGTCTATAAAATACACTATTGTGCAAAATAAAAAGAATTTGCAAATTTGCAAATTTTTACGAAACATATTAATTATGCCGCCGAAGTATTATGCAAATATTCGGAGTCGAATACGCGAGAGTACATATACGTATTTGAGGATCTGTTATTGTAGAGGCGATATAAGTGGTTTTTGGCCATTTATGTGTTCTTCTCTTTCATGACATCCCCCGTATTTCTCCGGAGTTAGGTAAATTTTGAAGGTATTAGGTAAAATGAGTAGCCACTATCGTATGGATCACGGAATGAGATGGAGAATTGTCGGCAGAGTGGAGATAGGCCAGTCAAAAACGCAAGTGGTTACGGAGCTCATTGTAAAGATCAATGTCGTCTGCAATGTTTGGGACACTTTGGGGATTTTCAGAACACTGGGTCCATATCGAGAAGACCTGGACAAGGTCGACAAAAATTCATGTCAACGGATCTTTATTTGACACTTTCAGCACGGAGACCCAGGACTGCTTCAGCTTCATAACTCTCCCGGGACTTGTATGCAGCCACTAGAGCCCATGTTCACGGTCTAATATTGCTCTAAAGCCTTATGAGATAAAGCTGTATGCCAGATGAGACACCATACGTCTAGAACCAGACTTCAATGGAGCGTCGTGGGTTTTACAGATAAGTCGAGATTCAACCTAGACACTGATTCTCGGTGGACCTGTAACTGGATTCTCGGCGGACCTGTAACGCTGTGATGTAATTGTATTAATGGGCATGAGAGCCTGGAACACGATACCATCCCTCCCTCATCAGGGTAAAGGATCACTGCTGTGTTGGAAGTGTAATGGCTTGGGCAAGCATTATGTTGGACGACCGGTGTTAACAAAGGCTCCCTGACTGCAGTGAAATATAGGGAGGAGATTTTATAGCCATGTAGTCGAAATTTCAGGAGCTCAGTTCATCCTGGGTTCCTGTTAATGAACAATAATGTTCGTCTACATAACGTTCATCTAGTCGACGATTGCCTGGAATGTGAGGAGATTCGCCGCATGGATTGGCCAGCCAGATCTTCTGATCTTGAGTGACCTATACAGCATACCTGGATCGCTTTTGAGAGGGCAACTTCATCTAGCCATTCCCCTCCGATAACCACCCCTGAACTGCCTTCCTGCACGAGTGGGATCGACTGCCACAGGGACTCCTCAGCTGCTTTTGTCCAGCATATCGTCTTGTTGTTCGACCTGTCTAGCTGTGAGAGGGAGCCATACCCCATATTATACTCATTTAGTTCGATATCACGAGATGGATTTTGGACATCAGTATTCTCTGAGATTTACTAATAATCATGCATATATAAAATGACTTGTGTATCTCTTTCTCTGTTAAAAATGTATACTCATATTAAATTTCATTAAAATATGTACATTAGGTTTTAGAAATTCGATATAATGTGCTAATTTTGTAATTTTATAGTTGAGTGTGCAACTGTCGTTTTTGCTATCACAAGATCATTAATTCTTGAGATTATATACGAGCTTTGAAAGTTTTGAAATAGTGCTGTTCGAAAATTTTCATTATGAAAAATCTAAATACTAACTTGTTTTCGCAATATGTCATTTCAAAATATTAAGAGAAATTTTTCGAATTTCAGCTTATCTACCAAATTATTTGTGTTTCATTAGTAAGATTGAATTTTTAGTTTAAGATTTTTTTCCAGTACATTTAATGCTCTATTTAAAATAAGGATATGAAAGAGATTCAATATGTGCTTTAACAGTTCTAAATAATTATAATTGTAACTATTCGCATCGATTGTTTTCTTTTCTGGAACAGAAGTTGTTCCCACAAATAATGCCAGTTTAAGAAATAAATAAAATAAGATAGACACAAAACGTGATAATTTTGATTTCTGACAAATGCAGTAAAAATATAGGAAATTTCAATTTTATCGGTGTTGCATCATAAATTATAATACGACGTTTAGCTTAAGAGAGCTTCTCCTGACGCATGCGCCGTTCGCGTTTATCCGCACGGTGATGATGATGACGAAACTGTTTATTACGCATGTATGTATATGTATACCCTTCTTACTTCTTCGCCTTTTTTCTCTGCTGTACGCAACTATGTTTAAGTTAATCTCTGTCATTAAAAATGTTCATTGATATTACAATCTATTTAGGCTCATTTATTTCTTCAATGGTTATGGGCCCAGGAACGTTTCAACTGTGCCTAATTAGCAAAATACTTATTTTAAAATGAACATTTTGAAGTTTTCGAGCATTGAACTCTTAAGCCTAATTCAGTGCAAGAACTGTTACGTCTAATCAACGGTAAGAACTGATCAGCGTTCAGTTAAGCCTATTTTTATAGCGCTCAATCTTGTTTTTTTGGCTGTGAGAGACTGTATTACATTATGTCGCATTTGACTACTATAGAAAAGCTCGGAAAAGATAATTTTGACAGTTGGAAATTACAAATAGAAGCAGTATTGATTAAAAACGACCATTGGGATTATGTAACTGGTAAAGTGCTAAAACCTGCTGAAGGAACCGAAGACGAAAAGAAATGGCTCCAAGCTGATCAAAAAGCTCGCGCAGATATAATTCTTGCAATTAATCCTAGTGAACTGTGTCATATAAAGCATTGTGTGACATCAAATGCTGTGTGGAATAAACTCAAAGCCGTATATGAATCGAAAGGACCTGCGAAGAAGGCTACATTATTAAAACAGCTTTTATTTAGAAAAATGGTGGAAAGCGAAACGATGTCTGAACATTTGAATAATTTTTTCGAAATAGTTGATAAGCTTAAACAAATGGAAATTGACATAGCTGATGATTTATTATCGATTCTTCTGCACTATAGTATTCCAGAAAATTTTGAAAATTTTAGATGCGCCATCGAATCAAGAGATCAGTTACCTAGTCCCGAATCTTTGAAAATCAAAATGTTAGAAGAATGGGAAGCAAGAAAAGGGAAATCGTCTCAAGATTCACAGAATGCATACTATACTGATTATAAAAGAAGAAATCAAGAACAGAAGAAAAATGAAAAATGGAAGGTAAATTCAAACAAAACTTTTCCTGCTGAAAGAACTTTTCGAAACTTGAAGTGTAATTACTGCTCGAAACTTGGGCACAAGGCATCTGAATGCAGAAAGAAAATAGCTGATAGAAAATATGCGCAATCAAATAAGGGAAATCAAGGTTCTATGATGGCTTCTAATTATGAAGAGCAGATTAGTTTAGCAGTAAACAATGCTTATCAGAAGACCTCCTCATGGTGCTTAGATAGTGGTTGTACATCTCACATGTGCAATGACAGAAGGTTATTTTCAGAATTTCACCCTCGAACGAATTCAACCATAAAGTTAGCAGTTAACAAAACAGCAAAAATTACAGGAATTGGAACTGTCCTTATAACAGTACCTAACGGAAATAAGACAATTAAACTTACGCTCAAAAATGTGTTATGTGTTCCGGAATTAAAATGTAATTTGCTGTCAACATCTAAAGCTACTGCAAATAATCGTTCAGTGATTTTTACAGAACGACATGCTAGAATAATAGAACCAAATGGATCTATACTAGTGCAGGCTATTCGTCATGGTGATCTTTATTATATACATCCAAGCACTGAAACAGCTGCAATAGCACAGGTAATTGATTTTGTAAAGTGACATCTTAAATTAGGTCATTTAAATGAGTCTGATTTGAAAAGACTTAAGTCTGATAACATGGTTAGAAATTTAAATTTTAATAACACTGAATCTCTAAAAGACTGCAAAGTCTGTATCCGAGGTAAACAAACTGTGCAACCTTTTCAAAAAGAATCAAAATTTCAAAGTAATGAATTACTGAACTTGATTCACTCAGATTTGTCTGGACCTATGAGAGTCCCATCCCATGCTGGTTCGCGTTATTTTGTTACTTTCATAGACGACAAATCGCGTTATGTCGAAGTCAGTTTTCTTAAAACTAAAGATGAAGTGAAAAAGGCATTCATTAAATACAAAGCTGCGGTCGAAAATCGTCTAGGAAAGAAAATAAAAATCCTTCGGACTGATAACGGTCTCGAATATCGCGGAGAAGAATTTAATAAATATATTCAAGAATGCGGGATTAAACGAGAATTCTCTGCACCAATGACTCCTCAACAGAATTCGAGAGCTGAACGCATGAACCGCACTTTAACTGAAATGGCCAGATGTTTGTTACTACAAAGTAATCTTCCCCAATCCTTTTGGGCTGAAGCCTTGAACTGTGCTGTTTATATTCGTAATCGTTGCCCAAATCGAAGCCTGGGAGTAAACAAAACACCTTATGAATTATTTTTTGGCATTAAGCCAACTGTATCTCACTTCAAAGTATTCGGACAAAAATGTTTTGTACTTAATAAAAGGTCTAAAGGGAGATTCGATCCTCGATCAGAAGAACATATATTTGTAGGATACTCAAATGAATCGAAAGCATACAGGCTGTGGAATAAAAATTCCAGAAAAATCTTTATAAGCCGAGATGTTAGATTCATTGATGAATTTGAAAACTGTACTAATTATAATAAAGATTTAGAAGTTTTCTTTCTCGAAAATATTCCTGATAAAAAGAAGGAAGAACCTCTGAATGTAAATCAAATATCGGCTGATGAAATAACAGAAGACCCCTCAAATATGGCAGAAGCATCTGCTGAATCATCTGATAATGAAGATTCTGATTCCGAAGCACTACCTGAAATCCATATTAAAAGGGGGCCAGGTCGTTTTTGTCCAAGACTGGGAAGCCAGGAAGACCAAAAAAGGAGTACTACAATATAAACATAGAAAAGGAAGAAGCACAAATTGCTGAAGAAGATACAAATCCGACATTAGAAGAAGCATTAAATGGAAGTTATGCTGAAGAATGGCATAAGGCTATGCAAAGTGAGTATGAAGCACTTGTTAAAAATGGTGCATGGAAATTAGTAAAGCGACCACAGAACAAAAAGGTAATAGGATCTCGCTGGGTTCTTAGAACGAAATATAATGCAGATTCAACAGTTCAAAAGAGAAAAGCTCGATTGATTGCTAGAGGATTTGCACAGGAACCTGGAATTTATTTTAATGAAACCTTTGCTCCAGTAGCCAGAGCAAGTTCTATAAGAACTGTGATTGCATACAGTGCTGAACAAGACCTTATGTTATATCAACTAGATTTTGTTATGGTTTATGTTAACGGAGATTTAAAAGAAGAAATTTTCATGGAACAAGCTAAAGGTTTTGAAGACCAAAATAATCCTGATTATGTTTATGCTTTGCAAAAGTCTCTTTATGGTTTGAAACAAAGTGGACGACAGTGGTATGAAAAATTAGACAAAAAACTTAAAAACTTTGGATTACAACCATTACAATCAGATAAGTGTGTATACAGGATGAAAACATCTCAAGGTGAGTTAATTCTAATTTTATATGTTGATGACTTAATAATAGCAACAAATAGCTGTGATTTATACGCTGAACTTAAAGGTTATCTTTCTAAAGAATTTCATGTTAAAGATTTAGGCAAACTTCATTATTGTCTTAGAATAGAATTTAATCAAGATGTAAATAATAATTCTATTAGTTTATCTCAGCAGAAATATGTTGATAATATTCTACGAAGGTTTAATATGCAAGATGCAAAACCAGTAGCAACTCCTTTAGATCCTAGTGTAAAATTAAGTAAAGAAATGTGTCCTTCTGAAACTGAAAAGGAAGAAATGAACAATGTACCTTATCGCCGTCTAATTGGTTCGCTTATGTATCTTTCTGTGTTTACTAGGCCGGATATTACATATGCCGTCAGTCACCTGAGCCAATTTAATAACAATCCTGGAAAATTACACTGGTTGGCTGCAAAGCGCGTTCTTCGATACTTAAAAGGAACTAAAAATTATTGTTTAAAATTTCGAAAGACTGGCAAAGCACTTATTGGATATACCGATGCCGACTGGGCGTCTGATGTTAATACTAGAAAATCGTATACAGGTTACCTATTCAAGTTTGCTGCAAATCCAATAACATGGGAATCACGAAAGCAACAAACTGTTGCATTATCAAGTACTGAAGCAGAGTACATAAGTCTTTCAGAAAGTGCCAAAGAAGCAGTTTATTTACGTCGTTTCCTTAAAGAATTAAATTTTACTGCTGATTATCCAACCATTATATATTGTGATAATCAAGGTGCACAGAAGCTTATGAAAAATGCTGTTTATCACTCACGCACTAAACACATAGATATTAGACATCATTTCATTCGTGAAATTTATGAAAGAAATGAAATAGACGTTAAATATTTGCCAACAGAGAAAATGCCTGCTGAAGTACTGACAAAAACATTGACTGCTTCGAAACATTCTAAGTGCTGTAAATTAATTGGAATAACTGTAAATGATTAATGTTTATTTTTTTTTTTTAGCCGCCAAACGTCGAAAGGGGGTTGTTGTATCATAAATTATAATACGACGTTTAGCTTAAGAGGGCTTCTCCTGACGCATGCGCCGTTCGCGTTTATCCGCGCGGTGATGATGATGACGTAAGTGTTTATTACGCATGTATGTATATGTATACCCTTCTTACTTCTTCGCCTTTTTTCTCTGCTGTACGCAACTATGTTTAAGTTAATCTCTGTCATTAAAAATGTTCATTGATATTACAATCTATTTAGGCTCATTTATTTCTTCAATCGGGCTCAATGAAAATTAAATATTAATCATAAAATTGTTTTTCGTAGCTGAAATATTAACAAGAAAGGGTTGACATGGTTAATGTTTCGGAATGTAAATTTATAAAAGGCATTTTGCATCTAGGGAAATATTGATGCACAAGAATGATTTTCAAATTTTGTTTTGGATAAACGTTAAAAGTATTAAATTTTCTGTTTAACAAATTCATTTTTTAAAAAATTTCAAAACATATACCTTGGAAGTTGTATCTCAAGTCATACAATTTTGATAATGCTTTCAGGGTCACTTTCAGACATTCTATAAATAGAAAAGAAAATATAAAGATAAGGAAAAAATAATTTATTAATTAGAACTTTGTAAGTAGTATGTTTAAAAATTTAACATTTTTATATTTTTGTTGAAACTGTCACGTGACCAGAATTGTCGAAATCTGAAATCTTATTATATTTCCTTCAGGTTTTAAATAGGAACCAAAAATCTGCGGATAACTGTTCAAAACATAAAATCGTGCAATCTTTTTTAAACATTGCACAAACACAATCCAAAGAATGAAACGGGAATATTGATTAATTAAAGAATCGCTTTCGTACTTTCACAGTAGAGCTTTCTTCGACTGCAGCGAAATGATAGGTAGCCGTTTCTTGAACTCCATTTTACTTTGCATTTCTATACTTATAAATCTGTATTTGTATTTCACATGAAGTGAAATTTCTCATGCGACTATTTTAATTAGACGACCACTTCTTAGAAAGACCAATGTTTCTGAGATCATAAATAAACGTCGGTTTTGAAGATAACCGATTGTCATGTTATTTCGCTGCTGTGACCACTTATACAGAACATCAAAATCATTGGAAAATGCTGATGGTCTTCTCAGGAAAGTATTACTGTATACCTGCATATAAGTGAAATCTCTTTTAGAACGACTATCGGATGTTGCAGACTGTCGAATGATGTTCTGTTGATATTATCTTAGAGAATATGACAATCTCTGATATTCAGTATCGTTATTAAATTGTGATCTTAAAATTACTGACCACTTTCAGAGGTGGTCATCTTAAAGGAAGAGGCTACCCTGACGGATTATGTTGTATTCTATATCTAGAGAATAGATGTCTATGTATATATTTTACATGTATTAAAACATGTCGCCGTGATCGCCTTTCTAAAACGATTACATCTGAATACGGCAAATATTTCTGAGAACAAAATTCAATAACGATATTGAATATCATTTATACACAGATTCTTGAAGATGATACAAGTTATTAAAATCTTATGACTGTGAGTGCTCGTCTAAGGAAGGTCATCTAGCATATATATAACTGTTAGTAAATTTACGTATTTTTGCATAATGAAACTCAAAAGAATAAAAAAAACGAACGTGCGCCAAGATATATATTGGTGAGAGAAAGCGAAGGTCGGGCGGCATTTGATTCTTACCTTAGCTACTTACACCTGGGCCAAAAGTCTAATTCAGTTAGTGATTTCTCTTTCAGGTACTGTGTCAAAATATGTTCCTGTTTCTTTTTTTATTGCCTGAATAGGTAACGCTGATGACATTTAGGAGTGATGATGATTCTATGTAAGTTATTCTTTTTCAATACTTCAATTTTTAATGTTTGTGAAGATTGCTACTTTAATTGGTGTTTTACTTAAGATAAGCAGATTTCTCATACTTGTTAAATAAAGATTTCCTAGCTATTTTGACTTATGATTCTTTGATTAAAACTGCGCTAAATAGAGGAAGTGCACTTAATACGCCTTACTTGCTAATGCACAATTCAACAATAACGAAACGAACGAACGTTATATATCAGTATATAACGAAACATAACGAAACTTTGATTATACCAACAAATTTTGCAATTATTAGAGTAACCTTAGAAAACCTGATTGCGAATGATATTCCATATCGATAATTATTATGGTCTTAGAAACAGTGGTCACTTTGAGAAATAGTCACCATGTTTTATTACATATATAAACACAGTAGTTGTAAAAATATGAATATGAAAATATGGCAAAATGTATATCATTTTTAACTTCGAACATTCATTCAAATTATAAAATGCTCTCATAATTTTCTTAGTTTCTAGAATACCTTTAAAATGTTACAAATATCTTCTAGATTTATTTCTGTATGCAATTTACTTTAATTATCAGAGCAAATTATTTTACGCGGTCTCCAATAAATAGGATAAGCTTTAGAAAACGATATTTTATATATTAAACGACGAAATAAAGTAAGATGAACTTGATGTTTTTTAATAATTTTGGTAATACATTTTACAGTAAATTACTAAAATGTGCTTTCAAAACCCAAGCTGCAAGTTATATATTGATTAAAAAAGTATATTTCTATGAAATTTATGGATTAATTGAAACAATTGTACTTCTAAAAAACATTTTGGGAGAAAGCTAATTTTTTTTTATGATTTGACTGATTGGAAGAGTTATCATCTTAAAATAGATCCGTTAGAAAACGTTTGCTTTAAATTATCAATAAAACCGGTGAATGTAAAAAGCGTGAGTTTTGCTAAAGTACCTGATAAAGGAAAAAATAAAAATAAAAATTTTATGTTCTTCTCTTAAACGGATTTTACGCTTATAAATAATAAAACAGGACTGATAATTTTTTACTTACTTTCTTACTAGGTATTTAAATACTGTCTGCATAACATTCGAGAGTTTTTGATACACACTTATAAATAAAGAGGAGCATTGTTAGAATTTATATGCTCTATATTTTACCTTAAGCAGCAATGGGTTACTTATACGATAAACTAGCTGACGTTTGCGTAGAATTTATTGTGATAATTTCGGTACTGAACATGTGTTTTTCGACCAAATTTGAATCAGTTTCAGAAATTGAATCCAGACCATCTTTCAAGCATGAAGTTGATGATTTTGAGTTATGGTTAAAAGAAAAGATTAAAAACGGTGATATTCTTTCTGATGACAGCGTCTTTCAAAGGGGCGATCAAAGCTCAGTCGAGGAACAGAACTACGAAGATTACCATGAGCTATCATCGTCCGAAGAAGTTACAGATGATGAAATGTTAGACACTTTAGATTTCAGAAAGCTGTTGATTGAAACAAAAGATGATTCTTTGGACAAAGTATTTCCATACGAGAAGAAGCCTTCTACAAGTCATGAAAACTTACTTCACGAGAATCACTCACAGGACAGTAAAGTAAAAACACCATTCCACGAATTGCTAGAACAACTAGCCTCTGAGAAGGAGTCTCCACATGAGCATACTTCTGAACGATCTCGTATATTGCAGCATATTAATAAGAGGTATCCAGTCGAGGAAATTCTTTATATACGTCGGTCAGATTCTGAACTGAGTGATTCTGTTCCTGATGTCATCAATGCATTGATGCCTCATGAAACAGCAAGGCAAGAAGAAAGCGAATCCCGCTATGAAGAGAAAAGCCAGAGTTATTCTGCGCATGAAGATGGTTTGAGAAAAACTGGAGGTGATGTGTTTTTAAAGGACACCTGTTCAATTTACAACCATTCCTTTAGTGATCAACAGATTTGTCCATCCAGATTACAATACGAAATTGAACCTCATTTTACCAAAGATTATCTCGACTCCTTAAGAAGGGCATTAGAAAAGAAACACGTGAAACTTCATCCAGAAGATAGTATGTGTAACTATTATAAACATTTGGGTCCAGACCGTGGTGTGGAGGAAAGAGCACTGTGTCCATTCAATTGGACACTAACAGACAGGAATTCTGCCAGAATACCAGAATATTTGCTAACTGCGAAATGTTCGTGTCAGATATCCAGGAAGATAAAGAACAAAACTGCAAAATGTGTGGAAGTCAAAGCCAAAGTACCTGTATTGTGGAGGACTGATTGCAAAGATGGAGCACATATTTATCGAGAAGGATGGGAAGAAATAGTTGTAGCATGTGCGCCACTTGGCCGTTTTGTTGTCTTCAATAAGAAGGCAGATACTGTCGAAATTAATTCTAATGAATAATGCAAAATATATTTTGGACATTAATTATATCACGTTTACCAACAAGCGTTGTAAGTCACATTATTTTCTTATCAAGTGAATGTGAACTAATATGCTCTAAAATATATTAGTTTTAGGCAACGTTAATGAATATTATCATCAAAAATTAAACTAGTTTATCTTCTGTTTGTCAAATTAAATGCATGAAGAGAAAGATTTGTTTGTTCGGACGTAAGTATATTCATCATATTAGTAAACAGCAAACTATATTTAAATATCTGAAGTGTTTTATAGTTACACAAATACAATTTATTTTGTTTTTCCATACATAAGTTGAGATTCCAAATAGCATTATAATCCGAAGAGCATACTCATTATGTATTTCATTCTACATTCTTAGCTTTTGAAACACAATAAGATGTTTTAAATATTTTAAATTTACATTACAATATGCCCTCTTTAAATTTTGGAAACATTAACAAAGGAATGATACATTTAATTTATTTCGAATTTTTATTATCAGAATAATTAACTATATTAAGCTATAACATTTAGAAAATGTATTTATGACTTTATTTGTTACACGTTATGAATGTAAATATTTATCTATTCTGATATATTCGATTGGTTTGTGTACATTGTATTATTATTGCATTTTATTTTATGTTTTAATTTGTCTGTTTTAAATAACACATTTTACTGCACCTACAGCCTTAAGATTTTAATATTCTCATTACGTTTTTTCTTCATTTGAAATTAATCTACTTAAAACCTTCAGCTTGATGAATGCATAAATGTCTTCAGAACAAAATACAACAATTATTGAACAGGAGATATTGCTAAAATTTTCCACTGATTGATTCATATTTTTACAGTGAGAGTAATGAAATAACATATTTCTAAGTAAGAGCCAAATTTTAGATCCTCGAATGCATAAAAGATTCTCTACTAAATGAAAAATTAAATGTAGTATGGATTTCTCATGACTTTTAACCAACTGTAGCAAACCTAAATTGCATAAAATGATTATTTAAGAAAATATTTTCCAGATAATTTCAGATATTGTTAATGGTTATGCTACAGACATATGCATTTAGGTCTATCATAATCGTTTGTTTTATGTTTGTTGGTGTATGTAAAATATTGCTATAAATGGGATACATTTGATGCTCTCACATTTTCTAAAATAAAAACTATGATCAGCAGCAGGGTTAGGAAAAGAAAATATTTTTCCTAACCGAATATAAATTTGATATGCCTTTGTCTTTCAACATAATAATATTCATTTCTGTACCCCAATAATATTACTGCATATATTTATATATTACCCCATTAGCTCTTCCAAAATAGTTTTTAGGTACATTTCTCTAAGAACTCTTAGCAAATTTGTAATTCTCTTTGTTTTTGACTTTATTTATATTTTTATCTCTGGACATCAATGTAAATTATTATAAGCATGTGCATGAAACTATGCGTATTTGAAAAATAAACACAAATGTTCTGTAGTAATGTTCACGGCAACTGAAAGATTTTTTTATGCTTTTATGTACAACTTCATTTTATTTTTCAGTTGTTTAAATTGAGGAAAGATAATTAGTTAAGAATACAGTAACGAATATAGTATACCGACTACTATTCAGATGTTTGTTGAAACCGAAATTCAGAATTTAAAGTACTTGTTTAAAGTGAAATCTTCCCAATGAGCCAATGCTTTCATATGCTACAAATAAGTATAGCATGGCTCTAATAAATAATGTGTCAACATATATTTTGATTTGCTACTTTGTTTGAAGTTTCAATGACCACTGATGATCTGGCTAAAAAGTTCTTAATTTTCATCTTGAGCGTCACTCTTAGTAGAAGAGAACTACCTGTACGAAAGCATTCTTTTCAGTCAGCAAAGTACATAAGAGCCATCGACTATTTAGAAGTTTTGTATGAAGGCATCATTCATGATACGATAACTCTTGTTTACTTTGCAGTAATAAAGTACCCAACTTCTTATTCAAATTATCTCAATAACCTTAAATATTTACCAAAAATTCTCAGTTTTTATGAAAAATGTTTACTATTATATTTATAATTAATAATTAATACGTAGTTTTCGTATTTTATTATTTTTTTATCATATTTAAATGAGTTGAAGAAAAAAGTAATTTGTTTATTTTTTTAACTTAACAAATGAATGTTTTTGAATTTTTTTTAGTGCAAGAAACATCTTAATTGCTACGCATGAATATATTTGCAAAATTAAGAAATTATGCATTTTTAGAGCGACTACAGTTTTATTAATTGCTTTCTTTTTGTGCAATTTCAAAGCTCACATAGGAAAAGATACAGCGAAAATCTTTCGCAAAGATACGATAATTTTAGATAAAAAGCCTTTAAAGCGATAAACTATTTTATCAGAAAACTTTTAAGTACAGCATCAGTCGTTCGAAAAGGTTGAAAATAAAGAACTGGTACATGAAAACTATTATGGGGATGATGGCATGCTTCCAGTTACTTCAAAACTGGCTGAATGCAAAGCCAGTAATACAATCCTTATATTCATAAAACTCCTTTTAATATACTTCAAGACAGCATTCTGAGATCGATGAGCTTATTAAAGAGAACCAGGTTTCACATACAATAAAAGCTTTATACAGAACTTTTCCAGCGTGAAAATAAATATGAAACAAGAAGTGCAGAGCATTAACGTCAAAGATGCTATTTGAAACATTATCGTCCTTTCGAATTATATTGTAATATTTTAGTCAAGACAAAGCTTTTCAGAACACTGGAAAAGTAAAACTTGAACTAAAGGCTGTATAATTAAATCTAATCACTATTAAATTACACCTGTTTAGCCTTCTTGTGCTTTAGATGAATTCCTGTCTTTGAACTTACTGGAAGTCTCCACTTCGATAACACAAGTAACAGGTAAATCTTAAGAAGTTTTATTAAAATGTTATGCCTTGTAGTGCAATTAATTTAGTACACCTTAGCCACCTCTGGTGGCAGAGTCGCAGAAATCCATTTATTTAAATACACATAACACATAAAATAACATATTTCACCTCACTAAGCCGTCTCGAATTAATATGATTTCTATTCTTATAATCTAACAAATACAAAATCTTTCCCCAAAACGCAGATTGGCACACTGGTGGACATCTCAGGGATACACAGCTTTCACTCAAAGCTGCAAATTTGCACGCTATTCAAACTCAACCTAATTTATATTCTGATAATAGCCGGATAAAAAAATATAAAAATGCAGAAAACAATTAACATAAAAATAACGTGCGGACTGAAATAAATTTTATAAAAAGATATACTGCATATATTTTCCCTTGTTCTTAGAACATATATTTTCCCTTGTTCTTAGAAGTTCTTAGAACTTTAATTACTACAATAAGATTGCATTTAGAAGTTGCTTCTAAATTTTAAACTAGATACAAACCTTTCGAATATTTAATGGAGTATTTTGACCCAGACGAGATGAAGAAAAAGGAATTTAATTTCCCATATAAACTAATTAAAAAATACAGCGATACAATTGAAGAAGTCACTGAAGGCAGAATAAAGTTAAACAGATATTTATAAGAGTTAACTTTCATTGTACCTAGAATAATACTAATCATTGTGAGAGATCTTTCGAGGATTTTTAAAGTTGCAAAATGTTTTATTTGTCTATAATTGTAAATCATGGGCTGCTCAATTTTATCTTACTTCTACGATAAATAATGACCTAATTATCATCTATTCAATATATTCATGTCTAGCTTAATAATAAGCAAAAGTTAATTAAAGACTTCCTAATATATAAATCGTATTCAGTACTAATTAAAACTCAACAATAACGTTACTTTCTGTGCCTAGTTATGGTATTTTAAAGTAGCTTATTTTTTAGAAAAATGATTAAATCATAATTTTGTGGAGTTTGCTATTCTTCAAAAGGAAACGTGAAGGATAAAATAAAATTTTTCTTGGCTATTTTAATCAGCAAGTCCTTGACAGAAAAATTTATCGAATTTTGATAGGTTCCTTGCATATTTTGGATTAGAAATTTCAGCCACTTGTGTATTAGGAATTTCATTTACTCTACATGGCATCTGCTTGGATACAGAGAGCCGAGTAGAATCTTGTGGTACGCTCTTAATGTTATTTACAGCGGAACTTCTCAGTTTTCTTTCAGTCCCAATCAGAACATCGAACAGTCAAGACTTTGAACGACACTTTAATATATTTGCATTTATTTTAAAACAGCATATCTTTAGGATTTCGATAGACAGTCTCGCGCGCAAGAGATAAAAATACTTTATTCCGTAGAGAATGTGTTGCCTAAGTTTAAAAAATAGGAAATAGATTATATATCATATTCTATATTCAAGATTCGGTGTTGCAGATGTCCATATTCGGGTAGAGGACTAGGTTATTCAAACTTTGATAGCTTTAGGTATGTTTTTTTCACAATGCGAGAAACGTACACACATTCAAGCATATTCTTCATTATTTAATTTCTTTAAATACAATGCACAACGATAATATTTGGAGGCGATAATTTGAAAAGCGAAATGGACATTAATAATGAACCGACACAAAATGTCGTTTCGAGGCTGATAGCTCTTCTGGGCTAACACACTTTTGGGTTAAAAATACATACATATAATAAAACATATTCAAAAATAATGAATAGCTGAGATATTTTCGAATGCTGAAGCATCTTAATAACATAATACCAAAGTTTCTAGATTTAACTACTAGTTACTCAATTATTTATTACAAACAGAATTTTAAAATACTTTTTTTTTTCAAATTTCAACTTTTTATGCTACTTTTATTTGAAGTCTTTCCTCAACCGTCGACCGGCTTAGTATGTAGAATAAGGGTGCAACATAGTACAGTAGAAACTCAAATCCGAACGTCCATTATCCGGAATGATCTAAAATCCGGACCTCAAAACCGTTTTTCTCGTAGGCTTTACGCATGCGCATTTGATTCCCTCCCTTTCCGCGTATAATAAAACTTCTGGAGAGTTCCGATTCTTAATTTCACTTTGACACCAAATAAAATACCTTGTTATTGAAACAATCATTTTAGCATAAATTTGTACAATCAGTAATTTGGCTCCGTTGCTACGTATCTGCTTTGGCACACATCTCAAACCGAAACATTCCACATAGATGCCTCGTTGATCTGACGCCAACCTAGCAAATCATTATTTATTACACTTTCCTTTCATCACCGCATGTCTATCAACACATAACAACTTGAGTCAATGTAGCGATGCCTAAACAATTTTTGGTACTTTTCCGTTTCGCAGGCGCAAATCTCGCCGAGCAGACTTTATTGGCGACAACATACAGTATACAAATAAATAATATTAACAAATGTTAGCTCTAAGAATTTTTTTGAAGGATTAAACATTTTAATATCGTTTAAAATTATTGAAAAGAAGCCAATAAATAAAGACAATAAATTTGTGAAAAGATATTAATTTAAGAATTTACTATGCTTTCATAGTTCAACATCCTGATTCGCCTTTTCATATCACGTGACCCCAACTCTCACGTGAACTACAAAAATCTCTCTCAGTAATTATCTACATTAATTTCAAGTTGAATCTTAATTTGGAATACAAGTTTAAATGCAAGATCAATTCGTACGAATAACTTACTCAGAAATTATGTAAAACCGCAGTGCTTTACTTCGCTAGTGCATTCTCATTAGAATTTATGAATTTAACCCTTAACTTTGCCTTTTTTCACAGACGATTCACTTTTTCTTATTCAATTAATTCAGTTCTCACTTCCCGCCAAGGCAAAAATACATAAAAACTCAAAATATCTATATTAAAAGTTACAAAGTAAATCTTAAACACTTATTTTCTCGAGTAAATTCCAGAATGGATTAAGCATGATTTAATTTTCAGTAATCAAAGAAGGCTTTATCTTTGTTGTTGCGAAGCTTAGTCTCTCTAGATTGGCAATAAATCTGCTATTCTGCTGTTTGAAATGTAAACAAATATGTTCGCCATGTTATTTAAAAATTAGGCTTATCTGCACTTAAACAGCTTTTAAATTGTTGATTAATTGTACAAATATTGCTTGCAGATTTACTAAAGGCACAAAAACCTTAACAGGAAGATAAGAACAACATCATTAAATCCTTTTTAAAGCAAAAAATGCACAATTTACAAACATATAAGAGTAAAGAAATTGAGATCACTGAGCCGGGTAACAAAGGGGATATATATATAAATATATTTATATACGTTTGGTGCGGCCGATTGCAACCAAAATATGAGGTGCACCTCTACATGTTATATCAGTCCTATGTACAAAAATTTCAACGTTCTGAGGATACTCGTTTTTGAGTTATGCGAGATACATACGTACGTACGTACAGACACCACGAAAAATTCTCTTCAGAATTCATTTTAAAGCAGTTTTATAATTTTTTTGGAGGAAAGGAGTCTTTTATTCTGTTCTTACGTACAGATGTCAAGCAAAAACATCGTTAAATTGCATTCGATAGTGGTCAAAATGGATATTTTTGTTGAAATACGCTGCCTGAAAATTTTCGCGATTACAATACTTCCTTTTTAATTCGTATAAGGAAGTAAAAAGAAATTTTGTAGCTACCTGACAGGTGTCAAAATGAATAAATGAATAATCATAGAATAAATTTTAATAATCATAGAATAATGTTTAATAATCATAGAATAATGTTTAATAATTATAGAATAATGTTTAATAATTATAGAATAAAATGGTGCTCATTTGTTTCAATGAAAGTATTTTATGCTTTTCTTGCTTCTTTATATGTATCGCCAGAAACGCAGAACGTTTTGGGTAACCAAATATATGGCTTTAAGCGCAATCTAGGTGTGATCGTATCATTTTCAAGAGCAGTTGTTGTGCTTCAAATCTGGAAGGTCAATATCTGCAACTACTATAATATTAAGACTATTTATGAAAGGACTATACGCCAGGGCATCACGATTTGCGTACGCGTTAGAAACAAAGAAGGTGGCTGAAATGGAATTTTCAACATGCGAATTGAAAAGCAGCTGAATGTTATCACATTCTGTTCACATATAAGTATGAATTCAGTTCATAATCCAATAATATAGAAAAGAAGAAATAGTTAACAAGCCGAAAATTAGAACTGATGATCACATTTATATACTGGCAGTGTAATAGTGGGAACTGGAATTTCTCTGAGCTATTGCATTGAGTGTACGCTGTTGCAATTGGTTCCGTATTTAATTTTAAAGAGGATAAATTACTTTAAAATTAAATATAGTGTTACTTTATATCTATAAGTAACACTTTTACCAGTGTTACTTATAGTTATATATACCTCGAGTGTATAGGGATTGTTAGCATAAAATAGTAATTATCTCATATGAGTAGTTGCTTTAATCATTTTATTCCAGTTACTAGTTGCACAAGTTAAAATGTTATAAAAATATATAACGTCATGTTCCATAGGCCGTTTTTATTTTCTTATAGATAAATTCACTAAAATGGCATTAATAAAGAGTTATTGGTGTTATAAGCTCATGTCGTTCGTATTAAAGTTTTACCTCGTTATCTGAGAGGCTATTTCTGGGTTTTCAATGCCTAATTATTGAGGTTATTCATATATCTTCTCATCTACTATCAAAGACCTCTGTGATGTTAGAGGAATGCTAACTACTACACTCGGGGTGGGCTTGACAATTTACAATACATTACGGAGCACAGCTCGTACGAAGATCAGAAGTATTCAAATGGCTTATTAAATAAAAATTAGCTTGTTTGCGTAGTTTACAATTTTTAACGTACAAAAATGTGGTGGACATACAGAGATTGGAAATTATATCTAAATATCTTTTGTTTACTATCATTTTCAATTAGGAATATATAATAGAATTGTCTACAATCATGGGATAGTTTCAGTCAATCACTTTTCCATTTACTTCAAATTCATGATCACTTACTTAACCCGGAAAATATATCAAATTTGAAAAGAAATTGTGTTGTTTTTTGAAATTCCCTGTACATTGTGTGAAAAGTAAACGAAGTAAAAACAAAAACAAAATATTAATCATCCTGATAAAAGCAATAAAATGCAACAACCATAAGACTAAATACATAAACGCAAAATAAAATTTATCTTTTTTCCGGATTAGCTATCACCCAATAAAACTTCAGAATTTAGTGACCCCTACCCAGTGTTTTATTGCATGTTTGCATAAATTTTAACGTAGTTTTGTGTTTTTTTATGCTTTACTATAAATATATATGCATACTAATAGCTTGATGAGTATAATATAGTTTAAAAAATAATGGAAAAGATGAAGGGGGAAAAGTCTGCTAAAGATTTTATTATGATTTTCGCTTTTGCAAGTTACACATTTAATACCAAATAAGTAAGAATTTTTAATCTATAGATTAAAATGCTTAAGAAAATATACTGGCTGTGCTTAAGCTGATAGAGCGATATATCTGATTAAAGAAACATTAAAAAATCTTAAGTTATAAGACATGTATTTGTAACTTATAAAGTTAAGGAAAAATTTATTGCTATTGTATATGTTTTAATCGGAGAATGTAAGTTGTTTGAAAGTAAATTTAATTTTCTAATAGAAGAAACCTTATATCTGTTGTTTTTATTTATTGACAAAAACGTGGGACTCTTGATGTAGTGTAGAATGGTATTCACTTTTCTACTTAAAATTCAAGTAATTTTCCATAGTAACATAAATTTCTAAAATTTTTTATACAGATATTTTGCAATACCAATTTTAAATGATCCTTAACTATAAATTAAATCAACGATTTTAAGAACATTTTCGTCTATTAATTATATGTAAGCTTCCTGCTGTTGATATGATTTTCAGTTATACCTCTGCTAGCTTAAATTCTTTTGTGAAATCTTGAGGGCCGAGCCAAAGCATACTTAGATGAGCCTTATTTTTTTATTTAATATTTTAATTTAACTGAAACATTTTTTATCTTTTTCGCAATTAGTGGATACCTGATTTTCTATTTTATTTATTCGTTTTGACTGAGGTGTTGATTATATTGAGATGTCGATGAAAAACGTTTTATTTTAAACCTTCATTTGGATTTGCGATACTCTACTTAGAAGAACCGAAGGAACGATAGGTTATCTTCATGTCTTTACGATTCTTGGATTTAATTTTAATGTAAATACGAACCGTATATAATAAAGTAAAATCTCACATTTTAGAATATATTAGTAGTTGTTTGCCTATCGATAAATACATTTCAGAAATATTGTAAATTTCATTTCAAAAAATAAAAAAAAAAACACAAGCCGAACTAAAAATCTCGCTTTAATTAGTGGCGAAGTTGTCCTGATAATTAAACACCGGTTGTTCTCACGATCAGAAAATCAACCTAACGCCATAGTTAAACGTGTTTTTTCTCTTAACTAACATAAATATGTACCAGTGTTCTTCAGAAAGTTCTTTGCAAAGGTACCTTCCTATAGACAAATAATGGTTATAGGCTATGTTTTAAACATTTATAGCGTCTCGTGTTTTTTGCAAACATAAACTAATGAGATGCTCGAAGATTACTTGAGGAATTATCCATGAGTATGACAAAAGTCCAGAGAAGGGTGTAAGGATACCTTTATTAACTAAATATAAATTTCACAGATGGCACCGACTCGTGCCTACAGAAGCTAACTCTTTTGGCTTAACTCAAAAGATAACAAGTCAGGTAAAATAAAATAGAATTAAATTAGCCTAACGGCCTTTTACAGGCTACGTAACGCGCAGGAAGGCTCTGAGAAGCACTCAACGCCGCATAAAGCTAATCGCTAGTAAATCAAAGATAACAACATGGCTTTCAGACAGGCATAACACGCTCTCCTGTCTTTTCTGAATTCACCTTCCAAAAACCTTCCCTTATCTCCTGCATTCTTTAAATCTTAAATATTAACAAAGGCAGTTTCATCCCTTTTCTGGTTCTTTGGTGTGTCAAGTAAAGACTTAAGTACACTGCATAAAACAATTAGACGATATTAAGATATTATGATTTTGGATATAAACTGCGGATGAGGAATGTTTTGGTGACTGACATATATGGACTCGCCAGATAAAAACCAATGTCGCACGGCTACGAGTCATGCAACCAGTGAGGTTATCAATGAGGGACTGGGGTACTCTCTTCCTCTCCTGTAGAAGAGAGCTCTCAGACTGCTGATTGTTTCTGAGGTGATAAGCGACCCTAGAATATCCCCATCATGTTCTTTTGAGTTCATATCTGGGGAACATGTTGACCAAGTCATTCGAAGGATTCCTTCGTCGAAAAGAAAACTATTCACTAGCTGAGCACAATATGCCCTTGTTTTATCATCCACCAGAATGAATTCATCCCTGATTGTAAATCCCAGAGTAAAGGGCGGCAATAGGTCTGATGATCTCATCCCTATATCGTTGAGCCGTAAGTGCTCCACTCCTGATAAAGTGCAGGTCGGTGCGGCCATTGATAGAAATGCTGACCTAGAACATAACTCTGCCTCCTCCAAATCGGACACTTTCATGCACAAATGCAGACGTATTCCGTTCACCAGTTTCTCTCCTTATGAAGATTCCGCCTATTTTCACGTTCTACACTAAATTCAGACTCGTCCGTGAATAGCACATTGCTCCATCTCGTCCCATCTGAGACGCTCCTGTGCCCACCTTCTGCGAATAGCACTATGGTCCTGGATCAACTAAACACAAAACATAGGTCTACGAGCATAGAACCCCACATGTCGGAGTCAGTTTCGAACAGTTTGAGTCGAAACTCTGGTACTCCTCCTCTGAAGGTGATGTTGCAAGAGTGTGTCATTTTATAGTGCGGTTTCTTCTGGCCGTTAGGTGTTAAATACCGATCCTCATTTTGTGTCGTTATAGGCGTAAGACCTTGTTCCGATTTTCGGCGAACATTTCCAGTTTCCAGAAACCGATTCCATGGTCTGGAAATGATACTTTGAGAACCTCCTAACATTTCCGCTACAATAGATTGTGTTTGACCCGTCTCTAGAAAGACCCAATGGCCCTCTAGGCTACCAATTCAGCCAAGTCTCTTGCTGAGACGTCGTATTCACTGTTACAAAACATTCAACGCATATAAATTGTTTTAAATCTTTTCCTACAAGGAATGCTGCAGGTTGATTGTTACCTAAAACGCATAATTTTTTAAATCACAGACAAAATTTGCATATTTCCAACTTTATTAACGTTGCAATTTTCCTTTGTTTCTTCTATTTGACTTTTGTTAAAGAAGTTGTCGATTTTATGGCTTTTTCATACTGAATTCACAATATCCCCTAATTCTTTTGAGCAGTCTATATACATGGCTTTTTCTGAAAAAAAAAAAAAAAAAAAACTGCAGCTTCTTCCTCAACAATATCTGTCGCGTTTGCTTACTAGCACTTTACTTCCACGAACGCCCTCTGGCGAAAGAGACTAAAAAGTAGTCAGTTTGTAGGGTTTATATTTATTTTAACTAACATTTATTTTAAGTTTAAACTATCTTTCCTGTCAAGCCTTACTTTCCCCTGGAACTGCCAATGCCAGAATATGTAAATTTGAGTAGAACGCGCAAGCATTCAAATTATCAGCGGAAGTAGTATGATTTAAATAGAAGGAAACGAGTTCGGTGAGAGAGTTATTCTTACTTCGCGAGCGCGGAGGTAGAAATCGAGAATTAAAGAACCCCGCGTTGCGGCCTATGTGCTTGGCGGGAAGTAGTTGCAATTGTTCCAGTGAGCTTCAAGTCTGCTGAATTAGCTGCGGCTTTTGTAAAACGCGGTGAGTTAGTTATTTTAGAGAGCCTCGTAGTTAGAATATTGTCTTTATTTTCTTTTCAGGTTATTATTTTTATTTTGACTGCCTAGTTGGCACAGTTTGTAAGCGTCAAGAGGACGCAATTGTAATTTAGTACGTTGAATAAAAAGGGACTTAAACCCTTTATAAGACTCTGTGGTTTATACAAGCTTTCACAGTCACCTCTTGGTTGCGTGCTAGTTAGAGGCGCGCAACGTTATAAGTTGAACGGCTGACGCGTCTAACAGATGTATAACGATGCAAATTATGCTATCTCCGTATAAATTATGCTTGTAATCATTATAACTTGTAAATATTTTGTAGATATCTTGCATATGAATTAAAATTTCTTAAAAAAGTTTATAGCTGTGTTTCGCAGTGAATCGAAGTTCATCATAGATATGGATACCTACAAGAAGGAAAAGCAGGCAGTTCAGAGCAGCCCTATTTAGAAGATAAGTGAATTTTCACTTATCTATTTAAGGATCTAAAAATTTTAATAGTACAAAGTTGATAAATTTTTAACAATATCCTTAATATGACTCACCTGCGGTCGGCAGGTGAAATCGCTTGACACTGAATCGTTGTTCTCGAGCGAGCAATATGCCTCGCTTTGAAGTGCTTTGCTTTAAAACCAGAAACGAAAAATAGTCTTTTTCTATGCTTTTTATTGTATTATATTATTTATACCAGCGGTTCTCAACCTTTTGACTAACGCGTACCATCCAAACAAAAATTGAAAAACTTTAGCACCACTACTACATTTTACAATGATTATTTTTCAATTTCTGAATAAAAATTAAAAAAAAAATATTTTGCCATTTGAACAACCTATTGGTTAAATTAAATGTGCACACATAAAAAATATTAGATTAAAAATTGATTACCATTTTAATTATCAAAATTTAAGTTATATTTTTTTTAAATATAGCTTTCAAAATTTCTAAATATTTTTCCGAATTTTGGCTATTTTTCAAAATTTATTCGATTTTCATGTGCAGTTGCTAGCAATGATGAATTTTTAAATCTAACGTGTTCAATCCTTTATAATTAGCAATCCTTTATTTTAAATAATGATGTTATCGGATCTCTAAATCAAAGAGAAATTTAAATGAATGACTAAATATAATCTTATGCTTGATTGGAAAGAATAATATTTGGGCGTTCTGAGGCAATATTCTTTCAAGTGTAAAATAAAATACATTAACATTTTTTAAATTACACGGTGTAACGTTGCGCGCCTCCAACTTGCACGCAACCAAGAGGTGACTGTGACAACTGGATAAAATACAGAATCTTGTGAAGGGTTTAAGTCCCTTTTTATTCAACGTAATAAATTACAATTGCGTGCTCTTGACGCTCACAGACTGCGCCTACTTGGCGGTCAAATAAAAATAATAACCTGAAAAGAAACTAAAGACAAGATTCTAACTACGAGGCTCTCTAAAATAACTAACTCACCGCGTTTTACAACACCGCTGTTAATTCAGCAGACTTGAACTCACTTGAACGATTAACACTACTTCCCGCCAAGCACATAGGCCGAAACGCGGGGTTCTTCAATTCTCGCTAACTACCTCCGCGCCCGTGAAGTAAGAATATCACACCGAACTCGTTTCCTTCCTATTTAAATCATAATACTTCCGCAGATAATTTGAATCCTTGCGCGTTCTACTAAAATTTACATATTCTGGCATTGGCAGTTCCAGGGGAAAGTAAGACTTGACAGGAAAGATAGTTTAAACTTAAAATAAATGTTAGTTAAAATAAATATAAACCCTACATTTGCCGCTGCCAGAATTTGGAAAACTTGGAAGCAGGTCCTACAAACGACCTGTTGTAAGTTTCTCTAATTCTGAACTAACTGGCGAGAACCTCGTTTACACAAAAAAAATCTTATGTAACCATTTGTATACTAAAATTCTGTTGATCGTTACAAAGCTCTCTTCTTACAGCAACTTTTCCTGGACTTCATCAATCAATCTTGGTCTTTCCTTCCAGCATCTGGAAGGAATAAGTATCAGTATCTTTCTACATACATTATAATTTACACTTTCTTGACACAATAAATTTTTGTTTTTAAACGATTCGTTTTTCTTAGTTATTGCTTACTTCACATTCATTCAATTTTTCAAGCATTAATTTAACTTTACCCTGGCTCTCCACCGTGTGTGGTGTCAAACGGGAATATTCGTGTTTTAGTCTTACAACACTTCCCCTAACCACCATGATTTGTTAGAATTCAACGACCAAATAGACACACCTTACTCGACATTCTACAACTCAATGAGCTACTTTAATAGTCTTAAAAATTCAAATGTAGGTGGAGAACCCTACAAAACACATTCATTCTAACTTTCCCCTCATTCATCTTTAAACATGCAGGCTTTCGCTCTAAAGCATGACTTTACAGTTTAATACTTAAATTTTGACTTCCTTGCTTTTAAGCATTCACTTTTAGCATCTACAATTTTATGCTTCTAGACTAAATTCTACTTTTACATAACATTCAAGTATTTACGTACATTTACAAAATTTTAATACATATGATTTTTACAATTTACCATAAAATGAATAAGAGAAAATAAATTTTTACTTTACTCAATCTTCGCCAAGCTGGCGGCACTGAAACTAAAATTCTTATTAATACAAGAATACGAAGTTATTTTTATCTTCGGCCAAATTCTGGCTTTAACATAACAGAATTAGTCTTTCGACCAACAGAAAATGCTTGTTTTTAGCTTTTACACTTAAAGAAAATAATACTTTTGCCTTAGCTAAATAAAGTAAAACAAAACTAAGTCTCAACCGAGACATATTGACTTTCGTCAAAACATAGAACTTCGTACTTATGCATAACATTTCGGAACAAAAGAGAAAAAAAAATTATAGAAGGTTTTAACTTATCTTTGAGTTTTCGATGCTTGAAACTCCGTCATTCGTTTTTGGCAGAATTGGTCCCAAGTTAGAGGTTTCATGGATGTTAATCTTCTCCTTACTGCCCTCCGAGTGTCGTCCACCTGACTTTTTGTTTTGCGTCCTCTACATGCTGGCCTCTTGGCGGAGTAATCGTCTGGTTGTTGGCCTTTCTGTTTCTCCCTGGGTCGGCTGGTCTTGACGTCCTCCGGTCTGGAGTCCTTCTTGAATTTCTTCTGTTCCTCGTATTTTTGTGCCTCCTGTTGCCGTTTCAGTTTCCGGAACGGCGGCCTTGCTGGCACCTGACTCTGTGGTCGTGTGCGCGTTCTCCTTGATGTGAAATTTCTCCTGCCATCCTTTGTAGGTGGTGTTTTTCTCTTTACCACGGTTTCTTTACCCGGTGCATCTGTATTTTTGTTTTTCTTAAACGCTGGAGTTTGAAAATTATTTTTTCTTTTTGATACCGACGTCCGGGTTGTAGAAGTGCTAGGTCTCTCTTCAGTTCTCTGTTTCTTGGGTGGTGGAATAGTTGTTGTAGTCTCTGGACCTTCTACTTCGTTTAGACTTGAGTCCTGCAAGAAACTTTTAAGGATTTCAAAATCATTTGGATTATAGTAATTTTTCACCTGGTCGGGACTTGCTTTACAGATTTCCCCTCTCTCGTTCTTAAGATATAAGACTACTCCTTTGATTTCCTGAATTACATAGGGGCCTTCAAACTTTGGAGCTAGCTTTGCCATAAAATTGTCTGGGGCACTTGATAAAGAAAATTTCCGCTTCAATACTTTATCCCCAACTTTAAAATCTGCTTCACGGCGTTTTCTATCGTAATATAGTTTCTGCCTATTTCTTGCCGTATCCGAGCTTTTAAGCGCCTGATCAATCAACTTTTTCACATCTTTTTGTTTAAACTCCTGCTCTCTTTGTTGCACAAAGAATAATTTATCTAAAGGCGTAATTAATTTTCGGCCTAAGAATAATTCTGCTGGAGTTTTTCCCGTAGTATCATGATGTGCCGTTCTTAAAGCATAAGCTAATTCATTTATGTAGCCATCCCAGCGCTTGTGATGTGTGCTCACGTAACTGCGAATTATTTTTACTATATTTTTATTAACTCTTTCTGCTATGTTAGCTTGTGGTATATACGGAACCATTTTGATATGGCGTATGCCAAGTCCATTGCATATGTTTTCAAATATTTGACTAATGAATTGTTTTCCGTTATCGCTAATGACTTTTATCGGTGCACCGTATTTTAAAATGTATCTGTGTAAGAATGCATCTGCGACTGTTTTGGCTGACGCGCGTTTAAGTGGAACAATTTCTGTCCATTTTGAAAAATGATCTACTATTCCTAAAAGAAAACGATTTTTATTTAACTCGCTCTGGGGGAAGGAACCAAGGAGATCTATGCCTAAAATTTCATTCGGAAATGTAGCGCGAATGCTATTTAAGTACCCGGCCGGGCTGTAATTAATATCATTTATTAACTGACATTGATTGCAGGACCTGACATACGCCGTTACTATTTTGTATAATTGCGGGAAATATACCGCCTCGCGTACCCTTTTTAAAGTCTTTCTGACCCCTAGATGGCCGGCTGTTTTTGCTTCGTGCAACTCCTTCAAAATGCTTAATCGAAGCGAGGCTGGGATGACTGGCTTATACTCAAGATTTTCGTTTGTTGTTTTCGTATAGAATAATAAATTATGTATTATTTCATAGTTTTTTGCTCTATTTCTTATCGCATCGATATCTGTGTGCTCGAAGCTTTCGGGGTCTTTCAAATAAGCATAGATATTTCCAAATTCAGGATCAGCTTTCAGTTCAGTAATAACCGTATCTCTAGAATCTAAAATTTTTGAAGTCAACACAGCGCATTTAAGTTCATTTCCTTCATCGTCCAGTTTTATACGAGAAAGTGCGTCAGCTACATTGTTTTCCTTACCTGGTTTATATTTTATTGTGATATTATATTCTTGGAGTTTTAAAGCCCATCTTATTAACCTGGGCGTTAGGTTTTTCCCCGAGTAAAGTCTACCAACAGCCGCATGATCCGAAAAGACTGTTACTGGCGATTTGCCGAAATAAACTCGAAATTTGTGTACAGCCATTAATACGGCTAATGTTTCTCTTTCTGTAGCTGTATAATTCCTTTGTGTCTGATTCAACGTTTTACTGAAAAATGCCAGCGGATGGTTATTTTGCATAAGAACCGCACCCACCGCATAGTCTGACGCATCTGCTGGAATTTCCAGGTTTTCGTCCCCCTCCGGGAATTTTAAAACAGGGGCATTAATAAGCACTTCTTTTAATCTTTCAAAAGCTGTGTTAGCTTCCGCTGTCCACGTAAACTTACCCTTTTTTCTTTTGATTACTAAGAGTGGTTCAACAATATTAGCGAAATCTTTTATGAAAGATCGATAGTAAGAACATAACCCAAGGAACGAAGAAAGTTTCTTGGCGGTGTTGGGCGGTGGGAAATTCTTAATAGCTTTTATTTTTGAATCTTGCGTTTCTATACCCTTTTGCGAAATTTTATAACCGAGATATTTAAGTTCTTTAGTTGCGAACTTGCATTTTGAGGCGTTAATTGTAAGACCGGCCTCTTTTAATAATTTAAAAACTTGTTCGAGGTCATTAATGTGTTGTTCCAACGTACTACTCGTTATAATTATATCATCTAGATAAATTAAAGTTGATTTTCCTAGGACAGGCTTTAGAACAATGTCCATAGCTCTCTGGAATGTTGATGGGGCCCCACACAACCCAAAAGGCATGCGTAAAAATGCATAAGTGCCCGATTTTGTTATAAACGCGGTTTTATGTATATCGTCGGGTCTCATAGCTATTTGATAGTAGCCAGACGTTAAGTCCAAAGTAGACATATATCTTGTCGATTTGATCTGTCTAATGATCTCGTCTATAACCGGCAAAGGGTAAACTGGAAATTTGGTAATACTATTTAGTTTTCTGTAATCAATAGCAAACCTCCAAGCCCTTTTATCCGAAGGAGGAAACTCGTTCTTTTTCCTACATAGTACGACTGGACTCGGGTACTCACTATTTATGGGCGTTATTATTTTAACATCTCCTGAATATGTTCTTCGATGATTAAGTCTTTTTGTTTGTCATAACGGTATGGCTTAGTCCAACAAGGTTTTTCGGCATTTAATTGAATCTTGTGCGTCACTATTTGGCAGTTTCCTGGTTTTTCTGAAAACAAATGAGAAAAATTACTCACCACTTGCTGTCCATACCTAAAATAAGAGAGTGTTGCAGATCTTTCACCACAAAAATTAATACTTTGAGACTTTCCTCTTTTACCTGTAGGTTTAATGATAATTTCCCGATGCAGTGACATGTTTTTCCTTGCGCCGCTATAATTTCCGTATTTTTGGTTTTAAATAGTCGTACCCTATAAAAATTCTTTTTGAAGAAATTTTCACTCATAAAATTTCCTTCTACTCCTGTATCGATGAGGGCTTCTACTGGTACATCGCCAACCAGGACTTGTATAATTGGTAGCTGTGAGTTTCTTACGATGACCGTATTTAAATGTCTATTTGAGGGTTTTTTAAAAACTTCCGGGGTCTGGACCCTCCCTTTCACAGGCCCCTCTAGTCGTTTAAAGCTTTCCTTTCAATCTGTGCCTTCTGGGTACGCGGATGTTTATTTTCAAATTTTCTTTTTGGGCCTTGACCTTCGAGTTTCGATGCGTTAGCTTGATAGTTTTTTCCCCCATAAGAGCGATTTCCATTTCTGGTTTCCTCCTTTGAAGATTTCCTTCGGGTACTTTGAGAATATGTTTCCCCTCTCGCTTTTTCCGCTATTCTGCGATTTTGAAACTTCACCGCCAATTCGAACAGTTCCTGCAATGTTCTTGGGTTTCTAATTTCAAAGTAGTCTTGAACAGCGGGTAACAATCTTGGTAATATTATTTCAATAATCTCCGCATCGGGTTTCTTCCCATACAGCATATCCGTTAGCTTGATTTTTCGTAGAATAAAGTCCGTCAATTCTGCTATATCCTGTTGATAGAAACTATATAGCTCGGCTTCCAGCCGTGCGCGATCTTTCACTATGGGGAAGGCCTTTACTAACGATTTTTTGAAATTTTCAAATGTATATGTCTGGCTTCCAAATTCACCTAGTAAAAATTTGCCTATGTTTTTCCACCATAGCGCGGCCTGTCCTCTTAGTGATGATGTGGCGATGGCAACTTTTTGTCTTTCAGGTACAGGGTAGAGCTGAAAGTGGTTTTCTAGACCTTCTAGAAATACCGCCACCGAATTTTTTCCGTCGAAATGGACGTTTGGCTTGATTGATGCTCTCAAAGTCTGGACCAGGTATCCAAATCCTTCTAACTGGCTTGTCATTTCTTGGTGTTGTCCAGCGGCTTCCATCCAGTTTTCGGCCATTTCAGTTCGATAATTGTTCGGGCGCCAATGTAACGTTGCGCGCCTCCAACTTGCACGCAACCAAGAGGTGACTGTGACAACTGGATAAAATACAGAATCTTGTGAAGGGTTTAAGTTCCTTTTTATTCAACGTAATAAATTACAATTGCGTGCTCTTGACGCTCACAGACTGCGCCTACTTGGCGGTCAAATAAAAATAATAACCTGAAAAGAAACTAAAGACAAGATTCTAACTACGAGGCTCTCTAAAATAACTAACTCACCGCGTTTTACAACACCGCTGTTAATTCAGCAGACTTGAACTCACTTGAACGATTAACACTACTTCCCGCCAAGCACATAGGCCGAAACGCGGGGTTCTTCAATTCTCGCTAACTACCTCCGCGCTCGTGAAGTAAGAATATCACACCGAACTCGTTTCCTTCCTACTATTTAAATCATAATACTTCCGCAGATAATTTGAATCCTTGCGCGTTCTACTAAAATTTACATATTCTGGCATTGGCAGTTCCAGGGGAAAGTAAGACTTGACAGGAAAGATAGTTTAAACTTAAAATAAATGTTAGTTAAAATAAATATAAACCCTACAACGGTATTAATCATATGCACTAAAAAGTAAAAAATAAATTTTTAGCTATCGTAATATGTAATTAATTACTATATCGCAATATCAAAGGACATAAGAAATGATAGTACTGGAATGACATATATAAGAATAATTACATTCAAGTTTTCTGAAATTTTAATTGGGCAATTTTCACTTAAAATTTACAGTTGTTAGCAGCCCCACGAGTTTAAGTCCCAAATGTTCAAAATATTATGTTAACTGAACAAATTATTTTTCATTTCATACTGAATTTGTTTAAAATCATGCAATTTAAAAAGGGTTTGTATTGGCAAGTATTTATATCATAGTGAATTCACGTGAATTTTTGTCATTCCATAACAAAATGTATCGATGAGCTATTTATTACTAATATTGTTAGTGTTCCACAAAAAAAATTCTGTAAGTTATTACAATTTCTTCTAATTTATCTTATTGCTTAATGAATATTTATTTATTTTAATTTCAACTTCTGTTACAACTGAATTTTTGCCACGTATTTTTTCAGCTTTATCTATCAGATATTGATTTAGTAGTTTAAACATGATAATTGCCATAAACATAAAAATGACTACAAAAGATTTTGTGGAATCAGTAGGATTTTGCGATCTCTTGGACAACTTCAACTTCTTGGATCTCTTGGACAATGCTGAACTGAAGCATTACCCTTCCACATGTGAATTAGTGAACTACTGCATCTAGCATTGGTTAATGAACTAATTCAGAAAAGACTAATATTTTTATAATAAGGTAAGAGATTAAAGAAAAGTGTAGTTATTGCAATTATTCTGTACAGACGAAGAACAACAAATTTTATTTTCAGTGACAAAACAACAAACTTAGACTGAAATTTACAAACGCAGCTCATCTATTTTGGGATTTTGAAAGATTATAGTGCAGCTATGCTTTGATTCCTCTTAAAAAGCTCTGCTAACTAATTTCTTGTACGTGCTCATACGCCTAAAATACGGATTTTGAAGAGAAATGCACTAAACCTATTGCATGGCCTGAAACTATTGCATGGAATACGTAACTAAAGTATCTGGATTCTAAAGTTGTAGCATAGCAAAGAAACGTAGTTTCACAATGCATGCATTTGTTAATTGTTAAATTTCAGGAAAAAAATGTTCCATGCTGTATTATATGTATCTAAGATCAATATTTAAAGAAATAAAGCACGTATCCTCTTTTTTCGAAAATCCTGTGTATTAAGTTGAATCGGAGGTGGCAATAAAGTATTCTTTTACTTCAGAATTATTCTCAATCCAAGAATTTAAGATATCACGTTCGATTCCAAATCTGGTGAAAAGAAAATACAAATAGAAAGCAAGAAATCCTCAACAAATCATTTTGAAAGATTCTTTCACCTCCACTACCAAATTCGAAAATCTAGTTTGGCCTATATGGCATTTGGGAAGGTTTCTGCGGTTTTATTTTTCAAAAAAACCGAAGCCGGCGCTTTTTGTTTACTTTCTGTCGCAATATTTTTATTTCGCTTCTGAGAAGAAACGGTTCCGAATCGCGTTGTCTTTCATACTTTCTATCCAAATATTCTTAGCGCATTTGAATGGGGAATGTGTGTATGCTTTCCGATTCCAAAATGCGATTGAGGTAAGAATATTGTTGAGTATACCGAAATATACTTCTGAATTTTGACATTCCTATTTTTTCTTCAAGGAAAACATTTCTTAACGCTTATTTTGTCTCTCAGACTTTCTGGAAGTGCAATAGATACTAAATTACATCTAATTTAGTAACAAGGAATTATTTTTTCATCTTTCCATTTTCTGAGCTAGTTTGCTTAATGAACTAGCATTTTTAGTTAAGGTAATATGAAGGATTGAATAAATAAGTAAATTAATTTAAGCTTACGAGTGTAACTTAAATATTATATAAAACGAATTAATTCTTCATAGTTTAAAAGCTCTTTATTATTGTTTTACATTAGCAAAAAGCATTTCTTTTTGTCTGCCCAAAGACAGAATGGCTAAAGCCTAGAACCTACGACAGTTTCATTCCTATTTTGATTTCCATTTTTGGAAGCTAGTTGCATATGGGAATTTTATGTAATAATGTATTAAAATGATAATAAAAGTCGCTTTCAAGTGGAAAATGATTCGTCCAATATAAACAGATGTAATTAATTGTCAGTTGATGACACATAACTAGTTATTTATTGATTTGCTGAATGTAAAGCATTTTCCCAATAAAACTAAAAGCTTTTATTACTCTAATGCATATAAAACATGTTCACATAAAATATATATAACTGTACATAAATGGGCATAAAATGTTCACAATTCTCATAAAATATGTAACTGAATGTAATGTCTTCAATTATATTTTAAAAATTCAACTTTTTACATGTAATTCTTCAATTACATGCAAAATTCGGAAATTCTGGTAAACGTATTTGTTGCTGAGTTATAAAATAGTACATCAAATATCATTTACAGGCATAAAATTTGCAAAAGCGAATAATAAAACAAAAGCCTTCAAAAGGAAATTGTACTTTTTTAACACAGTATTTCATCACTGTTGGTTTTACAATACATTCTAAATACAGAATATGCAATAAATAAAAAATTCGAAATATTATCTAAAATTCATAATGCGGAATAAGGAAGGGTAATGAAATATTACCTATATTTCTTTATTAAAAGTAGAAAATTTAAGAACTCATATTTGCTTGAAAAACAAATTGAATAAAACTGATTTGATCGACGTTGCTAGTAGGATTAAAAATAAAATATTCATTGAAAAAATATGGTATATGAACCTTCATTTGGTCTTCGCCCGTAGACAAAAGCTCCCGACATGTGGATATGGATATTGGTTTTAACCAGCAGAACCATCCACCTGTTGCTTTCCGATCACCCAGAAGACTAAGGAAAAGCCTACAGAACTCGGCGTGTTAGGGATTCTCTATAAAATACGAACTGGTAAATTCTGTTACCTACAAGAGAATATGAATTCATTAATTTAATAACGCTATCTTTTACATACAATCCTAACTAGACACTTCAGAGTGTCCTGTGTATGCGAAGTTAATTGGGATTAAGGGTTAGTTCGGTAAGTTAAAAATTTCGCAAATCGATATTTTTTGCCATTCATGTGTTGTCCTTCGGACAACTAAATGGTACAAATAATAAATGACACCTCTTGTTTTTTATTGTTTGGGGTATTTATTCTAAGAATAAATCTTCCCTAAAGAACCAGATTTCTAATTTCCCACTTTTCAAACATCTGCTCCTTTAACCCCCTCCAGTCATAACCACAACCCATATATTAGATATAAACTCTGCTATTTCGTTCTTTTTCGTTATGGTTCTTATTCATTTACTCATTCATTCACATATAACATATGAAAGAATATGCGAATAAAAGATATATATATATATATATATATATATATATATATATAAGAAATATGAGTTTTAAAGTATTTGCAAGCTAAAGAAAGAATGATGCACATTTTAAAAATTTCAGATTCCCTATAACCTTTGTTTCATAACCTGTGGAATAAATAGAAGATACATATCCGCTGTAGCTGGCAGATGTTCGGTTTCAGCAGAATCAGCTTGGACTTCCCGAACAAGTCCAGCATGAAATCTGTAGTTTTGTCAGTTATTCCTATGCATTATATTCGAACCCATGATTTCAAGCAATTTCCTTTACAAATACACATTTAATTGCATTATTAATTTGGCTTTGTTTTGCATCTTCGAGCGAATATACGATTTTCTCGAATTCTTTTCACTATTGTTCACCAACGGCCAATCAGATAAGATTGACCTTAAATGGTGGTAGCGCTAGCCGGGTTCAAATTCCGACGAAATTGGCTGTTATGTGCCTTGTTATTTTTTACATTTACATAAATTGGAAAATATTCTTATGGAGATAACGACATTTTTTTAAAGTTTTATATATTAATTATAAAAAGTATTTTTATTAAAACAGCGGAGGATTTACTGGCATTTTAAATTTACTTGTAGTATGATGTACATATTGCAAACATATAAGTAAACAAAAGTTTGAAAATGATAATGTTTTCCTGCTTAAGGAATGGGATAATATTTGCACAGAATAGAGCAATGTTCGTTTTTTTTTTTTTTTTTTTTTTTTTTTTTTTTTCAAAAAATCATTTTTTAAGAGAGAAATTCGAAATTTTGGGTGTTCAAGCCATAGGTAAATAATGGAAAAAAAAAATTCTTTTCCTAAGTTTTATTATGTGGAATAAATATTTCTAAACTGTAACATAAAATATAATGAATTCTAAAATATAACTGACGACGACCCATTTTGTGAATTTGGTAAATGATTGAAATGGTATATAGAGTATTTGCGATGAAACTACAAATATAATAGAAATTTGTAACCCAAGTTGTTTTAAATATGAACAAACTTCAGAACAAGCATATTTTTCAAGGTTTTTATTAAATTGCTCTTAATAATCTAAGAGGCGTTTTCTGAATTCCATAAGAATATCCCACAACAAAAAGTATCATTATAATTCAGAAGTACTTTTTATTTTCAGTAAAATACAGATCTTTCGCTATGCGTACATATATGCAGAGAAATGGATTTTAAATGAAGTTCAGGCGTGTAAGACGACAAAACATTGAACATTTTGCATCGAGTCTATTATTACATGCACGTTCTCATGATTTCAACTATATAAAACATAAAGGCGCTATTGTTGAAAATATATCATAGCTATTTATATTTTCCGTTAAATTTTGGTTTTTGTGCATGTTTATAGTGCTATGCATTGTTTTTATACAATTATGTGTTTATTTGATGCATTTTATGTGATATTTCCAGCGGTTAATTTTCTTTAATCGAAATTGTGGCCACCTTTTGAGTATGTTTCATGCTTATAATTCTCATTCGATCGATATTTGAACTGTGAAAATAACTCAGTTAAAAGCTGATAAATGAGCAAAATTCAGCCACAGAATTTTGCATTAAGTTGCTGACACTTCTCAGTGTTCTGAAAGTTTCCAGTGTTTTTTAAGCTCTAAGAACGATTTACCTGAAACTTTCAAAAGTGCTGGGATACCCTATATATACTACTGCGTTTGAGAAATGGAACCAAATTTAGTGATTTAGCTCAGAATTAAGTGACTATAATTGATAAACCTTGCAATTTATGTCTGTTACTTTAACATAGTTATTAAGGAGATTTCTACGAACACGTAGCCAGCGACAGTATTTTCACCTCAAGAGAAAACGACCGTTACAACAAAATTATAGCGAGTTCTTCAATGATTATTTTAACAAAATCAAAGACAGATTATAAAATAAACAATAAATTATTATAGTATTATTTAACGAAAAAAATTCTTTTTTAGCATTGAAACCTCATTGCAACGCATTATGCATATTTGTTTTCTACTTTGTGAGGCAAACAGCAATGTTTAAAATAAGCTTCATTTTTCTTCGTAAGATAGCATAAATAGTCCGTCTTTTATGATAAACTCTGCCGTACTCTCTTAATTACATCATTATCTACTGTTTTATATTTTGAAAGCAGTAATTAAAAATGGATGACCCAAATTTTAAGAAAGGTCCATACATTTTACTGTAAGAATAAAAGTATAATTTTTAAACAATGTTGCCCACTAGCGGCCGAGCGGTAGAACCGCAGAACACTGATAATTTGACCAGAATTCAAATTTTAACGAATGGGGTGCCTGCAGGAAGCTTCCGTAATACTTTCAGGTGTGACGCGAATATGATCAAGTTTCCCGAAAAATACGATTGAATTTGTGTAAATTTGTATTTACTATTTAAAATTTATATACGTGTAACATTTAAACTTAGTAACCTTCTCAGAACATTTAGGAAATCATTTTTACTAGCGTATTTGACCAAGATCGTTGCATAAGACATCCAAAATTGTTAATACTTATTTATAAACATATGTTACCTTTATTCATGGCACTGCTATGCAAGTAAGAATTTGTCTGCTGCGTTCAGTTCTGTAGCAACATGAAATTCTAATGTCGTAGCGGTTTCTCAGCAAATTTTAAAAGAGAGCTTTTTGAAGTTAAAATTTTTAAAAGGATGCTATCATCTTTATCTCGGAGTACTCTTGTGAAAATCAGAGGAAGAGCAGAAACGAACTTGTATAAAAATGCCAGCACATTTATGAAAACAAAATGACACGACAGTTTTCCCTCAGTCTATGATCTTCATTATATAATTCGACTTACAAGATAAGTCGGAGCTTTTAGAACAAGCCGTGGTTTCAAATTTTAGACCTCACTGGTCTACCGTATCTTCGTATCTACGTGTCAACTATAAAATCAACATCCAAACATTATCATCGGAAATCTATTACTTTTTGACAGTCTTTAAAAAATTTGATACTATCGATAGATGAGAAAGAGTTACATGTGTCTTGAAACATGAATAGATTGAAGGACGTTTGAGGGGAATATCGGTATCATTTTAAGAACTGAACACCCCGGAATAAGTCCTTGTTGTGGTGTCCGAAGATGGTTGCCAAATCCAGCTGATGTATTCTATACTTGTACAAGTTGCATCAGAACAACGAAAGAATGAACATTAAAAGAAATTACACAACCATTAGAAATGCAAACGGTACACACATATACACTTATAAATATTATATAAAAGGTTTGATTATTTAGAAATGAATAACTACTTATGGTATAGTCTAGGCATGTACAAAGAAAATGCTTTTACAATTTTGAAAAATAGTACCTGGTGCATATTGTAAGAGCAAAATATATAGGATGATAAATAGTTATGTACAATTTTGACGCATCCTGAGGTAAAAGTAAAGCTACTGTTCGAGGGGTGGAATCACTTATCATAGCACAGTAATTTAAAATATGGAAAATTTTGTGAGTCCACAGGGGTTAGACTTTGTGTATTATGTTTAGAGATACTCAAATTATTAAGAAGTATCGTCATACAAGCATATTTTACATGCAGTTAACTAAATTCCAATTGGCATCTGATTGCATTATTGTCACCTGTGTTGGCTGATGCGAGTTTCCTCTTAAGCTACAATTACCAAAACACATCTGGTAAATTATGAACGCTCCCTGATAGTAGGGGATTTAAGCTAATGTTTTTGCCACCAAGTAAAGCTCGTATCCTTTTAGTAGAAAAGGAAAGTGTGTTAGAAAAAAATACTTTTCCCTTCCTGACTAGATCCCTATAATCTCTTTAACTACCGAACTTCCAGGTGAGCTAAAAGAAAGAAAATAGCTTCCTATTGATCATTATTAAAACTGAATTAACCTCAGATATTTAGCTTACAATTTTTTGTTCCTTCGTCGTTATGTTTTTACTCTAATGTATAAAATGACTTTTTAGCACGCCATAATTCAGGAAATGCTCGAGATATTTTAAAATAAGGATTACCCGCATATATATGCATTCACACACTCGTGTACGTGTACATATTAATTTCTTAACAAGACAAAGTGAAGCTTTAAGAGAAATTGCTTTCACTGTGGAAAGTTAAAGAAAGCATGCAAATTCCTTTTACAATAAAAACTTCTTAGACTAGAAAAAAATTCTTGATAAGAAGACACAACAATAATTATTTCGTATGCTTTCAAGCGATAAAAAAATTCTAAAAAGCATTGATTTTAACATTTAATTCTTAAATAAATGGTTGAGTTGAAGAAGAATCTAAGCCTTCTTTTGAGAAAAGCGATAAAAACATTACTTGCTTTCAAAGAAAATCCTATACTATGTTAAAGAAGCGCATTTCAAAGGGAATATTTCGGCTCATAATTTAATCAGGAAGAATAGAGATAAATCAGCAAGTAATTAAATATACGAACATTTTGTTATTTCTTTTAGTAAAAAGAAGTGTTTTTCAGGGTTTGATTTAAACTTCAGGAATGAAAATCGAAAACATTATTTGTCGAGAAGATAATTTAGTCTTAAGTGACGCTTCAAATAATACCGAATAATGTTTAAATATATTTACAATGCACTTACCTGTGATTCTTATAACAACATAGTTTGCAATTCATTGAGTATAACTTCTGATTCTTAACATCAATATATGTAATTGAAAAAGCTGAGACAGCCTTTAAAAAAAGAAAAAGAAGAGGCGTAGTTGTGTCATCTCTTAGATGCAAATATAAAAAGAAGATAGTATTAGATATTTGAAATGCAAATTCTAAGAACAATATAAAAAATCTAAAACATTCAAAGCATAAATTTATTATTATCACATAATATAATAAATTAATATATTTATCTACACAAATCTCCATTACTTTGATTAGTATGCAATTCTAGCAATTCACCTGTACAGCTACAGCACTGGTTATGAAGTAATACCTTCTAAATTCTTATATTAATTTGAGATGGTATTTGTTAAAAGCAGGTAGCTTACAGACACTGATGAATAGGCAGCCAGTTTAATTTCTTAGTCAGTTCACTGAGCACGCTTGGATGTCGGGCTGCATAGCCATACACTTAATGGGATTCCTAAGCACCATCCATGATAGCATATTAATTGAGTATAAGATCATTGATGATGTACCGTAAAATGCCTTGGAAAAGGTCGCCTGGTCATTCGATATGTTCATCTTCATCGGAGGCTTTGTCATTATTGCATCTGTATGCACTATTGAACGGATGCAGAGGAAGTGTTATGTTATGAGTGGTTTTCATGGAAGAACTGAGAGAATATCCCAACAGAATAATCGGTAATAACTACCAGGTATTTCAGCATAGCTGCAAAACAAGTTCTCCTATTAAAATCAAAACTGATCCGTGCTCCTAAGGATATTTACCAACGGGACAACATCTAGGATAAGCATATCTTAAGAACGGACCCTGACAGTTCTGGGTTTATGCTCTTTATTGTTCACAAACATACCTTGATTGAACAAAATCCGAGGTATTTAAATGAATGATTGCAAAGTTTGAAGAAAAGAAATTACTAATTTATACACTAATGTGCAAAATGCAAGCAACTTTTATGATTTCATCCGTAATTCCGTAAAAATCAACTGGGAGACATGAAATTTATATCACAGAAGTAAAATGTAGTACGTAAAGGAGAGGAAAGTATAGTAGCAAAACAATGAATAGTATACATATAGTACGGAACGAGCAGAAAAAGGCTTTATGCAGAGAATGGCATTGGTTACCCAGAGGGAGAGCAACAAACTAAAGACCCTTGGTAAGGGAATATGAACCTCTCCTATCTGAATTCGTTACGATGCACCGTCTGTCGATACTCAATACTAGATTATCAAGAAATTCTTTAGGTAAGAGTTCGAATTCTTCAAAGAGAACCTGTTTCAGTTGTTTGGTGTTTTACGGAGGGTACGATAGTGCCAGAGGCGTCATTATAAAGTATACTACTGTATTTAATGAGATTTAAATCATGATGGAAAATCCATTCTGTGGGTATCTTCACTTTCCACGAGCTCCTCAACAGCACGAGTTCTATGTGGCCGGGCAATGTTATCTATAAAAACAAAGTCGGAACCAATAGCATCCTTAAAAAACGCACGTCGAGCAGGATAGCTTCATCCCAGGCGTAGAGACAATAGGTATTTTTGAAGCAGGAGAGATGTAAAAATGGTCCCTGGCCGGGACTCGAACCACAGACCTGTCGAATACGCGTCGAGCGTGCTAACCACTACAACACGAAAGCATGCTAAGAAGGCGGGAGAAATACCTTATACAGGAACAAATTCCTGTAAATGAACCTCTGTCGAAAATATAGAGCTCCGTCCGTTCATTCATCATAATGCCTCCCTTTACAACCACGCCTGGATCAAACCAATGGTTTCTTACAGTGATATCAAAAGAACATGACTCCATTGATAATGTATCCAGTTCTTGTGTTCTCTACTCCACAGTAAACGGTGCCGCCAATGAGCTGCTGTCGACGGTATGTAGCTTTCAAGAAGGGCGGGAGAACAGATCATTTTTATGAAGTCGTCTGGCCACAGTAAATAGAGACCTGTCGGTTGCTGTGTGTAGCTACTGAAAAATGTTTCCCTTTTTCTGGTTTCTATCTTTTTCCGTCTGCAGGGTAATATATCGGTCATCAGTTGTCATCGCTTTCCTTAACATCGCTGTCTTCCTTACTCGTTCGTAACACTTTCTCAAGCTCGTGAAACAACATTTTTATCAATGCCAAATCCTTGGGTGATAGTTACCTACGGCCCTCCTCAAGCTTGCCAATCTATCTACAACGTATAAAGGCGTACTGATGTATTCTTGCAGCCGTACTGCGTGCACAGTCTGATTTTCACTTAAAAACAAATGCCGAAATACCGCCTTCTTTTTTAAAGCTATCTTGCATTGTTCACGCTGTCCCTTCGCGTTTTACGTGCCCCGACGTACTCTCTAACCATGATGCAGATATTTGGATGTACATCACCTTTCTATTGAGTTGGCGTTTCATTGTATAGATCTCAAAATGTATTTTGCAATAAATTCATGGTTTTATGTTGAAAAATGTATTTGTGCTTACGTTTTGCATATTAATTAGATTAAGGATTACGGAAATCCAAGAAATCTTAGTATTATTTTACTGGAAATAAAGAAAAAAATGAAAATACTTAATTTTTCAAATGTTGATTGCTAATTCTATAAACACAACTGCATGGTCTTCATTAGTATTTTCAAAATAATTTATCAGCACGACTCACATGCAAATATTTACATTGCAATTGCGAATATTGCGAGGAAAAAAAGATGTAAAATCTTAGACGAAAATATTGTAAGCTTGAAATTAAATAAAAAAATTCATGTATATAATAATGAATAATTAATAAATATTTTTAATTTAATTACCAATTTTTTATAAATGTTCATAATTATATGGCAAAAAAGAAATTTTAAAAGATTTCATGATCCGCATAATGTGTTGCGGTCCACATTTTGGGAATATTTTGTCTGTATCATCTCTAAAACAGCTGTGAAGAATATATGCTGAAAATATTCAAACAATTTTCGATAGTTCGAATATTTTGTTGATTGTGTTGCTTACTCTGTTATTTTCCTTTAATTCTTCAGGTTATGTTTTGATTACTATGCATAATTGTAAGCTTTCAAATTGTAGGTCTTTTTGAAATTAAGTTTTTGTTTGTCTTAAATTATCTTCCCTAAATTATGATAATCCCACCAGTATCCTGTGCGATAGTACTTGGATCTTACAGAATTGATTCCAAGAACATTTTGATGAATTTCATCTAATGATATGGTCTCCATATTCTGCAGAGATGACGCCAGTTGCACATTTGTGGATAGCAGATTAGTTCTGCATTATCAGCGTCCTGAAATGTAGAGTGACTGGAGGATGTGCTGTTAGATATATGCTAATGTCATCTAATCTACGCTTTGTAGTTTGGCTTCAGATCGTACAACTGAAAAAATACTGTGCACTTAGCTAATTCATATCAAATTGCGCTAAGGCTAAACGGTAGACAACAAACCAATTATAATTCATAAGTAGTTCAGAGATTTAATTAGTGCAAAACACATCTCTTACGTATTCCAAAACATAGCTTTAGAATCCATGGTCATACCAAGTCAGTGGAACTTGCTAGAACTCAACATGCCAGTTTTTCACTTTGGCTACCAAAGGTCATGAATGAGTCATGATCCGATCTTCGCTTTTCATGAGTCGCTTCATCATCTGCGATCTAGCGCAAAAAATATGATATAATTTTGTTATTGCTTTGAGAATCTGACTTCAAATCATTGATAACTGTTATTGACATGAATGCCACCAGGTGCTGGAAAATGTTAGACAAATATGAACAGCTTTATAGCTCGCGGTAGCAAATCAGATTTATGCGAGCAATAGAAGTGAAATATTACGTAAAACGATAGGTGTTAAAAGCGATTATAAAAAAGTGCATAGTCTAAATTATGAACAACCAGTTCCAGACTCTATTCTAAGAGGTTCTTTTGTAATAAACTTTGCTGCCGGGTTCCTTGGAAAGTAACAAAGGTTGATTTAATAAACGTTATGCTTGCAGCTTGTTCTGATCCACGAATTCTCTTGCCACTCTACTTATTGCATCTGTTGCAATCTATCATTTAGGTTTAAAACTATTCTAAAACTATATTAATCTAAAATTGTATGTATTTTAAAAATCTGTAATAATATTTATATTTTACAAAAGATTAAAAAGTTACAAAATTAGATTAAAAGTTAACAACGCAACTTGAGATTAAACCACGAAATTTTTGCATTTGCAAAGTGTTCAAAAACGATTAGGTAATTAGATACCTTTGAGAAATTAATCACTGCCCTGTTGTTCTAGTCTAATAAATGAACCAAATAAAATAACCATCCAGTTTTGTCATATTAGACTCTTTTTAATAAAAATTAGAGACTTACATTTTTACACCAACAGTATTACAAAAAAACGTTAATAGAAAAAGTCATCATCGTACTATCAATATAGATAGTACGATGATGGAATCAATCAAATTAAACAAAACCTATCCTCATGCAATTAATATCACACTAAATATCATAGTTAAGGTTATAGATTCTATTCTAGGTCAGTTCTGTTTTAGAATATTTTTTTCTAATTCCAAAAAGTAAGCCCTAATAAGGTTGAAATACCTTACTACTTGAAATCTATTTGTATACGATCTAAGCAAAAATTTAAACTTTGCATATTTTTACTGAAAGGTTTCATGAAGCCAAATTTGCTATAGTCCAAAAATTTATGAGCTTGATCCATTTCATAAATAGGAATAAGGAATCTGTGATTAACTGCCACAGAAAGATTTAACTGCGCTATTTTTAAAACACGCTACATATGTATGAAAATAATGGGTGAAATGTTCAGATAAGCAGAGCAAGGCAATTCTTTGTAATCGTAAGCCGATATTACGACTATAAAAATGTTGATGTGCTCGCAAGCTAACATTACGACTGTAAAAACGCTAATGTAGTCGTAAGATGACATTAAAATTACAAAAATTGTTCAGTACTCCAGAGAAATAACCTACATAACAGGAAACTTATGAGAATATGAATCATTTTCTCCTTCGAAGAAGTTAATTTTTTTTAATGGAAAATATCTGCAAACATTGGAAGAATGTAATCCTTACTAAAATTTATTCAAATCCTCAAACGACATACAGGTATCTTTATTTATATTCAAAAATTTATTCATGTATATCAAAGTTTGCTAAAAGAAATCAACAACCAAAATTAATTCATATTAAAGGTTTGGAATACTATGAGGTAGCAGTAATGGAAATGAAGGTTTTGAAGTCAAATAAAACCTTCCTAACTTATAATTAACACAGAACAGAAGGGCTTTCCAATTATTATTTTATTCATACTACTGCAAATCGTATTAATTATTACCTAATGATAATATTAATAACACTAAAATATGTAATGAGATTGAAGAATAAAGGCAACAATTATCTATTACTCATCATTGTCTTCATTGTTAAATTTCATCAGCTACAGTCATTTTACTACTAAACGAAAAATCTTTCATGAGGAAAAATTATACAAGAAGAAAAGGCCCGGCTTACTCGAGCTTCCATACATTTTATGATGTCCGAAATTATTCACAAAATATAAACTGTAAAATGACTACTGAAGAGGTGACTTTATAACACGTTTCTCATGAAATGGTGAAGTATGAAATAACTGCTATTATAGGATCTAACTCTCTGGCTATCTAATCTCTTGTTATGTATTAATTGCTATTATTTTCAAGCTTAAGTTTTGCTTACCATTTCAGTTTTAATCTGTAATTGAAGTTCTTAATTTTTTTTTCTTTAGTTGTTTAAAGTTGGTGTAAGTTTAAACTGTAACTTTTGTAAACTTTAAAATTTAGGTTTGGTTGCTTTAAAAGTTTTTCTTAAATTGTTTAGTTTTAATTTGAGTTTAGGGACGTAAGTTTACTTGGTTTTTGATACTTTTGTTTTGACCCTTAAGGTTGTTTAACTTTTAACTTTTATTATTTTAAAGTTTTGTTTGTCGCACTTTTAGTGTGTTAATTTTTTTAACTTAAGTTAACTTAATTTGTACCCCTCTTTCTATTAAAGTTGTCGAATACATATTTTCTGACTGGCTGTAACGTAAATCAATAGTAATTGAAATTCAATCTGGTTAATGTGTGTGTATACTTAAAATGCTGCTGAAGAAATCATTTATATAGTGCTGACATTTTTAATGAATTATATTTTTATGTAATAGTTTAATTTTTAATGTTCCAAATTCGTTTGTGTTGAATAACATTTCACTGGTTCTGAAAACTTTCACATCCCAACCGTCAGCTTGGAATTCATTCTCAGAATGTTATGTATTAATTGCTTTTTATTTTCAAGCTTAAGTCTTGCTTACTATTTCATTTTTTATCTGTAATTGAAGTTCTTAATTTTTTAAACTTTAAAATTTAGGTTTGGTTGCTTTAAAAGGTTTTCTTAAGTTGAAGTTGTTTAGTTTTAATTTGAGTTTAGGGACTTAAGTTACTTAGTTTTTGGTACTTTTGTTTTGACCCTTAAGGTTGTTTAACTTTTTACTTTTATTATTTTAAAGTTTACAAAAGTTACAGTTTAAACTTACACCAACTTTAAACAACTAAAAAAAAATTAAGAACTTAAATTACAGATCAAAACTGAAAGAGTAAGCAAAACGTAAGCTTGAAAATAATAGCAATTAATACATAACACTCTACTAGATCCTACTAGAGAACCGGTCAACTTCTCTCACGGGCGTAAAATAATACCAGCACAGAAGGGGTAAAACTAATCCTTTATTATTCTCAACTATGAACAGAAAGGCACGTATTTCGTGCTTTACAATGTAATAACACCGACAACTTGCGGGGGAATTTAAGAATCATAACATAATAAATTTAAGTCTAAAAGAGTAGTGCTGGACTAGCACTTTAAGTAACGGCTAACTAGGTTGACACGACAACCCACCCGGTGGGATAATTATTCAAATGGCCAAAAGGCGTATCAGCAACTCCCTGTAACAGCAAGATCAGAAACGTAACGTGAGCTGACTAGTTTAAAAACGCTCTGAATAAACTGCAGGATTCACCCGTTTAAATACTCACTTCATAACTTTAAATTAGCATCCTGGCAGGGAAGTTGAGGAGTTCAGGAAAGATAACAAAAATTTGAATAATCGGTTAAGTGTATAAGGTATTTCTCCCACCTTCCTAGCGTGCCTTCGTGGTGTAGTGGTTCTGCACGCTGGGCCGGTATTCCAAAGGTTCGTGGTTCGATTCCCGGCGAAGGCGGTTGCTAATTTTTCATCTTGCCTGCTTCCAAAAAATCCTAATATCTCTACAGTGGCGCCCGAACTAAAAGGGTGTTGGATGATTTCCTCCGCCCCCAGGATTTGGTGATTTGGTCACCTAAGAACCTCAGTCGCCCTTTAAAAGGGGAGATATATGAGGTATTTCTACCGCCTTCCTAGCGTGCCGCCCACCAGCGGTAAAATTGCTTAACACTAGTAGTTCGGTCCAAGGCTCAAATCCCGCGAACGGGCTGGCTGCATGCGCGTTTTTGTGGTTTTCCAACATGTGTAACGTGTCTAGGAGTCAGTTTTCCTTAGAAAGTCCTCCACGAAGGCAACCCTTTCCTTAGGCAGATAGCCCTAGTGTGCTTTGTCATTATTAAATAAACCAAACCAAACCAATCCTAGCGTGCCTTCGTGGTGTAGTGGTTCCTGCACGCTGGGTCGGTATTCCAGAGTTCCCGTGGTTCGATTCCCGGCGAAGGCGTTTGCTCATTTTTTGTTTCTCCTGCTTCCAAAAAAATACGTAATATCTCTACAACTGAATTAAGGAAAACATTACAGCTCAAAAGCTTTACAAGGGAAAAAACTTGTTATTTAATTTAATATAGATCTATAAATGTATTGCTATATAGATGGGTAAGTGCATTGTAATAATTACGTTCATTTAGAAAAGTCGAGCATATTTGTTTTAAATTTTAAAACTACTGGGAATACTTCTACTTCTCTTTTCGAAAAAATAGTATGTCGTTTTTATAGCTAGTTCTGTAAACTGTTAAATTAAAATGACTTTCTCATACGATAAAAGAAAACAAAGATCAAGAGCCACAAGTAAAGGAAACAGAGTTACGCCTTGTGGACCTGGCAACTTCAGAAGAATGGTCTAAAGATTTTGATATAAAAATTGTCTGTGTAGTTTAAGTTGGAATTATATGTTTTCTCCTTTCAAAAACTAAATAAGATTTATTAATGATATCAAATACGGTTATTTATTAACAAGAACCTACAGTAGCTCATATGTTTCGAATATTCGTGTTTTATAGTCATATTTAAGTATCAGTCAAGTATCGGATACTAAATACTAGCAAAATCACTCTTTTTTTCCACGCATACTATAGACCCCTTTTTCAGAACCTGCTTGTTATGCAAAGCGTTTTCGGTAATAAATAAATAAATAAATAAATAAATAAATAAAATAAATAAAAATAAATAAATAAAAAAAAATATTAAAAACGTTCTGAATATCAACTAATAAGTATTCGGACTCTTTAATAAAGCAGGTCATACTTAATAAAAATACAAAAATAACATAATATTCAATATTTTGTTGTGTATCCTTTAGCTAAAATTACATTTTCCATATCCTTTGTCACAGATTCAACTAATTCTTTTTTCTTGTTAGAATATTCTGTTTTGGACTATTCCTTCGTAAGACTTGCTTTTATTAGGGCTTTTGAAGAAATGTTTTCCTATTCCTTTTTATGCTGATTCCGTACATGTTCGATAGGATTTAAATCCGGAGAATATGGAAGAGTTTTGACAGCTGTACAGTAGTTACAGGCGAATATTCACGGCTGTATATTTAGGATCTATGTCCTAATAGAACTTGAATTTATTTTGCATTCCAAGTTTCCTTGCCTGCGTTTTCAGGTTTTCAATAACAATATTTATATATTTATGCTTACTCATTATTTTCTATGAAAAGTACTTTTTCAACCTAAAGGCAGCGAAACATGCCCAAACCGTTATGTTTCAACCCTCAAGCTTAACAGTAGACAATAAGATTTTAAAATTAAATTAATTTTTTTTTATTTTCGCCATGCAGCAGTTTGTTCATCTGACCTAAACGTATTAATTTGTGACTTATTTGCAAATATAATATAGTTTTAACACGATAAATCTTTGCTTACCTCAGATTTCACGAACGTCAGGCGTATTTCCTTGCTTTTATTTATTGACGAAACATCTTCATCTTGTCGAACGCTTATTACATTCATGTGCTCTAATAATTTTCTAAGGTATTTCTCTCTCTTCTTAGCGTGCCTTCATGGTGTAGTGGTCTGCACGCTGGGCGTGTATTCCAGAGGTCCGTGGATTGATTCCCGGCGATGGCGTTGCTCATTTTTCATCTCGGCAGCTTCCAAAAATACCTAATGTCTCTACAATTCTCATGACAGTTTCAGAGTTATCTTTTATTGCAAACCCTTCTTCCAAGTCCATTGTAAAATCCACATCATTCACAGCACTTAGGGTTTGTGTGATTTTTCATAAGATAAATCTCGAACAAAAGTTCTATGCAATTTACATCGTTTTATTACGTCAAAGATAATTGAAAGCTTTACATCCAGGATTTTATGGATATTTCGAATACGTTTACCATGTTCTAACACAAGTTGTCGATAGTTTGTACATGTTTACGTATAATATGGAATTGCTAATATAGTACATTGGTGAAATAAATTAAGAGAATTTTCATATTTGATCTACGATCTCCAGAACTACTAGACAGATTTTAATAAAATATGGTGAGAACATAGTTTGATATAATACAAACAAAATAAACATTCAACAGTTATAATAGACACACATGCTCCTGTGTAACACTCATGGGAGTCTGAAAGTCTGAAACAGCGGTTGTAGAAGACACAAAAGAAATGGATTAATAGGGTGTATGGTCCCCTCTTACAGCCATACAAGCCTCGCAGCGTGATGTCATGCTGGAAATAAGGCAGTTTATCAGTGCCTGTGGCAACTGGTTCCACTCATTCAGCAACGCTGTTTTCAGTTCCTCTGATTTAGCAACGCTGTTTTCAGTTCCTCTCATTTAGCAACGCTGTTTTCAGTTCCAGGATGGTTCTCAGAGGGGGGGGCTGCGAGTTGCAATTGCCCTCCACAAAGCGTCCGAGACATGCTGTACAGGGTTGAGACCTGGCTGGCCAATCCATCCGTCGAATATCCTCACTCTCGAGAAATTTGTCGACCAGAAGACGCGTGGCCTCGCGTTATCATCCCGTAAGATGAACTAGGGGCGCACTGCACTCCAGAAAAGGCGAACATAGGGCCCCAAGACCCCATCACCATACCTCACACCAGTCACAGAGCCTCTCTCAAAGACGAGGAGAGTTGTGCGGCCATCTAACGTGATGCTTGCCCAGACCATTACACCGCCACCGCCATAAGTGTTGATTTCGCGGACATTGGAGGGTAGGTAGAGGGTCCCTGGCTCTCTCCATATGAAAATACGGCAAGAATCGTGTTTAGGCTAAAACGGGACTCGTCGGTGAACATAACGGACGCCCGTTGCTCCGTACTCCGATCACTATGCTGCCTGCACCATGCTAATCGGAATCTCCTGTCCATATACGTGAGATGGTCGCAAACAGACGGTCTTCTGGCAAACAACCCTCTCTCATTCAGTCTATTGGAAACAGTCACCCTTGATACACGGGTTCTTGTGGCTGCATAGAGGTCCCGAGAGAGCTGAGAAGCTGCAGCCCCTCTATCACGCCTCGCTAAAATAGACAAATAGCGATCTTCTCTGGCCGTCGTGGCTCTTGGACAACATTGCCCAGGCTTTCTCTCAATGGATCCAGTATCCTGGAACTGTTTCCATAGGTTACACACGACGCTGGGCGTTAAATTAAACTCTCTGCATATCTGGACTTGCGATTGGCCTGCCTCTAGCCTCTCCACAATTTGCCACCTCATTCCATCATCTAAACGTTGGTGGTTATGCATTTTTACTGTTCCGATGTGAAATTAACCAATTAATGTAAGATAACACCATGAAATTTGCCGAGGTGTGCTAGCGAACGCAATTCTTCTTACCCTCCACGCGCTTATAAAGCCTATTTTTCTGCTGGCTCCGCCTACACACACGTGTACGCTTAAGTATTTGCCGTACAAGATTTGCATTTTATCTAGAAGCAGTGATTTTTACTTCAGTTCAGTTCTTTTCATGCAATTGGATAAAATATGCAAATTTTCTTAATTTATTTCACCACTGTATTTAACTAAACAAGGAATAATTTTTAAATGCAGACGATAATTCTTATGGTGTATTTTATTTAAAACAAAGACAAAAATATGATAAATTTCGTCTGCTAAAACATTTCTACAAAACTTTCAAGTATCCGAATTGCTATGTGAGATAAGGACTTATACTACGTTTTGAATAAATTATGTTTTTACAAGTAATACTTTGATGTTATTTAATTTGCAGCAAGCAAGGTTTAAAATAGAGAAAGCAATGATTCACTTAAAAAAAATTCAGAATCTGAGTTTCAATATTTAGTACAAGTCCAATGCAAATAAATTTTAAAAATGCAAGTGTCCGAAAAATGTGAGACACTATAGTTTTTCCCTTTATTTCATAAAAGAGAAAGAAGATGAATTTCATTTTAGTATGGAATAAAAAAGAACAAAATACCTTATTTTGCTTAAAACAGTTTGACCCTTAGTTCATATGAAAGACGTTTTACTGTAATTTACTTAACTTATTTCCACTTGGAAATACCCACATTTAGCGCACATATATTCCTTCACCTTATTTATTTTTCACATTCATAAATCTACTTTACAATACCGTTGATTGAATACTGCGTTAATATGATTTTGAATTTATTTTAATTCTTTCTGTTATTGTAACACCAAGAATTTTAGAAAGGGAGAACCCCCAAACGTCTGTTTCTGTAAAATAATATATTTTGCTGAAACAAATTGCTTTAAATATTAGTTTCATTTGCATGGTAATTTAAACAATTGGGTTGTTTTGCAAAAACCAAAATAAGTACTTTAAAATGAATTCCATAATAACTGGTAATATTGGCAAGTAAAACTAATCTCAGTCGTCTCAGAACGTATTAACTACAGTTTATTTGTTAGAAATCGTTTTAATACTTACCAGCTGAAATGATGTGTAACATTATGACATACGTACAATACATCGTTCTATAGATGCTTTTTAAAGATAGAGTAACCAAAACAAAAAGTGGGACAACCGTTCCTTTTATAAATGCTTATTTACAAAATTAAATAAAAAATTTCCTGTGGAATAAATTTTAAGTAAAATGCGCAGCGCATCTTCTTTCCTATTATTACTTCACTGTAATTCAATTCAAATCCAAATAGTTTAGAATTCAAATCCATTAGTTTAGAATTTGAAAAGTATCTGTTTCGCAAGTACATGTTTCGAATAAGAATTACCTACCTTCCAGATACAGAGGAAATTCAAAAAGCGTATTCTTCCTCCATATTAATCACATGCAGATGAGAGAGCTCTTAACATAGTGGCAATAGCTAGCGTGCAGAAAAGAAATAGTTCAACAAAACAGCTAACTTACTTCAGTATTCTCTCTCCATCGTTAGAACATTCTTGAGTTCCTGTGTCTATTAGAATGTGACAAAGATTGTTTGCAGATGGGTACGTTTACAGTGAATACTATCTGCTAAAGTTACATATTGGATTAAAGTTTTGATTTTATTTTAAAACTGCCTGCGGTTTTCTACCAAAGGAGGTTCTTGAGAATGCGTAAAGCGTCGTACCCTTTAGCGAATGGTAAACTTGGGCTTTAATGTAGTTTAATTAAAAAAGATAATTTGCATTCTTTACACAGTGGCTATACTTGCAAAGGGTTTCCAGATGAAAAGAGAATTTTAGCAAATTATGTTTTTATTTCCACGAATAAAATTAATTTCTGTATGTAATTTAAACTTGTATGGATGTGGCATATGATGTTCTACCCTTCGATACACTACTGATAAATAGTAAATAAGTGTTTGATGATATCATTATGAATTATTTCTGATTTATTTATTATGCATTTAACTGAATATTACCGCTAATGAATTTCCGAAAGCAAAAATCAGTATAGAGTTCGGGTAAAATATTTATACTATACATATAAATCGTGAATAAATTAGAAATTACAGATGCGTGTAACTTCTGATGTCATCAAAATTTAAATGGCTAATCTTAAATAAAGCTAATAATATTAAACACACATTTCATTTTTCGAAATAATCACCATTGGCTTTAGTTACATGTTCCCAACAAGACAAAAGCTTATAAATGCCCTTTTTCAAAAATTCCTTTCTTCTGGAGTGCAAAAATTGTGACACAGCTTTTATGACTTCGTCGCATTTTTGGAACTGCTGTTCCCGCAGGTGGTTATCCATGGCAAAAAATAGGCATGGGCCGTTATGCCACTTTCTAAACATTCATGGGGAAATATGCCAGCGCTAGTCCACCAAACACACAACATTACCCTCTTTTAATGAATGTCCTATTTAGCGGCAAATGAAACCGAATCAGAAGTCGACCGATGATGTTTCCTCTTCCGGTTATCAAACATGATCCATTTTTTTCACATGTCAAATTTGGTCCGGAAACTTTTATTATGGCAAAGAAAAGGATATGTTCAACCGTTGCAACTTTTTCTCCTCGAAACAGAGCATGAACAACCCACTTTCTTAGTTTCTGTGCCATCCCAAGGTTATGAAGATGTGATCGAATGGTTTCATCCAATATTTAAAACCCTTATGCAAACTCCAGGCAAGTTTGATGAGGATTCTTCTTGATTTCGTCCTCCAGCTGGAGTGTTTCGAGGGTGGAAGGACGACCAACACGAGGCTTGTCTTCAAGGCTCTCGTCTACAGAAGAAAAGTGGCTTAACCACTTTTGAGCAGTCTTTTTCTTTCACTGATGTCTTTCCAATCACGAAGCATATTCTTTTAACTACTGTAAAAATTCTCCTTTTCCAACCATATTTATGAAGATTGTGCTTCTTACAAAACCAAAGGCGGAACGTGCGATGCCCTGAATAACTCTGTATTGAATAAGCTTCAAAAGGAGTGTAAACATATGATGCCATCAGAATCAATTTGACCACACTAACGCGCCAAAACTATTTTCAAAAACAGCACGAAATTTCTTGGTTTCTTGGAAGAAAGATTATTGCTTATTTTAAAGGAAGTTTTGAAATAGCGATAAACTTTTAATATCATTTAAGTGTTTTAATCATAACTCTTTAAAGTTGAAGAATATCTTTGTACGTGTTTAGTGCTTTTCTGAGGGGGGGGGGGAGGAATTCCATGGTACAAATTTTGTTTCGCAATGGCGATGCTGCATTCTAAGACTACACAGCTCCTGTTCACTCAGCTCACATTGTCCAGGACTAGTTTTCTGAGCGTGATATAGAATTTTCACATTACCATGGCCTCATAGTCACCAGATATCAATATTATTGAGCTTCTTTGGGCTATTTTGGAGAGAAATCTGCGTGAGTGTTATCCATCGCCATCATCGTAAACTGAACTTGCCAAACTGTTTACAGAAAGCGTGGTACAAGATTCCCTTGCAAAGCATACAAGACCTCTGTTTATCCATTCCGAGAAGACGCAAGCTGTTTTGAATACCAACAGTTTTCCTATACCATATTAGTCGCAGAAATATGTGAAATATGTTTTTATTTCGGTGTTTCCATATTTTTGTCCACTCTCTATAGCTTCCTTTCTTAAACCTAGATGCGTTTAAGAACATAGCATACTGTTACGAATTTTGTATAGATGTAAATAATTTTAGTGAAATTATATGTATAATTGCAGTATATCTTGCATAATGCATCATGAAGTGCCTCGAAAAGGAGAAGCTAAGCAGGGAAAATTAGATTACCTGGGCAGGCCAATTTCAGATAAATGGCTATCTGGCTTTTTGTCCTACCATTTGGCGACAATTTGATTCGATCGATGTATAATTGTAATTGGTTTGATCACTATATGTAACTGTAACTATATCCGGCTATATGTAACTGTAACTGTGTTTGCCTCAGCAATTTTGAGAAGTCGAAGGTACTGTAAATTTCTCGGCTGACGGGAAACACTGTGTAGGATCCAAGAGAGAATCAGTTCTCAGTTGTTTAGTTTGAGTTGACTTCAGAATATTGAGAAATCTCCGCGCGAGTTTCGTTCTTTGGATGCATTGGGTTGCATTTAACATTCTGAGTAGTTTCTCTCTCCATCGTTAGAACATTCTTGAGAAACATACTGAGAAAAGCTGTACGAGTACTTTTGTGGAAAGTTCCAAAATTGTAAAGTATTTCTTTTGAGAAAATAAATGTTATTAAACTCTCATCGATTTTCTGTGCATTCAGTCTACTACGAACCCGTACGCAATAATATATTGTAAAAGTTTGAGCGTTGACTAGAGGTCAAAACCACAGTTTTATCGTTTGAAGGTGCATACGTGCTATTACAGTCAGCAGTTTTTTCTTCCAACTATTTTCTATAAATAAATATCTTCTGCCAGATTGCATCATAGCAAGAATAAAGCCAGGGACTTAAACTTCTCTTCAAATTTTTTGCGATAATCAGTCACCATAACTCTTTTGTTATTCTTCTAGCGTATCCGTCGGAAACTAATTTCTCTAGCCACTTTTAAAAAAAACCTTACATTTGAACACAAAAGTTAGAATAATTTTCAATTTTAATATGAAAATTAGAAGAATTTAATGTTACATCCAAGGTAATTTGAAGGAAGGGACGACTATGGAATGAAAGCTTGCGTAGGATATGTAAATTGAAGTATAATACACTTAGAAGTTTTCACTACAACGTCTTCTTAGCCTTCTTTACTTCAAACTTAGTAAGCGAAAAATGTACGGTTTAAAACCTTGAAAACGAGTTCGAATAGAATTTACATATATTATTCATTTTTACTTCAAACATCGTCATTTTGTTAGCTTACTTTGGTGAATGAAGTTTTTTAAAAACTCGTGGATATGCTGTCGTGGTCTTGCCACCCAAATTTATATCCTAAGTTTTTTTTTTGAATGAGGTGGATGCTTTTTTTATAAACATCAAAAATTTAATTTTAATCTCATCAAAATTAAAATTTTACGACATATATGATAAGTATCCTTCATAAATAAGATCACGACTTAATTATTCTCTTGCTTTCTAAAAGCACTTTCCAATGAAAGTCTAATCTGATGTTCTTCGATCACAATGGGTTCAGTTTGTAAAATGTAGAATCATGCCCATACTTTTCATGAACAACATCAAAACCTTTTCTCGTAATTTCATTTTAAAACTTTTATTGCATATTGTTGCTTAAAACACTGAATTTTCAACAACTTTAATTAATACGATGCATTCAGTCGACTTAGTACTGCGCCAAATGTTAAGTTGATCTATGGCCTTAAAAATATTATAATGTTGTTTATGATGACCAGCAGTATTAATGACCTAATCTGCAAAATGGAAAACGGATATATTCTAAACAAGGACTTCCGAATGAGGTCGGTAACAATCCAACCCCCCCGAAAGTCGATGAAATTTTAAAGAATGCCAGTGATGATGAACGAGTCGATTGGCAATTATGCACCGGCAACTAATCAACATAGTGAAGATCCCATTGATTACACAGATAATTACTTATAAAATTGATAACAAATTTCTTTATTGATATAGATCTATATCACACAATATCAAAGTTCGTTCAAAACATAAATGTAAGCTAAATTTTGGAATTTAAAAATTATCCGATAGAAATATCTCAAAGTTGTTATCGAATCAAAATTGTTGTATTTTGCCTCTTACCTAGTGGAAAGTAGGCTTTAATTAAGACAATAAATTACTAAAAAACAAGGAGTAGGCTGGGCTAAATAATTTTTGAAAGAGGGGATTTAAGACTTACGTTAAGCAATTTTATGTTGAATATTAAAACATCAGTACATCAAATGCAGCCATCGCATTCATTAAAATCAAACCTTTATGCAATAATAATCTGTGATTTTGTTTTTGGAAACTGTTTTTTATTTCCGAACTTAAAAATAATGATAATAGAAGAAAAAACAGTATAAAATCAAATATAAAATTAATATACCATTACTTTTCAAGATTTTAGTTCATATTGTTAATTTAATTGTTATCTTTGAATTAGTTAAGTGCATTTTTTAATATTATGATTATGTTGTAGGTTTTGTAATATGAAGAAAACTTTAGAACTATAAAGTAAACCATCCTTTATAAAGGATCGATGCAACAAAAGAGTTGGTAATTCCTCCTATAGACTAGCATTAAAAAGGAAGTTCATGTTAGAAATTGGTCATCTTCGATTCCTTCTCGAAAACACTGATAATTTATTTGAAGCAGGCTGAATATTAACAAGAATTTTACAACATTATTTGCTGTCTTCGGCACAAATAATGTAGAGGCATATATTGGCCTTTCAAAGGGTAAGTAGCGCAAGAACATTTATGAATGATTATTGAAAAATAATGTTCGTTAATGTAATGTTCTTAGAGATTTTCGAATATGAATATTACAGAGCATTAAGTTTTGTGTTATATTCATGTAAATGAATATAACACAAAACTTAGAACACAAACTAAAGAAATGCAGTCCAACTGCCTGCACTGCAAGAATGCTAAGTACGTAATAGCAATCATAAGTACGTAAAAGAATCTCTTGTAAAAATATATATATATATATATATATATATAAAAAAAAAAAAAAAAAAAAAAAAAAAAAAAAAAAGACTTATATTTTCCGTTCTATTGGGCCGATTGACGAAATTCAAGTTGCTGTTTTCATGTCCCGAAAGCGCGACTTACGATATATATTCAATTTATATATAGAATTGTTCTAATACAGGTATTTTGACACATAATCGGACTTTTTCTGAAATGACATGCCAATACATTTCAATGTTTCAATTCTAAGACTTAGATTATGCGTGGATATTAAATTTTGTAATTTTGGGGGAGAAATTGATGGAGAAATTTAAAAATTTATCTTGGAGCATTGTTTTTCAGTTTACGCCAAGAATAATTCACTTGGCGAACTTCTTAAATTATCGCAACCTATTTTCCTTTCCTTTTTTCGTTGTACATCAGCGGGTAAAAAAGTCATCGTTCATACTTTCAAGTAATTTTAACAAAGTACGTAAACCACATTTGGCGCTATTATAGCTTATAACAAATATACCAAATTTCAAAACGCTCCAATAGGTAAAGTCACGTACATCTTAGGAAATTTTCAATAAAAAACTGTAATTTTTTTGCGGATATGCTTAGATATACATCTACTTTCAGATGATAGTAAAAATTTTATACATTATAATTTAAATCCTTTTCAAAAAATTTATAAAAATTATTTAAAAAAATAAATTTAAAAAATAAATTAGAAAAAAATGTGCGAATTTTATTTGGAAGGAAACTAAATTTGAAATGTGAAAGTAACAATCAAATGAGTTTAATAAAAAAGAGATATTACTAAACATATACCAAATTAAATTATCATAGAGGGGCTAACATTTTGAGAGCTATTTTTTTAAAATCTACTCGTGCAGGTTTTACAAAACTTGGCACATTGGCATAACTTGAGTCGTAGAAACGAAATATGGAAAAACATTAGCCTGTTATTTCAGAATAAGTCCGATTTTGTGTCAAAATACCTATATTAGAACAATACTATATGTAAATTTAATATAAATCCTAAGTCGCGCTTTCGAGACATGAAAAACTCAAGTTGAATTTTGTCAATCGGCCCATTAGAGAGGGAGATATAAAACTGTCCCTTCCCCCTTTTTTTTCGCCGTGTACCTTGCACTGTAAAAAACGGCGCCACCTAGAACCACCAAATTTTAAACACACATATTAGCGAAATGCATGTGTCAATATATATTTGCCAATACATTTGGGTAAGCGTAATACATTTGTCTTTTTAATTTAATCAACAAGCTCAGCGATAAAAGAAATGTGTTGCCTCAAAATAAAATACTTTTTGTTTTACGCGCCAGTGTTGCCATTTGTTAAAGCGCAAAATATTTAAATCTTCTTTCAGAAGCAATCTTTCTGTTACTGATTAACAAACTAAGCTATTTAAAAGTAATAAAGGCAGTTTTCATCTCCGTCATTGATTTCTAGCTGGACCCTCGAAATTGCACTAGATGGACTCCTTATGTATTTTTATAGCAACTATCTTAGGCAGTTCGACATGCAAAAAGCTATCTTATGTAAAGACTATATTAATGCAATTGAGCTTATAAAGAATGCAAATCCTATTTTATATGATTTTATTAGTTTAATTTTATTATCCGTTTACTTTTGTCTAACTGAGAAATAAATTTTTGGTAACTTTTCTAGTCGATTTATTTCAAATCGTCCTCACATCTAATTCTAAGATGACAACGCAGTATTACGCAGCTAATGCTCCCAATTTTGGTATGGATTATTTTTCATTAACGAAGTGCTTCTTAGAACATTTTTCTACATATCCTTGCTTTATATTAAAACAAACCATCCTAAATTTTTAATTTACCAGTATTAAAAAGACAGAAATATAAGCTTTTAAATGAAACATTTCAAGATTATCTGACATAATTCGCAAATTCAGAGCAATTTTTCCAAAATCAGTCGATGTTTTAGTTATCGTGAAGCTGCTAATAAAAAATCTGATGTGTACACCACATGACTTCCTTGTACGGAATATTAAATTATACGCATTTTTTCTTGCATTTCGTTTAAACTTATTGAATTGAATTAAATCTACTTCGCCGACAGCGCATAAACCACAATAGAATAAATGCATTCCTTAAAATTCACTTTGTTTACCATAGCGACACTCTGGCGCTAGGTTCACTTAACAGTATTATATTTCGTTCATATTATAACTCAGAATGCTCAAAATTTATATCATTTAAATAATAGAATTATCTAATCTTTGCCACAGTTTTCACAGTCGATTGAGTATTTCTCATTCAATTAATTCAGTTATCACTTCGCGAGAAGACAAAAATACATAAAAACTCAAAATATCTACATTAAGAATTACGAAGTAAATCTTAAACACTTATTTCCTCGAAAAAATTCCAGAAAGGATTGAGCATGATTTAATTGGCAATAATAAATGAAGGCGTTATCTTTGCTATTGCGAAGCTACGTTTCTCTAGATTGGCAACAAATCCACTATTCTGCTGTTTCAAATGTAAACAAGCAATGGCCGCCATCAAGAAAAGTATTAGGCTTAGCGGCACTTAAACAACTTTAAAACTGTTGATAATTCTAAAACTATTGCTTAGAGATTTACTAAAGGCATAAAAACCTTAACCAGAAGATAAGAACAACATAATTCAATCATTTTTAAAGCAAAAAATGTACAATTTACAAACATATAAGAATAAAGAAACTGAGATCACTGAACCGGGTAACAGAGTGGATATATTTATAAATATAGTTATATACGTTTCACGCGGCCGATTGAAACCAAAATACGAGGTGCACATGTAAATGTTATAGTAGTCCTATATACAAAATTTCAACGTTCTGAGGCTACTCGTTTTTGAGTTATGCGAGATACGTACGCACGTACGTACATACGTTCGTACAGACGCCACGAAAATTTTTCTTCAGAATTCATTTTAAAGCAGTTTTATAATTTTTTTGAAGGAAAAGAGTATTTTATTCTGTCCTTACGTACAGATATCACGCAAAAACATCGTTAAATTGCATTCGATTGCAGTCAAAATTGATATTTTCGTTGAAATATGCTGCCTGAAACTTTTCGCGATTACAATACTTCCTTTTTACTTCGCACAAGGAAGTGAAAAGGATTATTATATCAGAAGAATTAATCCATAATTGTTGGCAATTCCACGATTTAACCTGCCGATGAAATCAGATTTTAATTAAAGAGAAATTTAAATGACGCCATTATGATCTTACATCTTTAGCTAAATTAGAAGATCTTTAAAGAGAACTTATATCACATAATTTATTGCTGTATACGTTAAGAAAGAATAAATTTTTTGTTTTCAGAGATAGCAATTTCTTTCTTCATTATTTCTCTTATCTTCGACTAAAAGATTAAGATAAAATACGCATAGAAAAGCCTGTTTTTAGGTTACATGGTTTTAGTCAAATATATTACAAAGAAGAACAGGAATTCTTTAGGTGCCGCCATGTTTTCGTATCATGTGTGACTGAATGAAATCATAGGATGCCCAAATGCTAATTATAGTGAGACATCAACAAAACCTTAAGGATAAGCTTAAAAATGGTATTATAGTGACGGCATGTATAAAAATGATTGCTATTAATTTTATTTAACTTTTTTATTTTATTTAAAGTTCTCTATTTTTAGTAGTTTTGAGATTTTATTTTTTACTAAGTATGACCAAAAATTTTATGATTGCTAAAAATTAACTTTTATGTTTTAAGCAAAAGCATAAAATTTGATATTTTTATGCATATTTTATTCAACAAAACAATAACAGGAACTCTGTAATCCCGCTAAAGCAAAAACAAATTACTAGTTTAATGCTGCAGTAGAAATGGTGTTTCGCAACCACATCATACATTTTGCATTGCCCTGTTTCATAAAAATCTTAATTCCCTAAACTCTGCTTTCATGTAAGAGTTTTATGTGTAAACAGCAGCTATTTGTTTAAAAATTTCTTTAATCATCTTTCTTGGAAACAAGGAAGGGTGGAAATGATATCTCCTCAAAAGTTTGGCAAATAACTCTGTCATTAAAGCAATTAATCGCATAAAATGAGTATTGAACATAACGTATCGCTTTTCTAATAATGCCCAGGATACCACAGGATACGGAGGCAGTTATTAGGTTAAGTGACACCGATTAAATCTTCAATTATGCGCTGGGTAATTCGTCATCGCCTCCGTTTACTTGTCCATCAAACGACTCTGAGAATATGAGATGATTTTTCGCGTTGGAGTTCTTAACTCTAGAATACTAACCTTTAAATTTAGTGTATTAATACTAACCATGCCTAATATTTACTCACTGCATATTTAAAAAACATAATTCTTGTATATAAGCATACATTTTAAAGTCTACTCAAAACATTATTTATTAAACACATCTTTGTAATAAAATTCATCAAAAAAGTATAATAAAAATATATATTCATCAAAAAAGTATAATAAAAAAAGTGTAATAAAATTCATCAAAATAAGTATGCTTAATGAGTAAAAAAAGAAAGCATAACGATAAAAATTGCACTAACGTATTGTAAGATTCTGTACTGTGCACTTTTAAATTACAGCTGAATTTGAAGAATCTTAAGAACTGGTAAGCGAATGATCGCTTGAGTTCGTGAGACAGTAACTAAGACTTGAAAAAGGTTAAAGACCCTTTATTATTCCAAATTAAAGTTTAACAGATAGCCGACACTCGGGCTTGAACGTAAGAACTAAACTAAACTAACCTTAATTAAAAAGATGTAGCCGAAGCTATGAATCTTCTAACCGAGTTGGCCCCTTAAAGCTGAATAACGACGAAGCTATCAAGGGCCTAAAGTACGGCTGAGCGTAATAACAGCTTAACAGAAAGTAGCCTAAAAAGGCGGACGCGCGATAGCCAGAATCACTGGTTCTCTCTAATTAAGACAGTAGAACTTCGCGGTTAAATACTAGTCCTCAAATTGCATGCAAAACGTGACGCTCCGGCTGGAAGCGGTAAGTTGAGATTAAGGAGCGATAGGAAAGGAACTTTAACTCAAAATTTAACTGTTAGAAAAATTAACATAATCCTCACAGTACTGCCACAAGTTAAACGGGATTTCTGCCTATTTCACCGCATATTGGCGTTTTATATTTACGACAATAAGTACTAGTATACTTTCTCTTAAAATACGAACAAGAAAAACAATATTTTCGAATTTCTTTACACACGCAATTTCATTGTTGTGCGAGAAAAATTTACGCAGGTTAGTATTCTAGAACTAATACGCATATGTCAGATATTTTCTTTTAGACGGGCCAATATGTAATGATGTTACGTATTGGCCCACCTAAAAGTTAATGTAAACATTTGTGCCTGTTTTTCGTATATTTGATTTTTTGACATTGTTTATGGATTAATTTTGAATTATTATAAATGTGTTTGTCATTGATGTGTCTATATGAGTACCATTATTTTACTAAGCTATATGTCACAGTTTCAGAAGTTTTATTTAAAACATGTGATGTGGACACCACATGATTTCCTTGTACGGCCTATTACACTATACACATTTTTGGCACATTTTATTTAAACTTATTTCTTCCAACTTCATTATAAATATCACTTCATGGTATAAAATTGAAAACATCTTCATTAAAAATTGTAAAATACAGAAAAAACATAAGACATCAAATACAGTTAAAATAAAAATTTCACAATTAAAATTAGAATTTATACGCAAAAGCAAACAGGCCAGCAGGCAGAAAGACAGATTTTTCGGTGCACTAGTTGACTTAATTCATTGTTCTACCAAGAATTTCCAATGTAAACAAATAGCATCTTCGTTAGGCTTAGTATTACTTAAACAACTTTTAAATTGTTGAAATTCTACAATTATTACATGCAGATTAACTAAAGTCATAAAATCCTTAACCGAAACTTAAAAACAACATAATTCAATCCCTTTGCAGGAATTTATATTGTTACGTTTATCTTTTCTGACACCAGTTGATACGTTATTTTCTTCTTTCACGTTCGTACGGGGTTCGTAGATTTGGAGTGAATAACGATGACACTTGATGAAGCATCGAAGCACACTTTATTTAGCCAATATTAATCAGGACAGCTCCAAAATCACGTTACAGTCGTCGAAGAACTACTATAAACACGCTGACACGATCAGCAACACAGCCTTCAGGTTATCATGCTATCAAGGTGAAGACAGCTTCACTGCAAAGCAACAGAGTAGAGCTCCCGAATCTGCTCGGTCGTTCTCGGAACTTCACGTACTCTCGAGAATCTCCACGCTACAACTCGCGATCCAGTCGACGACACACAGAGCACGGCTCCAGACTTTTCGGATCAGTCGTTCCCGGAGCTCAACACGCTGTCTCGACGATGCACTAACCGCGATACACTAAGAGACTCCTTCGGTGAACTAACTCGACGACCCACTCGGCACTCGCTGCCCGGCTGTCAACTCGCTAGACGAGACACCAACTCGATACTGGGTATCTCACACTCTAGACGAGGCACTCTCACTCGCCTTCTCGATAAAGAACACACACACTAACTGACTGCGGACCAGCAGGGTTTATATAGCTTTCGGCTTGTGTTCGAGAACATTCTGGGCTAAACTGGTAAGAATTCGTTCCAGAAGGTTCTCCAACCGTCCATGGTATATTGCGAATTTCGTCGCCAAATGGGCGATTTCTCGCCAAATGTGGCAACCCTGCCTTCCCTTGCCATTTTATGGCAACCCTAAACTTGCTTTGCGGGGAAGCTATCTTACCGCGTCTGTATATTTCGTAACAATATATATTTTAAATAACCAATTTTACTTAATTTGTTATTCTTTCCTATAGGCTTTCATTCCCCTAATTTTCAATGACAGAATATTAAACTTGGTAGTGCGCGTGAAGGAATGCAAATTCTACCTTGAAGAAAGAGGTTAACCACCGAGGTTCAGTAAGAAAGAGGAAGAGTTAAGCTCTTGCCGCCACATCTGTTGCTTAAACGTCTGCTCTCAGAGTTATTGCTGGTTCGCGTGGCTTAATTGCATTTACTTGCTGCTACTAGTTTTCGACGGGGATTGGGATTTAAAAAACAGGAATTATTCTGAGCCCTGTAGTTTAGTTCAACGACTTGTACATATCTTCAAACCTTTAGTTAGTTCTTTGATTTCGGTTATCTCCCAAGCAGAGGCGTAGTTTGTTAGCGTCGAGTTGACGCATTGTAAATTTTAAAGAGTTAATAAAGGGTACTTTTAACTCTTCTTCTGTGGAGTTACTACTCTCACAGTTTTCACACAGTGAATCAAATGGACTCTACAATTTTTAAAGCAAGAAATACGCAATATACCAACATATATGAATGAAAACACTGAGCTTACCCAGGCGGGTAACAGATTGGATATATATATATAGAGAGAGAGAGAGAGAGGAAAGAGAGATTTATATACTTCTGTTGCGGCCTATTGAAACCAAAAAGGGAGGTGCACAACTATATATTATAGTAGTCCTGTATATAAAATTTCAACATTTTCAGGCTAGTCGTTTTTGAGTTATGTTAGTGTGGTGTAGTGTTAATGCTTCAACGGTGTTGAACTCCAATGAAAACTCTAATGATGGAACACCGCAGGAAAATTTTATTGAAAATGGCTACATACCATCAACAAGAGAAAAAAACCTAATTCTTTAAACAAATTCAAATTCTCTACATTTTACGTGCGAGAGCAATACGTGGCTCTCAAGCCAGCGTTTGCAACAGTGCCAACATATTAATATTGTTTTTAAAACAATTAATTCAACTTCACAACTATTGAAAACGTATTCGGAAGTTAAATAATAATAATATTCATCTTATGCTCTCGAGACATCCTTGTCCATATTAATCTTCAGTTTCTTCTTCCTTTATCACACTGGATACATACGTATCGATGTAACGTAGGTACGTACGGATGTCACGAAAAAAAATCTCGTCTGAACGCATTTTTAAATCTGTTTTCAGAAAAACGTTCTTTATTCTGTCCGTACATACAGATGTCACACAAAAACATAGTTTAAATGGATTCGAGAGAGTTCAAAATGTATATTTTCGTTGAAATATGATACCCGAGATTTTTCGCGATTTCAATACTTCGTACAATGAAATAAAAAGCTGTTAAATATTTTAAATGATTTAAAAGAAACAAAGAGATCATCTATTAACATTGCCAAGCTTAGTAGCAAAATTTTCGCCAACAATTTTAAATATATATGTTTTATTACATCAAGTTTAAGTCTATTTGTTTTGTTACATCAATTTTAATTTTTTTGTTTTGTTACATAAAAACAATACTTTCTATATTTGTTTTGTTACATGAATTCATTAATAATAAGCACCTACATAGCTAAACAAATATTTAAAACTTATTATCCGTCTGAGCTTTGATAAGTTCTACGGAGCTCCAAAGTTGAGCATTGCCATTGAAAATAAACAAAAAACATTAATGATTTATCGAAGTTTTCTAAAAGATTAACAGAATATTTGCCATGTCAGTTATTATATTTTTGTACACAAACTTAAAGTTTTAACCTAGCAAAGCATAAATGTACGAAGATTACACCCGGCTCGACTACCGATTTTTCATCACAACACTTTTAGCGGCTCAAATTGTGAACAAAACTCAGTTCTTAATGCCGTTTCCAATTTGAAATTTAAATTCGGTGTTATGGATAAGTATAAACAAATTTATTTCTTTCAACAACTTCCAGTAGCATTAAAAGTTAAGTTTTATATATTTCAATAATATTTACATATGTAAAAACTATTTAAAAAAAGAATGAACGTTTTTGGTGCGTAGAACGCAAGCCAAACGGAAGTACTTAAAATCATATTTGTTATCAACGGAGCAACTTAGGAAAATGTTTGAAAGTCAGTCGAGAAGAAGAAAACATTTCTAACTGACGCAAACTGATTATATTTATTTGAAACAATATGCATGCTTCCTCGAAAATGTTATACTCAGAATTAGGAAAAACATACTACGATAAGTAGATTACTTATTCGTGAAATATAGTAATTTTTCTTTTAGTTCTTTATTTCCTTGCATGCTTCTTTCTTTCAAAACTGATATGGTAATTCTCCTTCATCTGTTCAGCTAGGGCAGAAGTTTTCCTTTTATAGTCTCAGCATTTGAAGAGACTGGGGGGCATATTTAAAAAAAATAGTGCAAATACTGCAGTTTCTTTTCATATTCAAAACATATTCAAAAAATGAGAATTAAAATAAGAGTAAAATACTAGAGAAAATTTATATTAAATTTGAAAATTGTTTGAAATTTAGTCAGAATTGGCTTTACATTATGCATTTCCTAGCAACACTTTGTGAGGAATAAGATTTACAATATGCCTTTCCTCTCCCCCAAAAGCATATTGCTTGTATTTCTTCACTTAAAAAATAGTTGTTGAATTAGGCAGCTCCAGTATTTAAATTTATGAAGATTAATTTTCATTCAAAAATAAATAAGGACATTTTTTATTTCTAGTCATGTATTCAGCTTTCGAAGTCTGTAATATCCCCTCACTAATTTATGTTTCTGTTCATTCCTAATAATTTATTTAAATAATTTCCTAACCAAACCAAATTTCTAAATAAATAATCACGTTTAAAAATATTTTGGATATTTACAAAACATACACAGGAAGAAAGTTACTACTGTAAGTTATATCTAACTTATACATTTATAAATTAATATAAAATACAGTTTTTATCGAATGTTTACAAAGGATTTCAGGACTAAATGTCTCTTAAACGACAGACTTAAAACAACGAACAAAATAAGGTAGGATTTTCAGAATACGACAGATTAGGTTACGTGAATCTTGTTTGAAAACACATACAATTTAAATTTTTATACATGCTAGGCAAGAAAAAAACAAAATTCAACAAAAAATTGCTCTTTAAAGAAAGATCACGTGTGCAGAAAAGTATTCCTTCTCAAGCTATAAAAACTTCCAAAAATATCTTTCATTAAAATTTTTGAGGATCGTGTATAAATGTTGTCGGAAACGCATGCATTGTAAATTTTAGAACACATACTTCTAAAAGATACTTTATAGGCATGAAAAATTGAACTGAATACTTTCCAATTCCTTCTTATAAAAACGGTGAGTTTTTTTTTTTTTGTATATGTAATTTGTATATATACTTTTTTGTATATATTGTTTTGTATATATATTGTGTATATACCTGTGTGTATGCTTGTGTGTACCGTAATTTATATCATCAACTAGATACTCCGTCGGCCTTTCGAAAAGAGGGAAAGAAACCAGAGTAAATCATACAAAATTTGACCGCAGCTTTCAGGTTAATTTTGCTTTGAAAATTGTTTCTTTACAAATAATCTTTGAGAAAAAGAAACACGTTACCAGTAACGCATTCTTCATAGAGAATTCATGTACATATTTATACAAAAGAGTTTATGTGGCTAAATATTTGTAGAGTCATTAGGATATTTTTCTTTTTTTTAGCGCAGATGACGTGAAAATATGCAATGCCCTTGCCGAGGCTCGTATCCTGGACCTCTCGAATACGCGTCAAGTATGCTTCTAGTCACATCACAATGGCATGCGGAGAAAATACCTTCTATATGTTCTATTCCTAAAACAATCTTCTTTCTATTTATTTTTTAATCTGAACATACGCACGTTTTGATTAATCATGCAAAAGTTGCTCAGACGTGCAAATTTTCAAACACAGTTTATACTCAGCTCAGACTTCCTTGTTGTCCTTGTTTGAAAGGACAACAAGAAGTCTGAGCACAGGTTGAATCTGTTACTAATGAAGAATGGTTAAACATAAGAATGTTGATATTAAAGCGAAAGATAAAACTTGCTGTAATATTCAAGGATTAATTACGTATGTTAGTACTTGATTCGATGATTTGGGATTGAAAGCTTCGCAGAAGTAATTAAATCTTAATTGTTTCATTAAGCTTTAGGTTTTTACCTCAAGTTAAAATCTGGTAATTCCATATAGCTGAAGAAGAGAGTGTGACAGTTCAATTCTCCTCTTACTAGAAGTTTTAGAAATTTATTTGAGGATTATTTTCTATTATTTCATACGAACTCTAAGGCATCTCATGCAGACTTTCAGTGATGATTAATTCTGATATAGTTCCAAACAATTAGAATAGTTTCGTAATGTTTGGTTCACAGAGTATTAAGACGTTAAGAATGAGGGCCCTAATAGTTTAATTTCTAAAACTAGTAAGTCCAATATTCGATACTTCAACTGCAGAAAAATATTTCTTCAGTCTTTACTTTCTTTCATAAACTAAAAGTAAATAAAATAACTCAAATAAAAGTTGTTGCTATTTTAGGTTTAATATGAGGCTTTCATCGTAGTTTAAATCATGTTTAAAGAGTTGGAGTTTCTAGTACCAAGAAGTATGAGTTAATAAAATGATTCGTGAAAATGAATATGAAAGACACATGAAGTGTAGTTTTTTTTTTTTTTTTTTTTTTTTTTTTTTTTGAGAAGGACTAATGTATATGAACCTCTGCTGTAAACTTTCATGTCATGTTGTGTACCTCTTCTCTATGCTTTCCTGCGGGAAGCTGTTAAAGGTTTAATTTTAAAATGAATCTTTGTTTTACCGATCCTAAAGATTTAATGCTTCCTTGCGTTTCTTATTATTTCTTTATCTGTCAGCTGTAGTTGATATCTGAAGCATCCGATGAGTTTGTTGCAAGAGTTTCATAGCTATTATTATAATCTATGCTGAACTGAAACATAGAAAACAAAAGATATTTAACTTCAAAGTGGAATAGGAAGTCTATCGCCATTTTAACTATTTTTAGGTTTTTAGAAAGCAAGGCTTATAATGCCGTTCCTAAAACTTTACAAGTTGGTGAGATATTTCAGATTCTAAAGGTGTAGAAACAATAGGTTAATTGAAAAGCCAGAGAGATGAAAAATTCGCCGGCAACCACGGATCTCTGGAACACCGGCTCAGCATGCAGAACCACTACACCACGAAGGCACGCTAGGAAAGCGGGAGAAATACCTTATATACTGCCCTTTCTAAAGGGCGACTGGGGTTTTTAGGGGACCCAATCGCCAAATCCTAGGTGTGGAGAATCCTCATCTAACATCTTTTTAGTTCGGGCGTGACTATAGAGACATTAGATATTTTTCTAAGCGGACAAGATGAAAATTTAGCAATCGCCTTTGCCGGGAATCGAACCACGGACCTCTGGAATACCGGTCCAGCGTGCAGAACCACTACACCACGAAGGCACGCTAGGAAAGCGAGAGAAATACCTTATAAATGTATAGTAAAAATTTTATTTAAATAAAAAATAGAAGTAAAAAATATTGTGATCGCTGTTTCAAGAAACTATACACAAAAACGACGGCGATTTTTGATTTTCTTATGCTAATAACAATAATACTGTATTTCAAGTATTACAAATTACAGATTCATTAGCAAAGGAAATGGAGGCTTATATTGACGATGATAATTAATATAAAGTAATCTTAATATAAGATAGTTAGTGAAACTTTCATTCCTTAAATGTAAAACATGAAAATCGATCAAAGGAATTGCCGCTTTTAATTAAAAAAAATCTCTCCATATGTACGTCAATAAGTTTATGATACCTAGATCTTTTAAGGATATGACTAAAAAAAGAAAATCAGAAACCAGTTTTTTTTTATTACGAGAAACATTTTGTTCATGTATGTGCAAGATATGTAAATTAAACACTGAAAAAATTTTTATTCCGCAAAAGGTACTCTTTCCTGAAATGCGGACTAGTAGGATAGAATATAAACGTTCCAATTAAAAAAAATAAAGAAAGGGGGAACTTATTTTTGCCATTTGATGAAAAAAATCCTGTTAATCGTTAGATAAGATAAAATAAAAGCTTATTTGTTTTTTCATTTGCTTTTGAGTATAAAAGAAATAAACAAAAAGGCATAATAATATTATTAAAATGCCCATGATCACGTGGAAAAAAACTTACACAAACGCAGTATGTATATTATATTAAAGAACTGAAATTTGATTTCATTTTTTCATATAAACCTTACTGTACAGAAACAGAATCAGAACTGTTTTAATCGAAATACCTGCCATACAGTTTAAGAGCAATGTTTGAGGTATAGATAATAGTAAAATTATTAACAACAGTCGTAGCAAAATATTAATAAGTGTAAATCGTTTCAAATAATTTGTTATGTTATTATAATAAGGAACATATTTTTATATTCATTGATAGATCTTATACCTTATTGATAGGCAATAACTTCCTCTTTTGCAAAGATGCGAACTTTACAATTCATATAGTAAGGCAATAATAGCATATTTCAGATGTTAACAAAGCAGCCTCTTTTAAAAATTGCTCTTATGTTATCTAAGGGGGAAAATGGATTATTGCAACTGAGAATTTATAGAAAAACAATACTGTTACTCTTTGAGTTACTTTTCTTATAACTTTAAAATAAAGAAATGATTATAGTTTAACACCTGAAACTAGTTTAATAAAATATTTTAGTTACTAGTTTAAGAATTAGTCTCGCAGAAACTGCAGAAGCAAAGCCTTATGTTAGAAATGAGCTGTTCAAAAGGGCCAAGCCAATAGCAGGAAAAATGTATAACATTATTTTATCATCAATTAACACCACGTTAAGACTTATTTCGTTTAGAAAGCGAATAAATAATCCAGAAACTCAGTTTCCGGATAACTGTGGTTCGAATGAATGAAGTTTTACTGTACTTTAATTAAGCAGTTCGCTAGGATGAACAACAGAAAACAATAAGCGTGCATTTTCCGATCACAAGAATCTTAATAAAAATATTCATTTTCATTATCCAACTTCCATAATGTTTAATTAATATTTTTACGTGATTTTTATTCCTGGTTACTAGGATTCGTTTTTAGACATTGAAATTCTTTTCATCTTTAAAAACGCCGCCGGTATAGTGCTTAGCGTCGCTGACTGCCGTGCCGAAGGGCCTGGGAACGAATCCGGGACAAAGCATGGATGTTTGTAAAGGTATAGTGTCCGTGCGGCATGGGGGCACCTAAATATGTGGCGAACCGAGAGTCCTCTGGAGAGGTTAGTGGTAGGGAAAGAGAGTTGGAAGACTTTCAGAACCGTCCCCCCAGGGTGCTCTCCATCAAAATTGGGAGCGAAACTGAGGCAAATTGTAATGCCATCTGTATGGTGCTCAAGGCTGTTGCCAACGACAGCACGTAAAGTGCACTCCCTCCACAAGAATTTTTGTGGGCTTGGGCTGCCTACAGTTTAGACAAGTGAACATTAGCAGCAAAAACAACAACAACAAACATCTAAAAAAAAACACCTAATGTGTTTTACTGCTAATTTTCACTTCCCTATGGGGAAATGAGGATCACATTGATATCGTTATCTTCATAAACGTTAATTTAATAAACAGTATTCAAATACTGAAACTGTTGCTCATTTTGAAACGATAAAAATTTTAGGAATTTAGAGCAAGAGCAGGAAGTCCAATTTTCTTTCTCAGTTTTCTGAACAGTTTTAAATTATTTTCTTCAATGTGTGAAATGTAATTCAATTCTTCAATGTAATTTAATTAAAAATTATCTTCGTCTCTTCTGATTTATTTTAAAACTATAAATTCTAGAATTTGTCCCTTTATAAACGTCTTTTTCAAAAACATATTTTCAGTATTACCTATTCGAAAATTGGTAATATGCTACCAGAAAGATTAATCCTAGTAGTTACCAGTTTCTTATACGTTAATCATTTTTAATGATTATTTTTTTTAAATTTTGGTCATTCAATTAAATAAAACCGTTTTGTTTTAAAACAAAGAAATTCTTTTTCCTCTTCTCCCCCTTGAGCAAATCTGTAAAGTAAAAATATTGCAATATTTTATTTGAATATTCAATTGCATGGAAACATCCGATTTATCAAAGATTTTATTTACGCTTTTTTGTTAAGACTTTAATTTTTTCAAACTAACTAAATTTAATTTGCTTATCACATCAGGTTGAAGGATTGTACTGTATTGTAATTGAGATTATGATGTTAAGTAATATTTACTGATACATATTTGGTAAATGTAGTAGTTTGTTTTGAAGCTGGAGCAGTTTGGATATTCAGGTTTTTCACACTTTTTCTAAGAAAAGAAAGACAGTCTGATTTTATCTTCACTGGACGGAGGCAATGTGAGGGGAAGCCTCGCATTTTGACATCGATCTTTTCATCGACTCGGCAAACTTATATTTCAGCACCAATTGTTTCATCGTAATAAATGAAGAAGAAAATGTAGTTTGATGAATTTTTGACAGTAGTGACAGCAGAGTCGTGAAGTAGCGGCGAGGAGAAGAATTGCTCATGCTATCATCCTCGAGTGTGTTGTTTCTGCTATGGTTTGCAAATTTAGGAAAGTAATTTTATTGCGAGAGGCCTAAACTTTCGTTAATGCAAGAAAATAAAATTTTCGTAATCTCCAACTTAATTTGGAGCTAAGAAGAAGGGAAAAAAAACCCGGTCAAGTAGAAATAAGTACAACGCCATCACGTGTTTAGGATAGTATATAAGCTTTTATAAATGACCTTCTGAAGCAAGAGTAACATTGGTAAATTCTGAAAGTAAAATGTTCTAAACTAACTAAATCGTAATTTTCGTCGATTTCTAGAGAATAAGCTAATATTACTAAAAATTTGAAGCTACATATATACTGATCGATAGTGGCTACGATCTTTGCTGGGGCTAACAAAATGGTTATTAGTGAAGATTCAATCTTCGATGCCAAGACGTCTGGGAATAATTCATCATTTGTGCGTGATTTTTTCGTAGCGTATTCCGGAATTCTGTGCTTAAGTTATAAATATTACTAGACTATCATTCTAGATCTGCTCGAATAAATAAATATTTGATTTGTGAAAATGTGTATTGTTCAATTGCGTTATAGATTTTAAGTCAGCGTGTTTTTTCTAATTAAGTAATTGATTAGATTGTTGTGGGATTTTAAGGGCATTAATTTTTAATTAAAATCCTTCTTAATAGACTTATTCTTTTTTAAGTTCTATTTGATTACACCTATCTTTTTTCTTTTGTTACTAGTATAAAAAGTTAATTAATCTTAATCCAAATTTCTATTAGTCATTTTTTTCTGTAGAATGTAACGCTTATCATATGCTGCTATGCGCATTGATATTTTTCCATATTTTCTTATTTCGTATAGTTTTAAAGACACCTTTTCAGTATTTCAGATAAGGCTCACTGCTCATCTTATCCAGTTATAAAAAATTACCCATATATTTTTAAGGATTTTCACAATAAAACGTAAAAAGAGCGCCATAAATTTCCGATCATCTTTATCAGGTTATATAATATTTACTGATATCAACGGTTTCTCCTCCTAAGAATAAAGTAAAATGATAACTGATAACAATCGAGATTACAAAACGGCTGCTGAAACAAGTAAATAAAAAGATATATTTATATAACTTTATCAAAGTGATTCGTTAATTATTTTATAGTTTAAAGGCATAGTAACCGTTTGATTTAATTAAAAAGAGGCATATTATTACTTCAAGAAAATGTTCCTTTTGTTTTTGTGTATTTAAAATCCAAGTAATATAATACTTGTTCTTATATTTCTATAAAATTATCAGTAACAAGTTATAGTTTTTCTTTTTCTGCTGAAAAGGACAAGAAAAGGAACAGCTAGACAATCTGAATCTAATCTTAAAACGATGTGATGAGCCGAAATTCAACTACTTTTGAAAAACACTGCAACTCATATTTAGGTGTCCTGTCATTTTAGTCTATGATAGGCCTATTTTCCTTCCGCCAATATAATTTCGCCATCTACTAGATTCTTACCAAGGCAACAAAGTGACGGGTGATAAAGCAATAGTTATGAATAAGGAATATGAACGGAATGATTTCTTGCTGATGCTCAAGTGCCTCGTTCATGCAAAAAAACGCAGTTATTGTAAGGATATGATGTATGCCATTTTTTTGTCTCGATTAACTGACTGCTGTTAACTTCAGCCAAAATTCAAATAGCGAAAGCCATACAGCATCAAGTTTAGCTTTTCCACGGGAAACGACTTTGGCATATGATTTTCTTAAAACCTCTTCTTGTAACGGCACTACCTATAAATCAGACGATCTTCGCTTCGCATGTTGCTTACTTTGAGCAACTAAACAAGAGCATGAATAACCCAGCAGAAAAGACTTGTGAATTGAAGCATTCCATTCACAAGTGTTGAAGTTTCGAATTTAATCCTGATGGTTGAAGGCATCTAAGAAATTTGCTGAGATAGAGTTGAAACTGAAAAATGATATTTTATTTAGCTCCATTTCATTGGGCAAAAGTCATTATTTCACTAGTTTGCTTAAAGTTAATTCAATCTTACTATTCCATCGGATAATAACATTATGACATAAGAGAAGATAGGATCTCGGACATAAATAAATCGCTGCTACAATTTTTTCATAGCTAACCACATTGTTTTGCAACAATGGTTTGCAAGGTGCAACAGGAAAGATGGCCACAATTTTAAAAGATGAGAGAAATGGCAAAAGTAAGTCTGCATGATATCGTGCATGGTAAATTATGAAATGGTTAATGCAGAAGCACAGCAAATATGAAGAACACAAGAAACAGGAAATCATATTATAAGAAATTTAGCAAATAAATAATAAATTATTTGTAAGAAATGATGTTTGATATTTACAAGAATTATTCAAATGAATGATCACCAACTGGAATACAGACATAATCATACTTTGATACTATTGTTTTTGTGCTGGTATTCCACAGCTTTTATTGCACATTTTAGTTGCCTTAGAGTCCTTAAGGGGGACCTGAAAAGTTAACAGTATTTCAGATGAGTTCCTGTAATTACGCAGTAATGATAATCTAAGAAGGAAAAGGAGATACTTCGTTTCTCTGCATTTCTAGCATATCATAATGAGTTAAGATTATGTGTCAGCAAGATGATGCAATGGAAGCTAAACTGACTACAAATCCCATGTCTCTTGACGACGAATCAGAGAGCATAAGGGTACATACACACAGTTACTTTAGGATAAGCGCCTAGATATATCCCTTAACAGGCTGTTTTAAACTATAAGAAATGAAAGAAATAGGCACAATATAAATAAGTAAGCACAAACAAAACCCAGGTTTTGTCAATAAACTAAATGTATACAGCCATTTACGATACTATATACATGGTGGAGAAAAAATATTAAGTGGTAAAATTTTGGTCTCGAAGTATGTACACCTTGCACAAACAACAGGACCGGATTTAGATTTGAGATATATACCTAAGCTATTTGAGATATGGAGCCCTTTATAAGTCTAGATATTATATGTCAGTGCCAAATATGATTTTCGGATACCTAGAGGGTTTGGGGGGCAAAAAAGGGGGCCCTAAGCTATAGCTTGTGTAGCTTATACGTAAATCTTGCACTGACAAACACATAAAAAAATGGAGAGTTCTATATCTCCCGTTTTACTGGTCCGGTTGACGAAATTTAACTTACGTTTTTCATGTCTGGAAAGTGCGACTTAGGATATATATTAGATTGATATATAGCATTGTTCTAACAGGTATTTTGGCAAAAAATCGGACTTTTTCTGAAATATTATGTTGCTTTTATTTTCCGTATTTCGATTCTACGACTCAAATTATGCCTAAATATTAAATTTTATAAAATTTGGTGAGAAACTTACCGAGATATTTAAAAATTTATCTTGGCGCACTTTTTCCAAGCTGCACTAAGAATAATTCCCTTGGCGAAATTTTTAATTTATAGCAACCTATTTTTATTTCCATCTTTTCAACATGCAAGACCGGAAAAAAGAAGCATCTTGCATACTTTCAAAGAATTTTAAAACAAATCACGTAAAGCACCTTTAACGTTATTATCGCTTATAACAATATGCCAAATTTCAAAATGCGCCAGTATATAAAGTCTCGTATATCATTGGAAATTTTGAGTAAAAAACGCTAATATTTTGCAGGCTATACCTAGAAGTACATCTACTTTACGATGATAAAAATTTGATAAAATTAAATTCAAAAATATTTTCGAAAAATTTATAAAAATTACTAAAAAGTACAAATTTAAAAAATAAATCAGAAAATAGATACGAATTTTATTTGGATTGATTCTACATTTCAAATTGTGAAAAAAGCAATCAAGCAAGGTAAATGAAAAAAATTAGATATTAATAAATATATACCAGATTCAATTTAACATTCAGGAGCTAAAATTTTGAGAACTAATTTTTTTAAAACCTAATCGTGCGATTTTTTCAAAACTTTGCATTTGGCCATAATTTGAGTTGTAGAATTAAAATATGGAAAAAAAACTGGTGTGTCATTTCAGAAAAAGTCCGATTTTTTGTCAGAATTACTATGTTAATACATTGCTATATATTAATTTATTATATAACTCAAGTCGCGCTTTCTAGACATGAAAAATTAAAATTAAATTTCGTCTATCGGCCTAGTAAAACGGGAGGTATGGAACTGTCCCATATTTTTCCTCCAAGGTATACGTTATATATGGACATATGAAAATGTCTTCTGCGATTTCATAAATAAGAATCTGTATAAAATAAGCAGTATTTCTGGTAAACCCTTTTCTTTGAATAAATAGTATTTTCACCATTTGAAAATCTCTGTGGCGTAGGTTCTTTCAAATAAATAATGTGAGTTAGTGAGAAGGCGTAAGAGGTTACTCTGAGTAATCTGGAAGCTTTGAATATTCTTGTAATTAGAAGCTGCCCATGCTGAACATGCATAGCAGAGAACTGTGTGGATTATTTCGAGAAAGATTTTAGCAGTACCCGAGTATAGGAAGAAGTTGCCTAAGAATTCCCATGGCCTTTCTATTTACGTGATATGGTTATTCTATGTAAGTTTGTGATAATTATTACTCCTAAGTAATGTATTAGAATTTGAAATTCAGATAAAATCAAAGCAGACGGAATCTTTATAGTTCTTTTTCTCCTGATTAGGAGGTGTTGAGGTTTTGGGTTCTATAGCAGGTATTTTCCAGTTTTTGCGCCAAGTTATTAACTTACGTTCGGAGTCTTTGGAATCTTTAGTCTAATTAATTACGGTGTCACATCTGCACCGTCTACAGAACAAGTACGCATTGATTGACGGTCAAGATCTTTCTTGGAGAACTAAGACACTTGCATAAAAACATAAATGATTGAGCGTAAGCAAGAGCCTTGAGGTAATGCAACTTATTATTATCTAGGTTTATCTATAAGTGTATAATGATTATCGTAGTTAACCGTAGAGGTTATTTTGGTTAAAAATGAAGGAATGAACAGGATAAGTTCAAAAAGATGCTCGTATTTATGAATTCATAAATTAATTCCTGATACCAGACGCCATCAAGTGCTTTTTTCACTGCTAGGATAGAAAATGCTATCTATTGATTATGATGAAGGAGATCAGCTGCAAATTCAATAAAGCGGACAAATTGCTTGGTAGCTGAGTGAACTAGAAAACCATACTATTCATCTTGCAGATGTGGAAGAAAACATCGCAGTATGTTTCAGCTAATCCGTTTATAAAAGTTCCGCAGATTTGATAGAATGTTGCTATATTTATAGCTTTCGACTTCCATGTCTTGGTTTTTTTTGGGGGGGTTATTTCCCCCCAAATTACTTTTTAAGTTTATTAAGGAGATGGAATTCGCGAAGTTTATATTAGCAGTGCTTGTAATTTTATCGATGCAATGTTTGAACATATTCTTGATCATGGCATTAGTAATGCTATCGGTGCTTGGAATTCTTTTAATGTTTAACATTTTAATTACTTCATTAACTTTAGAGGGCGTGGCTGTACTTGTAATATTGGTTTTCATTTACAAATTTAGTAATTCTTCTACTTTTGTATTGGTTTCGCGGATAAATGAAAGATCAGCAGGAAAACTATTTGGGCAGAATTGAGGTTTCTGGAAGGTTTCAGATTTGTTAATCTTCCAAATTGGCCATTTTAGTTCCAACAACAATAGGTTTATTGCAGGTACGTTTTCTCTCAAGTCTAAGTAAAAATCCCGAGAAGTTGTCGTTGAGGCTTCTCCAAATCAGCAATTTTACATTTCCCTTTAGGTTCCCTGAATTACTGAATTTTGAATTTCATTGTTTTACTGATTTTCTCAATTTATGTGTTCAAACGACGATCCAAAATTTATAGTACCTGCTTGTTCTTATTTTATTTCTAATAGGTTCCTTGATTTATTTTTGACAAATACACTGTTTTTCAACTCAGTGAATAATGTTAGCTATATCATGAAATCCATATTTGTTCTTTAGCCGTAAATGGCTCAGTTTCGCGATCTGTATCAGAAGTATTACCACGTTCTTAAAATTGAAGTGAACCATTGTATAAAAAACTGTAAAAGATTCATCAATCAAGGATATTGTTACGAATTTGGTATTTAAAAAGCTAATGTTAGTTCAATTATAAATTAAATGGTTTTATTTCTCGCGCAGTGCAGCGCATGACGAATATTAAAAGAAAGCTAAGCCGGAAAAATTAAAAATACAAGAGCGCGTGCGTTAAATAAATAAATATCTCTTTTTGATTTCGAGAAAGTGCTGGAAAATTCTAGCGCGTGATTTTAAAATCTTATAAAAGGAGGAAAACATCTCAGTTTGTAGTAGTTGCTTAGTTTGTTGTTGTTTAGAAAACTACTGTTGTTGATTGTAGCGAATTCGCGGATTAGCGTTTTTTAGCTGTTTTGAATTACGTTCTATTGGACATTTGAGTAGTTAAAAGATAGCTACTGTGAGATATTGTAATACTGCATGATAATTTGAGAAAATTTAAGCATTTTTGTTGTGATAATAATAAATTTTTGTTCATTTTTCATCGGACTTGTGCATTCATTTCGTAACGAACCCGTACGCACGCAACAATATTTTTAATATTAGATTAAATAACTTTTGTAACATCAAGGGGAACAATGACAAATATGTAACACTAATCAGGTATCACAATGATCAGAAGAAAGACACAGTTCAACGGGTATCCGCCGATAACATCGAGGACGAAAACGTCGCGGAAAAAACAAGGCGAAAACGTCGTACTACAAAACATCGTGGGAGAAAACATCGCAAAGAGAAAACATCGCAGTTTTAAAACATCGTGGTACAAAAACATCGTCGTCGAAAATAAAGCGGTTCAAAAACTTCGCAGTTTAAAAACATCGTCGTCGAAAATATCGTGGTAAAAAATAAAGTATCTACAAATCATCGCATGACGATAACATCGAAGACTTGCTTTTTTTCAGGTTTTAATAATTGTAAATGGATATTCCGATAATGATTTGTGAGCGCAAGGTGTAAAGAAGGATAATTTTTACTTTCACATTTTTTTATTAACTAATAAATTTTTGCTGAAAAAGTAAGAAGGAAATTTAAGCATAGAAAATTAAATGCAACTTATAGATTATACTTTTCATGAAAAATTACGAGAAAAAACTTTATAAAAAGGATTTATTAATGGCCTTTGTTAGTTAAATATGTCGGTTTAAAATTCTATTAACTGCTATAAGTTGCATTAATTTTCTATGCTTAAGTTTCCCTTTTATTTTCTCAGCAAAAAATTATTAATTAATAAAAATATGAAAGTAAAAATTATCCTTCTTTCCATTTTGCGCTCACAAATCATTATGGGAATATCCATTTACAGTTATTAAAAGCATATCTGCGATGTTATCGTCATGCGATGATTTGTAGATACTTTATTTTTTACCACGATGTTTTCGACGACGATGTTTTTAAACTGCGAAGTTTTTGAACCGCTTTATTTTCGACGACGATGTTTTAGAACTGCGATGTTTTCTCTTTGCGATGTTTACTTCCACGATGTTTTGTAGCATGACGTTTTCGCCTTGCGTTGTTTTCCTCCGCGACGTTTTCGCCTGCGATTAGTGAATTAACTTTACAAGCCGTTACATTTTTTAGATTAAAACCTACCTGTGCTTTCAAGGAAAAGTTAAACAAACTGAATGGCATGGATACTGAAAGCAAAATTTACAATGAAGATGCTTATACATTTACTAAAACGTTTGAACAATACGGTTGATATAATATTCTCCAACATATACAATACTAGGATATGATAAAACTCTTTGTATTTCATTATATGAAGAAGTCATAAAATAAATGAAATTCACTTTGTTATAAATGGAATTAATTTCAGAATGATAAAATGGCACAAATTTACAGACTTTTTTTTCCATGAAATAATTTGTAGCTTACAGACTGCACAAAGGCTTAGTAAAGATTTTATTTGCCCTAAAAAATATTTTTGCTTTTAAATAACTACGGAATGACTTTGAATAGAACCGAAAAGTACTTTTAATTACTATAATCAAATCTATTGCCATAAGAATCATTCAAGAGATTGTATTTTCTAATTCGCTGTATCTGTTCCGATAAATAAATGGATATTCTTGGGGAAAAAATTATAAATGACGAGTCCTGTAAATACTGATTAACTTTATCACAATTACCAAAAGACAATTATCACCAAAAAAAGTTAATAATACTTCTAATTTAAAAGCAAAACTCGATATATAAATTGGTTACAATTATTGTTAAACGCAGTTATTGAATTTACTCATTCGTTTTTTTTCTTCACCATAATTAATTTAATAAAGGTTCTGCACGACACGTCACTTTGTTATGGTTCTGACCCTTTATTCAAAAACGCGCGTCTCTAAAATACTTATTTATATAATACAATTTCACTAATCTTTCTTCTGCGTATTTATGCTGTACCTCTCTAAGCCTTTTTTTCTTTCCTCTAGCTTTTTGCTTCAATAATATTAATCAAAACTTGATATTTCTCTGCAAGTTTATACTCGGTCAAGTACTTATGAACCTAAGAGATATATAGCGAGTTATTACTATGCCTGAGATGGAACGACAAAGTCTAGGGAAAATAACGTGTCAATTTAAACAGAACTTTGAACATAAGGGCACCACTTAGCGCTACAATAGCCATAGCCTGTGGTGATGCATATAAGTAAGACCAGTCAATTCAAATCAAATGCTAATCAGTAATCAAAGACTATATAATTAAATGGTAAGCTATAAACTAAATAAATTACCGGGGCGTCAGTTTAAAGTATCGGTGATGAGAGAACGCAAAGCCGAGATAGATTGCGATTGCTAGTGCTGTCAAAAGTATGCACGCTACGTACAACAAACTCGCCATATCCAGTTTAGCCTCAGCTGATCAGTGTATTGAATTCCATGCCTGAGGGCTATTCAAACAGTTATTTGAAAAGGCTTCAGCGTATCGAACTTCAACTTATCGAAATCGCAAACGTATCGAACATAGATCATTATTACATAATCTGCACTCTAGGTTTTATGTACTGTAGAGGTTATTTTAAGTTTTTAATAGGTATTTTAATTTTTGAAATACTTTACTGTCTGTTCTCGTTTCCCACCTACTATTTCCTACCATAATAAGTTTTTAGTATCGCGTTGCATCTAAATGAGATAGAAAAAATATTTAAAGGAAGGTTTCGCTTACTTCAGGAGCAAAGTCCGTAGTGCAGCGTGCTTGCCGTCAGGCTACTTCGTTTTTTAAAGCTACTACGCTTGGCCCTATTGTACGTACCAGCTGATATTCGCCGGTTAATTTAATTAAGAGCCAACTACGTTAGATAATTGTGTACAATTTCCCCTAAGTCCAGTTTAGTTTAACATTAGAATAGTTTCTTATTTTCTTATCTTGAGTTAAAGCCCAAGTGGAGGCTTATCCCAAGAAAGAAGCCGTCTGTGTTCTTTGTTTGAGATAATAAACGGTGAATTTAACCCTTCTCCGGACTTTTCATTTATACACTTGGACTCCCTATATATACTCTTGGACTTTAGCTCATTTATACTCTTTATACTTTTCATTTATACACTTGGACTCATTTATACTTTTCATTTATACACTTGGACTCCCTATATATACTCTTGGACTTTAGCTCATTTATACTCTTGGACTTTAGCTATATGTAGCTACATAGTTCAACTAGTTTTCTACATTGTTGAGCAAAGTAGTAAGAAACATTACAATACTTTCAAGACTGAAGCATGCTTTCTTTTTTTTTAACAGAAATTTCAGTCCTTTAGTGTATGCATGCATTTTCTCCCCCCCCCCCCAATCCAGCAAGCCTTCGTGGTGTAACGATTAGCACACTCGACGCCCATTCGAGACGTCCAGGTTCGAGTTTACACATGTTTTGGTCGAAAAGAGGCCCATTCGAGTTATTAGGCTACTATGATATGGCTAATAGGCAATTCAGATGATATCATGGTAATGACTTTACCCGAGGTCACGTCATTGGGAAGCTGGATGAAGGTCGACGTGAGAAAGGTGTAGCGTAGGAGTACGGGATCGCTTTTAGTACCGTTTTCACGAGCTTGGAGAGAAATTCAAATGGCTGGAAGAGCATTTAGAGCGTTCAGCAATGGTCCATGAGCAACTAGTTTATTGTCTGATCGATATCGCAAGACTCATACAGTATTCTACTGAACGCCCGATATCACGTTTTAACGTGTCCAGAAAATTGAAAAAATGTAGTTTAGATGTAAGATGAACAGCAGTGGTGTCGAGTACTCTTTACGGATGACAGCCAATTTAGTCTCACGAGCAATTCTGAACGTATACCCATATGAAGAAAGAAGGAAAGATGCAATCATCACCTCACCATGGACAGACGTTGTTAATATCCCCTTTCAAAGATTGGATTTTTCTTGCAAGGCGGCCGTCTCACGGACGGTTCTGTTTTCTCTCCAGTTGTGCTTGGAGCTACCTCTTATGTAAAGTGCATTTTTATATTTTTATTCTTTATTTGGATGGTTTCTGCATTTGTTGCATATTTTAACATTTTGGGGATCTGATGGTATGTTTTTGGTCAATGTGGAATACTTCTGCAGGTTAAACTGGTGCATTCAGAATACGTTATTTAAAATTCTGAATGCACCAGTTCTAAAATCCATCTCGTCCTCAAATTTTCACACCAGTGTATAACATGAATAAATTCGCTGGACTGTAGTTTCGAAGATTAAGTTTCGGAAAACAGAACTGTATTCCTCAGTTGCAGGAATGCAAATGATCTCAGATACGGGAGTAGTTAATTGAACAAAAGAGCTTGTTATTTAATTTTCAAAAATATGATTTTAAATAGCACTCGCATAGTATCTGAAATAGTGCATAATGAACAGGTTATAATACTGGAATAGTGTACATAGTTATAAATATTAGACCCATTGCTTAGCTAATACAACTTACTTCCAGATATTCATTAGTTTTATATCCTTATCTCCTATTTCGCCCTCCAAAAATGTTTTAAGTACTTTTTTACAAAACTGGTGCATTCAGAATTATTGTGCGATTCTTCAGTTTCAAACATAATCCAATTTTTATAAAAAAAAAAGAGAACAGGAAGAAACCCATGAACGATCAATAAGCTTTTAATGAGACATAAAACAATGATTAGTTGATTTGTTTCAGTTCTGCTCCGCTGAATTCGGGAATAGTGCCTGATTTTTTATCATTTATCTTTTTTTTAAATCTTTATATGAAGAGAATACTAATGCAATTTATTAGATGAAGGTTCAAGTAAAATTTCAATAAAGAAGTACGAACTTTCGATTACAAAACACTAAAGAGCAAAGTTCCGAATTCCTCCTGAGAAAATAATAAAGGAAAAACGTTACGATATCATCTTGAAAAACTGGGTTTGAACTAAAAATGTCAGTAACATTCTACATTTTTAGTTTCTGTCCTTGACATAATAATATATATTTTTAAAAATAGTTATTTCCAAATGAAATTTTAAAATAAGAAGGTTTGATTTGGTTTGGTTTAGTTGATTATGACAAAGCATACTAGGGATATCTGCCTAAGAGAGGCCTTCGTGGATGACTTTCTAACGTAAACTGTCTCGTATACCACGAGAACGCCCATGCACATAACCCGTTCACCTGGAATCGAACCCAGGTCGGAACTATTATCGTTCAGCGACTGTATCGCTCGACCGCTAGTAGGATCTTAAACTAACGAGACTGAAAATAACAAACGGATTTTAGAATTTAAGAATAATGGGAGCAAATATTTTCCAAGTAGAGCAACGTTTATTCCTTTGCGATTAGGTAATCCTTTAAAAAATTTTTAGCTATATGTAACTTTTGAATATGTAGCTTTTGCACTTTTCTTTATAAAATTTCTTCAATAACATGATGATTTCATGAAAAAGATAATTACGGATTAATGAATTCCTTATATCGATGATGAAATTAGGAACGTGCGATACAATTTTGAATATATTTAGAGTACATTAATAAAAATTGACCTTATCTCATATTTTTTTTTAATCTGGAATACGATTATAAGCCGAATGAATTTTATACGTTATTTAAAATTTTCCAGTTCAAGATATTACAACTATCAGGTCAGACTGTTATGATAAGATCAGAAAAATCTCTCATATAGTAAATGCTTCAGGATTTAGGCGAAATATAGATCACAGTCAAAGTACAACACTTCAAATGCTTCATTACAGTATTAAGAGAACACAAGTTTTGGAAGAAATCTTTTCTTTCCTTACGGACAGCAGCTGAAAACAGTGCCCATGTAGGTTTTATTGTATGATGTACTGATCCTAAACATGCACAGAAGAACTTCAATTATACGCGTAATTTATTCTTACAACGCCATTAAAAACTGAGATTACTGCTACTTTCTTCATTATTTTTTTTTTTACCTTTTTTGTAGATTTGTAAAATATAAAAGGGAAAATATGTTTTTATAGTATTATTAAATAAATTTAGATGTGCGTGTGTGAAATTTATGACGTACAGTGCAATAAACAATGCAATCTGCTTAAGTTAATATACAGATCTTATACGCATTCCATATAATTTGATAACAGATAATTGTATAGCGTATCATTGGCAAATATGCATAGTTTATATACATTAATACAAATAAAAAGCAATTACATACTGCATACAAGTCTATTTTTTTGTTTATTCTGCAAAGCTCATTCACTTTCATTACACGAATATGTTTGGTTTACAGAAAAAATCTGATGTGGAAATCGCGTGATTTCCTTGCAAGGCCAATTAAATTATACATCTTTTTTCCTGCATTTCATTTAAGCTTATTACCTGAAATTTTATGAGAAATCTATTTCTCATTCCATTAATTCAGTTCTCACTTCACGGAAAGGCAAATATCATCATTAAAAATTGTAAAATACAGAAAAACAATAGACATCAAATACAGTTAAAACAGCTAAACTAACAGTTTTTGCAATTAAAATTAGAGTTTCTACTGAAAAACAAGCATTAGGGCAATAGGCAGGAAGATAGAATTTTCGGTGCACAAAGCTGAACGTTTACTTTTGTTCCCACTAGGCAAAAAGACACTGAAGTTGGTGCACACATTGGCTTAATTCACTGTCCTACCAAAAGTTTCAAATATAAACAAATGGTGGCTTCGTTAGGCTTAGTACCCCTTCAACAACTTTTAAATTGTTAAAAGTTTACAATTATTACATGTAGATTAACTAAAGGCATAAAAACTTTAACCCAAACATAAGAACAACATAATTCAATCACTTTTAGGGCAAAAATGCATAATTTACGAGCATATAAGAAAAGAAACTGAGCTCACTAAGCAGGGTAACAGAGTGGGTATACGTATGTGTAATATTTCTGGGAAGCATAGAAGAGGAATGAGCTTGCAGTCGTCGTGGCTGATAATGAAGGTTCCAAAACCACAAGATGGCACTTACAGACATTTTAAACATCTTACCATAAGGAGTACTTCTTACCAGGAACCATATTAAATTCTCCTTGGTTTGCGAGAATCGACACTACAAGAATACACAGGATTATTCGAAATCAGGGTTTCAGGTATCAGGCCTTATTACCGAAGTAAGACCTTAAATTTGCTGCAAGAGTCACAGTTTAGACTGAAACAAAAAATTGTAAAAAATACATATTATGGAAATCAAACTGTTTAAGAAACCAAGAAATTTCCATTTTGAGAAACGATAAATGATTTTATACCCCAACAGCAGTATATTTGCTCCAAGCCTTAATAAACGACAAAGGAATAACATACTAATATAGAAGAAGAGTTTCTTTTTAAGGAGATATGTATTGTGCAATCCATTTACTAGTTATAATTTTAGAAACATTTAGTAGTAGCTGATTATATAATTTTTTAGCCTCAAGGGGCGTAGCTCAAAAGGTATTAGTCTCGAAACTACATTTTGCGTTCGGATAACTATTGAACGCTGTATCACTTTTCAAATTGTTGCAACCAAATATTATTGCCCTGTTTTATGTTTAAAGAAATTAAATAATGAAGAATCTGCATAAATTTATGCATGTTTCTCGCATTCTGAAAAACCAACAATACCTAGAGCCATCAAATTTTAAATAATAGCCCTCCACCGGAATATGGGCACCTGAAAGCCTAAACATTGAATTTCGTATTTGTTTTATTATCTGTTTTATAATTTGTAAACTTTTACGAATTTTTTATTAAGAAACTCAACGACTTCAAAGAGCAGACAGACAGTTGGAACAGACTGCACAGAATAAAATATTTTTATCTCCAGTGCGTGACACTGTTTATCGGAAATTCTGAAGATATGCTGTTTTTAAATATTTTTAGTCCAAAGGGGTATAAAGCCCAATGCTCTCGAAACGTGTATGTTTGTGTCAGTGAAAAACAAACACCCTTTTGGACTTAATATAAAATCTGAAAACCTTCAGATTATTATTATTATTACTGCTGTTGTTGTTGTTATTTTCCTGAACTGTAAACTTAGTAAATGACGTTCAACTATAGAAATTGGTAATAAGAAAAATTGAAATTTAAAAGTTGCACGTTGGATTTTGTGATTTTAAACACAGAAAGGTATGAACCGAAAAATATGAAAATATTATTAAAGAGGAAAACTACGTGATATTCTTAATTCATACTTTCTTACATTGATAAGCAATATGCTTTGTTATTTGAAAAATAAATAAATGCTATTATGCCGCGTGGCTGGACAAAAGCTTCGTTATTGCGCCGGTAAAATTTTTGTCCTGCATATAATCCGATCGCAATGAAGACAATAAAACTTAAACGAATCTGTCAAGTGTTAACGGAACTTTTTCTCGATTATCAGTTACATACAAAACATATTTGTACGGAGAAACTGAATTAAGGAATTCTTCTTTTATCATACTTTACTGTCATTCAGACATTTTTTATTTAGCAAAACTTTAAGCTGTTTCTGGAGTTAGATTCTCCAAAGAATACTTTAGTTTCTTTTATCAATAGATTTTTCTTATATTCTCATTGTCGCGTCATAGGGCTTTTGTTGAACATGGAAAGAAGTACAGTTATAAAAATTGTTGTAGTTGTTTCAAATGACCAGGCACTTGCAACTTAATGCTTTTGTTAGGAATAACGAATACTCATCAATAGTTTAGCCATCTCATCACCAAGCTTATGCTTGGTGGCCTGTCCCTGAAGAACACAGGGGCAGCCGATTTTACACCAGCCAGAAGGGAGGAGTTACGTCCTAATTTTGGTGCACAACACACGAAACCGTCCGCCAGGATTTCCAGCTGGTCGTGTGTTTTTAAGTATCCCTATATTGGCACTGTATGGTTACAGATATTCAAGTCCAGGATTAGAAACCGGGACAACGAGTAGCACCGTTATACCGATCAGAGCGGCATTATAAAAATTAAATTCCTTTCGCAAGATAAATTAAATTTGAACAAAATAGCGCTGTAAATAAAATAGCTAAAGTCAATTTTAAATTAGTTGACATTTTATTATTCATAACATAAATTAAAACTTAGTTCTGATTATAAAGTCTAATAATGATGTTTCTAAGATTAATTATAATTCTTTAAATGTAGTAGGTAGAAACATGTATAAGCAGTCTCGGGGTACTAAGTAGAGGTAAATGTATGGGGGACACCAGCAGTATATCATGCGTCAAATAGTAATGCCTTCCCATACTAACTAACCCTAAAAAACTTGCAAGGTTTATAAGAGTAATACAAAGAAAAAGTACCAGGGTGTCTCGGTACTGATGTTACAAACTTCTAAGAATGGTAGCAGGCTGTACTGTAAATGCTTTCCTGACGCGATAGATACCGTTGTTCTGTATTTTCTTCGAGAGTCCTTTCTTTCACGCATAAACAGTACGGATGATAATACGAATGTGGAGTTATTCTATATGCGTCTGATAAATGGGTACCACCATAGAACACTTAGAAATTACATTTTTGTCTAAATGTAACTTTTTTTGTCTAACATTGTTTTACTAACTTTTGTCTAACATTGTTATATGACACCTCCGTTAACAGCAGCGAGGAAATAGTTAACACGCACAGAAATAACTACTGGAGATGTTCGAGACATTCTCGGGATGAACAAGAGATATGTGGGTTATAAAATCCTCACTTTCATACCATTTTCAAATGACATTAAAATATTATCTGTAACCAGGAGCTTAATTTCTCAACTCAGAACTTTCTATATTTATACTGTTTACAGCCCAATTTTGCAATTTGAAAATTACAAGTTAAGCAATTTGAAACAATAAACAATTTTTGCACGATTTGCAAGCAATAAACTATGCATACACTTTTTTTATCTAAAATGATTTGTTTATTAGTTTAATATTTCATATTTCTTCATTTTGCTGTTACAGATAAAGACGTAATGCTTTCTTAAATTTAATAAAACTAAAGTGACAAGGAGAAAGCTTAATTATTGCAAAATTGTATGCAAAAATACTCCTCAAAATGTATTTTCATTTTTAGACGGCAGTATATGGAGAAATCAGTTTGTATATCTATCAGTAGTGCCTCCAGTTTCAAAATATAAGAAAAAAGAAAGCAGATGCTGTTCTCTTTTGGGTAATAAATGCTAATAAATTATTATAAGATAATCGTCAATATATTTTTGTCACTTTTACACAAATGTAGGACTACGTTAGCGCTGTGTAATTATGGTTAAACATAGAGTCGAACAGATATATTCTTATTTTTCTTATTTTATATGTAATTGGATCATAAGTACTTTCAAAAGTTATGAAAATATAAAACTCAATTCTTGAAACTGATTGTATTTTTCTTTCATTATTTTGATTATAAACCGAAGTTAGTATTTTATGCGAAACTGTAGCACGGCATTTATTAGCGTTAAATATATAAGCCAATACATAATCATCCAGAGCCGTGTAAAAATGAAATTATATCCATATACATCAATTTATCCTCAATAAAAGAAAGAATCGTTCATTTACTAATTAAAATTTGCGTAGTTATATTTAAAACAAAATTCCTTCGTCTCTTTAATTCTTTAACTGAAAAGAATAATTTTTCTTTTTAAAATATGAATGGAATTACGGACAAGTACGTATTTTTAAATGAAAATTTCCAAATTCTTTACCTTTATTCACCATCATTAGAAAAAAACTTTATTTCGAGCCATTGCCGGGTAACTCATTCTACATAAAAGGTACTACGCTTAAAACTTCAGCAACTTCAAAAATCATTTCCAAATAGTACAAGTAGCTACAAATTAAGCTTAATTGCTACTTACTTAAATATAAAAGAACCCAGGGAAGGAAAAGAATTATAAATGTTAGAAAGGAGCACTTGAATAGAAAAATGTTGAAAGCTTTGGAATACTGAGCCTCTTTCTTTTGTTAATTATCATTCACATTCTCTCAAATGAGCAAGAGTGAAAACCATTTTGCATTTGTGAAAATGCCGAGAGTGAAAATCATTTTACATTCACAGCAAAGTTAAGTCCAAAATAATAATACAAGTAACTGCAATGTTTTTGTTTTATTTTTTAAAAAAAATATTATATCTTTGTCTAATTCTGAAACTGCAGAATTTTGTTTTAATTCCCCACCTATAGTTCCACAACAGGTTGATAAAATGACAGTATACTAGAAAAACCAATAAAATTAACATATAAGGTAATCTATTTTTGTAATTATATCTATTACACAGAACATTTGAAAATAATGTGGTTTAAAATTATAAATTTGAGCGCTTATTCAGGACTTCATATTCACGGCGTTTGAAAAAGTTAGAAAATATAAATAAAAAAATTGATATGGATACCACACCACTTCCTTGTACAGTCTATTACATTATACACATTATTTGCTGTGTTTCATTGAAACGTACTTTCTCGAATTTCATTAGCGATATGTTTCTCATTCTGTAGAAACATTAGGTTTTTTTGAGAGAAATGAGCAATACCTTCGCCGGGACTCGAACCACGGACCTCTCGAATACCAAGCGTGCTGACCACTACACTACGAAGGCATGCTAAGAAGGCGAGAGAAATACCTTATAATTCATTTAATTCAGTTCTCACTTCACAACAAGGCAAAAATATATAAAATCTTAAAACAACTTCATTAAAAATTGTAAAATTGTAACAGAACTATTTGGCTATAACCGAACTATTTGATCGAACTTCCCCTAGTGGCGACCAGAACAAACTGCAACCTTCAGCTACGATGAGGATAGGGATTCTTCATTATCACGTCTCCGTAATTCTAGCGTTAATTTTAAACGTTAATTCTAAATGTTAGGTTTTTCCGTTTTAGCGTATATTCTCTTCTGATGTATATATTTTCTTTACACGTTCCGTACTTTCTTTACACGTTCCGTACTTTTAAAGATAGCCGGCGTTTGCGTTTATAGAAAAACGGTTACAAAATTTAAAAAACATTAAAAAAACATTATACAGTTAAAAACAGTTTTAAAAAAAGCACTTTTTACAAGCTTCAAAATGTGAACAAATGGCGGCATCGTTCGGCTTAGTATCACTTAAGCAACTTTTAAATTATTGATAATTCTACAACTATTGTATGCAGATTAACTAAAGACATAACATAAGATTAACTAAAGACATAACTTAACCGGAACACAAGAACAACATAATTCAGTGTCTTTTAAAGGAAAACATGCACCATTTTTCCAACATATAAGAATAAAAATACTGAGTTCACCCAGCCGGCTAATAAAGTGGTTATATAGGTAGATATTGACCATAAATTAAATAATCGGCTTAAAAGTAAGTCAGAAAAATATATAATTTGATTACAGTTGTTAAGAATGCTTTCTTAGAGTTAGCAACAAGAATTAAAATTCAAGCTTTTTTCATACATGCTTTTCGCAAACATGCTTTAATAACTGTAAATGAATATTCCCATAATGATTTGTGAGCGCAAGATGTAAAGAAGGATAATTTTTACTTTCACATTTTTTATTAACTAATAAATTTTTGCTGAAAAATATGAAGGAAACTTAAGCATAGCAAATTAATGCAACTTATAGCAATTAATAAAATTTTAAACCGACATAGTTAACTAACAAAGGCCATTAATAAATCATTTTTATAAAGTTTTTGATGGTAATTTTTCATGAAAAGTATAAGCTAATGAAAAGTATAATTAAATGCAACTTATAGTTTTTTAACGCAAAATGCTGTTTCGAGTCTAAGAGGCCTTCTAACGTCCCTTTGGACTAAACATTAAATTAGTAAGCTGCTTTACATTCTAGAAATGATGCTTTCAGAGGAGAAAACTATTCGTAAATATACACCGTGTTCTGAAAATGAAGTCGTCAAAACTCAATAACTTAAGCCACTTTCACTCGAAGCGAAATCATTATTTTAGAGTTTGCAGGAAAATTTTATTTCATTGTTCATAAAGATTAAATATCTTGCATTTCATCCAAATGGTAATTCTAAAGCCATTCTTTCGCACTGATTATTTATCTGACATTAAAAACTATCTTTTCAAGTTCTGCTTTATGATAGCTCACAGCAGCAATATTTGCACACTGCTTTTCTCAAATGAATACTATTTCGGTTGACTTTAATACTTTGGGAAATTTTGTTTTTGCATTTTATTTGAATAGTTCGGTTATGAAAACCACTTTCTCCTTCGGAAGTGCATAAAAATTTAAGCTTCATATACTTTTATTAGTGTTTAAAATTGTTATAGCCTGAAAAAATATTGTCAGGTAAAGAGCCCTGGGCCTTTTTTGTTTCTCCTTGAATGCCTCGCAGACATGGATACCCGCTCAACGCCCGTGGCGAAGCAGGCACTTTAGAGGAGAAAGTCACGTCAACGTAGAAGGATAAATACTATTAAAAGAAAGCCAATGATGAGAATGCAGCCAACTCCTTTTGACTGGAATTACTGTCACGTTCATGCCATGCCAGGAGCGAGGTTCTGTCACATATATTTATTTCTTTCGTTGTTAATAAAGTGTTAATTTTTGTAAGTGTTTTATTGAAGGGAGAACCAACAGGAAACTATGCAGGTGTTCTCGATCGGGATGCGAATATTCCCAGCAAGGTCGCTAAGATCTGAAGATTGAAAAAATCCAGAAGAGTAAACTAATTATTATCTCATTTTATTAATTCTTTATATAGAATTATGTAGAATTATTTCTTTATATAAAATTATATAGAAATATTTCTTTATATAGATTTCCCTTAAATTTTTATAATTAATAATTCAAGACATACAGTCTTACAATCGTTTTCAAACATCCCATAAAAAATAAAAAATGAGTAACTGATAAGAAGTCTGAAATTTCGTTTTAATTTACTTAAACAATTCTTTTCTGCTTCCCTCATTTAGCAAAAACGAATGATGGTCAAAAGAATTGTTTTAAACCTTCCTTTACTAAATTTAAGTAACAATCTTTTTATTAAACTGTCACTAAATATTTAAATATTTTATACTTTGCAAATTTAAACTCATGAAATTTGACATCCATAAATTCCATTAAACATAAACTTTACCTAAATTTAATGGTCCAAAATAATTGTGGGAAAGTTTAAACAAAAATATAATTTTTAATTAGATTTTATTTCTATTTCAAAATTTAGTAGTCATTAGGGTTTACTTCTTAAATGATGTGCATTGAAATAATTGTAGCTATTTAAAAGGGAGGGTAAGTAATTTTTTGACGAAAGAAATGAAGATATTCAAAATTCATGAATTTGTGTACCTCTGAAATGTATTATGTCTTTGAAGTTATTAATCATTCAAACCCAGATATAATAACAGATCGTAAGAATGTAAGCTCATCGTTAAACTTAAGTGTCTTAAATGCATACTTCTGACGAAAAAAGATCGTTTAATGAGACAGAAATCAGTGTAAGAATGATTATTTAAGAAAAGAGTAAAAAAAAACTCTCTAATGTTTTGTTAATTTCGCTATTATTAATTACCAATTTATGCTTGAGAAAAGAGTTTTTGAGTAGTTAAAATAAATAATACAACATATGAGGACAAATGATGTGATAGTCACTTTTAATACAAAAATTTATTATCCGAACAAATCCGTTATCAGAACCTTTTCTAGCTCCATTATTTACTAAGGGCTCTAATTAATTAATAAAACTTTGAAATTTAACTCGATAACAAATGATGTATTGAGTAACATTACATGTAATTTAAAACGCAATACTCGCACCATATGGGAACAACAGAATATTATCTTCTGCGAGGTTAATCAATTTCCTCTGTAAGATATCAGTTGCATTAGGATTATCAAGCAATTAATATTGAAATGAAACTTTCAAAGTAAAGTGAACTATTTGCCGAAACAAGCAAGCGCTTTGCTGCATTTTTCAGCTAAGATACTAGAATACCTATGAGTTCTTCCAAATAGTATTTCTTAAATTTCTGTGTACCTTAATCACAATTATTCAATCTAATTTTAGAAATTATTCAGCTAAAAATCTCTGAGTAATTCTTTGAAATACACTGCTAGCCATTTAAATTGCAACATCATGAAGAAAAGCAAATACAAAAAAGATATTATTGCACGTAAACAGTATGGCATGGAGACAAAATTATTTGGAGGTGTTTCAAAATATTCTAAGATTGCTATAAATCGACATCAATCACTTTTAAAATGTAACTTTTAATATGTACAATATTTACAGATTATTAATCAAAACATGGTGGTTCAGTTATCTAAAAAATCTATATGCATCGAAAATTGAAATCTTTTAAATAGGAACCGAAGTGTTTCTAAAGTGTGCGAAGCATCTAAACATTCATCTATCGAGCTGCCGGTGGAGAGTCTATGGAAATTCAGAAGGCACGTCGCGTTTAACACGCATCGCTAGCGCCATCTATCAATTAATCAAAATAATTTCCACACAATCCCCACCTGAACTCTGTCAAGAGTTCACATTAATCTAACAACAATCAAATTTATATCAATAAGTATTTTAACATATAATTATAAAACAATTAATAAGTATATCAAATGAATAGAAAATATATGCACACTATAATCATTATACTAAATTCTAAAAAATGTATGTTAATCATCAAATACAATTTGACACTACTTCAGTAAATTTAAACTATTCTTAATCTAATCATATGAAACTAAATTAGCAAAATAAACAATTGCATTAAATATATTCAATTTTATTCATATTATTAAGCAATAAAAAAATATTTTTAAAATTCTAAAGGATATAAAAATTTAACTGGTAGTTTTATTATTGTTCCATTAGCAGTTTTAGTTCACAAGAACGAACTTTGTTATCACGACCACGAAAAACGTTTATCACTCTACCACAGTTCTACAAAAGTTTACACTTGTTGTTGCCTTCGATTAATACAAGATCATCATAAACGTTAGGACTTTTTAATTGATGAGCTGTCCGAAGATCCATCAAATATTGTTTCTTCCATTTAGTCCACAATTGTCTAACCAATTAATCTTGATAACTCTTTCTTTTGGTCAGAGAGGACTTGGTGAAGCCATTTTTAACAATGGAGTTAAAGTTAGGTAATGTAAAATCTTTGTTTCCGAAAATCAAAAAATTGACTGGCTTCAGTGGCAACTGTTCCTTGTGGACATTGTAAACATATGTCAAAGGACGAGAATTCAAAACAGCTTCCACTTGTACTAAAACCGTTCACAATTCTTCAAACGTTAGTAAAAGTTTACTGAGAATTTTTCTTAAGCACTCTTTCACTGATTTTACTAATCTCTCGTACAAGCCTCTCCACCAAGCCCCTCATTCTGTTATAAACTTCCAACTGATTCTTTCATTCGACAGAAAATCTTGAAATTTCCCATTCGGCAATACTTTAGAGAAATTTTCGAGTTCCTTTTTTTCCTTTTTAAAAGTTTTTTCGTTGTCCAATAAATTACTTGCCAATTGCCTCTCCTAGATGTGAATCTTTTGAATGCCATCAAGAAAGAATCTGTAGAGAGATTCGGTACAAGTTACAGATGTATGGCTCTAGTGATAGCGCAAGTAAATAATGTTACATAGGCTTTCGAGTTACTTCCATGTTTTTTACGTAAATCGGCGCAGCAAAATCGATGCCAGACACGTAGAATGGTGGTGTCTCAATGATTCTATCTCTTGGAAGTTAAGAAGTGGTCTGGTCAGCAGACTTCAATGAATATCTTTTACAAATAAGACATTTATTTATTATTTTCTTGAAAAATTGACGTCCTTTTGGGATCCAAAAGCGGCTTCGAATTTCAGCTAAGGTCGTTGCTACTCCTCCATGCATCATTTTAACATATGCACTTTCTACTATCAAATTCGTTAGCCAGGAGTCTCTTGAAAGAATTGCCAGATGTTTTTCATCATGTGACAAACTAGAATGTTCTTCTCTTCCACCTGCTCTCAGTATCCCGTTCTGGTCTAAAAATGGATTAAAAAGATATAAAGATGATTTTTTGACTTTATTCGCTTTCTTCAGAGACTCGATTTCTTTGGGATAAAAACGTTCTTGTTCAGATCGAATCCAATAATTTTCGGCATCTACTCTTTCTTCAGTCGTTAACGGACCTGTCACATGGTTTGTTTTCCTAATTTTACCAATGAATCGCTTCATCCAATCAGTTATTCTCAACAATTTTCTTAAATTATTATATTTTGAGATGTCTATTACCATTTCTTCAACTGCCGTGCACACAAATTCATAAATATCATTAATGTTTTACGGTATTTTAATTCTTCTTCGATGACAGGTTTCTCTTCCTTCTGTCGAGGCCACAATTCAAACGACATTCTAAGCCATTCTGGTCCTTGAAACCAGATAGGATTATTTTTCAACTCATGAAGTTTAGCTCCTCTCGAAGCCAAATCAGCTGGATTATATTTACCGGGGCAATAATACGAATTTTCTGGAAACATTAATTTTCGTATTTCTTGAATACGATTTTTCTCGAAAAGCTGCTTCAAAACCTTAATGATGCGAGTGCCTAATTTGGCTGACAAAAGAGCTCCCATTAGTTACAACCTAGGTAAGGTGAGCGGTTTTAAAGGCCCTACCCTAGTCTTCCAGGCAACAAAAACCGTAAATATTTGTTCATTGCGAGGAATTATATGCAGATACGCTACTGTACCATACGCCCTTTTGCTAGCGTCAGAAAAAGAGTGCAGCTCAATCTTTTCTACATCTTTATTACTGATTGCAGAGAAATAATATCGTGGAATACCGATTTTGTCTAAATTGGAAACTTCTTTGCACCATTTTTCCATACAGAACATACATTTTCTGGTAGTTCATCATCCCGGTCTAAAACAAGTGTCGAAATTTGTTGCAATATGATTTTGACTCTAAGTACAAACGGTGATAGTAGACCTATGGGATCAAAAATTCGTCCTATTGCTTGTAGGACAAAACGTTTAGTATTAACTTGTTTTGACAGAAATGTTATGAAATATTTTACATTAAAGTCAATTATGTCATTTAGGTTGTCCCAAGCGACTCCTAACACTTTCAACGAAGTATTTCTGGCATCCGAAACATGAGGAGATTCTTCGGATTCAATACCTTTTTTATTCCATAATTCGCGCAGTTCTTGAGAATTGGTATGCCATTTATGTAGAATCATACTAGCATCTCTAAAAATGCTGACGCATTCTAAACTGGCACTGAAAGCAAGTTCAACGTTTTGGTGTCCTCCAATGATGTCATCTACATAAATGTGATCATTTACAAATTCGCAAGTGGCAGGGTAGGTTTTCTCATATTGTTTCAAATGGTGTTTAATGGTTGCAGCCAGTAAAAACGGACTGCTATTTATGCCAAATAACACACGAGTGAACCGATAAGTTATGAAATTTTGTGGATCATCGAATGGGTTTTTAGTAAACAGAAAACGCGTTACATCTCTGTCTTTCTCATCTAATCCTATCTGCAGAAAAGCCTGCTTTATGTCACTTGTAAATGCTACAGGATGAAGCCTGAAAGCTAATAGAAGTTCAGAAATGTCAGAATACAAATTTGGACCAATATGCAAGCAGCCATTCAACGAAATTTCACCAGGTCCATTTTGAAGACGCGTCAAATACGATACGTAGTTTACTAGTTCGATTACTACGAACGATTTCTCTGTGAGGCAAATAAAATGTGATTTGAGATTCAATATCAACAGTGTCTGGAACTAGTTCAATGATGTTTTGTTGTAAATAATCTTGTAGAACTGTTTGGTTCTGAAAAGTTCAGGGTTATTCTGAAATCGCTTTATAAGTTTCTCAAATCGTTTCAGCGCAATCACTTTATTATCATGTAACTCATATTTTCTATTAGACTTCCATGGCAGCCTAACCATGTAACGAGAACTTTTGTATAAAATTTCCGATTCGAATTTTTCCATTATAGTATCATCTAATGGGTCAGATGATTCATTTTCTGGTTTTATACCTAAAATTTCAAGCTCCCAAAATTTCTTTATCGAATCAGATATTATATCTTCCTCAACTACGATATTAAAGGCTGTGGAAGTATATGTTGTACCTTTAGTGTAACCTAGTAGAGGCCAACCGAATAACGTTTCATCAGCTACTAAATGTTTGTCTAAACGCTTAAGTTTCCCAGTCACTATATCATAATAATAATCAGATCCTATCAAAAGAGTAATTTTTTTTTGCAATCCCAAGAGTCTGCGAGTTGTAAACCTTCTAACTGTTTGCCTAAAACGTGTCTATCCAGATTAGGAGGTGGTAAATAAGAACTTGAAATTTGTTCAGTCATGAGAGCTTCAATTCCGATTTTCAAATTCGGTATTTCCTTGTAATTCTGTATTAATTTTATATTAACAACGTCAAATATTTTTCTAATAGGTGTTTATTTGCAAACGTAAATTCTTAAAGAGTCTCTGTTCGAATACTAGGAAGCTTCAATTTATCCGCGATTTCTTTTTTCACGAGGGAACGTATGCTATCTGAATCCCGTAGAGCTCTAATTAAAACCGACTGCGTACTTGTTCGAAGTGTTATGCAACACGTTTGAAGCAAAATAGTTTTAATATTGCTGCGAGAGAATGCTGAAAGAACATGCGAATCTTGTACACTTTTATTTTTTTCATTTAGTTCTTTCTCAGCGCGAAAGCATATTTAACGGTTATATCGACCTTTGCACTTCAAGCAGACGAAATCGCCCCTACATTGCTTCATGCGGTGATTTGATTTAAGTCAAAGGAAACACCCTTTCCTTTATAAACACAGGAAATGCTTTCTGATTTATGAGTGGAGAGCAAAAGATGGCTTCTCTCGCGCCTTTCCAGTTCTGAGCGAACAAGCTACAATAACTTATCCCCATCAAAAAAAGATGACGAATCCGTTTTACGGTTGAATTCTAAGGTTATATCAGATGGAAGAATTTTCATTATGGCCGGAATCAACATATAACTGTATTTATCTTCTAATGATTTCAAGCTGCGTATTTGAGTTTCTATATTGTCACAAAGTTTTAAAGTGTCACTGGATTTGGTTACTGGGGTAAGATTCAGGAGTTTTTGCATGTGTGAGTTCATAATGATATCTTTCCTGCCAAACCTGTTTTTAAGTACTTTGACAACTTCATCGTAATTTGGTTCCGAAATACAGAAACCTTCTATCGAGTTTGCAGCGTTGCCGCCTAAGTACGATTTTAAATACAAATTTTTCGATTTTTCTTGAAGATTTATTATTGTGGATTGCTACATTGAAAGAGTTACAAAAACTTGTCCACTGGGTATAATCTCCATAGAATTTAATGATGGTTAATTTTGGGAGACGCGTACATTTATTGCTTTAGATTTTAGAATTAGTTTCGTTAAGAGAGATTCCATTATCCGAATTTGTCATTTTATTTAATCCTTTTAATTTTTTATTTGCTCTGAAGTGCCATAACTGAATTTTCTCTTGGTATTCGATACAAGATAGAATTTCTCTTTCAAACTCTTAAGCCTCTGATTTCAAGTCACGTTCTATCTGAGCATCTAACTCACTCAGTGCTTTCGATTTCGTGATTAATTGAGCTAAATTTTCTTCTAATGTACTTGTATAAATTTTTGCTTTATTCTTCGCTTATCATAATTCATTTAACTTCTTAATATATTTGTCTTATGGTCTGTCACCCACTATCTTCTGGAGTCGTGCTTTCGTTTTAGCCTGTGAATTTCTATGAACGTACTATAAGTTTCTATATCTTTCATATTAAGGCATTCGTCATTGAAATCTGTATCAATAACAACGTGTTGAAACACCTCTTGATAAGCAAGAAGTACTCGAGCTAGTAAATAATATTCGAGAATCTGCCCCGTATATAAAGTACAAGATAAGGATGAAAACCAGCAAGCTTTCCAAGACACGTCGAGCGTCTGACGAAGACAACTCAGAATTCTTTCATTATCATAAACTCACATATATAGTGCATGCATAATATTCTAAATGAGATTTGCATTAATTTTCTGTCATTGCGCATTCAGAAGGTTTTTATTTTTGCTAAACTTCTTGCGACTATTTTAGCTGCGCGATTCAACATGAGTCGCAACCAACAATTTCAGAAATCGTGGCCTAGTTGAAAGGTAGTCGAGTAGAACTGGTGTATGAGAGAGATATGGTACATAATGAGATCAGAGCATCTTGTTATTTATAGATTTCAGTGGCAATTTTATATGTATTTCATTTTAAAACACAATTATCCAATTTTATTTAAATACTGATTGGTATATCATGCTTTAAAAGAAATTAGATTATGACAGTTCTGTTCCTCTGAACTTTTCTAGTAAATATAGATCAAACTTAAATTTTGATAGATTATCTTTACAAAGTTTCAGTTAGAAAATTATTCCCTAAATACTCAGTGGCGTAACAGCCCTAATGGGCCAAAGCCTACAGTGCCTACAATGTGGTTTCTTGACCTGAGCCCCGAGGTGCTTAAGCATATGCCCTGAACAAGTGGTCAGCTTGTCGCAGAACCCCCAGTGCTTAAATCCAAAAGTGAATTTGATACTCATTTTATCGACCCGAGTGATAGACATCAAGGGTTGAAAGGCTGAGTCGACCTTGCCCAGCTCGGGAATCGAACCTTGGACCTGTGGTGCTGTTGCGCGATGCGCTAGCTACTGCGCCACCGAGCCTTGAGTTTTAATCTAAACATACGAAAAATGCCTTTACTTGAAACATTTAATTTATGCAAATAAGGCTGTTAGTTGGCAGTACAACAATATTGAATTCGTCAGAATTATACCTATTTCACTAAAAATTGTTTTGGGGAAAATTGGTTCTTTGTTGTGTAAATAGGTCGTAGAAAGATTTTATCAAAATTATATCATCGGACGATATAAATGTGTCGATTATGGGGGGTGGTTTGTAGGTTTCATTTAATTTTGAATTTGAGCTTTACTACAAATGACAATTTGTAACATTACTTCAAACCTTTCAGCATTTTTAACGTCAAAAGTATATTATAACTCCTTTAACTTCTTAATATATTTGTCTTATGGTCTGTCACCCACTATCTTCTGGAGTCGTGCCATTTTTTCCAATGATCTTTCTTTCTATAAATCCCATACAAAAATTTAAGTTGCACATATTTTTATAAAAAATTTTCACATAAGCGAAATTTTCACACATAGAAGGTTTGCCGTGCTTGATTCAGTTTACTTTAAGTTTGGAATCGTAGAAATACGACTAACTATTCGAGAACTATTATTTAGTCGTCTAAATTTTTAAGAATCTTTATATATTTTAAAGTTATTGCTCAAAATTTATAAATGTCTGAAGAATTCGATCATTTCAGTTATCAGGACTGCTATTTCTTCTTATTTGTTTTGGAAACATGTAAGTATCCTGAGTAGAACAGTTAGTTTAACTAAACTATGTTCTTTAAACTGTAGAAGAGATGACAAGAAAGAGGAAGTGTTTAACTACCCTTTATTCTTCACAATTCACAGGTGCTCCCGCACTTCGGAATAAAAAGACCACCACTTGTGGTCTGAATATAACAAAATAATAACTACAACTAAATTTAAATAAGAGCTAAACTCGAATACTTTACACAGACTAGTAACACTAAGATGTGACCTTTTAGACGTTTACGTATGCAGTACGCAAACTGGCTCAAAGACTGGCTAAGACTGACTCAAAGCATGTGTGAAATAAAGTGGCGAGAAAACTCACTCCCTCTAACTCTTCTTGGCGAAAAGCCACAACTTAAATACTTTGCATAAACAGACTAACACGTTTATTCTGGAAGTGGAAAATAAGAGAGTAAAGTTTTAAAACAAAATAAACGTTAGTAAAACTTAAGATCCTTATACAGTTATACATGAAACCTCACAATTAACAGAAAAGATTGATTGAGAAGAATCAGTACAAACTGTTATAACTTTTTGGACCCCAGAATCGTGAATAAACTGCCCCGAGATCAAATCACGAATCTTCCATTGGCAACGGCACAGGGTTATCACGATAGTGCGCGCACAGCAATAAGATAATTCCTTCTATTCTCTCATATTTAAAAGAGGCTGACAAGTTATTGTCCACCATATTTTAGTTTGGGCATCACAATAGAAAACATGAAGGTTTTTTTTAAAACAGAAAACATGAAAATCAACTATGCTTTCGATGAGATCCAAACCACGGATGTTCCACCTATTAAATAGCCATGTTATCCATTTACATTGCAAGAGCATGTTCGAAGGAACACAATAATTCTTCATATTCTTCCCTAATTCGACGGTGACTGAGTGATAGAAGACATAAATAAACAATTATATCATAGTCATGATTCGAATTGCAAATCTTCCAATGCCAGATGAATGTTCTAAACGCTTATACCCCCCTTGCACTTGGAAATGAGATCATTTCTTACAGGCCAACGAAAGGATATATATCTTTATTTAAATATCACAAAATCCTATTTCTTGAAACAACTATGTTGATTCACATATTTAATTTCTCATTCGTAATATACATTTTTGAAATTGCTTTAGTATTGCACAGAGATCAAGAAACAAAGCTAACTGTCGAAGTAGGGATTTTTGTTACAATACTCTTTACATTTGTTAAAAATGTACATTTCCTGACAAATAGTGAATTTTCAAAGCATGTATGCAAACTCATATGCGCATGAGGTTGGTTCGTATTAGAAAATATCTTACTGCATTAGAAAATATTTGCAGATTATACAGGTATTGAAAGGTTTCTTGTAGAACTATAATAAAACCCATTACAATGTGTATTTTTCTGATGATAATTAAGGTAATGTATCAGGTAACAATTTAAGATGATGCTTTTCGTTTAGTACTTGACTTCATTTACCATAGATATCGAAAAAGAAATATGCCAGCTTAGGTTTTTTTAATTCTTTCATCACTTTAAAAAAGACAAAATTCCTAATATGCTTTCTTTGAAAAGAATGATGCAGGAAACTCCTTGAATTTTATACAATTTAAACTGTTATAATCTACTTGATGTATCTGCAGTTGAAACAAGTTCTAGGCAAGAAGAACTATTTCGCGATTAAAAAATCTTTCCTTCCTCCACGAGTTTACGAGAACAAATTTTAAAAAAGGAAGATAATTCGTTTCCTTCGTAGAACGTTGTTACAGCTTACACACAAAACAACATCAATAAAATATTCTGCAAGCAAATAAGAGTAAAATAAACTTTTCCCCAAAAAGTAATTCATAATTATCCAAACTGAAGACTACTTTTTGCTTTTTAGTGAGTGGTTTTCTGAAAATTCTCAGAGTTAAATCACATTAGTTTCAGATCGAAAACACTTTTTTTATGCATGAAGTTTATTTATGTTTGCAAGAAAAATTTTCTGTCTTTTTTTTTTTTTTTTTTTTTTTTGTATCTTTGTCAGTATTAATCAAAATACTGTAGAAACTACGCATAGGATAATAATTCATTAGTGTTAATTAAAAATAAAATTTTAAAAGTGTGAAGTAAAGAAAATGGTACACAAAATGTGTGACAAAAGGAAAACCCACCTAAATAGTTTAAAATCAGACAAAGTTCTACTTCTTATTGACGAATAAAAGGCTCTGTCGTACTAATATTTAGCAGTAAAATATTAAAAAAAATAGTTCATTAAAATTATTTCTGTCGAAATAACATATTGCAGCAGTAGGAAAAAATCTATGAATTTGGTAAAATCTAACACATGCACATACACACACACAGACCAAAAAAGACAGAGAGAAACTTATATCAAGTTCTCTCGAAATTCAAAGTTTTTGCATAAAACAATGAAATTGCCAAAACTGAATTTTGCCTGCTAAAGAATACAAAGCAAAAATAATAAAAATGCTAAATAAATTACAAAATATCACGCACCGATGACTGTGTGATTAAAGTCACTATATCTTCTACATACTCGGTTTTCTGGAACAAAAAGACTTAATTGAATTGTTTTCTTCTTTATGGTATTATTAAAATATGAAATAATTACGAAAAGTGTTTTTCTGAGACTGTCTGCCTTGAACACAATCTTTCTTTCACATGCAGTCCTAGAAGTCATTATCATAATAAATTATTTAATATGGCTTGAAAATGATGCTTTTTAGTAAATAGTTGGCTTTCAGTTTTAATTTACTGTAAGTGCTGTTTATAAATTAAGGTAATTTAAATTGTATGAATTACTGCATTTTAAAAATGCATATTTACTTTTGTAAATTTTTAAAAAAAATTCTTCAGGTAAAAAACAATGATATGCAGCCTCACAATTATATAGAAAAAGGGAATGAGAGGAAGATAAAACCATTTTGTCTGTTTTCTCGAAATACTGAAGGCTTTTAGCACAGTTAAGTATTTTATTAACTGACTTTGGCACTGCTCATAGTTTATTTTCATTTGAAGGGGGAAAAATTATATTTGTCTATCTTTCAATCGCATTGCCTGTTTGTCTGTCTGTATATATGTTCATCTATCTGCCCTACATGGCTGTCTATCTAATCTATCTGTATACATTTCTCTCTCTATTTCTCTCTGTGTGCCTATCTGTCTATACAGATTTATAAGATTTCAGACAGACACATTATTTCTTGGTAATTTAAACACATGTGTATATATTGATAGAACCTAAATGTATCTAGGTCTTATAGATATATACACATGTGTTTAAAGATTTGAAGAACCTGAAAATAATCTATATATATTGTAAAGTAAAACATTAAAGCCATTCCATATTCAGCTCTGAACATACCGTTACAAAAATATATAAATAAAGAACCACAATAACAAATTGCATGAAAAAGTACAAAAATATTGTAAACCAAAAATATAAACTGTAAAGGAAAAAGGTTTCCTACATTCTTTCGCCGTATCGTCGTCGGGTGGTTGGTGGGAAGAAATTAGTAAATGAATCAGACTCATTCTGAACTGATAATGACGCAAATTATAAATTAAAATTCAATACTTCAATTAACCATAGAAAAATAATCACAGAAATGTGTGTTTTCATCGGTTCATTACCTACAGACTGCAGTGGGTAGTGTCAAAAGGCGAAAAGAATTAAAATTGTAAAAAATTAGCATCAAAGCCATAAATTTGCTTAAACATTAAGCAAGAAGCTAAAAACATGTTTTTTTGCCGAGCAGAATGAGTCTAAATAACTAATTCATCTACATGCAAGTAAAACAACACATGAAATAAATGACACCATAAATATAAGGTACGATAAACAGAGAAAAAAGGCACGAATTCGTTTTAAAATGTGGAACAACAATTGTATTGAAAATGAAGATTCTGAATAAAATAAAATAGAATTCTAAACTGTAAAAAATTACTTTGAGAGAACTAAATAAAATCTGGTATTCAAAGGCACTGGGAAGATTTAACCTAACATGTGTTCTGTATAGAATTAGAATCAAATAAAGTTGTCCAATAAGAATAAACCTTCTAAAACAACATTAAACATGTTGTAGTACAAAAATAAAAAAAAAATTAAAGGAAAAGTGGATTATAAAAGGAGAAAACAGCGATTACCTGGATTGTATATCCGTAAAGTTGAAACAATGCTTTCGAAATTCCATCAGTAAGTCTCAAAGGAACAATGCATCCTGAGTTCGCTTCAGTTCACCCACCGAAAACTTTGTACTGTATAGCGCCAAAATTAATTTCGAAGATATTTCAAAAGAAATGTAAAATTTTAGTGACAGAATAGTAAAAAAATTGTAAAATTTCTTGTAGTATATAAAAAGATGCTTGAAGAAAATGACGAAATCTATCAAAAGTATTTAAGAATGCAAATGAGGAATCAGTCTAATGTTACAAATTATATGATACCCTGAAGATAAAAACATTTCTAGTTTGTTAACTCAGACAAGCGGGCTTTTTTAAAACTTAAAAGCTGAAGTAGTCTCATTTTATTAATAGAAGAGATTGATAATTAAACAGTCTAGTCAAAATTACGATCTAATGTAAGAATTTTGACAAGAGTACCTAGTTCAACTGTATTACTAATATGCAGACTATGCAGCCATAATGGTTTAAGTGTAGCCTAACATGACAAACAACAATTTAGTGGTGAACTTTTTTTAAGATTCACAAAATTAAGCTATTTTAAAAAATCATTACTGTTATTACATAGATTTTTTAATGCTTCTGGTTTGATTAATAATAGGGTTTGTAATTATTTTTCTGGAAATGTTGGAATGCCAATTAATAACCTTTATTGTATTGAAGTTAAAAAGTCTTCTTTTGCTAAATAAAGTACTTTTGTTGAATTTGTAAATTTGCAGGTCCAAATGATGTGCTTCGGTGTCGTTTTTATGAGTTTTGTTAAGTTTAAGGCATTTAGGATAGATAGCTTGTTTTATAGTTCCATCGTAGAGAAAATGTTTACTCATTTTTAGAATGATTTCGGGGTAGTTTAATTAATCTTTAAAATGTAAAAGGTAATTTTGAAATGTTAGATCTGATAGCGTTATTTTCAGAATTATAAGTTTGTTATTTTCATGACAGAAATGCTTTTCGCAAAATTTCCGCGAGTTTCCATTCCTCTTCCACTGCTTTCCAGAATCCATCAATCGTGGTGGGTCTGAACTTATTCAGAGCTCTTATCAAGAGACAAAAGGCCCAATAGTCCGTAGTTGACACGCCAGGTGACTTCGTAGAAATACTTTAAAAAAGTATATATGCAATACCTGTATCAGTCTTTATTTTTCTTAAGGTAATCAGTGTTGTAATTTTAGGCGTATGACTTGTTGCTTTGTCTTCATTCTTTGAAAGTTACTAAGATACATAAAATGAATTTCTTCCGCAAATATCGGACGCAAATTTTTCTGCTGACAGTACATTGAGTTAATTTTAATATTTTTTCCAATCTTCTTATTTTGAACTTTCCATTGTAGGAGAAACCTGCAACAATCATAAACCCCTCACTGAAACTTTCTTTGTAGTGACGAAATGAGGTTTGTACGTTCCTCTTCGTTTTGGCTAATAAATAGACGATTTTTGGTTTCAATCAATTTAGTATTCATGTTTTATCTAGTTTCGCAATGTATTTCGATTTAAATGCTAAATGCATTCCATACAGGGTTTTACAAATTGTTCTGCGTTGAGTCACATGCCTAAGCAAAAACTGGTAAGAGTTATGCTTTTTAACTTTTTAAGTTGTAAATCTTGCATCATTATTTTATTTATTGTTGCTACAGATGTATTTAAAGACTTGATTGATTGTTACTACAAATGTATTTTAAGACTGAATTGATTCTGCGTAGGTGGATTTTTCTCTTGTTACCAATGATTTAATTTTAGAAACATTAGAAACAGTACATACCTTTTTCTGAGTATTTTCGTTTAGAATCTTCTTTCCATGTAGAAGTAATAATTTACGGTTTTTCTCTTTCCGATTAATAATGTTGCTTACTTTGTCCCTTAGAAATTCTAATAACATGCATTTAATAACGCTTTGGAATTATGGAACAGGAATACATCTATCTCTTCGGAAAGCATATAAATATATACTGCATTTTACAGCTTGTTTACATGCGACATTTTGAAAGAAAAATAAATTTAAATGCAATAGAAGATATTTCTCATTTCAAATTATGTTGGCTAAGTTATAAAGTTTGAAAATGGAAGATAACACTTTTGTGATTAATAAGTGAGTGAGTGAGTGCACCGCTATGATGGCATCCGACCACGGACATGAACCAAACGGAATTATATACCATCACGGTGGGAAGACTCCAGAGTAACAGGGTTGAATATTATATACTAATAACAGTTTTTACATATTGTTAACTGCAAGGCACTAAGCGTTATTCTGGTTATCTGCTTTAAGTTCTGAACTTTTGAAACATTATAATATTATGCACGGTTGTTTCTGCTTAGGCAGTGTTCTGAGATTTTCTCTATTTTATCAAGGGCTGTTCTGTTTTTGAGTGTGTTAGTCGTCCACATTGCCCAGGCACAGTCCGCTGGTTTCTTCAAGTGCCAGGTTCTTGTATGTACACAATGGAAGTAATAATGGTCCGTGTCCCCTTCCTCTCCGCATTCGCAGAAAGGAGTATCCCTAAGTCTGAATCTGTTCAAGTATACTGGGAATGGTCCATGACCTGTCAAGAACTGTGTTAGGCTAGCACAGTGGGTCTTTATTTCCATGTTAACTTTTGGCAGTAATCGAAATGTCCTTCGTTCTACCTCTGCCTCTGTCCATCTACTTTGCCAATTTTGTAGCAGACTTGTCAAAGTTGTTCGCTTAATATGAGACCAAGGAAGTTTAGTTGGTCTTTCTAATATATCCGTGCAGTTGGTTGCCTGCTTGGCCAATAGGTCAGCGGCTTCATTGCCTTGAATCCCTGTGTGAGCGGGAACTCATTTTAAAGTGGGTCTTTGCGAAATAGGCATTGTCAGAAGCTGTTTCTGAATTCTGTATACCAATGAACTCCGGCTGTTTTGACTTGCGATAGCCGCCAGACGTGATGCCGAATCACTGAGTATGGAGAATTTCTCCTGTTGACATGTGTTCGCATATCTAATTGCAGCACTGATAGCTAGAAGCTCTGCTTGGTATACCGAGTTGTTCGAGCCTAATTTCCTTTTCCACTCGAATGTTACAACTCCATTTGCTAGTCTACAGAAGGCGCTGCCCGTGCCGTTCTCAGTTTTGGAGCCATCTGTGAAAAGGTTATTACTATACCTCTGAATTGGTTGGTCGTTTATACTGATACCGTCAGAGAGATTAAAAGCTGCTGGATGAAAGTTATTGCAGTTGTTTTGCTCCTCGTAGTCCGAGTGGTGATAACTATGACCCCAGAGTGTTGAAGTTTGACCCAGCCTGGTAACCCTTACGATATCTGTCTCCCTTTCTACTATCAAATCTAGGGGAGGAACTCCTGCTAGTTGTTGTAGGGCTAGTGTTGACGTGGTACGGTAGGCCCTGCATACTTGAAGTAGCTGCTGTCTCTGAATAGAGAGCAGGGATCGTTTCATATGAGAGGTAAGTTCGCCACCCCAGATTGCTGCTCCATAAGTTATTACTCTTTCTGTAATGGTTCTATGCCAAATTTTTAGTAGCTTAGATGAGATACCCCATTTATGTGAAGTGATGCGTCTCATGTTGTTGCTTAGGATGCTAATTCGAGTCTTAAGATTCCTGACATGTGGCATCCAAGAAAGTATGTTGTCGAGTAATAGCCCAAGATATTTCAATAGGGGGAAACATTTTACCGGTATCCCATGGAGTTTAATGCTTGGGTTGCGTCTTAGCTGCCTGCTGCGTCCTATGAGCAAAGCTTTAGTTTTCTCTGCCGAAATCTGAAGCTTATGTGCTCTGGCCCATTGGGAGAACAGATCAAGACAGTATTGAGATCTCATTTCGAGGTTACTCCTTCCTGCCACAACTAGCATAAAATCGTCCGCATAGGCTATGATTCGAGCGTATTCTACGCTCTCAAACTGACGAAATGCCGAGTTTGCCACTATATTCCACAGTGTTGGTTCAAGGCCCTGTGGGCATCCTCTAAAGACATTTTTTACATAAATGCCGCTGTCTGATGTTACTTGTACACTTCGATCTTGAAGGTACGAGCGAAGGATGGTAATAATGGCTGTTGGGCAGGCCATCTTGTGCAGCAAATTTATTACGTCTGGACATCAAAGGGAGTCAAAGGCTCCCTTGATGTCAATGCCTATTGCCAGTCAGTGCAAATTGTTATCCTTGTTCTGTTTGATAGTGGCCATTAAGTCTTTTATGGCATGTTCAGTTGAGTTGCCCATTCGGAATCCATATTGGTTGGGATGCAGGGCGTTGTTCCTTTGCAGGAAGAAGTCCAATCTGTAAAGAATTACTCTTTCCAATACCTTACCGAGCGCTGGCAGTAGACAGACTGGCCTGTAAGATGTAGGTTCTGGCGGAGTTTTGCCTGATTTTAGGAATAACGCCACTTCTGCCAACTTCATATTTTTAGGTATATAAACAATTAAGTACTGATGTTTCCAGCAAGCTGAAATGACCGCAAGGAATAGTTTTGGGAATTCCAGGTGTATCTCTCTAATGATGATATTATCAATTCCATCCGGACCTGGAGCTTTTGGGGGTGCCAGAGTACGTATGATGTTATCCACTTCCATTTGCGTAGGAGGGAGTTCGTCTCTTCTGGTAACTTGGCGAAATTTCATACTGTAGGTTTTTCTCTCTTCCTCTTGCTCCTCTAAGAAATCCTCTTCATCATCATCAGGAAAAACTGCATTTATGATCTCACTGATTACTTCGCTGTTGGATGAGGCAGTGCTATTCACCATAGACGAAAGGGTCGTAGGACGAAACACCTTGTTACATGTTATCTTTTGAGTAGGTCTAAAGGCTTTAGTGACATTACTACAGTAAGTTCTCCATGAGATTAACTTGGCCTCTTTAATTTTTCTTTTATATAAAGCTCTGGCTTTATTGTATGTTATCATTTTGAGTTGCCGTAGATATGGATCTACCGTGGATTGTGCTTTTCTGCGAAGTGCTCGAACTCTGCTCCTCTTTGTGTTAAGCTCTTTTAACCACCAAGATATCGAGTGTTTTGCCTTTACAGATTTCAAACGATATGCTTTGTGGGCGGCTTGCACTATTTTTGTAACTAGTAAGTCGTAGAGATTATCTAAGGAGTTTCTGTCCTGGCAGTTGTTGAAATCATTGATAAATTTCTCTACATGCGCTCGAATGTGTTCCCGTAAAACGGAATGTCCTCCAAATGCCGTTTTGAATCTTTTCTTTATTATGTAGTCTATAGGAGTATCCAGCCTGTAAGTAATAATTTTGTGATCACTGAGTGACGGCAGGTCACTCACTGTCCAATTTTGTATGTACGGAGTTGTATTGGAAGTTGATATTGTCAGATCTGGCCACCCTCGAGCTCTAGATGTTTCAAAGGTAGGCGGTGAGTCCTGAGCGTTGATGACAATGAAATGCTTACTGTCTAAGAATTCGAGTACCGCAATTCCCCTTCGGTTCTCTGAGTCAGCACCCCATAGTTGACTGGTGGCGTTAAAGTCTCCTGCTATGATACAATGTGATGCCCCAGTTAGAAGGTTAGAATTAAGGTCCTCTAATAGAGAGGTAATATCTTCGCTCGGGAGTAGATACACAGCAATAATATCAATGCCGCAATTACTAGTGTCTAGTCTGATAGAGACTGTATGCTCTGTGATTTTCATTAGGAGAGGGGAGAGAGGGCCACTGTAAATAATCGCAGCTAGCTGATTCTTTGAGAGAAACGTTCTGCTGTGTGTTGGAACACTAGGAATCACTCCGTTGTAAACGTATGGCTCTTGGAAGATTCCGACATTGGCAGCAGTATGTGTCATTACTTGCAGCGTATTTATGGTTGCTGCATAGCACTTCTGCAAGTTGCACTGTAAAAATCGAAGATCTGCTATATGTTTGTTTAGTGTCATCTTGGTTTAGTTCTTTGCAGTGGTCCTTCTCAGGCTCTCGAAATGGGCTCCATACACTGGGCAGGAACTTGAAGTAGCTGGGTGATCTGTGCTGAAAGAGGTCCCCTTTTCAGAATTACTACTGCAGCAATTAGTGCAACTCACTTTTTCCGAGCTACACTCCTGCGTCGGGTGGCTGTTACCACACTTCGCGCAAACTGGAGCGTTTTTACAGTTCCTGCTATAGTGACCGAACTCCTGGCAGTTGTAACAGCGTATGATCCTAATGTACGGACGGAGAGGACAAGACTCAAAACCCACTAAAAGACGGCCTAGCTTAACTAGGTGTTCTGCTGACTTAGGGTCTATGTCTATCACCCAGGTTTTCCTTCCACTTTGCCCGGAACGGCTTGCTCGTATTTGAAAAGCACTGGGATTGAAATTGGGCAGTTGGTCTACAAATGCACCTTAACACCACGTGTATCTTCAAGCACTTATATTTTATGCGCGAGGATTCTTTACATTTCTTACTGGTATTATGTTGGTAGCGTAGCAAAGCAAAAACGTTACACTCTCTAACGGTATTTTGCGTCGAATGACTTTGAACGTCTGTTTCACTTTTAAATCCTGTTTTGAATCCCCCGTGAAAAAAACGCCCCATTTGGGAGTAATATAAGATCTGAAGGCTTTCAGATTTTATGTTTGTTTTCATTATTATTGTAACCATCCCACAATATCTGCCGAACTCCCGCATTTCTGAAATATGCTCTCCTATTGCAAAACGACTGCCGATCCGTGACGTACATTGTATAAAAGAGTAGCAAAAGAAAAAAATTAATGCGTTTGTGCAAAAGATTTCATTACGCTATCCTTTTGTTGCATACTAAAGACTAAATTATACCTATTTAAATGTTTTTTTAAACCAATGGCGGGTTCTCAGAGGCTAAGCCGAAGTTTAAGCCCAGAAGTGGCTACTAAGGCCAGAAGTGATGGTCATTTTATTACGGAAGCACCTAATAGGTGGGCCATCTTTGCCTTATGAAGGGAAGGACAGTTACAATCATGCCTTCTCTTGGATTCATCTTTGTTCAGACTTCGAATTCATTGCCATTACCTAGCTTCCAACTTTTCAAACAAATTTTATCATTCAAGCATAGGAAAACCTAGAAATGCCACTTAAAAGATCAGCTATGATTTTATTCCGTTATCTCTGGAATTCTGACAAATAGTTTTGGGATAAACACAATACAAATTTATGAATTTAAATAGACGATGTGGGTCGATAGGTTTTTTAAAGCTCTTTTTTCATTGAGACATTTACTACAACTAAATTGGAAATTATTTTTGAGGCAAAATATTCTCAAGCGTTAATCACAAGCCGCCTCAGAATCCTTTCTTAATGTTACAACATGAAACTGATACATTTTGAGCCCTTTCACCATTCGAAGATATCAAGTTTCCGGCCTTGTAATGCTTTATTTATATACCGAATTTGTTTGCATAATGCTGTTGCGACATTTAATAACAGATTACGTAAATCGGGCTCTTTCAATGAGGCACGTTCTCAATGAGGTTAATATCTAGATAGTATTCTTAATATAGGGTCCGAAATAAATCTTTAGGAGTTATGAAAGGTATCTCATATCTGCTTTGAAAATAAATATACTAACAAATTTTATATTGGAGTTGTTTCGCAAGGTAACTTCAGCCATTCACGAATATGTGCATGCGATTTTATTTAGTTGATGTTATATAATGTAATTTAGGAACAGAAATTAAATTTTTATAATATTTACATAAATTTTATTTTAGTCTCACTGTTAAACCGTATCTGTAGTTTTTTTTTTAAACTTTTATAAAATGTACACCAAGTTACGCGAACAGAATTATGTAAATAACTATAGTCTGACATCCGTAATTAAGTGCTAATTGTTCACTTATTATGTTAGTAATTTGCTAAGGTACTGAGCAAACTGAACGGAGAACTGAAATACAATCGCAGCTGATATTCTTATATAAATGGGTACAGTAAGTAGTATAAAGTTACTTTTTATTACATGTAATGTTTTAGAATAGAGTTAAATATCTTCAGTATACACTGTATTATTATGTGAAATTTCTGTTAGATTTTTATAGTAAAAGATATGTAAAGGCTTAATTTTAAGTAAATAATATTTATGCAAAAACAATTTTCTTTCCTGTTTACTGCATCGAGCTTACGCTAAAAAATACGCTACGTTATATTTACTTTTGTGGTAGTGAAACGGTGTATTTTTTAAGTAAACTACCACGAGCAGTTTCTGAAATTATAATTTTTAATGTAAACTGTAGGGCATGGACGTAGTACTGTAGGGCATAAACTCATAGACATAATAGCTTCAATTAGATTCTTTAAATTTATAGTTTTCGCAAGCAAATCAGCTATAATGCATTCTAAAAAAAGTTTACAAACTTTCAACTATGTTTTAAAATATATTTTGCATGCAATGTAAATATTTTTGCATAAATATTGTTTTTGGTCATTCCATACAGTTCATCTTACGTTTTAATAAAATACTGCTTTTTTATGTATAAATTAGAAGACCTTAAGAAACGAAGAAAGTCTTGTGTCAAGGCCTCTGAAATCTTCAACTGCGCAAAACATATCAACCTTGATAGAAAAAAAAGGGGGAAAGCTTCTGTAGTATAATAAATATATAAAATTTAGTCCCTCAGGTTTTCATGGAGAATCTATATAATGAGAAAACTAAATGCGAGTTTCGCATATATTTTGGAAGTTTGACACGACATTCTGTCTACTACAGCAGAGTCCTAGATTTCTTATATATCTGCCGCATTTTAGACACGAGCTCTCTGAAATCTAATAACCAGAAGAATAAACAAAATTCTTGCCTTCACTGAATTTCAAGAATCGCTGAGTTTACTTTTTCTCACTTTACTCCGAGTATTTTAGACAGATATTTATAAAAGGGGTAAATGCTACAAAAAATGTGATATTTTTAAGTTCACAGTTTCATATTTAATGGGCTGACATTTGTACAAGACATTAAAAAACTGAATACGCTGCTAAATATTCTTTACAAAACTAACTGTAGACTTATGAAACTTAAAATTGTTTAACCATGATTATTGGAGGGGCTAAGGCGACAGGAATCAGTATAATATTCATAAATTTGCACGACGCGTTTCGAAGGTTTAACTGTAGAACCTTCTACTGCAGCTGCAGAAGTGTACATGACGAAAGCCCGTGCTCATGCGAAAACACTGAAAGGAAAGAAAGGAAGCACCATCTGTTGATGAAAATTAAAACTAAGCATGAAATTATTTCCTTAAGTAATAAAGACGATTGGAATTGTGATCGTTCACTAGAACTGAAAGATTTTTACAAATATGAAACACCTCTAGAAAATCTAATACGGAAGATGCCGACAGAAAATATGTTTTGAATAATTTTAGCTGCAAAAAAAATTTCTGACCGACACTGTCAGAAAATCCCGTTTTCAATTTCAGTTTGGGCAGAAAGTCACCTTTTCCATTTTTTAGCAGTTAAAATTATTCAAAATTCATCTTCCATTGACAACTTTCGAATTAGATATTTTACATGCGCTTCGCTTCCTGGTTCATGATCCTAATTCCATTTCTTCTTTATCCTCATCTCTTAAGGAAATTATTTCATAGTTATTTTCATTTTTTATCAACAGATGGTGCCAGTAGATTGACTTCTTTACTAGCAAGATTATCGCCTGAGCACAAGCTTCTCTTTTATTATTTGCAGTTCTGCAGCTGAAGGAAAACGTTCCATATTTTCCTTGGAAACTAGTCCTGCAAATTTATGAATATTATATTGATCTTTTCTTTTCTTTTTTTTTTTTTTTTTGCCTTAGCACGTCCAATAATCATTATTCATCTTGTTATTTTAACTCAAATTCGTTTAACCATAGTTTTATTTCATTAATTTTATTTTTAAAGGTAGGCCTTCATCTACTATAATTTTCATATTATTACACATTTTAATATTAATATAAAAAGAACCCTAGTTAGACATATAGTTTTGAGCTATCCTTCTTAGACAGACAGATCTGTTAAATTTGTTAGACAGATAGATTGGAGTTAATAAATCTACGATATGGAAAACAAATAGCTTGTGAACTATAATAAAATTCCTATGAAATATTATTAAAAATTATTATCCTAAAATAAGAAAGAAATTAAACATACCCTTCCCCCCTCACATAAAAAACAATTAGAAACACAGCCAACACTAATTAAAAAATCTCTGTTTTTGGTTGCAAACGCTTAATACGTTTGACAACAATGAGAAAGAGATATCTATAAAAGTATACAATTACATAATGATCTAGAGATAAGATATTCAGTTAACTAAAAAGTTTAGAATTGTTTGCGTTATTATTTCTACTAATATATGATACTGAATTCCTAAACCTTTCGAAATAGCTCGAAAACTAGACTTTAATTTCGGTCTTTCTTAAATACCAATAAAGATTGGGTGAAATTGGAAGTCCCAAAAGCTGGCTATTGGGTAGAATATTAATTTAAGTTTTTATGGGAGATTTTTGATTAACTTACATTTCTAATCCGTTGAACTCATATGTATGAAATTTGTATTCATTCTTTGAAAGAAATCAATTAATCACCACCCCTGGGGAAGAACTAATACCGCCTAAAGCTGTCAGATATACAGGAACAACAAAAGTAAGAGTAAAATTTCATTCCATATTTCAAACATGATGAATTAAAACTTATTTTTATTCATTAGGTAAATAGGATTTAAAATTCAATGCATTGAGCGTATTTGCATTTTAACGTTTTCTTTAAAGAGCACTTCACGGAGCAAAACTTCTCCCCTGTATCAGGAAAGCCTTGAGGATAAAAGTGCTATTTCAAATTGTGGAAATAAACCAGTTCATTTCAAGCAAGACATATTATATCTATCTTCTCTTGCTTAAATCAAGCAAGGCAAATGGAGACGACGATATTTTTGCCATATCAAGATGTATTTTGAGATCATGCCTCATAAAAAATGCATTGAGGTAGTTCGCTAACCAGTAAACAGAAAAACAATTTCTCTGTTCGTCTAGAATACAAAACGAAAGTTTAATTTTTAATGACAAACATCAAGCAGTAAAATATTATTACGGTAAATATATTAGACAGGAATTTAGTTTCTTAACATCATTTATTTCATTAACTGTAACTCCAAATAATAACAGATAATATTTTCAAGCATTTATATAGGTAAGGAGATAGAACTAGCGTCATTTCTGGCAAAACTATTTTTCTAAGACTTGATGGAATGCAATACAAAGAAAGAAAACTGAACTTTAAATAACATAAAAGTATTTGATTTATTTCCGTTTATCATTTTAAAATTATTCAGATATATGAGTTATCTAGAAAGCGCAGATTAATTTGAATAATTTATTTCTGCTCAAATAAATATGTGAATTTATTGGATAATGTATATACATATCTTTTAAAATGTTTTATTTAATCAATTATTAATTTATTCAAATTTATGTTATTTTAAATTATTTTTTAATTTATTAGTCCAAAGGGGCTTTGTTCCGGAAAAACTATTGTTTTTGTTTTGCGATTTTGCGTCGAAAACTTTAAAAGGCTGTATCACTTTTCAAATCGTTGCCACCAAATACTATCGCCTGTATTATATTTGAAGAAATTAATAATGAAGAATCGGCATAAATGCATGTATGTTTCTTGCAATGTGATAAAACAAGGGTACCTAGGGCTATCCAATTTTGAATAACGTAATTCTACTGCGAATATGGGCATCTGAAAGCCCAAATTTGAAATTTGGAATTTGTTTTATTACCGATTTCATATTTGTAAAACTTTGACGAGTTTTTTATCAATTGTAACACTCTAAGGGGAAAAAATCCGTTTTACCTCCAGCGCGCGGAACTGTGTATCGGAAATTCTAAAGTTATGCTCGTTTTAAAATTATTTTGCGACATTGCTGTTGAACTGAATTTTATGGTTTAAGTGCAAAGAACACGATATTTAATAATCAAACGTAACACACAAAACGTTAAAAAAACGCCCCTTTGCACGCAATTTAAAATCTGAAACCTTTCAGATTTTTTTAAATTTTTTATCTGCTGAAAAGGAACAATTATTAATTACTGATCATTAGAGAAATTTACAGGCAATTACGTACATTAACCCCCTAATTTGTACATTTATTTGAAAAATATTTCATCCATTGAATAATCAAACAATCATTTCTTACTTCGTTAGGTTTTAAAGAATAATTTTCAAATATGTTTTATTACCCTAAAGGGGCATTAGCCGGAATTTATTATTATTCTCGAAACGGGATTTGGCGGCGCATCATTTTAAATGCCTGAATCACTTTTCAAATTGTTGCCACCAAATATTATCGCCCTGTAGTACTTTTAAAGAAATTAAATAATAAAGAATCTGCATGAATGTATGCGTGTTTCTAGCACTGTGAGAAAATGACAGTATCCAGGGCCAATTCTGAATAACGTAGTTCTCCACTCGAGCGTGTGCATCTGGAAGTATTTTAAGGTTTTGAATTTCGAATTTTATATTTCATATTTTTTTAAACTTTAGTGAAGTTTTAACAAAACCAACAATTTCAGAACGAGCAGGGGCAACACAGTGCGAACTAAAACATTGTTTTCTTAAAACAAGCGCGCGAGACTGTATATCGGAAATTCTAAATATATGCTGTTTTTAAATGTTTTTTGATTTTACTATTCAACTAAATTTTATGCGGCTTAACACGATATTTAATTAATAAACTTAACACAAACGTTAATAATAAAAAGACCAAAAAATTTTGTAAGCTATCTTACTAATAAAATTATACCCTGATATGATAAACTGAGAAAAGTTAAAAAAAGAAAAATGTATGCCAACATCATCAAGAAAACTAAATGCATGCTGCTTTTAAAATTTCTGTTATATTGTTGTTGAATTTTATATGGCATAGGTGCGAAGAAAATTATGTTTAATAGTAAAGCGAAAAAGGCAAAAAGAAATGAGTTAGCAGAAGTGAGTGCTGCAACAGTCTGGTGGACAGCGAGCTCAGCGAGAGCATAGAAGAACCTTAACAAAGCCTTTTGGGCGACCGTTAAAATCTGAGTCCTTTCAGACTTTTCTTTTTTATTATTATTATATTTTGCTGGGTTTTTTTTCTTTCTTTTTTTCTTTTTTCTTTCTTTCTTTCTTTTTTTCTTTTTCTTTTTATAAAACTAAACTCAATGGTGCAACAGCCCTAGTGGGTCACGCCCTGCAGTGCCCTTTTTCTACCTTCTTAACTTTTGGGCCCCGAATTGCATCAGCATATGCTCTGGACAAGTAATCAGCTTGTCGCAGGACCCCCGTTGTTTAGTCCCCAAGCGAATTTGGTACTCATTTTATCGACCCATTTAAGGGATGAAAGGCTAAGTCACCCTTGCCCAAACCCGGAGATCGAGTCCTGGACCTGTGGTGCAGCCACGCGACGCGCTAGCCACTTCGCCACCGAGCGGAATTTCATTTTTCGATACAAAATAACTTTCACGAGGGGCTTTGAACGGATAGTCTCTGTTTATAGGCTTTTAGATGTTGAGCATAAAAACTATATGAAGCAAATCGAAAAGAACCTGAATTCGCATCTTTGGTATTCCAACAATTTTTAACTTTGTTAACTGTTTGTTTCATATTTTCTTCACGAAATGGCATAAGATCAAATTTGAAAAATTTATATTCTTTCGCTAACTAAAATTTAAGTATCAGTATTAGAGAAAGAACCAGAAAATTTACCTAAGTGCCTCAATTACATTTACACTTTTCTTTCAGGAATTTTTTTAATAAAAGTGAGATCTGTAATGTCATTTTTCTTTCTGCTTTTTAATTTATATGCGATTAATGAATCATCTTTGAGTTCTGATGTGCGAATTTAATTTTAAACATGAAAATCTTACTTTGAAAAATATTCTTCACGCATTTTTTAATTTAGGATGATTTTTATTATTAAAATAATTTTCTATTTTAATAATCAGAATATTCTTCTGCGTTTATTTTCAAGCAATTTTCTGGTGCCTAAATAAATCGAATGATTTAATTTTTTGAAGTATTTTTAATTTATTAATTTTTTATGTAAATACTATGCGCTTAACATTCTGTTTAAATGATCCTTCCATTATGAAATTCAACTAGAATTTTTTTCATAGACTATTGTAAGTTATCAAAATAATATTTTAAGACTTATTTGCTTACTTCTGTTTATTTCTCAGTGTACCCGCTCCAACAGTGGCCGAGTTGTTAAGACTATTGAATATTTATAGTTCGATCTAGGTTCCAACCTAAGCGAACTGGCTGACTGAACGATGGTTTTCTGATTTTCCCCATGTGCAATGTGAATAAGAGCCGTTTCCCTCAGAATATCTTACACGAAGATATCTCTATCCACAGGCAAAGAGTGCTAGCATGTTTACCATATTCGATTAATCCAACCTAACCACATTTTATTCTATGTTCTTACTTGAATGTAATAGTGTAGCTAGCTGTTAAGTATTTTACCCACTAAATAAAACTTTTTTATTTTTTTATTTTAACTATTTTTAAAATGCAATAGTTTTTTTCACTACGTTTATCATTTTTTACCCTCTTGCTGAACATTTTTTGGTACGTTCATTTAGCTTCCTTTATATTAACTGAAAACGTCTAACTTGCATTATTTTTCCACTCTCTTTCTACTCCATTAATTAAGAAAGCTGTTAAAACTACTAGAAAAGAAACACTAAGCCATGATTAGCTATGTCATGTAAAGATGACTTAAAGTTGAAAAAATGAGATAGATGTCAAAAAACATGTTTTTACTAAAAGATAAATTAAACAGCCTTAAGGAAATGACACTTCATTTTCCTAAAGTTATTAAAAAACAGTAGCTATTATTTAATAAATAGTTTTGAATGTAATACATAAAATACGAAAATATATCTGTATTTTGTTTCCTATATATTTTTCGTAACTGATGTTTAATAAATTCCAAAACTTTCATATTGAATTTAACCTATGTAATCTATAAGATAATTAAATCGAAAAAAATCGAAATAGAAACTTATCTTTCAGATTCAGCTAATTAATGCTTTAATATTAATAAATCTAACGTGGAAATTTTGTTTAGTTTTCTGAAAACCTTTGATAGTTTTAAGCTTATTTGCGTTGTCTTTCTAGCGCTCAAATACGCTGGCGATTTCCTGATAAATGCTCGATTTGTCGCTTAACAGGAAATCGTAGGTGATATATAACGATAAATTGAGCACAGATATCTGCTCGCTGACAATGAGTGACTGAGTTGTTAGAGAGGTAGATTTCTTGAAATTAATTTGACATCAGTTGTGTTTATATTATCATTGCCGGACGAATATTTTTCCTCGTAAGATAAATTCGGCTTTGGTTAACTAACGTTGAATTTAACTTCCCATTAGTACGCATAACATAATGCAATAAATACAATAACAATAAATACGCATAAAATGCATATTGTGTATCACACATAAATATTACATGAAATATTAAATTAAATGAACACCTAGAAGCAGCTCTATTACTTTCAATTCGAATTTTCCTAGTGAAATAAAACTCAGAATTTGCTCCCAGTCGATGATGTATAAAATGTCTCATTTATCTTAGTATTGAATTGTTATAAAATTGCGTTGTATATGAAAGTAAGGAAATGATGCCTATAAAAATCATTTGTATTTGTTTTTTGATAACATTTTGCAAGTGTTACTTTATACGTTACAGTAACATATAATCCAAAACTATACAGGGTGTTCCGAAACTCACACTACATGCATTGAAGAGTAACAGAACGCTAACAGACAAGCATAAATTACCTTACATTAAATGGTCAAAATACACGTTATAAAGAGCTAGAGGTGCAGAATTTTAAAGCTCCACAATTTAATAAGCTTCTATTTGCGACTGGCTAAACACGTTCATTTGATAGCGAAATTGAATTCTAGTTTGCGCTAATTCGTGAATGCAGTAAAATTACTATTCATAACATTAACCTTCATTTATGCGGTAGATAACCGAGAAGATGGATATTTATACTAATCATTTTCCTGGCCGAGATGCATTATATGTACGGGGCTGCAGAAAGCAATGCAAGGAAAGCTACAAGATTGTACCAAGAGCGTTAGCACACAGGCATTGTCGCAAGCTGTTAATGTGTCTCATCAGACCATCCTTCGGTTACCTTGAGAGGAACGGTTGTAGCCATACCACGTGGAGAGGTTTCAAAAGATGTCAAATACGGATTACGTGCCAAGTATCGCATTTGCCACGTGGTTTTGGCAACAGACCCCCGTTTATCCTGATTTTTGAACTCACTTGTTATTCACTGAAGAATGCACATTCTATCCAGGGGATGTCGAATATCCATAGCTATCATGTCAGGGCGACTGATAATCCACACACTACGAGCCCAAGGTCATTCCTATGCGGTTTCGAGTAAATATTTGGGCGGGAATCGTGTACGGTCCATACCTGGACGATTATTTATACATTGTATTTTTGCGAAAGGCGCTGCCCGAACTACTGAACCCTATTCCATCAGACATCAAAAGACGCCTGCGGTTCTAACACGACCAAGCGCCAGCCCATGACGACGTGAATGTATGGATCGCATTGTATACCACGTATCCGAAATGATGCATTAGTCAATAGAAGCCAACTCACCGGATCTAACATGTCCGTATTTATTCCTGTGGGGTCATATGAAGATTTTTCTCTACGACGGAAGTCCCACCCATTCCGATGAATAACTTATTGGCTGTTTATTCGTAGCTGCTGGAACCATACGAGAGATGCTGAGTGTGCCCGCTACTGTATGGAAATTGGTCCATCGACGATGTCAAGCCTGTATTTCTGTTGGAAGCCGCCATTTTGAACAATTTCTGTGGTTGGAGATTTAATTCCATTTTAATCAACGAAACCATTTTTTTAAATTTCAATGGTCTCCTTAAATTTCATGTCTGTCTTTTTTTTCACATGATTTCATTAGCGCCTTACCACTTGAGTTCGACTAAAGGATGCGCAGTGATTTGTGATTATCCAATTCTGTTTTATCACGCTCTAACATATGTACTAGGAGTTTAGAAACACCGTGTGTAATGTATAGATGTCGAAATGGCTACCTATACTTCACATGTGTTTTACTGTTTGCAACAAAAGCAAAACTAACAATAATTAAGAACTATTGCACAAGTTCGCCCAAGGTAAACCGATAAAGCAACTGAAGAAGACATGAGCTGTAAGGCTGTATTATACAATTAAATAAAAGACAAAAGCCTACTTATGTAGATTCCTTCGTCTCTACAAATACTACTGTACTGTAAACGTCATAGTACAGGCATATTTTAGCCCAATGTAGGGCAGCTTGCTGTAACTTGTTCCGTTGGATGTTGGTGATGGCGTTGTGTATATTGAGTTCCAGTGAACCAAGAATTCATAGATCATTAACGTTACCCTTCAGGTTGCCCGACGATAAAAATCAGAAGGTGAACGTGAAGGAAACAGATCCTTCGAGGCAGTACTGTAAACTGTGAAAACTGAATGTTCTGCTCTCAAGGAATAGTGTACTGCGTCTGCTGTCGCGAGGCTCTGTCATCGCATTACACTAAAGCTTTTCGGTTTCTCCTCTGCCATGTCAGGTTCGGTTTGTCTTGGACTATCTTACATAGTAAAGTTTGGATCTTACTTGGATATATCTTTTTTTAATTTCATTTAGACGGATATCTTCTTTTACAGATGGTGATGTAATTTTTAATGCCTTGATACTTTCCGATTTATACAATTTTGATTTCGAAAAGAAATTAAGTAACTAAAGGGCCTTCAGAATTGAAATTCTGTTTTTGAGTTGGGTATTAATCTTATTTACTATTAAAGACACCGTCAGTTAGCAATCGCAAGTATTACTTATTCATTGGTAAAATCAAATCTTATGTATGAGAAAAAAATTTAAAGGTCTTGCTTGCTCATTTTTGGGTTTAAAATTATTTAATACTTTGTTTTCTTTTACTCATTTATTTAATTCTGCATCCTCTTCGTTTTTACTATAATCACATCAATATTCAATGAATAGGTTACGCGAAAATTGGAGAGAGATTACTACTACGGGTACTGGACAGAAATTTGATATGACTGATTTCAAATTTGATTTGACCACTTGATTTCAGATAACTTTGGTTTTATTGTAGGTACCTCTACGCTTGGCAGAGTTCTTATTGCACATAATATACTAAATTCACCTATATTTATAATAAAATATATTTACTTATAAGCAACGAATGAAAGGAAATAAAATTAATTTAAAAAAAGTGGAAGTAAATTTAGTTTTCTCAATCCTAGTGCACACCAACTGCTTAATAATTTTAACTTGAATTGCATTGACATGGTCTGAAGCAATACTCAATCGCTAATAAAAGATTTATTTGAGAAAAAACTAAAAGTTAAACTAAAATGTATCTAGTAATAACAGTTTCGTACGTTTTTAATTTTATTTGTATCATACTGCTGTGTGTTATTAGTTCGTAAAGATCTTAAATAACAAGGCCATATGAACCAGAAGACATTAAAACTTTATTGAGAAAACAGGCAAGACAAGAGCTATAAATAGCCAAAGCAGAGAAACAGAAATAAATCGTAATTGTTTTGTAACATGAGCTATTATCGTGGATCATCATATTTGCTCTCGGAGTAAAATTTAAATTAAGAATCATCTAGCAATACGTTCAGCAAGGTAAGATAGAAAACAATCTCGATAAAAATGACTTATGGCTACTCACAGCCTCCTGTTTATCGGTTTGTTTAAGTAAGAATATAAGCTGCAGTGGAAGAAAATTTTTCTTAGAAATTCGAAAATTCATTTTCTAGGACCTTCCAGAATGTCAGCAACTTTGTAAAAAAAGTTGCTGCCAAAGAGCAGTACGAGGTTTATACCCGTATCTCAGGTACTACTTCAGCTCTCCTTATCATTCAAATGTCAGTCGACTCAGAATTAAAAGGTCTGCAACATAACGTATGAAATAAGCTCACGGAAACATATAAAAATGGCCGCTAATTTAGAATTATACAAAGCTTAAAACAAATATGCATATAAAAATACTACATTAAACACATTAATTAAATAAATAAGAAGTACATAATACTATAAAATACATGAAAATAAAATTCTGAGCAAATAAATATACAAATACAAAAGTGTACAATAATACTGATTTATAAACTTTGATGTACAAAACCCTTAATTAAAAATTAATCAACTTCAGGCCAAAACAGTGAAATTAAGCTGGTAATATTTTCCACAAATGATGGCATAATCATTTCATAGTTCTACACCTTCTTTAAAATTTTGATTTTAGTTGTAATAACTGCAAACAAGACAAAATTATTTGTTAAATTAACAAATTAGTTAAATTAAAATTGTTGAAAGAAAATGAAAGAATATATTGCACTCATTTTGAAACGATTTTAAGTATTATTTTATAACATTGATTTAAAGCGAAATTAAGTTAGTGTGCAGTTTTTATAACGTAAATTTATATTGCCAAATAAAGGTAGCTTTAGTGTATTACAAAAAAAAAAAAAAAAAAAAAAAAAAAAAAAAAAAGCTAAAGAATTAAATTTTAAAGAAATGTTGTACGCCAATTCCTATTCTTTATTTTTAGCTGTTTTTGTATTTAGTTATTGTGTTATAAACGTCCGTAATGAAACTGCCTTACACGCAGATTCTTTTTATTACCCTTTATTCAAACATATATTATCAAAACTGAGAGAGACATTTGTAAAAATGCATATTTTTACTATAACTGAATTCGATTTTGTCATTTTAATGATGACGTCAATCTGCATATGCTGATGCCAGTATATGTAAGCATAAAATGTATTGCCTTTTTATATCCAATAAATCCCGAATCCCGAATAGTTATTTTCCTGTAGAGTATTGGAGGAATTACTGGAGCTTGATGAATTACTCACAAATTCCTTGGAGCACTTTTAAAATTCGTGTTGTTATCAGAATGATACACAGAAAAATTGTGTTGTTATCAGAATGTCAAATAGGCACTTAAAATCCTGATATCTAATTTTAAAATATGAATTGGAGCATTTTGTTCTCTCCTAACTTTATATTTACTTTGCATTTGGGGTCAAGAAGGTTTTGAATAACTTCTAGAACCAATATTTTGTTTGTTATATCAGTATTGTAGTAGAGTAATACATGAAATGTGCTTGAAAAACTGTCTACGGCACATATACTATTATATTTCTTGATCTAAGCAATATATCATTTTAATTGCAAGGACTTTTAAAATAAAGTTCAAATGAGGTTCTACAAGAATAGTTTTTGTACTATATATAGGACTGCTGCATGAAAATAAAAATTTGATTAGATTCTATATAGAAAAGAATTTTATACTGAGAAAAATATTCGTTATATTTTTAATAAAATCCGCTATCTCTATATACAAAACTGACAGAGGTTTTCGAGAACAAATTCAATGCTTTAATTCATTTCGCTATAATTACGCATATTGAATCTCAAAAGCTTATGAAATATATCTTAAAATATATGCTAAATCTGCTCGCTTTGATGACTGATAGTTGCATTTCAGGTAAAATATCCTTTGACATTAAACTTTTAGCTATGCTTCTTATTCTTTGTCGAAGAGATTTCAAAATACCAGTATTATCGAGTTTGGTATATCAAAATGTAGAATTTTTTAACTAATTAAAACATAATGAATATTTTACTAATTGAATGTTTTATTTTACAGAAAACTTATGAAATTTCAATACATTTTTAGCCAAAGGTCTTTAGCCCAGAAGAGCTATAATTTCGTTTTGTCATTTTGCGTCGAAAACTTTAAATGTCCGTTTAACTTTTCAAATTGTTGCCACCAAATATTAATGCCCTATGTTATATTTCAAGAAATTAAATAATGAAGAATCTGCATAAATGTATGTAGGATTCTCGCATTGTGTTAAAACAAGTACCTAGAGCCATCGAATTTTGAATAACGTAATCCTCCACCGAATATGGGTATCTGGAAGCATTTGGAATTTGTTTTTTATCGATTTCATATTTTGTAACACTTTAACGAATTTTTCATTAAGAAACGCAACGATTTCAAAGCGAGCAATGGCAACCCTGCACGGAAAAACATTTTCATCTCTAGCGCGCGAGACTGGATATCGGAAATTCTAAAGATATGCTCATTTTAAAATTATTTTCTGATATTGCCGTTGAGTTGAAGTTTATGGTTTAAGTGCGAATAACATCATATTTATATATAAACGTAACCCACAAAACGTTAAAAAAAAAGCCCCTTTGGGCATAATATAAAATCTAAAAGTGTTCAGATTTTTTTTTTTTTCATATACATATACAGGGTGATTCTATGATCATGGGACATACTTGAAAGGTTGGTTGAGGACACTAAAGCCTGTATTTTTTGTACAGGAATGTCGGAAAGTGACATGTTAAGGAACGAACGCAAAAAAATGACACGGAAAAATTAATTTATTTACAAAATCAATGCAAAGCACTTCTTTGCAGCAATACAGTATTCACAAGAAATGTTCAAAATCGCGACCACCAGCAGTAATACATGCTTGATAGCGTCATAGAAGAGTTCGGCGAACACTTTGAAAAATGTTAGGCATTTCACGTACGCTTGCAGCCGCAATAGATATTCGTGCAACCAGGTCCTCCAGCGAGTCAACGGGAGTCTCGTAAATGATGCTCTTCATATGCCCTCATAAAAAGAAATCCACCCTGGATAAATCTGGAGAACGGGGTGGCCATCAGACTGATCCACCACACCCAATTCGCCACCGCAAAATTCGCATCTAAGTAATTCTCGACCGAGGAATTCTTCCGCTGGATGCAATCGGATCACGGTTGGCCCGGTTCACTACCGCCCTCTACTTCTCTCATTGCTCCCCGCCCACTACCCGTCTTCATTGCCAGCCAGTCACAGCTGTAGTTCGTATTACTGTTGGTGGTCGTACGTTTGAACATTTGTTGTGAATACTGTATTGCTGCAAAGAAGCGCTTTACTTTGATTTTGTTATTAAACTAATTTTTCCTCCCGTGTCATTTTTTGCGTTCGTGTCTTAATATGTTACTTTGGACCAGACATTCCTATACAAAAAATTTCATGTTTTAGTACGCTCAACCACCCCTCCAAGTTTGTCCCGTCATCATAGAATCATCCTGTATATATATATATATAGAGGATGATTCTATATACATATATATATATAATTAACCAAATACAACGAATTAAAACTATATGCACAGATACAATAGATTTACAACGCGAAATTTTGATCCTTATCAAAATTCTCAAAAATAATCTAATTCCCTTTCAATTTATCAACCATTGCCTTAAAAGAGCAGGCGTTAAATACTCACTCTAAATCATTTAACTGATAGGGATATGATAATTTATTCCTAAACCTGAGAAGGCGGTATAAGTTGGATGACTGTCAGTTGAAAGATTTGTATATAGTGTAATTACTCAATTGTATATATTGTAAAAAGCTAATGGTCTTCAGACATATACTATTACTATACTGTTACTAAAAGAATGGGCCTATTTCCTGCCTTTAGACTGTCTACTAGCTCTTGGACAGCGAAAATGCCTTTTTCCTTTCTTAAATTCTTAATCATTGCGACACGACAATTAGCCAGAAATGAATTAATTTCCATTCACTAGTATTTTCGAAAAAAATCTTAACAGACGGTCTCTCTCAGATAAGAACTCCACAAAATACATCCCTCAAGAATTCCAAGTCCCACCCACTACCATAAATTACTTCACCCAAGTCTTACCGACTGATATTATTCAAAGCCCCTACTGCCGCTAAGAATTTTCGGACACCCTACACTTCTGAGTCAGACACGAAGAGAACACATTGCCAACTCCCCCACTAGAAAGAATGTAAGTTACTTAATACCTTTCTGGCCTTTTTATCTTCATGTACATTCACTGATCTTATTTATATTATTTTCTATATTATTATTTTTATATTATTTTTATGTTTTCTTTGATTTGTTTTTACAAAGTTTGCATTATTTATCTTTTTTATAATCTTCTATGTTTATTTCAACTTTACTTTGATTTCTATTTCATAATGACAATTTCCAATGTTTAATTTCTACAAATAATATAGTACTCAAATACATAAAGATGATAGTGTCGGGGACGGTTACTCGAGTTTTACAGGATTTCTCTACAGTAATTGATTTTTACTCCAAATTGAATTGACTAAAATGCTTCATGAGAATAAGTTCTTTGAGTAGCAACTATTCGCGGAAATATTTGGCATGACTAGAATTGCCGGTTTGGCTTTAACTTATAACTCGAGTAAAGACGAAACACTTTCATATTTACGTATTTTTATCAATTATTGTTCATTGAACGGGAGTTGGTTTGTTCCCCTTGAAAAGTCAACTGATTTCCGATCAATGACAATAATTACATGTTTTAATTTTTCCTTTTACAATTGTAATATTATTCTTCGTGATGATTTAACTCCAGTCCCCGTTAAATCATTATTAACATTTTGCTTTCAAATTACTTCAAAACATCTTTCAAAATATAACTTACCAGTATGGATGCACACTTTTAAAATAATTCTACTTTAATTAAACTTAGGAGATAATATAATCAATTAATCAATACTGTTTAGGAAATAAATTATATATATATATATATATATATATATATATATATGTAATATTTTAGTAGGCAAGCACAGGAATGATAAAACTTGACGATATAACTGCATCAGAATCTGCATAAATATGTATTTTTTTCCTCGCATTGTGATAAAACAACTGTATCTAGAGCCATTAAATTTTGAATTAAGTACGTCTAGACCCCGAATGTAGACATTTGGAAACGCAGATTCGGAATTTGAAATTTGTTTTATTATCAATTTCATATTTTGGAGCACTTTAACGAATGTTTGATTAACAAACTCAACGATTTCAGAGCGAGAAATGGCAATACTGTGCGAAAAAGAAAAGAAATTTTTATCTCTAGCGTGCGAGACTGTGTATCAGAAATTCTAAAGATATGCTCATTTTATGATTATTTTGCTCTTGAATTGAATATCATGGCTTAGGTGCAAAGAACATGCTATTTAATAAATAAAAGCAACCCACAAACGTTAAAAAGACGCCCCTTTGAGCGTAATATAAAATCTGAAAGCTTTTTATTTATTTATTTATTTTTTATTTTGTAGAGTCCTCCTACCTCTTCACATTGTCAAAGCAGTTTTATAAAATTCTATACTTTAAGAAATTTCGAAGTAGAAGTAAACGGCTGAGACCTCGTTTCAAGAATGTAACTCTGTAGTAATTTTTTTGGGGGGAGTGGGGGAAATCCTGTATACAAGTAGTACAGTACGCGGCCATTTGGGGGCTGTTTGTGGTTTATGTTGAAATTCAGACTCTTAACTTCTAACAGTAACGTTTAAATACGATTAAAAGAAAAATCTTTAAATGATGAAATGATAAAATTATCTGAAGGATTAAGTAAATTTTAATATAAAGGTTAATTAACACATTTAAGCCCAATATTTTCCACCATTATTTATGTATAACATCTGTTTCTATCGTAGATGAACACTTCCATTTTTCTAAGACATTTTCATGATTTCGAAGTATTCTTGTTTGCAATGCAATGGTTAAGTATACCGTGAAGTTTGAGAGGGATATTAAGTGCCATTCAATATAAACTTTATAAAGTATTAAATTTTTTGACGCATATGACGAAATCCTTGCACTGGTAAAAAGAAAACAATATAAAGTTTTCTTCTGAACTTTATTTTATACTCAAAAAATGTCTTGATATTTTAATTCTTATTTTGGGTTTCTAGGTTAAATTTTATTTTCATATGGAGAAATGCCTTTGAATTTCCGCGGTGGACTTTTCGCATGTTTTTTTTTTTTTTTTTTTTTTTTTTTCTTTTTTTTTTTTCATGTTTGCTGGATCAATAATTTTAGAAGTGAAATGCAAATGCAAATTTCGAGCTTAAGAAGTTGAATTCACGCGTATAATTTAGTCTTTAGCGCGCTGAGGTGGACTTTCATTGTCCGTTCAAACAACGAGATTACTTCATTATTAAGCTTGGCTACACAGCAGTCTTCAAAAAGATGGCACTATCAAATACACTGCCTTTCAAAATCAAAACTAATCTAAAAAAATATGTTCACTGATTAAAGCTTCCAACACATGTCCAAAGTCCAGTCATCTAACATTTTAATAAATCAGTAAACAATTAGGTTACGTAGAAAAATAAATTCTTACCAGTAAACTTTGATATCCTATGTTCAGTTGAGTTGTAATGTCTCTTTGAAAACATACAATGTAAACTTTAAAAGGACTATTGAAGAATTATCCTCTAGCCTTGTGAAACAAAACAGATATCAGAAGAAGGGTGTATACCCTTTTATTCAAATATAAAATTAACAAATGACTCAGCTTGGGTTACAAGAAGGCTTCTGGCTTAACAGAAATACGTAACAAATAGTAATTTCAAGGTATGCTAGATTATCCTAGCGGCTCACAGAATACTTTAACGTGCAGGAAGAGCTCTGGTTTTTAGTAAACTGGCGAAATAATCTTAATGGCTAGAACTCTCAACCCCGATAACGCAAGTCGCTAATAATCACAGCACAATGTGGCGTGAAATAAGCAGACACTCTCTAAAACTAACTTCTGGAAACTCTCTCTTAAATAGCACTTCATTCTACCGTAATCTGACCGTAATCTGAATAAACTCTCGCTTTCTCGTTTACTTTCTGGCACCAAAAACGTGAGTGGAAAGAGATAATAGGATTGGATTGGATTGGATTATTTAATTATGGCAAAGCACACGAGGGCTATCTGCCTAAAGGGAGGGATGCCTTCGTGAAGGACTTTCTAAGGGAAACTGGCTCGTATACACGTTACACATGGGGAAAACCACGAAAACACCCATGCAGCCAGCCCGTTCGCGGGATTCGAACCTCGGACCGAACTACCAGTGAAGAGATAATAGGAAAATGCTCATTTAAAAATGAACTATTAGTTAAAAATAAATAGATAAACTCACGGAGTGTTAATTACTTAATATTGCTAACTACACTTTCCTGAAAACTGCAATTTTATCATCTTTTTCAATGCGCGAATAAAACTTACTTGGACTGAAATCATAAACACTTGTATCTCAAAATTGTTGTCAAATAGAGACGAGACCTACTTCTTAAGATAAACCCCTGACAACAAGGAACGGAAGCAGTTGGGACATGATTGCCTATCTGAACAATGTCCTCGCTTTTACGTTTCCCATTACGACTACATGGACTGGGATTCATTGCAGAAGAGATGTTTGCAGTGACTAACAAGGAATTACCTTGTCAGGCGTTAATAATTTTTTTTAAATTGCGCCGTACAAAGATCTTATTTCAAGCAACTAGAAAATATTTTTCTTATTGGATAAACGCAATAAAATCGGGTCCGTACCTTCCGCAAATAATAAACTATTGAACACATCAGTAACCATGATCATAAAATCGTGAAAGCAAAAATAATGTGCATATAGTTAAATAACACTTCCCAAGAGTGAAAATTTGGATACTTTTATAAATGCAGGCAACAAGTTGAGAGGGAAAAGAAAATTTATATACATGACTTTAATATTTTCGCTTCATGTGTGCACATCTGTAATAAAAATAGAATCTTCTGACAAATATTAGGATTTCTAAACAAAATCAAACTACGAAAAAAAATATGGTAATAAAAATTAAACATTACAATTATGTATCATAAAAAAATTAAGAAATGTCAAGCTTGGATATACTATAAAAACAGTTGCCAAAAATATGGGAATAATTGAATTAATTATTTCTGAAACATAATAAAAAAATATCTACTTATTACCCAATCCCAATCAAGCACATGCAGTAATTCCTTCATATAGAGTTTCAACTGTATAGATTTAAGTTAAAAAAAATTGTTCAAATTTTTTGTTACATTATCTAAATATTTGTTAGGTTTGTTTGGCCTTTTTGTGATATTTGAATGGGGGGGGGAGGAATTTCCTCCCATGTATAATCTTTTATTATGAAACTAAAATACATTTTTTATCAATGTAACCTCCCAAAAGGTACTCAGATTACAATTTCATAAATTTCATAATAGATGAATGTTTTTAACAGATAACACATAATTTCGTAAATTCCTTTGATATGAATTTTTTTTGGTGTTAGAGGAAAACTGAAAAAAAAATTGAGTTCCTTCTGGAAAACTTTTGAACTGAAGCAGATAAATTTTAAATATTAATGCTTTGAATTATTATTATTATTTCTTACTATTACTTTAATATTTGATTTACATCTTGGCTATTGCTGATCATATAATATGTTTAAACAAATTTTTTCTATTTTAACTGATGCAAGTTCTTATCATCTATACCCGCTTGGTTATACGTAAAAGAACAAATTAGTTTTTTTATCTTCCATCGCACATTTTTGAATTTACATTTCGCTGTTCCATTTGAATCTGCGTTTTCTCAGTGCCATAAGATTATGTAATCACTTTTATATTTGGTTTATACTGTAGTCTTCTACATATATTGTTTATTTAATTTACGTTGATGTTGTTGCTAATGCTCAAGTGTCTGACCTAGTCTCACTCAGTAGTCAGACTCACGAAATCTCTCGTGGCAAGGAGCGTAGGTTTACGCCAATCGTTGACAACACTCTTGAGCACCTTACAGGTGATAGTGCGATTTAGCTCAGTTCTGCCCGCAGTTTTGATCGAGACCGCTCCGAGGGAACGGGTCCGAAGGTCTCCCACCCCTCTCCCCTTCTACGAAACCACACGAGAGGACTTTCGGCTCGCCGCAAATTTAGAGTACCACACCAAACATTGTACATTTACAAACATCCATGCCTTCTCCGGGATTCAAACCGGGCCCTTCGGCACGGCAGTCAGCAACGCTAACCACTATACCGGTTGGGCAGCTAATTCACGTTTATATAATAAATTAAACTAAGCACCCATCCACAATTTTCATGATATTTAGTAAAAATTTTAAATGGACTATTATTTTTCATTTTTTCAGTTCCAGAAATAAGAATCTTTGTAAAAAATTACACGTAAGTAATATATGTGAGTATTTTTTTATTTATTACATCTAAAAAGAAATGTCGTTTGTAGAACTCAAAAATGAAAGACAAGGATTAAAACCTGGATGCTCGTTAGGTCATAACTACGCAGTTGCTGCAGAAACGATTAAATTATAAAATCTGCTTCGTTGGTTGCTTGGCAGCTGTTATAGTTAAGATGTTTTCTGCTTTTTTATTCCTAGATTATTCCTTTCTAAACAGAAACATAAGAAACTTTATATGAGAGTATGGCTTAAAAAATAAGCTTGTTTTAAATATGGATTTTTACATTTGTGTGCTGGTAAATACAATTTTAATCATATTTCAAATATAGTTTTAACAATCTCATTAAAGAAACATATATATGATGTTTGAAAGCTAAAATACTTTTAACTTTATAACATTATATATATATATATATATATGTTTCTGCAAAGCAAATGAAAGATTAATTTAAAAAATAAAATAAAAGTATAATATAAGAGGGAGGTTTAACATAGTTTTTCGGGACATCTTTTTTTTTGGTTAACCTTAAGAATATAATTCGACCCAGTTCTATTGAACGCTTTCAGAACTTTGTAAAGTATGAAAAATATTACTTTTAATTTAGGTAAATTTTGATCGCAAATTTCTTTTAGGCGTAGTTAAACTTTCTAAATACCAAGAAATATTCATACTCAACCGCTTTATGCATTTTCAAGATAACATTTTTTCCCTCCTTCAATTTTCTGAATAAGTAATTTTATAATTATTGTTATCATTTGTAGTAGTAACAGTAGAAAACGTAATAGAAAAATGAATCTCTGTATATAAATTTGATATCTTAATTACTAAATAATAATAGTTATGCTTGTTTCAATAAGGTTACATACATTTGATAAATCCGTGTCCTGTGAATGAAAATCTATACTTAACTATTCCTGAGAATACTTTCTTTTCTTTTGGGAGTGATCGCTATTTAGAATTTTCTTATGACAGGTCTGCCTATCTCTTACCATAATTACACTTTATCCTATCCCTCAACTGTTAGACTCGAGAATATTTGGCGTAAACTCCAAATCAGAGCTATAATCTCTATTTAGAATTTTCTTATGACAGGTCTGCCTATCTCTTACCATAATTACACTTTATCCTATCCCTCAACTGTTAGACTCGAGAATATTTGGCATAAACTCCAAATCAGAGCTATAATTCTCAAAACTTTCAATAATGTGAAGAGATCTACTAATTGCTTACTAATTATTAGTTACTTATTCATTTTTATACAAGCAAAACTCGACATGAACAGCTTTAAAGAGCAGAACTATTTTACTCACTTAAACTAGTATTTTACCCAATTTGCACTTAATCTGGCTTGAATATCACAGCTGGAAAGAAAGAAGAAATATGTAACTCATTGCTGATTTACTCAATAGTGAAAGTGGGATTTATTGCCATTCGTTTTATACTATACACAGTGACAAAGTAAAGGAGAACAAGTGTGAGCAACATTAAGCAAATTTCATTACCTAAATAATTTAAAATGCATTTTAATATTTTATGTCACATACCGGCAAATCATCGAATTTAACCTTAATTAGATAAATAGAGGAATAGTAAGAAAAAATATGAGCCTTATTAATAATGGCATTTACGTTGCTTTCCAGTTACACCGTGTGTTAAATTACCTTAAAATATTCGAAACCTAAATGCAGCATAAATAAGGCCCTTCTTTCGCTTATTATGAAAGTTATAGGAATGATTCATGGATAAAAATTTCAATTTACTTTTTTTGCTATTTTTATCTTGGCAATTGCGGTTATATGGGCCTACTTCATTATGGATTTTAAATATTTATTTTTCCATCTTAACAGCCAATTTATAATTCAGAATGTGACTCCTGTTTCTCAGAATTTATGAATGCAAATTTTTATGAGATTTGTTTCGGCTCACTCAATGAGTTAAAGAAATGAAGCTACTCAATATATGCTTGCTTCTACATGTTCTTATAATGTAAAGAGAAAAAGAAGGAGCACACTATTTTATAACCTTTTAGGTGACCTTTTAAGTGAACAACCAAAATCCACCTGAGGAAGGAGATGGAAACTTTATAACAGACCAGAAGTTTCTAGATTTATCTTCCACTATTAATTTTCTTTCTTGTGTTCAAATATTTTAGATAAAATACATTAATATCATTTTCATTAAAAGATAGCAGAGTAGGAACATTTTTCAAATATGAAATATGTACCTTTGGTTAATTATTCCTCTTACCAAAGAACTAAAATAGAACGACATGCTTATTTATTCATAAAACTTACTTCGAAAGCAACAACACTTATACAAGAAAATAAAAGCTAAATTTAGATACCAATGTGTGTCCTGTTGTCCTAAGATCTATTCAGATGAGCTTTTATCTTTATTTTAGCGTTTCTACAAGGCCTCAAATGATTAAAAAACCAAATAAAACAAGCCTATTATTCCAGTATAAAGTTGGCGGGTAATCGTCTTACAGAAAACAGTTTGGCGCGGGTTGTCTTGTAAAACAGTTTTTATAGCGTGTGTGGGTTTACCAACGATAGTGCGTACAGACCCACGAATTACTTTTATTACTTTTCACGATGAAGCTTTGCGGACTTCCTTGAAGTAACAAAATATATCTCACTTGTGTTTTATTTTTAGTTTATAAGTTCCTATTGTGTTTTATTTATTGTTATTGCTTCACTGTGTTACTTACTTTTTTAGACATTTTATTTTTTTCCATTACAGTTTATTTTCAGATGCTTTTTAGTATATATATCTATATAACTACTTTCATTTCAAAATGACTTACTGCGAAAGGTTGGTGCCATTTAATCCCAACTATGCCTAACAGACGCAGAAAAACTGCTAAAACCCGTTCTTTTATATGCAGCCCCACCAGTCAAAGAATGATTAAGACAGCTGAAAGCTGGCAATTGGAACTGGAATCAAACGCAGGCAAACGGCCCAGCTTCACGACTGGTTTTCGTAGTTTTTACCTATGTGTAGCATGGATACGAGCTAATTCCCTTAGAAAGTCCTCCATGAAGGTATCCCTGCCCTTTAAGCAGGTACCCTTATCGTATGAAAGTATTTAAATAACCTAACCTAATCTTCTGTACGAGTATATTCTTAAATAGTACGCATTCCGAATGCCGAATAGTAAAAACTGGTAATTCGATCTGGGTTCAATTTCTGAAGAACGGGCTGGTTGCGTGGGTGTATTGGTACTTTTTCAACGTGTAAAGTGAATACGAACCATTTGCTCATAGAAGTTGGCTATGAAAGCATCTCTCTACTTAGATAAGTAATGTGCTTTGTGGGAATCAAATAATCCATTTTCAAATAGACATAGTAGAGCGCTTTAAGCGTAAAATTATTTCTTTTTGTTTCAAAAGACTGCTTAAAGAGGAATGACGTTTTATTAACCATAATAACCATGCCTTACAGATGGAAAAACCCAAATGCTATTAAAATTACATGTTATTATGCGTGTAACTTGTTCATAGCTACGGTATTATATTTAAAAATCCTACGTCATCTATTAGTTACGTCATCATGTTGTATTTAAAATACTGTTAACTCTAGTAACCGTTTTGGTAATAAAGAAAGCCATGAATCAAATAAAAGAAAATCCTAATGCAAAAGGGAAACCAATGCATATTGAAAATATAAAATATTATTGAAGAAATGAACAGAGCCAGAAATGTTTAACCTTAAAGAATAAAAAACATTGGGATTTGGTAAGCATCAACCCTTTTATTAGATACTGTTAATTTACACTGCTTATTAGACTTTTTCTACATTTTGAAAAACATTAAAAGAATCATACAGCCAATTACCCATGGATCAACATACAGTTGTAAAGTAATTTTTAGAATGATATATTTGTGCTTATAATACTTCTAGAATGATGAATAATTTCTAAGACACGATTTGCATTTAGCAATAAATGAATTTTCAAATGAATGTATAATATGTGCTTGCTCTCAGTTTACTCTCAACCTTCACTATAAGCCGCAACAATATACATGTACATCATATTTGAAAACACTTACTTAGCACAAATCGATCGTTCAGTAGATAACCAGAACAAGAACTAAACAGACTACACATCTTCTTTGCTCACATCTACATTTTTAAGTGTGACTGGTACAGTTAGGAAGGTACACGGGGAAAGAGCTATAAAAATTAAACATTGAAACATTTACGTAGTGTTATATATATATATATGTTTGCATAAAAATAAAAAAATTAATTGAAAAAAATTCTTAGAAAAATCATATTTAGGGATTATCCTTTGATGCTGCATTGTGAATTTTCGTTTCAAAGATATGATAGAAAATTTGACACAAAACATTTTTATCATCCAAAGCCATTACATACTGTGATATTCTTAGACTCATACTCTCAGCTCACTGTGGCATGAAGCCCTCGACGTAATTTTTTGCAGCACGCGAATACATTTTGATTATGCATTTGTTGCTGTGCTTTAGTTTGCCAGCCGGACAACTGACAGCGCTTCAGTAATCTGAAATTACTGGCTTTTCGGTTAAGGTTAAAAGTTATTTAATGGTTTGTTCGACATACTGGAATTAAACACTTTACCTGATGTAAATATCAGTCTAAACGTAATTCTGAGCTGTCAGTGCGTCTGAATTACACAGTATAACCAACGAACAATTCTTGAAGCTACCAAGCATTAAACTTCAGCTAAAAAATAAATTTCAATTTTTCCTTTTGTGTTATCATTATTAGGATTTATATGTGCTCTGATAAAATTTAAGTTAAATTCAATTTTTATTTTGTTAAAAATGTTTAAAATTTTGTTAAAAGTGTGTTCTGCGCCATCAGCTGTTTTCACATCCAGTATTCTGCCCGCATGCTGTTTCAGTTTGAGACCACCGAACATACTGCACATAACTAGTATAAACAAAGATTCTTTTATGCAATAAATGATAATGCATAGTAAAATGATAATGACGCTAGGCGCCAGAGCAACCGGTGCGGCAGCATTTAGAGGCGGCAAAATTTTTAGAACTTACAGAAGCATCAGGAAATAAAATTTAAGGGTAGAAAAATTTTTAGAATTTAGAGAGGAAACTGGCAGCAGAATTAAAATCCACAGAGATTGCAACGGGCAGCAAAGTAGCTAACGCTTGCCTGAAGATAAACTGCAGTTCAAATTAAGCACTTACTTGGATCTTATTTTGATAAGACATTTTTTTTTATAACTGTACCTAGCTGCTCAATCACTTTGAGCCCAAAACTAACAGAATAGCCGACGAGCTAATAAGTAATAGCTTAACTAATACACATTTTTACATAAAAACACAACTTAGTATCTTAACAACTAAGCAGCATTTTTAACTTGCACTTTAGTCAAATAAATTACTAATTAGTATTAGCTTAGCTTTAGCTTCTAAAATGCTCGACTTACAACAGGAAGAAGTGAATAAAAATCCAGTTAGGTATCGAAAACTATTTCCTGCCAAAAACTTTTTATCATTGTTTGAGAATAGGACCAAGGTGACAGGGTAGATCATTTGGCTACTCTAACATACTATTATTCTTTGTACCTCCTCTTGCGTAGTTAAGTTTAGGAGCATTTAAATATTTGGCTGTTTTAGGAACAAACCTATTAGAAAAATTTATCAACTCCTTAATTTGCATACTGAAATTAATGCTGTCAAGAGTGGGAGATTTTTCAGGCGTGTGTATATCTGTTGTTCTACTTCATTCTTTTACTTTTGAAGCTACTGTAGCTTGTTTCTTACTGTACATTATGAAGAGCTTATTTAGTGTATTTACCGAAAGGATCATATTTTCACAGAAAGATTAGCTTATATATATATATATCAGTACGTAAATGTTTCCATGTTTAATTTTTATAGCTCATTTCCTATAGCCGATCTCAGAATCAAAGAGTACTCTTATTTAAGTTATGTCGAAATTTACATATGTGTAAGATCAGGTCGTTTAAGTCTAGAATGAAAGGCTAGCTCGTTATGTTTCGAGTTTCTGCCCTGCTTTTTTTTTCTACCGTGATGTTCTGTTCGACCTCAATTTCGCCTTGCGTTGTTTTTTCCGCGGAATTTGCGTCCGCGATGTTTTCGTCCGTAACCTCAAGATGAATCTATGGATCTTTCACATAGCGTGCATTTTCCCTTTACTTTTCACTAATTTCCTTAGAATATCATACAAGAAATATTTGATAAAATAATATACGTAGCACAGATCAAACTTCAAGATAACCTATACAGAAAATCAAAGAAATACGTCATCTATAAGCGTCGTAGGAAGATCCAACTTTTTAGGGGGGGAGAGAAGCAAATCCTCAAGTTAACCGCAAGTGTTTCAGTAGAATCAATGGAAGATAGTTAAAATTATAATAGAAGAATATTCAACAAAATCATTAAAAATAGCCTGTTTGCAATAATTACAATATGTTTTGCTAACTTGGCAACGGCCTGAAGTCCAGATAGTTCAGTTCTTATAAACAGCCTGTCTGGGTACCATGAAAGTTCTATAATGGAACTCGAGTTAGAATGCAGATCTCTATCGATAAAACAGAATTTAGCCCCACTTCGCATATGCTTGAAGCCTACTAATTAAATGATACGATTAAGAATAATTTTCGTCCGATAATACTTAATTTTAATTAGCAATAATAGTCAACAAGCAAAGGATGACTTAAAGCTATCTTAGGAACCACTACCTATTACTATAATAATTAACAGCTTTTCTCCTTACAGCGTTGCCAAGGTGTTTGTGGCTGTTTTAGTTTTGTTGAAGGGATGCATTTTGCGAAATTGCAGCCTTTATTTAAACGTAGTTCAAATTTAGCTTATGGCTATAGTTAGTTGGGCTAGACTTCTCAGTTGTTAGAGTTATTGATCCCACAGAAAGTTTACAATATTGCATTAACGATCATAAAAAAATTAACTAAAATATTGTTTCAGCTTCTTTACGTTGCAGTCACAAAAACTAAAACTATAGCAATTCTTTAGCTGATATTTGCAGGGTTGGAGCTAAACACTGCAAGACAAATAATCAGCGACATAAGTCTATGAAGTCCAAGCACTCAATATATGTTAAAGATATAACTTCAACACTTTTTCAAATTTCTTTATTATTAATTACATAAATAAATTTACAGCTTATGTGTGCGGTATTCCTCCTGCTTACCAAAGTTATTCTGTACGCTCACATCAAGTACTAGAGTTAACAAATATGCTGTAAAATACTTGTACAATGCGGCGATCTTGGTATAGCCAATTTCTGTCTTCTCTCTACTTCTCTATATCTTAACAACTGTTTAGTTTTCTTAAATACTGTAAATTCTGCTTCTTTTGCATAGAGATGAATGAAGAAAGAAGTGCAATAGTTTAATCAAATATGGGTCTTGTTAAAAGTTGCTACCAGGTGAAGAAGAATATTAACTTTTGATTTGATTTTCAGGTTTGCATAACTAGAATAAAGTTTAAACATATAGCCTTTATCTGCTATATCTTTATTGGGTAATTCAGTCCATGGAAAACACTAACGGTGACTGAGTTCAAAAAAGCTCCATTGTGATGGGAAAATTCCTTTTTAAACTCTCAGATTTTTCGAACAAATATAAAGGGTTGATTCGAGGCTGAAAGACACTGTGTGCTCCACCTAGTCAGTTTGCGTTAAATGTAGGAATATTCACTCTATGAAAATATCCTCAATGTTTCGTATCAATCGTACTTCTCTTTTTTAAAAAAATAAACTGATCTGCAATTTCTGGGAAGAATAGAAGCATCTGAGAAGACAGAAAATTATATGGAAGTTTAACTAATATTGTAACTGACAAATAGTCATTAAACAAAATCTTAAAAATATTAGCAAAAACGGAAAATCAGAATAATTTCATGCATTTTTATCCCCTTCCCCCCTCCAATGCAGCAGTTCCGAGATAAGACATCCTCTTAGCTCCTCCAATAATCCTGTAAGATATAAAACAAGCCATCTGGTTGCGTAAACTTACCTGCTTCCGTAGAGTTTCGGTCCTTTTAGTTTCACGGATAAGTTCGTGACAGAGGTTTTCTTTTTCATGCGTAAGAATATTTATCAAAGAAAGATTTAACCTCGTGCAAACTGTCGTTGCATTATGCTTGTGAATACTGTAAATAAATGCATCAGATTTTCAGCCTTTAGAATTTACTCTGAAAAGATATTTTCAAACAAAGTATCAAATATGTAAATACGTACATAGAAACAGTTTTTAAAATGCGCCCCTAGAGATTTAGTATGCATAGCATAAGCAAAGCAAATTATACTTTTAAAAAACATTTATTTGACGCTCTACATTTTAAAATATTTTCCTAAGCCTTTCTACGGAATTTATCTTGCCTGAGGGCACCAGTTTTGTTCTCTTTTACAGATTTCTTTTTCTTTATTTCTTATGCATTTTGTTCGTATAATACAGCTGCTGCTTCTTTGTTTTATTTTGGATCTTATGAAGAATAACATTTCGTACTGAGGGTATTTAAATACCTTACTGTTTGTTATTTGGTATATTTTCTTTGTGTTAATAATCTACATATGATCCAATGTAGTATAAAAAACAAATATGTAGTATAAAAAACAAATATATATCACAAGTGATCTTAGAAATTACGTCTGCGGTAGCGAACTGGACAATTGCCTTCTTGAAAGAGGTAACCACACCTGTTTTCATTTCAGTTGCGGTATCAACCAGTTTTCAATACGTTCAAGTAAATTCTCTCAGTGATACATAAGTTTCTGCTGTAAGATGAAAGGTAAACACATTGGACAGTTGAAAAATATGTGAATAAGCTTTGATCAGTTTACTTCTATTTCAGGCAAATAAAATTCAGTATCGGCTTCCTGGGTTATTTGTCATGAACTTTTAAAAGATTTCACGAATTTTTCAATATTACTACGATAAATAGCACGTAGAATAGGGAACACTACTTCTTAGCGTTCTGACAGTTCTTCTTTTTTCATCATGACATCTCTTTACTAACGAGATCTTTTCGCGATCTTAGATATTAAGTAAGATTAAAGAGCAAAAATTAAGCGACTGACCGGCAAAGTCGGATATATATGCATATATATGTATTTCGCCTAGAATATTTTTTGCGATGTCTTTATGAAATTATATATACCTGCATATTGAAATATGTGCAAGAAATTAAGGCAATGTATTAAAAGTATATCCAGGTATAAAATACCAGGGGCATTTTGGCATTAAAATCAGGAAAATACCTCTTTCATATGGTAAGTTTTGGAAATTTGGATTTTCTGAGCAAACTCCTTTGACGGTTAGAGGGTTTTCATGAAAGAAAGTCGCAATTTAATGAGAGGAATAGGCTTTACTATTCCGGCTTAGCAAATTAAATCTTGGTTCAGTATTTGACACTTTTGGATATAAAACACCTTCAACGTTTTTTAGGGTTGAACGATATTTGGATTTAATAAACGTTCAAGCTGAAAGAAGTCATTCCGTTGTGCTGAATGCAAAAGGATATTTAAGGCTATTTAAAAAATTGTGTAAAATTCAGTTCTATCATCGATGCAGAATTCAGTCAAAACCTTTTTCATAAACTCAATTTTTGAGTCACTCAATAGCTAAACAAATTACCCTGGGTTTTATGTGATATATTAAACTCATCAGTCTCAGAAATAAAATTTTGACATGAAGTATTTGTAAAGCAGTGTTTCTGAGGTTTTTACGTGATCCATAATAATGTTTGCAATTAAACTTTTATAATTATATTTTTCAGTTATGGCAGTCGAAAATATTAGAATGAATTATTTTCGACCTTATTCTTTCAAATGCTGATATCGATTATTGATATTGATTTTTCAAACTTCAAATCGTTTAAGTACTCAAATAGTATATGACAAATAGCATAGTTTTGATATTCATAAGCCATTTTGGAAAAGACCAGTAAGCTCATATTGGTTACAAATGTAATAATTTCATGTTTTAGTAACAATAATATTTTTAAATTTCGCCCACTTGTCATCCACTTTACTACTACGTGTAATAATAAATTCTTGTACTCAGATTCCATATCTTTACAGAAAGTTGAAAATAAATGATTGTTAAGGGCACGATTTCCAATAAAATTCGTAATTTTCATAGCCTCCTGAAGCTCATCATTCAATACCGTTGCTACTTATTTTGCTGCGAGGGCCTTTCGATGAATCAGGCAGCATTTAAAAGCTGTATGATCATTTAAAAAATGAGTTCAAACCAATACGTTTCCATCGAAGTCGCTTTTTAAACTATATGTGCATACTGCAGAAAGATTTTTCTATAATAAACCTTTTGCTTTAAAAAAAAATTCGAAAACTACACTATATAAGTCTACGTTTTTACAAAGGCCTACAAAATAGCAATTCTTCTTCAATTTTTTTCATTGTAAATGTATCTGATATGTACTAACCACTAAATTATCTTTTATCTATTAGTTGTTTCGTCCAACTAAATTTTTTTTAATTTTGGGCTTTATTTATGTCTAGTAATAAGTTACTTGAATTGGTCTTTGTTAATTTTACAAATTCAACAGTAGACAGTATTTTCTGACAAAAGAATTTTCCGAATTCAATCGCTATATTTATTTTCGCGATCTATTTCTACTACCACTTTAATAGCAGCAGGTAATACAAGATCTTCTCCAATGGTGTACGGCTTTTTACTTTTAGCAATCAAATTCTAAATTTCATATGAATGCGAATAAATATTTTTCGCTGACATTCATTTCTTTCTCAAAGTGTGATTTATTCTTTAGTTGAAAATTTTAACAGTCGTTTGAAAAACTTTTTTGGTTTATTGACGGTTGAAGCATGATTAGATTCAAGAAACCTTTTCAATTTTGATAGTTCATACGCTCCATACCAAAACCTTTACTGCAAATTAAACCAAGAGGTTGTTCACTACCAGCACAATTTTTGAACGTAAAGCCAAATTCCAGAAATGTCTCATCATACCTTTTTTTCGTATCTTAGAACTTGTTCCTGATTTCTAGATCCCGCTTGAAGAGACTTTGTAGCATTGCCGCCAGAGTCATATGTCTGTTACTCAATTTCAACCATTCATCCATGGAGAAAATATATTTTTATCCTAAAATGTAAGTAAAATAACATCTTTCATAATAATTATTCAAATAAACACCAATCTTAGTCGAGTGAAACAGTAAAAAAGTATTGTATTGTTCTTGCGATGTAAACATTTGTTGCGGGAAAATAGAAGCAACTGAATATAATAGAAAAGTGTTATTACAACAGTAGTCGTAGCGGTGTCCATCTTATTTTCGGCACGACTATGGTGTTATGCACTGTGCGTTTGCGACATATTTTGATTTTGGAATATATTATACGCAAAAATAGGATTCCATTACAATTACAATTAATGCTGAAACTTCAATTAATGTAAAAATTACAATTAATGCTAAAATTGCAATCAATGCTAAACTTACAATAAATCTAATATTACAATTAATGTTGAAATTACCACTGTTACGTTGCATTTAGTGCTATTTCTTAGTGTTATTTTTCAGTATGCAAATATAATCTACAGCTCAGTTTTGCTAGGATTAGGACTTTATATTTCCGCTGTGAAGAAATTTAATACATTAAGTATTATGAAAAGGTTATTATGCGACTAATGTTTTTTAGGTTCATGTATGTAAATAAAATTTTCTTGACCTGCAACATTTCGCTTTGCGACCCGATTTAGGAAACTGTAAGGGACGCTAGCCACAGAGATCACCCAAATGGAATCACATTGAACATGCTTGGAAGACATTTATTTCTTTCAAGAATAATAAATGAGTCTGTCTGCTTCGTGAATAAGCTCAGATATCCTAAACCACCATATATGACCTCACTTTTGTCATGAATCGACGCCATCGGGCATGTATTTCCAGCAGAGACCATTACATTCCGCTAAAAACGTTTCTCTCCACCAAAAATCCTTCCTCTCTGTTTAACATTATTATTTAATTATTTGTGAATAATTTTATTTGAATTTAAACACACTGTTGTCTTTTGTTTTATGTCATGATCTGCGGAAGTTTCAATGAATTCGGATAAGTACTTGTTTTTTATCTATTTGTTTCTTTCTTGTTTCATTTCTGGACATTAGTGTATCCCCTTACTAACTTCAAGGAGCTTTATCTTAAAACTTACTAATAAACAACTCTTATGAATTATTCAATAAACGTATGCAATTTTCATTTGAAAAACTGAAACTTAAATGTTTCTTCTACTTAATTGCTTTGGTCATTCAGGCAATCAATATCTTTTAAAATTTAAAAAATAATTCATCAACACATATACCTGTATATAATTCATCAATACATACGCCATTCCATAGATTTAGCTACTTAACCTGTATGATCTTGTTTAGTATTTTCCAAGGAAACAAGAACAAATATAAAATCCTTATTCATAAAGGGAAAAAAACAAACGTTTTTTCATCTCCTTTCTTCCGGAATTCAACGATGATCATGTTGAAAGCTAATTTTATTCTTGAATATTTTTCTCTTTTGGTTTCAAGATTTCTGAACTTCTCTCCTATATAACAGCTACAGTTTCTCTAAGAAGCATTTACCATATCATCCTTATCACACTTGTGAACTTTTCTTTCCTTATTTTACTTAACTTTCTCCTATTTGCGATTTCTGGGCTGCAGTTAGAATAGGGTTCTTCTTAAATGGTCGTCTGAGACCTTTTTCTAAATTGCCTAAAGTTTTCCGCACCTAACTTCAAAATGGTTTTTTTTACACTGTAGTAGAATTTCAAATATCAAAGTTAACTGGGGATACAGCTCATCTGGATATTAAAAAAATCACAGAAAATATTTTTTCTTGTATGCCATTTCTTGTGGGCATATTAAAAATCACAAATAATATTTTTTTCTGTTGGCATATTAAAAAATCACAAATTATATTTTTTTGGTAGACATATTAAAAAAATCATCACAAATAATATTTTTGTAGGCATATTAAAAACATCATAAATAATATTTTTTCTTGTAGGTCAAACACGTACTCTTGCTGTAATGTGAATAGGGGAATTTTCTTTTAATTCCATTGTAAATTGGCAAAGACTATGCGATACAAAACTTTAAAAATTCAATAAGAAAACTTCAGATTATACTCTAAAACCTTTAAACAATGTATCGTTAAAATTCTTTAATTAATGTTTTTAATTTAAATTATTAGAAAATCATAAAAGTTACACCAAAAAAAAAAAAAAAAAAAAAAAAAAAAAAAAAGACTGTGCATCATTAATATCAAATATTACTCTAAAAGCATCTTTTATTAATTAACCACAAAGCTGCCAATTAAAGTTTTCTTTTATGAACATTATCAGTTGAGTGTATTTTAAATTTTACATATTTTAATCATTTATATCAAAATAAAAATTTAAATTACTTAGAGGTGCATTGGTTTTGCTGCAAAACCGTTTACTTTGTTAATAATAATGAAACTAAAACTAAAAATAAAGATATTATACTTTGCCAAATGGCAGCAATCTGGAAATCTGATACGCACGAAAGTCGTGTGTATTTCGTTTTTTCCTCTGTCAGTTTAGAAAGCACGAAGCTGTCTACAAATTTCATTTAGTCAGAACGGGATTTTAAGCGCTAACGTAAAAATTCGCTTTTGACAAGGCATAATAAATACTTTTATTTCTGTAAAAAAAATATAAAATGCTTTAATTTTTGTTAAAATTAAGAAATGCCATTCGTTCTGCTTAAAAAATCGATGCATTTCTATTTCAATCAAAATAAAAAAATGAAATTAATTTTTATGTACTTTGAAATAAAACTGGATTCATTGTACAATATATTCAGTTTGTTTTTATTTAGATAAACAAAACCCGTAAATTCAAAATACACAAAATAAAATGAATAGATAATAATAAAAACTACATAACTCGCAATAAATATACATACAAGTTAACATAATACAAGTCCAATGTAAATTAACTTCAAGCTTAATTTTATTTGGCCTAGAAAGTGGTGTGTGTGATTATGGTAAAGCCTCGAGGGCTATCTGCCTAAGGGGAGGGATGCCTTCGTGGAGGACTTTCTAAGGGAAACTGGCTCGTATACACGTTACACATGGGGAAAACGACTAAAACGCCCATGCAGCCAGCCCGTTCGCGGGATTCGAACCTCGGACCGAACTGCCAGTGTTCAGCGACTTTACCGCTCGGCCGCTGGTGGCCCCCTAGAAAGTGGAATAAGGCAATCTTATGACAAGATAACCTGAATAGCAGGAGTTTTGTGACATTAAAATTTTAATTAGGAAAAAAAAAAACTTTCCATCACATATTTGCAATAATTACAAATATAAACAACCATAAAATAATAAAAGTGATACGACATTTGTTTATTTTTAAATCTCATTTTCATTAAGTCTGCCACGTAAAGTCTTGTCAACGCTTAAATTCTTGAAGACCAGTGGCTATATGCAAAACAAAAAAGACAAAAAAAATCAGAGCATAAACTAATAACATTAAAATTAACTCTATATCTTGACGCTGATAACATTTGCTAGTTTATTCAGCAATCTGCAGTTTTATTTCAGAAGAGAAATTTGCAAATGGCTTGACAATTTAGATTAATAAACCTTTTATTATACAAATTGACCACATTTCCCAAATCTTTTTTCAAACACTTTATAATTAATGTTAGTATCTTAAGACTGCGATATTTTCTAAATAGTAGTAAATTTGCTTCACGTATTTGATAGTGTAGCTGAGGTAAAACTTCTTGTAATTAGACTTCCAAAGATAATTAATACAAAAATAAAAATAATTTTGCGGTTTTGTGGTTTCTCGGTGACTACTACTGTATTCGTCTATCGCAGATGAAATTTCATTTAACTGCTGTTTTTGTTCTGAATAAGTTACTTAATTTTTTTGACACTGTTAATTAAAAGTTAAATTCTAAATAAATGAAACCTTGTTTACGAGTTTAATACGCAGTCACGGGAACATCTGTTGAAGGATTGACTTTAATTTTTATGTGTAATCAATGAATTGGAACAGGTTAAACTTTGAGATTAAGCATTATCTAATGTTATCAGAAATGGCTAAAACTAATTCATAGACATATAGTCGAAACTTCTGAAAAATCTCTCGAAACTAGGACACATGTGTACATTCTTGCCCTAGCCCTTATAATTTGGTTCTTAGAATCTGTATGATTGCCATTCCTGTTCTTACTTTGTCCTAAACTATTTTTTCTCTTTTACTGCAGATTGTAATATCGCCTAATCGATCCACTTTGAGTTAGACGGAGAAGTTTGTTATTCCCTTTATGATTTTTCAAACACGAAAGATTTTCCAGATTTAAATTAAAAACGTGCTCTAAATTAGATTAAATTAAAAATTGCTAGCCTTTTAGAAAACTTAACAGGAATACGGCGATATTAATGGTTGAAAATCAGGAGTTAAGCGTATTAAAAATATGAAAGGGACAATAATTGAGTTCTCGGAAAAATTATCGAAATCATTTAACATGCAGAAAGCCATCATCATCAAATTGATGTAAAGTTGTAGAGACATTAGGTATTTTTGGAAGCAGGCAAGAGGAAAAATTAGCAAGGCCTTCGCCGGGAATCGAACCGTGGACCCCTGGAATACGCGCCCAACGTGCAGATCAACACAGAACGAAGGCATGCCAAGAAGGCGGGAGAAACACCTTATAAATTAAATAATAATTATTATCTAAAGTGCGCAGTTTATGTTTGTTGAGTAATTAGGGTTTTTGATGCTGAACACGTGAACAAATATACAATGCCCTCTCCGGAATTCGAACTCCCGAATAAGCGTTGAAGATGCTTCCAATTACTTCCGAAGGCATGTGGAAAACAGTGAGAGAGTAACTTACATATTGTCTAAAAATATTCTGCGTGCTATCCAACAGTGTACTGACTGGGCAGATTTAAGCTTTTTTAAGGTTTATTTACTCCATTAGTATCATCATTATATTTTATTGATAACCGTTACATAAGATTTCTGCAAAAGATTTTTATAGTTGGCATACAGTCCAGAGTAACTCCCAGTTAACCGAGGCAGTAATATGGATGCCATCCATGGTTAACTCTAATTCGTAGTTAGTCAAAAGAAAGCTAAAAACACACAAGAATAAGCCTTACCATAATTAACAGAAACGTGCTATTATTAACACGTTACCTGTATTATCAAGAGGTTAGAAATAAAATAAAATTTTGGGACAGAAACTTCATTTGATTATGTTGTATATTAAATCAACATCCAAAACCAAAGTACATTTTCAATGTACGGATGCATAACATCATTAAAAATTAAAAAGTTAAGTTGTGTTGTTAGTGACTTATCTCACTCGTCTTTCAGTAGCATTAGATCAAATCTACCAATTTAATCCTGGCCAAGGAGCAAGAATTGCGCTTGTTATTGGTTTGGATGCTTTATAGGATTTTGCGCTAATTAACTAGTATGAGCTGAACCTTTACTATAACTTCTTCCCGTAGTCCGCGCCAGAATGCAAATTAGTTATTGTGAACTTAAGTCGATGGTTTGAATGTTTAAAACTTCTAGCAGCTTCGCATTGCAGTTGCATATTTTTAAGTTGAAATACGTGCCTTTAATTATCTTGAATCAGATTATTAAATAGTCTATTTTGTGTTAGTCTCACACTACGTTATCTACGTTACCTTCATTTTATGTTATTTAAAACACATGCAAGCTGAGGTTCGTCTTTGGCACACATTGTGCCTTCTATTCATTTAAAAGGTTATTTGAACCTTCTTACGACTCGTCATTTGCTTCAGACAAAAGAGATAACTTGCTTTCTAGTGTAAAAGGGTCTGCAGGACATTGAAATAAGCTAGACATAGATTACTAAGTAACAATGCGAATTTAGCCAATTCTATGCCGTTTTGAAAGAGAGTCCCTTAGGGAAAGGATCGAGTCTATCACCACTCTTCTCCTTTTTCCAATTTCTTTACCAAACTTTCGGCACAGTATTTTATGTGCTCCCTTATCGCCAAGACACTGCACGTATAATCATCCATGCCATCTTCGGGATTTGAAGCTCGGATCAAGCCAGCTGCTCCACCAGCATAAAAATCAAAACAAAATATTTAAGCTACAAATAGCTAAACAGAAGAAACAATATTTTAATGTATGTTATAAAACAATATTTGAAAGAGTGCTTAAATAATTTCATTAAATTTAAACTCGCGTATAAAAACGTTGGTTAGAATATGAGTCTTTTAGCACAATTCATTGGGAAGACATCATTTGCTGTCACTGCTCTCATTCCAAGTACTCTTCCCTTCTTTTGGTATTTTCAGTAAGGCATTTTGTTTTGCGCTGATGACCTGAGACAGTTGTTTTTAAACACCCTGCAATAAACAAACTTGGTTAATCCAGCTTCCCGAAATAATCAGAAAATGACTTGTTTTTTCAGAAAATGAATGTGTTTCAGCACATTTATGTATATATTTTCTTTTATGTATCTCACATTTATGTGTTTCTTTTAAACCTTTTAAAAGACGTGGCTATTCGAAAACAGTTTCTCATTATTTTCATACGGATTGTGAACTGGATAGAAGCGTACTGGTGTCAACTAAGCATTTAATCTTTGTGATAGCAAGGCTTTTGAGCCAGTGTTACTGTACTGCAAGGTTTGTTCCTTCCGACGAGAAATCGTTGAACGTGTGACGTCGCTGACACATACTTTGCTCCAAAGCCACTGCTTCCTTCTCCCTCTGTGTGTTCGTTTCTTTCAGTTCTATAAGTCAGGTAACGTCAGCTTTTGAGCCAAAGAACCGAAATGGACTAAACTGAGCCTGAGCTCTTAACTACTCACTATCGATTTCAGCTTTACAATATGAATAGAAATGGAACAGATAGAAGAAATGTGACAACAGAGGTAGTGGTTGAAAATGCTCAAATTCCTACAACCGCTAAAGCTTTTCACGTTGTTGAAATTGCAGTTGCTTGAGCGGAGAAATAAATCAAAAAGGAATAATCAAAGGAATCAAAAAGGAATAATCAAGGAAAGGAATAAATCAAAAAAGAAATCAGCTACTTGGATTAAAGGGGCTTCAAAATAATTATTAAAATTGTTCTGCATTGGAACTATATAATCATCACTGCGATCATTATTTCAATAAGTTGCACTAAGAAATCATTGCAAGTATTTGATGCGTTCGGTCATACATTAATGACATTTTAAATGCTTTTAATATTTTGATTAATAAAAATATTGCTTTAATATATGGTTAACACTTTATAGCTGTTAATAAATGATGTAAATATAATATCTAAGTTTACTGAATGAAATAAAAATCTACGAAATATTATATTAATTTAAATATAGAATATTATTAAATGCCAAGTTTACGATTGTTGAATAAAATAATCGTTAGGATTGTAAAGAGTAATTACGATTGTTGAAGGTTAAAATAATTAAGACTGTTGAAGCAGGAAGCATGAAAATAGTGAAATGCCATTGCCGGGAATCGAACTCCTGACCTACTGATTGCTAGCTGAACAAGGCACGAGGCATGTGGCACGAAGAATGTCAAATACCTTACAATGTATTTCATGCTTTAGAAGAGATTTTTGTTCAGTCAAAATAAATAATGTAATGATCTTAAGTAAAAAATAACTTGTTTGACATAATCTTCCGCCCCCCTAAAATTTAAAAATCGGATATCCGAATTAACATATATTAAAATAGACTATGTAAGTCCGCAATGGTTTTCATTCAATTTTGATAATGGAAACTATACTACACTGGTTTTGTTTACTTAATTGTGGCAACACACACGAGGGCTACCTGCCTAAGAGAGTGACGACTTCGTGGAGGCTTTCAATGGAAAACTGGCTCGTATCTACGTTGCACAAGAAGATAACCAATACTACAATGGAATTACCCCATTCTTCGAGACTAAAAGTCAGGTTTTTTCCAACGTATTACAAACCGTTACGTTTTAAAATTTCAATAATTATTCCGGAATATTAAATATTTGCAAAATACTAATAAATAGATATATCGTTGCTGCAATAGTGCGGAAGGATTGGTCTTAGAATAAAGAACCTTATAGAATCTAAGAAATACGGTATGTTATCATTATTCCAATAAATTATATTGGAAAATTATTATGATAATTTCATCCTTCAATCGCATTAGTAATTTCATAACATACTTTTAATATCTTTCACTAATTCTGAAAAATTCCTTATTATACCTTAAATATCATTTTCTGCTGTTAACAGCTGACATTAACAGTAGATTCGTCTCCTCACGTTAAATGCTTTAAAATCAAATGCTAACTTTGAAATGTAGAATCATTCATGTAATTTAAAAACAACTCTTCAATCAAAGTTTAATTACTTTAGATCAAATAAAATGCCGCTTGAAATGGCATAAAACTAATTGCACAGTTTCTTCGAACACGGATTCTTAATCAACATCTCAATTCACATTCATAGGTCTTAAAAACTCAAAACTTCGGGAAAAGACACAGAAAAAAATAATAACCATTCAACACGCATGACGTCACGAAGGGCGTTTAAAGCGCAGAAGCGCTTTCTCCTCTGATTGGTCGTTGTAGGTCAGATTTCAAGAGCTGAGTGGGTGAATCCTAACTGACAGATATTCGAATGTATATAAAACTTGGATAGATCCCCATTTTTCTTCCACTAGAAACCTGCAAGATCAACGAGTCAGTTTCGTCGTTTTTCCTGTGATTATAAAGTAACAGAATTTTATCTTAAGTTCTATATCTAAAAGCATTATAAATGTTGCTATTCATTTCTTGCATCCTAACAATAATGCTGAACGTTGTATTCTGCCTTCCTGGTCCAGTAAGTGGTTTTACTGAAAAATACTAGAATCCATTCACTAAACTGTTTATTTTTTAGAATCAACTGTTGTTCTAAATGCACACATTAATAGTATATTTACTGTACATAACAACTTGTCGGGCTATGGGACATTTTTTAAACTAGAAATATAATTAATTTCGGTAGATTACCTTATTTATTTTTTATGCTTCCACTTTGGTAAAATATGTTTTCATATTTTCCTTCCATATTATCTTTCAGTTCCTCTTCGTATTCTTTTCTTTTAACTATTATCGTGCTAACAGTAAAAAAGATATTTAAACTTACACTGCATTATTGTTTTACAGCATTTAGATAGACATTACAATTACAAAAGATTTAAAAGATAAAATTTCCTTTCGTCCTTTTCTCTGAATGACGACCACCTGAGGGGGGGAGCGGGGAAGAAATCAGTGCGTCATTTTTACTGGGAAATTAAATTCCATATAGAGGTGTATATAAATAATATATAAAATATATATATATAAAAATATATATACTTATGGAATATAATTTTATATTTATATAATATAATTTTTGTATATTATATAAATAATATATAAAAAAGAATATAAAAATATTTTTTATTAATTTTACAAATACTATAAGTTTTAACAGTATGATTGAGTGAATGTACTAATTTTAAATTACTCATTTTTCTGCAAACGGTGTATAACTTGACTATGTTATAAAAATATAAATTATATAAATCTGTTACTATAAATGTAGATTACAAATATTAAGCAACATGGTACGACTACAGATCGCAGAACTGTCAGTTTGTTGCATTGCGTTATCATTAAATGATTGAACAGTTTTTTGGTAGCAAAATGAATGCTGTTTGTGCTTCTCTAAACTCTACTACAGTTCAAAAATTGAATTATATCGATAATGATAGGATTAACATCTGACCTCATATTCTACAAGAAATGTGAGTGCCGAAATTCTGAGTTCTTTAGTTGCTGTTCTTAACTATGAACCTCTGAGCTTTGAAGAAATGTGATAATTTAATTGTTCATTTTTCCAAAACACCGTGAAGGATAATAATTATCCTTAGCCCTAGTCATAGTGCTTTTTATATATGCACGTATGTAGTTATATTTTTGGGTGTTTCGGATCCATATTGCCCGTAGAGCCATTGTATGCATTCAAATTCCAGACGGGCTAGATAACCTTTGCAAGAAGAGCTATAATTGTCGCATCTTGTTTCAAAATAGTGATCTGATTTTAGCAGAATAATGTAACATAGAGTACGAAAAGACTAGGTCATGAACGCTTCTAACATGAAAAATGCAGTTAAATATCGATAAATGAACACACCATGCAGTAAGAGATTTCTGTCTATGTTGGTGGAAAGATAACGAGACAGATGGAAAGTTTAAAAATTTTCTAATAATTTAATTAATTAAAAACTAGAAATAAAACTTATTAATTATTTCTGACTTCGATATAAGCAGATATCAAATGCCTTTGTTTATATTTAATAATGCAGTGACTTACCTCAATGGAACTTGTGTTTTATGCTTTCCTGTATGTATTTCTTTTTTGACTTTTTGCTGTATAAGCCACTTTGCTATGTAAGTATAAGTTCCTAAAGTATCAGCTTGAGTTAGAAAAATCAATGAATTTTATCCGCTGCTTACAAAGCCGCTTTGTAGGTCGGAATGTGAACTTTATTTTTTGAGCTTCCTTTCCCCCAAAATTCTTGCCGGATCATTATTACTTGTCAAATATTGCTCAAATTTTGAAATTTCATTTTATAAATTAATGTGAGTTACTCCTAGATCTGAAGCGTATTGAGCCCAGGAGATTTCATTGGAAGAGAAACCAATTAATCCGTAGAGAAAATTTTACTTGAAAGGAGACCTTTTGCACCAAACAAAATCTTCATTCGGAATGTAGTCATCCAAGGGTTGTGATACAGATTCCATTGTGCCTGAAAATATGCACGATGAAACGAATTATGATATTCTGTATGAATAAAAGTAAAAAAAATGGAAAGTCTTTCTTTTTATGTTTAATATAGATAAACGTTTAACTAATTGATGTGTGGATCAGAATACGTTAGGGTATTTAAGCTAATTAAGTAAAACTTTTGCTACATTCAACTGCTTTAAAATTATTAAAGCTGAAAACTTTATTTCATTAAAATGAAGATTTTATCTGTACTGGTATATATATTTTATGCTTCGTACGATTAATTTTACTGTACTAATCGAAAGAAAAGTAAAACGATTACTTAAAAGCATTGTAAGCGAAATGTAAATTAAATGAAGTTTTTTTTTTTTTTTTTTTTTTTTTCCCCAGGGCGAAATAAAAATTCTCTGTCAGTGTTATTTACTATATATTCAAAAGAACTTCTGAAAATTAATATAACTTAGTGTACTGTATCTAGGGCAAGAGGTATTAGTGAGAGCAGAAAATAGTAAAAGAGATTAATTCTCGTTTTCTTGTTATGAGATAAACTGAACATTTCTTAATTTAAAATTTAGTCCAATTTAAATCGTTGAATTTCATCCAAATTGTTCACTATTGCAATTCAAGAAATTAAAAGCATTTTCGGAGTATATTTAGCAATTTTACCTGCAACATGTGGGATTAATGCGAAAAATAATATGTTTTGGTTACAGATGTTTCTAATATCAAAAGTTTCTAATTTCGCATTTAAAAGGTTTGTACCGTAGTTATATTTTTTGTTTTTCGTGGAATTTCATTAAACGCTATTTACCAGCTTTCTAGTGTTTCCTAACCGATACGTCGTTACTAATTGGTGTATTGCAAAACCCAGCTGAGTGTGAAAGTTAAATACATTATTTTATACCATTCTGAAATACCCTACACAACTCCTATCTTATATTTTGCCAACTTTTAATGTAAAAGCGAATCAATCAGTCACAGTCTTTTTCAGATTAAAAGGAATTTTCGCCTTCTCCACTGCCTGTAGGCTGACAGTAGAGAAGTGGAAAACTCCTGTTGCAACATGACCAGTTAGGAATCGGAAGATCCAGAATTCAAATACTGGCAAGACCATAGTTGATTTATCGCTTTCTGCATCTTCGAAAACGTTTAAATGACTCCAAATTGAAAGTGCGTTAGATGATAATTCGTCATCACCCTGATTTGGCACCTGGGTCTTTTTCTCTATCCGCAGTCGCCCTTTAAGTGGAGGAGAATGTAAGGAGTTTCGCTTTTTCCACTGCATTCATTCGTGATATAAGTAGTAACAGCTCCAGCTAGTAGTTTACAGATTTGAAGTTCGCACCTTGGAAGTGTATTGCTGATTGCTCTTGTTTCCTTCTGCGAAATGCCTAATTAGCTTTTACAAGGTATCTTCGAAAGACTAAAATTCGCAGGTAGCTAAATGAATAATATCGCTGAACATTTCTATTTCTAACCAGATTGTCGAATCTATCTTTCTTCTGTTCAGATTGCCTCTTTGCGAAATTTTTATTTTCGCAATGTGTAACGCTAATCCTCCATGTTGACATTTCTCTTAAAATACAGAGGTTCTAGTACTTAAGACATATATAAAAAAGGCCTAACTCTTCTAAGGCCGTTTACTTTCGCCTCTGTAAATCTGCCTGCTTATTTTTCTTTTCCCTGTTGCCTACTTTCTTTTCTGTGAACGATAACTTAAGTGTATTGAACTTCTACGAGGACCGCAAGCTTACATTAAAAATAATCTTATCTATATTTCCCCCAACTGAATTCATTGAGAACTACTGCATTAGAAACTTAAAATATCACAAAAATAAAATACTTTTCAAGATTCCTTAGCTTAGCAAGTTTTTAAAATTGGCATAATCGGAAATAGTTTGCATAATATTTACCCAGTTTTTGAAGGAAGGAATCCTCGAGCTTAATCTCGGACTCTTAGCCTGAAGCTTCAAAAGATTTTAAAAAGTTAATTTAGGTTATTTATTTAATAAAATCCTAGAATCTGATCGATAACAGCTTAGTTTAACACTTGAAAAGTGTAGAAAATACGTATTTTTACTAATTTAAATATGTACCTTAAAAATCTAGATACATTATTTTGCCAAAAAATTACTTGTTCACAGTTTACCTGATATGCAATTAGACAAAAAGTGTAAAATCTTTGAAATCGAAACTTTGTTGTTATTGCTAATCAGATGCCTAGGATGTCGACGGCGTCTTGCACATCCTAAGTTTACAAAGATCACTATATACCATTGATTACGAAGAATAAACATATATGGTGACAGTATGAACATGCCGAGCTTTGATTAAGTATATTTATGGAGCGCCGCATGAATCACTGCCCCGATTATTAGTGCTCAACTTTGTATACTAACCAGCGTAAATAAATAATTAGTTAATTATCAAAAACAATAATGGTAAGAATGACAAAACAGGCGGTATTAATTGCTGTATTCTGTATTAAATTATAAAAAAAACGGTTGTAAATGGATCCTAGAAAAAAATTACATATGAATGACTCATTCCAAAAATTAGGCGATAGTTTCAAAGCTATGTCTTATTCTCTTATTACCAAAATTTTCAGACAATTTTTGGATGGACAAATGATAAGTGCCTCTTCCTTCAGAGCGGCTACTCATCAAGGCCATGCCTTTTCCAGCATATAATAATGGCATTAAGAATTTTTGCTTTCTCTTCAGAAGCGTAAAAATCATCAAGCAAGCATCAGCCATTAAGCAAACATTTACGAAATCTTTTCCATTTTTCACAAACAGGGATTATTCTTTAATTTGCTCTAGTGAAATTTTCAGGAGGTGCGTTAATAGATTTTAATGTTCAAAACGAAAGGGAGGATTGGATGAGTTGCATTAAGCCTAGAGTACTTAGACATATATAAAATTATTACGAATTTCACATGAATTTTGGTGGTTTGCAAAATTTTGAGTGGTTTGTGAAACCTTACAGGAGTTTTCTGAACTCTCATAAATTTTTGCTAGTTTTATAATTTTCTTTCCACTAAGACCCTGACAGAATAATCTAAGAGTTCAATTTCGAGGAAAGGCAAACTATCAAAATTCACACGAGATCTTAGATCAGTACCTCCTGGAATTCTGTCTGGACTCTCAAAATTCTAACACGTATTTTGAAAGCTGCCAGTAGGACAAATTCAACAGCCTTCTTTCATTATATAAAATGAAATTGATATCTCAAATGCTCACCTGATAGTAGAAAAGAAAAAATAAGTTTCTCTACTTGTGATGGGATGGTAAAATTTCCCTAAAAATTCCATGAATATGAAAATTTTGCTTTGCATACACAATTTAGTTTTAAAACTGATTGTGAACAAGAAAGAGACATAAAACGTTGAGTTTTCTGAGTTTTATTCAGAAGTTTTTGAAGCTTTTGTTTTCTGAGACGTAAACACCCAAACTAATAATGCTCATGGCTGTAACAGGCGACAACGTTGGTTGGGGATGAAATGATTTTATTTGCCCTTATATTTAATTTAAACACCCGACCAAGTCCTGCATAATGTTCATAAAATATTTATACGTCTTATTTCGAAGGTTGCTAGAATACTACTAAAAGCAATCTGTCATCCAGAAATACTCCGAAGTACTTTACTTGTCAGGAATCAGTCAGCGCGATGTTTTAAATGATTTTTAAGGCTGTCGTTTGAATGTTTGTCTTCTCTGTTACAAAGAAAAGCAGGGTTAATGTTTATGCTGATCTCTACTTTCGAAATTATTCATAGTTGAAACTAATAGCCTGGTAAAATACGTATTCTTTAATTAGTTGGATAATATTTTTATCGTGCAATTTAAAGCGCTAAGATGATTACATTAAGTTAGAAAACCGTTTCTCTTTTAATACAAAAAATAATTAAGTTGTAATCAGAAAATTTCAGATTGCAGTCTAAAATCTCGAAATAATTAAATTAAAGTTTAAAAGAGTTAAAAAAATATTAAAAATTTTATATATCTAAAAGTGGCAGACTTTAAAGAAAAAACTGGTACATAATCTTTGCGTGTTGACTCCAGTATGACTTTATATGTTCACTTCTGAAATAAACTAAATGACTGACCTACTAATTTAAGAATTAATTCCCTAGTGATTCAAAATATAGAACATTAAATAATATATTTAAAACGAACTGTTAAAAGTAGTTAACCAAAAAAAAAGGGGGGGAACTTTGCATAATATTATTCATCCTAAATTATCCCAATGTGTAGACTTGTGAGCTTATTTAATAAAGGAAAGACTTCAAAAATCAAGGTGTAACTATATGCATTTATTTCACTGAGTTCGCATGCTCACGAAACTTGCAACAAATATATTTCCTGAAGTAGTATTATTTTCTTTTTTGCGAGGATGCCAAATCCTGTTATAAACACTTAAACATAAAAAACCTCTGTTGAGAGTTTCTTTGTTATGTCTAATAATACAGACAATTACTATCAAAAAAATAATTGCTATTATTTAAAACTAAAACAAAAACCAAAAAAAGAAAGAAAGAAGAAAATAGAAAGAAAGGAAAAAAGAAACAGAGCTGCAGGCTGTGTATTGCTGCGAATTGTACAGTTATTATTATTACTACTATTATTGTAATAATTTTAATATTACTAGGCAGATAAGCGGGTTAGAGAAAACGTTTTTACCCCATGTGTATTAATAAATGGCATTACAAAAGCCTTCTGGTTTTTATTATAGTACCAATTTTATAAATTAAATAAACTTCATTAAAAGTCAGCATTTTTTGTTTTTGCTAATAGCGATGAAATACATACAAGAGGGCTACCACCTAAACAACAAATTTTATAATAGTAATTACCTTCCAAAGAAGAATATCAAAATATTATAAAGAGTTGTATTTTACTTTAACGACACGTTGTACTGGTAAAGAATGTACTGTTGTATAAAGAAACAAATTAAAGATATTAATCCTGTATCACTAGCTACAACTTCCACAGAAATTCCGACATTTTGCAAAATGACAGTTACCTCATTAAAGACAATTTTAACATCAGTATTATTATACAGTATGAGTTTCTAAAGCGTCTCATTTTTTTACTATACTGATATGGAACTTATAGCTGAAGTTTAACAGGTTATCCTCAATGAGGAAATGGCAGTACCTTGCCATTTAGCAAGAATAAACTCATCGTTGCAAATTGAAACTAAAAATGTTTCGATGCTAATTAAAAAGGGGCAATTACACGCTGTTTCCTGAATTTCTTTAAAAAAAACTCAGATAAAATATTTTAAAACTGAATAAAGATATAGTATGCCAATGAATTGAAATTTGCTTTTACACGCAGCATTTCTAAAATAAGCTGCCTTTTTCTCTAAAATGTATTTTAAATATATGAAATACCAAGATTGTACTTACCTGTGATTAAAGCTAAATCCCCTAGAAAACCCATGGGGATAAACTGCGACATTTTTCAAGTTTTAACAAATGAGGTTTGGGCTGTGACCTTCATGGTTTGAGATGATACCAAATTTCTACTTGTCAAGAAATCAAATCCGTCTGCCGGTATAGTTGATAGGGAAGAAAACGCTGCCAGGAATGACCACTGACCTTAACTTTTTCAAGAAATGTTCTGACACTCTCTGGCAGATGCTATCCACTACATGGTTACATATACAGTTGAGCTACAAAAGCAGTGTTGAGTTACATAGTCCTTTTATCATCTTAGTCGCAATGACGCACTGTGTTGATTTTTTGTTGCTAATGTACACCTGTGTTACTTATATATCTAATAAATAGATCACAGCTGTAATAATATACTGTTCCCAGTATTGTATTAAGAAAAATAATCTGCTGATTACAATAAAACTGGATTACATATATAAACTATAAAATAAAACAATGTAAAACCTCAATTGTGTACAATTTAAAGCGGTTAGTAACGTTGACCGCCGAGCTGATGGGCCCGAGTTCGAATCCCGGAGAAAGCACGGATCTCTGTAAGCGTATAGTGCCTGTGCAACAACGTGATGCTCAAAATACATGGCAAGCCGAAAAACCTCTTCGAAGTTGATGGTAGGGAAAGAAGAGTTAGAAACTCTCGAGGTGTCCACTGGGGAAACTGCAAGCTAGTGCGGTAAGACTGTACTTGTATGACTAATGGTAAATTTCTGGCGTCCGGCCTACTTCTACCTGCAGTTGTATCTATCGAGAAAGAGTTATGAAGAAAATAAATTCAGTTTCTTCAAATTCAAAAAGTTCAAAAGTTCAAAAAGATTCCCATTACCAGAAGTTCAAAAAGATTCCCATTATCAAAAATTCTTGAATAATCGAATTACAGAAATTTGAATTGTCGAGAAAGGTTTGTATTACCATTTAAGATAATCTTACGTCACTTTAGATTGATCAAATTCAATTAATCGAAATTTTAATGCAATATAATTAATATCAAATAGGTGTATTATTGTACAATAGAGAAAATGGGAGATGTACCCTTATTGCTCTTAAATCACTCAGTTTGATATGCTGATATATATTGCATTACTTTAATATGAATGGTTCATTCCATATATTCTGCCATAAGACTGGCAGTAGTTTTCAGAATTAAAAGTTCGCCACGCCATGCGGATGTGTAATAATGTGGTAGCGTAGCGCAACGCAACACGAATCGACAAATAGAAAATTTTGCCTCAGCGCTTTGGGTTACATTAAATGCCGTTGTTGCGTTGCATGTCCATGTTGGTTTTACAAAGGCTGTTATACATTTTTAGAGAAATTTCGATAAAGAATTACAAAAAAAGCAAGTGTTTTGCAATAAAAGTTTCTGGCAACAGCGTATTATATAAAATGAGAAATATTGTCCGCTACTTTAAAATTTATTCTTCTTTAAAAACATCGCATATAAACAAATTGATTTAAAGACATGTTTCCGCAGAACATTTCTACTCCATAACTCGAAACTGCGAATGTATGGTATTATAGTTTCCAAATGCAAAATAAGCAGTATCATTAATCGGAAAGGGAAAATTTGTCAGTAATTACTTGTACGTGAGAAGACTCCAAACGAATACCCGAAAAGGAACGTACTGTTTTAAATATATTCGTAGCAACAAAAAATAAAACCATAAACCAAGATTTACAACTCAGAAAAGCTAAAAAACATCATGTTTACTAGCTTTGCTGAGGTATATGGCTCAACGCAGAACAATTTGTAAAATCAAGTACGAAAACTTATTTAGCAGGAGATAAATGGAAATTACCCTTGATGAAGCATAAATATGCTTAAATAACTACAACAAAAAAAGCTGTAAATATTACCGAAATCGAAGAGAAAACAGTAACCTTATCTGGTGCCGTAGATGCAAGGAATGTTTCAGTAAAGGGTTTAGATTGTCAGACGATTCTGTTACGATCGGTGATTAAAAATACGAAAAATGAGAAAATATGTTTAAATCAACTCAACGTACTATCAAAAGAAAAGTTTATTTTTTTTATCCCAATGACTTTCAAAAAGTGAAACTTTGCCAAGACAAAGCAAAAAGTCATACTTCGAAAGTACCACTGCATTCCTTGAAAAAATGAAGACCGATACAAGTATCTCGTATATAGATTTACAAGGTATTCCTGGGAAATTCCTCAATGCTTCACCTATGATTATTGTGCTTTTGGTCTCTTGAAAAGAGCTCTTTCTAAGCGCAAACGCACCACAATTGATGGAATTTGAAAAGTAGAGAAAGAGAAATGTAAATCAATACCCTTGGAAATTTTATAAAAAGCCCTTCTATCATGGGTACCCCGATGTGGATTTATAGTCCAGGAAATAGTCTTTCAGCTTCGACATTTACAAAAATACTTTTTTTTATTTTAACATTAATTGATGGTCGCGGAATCGTTCTAAAAATGTGTAAACACCCTCCGTAGAGCATCCCTTGGAGAATAAAATGGCTACGTTTCATGTTTAGCAAGTAGTAAAACTCACGAGTTTTTCTATTCCAGTAAAAGATGAATTATTTAAACTGAGAGGAAGTACTGGCAACGTTGTTAAGATAGGATTTTGAACTCTTGTCGCTAAATATGATTCGGATCCTAATCGCCCAGTTTGAAAGAATTGGATCAGTTAGCTATCTTCCTGGAAGAGGTCCTGAGCGCAGTGTGTGCTCCAAATGCAGAGGTAGTCTTTCAATGGAATAGAAAGCCTCAGTAAGTTTTACTCGTGGCTAGACGACACACTAGTCATTTTTTCCTCCAATAGAGGCTTTATAATTAGAATATATATATATATATATATATAAGCAAAATTTAACATTTTTTAAATTAAATAATCAAAATTAAATTTAATTAAAAATCTCGAAAACGAATAAGTCATGAATTTTTCAAACATTTCAGACTTTCAGCAGCCACCCTGTAGACTTTACTGCAATCGCTCGGTATTAATCATATAATGCAAAGAACAGGAGAAATGCAGAAGCGAGGAACACTTGAAAAATGCATCGTTCCTTCGACAAGAGTCGAACATGTGATCCTCGAGGTGTCTGTCCGATGTCCGAAATTTCATCTTGAATAACCCGAAAGCAGCTGAATTTAAGCCAGTTTAAACACTGCAACTTAAAGATAAATCGCCCTAATAATTTTCATTTAATGAAATAATCTAGACTTTATGCCTTCGCGTCCTAAATTATAGGGTCAAATGGTTTTGATTTTATGCCAAGCCATATTATAGAGCTTTATTTTGATTTGACTATGTTTCTATACATTGGCCTGCGCCAAGGATCTTTCTTGACAGTTATGGTCATAATTCAAATTAATATATAGAGTTGAATGTTCAAGTAATGAAAAGGGTGACATATTTGACGCGGCAACCTTATTAATTTAGTTGGAGCATCACGTATAATGCAAATACGAGTATTCGTTTGGTTTTCTGTCCCAAATTTCGTATAATCTTAATTTCCTTTCATTTCATTCTATCCACACAAATTCACAAACATGACCATTTACCTGGTTAACAAAATGAATCGAAATTTTAGCGATCTATTAACATATTTTGTATATTAGTCATGTCAAATAATTTCCCTATTTTCATGATAATATATATTAAATACATAAACTAGTTCCTGTACACTGTTTTCGGTTTATTTATTTATAAAACAGATTTTATTATTCCGTAACTTTATTTTGTGACAATCCTTATTTATACATTTGAAGAATTGAATTTCCTCTCGTGGGAGAAATCTGCAGTTTTGTTAGTTGAATTTAAAGAAATAAATAGATAGGAGAATGCACAAAAATAAATATTGAAATTATTCTTATTGCATTCATATTTAAATGTATTTATTATTTGATCTGTATTTCATTGAAAATTTATATCTTTTATATTCCGAGCGGTTCTATAGAATATATATTGTTCTGCTCCATAAATCTCCATAAATCCATAACTCATTATTTGTTACTTTATAAGGCATTTTCACCCTTCTTTCCGCTTGTTTTCATGGTGTATTGGAAGCAAAGTCGACGCGTATTCAAGAAGTTCAGGGTTCGAGTCCCGGCTACGGCACTCCAAATTTTTTGAACTCCACATTTTTCCATCGCTTTTGAATGACACGAGCTATATAACTCGAAGTCAACTTTCGGGTATAGATAAAACAATGATAATTATGAGTTGTCAATTTACATAAAATTAGATTTAAAATATGAAAGTTTGTAGTAACATGGTTTAGTTAAATAAAAACAATATCCTTTTCAAGATGTAATATGCATGTTCAAAAGAATATTGCTTTTATTTAATTCCTCTTTTGTACTATATGATTTCATATTACGCCTATTCATTTCAAAATGGTACTCTAGAAATGCAATACCAAATGCAGCTTAAAACAAGGGTTATTTATAATAGTCTCAAAAATACAAGTATAATCACATTTTAATATCCGTTTGGATATTTCGCTTGAAATTCAAGCTTTCTGTTCCTCAACATTATTCTTTATCTTAGCATCAGGTTTAAGCAGTTTTCTTTTTCCTCTTCCCAAATTAGAAGTCACAATTTAACGTTTGTAGAGTTTTATATCTTAACTTCTTATTTCTCTAACTTTTAATAATAAAGCACATTGCTGCGTTCGACTCATAATAAAGATATGAAAGCTTATAATTTGTTAAGGACTTATATTGCTATTATTGTACAGCTTAATACGTATTCAACAAACTCTTAAAAATTTGTATTTTACTTTGTAAATAATACAGAAATAGATAAAGCAATGGATAATTATAGGATATTTTATATAAATCCCTTAATTATATTTATATCTACCAGATAGAGCTTTACTTTTAACAAATTATAAACTAATTTATTAAAGCTGACAGTATAAATTATCATTTTCGAGTATTAAGACGTAATGAATTACATGGAATGCTCTTTTATGGGAATTATTGATAAATTCCGCAAGACTACAAAAAGCAATGTTTCTGAAACCTTCAAACCAAGAATCGTTACTTTATTTCCATTTTATTAACTCTTAGGTTTATATTCCAGTTCATTTCCTACATGGTTAATTCATAGAGATTTAAAAGATACTTCTCATGCTCATGCAGAGATACTCAGATTGAAAAAAATGTTCTTTTATAATGTCAAGAACAGGAAGACCAAATAGCTTAAAGCGGCGATGGCCAAATTGCGGTTCTTGATATTATTCTAAACTAAAACAGATATCGTGCTATAATAAGTTAACAATTATTAACGTTTCTATGTAATAAATATAAATTATATAAATAAAATTTCAGGTGTTATTAGGTTATTTGAAGCGGGAATTATGAAAATGCGCAATGCCCTCTCTAAGACTCGAACCTGGACCTCTCAAATACGCCCCGAATGTGCTAACATTACGTCACGGAGGCTTGCTGGAAGGAGGGAGAAAATAAAAATAGAGGATTTTCCTGGAGCCGTGACCATTCTTGATATCATGCAAGCTTCAAATTTATCACCTACAGCAAACTCGTATACTACCATAGCTTGTGGTTATGCTAGTAAAGGAGATATCAATGAAATTAAATCTTGTATAGTCCCCATTTTAAACTGCCACTGGGGATTACGGAACCCAATCACCAAATCCTGATGTTGATGAATGATTGTCCACCACTTTTTATTTCGGATGCTATTTGTAGAGTCATTTGGTTATTAAAAGCAGGAATCTTGAAAAATGTGCACTGTCCTCGCCGAGACTCCAACCCTTCGAACACACGCCAAACGTGCTACCGCTGCACAACGAAAGCATGCTGTAAGGATGGAGAAAATATATTAAATAAAATAAATGTATATAAATTCTTTATATATATATATATATATATATAGTGGAAAGTATGATGACGCAATTTAGCACAACATATCTTGAAAAATCACAATCTTTATTTTTTCCATGAATATCAAATCATCGGTGAAACTATACTTTCTGAAGCTTACTCCTATTATTATATGATGTTAAATTATAATTTATCAGTATAGAATAAGTATCATAAGTATCATAAGTATTTATGTGGATTACATTTAATTATAAGTAATGATTATGTAAAAGTTTATTTTGTGATATTCTGTGATAACAAGAACCTTCCCTGATGAATTTTGATTATGTGAACTCTCAAACAAAAAGACTTTTGGACCGAAATGCTGAAAAATTCAATAGGACTCTAAAAATTAAGAATATATTTTAAAAAAAATTGATATTTATAAATAATACTTTACAGGACAAAAATTTTATGGTTTATATAATTTTATTTTTTTTTATTTTTTTTTTTTTACATTTGCTAGTGCTTTAACTCTTTCTCTTTAAAAAGGCTTCTCTGTTGCTACGCCTCTTTCTTTTGAAGGGGGGAAATATGTAAGATAACAATGTATGAATCAGAATTATAATATAACTATAAACATTAATTCTTCCTCTCTATTCTAAAATCGTAATAACTTATCTGCATTGCGTCATTCAAATTAATCATGCGATCTTACGTAACCGTTAATACCCGATGTCTCTTGACGACCAATCACCGAATTGTAAACCAAAACTTTTCTCTTCGCGTGCTTCCATCTTTCATAACGACACACTTCAGCTTTTGCTCTCTACTTTGCTAAGATGTAATTTTCGCTGGCTTGCTTTCTATCCCAACAATATCAAAAATGTAAATCTTCTGTGGAAAGGCACGACTAGAGTGCCAAGTGATTGTGGCCACAAATATCAATTGGAAATAAAAATGGAATTAAAACTGCCTCGACTGCCAAGTTCTTTAAATACTACGCAATCAAAATTCTTCTTCAATATGGATCTAATCACGCATCTACACTGCTCCGTCTTTTTTCCTTTGCTCTTATTATGACATATATATATATATATATATATATATATATATGTATTATAATATATGTTTTTAAACCTTCGAAAAGTGGACGTCATTTCTATGACTTACACCATGGTGACTCTTTTAGAATAGGTGAGAATTATCAAGACAACAGAAAAGACAAATACAATTGCAATACGTTGCACTTGTGCTGTCCTGATTTTCCTTGATACATAGGGTGTTCGATTGTTGCCCTGGTTAGCACGTTCTCCAGATCTCTGACTTCCCAAGAACATCTGATCACAGGTTGCCAGATGCATGTTTTCCATACTGGCTTCTCAACCATTAACTCTGTCGTTGACGAGCTCACCTCAGATGTTAACTAATAGCACTAGGAATGTATTTAACGGACCATACACTGCAGGAAATAAAATTCAGAGTTTGCATTTAATGATTTAGGTCTAGCTTTCTACTTTCAAGTGTTAGTCCTCATGTTAATTGCGCAGAAAATTAATCTATCAATGTTTTTAAGCAAAATCACTGCTAAGTCGACAACTTAATTTAAATAATTTTCTTATATCGAGTTAAATTTTTTGCGGAGCTTTCTGTCCTGTGTTACTAAGTTTAATTGCAAAGAAAAATCTCTATTTCTGTTTTTTAAATTACTCTTTATTCTTTACTCCCGTATGAAAGGCTTTTTGCATCAGTGTATATCTCCTTTCTTTTTCAGTTTCTTCTATGGAAGTCATTCGGCAATCAAAATCAGGATCACAAAAAAATTATTCATTTATTTACTTATTTATTTAGAAATAGGACGAAAATGTCAGATTTTCTGAATTACAAAAGAGCGTTCAGTAAATCGCATAACTGTAAAAGTCTGTTTCATAGAAACTTTACAATGATGACTCGCATAACGAATGGCCCGAATGGCGAATATGCGCGAGGAGCAAAAAAGTGTCTCACATTATAAGTAGGAGGAGAATTTCATCACACACTAAAGGAGTAGTTAAATTTGTTTAATTTTTTACTTGGGTGACATGTAAATACTCCTCTACCTCTGAAAAAATAAGTTTGTGCATAAACAATGTCAACTAGAAAGTAAGCTAGCAAGCAAACATATTTCTTAATTTCATATTAATTTAAGGAAATATAAGCCTTTCTTGAGTCGAAATTACTTATATTCTTGTTGCGAGGAAGGAACGAACACGGTCCAGACGGCAGCCAAGCACTTCCGTCTTAATCAAACTCGTGGGAATAAAATAATTGATCCATTTAATCAAAATGCGATGCAGTAATTAAAAGTAGAGTGTACGAAAATGCTGCCAGCCCTCCTTCTCTCCCCCCTCCGAAAAGAGCCAGAGATAGATACGCGAAAAGATAAGACATTTAATAAACCTCTTCGCAAATCTGCTTGCTGTTGTTTAGTTTTCTTGAATTTTAACCTGCGGCTTTTATTTACATCATATTTAGCCAACCTTGACTTTGATCAAAAGTTCGCAGGTTAAGAAACACAATTCACTGAGGTCCATAAACTTCAGCCCATCAGCGGCCGAGCAGTAAAGTCGCTGAACACTGGTAGTTCAGTCCGAGGTTCGAATCCCGCGAACAGGCTGGCTGCATGGGTGTTTTCGCGGTTTTTCCCATGCGTAACGTGTATACGAGCCAGTTTCTTTTAGAAAGTCCTCCACGAAGGCATCCCTCCCCTTAGGCAGATTTAGCCCTCGAGGCTTTGTCGTGCCATAAACTTCATTGCAGTATAGGAGACGTATATTAGGATTCAATGAAATTGAAAAGCAGCCAGAAAGTTTACCAACAGCCGCAACTAGATATACACTGGGGATTTTGGATACTCTTTAAAATTATACTTTATAAATAACTGGATAACTAGAGTTTTTATATGTATAAGAAACATTAATCCGTACAATCCGGTAACAGATGTTAATCCGGTAACAGGTGTTAATCCGGTAACAGATTTGTGTTTTGTCAATGCCTCAAGACTATAAAAAATTAAATTTCTATTACACATATGTAATTTACTTTACGACCTTGTTATCAATAAGCGCTATAAACCTTATAATAAATACCGTGTTATTTTCAAAGTAAAATGGCTCACAAAACAAATGAATTGTGAAAACAAATGAAAACCTCCGCCGGTCCAATTCAAAAAGATCTCTAATCTAAAAAGAACTTAGTGTAAACAAAACAACTAATGTTAATTAAACAAAAATACATTTTGTCAATATCTTTCTCCATATTATATTTATATTGCCCTTTGCCCAAATAATAAAAAATTTATACAAATTATAAATAATTTATACAAATATAATATATTCATCATTCAGAAATTAATGATATTTTATCTTGGGAACAATTAGCACAATTTCTAAAATTAGCTAGAGAAGCTATCTAAACGCACTTAATACGGCCGAGCGTAGTAACAGTTAGACAGACGCAGCTCAAAGACAAAAGCGCTATTCGCTATTCAGGAATCCTAATTCTCTCTTCCAAAGTCAGTGAAACTTTAACTTAAATACTTTCTACTAGTCATTTGCATTTAACGCGATTCTAAAACCTCGTTCTGGTAAGGAATTTTAATCTGAAGCTAAAAGAGATAGGAAAATGCTAATAATGCTAATAACTTAAAATAACTGTTAAAAATTAGGATATACTTTACAAGTGATACAGATCGGCGGATACTATAACTTTAATTAAAGTTAAAACCATTGTAAATTTGCAATCAAAACCATTATAAAAAGTTGATTACGAGATAAAAATGAAATCCGTATCCTTCCAGAGAAAATGAAACTTAAACTGATCCGCAGAAGTGCTGTGTTTACTCAAATATAAGATCCTTTTTAATAAATGAAATTGCAGAATGAGAAAAAAGCTTTAATTATCATATTTTATAGCATAATTATCCTATTTAAATAAACCATACAGTTAATTCCGACTATATATAAACTGTATAACTACCTCCAATTATGAAACTTTTATGCCATCATGATACTGAAGTATGAATAATTGTTTATCACCTTATAGTTTAGGCGCCATTTGTAGAGTCATTAGATTACTTGAAGCGGGAATCGTGGAAAATGTGCAATGCCCTCGTGAAAAATGTACAATGAAGCTGAAGGATTTAAGTTTTAACGTCTATCTAGTACAGTGGTCATGTTATGCCAGAAACCAAAATAGGCAACAGTATATCACTAATTATTCCTAATTAACTTTCCACACCGTGGTATAATAATGTATTTAACTTACTTTCATTCCAATCAGAATCAAATGAATTTTATTCAGAATAAGATTCTCATTTGATATTTACTTACAGTTTCATTTCTTAAAATTTGTCCTGAAACGTAAAGGAAGTCTTACATTTGTTGGGGTCTTATATTTTTAGGATTATGGTAATAAACTAAGAATTGAGCCATCCTGGAAAAATGCCTGAATTTTACATTTACTATGGTCTTCGAAAGAAATACAGTCTCTCTTTTGAAGTTTAGGTGTAATTCCTTGAACAAATATTTCGGTGCTAGGTAAATGATCTTTATAAAACTTCAAAAAGCGTTACAAGCATTCCACACTCTATGCTAAAATACAGTTAAAAAGTCACCAAAGATATAGTTGGAAATTTCCGCATACAAGTCCGTGTTTTAACAAGAATATTCTTCAAAATTGCCAGCGTAAATCAAGAATTTTTTAAAAAGAGATCTCGGAGTCACATATCGAAATTTGGCAAAAAAAAAAAAAAAAAAAAAAAAACTTAATTGGCTCTTTCAGGATTACACTATTTCATTCAATTAAGGATGAACTTAAAAAGAGATATAATTAATCCATCTATAATTCTAGCTAGAGTCGTGTTTCATTGCATGATGGAGTTTTTTTTTTTTTTTTTTTTTTTTTTTTTTGTGATTGCACAGCATGTCTCATTACACAACTGTGCAGCGTGTTACACATCACTGCGTGAAATGTTGCACATCATTACGCAGCGTTTCATGTGCGGAACTCTCGGTGACGAACAGTTTTTAAGAAAGTATTAATTCTAAGTCCCACGTTTCCGAAGTTCCGTCTAAATCTTGCTAAAATCTTAAAAAACTGACGTTTCACCAAATATCGAGAAAACTTTTCAGCCAGCTAACTAAAATTACTTATCTGCCTTTATACGAAGGTCATTAACAAGCTATCATGTAGAAAAGGTTTCCAATAGAGAACCAAAGCAATTATACATTAACAAGATGAAAATGAGCAGTTTTTACGCCATAGTGGTGAGCATGCGTTGGAAACATAAGAAATGAATCAGCGGCAACAAAAGGATTAATAACAACAAAGTACAATATTCTTTGTCTCTTCATACGTTAATATTTTATTGGTGTATTAGTAAAAAATATAAATTCAACTAGAATTTGAATCAAAATTCTGTAACTGTAAAACTAGCAGTCACCTTTATATAATGTCTCTTTGAAATACTGGTCAATATCTAAATAATTACCGAGCAGCAATATTTGTAAACATTCTGTTTAATCAATTACAACAAAATTCTCATGGAATACATACAGAAGTAGAGGTATGGTTTCATGGAGGAATGTTTAATTGAAAGCTTTCTTGTATTGGAGCTATACATGGAGAAAATATGTCCGTGCAGACAACGCATTCACCATGATTTGAATCGATTAGAAACGCTATCTGACCGTGCATACCGTTCTCATATTTAAAAATAGATTAAAAATTTAAATATTTGATGACTAACTTTCTATTACATTTTTTTTAACTTTCTAACTTTAGACACACTATTTTAAAATTTTTCTTAAAAATTAAGAAATGATTTCAAAAAGGGTAAAAAACCTCAAACGGAAATTTTTTTTTAATTTGATTTGTGCTAGACCTTGTCACCTGCAATTTTCTATCAAAGGCGAACATATAAAAGTATTGACTGATAGTTCAGGAAAAAAGACAAAAGTTAGAAATGAGAATTATGCCAGTCCTTACTTACTCATCACACTTTCGATTTGTACTTTACTTCGCATCTTATTTTACTCATGACTTGCATTATATTTATTCTTTTTCCTTTTACAGATTCAAAATGCTTTATGGTTAGAAAATAGTTCTCGCAAATTTACGTCTAATTCAGTATTTTAAAAACAGGAATTATATTGAGAATATTTCCATGATCGATTTGTTAGTATTAATCTCTGATCTTTGCACGAAAAACCATTAACTTTTGTTTATCATTATTCTATGTTTTTAGAGAAAAAGAGTATTTCTAAATGCAAAGAATTTTTAATTAGTTTGTATAATCTGAATAAGATGAACGATTTGCGTGATCTATTGACTGAAAACTTTTACCCATTTTTTTCTCATTTTCCATTTTCAACTGAGTAATTAGTATAAATCTGTTGCTTAATAATTGATCTTCTCAAGAAATTCTTGTAAATAAATAATGGTATTATTTCCTTTTTTCAGTTCAAGGAATTTTCTATAACATATATTAATTCATTTTTTCTTGCATAATCTTAAAAAGTTATTATTAATATGTTTCAACACGAAACTTAATAAAAAGCAAGAATTAGGTTCAAAGTCTGATCACCTCAATAAAAAGACATCGCTAACTTGTATCTAAGATGTTCAGGTGAAACTCGATTTCATATTTTCAATTCAAATTCGTGCTTGTTTTTGCCTACTGGTGTAAAGTGCACACTTGAAAAATTATAAATATAACATTTACGATACGTAATGTTGAAATTAATTAAGAAATTCTAGCTGAAACTTTTCATATTCTAGGTATAAACCAGGAATAATTACCTAGAAACTATCTATAGACAACTTAATTCTATACCAAATGGAGACTAGATCAACTGTTAAACTACTGGGCAAAGTTTAGCTGTATGTACAGCTTCGCGAGAAAAATATTTTAACCCTTAAAATTTCGCACTAAACAGAGCTCTTTTGAAAATTCCATAACTGCTGTAATCATAGTATGGTAAGCAAATGTGAAAAATGATTCTATCTTTTCTTCATTTTCTTACAAAATCTCTTTAACTAATTTTTGGTATCTTACATATTTACATTTAAATTACCTTTAATAATTGTATTCTGAAAATTATTTTTGGTTATTCTAACCTCTTATTAATGATGATTTGTTCATAAAAGGTGCATACTTCTGTAAGTAAGTCTTGTGGTATATCTTAGTGAATCATAAAAAGAAACATTTTTGCTACCATATTATTTTTTAAAACAGGGGATGATTTTGATTTAAAAATCAATTTTTTGAACGAATTTGTGGAGTATATTTTCATTTCAGGATTTTGCAATACTGAATATATAATGGGTTATAAAGAATAATATGGGTTATATGAATGGGTTATAAAGAATAAAGAGTATCAGACTGTCTTGATCGAGTATTTTTTAAGCCGAAAGTATCTTTGAACATCTTTGAACAAGTGTCTTTGACATAGTATCTTTGAAGCCAAAACTCCTCTCGAGAGGTCTGGTAATCGAAAAAGAGAACGAAAAACCCATGGACACGTCTCGGCTATTCTCAATTTAAAATGGATGGAACTGAGTCAAGTCATACTGTTATTTATAAGACGACTAAGGATCATGCCAAAGACAGATGCAGTCCTGTACTTCTATGCCAAAATAAAATTCGTGAACTAGCTTTGATGTTATTTATCAAACAAGAAAGATAAGTCTCAATAATAAGTATAAAGAAGTGATGTTTTTGTGGTTGGCTAAATCTATAAATGTACTTTCGAATGTGCACATCAAGGAGCATCAAGGTCATTAATAAGCGGTACAATGTGTACTAGTATAATTAAAATATTATAATTATTAAAATTTTATTAATAAAATTCATATTAAAATTTTGCACTAGTGGTTAGGGAAGCCTTCTATGGTACAGAAAGGCCCAGGTTCGAATCCCGGAGATGGATGTTTGTAGATATATAGTATCAGTGCGGCATGGCGGCTCTCTAAATATGCGGCGGGCCGAAAGTCCTCTCGTGTGAATTGGAGTGTGTGTTGGAGAGGCGTACGGATAACCCCTCAGAGTGCTCCCCCTCAAGATTGGGGGTGGAAAATAGAAGCCCAGTCTCTCTTCGGAGTAACCCTGGCAACCATTGTTCCATCCTGTGTTGCCAGTAAATTTTCAGCTAAAATAGCAAAAGCAGACTCAAAATGTCGCAAAAAAAATCGCAAATGACGTCAGAGATCACGTGCTTTTGTGACGTTATAGTTACGCATGCTCACATGATCTCTGACGTCATCACAAATTTTCTGTCTATTGGTTCCGTAAGTTATAGACTGTATTCGATTTTTAGTCGTTTTAATTACGTTATCTTAGCTTTAATGAAAATTTTAAAACTATATTTATCATTTTCAATTGTTTAAATATCCATTTCTTTTTTAATTCATTCTCATTTAATTTAGGTTCTATTTTTAAATTAATTTGTGCATATCCATTCTTAAGAGATTCCTCGCGTTTAGATTGTTAGCGCTACTGTACTAAATTTTTTGAGTTGGCAGTTAATTTGTTTAATTCATTGTTTTTATGCTTAATTGTGAACATGTTAATTGAGAAATGTTTTTCAGTGAGTTTTCCGTTCTGTCTTGTGGGCTTATTTCAGATTCTGATTATTTAAGAAAGCCTTGTTCTTTCACTGTTAAATTTACTTGTGTGGTTATTTAGAAAAATACCGTTGCTTTGATTTTTAAATCATTTCCATTGCTTAGTTCTTAGCAATATTATAATCAGGAGAATTAATTTCATTTCTTTCTCCATTTTGTTACAATATATGCTTCATTTCTTTCTCTGTTTGGGTACCCAATATATGTTAAATTTCTTTCAAAAATTTGATTGCAAGAGAGTAAAAACAATTTACCTGTTCTGAAGTCAGTAACTGAATGATCGATTGTGATCAAATAATAATAATTTTCGAAAGATTTAAGAACACAGTATAGAAAACGCATCTAATTCATGCAACTGAAACTGCGCGAAAATATTTTTTTTTTCAATCTCAAATGCTGCATCTTTTTTAGATCTTTTACAAGAAGAAAAAAGAAAAGGTTGACTTTATGTAAAGCAATTGCTCTATCTGAGTTATATTTAAACGCGATTTCTTTAGTAAAAGGACACTTAGAAACTGTTTAAAATAAAATAAATTGTTATTAACAGCAGCATCAAAAATGCGACATCTAATACATATATATAAGTAAAAGTTTAAAATTCATAATAAGAAAATGATTATATCATCCTGGAAACATTCTTTAAATTGAAACTTATTTAAATATATTAACGAACTTAATCGTTTATCGATTTTAAACTGCATCAGAAATATAAAGTAATGCAAATTAAATTATTCTGAAATAAAAAAACAGCATTACAAAAAAGCAAATTACCTCGAAATAATTTTCTAACATATTTATTGGCTTTATAAAATGAAGATGACAAGGATGATAACTTTTGTTTTATATCTGCCTAATCTCTCTCGAATCAAATGATTAACATGTAATGAAGATCACTTTTTCTGTAAGAATATTACTGTAAGAATTATTGCAATATCTGTAAGAATTTACTGTAAGAATTCCAGTTGATACACAGTATTTTTCGTATTAATTGTGTTGCAAGGCAAAGAAAATACTACACTATAAAGGAGTAGAATATGATAAAAACTGGCAGACAACACAGAGAATGCATTTATAAATGAATTATCTTAAATTTAAAATGATAATGCAGTACAAGGATTGAATATATAAGGTAATCAATAGGAATAAAGACCGGCTTTTGGGGTCATACAAAAGCAATCCTTCGAGGTACGAAATAAACCAGCATGCGAATAGTGTCTCGAGGGATAATTTCCCATATGCCTTTCAACTACCTTCTACAGTTCATCCTACGATAGCCAATCACATTTCGCAATTGCTTGATCAATGTGAGACCTGAAAGCTTCTGTAACCAAGAAAGCATCTGGGTGTCTTGCAGTTTTGTCTGCTGGTTATTGCTATGCCCGATCGGGCATACGGTAAGAAAACTTCTTACTGGGAAACAGCACTTTGCAATAGCTGACGATAAAGTAGTGCAACAGGTTTATTAGTCACGAATCTTCGGGCAGTCATTATATCTTTGATATGAGGCACAGGTCACTCATGCTAATGGAGTCTCAAATAGACTACAGAGCTAGTATAAGTTCTTTGCCATGACTTCGCTCTATCGAGTATTTAACAATCGTAGCAGGATTGCACCCGTCTCCACGTGGTCTAAAGATTTTTATTCGGCAACTAATATTGTTGAAACAGAAGAGAAACTCGCCGGTAAACACTGTCCTGTGCTATTCATTCAGGAAACTTTGTCTCGGCGTCATTGTAATTATTTGTTTTGGCGGTTTTTCATCAATGGCAGGTTAGCAACGGCGGCAGACATGACTACAAGTTGAATTCGACCAGTCGTCTAAAACTTATTCTTGTTGGTACTAAAGCATTAAATGCTCTCTACACAGAGTACAGCTTTCCTGTACAGAGAATACCAACTATTGATTACTTAAATATTTTCTTCCCTTTTATTTTTGACAAACTTGTATTTGAGATCATTCACGTAAACCATTCGTCTGCGCATTCCTTGCAGTTTGCATAATTATGCGATCTGCAAGGAGCAAATTTTCGTGGTGTTGCATTCAGTACTTTATTTTTATGTCTTTTGTTTTTAAATATCTTATTTCTGAATTCTTAAATCAGATAAAAGATATTCAATTAAGCATGCAGAATTACTACTTAATTAAATCTCCAAAATCAAAACTAAAACAGTTCACTACCACCAAAAACTGAAAGCAAAAATATAAAATTATTAAAATGTAATCCCTTGTTTTGAGATAATTGCACTTTCTGAAATATTAAGTAATAGTCTTTATAGATGTAAAAAATACCTTGCTAAGTTTGAAACCAAGAAACGCTACTATTTACTTTAAAAATTTATGTTTTTCAATCTAAAATAAGGAATACGCCTTATTAATTAACCGCTAAGAAAGCGTTCTTTATAAGGAAAATAAAATCTTCGAATCTCTTTTTATTGTACTGTATTTTGAAATACGAGCGAATTTAAATTAATTTCTGATCTTGTAGTTCAATTTATTAATTTACGAAAGAATACCGTTCATTAGGTATTCATAACTTGAAATATCTTAAACTCTCGGATAATACTCCAGCCCTGATTTCAATCGATAGACAACAATGGTCGACACTTAAAAAAGACTAACAAAAAATAATAGGGCAATTAAATAGCTTATCAGGTATTTTGAAATTGTCGTAAGAAAGCAGTAAGTCGCAATATTTTTAACAATCCATTAAGAGATAAGATAACACGTAAAATTTTTCAGAACTTCCTCTTCAAATTATTTATAGAAAACGCAAAGATGCAACGTCTCTTAAAGAACGTTATTATATTTAATTTTTTCATCAGACAAATATTCTATGTACTAAACAAATTAAAGCGTTACATTTCCAGTTTTTGCTACACGACAACTAGTTAATGTTTTCCCATTATCTAAAAGATTCATTTGCCTTATTTAAAGCATTTATTTATTGATTTATTTTAAGAAAATTACCTATAATATATTTTTCCTACTTTTGCTTTTTGCTACATTGTCATTACATACTTCCGCAGTTAACTGGTAGTTTTATTAATAAAGCATCTATTACACTTTTACTTCATTTTCTTTCATTGCCGCTATGAGATTTGAAGAAAATAAAGTCATTACAAAACAAATAAATCTCTATCATTGCTAGTTATCTTTTCTAAAAAGGACGCCCTCCACAGAAGCTCAAAAGCGTCTCTAATTTTAGGGAAAAGTCTTAGAAAGAATTCATTATATTGTTTCGTACTTTCGATGGTGGTTTTCAGTTTAACATTTTATTCAGTTACAACCCTTGAGAAAACACAGACTACGCTAGTGCGTCAAAGTTTATTCTAGTCTTCCTTTGCTAATTTTGAACTTTCAAAACCTTTGGAAAAATGTACATGAAAATCTATTCTTCTAAGATTATATAATGTTAAACCATTAGCTGTTAAAACGCTGTAGATAAATTGACAAAATATAGAGGTTACAACGACATATGGCGATGGATCTTTGTTTCATGATTTTCCTGAACTCCAAAATTGTATTTCCGGTGACCCCAGATGATCAATCTCGAAAACAAAATATAAAACAATAAGCGAACACATATGAGTAGAATTTTAACTTGCCTGCTTTTATTCATACATGAATTTTATTTGCTGGTATTTTACTTACTAACTTTGATTGACAATATATTTTGCCTTCAGTTGGTGTTTATTCACAATTATACAACAGTTACAGTTACAAGATATACTGTATTCCATTTGCTAATATGTATTAAGTTAAATTTGGCTAAAACACGAGGAAGGAATTTTTCTTAGCCGTATTTTACCATAATGTTTGAATTATGCAGCCAGAATTTAGCGACGTTCTGAAAATAATCTTATTGTAGAAAAATATTTCATCCTGTAGGTTCAGGTTGTGCAAATTGCATACGTTTCATGTGATAACAATATGCTGATAATGGTAATTAAATGTGTAATGCAGATGAGACAGATGCAAAGGGGAATAACAGCAACATTTTACAACAACCAAAATATACAATTTGAATAATTGTACCAGTTTGAAACTTTAATTAACTTGGGTGCCAAATGCAAATCAATTATAGTGGTATTTATTTTCCATTGTAAACATATATAAGCGATTAATAATAAGTTATCACTAACTAATAAAAGGTAAAAATTTAAAACCTTTAAATTTTAAAGTAATTCAAACAGCAGATTCCAAATTAATTATTATTAAAAATTATTTGCATTTAAAGATTATTATAAACTGTATTAATATGTAAGCAATCCATAAAAATTTGGAAACAATTCTCAATTGTAAACAAAGTATTACAGACAAATTATCCGAATATTGGTTATTTATACAATCTTCGATCAATTACAACCCTGATTCAACACATTAAATAATCGTCAAGTAACCTTGTAAAGAAGATTCTAAAGTTCTTAAGTATTTAATCAATGCAGATTAATCTACCAAACTGTCCGAAATATTTTTTTCAGTATTTCTTCTTGCTCTTATACGTTTACATTTCCCTCCCCTTTTTTTAATGTTCTGCAATAGGTATCTTTTATTTTCCCTGCTTTTTATTTTGGTATATTCTTTTGATTTCCTTTCTTGCTTTTACACCAAATGCTTCAATCACTATTGGGTCCCAGGACGTTCGTGAAAATCACAAAATAAGTTTAAATTATAAGAAGGTACTCAACAAAAGACAAGCTACTCAACAAAAGGAGTCCATAGGATTACGTAGATTGTGAGTTATTGTCTTACTGACTTATACTGGATTGATAAACTCTATCATGAACATTTGTTGTGTCATATAGGAACTCGGGTAACACGTTTCAGTAGTGCTGGTCGGCAAATACAGGACACATATAACTTAGGAACCAAAGGAAATGAAACTCTTCAAGAACTGCACACATAGGCATTGGAACTACTAGGATGTGGGCATCGATCCGTCTCGTCATCCTCACCTACACATCTCTGACTCATGCGTCTCTGACTTGTGCCGCTCGTACTGGCACTTCATCCTTTTGGCTTGTAAGCATTGGCCATCTTGACGTCATTTACAGTACCGCGGAAAGTGGGAACATGAAACTGTAATTGTTTCAGGCAAATATAGGGAAAAATTGGGAGAATACTTTTCTCTAATATTCAGATTCTTTAGCTAAAATTAATAAAGATATTAAAAAAATCTGAAGGGTTTCAGATTTTAAATTACGTCCAAAGGGGTGTTTTTTAAAGTTTTGTGTGTTACCTTTGTTTATTAAATATCATGTTCTTTGCACTTAAACCATAAAATTCACTTCAATAGCAATATCGCAAAATAATTTTTAAATGAGCATATCTTTAGAATTTCCGATACACAGTTCCGCGCGCTGGAGACAAAAAGGTTTTTACCCCCGTACAGTATTGCCGTTCTCGCTTTTAAATCGTTGAGTTTGTTACTCAAAAATTCTTTAAAGTTTTACAAAATATGAAATCGATAATAAAACAAATTCCAAATTTCAAATTTGGTCTTCCACATGCCCATATTCGTAGGAGGATTACGTCATTCAAAATTCGATGGCTCTGTGTTCCTTTGTTTTATCACAATGCAAGAAATAGATATACATTTATGCAGATTTTTCATTATTTAATTTCTTTAAATATAATGCAGGACTCTAACATTTGGTGACGGCAGTTTGAAAAGTGATTCGCAGTTTATAATGTTTCAACACAAAATCGCAAAACGAAAACAATATTCCTTCAGGGACAAAGCCCCTTTGGACTAATAGTGATTAAATAGAAACGAAAATACTAAAAAATCAATTATAATTTTTGCAAAATATTTGTAATAACAGTAAGAAAATTTGGCGTTAATTTTTCTTTTAATCAGCGTATGATACTTATCCTGATAATATAAAACCGCGGTTAATTGTGTAAGCTCTCGATTAGTTATTAACCAGTTATTTAATGTTAAACTGCTTTCCTGTCCTCCTCTTTTCCATTTGCTTGACACAATATAAATTTCTAAAGGAGCTAGTATTTAAAGGAAGGTTTTATAGGATGAAATCAGAGCGTGTTCTGCCTGCTGAAAGCAACGTTACTAATTGCATTCTCTTGAGAGCTGTATGTGTTATTCTCGCCATTACGCTTGTCACGCCTACTTTAGGTCAGAGCTAACTTGCGCGTTACTTTATTTGTGTAGCCGTTAGGCTAACTTTACTTACCTTCACTAAGTTAAGTCAACTTCAATACTTTTGATTTAAGCCATAAATTCTGGTTTTTGTGAACACGAGTGGTGCCTTCTATTAACTTTTATTCAATTCAAATAAAAGGGTCCTTAACAACATTTTATCTGTCTCTATGGTACTTTACAAGACGTACTGATAATTCACTTCTAAGTCTTAAAGACGTTTCGTACATTTTATGTTGCCCCAAGAATACGAGACATAATAATAGAAAACCCAGTTGTTAAGATTTTGCTGTATTAACATACATGGTTCATTTCATACTAATATTCTCACAATTCTCTAAAACGAAACTAGAATAATTAGTTTATTCTATGTTTATGTAAGACAACTTTGCCTATTCGTTAATGATTTAGAGAGAAATGTTGATTAGTTTGCTTGCGCATTACCTTATTCCGAAAGTTTACATTTCGTTACATTATTACTGTTTTAAACAGGAAACTTTCACGCAAAACTCGTAAATAAATCAAACAAGATAAATATGTTGCCTATTCATTAACTTGCTTCAAATTTAATTCCTTGCAAATTAATTTTAATTAGACGGAAGCATTCAATTATTCGGCTTTGCATTCTTTTAAACCTTTCAAATAAAAATCTGAATTTGTTTCATATTTCATCACGCATCTGAGGATTTAAAAGATTTGTGTTCTTCCGTTTCAGAGTACAAGCAACGGAATGCTAAATTAATTAGAATCTGTCTATTGGCAGATACTTTTTCAACGGGCAAGTTATAAAATCCTGCATTTCATTGTTATGAAGGCATTGTTAATGAGGTATCCTTGACTGTGAAATTCAAGCAGCCTACAAATAAATATCTCTGTCATAATTTAGAAAGAAATGGTTTCTGATAAATAAAAATCTTTATTCGTTCAATCAGATCTAAAATATTCCATTAACAATGCATGTTTTTAAAAATATTTTTGGAGATATTTTTTACATCCTCGTAAGTATTATTCACACTGCATATTAAATAACTGGACTGTTAAAATGCATACTGCATGTAAGATCAATACAGAATATTTTATTCAGAGTAGTTGGTTCTTAATATTTTTATAGTTCTTAATATTTTATATTTTTTATAGTTTTAGCAGCGTAATTTACAAATTACTGCTGCTGTTGTCTGCTGTTATAGAAGTGCTAATGGATACTTAATTATTAAAACTAGCTTAAAATATTTAATTAGAAACTGTCCCATTCTCTAACAGGGTTCGCCTTATGAAAATTTATATGAGTTATTTTTCAGATCTCGCAGAACTTACGTAATAAATATATTACATTTCATTTCTGAGCAATGAACTTCACATAGAATAATCCAAAATTCAGTTTTAATGTCACTTTAAATGTATTTTAATACCTGAAAGAAAATTTAAAATTTTCTATCTGTGCGCGCTGTTTTCCGCAAGAAAAATAAATAAAAAAAAAAAAAAAACTGAAAGGTTACAGATTTTAACTGTCCCTCAAAAGGATTTGTTAAGGTTTTTTATGCTCTCGCTGAGCTCGCAGTCTACTAGTCTGCTGCTATACTCACTCCTAGTAACCCATTTTTTTAATCTTTTTAGCTTTAATATTAAACATAATTTTCTTCGCACTTGCACCATATACAATTCAATAGAAAAATTACTAACAGTTTTAAAACCAACATAGCAACATATGTTTAGAATTAAAGATGCAGTGTTAAGTGTTGGCACAAAGTTTTCTATTTTATCCAGTCTTTTTTCAGTTCATCATATCAGTGTTCAGTTTTTTACTAAGATGGCTTTACAAAACTATTGCCTTTCTATTATTAACGTTTGTGTGTTTACTTGATTTATTAAATATCCCGTTGTTGTCGCTTACGCCACATAAAATTCGATTCAGCAGCAAAATCACAAAATATTTAAAAACTACATATCTTTAGAGTTTCCGTTTGTTAATCAAAAATTCATTAAAATTTTAAAAAATATAAAATAGATTATAAAAGAAATTCAAAATTCAAATTTCGGGCTTCTATGGTCCCTATAATCTTCCAAGTCCCTATGTTCGGGTGAAGAACTACGTTATTTAAAATTTGATAGCACTAGGTACCGTTGTTTTCCACAATCTGAGAAACATGCGTACAATCAAGCATTAAAATGATTCTTCATAATTTCATTTCTTTAAATATAATACGGGGCTCTAATATTTGCTGGCAACAATTTGAAAAGTGATACATCTTTCATAGTGATTCAATGCAAAATGCCGTTTGAAAACTAATATCCCATTCGGGACTAACGTCCTTTTCGGGCTAATGTTAAACAAATAACTCTTTCTTTCACAATACATGCCTTGGCTCCTTTTCCTGTTTAAGCGATACTGGCTTAGTTTTATCAGTTGAGAATAGTTGTTATTAATATTAAAAACGAAAGGGGAAGATAAGTCTGATTTCCTATTTGCTCATTTTGTTTTGCTTCGGTATCGTGCGATTTTCGAATAAATATTTCTCATCATGAAACTTGTTATTTCATGTATCTATGTTTTAATTTTATTGGTACCACGCCAAAATCAAATATCTGCAAAATTATTTGTTTGGAGAAAACTGTCAAATCGCAGTATGATACCAAAATAAGGTTTTTTTAAGGTATGTTTCAGGGAATAAATATTGCTTTCGCCCTAACAGAGAGAATTATGTTTAGAAAGAGTAATCTTAAAAATTTTATTTCCTGCTGTTTCTTCTTTAGTTAGGTACAACATCACGAGTTTTGTATATAGTATAAATATTTGTCATTGTAAAAATATTCAATAGCTGATTATAATTTTTTGTCAACGTGCAAACTACCAAATCTGTTAAAACATTTGTTATGTAAAAAAATTTAAATATTTTTGCTGTACATGGTTTTTCAATACGATTGTTTTAAGTTCATAAAATGTAGTACTCTGAATATTATTTATATGATAAGCCCATAAATAATAGTTAGTTCTTTTACATTTTCTTTTTAGTGAGATAGAAAATGTCTAAAAACAGCTTATAAAATGCATTTGGATTAGTCAAATATTATAAGTAATAATTTTTACAGAAATTTATTTGAAGAGTTGCTGAAATAATGCAAAAAAAGACATAAAATTACTTACATTACTACAAACAAAATTTTCCTTTGACGTTCATTTCAATTATTTAATTACATAAAGTAGTTAATTAATATTTGCATTAGCTGTTTTTCAGAATTAAATAATCCAAAAATTAACTTTTTCGTATAAGGTAAAAGCACAGGTAGGCCGCTCAACCATATTGTGAAAAAAAAAATAATTCTGTGGGTAGATAAGAAGATAAAAGGGAACAGAGCTATATGCAATATGTCATTTGATAATCGCCTTAGTTCATGTTCACTAACCAAAGAAAATAATTTTCCCATTTTTGACCAACAGCCACCGGAGAGCAGTATCTACCCTTTCTTTCTGCAAACATTCACGTGATAGTATTTTTGAATTTAGGGATTTCCCTTGCTCCATGTAGATATGATCTCATAAGTATCTAAATCTTAATCATTTTCGAACTGAAGTCCAAAATCTTCGTAGCCGCTTCTACTAATTTTCTTACCTTGCTCGGCGGGTAGATGAACAACTTCCATTTAACAGAAGGTGAATAATAATAAATTAATAACAATAGGTGAATAACTTCCATTTATTTTTTTAATTTGTTCCTGACATTTTTCAATTTACGGTACGGTTAACTGAATATCTGTGAATTTGCTAAAAGTTTATTTAGGCGGACGATCATTACTACTATTAGTTACACTAATGTAATGAATCTGATATAATAACATAAAGATTGCGCTTGCTATGCTCCACAGATTTTGCTCTTTCGTTTGGGTGATACGCAAGTGACCGCAAATGAGACACAAATGATGTTTACGATACAACAATCTGCTTATCTTAGTTTTTCTTATTTGATTGCTGACAGGGCGATTAGGGTCTGACAAATCTGAGAACTCATGCTTCTTGTCGTAAGTTAACTACCGATTTTTTGTTAGATATATCAAGCAAAAACATTTTCTAGTCTGTACTTGAAATAGAAAAGGATGAGAAGCATTTTGTTACTCAAGTTTGAGCATCAAGCATTTTAAATGTTTTGTTACTGATTTGCTCAGGCGGTTTTTTTTTTATTATGAGGGTTGGAACTTTAATAGTGGCAACTATTTATTTACAAGGAATACAAAAGTGATTCATGTCACCATGTTTTACAGTCCTTCAATATAGTCGCCAGCATTGTGTACAACCCGTTTCCAACGATGTGGAAGTTGCAGAATACCTATAGCAGCGCCTGTTTTGTTGATAGTTTGAATGGACCGGTCTACTGCCGCAAGAATCTCAGGAACAGTTTGGAAGCGAGTGCCACGAAGTGGTTCCTTCATCTTAGGAATTTAGTCACAAGGGCTTAGATCTGGGGAGTATGGTGGATGGTAAAGCTTCCCAGCCCCATCGCTTGAACAAATCAGTCACAGCTTGCGCTGCATGCGGCCGAGCATTGTCATGCAAAATGAGAGGAGCGCTCTGCAGAAAGTGTCGCCGTTTTTTCTCAAAGCTGGTCGGAGATTGTTCTCCAAAAATGAGCAGTAATACTGCGCAGTGACGGTCTGCTGTGGGGAAACGGTATGCGTTAGGATGACACCATCACAGTCGTACACGAGAATCACCATAACTTTCACATTGCTGGGGTTCTGACGAAATTTAGAACGTCGTGGTGACCTGTGATGACGCCATTCGTTTGATTGGCGTTTCAGTTCTGGCTGGTACGATCGGGCCCAAGTCTCATCCAGCGTAATGATACGGCGTAAAAAAGCATCTCTTTCGCGCTCATAGCGCTCCAGGTGGGTTCGGGCAGCATCGTATCGTAGCCATTTCTGCATTTCCGTCAATTGATGTGGAACCCATCGTGAAGCAATTTTTTTCATGGACAGGCGTTCCTTCAGAATGTGCAGCACAGTCGTATGCGCTAATCCTTTTTGTCCGGCCAGCTGACGAATCGTTTGGCGGCAATCACTGTTCATTAGTGCAGCAACAGCTTGCACGTCTGCATCGCTGACACTCGGACGACCTGGCCGCAGCATGTCTGCCACGTTTTGGCGTCCTTCATTGAATGCTTTCACCCGTCTTGCTACGGTTCTGTAAGGCAATGCAAATTCCCCGCAAGCCTCTTGAAGCCCTTGATGACACTGTCGTGCTGTACGACCTCTGGCACATTCAATTTTTATCCAACATCGTTGTTCTTGTTTTGAAAACATCCTGACAACACTTCCTTTAGACCGCGACCTAATACAAGGATTCGTTCTTCGCGTCACTCCGCATGCGCGTGACGTAGGCAGGACGAGTCTTTTTACTGAGAGGTAAGGTAGGTAACTAGTTTACGTGTGGTATACTCGATATTCTTTGGTTTTGTTGCGTAACGTTGTTTCAGCTGTGTTGCCACTATTAAAGTTCCAACCCTCGTATTATTATTATTTTGAATAAGCTGATTTCCATTCATTCAATATGTCGTCAAATGGGAAAACTGAACTAGTTAGCAAGCACTATTGTTGAGTGCTGACCTCTTAGAATCATTCCATTTATTGATAAGTGTGAACTAAGCTTATTTGCGGATTTTAAGAACGTCAGGTAAAGAAGTCCTATTCCATATTACTTTGAAAACTAGGTAAATTTAAGACTTTCTGCTATCAATATATTCTGTTGAGAGTACGTGCACTATATGCCAAATCAAAAATACTAGTCATAAAAGCTTTGCCATGATATGGTCAGCAACAATGGCAAATAATCTCATGATCACCTTCTTTTTTTTTTTATTTTCTTGTTGGTAAGTAATTTCTTGTTTCATTTTCTTGTGTATATTTAGGTTCGAAACTTTCACAACAGTTTTTTCATGCTATACGTCAGAACGTGAGACAATCTTAAGTTGCAGAATCATTAGATTTTTGTGTACACAGATATCCTAAAAATTAATTGCGCCTGAGAGCCTCCCAACTCCTAACTGGAAGAACTGACCGCTACATCATAAGGACATGCGGCAGTGACCCCTTTAATTTCATACGTTTTCTTCCATACGTTCCTTTAATTTCATACGCTTGTGAGAAGAACGCTAGATCGAACTCATCAAATCAAGGTCACAATAAAAATATTATCAGCCATATTTCAATTTGGGCGTCACTATAATTAAGTTTATATCATTAAATCATCTTGGAAGGACTGAGGGGATGAGCTGAAATATTGAAAAATGAACGGCACTTTTGCCACGAATCAAATTGAGGCTTGTTAATTTGATGTGCTTCCCATTAAACCGCAAGGATAGCTAATTGGCATGCTTTTTAATTCAGTAAAAATTGACATGTTAACAATAATTTTCTTTCTTATTTTACTGTTTGTTCATGGGAACAAACGCATTCAAATTTATGAACAAGATGTGAAATATTAGCAAATACATTTCACTATCTCACTGCTTTGTAAGTAGGTAATCATTTTAAAAGTATTTTTTGAAGGGAAAAAGGCTATTATGATTTTTTAAGATTTAAAAGTATTCCTTCTTTTACTGACAAATTACAAATATTTCCGACCACCCCCCCCCAAAAAAAAAAAAACTTTCAATCGAACAGCGCTATCAAACGAAGTGAAAGAAAGAGACTACCTAGAATTACAAACTCTTATTTTTCGGGAAAGGGGAAGTACAGCTAGGAGTTTAAATATAATAATAACAATAAAACTTTCCTAATTCAAATAAAAACATCTAGTAAAAGCTGTTTTTAATGAAGACAGAAAAAGGAGGAGGAAAAGCATCTTTCCCAAAGGGATGATTAAAGCTTCAAACGAGAAGTTCGACGATTGCTTTTTTCATGGGCGCTACAGAATGACTAATTATTTTGAGTTTAGCTTTTTCCCCACAAAATCAGGTATAACTGCACGTTGTTGCAATTTTCTTATACCTCACTTGACACTTGAAAATTATTCCGATGTAAATTTCAATACGCTTAGCAATTATAATGGAATAAAATAAAAAATCAATACAAAATAGAAAATTTTTAAAATACGCGATATGCTTTTCTAATAAGAGTAATTATATGAAATTTTGACTTCTTTTTCAGACGTTAACAAACTGTGGTTACCTCCCTTTTTTTTTTTTTTTTTTTTTGCTTTTCAAGTACTTTAATTTACTAATGAAAAGAAAGAAAAACAGAAGAAAGATGTTTATCCTATAGAACAGATATTATTTCATTATGATAATCAATTGATTTTAAGGTCAACAATCGAAAAAGCTATTTAGTAAATAAGAAATAAATGCAAATAATTGAGAAATTCTATTTAAAATATCTATTTAATCTGGCGCACGATTTGGCTTTCTAGCAATAAAGCATATTACTACCTGGTTTCTAATCCTCTCTATAACAACAGATCATTTTCAAGAGATTTCAGCTAAAAATATTTAATATATGGTATTCATTTCAGAGATCCTAGCGTCACATTTTGAAAGAAGACTTTTCAGTTGCCTGTGGAATACCATGCATCATGCACATTTCAGTGAAAAGTTAAATATATTGAATTTCAAAATAATGTATTAAGATTTGTAAAAATAACAGAGTAACTATTGAAATTGTTAAATTTATTTGCTTGAAGACCTGACCATATCAATCACGCATAAAGGTTTCACTATACTTATTAAAGATTAATTTAAGCGAGCAAAGTTAACGCTCAAAATACCTTGACGAATGCCGTCGCCTTAATTATCGCACAATGCAGGAGAATCTTGCACTTTGAGATGGTAAAGGGACAGATGCTTCACTGTCCATATATCCTTGGTATAACTCTGAAAACTATTTTTTGTCATTTGTGAGCTGATTCTTATGATGGGTATTTTTCCCTCCAGATGTCGCTACTTGCTTTTAATGAATACCAATCGTACTCGAGTAGATAATATGTACAAAACGTCCATGTGCTTACCGTCCAAAAGAAACGCTGCACATCAAACGATAAGTTGAATATAATTTTACAATTTATTTTTGCAGATTAGTTTGTGAAATGAAACATTTTGAGTTATAAAGGTTTTTGCAAGTTTTTTAATTTTTCGAAGACAGAGGCATACTATCAACGGAAAACAATAAGCATAAATGAGGAATAGTAACACTCGCTAATGATGCACCTCTAGTCACCTCATTAATGAAGACAGAAATGTATCTTCTTAGATCCACGTCAGCAATGGCCAAGTAGCTAAAGCCACAAAAGATTTCTGTTTCAGTAGCATCTTGCTTTAGCAAATGTTTAGCACTTAGTTTGCGTCCAATATACACTGTTGACAATGTATGATACTATGTCTTTAGTGAGTAATTATTTCACAAGAAGCTGTATTTAATTATATAACCCTTTATTATATACAAAACAAATCACCACGTATACTCCTACTACCAGTATTTCGTTCTTGGTTTACAATAACTTCGCGCGCAACGCCATGTTTGGCGCTGCACCAGCTTTAAGTTCGATTATGATTGAGTTCTCGATATACCACATCTGAAGAGACTGGCGACTAAAACATGTGCTCCTAAACTTACTGATGAAACTTTGTCCTGTTTCTATTGCACTCTCTGGAAGTCAAGTCTTAATTATCATAACTTAGTCATTTTTTGTACTTATTTAGTGCGATAATTATGAATCGTAACTTTTTGCGTTTGATATGTTCGAAGTCCTGTCCATTCATTCATGTTATTAAGTGCGATCCTTTGAAATTGAAGGAATTAGTTCCTACATTAGGAGCTGTTCGCAAATTTACATAGGATGATTACGACAAAGTTTTTTCAAAACAAAACCTTCTTTATTCACATGAACGCACTGGATATGGTAAAAGTTGTAGTTTCAATATGAAAAATATTTTATGAATTTATATTTTACAAAAGCAGAACTACTGAAACATTTTGACAAATTTCATGATATATATAACTGAAGATTTGCAATTCCCTTCTTTTCAGTTTCTGAATGAAATTTTGAATTTGTGGTTTAGAAGTATGGAAATTGTATGATATGTATAATCGAAAATATGAAATGAAATATTAAACAAAGCTAAATTTAAAAATAAGATTAAATCAATTTATTATGGCTAAAGCACTATAAAGTTATCTACCGAAGATGAGGGATATCATGATGGAAAGTATGAATTAAGAAAAATTTGAAAACAGAAATTTTTATGAAAACAGTAAATATGGAATGAAATATCAGACCAAATTACATAATAAAATAAATGGGAAATGAAATTAATTGATTATTAGACCTCGCAGAAATCTACAACTTGAATTTAAAGCAACTGAACATAAATTTTAGGGAAAAGAGAATAACGTATATTTTCGCATATGCTTAAGGTTTATGCTTAAGTACTGAGTAGATAATCTCCCACTTGTACTTCAGAAATCTGAATAACAAAATAGTAATTCTTAAAATTCAAAAAATGCTAAATATTACCTTTTTGCCTATGAATACTATTTAAACTTTTATTTTTTTGCATACTGAAAGAAATTTCTGTTAAATTTCTCGTAGTCAACATTCTCAGCACATCCCTACGTAGTTAACTATGCATGGTTGAAGTTTGTATTTGCGCCAAGCGACAAAGGTTGCCATGCTTTAATTTGGGTGAAATGTCTACTGAGCATGCGTGAAGCATTAGTCATTTGCCTAAAGCGAGACGCTACTTTCTGTTCTATTTCTGCGAGTTCAAAGTGCTGGTTGCAAGAACTCTTCCTTGCGTTCAGTGTAAATGTTGGACATTTTGCCCCACAACTCCCGTCCCAAGGAAAGTACTCCTCATCCGAGTGCTCTTTATAGTAATTAGATAGTCAAATCCATTCCAATCCAAAACTCGTTGAAAAAGAAAAAATTGTTGAAAAGCAGTGCTTTAAGTTATTTAAAATTCATGATATCAGTGCTCAAAAATAGTTGGTGCTTGTGAATTCCTGAACAGCTATATTCTATCTTTAAATTCGACGTGAAAACTTGAATTACTTCCAAATTTTGATTCAAACTCCAAACCTTGAACATCTTGTTTGATAACATAACTCTTGAATTCAAACACTAAATAAATCCTAATGCAAAGTTGAAAGCTTAAAACGTAAGTTGAATCTTTCAAATGAAATAAAAAAAGAGTTTAAGCTATGAATGTGATTACGTACGCTTTTACTTAAAGATAACGTTGAAAAAAAAAATACAGTTCTTTTTTCTTCTTTAGCGATTCATGAGCCTTTACACCCATCAAATCTTAACAGATTACTACCCATGTTGAAAGCTTATAAAATACAGTAAACTCAATTGTTACTTCTCCGTTGTAAAGGTTCAATTCTAAATAGATTACTTTATATGATGGATATTGACCCAGAAATGTTTTATTTATGTCGAAGATTCAGGTTTGTTACATTCAAATAAGAGGAAAACATTTAAATGCTGTTCCATCCAAAATAACACAAATATTTACTCTGAAAAAAACCTTAATTACTGTAATTTTAAGCACATGTTTGAAAAGCCCTTTATTACTATAATTTTAAAAACATGTTTGAAAAACAGTTATTCAAACAAAAAAAACTGTAGTAGTAAATTCAATATATTTCTCTTTAGCCTATTCATATTAAAATAAGACAGTAGTTTCAAAATGCCGAGGTTAGGTAAGAGTAAAATAGCTTTTGATAGGCCATTAATTATGCTATTAATTATCAAGCTGCGTGCAGAATTTGTATTGAGTCCATTTTACTGTACCAAAACAAATTATAACCGCACCATGGAATTAGCTTATCATTGCTTAAAAGTCTCTTGAAATTAAAAAAAAAATTTTTTTAAGATTAAAGTTTATTTTACTTTTTTATTTAAGGTAAATATTAAATATTTTTCCTTGCAGTTAATTCTTTCTATCCCATTTCTTAAACTATACATTAATATTTACATGCTTTTAAAATAACAACTTATAATAATTTGTAATTTAGCATGAAATGTTTATGTTTATAAATGAAATTTCATATTTCCTGGGAAACATTTTATGAAATATACCTAATGGATAGTTAAAAAATGATCATATTTAATACACTGTAAAATAACTGAGATGGATTTTAGATTATTCGATCTAAATATGGGACAAACTCATTTCTTTATCTTCCTTATTTTCACTCTACTAATTTAGAATTAAATCTAAAAAAAATATAACTTTATTAAATGACGTATAAATAATAGAATGAAGAAAACACATTCACAAGCTGAGAAAGCAATATTTATATGCTCTAATGGAAAGTAGTGAGACAGAAACCATATGTAAACAATAAATGCCATATTTATCCTCTCATAAGACTCATAAGTCTTATGAGAGGATAAGACTGATTTGATTACTGTTTAATAACAGAGTATAGAATAATTATCTAGGCTAATATTTCACCAGCAGAAACCCTTTGTTTTATCAAACAATTTTATGAAATACTATTTGACTTCCATTTACCTGAGATAATGTAAATAAATGTTGTTTTGGAAAATTGAAAATTGGGATGAAATAGAAGGCACAGTCCTTTCGAATTAAAACTTAAGGATATAAAACATTTCAGCCATTTAAATGACGGAGCATCACCTGTTATTACATCACTCAAATATCTTTTGAGCCTCTTTTCACATCTCTTTAAAGCTTCTTTTAATACCTTGTTACTATTTAATCAGCCTAATAAATTCAGTTCAATAGAAAAGCGAAGAAAAACACTCATTCATATTTATTAAATATACAATGATCATATAAAATTTGGTAATATAACATTGAAATTAAACGAAGTAGTTATAATATAAGGCTTTTTTATCAAATACAATAATACCATAAGTTTTAAAAAAGTTGTATAATGAATATTTTGTAAATTTATTGTATGTATAATGTATTTTATTATAATGTATTTTATTTATTATAATGTATTTTAAATTGTTAATTAATGTTATGTTAATCATAAAATAAAACAAGCATTTAAATTATTCAAAAATGAGTATAACGCTTTTAAATCTCTCAATGCTTTACATAATGTAGTTATTTCAAAAATAAATAAACACTTTATATCACGATATAAGTATTCAAGGAACTAACTATTTGCTGTCTATATTGAAAAGGAATTTCAGGTCTCATCCATCACAGAATAGAAAAACTTACCAAGTTGCAAAAATGACAAATGGGTGGTAACGTAAAGTGGAAAAAAAACGAGAGAAAAAAATTGAGAAAGTTTTTTTTCTGGAAGCATTTCTAATATCGAGTATTATGTTAATTTCAGTATGTATAGCTTGTTTAAGACTAAAATTATTAAATGCTAGTAAAAGTTACGAATAAGTATTATACTTTTACGAATGTTGTGTATAAGTAATTTTATATAATGAAACAAGAAACGCCTCAAGAATGTGAAGCTTATAAATAAAGTCACTGGGGCAAGTCTATTGAGGTAAATGGGGCGAACATTCAGCTGACAATGTTTTTGGCGACTAAGTTTGGTCAACAAATTTGGCGAGAAATGCCAAAGTAGCCATACTTGGCGAAAATTTGGGACCATTTGGGTCCGATCGCTATATAACTGTTGCATATCGATATTCATTGTTATCGGTTTTAGAATTCAGTTTTTATTTTGTATGTATCCATGATAACGAGACATTCTATACTCTAGAGAAAATGTTTTGTGAGTACCTTGTGTAAGGCTTCTAAGTTAGTAAAAGTTTCCTAGTACGAAATAAAATATTTAGTTTACGACTATGTGTTCCTTTTCTTGAGGAGTTACAACAATAACTGTAATTGATCTGATCACCATATGTGACTGTATCCGACCATATATACGTAACTGTAACTGCATATGCCTCCTAGTAATTTCGAGAAATCGAAGGTATTGGGTAATTCTCGGTGGACGGGAGAAAACTATACAGATTGGAGAGAGCATCAGCTCTCAGAGTTTTAATTCAGAGTTTAGTTCAGAAATCTAAGAGATAACTGTGCCAGCATCGAATTTAAACCTTTCTTTTATATTGTCTTCTCTTTAACGTTCTTGGTAGTTTGAAGAGGAAACTACTAACTGTGTTCTGTCATACTGAGAAGAGTACTTTTGTGAAAAATTAAGAACTGTAAAGGAATTCTTCTGAGAAAATAAACTTCATGGAGCTTGTGTGCATTATATCCATTCCGAATCTGTATGCATGTAACAATACATATAAACACAATTACATAATTCACAAAAAAGTTTCCAATGTTTGAGTTGTATCTTCATAAAAAAATCCATATTATTTATCGCTTTTAGTTTTCGTAGGTCTTCCGCTATCCGCTTCATCACTAATGCCAATTTAGCCAATTTTAAACTTTTAAGCTCTTCTCCTAAACGTCGACGGCTGCTATGTTTTCTCCATAGGTTTCATGTAATCCATTTTATTTCGCAATAATTCTTTTTTTCTAAGGGGAGGGGTTGACAAGGTAAGTAGCACAAAGTTGCGTAAATGTATTCTATCTGGAACGTTTTATTGACGTTAGAAACATCAAAAAAAGCATTTCTTAATATTTCTTAACGTGCTATTTGAATCATTTTAACATGTCAAAATTACTGTGATGCACACTTCTCTGATATTGTTCTGAAAAACATTAAATTAGTCGTAGACTCATTTTTATGAATCAAAAAAAAAAAGCAAGCCTTAAATAAAATAGTTAATTAAGACACAATAACACGCCGAATAAATATTAATTCAGAAGTCAAACAACAAAATTCAGCGTTATATTTACAAAAATTTCGCAGGACTAGTTTCGATGGTTTTACCGAACCACCATCTTCAGCCGCAAAACTGCAAATGAACAAGATAGGAAATAATGACTAGATAAGATACGAAAGCCTGGACAAGAAAGTGGCGCCATCCGTTGGTGAAACCAGAACTAAAACATAATTTCTTTAAAGGCCGAAGGCAAATTTGGATTGGAATTAGGATCGTTAACAAGAACAGAAAGATTTTTATGAATGTGAAATGCCTCTAGAAAATCCAGTTCTCCAATGGAAGAAGTTTTTTGAATAATTTTGGCAGCAGAAAAATTGAAAGTGTGATTTTCGGACCAACCATGTTGAGCAACAGAAGACTTCTGTGTTTCCTATCTTCTAACCTATGCCTCATGTTCCTTGACGCGAAATTTTAAGGCTCTCTTAGTTTGGCCAATGTAAATTAAACCACACTGGCAAGGAATCCTATAAATACCCCAGGAATTCATATCCGAAGTGGGGTCCTTGAGTATGGAACTCGGAATTTTATTGATGGGGGAATAAACAACCCGAAAGTTAAATTTCTGCAAAATATGTGCAACTTTATAGCCAATTGATGGAAAGTAGGGAATGACAACAGAATTTTTTAACTGCTTGATTAATAATGTTGGAATGGAACTTATTTGGAAGTAAATCACATCCAAAATTCACTGCCCTTGAAAAAAAGTCTTGTTCTAGAACGGAGAAGGCAGTTAACCGTCATAAAAACACCCTTATAGTTAAATTCGAAAAACTTCTTTTACAGTCTTCCAGTTCAAGTAGTTCAAAAAATCTTCCCATTGTAAACATCAAACCAATAGTTAATATTTCTAATGTTAGTCTTTCAGAAGAACAAGAATTTTTATATTCTCCTAAAACAAGAGTGTGCCTTTTAGTGTGTTGAGATGAGAATTTTTTAAATGCTTGATTAATAATGTTGGGTGAAGAGCCCCTGTCAATAGCTATTGCTTTTAAATAATTTAGTTCTTCATCAAGGGCTAGTTTGGAGGTGCAAACTTGAAGAGAACGGAAAACATAGCAATAAAATGAAGCTAACTTTTTTTTAGTCGGATGACATGATTTAAAGTGTGGTGGAAGGCAAACCGATGAAGGTTTACGGTAAACCGTAGTACTGAAGTTGGATGTGTTACGTGTGACCAGAATGTCGAGAAACGGAAGAGAATTGCAAGTCTCAAGTTCAAAAGTGAACTGAATAGCAGGATCAATAGAATTCATTGTTGAAAGAACTTTATTTAAATCATCTTTATTGCCTTCAAACAGGGTAAAAGTATCGTCTACGTAGCGGAACCATGCCGGGAAGTTTAAAGTTTCAAACAATTTTGATTCATAATAATGCATGTAGATATCAGCCAGGATGGGACTGAGGGGGCTTCCCATGACTAATCCCTCAGTTTGCTTGTAATATTTATTTTGTAAAACAAAATGTGTTTGTTTCAAACAGAGTTGAGTGAGAGAAATTAGCTCATCAATTTTGATGCAAGAGAAATGAAATTCGCGAAGTCTGGTTTCTAGACATCTTAATGCACCCTCCACTGAAACATTGGTGAATAATGATTTTTTATCAAAAGAAACCATGAGTAAATTACTAGGAGAAATGTTTTTAACTTTTTTTACAAACTCTATTGAATTTTTTATGGTGTAAATGTTATTGTCTAATAGAGTTGAAAATCTAGAAACTAAATATTTAGCTAATGGATAGAGGCAGTACCTAAATTTGATACAATAGGGCGGAAAGGAATATCACTTTTATGAATTTTGGGAAGAGCATATAATCTGGCACAATTCGCAACAGATGGGATAAGCGAATGTTTTAAGTTGCTTGAAATGATTTGCGAAGATTTGATCGCAGTTTTTATTTTTGACAAGTCCGAAAGTGAAGGATCTTTAGGGATCGGATTATATGGTCCTTCGTTTAAGAGTTTACTGACACCATCGATGTAAGTGTTCTTATCCATGACGACTATCTGGCCACCTTTGTCGGCCTTTGAAATGATAATATCCGGGTTAGAATGAATTTCGCGCATTGTAGCTTTTTCTCTCGCAGTTAGATTTGGTTTCAAAGGTTTATTATTGAATTTCACATTATGAGCTATAAGATGCCTAATCATTTCTTTCTGTGAATCTGAAACTTTACTGAACTTGAAAGCTTTTTCGATAGGAGCCAAAATCTTTGGAATCGAGGGTTTACAGGTTTGTGAGAAGTTAAAATTATATTTTAGAATCCTCTCTTGTTCTTCTGAAAGACCAACATTAGAAATATTAACTACTGGTTTGATGTTTACAATGGGAAATTTTTTGAACTACTTGAACCGGAAGACTGTAAAAGAAGTTTTTCGAATTTAACTATAAGGGTGTTTTTATGACGGTTAACTGCCTTCTCCGTTCTAGACCAAGACTTTTGTTCAAGGGCAGTGAATTTTGGATGTGATTTAGTTCCAAATGAGTTCCATTCCAACATTATTAATCAAGCAGTTAAAAAATTCTGTTGTCATTCCCTTCTTTCCATCAATTGGCTATAAAGTTGCACATATTTTGCAGAAATTTAACTTTCGGGTTGTTTATTCCCCCATCAATAAAATTCCGAGTTCCATACTCAAGGACCCCATTTCGGATATGAATTCCTGGGGTATTTATAGGATTCCTTGCCAGTGTGGTTTAATTTACATTGGCCAAACTAAGAGAGCCTTAAAATTTCGCGTCAAGGAACATGAGGCATAGGTTAGAAAAAAGGAAACACAGAAGTCTTCTGTTGCTCAACATTGTTGGTCCGAAAATCACACTTTCAATTTTTCTGCTGCCAAAATTATTCAAAAAACTTCTTTCATTGGAGAAATGGATTTTCTAGAGGCCTTCCACATTCATAAAAATCTTTCTGTTCTAGTTAACGATCCTAATTCCAATCCAAATTTGCCTTCGGCCTTTAAAGAAATTATGTTTTAGTTCTGGTTTCACCAACAGATGGCGCCACGTGTTTATTCTTGTCCAGGCTTTCTTATCTTATTTAATCATTATTTCCTATCTTGTTCATTTGCGGTTTTGCAGCTGAAGATGGTGGTTCGGTAAAACCATCGAAACTAGTCCTGCGAAATTTTTGTAAATATAACGCTGAATTTTGTTGTTTGACTTCTGAATTAGTATTTATTCGGCGTGTTATTGTGTCTTAATTATAGAAGCCCCAAGCAGGTTTCTTTTTTGCTTTCTTTTTTGCACGCCGTGTGGCCGCCATTTTGTAATTGCATGAGTTTCGGTAAGTACTTTTTTGCAATTTTCAAGTTATGTATATGTTTTGTATATTTGGATATTGTGCTTTGCTTGTCTGATTTCATGCATTTTGCTTACAAACGTTTTGTTTTCTATTCATTTCAGTGAGGGATTTTTCTGCTGTTTTGTGTGTGCTTTATAATTGCTTAGTTAATTTAGTTTGATTTTCTGCATTGTTTATCATGCCTTCATCCGTTAATCGTTTCACTAAATTACGCCTGTAACGGCAAAACTTCCCGAATCATCTTGACTTTTTATTTAAATGTAAATGTAAAAAATTGATCCCCAATTTTATTCAAATCAAATCTAATCAAAAACTTTCGAGTCGCGTTTCAAGAATTCTGTTAAATTGCAAGCTTGCCTTACTTCTGTCCGTCATAAGGGATACACGTCAACAATTGTCCAAAATTGAACATGAACTCTATAAGCTTCATTTGAAACTCGCTAAATCACATCCAATATTCACTGCCTTTGAACAAAAGTCTTGGTCTAGAGCGGAGAATGCAGTTAACCGTCATGAAAACACCCTTGCAGTTAAACACGAAAAACTTCTTTTACAGTCTTCCGGTTCAAGTAGTTCAAAAAATTTCCCATTGTAAACATCAAACCAATAGTTAATATTTCTAATGTTAGTCTTTCAGAAGAACAAGAGAGAATTCTAAAATATAATTTTAACTTCTCACAAACCTGTAAACACTCGATTCCAAAGATTTTGGCTCCTATCGAAAAAGTTTTCAAGTTCAGTAAAGTTTCAGATTCACAGAAAGAAATGATTAGGCATCTTATCGCTCATAATGTGAAATTCAATAATAAACCTTTGAAACCAAATCTAACTGCGAGACAAAGAGCTACAATGCGCGAAATTCATTCTAACCCGGATATTATCATTTCAAAGGCCGACAGAGGTGGTCAGATAGTCGTCATGGATAAGAACACTTACATCGATGGTGTCAGTAAACTCTTAAACGAAGGACCATGTAATCCGATCCCTAAAGATCCTTCACCTTCGGACTTGTCAAAAATAAAAACTGCGGTCAAATCTTCGCAAATCATTTCAAGCAACTTAAAACATTCGCTTATCTCATCTGTTGCGAATTGTGCCAGATTATATGCTCTTTCCAAAATTCATAAAAGTGGTATTCCTTTCCGCCCTATTGTATCAAATTTATGTACTGCCTCGTATCCATTAGCTAAATATTTAGTTTCTAGATTTTCAACTCTATTAGACAATAAAATTTACACCATAAAAAATTCAATAAAGTTTGTAAAAAAAGTTAAAAACATTTCTCCTAGTAATTTACTCATGGTTTCTTTTGATGTAAAATCATTATTCACCAATGTCCCAGTGGAGAGTGCATTAAGATGTCTAGAAACCAGACTTCGCGAATTTCATTTCTCTTGCATCGAAATTGATGAGCTAATTTCTCTCACTCAACTCTGTTTGAAACAAACACATTTTGTTTTACAAAATAAATATTACAAGCAAACTGAGAGATTAGTCATGGGAAGCCCCCTCAGTCCCATCCTGGCTGATATCTACATGCATTATTATGAATCAAAATTGTTTGAAACTTTAAACTTCCCGGCATGGTTCCGCTACGTAGACGATACTTTTACCCTGTTTGAAGGCAATAAAGATGATTTAAATAAAGTTCTTTCAACAATGAATTCTATTGATCCTGCTATTCAGTTCACTTTTGAACTTGAGACTTGCAATTCTCTTCCGTTTCTCGACATTCTGGTCACACGTAACACATCTAACTTCAGTATTAAGGTTTACCGTAAACCTTCATCGGTTTGCCTTCCACCACACTTTAAATCATGTCATCCGACTAAAAAAAAGTTAGCTTCATTTTATTCCTATGTTTTCCGTGCTCTTCAAGTTTGCTCCTCCAAACTAGCCCTTGATGAAAAACTAAATTATTTAAAAGGAATAGCTATTGACAGGGGCTTTTCACCCAACATTATTAATGAAGCAGTTAAAAAATTCTCATCTCAACACACTAAAAGGCACACTCTTGTTTTAGGAGATTATAAAAATTCTGTTGTCATTCCCTTCTTTCCGTCAATTAGCTATAAAGTTGCACATATTTTGCAGAAATTTAATTTTCGGTTTGTTTATTCCCCCATCAATAAAATTCCGAGTTCCATACTCAAGGACCCCATTCCGGATATGAATTCCTGGGGTATTTATAGGATTCCTTACCAGTGTGGTTTAATTTACTTTGGCCAAACTAAGAGAGCCTTAAAATTTTGCGTCAAGGAACATGAAGCATATGTTAGAAAAAAGGAAACACAGAAGTCTTCTGTTGCTCAACATTGTTGGTCCGAAAATCACACTTTCAATTTTTCTGCTGCCAAAATTATTCAAAAAACTTCTTCCATTGGAGAACTGGATTTTCTAGAGGCAGTTCACCTTCATAAAAATCTTTCTGTTCTAGTTAACGATCCTAATTCCCATCCAAATTTGCCTTCGGTTTTTAAAGAAATTATGTTTTAGTTCTTTTTTCACCAACAGATGGCGCCACTTGCTTATTCTTGTCCAGGCTTTCTTATCTTATCTAATCATTTTTTCCTATCTTGTTCATTTGCAATTTTGCAGCTGAAGATGCTGGTTCGGTAAAACCATCGAAACTAGTCCTGCCAAATTTTTGTAAATATAACGCTGAATTTTGTTGTTTGACTTCTGAATAAAATAGTTATTTAGATATAAACTATAATAATCAGGCAAAGATAATTCTAAAATAAAATTCAATAAAAATTACAACAATAAACAATTTAGCGAGAAGAATGATTCTTTTTTACATGTTTCATCATTTTCTAAATTTTACATATAGATTTTTGGTAGCGATTTTTAAAAGTGTTTGTGAGTGATCAGCAGTGATAAATGGTCATGAAATAACTTTTCTAGAATTCATGATAGAAACTTTGGTCACATATGGAACTAAACACAACCAGTATTTTGAATCCTGTTCGTTTGTGAATTTCCGTATTAATAGTATTGTAAAATTAACATATTTTGTCATATTTGAAAGCATTTTCTTAAATCAGTAGCACACTACATATCTATAAGCCCAAGATGTGTTTCATTCAAAACACTATAAATTTCTAAATGGGAATAGACCACGAACTATCGCCAAGGTTTTTCAGATTTCCAAAAGTTGCCAAATCTTAGCAAAAATTCGTCAGTGAATGAGATTCTAAAATCACTAGTTTCTTAAAAATTACTTTCTGATACCTTAAGTAATGTCATGGTTCGGAAGTTCAGTTTTATTTTTAATAAAGCCCTTTTAAACAACTGGAAGTTTAACTGAAACCATTCAAACTTTGTATTATATAGGGTGATCAGCGAATAAGCTCTGATTTCAAAATTAAATATCTCTACAACAAAGATTGATAGAATTATGCGGTAAACTGTACGTTTATTAGCAAAACTGTAAAAATGGTATACAGAAGTTTAGAAAATTTAGTTACGAAACTCGTTAACAGATGGTGCTCTGTGCTGAAAACTCTTTCTCTGAAAGGAGTCTAAAAAATAAATAAATAAAATAAAGTGAAGCAGCCTTTGCAATCAAAATACGATTTTTTCAAAATGTTCACCGTTCGAAACAATGAGGTGACGTAAACGAACAATGAAATTTGACATCACTTCTTGCAATGTCTCAACGGAAATGGAATCACATGCAACACCAATCAACGATTCAAGCTCATCTAGAGTAGCGGGATTGTTTCGATAGAAGGTGTCTTTCAATGCGTCCCACAGAAAGAAGTCACAAGGACTCAGATCGGGAGAATATAGAGGCCAAGCTGTTCCTGTGTCAGTAACTTGCGGATATTCTAACGCGATTACTCTATTCCCAAAGTATTCATGAAGAAAGCGAAAAACTTTATCTGTTCGATGTGATCGAGCCCCATCTTGCATGAACCAGTCGATACCTGGTCGATCCTCCAACGCCAGTTGAGTGCTGACAAATTGTTCCAAAATTGGAACGTAACGTTCAGTAGTTATCGTTTCTCATACGAAAAAGGATTCGATAATGCCTCTGGCGCATACCGCAGCCCATGCAGTAACTTTAGGCGAATGCAGTGCTTTCTCTTCACATAAATGAGGATTTTCGAAACCCCAAAATCTCCAGTTATGTTTATTAACGATTCCATTCAAATGAAAATGTGCCTCATCTGTGAATCAGATGCAGTTCACATCAAATCTGTCGTTGTCGATCATTGTTAGAATCTAATTCGCAAAGTCAACCCTTTGTTGCACAGCTTTTCATGCTGTTTCATGGGTATGTCCTGATGATTTTGGATTTTGTATGGAAATAGCCGTAGACTATTTTTTTAATATTTTTTGCAAGCTCGTGTACTTCAAACCTGTCTCTGATGCAATCCGTCGGATGCTTTTCCTAGGATTTTGCTGAACAATTCCAGAAACTTTGGCTGCATTTTCAGGAGTGACTACAGTTTAATAATTTATAATAATTTTCACGAATTTTGTCTTGAATTTCCTTTAATGTACAAACACTTTTCCATGTGGTAAACCTTTATTAGTTTCATTGTTTTGTTGTCATTTGTAAAACCCATTGTCAATTTTGGTGGTCCGTTAACTGTTACAATTACCATTTTGTTCCACAGCAAATTATATCTCGTTAAGCAATTTTTAACCTTTCCAAATGTATCACTTCTCATTTCTTGGTCTTTCAGTGATTCCACTGAAAATAATTCTTTAGTAATTTCAAATTTAGAGCTGCACACGGGCATAAAAATTAGTAACTCTTGTGGAACACCCGTTTGGTCATTATATTTGTCAGATTCTATCTAATTCTGCGTTATGGACTTTTAACAGTGATAATAATTGCTCACTTAAATTTCTGTTGATATAGTCAGTTCTTTTTACAACTGTTGTCCTAGATTTATATTCACCAGTTTGTGCTTGATATCAGAACATATAATACCACGAACTTCAATTCAACATTCTTTGATTCTTCTTTGTTCTGTCTTTGATATAATTCACATCAGAAAACTGTTTGTTTCTTTTTTAAATTATATGAACAGTAACAAAACTTACCTCAGTTTCTTGTTCTTTAGTTTGCTGTGTAAACCTATTTCTTTTCTAGAAAAACCTTGAATCAATACAGCAGTCGTTTTCTCCTTACTTCTGAAGTTAAATTAGTACCATATTTGGAATGTTTAGCCTTTTCATATTGTACACTTTCAACACTTATGCATTGTCCTGGCAAATTAGGCAAATGGCCTTACAATTTATACTAGACGTAATTTGTGTTCCGCTCTTCCATGGTCCTTCGGTTCAATTTTCGTTTTTGAGCGTTTTTAAAAAGACGTAAAAATTACTTTTATCGCTATTGATACTGGCATATTCGCATTCACAAGCATTTTCATATTCTTCCTAACCCTAGATGCCACCATATACTAGAATAGTAGCAAGAAGATCAGTTATAATCTTTTACTTAGTACTAATGTTTTTTCTTCTCAGAGAATTACTGCTGTTTTAATCTGAAAGTTTCATGTGGAATCGTGCAGAATTTGTATTATTTTATTCATGAACACCCTAAAGTATTAATTAATAGCATGCAAGCAAAAGTCCTCTTTGAGGCAGAGATCCTGCTAAAGTTAGCTTCTAAGCTGAAAATACACCATATGCTGACAAATTCAAAATGGACGGTAAATTCAGATTAATTTCACTTAAAGAGACATCAAAAGGCAGAAAAGCAAAATCTTTTAAGAAACACGCTTAATTGGTCAAAAAAGCCATATAAATGCGCTGTATATTTTTCCTGGGCCTAAATTAGTGTTTCTTCAAAACTTCTCTTATTTCTCTTTTATACGAGAGCTCTATAAAAGTTTTCAATTGTTGCCACCAAAAAAATGCAATTTAGTAAATTATAAATAGCTCTGAATCTCATAAGAATGCAGTCATTCTGAAAGACAAAAAGAAGTCTACGTACAAAAGTACCAGTAACTAATATTTTATAGTCAAGAGGAGTAGTCACTCAAAGCAAATTAAAAATTGCTTTAGAAAGTGTTGTATTTGTACTAGCATACACACAAAAAAACTCCAAGATAGAGTTATCTGAATGTAACAAAATTTCGAAGGCAAATGGCTTTCAATCTAATATGCAAATAATTCAATTCTGGCAGCCAATAGATGAATATCTAAAGTTGCAAAACATAGCAACTGACTATAAGGATGGTGTTAAAAAGGGGAGAAATTCCAGGACTAAGGCACGCACTGCCGCGTTCTTCTGTTTGAATTTGATCTTGTCTACTCATTTCAACTGCTCCAACGACTCGCAAAAGGGTTCAGCGTATGTCAGCATTTCAGGGATAATTTGTAATAGACCCAAAAGGAGCGGGTCAGTCAAATCGAAGGATTGCTCTATATTTGGGTCAGAATAGTGCTACCGTTCGACGAGTAGTAGAAACGAATGAATTGCGTCAGAACAAAGCGACAGGAAGGCAAAGGTCGATCTACAGAAAGGTTAGAGTAATCATCACAGCGGCTCTCGCAGCATCTAATTTTATTATCAACTTTTCGACGTGTTTCTGAGATACCACTGGTCGCAACGTATCGTTGTAGGCGACTTAGAGAACGAGATTAGCATTCACGGCGCATATTGGTCGCAACGTATCGTTGTAGGCGACTTAGAGAACGAGATTAGCATTCACGGCGCATATTACCCCACACCTGGACACACCGACAAGTGCGTTTGTAGTAGCGCAGGATTCGATCGATCTGAATTACTACTAACTGAAGTAGAATTATCTTTAGCGATGAGTTCCCCTTTGAACTGAGCCACGATGACCATACGAACAGCGAAGATATGTTATAGAGTCGTCTAAGATAACGGTAGATTACTATCGCTCGTCACACAACACAACAACAGGAAACTGAAGTGCCATTTCATTTCATAAACAGGCCCCACTTTTTTCAACCTTGTTACTGTTTCAGCAGTGCGTTACTACTAAGATATTCTGCTTTCTGCTGTGTTATCCTTTCAGTCGAGGCTCCCGAGATTTACATTTCGATAGGATAATGCTGAATTTTATACAGTAGTTATTTCTACTGATTACCTTCTTGCTTCTAAAGCACCTCCCTAATCATCTAGATCGTCCTACTCATCGCTCCTCCCTAATCATCTAGAGAGTAACAGATGCCTCTAATAGCCCCAGGATGTCTCCAGTCTAACTGACCAGCTGAAGAATATTTTCCCAGAAATCTCGAAAGAAGCCATACACCAACTCTACGGGTTATGCTAAGCTCGATTCAATTTATCAAATTTGCATAAGGGCCTAAGGTGGAACAATGCCTTGATGATTTAATTGATGTATGTAGCTGTTATCTCCTGCATAAAACATTCAGTTCTTCTCACATTTTAGTTGCTTCTTTATCCACTCACATACACATTACCGGATTTCATACCATTCGGATAACTCCTTGCGCGTTTATCCCCTTGCGTTTTAATGTGTTTAGAAGAATTTTCACAGAATTCGATCGTTATAACCAAAGTTACGAGCTACCAGTGAGAAAATTTATGAAGAATCATTTTTGGATTAAGCTGCAATAAATGATGATGTTCAGACAACATGCAGAAAAACTCATCGTGATGTTATAACAATTGTTAAAGGAGCAACAGGAGTTGCAACTGACAATGAAATTGTAATGGAAGAAACTAACTTTAGTTCGAATCTAAAAAAATTGCTTCAAATTTTAAGTAAAACCCATGCGAAATATTATGATCAGAAAGTTACCAGTAGTTTTACGAACTTAAAAAGTAAATGAAATTTTTTTCTCGTTTTATTTATTACCAATTGGTAATAAATAAAACGAGAAAAAAAGGAAAGGAAAAGGTTTGAATTATTCTTGGTAATTCTTAGTATTTCATCAGTAATTACGTAATTATAAAAACATTTTTACAAAATATATTAAAAAAATTCAAAACTGCTTACATAGATTAATTTTAGTTCTAATTTTTGATTCATTTTTATGTAGTAATTATTAGATTTATCATTAGTTATTAACTTACTAGATAAGTTTAATGTTGACAAATCAATTTCAGTACTGAATTCACCATCTGTTAAACTCAGTTAATCAGTTAAATTGCCATTCGAAAGAATGCGATTTTAATAAAAAAAGAAACGCATAGTCTACGAAGAAAAATTTAGTGAAATTTGTAAGGTTTATCCTAAATTTTTAACAGTTATTTTTAGTTCAAGCTACTTTCCTATCCCTCCTAATTTCAGCTAAAAATTTCCTACCAGAAAGTGTTTCTATAATCGCGGTTAATGCAAATGAGTATAGCGGTATTTAAGTCGAAGTTCCACTGAGTAAGAGAACCAGAGATTCTGACTGGTACGCGTTTGCCTAGTGGTTCCACTCTCTTTAAGCTGCCCTTAATAGCTTCGCCAGGCTAGGTGATATTTAGGAACCAGCCCAGTTACTTAGAATTTTGATAGTTTCGGCTATATCTTTTTATTTAAACATTATTTAAGTTTTATTTCTTATTATTTTGAGTCCAAGCCCAAGTGGAGGCTTTGTTGTACGCTCTGAGAAAGGTGCCGAACGTATCTGTTCCTGAACTAAAACGAATATTCGCTTACCTGTTCACGAGGTACCTCTACACTTAGCTGTTAGATAAAGATTGGAACCCCACAAATTATTAAAATATGCAAAATAATATATTAGCGAACACAGAATTCTTGCCTGTATGCGACTAACAGCAAAAGATAGAAGAGGGTTTCAAAGTGTTATATGAGGATATCAGCATAATAAATGTGAGAATAAATAAGAAATAATAAATGTGAGAGTAGAAATGATTATATAAAAGTAATTAATATAATTCCTTCGAATTTCTTTTAGACAACATTGATTTAAAATCCATCAATGTTAGTAACCGAGTGATTTTACTTTTAGTCACATCTGCTTAAACAAAACCAAAAAGTTTACTATTTTCTTTTCAGGGGCATTTTTCGCAAGCATGAAACTTCAAACATTTTTTATTCATTTTTATTCCTCCACCAAGACGGTGATAGAACAACAGAAAAAAGAATAACAAAGTAGCGGTAATTGAGTTCCGATGAGCAAACAGTTTTCTTGCCAAACTGTCGAAAAGCCGTTAAAGAATTATGCATTTTAAAGCAGAATTAGCGTGAGTGTAAATAAAAGATTTGTACTGAGGATATTTTCTTCGGTTTTCCAAAAAATCATTTTATGTAAGTGATGCTATGCTTTATTTAATTATTTACATACCTCTAATATGCGCTTGAATAAATTATTAGTATGTTGCATTTCCCTCTTAATTGGTTAAGACGGATTTTTCATTTCATTTAATTTTTTCCCACGTATTATAAACCAAGCAAGCCAAGTGAACAGCAGAAAATTTTTATTACTTTTTAAAAGCTTGTCAATGGACATTTTAAAATTACGTATAACATTTTAAACTAAAATGAGTCTCTAGCCATCTCTATGAAATGTTATACCTGTAAGAAAGCAGTTGTTTACTCGGAAGAAAACTATAATTAAATTACTTTCTTAAGAGATTTAATGTCGACATTTTTTTTTAAATCCATTGATTTTAAACTTCCATCAAATAAATACAATGCTAGTGGATTACAAAGCACAGAAGATATGAATCCTTAATATTTCGAAAACATTATTCATAATTAAAGACCTCGGTCTAAATGTTGACTGAAGATTGCTCAAAAATATGTTTTAAAATAATTTAAGGTAAAATTTATAAGATTGTAGCTAAATTAAAGTTACTTGAAGCTAGGATCTACTAGAGCCGTAAAGCGACAATTCGCTTAGTTTTTAACAACTTACAAAAAAGGGCGGAAGGATCCTTTTATGTACTCAATAACAATTAACAGAATGCACCTTTCGTACTTACAGTACCATGCCGACACGTTTGGCGGTAACTCAAAAACGGAATGTGAAATTTAAATTAATTCTAACTTGAATAAACAGCCGAAGCTGTCTAGAGCTATTTAAGGCGTAATTGGCTCTTGGCTAATACTACCGCCGTAGACGTAAAGGCAATTAATAGGCATGGCCGGTAAAATAGCAGGTTTTAACTAGTAGCGAAACAACGTGGCCAAAAGACAAAACACGCTCTGTCTTAAGTAACTCAGACCTCAACTTAAACAGTAGCTTCCTACCCTAATTTGCATAAAGCGCGAAATTAAAATCTTATTCCTGCAAGAAAGGATGGTTTGGAAAATGAGAGTTTAAAAGGAAAATCTGTTTTCAAAATAAAGTTAATTGTTAGGAAAATAAAATAAAACCTCACAAATGTTAATAATATTTATTCTATGTTTTATTAAATGGAAGTATTTTGTTTAAAGTTAAAAAAATGAAAAAATAATTTTTATTCTCAGAAACTGTTCTAATTATAGGAATATTCTGGTATTCGAAATGCTATCGTTTCTCAAATTACGTTGTTTTTGCTTAAACGTGTTTGCAACTAGGGCATCCTCGTTATAAAGAGCTTAGCAATAAGATCTCTCAGAAGTCTCCCACCAAAATAGTTTCGAAATAACGCTCTTAGTCACATATACTATCCTATTTATAAAGGTACTTCGATTTAGGTGATCGTGGATACTCAGTCGACATGCTTTTAGCCGATATTTCTTGGCCGAGATGAAATTTAACCAATATATCCATCCATTTAGCTCACACGCGCATTTAATAACACATCTGTTTAGCGCAAACAGATAATAACAATTTATAAATAATAAAGTAGGTTAAAATTGAATGTAATAAATCATACGACAGATAAATTTTAAATAGTTTTAAAAAAATGTGTCCGACACGTTCTTTTGTCGAAAAATGTATTCAGCCTGCACATTTACGAATATTACGTTACATGAAAAACGTTTCCAAGCATAAGAATAATACATTTTCGATTATATTTTTCGGAATGGTAACAAAATATGTCTCTAAACAGATGCTTTATGAAATATAATAACCAATCATATTCCTTGTATGTACGTGTGGGCAAAAGGACATGACGGCTACCGGCTAAGTGTCACGGACTTAACTTAGGTGACTTTCAAAACTATATGCAAAGCAAAATATAAATATATATTGATATTAATAAATGAAAATTTTGAAAATGTTTTCGAAAACTTATTTTATAAAATATTCATATTCAGTGTATATATGTATGCACAAAATGTACATGAAAAATCATTTGGTTATATACAGGGTGGTTATAATTAAAGTTCCACTTTGAAATGTTCATAAAAGAAAAACTACTAGGCCAAATGTTATCAAACTTGATAATCGTGTAAAGGAGGTCGTGAGAATTTATTTTTTGTGAAAAAAGTTCAAAAACTCACCACCAGGGGGGAAAGGTCGCTGTATGCAATATTGTTAAACAAAATAATGGGTCGGAATCTAACTTGACCTTTTTTTTACACGAGCTTAACATGTTGTATACCCTTAAGAAACATTGTGCTAAACAAAATTACCATTTAAAGGCAATAAAAGCCGAGTGCGCCATCTGTGTAACATAGAACTTCGTCTGTGAAAACCACAAATTAGCGATTAGAAAATGTGAGATCGCAAATCACTTTCAAGAATGCGCGCATTCGGGTAGTCATTTTCTTACAGATCTCTAATTTGTGATTTTTTAAACCTGAATTCGGCCTTAAGACATGAAGATTCGGTTTAAAACGTTTTTAATCGTTTCTGACACAAAGCTGTTTGTGGATCGAGGCAAAACCGCAATGGATTGTAATTGGCTTATGAGAGGAGGAAGCAAATGATTTACGCAAATAACACTTTGGCATAATTGAAAGATGCGATACACCGACATGTCCGTAACGTTCCTCCTGATATGCTAAGAGCTGCTGTTCAGAATCCATTAATACGATTTAAATCGCTTTCGGAAAATGGTGGACGCCACATTCAACGTGCTAAGACGTTTCAGAAACATTTGAGTAGAAGGCTTTCCTTTAAATCCGAGAAGGGGCCGACTGTTATTATTTATTTAACTGAATAAAAGGGTAATTTACCCCTTCTCGATTTTTATGTCTTAGTTGTCTGAATTCAGCGATAAGTCGCTAGTAGTTGATTAAGTTTACGTTTTATTAAAGGGCGAGGAACATCACAACTTATTTATGAAACTGAAGAAATTAAACTTTGAAAAGACTTAATTTCAAAACAATGAGTAACATAAAATGGGTTTCCAAAAAGGCTGTATTTAGAATGCAAATTAACTTTTTTATGTAAAGCTACAAATTGTAACTATGAAATAACAAACCCTACGCAAAGCTAGAACTGGTAATTAGTCATTATATATTAATCATATTCTTTCGCCTTGTGATATAAGCATAACTGCAGTATTATTTTATTACTTTTATTACTAGTGGGTGTATAAATAGATGCATTTTTTAACAGAAACAAAATCTTTAAATCTTTAAGGTTTAAGATGAGGGCCGAGATCATTATTATCAAGGTCTTGATAATATGATCTCCGCCCTCATCCCAACCATAATTTTATCTCTTTCTTTTATTGTTACATGAAGTCTTTTGGCGTCTGAACGATACATAGGTTAGTAGAGGTATGATTGCTAGTCGGAAATCAAGGATAACGATTCGATACTTACATAAGTGCAGCTGCAGTCTGCTGTATTTATAGGGTCTTAATTGTATAGAATTAATTCAAAGCCCTTCAGACCCTATTAGACTTCCATGCGAGTTATCCCATCGTCTGAAATATTGTGACAAAATTTAAGGTGAGTAACTGCGAAGGTTTAAATAAAAATTTTATTAACTATTTAAATGAATAGAAAGCACAGCTCATAAATATAAATAAAGTTCGCCTCTTTGCGAGTATTTAAAATAACAAAGTTGAAGTTTCAGACTAAACGTAAAATAGTGGGCGACTTCACGAATTATTCTACTTAACCTGGCTCAATGTTTTAAAGACGCGGTTTTAGCGTAGGCTTGTAAAATGGTTAAAGCCGGTATGATCACTGTCAAAGCTAGGTGATATAACATAAATTGCAGGTCAAGCTGCCACAAGCTCTATATCTAAACATACAAAAAGTTCGACTTGAAAACTCTCGCATCTAATTTGCAGCTTGATGAGAAATAGGGAAAAGTGAAGCTACAGTAAAAATTTTAAATCAAAACACTTGGTTAATTAACATACAATACTCTACATAATTTTTTCCCTTTCCTAGAGGGTGCAATATCGGTGGCCTCCTATAGTACACTGTGAGCAACATTCTTTATGATAACTCGACTAAATGGCAGATGTGTCCGGCTGTCCCTAGCGAATGCTTGAGAAGCAGGCAGTTGCTCACTGAAAAATCACATTCTTAAACTCACAGATATACGTATTTGACATTTTAGGAGCATGAGTAACGATGATACGGGTATTTATAACTAATGAAACCTCTCTTTGGACGACAAATATTGATGCTGAGAAACATCTTTTAGCTACCATGGATATGCCACCCTTTGGCCACTGCGCGAAGCATAACTTGAGTGTATCTCCCTAGCGTTCTCGTGTTTAACCAGTTCTCGGACATTTGGCATTTGGCAAAAAATAAGATGTTTGGTTTACCTTTCGAATTTCTAAATCAGTAGCCGCCTAATAAACTGATCAATCAAAAAGTGGTAATTTTGATTAATCAGTTTATTCCGTAATAATTTAGGTGTTTATTTTATAACTTAATTAAATATCTTACTGATGTAAATTAAACGCCATATAGCGTTATTGTAGTACCTAAACATGTTTCTAACATCATATATTACGTATTTAGAACAAAGCCTTTTTTTTTTTTTTTTTTTTTTTTTCATCTCAGTTCAGTGCAGTTGACGATGAATTTGTAATACCTTTTATTTTAAGCTATTTATCTAACTTTCTCTCTCACTAGTGCCATATAAAAATAAAAGAAAAGCATAAAACTTAAGAAGCTGAAACTCTTATACCGTGTTGAGGAACTGGATGATTGATCTAAAACCAAATTAACTTGATAAACACATATTCTTAGAGATAATTAATTTATTGCAATTCAAACATGTTAATACAATAAAGAGGAATAAATCTTCTCTGGTGCTCGAGTATTAAAAGTCCAAACATGCATTTCAATAAAAAATGAAAATTTGCATTTCACTACCCAAGTTCTGTAATATGCTGCTTCTGATTCACATCCTTGCCTTACATTTTCTTTCGAGTTTGAAAATAGGGTAAGATTGCATTTTTCTCAGTTTACTGAGAATAAAACCTGGAGATTTATTTTCTAACATGGCTAATTTGTATGTATCGAATAAGTTAAAAATAGTATTACAATGATTTTTCAATTACTCTCTAGTGTTGCTTTTAACAATAAAATACTATATCATCCGAGTAAGCTATCACCGTAATATGGTTCTGGCCGTTGAGCAGATAAAATTCTGTTAAAAATAATGTTAGATAATGCAGGAATAGCACAAGAACCTGGAGGACAGCCTTTTGTTTGTTTCCGGTTTATTATTCCATTTTTATTAATTATAAGCAATTCACGGTCTTCCAGGTAGTTCACGATAACCTTAACTAAATCTAAAGGGCAGTGTCCTTCTTTAAGTTCGTTTGTTACTGCTGGCCACCAAAGCATATCAAAAGAAATTTAATATTTAGGGTTAATTAGCTGTGTGGATTTCTCCTTTCTGTTTTCATCAATTAGTTCTTCCATTTTAGCAAGTGCATCTAGAGCTGTGTACCCACTCCGAAATTCATACTGAAAATCATTTAAAAACTTGTTTCTCTTAATATGATATTTGATTCAAGTGATGATACGTTTTTATACATATGCCTAAGGCAGATATGCCAAAAAGACTGAGCGTATATAAGTTCTTTATGTTTTTCAAAGAACATAACGAAGCGAATTTTTATACTCTAAGAATTTATTGAAATATTTTCAGAGAGTGCTTTAAATTATATTTTAATTACCTTGTAAACCAAGACATCCGGACCAGGCGCCTTCGTTTTAGATAGATGTCTAAACACCTTTCTCAGGTAAAGGGTATGTCCTCTGAGAAAATGGAGTCTAAAACTTGAGTAAAATTATTAGAACTGGAATTTGTTCTTCTGGGCGCAGTTAAAGAGTTATTCAGATGCAATTCAGCAGAATTGATTAGTTTACCTGTAGTTTTTTTATGCAATATACCATATCAAGTAGCTTTTTCTGTACAAAATACTTCTAACTGTTTAATTTCGCTTTCAGTAACATTTCTTAGAAAATGCCCTTTCTTCTTTAAACCCGACTAGGAGATAGGTTCTATTATTACTATTAGTATTCGCACCTTGGTCTGTTTTAAATTTTATTCCTAAGGGTATAAATTTATCATTTTGTCTAAGAACTTTCTTCCACTAGCTTATTGTCTTAAAGGCGTTTTTATCATCATCATCTGGCCTTTATATCAAAAACTGCAGTAAAAGAAATTCAAATTATTTCTAATTAAAGCTGACTAAAAACAGAAATATTATTATTGCTTTGGGTGTTTATTAACCATTGTGTTATTACTCTTTCTATTAATTTAATTTCAATACCTCGTTTGTTCTTTTAAATTTTTCTAGCACTTATGAACATGAAAATATCATTCAGACATAAACTGATGGAAACATTTCATTTCAAATAAAAAAATATGTTAACAGTGCCGTTGGATCTCAGTGATTCATCCATTTTGCGGTACCACTCTTTTCTTTTTTCTACCTTCCCTGACGATTTTCGGCTAAGCACTTTGTAAAGTGAGAGTACGTAAAACTAATAAAAAACTTCATTTTTATTTTTCTCAATTTCACAGAATATACTATAAATTTTAGCAAATCAAATATTGATTTTCAATTAAAGAATACTTCCGAGTCGTTGGCAGACGAAACCAAATTTAACAAACAAAATTCACATATGTTTCTGATGAAAATGCGTTTATTTGCATTTGAAAGCGTATGGAAATTGATTTATAGCAAACACATATTCAGTCAAAACTCTGTTGTCTTGTATTTAATTAAATAACTAATCTTACTTAATGTTAATTCATTAATACCTTAATAACATGTAGGGTTCAGGTGGGTTAACTTCTCTCTGGATACAGAAGTAGCAGGAAACGACACAGAAGAAGAGTTCAAACCCTTTATATTAACTCTTTGAAATTTACAATGCGTCAACTCGACGCTAACAAACTTCGCCTCTACTTGGGCGGTAACCGAAAGTCGAATAATTGAAAATTAAAAGTTGAAATGTTTAACAAGTGCTAAACTATCCAACAGGGCTCAGCGAGATTCCGAACTTCAACCCCCGTTCTAATCTAGTGGCAGTAAGGCAATGCAATTAAGCCACTTGAACTAGCAATAAGCAAACGTACCAACGGCAGCTAAAGCCTAATTCTCCCTTTCTCCTATCGAAACTTGGCTTTTAACTACTTCCTTCAATATATAAAATTTGCATGCGTTCACGCGCGCTACAACATTTAAATATTCTGGCACTGATCATTAGGGGAATGAAGGATTATAGAAAAGTCTGAATTTAAAATTTAAAATGTTAGTTTAAATCCCTACAAACAAATATTCTTCTTTGTAAGAGAATCAAAAAGGCATACTAACGCTTAGATTCATAGATTATTCTCATCAGCCTCTTCAAAACATAGATTAAACCTTATACAAGAGTATATTTAAAATACTCTAGTTTTTACCCGTCATCTCCTTGTGAATACTGTTATTCCTATAAATTCTGCTTATAATTCTAAATGTTTGATTCAGTTTCGTTATGAGTTTGAAATGATAAATGAAATTGCCAGCTTTTAGCGTGTATTTTAACGCATCAAATAATATGGAAGAAGGCTTTGTTTGTTTTCTAAAATAAATATTTATGAGATGAAAGGTAAATTACTTACTTAAATACGAAATGCCATGCATCACCTTAATTTAATGTTATTCGAAAGAGATAACTACTGACTTCATTTCCTTCAAAATTATGCTTTTTATATATGCACTACCAATTATAAAGCAATTTTTTGACTATTCCAGTTAAAAAATTCTCGAAATATAAATATTTTTTTGCTTCACATGCAATAAATGTCCCGGATAGTAAAATATTTATAATTATATAATAAGATTTTTTTTAAAATTGTGTAACTTTAAGGCGCAATACTCGCGGCGATATTCAGGAACGAATTTATTGATTTATATATTTTTTCATATGAGCCGTTTTTATTATAACTGATTAATTCAAGATTTTTCATGAAATTTTAAGGCAGGAGCAACAAAGCAAAAGGAATTCGTTTTGGTAAACAAAATGAATATTTTTGCCAATGAAATTTTTGTTCTGCAAGGCCATATAAGAAGTTACATTTATTTTTACAAAATCCTGCTGCCTATGTTGAGTGTGGTGTCGCAAAATTCTCTTTCTTATATTAAGAAAATTCATAACTATTGTAAAAGTACAGGTCGAAATTTAATAGTAAAAAAATAAAGCATGTAAACGATTTTCAAAGACCGCTACATAGCGCGGGCTTTCGTAGAAAAATCTGCTGTCTTTAAAATGATATTTTTCCCGCATAATGGAACTTTAACCAGCTTTAAACTTCATGAAGCGTCATTTAATAAAGTACACTACTTTGATGAAATGAACAGTACATAAAGTGTTAATACTCCTGTTTCACAAATCTCATTTATGAACGATAGAGGATCAAAATTTCTCAATTTCTGTTTAAAAGCGATATTATGAGTATTCATTAGTTTTGGCTTGCTGTTGTTCTGCTGCTTATCCTGTGTCTATGCTAAAGAAGAAGTAATTACATAAGTTATCAGGAGAGAATGGCTTTTTAATCTTCTGTATTTTGCGAAGACTTTAGAAGACACTCTACAATTTCTTACTAGTAATCTAGCTAGATATTCAAGGATTAATTTATTTACCATATTAGAAAACTTGAAGCACACTTTCTAACATGTGTCGCATGTTAGAAAGTGTGCTTCAAGTCTGTTGAAAATTTGAGCATACAATATACCGGGTGGCCATAATTAAACTGACAGTGCTCACAGTGTTCTGTAGCGCGATCTATTTGCGAGAATAACGCCACATTTTGTAGGAAGATTAAACAAGACGGGGGACGAAGGATTACGCGAAAAAAAAACTAGTTCCAAAAGTCACCGCTAGGGGAATATTTGGCGCTATGTAATAGAAAATAGAGTGTTAATAAATGCAAATTAATACGGAATAAAATTACCTTTTACTATGGATATGTCTTACAGTACGGTATGGAAAATCTTACGAAAGATTATCAACTTCTATCCGTACAAGATCAGCCGTGTACAGGAGTTACTGTACCCCGACCATGATTAGCGATTGACTTTTGCTCTCATCTTTCTTGCCAGAATGGAGGTGAATGATGCTTGGCCGTGAAAAATCTTATGGGGAGACGAGGCCCACTTTTACCTGAATGGAACTGTGAATACCCAGAACTGCCGAATTTGGGATGACAAATCACCACATGCAGTCACAGCAATTCCCTTACATTCACCAAAGGTAACTGTTTGGTGTGGGTTCACAGCGGAATTTATCGTAGGTGCATTCTTCTATGAGAACTTTATACCCCGACATGACCAAAAACCTGTTCTGTTACCGGAGAGAAATATCGCCACATGTTGAACAGCTTTGTCATTCCGGCACTTCAGCAAAGACAATGCCTGGGGGAAATCATTTTCATGCAAGATGAAGCCCCTCCACATGTTGCTGTACGGGTACAACAGATGCTACGACAGAAATTCACAACAGAAAGAGTCATTGGCCGCCCCTTTCCAACTGCATGGCCACCTCGGTCGCCTGATCTTACCCCATGCGACTTCTGGCTATGGGGTTGCCTTAAGTCCAAGGTCTATCAAGGAGTGGTCCATGACCTGGCTACGTTGAAGGATAACATAACACGAACTGTACGGGAGATTCCTGCAGACATGTTACTTTCTGCTGTTGTGCATACTGTGCACAGAATGCAATATGTGGTCCACAACAACGGCAGCCACATTGAACCTCATTTGAATGCAAAATAAAAGGCAATTTCCGTATTGATTTGCATTTGTTAACACTATTTTCTATTACACAGCGCCAAATATTGACTTTGGAAGTAATTTTATTTTCGCGGAATCCTTCGTTCCCCGTCTTGTTTAATCTTCCTACAAAATGTGGCGTCATTCTCGCAAATAGATCGCGCTACAGAACACTGTGAGCACTGTCAGTTTAATAATGGCCACTCGTTACTTTTACCTCTGTTAAGAGTAAATAATATATATGAACATGGTTTCATTAAAGCATAATTTGCATAAAAAAATAATTTGTTTAGCCGTGCATCTTATTTGAGGCTTTTTATAAATAATCTAAATTTCCTAATTTTCTTTTCTTATTATTATAAAAGGCTTTAATTTTTATGAAATATTTCTGAACTTACCAAAACTAGTAATTTTGCTTAACACATAATCATGCCACATTGCTTATCCGATTAGTATCTGCTTATCCGATTAGTAGTTAGCTGTGCACGCCTAAGAAGGGAAAATGTAAATGTAAGATAAGAAATTAAATTTCATTTCATCAATCAAATTAATCATTTTTGGAGGTACATAGTATATATGTTTGTCGAACAGATGTTTTCCAGCAATTTAGAATTAATTAATATATTGATGCTAATAGCATTTGTTTAAGAGAAACATCTATTAACATAAAAATGTCAGTACTTTTAAAAACATTATATACGACTCGGCTCATTCTGAAACAACAAATAAAATAATAAAATTCACTAATAAAAATGTTGTAAATAAACAACTACAAATATATGAATTGTAACGATAGTTAGAAATGATATTCTATTCTAACGTACACTATTAGCTATATTATTCAAATCTGGAATTCAAGGCTGACATACTTTTTTTTTTTTGTAAATTGTAAAGTTCTCAGCAATATTTTGACAGGATATTTTAAAAAAAATCTGTCAAGAAACTACATCTCAATTTTAATTCCTTCGCCAAGATCACAAAAAGCATTACCCATTTGTAAGATCCAGCCGTGTCCGGTGGCGTAATTAATAGACTCAGATTTATCTTTTAATTTATTCACACCATCAACGTAAACTATATACACTTTGTACAAATAGAAATATATAAAAAGGTAGGATTGTTAAATTTATAAAGTTACCACACTGAACATACTGAGCAATCGGCCTCTCTCACCGAAAGCCAGTCTCCAACTTACCGTTTTTTCGCCTAGAGGGCGCTACATATTTTCAGGGTTACAGTTTCGGAAAACCAGGCACTACACCATTATTTCGAAATTTTATAGAAGAATTCAGCACCTTTTAAATGCATAATTATTGAACGTTAATATTACTTGATATTTTAATAATTATATATGTCAAGAGAAATAATAACTTGTATTTTGAAATAACGTAAAAATTTAAGTGGTTAAAGTAAGTATCTTTTCGGATATTTTAAATAGAGGAAAATTTAAGCTGCTTGACATATTATTTCATTAAAGAAGAAAGTATAAACCATAAACCTTTATGATGAAATTTAAAAATCCAAGTTAAAAATTTAAAGCATATGATGGAATTAAAAGTCTAGGATATTACTGAAATTATTCTTCCTATCATTACCAGAACATCCGTAATACGAAAGTAGCAGCCTATTGGACAGAAAGGGGTTTTATTATTTCTTCTTTTTGCTAAATGACTGTCTTCTTGTGAGTGTAATCAAAGTGCAGAAGCACTGCCCATCAGTCAGACAAGCCATATTAATGCATGAAAAAAATTGCTAGTTTACAGAGGTTATTAGAACATTCTTTGGATACGAAGAAACTTTCTTTTGCCAGAACACGTGCCTTCCAGCTGCAAGCTGAACGTACTAACTATGAAATAATTATTTTATGAAATAACTTCCATAAGAATGCGTTATTTTTTTAAAAGGTATTTAAAAAAATTGATAACGAATTTTCTAAAAGATCAAAACCTTTTCAATTTACTCTTCTATTCAACATAAATGGATTCAGCTCTTTTTCATAATATTAGTATGGTGGAATAATTTGTAGATTAGCGCCAATATGGCAGAAAATTTTAACTATAAACTAACATTTGGAATTTCACCAAATGATGTTTTCCTCTCAAATTTGTTGTTACATTCATTTGATTTAGTTTGTCTTTTCGGGTATTAAGGACAACATATAAAACCCAGGCGCTTGTTACTCATTGCACAGAGTTCCCTCTATTTTCGGTTTTTAAAGAGCATTTACCTGTACATGAAACACGCTGAAGAACTATATAGTAATACTAATGCATATATGACTAAGCATTTTTGAGTAAAGTGTTATTGCAGAAATGTTCTAAGAAAGTACTTCACTGTGCGTTGAGAAATAATTCTTGGAAACGGCGACAGTAATTGCTATGTATGTAACGGCGACCCATGCTATGTATGATACGTATCCAACAAAAATAAAAAAAACTTCAAGTAGTTTTAAAAGCTGGAATAATGACGATGAAAATGAAAAAGTTGACTAATGTGTAAACTGTCACGAAAGATATGGATTGCCGTCATACAACATAGTTCCTATTTTTCGTGTTGGATACTTTCAATTTATCAGTATTAATGGCCATAGTGAGAAATTGAGAGTTTAGCCTGCAGATATAATTCTTAGCATATTCAATTATAAGGTTTCTGTGTAGATTTTTATTCACATATAAAGACTACCTTGCTACTTGATACTTGATCTTTAAAGGACGGTTAGAACAATAACCTTGTCATAACAACAAGAGTCATCTACTGTGACAACATTTTTCCATTTTTATTCGGATAAATGTTTCTCATAAAGAATTCTATAGTGCGTTCGGCGATATGTCGAGGAGAAAGACAATGCCCATTACATTTTGTTTTGTCTTTTTTAAGATTCAAATCAACATTAATCACTTGTATACAGTTGATAATGAGCACTTTAAAAACTCTGCATCTGACCTTTGACTTAGCGGATTTTTTTAACATTAAAGATCTTATCTCTGTAACATTCGAAAAATTCCGTTTTTTCCTTGGATCTGGAACAATATTTTCACTTTTTATAAAGAGAAAATATATATATATATTTATAAAGAGAATAGAGTTTATAAAGAAGAGAGTTTTATAAAGAGAAAAGTCAAACTTTGACTTTTCTCTTTCTTATTGACTATATTACCTATCATGGCTTTAGACATCTAAGCCTCATGGATTTCACAGCGTTTTTTTATAACTAGATAAGAATAGTTTTCTTCGGAAAGAGCACAAACATAGCCTTTCATTTATTGCTTCTTCAAAAGCGCCATTTTGCATGAAAACAAAACTATCAAGTACGATAATTTATACTTTCAAAAATGTAGTTGGAGTTAAAAAAAAAATTCTAAGCAGACGGTATTTTTTATGGCTAAGTAAAATCATCAAAAAAATGTGCAAAACGTCTCTGCATACTTTTCCTTATTTTTTATTTAACTTTATTTTAAATATATTTAATCATATATAGTGGTAATGAATGTAATTTCGTAGGTTAGTAAATGTGGAACGGGATAATAAAAGGTGCAACAATGTTTTTAGAATTAAACGTGTTTTTCCCTCACAGAGCCAATTAAACTACAACATTAACTTTCTCTTAGAATTCAGCCTGTTAAACGTACACTTATAATTTCTTGGTATATGAGTTGAACTCTGAGAATAATGATCATATTCTTCTATTAAAAATACAAATGGGAGTTTTAAAGATCCCTTTCACTAAGGATCTTGATTGAAACGGAAAGGTTATTTTAAAAGCTAATTAAGAAATGATGGCATTAACAAAAGAATGCATAACGTTAGTAACAGAATTTTAAGATAATGGACTAAATATTATCCATTTCCTTTACAAACTGTTTCGAAAAGCTTTCTATTTATTTGCGCTATCACAGCAGCAATGATAATTGGTTCAAGATTTCATTTGATTTCTGTGTTCTTTAAAACCTATAGAATTAATCAGAAAGTACCTATTGGGAGAACCTAATTTCATTAAATAAGGTCTGCTTAAAATGTAGACGAAAATATGATTTTAATAAACATATGAGATTAAAATTATTTGATTGTTTGAAATCAATGTTATTATATATTCTAGTTACACGACAAGCATATTAAACTATAACTGCTTATACTGCCATTTCATAAACCAGTAAATATGATTTAATTTCATTTTTTACTGTTCAGTGCGAAAATGTTATACGCGCTTAAAATGAACAACTGCAAGATTTTAAACTAAACTTCTGAATATTACTGATGTGAGTAAATATAAATATGTAACATTCTATGCATCTCGCAAATATTTATTAAAATCCCTCTTGCAATAAATCAGATTGTTTTATGAAGGGAATTTTAAACTATTTGAGTTTTGTAATATATGGAAGCTTCCAAAAGGCGTCGGAGCTTGTTTAAATAAACAACGGTAAATATATTTTACATGAATATGTTTCCAGAAATCACGTATTCATAGCTTATATTTGCAGTATATGTTTACAAGCTTTTCTTATTCCAAAAGTATACGGTTTAAGCCAAAAATATTTTTCTGAAGATTGTAAATATTTTAGCAACTTGAATGTTTATTTGAACTGCCTAAAAAATTTATTCATTCCTAGATAAATCCTTTTGACACTAACCAAAAAAGAAATTTTTGTTTGAATTTATAAAATAAAAATAGTTCATAGCTACTAAAATTGGCACACTTTACATTTCCTTGGAACTTTATACTTTTTTATGTGCTTGAAACCGTTGCTATACTTAAATACTATGCGATATCTATGCCCACCATTAAAATTCAACTGAATTAATGATTTTATTTATTAAAATTTTGAGCAAATGATAACTCCCGAACAAACGTTTGACAATTATCAATTCCCTCTAGTAATCTTCCTTTATCTTCTAAATATCAATTTTACATCACAGTATATATAAACCCATATTATATTTGTTTCCATTAATATTCTTCCAAAACGTGGAATTAAGATTTCTCACTAAAATATCGGCTAGAGAAAAATTTTAAATTATCTTTCAATAATCTCAACAGTCTTCTCAGATTCTTAATAAAAGGTTAAAATAATGCGATTAACCACATATATAAATTTGTTTCTAATCTTGAGACCTGTAGCTGCTACTTTCAACTTAAATTTTCTTGGAATGACAAATAATAATTATCAGTTTGAGATAAAAAAAGGGGGTTGGGGGTTAAAAATTCAAAAATTTTGTATTTTCGGGCAAAAATGTGGTTTGTAGTCTTTTCTGTTTTCACACGGATATTCTCTTAAAAATATTTAATTTAAGGAGGAATATGCAGCACAAATGTGTTCTGTATAACTTCTAAATTTAATTATTATGTAACAAATAACATTATGTATCATATATTACATAGTTTATATTCCCTGTTATAGTACAATGTTGTAAAGGAGAATTATGTGACATAGGTGCATGTGAAAAGATAATGTTATAACAACGATTTATGTGGCATAGGTGCTTTATTTTAACATTATGAGTAGTTAGGAGTTTTGTGCTTTATATATAATTAAACTGATAGACATTAATAATATTTTATGTATTTAAATATGTAATTGAATTGAACAATATATGTCAGTGGTCTCTGTTTTGAGAGTTTGATAATAATTATTCTCTGGAATGATGACCAGACATTTCATTCGTATTGGTTCAGTAACTGGGTACAACTCAGAAACACAAAAGTTTAAGACAAATAAATTTATTCCGGATTTCATCTTCTTATATTGCCTCTGAAATTTATATCAAAATATTTGTAAAAAGACATGAAATTACTGGCGACCCATGCTCTCCACGAGATACAGTGTTACGAGCTCATGATAATACACTGACACGCGTAGCAGATACTCTTAAATTTTACGATGCTTTGCAGTACCCATTAATTTTTAGTAAAGGACAATTGGGATACCATTTTTATATTCCACAGATTAATCCAACTACAGAACAACCAGTTCCCAATAAAACCGTTTCCTGCATGAATTTTTACACCTATCACATGATGCTTCGAACGAATGATTTCAACCTCCTTCCGCGGCCAAGGCAGCTCTTTCATCAATTCTTAGTAGATATGTATATCAAAGTAGAGAGCGAACGCCTTCGTTACATTTCTTTAAACCGGACACAACTACGAGTTGAAAATTACATGCACCTACAAGATGCAATTAGCACAGATAGTAATAGTAGCCTCAACGACTTAAACAAGATGATTATTCTTCCCTCCACCTTTGTGAACAGTCACCGCTATCTGCAGGAATGCATGCAAGACGCTTTCTCCTACGTACGCACTTACGGTAGGCCTGACCTATTTGTAACTTTTACCTGCAATCGTGTAAAGAAATAACAGAAGAGCTTATGCTTGGACAAAGAGCCACTGATCGATATGACATAGTTGCCTGCGTGTTTCGTTTCGCCCGCGTGTTTAAGTTCAAAAGATCATTAATGCAGTAACAAAAGGGAAAGTGTTTGGAAACGTCCAGTGCCATATGTACTCCATTGAATGACAGAAACAAGGTCTGCCACATGTGCACATTCTTATTCGGTTAAAACAAAAGCTGCGATACAACCAAATAACATTATTAATAGATAACATTATAAGCGCCGAAATCCCGGATCCAGAACTAGATAAGAATTTGCACGAGATCGTGATCAAAAACATGATTCATGGTTCCTATGTTGTTCGCAATCCAGCATCACCTTGCAGGAAAAATGGGAAATGTGCGAAAACGTTCACCCGGGAGCTACTAAAGGAAACAGTGCACAATGATAAGGGTTACTCTTTATACAGACGAAGAGCACCCGAAGATGGTGGTAGAAGAGTTACGATTTAAACTCGCAGTGGGGTAGTCAAGACTTTTAATAATCGCTGGATTGTGCCATATTCACCAATTCTATGTAAATTATTTAATGCTCACATTAATGTTGAAGTCTGCAACTCTGTTCGTTAGCTTCAGTTTAGCTTCAGAAATGAAAATGTCTGTTCCTTTAGTTTAAAAATTATATTACATTTATTTAAAGTACAGAAAATATTGATGCTCATTTTTAGCAAAGTATACTAAATTTTGATTTCTTAGTAGCATCGATGTGTGCCACATATTAGTACAGTTAGAAAAAGAGTTTACGCGAGTGGTATTTAATCATCAATATTAATGAAACGTGAAAATATAATTTATTCAGAATATTGCAAGGGTTGTTTTTTTCTATCGAAGCGTTGGAGATATAATTTATTAATGCTTTAGAAAGCGTATTGCGATAATATGATTATATTCCGCTGCTTTTATATTAATTAAAGAATTAAAATGAAAATTATCCTTTTGTTTTATGGTATAAAATTTCTGTGGTATAGAATTCCTATTATTTTAGAAACAAATATAGACAATTCTTAAATTATGCGGTTAAAGAATTTGGCCAGCTCCATGATGTTAATGGAGATCGATTTATAACTAAAACCACAGTCAGGCTTAGAAGTGGCCATCACAGAAGACTGAAAATTGACAGAGAAGACTGAAAAACTCTGCCCGGCCGCAGAACTGCTTACTGCACACACTTTTAATTATCCGGCCACTCCTGATGAATTATTAAGAATTGGGGGTTTTGTTTAAGAGAACGAACCTGTTCGCTGGCAACAATTTGAAGATTGCAAGGGTTGTCATCTTCGCCTATGGCACTATTTGAGTAGGCTTTATTAATATACACAACGATAACAACAACAGCAAAAGAGTACGGGCTTTAAAAATACAAAATGAAGAAACATTTAGCTTTTCCCAGCGAGCGTGAATTCATATATTCATATTTCCGTAACGACATTAAAATATAATATCAAAAGCCTTAAGAAACTCCTTATCTTTTCATAATGTGATACCTTGTAAAAAGTGTAATTTAGTAACTTTCATAAAAGACAAAAGATATAGCCATGTTAATTATTTCTTTTGCAGGGAGGAATGAGGCAGAACATTCTAAGGCTTGCCCGTGAAGACAAATCTCTACCTCACCATTTCGATTTCTCTGGTGCAGACGTCATTCGCAGTCTTCTGCCAGCCAGAAGCCTGGACAAATTAGGCGGTGGAGAACTTATCCGCGTCTTGGACCCTTTCAGCGGTGGCCAAATGATAAAGTCTTTAGAGCAAATGAATGGAGGTCAGTTCCTCAATTTCTTGGACAACTTCAAAGGAGGTGAGGTACTGAATGTCGTGGATAAGCTGACAGGCGGAGAATTTCTTACCTCCTTAGACTCTTCAGATGGGATTGCAATTCTAAACGCTCTGGAGAAAGCTCGGCAAGGAAAGGCTAGACTCCGTCTTGCTCCCAAGCGCACATTGGACTCCTTGAGCGGAATGGCATTCGGGGAGAGTAAGAAAAGACTAGATTCTCTAAACGGATCCACTTTCGGACTGAGTAAGAGGGATTTCGACGAGATTGACAACGTGGGTTTCACGGGTTTCGCAAAGAAAGCATCGCGATACGGCCCTAACCGCTACTCATTGGCCCTAGCAAAGAAAAATTTTGACGAAATTGATAGGGCTGGGTTCGGAACCTACAACAAAAGGAATTTTGATGAGATTGATAGATCGGGTTTTGAAACCTTTGAAAAAAGGGAAGCCAAAGAGTAGTATCTGAGGTAAATATTCATTTGTTTTCTCCATTTTTTATAATTCTCTAAACCCTCAGTTAACGCTAAGTATGCTATCCCCGAACACAACGTACTACATTACTAGTATAAATGAGGAAAAGAAAATGCGCAAAAACAGCAAATTAATAATTTTTATTATTATTTTATTTTATTTTTCTTAATAACTTAGGTAATCATACACTTTCTCTATGATTGTTTATCAACAAGAGATTAAAAGTTAACGATTCTAATTCGCAATAAATAATAATTAACTTCTTGCTGAAGATGCTTTAATTAAGTGACCGCTAAATGCACCAATCAGTAATAAAATAAGTACATTGGTGAACTGTCAGTTTATAGTATCACTAAGTTTGAATGTACAATGCCCTCGCCAGGATTCGAACTCCGGATCTCCCGACTGACCCAATGTGCTTCAAATTACATCATGAATGTACGCCATAAGGAGAAAGAAAATACTTCAGAAGTTGTTTTGACGTTAAAATATGAGTTAATAATAGAATTTTCTGAAAATGACCAAAAATAAATTTTAATGATCCCTTTGGTCATAGCTCTCATGTATTAATAGTTCTTTAAGGTATGTGATCTAATAAAACATCTGCATGGTATTTATTATTTGAAAGATGGACCTCTTCCCTGTATTCAAGTTAACTTTATCTAGAGTACGGTAATATGAAACTTTTGAAAAAAAAAAAAAAAAAGGGGGAGGGGCGAATCTTGTAGCTGGAAATTATTTAATCATTTAATCAAAAACAATTCAAATATTTAGTTACTACTTATCGATAAAGGAAATTGTTCCTCAGCATTAATTGGAATGGTTTTTGTCTGCATAAATATACCACGATTTTTCACACTTAATTTGTAGAGACATTAGGTATTTAAAAGCAGGAGTGATGAAAAATGAGCAACGCCCTCGCCGAGAATCGAACCACGGACCTCTCGGATACGCGTCGAGTGTGCAGACCACTACACCACGAAGGCACGCTAAGAAGGCGGGTGGAAATACCCTACATACTCCCCTTTTTAAAATGCGACAGGGGTTTTAAAGGACCCAATCGCCAAATCCTTGAGGTGAAAAAATATCATCCACCACCCTTTTAGTTCCCGCGCCACTATAGGGACATCAGGATTTTTTGGAAGTAGGAAAAGAGAAAAATGAGCAATGCCTTCGCCGGGAATCGAACCGCGGACTTTTGGAATACGCGTCCAGCATGCAGACCACTACACCACGATGGCACGCTAAGAAGCCCGGAAAATACTTTATATGCTTCTCCTTTTAAAGGGCGACTGGTGATTTAGGGAACCCAATCTCCAAATCCTGGGTATGGAGAATCATCATTCACCACCTTTTAGTTCGGCAGTCACTGTAGAGACATTAAGTATTTTTTAAGAAGGAGTGATGAAAAATGAGCAACGCCCTCGTTTGGAATCGAACCACGGACCTCTCGGATACACGTCGAGTGTGCAGACATCTACACCACGAAGGCACACTAAGAAGTGCGGGAGAAATACCTTACAAACTTGTTAGAGTATTGGCTAGATTTTAAGCAATTGACGAATGCATAGATATTCGAAAGTTATCCATAACTAGACTTTTTACTACTAGGCTATTCCAAGCGAGAATTTTCACTCTGAATCTTCATTATATAATTTCAGTTGCTGAGTTAACATACATTTTAACTGCGTTGAGAACTATAATCTCCACAAAAATGAAAAATGTTTTAGAAATTGTAAATGACTGATGGTAAATATTCAAAACTTATTCAATTTATCAAGTGGCTATCCTGACTAATTACTAATTCTCCAATGTTCTCACTGGGAACATTTGGAAAAAAAAAATATTTTACATGATTATTTTTCAGATATTAAATAAAACCTCATTTGTTTTATCACTACTTTAGTGGAAATAATTTTTAAAAGAATTTGAAAGAATGAAGAAAATGTAACATATTATTATTTGGTGTTTAGTATAATTAGGCTTTTGAGGCCACTTGTGCTATTTGTTTTTAATTTCTTCATACAAAAAGATAATGGAACAAAATTAATACAATTATTTGATGGATATTAAATGGCAATTTTAATGCTCTGATGAGTTTAGGTAATTTGTCATCTGGTTTTCTAACTCCTCACTCTTAAACCTGATTGAATATGGTTGTTATGCGTTAGAACAAAATATTGCAGATTTTCTTAAGACATTTTAAGGTAATTCAGCTCTTAAGTAGTAATGGCAGTTTCTCCTGAAAGAACAAAAGTTTCAATAAAGTATGAACAGTCACATCAAATTTCGTATTTTAAACAGGGAAAATCACAACTCTTCATAAGTTTTTATTTTTATTTCATACAATTTTGTATACATAGGTATTATTTTTTATGAGTTTGGTAAATAGATTAATTTCAGAATTATAAAATTTCTTTCTGAATTTCATGAGCTATGTAAATATAAACACTTTGTGCTCACGCCCTCATGCTTTTATCTGAAAAACGATGAGAATTACGCTCAACTTTATCAAACATCTGTAGAGACATTAGGTAATTTTTGGAAGCAGGAGACTTGAAAAAGGAGCAACGCCTTCACCGGGAATCGAGCCGCGAACTTTCGGAATACGCGGCTAGCATGCAGACCACTACACCACGAAAGCACGCTAAGAAGGCGGGAGAAATAACTTATATATTTTCCCTATTTAAAAGTCGACTGGGCTTTTAGGGGACCTAATCGCCAAATCCCGGGTGTGGAGAATCATCATTCACCCCCCTTTTAGTTCGGACGCCACTGTAGGGACATTAAAATTTTTTGGAAGCAGGAGAAGAGAAAAATGAGTAACGCCTTCGCCGGAAATCGAACCACAGACCTCTGGAATACGCGCCCAGCGTGCAGACCACTACACTACGAAGTCATGGTATGAAGGCGGGAGAAATACCTTACATACTCCCTCCTCTTAAAGGGCAACTGGTGTTTTAGGAAGCCAATCGCCAAATCCTGCATGTGGAGAATCATCATCCACCATTCTTATAGTTCTGGCGCCACTGTAAAGACATAAGGTAATTTTTGGAAGCAGGAGACTTGAAAAGTGAGCAACGCGTTCACCGGGAATCGAACCGTGGACCTCTGGAATACGCGCCCAGAATGCAGGCCACTACACCACGGAGGCGCACTAAGAAGGCGGGAGAAATACCTTATACATCTTTTAATTTCAATTCCAACGCATTTCAGAATCTTTTAAGTAAATAAATGCAAGACCATTAATTAAATGTCATAAAACAACTCAATTTACAATGTAGTGATAAGCAGCCAATGCTTCAAACCTAAAATGGCATTTTTCCATTTCGAAACATTTTATCATTAATTTCATCTTATCGACCATTAGTTAATAATCCATATAACCATATTCTATATATTTGAATACCTAGAATCAGTAATTTCAACTTGAAGTGGTCTTAAATAAATAAATACGAATTAATTTCCTAAATTGTATCTCATGAAGAAAACATATTCGCTCTGATTGCAACCTAAATGCAATCTGTGACTTTGCCCTAAGTCAATAATGTGGGAAATTCTTAGGTCAGGATTATGTTTCGCCTCTCAAGAATTCAAAATTACCTTATTTCGGAAACGTTCGCGCTCGTATTTCCTGCCAGGCTCAGATTTGGAGCTGTTATTGAAGATTGCTGCAGCGCCATCTATAGTCGTTATTGGAACAATTATGCTGCTGGTATTAGCATGACAGAAGTTGAGCTGAAATGACGTTCCCTGGCACAAACGCTTCTCAATTCAAATGCTTATGCTGGAATTTCTGCTGCTTATGATCTTCCTTCTGTTCGTAGAATAAACACTAAACAACTTAATTCACATTTTGGATCCTTTGTCTACTACTGCAATGAGTTTACTTTGTAGCAAATTTCCTGCATTACCTGATGAGAATTCCTTGTTGAATTCGATTGCTTATTTTTAAGAATTCATTAGTCTACATATTTTATTTATGTAATTAATATAATATGCTATCAACAATTAACTCATATTTAGATTAAATGTAATTGCCCCATTATAAATTAAATTAAAAATTCTGAAAAATGATTTAAGAATTTCTTAAATTCATTGGCCAGTCAGTAATAGAATGGATGAAGTCCTTGAAGATTGGTACTTCGTTTTGGTTCATCAACTGTATGAGTTGGTAGAATTCAGTTTTTACAGAATCTTCGAGTGCTCTGCCATAATAGACTTAACATTAAACTTATGATTAGTATTGACAAATGTTATCATCAAATATTTCCTAAACTATTCTAAATGGACATATGGTAATTACAGAAGCTAAAAAAAATACCTAAACAAATTTCTTAACTATTCTAAATGTAGGTAATAAAAATGAATAATGGCTTCAAGTATCAAATGATAATTTTTGTCTAATATGGTATGCAACTAATATTTACAAATTTCTTACATCCATTTTATTAACACCTACCTGACTTCCCAGCCCTGTTTACATGCTGGAATGCATTAATCTTTAAATGTGCAATTTGCTTAAGATACTATCGCACACTTTTATGCTTCAGAATGAAAGCAATAATGCAACATGTATTATTACAAGACCACTGATGTATGCTTATGAACAGCTTTGAGAGTTTCAGAGGTTCGCACATTCTTAAAAATGACTCAGTTACACGTTAAGTCAAAATGTGCAAACTTACCACAAGTTTTGACAAAAAAAAATTATAAATGTTATGGGCAAATCCCATTTCGCCATAGAAAGAAAAAATAGTAATTACTCCTCCTTGTGAAATTTGAGTTCTTTTTACCTAGTCATGTGATACCTTATCTTGAAGAATATATATGTTCACATGTTTATCAATTGACAAGTTTTCATTCATCGGACGAAGCAAATTTCTAAGTTATTTAAGTTATATCTCATAAGTTATGTCTCAACCTACGAATTTGTTAATAAGTTAAGCGTAGTGAATTTGGATATGTAGAATTATAAGTGGTATTCCAATTTCTAATTCTAAATAGTATCTGAAAAATTTCTTAAAATACTTCTAAAACATATCTGCATTCAAAAATTGCTTTCTAATTGCATAATTCCAAGGATATCGGATGATGGTAAATAAAGAAACATAATTTTTTATTATTAGTTACAAATTCTGAAGAAGCTTAGAATGTCGTTAAATTACTTATGTGTTAGGATATTCTCATTAATTCATGAATTTGTTTTTCCAGCAAATTTTGCAACTATATCTTAAGTAAAAGGAACGGAAAAAAAAAAATGGGAGCGTGTAACTACAGTATAGCTTCTGGGAAATCAGTATTTCTTCTAAATCTGAATTATTTTTTTTTCAATTTTTAAGCGTCCACATAATGAAAATCTTCTTATACTCTCTTCAGTTACATACTTTTTACTTCAGCCTCTTCATTAAAGTTTTCCGATATCGTATTCTGCTGCGCATTGCATGTTTCCGACATCATATGTTGTTGGGGACTGATATGTTTAAATACGAAAATAATTTGATAAAACTGGTGTTTTACTAAGTGCCCAGCTTACCATCTTGATTAAACTAAAAACTAAACTAAACTCAGTGGCGCAAACAGCCCTAATGGGTCAATGCCTGCAGTGCCCCGAAATCTGCTTTCTTGACCGCGGGCCCCGGGGTGCGTAAGCATATGCTCTGAACAAATGGTCAGCTTGTCGCAGGACCCCCCAGTGTTTAGTCCCCAAACAAAGTTGGGTTCTCATTTTATTGATCCAATGGAGAGAAATCAAGGGATGAAAGGCTGAGTTGACCTTGCCCAAACCCCGGACTTGTGGTGCTGCTGCGCGATGCGCTAGCCACTGCGCCACCATCTTAATTATCGATACAATTTTTAAAATGAAAATCACCTCTGAATGGCACTGCTTTCACTCTTCTTCAGTGTCTGAATTATTCTTCAGTGTCTGAATATTTCGAAGCAAGAATTTCAAAGGTTTTTCTGTGGTTCTCTTTCGACTTATACTCAAGGCCATCCTTGCTGACAGAAAGCCTCAAAACGTCACCATTTCATTCAGATTCAACATTTTTTTCTGACATGTTTATGTAAAGTATTTTAATGCCAAAACGCATTTATGTCTAATATTGCAACACGCCTAAGAACTAATTCTTTCGTGCGTAAGTCTTAAGAAGAAATGTTTCTGTCTCTGCAACCTAAAAAAGACAATCCTCTTTTCCCCGCGAAACTGTAGACTTATAAATTTATCTTAAGCCGATACTTGTAGCTTATTACTGTTACATTAACCCTTACGTTTCTTCGCAAATTTTAAAAAATACAAGCATCAAATTCAAATTCTCGGAAAACCCATTTATACGAGTCTTAGAAAGGTAAATGTATTATTAGAAGTAAAATATATCAAAAATTGAAAGAAGACTGGAGTAAAGAAAACTGGTTAATAAATTCTCCAAAAACATTCTGAGGTTGACCTAAAACACACTGTTGAACATTATAATTAGAAGAGGAAGATAAGACTGGGTATCAAACCAAATAGAAATTTGATATAAACTTATGCTGTCGAGTTGATCAATAAACTGAAACAATTGTGACATCAAGCGCACTTCTTTATTACACTGTCCTTCATTCAGAAACTATGATTTTCTTTCTGAATTACTTTACCACATTCTATAATATAAAAGAAATAAAAAAAATACATATAAAAACTTTTTGAACTACATGTTTATTTATTTTCTAAAAGGTAAAAGTAATTTTTAGCTGTAATACTCTTGTCATTTGCGACTAAAAGTAAGATCTGTGAGATTTTCATATACGAGTGTATTAGGACTTGAATATAATTTCATGGAACAACTGGAGTAAGAATGATTACATTCAGGTTAGGTAACTTGACCACGGCAATGCTTTCAAGAGCTACCTGCCTGAGGGAAACGATGTCTTTGTGGAGCACATTCGAGGGCAGCGGTTGTCAACCCTTAGAATTTCACAGACCACTACATATATAATTTTATATTTGGCGGACCACTAATATGAATTAAAAAAACTTAAATCAGACTTTAAAAACAACATATTAATACGCAGAAACAATATTCAACTTTCCAATAAATTTAATTCTAATTTTCATTTGTTAATATAATTTTTGAAATATTTGGTATTCAGCAGCATGCTTTATGGAAAAAGTTTGCCTGGGATCGAACCTGGGTTGAACTTCCGGTATTCAACGATCTTAATCACTCCACTGATATAGCTAATAATATTCGATTCATTAAACTTTTTCTGACAATTTTCATTTAAGATCCTTCAGTGTTAGCAAGTCTATGATTTTATATGCAATCATGCATGGTCAGAAATATTTTGATAGCAAAAAATTATTTTTTGCTTCTAAAGCATTTATTAAATATGTGTAACTTAAAATGTTTAATTTCGAAATTTCACTTGTATCAACATCTAAAGTTAATGGTTTTGGTTCAGGAAAACTGGAAGTAATAAAATACTATTGTCAAAGTTTTGATCTTTTTTCTCCACTGAAAAAAATTATAATTCTTACGGAAATTTAAAAGGTTTCGTCTTGACGTTAAATGACTTTTTTACCAATCATGCCAAATTTTGTATGTATAGATTTAGTATTCCTTAGAAAAGTGTATCATTATCATGGAATCACTTCACTAGCATACAATCATCATCAAAGTATCGGATCTTAACGATAGCTTCCCGGCACCTCAAATATCGTCTGCGAAAACAGTTCGCGTTGGCATACTTAATCATATTTTGTTAAACGAATTTTGGCATTTGAAGAAAGATATTTGCTTCAGAACACTAGTACTGTGTTGTAAAATTTGTAAAAAAATATTATCATTAAGTACAAGGTGTCTGAAATGGAACTATGATGCTGCCAGATTAGAACCATCATTTACTTCCAGTTGTTGCAAAATGTCAGCTACAGAATGTCACCAATTCATGTGTAATGCTGGATCATATGACACTATGAAGGTTTGATACCGAAAGCTCAAAAACAAGGACTAAGGACATTCAAGAAGTAGAGCGCTCAGGTCGGCGTACTGATGTTGATGAAGCCCGCCTGCGAGAACTTGGCGGAAGAAGATCAGTATGCAATCATTTGAGAGCTTGCTAAGGAGTTAGACTTTAGTGCCATGTCCATTAGTCGCACTATGCATCACATAAACTTGACGTTCAAGTTCAATCGCTGGGTGCCGAATGAGCTGACTCAAGTAGGTAAGAGCAGACGTGTTTCGGCCTGCACTAATTTGCTCTTATATCAACTCAAGGGCCAAATTCTGTACCGAATCGTCACTTGTGATGAAGCGTGGATTTATTTAAACAAGACAGTCCGAAAAGGGGATTGGTTTGCGCCTGGCGAGCTCGTCGGCAGGGTCGCAAAGCGCAGTTCGACTAACAAAATGTACAGACCCCAATGGAATCCTTTGCCACACCCACCAAATAGCCCCGACAGCGCTCCTTCGGACTTCTAAATTTCTTAACACCTGCAGCTACATCTTACTGGTGCTATCTTCCATTCTGAATAGAACGTCCGAAATGAGGCTGGTCTGTTTTTGGACTCGCGGCCACCAAATTTCCAGGCCGAAGGCTTTGAAAGACTACCAAAACGTTGTTGGAAAATCATAGATTTGAGTGGTGATTGCTACCCGCACTAAAGGTACTGCTTTCGTGTTTTTTTATAACTTTATTGAGAAGTTTTTGGGCTGAAAACTTTCGTTATAACCAGATATTTTGCGACAGTGACATTACATCAATACCAATCACTTGAATCATTTAAATTATCTAAAATTGTGCAAAAGGTTTCAGTGTTCCTTTCACATGAAAGTTCATCTTGCTGAATTATTGTTGTAAACAAAATTATAACTGTTATTTCAAGAGATTAAACTGCAGGCCATGTCTTTAACAAAGAGCAAAAGAAAAAGTAAAGAAGAAAGTGTGTTTCAGGATAAATGATAAATTACGTTTTTCTGTGGTGTTTTGCATAATAAAATTGTATGCTTTATTTGTAATAAGAAAATATCAGTTCCAAAAGAATGCAACTTACGTCGCCATTGCGAAATGAATCATAAAGAAAAATTTGAAATGTTGGAAAGTATACTGAGGGAAAAAAAGTTACGCTTTTTAAAATGTGGCTTGCAACAACAACAAAACTTTTTACAGAAGCAAATAGATCCAGTGAATCAACAGTTATCGTTGCAAAAAGATCGAAACCATTCAGTGGTAGTGAATTCTTTAAGGACTATTTGATTAGATCTGCTGAATTTTTTTCTGACAAACAACATTTTTTTAAAAATATTAGTTAGTCAGCCACCACAGTAATGGAACGCTTTAACTAACTAGCGTTCTCTAGCGATTTATAATGTCAGTTAAATGAAAAATTCCAGATTTTGCAGCATTCTGAGTAGTAGATGATGAAGGTATTGACATCACAGATATAGCACAGCTGGCTTTTCGTATGACGGGTTATTGATCATTAGTAGTTGAGGAAGTACTGGAAGTTCAATGAGAAATTACTGGAAATATTTTCTATGGAAAGAAAAATTTGTTGTACAGAATGTTTTTCTCGAAACTGTAATGGATGATAAATATAAATTGAGTAATATGTTTGGATTTGTAAGTGAGGGTGCAGCTATCTGCTTTGATTGGTAAAATATGGAGTGGCGTAAAATTAAGAAATTAAGAAACAAGAAATTTTTCAAAATATGTTTACGCTATACACAGCCTTATTCATCAAAACGCACTCTGTGCCAAACTTTTGCAGACAGATATTATGAAAACGGTAATTAAAACAGTAAACTTTATCCATGGATGAGCTCTGAATCATCAAGAATTTGTTGTATTGCTTGAAGAAATTGTGAGTACGAAGAAATGATATAACGATGTTAGGTGGTTACTTTGGGGAGCTGTATTACAACAAGTTTTTGATTTAATAAATGAAATCAAAATTTTCATGGCACAAAAAATAATAATATAATAATATCGTCGATGAGATACGCAATGATACACAGATAACAAATTTAGCATTTCTTGTCGATTTAATCTGCCATTTAAATATTTTCAATAAAAAGCGGCAAGAAAAGAATAAACTTTTCACTTGCTGGATGCTTACTGGACATAGTACATTTCACTTACTGGATGCTTACTGGGCAGGTTTTCACTTACACAGATTCTTCTATGAAAGCTAAATTGCAAATATAGGAAACACAAGCAAAATCAAACATTCGTAAACTTGCTGTCTTAAATTCAGACCGATTATTCGAGATGAAAAATCTCAAGAATAATAGCAATATTACGCCAAGAACTTGAAGGCAGATTCAAAGAATTTAAATGGTTTGGTATCCGATTTTTAATTGTTTTCATTGCCATTAATATTGCGAATTAACCAGAAAATCTACAAAAAGAACTAATTAATTTACAATGTGATATAAATTATGTTCAAAGATTTAACGAAATAGGTCTGAATAACGATCAAAAGATAAATATGATCAGTTTCGAATGTTTGCATTAAGAATAATCTCTTCGTTTGGGAGTGCATTTAGGGGTGAAGAGTTTTTTTCCGCAAGTGAAAATTAACAAATCTAACCAAATCTAGCAAAAGGACTTGACTGACCGATGAGCATCTATAATTCGTGATGAAAATAGTTTCCAGTAATCTTTTTTCAAGCCTACAAACGTTATCAACCTCCAAACGCCATCAGGTGTTAAGGTATAGTAAAAAGTAAAGAAATAAGTAATTTTTTACATACAATCAATGTGTTTTTTCCTGCACGTGTCGATAAAAAATTTAATATATAAAGGAAAGAGATAGGTTGTAGTTATTTTTTCTCAAGCTTTGTGCCACTGGAGATGCATTCTCTAAACATTTTGTAATTTTTCATAATTCGTTAGCCCAAAGGGCCGTTAGCCCAGAAGAGCTATTAGTCTCAAAACGGCATTTTCCGTTGAATCGCTTTTCAAATTGTTACCACCAAATATTATCTCCCTGTATTGTATTAAAAGAAGCTAAATAATGAAGAATCTGCAAGAATGTATGTATGTTTCTCGCATTGCAAAAAACGAACGGTAACTAGAGTCATCAAATTTTAAATAATGCAGTTCTCCACCTGAACATGGGCACATAGAATCCAGAATTTGGAATTTAGAACTTGTTTTATTTTCTATCTCATATTTTGTAAATCTTTAAAAAAATTTTATGTCCAGTGAGCGAGACTGCCTGAAATTCTAAAGATATAGTGTTTTAAAATATTTTTAGCCCAAATGGACATTAACCTAAATATACTGGAAACGTGTATGTGTGAGTAAATGAAAAAAACGTCCCTTTGGGCGTAATATAAAATCTGAAAGCGTTCAGATTTTTTTGCGTTTATGTTAAAAGTAGGTTATTTAGTCATTAATTCGATATATTAGAATTATTTGAAATAAATGTCAGTCTAAAAATTTAATATGTAGCTGGTATTACAAAATCTGGTCTCTGCAGCTGCTTTCAGGTCACGGGAAGTTTGTGACAACTGTTTCACGGGGTACGGAAATATTTAAACTGCTCCAGGAAGACAAATTTTTAAATTAATTCTCGTCTTTCATTTTATATGTAAATAGTAATACATTTCCTGAAGATAAGCGTCTTAATACTAACTCGAAAGCTTAAAACGAAATGCAATGCTAAATTCATTTCTAAGATTACTTCACTTAACTTGTCCAGAACTGCTGTGTGCCATGTTTTTATTGCGTTAGAGAAATTTATGCTTTGTAAAATAAAAACAATTGCCGTTCATCAGTTTCTCGCAAAAAATTGCTGACAATGGAGGAATGGAATATTTTGCATAATCTGTTTCAAACTTACACAGAGACAATAGAAACCTTGTTCCAACACTATGTAACTGATTCTTCGAATTGTACTTAAGACGATCACCAACCCAATAACAACATTTTCTAAGCTCTGATATTAAATGTGTTAAATAAACATAATTTTGCAATGTTATGAAATGGTGATTAAATTTCTATCGGATGAGACTTCAATATTCATTTAAAGGCTTAACTGTCACCTACGAGATCCATAAAATCATTCCCTCCAAATATTTGTTCTACGTAGGCGAAACCGTACCCAATAAAACGGAATTCTCAGTCATGCTGTGCAATTCGAATGCAACTCGCTGGAAATGAATCGACGTTTCTGACAATGTTACAAATATTGACTGTGCAAACAAGACATCCACGTGTTCTATAGCATGTATTAGATGCATATTTGGGGAAATGGTGTTTTGAAATTCTGCAGCTAGACGCATGTTAAATTGTTTATTTTCTTGTACATGCTGCGCAAGGAATGCGGTAGGCGTTATGTAATCGCCAAGGATTGGGGTTTTAAAAAGGAATTAGAATGTGTAAATGCCACTTACATCTGTTATTGATGTTGGTTTTGTTCTCCCTACTTGTTCCTTGTGATATAAAGATATGTTATTTTCAGCACGCAGTTTTAAAGACAGCTGAAATGAATTCTACCCACATGCAATGTAATTCAAAATCGAATATTTTATTAAAACCTGCCTTAACGCAGAATGTTTCAGAATACGATTGCCAGATGCAATTTTTTAAACAAAAATCCAGATATATTGTCTTCAATTAGTTTGGTTGGCAATAATTTCTTTGAATTTCCAATCCTTTTTTTTTTCCTCTCTTTTTTACAAACAAAAATTATTCATGTAAAATGATACAAAAGCATTTTATAACTACCACAAAAAATTCTTTTTTTTTTTTTTTGGTTACTTACTACCAGAAACAGTTTTACCTCAAATTTCCTTATTCTTCTAATAACAGGATAACAGTAACAATAATTATCTTTTAACGTCTAATACTCTTGGTACTTAAACCATTCGTTAGAAAGCATAGCGAAACAGGGCACAGAGTGCATCATAGAGGACAGATGACATTACGATCGGTATGGGAATAGGGTTAAGTTAGGTTATTTCGATTATTGCAAAGCATATGAGGTCTGGCGGGTGGCCTAGGAGAGGAGGATAAGAGAATGGATGTCTTCGTGAAAATTATTTTAAAGGAAATCGGCTCGTATTTATGTTACTCGTGAAGAAAGCCACGGAAACTCTCATGAAGATAGCCCGTTTGCTGGGATATGAACCTGGATCAAACCACCTCCGTTCAGCTGTCTTAACGCTCGGCCGCTGGTAGCCGAAATGAAAAAAAAAAAAAAAACTAGATTGTATTGTTATTAGTTTTTTTTTTTTTTTTTTTTTTTTTTTTTAAGTGGAGGGTTGAAAATGAGCAGTGCCCTTGCCAGTACTCCAACCCTAGACCTCTTGAATACTCGGGGAGTGTGTGTGCTACCGTTACACCACGATAGCACGCTGGAAGGAAGGATAAAATAATACCTTATAGCATATATAGGCAAGCCTTATATAGGTTTCAAACCCGCACTCATATCTTCGGGATAGCAGCCATCCTGCGCTAGCTACCATATATCCAGGGGAATATTAATTTCAGAAACAGAGCCTTGCAACACTGTAGCTCTTTATCAGCCCAAATGTTTTGTTTCCGTATTAAATAACAGTGAAAAAAAAGAGTATCTAATTTATTTCTAAAATTCCGAAGTATGGTTTCTTAGTGGATAATGGAAGGAAGCGCCAGCCAAAGTTAAAATGCACTTCTGTCATCCTAAAGGAAAGGGATATATTTTTCTAAGGCTTTCACAGAAAGAGAAAGGTTCGTGTTTATATGATGCACGGGCAAAAGCCGCACAGACCTCCTGGAGCCGGCCATTTTGCGGAGAATAGGACCTCAGCCGAAGTGGATAGATACCTGTATTTAGAGGTCTCCATTCATACAGTTTGTTTTCGTTTATTTGATTATTACATAGCTCGCAAGGACTACCTGATCAAGAAGGGGGATGATGCCTTTATGGAGGACTTTCTTAGGGAAATGGCTCGTATCCATATTGCATATAGGGAAGACCTCGGAAATGCTCACTCAACCAGCCCGTTTGCCTGTAACCGAACCCAGGTCGAGCTACAATGTTCAGAAACTGATGGACCCTTTTATGTACATACAACCACCGTCGTGTCTAGTTTCGAGATGTCTTCTGTAATTACTCATTCGAATAGATAATGAAAATGGAACTTCTTCCGAACTCGCATAATAAAATCATTAATTCATGTAACAATCGATGAAATATAATTTTATCTTCAGTTAAACAAAGACAAGAAATGGAATTCCCCTTAAAACTTCTTCAGCGTAATTATGAGAAATCTTTTGAACTTCAGCTCTCAAACTAGCTCTGCGGAACCTCACTGTACGTTTTAAAAATGAAAAACCTCTTACTTGATCAGGTTTAAGCCACAGCTCCTCTACTTTCATTGGTTGTGACAGTGATTACCTACCTCTGGAGTTTATTATAACGGAGGCATAGCAAATTTCTTTCAGTTCCTCAGCCTTTTTTTTTTTTTTTTTTTTTTTTTATTGGATTATTTTTATCGTTCTCATTGGATGGCTCATGGATGGACAGAGCTTCTAAACTTCTACGAATGAAAGATAGAAAAATAAGAGACTAATTGCCATACTTGGAATAAATTTTTGTTTTCGCGGGATCATATGATGAAATGAATTGTTACAGTAAATATTGTTCCCAAGAATTATAATACGTTTGTTTTTGACTGACAGTATTTAGTTTTTCTTATAATTGCAATTATTTTAATTATTATAGTCAGACTTTCTAAAATTAAATTTTTCCATTTTTATTCATTTCTTTTATAATAAGTCTATAATAAGTTTTATAATAAATTTGCCATAATAAGTTACCTAACCAGTCAGAATTAAAATTATTGTTTAATTTCCAAGACTTGTACTCAGTTTTATATTTTTCAAGTTACGAAACTAAAATGCCTTTACATTAAACTAAAATACATTTACGCATTCAATAACATTTCATTTTTGTACTTGTTTATTTTGACATTATATACACTATAAATTTGTGACATTCATGCTAATTTCTTAATAAACAATGTTAAAGTTTTTACATTCCCTTTTTTTTTTCACGGTAATTTGCCAATTCAGACTCTTTTTTTCAAATCTCAGTTATGCGAGGATAAGTTTAAATTTTGTGTTTTTTAATTGGGTACTTTCTGATTATCTGTATCCCCCTGAAACGTATTCACGAGGCAATGCGCTATGTCGCCAAAACCAGGCGACTTTGCCAAAATGTAGTTACGTGGCATTTCTTTAGAAATATCATGTTTTGCCTAACAGCAGAGAATGCAACATTTTGCATTCCGTGAAACTGTATTTCGTAAATGATCGAAATCTGAGCGCTGGTGCAGAATTTGAGCAATTCTATGGCATTTTAAAGCGAAAACAACAGCAGAAACAATGCCAAATTTATTCAATTCTGTGGTGTTTTCTTAAGGGCCCTTTCCACTGGGGTTTATCTAAGCTAAGGGAGATAATTGACGTAGCCGGCCCATCTCCAAAAACAGTTTTTTCCCATAGGGCAGCAAGTGGAAAAATCTGAACTGCAAGCGTGGCGGAGCTAGTCGACACATGGAACTGACTCCGTTAGCTCAAAAACCCCTGTGGGAACGGCCCTTTAAGGAAAACAGATGGCTGTACACAAATTGTACTCAGCTCCAAGGTGTGCGCGATGCCGAAGTTCTGCAATTTTCTGAAGTTGTCTGAAGTTAAAACAGATCGCGGTTTTTACATCAAGTATACTTGTGGAGAATAGCGCAAACAAGGAAAGTTTTTTTGCGTTTTAATTTTGTTAATTGGATGCTGTTTTATGTAATTCTTAGTGCACTACCATTTTTGAAAATGGCTGTTGTCTTTCGTACATTATCCTAGTGAAATGAATTCCTGTTTGACGAAGTGTTTGTCACTTTGTGGAGTTTGATCCTGGGCTAAGTTACTAACCATTATTTTGAGACCATTTTGGTGATAGGCGAACTAGAATATCTCTGGTTGTCCATTTGATTAAGTAGTTAAGATGGTAAACTGTTTACCACTTTAGACCATTTACTGTATTCGTTTCAAGCTTGCAAAATATTCATTATTTTGTGTTGCATGTTACTATATGCATATGTTGCATGTTACTAAGTTCTTTTTAGCTTAGTTTAAACTAGGCCGTTGGGTTTACATTGAGTTGAAATCAAACAACTGAAACTCAGAACTACAAAGTGCTCAGCGCATCATTGATGCGCTTAAAATTCTTAAACTTTCGAAACAAACCTTAAATTTGATTTCTGTATAAACTATTTTAGTAAGGAGCAGTTTGTAAATTATTTAAAGCTTAGCATTTACCGCATTTTCTATGAAGCCAAGAGTGGTTAAATCCAAGTTAAGAGATTTCTCCTTAATCAATGTGCGCTCACAGAGCGAAGTTTTTGTCTCCCTTCGCCCTTTTCCTCGATATAAAAGGTAAATAAATTGCATAAAAAGCGAAACTGGGAATAAAAAATAAGTTAAAAAATGTTTCCTGCATTAAAGTAACAATGAACGTTCAAAGTGGCTAAACTCAATTAAGATATTGATTTTTATTTTTCAAAATATAATCCATCTTCGACCTGGTTAAAAGACAAAATAAAAAAATCCTTTTTGTCCTCGAAGACTTTTGAATGAATTGCAAGTATTTAAATTTGCACATAATGGCACTTCAGATTCCTTTTCGGGAAGTCAAAGATGTCTTTTTTTGAAAGATTTTCTTTGTCATAATACAGTTAAATTTTCTTATGAATGCCCTTTTTGTCTCAACTAAATTTAAATTTGTACTACAGAGCCGCGATTATCCATAATGCATGGATTCACAATGGATATAGATAATCGATTTTCATATTTATTATTCATTCATCTTCATATTCATTCATCGATGTTTCACATGATTGCTTCAAGTGTACATTTTATTCTTGAACATTTTATTTCAACTCCATGGAATTTTTTCAATCGTTTAATAAAGGTCGATGAGAACGTCTATTAATAGGTTATTTAAAAATATTTTTAAGTATCCCATTAATAGATATAATTATTAATTCGCTCATAGTTGAGTCAAAAGAGATAAATCTCTCCCTATGTTGCTGCGTTCAACGGGTTCGTGGATTTGGAGTGTTTGATGACAACACTTGATGAAGAATCAAAACACAGTTTATTCGTCAGTATTACATAGGAGAGTTCTATAGACACTTTAACAGTCGTCCAAAGATACGATAAGCAGATTGAAACAATTAACAACACAGTCTTCAGACTAAAACGGTGAAGACAGCTTCACGGCAAAGCATTTTACGTAGCGTAAGTGAGAAGAATACTGTATTTAAAAATAAAGTTAGAAACGCAAGAAGTTAGTAATAAACGAGGCAAAGTTATGTAAGTCATCTTACTAAGAAACCTGAACATATATATAATGAAATGAGAAAAGATAATAAGAAACATAAAAACGTTTTCCAACTCCTAACACAGTATCGAGTATTCTAAACATATGTTGCTTTTAAAAATCTTATGATTTTGTGTTGAAGTTTATGCAGCATAAATGCGAATAAAGCGATTCTTAATAATAAAGCTTAAAAGACAAAAAATGTTATGTTAGCAGAACTAAGTCCAAGAACACACTGGTAAACTGAGAGCTCAGCGGGAGCATAAAAAAAACCTATCAAACTCTCTGGTGCAACATTAAAATCTGAACCCATTCAGATTCTTTTTATTAAACTTTTTTTATGTGAACGGTAAGAGAAACATGCCTATATAAAATATATGAAATTAGGCAAAAATGCAGAATTAATTTGAAAAACGCTGTCGATTTCGAAGATAATCAGAAACAGTTCCTTTTTCTTTAGCAGAAGAAAGGATTTTACCATTTGAAATTATTTTCATGTCGTCAGATCTTTCGACTTCAAATTTTAATGCTTTTAACAACTGTAAAGATTTCAAAATTTAAATACATATATATCTTTGGATACAATACATGATAATGCAATAATTAATGGTACCACATTTTTTATGTAACGGCGAGACTGAGTTCAAAGTACATGGAAAAGCAGAGTTTTGATATATAGCTTTGTTCTCGGCATTCGCCGACCAGCTTCTAAGAACATAAGCGATGAGTAAGACAGCGCACAAGCCTTGTTACGGCTGCAGATACTGACTTTGACCTTAGACTACTCCAGCAACCTATTTTGACCTTAGACTATTCCAGCGAGCGACCGACTTTGACCTTAGACTACTCCAGCGACCACTTAGACAATCATTGCTTGACTGCCTTAATAATACTATTCAATGCCCTAAATGCATAATGATTATAAATTATGCGTGCCCTTTTATAGATATAAAAGTTATTAAACACTATTCGTGAATATTTGTTTTAATGTTCTTTTTAATTTTTATTCTAAATAATGTATTTTATTTTAGAAAATATTATTTTTGTTAAACAGTCCATACATTAATTCTTTGAAATCTGACCAAAAAAAAAACAGCGAAATATATTCAAAAAAAGGCATTATTAATCAATGATTTGAGGCATTTCCGAATATTTTAGATGGTAATTTTAAAATTATTGATCTATACATAACTATGTTGGTAAGCAATTAGCTTAACGACGCGACAAATTACTCAAACGATTCCATTTATGTTAGTGTACTCATATTTAATGCTGAGAAAATATCCAAGCCTTCATCTGTTTGAAAACTATACCATAATGACTGACTGTAAAATAGAAAAATAAGTGTTATTAAATTTTTACATAACCAATTTTTGTGTGAGATTTTTCTTGTGTAGTATTTAATTCCCCCTTGATATATTTATATATGCATGTATATTTCCGCATTTTATATAAATATTTCGTTTAATGATTACTATTCTTTAGCCCTGTTGATGAACTGATAACTGAGGATAAACATGATAACACCGTTGGTAAACACGATTAGCAACCTTCATTAAATGAAATAAAGGTAATATTTCTAATTGTGAAAGAATAATTTTATAATCAACAAAGTTTCAATTTTATTTTGTGAAAAGGAAATTCCCTATGGGAGCAAAATTATTTCTATTATTCAAACGTTTTAACAGCCGCTTAGACAGCATAGTAATTAGTGACCTAACTACGTACCGAAAGGCATGGGTTCGAATCCCGGGGAAGATATAAATGTATAATATCTGTGCAGCATAGGGCACTTAAAATAGTATACATTGAGCCAAAATTACTATCGAGTGGTTTGTTGATAAAGAGAAAGTGGTGGGAGACCCTCGGACCCGTCCTCCGAGGTGTTCTCCTTTAAAATTTCAGCAGAGATGCGCAAAGTTATACCACCACCTATATCGTGCTCAAGGCTCTGCCAGCGATAGACACCGTCTTGTTCTTCTTGCCATGATGAAATTCAGAGGTTTGTTCTGATTCAGTCAGACAAGTGAGATTAGCCACAACAAAGGACTTTTTACCTGAACCAGCATATTAAGAAATTTTGTAAGTCTTATAAGCTACAAATGTAGTGTGTTACATTATTTGATATGAGCTTTGTGAACTAAATTATTGAAGAAATCAAAAAGAACCAAAAAAATTGCATGATGCCATGAACTGTAATATCTTTTCCAAAATTACCACTACTTCTAAAATCAAATAGCGAAATTACGAGTTTCGGAATACTTGTTAATTATAATAAACATTAATGATCAGATTCTGAAAAAGAATGAATTTATACCTTTTTGGAATTAAGTGTTGAATGATCTAATGTTCACTTAGTTCGAAAACAAGTTTTTCTAATACTTGCGCAATAGCTGCAAAGTAAGATAATAATAATTTGTTTACTAAAGAAATATTGATTATATTATCTCTTAATATAAATTTAGTAGAAGTCTAAAAAAAAGAGGGAACCCATATGTAGGAAGTTCCCACGTGCCATAAATTACTTCTCACAAGTTTCACCGCCTGAAATAATTTAAAGTATCCCCGCTGCCGATAACGGAATTTCGAACACACACCCCTTCTGAGTAAGACACAGAAGAGAGCACTTTACCGACATCCCACTAGTCTGGCATTTTGTATTTTCATGTACATTTCACATTTTACTTTCTTATTATATATTTCAATTTTTCAATTTTTATTTGGTTTGTTTTTGCAAAGATAGCATTGTTATGTCTCTTAATTTTCTCATGCTTACTTCAATTACTTTGAGTCTTAAATTAACATGCATAAAAGCGAAGGTGTCGGGGGACATTTACTCAAGTATTTTGTAAATTTTACTACATAAATTGCTTTTTACTCAACATTTATAAAGAATCTAGTATTAGCGAATATACTTCATTCAGAATGAGTTCTTTGGTACTCTGGTTATAAATCCCATCACTTCACAGAACTACAATTTTGGTCTCTCTTAATTTGCCAGTTTGGCATCATCATTCTTACTTGAGAAAAAGACGAAACACCTTCGCATTTATTAATTATTGTTCATTAAACGGGAGTTGGTTTGTTCCCCTTGAAAAGTCAACTAATTTCCGATCAATAGCGATAATTACTTGTTTTTAATTTTTAATTTCTTTTTCAAAGCTTGAAATTTTGTTATTCATGATTTAAATTCAAGTCCCCGTAAAACTTTTTTTTTCATAATTTACATTCAAGTTGCTTTAAAACACAATTTTTGAAATTATGGTTATACTAGTTTAAAGAAAACGTTGTGAAAGTTCTCAACGAATCATCAGTGATTATTAAAAATAATAAGCATTGAGCGTAGTTATTTTAACTAATGAATATTATCTAAATTTTGAATATAACAACAGCTAATGTTTTACATGAATTTTATTATTAAGCTTAAAGCACTTTTGTTTATAACAGTAATAAGTGTCGCGATATATAGCAAGAAGAATTTTTGTCATGACTTCCTGTATAAATCATTAACAAAGAGAGCTACAGGAGCTACGGACTGGCTGTATGAGAGTTTTCGTGGTTTTCCCAATATGTAACGTGGAAGTGAGACATTTTTCCTCAGAAAATCCCTCACGAAGGCTACGTTTCCTTTTTGCAGGTAGCCCTGCTTGCTTACCCATAATTAAAATAAATTAAACCAAATAATAATGAAAATATTTTCTTGGACACCGAAAATTAATATAAATTGGTTTTTGTTGGACTCTATTAAATTATATTGGATTGTTTCTTGAAATGTGAAGTATCATAAATTTATCTTAAGCCCAAAACAGCTTGAAGCAAATTATAAGAACTTTCTTTAAATATCCTTAATCCTTTAAAATATTTTATTTGTCAAGAACAATTTACAAACTGCTAATCAGTGGACTTTTAATGTTTTCCCATTATCTATGATTACCATAGCACACATTTTTCAGTCATTTAACAGGGAAAAATTCTAGGTATTTAATCATGAACTAATATTTTATAGGCCAAGGATGAACAAGCGCGGAAAATCGATTTGGGATTCCAGGACTTTGTGAGGCTAATTTTGAAGTTATCCTCAACCTAAATACTCTCGCACGATGGCAAACAGGGGATTAAATTTTAATTGATTGAAATATGTGTCAGCGTGACATGAAATCCTAGTGTTTGTTCTGGTTAAATGAAAATTTATGTTAATTACTAACTTTGGGTTTTCAAGGGATAAACTTAAACACATTTATTAGTATTATCTGTTGATAAGATCATAAATACATCGTTTCTGTGATGCCTTCTGGTAATTATGAATATTGGGGTTATAACACGCCGTTAGTTATTTTTACACATTTCATTAATTTTCATTACTTATTTCTTGTTTTTTCATTAATTACAAGAGATATTCTTTCGGCAATATAATCCCACAGTTTTCTGCGAATGAATGACATTATTTAAGGTTTCGAATAATCATAAGTAATGAAAACTTTGGAAAAGCAAAGTTTTATATGTCATAAGAAAAACGTTGGAAAATATAATTACGATGTATTCTGATTATGAAGACCTTAACTATTTCGTGTATTAATAAACGTGAGCTGTGCTTTGAAAATGAAAGTTAGAGTATCTGGAAATGCAAATATTTCTTTTTCTGATTTGTCTCAAAAAATCAAGTAGTATAAATTAATATATGCTTTTGTTGGACTCTATTAAATTTTACCTATCATTAAAATAGTAAAATTTTAATTGTTTTAAAGTTAAAATTTAAAGCGCTAAAATAAATATTAGTCTATATAATCAAATAACCTAGGTATTTAAAACAAATATCTAAATACTTGAAAAGTTTGTGGGGTTCCTATCTTTTCCCTTACAGAAGAAGATGTTAATTACCCTTAATTTAACACTGGGCTCCTTTCTTAAAGCGTACAGAAAGCCTCCATTTGGGCGTGAACTCAAGAGTACTAAGAAATGAAACTTAAATAATGCTTAACTAAAAAATATAGCCGAAGCTATCAAAATTCTAAGGAGTTGGCCCCTAAATGTTAAATAACTGGCGAAGCTAACAAGGGCCTGAAATACGGCCAAGCGTAGTAATAGCTTGGAGAAAGTGTAGCCGAATTTCTAACGGGAGAAATAACGAATTTCTAGTCAGAATCTACGGATCTCTCACGAAGTCAATGGAGCTTCAACTTAAATACCGCTCTTCCTCATTTGCATTAACCGCGATTCTAAAACCACACTCTGGCAGAAAATTGTAAGCTGAAATTAGGAGAGATAGGAAAGTAGCTTTAACTAAAGATAACTGTTAAAAACTTAAGATAAACCTTACAAGTTGAAATGTAAAATACGTAGATATAAATCTAGAATACATTTTATTTTCAAGTTAAAATCTTAAAAAAAATGTACATCTAGGAACTGTTCATTCATTTTCATCGCTTCCCACAATAAAAAGAATACAATAATAAAACAATTCAAATGATTTCACATAGTTTCTTTAGACTTTTTACATATAAAACTCCATTTGCTCCGCACTTATTGTAAATCTTAAAAAATAATAAAAATATTTCTCTAATCGTTGAGTTCACTAGATTAGCACTTTTAATATTCTGTAAGAGATTCCTCTCTGCGTTTTCATGTGTGATGGCTTGATGCAAGACGCTAAGCACTGTGCGTCTCTCTGTGTTCGATACATCTGTGACTAATGAATCGTTATTTTTTATGGAAAACCAAGATTTTTTGACTTTTCCTTAACAAGAGCAATCGTACAGTTGTTATTAGCCTTATTAGCAAAAATTCTGATATATTATAAAGATTAAGATCCTGTGTATATAATATATGAAATTGAAGAAGAAATACTATTATATCCTGAAAAGAAAAGAAAAAAGAAATTCATGAAATGGGAAAATTTAACAAAAGAGAAAATTATGTAATAGGGCTTTTAAGATTTAAACAAGTACAGCACTGAAGTGAGCACTTAAGCAGCCTAAAGTGTAGATATTATTAGTCGTAAGCTATATATAATGGTAATAAGAAATTTTGAAATATTGAGAGAATCGTCAAAATTACTGAAAATCACAGTGAGTAAATAGGGTAGTCAAAATGATATGGATCGATTATGTCGATGCAGAATTCTCACAAATCTTCGATTTACAAAAATGAGCAATATGTACTAAACGCAACTTAATATAAAAAGAAGAATTTCGTTAATCTGTTGGAAAATAAAATTGTCTACAGGCGGCTAGATTGTAACAGCAACATTAATGTTCCATAGCACTCGAAGCTGTAAAAGTAATTTTTGTGGCGCTTAAAAAAATTACTTCCTTAATTACATAAATCATTTAGAACTTAGAAACTAATAATCTTACTAGTTTATTATATCTTAGTGGTATAATTTTAATGAAATAAACGCATATTGCATGTGCGTCATCTTTATTTTGCTGTATTCCTGAAATTTACGAAATGAAACTATCTGGGGAAAAAATAAAAATATACTTATTTACATATATAATGCAAAATAAATTCAAATAAATGCTTTTAAAATTTATCCCATATTCATTATTATTTTTTCGTATATTGGATTGCTTTTATTTACATGTTCTGTTTTTCGGACTCGGCTTTAATAGAGAATACGTTTTAATAGATTTTTAAGCCATTTTGCTTATCGCACTTTCAATATTTGCATTTTAGTAAGAAAATTTTTGCATTTTCTTATGTTACCTTATTAACAATAAATAATAATTCTCAAATGAATATTTTCGTTTAATTTTTATATTCATCTAATATAAATAAATGATTGCGAGAATGATATTTTAAACAATTGCTTTATAGTATATAACTCTTAAGCAAGTATATTATGAAACCTAAAGAAAGCTCATAAAGCTGCAAGATTTAACTTCTACTAATGTAATAATAGATATGTGCTAATAACGCAGTATATGCTTACAGAATATGTATTAATTTTAACAATTTTAACCATATATAAAAAGAAGAAGAGTTTTCCTTGTGTGCAGTGTAAATACAAACCTGATTTCCTCATCTGCTTTCACTATTCATTGCTACCCATAATGAAAAAAATAATCCAAAGCCCCCCCCCCAGAAAATTATAAATGCATAATTGCTACTTTGCCTTGCTTTAATTTTTATTAGTATCTATTTGCGAAAGGCTTAAATACTTAAAAGAATAGCATTAGGAATCGCATTTTCTTAACCTTAATGACTAAGTCAGAATAAAATACGTTGTTGCTAAATATCTGTATTTTTTAACGCTGCATGTTTACTCATATAGTTTACGGATTCAAATATTTGTACATTAAAATTATTTGAATTAATATAAGAAATCTATATCGCTTGTAAATAAAACATTTTGATCTCCTGTAATAACATTTGGGAGTAAATAAATAATGTTTTTTTTTTCCTTCTTGTACTATTCACTGTTACGTCTTAGGCAACATATGGCACGGTGTTTTGCCCAAATTCAGTTGATAGTCTTTTGCCCGTATAACACAAGGAGCGCACTTTTGTATTGTATTGTGTAGTGTTTGTTACATATGAAAGAAATATTATGAAAGTTTTCGGTACTCTTCTGTTATCGGGACCGGACTCAGAAGTGTTGGTATGTATGTACATATGTATGTATGTATGTGCATGTATGTGTGTTTACAGATACAGATACATATTTATGTACATACATACATGTGTATCTGTATGTGGAAACACAAATATATGCACATACGTACATGCCTACATGAACACATCCATCCATACATATATACATTTCTGGACCCGGTCCTGATAACAGAATATCACCGAGTTTTCTATATGTATTTCTTATTTTATCTATTTCTGCTTTCTGTAGGTACTCCGTCAAAATAGCTCAAAAACAAATAGCTCGACGAAAAAGCCCAGAAGAAAAAGCCTGAGACAAAATATCCTTAATCTAAAAGAGCCCGATAAAACAGTCGAAATTCAAATTCTGAATATTTATTAAAACTTATGCTTCGAAAAAATATATACATTATATCAATAATATAAATATACAAAACTTACTTTTCTGGATTATGTAAAATCCCACGAAGAAAGTCCATATGTTGCATTTTATTCGCATAATTTTCCGTTAAGGCTTCCAGGTGACCATTGAGTTGTACATATTTACTTTTGCTTGCATCTGGGTTGCGAATACCAGCAGGAAGTTGGATTACGCGAATTTCCACTGTTTGCAGGTATTTTTGGAAATGGCCGATGAGTTTGTTATACGTATGGATGATAGCAGTCGACAGTTTGCTGATGACACTCTTGCACCAAATTGTTTATCCTCGAAAGACCACTGATGACCCGCTCATAAATATTCCGCACACGTTTTGCAAACAGTGGCCCTTCTCGGTAATTGTCTCATTCGTCCTATATAGTACATATGTCTTTCTAGTAATCGTTAAAGGGCTCTAGTTCATCTGGGCATTTCTCAGTTTATTCTTCAAATACTCCTGTAACATCATGTTCCGACACCAAACTCAGCTCTAATAACATATTCATTCGAACACGTTTATTTTCATTATTTATATAAAATTTTGCTATATTTCAATTACAATACCAGACGCGGACCTTTCGGGCTTGTTACCTATAATAGTGACTATTTTCTCTTTTATAAAGTCTCACATTAATCTATTGTTGTGCAAAGGCTGCAAATATTCTCGTGTATTATTAAACGATAATAACTTATTCTTAAAAGTCATTTTGTCGGGGCTTTTTTAACACAATTTTCCTCCGATAGTACTAAGTAGCGTGTCGTCAGCACCTCACTCTGTATATATATATATATATATATTAATTTACTTAATGTCTTTTTTAATGTATAATAATTATCTGCTTTAATGATGTTTACTATTATGACTAATCCAGCTAATATTGTTCTGAATATTTACTCACAGTTAAATGTTATTGCCTGTGGCTAATTATTCAATTCTATACTAAGAATGTAACTCACTTGGCTTTATTTGTACTAAAATTTTGCATCGAGCACTATAGGTACATAAATTTTTATTATTTTTGGCCTTACCAAGGAGCATTGTACCTTAAGTATATACATACAGGTATTATGTGCAATTAGGTATGTTCCATAAATCCGTCTGCACACATATAGTATTTATTTAATTAATAGTATCATTAATTTAATAAATACTATATGTGTCTTATAGTACTTGTTTAATTAATTTAGTACCTAACATGAAATTACCTATATTAATGCAATTCTCTGAGTTCAGCTCCCATTTAATGAATCTTTAATTACTATTAGTGCATAGTATGGATATATGAGTCTACAGTATGGACAGTATAACTTGCCATCAGTTTTTGCATAATGTAAACGCAAAATGTATACATGCACAATTTTATGAACCTAATTTGTAATTTGTTTTTATTTATGATTTGTAATGTATAAGTATTTGTACAGATTTCATCTTTACGTCTGTACCTGTATATATACCTTGTCCTTATTATATTTGTATGCCTAACATATACCATAACAGTGAAAAATAACTAAAATGCGTTGTAGAGACATTAGGTGTTTTCGAAGCAGGAGAAGTGAGAAATGAGCAATGCCCTCGCCGGGACTCAAACCTTGGACCTCTCTAATATGCGTCGAGTATGCTAACCACTACACCATGAAGGCATGCTAAGAAGAAAGAAATGCCTTATTTACTCACCCTTTTAAAAAGCGACAGGAGATTAGGGGACCCAACCACCAAATCCTGGTGGTGGAGAATCATCATCCACCACCTTTTTTAGTTCAGGCGCCACTGTAGAGACATTAGATTATTTCGAAGCAGAATACATAAAAAATGAGCATTGCCCACGCCGGGAATCGAACCACTGACCTCTCGAATACGCGCCGAGTGTGCTGTCCCCCACACCACGATGGCATGCTATGAAGGCTGCAAAAGTACGATTGAATCTGCTTACAGGTAACTTTATGTAATAAATATTATACAATTTTCCTTATGAAACAAGAGTATAATAATCCAGTCTTAAAATTTAATCTTACATTTCATATTCCATTGAAACAGCAAAATAAAAAACTGTAAAATAGTAGGGAGATAGGAAAGTAAGATAAAAAGTAACACTACAGAACAAAAATAATTACTGCAGAATTAAAAAACATCGTGACGCTTAAAATAAAAAGGGATCGTGAAATCTAGAGGTATTACATTTCTCATATTCCTTATATTATATTTAATACTTGAATAAACGAATTACATATTTCGCATCAAAATTATTCCAAAAAACGTTTCATTTTTCTAATAACAATAAGCATATTCAGTTATAAGGTATTTCTCCAGCCTCTTAGCATACCTTCGGGGTGCAATGGTCAGCACGCTCGGCGCGTATTCGAGAGGCCCGAGGTTCGAGTCCCGACGAGGGCAGTTTCTGTATTAACTTCATAAAATAATCATTTAATCCTTAAACTAATATTCTCTCTTATTCAACTACGAATAAAGTTTTCGAACACACTTGTACACTTGCATTTTCATCCTTGCCTCGCATATTTAGATTAAATATGTTATTAAGTTTTGACATTAGAAATATCTGTAGTCAAGTCTTCCCATTGAATTAAATTCCTGTTAAATTAAATTCTACTACTATCGCATTAATTATTTCCTTGGCCTGATATATTACAAGCTCTAAGACTCACTGCCACTCCAATTAAAAATTCTTAATTTATCTTTATAATTATAAAATTACGTAAACCTCAAAATTTAAAGCTTGTAAGTGTATATCTTAATATTTCTTACCTTTTTTTAATGTGTCTATTTAATGTGTAATTCATAACATATCTAAGTGATAAACTTTATGAATATTTATATATTAGTATAATTAATTAAAAAAGATTTTATGGTACGTTTTTCTTATACTCAATAAACTTATATAAACCACCTAACAACAATTTACGACTTTAATATGTTTATATACCATAGCTTTGATATTACTGTATAATAATCTCATTTAGATAATTTTTAAAAACAATGATTTTTACTGTTTCCAATTTTATCTCAACACTATACTCAAATCTCTTGGCGTAGTTAAAATTTAGTCAATACATGCATAAAACATTTTTTATCATATTTAATAAATAAAAATCAACATATAATTAGCTTTGAAAACAGCAGATCTTTGCTTTGCTATCAGATTAGTTTATTTCATTACTTCGGGTTTATAGACAAAAACTGTGAATTAATGTAAGAACATATTAAAGCGCTTTATAAAGTGTGAATTATTTAACAGGGAAATAAGTTCATGAATACAATTGCAATATAGTTTACAACATAAGAGAGACCAGATGCCAAGACATTAATTTTTAAGCACATGCTTTGTTAACCAATGCAAAATATGCAAAAACGGCATGTTTTAAAAAGCAATCGGTACCTAAGAAATAAAATTTAGAAAAAATCCAAAACAATTTTATATTTCTGAATTTTAACTGATTAAAAATTCTGCTGGAATTTCAGTAAAGCATTATACTCTATTTTGATGTTATCTACTGTTGCTTGACGAAAATGAGCAATTTAAATTATAATCTGATAGTTGTGAAGCTATCAAAATAAAATAAATTATATCTTATTTTTATTGCAAAATATTTCAGAGAGGGCGGAAAACTCATTTAATAAGAATTCTGGAAAATAATGAATCAAATTTTCTGTCAGTAGGAAAAAAAAAAGAATATTGTTTTTTAATTTGAATAGCACATCATTATAATCTTACAGAAGAGTAACTACAAAGGGATTTGAGAGTTTTTGTCTTTTATGCTGTATTTTAAATTGATTAATTGATTTCAAGAACCGGTTGTCCGTTGGATTTAGCGTAATTAATTAAACAAATGAATAAATTTCGAAATATAATTTTCTAAAACATAAATGTTAATTAAAATTTCAGAATTATTTATTTAATTTAAAATGTCTGCATTAAGCTCCTGTAATTAAAATAGTCAAATCGACGTGTTCGTTACCATGGGAGGTCTAAATGGAATTAATGCAGAACGCAACAAACATTTCAATTAGAGCATGGAGCTTCTTAAAGGGAATGTTTCGAAATTCTTTACAAAATTTTCTTCATCTATCCGGATAAAAAAGCCACAGCTTATACCTTCTTCGATCTTTAATTAATTATCAAAAGTAATACGATCTTTAAATTGTTATAAAATTAGCTTATCAGTCAGCTTTGGGAAATTTAGTGCTTAACTGTAGCCATTCACATTATCCATATCACAATTTGTGTCTCATGATATAACTTTCTACGTAACGCATTGCTAGTTTAAAGATGTAGCAATACAACAGACAATGACTGAAAGCCATATTTATTTACACAAATAACTTATAGTACAGTGATAAAATCGTTACAGTTACATAAATTACAGTTCGGTTCGACTAATGATACTTAAAGCGATCATTAGCTCATACAACCACCATAAGCGGCAATAGTTACTGATTTCTTGTCCGGTGTACAAACGAAGGATGTTCGATGTTGGAAACATAAGCTGAGCTTTAGCAGAACTAAGACGAAGATGATCGCGTTCTCAAAGGGAACTAAGCTCACCAGCTATCCGCCCAGATCAGTTGGAAAGACATTCCATACGGAATAACGAGATTTTGAAGTATCTCGTATTCATGCTAGGTAGGAAGTGAACGTGTGTTGTCCATCTAATAGAGATGTGGAACAGAATTAAAAGAATTGTAACCTTCCTGCATAGACTGATGTCTTATAACTAGAGTCTAAAAGGCAGAGTATAGAAGCAGTTCTTAAAAGTAATGCTGCGACTTTTTCTGTTTATCTGCCCATTATGGTGGTACTGTAGCGGAACAGTAAAGAGGTAGGAATAAGCTTATCCAGGCTCAAAAAATTGTGCTCTTGAATGTTAATAAAGCGTTCTTCACAGCTCCAACATCCACACTACAAGTTATAATCGGGACACTTCCCTTGGATTTTTAGCCAGAATAGAAGTCTAAGATGTTCAGACTCGTGCATTAGAAGTAACATACGATCTTAGACGACTTTTAATTCGAAGTGAGTAAGAAGAAGATAAGATTCTCACAAAGATAAATCACTCTGATTAACTGACAGCTATAAAGTGGCGCAGAAATCTTTCTAGCCGGAAAGGGGTAGAAATATTTACAGATGATCCGATAATAAAATCAGAGCGCCTCTTCGCCTACTCAAACGAGCATGAAACTCATACTTGTCGCACTTATACAAGTTTTTCTGTCGCTGCATTACTGCTGAGAGAATGAGAGAGCAATAAATATCTTCTCAAACTGCCAAAGTGCATTAAAAGCGTCGGGTACGAATGAGAAAGTCTCACTATTGATCCGAGCTTCGCATTAAACTAATTAATACAGAGTCTCAAAAGCGTCCCGTCACTGTTTACTGGCTAAGGACACACACTGTCGTGATATGAAAGGAAGTTGCACACAGAGCAGCTAATGATGTATCAAATAAAACTAACGTTGATATGAAACGCCCTGTCTTAAGATTTAGGGTGAAACATAGTGAGTTTAGTCATATGTTTGACACCTGGCAAAGAAGATGGGATGAAGAAGAAATAGGATGGATCACGTGTGAATACTTCCCGAACGTCTTAACGTGTAAAGACGGATTGCAATACGATCCAAATCATGACTGATCATGCCAAATTTCCCTTATATATCAGTTTCTTAAGAAGGTATGCGAAGTGTGGATGCGGGGCAAAAGTAGAGACTGCAGGTGCTGAGCATCTCATATGGTCTGTCCAATATTTTCAAATACAAAAGCGAAACATCTCAGGCTACGCAGTATTAGGGCATGACTCTTAAATTTATTTTGGCAACTTCCCCCATAATTTTTAACAGAATACAGCGGGAAAACCAAAATTAATTAGTGCACGGTAAAACAAAGACGTGTGAGGCTAAAGTGATGTCTGGTTAAAGTACATGGATGCGTTGAATGACATGAAGTCGTCCTTTCAGACGCTTCACCGTGCAACATCATTATAGACGTGTGCACATAAGAAGCAGAGATGTATTAACTATTAAACAAAATAACCACTTGCGTAGGAAATCAAGGATAGGGGGCACCAGAAAATATTCCCATCGTTGGGTTTTACCACAGAATGTATAGTGCAGCTAAACAAAGTTCGAGAGAGACGAAAATTTCAAAAAATATACATTATACTGCAAATACATTAAGAGGGGGTACCAAACTCATTTAAGTCCTTAAAGTTCTCTAAAAGTCTTAATCGGGCCCTTGTAAGACGCTATCGTTGAGAGAGCTTATTGGAATTGTCTTGCCTTCCTTTCGTCATGCATGGTTAACACTGAGAATTTCGGTATTGGGGGTGGAGTAGCTAGATACGAATCTTGCTCACATATCTCATATTCCGACCAGTTAGAATTACATTATAGGCATATTGTATAGTAGAGCGAAACAGGATACTGACCTGGCATTACGAAGTATAAAGCAAAAGTCTAATAAACGCTTCCTAAGGTCGTGTGGTGTGCTCCCCAAGATAGCGTCATACGTGTAATCATTTGTTGTTGCCTGATATTTTCAGGAGTACTTTGCAGCCATCTTCCAACAAGACAATGCGCGACCATGCATCTCACTTAACGGTGGCCGCGCTCTAATTAAGCAGGTCTATTCTTGATTAAACAGGTGAGGTTTATTTTGTTACATACAGTGGCATGATAAAGATCGCCAGCGCTTCCAACACTTGAACTCTGGCAATGAATTATGTAGGACTATTTCTTTAATGTTTGTTGACATTTGGACTGCAAAATGCCAAAATGCCATCCTTAGTCCCTTCGACTCTATTCTTAGCCATATAGTAACACTTACTATTGCACATGGTGATCACATTCGGTGCGTATAATAGCACACTCTTTTTTTACCTGAAAATCTGCTAATTTTATTTTTGTATTATAATAAATTTGTAAAACAAACTTAGCTGTTTATGTTAGCTGTTATTATGCTTTCCCCTTGTTGGTGTTATAGTTTTAATGGTTAGCAGTGTTATTAACATAATCTTTATTTAGTTGCATATAAACTATACTTATCAACAGCGACTAAATATATAATTTATGTTAATTCATATGCAACATAAGTGCAGTGATTGTAAAATTGGGATAATCTGTTTTAACACCCACAATGTTTTTCTTGGTAATATCAAGTTACTTTTTGCTACACTTACGATTTTTTATGCTTTCATTCTTGCGATTAATCAGTATATTGGTTCATGAAAATATTTTATAAACAGATTTGAAATCAACAGGAAAAGTCTACAAAAACTGTTCATTCATTTCCATTTAATAAGCGAAAATTTTAATTCTCTTATGCAGTATTATTTCTATTAATACTGCATTCTGGCAGACTTACTTTTTAAAAATAATTTTAGTACTAACTTTCAATTGCGGAGCATTTCCAGAAACTGTTATAACAAATTTTTGGCCCCTAAATCTTCGTAAAATTCATTATTCACCTAATTTTATTCATTTATCCTATGATCAATACCCTGCCATAATTATAGGGAAAGAATGGATTACATACGTTCGGATATTACTCTCAAATTTCGCATTCATGTTTGTATAATACATGTGTATAAGATCTTGAATTGCTTGTACCTGCTGTCAAAAACCCGTGTTGGTATATTTGTATACATATTCACAAAGTTTAAAGTCTAGCCACCGTTTTTTACTGACGCCTAAGATCAAATACTTCAATTTTATGTCTGATGCCGTTAATTGCAGTTCTTTAGAATTAGTATAATTTTTAATAACTTTCATGTTCACTGTCTGTATTTCTTTTTATTAAGTCACTCTCAAGTCTAATAAAAAGTATTTTTTGTCTTTTCAGCTTTCATTTCAAAGTAAGTAGAAAGACACCACCTTGGTAAGAATGAAATAAAGAAGAGAATTGAATCCTTGTCAGAGACACGGTCTCTTGTGAAATTGTCAAAGAACTCATTTGTGCCAAACGATCAAGAAAGATTTATTTCTTCATATGAACAGTTCTTTTTCTTTTCACTTTAAGAATAAAATAAATGATGTATCCAAGGCTAAAATATTTTACTCCCCATCCAGTTTCTGTTGTTTTCTTTGTGTCTTTAAGTACTGTTTTAATGTATAAATGTATTCTATATGAAATTAAATGTAAACTGTTTACGTCTTTTTCTCTGTTCAGTTTTTCTATAATTATAATCAGATTGAGAAAATACATCATTGTCGTTAGATATGCTGTCTTAAAAAGCAAATTTTATGTCTAAATACTGAATGTCCATATTTTATTTTATAATATCACTTAAAATGCGACGTAATTGAATGTATGCAGAGTTACGTGTCTTTTATAATGAAAACTAAAGATCAGCAGGTACAGTTTATTTTAAGAAAATAGCAACAGTATTTAAAATTTAAAATGGTATGGTCCACAAAATTTAAACTAATCATTATTATTCTCTAGAGTTTAATAATTTTAAATAATAAATATAAATATGACGATAAAACTATACTTGGATTTCCAGTTTTGCATCTCAGAACTTTTCAGCAGTCATGCAGAGAGTAAATCTTTTAAGAAATTTTATTCTTTAAATGAATATGAAGATAAAAGTTCAGTTAGTTTGCCATCTTCATTTCTGAAATTTATTCAAATGAAAATTGTTGATATCATCTTCACAGACTTCTTATGCATTCGTGAAACCTTAATCAAGCTAACAGGGCCATTTTACACGTTATCTGTTTCCTCTGTTATTAGAACTGAATGTAATCGACAGTATAAAGACTGAGTCACATGGAATGAATGTATGTAAGTAAACATAGGTTATAACTATTTCTAAAATTTCTTTTAAAATCATCTGAGCAATAAAGTAATACAAGACACAGATAAAATCTTCCCAAATATTAATAATTCATTCGAATTAATTCATTTTCCAAAGCTAGACATATAGAATTTCTCTTTTACAGTTCTGAAATACAACGTGCTGCTTTTTATTATAAAAACTACCACTATGAATGTTCCTGCAATTCCGATATAATTTATTTATTTATTTATTATTTTTTTAGCTACAAAGGCACAATTTGTTCTCCTATTTTACATACTGTTACGTTTTTACGAGTTCACGGATTTGGAGTGATTGACGACAACATTTGATGAAGAATAAAAACACAGTTTATTAGTTTATTATCCAGTATGACTCAGGACTGTTCCAAAATCACGTTTATAGTCGTCGAAAAACTACAACAAACACGCTGAAACAATCAGCATTACAGCCTTCAGGCTATCAGGCTATAAAGTTTAAGACAGCTTCACGGCAAAGCTCCCGACTCGGTTCAGTCGTTCTGGGAACTCTACGTACTCTCGAGACTCTCCACGCTACAACTCGCGATGCACTCGACGATAAGCACTAGAGTACAGCTCCCAACTCGGTTCGATCGTTCTCGAAGCTCAAAACACTCAAGATAGAACTCGACGAGACACTAGCTCGTGATCAGCTCGGTAGACGAGACACTGACTTGCGATTGATTGCTACTCCGCGTACAGGCAGGGTTTATGTAGCTTTTGGGCTGCCTTCGAGAACATTCTGGGCCACACCAGTAAGAATTCTAGAAGGTTCGCCATCCGTCTATGTGATGTCGCCAATTTTGTCTCCAAATGGGAGATTTCTCACCAAATATGGAAACCCTGCCTTCCCTTGCCATTTTCTGGCAACCCTAAACCCTCTTTACGAGGAAGTTATCTTACCGCAGCTGGACTTTTCGTAACAATATATTTGAAAACACCTTCTCAGCATATACTCCACATAGTAGATATATATTAGATACGCTTTTTGTTCATAAGAATAAACATTTCTGCCATTGTAGACAAAAAACTGACGCTTCCAATTAATTCATTGTATGGAAGCCTTGAACAGTAGTTAGATATTAATCAGTGTAAGTCTTGAGCTCGTAGCTAAGAAATGCATTTACGTCACTTTTCTTAAATGCAGTTACAACATACGCAAACATGAATGCATTATAGAAAAATGAACCACTATTACTGTAAACAACACTCTGCACGTACAGTGAAATCCATTTAAAAGAGTATACATTGTTCAACATGGTTTTGATATTCTGTGGGCATAATTACTTTAAAAAACATAATGAACACAGAAATTTATGTATATTCGCAAATATTTATGCATGTTCTCAGAAATATTGGCTATTTTTAGATGTAGTCTTTTTTTTTAGACGCAGCCTTCGTCTCTTTAACAAAATGGTTACTGTCATAGCTTCACTATTTATCAACACACACACACAGTTATTCAGCAGTTATGTGTAACAAAAAACCATATTGGGTAATATATAGAGTTTCATCAAAACTTTGAAATTATCTTACGTAATCCTGTAACTTTCTGGCTTAAACGAATAACCTTCACTAATAAAACGCTTGAATAGATACAAGTGTCGACTGCAGCAGCTTAGTTGTTTGTTAAAGTATTGCTACGAAATGGGCAGGCGCGGTAAGATGGCTTTCCCGCAAAGCAGTTTTTGGGTTGCCATAAAATGGCAAAGGAAGGCAAGGTTGCCACATTTGGCGAGAAATCGCCCATTTGGAGACAAAATTGGCGATGTGCCATGGATGGTTGGAGAACGTTCTGGAACGAATTCTTACCGGTTTAGCCTAGAATGTTCTCGAACAAAAGCCGAAAGCTATATAAACCCTGCTGGTCCGCAGTGTGGGAGAGTGTGCCTCGTCGAGAGGTGCCTCGCATAGGGTGGGAGATAGTTAGTATCGAGTTGATGTCCCGTCTAGCGAGTCAATTCCTGCGGAGTCGATCGAGTTGACAGCCGGGCAGCGAGTGCCGAGTTCACCGAAGGAGTCTCTTAGTGTATCGCGGTTAGTGCATCGTCGAGAGAGCGTGCTGAGCTCCGGGAACGACTGAACCGAAGAGTCGGAGCGGTGCTCTGTGTGTCGTCGAGTGCATCGCGAATTGTAGCGTGGAGAGTCTCTAGAGTGCGTGGAGTTCCAAGAACGAACAAGCAGAGTCGGGAGCTGTACTCCGGAAAGCAGAGTCGGGTGCTTTGCAGGAAGCTGTCTCCACCGTGCTTGCCTGATAACCTGAAGGCTGTGTTGCTGATCGTGTCATCGTGTTTATAGTAGTTCATCGACGACTGTAAAACGTGTTTTGGAGCTGTCCTGACAATACTGGCTAATAAAGTGTGTTTAGATACTTCATCAAATGTCGTCGTTATTCACTCCAAATCCACACGAACCCCGTACGAATTGAAGGAAGAAAATAACGTAACAACCGGTGTCAGAAGAAGAAGAAAAACGCAACAGTATTCTGCACCAGCGTTTTTAAAACCAATTGTTAACAAATTGAGAGATTCTACTTTGAAATGGAGATATATCCCCAAAATATGGATATAACATCCCCAAAAAAGTGGGAACCTTGAATGCAGTACTTTCATGATATTCACAGATGTAAAAAACTGTCCTGATGAAGATTAGTACTAGAGAGTATAGATGAGAAGCTGAGGAGTAAATAAATAGAAATTAAGAAGATGAATCATGAGAGCATAGCAGAGCTATTGGGAAGTTTGCTTCTGTAAAACCGATAACTATTTTTAGGGAACCATTTCATTTCATTTTTAGCCATTCTTAATTAATAAGTACTTCAGTTTAAATAATCTTCTAAACTTACATTCTTCAACTAATGAAAATATTTGCAGAATAAACCGTTGCTAAATGATACTTAATAAGAATCAAAATTGAAGAAAACAAGTCGCTAGATCATTTATTTAACAGATTAAAAGTTGAAAACTCTAACAAATATAACAACGTTGATTAATTATAGCTAATAAAGTGAACTTCTACTTTAACGTCTACTATACTTAACCGTGAAGGTGTAGGCTCTGGCTGTGCTAATTAATTTCTAGTAATACATGAAACTGGGAAACTGGATTGGACATTAGTATGACTAGATATCCCAGCAGCATTATAAGTGTATTAACATACTTTTCATAGCTATGAAGTTAGCTATTTTCCATATATAATCTAATCTATTTTTTATATTTAATTTCTTGATAATTATAGAAATTACTTTTCGTGTCATTTTAACTACCTAATAGTTATTAATATATGAGTCTAAATTCTAAATTTTTATGAACATGAAGAGCGTTTTGTCCGATATTCGAAGCTATAAACTGACTTAAAAATATTCATTTTTGTTATAAGACTAGCATAGTTTAACATCCATTAGTTAGGCAGCAATAATTCTTCAGAAAAATACATTTGGTTTTTGTCGAGTTCTTTTTTGCAGTGTCTGAATCGGTAAGTAACAAGATAAAGTCCAACTGAAAGATTTCCATTTTCCTGCTAGTTTAACTCATTATGCTAAATATCTACAAATAAGAAGAATGAGATATAGTTTCAGCCTTTTTAATGAAATTTGTTTTAATAATTTGATGTCATCAGCAATATTGCTACTCGTAATGAATGAGGGCCCACCAGCGGCCGAGCGGTAAAGTCGCTGAACACTGGTAGTTCGGTCCGAGGTTCGAATCCCGCGAACGGGCTGGCTGCATGGGCGTTTTCGTGGTTTTCCCCATGTGTAACGTGTATACGAGCCAGTTTCCCTTAGAAAGTCCTCCACGAAAGGCATCCCTCCTCTTAGGCAGATAGCCCTAGTGTGCTTTGCCATAATTAAATACACCACCACACCACACCACCGTAATGAATGTTCTGACAGTCCGTCTTTAACTGTTTTATTTCATTCACTTGCTAATTTTATAAAACAGGTAACATGAATACTTCTAAATTAGGTTAGATACAATTTTCACGCCAACTTTGTATTAGAACAGTTTGTTTATAGCGTAGAAGGAAACTTTTCCCATTTGAAAAGCCTTGCAGATATTCTTTTAATTTTATTACTGTCTTCTAAGACGAATAACATCACTCGTAAAACTTTAATGCGTTGTTTCATCGTTATATACATTGTAACAACGGTTCATGTATTAATGCAATTTCTTAAAACCCTTTTATAAGGCAATATTATTCTAGAACCCTTCTTTGGATTTTAATGTGTTTGATAACGATCCAAATATTAAACCCTTATCTTAAACATAGATGACAGAAAATACTTTATTTGAATTATCTAACAAAAAGATATTTTACGCACATTTACTTCCTAATAATAATGCAGCAGTATAAAAATTTTTAAAAATATAACAAGTAAATAGTCACGATAAATTAGCATTTGCATCAGGCATTCACGACCAAACTGCATTTCAATAAAATTTAGAAACCTAAATCATTCAAATTGGATTTAAATTTGAAATATAATGGAGATTTTTAAAATTTAAGAGAAAACCAATGCTGTAAGATATGCGAATTCAAATACTCGGTGCTACTTTGGTAGACGGTTGCACGGATTTTGGCGACTTTTTGGCGATTTGCCTTTTGGCGAGTAATACAACTTATGGTAAACCCATTGCTGGATAAGTTATTTATGGTAACCGATACTTTGTTGTCATTTTATTAAAAAAATAATGCGTTTTATTATGCATAACTTCCGTGTTTTAAATATTATTTATGACTTCTAAATATTAAAAATCAATTTAATTTTACATTTTTATTTGAAATAAAAATTTTGTTGTTTATAATATTTTATATAATTTTATGTTGTGGATGATGTAATCAATGACGTCACCTTACTTAAAAAGTAATTGGTTTTATTAATATCTATAAATTTAATCTAATGTTTTAAACATTATTTATGGCTGTTAAATATTAAAATAAAATTTAATTTTGCATTTGTTTTAAAAATGATTTTATTATGAATGATTATTTAAATAATTTTAATTCTATGCGTGATGTAATCAGCTCCCTGATTGGTTACTGAATATTTGTGCATTACCGCGCCATTTTAAAATGTTATTATTCATCTCTTCGAATTCCTCGAATTTCAAATGGAATGGATATCTCCGTTTCGAAGACGAATGTTGTTGAAGTGCGAGATATTTGGATAACAGATGAAGATGGTTAAAAGATCCGATTCAATTATGATTTCGATTTTTTTTGTGGTACTTATCAATAAACAAGAGGTTAAATTACTCAAAAAAATGTAAGTACATATTTTTCTTTTATTTCATAATTGTATACTTCAATTTTTGTTAAAAAAATTAATACACTATGTTCAAAAATTGCTGAGATAATTATTGTCACATATGTTTTAATGTTAATTATATTTTATATAACGTATTTTAAAGTATTTGAATTTAATAACATTCTAATTCTTTTAAATGTTGGTAGGATGGTTTTTAATTCGATATTCAATTTCAGTAATATTTTAATCTAATTAAACGTTGGCATAATGTTTTTATAGCGGTGTTTTTATTCTCTTTTTTGCTATATAAAAGTAATAATAGCCTTACTTTAGTACTTTATACTCATAGTAAATGTATTTATTTAAACTTGCCTGCCATCTTAAAAAAAGACATTTTCAACAAAAAAATTAATCCATTACTTTTAACAGTTTTTTTTTTTTTTTTTTTTAAAGTTTCGAATATTTTACTATGCGTAAAAAGAGCGTTTTTCAAGATGGCTGACGATTGTAAAAATCGCGCCAACGTAAATCGCCAAAAATCCGTGCAACCGTCTACCAAAGTAGCACCAAATACTCTTAGGATGTTTGCAGACAGCTCTGTAAATTATAAGAAATAGTCTTAAATTTTCAAAAATAACTAGAACTTTTATCATTTTTTAATGTACTGCAACGTGTAATTTGTTTCCAAATAATTTTAAGACACCAACCAGCTAGGAAGAAGAAGGAAATATTAACCCATTTAAAACGTTATTAAAAAGGACAAAATTTAATTTCCTTTATACGAAAAATCTATGCATCTGGAACATTTCTGCTACACTTTGTGTTTTTCCAAAGCGCAAAACCCGATATGTTTAGAGACAAATATATCATTTAAATGAGCGAAATGAAAATAAATAAACAATGAAGTCAGTAATAATTTTGATGCCAAAGTAAAATAAAAAGCTATTAAAATTATGAGATAAGACTTTTAGGGATTATGGATAAACATTTTAGGGAAAACATGATTCTAATTAAAATCAATGTTTGCAGCTGATAGGTTTTTCTGAATGAGGAAGTCTAATTTATTAAATCAAATTATTAGGATAATTTTAATGGAACTTAATTTAAATTAATAATAAGGGATAAACAATGATTCCTGATCGTAGATTAATTACGTCGTTTTCTTCTATCTCTTCAACAACCAGAATTTAACAGGAGTAGGGGGTAAAATATATATTCAACTAGTCCATAAATGTTGTGGAATGAATTCTACTTAAAAACTTCTAAATTTTACTTTAGATGGATAATGTAAAATCAAAGGAGGCAAGAATGAATATTTAACTCTCTACCAAGAAGACTTATATTTCATTGCATTGTAAAAGGGAATATAATTATCAGTTAGGTAATAAAATGAAATTATTTAGCTTCGAAGTAAGTTAATTCTTTTTCAGTTCACTCAAGGACTAAAATATTTTTACTCATTTTTTAATTTAAAGTAAAACTCTAATTCCCACTTGCCATTCACTTATGCTCAAAAATGAATAAACTGAGAAAGGAAATGCATACAATTTTCTTAACATATGAGATGTTCTTGAAATTAAAAATGTACTTGAAATGCCTATAAAGGCATTTCAAGTACAATTACACAGCTGGGAGGATTTAAATGCTTTCTGAAATATCTCAGAATATCTGGGGAAAACGAAAACTATGACTAGAGAGATATATTATTCTATTAATAGTTGAAAGATGAATACTGATATCGTGAAGAATAATTTTTCATAAATGTTTATGAATTTAAAATGATTAATAATGTACATTTCTAAAGGTATGCATTTTTAACTCAACTATGAATTCTAATTCTCTCCTTTGTATCCTACATAAATAATAAATAAATAATAAAGTACTTAAATCATTTCGTAGCAATTATACAGACTGTAAATGCCCATATGATTCTCTTTTTAAATTTAACTAAAGAAAATGTATTAGATAGCAATAATTGGTATTATTTTTTGGAGTGGAATTATTTGTATCTTTTCCGCTGGTTTTAATCTTAATGGATCTAAATAACTAGCACACAAAATCTTCACAGTTCCTTTACAGTTCTTTAATGTTTAACATATGTATCACAGATACATTTGAGAAAATGTTACATGTTGCCTAAAGTTTCGAGGAACTGCTTTGATATGCCCTTCCAAACTTCAAGGATTTAACTGACGGCACTTTTCAGGTGTTAAGGTGAAATTTTAAAAGGTCAAATTGTTAAATACAGTCTCCCCTTCAATGTGTACTTCAGATGTACGTATAACTTTCGAGATAGAATAGACAAATAATATGATCGAAATTAATGCTATCATTCGGTACTGTTATCCAGTTGTTGACGTACTGCCCATTTGTGTACGAAACTATAGAAACTACGTTGCTCACTATGATCAATAACTCGGTTAATATTATCAAAATCTTATAGAATGAATTTTTTTCAAACCAAATACTCCAAATAAGTCCAAAATAAATTTTTAAAATTCTGCAAATTCAAATAATGTATTAGGTCATGAAATAAGTAAAGTAAGTTTTCACGTAAGGCGTTAAGTCAACAAGGTGCCTGATTTTTATTTTACTCAATCATTTAAAATTAGGCAAAAAAGAAACATTTTGTTTAGTTTGGCGCAGATTTTGAACAACTCTGTTTATTTTGAAAACCATCAGGCTCAAGTTTCTCTTCTTCAGTGAGATGACGGAAGCTATCTATCTGCCAGAGACTTTCTAAAAGAAATAGAAGCACATAGTGTAATAAACTTTCTTTAGAACGTAAAGATGAAATCGGGTAATATTTCCTATGAAGGTTGATATAAGAAATGGCCTCCGAGTATTAAGATTTCGAATCAGCATCAGGCAAATAATTTCCGGAAACATTAGAAACAATTCGTAAATGACTTTGTGCATAACCCTTCCAGACAGTCTTCTAAGAGACATTTTTCTAGTTAAAATGCTGTGAAAATAAGTTTTTATATATTTTTACTTTTATTTATATTAAATTAGTTAAGTTTGAGGGATATTTTTTCTCATCGTTTAACATTATTAAACTAGCAGTGGACAAAAGTAATCCCTTAAGCGGAGACTATTGTAATGCATATTTCTAGCTGAATCCTTCAGTATCATTTCATTTTTGCAATTACGTAATAACAACGTTCTAATCGCCTCTCCTAAATAATACTATATGAGTGCTGTTTGTAGAAAAAGAGTAAGGCGTAAGAAATGCGATAATATTTCAGAGAAGAAAATTAAATTACGACTTTGAGAAAACTGTTATAGGATTTATAGCCAATATAGTATAAAAATTAAAATACAAGTCTAAATATTTCTAGATTTTAATTAATAGCAATAGAAAGCCAATAAACCAAAAAGCAAAACTGAAAAATATGCAATGCTAATTATAAGCTATTGTCTTTTCTAAATTCCGAATTCAAAAATGTATTAAAGCGATGATATGACATCTGTAAAATGCACTGCAGAGGAAAAAATATAAGTAAAATTAAAATTAAAAAAGAGATTTTAACATATTTTTGTTAATCAAAATGAATTTAACAAACCGTGTTTCAATATTTTTAACTCAGATTAAATGCACTAAACTTTTATAGAATTAGAACACACGAACTAAAGTTATTTTTGAAGGAAAAAAAACCTACAAAATACAGATAATGCTTAAGACACGAATAGTCCATATTTAAAATCAAATTTTAAGGAATGCATTACTTAGTAACTTTGTAACACCTGCCTTGGATACCAAATAAAGTTAGTTGGCTCACTTACAATTAAATCAAGGGGTCACATGTATCTGTTTCATTAGTAATTTTTCACTGCAAGGATTTCTAACTCGAAATACAAACAGATATAGAAATAAAATAACTCTATTTTACCTCACCACTTATCAAATTTAAATTGAAATGTACAACACAAAATTAAGTCACCTAGGCATGGCTAAACACAAGTTTCTTTCAAACTGTTATAAATTCATTAATTTTAATCTGTTTGCTACTAAGATTACAAGTTTCGCCTCGATTCGATAAAGATTTAAGCGTTCAATTTACCAACACAAAGCTATTCATTCTCTAACACAAGGCTACCCTTTCTCTCAACGAAGAAAATCAAGATCTGCGTCGGAGAGTCGCGATAGAGAGCAAAACTTTACACGGCAAGGTAGTTGCGGCTAGAAGACCAAAACTCTCAAAATACAGCTATTTATAATTCTTTTAGGTAAAACTGCCTGCCACTCTAATCTACATAAAGTCTCAAATCTACATAAAGTCTCAAATCTACATAAAGTCTCAAATCTACATAAAGATAATTAAATAGCATATCGTTTGTAAAACTTGAACATAAATGCCCCAACTTTAGGTTTGCCGAAAGACATCAACATTATCAAAATTATGTTCTGTAGAACTAAATTTAACCCACTCTATATATCTGTACCATCTGTACACTAATTTTCAGTATAAGCCCTGGTGTCTATCCGTACCATTGCCTAGCTCAAGGACATTCGGTATCGCGAGGCCTGTTACGTGTGCTGGCAATGATACCCAATTACCGTCGCCTTCATTAGGAATGAATAGGACTGCAACCGAATGAAAATCGTATTCAGCGATGAACTGAATTTCAATTTGGCTAATGATGACCATCGTGTGCTTGTTAAGAAGGCCCCCACGAATGAACGCCTTAACCTTGCCTTCGCTTTACAGCGGCTCGCCGCTGCTATGCTAGTGTGGTGATATGGGGTACCTTCGGATACGTCACTCGGTCACCTCTAATATTGATACGAGGTATTATAACATTCCAACTGTAAATTCGGTACATCCTTCAGCCGCATGAGTTGCTACTCATAGTAAGGCCTGTAGCGGATGTTTTCAGTACGAAAATACTCACCACGCATAGCAAGGGTGTCACACTTTAGAAGGCTATGTTCAGTCCACATTGCTACTTTTTCCTAACCTTACCGATCTCCAGATCCGTCACTGATTGAGCATATCTTCGATTACTTATTATTGAGAGTTAACCCTTAAAAAACAAAGACTTCGTTAACCTGTATGCTTAAAATACCGAAACGCCCACCCCGCTAATTACAAATTCCGTTCGTTTCCTTCCCTCTCTGTCCATTAACGCACAAAGAGGTGTGAAGATTTCAATGCCTTTCTTTCTACTTCCTAACACAGAAGCTTCCATTAGCATTTTAAGGCAACCTGTCTGCAATAAACTGAAACAATGCATTTGGGGAAGCCGCACCTGCTACCGCATATCTTAAGGGAAGGGAAGAAAACAGCATTGCAATCTCGGCCGTTTCAGTGGTTGGGGTCGTTTGAATGAAAGGTTGCTTGGACGTTTATTTTTTCAAAGGGTTAAACAACCTAAGAATTTTTTTGAGCTAGAGGTGGGCTTAGCAACTGTGAAATGAGATTATGGAAAACATGGTATGGAACCTATTAAGAGTCAATGCCTTCCTGTACTGCATCGTATATTCAGGCTATAGACATTTTTACTTCCTTGTATGATGTAAAGAAGTATCATATCGTGAAAAATTTCGGGTATCATATTTCAATTAAAATATTTAGTCGCTCCCAAATCAATTTTGACTACTTCTTTGCATGACGCTATAAACAGAATGAAGAACTATTTTTTTTTTCGAACCGGATCTTAAAATGGATTTAAAGTTTATTTTTTGCGACATCTGTACGTACGTATATATATTGTATTTATGTATCTAGCATAATTCAAAAACGGTAACCATTAAATGTTGAAAACTTTTAATCATTAAATGTTGGAATTTTGTATATGGGACTTCTTTAACATCCAGTTGTGCACCTTCCTTTATTACTACAATCGGTAGAACCAAACATACATATATATGTATATATATATAGACACCCACTCTCTTACCTAGCTTAAACATCCTCACCCGGCCTTTATTTTCGTAATCGTTGGTCGTAGCCATGTACTTCAGACTCCAGAAGTCTTTTAAATGACGAAAAGATTATAACTGTTTTGGCAATTTCAAATTTAAATAAAAAATTAGTGTTGGACGAATAGCGAAATCTAACTTTTAGTGCGGTCTTCCAGTTACTATAATTATATTTGAAAAACTTGTTATACTTGTGATTAAAAAAAATACGTGAAGGGGGGTTTTAAATTTCAAAATTTTGAATTTTTTATATCATTTTCAGCTTGCCTTAAGTTATCCTTAATATAGTTAGAATAATTCGACCAAATAATGCTAAATGAAGTGCAGCAAAAAATGTGTATAATTTAATAGGCCATACAAGAAAGTCATGTGGTGTGCACATCAGATTTTTTATGGGATACAGCAAACACTGCATAAAGATTAATGTCATTAATTTATTCACTCATATAGTCTAATAGCTTGTCCATAATTTTCCAGTGCCGAAGCAATGTCCATTCTTGCTAGTTCATCTTTAAGTAAATTTCTCTTTTCATGCTTTTCTTTTTGTTGAGATATTTGTAATCGCATTCTTACTGGTTAAAAGGAAGTATAGCTTTCTGTCAAGTCCGAAACATTCATTAGCTTTCAGCCAGGTCCGAGTTATTCTGAAACTTAGATCTCATTCTGTATGTTACTTTTGATTGGTTAGTTATTGTGTCTTGCTTATGATTTGTTAAACCATGATCTGTTGTAAAGTTATATATATGACCTCTGTAACCGCTTATCGCTGGAGTAATATAAACATTTAGAATTCTGAATGTAATGTATCTCAGTTTGTAGTAGCAAAAAAGAATTCGGTATAATAAAATAAACATTAGAATTTATTTTCAAAAAATGTAATATGAAGCTTGAGAATTTTGAATGTAATGTAGGCTTTTGGTTGAGTTAGATTGGGATTTTTAGCCAAGTTTTGAATTGTTTTGTTTGACAAGGACTATAAATTTATAAAAACACTATTGTGTATTACTGCATTAGAGGTTCAGCGTCAAAACTCTGATTTCACCTGACTGTTTTGCTCATCGTTTCATCATGGAACGTATGATTGATTTCATTAGCGCTGAAATTACGAATCTGCAGTGCATAGAGGAAGCAGATGGTCCTCTTAGTGAACAAGATGCCAGGGATCTCCTATTTTTTCAAAGACTAAAACTTTTCATAGAAAATGAGATCACCCAGAAAAGAACCGCCGCTGCACCGAAGCCTAATATCCCTGCTGCTAAAATATTTGATGATGAATTTCCGACTCTTGGTCAGATCAAACCTAACGCTCGAAGAGCCAACAGCCCAGCCCGTTCTGATGAGGAAGGCTCCAAAAAATATAAAGCCCTAGACGAGGATAGCAGCGATTCTGATACAGGACCCAGAGGAGACACCACCATACGTCTAAGAAAGCCCGTCCGGAAAACCAACTCCTCGGATAATTCTGATTCGTCGTGAATACCGCCTCCGGAGACGACTGCAAATGAAACTTCCGAAAATATGGAAACGGCCCCTAACGAAACTCCAGCTCAAGACGCAGCCAATCTGGATGTAGCACCTTTTAAAAGAACACCGCCGATAATAATTAAAGACCAAAGGAAAAATTTCATGCAACTCAAAGCCTTATTAATCGGATATAACCTCTCCACTAACAGAGATTACTACGGACAACTTATTAGCGGAGGAATTAAAATACATGCTCACAATTCTACCATCTACCGCCAAATCATTAAAGTACTCAAAGATGCAGGTGTGTTTTATCATTGTTACGAACTGCCAGAGACCAGATATGTAAAAGCAGTCATCAGAAGCCTCCCATCTTATATGAAATCGGAAGATATAGAGGAAGAACTCAGAGAAAAAGGATATAGTGTTATCAGAGTCAACCAAATGAAGCGTCGCCGTGACGGAGAAATAATAAATTTACCACTGTTCCTTGTGACTTTAAAAAGAGAGGAAAAGAGCAATGCCATCTTCCATGAACATTTTGTGCTTGGAATGAAAATCAAAGTCGAAAGTTATAAAGGAAGAGCTGGGCCCTTACAGTGTTTTCGCTGTCAAGGATTCCACCACTCTCAAAGTAATTGTCATCACGCCCCGCGCTGTGTTCGCTGCGGTGAGGAGCATGAATCTTTCACATGCAAAAAAGATAAAACTACTCCTCCAAAGTGTGCGAATTGCCTTATGGAAGGACACACAGCAAACTACAGAGGATGTGAAAGATTTCCTAAGACGAAAACTTTTTCTCAACCGAAACCCTTCACAGATCGAGTCATCACAAACAAATCATACGCTGAAGCCTTAAGCTCTGGATTAGCCCCTGAATCTCTCATGGAAGCTAAAAAAGTGCTTTGTGACTTACGGGCCATCGTTTCCATCATTCAGGAATCTGGAATAACTCAAATCTTTAAGCAATTAACTACTGATAAAGCTTCACTTCCTGACAAAACCCAGCAACATGTATAAAACTACCAGAACTGTGAATCCCATCCGTTTTGTCATCTGGAATGCCAATGGCCTCCAGAACCGTTTATATGAACTTCATTATTTTCTACAGTATCATGATATTGATATTGCTGTGATTACCGAAACGCATGCGCAACAGTGTCACCGTCTCAGGATTGCAAATTATTTACTTTACAGGTGTGATAGAATTAGTCACCGTGGTGGAGGTGTTTGTATATACGTTAAACGCACGTTACAATCATGTTTAATTAAGGAAAGCAGAGACTTTAACTGTGAACTAGTTACAGTTTGTGTGACGCTACCAGTTTTTAAAAATATTTATTTCACTGCTCTATACAACCCGCCTAATAACAGGCTTAGTGATAACTTATTAAATGCTTTTTTGCCAAGTGATATCCCGACCGTCCTTGCAGGGAACTTAAATGCAAAGAATACTGCCTGGAACTGTCGACGATCCAATGCAAATGGCAAAATATTATATAATTACATACTTAATAATCCTATTGTAATTCATGCACCGAATGATTATACTTATCGTCCAGGTAGACTCGAGTACTCTGATATACTCGTATTAGACATCGCTTTGTCTACCACTACTATTCCTATTACTACTGAAGTACTTCAAGAACTCTCATCTGACCACCTGCCCGTTATCGCTTATCTGGGAATTAATAGAACTGAAGCTCGTACTCTTAACACAACTACTGACTGGTCTCTTTTTGAAAATCTTATGAGTGATCGTATTATTCCTCTCTATAACCTTAATACAGTGCAAGGAATTGAAAATGCGGTTTCTGCACTTACTGAAAATATTAAAAGTGCTATTGCTGAAGCAAGTGACACTAAACCACTTAAAGATAATAGCCTTCGACTTCCTAATTACATTCGCATCAAGATTAGACAACGCAACAGAATGAGAAAATCCTATCACGTGACCTGGGACCCAAGAATAAAACGCGAAATCAATAAACTTAATAAAGAAATTCAGAAAGACATAAAAAATTATAGAGAAGAATTATGGTGCGAGAAATTAATTAGTATTAACACTAGAGATGGGTCATTATGGACATTAATTAAGAATCTTAAATCTCACTATACTACAAATCGCCCTCTTACCCGTAATAGAGCTCTCGCAGTCACTCATCAGGATAAAGCAAATGTGTTTGCGACCTACCTAGAGGAACAATTTACACCCAATGAATGGCCAAATAATAAGGACTTTCAACATAGCACATTGACACATGTCAAAGACTGGTTATATTCCCCCACTGCTAGAAACTTAATTAAATTCACCAATCCAGCTGAGATTAAAGAAATTATCAAGAAACTTCATCCCAGGAAAGCACCGGGAATAGATGGCATCACAAATAAAGCTATGAAATGCCTTCCCAGAAAAACTATCGGAATAATAGCAAGTATTTTTAATGCTTGCCTTACATCCTCATACTTCCCCAAATTATGGAAAACTGCTAAGGTCATCTTAATACCAAAACCTGGAAAAAACCACTCACAAGCTGACGGATACAGGCCCATTAGTTTACTGCCTGTATTAAGTAAAATATTTGAAAGAATTATTCTCAGCCGAATGAAAAATTATCTTCAACTTCTTCCGCCGGAGCAGTTTGGCTTTAGAGAGAAACTCTCGAGCGCAAAACAACTTCTTCGTATTACGGAGTATTCTGGAGCTGCTTTACATAACAAATTGAATGTTGTTATCCTCATGCTGGACGTAGCGAAAGCTTTCGACCGCGTCTGGCATGAGGGACTCATTGCAAAACTAATCAACCTTAATTTTGAAAGAGAAATTCTTCTGATCATCCTCTCATTCATCTCGGACAGGACTTTTAAAGTGTACGTGAAAGGAGCTTACTCCTCAGAACGTAATATGCAAAGTGGACTACCTCAAGGGTCATGTTTAGGCCCTGTACTCTATTTATTTTATGCTGCAGACTTCCCTAAACCCAACAGTAACGACTCTATCTTTGCATGTTACGCAGATGATACTGCCCTGGCAGTTAAGTCTGCGAACATTAACTTCGCTATTAAGAAACTACAAGCCTTCATTCCAAGTATAGAGTCATGGTGCGCGAATTGGAAAGTGAAGATTAATGCTCAAAAATCTCAATTATTGATCATTCGCATAAGGAAAAGAAATAAGCAACTGAAGAATCACCTTCTCCTCTTTAATGAAAGAGTTCCTATAGTGAAAAGTGCCAAATATCTCGGAGTCACTCTTAATGATCGTCTTACTTGGACTGACCATATCAACAATGTTCGAACCACTGCACTACAAATTATCAAATGTTTGCTTCCTATACTCGGTAAATACTCTAGAATGGATTTGGGCAAGAAAAGACTTGTTTATCTCTCCACAATTAGACCTATTTTGACTTATGCATCTCCTGCCTGGGCGGCAGCCAAAGACTCAGATGTGAACAAACTCCAAATCGTTCAAAATAAACTCCTGCGTATTATCACGAACGCACACTATTATGTCCGCAACAAGACCCTCCATGAGGACCTCAAAATTGATACCATCGCGGTACATCTGCGGAAACTTAACGATAAATTCTTCAAAAATGCGCAGGAATGTAACTTTATGAATCATTTCAACATGTTTCATTATGAAGTTCTCACCGATGATCGATTTCTTCGACCTTTCGCAGCTTACATACTCAGTGGAAACGAAAATTTCCCCACCTAATACCAAGTTAGTGGAAATTTTGATCTGTACATTTTACTCTTATTTTCCTTTACTTTACTCCAGAATACTGCTTTTCTTCAATATTCAAGAAGCACTTTTAAAAGTCAGCACCTGGGAGAGTGACCTCCCACGTGACCTAAGAACTTGAGTTCTATGTTCAGCCTTGTTGTAGGATTTTCTGCATTTTTTAGGACTGAAATTTCTGGTATTCCTTATATTTATCATATTGAAGAACATGAGAAAAATAGTGATTTTTCGCTATTGCAACCCATTATTTAATTATTTTACTCTTTTCATCAGTTTTGGACAAGTTTACGCTAAGCGAATCAGAATGCCTGATTCCGCTCACGTGATATGTGACTTATTCTAAGTATACTCTGGGATAGACATTTTGAATTTGTAATATATGTATTTTGTGTTAACATTTGTTCTGCATTTATTTTGTTATTTTGTAACTTTTACTAAAATTATTGCTTTCCTGAAACATCTTCGACTGTTATAATGAAACCATGATTCTGTTTACACCACCCCCATCACGTTATCATGGACTCAGAATTTCAACTTACAGGACTGCTAGACTGTATTATGTGATGAAATTTGGTTTATTCCATATGTTGTTACTCTGATGATTACTAGAAAATTTCCCTTTTATGTAATTATTTCTGCAAATTTGTACATTTAAGGTTTTCTTCAGCATTTCTAACCTGAAATCTCGCAACGTATTAACGACTTCTTCACACCTCACGTGACAAGGTAGTCACGCCCTCTCAACATCTGCAATCCTGACTTAGGTCTCACTCATGTATTCTCCTACTTTCAGCGCTCTATAGCAACTAACTCAGACAGCCGGAACAAAACTTGCAAATCCTGCAAGTTAATCAGCGGCGCATCCAGCGGTACTTGGAACTTGGAAAAGCTTATCGCTGCTTAGTATTCTGTTATTCTGCTTACTTAGTATTCTGTTATTCTGCTTGCTTAGTATTATTCTGCCTGTACTTATTTATCGGTGCTATTGCTTGTACTTAGTATTATTCTGCTTGCATGTAACTCTGCGTATTACTCTGCATGTCTCAGTAATAAATATTTGTTTTGCGAACCACGGCATTTTCTATGTTTAACAGCAGAGCGTGGTTCCTTCAAAAGTTATAATTCGCTGATAGTTTCCCTAATTGAACCTTCAGTGTACTAATTTATCGTTCGCGTGATTTTGGTTTGGTATATTGTGAATAATGGCTTTTTCCGGAGGTGAAAGGGAAGCTTTTGGTGTAGCGCCATTTGACGGTGTTAATAACTTTACTGTTTGGTGTCGAAGAGTTCGAGCAGTATTTACGGCAAGAGAATTGGATACGTTTTTGGAAACAGAAGCAGTTGCGGAAAGAGTTGCAGATGTTTTGAAATCAAAAAGGCTTATGCCTTAATACTTGCCCTTCTAAGTGACAATGTTATTGCTTCTCTTCAACGTGAAGACACTGCATGTAAAATATGGAAGAAACTGCAAGCTACGTATAGCGCTAAAGGTGCAGTGAGTCAAATTTTAACGCGTAAACGTCTAGCTACCATAAGGAAATCCAAGGATGTGTCAATGAGACAACATATCGACAGCATAATGAACCTGGTGAGTAGTTTACGCGTCTCTGGCTCTGAAGTAAGCGATTTTGATATTATTATTTACATTTTAATGTCTTTGCCAAAAGAATATGAAAATATTAAGGCAGCTCTAGAGAATCAGCCAAGCAATAATTTGAGTTTAGATTTTGTTACAAGTAGACTTATTGATTGTGAATCTCTTATGTTTGATTATAAAAATGAAAATAAGTATTCTAAACCAAATACAGATAACTCTGTTTTTATTAGTGCTCGTAAAGAATTGTTTTGTACTTATTGTAAAAGAAAATGACATTCTGTTAAATTTTGTAGGAAAAAGAACTGCGTCTGTCATAACTATGGGAAAAGTGGTCATTTTAAAAATGAATGTTTTGATAATTCTAAAAAGCAGGCAAATTCAAATAGTAATAAGTATGCTTCCCCTGCAATATCTTTTATGGCTGGAAATCTTGTTCATGATCAATTTATTATTGATTCTGGTGCAACTTCTCATATGTGTTCTCACAAGGAATGGTTTACCTCAATTAAGCCTAAGACTGGAACTGTTAAGTGCGCGTCTAAGTCGGCGGTTTTACAAGTGGAAGGAATTGGTGATATTTGCGGTAAAACTGAGAATGGTGTTGAAATAATGTTAAAAGATGTTCTTTACGTTCCGAAATTAAACGGACAATTAATTTCTGTTAAAAATATTGAAGCAGCAAGTTTGAGCGTAATTTTTAAAAATAAAATAGTTTATATTGAAACCAAAAACAAGCGTTTTAGATTTGGATACTTGGATAAATGCGGACAATATTTTAGTGATTTTTCACCAAATTTATTTACAGCTTTAGCAGTAAAGAATGATGATTTATGGCACAGAAGGTTAGGACACTGCTGTGATCAAAAATTAAAACTGATGAATCTTCCTGCAAAAGAATCCTTTTGTGAAGTATGTGTTCGTGCCAAACAAAGTGTTTTGCCTATAGGAAAGGATCCTCGCATAAAAGAATCCAAACCGCTTATAACTATACACACTGATATATGTGGTCCAATAGAACCTCAAACACTCCATGGGGAAAGGTATTTCATGACTACAATTGATGACTATTCGAGATTTATGGAAATCAGACTGCTCAAAAGAAAAAGTGACATAGCTGATGAACTCAAGCTATTCTTTAAATTGAATCCAACTGTTGCAAAACTGTGCTGTGACAATGCCAAAGAATATGTCAGTGGAGAATTGCATGAAGTTGCTAAAAGAGCAGGTGTAAAAATAGATCCTGCACCTCCCTATACACCTTTTCTAAATGGTGTTGCTGAACGAGCAAATAGAACTGTACTGGAAAAAGCTAGAGCAATGATACTTGAGGCAAAATTACCAAAATTTCTTTGGGGTGAAGCAGTACTTACGGCTGCTTACATAAATAACCGACTCCCAAATAGTTCAATTGATAATCATGTTCCTTATTTTTTGAAGTATGGTGAAGATCCTGATTTAACAAACATTCGTGTATTTGGCTGTGATGCTTACACTCTAGTGCCACTATCGCAAAGAAAGAAACTAGATGAAAATTCTGTCAGAATGATATTTGTAGGTTATTCCACAATGGGATATCGTTTAATGATTCCAGAAACAAGACGCATCATTGTTTCCAGAAATGTTAAATTTAATGAAGAAAAGAAGAAAGTAGAAAATCAAAAATATATTTCCGATAGTTCTGATTTGAGTGAAAATGACAATGATGACATTAAAAATGAAGACAAATCAATTTCAGACACTGATAACGGCGAATTAAATGCTGCAAATAAGAAGGAGGAACAAAGAAAATCCTCAAGAGAAAAGAAACAGCCAGTTAGGTATCCTGATTCTGAGATTTACCAAGTAATGTTTGCACAAGACACTCTGACATTTGAAGATATTGCAAATCTACCACAAGTAGAACAAGAACCATGGAAAAGAGCTATGGACGAGGAAATGAAATGTATGGAAGATAACGACGTCTGGGACCTACAAAGTTTACCCCCTGATAAAAGAGCCATTTCCTGCAAATGGGTTCTACGTAAAAAACGAGATGGAACTTACAAAGCGAGGCTTGTTGCTCGTGGCTTTATGCAAAAAGAAGGCATAGATTATACAGAAACGTTTTCTCCAGTGATTAGTATGTGCTCTTTACGTTTAATCCTGGTAATTATCAATAATGAAGGTCTGCAAACTTTTACTTTAGATGTCAAGACAGCTTTCTTGAACGGTAAGTTAGATGAAATCATCTACATGGACCAGCCAAAAGGATATGATGATATGAGTGGTAAGAAATGTAAACTTGAAAAGAGTTTATATGGTCTTAAACAGTCTCCTCGACAATGGTATCAGAAATTTCTTAATTTTGTTATTAAATTAGATTTTAAGCAATTGGACTCTGAACCATGTATTTTTATCAGAAATTTAAATTGTAAGAAAGTAATTATGGCTCTTTATGTAGATGACTTATTAATTGCAGGTTCAGATGTAAAAGAAACAAATATTATAATATCATTGTTATCAAATGAATTTAAAATGTCAAAATCTGAAAGTGTCTCGGAATTTTTGGGTATTAGACTGAAATTTGTGTCTGGTTGTTTGTATTTAGATCAGAAACCATATATTGAAAAATTACTTGATAAATTTAAAATGTCTGATTGTAAAACAGCCCAAACTCCCATTCAACCAAAATCTACAGCAGCTGATTTTCAGAAAGGAAATGCATTTCATGGCCCATACAAAGAATTAATTGGATCTTTACTTTACTTAGCATATATCACAAGGCCAGATATTATTTTTGCAGTAAATTGCTTGAGCCAACTGCAGGAGCATCCTACTGATGTTGCCTGGTGTGCTCTAAAAAGAATTCTTAGGTACTTGAAAAACACCTTAAATTTAAAATTGATATACAAAAAGGGTGATTTGGAAAGGGCAAACTTGTGTTTGTATGTAGATGCAGATTGGGGGGGAGATACTCAAGATAGGAAATCAATTACTGGTTATTTTGTAATGTTTTCAAACTGTCCTATTATGTGGTGCTGTAACAAGCAAAAGTGTATTGCACTTTCATCAACAGAAGCTGAAATAATTGCTTTATGTAAAGGTATTCAAGATGTTTTATGGATAAAAAATGTAGTAAATGAAATTTCTAATGTTAAAAATGTTTATATTTTTGAGGATAACCAGTCATGTATCAAAAGTATTGTTAATGAAAACTTTTCAGGTAGGTTAAAACATATAGATATAAAATTAAAGTTCACTCGTAAGATTGTTAAGGAAAATAATATTAGAATTGAATATGTACAATCAGGCTTACACATTGCAGATATGTTAACTAAGGCTTTGTCCAAAACAAAATTCTATGAACTGTTATCTTTGAGCTGTTTAAAAATTGTGTAATTCTTTTATGTTTTGTATAATGTGCGATTAAGGGGGAGTGTTGAGATATTTGTAATCGCATTCTTACTGGTTAAAAGGAAGTATAGCTTTCTGTCAAGTCGGAAACATTCATTAGCTTTCAGCCAGGTCCGAGTTATTCTGAAACTTAGATCTCATTAGTATTATTCTGCCTGTACTTATTTATCGGTGCTATTGCTTGTACTTAGTATTATTCTGCTTGCATGTAACTCTGCGTATTACTCTGCATGTCTCAGTAATAAATATTTGTTTTGCGAACCACGGCATTTTCTATGTTTTAACACTTTTAAATTACTAAATCAAGAATTTCTCATCTGATTTAAAATGATCCTTTACTGATCTTCTTTCCCTGCTTAGAATTTTGTAATTTCTTCACTTAACTTTTTCAACTCATTACATCAGAAATAATTTCAACGATGCCCAAAACTTTCATTTTTTATCTGTAGATTCTCCTTGCTTTACGATATCATGGATAAGTTTTCTTTTCCAAATTGTTTTCCTTTTCAAGTACTTCACAATTAATTCCAAACCTTAGCAATGATATTCATAATATCTAAAATCGCAAGTTTTTTCCAACAAGTCAGAAATGCCTACAGATATCGCAAAAAATCCTCTTTAAAAGATATCGCAAAAAATCATCTTTAAAACACGAAATAATATCGCATATTTAGTTCTCTGTGCTTTCTAAAAGCCTTAATGTCAAAGTTCAAAAGAACAGCAGAAATCGTTCCCTAAGCTAAATACTCGAATTCATTGCTGACGTCTATAATGAACTATATGGCTAGCTTCTACTAACTTTATATATTTTTATCACCATGAAACAGCTGCGAAAGAAGTGACGCATAGTTTTTTAGTAAAACACTCCATAACGCTTCTAAGATCCTTAATCCCAAACTAGGTTTTATGCCCCTCAATACTTCTGATACCTCTTTTCACAAACCTTCCAGAATTTTAGTATATTTGATACGATTTTTCTGTCGTATCCAGTAAATTTTAAAAGACATTATCTGAACATTTTACTAACTTATCTATGAAATCCTAATGATTTTCTCCACAACTTCAAAACACTACAAAAATTATAATTTAATAGACGACTAAAATGCACATTTTGTACTCACAGAGTGAAAATAAAGCTAAACACGACACTCATACTCAACTTTATAATAAAACAAAATTTAGGGTTAAGTTAGATTAGCTAAAAATATATGTGACGTATATATATATATATATATATATATATATGTAGAGAGAGAGAGAGAGAGATTAGTTGAAAAAGTGTGCGAGAGTAGTCTGCCCAATGGAAGGGATTTTTTCGTGATAGACTTTCTAAGGAAAACAGGTTCATAGTCACGTTGCATATGGGGAATACACAAAACACCTATGCAGCCAACTCTTTCGCTGACTTTTAACTTTGATCGAGCTATCAGTACGCAGCGATACTAACCTTTCTCCACCCAAGACGTTAAAGTGGTTAGTGACTCTGAACTGCCGTTCCGAAGGCCCGGATTCGAATGCCCTAGATGGCACGGTTGTAAACTGTCTGTCCCTTCATAGGAGCCTATTAGGTTCCTTTTCGGCCGCCTATTAGTTTTCTCCATAATAAAATGACCGCTGCTTCTAGCCTTAGTAGTGGCCAAAGTCTAAAATGGCTAGTGTCAGGCATTAAAAAAAAAAAAAAGAAGAAGAAGAAGAAGGAGAAGAATATTAACCCCTTGGCCACTGATGGGTGATTAAAAAAACAAATTAAACGGTAATAAGTAACACCAATTTCAAAATAATTCAAAATAAATACAAGCTAACATAGAGCAAAATACAGATGAATCTTTACATAAATTAAATCACAGCAATGTCTAATAATAGAAATAACTGAATACAAAAAAAGTCTCTGTTTTTACTGCGGGAATATTTAACAGCTCTCTATGATTATAATTATGATTATATCTTTCTTAAAAATTATTCGGTTATTCTGTAACTAATATGCCACGAAACGTGTAAACACATCGTAAAATGGAATGTAATTAATTTGCAGAAATCTGCATCAGAAGTATATTAATAGAAAACTGAAGGGAAAAATATTATTTTAAAATAAATGAGCTTGAATGTTGTTTATGTCAGTAAAGCTCAAAGGAATACGCTTGTTGTGATTGTACATACCGTGTATTTTATTGTGTTTTTTATTATTATTATTATTATTATTTTACTATATGTGATGTATTGCTCTGTCTTGAACCGTATTCTTAAACGAGTAATTTTACTTTATTTTCTACCTCATACGGGCTTCATAAAAAATATTTTTCGAAAGTAATCATAAGTACATCTTAAATTCAAATTTTAATATTTAAAATTTTAATCTCTAACGCAGGTTTGAAACGGCCCCAGAAGCTTTCTTTCAGTATCGATATATTTTCCGAAAACAATCACTCACCTTATAACACATTCTATCCTATTGTAAATCTCAAAATCTTTTGATTGATGGCTTTTGGGCTTTTGCTTTCCCTTCTGCTCTGATAAAATCCTTTTCTGAAGGTAGAAAACTATAATGGTTTTTCTATTTCGTCAAAACTCTTCTTTTAAAGAACTTAATTTGTGTTTTACGCCACTTTATTTTCACGGTCCGACATTTCTGAGCTTTGTAATATTTTATGAAAATTCTGCACAAACAATTTTTTTAATTATTATAGTCCTTTGAACAGATTAAAAAAAGAAACAAATAGTTTTCTTTACTTTTACAATACATGACTGTCTTTAAAATAGACAGCAATCAATTGGTTAAAATAAGTTTTAATTGCCATTTGTATAACTGTTCAAATTTATCTTAAATGTTATAAAAATCATTCAAAATCACTAATAAAAAAACATAGAAAAATCTGAAAGATTTCAGATTTTAAATTAGTTCCAAAAGGGCGTTTTTTAAAGTTTTGTGTGTTACCTTTATTTATTAAATATTGTGTTCTTTGCACTTAAACCATAAAATTCAGTTCAACAGCAATGTTGCAAAATAATTTTAATAATTTTAAAATGAGCTTATCTTTAGAATTTCCGATACACAGTTCCGCGAGGCGCTGAAAATAAAAAGGTCTTTTTTTCCCCCCGTAGAGTATTGCCATTGCTCGCTTTTAAATCGTTGAGTTTGTTAATCAACAATTCGTTAAAGTTTTACAAAATATGAAATCACTAATAAAACAAATTCCAAATTTCGAGTTTACGCTTTCAGATGCCCATATTCACAGTAGGATTACGTCATTCAAAGTTGGATGATTCTAGGTATCGTTGTTTTATAACAATGCGAGAAACATACATGCATTTATGCAGATTCTTCATTATTTAATTTCTTCAAATATAATACAAGGCGATAGTATGTGGTGGCAACGATTTGAAAAGTGATACAGCCTTTTAAAGTTTTCAACGCAAAATCTCAAAACGAAAACAATAGTCCTTCAGGGATAGCCCCTTTGGACTAAAAAGCTTTAAATCACTAATAAAAACACTTAATCACTAATAAAAAAGCTTTAAATCACTAATAAAAACACTTAATCTCTAATAAAAAAGCTTTAAATCACTAATAAAAACACTTAATCACTAATAAAAAAGCTTTAAAGCAATAGCAAACAATTTTTAATAAATTCATTATTTAAGGGAAGCAATTTATCCAATGGACAATGTTTAGAGATCCATTTTATGGAATTTCGCAAACCCGAAAACGTTTTATTCAACAACTCAAATCCGTTTCTTAATCATTGCTTGCAAGTAATTGTAAAGTATCTACGTACTTACTAATTTATGCACTAGAAATAAATAAAATCCAGAAACTTAGGTTATATAGTCTAATTCGGTGCGGCTGCAAAAATGAAGTTTTTAAATCAAAATTTTCAGAGAGAAATTTAAATGCATTAAAAGTGAAAATTCTTATCCTTAATTTACTCATAATTACTTTTATTTAGAGTTTTAGGTATATATATATATATATATATAATTTCTATGCTATAACTTTGGAGCTTCTCAAATTTTTTTTATGTCCTAAGCAATATTTTTTCGGGATGCCTCAGATTTATACATTTTTTCGCATGTGACTAAGAGTATTGTAGCAGCTAAACAAAGAAATTTTCAATTTTTAAATGCATTCAGCGGAAGCACTGATTTTAAATTTTTTAACATTTAATTCTCCACTTGTTTATCATTATAAAGAGGTAAAATAAAAAAGAAAATTGCTGTCTCTAAATAAACATATCTACATACAAATAAAGTGCGTGTTGTCACAGGACATAGATTCAAAGAAGGTGACAAGGTGTGGTTGTGGAATCTGATTAGACATCGTAGTTCGTATCTTTAAGTCCATCAAATTCTAAGCCTAAAGTCGTTTATTAGCACAGGCTAGCTCCTTATTATGGCCATACTACCTAGTCCCAAAGTGTATATAATACAAATAGTATACTGAGACCATGGTCCTTATGCGTATAGAAATCTGTGTTATCGTTGTTGTTGCTAATCTCACTTGTCTGATGTTATCAGACTAAGCCGACGGATTATTATCACCGCAAGGAGTACAATATTGCATATGTCGGCTCCATCGAGGTGACAGTCTGACTTTATGCTCAGTTTCGCCCCAATTTTGAAGAAGAGCACCCCTGGAGACGGGTTCGATTATGTCTTACCCCTATTCCCGTAACATCACCCTCTCGGGGAAAACTTCATCTCGCTGCATATTTTCAGCGCCGCAATGCCGCATAGACACTATACATTTACAATCATTCGTGCTTTCTTCCGAATTCGAACCCGTATCTGGAGAAATCAGCGACAGTCAGCGTCACTATCCACTTTTCCGTCTGGGTGCGCGGTAAAAATTTGTAATTATACGAATTTATTTGTTGATTGAGTATTTGATTTGCTGAATGCTGTTTATTGCAATTACTATATTATTATTTTATTTATTTTCCTTAGTTCTAAGTACGGCTTCCTGCTCAGGGATTGTAGTACCCGGGACGTGCATTCCTTGGGAAGGGAGTAATGTTCCTAATTTTGCATACATGTAAATAATTGTAGTGAAAATATATATAAACTGTAGTATCTCTTCTACAATTTGAAATGAAAGACCTCGGGAGAAGATATTTCGCCGGAGAAATAAGGTAATACGGGCAAGCTCATTTACCATTCAGGAAAATGGCCAAGCTGGCGATGGTTTTGGCTACTAATTTCTTTGCCAAATTTGGCGAAAACTCCAAAATTTGCCAAACTTAGCGATCTTTTAGCGGCATTTTGGTCCAGTCCCTGTATAACTGTCTTCTCCTCTATGTAACTGTAATTATATACGCTTTCCAGGAATTTCGAGAAATTGAAGATACTGGATATGTCTCAGCGAAAGAGGGAAAAATAAATAAGATCGAAGAGAGAATAGTTTCTCAATTTAGTTTAGCTTTGAAGTCAGAGTTTAGCTCAGAGTAGAGTATTGAGAGATCCTTCTGCGAGCTTATTTGCTGAGGGTTTGTATATTATCTATAGTGTTTAATTTTCGTAGCAGTTTGAACTGGTAACTACTGTTTGTGCTCTGTCATACTGAGAACAGCTGTACGAGTACTTTTGTGATACTTTCCAGATCTGTAAAGGGGTACTTTGGGGAAAATAAATTTTATCACTCTATCATCGTTTCTGTGTGCATTCAGTCCATTACCTATCTGTACGTGCATAACATTATTATTATTACGATCCGACATTTTTACAATTTCAACGTCTCCACCTGCTTCGATGTCGAGACTGCCTCTGCCTATTTCGAACGTCGAGGTTTATTTTTTATTCTAGTTGATCTGAAAAGCCTGAAAAACGACAATGCATTTGAATGCTCAGACTTTTTTAGTGTTCGACATCTTTTTTCATTCTGAAATTCTTCGCAGACAATCAAAGCATCCTATGAAACTGTCCTAAACCTGAATGCCATTTTGCAATCAAAGCCATAATATTCTTCATTTATTTATAAACAAATGCTGAATAATATTTTGCTCGTTTCACTTTTTTAAGAGTAAATGCTTTTTCAAATTTCTTTTGTGAACATACAAAAACAATTAATAGGCCTTTCAGGTAAGATAAATAATAAATCATATAAAACGACTTTTAATAATGCAGGCATCTCTAAAATGAGTTTATCCATTCAAAATTTAAGAAGGATGCTTGAATAAATTGTTTCTCAGTGGTAGTGGTGATTACGCGAGCAATCACTGACCTGCAGTTCTCAAATTTTAAAGTTAATGTAAATGATTATTTATCATTACGTGATTGATTTTGAGCAATCTACATCTTTTTCTGTCGCATACTGAGCTGGTCAGAGAATCAGACCTCGTTTAGGGCATATAAATTAACTAGTCTAGATTTGAGCGTTAGACCTCGAAAAATGAGAATCAGCAGTAAAATATTCTTACTTATTATTTATCTTCAAGGATCCATTTAGTGATTTTAAGTTAAATTAGATATTATTATATTATAAAATTATAATTCTCTCTAGCCGCCACTAATGATCACTCAGTTAAGTAAACAGAATTATGAGCAATAGGATGCTGATGATACTCAGATTATTGATTAATTTTATAAATATTATTATCACTAGTTTGTTCTATAAGAATAATTCGCATGAAACTTCTTAGTCTCTGCAAAGTGTTTCGTCTCTCCTGTTTTAATTGATGTAATTATGATGTTGTTAATTTCCCTATTTAATAGGTTGGAAGGAAATGGCAACCAATGAATCAATTGTAATAAAACCAATTGTATTCAATCCCACAATATATACGCCAGTACAGAGGAGAGTATTGTCGCTCTCAGAAAAAAATTACTGAATTCTCATATCTTGATCAATTATACTTTGTGATGGAGCCAAATGAGCCTTCTACCGATGCTAACGAACTTGATCGAAGCACTACCTCTCAGAAGGATAGTAAATTAGGAAGCCAGACTCGTCGTCGATATCCGCTTTCGACCAAAGTCTCAAGCTAAGAGATACCAGAAGCATACAAAGCGATAATATAAAAAGGTTAAAAACAGAAGCTGTGGTGAACGTTAGTTATGAGTTATTATGACACATAGCATTGAGTACTTCAATAAAAATAGAGAAGCATCTCAGACTGGAACTAACTGTTGCATACGATGATTTTGTGTGGCTAGTAGTGCAAGCATGATCCTCCAATAAAATAACAGACTATATTAACAAGAAATATAACAATAATTAAATAACTTTAAGTATACATTATTAGGTTACCTCGGCCTTTACCACCTTGCACACTTACCGTCCCACCTGCCATTGATATCGAAGCAAAGACAACGCCATCTAGCTGAATAGCGTTAAAAATATGTACTGAAGAACAAAATAAAGTAAGTAAACTATCGAAGCAAGAGGCAAGAAGTGATTCATCATGTGATCGAACTCGTATCTTCTTACTTTATTTCTTTATGTTTATTCCATTCCTTTGCTATTTAAGGCCATTCCCATTACAGTTTCTGTTACAAAACTCAGACCGATAGCTAAAGTCTGTGGCATTTAACTTTTACATATTTTCAAAGGATGACAATACATTTATTCAACAGAGGTATAAATAAAGCTGAATCAATCTAGGATTCCATAAACAGGCTTGACTTCTTCAGTGTCCGACGAAACCATCACGGCAAAAACATCACAAACGAAAACAACGCGAAGAAAACAACATAAACAACATAATAACAACAACATATTTCCATTATTCTATGAAACTGTGCTGGAAAAAAGAAATATTCATCTAGAACATCGGTGTAGAAAACAAAGCGGTAAAAAGATTTTCGCAGTTTGAAAACAATACAGATCATCGTGGTAAAAAATAAAGCACCTACAAATCATCGCATGACAGAAGAATCACATACTTGCATCTCCTTTACTATAAAAATTTTTAATGAGTTTTTGCTTAAGATCTAAGTTTTTGCTTAAAAAGATTTAAAAATGCATGCTCAAACTATTTTGAATAGCGATAAGTCAAGTAATAATATTGTTGCGTGCACATGGGTTTGTAATAGATTGAATGCACAAGTCCGAGTTAAGATTTATTCTTATCACAAGAAATATAAGCACAAGAGGAAGAAAGTAATATTTTTTTACCTCACTATTTATATTTTTGTGTTAACCTATAAATATTTATTGAAAAAAATTAAGAAGAAAGTTTAAGCATTCAAAATCTGGGAATAAGTAAAAGCCAATGCTACGTATAGCAATTAATGGAAATTTAAATTTAGATTACTAACTATTATAAATCATTATTTAATTAATTTCTTTTATAAAGATACTCACGAGCGTCCGGGCGGTAAAGACGCTGAACACTGGTAGTTCGGTCCGAGGTTCGAATCCCGCGAACGGGCTGGCTGCTTGGGCGTTTTCGTGGTTTTCCCCGTGTGTAACGCGTATACGAGCCAGATTCCCTTACAACGTCCCCCCCCGAAGGCATTCCTCCCTTTCGGAAGACAACCCTTGTGCGCTTTGCCATAACTGAATAATTCATCCATCCATCCATCAATCTTTTATAAAGACGTATCAGTACATTTTCATGAAAAATGTCCTATAAAAATATTAAAAAGAAGATACACAAGTAATCGTCTCTATCTGAAGTCTGAACTAAAACATGTGCTGTACACTAATTTGTCCACACTTGCATTTGGCTACGGGGAAAGTAGGAGAGATTGTAAGGACTATTTTCCTTCCTTTTCGCGTGCCTTCGTGGTGTATTTGCAAGAACGCCCGGATAGTAATGGGAATTTAAATCTGGACGAAGGCACTGTTGACTTTCAATGCTTCCTGTTTCGAAATTAACCTAATGACATTATAATCTCCATGTATTGACTATAATAGCCACATTAAATGTCGATTATGGCTTGCACACACCGATATTTAATTTTCAATACTTAATTTATAATTAATAATAAGATTTTTATGCAACATAATTTATATTTAACAATAACCAATACAAATCCCTTTTCAAAGGTACTACTTTTATTCAGAGATTTCTGCGTTAACAAAAGGAAGAAAAAAGGATTTTATCACAGAAATAATACATACGTTTATTATTAGAGTTTATTATTACGTCATTACAATTGTATTAATTCTCTTCAAGTCAGGCTTTCATTTGGTAAAAGTAGTCAAGACAATGACTAACATGTGCAACAACGTTTTCTCTAAACTGCACTCGTTCAAGGCTATGCATTGATATTTCTGAAATTTCAAAAATGCTTTTACTTCGTGCCCACGCAAGGAACTATAAGACATCAATTTAAAAAATCATATGATGATCTAAACGATATACTGTGCAGCTATAAAAGAATCAGTACGACATGTTTACAACTTTGACTGTTTCCTTCTATTCGTCTTATTTCAGAACATATCCATATTACTTTAATAACATATTTTGTAAGAAAGTAAAATTATTTTTATCTATATTTTACTAAACATTTTACATTTTATACTCCTTGCCGTTTAAAGTGAGTTTATTACTAAATAAAAATAAAACAAAACAATATTAGATGTTTTTCGTAACATCTTAATAAAAATTTTAATGAAAGTTCGTTAGCAATCGTTTCGCAGATTGAATAATTTTCACTTTGCTGTAGAAATATCTTGCCACGCCACTAAAACAAGAATTTACTACAAAATTGTGAAAGTAAAAATTTATCAGAGTTCAAAGAAATATCTGTTGCGATCACCGAATTCTTGAAGCTAAAATTAATCTTGTTTTTAAAGCTACAGATTCGAAATGAACTTTGATAGCAACTAAAAGTCCTTGTTTTTGTTTTCAAATCCAATAAGCGTTTAAAGGTAATGTGTGCTCGAATTGTAGTTTACAGTGTGAAAGGTAATTGAAATGAATAACAACCAGCAGCTTTAATACCTAAAATACTTTTTCTCCACTTCTGCTGAGTAGGAATGTTAACAGTTAGCTGTTACTGCAAAATAGCAATTATTTCTGTCTCAGTTGTTCATCATGACGATTTACCGCTTGGGAACTTACATTTGTCTTCAGAGTTAAATTGTGCTCCGGATAAATTGGAGCGTGTTGTTAAATTGAAAGAGAATGTTCCTTTTCTTTGAAATCCTTAACTGAAATGAATGGCGATATGAATTCACCTTTTTAATAATTTAGTTCGTGCTCATATTTTTATAAACATATGATAATCTTTTTTTATATTTTTTCCAATCTTTACAGCTTTAAACCAGATTTTGAAGTTAACTTGCCCTGATGATTCTTTTCTTTGAATTTTAATCAATGAATGTGTAAGAATATTATTAAAAAAAATATTGACTCCTACAGTCAATTTTCTTTTTACTTAAATAAATCTGACCTTTGTTTCAATACTTACGGGGAAAATTTAATTTAGAATAACTGAACGCTAATTCATGTACATGAATCTGCTGGTTATAAGTGCCAGCAGTACGTGAAAAGAAGAAAAGTTAGAAATCGAAAAAGATTTAAAAATGCATGCTCAAACTACTTTGAATAGCGATAAGTCAAGTAATAATATTGTTGCGTGCACATGGGTTTGTAATAGATTGAATGCACAAGTCCGAGTTAAGATTTATTCTTATCACAAGAAATATAACAAAAACGCTGGATTTTTTCAATAAAAAATCGCAATATCAAGCAATATAATCAGTAGCTATATTTTAAACTATTAAAACACTAAATATAATGCAATCCAAAGCGCTGAGAAAGCTAATCCGATCTCATCGAGAATTCGCTACAATCAACAAACAACAGTTGTCTGAACAACAACTGAGCTGAGATATCCTCTCTCTGGGTTTTATAGCTTTTTAAATCGGACGCACGAGAGAGCTCTAGCAATTTCTGGAAAGCAAAAAGCGTAGGCTTACGGCTACAGTTAACATTGTAGTCAATTACATTTATTCAAATTAAATACAATTACGGAGATAAACTTTTATTAAATGTTAAATGCACGTGCTCTTGTATTTTTACTTTTCCGGCGAAGCTTTCTCTTAAAATTTGTCACCCGCTGCATTCCACGGCGAAATAAAACAATTTTAATTACAATTCTACTAAAATAGCCAACTAAATACAAAATCCGTAAAAATACAATACGATACGTTACCCACAAGAATGTTTATAAAACCCATCAGAATTTTTATGATAGACTTATAAAACCTTATTGTTTTATTTAAGTAGACAAAGAAACCATAAAAAATTCCATTAAATTTGTTTCTTTCATTGTGTTATTTTCTTTTAATTGCTGTTTGTATAATTGTTTGCGATTATAATAAATATTTTTATGTTATGATATGAATTTACAGCTCAATATTTATTTCTTAATGCTCATCAGCAGCCAAGTCGCTGAGCACTGGAAAATCGACCCGGGTTCGGATCCCACGGATGGGCTGACTGCATGGACAGTTTCGTGATTTTCTCTCTTATAACGTAGATACGAGACAGTTTTCTTTAGAAAGTCCTTCATGAAGGCCGTCATGCAGACAGCCTTTGCATTCTTCGCCATAATCAAACAAAACAAATAATTTAATTCTTAATGGTTGAAATTTTACTGTCATTGCTCAGAAATTGCTTTTCGAAACAAAATTTGATTTATGATTCATAATATTTAGATATATTTATGGTGTATAGTGGACAGAAATATAGAGTATTTTTACGGAAGGTGAATTTAATGTAACAAAGAGTTTTGAAATAATACGAATGTAGTTTGTTTAATATATTGATCGAAAGGGAAAATTTTATAACCCGTTTGCATGCATCATCTACAATTTTTATATTATATACCAAGTCATCAAAACCCCGGGAAATAACAATAGAAGTAAAATATACCGTTTAGAAGCCATCTTTAGTGATAATACTTGCATTTGAATTTGGAAGTCTACTTTCAACGATACTTTGCAAAAGAGAGGAGGAGAAGCTCGTTTCCTTTTCTGTGTGTAAACGGCAATCAGCTTTTCCTCTGGAGAATTAGGTTAGGTTATTTAATTATGGCAAAGCCTCGAGGGCTATCTGCTAAGGAAAGGGATGCCTTCGTGGAGGACTTTCTAAGGGAAACTGGCTCGTATACACGTTACACATGGAGAAAACCACGAAAACACCCACGCAGCCAGCCCGTTCGCGGGATTCGAACCTCGGACCGAACTACCAGTGCTCAGCGACTTTACCGCTCGGGCTGGTGGGCATTTTCCTCTGCAGGAAGTATAGGTTTTAAACTTCTTACTGTGAGCTATAATTCATTTTAAATATATTATGTAGAATAGAGGTGAAGGCTATAAACTAGCCATTCGAAGTACGATGCGTATCATTTCTTAAAACCCACTGCCCTATTTCTAGTACTTTGTGAATTACGCATTGATTTATTGACACCAACAGATCTAACGTTTAATAAGAGAAGCGTAAAAATTCGAATGATACATTACATTCAAAATTTGTATAATTATGGAAGGCTTTTAAATCAATTTATTTGCAAGCACACTGAAAATAAACAACGGAACTTGAGCTAAATCTCTGTCTATTACTTATGTTATTTAAATTTTATCTTTTGCTGCAATCTCCAATAGCATAATTGAAACGCATGATAACTAAAATGCTTTTTTTCAACTTCTGTTATGTAGGAATGTTAACAGTTAGCTATTAATGCAAAAAATAGCAGTTATTTCCGACTTGGGTGTTCATCACGGCGATTTAACGGTTGGGAACTTTGTCTTCAAAGTTAAGTTACGCATGAAATGATTCGTCTCGCACATGAGATGTTAAATTTTATATGAAATGTTACGTTATATTCAGAGTTTAACATTCAAAGTTAAATTATACATGAGATTATTCTGATCTCGAGTGATGAGTTACGCATGAGATGTTCTGAGCCTGAAACCACTTGCATACAGCGTTTTGCTTTTCATTACTGTTACTTTTTTCATTAATTAGTGCTATTTTTATTATAATTAGTTCCCTTGAAAATGTATTTGCTTTCCATTATACAGAATTTGGGCGAAATTTCTGTGGTGAGTCTACGTTTATGCTTAAGCTTCCCTTATCTGTCCTGGTCTAGAGATGGAAAAGCATGATCGTCATGACAGATATTTTAACCACCGAGGGTATGACTTCGCTCAAAGGCTGTTTGTAAGCCGAGTTTAATTTTAGTTTAGCATATTTATTATAATAAACATAATTATAAAAATATTATATTATAATAAACATAATTATAAAATTATTATATTATAATAAGCATAATTATAAAAATATATAGCGTTACGGATTTTGTATTTATTTAGCTATTTTAGTAGAATTTGTAATTAAAATTGTTTTATATTCCCGTGCAGTACAGCACGAGACTTATTTGAAGAGAAAGCTACCCCGGAAAAATTAAAATACAGGAGCTCGCGCATTTAACATTTTAATAAATAGATATCTCATAATTGTATTCTTTTGCTATTTAGAAAAATCGAGAAAATACCAGAATATTCTCTTGCAGGATTAAAAAGCTTATAAAAGCTGGAGGAAAACAGCTCAATTAAGTTGTTTAGAAAACTGTTGTTGTTGACTCCACTAATTTGCGGCGAGATCGGATTAGCTTTCTTTACGTTTCATTGTGTTTTGGATTGAGTTCTATTAAACGTTTTTAGTAGTTTAAAATATAACTACTGTGAGATATTGCGATGTTCTACTAATACCTCTTAGGAAATTTCAGCATTTTGTTTTATTTGTTGTGCTAAGAATAAATTTTATTCACTTTTCATCGGACTTGCCTTTTATTACGAACCCGTACGCACACAACAATATTTATGATAATAAGCATAATTATAAAAATATTATATATATTTGTATATGTATATATATATTAAAAATGTTATATTATATTATAAATATTTATCATAATAATTAATAAACATATTTATCAATCAAACGCTATTGTATATAAGGATGTCATATGAATAATACGTCATACAAGAGCGCTCGATATTACATGTGATCTCATGCAAGGGCAGCACATTTTGGATGGTTGTTATTACCGTTTATGAAGATATTACTACACTACTTAACATTTTACCTGCGCTTATAATAAAAATTTTAAAATCGATTTGAAGGCGAAATTGCAGTACACTCATAATTTCTATATACATTTACTAACTACAAACCTGCTAACTAATATGAGTAAATTCTTTAATTTAGAAATTGTTCCTGTGTGCAAAAGCACTTGAGCGTTACAAAATTAAAAGCTAAATCATTCGCAATAAGAAAAATAACACATACATAAATGCCCACATACAAAAGAGGTCAGGGACGTTCTCCTTTGCTAGCATTCATAGCCAGCCATAAAATATACCATCATGAGTTACTGTCTCGGATTTATAATATTTGAAAGGAAATTATTTAATGAGGTGTAAATTGCAAATGAAATGTTGTCAGCAATTTTTCATAATAGCTGAAATCATGCAATCACTATAAACACGTACCTCCGAAGTCATAAAATAAATCTTTATGATTCAAGCTTGATTTTTAGTAAATATGTGAAAATACCATACTCTTGAAAGCTTATATCATTCTTCTCTGAATTATTAAGCTCTTAATTACCTTTTTCATTCTTTAAAATCAAAATAAATGTTTCTTTAACGTCACTATTAAAATTTAAAAAATTAAGAAAATTGTTTTTAAAAACTGCAATAACGTTCCGTTTAACTATTCTTTCAACCCGAAGTTTAAATTACGCACATCAGATTGAATTACAAATAAATGAATGAATAAAAAGCATAAAAATAAACTAGATATAGAAACTCCTCTCCTAGACAAGCGTTTGCTTTTCAGAAATATTTCTTTTTGTTTCTGACAAAAGAAAGCAATTCAATTTGAAATCCATTTTCTGGGCATCGCGAAATGGAGAAGCACATTGCATCGGACAAGAAATGCCAGCTATTACTGGAATACAAACGTTCTTCTTGAAAAAAAATATGTTAACGGCGGCCTTCAAAGGCTTCCTTTCCTATACGTACAAGCACCATCCGTTTTATTATATGCAATTGCAAATGACTTGTGTATGGAAAGCCGCTCACAAAAGAAACAATGTTTAAATACGCGAAAATGAATTTACGGGTAAAAGCAGAAAACTAAAAACATAAATGAAAAGAATCAAAATAGGCAAATACACAATTTCATATCTTTTCGATAAACTGCTTTGATTAAAGCAGCTATGATATTTATCAAGGAAACTGGCCCATAATTATAAGGCAAAGTGGTCAATAGCAAAAGGCACATTTATCTTAAGGACGGATATCTATCTAAGGAAATATTGCGCGCCTTTTTTATCAGAGGAACTTTCAATACTTGTTCATTGGAGGTTGAGTGACCTCATACGTCACCAAATTTCAGAAACCCGGATAGGAAAAGAGCTTCTTCTCACTGAGCAAATTGTTACTTCTAAAAAACGACGGCCTTAACAACACGGACTTTAGAATTGAACAATCAATGGATTAATGATTCGAACTTGTCTCATACTTCAAGAAATTTAGTTTAATAAAATTTTCAAAATCATAACATCTCTTAAAATCAGGTTTAAAATGATTGATTATTTATAAGGCATAAAATTAATGTATTGTTACGAATTTTGTACATACATAGATGACTTTGGTGAAATTGTATGTAAAATAGTTGTATTTTTCTGCGTAATGTAAAATAAGAAAGGTCTAAAAGAGACAAGCTATGCCGGAAAAGTAATACAGGGATAAATTATCTCGGTAATTTGACGAGATATCGCCAAGCTGACAACGATTTTGGCAACTTATTTTGGCAACCAAATTTGGTGTGAAATTGCCCAAAGTCGCCAAACTTAGAGACCATTTGGATACTTTTTGGTGCCGTCCCTGTATCACCATAATAGGTACTTCATTTCGATAAATGTAATTGAGAGCTATGTTAGCTGTAACCGTAATTCGACCCTCATATTGTTTCCCAGTAATTTCCGAGAAGCAAAAAGTAACTAGAAATACCTCAGCGGCAGGTTGAAAACTATATAAGACCGGAGAGAGCAATCTGCTCTCAGTTAGTAGTTGATTTATTGTTGTTGCGAGTTGTTAGTTCAATGAACTGAGATATCTCCGGATTAGCTTTCTCTTTAGATGCGCTTTGCATTATGTTTAACATTATTAGTAGTTTGAAATATAACTACTGATCGTACTCTGTGATACTGTGAACACCTCTACGAGTATTTCTGAGGAAAATTTCAGAACTTTAAAATGTTTCTTTTGATAAAATAAATGTTATTAAATTCTCATCGGACCTGTGTGCATTCAATATACTACGAATACGTAAGCCCGCAACAATATTGTTACGAATTTTGTTTATAAATAGATAATTATAGTGAAATATTGTGTGAAACTGCAGTATCTTTTGAACAATGTAATGTCAAATTCTTGAAAAAGCGAAGCTCTGACGGAAAAATAAGGTTACAAGAGGCAAGTCTATATTTAATATTGAGATAAATGACTCTCTCGCTAAATTTCCGAGATATCGCCAAGCAGACCATGTTTTGTAGTCAATTTTGGCAAAAAATCGACAAAAGACTCCACACCTGGTGACATTTTGATCCGGTGCCAGTATAACTGTAATTGGTACTATAATTGATTCCTATATGTAACTGTAACCGTATCCGGCCAATATCTAACTTTGATCATATATGCCTTCCAGTTATTTCCAGAAACGGAAGGTACTAGAGATTTCTCGAAGGCTGGCCGAAGGAAAAACTACAAGATTGAATAGAGCGTAAGTTCTCATTTTTTTAGTTCACGTTTTTGGAGTATTGACAGATGGTGCAAGCTTCGCTCTTTGGATGCTCTTTGTATTGTGTTGAGTTTAACATTCTTAGTAGTTCGCAGCGGTAACTACTGTTTGCGCTCTGTTATATTGAAAAGAGCTGCATGCAAAATTTTGTAGGAAGTTCCAGAACTGTAAAATGTTTCTTTTGGGGAAAATACATTTTATCAAGCTATCATCGGTTATGTCTGTGCATCCAGTCCATTACAAACCTGTATGCACGCAATAATGTGATACAAATATAAGCATCTAATAAAGTGAATTCATCATTTACTTCATGACTGTTAAATTTTCTGACAACATTCTGTTTTCCTATTTTTTTTCTGTTTTTCAGCTGGATGGCACAAACAAACTGTTGTTTTTGCATATGCTACCCAACCTAGAAAGAGATCATTTAACCTGCTAAGATTATTTTTAGATCGTGCGGAATCTTTGTCAAATAGCTAGCCTTGCAATAGTTTGATCATCAAGTAATTGTAAATGTTATAATTTAACAATCTCTAATAATAATGTTTAAGAAGAATGAAAACAATAAATAAAATTTGAAAGCTTTCAGATTTTATATTACGCGCAAACCGGCATTTTTTTCCATTTAAAGATATTTTATTACAGCATTTGGACCAATGTTCCTTTGGACTAAAAATATTTAAAAACAGTTATCTTAGAATTCCCGATAGACAGTCTCGCGTGCCAGAAATAAAATGTTTTATTCCCTACAGTGTTGCCACTGGTCGCTTTGAAATCTTTTAGTTTTTTAATCAAAAGTTCATAAAAGTTTTGCTAAACATGAAGCAGACATGAAACAAATTCCAAATTCGGGTTTCCAGGTGCCCATGTTCCGGTAGAAGAATACGTTATTCAAAACTTTATGACTCTAGGTACCGTTGTTTTTACACAATGCAAGAAATATATATACGTTCATGCAGATTCTTCATTATCTGGTTTTTTCCTTAAATATAATACAAGAAGATAATATTTTGTTGCAACAGTTTGAAAAATGATATATCCCATTTAAGTAATTCAACATAAAATACCGCTTCGAGACTAATAGCTCTTCTGGGCTAACGTCCTTTTGGGCTAAAAAGAGTTTTTTCCATGCGTATTTCATTTTCTTGCCTGGCCTATATATGTTATGCTTTTTTTCCTAATAGATAATCGCAGGTTCTTTCCCTTATTTTAGGATCAAATAAGCTTATCGTTTGAGTCAGATAAATAATGAGTATATAGGAAACTACACATCAGGCACTCGTTTCGAAAAAAGAGAGGATCTTCGTGAATAAATTAATTTGTACTTCAAATAATGATATTTATTCTGCATATCAAATTCTACAAATTTGCTCTATTATTTTAAAATATGATAAACGAAATTTTTGAACCACAAAATATCCATTAAACATGTGATGAAATTTTAAAATAAAAAAATCTAAACTTTTATAGAAAATATTGCAAAATTTCAGTACACATCGGAACTCAATTTAAATGTTACCATGTAAGTAAAATAGATTCTGAATGCTGCACTTTCATCTGATATTCAGTTTCTGGCATTTTAAGGAACTGGTTTTATTGTTTTTTCTGAACTTCTCTATGTATAACCTAACGTAACGTAATTTTCTTTCGGAAGTCTGCAACAAATGTATACGTTTTCTTGGGAGGTAAATGGAAGACTACGTAGAAATATTTGCAAAATTTCATACATCATCAGATGGAAGCCAAAATAAAATTTTTGCCTTTGAAATATAAAACTTGAAATATATTTTTAAGTTACATATTTCAAGTTTTCTTGTTTACATATACATAAAAGATTAAATACAAAGTATCCTCTATTTTTATTTTTTTTTTTTTTATTTTTAACCCAAAGGGGCTTTAGCCCAGAAAAGCCATTAGTCTCAAAACTGCATTTTGCATGGAATCACTAAAAACATTGAATCACTTTTCAGATTGTTACTGCCAAATATTATCGCCCTTTATTACATTATAGAAATTAAATAATGAACAATTTACATCAACGTATGCATGTTTCTCGCTTTGTGAAAAATCCACGGTTCCAAGAGCCATCAAATTTTGAATAACCTAGTCCTCCATCCGAATGTGAGCACCTGGAAGAGCGAATTTTTAATTTCGTATTTGTTTTAATATCTACTTCGTATTTTGTAAAACTTTAACAATTTTTTCATTAAAAAACTCAACGATTTCAAAGCAAGCAGTGGGAACAAAGTTCGAAATAAAAGGTTTTTATTTCCAGTGCGCGAGACTGTCTATCGTAAATTCTAAAGATATGCTGCTTTTAAATATTGTTAGCCAAAAGAGGCGTTAGCCGAAATGCTCTCGAAACTTCCCTGAAAACCTGTGTGTATAAATGAAACAAACGCTCCTTTGTGCAAAAAAAAAAAAAAAAAAAAAAAATTTGAAACCTTTAAGATTTATTTATTATTTTTATTTTACATTTTAGATCACATTTTTATTTTTATTTCATATTTTGCATTTGTATTTTATATCTTTTAGATCAAATTTTCATTTATTTCATTTATTTTTTCATATGTTGTATTATTTCTATTTCGCATATTTTTAAACACTGTCAACTCAAATTAAAAATTACTACTAGGATTTTAAGCTTTTTTGCTTGTTTGTGACTTATACTTTTAGTACTTTAACTTGGCCTGTATATTTTCAAAATTTGCACATACTTTTTTTTAAATATAGATCAAATATTTGCATATTGTTTTCTCAAGTATTGGATTTATTATTTTTGCATTTTGAGCACTACCTACTCAAATATTTTTTTAACCTACTCAAATATTTTTTTATCAAAAATATTTTTTTGTCTATTATTTAAAAATACCATTAAATTTGTCTGTGTTTTGATGCTATAATTTTGCACTACTTATTTCGGCCTGTAGGTTTGGTTTATTTAATTATGGCAAAGCCCACTAGGGCTATCTGCCTAAGGAGGGGATGCCTTCGTTAAGGACTTTCTAAGGGAAACTGGCTCGTATACGCGTTACGCATGAGGAAAACCACGAAAACGCCCAAGCAGCCAGCCCGTTCCTGGGATTCGAACTTCGGACCGAACTACCAGTGTTCAGCGACTTTACCGCTCAGCCGCTGTTGGGCCTCGGCCTGTAGGAGTTCGACTATTAAAGACACACATTACTTTGATTGTTTTTCTAAAATTATTTTTTATATTTCTATTGATTTGAAGACATTAATCAAGAATTAAATTTCTAAAAATTGCACTTATTTTAGACGTACTTAACGCTCAAATTTATCTTAATTATATCAACTTAATTCTCCGTAAACTATACATTATGTCATTTTAATTTTTATTGTTGCTTGTGATAAGAAATACTTAAGACACTTTTGGAGGTATATACTGGATGTGTAACAATTTCAAATATCCATGTAAACAGTCCCCTCCCCATCGCTATTACTAATAAATTGCCATTTCCATTCTAGTCCTATTATTAGTGATCGGAAAATTAGTGATAACCTTTTACTATCAGTCACCTTTTTCCTTTTCATACCTTTTCATTCTACCCATTAGATACGAATTATTTTTTGTTTTAAAATACTAAGTTAATAAACTTAATAGTACTCTTCTTAAAATTTCTTTTTTGCACACACTTAAAATATTTATATTAATTTTATTTTTTTAGTTTATCTTACAATTAATCTTTCTGTGCGTTCTAAGATATTTCTGATCAATTTTTTTAATTTTTAAAATTTAATTTTGTTTAATTTTTTGATTTTAATTGTGTTTTTACCTATTTCCTTTTTTAATTTTTCATAATTTTTCCTTATTTTAAGCATTTTGTTTTTCACTATTTATACCATTTAACTTCTATAATAAAATTTTAGAATTCAATCAGAGTTTATTTTTTCCACCATTTTCATTTTTCAGGTTTTGCAGATTACATCATTCATTACAAGTCAACTCAGGTCTTGATTTTAATTGTTATTTTCTATTTTATTAAACATTTCTCCTACTATTCAATCTGATTCAACACTTCACTATAGTATTCTTGACGGTCCTGTGGTACATTCGCAATGAGATTATAGAGCGACTTCCTGCAGATTTTAAATTTCTCTTTCCTTTTTCTATTCCATACAGTTTATTATTCAATTGATTCAATTTAATATTTAATAAATTGTTTTACCAACATTTTGCCTATTACATTTTAAAACATTTCTCATTTTAGGATATAAGTCTTCTATTCTAAGGTTTTTCCTCAGTTTGGAAGCTTCATGTTTGCGTTAAAAAGTGCCTTAAAAGTTTCTCATATACTTAATTTTTAAGTAAATTACTTTGTAGGGTTTATATTTATTTTAACTAACATTTATTTTAAGTTTAAACTATCTTTCCTGTCAAGCCTTACTTTCCCCTGGAACTGCCAATGCCAGAATATGTAAATTTGAGTAGAACGCGCAAGGATTCAAATTATCAGCGGAAGTAGTATGATTTAAATAGAAGGAAACAAGTTCGGTGTGGGAGTTATTCTTACTTAGCGAGCGCGGAGGTAGTTAGCGAGAATTGAAGAACCCCGCGTTGCGGCCTATGTGCTTGGCGGGAAGTAGTTGCAATTGTTTCAGTGAGCTTCAAGTCTGCTGAATTAGCTGCGGCATTTGTAAAACGCGGTGAGTTAATTATTTTAGAGAGCCTCGTAGTTAGAATATTGTCTTTACTTTCTTTTCAGGTTCTTATTTTTATTTGACTGCCTAGTGGGCACAGTCTGTCAGCGTCAAGAGGACGCCATTGTAATTTATTACGTTGAATAAAAAGGGACTTAAACCCTTTATAAGACTCTGTGGTTTATACAAGCTTTCACAGTCACATCTTGGTTGCGTGCAAGTTAGAGGCGCGCAACGTTATATTGGCGCCCGAACACGTATCGAACTGAAATGGCCGAAAACTGGATGGAAGCCGCTGGACAACACCAAGAAATGACAACGCAGTTAGAAGGATTTGGATACCTGGTCCAGACTTTGAGAGCATCAATCAAGCCAAACGTCTATTTCGACGGAAAAAATTCGGTGTCCGTATTTTTAGAAGGTATAGAAAACCACTTTCAGCTCTATCCTGTGCCTGAAAGACAAAAAGTTGCTATCGCCACATCAGCACTAAGAGGACAGGCCGCGCTATGGTGGAAAAACATAGGAAAATTTCTACTAGGTGAATTTGGAAGCCCGACGTATACATTTGAAAATTTCAAAAAATCGTTAGTAAAGGCCTTCCCCATAGTGAAAGATCGCGCACGGCTGGAAGCCGAGCTATATAGTTTCTATTAACGGGATACAGCACAATTGACGGACTTTATTTTACGAAAAATCAAGCTAACGGGTATGCTCTTTGGGGAAAAACCCGATGCGGAGATAATTGAAATAATATTACCAAGATTGTTACCCGCTGTCCAAGACTACTTTGAAATTAGAAACCCAACCACATTGCAGGAACTTTTCGAATTGGCGGTGAAATTTCAAAATCGCAGAATAGCGGAAAGAGCGAGAGGGGAAACATATTCTCAAAGTACCAGAAGGAAGGAGGAAACCAGAAATGGAAATCACTCGTATGGGGGAAAGAACTATCAAGCTAACGCATCGAAACTCGAAGGTCAAGGCCCAAAAAGAAAATTTGAAAATAAGCATCCGCGTACCCAGAAGACACAGATTGAAAGGAAAGCTTTAAACGACTAGAGGGGCCTGTGAAAGGGAGGGTCCAGACCCCGGAAGTTTTAGAAAAACCCTCAAATAGACATCTAAATACAGTCATCGTAAAAAACTCACAGCTACCAATTATACAAGTCCTGGTTGGCGATGTACCAGTAGAAGCCCTCATCGATACAGGGGTAGAAGGAAATTTCATGAGTGAAAAGTTCTTCAAAAAGAATTTTTATAGGATACGACTATTTAAAACTAGAAATACGGAAATTATAGCGGCGCAAGGAAAAACATGTCACTGCATCGGGAAAGTATCATTAAACTTACAGATAAAAGAGGAAAATCTCAAAGTATTAATTTTTGTGGTGAAAGACCTCCAACACTCTCTTATTTTAGGTATGGACTTTTTAAGGGCCGCGAGGGCCAAATTAAATTTTCAAGATAGTTCCGTGGTGCTGGAGATGGACCAGAGGGTGGTGGAACCGGTGGAGACACCTGAATTGGACCTTAGCCATTTGAATGACCAGGAAAGTAAAGCAATACAGCAAGTGGTGAGTAATTTTTCTCATTTGTTTTCAGAAAAACCGGGAAACTGTCAGATCGTGACTCACAAGATTTAATTAAATGCCGAAAAACCTTGTAGGACTAAACCGTATCGCTATGATAAACAAAAAGACTTAATCATCGAAGAACATATTCAGGAGATGTTAAAGAATAAAATAATAACGCCCATAAATAGTGAGTACGCGAGTCCAGTCGTACTATGTAGGAAAAAGAACGAGTTTCCTCCTTCGGATAAAAGGGCTTGGAGGTTTGCTATCGATTATAGAAAACTAAATAGCATAACTAAATTTCCAGTTTACCCTTTGCCGGTTATAGACGAGATCATTAGACAGATCAAATCGACGAGATATATGTCTACTTTGGACTTAACGTCTGGCTACTATCAAATAGCTATGAGACCCGAAGATATACATAAAACCGCGTTTATAACAAAATCGGGCACTTATACATTTTTACGCATGCCTTTTGGGTTGTGTGGGGCCCCATCAACATTCCAGAGAGCTATGGACATTGTTCTAAAGCCTGTCCTAGGAAAATCTACTTTAATTTATCTAGATGATATAATTATAACGAGTAATACGTTGGAACAACACATTAATGACCTCGAACAAGTTTTTAAATTATTAAAAGAGGCCGGTCTTACAATTAACGCCTCAAAATGCAAGTTCGCAACTAAAGAACTTAAATATCTTGGTTATAAAATTTCGCAAAAGGGTATAGAAACGCAAGATTCAAAAATAAAAGCTATTAAGAATTTCCCACCGCCCAACACCGCCAAGAAACTTTCGTCTTTCCTTGGATTACGTTCTTACTATCGATCTTTCATAAAAGATTTCGCTAATATTGTTGAACCACTCTTAGTAATCAAAAGAAAAAAGAGTAAATTTACGTGGACAGCGGAAGCGAACACAGCTTTTGAAAGATTAAAAGAAGCGCTTATTAATGCCCCTGTTTTAAAATTCCCCGAGGGGGACGAAAACCTGGAAATTGCGGCAGATGCATCAGACTATGCGGTGGGTGCGGTTCTTATGCAAAATAACCATCCGCTGGCATTTTTTAGTAAAACATTGAATCAGACACAAAGGAATTATACAGCTACAGAAAGAGAAACATTAGCCGTATTAATGGCTGTACACAAATTTCGAGTTTATTTCGGCAAATCGCCAGTAACAGTCTTTTCGGATCATGCGGCTGTTGGTAGACTTTACTCGGGAAAAAACCTAACGCCCAGGTTAATAAGATGGGCTTTAAAACTCCAAGAATATAATATCACAATAAAATATAAACCGGGTAAGGAAAACAATGTAGCTGACGCACTTTCTCGTATAAAACTGGACGATGAAGGTAATGAACTTAAATGCGCTGTGTTGACTTCAAAAATTTTAGATTCTAGAGATATGGTTATTACTGAACTGAAAGCTGATCCTGAATTTGGAAATATCTATGCTTATTTGAAAGACCCCGAAAGATACAGACCCGAAGATACAGATATCGATGCGATAAGAAATAGAGCAAAAAACTATGAAATAATAGATAATTTATTATTCTATACGAAAACAACAAACGAAAATCTTGAGTATAAGCCAGTCATCCCAGCCTCGCTTCGATTAAGCATTTTGAAGGAGTTGCACGAAAAAAAAAACAGCGGGCCACCTCGGGGTCAGAAAGACTATAAAAAGGGTACGCGAGGCGGTATATTTCCCGCAATTATACAAAATAGTAACGGCGTATGTCAGGTCCTGCAATCAATGTCAGTTAATAAATGATATTAATTACAGCCCGGCCGGGTACTTAAATAGCATTCGCGCTACATTTCCGAATGAAATTTTAGGCATAGATCTCCTTGGTCCCTTCCCCCAGAGCGAGTTAAATAAAAATCGTTTTCTTTTAGTAATAGTAGATCATTTTTCAAAATGGATAGAAATTGTTCCACTTAAACGCGCATCAGCCAAAACAGTCGCAGATGCATTCTTACACAGATACATTTTAAAATACGGTGCACCGATAAAAGTCATTAGCGACAACGGAAAACAATTCATTAGTCAAATATTTGAAAACATATGCAATGGACTTGGCATACGCCATATCAAAATGGTTCCGTATAGACCACAGGCTAACATAGCAGAAAGAGTTAATAAAAACATTCTAAAAATAATTCGTAGTTACGTTAGCACACATCACAAGCGCTGGGATGGCTACATAAATGAATTAGCTTATGCTTTAAGAACGGCACATCATGATACTACGAGAAAAACTCCAGCAGAATTATTTTTAGGCAGAAAGTTAATTACGCCTTTAGATAAATTATTCTTTGTGCAACAAAGAGAGCAGGAATTTAGACAACAAGACGTGCAAAAGTTGATTGATCAGGCGCTTAAAACTTCGGATACGGCAAGAAATAGACAAAAGTTATATTATGATAGAAAACGCCGTGAAGCAGATTTTAAAGTTGGGGATAAAGTATTGAAACGGAAATTTTCTTTATCAAGTGCCCCAGACAATTTTATGGCAAAGCTAGCTCCAAAGTTTGAAGGCCCCTATGTAATTCAGGAAATCAAAGGAGTAGTCTTATATCTTAAAAACGAGAGAGGGGAAATCTGTAAAGCAAGTCCCGACCAGGTGAAAAAATACTATAATCCAAATGATTTTGAAATCCTTAAAAGTTTCTTGCAGGACTCAAGTCTAAACGAAGTAGAAGAATCAGAGACTACAACAACTATTCCACCACCCAAGAAACGGAGAACTGAAGAGAGACCTAGCACTTCTACAACCCGGACGTCGGTATCAAAAAGAAAAAATGATTTTCAAACTCCGGCGTTTAAGAAAAACAAAAATACAGATGAACCGGGTAAAGAAACCGTGGTAAAGACGAAAACACCACCTACAAAAGATGGCAGGAGAAATTACACATCAAGGAGAACGCGCACACGGCCACAGAGTCAGGTGCCAGCAAGGCCGCCGTTCCGGAAACTGAAACGCCAACAGGAGGCACAAAAATACGACGAACAGAAGAAATTCAAGAAGGACTCCAGACCGGAGGACGTCAAGATCAGCCGTCCCAGGCAGAAGCGGAAAGGTCAACAACCAGACGATTACTCCGTCAAGAGGCCAGCATGTAGAGGACGCAAAAGAAAGAGCAACGGGGACGAGAGATCAATAAGGAGAAGATTGACATCCATGAAACCTCTAACTTGGGATCAATTTTGCCAAAAACGGATGACGGAATTTCAAGCATCGAAAACTCAAAGATAAGTTAAAACCTTCTATAAATATTTTTCTCTTTTGTTCCGAAATGTTATGCATAAGTACGAAGTTCTATGTTTTGACGAAAGTCAATATGTCTCGGTTGAGACTTAGTTTTGTTTTACTTTATTTAGCTAAGGCAAAAGTATTATTTTCTTTAAGTGTAAAAGCTAAAAACAAGCATTTTCTGTTGGTCGAAAGACTAATTCTGTTATGTTAAAGCCAAAATTTGGCCGGAGATAAAAATAACTTCGTATTCTTGTACTAATAAGAATTTTAGTTTCAGTGCCGCCAGCTTGGCGAAGAATGAGTAAAGTAAAAATTTATTTTCTCTTATTCATTTTATGGTAAATTGTAAAAAGCATATGTATTAAACTTTTGTAAATGTATGTAAATACTTGCATGTTATGTAAAAGTAGAATTTAGTCTAGAAGCATAAAATTGTAGATGCTAAAAGTGAATGCTTAAAAGCAATGAAGTCAAAATTTAAGTATTAAACTGTAAAGTCATGCTTTAGAGCGAAAGCCTGCATGTTTAAAGATGAATAAGGGGGAAGTTAGAATGAATGTGTTTTGTAGGGTTCTCCACCTACATTTGAATTTTTAAGAATATTAAAGTAGCTCATTGTGTTGTAGAATGTCGAGTAAGGTGTGTCTATTTTGGTTGTTGAATTCTAACAAATCATGGTGGTTAGGGGAAGTGTTGTAAGACTAAAACACGAATATTCCCGTTTGACACCACACACGGTGGAGAGCCAGGGTAAAGTTAAATTAATGCTTGAAAAATTGAATGAATGTGAAGTAAGCAATAAGTAAGAAAAACGAATCGGTAAAAACAAAAATTTATTGTGTCAAGAAAGTGTAAATTATAATGTATGTAGAAAGATACTGATACTTATTCCTTCCAGATGCTGGAAGGAAAGACCAAGATTGATTGATGAAGTCCAGGAAAAGTTGCTGTAAGAAGAAAGCTTTGTAACGAGTAACAGAATTTTAATATATAATTGTTACATAAGATTTTTTTTGTGTAAACGAGGCTTTCGCCAGTTAGTTCAGAATTAGATAAACTTACAACAGGTCGTTTGTAGGACCTGCTTCCAAGTTTTCCAAATTCTGGCAGCGGCAAATGTAGGGTTTATATTTATTTTAACTAACATTTATTTTAAGTTTAAACTATCTTTCCTGTCAAGCCTTACTTTCCCCTGGAACTGCCAATGCCAGAATATGTAAATTTGAGTAGAACGCGCAAGGATTCAAATTATCAGCGGAAGTAGTATGATTTAAATAGAAGGAAACAAGTTCGGTGTGGGAGTTATTCTTACTTAGCGAGCGCGGAGGTAGTTAGCGAGAATTGAAGAACCCCGCGTTGCGGCCTATGTGCTTGGCGGGAAGTAGTTGCAATTGTTCCAGTGAGCTTCAAGTCTGCTGAATTAGCTGCGGCATTTGTAAAACGCGGTGAGTTAGTTATTTTAGAGAGCCTCGTAGTTAGAATATTGTCTTTACTTTCTTTTCAGGTTCTTATTTTTATTTGACTGCCTAGTGGGCACAGTCTGTAAGCGTCAAGAGGACGCCATTGTAATTTATTACGTTGAATAAAAAGGGACTTAAACCCTTTATAAGACTCTGTGGTTTATACAAGCTTTCACAGTCACATCTTGGTTGCGTGCAAGTTAGAGGCGCGCAACGTTATAACTTTCTAAATTAAATTAATTTCATTTGCATTAATTTTGATTTAAAACTTATTTACTTTCAACTTGCAATAATAACCTAGGTAGCATTTAACAATTTAATAAACTTTGGAAAAAAGATCAAGAAAATGTCTATATTAAAAATATTTTAAGAAAAATTGAATCTACAATATAAAAGATAAATCTATTATTTTTATTCATTATTTCATAATCACTGCTCCCAAATGCGCAATTCCAACCTCTTAGCTTCAAATCGGATTACATTATGTAGTTTCGTTGTCATGAAAACATTTATTTGCATCGTTTACAACCAGTTACAAATTTAGTTGAACTACAATTACCCATTGCTCAGTATAGAGTAACATTCCAAATTAGCTATGTCGACTCTCGATAAAAATGATATTCAGAGTAAAATACTATTGTCATTTTAATAGGCTGTTTTTGTTTAAATACTTACATTTTGTGTATAAAATCAGTCAATAAAGAAAAGATTTAGATTTTACTTTTCCTTCGACGAACGTATCTGGAACAGGAATTATTTGTATTATTCTTGAGAGCTTTAATCTGATTCTTCATTATAAATTTCGTCTCCTTCTCGAGTTTAACTAGCTTAGTCTCCAAAATTCAGTCACGGTAAAAACTTATTTTTTGAGAAAAATTCTAATTAATGTTACGTTTGCAGTTTGTTTTAGCTTCAAAGAATTGTATTTTAATAGATTTAATTTAAAAATATTCTTGAATAAACAATCAATTCCGGTTTTAAAATTTGATTACTTAAATAACCATGACCGAAATCTGATTTCTTCCCCATATTCAGTTGAAATTTCTCAAGTTTCTGTTTAAAACTTAGTCAGTTTGAACTAGATTTGTATTTACCATAACGGGCGAATAAAACTAAGGCTACTTCCTGAGATAGGTAAGAAGTTAACTGAGAAAAGATAAATATTGCTCAGATAAAACCTTTTATAAGGAATTAAGTACGTAAAAAATATTTTGACTGTTGTTTTTGAACTGCTACTTAATGCTGTTTTAAATTTGCATCAACATTTGTGCATATTTAATTTATTTGTTTGGATTATTGTGTATCTGGTTTTAGATATTCTTGTTATTTTGGGGGCTTCATTTCATTATAATTTCATCTATTATTCATGTGTATATGATATTATTTTTAATTTGTGCATAAGTATTGTACTTTTATGTTTTCAATTAGTTTATTATATTGTGATGATTTCAGCTTATTGTAAAACTAGCTGCTGAATTTCGACAATCATGGAATTTGTAGACATTAATGAATTTTAGTAATTATTGAAATTTGTTAAAAGTTTAGTAGGCCTTAGTAACCCATTTTGTCTCTGAACGGGATACATCTGCCAAATTCTCACCCAAGTTTCGTATGGCCTTTGGTCAAGATTTTGGTATGTTTAAAAGATGAAGTCTCTTGAACATGGAAACCCTTTGAAATGATTGTTACCCCTTCCCACTCCATCCTCTTTCCACTCTATCTGTCCCTCTACAAACCATAAAAATCGGCGAAAACTTAGAAATATCACTTAAGAACATCCAATTATATAAATTTTAACAGTGTAGTTCCAGGAATGCTGCTAGTACTAGGAAAGTTAAAGGTATTGCAACAAACTGGATATCGTGAGTATTCGAAGCACTCATTTTCTCTCCAGTACGTAATTTTAATTAACCCACCAGATTTTCAAAACTTCTTTTAAAGACATCTACTGACTGTTGTAAATTTTGTAGTCACTCTTTCTTGATATCCTCAATCATCATAAGACCTTTCCTTTCAATAATACCAGCATCAGTTTGGAAAAAAGTCACGTGTGACAATATGATCCAACAATAAAAAACCCGATTCCATGGTCTAAACTCCTTACATTTGTTGATTCTTTAAGCTTTTTCTTTTCCGTTACGTTGTACTGTATGAAGTTTTCACAAATTCTTCGTTTACCCAGATTTTTCTTGAATCTGCTGGATTGCTTCCCTTTTGATATGCAATAATCCACCATTTGAACAGTTGTGTGTCTATAAGATTACCGTGGATGCATGTTAAATATTTCCTCCGTAATTTGCTTTGAATAGTTGTTTGACTGTCATCCGCTCTGTAGATTATCAGTAAGATATTCCGTTATCACGCGAAATACAGCATTTCAATCGAAAACTCTACAACTCAGTATAAAGTATATATATATATATATGTATGTAAGAGCCAGAAAGTATTTGATGACATAGTAGATGCATAATGAAGAAAAAACTTGCATACATGGGGGAATTTAATTATTTCATTTCCATTCATGATTGATACATATTTTTGATTAAGCCAACGCATGTAAAATGAGCGTTACAGGGCCATGTTCTTAAAGAATTTTCCAATCGGTACGGATAAAATTTAAAAATACATCTTTAGGGTCATCCATATTACATTGTATCAGTTCTTCTTGCACATTTTGATATATATGATCATAAATCCTATCATTCTGAAACACAGGTTCTGATCCACAAATTATTCTTCTACATTCAGGCGTAAAGAATACATCAAAATCACTAGTATGTCATCACAGTAACTACATAAACAAAATTTGCCAATCTTCTTTCATGACATACTCAGAATCATAATTTCGCCAAGATGCTTATTAATGCAATCTGTGATGTACTCTTTACCAACCTTTCTTTTAAGGACTAGTCGTGATCTTGCGTTAGCTCTGCATCTATCGAGATAATATATATGTATATCTCTTTGTCGTCTATTTTCATATCAATTATCTTACTTTAGTGTATTCCAAACATAGCAAGATCCAAGAAAATAATGAAGTATACGTGCAGATTAATTAAATCAGAAGCATTTCAGATTACTTTACTATACTGCCTTCTTTTGTTGTAATTACTTGAAACTCTGAATCTTTATTTCGAAAGTTATTTTCTAGCTCATTTTTGATCATAAAAGTGAATTTGTAAGGAACTCCCCCCCCGAACTGCAAGAAAGTAGATATTATTTCTGTTTTAATTGACGTATGAAACGAGTATAGCGAGCTTTATCATATTGCTTTTTCACTTTGGCCAAAAAGAAGATATCTTGCAACATTTTTAAGCTCGAGAGCGCCCATAGATAAAAACAGGTGTCAATAACATCAATTCCCCCTCCCTTCCGCTCAATGGATACTCTGCCAGATTGGTTCGTGTTTGTGTTTTATATCAAGACAATAAAAGTAGAAGATATTTATTATCGAAAAAATAAGCAGTCTGAGAGAAGGCGCAATTTTCAACTTTAATAAGGTGTTTGAAAAAAACGAAAGACATATAAATTCCATTTATTACCAAGATGAAAAGAAGGCGAAGACATATTTTGTGAGAGGGGAGTAGGTTACTTTCAGCAAAAGAAAAATAATAAATATAACAAAATTCCTTAGATTAAAAAATTCGGAAGCAGGTTAAACTCCAAAATCAGCTTTTCTCAAGTCTCAGTTAAATTATTTAATTTAGCTGAATTTCTGAAAACGAAAGGTTACATAAAATTGAAAGCTAAGTTAATTCATTCAACTTTCTGTAATCATAAAATCATTCCTCTAGGTCAAGCTACTAACTCAAACTAATTTTGGACTAAATTAAAGCTATATCAACAAGTCGAATAATTTCTAAATCAAGACAAAGTATGTATACTAGTATCCAAAATTATCTGTACCTACATAAAAACAACGCTAATTCATGCAGCAGTCAGTCAGTCTAATGCACCTTAAGTAAATTCATTACATTCAATAATTTTCTAAAATTGATGTTTTTGTGAAAATTAAGATAATTGTGAAGACCAAAATATCTAAAAGAACCGCATAATTTATTGAATGAAGTGCATTTTATGTGAATCTCAGTAAAATCTTAAAAAAGTTGAAAGTGTAAGTACTTCTTATAATTGTGATCTAAACGCAGTATTATAAAAATGTAATAACTTTTAAAATATTTACAATGGATAATTTGTTAGTAAAATTTTTAAATGTAGAAAATATTAAATAAAAAATATTTCTTTTTTTTGGCCATATCAATAATTTATGAATATGCAGACTTATTTTAATATGTAAGTATATGGCTTTCTCATTCAAAATGCCTGAAAAGTAAACCATCCAGAAATATACTAAACGCAAAGTTAAGCCGAAAACACAGGTGGAAGATGTAGATATTGAAAATAATAATGTTCTGTAAAAATCATTTTTCAAATGGCATCAGTTATTGTAAATTATGTGTAAAGAATTGTTCAGCTGTAAGCAATGGTTGCATTAATTATTAATATTTTCATTTTTTTCATTTTTGCGTGGTTTTGTTTTACAGATTTGTAAACTACGATCAGAAGAGTTTTAATCAGCAAACTCAATCAAAACCTAATAATACTAAACTTCAATAAACCTGAGCTAAATAGAAAACAAAAATTTTGAGTAATCAAAGTGACATTCAAGAAAAGTAATAAATAATTTCGAACAGATGTAACAATAGTTAAATTAATTATTAAAATTTATATTTGTTCACTTCTATATGTTTTTTTACAAACCGTAAACTATGATCAGAAGAGTTTCAATCAATAAACTTAGTTGACACCTAACACAATTGAACTTCAATAAATTTAGTCCATACTTAATAAGAAGAATTGAAGGGACGAAAAAAAATTTCGAATAACCATGTACCTGGCATTCAAGAAAAGTAAATATTAATTTCGAATTCTACATTTCAACATTGAAACAATTCAGTCGTTTTCAAGGATTAAAATGTTTTGCAAAATATTTTTGCTTTCTAAAGAATAAGGATCTACATTTAATTGCCTTCGAATTCTACAGAGTATTATTCAAAATTTACGCCTATCAAAGTATGCTTTCTTTAATAAGCTGTTCTCTTGACGTAATGGGAAAAAATATGCCTCCCCTTGTTAACTCTTCGGTATATTTCAAAGTCATGAGAATTAAGAATAAATTATCAACAAAGAAATAAAATTAACAAAGAAACCTTTTAATCACACTGTTTTACCGGCTGCATTGAAAAGTAAAGCATTTTTTATATATTTTAATGCCTTTGGTCATACCATTCCTTCGAATTAGTGTAGCAACAGAATATATGCCATTTGCTTTTTGAGATCTTCTCAGCTATCCGATGGCGTAATTACATGAAATTTATATAAATGTATGTGTAAATTTGGAAATCTGATTTCTTCATCACTGAAAATCATGCAGTCGCTAATAATGAATGATTAAATTTTGATATATAAAAAGTAATAAATATTTGCAACGACATCATGGTTTCAAAAAAGTTTGCAATCTAACACTTCAGAGTGTTTATCATTAATATTTGAAAAACAATTTTAAATATGTTAAAAATTTAAAAATATAAAATTATAATATTTTAAAAATTGCAATCTTATCTTGATATGAAGATTTCAGTTTAATATCTGAAATAATTTTAAATTTAGTAGTTATACTCATATTTAAAAATTAGACCACCAAAAATTAAAGAAACCAAGGAATATATGTAACATAAATTTTATATTTAAAATTAAAATTAAAATATTAAAAACTAAATTAAATAAAAAATGAATTTCATAGGAAAAATTTTCTATACAACTGTTTCATCGTAAATTAACGACATGTGGGGATTTGTGCACTTATTTAAAATTTTCCAAGATGCAGCTGTGTGTTCACTTCATTAGATCGGTTATTTGCAACACATAATTTCCTTCAAATAGCAATACTTTCTTTTTGATTGAGAAATCCGTTTAAATAAAGCAGTAAACACTCAGTCGTATAATAACCGAAAGATTTTTGAAAAGATATCAACAAAATTCGGTAATTTATGCTATGCTAGATATTCTGAAAGAACTTCATTTTGAAAACAACTTTTTGGTTTACCTATTGGTGAAAAAAATTTAAACTATTAATTATTATTGAAATATATATTATTAAATATATATTATTGAATATATTATTATATATTATTGAAAAAAATTGAAACTATTATTGTTAAATTAATAGGGTATTTAAATGAGAATATGGAGAAAATTTCAACCACTTAAAAAAATCCATACCAGATATTTGAAAACGTTTCTGTTAAATTTAGCGTTATATTGCAAATAAATACATGTGAAAATTTTCAAGAAATTCGTCAAGGTAAAAGAGGATCAAAAGATTGATTTTAAAGCTTGAACCAAAAAAAAAAAAAAAAAAAATGAATAAAGGAACAAGATAAGTAAATAACGTGTAATATAATGATGCTGACTGGATTATTTATGCAAACATTAAGAACTTTACAAAAAGAAATGCTCTTTAACTATCATCTCAAGAAATTTCCTCATCTAAAAGAAGCACTTTTGGAAGAAGCTGTTTTTGTCGATCAGACATATAAACCTGTTTCTGCTGTCAGAAGAAAATTTCTCTGACCAAGGTCTGCAATAACTCAGATACACTACTGGCCAGAACATTCCTATACCAGGAAGGAAACCAAATAAGAGTCTATTGCTCGTGGTTCAGAATCCAATATACAGAACTGCCACCTATGGCAGCAACAACGGTGATAATCGAGCTTCGCATCGAATAGAACTGAGCTTGAAGAACAGACGCGAATATTTCATTTTCTGCGGCTTCAACTCTGTACCAGCGTTCATCAATCGTAGCGGGTGAGTGGGGTGCTAGTATCTCGGCAACCTATCTAGCCAGGATAACGTCCTCTGCATCAAGGAAGATCAGGGCATCACGGACAACATGAGGTCGTGCATTATATTATGGAAAGATGACGTCACATAAACCTCCAATAAAAGGCACAGACATGGTCTTATCATATCAGAAATGTAACAACGACTGTACACATTACCGCCTACGCGAACAAGAAGTGACCAAGATGTGTACTTAGTGATATTTAATACTAGCACGTAGATACTGGACCCATATCATGATGACACGTGCAAACTGGCAACATTCAGTGCCTCCACACAGAAATACATGAATCATAATGCTGTACGCAGAACCGGAATGCGTATAAAAAGACATCGTGGTGACACTCCTGTATTCGGCGTCATCATTCATGGCACCACTGTAAACGAGCCTGTCTCAGCTGCAGCATCAAGGGAAGCGGCAATGAAGGTCGTCGTGCTGACAGTCCGTGGTACTACAAATATAATCGCATTATCCGTGCGGACCTTTGTCCTGCACTCAAGCCAAGTTCTTGACTCAAGGAAAAGGACTTGGCTGCACGATCCCGTAAGGCAGAGATGATGAGCCTGTCCTTCCGGGCGTTAGTGATCTGAGGTCGTTAAGATTCTGCATGGAGTTCAGTATACCTTCCTGGACTTATCAGACCTCCTGGCTGAATTATTTTATGTTTTGAATGTTTCATGATAAAAAAAGTCAAAATGATGACAAATAAATTTGTGTAAAAACCAAAATTAAAAGGTATTTTCTCCCTCCTTCCAGCATGCCTTCGTAGTGTAACGGTTGCATACTGGGCCGGTATTTGAAAGATCCGGGTTTGAGTCCCAGCGAGAGCAGTGAACACTTTCTCGTATCCTACTTCAAAATAACCTAATGACTCTGCAACATTAAGTACAAATTTATTCTTCGCAAAATCTCGTATCAATTTTAGAATTTTCCTTTAAAAAAATTTTTCAGATTAAATTTTGCATAAAATAAAATAGGGATAAAAGTAATATGAAATAAAGAGCTGTATACTATCGAATTAAGAGTTTTTCGTTACTTCTAAAACTCCACAAATTTTAGTTAAACTCTTTTTTTTTTTTACCTTTACGCTCAGTACTAGCCGAATATGTAAGAACACTGATAGTTCCTTCTATTTTAAATATCGACGAATGGGCTGCCATAGGTGCCTTCAATAGGTTTCCCACATTTTTAACGTAAAAGAAAACTTATTTCCCTTAGATTGTCCTTAACGAAGGCAATTCTTCCTTTCCCGTCTATTCATGATTGTAATGAAAAAAAGTGCTGACATGTTTTTCCTTTCTTTCTTATTTAATATACAAATAAACAAATATTATTGTAAATAACATACGAGCAAGTACTTGCCTAAAGGTAAGAGAATTTTCGATAGGAAAAAAATAATAATACTTTTCCTCTTGCGAACTATGATATATGACGGCCTATGTTTATATACATTTTGTTTCGATTTTATTGCTGCATGCTGCTTATATTGCCCCTCTTGAAGAAAGCAGTACTAATGGTTCTTTGTATCCTCTGAATGCAGAAGAATATCCGTGCATGGCATTTTTTTCCCTAGAAACTTTTAATATTAGCTTTGTTTTATCATTTCAGATTTTTCTGAATTCGAGAAGATGTAACATAAGTTCCTACTGCTATGAAGCCTTTTGGACTTAGTTTCTTAAAGTTTAGCTATCACGAAGACATTCAAATCCAATATTTTAATAAACTATACGTTGGGCTGGATCCAGCTTCCTTTGTCTGATCCAAGACTTTATATACACTTCCTTTTCATCTACGGTTACTATACGCTGTTTTATTTTATCAGCAACCTACCAAAAACAAAACCGCCATAAAAATACGCATACAAAATTTTCTACTTGTTAGCATTAGAATAGGTACACTTCTTTTACAGTAAACTGCTGCAATTATACTGACAGCGCTTTGGAATAATTAAAATTTTTGATTCGTTTATGTCAGAAAAAATCTATGACAAATGCTTGCTAAGAAATGCTATTTTTATTTCGTATTCCATCGCATACGATTGATAACTTAAAATAAAAATCTGATGTGTACACCACATGTATTACACATTCCTTGTACGGAATATTAAATTATACGTATTTTTCCTGCATTTCATTTAAACTTATTGAATTGAATTTAAATATTTAATTTTAAAATTCACTATATTTATTTACCATAGCGACACACTCTGGCGCTAGGTTCACTTAACAGCATGACATCTCATTCATTTTATAACTCAGAATGCACGAAAATTATATCATTTAAAGAATTAGCTAATCGTTGCCACATTTTCTGTTCAAATATTATAATAAATTTAAAACGATGTATAAAAGAAATTAGAGAAAAAAAAAAGAAACAGTTTTTCACAGACGAATCAGGTCCGCTTACTTAATGCGCATGCGCTACTCGTAAACATTCTCCTCTCTCCGATTAGGACAATATTTGTTCCTAATACGAAACACTTATTTCGTCGAATTTCAATAGAGATAAATTTCTCGTTCAATTAATTCAGTTCTCACTTCGCGGCAAAGCAAAAATACATAAAAACACAAAATATCTTCATTAAATTTTGAAAGTTATAGAAAAATATAAAACACCAAATACAGTTAAAACAATAAGAAAAACATTTTTTACAATTAAAATTAGAGTTTCTGCACAAGAACAAGCAACTCAGCGAGCAGGCAAAAGGCAGATGTTTCAGTGCACAAAACTAAAAGTTTCCTTTTGTCCCACTCGGCAAAAAGACACTGAAGGTGAAGAAAGACTCAATTCACTATTCTGCTCAAATGTAAACAAATATGGCTGCTCTGGTAAGAAAAATTAGGCTTAGCCGCACTTCAACACCTTTTAAATTGTTGATAATTCTAGAGCTATTGCACGCATAAATGCATAAAAACCTTAACCGGAAGATAAGAACAACATTCTGTTTTTCAATGCCTATTGGTAATATTGTTAGTAACTCAAATATCTATTGTTTCTCTCTTCCCCGCCCCTGCTCTTATTGAAGAATTCTGTGGCAGAGAGCTTGAAAGTTGCTCGGTCGCAATCATCTTAAATGTATTATTGCTGCAGTAAAATTTACTTTTTTTCCTACCTTTGCCCTACACAAATCTTTCTCGAAAAGCATCTAAAGAGGTTAAAAAGAGGAAGTTAGCAATAGCATCATAAGATATAGGATAAAATATACGTGAGGAAATTTTTTATGGTTATAAGCACATGCCCAGCTAACTTAGGCTCCGTGAACCTAAGCAGTAATCAAGCTCTGGGTTCAATGCTTTTTTAACGGTATCACTTTCATCAAGTGCTGTTGCATAGATAAAGAGGTTTTACCGAATTGAAAAGAAGAAAATGATTTCTTTATTATATTTTTAAGGTTTTACTGAATTGAAAAGAAGAAAATGATTTTTTTATTATATTCTGAAAGGAAATGAAAAAAAAGAGCGAGTAAAATTTTGTAACTTTTATATTAAATATGTAAATACATATTACCTTTCCACTGCATAGGTACTCGATGTTTTATTAGAAAACATTATAAAATATTTCTCCGGCCTTCTTAAAATGCATTCGTGGTGTAATCGCCAGCACACTCGGCGCGTATTCGAGAGGTCCGAGTTTCGTATCCCTGCGAGGGCATTGCTCATTTCTCACATCTCCTGCTTCAAACAAACCTAATCAGGAGGATTTGGTGACTGTGCCCCCCCTGACCCCCAGTTTCACTTTAAAAGGGGCGGTGTATAAGGTATTTCTCCCGCCTTCTTAGCAAGTCTTCGTGTGTAATGGCCAGCATACGCAGTGCGTATTCGAGAGGTTGGAGGTTCGAGTCCCGGCGAGGGCATTGCTCGTTTTTCACATCTCCAACTTAAAAAAAAAAAAAAAAAAAAAAAAAAAAAAACACTAATATTTCTACAACATTTTATTTCTAACTCAATTTTAATTATGCCTCCACACCTAACAACTAACAATATCATAAAGTACATTTAAATTTTTTTCGTCTAAAAATGCTATTAATCGAGAAACGCGATTTTGTGTTACCCACTGTTCCACATTTCATTCGAGTTTGTTTCAGTTCTGCAAAATGTCTAAGAATATTCTGAAATGTCTGGGACAAGTTTATGTATTTCCCTGGACATTACACTCTTCAGCCATTTTTTGACGTACGCTCCGAGATGTCAAGGTAAGGTAAGAATGTTTCTATATGCAGGATGAATCTGAAAAAGGGAGCGAAACTTTACGGTGTGACAGAACGCAGCTATACAAGCAATATTCATCATAGTTTGGGTAAAGCGCAAACGGCGAGCCGCTAGCTGGCATTGTAAATGGTGTAAAAAGGATCAATCCTCGCACCCAACGACATTTTCTACCGTGGATTGACGAGAGTTTGTCTGGTTATAAAAACCACGAAATTACCAGGGCAATGGACGGGTCGAGGTGGTCCCATAACTCAGCCACCAAGATCACCGGATCTCTCTTGTTATGACTTTTACCTGTGGAGCCATATGAAAAGCCTAATCTATGAATGCCCCGTTGACAGCTATAAGGATCTAGTCTGGTCCGGTAGAAATGTAGTGAGACATCCAATGTTTACTATAAGTAATGTAGGTGTAGTCCTATCACGCTTCGATCTAGAGAAAGATCACAGGGCTCACCGAGCGCATATTTCACAAGTGCACATCTGTATAGCCACCAAGGGAGTGGCTTCTAGGACGGACCAATGAGCATCCAGTAATATTTCTATCATGTCACATGACCTTTCGCGTGCTTTGAGGTTTAAGCAGGATGGTTGAAAATATTCTGCCACGAAATTTTCTGTAAAAAATAATTAAAGGAACGCCGATTGCTTCTGAAACTTTTTTTCATTGCAAAGTTAGATCAAATATAGGCAATTATGAAGATTTCTCTACCTGGTTGAAATAAACACAAACACATGTTGAATACTTCAAAAATATCGGTGTGAAACATTACTTATTAAGTGGTAAATAAGATGAAGAAAAGAAATATGTGATAAACATCTGAGCCCAAATGCAATCTTTACATAAAACTATGCGTATGAGAAAAATATTTTCACCAGTTATATATGTTGATAAAAGTCAGCACTTTTTATTGCACTCTATATGAAAAAGATGTTCTATAATAATAACCATGCAGAATTTTAGTCAAAGTGAAATTTACTAATTTGCATTCATATACATTTAGTGTGTTAAATTTCACATTTAATAACTGCTCACGCTTAAGTGAACTGTCTACACAAAAAATACTCATCAAGAAGAGTGAATTTATCTTATTCACAACGAGTATATTCAATTTATTCACATATAACTTTTAATTTTAACAATAGATCGTATGTGTTCTGAATCTTAAACTTTAAATATCAAAAGAATGCACTGAAATAAGAAAAGAGTAGATTCGTTGTAACACTTTCAGTCATTCTCATCTCATTTTAAAAAAATATACACTTGAACTCTCTTAATCCACATAATATGCTGTGAACATCAATCCAAATATTAATGCGTGGTAAAAATCTCGAAAGTGAAAAAACGTAAACAACATACGCTCACATGCAGGGAGATTTTGCGTTACAAGAGCAACAGCAGTTCATTGGTCCATTTTCGAAACCCCTCCCTCAGTGGCTGTGCTGATGTGCACTTGTGAAATATGCTCACCGAGCTGTCGTGGCTCGAGACATTTATTTCATCTCACACCAATAGTCCCGAGACCTCCCGTGAACCTCGGGGCTCGCAACCAAGACTCCAGACATTTATTAAAATTTCGATAATATATATACAAATGTACAAAACATTTAACAGGTGGTGCCATCGCACTTACATGCTTTGTATACATATCCAGTTTTTTACTTGTACAATTTGGTCTTGGTGGCAACAATACATATATATTAGGTATATAGTAGGTATAGTTCCGAGATTTCAAATCAATCAGTGCAGTACTTAAATTAACAGTACAATTCAGTGTCTCACCAATTCAAATTCAATATATACATAATGTAATGCATAATTCAGTTTAGTTTATTATAGTAATTCTATATATATATATATAGAGAGAGAGAATATTCAAAAACAACATTTCCCATATATTTAACAGATCAGTGACAAATAGTTCATTGATCCCAATAATTCCCAATAGTTTATAATTGTAATAATTCATAAAAGTTCAAAGTAATGCATTGGCATACAGTTCACAAATAGTTCACTACCATATAGTTTATACATAATTTGTATATAGTTCACAATAGTACATCCATAGGATATTGGTAAATAATTCTTAATAGTTCAAAATAGTTTATTGGCAAAATTATTGGTGCCATAATCAAGAAGAACAATTAAAATAGTTCCTATAAATTAGTATTTATAATAGTTCTTAATAGGTAATAATAAATAACTCCATAACTAGGTAAACAGTTCCCAATTGTTAGTAATTGGTACAGTTTACGTCTATTCAGCAGAATTGTCAAATCCATCAGGCTCCAGGAATGGCTCCAGATTAATAGTCAGCATTTGCAATAGTTCACAATAGTTCATTGTCATTATTATTAGTATCATAACCAACAGATTAATAGACAATGACATAATCATGTATAATTTTCAAAGTTAGTATATAGTTTATAATAGTACACTGTCACTTTGATTGGTATCATAATTAAATATAATCTCGTATAATAGTACTGATAGATATAATAATAGTATACGAACAGCCATGATTATAATAGTATCTTGATGTGCAGTTTATTATATGATTCCGTTTCTTTTATTTGAGATGTTTTCATTTCACATCATAAGTTTATGTCGAGTTCTTTAAGTTAGTTAAGTGCGTATATCACATTTTGTTTAATGTAAATGTTTTCACTTGATAGCGTAAAGTACAATACCTAATATGTTACATACGATATGTATAACGTACCTAATACCTTAATATATGATAAGTTATAATTTAGCTTTAGTTCATGCAATAGATTTCATCAGTTTATTTTGCAGCATAAATATATTTATATCAGTATTCTAGTAATCTTCCTAATATTTTTCTGTCTTCTTTCTTGTGAAGCATTTGTCCTTGATGGATATACATACATTTAGATAGTATTGTCGACTATATAATTATATTGTTTTGGTGAACCAAGGTGAAGAAGTGATTTTAACTTGTTGGTTGTAAAGATGAATTTAGTCTAAGATGTCACATTCGGTTATTGTAATTACTTTAGCCACTTCCTTTTGATATATTGGACAGTTTCGTGCGTAAGCAGGGTGATATGTATTAAGGTCCGTATTATTAGCGTCATTATGGAGTTTGCAGTTTATACATGATGGACTTTCTGCTTGGCATTCTCTTATATTGTGATTGCCGCCACAGAATGCACAATAAATTCTATGCTTGCAGTTTCTAACTGAAAGGGTAAAGTCTTTACATATGAAGCATCGACGTAAACAAAAAATTCTGCGATTTTGTGACTTCTCCAGGCATGGTTGATAACATTTTGCTTCATTAGTATTTTGAAGGGTAGAGGAGAGCATTCAATTACCCATTTTACCCTTCAATTACCCTTGCGCTCTGACTATACATTCTACGACGACTATTGCTCGGTATAGCTGCGTTCTCTCACCCCGTTAAGTTTTGCTCACTTTTTCAGATTCATCCTGTATATTTTATATATATGTATATATACATATATTAGCACCTTAGTTTAGCAATGACATATTCCAAATGTTTAGAATTAATATGCGCCTTAGAACATTAAAAAAAAGTAATTTAGTAAAACTAAAATTAGCTGCAAATGACGCAATAATTTCATTATCTTGTCTTGCTGTGACGTCAAAATATAAGCAAAACAGTTTTTATTGTGATTCATTACTTTGCTCTGTTAATGCTTCTTTGATCTATTCTAGTTATTAAGGTTTGGTTTAGTTAATTAAGGCAAAGCCCACGAGTGCTATCTGCCTAAAGGAAGGGATGTCTTCGTGGAGGACTATAAGGGAAACTGACACGTTACACATAGGGTAATTCACGAAAACGCCTATGTAGCCTAATTATTAAGGAGGTGTCACTCTTTAAAGGAACTGTTTCATTTTCACTGGAACCTCCCGAAAATGGCAATTTGGCAATTAAAATATCGCTTCTGTTACACTCATTGTGCATAGATCATTGTTGTTATTTTACATCTATGTACTTTTACTGTTGCCTACATATTCCCCCCCCCCCAAAAGTGGGGTGGCGCGTATGGTCTAATGAATTTAGATATTTAACTTTTCATTCAGATATTTTTTCACAGAATTTTTAAAATATATGTACCCCATGTGATCCAGATATTTTTATTCGATTTTGTAAGATATCTTGTTTAAATTATAGTTAGGAAAGCTGGAACTTATACTAACTACCTCATTGTTGCGCATGTCCTACCTTAGTTGATTTCATATTGCGAGTCAGTATTTGCGAGTATTTTGTTCCAAAAATCAAAGTTCCAAAAAGAGAAACTCCATGTTTATTGGTGAATTAAAAAAGGATTTTTCATTTTTGAAAAATGTTTATGATTGTATCGACAAAGTGAAACGTAAATTGTGCTTTTTGGAATTTTTAGTAGCTATTGGTGGGCAAATCACTTGAAATGGGCGAAAAATAAGGCAAGCTTGAAAACAGCAGATGCTTCTTCAAATATATTATCGTATTTTAAAGGTACAATTGAAAAGTGACAAAGAATTTTTCATAGCGGGTAAAGAAACAACTTTTGTTTAATTCATGTTCATATTCCAATCTCAATTTTAAGTAACTCAATTATTCGTCTAAACTGATTTCGAAACTCTTCCAAACTAGCCAGAACAAAATGTAAAGTTGTCACTTTCAATGTGATTGAAGCACTGTTATTTCAGAAACTTAGCCAAGATTTATATAAAACAAAAATTTTGATAATATCACTATATTTTTATAACAGGAAAGAAATAAATACTGTGTCAATAGTAGCCCAATAATATGCACCAGATTGTGGTGTAAAAGTCAAACTTTCAAACTTTCCGATGTTCAGTTCCCGATGACAGTTAAAGGTCAGTTATAAAAGCTCATAATATAGCAGAACAATTATTAGATTTTGTGGAGGTAATTGCAGTACTAGTTTTGGAGTTGTCAAACGTGGGAGGCAAAAAAATATTTAGAGCACGCTGAAGAATGCACTAGAAAGAAATATCTTGACCTTGGCAATATGAAAGTTTGCTTAGAAACAAAATAACTGTTAAGAAAATTAAATAAATCCCCACACATAAAAAAAATTTTTTTAAAGATTGTGGTGAATATATTTGGGACTTTAGGTAGAAGGGCAATTCAAATTATTTAATAAAGTTATACTGATTACGGAAAGTATAAAAGAGAGTGCAAATGATATTTTTAATGAAATTGGAAAATTTAAAAAAAAATGTGATAATTAATTTATACAGCTGAAGAAACAAAACAAAACAAAAATAAAACATAGAAAGTAATGAAACTATTCATATCAATACAATTTTACAAGATTTTATAAATATAGCATTGTATGCTGATATCTTTCTTAAACTGAACTATGGAAAATAGTTTTGATGGAGGAGAATCTTTTGTTTGAGAAAAAAACGCTGAATCGGAATGGTCTGAAACAGAAGCTTCAGATGAGAAAACTTATGAAATGCCCCCTAAAAAAATTAATATAGATCAACGTTTCATGGAATAATGATTGCAAAAGGATTTTCGTCAGTTAATTTGATTATCCAAATTTAGAAAAATAAACGTTGTGATGAAATGGATATAACTTTTCAGTCATTTCAAAGAAAACATTTTCATTGCCCAGTCTTGTTCAAATAATATAATATATTTTCAGCATGCCAAGAACATCTGCACCAATCGAAAGAATATTTTCAATAATGAATATCTTATGATCTGAAGAAATGCTAAAACAGTCAAAGTTTTACCAAGCTGCAAAATTGACAGTGAACTAAACTGGAGTGATTTTCTTATATGCCATTGAAAATAACAAATAATATTTAAAGAAAGTTTACACTAATGATGAATACTAATAAGTTCTTAACAATAAGGTATCTTCAGTTGAGCTATTAAAAATTCCTTTTAACTCATTGTTGTTTTTTGTTAACAACATTTTTGTTTAACCTTTCCAATCATAGGTACTTATCCCAGTATGTAGTGTTTTCTGTTGTGAGCATTTTCTCAAGATTATCCCGGTTTGACAAAAGCTATTATGGTAAACTTACAGTTAAGGTTTTTTTTTCTTTAAAGATTCTCATGAACTACTTGGAGTTTGTGCATCGCTTATGTCTGTCTGTCGTTCATCTCTCGAGTGTCTTTTTGCCGCGGCCCACCAGCGGCCGAGCGGTAAAGTCGCTAAACACTGGTAGTTCGGTCCGAGGTTCGAATCCCGCGAACGGGCTGGCTACATGGGTGTTTTCGTGGTTTTCCCCATGTGTAACGTGTATACGAGCCAGTTTCCCTTAGAAAGTCCTCCACGAAGGCATTCCTCCCCTTAGGCAGATAGCCCTAGTGTGCTTTGCCATAATTAAATACACCAACACCAACTTTTTGCCGCGATAGCGTAATATTTTTAAATGGCTGTATTAAAATTTATATTACTTTCGAGCTCTCGCATGCATTTTAAAACACGGGATCTCATGCAGCATGAAAAATCCAAAAATAACATTAAAAATTACTTTCTCATAAAAGTTAAAAGCCTTATATTCTAATGAAATTTAATGATAAATATTTTAGAAAGTTTTCAACATGGAATCAGGGGATTATAAAGCAGATGTAAGTATTTGCATTACTTTTTATACATTTATGTGAATGCAGATATGCATAAGAGAGTAAGCTCTATTATCAGTACGGCAAAAAAATCCAGTATTTTAAAATGTTTATCTCAAAGATTTTTGTTCGCTTGAAATTATTTGAATGTACGAGTATTCTCTAATTTGCTACTTGAAATTTTTATATCTTAAGAAAATAATTTCAGTTCCTACAGGGAGTTATGTAATAAAATTAGCAATAATATGCACTTCTTCTAAAATTTCTAATATAAACTTCTTATAAATTTATTTCTCAAAACATTTCCTATTCTTTTAAAGAATGACTATAATTTCATCTTTAATCAAAAAAAGTATTTTCTATTCTTGAAACCTATTTGATAGCCCTGAGTGTTTGAGAGTAGCTGTTTGACATTAAAACTGCATAAATGCTTAGTAAACTGCATATAACTAGACGTAATCTTGTTAGATAAACACATTAGTTCTCTGAAATTATTCTATTTATTAAGTGCATTTTATAATATTTTGGAAATACTGAATCAGTTAATAAAATGAGAAAGATTACGCATCTAATGAGTTAATGGTAGAAAAAGAATACTTAATGAATTTCAAAAACATATAAGGAAATTGGAAAAGAAGCACGCCAATGTAAAATTTAAAATTAGGCAAAAAAGGAATAGTTAGGTATTATCCCGTTGGGCTAAAATCCTAGTATACGGAACGGCCTTGGCGCGATTTTGAAAACTGTAGCCAATACCAAAATGAAGCGTTTACTGCTCATCACAAACAACAAGTACCACTATAAAGACTAAAAAAAAATAAATAAATAAATAACCGATTTTTTAGTACTACTCCGTTTCGAGGGGGGGGCCGTTGGCAATGGTTAAATTATCTTCGCCCAATCAAACGTCACACACAAAATAAGGCAAAAATCTGAAATCTGGATCCTAATCTTGAATTATTAATTTATTGAGGAGGCATAAAATTTTTAATAGCTTCCAAACATCGAAGGAAAAGTGTTTTTTTATGCATTCCTCAACACATAAACTCAGACAAGTATAATTCGAGGTGTTATCGAACCATGCCCCAATGCCGTTTGTTACTCAATTTTGCACTTTCCCACAGACGCTCTGCCGTTTGAGTGCGATATCAATTATCTGGATCCACAAAGTGCAATTTGTGGTTTACGGTGTTCGCAATGTTCGAAGCCGGCATCTCGCGGTTTATCCGATTTATATGCCTTCCAAGAATCCATGTAAATATACTTTCTTCCATAACAGCTTTTAATGACAACCAATAAAGTTTTCGCTGATTGATCAGAAACTGCAACTAAAAAGCATTCATTAGATTCTCGGCACAATTCGCCAAAACCCATTGTTGTGGAAGAACCCGTCCAACGTTGCTCTTTCTCTTAGTGAAAAGGCTTTCGTTTATTTCGACAACCTTGTCACTTCTGCCGATTTTCACTGTTGGCCAGGCTATTTTAAAGCTGCTGTGTAAACCTCCCACACTTAACTGTTATAATAAACAGTCGTATTATTTTTCATCTTAAATTATAATTCGCAAAATTCAATTGACGTCATTTCTTGGTAACAGAAATATATGGACGGTTGGGAAGAAAGGGATTTTGGAGCCTTCAAACAAATTTTGCTTTCGTAATCCTTCTCTCTAATTGTAAGATCCATTCCTGCAACTCCATTTCACTGCGGTTCTTTCAAAACATGATATTTCGTGCACAGCTGTTTATTTTTTGCGATGCCTCTTGCTTGAAATAAATCAATCCAGACTTTTCATTCATGATGGGCAACTACTAAATTATGAAATCCATGGCAAGAGGCAAAAAAAGCAGAAATGCTTTAAATAAATATTTGTTTCTAACGAAACATTTACAAGTGAAAAAGATACTGAACTTGTGAATTGTATTAAATGAACTCCTGAATTGTGTGCTCGTTAACTGAACTCGTGAATTGTGTTAGACTTCAATTAGGTTACTATTTGCTTTTTTCCGAAACTGAAGGAGCATTTAACTGTAATGAGGTTATCTTCAGACAGTAATGTGAAAACAGTTACTGAGAATTGGCTCAATGGACAGGAACGTGATTTCTCCCAAGCCGGGTAATTGCACCAAGCAATAGCTGCCGTACTAGTCAAATCTAATTATATTTTTTCTCATAGTTGTAAATAAACCTGAGAGCCTCGCTAATTTTGGAGCCCTCAAATTACGTTCCGTATTGAACGGATATACGCTTGTCACAATTTTTCACGTTGCATCACTATTCTTCCCCCATTTTCAAGTAAAGTCCTATATCAGATACTTTAACGCACACATTTTGATGACAGCATCCCGTAACTTTTAACATACCTCCACTGCATGCTGTTGCTTAAACAGTGGGCCTCAAATTTTAATCATTTTCTCAAAATGGAGAGAAAATTAGAGAACTAACAGTTAACTTGTATCCTTTTTTTACAAAAAATTGAACTGACTTATCCATCACATTATTTGGCAACATTTTTTTTCCTCGAAAATGGTCGACGGCAAAGTATGCAAGTACCCTTTTGTTTTGCTTCTTTTTTTTAATCTCTTTTTTTTTAATTCACAATATCAATAGAAGTCAATGTTTACTTAATTGCACCTTAAACATAAAGTTTTGCTCTATATCCAAATTTTCTCGAAAGAAAACTAGCGAATATCATTCTTAAAGTAGTCAAACTAATGATAAATACAAGCCTTCCGTTCGCATTTCAAGAATAATTCCAAAATTTATATGTAGATCCAAATGATACATTTTTAAATTTAAATGGTACTCTTTGAACGACTGTAAATGTTTATTCAAAAATTATCAGAAATTACATGGGGGGGAGGGGTCCAGGTATATCAAACTGGACATAAAAGACTTTCCTTCCTTTTTGTTCGGTTTATCTTGGATCATCCGATGTTATCCATATTTAAACGTTGCTAATTCTACTTTACATCTAATTTTATCTTTCAGGATTTAAATTATGGTCAGAAAAAAACTGCTTGTGCATACGATCTAAATGTTCTTTTTTATCTTAATTCCAAGAATTCATTACCAATCGGTCTGCAGAAAAGCCCGATGTCATAATTAATATTTTAAAGCTGATCAGCAGATTCTTTCTTAAAAAAAAAAAAAAAAAAAAAAAAAAAGCTGCACATGCCACGCAATTTTCCGATTTCGATTTTCAACACGCGAAACTGATGAAAGGGGGTAGAGAAATATATAGTTAAACACAGTAATTCAGTTTTTAACCTCGATAGAAGAGAAAAGGTCTTGGGGCAAAATCCAAACTGTTACAAATATTATTCCATAGTACTGATTAATCGTATCACAAACGAAAGTAGACGGAATTTTCTTCATGATATGAAGTCACAAAACTGCAGAAAGAAAGCTATTTTAGAAATGCTTCACATTCTGGATGATTTAAAATTAAAATTCCCTTCTTCAATTTATCTTTTAAACAACTGCTAACTCCAGCTATTGTTTGCTGTGCTCTTAATGTCTTTCCATAATTTATAAAACTAGCATCCTGTCCCAACCCGTTGTTGCTACTTAAAAAGTTTTTCGTATCCACGAGTAATTTTCATATTCACTAAAGGAAATGGACACTAAAAATGTTTCATTACTTTCTAGTAAGACTTGCTCTATTCTGTAAATTTAGTTCTTGGGCGGAATCCATTTCGGCTGCGGTATGCCCCTATCTTTATTCCCATATAATATTATTTACATTGAAAAAGATTAAATTGAATTGGTTAATAATAAATATGATATTTCTTTACAGATTTCAGTTGTGTTCGTTAAAACTATAGAATTAACTTCGGGAAACCCGCTTTATTCAAATAAATACGAGCATTATTTTCTGACCAAACTACTTGGAAACTGTTCTAGTGGCACTTATGTATTTTCATCACAAAATTCCTGGCATATCAAAATAGGAAGAGTTGCCAACCCATACACCTTAATATCTACATATAAAAGTTTTCTTAAGTCATCACCTAAATGATTGATGTACAATACCAATGTTTGTTTACGTTCTAAAAGACACTAATTACTCAGAGGTACAGAAGTGGTCGCTATGAGGGGTTTTATATTATTTATGATTGTTAAAAATACCAGTTTCAAAATTTTTATTGAAGGCTTCACATTGCAAAGATACATGTCAACTTTCGGGTGTAAAAGTAGAATTTCAAAAATTCAGCATTTTTCGTAACTATAATTATTATCTTTTTTTTTTTTTTTTTTTTTTTCAATTTAATGGTATAAAAAGCTAAAAAGAGACAGATGCTTCAGAATCACTCAAATACGGGAGCTTTTTTGTCAAATTAATGTCAAGATAAGGTTGAATTTTGTCTAATTTAAAAATAAAATAGCTCAGTTTTCTACGACTAGAAGAAAAATTGATAAAAATGTAAATATATATTATTTGCATTATGCATATGTAAATTCAGGTAATTTCTTGTTATTTTAAGCTTTATTTTGTGGTGGGAGGGGAGTATTTAGCATAATCATTTTTATACTCATTCTTTTTTCTTAGCGTTACACTGAAGAACGTGGGACATCCACTGAGATTTCCACAAGTTCTACGATTACTTTAAACGTAAGTTATACATTCTTGTCGCCTATGCATTCTTGCTATTATACATTCTTGTTGTTTTAAAGACTTTTTTGAAATAGAAATTCGTACATCTTATTGATTGCTATAAATGACACTTAGAAATTTTGCGGGGTTAGTGTGTGATGTTGCGTGGCCCCAACTTGCCCGCAACAGTAGTAGTGACTGCTATGAACTGGAAATTACACAAACTCTTAAGAAGGGTCTAACTCCCTTTTTATTCCACTTTAGAAGTTACAGATGCGTTCACTTGACGCTCACAAACTACGCCGACCCGGCGGTTAAATAAAAATAGAAAAAGTACAACTAAAAATAAATAACAGGATGAATAAATCACAAAGTCGCTACCTACGGGGCTCTATAAACGTGACTACTTAACCGCTTTCTAAGATACAGCTGAGATTCAGCAAACTTTATGATTAAGACGTTGAAAGAATTCAACTAACTGCCGAAGTAGGAACACAGGCCGAAACGCGCGGTTCTTAAATTTCTCCCAAGCAACCTTCACGCTCGTGAATCAAGAAGCACACTTACAAACTCGTTTCCCTTCTATTTAACTCAAATTACTTCTGCTAAAAATTTGAATACTCTGCGCGTTCTACTAAAATTTACATATTTTGGCATTGGTAATTCCAGGGGAAAGTAAAGGCTTGACAGGAAAGATAGCTTAAAATAAATGTTAGTTAAAAAAATATAAACCCTACATTTGCCGCTGCCAGAATTTGGTAAACTTGGAAGCAGGTCCTAGAAACGACCTGTTGAAAATGTTTCCACATTCTGAACTAAAATTCAAGAGCCCCATTTACATAAAACAAACTGTTTTCTCAAAAATTAGAATAAATTTCTGTAGATACATAATTTTACCAGCTCTTCTTACAGGAATCTTTCCTGGTCTTCAGCAATCAATCTTTTCTCTTCCTTCCAGCATCTGGAAGGAATAAGTATCAGTATCTTCTAAATACATTATGATTTACACTTTCTTAAACTGGATAAAGTTTTCGTTTTTGATCGTTTTATTTTCCTTAATTAACTGCTTAATTCACATTCATTCAAGTATTCAAACATGAAATTAACTTTACCCTGGTTCTCCACCATGGATGGTGTCAAACGGGAATATTCGTGTTTTAGTATTACAACACTTCCCCTAACCACAATTATTTGTTAGAATTCCAACAACCAAATATACACACCTTAATCGACATACTGAAACTCGATGAGCTATGTTTAACATTCTTAAAGTTCAAGTGTAGGTGGAGAACCCTACAAAACACTTTCATTCTAAATTCCCCCTCATTCATCTTTAGACGTGCAGACTTTCGCTCTAAAGCATGATTTTATCTACAGTTTAATACTTAAATTTGAATTCATTTCTTTCGAGTATTTACTTTTAGCATCTAAAATTTTATGCTTCTAGACTAAATTCTACTTTTACATAACTTTCAAGTATTTACGTATATTTACAAAATTCTAATACATATGATTTTTACAATTTATCATACAATGAATAAGATAAAAATAAAATTGTTACTTCACGCTTTCTTCGCCAAGCTGGCGGCACTGAAACTAAATTTTTCATTAATACAAGAATACGAAGTTATTTTACTTTCGGCCAAATTTTGGCTTTAACATAACAGAATTAGTCTTTCGACCAACAGGAACTGCTTGCTCTTAGATTTTATACTTAAAGAAAATAATACTTTTGCCTTAGCTAAATAAAGTAAAACAAAACTGAGTCTCAACCGAGACAAATTGACTTCCGTCAAAACATAGAACTTCATATTTACGCATAACATTTCGGAACAAAAGAAAAAATTTATAGAAGATTTTAACTTATCTTTGAGTTTTCGATGAATGGAACTCCGACATCCTCTTCTGGCAGAATTGATCCCACGTTATGGAATTCATAGAAGTCACTCGTCGCTTTTGTGTTCTTCGAGGTTCGTCCAGGGGGACTTTTCTTTTTCGCCCTCTGTACGCCGGCCTCTTGGAGTGGTAGTCTTCGGGTTCCTGTCTTTTCCGTTTTGCCCCTGGACGGCTGGTCTTGGCGGCCTCCGGTCTGGAATCTTCCTTGAATTTCTGCTGTTGGTGGTGGTCTTTTCGTTCCTCCTTCTGTCTTTTTGTTCTCGTGAATGGCGGCCTTGTTTGCTCCTGACTATCTGGCCCTGGAAGTGGTTTCCTCGACGCAGAATTTCTACTGCAAGACGTTGTAACTGATCTTTTCCTATTTACCAAATATTCTTTACGCGGCGGCGTTGATTTCTTGTATTTCTTGAATGCTGGATTCTGACCATTTTCCTTTCTTCTTTTCGGGACCGTAGCATGACTTGTAGACGGGCTAGGTTCCTCTTCTGTTCTCTGCTTCTTGGGTGGTGGAGCGGGTGGCGTTACTTCTGGACCTTCCACTTCTTTTGCGCTTGAGTCCTGCAAGAAACTTTTAAGGATTCCAAAATCATTTGATTATAATATTTTTTCACCTGGTCGGGACTTGCTTTACAGATTTCCCCTGCAAGAAACTTTTAAGGATTCCAAAATCATTTTGATTATAATATTTTTTCACCTGGTCGGGACTTGCTTTACAGATTTCCCCTCTCTCGTTCTTAAGGTACAATACGACTCCCTTGATTTCCTGAATTACATAGGGGCCTTCAAATTTTGGAGCCAACTTTGCAGTAAAATTGTCTGGGGCACTTGATAAAGAAAATTTCCGCTTTAACACATTATCCCCAAGTTTAAAATCTGCTTCACGGCGTTTTCGATCATAGTACAGTTTCTGTCGATTTCTTGCCGTATCCGAACTTTTAACCGCCTGATCAATAAGTGTTTGCACGTCTTTCTGTTTAAATTCTTGCTCTCTTTGTTGCAAAAAGAATAATTTACCTAATGGCGTAATTAACTTTCGTCCTAAAAATAATTCTGCTGGGGTTTTTCCCGTAGTATCGTGATTTGCCGTTCTTAAAGCACAAGCTAACTCATTTATGTAGCCATCCTAGCGCTTGTGATGTGTGCTAACATAACTTCGAATTATTTTTACAATGTTTTTATTAACTCTTTCTGCTATGTTTGCCTGTGGTGTATACGGTACCATTTTGATATGGCGTATGCCAAGTCCAGTGCAAATATTTGGCTAACGAATTGTTTACCGTTATCGCTAATGACTTTTATCGGTGCACCGTATTTTAAAATGTATCTGTGTAAGAATGTATCTGCGACTGTTTCGGCTGACGCGCGTTTAAGTGGAACAATTTCTGTCCATTTTGAAAAATGATCTACAATTACTAAAAGAAAACGATTTTTATTTAACTCACTCTGGGGGAAAGGACCAAGTAGATCTATGCCTAAAATCTCATTCGGAAATGTAGCGCGAATGCTATTTAAGTACCCGGCCGGGCTGTAATTAATATCATTTGTTAACTGACATTGATTGCAGGACCTGACATACGCAGTTACTATTTTGTATAATTGCGGGAAATATACCGCTTCGCGTACCCTTTTTAAAGTCTTTCTGACCCCTAAATGACCCGCTGTTTTCGCGTTGTGTAACTCCTTCAAAATGCTTAATCGAAACGAGGTTGGGATGACTGGTTTATATTCGAAATTTTCGTTTGTTGTTTTCGTATAAAATAATAAATTATCTATTATTTCATAGTTTTCTGCTCTAGTTCTTATGGCATCGATATCTGTGTGTTCAAAGCTTTCGGGGTCTTTCAAATACGCATAGATACTTCCAAATTCAGGATCAGCTTACAGTTCAGCAATAATTGTTTCTCTAGAATCTAAAATTTTTGAAGTCAACACAGCGCATTTGAGTTCATTGCCTTCATCGTCCAGTTTTATACGACATAGTGCGTCAGCAACATTGTTTTCCTTACCCGGTTTATATTTAATTACTAAGTTATGCTCTTGAAGTTTTAAAGCTCATCTTATTAACCTGGGCGTTAGGTTTTTCCCCGAGTAAAGTCTTCCAACAGCAGCATTATCCGAAAACACTGTTACTGGCGCTTTGCCGAAATAAACTCGAAATTTGTGTACAGCCATTAATACGGCTAATGTTTCTATCTCTGTAGCTGTATAATTCCTTTGCGTAGAGTTTAAAGTTTTACTAAAAAATGCCAAAGGATGGCCATTTTGCATGAGAACCGCACATACGGCATAGTCCGATGCATCTGCTGCAATTTCCAGGTTTTCGTCCCCTTCCGGGAATTTCAAAACAGGGGCATTGATGAGTGCTTCTTTAACCTTTCAAATGCTGTATTTTCCTCTGCTGTCCACGTAAATTCACTTTTCTTTCTTTTAATTACTAACAACGGTTCAACAATGTTCGCAAAATCTTTTATGAACGACCGATAATAAGAACATAACCCAAGGAAAGAAGAAAGTTTCTTGGCGGTTTGAGGTGGAAAATTCTTCATGGCTTTTATTTTTGAATCCTGAGTTTCTATACCCTTTTGCGAAATTTTATAACCCAGATATTTAAGTTCTTTAGTCGCGAACTTGCATTTTGATGCGTTAATTGTAAGACCGGCCTCTTTTAATAATTTAAAAACCTCTTCTAAATCTTTAATATGTTGTTCCAACGTACTACTCGTTATAATTATATCATCTAGATAGATTAAAGTCGATTTTCCTAGGACATGCTTTAGAACAATGTCCATAGCTCTCTGGAATGTTGACGGGGCCCCACACAACCCAAAGGGCATGCGTAAAAATGCATAAGTGCCCGATTTTGTGATAAACGCGGTTTTATGTAGGTCTTCGGGTCTCATAGCTATTTGATAGTAGCCAGACGTTAAGTCCAACGTAGTCATGTATCTCGTAGACTTAATCTTTCTAATAATTTCCTCTATAACCGGCAAAGGGTAAACTGGGAATTTAGTAATACTATTTAGTTTTCTGTAATTGATAGCAAACCTCCAAGCCCTTTTATCCGAGGGAGGGAACTCATTCTTTTTCCTACATAGTAAGACTGGACTCACGTACTCACTATTTATGGGCGTTATTATCTGGTTCTTCAACATTTTCTGAATTCTTCGATAATTTGTTCTTTCTGTTTATCATACCGGTAAGGTTTAGTCCTACAGGGTTTGTCGGCAGTTAACTGTATATCATGCGTAACAATTTGACAATTACCAGGCCGTTCTGAAAACAAGTTCGAAAAAGTACTCACCACTTGCTGGATGGCTTGGCTTTCATGGTCATTGAAATGGCTAAAGTCCACTTGCGGTTGTTCCACTGGCTCCACCACCCTCCGATCCATTTCCAGCATAACTGAATTTTCCTGAAAATTCAGTTTGGCCTTCGCGGCCTTTAAAAACTCCATGCCTAAAATAACTGGACTTTGCAAATTTTTTACCACAAAAATTAATACTTTAAGACTTTCATCTTTTACCTGTATTTGTAATGATAATTTCCCAATACATTGACAAGTTTTTCCTTGCGCTGCTATGATTTCTGTGTTTTTATTTCTAAATAATCATAACCTATTAAAATTCTTCTTAAAAAATGTATCACTCATAAAATTACCTTCTGCCCCTGTATCGATGAGGGCTTCTACTGGTACATCGCCAACCAGGACTTGTATAATAGGTAATTGTAAGTTCTTTACCACGACCGTATTTAGGTATCTTCTTGAGGGTTTTTTCGAAACTTCCGGGGTCTGGACCCTGGCTTTTACAGCCCCTCTATTCGTTTAAAGCTTTCCTTTCAACTTCTGTCTTCTGGGTACGCGGACTGTTGTTTTCAAATTTCCTTTTTGGGCCTTGACCTTCGAGCGTCGATGAGTTAGCTTGATAGCTCTTTCCCCCATAAGAGCGATTTGTGTTTCTGGTCTGTTCATTTGAGGATTGCCTTTGGAGGCCTTGAGAATACGATGCCCCTCTAGCTCTTTCCGCTATTCTGCGATTTTGGAACTTGACCGCCAACTCGAAGAGTTCCTGCAAGGTGCTTGGGTTTCGAATTTCGAAGTAATCTTGGACAGCAGGTAGCAATCTTGGTAAGATTAATTCAATAAACTCCGCGTCGGGTTTCTTCCCATACAGCATATACGTCAATTTAATTTTTCGCAGAATAAAGTCCGTCAACTCTTCTATATTTCGTTGATAAAAACTATATAGCTCGGCTTCTAGCTTTGCTCGGTCTTTCACTATGGGGAAGGCCTTTAATAATGATCTTTTGAAATTTTCAAAGGTATATGTTTGGCCTCCGAATTCCCCTAATAAAATTTGCCTATATTCTTCCACCATAATGAGGCCTGTCCTCTTAGTGCAGACGTGGCAATGGCAACTTTTTGTCTTTCAGGCACAGACTATAGGTGGAAATGATTTTCTAGGCCTTCTAAAAATATCGCCACCGAATTTTTTCCGTCGAAATTGACGTTTGGCTTGATTGATGCTCTCATCGTCTGGACCAGGTATCCAAATCCTTTAATTGGTTCGCCATTTCTTCTTGTTGGACTTCCATCCAGTTTTCGGCCATTTCAGTTCGAAAAGTGTTCGGGCGCCAATGTGATGTTGCGTGGCCCCAACTTGCCCGCAACAGTAGTAGTGACTGCTATGAACTGGAAATACACAAACTCTTAAGAAGGGTCTAACTCCCTTTTTATTCCACTTTAGAAGTTACAGATGCGTTCACTTGACGCTCACAAACTACGCCGACCCGGCGGTTAAATAAAAATAGAAAAAGTACAACTAAAAATAAATAACAGGATGAATAAATCACAAAGTCGCTACCTACGGGGCTCTATAAACGTGACTACTTAACCGCGTTCTAAGATACAGCTGAGATTCAGCAAACTTTATGATTAAGACGTTGAAAGAATTCAACAAACTGCCGAAGTAGGAACACAGGCCGAAACGCGCGGTTCTTAAATTTCTCCCAAGCAACCTTCACGCTCGTGAATCAAGAAGCACACTTACAAACTCGTTTCCCTTCTATTTAACTCAAATTACTTCTGCTAAAAATTTGAATACTCTGCGCGTTCTACTAAAATTTACATATTCTGGCATTGGTAATTCCAGGGCAAAGTAAAGGCTTGACAGGAAAGATAGCTTAAACTTAAAATAAATGTTAGTTAAAATAAATATAAACCCTACAAGTGTAAGATGTTAATCAAACTTCTTATTATTACATTGATGGCCATTAAATTTGCTTCATCATAAAGGAAGCGTATAAAACCTTAAATTTGTGTCAAAGATTCAACATGCTAGCATATTATGTAAGGATCTTAAGTTTTACTAACGTTTATTTTATTTTAAATCTTTACTATCACTTCTTATTTTCTACTTCCGGCCAGAATTATAAGCGTGAAGGTTTTTATGCAAAGTTGTCTGGCGAACGCCAAGTATTTAAGTTGTGGTCTTTTGCCAAGCGAGAGAGAGGAAGCAGTAAGTCAACGCAGGCCGCTTACCTTAGAAGTTACGCAGTTGCTGTTTGCCTTCCAGGCCAGAGGTTTTAATCCTCTTGATAAATTAAACGTATTGTAGTGTTCACAGTCTCTGTGCTACATACGCTTCCTGTTATTATAAGGCCAATCTTCCACGTTTATTATTCTAAAGTTAAATTAGAGTTTAGTTTTATTTTTATACTTTTACGTTAGACCCCGAGTGGCGGGTCAGTGTATTCCGAAGTTCGGAAGTTATTGTATATAGAGAAAAAATAAAGGGTTTTGTATACCCTTCGACTGTATACTGTCTACTTACCACAATTAGCGGACATAGCTTTAGTAAGCTCTCTGTTCCGAGTCAGGTCCTTGTATGTTCCCGAAGAAGGTTAGAAGGAACATTGAACCTGATAGTGGCGCCCAACGAAGAAGAATAACCATGGCCGAGTTTCAAGAAGAACCTGTGCTGCCTGCAGAAACGGCTCAGAATCCAGAAATGCCAGCTGCCGCCCTGGAAGGATTCGGTTACATCGTCCAGACCATGCGCGCTTCGATGAAACCAGAAGCAACGTTTAACGGAAACTCACCGGTAACCAGTTTTTTGGAAAAATTGGATGACCACTTCATGCTCTACCCCGTGCACGAGTTTCAAAAAGTTACCTTAGCTACCAGCGCTTTGAGGGGCCAAGCGCTTTGAGGGGCCAAGCGCTTAACTGGTTCAAATGTATAGGCAGAAGTCTCTTGGGTCAAGCAGGAAGTCCCACCTATACTTACGAAAATTTCAAGACTGCCCTACTAAAAGCCTTCCCTGTTGTAAGGGATCGTGCGAAATTAGAAACGGAACTTTTCAGTATATATCAACAAAGAATCGAAAACCTCTCGAGCTTTATTTTAAGAAAAATTCACGTTTTCAAGCTCTTGTATGGAAACCGTCCGGATCCTGAAATAATTCAAGTGATTTTGCCGAGGTTACTGCCCCAAGTGCAAGACTTTATTGAATTAAGAAATCCGACTACACTGGAAAAGTTATTTGAGCTAGCAATCCAGTTTGAAAGTAGAAGAACGGCGGACGTCGAAAGAAGACGCCAATATCAACAGCGAAACCAACTTGGTACGCCAAGACTACAGCAAACTCAAGCATACGGCTACGGAGTAAAAGCGAATCAGTGGGCAAGGAAACCCGAGCATTCAAAAACAGCCGGCGAACGTCGACAGTTCAATAGCAACCCAGGAATAAAATCTCAAGGCCAGGGGAAAAAGAAGGAAAGCACGGAAAGGAAAAATAATTTAAACTAAAACGGATTTCTGCTGACGAGAGGGTGCGGAAATCCGAAGGCCACGAAAACCCCTCTTCCTACAAGTTAAATACAGTAATGGTGAAAAATTTGACTCTTCCGAAGATTGAAGTCTTGGTGAATAATATCCCAGCCACCGCACTCCTGGATACCGGCGAGCAGTGTTCCTGTGTGGCAGAAGAGTTTTTTAGGAAGTATTTTCGCAAATACCGCATATATAATGCGGATAATACGACAGTATTAGCGGCGCAAGGAGAAAAATGTAAGTGCGTAGGTAAAGTACCTTTGTATATCCGTATCAAGGACGAACAAGTAAAGGTGATGTTTTTTATAGTAAAGAATCTGCAAGCACATTTAATCTTAGGAATAGATTTTCTTTCAGACGCACAAGCTACACTGGATTTTAATGAAGCGTCCCTTAAGCTGACAATGAAACCAGTGCGTGTAGAAAAGGCTGAACCGCCAAGGTTAAATCTTGACCACCTGCCTAATGACGAGCAAGATAGAATCCGACAAGTGGTAAGTGAATTTGCTTCGTTATTTAGTGATATTCCAGGATTTACTCAGGTTACTAACCATAGTATTGACACCGGAGATGCAATTCCAGTTCGCCAAAAACCATACCGGTATGATAAGAATATGGAAAAAATTATAGAATGGCATATTACCGATATGCTACGTAAAAAGATCATAACGCCCATCTCAAGTAGTTATGCTAGCCCGGTGGTTTTATGTAAGAAAAATAATGACTATCCTTTGGAGCATCCAAAAAGGTGGAGATTCGCTATTGATTACCGTAAATTAAATTCCATAACGAAATATCCGGTATATCCGTTACCGATCATAGAAGAAATTTTAAGGAACATAAAATCAACCAAATTTAGGACGACTTTAGACTTAACGACTGGTTATTTTCAAATAGGGGTGAGGCCTGAGGACGTGCCTAAGACTGCTTTTATAACCAAGTCTGGCACTTATGCATTTTTGCGTATGCCGTTTAGCCTTTCAGGGGCCCCAGCAACATTTCAGCGATGCATGGACATTGTGTTAAGACCTGTTCTTGGAAAGTCCACATTTATCTATTTAGACGATATCATTATTACTAGTGATAATCTCGACCAACATGTACAGGATTTAAGACAGGTGTTTTCTTTATTAAATGAGGCCGGTCTAAAAGTTAATGTCGAAAAGTGCAAATTTGCAGCCCCTGAATTAAAATATTTAGGTTACAAAATATCTCAAAAAGGGATCGAGACAGATGAATCAAAAATAATCGCTGTACAAAAGTATCCGACTCCAAACACGGCAAAGAAGCTCTCTTCTTTTCTAGGACTTTGTTCATATTATAGGTACTTTATAAAAGATTTTGCGGCTATCGCTGAGCCATTGTTAAAATTAAAAAGGAAAAAGGCAAGATTCTCGTGGACGGCCGAAGCCAATAGTGCTTTCGAAAAATTAAAACAAACATTAACGCAAGCCCCTGTGTTGAAATTTCCTGAAAAGGATGAAAATTTAGAAATTTCAGCGGATGCTTCGGATTATGCGGTAGGAGCGGTACTTTCGCAAAACCAGCAGCCCGTGGCATTTTTTAGCCGAACTTTAAATCAAACACAAAGAAATTATTCCGCGACCGAGAGAGAGGCACTTGCAGTTCTGTTAGCAGTGCAAAAGTTCCGAGTCTATTTTGGAAAGGCGCCGATAACAGTATATTCTGATCATGCGGCGGTAACTAGATTGTACTCAGGGAAAAATTTATCCCCAAGGTTAATAAGATGGGCACTCAAGCTGCAAGAATATAATCTGGTAATCAAGCATACCCCTGGAAAGGAAAATATCGTAGCAGATGCCCTATCAAGGATTAAAATAGACAAACAAGGCAATACCGTAAAGATGGCAATGCTTACAGCATGTACAATAAATTCCCGAGAAACTGTAATAACTGAACTGGGTAAGGATCCTGAGTTTGGAAGCATTTATGAGTATTTGAAGGATCCTGAAAATTTTAGCCACCAAGATATTGTGGCGATAAGAAATAGGGCGGCCCATTACGAACTAATAGATGGTCTATTATTCTATACAAAAACTACGAATTCTAACAACGAATTTCGACCTGTTATCCCAGCTAGTCTTAGATTAAATATCCTGCAGGAGCTCCATTACAGCCCTTTAGCTTCTCATGCTGGTATTCGAAAAACTATCCAACGCGTACGCGAGGCAGTCTACTTTCCTGAACTGCAAAAGTTAACAAGGGCGTATGTCCAGTCCTGCCCAACATGTCAAGCAGTTAATTATATTAATTTACGCCCGGCCGGGTTTCTAAATAGTATTAAATCCGAATTTCCAAATGAAATAATTGGCATCGATTTATTGGGCCCTTTCCCAAAAAGTCAGTTAAATAAAAGTCGCTATCTCCTTGTTATGGTTGATCATTTTAGTAAATGGACCGAAATTGTTCCCTTAAAACGAGCCTCCGCGAAATTAGTTACTGATTCTATTTTAAATAAATATATTTTAAAATACGGGGCGCCCCTAAAAGTTATATCGGATAATGGTCCTTAATTTGTAAGTAATATATTTGAAGACATGTGCCAAAAACTGGGCATACGTCATTTAAAAATGGTCCCGTGTCGGCCGCAATCAAATATAGCGGAGCGGATCAATAGAAATATAGTGAAAATTATCCGTAGTTATGTTAAAAATTTTCATAAAAGCTGGGATAACTATGTCAATGAATTTGCTTTCGCCCTTAGGACCGCAAAACATGATACAACGGGCAAAACTCCTGCTGAGTTATTTCTAGGCAGAAAGATTATAACACCGTTAGATAAATTATTTTATGTGCAACAAAGAGCCCCAGAATTTAAAATGGGTGATATAGAAAAACTAATAAAAGAAGCAAAAAAGAATACGGAAGTAGCACAAAGAAAACAGAAGCTATATTATGATTTGAAACGACGGGGAGTAACTTATAAAATAGGGGATGAAGTTTTAAAAATTAAGCATTCACTTTCTTCAGCACCAGAAGATAAAACTGCCAAATTTTTTCCACGATTTGAAGGCCCATATGTTATAGAAAAAATAACTCACGCTGTAGTAGTGTTAAAAGCCAGAAATGGTGAAACCTGTTCCGCAAACATTGATCAAATCAAGCCCTACTTCGATCGTAATAAAATGCAAATCTTTTCAGATCTTTTGCAGGATCCGGCACGGCAGACACCGCAGGCACAAGCTCCAGAGGTGGGAAAACGACAAGTACAAGGCCAAGCCAATAAGAGACAGAAGCAAGTGAAAAGAAAATTGCCCCGCGGGAAAATTGAAGGTAACAAGAAAAAGAAGCCATTCCACCGTCCAGAAAAGAGTTCACGAACACCCCCAGAATGAAGAAGGGAGAAGGACGACGTATGGGAAGAGAACCAGGAGAAATGACGGCAACTATAACCCGGCTTTAAAACGGAAGATCTACTCATCCGACAGAACTCTCCGCAGCAAAAGTCGCCGAACTGCGGAAGGGCCATCAGCGGCGGAGGAAAAAGTACAAGGAAAGTTTGAACGGCCAGCAACGAGGTCCAAGCAAGAACACGGAAGAAATTTCCCGGTTCCGCCAAGACCAGCTGCCCTCAAACGGCCAAGACCACAAGCAGAGGAGAAAAGGAAAGTATTCAAGGGTGGCCGAACTGGCGAAAAAAGGAAGCTTCCAGAGGAAAGCACTGAAGGGCGAGCCCGTACAAGAAGGAGGATAAATCAAACTACTATCTGCAGTACCTTTAAAGACTGGGCCCAGAAAAGGATGTCCGAATATTACAAAGATAAGTAAAATTTTATGTTACTTTGCAAACTTAAGTTAATCTTCCATTCTTACTGCAAGTGGCAGATTTCAAGAAGTTTTACCTCATGCGAGGTCTACCTTTATCACCAAAAGGGCGAGAAATGAGTTGTGACCGATTTTCTTATTATGTTTTTCAATTACTCGCGCGTAAAACTAAAGTTGATGTATAATAGCGTTGTGTAAAGACTTAAATATTGTAAAAAGTTATTGTATAAATTTTATTTAAAACATTCTAGCAAGAGAGAAGTTTTAGTCTGAAAGACTTTTTGAAATGTATTATTTCAATGTAGAAAGAATTGGCACTTGCTTTGAAAAGAATAGAAGTTAACAAGGTACTACTAATGTATGTTTTCAAATGTGTAAAATTAACAGCATGTTGATATGTTCTTATATACAATGTGAACTGTTATTTTAAATGTTAAGAAATACCGTGATATGGTAAAAGTGAAAGTAATGTTAAAAATTTGTTATTCGTGTGACTGTAAAGACTAAATCATGGCGAATATGTGTTAAAGGTTGAATGATGTAGTTAGGCTCTCTGACGCTACACTTTAGAGTTAGCCACTTTTAGAATAGTACCTCAGGGTTTAGAGTTGAAATTAGGGTGTGTTAAGAGGTCTCGTTATGTTGAATTTTAACACGTTAGTGTTTTGATTGTAGGAGGAAGTGTGGCACACGTAGACAGAAACACATTCGTGTTTGGTGTTCTTTTACAACACATGTCAGAGAGCACGGGGAGAGATAATTAAAATAGTCATGAATGAAATAAGAATGTTAAGAGCAGTATAATTGTATATGTTACTTGCCATTTTCATTGTGTAACATTTCATTAAACTAGTTTTCCTTCCAGATCTCTGGAAGGAACCAGAATTGAATAAAAGCTCCTGTTTAGATGCAGTACAGATGAAAAAAGATTGTTGTATATCCTGGGAGCTGCTATTGTAACAAATTTCTTTCTTTTAAATTTTTAGTTTCTAGCGAAGTGTGTTTGTACAAGATTGGCCTCGCGTTAGATTCTAGAGCTAAAAGTTTTCAACAAGGTCGTTTTAGACCTCAGTTTCAAACTAATTAACTCTGGCGGGAAGTATGTAAGGATCTTAAGTTTTACTAACGTTTATTTTATTTTTAATCTTTACTATCACTTCTTATTTTCTACTTCCGGCCAGAATTATAAGCGTTAAGGTTTTTATGCAAAGTTTGTCTGGCGAACGCCAAGTATTTAAGTTGTGGCCTTTTGCCAAGCGAGAGAGAGGAAGCAGTGAGTCAAAGCAGGCCGCTTACCTTAGAAGTTACGCAGTTGCTGTTTGCCTTCCAGGCCAGAGGTTTTAATCCTCTTGATAAATTCAAACGTATTGTAGTGTTCACAGTCTCTGTACTACATACGCTTCCTGTTATTATAAGGACAATCTTCCACGTTTATTATTCTAAAGTTAAATTAGAGTTTAGTTTTATTTTTATACTTTTACGTTAGACCCCAAGTAGCGGGTCAGTGTATTCCGAAGTACGGAAGTTATTGTATATAGAGAAAAATAAAGGGTTTTGTATACCATTCGTCTGTATCCTGTCTACTTACCACAATTAGCGAACATAGCTTTAGTAAGCTCTCTGTTCCGAGTCAGGTCCTTGTATGTTCCCGAAGAAGGTTAGAAGGAACATTGAACCTGATAATTATACTATTTCACGGTATGCATACCTTAGAGCCATAAGCAATGACTCCAGTAACAATATATAAGGTAAGTTGAAATGTCAGTTTTTTGTCCGAAAATCTCGTTTACCTGTCATTTTTGTGTTGGAGGTCGTGTTATGCCTCAGCTAAGGAGATAGAAGAGATAGAACCCATACAGTATGTCTCAGAATTTGAACACGGAGGGATCATAACGGGACTGTAGACTGTGATCGCGCAGTTGCTTTGTCGTCCAAGATCTGATAACTATTACAAAAATTTGAAATCAGTGGGTCCAGAAGGACCACATGTAGAGCGACGTGCGGGATCTCAACCCCACTCTCCCAAATCCTCATTCAGCAATGTTCGAGGTGGCACATATCTTACATCTTTGTTAGACATCGCATTATGTACATTAAATCAGAAAGTTGGTGTGTTCTACATTTGCAAATATCTGCGCATATGTTGCGACGACAGCTACAACTCTATGTATTGTCAATAAGACGACCAGTGTTTCGGCCTCTATTGACTTATACTATAGGAATTAAAGCTTAGAGCGGTGCACATGGACACATCATTGGCATCATGTATTTCTGAAATATGCCCCCCTTAGCATTATTGCATCGAGGCACATATCCCGTGCTCCTCTAGGGCGATCGCTGAGAACGGTTTCCTACCGCGAAGAGCGGCAGACTTTGAGTAACATAATCAACACCACTTCTAATCCGCCATATCCTAAAGAAATCGTAATTCTAAACTTTCAGCTTCATAGAAATCGTAATTCTAAACTTTCAGCTTCTTCAGCAGACGTCTCACATTACATACACGACTGTCCACTCACTTCTCTCATCAGAGCCTTCCTTCCTCAGCTCCAGGAATCACATGGCCTCAAAGACTTTTTTCAGTATTACTACGGACAGCGGGGCGACAGATAGAGTATGTCTGTTCCAAGAGAAACATAATCATAGCAGATAATCAGGTCTAGGCACACGTCGAAATGTAAAGGAAGCAAGCCTCCATTCATGTACATGCAAATATATCTAAACTAACTTCTTGCTAATTTTATACTAACATACCCAAACATTGTAAGTTGGAGCATTCAACAAAAGTAATATACTAATGTTAAATCTGTTTATTAACAATAAGGTTGAAAAGATGAATAACCAAAAACGTTTGCTGGTGCAACGATCAGGATAGCATGACTGACTTGTAGTACCCATTGAGAGGTGAATCAGAGGAAATAATAATAAATATCCTAAATTTAATCAACCATAATTGCATTACTGAGAGCCTCTCAGATGATATAGTGGTTAGGGGAGCCGACTACGACACCGAAAAACCCAGGTTTTAATCCCAGAGAAGGCATGGATGTTTGTAAATGTATAATGTCTTTGCGGCATGGGGGACTCTAATTGCATGGGGAATCGGAAGTCCTCTCTAGAGGTTGAAGGTATGGGAAGAAGTGTGGGATACCCTAGAATCTGTTCTACCCAGGCTGCTGTCCTTCAAAATTGGGGTTGAACTGAGCGATGTCATACTGTCACCTGTATGGTGCTCAAAGCTCTTTTGAATCACAGGCGCAATCTTGTTCTCCTTGCAACAATGAATTTCGTGGGCGTATTCTGATGTTACTGTCAGACAAGTGAGATAAGCCACAACAACACATTACTGAGCTTCTGATGCCTGTTGCTGTGTTATATCTTCGGGGCCAGCGTCACCCCATCTTTCAACAAGTCTATGCTAGACTATGTTGCAAGAGCTGCCCTACGTTTCTAAATTCACAAATGGCTTGGTTTGACTCATACCTTGAATCCTCTCAAATCTCTCCTCGTATGAAAAGTCTGCTCACTGGTTACAGAGCTATTGACATGGCAGCATTTGCCATCCAGTACAACATATGAAATCTGGTATAAAATGGAAGCAGCAGTGACTACAGCACTAAAAATTACCATCTAAAAATCTCTCTAACTCAATTCCTAGTGCTGTTGTTATTTCCAGAGGAGAATGCTTGGGATAATTTTTATGTCTGTTATGTGCCTCAAAATATTTATAAAAATAAATAGAATTTTGCTAACTGCTTTTCTTTATGACAGCTATTTTAATGGCCAGCAGTGTAATTCCTAATATATTTCACATTTAATTTGCTTTAGTCCATTTTTGGAGTCATAAATGAGAACCTAAAATTTTTGTAATAAGTGTGCATGACATAAAGATTTGCATAGAAATTGTAATTCTATAGAATTCACTTGAGAATTTTACCAAGTACCGATGAATTAGCAACTTCTTAAGTGGAGAAAATTATTAAAACAAAAGCTTGTGGAAAACATTAGAAATGTTAATAAACAACTTAAAAACCATGCAGGCTATCAAGGATAACAATTTGTTGACCGATAATAAATTTATTAACTAAGTTTCTTTTTGATTCGACTGAAAATTAACTTATTGCAGAAAACATTTTCTTAAAATGCTGCTTATATTTTTCTGTAATTAAGTAATTTTTCTCGAATGTAATCAGCAGATGTTTGGAAGCACATTAAAGTGTATGATATCGAGGTTTATCAGCGTTTCAGAGGCTCTGAAGTATTTTGTCCCGTTCTCTTCTCTTCAAAAACCGTGAGATAGCATGAGATATTACAAGTGGTATATAAAATTAAAACCTGAAACTCTTTTCACATTTTAAAATGTTCCAAGGATATGTATAACTTAAACACATCTTTATAATATACTAAAATAGTATAAGTCTAATATGTAGTGTTTAACAGATATATATCATTTATGCATTTTTTAATATATTATTATTAGTACAATGTTAAATTTTATATAATTTATTAGTTACATAGCTTATTATTATTGCAATATTTATTAAATATAAAATGGTTCACTTTTGCTGATTTCGTGGCACTTTCTTAACGTTTCGTTTAATTTTGTTAGAAGCTTTCGTTGGAGAGATTTCAAAAACGTCATGGGCAGCTTTTGTAATGAGATGTCTCTTACGGCTTCAATTTACAAATACGAAGTCAAACAGATGTCCCTCAAATCATGAATTATACTCCTTGATAGAGAATCATCCGAATTGGCATCCTCCAATCATATGATTAGATTGTTTGCAACAAAATATCGGTCCAAAAATGTTTAATATTCACAAAAAATTTTTTAAAAGTTGAGTTAAATTTTTATATACATCTTTAAAATTTATTAAGTTATTAAAATGTATTAACTCTCTTATTGCCATAGAATTAGATTGTATAAGTGGGAAATTTTAATAAATAGAAACTTCGTAACCCAAAAAAATTTTTGTGCACAATTCGAGTTGTATTTCAGAGCTATTCAAAGAATTCCGAAGTATGACTTAAAAATGCACCCAAGTCAAAAAAACAATTGAAAGGTTATAAATAATCGTAAATCGTAATACAGGTGCTCCATACTTTACAAACTTTCGCAAATACGAATAAAGCTTTCTGACAGAATTGAATTTGTTCGAAGTCGATAAGAAAGAAAATAAAGAAAAAATCAAGTGTTGCAGTAATAGTGAAATGAATGACAAGCCGTTTCGTTTGTAGCAAAAGTCGCAATAATAAAAGGTCTTTAAAGTAGTGACAATATGGGGGGGAATGATGTACGTTCCAATAGAATGAACTGGAACAATGCTTAAGAATAAAAATCGCATTCCTGAACATGTCAAAGGTGCAGATTCATCTTTGACATGTTCTAACAGAATCTGTTGCATCTAGAAAAGTAACAAATAAAGAAGAAGCCTATCCGAGTTAGAACGTTCGATACAAAGTTCATGCCAGTCAATAATGTTTTCCAGGTTTGAAGAGACCTCGCGTTTTTGGAAACCAAGTTCTGGAAGGTTTGCTATAGTGAAGTTTCTTCTGAATGATACCATACAGTATTTTTACAACAAAGGAAACGAAAACCTGTTCAGTCAAGATTATACACGTATTTTCTTAAGAAGTACAGATCAGAAATTGATGTTTCTGACTCAAATATGCCAATATATTTTATTTATCCTTCTGATGTAAGATTTTATATCCTCAATTTTGAGGTCTTTATGCAAAACTTCGTTACGAATAAACCAAGGTGCACCTGTGATCTTTCGTAAGAAGTTATTTTGAAGTGTTCGTAGTTTGAGAAAGTCAGTTTTGGAGGCAGTACACCAGGCCGGTGAAGCGTATGTCAGAACAGGACGGAGAATTTACTTGTATAAATTCTCTTTCTCCTTACTAGGTCTAATGATGATGATGGGTTAATAATTGAATTAAGCTTTCGAGCAACCCCAGTTGCTTTTCCGATGTCTGTGGAAATATGTGGGTTCCAAGTCAGAGTGGAATTAAAGCGAACCCCTAAATAGGTTGATTTACTGACTTGTAGAACCGTTTTGTTGAATAAGGTCAGTTCGACATCTACATTTTTCCTTTGGTGACTTCCTAAAAGTAATAGCTGGGATTTAGAGGCATCCGTCACTTTCGACACCAATGTTCTATTTCATACATCCACCTCTGTATGCGTTTAAGGGCATTTCCCGGATTGAGAGGATGGTTGTATCATCAGCATAACATGCTGTGATACAGTTGCTATTATCATATTATCATCAAATAACGGAAAGTCCATTGCGTAGATAAGACATAAGAGAGGATCTAAATTTGAACCCTGAGCAACACCTGCCTTTTCACCACAAATGCTCCCCTTTACAGATCAATGAGACAAGGACGAGTTGGGCGTGACTCCTCCTATCCATGTAAAGATCTACTAGCCTCATTCTTACCCCACGATTTCAATGAATTTCAGTTCATTAATTCAATATATATTGCATTTAATTTGAAAGTTTAAGTGTACTTTTTTGTTTTATTATTTTAATTGTTTATTTGGTTGCATTTTGGCTCTTATTGCACGAACATCGTTATGAGGTATCGATATCCATAGCGAATTTTGTAATATTTTAAGAACAAATTCATGGTTTGAACGATCGCTCGGAACCTAATTCGTTTAGGAGACAAAGAACTTCTGCATACAAAAAAGGGAAATACAATAGGAAGCAAATAATGGCCATTGGTCGGATTCTTTTCTCTGTCTTTGCCGCTACTGAACAGGCTATACTATCCAATCATTCTTATCTGTAACCGTGTGATGGTGCTTTGGGTGTTGTCATTCGCGCTACTCTTCTTATTAATTTAAATTTGGCTATATAATTTCAAAGTATGAGTTCAGAACAGAAGTTGGTAAGTATACGAGAGATGTATGATACTCGTACTAATGTTTCTTCTGCTGCTGTAAACTTTTCAAAATTATATATTTCTGATATGTAAATATCTTTAAATATGTCTAGACAAACAGACCTTTAAAGCGGTGCCGCATTGTCTTGTGTCATACAAACAGATGTAAATATTGTGAAAATATGACTTATATTTGGTCTTTTAAAATTATTTTTCATATTTTTGGTATAGTTTAGTAATCCTGAAACTCCCGGTTATGTTGGATTTGCTAATTTGCCGCATCAAGTACATCGAAAATCTGTCAAAAAAGGTTTTGAATTTACTCTTATGGTTGTTGGTAAGTTATAAAAGTCTTTTAATTTTTATTTATTTGACATATTCATCTGCATTTCTGTCAGGCATTTTGCTTATTTTAATATATTTTTAATTTATGTATTTATTGCGTAGGGGAATCCGGTCTTGGAAAATCAACTTTAATCAACAGTCTTTTCCTCACTGATTTGTATCCTGAGCGTCATGTTCCAGATGCTGCAGGTTGTACTAATTTCATTAATTTTTTATTTATAATTTATTTGTATTATCTTTCATAGTGGATTCATATGAATTTTGAAAACTAATAATGTTCATGATTTAAATATGCTTCTGGCTCCAACGTGACTTTAATGCAACTAATGTTTTAATAGTCTTTTTATATTTAACTCCAAAATTCCTAATCTATAGTGAAAACGTATTTCATTGTTAAACACGTAATTAGGGGAGGGCGATGGTGGGAAATTTGTTTGATTTTTATGGCAAAGGTTGGTCACTTGTCATACAAATTGGTAAATATTAGTGTACAGATGCTGCCCACCTTATGAATGAGTTACATTCTAAACAACAGTTCATACAATGTTGCTAGGTTCACTGAACAAATTAAAAATACTAAAACAGATCAAAAGTAAATTTTAAATGTAATGCATTATAAATAAATAAAGATTTGGAACTACTCTGATATGCGCCCTCAAGGCACCAAATTTCTCGCCAAATATTTTTGGCGAGAAACTCCACGCTGTCATATTGCTATCTAAATTTTTTGTCTACATTTCGAACTGTAAGCCTAAAATGTCTCCAAAAACATCGTTTTCGCGAATGCAAAAACCACGTTTTGAACACACAATTTAAACTAAAAATCCGAAACAAAAACAAAAAATTTAGATAGCAAAACCGGGAGGTTTCTAACCAAAATTATTTTACAAGAGTCCATGTACACAGCGATATGTTTTAATTAAAAAAAAATCTACGAATGGCACAATCTAGACAATGAACGAATTTACGAACTATGCACACCTTGCTTTAATAAATTAACATAACAATAAATTTCAAAGAATACCATGTACACAGCATCCTGTTTCAACTTAAAAAAACATCTACAAATTGCACAATTTAGGCAACAAACGAATTTACGAAGTACGCGCACCTCACTTTAATAAATTAACATAACAACAATAAATTTCAAAGATTACCATGTACACAGCGTTCTGTTTCAACTTTAAAAAACAACTACGAATTGCATAATTCAGATGGTACATACGCACTAATCAACAAAATAACTAAAATAAATTTCAAACAATTCAAAAAAACAACAATAACGACAGAAATTCATACTAAAAAAAACAATGAACATTACATTCTACAAAATAAGAACAAGAATAAAATAAAATGCACTTACCATTAATGCTTTTTCGAAGAGCAGATATACCAATTTCATACCGCCTTTAACATGCCGCCACGTAATCACTAGTATCGTATTTATATGACAGCCAGACACACTATCCAGAAAATTCATACTATGGTTCACAAATAAATAAAATAACAAATAATCACAAATCGCTACTATCACGCACAACCACTAAAAATAATCTCCCATACCTTCTTTCCACACCTCCAAATACCCATTGCCCCTCAACAGGATGACCACGACGATATTTCCTTATGCCGAACTTCAATTCAACAACTTTCACCATTAAATCTTTCCCCCCTAGCTTCTCAGACACAAAGCATGACGGGAACCAACGAACTCCAGCGAAAGACTTTTCAACGTCAACAGGGTTGCCATACAACACGCAATCGCGCCAAAAACCAGCGCAGAACACATATCGCCACATTTGGTGAAATTAGGGCGTATATCAGAGTTGTACCAAAGATTTATTTTACTTGCAGTACGTAACTTGGATTGTCATCTTTGACGCATGAGTTTGTGGTCTGAGTAGATCTTTACATGGGTGGAGGTAAGTCAGCATCTGATTTGGCTGTTGAAGACAAGTAGAGGGATATTTTTGATAAGAAGTCGAAAAGAATTAGCATGTTAGATGGGCCAGCAACATCAATTACTGGAGTGTTTTTCATAAGAAAATTACAATTACCGGAGTGGAAACTTGTGCATGACTTAGAATGTCGCATTTCACCAATGTGTGTAGGTACAATGCCTTAATCCTTGTAGAACATGTTGAAAATTCCAAAATACATTCTGACAAATAACTGGGTCAAAAGTTCTAAATCCTGTAAAACAACTGATAAATATTTATCCAGAAGTACATCATCATTCACCAGATTCATCATCATTTTATCAGATTAAGTTTTGAAAAATTGACACTAGCCTATAAGACACCGAAATCCTGAGAAAGTCATAATGTGTATGAAAGGCAGGCTATAAGACTGGTACACAAGAAAAGTAAAGTGTGTGAATAAGATGGTGTCACAAGGATATTATTTGAGATATGGAAAAAGTATCAAGTATACGTTAAGTATATTTCCACTATAAACCAAGTACAGAGATGTTAGTTTGCGGCAATGAACAAATCTTTGAGAATAAAAAACATTAAGAACAATTTCTATTGCTTGGATTGTGGAAATTTTGTATGTAATTTATCTAAGAATGCTGTGTACAGATATACCATTAAATATTTTTCTCACGTCCTTGATTAGGCAAAAGACATGTTTAATGACATTAAATATTTTCCCAAAATTCAGTACTCTGGATTCATTTGAATTACTATCAGTGTTTGTAGAACCACATGCTATGTTTTTCACCTTGTCAGCATACAAGATGCCAGTGGTAACAGTTGACCTGCTATCAGTTACTTTGGGCTTATGTTCCATATTGTTTTTAGCCAGAGAAATTGCCTCGCTGCTTTGTAACTTAGGGAATTTACTACAACCATGAAAATTTGCAGTGTGGCCAGTTAAGCCACAATTACAGCACTTCACAACATCCATCTTTTTTTTGCTACACGGTTTACTGATTTGTGTGATTCTTTACCTATTACGCACCTTGGCTTGATGTTACAATATTCAGAGGAATGATTGAAATTCTTACAATTGTGGCACTGAACCACAGTGTTTCGAGTCTTTTATGGAACAACCAGCACATCAAAGAACAAAAATTTAGATATATCATAGATCTGCATCAGGAACAAGTTTCAGCTGTATTTAATGCAAGGGCATCAGTTTCCTTTTGCATTTGGGCTACATTTAATAATACATACTCGTATATATTTGTGCTACATTTTAATAATAAAGCCCATGCTCTTAACTTCGTCCTCTATTTCATCAAGTGAAGTGTCGAGAGGAAGACCTCTAAGGATCACCTTATATGATCTCTCAGTCCTTCTTAGAATAATATAAGTGATTGATTTGTTTATCTATTAAATATTTTGAAATTATCCAATGACTCGAAAAGTTCTTTTAAAAATTCACTATTTATTCTGTCAGAAAATGGAGTATCGTTTTTAAGAATTTTAAAGAAGTCAGAGTGTTTCACATTAGGCTGTACCAAAATGGATAGTGTTTTGGGGGGTGTTATAGGGATCTTAATATTCTTATTGTTAACATTTAGTCCCACATGGTTATCCAAAACACTATTAGGATAAAATATATTTCAGGGTACCTCTTGGCGAATATTGGAGATTTTTTTTTTTTTTTTTTTTTTTTTGCGCCATTCCCTGTTTACATCCAACGGCCTTTCCCAGTAAAATTGTGTCCAAAACAAAATGCAATAAAACATAATTGAAATAAAAAAAATATATAATCTCAATCAGCTGCATTTTAAATCAAACAATGAAATAACATAAAAAAGGAAATACATGTTATCTCATCTATGTACTACAAAAAGAAAATATCAACTAACCTTATTTAGAAATGTCTGTAGCAGACAAAATTCCTTAACAGCATCCAAAAACTTTCTAAAATTATCTGAACTAGAATCTATATACTGCCGTTGCCACATAAATTTAAAAAAGTAAAAATAAATGCTACTCTGTAGTGTCAGAAAAACCCATTTAAACCATATGCATTTCCTTTGTACAAACAGGACACTTATAACGACTACTAAGTAAACCTTCATTTACACACCAGTCAATTAATGCTTTATTCCCCTTCTTTTCAAATTGTACAAAAACTTTAGTTCATAACGAACATCTAACACATAAATAAAATATTTTCAGTCAAATTTGCCGCAATCACGCAACCAGTCATGTCATAATAGTTTTTCCATAGCATTCAACTACTCAGGTTACCATAAATGAAAGAACAACTTGGCAATAATCCAACAGGCATCCTTAAATATAGATTGACCCACTACCAGCATTAATAACATTTTCTTTATACTTGCTAGATCAGCTATTGATTAGAGTAGATTTAAGGGTGCTCTTGGATTTTTGCTAAGTTATTTCATTTATCGCCAAGTTGTTGTTTTATTTATGGTAACCTGTGTTGTTGAATGCTATGGAAGCTGTGATATCTGGCGACTGTTTGGCGATCAATAGAGTGTGCTTGGCACATGTAGCTCTTCTCCACGAAGGGTTAATGTATTTATTGAGAGTTGCATGTTAGCCTCAGAAGAGGAAGGTAGTAGATTTCGCTATGCTGTAAGAGCGACGTACTGCTCTGAGTTTATTATTATGCTTTGAACCATATTTTTAATAAATGTTCATTTTGTCTTGTTAAATGGTGCCTTATTAAACCATGAAGCCATTACAGAAGCCCTATTACAATGTAATTGGTTGTGTGATTGTAGTGAATTTGAATGATTGAAAAAGATTTTGAAAGGCTTGTTTGTGTGTAGGATTTTGGGTAAGAAGTACTTTGTTATTTTGTGGTTTACACGGTAAAATGGCTAAATGTGGTAAGATTAATTTGAAGTTTCTGTGTGATTTGGAATGAAAGGGCAAAAAAGCTTTAATTTACTGGTGTGTAAATGAAGGTTTACTTAATAGCCATTATAAGTGTCCTGTTTGTAGGAAGGAAATACGTATTGTCGAACACCATAGGATACTGGCATTACGGATGTTATTTCTGACTCTTATTTTTGTGAATTTATGTGGCGACACCAGTATACAGATTCTAGTTCAGATAATTTTGGGAAGTATTTGGATGCTGTTAAGGAATTTTGACTGCGGACACGGAAATTTGTAAATAAGGTGAATGGATATTTCGTTTGTGTAATGCTAAAATGAATTTCCTTTTTATGTTATTTCATTGTGTGATTTACAATGTAGTTTATTTATATTATATATTTCTGTTGGCTGCTCCTTTAACTTTTTAAGTGAATATAGATCGATGTGTACATGGAGAAAGGGAGTGCTCAATGCCTAGTTTGTGGAATTCTCTGAATTTTTTTAAAGTGAAAATAGGTCGATGTGTACATGAATACTGAGTTTGTGCAATTCTTTGACGTGTTATTTTGGACTTGTGTAGCGGCAATTTTTGTGACAAAAATCGCATGCCAGTTTATTTGCCTAAAAGGCCTAGTCTAGAAACGTAATTTTGCTCTGTTTCACTTTTCACTCAGTTCTTTCATATTTAATCTGTTTGTTATTGCTTAACAAACTAAAGTATTTAAAAGCAATAGATGCATTTCTTTAAAATACTTTTTTCACTTTTTTATCTGATTGATTTGAAAAGAAATGCATTTAATTCATGATATATCTAATTAAATATTTTCTATAATTACATTACATATTTTTCGGTTTTTAAATACACAGAAGGTATATTATGTTCACATGTTTGTATAAATGCTTAGTCTTCTAATATTGTATAAAATATTTTGCTATTTTACCTGGGCCATCTCTACTGATAAGCCATATTAAATTTTGCTCCGTCTTGTAGAAAAATGAAGTTTTCTTCGTGCAGCCTTGGAAACAACCAGTTTTGTAACATAACGAGATGCTGCTGACTGTTAACCATGTTTCCATCAAAGAAGAATAGGCACAAAACATATTGATCATTGATTTTTGGCGAATCTCTTACATGTTCAATGGGTATATGTGGGTTCTGTAGGCTCCAAATTTGAACATTGTGTTTGTTTACAAAATCACTAACATGAAAAGTTGCTTCATCACTGAACATGATTGTCAATAGCATCAATAATCTCGTTACAAAATGCCACACGTTTGTGTTTGTCATCAGGATGCAGAGCCTGTAACAAATGTAACTTGTACGGCTTCATAACTAACCAACGTTTCAAAACATGCCAAATTGTTGTTGTCGGCAGTTGTAACTCCCGACTGGCATGACGAGTTGATTTTGAAGGACTACATTGGAAAGCAGTTTGAATTCGTGCAACATTTTTGTTGGGAACACAAGGGCGGCCAGGACTTTTTCCTTTACATACACATCCTGTATTTACAAACTGTTGATACCATCTGTGAATTTTCCACCCATTCGGAAGATCACTTTGGTACCTCAACTTGAAACGTTTTTGCACTGTAATCACGGAATTGCACTTCGCAAACTCGAGAACACAAAATTATTTCTGCTGCGGAGTGGCCATTTTAAACATGTGATGGTTACCACACAAAACGGAAGACAACTGACATCTAGCGGCTATTAATATAAACTAGATTATGTATTTGTTTCGTCAATAGCTGAGCCAAGGTGCAGTGATCGATAGTTTGGACAAAGTAACACTTTGTAATACGTATATTCTTTTTGAAACACGGTGTGTATTATACGGGTGATTCTTGAAAAATGGGATACTTTTAGATGTCAATTTTATTTCTTTATTTAAACATTTTTATATTTTTTAAGTAATTCCTATATGGTTCTTAATACATTCCAGCCTATGGCCGAGATCGCTGACAAATATTTATGAAAGAAAAAATTATTTATGTTTTCATTACCCACAGAGTTGACATACAACAGAATATTGTTGAAAATTAGGATAGAAATATGAAACTAATTATCTTTTAACATCACTTTCAGTGTAACCAAATGTCTTAACTAAAATTCACATTGTAGAGTTTAATAAATAAATACTACAGTGCAGCTTAAAAACAGAATAAATATTTAATTAGAGAATAAACACTGAAAAAAAATCTTTTTAAAACACTTTACTCCAAATTAGTGAAAAATTTAAAATCCAAGTCTTTAAAGAAATATGTATCAGCAGGAAAGCACGGGGTCACTTAACACTTGTTTTATATCTTTAAAATAAACCTAGGATATGTCTCTATGAAATGGAAATAATGGAAATGAAGAGTATTATCTGCATTTTTAAACATGAAGTCACCATGATACAGCTTTCACCCTGTTAACAGTCATCTTCTAAAATCATCCCTACAAAGCGATGAGTTTTTTTTTTTTTTTTTTTTCTTCCCTGGCCCTTGAATTCTGCAACTTCATATGTATTAAGTCATCTTCTGTCATCCCCGAAGAGTAGTCTTTGCAATATTAAATAAAGGAAATAAACTTATTTATGAAAAATAAAAGGACTAATTATCAAAATTTTGTACTGGCCATTATATTTTTTCATGCAAAAGAATGTAATTCTCTGAAAATTAGTAAATCTATTTGCTCCAATAAAAGTAGAACATAAGATGCAATTAATTGTATATATAATTGTAAATATCAAAATAAATGGTAAGGCTAGTTCTGTTGTAGAGCCTTACATTCCCCCCCTCCCACAGTGGGAGAGAAAATACATCTTTTGCTTACATAAATTAGGAGCTCATTACAATTTATCTTTCATGTTTTGTTTTCATTTTCTCTTAACTCGCAATGTATATATTTATTTAGCCATTGCATGTTTCAACAACTTTCTATTTAAGGTAGTATTATGTACATAATTAGTTTTTGCTCGGTTTTTCATCATTTTTATATCTCTTTTAAATTTTGCAAAGATTTTATTAATATGGAAGTTTTGCAAAGATCCATAGTAGTTTCACAAAATATTCTCTTTTGTTATATTTATGTGGAAATATATTTTCTACATTTATCATCAAGAAAGGTACATTAAAAATGATATATAAAGAAAGAAGAATCCTCTTTCTCCTCCTTTTATATTTTCACTCTCCACTTTGTAGCTATATTTCCATATTCTGTTTCCGTGCAACCGCAATTGAAAATTCAATATGTCACTGGGAAAATTAGTCTCCAAAAAATTCGTTTTCTGTTGTTCGATTTAAGTTTTAATTAAATTGGAAATGTATATACTGCTTAATGAGCATAATGAATTGAAATATACCGGCTCATAAAGTGTTACACATATTTACTGTAGTTTTCTACCACCAGCCAAGTGGAAAGTCATTTAATGCTGGCCTCGATTCCAGGTTATCGACTACCTACATAGGCATTCTGTCGTTTTCCCGATGCATAATATGGATATGATCTAGTTTTAGCATACTTTGCGATAACCAAATAAACCAAACCATATTTGTTGTGGAGTTGCTTATACAGTATTTCAGTTTGTGGGAAAAAAGACTAATTAAATACATAACAAAACATGTAGGCGATTCATTATTTTTAAATGTTGTTCTATAGAATTCCATAAATGTGTTTTCAGAGTTGAAAAAATAAAAAGTTTTTAATCAGTGGCCTTTTTAATTTTTCAGAAAAAATAAAACAAACAGTCAAACTTGAGGCCTCAACTGTTGAAATAGAAGAAAGAGGTGTGAAACTGCGCTTAACAGTAGTTGATACTCCAGGATTTGGAGATGCTATTGATAATAGTGATAGGTAAGAATTGAAATAATTTCTTTGAAATGATGTTTTTATAAAAGAAAATGACCTTGATAGTTGTAATTTTCATTACAAAACATTAATATGGGTAACATTTATTACATTGTGTACTTTGTTTAATAAAGTCTTTCAGAATGGACGATATCATTGTCTTAAAATTTAATCGCAACTAAATATTTATTTGCATCCAGAGTTATCTTATATTTTTTATAGAAATTTCATTACTGAAGTAGTAAATCAAAAGTGAAAATTTGTTAGCACTTAATAAATTGGACTCAGAAAAGAAAAATTAAGTTTAAAAAAAGGGTTGTAAGAAATTCGAATTTTTTAAAGGATAAAAAAATTCTGATATGTCCTCTCCTAAATTCATAGGAGAGAAAAGTGAAGTTGGTGATTTCAGCAGTGGTTAATATTGCTATGAAACTGTTAAATATCCTCTAATATTGTGTTGATTCAGTTTTATAGAGGTATGTATATGAAGGAAACAAGCTTCTGCAGTTCTGCTTAATATGAATGCCATATATAAAAGCAGTTGGGGGGGGAAGCAGTTACCATGTCATGTTATATTATTAAATAATGTGTAAAAGAACAGAGTAATAACTGAAGACATTTATAGCCACCCAAATATTAATCATATGTTTAGGAGAAATTTCAGGAAATAAGTATTACGCTAGATTCAGTACTGTTTTAAAAGCTAATTGATATCAGTATTTCTTTGGTAAAAACCAACTGCCACAGTTTTAAGGTTATTAAATTATTAATTGACAGACTAACCTTAAAACCACAGTTTTAAGGTTAGTCTGTCAATTAATAATAATTCAGGTATTCTATTTTACATTGAAAATATTGCATAATTTTTGATTTGGCTAATCTTTGGAATATGATAACAGGTAGTTTGGCGACATTTTGGTAAGGCGATAAAAGTTACTATCTAGGACTCTAGTAGTGTACATGGATAGTGTTAAGAGTGTGCGCAATGCCATTTTTGTGCAATTCTGGGATGTTTTTTTAAGTGAAAATAGGCTGACGTGTACATGGATGATACCGTGTATGTGCAACTCTTAAAAACGCGGCAAGCAGTTTGTGATTCTGCACTTTCTCCCAATCTTCGTCATGATTAAGCATTTTTGTTCCATAAAAGTTCTAGTATAAGCGTAATTCGGCTAGCAGATTGTTGGAAAAAAATGTTGGGTAAAAAAAAAAAAAAAAGCCTTTACTTCGTGAAAACAAAATGGCATCCAAAACAAAACTAGCAGGTTGCTGTAGCAGGGTTGGTTGCCAAATTTTCGCCAAAAAATCGCCAAGATACCATAATCCAAAGATTAACTTTTGATTTCTCTTTAAAAATAACACATGCTGTTTATGTGTGGGGGACATTTGTCTTGCTTATTTTATTATATTAGTTTTAATAATAATTAAAAAACATAAAAATTCATGTGGCTAATGTTGTATATTTTTTAATCCCCCCAAAAAATGTTATTTGGCCAAAAAAACAAAAGAGCGCAAAAGTTGTTGTCTAATAAATTTTCAAGTTCAGATTCTGCAATCAGGGTTTTAAAAATGAAATTTCATTATTTTTTATAAGTACATGATAAGCTTGTTAAACATGTTGTACAAGGAAGTATTTTATTGAATCAGCTAGTAATTATAAACATAAAATTTGAAATGTGGAAGAAACACTAAAATCTCAAACCAGTATAGCTAAGAAATTTTATTTTTCATAAAAGTTTAAAAGAGAGAAATCTTAGTTGGAGATTTTTATTAACTTGTCATCATTTACTTTCATCCAAAATAGCTTCTTTCGTTCAAAATGTAAGCCACATATATTTAAGCAAAAGTATTTTATTTCCCTAAAATTTAAATTTCTGATAAAAATACCTTGTTTATTCACTGAAATGAATATGAAATCATGTCTTAATATTATTATTATTTTCTCTAAGTCTGCACACCTGAAGTTTAAAGTATAAATGATGAAAAGTCATTTTCTATCTAGAATGTTGAATTCAACTATATATGCTACACTATAGCTGAAAATCTCAGAGTTTGGAAATTACATATGGCTAGCACATGTTACTTTTTCTCCCAAAGCTTGCATTTTATGAAATTTATTGCTGTTATACTACCTATGAACTTCCTTCTCTAGTTTTAGTAACAAAAGAGGGATTTCAATCGCTGACTGTGGTGCTTCATCCAAACACAGAACAACTATGCATGAAATGGCAGGCTCATCCATCTCATTAATGTGAATGTCATTATTAATTTAATTTTTAGTTAATAAGTTAATGATTATCAAAACTAATAACCTTGAGTTATTGAAAATGAATATAAATTATCCTGTATTACCTTAATTATTTAAGGTCAGTGTAAAATTAAATGAATTTTAATTGTATTTTCGAAATATAAATATGCTGATAGTAACATATACAGTACAAAGTCCGTAATCCAGACGTCCATTATCCGGAATGATCTATAATATGCACCTCAAAGCCACAAACTTTTTTTTTTTTTTGGTATGCTTTACGCATGCGCGTTTAATGCATAACGGATGGTATAAGCTAGGCTAAAATTATCTTTACTGATTCTGAGGCATTTCAGTTAATGTTGCAGATTGCACTGTTCCTTAATCTTCTAATTGGATCCGGCTTATTATTTTTTGCAAACTGTTAGAGCAATTTTATAAAAATTAAGCTCGAACTTTCGATTATGTCAAAAAGAGTTTCCAATTCTGGAGCTGCCAAAGGCTCTACAAAGCGAAAGCATGTTTCAATGTTCATAAACAAAAAGTGGAATTGCTGCAAAAAATTGAAAAAGTCATATCCGTCTCAAAATTATGTGAGGAGTATGACATTGGAAAGTTAACTGTATATGATATAAAGAAAAAGGAACTTTTAGAATTTTTTGTGCATTCTGACACCCCACTTGCGATGAATAACAGAAAAAGGGTTCATTATGCTAAAAGTGGTGATTGAATCGATCATACAGCGTTGTAGTGAGGGCGTGCCATTGACAGGTCCAATGGACTCAAGCCAAAATACTTCATGAAGAAATGAACTTAAACACTGAGTGCACATATTCAACAGGTTGGTTAACCAAATTAAAAAATCGCCATGGTATAAGACAATTAAAAATTTCAGGTGAAAAAGCTTCAGCTGATACTGAAGCTTCTGAACAATTTGCAGATGAGTTCATTGAACTCATTACTAGTGAATAATTATCTCCGGAACAAATTTACAACGCTGATGAAACTAGTCTTTTCTGGCAATATGTATCGCGAAATACCTTGGCAATCTCTACAGAAAAGGCTCCAACTGGTGTCAAAGATTCCAAAGCGAGACTAGCAATTTTAGTATGAACAAATGCTGCTGGAACGCACAAGTGCAAACTTTTCGTAATGAGAAAAGATGCACGACCTTGAGCATTTAAAGGGGTAAGGATTTTCCCTCTTATATATTGTGCAAATAAAAGAGTATGGATGACACAATCGTTAATGAATGATTGCTTTGAAAATCATTTTATACCTGAGGCTCGGCAACATTTGAATTTGGTTGGTTTACCTGATGACTCAAAAATAGTCTTGATTGTAGACAACTTTTCAGCTCATACTTCAGTTAATGTTTTAGTGAACAATAACGTATCCATATTATTCTTCCCTCCAAATTGTACATCTGTCATTCAGCCTATGGATATCGGAATAGTGCATATAAGATGATATAACAAAAGTTTTTCATTTCGATAACAATTCCACAATCATCAATCAATTAACGGATGGCAAAATCTGTAGTATGGTTCTAAATCTAGAAAATACCACTACCGATAGTGAAAAAAGTGACAGAGAGGTTGTTGAAAATGAAAATATTTCAATTGACAAGTTAGTTGGTATTCTCGACACAGCAATTACAGGACTTGAACAGTGGAACGTTGTAACTGAACAAGAAATTAAGTCTGTTTATAGAATTAAAGAGAAAGTATTAGCACAAAAAAAAAAAAAAAAAAAAAAAAAAATCTTACATTGAAAGAAATGTTTAATAAAGTAAAATAAATATTAAGCTTTTTTTCTGTAAATTTGGTTATCCTTTAGTTCATAATTGCTCTTTATTCCATAAATTACCATTTCATATTTTTAATTGTGTAATTTCTGCATGCCGTCTTACCAGATTTAAATTGATTATCTATAATCCGGAATCGCCGAAGTCCCGACGAGTCCAGATACTTTGTACTGTATTAAAAATTTTTTTCAGAGGAGACAAGAGTGAGATAGTTTACAAAACATTTTAATTTATAAATGTGATCCACACTTGAAAAAGAGTTTGAGAAACTCCGACATGTTGCATAAAACTCTGTAAATTTCCTATTAAAACATTTGATACAATTCATATGGCTTTTGGTGTTGGGTATTTTAAATCGGACAACTCTTTTTGAATGACTCTTATACCTTCAAGGCTGATTAAGTTTAATTGTATTGTGACAAGCATCAAAGTGGCCAACCATAAACAAAGCAATAGGAAATATTGAAATGATTTTTAAATTCATATGGGAAGATCCTTGCCTAATAATTTAAAAATTCACAGACAAACATTGGAGTCAGTTATAAAATTTGCCAAGAGAATTTAAGAACAAATTTTAATGTTTGTCACATTGCCATATAGTTTTATTGCTTTCAATTTCAAATTGGTGAACACTGCACAGCTTTTAGAAAATAACATTTTACTGTCTTCTATCATGCCTATTCATTTGATCTAGCTCCCAGTAATTTCAATTTTTTTTTTTTTTTTTTTCCCCCAAAATGATACAAAGATGGTATTTGGAAAATACAAATATCTGCATTCAGTGCAAATTGCAAGAGATTTCTGCCAGCTTCAAAGAAAATGATTTCCACCATGGTCTTAAGGTCTTAGTAAAACAGAAGGTATATTTGCAAGGGAATGGTTTTGAAGATGATGGCAGCTAAAACAAAATGAACAAACATATAATTTATTTTTTCATCCAAGTGTGGAAACCCTACGATAGACTTGATCTGTGAAGAATATGTGTATGTTATTTGCTTTGTGGAAAAATGGCAACACACAAAAGCCATCAAATTTCGAAACATGAAGTCTTCCTGAAAGCCTGAATTTCGAATTTGCTTTTGATTTATTTCACATTTTGTATCAATAAATTCTTGATTAAAAAGCAGTATGTTGCAGCTCTTTGAAGCATAAGATACAGTGCCTGCTGCTTATTAAACTTACTGTTAATAAATTCTTTAAGTTAAGATGTTGAAATTTCCAGGAACTAAATGAATACTAGGAACTACTAATCCAGGAACTACTAATCAATAGAAAAACCACCATATATTAAACTTATTTCCACCACTTTTAAAACTCAGATTGGCAAAAGACTGAATCTTCATTGCCAAAATATCGTACATATACCTGTCAAAGGTTTTTTTTTTTTTTTTTAATTCATCCTTTTAATGCACACTGCTGGCCATTAAAATTGCAAAACTATGAAGGAAAATAAATACAAAAATGATATTTATTGCATGACAAAATGATTAAATTTTTAAGCATTTTGGAGGTTTACAGGGGTGTGAAATTAGTAAAACAGCTGCCACCCCTGGCAGCTAAAATAGCCCTTATCCCTTTAGGCTTGGATGACAGAAATGGACAACTTATTCCATGCTGCTTCAAATCTATGCCACATTTCATCAACCATATTAGCTAGAGAGAGGTGGTGGGGCAGTCTCTCAGCAACCCATGACCAGATCTTTTCAATTGGTGACAAATCTGGAGATCGTGCTGGCCAAGACAGCAGTCGAATACCCTGTGTATTGAAGAAGGTCAAAACATGACGTCCAACATGTGGTTTTGCATTATCTTGTTGGAACATGGTGTTTGGGGGGCCTCGAAGATAGGGCACAACCACTTGACTTAAGATGTCAGAAATGTACCTATATGTGTTCAAATTACCATCGAACTAGAGATGTGCGTGTCGTGTACCGAGTGGCTGCCCAAACCCAGGCATCAAGTGCAAGGGCCCCTATGGCAATATCGAATGCAAGCATACGTGATGACATGCAGTTTCCTCGTGCACTCCAGACGCATATATGGCTTATAAGAATACTGCACGTAGAATCGGGACTTATTTGAATAGGCAACATTGTACCAGTCCTGTACCCAGCTTTGCGGTTTGGCACATCAGAGTTGCCGACTCTCTCTATGCTGCAGTGTTGAGGGAAGCCGAAGTAATAATCACCTTGCTGATAGTCCATGCTGCTGCAAACATCAATGCACCTTTATGAGCTGATACTGAATGTGTTGCAGACATGTCCATTTCCTGACTAACAGTCCATGATGTGGTCGTATGGTTTTGGAGGGCTGACCTGACAATATGGCTGGCCTCTTCGCCATTAGTGATGAGAGGGTATTGAGATTCTGCATGTTTTCAGTATGACTCTCAGCAATCCATTGATTCCATATTCGCATGACAGTGGTTGGATGTCGACCAGTGCGACCAGCAATTTCATGGAACAATAATCTACACTTTCGGATAGGCAACGATCCTGCCTCTATCAAATTTTGAAACTTGCTGGTACCCTCGTCTTACTCGAGGCATAACACAATATTCTGAGCAAATTCTAACCTTACAAAGCACTTTCCAAGTGAGAAATCCACTACACAACTTTTATATAGTGCTTTAGATGTTGTTTCTTCCTCCTGCGTCATCTAAATGCACTGAAATACTAATCATTTGTATATTCCAAGTTTTTCCCTTTTTTGTGATTTTGACATTCATCAGATCATTCTTTCCTATTGTTGCTATTTCAATTGCCAATAGTGTATGATGGACCATGGCTTTATTGTTCAAGTATGTTACTTAAAAAGATTAGAACTGATGTCAGGATTTGCAATGTACAGATTCCCTTTTGTTAAACTCAGCCACTTTATAAACTCAAATGTATTTGGAATGGAAGTTATTTTAATAAGTCACAGGTAATATATTTTAAATTTAATCAAAACTTGACAATTTAAAAGAAATGCATTGTCAGTCAGAAGTGTGAAGTATTTGTCTTTTAGATTTAATAGAAGAACTCGGCTATTTAAAACAAATGTGTTATAATTGCCCATAGATACTTATGTATTATCCTGTCAACTATGAAACTTCCTCCAAGTAGTGCCATTTAGTGCCAGTTATTGATCACAGCATCTGCATTTTCCTTTGATTAGTCTCAACTGATTCTTAATAACCTACATTTTATTTTTATGAACAAAGATATAAATTAACTGGTATTGTTATAATTTTCCTTGCATTTTGAAAAAAAAAGTTTGAGGCTTGTAGAATCATATTTGTGACTGCATTCCAGTTTATTTACAGTAATAGATTAAAACAATCACCTGCAGTCATTTTGCACACATAGCCTTCTAAACAGAGCTTCTGATAAAATTGGAGGGCTAATGAAATAGTAGAAATCAATGAAAGCTTTTTCGAAAAGCCAAAAACGAAATGGGTCAAATATTTCCACAGCACTGGCTATTTGATGGATTTTGCACAGATTTACGAGTGTTTTATTGTAAAGGTTGCAAACAGAAGCACAGCTGAGAATTCTGCAGGAATGGCTGGCATAACTTCAGCAGTATTTACACTACCTGGATTTATTAAAAACGTGTTTTTTTTCATGGTTTGTTGGTAGCCAAACTTCACAGTTGATGGGATAATATTTAAGTACCTGTTTTTATCTTCAATATGACAGTGCCGTTTTACAAAGAAAGATATTTAATTTTCCTTCAGATTTAATATGTGTTGTTGATTAATAAAGTAAGCAATTTAAAAATAACAACTTTCTCTCTGTTATCATTAATTACTAACTGGATGCAGGGAATTGCATTACCTGGATTTATTAAAAACATGCTTCTTTTTAAATTAAATAATTATTTTAGGTGGCTGCTTGTGCTATCAGTTAATATTACAGTGATCAAAAACTATTAAATTATGTATAGTTACTTCTAGTGATGATAGCTTTTTTTTTTTTTTTCTATGACTGTAATTTATTTTATGTGAATATAGAATTAAAAGGTAGTACAAAGTCTTTAATCCAGATGTCCATAATCCGGACCTCAAAACTACAAACTTTCTGCGCATAATACGCATGCGTTTAATGTATAACGGACGGTATAAGCTAGGCTAAAATTATCTAATTATCTATTTCAGTAAATGTTGCAGATTGCATTGTTCCTTAATCTTCTAATTGGATCCGGCTTATTACTTTTTGCAGACTGTTAGAGCAATTTTATAAAAAGTAAGCTTGAACTTTCGATTATGTCAAAAAGAATTTCCGATTCTGGAGCTGCCAAAGGAATCTACAATGTGAAAGCATGTTTCGATGTCCATCAAACAAAAAGTGGAATTGCTGCAAAAATGGATAAAGGCATATCCTTTGTTTCTCTAACCATTCCGAAATCTGTTTATCAATTTCATGCTGCTCTGCCGGGGGGGGGGGGCAGCGTCGCATCGCGCAATGAACTGGAAGTTGATCTGTCAGCACTATCCTCATCTTCAGGGCAGATGTTTTTATTTTATTCGGCTTATAATTCCTTACTAAATGTAGTATTTCATCTCGATGTACTCCATCTTTGATATGATTTAAATCGAATTCCTCGTTGTTATAAATATCACAAATACACATCAAATAGTTTTCTGGTTGCAATTTTCTAAATTCGACTATGCGTAATGTATGCTTTACGCATGCGAGCGTTGAAAGAAATGTTTAATAAAGTAAGCAAATAAATATTAAGCTTTTTTTTATAAATTTTGATACCCTTTAGATCATAATTGCTCTTTATTTCATAAATTACAGTTTCATATTTTTAATTTTATAATTTCTGCATGCCACCTTATCAGATTTAAATTGATGATCTATAATCCGAAAAAACCCCTAATCCGGAATCGGCGAATTCCCGACGAGTCCGGATTAAAGACTTTGTACTGTATTATTATTTGAATATTCTAACAGTAAGTTATTTATTTTAATAATAAAGGAAAAACTGACTATAATAACAAAAACTTTATTTTGTTATTATTACCATTTTAGCTTTAAACTGATTATCCAATACATAGATGATCAGTTTGAAAGATTTCTTAGAGATGAAAGTGGTTTGAATCGTCGAAACATCAATGATAGTCGGGTACATTGTTGTTTTTACTTTATATCTCCATATGGACATGGCTTGAAACCCCTAGATATTGAATTCATGAGGCAACTGCATGGTAAAGTTAATATTGTTCCGGTTATAGCAAAAGCTGATGCCTTAACCAAGAAAGAAGTTATGCAACTGAAGAAAAGGGTATGTTTTTCTTTTTTAGATTTGAAAAATTTTATTTGTATCTATTTGCACAATCAGACATAGTGAAATACTCATGCACGTATCTAATACTGTTGCTGTACAAAATATGTAAAGTGTACCTAACTAGAATAAAATCTGAACAAAAGACTGATATGGATTTTCAATATCCAGAGAATTTAAATGATATAGACACACACTGTGGAAAGAAAGATCTAATGAAAATAAACTAGTATTTAATGGTAACTCCCACAATTAAATGACTACATACAAAACAAAAACAAAAAAAAAAAAAAAATCCTCTAAACTCATTTAGAAACTGTGAGATAAGAAGGGAAGTTTAACTAAATTAAAATATATATACAATACAAAGTCCAAAATCCGGATGTCCATTCTCCGGAATGATCTAAAATCCAACCTCAAAGCAACCTTGGCAACTAAAATCAATTTTGGCAACCTCAAAGCCCCAAACATTTTTTTTTGGTATGCTTTACGCGTGCGCATTTGATTTTTCCTTCCATAATAAAATGTGTGGAGATTTTCATTTAAAAATTCCAATTCTTAATGTCACATAAGCACTAAATAAAATACCTCGTTATGAAAAACCAATCATGTAAGCATAAATGTGTGGGATTACTAATTTAGCTCCGTAACTGAGTATCTGCTTGGCATACATCTCAAACCGAAACATTCACCTATTTTATATCCCTGACGCCGACCTGGCGAGTCATTATTTATTATATTTTTCTTTCATCACCACATGTTTATGAATACATTACAGCTTCAGTAATAACTCATGCAGTGATGTGTAAACTTTTTTTATATTAGGAATTGAATAACAAGAGTATGGCAACCTTTTATGCCAACATTATGCTTGGCGATGATTATAGATTTTTAAATGCTCTAAGAAACGTTGATAAGGAAAAATTAAACAAAAATTTCTTTTCATATGCTAAAAATATATTTTGTTAATGAAACTCATAGGCCCAGAGATTACATTTAGTGCTTTTTAGTTAAGGTAACTGATATGTTATTCACCATAAACCCAGCAGCAGCGGCAGAATATGGCCGCACCGAACGGCAGAATTTAGGGAAGACAAAATTTGGGGAAGCACTGAGTGGCAAAATTAAGGAGGAGAAGTTTTTTATAATTTAGTGAAAGCACTGGGATCCAAAGTTTAGGCGCAGCGAAAATTTTGAACTTAGGAAGGCGCTTTGTAGCAGAATTTAGGACCCGCAGATACTGCATCAGGCGATATCTAGCACCAGCCCTAGATGAAGTATATGTGGGCGTTTATTTATTCAGGACTCAGATTAGTTTTAAGCATGTGTAAGAAATAAGCGTAGGTTTAGTAAATAACTAAACTAATACAAGGCTTAATTCAGTGCGCAATAGGAGCAAGACAAAATTTAGTGGAAAAACTTTCCTTTCATCGCCAATCTTGTGATACACAGCCAGTAATGTACAACGAACACTACAGTCAAAAGTTGTTAATTCGGACACCCATCCATAATCCAGAATGATCTATAATCCGGACCTCAAAGCTAAAAACTTTCTGTGCATAGGCGTTTACGAGTGCGTGTAAGATCTTTACAACTGCGCATGTGCGTGTGCGCAAGCACAGAATACGTTTTCGCGTGCACGTTTAATGTATAACGGATGGTATAAGCTAAAATTATCTAATTATCTATTTCAGTTAATGTTGATGATTGCGTTGTTCCTTAATCTTCGAATTGGATGCGGCTTATTATTTTTTGCAGACTGTAAGAGCAATTTTATAAAACTTGAACTTTTGATTATGTCAAATAGAATTTCCGATGCTGGAGCTTCCAAAGGATCTACAAAACGAAAGTATGTTTCGATGTCCGTCAAACAAAAAGTGGAATTGCTGCAAAAAATGGATAAAGACATGAAGAAGGTGACAGAGAGGTTAGTGAAAACGAAAAAATTTTGATTGACAAGTTAGTCGGTATTCTCGGCACAGCAATTACGGGACTTGAACAGCGGAACTTTGTAACTGAACAAGAAATTATGTCTGTTTATAGAATTAAAGAGAAAGTATTATCACATAAAGCGAAGCAACTTAAACAACTTACATTGAAAGAAATGTTTAATAAAGTAAACAAATAAATATTAAGCTTTTTTTTTTTTTTTTTTTTTTTTGTAAATTTTGATACCCTTTAGATCATAATTGTTCTTTATTTCATAAATTACGGTTTCATATTTTTAATTTTAGAATTTCTGCATGCCATCTAACGATATTTAAACTGTTGATCTATAATCTGGAATCTCCGAAGTCCCGACGAGTCCGGATTAACGACTTTTCATTGTATTAAGCTAGGCTAAAATTATCTTTACTAATTCTAAGCACACTGCACTGCTCCTTAATCTTCTAATTTGATTCAGCTTATTATTTTTTTTTATATCCAGCTTATTATTAGATGGATTTTATAAAAATTAAGCTTGAACTTTCGATTATGTCGAAAATAGTTTCCAAGTTTGGAGCTACCAAAGGATCTACAAAGCGAAAGCATGTTTTGATGTCCATTAAACAAAAAGTGGAATTACTGCAAAAAATGGATAAAGGTATATCCGTCTCGAAACTATGCGAGGAGTATGCCATTGGAAAGTCAACTGTATATGACATAATAAAAAAGAAAAAGGAACTTTTTGAATTTTTTGTGGATTCCGTTACACTTGCAGTGAATAACAGAAAATGTGTTCATTATGCTAAAAGTGATGATTCAGTGGGTCAGACAGCATCGTAGCGAGAGCGGGCCAATGACGGGTCCAATGTTAATGGCTCAAGCCAAAATATTTCATTTGGAAATCAACTTAAACACTGAGTGCACATATTCAACAGGTTGGTTAACCAAATTTAAAAATTGTCATGGTATAAGATAATTAAAAATTTCAGGTGAAAAAGGCTTCAGCTGATACTGAAGCTCTTGAACAATTTGCAGGTGAGTTCATTGAACTCATTGCTATTGAACAATTATCTCCGGTACAAATTTACAACGCTGATGAAACTGGTCTTTTCTGGCAATATGTATCGCGAAATACCTTGGCAATCTCTACAGAAAAGGCTCCAACTGGTGTCAAAGATTCCAAAGCGAGATTAGCAATTTTAGCATGCACAAATGCTGCTGGAACGCACAAGTGCAAACTTTTCGTAATCGGAAAACATGCTCGACCTTGAGCATTTAAAGGGGTAAGGATTTTCCCTGTTATATATTGCGCAAATAAAAGAGCATGGAGCATCGTTAATGAATGATTGCTTTGAAAATCATTTTATACCTGAGGCTCGGCAACATTTGAATTTGGTTGGTTTACCTGATGACTCAAAAATAGTCTTGATTGTAGACAACTTTTCAGCTCATACTTCAGTTAAAGTTTTAGTGAAAGATAATGTATCCGTATTATTCTTCCCTCCAAATTGTACATCTGTCATTCAGCCTAAGGATATCGGAATAGTGCATATAAGATGATATAATAAAAGTTTTTCATTCCGATGACAATGCCCCAATCATCAATCAATTAACGAATGGCAAAATCTGTAGTATGGTTCTAGATCCAGAAAGTACCGCTACCGATAGTGAAGAAAGTGACAGAGAGGTTATTGAAAACGAAAAAATTTCGATTGACAAGTTAGTTGGTATTCTTGACACAGCAATTACAGGACTTGTAACTGAACAAGAAATTATGTCTGTTTATAGAATTAAAGAGAAAGTATAAGAACAAAAAACAAAGCAACTTAAACAACTTGCATTGAAAGAAATGTTTAATAAAGTAAACAAATAAATTTTAAGCTTTTTTTTTAAAATTTGATACTCTTTAGATCATAATTGCTCTTTATTTCATAAATTACGCTTTCATATTTTTAATTGTATAATTTCTGTATGCTATTTTACCAGATTTAATTGATGATCTATAGTCCGGAAAAATCCCAAATCCAGAATCACTGAAGTCCCGTCGAATCCGGATTTAGGATTTTGTACTGTATGTATATTTTTAAGATTTAAAATATTAAACTTATAAAGCTATACTCTCTCTATCATTGTAAAATTTAGTTACTAAGATGGGACATGCAATGAAACCTTCCTCAGGCCATTGCCAGCAGTTCCAAATAGTTTTGATCTTCATGTGAAAATATGGCTTTAGAGAATATGACTATCGATGAAGTTCAGTACCATTACTTAATTGTATCCTCAGAAATACAAATCCTTTTAAAGATGATTGCTATGAGATGATTCATCAGTATATGTAATGAATTTTCGTTATAATATATAAAATGGGATACAAATACATTTTCCATTTTTTAATCTTCTGGAAACTTTTACAAATCATCTCTTCTTTATTGAGAAAATGCATTTATGCATGATAATTTTAATTAGTCTTGATATTTTGAACTATGTTATTGCTTAAATTTCAACCCAGTATGTCATCCTAGATTATCACTGTTTCCAAAATGTGCATGTAACTAAAACTTTTGTTCCTCCTTCCTTAGATAATGCATGAAATTGATGAACATGCCATTCGTATCTATCCTCTTCCTGATTGTGATTCAGATGAAGATGAAGATTACAAAGAACAAGTCAAACAACTGAAAGTAATTGCAATTATTTTATTTCTTGGGGGCATGTCTAAAGAGCTGTTCTGCTTAATTAATATATTTCAGCCATGTGCAAATAATTTTTTATTTGCAATATTAGGAAGCAGTTCCTTTTGCTGTGTCAGCTGCAATACCTACAATAGAAGTAAAAGGTCGTAAAGTTCGTGGACGTCTATATCCATGGGGTGTTGTAGAAATTGAGAATCCTGATCATTGTGATTTCATCAAACTGCGCACAATGCTTGTGTAAGTAAATTTTTATTTGTAATTCTTGTTTTCTGTTAGAGCTATAAAATTCTTTTAATTTCTTTTACAGAAGCATTAGATAGCTTCTGTCTGAAAATGAATTTGTAAAAAGTAGTAAGAAATGGAATAAAACATTTCTCTTCCACCAAGACATATTTTGCTGGATTTATTTTTAAATAAGTATATTCTATTGCTACAGTCATCAGGGGAAGGGGGTATATTCTAAATTCAGAACATTGACAATTGAAATTAGATCTGTGATTGTGAAAATATTTAATAGGGGTTCTTTAATTTCTGGAGTTTGAAAAAAGTCATCGAATCCAGTGAACTCACGAAATTGTTTATGATTTGCACAGTCATCTTGACCAAACACAAATTGATATAGTAACTTAACTGCCCTCTTTTTTTTTTTTTTTTTTTTTTTTTTTTTTTTTTTTTTGAATACTTTTAAAGATTTAGCTATATGTAGATTGTCATTTAGAGCTACCAGTCTCATGATTTAAATATTTCTAAGAACACAATATAGATGTAAAAACAAATTTCAAGATTACAAATGAAGAACAGATTAATACAGTAAAACTAAAAAGCAGTTTTGTTTTAAAAACAAAGTTCTGTTGTTAACGCAGTAAGAGTTCTGGTGGGTAAAAATAGTTTGACTTCATCAAAATTTAACTCAAAAGATTCAATCAGTTCATAAGCGATAATCAAGATGAAATAGCAGCTTACCTTAACTGAAAGCTTTATTGAGGCCTGGCCAAGCTACCATGTAAGCTTGCCATCTAGGTGATTTCTACAGAAATACATTTAAGTGTCTAAATTACTTAATTTAGCTATTAGTGGAGTTACATTAACGCTTTACCGACCGCTAGCGGTTCAACAGCATACGCACGTCCGACCGGCCGCTCAGCCACAGATTCTTCATGTTCTAAATAACTGTCAGAACAATCTAATAAATCATCTAAATAAAACTCTCCAGTACCATTTTTTTCGCTCATCATGAACGGTAATGTTTTTTTAAAAACAGTGTGAAAATGTGGGAGTTTATGAAGCGATGCACTTAAAGCAAGTGAGAAATACTAATAATAAAATGCAGATGATATAGCAAATGGGAGTTGTTTATCGCCATGGCCTACCGATTGATAGTCTATTTTTAGGTAGCCCCGAGAAAAAGGCCGATTAATAGGCTATCGGTCAGCAGGTGTTGCCTAAAAATACCTGATTAATCGGCGATCGGTTGGTAGACGTTGGTGATGAAAAGCCGATTAATAGGCTACCGGTCGGTAATGTGTTTAGATGATTAGTTACAAATAAAAAATAAGAAAGTGCTGATTGAGAGGTTAATCAAAGTGCGCACACACCTCTTACTTCCTGCCATCCTTCTGCTTGCGAGACTGTCAATCTGTCGTGCTCCTGATACTCGGATACATGTAAGTCTGTATAACTTTTTGTGTGTTTGTATAGATGCTTACTTTCCTAGAACTCATCTTTTAAAATAATGTTGAAGTCTCTGTTTATGATTTTCTGAGACTCTTCAGTGCTGTTTAAGTGGCCTTTAAGGTTAAACTTCATTTTGGGAAAGAGATAGTCTGCCAATGCCAATTCAAGTTTTCAAGATCTTCCACAATTTTGAGAGCAGTGCTCATTAGCTGATTGGCTATCATTTCAAGAACAAGTAGCAATTTTTTAATGACAGTTATCAAACTTTTTCATTGTTCTCATCCATTGAAGATTGCAAAAGACAAGTACTTCTGTTTTTATCATCATTTTTGTAAAATTTTAAAAATTAGAAAAAAACTCTGTAAAAAAGCAATAAGCTTAATAATTTATAAAAGGATAATAATTATAGAATAAACATTCTTAATAATTTATGCCTAGAGACAGAGCTATGTTATGAATTTTTTATGCTAATATAAATGTTACATTATAAAGTTCTCACAGATTATCTAAGCTAAATTTGTAATTAAACATACTGAAGCACTGTAGGCAAAAGCTTTCTATGTGCTTGATTATACCTAGTGATAGAAGCAAAGTGGTGGACTATGTTTCAGCAACACGGAGATTTGTAAGAAGAAAGTGAATATTTCAATATGGATATTACTTGTAGATTAAGAACAGTGAAGCTGTGATTCAGCTTTGTTACTACTACTTGTTTTGGTTTTCAAATTTATCTTTATTATTGGCTAAAAGGTTTGAGTTTCGGTATTACGTAAGCAGGTGCATCATTAGTGTTAAGTATGGATCATCATGATAAAGATTAATTTTTAAATGATGCAATTCAAAACAATTTTTTATAAGCATATTAATACTTTTAGAGCTGGAAAGGGAAAGTAACCAAATTGAAATTAAAGCTTTAATCCATAATATAACCATAAGTATCTTATGGGACTATTACAGATTAAAGTTTGAATTTTATTGTACTTATTCCTTGTGTGTATATGTTACTGTGGTGTATGCCCAAACTATTTTCCATATATCCTTATTTCTGACTTACATTGGCTTACACTTGAATATGTCAGAGATTTGCATTTTGTCCTCTGTATTTCGGGTGCGATCTGTCTTACTGAGAGGAGTAACCAATCCCGGTGAGAAGAGTTGTTTGTAACTTTTTAGAGGCTTTCAACTGCAGGACATGTGGCTGTAGATTCTAACGTAAGGAGGGCTACTTGATATTACTTGCCTTCTTAATAATGACAGTAGTTGTGCATGGATAAATGTTCATTTAGTTTTAAATTTATCCGATAACAAACTTTTTTTTTTACTTTTGCTTTTATACCGTATGTCAAAATACAAAAAAGCTTAAGTAACAATAAACTTTAGAACTTAAAAAGTACATTCTAAATGAGAAAAGAAAATAATACCAAAAAGAAAACCTTATTTAATTATGTAACTAAAATCCTATTTATTACAACTTGAACTTTTATGTCATTTTCAATTGCAGAAGAGTCCCTTGCTTTTACAACTAAGTTTAATTGTGGAACTCTTCCTTTCGCAGTGACAGCTTATATAGCCTTGCCCTCCACTTCTCGAATTAGCTACACCTGCTTCTCTCAGCGACATTTCTTGAGAAGAAATCTCATCTATAGAAAGTAACTTATCTTAACAAATTACGAACTGATTATGGGTATAAAGCTGCTTTGAAGGTGTCATTTTTATTTGCTAGTTTAAGAACGTCTGAGTCTTCTATTCCAACAACTGGCAACACATTTCAGCCATCTGTACGACCACGATCGACATCGGGGACTTCTGTTCGTACAATATCACCAATCTGAGCAGAAGGAAATTTCTTTTTTTTTTTTTTTTTTTTTTTTTTAAGTTCGTAAAATTTATGTTGCTTGCAAGTAGAAGATTCTCTTTTTCAGTTGATCTTTTTATAGAAATAAACTTGTGTTGTTCAGTCAGAGCTTGATATGAAGACGTAGTGGGTTGCAGGTCTTCTTCAGTATTTTCCTTTGGAATATGGTTTTCGGTGTGGCCACTGCACAAATTTTCTTCCAAAATATTAACAGTTTCTTCAAGCTTTCCTTTGGGTTCAAAAGTATTAGCAATTTCTTCGAGTTGTTCTTCGGTTTCAATATTTGTGATTTGTTCACCAGGCAAAAAAAAATTATGCTATGCCTCTTCTTGATTTAATGCCAAACATAGCTTCATAAGGACTTTGGTGTATTCCTTCACGACATGTAGTGTTCTTGGCAAATTGAACAAAGGGCAAACCATCGGACTATTTATTTGTATCGTAATCATTCATCCATGCAGTTAACATATTCTGTATATCCTGATTAGCCCTTTCAACTGAGGCTTTTGTTTGACTATGGCGAGGCTCTCCATGAACTATCTTAACATCATTCCACAAAGCGCATAGTTTGGATATGACTTGATTACTAAATTCCCTACTGTTATGTGAATGCAATATAGCTGGAGCACTAAATGTTAAAAATATTTGAAGAAGATGATACGTTACTTCTTCAGCTGTCTTAGTTTTCAATGGCCGTAGCTGGACAAACTTAGTTAAATGATCCTGATACACCATTATGAACTTATATTCGCCATCCCTGTGTGACTGCATGTCTATCAGATCAACTTTACATCTTGAGTTTAACTCAAAAACTGACCATTTTTTTCACAACAATACTTTTCTTAGGTGCACTCTGCTTTATTTGGCATTGTGTACATAAAATTTAGTACAACATTACAATTTCATATGTAATATTTTTGTATTTACCTTGCAAATTTTTAAGCATACATGTTCTTCCTCTGTGTGCTATTCTAGTGATAGTTTCAAATAGTATGCTGAACAATTCATCATTACTAACATAATATTGGATATTCGTTTCTCCTGGTTTTAAGGGTACAATTAATTTTTCTTCATCATTAGTTTTTAAAAACATCAAAACATTTTAATCATCTGTAATCTAAAGGTGTGCTGCACTTAGTTTTTGCAGAAATCACTTCAGAAAGTACTTTAGAGTACTTTTCTTGTGAAAAATAAAAACAATGGTCTTCTCATTTGCTCGCAATTAATGCATTTAACGTTTCAAAGAAAAGTTCAGGATTCACTGCAGTATTCATTCAATATAAATTAGGGTATTGGATAAACAAAAATTTAAGAAAATGTTGCGCATACCATCAAACCTAGCATAAAACTGACACTGTTCCAGAGTGTAACAAATACAGGCCACATAACTTCAAACGCAAGTGAACAAAGGATTTGGCGACAGACTGTCGCCCCTCTGTTGACCTCAACTTGTCTTTTCGACCTCTACCAGAGTATTTGTCAACTGGTGATGGTCCGAATGTTCAGGAACATAATGAAATATTCAGTCTTTCATTGATGTATTTGATATGTGTTGACATTCTCCAATTTCGGTGTTTCACAATAACATATATATATACACAGGTGTGCAAAACTTAAGCAACAGATGTTCTTTTTGCCATAACTACACGAGAAATCATCTGAGAGACATGAAATTCAGAATTAAGAGACAGCATTTTGTATTTAAATGATGATGAAAGCATAATGCCCTCCCCTTACTGCAATCCATCTCTCCATACCCAGCACCAGATTTTTCAACAGATCTTGAGATAAGAGTGCCCATTCCTCAATCAGCATCTGTTTCAGTTCTTGGGTGTTCCCTGGAGCATGTAATTGTGATGTAAGTCATCTCCCCAAAGCATCCCACATACGTTCTATGGGAAAAATCAGGGGAGTATGCTGGCCAATCCATTCAAGTGATATCTTCATTTTCCAGTAGCTTCTGAACAGCAGGAGTCCGGTGTGGCCGTACATTGTCTGCCAGTTCAGTACGTGGAGCTCTGTCTGCCAGTTCAGCATAATTCATCCCCGGAGAACTTCATGACTACCGTAATGGTCTCTTTCTGTGATGTTATTGGGATGAAATCGTGTCCCGACCATTCTACAAATCAACTGACTTTGAGAATCTTTTATGGCACTAAAATGACACTCATCCGTAAAGAGGACATGACTCCATTGATGAGATGTCTGGTTTTTGTGCTCCTTGCACCACTCTAAATGGTGGCAGCAATGGCCAACTTTCAAAGGGATGCAGCATTCAGGATGGTGGGCGAATAGGCCACCTTTGTGTAGTCGTCTGGACACTGTGAACCTTGACACTTGTCCCCTGTTGCTGTACACAGTTGCTGAGCTATGACACTTGCTGACTGGTTTCGGGCTCTTATCGCCTGGAGTACGATATCCACTGCAGTTGTTTTCTTGGCGTGGCTATCACCAACCTTTCTTACAACTGTACCTATGGTTTGGAAGCCTTTCCAAGCGTGCAAAACAACACTTTTGTTGATTTGGAACTCTTCAGCTACACTGATCACACTACGCCCCTCCTCCAGCTTCCTGACCACTTTTCCATGTGTGAAGTCATCCAGATAATTTCTTCCTAGCGATATTTTACAAAAGAACTCATTTGTACTTGCAGCGAATGTCTTTAATTGCGTCCTTTTACTGTAACTTTTGACTTTTATTGTAATCCATGAGTTGAGCAAGCCAACAGCACACATTTTGCTTACGCTCACATTGCCTGTGAGGTTTTGTTCCTGACATTTGCATGTGCATGACCTTTCTACTGAATTGCATATTCATTGTACTGATCGCAAGAACCCCTTTTCTTCAATTTCATGGCTGTCTGGTTAAATTTTACATTGTTGCTTAAGTTTTGCACACTAGTGTGTATATATAAATATGTGTGCAATAAATGCCAAATTATGTAAAAAACTGTACTTTCACTTTTGACTTCTGTTTGCTGAATTTGACGAACCATGTGATATCGTAATAGACTTTTCAATTTAAATGTAAAAAAAAATGTTGATAATTTTTTATTTACAAAGAAGTCGGGAAGATGCTGTATCATTTTTCCAGGAAAAAGATATATTACAGTCAAATATGCCTAAATGGCCGTGAAATGAAACTATATGTAAATGAAAGTATGTAGAGGTACAATGTGAAAAGTTGTTAACAAAAAAAAGAGCATTCAATCTGATAATTGGTGTCGGGGTTCCAGAATACCATTCCTAACAGCATTGTGTTTCATCAGCTGTTGGGCAAGGGAAGTAACATTCCTTAAGTGGTACAATAAGCAGCTCAACATCTGTCAAAATATCTCGATTGACTGGAAGACTTTTATGAGAGAGGTTTGTTCTCTAGATTTATTTGACAAGGATGAATAGGTGGCCCTGGAAAAATAGTTGAAATTGACAAGCGTTTGATTATGCAGTGAAAAAAACAGTATTGACCGGATACTTCCTCAATAGTGGATATTTGGATGTTTAATACTGTGGAAGTACCAAGTACTTTTGTGTTAAGGTTGCAAATTGGGAAGCAAACACATTGATATCAATGATTGTAGACCATGAAATGGAAAGATCAACAATATATTCAGATTGAATTATTAAAAAAAATATGTGTATGTACTAGTAAGTAATTTGAATTTAATTTTACTAAATAATTTGTAAGTTATTTATATTTTTTAAAAACTATATCATTTTGATATTATTTTTATTATATTTAATTGATAATTTTTATGAACATTTAGAATGTTTAATCATTACTGTAATTAATAAAAGAAGTTTCTAACATCATATATTAAGTACTTGGCTGTAGGTAATAGACTTTAGTTGAATCTTTTGTAAAGTTTGAATCATTTTATTAGAACGCACATGCAAGATTTACAAGAAGTGACTCAAGATGTTCATTATGAAAACTATCGTTCTGAAAGACTTGCTGGAAAGAGCACTGCAAGAAAACCATCGTAAGCACTAGTTATCCTTTATCTTAATGTGTCAGATTTATTTCAAAGGATACTCTTACTTTTTTCTCTATTGATGCAAAGGTTTTTTTTTATTTGACCTCTTGATTCAGGGTGCTTTTGGAGCACAATTGCAATTCAAATCATGATGATATAATTAACTAAATTTCTTTTAAGATCAGTAAAGTGTTGCATAAAAAAATTATGATTTAGGTTTGAGGAAATAAATGAAATAGTTAATATCTTTGAAATTTCTCCTCGCTGGAATCTTAGTATATCTACTGTAGTGATGAAATTGAGTCTTTATATTTTTGTTTTCATGTATAATATGTGATTTCACAAAATATTTTAAAGAACTGATGTTAATTTTTATTACTAAAAAATTATCACTTTTATTTCTTTTTGGAAACAAAAAAAATTTTTGGAATGGTAAACATAAACAAGCATTTTATCTATTCAATTGTATCATTTTCATTTGTAATAATTATCATTAAATTAATTTATTATATAAAATAATGAAAAATAATTAAATGCTAAATAAAAATGTATTTACATACAATCGCAATCACTTTAGTGGAAGTTGCCAAATATTTAGAGTGTACCAAACTCTGGCAACCATATGCATATAACAATTCTTCAATTTTAACAGGCAACATTATCATATTCATATGTCCCTCCGCTGTGTTCTGAATGTTTTTTACAAATTCATCAAGATTTTTTTTTTTTTTTTTTGTGTCTCAAACTCAATTTTAAAAAGTGCATTTGTGTAGTTTGCCTGCACTGGATGAAACTGCAGTAAAATTTTTGCAGGAATGCAGTATTTGGGCATTAATTTGCTGAAAGAGAACAGTTTTTTTTTTAATGTATTGTTCTCAAAACAAAAGAAATGAAAACCTGCTTATATATGTAGGTTAATTGGTTTTTCAGAATGAATATATGCTTAAAATGTAAAATATGAATAACGAATAATTTTATGCAATTGTGAGTCATCGGTCTTTTCCTTTTGTAAGAAATTGACAAAATAGTTGCAGTAATTTGTAAATATTGATAAAAATGCATCAGTGAGCATTAGGTAAAAATGCATCGGCCACAGATTCAGCATGGGGAATTTTAAAATTTTCGTCTATGCTTGCGTTGCACAGCAGGGAATTAAAAATATAGTTCATTATTCATTTAAAGATGTCATTATTTTTATCCCTCTCTTAATAAATTTCTGGAATAAGTTTATTCCAGAAGTGAATTGTCTACACGTAAATTTCTGTGAACTTCTGTTTTATGTATTATGTTTTATTACCCAAATTTTTCATAAAATTTGCACTTAAAATGTTTATTTATTTATTTATTTATTTCTTAATTTCATTGGCTTAATCAAATACTTTTCTTCCATATATCATATTTATCATCTCTTCATATATTTCAAAAAGTGATCAGTAAAATTATAATGGTTCGTCATTTACATAAAAAATCATCCATAAAAATTATAAATTTTCGTCATTTTCTACTCCTGCTGCTAAAAAAGGAAGGTGTTCCATTCAAGCTGTTGAATTTTGCCATGTAAATTTATGCAACTTATGCTGAATCTTTTTCTTTCAGTACCTCCAGCGTTTTTGCTCTGGCATGTTATTTTAGTTAATATAGTTTTATTTTTTTATATTTTTATGTTCTTTTAATCATTTGTTTATTTTTCTTATGCAGAGTTCCTGAAATCTCAGACAAAGATCGCATACTCCAAGAGAAAGAAGCTGAACTCCGACGCATGCAAGAAATGCTTCAACAAATGCAGCAAAAAATAAAAGAAGAGGAGCGACGTAATGCAACACCGTCACCTACAAACCAATCTCTAAAATTAAAAGATGAAGAATAGCATTGCTGTCATTCTGCAAGCTTAACTCCTCAGTGGTTTTTATGTATTTCTTTGTGCCTGTGTTTAGGCAGGAAGCTTATGTTCGTTTTATATTGTTGTTTATCCAAGCCAAAAAAAGACTTTAAAAATGCTATTTGTTTTTATTTAAATGAATTTGCACCTAGTCCTGTTCTGCTTCTCCATACTGTTTTTAGTTTGTTCCAGTGTAGTTTTTTAGCACTACATTTCAAGATTTAATAGTATAACTTGTTTTTACATTCATGTTTGTCTAATTTCCCTAAGTTTTTAAAACAATTATTAAAAAAAAAAAGCTTTTATTTTAATGAAAGAAAAAAAAATTTTTTTAAATGTATGTATTTATTTACCCTGTTATTTTGCAGGGATATGTGTGTATATTTGTTCTTGTCTTCTATATTAGCAGTGCATTTAAGTACTTTATGAAACACGCATATTTTGTTTTTTTCTTATGCGATCTAAAAGTATGTATGATCAAAACATAAGAAATTTCCTTTAGTGCAAAACAATGAAATATTTTAGAATTAATTTTATAGTTTTGATGTTGATTACTGTACTTGTAAAGAAAGAGCATTGGAAACTTGTAGTTTAATGAGCATATCGTAAATACATCTTGCATTTAGGAGGAGTTTATATATCAGCATTTTATAATTACTTAAAATCTATTTTGTGATATATTGACCAATACTTCTGTTTATAGAAAGATGCAATTATTTTTAGTGTATAATTAATAGATTAAAGTAAAACGAGTAACATGAGTGCATTTCATATGTATCAGTTTTTATCTTACTAGATCTAAATTTAAGTCATAAATTTAGTTAGCATTGACATTTGTTTGACTTCATTTGTGTTCCATTTCTCGATTCAGAGGCCTTAGCATTGCTTGTTCCATGTATAAATGCGGAACTAGATAGTTTGAAAGTAAATTGAAATGATGTTTGGTGTGCCTTATCATGAATATATATTACTTTGTTTTCCCCGTACAGCTCAAATATTTAGTATGATAAATTCTTAAAAATGTATTAACTTTTATTTAGTTAGATTTCTTTTTTGTCCTTTATTTTACTGTTATAGGTTGCAGTGCATTGCATAACAATGTTGCTTTAATTTAAAGCACAGTAGAAAATAATTTTGTAAATTTTAGTTTTTTTTAAGTTTTTGCATTAATTATAGTTTGTTGGATTTTCAGTAATTTTCCCACTTATTTGCATTAGTGCACTTACGGTGTATATAAATATATATTTTCATATTACGTTATGCTATAATTCTGTAAATAAAGAAAACTTGAGTGCAAGAAATAATCGAAAGTCAATTAAAGTTCCTTCAAAATAAAATTGTGTTCCTAAGATCTGTAGTTGTTTTTGTAGTGCACATTCTTATTGTACGTCTTAAATTAGTATATAGTATTAACAGCAATAGCTGATTTTTTCTAATTGAAAGGAAGTATAGTAATTTAAAAAACTTTCATATACTTTATAAATACCTTACAACTCATTGCCAATTATATAGGTATGGGTATTTTTAGATAGTAGAAACTGTTTAAGCATCAATAAATATAGTTGTTCAGTGAATCTTGTTTGCATTTAGTCATATATTGAGGTCCAAGTTTAGAATAGGGATCCATATTCTTTTTTTGTAATTCAAATATTTGTTTTGAATTTCAAAAGAATCTTACCATTTTTATTATCTTTGTCATTCTTTGTGCTGTAAAAACGTTTTTTTTAAAGCTGTAATCTGTATTCGTTATAAACTTTGTTTTTCAGTTTCAGTAGTTTTATTTAATGAGACTTTTACTTCATTTTGCTTTTTGTATTTATACATTTATTCATAAAAGGTAACAAAGTATCCTCTAAAACTGTTTTAGTTTTGCAGATTTAATCTCATATATTCTGATTTTATATAAACTACTTTTAAGAAAATGTTTTTCTTAAATACTTTTATTTCTTTCTGAATTTTTAAAATTTATTTATAGTATTTTCAGAGAAATATTTTCAACATATCTATTTAATTTTGAAGTTTTAATATATAGAATGTGCCTTTCATGATTCAACTGGTACCATAAAAATCTTTAATGAAATATTGAACTTTTATCTAGTTATAATCATTCAGAATTCATAATAGTTAATTTTGTCTATGTAACTTGAATTTTATATTGATCATCTTGTATATGAAATGCTTTATTTTTACCATTTTTGTACTTAAGGGTGCCTTAATTAGTTTTGTATGTATGTAATAAAACTATATGGTTAACTAGTTTCTTTTTTGTTAGTTAATTTCAATTTATTTACATTTTATTTCTTCATACACTGTCTAATTTTCGTATTTTAAGAAGCACATACATGAATGAAACTTTACAAAAAGTTTCTTTCCAGAGAACACTTTTATATAATTTAATTTTTTAAACTTTCTTATGATAAATTTTCAAATGAGTTTTGGTATAATATCTAATGTCAGTATGCTTTTTCTGACATTAGTCATGCAATATTTAACACTGAATTTTGGATTGTATAGTTTAATTTTCAGACTTCTGCTTTTACTTTTATCCTAATTTATATTCTTATTTCAAGTAAACAGAACAACAGTGATTTCTAATGTTGTTTAGCACTTCCAAGAGTGAAAATTTAAGTGGCTATCAAAATCATATGAGAATAAGAATAGCTAACTGTTAATCCATTTTAAACCTGAATTGTACAAGATAAATGTGTAAAAATACTTTCTCGATTTTCTACATAGTTTCTGTAAATTTCAAAGCACTCTCCCTGATGATCTGTAAAGTGTCAGACTCCTACAAATAAAAAAACATTGTCTGCTTTAAAACTATCATCATGATTGTAATGTGGGACCATATAAAAGTTACTTCAGTTTTTTAAACAAAAAGAAACCATTTGGTATGAATATGATGAATGGGAAAGATATGAAATCCACATTGTTGAATAGCATGCTACTCTCTCAATATATCCTGCACATCACATTACTCTTCTTTACACATATTCACGTAGTTCGGCAACACGTTTAGAAGCATCCTGTCTTGTATTTTTTTTTTTTTTTTTTTTTTTTTTTTTTTTTTTAATATACCTTAGAATAACACGTTTCATTCCATATGATGACTTAGTTGGTCTTTTGTTTTGAATACGATTCTGTTCCTTATTAACGTTTAATAATATAAAAACTCTAGAATTATTTAAATTAAGTAAATCTTCAATTTTTCTAATAGATTTTCCTTTCTTTTGATACAAATCATTAACTAATCTGTGAGTTTCTAACAACGTTTCCTTTCGTGACTGAGCCATTGAGAGAAACATTAAAAATAATGAATAATCTCTAAAAAGAAAATTTGAATTAAAAACAATTTTTTAGATTGTTGGCTAGTTTCTTTAACCAAATCAATTCGATAAAAGTTCGTTTTTTCATTTATTGCAGACGATTTTAATTAGATATTATGAAAATGTTGAATTATTTTAGTAATATGTTTTTTTACAAAAAAAAAAAAAAGCTCAGGAGAACTATTAATTTTTGGCATTTTGCGTCGAAAAATTTAAATGTCCGTTTTGCTTTTCAAATTTTTTACCACAAGTTATTATTGTTGTGTGTTATATTTAAAGAAATTAATTAATGAAGAATCTGCATAAAAGTGTATGTTTCTCGCATTGTAATAAAACAACAGTAACTACAGCCATCAAATTTTGAATAACGTAATCCTCCACCGAAATATGGGCATTTGGAATTAGTTTTATTATTGATTTCATATTTTCTAACACATTAACGAATTTTTTATTAACACATTCAACAATTTCAAAGCGAGCAATGGCAACACTGTACAAAAAAAAATTATCTCTAGCGCACGAGACTTTTTTTTTTTTTTCTTTTTTTTAGATACACGACTATATGAAGTGACACTGTCCAAGTAGAGCACTGTAAATTTAAAAACAAAAAGGTCGAAATTTTGGAAGTCAATTCTCTGGCTGGCTCTGTGTTGTAATTTGTTAAATCTTCGATATTAATATCAGGCATGAAAGAAGACGGTGCAAGAAAAACCTAATAAAAATCATGAAAGTTAAGACCAAATTAGACAGGGGAAAGATAATCTCACTTCGGGGTGGAATGGTTAAGGAAAAGAATTTGACTGATATAAAAATGTAAAGTATTTTAATATCATCTTTGACCTGTATGCCAGATATCTCGCACATAGATCAAATGAGCGAAATCATTCGTTACGTTAACACAGGAAATGAAAATGTTGAAATAAAGTAGTAGTCATTTCAACTAACTGGGAAGATAGTCGTTGACATAACTGAAGATATTTTAGAAGTTATTGAACGGTCCACGAAGCTGTTAATCCTGTGTTTAGTTTGTGGGTACCAATACAAATTACAATGTGTAATTTTTCGGCTTATTGTGTGTATGGAATATTGTCTCAGAAATAGTCAACGCCGCTCAAAAGTATATTTACAGATTTTTGGAATAAGCTTCAAGAAGTCTTATCAAGATCAGAAAGCAAAACGTCTTTTGAAAGACAAAAGAAATTATCTTGCTGAAGAAACACTGCAATCTACAAAAGACACGTGTGAAGAGATGGGCATTTCGGTAGTAAAAGGAAGAACTGTCAAGAAGAAAGCAGCAGACGAGCCGCTGACTGAGTGAAGAATTAAAAAGATCAATGTTAGGGTGCGTTTGGCGGGTTTCTACAAGAAATCGATACTAGTTGCAAAGGCATGGAATGTATAGCAGATCGTCTGCAGTCTTAGAGCCTAGAAATCTGAACTCGGAAACCGAATTTTCGAGGTTTGAACAATGTTTGGTTAAAAATTACGATGATCTTTGTGCAGATGGTATCCTTACAGAAATTCCATGTTTAAGATTTCTAAAAGACGCAAAAGAAGAATCTCATATTTGATTTCCTTAACATTATTATAGTTTGTGGTTGAATATTAATTTTTCGACTCTTGTCTCCAATCTCACTTTAGCATTAAGATTTTTGTTAACTTTATGTGTTTTTGATGCATCATATAGGAGGAGTCTTTTGAAACTCAACCTAATTAAGAATTATTTGAGATTCACTGTGAATCAAGCAAAACTCTCTAGCTCAGCCATTTTATAAACTGAAAATAGTGTAGCTTAAAGGTACCGATTTTGATGACGCAATTTCAAAGTGTGCAGAACAAAAAGTTAGAACGAAAAAATTCTGAATATCATGTTAAAAATACAGTTAGCTGAATTACAGCTTAGAGAACAGAGCTTGTAAAAAACTGAATTTTCATTAAATTCTATTGTAATAATAAAGTTATGCACTAGATACTATCACGATGAAAAAAAGATTTCTTACATTGCGTATTAAACTGGCTTTATTGTTAAAAGGCATTTTACTTGTTTTTTTCATTCATAAACAAATTATTTACAAAATAATTAACTATCTGCCTTTACTTAAACAACTGTATAAAAAAATTGTTTCCTCATTAAATTTCATTTAATATTTTGGTGGACATGAAGGCAACCAGGTAAAACTCCACACCAGGTGCCATCAGACTTTTGCTACGCCCGTGCGCTGCAGTGGTGGAGTGAACTTAAGATGGATGACGTGAGTGCAACATTCTAATATAAAATACCTTGAATAGGGATCCCGTGGCGCGGATTTTTTTTTTTTCCCCCAAATCTTATGCAGGCAGTGACCTTCTTCCTGTTTTGAAGTGCGCAAAATTTCATCAAGATCGGGGAAACTGTAGATTTGTATGAATGATACATCCCCCCCCCAAAAAAAACGAATACTCTATCTTTATATATTGTGCAGGTGATTTTAATGAATCCAGCTAATTTCATAAGTCCAGTTAGTAATAAATAACAATTGAAATGAGTATGTATTTGTTGCGTTGAAATTGCTTAGTTGTTAATTAATAACAGTAAATTTGAAAAAATGTATCTCAGCCTATAAGGTATTTCTCCCGCTTTCTTAGCATGCCTTCGTGGTGTAGTTGTCAGCACGGTCGACGCGTATTCGAGAAGTCCGTAGGTCGAATCCTGGCGAAGGCATTGCTCATTTTTCATCTCTCCTGCTTCCAAAGAAAACCTAATATCTCTACAGTGGCGCCCGAACTAAAAGGTGGTGAATGATGATTCTTCACCACCAGGATTTGGCGGTTGGGTCCCACCGCCACCAGTCGCCCTTTAAAAGGGAGTGTATATAAGGTATTTCTCCCGCCTTCTTAGCATGCCTTCGGGGTGTAGTGGTCAGCACGCTCGACGCATATTCGAAAGGTCCGTGGTTTGAGTCCCGGCGAGGGCACTGCTTATTTTATTCTCTCCTGAATCCAAAGAAAACAAAATGTCTCTACATCTATTTATTGAGCAACACACTGTCGCATGGAAGGTAAAAGTACTTTATTTCGGGCAGTGGAGCATGTTTCGTTTGAATTGCTGAGTTTGTTAAATTCGAAAGACAAATATATTGGATTTTGCCGAGAGGCAATACACACATTTTTTTATATGGTCGAATCTTCTGATTAAATTTGAAACATCTTACTCATTGCAGAGTGATAGCAGTACGCTTTAATGATTATAAAATATACCTACCGCATTATAGTATAGATTTCAGAGTTAATAATAATCACTTTAAGTAGGAAACCTAAAGCTGATTCTTTCAGCGTGTTTGTCCTAGTTTTTCGAGGAGTGCAAACGTGTCTTTGGAAATGTCCTGAGTTATCTTCACAAAAAGTACAAATTGGCTTCTCTTTCGAATTTAGTGTACAATGTTTGCTTCTATGATTTTCTCCGCATTTACAACAATATTAGTTTTTGTAGTATGCATGTTTTGTATGCTGACGTCTGTAGCACTGAATTGATCTTTTCTTGGATTGGTATTTTCTATGCTTGCGCGGAAACTGAACATGGATGGTGGATTTAGTGGAAGGATTAATTGGAAGTTGGATTTGCATGTAGTATTTTGAGGAAATAGATAAGGAGCTTTACACCTTTTTCATGAACTGCTCAACTTTAGTAACTTGGTTAGTTAGTTTTCTCTTTCAAGATCATTGTAAACGATCTCTTCGCTAATTGAATTTGGAGGAATTTTCAAAACTGCTCTGCCGTTTCTATCGCTATTTATCAGATAGATGGGGACAAACGTATTCTTATTTTGCATTATATATGTGACATTTCTGAAATCTATTGTATTTTTAAAATACACAAAAAGTGAAAGAGCTATCATAAATCTTTATGCTGGTCTTCACAAATTTCGCGTATGTGAAGTTTGTGAATTATTATTCCATCAGCTTTCAGCCAGTATTATTCCATCAGTTTTCAGGGGGAAAATGATCGGATGAATTTTTTCTCTTTCAGCATTCTTATTTTCAGTATTACTTGAGCAGGATTAACATTTTCTTCAGAGTTTAGAGAGTTAAATTGGTTTGATTAAGGATTTTCCATTTTTAGGATTCTGAATTTTTGCAAATCTTAGTAGGTGTTACCAGTCTGATTCTTTGGTATTTGTCATAGGGGATCCTTTAATAAATTCTGCTTGAGCAGAAGGAGATCTTTGTATTTCTTTTAGAATTTGATTTCTGAGCGTTAAGAGTTTCGCTATTGCTTTTAAATGAATTTACATTTATTTGCCCACAGCGTAATTGATCTGATAAAATTTCCATATTTCGTTCAACTTCGTCATGTTTTCCTAATTCTGTTAGAGTAGTAGAGTATCTTTATAGTATCCTTGCAGGTAGGGGGGTCTGTGGATCTATTTTTCTCTATTTTATTTGCATGGATTTATGTTGAAAAGCCTGTTGGTAATACTTCTTTTACAAAAATAAAATGCTGGTTGTGCATTTGATTGCTGAACGCACGAGCAAGCTTACAAAACTGATTTTAAAAAACATATATCTTGAGCTGAGGAACGGATGCTTTTGAAGAGGTTTATTATATTGAATAGCTTGGCTGTACAAATAGTAATATTGATAATTTTCTTTAAAAATTTTTATTCAATACGCATCGCGCTCCCCCACTTGTGCTGATAGTTGTGCGCAGACGCAGTTACTTCCGTAACTAAGTATGGCTGCTTAGTAGACAGTGGTGTGATGGCATTTAAATTAGGCGGAATAAAATTTTGAGTCGTGTGTGCGTTTGTCGAATTCCAAAGAAGTTATGATATATTTTTGTCTTTCTTTATACAGTGATCATGGCTGCAGTTGCTACAAGTAACGGTGATACCGACGAAAAAGCTCTCTGGCCCGAGTTTTGTGAGAAAAATGCTCGAGTCGCTGCCGTAGATTTCGCCCAAAGTTATCGTTTGTTTATAAATGATCATCCTAATCTTGGAAAGATTGTAAGTAACCAGGAAATCAGCAAAAAATTTATTGACTTCTTCATCGAATATTTTGATTTAGAAGTTAAAAAGAAAGTTGGTGAAAACTCGGTATCTTCTAATGGTCATAGTGCTCAAGACGTAGCAAGTGCTGGTGAAGCTCCTAGAACTAGACCTAAAACGCAAGAAAATTCTCAGGAGAATATTCGTGGATTAGTGACTAATCATGAAGACTATAGTGATCTATCAGATCCTGAAGGAGAATCTCCAAAAACTCATCACAGAGCTTTTTTTAGGCGTTTATCTTTTAAAGGTTTGAAACGCGGTAAAGGACTTTTTCATAAACAACATTCTGATGAAGTTGAACTTTCGCACCACCACGATAGACGTACACGGTGTGATAAACACGAGAAAACAAAGCTGACGAAAATAATAGTTGAATGTGTTCGGGAAGGCATTGTAAGTTATTTAACTGGTGATTATTTGGATGGGAGACAGAAGTGGGAAAAATGCAGACTTGTATTAGTTAAAACTACTGGAGGTTACATGTTAGAATTCTATTCCCCGCCAAAGGTAAGTCTAAAGTGTATGCGTATAGACATAGTTATCTAATTATATATGATTCGATGATGATTGCAAATAAGTTTTTTTCTTCTATGAGGTATGAATGAAACAGTACAAGTATTGACATCAAAATAGTAGTTAAAGTAAAAGCATTAATTCTATTGCATACCTTAGTCTTAAAGAGGCAGTAAAGAAATGTTCCTTAAGAAGAAATTATTGATCTGTGGATACTTCAAATGTCTTCATATGTTTATAAAATTTAAATTTCCTTAATAAGGCCATTTATGTATTTATGCTTTGAATAAAATCTAGTAAGAAATATTATTAATAAATAGTTATTGTTATGTGGAAGTATGTAAATGCATTGGGTAGTTTTTTTATTTTATAATTTAATTATAAATTATTTATTGATGTGTGACCATAGGATTAATTAAATTGCATTTTTTTAAAAATATATGTATGGAAACCATCATTCAGTGTAGCATTTCTACCTTTTTCCCATTTGCTATGGTTGGTTCTTCCATTCAAATTTTTGTATATAATATATCCAGTAATTATATGGAAGAGAAACATTCAAATATCATAAAAATTGTGCAACTATCATATGTTTACTGCTTTAAAGAAGAGGCTCCCTCTGTCTGTCTCTCTTGAAAATAACTTTTTCTATGAACAATATTTAAGTGGAAACCTGGAAATAAAGGGGGGAAAAGCAATCATTCGATTGATTAATAAGTATTTAATAAATTAGACCCAAAAAAAAAAAAAAAAAAAAAAAAAAAAAGAAATTTTGTCATAAGTTTTGAGTGTGATCCAGTCCCTCTTCTTCAGAAGCAAACAATTTTCTGATTAACCTCAAAATTTATAGACTTCATTTAAAACCTACACCACTAAAACTTAAACACTAAGGTTGGGTACTTTTTTGCTGTTGAAAGACCAGATTCAGAAGTGTATGTATGTGTACATATGTACATGCACACATACATAACATGCACATACATACATTTTGAATCCAGTCCGGATAACAGAAAGGTAACATAAAGTTGCTTTTTTGCCTAATTTAAAATGGTACTTATGTATTATTACGTCGACCTTGAAAGTTGGCAGAGATCCTGCCATCATTGCACCAATTGTTCCTGTAGAATTCAGAAAGAACTGAAATCTCTTTATTTAACTACTTGTATTTGACACTCTGCATTTTGATGCTTTGTAAAAAGGCTTTCTTTGGTTTTTACATTCTTTTATCAGCCATATTCAGTTGACCATATCATGTCCATTAAGTGCACTCTTTTGTTTATGGTAGGATCCAATAACTTTGAAAATAATCCACTCTTTGCTGTTCTGTAGGAGGGAGGTGTCAAATTTCAGTAATTTTTTGTTATGCACTTATCACACATTTTAACAGTGCTATATTAATATATGTGTGCATGTTTAATTATTCTTTTTCACATACTGCGTGTTTAATTATTCTTTTTCACATACACACAAGTACATGATCCTCAGACGACGCTATCATTAGCTGTTGGCATGTGTTTGGCTTCTCTTTGTCAGGGGCCAAAAAGCATGGCAGGTATATAACAGAAAAGTACCCAAAATTTAATCTCCCCAACCAAATCCAGCAAAATATACAACAGGTATTTTATATCCTAGTTTATGGAAAGAAAATGTCACTTATCAAGAATCGGTTGAAATAACTGAAACAAAAGTGCGGATGTTATGAGTATTGTTACATCATGCTTATCATTAACTGTCAATAAATTGCTTGGTAACAATTTCATGATCAAAGAGATAATATGTAAGTATAGTTCGATCGTCTTAGGCGCAATCTTGGTTGGCATTCTGCCAAAACACATAGATTTGCCCAAAAGGGGCGGCATTACTTGCTGCCACGTGAAAGGTCTCCTCTTCTCCGGAAAGAGCTATACTGGAGGGAAAGAAAGTCCCCATCCTCCCACACAATTTTGAGAATAATTCGGTCCGAATGGCACATGCGTGTTTTTGCTCATGGTCGCGGATGAGGCAGTCGAACTATACCTTTAGAATTTTAAATAATAAATCCTTTTGAAAATTTTATTTTATTAGAATCTTCAGGTGAAACTCTTATCATGCTTCATGTGTCATTCTTTTACTTGTCTGTTAGTTAGTTTATTTTATATTCAGTAGATTATCAAAAGTCAACAGAGGTAAATATAAGGTGTACAGGAAAGAACTGATGAGAAGGAACAACTCATATATATGAAATAATTATGCTTGTTATATTAAAGTGTACATTGCTTTAGAGGACTAAAATAATTTAGTATTTTTCCAATTTTACAGGTCCCAATTTTTTAAATGCTGCAATAATAACAAAAAACACCAATGCTGGTACTAATGTAACCTGCTTAAATTTTTGTAAAGTGCATATATTGTTTGTTTAATCTCTGTGGGAATCAACTTTTAACTGCATTCAGAAAAAGATAAGAACTTTTCACACCTTACCATAGCCGAGATAAGCGTCACCATTCCATAGAAATATGTGTTAATACAAGGATGAAGATGATATGCCTGGTTTTAACGTGATTAGATTAGAAAATATATTATGTGCACAAATAATAAGCATCACTGTAAGACATTGGATACAATCAAAGAACCGCAAGCGGAATCCCACTGAGGTAGCTAGTATGCTAGTTCGAAAGTCAACCAGTGTACTACGACATGAGCGAGGTTGCTTCGATGTTTCACCAATGGCAGCTAGAGAGGGACTGCTTTGTCCAGTCATAAATTCACTCCTACCAGATGAGAGGGAAAGCTGGTAGCACCAAAAAATTTTAAGATACTTATTGCAGTTTCGTAAAATGATTACTGCCATGTGCATTTTTGTTTATTGTGCAATGTAATTTCAATATATCTTGTTATATTTCCCATTATTTATGAATCTTGCAGTTGAATTGTTGTTGATTAATGTTTACACTAACAATGATCACTTAATTAGTTTATTTGTCACGAGAAAAGCTCTGAGTAGGCAACATGTTAATCTGTTTTCTTTTTTCAAAGTTATACTAACAATTTTCAGTTTACTGTTGACTGAGGAAAGCAAGAAGTATGAGTAGACTGCATTTTAAGGTATTTCCTCCTCTTTTTAATTTTTAACAATTTTTGATTTACTGATAACTGAAAAAGATGCTACATCATTCTTCCAAGAAAGAAACAGTTTGCTTCATTTCAGATGAAATGAATGATAATGTAGGAGCCATGATAATGGGGGGGGGGCAGTAAAATTTGTATATACTTCTTTGTAAATGAGTATTACTTATAGCTTGGACTATGTCTCTCATTCCACATGTTCAAAAGCATCACTAGTGTGGTCTAGTGAATTTGGACATGAAAATCCAACCAAGTAAAGATTACTTCTTGCCAGTCTTTCTGGTGAACAAAATGTTTTGAGTTCTTTCCAGCAATCAACATAAATACGTTGATTTGAGATAGAATTGTTCTTTTCAATCTTTTTTTTTTAGACACCCTGTTATTTCGCTCATTCGAAAAGAGTCAATTTTATTTCCATTATTATTTCTGTCATAAATTGATGTAATTGTTATGATGTTTAGCATTACCACTTGTGTGCGAGTTCTCAGTGTATCTGTGTAATTAATATTTAATTGTTAAAAATTTATTATGTAAGAGAGTTTTTATGGTGCTAATTTTCTTGTCCCCAATAAAGTCTGCTTGGCGAGATTTGCGCCGACGAAACGGAAAAGTACCATTATTCCATTAAATTTTATTCATTACTATTATTTTGCTAATGAAAATAGATTATCAAAAATCAAATTCTAACCTGCAGATTTACAAAGCTAGTTCATATTTATTATAATTTGGAAAGTTTTATTCTCATTTTTTAATTTCTGATAAGAAAATATGTGAATATAAATGAAGTGTGAAAACTATGTCGTAAAATTCACAAATTATTGCCGAGATTGATCAGAAATAGTAAATGATATACAGTCAAAAGTTGTTAATTCAGACACCCATAATCCGGAATGATCTATAATCCGGACCCCAAAGCTACAAACTTTCTGCGCATGCGTCGCGTTGATGCATGCGCGTAAGACCTTTACGGCTGCGAATATGCGTGTGCGCATGCACAAAATACGTTTATGAATGCGCATTTAATGTATAACGGATGGTATAAGCTAAACTAAAATTATCTAATTCAGTTAATGATGCAGATTGCGTTGTTCCTTAATCTTCGAATTGGATTCGGCTTATTATTTTTTGCAGACTGTTAGAGCAATTTTATAAAAGTAAGGTTTAATCTTTGAATTATGGTAACTTGGTGATTTTTTGGCGAAAATTTGGCGACCAACCCTGCTACAGCAACCATCTAGTTTTGTTTTGGACGCCATTTTGTTTTCACGAAGTAAAGGCATTTTTTTTTTTACTCAACATTTTCCCCAACAATCTGCTAGCCGAATTATGCTTATACTAGAGCTTTAATGGAACAAAAATGCTTAATCATGATGAAGATTAGGTGCGAAATTGGGAGAAAGTGCAGAATTGCCCACTGCTTGCCGCATTTTTAAGAATTGCACGTACACGGTATCATCCATGTACACGTCGACCTATTTTCACTTAAAAAAACATCCCAGAATTGCACAAAAATGGCATTGCGCACACTCTTGACTTTATCCATGTACACTGTTAAAGTCCTAGCTAATAACTTTTATCGCCTTACCAAAATGTCGCCAAACTACCTGTTACCATATTCCAAAGATTAGCCAAAGTAAGCTTGAACTTTCGATTATGTCAAGTAGAATTTCTGATATATATTTACTAATATGTAAAGGATCTACAAAGCGAAAGTATGTTTCGAAGTCCATTAAACAAAAAGTGGAATTGCTGCAAAAAATGGATAAAGGCATATCCTTTGTTTATCTAAACTTTAACGTTTGTTTATCTTTAACGCCACGCAATGAATTAGGAGTTGATCTGTCAGCACTATCCTTATCTTCAGGGCAGATGTTTTTATTTTGCTTATAATTCCTAACTAAATGTAGTATTGCATCTCGATGTACTCCGTCTTTGATATGATTTAAATCAAATTACTCGTCATTATAATTCGCTTCCGATACCGAAGAAAGTGACAGAGGTTATTGAAAACTAAAAAAATTCGATTGACAAATTAGTCGATATTCTCGACACAGCAATTATAGGACTTGAACAGCGCAACTTTGTAACTGAACAAGAAATTATGTCTGTTTATAGAATTAAAGAGAATGTAATATCACATAAAAAACGAAGCAACTTAAACAACTTACATTGAAAGAAATGTTTAATAAAGTAAACAAATAAATATTAAGCTTTTTTTTTTTTTTTGTAAATTTTGATACCCTTTAGATCATAATTGTTCTTTATTTCATAAATTACGGTTTCATATTTTTAATTTTATAATTTCTGCATGCCATCTTGCCAGATTTAAACTGATGATGTATAATCCGGAATCGCCGAAGTCCCGCCGAGTCCCGATTAACGACTTTTGACTGTATAAACATTGCATACATTTTGCTCTAAATAAATACTGCATTGGATATAGGTTAACTTAAGTTAAAGCAAAGTAAACACCGAAAAAAATGCGGTAAAAGTATAGTTTAGGGTACCCCTTGGTGAAACTTGGCGAGTTTTGACGGTACATGGATACTGATTTCGTGCAATTCTTTGACTCGTTTTTTGGCTTGCCATGCAAAGCCAAAATAACAAGACAAAAAATTGCACAAACTCTGTATCCGTGTACACATTGATTTATTTTCACTTAAAAAAAAAAATCCCCGAATTGCACGAAAATGGCATTGCGCACTCCTTTGACTTTAGCCATGTACACGTCGATCTAGTATTTTCACTTAAAAAAAAATCCCCGAATTGCACAAACTTGCATTGTGCACTCCCTTTACTTTGTCCATGTACACATCGATATATTTTCACTTAAAAAGTCAAAGGAACACCAAATTCTACAATATAGGCAAACAAAAAATACATAATCTCAATAAAATACATTTTAAACCAAACAATAAAATAACATTAAAAAGGAAAAACATGTTATACATTTAAGCACTACCAAAAGTAAATATTCACTTACCATGATTTTCGAGTTCGCTTCGTACACCCAGAGCCACGTAAAAATCAAAATATCAATCATACTCAAATGACTTTTTTCAAACCAGGTACTCTTTCTGATTGAACGCTTTACATAGTGACCATCTGAACCTTTCTAAACCCATTCAAATCCATCTAAACGGTTTTTACCTTCGACTAGACGCATATCCTTCCTACATACAGGACGCTTATATTGGCTACTAAGTAAACCTTCATTTACACACCAGTCAAATAAAGCTCTTTTCCCCTTTCGCTCCAAATCATACAGAAACTTCAAATTAATCTTACTACATTCGGCCATTCTACAGTCTAAAGAATCAAACCAACACACACCACAAAAACGCTTACGAAACATCCCATGATTCAAAATTTCCCACAATCATGCACCCGATTACGTCACATTAGGGTTTCCATAACATTCAACTACTCAGGCTACCATAAATGAAACAGCAACTTGGTGATAAATCAAACAACAATTTCGCCATAATACAAGGGGTACCTTAAAGTCTACTCTACCCAAAATCGCAAATATAGCAACCCATTCTAGACTATGGAACAGCATCCAACAAACATGTAAATTTTACTGCATCCTTGGAGAAGAAAAATTACCACTCTAACAACTTTTCTCATTAGAAAAACGTCAAAGAGGGGGAAAAGTGTTTCACATCACGCCGGTCTGAAGGCTGTATTATGAGAATTTCGCCAGGTTTTAGGAGGTTAAAGAATCTAAATTAATTACTAAATTGGAATAAAAGCAAGGCAATTCCTCTATAATATAATAATCGCAACCTTGTATAAGAGGTGTAACACAATATCAAAACTAATCCAATTAAAGAGAGAATTCAAGTGGATCAGTTTCAAAAAATAAAAGTGCAGAATGGAAAATATACAAAATTATGCAAATAAAAATTAATCTCCTTTGATTTGAAACTCCAATTCGGAACTCATCTAGGGAAAATGAATTAAAGCTTCATAAAAGTCAATTAGTATGTTTTGAAAAGATGCTTTGTTCACCTGGTCCATTTGAGATCCAAAACCGTAAAAAGATTTCATCAAATTTTTATTAAAGACTTTAAAATTCATCTAAAACCGAAAACTCGAAATATATATATATATAAACTTAAAGCATCTAAATTAATTAGTAAATATTTAAAATCAAAAAGTAAAGGTTGGAACAAAAATGAATAAAATTCAGTTCCAGAAGTATGAAGGTCTAACCTTCCCTCTCTGGGTAAAAGTAACTAAACTGAATAATGGCAAATTAAGGAAATTTTAAAAATGAGAATCATTAAAAGAAGATTGAAAATAAAAAATATATATATACAGAACATGATACATAACAAAACAAATAGCAAAATTGTTTTGCGCCGAAATTTTATTAATAACCTCTGTTTAACACTTCAAACAGAACTTGTCAAGAGAAAAGTCTTTTGAAGCCTTGTTGCTTTTCCTCCAGTTTCTGATGAAGTCAAACAAGGTCCAGAGGGCTAAGAAAGTCGAGCACAAGGACGGGGTAGGAGTAAATATCCTCCCTTAGAGAAACCCAAGCAGCGGTAACCCAACATGTACTTGACCCAACATGTACTCGTAACCCAACATGTACTCGACAGATGCCTGATGTTCTCGGCACTTGGTGCATGTGGCAAAGATTTTCATGCCCTCCTTGAAAGGGAAGCTCATAATAGCACCAACCACTCCACCATGATTTGTGATGTTTCCAGATATGACCTTGTTGACTGACTTTGAAACCTTAAACCAAGTTGATTAATAAGTTCCAAATATATGTTTCGTTCCTCTGAACTATTTGAGACTTAAAACAGCTTTTCATTACTAAATATATACATAATAGAATATTGCAATTTATTTGCTGTATGTATTTATTTGGTGGCAATTGATATATATATTTAAAATTAAGTAAATCAAGGTTTATATAACATTGGCATTTAAATTTTAAAGAGTAAATGTTCTCTTAATTGTTTCAGTTTGATGCTGTTTATTTCATTAAGAGGGTGAAAAGTTCTATTAATTTGGAAATATTTTAATATGTATTTAATAAGCTTGTAAAGTTATATGTAGGTGTTTTCATATAATTATTATTTATTGAAAAATAATACAACACATCTACAATTTGAAAAATCTTGCAGTCAGTGAAACCTCGCAGTGGCCTTTTCTGTTTTTTGATAACTGAAGCCCGAGAAACTACTGCTTTGGAAATGCCAGATCACGAGAATACTTTTGTGCTGAAGGTAAATTTTTGGTATATATTTATGTATTTTGTTCCTCATAACTAATAATTATATTGCATTTTAAGATTCTGAATTTTTTATGTAATATATAGGATGTTTGGGAAATAAGTGATAAAAAAGAATGATATGTATATCTGAAATGAATGTGTTTATTGTATTGTGCTTTACATAGAGAGAAAGAACTAAAAATATAGTTTTAGTACAAATCAATGTGAGTACCATTTGTAGCTAATGCTGTGTGTAGGTAATACTCTATCTTATTCTACACATTCAAACACATCACTGGTATGATGTAGTTCTGTTATTTCCATAACTCTTGCACACGAATCTAAAAAGGTCAAGTCCACTTTGTGCCAGTCTTTCTCATGAACAAAATTTTTTTTAGTTCTTCTCCGCTGTGTAAACCATTATGCAATTTGGATCCATTTCATCATTTCTTTCCTGACACATTGCACATCACCTTGTATCTTGTTGGCACTCTAATCATGCCTATTTTCAGAATATTTACATTTTTAATACTGTTGCGATAGGAAGACAGCGCAGCAAAAATTGCATCCAAACAGCAGGGTGAAACTGAAAGTGCACATTTATCTAGTATGGCAGTCTGTTAAGAGAAAGGTTTTGGTTTACCTTAGAAAGGTTTCAGTTCTCAGAGTTAAGGTATAAAGTTTTCAGAGTATTTTCAACAGGAATAATGAGATTTAAATCATTCAAAAGGCCTTCACAAATCTCTGTTGGAGAAATCTGAGTTCTGAAGATGCCCACTTGTCTGTTTTTTATCCTTTGCTCACCAAGATGCTTTGAGTCTAGCAAATGTATAAACTGCCTGTTTCTTAATCTGAACAGCAGTTTGAGCATTTGAAGTATAGGATTGTAAAGCTGCTGTTGGAGTTGACACTGCTGCTCCTATGATCAAGAGGAGAGCTTTATTCTGGGCCTTCTCCAGGATTTTCAACTTTATCTGTGCAGCCCAAACCAGAATTTCACTGTCGTATCTAACAACTGGTTTTATATAGGTGTTGTAATTGAGATTTACAGTGTTGTGGGTACAGCCCCATTTTGAAATGGCCAGGATTTTTAAGATAGGCAGTCTTTTTTTGGCACTAATCACTGTGTGTCTTATATGCTTTGAAAAAAATTTAACTTACTGTCCATCATAAAACTGAGGTATTTTGTCATGCAACTTCCATTTAGCTTTGTGTTTTCCAATGGTCCAAGATTGCAGGGTCGTCAGAGTTTTATTGATATTATTCTCTAGTTGCTGTTTCTGTCTGTGATAGTTTTAGCAGTTATTAGTTTTTATTTATATTACTAGGTCATCAACAAATATGCTCAGTTGACTTAATGAGATCATTAACATGAACGTTGAAGAGTATGGGTTTACTCCTTGAACTCTGCTGTGGAAGGCCGATCTTATACTCCTTGTATTTGGACTCTGTATTGTTCCAATTAGTCTTAACCCATCTCTGAGTTAGAAATCTTCCAATCCAGCCCAGCATTTTCCCTTCTCTTCTTTGTTCTCATATTTGCTTAAGAGATTTTTCCTACAGATAATATCATAGGCCCTTTGGAAATCTACAGATATTGTCAAGGAGCTTTTCTTAGAATTAAAGCCTGATTTTACAGCATGAACAAATTTCATAATAGAGTTAGAGGTAGACATATATTTCTAAAACCAACCTGCTCCTTCTCTATATAATTCGAGTAGTTTCCAGGAAAAATATCAGTCTAGTAGTCAGCATTTATTCAAATGTTTTTGCCAATACTGAAGTCATATGTAGGTTTATATGAGTCGAAGTCCTTGATTGTTTTATCTTTTTTATGGATAGGTATAATCACAGCAATGACCAAATCAGATGAAATATTAATGTTCCTGTTCCAAAATATATTGTAGATTGACAAAAGAGTGTTTTGAGTCATAGGTCCCAGATGTTTTAAGAACTCTGGAAATATATTGTCTGGACCCAGTTGCCTCTTCACCTTTAAGTATTTTATAGCCCCTTTTAATTCCTCTATTGAGAAATTATCATTAAATATCCTCTTTTAGGCTGCTGTTAGGGCACAAGCCACTCTTTTGCCATTTTCATTGCACCATTTCTGTGATATATGGGTATATTTATTCAGGAAGTGTTTATTAAATTTCTGTGCTCTGCCTCTAGTATCTGTTAGCACCATGTCTCCAATCCTCATAGGGTGGTTTAAACTCTTTTCCTATCATTTAATGTATTCAAAAGTCTTGAAGCTCTTTCCATCTGTTCTGTTATCCATTCTGTTTAGTAAATCATTCCAAGATTTTCTTTTAGTGTCATTAACTTTTTGTTTCATTAAACACTCCCTTCTCCATCCAATAACAACCTGCCTCTATTCCTGTGGGATCTTCCCCTCTGTCATGTCTGCCTCCATTCTGCCCTATCTCTCATTTTTCTTTGTATGGAGAGCTCAACATTCCAAAAAAGGTTTAAATTAAAAAAAAAAAAAAAAAAAAAAAAAAGTTCTCTTGGGATATTCCTCTTTGCACTTTTTAGTAGGGATGCTAAAAAGATATAAGATATCTTGTGAGGGGACGTATCTTGGGGTGTATCCATCGCAGAATTTTCCAAATTGGCTGAAAAACCAGGCCAATTTGCTTTCTTAAAATTCCACATAGGTCTTAGGTGGGAAAAATTTATCACCTCTGAAGTGTATACTAAATTTAAACATACTGAAAATCTGAAAAATTATATAAAACACAGGGTTTGTACAGTCCTTAAGAGTCCTTAAAAGTCCTTAGATTTTTTAGAATCGATTTTTGGTCCTTAAAAGTCCTTAATTTTGGCCAAAATCAGCAGAAGGTCCTTAATTTTAATCATCTGAAATTTCTGTCTGTTTTTACGACTGTCGTTTTGAGTGTGAATTAGCATTTTGAGGAATATTTTTGTCGATTCACTGTTGTATATATGGTTATCTTTTGAATGTGTTCATAATTTATAATTTGTTTCTATTTCTAATATAAATGATGGGATACTCGAGTTTCTAAGCAAGAAATGAAACATAAGCCTTTCGAAATTCATTTTTTCTAGTAAAGAGCTCTTAAACAACTTTTCGCTTTTGAGGATGTGAATTCTTTTATTAAATGGTTCTAAATTTGGTGACTTTTCAACATTTTGGTGATTTTAAGATTAGTTTCGATAGCAACTTTTTAATTCCAAGATCTGAGAATTTTTCGACAATTTTTTTTAAAACATCCTAACATTGATATATTTCATTAAAATAATGGTAATATATTGAAATTATATTTAAAATATAACATTAAAATAAGACATTTTTATTTTTCGCTCTAATATTATAAAGTTTCGTTTTGGCAACTTATTATACAACATTTTAAATCTGAAAAATAAACAAGGTATAATGCTATAAAGCACAATTTATGAAACAGCTCTTAGCAAAACCAAAATTAGCTATGTAATTAATTAAAAATGTCTTGTTTTTAATTTTTTCATAGTAAGAGTTTTTCCCATGTAATTGTCTCAGAATATTCAAAATTCTCAGAATGTGCATCAGTTTTCTCTATAAAATTAATTTTATACTTTTTTTGTCCTATTTTTTCCCAAAATATTTCTGGCTTTTTGCTGTTACAGAATTGGTACGGATAATTTTTCTTTAGGATTTTAGACATTGCAGCTTGGAAAGTTTAGAAGGATTTGAAGGCAAGATTTATAGACCCACGATTCTAGAAGATTTGAGAAATATATGACAAAATGAAAAATGTCTCCATTGTATCAACACTCAATGGATGTATTTTACAGAAAGTTTGCAATGAATTTCTTAATTTTGGAGAACATCTGGAAGAACAATGAAAACATAATATTTAAACGTTTTACTTCTGATACTAGAATCTTAACATATTTATCTTCTCTATATTTTCTCTACTTTTCACTAGACAGAAGCATGGAAAATATCAAAAATGCTTCTGATCTTATCACATGGGCAGGCATTAAAGAAGGGGATTTTTTTATTAATAAAGAAATTGATTTGATTATATAAGATAGGATTTAAAAGATTTAAAAGATTTTTAAAAGATTCATCTGATATTTCTTAATGCATTATACACATAGGCATTTTCCCACCTGATGCAATCTCTGTGGATCCTAAATTATGTTGCCTAGTGCCTTTCTAAATTCTGCTTCCAATGCTTGCTCTAAATTCTAAAAGTTTTCCCATTTCTAGATTTTGTTGTTTGGTGTGTCACTAAATTCTAGAAATTCTGCCACATCTGTTCTAACCAGCCTTTAGTATATATATTTCATATTGCTTCTGAATGTTCATATTACTAAAGAAATAAAATTAGCCGCTTTTTCTATACATTCTAAATGCATTTAGTGTTTTTTAGAATAACAGAAGTCCTTAATTAAATCAAAAAATTCTAAAATGAAAAGGAAATGTGTTGAAGAAAGGAACTGAATATGTAAAGGAAATTATTCTTCAAAGATATGTGCAGTTATTATTATGTAAATTACCCAATTGTTTATGATTTCAACCTTTACTGTAATTTTCTATTTCTATTTCCTCATATGATAGTTATTGAGCCAGATTAAATTAAAATAAAATTGTATAATCTTTGACCACTAGTTACATTATTAGTTTGAATTTGACTGTTCTTGTTTAATTGCATCACCGTAAGCTGTAATTGATTTTGTTAGCATCAGAACATGCCTTTATGTTCTAAGCTCTTTTTAAATAAGAGGCATATTTAAACCTTTGTCTGATAATTGTAGTTAATTTCAGACATAGCGATAATATGCTTCACGCCTGTCGGGAGTTTTGGAATATTTAACTTTTACCAGATCAATTAAAGCCTCATAGGTACATTGTGGAGAGGTTGACAAGTTAGGAGATAAAGATGCAGAAACTAGCAAGAGCATTGATTTGCATATTGAGACAAATCTCTAATTGTAAGAAAAGATGCTTAAAGAGAAGGAAATCGATATAAACTAGCCAAAATGTCTGAGAAGTCTTCAAATTAAAATGACAGATAAATATTTTGTTGACTGTTGTTGTTACAAAACATAAATGTTTTGTAGCTTTCAATGCGTAATTACCTTAATATCGTTTAAGAATGTGTCATAAATTACATATACTTTAAACTGTGAAATTTTATTAGATTTTGATTTAAATAGGGCTTTTTTAACAAGTATTGTTAAAAAATAAAATTTAATAGTGGTCATGTAAATCCATAATGACTAAGGTTATCAAACTACCTAATTTAATTATTTGTATCTAACTGCTTACCCTTAAAAATTATCTCTACATATTAAAGCGAGTTATTGCCTTTCATTAATACTCACTGTGATCACAGGATAAATTATAAAAATGTAAAAATTCAAGTAAAACATATTCTATGCATCTACTTAGACTTAAAATAATACAAGACACCTTATCATCTCTGGTGCTTTAATGGCTTATTGGAACTTTAAAGTATGTTAACTGGGTTACAACCCCTGGAACTGTACACGAAGCTATGACACTAACTGCATCAAACAGAACTGGACTAACTTTCAACACTTGCCAACCTTGCCTACATCAGGCCTTTCAGGTTTGTTCTAATCAGCAGGTCTCTCTTTATACAAGCAGCAGTGGTGACAACATTCAGTCTTTTGGGTTATGAATCATACTGATTATGATCTTAATTCTCATTTTAACCTATGCAGTTTGACATAAAAATCTACCTGATTATTTACTAAACCTCTAGACTGGCCAAGTATGTGACAAAATGATACGTAACAAAAATCAACATAAAGCTAACTTGTAGTAAAACATAAATGTCCCTTATCTTCTTTCAAATATGACCAGCAATTATAAGTGTAAAATATTTAATGCTACTTGATAAATTGCATAAAGTTTATTTTATTCTCAAACTTATTAACAATTATGTTAATGAATTCATGTTTAGTAATAATGCATACTACTTAGGGATCTATTTTATTTTTAGGATGGTATTGCAAAAGGCAAATTCAGGCATAGATAATATCTTCAATTGAATTTATTCAGTTCCCATTTGTTCATAGGTCCTTAATAATTTTCTGTTATTAATTTGCAGAATGTGCTTCTTATCTTTATAGTTTACCTAGCATTTAATTTAATGTTTCTTCACAGTATGATCTTTATCAAGTGTTAACATCATAAGAAAGTTTATAAGAAAATGCATTTTTGTTAAAAAGTTGACTGGAAAGTTTTATAATTATATTTTTATAAACTGAGAATTTTGGAAAGTTCCATCCTTATTTTTTTTTTGTGTGTTTTTGAATACAACTGTGAAGCATACATAAAATATTTCATGGAATTATGACTGGCATATAAATGATTATTTCTCTTATAGACTGAAAATCATATGGAGTATGTAATTGAAGCTCATGATTCAAATGATATGAAAAACTGGCTTTCAACTATCAAATATTGTATGAGACACTTGGGAGATTTAAATACAGATAGTTCGTAAGTACTACATCCCCTTATTTTAAGTGATGTAATTTTGATTTGTTTCATGAAGTATTTAAATTCTGTAGTATCTTGTGCCACAAAATTTTTACAATGATGAAATTTAAAAAAATTATTTCAGACGTCCTCGCTTGCCTACAGCTCCATCTGATAGCTTAAGCAGGTTACGAGATAGGTCAAATGCTGCAGCTAATGTAAAAAGTAAGATAGTGATATTTTAATTTAAAAAAAACTGTTTCTTTGAGTAATTGTTTATTTTTTAAAATTTTATACTTGCAAGGAAAGTCTCCCAAATGTGAACTCTCAATTTTTCTGTGAAAAATATATATGCCTTAACTCATTTAGAAATACATAAAAAAATTAGCTGCTAATATTTTTATAGATAAACAATTAAAAAATATTGTAGAAAACAATGAGATTCGATGATCCAGTGCTGCTTTTTCAAAATTCAGTTTTGAAAATTTTGCTAGTCGTCAAGTTGATACATTCTTGCAACAAAAATATAAAATAATGAATGAAGAGATAATAAGTAAAGGATATTTATTTTGGCTGTCTGCGCACTGTAATTTGAAAATGAAAGATGAAGTAGAATTGAGAAAAATATAATTTTTGGAAAATTGGAGCAGAATACAAGAAATTTTGAAAATCATTATACTGTGGATACCTTGTATTATAGCAATTTTAGCATGATATAAATACTACACACATTACATGATAATAAATAAACTGATTATGCATTGAATGCGCAGCACACATGAAGTGAAGTGAAAATGATGAAAGCAGTATATTTTTTTTAACAGTTGCAATTAGTAAAATGAATTTAATATTTCAGGAATTTAAACCTGCCAGTGATAGAGCGGTAACACTGCTTGCTGACCACAGGTAATTTAAAGTGGGTTTAAATGACAATGAATATAGTGGTTGCAGGGTGTTTTCATTGTTTTTCTAATGGGTGATTTGCAAGTTATATTTCTCTTGTCCTATACTAAGCCAAAATATTACTCCTTTTTCTTACAATTCTGCGATACATGAAAGATTTTTTTCCAGACTTGATATTAATAACATCTGTGAAATTACTTTCAGATATGTTATCTAATTCAATTTCATAATTTTTGAGGCAATGATTTTTTTTTTCGTCTTTGCTTTATCAACCTTAATTTTCCTTAGATTTTCAAATTCATTTAGATTTTAGAAATCAAATTTTTCAGCAAAATATCTTGTTCCACAATTTCAAATTCTTGGCTAGGTAATCTTGAAACAATATCCAAACCACACTGTACTTATTTTTACCTCAAAATAAAGACATTTTTTTGATGTCTAATCCAATGTTTTTTTAATTTTTAGACTTTGGCAGTCAACTTTACTCAAGTTAAATATTTACTGGTTGTGAGGAGGAAATATTTACAAAATTGTGACATCAGTTTGCACTTAATAAAAAGTGTAAACAAAGTAATGTTGTATAAATAAAGTAATGAGACTGAAAGTGTAGTGTTCTGTTTGGTAAAACTGTGGGCTACCTGTTTGGAAGGAAGAGTGAGAGAACATTTAGTACACAGTCAATATGAGTTTTGAGTTGCTTGGATCCACGTAGGAATTGTTTTGGGAGGAGGTAACCTGTATTTTTCTAATGTGTCCTGAAAAAGAATTACATCAGTTTTCAGCAACATTGTTCTGTCAGATTTTGCTTCAGACCTAAGCATAGGGTGACAGAAACGTTTTGCAAAGTGTCAGCAGACTTTGGAGGATCCATTTTTTTCAAGGGTCTAAGTTTTGAGATGGTTTAATGCATTTTCAGCAGGAAGGGGATTGATGGAAGATGAATTATAGAGGAATTATAGAGGAAGGCCTGCAACTGAAAGAACTATGAATGTGTTGCCAGAACCTGGGATCTTGTGCATCCTGATCATCACTTGACTGTCATAATGATCAGAAGGATGAAATAAACTGTTTAATTTAAAGCACAGTAATATTTGTCAGATTTCTGATAAATGAAATGGGAATGAGGGAAATCTCTGTGAAAATAGTTCCAAAAATTTTTGTAGTAACAAAGAATTAACAAAAGGGACAAGTGCTTGGTTTTTTTAAGTGAAGTAAAAATTATCCTCATTTTCTGGAACATGTCATTACTGTTGATAAGTCTTAGGTATTTGAAGTATGACACAGAAACGAAGTGTCAGAACTAGGCATGGCATTCTTCAAGCTCACCAATATGAAAAAATGCAAGAATGAGATGAGCAAGTCAAAGATCATCAGCTTGCTGATTTTCTTTTACAATGCCCAGGGAATTATTTCCAAAGAGTTTGTGCCTTCAAAGCAAATGTGAAAACACTTTTTCTGAGAAATTTTTCGAATATTTCATAAAAAAAGGGTAATGTGTGTGAGACCAAGTATCAAGACTAGCTGACTTTCTGCAAGTTGTGTCTTATCTCATTTTCAATTAGTGAGTTTTTGGCAAGTAGCTACATCCATGTGACTCCTCAGCTCTGTCTTTTCCCTTTGATTCAATCCGATTTTTATCTTTCTGAAGACTGAAAACCCGGCCCAAAGGACATGATCTCAGGACACTGAGAAATATTAAAAAGGCAGTAACTAACCAGCTGAAGGCAATTCCCGTATCTATGTTCTAGCGTTTCTATGAAGAACAGCAAAAGCGTCTCCAACGCTGTGTGACTTTGTTATTTGTAATGTTATTAGTTTGATGGATAAAATGTTAGATTGTAATTTTCATTGAATAAAAACTATAAAAATATCAGTCTCATTACTTTATCTATGCACCATATATATGATACAGTGTAACCTAAATAAAGCGTAAAATAATTTAATTACAATTAACTTCAATGGACAGAGCATAATGTTTTGCAACGTAAACCTGGTGCAAATACTTTTTGACTGAAGACTTTTAGAAGAGAGAAATTCTTAAGCTGAGCAAGTTATAGCAGAAAGTTTGCCTCATAACTTAAAAAGTTTTGTTTTTTAAAAATTTTTGTTGAGTAATTTCCTTTATGAAGATTTAGAATCCACTGTATTCTTTTCCCCAAATTCAAAGTTCCCATTACATATAGATTATAATGTTATTGAAAATCTGAGAAAGTGTTTTTGATAAAACATTTAAATTATTGGAAATAAAGCAGTACACAAAATGGCTACAAATGCTTTTCTCATTTAGAAGTTTAAGAGGTTTGGCTGTTAAACTGATGTAAATAGGAAATTGAAAATATAGAAACACATTTGGCAATGTAATGCTGTTTTGAAGATCTTGTAAAATTTTAAAACTTTGTTAGAAAAATTGCTGTTTGCAGTCAAATATATATTTTTAATATGTAGCCTCACATATATTTTTTTAGAAAAATTGAGAAATTTGTACAGGTGTTGGTATGCTGTATGAAAGATTTGGTAAAATGTTAAAGTACCTGAAATTGAAAGTGAGTTAATCTTTTGATATGCAGCATCTACCAACTTAAGGCAGAGTTCAGTTCAGTTAGCATTTATTTTTTTGTTTGATAATAGTTTGTATAGTCATTAATACTACAAACATTTATTATTTATCCATGATTCAAACCTGAAACTGTGAACATTTTAGAAATGATTAACTACCACGCCAGTTAGAGCAGTGTAGGAAGAAATGCACTGTTATTTTTCTGTCCCAGTATTGATTTCTGTTCAATGTTTATAAAGTGTTATGGGCTTACTGAATTTGTCTCTTTAATATTTTAGTATTAATTGTAAAAAATATTCATAGCAGTTCATTATTGGTTGCATAAGTGAAATATTTATTGAAATGAGGGAATTATAAATTAAAGGCTGCTAAATTAGGTTGTCAAAGTTAATCTTTCAAATTTTAACTTTGTATTACATGCATAATTAGTCCGAGGCGTATTCGGAAACTAAGTACCTTTTTGAAAAAAAAATAGTAAAACAATTTTTTCGAATCCAATTTTATTTTTACATGAAAATACATGTCTTAAACTATTTTTCAACATAGTTTCCACCAATGATCAAATGCTTGTCATAGTGGGTGACCAGTTTTTGTATACCATTGTCAAAGAAACTTTCCACCAGTTTCAATAACCACGACTCCACAGCATTTTTTGTGTCATCGTCAGATCCAAAGTGCTTGCCACCAAGCTCGCGCTTCATGTGCAGGAACAAGTGATAGTCGGACGGCGCCAAGTCTGGACTGTACGGCGGGTGATCGAACTGCTCCCAATGAAACTGTTGAATTAACGATTGAGTGACACCAGCAATATGGGGTCAAGCATTGTCATGGAGCAACACAATTCCTTTACTGAGCATTCCTCTTTGTTTGTTTTGAATGGCACGCCTTAGTTTTGTTAAAGTCTCACAATATCGTGCCGCATTAATGGTTTCACCTCTGGGAAGAAATTCAGTAAGCAAAACGCCTTTCCTATCCCAGAAGACAGTGCACATGATTTTTTGTGATGACATTGTCGCTTTGAACTTTTCTTTTTTCGGAGAATGAGTCTGTCTCCACTCCATCGATTGTTGTTTCGATTCTGGTGTGAAATGACACACCCAAGTTTCATCACCTGTCACAATTTGGTTTAAAAAGTTTTCTCCCTTATCACTGTACCGAGTGAGAAATGTCAGGGCACTACCAAGTTGCTTTGTTTTGTGAACATCAGTGAGCATTTTTGGAACCCATCGGGAACACAGTTTGCGATAATTCAAGCGGTCAGACACAATTTCGAACAAAACAGTACGTGGAATTTGTCGAAATGCCTCTGAAAGAGTTGTCACTGTGAAGCGTCTGTTCTCATGAATTGCTTCATCAACTTTCCTTACCAAATCATCGGTAACAACAGAAGGCCGACCACTCCGAGCCTCGGCGTGGACATTTGTTCGACATGCATTAAACATTCTTACCCACTTTCTCACCATTCCATCACTTATCTCGTATTCACCGTAAACTTCTGTCACTTGACGATAAATTTTGGCCGGTTTAACATTCCTCGCGTTCCAAAATTTAATCACGGCACGAATCTCGCAGTCAGCGGGAGAACTAATTGTCTTAAACATTTTGAATGTGCACAGCAAACTGAAAACACAACATAGAGCAACCAAAATGGCGACAATTGAAAGTCAGTGAACAAGAAAGACTAGTGTGCATCCGCGGGTCGCCTACCACAGCGCTGCGACGGCGCTAGAATGAAACGGTACTTAGTTTCCGAATACGCTACGTATTTTGATTTAAGTATTTTTTTTTAATGTTTTACAATATTATTTTTATTTGGAATCTGAAATTGTTCCTTAAATTAGTGAGAAATAAAGTTCTGTTTAAAATGTGAATATTATCATTTTACTTTTGTTCATGTAAGATAATGTATTTAAGTTTATTTCATAAATATTCTTTTTTAACTGTAATTATAATTACAGAAAACGATGAATCAACACCTGATGCTAGTCCGGATCCACCTCCAGATTTACCACCACGGGGTGTAGCAGCAGCTGGAAGTGCACAGGCTGCTTCTGCTGCAACAAACGAACCTTCTGCGCAGGGTGAACAAGGTAATAAAAATTAAGTAAAAAAAAAGGTTTACATAATTACACTTCAAGCAGTTTAATACTGAGCCATGGAAGATTTCAATGTGAAATTCAAAACAATGTGAAGTCAATGTGAAATTTTTACTTTGCTAGTTAATTATTCCCCTCCTTTTTTAAAATTCAGACTAATCCTGACTTGTTATTTTGATGTTATTGATTCATTTTCTGTTGCTTAAATTAATGGAAGTTAACATTGCATTGGTTTAAATATAAGATAGCCTCAGTTATTACATGGCCTTGTACTTTTGAAGTTTTTTATTAAGGGCTTATGTCTAAATTTCACGTATATCTGCTTGGTATATTGATATTACTCCCCCCCCCCCAAAAAAAGTATATAAAGTGGTCTAAATCAGCATTTCCCAATCTTTTCACTCTTATGGAACCCTTGTGACAGTTTTCAAGTTCTAGGGAATTGCAGCACCCATGTAACAATATTTTTTCATAATTAAAGATCATTAATCGAAACAAGAAATAATAAGCTATCAGTTTAGCCTGTTTATTTAAAAAAATGCGGTTACACGGAAGTGGTATATAATTCTAACTGTAATTAGGTATAGATGAATAATAAATTTCTTTAGTATAATAATAATATGTAGCAAATGTATGTGAAAACGGCACCTGTTTTTTGGAACATGAATGTTGAATTTGGGTTCATTTTTTCAATGTACATCATGGATTTCATCGTCACAGAAAAGAGATGATTTCTATCCCTACTCTTAATACTTATTAAACAAGAAAATAGCTTCTTCACACATGTATGATGTTGAAAACTGCAGCAATATATTAGTTGCTTTCATATGAATTGCTGAATACTCACTTTCAATTAATTCCAGAATTTGTCCAAAACCATGTCATTCAATCTCATTTTCAATGAAACATCCATTTTTTTTTTTTTTTTTTTTTTTTTTAATTGGATGGTTCAGGTCATAAAGTTCTTCTTTTAAAGTTGGCTTCTGAGGATGAATGGAAGTGCTAGAGAATGGATTTCTCACCCACTCATTGACATTCTGTTGACAGGATTGGAGAATAATAATAAATTTTCTTTGACTGCTTCTCTGGGGTGGAAAACAATAAAACTTGAAATTTGTTGGTACCCATCTTCACTTTTTAGTCCCACCAGTAATTCTGATGTATTAACATCCATTTTACTGCGTGACCTTTCTACAAGTTTAATTTTCTTTTAAATCCAAGAATCTCGTCACTAGAAGTTAGTAAATTTTTTCCACCACTCTGCAGTAACTTAATCATTGAAGCATGTGATGAAAAACATCTGCTAAATAAGCTAGCATCTGCATCCACATTTGATCCTTAAAGCATTTAGTAAAATCTTGTTTGTTGTTGTGTTGAAAATATATACGCATTTCTTCCTTTAGCCCAAAAACCTTACTAAAAACTCTACACCAAAATTCTGGAGGGAAGGTACTTTCGTTTAATGAAGTTTACCATTTTTATAATATTATCAAGTACCTTTTGTTCTTCATTACCTAGAGATTTTGACATCAACACTTCTCCATGTATAAAACAGTGTATGGAAACAACATTAGCAATTTTTTTCCTATTTACAAGAGTAACAAAGACTTTTATTGAGCCAACAATTGAAACAGCAGCATCTGTACAAATGCCAGTATAATTCTTCCAAGAAAGATGTCTCCCCTCAGTATATGCAGATAAAATATGAAATATATCTATTCTTCTGCTTGTCTCGAGTTAACTCTTTACTGCAGAGGAAGTTTTCTTAAATTTCTCCCTCATTAACAAATCTTATAAATGCTAGAACTGAAACTAGATTACTGCATCTCCTCCCAACATTTTACCCACTATGATTTTACATGCAGCCATTATCAGATTCTCACTGACTGTGTGTCTTTTCCTTTTCTGTGCAATAAGCTGTTTCTGAGCCTTTCCACTAACTGTAAATGTATTTTCAAAAGCTGTATTTTATTTTGAGATTTTAACAGAGTTTTAAAATAATCAACAGGGTTATTTTTCATATTCGTATTTTTTGCCGTGAAATGTCTCTTCAGTTTTTTGAAGCCATTGCAGTATTCAAAAATAATTTTACCACAAATGAGGCACAATGGAAGAGGACATTCTGGATTAGCAGTCTGTTTAAAGCCCATTGATGAATAACTTTCAATGTAATGACAAACTTTTTTGCACTTATTTCTTTGTTAATCTTTTGAAATTTTATACAAGATTTTAAATCTTCATTACTAGTCTCTTCAGAATTATATGGGTTTTTTGTTTTTGAAGTGCCATCACATTTTAGCATTAAAACCTCTAAAACAACTGAAAAAAATGAGAAGAAAAACTGAATAGAATATTAATAAAGTAGTAAAATAAAATAAAAAAAAAATACTAACATTCTGTTTAACCAACCACATGATGCTACACTTCCTGCATCACTAATGCATGCACAATCACACTAGATTCTAGTCCGTGAAAATTGAAAAGCTGCCTCTGGCCGTTCGGTTATGCTCAATTAGACTTATGTTGCATGTGTAGTCTTTCAGTGCCAATTTACAGTTTAATGAAAATTCCTTATGAATAAGTTAAAGGTTAATGAAAATTACTAAAAAATAAGTTAATCTCCTTCCATTAAAAAATTCTTTTTTGTTTTTGTTTTTGCAATTGGAATGATAATGCAAATAACAGAGAAATTCATACAACTGTTGACAACTGTTTGCAGTAACTTGCATCTGGCAAGTCTTAACCGAGCAGCCAGAGACAGCTTTTCAGTTATCAGTGGCTAGACTTATCATAGTCACATCTACTTCCCTCCACCCAAGTACATACTGAATTGTAAGAAAATTGTTGCCTATTTAATGATGCATGTGTTATTGTTATTTCCCTGTTCTTGCAGAACCCTTAATGTTTCACAGGTTGCCAAATGCTGGTCTAAGTATTTGGCATTAAGATAAAACTTGTTTGTCATCAAATTTAACAGATGGGGGGAACTGAATTTTTTTTTTTTTTAATATTAGACTGCACTGATGAGAAGAATATTATTTTAAAAAGGGAAATATGAAAAAGGCCATTTTAAAAGAGGGGAAAGCATTATCTTGCATTCAAGCCAATATCATATTTAATTTTTTTTTTCTTATTAGAGGAAATGATGGAAATTTTTTTTGACTGTTATCTGTCAGATAAGGAGGACTGTCACACACTTAAATTTTAAAAAGATGCAATATGTTATATGTATAAGATATAAAATTGGCAAGAAAAAGCAATCTGTATTTGGTATCAATTTTGAATAAAACTCTATCAGTATTGAGTTCAATCAAAAAATGGTCCTCATCTTCAGTAGCAAAACCTTTTGCATATTTCTATTCTTTTTTGTGTATGGAATGCTAATATAATTGTTTTTGAAAACTTGATGTGAAATTTTAGGCTGATGTATGGAACACAGTTTCAGAGTTACTCTTTTTTCCCTCATTTATTACTGACATGACACTTAATTATTTATAATTTTATATATTTGTATTTTGAAGAAATACTTGTATGTATTCTAAATAATTTTTCTCTCTCTCCTCTTTCCATTTAGATACAGGACCTGATATTTATATTACATTACGAGAATATCCATGGTTTCATGGAATGCTGTCTCGAAGTGATGCTGCTCAGTTAGTTCTAAGAGATGGTCCTTTGGGTCATGGTGTTTTTCTAGTACGGCAGAGTGAAACTAGGAAAGGGGAATATGTTCTAACATTCAACTTTCAAGGCAGAGCAAAGGTAATTTTTAATACAGCCTTTGAATTACTAATGATGAAGTTTTATTAACTCTAATAGAAAATTTTTCCTTCTGATACAAATTTCATTATACTTAATGAAAGATAATTTTATCCAAAAACAGTGGAAACTGCCCAGGTATTATACACAGTATTATAGAAATTAATTCCTTCAAAATCTTTTTTATTGATTCTCAGTGATTGTCCCCTACAGCTCTGGAACAAAATTTAGATAGAGTATATTTTATCTGTAATGTTGTGAAATACCATATAGCTGAGCATGAAAAATTATCAAAGAATCCACAATTACAAACTCGTAGGCGTTACCTAATAGTGTGCATTCCTTTTGATTAAATAATTAATACTCTCATGGCTGTTATCTTGAAATTGATTATTATTAGCCCCAAAGGTAATTTACTCAGAAAGGTTATTAATTTTGTTTTGGCATTTTGCGTTGGTTCACTATAAACTGTGTTTCACTTTTCAAATTGTTGCCACCAAATATTAGAGCCCTGCATTTTATTTAAAGAAATTAAATAATGGAGAATCTACATAAATGTGTGTACACTGCTGGCCATTAAAATTGCAACATCATGAAGGAAAGCAAATACAAAAAAGATCTTCATTGTATGTAAACAGTACAGCATGAAGACAAAATGATTAAATTTGTAAGTAGTTTTGGCGTTTACAGGGGTGCAAAATCAGGAGAAACAGCTACCACCCATGGCAGCTACAAATGGCCCTTATCCACTTAGGCATAGAGTCGAACTGGGCTTTGATGACAGAAACGGGCAATTCATTCCATTGTTCTTTAAGTTCATGCGACACTTTATCAACCGTACTAGCTGGAGAGGGATGGCGAGCCAGTCTCTTAGCAACCCATGACCAGACGTTTTCTATGGGTGATAGATCTGGAGACCGGGCAGGCCAGAGCAGCAATTGAATACCCAGTGTATCGAGGAAGGTCAGAACACGACGTGCAAAATGTGGTCTTGCATTATCTTGTTAAAAGATGCCGTTTGACAGGGCTCGAAGATAGGGCACAACCACTGGATGTAAGATATCATAAATGAACCCATCTGCGTTCATATTACCATCGATCCGAATTAGGGATATGCGTGTCGTGTACCCAGTGGCTTCTCAAACCATCACCCCAGGTGCAGAGTCCCTATGCTGATATCAAATATAAGAAGGAGACTTACAGTCTCCTCGCAGCCCCCAGACATGTATACGGCCATTAGAATACTGAACGCAGAACCGGGACTTGTCTGAAAAGACGACATTGTGCCACTCTTGTATCCAGCTTTGTCCTTCGGCACGTCAGAGTCGCCATCTCTCTCTATGCTGCACTATCAAGGGAATCCGAAGTAATGGTCGCCATGCTGATAGTCCATGCTACTGAAACTTCAACGCAGCTTATGAGCGGATATTGGGCTTGCTGTAATCATAGCGATTTTCTGACTAATGGTCCGTTATGTGGTTAAATGGTTTTGCAGAGTTGACCTCACAATATGTTTACTCTCGCGGGCGTTAGTAATGGGAGGCCGTTGAGATCCTGAATGCCATTCAGTATGACCTTCAGCAACCCACTGATTCCATATTCGCATGACAATGGTTGGATATCGACCAGTGTGACGGGAGATATCACAGTATGATAATCCACACTCTCGATAGGCAACGATCCTGCCTCTGTCGAATTCTGACACTTGCTGGTAAGCATTTCTCCTCTTATTCGAGGCATAACACGATATTGAGCAAACTCTGACCTTACAAAGCACTTTCCGAATGTGCAATCCACTACACAGCTTTTCTTTTATGCAGTTCTTCAGATGTCGTTTCTCCCTCCTGCATTGTCTAATTGTGCTGAAATGCTAATCATTTGCATATCACAACCTCGTCTTCCTTTCATGCGATTTTGACGTTCGGCATATTATTCCTTCCTGGTGTTGTAGTTTTAATGGTTATGTACGTTTCTCACATTGTGGAAAAAACTTTATCTAGAGACATCAAATTTTGAATCCTCCACTTGAGTACTGGCATCTGAAAGCCCAAATTTCGAATTTGTTTTATTATCTATTTCATATTTTGTAAAACGTAACACCTTTTTTATTAACAAACTGAACAATTTTAAAGCGAGCAATGGCAACACTACAGGAAAAAAAAAAAAAAAAACTTTTATCTGCAGCGTGAGAGACAATGTATCTGAAATTCTAAAGATATGCTCTTTTTTAAATATTTCATGATATTGCTGTCGAATTGAATTTTATGGTCTAACCCTTTGACGGGTGGTGGGATGCCAGGCGATCCACCTTTTTTTATCTCCCAGATGAAAGCTGTAATATTCTATTTAAAATACATACAATTATGCCTTTTAGTTTTCTAAATGTATAACAGATGGCAGCACTAGTATGGAAATAATGTAGAAAATTTTTTTATAGGTGTTAATTTTGAAGCAGTTTTTTCTTAATTTCTTATGCAATTTAATTCATCTGAACAACTTTTGGTAGTAGAATTACTATTTTTATCTGAAAATTTCCTATTCTAATTATTGTAATAAAATAATAATTAAATAATAATTCTAAAATTATTATTTTAATTCATATATATTAATTAAAAATGGTTGAAATTAAAATGTGGGACAAATACATCCCACTGCATATGTAGGAAATGCAGCACTGTTAAAAAATTTTTTTAATTCAAATATCATGTTCATTTCATATATAGATAATGCAAATTTATTTTTTTTAATAAATTGCAGTAATGTTAAAACTTGAAAAATATTTAGTATTACTTTTGAAAGAAATGAAAATATAACCCTGTAACATGAAATGTCATTGAATACTGAATGGATATGTGAGTGTGATTCACCATAGAAAAATATCCTAAGCAGAGTGTAAGCAAGGTGATTCTCCTTCAAACCTGTAGCAAATATAGTACTGGAGCGAAAATCTTTTCTGTTTCAAATCTATTGTGAAATCATTAAAAATATCTAAATAGTTATACAGTGACTGATTTTTTTTTTAAATTATGCAATTTCTTTTTTAAAAACACTATTTTTTTATTTTGTGAATATGAACAATATTTTCTAGATAATTATTCAAAAACGTTTTTTATATCTTACATTTTCATTTGGTTGCTAAAACTAGCACTTTATATAAGCATGTTAAGAGAATTTTCACTCGGGTAAAGATGCCATTTTATTACTCTAGATGTGCGGTGGTATAAGTGGTATCCCACCATGTCATGAATCACCTTAAAAGTTTACCTTTCCCCCCCTGTGAAAAACATTGTATTAGAGGCTAATTATATCTATGTGTAAAGTTATTTTTTTCAAAAAAATATTTTTTTTGTGCACCGAATCTGAAAGGGTTAAGTGCGAAGAACATGGTATTTAATAAATAAAGGCAGCACACAAAACGTTAAAAAAATACCCCTTTGGCATTAATATAAAATCTGAGAGCTTTCAGATTCCCCCCTCCCCTTTTAAAGTTAAATCTATAAAGGTAAATAATATGTACTGGTCTGTCAGAATATTAAAACCATCTGTACATTATTCAGATTTGTGTTTATACCTGAAGAACAACACATATCCAAATGTGTAAGAATATATTACCTGAATTGGAGCTGTGTCACTCGGTATTTAGTTTCATCCTTAGCTGGGGAAGAGCAGATTTATATGATTTCAATAAAAGTCTATAACATGGTAAAAGTATGATTTAAAAAAAAAAAAAAAAAAAAAAAAAAACTTTCATGATAGCTTAAGGGTTCCATCTCATTTGAAGTGTTGTTTATTCAGGTATAGGGAGGGTAATTCTTTAGGCAGTATTTTCTTGAAGTCCTCTCATTTCTGCAGAATAAATTCTGGTGCATTACCTCTATCTGGAAACTATAATTGACAAAATACAAAATTTATGTTTCTTTATGAAGAACTGACAAGGAATACATTTTATTGCTATTTTCCCCTTCCTTCATATTCATTAGATGCAAATGTAATGAAGCATTTTTGATTTGAATTAACAAAATGTTCAGGAACAGCATCATTCCACTGCATAATTTGTGAGAAATGGAGAGATCCGTTGCAGTCAGGGTAACAAATATCAAATTACATTTATCGGCATTTCATTTTGGCCTTGTCAGGACGGTTATTCTACGCTACGAGAGTCGACAGCAAGTTGTGGGCTGCCAGATGTCGCTGCTAGTTAAAAACAGGTCTGCCCGACATCCTATATTCTCCGAGTACGGAAGTTGTCGAAAGCGCGTGAAAAAGTGTTGCCGCGTCGTCAATCAGGGTTGTGCAGTTGACGTACTAAGTAGACAATGGCTTTGTATGTGTTTTCCCCACTATTTTTTTCATATTTAAACGAAGAATACGGTCATAGATCTCTGACTCGGTGGCGAATTTATAGAAAATATTTTGATGCTTTTGCTCTGCCAAAAGATGTTTTCATTGCGTATTTCAGATTGCCAAAATTTATAGTTATTTTAATTTGCAATGAACTGAGAGACTATTTGGAGCCACATTCAGAAAACAAAAACGCAATTTCTACTGAAAGAAAGGTTATACTATTCCTGAAATTATAGATATAAATTGTAATTGTATGCTTTAAAAATGTAGAAGATAATAAGTTTATCAAGCATATGAACCTTCTTCATTTAATACAAATATAGACATCCGATAAGCTTCTACTCGATTTATGTACAGCAAGAATTACGTTTACTTTAAAATCTAACAGTTGAATACCTTACGAATAATACTGTGAACACAAAAAGGAATGTCGTTCATTATTACGTGAAATTCACACTACTGTAAAATAAAATTATATAAAAAAAAATTATAAAACTATGAAAAAGCTTTATAATACTTTTTTCAGTAGCTGTACTACTACTAGTAAGATACTTTTAAAAATAAGTTTCAGCCCAGAGGGGCTATTAATTTCTTTTTGCCATTTTGTGGCGTTTCACAATAAATGGCATTTCACTTTTCAAATCGTTGCCACCAAGTATTATCGCACTCTATTATACTTAAAGAAATTAAATAATGAGGAATCTTCAGAATGTATGAATATTTCTCGCACTGTGATAAAACAACGGTACCTAGAGCCATGAAATTCTGAATAACGTAATCCTCCATCCTAATATAGGCATCTGGAGGCCCAAATTTGGAACTGGGAATTTGTTTTATTATCTATTTCATAATTAAGATACAATAACACGCCGAATAAATACTAATTCAGAAGTCAAACAACAAAAATCAGCGTTATATTCACAAAATTTTCACAGGACTAGTTTCGATGGTTTTACCGAACCATCATCTTCAGCTGCAAAACCGCAAATGAACAAGATAGGAAATAATGATTAGATAAGATAAGGAAGCCTGGACAAGAATAAGCAAGTGGCGCCATCTTTTGGCGAAACCAGAACTAAAACATAATTTCTCTAAAAGCCGAAGGCAAATTTGGATTGGAATTAGGATCCTTAACTAGAACAGAAAGATTTTTATGAATGTGAAATGACTCTAGAAAATCCAGTTCTCCAATGGAAGATGTTTTTTGAATAATTTTGGCAGCAGAAAAATTGAAAGTGTGATTTTCGGACCAACAATGTTGAGCAACAGAAGACTTCTGTGTTTCCTTTTTTCTAACATATGCCTCATGTTCTTTGACGCGAAATTTTAAGGCTCTCTTAGTTTGGCCAATGTAAATTAAACCACACTGGCAAGGAATCCTATAAATACCCCAGGAATTCATATCCGGAATGGGGTCCTTGAGTATAGAAGTTGGAATTTTATTGATGGGAAAATAAACAACTCGAAAGTTAAATTTCTGCAAAATATGTGCAACTTTATAGCTAATTGATGGAAAGAAGGGAATGACAACAGAATTTTTATAATCTCCTAAAATAAGAGTGTGGCTTTTAGTGTGTTGAGATGAGAATTTTTTAACTGCTTGATTAATAATGTTGGGTGAAAAGCCCCTGTCAATAGCTATTGCTTTTAAATAATTTAGTTCTTCATCAAGGGCTAGTTTGGAGGAGCAAACTTGAAGAGCACGGAAAACATAGGAATAAAATGAAGCTAACTTTTGTTTAGTCGGATGACATGATTTAAAGTGTGGTGGAAGGCAAACCGATGAAGGTTTACGGTAAACTGTAGTACTGAAGTTGGATGTGTTACGTGTGACCAGAATGTCGAGAAACGGAAGAGAATTGCAAGTCTCAAGTTCAAAAGTGAACTGAATAGCAGGATCAATAGAATTCATTGTTGAAAGAACTTTATTTAAATCATCTTTATTACCTTCAAACAGGGTAAAAGTATCGTCTACGTAGCGGAACCATGCCGGGAAGTTTAAAGTTTCAAACAATTTTGATTCATAATAATGCATGTAGATATCAGCCAGGATGGGACTGAGGGGGCTTCCCATGGCTAATCCCTCAGTTTGCTTGTAATATTTATTTTGGAAAACAAAATGTGTTTGTTTCAAACAGAGTTGAGTGAGAGAAATTAGCTCATCAATTTCGATGCAAGAGAAATGAAATTCGCGAAGTCTGGTTTCTAGACATCTTAATGCACCCTCCACTGGGACTCCACTGGATTTAGTTTATCCATTAGCTAAATATTGTATCCATTAGCTAAATATTTAGTTTCTAGATTTTCCACTCTATTAGACAATAACATTTACACCATAAAAAATTCAATAGAGTTTGTAAAAAAGGTTAAAAACATTTCTCTTAGTAATTTACTCATGGTTTCTTTTGATGTAAAATCATTATTCACCAATGTCCCAGTGGAAGGTGCATTAAGATGTCTAGAAACCAGACTTCGCGAATTTCATTTCTCTTGCATCGAAATTGATGAGCTAATTTCTCTCACTCAACTCTGTTTGAAACAAACACATTTTGTTTTCCAAAATAAATATTACAAGCAAACTGAGGGATTAGCCATGGGAAGCCCCCTCAGTCCCATCCTGGCTGATATCTACATGCATTATTATGAATCAAAATTGTTTGAAACTTTAAACTTCCCGGCATGGTTCCGCTACGTAGACGATACTTTTACCCTGTTTGAAGGTAATAAAGATGATTTAAATAAAGTTCTTTCAACAATGAATTCTATTGATCCTGCTATTCAGTTCACTTTTGAACTTGAGACTTGCAATTCTCTTCCGTTTCTCGACATTCTGGTCACACGTAACACATCCAACTTCAGTACTACAGTTTACCGTAAACCTTCATCGGTTTGCCTTCCACCACTAAAAGCCACACTCTTATTTTAGGAGATTATAAAAATTCTGTTGTCATTCCCTTCTTTCCATCAATTAGCTATAAAGTTGCACATATTTTGCAGAAATTTAACTTTCGAGTTGTTTATTCTCCCATCAATAAAATTCCAACTTCTATACTCAAGGACCCCATTCCGGATATGAATTCCTGGGGTATTTATAGGATTCCTTGCCAGTGTGGTTTAATTTACATTGGCCAAACTAAGAGAGCCTTAAAATTTCGCGTCAAAGAACATGAGGCATATGTTAGAAAAAAGGAAATACAGAAGTCTTCTGTTGCTCAACATTGTTGGTCCGAAAATCACACTTCCAATTTTTCTGCTGCCAAAATTATTCAAAAAACATCTTCCATTGGAGAACTGGATTTTCTAGAGGCATTTCACATTCATAAAAATCTTTCTGTTCTAGTTAACGATCCTAATTCCAATCCAAATTTGCCTTCGGCTTTTAGAGAAATTATGTTTTAGTTCTGGTTTCGCCAACAGATGGCGCCACTTGCTTATTCTTGTCCAGGCTTCTTTATCTTATCACTAGCGTCTACATTCCAAAACGGCAGCCTATGAGAGAGGTGATTCTATTATTTTCATCGGGGAGTAGGGGAGTTAGAATGGTTTTCTGAGGAATGCAACGGCAGTGGACTATATGTTTGCTTACATTTGGAAGCTCAAAAAATTGCTAAACTGGATTGTCTTAGTTTCTACGGTTACTTACAGGGAAATATTAGGCAGTTTTTTCGGTTTTCTGATAGAGGGCAAGTAGAAAATTTTCCTTTATAATCCGCTTTTATCTATTTAAACTTCAGAAGATTTAAGATGAAGAGAATATATTTAATACAACAGAACGCAATCTTAAGACTTGTAAATCTTTTAAAAGACAACAGCAAATTTTTAAACATTACTGTAAAAAATATCTTCTCTTTTAATTATAATAAATAATGAGATAATGCATGGATGAGTTGTTAATTATATAACTATGCATTTATAAAAAGTTTTTAGTGATGAACTATAAATAATATTTTTAATTATAGATGTATTGTTTTTTTAAAAGATTTACAAGTCTTAAGCTTGGTTCTGTTGTGTTAAATATATTCACTTCATCTTAAATCTTCTGAAGTTTAAATAGATAAACGCGGATTTATAAAGGTAAATTATCTATTTGCCATCTATCAGCAAACCAAAAAAACTGCCTAATATTTCCCTGAAAGTAACCGCAGAAACTAAGGCAATCCACCTTTGCAATTTTCTGAACTTCCTAATGTAAGCAAACATCGCACACTGCCGCTGGCGTTCCTCAGAAAACCATTCTAAATTCCCTTCTCCCCGATGAAAATAATAGAATCGCCTCTCTCATAGGCTGCCGTTTTGGGATGTAGACGCTAGCTATCTTATCTAATCATTATTTCCTATCTTGTTCATTTGCGGTTTTGCAGCTGAAGATGATGGTTCGGTAAAACCATCGAAACTAGTCCTGTGAAAATTTTGTGAATATAACGCTGATTTTTGTTGTTTGACTTCTGAATTAGTATCTATTTCATATTTTATAAAGCATTTATGAGTTTTTGATTAAGAAACCCAACGATTTCAAAGCGAGCAATGGCAACATTGTACGGAAAAAAAAAAGAGGAAAAAAACATTTTCATCTCTAGCGCGTGAGAGTATGTATCATAAATTCTAAAGATATGCTTTTTTTTACATTATATGATATTGCTGTTGAATTGAATTTTATGGTTTACGTGCGAAAAACATGATATTTAATAAATAAAGGTAACATGCAAAACGTTAAAAAAATGGCCCTTTGGGAGTAATACAAAATCTGAAAGCTTTCAGATTTTTTTAAATTTTATTTTATTTATTTATTAATTTTTTATTTTTTTGGTGTGTGTGTGAGTAATTTTATTACGTTATAAAACTGGTTTCTAAGTGAGGACTTTCTAAGGGAAACTGGGTCGTATACACGTTACACATTGTGAAAGCCACGAAAACGCCGGCCAGCTCGTTCGCGGGATTCGAACCTTGGACCAAACTACCTGCGTTCAGAGACTCTATCGCTCGGCGGCTGGTGGGCTTGTTAGTAGGATTACACTGCATTATTATTGTATTATGCTAAAAAGTAACAATGTTATAAGACTGATGGTTTGTTCATGGAATAGTACTTTTATAACCTGTTATAGTATTAAAAAGTCATTCTTTCTTTGCAAACTTAAAAAAAAAAAAAAAAAAAAAAAAAAAAAAAAAAAAAATACTGTTCATAGCATTCTCATTTTTATATTGTAAAAGAGATATTGATTATTATTACTTTTCTATTTAAAATGTGTTGAAATGCTGGTTTGGACTTCAACTGCAGGAGACCTACACTGATTATTTTTACTTTAGTACTTGCATTGTGAAAATATTACTATCTTTTAATTATTTTCACAGAATAAAATCTTTTGAGAAGGAAGAATATTTAAACTGAGCAGTTCTTATATATATAAAAAATTAAAGTAACAGCAATGTAATATTAAAAAAAAAAGGTATTAGTAATTGTGTGACAAAAATTGCAAAACGAATTAATCACACATACAAGATAGTTTAGTTTAATTTTGATTATATATTTTATATTGAAAAAATATTTTCTTTCATGTTAATTATAGAATAAATTATTTAAAATAAAGCATTTTGATGCATGTGTGATAGTTGAATGCAGCAGAAATCGGCCATACTGTAATAGCGAATGAATTTTATTTCTTTTCCTGAAAGAAATAATTTTCATAGAAAAAGAAAATAAAAAAAAAAGGAAGAAATATTAAGAAAGAAATATTTTCTTTTTAATTTCTTATTTTAAAGAAATATTTTTCCAATAGTAACTGTAAAATAAATTGCAGGAAAACAGTTTTAATGTAAGCATGGGAAAAAAAAAAAAAAAAAAAAAAAAAAAAAAAAAAAAAAAACTTAGTTTGCTATTAGATTGTAATGCAAATTAATTATATTATGAATTTAAATGATTAAAATTGTTTATTTCTAAAAGGATTTGAAGTAAGCTTAATTCATTTACTCTTATCTATTTGCCATTGCTTTTGTGGTATCCCATATCACTCTTTATTTCTTAGCTCTAAATTCCTGCGTTAACTTTTCCCTTAAAAAACGGCATTTTCCTTCACATAACACAGCAGCATATTCCGCTGCGTGTTGGTCATTTTCGAACTACAAATGCAGCATGTGAGTTAGTGAAATAATGAGAGAATATTCCTAGAACTTCAGCCAGCACGCGCTATAAATTTCGTCACTCATCTGTACTGCGATTGATCTAAAGCTCCTTGAAGCCTTGTTCCCTTTCAATAAAGTCAAATGGACCCACCCGCCCACCGAGGACCACAGAATGGCTTTCTCCGATAAGTTGTGATGGCTGTCCATACCGTTTTTTTTTAGTCAATATTGTTCGCTCAAGTTGTAGACAGATCCAGTGATCATAGAATAGGCGTCCAGGTGAGAATAAAGATTTTTTTTTTTTTTTTTTTTGTAGTCCTAGAAGAAGTTAAATGTAAGATTTATACTGGAAGGTTTTTTTCGATCATAATATTTCAAATTTTGATACATATACTCATGATCATCTGAGATATATGTGGCTGTCTCTCTTTTTCATTGCATTTATTCATTTCATTGCATTAATTAAATTTACTGAAACAGAAGAGTTTTATGTCATCATTAAGTGAGATTGTGTAAACATGACTATCAATAAAGTTAATTTATGACACTTTTTTTGTACGAATTCCAATGAGGAAAATATACTACAGAAGCATATTTAAATTTAATGAAAGTTTTTGGTGTAGATGCAGTTTTGAATAGAATATGCAGGAGATATTTGAAAATTTTGAAGCAGGGCATTTCGACTTTTATGATAAGTTATGCTGTGGACAGCCATCTTTGATCAGAAACAATATTGTCAATAGATCATGGTAGAGCAAAATCCTTTTTTGACAATATTAGGTATTATGGAAAAGCCTAACTCAGCTCAGCAAACTATATTCGGGAACTGTGATTGGTCTAAACGTGTTCCAGATGGGTGCTGGTGAGAAGTGAGAAAAATTTGCTTGATTAAATTGTCATATGTACATCTCTGCTTTCTTGAAACAAGTACAAACCCTTCTTGGACCAGATAACAGGTGATGAAAAGTGGATTACCTATGAAAAACCCAAGGAAAAGAGCCTGAACAACCTGCCCCATCACCTCTAAATCAAGCTGGAGTCTGAATAAGAGAATGCTGTGCATATGGTGGAATGCCCAAGGAGGGGAAGTTATGAGCTTTTGAAACTTAGTAAAAATTTCAATTCGAAGAGACACTGTCAGAAAATGGATGATTTAAACAAAGCAGTCAAAGAAAATAGGCCAATAATGCTCAGTAGAAAGCACATCGTACTGCATTATGATAAGACGAGACCACATGTTGCTTTGGTGACTTGTTAGAAATTCGCAGAGCTAAACTGGAAAATTTGGTACTTACGTATCAACACCTTAGTGCAATTTGGCAGTTTTTTACAGATGAAAAGGTAAAAGTTGCTTATTGGGTGCAAGTTGTGATTTTCAAGACTTTTTTGGTTCCCAAACTGTCAGTGTTTATAATAAATTGGCAAAAATTATCAATATATGAAAAAAACATATTTTAGCAATTAAAAATAAAAATTTTAAACTGTTAAATAAAGACTAAGTGATACATTTAAAAAAATAAAATGCATTCATCCCTGAATCTTTCTGTGCACCATTCTTCTCCCTAAGTACACAGTACCACTTAATAAAAGAAAAATTGCAGAGACTTGCCATTTCGCAAATCTCGCCAACACTAGCTATTTAAAAATTAAGTTTGAGGCACAAAATATCATGATTTGTTTATATAAACCATTGGGACTTTAACTATAACAAAAAGAATGCATATAAAAATTATGATGTTGCTTAAGGAGTTTTATGAGCATGGTTATGTACATGGTGCTAAGAGTTTGGCATATTCTGAAAATTTGGTGGTTGTGATTATGTCTACTAAGGTAGTTGTGATAATATAAATACTGGAAATTTTGCCACCGTACTCTCCAAACATGGCACTATTCCGATTATCACTTGTTTCTCTTTGAAAAATTTGAAACTAAGCATATGTTAGCCAAGCGTGAACTGATTTCTCCGGCTCTAAGGACAAGACGTTTTGCAAAAATGGTATTTAGAAATTACCATTGTGCTCAAGAGTTGATAAGTAATGACTGAAATCATACTGTAAAATAAAAATTATTAAATATTTATTGTTAAATATTATTAAAGATCAGTGCCACAAAAAAATTAACATTTTCTTTCTCTTCTGAAATGGAGAGTAATAATTTTCCAGTGGACCAATGAAGTGGTCCATTTTAATTCCAATTGTAATAATTTTCCAATGCACCTTATATATTCACTTCACAAAAAGCATTTAAATGATAGTCTGTGTCCGTATTATAAGATTGGACGATTAGAATGAAGGCAAGGCAATCTGTGTTATGTTTGTTGTGTAATTATTTTGTCTGTCTTCAATTCTTTCAGTACTCTGTGGGAAATTTTTCCCCTTCACATCCAACTTAAGGTTAAATATTGTGTATTTTGTGATAAAAGCAATAGAGTAATTGAAATTATGAATTTGCATTGTGAAGTTCTTCTGATTGGGATAAGTTTTGCCATTTTGTAGGACTCCAATCCACTGTTTTACAAGTTTTTATATGATTTTCCTTTAGAATTTTAGTTTTCAATGATTTCCTTTAGAATTCCAATGTAGAAATATTACAGATATTCCCATTTTCCAATCCTGTCTTACTATTAATATCTGACAAAAGAATGGTTCAGTTTCAAAAACAAAATAATTTTGGTAAATGCAGTAGATGTTACTGTCTCTCTCTCATTTTCTAATGTTAAATTGATTTAAATATAAATTTTAGCATTGTGACTTTCTTTGATTAAGGCTTATTTCAAATACTACTGAAAAATAAATAAATAAATAAACTAAAAGAAATTGTATAATGATAGTTCTATTCAAAGTGTAGGAGGGGGGACCTGCGATTCTTTTGGACCACTTATGAAGCATTGATAGTATAATGATCCTATGTGTTTTCCTGTGATTGCTGATAAACTGTCTGTAAGCACTGTTTGGATGAAGACCTTAGTTGAGTTCACACACAGTATAGTATAGATTTTTATAAAATTCAATGAATATCATATCACTAAATGTGTATCACTAGCTTGGCAATTTTTTTAATTTATGTCTGTAAATAGTATTTTCATAAAAAATTATGTAGATATATAATTTTAACCTTAAATAGTATCAATAACTGTTCACGTAAATGAAGGGCATTTTCCAGTTGTGCTTTTGCCAATTCATCTTCCAGAATTAGTCATGCAATTGGTTCTCTTCTCATTTTTCATTCCCTTATTGCTTTTCACCAGCTTGACATATGGAGAACAATATTCTCAGTTTCATCAAAATTTAAATTTACCATTGTGGTTTTAGTTATGATGTTCAAATGAAAAAATGTATGGGCTTTTACGAGTTGAATTTTTATATGGTATTTTATAATTTGATTAAACATTTGAATAATTACCCAGTTTGAACCTTTTTTTTCAAAAAAATTGTGATGAATCATAAGTATTTTGAGACCTTGCAAATGTGTATATTTTGTTTGTCTTGGACTAACAGTATCAAAGGAAAGAGACAAGTATTCAGAAAGAGAAACAGTAACTCTTTTCATGTAAGCAGACAGTTAAGGACTGCTATGTTTTAACCCTTTGCGGCACAGTGTGTCCGGTCTGTACATACCTAAAAATTTCCTTCTGTACACACAGAAAAATTGAATGAAAAAGGACTTGTAGGTTACTCTGAATCTTCTTTATTTATAGTAGATGGCAGCTCAACACAAACCAGTCCATATATATTTTAGCCATGTTTAGTTTTTTAAAACCTTGCTTTTTCAAAGAAATCTTCCAGATTTTTTTTAGGGTATAAAAGGAATTGTCTTAAAATAAATTTCTATGTTATTTTTTGGCTGTATGCTAATCTCCTTATTCTATATTAATTTTAAATTTTTACCTTGAAATCTTGCCTAAAATCAAACGGCGAACCCAAGATGTGCCCACACCAGGCTCACCGATAATCTAGGACAACTGAAAGTCTGTATTCTTTGTTTCTCCTCATCTCATCGGTCAGTTCATTGACAGCAATGCTCATTTCAGCCCTCTTTTCGAAGCTCTATTCAATCAGTGTGCCGGCACACCCACAGAAATAAACGATAAGTGCTATCTTCACAAAATTTTACTTGTGTACTCCTCTAGGCCTAATTAGACTGCCTACCTGTTTTTTTTTTTTTTTTTTTTAAATCAAAATTCTGACTTTAAAAGGTAGCGTGCTGTAAAGGGTTAAGTGAGAATTGTTATCTACGAAAGAACTGCCAAGATCTTTTACATTTCAATTTGAATGGCAGTGCTTTGAGAATTCCATGAGCTAATGAAAATTATTAGTAAATAAGTAATTTAAATAACACTTACAGTTCAGCCTTATAAATTAAATCTTGTAATGCATTTTTACAATATCCCTTTTTAAAAAAAAAGTTGGTATGTATATTAATAAGGTTAATATGTGAAGAAGCCAAATATCGAGTATCCAAAAAACACCATCCCATAGTTTTCAGTGAGAAATAATGACCCAACAATTTCGCTCAAATGCTTTTTATTCGGCAAAATAATTTTCTTCAGCTTCAGTTACATGTTCCCAATGAGATATAAGCTTATAAATCCAGCATTTTAAAAGTTCTTGTTCGTAGAACCAAAAAATTGTCCTATGGCCTGCATGACAACATCTTGGTTTTAGAAGTGTTGCTCATGCAAATGGTTATCCTTAGGTAAGAGCAGGTGATAGTCGGATGGAGCAATGTCTGGGGATGAGGTAAAACTCCCCAGCCAAGTGTGTTGGTTACCTTCTTCGTCACTTTTGCCAAAATGTCTTGCAGAATGATCAGTCCTTTCCTGTTGATTAGTGCTGGCTGGTTCCAAAGACGTGTAAGTGCAACTGGGTTTAGTACGCCTTGGCTGTGATGGTTTTGCCACTCTGTATCATTTCAAATTACACAATACCAGTGATGGTCCACCAAACACAGAGCAGTACCTTATTTTTATGAGTGTGTTATTTGGGGGCAAATTTCCACAGAACCAGAGGATGAACAATGATGTTTTTATATACAGTTATTGTATGACACCGATTTCTTAGTCACGTGTCAATATCTTGTACAGGAATGGAGATTTTTTGTGGTTGACAGCAATAACGAGCAAATGGTTTGCAGTTTGATTTCCTCGGTCAAAACAGGAGGAATCTATTTACTGAGCTTCCATGTCTTCCTGAGATTGTGCAGATGCATTCTAATGGTTTCTTCTGACACTCTGAACCCTTGTGCAAGTTCCTTGCATGTTTGGTATAGATTACTCTTGATGTCCTCCTTCAACAGGACTTCATTGATAGTGGAAAGGCATCCAATTCGAGTCTCGTCTCAGAGGTTCTTATCTTATGCAAATTGACTGAACCAGTTTTGTGCTTTGCGCTGACTCACTGATGTCTCTTTAAATACAATGCACATTTTTGATTAGTTTGTGTAGCATATCTACCAGATCAGAACCCATAAACTGAACACGGCCGTAATAACACATCCTTTGACCACTTGTATGTTCACTCTAGGATTGTAGTTCCTACAGAACTGCTTTTGGCATGACCGACATGCCTCAGAATTCTGCACTGACTAATGGTTGATAGGAACATCAACATCTGATGCCATCCCGAGAGATTGCTGACACCTACCATTTGAATTTCACTTTTTGTTGCATTGGCATGATTTTTTTTGGGATACCTGGTAAATATATATTATACAATCAGCCTTGAAACTATCGTCAAGCAGCACAGTTTAGTGCCAGTCATGGATAAGTGTGATATAATGCACTGGGCTACCTGGTAAATAATGGTACATCTATATTATCCATCAACCATGAAACTACCATCAAGTAGCACAATTTAGTGCCAGTCATGGATAAGTGTGATGTAACACACTCATAACTTCTGCACTTCCATATGATTTTAATCCAGCTGATTCTGAATAAGGCACTTTTTGTTTATAAATTAACTATTATTACTGCATTTTCCCCTTTCATTTTGGAAAAAAAAAAAAAAAAAAAAAAATCAGTCTGCCTTTTACATAACAGCAAACAGTGGATTATGTTCAAAATTATAAGAGGCTACCATTAAAAAATGGACTTGATATGGTCAGCTGAATATCTCCAACAAAACAGTAATATGATTGCAATAATAACCTGCAGGAAGTCTCTACTTACAGCATTCTAAACAGAGCTTGCAGTAAAATTGCAGGGACTAACAAAATAGTAGGAATTGACAAAAGCCTTTTTTAAAGCACAGAAACAAAGAAGATCAAATACTAATTGTTTTATAAATGAAAAGGGATTATTGAAGAATTGAATTGCACTGGAGCAATTGGTACAACTTTGGCAGGATATCTGTCAACTTTCCTGATTCAGTCATAGACATCTTGCTTTATTCATGAGATAATGTGTAAGTACTTAAGTGACATTTTGATATGTGTAAACAAAGTCAGTTGCTGGACCAGAATGTATTAGATTTGTTAAATGAGGAATGTATATATTTGTTTCTATAAATGTATTGAATATTAATTCTAAAGTAATATTTTTATTGCAGCATTTACGTATGACAATCAACCCAGAAGGTCAGTGTCGTGTACAGCATTTGTGGTTTCAAACTATATTTGACATGTTAGAGCATTTTCTACAGCATCCTATACCTTTAGAATCAGGTGGTGCATCTGATGTAACCTTAACTGAATATGTAGTTAATTTAGAAGGTGCACAATCTGCATCATCTCGTTCACGGTCATCACCATCACATGGAGAGCCTGGACGAACTGGTGCTGCAGCTCATCGTGTGCCTAGTATACCTGATTTACGAGAAGTGGTAACTGTTCAAGGATCTGTGCGAGTGAGGAGTCAGTCTCTTGAAAATGTTCAAGCTCATGCTGGTCATCATCCCCCACAACAGCCGCCTCGAGCGGTTGAAAACACCTACTCTTTTGTTTGATATTTAATTTCCATTAATGTGTGCAAAAACTTATGCAGCCCTGAATTATTAGAGCTAAAGAAACTGCCAAAATATACTGAAGTGATCAAAAGCTTTTTATTGTGTATAAATTGTATGTGCATGGTGTTACATTTTTTGATTGTTTCATGAGCAATATTTGAATGACATTATAGTGATTGAGTTGAGAAATATTTTTAATCACTAATTTGTCAATGTAATTTAGATCTGTGCTTGTTTTTATATAAATTTGTTATATATAAGTCATGCTGAATTGCAGCTTTTGATTGATGATTACTGATTTAGATATGTAGATTAGTCAGGAAAAATGCTATTATATTTAAACACAGATTTTTCAATGCAGTTAAATAATTCCATATATTCTGCTTGAGATTATTGATAATTAAGCTAGCTCGCATACAAAATAAATATATCCTGAAAATTCCAGTAATGCAATTTCAATGATATATTAAATTTAGATTTTTACTGGATATTTTAGTTTGGGAACAGAAATGCAGTTGGAAAATGTACTGTGCGAGTTTTACTTATGCGTGCATAATTGTTTATTCTGTGCCAAATAAAAATACTACTGCATATTTCAACAAAACATGTTTTTTATATTTAGGTGTTATTTTTAAAAATATTCTTTCTTACCTAAATTTTTAGAAAATAAAAAAATTGAAGCTTTCAGCAAGCTTCATAGATTTTGAGAGCTAGAGGTATTTTAAGGAAGATTTTTAAATCTGCAGCCTACAAGTTTATATGAATTCCATTTGAGTAGGTCATTAATTATTATGCATACCTTAATGGTTTGTTATGGCACATATTAATTTCAAAGAGCTTCTAAGTATAAAAAGTGCTGAAGAATAAAAAGAAAAAACTGACACAAAAATAATTTTCAGATTTTTATATACAACTATGTAAGACATGCAACACTGATATTCATGACCATATGTTTTCAGATTTTTAGTGTTATTAAAATACTTTCTTATAACAGAAACATACTTAGTAATCTGTAAGAGAGTTAAGTTTTACTGAAAATAGTTTGTGATTTTGATGATGTATATGCTATGCAAAATTAAAGATTTTATTTAGTATTGTATTTTATTTAAATTATTTTTGAGATTATTAATTAATTATAAGGCATTTAAAAGATGCATTTTTCTCAATTTGAGTTAAAAAATGGCTTGTAATTATTATAGATGCATAGAAAAACCATGAAAACCATAGGCCATTCTAGAAATGAATTAAAAAGGATTAGTTCTCAATTAAACTCCATTTTAATTAATTTGTAGACTGAATTTTCCTGTCAGACACAGTCAACTGTAATACTTCATTATGAAATGCTGTATCAATGAATTCTACTTTAACAAGTTGCATAGTCATAAATAAATTTATTATGGATTCCATTATCATCTCTAGAAGTCTCAGTGTAGCTGCAGATAAGTATGATATTGCTCCAGAAATCCTGACAAAAAATTCTAAAACATTTTGCAGCCTATTACACTGGAAATTAAAACTATATGTCATATGCTTTTTTTTAATCATCTAGCAGTAAACATTTTAACTAGCTTTAATTTAGAATAAATAGCATGTAAAATACTCTAGTAATTTAAAAGTAATTTTTTACATAATTATCTTCTCCAATATCTTAAAAATGGCTTTTTTTTTTAGATAAACAAATAAATTATTTCCATTCCAGTTCTTCCCCCTCCACTAATAAAAACTTTAAATATAAGAAGAATTTATTTAGATGTTTGAACCTTCAGATACTAATTTTTAGTGTATTTTATTTTCATTACACAAGATATTTCAAGTTATAGCTTTTCAACTTTGAGCTTATTTTTCAGTTTTGTTTTAAAGTAGCAGATACGTGCATGGGTGCTAAAAATTTTAGTTTCAAATACATTATGAAATTAAATTAAGTAACACAAAGAAATCAGTCAACATGTAAATGTTTAGTCTTGTACAAATTATTTGTTTTTCATTAATATATGTGTTTTGTATATTTAATGTAGCTCTAAGTTGATTTTAAATCATTTCTTTACCTAAAAAAATATAGTGAAACAGTGTTCATCAGAACAAGTAATAGTTTTAATTCACGTCTCCACATCCTATTTAAATTAAAGAATGTACAATATGCAAAATTTTATATTATGAAATATTTTTCTTCTGTCTAATTTTAGTGTTCATTAGACTCATGTTTTGGCAGTAAGTTTATAAAACTTATTAATTTGAGCATTTGCAAACTTTTATACAAATTTGATATTAATTAGATTAAGATGTATACCTCAATTAATAATTAAATGCATTTAAATTCTCTAAATCAGAAAACTTTAATGTTTTTTAAATAGTTAATATTTTTACCTTTTTTTTGCCAAGCCTTAAAATTTCATACATCATACCAAATAAAAAGCCCTCCTTTCATGACGTTATTTGTGATAATATATGAAGATATATTTACGGCTTAAAAGTACATAGTGAGTTCACAAATGACACGTGTTGTATGATATAGTAATAGTTTAAGTGGAAAAGAAATTTAGGTCATATCTTTTTAGCTTTTATTTCTGTTGAATTAAAAAAAAATAAAGATATGATTCAAAATGAAGCATTCTATTCAATTTGAAATTCAGAATCTTCATGCAGGTCACGCAATAAAATATAAGGGCAACAAAGTGTTTTATGTTTCAACGGGACTGCCAAATTTACAGAAACAGATCTTCTTTTATTTCTATATAGATTGAAACAATTCATAAGATTTTGAAGTAATTTGCATAATTTAGATAATAATTTTCTGCACACAAAAGTAATGTTCATGAACATTTCTTGTATGCTAAGAAATTGAAGAATATATGAAAGACTAGACCCTGCAAGTAGTGTTTAGTGCTAGATTGTAGCATAACTGATTTAACATTGGTTTAAAACTGAAACAATGTGCTTTTGTTATTAGGAAACAACTATTTTAGAATCAGTTTAATTTTAGCATTTTGTCAAGAAAATGTGTTTCACCTTAAAAGCCCATAATCTACAAAATACATATCTGAATTGCTACTAAAAGCAAGTGAAGCAGTATCTGTTTAATGAATGAGTATAAAATTGTTCCAGTTTGTGTATCAGTAAATTACATTCAGAGAGTATAAAACCACCATACTCTTTTTCCTGCTCAAAATTTATTGAAAGTGCTAACAATTTTATGTATAAATTTGTATGCAGTTTTATTTTTATTCTATTGTCATGGCTTTACATAATCGAATGAGTTACAACAAATTTAAAAATAAAATTTTATAACTTTTAAAAAAATTTTAGGAATTACTTTTGCAGAGATTATTTTATGATGTATGGAAAATAGAAACAAATCAAAATTTACCAAATTCAATCAATAAATAACATATTTTACAAAACATCAGAAATTTCAAGACAGGCTAAAGTAATTTTCAAGGGATGCAAAACACTTTTTCTTTGCATTACTTTTTTGTGACACTAAAATATAATTTTTTTTTAGAATCTTTCAGATTAAATTGTGATTATCTGCATGCTTTTTTGCAGTAGAATAAATTAGACATGCCAGAAAGTAAAAAATTATTTAAGTATGCATTCTATATATATTTTCTATCAGTTACAAAAATCTACTCATTCAGCATAAATTTAGTAACAAACCATGATAAAAAAGATACCAAAATAAGCCTTGCAGCCTAAATTATCAATAATACTTTTTTAAGAGGTAGATTATTTTCATACAATATGTTGATGGTTGAAATAGTGAAATGTATTCATGTAAAAATTTGCCTGTTCTTGTGGTGTTATTTTATTAATATGAATTTTAAAGGTTAACAATTATAAGTATGCAATTATGGAAATCTGTTATTTGTAGGAACTTCAGAAAGGTATAAGTTGCTGTGAATTTGATATATGTATAAATTGTTAATTTTTGTAGATATTAATATTTAAAATAATTTATGATATGTTTGACATTCGGTTGCAAAAATATTAATTTTTATTTATTTAGCTCTTGATTACATGAGCTAGAATCATGTACATTCTGATGGATATATTTTTCGTGTATATAAAAATATAATGAATGAAAATCAGTCATTGGAGGCATAGAAGTATAACTTCAAGTGGCATTTACAGTTTTTAATATGTGTGTGCATGTGTGTATGTGTGTTAGCATGTGTTTAATTAAGGTTATCAGTTTTCAAAGTATTATATATGAATGGAAACTGCTATAATTGCAGTATAAGTATTAAATCTAAAAGAGCGATTACACACTTGAATGTAAAAAAAAAAAAAAAATCTTGATGTTTACTCTTATTAGTTTACATAAGATGAATTAAAAATCGTTTGCCAACTAAACTGAAATGAAAATTAGTCAAAAAGACAGAATAAAAGGGAAATATTTCAGATATTAAAATTTGACTCTTAATAAATTTGGGTTAATAAACATTTTTATTTGTAGATTCAGTTTTTTTTTTAGTGTATTGATTTTTTATTAAATCCATGAAGCGACAAAAATAAGTGTTGTAAATATTTTGAAAATTTAAAATTTTCATGAATTTTAAGTATTCAACGCAGAAATTTTATTTGATATTGATATTTAAATCAGTTATTTCAGTAATATAATTTTCTTTTTGCATAAATTTGCAATTCACATTCATTTATTAAAAATATTTCCACATATTTTGAAACAGATGTACGATGCAAGAGAAATGATAGAGATATATACTCTAACGTAACACAAATTTTTCATTCTGATAGTATCTTCTACAATACATATTTTCTGTACTTTAACTATTTAATATCTAATGCATATAAAAGAAATAATAAAATTTTGCAATATTTTCAGCTGATAAAAATTTATTTCTTTCAGTAAGTTTCAGCCAGTTTTCTTACATGCTTGTTTAATACATCAGAATATTTATCGCATTCCACATTCTGCAGGAACTGTTAATTTTACATTTTCTTTGACTATTTAGTAATCATCTTGGAGGGACATATTGCTTTACTCTCTTATATAATAACTGAAATTAAATCCACATAAATATTATTTTAAAAATACTTTTCTTTATTTATTATTTCTCTATATAAAGAATATAAATGTTCATGCTTATTATACTTATATATTTATCGCAATTCTTTTCCAAAATCTTAGTGAATGATTACATTTTAGTGCTAAATAATAATATGCTTTGGAGATTGTTTCTGTACAGAGTAAATTCATATATTTGTGTTATAACATTTACTTCAGATGAATAAACAAGCATAAAATCTATAAATCTGGTTTTTGTGTTTCCATCACCTTGTTTCACTGGATATTTGTATTCTAATTTTATAAATTTGCCGCAACTGTGCATATAGATGTTCTCTGTTGAAGCAGCATTATACATGCATTTCAGCAATATTACTGTATTTTAATTATGTATTCTTAATATATTCTTCTAGTATTTTTATGCATCATATCATTTACACTGTATATTTTTGCTTGTTTATATGAGTTAAGAAATTTAATGTATTTCAGTGAATATATTTATTATAGTTAAAATTCATTCTCAGCCTGATTCAGTAGATCTATATCTTACACAAATAAAACAAACATTATACATTTTTTGAATTTTTGTTTTACTTTTGTTATTTTTAGAAGAAAAAGGTAACAGAATAGTAGCTTTAAAAAATATGCATTTATTTGAAATGAAAAGATTATATCATCAGTATTTAAATATGGCATTTCCTTATTCTAAATATATTCAATTCAAGTAATTGAAAATTTGTTATTTTTTTAATTTTAGAGCCTTTAGATTCTTCAGCATGTGTTGAGGTAAAGGAGCCATAACAAACAAATTCCTTCCTTCCAAGTATTCTGGTACTACAATGTTTCGAGCATGAATATGTAAAGGGATGTAACGTACTTTACTTTGCCTGACATATAACTTCTGCAGCAAGTCACTTGGTAGTTTCTATATGAGAAAAAATAAACAAAGAATTATGAAATCAAATTTAGCTTTCAGTCATTTAATTCATTTCAGTATTCCCATAAGAAAACTGCCCGTTTTACTTCAGAACTTATAGTTTTTAAATACTGACATAGCAAATAATTTTATTATTCTAATTAGTATTTCAAATAAATTATTTTATTCAAGTGAATGTTGCACAGATGTAGTTTTTAAATATATTTATTTAAATACTAATGTAAAATCAGACAGGTTATTCAAACAAAACTCATGAACACAAAAATAGTTTTAAGGCACAAAATGATCTAAAACCTTACAGCCATAAAATGTGACTGACTTTGAAATTAAGTCATATTAATGAAACAAAAACATGAAAACAAACAGATTGAGAAAGATATCTAGAATAAAATGAGTATAGATTTAAAAGAGTCAATATTTTTTTATACAAAAACCTTTCACAACATTTAAATGAGAAAAAGAGCACATGTAATTACAGTCCTACCTGTGGTGCTAACTTGGTGAGATGTGAATATTTGTGATCACCAAGTATTGGGCAGTCCAAGCCAAAACCAAAGTGAACACGGATTTGATGTTTAATTCCTAAAGTGAAAACAATATATTAGCTTTCAGAATTTAGATAAATATTAAAAAAATAAACTTTCAGTATTTTAGAACTTATAATATTCTTTCTTTTAAAAGATATATTAAATATTATTTTAAAAGACGGACAAGAGATTCAAGACATGTATACTTAATTTAATAATCTTTAAAAGCTGACCTTCAAATGAAAATCAAAAATTAATTTCAATTGAAGATACTCTACATATTTTGAATGACAAAGATGCAGTTTTCTTTGAGGAAAAGTTATTTAAACAAAATATTTTTGACAGCATTAGACAATTTTCATTTATGAAGAAGATACACACTGCCCTTTAAAATACACTGAGCCTTTTCATTTGCAGTTGACAGGAAATCAAAATCATTACCATTTGTCAAAATGGAAGTAGATTGTGGTAATAATGTTGTCATCAATATATGACAAGTAGTAATAACAACATAAATAACTTATTAAATACAAATAAAGTTGTTTCCCAAGTTTAACAAAGAAGCAAATTTTTATTTCTAAGATGTTTAAATAATTTGTTGAAGTTAAAATATTATTATTACCAAGCAGTCCAGTTTCTGTGCTTTAGAACTCCATTAACAGTTTATTTGGGTTTTTAAAACAAAATGTCAACTATTAGATATTGTCAAAGTTTTATCATGGGGTGGCATATTAGTGTTTTGTACAAGCGCATGCCACCTAGAATTTTGGTTGACAGCATACGTATTTGCATTATAAATGTACAATATATATAATGCACTTTTGCAGTGCTATATATAATATACTTTCATCATGCAACAACAACATACTATGAATACCCACTGTTAGTACTATCTGTGCATAGATCAGTGCTCATTACCAAATGTCGTTATATCACATATTTGTGCACATCTGCTTATTGACTGGAAAATAAGTATTGCAAAATACACTGCCACTGTATTCATTGTGGACATACATATCAGATCAACTACATTTCCATAGCAAGAGTTATATGTTCTCAACTAATGAAATTAATTATTGAAAATAACTCTGTTACTCAGGAATAAAGTATTTCTACTGAACAACAGCTGCTAATTTACATCTTGAGAGGAATCCAGTTTTCCTTCCAAAAGCATACTTTGCATATGCACAGTGGAATGTTTGAATAAAAAAATGTTTTATCCAGATTTCTAAATGGAGCCATTTAATATCTCTTTCAGATGAAAATTGTTAAACAGATTTTGCATTTACTCAACCAACCTAAAACATCACATACCTTTTCATTATTGTTTATTAGCAACAATAAAGTAATTTGTGCCAGACATGTACTAGGCTCACATCTCATGATTATATTCCTCTGCTACTTTTTGGAAGACCTTGTGATTCCTTTATCTAGTCCTTTGATATGCATTGACAGACTCATATTTACAAAATTTAAACTTTTATTTCTTTAACTAACTTGTAATTTTAAGGTACTAAAAGTTCAAATTAATTCTTAACTTCATTTAATGCTCTTAGTATTCAAATTGCACCTTTTAGTTATTATTGTTAGTCTCAAAACAGGATTCGGTGGCATATTATTTTAAATGTCTGACTCACTTTTCAAATTGTTGCCATGAAATATTATCGTCCTGTATTACTTTTTAAAGGAATTAAATAATGAAGAATTTGCATGAATCCATATGTTTCTTCAAAGTGAAAAAATGGAAAACCTAGGGCCATCAAATCTTGAATAACGTAGTCCTCCACCCGAACATGTGCCTGGATGCCCGAATTTTGAATTTTATATTTCATATTTTGTAAAACTATCATTAATTTTTAACAAATTCAACAATCTGAAAGTGAGCAGTGACAACACTGTATGGATTAAAGCAGCAGTTCTCAACTTTTTGACTAATGCGTACCATCTAAACAAAAATTGAAAAACTTTAGTACCACCACTACATTTTTACAATAATTATTTTTCAATTTCTCAATAGAAGTATTTAAAAAAAAAATAAATATTTTGCCATTTTCACAACCTATTTGCTATTTGTATTAAATTTGCACACATAAGAAATATTAGATTAAAAATTGGTTGCCATTTTAATTATCAAAATTTAAGTTATAATACTTTAATCCTAAAATTCAGTGTAAAATTTGGGTCTGTTTAAGAGAGATGAATTTCTTTATGTCTGGTCTTATATCACTTAGTTTTTTAACTGTAAATTAGGATGCACTTTTAATTTTGTTCTATATTTATTTTTCATATGTAACATGGAAGAAAACCTTTGTTCGCACAAATGTTGTGCAAGATGGCAATAAAAATTTAATAGCTTTATTTGAAAATGCCTTTAAATTTTTTTTTTTCGGTTCAGCCAAAAGTTAACAAGTGTGTTACTTTTAAATCTTCACTTAGAGTTCGATCACAGGAAATTTCTATTAATTGTTCTTTTTCTTCAAGAGATAAAATTTCAGGTACATTTGGGGGGGGGGGAATGGATTTCTAATCTATTTTTCTTTTTCATAATCCTCGGAGAAACGCATGTTGAACTTTTTATCAATAAAAATTAGTGATTTTCAATGTCGTATGCTATTTCTTCTTTTATTATTCAAATTATTTTTGGTTTGAAAAGTGGTAAAAAGGTTAAAATATTATTATCCAAGTCTTTGATTTACACAAGTTTTTTAATCATTGCATTTATTTTATCTCTAATGGTAAACAAATTAACACTTTGTCATTGTAATCGTAAATTTAATTCATTTAACTTTCAAAAATTATGATCTAATTATGCTAAACACGCCAACCATGATTCACTAAATAAACATGTTTACAATTCAAATTTTGAATCACAGACGAAAATTGAAATTTCTGATCGAAGTTAAAAAAGATGATATAAAACTTTGCTTCAGGATAACCACCTTACTTCGTAATGCAACAAAAGCTTTTCATGTTCTTTGCCCATCTCTTGGCATAAAATCATAAATATTCTTGAATTTAAAGACTGGCCCTTAATTAACAATTTTCAAAGCTTGATTCAAAACTATTTTTAGGTTTTCGAGGATTGTTTTGGCTACTGCAACTTCACGATGAATGGAGCAGTGAGTAAATTTAGTTTCAGGTGCGACTTCTTTACTTGAGAAATAACAATGGAATGTTTTCCTGTTAAAGCCCGAGCTCCGTTACTGCATACAGAAATGCACTTATTCCAAGGAATATCATTCTCAGACATAAAATTGTCAACTATTTTAAAAATTTCATTTGCAGTTGCTCTATTGTGAAGATATTCACAAAATAAATACTCTTCAGCAATTCATTTAGCTCCGAAATATATGTAGACAAAAACTTAAATGGGATTATGAAGTATTTAATTTTTGAATTTAACACTTAAAAATACTTTCCTTCTTTGTGAACCACCTAGTTTGCTCTTGCGTACCACTGGTTGAGAATCGCTGGATTAAAGCAATGTTGTTTCAAGCGCACAAGAATGTATGTCAGAAATTCTAAAGATACGTTGTTTTTAAACATTTTGTGATCAACTGAATTTTATGTGGGCTGTGAAGAACATGCTATTTAATTAATAAAATTTAACACATTAAATGTTGATAAAAAAGAAAAAAAAAAAAAAAGTTTTATAAGTTATTTTACTAAGAAAAATGTATACTGATATAATAAACTTGGGGGGGGGGAAGAAAAGTGTATGCCAATAAGAGTAGAAAAACTTAACAAACCCTTTTGGGTAATTGTTAAAATCCGAGTCCTTTCAGATTTTTTTATATTTTTGTTCTTTTTTATTATTATTATTTTTATTAGTTTAGCTATATTTATCATCACCGTAGTGTTATTACATGCTACTAAACTAAGTTTTTCAATCACTGCAGTGTACTTCTACAACTGCTAAGCAGGCAATGCATTTTCATTAATCTAATTCGATGAAATTTTTTATCAATATAACCCAATGTCTTAATAAGATTATTGATGAAGATGCCTTGAAGTGCATATACAGTTCCAACACTATTTCCCCCTTGATTTCTATTGAAGGAAGAAACATTCAACATTCCTTTTCTTTAAGTCTTTGATATTTCCTCTGAAGAAGCAAGCCTGCCATTAAAATGCAAACACTCTTTTGTCTGTGAAGTGTTTCTGTTAGGTATCATTTTTCCTTCTTGCTTTTCTTGAACATTACCTCACTTAGCTCAGAGTTTTTTTCTTTGTGCAGCAAATCACTGACTGAGTGAAATAAAACATTTCATAACATTAAGACATAGATGACACCTCACTGTACAGGAGCATTAAGGACTAAAAATGTAACCCACAAGAATACAGCAATGTCCGTCAACCTCAACCTCATCAAATATGTATGGAATATATTAAAGAGATGCAATGATACTTAAAATTTATTTCTAGATAACAAGCTGGACTCCTTGTGTCTATATTTGTTAGAACTCTTTCAGGAGAAATAGTTAAAATACCTCAAAACTTCAGGATAACTTTGAACTAAGCATCTAATTGATCCAAATTAGGATGCAGCTTTCACAACATAATACCATATATTATGAAAGTTACATCTTAGTTTGATATATATATATATATATATATATATATATATATATACTGACATGTCTCTATTCTTTGCTACCAATAAATAACATACATTTTCTGCATAATAACGTTTGAAGCTTTCCAGCTTCATAAAATCATTCACTAAAATGTAATTTACAAAAACTTGTCATCTACAGGCAAATATATGAAATTATCTATTAAAAAGTATAATTTAATAAAATATATAAAAATATGTTCTTCCTCACTGCCAATGGAAGAAAGGGGGGAGAGCAAGTGAAAACTAGCAATAGAGACAGACTTCTGAAGTTCAGATTTGTCTGAGATATCTTCTATGAAGTGTTTGTGCCTGCAATACAACAGTTAGATTTGGATAAGCTAGTGTGGCTAGGGTAGCCTTATAAGCTGTTTAATTGGTGAAGTATTTCAATTTAGATCCCTTCAAAATTATTTTGTATTGATCACTGTATATCGCAGGTGTGGGCAAAATCTGGCTTGCGAACCCCAAGCAACTCTCACAGACGAGAAGTACAGTTCTTACTCAAATATATGTATGAAATATGGAAAATTAAAACTACTCAATCTCCAAAAGGATTGATTAATATACAAGGTTTCAAAAAGAATCATCTAATTAAAAAAAAAACATAACTATTCAGCTTTTAATCTATTTTGATCAAAAAATTTACAGGTAGAAAGAGAAATCTCAAGTTTCAAGCAGTTGGTGATCAGTACTGCTAATGCTCTTCCTCTGCCTACCACTTCAGAATTTGTCTAGATTGGTGACTGTGTAACAGAAATCATTTTGTGTTCTACCCTTCGCAAAGTGCGAGTCCATAACAACTGTTCAGCATGATTTTCATTGACAATACCTTAGTGCTCAGAGCTTTAGGCAATGGTATGAACAATTCCAAGACATGAGTTGTCTGTATAAAAGGGAATCACCACCATATTACAGCTTGGAAGTTCGAAAATTTTTTAATGATGGATTAGTCGTTCGTGATCTGATGATTAAGTTAAACATCACTGCCCTCCCCCCCCCCCAAGATCACCAGACCTTCCTTTCAACTTGCGATTTCTTCTTGTTTACAGAAGACTCTGTTTATGTGCCTTCACATACATTAGCTGAACTGAAGATATGCATAACAATGGCCCTGGAAACAGTGGATGTAGATATGCTTGCAAAAGTTTGGGACAAATTTACTACAGTATAGAAATATGGGCATGCATCAAAAGGAGCACCTTTAATTTAACTCATAAAAAAAAAAACTTTCTGACTAGCTGAGCCATGTATTATAAAATTAATCTTAAGTGTCTATGTTCAGTATTTTTCATAATATACACTTTTCAAAACGGATGCTTCTTTTTGAAACAGAATGTATTTGATATTTTTGCAAAGTTATCCGACATTTCTTTCCATTTGAAACCTGTTTCACTACTATTAAATGATGCAACTATGGACTTCTTTTGGAAAATCTAGTTGCGGATCTTAACTTTTCTGAATTCTAACATGCAGCTCTTACTGACATGAAGTTTGGCCAACTCTGGTAGATAACACATATACCAAATAAAGTGTTTTAAAAATGAATTTACCAAGAATATTATAACTTTTTCATCCTGCCAAGATTTGGTAATAGATAAAAATATGTCCTAAGATTTCAGTTCCAGAGTACAGAGTGATTATAATTAAATTTGCAATTTTAAAACGCTCTAACATTAAAACTACCAGTCAGAATGACTTGAAATTTTACCAGAGGAGGAATTTTAAGGCAATTGAATTTTGTTTGGTGAAGGAAAAAAAAAATTCTGATAGATGGCACTGTCAGGAGAAAGGCATGAATGGAATCTATTGGGTAGAGGCGAGCGAACTTTTTTTTCTTATGCACATGCGTATTATTTATGATGGTGCAGCTGTCTCTTCTCCCAACACATCTGTCATTTGAGCGTAGGGAGATGGTGAGATGTTATCTGCTGTGTGATGGTCAGTATGATTTCCTGCGTGATCTTTTTATTTATTATTCGTGTAAATAAAGTGTGTTGTCCTACGATGACTTCTTTACTCTAAATATTGGCCTTTGAACAACAAATGGTAGCAGCTCCGTGGTTTTGTCAAGAAGAATTTGATATAAAATACCAAGTCAAAACCGAAACTGTCTTAGTGGAAGCCAAAAATGGAGAAGTGGAACGTTCCCAAATTAACTGGAGAGAACTATTTTATTTGGGCATTGAAAATTAAAGCTGCCTTATCATTGAAAATTAAAGCTGCCTTATCATTGAAAAGACTTGACTCGGTAATTTCAACAGTAAAACCAGAAAACTTAGACGAGAAAGATGAAAGATTGTGGAATGAGAAAAACGCTGACGCCGTAGCATATATAAAACTTTCACTATCGGATCAACAGGCACTTCAGTTCTCCACAGAAGAGAATGCAAAAATTCTATGGGAAAAAATAAAGTCAACATTTACGGGATAAGCCAAAGATCGAAAAATAGATCCTGATAATGAGTTAAAAAATTTAGAAATGAAGTTGCATAAGTCGGCTAATGATTATATCACAAGAGCGAGAGGAATAGCAACTAAGTGCCAATCGCTAGGACTAGATGTATCTCCTCGGGAACTGGTGTTTTACACAGTTCGTGGACTTCATGGAAAATTCTCTCGAATTAGGGAAATTGTAAAAACTCAGCGTGAAAAAACAATTGATGAAGTACTCGAAATACTCCATGAGGAAGAGTCCGTTCACAATTCAACGAAGGGGAAACAACCTGATGGAAACAACGCAGAGGCGTTCATATCAAGAAGGAATAAAAACTATAAGCCAAGAATTTGTTACATTTGCCGACGACCTGGTCACATCGTGAAAGACTGCTATTGCAGAAACAAGAATCCAAAAAGTGAGTTATCCAAAAGTAACAAGGAAAGAAAGAAGTCACAACCTACAAGTGTGAACATGTCATCTCGTTCTGATGAAAGAAAAAGTGATTTTGCTCTTCAACTTACGCGTGGAAAAAATGATGAATGTGATAAAATTTGGTTGTTGGATAGTGGTGCAACTGGACACAAGGCAAAAAACTTCTTTTGGTTTCAGAATATTACAGCAGAGGTGAGGGAGATTTACCAGGCAGGTAAACATTCAAAAATATATTCAGAAGGTATTGGTACTGTAAAAGCAAAAACTATAAATACAAATAATTCTAGTTTTATTAATTTAACTATTAGTAATGTTAGTTATATTCCTGATTTAAGAAATAACTTACTGTCACTCACTGCCTTAATGGATAAAGGATTAGGATTAGGATTAGGAACGGGGGACGTGGGCACCATCCATTTACCGTTATGGTTAATTGGTTTAGCGCCACGTCCTCCAATATCCAGAGCAAGGCCAGAATAAGGCCACATGTGAGACTCGCACCAGACGCCCAGACCCAGCACCCTATTCATCCGGGTAGCAGTCCAGCCGACCAAAGTGCTCCCGAGGAATACTCTAAGCCAAAATGCCAGGTCCAGTGTTAATTTGTTTCCAGGAATAAAAAGTACAGTGCCAAACAAAGGCAGAATCTTTACATAGGTTAACATACAATTACATAGTTGATCACAATAAGATTATAGAATTATCACATTAAAGATAAATTGAATCATGGAGTAATTCTGTATTAGATTTTAGTAGGTGTAATGAATTACTTTTTAAAGTATTTAAGAATAATGGTAGGCTTGAAGTTAATTTAGAACCATATTATAATTCTGAATCTTGCATTGCTAATGATTGTGCTGGTAATAATTATGAACTTTGGCATAGTAGATTGTGCAATTTAAATCCAAAATATATGCTTAAAATGAAAGAATACATTGATATTAATGATGTAAGTGATTTTAAGTGTGAAACTTGTGACATAAGTAAAATAACTAGAAAAAGTCATCCAAATATTGACATTAATCAGAAATCAGAAATTTTAGAATTAATTCATTCGGATCTATGTGGCCCTGTTCAAACTGAATCAATTGGTGGGTCTAAATATTTTATGATCTTAGTGGATGATTTTTCTGGAATGTATTTTACTTATTTTCTTAAAAGTAAAAGTGAAGTATTTGACGCATTTTGTAAATTTAACGCTAAGTGTGAAAATTTAACTGGTAAAAGAATTAAATGTTTGAGAAAAGATAATGGTTTAGAATTTGTAAATCAACAATTAGATAATTATCTTGCTAATTCAGGTATTTTTCATGAAAAACAATTTCATATAACAGTGAGAGTAATGGGAAAGCTGAACGGGCAGAGTTCTTTTGGAAAGAGCTAGGATATTACTACATGAGAGTGAGCTTCCGGAAAAATTCTGGGCAGAAGCAATTAATTTTAGTACTCAAGTATCAAATTTAATACCTCTGAAAGCAAAAGTAAAAAATGCTTTAGAAATTTGGACTGGTAAAAAATCCAAATTAAACTATCTAAAAAAGTTTGGATGTGTGGCATACTTTCACATTCCGAAAGTACTGCGAAACAAATTTGACATACCAGAGAAAAGAGGGATAATGTTAGGATATGCTAGAGAAAGAAAAGGATATCGTATTTATGATATAGCAAGTAATAAAATAATTGAAGAACGATCAGTTAAATTTAACAAATCTTTAAAGGGTAGTAATTATATGGGGGAAAATAAAGCCTTAGAAACTTGGGATATTGAAGAATTAAAAGGAAAGGGAAACGAAGTAGATCAAAAAACACACCTTGAATTGGTTGTTACGGAAAATACTCAAGCAAGCGAATATGATGACTCATCGAATTTCGAAATCGCCGACATGAGCCGTTGTAGCGGGGTAATGACAGGGGGAATAAAGTTCAAACATCTGATAGCTATGAAAAAAGTAATAAATATGGAAATAAAATACCATTAAGATGATCGGAGAGGCTCAAATCAAAACAACTAGCGTCAATTATAATCAGTAATGTTCCGAATGATTTTTCAGAAGCAAAACAAAGTGCTCATTGGTATGACTTGAAATCCCCAATGGAAAATGAATTAGATTCATTACATAAACACGAAGTATAGGAAATAGTAGAGAGGCCTGATAAAACAAAATTAGTAAAAAGTAAGTGGGTGTATACTTTGAAGGAAGGAGACTCTGGGGAAGTAAAATATAAAGCACGATTAGTAGGGGCTGAGTTTAATCAAATAAAAAACAAGGATCAAATCATATTCACCAGTAGTTAACATTGAATGTTTTAGATTATTGCTTGCACTTTCAGCTAAATTAAACTTGACTGTTAAATTTTATGATGTAAAAACAGCATACTTGTACAGTGACTTGTGTACATGACTCCTCCACCTGGTTATGAAAAACTGATTGGAGAAGGAAAAGTATGTAAATTGAAGAAAAGTATTTATGGGTTGCTTCAATCAGGTAGAAATTGGTATATGAAAATAAAAACTGAATTAGAAAAACTTGGGCTGGTACAGTTAGCATCTGATAATTGTATATTTATTTATAATGATACGAAAAACACTTTTGTATTGTGTTTGTATGTTGACGATTTAGCTGTATTCTGTAATAATAAAGAAATGCTTGAAAATATTATTTCTAAAATTAAAAATGTATTTGAGTTACATGAAAATACTAATTCAAAATTTTTGGGAATGCAAATAGAAAAACTTGAAAATGGTATATGTTTGTCTCAAACAGAATATATTGAATCTTTATTGACTAAACACAATATGGAAAATTGTAAAGCAGTAAAAACGCCAATCGTTAAAGGGGCAGAAAGGTTTTTCATGTACAAATGAAACAATTAATGCAATTTTGTATCAGGAATTAATTGGGGAACTTTAATATTTAGCGAATAGAACACACCCTGATATATCATTTGTAACAACTTATTTGTCACAATTTAATCATGTACCAGAAAAAAGGCATTATCTTTTGGCTAAAATGGTATTAAGGTATTTAAAAGGTACAAAAGATAAAAAAACTTTTCTATAGCAATGATTTTGGAGTTTTAAATGCATATGCTGATGGTAGCTGGGGAAATGCAGAAAATGGTAAGTCATTTTCTGGTGGTACTATTTTACTAGGTGATTCATTGATTTCTTGGAAATGTCGTAAGCAGAGAAGTGTTAGTCTGTCTACTTGTGAAGCAGAATTATTTTCTATTCCTGAATTTGTAAGGATACTATTTGGACTGTAAATTTATTATCAGAATTAAAATGTAAACAATTTTTGAATGGTGCAGTGGTCTTGAATACAGACGGTCAACCTGCCATCCAGTGGATCAACTATGCCAGATCTTCTACGAAATCCAGACACATGAACTTACGTTTCCATTTTATGAAGGACTTATGAAAGGACAATGTCATTAAGTTGGATTACTCACAAACTGATAATATGATTGCAGATTTTCTTACTAAGAGTGTCAGTAAAGAAAAATTAATGTATACATTGAAAATAATTTCCTTAATTTCTTAATGTAACATGTTATATATTGTTTGCATTTCATTTTTGTATTGAAAAAATGTTGCTCGCAGGAGAGGTGTGTTGGGTAGAGGCGAGCAAACTTTTTTTTCTTATGCGCATGCGTATTAATTATGATGGCGCAGCTGGCTCTTCTCCCGACACATCTGTCACTCGAGCGTAGGGAGATGGTGAGATGTTATCTGCTGTGTGATGGTCAGTATCATTTCCTGTGTGATCTTTTTATTCATTATTTGTATAAATAAAGTGTGTTGTCCTACGATGGCTTCTTTACTCTAAATATTGGCCTCTGAACAACAGATTCATTTAGCACAAGAATGCTGTTAGCCAAAAGGAAACAATAGACTCCCATGATTTATGCCAAATTTATTAGCGAAAAGACAAGTATATGTGTTTACAGTGAAAAAAAGAGTGACAGTGATAACAGAAAAAGAGGAGTTTCATGACACGAACACCTTACACATGATTAATGCATAAGTTGTTTGATACACCCTCCCCCTTGTTTCACTACTAGTTGAAAGCACAAAGCGACATGTTCCATAACAGATCAGAGGACATATGTGCTGATGCTATGAATGCGGTTAATGATGCCTGCCTTCAAGTCAGCCTAAACAACATTCTTCAGGTATCCCTAAAGCCAAAAATTATACAGGTCTGAGTTAGAGGAATGTGGCAGTCCTGCTGTTGGAAAATGGTGGCTTATGATTTTATCAAATCCGAAACGAACGATCGGCAGCTGCTTCACATAAGTAGCAATGCACAGAGAAGTGCCATCTTGCATAAATATTGTGATTTACACACACTGATGCTGCTGATGTGGTATAAGGAAATGGTTATGAAAAGTGCTTGCAGTAACGGTGCAGGTAACGGGAACCACAGGTGTGATCTCCTCTATGTTTGTAGTGGGAAAGGATTCTTGGTCACCCCTATCCTGCAACTGTGTGCATGCATACTTGGAAACCTATGACACTTAAAAATCAGGAGATTTTTTTAAGAAATTGGGAGATTTTTCACAATGTTAAAAAGACTTTTTAAATGACGAAAATATAGTTTTTAATAATGAATTAACTTTAAATAGTAACTAATTCTTAAATGCAAGCAACACAAAAATACCTTACACATAAAAAACATTTTTATTACTTGCATCATTGAAGAAAACAAAAAAACACTTTAATCAGTTTTCATACAAATGTTATAAAAAGTGGCAGATTTTACTTTCTTTAAGAAAGAAACTTCATAATTTTGTTCATAGCAATTGCCACGTAGGCCTGCTTTTGCTAATACAAGTTTTTCTAATGTGTCATTACATTAGAAATCACATGAACATCACATGTGTCATCACATTTCTAATGTTCATCATATTAGATCTAAATTTAGTCCTCGGTTTCGCAACACTGAAAATCCTCTCACACTCTGCATTACTATGGGGCACTATCAAGATGGCCAACATAATTCTAGACAGTTCACTATATTTTAAAATTCCATCAGCATCTTTCAGTTTTCCAATTAAACTCCACTGGATGTCAATCCTAGCTGATTTTATAACTTCATCCAAGTTTTCTAATTGTAAACTGCTGTTATGCAGCTGCTGGAACTGTTTCAATTTTTCCTTCCTTTTAGAACTTCTTTCAAGATAATAATAAATATCAACAATGTGTTCATCTACATTTATTGGTAAAGAAGCTGCCCCTCTTTCAGCTGTGGCATAGTGGCAGGTAGTGCTCCAGTAAAAAGGCAGAGAACAGACATTCTTCATTAATAACTTTTTGGTAATAACTCATGTTGTCCTTGTGTTTTTGTGTACGCACACGTTTGAGAACATCTGCCCTTTCACCATGCAAAATCGAAACGACAAGCGGTACACATTGCAAATTTATTTTTCCTTGAGGAAATAATGGAATAAAAGTCAACTGTGTACGATTTTTGAAATGTACACGAGTATTTCACCTTTCTCGCAGACATAACAAAAGATGATAATTTCTAAAAATATTTCCCGAAGGCACGTGTACTCACACAATTCAGGACAAAATGACCGTATTAACTAAAGAACATCCAAATAACAGCTTGCTTTGTCCTCATTGGCTAATATGCCAGATGACATGCAGTGGAGCACGATGCCCATTGGAGAACTGGAGAACGACGTTTCTGGATACGTATATGCTCTCACTCACAAAGCAGAAGTTATCTAATTCGCAAGGTTTTGTTTTAGATATAATCTAGAGAAAATTCAATTGCTTTTCAGAAGTCCAAAATCACTTTTTTTTTGTTCATATAACAAAATATTAAGCCAAGTTTCATAAAAATCGTGAGAAATTTTAAGAATAAGAAAAAGTCAGGAGAAATATTTTGTAAATCGGGTTGGTGGGAGAGCGGTCGAAAATCGGGAGTCTCCCGCCTAAATCGGGAGAGTTGGCAACTCTGTGTGTGTATTTACAGAACTTTGCAAATGGAAATGGATTTCATCAGGCCACAGAATGTTCCATGGCCATCCACTGTTCACCTTTATCCAGGCAAGAAATCGTTGTACAAACGATTCAGGTGTTTCCAGGTCAGAAGGTAGCAATTGCTGCACATGAGTTATCTTGTATGTATAATAGCACAAGATGTTCTGTAAGACTTCATGCACTGTGCTATGTATATCCAACATTCGGCCAATTCCCTGTGTACTGCTGATTCCCGCATCACTGTTCATCTGTTCTTGCACATCTTCCACTGCCGCCATAGAAATTGGTTTTCATCCTCTACCTTGTTTCACATGAAATGAACTGGTCTCTTCGAATTTATCTATTATTTTCTGGATGCCATATGTGGTCACTAGGCTGGATTTTATGCCTTTTAATGGCTGGAGCATCCTAATAGCTGTTAACACATAGTTACCATTCTGACAGAAAAGCTTTGAAGCACTCAGGCAAAGTGTTATGTGTCCCTCTAATGCTCTGTATTTTTATTACAGCTATGTTTGCAGTTCATATGTCACATCTTAGCAATTTGCATACATTCAGTGAACCTTGATAACGCCATCTATTGGCAAATTTCGAAACTTTTTTTCCCCTTCACCAAACAAAATTCCATTGACTCATGACTGTTCTGGTAAAATATCAAATCATTTTGACTGATGGTTTTAATGTTAGAAGGTTTTGAAATTGCAACTTTAATTATAATCACTCTGTATATAAGTGTAGTCATTAAGTTATTCTGTAACCTACTGGCAATTTAGCTTTTATTAACATCGAGTTTATCTAACTTTAAGCAAACTATAGCTGAGTGTATATCGATACACTCAGAGAATGCATAAAATAGAAAAATGTGTATACTGACCAGTTTCTGGTTTCACTTCTACAAGAGCAGCATTACCAGATACAGATAGAACCTTGTATGAAGTAACTGCTCTTTTACCTTGCTTTGAATGGTTTTTATATGGCACATCATCAGGTATATCTGGATGAAGCACCATCTGAAAAGGAATATTAATGCTCAGTTTACTAACTGATTATTTTTTAAAATATTATTCCATGTTTCATAATTTAATTATTGCACAAGAACAGAAACTAACTATTAACTGCTTTCCTGTAGAAACTATAGTTTAGATATAAATTTCTGATACTAGTGTATTCAATGGGCACAAATAGTTCAAATTCTCCTATCTGCCAACATTGATAAAAGATAAAAGGATGCTAACTTGTTAACTTTACTGAAAACATAAACAGTATGAAAACCAATCCATTGTCAATTTGCACCACAGTAGACTGGAATAAATATATGCTTGAAAGTCTACACTACATCATTATAAAATATCAAAAAATTTACTTGCAGGATGGAGACTTCAGATAGTCCTTCAGAAAGAACTGATCATTAAATTTTTTAAAAAATAATAAAGACATATAAACTATTTCATTCTTCTTTTTCAAATTGGAAGCATATACCTTTAATGCTGAACAAAATTAAACTTCAACTAAAAATAGATAAATAAATGCATAAATTTCAATTCTGACATTTGTTTCAGCATTTCTTTTTTTGACTAGAAAATGGTATAAATATTAAACACCAAAATATTAAAAAAGTATATAACTGTTTGAAAAAAGTTTAAAGAAAAAATATTCACAGAAGATTGTAATCTGTACATAACAGCAAAATTTCATCACCATCTTTTGATTTTATTTATTTAGATCATAATGTACAAAAGAAATACCAAATTTGCAATTGATATATTACACATCATTGGGAATATATTTTGTTTTTTACAAATTTGGTACAATATAATATTTGCCACAAAATATTATTAAGAAATACGTATAAAATAACTTTTTAAGGAATTCATTTTATTTTCTTATGCTACAACAATAGTATGCAGCAACATACTTTTATAATACTGAAGATAAATAAAATATCTTAAGCATCATCAATTTACAATGATGTGCTCTTATGTTTCTTATCTTTATTTCCTGTGGACAAGATTTTATTGCTAATTGTGGGGAAAAAAAAAAAAAAAAAAAAAACTCTTTGAGAGTTGTTTTAAAAAAGTCCAAGTTTGATCAATGAAGAGGCAAAACTTTGTTTACTGAATGAAAAACTGAAGTATTTGCTGAATACATAGTTTGTCAAGTACAAGATTCTTCAAAAGAAGTATTCACAATATTGCTACAAATTTTGCATATATGTAAATGATTTTAGTGAAGGTATATGTGAAATTTTAGTATCTTTTGTATAATGCAACATGAAATGCTTGAAAAAGCAAAGCTCTCTTGAAAAAGTAAAGTTACAGGGGTAAATGGTTATTGTTATGTTTTTCTTTTCTGACACCAGTTGTTACATTATTTTCTTCCTTAACATTCGTACGGGGTTCATAGATTTGGAGTGAATAACGATGACACTTGATGAAGTATCGAAACACATTTTATTTGCCAGTATTGTCAGGACAGCTCCAAAACATGTTTTACAGTTGTCGAACTGTTATAGACATGCTGACATGTTCAGCAACACAGCCTTCACACTGTCAGGCAATAACGGTGGAGACAGCTTCACTGCAAAGCACCAGAGTATAGCTCCTGATTCTGCTTGGTCGTTCTTGGAACTCCACGTACTTTCAAGACTCTCCACGCTACAACTCGCGATGCACTCAACGACACACAGAGCATGGCTCCTGACTCTTTGGTTCAGTCGTTCCTGGAGCTTAACATGCTCTCTCGACGATGCACTAACCGCAATACACTAAGAGACTCCTTCGGTGAACTCGATGACCCACTTGGCACTCGCTACCTGGCTGTCAACTTGATCGACTTCGCAGGGATTGATTCGCTAGACGAGACACCAACTCGATACTAACTATCTCGCACTTGACGAGGCACTCTCACTCGCCCTCTTGACGAGGCACACTCACTAACTGACTACGGACCATCAGGGTTTATATAGCTTTCGGCTAGTGTTCGAGAACATTCTGGGCTAAACCGGTAGGAATTCATTCCAGAAGGTTCTCCATCCGTCCATGGCATATTGCCAATTTTGTCACTAAATGGGCGAATTCTTGCCAAATGTGGCAACCCTGCCTTCCTGGTCATTTTACGGCAACCCTAAAACTGCTTTGCGGGAAAACCATCTTACCACGCCTGTACATTTCGTAACACTGCAACATGAAATGCTTGAAAAGCAAAGCTCTGTCGAAAAAATAAAGTTACAGGGTTAAATGGTTATATTAAAGTCTATTTAACATGGAGTTAAATGGCTATCTCACTAAACTGGTAAGGTTTCACCAAGCTGGCAATAGTTTGACAATTTGGTCCAGTCCTTGTATAACTGCAATTGGCACTGTAACTGAATAACTTTAATTGATCCGTATATGTAACATTCAAAAGCTTGTATATACATATATACAAAAGCAAAACAAATATACTTTAATTCAAATAGTCATTTAAACAATTCTCAAAAAGTGGGTGGTCTCCAATTATTCGATCCTAAACTTTTAATACCAAAAAAACGAAAATTTTTTAAAAAGACTCTTTAATATAAAATATAATCTGAGCCTTAAACTGAAAACCTATTAGAAACAAAAAATTAACAAAATGTAAACTTATTTCTGAATTTTAAAGATAACCATCTTTTTCCAAACTGAGTTTCCTTGTGAAAGAAAGTTGAATTCAAGGCTACTCTGGAGAAACAAAAATTTGTACTTTTCGGTAAAAGTCCAATAGCAATAGCAAAGTGTTCAATAGCAGAATAAAGTATTTTAGTGTGTGAAAAAAAGACGGTACTTTTCCGTTTTGCCGGCGCAAGCGATAAAGTCGCCAATAATGGTACAATTGATGCCAAACGAATATTCACGCTGGTAACCTTTTACGCCTCATTCAGATAGTTCAGTTTTATGTCTAAGGCCATTTTCGGTAATTAAATCAATTAGGATGCAATCACAGTGCTTACCCGAAGCCGAAAATATAGAAAATGTAAAGTCAAGGGTTTAAATTCATCAATTCTAATGAGAATGCATTAGCAAAGTAAAGCACTGCAGTTTTACATAATTTCTGAGTAAGCTATTCGTACGAATTGAATTCTTGCATTTAAACTTATGTTCCAAATTAAGATTTAACTTGAAATTAATGTAGATAATTACTGAGAGCATTATATTTTTGTAGAGTAGTTTACGTGCAATGAGATCGCTTGGGGTCACGTGATATGAACCGGCGAAACAGGATGTTGAACCATGAAAGCATAGTAAATTCTTAAATTAATGTCTTTTTACAAATTTATTGTCTTTATTTATTGGCTTTTTGTAAAATTTTAAGCGATATTAAAATGTTTATGCCTTCAAAAAAAAAAAAAAAATTCTTAGAACTAACATTTTTTTATGTGTATACTGTATGATGTCGCCAATAAAGTCTGCTTGGCGAGATTTGCGCCGGCGAAACAGAAAAGTACCAAAAAGACCTATCCTATTAAACTTTGTATGTGGGAATGCAAAATGTTGGATGCAGTCTAATTTGTAATTGCTTTTGAATGTTGGATTTACATATAATGTTATTTGACTAATTTGTTTTTTGAGTGATCAATTTGCATAATGTAAAGCTTTTTTTTTTTTTTTTTTTTGAGTAGTCAATTTGGCACAATGTAATGTTTTATCCTTTTTTCCAAGTGTTTCAAATGCATGTAGGGAAAATTCTGAATACATTTGAGATTCAATTTTTTGATTTTAAGTGAATTTTAATGTATATAATGAAAATTTAATTGAATCTTTTTTCGGTTTCTGATCTCAAATGTACCAGAAGAATAAAACATGTATTCAAAACATTTAAACCAACTTTTATGAAACTTTAATTTACTTTCCCCTAATGAGTTCTGAATTAGAGTTTCAGTAACAGGAAATAATTTTTTTTTATTTTTATAATTTTGCATTTTTATTTTTCGAGTTCACTCTACTGATGAATTCTTACTTTAATATGTTTAGATACAGTGTTAAACCACTTATCCATGGTTGCAATTATTAATATTCTTGAGGAATTGCCTTGCTTTGATAACAATTTAATTTTAACTTTAGATGCTTTAAGTTTATATATGATGCATACTATATACTAAAAAGATGTCTATACTATATACATATGTGTGTGCACTTTCAATATACATACAGTATATGCATCTTTTTAATATATATATAATAGAATATCACAAATAGATATTCTCAGTTAACTTTCTGTACACTATTCGGCAAGATGCATTCACAAGTTACAAACTGATTTCCTCCACAATATATAACACTAGTAAAATCAAATAAAAGTATGTTAATGATGCTGTTAAGATTTAGTCAAACATTGCTTCAAAAGTTACTCTTAATACATTCATACTGCATTCAACAGCATCTCAAAAAGCTTAGAGTAGAACCTCAATTATGAGGCAACTGGGAGTGTAATCAGTTTGGATAATCGAATATTTGATTAACAGAGACTAAATTTCAGATCATGCTTATTTTTCTTTTAAGAAGATTTTCTGAAATTATTTATTTGAAATTTAAAAATAAGTACAGTTGTTAACATTTTGACAAAAACTTTTATGGCTATATAAAATTTGTTTTCTCAAACTAACAAATAATCTAAACAAGATTTATTTTGTGCAAAAAATATTCATAAAAAATTGGAATTAATGAATTCCTTGAAAACTGATGCAAACAATGAAATTTCCTACATGCATTATAAGGCATTTTCTCCCTTTTTTCTGCATGCCTTCGTGTTGTAACAGTATTTATATACTTTCCTTTTTTTGGCATATAATAAGAAAGAATGGGATTCTGATACTCCAATGTATTTTTCAAGAAATAGTAAAAAAGAAAAACAGGGGATAATAAACAGGGGGAGGGAGGGGATAATAATACACCTATTCTATATTGTACTAAATACTTTTTCAATAGATAATACCAGTGAAAATACGTCCATTAAAGGACTAGGTAAAGCAATAAAACATGAATCTCCATCATACAATGTATATTTGGTCATGATAAAAATGTCATGGAAAAATTGTATTGTATACATTTAGGCAGTTGTATTTTACATGTTACGTCACCATCTCATTGCATTCATTTGGTAACTTTGAAAACTATTCTTTACAAAGAGATTTTTATGAAAACTAAAACTTTACAAATTTTAATACAATACTTACTCTTGACTTTTTTTCAACAAATCCTTCAGCAATCGGAATATCAATGATGCCTGGAATTAAATAATGTTTATCAAAAAAAAAAAAAAAAGGGTTTAAATAAAAATTCACAAATACATGTAGGGAGAAAAAAAAGTGAATGACCTGACCACCTATATTTTACTCAGATTTCAAATTCAAGTTCTCATACACTGTTTCAGTGATAATGGTGATCTTACACGCATCTTCATCATTTATGGGAACTGCAAGCATGAATACAGGTATACTACTTATAACATGGTTTTGCACACCCATTTCATTCTTAAATAATAAGAAAATTACAGAAACCCTCATACAGCACCCAATACAGTTTCATTTTAGCACATTAACGAATATGCACAAACCCTCTCATAACACTGTATGCATGCACATACTTTGATAACACAATTTTTTACTCCAGACATTTACAAAAGTTATGTACTGTGCCATTATGTGAAGTACACAACAACAATGTATTTATTTATACACACAAAAATAAAACAAATTACAGAAATGTCCGCTGCTAAGGACTTTATTTGTCTGACTTATTTTCCATTTCCTCTTCACTCATTATTAACAGATGTAGGTGATCAATCATGTCACACCAAATGGGTCCATTCTGTAAATTCCTTAGTAGCCATTCATGATGGCTGAACTTCCACATTCTCTCATACTGAAATTCTCTGGAAATTCAAATTGGCTTGCTATGCTAAAGATCTTTTAATCTCCATGTGTTTAAAAGCTGTGAATAAAAACACTTTACCGGTACACCGAAGAACAAACTCAAAAGTTTGGGTGATAGGAGATTTAAAGACTGGTTTTTCAACTGCTTTGTGTCTGAGGTTGAAAACGATTTTTAAAAAAAATGAGCTTCAAGGTGCTATTACTACTAAATATACTAGATAATGTTCCAGATCACACATGGGATTTTCCATCTGAATATCACAGTACAGTTTTTACCATCAAACACTATTTTGTTGATCCAACCTTTAGATCAAGGTATTATATATGCCTTTAAAATGTACTACATAAGACAAACATTTCAATGCATTTTAGACACAACTGATTCAAAAATCAATTAATTTAATAAAAGTTTAGAAGCTTTCGATTAAAACTTGCATTAAAATCTCATTGTTTTCGGTAATAGAACTAAAAGAATCAACTTGTTTTCGGTAATAGAATTAAAAGAATCAACATTAATCAATGCATGTTGGAAGAAGACATGACCAACATGACATGAAAACTGTGAAGTTAGTGATTTTACTCTAAAAACGTTAGGGAAGGACTTAGTGAAAATTCTTGAATCATTTTTCTTGACTGAAGACTGTTGTGCCAAAAGAAGCTGAAAATTCAAAAGAAGCTGGAAAATTGCCTATCTCCATATAATAAAATTTACAATGACTTGAAAGGGCCAGCAAGCAGACTAAAACAATAGATTTTTTAAACAGGATAGAAAATACAAAAGTTTCTAACAAAGAAATGGGTTCAGAAAGTGGTGACACGTTCAACCTAAAAATACTCTTGCCACATTGTGTTGAACAGTGATGAAGAAGAAATTTAACAAAATAAACTTGAATTAAATGAGAACAGAAATTTGTGGTTTACTTATGTTTTTTTTTCACAAATATTTTCACTATGTCTGAATGTATCTATAATTTTAATAAGAATTCTTATGTTTTTGGAATGCAACCCTCTATTTTGTATTGATTGTTTGTCTCATATAAAACAGTTTCAGATAACATGGTGCTTTCTAGGTACCTATCTACTGTATTATAGGATGGATACCTGTATATGACCAGTATTGCCACTGAAATAGGTAACACCAATGCTATTTGATGTCTCTGGAGAAATTAAAGGAAACTTCTAAGAGGACAGCAGTAGGAAATTAGTAGCAGTGTTTTCAGATATTTTAGATAATTCATGGTGTGAAGATATAATGAGTATAATGCATATGAAAGCCTCTGCATATAATGCACCTGCTATTTTAAGTTCTTTACAAATTTAATACTTTCAAAATTTTCCAAGAATAAATTCAAGTATTTTTGAAATAACATTTATAAATTATATGCATTAACTGTTAAAAATAATTAACAGAACAAATTATAAAGCTATGAAATAGATAAAAATAAAAATAATAACTATCCCACACATTTATAGTATTCAACTAAACAAGCCAATATAAACTGAAAGAAAGACAGAGAAAAGATATATTTTCCACATACCTTCTTCAGGCTCAGGTACCTTTGTAGTAACTATCCAATATGTTTTTGAAATTTTACGTTGAGCAAATAATGATTTCAAATATTGTGCTGTAATTTCATTTCTAGAATAACAAATGCATTATCAGAAATACTTAACGATTATGTGTATTAAACAATACTAAATGACCATTTTTAAAGGAAACAACTAAATAAATGATTTCTACCTGATAAAAACATAAAATTAATGATAACCAGTTCTTTGCTTTGGGCGAATCTGGATTTCAAAAAAATTTATAGGAATGTTCTAATTTTGGACAACAGAGGATACGAATTTTTCTACTTTTGAATACTACTTCAATATTGTGCTGAATACTGTTATTTAATATTTTGTCTCACATATAATGCATAACATTACTTGCACGTATTTGACAGCACTTATTGATACTTAATTTAAAATAGTAAATCTGCAGTAATCTTGATATATTTCCTGTAAGTGCCTGATACTTAAATATGAATATGAGAAAAATTATATGCATTTCAAGAGTGCAAATGATTTTATTCTTAAGAATTACTAAATAAAAATTGAAATGAACCTAATATTTTGAAGCTGGACAAAGAGAGACCCAATATAGCGCTGGGAAGGATGAAGGCACTCTGTGCCCTGGGAAGGATGAAGGCAAGTTAAAATAAGAAGGCATTTGCAATGAAGAATTTTAACAACTAAAACTGAGAGTTGAAAATATTTTAAAAAGGACACTTGTCACATTTTAAACTGGGAAATGGATATAACATAAAAAAAATTATCAATAAGACTCTAAGAACTTTTTTATAGTCCAAAATTCATCACTTAAAGACCCTTAAAATACACAAAGTTAATATAATGTTTGCTAATTTTTCAAGCATATTTGTTTGCATTTATTGTATATTATTGAATACTTGTTTTGCATCTTGTAAGCTCATGTAAATTTTATTTTTATTCATCACTCTTTAAAATTTAATCACATTATGATTTATAATTATTACATTCTAATACCTAAAACCATATGGAAAACCATTAGAATTTTGTAGATATCTTAAAAAGATACTGCAGAGATGCCACTTAATATGATTGTAGTTAATGTTATAATTTGGATATCATTATGAAATTGCCAAAGTTCTGCCCGTCTGTGCACAAAATCAAGCTAGAGCTAGCAGTTCTGAATTCTGATATCAGAAATCCAGTGTAATGCTCAACATCACACATCATCTACTGACAAAATGTAACATCTGTTTTTCTTAAATAAGTAAGAAAACTGATGTGTAAATTTTCACAGGAGAATTTTAAATTTGTTTTTAAACTGCAAATACATTATGCTTCAGATTTTTCAAAAACCAGATAGTATTTCTTTTTAACTAAATAAAGCACACTAAACTACTCAAATAATGCTATATATATATATTATGATGTTTTAGTAGTAAGCACTCTTAAATTTTTATACTCTGATGTATTACTATATTAAGTAAATTTTAGTTTGCAAATAAATATTGAAAGAACCGTTAACATAGTTTTACTATTTGGCATACAAGAACAAAGCATATTAATTCTACATGAAGTACTTTTTAATATACCTTGCAAGTAACAAACATCCAGTGGTTTCTTTATCTAGCCTATGAACAGTATAAAGTTTAGGATGAGGGTTTTTCTTATCTAATTCTTGAGCCAAATCATCCAAATATGATGACAAGCAAGCATCCTTAGCAGTTTCAGATTCTGGAACAAAGTATAACATTGCTGTGATAAACAAAATAAATAAAAAATTCACATATTCTGATTATCCACAACTCCCCAATGAAAAGCCATGAAAAATACTGGTCAGGTTAACACAGCATATTACCAAAAAGTGTTCATGTGGCATGCCACAATATCAGTAAAAAGTATTTATGAGGCAGCTAAGGTATCCATATAGCAACATGTGTTTGAGTACACATGGATTTGCAGTTTTGAAATACAACAGTTCATTTTTCTAATTAGCATTTCTTTTTATATCGAGTACATTAGTTTTTGTCTTAATGAATCATAATGGGACTGTAGAGTTTGACCTCTTTTATTTTCATTATGTTAGAATGCACAACTGGAGAGAAATGTTGGAATGCATGTCGAAGTTTCAATTATTCTTGGGTGATCGTGAGTATGGCCAGCGAGTAATACTGCTGTTGTATGCAATACTGAGTTTTCAGAAGTGTCTAATGTTCTTTTTACTGAAAACAAATTGCTATGTACAAGGACAGAACAATAGCATAACAAATTAGAGAAGTATTTTACAGAAAAGGTAAGAGTTTATTTTTTTAAATAATGAATCATTGGAATAGCCATAAAGATACCCAAACAAATGTTTTCTTCATATTCAATAATGAGTTTGTGAATGCTATCTAAAGTTGTCAACGAGTTTGTGACTTTTTGGTGGGGGTGGAATAATCAGAAAGAACAGTAAAATTTATAATGCAATTTGGTAATTAAATACACAAGCATACATTAAAAAAAATGAAAAAGATATAAGCTGAATTCTTACCATGAATCACTAAATTGTATGGCTTATTGAGAACAATGACATTATCTATAAAAAACCAAAATACATATATAAGAAATATATATATATAAGAATAAATCACAAATGACAAAGAAAATAAGAATGAGAGAGAAAGTAAACAATGAAATTTACCATCAGAATACAGAACTCTTTGAGTTAGCATTTCTAAGATTTCATCTCGAGTAAAATTCAATAAGTTAGGGACTTGATGTTTTAAAATTCTAAAACCTTTACTATCTCGTAAATCTTCATCAGGAACAGGAAGCTTACCTAAAAACAAAACAATCAAATTAATAAAAGCAAATTCAGCTCAAGAAATAAAAAAAATCTATTTTTATAATTTATATTATAATAAAGAAAATTTCTTTAAGGCCTTACTGTTTTCAGTTTTGTTAAAAACCCAGTTGTAATAAAATACAGGCTGTTACCAATCGATGATATATAAGAAGTTTTTTTTTTTTTTTTTTTTTAATATTTCGATATAATAGAAGTGTGATATTGAGCTACTGGTACTATCTATTGATGAAACAAGAAAATAAAAACATAATTTCCTTAAACGCTGAGAGTAAAGATAGATTGGAAGTAGGGTTGTTAACTAAAACAGAAAAAAAAAATTTTTTTTTAATGTGAAATACCTCTAGAAAAACTAATGAAAGATATTTTTTGAATAATTTTTCCTGCAGAAAAATGGAAAGTTTGATTTTCTAACTAACCCTGCTGGGCAACAGAAGATTTCTGTGTTTCCTTTTTCTCAGCATACATCTCATGTTCCTTAATGCAAAATTAGTTTGCCCAATGTAAATTAAACTACACTGGCAAGAAATCTTGTAAATACCCCAGGAATTCATATCCAGAATGGGGGACCTTAAGTATGGAACTGGGAATTTTATTGATAGAAGAAAAATGATCTGAAAGTTAAACTTCTGTAGAATACACGCAATTTTATAGCTAATCGATGGAAAGGAAGGAATAGCAACAAAATTCTTGTAATTTCCTAAGATGAGGGATGTCTTTTGATGTATTAAGATGAGAATTTTTTAAGTACTTGGTTAGTAATGTTGGGTGAAAAACCCCTCTCAAAAAACAACTACTTTAAAGTAATTTACCTATTTCTTGATCAAGAGCCAGTTTGGAGGAGCAAACTTGAAATGCATTAAAAAAAAAAACTAAATGAAATGAAGCTAATTTCTGTTTAGTCGAATGACATGATTTGAAGTGTGGTGGAAGGCAAACCAATAAAGGTTTACGGTAAACAGTAGTAGTACTGAGGTTGAATATGTTACATGTAACTAAAATGTCAAAGAATGGAAGAGAATTGGATGCCTCAAGTTCAAAAGTGAACTGAATAGAAGGATCAATAGAATTCATTATTGAAAAAAATGTTATTTAAATCATCTTTATAACCATCAAACAGGGTAAAAGTATCAGCAAGGATGGGACTAAAAGGGCTTCCCATGGCCAATCCCTCAGTTGCTTGTAATATTTATTTTGGAAAACAAAATGAGTTTGATTCAAACACAGTAAAGGAAATTAGCTCATCAATTTCTATGCAGGAGAAATGAAATTCACAAAATCTGGTTTCTAGACATCTTAATGCACCTTCCGCTGGAACACTACTGCGTAATGTTATCATTATCGTTGGTTATCAGCACAGTTGGTCAGAAAATCACACTTTCCATTTTTCTGCAGCAAGAATTACTTTAAAAAAAAAAATCTTCCATTGGTGAATTACATTTTCTAGCGGGGTAAAAAAAAAAAAAAAAAAAAAAAAAAACCTTCTGTTCTAGTTAACAACCCTAATTCCAATCCATCTTTATCCTCAACCTTTAAGGAAATTCTGTTTTAGTTTTCTTGTTTCATCAATAGATGGCATCAGACAGCTTCTGCCATCTGCAGGAAAAAAAAAAAAAAAAAATAATGAAAGTTTGATGAAAAAAAAGTGTATGCAACTTACAATATTAAGCAGCATATTGAAAAAGAGTATTAATCTGAACAGCAGGGCTGTATGCAAGAAGAAGAGAGAGGTTCAGGTATGTGCATATTTCATATTCATAAAAATTTATTGAAAAAGTCTATTTATATAACTTTTATTTTTATATCCCCCCTCCCCTGAAAATATCCAGCCTAACTGAAACGAAATCCTGCACGTGATCCAGCACCGCATATAAAATTCATCCGCTTTATACAATCAAATAACATCAGAACAGACATGATCATATTAAGCAGTACCCACTGTGCATATCTTCAGTTAATAATTTATTAGTAGAAAACATAGAATTACTTTTTATGGATTATAAAATTAATTACATTTAATTTTTGGAAGCATATAAAATATTTATTAATTCAAGACTGGATTAATAAATTTGAATTAAGGTAAACATATAAGGAATATCTGCTCAGCTATATAAAAAGTAAACTTAACTCAGTGGCACAACAGGCTCTAGCAGGCCATGGACTGCAGCACGCCCAATATCTGTTTTCCTGACCATGGGCTCCGGCATGCATGAGCATATGCCTTGGACAAGTAGTCAGTTTGTTGTAGACCCCACGCTATTGATGAAAGGCGGAGTCAAACAATGCCTAACCTGGGGATTGAGTCTCGGACCTGTGGTGCTGCTGTGACTAAAATGTACCATGGAGAAAAAAATGCTGCCATTCTATAAAAATGACATTATCATTAATTCTTCAAGGGTGATACGCACAAAAATTCTGTATATAAAGATATCCTTCCAATTCATTGAACATGAAAATTTATGTCATATCCCAATTTTTCTGATTTCGGGTTCGACTACAATTTCTGATATTGAAAGAAAATGAGAGGGTCATTTTTGGAATTAGAAACAAGAAAAAAATACTGATGATAGTTTGGGGAACTTTAAAATTTCAGGGCCAAATCCATAATGCTTGGAGGGTTAACGTCTGTGCCATATCAGGGATTCGACTCTGAGCCCCGTACAGCACTCTGCTGATTGTTAGCAAGATAAAAATTTGGCATGGTGCTATCCATCATATCAATTAAGATGAACTAACTTAACATTTAGAGCTAAGAATACAATTTATATAGCAATAAAATTAGTGCAAATAAGTTGCAATGTTCAAGAACTCACAACAAACTGTCAGACACAATGCAAATGAAACTCAACAAAAAGCATCCTTTTACCAAACTCATTATTCTAATGTTACATATACAAAACAGATACATTGTTAAATATAAAGAATAGCAATAATTTAAAATTATTTATTAAACAAAAAATAAATTAGGCTATAAATGATTATAAAACATACAGATATATGATCAGAAACATTTGTCATTAAAAAAAAAAAAAATCAGCCGAAAATGTTTGCCAAATGTAACAATTGCAATTGTTAGAACACACAAAACAAATGTTTGATACCAACTGGTGTCTCTTTAACTGAAAAGTATCAAAACAAGAAATAAAGCTATGCCCTACCTTTTTTTATTTCATGATGAATTACTTTTTTTTCTTTTCTTAATTTTTCTACATAATCATGTGCAGTTTCAAGTTTAGCAACTTGATTTTGTGTATCATCTTTTACAGAAGCCCCACTCAATTCATCACTCAAATTTACATTACGTATTGATCTTTTTCGAGATCCTGTTTCTGTTTTAGGAATATTTGGTGCATTTATTTCCTGTGTATGTAATGAGTTTTTTTCAGACTCATATTGCTCAGTTTTGGAAATAATGTGGTTTAAAGAGCTTTCAAAACCTGATTTGGACTCTGTAGAGGGTAACACTTTTTCTCTTGATTGCAGACCTTCATTGGATATTTTATTTTGATAGATAGCAGCTGTTTCATCACATGACATAGAACTCAGACTTTTTTGGGGTAATGAGTTTAATACAGCATCATTTTGCTGGTATGAATTCAAACCAATATCTAAATGTTTATCCTTATCCTCTACTAAATTTTGAAAACATAATTCATCAAGAAAACTTAACTTTTGTGCTTTAGAAGGCTCATAAGAAGGATGAGAATTTTGCTTCCCTTTAAAATTTACACCTCTTTTAGGGATATCTAATGTTACTTCTTTTTCCTGAACTTCATATGGATATGCATCACTTAATTCTCCATCTGTTTTGTCAAAAGAGGAAGCAAAAGGTGAATTTTCATTCCTTTCTACATCCTGTATTTCATTTCCTTTAATATCTGTGAATTTAGACTTAATATTAAATTTCTCAGGATGTAAAATACTTTCTTCTTTTTCAACAGTTGCATGGGATCCAGCTTCTAGCAAATCATTACTTTGCAGTTGTTGGTTTTGAAAATAAACTTCATCTATAAAGCTAAAACTATCATTTGTAGTAGCTGTCTTTGAATGACAACTGACATTCTCATCCTTTATTATATTATCATGAAAATAACACTCATCAATGAAGCTCCCATTATCTTTAATATCAGCTTTATTTATGCAATGATCAGCAACCTCATTTTTCACACTATTTTGAGAATACCTCTCATCTGCAACATTTTCTTTACAGTTAGATATTACAGAATTCCATTTATTAGAATTATTTTTTAGCTCATAGTCTTCAAAATCACTCACAAAAATGTTTTTTTTATTTACAGCAGGATCATGAGCATAATCTCGAGTAGCAATCGGCAGCTCTGAAGTGGTAAGCATTTCACAAGAACTGGAAGGCTTATCTGAATTATAATTAAATACTTTGTCGACATTTGAAAGATTTTCATGTACCTGAACAAAAGTTTTCTCACTTTCACTACCTTCAACTCTGGCAGATTTTTTTTCAATAGCGATGGATTCGTTTTCTTTGCTAGTAAAGATTGTATCATGCGTTGTTTTACTAGGAGTACTACGTCTTTTGCTTATAATTACAGGATTAATATCAGAATCATACTGGCCATGATACTTAGGCACATTTTCAGAATCACGACGCACAAGACCAAAAGCTATGCTATGAAGTTTTTCTTCTTCTTTTACTTCCCGCTTTTTAAGTTCCAATAAACTCCTCCCATCTTTATGTGAAGACGATTTCTCGTCGATAATAATTACACCTTCGTCGCTTTCAATTCCATAAAAATTTCGATTACTACTAACGGTATGATCAGACGCAGTTCTTTGCTGCAAGTTATCTCTCACATCTGTATCTGGCTTTCGGACAGTAGCTGCTGCTCTTCTAACTAACGAAGCACAAGTGAGATGAAAATCTCGTATAGTAATAAATTTTACACTAGCAGCTGCGTATTCCAAGTATATTTTGCGCATCAGTAAGTATCTTCCACTCAGAAGCATTTCACTAATATTAAATTATTTGATTTAAATGTTATTTTATGGTGAATGTAAGCAGTTTGCAATAACTTTTTAAAAAAGTACTCAATGAGATTTATTAACAGGATACATAAGTACTTAGAGTAGTAATATAAAATAATATAGTTTATAATATAAAATAATTTATTTTTTAAATAACAATAAGCTAACTAATTTCATTTTAATAAGCATTATTTTTCTCAGATCGGCACTTATTTGAACTCGATACACATGCAGCAATTTCAAAGGCATGTTTACATTCATACAAGAGAAATAAAATACGAGTTTAGTTGTTTCGATGTTGGGATAACTTTGTCATTTCATTGCTAATAACAAAGATTTTTAAAGAAGTTTTATAAAATCCTTGATAACATAATTTATTACACCAATTTTTTAATTATAGTTTATTTTAAGAAACAATTTTGTCTGTTTTAATTTTTAAATTCAGTTGAAAGAAAAAGAAAAAACTACTGAATAATTTTTTAATTTATACGGCGTCTGCTGCAATATTTGTAAACAGACGCTGGATGAATGAAGACATTCTGTCGGGTGGTATTCCTCTTGCAGTGAATTATGCAATCCAAATAATGTCTTTAGAATGGTGGCAGAAAAATGTAATATATCACATTTATCTTCCTTCTTTCAAAGATAGCAACGATGACGGCATTGGGGATATCCGAGGTGAATTTTAATATCCTGATTCTTTCATTTATATCTTCTTGATTCAACACTAATCGGATAAATATTTCATTATTTCAGGTTTGCTTTCCAAACTGAATTACATAGAATACCTTAACGTTAAAACTTTATTGCTGAGTCCTTTTTACCCATCTCCTATGAAAGACAATGGTTATGATATCACATCTTTCACTGATGTTGATCCTAAATATGGCAACTTATCCGATTTTGAAGACCTTATGCAGGAAGTAAAGAGACGAGGTATTTTTTTTTTAATTTTAGGTTGACCTGCATTAAGTGTGTATAAGTAAAAAGTTGATTAAAATATTGTTGTCCAACGGGGAAACAAAATCCTTGTAATTCCTTTATTTATTATAAAGATCAACCGAAATTCCTTAGATAATTTAAAAAATTTTTCATGTTTATAATTTGGAACAGATATTGTTTTATTGAAAATGAGCAAATCTGTTAATGCATTCGTCAGGAGTGGCCATTATTTATTGGTCATATACCTGTCTCATAACCAAAAATGTTGGCTGGCGGCCAACAAATTTTTACCTCTGTGAGATAAGGATGTTCTGTTTCAATTTTGATATAGGCATTAGGTGATGGATTTGAGGGTCCTTCACCCTTTTTGCGAGCTTTTGCCAGTATTTTAATTGCCTCCATGGCACACCGACACTATATACTTCTTGCTATACTATATATATATCCCTCCAGGATTTGATCCCCGATCAGTAATACAGTAGTTAATAAGCATTAACTATTATTCAGTTTGGAACAGATGTAATATAATCTGGTTTTCGTGCCTTTTTTGCTTGTTGATAAAATATTTGGTCTACCGAAAAGTTTTGTCTGTTTCTATGATAACAATTTTCGATACGTAAGCACATGTTTATTTGGCGCATGTTTGGCTCTCTATTTTTATCCCTTAATGTATACATACTGAAGAAGAAAATTAACTAAAACAAAGTTGATTCACGTTAGTCTTTAAGTGGGAAGCAACAGTGTACCTATGGTTACTTATAAAGTTCATTTACATCACTGTATTTTATGGTTGATCTTTAAATTATGGTAACTTGGCAATTTTTTGGCGAAAATTTGGTGACCAACTCTGCTACAGCAACCCTCTATTTTTTTTTCCCCGCCGCCATTTTGTCTTCACAAAGTAAAGACATGTTTCTTTTCTTTTTATTTACTGAACACTTTTTCCAACAATCTACTAGCCAAATTACACTTATACTAGATATACTAGAAATTTTATCTAACAAAACTGCTTAACCATGACAAATATTCACTGCAAAATTGGGAAAAAGTGCACAATCGCAAACTCCTTGCACGTTTTTCACAATAACACATACACATAAACCATGTACACGTCGACTTATTTTTACTTAAAAAAACATCCCAGAATTGCACAAAAATGGCATTGCGCACACTCTTCACTATATCCATGTACACTGCTTTTTTCTCATAAATTAGAAAAATTTCACGAAAATGCATGAAAATACTCAACGTATACTACTCAAACATATTCCAAAATACTAGAAACATATAACTCACAAAATCACGATCATTAAATTAAAATATAATTAAATTAAAAAACACTACTTAAAATATAAATAAGCACATACATTAAATTAATAAAAATTAGATTACAATCCTAATTACTTTAAACTAAATCATTGCTAATGACAATTTTCAAATAATACCATTTTAATTTATTTACTCCTTACATTTAGAACAATGCATAAAAATAAATTAAATGATTGAAAATACTAACTTACCTAATCTTAAATGATTAAAAATACTAACTTACCTAATCTTCTTCAGAATCTTCATTACGTCGCTGCAGTACTACTGCTAATTTCTAAATCCTAAATCCAATAGTCATTTGGAAGTCTATTCACCAAGTAATAAGAAATTAATAAAATTTCACCTATACACAAACTACTTTCAGCAAACCACGTACACTTCCTTACACTCCTTTTCACAAAATGTCCATTTTCACCATATTTCTTGCACTGCCATTTAAACTTGTAATATCCTTCCTTTCACACAATCTCAACTTATTATTATTATCAGATAAACGCATTAAAAATTTAGAATTCACTTTACATAGCGCCATGCAATCCAAAAATTAATCAACACTATTTCACACAACACACAATGAAGCTTTTCCAAATTAACCCCCTTTTCCGATTAAAGAACTGCAATTCGTCCATTAATGTCACATTTCACACAACACAGAATATAGCTAAATACGGAATTTCCAGATTTCCCCCCTTTTCCGATTAAACAACTGTAATTCGTCCATTAATGTCACATGACATATCTTATGATCTCTCATTTCCCTCACACAAAATAATGCGTAATCGGAACTGAGTGCTTCTCACAATATTACAAAAGTCTTAGGTAGTAACCTTTATCACCTCCAAAATGTCGCCAAACTACCAGTTACCATATTCCAAAGATCAGCCTATTTTATATGCGTTTCAACAAGGAAGAAATGCTACAGAAGCATGTAGAAATTTATTGAAAGTGCTTGGTGAAGGTACACTTTCTGATAATACATGCAGAAGATGGTTCGAAAAAATTGAAGCAATTGATTTCAACCTTTTTGATAAGCCATGTTCTGGGCTACCATCTTTGATCGATGATGATATTATTAAGATTATGTTGAAGCAAGTAGCTTTTCTGACTACATCGGAGATCGCAGAAAATCTTAATCGAGTTCATCAAACTATTTCGGGCCATATTCGGAAGATCTTATGGTAAAAGTATATTATAGGGTACCCCTTGGCGATTTTTGGCGGTACATGGATACCGAGTTTGTGCAGTGCTTTGACTTGTTATTTTGGCCTGTGTAGCGGTGATTTTTGGCGAAAAATTTGCAACTACGCAAGTCAAAATAATAAGTCAAAGAATTGCACAAACTCGGTATCCATGTACACATTGACCTATTTTCACTTTAAAAAAAATCCTCGAATTTCACAAAAATGACATGGTGCACTCCTTTGACTTTATCCATGTACACATCGACCTATTTTCACTTAAAAAATCCCTGAATTGCACAAACTATGCTTTACGCACTCCCTTGACATGTCCATGTACACATCGATACATTCTCACTTAAAAAGTCAAAGGAGCACCCAGTTCTACAGTAGAGGCAAACAAAAAATGCATAATCTCAGTAAGCTACATTTTAAATCAAACAATAAGATAACACAAAAAAGGAAAAACCTGTTATGTATTTTAGCACTACATAAAGCAAAAATCTCCTTATCTTATTTAGAAATTCATTCGTCTTCAGTCTGGCACACAAAATTCCTTAACAGCATCCAAAAACTTCCTAAAATTATCTGAACTACAATCCGTATATCCGTGTCACCACAGAAATTCACAAAAATAAGAGTCAAAAATATACTACGTAGCTCCGGACTATAGCTACTAAGTAAGCCTTCATTTACACAATTAATTAACTCAATTAATGCACTTTTCCCCTTTTGTTCCAAATTGTACAGAAACTTCAAATTAATTCTACTACATTCAGTCATTGTACCGTCTAAACAATGAAACAAGCAATGTACTTCCTAAGCAACACACACCACAAAAGCCTTTGCAAAACATCCCATGATTCAAAATTTCTCAGAATAATGCAAACGATTACATCATAATAGGGTTTCCATAACATTCAACTACTCAGGTTACCATAAATGATACAACAACTTGGCGAAAAACGAAACAACTTCGCAATAATACAAGGTGTAACTTAAACTCTACCCGATATTATTGGTGTGAAAATATTCAAGATGGGTGCCACATGAATTAAGTGGGAAGAATTTGGATGATCGAGTTGTCATATTCACTTCTCTGCTTGCTCAGAACAAAATTGAGCCCTTCTTGAACAGGATGATAACTGGGGATGAAAAGTGAATTAACTACAAAAACATCGTAAGGAAAAGGGCATGTTGTGAACCCGGAAAACCTAGCCCTTCCAGCTCTAAACCAAATTTGAATAAGAGAATGTTGTGTATATGGTGAGACATTCGAGGACCAATACATTATGAGCTTTTGAAACCGAATGAAAAGCTCAATTTGGAGAAGTATTGCCAACAACTGGATAATTTAAAGACAGCATCAGTCCAAGAAAAGAGGCTGCCAGTGTTCAAATGGAAGGACATTATACTGCATCATGATAATGGCAGGCCACATGTTGATTTGGGGACTTGTCAAAAAATGGCAGAAATAGTCTTGGAAATTCCGTCACATCCACCATATTTCCCAAACTTAGCACTCTCAGACTATTACTTGTTTTTGTCCTTATAAAATTTTTTGAAGGGCAAAAAATTCAAAAATGAAGAAGATATCGAACAAGTACTGGTTCAATTTTTCGTATCAAAAAATAAACATTTTTCAAAAATGGGATGTACAAATTGCCCTCACCCTGGCAAGAAGTCATTAATAACAATGGCAATTATATTATTTAATAAAATTTATTGCCGGTAAGAAGAATTTGCATTTTGTTTTATTCCAAAAACGGACAGAACTTTCCGGTAGACCGAATATATTTCTGAAGTCCTGTTATGCTGAAATTTGTCTCTTGAAATTGTGAAAAAGATAGGAATATCTATATTAAGTAGAATCAATTAGCAGTCAGGTGATAATAAAGATAGTCAGATGAGAAGTTAATTACAATTATAGATCATCTGACATACTGAAAATGCATTGCCATGAAAGTGTAAGTAATATGCACAGTGGTGTAAATAATAAGAAAAATTAAATTTACATGAAATGGTTACAACACTAAAACATATCCAAATTACTTCAGAACTATGTTGTTAACTAGTTCAAAGCAATTTCCGTGTTCTAAAAAAATGTATCTGAGTGTAAGTAACAAAATGATGCAGCTACATTATAAAACCCTCTTTTTTTAATTAAATATTTAAAAAAATGTTTCTGATAAATTTATTAAACATTAACATGTTTATTATGAATAAAATCTTCATTGATCAGCATGATTTACAAAATATTAAACACAATTATTATTGTGTATTATAACTCAGGATTTACAAAATTAATAAAAAATAACTTCTACGTAATATATAAATCTTTTAATGAACCACTTTATGTATTGAGTAAGAATATTAATAATAGATAAAGAAAAAGCTTCTTTATTATGTACTCCTTTCATTAGGCACTACAAAACAAAATGGGGATGCTCCATGGAGGGCCTTTTTAAGGGAAACTAGCTCATATGCATGGGGTAAACCATGATAATGACCATGCAGCCAGCGCTTTTGCCAGAATTTGAGTCACCAACCAAACTGCCTAAACTTTTTTAACTAGTAATGAAAAGAAAGAAACGTCTCGTCTAATTGTCTCTAAGAAACCAGAGATACCCAAGTTGATAGACTCAAAGGAAGTGACTGAGGTGGTGAGTGGTTCAGGAGCTCCAGGGCATTGAATGGCATTCTTCAGACAAATAACTTTCAGAAGTAACTGGACTATACAGTGTTGGTGTAAAAACCAAAGTGTTAAGTAAATTAAATATGAAGAAACACCTCTTGAACATAAATCAATTTCTTTTATATCTGAGATTCTCTCGGACATTAAAAAAAAGTGCAGACACCCAATGGGATAGAAACTCCACAGTCATAAGTCGAGTGAAGATAGAATAGAGTGGCTTGGTGCCAGAGACAGATCTATTGGCAGACTCCCATTTAGAAAATATCTAGAAAGAGAAGCCTATTCCTCTAGGAGGAAAAAAAATCATCTCTTTTAAGGATGAATTTCTTCTTTTTTTATGGTGGTTTCTCATTACATCATTTTTTTCCTCCTCATGTGCACTGGCATTAATTTACCAGCCCTCACTAAGAGCGGCACAGATTGATTTCATGAACAAAATTCCCTTCTGCAAGCATGCAGAAGTTTAAATTCCGTTTTAAAGCGAGCAGCCACCACATTTCAACAAAATCCCCCAAAGCAAGGAAAAATTCCGAATTCTACACCCAAAACAAAATAATAATAATAATAATTAAAAAAAAAAAAAGAAAGAAACTTGTTTTTTTCACACAATCAGTTCAACTGCTGTCTGAATAAACTTCAAGGCCAACCCCTTTGAAACAGGATGTGAGTAGGTCACTTTGAGCTAAAAGGCATTAAAAGTGATCATTTTTTGAGCTCCACGATATCAGGCATTCCTGATGAAAATATATACATTTTTCTTTTCTAATTCTTGATACAGTTAACTAAGTTAACAGATATAGACTCATTAGAAAGGCAAAATTTTGCTGCATAAGGTACTATATAAATTTCAAATAGGTTAATCAGTAATTAGTATTTTTAAATTGAAACAACACATTGTCTTTCCTACTGAACTGCAATTACTACAAGCTGATAATCTGATATCTGTACTCTGATAAAACCAGTGGAATAAATGAATTACTAATACCCCTAATTAAAGAATGTAATGAATGTGTACCCAAAATTTGGAATAAGGTTTTAATGGATTAATTAGTTTAAATTAATTTAATTTGACTACCAACACTTGCAAGATGTACAAAAAATTGCCTTTTTGATTTTAGAATATATAATCCAAGATCTTTTAATCTTTTAATTATTTGTCAATGTTCATTGCCATATTAAAGATGAAAAATGGCGGCCATCATTTTTAGTGAGCCTAAGGTCTACATTTTCTGGATGTTTTTCTGCTAATAATACAGTTTGGCTGCTTAAAAGAATTGTTGCTAATCTTTAAATTTTTTTATATGACTGGCCATCTGCCTGGGTCCAGCAAATCAAAAGTTTTTAAGTCTGCATCTTCCTGTAGCCCATCCCTACCTAAATTAGGTGATTCTTTATATCCTGGCTTCACGTCCTCCAGCTGTTCATTTGAAGTGGATGAAAGGTTGTTCTCTCAAGCTCTGACTGTTTGGGTTTGTAGATGATAGATGAAGATTCTTCATCTTGGTCATGCAAATTGCAAGAAACGTTAATTTCCTCTAGAATGGCAGCATCATCGGAAATTATGACAGGGCAATTTGTGAATAGTTCCCTTCTGTCGTGAAACCATTTTTTTTCTTAGCTGCAATTTGTTTTCCCTCTTTGGTTCTTTTTATATATTTCACTTCTTGGAGTTTTTTGCTCATGATTTTGTTTACTTTAAATGAAATACATTATGACTTGCCTTAATAAGAATAATTAAAAACTGATGTAATTGCTCTTGACAGTCCTAGGACTGCATCCGTGGGCACACATGCTAATTAAGTGGTTGCATCTCGCTACATATAGTGTGGACTATTGAAAGCAGGCAGGCATATTTAAAAATAAATAAATAAATAAAATAATAAAAATAGAACAAAAAAATCTGAAAGGTTTCAGATTTTACATTACGCCCAAAGGGTTTTTTTTAATGTTTTGTTTGTTATTTATTAAATATCATGTTCTTTGCACTTAAACCATAAAATTCAATTCAACAGTATTATTACAAATTGCTTTTTAAATGAGCATATCTTTAGAATTTCTGAAACATAGACTCGCATGCTGGAGATAAAAATGTTTTTTTCGTACAGTTTTGCCATTGCTTGCTTTGGAATCATTGAGTTTGTTAATCAAAAATTCATTAAAGTATTATAAAATATGAAATTGACAATAAAAAAAATTCTTAATTCCAAATCAGGCTTCCATATTCAGTGGAGGATTATGTTATTCAAAATTGGATGGCTCTAGGTGCTGTTGTTTTATCACAATGTGAGAAACATGCATGCATTTAAGCAGACTCTTCATTATTTAATTTCTTTAAATATAACACAGGGCGATAATATTTGGTGTAGTTCTAAAAAGCCAAAATGCACATTGTCATTCCAACTAAAGTCAAAGGCAAGCCTAAGATGTCAACAGGCTACAAAAAATCTAAATGTCTTGTTTCATTTCGTGGACGCACAGTTCTTGTTGACAGTCTGTTGCATAAGCTTTGTGTACTTTAATTTGAATTATTTTGCTGGTCCAAGGTTAACTTTTATTGGGTATCGTTTTAGTAAATAGTTACAATGCTTCTCCATTTGACAAGAGGATTTGCTATGGAAATGAAGCACATCAAAGCTCTGACCTTGTCAGTGATGTCTGGAATTTGTCTGTTACACTCGTTCAGGTTTTATATTTATAGTCTTAATCATGTATAATTTTTTTGTAATGCTTCTCTTAAAAGGGATTTTTAAAAAGGAAACTGCTAATGTTGTAACAAAATTAGACTGATGTTGAAGTAAAATTAGACCCTATTCCAAACATGATTCAGTGCCACACTTGAAGTTACTGCCCAGCGCAGGGATCCTGGCTTGCATCCCCAGACAGATCCAAACAATATATACTGAACTAAACCTGAATATAAAACACTTTGTTATAGTTATTTTTTTAGCTAGTGTATTTATTATACCTTTATTACCTTTATTAATTTTGCTTTTTTGTTTAAAAAGATGCTCTGTATAATTACATAAGCTTTCTTCCAAAGATTTGGAAATGCTCAAATCCATTCTTATGTGAATTAATAATAACTGCTTTTGTATTTTATACTTATAAAAGGATTCACAAGAGTGCAGTGTTTTCATAAAATAGGAAAAATCAAACCGTGAAAAGATTACCCATGTTTGATCATTGAAGGAGACTAGCTTTCTTCCACTAGAATGATCAGATCTGTTAAACATAAAAACTGAATCCTTTTCTTTAGAAAAATGTGGATTTGAGCTCTTCAGTATCAGTCATAAATAGTTTTATAGATCCAAAAATTGACCTCTGACAAAAATATTACGAGCATCATATTTAGCAAATGACATTTTTTGCTTCTAAGCATCTGAAAATAAGTTCCTCTGTGAATAATTGATAAATATCCTGGATTTTGATAACAATTTTTCCTTTATATTAAACAAAAGAAATCACATTAATAATTTCTTGTTTATTACTTTAAAATATTTTTTTCCACATTAGATTTGAATATTATTGTGGATTTCGTGGCTAATCACACTAGCAATCAACATCCATGGTTCACAAAAAGTGTTGCAAAAGTACAACCTTACAGTGATTTTTATGTATGGAGTGATCCAAAGCCAGGACTTGGAAAAGATGAAATTTCACCTCCAAATAACTGGGTAAAAATGGACTTGTTATTATTTTGAGTTTAGAATTATATTTTGTGTATGTAGAAATGTTATTATATTTTATTTCTTTTCATTAATTCATTATAGCTTTTGTGATAACTTTTATTAAACTGAAATGTTATTTGTTACCAAGTTGAATTTCAAATATGTAATCTCATTTATATAAAACAAATTTAGAAGCAAGCAGCATCTGTTTGAATTGCGTTAATAAAAGTATTACTACATGTTAGGCGTACTGGAATATTTTGTATAGAATCTACGAACTTTTTTGTGGTAATTCACTTTTGTAATTTATTATGCATTTTTATGCATGTAATAAATTAACTACTATAGTATATATGTATTTTATGCATATAATAAATGAATGATATATTATGTGCTGCATATGAATGTTTCTCTCTGTTTGTAGCTTAGTGTATTTGGAGGATCTGCCTGGGCATGGAATAATGAAAGGAAACAGTTTTATTATCATCAATTCTTACCTGAACAACCTGATCTTAATTATCGTAATCCATTAGTCAAGGGGAAAATGAAGGTTAGTGTTTTCTGTCTTTTATTTATGGGAATTTTTGTATATTTTTATTTCATACTTGTAAACACAGTAGAGGATTAAAATTCTGCACAGCCTGGGACTTGAGATCTTGCAGACTTTAGAATTCTATGGATTTTAGATGTTGTTGTCTTGTCCCAGAAGTCAGTGCAGAGGAGTTAAATAGGATCGAAAATATCCAGAACAGCCACAGCAACATCAATAATTTTTGAAGATTAGATCTTCATTCCTTTAAAGTGTTTTCTCCTCAGTCTGGCTATGGTAGTGGAAATGACACGGTTACAATTTAGGGCAGGAATGGCTTCTTGATTGATTGGGTGATAAGTCTTCGGCTGGCTATTGCATCAGTATCAGTAAGGGTTAAGCTGTTGGAAAGTTAAGAACTATTTTGAGCATCTTTAACAAGGCCATCAACCTGCTCATTTCCATAAATATCAACGTGTGCTGGTATCCACTGTAGTGTGCAGGTCTTTTGGACTGTAGTAAAATTAGTCCAAAGGACCTGCACACTACAGTGGATACCAGCACATGTATCCACTGTAGTGTGCAGGTCCTTTGGACTAGTAGTAAAATTGTATTTGATCTGAATTATCTTCTACTGTAGTCATTTATAGAACGTCTTTAGAAGATTGAAGCAATGTTTAATAAAATACTATCTGCATTTAATTTTGTTTTACATCAGCATAGTGTACATTTTAAAGTTTATCCACACATGAATTTATTTACTTACATATTAACGCAAGCACTTTCACAATTTTTAATAGATGAAAAAAAGAAGGATGACAGAAGTCAGCACTCGGTTCATTTGCAATAATTCTCTTAATACATGCATAAATACTAATAAATGTATGCTTTACATTCTAATTAGACATTTGTCCTGAAAATCAATAAATAAATCTACATAAAAAGCTTTTTTTTTTTTTTTTTTTTTTGTGTGTGTGTGTGTGTTTTGGTGGAAATGTAGTGTGATTGCTTTAACAAAAGATGTAATGCAAATATACTCAAATTGTTTCCTTTAGCAATTTTGCAGCCAAGTACTGTATTCCCACAGAAATGTTGCTGTAGTTTCTTCTCTTGGTAGCAAATTCCATAAACACATGTTTTATAATCAAGATTAAAGTAACAAATATCATGAATTATCTATAAAAACAATTAATTGAACTCAGAATGCAACAAATGCAAAAAGAACAGGACAACAGAATAACAACAGAAACAACAGAATGCAAAAAGAATATACCAAAAATGGTCACATTCTTGTACTGAAGAAATGTTATGAGCATAGTTGCCTAAAGAATTATTATACACAAGGTTCCCAGAATTTAGCTCATTCTAAACATTTGGCACCTTTTAAGAGGGTGGTTGCACTAATACCCTAGTACCAATTATTACATGTGTATATGATTTATTAAATTTATTTCTGTTCTATTTAAAGGGTATTATAATAAATTAAAGCTTTCTTTCTCTACTCAGGATTTTCTTAGTATAAAAGTATAAGACAATTAACAAAATGAAATTAGCCATTTAGAATATTTAATTAAATGCTAATATATTTTACATCAGGATTGTATATTTAATAACTCAGTAATCTTAATCATGCATTATAAAATAAATTTAAGTCAATCTGAAGTTCTTTTGAAATTTCATTGCATCTCAGTATGAAAACCTTCTGGAAAGTCTTGGGTTTTGTGAGAGGACTCTTTGTTTTTCATATTTTAAGGTTGGTATATGATATTGAGTCACAATGCTTGATACAATTTACAGTGTAAGATTGCTATCTCTGGCATGCTTGCACGCATATTGTCAGCTGCCTTGTTAAGAAAAGATGAGCCAAATTTCAAATGCTGCAGTCTTGCACAATTAAAATAACAGAGAATTAATCTTCAGTTATATGTACAAATTTAGCTACTTCTGGTAAAATATTTATTTGGTGACAGCTATATAAGTGGTTAACAATAATATTATAACTTATTTCAATACTGAGTAAAGAAACTTTTTGCTAATATTGTACAAATCACTTGAAATCACCAAAGTCATACAGATTTCTCCTTTCACATCTGACAGGCTGCATGGGTTTTAGGTTGGCAGATTTTTTTGTCTCATCTGCTATATTTTCCATCGGAAAGTAATTTTTAGCTTTTCCTTTTTTTAAAACAGGATAGAAATATATTTAGGTTTGAAGACATCTGCTTTAATTTAAGTTTTTCATATAACAGCTTGAAAGAAATTTTCAAAGATTATTATTATTGTTATTATTATAATTGTTGAGTTTATAAATGCCTCTTATAACTGTCAGAGAGTTTATAAGGATGGTCACTCAGACACTATTGAAACAAATGGTTAGTCTGAAAGTTATTTAACATACTAGCAGTTTTTTGGGCACTGTTCTGTTATCAAGGGGGGGGGGGAAGACTGGATCCAGAAATGTATGGATGTAATTGTTCATGTATGCATGTATATATGTAAGCACAAATGTTATGTGTGTGTACATATTCACATATATGTACACCTCACAAAAAAATGGACAGTTTCATATCTCTACTGGACAGTTTGATCGTTCTACTGGGCGGATTAACGAAATTGAAGTTCAGTTTTTCATGTCTTAGGAAATATATTTCATGTGACTTAGGAAATACAGTGTCTCACAAAAGTGATGGGACACTTGTGCTTTACGAAAGGAAACTGTAGTAAAAAAAATTAGAAAAACATGTAAAAAATTTTGTGGGCGTGTTTCATACTTAAATTTAGTAACAATTATTACATAACATACACTTTCTCAAAATATTAAAATAGTAATTTACTAAAAATACAATTGTTTAGAACGGAGCAAAAAATGGCTCACATAAGTGATGGGACACTTACTTTTCCATCAAATATTTATCCAAAAATTTTACTTCTTAAAATGTTTTAATATTTTGTTGTATTTCCTTTTACTTTTAAAACGTGATTTAATCTTCTTGGGATGGATTCGACTAATTTTTTTGTGATTTCTGGAGTGATTTTACCCCATTCTTCTTGAAGCAATGATTTTGATTGTTGGTTTGAAGAAATGGTGTGTTTGCGAGTTCTTTATTCCAATTCTTGCCAAATATTCTCTATGGGATTTAAGTCTGGAGATTGTGGTGGTGTTTTTATTATTTCAGGACAGTTATACAGCAGCCAGAGTCTAACGTTCAAAGCAGTGTGCTTGGGGTCATTTTCCTGGTAGAATTTAAAATCGTTATGAAGGATCAATTTTTGTGCTGAAGATTTCAAATTTTGATTTAAAATGTCAATATACTTGTACTGATCCATTATACTGTCAATAAAAACAAGATTATTAACTCCAGCGGACGACATACACCCCCATACCATAACTCCTCCTCCACCATGTTTTACTGTTGGCACCAAGTTCTGTTTGCGAAATTCTTGCCTGGGTTTTCTCTACACCAAGATTCTACCGTCAGAACCTAATATATTTAATTTACTCTCATCAGCAAATATAACTTCATTCCAGTGATCAGAGTTCTTATTTATGTTGGATTTTGCGAAAGCCAGTCTGATTTTTCTATTCTTTTCACTTATTTTTTCCCGGCTGCTCTACCGTGATATCCAGCAGATCTAATTACTCTTCTAATAGTCTCAGGATTAACAATTACTCCATATAATGCTTGTAAATCAGCAGCAACTTTAGGAGCACTCATTCTTCGATTTTTTTTAAATATTTTGAACAATAATTCGTTTTATTCCATTGGATAGCTTTGATGGTCGGCCAGGTTTTCTTTTATCCTGAATCATATGATTCTTTTTACATCGCTTAATGATATTGAAACCTGTTGAATGACTCATGTTAACTGTTTGAGCAGTTTCTCTAATAGATTTTCCAGGTTCAATATGCAAATTAATAACTAATTTTCGAATTTCAGGCAAAGTTTCTTTTCGTTTAGTATTCACGGCCGCACAGAGCTAAAAAACACAAAAATTCCGAAACAAACTGGAGAGAAATACTGCAGACAATTTTATAAATTATTGCCAATTGCTTTTAAGTAAAAATAAAAAACCCCAAAAATATTTTTATTGTATTATGTTAGTAGTATCTAATGGTGTCCTTTCACTTATGCGAGCCATTTTTTGCTCCGTTCTAAACAATTGTATTTTTATTAAATTAATATTTTAATATTTTGAGAAAATGTATGCTATGTAATAATTGTTACTAAATTTAAGAATTGAAACACACCCACAGAAAATGTTTACATGTTTTTTAATTAATTTTATTACAGTTTCCTTTTGTAAAGCACAAGTGTCCCATCACTTTTGTGAGACACTGTATATTAGATTTATATACATCATTTTTCTAATATAAGTATTTTAACACAAAATTGCGATTTTTCTGAAATGACATGCCAATGTTTTTCCATATTTCGATTCTACGACTCAAATTATGCCTAAATATTAAATTTTGTAAAATTTGGCGCGAAATTTGCAGAGAAATTCAAAAATTTACCTTGGTGCATTTTCTTCAGAGCCAAGAATAATTCACTTTGTGAACTTCTTAATTTATAACAACCTATTTTCCTTTTCTTTTTTTCATTGTAAACGAGTGAAAAAAGTCATTTTTCATTATTTAAAATAATTTTTACAAAGTGCGAAAACCACATTTGGCATTATTATCGCTTATAAGAAATATGCCAAATTTCAAAACGTGCCAATATGTAAATTCAGGTATATCCTAGGAAATTTTGAATAAAAAACTCTACATTTTTGCAGGTATGCTTAGAAATACATCTACTTTAGGATGATGGTGAAAACTGTATAGGTTTGAAATTTCGAATTCTGGAAGAAGGAATCAAGTAAGTTTAATAAAAAAAGAGATATTAATAAATATGTATCAGATTCAATTAACATTGAGGAGCTAAAATTTTGAAAGCAAATTTTTTAAAAACTACTCATGCAATTTTTACAAAACTTAGCAGTTTAGCTTAATTTGAGTTGTAGAAATGAAATATGGAAAAAAAATTGTATGTTATTTCAGAAAAAGTCTGGTTTTTAGTCAAAATACCTATGTTAGAACAATGCTATATATAAATCTAATATATATCCCGAGTTGCGCTTTTGAGACATGGAAAACACAATTTGAATTTCGTCAATCGGCCATTAGAACAGGAGATATAGAACTGTTGCTTTTTTTTGGGGCGCAGTGTACATACATATTGCGCCAAATAATAATAATAATAATAATAATGCATTCATACATTTCTGAATCCAGTCCTGATAACAGAACAGTACCGTTTTTTGTGCGATTAATAGATTCTCAATAAAGTAGCATAGCTGTAATTTATAATCTTCAATTTAATTCATACTTTACAGCTTAATATAGGAACCACTAGTGACAAGGTGAGTTATTGTCACAAGAGTAAAAGTTCAGTAAGTAACAAACTAAATTTTACTTTAGTCTGCACTTGTGGTTTTTAATTTAGAATAAATTACAGCATGATTGGAAATACTAATTTGCAGACAATAACAAAATAGTTGTCTTAAATTATGTAATACTCATAATAATTAATAATAACTTTAAGCTTACATCCAGTAGACACATGGAAATAATTTAGCTCTAATTACAGAAACTCAAATTCTTGCAAATGCTGAGTTTTGATATTGAAATAAATCATGTATGTAATATTTTTTTAACTTTAATTGTCTGTATTGTAGGAGGGCTATCCAGAAAGTAGATTACGTTTTGGAATAAAAAAATAAACAAAGTATAGGAAACAAATTTTATTATATACAGATGAAAGCCACACTCAAATACTACTTTTCTACATAGTCACCATACAAATTAAGGCATTTATCGTAGCGATGTACGAGCTTGGAAATTCCTTCGTCGAAAAATTCGGCCGCCTGCGCCTTCAACCACTTCGTTACCTTTTCTTTCCTTCCATCTTGCACAAAACTTGTGGTAACCAAGCTTTTCGCTGATGATTTCGTGCAACAAACTTCGCGAAATTTGTGGAAACTCAAAGAAAGTTCCGTTATTGTGAAATTTCGATTTTCACGGACTTTAGCATCGACTTTTTCGAGAAGTTCGGCGGTCACTATGCTGGGTCTCCCACTTCGATCTTCGTCGTGAACATTGGTTCGGCCATTTTGAAATCTTATGACCCACTGACGCACTCCACCTTCAGTGATAATGTTGTCCCCATACACTTCACGAAGCTGCCGATAGATTTCTATCGGTTTACAGTTTTTTGCAGTCAGAAACCTTATTACTGAGCGCACCTCGCAGGATTTTCAATTAACGCAGACATTTCAAACCGTCACAGTATCTGAACGGAGCACAGCACGAACCTCTCACTAGCACGGCTAGATGCAGACTGAGCTGCGCAACGCTCTGACCCCAAGATGGCCGCGCTAGCCCCGCCCCTAGCGGACACAGACGGAAACGTAATCTACTTCCTGGATGGCCCTCGTAATTATGCACCAAATTATGTTGAAAATTGCTGCTAGGAAAAAATTTGACCAAGACAGATTTGTGCATAATTTTTGATAAATATCCTCATTTACTCATATTTGTGTTTCTTAAATATAAATGAACTGAAACTTTACTTAAATATTAATGTTTATGTATATATGCAATTAAACAAAACATATATTTAATTAAATATATTAAACAAAACATATATATAACATTATTGTTTAATGTAATTTCAGTTTTCTTTTTTCTATTAAGAAAGTTCTGCAATTTTGGCTTGAATTGGGTGTAGATGGTTTTCGTGTAGATGCAGCTAGTCATTTTTTTGAAGATGAAAATTTTCTTGATGAACCCATTGCAGAAGATTCAACTGCTAATAGTGTGAGTAAATTTAATATTTCTGTTAGTAAAAGAAGTGCATATAAAAAAGTATAAGATCTACCAAAAAGCTCTGTTCAATAATGTTGTTTCAAGTTTCAACATGCATCCATTGTATGAATTCCAATAAGAAAGAAATGCTACAGAAGTGTGTTGAAGTTTAGTGAAAGTTTTCATTGGAGATGCAGTTTTGGATAGAATGTGCAGGATATCATTCAAAAAACTTGAAGCAGATGATTTTGACCTTAATGATAAGCCTGCCTTTGGGTGGCCATCTTTGATTGAAGAAAATACTGGTAGGATCATGATAGAGCAAGATCCTTTTTGGAGAACACTGGAGACTATGGAAAAGCTTCACTCAGCTCAACACACAATTTGAGATCATATTTAGAAACTATGATTGGTTATAAATATTTCAGATGATTGCCTCATGAGTTAAGTGAGGAAAATTTTCATGATCAAGTGGTCATACACACACCTGTGGTTGCTTGAAACAAAAACAAACCCTTTTTGGAGTAGATGATAATTTGCTGTGAGAAATAGATTACCTACTAAAACAGTGTAAACAGAAAAAAGCATATTGTAATCCCGGTCTACCTGTTTACAGCATCTCTAAATTGAGCATGATAGAGAGAATGCTGTGTATGTGGTGAGGCATCCAAGGGCCAGAACATTATGAGCTTTTGAAACCTAACTAAAAGCTTAGTTTAGACAGATACTGTCAGCAAATGAATGATTTAAACAGAGCATTCAAAGAGGCCAGTGATTATTAAATGGAAGAGCATCATACTGCAACATGATAATGCCAGATCACATGTTGCCTTGGTGACTCATCAGAAAATCGTAGAACAAGGCTGGGAAATTCTGTAGCATCTTCCATGCTCCCCAGACCTAGAGTATCCACTGATTATTACTTACTTCACTCCTTTCAAAATCTTTTAAAGGAAAAAATTGAAAACTGAAGCAGATGTCAGCCAGGCACTGTTTGAGTTCTTCACCTTTAAGAATAAAACATTTTTTAATAATAGTATTTTCAAATTACCATCACATTGGCAAAAGGTCATAAGTGACGATGGAAATTGTGTTGTAAGATAAATATCATTAGAAGTATAAAAAATTTATTATTTTCTTTCACTTCCCAAACAGAGGTTTTCAGTAGACCTTATATTTTCATTTAAAATAAAGAATCATAATGCAAACTGTCAAACAAAAGGCCTTTTGAAAAAAAAAAAAAAAAGTACAGTATAATTTCACAGCTTTTGACTCTGAATTTTGTTTGAAAGCTATTTATGGAAATATTTATAATAATCAGTGTTAAGAACAAAAAAAGGTTCAATTAAATTTTCATTTGTCTTAAATGAAATTCATGTCTTAAATGAAAATTTAATTAAAACTTTTTCGGTTTTTGATCTCAAATGAACCAGGAGAACAAAACATGCTTTTGAAATATATTAATTGACTTTTGTGAAGCTTTAATTCATTTTCCCGTGATGAGTTCTAAATTGGATTTCAGTAAAAGGAGGTTAATTTTTAAATTTGTATATTTTCACTTTTGCATTATTATTTTCCAAGTTTGTTCTAATATGAATTCTTATTTTAATTTTAATTTGTTTAGATGTTGTGTGTAACCTCTTATAATACATGGTTGCAATTATGAATATTGAGGAATTGCCATGCTTTGATTCCAATTTAATATTAACTTTAGACGCTTTAAGTTTTATTTTCCATTAGTAATATACTTGATTGAAGAGAGCATGTGAGCTGTAAATTTTTCACTTTCTAATCTTTTTATTTTAATTGTTTATCTAATTTAATTTAATTTTAGGCATTACATAGTATTTATTTTTTATTTTAATTAAAAAAATATTAAATGTTTGTTAGTTTTTTGTTAATTAATACTTGTTTTTAACTTTAAAGATAGCATCACAAAAATTTCTCCTTTTTTTATATTATAATATTTGAAGAATTATAAATGAAAAGGGAGAAGTAAGCACTGTTTTTCAAGTGTAATAAGCAATATAAAGCAAAATTTGTTTATAACATTGTTATTTTTTGAGATTTTTATTGTATTTTATTTATTTGGAGTACAGGATGAGTATGAATATTTGAACCATATCTATACTAAAGGGCAGAAAGAAAATCTACAGCTTTTAGCTGAATGGAGGGAAGTTTTAGATGACTATGAAAGGAAATCTGGAAAATCAAAGTAAATCTTTTTAAATTCACTTATTTTTGTGTCCCTGTAATGTTATGAAGATAAATCTTTTACATATAAGAGAATGAACATTTCTGTAACTGAAATAATATCACTTCAAACGTGCTGTTTAAATTATATTCAGAAAATAATTTTCAGAAATAAAATTATTTTTAGAAAATAATTGCATATTCACAATACTGTGTTGAGGAATGTCTTCAAGATGATATTCCGACTTTACAGATACTAACTTTAGCATTTAACTTGAAGTAGCTAAGGTTGTACTGAAGAGGAAATGATACTGAATAAAACTTTCTATGATTTTATCTCAATTTTTCTATTGCATTAGGTGAAAACAAAAAAGCATATAAAGTATTTTTTGAAGCTATTTCATTGCATTAATAAAAATAAGTAAGTAGTTTTCATGCAATTCCTTTTAAAAGAAGGAAGTTTATCATATAATACAGACACACATATATACATATGTCATACGTATACGTGTACATATATAAAGGTGGCACTATATTTAACCTTCCTTAAGCCTTTCAAATGTCTAGTATATCTCTTCCATTTATTAATTATTATTTTTGTCGTAATATATTGTATTTTTATGTAATTATCTAATATGTATTGAATAGTTGCTTGAAATATGGGTATGTATATACAGTCAAAAGTCTTTAATTCGGACTCGTCGGAACTCCGGATTATAGATCATCAGTTTAAATCTGGTAAGATGGCATGCAGAAATTGTAAAATTAAAAATATGAAACCGTAATTTATGAAATAAAGAGCAATTATGATCTAAAGGGTATAAAAATTTACAAAAAAAAAGCTTAATATTTATTTGTTTACTTTATTAAACATTTCTTTCAACGCGCGCATGCGTAAAACATACATTATGCATAGCTGAAATTAGAAAATTGCAACCAGAAAACTATTTGATGTGTATTTGTGATATTTATAATGACGAGGAATTTGATTTAAATCGTATCAAAGATGGAGTACATCGAGATCAAATACTAAATTTAGTAAGGAATTATAAGCCGAATAAAATAAAAGCATCTGCCCTGAAGATAAGGATAGTGCTGACAGATAAACTTCCAGTTCATTGCCCACCGTGAGGTCCCCCCCCCCCCCCCGCAGAGCAGCGTGAAATTGATAAACAGATTTCAGAATGGTTAGAGAAACAAAGAATATGCCTTTATCCTTTTTTTTTTTTTTTTTTGCAATAATTCCACTTTTTGTTTGATGCACATCGAAACATGCTTTCGCTTTGTAGATCCTTTGGCAGCTCCAGAATCGGAAATTCTTTTTGACATAATCGAAAGTTCAAGCTTACTTTTATAAATTTGCTCTATCAGTCTGCAAAAAATAATAAGCTGGATCCAGTTAGAAGATTAAGGAACAACACAATCTGCAACATTAACTGAAATAGATAATTAGATAATTTTAGCTTAGCTTATACCGTCCGTTATACATTAAACGTGCATGCGTAAATATATTATGTGCATGCGTAAAGGTAGTATGCACATGGATTAACACTTTAAATAGCAAAAACAGTTTATTCACAGATGATGTAGCATATATGCAAGATATTTAAAGGAAAATTTTAGCCTATTTGCAGTCGTATTTAATGCACAAAAACCAATGAGCTGCATTAGTACCGGGTGGCCATAATTAAACTGACAGTGCTCACAATGTTCTGTAGCGCGATCTATTTGCGAGAATGATGCCACATTTTGTAGGAAGATTAAACAAGATGGGGGACGAAGGATTCCGCGAAAAAACAAATTAGTTCCAAAAGTCACCGCTAGGGGAATATTTGGCGCTGTGTAATAGAAAATAGAGTGTTAAGAAATGCAAATTAATACAGAATAAAATTACCTTTTATTATGCACATTTTCTGATTTAGTTCAAGTGCAATATGGCAACACTTTTAAAAAAGCGTAAATTCTACATAAACACTGATAAAGTCTCGTGATCTGCAGTATCACGTACGCTGAGCAGCAAAAGAAGTTCTTTATTCAAATTTGACATTACATCCATTCGCACAGTGCCAGCTGCTTGGGTTTTAAAAGGCAATGTGTTACATTTCGAAACAATCGGATTGAAAGTTTATGTGCAATGTCTCCTTCTTTAGTCGAGCATGCGTTACTGGTCAAATTCTTTTACTTCAAACAGTGCAATGTGTCAGCCGCTCTTTGTGCTTTTAGAACGCACAAAAAAAATGTGTAAAGGTAACGGTCCTGTGTCAGTTAATGGGCTAAAAGCAATGGTTGCGACGTTTGAGAAAAGAGGTTCTCTGAAGGTTCAGTCAGGCAGAGGACGAAAAACTGTACCACAGGATACAATCGAAGCAGTTGCCACTGCGATTGTCGACAGAGGACCAGATAATATTGCTGCCACCTCTAGCGCTTGTGGAGTAGCTCGGAATATGGATATGCCTTACAGTACGGTATGGGAAATCTTACGAAAGATTATCAACTTCTATCCGTACAAGATCAGCCGTGTACAGGAGTTACTGTACTCCGACCATGATAAGCAATTGACTTTTGCTCTCACCTTTCTCTCCAGAATGGAGGTGAATGATGCTTGGCCATGGAAAATCTTATGGGGAGACGAGGCCCACACTTTTACCTGAATGGAACTGACTGAACTACCCAGAACTGCCGAATTTGGTATGACAAACCACCACATGCAGTCACAGCAATTCCCTTACATTCACCAATGGTAACTGTTTGGTGTGGGTTCACAGTGGAATTTATTGTAGGTCCATTCTTCTATGAGAACATTATCCCGACAGGACCGGAAACCTGTTCTGTTACCGGAGAGAAATATCACCAGATGTTGAACAGCTTTGTCATTCCAGCACTTCAGCAAAGACAATGGGGGAAATCATTTTCATGCAAGATGGAGCCCCTCCACATGTTGCTGTACGGGTGCAACAGATACTACGACAGAAATTCACGACAGAAAGAGTCATTAGCCGCTACTTTCCAACTGCATGGCCACCTCGGTCACCTGATCTTACCCCATGCAACGGGAGATTCCTGCAGACATGTTACTTTCTGCTGTTGTGCATACTGTGCACAGAATGCAATATGTGGTTCGCAACAACAGCAGCCACATTGAACCTCATTTGAATGCAAAATAAAAGGTAATTTCCGTATTGATTTGCATTTGTTAACACTCTATTTTCTATTACACAGCAACAGATATTCCCCTAGCGGTAACTTTTGGAACTAATTTGTTTTTTCGTGCAAATTTGAACTAATTTGTTTCTTCGTCCCCCGTCTTGTTTAATCTTCCTACAAAATGTGGCGTCATTCTCGTAAATAAATCGCGCTACAGAACACTGTGAGCACTGTCAGTTTAATTATGGCCACCCAGTATTTAAAGCTTAGTTGCACATTTCTTGTAGAATAGATATCATAATCTGTAGTCTGTCCTTCAGTACATTGATTTTACATCCTGCTATACACATTCTCTTTTACCATATTTCATAACTAAAAACATAGGACATCAAGTCAAGGGAATCTATAGGTCATTTAATCAAATCACTGTAACCATTTTTATGATCTGGAGAAGTGCAGTCAAGATAATTATAAACAGAATGTATAATACACCGTCCCATGGAAAAGAATCTTGTCTATCAGATATGTAGCGGAAGTTCATCAATAACAAACTGCTGCTCCATATGTAAGTACATGTCTAACATCAAAGTTGGATTTAAAAAAATAGGGTCCAATGATGACTGGTTGTTTTACTTCTTTTTTTAAGGATACAATTGACTCTATCATAAAGTAGTAGTTCCTCTGTGATTTTCTAGTGTATGATACTTATAATCATTGGACTTTGTTGCATGAAGCTGATCTGTCTTATGATGCTGATAATGATGTCTTTCTTTCTATAGCAGAGGTTGATTTTATGAGATGTGCATTGATGATGCTCGTTGTATTAGTTTATGTCCATGATTTTTGGCAAGTGTGTAGAGAAACTGCATAATAGACTTAATTATCACTTTGTGTGCTCTGGCCTTTTGAGTGAGGATCAGTTTGAATTGTCTTTCTAAAGGTCTGCTGAAGACATAGTAGGCGACTGTGCATCTCCCCCTCCACATGGCTCTGTCACTGGCAAGTTCAACCTGCCATTTCCTATTGAGTTGCAATCACGTAAACATGGCTGTCACTATTGATTTTCCCCCCAAGTGTGAATTGCGAGCTTTTATTCGTTTCTTGTTGGCAGAAGGGAACAGTGCAGCATAAATTTATCGAAGAATGAGTCGAGTGTATGGAGTGATGGCGTTATTCGTGAATGATGTCGAACATTTAAAGATGGCCGAACTGATGTGCATGATGAAGGGGGTCAAGGACGCGAGTCTGTCGCCACAGATGACATTGTTCAACAAGTTGACCAAGCAGTTAAGGAAAATTGAAGTTTCGCTATAAATGAATTATTGATGAAATTTCCCTACATTTCAAGATCTTCCCTGTACTCTGTCATTACTGAACAGTTCTGCTACGGAAAAGTTTGCACTCGCTGGGTCTCACAAATGTTGGCTGACAACCACAAAACTCACCAAATGACTGCAGTGTTGAAGTTTTTTTACTGTTACAATACTGATTGAGAAGATTTTTTGAAATCCATCGTGACAGGTGATGAAACATGGGTTCATATGACACGCCGGAAACAAAACGGCAATCACAACAATGATGCACACAAATTTTCTAAAGGGATCCACAAAATTCAAACCAACCTTCAACAACCGTAAGGTTATGGCAACTGTTTTTTGGGACCAAAAAGGTGTGTTGCTTGTGGAGTTTATGCAACCTGAAACAACAGTTAACACAGATTCATATTGTAAAACTTTGTTACGCTTACGGAGAGCTATTCAAAACAAACAAAGAGGCATGCTGACTTCTGGAATTGGTCTGATCCATGACAATGCCCTTCCTTGCAGTGCTAATAAATCCCAATGGCTCATTCAACAATTTCAATGGGACATTTTCGAACATCCACCATATAATCCTGACTTACCACCGAGTGACTTTCATCTTTTCCCTGAACTGAAGCAGTGGCTTGGGGGGGCAGTACTTCAAAAGTAATGCGGAGCTCAAAGAAGCCGTCACAACTCACTTCTGATCATTGGTGGGAACATTTTGTGAAGAGGTATTGCAAAGCTTGTTCACAGATATGACAAATGCCTCAATTATCAAGGTGATTATGTAGAGAAATAACCTGTATTGTACATTATTTTTGCTAATAAAATCTTTTTTTGTAAATTCACCCATCTTTTCTTTATCGGAGGTTGAAAAAAAAATAGCCCATGTACTTTGAGTAATACCATGAAAAAAATCTGAACTTATTATTGTACAGTGTAAGAGTGTTGATGGTGCCAGTGTTCAGTCTCAGAATATCTTAAACTATATTTTCGAATTGTTACAACTGTGCAAGCTTGAGTTTAATTCTTCAAAATAAAAAATTATGATGATCCACAAAAATTCAATAGCATCTCATAATATCGATTTAGCTCTTGGGAGTGACCCTGTTAAAGAAATACATTGGATGAAATATTAGGCGTTAATGTTGGCAATAAATGACCATGGAAACAGCATGTTTCTTGTATATCCTGTAAACTGAAAAACATTTGCACTGCTTTACTGCAGACTTCAAAGAACTATTATGGGGTTGAAACTGGTGTTCTCAAATTGATTTGTAACCAAGGTATTGCATCACTCATTTCCTAGGCCACAAGAACTTCAAGAACTCTAGAATAAAATAAACTGTTAACTTCTTAGAAGAGTTCAAAGACGATTTATCATTTTCACATTAGTATGGGAGGCAGAATTCAACATTTCTGGTTTCCCACCTATCAGTTTAATAATGTCTTAAATGAGCTTGATGTTAAAGATAGACTTTTAAATGACAATCCTTACAGAGCCTTGAATGGGATGCTTCCTATGTTCCTTTTCTGAAGTTTACCTGACCCTTCAGACAGAAAACTTGTTACAGTTGTTAGTTATGATAACAGTGATTTCAAGAATATAGAACTAATGATAGCAAGCTAAGTGGAAGGTTTGGCCTTGTATTACCTATAAGGATAGTATTAAGAATGTAACTGTCTAGCATACCAGATGAGTGTTCTGTTTTCCCGGCCAAACTTCTGAGCTTACATCTTGCTGTTAAAGGGATACAAAGCTTTTGGCATAAGCATGAGATATTTAAATATCTTATTTATACAGATTAACTTTTTTCTACATGATATACTAACAACAGAAAAACTGGTGGTGGAAATTTATTCCATTTTACATATGCTTGAATAAATTGCAGACATTAATTTTATTTATTTTTGAAGTCACAATGGTATTTCCAGTAGCTGACCACTTGGCAAGTGACTTATCGTGATATTGGTTTAATGACACCTGTTCCCTAGTCGTACTGGAAGCATGTTGCTTGGGATAAAACTGTGGTTGACTGGAATGATGAATACCTTGAGTTATCAAAGGCTCAGTGGACAATAGGTTTTTTTCCATCAGTTTTTCAATGTTTTAAGTATAAGCATATTCAACTGTATTGTAAATTAACCCAGATTTTTATTGGTCATGGAAATTCTAGAAATTATATTTTTTTGTTCTAATATCATACCAACAAATTTAGTGCTTGCAGTAATGCTGCAGAAGATGTAGAGCTATCTTATTGCATTGCGAATTATATGTGAGTGCCAGAACTACATTTAAAGTGAGTTTAAGGCATATCTCCATTTACTGGCCTCCTGTTTTCTCTGACCTTGTCAAAAGTTCTGAGACTTTTAATGTCTTGTGCAGTTGTTTAAGCTTTTGTTATTATCATTATTATTTTTATGTAGTATTACATTATTATCTTTTTTATGTATTATTATTTTGTGCATTTATGTATTGTATTATTGTTATAGTATATCTCTTTTGTATTATTTTAGTATTATTACTGTGTTATTATTATAAATTTCTAACATATTCCTTTAAGTATTATTATTGTAGTATTATTACTTATCATATTATACTTTATTATTCTTATTATGATATTATTTGTGCTATTATGTATACATTTTGAGTAGAGTTTGCATTGCTGAATGCAAATAGGCAACCAAAATACCAAAATTAGTATAAAATGCAATCCCGCAGTTACGCCACAAAGCCTTAAAAAGGAACATGCAGGAAATGCATGTTAGTTCACAATCAGCAATAATTCTGCATAATCTGAGATAATGAAAGCAGAAAGGATGAGCCAGAGACACCATGATGAAATGTGTTGGAGAGCTGTCGGCATGTTGAAGGCAGATGCAAGACAATCCACTGTTGCTAGACAGCTGAATGTGCATCACAGTGTCATCAGTAGGTTGTGGAATCATTACCAAAGGGATCAAAACTCCTGTGAAAGATGTACGTCTGGATGCCAGATGATTGCCGCAGTGGCAGATGACTGCTTCCTGTTGCTATGGTCAAGATGCCGTAGATCACTAACAGTGCAACAGCTAAAGTCATATCTCTTCACTACTGCAGGACAGCCCATATCCCACCAAACTGTGTCACATTGACTGCATGAAAGTAGACTGTATCCACCAATACCTGTGATTTGTCTTCTTCCCTTGTCCCCATCGCTTGTCAGAGCACAATTGAATTGGGCCTGTAAACATCGCTGTTGGCCACAAGAGCAGTGGTGCCATGTGCTCTTAACGGATGAGTCTCGGTTTAACATCCATTGTGATTCCCAAAGGGGCAGTGATATGGCGAGAGCTAAGGATGTGCTATCATACACCAAACATCATCAAAAGAGACCATTACAGACTAAAAAGCTTACTTGCATGGACTGGGATAGCAACAAACAACTGAGCTGACCTCTACGATATTCTTGGTGATTCCATCACAGCCATCCAATATCACGATGAAATTTTATACTTTCTTGTGCATCCTTTAATCGCTACAATGGGTACCAACACAATATTTATGGGAAGTAATGCCTGCCTGCATAGAGCTGGAATGGTGTTGAGGTATATGGAGAGTGAAACCACTCCACATCTGCTCATGGCCTGCTAGATCACTGGACCTGAATCCTATAGAGCAGCGGTTCTCAACCTTTTGACTAATGCATACCACCTAAACAAAAATTTAAAATCTTTAGTATCACCACTACAAAGTATACTACCACCACCACTCTTGAACAAACTTCAGATGGCATAAATTTACGAGTATTAGAGAAAAAAACTCAATCAGGATGTTGGGGTTTTAATTTTTGATATTAATAGTTAAAAATACTTTGCTTCTTTGCGTACCACCTACTTTTCTCTTGAGTACCAGCAGTGGTACACATACCACCAGTTGAGAACTCCTGCTATAGAGCATGTGTGGGACATGTTGGGGCAATGGATAGCAGATTGTAATGTGTTGCCAAATACCCTTCATGAGCTCCAACATGCATTATTACAGAAATGGCCACTACTGACACAACAAGTGATCAACAACATTACTGCCAGCTTGCCTTCCTGTTGTCAAGCATGCATTTCAGCTAAAGAGTATCATACCCATTATTAGTATGATGTTTCCATTGCACATTCTTCCAACCGATTTGGTCTTTCACAATGTGATGGTCCTAATGCATGTATTTTTGTATATCTTTGCTCTTTTGTTTGCTATATGGTCTAGAAATGTCACACCAACTTCTTCGTTGATCAATTTCATACATAATCATCAAATATTTTTGTTTTGTGTTTTACCTTTGTTGCTTATTTTTTTAGCAGAATGTATGTTACAAAAATAGCCGTTACTGACACAATAACTGATCTACGATACTATTGCCAGCTTGCCTCCCTGATGTCAAACATGCATTTCAGCTAGAGGGTATCATACCCATTATTAGCATAATGTTTCCATTTTTCTATTCCACAAAGATTTTCCTAATTCCTTCCAGATCTTGATATTATATATTATTGTACTGAATTATTATTCTATCTCTTTTGTATTATTGAGTTATTTACTTACATCTATAAGCCTTGTGGAATAAGAGGATTTTGCAATTGTTCTCTTAAATAAAAAAAAAGAAACATTATGCCTGTGGCATAGCACATCATATGTCCATCTTTAGAGAGTAATGTTTGAGTTCCTGAATGATGTGAATGTTTTTCATACCCTAGAAAATAGCATTATATAATTACATACCCATTTGTATAAAATGTGACTTCATTATTGAATGTCATCAGATTCACAATGTCTGGTGGCATATTCATCCTTTCGATGAAAATTTGGCAATATTCCACACAAACATGCTTTTGAGCCTCTATCAAAGTTTGGACAACTGGGATGTGGTATGATATTGTTCCAATAATTTCTGTCAAGATCCACCAGAATCTTTTTTTTTCAATATCTATGATTACAAAATGTGCAGTCTAGTTGATTTTGTTGGGCTGAAAGTTATGTCTTTGTTTAATACTTCTTGTGTATTTCAAAGGATATAGATTTGGCTGTTTTTATACTGTGCTGTTTTAAAAATTTCTCTTTTTGTTTTTAACTGAGTATGGAGGAAACTGCTGTGGCTTGTTGTGTAACTGCCAAACTCATCTTACTTCTGCCCCTGTTCTTGGTTGTGGTGTACCAAAAGTGAGTCATCATAAATTCAGTGTAGGCACAATATATTGTTAACCGGTTTGGTGGTTTTTTTTCCTGCAAATCATTCAACAAACTGCAGCTGATACGCAATATATATGCATCGAGTTTACAATCACTGCTCTTTGCTCTAGTGTTTTATCTGTTCTCATCATCTGGTCTACCTGTGAAAAGGAAGATTAGTGTTAACATAATATTTATAATTACTGTTAACATAATTTTGACTTTGTATATATAAATCATATTTAATACGATGGTGGGATGAAACGTTTCCTGCCTCACTTAGACATGGTGCTCTCGGAGTTACTTTTAACAAAGGCACTTCAAAGTTATGTCTTTGTTTAATACTTCTTGTGTATTTCAAAGGATATAGATTTGGCTGTTTTTATACTGTGCTGTTTTAAAAATTTCTCTTTTTGTTTTTAACTGAGTATGGAGGAAACTGAAGTGTGAGCTGTGATAAAATATTTTTTTATAAAAGTCTTATCTCCAACAGATATTAAAACTGAGTTAGATGCTACACTGGGGAATCAGCTCCTTTGTTTACAACTTTAAAACATGGGTTACAGATTTTAAAAGTGGTTGTACAAGCACTCTGCATGTGGAGCATTCTGAAAAACCAAAATAATCCACTACAGATGAAAAGTTCACAAAAACATTATGATTGATTGGCAGTTGAAATTTCTAGAGGTTGCTGAGTCTGTTGATATAGCCAAAGAATGAGTATGTCATATTTTAGCTGCTATTTTGGATATGAGAAAGTCGTCAGCAAGATGGGGGCCATATTTGCTGACCTTGCAAAAACTGCAGCGCATGATGATATCAGAGCAATGTTGGACACTATACAACTTAAACGCAACTAACATTTTGCGGCGTTTTGTTGCTGTGAATGAGACTTGGATCCATCACTGTACTCCAGAGACCAAGAAGCATTCAAAACAGTTGACATCGAAGAACAAACGAGCACCAAAAAAGCAAAAAGTGCACCATCTGCTGGAAACGTTATGGCTACTGTTTCGGGGATGCTATGGGAATTTTATTATTGGATTATCTAGAAAAAGACAGGACCATCAATACTGACTATGCTAATCGTTTGGATAAATTCTAAAATCAAATAAAAAAGACCAGGTCTGGCCAAGAAGAAAGTCATGTTTCACTAAGATAATGCTCCTATTCACAAGGCTATCATTGTAATGGCAAAACTTCATGATCTGAAGATTGAAATTCTTCCTCATGCACCCTATTCTCCTGATTTGGCCCCCTCGGACTACTGCATCTTCCCCAACTGAAAAATATTTTGAATAACTGAAAAAAGTTTCTTAACTTTCCTTTTTAATTTAGCTGTTTTCTTTATTCATCCTTAAAATAGTAACTGCTTATAATAAATATCTGTAACTGTGTTATTTAAAAATTAATGTTCTTCATATGATTCTTACATAACACTTATGAAACACGTATGATACAGATACTTGCAAGCTGCCTCAGTAATAATTTTAAATTTGGGAACTGAAACCAAAATTTAACTAACAAAATAAAGCTTAACTGAAATCAGTCTGAAACAGGTGATTAACTTGTCACATTGACATGTCGCATTCCTTTTTGCAGTTACTGTCCAGTGAATATGTCTCTGTATCCTCTTACGTCTCTTTGATCAATTGTTTTATCATAACAATGTAAAGAGGCATAAATGTGATAAAGGGTGGGCACCTGACATGTCACATTCCTTTTCACACTTCCTTCACCAATATCTGAAGCACTAGCTGTAACTTGCAATTTTTCTTAGGCTTCTTCTACATAAAAGCCACATTTTCAAAAGCAGTTTTTAACTGTGTTTTGAGAGATTGATGCCCCTGCATTGACTACAATATGGTTTTAAGAGATTGACCCCATGCATTGACTATAATATGTATCACCTTCAGCACAGATATCAACTTAATTATATCCGAGGTGCTTGCATTTTCACAAGAGGCAATTCTGTGTATCATTTGCTGAACATCTTAGGAAGAGACACTACTGTTTTTCAGAAAAAGACCAAAAGTGTGCTGTACACTTATCTAATTAATAAAGCTATTTTTTATTTTTCAGTTCACTGTCCAATTTCAAAAGAAATCAGTCAAAATACTACTTGTCACTGCTTGAACTTTTGATTCCTTTCAAACATGGAGGTTTTCTGCTTTTGTCGATAACCTTTTGTGCTGCTTTTTAACTGTTGGGTCCATATTTGGCATGAATAACACAACTTGTTCCTTCATTTTTGTAAGCATTAATTTGTGTTCTGGTAATGTTCTGTAACACAATCCAGTTTCACCTCTATTATACATTCCATGTGACTTGCATTCATTTATCAGCCTAGATAAAATGTCCTTTTTTTTTTCCTGCCTCTTTTATTGCAAAATATAGTTTCTGATGAACAATGTTATTTCTGTCTCTCCAACTTGTAAACTATCTTTTAATGACACAGAATTCTCTCCTTGAATTTTAGCAAATTCTATAGCTTTTATAGTGCTAAGAATTCTAGAAATAAGATTTTTTTTTTTTTTTTTTTTTTTTTTTAAATTTTATTGCTTGAAATTATTCTAGAAGAGCAGTTTCAATGTGTTTAAATTTTTCATCATTTTTGCACTTATTTAAAGCATTGTTTATTAGTTTATAACCAAATATATTTCTTTGTTTAAGTAAATTACACTATATTGTTTGGTAATTCTCAGTTTAAATGAAGTTTCTTCCTTTCTGCACTTACCAAGAACATTAAGTTCTTTTAACAATTTATCTCTTTCATTCAAGCTTAAATCTTTTTGTAAGGCTATTTTTTCAACATGCTACAAGTTCAGCATATAATGAATGAAAAAAATGCTGCTTTCAATGCCCAATTTAAATTTAAAATTCATGTTTCTAGCCAGCAGAAAGTTTGCATTTTCTTTTTTCACAGCAGAAAGTTTGCACTTTGTTTTGTTTGCACTTTCTACAATCATGAATTGGCAGACTAAGGCAGTCTGCCAATTCATGATAGTAGATGTAACTGATGCTTTCTTTGCCTTTTCTTCAGTGTACAGTTACTACTTTCTTTCAGTTCAAAGACTATATATGTAAAAATATAATAATGTTTACGCTTAAATAAAAATATATTATGAATTTTCATTTTACTCTGCTTTTTCATCTATAGTATAAAATCTGCTTTTGTGAAACTTAGAATCCCCTCCCCCCATTAAACATAATTTACAGTTGCTTCTCTCCAGTTATGTGATCATTCATGATTTTTTTTTTTTTTTTTTTTTTTTTTAAGGATAATGATGACTGAAGCAATTGAGGAAATTAAAGATGTTATGCTCTATTATGGAACAGCTGATCAGAGACTTGCTGATTTTACCTTCAATTTTCAGTTTTACAAAATGCATCCTGGTTCAACAGGATTAGACCTTTATTGTGTCATTGATGATTGGCTAAAACACATGCCAAAGGGAAAGTATCCAAATTGGGTGGTATGTATAAACTGTTTTTTCCAAGCTTTTAAAATATAAAATGGACTGAAAAATATTTAAATTTGGCATATTATAGAAATATTCTGCAATGGAACTTATAGTTAAAGTACTAAATGTTATATGCTTTATAGTGCAGCAGAATTGTCATAAAGATAATAATTAATAATATTGAAATTTGTAGGAACATTGAAATTGGTCTTGTATTGTTTTTATAAAAGCATATTTTTCTATCAAAATAAAAATATATATATACAATAAACTAGTATTTCTGCATATTTTTATCAATGTTTCTTGGTGGCCGACATTGCTTGAAGTTTTCAAATTTTATCATATAAATTTCATTTTATATAAAAATACAGGAGCATGCGCATCTAACATTTTAATAATTGATATCTTGTAATTGTACTCTTTTAATATCCAGAAAAATCGAAAAAATACAAGAAGTTTCTCGTGCGTGTTTAAAAATCTTATAAAAGCTGGAGGAAAACATCTCAATTCAGTTGTTTTATGAGTTGTTTAGAAAACTTGCTGTTTGCTGTAGCAAATTCGTTGTGAAATCGGATTAACTTTTTCTGTTTTGAATTACCATATTTGACGACATATAAGACGCACTTTTTATCCTAAATTTGGTCTAAAAAATGTTACCTGCGTCTTATACGTGAAGGTAATTGCATTCAATAATTGTTTATTTGGCTTTTATGAAACGTGAGAACTAAAAGAAACCACGCTATTGAAACTTTTTTCCCTTGTGTGTGGCCCTCTAAATAAGGGTGCGTCTTATATGCCAGTACATCTTATATGCCATCAAATACGGTAAGTTCTGTTGAACGTTTTAGTACTTTCAGTAGTAACTACTGTGCGATATTGCACTATTATACGAATATCTCTAAGGAAATTTAAGCATTTTGTTTTTATTTGTTGTGATAAGAATAAATTTTATTCATTTTTCATCAGACTTGTGCATTCAATTTATTATGAACCCGTATGCACGCAACATGTTTTGGTGTCAGAAGTGGGATTTTTGAATGCCGGTCACAAGAGAGATTGGAAGAACAGTTAAGACAGCTGATTGAAGCCTTTGCTTTGTTTAAAGAAGAGATGAACCAGGCCAAGCAGAAATGAAAGCGGGCCAAGAATCCGTGAAAGAAGAGATGAAGGCGGTTCAAGAAAGATGGAAGCTGGCCAAGAAATGATGGAAGCTGGTCAAGTATCTGTTAAAGAAGTAATGAACGTGGGTCAAGAGGAAATGAAAATAGAAATTACCTGCGTAATAGAAAGCAAGTTTGAGACTATGGAAGGCAAAATAGATGCTGTTGAAAACAGAGTTGGATACATTGAAGAAAGAGTTTCTTCTGTGAAAGAACAAATAGAAGGAAGAGTTTCTACCATCCAACAAAAAATTGATGACAGTGTTGCGGCAGTTGTGAAAATTGATAATTTAAAGAAGTTCGTAGCGACGGCAGGGAGCAAATCTGATGGTTTGAAATTTTTACCCATGCCTGCTCATTCCTCTCTGAAGCTATCTACGTATGATGAGAAGACCTCCTAGCAAGTATATAAGACACAACTTTCTATAGTGGCTGAAGCAAATGGATGGGATTCCTAAGCTAAGGCCTGTCATCTCGCCACTTCTTTGAGAGCAGATGCTGCAGATATTCTTCAAACTCTTCCAGAAAACCAGAGACTAAATTTCGAAGCTCTATCCGGTGCGTTGGAGCTGCGATTTGGAGAGAAATGTTTAAAAGACTACAGCAGACTTCAATTAAAATCCCATCAACAGAAGTCAATGGAAACACTCCAGGAGCTGGCCATAGATGTTGAAAGGCTGTCCCACCTAGCCTTTTTGGAGTGCCCGACGGAAACAAGAGAAATCCTGTCCCTGCAATACTTTATCGACGGCATTTGGGATCCTGAAATACAGAAAGCTCTATGAATGGCGAATATTAAAGATTTAAAAAGCACTCTAGTGTACGCCATGAAATTCGAGGCAGCCCAGCAAGCAACTCGTAGAGACCACTACCCAATCAGAGCTGCTCAAGTGCAAGAGCTAGTGGATCAAGTCACTGCTCGTCTGGACGATTTAACTAGACAGCTGAATGCCTTGAGATGGAATATTGGTAACAAGAAATTGACCGTAAAGTGCAGGAACTGCAGTGCTGAAGGGCACATACAAAGAAACTGCAGAACATCCCAGGGTATGGATGTTAAGACCTCTCCCAACAAGAAACAGGGAAACTAATTAGTGGCAATCTCACGGGGCGGAGGTTGCCAAATGATAAGAAGCCCCATTTTAAAGCACTTCAGCTTTCTCACATGAGTGGCGGCAGTCATGGACATCATCATGGGATATATCAATATATCAATGGGATATATCAATATATCAATTCATCATGGGATATATCAATGGGGTTCCCTGCAATATGACCATCGATACAGGAGTCAACATTACCATCATCAGAAAAGCTTGGGCTCAAGAAATGGAAGGTAAACTTATCTGGATGCTGCCCTGTGTTATCCTCCAGACTGTGACCGGTGAGAAGATCAATATTGATGAAAAATTAAACGTTAACATAACGTTTCAAAGTGTCACCTACCACCACACAGCATATGTGGCAAATAATACAGATTCTTGCATGCTCGGATTGGACTTTCTAAGAAAATACAATTTTTCCTTAGACTTTAAAAACCCAATAACTGTACTACTCAAAAGGAGTAGTCTAAGGAAAAACAATTTTTCCTTAGACTTTAATAAAAGTAATGAACTACATTCTGCCTCTGAGTGCATAGCCTTATTTGGTATTGATGATGAAGGAGTGAAATCTGTCCACAAAATTATATCTCAAGACAGTATCACAATCCCAACAAAAACAAAATTTTTACTTCCTGGATCTATAACAAATTTCCACTACGGCATTATATAATATCTCAATAACTGTAACAGCCCGAAAGGAGTACTAGTAGCCTCAGCACTCATCATCCTATCGAGAACCATTATTCCAGTGAGAGTTGCCAATATAACTGAGAAGGCGAGAGAAAAGGGTGTTAAGAAAGGTGAAGTTTTAACAGCGTGTACTCTAGCGGCCAGCGTTAAACAAAACAGTAGCACTCCAGAATCCATGTCTTCAGAGAGCATCACATTGGAGTTATTGCAGAATGCACAATTAAACGATGAAGAGAGGAATGCTGTTGAACGTGTCATTAAAGATTTTCAAGATGTTTTCGACCAGTCGTCTTCTTCCCGGTCTGTCGAACTAGTTTGACGCAACATAGAATCGTAACTGGTGATCATCCACCAATCAAGCAACATCCAAGATGTCTACCAATTGCTAAACAGGAGAGGTAGGAACATTTTTAAAGGATATAGAAGAAGGCGATGCCATCGAGCCTTCAGCAAGCCCATGGCATTTCCCATCGTCCTCGTCAAAAAGAAAGGCGGCTCAACAAGATTATGTGTTGACTACCGCCGATTGAATGAGGTTACGAAGAAAGACAATTACCCTCTTCCTAGAACTGAAGACATTCTGGACACTCTTTCCGGAAGCGATTCTCAACACTTGATTTAAAGAGTGGGTATTGGCAGTTAGAAATACATCCTGATGACCTAGAAAAGATGGCATTTACTATGGGACAAGGACTTTGGCAGTTCAAGGTGATGCCGTTTGGACTCTGCAATGCACCGGCTACATTCGGACACCTAATGGAGACTGTCTAAAGTTGTGTCTCACTAAATGCAAATTATTCAGACAGGAAGTGATTTACCTCAGACATGTCATCTCTGCAGAAGGTGTGTGCACTGATCCTGGAAAAGTGTCAGCGTTTAAGAATGGAAACATCCCGAAAATGTCCATCAGCTGAGAAGCTTCCTAGGGCTTTGCACCTACTATAGCAGATTCGTGAAGAACTTTTCTTCCATCGCAAGACCCCTTCATAAGCTGACAGAGAGCAAGCAAAAGTTCTTGTGGACAAAAGAATATGAAAATGCATTTAAGAACCTAAAGGAGGCTTTAACATCTGCTCCAATCCTGACGTATCCTCAGCTCGACAGACCATTTATTCTCAACATGGACATGAGCAATGAAAGTGTCGGTGCTGTATTGTCTCAAGAAATAGACGGCCAAGAACGTGTAGTGGCTTACTGGAGTAAGTGCCTGTCTAAGCCGGAGATGAATTACTGTGTCTCCAGGAAAGAATTGCTCACCATAGTCAAAGCTATAGGAAATTTTCCTTTATTATCTATATGACAGAAAATTCCTGCTCCCTACAGATCATGCATCATTGGCCCAGCTTTTAAATTTCTAGAATCCTGAGGGTCAAATAGCCAGGTGGATACAGAGGCTCCAGGAATATGACATCACTATCCGCCACCGGAAGGGATCATCGCACAGAAACGCCTTGCCCACAAAACTGCTGATATTGTTCCAGGGACGAAGCGAAATATGAGCTACTCAATTCAGTCGCAGGCAAATTATATTAACATCAGCTGATAAAGACCCATGGAGTGGCAAAGAAGTCAGATGCGACCCGATACGACATAAGATACACATCGATTCAACGAAGGAGACAAAGTGTGGTTGTGAAATCCGACTCGGCAGAAAGGAATCTGTCCGAAACTACAGTCAGCTTCGGATGATCCGTACGCAGTCCTAAAGAGGCTGAACGACATCGTGGTTCGGATCATCATCAAACGGTTCGGATCAAGTCATCGAACTCTAAACCTAAAGTCGTTCATTACGACAGGTTAGTTCATTACTATGGCCATAGTACATAGTGCATATAACTGTAAATTTGACTTGATTTGTATTTAGGATTTGATTTGGTTTAGTTACTTATTGCAGTTATTGTTTTTTGTTTGTTTTTGTAATGTAATGTTTATTGTTGCATTGATGCCTTAGTTGTAAGTTTGGCTTCTTGTCCAGAGATTGTACTGCCTGGAACATGCAGTCCTTGGGAAGGGGGCAGTGTTACGGATTTTGTATTTATTTAGTTTTCTATTTTTAATAGAATTGTTATTAAAATTGTTTTAAATTCCTGTGCAATGCAGCACAAGACTTACTTGAAAAGAAAGCTAAGCCAGAAAAATTAAATAGAACAGCACGCGCATCAAAGATTTTAATAATAGATATCTTGTAATTGTACTCTTTTAATATCCAGAAAAATTAAGAAAATACGAGAAGTGTCTCGTGTATGTTTGAAAAGCTTATAAAAGCTGGAGGAAAACATCTCAATTCAGTTGTTTTATGAGTTGTTTAGAAAACTGTTGTTGCTTACTGTAATGAATTCGCAGTGAAATCGGATTAGCTTTCTTTGTTTTGAATTAAGTTCTGTGGAACATTTTAGTTGTTTAAAAGATAACTGCTGTGAGATATTGCGATATTGTATGAATATCTCTAAGGAAATTTAAGCATTTAGTTTTTATTTGTTGTAACAAGAATAAATTTTATTCACTTTCATCGGACTTGTGCATTCAATTTATTACGAACCTGTATGCACACAACAATATTATAGCTATGGGAATTGAGATAGTACCATTGTAAAATCAAACTGAAGACCAGTGCACAACATCACAAAGAGACTTATTTAATTGCTTTTTTGCATGGATTGTTAAAAAACACTTATTTCAAAAGGACATAGTGGTTCTATGTCCTTTTGAAAGGTATCGTTTTTTAGATGTTTTCATATGTAAGCAGTATTTTTGTCTACTTTCCCTCAGTCGATAGTAATATTGCTATGCTAAAGTCGCATCTTACCTGTCTTGTAGTATGACAATCATTCTGATATGCAATCACTCATGCTGCAATGGTATCTTACTGCATATTGATTGTCATTTTGGTAAATGACTTAAGCTCAAGTATGTGATTTATTTGAAAAGGTGAACTATCAGATTTAATATACTGTACAAAGTACATAATCCGGATTTTGGCGATTCCGGATTAGGGTTCTTTTCGGATTATAGATCATCAATTTAAATCTGGTAAGAGGGCATGCAGAAATTATACAATTAAAAATATGAAATCATAATTTATGAAATAAAGAACAATTATGATCTAAAGGGTATCAAAATTTACAAAAGAAAGCTTAATATTTATTTGTTTATGTTATTAAACATTTCTTTCAATGTAAGTTGTTTAAGATGCTTCCACAAAAAATTCAAAAAGTTCCTTTTTCTTGTGTCATATATAGTGGACTTTCCAAAGCCATACTTCTTGCATAATTTTGAGACGGATAGGCCTTTATCCATTTTTTTCAGAATTGGAAACTCTTTTTGACATAATTAAAAGTTCAAGCTTAATTTTTATAAAATTGTTCTAACAGTCTGCAAAAAATAATAAGCCGGATCCAATTAGAAGATTAAGGAACAGCGCAATCTGCAACATTAACTGAAATGCCTTAGATAATTTTAGCCTAGCTTATACCGTCCGTTATACATTAAACGTGCATACAAACTTTATGTACATGCGTAAACGCAATGCATTTACGCATGTACATAAAGTTTGTAGCTTTGAGGTCTGGATTATGGACATCCGGATTACAGACTTTGTACTGTACCACATCTCATTTCCCTTTACAATATTTGGTAACAAACTGCATTTATTTCAAATATTTAACCATATTTATGGTTCATCCTATAAATCATAAATTTGTTTCAAACTGCAAGTCTTTTATTACTTAACGTTATTAATTTTGATATTTATCATCAACAAAAAGTAATATCATAACTTCATATTAATTAAATAGAAGTAGGTTATGCATATTCAAGCCAATAAAAATAATTTCTTTATTTCCTTTCAGTACTGTAAAAATGAGATTAAGTGCAAATTAAATTTATTATGTGTTTTATTTGGCTGAAACCGATTTTTTTTTTTCCTGTCTAGAACAAACATTTTAATCCTATAACTGACCTGTGTATAACTGCAATTTATTGTAACCCACATGGTATACCTAATGTGAAAAAAAAATGCAAGACAGTCCCTTATAGATACAGTATTATAATAGTAAATAGATGTGTATAATTGCTGTGTATGTAAAAGGGCAAAAGAGAAAAGCGTGAGGTCTGTCCACGCCTTTCCATGAATGGTCGCATAAGTTGGCAGACCGTTCAGGACATAGTGGAGCATGAGGTCATTGCTCGCTAAGAAATCTTCAACCTCCTACTCCCTTAAATTTGTGTCAGGGTAATTCGAAGATTCAGCATGTGCAATGTAATCCCCAACGAGTGCTGTGCCAAGGGATATTTGCTGAGAATTGTTTGCTGTGCTTCAGCCAGGTCAGCTGTAGGAGGGGGTGTATGAATTGGTGATAAGTAAGTTAAGGTCTAGACCCTTCACTGAAATGGCGACTATGTCTCTTGATACTGAAATAATGTTGGGCAACCACTTCTGTTGACAACAGATTATTGCTGCTCTTGGATTCATCTCTTCATTTGCCTGGATAACTGTCCATGCCAGTGAAAGTTCTGACATTCTGTTTCAAGTGCAGTATGGCTCTTGTGCTAAAATACTACAAGTCCACTTTGATTTACATAGTAGTATATTGCATGAGTTTAATTGTCGCTCGCACATGTTGTAAATTAACTTGAAGTACTCTTACTTGTTCTTGCTGTATTGTACTTGCATTGATGTCCATTGCAGTTTCCTCTTCCACATGGGAGTTACTCGCGTGTTTTGAAAGAATCTGGATGTGAACTTGCTTCTGCTCGCTAATATTTGGTATTATTTCGTATGAGTCTGGCAATTCTCTGGTATTCGGGACAGCTGGGTTGATAGGCTGCGTGTCAAAAGTCATGGTTCATTCCATATTTATTATTTGCACAGCTGCAGTTGATGCAAGGTGGCGATTGTGCACTGCTTTTCCTCACATGAAGTTTCAGAGCACAGAATGCACAGTATTTTGTCTCACTTTTGCATGCATCCTGAAAGTGCCTCATTTGCGAACACCTATAACATCTCTTGATACCAAGGAATTCTCTGATCGCGTGTCTGTGCTGTCCAGAGTAAATCTTCTTGATGTTGAGTGCCCATGGAAAGCTTGCTGGGTCACACTCAAAGATCCATCTGATTCTATTCTCTCGTCATGGAGTTGGTAGAGTACTTTGAAGGTACCTCGCTATGGCAATTCTGAGCTCTTTGGTGAGTTCCTCTGTCTTGGTCTCGATGGCAACATGATGTATTGCACACTGGCAATCTCCTCGCAGGTTTTATAAACTCTGCGGAAATGTCTGTTCTCTAGAGATGCTCCTCTAGTCCTGCGACATCTTCTGCCATGCTGCAAAACACCTGTAAACCTCCTTTATTCGTTGTTATGATGCTTTCTACCTACTGACACCTTGAGTGACTGGTGCTTTATTCCTCAACTGCTTAACTGCTGTAGTATGTTCTTTTGGTTGTATTATTAAGCTGGGCTTTTTGGCCTTTCATAGTACATCTGCAAATGTATTGTGTGTTGACTGCAGTTTTGATGTCTCAAGAAATGGAGTTGGATGAGGGACCATGCACCTGTTGGTTGCAGCTTCCGCAATCAGCGGGAGCTCATTATATTTGGGTCCCCATAATGCCAGTGTCTTAAGGGCTACGAGGGCCACTAAAATAAGAACTTTGACTTCCTGCGGGAGCCGGAATGTATTATTACTTCTACAGGTGATGGCTTTTATGCACTCCTCATGGAGAGTGAGAATCTTATTTTCATACGAGATATGTTATGAGTATATCTATGTTTAAATGGTTAATACAAGTTGATGTGTCCTTTTCGATCATATTGAATGAAGCAATTTTGCTAATGAAATATGAATTATTATGCATTATACTAAACTGTTATGCACTAAGTGATCACTTATGTAGCATTAATATATGTTGATCTATTTTACACTAACAGCAGTTATGTACTGCAGGCATAATTCTGCTATGTTTATTGTGAGCAAGAAAGACAGTTTGCGATTTGTTAAGTAAAAATAAATAAAGTTGAATTCACTAATCATTATTCAATGTAATTTTAGTTTATAAAATGCTAAAGTTTTATTTAGTATAACTTTTGGTACCGCAAGTTTCGTATTTTAAAAAAATTGAAAATGATTTTAATTCATCAATTACTTTTTAAAATTTTGTTACCAAACCAACTTTCTCAGTTTTAGAAAATTTAGTTTAAATGAAGTAAAAATAGCAGCTGATAAATAGCAAAGGTAAAAATTTACTCTTTCAAAGATTAAAAAAAAGTAATTATATTAAAAGTTTGATTAATATTTCTTATAACTTAAAAAAATTCCTTTCCATGTATTATTAATAAATATTTATTATGCATCATTAGTAAAAATAAGAGTAAATTCCACATGAATAATTCTCAGTAAAATTTATTTAGAAATTTAATTTTTAAAGATAACTGGCAATTCATTTAACATTGTAAAAATGAATAAATCACAGTTGGCATTATTATTGCTTATAACAAATTTCAAAACCCGCCAATATATAAGTTGACTTGTAGCTTTGGATTTTTTAAATTCTGTAATATTTGTTAGATATGCCTAGAAATATATCTACATTAAGATGATGTTAAAAATTTTACAGTTTATAATTCAAAATTTTATCGGAAGATTTATAAAAATTATCTAAATATACAAATCCTTAAAATAAATCTCAAAAAATGTGTGAATTTTATTTGGATTGAATCTGAATTTCAAAATATTAAATGTGAAATAAAGTAAATCTAATTAAAAATGAGATTATTCAATGTATACCAAATTCAATTAACATTGCAGAGTTAAAATTTTGAGTTTGAATTTCTAATTTTTAAAACATTGCTGCTGCGCTTTTTACGAAACTTGGCACTTAGCATAATTTGAGTCCTGGAATCGAAATATGGAAAAATATCAGCATATCATTTCATAAAAAGTTGATTGTTAGTTAAAATAAATGTTAGAACAATGCTATATATAAATCTAATATGTATTCTAAATTGCACTTTCAAGATATAAAAAGTGTACTTTTATTAATTATGCAGATCAGCTGACTAGAGCAGAGGAAATATAATTGTTCCTCCCCCTCTTTTTTTTTTTTTTTTTTTTTTTGGACTCTGTATACTTACATTCATATTTTCTTTTGCCTTCTGATACCAATGGACCTTGATACCAATGCATATACCTTGATATAATAGTTTAATAGAAACATTAGTAAGAGAAATTATTATCAGAACAAAATTATGAGGACTAGATGAAGAAAGAAGAAATAGTTAATTGTACCTCACTTACCTGAAAAGTGAAGTTACATTTTCTAAACAAAAATGCATCCAATCCATTGAAAGAAGCCCACAATTTAGCAAGCAGCTTAGTTCCATAGAAGGAAATTTATAATGATCTCTCAACTAAAAACATATAGTGGAAACTAGTCCCCTGCGGTCCTCCAAATGTTCAGAAGATGAGGATATTTTACCAAGAAAATGTTTATCAATCACATAGACAAAGAAAATATTATTAATATTGAATACTTTTTTTTGATCAGATACAGTTTTTTATGAACATTCTTTTCTTAGTTAACAAAATCAGTATTTTTTTTAATTGTGTGCTTAATTCGCTTTATTTGTTATAATTCTTTGGCTCATATAATACGGATTCGTTTAACATAGCCTTGAACCTAACGAACACTTGTATTTTTAATGTTAATTTCTATATTTATTTAATTGTAAATTTTGACTAGAAAACTTTAAAATATAGATTTTAGTTTTGGAATTTCTTGTGAATATTCCTTTCAGATGAGTTCTCATGATCATTCTAGAGTGGTATCATACCTTGATAAAACTTTAGCCAGTTCCCTGCAAATGGTGATGATGCTTTTACCTGGATTGCCTATTTGTTATTATGGTGATGAAATAGGAATGGAAGATAATGAAATATCTCCAGAAGATATCAGAGATAGTTTTGCTCTTAGAACTGTGCCAGTAAGTTTTCTTTTTTTATTTAAATTTATCTTTATTTCATCATATATCTTAATTTTATGCAGTTTATATATATATATATATATATATATAAATTAAAATGCAAAATGCTAATTTAAAAAAAAAATTATGAGATGGTAAACAAAGAATTTTTTTAATACTATCCCATGAGGAATCTGGAAGTTTTTTTTAGCATTATATATATGTAAGCACTTAATGCACATTAATACCTTTATTTAAATTAGCTTATTTCTGCTAAAAGAAAATACTTAATATCTGTCATCCAGAGTCATTTTAATAATAACAGAAATGTAAAAAAAAAATAAATAAATAAAATCAGTAACAATATATGAATGTACAAATTAAAATAAAATATATAACAATATGGATAAAACTTGAACAGTAATATGGAATAACAGTATGGAACAATAACAATATGGAAAAAACTAAACCATGCAAAATAGAAAATTAAATTGAATATTAATAATAAAAATTGCAAAATAGTCTACTTATAAATTTTTTTTTTCGTTTTATGATTTATTTTTAATTTTTATTCACATGTTTATGCATTTAATTTTTTTTGTTGTTGTTGTTTATGAATTTTTATAATTGCCCAACTGACTTATTTTATGTTTAAGTCAGTGTACTTTTATTATGATTTATTATGATTTATGATTTATTTTATGTTTTTTGATTTATTTTATGTGTGTTGTATTATTATATGGTAATTTTGTTTTTAAATTTTATCTTTCATTTTTATTTTTTTTTCTGCTAAATAGATAATACTGAGACAAATCTTATTTAATATTCCTTTCATTGTCATTAATTAGAAATTAATTTCCTGTATTAGAGAAAGAAAAATACCTTTCAATGTATATTTTACACTATTTGTGTGGCTATGATAGTGCTCATGAATGTAATCAAAATATACTGAGAACTTTCATACTTTCTGTAATTTCCATTCATTGATTACTCAAATTCTGAAAACTTTTAAGTATTCTTTTTGGTTTCTAACTATTGCCAGATTTCTTTCAAACTGTTTATTTTCTCTGTAGCAGTTAAGTTAAAGAATAATTGAAAATTTATGTTATATATATTTTTCCTAAATTCCTTATGAAATAAATACTGTTTTTGTTGCTGATGCTGATATTAAGTCCACAATAAATGTAGAAAATATATGACATTTGGTTGCTATTATTAAAAACCCGGGGGCATCACTATAGGATTGAGCCAATGTCAGTTGACAGCATGGGATTGGAATTTGAGACCTATGACAGCCTATGCCATAAATTATTACCTGTGTACATGAGAATTTTTAAGTCTGTCTGTCAGCTGATATTTGCATGATTGAGTAACTGACATCCTAACGAACTTTCATTCTTATATAATATTAGAAAAATGTAGCTTTTGTTTTATTAAAAGATGTGCAGATCTCATTTCAAGACTATCATTAATATGATATTTAGTTTTATTAAAAAGGGTTAATAAAACTTGTATTATCTTTGTTGTTTTCATATATTTGGCTGTTTTATGTTTTATTTAGTCAAATTCCCGTGATCCTATGAGAACACCAATGCAGTGGAATAAAGCTAAAAATGCTGGCTTTAGTAATTGTGAAAAGCCTTGGTTACCTGTTAATGGTAATTATGAAATGGTGAATGTTGAGGTAAGCTTTGAGCTGTATAATTTGTCTTGCCAAAGAGTATTTTATTATGCAGTGTTTGCTAATGCATGCTTGCTAATCATGATATTCCATACAGATAATAGCTGATAATAAAATTCTTTTAGTGTGAATGGTTATGCATTTGAGGATTATATTGAGATTTGTGTGTTTCATAAATTTGTGCGCATATTTAATACAAATTTAAGATTTATGCAGTAATTAACAATATTATTAGTAGGATCTGGATTTTCAGGTTTTGCAAGTGGAAAAAAGCTATTATTGGGTGCTAGCTTATATATTATAAATTACAATCCAGGTAGCCTTTGTGGAGGACTTGCTAAAGGAAACTGGCTTATATTCATGTTGCACGCAAGGAGACCCATGTAGCTAGCCTGCTTGCCTGAGTTCAAACCTAGATTGAACCACCAGCATTCAGTGGTCTTAACCAGTCAACCACTGGTGTGGCCATTTAAATAGGAATAGTACATAATATGGCAGTAATGAGCAATGAAAATACATAAAAGAACTTATATTTAAAAACTTGGAACTCCTTTTCAAATTCATTGATTGCATCAATTCAGCTGATTCTTTCTTTGCCTTTAACTAATAAATAATAATTTACACTAGCTTTTACTTGGTCTGAATTTGTTTGTGGCATTTGTTTCTTCACAAAAACTGAAGAATGGTTAATGTGAAAGAGCATAAGTTGAAAGAAATAGCTAAAGAATACAAAGCAAAAAGCATATTGTAAGATATTTGTATCATCAGATATTATGGCCATATGGAACAGCGTACAATGAAGGACTTCCAGTCACAGATAAAGTGATACATACTAAATTAAAAAGATGATAGGAACTAAATTAATTCATATTATGTGCTAGTCTTTAATAGCATTATAGATAGTTTTAATAGATAGATGCTCATAAAATGATATTCAGCATTTTAGGTTACAAAACAAGCATCAATGATCTTTATCTAATATGAACAAAATGCAGCACTTTTATTTCAATACTTTTAAAAGAATCAGAAATTTCATTAGTATTAAAGAAAAAGGCTGAGCTTTATGTTTTTTTTATCATTGTTCCTTGGGCACCACAACAAATGTAAAATGACAGGGACAATCCTATTATATAAAATGAGTATTTTTGATTTGGCTCCTTTAAATTCACTTTCTCACTGATAAGGTAATAGGTAGAAGGAAACCTACTGACATCTAAATGATGATGGAACTAAGTACACATGATTTCACAGGGACTAAGTACAGACTTCACAGGTTTATTTCCACAAAACTGGAGCAATGGCTGAAAATTCTGACACACCCTGTTTGCAAAAATATAGATAAATTATTATTAGGGAACAAGGTTTTTCTCAAACTTTCTCATCTAGTGTTTATGACAATTTTTGTGGGCATTATTGATATAATTACACATTTTTGAAGTTGCATCTTTACTTTGACATACCTATAACATAGCTATATCTCCAATAGCTCTCAGTGTATAACTAAATGTTGAAAAAAGATACTTAATCTCTTTGGTATTCTCTGTGATTTAAGTCCTTGTCATGGATTTTGGAATTGCATGTATTCATAGATTTTGGGGGCTTTAGTACCCGCACTAAAGGTAATGCTTTCATTTTTTTCCCTAAAGTTATCAGGAATTTTTTTTTGGGTGGGAAACTTTCATTACAACCACATCATAGTGCTAGACCATTAGTTATTTTGGAACATTTATCATTAGAATGATAAATGTTCATTAGAATGATAATCATTAGAATCTAAATATTTCTTAAATATATATAAAAATTCTTAAATATTAAAATATTTCTTAAATATATTTATCATTAGAATGATAAATATATTTAAGAAAGAAATAGAGAGAAATTGGTAAAAGAAAAGTATAATTATCATAATGTAAATTCACTTTACAAAAAGAATATTATGGTTAAGTAGTAAGAAAACTGGGCAGTATAATGAAAGAAGTTTTACTGTATAATGGTGCACATTGGTTGGTCTATACATACAGTGTGGATGCTTATTTTACTATCAATGACAATTTTTTTTACTGTCATTTTAAATTATAATTTTCAGTTTTATTACACTCTTCGTTAAACTCATTAAAATTTATTAAAATAAGCAGTGAGATATTCCTTATCATAAAATATGAAACTTATGCATAAGCAGCACAGGCGAAAAAAGGCAGACTAAACTATTTGCTTCTTCTTACAGTCATTCTGTAGCTGGATTCTGTTGTACCGCAATTAAATGTATATAATGTATAGTTATGTGTGAATAGCAGTCAAGTGAACAAAATTAAATCACTTCAGAGATCATAAATATTCAATGTGACTTGGTCAATATGAGAATATTTTGCCCCATGTCATCGTAACTTCAAAATTTTACGACATTGCTATTGACTTACTTCAGCAGCTAAAAGATAATGAATGATAACGACTAAACAAATCTCTCTTGTGCTGTTTTTTGTAGAAAATTTTATAAAAAAGTTTCTATAATGCATAGTTTATTTATTTATTTTATTTTTTGTTTTATATTTTATATACAGTACAAAGACTGTAATTCGGACGTCCATTATCCGGAATGACCTATAATCCGGAACTCAAGCCACAAAAATTTTTTGTATGCTTTACGCATGCGCGTAATGCGTTTATGCATGCGCGTTTAATGTTTGCGTATGCGCGTTTAGCACAAAAAAACGAAGCAACTTAAACAACTTGCATTGAAAGAAATGTTTAATAAAGTAAACAAATAAATATTAAGCTTTTTTTTTTTTTTTTTTTTTTTTTTTTTTGTAAATTTTGATTCCCTTTAGATCATAATTGCTCTTTATTTCATAAATTACGGTTTCATATTTTTAATTGTATAATTTCTGCATACCATCTTACCAGATTTAAATTGATGATCTATAATCCGGAAAACCCTTAATCCGGAATCGCCGAAGTCCCGACGAATCCGGATTACGGACTTTGTACTGTATGTATTTTTAATTTTATGTGCCTTATAATTCCCTAGTCAGATAATACTGAATGTAGAATTATTGCCACCAAAACTGCAATCAACAACATATGGACGTATGCATTTTTTCTTGATAAAGTATTATAGAATTTGAACTTGTATTCTTATTAGAGAAAAATGAACAGTGTTTCAACTATCTGACATCATTCTCTCATTATAAGGTGACAAAATAATGGCTTGAATATTCTTCAAGACAGGTTTACATATATTATAAAGGAGTTGCTTAGCTCTGTAATGATAGGAAATTAAAAGATTTTACCTTATATTATTTTAGGAGGTTATTCAATCAAAATTATCTTTTTACATGACAAGGCTAAACTTCATGCAGTACATGTCACGAATAATTTTTCTTAAATGAAAATATTTGATAAATGGAATGCCTTAATTTTTCTGTGGATTTCAGTCTCATTTAGCATGCACAAAATCTTAATTGCATTGTACATTGTCATTTATTTGCATTCTAGAATTGACATTGGTGATCATGTCTAAATTTCATGAAATCTGTAATTTTTGTTTTCTGAAGTTTATGTGTTTTAAATATGATTATATTTGTATTATTATACTACTTTAAATTATAGCATTATTATTTTACCAAATGCTGTAAATTATCTTCATTGAAAATTATCTGATTCTTACCATGTTTATGTCAAATTGAGAAAAACTTAGCTAGCATTTAAATAAAGGGAAGGATTTTTGTATTTGGCGACTACATTAGTTCTTTCAGTAATTTAAGGGCTTTTTATATAATTTTCAAAAATGTTGTGTGCAAGTATGACCATATTTACTTGCATAAAAAATTTAATTCAAGTTTATTTTTCAGGTTGAAAAAGAAGATCCTTATTCATTTTTAGAAAACTTCAGGCATCTTGTGAAGCTTAGGGAACAGCCGTCTGTTTTGCTTGGAACTTTAGATAGTCATCTAGTCAATGAACAAATATTTTCTTTTGTAAGGTTTCTTGTAGGAACTAAATGCCTTTTACTAGTCTTGAATATGAGTTCTACTCCAGTGTCAATGAATCTGTCTTGTAGCAAACCATTACCCAGTGAAGCTTTTCTTGAAGTAACAAATTCCAAATTTTATATTCATGAATCACAGATGAAAACTTTAATTTGTGCCAAGAATATTTGTGAGGAAGAAAGCTCTTTCTCTGAAGAAAGTGCCTCAAATGATGTGTTTCATATAGATAACACTAAAATTTGCTTGAGGCACATTCATTTAAAAGCTAAGGAGGCGTTAGTAGTTTCTTTCCTAGGAAGAGAAATTTAGATTTTTAAAAATTTTTATTCCAAAGAATTTTTAATAGTTTTAGAAAAATGATTTAAATATATATTAAGGACAGTTAGTTTTACAGAATCATGATTAAACATTGTTATGTTAGATATTTATTTTTTGTTAAAATTGTTAAATATATTATTTATACATTATATCTGTGATATCATTTATTATTCCATTTAAAAGTAAATGTATGTGATCATATATTAGGATTTGATAACTCATGCACAATATGAAAAAAGTTCTAATGCACATAACCATATGAAACAAGATTTTGATTTATTGGTGTCATTAAATTTCATTTAAAATCTAGACAAATTTGATTCATGACTGTCTGAATATGTAAACAGTAAATATTTTTAAGTGCTTTACTTTAATAAACATAGCAGTTGCAATGTACCAGTTTCAAGTTCCTTATCATAATACCTTATCATAATTTTTCAATGAAGGATACATTTTATGTGAAATGTTAGATTTTTATTTGTAAAAAGGCTGACTGAGTAGTTTGACTGTCTTTATTTCTTTTTTTGTGATATGAGGAACTGCAGTCCTGTGGTGGGTTTTATGAAAATTATACATTGACATATCAACATGCATTTATATAGGATGCTTTACTTTCAGAACTGCCGGTCATAAACCTATCCTTCAAGTTATGAAAAGCTTTAAGCAACGTAAATATGATATTTTGGCATTTTTTAATTTAAGGAAATCAATTTTGTAAAAATTATGAAATCTTAACTTCTCATATATTCTTTCAGTCAATGTACTTATGTTTAGCAAAATTTTGTACTTGTTATAAAAAATAAAATACAAAAAGTGTGCCTCCTGTGTAGCAAAATTTACTGAAATATTTGATATTAAAAACGAAGATCATGTCCGGGGGCCATATGCAAATTGGGAGTGAAGTGTTTGTATTGTGCCAAACTAAAAATAAAGTATCAGCTTAGAAAAATATGTCTGATGTTAAGAGATTAAGTGGTGAGTAATTCTATGCAGATTTTTGTGAAATATATTAATCAGTATAATCTTTTTTAATATGTAAATCTTACTCAGAATCAGATTTTACTTAGAATTCGTTTCTTAGAAGACTCTGGCAGACTTTAATGTTGGCACGTACCTAATTAAAAATGTTATCAATAAAAATGTTTTTACTGAAACTTTGCACTCCCATGACTCAAATGACAAAGATGTGCTATAACATATTAATTGCACTTACCTCATTTTTCTTTAGCTCACAAAAATGCTTTTAACTTGTTGTGGCATCTGTCATATCAGATGCTAGTGAGTAATTGGAGATTTTGTTAGCCATGTTTGATATTTCATTGTCTATAATTAATCCTGATGCATGTGTTTTGAGGCAGTGGCAAATAGGAGGGCAAAAGCCAGCATGTTTCATGATACCCGAGAAAACTTAAACTTGGAAACCTAGCGGGTTTGGAACTCAGGAGATAGTTTCTAAGGCTTTACCTGGCTGTTTAGTTCATTGTGCCCATTAACTGTCCACTGCAATAGACTATCCCTGGCAAAATATATGACCAACATGAATTACTGTAGCTGATTAATTAGAGTAGAGTAGGGTTGCGGGACCTGCAACAGGAGTTTGCCAGAAATTTTTGCAATTTTGATATTTCTTTAACTTATTATAATAATTTTGCACAGTGTATCTAAAAATAGACAAAGATAAGACAGTACAGACAAACGCATTTTTTTATAATTGAAACGTTTTTACTTGTTGTAATGTTACTTTCTTTGCACATGACGCTAATAGTTCGTCAAAGGCTCTGCTCATGCAAGATCCAAGTGTTTTGGTAACATATGAGCGTTGGGCTGTCTCTTGCTTCTTTTACTTCAACCGTTGTGCTCAGCCGTCTCATCAGTGTCAGAAGATCAGCTATTCTATTCAGATAGTTTTCACAAGTTTCAGTGCCCTTTCACTCCAAATGTATTATATATGGTGCTATTGTCCTGATAAAAGAAGCATTCTGTCGCTTTTGCCGTCATTATTTCGTTCGTTTCATCAGCAGCAAGTACATAGCTGTACAACGTTTCACCAACAGCAAGTACATGGTTTTAGAAGTTATTATCTATTTAAAACAAGTACCCCTTGTTTTCTCAACAGTAATTACTATCAAATATTTTCTACGAATCATGAATAAGTGGTTGAATTTAGATAAACTATGTAAAAAACTGAAAACAATGAGAAGTCATCTCTGGTACCTAGCACAAGCGGAGTTAAAATACCAAGGAAACAAAATTATGAGAAATCATATTTGGAATTTTTTACTTCTTGTAATTATGATGGAATTGAAAAGCCATTATGCTTAATTTTTAAAGACGTTTTGGCTACAGAAAACATGAAACAAGCCAAATTAAAGCAACATCTCAATACAAAGCATACTGTGCACTGCAAGAAAACAAAAGAATGCTTTGAACGGCTTTTGAAATCATCAAATCAGCAAAAATTTGCCTTCAAGAACTTTGTTACTGTGAATGAAAAGTATTTATTTGCGTCTTATAAAGAATCCTAACTGCAAAAAATAAAACGGCGTATTCTGTTTGAGAAAATCTAATATTGCCAGCTACTATTAAGTTGTCAGAAGTAGTTAACAGAAAAAGTACGAGGATGAAATCCGTGAAATTCCATTATCCAACGATACTGTTTAAAATCGAATTTTGGAAATTAATAAAGATCAACATTAGCAGCTAATAACTTGGCTCAAAATGAGTACTAATTTGGTTCTGCAATCCAGTTGGATGAATCAACTGATATTACCTGCTTTGTTCAATTACCATTGAATATTAGCTATATTTTTGAAGGACGTATTTAAGAGGAATTTTTGTTTTGTCCTGCGGTGAATGGGCACACAAGAGGATATTTTTCTAAAAGTTAATGAATTTTTCATTGAAGAAAGCTTACAATGGGAAAATTGTGTTGGCATTTGCACAGACAGTACTAAAGGGATGGTCGGTGAAAAAATTGCATTTCCAGCTAAATTTCTGGAAAGTGGCAACAAACATATAACATTTACTCATTGCATGTTACATCGAGAAGCCCTGGTGACCAAAAAATATCATCGGAGTTAGATGTTGTGCTTCTGGATAGTGTTAAAGTGCTCAACTTTATTAAAAGTGGTGCTCTGAAGAGTCGTTTGTTTTCAAATCTTTGTAAAGACTTGGGTCTTGAATACAAAAGATTATTATTACATGTAGAGGTAAGATGGCTTTCAAGAAGCCGCAGTTTATAAAAGTTATTAAAATTAAAATATGAAGTTCTTCTCTTTCTAACCGCACAAAAATCTGATTTTGCGAATTAGTCCATTATAAGTTGTGGCTACAAAAACTATGTTATTTTGTAAGGACTTTATTTTATTCTAACCAATTATTTTTAGTTTTCCTTTCCTTTCCCTCCTGATTTCAGTTTCCTGCCGGAAAGTAATTTTTTAATGGCGTAGTATGCTAATTTGAACGTGTTCCATAAGCAGTATTTAAACTGCGTTTCAAGAGTTCGAGAAGAGTAGTAGCGAAGTTAGTTCCGAGTTTATGCTGCATGTTTGAATTTAGCTCTCTAGTCGGTGTTAGAGATCGTTCAGTTTATACTGATATACTAGGCTCGGCTTTTCTGTGTGCAGTTGATTTAGCATTTAGTTAAGCTAAGAAGCCAGTCATTAGTCATCTTAATTTAATGTGTATTTTACATTTTTATTTTCTCTTAATTTAATTAGCCACAAGTTGTGGTGAAATGGGAGCACCAAGTGCATGCGTCTGTTTAATTTAGATTAAATAAAAAGATTATTTAAAACCTTCTTCTGCAGTATTTATTCTTCAAAGACGTAGCGAGTATTCGCTACTTCGTTTCATAGAGCCCATGTTTTATGCAACCAAAGAACACACCGACTCTATAATTTGAGTGACATATTTGAAAAACTAAATGAACTAAATTTGTCCCTTCAAGGAAAAAGTTCCAACATATTCATATCGAAATGAAATACTGATATTTTTACTAATAATTTAAGTGATAATGATGAAACAGATCTTCAAAAAGATGTGTTGTTAAAACTGATAAATAACATCTTCAGTGTCTTGAGAAAAACTTTGAGAAATAGTTTCCTTCAAATTTTAGTGCCAAAGAACTAATATGGATAGTGAAACCATTCAGAATTAATGTGGGAAACTTCACTCATTTGCTAATAAAATTACAAGAACTTGCTGAGTTATCAAATGATATAGGATTGAAAATAGATTTTAATATTAAGTCCGTAGTAGAATTTTTGTTAGGATTCTCAAAAGGAATTCCAACAATTTCTGAGACTGATGTATACTTTATTTTACCTTTTTATACAACATATTTGTGTGAGACAACATTTTCGTTTTTAACCACCATAAAATCAAAGTGTTAATCAAATGTAAAGAATATTGAAGAAGTGCTTTGTCCTGCAGTGTTGACTATTTTGCCAAAATTTGATAATATAATTAAAAGTAAACAGACACAATCTCAGGTGACTTTATAAGAATGTCTTGTTATGAAGAAACCTGCACTTTTATGCAAGTAGGCTACTGTTCGCCAAGACAGAAAACCTTCTCGCCAAAACGTTGCATGCGTACCGAATTCAAAAGGTGAAGAAAAATTTCAACTTGAAGAAAGGGTGTGTATGTGTATTTAATTATGGCAAAGCACACTACGGCTATCTGCCTAAAGGGAGGGATGCCTTCGTGGAGGACTTTCTAAGGGAAACTCTCGTATACACGTTACACATGGGGAAAACCGCGAAAACATCCATGCAGCCAGCCCGTTCGCGGGATTCGAACCTCGGACCGAACTACCAGTGTTCAGCGACTTTACCGCTCGGCCGCTGGTGGACCACCAACTTGAAGAAAGGATCTTTTCAGAAGTATGCTAAGCCACCACTAAGCAAGTAGGTTTTCGTTTGCTTTCTGAATAACAAACGGAGAAAGAAAAAAAAAAAAAAGAAGAAACTACTAGTATTTGGTGGTTTGAATTTTTCAAGAATTTTTCAACCACCCGTGGACAGCCTTGATGAGACATGGATGATATTTTGTTACAGGCAAAGTACCTAACGAAAAATGTATTTACATGAACACTAAAATTTATGGGACAAAAATAGGTTGCAATTAACAGTCACGTGTGCAACAATCTCAAAATGTGAAGGATACAAAATGAACAGGAAATTCTGTGGTCTGTAAATAAATAATGAACACATCTAGCCATGGCTATGAATGTTTATTGCAAAAAGACCATTTCCTACAAGAGCAGATTTACTGGGCCGTGAATTTAGAAACCTTTAGTTTGTTTATGTACTTTATCAAGAGATTCCATTAACCACAGTATGGTTGGATGTTTTCCGAAAACTTCAAATTAAGTTCTGGATTTTACGCTAATTAACCAGTTATTGTGATTTGAACATTTACTTTAATTTTTTTTTCCGTAGTTCTCATAACCATAATGCAAATTTGGTGTTGTGCATTTCAGGCAACGGTTTGAATGTTTTAGAGCTTCTCGTAGTCTCACCTTGCTATTACGTACTATTGCGAGCTCTGCAAAAGCTGAAGTCCGGCTTAATCCCCTTGTTAGTCAACGTTTAAATACGCGCCATTAATTACCTGATTTAGCTTAGGTAGTTTACTTTGTGTGTAGTCTTAGTCTACGTTATCCAGATTTGAATTTACTTCAAACTTATTTTATTTGGGGGGGGGAAATGGTATTTTGACCTTTCTACTACCTTTGCCATTTCTATTCAGGTTTGAGCTATAATCCGCTTGTCACTCCAGTAAGGTCTGAAGAACATTGAGTTAAACAACTTCTACAAATTATCCTACACGGCTATTTTACGGATTTAAAAAAATGCAGCTTTGAAAACTTAAAAAGCCGTCAAGATGATCGATTTCAACTAAGTTTTAAAATGATAAAGGGATGAAATGAGAAAGATAGATGTTTTGGCTGTTATTACACAGTAACTTAAAAGGAAAGACGAGAAAAAATGTGCTGGAAATTTAACCTAATATTGAAAAATTAAGATAAAAATAAAAAAAAAAAAATACGGAAATATTAGTTACCTCATATTGTATCTATTTTAGCACAGTACAAAGTAGCAGACACTTTACGTTATAAAAAATGCGTTCATTTCGAACTGAATGTATAGCGCAAATGAAGGTTCAATTAAAAAAATCAAAGTAATTTATTTTACACCGGCTTCAGTTAATAAACTGAGTCGAATACTGCTTCCGAAATACATGCAAGGCAGTGGCAGAGCGGTAAACCCCTGATTTAAGTAATTTACTGTGGGTTTAAATTCAAGCGAAAGGTATGGAGTTCTGCCCTTCCTCTTGTAAAATCATAAATACATGTTAAGTCCTCAAAAAAGCTTCCACTTTTTCAGTTTTTTTTCTCGATATCGAAAATTTTATCACGTCTGAATTTAATTTCGACGCATTGCAAGGTATATTTTATATTTCATATACATCTTTTCCCCTATATTATATTAAAAAAGGCGAAGATGAAAAAAAAATGTATGCAGCTTGGACGCACTCGGTTACTCAATGTTTATGTTGACAAAGCGTTAAATGTTGCCATACTTTTTTTTTTTTTTTTTTTTTTTTTGTTCTCTCTGTCATTTATATTTGGGATGTAAATTGGTGATGATATTCGCAGCAATAAATTTGTTACTGCTTGGAGTTGTTAAAAAGGTTCAAAATGTTTGGATAATTTTTTGCTCTTCTGGCATATTTATTCACAAGGTTTATGCAAATTGTTAGCATATGGAAATAGTAACTTGGTATTTGAAAACACTGGAAAATATCAAAATGCTTTCTTTGTTTTGAAGCTCAAAATAGCAACGATTTGTAAAATAATATAAAATGTAATCCTAAGGAAGCAGGTAAGCAGGTCCTTGAAAAACTGGTAAGTTTTTACTTTTGTATATTTAAAATTGTGAACATTAAGATTCCAATAATACAATCAAGAGGATGTCATAAGCCTTATTATTATGATTTGCATTCTGTGGACTGTTTTGATGTTAGTTTTAAGATGCTATGAGATGAATGAAGGCATGAGTTACCTATTTTAATTTTATTTATTATTCATCGTTATTTAAGTTATTATTTCCAGCTTTAGTAGTGACATTAGCATCTCGGCAGAGTTTTACACGCTTTCTTATTCGATTCATTACATATCGGGTGCTTACTATTCATCTTCTGATACTTCAGCCTTTCTTATGGCGGGGGGGGGGGGTGATTCATTATTTTACAAAAACACATGTGAATTCACATTCAGATCTATTATTAGATTCTTTTAAAACCGCTTTCTTTATTTGGTAAGGAGAGTACTTCTTTGTGAACCTTCATTTCTCTTACATCTTCAGACTGTTTTATAATCTCAGAGATCATACTTTTCAATTTAATATATTGTTGAATAAAGTCTGTTAATTTCAATTGCCTGGCTATGCAATCTAGAAAGATCCAGTTTGCATAGTATGTATTTATACCAGCAAATGAAAAAATAGTTTAGAATTAAAAGTTGAATACTGTATCTCCTTAATTTTTAGATTCTAACAATAAACTTGCTTATAAGATAAAGTTATCTGCAGCTTACAACAATTTACAACAATAAAAAATATTACAATAAAGTAAAATAATACAACAGTTCACATTTAAGGAAATATATATAAGGTAACTTAAATAAAGTTTAAGGAATTTGATTGTAATTAACTTCAAAAGATAGTTTGCAATGCGAAACGCAAATATTTTCTTGACCTTTGGACAATTGGAAACTGATGCTGTCTTCAGTTTTATATATTTTTCCCCGCCCGCGGAGAAATTTCTGCGGCTAATTTTAAAGACAAAAATTAGTATACAAAACAATTTTTATTTTGGCGGTATAGTCCTTTACCTCAACACTGAATGAATTTATCCCTATAATCCTATTTTTCTGCAGATGCTTCCTATTCTGAGACTTTTCATGTTACTTTATACATGTGATACTACAAATTACATATGATTTCAGTAAAAGTATTTACGCGTGATACAAAATTTGTAACAATATTGATAGAAAAACGTTTTCAGTAAGAATGCATGCATGAAAGTAAAGTACCATAGAAAAACATAATCTAAATTAAGTTAATTGTCTTAATTGGCTTTACTTAACTGGCTGTCCGCTACACTGAGGGAATATTCATTCTTACCCAACTTAAGTTCCAGACTCAAGAGAGCATTCTTCACTATGGCAAAGCGTTCTATACAGGCAGAAATATTACAGTTTAGGAAAAATGTACGAATGTTATCATCATATTTATTAAAAAGTGTTCAGCTTTCTTAGATGATATATTGCAAACATTTCAAGCGGACATGTTTCAGAGGCACTAGCGATACTGAAAATCTCCATTACCTTAATAAATGATAAAACTTACGTGAAAAATGCTTCAAGTTCTGATAATCTTTCTATATCAGTTACAGAAGTTATGATGTCAGTACCATCGAGTATGTGAAGACTGCCAATTGATTATTGAAGGAAAGTCCTAATACGATGCACATGTTCATTTGATTTCGTTAATAAAGAGCGAGAAGCAAGTTGGAGTACAAAGAAGTCTAGAAGATGCTTCTAAGCTCTATGTTTTGTTTACGCAGATTGGGGAAGATCTAAGCATTAAAATGATGGCTTACTCCTCGCATTCACCAGACTTGACGTCTGATAACTTCCGCTTATTCTTGGAATGTGAAAATGCTTCGTTGGCCCATATTTCATCAATTAAGAAACCAAGCAATACTGTTTGGTTGGAAAGCATCCGAACGAAACAATAGGACAGATCGAAGGTCTCCTAACACTCTTCCCCTTCCATTAACCTCTTGAGAGGACTTACTGCTCAGTAGCATTTTAAGTGTTCCCATGCTGCAAAGACGAGCATGAAATTACAAAAACCAAGCCTTCTCCGAAATCGAACCCGATCACAAAACTCTAGCGACCGGCTTACCTAATACCAAGCCATTCGAGCAGCAAAGAATAAATAAAGGTGTGTAAGATAACTATGTTTACTATTAACATCTGTCACATGTAAGAACAATTTTGTTACTTTTTGAATGACGTACGAAAATGAAAAAATAAGAGGTAGGTGAACATAAAACGACATAAAGAACTGAATAGGTGAAAGCAGAAATAACAAATGATTGCAATAAAAAAAATTTTGAGGTAAAGGATTTAAATTTTGGCTTTGAGATTTGCATAATTCTTTCTTAATCAGAATTTGATTCTAGTGAAGAAGGACATTCGTTTTTAACATCGTCGAACTCTACTCTCTTCATGAGTAACAGAGAGTTATAATAACATAGATATTCTTTTCGGGAGTGTGAACCGTTTTAATTTGTTCCCGTCGTGTAGCTGCAACGAGCAAGGAGAAAGGCGGAGGAGGAGAGGTAGCCAGGACAAGCTCGGGAAACGAGGTATAGCGCTTGTCTGCGGGTGTTAATGGCCTCGTTATTGGGATAGTCGTTCAAATTGAGAAAGATATGCCACGATCTGACGCTCCTGATTGGTTTCGTTTGTCTTTTGGTCGGTTTTGCGGTTGGGCATGATCCGTCTGAAAGTTTCCAGCACAGAGTTTTGGCTTTAAAAGTTATACAAAAGAAAGAGAATTATTTAGTATTAGATTGAAGCGATTTGATGGATATTTAAAATGTAAATTTTGTTGAAGATTGTCAAATACTCAGCTGAAACAATATTATTAAAAGTCCAGCAACGTAAAAATCAACGGCAGACTAATGTTGTCATGAAGATTATAATCTTTTGAAATCTCTGGAATTTTTAGATACCGCAGAATCAGGTTATTTGGATTAACTGGGATCACAAACTATGTAGATTATCGGAAAATTCGAGTAACCAGATAGGATGCTTTCCATTAGCCAGATATATCTTTAATCTGATGCAAGTGTTTAGTTAAGTAACGATATTAACGGCTTCACTGTCATATTAACTAAGTAGAAAACATCATGGTGACACTCAAGTTAAGATTGCTTTTTTTATTAATATCTTATAAATTTCATATTTGGAAAATGAAATGTGATAAAAAATTATTGAAAATTTGCAAATTTGTTAAATGGTATATGACGATTTTGCTGATGTACGTTGAAACGTTTTGTGGTTAAGATAATGTGCACGACATGAATATTGACTCATAAGAAATTATTTTTTATTGGAAGGTAATAAGCATATCATACACGTACATCTAAATTAATTTAATACTTCTTAAGTAACATACTTTGACTGCTTTATACTACTTAACTAAACGATAAAAACTCTCAAATAACTTAAAACCAAGTTTAGTGAGTCTCGAAAGAAGCACAAACATTCCAAAAACTTGGAATTTCGGACAATTAGTGTCCGTATAACTTTAACTCTGCTATGCTACATGTTCCGAAATTGAAGTTCAGTACTTGTATTTTTTATTTTTCAGAAAATATTTATTTATTAATAATTCTATCAAAGGTGATATAAATTTGTAATTGGTATATTTTATTTTAAAAAGTGGGAATAGGAACATGCTCTTAATTTCTCTTCACTGATCGTAGCTGTTAGCGTTTCTTATTCAGAATGTTGCTTTTCAATGATCCACTTTCTAAGTAATTTCACTTATAGCATAAATCAATATGAATGGCATTATTCGTTCTTCTCTCTTGTTCCGTCATTTATCTTAATTTTTAAAGCCATGTTACATTTACGAAAGCTCAATCAATGTGCAACTTTCCGATCCCTCAAGGCTAGCTGAAAATGACATCAAAAACTGCAAATTCTTAAATTCAATATTCCGGTTAATTTTTATCATATGGGAGTCAAAGTTCTTTTTTTTCCCCATAACGCGTATAAAACTTTCCCAAGTTAAAGTATAGGAAACGGGAAAGCTCATTATCCCTTTAACTATCATGCCCGAGATTATCTCGGGCACAGCACAGGTGTTCGAAAATGTCACGCCCGAGTATTACTCGGGGTAATTTTTTTTTGAGTGCATCGTATTGTTATACCCGAATATATATCGGGAGACGTTTATTTCGGCTTCATCTCTTTGTCAAACCCGACTGTATCTTGGTAAAAGTTAATGTGCGCTCAGTTCAATAGATGACAGCACTTTACTGAAGATTTCAAAGGTTAGAGGTTATAAGTTCTTTGGTTCAAAGTGCATGGGATGTTTTTGTTGTAAAATGGCGTCCAGTTCTTTGAAACGTTATATAGATGATTTAGATTCTTCAACCGAAGATGAAGGATGTGTGTTTGATGAGCAGTATTCATGATGCATCCATGGTCAGCCTCAAAAATAAAAAAAAATGGAGATATACTCAAGCCGAAGATTGTTTCTAATTACAGTCTAACTATGGGTGGTGTAGCTCGCTGTGATTAGGAAATATCCTTTCATCCAACAATCCGAAAACGTCAGAAAAAATATTATAAAAAGATATTTTTACATTTACTAGACAAGGTACTCTGGAACTCACATTTGCTCTATAAAAATGTAGTTGGAAAACGTATTACATTTTTAGAATTTCGAATCCAAGTTGTAGAAGAGCTTTTACATAAATATGATGATGCAGCTTCTGGACAAAAGAATGTTGGCAGGCGACCTACAATAGATAACCCTGCTCGTCTTACCGAACGACATTTTATATCCCATATTCCTCCTACTCCTGCGAAACGTTAGCCTGTGCAAAGTGTGTTGCTCGAAAAAGGATAAAAATGGGGAAAAGATAAGAAAGGAATCACGATTCTGGTGTAGTGATTGTGGAGTTGGTTTGTGCTTGGAAAAGTGTTTCCAGTTGTACCACACAAGACTGAATTACTGAACTGCTAATAGGTATTCACTTATATTTATTTATTTTTTAGAAAATAATTAAATTTTTTCTTTTTTAGAAAATAATGCTTCACTAGAAGCGAACTTTACAACTGCCATGTTGAGTGGCAGCCGCTTCAAGCAAATATGCATTTTCTACAAAACTTTAAAAATTTTACCTATGTATTTCAAAATATCAATTTTTAACTACTTAAGTATATTTTATTTTGTACTAAACATTTGATTTTTGCAATAAAAAAATTTGTCATTTTGTGTACCCAAATCATCAAAATAACTTGACAGTTAAAGGGTTAAGTTAGATTTCGTTATTTGTCCAAAATTAATTGTTTTAAAATTTGAAACTGATTTAAAATTGACGATGCCGAAACATGAATATTTTCATAATTTAAAATACTTCTGTAATTGGAAGTACATTTAAAGCCAGGCAAGAAAGGTGGATTTATATAAGGTGTTAGTATTGTATATTATATACATGTTTTGAACTGCCGATTGCAATAAAAAAGAGAAATGCACAACTAGATGTTATAGCAGTCTCATATGCAAAATTTCACCGTTCCACGGCTAATCATTTTTGAGTTATGTGAGATATATACGACACGGAAAAGTCCATTTTACAATCCGCGTTGGAATAAAGGGATCCGAGTCACTGTTTTATACTGTACACGCACAGACATTTCCGAGTCCATATGTACAGAAATCACGCATGTATATCACGCAGAAATCATGTACAGAAATATATGAATGGTTACAATGGTTGCAATACTTCCTTTATTTCGTACAAGAAGTAGAAACAAACTGTCCGAGAAATCATATGCCTTTTTGGTTGCCATAATAGAAGAAACAAATTTTATGAAAACGTGTCCGTAAGGAAACAAAGACACATGAATAAAATACTGACTCGTGATAAATTTTAATCCCCATATCTAGTTTAATCGGTTCAAAAGGATTATACAAGTGCTCAAGATTACTTTGAGAAGGTGTTATTCTATACGTTTGAGCTGCTGTATACATTTAAAACAAATTTCAAATTATTTTGCAGTTTGTTTTGTTATGTCTCATGTTCTATATTTTTTAAAATTATTTTTAATCTTCTTTCAACGATTCCGTTTTTGAATGTTTCCTTAATTTGCGTTTATTCAGTTCGGTAACGTAACCCGGAGACAGAAAGTTAGACCTTCATATTTTTTAAATAGAATTTTTATTTAATTTTCGTTCCGACCTTTACTTTTTGATTTAATATAATTTTACAATCTAGCAGCTAAAGCGCAGATTCGTTCCTTTTCTTTATTTATTGTTATTGTTTCAATGATGACTATTCTTATAGTCATCATTGAAACTATTCTTATAGTCATCATTGACTATTCTTATAGTCATCATTGATAGAGTCTATATATATATATATATATATAGTATGGGGAATTCGTGTATATATAATATATACACGAATTCCCCCCTCCATAGTTAGGTTTCATTTTATGTTTGTTTCCTTGCATACATGATATATAAGCAATAAAACATCTTTTACAGGGTTCTGTTGTAAGCAAACATTATTCTTGAACAACGGGCAACCGTTTCCTTTAACATCTTGTAGAACTTAATTTTTCCAGAAATTATTTCTTTCAGGAATTTTACTTAATTATATCTCAAAATTATTTCTCTCTTTTATTAATTGATTAATGCGAAACGCAGCATAGGGTGGAAAAATTTTATTATTGTCGTAAAATATTGTGGCATGATACCTGCTGCTCAAACTAAACTATTTCTAGGGAAAGTTGCACATTGATTTAGCTTTCGTAAATGTAACATGGCTTTAAAAATTAAGAAGGATTTTAAAAGTTAAGATAAATGACGGAACAAGAAAGAAGAACGAATAATGTCATTCATATTGATTTATGCTATAAGTGAAATTACCTAGAAAGTGGATCATTGAAAAGCAAACATTCTGAATAAGAAACGCTAACAGCTGCGATCAGTGAAGAGAAATTAAGAGCATCTTCCTATTCCCACTTTTTAAAATAAAATATACCAATTACAAATTTATATCACCTTTGATAGGATTATTAATAAATAAATATTTTCTGAAAAATAAAAAATACAAGTACTGAACTTCAATTTCGGAACATGTAGCATAGCAGAGTTAAAGTTATACGGACACTAATTGTCCGAAATTCCAAGTTTCCGGAATGTTTGTGCTTCTTTCGAGACTCACTAAACTTGGTTTTAAGTTAGAATAATTTTAAAAAATAAGTTAAAATGAAGTACAGCAAAAATGTGTATAATTTAATGGTCTCACTAGGAAGTCATTATAGTGTTCAAATCATATATTTTATAAGAAAATGAGAGAGGGCAGAAATAATACAGATAGAGCATTTTCAAAATGATGATGAGTTTGCTGTTGATTTTTATGCTATGTAAATTTTAAGAAAATGAAGCTTAGTAAATGAAATTTAAAAATTAAAAGAGTATCAACAATATTGGCGTGGATATGAAAGGAATAAAATGGAAAGCTAATTTGGGTATATTGATCATATTGAAAAATTATATAACTGCAGAATTTAAATAATGAATACAATTAATATTAATTAAGTATTTAAATAATTAACTGAAAGCAAATAAGGGATCGAATGTAGCAACTTGGCTAATACGCAGCCTGGCTACAGAAATGTGAAAGACCAGAAGGCACCATAGCTCTTTGGAAAAGTCAACATAAAGTTACCGCATCCCACCTTTTACTAAAAAGGTGAATTTTAAATTTGTACTTCGCGTAAAGAAATATACAATGGGTAATGAAAAGGTTCCCGGAATTGTAACTTTTTATCACCACAAGTAGTTAATTAATTGTTTACTACCACTATAAGATATTTTTCCCTCCTTTTTGCATACTTTCGTGGTGTAACGATAGTATTGGACGCGTATTCAAGAGGTCCGGGTTCGATCCCGGCGAGAGCAGCTTCCTGACTTTTTCAGCTTCCTGAAATCGATAAATCTAACGTCGTTACACCACTTGTTCTTAAACTTAATATGTTTCACAAACAATAATCAATCAACAAATGGACTGTATTCCTACACTTTTATTAAATTACACTTGTCAGCGATGCGAAATAATTGATACAAAATAAGCGAGCCATTCTACATGGCTGTCACAAACACAATTCTATCAATCAAATCTTGTTGCCACACATAAAGTTCAAAACTAAAAGAAGAAAAACAAAAGGAATTTACGCTGTTTGCAACAATAAAATGAAGCAAACGATACTCACATAAACATCCTGGCCCTCGTTGAAATCACCTGGGATTTCAACAGTTGGAGCATTTTGAAACTTCTTAGTCTGTAATAAAGATAAACATAAGAAAAATAATACAAAATATTATATGCGAAGCAGTTCATAGTTTTTTTAGTCTGAATAGGAAGAGGACACAATTTCACGACTGGTCGTTTAATGACACCATGACCAGTTTTAATACTAGCAACTCTGACTCTTTGATCTGAGCCCGGATGAACAGCAATTATTCTCCCTAACCTCCATTTAAGAGGCGGATGGTTGTCTTCTTTGATGAGGACTAAGTCATTGACTTCTAAATTGTTTTGACATTTTTGCCATTTAGGTCTTTGTTGAAGCTGAGACAGGTATTCTCGACTCCATCTTTTCCAGAAGTGCTGAAAAATAAACTGTCTCACATGCCATCTGTCAATGTGATTGAAGGAACTATAATTTAGGTCTGGTTCAGGTATGGCAGTTAAAGACGTTCCTATTAGGAAATGACCAGGTGTTAATGCAGTTAAATCATTTGGATCAGCCGATGTTGGACACAATGGCCTAGAGTTGAGACAAGCCTCAACCTGCGCTATCAAGGTCTGAAATTCCGGATAGGTCAGCACAGTATCACCAACAGTCCTTTTTAGATGTAATTTCATTGACTTTACTGCCGATTCCCATAGTCCACCAAAATGGGGAGATGATGGCGGGTTGAATATCCATTTTATTTACTCTAAAGACAAAAATTTGTGAATTTCTTGATTTTGCTTACATTGCAAAAAACATTTTCTGATTTCTTTGTCTGCACCTTTAAAGTTAGTACCGCAGTCACTATAAATCTCAAATGGTTTCCCTCTTCTTGCAATAAATCGTTTCAATGCATTTAAAAATGCCTTTGTTGACAAATCTTCTACCACTTCAAGATGTACTACCTTGATTACAAAACACACAAATAAGCATACGTAATATTTAAATGATTTTTGTCCACGTCCTGCACGATGTTTAATCATGAACGGTCCAGAAAAATCTATTCCAATTCGATGAAATGGTCGCGATTGTATTACTCTAGATTCCGGTAGATCAGCTATTATTTGACTTGCAGTTTTAGCTCTAATTTTGCAACACGGGATACAAGATCTTACTACTTTTCGGATAGCAGATCTAGCAGCTATGATCCAAAATTGCTGTCTAATTAATGATAGAAGTTCCGGTGCTGCATGCAGATATTTGACATGAAAGTGTCTAATTATGATTTCTGTCAGATTGTGTTTTGAAGGTAATAAGATTGAATGTTTTTCATTTTCTGACAGTTGCGCATTTTTCAGTCTTCCTCCTACACGTAACACTTTGTTGTCATCTAAAATTGGACACAAGCTAAGGAGGTTGCTGTTTGTAGGTAAGTCCTTTCCCAACTCCAAACATTGAATTTCTTTAAAAAAGTGAAATCGCTGTATTATTCGGACAATACAGAAAGTTGCAGCTCGAATTTCATTACTAGATAAAAAAGACGTATTTCTTTCTAGATATGCTACTTTAGAATTCGATATGAATCTTAATATCCAAGCAAATATGCGTTGTAACTTTGGAAATGAAGATATATTTGATATAATAGCAAGTTCCTGTACAGGTTCAGAAACTACAAATGAGATTGTTTTACGTGCATCTGGTAATGCCTCTTCATCTATAAGAATATTTTTAGACAAGGCAATCTCACTGCACTTTAACCAAGAAGGACCATTCCACCACAATTGATGAGATAATAGTTCTGCAGTAAATAATCCACGTGAAGCACAATCAGCTGGATTTTCCTTTCCATCAACATGACTCCAGTTCTCAGGTGGTAAGATGGATTGTATTTCAGAAACTCTATTGGATACGAATACTTGCCATTTTTTAGGATCTGACCTTAGCCATGACAACACGATTTGTGAATCACTCCAAGCTTGAACTAAATCAAAATTTATAACTAATGCAGCTTTTACAGACTGAATCAAGCGTGCCAATAACACTGCTGCACATAATTCCAGTCTTGGAATCGTAATAGATTTTAATGGTGCTACACGAGTTTTAGCTGTTACGAGTTTAACATTAATGTCAGAGTTATTGCAAGTTTTGATATAAATAACTGCTGCATAACCTCTTTCAGACGCATCACAAAATCCGTGAAGTTCACATCGAAAATAATCAGGTAGCAGAATTTTCCTAGGTATATTTATAGAATTCAAAAGTTTAACTTCTCTACATAGATTTCTCCAATTTCGATCAATCTCTTCTGTTACAGGATCATCCCATGATAACTGTAATTTCCACAATTGCTGAAGGATCATTTTAGCGAGAATTACAAACGGAGCTATCCACCCCAATGGATCAAATAGTTTTGCTACGAATGACAAAATAATTCTTTTAGTCGGAACACTTTGATACTCTATTACACCGACATTACATTTGAATTCATCATTGTCCGGATGCCATTCCAATCCCAGAACTTTCAATGTTTTGTCTTCTATTACACGATAAATATTGTCACTATCTGCGTTTGTTAAGCCAGAGGTTTTTAACAATGACGGTTCACTTGTCGACCATTTGCGAAGCTCAAAGCCACCACTTTTTAGCAGTTGTTGCAATTCGTCTATCAATGCAATACCTTCCGAACTATCTTTTACACCAATTAACATATCATCAACATAAAAATCTCTTAAAACTATATTCTTTGCCTTTGGAAAGTTCAATCCTTCATCAATCGCTAACTGACTCAAAACTTTGGTTGCAAGATATGGAGCAGCTGCAGTTCCATATGTAACTGTTTTCAAACGACAAACTTGTATTTGTTTATACGGGCTATCTCTCCATAGTATTCTCTGAAAATTTCTATCTTTTTCATGGACCTTTATCTGTCTGTACATCATTTTAATATCAGCGGTTATTGCAATGTTATGAAGTCTAAATCTTAGTAAAATACAAATTACGTCATCTTGTATTTTTGGGCCTATCATTAACGTATCATTTAAAGAAACACCTGTGGTTGTTTTAGCGCTCGCATCGAAAACAACTCTCAGTTTTGTTGTTAAGCTAGAGTCCTTCAACACGAAGTTATGTGGGATATAATAGTGTTTATTCTCTAATTCATAATCTGTGTCTGGCACTAATTCTACGTGTTCTAGTGAAAAGTACTCTTTCATAAACTGAATATACTGGTTGTAAATTTCTTTCATAGATAACAGCCTCTTCTCCAAGTATTGAAATCTTCTGTACGCCATTTCACGGGAGTCACCTGGAATATCTCTATTATGTTTGAATAGTAATGCAACTGAATAACGACCTGATGTGTCTCTAAAATGCGAGTTTTTAAAATGTTCTTCACAAAGTTTTTCTTCATTTGTTAAAGGTTGTACATTTGGAAACTTTTCTAACTCCCAGAAAGAATTTACTAACTCATCTGTGTTTGTATTCAAATGATTTACATATACTGGCTCAAAATTTGTAGATTCAAAATTTGTAGTACCCGAAATTATCCATCCCAAACTCGAATTTAGAGCAAATGGTAGATCAGGACCACGTTTGACAATTTCTCCCGTCATTAAATGCAGAAATACATTTACTCCAAATAAAATGTCAACTGGTTGTGACTTGTAAAATAATGGATCAGCTAATTGTAAATCACTGAAGTTATCGAAGATGATTGATGGCAAAGATACATAGGGAATGTTATCTGTCACCTTGTCCAGTACAAACGTTGATGTTGATACACGAATATCACTTTTAAAATGAGAAGTGAATACTAAATCCACTTCCCCATTACTTATAGTATTAAATTCTCCTAGACATGATACAGAAATGGAATTATCTTTCACTCGTAATCCTAATTTCTTCACACAATCCCTTGAAATAAATGATCTCTGAGATCCAGTGTCACATAAACATCTACACTTCACAAATTGTTGCTCAGAATTTTGAACTTTTATTAAAGCAGTACACAATAAAATGTGACTGGTTTGATTACCTTTTGCATTCGAATCATAATGAGAGGCACAAACTGTGGCTGAAACGTCCTTAGAACTCGTTAATTCATCTCTTTTAATGATAGATTGCGTAGGCGGAGATATACTGTTTAACTGAGTTTTATTCTTTGAATTATTTACAATGTGCAAAATACTGTGATGCTTCTTAAAGCAATGTTGACATGTATTTAAACTCTTGCATTTTTTGAGCAAGTGCATATTAGATAAACAATTAAAACAGTAACGATTAGATTTTACAAAATCTATCCTTTGCTGAACCGATAAATTTAGAAATTTCGAACATTTGGCTAAACTATGATCTTCTTTACAATAACCACAACCCAAAGTAGCAACCATAACATTATTCTTATTTTGAAACACAGATTTAGGTACCTTATTACTTGTTGATTTGCTATTTTGAAGTGTTCTTGCATAGTTTTTTTAGGAATTCAATTAAAGTCGTAAGTTTTGGAATTTCATTAGATTTTAACTGACGTTCCCACCATAATTTTGTAGAAGGGTCTAATTTTTGAAAAATTAAATAAGTCATTAAAGTGTCACCAAAATTATCAATGGTTTGATTCAATACTTCTAAAGAACGAATTACTTCATTAATATTGTCAACTAAATTTAAAATAGCAAATGCTGATTCATTTTGAATAGTTGGTAAACTTAAAAAACGTTTAATATATGCAAAAATTTGTTCTCTCTTATTTGAATATCTTTCGTCTAACAGATTCCATGCTATTTCAAAATTACAATCCGAAATTTGAATGGTTTGAATAATGCGATATGCTTCACCTTTCAACGAAGCCTTCAAATACTGCAATTTCTGAGCATTAGATAAATTTGTATTATTTCTTACACAAGCACTGAAAAGATCTTTAAAAGCTATCCATTCTGTAATATTACCACCAAAAGTCGGTAATGTTAACTTGGGTAATTTAATATTGTCAAGAACCTGTTCTGAAATTACACTATTAGAATTATTTTTATTATTTTTATTTTTTAATATTTTTTCACCTTTAAATTTCCACAAATAAATTTTATCTGTGTACTCCTGAACATTATCTATTTCGTTTTCTAATTCTTTAGTATCTGTAATTAAACTTTCGATTTCAGAATCAAGCTTCCTTAACTCAGTTTCTTTTTGTGTCAATAATTCGACACATTCCTCTAGTTCTATTAAATTAATTTCATCTGCAGTTAAAATTGTTTCAATTTTCTTTACATAATTAGTAACACTCCTGCGTAAGATCGCTCTTTTTGTTTTAAAAGTTATAAGTTCACTCATAATTGATCAATTCAAAAACAGAAATTGTTCTTAAATCACTTAACACTATTATTAAAATGAAATCGAATTCTATGTTGTATCACAACATTGTTCTTAAAATTTAACAACAAATTAAACGAATTTTTGTTCAAAATCCACTTATCTCACAAAGTGGATAATTTTCACCAACCATATGCATATTTGCGTTGTTAGAATACACTTAGAACAGTCACTATCTTCACTAGCTCTCCGGCTAGACTTTTGACCAACAATAAATGGTCTTCACACTTAATATGTTTCACAAACAATAATCAATCAACAAATGGACTGTATTCCTACACTTTTATTAAATTACACTTGTCAGCGATGCGAAATAATTGATACAAAATAAGCGAGCCATTCTACATGGCTGTCACAAACACAATTCTATCAATCAAATCTTGTTGCCACACATAAAGTTCAAAACTAAAAGAAGAAAAACAAAAGGAATTTACGCTGTTTGCAACAATAAAATGAAGCAAACGATACTCACATAAACACCACTGTATTCATTTACTACCTGAATTCATGACAGGCAATGTGACAACAGTGTAACTGAAGGTAGGAGTGTGTGGTGATCAGTCGGCTCGATGTCAAAGTTCGAGCAACGGGCGAACATTAAGTTCGTGTGAAGATTGGAGAAATCTGCTTCAGAGACTTTGTTAGCCTTACAAACAGTTTACAGTGACGATTCTTTAAGGAAAACAGCCATTTAAGAGTGGTTTTTCAAGATTTCGTGCTGGACAAGAATTGCTGGAAGATGACAGCCGCAGTGGGAGACCTTCAGCCTTCAGAAATGAAGGAATGGTCTAGCAAACCATTCCTTCATTGCAAGTGAACAGATAATCAACTTAGACCGACGAATGACTATCGATGAGTTCGTAAAAAAAGTAGAGATCTTTCAGGGTTTCCATTCACGCAATCTTCTCAGATAATTTGGAGATGAAACGTGTCATTGCAAAGTGTGTCCCGCAGATTCTAAACCCGGATCAAATGGAAACTCGGCAGTTGACTGAGGCTGAATGTTTTGAAAAACGTACCAAGGAATTGAAGTTTATTGCGACAATTGTTACTGATGACGACACCAAGGTGTACGCAGGCCTCAGAAGTAAGCGTTTTGACACCGTAGAAGCCACCAAAACCAATGCGATGGCTGAATTTCGGAAGATGTTCACAATAGGACTTTCATCGTTGCTTTCAGCAATGATAAGAACGGTAGAGCAAGTGTGTGTTCTGAAGAACCCTAATTTGAAGGCGATTCGGTAAATGTGTACCTGTATTGTGCCTTACCAAGTTTAAGAAAAAAAATACAGCAAAAAACTTAGTTTTAAGTAAATATAGTATATTACACGAATATCCAGTCTTGTATAACATTTTTGTTATCTCCATTAAGTATTCGAACGTACTATCTGCCGATACAGAGTCACTACCATATCACAGTTTGTACAACCTTTATTGAATGCGGGTACGTCATCAACACATTGCGCATACGGCAAAATCGCGTTCCGCAAAATTAACTTTCTGGGGAGGGGGTATGTAAAATGTATGCAAAACTAAATATTTTTGCAATTAAAAGGAAAATTGAAACAAATTTTAATTAAGAGGCTTTCTATTGCTGATTAATAAGTAGGTACATGACACAATTATTTTTTTAATAGCTGGTGAGTTTTGCTTGCTAATGCAACTCATTATTGTTATTAAACGTTTCGCGGTAAGGAGTACAAAGGTTTTCAATACCTCTCATAAAAAGTCCTCTTCTTCCGTCATTTGGGTCATTCTCTACTAACACCAAACTATTTCTGTGCCTTTTTAATAATAGTGTAGCTTCTTATGTGTTAAAATCTCTTTATCTTCCTCCCATATCCAAAACAAAATCCACGGCATTCACAGTCCCTAAAAAAGCAAGCCCAGATTAGAAATGAAAGAACATAGAATTAAAATCACTAGCACACGTAAATACCTCAGACTGACGTGAGATTTGGTCTTACTTTATCACATGTAATGGACCTCAAGAATCGGAAGCTAAGAACTGTGTACAAACTTCGGCTATTCCAAGGTGCCAAGTGGGACTTGAATCCTGAATCACAGAAAATCTTCTACACAACATCTGCTGAAAAAATTATAACCTATGCAGCAGCAGTCTGTTCAACACCAATGCAAAATAAAAACGGAAACATCTTCTAAGCATCCAAAGACCGTTTTCCATCAACATTACATATACGTAACGCTCAAACGTCTACAGGTGCAACATACATCACGTCGGAAATCAAGGAACAGCGAGCAGATTTACTGGAAAAGAAAACAGCTCGCAACATCGGAGCGAATTCATAACATCTGCCCCTGCCATAACTTCACCTCTAAAGAGTCGTCAATAATTTGGCGAAAGCAAAATAGCAATACAAATGGGACCATGCACCCCAAGGTTGTCGCGCCCAACTATTTTTTCACAAAGTTAGCAACAAATCATGTACTTCCACTGTTCAGCTATCACGCTGTATTACGGGTCATGGTCCATTTCCAATCCATTTTCATAAACGATATATAATCTGTGGTAGCATAAGGAATCCCTAACAATAGCTGACGAGCTTGTCTACTGACATCTAATCTCCAGTTTTATGTATTTACATCGTCTGTCTCAGACCTCTGGATAACAGGCATGCCAGAATTCCGTACCAACGTTACATTATAAAGTATTTCTCACGCATTCTTAGCATGCCTTCGTAGTCAGCACGCTCGACGCGTATTCGAGAGGTCCGTGGTTCGAGACCCGTCGAGGGCACTGCACATTTTCCCCATCTCCTGCTTCGAAATAATCTAACGTCTCTAGAATATCATCGAACAAAAGGCACTCAGAAAAATCAAGGCTATCCTGGATGTCCTGGGGGCACGTGGACTGGATCTGTGCGATGATACACAATTTCCCATTCCAGTCGCACAGTACACTCTTATATTAAGATACTGTTTCTCACTCTTTTCTACGAGTAGAAAGCGTGGAATTACATCTGTCTAACTGTCAAATATGATGTCAAAGTACTGGTGTCCCCATTTCCGTTACCTGTTCACTATCACTGCTTTCATCGTCGGCTGGTGTTAAAGGATCATCTAATTCTTCTTTTGTTTCCTGACGATCGATTTGATTTCCCGATTATAATTCTGGACTAGTTCATTGATTTATCTTCTTTCATATCTTAAAATCCTTCAACTCTTTTTCATTTTCTACAATTTACTTGATTTCATTTGCAATCTATCGAAGTCCTTTAAAACTGCTGACAAATTGTTCCAGCGCTGATGTCAGCAAGCATTCATTGTTGATGAATGCAGTTGCTCTCATGCGAGTTTAATCATTTCTATGCAATGCCTTATACTTAAGTGCTTCCAAAATGCAGCTAGTATGGCGTGCCCTCCTTCTTCGAATGCTTTATTTTCAGAGACGTAAATGTGCCTGATAGGCTTTGAATGTTTTAATGATTCCTTGATTCATCTGTTGGATTATGAAAGTGACGTTCGGTTGAAAGAATATAATTTGGATTCAATGTTGTGAGAGCTTCTGTACCTTGTCCTGGAGCATTATCGAGAATTAGGAGAAATTTAAAGCACAGAATTTGCTGTTCTAATTAATGTTTGATTTCTTTAATGAACGATTTTTCAACTATTAAAGAGAACTATTGCAGCACAACCGCCAACGATCTGCAGCGTATCACATATAATTGATATTCTCGCATTGGACAAATTAAATAGAGGCAATTAGGATATAGAGTAAACGCAAAATCGTGTTCCCTAACTCTGTGTTTTGGTGAAGGGTTAACGTACATAGATTTTCTCCTTTAATGCAATTCATATTGTCTTGATATTCGTTTTTAAAGTCTGATAGGATCTTTCGAAATGGGTATTTTTTGTGGACAGTGACAGATAATGCAGGATAACAACAGATGTTTAATAAAAGATAAAAATAGTCATACATAAAAAGAAAAATAATATTTTCTTAATGCACATGTCTAGTAAACTTTCAGTGTTCTTTTACTTGAATTATCCTAGACTTTAGGAGTTCAAGATTCAAAGTTTTGGTTTGGAGTATGTAGTAATATTACTTAGCAACATACATTCTTAATAAACTCTAGTGAAAATAGTAATAAATTGTTTAACTATGGAAAGAGTCTAATATTTGTAATTAAAATTAAGAGAAACAGAAAAGAAATCTGATATTTACAAGTTATATATCGCTCGAGGGAAAATATTCATTATTAAAAAAATCCAGTATAATTCTCGAAATTAATCTCGAGTGTTAACCCATCCTGCACTGTTACCTTTGTTCTATAACATGCATATTACACTATAAGTGCAATTATTATATTTCAAAGAACTGTTTTGGATATGCTTTAGATATACAAAATAAGTTAAATCAGCATTTATTTATCGAATCAGGATAACAGACCGCACTTTCATACTAACTTTTTTTAATTATTTAATAAGAGATATATATATATATAATATAGAGGAAAAAATAGAGAAAATTTAACTTGCATACGCTTTATTACTTATCGGCAGGAAAACGGCTTTTAATTCTACCGAAATTACTCTTGGCAGACCAAATTCCGAATTATGCTATTCGTTTTATTACCAAACGAATAATCGTATACAAAATGGAATTTAGTCGGCAAATCAACTCGTCTTTCCGTGTAATGCACTGAACTTGTTTATGAATGAGTAATCAGATATCGAGTGGAATTTAGTGGCGCAAAACCTCCTGTTTCTCTTTTTATGATGAACTACAATTTGTTTACCTTAACGTTTTTATTCTATATAAATTTGATTAGTATTCAACATTAGCATTGCTTTTAATCGGATCCAAAATATATTTTGTTTGAGGTTCACTCTGAAATTTTGGAGATACGCACAAAAGACAAGTAGCGGAACAAAATTAACGGTTAGATTTGAAAATATAAATTATTTTAACCTAGCAGACAATTTTTATTGGTCAGTAAGCAGTAAAAATAAATTGGTGGCAGAAGAAAAAAAGGAGACGTGAGAACATTATCGTGCTATGATTTTTTACGATTTTTAAGTGGGATTAAATCAAGAAAAATGCCTTCAACGTCTACAATTAAGATTTGGAAATGAAGGCCCAACTCATGCTAGTGTAATCAGTTGATTTACATAATTTCACACAGATCACTCTCTTCAGAATGAAGAACACACAGGGAAGCTGTTGTCAGCAGTAATCCCGGATAATGTGTCTGCCATATGGAAAATGTCAAATCGATGATAATCGCTGCACCTACCAAATGATACAGAAGGAGCTTAACATGGGATCTCCCACCATACATAAAATTATTAATAATGAATTGCATATGAAAAAACTACTTTGCCGTTGTGTTCCTCATAATTTGACTGAGCTCCAAAAGGAGGAGCGTTACAGAATCAGTAAAGACACCCTTAAATTACTTAAAGATGGTGGTCACCGCATTATTTCTAAAATTGTAACTGATGATGAAACGTACATACCATTTTTTGATGTTCCAACACGTAAAGAAAGCAAAGTATGGACCTTTGAACATGATCTATCATGGCTACAATAGTGAAAAGACAACCGGCTATGAAAAAAGCAATGTATGCTGTTTTCTTCAGAAGTATAGTACTGATTAAAGTCGTCAAGCTGAAAGGGCAGGAAACAGTCACAGCTAAGTGGTTCACCGCCAAGTGTCTTCCAGAAGTTCTTCAAGAAGTGAAAATTGTTTATATTCCATGAAAATGCATCTTCTCATTCAACAAGATTGGCAGTTGAGTTTCTTGAACAAAAACTCATCAAAATGATAGAACATCCACCCTATTCACCAGAATTAGCTATGTGTGACTTTTGGCTATTTTGTTTGTAGGTTTTTCCTTATTTTGCATTAAAAAAAAAAATTTAAAATTTGATACCTGTTCTAAACTTTGCAACTTCCCCTCACATTTTCTCGCCGGGATGTAAATCTAAAGTTAAGTGAAGTACTATTTAAATGTGTGAATATCTCAGTTTATTCAGAGCGTGTTTCGCTAGCCAAGCGCACGTTTCGTTGTTATTTCGCGGTCACGCTAGTAAGCCTCTTGGCCTTATCAGATTAGTATCACGCCGGTTAGATTCCTGTGAGTCCCCCTCTTAGGCGTAATCTTAAGTGCGTTCTTGCACTATTTATTTCAGGTTGACTTGTATTATATCCTACATTTTAGTTTCCACCGCAAATGCTCGGTGTCTTTGTAACGCACGATGTCCGTGCCTTTCTGTTAATTAGTTTGAATTAATAAAGGGTTATTTTCACCCTTCTTATGTGCTGGTATTTAATTCACGCCTGTGCGAGAATTCGCCGCCAGGTTCATTGTAGGATCTAATTTAGTTTATGTGGAATAATAGAGACAGATCTTACATGTTATCGCCCACCAGCGGCTGAGCGGTAAAGTCGCTGAACACTGGTAGTTCGGTCCGAGGTTCGAATCCCGCGAACGGGCTGGCTGAATGAGTGTTTTCGTGGTTTTCCCCATGTGTAACGTGTATACGAGTCAGTTGCCCTTAGAAAGTCCTCCACGAAGGCATCTCTCCCCTTAGGCAGATAGCCCTAGTGTGCTTTCCCATAATTAAAATACACCATACACCTTACATGTTATCTAAAAATAATTTACATGGTCATCGTTTCCATTCCGAAGATGAGCTTTATGAAGCTATAAATGCATTTTTATTCATCGATTCCAAGAAATGAATGGCTTGAGGCATTTGATCTTTGGAAAATTCGCCTACAGAAGTGCATTGATGCTAGAGAAGACTAGTTTGAACATTCCTAAAATTTCGTAAGTGCAACTTTAAAAACATATGTGTATGTCAAATATTTCAGAGTGACTCTCGTATAAAAAAATTATAGGTTTAATTGTGTGCATCAATTGTAAAAAAAATTATTTATAAACAAAGAATTGAAATTTTAATTACTAGGGTCCTTTTAAACTTTTTCTTAGTTATAAGATCATCTCCCCTGCTGTCACCAAAAAGTGCATATTTCTGTTGTTCATCATTCTTGATTTATTTTCTTTTTCAAAACGTATATAAGGCTTAGGTGCATTTATTTAATATTATTTTTAATATTAAATAAATGTCTCTTAAGCAGTTATGTAAAGATAAAAAGAATAAGTTAATATGTTATGGGATAATATTAATACTAAGTTCTATAAGCAAAGAATCATAGTAAAACGATGGTGCGTACCTGTGGGTGAAATATGCGGTCACTTCCATGTAAGTGTAATTCAGAAACTTGTAAACCGTATCTTTCGTGAAACTCTGCTTTTATAAAATGCTCTTCCATTTATAGTGAGATAAAAGAGACGTTTGTGTCATAAACTATACCTACCATCATTTTTTCCTCAAACATTTCTTTCATTCTTTAAACTGAAATAAGAAGTTTCTTAAAGCACAACTTAAATAAAGAGTAAATAATAAAGCTATAAAAGCGTTTTTGAGACAAGTTGAGTTTTTTAAAAATATGTAACATCAAAACTAAATTGTTTACGACATGGATGTCAACAATTTCTTTGTCAACAAAATGTAAACAAGAATTAGTTAAGTATTTTTCAAATATTATTCTCAATTTTGTGCAATATAGTAATAAAATTAGCTTATTAAGATTATATCTAGACTTTTTTCTCTATTTAAAAGTTATTCATTATGGATGAAATTTATGTAAACTGCAAATACGTTTTGAAAAGTCAGAATATCTGAATGTGAAATGTTTCATATTATTAACAATTCGTTAGGATTATTAATATTACTTATTTATCTTCTACCTATAGGTAAAGGTAAAAGTATGGGGGACACAAGCGATGTACCATAGGTCAACTGGTAATGCCTTCCCATACTTAATATAATAAATTAAAAATAATGGGGGGGGGGAATTGCAAGTTTTATAAGAATTTGCATAGACTGAAGCTTTCCAAAAGGTCTAGAGTTTGCCTATCATGATATATCGTACAATCCCACAGTACGCCCCGCATCCAATATTTATTAAAAATAATGATGTAGGGCATAAGTAGATAACAAAATAGTCGGAATACAATCTGAGAGTCACATGATAAATTGAACATCTGATTTGGGGCAACAAATATAGGAGATAAACATGATTAATAAACAGATAAACATAATGAGATAATTATAATTAGTACTGGCAACAAAATGTTAAAATGAGTTGTAATAATAATGCTAAAGAGGTGGGTGTCCATGGGTTATTTCAGATATAATGGTTTATTGCAGTTTATAAAGTTCACGAGCGGAGCCATTTTGTCCATAATCACAGCATGTAAAGGTTCACTAAGTTTAAGTAGTATGTGGACTTACAGATCCTAGACAGAGATCTAGGCCTAGGAAAACAGTCGTTGCATAATTTTTTGAAACATTGTTCTACCTATAGATTTACAGTTTCAAACAATACTAATTGCTGTATAAAGGAGTTTTATCAGGTGTTACGTACTTAATTACAAGCGCTATTGTGGTAGCGCAATCAAGAAAAAGAAAACAATTTAAGTTGCCATGGAAATCACAGACGACTTTTTATTTTTAAATTTTGGTTTCTAACAGTTTGATAGAATAGAGTTAAAAAGTGTCGCGACTGTTTTCAAAATGAAATCAAATAAAGGGTAGTTTTTAAAATACAGTCCACTGCAATTCTTGTAACAAGTATCTATAATCATCAACATCTAGTCATAGGAGACCGGAGGAGTAATTAAACACACTATGGATAATTATGAAATGTGAAAATTCAACATTCACTTTTGTGATATTCTACGACGATGCGGACCAAACGGTGAACCGTTCTGAAGATGTGCTACTGAATTAGCAACCAGTAATGAAGTAGGTGCTTGAGCGTTTCTAGTCATTTACCTTCTTAAGGTAATTTGTGTTTTTATTTTTTATTAAATTAAGAGTTATGTGTTGAATTTTGCAACTGAGTTTTGTTTTTAAAATGTTTAAAAACGCGAGAAAAGTTGATTTGCAGCTTGCTGCTACAGGATTAGGAGAGGCAGTAACAGATAGAATGACGATTACAGATCTGATTAATATTATAAAGAATACTGAGAAATTTAAAGAAGAACCTGAATTTATATCTTATCTTATAGAGAGGATAATTGAGAACCGGAAAGTAAGAGTAGAGACATTTGAGAAAAATAAACAATTACCATTGCAGTTAGAACAAATTAAATAAGAGAGAGTAAAACCTGAAATAGAATTGTCAAGCGTGCGAATAGTTACAAAAACTAACGAAAACGATTTAGAAAATAATATTGAGAGAAATGATTTTCTGGAGTGGCAGAAAAAGGATATAAAAATTTTGTCGATAAAAATTCCGAGTCGGTCAGAGGGATGGGGTCTCTTTTTTGCCTCTTTGAAAAGATCCTTCGTAACAAATATCGTACCCGATAAATTTAAGGCAGAGATTCTTTTGAATTTAATAGGTGAGAAAGCTTCAATCGTAATTTCTTACATGAGTGATAATGAGTGATTATGATAAAATAAAGAAAATCGTATTACGAGAATTCGAGCCAACGCCTCGGTTGCGTTTAGAGCAATTCAAAAAAACTACCAATACAGCGAATGAAACGCATATACAAATAGCATCGGGTTTGACAACTGGCTTTAATTATTAGTTAAAATTAAGAGAAGTATCTGATTTTGACAAATTAAGCCACATAATTGTATCAGACAAATTGTTTCAAACGTTAAATAAAGAAACCGCGTCTCATATCAGCATTAAACAATCAGATGGCTGGTTTGATCCCATAACCTTAGGGAAAGAAGCACATCTTTTTGTGTGTGTGTGTGTTATGGGGAAAACCATTGATGAATAATATTAACAAATTCTCTAATTAGAGAAATGTACCAAGGATATTTCTAGTTGACAGAAAAGTTCAAAGTGTATTGTTTGTTTCGAAAGCCATCCCTTAAGTAAATGTAGAAATTATATGGCGTTGCTTGTTTCTGAAAAAATAGAAGTAATTAAAAGAAACGATTACTGCTTTATCTGTTTGGCCCGACATTTGGTTAAATCTTGTAAATCACATTTTTTTTGGTCCTTTGTGTAAGTTAACTGGAATAATCAAGTGCCATCATGGTTCTTTACATTATTCAAGAAATTCTGAGCCATTACACAATAAAAATGAAACTAAATCAAGTACCCGTAAACTTCATCCCCCCACTCTAAGAGAAAAACTCTGATTTATCGTTACATGCCCCGGTATTTCAAACAGCTCTTTCTACTTCATCTAGTCAAAACAATAATTTCGTGTGAAAGGTGAAAGAAAGAATAAATATACACTGCGAGCGATTTTAGATCAAGAAGCCGTGAATAATTATATGACGTCAGACTATGCGAATAGCTTTAATTTAAAGAGAAAGAAAACTAATTTGACAGGTTGTAATACCGGAGATATATTTAAGACAATGAAATCCGTCGTTAGTGCGACTTTTTCTAACTTTAAGGGAAAATTTGAAAGAGAATTAGATTTTTTGATTGTATCTAAAATTACGGATTCCATGCCATCAAAAACGTTTAAGGCTAATATACCAAAATTAAAATATATAAAACTTGTGGATGAACACTTTAATACTCCAGGTCGTATAGATTTACTTTTAAGTGTTGAGATCTTTTATGAATTGTTGCAGTCAGGTCAAATTTGTATAATTAATAAAAGTAATCTAATTTTTTATAATACAGTTTTTGAATACGTAGCAAGAGGAAGCGTACCCATTGAAGTGCAGGGAAATGTATATTGTAGCTTTGTTGAGGAAAACACTGGTCTAAACAAAACTTCGGAGAAATTTTGGGAAAGAGAAAGTGTGCAGATTGAGGTACCCCGCTCTAAAAAAAAGAAGCAATAATTTGCAAAGAGCACTTTGAGGAAAACTTTAAAAGAAATAGTTCAGGGTAAAGTAACGGGTAGAAAGGTTGTGAATGCTTACATTAAGTGTTTCCGAGTTAAACCCATGGGATTTGAACAATTTGTGGTGTTGCGTGGCCCCAACTTGCCCGCAACAATAGTAGTGACTGCTATGAACTGGAATTAAACAAACTCTTAAGAAGGGTTTAATTCCCTTTTTATTCCACTTTAGAAGTTACAGATGCGTTCACTTGACGCTCACAAACTACGCCGACTGGGCGGTTGAATAAAAATAAGAAAGTACAACTAAAAATGAATAATAACAAGTCACTACCTACGAGGCTCTCTAAACGAAACTAACTTTACCGCGTTCTAAGATACAGCTGAGATTTCAGCAAACTTTCTGAATAAAAAGTTGAAAGATTCATCTAACTGCTGAAGCAAGCACACAGGCCGAAACGCGCGGTTCTTAAATTTCTACCTAGCCACCTCCACGCTCGTGAAGCAAGAAAGCACACTTTCGAACTCGTTTCCCTTCTATTTAACTCAAAATTACTTCCGCTGAAAATTTTAATACTTTGCGCGTTCTACTAAAATTTACATACTCTGGCATTGGCAATTCCAGGGGAAAGTAAAGGCTTGACAGGAAAGATAGCTTAAACTTAAAATAAATGTTAGTTAAAATAAATATAAACCCTACAAATTAATGGGTGATTTACCAAGAGAGAGGGTGACACCTGACCTCGCCTTCAACTCTTCAGGAGTGGAGTTTTGTGGCCGATTCCTTGTCAAATATAAACATCAGCGTAAGGGAATTTATCATTAAATACATACGTGCAATTTTATATGCTTAGTCACAAAAGCCGTTCACCTCGATATCATCACTGAGGGCATTGCACATTTTTTGCGTCTCCCGCTTCAAAAATAACCTAATTACTCTACAGGGGCGCCAGATCCTTCACCACCTGATGATCCTTCACCACCAATACAAGAAATATTCTTTCGGTAATACTGAAAACGGTTTTTCCTTAAGATGATTCCGCCAATGACTCAGAAATGCATACATTAATAAGGACGCAATTTCAGGAAAAATTCTGGTCTTCCAAAAATGGAGACTATCTCCCACCAACAATAGAGGAGGTAGACTTAATCATAAATGGTTTGGCAAGGAAAAAGGCACCGGGACCGGAGGGCCTAGACAATATAATACTCAAGGCATTGCATAATGAGTTTCCAGAACTGATCCACTCAGTCTGCAAAGCATGCTGGAAAGTAGGGCACTTTTCGAAAGATATGAAGCTGGCAGAGATCGCTCTGTTTCACAAAAAGGGGAAAGATCCCTCGGATCCGACCTCCTACCGCCAGGTAAGTCTCCTTCCCACAATTAGCAAAGTTCTAGAAAAGATCATTCTAATGAGGCTAAATTATTTCCTGAATAAAAGTTCAGTAATTAATAAAAAACACTATGGCTTCCGTGAAAGAATATCTACGGAACAGGCAGTAGCGGATTTCCTGAAAGTGCTGAAAAAGAACAGAGAGGAAGACAATCACTCAATAGTAACATCTATTGACATAAAGGGAGCCTTCGATAATGTCTGGTGGCCTGATGTAACAAAAGAATTAGATTCAATCAACGCCCAATTCAGATCTTAAAGTTGATAAAGAACTACCTTGAAGACAGACAAGTTCAAGTAAAATACACTCAAGGTAAGCATGCGTAGATTACTCCTGTCCATGCAAAGGCTGCAACTCTTGCTCATCTGCAAGGGCTACAGAACTACTTCAGCGACAGCTTTTCAGGTTCTGGCAGTAATTCCTCCGCTAGACCTGCAAGCGGAAAGGAAGTCGTTAATTGCAAGAGTGTTAAGGCTAGGTGAGGACAGAGTTCTATGGGAACAACACCACTTTGCTAAAGTCTTTGAAAAACACAAGCCAGTGACGCAAGGACATCCGGATGAAACACATTTAAAAAAGTGTATTCTAGGCCACTATGTGACACCAAAAGATAATCACATAGCTATATTTACAGATGGCTCAAAAACCGAGACGGGTACTGGCAGTGCCTTCTGCGTTTTAAAAGGTGATACAGTTGTGTATAAATGGAAAAGAAGACTTGGCAGTAGGAACTCAGTATTCCAAGCTGAGCTGGCAGCACTTAAACAGCGATTAATTATGTGAAGAGGAACAGACTTACAATGACATTAGAAATGTTTTTAATTAATTAATATTAGTTCTAGAGATGTTACAGCTTTTTTATCATCTGTTATGCTTATATAAATAAATATTTATGAATGGAAGAGTATATTTATAATACTTCGGTTTGAGGTTCTTCTAATGAATTCTAAGATAAACCTCATAGCCGAGTATATGACATTAGAATTTTCGTTTTTGATTATGTAAGGGATCATCGCATTCCTCATGCGTCTTTTCGCAATGTTAGTGGTTAGCATGTCCAACTAGTAACTACAAAAATTCGTGGTTCGAATCCCAGAGAAAGTATAGTTGTTTTTTCATGTTTTCTGCTGAAAACTCTAATGCTATCTGCAGTTGTACTTTAGTTATGAATATTAAAATAACTTGTTGCTTCCAAAGACTAAAATGCTTTCAAGAAATGCTTAATGTTTTTAAATGATAAAACTATAAAAACAATGTACTTTTATAATTCGGTGAATCTCATATCACACAGGTAACTTAACGTGCCGCTTTTACGATTAATTCATTGAAATTCAAATGAGTGAACTTTAATGTAGTCTAAATTATTATGGTAGCGCTTCAACGTCATAAATGTCCTGTACTGTGGTATGTAATGCAGTCTAATAGTGAACTAACGATCCCATATAATTGCTTTACGGCATGTATCGTTTTCTATTTTTGGTCCCAGAAAAAGTTTGATATAAATAACATTATTTATTTCCGTATCACATTTTTGCGTGAATCATTTGGGAGGAGGGATTGAAGCGAAGTACATATTTATTTTTCCCTTATTAACGTCTCTTTGAATTCTAATTTCTTTTAAATGACCTTATTCAAACTCATACTTAGGAGTGAGGACTAGAAATCAGCCTCTATTAATCAATAAACATACAGGGAGACAGACTTTAAATTTGGAAGTCCTAAAATGCAGTAACGTGACGAACATAATCCTCAGTTCCGCGTTCGTATTAGTGATGTCATCGCCTGATGACATTACGTCTAAAATTGCATTTAATTAATTTTTGTTAGTTTTTATTGTTTTCAGGGATTTTAAGGTTACTTAAAGAGTATTAAAATATAGAAAAAAAAAGACAAAAATGAGCAGAGGATAACGCTAAGTTTTTCCCATATTCACGTATTATTACAGAAAACTAAATTTTTTTTTCTATAATCAAAGCCATGCGGAATATGAAAAATGTTTTATGTCTTGAAAAATGGTACTTTTATTTAAGGATAAATTTAGCCAAGAAATGAAAGTCAACACAAGACACTTCTTTAAAAAAAAAAAAAAGAAAGAAAAGAAAAGAAAACGAAACTGAAAGGTTTCAGATTTTAACTGTCTTTCAGAAAGGGTTGTTAAGGTTTTTTACGCTCTCGCCGAGATCACAGTCTCTTTGCACTCACTCCTACTAACCCACTTTTGTTTTTAGTCTTTTTTATTATTAAGCATTGTTTTCTTCGCACTTACGCGAGATACTGTTGAATTTCCGATGACATGAAGTTTGCATTTCATACGTACTTAATTTTATTTACTTAATGTCATTTGGCCGCTAATAATTATTGTTAGTTTTGTTTCTTGGAATTAGCAACAAATCAACTTATGGAATTAGTAAAAAATATATGTGTGTGTAGGAAGTAGGTTTATTGAAAAAATGCTTTATTATTTACATAAGTAATGTTTTGTTTAAGATACAAACTTATTTTCAGCAATAAATGAATTTTATATGGCGTAAGTGTAAAGATCATGATATTTAATAAATAAACACACAAAACGTTAATAATAAAAAGACAAAAAAAAGGGGGGGTTGAGAGCCATAATACTAAGAAAACTGAACATTGATGTAATGAATAGAGAAAATACTGGGAAAAAATAGAAAAATGCATGCCAACACTTAACTGATCTAAACGTATGATGCCCTGTTGCTTTTAAAATTATGAAAATTTTGCTGCTGAGTTGTGTATGGGGCAAATGCGAAGAAAACTTATGTTTAATAATACCTAAAAAGACAAAAAGGGGGGAACAGGAATAAGTGCAGTTCACTATAAACAGCTCAACAATTGTTTTTGATTAACGAAACTCAACTATTTGAAAGAGAGCAGTTTCAGCACTGCTGCAAATGAAACATTTTTATCTCCAGCGCGCGAGACTGTTGCCGTTCGGATAAATGCGAGACATTTATCTTTGAATTTTAATTAACATACTAGGATCTGTGGAATATGTTTATTAATATCTAGAGTCCGTGATAGGCTGGTAGCGTAACAGTTTATTTTGCCTCGTATGCGAACAACATAAAGTTCAACAGAAAAATCAAAATACGCAAGCAGCATTATTTAGAATTTCCTTTCTATTATTACATTTTTATGTATTAACCTTATTTATTAAATATCGCGTTCGTCGCACTTACGCCGTATAAATTTCAATTCAACAGCAAAATCACAAAATATTTAAAAGCAACATATCTTTAGAATTCCCGATAGAGTGTTAGAGGCTGCCATACACTTTGTATTCGCTGTATTATTTCTTCAAAAATTAGCCGCTCCCTCGGCTTGTCGTCTAAAATAGTTATTCTAAAAGTGAACAAGTATGTAATGCTTTTAATAAGTCCAACTAGTGTAATTTCTAAAAATATACTGAAAATTTATAATTATACATCTCATGATTTTAATACGTGTGTATTTAAATCAATCACACTGAAGAGCAAAAAAAATTTTTATTGCTTTTAAATCGCTTAATTTATTATTCAGTAACCGTTCAGATTAAATTTGAAATTATCTTAAGCTTTACTGAATAGGAACACACTGGCACGTAAAAGATAAAAGTATTTTATTCCCGGCAGTGGCAGCACATGAATTTCACAGATCCTAGTATGTTAATTAAAATTCAAAGATAAATGTCTCGCATTTATCCGAACGGCAACAGTCTCGCGCGCTGGAGATAAAAATGTTTCATTTGCAGCAGTGCTGAAACTGCTCTCTTTCAAATAGTTGAGTTTCGTTAATCAAAAACAATTGTTGAGCTGTTTATAGTGAACTGCACTTATTCCTGTTCCCCCCTTTTTGTCTTTTTAGGTATTATTAAACATAAGTTTTCTTCGCATTTGCCCCATACACAACTCAGCAGCAAAATTTTCATAATTTTAAAAGCAACAGGGCATCATACGTTTAGATCAGTTAAGTGTTGGCATGCATTTTTCTATTTTTTCCCAGTATTTTCTCTATTCATTACATCAATGTTCAGTTTTCTTAGTATTATGGCTCTCAACCCCCCCTTTTTTTTGTCTTTTTATTATTAACGTTTTGTGTGTTTATTTATTAAATATCATGATCTTTACACTTACGCCATATAAAATTCAACCGCAGCATCATCAAGTACATTAAAAACAGCATATCTTTACAATTTCTGATATACAATCTAGCGCGCTGGAGACAAAAATGTTTCACTCCTTACATTGTTGCTACTGCTCGATTTGAAATTGTTGTTGATAAAAATTCGTTAAAAGTTTACCAAATATGAAATACGCAACTCGAAATTAAAAATTCGAGCTTCCAGATGCGCATGTTCGGGTGGAGGACTACGTTATTCAAAATTTGATCGCTCTAGATACTGTTGATTTTTTCCAAGACGAGGAACATACATAAATGAAAATTCTTCACTATTTAATTTCTTTAAAAATAATACAGGGCGATAATTTGGTGACAACAATTTGAAAAAGTGATTCTGTCGTTTATAGTGGACTACGCAAAATCCCATTTTGAGATTAACAGCTCATTAGGCTAACGCCTTTTGGTCTGATAATAATATAATGTATTCCTATTAAAAGTAATAATGTTATTTTATTTACAATATGTTACACATTTACAGTGTAGTCTCATATTATTCATCCATCCATTTGAAAAATAAAAGATCGATATTCAGCTGTATATCATTGTAGAAGCATTTGATAATAATGCTACAAATGTTCATAAAAATGGTTAAATGAATGTATTATATATTAAATGCATTCTGAATGATATAAAACACATTATAAAAAATAAAATAAAGCTTTAAGTTATTAAAACGTGCATTTATTGTTTCTAAAACGTTCAAATTATTCAATAGTTAGTTATACATGAATCAGGTAAAAAATTAAGGTCTGATGCTTTTCCGAATGATAATACGCTGAGAACTGACTAAATGGAATTACACGGAGAAGATTTATTATAGTGTGCGCAATTGGTAAAATTTGCATATTTACCTTATATTCTGTGCAATGATACAATTTGCACAGTGCCGAGGATGCTAAATCCACTGTAGTATAACAGAATTTCACAGTCCGAAAGGTTTGATAAGCTTCCTCTAAAGATATTTTTGACGTTAAAACTGAAGTCAAACTCCATATCCAAAAGGAATACGAAGTTTAACGCACACACGCAGATTGATTTTATATTTATACAAGCCCTTAAAAGGAATGTAATAATAAACATCGAATAAAATATACAGAAATAGAACGAAACAGATGATAACAAATATAATATGAAAAATGTTCAAAATGACATACAAAGATTCTGAATTACATAAAAATAACTATTTCATAGTATTTATTGTGTATCCTGTTCTTACGGATAATTTGTATTCTGAGTAAACCTGGTTGAGAAAAAATGTTATAGAAGTTTTTAATTGCAAAATATTTTGCGGGAATCGAAACTGAAACTGAACTTGAAAAATTAATTATCCGTAGTATTAACAATTAACAAAACTATCTTTCAGCGTAAATAACGTCTATAGCGAAATCTGCTCGAAATTTTTCGATTTTGCATCACGTCACATTACATTGCACTATTAGGCATTTCTCATATGCAAAATTTTTAATCCATTTCACACTCGAAGAACTCATTTTCAGAAAATTGCCATTAGATGTGTTTTAAAACCCCTAATTTTTCTTTCGAACTGAATAATATATATATATTTTTTACTTATTACGTGCTCCGTCCTTAGGCACTATAGGGAAGGGGTGGGATGCCCCGTGAAGTTTTTTTTTTTTTTTTAAGGGAAACTGGCTCGTCTCCCCGTTAGAATTGGAAAATCACGAAAACAACCATGCAGCCAGCCCGTTCGCCCGGACTCCAACCTCGGACCGAACTACCAGTGTTCAGCGGCTTTTACCGCTCGGCCGCTGGTGGGGACTGAATAATATTTGAAATCAAATTTTCTTAATCTTTCAATATGAAGAGCTTATGGGACTAATACATAAATTCTTAAATATTAATTTTTCTTCCTCCTGTGTGAATGACAAAATCAATTCCCTGTTTTCACCTACTGAGTAACTATTTTTACTTCCTTGTACGAAGTAAAAAGGAAGTATTGTAATCGTGGAAAGTTTCAGGCACCATATTTCAACAAAAATATCCATTTTGACCTCTATCCAATGCAATTTAACGATGTTTTTGCGTGACATCTGTACGTAAGGACAGAATAAAAGACTCTTTTCTTCCAAAAAAATTATAAAACTGCTTTAATTAAATTTTAATTAAATTTAATTTAAGCATTAAAAAAAACCGGTTCAAAAATTATAAAACCGGCAGAATTTAAAATGAATTATGAAGAGAATTTTTCATGGTGTCTGTACGTTGAGTCTCGCATAACTCAAAACGAGTAGCCTCAAAACTTTGAAATTTCGTATATAGGACTGCTATAACATGTAGATGTGCACCTCGTATTTTGGATGCAATCGGCCGTACCAAGCGTATATAAATATATTTATATATATATTCGCTCTGTTACCCGGCTCAGTGATCTCAGTTTCTTTACTCTTATATGTTTGTAAATTGTGCACTTTTGGCTTTAAAATGATTTAATTATGTTGCTCTTATCTTCCGGTTAAGGTTTTTATGCCTTTAGTAAATGTGCATGCAATATTTTTACAATTATCAGCAATTTAAAAGTTGTTTAAGTGCCTCTTAGCCTAATTATTTTTGCCATGGTGGCCATGTTTGTTTACATTTGAAATATCAGAATAGTAGATTTTTTGCCAATTTAGAGAGACAAAGCTTCGCAACAACAAAGATAACGCCTTCATTTATTATTGCGAATTAAATGATGCTTAATCCTTTCTGGAATTTTTCTAGAAAATAAGTGTTTAAGATTTATGTCAAAATTTTTAATATAGATATTTTGAGTTTTTATGTATTTTTGCCTTGTAGCGAAGAGAGAACTGAATTAATTGAATGAGAAATACAGAATCGTCTGTGAAAAACTGTTTTGTTTTGTTTGCTTAATTTCTTTTATATATCGTTCTAGATTTATTATAGTATTATAAGGTATTTCTCCCGCCTTCCTAGCGTGCCTTCTTGGTGAAATGGTTCTGCACACTGGGCCGATATTCCAGAGGTCCGTGGTTCGATTTCCGGCGCAGGCGTTTGCTAATGTTTCATCTTTCCTGCTTCCAATTAACCCAATGTCTCTACAGGTTACAGGTTACGGAGGACGGGGACGCCTGGTGTTTAACATAGGTAAACAGGCGTATGTCCCGCGCCCTCCACTATCTAGAAACAACAACTTCTTGGAGCCCCAGGAGGCTACACCGGGAGTTCATTTGGATCTTAAATAAATTAGTTACATGACCATACAGGGGCTATAACTGTTTCTTTTGTTGTTGTTGTTGTTCTTTGCTTAATTTCTTTTATATATCGTTTTAGATTTATTATAGTATTTGAATAGAACATGTGGCAACGATTAGATAATTCTTAAGATGATGTAAATTTTGTGCATTCTGAGTTAAAAAATCTCTTATCGTGGTTGTGAGGTATACAGAAAAAGATTCAATCATTTAGAGAAGATGAAAAAACCACAAGAAATCCGCACTAAAGATGACTTCCCCGAATTCATTCAAGCTTCAGGCCAAACTAATCAAGAAATGCCTAAAAACCTTTGCAGTGACAAAGTTAAGCAGAAAAATCCGCAGGAAAATTTAGCAGAAATCATTAACATTTTCAAAGATCAGAAAACCCTTTATCTCATGAAATCAGTAACCACAATAGCTCAGAGAATTAAATCAGCTAAATCAAATACGCAGAAACTTTGTCTAGCTTTTCAAGCCATCGAGATTATTTTGAACTTTGCAGATCAAGATTAATTCGCAGCTTCTCTCAAGACATGCATAGCCGATCGGCAGAAATCCTCATGCTGCCGATCCTCACATCGTGGGGCCACGTTTACTTCTCTTCTAGAGACTCTGCACTAGGTGCAAAAAGTATGTTCCATCTTACTGGATTCAACTCATCATTAAAGACTCCCTACTTATAATATATTGGTAAAGGCCGCACTAAGCCGATTGCCTCTTAATTGTGTTACAACATAGACATAGTTAAAAAATGAATGAAATGTAACGCTGTCAAGTGAACCTAGGGACAAAGTGTCACTATGGTAAACAAATAGAGTGAATTTTAAAGAGTGCATTTATTCTATTGTGGTTTATGCGCTATCGACGAAGTAGATTTAATTCAATCCAATAAGTTTAAATGAAATGCAAGGAAAAAAAAGGCTATAATTTAATATTCTGTACAAGGAAGTCCTGTGGTGCATACATCAGATTTTTTTTAGAGATTTCGATTTTGAAGTGTAAAATTGAGAACTATGCAAAACAATATTCATTCAAATTAATAAATTAAAACAAAGAATTTAAGTAAACATTATTTAAAAAAACTTGCATTATTTTTCATTTGAACAAAAAGAACACAGTTCTATTAAAATGCTGCATTTGTGAATATAAAATCTGGAAAATGCAGAACCATTATTGTTTTCACATAATTATTTGCTGAATTTCGAAATTCCCCTTCTTAAAAGCGGAATAACAAAATAATTTAAGTACAGTATAATAAAATAGAAAAAAAATAATGTAAACTTTTCTTTTGAAAGGATTACTTTAATAAAGAAAGCTTTTAAATTTTTATATAACATTAATTTGCTTTAATCGTCTATCCAAAGATTTTATTTTTGAACTAGCAGATTATTTAAATATTGAAATGTTGTTTATACGTTTTCCATTTTATGTACTTAAAAGAGCTTTCTTCACATACGTTTTAGTAAAATATCAGAAATTTCACTCGTACCCTCAGAAGTAACATACAGTGTCTCAAAAAAGTGATGGGACACTTGTGCTTTACAAAAGGAAACTGCAATAAAATAAATTTAAAAAACATGTAAAATTTTTTGTGGGTGTGTTTCATACTTAAATTTAGTAACAATTATTACATAACATACATTTTCTCAAAATATTAAAATATTAATTTAATAAAAATACAATTGTTTAGAACGGAGCAGAAAATGGCTCACTTAAGTGATGGGACACTACGTACTATGCAACAAAAATCGTCTGAAGTAAGCAATAAAAATATATTTTGGGGTATTTATTTTTACTCAAAAGCAATTGCCAATAATTTATAAAATCGTCTGCAGTATTTCTCTCCAGTTTGTTTTGGAATTTTTGTGTTTTTTAGCTCTGTGCAGCCATGAATGCTAAATGAAAAGAAACTTTGCCTGGAATTCGAAAATTAGTTATTAATTTGCATATTGAATGTGGAAAATCTATTAGAGAAACTACTGAAACAGTTAACTTCAGTCATTCAACAGTTTTCAATATCATTAAACGATATAAAAAGAATCATATGATTCAGGATAAAAGAAGACCTGGCCGACCATCAAAGCTATCCAATGGAATAAAGCGAATTATCGTTCGAAATATTTAAAAAAAAATCCAAGAATGAGTGCTCCTAAAGTTGCTGCTGATTTACAAGCATTATATGGAGTAATTGTTAATTCTGAGACTATTAGAAGAGTAATTCGATCTACTGGATATCACGGTAGAGCAGCCAGGAAAAAATTCTTCGCAAATGAAAAGAATAGAAAACTCAGACTGGCTTTCGCAAAATCCAACATAAATAAGAATTCTGATTACTGGAATGAAGTTATATTTGCTGATGAGAGTAAATTTAATATATTGGGTTCTGACGGTAGAATCTTTGGTGTGGAGAAAACCCAGGCAAGAATTTCGCAAACAGAACTTGGTGTCAACAGTAAAACGTGGTGGAGGAGGAGTTATGGTATGGGGGTGTATGTCGTCCGCTGGAGTTGGTAATCTTGTTTTTATTGACAGTATAATGGATCAGTACAAGTATATTGACATTTTAAATCAAAATTTGAAATCTTCAGCACGAAAATTGAACCTCCATAACGATTTTAAATTCTACCAGGACAATGACCCCAATCACAGTGCTTTGAACGTTAGACTCTGGCTGCTGTATAACTGTCCTAAAATAATAAAAACACCACCACAATCTCCACAATTAAATCCCATATAGAATATTTGGCAAGAATTGGAATCAAGAATTCGCAAACACACCATTTCTTCAAAACAACAATTAAAATCGGTGCTTCAAGAAGAATGGGGTAAAATCACTCCAGAAATCACAAAACAATTAGTCGAATACATCCAAAGAAGATTAAATCATGTTTTAAAAGTAAAAGGAAATCCAACAAAATATTAAAACCTTTTAAAAAGTAAAATTTTTGGATAAATATTTGATGGAAAAGAAAGTGTCCCATCACTTAAGTGAGCCATTTTCTGCTCCGTTCTAAACAATTGTATTTTTATTAAATTAATATTTTAATATTTTGAGAAAATGTATGTTATATAATAATTGTTACTAAATTTAAGTATGAAACACACCCACAAAAAATTTTACATGTTTTTTTTTAATTTATTTTATTGCAGTTTCCTTTTGTAAAGCACAAGTGTCCCATCACTTTTTTGAAACACTGTATGTTTAAGCACAGTTTAATTCCATTTAAAAAAACAAAAAAGGCTTTATTTTTAACATTTGATTCTCTTCCGGGTTTAAATGAGAATTTCCTTTTATTTTATTAATTTTTTACTTACTTTTTTATATTTCAGGGTGGAAAATAAGATTAGGAAATTTAAGTGCGTTTGTTTTCTTTTATTTCCCCCAACTGCATTCTTCTTCCTGCATTTTGGAATTTCAGTTATGTAATAACTTTTTGTGTATCGTCTGCAATGATGATACCGATTCATGCAGCTTGGAATTGCGAACAATTAAGTGTATCATTATGCTGTTTGCTGCATATGACATCGAAGGCGGTTGTCAGTGTTAATGTCCCACATGCTACAGCTATTTAATCTGATCACCATTTCGGAATTCCTTTGATGAGAAGAAATTTGTTCTGAACGCTTGCATTAAGTTCTCCGTCCATGGCAACGTTCCGTAACCAGGCGACGCAAGCCTGCAATTAAGTTGAGCCACCAGTTCTCAGTATAACCTGCAATCGTCAAGCTTTTTGTTAACAGATCTCTGCCACCATCGATCAAACTTCTTCCAGAACTTTAATACTTTTTTTTGATATTTTGGTTTTTGTGTTCGGCAGGAGTTTTAATTTATTCGTGATTAGAGAAAAATTGGTTTATTATTGTGTTCGACAGTTCGAACAGTTGCGCATTTGATGCTTGTGAAAAATGTGATGCATGCGATTTTTTATGCTAGGCAGGCATTCTAGAGGTCTGGAGTTTATGCGTTAAGTTCTATATTTTTACTATGAGCCTTCTACTTTTATGGATTTTATATTTCTGTACTGACTTTATAAACTCGCCATAAATAAATTTGTCTTAAAGTTTCACCAACATAAGCAAATCTGTTTTAAAAGTTACCAATTAATTGGCTAGTGCTGTCTTGTACTGATTGAGTTACTGTCTTCAGAAAATTAAACCACTAAAAGAAATGCACTAAAGTAGGCAAACAACAATTAAAACATTTATTAGCAACTAACATTAATCCATAAAGAAGAAAGTCTGTTTGTTTGTCCTCTAATAACTCAGTCACTACTATAGCTAACGTCACCAAGCTTTCTACAGTTCTTTTCTGGGTTTTGGAAATGTTTAACGTCTACGTTCCCCCCCCCCCCCGAAAAAAAAAAAAGCTAAAACCAGAGGTATTAATTAAAAACTCGGAAAAACGATAATTTTCGCCCTTATTTTTCGTAGTGGCAACAGTCTCGCAAGCTGGAGATAAAAATCTGCTTTATTTCGAAAGTTGTTGCCACTGCTCGCTTTCAAATCCTAGAGTTTGTAAATAAACAATTTCCAAGTTTCACAGTGAAATAAAAATAGATTCCCAAACATTAAATACGTTATTTCCGATTTCAAAACTCTGAAAGCGCTAATTTTCGCACTCATTAAAAAATCTCCAACGCGCGATACTGTTGCCACTCGTGAGTGGCAACAGTATCGCGCACTGGAGATAAAAATGCTTTATTTTGAAAAGTGCTGCTACTGCTAGCTTGCAAATCGTTGAGTTTGTTAATCAAAAATTTGTAAATTTTACAAAATGTATACATCTAAGGAAGAATGTCTGTTTGTGTGTTTGTTTGTTCGCGTTATTGATTGTTAATCAATCATGATAAATTTTTTGCCACATTTAATCGACTAAAATTGAATATAGGTGAAATATTGGATGGAACTTGAGCTTTTACGAACATTTGATTACAAAGATGAAAATCATTAAAATCTGCATGCCAATGTTGCTGATATAATGAGAGAGAATTAGCTTTTTTTTCTATAGAAATTATTATGTGGTTTCCATATCGCATCAGACTGAAAAAGGTATGACTATGAATCATACTTTTTGCATCGTTATTCAAGAAAAGATTGCAGCGGTATCGCTCTCTCTGTTGTTAGATGCATTACTGCCAATTTAACTTAACTGGCATCGGGCACTTCCGTTAGTCTCTACATATAATAAAAGAAAGAGTTTGTGTGTCTTTCGTTTGCGCTGCGCGTAATCTAATAGACCTAGGGCTACGAAATTTGGCATATAGGTGCATCGGGGACAAGAGCCAGTGCACCTCGAAGCGACTTTTTCAAAATTCGAATCATTTGTTTTTAATTTTATCTTTTCGATTTTATCGCATCATTTTGAATAGTTTCATTCTTTTAGAAATGTGGTTTTGGCAACAGTTTTTCATTAAATTGTATACTGGACTGCTTGCTGACTGTTGAAAATCAGCACTGTTGCCACTTGGAAAAATGACGGCGATAATTCTGTGCAGTTTTTAAATTTAATGTTTCTCTTGGATACTGGACGTTTGTTCAGAGAAGGCAACGGGAAGTTGGTTAATTTATTTATTAGGATAAATATCTGTATTAAGGGATATTGCTTATTTCATTGTAATTTTGTTATACGTAATAATTTTTTTAAATGAAGTTGTTCTGCAGAGTAAAATTCTGCGCAGTTTTTAAATTTAACGTTTGGTGAGGCGTTCAGGCACTTTTCCGGTACATTTAAAAGCCTGGCTGCATAGCTGCTAGTATAAAATAATTACAAACTAGCAACTTATGTAGCACGTTAGGTCAACAATGATATCTTGCAGCTTTGCAATAATCAGTGTCTATAAAGAAATGAATTACGAAAGTCCAACTCTTATCATACTCTAATATACATACATAAGATTAAATTTAAACCTGTCTTGAAAGTGAAGACGTCAAAAATTCTCTTACAGAACTTTGATCATGTATAAGTTTGCTTTTCACAAAACTTTAAGCAAAATATTTAAGCAAAAATATTTTTTACTATAAAATAGTTATACCATTGGCCACATTAGTTGGGGGAACACTTTGATATGTGCGGTGAAGTATTTTATCAGTTGCCTTTGTGTGGATTTACTTGAGACGCATTTACGTGATTTAAAGTAATAAATGCGCAATATAAGTGAACTTGCTCATTAACACATTTTGATCGATGTAAAAGGAGCTGTCTATTTATTACCTGAAAAGTTTAAGATACTTTCTTCTGATTAGTACTGTTTTTCTAGCAAAGAAATTATGCCATTCCTCTCCACCATCTTATTTCGGTTTCAGTTAATTTTGATTATCGCTAATCCTGGGAAAGCTATCTGACTAAAGGAAGGGTTGCCTTCGGGAAAAACTTCCGAAGAAAACTGGATAATATCTACGTTACACATTGGGGAAACCACGAAAACATCCATGCGGCTAGTCCGTTTGCCTGGAATCTGCGCACCTTATATAATAGCAAGTATATAATAGCACCTTATATAATAGCACTTAAGACACCTTACGCATCTTAATCATACTTGTCTCCTTCTTTTAAACTAAATTAATTTGTAAACAGTTCGCAAAAGTGAAGTGATTTAAATGCGAAATTCAAAAGAGAAAAACAACATAAAACCTTAACTTTCAATAAAACGTAAACTAAATTTTTAAATATTATTAGAGAACCTTTTAATTCCTTTATTGGTAGATTATTTTACATCATTTAAATCTTACATAACGATTAGGATACAAAATGTAGGCTCTTCGTTTCAGGGCTATTCAAGACATACTCGTGAATGATTTTAGAAGATTTAACGTATTCTTCCCATTTGAGAAATAACAGTTTGTTTTATATTTTTCATTGTCTATGTGCCTTGCAGAAATCTATCTCGTATTATTCTATGTCATTCGATAATCACAGTGGTTCACCTGTGTGCATCATTCTACTACTAATGGTTTCTTACATTGAAAGGTCGGCCACTTGTCGTTTCACGGCATACATCGGTTTATCACTCAAAAACTTACTTGCATTTGCTTAAGCAATAAATGCTTTTCCTTAGTGATTAAATGATAGCAGATAAGTTTGTTTCAAGTCGCCTGCTTAGTTTGTAGTGATCCGTGGTAGAAACACACATACTTCAATATAAAATGTTAAACCAGGAAACCTTTTAGGTTGCAGTAGATATTATGTAAAAAACGTATCGGTCTCGAAAGCGGTTGAAAGCTTCCTTCATTTTTTTTCTTTTGAAGAAAAATGGGCCTCAGTCAGTCATCCTCGAAATCAACAAAAAGTTTTGACAAAAATCAAAATATTTTTCTCATGTTGTGTATGCTTTTACATAACGATAAGAGCATGCACAAGAATTCTTATTAATAAGCGATATTCAAACTTGATTTGAAATAACATGTGCTACAAAATTAACACTCATGGACTCCTGAAACATTGTTTTATATGGCGCATTTATTACTTCTATTTGCATAAATGCATCGCGCGTAAATCTAGACACAGCAAACTGATACAATCACCCACTGCGCTTATACAATGTTTCCACCAAATTATGTGACGATAAGTTATGAAAAATGAAAGAAAAACGGATAACAGTTATTTTTTAGAAGCAGTTTTTTTCCTTACAGTATGTTTTAATTTATAAAATGCAGCTGAAAATTTCTCAAAATAGTAGTTAATAATTTTTTAATAATCATTACTACAAAAAGTTTTCATGAATGACAGAAATGCATTACCAGAATAGAAGGAAATTATATTCAAAGTACAATTTCCGTTCCCTCTCCATTTAATCATGAAACACAAATTCTTAATAATTAAAAAGGAATAAAATATATAAAAATTGACAGACATAATTCTTGATATAACTATGACAGAAAAAATTAATTGGTAATGAAAATTCGACGAAATAAATCATTGGTTCTAATAATTCGATTTTTAGAAACAATCAATTTAGAAAAATATAGAAAATCCGTGCATTTTAAAAAGAATAAATTTAAGGACCAATAATAATAATAAAAACGCTTGTATTCGCAACTCTTTTCGCCCTTTACATTTATAGTTAGTTATTCTTCTACCAATAATGCATACTAAACAGTTTGTTAAAAATATACCATCTCTCAAAACAACGATTTAATAGTCCTAATTTGTGTGGAAGAACAGATATTTCGACAACCGGTTTTTAAAAAAGTTCTTAGAAAATTCTATATTGCTACGTATTGTAGTATTGGTTACTATGCTGTCAAATTTAAAAAAAGAGTTAGCTTAAAGTATACAAAGCCATTACACATTAGGTTGCTACAATTCTTTTGTGAGAGTGAACAGATATCAATAATTGGTTCTACGGAAATGTTATTTTTTTAGAGGAAAATAACATTTGGCAACGAGTTGAAAAGTGCATCATGAGAATAATGCCTAGTATTTTATGTGCTAAGTAAAATACTTGAAATGAAGGGCAACCTTCCCGGATCACGAACAAATTATCTGAAAGAAAATCGCATTGAATAACCTCCAGATAAAGGTGACCTCCAGTCGCGAATACTCGTGTCAACAATAAACGATATTCACAGATAATCTGAAGTAACATGTGCTACAAAATTAACACGCAGGGACTTCCTTAAATATAATTTTAATAGTTTTCGTTACATAACTCTCAGCACCAAAATTTGGCAGCAGATAATTTACAGGACTATGAATTACGTCTGGAGGATATCATGACCAGATTAAAAGATTCTGAAGGGTTTGACAAAGAGCTTTTTGTTTTGTTTTTTTATCTAATGTATTGTTTCTTTAGGCCTTAAGCTTGGAAGTTAACAATGAATACACAGAGGAATCACATGAACTCAACAAGAATTAACAACAAGAGATGTAGCAGCGAAAGGCGATGGTGAAGAAAATATCTTCAGAGGAACAGAATGGAACTAAAAATGATCATATTTCTTTCATTCGAGAAATTTTTGTAAAATGGGGCAAGTTGCAAAGTTTTCATGTAATAATATTACCCTGACACAGTAGTAGTAAGCTACAGCATAAAGAAACAGTTTGAAACTTAGGTAACAACAAATCACTTTGTATAAAGTTTGAGTGAAAGAAGTCCAGAGAGTTTCAGTCAGAGTAGAAGTGCTCTTAGACACAAAGGAAAGGTTAAAAAAATGCCTCGTTAACAATTATCTGCTGATTTTATTGAATGGAATTTCTCATCTAAACAATAACGTCTTCCCCATCATTTTTCACTTATTTCATCTACTCTGCTTTTATATAGGTATTGTAGAATTAAAATAAATTTTCGGCATTTTATCTTTTTTACAATATACTTAATCTTTTATCTTCGATTTAGTAATTTCCATCGTTTTTGGTTATGAGCTTTTACACTAAAGAAAATGTAGAAGTATTTAATAATACAGACTGGATTGAATTTTAGATAATAAACAGAGAGCGTTATTCTATGCAGCATTTGTTCACGTAACACGAACTACTACATATATACAAATATGACATCTTTTACAAATAAAGTTTTACATCTGGTTTCTTTTACGAAGAAACACTACTGCCATCTATTAAGCTTAGAAAGCATAATCATAAACTTATATTTAACAGTTCCCCCCCCTCATGCATCCTTAAACGGATACATCAATTTTACTAAATTTCAAGATTATAAAGTCTTTCAGTTGGTCGTCTAACGAGACCCTGATACATCTGAATATCACAAGATCTAATTCTACCATCTCTTGCAAAAAAAAAAAGTCTTTAACCCCAACTAACTTCTAGTTAAAGCGTTTTACATTATCTTCAAGTACAACATCCTTACTTTTAAACGCGAAGAATGTTTTTGGAGGTTTTGAAAACATGACTGATCTTAATTCTAGCAAATATTCTTTATAAAACCTTTTCCAAAAATACTCTGTTGTTGCTTACGCTCACTTGTTTGACGAAGTCAGCCCGAGCCAATGAAATTCCTTCTGGTAAGGAAACGAACACCTGCAAATTTACACAATATCTACAAAATTAAGCTAAAGAGCATAGACAAGAATTTTGTTCGTATTATTTGGTATTTATGTGCAAGATAGAATTTGTGATGCTATATTTTCTGTCTAAAATATCCATGAATATACTATTTTATGACATTCAACAGAGCCTATTGATCTTTTAATTGGTACAGATATGGCTGTCCGACGTTTCACCGCGAGAAAAAGAATACTTTTTGTGTTATTGTAGCCATAGAAACTTACCTGGGCTCGACACTGGTTGGAAAAACACCAAAAACACCAATGAATGCTGAAGGGGAAAATACGGCGATGACGATTGTAAGCATGTTTGTGAAAGATGCCAATATTTATGATCATTTTTCTTTAGACATTTCAGAAATATTCGATCCAGTCAAGGTAAAATCAAGAAAAGAAAAGGAATTTCTTGCGAATAAATGATTTCAAGAGACTCTAAGAATTAAGGGTGATGAGAGGTAAGAAGTTACTTTTCCATGGAAAGACTATCATTTGCCTCAACCCGTCAACAAAGATATAGCGATAAGAAGACGGAAGCCTCAACTAAAAAGCTAAATTCAGAAAAAGTCCTTGATTCCTATAATGATTTCTTTAAACAATGAATTGAATTGGGAATAATACATGATGTCATAGATGAATATGTTTCCCACTACCACTTTCCTTTTCACACACCTATAGTCAAGAAACATGGAACTACAAAAATACATCCCGTGTTCGATGCATCTGCCAGGCAAATTGGGTGCTCATCTTTCAACCAGTGTCTAGAATTTGATCCCAGGTTATTAGAACTCATTCTAAGTCTCCTTTTCAAATTTAGGGAATTAAATATGGTGTTCTTGTAGATATTGAAAAGGCCAGTGAACGTTTGACGGGAGGAACTAAACTATTTAAGATTCTTCTGCTGAAAGGATAGCGACTTTAAGGAATTTAAGGTAATGCAACACAGCAGATTGGTCTTCGGGGTAAAGAGCAGCCTTCTGCTTTTGGGAGCAAAGATATTTGAATGATGTCCGATATAATTAAGATTGTGTTAAGATTCTTCTTTCGTGTTTCTACGTTTGCAATTTAGTAACAGACTTAAATAATAAATGTGCTATATTATCCTTCATTGAGATGTCTCATGTGAGAAGTGAAGAAAACTTGAGAGGTTGGGAGTACAACCACGGTAATGATCCTAAACCGTTTACTATTGTACTAAGACTTTTGTGAGATAAAAAAGATATGCTGATGATAAATCTGGACTGGTTAGACAGCTATAAATTTGAAACTTTATCGGAAAAAATAATTTTTTCGGTCACTCATAAGGTATTCGGTCCTATTGGTTCATTATGCCCTGCTTATAATGTTGTTGCAAAGGATTCCCAAATTGTTGTTGCAAAGGATGTGGAAAGAAAACTACCTTGGGACTCCAAGTCGACGCTAATACAAAAAAAAAAAAAAAAAAAAGAATTTATGGGCTGGATGCTGGATTTGAGAACTTCATTTGTTGAAGGAAGTGACCGTATCAAGGTGTTTCTCGATTCGTAATAATCCCGGCAAGAAGGCACCATGAAAAAAATGTATTAAATGTATTCTATTAAATTAAGTCTTTAATGAATCAGGCTGGATAGAATTTAAGGTAATAGAGAACGTTATTCTATGCAAACATTTATTCACGAATGTCAAAGACGAAATACCACATATACACAAAATATGACATCACAGTTTCTTTTACAAATAAACATCACCGTCATATGTTGGCAAGTTCAGAAAACATAAACTTACATTTAACATGCACAAAACACTGCTATTAAGTTTAAATAAGTATTCCTCAGTGGTACAGGAATGGATTACTCCATTTTACATAAATTATGTTGGAAAAATAATTTCGGATGATGGCTTTCAGGAACGAATGAAATTTGTGAACTGAGGTATCACTCTAATATCTTCATTACAAAACTAGTATTTATAGCAGCTAAAAGGTATTTCTCAGTGCTACTCTTTATATAATATGGCTGTTTCTACAGCGAATCCCTCTACACCAACAAAATTCCTTACAACTTACAGCCCCTTTCCTCTTCCATCAAAAAAGTATTGATAATATTTCTACCATTTTCTTAGAGAACAACACAACTATGAGCAGTTTTCGATCTTGTACGAGTTGAAGTCATAATAATGTTCATAATTCATCAAATTTAATTTTCAAATTAAATTACTAATTGACTAATTATAGAATCAATATAATATAACTAATTATATGGAATCATGTTTTGCTTCAATGTTAAACACTTACTTTTCATTTCATTCTCACAGCTACACATTGTGGTAACTTGTTCTATAATCCTTTCTCAAGAATTACTACTTTCTTCGATATTCAAAATAAATTTAAACTAAGTATTTCTGGCAAATGTTCAAGAACTTTAGTTCTAAGGAATACAAAATCAATATAATAAGTTTTTCCCATCAGATTCTTGGGAAGATAGGATCCTATCTTTCTAGAGAAGAAACTCGTTTTGAAATCAATATTTTCATTTAAAAACTGATATGGAGTTGTGACAGAAAGGTGGGAACATTTCAGGAACATGATCTCTTTTCGTCTGTTTTTGTGACGTCTCTATCACCTAAGCACTCTTGTCGCTAGTCGAGCAATACGGCCGCTAATTATGCATAAAAAACTTTTTGTGTTCTGGAATACACAAACATAGCCGTTGTTGTACTGCTTCATTTTAGAACCCGATATACTAAACAGCCGCTATAGGATAATCTACCTATGTACTAGAACAAGAAATTTGAGGAAATTACTTGTCTGTGCGAGGGGAATAGTCCTGAGTGACCACACGTATCAGAGAAAACGATGAATCGCGTTAGTGAGACTTGCATACGCAATCCAAAGATGGCAGCTACACGTGAAAGGAATTGGGATGACGGACAGTACGCTACTCTGATGACGCGACACCAAGTGGTAACTGATGTTGGTTGCTTTGTTAAGATTGCACATTTCTTACTGCATATACGATTAAAATACATTTAATATCAATCTGGAGAAATTTTATTAACCATACATAATAACATTGAAGGCATTGAAATGATTATTGTAAGTTATTGTCCTCATTATGTGAGAATCTTGCTAGCTGCAAGAGCCTCTCTAGTTGAGAGTTTAAGAGCATTATGAGTTCTTGCCTTGTCTAAACCAGTTTGCAGACATGATTAGTCAAGCCCTCTTAACTTTTAGGTTGTATTTTACGTAATCTGATTCGCTACAGTTGGAATTATATCAGACGAGCAACAGGATCATTGGTCCATCAGCATCCGAAACGAGAGGCTTTGGTGACAGACATAGTGTAGATGGCTAAAATCCATTGACACCGGTCGGGAAATTATGATTCTTGTAATATCAAGTGGAGCCGTAAGTGAATGCATTATTTCTTTTGCAATGTCACAGCCAGCCTGTCATCTCACAGCTCGAACACTGCGACCTGTGGAAGACCGCGCAGATGAATTTAAACTTTCTACAGAGATCGTAACGTCTTTGAAATTCTCTTGGACAGCCGTTACAGAGCTATCAAAGTGACTGTGATTCAGCAAATATTTCGGTATGCTGAAGTCTGAGGAAAACGATCAGTTTATAACGCAGTGTCATGTAGTGTTCAATACCCATTTCTGGAATGGGGTATGAAAGGTTTAAAGTAAGACAAAACCATGAAATCATGTAAGCATTTTGAAACCAACTCTTCCTTGAGTGCTGAATTTTGAAAATCAAGTAAAACTAAAGCAGTCATATAACAATATACAATACAGCAACAATTGTTAAACAAGTCATATAACAATATAAGCCTGAACAACGAATTTAACCCAAACATATTTAAATTCCATAAGTTTATTTTTTATTACGAAAATGGTATGAACCGAAAAGCGTCAAAATATTTTTCTAAAGTACATAACAGTACAAATGAATTATAAAGTAAAGAAAACTATAAATGGCAGTATCTGCAGAGTAAAAAAAGCTTTATTATAATTTTTTTAAAATTTTTAATACAGACGAATTGCAGTTGCGAGAAACAACCTGCATCTTACGTTGAAATCAAAATAGGCTAAGAGGTCTAGCATTGGGAAGCTTCAAGAACACTAGAGCTATATTCAATTAAAAGCAAAGTGTTCTTTGCTGGAATTGCCAGCAATGCATTAAAAATGGAATTCTTATATGCTTTCTAAGAAAGATTTATGCATGTTCACCATCAGATTTTCTGGCTGTAAAATACTGTCTTTAACTAATTTTTAGAATACAAGTAATATTTAACAACAATCATACGCGTGATTTTAATATTATGCAGATGAATATCGTAGTACTTTCTTTTGAAATTTCATTTTGCACGTAATACGTCTCCCATTTCCTTTAACGCAGAAATTAACATTTTATGAGAGGTAAAATATTTTATAGATTTAATGTAAGTTATTGAAAGACTAAAGGTTATCAATTGATGGTTGTGAGTATTTCCGCCATTTTTCGCAAATTTAGCTTTCTTAACCAACAGGAATCGAATCGACCAATTGTTTTAACTTTTTGCATAATGTCGTATGAGGACTTTAATGTAAAATTATGACATTTTGGATGTTTATCAGAGAGTGTCTTGGTTTTAAATCATTTTAAGGTATTTAAAATGGTTTTCATTTTGAGCTATATCTTATGATCGAACTTAATATAATAAAAATCACAACATGTAAAGAATTCTCTAACTTGAGAAGAGATACATAAAATAAGCTGAAAAGATTAAACAAGAGTATTTGACGCCATATTACGTTGTTTAATACTTACTCATTTTTACCTGGCGCATCATTCTTTTCTATATATACACAACTGGTCTAAAATTGTTAAAATTCACAATACTCGAACCATGAGATCACCAGAAGTTTTCTGACTCTCGTTAAACTGCACCGTCTGTTAGGCAACAGAGAACAATCAGTTTTCGATCAGTAAATAATTGTTAGGAATCAATTTAAGTTACAGTTAAGAAACGGCATATTTAATGTTATCTATCGTATAACTGAAATTTGCTTTAACATCTAAAGTGAACATATTATCGCAAGTAAATAATAATAGGGGAACAGGAAAGTAATGTCGTTTCTGCGCATGTCGACAATAACATGATAAGTGCAGAAGTGGAAGCAAATCCATGTCAAACACTCTTAACCAACCTTGGTCGACCATCCAAGAACATTTAAAGTAGAATGGAAAAATAAGCAAAGCAGGTGTTTAAGTCCCCCATAATCTGTCCGAAAAGAACAAAGCCAACCTATCCATCAGATGCAACGTATTGCCTCAACGGGCACCATACAGAACGTTTTTTGATCGATTGATTAGTGGAGATAAAAAAATAAGTCCTATATGATAATCCAAAACTCAAAAGGCAGTTTTAATAGGGGTTATAAAGGGTTTACCTCCCGAAAAGGCGCTTCTGGGTGTTTGATGGAGTATTCGCGGAATTGTTCATTTTGAATAGCTGAAACCTGCAAAAACTGTTAATGTAGACGTTAATTGTGAACAATTGGATCTAGTGAACCAATCTTTAATCGAAAAATATCTGGCGATTGTCAACGGAAAAGGCGTCATTCTGCAACACGACAATACAAGACCGCACTGTGCAAGACGAACACTAGAAAAAATTAATGAATTGGGGTGGGAGGTACTTCCCTCACCCACCATATTCGCCCGATATCGCATCCTCGGATTTCCATTTATTCCGACCCCTACAACATTTTCTTAGTGACAAAAAATTTGAAAATTTGGATGATGTCCAAAATGCCACCTCGAGATATTTTACTCAAAAACCAATTGATTTTTATCGGTCTGGGAATGAACTCGGCATAGATGGCAAAAGGTTGCTGATAACGAGGGTGATTATTTTATTGATTAAAAGTAAAAGTTTGTTACAAATTTATTCGTTTGAATTTAATGTAAGAAAGCGACATTACTTTCCGGTCCCCCTATCAGAAGACAGAAACACGAAAATGCAAAAACTAAAAATATAACTATTAGAAAATTACCATAACTGTTAGAACTTATTCTATAATATTACACTAATACTTTTTCTCTTTATAATCAAGCCAGTAGGCACTTATTGAAAATTTTGAATACTTTAAGCACTTATTGAAAATAATATATTTGAAATCATTGCGATGTATTGCTAAAATAGAAAATTTAAAGGTCGACAAACTTGTTTTTTAAATTTGAAATAAAATGAATTTCAATTTGAGTTAACTTAGGGAACTTTCACTTCTCAGAAATTCCATGTGTCAACAGTAGTTCCATAATTAAGATGGTACTAACATAATAATATACAGCTAAGGAGCCTATAGGTCAGGCATGGCCAAAATGAGGATCTCAGGCCCCCTTCACTGCGCTCGTGAGCTGCATGAGCTTCTTTAGCCCCTTAAATATGACGTGCTTGCAGTACGTTAACTAGCCCCTTAAATATGACGCGCTTGCAGTACGAAACAGAAATGATCCAACAATACGCTTCTTTATCAAGTAGTAGTTTAATTCATATATTCGTTAGTGTAATAATTTAATAGATTTCAAACTGTCTAACGCACTCTCATCTTTATATTAACAGATGAAATGACAAATAGTTCGGTTGCTGCGAATTACCATGTTAGATCAGGTACAGGTCAACAGAATAGCACAAAAGACAAATTTGATAATAATTTAAAATTAATCATATTTTTCTTTCTCAGATTTGATTTTATTGCATGCAGTTTCTTTCCGCAAACCATCTCTGTAGTTCCTTTGCTTAGCGCGATGGAAATATTGAATGGGAAATAAATCGCTAATGAAATTCAATCAAATAAGTTTAAATGAAGTGCAGCAAAAAATGTATAATTTAACAGGCCCCCACAAGAAAGTCATGGAGTGTCCATGTCAGATTTTTTTAAAAGGTGCAAATACGAAATTTCGGCTTTTAGAAAAAAAACTTAGATGCGGCTCTCCAAATTTTTTAAATCCTAGTATGCGGCTCTTGCTGGCATGAAGTTTGGCCATCCCTGCTATAGATAGTAGCTTGGGATTCTTTTTAAAATTAAATAATTCAGAAGGGAAAAAGATCTTACTGCATATATATATACAGTGTCTCAAAAAAGTGATGGGACACTTGTGCTTTACAAAAGGAAACTGTATTAAAATAAATTTAAAAAACAGTAAAAATTTTTTGTGGGTGTGTTTCATACTTAAATTTAGTAACAATTATTACATAACATACATTTTCTCTAAATATTAAAATATTAATTTATTAAGAATACAATTGTTTAGAACGGAGCAAAAAATGGCTCACATAAGTGATGGGACACTTACTTTTCCATCAAATATTTATGCTGATGAGAGTAAATTTAATATATTTGGTTCTGACGGTAGAATCTTGGTGGGAAGAAAACACAGGGAAGAATTTCGCAAACAGAACTTGGTGCCAACAGTAAAACATGGTGGAGGAGGAATTATGGTATGGGGGTGTATGTCGTCCGCTGGACTTGGTACTCTTGTTTTTATTGACAGTATAATGGATCAGTACAAGTATATTGACATTTGAAATCAAAATTTGAAATCTTCAGCACGAAAATTGAACCTTAATGACGATTTTAAATTCTACCAAGACAATGACCCCAAGCACACTGCTTTGAACGTTAGACTCTGGCTGCTGTATAACTGTCCTGAAATAATAAAAACAGCACCACAATCTCCGGACTTAAATCCCATAGAGAATATTTGGCAAGAATTGGAATCAAGAGTTCGCAAACACACCATTTCTTCAAAACAATAATTAAAATCATTGCTTCAAGAAGAATGGGGTAAAATCACTCCAGAAATCACAAAACAATTAGTCGAATCCATCCCAAGAAGATTAAATCACGTTTTAAAAATAAAATGAAATCCAACAAAATACTAAAACATTTTAAGAAGTAAAATTTTTGGATAAATATTTGATGGAAAAGTAAGTGTCCCATCACTTAAGTGAGCCATTTTCTGCTACGTTCTAAACAATTGTATTTTTATTAAATTAATATTTTAATATTTTGAGAAAATGTATGTTATGTAATAATTGTTACTAAATTTAAGTATGAAACACAAACACAAAAAATTTTTAATGTTTTTAAAATTTATTTTATTGCAGTTTCCTTTTGTAAAGCACAAGTTTCCCATCACTTTTTTGAGACACTGTAAAAGCAAATAATTCGTCTTTATAAATAGCTTCTTTTTCGCAATTTACAAGACTGCATATGTCGTATTCTTTGTTCTTCAAATAATTTACCAATCAAATTTATTTGCTACCATCTAGTAAGATAAAAATTGTCAATATTTTATAAAACCTATTCCTTAGAGGTTTTCTTTAAATGTTCTCGATGCAGAATATGACTCATAAATGTCCTTTCACAAAGGAATTTATTTTCAACGAACATGCATAAATGTAATCTTTGAATTACCATTTAAAAATTCTAGGTAACTACTACGAGTTTTGAAATTAACTATTTTAAATTTCGAAGCTTCCCAAGTGCTTCCATACATTTTAAAGAAATAAGAAGTTTCTTCAAACATTTATTTATAATAAACAATGATACGTGATTTTTTCGCTAAAATAATTGTTTTAAAAATCAATTAAGTGTTTTGTTCTCAGTATTAAGTTAATGGAAATACTGCAATTATAGAAATAATTAACAAATGGAAATGACATAATAACGGATAGTAAACCAAATTATAAAATAGTAATAGAAACAGTTTTCATAGTAACGTGCTATTAAGCAAAATCCTAACAAAAAAAAAAAAAAAAAAAAAAAAAAAAACTGAAGAAACTCTAAATTCAAAATCTAGTCATTTAATAATAATAATAAGCATTTCCTAGGACGTGTTATAAGCGACAGCTGATTTATTTAATAGTTTTGATAAATTTCATTGTAAAATATATTAGTTTCTCTGAGCAGATAGGATTATAAATTCAATTTGGAATGTACAAAAGGTATTCTGGCCAAATGTTTTTAGAAATAATTGCATTATCTTAATCGTTTATGAACTTCTTTCAGAGTAAATAAGACCGATAATTTGCATTAGAAAAATTTCAGAATCAATTAAGCGAAAAGGAATATTCAAGCCTGTATGTAAAGCGTGCGTGATAGGTAGCAAAAATAATCAACACTGAATATAAATTCTTTTCCTGAGAAGCTTTATCTATTTTCAGCGTTAGAAAGGTTTTTCGGGAAAAAAAAAAAAAAAAAAAGTATCATCAAAAAAAGATCGGTCTATTTTTCCTTTAAATTATTCTCTCGCTATTTACTGGGAAGAGAAACTTAACCGACTTACTTTTTATCATGGAAAGTTTTCCCGTGGCTGTGCTACAGCTGCAAGTAGTAGAGCGCCCTCTGCCGGTGCGGAATTTTCTTAGCAGAATCAACAGATGACACTGAAGAAACGCAGCGACATAATTTCTTTCCCCTCTGTTTCCCACTCATCCCGTTTTGCGCGGGAAAAGTTAAACTAACTCTGAAATAGCTGGAACAAAACTGCAAAAAATAGAAATTTGCTTTGTGTAAGAAATTTTTCTTTGGTGACATGCAGGGAAGCAATTCGAACCCGATGTGCACCGTAAAAGCGGAACTGCAAGGAGATGAAGTTCGAAGTTCGATTGTTACAGAGAGTTCCTGCGCCCCTCCAGCTCTTACAGAAACCGACGATGACCGGGAAACATGGGACAAGAAAGCAGAATTTTTGCTTGCAGTAATTGGATTTGCTGTAGACCTCGGAAACGTATGGAGATTCCCGTTTATTTGTTACAGAAACGGAGGCGGTAAGTTTACGACTTTTTCAAATCTTACCTGCACTGTAACAATTAATAGGAAATTCAGGATCATCGTACTCCTTTTAAGACCCAAAATATTCAAAGCTCATTCAGAGTTAAAGATATAGAGCTGAAAAAGATAGTTCACTGTAACATTACATGCTGCTTCAACCAGAATTCGAAAATTTAAAATTTATTTTGGGAAATCCCTTGTTTTTGTTATACCGACTTAGTTTAATAACTTTAGAGAATTAGTTCGGAATTTCCTGAATTAGTTCAATTGCTCTCAAAATGGAAAAAGCTTATTTTTATTATTATTCTGTTCCTGCTTATTGTATAGAAATTTGCTGCATTAATTTGTAATTTATTAAAAAAATACTTTTTTTGCATTGCATACATATATAAAAATTATTATGCCGAACTTAATGTTCAATGAATATTTCACATCCCCAGTGTTTTAAGAATGATGCTTTTATTTTTTTTTCTTTGTATATTTAACTTCGGAAAACTGAATAATTTAAAATAATGTTCTAAGCTATTGTGTGCATAGTAAAGTTGTTATCCGGATTTCTAAATAGCTCCATTTATGCGAATCGCTTGTTTTTTGTAAATCAAGTGAAATTGACCTTGTTATTAATTTATTTAATGAAATAAATTTCTTATTGATTTACGCGATTTGTTTTTCATTTGAATCAGAAACTTATTATAAATTGTAAGCCTGAGAACTTAAAATTATGGGGTACGAAGTTATTTTTTTATTTGTTATTTTAATTTCATTAAAAGTGCTACTTTAGCTCAAATTTTATTAAAATTAGTTATACGTTTTATTTTAATAAAACAAGAAATAATTTATTTTTAAAATTTTTTAATATAATAAATGTGATAATAATATTAGTTTTAAGATATATGTGGAATGAGGTAGGTGCATGCTTAAGCAAAGAGAAAAAAGTGCATTTTTTAAATCGAAATATAATTTGTGTATTTTATTCTATGGAAGGACAACTCTTTTCAATTTGTAATCTTTATAATCCATGAAGAAATTAATGCGAAGACAAAATAAAAAAAAAAAAAAAAAGACTTCATACTTGCAATTGCAGTAAATATGCACTTATTCTTTTAGGAAAAAATGCAATCCAGTCATCCAAATAAGCTGGGCCGCTGTTAATCCTGACATCTGCAGTTCTCTTATGCTATTAAAACAAAACTCGAGGGTGAGAAAGAGTTGACATGGCATAATATTATTTAAAATTTTTCTTGCAATGTTCTTAATTTTCTTACCTAGAGCGCATCTAAATCAAGTTGTACTGGAATTATTTTCATGCGTTAACATTTAAAAGCAGGCAGCTGCAATACTGAAATGAACCAAACCTAACGTTTCGAAACATTACAATTTAAAAAAAAATTATTTTCATAATGTTGTTTAAGAATAGAAACATAAAAATTTTTAAGATCAGTGTTAGGTCAGAGATGATAATACAGATTGGAAATAGCTGAGTTGTCGTATACACTTCATCTTTAAAAAAAAAAAAAAAAAAAAAAAAAAAACACTATTTCTTCACATTTAAAAAAAAAAAAAAAATGAAGTGCCGATGACAGATAGTACTAATGCCACAAAGAACTACTGATAGGGCGTAATTAAAAACCTATATTCTTTCTACATTATAATACATAAATGGATTTCTTTTTACTTAGTTTTTGTTTCTTATTGACTTATGAGTACTTGCTTTCTGTTTGGCCCAAAGGAGCGTTAGCTCTGAAGGGCTATTAGTCTCAAAACGGCATTTTGCGTAATACAGCGTATCACTTTTTAAATTGTTGCCATCAAATTATCGCCCTGTATTATATTTAAATAAATTAAATAATGAATAATCTGCATGAATGTGTGTAGGTTTCTCGCCATCTTTCTCACTTCACATGGTCCTTTTCCAGAATATCTTAACAGGTTCGGTCTTCATCACTCAAACCTATGTATCTGCGGACACATTGGCACTCTTGATCATTACCTCTTTAACTCCGAAATCACAAAGGATCTCCACCTCAAGCCATTTACTACAACATCAGCACAACTGTGGTTTAGACAAACACTAAAAAGCAACTTCGCAATGAACTTCAAAATATCATAAACCATTTATCCATCAACTGTGAAAATTTAAAAGCTCCATAAAAATGATTGAACAAGGAAATTCTGATCTAATTAACAACGTTGTTAAACTAGGACTTCCACATATATGGACTTCTACAAGATATGGACTTTTACATATGGACATTCTTTCACTCTCTTCAAGACATGGACTTCTACATATAATTATACGGACTTCCACATAGACTTTATTTTATTATATTATATTTTTATTTTATTACTTTATTAATTTTACTACATATAGACATTATACGTATGGATATTCTACATATGAACATTCTACAAGATATGGACTTCTACATATGGTCTTTAACCATAAATTTATATGTTGACGACTACATAGACTTTATATTTATATTTTATTATTTTATATTAAAAGTTATCTAAGTTGAAATTTATATTATGTATTCAACATTTCTAATTACTTATGTTTTGTACTTTAACCAATTGTAGCGTAATATGTACATTAAATTATTTTAATAAATGCCGCTGAACTGCAGGTGGTGGATAGTACCCATCAATAGAGCAGACAAACCGAAAGTCTAAATGATGGCGCAGTTGCTGTATTGCTGTATTGACGGTCTTCTGTCTCTCTTCTGTAGCTTTCGCGCATGCTGAAAAAATGACGATACCCAGATCCATCAAATTTCGAATAACGTAATCCTCCACCCGAACATGGGCACTAGGAAGCTCGAATTTTGAATTTCGAATTTGTTTTATTCTCTACTTCATATTTTGTAAAACTTTAATTTAAAGAATTTTTGATTAACAAAATCAACGATTTAAAGCAAGCAATGGAAACACTGTACAGAAAAAACAATTATCACCAGCTCACGAGACTGCCTATCGAAAATTCTAAAGATATACAACTCTTAAATATTTTATGGTATTGGTGTTAAATTGGATTTCAGGTGGTTTAAGCTCGAAGAACATGATATTTAATAAATAAAGGTAAAACCCGTTACAAAAACGTCCTTTTTGGCGTAATATAAAATCTGAAAAACCTTCAGATTTTTTTATTCATGTTTGATTTTAAATTTAGTTGAAATGAATCTTTTTCCCGTTAATTGTGCTTATTAGTATGGTTGTATCCATATTTAGTACATACCATTTGTACCTTAAATGTTCAGACTATGCTCATATTAGAGTAAATTTTATAAAATGTCGGCATTTGCTAGGCATTAACACAGTTGCGGCTTTTGTTATGGAGGAAGTACAAAACAAATAATGCAAGTTTTCACTATATATCTCTAGCCACCTGTAGTAGAACAAGTATGAAACCTGTAGCCGTTAGAACTAGAATATTTTACACATTGGATTTAAAGTATGTATTACAGGAGTTAAAGTACATGTTATAGTAGGAAAAGGTATTATAAAAAGGTAGCAAATGCGCTACTAAAGCACTTCTAAGAGTTTGGTATAGGAAATAATATTGAATCGTGTTGTGTAAGCAGCCTCATAAATATGTTAAGAGAATGTTAAGGTAAAGCAAAACTAATATTTATATAAAGTTACAACACCAAAGAGACAAAAATCTTTTATGCTAGCTAGACGCTATGTTTATATAATTCACAAATGTACATAAAAATGTATCAGTCACCTGCCTATTTGTGATTTATATGAAAAGGATTGTAGATAAAATATACAGGCATTTTTAATTTCTGTAATTTGTTTCGAAAGGGAATTTTTTATATTTGTACAGAACTGAAATTTTATTTCTGTTCACAGTTCGTCCAAAATAATCAGAAAAATTTTTTAAATCCATTTAGTAAATTATTAATTTTAATTGCTCACGGAAACATTAAAATGCTTCATTAAGCTGTATCAATGTTTAAGAAGCAAATGAAAATTAAGTTACGAATGTAGTTTCAAACTACAAGGAGGTGAGAAACTATACTATTTTATAAATTAATAAAAATTATGCAACTATTAGAAAGTATGTAACTCTTTTAAAAATACTATTTAAAGCGAATAAATACTTATTTAAGAACTAAAGTTACTTTTTCCCTATTAATCATTTTTAGTTTAATATTTTGTACCGAGCAATTGACTGATGCTGTTTCATGCGTAATATAACTATAATATATTGTTTCGTTTTTTTTTTCTTTCTTCACGTTACGTTTAAGGGGTTCGTGCGGAACGAGAACAGCACTTGATCAAGTATCAAAACACACTTTATGGGCCAGTATTATTCAAAACAGCTCCAATAACACGTTTACAGACGTCGAAGGCCTACTATAAACACGCTGACACAATCAGTGACACAGCCTTAACACTATCAAGCTATAACGGTGAAGATAGCTTCCCGGCGAAGCATCATAGTACAGCTCCCGACTCTCTTCGGTCGTTCTCAGAACTCTACGTACTCTCAAGACCCTTCACGCTACAACTCGCGATGCACTAGAGTACAGCTCCCGACTCCTCGGTTGAGTAATCTTGGAGCTCAACGCACTCTAAGATCAAACTTGACGATGCACTAACTCGCGATATACTAAGAGACTCTTTCGAAGCACTCGACGACTAACTCGGCATTAGGCACTTATTGTCTAACTATCAACTGGATGGACTCCGCACAGACTAATTATCTCTTCTCTGCGTAACCAGCAGATTTTATATAGCTTTTGGCTTGAGTTCGAGAACATTCTGGGCTAAATCAGTAAGAATTCGTTCCAGAAGGTTCTTCATCCACCTATGGCACATCGCCAATTTTGCCACCAAACGTCTCCAAATGGGCGATTTCTCGCCAAATGTGGCAACCCTTTCTTCCCTTTCCATTTTCTGGCAATCCTAAAACTGATTTGCGGGGAACCTATCTTACCGCAGCTGTACAATTAGTAACAACATATTATGTTACATGTAAATTTCTAGCAACAATCCAACATACGCTTTTTCCAAATTCAATTAAAATAATAATGATTTTATGATTAAAAGGGCATAGGAGATGAGTTTTTCAACTAATTTAAAAACTTCCAAGCATCAAAATTATATTTAAGTAAGGAAATGATTCTAATGATAGTTTTGCTTATTTAAAACTGACGTAAACATTCATTTTAGTTTTGTTTACGTCAATAATTATGTGAGAAATAATATATGACTATTGTAAAAATATTAGTTTTCATACCTTATGATTGTAGTGGAATTATAAATTTAGTAAATTAGTTTTGTGAAAAAAATCACCGAATGAATAACTTTTGTAAATTCGATAATGCATTTCACATTTTTTTTTACTAAAACTTCTTAAACAGTGAAATGTTCGAGATATTTTTATCTACACACGCCGTACAGTTTTCTCAAGAGTGATACAACTTCAGTCTGATACTTCTAGCGAGGAAACATGCTATCGTTATTAGCTCATTTCAACTGTGCTAAAGATTTATTTTAAAGTAAGATTAAAATAAGAAACATAAGAGGTATCTCTCTTAGGTTAGTCATTTCAATAAACAAAGAACTAAGCAGAGTGGTACACTTTAAGAACTTTTATTTCTTATTCAGTTATTTATCTGATTCTCAAAGAGAATCGTTCTACAGTGGATTCCATGTCATTATGACATACTTTTTACTGAGGCGGCGGATGGGCTGCACCAAAATACGAGTAACACAGTGTATTACCAATAAAACATCATTTAAATCAGCTTCTAAGATCATAGACCAACAAGATTAAAAATTCTTTTATCTGGGAGTTTCAAAATCATCTTAAAAACAAAGCCTGGACCCAAGTGTTTTGATGGTTTACCAGATTACCCTCGAGACGTTACAGCAGCTGCATTTCGATTGGAAATCGGACATAATTTCTTGACTCTTCACTTGAACGGGATTGAAATTTTCTACAGCCCAGAGCATCCTCTCTGCAATTTCGCCTTCAAGGATGTGATTGCCTTCTTCTTTCTCATGCTTGAACTAAGTTCTCTGTTCAGACGCTATTGGGAATTTGAGATTGCATAAGACTCACCTCAAAGTACTTTAATCTTTTGTTTTAATTACTTATATTCGGATTTTGCCTCTGAATTTTATCTGTTTCTTTTTCTCCTATATTTTATCGCCTATGGACAAGTGCCCAACGGCTTTTTATTCAACAGAAATTAAAAATAACTTTTTATTGGCAAAGCATATTTGCTTTGAAAACAAGAACACTGTCATAAGAGATGAGGACGAGACACTTAATTTAACGATGACGCACTTCATAAAATTGTTTGGCGTGTGTTGTCTTATAACAGAGAAAAATCCAATTTTTGTAAACATAATCTCATTGGATTTACTTTTCAAATGAATTTCTTGAACTCTGTAATAAATTAAATTATAATTTTTATTACTCAGCCTAAACGTATGCAAATAGATAGGTGTGCTGTTGCTTTTCTTCAATAGAAAACTCAAAGGTTTTTGCGCTTTTCAAAATTAATAGTATAAAATAATGCTAGAAATTATTATTCCTTAGGGACAGCTTTACCTATTTCTTATTCCTGATAACTAAATATATCATTCTCCTTTATAATCAACAAATCGAATTTTTTTTCAATTCCTTCACATATTATACAAAAATTAGCTAACTAAACTAATTTACGTTACCTGTTTTGTAATTGTATTTAGTTTAAAAATGTAAGATTTCAAAACTGAAACGTTTTCTCAAATTTAATGGTACATTTCACACAGGTGCTAGTCAATTCAGAATTTATCCAACGCGAATCCCGAATAATTATAAATAATGCTCACACCACTGACCCGGGCCCACCAGCGGCCGAGCGGTAACGTCACTGAACACTGGTAGTTCGGTCCGAGGTTCGAATCCCGCGAACGGCCTGGCTGCATGGGTGTTTTCGTGTTTTCGTGGTTTTCCCCTATGTGTAAAGTGTATACGAGCCAGTTTCCCTTAGAAAGGGCTCCACGAAGGCATCCCTCCCCTTAGGCAGATAGCCCTCGAGGCTTTGCCATAATCACACCCCTGACCCAATGACGGGGATCTTTGAACACTGGCAGTTCGACCTAGGTACGTATTACGGCAAAGCAATTGGCACCGTGTTTTGGTCATATATAATAAAAAGATGACTCAGTTTCCTTTAAAAGCCTTCACGATGGCATTCCTTCTCAGGTAGGCTACTTTCTCATGCCTTTGTCATGTTCAGCTCAATAAACAGATAACATTATAAAACAAACATATTTAAGTATGAAATAGGAGGATGTAACTTCTTAATTCCGGCTGAGATAATTGTTCTTGAGACTTTTTAATTTGCTGGCACTTACAGTTGTTTTCCGCTTAAACAACTAAGCGGAAAACAACTGTAAGTGCCAGCAAACGATCCTTGTCAGTTTACATTCTTACATTTCAGAGAATTACTCCTTGTAGGTTTCTTATGTCCCCATTCTTTCTTCTGTTATTAATATTCTTTTAGCACTAAAGACTGAATAGGCTTAAGTAAGGCAACTGTTTATTTATATGATTACTGCAAAGCCTCGAGTGCTATCTTCCTAAGGGCAGGAATGCCTTCGGGGGAAACTTTCTAAGGGAGACTGGCTCGTATAGACGTTACACATAGGGAAAACCACGAAAACGACCATGCAGCTGTTCCGCTCGTGGGATTCGTACCTTGGACCGAATTGCCAGTGTTCAGTGACTTTACCGTTCGGCCGCTGGTGGCCAAGTGAGGTAACTATAGTATCGTAAAGTGTGCATACTAAATAAACAAAAAGTCGCTTATCTTTTACCACAATGTTGATACCAGCGCTTATATTACAGCAACGAAATAATTTAAGACTTAATAACCCCAATTTATCACGAACACTTTCTGAGAATTTCGTTTACATCTTAAATGAAAATTGAATACCTGAGCCTTTCTGAAGCGACGGCTCCCTAAAGTTGTTTGCTGTTTAATAATAGCTCAGGAAAAGCTGACTTTCCACATTTTTTCTGCATTGTCATCAACATCTCTACAGATTTTCCAGGCATTTCAAGATTTCTTTTGTTTCAGGAATAAATCGTTTAATATACCCATTTGTGCTTTTTTTTCCAAGCTCACAGCTTCAGCGAATTCAATTAAGCCAGAAGGAAGACGTCTGCAAACCCTGCAATAGTGAAAGCTAATATAATTTCAAGCACTTAATGACTGAACATTAGGGCAAATACAAAGGTGATCTCCTAAACATCTATACAAAGCTTCTTACGTCTAGATATTAACATGCTGGTTACAAGGAGTTTTGCTAGAAATGATGTAGTCAGTCATCACGATATATTGGCTAACTACTTGCAAAATAGGAGCAGAAATTAGCCAGAAGAATACATTTCTAATTTTATTTTTAATTTCATTTCATTACATATAATTCAAATATAAATCAACTTCTTTCAAAAAATCTACTACAATGTGGATAGAACTGCTGAACAGTGGTAATTCGATCCAGGCTCCTATCGCATTAACCAGTTGCATAGGCCATGAAGCCATTGGCCGGCCATTACACATAGGGAATACCAAAAACTTGGGGCTTTCACCGTTTTGCTTATGCGAAACGTTATACGAGATATTTTTTTTCAGTATATCTTTCATCTACTAGATGGCTGCCTTAATCTACGTAAATTCTTTCATAATGTGAGCTGCGCATCTAGGGGATTGGTAGACAGACAAAACACATCTAGGTGACTAAATTATTTCATTTGGAGCTACATTAAGATGTTATTTACAGATGGAGAAAAGACGTGATGAGAGTTTTTGCATCTTCGCTTTCTCATTCTTACTCCTTGGTCGAAGAGCGTGCACTCCTTATTCCCCATCAAACTTCTGTCTACGATGCTGTCAGTCGTAGTGAGTAGTCGCACTCCTGATACTCACATTAATATATATTCTTTTATAGAAATGTAAGCAGAGTTTTTTGCCATAACTTTTAATTCTTTTCCGTTATACTATACGAAAATTATAAATATTTTTTAAACGCATGAAATTTGTTTCTGATGTAAATTATTTCAATAAAGAAAGCTCTCAAATATATATCGAGTTGACATATATATATTCTCAATACTCTGCTTGGTGAATGTTGTCGTATAATGGAAAAGATCTTAACTACTGAACAAATTGAGAATAATGCTTTGTAATTCTTGACACTTACTGATTATCGCAATCACTTTAATAGAAGTCACCAAACTCTGGCAACCACGCCCATAAAAGTTCTTTAGGTAACCATATCCAGTGTAAGTTGCTATTCGAAAATTTAACGAATTACCTTTTCCTTCTGTAAAAAATCGTCAAACTGCGTCAGGGTGATTGAGCTAATACCTAAGTACTTAATTCTTTTAAAAAAGAATTATAAATTTAAGTTTACATTTCAAGAAAATAATTTTAAATTTAAGTTTACATTTCAAGATTTATAAAAGAACACGATTATCTGCCAACATGCTCCAGTTAATTTCAATTATTCTTTATGTCTATAAATTTTATTTCCTACTTCAATGAAAGTTCAATTTAAAACTGATATAAAGGGATGAATTTGTTTATTTGAGAACGGAAAAACGCATTAGCGCAAGCGTTTCAAGAAACAGCAGCCATGACTGATAAAGCAGAGTGCGATGCTATGGAAACCAACATTTTTCCTTCTTCACACGCTACTGAATGATTTATTAGTATTATAGATTTAGTTGCAATGATATTTATTACAGACAACGAAATTATGAGAAATGCAAAACATACCGTTATGGGAATGAGACCATGGAAATCTTTTCAATAACTATGCTAGATGAACAGAGAACAAAATCACAATTCATTGACATTAATAAAAACTCAAAATAAAATAAACAGTTATAAGTAACACAAAGAAAAACGACATAGATGAAGAAGTTCTCCTACGCAAGCGAAGGATGTAATAGATCGCCGACAATCACTCTCAAAATAAACTCTAAAACAGTAATCGCTGAACAAGAGCTGAATATGACCCCATAATTCTAAACCGAATATTCAGCTAATTCTGAACTCATTTTCACGGTTCAAACGGGGACATTTATGGAAGGTTGCCAGATCTGCTGGGAGTTTCAGAAAAATCTCTACAAGGGTTTCAAAAATATATTTTCTAGGAATTCCCAGAAAGTCCGCAAACTGGCGAAAAATTGCTAAATGTCGCAAAGACTCGACAGAAGAGTTATTTTATGCTCATATCTTGAATTTTTAGTGATCTCTTTTCATATCTTAAAAGTTGATCAATTCAAAGTTACAAGATCTACAACTTTAAGCAAGAAATAAGCAACTATAAATAAAATTCCTGACCACTAATACAATTAGAAAAATGCAAAATAAAATTATTACATAAAATACAACTGATAAATAAATAAACATATTATTATAACAATACACAAAATCCAAAGTACAATCAAAATAGGCTCAAATATTCAGAAAGACGTGGCAATGAAATAAATAAAATAACCTTTTGACAGACGTTTGAAGATTTTTCAAAGCAGTTGACCCACAAAACAATGTTTCCTGTTTCATAATGATTCCATCAATGGCCGAGTAGTTGAATACTAGAAGTTTGACCCGAGTTCGATTCCAGGTAAACATGCTAGCTGCATGGTCAGTTTTCAAGCTTTCCCCATCTGCAGCTGGAATGCGAGTCCGTTACCCTTAGGAGACTTTATATGGCTCCGAAGGCATCATCCCTTTAGACAGAAAGCTTTCATTTGGTTTGCTGGGTTCAAATAACCTAATCTAACCTGCTCCATGTATATCGAATAAATAAAACACAGTTTGTAGCAGCGACACAAAATAACATCTTTGAAGTTTTAAATGCAAATTTTTTTATACATCCGAATCGCAAGTGTTATGCCAGTTGCCACATGATGATGCTATGTAACATTTCCTTAAATACATTTTTTTCTTTGCGAAATCTCAGTAGATGTTATAATGCAGACACAAAATTTGATAAAAATGAGAAATTAATTGCAAAATGCAGGTTTTCTGTATGGAAATAATTTTTCGCAGTAACACCTTTTCAGAGAAAATTTTAAGTGCGTCTTAATCGAATAAATAATAAAATAAAAACATTTGCTGAAGGTTGAAATTGGATTAACACTTTCTGAAAAGTATTTTGAATGTTTTAAAACGAAATCTTCAAGAAATTCTGCGAAAGGAAAGCTCTGTAAATTAATATCTAATGAGAAAAAGATGTATCCTGAAAAATCCTATTTACTTGTTTCTTAAAAGATATCTTTCGCATGTCATGTATGTTAGTGAATTCTTTTAAGATTTTATTTCGGGAAAGACATAAATGAAAAAATTTCATAAATACTTGTTTTTTTATTATTTATCTATAAAAAGAAATCTATTTAGTAATTTGTCGTATATTTTAACGAATACTGAATAAATTGTTTACTAATTTATTATTATTAATAATAATAAAACCCTTATCTTTTACTTGAGAGTAATGATTGTATTTTTCAGAACGTTCTACTTTCTCGAGAATCCTTAACTTCTGAATTAATAATCAATTTATTTGTCGAGATTCCATAGTCTCCTTTAGGAAGGTTATGGAATCTCAAGATTATTTAACTAATAAATATTTAAATAAGAATAAAAAGTAAGAATAAAAGTATTTAGTTAAGAAAGTCTTATTTTAATAATGAAAAAACGAGAATATAAATGTCATGCCAAATGAAGGCAGAAATGATTGGTATGTTTACATTTAAGACACAATAACACACCGAATAAATACTAATTCAGAAGTCAAACAACAAAAATCAGCGTTAATTTACAAAATTTTCACAGGACTAGTTTCGATGGTTTTACCGAACCATCATCTTCAGCTGCAAAACCGCAAATTAACAAGATAGGAAATAATGTTTAGATAAGATAAGAAAGCCTGGACAAGAATAAGCAAGTGGCGCCATCTGTTGGCGAAACCAGAACTAAAACATAATTTCTCTAAAAGCCGAAGGCAAATTTGGATTGGAATTAGGATCGTTAACTAGAACAGAAAGATTTTTATGAATGTGAAATGCCTCTAGAAAATCCAGTTCTCCAATGGAAGATGTTTTTTGAATAATTTTGGCAGCAGAAAAATTGAAAGTTTGATTTTCGGACCAACAATGTTGAGCAACAGAAAACTTCTGTGTTTCCTTTTTTCTAACATATGCCTCATGTTCTTTGACGCGAAATTTTAAGGCTCTCTTAGTTTGGCCAATGTAAATTAAACCGCACTGGCAAGGAATCCTATAAATACCCCAGGAATTCATATCCGGAATGGGGTCCTTGAGTATAGAAATTGGAATTTTATTGATGGGAGAGTAAACAACCCGAAAGTTAAATTTCTGCAAAATATGTGCAACTTTATAGCTAATTGATGGAAAGAAGGGAATGACAACAGAATTTTTATAATCTCCTAAAATAAGAGTGTGGCTTTTAGTGTGTTGAGATGAGAATTTTTTAACTGCTTGATTAATAATGTTGGGTGAAAAGCCCCTGTCAATAGCTATTGCTTTTAAATAATTTAGTTCTTCATCAAGGGCTAGTTTGGAGGAGCAAACTTGAAGAGCACGGAAAACATAGGAATAAAATGAAGCTAACTTTTGTTTAGTCGGATGACATGATTTAAAGTGTGGTGGAAGGCAAACCGATGAAGGTTTACGGTAAACCGTAGTACTGAAGTTGGATGTGTTACGTGTGACCAGAATGTCGAGAAACGGAAGAGAATTGCAAGTCTCAAGTTCAAAAGTGAACTGAATAGCAGGATCAATAGAATTCATTGTTGAAAGAACTCTATTTAAATCATCTTTATTACCTTCAAACAGGGTAAAAGTATCGTCTACGTAGCGGAACCATGCCGGGAAGTTTAAAGTTTCAAACAATTTTGATTCAATATAATGCATGTAGATATCAGCCAGGATGGGACTGAGGGGGCTTCCCATGGCTAATCCCTCAGTTTGCTTGTAATATTTATTTTGGAAAACAAAATGTGTTTGTTTCAAACAGAGTTGAGTGAGAGAAATTAGCTCATCAATTTCGATGCAAGAGAAATGAAATTCGCGAAGTCTGGTTTCTAGACATCTTAATGCACCCTCCACTGGGACATTGGTGAATAATGATTTTACATCAAAAGAAACCATGAGTAAATTACGAGGAGAAATGTTTTTAACCTTTTTTACAAACTCTATTGAATTTGATAAAAAATTCAATAGAGTTTGTAAAAAAGGTTAAAAACATTTCTCCTCGTAATTTACTCATGGTTTCTTTTGAAATGTTTTTAACCTTTTTTACAAACTCTATTGAATTTGATAAAAAATTCAATAGAGTTTGTAAAAAAGGTTAAAAACATTTCTCCTCGTAATTTACTCATGGTTTCTTTTGAAATCTTCGCAAATCATTTCAAGCAACTTAAAACATTCGCTTATCCCATCTGTTGCGAATTTTGCCAGATTATATGCTCTTCCCAAAATTCATAAAAGTGGTATTCCTTTCCGCCCTATTGTATCAAATTTAGGTACTGCCTCGTATCCATTAGCTAAATATTTAGTTTCTAGATTTTCCACTCTATTAGACAATAACATTTACACCATAAAAAATTCAATAGAGTTTGTAAAAAAGGTTAAAAACATTTCTCCTCGTAATTTACTCATGGTTTCTTTTGATGTAAAATCATTATTCACCAATGTCCCAATGGAGGGTGCATTAAGATGTCTAGAAACCAGACTTCGCGAATTTCATTTCTCTTGCATCGAAATTGATGAGCTAATTTCTCTCACTCAACTCTGTTTGAAACAAACACATTTTGTTTTCCAAAATAAATATTACAAGCAAACTGAGGGATTAGCCATGGGAAGCTCCCTCAGTCCCATCCTGGCTGATATCTACATGCATTATTATGAATCAAAATTGTTTGAAACTTTAAACTTCCCGGCATGGTTCCGCTACGTAGACGATACTTTTACCCTGTTTGAAGGTAATAAAGATGATTTAAATAGAGTTCTTTCAACAATGAATTCTATTGATCCTGCTATTCAGTTCACTTTTGAACTTGAGACTTGCAATTCTCTTCCGTTTCTCGACATTCTGGTCACACGTAACGCATCCAACTTCAGTACTACGGTTTACCGTAAACCTTCATCGGTTTGCCTTCCACCACACTTTAAATCATGTCATCCGACTAAACAAAAGTTAGCTTCATTTTATTCCTATGTTTTCCGTGCTCTTCAAGTTTGCTCCTCCAAACTAGCCCTTGATGAAGAACTAAATTATTTAAAAGCAATAGCTATTGACAGGGGCTTTTCACCCAACATTATTAATCAAGCAGTTAAAAAATTCTCATCTCAACACACTAAAAGCCACACTCTTATTTTAGGAGATTATAAAAATTCTGTTGTCATTCCCTTCTTTCCATCAATTAGCTATAAAGTTGCACATATTTTGCAGAAATTTAACTTTCGGGTTGTTTACTCTCCCATCAATAAAATTCCAATTTCTATACTCAAGGACCCCATTCCGGATATGAATTCCTGGGGTATTTATAGGATTCCTTGCCAGTGCGGTTTAATTTACATTGGCCAAACTAAGAGAGCCTTAAAATTTCGCGTCAAAGAACATGAGGCATATGTTAGAAAAAAGGAAACACAGAAGTTTTCTGTTGCTCAACATTGTTGGTCCGAAAATCAAACTTTCAATTTTTCTGCTGCCAAAATTATTCAAAAAACATCTTCCATTGGAGAACTGGATTTTCTAGAGGCATTTCACATTCATAAAAATCTTTCTGTTCTAGTTAACGATCCTAATTCCAATCCAAATTTGCCTTCGGCTTTTAGAGAAATTATGTTTTAGTTCTGGTTTCGCCAACAGATGGCGCCACTTGCTTATTCTTGTCCAGGCTTTCTTATCTTATCTAAACATTATTTCCTATCTTGTTAATTTGCGGTTTTGCAGCTGAAGATGATGGTTCGGTAAAACCATCGAAACTAGTCCTGTGAAAATTTTGTAAATTAACGCTGATTTTTGTTGTTTGACTTCTGAATTAATGTTTACATTTGTTTACATAGTTAACTTTTTAATTATGCTATCAAAATATCAGTAATAGATTAAAATCACTGAGATTTTTTATTAGCTTTTCAAAAATGTGTGCAAATAGTTTGCTGATTTATCTACTGAAGGGGAGGTCTGTGTCTGTACACTAATTTTTTATCTGCAAAGCTTTCCTTATTTTTTTTTACCTGAATACTGTTTCCTACCTCAAAATCAGAGCTTTGTGAATAAATTGAAAAAACGCTAGTAGGAACAGTTATTATTTGAAAATGTTTGTGAACTTTCACCTCAAAATCTCCTGTTCTTCAGAATTTTCTGTAAAAGCAGGTATTAAAAATCAGATTCGATCTGTAATAAATCTGTAGTACACGTTTAATAAAATTTCTACTTTTTGAACACAACTACTAATGACGTTTGATGTTGTTCCATTCCATTGATTCGGCTCAAAATTCATCGCATCAAAAAACATTGAGCATAAATATAATAATCTGAGGTTTCATATTGGAACTTTTTAATGTTTTTCTGATATTTTATATTAAATAACAGTATCCTTCTCATATTAAAGTGATAAAGTTTGCATACATCGTTTAATGTAGGGGGAGGAGGAATATTCAGATTTAGAAAATGATAGCTTATCTTATACGTAGAGTTTAATTTTTTGTAATGTTGTTTCTAAGAAGTTTCCTCTGGATAAATCTATGAAATTTAGAAAGCAAAAATAAATAAGGCCTTCTTGTTAAGATTTACCTTGTGAAGCATGAGCTTGCTGTCGATTGAATCTCCAACATAAAAATTTCTATAGGAAAGCATCCTTTTTCTTAAGCCTATAGCTATAATCAAATCATTTAATGCAAGCCGAGCATAATTGAATGCTGAGATATTTTAAAGCGGATTAGATATATTTGAATAGAACAAATCATCCGAGAGCTATCTGTCCATGGGGCGATGACTTCGGGGAAGACGTTTTAAGGGAAACTGGCAGTGGCCGAGTGATTAAGACCGTTGAATAATGTTGAAGTTCTATGCAGATTCGTTGTCGGGGCTGGATGTATAGTTGGTTTTCCCCATGTGCAACTTGAATATGGCCCGGTTTTTCTTAGAAAGGTCCTCCGAAAAGGCATCCTTTCTTGTAGGCAAATACCTCTCGTTCTGTTTGTCATTAAAAAAAATGCATTCATGTTACAAAATGGGAAATCCTTTAAAATCTTCCACGTAATCAGCCCGTCTGGCTGAGTTCGAACCCTAGTCAAACTATCAGTATTCAGGAGTCTTAACCATAGGGCCATTGTTGAGGATATTTCCTTAAGCAAGATACACTTGAGAATTTATGCTCGTTCTCAGTGTGTTAGTTAACAGGTTGCCGATCGTCGGAGTTGTGTCTTATTGTGCCTGCTGCCTCGTCTATCTTGCAATGCAACAGTCATAAATTTAAGTTTCCGTGTAACATGCAAACAGCTTCAAATAAAGAAACAATGGTTATTTTATGATTCAAATAATTTGTATAAATTGCAAAAGAGGAAAAGTATTTTTTCTTAAATATGGCCAAATATAAGTTAATTCTTTTTATTTATTGAAAAGCATTCAAGCTTCAGCTCCACTTCCAAGTTTCCAGATCTTTCTTCATAAAGTTTTATGTTTTTGTGTAAGGTATACGATTTACATGCACGGATACTTTTCTTATTTACTCTTATGTGCACAATTTGCTTTTGCCAAAAATTTAATAAAATTATTACACACTTTCCATTTTATTTCAGATCAAACACTCTTATTTGTATGTTTATTTAATCATTTATAGCAAAGGCAGACTAGGGCTGTCTGCTTAAGGGAAAGGAGGCTTTCGTGGAAAACTTCGTGAGGAAAACTGATTCGTATTCTTATTTCTCATGGAAAAAAGTCACGAAAATGCTCATCTGCTAGCCCGTTTGTCGGACTTTTTACTTTCGAGGGGCTTTACTTATTACTTAATAGCTTTGTAAACAAAAATAGCTAGCTCTATCAAATGTTTAGAGATTTAATAAATGCCTAAGCCATCTATTTTTACAAGCTTAGCTTATATATTTGTGTGCATATACGTGACGAGACTTTAGGGTGATAAAATTGATGATGATTTCGATGATGAAGCTCTTGCATAAAGAGGAAGATGCAATCACATCGGTTGATATACTGTAGCAGAATTAAACTACAGCAGAATTGAAAGTTATCGTTTTATTATTTCTTAATAGAGGAATAATTACTATAAATTCAATCCTAAAAGGCCAGAATATTTTGCGTCATTAAGTCATATAATAGGTAAAAGATGCAAAAAAAAAATTACAAATTAGTTTGCTGAAAAAACATTTTAGTAATTTTTAGCAAATGCAGAAAATGCATTTAGCACATGAACTCAAATGAAACGTTAGATTACAAACTGACATTCCCATAGTTGCATAGTTTTGCCATCTCTATTTACACTTTCTCAGGAAAGGAGAAAGAATTACTGGAATATTCTGGTAAAATAAAATTCTACATGGTTTTAGGCTCAGAATACTCTTTTCCCAAATCTAACTGGATGCTAAGTTTGAAAAGAAGATGCCAAATTCAATAATAGAATTATTCAACAAATATTCAATAATAGAATTATTCAACAAATATTCAATAATAGAAAATCAACAGAAACTAATATATAATAAAATAAAAACAAATGAAATAAATAGAAACATTTGCTTAAATTTACTCTGCAAATTCCAAAACTCTTATTTCAATAATCTACAACTTGTGAAATACTATAACACCATGCATGCTTTTTTAGAAACTGGAAACAACTAGATGTACAATTAAATACACATTTTTAAAAACCACTTCCCAGTTCCGGATTCTCCCTTCAAATTTCACACTCGTTATACATCCGTAAAAAAGTTAATCGTTATTAACAACCAGCTTCGAGGAAATTGTTATCAGTATCCATCAAACGCCATTTCGAGGAACCCGCGTTCGCATTAATCGGAAAAATAATAAAGTTGGCTGGAATTCCACTGAAAACAGTTTAGGTGTAGGTTATTAATGATACTTTGCTGCTAGGTTTAAGGAATTAAAACTAATTTACGCGGAAACAGATTTCTACCGAATTTCGAATTTATTACGGCTGTAAAACCGCAACCATGATGTCATTGTTCACAATACGCAGTTTAAAAATTGCCATGATTCTGCTACCTATGTGGAAGCAAATATGATAATTCTGTTATTATGCTAAATGAGTTTGAATGATTTTTTTTTATCTTACGAGTTTAAAAAATAATAAAAATTCAAAACATATTCCCAGCAAGCATGTTAAGTGCTTTAAAGGGCATTTGTAATATCAATCTGGATAATAATCAGAACATTTTTGTTACGAAAGGGTTTCCGAAGCTGTGAATCGGTTGTGAATCAGTCTTCATGCATTTGAATCACTTTTAAATTACGAACTAAAATAATGCTGCATTTCCAGTTTCATCAATAATTAATAACAAAAAGAGGATAAAAAATGCTGCATTTCCAGTTTCATCAATAATTAATAACAAAAAGGGGATCTCCTACTTTGTAACGAAAATTTGGACCAAATAATTTTCTGTTGATAGATATATGCTCTGTTGATAGATATATGCACCATGCTGCCTATTGGACACCATTAAATTAAATACTTTTTTTTATTTCTTATAAAAGTGCTCTTATTTTTAAAGTAAGTATGTCAATAAAAAGTTTTTAAAGTGGCGTCATTCATTTCGTTCTTTATTTAATGAAAGTACTGACTTATGAGTTACATTTTTCATATTTAAAAATATTTTCTACAGTATAAATAAACTGTTGATGAAAAACGTTTTCTCTGAAGTATCAGGATGATGCAAAAATCATTAAAAAGAAAGGTTTTGGCGGATATTGCCTCACAGCGGGAAAGATCCAAAAAGTGTAAAAGAATTAAAAAATTAAAAATGTTGTTACATATGGCTTTATTGAAAAGATCAATCTAAACATATAAAACAGCTCAAGTATCACACAAGAACAATGATAAACTTTACTCTGAGTCGCCTTAGCCATAGTTGTTATTCGTTTAGCACCACCCAGAAGGCACGTGTGAATTAAGGATATCACGGACGTCATTTTACAACGCCATTTTACTTCTGATATTAATTTAAGTCAATTAAATCTGGATAATCTTTTTGTCTCGATAAGGCATTTCTTTACCCTTTCCCTCTTAATTATTCTCATTCCGCATATCTCATAGGGCTTCACGTAAGCTTACCATAAGGCTTCTTTCTTGTTGGAATTATCTAAGGCAACTGTAAAAGGCTTTCAGACATAATTCATATATATAAAATAAAAATAAGATAAAAATATTTAAGTAAAATTCTAAATTTAATTTGCAATAATCCCTTAATTTTATATTCTACAGTAAATATTTCCCCTTTACATTCTTTACATAGCGCTGGTGAGGCAGATAATTTGCAAACTGAAACTCAAACAATATGTATTGAAAATTTTAACAGCCAATAAGGAAATTGCAGACCATATCTTTCTTTCCTTTTGAACTGAGCTTCATCTTGGACTGTGATATATTTCGCTTACTGTTTCTCTTGCAAGTTTGCATGATGCTTCGTCTGTCTTCAAAACTATATTTCAAAGTTTAAACGTTTTTCAAGAACAGGCGCGTCTATTGCGCAAAGTTATTTGTGGCTGAAAATGTTAAAAATAAAAATGAATAATTAATTCAGCCACGGTTTCAAGTTTCTTCTATTATGCCTCAAATTCATCTTCATTTCCAAATAATCACGTTTATTATACCTTAGGGGGGCATCGTGGTACTCATTCAAATCTATCATTAATAAGAAATTTAAAAATAAAACTGAAATATTCTTTTATAAAAATTACTTCTACTGTAGGTAACGCATAATCTGAACTATCTTATATACAATTCAAATCGAACAAACTTAATTTTGATAAATTTTTGTAAAATCAAGATTTTTAATAATATGAAAAAACGAAAGGAGTTATTATTTTTCCAGCCCACAGCTATAGTCTGTTACTTTAAAACAGGTCCTTCAGGATCGTAGCGACTTTTCCCTCATTTATGATAGTAACGTGCATGGTCATCTCCGCAAAGAAGGAATTAGGCGATTTTAGCAAGTTAGAGAATTCGGCTTTTGTTCGCAGTAGTTATTAGGATTTGGATTCCACAGGTGGATATTTGAAAAAAATATTATTTTATAAAGGAGGGGAAACATTCACCTTTTCCGAAATTTAAAACTGCCAAACAGTCTCATTTGAAAGCAATAATGTTTCACACTATGAGTTTGTCATTTATTCTTACAAGTAATTAATTATAAATTTGATTGTTTTCAGACAATTATATTAACATAAGTCATAACTGAAAAGGAAGAATGACATTAGTTTTCTCATTTAGCAAATTTACTCTTCCAACTTTACTTCAGAAACTTACTCAAGTAGGAGATAGTAATAAATCCTGAACTCGATTTCCTAAAATTAACCGTTACCATAGCACCCTGCTAAGACGAAAGAAGAAAATATATGTTAAACTGAAAAGTAATTAACCTTCCAGCTTTTTCTTCACCTTAATTATTCTGTTTAGATTATTAGATTTGCATTATAATTGGACCGTTTAAGATTATAAAGGAGTAAAATAGTACTTTTTTCTTTAATAACACCTGTTTAAAATAAAGAAAAGCATGTGAATACTCTGTAACATGTTGGGGGGGGCGGAACTAAATATAAATACAGAAAAATTTAAACTAACCATCGACTATTCGTATAATTTGTTTTCTCTCTGTACGTGTTAATATAAAACAAGAGAATAAATATTATGTTTAGCTTATCTTAAATTTAGGTATTTTGTTAACGGGGTTCGACAAACAGTATCAATGTTTGGTGTTAAACCAAACATTGATACTGATGAGAAATTTAACTAGATGTTCTAACTCCATCTATGCATTAAGCTTCATGAAAAGAATAACCAATGAATATAATTCATTTAATGTTTAATGCGTGCAATGCCAAGGCTGGGTAAGATACCGACTTTGTTCAATTCTCTGATATTTTCGCATTAAAAAAATCAGAGCATCACTAAAATTGGCACAGCACACAGTTTGCATTGCGCATATTAAACATTATTATTCCACAGTTGTTCATGACGCGATATAAATAGACTACCACATTTGTTGATTTGGTGCACATCTAACGACTGGTGCCTCGGTAACGTAAAAATACCTTATTTTATTTTAATTCAAGTTATGCAGTTAAAAAAAGATCATGCTTTTATTCCTAGAGAATAAAACATAAAGCATATTTCTTTCGAAAGAGAAAATAGAAATATGGGTCCTTACGTATTATCAGATTGACTGTTGGCGGAAATTTCAGCAACGGTAGCCAATCGCCATTCATTACTGTGAGATTCTAAAGTAAGTGATTACCCATACTTGGTGCTAAATCGTACTACTTGGCCGGTCGATGAAATAATACCTAAGTATCAAAGTACACTATCTGACCAAAAGTATGAGGACACACTCCCTAAAGAAATGGATCTGACAGGTGATATAATTTGATGCGTAACCGAAAATTATAAAATGTTGGTTGTGGTTCTTAGGTCATATTTATGCGTTCGTGAGATAATAAGTCAAAACAGTTTAATGACTTTAATCCTGGCAGTATAGTGGGATGCCACCTTTATGGGAATCAGTTTATGAAATTTCGGACATTCTACAGAAGCCAAAATCCACTGTGAGTGAAGTAATTGGAATGTGGCAGAGCGAAAACAATTAGTGAACGCAGCCTCAGAACTTAAAAAAGGGTAGTGAAACAAAATCGCAAGTCCTCGTTGGTTGAAATCGCTCAAGAATTCCAAAGTACATCAGGCGTTACTGCTAGCAGCAGGACTGTTCTCCTAAAGTAAAAAAAAAACCTGGGATTCCATGATCATTTAGCCGCTCATGAGAACCCCAGAATGCGAAGCGCTGATTGCCAATGGTGTAAAGCTCATCGTCATTGGACTGTTTACACGTGGAAAAATTTTCTTTAGAGTGATGAATCTCGCTTTAAAATCTGGCAGTCTGATGGACGAGTCTGAGCTTGGCTTCCTAAGTGAGCTTCCTAAGTGGCCGAATATAAATTTTTGCCTCCTCACTATGGTGCTGCGCACCATCAAACTTTATATTCGGCCAAATGGGCCGAATGCCCCATTTGACTAAATATAAAGTTTGGTGGTGTGCAGCACCATAGTGAGGAGGTGTTTTTCATGGTTTGACTTGGTTCCTTAGTTCCTGTGGCTAGAAACATGAACTCTGAGATGTATGTGGACATTTTGAGGGAATGCTGCTCTCCCAACTCTATAGCAATATTTTGGGAAAACTATATCTTTTTTCCAACAGGATAACTGCTCCATTCACACATCGAGACTTGCGCAGCCATGTTTTTATAAAATGGGTGTTCAAAAACTATACTGGCCTTCTCAGAACCCCGATTTAAAACTCATAGAACACCTTTGGGACGAATTAGAACGCAGATTACGTAGCCAGCCAAATCGACCGTCCTCACTGTCAGTACTCACTTCAGATGAACGCCTGGAAGTCAGTTTCTATGGCCACCCATCAAAAGCTGGTGGAAAGTCTCTTAGACGAGTGCAGGCTCTCATCGATGCAAAAGGGGGACCAACATTATATTAATATATGACTCTGGACTTTCCGAGTCCGTTCCATTGGGTGTCCGGATACTTTTCGCTAGATAGTGTATAATTTATATTACGCAAATGAAAAATTGTGCTTTATTGGCATAAAAACACATTTTTGCCCCCTTTCCCCAAAAATTATTTTAAAAGTTCCGATAATTCAATATCTTAAAAAAGAGTTTGCAATTAAAATTTTAAAATTTTCAAAAGCGTTAAATGAAATTTAAAAGTAAAAAAAAATTATTATAAAATGAAAAAATAATTGCAACCTCATCACTGAATTCAAAATCCAGTTTAATACCACAAACACAGTTTATTAAACACTTACTGTAGGCTAAATAATTTCTAGAGATTCAAGATAGAAAATATAAAATCATGCATTTGATTTCTTATTCAAAATTGCACTGTCGAAGCTAGGTAAAAATCACTAAGATGGTATTTCATCAAAACTTAACTCTTCATAATAAGATTTCAATTTTATTAGTCAATATTTGCTATATATTTGTTCAATTCAGTCTTTCCCAATTGCAAAGTACTTATAGCATGGTTTTTTAATCCTCTAAACAAATTTTAAATTCATTTCCGTAGGAATTCCTCCAATACTGCCAGTGAAGTTTCTTTTATTCCATCTATATACTCAAAACGGTGTCCATAAAACAGTTGCTTTAATCGTAGAAATAACAAAAAGTCACTTGGTGCCATATCAGGCGAATATGTAGCTTATTGAGTTTTAGTTGTTAAACATCAGACTAAACATTCTATAACAACAAGAATAGTGTGAGCAAGTACATTATTATAACGAATTTATTTCATCACAATTCAAATTAGAAAATTACAACACAAGAAAGCCCGCAAGATCTATCCGCCTAAGGGACGGATGCCTTCGTGGAAGACTTTGTAAACTAAACTGACGCATTTCCTCTACACATGGAATTTAAGTATGAAAATCAACTATGCAGCCTGTTCGCTCGTCTGGGATAGAACCCAGGTCGAACTCCAATTATACTATTCAGCGGTCTTAACCACCTAGCCACTGGTGGGGCTTTCGTCGCAGTTCTGAAATTTACTATGAATTGTTTCATGGAAATCCCGCAACATCCTAACATTTTTTTAGCAGTTTGGCAGTTAGTAGCAATTTATGACGCACAACACCATAGTAGAAGAAAACAGCTGATATTACTTTGATTTTTAACCGATTTGAACGTAAACTTTTTTGCCTTATTTATTTTTCAATAAATACATTTCTTGCACGCTTGTATTTAAAAACGAATTCCTTCCCGATATATTTTGATTAGAAAAAACAGAGCAAAATTTGCGTTTACGAAAATACAAGTTACAAGAAATTTAGTAGAATAAACATCATCGAAAAATAATGAGAAAGGATGGAACTTCTTGGCTTCTAGAAAATAAATGATAAAAATTTAAAAGAAATTAAAATTTATCGCCATATAGAAGCAAGTGAAAAGTATATGGTATATGGTACACTGTCAAAAATTTGTTTTTTACAATAGGATTGTGCTTGTGAACAACATGGGTTTTCTAAGATTAAAAGAAAATGGTAGTCTTGATCGTCATACATCTAATTCAGCATTTGAAGGTCGTTTTCTGCAAACTTTATAAAATAATATACCGTCAATCTAGCGGCAGATTCTAATACTCCTTCATGACAGATAAAAAGCGAAGCATTAATCCCTCTGTCAGAAATCATGTTGAGAAAATTAATTCAATAATAAAACTTCAGTTTTTAGTAGGAGTGATGAGAACAGGAAAATCCTTTTGTGATCACCAGAAAGAAATTTGCATTGACCTTACTTAATAGCTCATATAATAGTCAGCTTTATTAGTCTTAATATGAAAGCATTTTCAGAAATGTCAGTAGAATCATTTGCTGTGCGTTTCTGATAAATAAACGATGTCGGGGGGGACAGCATTCTGGAAGTGCATGGAATACTTAAAAAGAACTGTTTCCTAATTTTAAATAAAAAATTAAATGCACTATAAACGCAAAAGAAATGAATAAATAATAAAATGTTAATAATAAAAGCTAATTGGCTATGCATGTAACTATGCAAATTTAACTAAAATATTTTGAATTTCTATTTTTTATAATTTGTTACCGTACCGTTTATTACCGTTACACGCAGCTAATAAAACTAGCAGTATATAATCCCAGCTATCATACACTGCCCGACATAGAAAATGCAGCAGCATGAAAGATTGGGTAGAATGTGATGTCAGCGGATACACAGACAGAGCATACATATGTAACAAAGTGATGTTATTTATAAAAAGATAAATTTATACAATGCTGCAATATACAGTAGTAAACCAGTAAGATGTATAACCGCTTCTCGCGGCGCCGCAACCTGCAACCCGACGAGGTACAGATTCAGTAACTGTGCGAATAGTGTCTTGGGGGATGGATACGCTCTGAATACGAATATACGCTAATGGGACTACTCCACGTAGTAACTGGTGTTGGTTGCATTTATCTGGGTTGCGTATTACTTCCTGCATATAGAACTAAAACACATTTATTATAAATATACGAGAAGCTTTGTTAACAATATATAACGGTACTGATATTTAATATTGAAGGCATGGAAACAGTTATTGTAGGTAAAGTTATTGTCCTCATTATGTGAGAATCTTGCTAGCGGCGAGGATCTCTCTAGTCGAGAGTTTCTGAAATGTTGCTCTTTCTGAAATAATCTGCAGGCTGAATTAATCAAGCTTTCTTAATTTTTCGGTTATATTTTACGTCCTGTGATTCGTTATAGCTGAAGGTGATATCAGAGGAGCTGCATTATAGTTGCTCAATCGGTCTTCTGACTCCGAGATAGTGATGAGTCGGTACTACCGAACCGGGTATTTTGTAACGGGTACTTAGTTGTAACGGGTACTGAAAATCGGTACATCAAAGTACCCGTTACTTCAGTACCGAAATCGGTACTTTTCGGTATTCGTTACTTCTGTACCGAAACGGGTACTTTTCGGTATTCGTTACTTCTGTACCGAAACGGGTGCTTTTCGGTATTCGCTACTTTGTAACGAAAATATGCGTCTCTCCTCGGTATTTCGGTATTCGTTACTGGATGATCGATGAGGGTTCAGCTCACTTCGGTTTTGGTAGTTTTGGTACGAGGACAGTAGTATCTGGTTGTATTTGCGAAATGGTGATATGCGCTCCTTCTGTCCATGAATGACCTTGAAATAGGGCATGGAATGGCAAACGTGAAAGGGAGAAACTTCCGTTCCGTTCGTCACGGAGACTAGAGTTTGAGGTAGTATAATTAATTGCCTTTGTGTGCGCGAGAGGACGAGTGTGAAATAGTGGAAATTTTTCGAAAGGCCGTTCGTTGTGTGTGGAGGGGGGGAATAGTAGCAGTTAACACAGTCACTGTCACCGGCACTGCTCGCTTGTGGTTGGAGTCGGTATAGTCAGGAGGGAAAGGGAGGGAAGCGCTAGATGATTTGCAATCCGAATTGTGCATGTTTTAATTTTTCATCATTTGTAGGAGAAAAACTGCGTGGATCTGAAATGATTGATTTGGTAAGTTGCTGTTGTTGGATTGGTAAATGGAATCAACTACCAACTAGATTACTTCCTTTTCCTCAACATATTTTTAGCATAAATCATGAAAAATATTTTTCGTTTGCTTGCTTAATAGGGCAACGTAAATCATGTGATCCTTTTTAAATAAATATGATCCTTTTTTTATCCCGCTGTGCCTACTTCAGAAAATGTCACAGCATCTAGTGGATCACTAAGCCAATCAACATAAAATACAGACGCAATTTTAAACTTTTCTAATGAAAGAACAAAGATAACTGACCCACTTATGATAATTCTTCCCCCTTCTAAAAACAGATTTTCATCTCGCCAAAAACTAAACCCAGGTCACGTGTCTAACGCAGGTTGTCAACGCCTGCTTTACCCTCCAGGACGTGATGACGCTCCTCCGATAGGAAGAGAGGTGAACTTTGACCTGGCAGTCCGAATTTTTTTTTTTTTTTTTTTTTTTTTTTTTTTTTTTTTTTTTTTTTTTTTTTACTTCCTCTGGAGCTTATTTGAGGGGAGGAAAACTATCGAATGGAACACCGGAAATTATCCGGACATGTTTATGTAAACATACATGTCCTCCCTTTTTTTCCTTTGCTTTTTTGCTCTTTCATGCCTGATTACTAGAATCATTACGCCATATTGCACTTACCCCTTTCTGATTTTTTTCTGATTTTAGTGCTGATTTTAGAATTTGCAGCTGGAGTGAACAGCGGAAGTCATTAATAGAATTTTTTTTATGCTTATCTGACGATGCTGATGACCATCTCCCAACTTCGTCACTTTTCCCATAAGATTCATTCTTGTCTCGTACTGGTGAGTATCGGTACGGTATAGAATTGCTCAGTCTCTATCAGTTTCTTACTTCCAGAAAAAAAAATCAAATTACAAAATGTCTAGTAAGAAAAAGAAATTCAGCTTGGCTTGGCAGCACTTTTCCTATACTAATGAAGACGAAAAAGTTATGTGTGACATTTGTAAAGACCTTTTATCCATCAAAGGTAGTTCAACAGGAAATTTAAAAAAACATTTGCAAAGGAAGCATCCTTGTGTAAATCTGCACGAGAAACGCGCTTTGCCGAATCAAGATGTTGATGATATTGATGCTCCAGCCCGTTCTGTCGTCACTAGCCCTGCAGATGGTGAACAACCATGCACATCCCAGAAGACTACACAACTTACGGTAGACAACAGTGCTTGTGATATTGTTGGTACAAAATCCCAGTCCCAGTTCAGCATAATGCAGTTTGTCCAGAGAAATACGATGGATATACATAAAAAAAAGTAATCGATCTCGCACTAATCAAAATGGTATATAAGGATTTACAACCAATAAGTATCGTAGAAAATGAGGGATTCCGAGAATACTCAAAGGCTTTGAATCCAACCTATTCTTTACCTTCACGGAAAACGGTTTCTAAATCCTTGCTTCCTGCTGCTTATGAAGAAAAAAAGAATAGTTTAAAAACGTTCTTAGTGATGTACAAAATATCTGTTTGACTGTAGACTGTTGGAGCTACCAAAAGGCTGAAAGTTACATGGCCGTGACAGGCCATTTTATTGACGAACACATGCAAAGGAAAACGGTACTGATTGACTGCTCAATTTTTGATGAATGTCATTCAGCCAAAAATATTGCAGAAAATATCATACACATTTGCCAACCATATTTTCCAATAGAAAAAGTGTCTTTAATAGTGACTGACAATGCCAAAAATATGATTAACGCTGTCGACAGCGAACTAAAGTTAAAACATTTAGGATGCATTGCACACTCTCTCAGTTTGGCTGTCACAAATTTTCTAAACGAGTTTAACGACCTTCTAACGAAAATTAGGGATATTGTGATAGTTTACAGGAGAAGTAATATCGCTGCAAAAAATTTGCTAAAATATCTGTGCTCTAGCGAGGAGAGAAAAGACTTAAAAGTCATCTTAGATTCCAAGACTCGTTGGAACAGCACGTTTTATATGGTAAAACGTTTCCTTGAACTGAAAGACGCTATTCGTTCTACAAAGGGTTTGATGAACGACCCTCCCCCCCCAGAGGCTCTTGATGTGCCAGAATGGGAAAGTGTCCAACATCTTTGTGACGTTTTGAAACCTTTTGAAAAGGTGACTTGCAAGTTGAGTTCGGAAAAATACTTTTCAGCATCTATGGCGCCTGTGTTAATCGGCGGACTTCAAAAAATCTGTGAAAATCTGCTTAGTAAAAGTGTTAATGAACAAGTACAAAATGTGGTACTAGTACTACAACGTGATTTACAACTATCGATTCAAGAGAAGACATTGCTCAAGCCGCTTTCCTTGACCCCCGAATAAAAAAATTGGGGCTCAAATGTGATGTCGCCAAAAAAATTGAAAGTGATATTATCTGTGAGTTATCGGTAGTTGCACAAACTACCCATAATCTTGTTGAGGATGTGGAAGAGGAAGATGAAGATATAATAATATTTTTTTGAAGAAATTGACATTTGAATGAAGTAATATTTCATTTAATTAAAACAAATAAAACTTTGATAGGCTGTGCAAAACGTTATAAAAGTATCAATTTTTTTAACTTTATGAAAATTTTAGGCATTTAATTCCTTCTATTTCTTTTTATAAAGACCACTTAAAATATGTAACGAAAAATTAAGCATAAAAAAATTAACTCAAATAATATAGACGAATCATCGGTTTGGTTCGAGTTTGAGAGTAAAGTTAAAGACTCTCGAACTTCATCAGCTCCCGCAGCAGACGCGGCGATCGACAAAGCTGCGGCAGAAGTGAAAAGATACCTGCAAGAGCCCATTCTTTCCAGGAAATCTGATCCACTGGAGTGGTGGGAAAAGAATAAAAATGTATTTCCTAATTTGTATGAATTATCACGGAAAAAATTAGGCCTTGTAGCTACTTCAGTGCCATGCGAAAGGGTGTTCTCTAAAGCTGGATTAATACTGAATGATCGGCGAAACCGTTTGAGTGGACAAAAGTTGAAACAACTAATTTTCTTACATTACAATTATAATATTTAATCATTTGTTGACCTTCTTAAAATTCCAACCTAAGTTCAGCTTAAAATGTTTATTTTCACTGCATTATTTTCAAAACTGTTTCTGGGAGTTAATTTTTTTATGCTTAATTTTTCGTTACATATTTTAAGTGGTCTTTATAAAAAGAAATAGAAGGAATTAAATGCCTAAAATTTTCATAAAGTTAAAAAAATTGATACTTTTATAACGTTTTGCACAGCCTATCAAAGTTTTATTTGTTTTAATTAAATGAAATATTACTTCATTCAAATGTCAATTTCTTCAAAAAAATATTATTTTGAAATTGTATTTAGATCAGTAATATAATATAAAGTTCTACAGTTCTATTATTTACTTAGCTGTACTCACATATGTTAAGTTCTCATATAGTTGAAAGCATGCTATCTTATTTTCTAGTGTTTAAATCACCTTTAATTTAAATTTTTATATCGAATGTACTTATTGAATTCATATAATGCGATTTTACAAACATTTTTGTTGCTTTTTGCTGTTACAGCATCCAGATATTACGTTCTCGTAGTTTTAAAGACATGCTGCCTTATTTCCTAGTGTTTTTAATAATCTTTCACTCAAAATTCTTATGTCGAATGCGCTTTGGCTGTAATTTGAGTTTTAAAAATATTTTTTACCATTCTGTTGCATTTTTGTGTTTACAGCAATTACTGCATCCAGGTATTGCGCTCTCACAGTTTTAAACTCTTTTCTAACTTATTTTCTAGTGTTTTTTGATAATCTTCAATTCAAAATTGTTATATTGAATGTGCCTTTTAAAATCATATTGTGCGTTTTTAAAAATATTTTTAACCATTTTGCTGAAATTTACTTATTACTGTAGTACATCCAAATATATTACATTATCTCACTTGTCAAAACATACCTCATTTTCTACTGCTTTTGGTAATTCAAAATGTTTAAATCAAATATATATGTTTATGCATTTTTTAAAATCATATTTTTTGTTTTTAAAAATATTTCTAATCATTTTGTTGTTTATTGTACGGTGCCAAATCTCCAAAAGTACAAATTTAACTCAAAATAAACCTAAATGTAACTTAAAAAGGAACAATATAAACTTTTTTCTGGAAAAGCTCTTCAACCATGTGTATATGAATAAATGTGTAAATTTTATTTTATGCCAGTATTGTACAATTAAACACACAAGGTCATTTATGTTATATTTAATGTTTAAATTATCTTACTTTTTTATTCAGAATTTTTAATATATATAGGGGAGAGTAGAGAATAAGAGATTTATCTTTTTTAAAATTTGGTAGCTTGAATAAGTTTTATTTCGCAGTGGTACTAAAGGTCATTATCTTTTATGTATAAGTGGGATAAAGGTTTGTGATTATTTTAATGTCTAGACCCTAGGTACCCCTATGCCCTTTACTACCGAATTGTAGGTATTAAACGACTTCTGTGGTATGTTATTTATCCGAACAAATAAAAAATATCATGTTAAAACAGATTGATCATTAAATTTCTGATATTTACTTAAGAAACTGCATCCTATCGGGTTGCTACACAGCTAGTTATAGTTAATTTTCTATTTTAAATTTATTGCGACATTTTTACTCATAGTATAAAGTTGCATCAAAATTTCTATTTTCCGATTTTTTTTCCTTTGTTTCCCTTCAACAACACAACACAACACAGCCGAAAAAAACATAGTGTACTCTCCCTTCCTTCAATATCATACAAATATTTAAATCAAAGAAAACCTTCCGACAAAGAAAATCTTCCGACGTTTTTCAAGTACGCAACTATGCTCATTTGGGGCTGTCCATAAATGATGTCACACTATTCTGCAACATTTTGGACCCCCTCTCCCTCTTTGTCACAAAGTGTCACACTTCAACATACCCCCTCCCCCCCTTTGTCACATGTCACGCAATATTACGTAAACTTATACTTGCAGTTCGAAAACGTAGCACTACGTTATAGATCATATTTCAGACTTTATTTTTAAATTTAAACTATATGTTTTAATGACATCTGTGAATATAACAATAATAATGATTCGTGCACTTATTTTGTATGAAATAAGAGAAAAGTTTACAGCAAAAACATAATTAATACACAATAACAATAAAATTACAATTTCTGCCGCTACCCTATTCTCAAAACCTACTCTTAATGCTTTTTTTTTTTTTTTTTTTGAGAGATAGGAATGTAAGTAAAAAAAAAAAATCACATGAAAGTTGCTTTCGCCCCAATTAAGGAAATACCTTCAAATTTTGGTAATTTTAAAATAACTTCAAAATTCAATCTGCTGATTTTAAACATTTTTATTTTAATCAAAATATGATTCCCCCGTCTTGTCACAAACTGTCACAATTTCACTAACCCCCCTCCAAGTGTGACATCATTTATGGACGACCTCTTTCACGAAATTGATAGAGCATCCATCGATTTTGCTGCACCTGCACACAAGACACAACCGAAAGCGAAAATGTTTCCATCCATCCAACTTCCGGCGCCAATCCACCCAACCCCCACTGGCCATCAAAGACAATCTACACAAACCCAACACCATAAACAACCCGCCGCGCTCTCCTGCTCCTCAGACACTTCCATAGTTGACATGTTTTCTGATATTCAAAATCTTAGTCCGTACAGATAAAATCAAACACGTGGTGACGTGGCAGAGTTCCTTCAGTGCGCAAAATCGCTAGCTGCGTATTTCGGTACTCCAAATCATTACTAGGGCACTTCGGTACTCCAAATCGTTACTAGGGCACTTCGGTACTCCAAATCGTTACTAGGGCACTTCGGTACTCCAAATCGTTACTAGGGTACTCCGGTACAGCAAACCGTTACTCCGGTATTTCGTTACTTCGGTACTCCAAATCGTTACTTGGGTACTCGGTACTTGAAATCGGTTTTCGGTACTTTTCAAAGTAACGGTTACTTGAGTAACGGGTATTTTGTACTGGGTACTTGTCTGTACCCATTACTCTCGTACCGGGTACAAGAAAATACCGAAGTTGCCCATCACTACTCCTAGAGGCCTTGATGGCAGATACAGTGCATATCGCTAAAATTCCCTGATAGCGGTCATAAAGTTATGATTATTGTAATATCAAGTGGCAATATTACTGAATAAGTTATTGCTCCTGCAGTGTCAGAGCATGCCCGTTTCACACCTCGTAACAACTCGAAGACTCTGATGTAATGTTTTGGGTGACCGCACACATGAATTTCTTGTTTCTTGTGTGGTCAGCCGTAACTTTGTTACTTTATTGGTTTGCCAGCTACAACGTAAAATATTACTTGCTGTTATAAGCTCATTGACAGAAACCTAAACGAAGATCTAAAATTATAGAATACGGAAACACAAATAAATAAAATGAGACCCAAGTCTCGTGAATAAAATGGATTCTTTAACGACGAATACTTTCGAGGAAGTGTCTGGTTGCTAAAACATCTTACCGCTGAAATTATGTTTATGATTAAAAAATTGACGTCTATCCGTACATAGAAATATAAAGGAAGTTCAGATGTTTAGGAGATTTCGAAGATCAGTTATTTGTAATGTCTTAATTTTTTTGCGTCAAATGGTACTTTCAACATCGTCCAAGAATCATAAGTTTGCAATTTTTTCTTCTTCGAGAGTTAGGAATTGAAAAGCTTGCCATATAATAACATATCATATCATAATTTACTACATACATAAGTTCTACATAGTAACTTAGTATTGTGCATATCGTTCTTTCATTTTAGCATCGAAAATTAACCTGTAGATCATTACGTTTTACAAAGCCAGGAAACATAAAAAAATCCTTTGTATCCTTGCTGGGATTTGAAGGACGAGTTCTTCAATTGCTAGAAAACATCCTGAATACTTACAGCGCAGAAAAGTACGCAAGGGAAAATGCGAAAATCCTTACAGATCTAAACCTCGCATATAAGTGAAAACTATTAACAGATAATATACCTGGAATATACTTGCTTTGTTTCTTTTACTTTGAATTTTGTAATAAAAATGTGTTGCACTGTTACCCAAAATCTCCAGTAATGCAATAACGCAATATTTTGGAAAGTCGTGCATTCTTAGCTATCATAGAATGCACGCGACGTTGAACACTGTTTGGGGAATTATCACCGAGTCCTTCAAAGTACTACAAAGTCAGAAGAAGATTGTATAAGACCCTTTATTAACTCAAATAAAATTTAACAGTCGACATCAACTCGTGCAACAGCCAAAACGTTTGGCTTAAATCAAAAGGTAATAAATAAATTCAAAATTGATGAAGTTAATTATAGCCTAACTGCTTAAGATTTTAATAAATAAATTCAAAATTGATGAAGTTAATTATAGCCTAACTGCTTAAGATTTTAACTATGGCTCAAGTTGACTCTGACTCAAAGTCGGCTTAAATAAGCCTAATGGTAAGAATAACTCAACTTTGCAGAATTCTAAGCGCTAGAGAATCAAAGTTAGTAATGTGGTCTTCAAGCAGACAGAATATGCTCTGTTTTTCTAGTCCAAAACCCTCCTTTAAATATTTTCTTTTCCTGCTTAATTTGAATATCGCGCGTGCTGAAATTCGCATTTGGACATCAAAAGTATTATTTTTACAACATATAGATTGCGTTTAAGAAGCAATATTAGATGTCAGTATTTGTTTATCCCTGAAAGATGCAATCCGAAAATTCACCAAATTTTCTGCTATTAAATTATTTATATTTGAGTTCCGGACTCTGTAAAGGCTTTATAAAGAAAATTAATCAAAAAAAAATTCTCAAATAGAGATGTTTTTATTTACAACATATAATTCATATATATGCTGCCACATGCGAACTGAACTTACGTATTTCGAATGATACGTATTCCGAAATGGATGAATTAATTTCAGATGAGAGTTTTGTATGCTTACAAATCGAACATATCCATCTTTCCCAGGAATAATTTCTAATTACCAGTGGATTATTTTACTGCTATCTGTTTCAGTTAACATTATATCACCAAGAGCTATTTTAGGAGCATTAGTTTTTGCTCTTTGAACGAGAAGCTCTAAGGTATTCACTTGTGAATCGATTTCTCAAATCTCCTTGTATATTTTATCTACATTTGATCCTTTGTTTTAAGCTCTGACGGTCGACAGCTGCAATATCTGGTGTATTCCATTACTTATGTCTTGCAAAAAAAGCGAAGATTGTTCTTCAGTTTAGTAGGTAAGAAGTAGAAAATTAATTAACACTTCAATGGTTGCAAAGATCTGTCACCATTTTTTCATAAAGCAATCCTGCTCGACCTAACACACTTTTAAGAGGTCCTTCATCATTCGAATCTTACAATTCTTACAATTACAATGTCTTACAATTTTATTCCAATCTAAAAAACAAAGTAAATTAACAGCACCAATGGAATTGGCACCTTTGTCACAATAAATAATGGATGATCTTCCTGATGTAGCAACAAATCTACGAAAAGTTATTAAAAATGCTTCGGCAGCTAAACTGGTGATAAGTCCTGTGATTTGGAAAACAGCAACGTCTAGAACGCGATTTTCTGGTAATGGTTGCTCCTTTAAAGTGAAGCGCTTAACAATGACGCACTTTGATATGATTTTGCTTATTGTTTACTTCCCCTTCAAAATTAAAAAATTTTCACATATTCAACAAACTTTGCAAGCTAGAATGAAAATTATTCTTGCGATAAAGTTTAATGAGTTTCAGTACAACTCGGGATTTGAGTGTAGAAACTTTGGCTTTCTAAAATCTTCCTTGTCTTTGTTATTGACAGTTCGTGTCTTGACACCTATAATTTTTTTCTTTATTTTGGTGAGAAGCCGAACTTTTAAATCTTTTACCTTCTTCTCCTCCGAAAGACTGTTGTTGAATCATCTGGATTAATTTCAGCTTTGCTTTTTGAAATTCAAAACAAGAGAGCTCTCCTACGGCTCTTTCTTTTTTTCTGCAAAGACAATATTTCTAAGTCTTAAAATCTATGCCACTAAACGAATGATTTGTGAGTATTTAGAGAAATATGAATAGATCCTGTAATAATGAATAATATTTTGTACATTATAACTCCTCCTTTTTTATCTCTTCTTCGTAAATGTTTTTATTCAAGACGTTTCCTCAGTTCCAAAAATCAGTGAGTTCAATTAACCATTGTGGGCCCTTTCAACATATGAATGACAAAAGCTGTGTTGCTATACAACCCGTAGATGGCAAGATTCATTTTACTACCTAACAAGCTCCTGTGCCAAAAGAAAAGTTTATTTTTCTTATCTCTTGTATCTCTTTCGGACAAACACTGTAGCCATGCGAGTTGTGATACTTCTTTCCCAATATGAAGCAAACTCCATTGATGGAACACAGAAAAATATTTTTTTATTTAACACTCAAAATAGCGACATACAAACCAGAAGAGAAAAAGATAATCTAACATTTTTTTTTAAAGAAATACATTCTTCGTGCGAGAGCCATGCGTGGCTCTCGAGCTTGCGTTACAAACATTGCCGTTAACATATACATTAAAGTTTATTTATTTTAAATTACAATATTTTAATAACAATGTAAAGCTGTTACAACCTCTCCCCCAACTGAGATACTTTTTACTGAAGGGAAAATTCGAAAGTTTTTGAGCTTAAAATTCGAAAGTTTTTGAGTTTTTGAGAAAAGGTAACTTCTCTCAAAAGTTTCCAAACTTAAGGCCAAAAATTTTAAGTTTTAAACAAATACTTTTACACCATTATTTAAATAGAAAGAAAATGGAAAACGTTCAAATACATCTGTTGAGTATACATTAAATAATAAAATAAATTTTAAGCTTGGTTACATACAAAGTTAATTCTACTCAGAACATCTACGTTCTTATACAAAGATCCTTTGCGATGAATGACCTTAAAATTATAAGGTTGTAATGAGAATGCCCGGCGCATCAATCTAGTGTTACATTTGGCGTTGGATTGTTGCCAGACAAAACAGTTATGATCAGTTTGAATCAAGAATTCTTGCTGACTATCCAGATAAAAATGCAGTTTCATGATAGCATAGATGATGGTATACATATGTAGCATAGATGATAGCATAGATGATGGTATATACGTGATAGCACAGATGATGGTATATATATGTAGTACTTCTTTTCAGTAGTACAATAATTCTTTTCAAATTTAGTAATTTTTTTGCTCATATACAACATAGGATGTTCATGTTGTTCATCGTGAGAAGAACCAATATCAGATAATGCACTAAAACCTCCAGCAACAGCATCTGAAAATTCAAGATTATTAAGTTTTTCAGTCAGCATCTTTTCTTTCAGTTTAAATTCTTCTTGGAGCTTTAGCCATTGTCTCTTTTGCTCTTCTAGTAACTCCTTTACTCTCATTTTGTGGCTTTCTTGCAGTTCCTGATATAGTTTTACTAAAATTTCTTTGCTTGCATTACTTTTTAAATCAGATGAATCAGGAGGTTGCTTTTAAACTTTTTGCAAATCAACTGAATGTAAATCATTTTCTACATCAACTGGCTGTGAATCATGATTATTTTCTATGCTCACATTTGCATTTTCACAAACTTTTTCTGGTTGACTATCTTGAAATGTAAAAGTATCACCTTGAAAGTCTTCTTCATTATCTAAGAATTGCTGGATTCATCAACTGGACTGAGAAGTATGCAGAGATAGTTTCAGTGCTTGGAATAGGGAAGCCTTTACTGTTTTCACGCAAAAGAAAGAATCTTTCTCTTTTTTAAAAGTAGGATTTGGCTCAAGTTCTTTTTGATTCATTGAAGCACAATGAGGGTATTCACATTTACTGGAATCAAGATTACACTCACAGCCAGCATGGGTTATAATTAAAGTTGTAAATGGATATTCTAAAGTATAGGGATTTCTTCTTATATGCTTATTTGGATCTTCATTATTTAACAATATTGAATTTAATATGTCAGAATTAGTGTTCTCTGATTTTGTAATGGCCCTTTCTTCGGCATTTGAAACTTCTTGAAGAAAGTTAGGGTGCGTGGGCGGGATTTGCAAAGCATTGGGTTCATCAATGACTTTGTTAGCAGATGTAATAGCAGAGTGTGATGGCTCACTATGAGATTTTCCAATTTTCTCCAACTGATGGTAAAAGTTTCATAAAACTTTCAACAGAATGTGCTCGTTGACGAACTTTTGAACAACTCAATTCATCAAAAAAAATTGTTTTAACCTCAGCAGGACTGTTTTGGGACTTTTTAACACCCAAATGACCAGAAGTTCCTTCGTGGCACATCTTTATAACTGACGGCTTGAGTTTTTCAGGTATAACTACAAGCTGTATTTCAGGTATAACTACAAGCCCATTTCATCCGTCGTTTTTTTAACTAAAAGCTCTTTTCTTGTCAGACTATAGTTCTAATTTTTGCATGTACGTTCTTTAACTTCTTGGATGATTTTATACAGTTCCTTATCGTGAAGCTGAAGTTGTGCAACTTCTTTTGAATCAATGTTTACCAATTTTATGAGAGTTCATCTTCCGTATTTTGTTCCGGTAATTTAACTTCTTCTTGAAAAACATCTCTGGATGCTTTATTTTCTTCCTTCATCGGTTCCAAGATCTTCTCTTCAGCTATTTCTCTTTTCCTTTAAGCTCTGGTAGAGACAGCATTAACCTGGTGCGGACAACTATCAGGCTTTTTTCCATGTTTATTCAACAGTGCAAAAGTTCGATTACCTAATAAATACCTTCCTTTGTCGAGTTCATTTATAATAATGGTAGCCTTAGTTATTACTCGCCCAAAATCGCAATTTAGTTCTATCTCAGCCAATGGTAAACAGGTTGGATTCAAATCAAATGGTTGTTGCACCCACACATTGTCATCTGTCAGCATTTCCGGCGTGATGAATTTGCGACAAACTATATCAATACTAGCACCTGAATCCCTTAATATAGGAATTTTATGACCATTTACGCAACCCATACTAATATAAGGTAATAGAAATTTATCCTCTGGTTTTGCACTAATTCTCTTAAGATTAGCAGGAGAGTCAGTACTGTTCGTAAGTTTTAGACATTGGGGTCTTAAATGTTGATAGGATCCACACTGATAACATTGCGGCGTCTTCCGTGTTTCATATTTATCATCTGAACGTGGACTTCTAGGTCTATGTAACCAGTTTTGCGAATTAACTCCTGATGATAATTTTTTTTCAGTTTTATTTTTATTATCTGAACTCACTTTACTTTGAGTTAGTGCATTGTATCTTTCTTTTCGCCGATCCACTACAGGCCTTTTTGAAAGTTTCCGCGAACGTTTTCATAATCATCAAGTTTTTCAGCAAAATTTTTAGATGAAATCATCTCTACCCACTCATCAAGAAAATTATCTCGAATTTCAGGAGGAACTCGACGTTTAACTTGGTCAATCACCATCAAATCTAGCAAATGATCAAAAGTCTCCACTCCTAGACCAGTTACCCATTCTTTGCAATAATTTTCTATTTCATAGTTGAAATCCACCCATGTGGATTCGGTATTTTTTTGATGTTTCATAAATTTATGCCTAAACTTTTCCGGGCTTAGTTAAACCGTCTTAACAATAAATTCTTCACGTGTTCATAGTCTTTAACTTTATCGGAGGGTTCTCTAGCTATTTACTGTGTTATTTCGTAAGGAAGGAGTCCTAGTAAATGAGATACAAATTCTTCTTTATCAAACTGAGCCCATTCTGCTTGCCTTTCAAACAGTAGCAAATATAGACTGATATCTCTTTTCTTCTCATCGAATTTCTGCATAAGGTGACGCAGCTCCGTTTTCGGCCGGTCCTGTCCGGTAGTTTGAGACCTTGTCTCTGCTTCAAGTCTTAATCTCTTTAATTCATACTGTTATTTCCTTCTCCACTCTTCTGCTTCTTCCTGGTCTCCTACGTTCTTCTCTTTTCTCTCTCTCTCTTTCCGTTCTTCTCTTTCCTCCCTCTCTTTCCGTTCTTCTCTTTCCTCCCTCTCTTTCCGTTCTTCTATTATTGTGTCTAAGACTCCTTTGACGAATACTTCATCATAATCTTTTCTTTCAACAATTTTCTGTTTTAAATCGACTATTTTCAAATCTGCAGTCACATGAACTGCCAGTTCAGCGGCAAGTTTTTGCAAATCTTCCTTACGAGCTCTTCCTAAGTCAGACATTATTTCTATTTTTAAAATTAACGAACACTGTGTTCTTTATACTTCCTCAAAATAGCTCAAATCAAATACTTAAATTAATTTAGACAACTAAAATTAATATTAAAATAATATCCAATACGGTAATAAAATAAGACAATTCAATATTAACAGAAAGTACTAATCTGGTATCACTAATTTTAGAAACAGGTAGTTCAGTGATGAACTAATAAAATAAGGCAATTCAGTATCAATAGGAAGTAATAATCTGGTATCACTAACATTTCGTTCATTGTTGAACTAATAAAATAAGGCAATTCAATATTAACAGGAAGTAATAAACTAGTATCAGTAATATTACGTTCAGTGATGACATAAAAAAATAAGTATACGCACGATTATTCGATCTCGGCCGATGCCTACAAAATAAATAAGACTGTGATACTTCTTTCGCAATATGAAGCAAACTCCATTGATGGAACACAGAAAAATATATTTATATTTAACACTCAAAATAGCGACATACAAACCAGAAAATAAAATGATAATCTAGCTTTTAAAAAAAAAAAAAAAAGAAAGAAAGAAATACATTCTTCGTGCGAGACCCATACGTGGCTCTCGAGCCTGCGTTACAAAAATTGCCGTTAACATATACATTAAAGTTTATTTATTTTAAATTACAATATTTTAATAACAATATTAAGCTGTTACAGAGTACATCGTTGCATCGCTCCAGTAGTAACGTTTTACATCCTTCCAATTTGTCAATACTGCACCCACCAAGGCAGCTAAAACTTTTATACATAGTATTGTTCCACCTGTTAAAGCAGCTACGGTTGACTTAGCAACAAACAGTGAGATATTTAATAGAACTTTCCTCTTCTAATCTCAAAAATGCCATAGCAGTATAGGCATCTTTGTTAGCATCAGAGTGTGAATTCTGCAATGTTTTAGATTTTCTGTTGTAACATGAATCTATCTGGAAATATGAATTTCTTTCAAACCTTTAGTTCTTGAAACCACTGCAAGAGTTCTTTCCTCGGGTTAACAGTGATTTCTATATCCCATTTCACATCATGTTTCAATAGTTTTGTAGCATTAACTTGGGGCAGAGAATAACTGGAGCAGTGTATCCGATTAGATCAAAAGCTTTCTGAGCTGCTGATAACCTAACTCTCTTAATTAGCTTCTCAAGGTTTAATTCTTCCATCCACCTCATATTAAACTTTAAAGGAATCTAATAGACGATTCCACATCAGATCTAAGACAGGTGTTTCCCAACCCTGTTCAGTTTTGTCTCCTCTTGTATATTCCCATTACTTGAGATCAAAACCGCTTCTTGACATCAGTAGATTGGGTTTGGATATAAAATCTTTTAAATCAGTGCAATCGTCAACATTACCTAACATTATCAGCATAGAAACTTTGTTTTAAGAATTTCTTAAACTTAAAGAGTTAAAACCTTGACTAGTTTAAGCAGGATATTTTATAATAGAGACAAGAAGGAAATGGCTGCTCTTAACTAAGTCTTGTATGTCGAAACATTTAAAGTTTCTTTTCTTCTAAAGTCTCCCAGCAAATAAAACGCAAGAAGTCTCTGTCTTCTTTGTAAATATTTATTTGCAGAAAGGCTTTTCTAATATCTGCTGGGGCGTCAAACTTCTTTTCTCTAAATCGTAATAAAATGTCTGAAAATAATTCGATAATATTTGGCCCACATTGCAAACACTGATTCAAGGAAGGGTTGTTTTGACACTTTGCTACCACTTCAAATGCTGGTCGAGTGGGAGTTGAGCTGCTGGTTTCTTTTATGACAGGTTGATGAGATAAGTATTTCTCAAACAAAAACACTTTAATTGAAGTGACCACCTCAGTGACTCCTTCATCAAGCGTTTCAATAAAACATTCTTATATTGCCATAGAAATTGTTCGACAAGAGTTTTGCAGTTGTCACTTTAAATCTATTCTTGACGAGACTAAAGTTATCGGATAAAGAATAATTATCGTCAGTTCATGGCAAATAAACTTCGCAATGATTATTTCGATTGAATTTTACTGTTTCTAGGAAGTATTCTTTAGTTTTTAACTCCATCTTCAGTTTTGACGTTTTCTTCATAGGATCCCAATTCCAAAGAAATCTAATCTCCAAAGATCAGCGTTTCCATTTCCTTCACAAACAGTGATGGTACAGTTGTTGCAAAGTTTTGTATTATAATATCCACTTGTGGGACTTACCCATTAATGTCCATCCGATTTTGACTGCAACTAAACATGAGGATAATAGTTTTCTTCCGCCAGTCAAAAGCCTACCAATAATATCTGCACCAATAAGGACTTGAATAGGTTCGTAAAACGAGTTAAAACAATACCTAAGTCTTTCAGTTATTCCAACCAAAGGACTTTACTTATTGGCAGTATACTTTCAGATAAGATACCTTGATCCCAGACTTCAAAACTGGAAATGTAATTCCCGTTTACTAGCTTTAACTTTTTAGATAATCGTAACTGGTTATTTTGAAACAGTTATGCTTATCTTTCCTTGTAGTAACACCACCAAACAAAGAGTGTTTAATTGTCTGTTGACGACAGATAGGGTATTTCATCTCTTCTGCTCTATCCCTTAAAATGTTGGCTTTTGGAAGACAATATCTCATAGCACGTGAACTATTCTTTCTTCATTACCAGAGATAAGGCCGGCTTTAAAAGTCTAAAGGTATACCTTTGCATTCGAACTTATATTTGAAAAGTTAACATATTTTGCAGGATAAATTTCATCTTCTTTCCTCTGACTAGGCTTGTTTCTTATCTGCACACACATCACACATCAAGGAAACAAGGTAACGTGCGTAACGTGCAAGGAAACGTACGTTTTACTAAACATGAGACATTTTAATAATTTGCGACACTTTCTAGCTAAATTATTAGGAATAAGGCACTCAAAACAGTAATTTTTATCCATTATCTTCTGCCTTTCTCCTACTGTCAGTTTTTGAGCATTAAAACAATCTCCACTAGAATTCATGTTTACTTTTACAAAACATGCACCTTGATTTGATTCTTTCAGGTTCTTTTGTGGATGTCAGTAGCATGGATGTCGTAGGAATTTTGCCTCTTTGAAATTCCAAATTATATTTCTTTTTGGGGGTCATCTTCGTGTCTTCATTTTTAGATAAACCAAAACCAAACATTGCCAGAGATGGTCTTTCTCTCCCTCTGCTTCGCCCTTGAGAATGACCTCAAGTTGTTCAGATGCTTCTTCGCATCTTTTATAGAACTGGAAGAAGAGCTTCCATTCCAAGCTTATAGAAAGTCCTCATCAAAGCATGATTCCACCATTGGATAAAGGATGGATACACATTTGTTCTTTGTAATTCCCAATGTGTCAAGAGCTCGCAAATAAGTCTCAAGTTTGTCGCAAAGGGATGTCAGTGACACCTTTTTGTTGAACTGTATAGATTCCAAAAAACTCCCTCAAACATACTTCCGCAAAATATCTTCTCTACTGAAACGAATCATTAAGCTATCTACCTTTATGTAAGCCTTTAAGTATCCTTTAAGTATCTAGCCTTTATGTAATTCGCTCCGGTTAGTGGAAAATATTGGAATTTGTTTTTAAGAACGATATTATTATCTTCCTGAATATGTTTAATTAAATTGGCACCAAAAGGGTAGCCATTCTTTTAAATCGTCATCCAAATTTCTGAATTGTAATTTAGCAATAATGAAGCAATAATGTCTTTATTTTAGTCTAAATTAGACAAATTAATTTGTAAGTCATTAGGAACAGCATTTTGGGAAATTAAAATTAAATAAGTCAAATAAAAAATATATAACTGTTCAAATTTTAATTTATTATGCTTAAACTGCAACACAGATGAAAACAGGTCAAAAGGTAATTTCGGCTGACATAATAGCAGAAAACTTCATAAAAGCCCAAGCGGCAACAAAAATGTATAAGTAGTAAACTTTGTAGTATGTTAGAAATAAACGCAAAACGAGCTTTGAATAAATATTTGAATACTTTTCGAATGAAAGTGAATCTTTCTTTGAACTTTAGTAGTTGAGTAGTTTTATTACTTCTTTAATAGTTTTTGAAATATGCTGAGAAACTGTGTCTTGGTTCAGAGCATGAGCTTGTATTCTCGTCAGTTCCGCCTCATTATATAATTTAATTTTTTTTAACTCAAGTTCTTCTTCTGTGTCTTTTTCTTGAGTTTGTGTTCTTGCCAATTCTGCTTCATTGCTTAGTTTAATTTTCTCTAACTCAAATTCTTGTTTCTTGTTCATGAATTCTAATTTAGCTTGTGTTTTTATTCTGTCATCAACAATATTCTCCAAAATTTCTTTGGCAAAATCTGGTGACTTTTATGCTTATTGTTATTTCAAACAATACAATAGTCTTTAAATCGGAGATTTTTGCTGAAAGTGGCACTACTTTGCCAATTTCATCCGCCAGAAGTTTTTAATCTTCGTTCTCGACATATTTTGTTGATAAAAACATCATTCAAACCTCGATTAATAAAAGGTGGTTAACTTCACTAAGCTCTGTCGCAGACGTCAAGTGAAAGATGCAGTCCGAAAATTCACCGAATTTTCCGATACTAAACACCGAGATCCCCGCTCTACAAAAGCAGTAACAAAGAAATGTTATACATCAAATATTCTCAAATAAAGAAGTGCTTATTTACAAAATATAATTCGACCAGGCAAGTCGAGAGAATTTTACATTCTAATGCATAACTTTTTAAAGAATATATTTTTTAGAAAACAATATATTAAATATTGTTATCACTCACAAGATGTATTAATATGCATTTATGTAAAGCTATCGTGCTTATATTAAAATAAATAAATATTTAAGCAAACGATAACGGTTGGTATAATCTTAGAGCAACTGTAACTTCTAGTAGAAGTTTGGTCAAAGAGAGTTAAATGCGAAATTTTTTGCAGCAGTACTTCGTTGATATCTTCCCACTTGTTATATTAAAATAAAATTTTTAAGCACTAGTAACTTAAGTACGTAAAATTAGTACTTACTATTAGATTTTAATTCCTCTATTAGAGTGACTTATCATATAAGCTTTAAGTGATCCTTAGCGTTTAATAATTTTAGTTTGAGAAACATTAATGCTCTGCACCAAAATTACGAGTTTTAAATTGTAACTAAACATATTTGCAATTAAAATTCTTTTCTCACTAAGGTTAATTTCCAAGAAACTTTCTAAACTTTACTAATATTTCTAAACATTAGATACATACCTGTAACGTTTTTAAACGTTACTAAATTGCTGTTATATGTGAAAGCTTTGCAAAAACTTTTAAACATTAGATGTTCGAATTATGTATCTATCATTATTGACATTCCTCAAATGTCTTAGATAATTTTGAATTTTGAATAATGAAGCAATAATGTCTTTATTTTAGTCTGAATTAGACAAATTAATTTGTAAGTCATTAGGAACAGCATTTTGGGAAATTAAAATTAAATAAGTCAAATAAAAAATATATAACTGTTCAAATTTTAATTTATTATGCTTAAACTGCAACACAGATGAAAACAGGTCAAAAGGTAATTTCGGCTGACATAATAGCAGAAAACTTCATAAAAGCCCAAGCGGCAACAAAAATGTTTAAGTAGTAAACTTTGTAGTATGTTAGAAATAAACGCAAAACGAGCTTTGAATAAATATTTGAATACTTTTCGAATGAAAGTGAATCTTTCTTTGAACTTTAGTAGTTGAGTAGTTTTATTACTTCTTTAATAGTTTTTGAAATATGCTGAGAAACTGTGTCTTGGTTCAGAGCATGAGCTTGTATTCTCGTCAGTTCCGCCTCATTATATAATTTAATTTTTTTTAACTCAAGTTCTTCTTCTGTGTCTTTTTCTTGAGTTTGTGTTCTTGCCAATTCTGCTTCATTGCTTAGTTTAATTTTCTCTAACTCAAATTCTTGTTTCTTGTTCATGAATTCTAATTTAGCTTGTGTTTTTATTCTGTCATCAACAATATTCTCCAAAATTTCTTTGGCAAAATCTGGTGACTTTTATGCTTATTGTTATTTCAAACAATACAATAGTCTTTAAATCGGAGATTTTTGCTGAAAGTGGCACTACTTTGCCAATTTCATCCGCCAGAAGTTTTTAATCTTCGTTCTCGACATATTTTGTTGATAAAAACATCATTCAAACCTCGATTAATAAAAGGTGGTTAACTTCACTAAGCTCTGTCGCAGACGTCAAGTGAAAGATGCAGTCCGAAAATTCACCGAATTTTCCGATACTAAACACCGAGATCCCCGCTCTACAAAAGCAGTAACAAAGAAATGTTATACATCAAATATTCTCAAATAAAGAAGTGCTTATTTACAAAATATAATTCGACCAGGCAAGTCGAGAGAATTTTACATTCTAATGCATAACTTTTTAAAGAATATATTTTTTAGAAAACAATATATTAAATATTGTTATCACTCACAAGATGTATTAATATGCATTTATGTAAAGCTATCGTGCTTATATTAAAATAAATAAATATTTAAGCAAACGATAACGGTTGGTATAATCTTAGAGCAACTGTAACTTCTAGTAGAAGTTTGGTCAAAGAGAGTTAAATGCGAAATTTTTTGCAGCAGTACTTCGTTGATATCTTCCCACTTGTTATATTAAAATAAAATTTTTAAGCACTAGTAACTTAAGTACGTAAAATTAGTACTTACTATTAGATTTTAATTCCTCTATTAGAGTGACTTATCATATAAGCTTTAAGTGATCCTTAGCGTTTAATAATTTTAGTTTGAGAAACATTAATGCTCTGCACCAAAATTACGAGTTTTAAATTGTAACTAAACATATTTGCAATTAAAATTCTTTTCTCACTAAGGTTAATTTCCAAGAAACTTTCTAAACTTTACTAATATTTCTAAACATTAGATACATACCTGTAACGTTTTTAAACGTTACTAAATTGCTGTTATATGTGAAAGCTTTGCAAAAACTTTTAAACATTAGATGTTCGAATTATGTATCTATCATTATTGACATTCCTCAAATGTCTTAGATAATTTTGAATTTTGAATAATGAAGCAATAATGTCTTTATTTTAGTCTGAATTAGACAAATTAATTTGTAAGTCATTAGGAACAGCATTTTGGGAAATTAAAATTAAATAAGTCAAATAAAAAATATATAACTGTTCAAATTTTAATTTATTATGCTTAAACTGCAACACAGATGAAAACAGGTCAAAAGGTAATTTCGGCTGACATAATAGCAGAAAACTTCATAAAAGCCCAAGCGGCAACAAAAATGTATAAGTAGTAAACTTTGTAGTATGTTAGAAATAAACGCAAAACGAGCTTTGAATAAATATTTGAATACTTTTCGAATGAAAGTGAATCTTTCTTTGAACTTTAGTAGTTGAGTAGTTTTATTACTTCTTTAATAGTTTTTGAAATATGCTGAGAAACTGTGTCTTGGTTCAGAGCATGAGCTTGTATTCTCGTCAGTTCCGCCTCATTATATAATTTAATTTTTTTTAACTCAAGTTCTTCTTCTGTGTCTTTTTCTTGAGTTTGTGTTCTTGCCAATTCTGCTTCATTGCTTAGTTTAATTTTCTCTAACTCAAATTCTTGTTTCTTGTTCATGAATTCTAATTTAGCTTGTGTTTTTATTCTGTCATCAACAATATTCTCCAAAATTTCTTTGGCAAAATCTGGTGACTTTTATGCTTATTGTTATTTCAAACAATACAATAGTCTTTAAATCGGAGATTTTTGCTGAAAGTGGCACTACTTTGCCAATTTCATCCGCCAGAAGTTTTTAATCTTCGTTCTCGACATATTTTGTTGATAAAAACATCATTCAAACCTCGATTAATAAAAGGTGGTTAACTTCACTAAGCTCTGTCGCAGACGTCAAGTGAAAGATGCAGTCCGAAAATTCACCGAATTTTCCGATACTAAACACCGAGATCCCCGCTCTACAAAAGCAGTAACAAAGAAATGTTATACATCAAATATTCTCAAATAAAGAAGTGCTTATTTACAAAATATAATCCGACCAGGCAAGTCGAGAGAATTTTACATTCTAATGCATAACTTTTTAAAGAATATATTTTTTAGAAAACAATATATTAAATATTGTTATCACTCAAGATGTATTAATATGCATTTATGTAAAGCTATCGTGCTTATATTAAAATAAATAAATATTTAAGCAAACGATAACGGTTGGTATAATCTTAGAGCAACTGTAACTTCTACTAGAAGTTTGGTCAAAGAGAGTTAAATGCGAAATTTTTTGCAGCAGTAAATAAAATTTTTAAGCACTAGTAACTTAAGTACGTAAAATTAGTACTTACTATTAGATTTTAACTCCTCTATTAGAGTGACTTATCATATAAGCTTTAAGTGATCCTTAGCGTTTAATAATTTTAGTTTGAGAAAAATTAATGCTCTGCACCAAAATTACGAGTTTTAAATTGTAACTAAACATATTTGCAATTAAAATTCTTTTCTCACTAAGGTTAATTTCCAAGAAACTTTCTAAACTTTACTAATATTTCTAAACATTAGATACATACCTGTAACGTTTTTAAACGTTACTAAATTGCTGTTATATGTGAAAGCTTTGCAAAAAATTTTAAACATTAGATGTTCGAATTATGTATCTATCATTATTGACATTCCTCAAATGTCTTAGATAATTTTGAATCTTGAATAATGAAGCAATAATGTCTTTATTTTAGTCTGAATTAGACAAATTAATTTGTAAGTCATTAGGAACAGCATTTTGGGAAATTAAAATTAAATAAGTCAAATAAAAAATATATAACTGTTCAAATTTTAATTTATTATGCTTAAACTGCAACACAGATGAAAACAGGTCAAAAGGTAATTTCGGCTGACATAATAGCAGAAAACTTCATAAAAGCCCAAGCGGCAACAAAAATGTATAAGTAGTAAACTTTGTAGTATGTTAGAAATAAACGCAAAACGAGCTTTGAATAAATATTTGAATGCTTTTCGAATTCTGCACTTTGTGATGTGTTAAGCCTGTAACGGATAATAATACACTAAAGTGCCACTGAATTAGGAATAGGCATGGCTATGCAAATTTTATAGCGCTGCGCCGCATCTGTGGTCAACGTGAGGAAGTTGTGGTAAATGCACATATAGTTAGTACTATGGTTGTTGTTAATCAGTCGTTTCAATTACCCGTATGGGTAAAACTTCTAATTTAGACAGCTTCAATCTCGGACAGATAGTAGGCACTCGACACAATGGGCCATTCAAGTTCCAAAGTCCTCAGCGGGCTAGGATTTTCAAGGCCGACAGTGTCAAGAGTATACCGAGAATACACGGATGGTGTAAAAAAGAACTAGCGATCGGGCAAATTGCAAAGGACAATTAACCTAGAACAAGCGTGGCGTGAGACGGCTCAGCCGTATTCTACATAGTCAACGAAACCAGACATTACCTCCCAGCTGCATCAGGGCGACAGTGGTACAGTCAGTAAAAGGATCGCCCAACGCTCGCTTCACCATATGGGCTTCGGAAGCGTAAACTCACGAGAGTACCTTTGCTGAATGCATGCCATCGAGCTGCACTTCTTGCCTAGGCAAGAGAGTACAGAGAATATACTCTAGTGGACTTGAAATGAGTAGCAAGGAGTGATGAGTCTTGATTCCGACTAATTAATACCGATGAGAGGCTGTGATTATGGCGCCACACTCATGGTGTGGTGGTGGTGTATTTAATTATGGCAAAACACACTAGGGCTATCTGCCTAAAGGAGGGATGCATTCGTGGAGGACTTTCTAAGGGAAACTGGCTCGTATACACGTTACACGTGGGGAAAACCACGAAAACACCCATGCAGCCAGCCCGTTCGCGGGATTCGAACCTTGGACCGAACTACCAGTATTCAGCGACTTTACCGCTCGGCCGCTGGTGGGCAGCGTCACACTCATGAAGCCATTAACCCTGTATGGCAGATTGGAAGTGTGCAAGGCCATGGTGGCTTAATCATGGTCTGGGATATTTTCTCTTGACAGTGTTTTGGATCTTTGGTACTTGTACCAAACTCCCTCAATATGATTCGGTACGTAGAGTTGCTGGGCGATCATCTTCATCCATTTATGTTGTCTTGTCATTCACACGGAAATAGAGTATCACAGCAAGATAACTGCACTTCTCACAGGTCTCGGATGGCTATTGCCTGCTTGGATGAGAGTTCTTCTGACTTCTCTGTCATAAATTCGCTACTTAAAAGCCCTGACAGTCGAAATTTGCTTCTACTGAGCAAATTTCGGATGTTTTGAAGAAAGGTTTGAAACTTCATCACACAATACTAACGAATCTTCCTAAATTATAGACAGCTCTATCCGATGTTTGGCAAGCCATTCCCGTAGAATGCTTTCAGAAACTTAATGAATCTATGCTTCATCGTTTGGCAGCCATTATAAAGGACAGAGGAGGCCCAACTCGTTATTGACTAGCTATCCCTAATTCAGTGGTACTTCATTGTATTTCGTTACTTAACTGTATAAGACTCACAACAAGAACCATGATAAGAATCACAACAAGGAAGGAGGAACTCTGATTTTCATCAACTCCATTATTAAGTTTTCATCCTACTTACACCCTAATCTCGATACAGTTGTGACTTCAGCAGTATTAATAAAGAGGTTTCAAGCGCAGCATGTGATTTGCATTACTGCGAAGAAATATAAAATAAATAAAAAATATAAATAAATAAAAAAGAATGAACATCCCAAAGTCTGGATTTACTTTTTAGCTAATGGTCTGCTTACGTTCTTTGCAGGTGACCTAAATGCAAAATTAAAAGCTTAGAACAACATAAGAGAAAATTTAAACGGTCAAATCCTAGGTAACTATGCTATGAACAATAATCTTACAGCAACTGGTCCGGAAAGCCCGACTTAATATTTGCACAAATTCATTCATCGCCGGAATGTGATGTACATCACCATCCTTAATAATATTTCTCAAAGGCTATATTGCTGAACCCTGGTAATTTGGATATGAGTTTGATTCAAAGCAAACGGACTGTCTGCTTGGGCGTTTTCGAAGTTTTCTCCATGTATAACGTGTATGCGAGCCAGTTTCCATTAGAAAGTTATCCACGAGGCAGCCTCGTCCCTTAGCCAGATATTCCTAATGGGCTTTGCTACAATCAACTATATCAAAATATGTTCAGTCACCAGAAACAGTTGGTATAAGTTTAGTGACTTCATCGGAAGTAATATTTATGCACGTCTTCGCTTACCATTTGCAGTGATGTTGGGCAGCGATCGAAAGTTTTATCAGCTCCTCGAACAACTGCGTCAACGATTCCTTCACGATTGCCCAACACATCGAAAGCTTTATTCTCTTGAATTTCACTCTTTTAAACACAAAAACAGAATCCGCAAACTCTGGTTGCTACTTGAGTGCCGTATTTTAAAAGATAGTTAAAATTCAGTGCAGAGAAATATCAAAGAATACTGCCACGAACATAGACACAAGACTGCAACGACTGGCTACAAAAAAAATAATAATAATAAAATAAATAAATAAATAAACTTATTAAACGATTTTAAAAAATAACAGAGAGCACAGAATTCTTATTATGGGTACCACTGGCATGAAATGTACGGTACGCATAATGAGATGGCAGATGCTATTGCAGATAGCTTGAAGCTTCAGTTTTCTTTAGTGTTTGATAATATAGACTTAGACTTTGGTGAGTAAACTGATAGGTTAGTGCCACATTATCTTCACGATCACCAATGACTTAACTTTATAACTCATCATTTCGGTTCCCCGTCCTGACAATCTACCGCGTATCTGATCCTCAGAGTGATGGAAACCATCTGCAAAGCAATAAACAATAAAAGTGCCACAGCTGCTTTGCTTCCTGGATATTGAAAGAGCATTTGACAATATTTGGCATGCAGACCTCTCTAGAAAAATGATCGAATATGACTTTCACTTGTACATCTTATGGCTACCTACCTGAGTGCACGCAACAGTAAAATCAGAATTTGGACTTGCCTTGCCGACGCTAAAATTAATCATTTGGGATACCTCACTTTCTTACATAGACCTATCTTTTTCGTTGTCATAATCAACGATCAATGATAAACAGAAAAAGTGCAATTTTTGCTGATGGCATGGCAGTCTTCACAAGGCTCATGAATGATATAGGTCTTTCAGAAATCTCCATGGTGGGTTAGATAACACCGAAGAATGGTGTAATAATGGGAGATTTCAAATCAATGCAGACAATTTTTTCTGCATATTATTCATTTTCAATAAATGCCGTTGCTCGCCTTGCCACTTCCCTGGCTGGGCGTAGCAGATAGTAGATGGTCCCACTAATTGAGCGCATCAGCTGATTGTGTTAAAGCCGAACCAGCTGCTCATATGGTGGTCTCTTGCATATTATTTATAAAGGACAAGATGCAGATTCAAGTTAGCACAAGCCTCTGATGTGTAAAGAGAGCATAAATTTGATGTTCGACAAAAATCTTAGCTCTAAGGAGAGCATCGACTATGTGATTAAAGTAGGCCAGTTCAGTTCTAATGAGCCAGATCGCTATAATGAGTAGATATTTGGTGCTAGCCAACGACGATTCCAAATGAAAATGGAAATGGTTGCTTCATTTCTCCTGGCTCCTGCGTAGAAGACGTGTGAGAAAGTATCAAGAGATCCATCTTTAGAAAGGTTACGTAAATAATCGACTATGACTAGTTTGCCGAGGAGCCACTTAGACGACCGAAGATCCTTTTTCATGATACTCCACGGTAACAGAAATTCACTGCCATTCCAGTGTTATCACTTTCATGTTTGTATATAATGTATTACCCAATGAGTAGAATCATCCCAATAAAGTTTACGCCTTAGGACACGTCTTAAAAATCAAAGAAGCAACAGCTCGCCTGCTGGACCTCGAAAATTAGATGCGATGTATGATGCATTTAGCATCATTATTTCAATACGAAACCTCTACTAGAACGGAACAGTGAACTCTCCATCAAAAATAAACTCTTTCTCTATAAATCATCACTTAGCATAACATTAAATTTGCCTTTGCAACTGGGAAGTTAAGCGGCAAAAACACATTTTCATGAAAACCCAAGTCCTTTAAAATAGGATACTTAGGCAAATAAGTAATTATTATCCGTCGAAATTTAAATATAAGTTATATAGATGATTGCCTTCATAATAATGAAATTAGAATTTATCTTTCTGTAAAATACCTTGCTGATTTCTACTAAAAAATTCTCCGTTTCCTACACAGAAATACACTTCTACAATCAACACTATGATTTCTTAACCTTGTACGATTCTACAATACTTGAAATGTCAGCCACTAGAAACATAGAGACAAACGACTATTCATTTAATTTTATGTTCTTAACGCTCGACGACATTTATTACAAATGTCCCGTCTTACCGTCTAAAAACATGTATCACAGATTCCATTAAAGATTTAAAAAAAAACTTGTCATTCTCAGGGTTACACAAAACTAATAAAATAACAGAGCTGCTTAGCTTGGAAAACGGTGAATAAACCTTCAAGACAGACTCAAATATGAAATACAAGTTAACATCCTTATAATTAACTCTTATGACTCTAGGTCGCGAAGCAAATGCGGACCATTAAACTAAAGCCGATTACCAATTCAGGTAGTAGGCAAGCATAAAACCGAGCAAGCAGTTAAACGACCGGCGATAGCTGCTAAATAGATAAAGTCTTTTTCTGAAACTCAAGAACTCGACGCTTATTTACCTTAAATAATTTGTTCACAAACGTAGAAGTACAGATAAAATAATAAGATAATTAGTTAATTAATATCAAACTTATAATCTTATTCATTTAATTTTATGTTCTTAACGCTCGACGACATTTATTACAAATGTTCTTTTACTATCTCACATTAAACTTTACACTCATACTTTCAGAGAAAAACGGAATAACAGAACCTTCGTCTCTCCAGTTATCCCAAAGCTCAAATCCAAGTAATGTATTAGTTTTCACATTTATCAACTAAATGCGAATAAAACCATAAAACTAGTCATAAATTTTTACCGAACGGTAATTTTACAGAGGACATAAAAAAAAGGATATACAAGATAAAGAAAATCCATTTTTGTTAAAAGAGAAAATTTCTCAATTAAACTATCGTGAATACCTCCGTGTTTTTACCTTATAAGGTATTTTTCCCCTCCTTCCAACATGCCTCCGTGGTGTAACGGTAGCACACTCGGCGAGTACTGAGAGGTCCTGGTTCGAGTCCCGGCAAGGGTATTGACATTTTTCACATCTCTATCTTTGAAATAACCTAATGTCTCTTCAGTGGCGCCCGAACTAAAAGTTGGTGGGCAATAATTTGCCACCACCAGGATTTGGCGGTTGAGTACCCTAATCCTCAGTCGCCCTTTCAGAGGAGTATATATGGTATTTTCTCTCTCCTTTAAGTATGCCTTCTTAGTGTAGCGGCAGCAAGTATCAAGAGGTCCAGTTCAAGTCCGCGAGAGGGCACTGCACATTTTTCACTTCCTCTTGTTTCAAAATAACTTAATGCCTCTACAACCTGAGGTTCCAAAGACCAGGGTCAATGAAATTTATCATTTATCCAGTATTTTACACCTAAAGTATCGCACGATGCATTTAAAACTAAGACTGACGCAGTGCAATGTTTAATTTTTAGAAGTAGATGCATACTGAAACATAACCTAGCGTGATATTAAATGTTCGGAAACTAAGAGTGCCAGACCTATAAAGAAAATAACTAATATACTAAACTACTCATTTTGAATCAAGTAACATGTAGCAAAATTGAGTTTTCTGGAAATAGTCTAAATCAAAAGTAGGGTAAGACAAAAAGGCAGACGCAAAAGTGATATAAAAGCAACTCAAGAAGCCAAAATCAAAATAGAAAATATCCCAAAATCTATTAAAGATAAAGCGTAAGAATATTCTGTAAAGAAAAATTTCAAAAATTAGAGTATCGATATGCGTATTTTTATTCAACTAACAAACTTAATGATAAAAATAAACATCAAGAATGACTTTAAAAAGGTAAAAGTAAAATTGGAGTCGTCTATAAGATGTTTGAACTCTTTAAGGAAGAATAAATTCTATAATGAAATAATTTCGCTATTTCAAGATGTAAATAAAACAGAGTATGCCATTTAGGCTAATATAATGCGAACATAAAGGGTGTCAATCAACAGTTCAGGCATCTCTTGCAGTCTGTTTTTTCAACAGTACTGAGTAATTTGTGATCAATGAAATTCCCCCTAGAATTTGCGATAATTTAAAACTAAACTTTTGTAAGACCTGTCTTCATTATTATGGCTGTGGGGGCAAAGGCTATATCGGTAGTGCTTTTCTTGAATAACCCCAGCTCTTAAGTATTAAGCACTGAAGCATGTATAGTACGAATTAAAAATATCTGATGTGTACACCACATGACTTCCTTGTACCAAAAGTATATACATATATTTATATACTTTTGGTGCAGTCGATAAGAGATGCACATCTACATGTTATAGCTGTCCTATATACAAAATTTCAACGTTCTGAGGCTACTCTTAATTATGCAAGAGACATACATACATACGTACACACAGATGCACGAAAAATTCTCTTTAGAATTCATTTCAAGACAGTTTTATAAATTTTAGGGGGCAAAAAGAGTCCTTTATTCCGTCCTTACGTGCAGATGTCACGCAAAATCATCATTCGCGATCAAAATGGATATTGTCGTTGAAATATGATGCCCGAAATTTTTCGCGATTACAATACTTCCTTTCTACTTCGTACAATGAAGTAAAAAATCTGATATGTACACCACATGATTTCCTTGTACGAAATATTAAATTATACGCATTTTTTCTTGCATTTCATTTAAACTTATTGAATTGAATTAAATCTACTTCGTCGATAGCGCATAAACCACAATAGAATAAATGCACTCTTTCAAATTCACTCTATTTTTTTACCATAGCACACTCACTTAACAGCGTTACATTTCATTCATTTTTTAACTCAGAATGCACCAAATTTATACCATTTTAAGAATTATCTAATCGTTGCCATATGTTCTATTCAAATACTATAATAAATCTAAAACCATGTATAAAAGAAATAATCAAACAATAACAACAACAAACAAACAACAACAAAAGAAACAGTTTTTCACACACGATTCAGTATTTCTCATTCAATTTATCCAGTTTTCACTTCACGACAAGACAAAAATACATAAAAACTCAAAATACCTGTATTGAAAATTATGAAGTAAATCTTAAACACTCATTTCCTCGAATAAATTCGAGAATGAATTAAGCATGATTTAACTCGCAATAATAAAAGAAGGCGTTATCTTTGTTATTGCGAAGCTTACTTGCTCTAGATTGGCAACAAATCTACTATTCTGCTCTTTCAAATGTCTGCTCTTTCAAACATGGCTGCCATGGCAAAACTAATTAGGCTTAGCGACACTTAAACAACTTTTAAATTGTTGATAATTGTAAAAATATTGCATGCACATTTACTAAAGGCATAAAAACCTTAACCGGGAAATAAGCACAAGCATGTTTGAGGACGGTGCATGCCAGACAGGACATTATTCAATAATAAAACCTTTTGATGAATTTTAAATATATTATTGGAATGGAAATGAATTTAAAGTTTTATATCTATTCATAAATTTCTTGAATAGAAATTTTATTTCATATATTCCTTGAATAGCTTCTTTTTTGTGCGAATTAAGCAAAAAATGCACAATTTACAAACATATAGGAATAAAGAAACTGAGATTACTGTGTAATAGAGTGGTATTACATTACTGAGTAACAGTATATATATATATACAGATATTTATGTACTTTTGGTGCAGCCAATTGCAAACAAAATAAGAGGTGCACATATACATGTTATAGCAATCCTATTTACAAAATTTCAACGTTCTGAGGCTACTCGTTTTTGAGTTACGCGAGATACGTACGTACGCACAGATGCCATGAAAAGTTCCCTCAGGATTCATTTTAAATCAGTTTTATAATTTTTTGGGGGGAAAAGAGTCCTTTATTCTGTCCTTACGTACAAATGTCAAGCAAAAACATCGTTAAATTGCATTCGATAGCAGTCAAAATGGATATTTTCGTTTAAAATATGATCTAACAATTGCTGCTGGAGATCTAAACTACAAGAACGCTTCTCATAGGAGCTGGAAAAACAACAAAAGTAAAGATATGATTTACATGCATAGTACTTCCTAATCAATTGATTTCTCATTAATGTTAGCCTTTTATCATCAATACGCTTCCTAAGCAGCTATATTTTGAATAGTGTAAAAGTAGACTTCTCTCCAGATTTGACAAAAAGAATTCTGTACAAATACTGGTTGCTTATATGATGTGTGGTTTGCAATGTTATATCATAGGGGACATATCAAATATGAAATGGAATAATTTTTCTTAAGATTCAGCGAGAACATCAGGCATTTATGCAGCTTATTACCGAAGTAAAAGTGAAGTAAGTTATTAATACACTCGTTTTAAATACATGAGATGCTGCAGAATATTCTGCCCACCTTATCAAGGTTCCAACTGCTCCTGTTTATACGAACATATTACTAAAGTTAGACTACTGAGACATCTTAAGAAAGATGTGGAAGCGATCACAAAATCCACTGGATAGAGTCCCTTTACAATTACATCCGCAAAAATAATCAGTTGCTCTCTACAGAACTTATAAATAGTATTCATTCTTTGAAAATATTTTTCAAAAAGACCATTCTATTTGAGGAGTTGTAAAATATTTCAAGAAAGATAATAGTAGCATCCGTCCCTTTCACAATAACAAATTTCAGTATTATCGCAAGGCATTATCAAAGTATTTGAAACTGGCCTATGATGTTCAATTTGATGAATATAGTACTACGTCTAATGGTAATAGCATTAAAGTAAAGATAGAATACTTTCAACATGCTCACTGAAGACGAAAAAGTAAACGTATTATACAATACTAAGTCTCAGAAATCAGGTATCTGAAATAATGCATCAAGAAGTGCATTTGCAGAATCTCTCAACCTCAGGAATCGTACGTATGGCAAAAATTTTCGATACCTACTTAAAATTAATTATCTTTGCTACAGCCTCAAAACGTACCTTTACCACAGTGATACATGTTTTTGGAACAGACAAAAAGGATTCAAAAAACTACTTCCCTCATAAGCTTGATTCCAGCTATCATAAAACTTTTGAGAAGATAATCTCGCGATGACAAGACTGATTTCTTTAAAAAAGAAAGCTTTTAAAGTCTATGCAGTTTAGAATCATATTTGTACTTTCTATAGGACATCAAACCGCTAGAATAATAGAATTATTGCAGTCTGTTTTAACAAACAAGAAACCGTCGTTGCCTTCTTTGACCTCTCATTCGGCAAAACTTTCAAGAAATGACACAACAGTCTACAGCTAAAATTAATGAAACTGAATTGTGCATTTAAACTAATCTTCATCATTAAAAAGTATTAAATAAATTATAATTTTATTATGAAAATTGGCAACGAATTCTCTTATATTAAAAGAACTAAAACGGCTGAGCCTGAGAATATATAAAAATATATAAAATTAGTGGCATTACAATTCCATAAAATTTACCCTCATCATAGTATTTAGAAACGCTTAGTGAAGAATTTAGAAGCTTCAATACTCTGAGCCAGAAACTTAAATAATTGAGAGCTGCAAGGTTCATATGAGTGTTTACGTGATAAATGAGGATCCCTCCAAGTTGAATCTCGAGAAGAAAATAATTTCATGTATTTCTTACTTTAAACTGATTCTTACTTACTTGATTACATTTTTCCTTACTTTCTGTAAGTTGCTGCCGTATAATCTGATTAGATGAAGGCAAATAGATAGTACCTTCAGAAGGTTCAAAATAAAGTTCTGAAAATTGTTTTTAACTATCAGGAATGCTACCACTCGTGGTGGGCCATAATGATCAGTTTATTGTAGTTTCCAAATTCTATAATAAATGTGGTAATTAAAATTCGGGCTTAATAAGGAAATTATATGATTAGAATTTTAAACGAAAAAGCTATTATTACTACTTTAATTCTCTCCTACGGTTAAAAATTTTGACCGTTTAGTAAACTTATTTATCGAAAACAGAAATTACAGTTGAAGAATTAAATCTTTTTTCCAATATATCATATATATAAAAGAATCTAGATTTGGGACTGGTTTGTGGTTAGATAACTTGAAATACTAGATAGTACCATGTAAGGTTCCCCACTTTTAGCATGTTAAATGTAATGTGAAGGAACCTAGTGAACAGCTAAGCAAATAATCGCCTAAGTCCAAGAACAGAAACGTAAACTCAAGAAGGGTTAATTACCTTTTATTTGCTCCAAATAAAGATATACAGTAGGCCCCTTTCTCAGGGCGTACAGCAAAGCCTCCAGTTGGGCTTAAACTCAAAATGTGCGAAATAAGAACTAACTAATGACTAACTAAAGAGATTTAGCCGAAGCTAACACAGTTTTAAACTAGTTGGCCGTTAATATTAAATTAGCCAGCGAAGCTATCAAAAGGCACGTAATACGGCCGAGCGTAGTAACAGTTTAGAGCGACGTAGTCAAAAGGCAAATGCGCGCTACTCAGGAATCCCAGCTTCCTCTCACTAAGTCATTGGCTTCTCTACTTCTCATTTGCATCTAACGCGATTCTAAAAACTTATTCTGGTAAAGAATTGTAAGCCTGATGCTAGAAGAGCTAGGGAAGTGGCATAAACTTAAAATAACTGTTATAAAATTAAAATATATCTTACAACCAAACAATCAAACCTGAGTTACTGAAGTAAACTTTTATTATAAAATACGTATTGTAAGAATAAAAGAGAGCCATAACTTTTACATTTTTAAAACAATATGTAATTTTATGTTTTTCTTAATCTAAAATCGTCTGATTATGATTATAAAATATAGAAAACTACGACACACAATGCGCTATGTAAATTTGGTCCAGCAGAAAAGAAATATATTAAAATAGTTATTAAATGAAGTGTTAATAAAATATGTAAATTTTTCTCATGAAAAGCTAACTAGTGTCATTGTCATGTAACGATCAGCTACTAAGAGTCAAGTTTGCTGTTCTGAAAGAATAACTCATCGTAAACAATATGGATATCGTATCTGTAATGCTAATAATAATAATAATATTTTTAATAATGGTATAATGTTCCAACCTAGAATTTACAGCTAAATGTGTGGAACCTTGAGAACTAACTGGTAAGCGAATAATCGCTTTAGCTCAGAGAACAGAAACTCAAGAAGGGTTAATTACCCTTTATTGCTCAAAATAAAATTTACAGATGGTCCTTTCTCAGGACGTACAGAACAGCCTCCACTTGGGCTTTAACTCAAGAATACTTGGAACTAAAACTTAACTAATGCTTAACTAAAAAAATACAGCCGAAGCTATCAAAATTCTACAGGAGTTGGCCTCTTTAAACGCTAACTAACTAAATGGTGAAGCTGTCAAGAGCCTAAAATACGGCCGAGCGTAGAAATAGTTTAGAGAGAGTGTAGCCAAAAGGTGAACTCGCGCTGGTTAGAATCTCTGGCTCTCTCACGAAGTCAGTGAAACTTCGACTTAAAATACTGCTCTTCCTTCATTTGCATTTAACCGCGATTCTGAAAACACATTCTAGTATAAAACTGTAAGTTGAAATTAGGAGCGACAGGAAAGTGGCTTTAACTAAAAACAACTGTTAACAACTTAGAATAAAACTTACAACAAAAATTAGGCTAAGAATAATAATTTCTACGACTAATTGAATTTTCATTGTATGTCAGATAATCGAGTCTCCACTGTATATATATTTTTTAAATATTATATTTATTACATTTTATGAAATATTTATAAATAAAATATGCAAAATTTTATACACAATATGTCAGATTATGTTTAAATATGTAACTTTTATGTGTATTTAAAATTTCCTGTTATTTTTTGATCAAATTATTGACATTGAATGATTCGATCTAAACACTGAAATATTTAATTTTTTAGATTTATTAACAAAGAACTACAGCGTGTCCTTTTTGCCCTTCTAAAATATTCTTTAGATGCCGTTCCATAACATTATTTTCCTGTGCAACAGGCATGAAAAGTTCAAGACACACCTGGGAAAACTGTAATAAAAAGAAAGAAGCTCCAATGCAAAAAATTTGCTGATAAAATCATATGAAATTATATTATCCTTTTCCATGAAGTTCATTTTTAAGATTCTTACTTATGATATTTTGGGAAGAAGATAAAACACCCACATTAAATATTTTTTATTTTAATAATTTTTAGATGCATGACAGAAGAAAAATGTTATGAGAAAATTGTTATGAGATTCTTTACATGCACATTTATCATAACCGATAATTTATTGGAAATTCTAATTTTTAGCATAAATAAAATTTAAAAAAATCTGGAAGGCTTCAGATTTTAAATTACGTCCAAAAAGACGTTTATTTTATATTTTGTGTTTTACCTTTATTTATTAAATATCATGTTCTTGGCACTTAAACCATAAAATTCAGTTCAAGAGCAATATAGCAAAATACTCGTAATTTTAAAATGAGCATGTCTTTAGAATTTCCGACATAGAATCTCGCGCGCTGGAGACAAAAATATTTTTTTTCGTACAGTGTTGCCATTGCTAGCTTTGAAATCGTTGAGTTTTTTAATCAAAAATTCGGTAAAGTATTACAAAAAATGAAATCGGTGATAAAACAAATTTCAAGTTCAAATTAGGGCTTCCACATACCCATATTCTATAGAAGATTACGTTATTCAAATTTTGATGGCTCTAGGTACCAGGTTTTTATCACAATGCGAGAAACATACATGCATTCATGCAGATTCTTGATTATTTAATTTCTTTAAATATAATATAATAATATAGGGCGATAATATTTGGTGGCAACAATTTGAAAAGTGAAACAAAGCTTTTCGTGAATCAACTCAAAATGCCCAAAACGAAATTAATAGTCCTTATGGGCAAATTGCCCCTTTGGCCTAATAACGATAATGGATACATACCAACTTTTTCTTGCTGGCTGTAATGTGTTAATTAAATAGATATATGCTTCTTCAAATTTAAGAAAAAATAGTTTTATAAATTACGTTTTTCGAACAAATATTAATATAATGTGTAATGCTATAGACAGCAATTTTGTTCTACTTAATATTTTTAAAAAAAGGACAAATGAAGTGTTAAATATACATGTTGTAAAAAAATATAACAGCGTAAAAAAAATATAAAAGACAAATCTGTGAATGCGTTGATGGAAGTTTAAATATGAGAATATCGATCTAATTTTGTGAATATTCGATAAATATTTAAATTAAAATCAGATCGGAAATTATATTATAAATATTCCTATTCTTTATTTCAAACTTTTGAAATCAGTATAATACAGTTATTTGTACATCGATTTAGTTCAATGCAAATTAAATATATAAGCCTGTCTGGAATATAAACGTGCTTATATTCCATACAGAGACTGGAAGAGTTGTAGACGTTAAACGCAGCTTTAACCATATATTTCAGAACTATGATCGACTCCTAATTATCCGGAAGTGGATTATCTCTGCCTTATCAAAACATTAAAAACGAGAGAAAGTTAGAAATGAAAATGGAAAAATATAAGCCATATTCATCTTTTGATGAATGCCCAAATATCTTTTGCGAAATTTGTTTTTTTTTTTTTTTTCGTATTTTCATAGAAAAAAGAACTTTACAGTTTACATAAAAATTTTCTGAGATTATGGAAATCGTAGAAACAATCAGTAGAAGTATAATTCATATAAATATCAACCGGGATATTCAACTGAATAATTTCAAGGTCAGTTTCTCTCGAATAGGGTTAGTTTCTCTCGAATAGGGTCAGTTTCTCTCATTTGTCTCGAATAGTTTTATAACTACATGCCAATAGTTTAGACGATTTTCTAGTCAGAATCTTTCGCAAACTTTAATTCTCATTATTGTTCGATATTTTACATTTTATCAGAATGTTTTGGGTAGAGATAAGAGGCTTCTTTTAATTTAATGTATTGTTAAAGTATTTTCCACAGAGCTGTTGAAAATTCTTTGACTGCTCCTTGAAAATGGCAAAAGGATTTTTAACAATTTTATATATTTTATATCGATTTCATTATAATTTATTAATTTTATTGAATTGTTCTTATTCTAATTCTGATTTGAGTATTTCCTGTTAGAAAACTGCTCCCCCTTTAATGATATAATTTTGATTTAATTATTATCTCTTGGTTATTCTGTTAATTTGGCAGTATATTGCGCTACTTTAATAATATTCATCATTTTAGTTTGAAATTTCTCAATTTTTGTTTATACACACACACACACACACACACATATATATATATATATGTAATGATTTCAAATGCGTAGATGAAAGTAGTGGAACTCTCAACAGTTTACGATCCTGCGTAGATGACCGAGAAGACCGTAGTGGCTTGAAGGTGGCAGAGTGGAAAGCATAATGACGCAATTTAGCACAACATTTCTTGAAAAATAACAATCTTTATTTTTTAAACGCATATCAAATCATCCTTTTTTCAGACAAGATGTTTCCTAATTATATTTGAATACATAAATTGCAGTTTGCATTAGAACGTCATCTTAAGTAAGTAAGCAGCAGCAGCAGCATGGTTTAAAAACGTCGTGCCAGCAGGAAAGCTATGCGGTAAAAAGGGGAAGGTTATAGTACTTTCATAGGAAGAAGGCTGGGAGTGGGAAAGTTTCAGTTCAGAATTTTGGTTTAGAATTAATTTGATTGGACAAGAGGTATCTGCATTAAAACGTTACGTAAGATAGAAAACTCTGGAAACTGTGAGAAGTGTTGAATTTAGGGTTAGATCATCAAATTTAGAATGTTAATTTTGAGGTCATCAATTATATTTTGAAGCAGCTATCATATTTTGTTATATCTTACATATATATATATATATATATATATATATTAGATACTACTTAAAATATTTTATCAGGTTCAATGTTCCGCCTTACTTGCTTTGGGAACATTCAAGAACCTGACTCGGAACAGGGAGCTTACTAAAGCTATGTTCAATAAATGTGGGAAGTAGACAAGATACACAGGAAGGGTATACGAAACCCTTTATTTTTCACTCTTTACAATGATTTCCGGACTTCGGAATACAGAGACCAACCACTTGCGGTCTGAAAGTAAGAATATAAAAATATTAACTAAACTTTAACTTAACTTTGCAGTAACAAACAAGGGCCTCCGAGAAGATTGGCCGTATATTAACAGGAAGCCGTATGTAGTACAGAGAACTGTTAACACTACAATACGTTTAAAATTATCAAGAGGATTAAACCTCTGGCCTGGAAGGCAACCAGCAACCGAGTAAAAACTGCTAAGGCAAGCTTCTACTAACTCCTTCCTCTCCTTTGCTTGGCAAAAAGCCACAACTTAAGTACTTGGCGTTCGCCAACAAATTTGCATAAATAAGTTAAAGCTTTTAATTCTGGCCGGAAGTAGAAAATAAGAAGTGATAGCAAAGATTTAAAATAAAATAAACGTTAGTAAAACTTAAGATCCTTACAATTTAAATATTTTATAGAATTTAAGACTTTGGGTTTCATAATGTTCTGTGCCCGCACGATAGCTATTTTAAATATTTGAAGCTTTTATTGTTACTGCATCTTAGGTCATTTTCGGATTATGCGTGCATGTACAGAATCCAGCTAGTACAGATATTTGGGAGTTGAGCGTAATTGAAAATAAGATAAAAGTTTTTGAAACATTAATGCAACAAATATGAATTCTATTCATGTGCGTATTGTCTTTAAGAGCTGTAAGGTTTATCTCAAGCTATTAACAGTTAAATTTTAGTTAAAGCCACTTTCCTGCCGCTTCTAATTTCAGCTTACAAATTTCCTGCAAGAATGTGTTTTCAGAATCGCGGTTAAATGCAAATGAAGAAAGAGCGATATTTAAAGTCGAAGTTCCACTGACTTCGTTAGACAGCCAGAGATTCTGACCAAGCGCGCATTCGCCTTTTGGCTATACTCTCTGTAAGCTGTTATTATGCTCGGCCGTATTTCAGACCCTTGATAGCTTCGCCGTTTAATTAGCGCTAAGGGCCCAACTCTTGTAGAATTTTGATAGCTTCTATATCTTTTTAGTTACGCTTAGAAAAGTTTTATTTCTTAGTATTCTTGAGTTCAAGCCCAAGTAGAAGCTTTTCTGTACGTCCTGAGAGAGGGCCAACTGTAAACTTTATTTTTCCCTGTCTACTGAAGTAAAGCGATTATTCGCTTACCAGTTCTCAAGGTTCCACACATTTAGCTGTAATCACACATTTAGCTCCTCAGACTTCATCAAATCCGATGGAGGGATTCGGATTCATCGTCGAAACAATGCGATCCGCAATGAAGCCAGCCGCGACATTCGATGACAAAGTCTCGGTGATGACTTTCCTGGAGCCAGCTGGACCTGCATTTTACTCTGTATCCAGTAAACCAGCTGGAGAAAGTTACAATAGCTACGACGAACCTAAAAGGCCAGGCTATCAGCTGGTATAAAGAAATTGTCAAGTTTTTGTTGTGAGATCCAGGTTCGGAAAGTTACCCCTGGGAAAATTTCAAGGCAGAAAGAAGGGGCGGAAAAACAGAAGTTAAACTAACCGCGGTGATTGAACGGGGCCCGTTCACCGAGTGGAAAGAAAAGTCCCTCAGAAATCCAGTTGAACACAATAGTGATCCAAAATTTGGCCTTGCCGGAGATGCATATTTTACTAAATGATGTCCCGACTACTGCCCTTCTGGATACAGGAGCTCAGTGTATCTTTCTCTCGCAAGAATTTTTTAAAAGGCTTTTTCGTCGTTACAGACTATCCAAAACAACTTGGAAACGGGTAATTGCCGCCCACGGAAAACAGTTTGGGAGAAATCGAGTTGCATGTACAAATTCAAAACCAAAGACAAAATGTCAACTTTCTGGTAATAAAGGATTTGTTAACTTCAGTAATCTTAAGGGTTGATTTCTTACGCGCAGCTAGCACGAATCTTAATTTCCAGAATTATACGTTGCGTACTACTTCTAAAAAAATGTTAGATAACAAAATAATCGCGCCAAGCACCGTCCTTACGCAAGTTCTGTGGTGCTCTGTAGAAAGAAAAATGGGCTACCGCCCGCGGACTCGGACTCACGGAGGTTTGCAGTTGATTACCGTAAGCTAAACAGAATAACAAAATGTCCCACGTATCCTCTCCCTATAACTGATGAAATCATTAGGAAAATTCGTTCTACTAAATTCATGACGACATGAGACCTGACGTCAGGTTATTTTCAGATCACTGAAACCCGAGGATGTCGAAAAGACAGCTTTCATTACGAAATCGGGCGTTTATGCCTTTTTAAGAATGCCGTTTGGTTTAAGCCGAGCTCCGGCTACATTTCAGAAGTTATGGATATCGTTTTAAGGCCAGTCTTGGGCAAAAGTACTCGGACCATGCGGCAGCTGGCTGCTTGTATTCGGGGAAGAATCTCTCACACAGCCTTATACAACGGACATTAAAACTGAAAGAGTTTAATTTGATTATAAAACATACACCAGGAAAGGAAAATGTAGTTGCCGATGTCCTATGAAGAATTAAGATTGACGAGCAAGAGAACACAGTCAAATGTACTACCTCGAAAGTTATTGAGTCCCGTGAGACAATAACTGAGGAGTTAAGAAGGAACCTGAGTTCAAGGATATTTACGCATGTCTTGAAGACCCCGAACATTTTGAACATGTGGACTTAAGAGCTATTCGCAATAGGGCAGCTCATTATGAAATAATTGATAAATTACTCTTTTACACACAAATAACTAATGAGAATCAAGAATACCGGCCAGTGATCCCAGCGAGTCTACTTTTAAATATTTTAGTGGGACTGCATGATTCGCCAGTTGCAGTACATCTAGAAATCAGAAAAAAACTTACAGAGGATCTGCTAGGCAGTATTTTTTCCGCAGTTGCAGAGGGTGGTTATGGTGTATGTCAGGTCGTGTGACTTGTGCTACTTAATAAATGATGTTAATTACAACACGGCCGGGTACTTAAAAACATTAAGACCACTTTTATAAACGAGTTATTTGGCACTGATTTGTTTGAACCTTACCCTAGAACAAAAATAAATAAAAACAGATATTTGTTAACTACATTAGATCATTTTTCGAAATGGGTGAAAATAGTTCCCCTTAAACGAGCATCAGCAAAAATAGACGCCAATTCATTTCTAAATAACTATATTTTAAAATACGTATTTAGAAACGAATACCCAGTAAAAGTAATATCAGACAACGGCAGACAGTTTGTTAGTAATTTGTTTAAAAATCTTTGCACATGACTTGGAATACACCATTTAAAAATGGTACCATATAGACCGCAATCGGTATGTTAAGAATTACCAAAACCTCTGGGACAGCTGTGTACAACCTTGTTGGGTTTACCTTGAAGAGTGAAATATAAAAAAAAAAATTTAATGAATTACTCATTTAACCTTGAAAGTTTACTTATCGACAATGTAGAATTAAAATGAAATAACCGAAGACTGTAGTTCTACTGAAAGAATGAGAGGACATTTTCGATAAAACATTGAATTATTGGAATGCCGCAGTACTCAAAAACCTGTACACGCGTTTACTGGCTTAGCTTGAAATAATTTTTTCATATTTTGTAATATTAGCTGCTAATTATTTACTGTTATGCGTTTCTAGATGCGTGTCTTTCAAAAGTTACGCACGCTATGGTAAAATTTTAAAAAATGGAAAAGTAAAGCTTTCATTGACACCAAATTGCATATGAAGGTGTAGCAAATGTGTTTATGCACGAAAGGAAATAAGAATTATGTACAAAGATGAGACACTGTTTACTATTCCTAAATTATATGAGGATATCACATTTGGGTCATTAAGAAACTGATATTTAAAGCTAAAAACAAACAAACTTGCATTAATAAGGTACCGATGCCCCGAACTTTCATACAGATATTAACCATGTTTTCCTCAATGAGGTGTTCAACCAGATATGAGTGGGTGGGATTATTGGAATTTCGGGAAATTTTCCGAGGCACCTTGCCTGTGACGCTGCTTTGTTACTTGATATCAATGCTTTAAAAAGGATGAAATATTAATCATAATTGTAGAATTTATTAATAAAAAAGATGAAACAAAAATTAATGATACGCTAAAAATTTAAAATATATCTTAATGATAACCATAATAAGTTCAGCATCTTAACTCGGTCGTCTATTCAGCTTGTCGTAAATTAATTAATTCTTGATTCCATTGCACAAAAGGAAAGAATTTCTTGCCACTCGGATGATTTCATAATATGTTTTAAAGAAGATGGCATCTTTATGCAAGTAGGCAACTGTTTGCCAAGATGAGCACCTTCACATGGGTGTCCCGACAGCCTTGGCGATGGCTACTTTCATCATATTACCGAGCTTCATAATGTTGCAGGATATTTGTGCCTTTAAGTTGGGTCACCCTTGCGTCTTGCAGAGCGATTATTAATTTGAAAAACGTGCCCGCACCTTTGGTAAGCAAGTTGGTAACTGCTCGACACAAGACTTTCACATGGGCGTCTAGGCGATTTCTATTAGGATTGCTTTCCTCACAAAGTTGAAACTTCGTAATTTTGCCAACACCTTTATGCCGTTATGAAATGGAATCCTTGCATCTTGGTGAACGATACTGAAAAGCGATGGTTATTCCCCCAATACAGCAGTTTCCAACTGTCTGAAATTAGCTTAAGGAAGTAAACCTGGTGAGATAGCACGCAAAAGGCCATCCCAAAGATTTACAATAGGATTTAAATCATGGGAACACGGCGGTCAGGATATACAAGAAATCGCTTCATTCTCCGGTTACTCGTTAAGGATATTGCCTCGATAGAGATGGGCATTATCATCCATCAGAAGGAAATCAGCACCAACTCCTGCAGAACAGAGTCTCGCAGTGGGATGTAGGACTTCATCTCGATGCTGTGCAGCCTTCGCAGAACCGTTTTTTTTTTAAGACTTACACTGAATCGTCTCTTAAGACGTTATTGAAATACAAGTATTTCGCTACCTTATTCCCTCGATCGCTGATTGGCTAAGCAAATTAAAGTAAAACAGTAAAAAGGAAAACCAGATTTCTTTCTCAAACATAGGAGACTTTATTTTGATTTTATAAAAGCGTACAGGTTTCAGTAGAATATTTCTTCAAGACATTAAAAATTTTTAGATCTATTAGTTCATTAGTTTTAGGTGTGAATGAATTATATGATTTAAAATACACACCTAATCTATAATAACATTCATTTTTTTATTACAGGAGCATTTCTTATACCTTATGTTATTATGCTTGTATTCGGCGGATTACCTTTGTTTTATCTCGAACTGGCTCTTGGGCAATATTACAGGAACGGCTGCATCACGATATGGGATAAACTTTGTCCTATGATGAAAGGTAAGAGTTATGTAAAAAATTATACAATATCCATTCCTTTACTTACTTTGAAAGATATTTGACTGTTATTTTAGAAGATGCTACATACGTACTCATAGTAGCAAGCTTATACAGAATGATTCGTTACCAGATCGACAAATTTGCAGGATGTGTAGGGCTACAGAGATGACTCGAAATCACATAGGAATGCAGGGTCGCAAATGCCGTAGTTGCGAGTTATGGTGCAAAGAAGCAGCAAAACGAACAGAAACAGCAACACATTAATGAGACAGAAAATATGTTATTGAAAGCTTGTACTACAACAGGTGTTCGAAATTACGACCAGAAGTCGTTTGGCAGGTCTAGCTGCTGCGCTACATGGAACTCCTTACGTTCTGGAAGATTCCTGGCATGTCCCGGCAGCTACAGATATTCGAGCGACGAGGTCTTCAACTGAAAGAACGGTTGTCTCGTACACCAAACTCTTCATGTGACCCAGAAGACGACGTCCGTGCGTGATAGGGCGGTGATCTGGCAGGCCAATAAACGAAGCCACCACGATCTATCCACCGCTGACCAAAGGTTACATCGAGGAGTCGGTGGACGTCAATCGTGTAATGTAAAGGATCCCCGTCATTCTGGTACCACTTGGAGCAGTGTAACTGCGGAGGAACATGTACTGCTTCAAGAAGTTCGGGCAGGTTTTATTGCAAGAAAATTAGGTATGCCTTATGGTCCAAAAGACTGGGCAGAAGGTACGGTCCAATGATGTATTCTCCGAGAATATCAGCCCAAACATTGGTCGACAAACGTTCTTGAGCTGCACGTGGTTGCGTATGATGATGGTTCTTTAAAGCCCACACATGGGCGTTACGCTGACACATGGGCGTTACGCTGCACGTGGTTGCGTATGATGATGATTCTTTAAAGCCCACACATGGGCGTTACGCATGATGTCGCTCTCACGTGTGAAGTATGCTTTCCCCGTGAACAATACGGCAGCAAAAAATGCGCTGTCTATAGCAATTTGTTGCAGGAACCATGTAGGCAAACTTCCTCCAAAGTGGATAATCCTCCGGCGTTAATAATTGTACGCGATGAAGATGGTGTGCGCTCATTTGGTTTGCTGTGAGTATCCTCCAGACAATGGATGAGATAAACCCAACTGTTGAGCTATCGCTCGAGTACTTGTATTTAGATTGTCTTATGCTACACAAAAGACCGCCTTCTCATTGCCAGATGTACTCGTCGTTCGCTGTCGATTAATTGTAGCTCTCGTTAAGCAACCAATCTCATATAACCAACCTTCTTTTCACACTTGCGAAGATCGTTTAATGTGAAACAAGCCTGTTCGGAACGTTATGTTCGGATTCCTGTTCAGATGTTCGGATGCCATCATGAATGTTCAAACCTGTTCGGATGTAAAGCAACGTTACACAATACTCAGCTCCATACACGATCAGCATGTCGACCAGTTCATCATTTGAATACGCTTTCATCCTATTACCTCGGGAAACGGATCACAAATGACGACAGCAGGATCGCTGTTCAAGCAACTTTCGTTGAGAGCCACCTCTCGCAAGACTGCCGGAGCAATCCTTCAGTACGTAAGGAATTTCATGCAGTGCAGCTGTCAGGCCTGCCTGACTATTTCTCATCGTAATTTCGAACACCTGTTGTCGTACAATCTTTTAATAATATGTTTTCTGTCCCATTAATGGGTTGCTGTTTCTGTTCCTTTTCTCTACTTTTTGCACTATAGCTCGCAACTACGACACTTGCGACCCTCATTCCTACGTCTTTGTACCCCCTACACACCATGCAAATTTGTCGGTGTTGTAGCGAATCACTCTGTATACAAAAAGTATATATTTTAAGAGATTTTATGTACTATATACGACAGAGAAAATGCTATTATTGCTCATTTACAATTTTTATGCATTATTTTATAGTTTTAGATCAGTAGATTCTATATACATATTTTTTAGACAAATTGAAAATTCAAGGTTTAAAAATCTTCCTTATAAATTGAGCGATTTCTTCATGGAGGACTTTGGGAGGAATGACTTGATTTTTTGTTTGTATATACGTGAAGTTTTGCTTACTTCATATATCTCGTAAAATGTTTTCTTATTCTATTTGTTTACCGATTTTAAGTAACAGCATATGAATGTATTGCTAAACAAATTGATTGGTTCAGCTTTCGTTAAATGTCTTTTATGGTGCGCTTTGGCATTATAAAAACATGCGTACAATACGTTATAAGGCGTTGGAACTTTTCTAATGCATTCAAATGTCCAATCGTAGCGCATTTACAGATGAGCGCCAGATGTGAAACCTGTTTATATCACGTCATGAATACCTATGCAATATTTGATTTGCGCTATGCCACGGCTGAGATTGGTGCAATCCTCCGAAGTTTTTAAGCGAAAGAAGATCGCTGTGTACATGGAAGAACTTGTACACAACAATTAAATCAAATCATTGCGCAAATTTGACATCGCCTGTAGCTTCGGTATTGTGCACATTTAATATTGTATATATTATTCGTGATAAACAATTACTTTGTTGTTAACAGGTTCATACAATTTATGGAAATGACTTAATACAATTTAGTATTAGGGAAATAATAGTAGGCAAGTGATTTGGGTTGGGCGATACGGAAAACTATCAGTGTGGTAAGGTCCGCTTACGTATTCAACCATTACGTATTCAACCAATTATTTAATTGCAGTCTAACGACCAATAATCATCTTCAGTCTTTGACAGAATTTAATATTGGCCAGAATGGAAAGACAGATTCATTTGAAGTGGAAAAATTAAAAGGTGTAGTGTAATGGGCGAAACCGCTACACAAAACCCCGGTTATGATGCAGGGTTGAAATGAACTTCTAACTCAAGTTCTAACAAAAACATGAATTTTAATAATATAAAAACATTAACAGTTGCGGTTCATGGCGATGTGGGATTTGGATACATTCAGTCCTGTAATTCAGAAATTTGTTAAACGGGAATGTGCGCTGTTAAAAGTATACACGAGGAGTCATAGTTCTAGCGGGTCAAAATGCCCACAGCTCCAGCAGGAAAATCCTTTTCTTCTTTTTTCATTTTATTGATTCATTGTTTTTTTTTTTTTTTTTTTTTTTTTTTTTTTCAGAAATCTTTAGTGCGTTGAAATTTTGAAAATGGCTATTGCCTTTCTCGCATTAGCGTGGCAAAAAAAAATTAGTCGCAAAAGAGCTCTCGACTTTTCGGTTGGGATATGAATAATCAGAAAGTACCCGAGAGTAGCTCAAAGAATAAGACCTCCTGTCGCAAAATCTTTCTATCTCTACCATCGAACTTTGTACGTAAAATAAAAATATCGTAGTTTTGTCAAACTTTCACCCAGCTCATTTTGGTTTTCTCTTCTGTCCGACACAGCACTCTTTTTGATAAATATCAGAAGAAAGCTGTCTTTCTTCCAACTACTAGGCCAGTGTTGCTTTACTAAATACCTTACTTTCGGAGTTATTTTATTTTTGTTTCCAAAATTCTCTTAAAATGAATCTCTGGTACCTAATTTTTTTTTTAACTTCAAACAAATATTTTATAACTTTTAGTCTCTTTCTTATTTGAAAAAAAAAAAAAAAAAAAAAAGATTAGCCCAGAAAAAAAGGCTCCATTTATAGTAGTCAATAGTTCAATACAGAGTCAATAGTTTTCCTATATTCTGTATTAAATATATCCCATTTTTAAAACAAAAATATGTAACACGTTTAAAAAAATTCCCAACAATAATTTGCCAATACTGAAATTAAAAACAAATATGGGTTTTAATGGACTTAATGCTGAAAAATGCAAACTTCGGAATTTTTCATAGGTGTATACTATGACATCATAAATCAATCACTTGACTCACTCGCATTTCATATAAATTTTTGTAAGGTAATAGGTTTGTAAGGTTTAGACTATTAAAGCATATTTCTAACATTTAACATCAGTTTCCGTAAACCTGTATAATCCCACAAAAGGATGTTAAAAAACAAAGGAAACGGGAGAATTTTTAAATCATAAATTACACAAAGAAAATCACAGAATACGCATGTATGCATGCATTCTACCTTTGTGTGGAGAAATTCAAATCAAAAGCTTCTACAGCAACACGCTGGAATGCGGTACCATGGTGACGATTAAATTCCTCCTTCCACAGTGCACCGATTCCATTTTTTTTAGCATTTCAAAAAAAGGGGAGTGTAAAAGGTTTTTATTTTTCTTCTTGTTCTTCCTCACAATTTTTTTTTAACATAGCAAGATACAGAAATCATTTACGGTTTTCCCCCCTTTCTTCCTCTCTCTCTCTTTTTTCTATTTATAGCATTTTACTTTGTTAAGAATTTTAATAACTTCATGGTGTATTAAAAAACACTCCACTATTTGCTAGAGTTTTTGTTGAAAAACTTCGAAAAATTGACATGAAAAGTCTTTAAAAGTCGAGAAAATTATAGGCTACAGAACTGCATAGTAAAGGTTTTATTGGAGTGATTTTAATTTAACGATTTTATTTGGTTTTTATTAATCAAACATTTGGATCTTTCAAACTTCAAAACTTTTTAAGCTTTGATATAACTTGAATACGTGTTATAAACTCTAAGATGGCAGGCTAGATTTAATTCTTTTCAGGCAGATGTCTATTGGGTTATATGACTGGCAAGGTTTTCAACTGGAATAAATGCTAATACAGTCTCAACTCACAGTATTAATATATCTCATATAGAACGAACAAAACATTCAGAACTCATTTTCGGTATTAGCGACAGTAATTGCTGAAGCTGTGAAGCTTATTTTATACATGTTAAGTTTAATTTATCATTTACTTTACATAAAGTTTACTTTATTTTAGATTTGCTTATTGTTTGATCTATATCACTATTACCGTATTTCCTCTCGTACTTTCCCCCTAACATTTTATTGCTGTGTTCTGAAATTTTAAAAAATTTTATTTTTTCTGAAATTTAAAAATATTCGCATAATTTACCTTTTCCTTTACTGTACACAAATTTTCCCTCTAAGGGCTAGTTTATTGGTAAATTGTAATCCCTTGATTTTTTTTTCTTATTCAATGTATTCAATTTGTATTTGCATTTTTATATTAGCATTTCATCCATTTTACTTTCTCTCGCATTTATTATTTGAAACGTATTTTGTGAAGATTATTCGTTAAGCTACCCGGACGTGGCAGGTGTTTTGACATTTGAGAAACTTTTAAAACTTGTTATTTTACCCTACTATTATTTACTTTTCAGCTCATTGTAGCTTTATCTACTGCCGATGTGTCCGATCTTTCGAAATACGAGTGTTTTCTTCCTCACTTTCTCCTTCGTTTATCTGATAACTCTCTTTGGAACTGCAGTAAAGACTCATTGATGTGAGGTGCCCCTGGGGCTTTACAAGCAACTGAGCTGCAGCGGAACTTTTCTGGCTCAGTTATCGTCAGATATCGGCTCGAGATCCGTCAGATGTTGTAATCATTGTTCTAGCCTTTATATCTATGTTAATTGATCATTGTTCTAGCCAAGCTAGACATGTCATTGTCTAGCTTGGTCTCTAAAACTCTTTTAATAGATAAAATTAATGAAAATTAAGAATTATAAAGAAAAAATATTGTATTTCGCTTCATTGGGTGAAAGCTCATGTGGGCTTTGCCGGTAACAAGAGGGCAGACATGCTGACGAAGGAGACGTCCATGGTGGAAAATGAAAATTTCATAGAAATATCCGGTTAAAAAGATATGCAATTACAGTCTTGATACATCTTGATACTATCTTGATAAATGGTCTCTACAATGGAATAGTTCAATAAGATATAAAAGCTTACTGAAAAATATAAAAATAGTTCAATAATTGCTAATGTAAATTTTCAAAATATGTGTTACAATAAATTATGTAAGTTTGCTAAAGAGATTGTAGCGGTTATCGGTGTTAAACGGTATTTGGCATGTGATATTTTAATATAATCAAATTTATCATTGTATCAACTGAAAATTGTCTTTTATTGTATTTTATCGTATTTCACTAATTTTAGAATTTTGTAATAAAGCTGATTTGGAGTTTTTACTTGTAATTTGTAGTTTTTAGTTGTAATTTTGTTCATTTGACTTAAATGAGATGCCAATGTTTTTATGTCTTGCGATTTCTGAATTGTGTATGTATTTTGTCTGTTTTTAACTTGATAGTGTTATTTGTGTGTTTCAATGTTGTGATTGTGTTTTAGTTATGTGATAAGCTTCCTTATGTTAATTTTCATTACTAACAAATAATAATCTTATTCAATTATTTTAAGTTTTTCCTTCTTTCCTTTTGTATTGTCCATTCAACTTAAAAAAAAAAAAAAAAAAAAAAAAAAAAACATATTTCAGCTGTGCAACCATGTTGAATGTATTATTGCTTAGTTTGTTTGGTTTCATTATATTAACATTTAAGTTACTGGGCCTGCAGTCTGGTTTACCAGATTTTTTTAGTTAATTTAATTATACTGTTCCGGTGCATTATTTAAAGTCTAAGGGACTAGTCGGGCCGTTAGATGCCGTCGTTTGTGGGAAATTAGAGGCGCCCCAAACAAGATTATAAGGTCTATTTTTTAGAGCAGATAGATCGGGTTGCTCTCTCTCTCATTCGTGCCTTATCATATGTTATTTAAATCAATCAAAAATAAATAAATAAATAAATAAAAATAGAAATGTATTAATATATTAACAACAAGAATAATTTTACTTCACTTAAGAAAGAAGAACGTTAAATCTATTAGTTCCGATGGACTGGAGTTCAACTTATTTAATGTACTTTAAATATTAATTGTAAAATCTAAAGTGATGGTTTCAGAAAATTTCAAAAATCAACTAAACAGTTTAAAATTTGAAACAAAATAGTGATATTAAATGCTGGTGAATAATGTAGCTCATATTAAGTTTATATCTCATGATTCATAAAAGGTACATATATGTGTCTTGCTAAACGGAAAGATCTTCCCAATAGATCAAGATAAAAAAATTAAGAATAATGGTTCAAAGCATTATTTTTAAAGTGATTATAGTGCAATTGAATAATGTTAATTTACAGGTTTTCTACATTAATGTCTAAAGCACAAGAGTGGAAATGTAATATTAAGCCTGATAAGTAGAAGCTCTCTTTCACTTCAGCATGAACAATTTTTAATGAATTTAATCTTTTACAAGTTGCTTTAAACAGAAAAATAGGAAACTTTCTCTTAAAGCCCCATCTACACGAGGTGACATATCTCCCAACAAATATCTCTGCAAGTCTGCGGCGCCTACGCCAGTCCCCTTACACAGAGAAACATATCTCTGGTGTGTCAAATACATATCTGAGGTCCCTACCCCGCAGTCGTGATCATTGCGCAAGGCATATATTGCCGTCGGAGATATATTTCGAAATATCTTTTAATTTAAAATTGGATGAAAATAGAATAAAAGACACAGTAGATTATTTTAAAAACAAATGCCTTGTCACTACTGGACTGTAACTATTTGAACCAAGGGATACGTCTGTTTATAGATGGCTCTACAATAAATAATACTGCTGGAGCAGGTGTATATTGTAACCTGTTTTCACAGCATGCTCCAGTGGGTCAATAATTTTCAAACTTTGATGCAGAAGTTCATGTGGTCTGTTTTGGCTGTGTCTAATTTGAAATCTAGAACTGAGTTTTTTACAAAGGCCGTCATTCCTGTTGATTCTAAGTCGGCCATCGAGACAGCACCTCTTCAACACACTCTGAGCCTCTTCTTGTGTCAAAAATAAAAAGAGATATCAGGAAACTAAATAGGAACGGTAAAACCGTAGAAATTCAGTGGATACGATCCCACGTAGATAGTGATGGCAATGGAAAACCATATTTCTCAGCAGAGGGGGGTACGGAAATAGGTTCATAACTATTTAAATTAGCAGGAAAGGGGTACGTAACTATAGAACAGAGTTATATTCCTTTAAATTTCCTTAGGAGAAGTATTTCAGAGAATCTTATGGAATCAGGAATGATTGGAATGAGTTCAGTCGTAGGTCACGTAGAGTGGCTGTGGCTAATTTCAGACTGGGTACAGACACAACTGCTTAGCCGAACATCTCAGTAGAATAGGCATTTTAACTAACAACCCTATTTGCAAAACACATACTATGAATAAGCAGCACTTGCTCGTCTGTCCGAACCTTGATACTAAATTACAACATAGGGGTGATGTTCTCCAGCTGTATTGGATGGCCAGGCATCTTATGTCCTGAGCACATGGTTGTTTCGCCTCTAATCACTGAAGATTTTTAAGATTTTAATTGTGATAGGTTTATGTCTTAATTTTTTGGTACTAGTGAGACTTGAATTTTAGTGCTGTAAATTTTAAGCGTTTTTAATATTTTGGTGATGTAATTTTGCATTTACTGTTTTGGTTTTAGCTGAATTTACTGTTTTGTTCTTCCAGTAAGTTGACAGATATAAGATTTTGGTATTGTTTAAGGCTAAAGATTGTAAAGGACTCAAATTATGTTGAATGGAATTTTTCGTTTTTAATTTAATGTGTCAATTTGGTAACTAATCCTATTTTCAGAGCGCGAGCATCAATGATTTAATGTAAATAATTTTCTCCCATTGGCAGTCTTTATCTGCTAAAGTTTTGGTGATAAAATGATTTTTGGTGATTTTGGTGATAAAGCTAGAAAATTGGTTGTGTTAAATACCTTGATTTTTATCCTTGTTAAGTCTCCCATTTGAATTTTTGCGTTCAAAATTTGCTAGGTGGAAATTTACTCATTGATATGTTGAACCAGCGACTTGCTGAAATTGCATATGCTTCTAGCAGATTTTTGCGCTCATTGCATTAAAGTTTCTATTGGACATAAACAATTTTAACTGCTTCTTTTCTCTTTAACTGCATTGAATGAGATAATGTGTTTTCCATCAATCGCAAAAGCGCTCTACTTCCTGTAATGAATAAATGACGTGTTTTACGATGTTTATATACTGAAGAACAAATGCAGAAATATTTTTCAAATGTGATTACTTTTCTAAAAGATTTAAAAAAGAGTTTTCCTTAATAATTATAATTTGCCTGTATTGAAAACAGTATATATTTAGACAACATAAACGAAGGCGCCTTTTTAAATACCCCAGAATTATACTAACCCAATTTTATTCCCCTCTTAAATCGTTTAAAGATAAAACTACATTTCCGAATTGCATATACTTAAATTAAACTTCAATCATTATTGCCTTCCTTTGTCTCTGAGAAGAAAACAAGAAGAGGGAAGCTTCTACTTTAAAAGCCCAAAAAGCATGCTTTGAAAATATAGCATATTGATAGATTCTGATGATTAAATCAAAACTAGATATGCAGAAGATTATTAGATTTTGATGATCTAATGATTGTCTACACGTTTAGGTTTTATTTAACCATAAGGTGATAAAAATTTAATAATGTAATGATTTTAATAGTATAATGACTATCTACGTCTTTGGGTTTTAACAACGTTGTTCAGGTTTTCAACCTTCGTTTAACATAATAATAATAATTTTTTTCAACAAACGTTTATGAAGTAATAATTAATAAATAGTTAATAATATAATAAATTTCATTAGTAAATAATTAATAATGTAATAAATAGCTAATAATTAGTAAAATTTGAATTTTGCTTCGCTTCAAAACATTCTGTTTTCACAATGAGTATATTTCAGGTAAATTTTGGTAAAATTCAGTTTTCACCAGCTGAGAAAAAATGGAATATTCTAGTTTTTCTTTATCTTCATCTAACAAGTTATGTATTTAACTGTATGTTTCTTTCATTAGCTTTCGAATTATCGTCCGCATTAGATCTACAAGAAAACCAATTGAATCGAAACACTAACTAGCACAAAATCACCAAAGTAAAAGTCAACTGGTTGCAACAGTCAACTGGTCAACAGGGTTGCAAGTACTAAAATTCTCAATTAGAAGTCCTTGACATTCATACTACTGAAACTCAGGAACAAAACGCAAACAAAAGTAGCTCGAAAGTATTGAAATTGAAATTATATTATAAAATTATATTATAATATATTGAAAAATTATAATCAAGTGGGAATAAATTAGCTAACATTTCCACCAGTCGATTTTCTCAACAACTAGGAATACGCTTACTCGTTTATAAATGTTTATAAACTCGTTATATATAAATTATTTGTTTATATTCACTGCTTTCATCAGAGGTAAACTGGTGACAGAAATCTACAACAACAAGAGTAATTTAATGCATACAAATTTTTTCATGCTTTTTTTTGCATGCAGTTTTTATTTAGATGACCTTTGAGTCTTCTTAAAGCGCAAAAATTTGAATTTCCAGAACAAGGCTAGTAGCATAAAAATGGGGGTTCTGCATCAGAAGGAGCGAGGAGCTAAGGGCGTGGCTAATGACGTCACAGGTGCATCCTTCAACGTCATCAATGACATTGAAGACGTTGACACCGAGGGGACGTCTTCACAAGTTGAGTTGAGTTGTTTTTAGATTGCTAGTTGAGTTGCAGACCTCCTGCTCTTCATTTAAAGTTAGTTTTTTTAATTGGCAACGGGAAATATCTTCTGCATCTTAATTTTGATGATATGGCGATGCTGCCCTCTATTGATGAAAAAGTTTTAGAAATATATTTTAAGTCTGGTCTTAAAATTATTCAATGCACGACTCTTAAAACAATATAAGAGAAACAAATATAAAAAATACTTTCCTTTAATGATAGTTCATTATGTCATGAAAATGAAACTACAAGATAATTTGTTTTTTATTACTTTTATTCGGATACTTTCTTTGATAGACTTTCTTTGGTATCGTACTCTGCGTTTTTCCATTTATCTCCACACGAAGAAATCCTAACATGGCAAATATGGTAATCGTATTGTCTAACAAACAGGTCCACCTCGACCTAACCAGTTTGCATACGGACCGGTTATTGAACTGCCATAATCTACGCCCTCTACAGGCGCTTAAACGCGTCATTTCCAGATACAGATTCTACGACAAAAAATTTTTCTTATTTTGGTCTCTCTATTAAACTTTAAAATTTTCCTAGTTATTTTCTGAGAACCCTGTATTTTTATCTGCTGTTGTCTAAATACAAGAAAAATTTCTAAAAATCTCACAAAAGAAAGACAATACATTTGTAGCAACGTGTATATTCATCATTATCATGTGTATATAAATCCTCTTATGTACAAAATCAATACTTTATCTTTTAGCCACTATATTAACATCATCTTATAGAACATTGTTGGTGATTTATATGTATTATGGTATCCGGCTTCGTTCGGGTACCATTTTTTTAAAAATGGTTTTTATTTTAACTGTAAACATATTAATTTGAAGATAAGCATATAAATGACTGAAAACAGCTTAAAACTTAATAACAAAGTAATTTTTAATTTTGAAAAATAATGAAAAAAAGGATAATTTTTGCTTAAATTTTGCCTTTACGGCAACAACCACGGTGAACAATGTATACATAAATATGTATTTTTGTTGTGTAGATAATTGTCTGATCGTGTTATAAAAAACTAGGTGAGTTATTTTCTGATTTAAGAAAATCTTAATTTTATTTGATTCTGAATTATTTATTTTAATGCTTTAATTTTGGGAAAAAACAGATGCTTCTAAGAATATTATTTAGTTTCAAAGAATATTATTTATTTTCCTTTTATTTGCAATTTCTGTCCAAGCTTTCATTCATTGTGAAAAGAAGCAGGGAAGGGAGGCAATTTTGCTAAATCATGATTTGTGCGTTTCCTTTAGAATGTTCTAGAAGAAATTTCATTGTGCAATTGACCTTTAGGACAGGAAGTACGTGGCAGAAGGGTCAGAGGTTGCCACTTAACTTTCGATGTAGGTCATTCTGGTTTTGGCGATCGGGGTCCGGTTGTTTTCTAAGTGAAGAGGGGCGCGCATGTGTGATCACCCTAATTCGGTTATTCGGGGAAAGAAACGTAAATTTTGTCCAGATTAAGGGGGCGATAAATGAAGCCATTGTGGGATCCCGTGTTGGTGAAGGAGACGAAGAAAATTCGAGTTTGAATCACTTACTTTTGGACTGACCTTTGACTAAGACTGTAACTTCGAACTTGCTCTTGGGTTGAGCGATAGAAAGGAGGAGATGTAATTTCGTCGTGAGACTGTGCTTCCGGCAGAGAACGGCAGTTATGCTATCCGGCCGCCGACTTGCTATCGGAAAAACCAAGGACGATGAGGACTTTCTCAAGTATCTTAAAAATAAGAAATTTTCCTCCAGCGTGTGTTAAATTCCTAACATTTATCGGCCAAGTTCCACCATGTCAATGTGAGATTCTATCCTCGACAGCCAGCCAGCGAACTTTGAAGATTCTGCTCGGGTGCTTGTTTCCAGTGGCAAATTTTCTTCGATGCTGAGCTTGCGGATGTGTTGCTGAAAAATGATGGAGGAGGCGTTCTTCTATATTTCGGTCAGTGATCCTGAAAACGTGAGACTCATTAGACGTCAGTGTTCCCCTTACGGAATGTATTACTCACAGGACTTAAAGGAGGACTATTTATCCCTGATTTCTCCTTGAATGCAAGGCCAGCCCGAGACATTTCCGGATGCGTTTTAAGTCGTCTACATAACAAATAAGTTTTGATTTGGTTATCAATTTTCATATGAACTTTTGGGAATTGGAACTTTACTTTAAATTGAATCTCTAAATTAATTCTAAAGGAAAAATTTGCCTCCCTTTTCCCCTTCTTAATTTACCGAGACAAACCGGAAAGTCTTAATTAGGAAATTGTGGCACAAAAATATAATTTGTTTGTGTAATCATCCTTAGAATAGATGTTGAATTTCAGATAATGTGTTTCTTTTAACATCTTAGAATATACTGCAGTAATTCAAGTTAAATTAAATGAGTCATATAGTAGATTTGCAAATCATTGATTTAAATGTAAAAAAAAAAGAAAAGAAAAAGAAAATGATAAATTGAAAAATTCGCTTGTGTCTAAAATAAGAAAATTGAACTGCAACTAAAATAAGAAACCTGTAACTAAAATAAGAAAATAAAATTGAGTCTATGATTAGGATAAGATTTAATTTTAATTGTTGAGGAATTTGAATAAACTTGTATTTTAACCTGGAAACCTATTACTTATGTTTTCTTTATATCTTTTATGTGTTTTCTTATATATATATATTGATTTTACATCTTGTTTATACGACCCTCTCGCGGCACAGTCCCGGATGCTTAATACACAACGCAATTTGCACTTTATTTTCATTTATACGATCACTAAAAGTGTGGAAATTAGCTAACTCTTAAGAGTTTAGTTCTCAGTTGATATTTAGTTAGTTACGGTTTCACCTGTCTGTTTCTGCATTAGTTTCCTTCCTAAGAGGAAGTAGTAACACAACAGTTTTTTTTTAATTTGTATTTATGTTTACACTTGTTTTGTATGCAATGAAGAAAAATAATTAAGAAATATTCATATATTCTTGAGATATATCAAAATGTATAGTATTTAGTGTTTTTTCCTATTATTGCATTCAAAATCTAAAAATAAAAAGTAACAATTCAACTTCTAATTAATATTTCTAAAATCTTCCGCTTCAGAGCATGCATTAGATTATATGAAACATGTATAGAAAGTTTTAATTTCATCCATAAAATTTTGTGTTATGGCTGTTACCACTGGCAATATTTACAGAAAAAAGCATTTTTCAGGAAACGAGTTAAAATTTTCATAAAGCAAATTTTTAGTGAAAGATGCATCCATGACATTTAAAATTCCCCTGCTTTGTTATTGACACCTTGTTTTTTTTTCACACACATTGCGCTTTTTCTTTCGAACAAAGTGTAATTTTTTCTTTGGGTTTTTGTAAAACTTGTGGAATGCCGCCAAGAGTCATGATTTTGCACTTTATCCAAGTTTTCGAATTACCTGTTCAGTGTAAAATTCAGGACACATACCTAACCTTGAAAATGCTTCGAGCAAATCCATAAATCCGTCATTAAATAACATTGAGAGCATTAGGTTATATGATAACAAATGAAAAAGATAGTGCAAAAATTGAAGGTTTTCTGACGATTGTGAATAATTATACTACGGTAACACAGTAATTACAAAACTGCTTTCGAAAAGCGAAATAAATGGAACCTAGGCGGTTTCTTAGCAATACCAAATTATCAAAATTTTCATAATTTTTTTGTGTATTATGGTATTTTATTCACAATTATGATATAGTCTTAGAAACATTGTTATAGCAAAAATATTCGACAGTAAATATTAAGTAATTCAGTTTTTCTTTGAAATTGCACGACTTACGTACTTCTTCGAAGCAATCTGACGATAATCAGAGGCACCTCATGTTACGATTATTATGATGTTTGAAATCTGAGATATTATGTTGAGAACCATAAAAAATAATCGAAGAATTTTTTTAGATCATGTTTCACTGCATTATTGCTAGGTATAACGGGTTGCACGACAGACAGGAATGTTTACCGTCATAGGTGTTTTAAGTCGAAAACATACTCACAGTCCTTGAGTTCATCAAAATGTTATCTAAGATCATTTATAATTGTAAGGCTTCGTTGCTTGATTGCTAATTTTTTAAAGTGGTGTAATCTCTAAAATATTTCCAATATAGTTACTTAAAAAAATTCTCATGTGATGGGATTTGTTCCATTCAAGGCCGCGTATTTCAAGTATAGACATGTGTCTTGGTTATCTCTAATCATATATTAAGTTAACCTTTTATTTTTTTATAAGTTTTTCTATTAGTCTAGGGGCATCTTAACAGAAAATCGTCTACTGTTATTTGCTACTAACTTCGATTGCAATTTCCAGGAATAGGTTATGCCATCTGTTTCATTGACTTGTACATGGGCATGTACTATAACACTATTATTGCTTGGGCCTTCTATTACCTCTTCGCTTCCTTCACTTACGAGCTTCCTTGGACGAGATGCGATAACCCGTGGAACACACCCAATTGCCTCACCCTAGCTGAGAGAAGCCTCAACTCCACAACCGAATCTAAAAGCCCCGCACAAGAATATTTTGAGTAAGTTTTCTTTAGAATTTTCTTTCATCCCATGAAACCTATCATTTATTATTAAATTATTTCCATATTTTGAGTTATAAATTATTGTTGTAATGATAAACAGCTAGACTGTGTAGCATACTCAAAATGAACAGATCGTTGAAAGCTATAATTGTGATGCAAAGTTATTTAGAACGATTGGTCAGATTCAGAATAACATATTAATTCTGAGTTTATTAACTGCTGTACTACAGTCTGTGATATAATATATATTAAACCGATGCACGGAAAACGGAAAAGGAAAACTATTAGTTTTTTAATGTTACTAAAATATAAATGTGATGTTTTCTTAATGAATCTTTAGAATGTTGGAACTTTGTGTTTTGCAGCTGGGCTTTTAGGTCAACCAGATCTTACACCACGCTATATTTTCTTTTGAAGGCAGTCAAAAATGTGCTTGTGTCATACTTGCATATAAAATTTTAGGATCTAAAATAAAATGCATTACTATTGATGCAGACAAGATTAAACAAAAAATATGTTTGGAAAAAGTGTAGCAAGAACATTATTATCTTCTTGATTTTGTTTATATAACTAAAGCAAATGACATGCATAGAGGTGTTCTATATGTCTGAAATCATAACCACAGCAATCTGGATATCCATTGGTAATTTTGCATTATTTAACAGCGCAATTTTGAAGATATATCGAATAATTTCAGTGGATGGGATTAAAAGAGTTTGGAAAAAGTTGAGGTATTGCTATTACATCTTCTGCAAAAGCAAAGTAACAGCAGACCTTTAATGAGATCTCGTAATTCAAAATAATTTATGGGATTCTTAACTCAAAGTAGCTCCAGACTTAAGGATAGAACTGATGACCATTCTATATAAAACATGGACTGTTTTTTTCATTTCAAGTGTCATTCTTTTATATATAATATTTTTATTATTTATCCCTCTTCGTTACGTACGTGTTCCTTTTTTATTACATATTTAAAAAATAAAAGTATTTCAAATCAAGTCAAGCAATTTGAAGGATCATGTACATTCTAATGTGAGGAAAAAAGGTAGTGCATTATATACCATCACCAGAATTTACATAATTTTTAAAAATTATTATTCGCTAAGTAAATATTGAAGAAATTGAGATAAACATTTAATATCATTTATAATATAGTTTTGGAGTTAAAGAAGTTATAAAATTTTGCTAACATCTAGATTGTTAAAATAATGTGCCACCCGTTCGTACAGGTTCGTATTTGTCCTTTTTAATTGGCATTAATATGACATTAATTTATGCAAAGATTTTTCACTAAAGCAGGGCTTCTTAAACTTTTTTCACCCGCAACCCCTTTTCATCACTGAGTTTTTTTCGTAACCCCAGGACCCCATAATATTTACAAAAAAAATTGTGGGACCCCCAATAAGTATTGCGCAAATCCAACACACCCGTGAGTGAAACTGTCAATTTTTTCTCTTGTACTGTAATATATTATAAGGTATTTTTTCCACTTTCTTCGCGTGCCTTCGTGGTGTAATGGCCAACACACTAGGCCAATATTTCAGAGATCCAAGGTTCGATTCCCTTGCTAAATTTTCATCTCTCCGGCTTCCAAAAAATACCTTTTGTCTCTACAGTGGTGCCCGAACTAAACGGGTGTTGGATGATGATTCTCCTCACCCAGGATTTGGCGACTGGGTTCCCTAAAAAAAACCCAGTCGCCCTTTAAAAGGAGGAGTATATAAGGTATTTCCCCCACCTTCTAGGCGTGCCTTCGTGGTGCAATGGCAAGTACATTGGGCCGGTATTCCAGAGGTCCGCGGTTTGATTCCCGGCGAAGGCGATTGCTCATTTTTCATCTCTCCGGCTTCCAAAAAATACTTAATATCTGTACAATACTATTGCAGTTTTAGATTATTAACTTTAATTTCTAATTTTAAATCCTAGAACAATGTGAAAATTTTAAATAAGTAATGACAGCTTCACGTGCAAAGCAAGGAAAATGAACGTTTATATTATAAAAAAATTGCGCCAAAAGCTTTTCGTTTTTTTCCCCTTTGTCTGTATTGTCTTATCTTTATCTATTTTCAGATACATTGTGTAAAAATATTTGGTAATTGTAAAATTATTATAATAAGTTAAAGAAATATCGAAACTGCTAAAATTTTTGGCGACCCCTTGCTGCAGGTCCCGCGACCCTGGGGGTGTCGCGACCCACAGTTTAAGAAACCCTGAGCTATGGTACACGACTGTTATGATATTAGTAGTTTATAAACAATTCATCAGTTGCATTAAAAAGTGAGTTCGTTAAAAGTGAGTGTATATCTATAAACATAAAAATATTAAGACATTATACTTTGTACAACTCACATTAGAAGTATGAGTTGCTGATTTTACGGTGACATTCAGTAATGTATAATGACGATTGCACGAAATTCAAGCAGTGGTGCTGAAAGCAAATTGTAACCCACTTGTTTTTAACTCCAGTGCTTATTAGACAAACGCGAAAAAAATAACATTCTGCCTTGTTTAAAACTGCAAAACACTTTCATTATGAAACTGTACTTTGTTAGGAATTATAACACTGCCAAGGTGTAGCAAAACAACAAGGAGAAAATTTTCATTTCGGCTTAACGGCAGAAAATTAAAATCTTCTATCAGATAATGATATGCTATTTAAAAAAAAAAAAAAAAAAAAAAAAAAAAAAAAAAAACATAATCTATCATCAAAAAAGGGATTTTCACCTATCACAGGTTATATAACTTCAGAAAATCCCATTTGCTTTGAAGAGTATGATGGCAGAAACCAAAGAATAATAAACCTCAATAAAGTGATCCATTGCCTCTTCTACCAAAAGTTTCCGACTTCTCCTATCTCTAGCACCATATTTCTTAGAGCTGCAACAACTTTCTTGAGCATATATTTATACATAAGGACTTCAAGACGGGGGAGGGTGAGTATAGAGGCATTATATTTGCTATGATGAAAGGGAGGCACTAGATGCTAGAACTCGTTATCAGTAAGTGATAGCGTTGCGTTTTAGTCGGTTGTCTCGGCTTTAATGAGACAATCGATTATTTCTGTGTCCATCGCTGTGCTTAAAGACTTCCTAGAACTGGGAACGCACCTTCCATTCTTCCCCTACCCTGCGAAAGAGATGTGAGGGGAGGGTGTCAGATAAGTGTCATCTGTCACCTCTTTGTTGCTGTGACCTCGGTTGTTTATTCTAAAGGGTGGGTGAGTTTCTTTTCAAGTGTCACTTGGGTCTCATATACTTTAAAGAGTTTTTGAGATTCATTTTATAGTGGATGTTGAAAAGTAGGTAGAAACTTGGGAATCTTTTTTTTTTTTTTTTTTTTTTTTTTTTTTTACTTCTTACATGCAAGTCTTATTAATATTATTTAACTTATGTATGTAGGCCAGCCAAAATTTTTCAAGAAAATTTAATGCTTTGATTTATTGATGGGAACATAGGTTTCTGTCAATGATGAATATTATTCCATATTTTTACGAATTAGCCTGTAGTTACGTATGTGAAAAGAGACGGTACGAAAAAATTTCATACAGGTTCAGCGACCCGGTCCTTTAATATCCCTTCTTTCCATTTTTTTTTTTTTTTTTTTTTTTTTTTTTTTTTTTTTCCCTACAACTAAAATTACACATAGTTGTGTACAGAGTGCTCGAGAAAGATGACTACAAGCTTTCTCTCCTTGTTCAAGCGTTAGGTATACTTCAAATTAAGAAAGTATGTTTACTGTTTACAAACCTAAATATTATTGTATTAAAAGGGAAGAAATGAAGCAAATATTAGCTGAAAGAATTTCTATTACTGCTTAATAACATGCACATGATAATGTTAATTGCTGATTGCACATGATGCAATTATTTTTTAATAGCTGGTGATTTTTGCTTGGGACAATGTCTGATGCATCTCATTAAACGTTTCGTGGTAAAGCGCAAAGTTTTGAATACCTATCGTAAAGTATCCTCTTCTTTCTTTATATCAGACGATCTCCATTATAAAATCAAACAGTTCCTGAACTCTTTTTTAACAATAGGTTAAACTTCTTGTACATCAGACGCTCTTTATCTTCTTCACTATGGCTGCTTTCAACAGTCTTCTGGAATTATTAGACCATCCATGTCTTCGTTTGCCATTTCATGACCGTCATTCTCGATTAATTCTTTGATTTTTCCTACTTCCCTATCTGAAAATCTTCGACACCTATTGCTTTTACAATTTGTACAATTTCCTCGGCTTCATTTTTCAATCCGTGGAAATCCTTTAAAATTGTTGGCAACTTCTGGCCAGAGCTGATACCAGCAAGCATTCATTGTTGAAGAATTCACTTGTTCCTATGCGAATTTAATCATTTCTGTGCAATGTCTTCTGTTGAACTGCTCACAAAATACTATTAATGTGTCTTCATTTTCTCCATCTAGTGTTTTATTTGCAGAGATGTAAACATGCCTGATATTTTGAAATATGATTACTTTAAATGTTTCTATGATTCCCTAATACATTGGTTGTATTCAGAAAGCAATAAAATCTCTACATTAAGGTGCAATGTCGTGAGAGTTTCAGCGTCGTGTCTTATTGGAGCATTATCAAGAATTAGAAGAACGTTAAAGAAGAAGTATTTCATTCTAAGCGATGTTTGACTTTTTTAATAAATGAATTTTCAAACCGGTCGTTGAAAATAACTATTGCTACGTAACAGACGCTATGGATCGTATCGCAGGTAATTGAAATTCTCGCACTGGGCAAATTAAATGGACGCAATTAAGAAAGCGCGTAAACGTCGACTAGCATTCTGCAAGTCCGCTTTCGGCAAGGATTTATTGCACATCTATCAGAACTACTATTTCGTCTTTTTTGGCGAACATGTGGGTGTCCTGAGAAGAACAGTGAGTTTACTTTAAACTATGTCCGATGAAATTGTAAAGATATGACAAAGATGGGGTGGCTAAATACCTTTTATTCTTCACAGTTTACAGCTGCTCCCGCACTTCGGGATATAAAGACCAATACTTGTGGTCTGATCGTAAAAAAATAAGAACTACAAACTAACTAAATTTAAATAAGAGCTAAACTCAAATACTTTACAAAGGCTAGTAACACTAAGATTGGCCTTCTAGATCTTTACGTATGTAGTATGCAGAATGCGGGAAAACTACAATACGTGTTCAAGAGGACTAAATTTCTGGCCTTAAAGGCGGACAACAACTGACTGAAAAGCATGCGTTAAATAAGTTGGCGAGAAGTCTCTCTCTCTCTCTAACTCCTTCTTGGCTAAAAGCCACAACTTAAATACTCAACAGTTTGCAAGCTCAATTTGCATACTAAAACAAACCGCGTTTATTCTGCCCGAAAGTGGAAAATAAGAGGCGACAGTAACGTTTTAAAATAAAATAAGCGTTAGTCAAACTTATACATCCAGTTACAAAATTTCTCAAAATGAGGCACAGAATTTTAAATGAGACATTTCAACGTTGCATCTGTTTGGATCTAAGAGTTTTCTTAATAAGTTTCATAAACAAAAGTTTCATACCTTTACCTACGAATCGCGGAGATATTAGTAATTATAATCGTTTCATGGGATCAGCTACAACGTGAGCAACGAATGCTGTTTTGCCTAATATGCAACAATTAATCATCGAAAATCACAGATTTTGTATTGTAATTTTTTCCTAATGAAAATCTATTCAAAACGACTCAAAAATATACACGGAAAGTGATCTATTTCCTCTCCAATATTTCAGCGAATTTTTGACTGAAAAATCTGAATATGCTTGTGTTTAATTTATGGAAGCGTTTTACTAAATGGACTTCTCAATTTGCATGGAGTTCGTAAAAACTGAGTACTTTTATTTACAGAAATCACCCAAGACAATGTTCAAATATTTCCAAAAATTGTCTACTTTATTTTGAGAAACTTTGTGGCTAAATCTAATATGCCAAAAAATAAAGCTTGTAATCATCTTTGCTAAATACCCTGCATAATATTTGTTATTAAATTTTAAATCGTTAGACTAGATTATTAATGTAGAATTTATTTTCTATTTATCTTTATTTATTTATTTATTTATTTATTGTAATTTTTGCACCAAATAAATCCCTATTAATGCAACATTTCTTTCATTAAACAGATTTTTTTTTTTTTTTTTTTTTTTTTTTAATGGATTTTGTGATAGGGAAATGTAAGAAAATCCAAGCAGAGATCAAGACTACTGTTTCTCTTGCTGTTTGCTGTCTCTGCATATGTAATGTATATGCATATTGCTGCATATGTAATGTTTGCTGTCTCTGCATATGTATGAAAACTGAAACTATGCTAAGAGTGAAAGATTATTAACTATGACGAGCAGCAACCGAAATCTGCAATCCAAATTTTCTTACTTTTATACTCAGTTGTCTAATTTCCCGTACGTTAAGATTTATTACCGTACGTTACGATTACTTATCTAGTTTACATAATTCATAAGAAGATATCTAAGAAAAATTACAGAAGGTGTTTACGCATTTTTAGAACGATTTTCATAAATAATTTTTAAAAAAGCACATGTTTTGGAATAAACATTTCTGGCAACAGCTTATCATTTGAAATGAGAAATATTGTCTGCTACTTTATAATTTAGTCTTCTTTCAAAACATCGTATGTAAATAAGTTGTGGTCTTAAGGATATGATTTTGCGCTTTCCGAATAGAAATACTCATTTCGTGTAAATAAAAAATGTTGTGAAATGCATCGTATTAAAATTTCTAATAATAAATTAAGCAATATCGGAAAGGGAAAAACCATCAGTCATTACTTCTACATGGAAAGAAGACTCCAAACGAATACCCGAAAAAGGTACGTACTGTTTCTAAAGTTTCTAAACTTAAACCTTTGGTAACGAGAGATAAATTCAGGGAGGCAAAAATAAATTGCAGAATCTTTAAATACATCTTTAGTCTCAAGAAATAACACAATAAACCGAGATGTACAACTTAAAAAGCTAAAAAACGTAATGTTCACCAGCTTTTGCATAGGCAAGGGGCTCAACTCAGAACAATTTGTAAAAACCCTGTATGAAAACTATTTAGCAGGACATACATGGAAATAAACTGTGACCCTTGAGAAGTATGAATTTACTTAAATGATTGAGGAAAAAAAGAAAAAAAAAAAAAAAAAGGTCTATTCATGATTCGGAAACAAAGAGATAGAAATATACAAACCTACCTTCCTCAAAACACAGAAAGTTTCAATAAGAGTTTTATGACTGTCGCAGAATTCTCCTACAGTGGGAATAAAATCAACTCATCGTACACTCAAGACAAAGTTTTACGTTCGGTTATTACAGCTCTACCCGACAAGACGGCTTCTGACCTAAGCTGTCCTGTAGGACAACGAACAGGATGATGCCATCCCACGGAAGGAAGAAACCACTATCAGAGTACCACAGCGAAGGGCCGGGTGGTGGATTAGATGTGGTAAATTGAATGATAATCATAAGAAAATGAAAGTTTTTGTTATGAAGGCTATTGTGCCTTGGGCAGTAGGTGCTTCGTACGGTTAGGTTAGCTTAGGTTATTTAATTACGGCAAAGCCTCGAGGGCTATCTGCCTAAGGGGGGATGCCTTCGTGGAGGACTTTATAAGGTAACTGGCTCGTATACACGTTACACAAGGAGAAAACTATGAAAACACCCATGCAGCCAGCCCGTTCGCGGGATCTTCGTACGATTAGAAAAAGAAAAAAAGGATTTGGGATGAAAACTATGTCTTGAAGAGAAAATGTAAAAAGCATTGATATGAAAGTTAGGCGTGGTTATTGGAAATTTGGACTTAAAGAACTAGAATATACACCACAACCAAAGCGCACATGATTTGTGAATAAACATATTTTGACAAAATTTTCGTAAAGGAACTAATAGTAAAGAGAAGCTATTTTAACATATCTAGCAAAGTTACAGAACTCTGATGTTAAAAATTAGAATAATAATAATAATAAAAATAATTTTAAAAAAGTAAAGTACAATGCTATTGTTAAGCAGTTAAAAAGGAAAAACATTGAACATTAAAGAGAAGAATAGATTCTACATCTGGCTATGGGAAACAGTAAGTGTTGAAGAGCTGCAGCGTGAAATTATTTTGTCTACTAGTTGGCTGAGGCTTGTTTTATATTTTATTAAATTATTGAATCACTGTGGCCAAAAGTGTTCGGGTGGAGCTTTTAGAAGATGTTGCGCATGATGAGTACAATTGAAAACTATATGATCGGGATCAGCAATATTTCCACACTCACAAAGATTACCTGAGCTTAATCCAAAGCGATGAAGGTAGCTCTTGAAAGGGCCATGTCCTGTGGTAAACCAGGTAACTGAGAAAGAGATTGAATACAATTTTGATGAGACTTTAGGAATAAATTTATATGTTCTTCGACCATTTGTACCAGAAATCCATTCTTGTTGCCCCTTTGTCAAAAGAATTTTCCATGTAAATTTTTTAACATAAGAAGAAGGAAGAGGATAAACATAGATAAGCGCAAACCCACAATGATTGGTATACTCTGGAACGTAGCGCAACAGGAAAGGAAATCAATATCCCTGTAAATTTTAGAAAAAGACCCTTCTATCATGGAAATCACGATGCACACTTATACTTCAGAAAAATAGGCTATCAGAAAAAAGGCTTTAAAAATACTCTTTACTTTTTAAACATTAATAAACGGTCCTAAAATTATTTGAAGAATATATAAACATCGTCTGTGTATTGCATTTTCCAATAATTTATGAAACTGTTATATAGAAAGCTGAATACTGTTAAATAGAAACAGAGAATACTGTGAAATATATGGAATAATATGTGAATGAAGCAAATTTTCCTAAAAATTCTGAAAAGTGTTTTTAAACTTCAGTAGTGTGTAGTTTTGTATTAAGGAATTCTTTGCACATTATAACAATAGAAGCGATATATATTTGCTAACTCTTTCAAACTAAATTTTTATCAGTAAACACAAATAAATTTCTACATGGAAATCTTTAAAAGTAGGGCTTCATGGAGGAATACTATTTTTCTAGGATTTGCATTTCAAAATGTTATATCACAGAATCCTTTTTAATTAAAATAACATAATCTTTACTTAGGAAAATATTAAGTAAACACTTTTCCTCATATTTAATAATACAAATTATAACATAACAATTAACATCTTTGTCATAAATAAGATTATTTGCACCACAAAATACAATCTCAAATAAATTTTATAATAAACAGAGACTATAACAAAAATGAATAACTTTTTCAAATTTGTTTTTATCATATTGTTACGAAATGTCCAGGCACGGTAAGATGGCTTCCATGCAAAGCAGTTTTAGGATTGCCATAAAATGGCAAAGAAAGGCAGGGCTGCCCCATTTGGCGAGAAATCGTCCATTTGGCGACAAAATTGGCGATATTCCATGGACGGATGGAGAACCTTCTGGAACGAATTCTTACCGGTTTAGCCCAGAATGTTCTCGAACACAAGCCGACAGCTATATAAACCCTGCTAGTCCGAAGTCAGTTAGTGAGTGTGTGCTTCGCATAGAGTGCGAGAGAGTCAGTATCGAGTTGGTGTCTCGTCTAGCGAGTCAATCCCTGCGGAGTCGATCGAGTTGACAGCCGGGCAGCGAGTGCCGAGTGGGTCGTCGAGTTCACCGAAGGAGTCTCTTAGTGTATTGCGGTTAGTACATCGTCGAGAGAGCATGTTGAGCTCCGGGAACGACTGAACCATGGAGTCGGGAGCTGTGCTCGTGTGTCGTCGAGTGCATCGCGAGTTGTAGCGTGGAGAGTCTCGAGAGTACGTGGAGTTCCGAGAACGACCAAGCAGAGTCGAGAGCTGTACTCCGGAAAGCAGAATCGGGTGCTTTGCAGGAAGCTGTCTCCACCGTGATAGCCTGATAACCTGAAGGCTGTGTCGCTGATTGTTCCAGCGTGTTTATAGTAGATCTTCGACGACTGTAAAAAGTGACTTTGGAGCTGTCCTGATTGATATTGGCCAAATAAAGTGTGTTTCGATACTTCATCAAGTGTCGTCGTTATTCACTCCAAATCTACGAGCCCCGTACGAACGTGAAGGAAGAAAATAACGTAACAACTGGTCTCAGAAGAAAAATGCAACGATTGGTGTCAGAAGTGGGATTTGCGAGTAAATGCCAGTGACCCGCCTGAAGAGGAAAGCCATGGCGGAAGAAACGAAGACTTTGATGGACTTCTTAGCCGAGATGAGAGCTGAAATGAAAGTCGGACTGGGTGAGATAAAAGCCGAATATGATGAGATAAAAGCTGGATATAAAGAGATGACAGCTGAGATCAAAGCTGGACTGAAAGAGATGAAAGCCGTACCGAAAGAGAAAAAAGCCTGACAAGAAGAAATAAATGGCGGCCAAGAAAAGGTGCGAAAGCAACTCCAACAGGTGAAAGTGGAGCTTACAGAAGAAACTGGAGCCATAAAAGACGATGTGGGTATGAGATAAGTGGCTTCTGAAAAATCAAAGGATGAAGAAATGAAGAAAGTAGCTAATGAACTGTCTGAGGAAGATCAAGAAATGAAAGATGAAACAACTAACGGGATTAAAGATAAAGAACGAAAACATGAAGAAGTAAAAGACGGTAAAGTAGATTTTGATTCTCAAGTGCCTGAGATTGAAGAAAGTGAAAATGCGACTGTGAAGTTTCTAGAAACTGATAGTGAAGTTATGAGAACGCAGTCAGCAAGTGTTGAACCATCTGAAAGTGCATGTGATGCAGAGATGGGAGAAACTGATGTACAATTCATGCAGAGTGCTCCAGTATTGCAAGAAAATTCACCGACTTCGCAAACTATGTGTGCGTCTCATAGTGCTGATAGTGCAGACAAGGACCTGATTCTAAACCTGAATACTTGTGTTTGTGAAGAATCGGGTTCCGTTCATGACTCTGATGCAGAATTTGGAGCTAGTTCCCAGGAAACGGAGGAAAAAAAGCATATACCAATTGCTAAAAATATCGAGATGAAATGTACACATGCTGCGAATGAACTATAGAGCGGTGAACGAACTGTTTTAGACCTCCCTGTGGATGAAAAGTCTGAAAGAACTGTATCTTCAGACTGTGATATGCAAAACAGAAATGCATCTGAGAACTGCAGTGGAAAAATATTTGACCCGGATATATTTTAATGAAAAGACTGAAACTGAAATTCATTTTTAACTTTAATTTGTGTATATAACTTGCACATAGTGTAAATATTTGTTTTTTTAGTTATGTTATCTGTATGTTTTAAAGCGATTTGGTTGTATCGAATTTGGCTTCTGACCAAGGGTTGTACTCCCGGGACGTGTAGTCCTTGGAAGCGGGCAGTGTTACGAAATGTCCAGGCGCGGTAAGATGGCTTCCCCGCAAAGCAGTTTTAGGGTTTCCATAAAATGGCAATGGAAGGCAGGGTTGCCACATTTGGCAAGAAATCGCCCATTTGACGACAAAATTGGCGATATTCCATGGACGGATGGAGAGCCTCCTGGAACGAATTTCGTAACAATATTTTTACATATATTAATGTTAATATTACAATAGTCAGTAAGAGTTCAGAGTCCAAGGTTATCCATCATTTATTTTTCAAATCATCATATTTTGTGGGTATCTCACGCATCATAATCAGTTCTTTTTAAAAGATCCATTTGTCTTCTAAAACAGGAACAATTTTTATCTAAGCTTGAATTCTCAGTTTCTAAAGCTAATTTATATTTATTATTCGCTTGTTAATGCATTCAGATTCATTTTTACATTCCCAGTAAATTGTGTCCTTTGAACCTTTTCCACATATCAGAACCTTTACACATTTATTTAAAAAGTGGCCAAACTCTTGACATTTAAAACATCTAACGACATTCAAATACTCTTTTATTATAATTCTATGCCATTTCAAATTAATTTTAGTTTCGTTCATTATTGGACCAAACTTATCTCGTTGAATATCTGGTTGAATTTAAAGGGAACATTAGAAGTTTGGGATGAGAATCGACAAAATGAGAAAAATTTGCTGAAATTCTTACAGAGCAAAAAAAACAAGTGATAAGAAATTGTTTCCGAAGAACTTTATGATTCTTAGCTTCAATCTTGAAGAAAAGTTCAATTCCTCCATTTTCAAATATTTGATTTTATTTCTTAATTGCTTCTAGAATCTCATCTTTATTTAATTCTTCATCCAAATTATACAATATAATTTTATGCTGTTTCTTTTAGGAGCTTTTACTTGAATGCCATCTCTCAATAGAAAGTTCGTTTTTATTTCTTCTTCAAGTGTAACAATATCCTCTTTCTTCGAACATTGCACAGCCAAACCTCCGTTATTCACTTTCCTAGGATTTTTTATGCCAATCTTCAACTCAACTGGGTCAATCACTTCAACCACTTTTGATCTTACTTCCTCTGAAGAAATTCCCTTTTTATTAAGATATATTAACACCACGTGTTCTTCTGTTTTCTTAATTTTATCTTTCTTCGGAAACAATTTCTTATCACTTGTTTTTTGCTCTTTAAGAATTTCAGCAAATTTTTCTCATTTTGTCGTTTCTCATCCCAAACTTCTAATGTTCCCTTTAAATTTTCAATTTCTAATGCTTGAAATACCAAATAACTAAACAACACTTCTTGTGTATTAAATACTTTCTTTCTTATTGTTATTGTAACTATACTTGCATCTTCCAAGCATGTCTCAAGCTCGCTTATTATTGTACGATCTTCTTTCATTCTGCACAACATTCTCTGTCTGAATATTTTGGTCCATTGTTAATCACTTTGGAGTTGAGATTTAGACCACCTCCCTTGGGAGGTGGAGCCCTCAGACCACGACAAGGTACCAAACTCCTCCTATCCTTTTATTATAAAACTGGAAAGTTTTATAATTGTCTTTATCAAATAGTCAAGTATATAAAATATTTTCCAATAATAAACGCTTTTTCAATTCAATCTTAATGAGCCAATAACTTCCCCTGAGGGATCGCCACTAGTAAGGGAAATTCAACACTCACTATCCCAGAGAAAACCCGTCCCAAGCTTCACTACACACGCACCTATGTGGGCACAGTGGGCAATGAAGCAGCCGACCAACTGGCAAGAGATAGTGCAAATGAACAACTTGCCTCAGCCATCTCTCTGCCAATTCCATTATCACATCTTAAATTAAGAATGGAACGGGACATTATTTCCCCGTGGAGAACTAGCTGGACAAAAGAGCTAACTGGCAGGATGACATTTACCTTCCTCTCGGTGCCCTCAGGGAAATTAAACACTACAGACAGAGTAATGACATATTTCCTGACGGCGCATGGCTCTTTTGCAGCCTATTTGTTTCGATTCGGATTGCACCACACAGATTCATGCAAATGCGGCTCAACAGGTACCATTAATTACTATATGTTCGAGTGCGAAATCACCAAAGACCTACATTTTCGGCCGTATACAGCTGAAAATGCCCAGGTATGGCTGAAAGAACTCCTAAAGAGTAAGCTACTACGAAACAAACTTAAAACTCTCGTAGACTACCTGGCAATAAACAGCGAAAATCTAAAAGCAATCTAAAAAAATCGTTCAGCACGGTCAAAGTCTTGGCAGGGTATCTTTAATAACCTCAGGTCACAAATACCCATCTTCCGAAGTAACTTTATAAATCCCGCTACAAATTTTAATATTCTATAGAGATTTTTGGCTAGGCCTAGCTACAACAGAATGTTCCACCAATTGAGTACAGATGCTGATAGTCATATACCAGGCGGCACAGCAACTCAGTTGGTGGTAAGTAAGTTACATGGAGTTATGATAAAATATTCGTTATTTAAATGTAAAATCAATGAAAAAGGTATTACATGAATTTGTATTTAAATTTTAACTAAGCTATTCCTTATAATTGTTTCTTTAATAAACTAAAAATAAGTAAGCTTGCTCTGAAATAGCACAAAACAGAAAGTCACAAAAATGTTGAATACTCTGTGTCGTTGCTGTTCATGAAAACTGCACTGAATGGCCAGGTCTCACATTTTGTCATGAAGAATGATGTTCCTCTTCATTTGAGAAATCATCAATTAGTTCTTTGGCAAGTTGATATCCCTGCTTTTAATTTTATCAGATTTAATGATAACACAGCGCACTCTTAAAATCCAAAATATCAAACTCCAACAACTCCTTTGCTTTGATTTGAAGTTGAATGAAGCTATTTTCATTGCATTTATTGGGGCAAGTGAATCTTTCAAAAAAGTAATTATATTCAAGCAAAAACTCGCACGTACAAAAAGGTTTCCATAGCATGGTTCCTTTAGGCACACGTCTAGCAAGCTCTCTTCTGATGCATAGGTGAAATCAGAGGGCTTTCAGAATACGTATCTAAATAAACAGCAACAAACGCAGCATAGTACAGTTTTTGTTTAGCAGAATTATTATAAAATTAAGTAGGTTCTTTAGATTTCTGCTAATTTTTGATTTATTTTGTTTGTAAATAGCACAGTTTTAACCTCGCTTGAAACAAATGTATTTTTTATATGCAGACTTTACTGAAACTCTGCGATCCTTCATTCTTTAATTATTTTTTTCAAATTTTCTTTTAACAGGAGAAGCGTTCTAGAAATTCACAGATCAGACGGCATTCAAAGTATAGGACCAGTTAAGTGGACATTATCTCTCTGCTTAATGGCAGTCTTCGTCCTCGTCTACTTTTCCTTGTGGAAAGGAGTCAAAAGCTCCGGAAAGGTTGACCTAAATTATGCATTTTTTATATTTTAATGCTGGTTGATAAGTAATTTGTAAGTTTCCATCTAATAATAACGTATAATAGAGTTAGATGACTGTTTTCAATAATTAAATTCTTCCTTTTTATTTTGTTAGAAAATATTTTGTTTTTTTATTCTGAAAAGTTAATGTTTCTGTAGAATATAATATTACTTATAGAGTTACAAGTCATTACCTTTCTTACCAAATATTTTTTTTACAACACGAGGTGAGACTTAAGGCTTTCAGAACTTAAATCTAGCAGAAAAATATGACTCACTTATGATTTTGATAGCAACATTTTATGAGATGCTCGCCTACTGTGTACTTTCCAACCTATTGCATTAGTATATTCTAATAATAAACTCATAGTTATAAAAATTGCAATACATAAAGAAATCATATAGATAATCAGAATAAAATACTACTTCCTTAAAGAAATGCAAATTTCAAGACTCAGTGGATTTCTTTTGAAGGATCATTTAGTCATACAAACAAAAGGCTGTTAAGAATCTAAACAAGTAGTTTATTGCCTTCAGTGTTCTTTGTCAACATCAACGAAATCATCTAACTAAATTTCAGAGTTTCACAGAAAATGAATGCGTGAATGAGCTTCGTACCACGGCACTGATGCTTGTACAGAACATAATCCAAAGCCATATAGTATATATATAGATATGGAATTATTTGAATGAAAGTTATTTGACTATAATTATCAACACTTCAAGCTGCAATAACCACTTGAATACACACTCTCTCAGATGCTAAAAATATGGCATCATACAATAGCTGAAAGAATAGCCTTGAATGGGCCCTCTATGTGGGATTCTCATATCACAAAAAGTATGCACTTGCAGCTCAAATCCGCCACATCTACCTTTCCTCCTGAGCATCTCTAGAACATCCTTTATCAGTGCACTAAACGTCCTAGCTGGCCTTCCCCCCTCTATCTCATTGTAAAAAGAGAAAATGCCATAGTTCGCTCACTTAGACTCCAAACCATCACATTTGTGTAATGAAAGAGAATTCATCAGCATTGACTATAAGAGCAGTAACCTAACAGTGCTCTGCCACCCCGCAGAATTTAACCTTGATACGAAACTACAAACTCCATCAACTCTCGAGACATATGCAATATATACTGACGGATCAAAGCGGGGGGGGGCAAAGCGCAGGCTGTATCTTCTGTGTAATACGAGATCCCAGTAGTGTGTTTACCTGGGCACGAAGACTAATTTCTGTCAATACAGTGTCTGAAGCTGAACTTGCTGCATTTAGAGGAACAATTTTCTTTAGCATTCTAGTAGTTTACGAATTAATGATATATTCTATCTCAGCGTTTAGTCTGCACTCTGGAAAAAAGTTATTAGGAATACTGTAGTCAAGCAGAACACGAAAATACTACTCTTCTTGCCAAGAAATATCAGACCAAACCTCCAGTGAGTCCGTGTACATACTGGAGTATAAGCCATGCTCGAAGTCACACATGAAAGCGACTACTAGATCCTTTTTAATGGAACAATGACAACGTTCCTGGGACAACGATGACACTGGGAGAAGAGCATATGAGATACCTTCCCAAGGTCAGAGATAAATTAAGCAGTGGTAATTCCGAGCCGACACCATTCCTGAAGGGACAGGGCCCATACATGAGCAACGTATTTCTTTTCCGCTTCCGAGACAGTGCGAAGTAAGTATGTGGAGGGGTTGGAGACTTTGAATATTATAATTTTTACTGCCCAGAAATGAATGTTTATCATTTGATCATTCCATCATCTGAAAAAAAAACATGTGTGGGCAAATAACATCTGCTGGAATACATACGCGCTCAGACGTATCCATAAATACACCGAAATAGTTCTTGGAATCTCCAGTCGATTAAATAACTTGACAACACCCTCCCATGCATAAGGACAGCAGAAATCCAGAACGGTCAACGGCAGTGGGTCAATCACCACATTGTCGGGGGGGGAGAAAGAACTGCCATAAATTTGAAAAATACAAAATAGGTATATTTTTCAAGACAATGGTATATCAGCATGGTAGACATCTTTTCAAAGTCTGTTCGAATTTGTATCTCCAATGCAAATTCTGCATAATAGTATTATTAAATGTACAGCAGATTTGTAATGTGCATTAGAGTTGAAATATAATCGTGTAGTATCGTATCGCTATATGAACGTACTTGCGCTAGTGCACCACTGTTTTGATTTGAGACAGATTTGTTTTTAAAACAAAAGAATAGCACATGCACATAGCAGTTGTACACTCAAAACATAATATTTTAGTCGGATGGCTGACTTCATTCTTTACCCTGTGTTTTCATTGTCTTTTTTATTTGCTTTAAGACAGTTTCTAGTAGACATGTCTCCGGATTTATGAGCTAAATTAAAATAACGCGGAGGGCTTAAACAGGCTGATAAGATGCATCCCCAATTATGCCGGCTGCTCTGGCGTTGGAGTACATTAAAGAATTATACCAGATCTTCGGTATCTACGAATACAAAGTGTATGAAATCTTTTCGGTCATTCCCAAGCTCTCTCGTTCCAGTAAACATCGTTATGTAACACTACAGTCTCATGCTTCACTTAGAATTATCTTAAGATTACTGAAAGGGTTACAAAAGGAACACACATCCAGTTTAACCACTGCAGTATCGTAGTATCACAACCGCTGTATCAAGGAAAATATAGTGGCTGAAGTCATACCCCTTCTTTCAATTCACTTCTGGAACCATATTCCAACAAGCATCGATGGAATACATGTTGCCAAGAATGTCCATGTCTTCTTCGAAATGCGATAGAAATTATTTCTTCCCTCGTATAGCCTTCCAGACAAGTGGCCTGTTGAACATGTATGAGATGCAGACATTCCGGGGACTGGTCAGTCACATCTCTATAGCAGTCAGTCCTAAAGAACTGTGTTCTGAGACCGAAACATCCTTGCAAAGAGTAATCCTGTGAACACATCCAAAGCCACTTAAATTCAGTGGCACGAATTATGAAAATTCTTTTTGCCTCTCGTGGTAATGGTAATATGAGCTTCTGTACATCATGCCCTTAATAAAATATTGGTTTTGTCTGATTGATACAGTTGTAGTGGTCTGAAACTTTTAATCATTGAATTTGCATTCCTTTTTTTATATATATAAATTTCCTTTTAAGATTCCATAGCACTGCAATTTTCACAAATATTGTATAGATTTTAAATGGCTTAAAATGGGATTTTCAGTCGCTCTTTCAGAGGAAACCTTACCCAAAAGTGTTGATAAAGACGTTTAGCCTGCCTTTGAGCATTACTTTGGTCTTTTGGCCTGGAAAATAATATTTTCTATTCAATCAATCTACTTGAAATTGTTTAAATTAAACTGCATACATTTAAAAATTTTAAAACTGCATTAAGTATAGCTAAATTTAATATCTGATGCGAGATATGATTTACATACACATGGAAAAATACAAACCTGATATAATAATCAGTTATATATTTCAGGTGGTGTGGTTTACAGCTACTATGCCTTATGTGGTGCTCTTTATCCTGCTGTGTAGAGGAGTTACATTAGAGGGATCTTTGGATGGCATTAAATACTACCTCTCTCCAAAATGGGAAAAGCTTTTAGAAAGTGATGTAAGCTGATAATGGACATTTTTCTAAACATTGCAGATTACATTTATTAAGTGAAGGAATAGCAACTAAACTTTTAGGAGTTAAAGATTTACTCGAGCAATGCATCTCATATCTTTGAATAATGCAAGTCATGTCTTAAATCACAACGGATGCGAATACAAGCTATTTCTATTGATATCTAATATCTGAAAACACTACGTACTATTATTTAAGAACAAAAAACAAAAACGATATTATTCCTATAATAAAAACCGTTAAATAAGTTCATTAGAAATCATTAAATTTAATAGTAACTTCAGAAACTTATAGTAAAATTATGAACTCTAATAATTTAATTGCTTTTAAAAATTAATTTATTTCGAAATATTCCGACTTAAAAAATTATATGATCTTAATACCTTTCCTACTCACGTAATTTCGTCATCAGTATTTCTATAGATAAAAAAAACATTTTGTTAACCTGAAGGCTTAAAAAATCTACAAATTTTTCATGACGAAAAAAAAGTATCTCCACTTTAAACTAATCAATAAATACTTGCTTAAGGAAAAATTACTTTTAAAAAACTCCACGTGATCATTAAAAATTTAATTATAATGTACACGGCGAAAAAAAAAGGAGACAGTTCTATATCTTCCGTTCTACTGGGCCGATTGACGAAATTCAGCTTGCGTTTTCCATGTCTCGAAAACACGACTTAGGATATGTATTAGATTTATATATAGCACTGTTCTAATATAGGTATTTTCACACAAAATCTGAAATAACATACCATTTTTTTTTTTTATATTTCGATTCCACGACTCACAATTATGCCTAGATATTAAATTTTGTAAAATTTAGTGCGAAATTTACGGAGGAATTCAAAATTTTATCTTGGCGAAGTTTTTCCAGTTTGCGCCAAGAATAATTCCCTTGGTGAACATTTTAATATGTGGCAACCAATTTTCCCTTCCCTTCCATTATGCCGGAGCGAAAAAAAGGCACCTCGTTCCTATACTTTTACTTTCTGCATGAGCGGAAAAAAATTCGTATCGTTTTCTACTTCCAAATAATTTTAAAACGTAATAACTTTTATTACCAACAGATAACAATTTTTCTAAAAAAATCAGCAATATGATAGCTGAGAGTTGAAAACTATCCAGAAGCTCAAAATATTAAAGCGATCTAAATAAAGATTTAAAATTTAAAAGAAATTGGTTCTGACTCGACATTAGATATGGCAGAGACGAAAACTAATCCATATGTAACTATCATAGGATATGGCTAAATCATTAGAGAAGACAGTATAGGCAATGTTGGTGGAAGCAGAAGTGTACAGATAATTCCTCGAACTGTTATTTTTACTAAATTACCCATGTTCAGCAACGGTTTTCTTCTAGCAATAGGGCAGAACACAGAAGACAAAGTGTCTTAACCATGTTTTATCGCTTTCAACAAATATGACAAATTTCAAAACGAGCCAATATATAAATTCGCGTATATCTTCGGAAATTTTGAATAAAAAACTATTTTGAACTTAATTTTTTGCAGGTATGCTTAGAAATACGTCTACTTTAAGATAGATGACGGTAAAGTTTTTATAGATTATAATTCAAGAACTTTTTTGAAAAATTTATAAAATTTATTTAAAAATAAATCATAAGAAATTGGTGAATTTTATTTGGAATGAACCTAAATTTCGAAATGTGAAAGGGAGAATCAAAGTTTAATAAAAAAGAGAGATTAATAAATATATACCAAACTCATTGTGGAACTAAAATTTTGAGAGCTAATTTTTTAAATACGACTTGGCAAAACTTGGTAGTTTGGCGTAATTTGAGTCGTAGAATTGAAATATGGAAAACAATTGGTATGTTATTTCAGAAAAAGTCCGATTTTGTGTCAAAATACCTATATTAGAACAATGCTCTATATAAATCTAATGCATATCCTAAGTCGCTCTTTCGAGACATAAAAAATGCAAGTTGAATTTCGTCAATCGGCCCAGTAGAAAAGATATAGAATTGTAACCCCCCTTTTTTTGCAGTGTACATATTTAAAAGAAAAAGGGATAATATTTAAAGTAAAATTTAAAACAAAAATCAAAATTTTAAATCTTGCTTTAGAAAAGTTAACCTGAAAATTCTCTTTGTAATCTCTTAACTTATTAATGCATTAATTTCACATTTTATATATTTTAATTGTCAGGTGTGGATTGATGCTGCAACTCAAATTTTCTTCTCACTTGGGCCCGGCTTTGGAACACTTCTAGCCTTGTCCAGTTATAATAAATTCCATAACAACTGTTACAGGTAATTATTTGATGTTTTATACAGCATGTCGTAGATGACCGAACTGCAGTGCCTCACAAAAATGATTGGACAATTTAAATTTTTGTATTCTTGAATGACATTAGTTTATATGTAAATTAAAACAGAAAGAAAGGCTTTTATTTTGATTATATATCAATTCAACATTTTTCTAGTAAGTACATTTTCGAAAAGATGAAAATTAAGTTAACAAACCTGATTAGTACACCCCATGAATTCCTTGTACGGAATATTAATTTATATGCACTTTTTGCAGCATTTCATTTAAACTTATTTCCTTGAATTTCATTTTCGTTGAATTATGATACCCGAAGTTTTTGCTCGATTACAATATTTCCTTTACACTTTGCTTCTTTAAACTAATATATATATATTAGTTTAAAGAAGTAAAAAGAAGAAAAGGAATAACACACGAAATTTTTCCGAAATTGCTGATACAGAATGTAAACTTCATCGCCTCCCGAAAATGATCTTATTATACAGTACACACAGCCTTATTATACAATACACACAGCCAAATGCTGTGTGTACTGTATAATAAGATCAGACCAAAGCTGTCACTGCATACTACTTTGGCGGCATTTGAAATTCTTACGTTACAGATTAGGCAATTAAGCCTGTTTTTTTATCCTTGAATTTATTGGAATATACGTTTAAAGATTTTTTTCATTTTGATAATTAAAATTGTTTTAACTTAGTTAACTGGTTTAACCTAATATATTTGTTTTAATTTAGATTTATACAAATACAACAGGACGGGAGAAAAATTAAACAAAGTGAAAATATGATTATACACTTTTCAAAAGAATCTGCATAGACAAAGAACTGTGAATGGCTAATTAACGGTTAAAAAATGACTCTAAATTTCAAATGAATACCCTTTAGAAAAGAGAACTTTGTTTCATTGGAGAAAAGTTGTTGTTTACATATGCCGCTAAGTGGTTTTGTATATTAATACACACCTACTTGTCAAAATATAAAATTATCTAAGCGTGTGCGCCCTTCATAAAAAATCTGCCATTAAAACATACCTTTAAATGCGAATCACACTGCGGATTAGAAACCAGGATTTTAAAACGTAATAACTTTTATTACCAACAGATAACAATTTTTCTAAAAAAATCAGTAATATGATAGCTGAGAGTTGAAAACTCTCCAGAAGCTCAAAAAATTAAAGCGATCTAAACAAAGATTTAAAATTTAAAAGAAATTGGTTCTGACTCGACATTAGATATGGCAGAGACGGAAACTAATCCATATGTAACTATCATAGGATATGGCTGAATCATTAGAGAAGACAGTATAGGCAATGTTGGTGGAAGCAGAAGTGTACAGATAATTCCTCGAACTGACATTTTTACTAAATTACCCATGTTCAGCAACGGTTTTCTGCTAGCAATAGGGCAGAGGACAAAGTATCGAACAGCTTTCACACATTTCTACTTTCATGTTACGATTTCTTATATATACAAGTCGATAGTGGATAGTCATGCAATATTTTGAAATCGAAAGAAACTCATTTCTACTTTCATGTTATTGGTAAGAATATGAGTTTGAAAAATTCATGTACACTGCTAGACCCGAGTTTTGAGAAAATGACAATGTGGTGAGGTTCATGTTCCGTCTTACAAATTTCTCTTCTGCATTTTACAAATTTTTACCAATACTTTACTAGTCAATATTTGCATGATAGCATGTAGTTTATTAACTTCAGACTGAATTACATAAAATATGTAGATGCAAATCCATTTGATTTCAAGGTACTTGTTCATTTCACCGAGAACAGCGATTAATCGCGACATTTGGTGACATTACCGCCAAATGATATAGCAAAGTGATAACCAAAACCAAGTAAACTTTTTTACGCTACATTTTCTGATGATGATAATTTGTGCGTAAGTTTGAATTTCAGATTTTTCTTAATTTCATGAGTAAGCACACATGTAACTCACGAGTCAAAAATCAAACCCGAAACCAAGCGCAAAAGAAATGTGAAATCATTTTCCTTTCATCTGGTAGGAATGTGTTCATGAAGTTGTTGCATTCTTCCAAGAAAGGATTGGATTATTCAATTACGGCAAAGCACACGAGGGCTATCTGCCTAAAGGGAGGGATGCCATCGTGGAGGACTTTCTAAGGGAAACTGGCTCGTATACACGTGTCACATGGGGAAAACCACGAAAACGTCCATGCAGCCAGTCCGTTCGCGGGATTCGAACCTCGGACCGAACTACCAGTGTTCAGCGTCTTTACGCTCTGCTGCTGCTTCCAAGAAAGGGGTCTTTACCCTACCCACAGTTTTTGAAAAATGAACATGAAATTAATTTATATACCACCGGTGAAACCATATGAAGGTGCAACGTGAAAAACTGGGGAAAAAAAAAGAAAGATGGTTTCTCGCATCTACAGATTTGTTGATCTGGGAACCGGCACTCATATATTGAAATATTGCACAGTTCCTCGGAGCGTAGAAATAAAATGCCACGTGGTTACGTGCTCGCCAATATCTTGAGCCACAGCTGGCTAAGTTCATGTGGGAGGCAATGTAAAAGCCGTGATTTGATGCCATAATAGCTGTTATTGCTGATTTAGAGCCATCAGAAAAATGATTTATAACCACATTTTTCTAAAGTAGAAATTCGTAATTCTTGGGAAAAAAAGCTTTTCCCCCCTTTATTTCCGTTAAAAATTTCACTATTTAAAAGCGTTTGGGGGGGGAAGAAAAGAAAAAACGGCGTTTAAACTTGGATTCTCCAAGTTTTATTTTTCAAAATTCCTACCCCTTTGGCCGCCTGTAAAACCGATATGTGCTTTAATTATAGAAGTTTTAGTAAATCATAATTTTGATAACATAAAAATTTAATAGCGATGTATTTTGCTTCCTTAAATAAATATTCTCACATTTTTTAATCAGTATGTGTTTGACTTTAAAGACAAAAATTTAGTACGAATTTCAAAATGCGTGTCTAATGGAAAGTGTATGTATATTAGGAGAAATATATTTCCCTGTCTACTTGCTCATTAATAAGAATATTTTTCATTTTTTTAATATTTTATAACTCCCTAAATTTCGTTTATCTTTTGGGAAGATAGAGATAATTATTCAAATTATGACTCAATTAGTATTTAAATATTTATTTATTTACTAGTTAAATATATCTAAGTCCAGGAAAGAAACTTATCATGATGATACAAACTCAAAAATCAAAAATATAATAATTGTTGTTCCGAGTTTATGAGCTTATCATCACTATGGCAAACCGTTACTACGGATGAATCTAGTTCTTTCCACAGTGGTCCCTTTCCAGTCCAGAGGACAAGCTAAGAAGCTTGGTATGGTTGAACAATTTTTACGCGTCTGCCAGACTTATAGAAAGTTGGGAACGTTTGGTTTACCCTAAAATCAGGTTCAGACTCTTTGTTGTTACTTACATGATTTTCTTCTACAGAATTTCTTCTACAGAATTTCTACTTTCATGTTATTGGTAAGAATATGAGTTTGAAAAATTCATGTACACTGCTAGACCCGAGTTTTGAGAAAATGACAATGTGGTGAGGTTCATGTTCCGTCTTACAAATTTCTCTTCTGCATTTTACAAATTTTTACCAATACTTTACTAGTCAATATTTGCATGATAGCATGTAGTTTATTAACTCTATCGATCGTAAAAAATGTTTCAGTCCTAACTAATACTCTGAATGGTCCCTGGTATGGTTGCTCTAAAGGTTTTCGCACAGTGTCTCGTCTAAGGTCGTTTAAGGAAGACATGCGAGCTTGTAAGTAAACCATGAAAGAACATGTTGCTCGAAGAGTGCCGCAAAGCAGGAGATGGTCGGATAAGTCGCATCTGTTGACGAAGATTGTCAACAAAATCTTTTGAAAACGAATTGCGAAAAATTTCTCCTGGAAGTTTCAAGCAAGTTCCACAGACTATTTCAACTCGTGAAAATTCAATATCTTCTTTAATGCATGACCTCATTCCGGGCAAAACTGATGGGTAACCGGATATCTCATTAACTTTCAACTATTTTAGCCAAACCATCTAATGTGTCGCTGCATACTGATAATATCTTTTGAATTGAAATTGGGAGTCTTTGAAGCAAAATGGGTTTACTGTTATACTTCCTCGCTTACTTTACCGGCTGATAAATTGAGCATTTCAAATAAAAGTTGTGATAGTCTTTTACTTCCCAACTGTAATTCTTGTAAAAGTATAGGCATTTTAGAGTTCTCCGATTGAGAAAACTGCTCTAAAATTCTTGCTTTCAATTGATTTTACATGTTAGTTGTTGGGGGATTACGCACATTATCAGATATACATGCCAGAACTTTTGCATCTAATGCAGCTATAACTGAGTGAAATCTTGTTTGATCTGATGTGATACCAGATAAATTAAACTTTGATTCTAATTGCACGAACCATAAGTCTGGGCTATTTTCCCAAAATGAAGGTGCACGGAAAGCAATACGAGAGAGCTCGATAGTTTGAGTTTCGCTGTTATACGACATTTAATTCTCAAAAACCTTTAACTTAATAGAATTAAATATAAAACAACGCACAAAAGTTGAGCAGTTAAAAATTATAAAACAAATTATTGATCTTACTTTTTTTAAGAATTGGCGATCATCAAAGTTGTTAACTGGTTTCTATTCTTGCCGTTGGTCATCATTCTAACAGGATGTCTTCAAATATCCAGGTCAACCAATTTGGGAGGATAGAGATAAGTATTCAAATTATTACTCAATTAGTATCTAAATATTTATTTATTTACCAGTTAAATATATCTAAGTACAGGGAAGAAACTTATGATGATACAAACTCAAAAGTCAAAAATATAATAATTGTCGTTTCGAGTTTCTGAGCTTATTGTCACTATGGCAATCCGTTACTATGCGATGAATATAATTGTTGCCACAATCTGATGTCCTAATGTTGATCTAATAGGGAGCTAATGTTGTTCTAATGCTGATCTAATGTTAACCTAAATTCATTTCGTTGACCAAAGTAAGCCACTATGAAGAAGTTAATACACATTTAATTTAATATGCTTTTAGCTTTCAACTTAAGTATTTTTAAAATATCCAAACACTCGTAGAATAATCATAATACAAGTATTTCTACAGAAGATTCAGAGATATGTATAATTATTTTTTAAATCAAAAATGACTTTCTGTTTTGTTTGCAGATGCGCGTAGTTTGATTTTAATTATCTATTCAGTGTTTGTTCTACTATTTTTATTGACACATATCGGATTTTTAATGTAAAAGTTTCAATAAAACATGTTTTTCATAACTTATGCACTGTTTCATTTCTCGAAATAAATATTTAACATTTTATAATCAATATGTGTTGGATTTAATACGAATTTAAATAAGTCAATTTTTATTCATTTAATTATAAAGTTATTTGGAGCTCATTCAAGATGCATGTGACTATTTTCATGTGGAATTATAAAAGCTTTAACTTCATACATTTTATCAAGAGATCCGTTTAGATGTTTGCTTCTATCATTTATTTAAGAATTTGAATGATATACATAAATAAATAGTTTTAGAAATCTTATCCCAGATTTATACCATTTTCGGTCTAGTGAGCTATCAGTCGTTTAATATGGTTTCTTGCACTAAATTTAAATCACAAGTATTATTTTTCACGCAGAAAGGTTGTATTTTGCAGTCCGAAAATTCGCCAAATTTTCTGCTATTAAACTAACTACATTTAAACCCCAGGCTCTACAAAAGCGGTTTTTAAATAATGAAACATTACATCTCAAAAAATTTCAAGTAAAGATGTTTTTATTTAGAGCATACAATGGCTCATATTTATCTTTAGAAACTTGTGTTTTCCAGTTTTATTTGCAAATATCAGTTTGTAAGGTTAAAGGCGAAAACACTGCGGACGAAAACATCGACGAGAAAACAATGCAAGAGGAAAACATCGTCATACAAAACATTGTAAGAGAAAAGAAAGCAAAACAGAAACTTCGCAGTTCTAAAACATCGTGGTACAAAACATCGTCGTTGAAAATATAACGATTCAAAAACTTTGTAATTTAAAAGCATAGTCATCGAAAATATCGTGTTAAAAGAAAATAAAGCGTCTACAAATCAACGCATGATGATGAGATCACAGACATGTGTTTTTCAGGCTTTAAAAGAGTTGTAAAGGTACATTCACATAATGATTTGTGAGAGCAAAAAGGAATGTATATTTTCACTTTTACAATTTTGAACTAACTAATAAATTTTTGCTGAAAAATTCAGAAGGAAACTTAAGCATTCAAAAACTAAAAATAAGTAGAAAATTAATTCTACTTATAGCAGTCAACGTAATTATGTAATATGATAATTAATTAAACAATTTTAAAAGAGGTAATCAAATGCAGTTACTCATCATCATTCTCTAATCTCTTTTAGACTATATTTTTCATGAAAAATTGCCAATTAAACTTTATAAAAAAGATTCATTAATTAATGATCTTTGTTAGTTAACTATAAAAGTTTTAAATTCTATTAACTGCTACACCTAGAATTATTTTTCTTCTCTTTGAGTCTTTGAATGCTTAAATTTTCTTCTTACTTTTTCAGCAAAAATGTATAATTCAAAAATATAAAATATAAAAGTAAAACATTTTTCAGTAATCCTTGTACTCACAAATCATTATGCGAATAAGAGAACTTTTAAAGCTTGAAAACGCATGTATGCGACATTATCTTCATGCGATTGTTTGTTTAGTGTTTTATATTTTACTGCGATATTTTCGACGACGATGGAGTTTAAAAGTTTTATTTTTGAACCGCTTTATTTTTTATGACGGTGTTTTGTACCACGATGTTTTAGAACTGTGATCAAAACATCTCAACAAAAATTTTGAGTGTCCGAATTATCTCGTGAGTTACCGACTAATATGTTTTGAATAAGTTATTTTATTACAAGAAATATTATGAAAATACTTTTTTGTAACAAGGAAGGATTAAAATACAGAAAAACAATATATTAGAAACAACTTTGGAAGCTATATTTCAATAGTTTCTACATGATCTATGCAAATAAATTTCAAAAATACAAGTGTGTGAAAACAGATGTGTTCCACTGTATATCCAGCATTCTAATAGTACATAAATTTAAAGAATATTATTTTAGAACGACAATAAACTAAAATTATCTATTGTTGCCCTCGCAAATTATATTAATATTGTTTGCATTTACATAAATTTAACATGCTCGTATTAAAATAAATAAATACTTAATTAGCAGACAATAATAAAGATGATATATGTGTCTACGCCTTGCAGTAGAAGACAGACATTAATATTTTTAAGACGATATAGTGGTTAGAGAAGCCTACTGCGGTACCGAAGGGCCCGGGTTCGAATCCCGGAGAAGACATGGATGTTTCTAAATGTATAGTATCTTTGCGGCATGGGGGCACTCTAAATATATGGCGAGCCGAAAGTCCTCTTGAGTGGTTTAGTGGTACGGGATAGAGGTGGGAGGCCCTCGCTTCCCCCCCCCGGGTGTTGTTCCTCAAAATTGCGGTGAAAGTAGAAGTTCCACCTCTTTGAGGCTCTGGCAACGATTTTTGCATGAAATACACGGACAAGACAACAACTAGGTAACATTTAATTCCTTGAAAATTTATGCAGTACAGCCAATATATGATCCTAGAAGTAAATGTATGTGAATAATTTTCGTATATTTTAAACATTTACACACTAATAATATATTTCGCATGCTTTTCTAAATCAAGAACAGCAAACAATAAAACATGCGTAAGAGTTTCATAATTTTTTACTTATGTGCATACTTATTTTTATATATTGCATTTACATTTTTTATATTACATATTTATTACTTTCGTATCTGCTTATAAAATAAAATATTAACTTTTTTTTTAACTCTAGAGATGCTATATTTACAAGCACTGTGAATTGCTTGACAAGTTTCTTAGCAGGTTTTGTTATTTTCTCTGTTCTGGGATATATGGCTCACATGTTGAAAAAGGACATAAGTAACGTTGCCACAGACGGTAAGAAAATGAAACCACTTATTCGAAACTGATACTGAAAATTTTCCTGATAGCTAATGTTACACAAATTATATTGAATGTTTGTTACTTTATTTACATTGTATTTTCGTGTTTTGAGTAAAACTGTGATAAAATTGTTGAAACTTTCTAAAATGCATTTTGAGAATTGAAGTGGGATATAAATTTAAATCTGAGGCTTAAATGAATTCATACTTTTAGAAACATATTAATTTGGTGTCTGTGTATCTACATATGCAACATGGCTGATATTTTATGACATCTTTAATTATGTTGTTTAAAAAGCTTAGCCAGTATCTTTCTTAGTTTCAGAAGAGGGTTTTTGCCCTTTAACAATTACAGTTTATTGGCTCTTTAGAGGTTATGTTGAAGAGAAACTTGTTTATCTGTAAGGAAATTTACAAAACCTGTCCTCCTGCATTACTTTTCATTCTATATATCAAAAATACCTGCGAAATACTATAAACTTCAAGCCTCAGTTCAAATTGTAGAGGATTAAAAGCATTCGTCCCATGTATCTTGGAGTGTAGGGATAAACATATAGGTTCAGAATCTGGAAAGTCTTAAGCCCAACTCACGGCAACAGCATAGATGGTTTCCAGAGATTCCTGCTTATAAGGAACCTGATGATCCCACAGTGCCAACCCTAGCGTAAACAATTGTTATAGATAACAGTTTGCTACCACCTTGATTTGATCCACTGGATCTTCCTCCAGAGTCACCTTTTAATGAATGCAAGGTGGTATTTTAGTGTAATGATCAATTCTTCCAACTATTAAATAGAAGAACTTGAATTTTATTTATGATGAAAGTAAAGTTGACATTTATACGTTCCTGCTTACAAAAATTTTAATAATTCTTTTAGCTAATCTGGCTGCAACCCGCTTCGAAAATTATCGCCACTATACATGATTAAAATAAAAAAAAGTGTTTAAGCAAAGAAACAGTGGTAAATGGAGATTTTTTAACTCTTGTTTAGAGAATGATGATATGTCAGTAGGCAGTGTACGACTAATGTATCAGAAAAAAAAAATGTAAGTTTTTTTATACATGTAAAATTGTCGCTTGTATGGATATGTATAAATAATCAGTGCTGAATATTTAACTAAAACAAAAATTAGCCTATGATTAAAGGGACAGTACAATTGAAAATGAATTAGGCTACTTTTATCATTTAGCATAATAATATGTAATTATTCTGAATGAGAGACCACCGGGATATTTGCAGACAAAAGAAATATTAAAATGTTATTTAACTGTAGAAAGACTGATAAATTTCCAGACAATAATTAGGTTCTTGCTCAAGACTTTACAGCGGGTGATCAACTGATATCACATGATTTTTCTTCTTATCGGATAAGCAGCTGTGTATGTGCCCTGCTACCTCCAAACCTAGTTACGCCAGTGTATTCGGACATGGGTCTTCGGTATACATGAAGAAAGACTTGATATCGCATTTATGGGAAGATACGATTACCATGTCGACACATGCCATATGATAAAATTTGTAATCTCAGGAAAATTTTAATAGTATTTAATAATGTCAGAACTTTATAGCCACAGGAAAACGTTCTCAGGAATAATAGTTACAGAAAGATTTTATAGTTTTCTTGTTGACACTTTGTTGAACTTTTATAATGAGTAGTTACATTATACCAAGTCTGTAAACTAGTTTCGTTTCTTTATCACGCTGTTTATATTCAACTTATGTCAGTGCAAATTATGTTTAATAATTTTTTTAACAATCATTGCATTATTTTCTAGGTCAAGGGCTGGTATTTGTAGTATATCCGGAGGCTGTGGCAACAATGACAGGATCCGTATTCTGGAGTATTCTCTTCTTTTTAATGCTCATCACTCTCGGATTAGACAGCACGGTAAATTTAACAGAACCTTTCATTTATCTTTCAATATGAATTGGTCTATACAATATAAAGTTGAATTAACTGAGCGACTTTCGCAAACTAATTCAAAAGTCCTCGAATGCTTATTTTTTATGCAGTGAATTCAAATAAATGTTGGAACGTTTTGTTTCATAGTTTCATATGTATGTATTTTGGTGACAGAAATTGATCATTCTTCTTTCGTTTCTCCCCCATTCCTTTAATTTTCAAGCAAACTCTTTTATACAGTTTTTCGTAAATGTCATTTATAAAATTTATGCTGATGTCTCAGATTCATAAATTCCTAACCAGCCTAACCTTGTTTAAGTATTATTACAAGTACATTGAGATTATTTGTAAGATTTTTGAAAATGTATTCAGTTTTATTTAATACCTCAACAGTACTGAGGATCAGGACTAAATTTATTAAGGAGAATATTATGAAAACTATTTTATGGGTCCTTCATCTATTTAAATACGCAATACTTTCTTAACGAGATCAATATTTTAGGACTCCATTGTCTAGTTATGGATGTAGACTTTGATGGAGAATCTAGTCAATGACAAATAAATCACAAAGATGTCTACTTTTTGTGATCGAAAATCTGTGTTTTTAATTTTTTGGAAGGTTATGATTTGACTTCATTCAGTATAGATCATGATTTAATAATCACTCAATTTTGGATTTTATTTTAATTAACGCATTTTTTGCATTGAATTTTTTCTCTACTTTTACTTACTTCGTCTATTCTAAGAGAAATGCAAATTAAGTAGATAAAATAACAAGGGATAATATAAATTTAAAGAGACAGAGTAAGCGAAGGTTAGACAAATATTCAGTTTAAATTATATTTAACTTTATGCAGTATGAACTGATTAGTTGCTCAGTATAAAACAGTGCAGAATTCTGCATTTTATCAAGATAAATTTTTGTACTTTAGTCTTGAAGAACGAATTAGCCAGTATGCAGGCTAAACCATTGCTAAATAACAATTAACTGCTGGTATAACTTATGTCCAACACGGGATCTATACCGCCATTATTTAGTCTACACAACTGATGATTGGTAAATCATTCAAGCCTGTTTACCTCGATGCTTAGAATTTTGTTTGACACGGTACTTGTTGCCTGTCTTCTGTCATCTGAAATTCAAATGTCATGTTTTGTTATTTTGAAAAGTGGTAATATTTTTCACAAATAGGAAATATTATGATTTTAGATCACTTTTAAATTTGACATATTAAAATTTAAAGTGTCTGAATTGGGCACACAATAATCGGTGCTAAACTTTGTCGGTCGGTGCAACCTCTGCTGTTTTTATATATTGCCGCCAGGAAGACTTCCTAAATTTTAAAAAACATTGCCTCCCTAATTCCGCCACTCAGTGTAATTGCACCTGATCCATCGACTTTAGTGCCGACCCTGGGACATAAATATATATTTGTGATGCACGTGTACATACTTGTATGAACATACTTGTAAATTAAAAACTGTTTGACATAGCACATGAAATTAAACGTATATGTATATAGAGGGTGTATCGGTACAGCGATGACAAACTTTCAGGAGAGATAGAGTACACCTAGACGAATGGAAATCACTTAGCAATGCATGGTTGGAAACGTTTTTCTGGTCCGGTAGTGACGACACAAAACGCAAAAAAGGAAGGGCACAAACAGTGAAACAAAACATGTTTTATTATGTTTAGTACAGCAGAAACCTACAAATAAGAACAAAAACAAACAACGATCATCATTAAAGAAGGTGTTTGAAATTACGATCCCGGACCGTGATGTAGGCCTCACTTCTCTGGCGTATGAAGATCTGCATCAGGAATGGAAGATCGCATGGAAGATGCATGGCACTCGGTTCTTGCATCACGGTCAGGGTCGTAATTTCGAATACCTTCTTGGATGATGATAGTTGTCTGTTTACGTTGTTTTTTTTTTTTTTTTTTTTTTTTTTTTTTTTGTTGTTGTACTTTGAATAATAAACATGTTTTCTCACCCTATTCATGTCCTTTCTTTCTTGGTTTTTGTGTCGTCACGACTCATGCATTCCTATGTCACTTCCATCGTCTACGTGTACTCTATCTTTCCTAAACGTTCGTCACCGCTTTACTGATACACCCTATATCCTGTAATTTTAGCTTGGCAATGGATGGCAGTAGTGTTTATTTTATACGTTCAAATTGCAATGCCATGGTCTTCCTCTTTTAAATGATTTAGTTACGTTTTCATGCTCGTAATGAAACAATAATATGCTGAAAATTGCATTCCGTTTATGTCTCTTTCTGTGTTATCTGATTATACTGATTAGCAAATTTTCTTTCATGGAGCTTTATATGTAAAGTTACTACCGTACTGTAATGATTACCACAAAATAAATTAGAAAATATGTTCTATAAAATATATTTAACAAATTTTAACTTTAAAAGCAAAAACTGAGACCTCTGTAATGGCTTCTAAATTTTTCAGCAGAAAATAAACGATTAAAAGGCAATAATGTGTAGCAGGTTGATATAGTATTTTAGAGATTTGTCATTACGAAATAAACAAAGATTCTGGGCATTTAATAATAATTACGTTTAAAACTGAATCACGTTAAATTATTTATATACCCGATTTTTCGCATAACGTCACAATGAAAATGAACCATGATTTTTTTTTCCTTTCTATGCAGAGTTTCTTAAAATAATTGAGTTTACCATTTAGTGTACCTGCAATAAGTCAGGAAAAGAGGTTAGCTTGGAAATTCTTTTTCCGCTGTACATTTAAAGAGAATCATAAAAAAAATTCCTGTAGACTTAGTAGCATATCAAATATATATACATATATATATTCGCTGTGAAATATTTCACCTTATATGCGAACTTTCAATCTCGAAAATACGAATCACATTTCTGGTTTTGAAACTGGTGTGCTTTCTGACAGGTGGCGTCACTAATATCTCTTTTGGGTGTCAAGAAAGCTTCTTGCTTATCGCCGTTGAGACGTGCGGCTTTTTTGATAAAGCCACTTTTGATTATTGATTTTGCCTCCCGTTAAGTGGTTTCAGAGTAAGATTAAAAATAAATTCTTTTGGCACTCCTATTTTTGTATTGATTATTTAAGCTATCTCGGAAAGTATATAGTATCATTTAAAGTTCAAAATTGTGTATCAGAACTTCCATTTATACATTTATGGATTTAAAGGAGTACATTTAATTATGATATGAAGAAATAAAGAAAAGGATCATTTTGTTAATCCAGTCCGAGAAATTGGATTTCATACTCTACTATCTTAAGTTCAATCTCACACGAATACGAATTTTACAATGTAATATCATTAAGATTATTGTAATTATGAACTAACTTAAAAATGAACTAATAGACATAACTGTAATCCATTTCCGTAACGCAATTATACTAAAAGGAATGCTTTTTATTTTGCTTTAGGTCTTTCGAATCTCTAAATGGAAGTGATATCAGTAAAATTCTTTTATATATTATTGTTTTTTTTCTTATCTTTGCTGTAAAATATTAGAAAACCGAGGGATTATATGTACCTTTGTACGTAACATATAGCCTTAGAATCATCTTTCATTGATTAATTGATTAAAATATTTGTAAAAATATTTTTAAGAAGTATTATTTGGATATATTATGCACTTAACGGATCACATATATTATCAAAAACAAAATAAAGATATAAACTATTAACGATTATGATTTGGTGTAAAAAAATTTTCAAAAATTATTAATTGAATACATTTATTATACAGAGGGCGTTTATACATTTTAGAATGGTTTCGGTAGAGAATTAAAAATAAAGAAAATGTTTAAGAATAAACATTTCTGACAAATATTATTTGAAATGAGAAATATCGTCTCCTAATTTTAAGTACGTCTTTGCGCTATCCGAAGAGAAATAGTCCTATTCCATAATTCAAAAACATTGTAAAATGAATAGTATTAACGTCTCAAAGTATAAAATAAGCAACATTAGGCAATTAATTATTAACCGGAAAGGGGAATTCATCAATCATTACTTCTGCAAGCTACGAAAACTCCAAATGAATGTCCCCCCAAAAAAGGTACATACTGTTTTTAATGTTTCTAATGTTAAATTATTGGTAACAAGGGAAAATTCGTCAACGCAGAAACCCATTGCAGAGTCTTAAATACATCTACAGCAACAATAAATAAATTAATAAATCAAGATTTACAACTTAAAAAAAAAACTAAAAAACATAACGTTCTCCAGCTTTTTGCAAGGCATATAGCTCAATGCGGCATCTGACAGAACAATTTGTAGAAACTTGTATTAAAACGATTTAACAGAAAATAAATGAGAATACATTGTGACTATTGATGATGCGTGGGTTTACTTAAATGACGGCAAAAAAGAGAAGATTTGTTTGGGAAAAAAGTGTATAAACTTGGTTCCGTCAATGCATAGAAAGTTTCAGTAAGACGTTTAGAACTGTTGCAGAATTATCTTACAATGGAAAATTAAATATAAAAAGAGTGAAAAGAAATATGAATACCAATTCAACGAAAAATCAAGAGAAGGCTTGATCCAATATTTACAAAAGAAATTCTATTTCTTTATCCCAACGACTTTTAAAGAATGAAATTTCAGCAACAGAAAGTAACAAATCATATTTTGAAAAACATCATTGCATTCCTTGAAAAAATGAAGACAGATACAGGTATTACATGTATATAACTTCAACATATTCCTGCAAGACTTAACACCTATGAATTATTGTGTCTTTGGTCTCTTGAAAAGAGCTCTTTCTAAGTGCAATAGTTGAAGAGGAATAGAAATCTATACCCCTGGAAATTTTACAAAAAGTCCTTTTATCATAAATATCGAGATGCAGACTTGTAGTCCAGAAAAAAGGTTGATTGGTCGAATATTAAAAAAAATATATTTCACGTTTTAAACATTAATTAAACAATCTCGAAATCGTTCAAGTATGTGTGGACACTTTCAGTGTATTAAGTGGATTAAATAAATAAGGTGTCTCTTAAGTTATTGAAACGATTTTGATAATTCATTTTTATGCATTTGTAAGATCTTTTTTCTTGAGCCGATTTGCTTTTATCTGATAGCCTTGTTTCTTGGCTATAAACTCGATTTTTCATAAAAGTAAACTTAGCATTGTCGCGTCAATTTTATCCCACTCCTCTAAATTTTTTTTTTTTTTTTTTTTAAGTCCGTTTAGTATTCTTGTATTTTCAGCATTATGGGGGTAGAATCGAATCATTAAAAAAAGTTTTATTTACATGCTTTACAATAACTTGAATACTTACTTATAAATTTTACTAGTATGGCGGTTCAGATTCAAATCAAAATAATCAGATACCATGCTGAAAGTACCGGTTCTCGTCCGATCCAAACAGTTAAATCAATACCTGATCAAAAGGAATGTAATTGTTCCTCTTCTTCTCCGTCATTGTCCTTTCCCAAATTCATATGATAGAATCTTCAACAACATATTCATGCATTTCATTTAATCTGTTGATTTATATGATATAAGTTTCAAATTGCATGAGCATGGTTCTAAATATGTAGTGTAAGGAAAATCCGAAAAATAGATTGCGTGAAATAACAATTGAGTGAACCAATAATATTTTGTTAGTATTATTTAACTACATATGTCTGAATTAGTACCAAGTGGTAAGATCCAGTCAAGACGTGAAAATTATTCTAGGGATGAATATTCATTTTCTTTTTTAGTTTGGAGGTCTTGAAGCTATGATAACAGGTCTGTGTGATCAATTTCCAGTCCATCTACGACGTAACAGAGAAATGTTCGTCGGCTGTGTTGTTATTTTCATCTATCTTTGTGCACTGCCAACATGCACTTACGTGAGTATAAAACACAAGATTACAATTGTGATAAAAAAATCACTTTAAAATTGTCTATGCACTCCATTGGATCGAAACGTTTTTTTTTTTTTTTTTCAAAATCAATGTTTTTCAGTAAATTAAGGAATACTCAATTATTTTAAACTAGTAGCTGGATGTTTAAATTGATTAGTAGTAACTGTATATTAAATGTATGTGAATTCTATTACTTTTGAACTTCGTCAAATTCTTTTGAAAAAATGTAAAAATCTGATATGAATATTTTAGAGCATGCTTTGCTAAAATCAGAGTTACGAAATGTTTTTATACAAAAAGTAATAATCATTAATACAATTTACTATTTTTTCTGCTTCCAGGGAGGATATTACATAGTGAATCTTCTAGATTCCTACGGAACAGCTATGTCTGTCTTATTCATTGTCTTTGTAGAAGCAGCAGCCGTTTGCTGGATATATGGTAAGACGAAGCAAATAGTGTGGTTGCATCCAAAAATGCATTTAAAATACTATTGCATATTAACGGTTCTGTGTTGTTGTAGGAGCAGACAGATTCTCCGAAGAGATAAAAGAGATGCTGGGTTTCAGACCTGGTGTTTTCTGGAGGGTCTGTTGGAAATACATCAGTCCGATATTTATTTTAGTAAGTAAAATTTGTGAAATGTAACCACCATACACAGACACAACCAATTCCTTTTCTTAATCTCACTTTATAGAAATTGATTAATTAAAAAAATTTATCGGTACTGTATTCATACGAGGGGAATTCAAAATGTAAGCTATACTTCATTACAGTTAAATGCAAGTTACACTTCACTTCTATAAACACTTATCTTGAGAGTTCAACTAAATTTTAGTCTTCTGAAATGGGCTCATGATCATGCAGCAGTCGTAGTCCAGGTATTTGTGCCTAATAATTGTTGAAACATTGCTGTTCGCCCAGGAATCAACCCTTATGTGATTCCTGAGACTAAAAATTTCCAATTTTTTTTGCGATTTTCATTAACCTGTATTAAAATACCTTCTGTTACTGATGTTGATGGACTTTCTTGATAATCAGTATTACTAAAGTCTAAACGGACGTAGCGGGCACTTTTTGGCTACAGCTGAATGTATTAGCCTAGCTAGTGTTTTAACTAACTCTGTACTCTTCCATACGTTCAAGACAAATCTTGGTGCAGTTAAACTGTATTTCCCATAAAAAATCCAACTGCTTGTCGTTTTCCAACTTCAGAATAGTTTCTAGTTAATCCGCCATTTTGTTGTCTTCTTATGATGTAACTCTTGCTGCTGTTACAATAAAACTTTATTCGTAGAAAGGCGTGGGAGTGACTTTTATTCTGCGAATATGCCTCTCTTGTTGCGCAATTCTGTAAACTAGTCGTGGCAGTCGTAACTACTTTCTGAATCTTCTATGCATATAAAGTTTGTAAAAATAATATTTGAAGTTTTTTTTAACACATAACTTTAATTTGTAACTTTGTAATGATCATTTGGTTAACTGCTTAACTCTGGTATTTTAGTTAAACATTTGATTACTGAAATTTACTTAAACTAACATCTTTCGAATTTTTTTTTTTATTATTTAAGTATACTTTGAAACTGCTACATCTGATAATTGAAAACACCTAATTTTTTTTTACATTTTTGTCGTTTGTGATCCGTTTTTTACGTTTCTTTAGTGAGATCAATATCTTGAACCTTTAACTATTGTCTGATAACAAACTCAAATGTACAAACTGAATTATTTTCCACTACAAAGCGGTAAGTTCTGCAACGAGCAGACACTTCAAAAATATTTTTATAAATTTTATCTAACTAGTTTGGAAATCTAACTTTTGAGCTTGTAGAGACATTAGGTTATTTTCAAAGCAGGAGTGATGAAAAATGAGCAACGCCTTCGCCGGGAATCGAACCGAGGACCTCTGGAATTCGCGCCCAGCGTGAAGACCACTACACTATGAAGGCATGCTAAGAAGGCGGAAGAAATACCTTACATACTCCCCCTTTTAAAGAGCGACTGGTTTTTTTAGGGAACCCAACCCCCCAAATCCTGTGTGTGGAGAATCATCATCCACCACCCTTTTAGTTTGGGCGCCACTATAGAGACATTATGTATTTTTTGAAAGCAGGCGTGATGTAAAAAATGAGCAACGCCTTCGCCAGGAACTGAACCACGGACCTCCGAATACGCGCCCAGCGTGCAGAACCACACCACGAAGGCATGCTAAGAAAACGGGAGAAGTATCTTATAAGCTGTCATAAAGATTGCTGTGCCCAGAGAGTATGCATTTTAATCTACAACATTTTGTGGATGTGTGTGAGAGAGAGAGCCGAATGTAAGCATTTTTATCTACAGCATTTTTTGGGGGAAAAGTAGTTTAATTTCTAAAAAAGGAGAAAATAGAATAGTATTTTATTACTTAATGATAGTTTGTGAAGGATGTTCGTATATTTCTAGTTTAAAAGCTTTCAAAATTAAATCTTCACTAAAAACCTTTCTTTCCAGTGCATCTTCATCTTTGCCATGGTTCAATACAAAGACTTGCAGATCCAAGATTATATATACCCAAAGTGGTCAATCTCGGTTGGATGGCTTCTTACAGCTTCCTCTCTCAGTTGCATTCCCGGATATATTATCTATTACATCTTATCGACGCCTGGTACATATATAGAGGTGAGATAATCTGTACAAATATAGATTTTATGCAATTTGATTTTGCTAACCTCAGACCGATTTTGTAATAAATGATATTAAACCATAACACATCTTCGAATTATTTTCAGCTTCAGCAGTTTCGAAAGCTGATAATAAATTTCCTACAAGTGCATTTTGTGAATTTTGCTTTCTTGCCAGCACACTGTCTGCTCATTAGTGTAAAATAAAACTAGCCTCCTAGTACATATTTATTTATAACAGAACACAGTATTCTTAAAATATAGTTGCTTCTGATAATTATCCATCTGTCATCATCGACATCACGAGTAAGACACTTTCCAAATCTTTCTTCCTTCAAATCCAAATCGCCTAATTATGTTTACTTCAGTTCCTACTATTCAATTGTCTACTATTTAATCATCCGTTTCATAAATCAAAATTACAATATTAATAATACACAGTTTAACTCATTTAAGAAGCAATCGGCTTTACAATGTTTTTACAGACGTCTGATTGAAAATGTCTCGTATGGATTTGTTTCTATTTAAAAACACATTTTATTTATTTATTTATTAGAGGTTCCGGCGTGGATTGAACCCAGAATGCAATTCGCAAAGGAAGCAGAGCTGCCAGGAACGAATTCCTATCAACCCTAAAGCTCTTCTAGCCACTACAGCTTGAAATCATCTAACCTGGGGGCATTTCATCACATCTGCCGAAAAATGTTCCAAAGCTCTAAATGTTTCCGCCGCTCTTTGCTCAAAAAGCTATCTTCCTCCTGTTGTGTACGAAATGGTAATATCGGTTCACAAATAACAACGAAACTGGCTTCATACTGCATTTGTGTCATACAATTTACATGTTATGTTTCCATTTTACTAAGGACGTCGTCATTATCGACAAGATTTTATATTATTTGTTCGCCTTCCATCTAGGTCAATATGCATTTGCAGATAATAAATAGTAAACTTGTTTTTGCTAACGTGATTGAAGTTGTAAAAATAGTTACAGTTTAATGTCATTGAAATATTGTCGAATGTTTTAAATATGAAATAATACAATGATGAAGTCGTGCATAACTTTCGGTTTACCTGATCATTGTTAGTTTTGCAAATGTATTTCTGTCACAAGAGGAGCTGGGGCAACTATAAATTAGCATTTTTTTATTTGTTTGTTTTTAAAGCCAGAAAGCAACTCTTTGTATAATGATTTTGCTATTGCTTGTCCTGATAATTTCACGATTGCAACAATTATAGTTCTTTTATTATTTAAGAAAAACTAAATGATTCAACAACAAGTACTTAGTATACGGCTTTAGAAATATCTTTTATTAATTATGTGAATGCTGTTAATATTCCTAAAACTTCTTATTGTATATGCAATAAAATAAAAGTATTTGAAAGTATCACATCAGTTAGCTATATCATCAAAAAGAAAGTTTCTATAGGAAAATATCCTACTATATCTAATGTATGGCGTTGGAAGCATCTTTTATTACTTGCATAAATGTTACAAATGTTCATAATAATCAAATCGCTCTATTATAAATCAAATGTATTATCTAAAATTTTATCATTTAGGCATATTGTACAGATTTCATTTAAAGTACCAAACTATTAAACAATTATGCATTGATTGAATTCGAAAGATAAATCAAAGACTTTATGCAGTGCTGAAAAGCAGTACATTAACAACCGTTCCTTGCGACTAATTTCAAAACTACACAGAACATAAATTAAATGGCAGCATTTGCCGTGTTAAGTGGATGATAAATGCATTGCAGTCTAACGTCACATGATCTAATTTAACAGTCCAAAAGTGTGGAAAGATTCAACTAAAAATATTTTAGCGTCAGTTAAATTACGCCATAGGTAATAACTGATTATCTTCAAGGTTTAGGACAAAGTTGATAATCACCGGCCTGGGTTGGCACAGTTAATTTTTAAGATGCATATATATTCCTTCTAAACTGCTTAATTCTAAAGCTACTATAGCTATTATGTGACAGACCATTAAAGAACCTGTGCCATAGATTCAGCAGCCCTCAGAAAACTGTTTACTGTATGCCAAGTCAAATAGAAGAGGAACTGGAGATATTATGTATCGTGCTGTGCCAGTATTTGCCAGACCGTATGGATTATAAATAACCTAATAGTATAACGAGAGATTATGCTCCAGCTTTTCGAAAGCTTCTGCTAATGACATTTCTAGCATTAGTACATTGAAGTCGGCATAAATATCCTTTTAATTATTCACTCATTAATATAAAATACTTTAGAAACACATATTTAAAAAATATATTCGTTTCGTATACATTCGCGACCAAACTGAATTTTTTAAAAGCTAAGAATGACCTCTTTACGTATTCAGATTACAAACAACACAGAAAAATCTCTCAGTTTGATAATTTACTTCTCAACAAGAAAACATAACACAGTTTCACTACTGGCTCTACTATAACTAAAATCAATGGAAGGTTTTGATTTTAATACTATTGTCAGAAGTTTAAAACGTTTACTCATGTTTAACATATAATTACAACACTGAATATGTAAATTACATGAAGAAAAACGAATTGAAAATGTGCTTGAGAGAGTAATCATATGTCATCCATCTTGTTGGCAGAAATCGAGCAGATTTACAAAGCTTTCAACGTATACCTACATAAAAAGCTAAGCATTAGGAATTTATATATATATAGAGAGAGAGAGAGAATGGATTTGAAGTTGTGAATTATCATTAATCAAGAACATGCTAGAAATGTAATTACAGATTGTTGATAACAATTATGAAATGTAAGATAAAAGGAAAACTGAAGGAACAGGGGAGAGAGGCTTTAACAATGACATAATTACTTTTAATCATCTATTTTAAATACAGCATTTCACAATTTTATGCACCTGTATTTTATTTAAAGATAATTTTAAATAAATAAAGCTCATGTTGTATATTAAATATTTTAGAAACTAATAACTGTATTCAGAAACAAAGGTAGTGCCAAATTTAGTGTGCAGATTTTAAAGTTTATTTCGAATCACATATCAGTAAAAGAAATGTTAACGTGACTGAATTCAAACTGAACCGATTTCAATTTCTTAAAAAATATAATAATATTCGTTTGTGCATCCTGTTTTTCAATAACAAATAAAAACTGTTCTAAAAACTATACTAATTTAAAAAATTATTTCTGGAAATAGATAGTGTCTTAATACTTCTTACAGCCTTTAATATCTGGAAAGGGTAATATTTTTAAGTCGCAATTTGAAGTAAAATATTATAAATCATCTTAATGAAATTCAGCTCAAAAGGTTTCATGATTAAAAAATTACTATATTTTGTTGAAAGTGAATTTAAGTTGTTGCTTGTATTTTTGGCATAAATGTCAGCTTTCAAATAATTACACAAAACTAAATAATTTTATCTTTTTAAACCCTTTTTCCATACCACACTTATAGTGACTTGTTACAGAAATAAAAAAGTAATACAAAGTGATAAATAATACTTTCGTTAAACGTGTCCCATTTTTCTCATTCAAGTTTTTTGAAGCTAAGTGCGCTTTGTATGTAGTATGTACATATCAATGTATATATATATAATTCAGTGTAAGAATGTACCTAGATTATGTTTCATTTCCTCCAGTAGTATTCATGTTACATAACGTGTAATTTAGTAGTTTTTAGTAGTTGGGTTATAGCTGCGATTTTCGGGGCTTAGCTCACAATGCTCTAAAGGCCCTAAAACTGCCAGGTCATATTCTCATCGTTTTCTAAGAAAATATTTATTTATTATTTATTTTGAAATTGTTGTTCGACTATTTATAGTTAGTTAAATATACGAATCTGTATAATGATTAGTAATTCAACTTATGAATTTATTCATCTATAAAACAAAATACTAGTTTTGATTTTATTTTTATAAACTGTAAAATGTTCATAATGTATTTGCAAGTATGTTGATTAATAACTAACAAAGTAAGATGAATTTAGCAATAACTAAAATTACGCAACAAATAATATTGGTTAACTTTTTTTTATTTAAATTTGCTTTTTTTATTCATTTATTTTTAATTGATTGTTGAATGAAATTATCACCTGTAAACACAAAAAGGTTTTTTTTTTTTTTTTTTTTTTTTTTTTTTTTAATTCGAAACTAGGTATTAAAAGAAAAGAAAGAGATTATGCAAATCATATAAATTAAGTATGGAAGTACTTCCGCAGAGAACCCGGTAAATGTAAACATCGCCAACTTTGGCTATAATAGGTCAAACCTGGTAACCTATCGGATTCATCCTATTCGCTTGAAGGTTGCAACCATTCCTCTTGAGTTCATTTTGTTGAATTATCACTGCCGTTGTTCTCATTTGGAGATTTATATATTTCTTCTCTTATTTATTATTATTTTTCTGATTTTCCACGTTATTTTTCCTGAATTTTTTAACAACGAATAGATAGAAATATTTTCGTATAATTAAAGAAGTTTTCGTCGATAGATGCCGGTTCTCGGCTCCAATTTTTATGGCGTAAAATTTTATTAAGATACTATGGTTTTTGCTTTTCTAACAATAACCTTTCCGAGGATCGCAGGTGTGACATAAATAACTGATTAAATGGAAATAAAAAATATTATTGATTATCTAAGACGACAGAGTAGTTTGATGCATCCCCATAGTCATCAAAATTAGCAAACCATTGCTGGTGTAAGGAATACAGTTCAAATAACTCTTGAAAAATAATAAAATGTATAAAGTTCTAGTTTTATTAACAATGCTGCTAAAGAAAATTTGATTACTATTGAAGGTTATTTGTATTGTGAAATATATTATAAAAAAGACAGGTTTATTTTCGTATATCACGTTTAACCGGTTAGTTTTACATCTGCATGCTTATTATCTGTGAATTTTTACTACCATATGCTTAATATATTGTTTTGTCTGCTAACTTGAATTTACATGCACTAAAAATCACGTTTACGGCTCATCGTCGATGAACCGCGAGCTCGGCGAGTAAAGTGCAACGGCGCCAAAGGGTTCTTTCCCGAAGCGCCAACGGGTTCTCTGCGGATGAAAACCCTTAAGTATTTTTGCCATTGCTAAATCTGTATTTATAAAACTGTTTGTTTCCAGTTTCTCGTATTAATACCTAATTCTACATAAAACTTCCGATACATGACACTATACATACGAACTACGAGCACAAGTAGCCAATCACACTGTACAGTTACCTAGCTCATCGCTTCATTACTACGAAAAGTAAGTATTTTAGACTAATATGCAATTCTTAAATTCTCCTTCCTCCCAATCTTTTTTTCTTTTTTTTTTAACTCTCGTAGCACACAATAAATCCTTCAACTACAAAACCGTTTTGTCGAAATTTTTTGTTGTTGGTGCTGCCATCTAGTTTCTTAGTTTGCTATTTGTTATTCGTGCGGTAAATATAAGGTATTTTTGGAAAGTTTGTTTAAATTATCTCATTGAATTTAAACTACATATAATTTATTCATTCTCTAAAAGCAATAAATAGCAACACTATATTTCTTTCAAAAATATACACTGTATTTTAAGAAAACATTCTTTCGCAATTGCCTATTTTTCCAAATATTATTAATTTTAGGAAGTAGAAATGAAAAATAATAATAATAATAATAATAATATGAATTTATATATTTTTTTAATTTGGATCTCAAGCAAAGAAACAAATATAGAAATCAAGTAGTGGTGAATCGAAATGATAACTAACTAAATAATCAAGAATAAAATGAAAAATCAACCTCCATCTCCTTCCGAATAGTCCCTATCTGAATTTACGCACCAATGTCAATGGATAGAATGCTTCCTGGCTAGTATTTCAAATGAAGTGTATCTGGGACTTTCCATAGTTTAGCCTGAAACTGGGTAAAAATGGTGACTCTTCGCTAGTACTAGAAATAAGAAAAATCTCAGAACACCGGATCTGAAGAACAAGGGAATGACAGACTACTGCAAGTTTTGCCCCCCCCCACCCCTTTTGCAAATTGTTGCTGCTTCAGGGTACTGTATCTTGGTGTGTTGCCATAGTGAAGCAACCAGAAAAAAATCATCTTGCAGAAATAACATCTTTTGCAGTGAGTATTGTCTGTGAACTGCGTCAAAATTTGACATACAAAACCATTCAACATCTATCTGATTTGTTGGGACAAATTCTTGGTGAACAAATGTCTTCATGTGGAATAAATGATGAACAATGTTTGCGTTGCCCTCCTTCTTTGGCCTCTTTTGTCCTCGCAAACTCGAAGTTTCGCAGTTTGAGGTTTGTAACTCCAGCTCACAACTAATAATAAAACTCACGATTAAGATTGAGGCACTGGCTGTATTAATATAATTCAATTAAAAATAAGAACTTCTAGAGAACTTTTTATTCTTAGGTCAAACGATAGGTGCATGAATGCAGAAAATGACCATCTTGAAGAGGATGGAGACCATACATAATGCAGGAAAATTTTTAAAATTTGAATAGCCTTGTCCACTTTTCTGAATCTGTATACTATGATAAATTTTATTCAAAATGTGAATAGATTCTATTATACTAGGTGACATCTACTTGTTTTTCACAAGTGCAATTCGAACTCCGACAACAGCAAATGCACATCACATAAACAGAAAAAAGGGAGGGGATGTTTTAGTTGTTATATGAGGATATGAGTCACCTCTTCGTAATATAATATAATGAATCCTACCAGATTCTGAAAATGTAGTGTTTTATCCATGCTTTCTGTTTCGCGAATGAATCTTCTCGATGCTACTTTGTAATAACTGTTTCTGAAAGGAGAATTTTCTCGTTGCAACTTCTACGACTATGCCAAAGTAATAAAAATCACAAGATGATATAATTAATACTTTAAATATAAAAAAATTAGTGTTAATTAATACAAAAAGTGTAACCAGAGATTTCTCGGCACACTGAAATCCATGTATCTTCCTCACAATCTAAATGTTCATGTTATGTAACTGTTATATGTTTAAGTGTTATTTGTATATAACAGCACAATATTTGTTGTATGTTCAATGCAGGTTATTTCTGACATTTCATATCACTACAAATTATTAGATCTAGGTTATTTCTACAGTAAGTTTTGGCCTGCAGAATTTAATGCTCTTCGCTTTAATCCAGTTTCTGCGAATATTTTTTAAGCATTGTATAAGAAGGAATTAAAGTAGTTCGTGCATATAAATATCACTGTAGTTATAATTTAAAGAAATGTTAAAATAGTTGTTTATAATGATGTTGATTATGTTCGTTTAAATAACGTGCGCTGATGATTTGTAAACGAAGAATAAAGCTTTATGATGTTGTCAAAGAGCTTCTTTTATTTCAAAACACAAAAAATTCATATTTCACTGTAGAGACATTAGGTTAATTTTGGAAGCAGGCAAGATGAAAAATGAGCAACCGCCTTCGCGGTTGATCGGAAATCGAACCGCGGACCTATGGAATACGCGCCCAGAGAAGGTGGGAGAAATACCTTGTATACTCTCCCTTTTAAAGGGCGACTGGGATTTTTAGGGGACCCAATCGCCAAATCCTGGGTGTGAAGAGTCAGCATCCACCACCCTTTTAGTTCGGGTGCCACTGTCAGGACTGTTTGATCGTCTAATCTGTTTAGCGAACATCTAATATCCTGAACGGCAGCTTACTTAAGCTATGTCCGAGTATGTGTGGAATGGACCATACAAGCAGGAAGAGTTAACTTTACCCTTTATTCTCCACGAGATTGCAAGCGCTTCTAACTAAATTTAAATAAGAGCTACACTTTAAATACTTTACACAGATGACTAACACTAAGGTTGGCCTTTCAGATTATTGCGTATGTAGAATGCAAACTGCGGAAAAATACAATACGTCTTAGATATCAAGAGGTCTAAACCTCTGGCCTTAAAGGCGGACAGCAACTGATTGAAAGCTCGCCTGAAATACAGTGGCAAGGAGGCTCGCTTTCTCCATCTAACTCTGTTCTTCTCGAAAAGCCACAACTTAAATATTTGAGCGTTAGCAAGTACAATTTGCACAAACCGATTAAAGCGTTTATTCTGGCCGGAAGTAGAAAATAAGAGAGGACAGTAAAGTTTTAAAACAAAATAAACGTTAGTCAAACTTAAGATCCTTATATCACTATCAAATAAATCTAAGTAGCTCATATTTTTAGAATCTGTGTGTTTTAAAAAATACATGAGAAAAAGCCAAAATTAACCTTAACACGGATAGAAAAAAATCAAAATCATGCAGCAATTAATGTGCTGTTTCTTGAACTTTGAGTGATCACTGCGCGCTGCCTAGTAGAAAATACAACAGCATATAACAACTAAAATAGTCGGACGATTTTTGAACAAATATAAGGAGAAGAAACAAGCATTTATTCTATTCTGGGATGATAAAAATGAGAAACCAACACACAGTTGATCAGTTGAATGACATTTAGCACTGATAATTTCTGCTATATTGCTTTAGAAGGTTAACACATGGATTAGGTTAACACCTGAAGGCCGGATTCGATGTCATAAGACAGTGAGATATAACAAGCAGCATATCGATAACAGTATAGATGCATCATCTCTTTTCTCTCACTGCCAATGTACTGTATGATTTTTTTTTTTTTTTTTTTTTTTTTTTTTTTTTTTGACGAGACACATTTGCATTAAACATGAGGGGCACTATGTAAGCAAAGATGAGGTATTTTCAATACGATTTCTGCTTGTTTTAATTTTAAAAAATTTAGATTACTTTTGACTCTTAATCGCACTTACAACTGTGATCTCTTATGATTATCCCGACAATCCAAAAAAAGTCCAGTCTTCATACGTTTTCCTCACATTCAGAAAATGAAGATTTTTTTATTATATTATAATAAATTATTATAATAAAAGATTTTAAAATTATTTTTAAAGTAGCTACTAATAGAAAATTATATACTTATATTAAAATTACAAAGGAATGAACTCAACGTAATAAAAAGGCCGTAAATTAGTGCACTAATATAACTAGGACTTCCTATTCCGCGTAGTTTATTTTGAAATTAAAAAACTTTTCATACAGTACACGGTTAAGACCCGAGCAAATACACTATTTACTCCGGTTCGTGCATCCTTATAGCGCCCGCCCTCGTCATTTTCTCAAATTTTCGTTTCTTCTTTTATTCACAACAAATATTGAAAGAACTGTAATCTCTCTTCTAACACATACGTAATATTTTATTAGCTGAAAGGTGATATGAAATTAAATTTTCCTGCGATTCAGACTCAATCATGTTTTAAACCCTATATTATCATGATGCGATCTAGTCATTATAATATTCATTCATAAGATGCAACTTATTCATTATAAAATTTTACAAGAATTCTAAAGTAATGTTTTTTCAGAGGCATCATAGTATATTTGTCTTAAGAGTGTACATCTTTTTTTTTCCCTTCGCTATTGAAGAGCAGTACAGAATTAAGGAGCATGCTGTATGTATGCCCGACCCAGGGATAGCATTAAAAGAGTTGAATTACATGAAATCGCCATTGAGAGCTTTTTTGCGGCTAGGTAAAGTTATTTCGTTATCATTGATACTGCAAACTCAAGTTCTATCGTCGATGGCCCAGGCCAGACCAGTGCCTCCTAGGAGGCACTGGCCAGACTCGCATCATCTCTCCAATTCAACCCATAGATGTCGCCACGAGCCAAGCCTCCTCTAAAACAATAAAGCATTGGACAATTGCGGCCAATGATCAACAACTGCTCTGCTGTTTGCATAGTATAATAAAAGGCTAAGTTCGAATAAATAAAATACTATATTGGAGTATAAGTGTTTTTATTATAATATTTAAAATAATTTGCATTTTTAAAATTTAAATATATAGAGAAACTTCTCTAGTGTTAGTTTATTAAGGGTCGTCCCAGGGCTGTTCCTAGGCCATTAGCTGTCCGAGTACTTTCCTAAGATGGTCTCCCCCAAAATTTAAAAAAAAAAAAAAAAAAAGTGCTCAGTGATTAATTAAATTTTTATTTCATATTCACTAGGTACTTGCATATGACAAATTGTATAAAAAGTACTTACACATGACAAGTACTTACAATGAATTTAAAATATTTAGGCGTGGTATCGCGAGAGTCCGGCCGCCACTGATTTTCGCGGCCCGCCTGCTTATGCGCGTGGCATCTCCGCTAGGAACAGCCCTGGGTCGTCCTTTCTCTGGACAACGAAAATATTGTCGTCTAGTCTTGGTACTATTTGAGTAAAGGTTGAATTGATAATCTTACACTAAAATTGAAATAAAATTACCTGAATTGCAAATTTCATTGAATTCTACTGAAAGACAGCTGTCGTCAGAATTATGAAAACTCATAAATTGATTTGAATACATATTTTATTATGGATGAAGTACAATGACTAATATCAAAACTGACGGTAATTCCAATGAAAAACACCAGTAAAATTCAGGGAAATTAGGGAATCTTACGATATTAACTCTTCACAAGCTGTTGCTCGGATTTCTCTCAATTTTTTTAACACGTTTGAGAATTTGTTTGGAGTGAATGGGATATAAAATATCCGCGATAATCTAGTTATAAATCTATATTTAAAAATAAATAAATAAATAAATAAGAACTGTGCTGCCTGCCTCCTGGTGACTATAAAAACTAAATAACAGTGAGAGAGCGTAATAGTGTGCACTGTTAAATGAAGTTATATATAATTCATCGGTTAAGGTAGATTGATTACCTTTACGACAAAAGGAATAAAGTGTTGTTTAAAAAACATCATTCGGAACTAAAAGCCTAACTAAAGTCTGGGTGCTGAATATGAATGTAGAGCCAGATTTAGGCCTTGATAAGGCCCTAAACTATTTGAGATATGGGGCCCTTTATAAGCCTGTTATAATATATTTTAATACTATTTATACAATATTTTAATTCTTTGGTGGCCCACAAGAAAGTGGGTGCACTAAGCTAGAGCTTGCGTAGCTTATACGTAAATCCGGCCCTGCATGAATGAATTCTCAGATTTCTATATAAATATACAATAAATCAGTGCAAACCGCTGACCGATTTCCTGCTTGTGATGATGCCGCAATCATATTATATATAAAAATGCAATTCAAAAGGGGTAACAAATTAGTTGGAAGTAGTTTTTTTTTTTTTTTTTTTTTTTTTTTTTTTTTTTTTTTTTTTTTTTAATTATTATTATTATTATTATTATTATTATTATTTTATTTATTTATTTATTTATTTATTTATTTTTTATTCCAAAGGGGCTTTGTCCTAAAGGACTATTGTTTTCGTTTTGCGATTTTACGTCGGAACTCTATAAACGGCGTATCACTTTTCAAACCGTTCCACCAAATACTATCGCCCTGTATTATATTTGAAAAAAATGAAATAATGAAGAATCTGCATAAATGTATGTATGTTTCTCGCATTGTAATAAAACAACGGTACCTAGATCCATCCAATTTTGAATGACGTAATCCTAACTGCGAATATGGGCATCTGAAGGCCCAAATTTGAAATTTGTTTCATCATCGATTTCATATTTTGTAAAATTTTAACGAATTTTTGATTAACAAACTCAACTATTTAAAAGCGAACAATAGCAACACTCTACGGGAGGGGGGAACCTTTTTATCTTTAGCGCGTGGAACTGTGTATCGGAAATTTTAAAGATATGCTCATTCGAAAATTATTTTGCGACGTTGCTGTTGAACTGAATTTTATCGCTTAAGTGCAAAGAACATGATATTTAATAAATAAAGATAAAACACAAGACGTTAAAAAAACGCCCCGTTAGACATAATTTAAAATCTGAAACTTTTCAGATTTTTTTTAACTTTTTTTTTTTTACTTAAGGTGCTAGCGGAGTTCTGTCATAAAGGGTATTTAGGTGTTTCAAAGCAATAAGGGGATACCTGGTTTCTCTTTCACTACATGGCTTCTCACGGAATAAACAAGCCACGATTTTAAAAAGTTTTGGTTTGGTTTGGTTTATTTAATTACGACGAAGCACACTAGGGCTATCTGCCTAAGGGAAGGAATGACTTCGTGGAGGAATTTCTAAAGGAAAGTGGCTCGTATATGCGTTATACATGGAGAAAACCACGAAAACGCCCATGCAGCCAGCCCGTTCGCGGGTTTCGAGCCTCGGACCGAACTACCAGTATTCAGCGACTTTACCGCTCGGCCGCTGGTGGGCCCGATTAAGAATTTACTAGTTACAGAAGATTTTATTGCTTTGAAAAATGTAACCGCATGTTTATCAAATTCTAAATTGGTATTATACAAAATTGCCTAGGAACAGCCCTGGGTCGGTATTTCAGTATACTCAATTAATTAGACACCTGGCTCATACAAATGTTTTAAAATAAAGCAAAATATTCCAAAAATTAAACACAAGATCAGATTAAAGCAGAATATTTCTAAAAAGAAATATCAAATAAAAATATAATTGAATTTAAAATACTGAGAAACATAAAAAATAATATAGAGCAAAATGCAAACAAATAAACTCTCATAATTTTATAAATTTATGACACCATTTTTATTAATTATGATGATTTTTTTATATATGACTAAGGATCAGTATTCTAGTTATTGAGCCAAAATTTAAAGTTTGAACAGGACTGGCGTTAGACCATTTTGATGCCCAATGCTAACTCCGCAAATCCAAAACTTTGCCTCCCGGTTCTGCGTAAATTCTAAAAAATTTTCCGCCCCTGAATTCTGCCGTCCTGTGCGATTACACCAGTTGTTCACGCTCTGGCGCCGGCTCTGGGTTACCAGAATAGCAGTATATGAGAAATGTTTTCTATATATTGGATTTAAACTCCTTTTAGTGGGAACCCCATTTTCATTTAAATTAATTCTCGAGTTGACACTTTCTATTTGATAGTGTCGTGTCATAAAGACACTTAAATATTTTTATTCGAATGAGTAATAAAGAATAATTATAAAAATAAATGGTACTTTTGCGTTTTGCCGGCGCAGGTGATTAAAGTGGCCAATAATCGTACAACTGATTCCAAACGGAAAATCCTCGCTGGTTACCTTTTACGCCTCATTTTTAAAACAAGGCACAGCCATTTCTTATCAGATTGACTGTTTCTTTCAATACTGGCATACAATTAGATAGGAATTTTACCAGATAGTTCACTTTTGTGCTCAAGGCCATTCGCGGTAATTTAGTCAATTAGGATGTAATTACACCGCTCACCCGAAGGCGAGAATATAGAAAAGGCAAAGTCAAGGGTTAAATTCATCAATTCTAATGAGAATGCACAGGCGAAATAAAGCACTGCAGTTTTACATAATTTCTGAGTAAGCTATTCGTACGAAATGAAATAATTCTTGCATTTAAACTTGCATTTCAAATCAAGATTTAACTTGAAATTGGTGTAGATAATTACTGAGAGAATTAGATTTTTGTAGCGTATTTTACGTGAGATGAGATCACTTGGGATCCTGTAATATGAACCGGCGAATCAGGATGTTGAACCATGAAAGCATAGTGTTCATGCGATGCGTGCGTTGTTATACAACAATTTCAAATTAACTAGAAGTGGACTGTACTAAATATTTTATTCGACAACTTTAATCAAATGCGCGTCATCTTTCAAGCGATGACTTACTACTAACAACAACAGCAATAAAAAAAAAAAAAAAAAAAAACTGAGTAAGCGTTTACAGGGTTGCTGTAATGAACATCTGCGCCATGCAAGGCGCCAAGAAGAGAAAAAAATGACGTAATCTTACAGTTAAATAGTCTTAATGACTTAACATACCCCCCGGCATTGAAGGGTTACTTCAATAATTTCGTGCGATAATACTAATAATAACCTACAAAATTGTACAATTACTACCTTATACAATAATGCAATACGAATAACATCTCTTAATTCAATATAATAATATTCAATTTTCAATAAAAATTTTATACACAATACAATGTACAATACAAGTTTTATAATAATAAGCTAACACTTAACTAACTTAGGAAGCTTCTTCTTGGGGTAAAATTGCAATTTTTGTAATTCCACGCTTAATGATGCCCTTTGCTGTCTGTATTTCTACTACTCTAACCTTACCGTCAACTCCAGCAAAAATTCTTGTAATGCGCCCTAACACCCATCTACAAACAGGAAGCTCATCCTCCTTAACTAGTACTAGCATACCTATTTTAATATTCGTTTGTTCTACCTTCCATTTTGAACGCTGCTGTAGTGTGTTTAAATAGTCCCTATGCCAACGATTCCATATCAACTGGACAAATCTGGTAGTTCGTTTCCATCTTGAGAGTCTGTTTTCAGGTATATCAATTAATTCGGGTTCTACTATAGCATTCAAAGGTCTTCCAATGAGAAAATGACCTGGTGTTAATGCCTCTAAATCATTTACATCGGAAGATAAGGGAGTAATAGGGCGAGAATTTAAAACAGACTCTATCTCAGTTACTACAGTTAATAACTCCTCGAAAGTCAACCTTGCATTACCTACAATCCGCTTTAAGTGATATTTCACGGATTTTATTCCAGATTCCCATAGTCCACCAAAATTAGGTGTCCGTGGGGGAATAAACTTCCATACTATTCCTTCTTTACCTAAATAATCTGCTAATTTTTTGTCAGGATTTCTAATTAAATTGTTAATTCTTTGCAATTCGGCATTTGCGCCAACGAAGTTTTTTGCATTGTCTGAGAAAATGATTGAGCATTTTCCGCGCCTAGCAATAAATCTCTTTAAGGTGGCAATAAATGCGTCAGTGGTGAGTTCACTCACTAGTTCGAGATGCACTGCCTTTGTTATAAGGCAAATGAAAAGAGCTAAATATACCTTATGAAGAGTTCCTTTCCTCTGTCCCTTGTACCTAATAAGAAATGGACCGCAAAAATCGGTGCCGACATGATTAAAGGGTGAGCTTGGATTTACGCGCTCTGCAGGTAATGACCCCATAATTTGTTCGATAGTGACTGGTTTATTTTTACTACAAATTATACATTCATGGGTAATCTTTCTAGTTAAATTCCTACCTTGTAATGGCCAAAATTTCTGTCTCATAAAACACAATAATGCTTGCGAACCTACGTGTAAATATTTCTGATGATAATGCTCAGCAATCAGCTTAGTTAGTTTGCATTTAACAGGCAAAATTATTTGATGTTTTTGCGAAAACATTACATTGGCCCCTTGTAATCGGCCTCCTACTCTCATTACATTATTTGCATCCAAAAAAGGGTTCAAAGAAAGTAAATTACTTTTATTATTAATGGGTTTACCTTGTGCGAGGGAGTTGTATTCTGAATAAAAACTACATTTTTGAACCTCTCTTACTAAAAAGGATTCTGCCCCATTTAACTCCTTTGAACTTACTCCTCCTGTTCTTCTCTGTGCTCCTTTCTGTTTTGAACACCTAGAGTTCCAAATGAACCTGAAAATATAACTAACAATACGTAATAATTTTAAATAATTGTTAGTGATATCTAGGACATTATCAATAAATTTTGAAGGCAAAGTGCATAAACAAGCAATGTCAGTTCTTTTTCTCAGTTCATTAGAAAATGTCTCTGTTTTTTCTAATTGTTCAAAGTCAATGTTCTTGTTAGGTATGACACCCTCACTCAAGAATGGAGGACCTTTCCACCACAGATCAGCATCATGCAGCTTGTCAAAATTCAGTCCTCGGGAAATAAGGATTGCTGGGTTCTCCTCTGAACGCACATAATTCCACTGGCATGTATGTGTTAGCTCTTGGATCTGCAACACTCGATTAGCAACAAAAGTTTTTAGTACATGCGGAGGATTCTGAAGCCATGCTAACACTATGGTTGAGTCACACCACAGACATATTTTACTGATGTCCAATTTCAATAAAGGCACCACCTTTGCAACAAGCTGTGCTAGCAGTGCAGCTGCGCAGAGTTCCAGTCGAGGTACTGTCAGCGGTTTTAGTGGAGCTACTCTGGACTTGCTGCAAAACAAATGTGAAGATAAATTATTGTCACTTCTACAGCGCAAATAGATGGCTACTCCGTATGCGTGTTCTGATGCATCTGAAAATCCATGAATTTGTATATCAGAAAAACTATCCTGTAAAACATATCTACTGACTTTCAAATTGTTGATAGATTGCATTGAATCAATAAAAAGTTGCCACTCCTTAATTATCCTTTCGGGTAGCGGATCGTTCCAATCAAGCTTCAATAACCAAAGTCTTTGGATGAAGATTTTTGCTTTTGTTATCCCTAGACCAAGCAGTCCTAATGGATCATAAACGCGAGCAATATCAGACAACACTGTTCTCTTTGTGTAAGTAGTTGGTTTCTTGATCGTTGATTTGTACGAAAAACAATCTATCCTTGGATTCCATAATAATCCTAAAGTTTTGATGCTCTGATCGTCATCGAAATTACTGAAAGAATATTCCTCTTGTCCATCCGGAAACTGCAAAAGATCAGGATGATTAGCACACCATCTGTGCAGACGCATTCCTCCACGTGATAATAGGTTAATCAATTGCGACTGTAATTCTTTAGCCTCTATTAGAGTATGGGCTCCTGTGAGTACGTCATCGACATAAATATCTTTTTGTACTATTGGCGCTGCTAACGAAAAATTGTTTTTCTCGTCTTCTGCTAATTGATTAAGTGTGCGTGTTGCTAGATATGGTGCGTTGGAAGTACCGTAAGTTATAGTCTTCAGTCTATAGACCTTAACTGGTTCTTCTTCACTACTCTTCCATAAGATGCGTAATAAATCTCTTTGATGTTCCTTAATCAAAATCTGACGATACATTTTTACAATGTCTGCTGTGAAGGCAATTTTATGCGTTCGAAATCTGCAAATAATATCAAATAGTTCGTCTTGAACTAACCCTCCATTCAGCAGAATATCGTTTAACGAAATTCCAGTAGTCGTAGGAGCAGTGGCATCGAACACTACCCTAAGTTTAGTGCTAGGTTTCTCAGGTCTGAAAACCCCATGGAAGATAATATGAGAAACTAGAGCTATCCCCTTCATCAATTTCTTTGGAATGGCCTAATTTATTATATTCCTTAATGAAATCTTCGTATAAGTGTTTCATTGCGGGATTGCGAGTGAAGCGTTTAAGTAGATAATTCAGTCTTTTGCTAGCGTTTTCTCTCGATTTCCCTAAAAGGCTAAGTCCTTCCTCCTTAATTGGCATTTCCACTACATATCTGCCATCATCTTGCCTCGTGTGTGTACGAAGAAAGTGCTGTTCACAAAATTCCTCTTCCTGACTTTTCACTTTTTTTGCTTCATTAATACCTTCAATCTCCCAAAACCTTCTCATGTTGTCAGATAAATTATCCCCATTTTCCACAAACCCACAAAAATTATCAACACTGCCTTGCTGCGGCATGCGCACTGACCCGCTAACAATGTATCCAAAAACTGACTGATGGAGAATCAGGTCTTGCATATTTATTCTATTTGTTCCCAGTAAATCAAAAAATATTTCGTTAGATAATAAAACATGTATTTGACCAGGTTTATAAAACTCTGGATCAGCTAAACCAATGAGTTGCAACTGCTTAACATCAGGAATGTTTATATATCTAGCAGGCGTTACGCGAGTTATTTTTGGAACAACAAAAAATTGTAAGGTACGAATGAAATCTCTAGTAGCGTTAGCGATGGTTGCTATAGCTTTTTCCTTAACACCCATAACTGTACCATTGATACCTGAAATAGAAGCGTTTATTTTTCTTTTCTTCAAATTCAATAACTCAGCACCTTGTTTAGTAATGAAATTATTTTGAGAACCGGAATCCAGCAAGGCTCTCAGCGAGATAAATTTTCCATCATTACCCTTAACGAAAATAATTGCAGTTGAAAGTAGAACTTGTTGATTAAAAGAACTGGAAATATTCAGCGCAGTACCGTTAATGGACTTTGCTTGGTTGGTTTCATTAGTGTCACTAACCTTTTGGCTGCTTGCCATTGGAGTAAATGTATCAGCATTTGGAGAAAGATTACTCCTTAATTTATTAGTCTTGTTTGTGATTTGATTCGATGTGCCGTTTGCTCTATCGAAATTTTCTTCATTTCGATCAAAATGTAAGGGCGAATTGTGAAATTTCTGACATTTTCTGCATGTATTAGAACTTTTACAGTCCTTGATTGTGTGGACCGAAGATAAACAATTGAAACATAGTTTTTTTGTCTTTATAAATTCCAATCGTTTCTTGACTGTTAGATTTAAGAATTGCGCACATTTCAACAATAAATGATCAGCTTTACAATAAGGACAATTTTTTGAATTTTCCGAAAGTGATGTAAGAGCTTTGGTATTAAATGAGCGTTTCGATTCCCCATGCGGAGGTTTGTAATGTGATAGGGTGCGAGCGTGTTCCTTCAAAAAACATGTCAGTTGTTTAACCGTTCCTATCTCGTCTTTTTTAAGTGACCTTTCCCACCAACACCGAGTATTTCTATCCAACTTTTCAACTAATAAATAAACAATTAACGTGTCTGAAAATTCTTCCACCTTTTGCTCCAATGCTTCCAAGGATCGTAAACATTCATGCACCTTATCGATAAATTTTAAAAGCGACGAAGTAGAATCACTCGTTTGAGGTATAGAAATTAATTTCTTTATGATAGAATTGATCAAATCTTTTTTGTTGCAATAGCGCTCAACCAACAGATTCCATGCTATGTCATAATTCGAATCAGAAATTGGAATGGACTGAATAATATTTAAAGCGTCTGCCTTACACGAACTCTTTAAATATTGCAATTTTTGCGCATTAGTTAATTTGCTATTTTTATGCACAGCTGCGGAAAATAAATCCTCAAATTCAATCCATTCTTCGATTTTCCCACTAAATATTGGAAGAGACAATTTAGGCAATTTTATATCCGAAACAATTATGTCTTTACTCGAACCGTTTTGATTTGAGCAGCTATTCCTTTGAGAACGGATCTCAGAAATTTTTCTTTTAATTTTCAAATGAATTTCATCGAGATTATCTACTACATTTTCCTTTTCCTTAATGAATTCGTCAGTGTCCTTTTCTTCACAATGTGCAAATAAAGAATCGAAAATGTTACTTAATTCCTTTTTAAATTCTAATATTTTTGATTCGTATAACTCCAATAAGGAAATATCTGCTTCATCCACTGTAGAATTTACCTTATTTTCAAACTTTCTGATACTGCATTTTAAACTTTTTTTGTTAGCTTTAATCGCTTTCAATTCACTCATCATGAACAAATAAATAATTTATCACTTACCGTGATTGCAGATTTCTCGACAGCAACACCGGAAATGAACGATGACACAGTATCCAATCTTAATTGCGTAATCCGCACGAAAACGAAAGCATTCCAAACACTCTATATGAAGTTATGCGTAATACAACCAAACGAAAGTATTCCAAATGTTCTAAAAGGTTAATTTTAGCAACAATGTCTTTTACCTCCGGCTCGACGGACCATAAAGTGTTCATGCGATGCGTGCGTTGTTATACAACAATTTCAAATTAACTAGAAGTGGACTGTACTAAATATTTTATTCGACAACTTTAATCAAATGCGCGTCATCTTTCAAGCGATGACTTACTACTAACAACAACAGCAATAAAAAAAACTGAGTAAGCGTTTACAGGGTTGCTGTAATGAACATCTGCGCCATGCAAGGCGCCAAGAAGAGAAAAAATAACGTAATCTTACAGTTAAATAGTCTTAATGACTTAACACATAGTAAAGTCTTAATGTCTTTTTACATATTTATTGTCTTTATTTATTGGCTTTTTACAACATTTTAAACTATATTAAAATGTTTATGCCTTCAAAATAAATTTAAAAAATTTAGAACTAACATTTGTTAACATTTTTTATGTGTATATTGTATGCTGTCGCCAATAACGTCTGCTTTGCGAGATTTGCGCCGGCAGAACGGAAAAGTACCAAATAAGTATTAAAAAAAAAATCTGAAATGTTTCAGACCTTAAATTACGTCCAACGGGGCGTTTTTTTAACGTATTGTGTGTGTACCTTTACTTATTAAATATCATGTTCTTTGCACTTAAATCATAAAATTCAGTTCAACAGCAATGTCGGAAAATAATTTTAAAATGAGTCTATCTTTAGCATTTCCGATACACAGTTCCGCTCGCTGGAGATAGAAAGAGGCTTCCTCCCCCCCCCCCGTAGAGTGTTACCATTGGTCGCTTTTAAATCGTTGAGTTTGTTAATCAAAAATTCTTTAAAGTTTTAAAAAATATGAAATCGATAATAAAACAAATTCCAAATTTCAAATTTGGCGTTTCAGATGCCCATATTCGCAGTTAGGATTACGTCATTCAAAATTGGATGGCTCTAGGTACCGTTGTTCTATCACAATGCGAGAAACATACATACATTTATGTAGATTCTTCATTATTTAATTTCTTCAAATATAATACAGGGCGATAGTATTTGGTGGCAACAATTTGAAAAGTGATAGACCCTTTTAAAGTTTTCAACGCAAAACCGCAAAACGAAAACAAAGCTTCCTTCAGGAACAAAGCCCTTTGGACTAATAAGATTTATGGTAACAAGGAAATTGTAAAATAATAGTAACTGTAAAAATACATTCTCCATTTAAATGTTTAGCGAAATATATGCACTAGTCATATGCATATTTATCAAATACATTCACAAAACTCTATGAATATAAATTTTTAAAAAATGCCAATGGGGACCCAGCTTTTGAACTTCACGATCTAAATTTTCGATATTGAGTTTCATAGAAATTGAAATGTATAATCTAAGAGCTTATTTTATTTCAAATATGCTCTGCAGCTTATTTGTATAGAATAAAACTCAATGTAACAACACAATGTTGCTTTAAACCAGCGCAGACCGCTTCTGGCTGTTCCTAATGAATATGATTTCTAAAGTTTGCAAAATATAAATGTTCATTAACCCTGTAGGAACTGTTATATTAATTAACCAATTCTCTTGATTTCAGTCTTTACTATAACTTCTTCTTTCTACATTCCTCACCAGAATCCAAATCAGTAGTGAGTACCGTAATTTCCGGAAGAAACGCCGCGGCGTTTACGTGTTTAAAACTTAAATTTTCAGCGGGTGCGGCGTTTCTACCCATGCGGCGTTTAGGTGCACTAAAAATAAAATATTTCCTATGATGTTCATTGTACATAGTTTGGATGGCCTTGTGCATAGACTGGTGCTGTTCCCACACAAAAGACCACTCAGTTGCTTTTTGCGAACGTTATTTTGTTTACATTCTTTCCCTTGAACGGACCTACATGCCTTATTCACCCTAAACGAGATCTCAGAACAATAACATTCTTCCCCCTTTCAAATCAACATTCTCATCAGTTTGAATAGTCTCTCTCTTCTGCCATTCGATGAATCTTCCAGCACCCATCCTCTCCCCACCCCTGCCTTTTCTGCAATTTTTTTCAAAAGCGGACACGACTCCACCTGCCTCGCAATAACGAACTCTGGCGTATTTCCCCTTCAGCATGAATGGATTTTTCTTGGCATTCTGCCAAATACAGATCCCATCAGTTTGGGTACAAGTACTTGTTGAATAGTTTTTAAGTAAGAAGGGAGCGGAAAATTTTTGAAAATGTCTCTAAACGGCACAGAAGCTATACATTTCTTACCTTTAATTTATTTTTGAGTTATGGTTTCATTTCATGCATTTTTCTTAACTGGTATGTCATATATCAGGACTTAGGTTGAGTTTTTGCATCTATACGGCCCACGACGTTGTCACGCGCAATTTAATCTATTGCGGCGTTTACGCTGATGCGGCGTTTCAGTGTAATTTTAATTTTTTTCCCGCCATTTTTCTCGAGGGCGGCGTTTACGCTGATGCGGCCTTTCTTCCGGAAATTACGGTACTTTAGCTGAGGTTCTGGGAAGACTGGCATCGCGTGTGCGCTATGCGGTTAGTTTCCCGCCAGCTCTAGTAGGTGTAATTGTTCGGCTTTGCTGTTTCTCGCGCTGTTTCAAAATATAAATTTTAATTTTGACATTCCGGTAGAGTTAGTGAACCAGCCTTTAACAGTATTTAATGATGTAAAAATTGAACTGTTCTGTTTACTTTTCGTCTCCTCGAGTTGTGGTCATCGTAGCACAAGAACGTGCACTTAGGTTCTTAATTTCTGTTTAAATAAAAAGGTTATTTTAACTTTCTGAAAAACCTTGTTGTTCTCATACATAGCAATAATTCGTTTCACATCAGTTAGGAATATAGAACTAAACAGCATAACCAGATCAAGTAGGACTCTGTAGGCCTTTCATTGAATGAAGGTGTTACGACAGATGGAAGTTCAAGAAACTGTTTTAGCTCTGAATTATAGCTCAACTTGCATGTAATTTAAAATTTTTTTAGACGGAAGATGAATTCTGCGAGAAAATGAAACATGTCAAAATAATCTTCCTTGCCTGTGCAACTATTCAGTTCTCCTCCCCCTTAGATAGATTACTGATATTTCCTACCATTAATGAATTTTAGAATAGATATTGCTGAATATTATTTTTTGTTAGTTTCTGAAAACCAAAATTTAGCTTATTTACCTACTGAAATACGTTAGACGGAAATTCCCGCTTTGCCACCTTTGATTACATGTGGCATTGCATCCGAATGATTATTGATTAAAAATGTAATACAGCTTTATTGAACGCAAATTTATTTAAAATGCTTCTTTGAAATAATAATAACAATAATCTGAAAGGTTTCAGACTTTAACGGCCGCGCAAAAGGGTTCGTTAAAGTTTTTTACGCTCTCGCTGAATTCGCAGTCTACAATCATTCCTCCCAATCCTTTTTCGCCCAAAGGGGCGTTAGCCCAGAAGGACTATTAGTCTGGAAACAGTATTTTGCATCGAATCACTAAAAGCGTTGTACCACTTTTTAAATTGTTGCCACTAAATGTTATTATATTTAAAGAAATCGAATAGTGAAGAATCTGCGTGAATGTATGTATGTTTCTCGAACTAGGAAAAAACAACGGTACCTAAAGCCATCAAATTTTGAATAACCATAGTCCTCCAATCGAATATGAGCACGTGGAAGGCAGAATTTTGAATTTCTTTTATTGTCTATTTCATATTTTGTAAAACTTGAACGAATTTTTGATTAACAAACTCAACGATTTAAAAGCGAACAATGGAAACACTGTACAGAAAAAAAAAAAAACATTTTCATCTTCACCTCGAAAGACTGTCCATCGGAAATTCTAAAAATATGCTACTTTGAAATATTTTGAAATTCTGCTGTTGAATCTCAAAATTTATGTGGCCGAATTTTATGCTGCTCAAGCACGAAGAACGTGATATTTAATAAATAAACACAAAAAAACGTTAACAATAAAAAATATAAAACGTTTTGTGAAGCCATCTTGGTACGAAAACTGAATGGATGATGCGTAGATAACAGTGGCGGATGATGAAGCACATTTAAATACTTTAAAAAATTTGTTCGTAAAATGTAAAACTCATGGACTGAAATTAAATTTAGAGAAAAGTAAATTTTTTCAGGATGAAATACAATTTTTAGGTCATAAAATTGATGCTAATGGTTTACGTTAATATGATGGGATTATTTTAAAATTAAACGTGGCACTAATTTTTTGCAGTTTTTTTCTTTGATTTAAATTATGCATAAAAATAGCACACAACAAAGGTATTCAAATTTTGTCGACTCGGGGAACTTAAAATACTGTATATATAATTTCCGAGATACCTCTACTAATAAATGTAAATGTTAAAAAAGCTTGAAATTATATCAATATTACTTCTATTTTATATATAAAATTAAAAAGAAAATGATTATTTCATTAAATTTTTTCTCAGAAAAACAGATCTTTTCCACATTATTTTAGGTTTCAATAACAATTAAAAATAAAGAATATAATTTTACTACTTGCTTTAGATGGTTAGGTTTGTGGTTCATAATGGTATTCAAAAATTGTTTTGACTTTTGATTTGATTTCAAAATCCTTAAAGAGCTTCCGTGAAAGCCCCAAGACTCCACGGAATACAGTTTGAAGATCGCTGGTACGCAAAGACGGCCCCACAGCATTTGCGACCGCACCGGCGGCAGAATCTATAGGCGACAAATTTTTAGTATTCAGGAAAGAAACGGGGGAGTAGAATTTTGGAGTTACGAGGTTTGCACTGGACGGCAAAATGCCTATCGCCGGCCCTGCTGGTACACATGAATTGAAAGAAGCTATTAAATTAATTTAGATGAATGTGAATAGCATGCTTACTGCCTTACAATAAAGAACAGTTTATCATAAGCCAATAAACATGCCATGCAACAGTTCAGTTACTTACTATAACATATCGACAATATATCAGCATACATACGGAGTTTGCAAACATTATAAAGGAAAAAAGGACATGCTATAATATAAGACCCTCCTTATATTTTAAGATAAAGAAATAAAAATGAAGGCATATAATGCATTTATTTATTTTTCTGCAATAATTCTGAGAAAAAATCTTAGGCATCCCAATAGTACCGTTAGTTGCGGCCAAGTTATATATTTATTTTCAGCCATACTAGTAACCACCATAATGGATGAAGGCCTTAATTGAAATTGCTCAGCTAAACATGGCTATTACAATTAGCCGTAGTTATGCAGCATATGTATATATATAATAATAGTAGTAGGTAGAAATATTGCAAGGTTGATCTTTACAATATGGTAACTGGTAGTTTGGCGACATTTTGGAGGCGATAAAGGTTACTACCTGGGACTTTGGTAATAATGTGAGCAGTACTCAGTTCCGATTACGCATTATTTTGCGTGAGGGAAATGAGAGATCATGGGATATGTCATGTGATATTAATGGACGAATTACGGTTCTTTAATCGGAAAAGGGGGGGAAATCTGGAAAAAATCTGGAAATTTTGTATTTAGCTTTATTCTGTGTTGTGTGAAACAGTGTTGGTTAATTTTTGGATCCCATGGCCCTAACTAAAGTGAATTCGAAATGGGTATTTAGGCATTGTGATAAAGAGAAGTTTGCTTTTTATTTAGCGGAGGAAGTATGGAGGAAAAATTCGCAGAAAAAATCTTTCAATAATTTTATTGAATGAATTAGAAAAGTGTATCCGCCACGTAATCAAGATTCTGAAGAAGATTAGGTAAGTTAGTATTTTTAATTATTTGAGGATATTATTTTTATGCATTGTTCTAAATGTAAGGTGGAAAGGAATTTGGTATTATTGGGAAAATTGTTATTAGCAATGATTTAGTTTAAAGTAATTAGGATTGTAAGGTAATTTTTATTAATTTAATGTATGTGCTCATTTATATTTTAAGTAGTGTTTTTGAATTTAATTATATTTTAATGAAATGATAGTTATTTTGTGAATTTTATGTTTGTAGGAATTTGGTATACGTTTTAGTTGAAGTAAACGTGCATGGAAATAATTTAAATATCTGACACTAAGTATTTGTAATGGTTGCGGTATGAATTCGTTGGTGACGTTTATAATATAATAGATGATTTAGAGGTAAAAGTTTTTGGATATTTTATTTATTTTATATGTGGAAATGTTCATATTTGGAAAGGGTAAATACTTTTTCGCGATCAGGTAATTTCATATACGTTCTTTTTACCGGGTTTAAAGATTGAGAAAATTGTCATGTATTTTCGTGAAATTTTTCTAATTTATGAGAAAAAAGCAGTGTACATGGATATAGTGAAGAGTGTGCGCAATGCCATTTTTGTGCAATTCTGGGATGTTTTTTTAAGTAAAAATAAGTCGACGTGTACATGGTTTAGTGATATTTTAATTAAATGATAGTTATTTTGTGAATTTTATGTTTGTAGGAATTTGGTATACGTTTAAGTTGAAGTAAACGTGCATGGAAATAATTTAAATATTTGATACTAAGTATTTGTAATGCTTGCGGTATGAATTCGTTGGTGACGTGTATAATGTAATAGATGATTTAGAGGTAAAAGTTTTTAGATATTTTATCTATTTTATATGTGGAAATGTTCATATTTTTAAAGGGTAAATACTTTTTCGCGATCAGGTAATTTCATATATGTTCTTTTTACCGGGTTTAACGATTGAGAAAATTGTCATGTATTTTCGTGAAATTTTTCTAATTTATGAGAAAAAAGCAGTTTACATGGATATAGTGAAGCGTGTGCGCAATGCCATTTTTGTGCAATTCTGGGATGTTTTTTTAAGTAAAAATAAGTCGACGTGTACATGGTTTAGTGATATTTTAATTAAATCATAGTTATTTTGTGAATTTTATGTTTGTAGGAATTTGGTATAAAGTTGAAGTAAACGTGCTTGGAAATAATTTAAATATTTGATACTAAGTATTTGTAATGCTTGCGGTATGAATTCGTTGGTGACGTGTATAATGTAATAGATGATTTAGAGGTAAAAGTTTTTGGATATTTTATTTATTTTATATGTGGAAATGTTCATATTTGGAAAGGGTAAATACTTTTTCGCGATCAGGTAATTTCATATATGTTCTTTTTACCGGGTTTAAAGATTGAGAAAATTGTCATGTATTTTCGTGAAATTTTTCTAATTTATGAGAAAAAAGCAGTTTACATGGATATAGTGAAGAGTGTGCGCAATGCCATTTTTGTGCAATTCTGGGATGTTTTTTTAAGTAAAAATAAGTCGACGTGTACATGGTTTAGTGATATTTTAATTAAATCATAGTTATTTTGTGAATTTTATGTTTGTAGGAATTTGGTATAAAGTTGAAGTAAACGTGCTTGGAAATAATTTAAATATTTGATACTAAGTATTTGTAATGCTTGCGGTATGAATTCGTTGGTGACGTGTATAATGTAATAGATGATTTAGAGGTAAAAGTTTTTGGATATTTTATTTATTTTATATGTGGAAATGTTCATATTTGTAAAGGGTAAATACTTTTTCGCGATCAGGTAATTTCATATATGTTCTTTTTACCGGGTTTAAAGATTGAGAAAATTGTCATGTATTTTCGTGAAATTTTTCTAATTTATGAGAAAAAAGCAGTGTACATGGATATAGTGAAGAGTGTGCGCAATGCCATTTTTGTGCAATTCTGGGATGTTTTTTTAAGTAAAAATAAGTCGGCGTGTACATGGTTTATGTGTATGCGTTATTTTGAAAAACGCGTAAGGAGTATGGTATTGTGCACTTTTTCCCAATTTTGCAGTGAATATTTGTCATGATTAAGCAGTTTTGTTTGATAAAATTTCTAGCATAAGTGTAATTCGGCTAGTAGATTGTTGGAAGAAGTGTTGAGTAGATAAAAAGAAAAGAAACATGTCTTTACTTCGTGAAGACAAAATGGCGGCGGGGGAAAAAAATAGAGGTTTGCTGTAGGAGAGTTGGTTGCCAAATTTTCGCCAAAAAATCGCCAAGTTACCATAATGTAAAGATCAACCTATTGCAGCGATCTTGCTAAAAAGTTACCAGGAGCTGTAGCTCCACGAAATATTTTAACACAGTATTACATAAATAGGAAGAAATTAGTCTGGAAAAACTGGAAAAAAACTGTAAACAAGTGAAAAAACAGCTAAAATTAATGCTGGAAGACTTATATATATATAATTCTTTTTCCAAATAATGAAAACATGGTAATTTGTAAAAAATGGCTTTAGAACCTATGTAAATGTAAATTAATTTCATCATTTTTATTTGAAACAAAAATATGTTGCACGTAAATAACGTATATTTTCATCATTGTTTTTGTATTTTGCTATACAAAAGCATTCTCTTCTTTTCTTTACTTTTTTTACTGTGTAGAGAGATTAGGATTTTTTTGGAAGACGGAGAGATGAAAAATGAGCAATCGCCATCGCCGGGACGAACCACGGACCTCTGAAGTACCGGCCCAGCGTGCAGAACCACTACACCACAAAGGCACGCTAGGAAAGTGGGAGAAATACCTTATATACTCCCCTTTTTAAAGGGCGACTGGGGTTTTTAGGTAACCCAATCGCCAAATCCTGGGTGTGGAGAGTCATCATCCACAACCCTTTTAGTTCGGGCGCCACTGTAAAGATAATAGGATTTTTTTGGAAGCAGGCAAGATGAAAAATGAGCTATCGCTTTCGACGGGAATCGAACCACGGACCTCTGGAATACCGACCCAGCGTGCAGAACCAATTAACCAAGCAACTAATTATTACCAATTAACCAGGTACCAATTAATTCAGGCAACTAGAATTGATATACTGCTATCTACAGAAAGGGAAGCCTTCGCAGAGCGATTTATTAAGGGAACTGGCGACGACTCACATAAAAAGTGAGGGAAAACTACGAATATCTAATGCAGCAACTCGTTCAATCATCCGTACAGATGCCGAATTAAACCATCAGCGTCTTTATTAAGCCACTGGAATTTACATAATTTGTTTTACCATTTCAAATCATTATTGTGCTGGACAGCCCAAATATGCTAAAATTCGATGAAATATTATTTTGTTTTTAATGATATTGCACATCTTCTCATTATTATTTTACTGTCATTAAAAACACGATTCTCGAAACGATGGAATTTTTGGAGTACTTACATGATAACGATAACGTGACTTTTCTCGTGGCGAATTAGTTTGACGTAAGCCAGACACAGTTATGTATTATTCAAAAAATTTCATCGACTTCGCCTGAATGCTAGAAGGCGACGAATGATATAATCATCAGGTCGTGAAGAAAAAAAAAAAAAAAGGAGATGTGAAACGACAGTTTCCCTCCTCACATAAATTCAAACTCTTTAACGTATTCAGCCATCCTTTGCTAGAAAACGCAAGAATTGGGCTCAGAACACCCGTATTAATTTTCAAAAACTGACAAGGCGGAACGCGCGCTTATTTCCTGGAAAAGAAAGGATGACTCTCATTGGTGAGAGAGACATCACAGATCAAAATTCGTGATGACGTCATGGCAGACCTTCGATTGCAGCGAAAAGAACGAAACAGCCACCTGCAAAAACACGTGCTGTACAACTACAGAAGCGATTAGACTAGACGAGGAACTGAAAGCGCGGAAAATCCAACTTGTCAGGCAGCATTGTTTGGTAAGATTTGTAAACTTTTCAATTTTATTCATTATTTATTGCGTCTATCTGTGAAAGAGATATTTTTAACTAGTACTCTGATGTTTAAATGCAAACGGTACGTGAATAAAAAAGCATGTTGTAATTTTAGGACTTTTGACACTAGGTTCTTACAATGTGGTTTGAATTATTGTACTATCAGCATATACAGCAGCTTCTTTTCTTCCAAGCAGTTGAGTGGGAGTTACTTATTTTGTTTGAATAATTAGTTAATCTCAAATTAATTAAATTATTTACTTTATTTAATCAGAAAATATGAAATAATAGTAATCCTCCCTCCTATATTTAGCAAAAGTCGACTAAATTCGTTTCGTAAATGTGTAGTGTTGAAAGTTAAGTTATAATTTCATTTACTGTTGGAACGAATAAAAAATATTGCTCATGCAATAGCGTATATTTTATGAATACGATTGCAGTGATGCAGCCGAAGCTTTTGCCACAAGGAGTGATCCATTTTCTCCCCTTTCAATATAAACCGAAAAATGAAATCTATAACCATATAAAGGGAAATAAACAAGAGCTATGTGTTTATTTTTAAAAGAAAACTTTAATTCCTACTTTCTGAAGTTATGTTTTACTTTGGCTGATGCGCTTCTGTAGACCCTTTAAATACAAGGTCCTTCACAAGGTACCTTTAAATACAAGGTCTTGTATTTAAATACAAAGTCTTAAGCGCCTTTTAAGTAACTTGTTTTTAGAAAAATTCTCGCAACAAGTAATACTTACAGAAAATATGATGAAAATTTGCAATAGTAGAAAGTGTATATTTTTTTAGAGACTGTATTTTAAAATAAACTGCAAAAATTCGAAGCGATCGTTTCTAACTTTCTGTTCTATCTTTCCAAACAGTAACAGGAATAAAACTCTGTTAATGGGTCTGTTTTTCCTACTTTATGCCATTGAGAACATACTTTAATTAATATTCATATTTTTAATTCAAAAGTTTCAATGAAATAAGGAAGGCATAGCACGAATATGAAGCTACTGAAATTTCTGCAATTTCTTTGTTCGATGTAAGAACAATACTTTCTTCGATTCAATTTCGTATGATGATTCCGCATCTCGTGATACATCACCTCACCACTGACCCAGTGGGTAAGGCAGTTGAATACTGGTAGTACGACCTGTGGTCACATCCCAAAGAACGGTCTGGCAGCTTAATGTAGGGTATATAACATTGTATTCACGTATCCATGATGTGATTATGAGTCAGTGCCCCTCTCGGAACGTGATTAGGATCAGTTCCCTGTTTTTAAGCTCTTCGCAGAGAATTGTATTCTTTGGAGACATCCCTCCAACCGCAGTGAACTTTGCTATATTCCATTAAATCCTAAACCTTTTTGATCTGAAAATCCATATGACTAATTCCTCTGATGTGCATCACATGTAAAATGACATCCCCAAATATGTGCGGTTGGGGGGCGGATTGCAACTCCCTCCAGCTATGCCAATGAATACAACTCTACAAAAGAAATGTTATGCCATCATTTATGTGCATAAAACATCACGTTACTAGTTAGAAAGTGTATGTTTTTAAAAGAGCATTTATTTTACATTCGCCAGTATTAGTTACGTATTTAGCAACTTATCCAAACTCTGCCCCTCTCCATATTTTTTCTTCTATGAAAAATTCGACACTTTTAAGCTTTAGCGATTTTTGTTAACCTAAGCTAAACTTCTTCCAGCTGTATCTCCGTTTATATATTCCGGTTATACTGAAATCCGGTTGCTATTTTGTAATCAGAGATAAAAAAATGACTTCGTGTTTTATAATTTCTTTCCATTATTAAGATTTCATAATATTTTTAATTTTAACTTATTGTAACTATTTTATCATTTGGATTAGAGCAGAACTTCTTAAACTTTTTTCAGTCGCGACCCCTTTTTATCACTGAGATTTTTTCGCGACCCCAGGACCCCCATAAGCATTGCGCGAATCCGACACACGTGTGAGTGAAATCATCATTTTTTTCACTTATACCGAAATATATTATTGCAGTTTTAGGTCACTAACTTTCATTAACTATTATTGCTATTATTGCAGGGTAACTATTATTGCTATTAACATTCAAAGGGTCATTAACTATTATTGCAGTTTTAGGTCATTCTAATTTTAAAACATAGAAAAATGTGAAAATTTTAAATAAGTAACAGACGAAATGACAGCATCACGTGCAAAATCAAGTAAAATGAACGTTTATGTTATAAAAAGAATGCGTTGAAACGGTTTTTTTTTTCCCTTTGTCTGTATCTGTATCTATTTTCTGATACATTGTGTAAAAATATTTGGTAATTGTAAAATTATTATGATAAGTTAAAGAAATATCAAAACTGCTAAAATTTTTGGCGACCTCTGCTGCATGATCCACAGTTTAAGAAACTCTGGATGAGAAGAATATTTTCTTCCTTGAACTCACGTTTAATCTGGCAGTTGTGTAAAATTAGCTTCAGATATGTAGTTAAATGAGGATCTTTGGGAGCTTCTTCAAGCTGTGAAACCGTGTTTAACCAAAATAGTGGAGGAATAACGTTGAATCATTGAGTGATAAAAACAATTATCATTATTTTTTAAACCCAATATTTATACGTTGTTTGATAATGTTAGTCTTCATCTGCGTATAAAATGAAATATGCGTTCAGGATATAGATATTCATTACGTTCATATTCATGCCTGTAATACTTCATGTATTTACGTTCGTATATAGATTGCATGAATTTAAATTCAAATTTTGCTAAAAGAGTTACTTTAAAGTTGCTGGTGTACAAAATGAATTTCAGTAAATTATAAAAAAGATTTTGTCGTATATTTCAAGTGAATTTTTGTTTTTTCACGAAAAATTTGATAGTGAAAATATTCCAGAAGTTGATTATTGAAACTGGAAAATTTAATATTCATTATTTATGCGGCATTATGAACTATTTATTATTTATGCGGTATGTAAATTCGTGATTTTAAAAGCTGCGTACGTTGAAAGTACATATGCATAACTGTTCATTGCCACCAATCATTTGCTCAGCTTTAAAGTTATAAGAAAAATGAAAATTTTAACATTTTTTTGTTTCTAAATTCCAATCTGCATTATTTTCTCTAATACTTTTGTTTCACATTGTTGTATGTGTTAATGGCTAATGCTCCTAAACACTTATCTAAAAGTAAAAAAAGAAAAAAAAGTTTTCCGAAATGGTTCAAGCCTAGTTTGTAAAGCGCGTTCTATTGCAGCAAGTCTCTTAATGTATTTGACTTGAGTGAGCTTAAATTATAGTGATAGCATTTCATACCCAGTGAGTGAAACGTAAGACAGTAGCAGCCTGATTTCATGAGGGAAGGGGGGGGAAAGCTGTTATCCATTAACACTTAAACACGCTTTTTCCCCTTTCTAACGCCATCTTCTTCTTATGAAAGCTATTTATTTTGTACAAAAAAATCTCGAAATTTTGGCATATAGAATGCATTTAAAATATAAAATTGGAAGATAGGAGACTTATACTGGCAAAAATTTTGCCTTTGTTAGTAGTCGGTCGCCCTCGAAACATAGATACAGATTTACATAAAATCTAAGACAAGCTATTTTCTTTAAACTAGTGTTGTGTTTTACTTTGGCATATGCCTTTTCTGTGTCTATATAATTATATATTTATCATTTAAAATATTATGACAAAATAACTTCATTGAAATGGTTCCTTTTTTTCCCTTTTCGATTCATTTTCATTTCTAGATAGAGAAACATGATCCATTTCTTATAATGAATTCCCATTTACAGTAGACTTCTTGAGTATTTCGTAGTACACACTTAGCCGACAACTCTTTTGCTAGGAGTTGTTACCCAAACAAGATAAACACAACACGTTTAAGTTGACAATGTCTTTATTTAATTTTAGGGTTAATCTTTGGATTATGGTAACTTGGCGATTTTCTGGCGAAACTTTGGCAACCAACCCTGCTACAGCAACTTGCTAGTTTTGTTTTGGACGCCATTTTGTTTTCACAAAGTAAAGGCATTTTTTTTTTTTTTTTTTTTTTTTTTTTTTTTTTAATTCAACATTTTTTTCCAACAATCTGCTACCCGAATTACGCTTATACTAGAACTTTTATGGAACAAAAATGCTTAATCATGACGAAGATTAGGTGCGAAATTTTGAGAAAGTGCAGAATCGCAAACTGCTTGCCGCGTTTTTAAGAATTTCACATACACGGTATCATCCATGTACACGTCGACCTATTTTCACTTAAAAAAACATCTCAGAATTGCACAAAAATGGCATTGCGCACACTCTTGACTTTATCCATGTACACTAAAGTCCTAGCTAGTAACTTTTATCGCCTTACCAAAATGTCGCCAAACTACCTGTTACCATATTCCAAAGATTAGCCAATTTTAGATATAGGACAAAAAATACATGACATCGTTTACAAGTAATAAAACAGGTTAAAAAGGAATTCAACTAACGATATGGCATGCAAATTATATAACGATTAAAAAGAAATATTACTAAGTGCATTTAGCTGACATGTACATTATATATATTTCGGCTACAAGCAAAAAATTTCCACACGATTTAAATTTCAAACACTGAAAACCGAGAGATGTGTTTGAAAAACCTAAAGTCTTCCAGTAAAACCAGGAGAGTTCGCAGTTATGAAAAGTACATATTGGAACACATTTTTGAATTATAAAATTTATGGAACTACTTTTGTATGCGCCCTCAGGTCGCTAAATGCGGCAACAAATTTCTCGCCAAACATTTTTGGCGAGAAACTCCACGCCGCTATATTACTACCTAAATTTTTTGTTTACATTTCGAACTTTTAGCTTAAAATGTCTGCAAAAACGTGATTTTTCGCGCATGCAAAAACCACGTTTTGAACACACAATTTAAGCTAAAAATCCGAAACAAAAATAAAAAATTTAGATAGCAAATACGTAAAGTTTCTAACCAAAAATATTTTCAACAAGAATCCATGTACACAGTGATATGTTTTTAAAAAAATCGCAAAATTGCACAATCCATGCAGCGAAGGAATCTACGAACTACGCACACCTAACTTAAATAAATTAACATAACAACAATAAATTTAAAAGAATACCATGTACACAGTTTTCTGTTTAAACTTTAAAAAAATCTACGAATTGCACAATTTAGGCAGCGAAGGAATCTACGAACTACGCACACCTCGCTTTAATAAATTAACATAACAACAATAAATTTCAAGAATACCCTGTACACAGCGTTCTGTTAAAATTTAAAAAACATCTACGAATCCATAATCTAGGAATTGCGCACTAATCAACAAAATAAACTAAAATAAATTTTAAACAATTCAAAAAAACAATAACAACAGAAATTCATGCTAAAAAAAACAATGAACATAGCATTCTACTAAATAAGAACAAGAATAAAACAAAATGCACTTACCATAAATAAATGCTTCTTCGAACAGCAGAAATAACAATTTCAAACATCACCAAAACAATTTCACCAGAAATTTGTTAAAAGTATCTTCTCCCGTTTCAGAACAACGATGGAAAAATATATAAACCACCAAATAAAATTCCAAATCGCATTTCCGATTATAAGTCGGCAACGTCGCTTTAACATGCCGCCACGTAATCTCTATCGTATTTATATGACAGCCAAACTCACTATCCACAAAACCTTCTTCACCTAAATACTTGTAGAATTTCCAGCCACCCGAAAAAATAGTTGTACCACGCATGCGACTAAAATTTTGCCAACACGTCATAAATCACTTAATTACCACACGAACCAATTAGCAAATCCAAGTTTCCACGTAAAAAGGATTGCCATAGCAACCAACAACGCCCCCAAAATCATCGCAGAACAGAACATACAATTGCGCCAAAAACCAGCGCACAAGACATATCGCCGCATTTGGCAACCTTAGGGCACATATAAGAGTAGAGCCAAAATTATAAAAGAATATTTCTTGGAAGAATCGAGAAAAAAATGATTGAATAAAAAATCCATTTCAGAATTACAATAATTGAGAATAATTACCAACGAAGGAAAAACAGCAATTAATTGATATTTTAATACACTTTAAAAATTAAATGCCTGCAAGAATTGTTAGATCTTTGGTTACAAAATCATGCAGAATTTGAGTATATTTCTATTAAAGCCGTAACAATCCTATAACATCCTTTGCCTCAACTTTATACAGTAGAGAATATTTTCAGCTTTACGTAAAAACGGGGTGGGGGAAAAACGTACCAAATGCGAAATGAGCTTATAAGGACATCATTAGAAACAGACATCGATATTTTTGTTTTAAAAAAGAAATATCAACCATACTCCAACCATTAAAAGTAAATAATATATTAGTGGCTAATAAATTCATAACCACATTTAGGAAACTTGTGCTCAAGTTGTTCAGTAAAAACAATTATAACGAAATTACGATTGTCTTTTCATTTTCCACGTAAAGCTGTACGCAACAGTGACATAATTTTTATGCTTTTTTTAAAATTTACTTATCTGAGAATGAATTTTTGTGATTTTACGAGCAGGAAGAGATTATGGGTGCCTACAATTAGCAAAGTTTGGAAACATTAGCTCTTAAGTTACAGTAATGAAAAACTTTTTTTTTATTCCTTTTTCCCCTCTATATATTTGCCTGTTTTTTTTTTGAATAAATCTTTACTAAAAAATAATAATTTAATAAATATTTATTAAATTTTTTCTCAGTTTTTTACAATTGCATTGATGTCAGATCTATACACATATGAGAATTGAAATCGTTTATCATGAAAGGTGGAGATTTGGAAAAGAATAAGGAGAACAAAAGTTAGTAACAATCTTAGTTACACGAAGATGATTTCTTTCATAGTGTTTCCAATTAGTTTTTAGCTTTATGGACATCCGTAGGAGTGTGAAAGTATTAATTTTTTTACTGTAACTAACCGTTCGTTCACATATTTGTATTGCATAACTTTTTAGAATTGATTTTAAGTCTTAAAATATGCAATCGCAGCAGACAGACAATTTCATTTCATTGCGGAGGATTCGATTTGCATTTCCATATATGGCGTGCCCCGATGATAGCATGACATCGGAATATTCTTCCACGATCACGAAACCGCAGAGTAAACAGGAAATGTGATGCATCCGTTCAGATTAACTACTCGTGTTTGTACCAATACGCGATTTAAAAATCCAGAGCGCTTTTCATCGATGATTAATTTCATCGTATTTTTTATGTAGCCGTCCTCTGGACGCGCTTCACTGCTTTAAGAGGGAGGATAGAAAGGTTGTCTCTTTCGTCGGCAATAATAGTTGCCTTTGATAATTATGTATATAATTGGGCTTTCAAATGTAATTATCTGTTACACAATTAACAAAGCATTCCCAATACTGCTTATTAGCTGTGTTTATTGAAGCCATTTCTCGCAACAGCTCCCTTTCAAATAGAAGCCAGTTGTTTTATATTTATATTCGAAATACATCGCTGAAAGGTTTTAAAAATGGTCAGAATTTCTTTCTTTAATGCATGTATATTATATATACAGGTGAAATAAAAATTCAATTTTATTTTTTGATGTGTTGTCTGTTCTATATATGCATATAAGCTTAAGCTTTAAATTCGGCATCTTATTTTTAATAAGGAATTCTTTTCCAGTTTCATCCGTTTGTGTATCATTGCCGCTAATATTGTAGAGTCATTATAAGTGTTTGAAGCAAGAGTACATGAAAAATGAGCAATGCCCTTGCCAGGACTCGAACCTAGATCTTTCGAATATGCGCCGAGTGTGCTACCGTTGTACGACGAAGGCATGCTGGAAGAAGGGAGAAAATACCATATATCCTCTCCCATTTAAAGGGTGACTGGAGAGCGGTCGACCCAATGACCAAATCCTGGTGGTGACGAATTATCGTCTACAATCTTTCAGCTCAGGCGCCACTGTAAAGTCATACGGATTTTTTAAAGTAAGAGTGCATGGAAAATGAGCAATGCCCTCGCCGGGGCTTGAACCTGGACCTCTCGAATACGCGTCGTGTTACCGTTACACCACGAAGGCATGTCGGAAGGAGGGAGAAAATAGTACTCATTGAAACATTTATAAATGCAGCATTTTTCTTGAGTCTGTAGCCTTTTTAAGAGATATATTTGAAAAACATTTTTGGTAATATTTTAAAAAGTACCGAATTTTCATTCAGTCTCATATGGACTTCACATCATATATAGCCAATAATATAATTCGACGATAATACCGTGAATTAAAACCCTGTCACAGCTTTTTAAATTTCAAACTAAGATCTGGCTGTTTTAATGCATTTTTCATCATTTGATCTGTCCAATGATAAATTGCAAAGATCTTGCTTCTTCGGCCTTTAATAATATTAATTCAATGTGATAATTTTATGATCGTTCTATATATAATATGCTTTCAGGATCAGTGTAAGAAATTTCGGGGCTCCCCGTTGGGAAATGGAGGCCTCTTTTAATATTACATTTATACGGCATGGTAACACTATTACGTAAATTATTAGCGCTAATAATTTTATTTCGAAAGTTCATTAGTACTTACGTAATATTTTTTGCTATTGAATAGTTTTCAAAATAATATAATACAAATGAATTAAAAAACTGTAATGTAAAACTTTAATAATATTAAGCAAAATTCAAAGTTGTATAAGCATAAAAGTCGGAACATATTTTCAAATTACATTCAAAGTAGTTATATATTTAACAATTTCTGCGTGGAGAATTTTAAAATGTATAAAAAAAAAAAGCTAACAGCCACTGCACTATATACTACGGCACACTTCTTCCATTTTTTTACTATAATATAAATACTATATTGCACACATTTATAGGGTTTTCCTGTATCTAGTAAAAGTTAAGTAGTCCAAAACTCTAACAGACGTGAAGCAAATTATCACTGTGTCTGAGAATAACTAAGAGACTTGGAAAAGTTTAAAATAAACCTTTTTATTTAAACATGACTTTAGAACATTGTAGAGACATTAGAATTTTTTGGAAGCACGAAAGATGAAAAATGAGCAACGCCTTCGCCGAGAATCGAACCACGGACTTCTGGAATACGCGCCCAGCGTGCAGACCGCCACACCACGAAGGCATGCTGGGAAGACGGGAGAAATACCTTATAGCGTAAATGCACAATATCACAGCTGTGGTTGATATTGTTAGCCTAATATCTTGTAATAACAACATCAACCACAACGAGTAGTTGATGTTAAACTTACATACTAACACGCAACTAAACTCATATAGCATTACACCATCGTCGAAATATCCTGAAAATGTTTCACGCGGGATAAGCGCACATCCTCAGGACATCTTGGAATATTCCCCTAACCTCCTAAACAAATCCTTCCGAGTGCTTAATGTCATATCCCAGTATATCCTCAGGACATCATACCTAGGTCCCGACGACAACGTACGGGATGTTATTAGTTTTCAGTCATACTTACCACATCCTCAGGACATCCTGGAATATTCCAGTTTCCTCCTAAACACGTCCTCCCGAGTGCTTAATGTCACATTCCAGTATCCTTCTGATATTCTGTTTAGGTCCCATCGACAGGACATGGCATGTCATCGGGATTTTAAATCCTAATTACTGTATCCTCAGGACATCCCGGAATATACATTTAACCTCCTAAATGCATCCTTCCGAGTGCTTAATGTCACATCCCAGGAATTTTCCATAGATTCACTGGAACTGTCGTGATAATCTAAAAGATACTTATTTTCCACGCATAATCTCAGATCTTTCTATGGTTACCATGAGACTGTAAATTGAGAAGATTTACGTAACTTCCATTTTTTTAAAATTTGAATTTCAGTTTATTTAATAATTTGTAAATATACCCAAAAGCGAGCTAGGGATTTAAATGAATCATCTGTACAAAATATTGCAATAGCAAATTTTCCTTTTAAAATAAAACATTCAGTAGACCCAAATAAAATTCTTTAATATATTCATAATTAAATTATTCTATAAAGTCAGTTTCCGATTTTATTTAATTTGTATTCAAAAGTAAATAATAAAATTAACAATTTTGTAATATTTACAGCTGTAATAAATTTTTAGCCGCAGAATAAATAAATAATATCTTTTGTTGAGCCGCTGGTGTTTAATGCATAGGACTACTAAGAGAAGTGTCAGGATGTTATAGAATAAATAAACAAAAGATTTTACACACTTATTTTATTTCAATATTTATTACATTTATTCATTCATAATGACCCTATGTTTAATATCTCAATGGTATGAGAAATAAGATACATAATTTAAGATATCTGCAGTTATGTTCCTAGTAAATGTTAATTGTATAAATGAATTGCCAAGTGTACTTGGATAGTCATATAGCACTATATTGAGATTAAAATTATGTTTCATAAAATGAAATACCTTTTCATTTCGTTTGATGTTTACATTGAAATCTCCCATCATAATAATAGGAACATCTGTTAACTCTTCGTCGATCAGTAAAGTGGTCTTGGAATATTTCATCCATGCACTAAAATAGAACATTTTCCAGATCTCCTGAATTAACATGCAATATGAATATATACGCATGCTAGAATAAATCGTGACTGTTCATTAGCAAATTCATCAACCGCACAAATGTTGCTGTGCTTCTGAATCCTGTATTCTTTTACGCTGCCCTTATCAGTAAATTCTGTTGGTACCAACGAGATAATATACCTGTTATATGAAGTCGTTGGTTGGTACACAATCTGTTACACTCGTCAAATTCCTGTAAATCGCAATACCACTAGCTTGGAGAAATAAAATAAAATACAGCATAAAATATTTGGCACTTCCTGCTTCAAATAAGCAATAAATTGTTTGAACAAGCAGCTGAAAACTGAATTGATTGAGCAAGAAGCTCAATCAGTTTCAAGCAACTCAAAAACTGCTTGATCAATCAATTTTTCTTTCATTAGTTAAGCTGTACAGTTTCTTTCATCAGTTTCATCAGTCACTGCATTCTTTACAAATTCTTCTTCATACTTACCTGAGTTCGTGATTAACTCTTTGAGTGGAATCACTTTCAAATTATCTGAAATGGTCAGACCCAGTTCTGTGGCTGGCAATCAGTTTTCTTGGCTAGTACGCAAAACGCCATGTTATCATACCCGTTAAAAGTTTGTTGTTTCTTAGGAGAAAAAAAATTAAATATTCAGAAATTTTATGAATTATTAATTACCTGGACAATTACATAATATTTGAAAAAATAACATCGAAGAAAAGCATAACCTGAAATTACTTTGAGAACAAAACATTTTACAAAGTTTGGAACACTTATCTTCGGGTGAAACTGAAACTTCATGCAATCTCCAAAATAATCTTCGGGTGAAGACGCCGCTAGTGGGAGTAGTAACTAAACGTGGAATAGAATACGATTCGATGTCTTGGAACTCGTTGTTCTCAACCGGATAAATTATTCGGGTCCGCGTTGGGATGCCATTTTATAACCAAAATGCAGTAATTCTAAGAGTTGTTAGCTTCTTCTTAAAATATTTTATTGTTATCCTTTAAAACTAACATTATACTGAAGGTATGTATGTTCGTATTATAATAAAAAATATTGCTAAAATGCATTCACGTTTTATTATTTACATTATAAAAAGAAAGAATTACCAGTCGTGTAATGTCGCCTAATGTCAGAAATAAAACATCTACAGAACTCCTGTCCCATCGTTGAACACTTACACTTCACTGTCTGTCCTCTTCGACATCATTTTAAAACGTTGTTTATCCTTATATACTGCTTTTCTAAAAATCTTTTTCTTTTTAAACTTTTTCTCACTATTGCCATTTACCATTTTCGAAACTCTTGTCTCGCCGTGACCATGTTCTTGAAAGCTGTTGGGTTATGCACTTACAAACAAGACAATTCCTGCGTGGTACAAGTTCAAGCAGAATGGCTGCCTATGTGATGCAAAACGAACATATCAGATGAGACCGTCGATTGATGAAGTAAATTTTGTGGAAAAAACATTTCCCAAGAACTTTGAGAAATCAACACATCGGGAGAATTGTAGATGTCGCAGCCAATTGTGCGGCGTCTTCCATGCTTACATGATATAACCACACACACACACACACACATATATATATATATATTGATTTGGAGTTGTCAAGAATTTTCTCCTTCTTTAAAAGTGCTTTCGTGGTGTAATTGAAAAAATGTTTGACTAGCAGTGGGAAAATCCGAAGTTCATATTCATGATTTCTGCTTCAAAATAAACTTAATGACTCTACATAGTTGCTTGAAGTATTTTGTGTTCTATACCACTTGATTTACTGTGAGAAAGAATAGTACATGCAATTTCCGATGTTTATCCTAACATGTTGGAACATTGTGGAAACAAACTGAACTCAATATCGATATCTGCCTTGTCAGTGGAGTTCCATATATCGAACATCTGTAAGGCATGCTTAGTAGAAACCAGTTATTTCGCGGGTGTTGGGGGACAAAACCTAATCGCGATATAATGAAACTCCCCCCCCCGAACGTTAATCAAGAAGTGTAATATAATATAGTAGTTAAATATATTCTGAAGAAAAAAAATTATAATTTTATTAACGTATTATGAATAAATCGCAGTCAGTTCAGCACTTAAAAGAGTATGGAAGTTTCTGTCAAAATAGTTAAAGATCAGTGATTATAGTCGGTCAAAACTGTAATAGCAAAAACTAGTTTCTGTTGTAAAAATGCCAGTACCGGCAGAAGCTGATAACTTAAAACTAATGATAGAACAGCAGATATTTGGAGGAAATGTATTTTATTTAGAAAGAAGTTTAGCAATTATCTTTATAATGCTAAATCTAAAGTTACGCAGCAGCAGATTTAACATTAAACTTCAACCTAACCTTTCCCATGTAATAAATAGTTCAGAACAGAACACCAATTTCACTGCTGTTTCCAAGATCAAAGAATTTCACATTGTGAATAAACGAAAATTTTAAGAGTATTCTTTGCAACATGGCAGTACTTGAGTCTGCATCATTTGTGTGCAAATAAGAGTTATGAAATCTTTAGTTTGCAGCTAATTTAAGTTAGACTACTGCGTAGAAGTTGAAATAGCACTTTTTCGTACTAATAATGGTAATTTGGATCTCATGTGTATTATATAAACGTATGTGTATTATTATATAAACGTGTAATTTTGGGGTATTGTTTAATTGAAAATGATTTTTTCCCCAGAAGATGCATAAGATTATCAGCTAATAGAGTCAAGCAAGAGCCACTAACATAACACAATAAGAACAGTTAATTCTAAGGCATTTTCAATATCTTCATGGCTACATATTTTTACTTTTCATGTCACCACTGCATTTCATTCTGTAGGATTTCGCACTAACAACATTTCAACAAGTAACTCATTCTACTGTAATTGTTTTTTTTTTTTTTTACTGTTTTTCCGCATATCAAAAATCTCAAATTTAATCAGTAAATATAATAGCATCAACAAATATCACCAGATTACATCCACACTTCCTTTTTGACAAAATCGCTTCTTAAAATGAAAGTGCGTATGCTTCTGAAGTATCTAAGACAAGCTGTGCTAATAAAATTTAAAAAATATATATATATATATTGTATAAGGGAATGAAAATATTAAGAACAGATTTAACTTTCACGCACGTACAAAACAACTTAATATCGCGTAATTACGTTGTCATATATGGTAAGCTAAGATTCTTGTCCAACTAAAATTCTCCAAAAAACTTCCATTTTAAGTCAGATCTTGCTGCTATTTTCGTACACTAAAGAGCTCTATACAGATGCACTTGAAGAGCGGAGTTGATGAAGTGCTGCTGGTGTAAATAATGACTGCCATAGTCTTGGGTGATAAGGAACCTCGAGCAATGGAATGCATGAGTGTTGAAGTTCACCATGTCATCAAGATTTCTACGATCTCCGTCAATCTGTCTTGTTTTTTTCTTGAAGATTGTAAAAATATTTTTTTTTTTTTTTTCCTTCGGCATTACAGTGGGATGCTTTTCTGTTTGGCTAGGACGACCCGCTGTTCAACTATACATCCATATTTAATATTTATAATTTATTTTAATGATTATTCCCGTAAATTTTCATTACTGCCATTTTTTTTTTATTCCTATCTGTTTTTGCATTTCCATAGTATCAATTCATTTTAATGGATTATTCTATGTTTAGTTTTATTGTATTTAGTTAGCTGCAAGTAATTTTATCAGACTAATAACTGAGAATTAATAAATATCGAATTAGCTTTGACATGGTAAAATAAATCTCATAATTTCAAATTCTGTGTCATAGTAAAAATTTTTGTCGCGTATCTTGAGTTTCACGGGTCCATCTAATACGATGTGACCGTATTCTTTGAAACCATTCCAAAAGAGAACAAATATGGCAATTAAAAAAGATTTAGATGAAAAGAAAACAACTGAAGAATAGCATTATTTAAAAAACATATAACATAATGCTCCTTATCCTATTACTCTTTCATTACGCAAGATAATAATTAGGTTTTTCGAAAAGTTTAAAAGATTTTACCTAATTGTTTTCGCTTCAGGTATTTCGCAATAGAATAAAAGAAACTTCAAAATTGTTTGCGATCCACCTAAAGTTATCGCGCAACTCACATTTTAGAAACTCTGATCTGATGCATATTGCATCATTAACATCCGAGCGAATAAAACTGCTTCCATGTTCAGGACTGCTTTCATTCGAGATTATAAATAGACTGTAGTTCCCGTCCTACATTAACTTTAAATCCTTAAATGTCCTTGACACTATTAAGTATATTTTCTAATTATTATAGCTGTTATAATTAATGATTATAGCCACAAATCAATATTGTTTATTTGCAAGCAGTAATCGAAAGAATTATTTTATATGGCTCTGGAATTTGGGCAAAGGATTTAACGAATGATGAGCGACGTCTTTTGAACACCCTGCAAAGACCACACTTATTGCTTGCTAATCAGCAGATACTACAGAACCACATAACTGCAGCTTTATAAGTAATCACAGAAATTCTCCCACTTGACGCAACAGTAGAAAGAAAAGCTTCCCTGACTTGTATACTAAGATTAAATCAAAATAGAAAGCTCTGGAATTCTACACATTTTTACACGGATTACGGAAAGAAACACTCTAATATTATATGTCATCCAAACATAAATAATAATCTTCAAGAAAATCTTAATACGGACTTAACAACAATATCATCAACTGGCATTTCTATATTCACAGACGGGTCTAAAATAGAAACAGGTAAAGGCTCTGGCATTTGCATAAATAGAAATAATCTACCAATCTATAAATAGAGAAGAAGACTACATAAAAACAATTCAATTTTCCAGACTGAATTAACAGCAATAAAAAAAAAGCAATAAACTTATCCAATCCATTTAATAACCAAGTTAATATCTACACAGATTCTTTATCCAGCCTTAAAGCTATAGGTGGTTTTTTATTGCTGATAACCTATAGTCTACGAAATTCAAAAACTTTTAATCAATATGTCAATAGCACTGAGACCAATGCTAAATTGGGTTCCAGCCCATACAGGTATACCAGGTAACGAACTAGCTGGTTATCTTGCTAATCAAGCAGCAACAGCATTAAATCTACCAGAATTTACGATACCCTTTCCAAAATAACATCTTAAACATATAACATTCAAAGATCTATTAATACAGTGGCAATCAAGGTGGACTAATCCTAAACCAGGGCAAAGTACTTTAAAATTTATACCAAACTAGCTGTACCCGCCCGGCGTTGCCCGTGCATTTAGAAAATGCAGATAAGTGAATAGCGCAGGAATAGTAGTGTAGGACATGTAGACTGTCTCTCTCTCTTCCCCCCCCCACAAGCTACAAAAAAGAAATGAATTGTAATTAATCGATTTAATGTATGGTCAAAACAGCAAACTAACGCTAGAATAAAGAAATCAATTGTTACAATCGAACGTTATTTGAAAACAAATAATAATATCAGTGAGTCAAAAAAACCGTGATTAATTAATTATAAATAATAAGCTACAAAAAAGAAATGAATTGTAATTAATCGATTTAATGTATCGTCAAAACAGCAAACTAACGCTAGAATAAAGAAATCAATTGTTACAATCGAACGTTATTTGAAAACAAATAATAATATCAGTGAGTCAAAAAAACCGTGATTAATTAATTATAAATAATTTTTTTAAAATTTTTCTAATTCAAAAATCGAAAATCGGGCTTCGAGGTCTGGTGGCCAGCCCCTTTGTGCTTCCGTATAAAAAATTCCAGGTCCCTGCGTGCGATAGATTTGGCTGGAGAGCTCGGTCAGACAGACAGACAGACACATTACACTTGCTTTTATTATTATAGATGTTTCAACTAAATAAATATCATTCTCCTTTACGATTACATTTTTAACTGGACATGGTGCATTTCTAACATATTGTTACGGATTTGGTATTTAAATAGCTAATGTTAGTAGAATTATAAATTAATTTGTTTTATTCCCTGTACAGTGCAGCGCGTGACGAATATTAAGAGAAAGCTAAGCCTAAATTAAAAATAGAGAAGCACGCACATTTAATAAATAGATATCTCGTAATTTTACGCTTTTACTTTTCGAGAAAATACCAGAAAATTCTCGTGCATTCAAAAAGCTTATATAAGCGGCATGAAAACCTCTCAGTTAGTTAGTTGAGTTGATTTAGGAAGTTTTAGAAAACTGCTGCTGTCTACTGTAGCGAATTCGCGGCGAGATGGGATTAGCTTTCTTTGTTTTGAATTAGTTTTGTTGAACGTTTTTACTAGTTTAAAAGACAACTACTGTGAGATATTGTACGAATATCTGATGAAATTTAAGCATTTTTGTTTTATATGTTCTGATAATAATAAATTTTATTCACTTTTCATTGGACTTGTGCATTCAATTTATTACGAACCCTTACGCACGCAACAATATTTAAGTAGATTCAAACTCAAATTCCTATATTACCACCAAAATTACAATTGGTAATTGTGGTAAAATAGGATACCCCGATCATCATGTTTTTGATTGTGAATATACAAAAGATCATCACTTAATAAACCTTCAAATCAATACTGGAAAGAATGGACTCAACACCCATTAAAACATCCTGCTTTATATAATGAACTTTAAAAAAGCAACAGAATACTGTGTCAATCATAACAAATAATCTCTACAGTTATTTTCATCAACCAATTTCTTTTTTGGATTCTAATATTAAACATTAGAGTCCATTATTTATTTTTTTTACTCGGACTAAGATCTAAATTGAAACTGGAACTGATATGTTTTATATCAATCAACCAAGACTCTCTGAAATTATGATCATCTGAAACATCGAACTACTTTATGTACGAAATCTTCGATCAAAAGAACTTAAAACTTTATATCTCAAGAACTTTTGATCTATTGAATTTTATTCAACTACAGAAGTTTAATTGAATCTTGAACTGCTGAAATATATATAAAAATTAGCTCAACGTAGCATGTAAATGCAAAGAAGACTGTAAATAATTTTCAATGTCATGTAAAAATATTCCTTGTAAAACTCTCTTTAAAAAGGATCTTTTCAATAAGCAATTTTCACTGGGTGGGCTTTTTGCCATTAGGTATCACCTTAGGTCGGAAGTCCTCTCAGTTGTGCAAAGTGTTTATCTGCATTAGGAGACGGGCTGAATCAAGATAATCTGAGGACTGTATCGGGGCTATCGACACACTATTTCCTTAATTTCCTAACTTATTTCATGATAGAAAAGGCCCTCTCTTTTTAAGAAATAAATTGTGGATGATTTTATTGTCCTCTGTAATATGAGGGGTCTAACTCAGAGGACGTTACCGGCACTGCTTTTTTTCACCTTCATTACGGCGAAGCACACAATGGTATTCTCCAAAAAGAGGAATGCCCCATGGAGGATTTTAAGAGAAACTAGCCCGCATCCACGTTACACACGGGGAAAAACACGAAAACGCCTATGCAACTAACCCGTTTATTGGGGGTTCAAACCCTGCACCGAACTATCACTGTTCAGCGACTTTACCGCTCGCCCACTGCTGGGTTCTCCCAACGCAAAAAGAAGGGATATTTCTGTAAAAGTCATCTGAGGAAAGTTATATACACAAAGAAATCCAGCGTTTGTGAAACGTTGCAGATTTTAACGGTCGTCAAAAAAAGGTTTTATTAAGGTGAGAGACTCTAAGCAAAACAAACATACGGGCTTTAGCCTCGAAGTAAAAATGAGTAACAATTCATTTGCATAGTAATTGTGAAAGTTTCGGTTACGTACACAGCGGGGAAGGGGAAAGGACAGTTCTACATCTCCCGTTCTACTGGACCGATTGACGAAATTTAGCTTGCATTTTTCATGTCTCGAAAACGCGACTTAGGATATGTATTAGATTTATATATGGCACTGTTCTAATATAGGTATTTTGACACAAAATCGGACTTTTTTTGAATTAACATATAATTTTTTTTTTTTCCACATTTCAATTCTATGACTAAAATTATGCCAAACTGCGAAGTTTCGTAAAAATCGCCCGAATAGTTTTTAAAAAATTAGCTCTCAAAATTTTATCTCCTCCATGTTAATTGAATCTTGAATATATTTATTAATATCTCCTTTTTTATTAGATTTATTTGATTCTTCCTTTCACATTTCAAAATTTAGATTCATTCCAAATAAAATTCACCCATTTTTTATGATTTATTTTAAAATAATTTTTATAAAAATTTTTCAAAAAAGTATTTGGAATTATAACCTATACATTTTTACCACCATCTTAAAGCAGATGTATTTCTAAGCATACCTGCAAAAAAATTAGTTTTTTATTCAAAATTTCCTAGGATATGCGTGAATTAACATATTGGCGCGTTTTGAAATCTGACATATTTGTTAGAAGCGATTATAATGCCAAATGTGGTTCACGCACTTTGTTAAAATTATTTGAAAGTATGAACGATGACTTTTTTCCCGCTCGTGTAGAATGAAAAAAAGGAAAGGAAAATAGGTTTCTATAAATTAAGAAGTTCGCCAAGTGAATTTTTCTTGACGCAAACTGGGGGAAAAAAAAAAATGCGCCAAGATAAATTTTTCATAAATTTCGCACCAAATTTTACAAAATTTAATATTTAGGCATAATTTGAGTCGTAGAATAGAAACATGGGAAAAAATTGGCATGTGATACCAGAAAAAGTATAATTTTTTGTCAGTCAAAATACCTATGTTAGAACAATTCAATATATAAATCTAATATATATCCTAAGTCTCGCTTTCGAGACATGGAAAACGCAATTTGAATTTCGTGAATCGGCCTAGTTGAACGGAAGATATAGAACTGTCCCCCCCTTTTCCCCCCGCAATGTACGTATAATTAATTTATTTGTCAAACTGTCACCATCAACAGCCATACCATCCTGAAAGTACAGGTTCCTGTCCGATCAACGAAGTCAAGCAGCATCGGAAACGGTCAAAACTTGGGACAGTGACCAATTGGGAAAAACGCATGCTCTTGACATGTTTTTGTTCCCTTGAGAATTGTTATGTTTCCGTAGTAATAATAATTATTTCAATAACATTATTTTGTGTATTATAGGAAACGTATACTACACAAGAATAACTGATCAAGCCTTTATTCTTAAATAACTTGCGATGACAGCAGTATTTACTATTTAATTCTTGTCTCTCGTTAAATATACAAAATTGTAATATCTATACAGTAGCCGCCCTGATGGTTTAGTGGTTAGGGGAGCCTGACTGTGTAACTGAAGGGCTCGGGTTCGAATCCCGGAGAAGGCATGGATGTAAAATTGTCTATTCTTTCAGTGGTAACAGCAGTCGCCGCCTATTAAGTGCTTCCACTATAAAATAACCACTCCTAAGGCCAGATGTTGATTGGGGGGGGGATAATTACCTACACAGTGAACTGATATTATTCAATTCTTTGTTAACACACTGAATGAATAGCGTTCGGAAGGGCCAGATGACCCAGAATTTTTTCTTCGGCGATTCGAACTCGCAGACTTTGGTGAAGCCTTGCGTTTTACCGCTCATCTAGAACAAGAATCTACTTTACAGTTACAAATTGGCGCCCAAGGTGAGGCATACGAAACTTTCATCTGTCGAGAATGGAAAACGTTGCTGCCAATCGGTGTTTCGAGGCTTTAAAGCCACTCCGTTCACTCGTCGGACTGTATTTGCATTTTGAAGTACGAGTTGAGTTTAATCTCCTGTTAGTTGGCATTCGTGGGGGCCAAAGCTTTTGTCTGTTCTTAGGGAATGCCTGCTAAACAGAAGTATATTGATTCTCTACTTCGGGGTTCAAGAACTGTCTATGTGGAAGCGTCTGGTAAAGTAATGTTCGTTAGTGGAGGTTTGATTGTTAACTTTCTCTTAAGCGTTAGCATAGCGGATGATAATTTCATTCGTGGTATCATTTTTTCTATTCACTGAAATCGAATGCATGTTTTGGGGAAAACAAAAGATGGAGAAATTTTTATTTTTCATTCCCATAGTTAAAAACTCTGGAGTGGATATTTATACATTTAAGTTCAAGTTCTCATAGTAAATATTTTGCATTTAATTTCCTCGTCTAATATTAGTTTTTCAGGTAGGGGGAGGGAATCATGCACATAAGTTCATGCGTGCTGTTTTTCGATTAAAAAGAAATTCCCTCCCTGTTCGTATATGTTGAGTACGATATCTATTTAAGGAGTACTGCACGGAAAAATAAATGGATATAAGTTTAAAAAAATGAAATCATTTATATGGAGTTTGTATTTAAACTTAATCCTTCAGTGGATTCCTGAACAAAGCGGAATCTCGAGCTTCCGTCTGTCACTCATAGGAAAACACTTAAGATCATATTTATTTTAGTCACTTAATTGCGAATGGCCTTCACCTATCAAATGATGATATGAAAGTGGAAAAGAATGTTACGTGGTATCCGAGAGAGTCCAGCTTTTGTACTCCGGCAGTTCAAGGTTATTATAGCATGTCGTATCAGATGTTTCTCTCTAGATTATACACACAAAGATCTCCCTTGTAGTGTACGTGAGCTGAATATAATATTTATTGTATGCACAAATATATTTCAATCAGGATATAAGATTATTGCATTATGATTTAACTATTTGGAGGGTAACGTAGTAAATTTGTGAGGAGAATAATATGTGTAAAGGGATATATTCCTTAAAAAAAAAAAAGAAAAAAGTTGCATGCAGATTTGATGCGTAAAACATTTTAGAGTTGAAGAAAAGAACAGAAAGCATTTATGCGTAACATATGAATTCAGTTTTAGTGTCAATAAAAACATAATGGGTCGCTTTTATTTAAAAAAAATACATAAAAGGCTGAATTTAATTTACCGTATAAGAGAGGGCATATAATATGTATTAAACATTTATGAACATTGCAATTTCCTTCCAGTTTGAAATGGTTTGCTTAGCATTATCGCATTGCGCTTATCTCTCGATTCTCCTTGTTGCGAATTGTTCTTTCATCGTAAAAAATAAGTAAATAACATAATTTTATATTATGCCCAAACGGGCGTTTTTTCATTCGCAGATACATACACGTTTCGAGAGCATCTGAGCTAAAAATATTTAAAAACAACATATTCTTATAATTTCCGATAGACAGCCTCGCGCGCTGGAGATAAAAATGAATTATTCCCTACAGCGTTGTAACTGCTGGCTTTGAAACTGTTGAATTTTTTAATCAAAATTCGTTAAAGTTTTACAGAATATGAAATAGACAATAAAACAAATTCAGGCTTCCAGGTACCCATATTCGGGTGGACGACTATGTTATTCAAAATTTGATGACTAGAGATTCTTTATTATTTAGTTTCTTTAAATATAATTAGGGCGATTATATTTGGTGGAAACAATTTGAAAAGTGATACATCGCATTTAAATGATTCAGTGGAAAATGCCGTTTCGAGACTAATAGCCCTTCTGGGCTAATGCTCCATTGGGCCATAAAGAAGAAGCCATGATTTAGGAAGACGGTCAGTTTTTGATATAATACATTTTAATACTGGATAATGTTAAGCCGTATGTGTGTGTGGGGGGGGGTGTAATGATTTCCGATATCGTAACGGAAGATGGTTCTGACGAAAAACATATACGGCCATGGGATCTTGCTAAAATCTTGGTGTTGGTGTTTTAAGATCTTAAAATGCAAAGGCCCGGATAAAGGGGGGAAGTGGAGGCTGCAGAAAGATACGGACGTTTTATTAGACTTTTAAATGCGTTTTTGCTTACTACACTAAGCTCCTTAATAATGAAAAGAGACAATGAATAGTTTGTTATTTACAGAAGTTTCCAAAATTTTCGTTTTTGAGCACTTATACGGAGGTCATCCTGAAATTTTTGAGGTACGCGCAGACGATAAGTGGCAGAAAAAAATTAACGGTTAGATTTGAAAATATGTCCTATTTTAGCCTTCATATTTTTTATTGGCCAATTGCAAGTAATTTAGAGTAGAATAAATTTTAGGCAGAAAGAAAAAGTTCACGCAGTAACATTATCGGGCTATGATTTTCTATGATTTTAAAGTGACACTGAATCAAGAAGAATGCGTTCACCGTCTGCAGTTACCATTTTGAAATGAAGTTCCATCTCTTACTACTGTATTCAAATGGTTTATAGAATTTCACAAATGTCGCAACTTTCTTCAGGATGAAGAACACACAGGAAGGCCGTTGTCAGCAGCATAATAATATGTTTGCCACACGGAAAATTTTAATCGATGATAATCGCTGCGCCTACCAAATGATACAGAAGGAGCTTAACACTGGATCAGCTGCCATACATAAAATTATTCATGAAGAATTGCATATGAAAAAATTAATTTGCTTTTGGGTTCCTCATAATTTAACTGAGGACCAAAAAGAGGAGAGTGTCAGAATGTCGGTATTTAAATCATATCTTGAGACATTTAAATCATATCCTTTCTGATATAATTCTGAAAGTTCTTGAAATATCTGGGGAACGGGAACTGATGTTCCTTCTCGGACTCTTTTCTGCAAGTCTCGAACTTCTTTTTAACTTCCGTCTCAGCAATATTGGGCACGCAGGAATGTTCAGTTTTCTTCAGTACTTCGTACTGAAAATTTGTCTTTACATTTCCTTCACAAAGATCTGTCTTACATACCCAATTCATACCTAATTTATTTTTTCGGTGTAAACGGTGAGGGTAATCATCTACAACTAAACGTTCTTTTCCTTTTTTGTAGAGAGTAATTTTGTTGAAATGGCTATGGGTTCCATCATAGATTTTTTCGAGGCTATAAAACGACATGCACACTTCATAAGGATCAAACATCTACTGAGAAAATGAGAAAAACCTTTTTTCTTAAAATTATCGGCTTATCTATGCAGCAGTTGCGAAGCTCGAAACTACACAATACATGACATGTGACTGATTAGGTAAACAACACAATAGGTGCAAGAATGTCCGCTCTGCCCACCCAGCTACCCTCACGTGTCCTCTGTAGCCACTGTCCGCTCTGACCACGTAACCGGCACAGCAGCTCTAGAAGAATGTTACACTTATAAATAATTCGTATTTATCCAGTAAATAATATTTAAATAAGAATAATAACGATTTGACAACAAACATTATATACAGAACTTATATTGGGCCGCAGCCCACCAGTTTTTTTTACATAATTCTAGCCGGAGCGTTTCTTTTATGACACTAAGCTATAATTCCAACAGAAAATTTTTTGATCTCGTAAAATTTTAATTTTAGCTATAAGAAAGTGTTAAAATAACTTCTAAATGCAAGCTTGCCTTTCCTTGCTGATGCTTTTAATGAAACAAAACAACAAAAGCAATCCAAACCCAATTTAAAATATTATTCTGCAGAAAGTGTAATAAATTTATGAAAGCTTGTTTGAGAATTGGTAAATCTTTCGTTTAAAAAAATACTGAAAGTGATCACCTTGGCCGTGCCGTCGTATCCGCTGATTCAGTATCGATGGTTTCAATTACTCAAAATTTACAATAGAATGGGAAACCGTTGTGTATTTTCTTAAATGCAAGTTAATCTAGATATAATTCCACGTTAAACGGGTTTAAAGTAATAAATTATTAAGATAAACGTCTCAAACACATACGACGCTAGTGCAGAAAAAAACTTATGCAGACTTTTTAATCAAATAGAGGCTATGAAAATGGTCACTTTTATAGGACTTTGGTACTTTTGGCGAAGTCGTCAGTCGTTGCTGACTACTTTTTCGCCAACGTAACACGTGAAAAACAATACTATCCAAAAAAATGGCGGCGCGCTGAAATTACATAAACGACAACGAATTAATTAAAAACGTAAGAAACATCTGTAATGAAGCGTAAACGTTACTTGAAACAAGCATCCATAAATGAACACTCAAAATTTTAAAACACTAACAAATTAACTAAATTAAAAATGCAACAAATATAAACAGTAAAATACTTAACTTTAATAAACAATAAAATCCTATTCTGTTTTCTTAGTCTGTATGCACAGTGACCTGTTTTATGTTTTTTAAAAAAAATCAGAATTGCAGAATTCTCGGCATTTCAGAGCAAAGTGGCTGTGTACACATCACAATTTTTTTGGCATTCTTCTTTTTCCATACTAGACACGCATACTTCTTGCAGATAGTTGCATTAAACATTAGTTGTATTCGAAGACATAGTGGCACAATAAGAACTGTAAAAATGACAAAACTTACCATATATGTATTGTTATGTACATACGCGTTCGTATTAGATTGAATGCACACAGAACTGATGATAGCTTGATAAGAAACACTTCACAGTTCTGACACTTTCCAGAAAAATATTCGTGCAGCTCTTCACAGTAACACAGAGTACAGTCAGTAGTTACAGTTCAAACTACCAAGAATGGTAAACTCAATGCAATTATCCAATATGGAGGCTCACCAAGAGAAGGTTTTGGTTTAGATTAGAAGGTTCTGGAAATTTTGAGTTCATGTTCAGAGTTAACTACGCAGTCATCGTTACGCAAGTCATGCAAGATGGATTATCTAGAAATGATACAGACCAGAAAAGCAATTTTACGATTTTGTAGAATAAAGAAGAATTAAAGTGTTACCGCTAGTTTAAAAGATAATTTTGAATTTAATGAAATGTTTTGAGTTTTTACATATTTTTTCCTTGCCGCAGAATGAAAACAGAATTAATTGAATGAAAACTATATCTCTAATGAAATTCGAGGAAATAAGCTTAAATGAAGTGCAGCAAAAAATGTGTATAATTTAATAGGCCGTACAAGGAAGTCATATAGTGTCCACATCAGATATTTTTGCTGGTGTGCTAGAAAAAGAATGACCGTTGTTTCTATTATGCCCACTTGAAACAGTACATTATATACTGTATATTCAAGGTTTAAATTCAGCTGAGAAAATCTCGCTGTTTCCTACCTTTTTAGTGAAATTGTAATTCCGTTAGTAGTTTCAAATAAGATGACGTTGGGTATTTTATCTTATTGTTGAACTACTTATCATTAATTTAATTTGAATTAGCAAATTTTTATATATCTCTTTGCATTTTAGCGAATTTTAATTACAATCATTAATTATTTATTGTCTTTTCAGAATTTTTTAAATGTCCTCTGGGACATTTGTATGACTTACAGATGGGAAAGACTTAAATAGAGTAACATTCCTTTACCTCCTAAAAGTTCACTTTTTAGGGCAGGATTTTATACAACTTTATCATAAGTGCAAACTACTTTTTACCTTCTGTGAGTGATATCGCGATTTAGTGCCACAGAGGGCAAAGAATGAAAGAATTTAATTTTGTTATCAATGGATGGCTGGATTGACTGTGCAATTTCAGTATACGCAGGGTCTTTTTTGTATTATCAACGGATAATCGGGTACTTAGTGCATATCTAATTTTGCAAGCCAGACTAATGAACATCATAAAATCATATTTTATGTAAATTTAATTTATTGTGGTTATCTGGATTCGGTTTTAATATAAATTTATGAAGAATAGTTGTGAATTTGATTAGTGATATTGCGTCATTCAATTCCTAGTTAAATTTTATTAGTTTAAAGAGAGAAAAAGCTACTAACAATGAGTGCAAATGCAAGGGGGGGGAAGAAGGAGAAAAGTAAAGCAATGAATTGATCTAAAGCCTTGAAGGTAATAATTTTGTAGCAAAAATATACAGAAAAAGGCAACATTACTAGCAAGAATAAAGTAATAATTTAATCATTATATTTTGTATTTTATGCGTTCTATTCTTTTTTTGCTGCTGCTCTATTTCTTAATCCTACACTTTGCTTCTGTAGCTTGTAGTATGAATTTCATGCCTCTCAGACATTTTTTGCGGAATTACAGCGAAAATCAGAAAAGTTGTTTAAGTTTTGCACACTAGTGTAAATATAAGAGATAAAATAGGTGGGACAAAATACTATTTTAATTTCTTCCATCTTTCCATTTTTAATTTGGTTATTTCATTCATATCGAACGAAAAATAGCAACTGTTTACAATTAAAACCTCCCTAAACTGCGTAATCTCAAAATTAATCTGTCATATGATTGACTTTAATGCTAATAACGCAAGTAATTACACAAAGCTTCAGCCAATAATAATTTCAAATTTGGGAACCTACTTTTCAAACTGGCCAGTGGGACCAATCCGAACTAAATCATTCGGCACCAAATTTTCATTTTAGACTTCTAGCATTCGCTCGGTATCTAGACCGCTGTCACTGCTTTATTTTCTGCAACGTCTTAAAAATGTTAAAAAAATTAAAAAACAAAGCGTGGCATATTAGCTGTGTCTGTAACAGAAGTGTGTTAACAAGAATAGTGTTCAATGTCCACCATCTTCGTTAACAATAGATAACTAACAGATGAAGTCAGTTTTAACTTTTCTTTCTTTCATATTTGCTGAACATGCAATATACATTGAGTTTATATATGGTAATAAAATAATAAGTCTTAAATTATCAAAGTAGGTTGAAACAAAAGCAAATAACAATTTAATACTATTTTCAGTTTCTTTCTTCTCTTTTAATATATTCTTAGGAAATGTAATCACTGGAGAGGCGGATTTACAGGATCGCACAAGTCATGACGCAAGAGACTCAAGGAGCTCCCAATAATTTTTAATAAATAGATGCGTAATTTGTTTTCATGATAAGGGTCCCCACAACATTGATAAGCGTCTATAAACCTAGTCTTTTTTTAGGAATTACCGCTTTCAGCAGAATACTTCTCTGAAATTAATGCAAGAAAATCTAATCCTATGAATTAAAGTAAAATAATGAATTTAAAAAAGTAAATTGGCATTATCTGCATTTTGATATTCAATCTTTCCAAATAAAGAGCATTTAAACAAACTAAACAAAGCAAACGCTAGACTACGGAATCTTAAGTCATTATTTAAAATGAGATAATGAAGCTATTTTGCTCTGGCGTTCACCTTTTTTTTTTTTCTTTTTGCAGATAAAGAAAAGGAACGCTGTCTGGTAATCACGGGATATAGAACTTCGCCTACGCATTTAAGGCTAACCGGATATGACGACATTATAACCGACAGACGCAGTATTCTGATGTGAACACTTTCAATTCATTAGTTCAATAAGGGGTTTTGGAGAGCATTATCATTTCAATAAAAATTTCTTTCGCGATGCAGCAAGACGGTATTAAAACGGAATCGACAAAGTCTAGTATGATTTTGATTCCGATAGCATATTCCGAATCCGTTAATCTACGCAAAGATGGACCGAGATCGACCACCTCATATACGAGCACGTGCAAAGTGGAAGGCGGGAAATCTTTCTGCACTTCGGTATATATAATCACGAAATTGATTCCTACTCGCTTCATCACCTATTTAACTGTTGAAGAAAAGTGGGAAAAGTCGTCTCCGCTGTACACTTATTCCTCGGATGAAGTAAATGATGTTAAATTATTTACCGCTGCTGCATCGTTAGAACCGAAACCTATTCTTGATGATAATACCGTTGATCTTAGTGTTGAAGAGATTTCCACACATTATGAAGCCATTGAATTCAAACATAAATTTACGATGACTCTTTTTTCGGAAACCGTGAATATTTTTCCGAAAGAGAAGATTCATACGTACTGCTCGATATATATATACGAACCTCGCGCGCAAAGTTATTTCGTAACTGGAGTAGCACTTATACCTGGTCAGAAAATCTTACCAATTGCAGAAGATGAATATCCAGTTGATGTTAAATCATTAAATAGCAGTGCTGTGGAAAATTGTTATAATCAAGAAACCAATAGTGACTGTGAAAGTCCAAAATTAATAAATGGTGTTATCTAAGAACTTTTCCATCTATTATTGTAACTTTAGCTGTATTCTTGAAGATTTACTCTAGTTTTTACTATATCATTTTATGAAAACAAAGACAACAAGATGTTTCTGGTGAGAAAAATAATTCTGAATTCAAAGGTAACCATAATAGTGAATTTTTTCATATGTGTTTTAAGAACAAATTTTGAATTATAAGTATTACATTTGTATGCCAGAAATGTTATTTTGCATTTTAAATAATCTGCCATGTATTTATGTTTATAAAGAGCTTTTAAAGCAATTTCCTAACTGAATATTGTTGTAAGTGTGAATATATTCAATTTATTAGTCATATTTATGGGAAATAAGAAATTTTATTATAGTATAATAGGTTTGCATTGTAATTTGGTTGATTAAAAAATTTTAGATAATTTCTAAAAAAATTGTGGAACAATAATGTAAAGAAAGTACATTATAATGTAATAATGAACAATAATGTAAATCTAATAATGAACAATAATGTAATCTAGATGCCTAATAAATCTGCATCTACAATTTCTAATTTTTTTAATCAAGTAATAACTTTTAATAATCTTGTAACTGATATTTGAATTTTTCAAACATTCAATATATTTTAGATCTGGAATCTTATCTGAAAACATTTAAGGGCAGTCTATGAAATCCCAAACCAAGTTCATGTTTCTTTATGTCATTTAGCATTAACTGTTTCACATTTTAATTAAAAACCTGTACTAATTAAATAAAAATATTAAATATACAAAATTTTATTAGTTCATATAAGCACTTTTATGCAGATTTAATAAATATATTATTTAATGAAACAGCAAGTTCAACCACTAATTCTACTTTACTATTTTCATAACCTATTGAATAGTATCTTGTGGGTTAGTTAAATAATTAACTGATCTTTGCAATATTTAATTAAACATAAAAGTAATATAAAGCTTTTTACCTAGTCCACATATTTTTGTAGTGTTTAATTAAACCAAGTGGTAAAATCCTAGTATATGGTACGCCTTGGCAGGATTATGAAAACTGTCGCCAATACCAAAATGACTCATTTACAGCTCATCCTAAACACCATGTTTACTGCTCATCATAATGTTGCCAAATCCTGTATATACCGTATACTAGGATTAAACTCGCAACACTATACAAATTGCATTTAGTATTTTTTGATTGTTTCGGTTTTCATGAAGTTAATGCTTCTAAGGGCACTTGAGGTAAACTAATAGCAGACAGAATAGTAGGTGCGGAGGGGGTGTGACCAATTGTCACATGGTCCAAATCCAGTTAGGAACTTTATTTCTCAGCAGTTTGATTAGCTTTGTACATAATAGACAAAGAAAATGTAAATGGCAACCATCTTAGCCAAATTTGACATCGCTTGAATCAATTGGTTATTAGTTGCATTCAGTGTACCTACGTATGAGTTAAGTTGTCGAAACTTTCACATGAATACGAATGTTTGTATTCATTTTGTAAATTTGATTAAATTGGTGAAATCCTAGTATATTGTATGGCCTTGGTGTGATTTTAAAAATTGTCGTCAACATCAAAATGACTTGTTTGCTACTCATCATAAATGCCGCGTTTACTGCTCTTCATAATGTCGCCAAATCCCATGGGTACCGTATACTAGGATTAAATCAAGTAATGGATAGCTTCCTACTGTTCACAGTTCTAAGAATGAATCATAGAAACTTTTTGAAAATTTGTAAATAACTTATTAAAAAAATAATTCTTCAACAAGTTTCAGAGGAAACGTTTTCTTTCTATAAATAAAAGAAAGTTCTATTTCAATTTTAGTTGTGAAACTTCTTCAGAAAATGAATCAGTAGTATTAACATTTGGAATTGAAACTTCAAACTCATGCTACGTTCATATAAATTTATACCAAAATAAGAGTAACTAAATTTTCTTTTACCAATACTCTTCGATTTTGGTTATGAATTTAAAAATAAATAGTTACACAGTCTCTCATAAGTGAAACAGTATGAACGTCATAAAGGCAGTGATGCCACGATATAAAATATATATGTACAAAATAATGAATAAAAAAATTAACATTACTACTTATTATTCTCTGTTTTTTCTGGGCAAATTTCTGTTACTGTTATTAATTATTCTGCATGATTTCTATGCAAAATAAAGAGCTTTTGATGAGTAACTTTTTAAATTCATATATTCCTGTAATGAAAATAACTGTTTCCTCCCCTGTTTGCTGATTCTAAGTTATGATTAATACATAATGAAGCAAAATTTAGATATTTCAGAGGCATTACATGCAAAAATAAAAGATTATTTCCATTACAGCATGTAAGAAAGAACTTCTGTATTGGCAAAACATATGCACATGATTATTAAATAATATGAAACATGGAGTGTTACATAGCTCAAATAATTAGGTGTACAAGTGAATGACAAATTTTAATCGTTTTCCAAAATTTCATAAGAAACAGAATATGAATTTTGTTTGGTAACATAATTTCACATTTGGTAACATAATCTTAGAACAGGATACACAATAAAAATATTCAAATCAGGGGGAAAAAATCCCATTTTTCCCCTTTCTTTTTGGAAATCATAATCAAGAGAATATGTAGAATACTGTTCTAATGCACTTTAAGGTCAATGATAAATTATTACAGCATTACACCTATAATCTTTAAAACAGTTAAATCTTTCACAGCTTTAAATTATTTGAAATAAATTCCATTTTAATTGCTTGGAACATATATACAGTTGCTTATATGATGTATTTTTATTATTAATATTTAATTTATGATACAAATTCAATTTTGCTATTTTTTATCCTTTCAAGCTATATTTCAAACTTATACCATTACATCAATATATGTTATAATAACTGCTTTATACACTTAGCAGTGGATTGATGGCAACATCTAAAAAAACAGAAAATGGAATGCATATGATTCTCTTAACTGATATTACATCCAAATGCAATATAAAATTATTTTCTTTAACCATATCTTCATTAATTATTTTTCAAAAGTTTTACAAAATCACAGAAAAATAAAATTTTATTGGCCCACAATGAAAAATATGTACTTTATTTTACAAACGTTTGATTAGTTTTTCAAGCCTCCTTATTCGACTAGATTCATGTTCAGGTGTAGTTGAGGTTACAGTTGCAACACTTTTTTCAGGATCTTGCTGGTGTCCAGTGTTTGGTACAGCTGGCTGATGAGACCGGAATATGTCAGTCATTATACTTTGTTCACTCCTTTTTAAACCCTGCAGGAAAGGAAAGAAATTGGAGTTATTGCATTGTATAAAATATATATTATTATGAAGTCATATAGAAGCTAAGTAATAAAAGATTTTGGTGAATGATGTCTTGACTTTTTACAATAGTTGTAATGATTTTTTCAGTTTTTGATACAGAATGTCCCACAAAGGACTTTCCCCTTTTTAAAATTAAATAACTCGAAAATAAAGGTTGATAGAAGAATGAAACAAAAGGGAGGTTTATTGGGACAGCTGTAAAAAAGCTGATACAGAAGTTTCACATTTAGCTACAAAAGTTTCCAACAGGTGTTGTTGTATGCTATATTACCAAGAAAGAATCTGTATAAAGAGTGATCTGAAGTCCAGAGAGATCAGTCCCTTTCAGATGTGGCCCACCAGCGGCTGAGCGGTAAAGTCGCTGAACACTGGTAGTTCGGTCCGAGGTTCGAATCCTGCGAACAGGCTGGCTGCATGGGCATTTTTGAGGTTTTCCCATGTGTAACATGTTTACGAGCCAGTTTCCCTTAGAAAGTCCTCCACAAAGGCATTCCTTCCCTTAGGCAGATAGCCCTCGAGGCTTTGCCATAATCACACACACCACACCCTTTCAGATGTACATTGCACAAAAAAAGGGGGAGCAGTTCTATTTCTCCCATTCTCCCAATTGACAAAATTCAAATTGCGTTTTTCATTTCTCGAAAGCGCCACTTAGGATATGTATTGGATTTATATATAGCATTGTTCTAACATAGGTATTTTGACACAAAATCGGCTTTTCTGAAACAACATACCAATTTTTTTCCATATTTCGATTCTACGACTCAAATTATGCCCAGATATTAAATTTTGTAAAACTTGGTGCAAAATTCATGGGGATATTTAAAAATTTATCTTGGCCTTATTATTTTCAGTTAGCAGAAAGAATAATTCACTTGGTGAACTTCTTCATACGTGGCAATCAACTTTCCTTTCCCTTCCATTATGATGGAGCAGAAAAAAAGGCACTTTGTGGTTCATGCAAAATGGGGCACCAAACAGGTGTTTCAATTCCTTGAGAAACCTCGGACTGAACTACCAGTGTTCAGCGACTTCTGGTACTGAAATATCACAGGTTAATTTACAGTCCTACACTAACAAGGTACAGTTTTCAATCCCCATTTAATGTTGCAAGAGGTCCTGATTTTTACATTGTGCATGAAAGGGGAAAAAGTCACATTTCTACTTCCAAATAATTTTAGCAAAGTGTCTAAACCACATTTGATGTTTTATCGCTTTCAACAAATATGCTAAATTTCAAAACGCACCAATATATAAATTCACATATATCTTTGAAAATTTAAATACAAAACTATAATTTTTTGCAGGTATGCTTAGAAATATGTCTACTTTAAGATAAAGGTAAAAATTTTACAGTTTATAATTCAAAAATTTAAAAAAATATTTAAAAATAAATTATAAAAAAATGGGTGAATTTTATTATTTGAATGAACCTAAATTTCGAAACGTGAAAGGAAGAATTAAATAAGTTTAATAAAAACAGAGAGATTAATACCAAACTCAATTAACATTGAGGAGCTAAAATTTTGAGGGCTAATTTTTTAAAATCTACTCGTACGATTTTTTATTAAACTTGGTAGTTTGGTGTAATTTGAGTCGTAGAATTGAAATATGGAAAAAAAATGGTATGTTATTTCAGAAAAAGTTTGATTTTGTGTCAAAATACCTATATTAGAATAATGCTTTATGTAAATCTAATAAATATCCTAAGTTGTGCTTTCGAGACATGAAAAACACAAGTTGAAAATTTTATCAATTGGCCCAGTAGAACAAGAGATATAGAATTGTCCTTTTTTTTTTTGCACAGTGTACCTTTATGCGAGAAAATCACTCTATGGATTCACAACATCAGGCCCAAGGGACTGCTAAGAGCAGGTCAATATATTGCCTGTTGAAAACCAGTATAACCCCAAAGTTCCAAAGAGTGATCAGTCTGTGGATAGTTCCACTGTTAAAATGTGAAAATACATTAGGATATGAAAGGATGTGCATGAAATCATGTATATCATGGAACAACATGTTTTTCTGATACTGGATAGGTTAGGTTATTTAATTACAACAAAGCCTCAAGGGTTATCGACCTAAAGGAAGGGATGCCTTTGTGGAAGACTTTCTAAGGGAAACTGGCTCGTATACACATTACACTTGGGGAAAACCACGAAAACACCCATGCAGCCAGCCCGTTTGTGGGATTCGAACCTCAGACCGAACTACCAGTGTACAGCGACTTCTGGTACTGGAATATCACAGGTTAAATTACAGTCCTACACTGACAAGGCACAGTTTTCAATCCCCATTTAATGTTGCAAGAGGCCCTGATTTGAAAACTATTCCTGTGCTTTTCGATAAATTTCAGCGAACAGGAAGCATAGCTGATGAGTTAGTGGGAAATGTTGGTCCCAGGCAACAGAATATTGAGAAATAGACTAAATGTGTTTCCATTCAAGATCCAGTGTCATTAAGCCATTCCCACTCAAGCTGTTCAATACAGAGAAGGTTCGTGAACAAAATGCTCACAATGATTGATGATGATGGATTCGATGTTAACTGCATATGGTTCAAAGATGAAGAACATTTTCATGTGAATGGTGTGAACAAAAAACAATTGATGATTTTTGGGGTACTGAAAACCCCCATTTGTGTGAAGCAAAACCACTATATTCTCAACAGTTACTGTTTGGGCTGCAGTATCCAGTAAATGTGTATTAGCAAACCCTTCTTTTTAAAAGAAACGATCACTTCTGATTGTTATGTTGAAACGTTGGAACAATTTATTGCCACACTGTTAGTGTTGGAGGATTGACCAGGCACTTTGTGGTTCATGCAAAATGGGGCACCAAACAGGTGTTTCAATTCCTTGAGAAACCTTGGACCGAACTACCAGTGTTCAGCGACTTCTGGTACTGGAATATCACAAGTTAAATTACAGTCCTACACTAACAAGGTACAGTTTTCAATCCCCATTTAATGTTGCAAGAGGTCCTGATTTGAAAACTATTCCTGTGCTTTTCGATAAATTTCAGCGAACAGGAAGCATTTTCAGCAAACAGGAACAGGAAAAAACCACACCGCACCAAACAGATGTTTCAATTCCTTGAGAAATATTTCGGGGATTGCTTTGGGCTATTCCAAATTTACTGGAAGAGGCATGGATTGGCCTTCATACTCACCCAATCTTATCCCTTGTGACTACTTTTTGTAGGGTACCTTGAAGGACACTGTCTTATAGAAGAAGCCTGCAACACTGGACAAGCTTGAAGAGCCGATCTGTGAGGCATGTCCATCCATTTCCCTAGACACACTATGGGAGGTGTGTGTGAAAATTTTGTTTTTTTTTGTTTGCGTCACCTCTGTACTATGAAAAGTGGACATTTAGAAAAGATTGTGATGAGATTGCAACAATGGCTTGCAGAAAACACATTTATTACATTTTTCTAGAATGTACTGCGACAACAGTGTCATCTATTGGTAAGTTTTGTAACTAGATGTGAAACTGCTGTATCAGATTTTCACCAGCTGCCCCAATAAATATACCTTTTGTTTCAATCTTTGCTTTTGAGTTATTTCATTTTAAAAACAGGGTTCCTTTGTGGGACATCCTGTATGTGTTAATTGACATGAAATTTCAAAATGCATTATGATAATACTTCTAATTATGAAATTAACTAGTGGCCTCACTTTTGATCTTTAACAATTCATTTAAATTATAAAAAATTTTCAGAAGTAATGAAATATTATGGTAGTCACTAATATAAGTAATATATCATACCAGAATTTAATTGCATTCTAGAACATATAAATGTATCTTGTCAAAGAGAAAAATATTCAGTTGGTATATATATATGTTTGTGGCATATTTATATAATGTGTCTGTGTGTGTATATTCTGCACAAAAAAGCTGAAGTACCTATGAAAGAAAAGGAGATAGGTTCTGAATCTTAAAGATCAGCCCCCTTCCAAAGGAAACTTATTATTTTATTTCAACAAAATGCATATATAATAATATGTAATAAATATTTATTAAACTTGTAATGTAATAAATATTTATTAAAATTTAAAAAAAAGTCTGTTTTACCCATCATAGATTTTTTTTTCATTTTCACTTTCTGACAATAAGCAGCATATATGTATGTGTATGACTAAAACATCACTGCTGTCACAGAAAGGTTGTGGACACTGTTATCATCCTCTATTAATGGAATTCTTACTGTGGTCTCTTGAGTAAAATTAGCACTAGTATCTTCTGGTGTTGGTGTTTCACTGAATTTATGAATGACCACATACTGCACAACTTTCTCAGTAATATTCAATGACTTAATACTTTTCGTGGCCATCTTATTAACCTATTACCAATAAAAACACATCTGAAATATGTTGAGAGGCCATCTGCAGCTTTTTTGGAATATCTTTGACTTTTTTACAGAAGAATTAACTGAACTGTTGCAAAAATATCAGCTAATGTAATTCACAGGTAACGCTTTATTACTTATTAAAATTTAATCTTATTATTGAGTCTGTGTCTTAACACCATATTAGTTTGACCAGAATTCTGACCACCTGCATATCTTTCTAACTTTCGTAGCTGCATATATTTTTTAGACTAGAATATAATACTAAATTACAATGTGATAAGTAAAACTACATCTTCAGTTACTTCCTACAAATTTATTAGCAATCATTTTTAGGAAGGAAGAAGGTTTAGTTGGGTCGATATTAATAGTAATATAGAAAAATTGTTTATTTCTGTCATAAATATGCTTTCTGTTGTATGTAATATGGTCCTAATATTCTATAATTCAGTTTTCTAATACATGGAGAAGAAAGAAGTATTTTGTGTTTTTTCAGTGTGCGTTTCAGAATAGAAGTAAAACTACAGTAAAGTACTCGATTAATTCTAAAAGAAACCTAAGAATTTTGCAAAGGAATCCAAAATTTGTTTTATAACTTGAAGATTAGATATAAACATAGACAAGAATGGTCAATATCAAGTAATGAGAAACTTAAAAATAATAGATATATAAACTTATCAGCATTCCTGATAGAAGATACCAAATTATTGCAAATTTTTTGCGAGATCTCCAATTGTAAATAAGAAATGGCTTACAAAAGGAAGATTTCTGATGCTATTTAATATTTCTTGGATAAAGTTATCAGGGATGTTGATATTAACATCAAAGCACCTTTCTTCTGAATTAAAACATATACAGAACTTCAGGTTCAAATGCATTATATTAAACAAATGTTAAAAGTTATAAGCCTTACAAAACCTCAAATAAAATGTACCTAGAAATTAGGGTAGGTGAATAATATACTTTAATTAAAAGCAGCCTTGGGATATGTGGCTTCATAAGAGACTTTAAAAGTGAAAGTGGTCTCTATATCTGAAGAAAATCTCCTACAGAAATAAACAAGTAAAGCTATTATTATCATTCACTAATTTACTCCTTGTAACATTAGGAATGACTTCAGAAAATTTGCATTTGGAAAATGAACAAATATGTTAAAATCATAAACTTGCGGTGTTAGTACACAGTAGTGATATAACATCTCACTGCAGACTTGAATCAATCTGTAATTTTCCCTGGGATGAAAGTTTCATTATAAAAGCATTTGAAGACATAAGTACAGTAAAAGTTTCCATACAGTAAAAAACGGTTTTTTAAAATTGCTATACTATGAAGGTGGCAAGCGAAAAATGTTTTGCATGAAAGGTATTACATGCTGGGATATGCAAATGATTAGCATTCCAGCACATACGCACAAAGTAGGCATGATGGCATGTTGGTTGTTTGTGTGTTATGCCTTGTGTAAGAAGGCAAATCTCTTACAAGCATGTGTCAGAATTTGACCACAGCAAGACTGCTATTCATATTGGTCCAAAATCATTGCCAGCTTGCCGATATTTCAGCAAATTACCGAGATACCCATTTACTCAATGTTAAATGGGCTTGCCCCTGTATTCTTTTCTGTCATAGATTCCCTCTCTAGATTTTTCATGTTACATTACACAGAAAAATACAACAATTTCACATATAATTGCACTAAAATCATCTATCTATGTACAAAATTCGTAACAGTATGATGACATCTGCAGCACCACAGACTGTCAGCATGGTAGCCATTGTTACTGCAGTGGTGCACCTACATCACAGTGGTCATCATCATTATATAGGTCCAGCACCTGGTTTGCTGGTATAGGATGCTTTTGGGTAAATATCCTTGTATCCTCTTGCTCACATAGCTGATATTTTGGACAGCAACCATTACATTTCTGATATATTAAGGCCTGTGGCTGTATCTTATCTTTGAGGCCTGCTTGACACCATCTTTCAACAAGAAAATGCATGACTGTATGTTGCCTGTGCTGTCCTGTTCTTCAATAAAGAGGGTGTTTGACTTGTCCTAGCCAGCATGTTCTCCGGATCTCCTACCAAATGAGAACATTTGGTCGTGGGTTGTCATGAAATTAGCACACTACGACTCATCATCTAGCATAACTGATAAACTCTGACACAGAGTTGATGCCACATGCAATGGAATACCCTTATCTGTCATTCAAGATCAGGTCACCTCAATGCCCAAATGGATTACAGCCATTGTTGCCGCCAGCAAATGCAGCTCTGTGACTAAATTCTGCACACTATGTACCCCAAATAACTTGTAAATTTAATTATGTCTTCTTCCCTTATAATGTGTACATAAATAATATATACATGCACAATAAATGAGATCCTGCTACTTACTTTCCTTCCCAATGTAGCAATTGAAAAAATAGATTATATTGATATACTTGAGTAAGTCTGATTTTTTTGATTAATGCTTTCATAAAAATGAATACAGAAATAAGCTTTTGTATTATAATCAATCATGAAATATGTTATTGATTCTGGCTTGCTTGGAATATTCGTAATGCTGTTCGAAAACAAAATTAAACATCCGAAGTGCTTTGAAGGTCATCAACCTCATTAGTGAAATAAGAAATACTAAATAGTATTTTGTGCTCTTTTGCGTGTTTAGTAATTTATTCGGCAAATTCCTCATGTTTAAAGAATGCAGTATTATCAAAAGGCATGAGATGTAAAAATATTGCATTTAAAAGTTAATTGTATTATGATTTATTGATGGTAATATTTTTGCTTTAATCATTTTAAGATCAATGTTAATAATTCAAAAATATTATGATTTATTTAAAATGTAGTTTTGTATTTCTGAATTGGGAAAACGAAATTATTGAATTTGGTAAAAATTAGGAATATTTTACTTAGGAAAGGTTTCTAATATGAAAAATATTTTTGTACTATTGTTTAAATTTTTTTGAATTTATATTTTTTAATTTTTACTGTATGTTAAGAATGAAATTATTGTTTGAATGTTTTGAGTCGCAGGAATTTCTTTAATGTTTTTATGATAAACATTGAAGGCTCTCACCTTATGAAAAAATACATTTTTTTAAATCTAAGTATTTTTATTTTTTCATAAAATGGAGTGTGTTTTTAATATTCATATGGAATGACAGCAGTTCGAAAAAGGCCAGTTGCCTCTACAGAAGGAACAGAGGCCTTTTCTACAGTAACTGCTAATTTGGCAAATCTTTTGGCCACTGGTGAAGAATATTAAATACCAGTTTGCTCAACTGATAAACCAATATGATGGAAATGCTAGTATTTAGATAAAGTTGTGGAGTCTTCAAGTTTACTAAAGAATAAGTAAATTTTAAATGTCTTAATAATAGTGAAAAATTTGAAATTGTGTTTATGAATGATGTGTTATAAAATTTTTATATTTTAAAATATCTTCCCTAAAAAACATAATTAAATAACATGAAAGTTGGCATCTTAATTTGTATTATAATAGAAATATTTTCATCAACAAAAATTGGAAACACTTTTATTTGAACATTTAGTTTGTGAAAAAATTTGAACTTTTACCATGTGGAACTATCAAGAACTTTACAAAATTTCATTGGACATTCTTATCACAGAACACTAAAATGTGCAATTGTTTTAAAAGAGTACAGTGTCTAAAATTATTATTGAATTCTAAATTTTATGACATTCAGTGAAATGTCAAAATTCATTCAAAATATCAGTCAAAATTTTATGACAATAATTTTTTGGTTAAAAGTTAATATGTTTGTATTTTCAAAATTATATCTTTCACATTTTGCTGCTCTAATGCTTGTTCTGCCACCCTGCTCACCCAACTTTTCTTTTGAAGGGGGGATATGTAAGATATAACAAAATATGATAGCTGTTTCAAAAATAATAATAATAATAATAATAATTGATGACCTCAAAATTAACATTCTAAATTTTGTAATCTGCCCCTAAATTCATCTCTTCTCACAGGTTCCAGACTTTTTTATCTTATGTAACGTTTAATGCAGATGCCTCTCGTCCAATCAAATTAATTCTAAACCAAAACTGTGAACTGAAACTTCAGCCTTCTTGCTATGAAAGTACTATAACCTTTCCCTTTTCCCCTGCATAGCTTTCCTGCTGACAAGACGCTTTTTCATCCATGCTGCTGCCGCTTACTTGCTTAAGATGACGTCGTACTTCAAAATGGGAGTTATTCTATTCAAATATTATTAAGAAATATCTTGTCTGAAAAGGATTATTTGATATGCATGGAAAAAATAAAGATTCCGATTTTTCAAGATATGTTGCGCTAAATTGCGTCATCATGCTTTCTACTCTGCCACCTTCAAACCACAGTTTCATTACAATAATATGGCGCAGCCGATTTTCGACCCTACAGGCGTGGAACTTCAGTGCAGTTTATTTCAACTAATCTCACATCGTTTACCGAATGGATAAAATAAAAAAGGTAACTATTCATCTGACTTCCCAATAAAGCCACTACGGTCTTCTCGGTCATCTACGCAGTATCGTAAGCTGTTGGGAGGTCCACTGCTTTCATCTACGCATTTGAAATCATTACATATATATATTGTAAAATGATATTTTTTAATCCAGATCCAGACAGAGTAAAAACATTACTTTAAAAAAATCCATAATCTAAGATTAGTTTTCATGTTTTTGTACATTTTGGGAGAGAGCAATGAAAAAAAATCATTAAATATGTGTTGGAACTATATATATTATTTACAAAAATTATAAATATTTTCAATCAAATGGTGTGCTATGTATTTTGTGATTTTTTAGAGTACACGTGAAAAATTAATAGTACAATTTCCTGCTGAGCAGATTAATAGTTACTGTGGATTTTTATATAATTCATTTCACTCAGGCAAATTTTATACAAAATAAATTAGAAAATTAATGTTTGAAATTGAAAAACAGCATATACCTTCATATCTAAAACTTTTTGGAATTCTGTAATATCAGATTCGGGAAGAAGTTTCATATAATTTTCCACAAAGCTCTCAGCATTTTCATGTGGTGCCATTACAACCTTTAAAAAAAATATATTTATGTGAAAAATAAAATTAAAAAAGCCAGTTTTAAAAGTTAAATAATTCAATGAAAACTTCAGTATTAAACTAGGAGATACAAATTAATTTTTTAAAGCATAAGACTTACCTTAAGAATCATTTCTGCTTTGGTCATACCCTTGACAACAATTTTTGTATATCTGAAAGTGGATTTACATTCGTAACACAGAACGTTTTAACAAACATTTTTGAAAACTAAATCAAACATACACAGTAATTATTAAAAAAAAAAAAAAATTACCCACATGGGAGGTGGTTTTCTCATTGAAACAGATCCAAGTGAAGGCAAATCAAGTAAGACAGTTTTCAGCATATGTGTGTCCAACAGAAGCTACAGTATAAAGAGGGGAGGAAAGCATAATAAAAATTATGATAATTAAATATTAGCATGACCAATAAAATAGTTTTTTATGTCATGTTTATTAATTAAAGAAATCTTTCACTAATTTTTATTATTCGATAAACACCTGAAAGTAAAATACAAAACATTTTGCTGTAATGCCAGTAAATTTTTATGTTAAAAATTGTGCATGGAATTATATATCATAGACTAATATTGAAAAAAATGTTAACCATAACCCCCTCAGCATTATAGATGTAAAATTCTATACAGAAAGCATGGTTTCGAATTCATTACAGATGAAAATTTCTGCCAGCTTTTGATGTATCTGATTTTGGTTTGGATGTATGTTGGAAGAGAAGGAATCAAGGTACAAAGTGAGGGAGTCATTTTTTAATTATAATGGGGGGAAAAGTTTATTCATGACATTTTGAGGAACTTTGAAATTTCAAGGCTAAACCTGTAATGCTCGGAGGATTAAATATGTTTCAACGGTAAGTACAAACATGAGGATTATTAACTTTAATTGTAGCAAAATATTATGCTTTCTGTCATGGAATGCATAATTATAAGTAATATTATGGAATTTATTAATATATTTATATTTCCTTAATTATTTATTATTATTATCAGTATTTATATTTCCTTAATTACCAGCAAGAATGCTTTTTGATTGGGTGAATTGAAGACATAATAAAGCATAGATCTCTCTCACAATCATTGTATAAAATTCTGATACACTGATACCTTACCTATGATATAGGGAAAAAATATTAAAGTATTAATTATAATTCTAACCAAAAATCCTCACTTTTTAAAAAATTTTGGTTTAATCATTATATTTTTAGGGATAAAGAATATCGAAGGAAGTTGAATATATTTTTGATTCCTTAGTGAAAACAATCTGCACATAATTTTGGAAGTAAAACCTTTCATAGTTCTACTTTATTTTTTAAATAAACAAACAATTAAATGTCATCTATAAATATATTGCTAAAATACAGTTTTGGATTTAAATTATTTTTTATTTTGTTATAAAGTGTTGCTATTTTAAAAATGCAAAATAGTCAGGTGAATTTGATATGACTTTGAAACAGGATATTTGTTTTGAAATTAAATTCCAGTAAGAAAACTGAAATAAGATCACTGGCGGCTACACTTCAAACAGTTTGACATGAAACTCAAATAGGTTATTTGTTTTGACATCATATTTCATTTGAAAGACAAGTGAGGTCGATGGCTAAATTCAAAATTAGCAGAAATGGTTCCAGTGATTGACTGGAGATTTAATACAAAATATGCTTAATTTGCATTAATGAGAGGTTATGAAATCACACTTTATTGAAAAACTTATGGCATTCTGATGTTATTTCTTTAAATATTAATTCAATTTAAGAGGTTCTTTCCAAATCCTTAGAAAGTGCTAAATTTTGAACCATGAATACATTTAAATTTGCTTCATTACAAATGAGAGTGAATTATTTCAACTATTAAATACTAATACAAAATAGTTTAAACAATTGAATAATTTTGTTTCATTTAATTATTTATTTTATCCAATAAGCCAAACTAATTAGTCATTTAGTTATTGTATTACCAAAAATACTGTTAAGGATTCATCATATAAGGCAGCCACTATTATAGCCATAGAATGAAGAAATAAGTACATCTTTTCCGGGATTCAAACCCCAAGTCTAATTGTATAACAAATGGCTACATTAACCATCATATCAAACAGGATGGCACTGAACGATTTTATTTGACTGAACTACTGAGCATTTCCTAACTATCAAATTGTGTGACAAATTTTATTCAATAGTTTAAACCTGAATATACAGTAAAACAGGGCTTCTTAAACTTTTTTCAGTCTCAACCCCCTTTTATCACTGAGATTTTTTTGCGACCCCCCAGGACCCCATAATGTTTACAAAAATTTTCTGGGACCCCACAAGTATTACGTGAATCCGACACATGTGTCAGCGAAACTGTCAATTTTTCCACTTGTACTGTCATGTACTATTGCAGTTTTAGGTCATTAATTTCTAATTTTAAGACATAGAACAATGTGAAAATTTTAAATAAGTAACAGACGAAATGACAGCATCATGTGCAAAGCAAGGAAAATGAACATTTATATTATAAAAAGAATGCCTTGAAACATTTTTGTTTTTCTTTGTCTGTACTGTCTTATCTTTATCTATTTTCAGATACATGGTGTAAAAATATTTGGTAATTGTAAAATTATTATAATAAGTTAAGGAAATATCAAAACTGCTAAATTTTTTGGTGACCCTTGCTTTAGGTTCCTGCCACAGTTTAAGAAACCCTGCAGTAAAAGAACGTGTTAAGTCTTAGCATGTAATACAGTCAAAAATCTTTAATTAGGACTCGTCGGAACTTCGGTGATTCCGGATTATAGATAATCAATTTAAATCTGGTAAGATGGCATGCAGAAATTATAAAATTAAAAATATGAAACCGTAATTTATGAAATAAAGAGCAATTATGATCTAAAGAGTATCAAAATTTACAAAAAAAAAAAAAAAAAAAAAAAAAAAAGCTTAACATTTATTTGTTTACTTTATTAAACATTTCTTTCAACGCACGCATGCGCAAAGCATACATTACGCACAGTCGAAATTAGAAAATTGCAACCAGAAAAGTATTTGATGTGTATTTGTGATATTTATAATGACGAGGAATTTGATTTAAATCATATCAAAGAAGGAGTACATCAAAATGAAATACTACATTTAGTAAGGAATTATAAGCCGAATAAAATAAAAACATCTGCCCTGAAGATAAGGATAGTGCTGACAGATCAACTTCCAGTTCATTGTGCGCCGCAATGTCCCCCCTCCCCAACAGAGCAGTGTGAAATTGATAAACAGATTTCGGAATGGTTAGAGAAACAAAGGATATGCCTTTATCCATTTTTTGCAGCAATTCCACTTTTTGTTTGATGGACATCAAAACATGCTTTTGCTTTGTAGATCCTTTGGCAGCTCCAGAATCGGAAATTCTTTTTGACATAATCGAAAGTTCAAGCTTACTTTTATAAAATTGCTCTAACAGTCTGAAAAAAAATAATAAGCCAGGTCCAAGTAGAAGATTAACGAACAACGCAATCTGCAACATTAACTGAAATAGATAATTAGATAATTTTAGCTTAGCTTATACCGTCCGTCATACATTAAACGTGCATGCGTAAACGTATTATGCGCATGCATAAAGGTATTATGTGCATGCGTAAGCGCATGTGTCAACGCATAATGCGTTGATGCATGCGCAGAAAGTTTGTAGCTTTGAGGTCCGGATTATAGATCATTCCGGATTAAAGACTTTTGACTGTATATACTATAGCAATATTTCAATAGAAACACCTTAGCTACTAGAAATCATTTAAAGAACTATTAGTAGAAGAAATCAATGAATACGTGGATCATTAAAATTTATATTATAGATTTTATTTAGTATTTCATTTTTGGCATTAGAATGCAGACTTTGCAATGATTATTGAATTATTTTTTATTGACAATGATTATTGAAAAGGCTATGATATGGCAATAAATTTGACTAATTTAAGTAATTTTTAATCATATATTACTTTACTTTTATTAACTGTATTAAAATGATCCCATTTAACACTATTACATTCAATACTCTGTTTTCTAGGAATATATCTTGAGTATTAAGCAGGAAAAGTATATTTTATATATCTTAGGAGTTCTTATTCTCTCCAAAATTTTATTCCTCAAATTTAAATTTCAATTAATAGCTAGAGCAATTTTGTATTTAATATTACATCAATATCACATATATATGTGGAAAACATACTAGTGAAAATAATCAATTGAAAATATTAGATGAATTTCAGCAATTTTCTGTTAATATTACATCAACATTATATGTAGAAAATTTACTGATTGAAAAAAAATCAATTCAAAATACCTGATGAATTTTTTATGCGATACTTGTTATAATCTGAAACTCCTCTAAATTTACTATTTAATAATGTAGATTGCACAAAACTTTATATATTGAATATCTGAAAGTACACACTAACAGTGAGAATTAACAACAATGATAGATAACATACTTGTTCAGCACCTATAGGGCTTACTGGCTTGCATTTGAAGAGATGGCAGATTAGCTTTGGAATGAATGAGCTATATAAAAGAGTACATTTTCAGCATCTATACAAGTGTTATAAATCACACAGAATGTAGTGATGAAAGGAAATTTTTATTATGATATCTGAACAATAAATTAATTATGCTAAAAAGATGTATGTAATTGGAGTACTTAATTTAAGGAAAGACACAAGAGCTCCATTCAAATTTTAATTTCTGGGAATAGGCATATGTGAGTCAATAATTCAATGTTTCGAATATACAGCTTGGTAATTATATATAATTAAGTGAGTCCTAAATATATTAATGCAGGTTTCTAGTGATGAAATAAAAATAATATTTTAAATGCAATTTTATGCATTAAAAGATTATTATTAAGATTTTTCTTTTATTATTACGATTATTATTTTAAGATGACAATTTAAACAGTCATTTGAAAAAGAAAATATTTCTTAAATACTTCATTTTATATGAATACAGAATGCAGCTGTATGGTTACAATTAGATATAAAAATGGTTAAAAAAAAGGAATGCAAAGTTCGTCGAGATGCTATTTACCTACTTTGCAAAGTTCATGCAGAATTTTGTGAAGTATTTGCGTGATGTAGCTAAATTATCTCTCAGCAAAGGCAAAGTCTGTCTCAGATGTGTAGTAATTGCAGAAACATAACTGCTTTGATCACCAACAGTTTCAAATGCAGACCACTGAATCTAAGAAATAAATATTTTTTTGTTAATTTAAAAATTTAATGAAAATATCATACTGTAATACTACTGTTCTACTATATAACTACTACTAAATGAATTCAAATGATTAAAAATATTTACTAAAAATACTGCAGCAGAATAAAACATTTTATACACATATGAAAACCTTTCTTAACATGAACTGAATATGTGCAGTAACTGTTAATGTGACTAAGTTAAATGATATTACTCCTGCTTCAAGGGAAAGGTAATCATTTGATATAATTTTTACCTCTGTTGCATAAAACATTCTGCAGAGAAAAATAAACAAGTATAATTACAATAGAAATTTAATGAAACTGAATAGCACAAATGATAGAAGCTTTTTTGATTCATATTTAGGGCAACAATGCAAACAAGAACAATAATGGATTGTGAAAAAAGGGGGATTTTACAGCTATAAAACATACTTATCAATGCAATTGTTTGAATTAAGAAATTCTAAAAAAACAAGTTTTATTGAATTTTAAAATGTCTAGCCCCACTTTTTTTAAAAAATTCTGTTTTTATTTTTCTCTCTTCTAGCTCTCTCTATTTTCTGGAATCTCAGTTTCATAGATTTTTTTTTAACTGAGATTCATCTGAGTTCTCCTAGAAAGCACTGATAATAGCAATACAGAAGTTAAAAACTGTATGAAGGTATCAAAAGCTGATGTCATTTTTTGTAACACACCTATGTTCTCCCATCTATCAAAATTTTAAAAATAATATTGTTATTAAAAAAATCATTCCTAACAAAATTGCACAAAACACTGTAATATTTATTATATTCAGGATTGACTCTACCTCTTAGAATGAGTTCAAATTTTCAAAATACACTCTTCTGCAAAAACATCGAAGCACCATGAAGGAAGTGGTTGTTCCTGATGAAATTGAATATATGTATAGCTCATATACAGATAATAAAATGATTAAAAAATCAAGGTCATAGTACCCGTTCACAGCTCACAATCACCCATTAAGTGTTCATATTAGCAGTTGGTCGAACCGCCCGTGGTGGCAATGCATGCTTGAATTCGTCAAGACAAGGAGTAGTAGAGGTTCCTAATGTCATCCTGCGACATATTCTGCCAGGCATTCATCAGTTGTCGCTCCAGATCTGTGATATTTTGTGGTGTCTGAATCTGGCGGCCTACCATGTCCCAGACATGCTCGATTGGTGAAAGATCTGGTGACCTTGCTGGCCAAGGAAGAGTATCAACCACACAGAGGCAGTTCAGAGATATGCAAGCAGTATGTGGCCTGGCATTATCTTTTGGGAAAGGGCTCCAGGATGGCGTGCCATGAAGGGTAATGCAACCGGCTGCAGTATAGTATCAACATATCGTTGAGCTGTTAAAGATGTATGGAGGATGACTACATATGACCAGCTGTCATAAGAAATAGCACCCCACACCATCACACCAGAGGTTATGGCTGTAAAATAAAGGCTGATTTATAAAAGAAAGGCTGACTGGGACCGCTGGACCTGTCCTCTCCAGACACAAACATGGTGGTCATCTGCTTCAAGAGTGAAGGGGGATTTATTGCTGAAACTATATGATGCCAGTCTGATGGCAGCCATGATGACTGACTACGACACCACTCCAGACGACTCCGCCGATGTTGTGGGGTCAAAGGCAAACATCTTAAAGGCCTCTGTGAATGTAACCCCGCCTCAGACAAGCGCCGTGAGATGGTGGACGGTACCACGGGAGGTATAGATGTGGCTGTAGTGCGTTGAATAGTCGACAATGATACCGTTGGGGCGGTTCGGGCCTAGCGAACAATCATCCTATTTTGCCTCGCATTTGTGCTCCTTGGCCTTCCAGAGCCTTCATTTCGTTGGCAGTTTGCTTGTAGCAACCACTGCTGCCAACATGTTTGCATAGCAGTGTTTATAAGCTGCAGGTGGCAGCCTATTGCTCAGGTATGACCACCCAGCTTCACGCAACCTTACAATGCGACCACGTTCGAAGTCGTTTAGTCGTCTGTAAGGTCTTCAATATCGTCGTTACGGCATCTTTAGTTGCTTCTTTACAGAATTACAATGGCAGCAACAAAAAAGATAAATTTTCTGCCTCTGTTACTGGTTTTATACTTTGAGAATTGCACACTAGAAATGTGTGCTATGATCCCATTTCCTGTTCATTTGCCTTGAAACTTTCATCATTTGCATGTTCGATCAAGATTTTTTTGCATACCAAATTTCGTCACGATCACAGAAGTCCTTCTTCATTTGCTTCAATTTTTTTGCAAAATGGTGTATTTAAATTACATGCTAGGGGAGTTTTGCATTAAAAATACATGCAGCCTCTTAAAAAATTATACATATATATACATTACTTTATTCATAGCTGTAAGAGCAGGTTCACATGCAGATTCCAAATTTTGTACAAGGAGCTGTATGCAGTTTGATATCACACTACAAAGTGGGAAAAAATATTTTTGATGACTCTTTACAATACTTTTAATTAATATAAATACATTTAAGGAATAAGCAAAATATACATTTAAATATATCATTTTCATAAATTTAAAACAAACAACAACAACAGCAGCAGGGAAAAAAATAAATAAGAGGGAAAAAACCCTTTTAAATATATGTTGTGTAAAATATAGTTAGTAAACCATACACACAAAGGCAAATAAAAAAATCCACAAAAATATATGACATGTGTTCCTCATAAAATGCCATTATATATTTTGGTAATATATTATTTCAAATTGCAAATTATATGCAAAACCAGTTACAAGGATAAATGAATATGGATAAGCTGCATATTATGAATCCTAGCCTCAGAAATGCACACTAGCAATGAAATGAGTCTCCAATGGAAGGAATTTTAAAGGCAGATTTAAACTGATTTGAAGGAATACAGGGGAGTATGAGAAGTGCCAAGCAAGCTATTGAAGCAAAGTATAAGAATGCAAGATGTTAATAAACAGAAGTGATGGTCGGAAAAATTATAGCAAAAGTCAAGTGAAAGAAGTCAAATGATAAATCTCAACTGTATGCTTTCTCTTTCAAACACTGAGAACAAATGACTACTAAAAATGAGTTGCAGTTCATGTCTGTGGGGGAAAAAGCATCATGAAAAACTAATGCACCATTATAATATTTACATGTAAGTTCATATTCACTTTTAAAAGTGATTCCAGACATGTTCTGATTTGGTGAGAACAAACATAATTACTTCTATAATACTGGATTCATAGTGATGTGTCATGAATCACCTTTTACAAACTTATAACTTTAACCTGGTCATGAGTTTTGTTGCCACTTTGCATATATTATGCTTTCTTATCTTCTTTAATCATGTAGAAATCATCTTGATGATTGAAAATGCTATGTCAGATCTTGAAAACACATAGAGACAATTTAAAAATTAGCCCCCCCAAAAAAAATCTCAGTTTGATGTGAATTTTTAATAAAATAATATAATTTTGCCCTGCAAAATAAAAATATAAATAATAACCAAAAGTTCACAAACAATATGGAAAAAAAAAAAAAATATTTGCCATTGAAGAAAAAAATTAGCCTAAGCAGATTAATAACATTAATCAACATTTTTTATGAGATTAACTTAAACATAGTTTCATACACGTGGGAATGCAAAGGGGAAAAATATATACATATATGTACATATACAAAAATGTTACATCATCAACAACAGATAAGCACGAACGGCACATGCGTTAGGAGAAGCGCTTTTAACAGCCTTAATTTCTAAAATCAGAAGTGCCGGAGCACTATGGAAGGCGATCAGAAAAAAGGTGAAAAATAAATAAAATAACTAATAAAAATAAAGTGACTAATAATTAAAAAAATAATTAATTAAATTCAAATTCAATAAAATATAAAGATATAAATAAAAATTTAATAAATTGTTAAATTCATGATAAATAGTTAAATAAAAGAAAAAATATCAAGCCTGATCTTAGCAAAAAAAAATCTCCCCCGAATCCGATCCAATAACAACATGAGAACAAATGCAAGGTCAGCAGAAGTGCCAAATTTTGTCTCCCATGTTTGGTTAAGTCTAGAGAAGCAAGCTCTGTAGCGAGAGGCCACTAGCGCTGCACGTGCACGATCAAGGCAAACACTTTTAGTACTTTTGGGTACAAAAAATTTTACCTGCTCTCATAAATTCATTGCATTACCTGGAGAATAGGCCTTTGACATGTGGATGGGGGATTTCCTTCCCTTAAAAGTCTTAATACCTCCGTCTGTTTTTCCTCCCCAGAGAAAGACAGGTATGAATTTGGAACTTATAATAGATTTTCAATGTATATTTATTTTCAAAATAAAATTTTCCTCCTGAAACTGTGCTTTATTTATATAAAAGAAGTACAGGAGCCGTTTTATTTAAGGCTGCGCTGCACTCCGGCTAGAACCACAATTTACCTCAGAAACTGAGAAGTACCAGAGCCAGGATCTGGTAGGCTCTGGTGCAGTTAAAGCTTTGGCTCTTAAGCTTAAAAGTCATCTTATAATTTATGATACAACAGTAATAATAAATGCATGCTACTATTTGAATCTTACTTGAAATACACCAAAAAATTTAATTAACAATTATCGAAACTGCTATAAACAAAACTTGGAAGTAATAAAAGAACAATGGTATTCACAAAGCCAAATGGAATTTTAGTAATTAAAAAAAAATAAGCAACACCAAATTTAAAAATATCTGCAATAACCTAATTTAAGCCAAGATAATAATTTTGAAAGACTATCTGTATGCGTGTGTGTGTATGTATATATATATATAAATGAAAATTATCTCCTAGGAAATGTGATGTGAAATTTAGGTAGCATATTCCAAATTCATAGATTTAAAAAAAAATGTACAGAAATTAATGACTTAATAGAAGAGAGAGTTTTACTTACACAAATACTTTAAGCGAATAGCATACCTACAAATTTTATTAATTATTATTTTAAAAAAGCTGGCCATCAAATCTTTAACAGGTAATGGTAAACTTATTCGAAACCTTAGGGAGGCTAAGAAAGGATGTCCTGAAAGCTTTAAAGATCTGCATATTTTATAATTTAACTGTATAAAATATTTTCTATGATTCCAACTGGGATCTAGAGGTTAGCAACACTGACTGCTGTACTGAATGGCCCGGGTTTGAATCCCAGAGGAAACATGGATTTTTTTTTTTAATGTATAGCATCTGTGCAGCATGGGAGAATCTAAATATGTGGTGACCCGAATGTCCTCTCAAGAGGTTGATAGCAGGGTTCCCCCGGGGTGCTCTCCATCAAAATTGGGGGTGGTACTGAGCAAAGTCTTACTGTCACCTGTATGGTGTCCAAGGCTCTTACCAATGTCAGGTGCAGTCTTGCACTCCTTGCCACGATGAGCTTCATAAGCTTGTTCTGATGTTACTGTCAGACAAGTGAGATAAGTCAAAACAACAAATATTTCCAGTAAATATTCTGGCAACCATCCTTTTTAGATGTAAACAAATTCTTCTTTTAGATTGACTTTCAGTCAGAATTCATTCTAAAAAATAATTTTACGTGGAATTTTTCAATTATAAACTTTTTAATTTTTCTTTGCATTTAAAAATTTTTGACAACCCTCAAAGTCTCATGCTTGTTGTTGTGATGGTGCCATTTTGAAATTTTTTTGGTTAGGGTAAAATGTAAGTAACATTTAGAATTAATTTTGGCCTCTTAATATGTAAAAAATTTCATGTTTAAATGAGTTTTATTGGTTTCTTTCTTTTCATTTACATCTTGTTTTTTATTTCAATTTCTCATATTTTTTCTTATTAGTTTTAAGTAATGTTGTGTATGACTGCTATATTTATTTTTGAAATTAGTTGTAATTAATTGTCTTTCCACTTATCAGGGAATTATCTCACTTATCTGAATTTTTAGGACTTAAATTCAGATATTATAAAATTGAAAAGGAATTTTTTTCTGATATGCGATATGATAAAACGTGCTTCTCATGAATTGTTGATAGCTGTACGGAGAGATTCCATTTCCCTTTGATAAGATGGGAACGTTCTATGGAATCAGCAATAACTCTCGTTTTATTCTTTTGTTTTCCATTTTAATTGGCATTTCCAGTGTATTTATTTACAAAGTCCAATTATCTAAATTTCACTTCACATTTTCTAGGAGTCTGTAGCAATAGGACAGGATTTTACTTTTTAGTCCTTTTAAACAAATTTTTAAATTCACTAATTTTAAAGTTTTACTTTACATATATATATTATTCATAAGTTTACAATCACTATTATAATAACAGAATATTTTTATGTTTCTTCAACATTTCTTAAATCACACTGATAAATAGTAAATTAAATTACATCATAAAATGAGTTTTGCAACAAATATTTCTGAAAATTAATATTCTTCAATAAAATTTCCACAATTAGATTTAAATCTAATAAATTACTCTATCTACCTTAGTATTAGCAATATTGTTTAAGTAATGTAAATTTTAATTTTAAAACATTTGTAAAATAATTTAAATACATAAAGCATTAAAAAGAATTAATCAATTCTAAAACAATTTAAAAATTCATAGTAGTTCATAATATCACACACCCTGGCACTATTATGTACTGCTATTAGATTTTGCATAAAAAAAGTTTGCTTCTCTCATTTATTTGAAGAGAAAATGCAAATATAAAATTTAAAAATGGGTAAAACAGCAAGCCCTGTTTGGCACAGATGTTAACAGGAGATGTTCATTGTTTTTTTTTTTTTTTCCTTCTTTTTTTTTTTTTTTCCATTTTTTGAAGAGCACAAGAGAAAAAATTTGCAGAAATTTTTGCTCCTAAAAGGACATGTGTCTGATCATCCTCAAAATCGATTGAAATATTCAAAATCGAAGCCAAACTAAGGCACTTCTTTGTCTAATTTTTAAATGGTTAACTAAAATCAGAAACAAGCTGCTTGGCAGTATCTTCTTGATGCTTAAGAATTCTTATAGTCTATTTTGACCTCAGTTGCTGACTTTCTGTTATTTAGTAATTTTATTTTAGTTAAAAAAAATATTTGATAACATAAACAGAATTGTTGGTCACAATATGCAAAGTATTTTATATGGTTTCATATATAAACATAATAAATAATAACATTAATAATCCAAATGATAACATTAACTGCAATTACATTAAGTGGTATCCACTATATTCATACTTACTTATGGAAAACATCCTGTTCTGCAACAAGATTAACTTGATTTGCAAGGGTTGGATCCACTTTTTCTTTCAGTTTTCCTTCTAACTAAACAATAAACATAAAATAATTGCACAAAATGCTGAACAACACAACATTTTAAGTTCAAATAAAGGTTCTTTACCTTTTAAAAAAAGTGCAAAAATTATTCCTTTAGTTGATATATATATTGTTACAAATTTAGTATAGTAAATAATTTTATTGAAATTATATGTAAATTATAATATCTCTTGTAAAATGTAATATGAAAGACTTCAGAATGTGAAGTTTTGCCAGAAAAGTAAGGTTACAAAGTTTAGGTGCATTTAAGTCTGACATAAATGAGCATGTCAAACTTTGTGACCATTTGGTGGCATTTCGGTCTGATTCCTCTGTAACTGCAAATGGTTTAATCCTTATATAACTGTAATTGTGTATGTCTTCCAACAATTTTAAGAAATCGAAGGTACTGGAAATTTCTCGGCAGACAGGAGAAAATCTGTACAACGAGAGAAAGCATTGTTTTTCAGTTTAGCTTAGAGTATTGAGAGATTACCGTGTGAGCTTTCACTTTTGAAGTGCTTTGCATTGCCTTGTGTTTAACATTCTAAGGTAGTTTGAAGTGGAACTACTGATTGTGTTCTGTCATACTGAGTACAAGTATTTTTCTGCTAAACGATACAGAACTGAGTTTTTTTTTTTAAATTTTTTATTTATTATTTTTTTTTAAATAAATTTCATCAAGCTTTCATTGACTCTGTGTGCATTAAATCCATCACAGACCTATATGCATGTAACAGTACATATAAAAAAATAATTGACAAATTCTGGGAACCTTGCTTATTTTCATTATTGTTTGTAAATTTAAGCTACATTATAGTCTTTCAATATAATCATATTTTAATTTTGCTCATATGTCCCAGACTGAATGTAATCTACTTCCCTACTGATAAAATGAAGGATAAATAAAACAGTTAATAATTATCTTTTATGCAATTACTCATAATGCTCCATAGGACTTCTATTTATTACTGAATGATTTTAAATGATTTAGTAACTTTTTAAATATATTTAAAATGAATAAATCTCACTCTCTGAGTTTACAGTACCTTTTATAGCTGAAATATTAACAGTCATGAAAAGATCTCTACTCATTATGCTGCAGTCAACAAAAATCAATATTAAAAGACCTAAGTTAAACACAATACTATAAATCTATAATAATTCCTTTTACATTTTTCTAGCATTGTGTAATGAATGATGAAATTTTGGAAATATCCCATATCTGTGTTAAAATAAATTATAATGAAAGTAAAAGTTTGCAGACAATATATTTCAGTAGATTAATAATGACCGACTGATAGACTGGATAATCAAAAGAAGGTAAAAAAAGTGACAACATGCTACAAACCCTGGCTGACCCCATAAGATCTCATTCACTTCTTTTATTTAACACATATTTAACAAAATAATGACTTTCTAAATTTAAGTAACATTTATGCTCAAGCTACTTTTGAATTATAAGGAAAATAATACATACTTGTAATGTAGTTTCTAAGCAATAATCTGCAGTGGTCAGAATGCTACAAATATGAATCTGTTCTGCAGGACTAAATCTAGTAACTTCTCCTTCCTTCAATAAACTTTGAATCAAATTTGCAGAAGATGGGGCATTTCCAACTCTACATGTAAAAATGCTTATAATTTAATATCAGCTTTCATAACCAATGATGATTATGATATGATTTAAAATGAATATTTTTCAAATTAAATCCAAAATTTGTACAAGATACTGTTCACTGATAATTTAAAATATTTTCTTCATTTTTATATGCATAATTATTTCATTCAAAGAGAGATTATCATGTGTGATTATCACTTAAAAGTTTTAGATGTTAACTACATCTAAAAACTGGATTTACATCTAAAACTGGAAAATTATAAAACTTTATAATTTTTATACTAAAATCTTTGAGGAGATATTAAACAGATATTAAACAATTATTTTCACAAAATTGCACCCAAAGAATTAATTAGCAGTGAAGGAATAACGAGAACTAACAAGAAGGTGAGAGTGGGCTCAGCAAAACTTATATTTTATTGGACATTTTTATAATCATATGAAAAATAAGAGAATTGAGTATTATTTCATATATTTAAGAGATATTCATAAAGAATAGATCCAATCTCCTTCATGCATTTGTATATTTCAGAAGTTATATTAAATATTACTGGGTATTCAAAAAAGTTTGTACCATTAATATTTGTGAGAAATAATGACCCCCCAGTACTTATGTGAATGTATTTTATTTAATAAAATAATCTTCTGCTGTATGGATTACTTGTTCCCAACTAGTTAACAAGGTTATACATCTCACAATTTTAAAAATTCTCGTTCCTAGGTCCAAAAATTCGATTATTGTCTGTTAGACATGACATTAGGTGCAGAACTGCTGTTCACAAAAACGCCCAAAAACAAGTGACAGTCGGACACTGCAGCATCCAGAATGTAAGGTAAATGAGGTAAACTTCCAATTCAAAGGTGTTAATCACTTTTTGGATTGCTTTTGCTATACAAGTGGAGTTTCCTTTCCCCAAAACATCACTTCTTTCCCATTGACTAGAGCTGGATGCTTCTGATGCAGTGCAGTGGTTTTGTACTTTCTAGGAATCAAAGTACATAATACCAGTGCTGGTCTACCAAACACAGAACAGTACTTTTTGTTCTTGTCCTGGAGACTTTCACCTCCCAATTGTAATCAGACTGAACCACTTTCATATTGTTACAAAACGTATAGGCACGGTAAGACGGCTCTCCCACAAAGCAGGTTTAGGGTTGCCATAAAATAGCAAGGGAAGGCAGGGTTGCCACATTTGGCGAGAAATCGTCCATTTGGCAACAAAATTGACAATAAGTCATGGACGGATGGAGAACCTGCTGGAAGAATTCTTACCGGTTTAACCCAGAATGCTCTCGAGCACAAGCCGAAAGCTATATAAACCCTGCTGGTCCACAGGCAGTGAGTGCCTCGTCGAGAGTGCGAGGTAGTGTGCCTCATCTAGTTAGTCCATGCGGAGACGATCGAGTTGACAGCCGGCCAGCGAGTGCCGAGTGGGTCGTTGAATGCATCGCAAGTTGTAGCATGGAGAGTCTCGAGAGTATGTGGAGTTCCGAGAAAGACCAAGCAGAGTCGGGAGCTGTACTCTGGTGCTTTGCAGTGAAGCTGTCTCCACCGTTATGGCCTGACAGTGTCGCTGATTGTTCCAGAGTGTTTATAGTAGATCTTGAACGACTGTAAAAAGTTACTTTGGAGCTGTCCTGATTAAGATTGGCTAAATAAAGTGTGTTTTGATACTTCATCAAGTGCTGTCGTCATTATTCACTCCAAATCCTCACCAACCCCGTACGGACGTGAAGGAAGAAAATAACGTAACAACTGGTGTCAGAAATAAAAAAGTAACAATATTGTATGCTATTCACTGCTGCTTCTCCACATGCGGAGCATATTTCTTAGCAATTTCAGCAATCTTACTGTCCAATTTGAACTCATAAAGCAAACATGGTCATAATATTATACATCCTTTAACACTGACATGTTCCCTTCAGGACTGTATTTTCCACAGAACTGCTCACATTCAATATGTAATCTTGCCAGGGTTGCCAAAATCTGCTATTTGTATTTTACTTTTTACTTCAACAACACAAATTTTTTGGATACCTGGTAAATGGGGCAGAAATTAAATAATTCTCATAAGAAACATATCATTAAGTAAAAAAGAATCCATAAGCAGAATTTTTGCAAGAATTATGCTAACGTGTTTATAAATCAATTTGTAATATGTTATAAATTGTTATTTTACACATTTTCCCTTTTAAGTTGTAACATAACAGCATCAACAATAAGAAAATCAATCAAAGTTAAAAATTTAATAACTTGCTCATTTTCATTTAAAAAGATCCTTTGCAGATAAATTCAGTGAAATAATACAAATTCTATAGTTATTGAACAAATACAAAAATATCTAATTGCTACATAATTCAAAGTCCCAAAATTTACAAGAAAGCCAGCAAGAGCTTTTAATACTTTAAGTTACTTTAATCTCCCTATTGATAAACTGTTCAAAAGCACTAACTATTTTTAGAAATAAAAATACTACTAATAGACAGGGGGGAATACCCTATAGATACAGGGGGGGGGAAATTACTTTGGTAAACTATTTTGCAAGACTCTGTTGGCATATTCTCTCAAATATTTTTGAAATACAGCTGTGAGTGCTAACATAGGTTGTCCAATGCTCAATTGAGAACATTGAACGAGGCATTTTTTGTAGAATACAAAAAGATCAGCACAAGATGGCAGGACATTAGCTTGATCAACTTCAGGTTTCGGAAGCTCCGCTTTCTGCATGTCTTCCACAAACCCATCCATCAATTGAGCAAGATTTCTACAAAATTAAAAAAAAAAAAAAAAAAACTTTCAACACATGAGTTGACTACATCATAGTCTTAAAACTTTCTTAATAAAAATGTTCAAGAGATTACCTATCTTGATATTCAACATATATGTTTAAATGTGGTTCAAAGCATCGAGAAATTATACCTTGAAAGGGATTCTTTACTTTTATAATTGATGCCTAGAAAATTAAAAGCTGATAATAACAACATTAAATATAGAAAGCAATAACACATTTAACATTTTAATAATATTTAATATTCTTACATTTTCAGCCTGACTGGTTTCAGAAGGAGTTTCTAATTCTTTCTTAATATCTTCCTTGAAAGGATTGGTTTCTTCTGGTTCTTCAAATGGATTTGGAGCCTATATTGAATTTAACAATCCTTAAAAGAATTTATAAATATTTCTTATACCAGAATATCAATATTACAAATTTATTACATGATATTTTGGTAAGAACACTGCAATAATATTCTTGTTGCATAATAAAAGCCAGAAATGTTTTAGAAAATAAATATGATACAACAAAGCTGGCACCAAGAATTTTTCAGTACTGTATAGTAGCACATTTTGCTGCTCCTCTTTTAGTTAAATATATGTCAATTGTTACCCTTTCTTAAACTGTGGTTATGAAAACTTAATTCAGAAATCCAAATTTAAAAAATAATAGTCACAACCCATTTGTTAATTTAATATACTCTATACCTCTAAATAAGAGGTGATATTTCCCCCCTAAACTTCTCACTGAAAAAACATGGGGCCATCTTGCATTTGTAACATATGATATGGTGTTTCCTTTCCTTTACAAAATAGTTTCACTAGCTTCCATTAATCTCAAACTTTACCCTCTGCAATGCTGGATACTTTAACTCTGAACAGTTGCATGCACTTTGAGCGTTGTCGTGTGATAGTACCTAGGGATAGTTGTGGTGCTATAGCATGAAGTGTTATGATGCATAAAGTGTCATGATGAATATTTTTATTATCATTTGTTGTGCAATGCTGTAGAATCCACTTGTGAACTTCACAGTAAAGTGTAATATGCAATTACAAATATATGGTATATATGCATACCTGCCAACCTCTAAAGATAAAAATTCAGAAGATTTCTCCAAAATTCAGAAGAACACAAAGAATTGATATCATGCTTTGATATTGAAAAAATAACAATTTATACAAATAGAAAAAGAAAATTGTACTTACATTAGTAAATCTCAATTAAGTAGTAACTAAAAAATTTATTAGGAATCATAAAACAAGAACTTAATGTTACACAAAAAAATTATTGCAATGAATTTAGAGTGCATTTTTTGGCTTTAGCCAAAAATTCTTTGGAAAATTTCCTGTCATAACAATTAGTTTCCTCATAACATTTAGCAATTAAAATGTTTTCTAGATGCACATAAAACTCTTGCTAGTCTTATCATATTTTGGTGTTCCATCAGCTCTTTTTATTCTTTTTAAGGTACCAACGAGGACATCAAGTCTATCTTCTCCAGAACTGACAAAGTCTTCAAACTGTGCAGCAGAAAATTGGTTCTGTAGTTCATCTAAAGCATCATTATGGCATTCATTTTCTTTAATTGTTAACAAAAATGGAAATTTATCAATAAAAAAACGAATCTTTTCAAAAGATGAAACATCCGTCTGAGAAGTTGACCGGCGTGATCAGCAGCGCTTAGCGGCACGTTGTGCTCGATGAGGAATGCAGTAAACAAACACTCTGCCAAAATCACATAGGAATCCGAATTTGTAGCCGAATTTGAAAAAAAATCATCCACTTTCTTTGATGTTGTCGAAGCCGAAGCATTAACTTCATGATTTTTAGACTTAACATGCTTCACAATGTCACTTCTTACACCGTGACTTATTATGAAGTCACACACGCACACGTTGCAAAATGCAGTTATTTCCTTTGAAGGATTCTTTAATTGTTGGAAATTCGGCTTTGTAGGCAGACCGAAAATATTGAGAATACGTTTTTTTTAAACTCATTTCGTAACAACGACGTATTAAGAAAATTCGTAGCACGTGCAAAAAAAAAAAAAAAAAAAACAGAATGCGACAATCCACGCTCGCTGAGTAATTCCCTTGCTGCTGAAGCGAACTCCAAAAAAATAATCTGGCGTCCACAAAGAAAAGAGTGGGAGAAACAAGTTCAGCGCATTGGATTGGCTGGTTAAGCGGCGAGTTGGTAGAAACCGCAGGTTACTGGATTCGAAGTAGTCGGAAGTTGGCGGTAAAACACGATGCAATTGGCGAAAATCGCTGAATTGGCGAAAAATTCTAAAATTTCGACAAAAATCACTAAAAACACTTGAAAAAGGAAAAAAAAATCGTAAAAAATGGATTACGATCGTAAAATCGTAAAGACAAACGCATTTTCGTAAAAATTACGAAAAATTCGTAAAAGTTGGCAGGTATGTATATGGTATTTTCTTGACTTTATTTTATGGTTACTCATATGTGATGAATTATAGTGCTGAGGTTCAACATCAAACTTCACAAATGGGTACAAGTTTCAAAATCATGATTATTTTGCATGCAGAAGAAACAAACAACCATGTGGTATCGAGAAAGTATGGTGTCACAGAAACTAATGTTCAGAGACGGCAAAAGGACATCTTAAAATTGCTCATTCAACTGGAAAAGCTTCCAGTGCCCACAGGGTGGATGTTTCAAGAATACTAAAATGGAATCAATGGCATTTGTGTGTGAGAAATGTAAAGACAAAATACTATGTTCTGCAATGTCATATGAATTAAACCTGAGAAGTGGCATACAATGTTTAGTTTAAAGCCAGCTCTGGGTGGTGTATAAAGATGATTTGATGCAATGGACATGCTGTGACATCGGACATCTCTTAATGTCTTCTGTCTTTCACCATCATATGAGGAGAAGTTGGCTGATTAGTGGTGATGCTTGATAATACTGAGACAGAAACGATTACCTCTTACAGCAAACCCAAAATGCTGACGAGACTGCTGTTTACTTCGATTTGCTACCTAGTACTACAGTTGAAGAAAAAGGGGTCAAAAGTATATTGGTTTAGTACATGGGCAATGGGAATTGCTATATGGGCAATATCTGAATCTGTAAGTTTAGGAAATGTATCTAATATTTGCTGTGCACTTTTTCCCTGTAGTCAAATTTAAAAAATGGGGGATTTGAAAATATACAATATTACATTTTCTGTACAATGCAATAATAAAACTGTAATACTCATTAAGTTGAACTGTAAGTTATATTTACACACTGAAAAATACCCCTAAGATATTATAATTGGAGTATCGCATATGAAGTTCAGTACATAAATTATATTTCAGAATCAAAATATGTCGCACATGCACAGTACATAATGTCCTGTGCTGCACAAGCATGCTGGGAGTTAAGACTGTACAACTGCAATTAGTGTGGTGATAATGCTTTCATAGTATAGTCTGTTGTTTCTGTTTTATTACAACATGTGCTTACATCCTAAGAAAAATACATTATTATATTTTATTGTTTCACTTGACTAAAATTGGTATTTATTTGAATAGATATTATAAAAGATATTTATTTTATTTACATTTCAGGACAAAAATATTTTTACCCATGGATAAATGGCTGAACCTGAGTATCAAAAGCAATGACGCAGATGGCAATACTATCAAATCTCTTTAAGCTCGATCTAATGATCAAAATAGGCATCTAAGATGGGAAAAAGAAAACATGATGAGACATTTCTCTAACACTTGCTTTATTTTGAACAACTGTGATGGTAATGAACAACCTCTTTGTTTAATTTGTAATAATATTTTACCTATGGGCAGCAAGAAACCATCAAAATTAAGAAGGCACCTTGAATCTTCACATACTTCATATGTCAATAAACTAAAATAATATTTCAAATGACTATTAAAATCTTTAAATAAAGGAAAATCACATTTTGAGAAATTTATGCCTGTTAATAAAAAATATTTATTTGCACGAAATGAAATTTTGTATCTGATTGCTAAAAATAAGAAGTCATTCAAAATTGGAGAAGATCTTGCTGCTTTAAAATGGTCGAAGCACTTCACAGAAGCAAATATAGTGATAATATTAAAAAAATTCACATGCATTCTTGATAACTGATCTGCAACAATGTTTTCACTTCCACTAATATGGTATATATTAGTAGAAAAATTGAGATATGTATTGCAATTGTTGCATTTGTCTTGGTGATGCCTTTTCGCTCTTTTGTATGAAATTTTGAAATCATGAATTTCAAACATATTAAAAATGTTTAATTGCAAGATATATTCCCAGAAACTTGCAGTCATAAGTAATGTAATTTTTCTGAGTGCTATTTAATTTTTTAGAATAAAACGCTAAATGTTTCCATGCTTCATTTTCCAACAGTTTGAAATCAATGCCCAATCAGATGCATCCATGCATAGTGACAAGGGCAAATCTGGGCAGTACTTTGGTAGATGGTTGCATGGATTTTTGGCGATTTACACTGGCGCAATTGTTGGTACGGTTATTACAATCATCAGCCATCTTGAAAAACGCTGTTTTTATGTATTTTATGCATAGTAAAGTATTTGGAAAAAAAAAAAAAAAAAACATTAAAAATAATGGATTAATTTTTGGTTGAAAATGTTGTTTTTTAAGATGGCTGGCAAATGTAAATAAATATACTAACAAAGAATATAAAATACTAAAGTAAGGTTAAATTATTACTTTCATATGGCAAAGAAATAGAATAAAAACACCGCTATAAAAACATTGCGCCAACGTTTAACTGGATTAAAGTACTACTTTAAATTGAATTGAATATCGAATTAAAAACATCATTAAATTGAATATCGAATTAAAAATATCATAACCAATGTTTAAAAGGATTAAAATATTACTTAAATTCAAATACTTTAAAATAAATTTTATAGGATATAATTATTTAACATTAAAACATATGTGGCAATAAATATCTCCACAATTTTTGAAAACAGTATATTAATTTTTTAATAAAAATTGAAGTATACAATGATAAAGTAAAAGAAAAATATGTACTTACATTTTTTTTTAGTATTTTACCTGTCATATATTGATAAGTACCACAAAAAAATCAGAATCATAATTTAGATACCAATGAAAAAATTTGCCGGTGAAAAAGGAAGAATGTCTAATAGTTTTTTTACCGTTACAGTGGTTATTTCTTCCACCGCGACCACAATACCATATACGGGCATCCTCAGAATCGGCTTTTTTAACAATCTTTATCTGTGATCCACATATCTCACACTTCATTGAAGAAGCAATCAGCGAGGTTTCCTCCAAAAATTTAAAATAAATTTCTTCTGACTCTTGTAACAATTTATAAGTAAATCTTGAATTAAGAAAGGCCAGGTTAGCCAAAATAAGGTCTCAAAGGACAATTTTTTGATTCCAATACCAATAGTTCTTGGTAATTACCAATAACAACATTCATCTTCAAAGCAGACATATCCATTCACTTTGAAAACTAACGAATTCGAACAGATGAATAATAAAATTTTAAAATGGTGCGGTAATGCACAAATATTCAGTAACCAATCAGGGAGCTGATTACATCACGCGTAGAATTAAAATTATTTAAATAATCATATATAATAAAATAATTTTTAAAAAAATGCAAAATTAAATTGTATTTTAATATTTAACAGCCATAAATAATGTTTAAAACATTAGATTAAATTTATAGATATTAAAACAAATTACTTTTAAAGTAAGGTGACGTCACTGATTACATCATCCACAACATAAAATTATATAAAACATCATAAACAATAAAATTTTTATTTCAAGTAAAAATGCAAAATTAAATTGATTTTTAATGTTTAGAAGCCATAAATAATATTTAAAATACGGAATTTATGCATAATAAAACAAATTATTTTAAAAATAAAATGACAACAAAGTATCGGTTACCATAAATAACTTGTCCAGCAGTGGGTTTACGTTAAGTCGTATCGCTCACAAAAAAAAAAAAAAAAAAAAAAAAAAAAGCCAAATTCCGTGCAACCGTCTACCAAAGTAGTACCCAAATCTGAATTGGGATATCTTAAAAGAGCTGCTACATTTGTCAAATCCTGTTTACACTTTTCAAAGTTTAATATAGCTTCATCTGACCATTTAATTTTTTTTCTATCTCTTTTCTTACACCCTTTAGGATTCATGAAGTATTGCTTGTGTCTTTCCAGCATCTTTCAAAAAAGGTCGATAAAAATTAAGCAACCCTAAGAAAGAGTGCAAGTCATGAATAGTCTGTAGTAATTTATAGTTCAATATTGCTTTGACTTTTTCAGGTAGAAGCCCTTCGTTGTTATAAGATATCCTAAGAATTCTAAGCTATCAGTACGTGTGATCGACTTAGAAATGTTGATTCTCAAACCATATTTATCTAATCTATCGAAAATATGTTTCAAGTGATGTCTGTCTTCTTCTGAGGCAGAAGCAATTAATATGTCATTGAGATATGGAATCCAAACCTTGAAGTATTTCATGTATAAATCTTTAAAAAGTAGATGGTACATTTCGTAATCTGCAGCTCATTACATTAAATTCATAGAGGCCAAATGGCGTAATTATGGCGGTTTTCTGTTTGTCCTCATCAGCTATAGGAATTTGGAAATAGGCTTTGAAAAGATCAATTTTGGAAAATATTTTTTTGCCTTTTTAAATATGGTTAAAATCATTAATCCCAGGTAAAGGATATCTGTCAGGAATAGTTATAGCATAAAGTCTTTGATAGTTTCCACCGGGACAAAAATTTCCATCTCTTTTAAAGACTAGCCCATGGAGATGTAAACTGTCTTATTATATTGTTTTCCAACATATACTGAAATTCTTCTTTGGCAATCTGTAATTTTTTACTGTCTAGCTGTCTTGGTTTGGAATACACCAGTTGACCTTCACTTAAAATGTGGTGCTTAACATTAGTTATCAAAATATTAGGTTTTGTAATATTCGGATACTTGGATAACAGATCATGGTATTTTAACTTATCATGTACTAAACTTGCATCATTCATTTTGGAGATGGCTGCAATGTCACATTGAGAAGTAAGGTTAGTTACACCATTGATTAATATTTTGTTGTTTAAATCAATTAATAACTTGAAATGGTCTAAAAAGTCTACTCCTATTATGCCTTTATTAATTTTGGCAATAATGAATAGCCATCGAAAAGCTCGATGAAGGTCAAGATCAAGGCATTAAAAATTTTACCCCATAAGTGGGAATTTCTGTGCCAGACAATTTTAGAACTAATTTTAATTTCTAATTTTAGAACAATGTGAAAATTTTAAATAAGTAACAGACAAATGATAGCATCATGTGCAAAGCAAGGAAAATGAAAGTTTATATTATAAAAAATATGCATCAAAATGTTTTCGTTTTTTCCTTTATCTGTATTGTAATATCTTTATCTATTTTCAGATACATTGTGTAAAAATATTTGGTAATTGTAAAATTATTATAATAAGTTGAAGAAATATGAAAAATGCTAAAATTTTTTGCAACCCCCTGCTGCAGGTCCTGCGACCCCCAGTTTAAGAAACCCTGTTTTAAACCATTAAAATTAAACTGCAACTTACTTCTTTTTTCGGGAACTGATGAATGACAGTTGAATCCAATGTAACACCTGAAAACCGCCGGGCTAGAAGAGATTCAAAGCTGGTTGTTTTTTCTATAGCACCCAGCAAAAGTCGCACATTTATTTCAGGTTTCCTAGATATCATTATTTTTCCAAGTTCTTTTCTGAAACATGAGCAAATATACCTTGCATTATTATGATTAACACTGTTCATATGTTTTAAATAACTGCAAAACTTTATTGCTTATATGCTACATTTTATACTCATTTTGTATGTGCATCATTATTATCTATAAATTTAACAATATGATAACCCTTTTATTCACAAAGTCAGCAATGACAATTATACAATCATGTTTATGGTAATGAAATCATAATCCATTATTAATTAGAAAGAGAACACAATTAGGAAATTTTTTCTACCATAGTAAAAACAGCTATTTCATACAGGAGTTAATATGTTTATAATCTTTTGCTAAGTCATTGAGTGAATACTTTTCTTAATATAATTCACTGCCACTCTTTTGGGACTTTTTAGTCCATTGACTAGTCATTTTATAACTAAGGTCTAAAATATTGGGAAACACCCATGGAGCTCAAGCCCCCATCATTTTTCATAACTAGGGTCTAAGAATATTGGGAAACACCTATGGAGCTCAAGCCCACATCATTTTTCATAATTAGGGTCTAAGAATATTGGGAAACACCCATGGAGATTAAGCTATAGTATTTAACAACAGAAAAAAAAAATCAAATGCCTGACAACTCTTAAAAGAATAGAATTTTATTTCCGCAAGAAGACTAATATTTTCACTGATGCTGGTGTCATGTACTATGCTTTGTCATCCCAAACTACTCACAGCTTTATGCACTCAAATTTTGTAGAGACTATTAATGCCTCTTTATATGGCCAGTTATTTTACAAAGGATTGTGCAAAATTTGGCATTATTTTAGTTCTTGTCAGAGATATCTTTGAACAATGATAAAATAATTAAATAATAAACACTCATTAACATTTTGCAGGTGGGTGTGATTTTTTTACACTTTGAAAAATGAAGCAGGCAAATTCAATTATTGCCCCTTTCAATCAACTTCATAATTTATGAATGTTATTAATCTGAATAAATTTAAAAGAGAAATGCACATATAAAGACAAATAAATTAATGCACATATAAAGACAAATAAATCTCTATCTATCTGTGTGTATATATGTATATATTATATAACAGCATCATATATCTTTTATTTTAAGACAATTATCCCAATATTATTTTCCCCAGATTATTATGCTGAAAATTTAATCAATTATAGGCAAAAGGTAAAAAATTCAGAACCAAATTCACAAAGACATGAAAAATGAAATTCAATACAGTCAAAAGTCGTTAATTCGGACACCCATAATCCGGAATGATCTATAATCCGGACCTCAAAGCTAAAAACTTTCTGCGCATGCGCCGCGTTGACGCATGCACATAGGCGTTTAAGCGTGTGCGTAAGACCTTTACGACTGCGCATTTGCGTGTGCACAAGCGCAGAATACGTTTTCGCTGCGCGTTAAATGTTTAACGGACGGTATAAGCAAAAATTATCTAATTGTCTATTTCAGTTAATGTTGATGATTGCGTTGTCCCTTAATCTTCGAATTGGATCCGGCTTATTATTTTTTGCAGACTGTAAGAGCAATTTTATAAAAGTAAGCTTGAACTTTCGATTATGTCAAATAGAATTTCTGATGCTGGAGCTCCCAAAGGATCTACGAAAACGAAAGTATGTTTCGATGTCCATCAAACAAAAAGTGTAATTTGCTCCAAAAAATGGATAAAGGCATATCCTTTGTTTATCTAACCGTTCCGAAATCTGTTTATCAATTTCACGCTGCTCTGCGCAGGGGGGGGGGGGAACGTGGCGGCGCGCAATGAACTGGAAGTTGATCTGTCAACACTACCGTTATCTTCATGGCAGATTTTTTATTTTATTCGGCTTATAATTCCTTATTAAATGTAGTATTTCATCTCGAGGTACTTCGTCTTTGATATGATTTAAATCAAATTCCTCGTCATTATAAATATTACGAATACAAATCAAATAGTTTTCTGGTTGCAATTTTCTAATTTCGGATATGCATAATGTATGCTTTACGCATGCGCACATTAATAAAGTAAACAAATAAATATTAAGCTTTTTTTTTTTTTTTTTTTTTTTTGTAAATTTTGATACCCTTTAGATCATAATTGCTCATTATTTTATAAATTACAGTTTCATATTTTTAATTTTATAATTTCTGCATGCCATCTTACCAGATTTAAACTGATGATCTATAATCCGGAATCACCGAAGTCCCGACGAGTCCGGATTAAAGACTTTTGACTGTATCAGTAAAATCCAAAATTCTCATAAATATGTAAAATATCAGTTTGCTTTATATATTTTATCTTACATGAATATAGTAAAAGTCCAATTATCCAGCATTCAGCTAACCACAAAGATAAAGTAAATAGAATATTTAAACTTTTTTTAATGAAAAATTAGCAAATGAGATTAAGTACACATAGGATTTTAAAACTGTTGCCAAACAGTGTGATTTAGTGCTAGAAATGGAAAATCATAACATAATCAGGAGATCTTGTTTTTGGTTTTGTGTAAACCCAATTAATTTTTGATAAGACAGTTTAGTTTTTCAACAAGTAAATAAATAAATTAACTGCTATTTATCTGTTTCCCATTTGGGGGGGGGGAGAAGAAGATACAAAAATTTGGTGTTCATATATTTACAAATTTATCTTGATAACCAAAGAGGGATAATTTCATTCAAACTTCTGCCAGAATGGCTGCCTACAAGTTTGTCGATGGTAGGATATACATCGACTTTTAAGGATGGCAGGATTTCATATTTCATATTTTATTATAAATATTTAAAGCCAACAAAAATGCATGGAATTTCACACATAAGCAAGCATACACAAAAAATGTATTTAAATATTATGAAATTATCTTACCTAGTGATATGGCAAAACTCAACAGCGATATGTTCACTCACTTCCCAGTCAGGAGGAAACATCCTCCCAAACTTTTCTTCAAACTCAATAAGGTGTTTTTTTAACCAGGCATATCGCTTGTCAATTTTGTCCAACCATGCAATCTACAGCAATAATAAACTATATGTGAACAAGAGTAATACAAATAAAACTACTATGCAAATATATTTTTAGTACAGCATTTCCTATAAAATTATATATAGAAAATAACATATCATTGATAATGTTTTATGTAAATTTAATAGCATTCTAACAGTTAGTTATTCTGTAGGATAACATTAGAATAAAATATTTCCTATTAAATCTAAGAAAAGAAACAGATTATTTTAGCAAAGACTGTTATTTATACTTGCTTCAAAAATTCAGCTCATGAGATATAAAACATAATACATACTTACATCTTGTGTTTCTTGAAATAAATGAGTATACTCAGAGAGCTGAACACCAACAAACCATTTTAGCAATTCACGTCTGAAACCAAACAATGAATTCATCAATAAAAATATTTTTTCTACAAGTTCTCAATACAGGATAATTTATAAAGACATACAACTATGTTTATACCATAAGTCTTTCATCTGCTGCACTGCTACAATTAAGAAGTAAATAGAATGACAGCAATTTTGAAATCAACAAGTTAAAATTGGAAAACATTTATGTACATTATAAATACAGCCAAATATCAAATAAATATATTTACTTATAACATTTAAAGATTTTCTCATACTGCTTATTCAACTAAATCACCATTTTTACAAACTGATGTTGAATAAAAACTATAAAGATAGTCATCACTATAATTATACAGAGTGGGACAAATAAAAGTGGCTCAGAGGGCAGAGCTACTCTATTTTCTGGGCTACTTTTATTTGCTTTTTTAACATGACGTGGCTTTAATTCATTGCAGTTAACATCTAATAAACAGTAGTGATATTAGCAGTAGCAAAACAGAAACTATAAAAAATGTAAGATTTCATCATGTTAAGAAAATAGCATACAGGAAGAGATAAGGCTTTAGATAAATGGGTACTTGCATGTTATCACAACTATTCTGCTGAAATTCGGCAATTTTTTATAGGCGAAAAAGAATAATTACAACTGAAAAATTATTTATTATATATATATGTACTATCACATATGTATGTAAAAATATACAATACAAAACAAAATTGTTAAATTTAAGTGGAACCAACTGACCTTTAAATTAATAAATTTTAATTAAACACATTCCCACTTCAAAGATACACTTTGCACTATTTTGAAAAACCTCAAGAAAGTTATTGCCCTTATCTGGAGGTATTTCTGTCACTAAACTAATTAATTGTCATTTGTTATCAAATTGAAGTTGGAAGAATAAGTAGAAATGTGACATTTTATGTTGTTAATTCTCATTTGAATTATTAGCCTAAGGGATGTTAGCGCAGAAGGTCTGTTAGTCTCAAAACAACACTCTACATTGAATCATTTAAATGCAATGTATCACTTTTCAAATTGTTGCCACCAAATATTACCATCCTGTATTATATTTAAAGAAACTAAATAATGAAGAATGTGCATGAACATATGTATGTTTCTCGCACTGTAAAAAAACAACGGTAGCCAGAGTTGTCAAATTTTTAATAACATATAACCCAAACATGGGCCAATGGAAGCCTGAATTTGGAATTGGTTTTCTTGTCTATTTCATATTTTGTAGCCATCAGCAGTAGACACGCTGATTCGTTTGTAGAGAAACTGCCATTTTTGTCAAAGTTTATTATTATATTGCATTTCATTTGTTTTTATACACTAAATATTACATTGCTCTACAATAGCAAAATCTGAATTTGTTTTATACTTCATAAAATATAATTTTATGACTAGACATTAGAAACATTTTGATTTCATATTGATTATAATACATCGTTTTATGACACTTTCAACTGTAAAATTCATGCTGTGTTTTTTTAGATAATTTCTCAGGAACTCTGAACATTCTGAATGATTGATAGTCCAAATTCAAGACATTTGGAGAAAATGCTTCAACAATATTTCAAAAATTTTACGAACTCATCTCTTACACTTTCAAACTGAAGCTTAATTCCATTTTTAAATTGTATAATACTTTTTTATTATGTTTATAAATTATATTTCTATATTTAAATATAAGGAAGTTCATGACACAAATGTCGGGGTTTAGTGAAATCTAAACCCATGAAGCACTTCATTTGCTTTCTCATTGCAATTTTAAATATTGTAAATATTGAACAAATTTCTCTTCCTTTGCTAATACTAATGCTTTCTTCTCAAAAGAATTTTCTCTCACCAAACCTTTTTCTTTCTGAAGGGGAGGGGGTATGTAAAATATAAAAAAAAATTAATAAACTTAACTGAAACAAACTGGCAACATACCTTTAAATTCTTAAATTTTAATTAAACACATCCTTGCTTCAAAGATACACTATACACCATTTTGTGTCACTTTTTGCCTGCAATCTCTCTGCCCTGTAAAACCTTTAGCCCAATCTATGCTCAGGATTAAAACAAAGATTTTCCGGCTATAAATACCATGCCAGTTATTATGTATAACTTTTTCTCGCCTGCTGCTGCTTGAATAAACCATGTCTCTTGCTTTGCCTTTTTTCTTTATTATCTGAAATGTAAACTTTGTGTACAGAAACTGTGGGGCATATTTAGCATTTGTGGCACCAATTTAAGCAAAAATGTATTCCTAAAGAATTTTTCCTGTTCAAGATAAAAATGATGTTTTAATGGTCAAGCCAGTTGTGATTTTCCCTCCAATCATCTGCGCAGCAGTTTTCCTTGACCAGGATTAGAGAGTGAATTGGTTTCCTCTTCCGCAAAAACTACAAAATCATACGTATGTTACATTTTAATTAAAAATTTAGACTGGAAATCAATGAATAAAACTTACGAGGTTCCTCCCGCACTTTTACTCTGATGAAAATTTTGTGGTGAATGCTTTAAGAAAAGATTTAAAGTAATTCTTCCCTTATACCAATTTTGAGGCAAAATACTGTATTTCTGCAGCAATTTTACCACAGTTTCTTCTATGACAGGTAAATTCCATAAATGCATATTTTCAAATTGAGTTTCAAAGGAAAAAAATATAATAATATCACAATGTGTCTATAAAAACTGTTGGAACTTGCTAAACATGAACATGCATGAGAAAACACTAATATTGCTTGTCAATGCTGAAATATTATGAGCATGGTTCCTGGTGAATTATTCTGCACGTGGTTGCTAGAGTTCGGCAACTTCCTTTAAAGTACTGACATGTAAGTACTGAAAATTGAACAAATAAAATATGAGACATCAAAGAACACTTTTATAGCATACCAGGGTTATGGCAAATACAGTACAAAGTCCAAAATCCGGACTGGTCGGGACTTCGGTGATTCCGGATTTGGGATTTTTCTGGATAATAAACCATCAATTTAAATCTAGTAAGATGGCATGCAGAAATTATACAATTAAAAATATGAAATCGTAATTTATGAACTAAAGAACAATTATGATCTAAAGGGTATGAAAAATTACAAAAGAAAGCTTAATATTTATTTATTTACTTTATTAAATATTTCTTTCAATGTAAGTTGTTTAAGATGCTTCCACAAAAAATTTACAAAGTTCCTTTTCCTTTTTTCTTGTGTCATATACAGTGGACTTTCCAATGCCATACTCCTCACATAATTTTGAGACGGATATGCTTTTATCCTTTATTATTTTTGCAGCAACTCCACTTTTTGTTTAATGGACATCGAAACATGGTTTCGCTTTGTAGATCCTTTGGCAACTCCAGAATTGGAAACTCTTTTTGATATAATCGAAAGTTCAAGCTTAGTTTTTATAAAATCGCCGTAATAATAACACAAATAATAATAAGCTGGATCAAATTAGAAGATCAGGGAGCAGCACAGTCTGATAAATTAATTGAAATGGCTTAGACCACTTTTAATACCAGAAGTAATTTCTAACATGTAAATAATTTTTCTATCTTCATCTAGAAGCTCATTCAATCTTTGTTAGCTGCAGCCCCTATTAACAAATCTTCATAATTTTTCTTCCTGTTCTATTTTTTGGTCCATCCCCACCACTTTACTAGAATTTATAACTTATACAGGATCAGAAGACAAAACAAAGGTTGATTTTACAGAATCTGATAATCACTTAATGCAAAACATGAACTAATGAATGCATCAGGAACATTAAATGATGGTGAAATAGGGCATATGAAAATGTAAAAAGTTTTGTTAATGTCCAAAGACAGAAAAAGAAATAATCATTCTTCATGAGATATAATAACTTGTTAATATTTCCTCTTGTCAATACTTTTCTTCTCTTATTATTTTTTTGAGAGACTCCTGTATCAATTTTACACTATCTTTTGTTTTATTCATTTGGGAGTTGCCAATTAACTTTATTACTGATAAAAAAAAAGTTTATACTTTTCTCACATTTATTTTTAAGAATGGAAGCAGTATCATATCATTTTACTTTATGTATTTTATAACCTTCAACAGAACCATTTATCTTAAATCTAGAAGCATTTACATCTTCCTAAAGAAATGTAAAAAGTAGGTTCCATTCTGGTATTGCTAAATGGTTTAGGTTTTGGGTGCTTGTTGAAGTTGTTTAAGGATTTGCAATCATTTGTCTTAATTATATAAGAAAAATACTAATTTACTTTTCAAAAACATTAGGAAAAATAATTAATAAAAAATACAAGATAACTTTCCTTTTATTATTCAGTCAAGAAAATGTAAAATGCTTGCAATGTCACTATGATTTTTTGATTTTGAAAGTTTCAATGTGCTAAAAACACATGCATATAGAAAAACACAAAGACATTAGTTCTATCGGAAAAAAATAAAAATTGATACTTAAATATTATCTTGTCAACCATGAAATTAGTGCTAAGCAGCACAGTTTAATGCCTATTATATGAATAAGTGTGATATGAGAATATGCTCACAATATTAGCACTCTTGTTAAGATATAAACTTAAATGAATCTCGATAAACTATGCTTTTATGAACAAGAATTTAAATTAACAGTTATTGCTCTATTTTTCCTTGCATGTAAAAATATGACTAAAACTTGGAACCCCCTGCTACAGACCAGGAAGCAGACAATTATTTTCAAAGTTATGGGATTATACCATTAGTACATGATAGGACACACAGCTCAATATAGCCAAAAATAAACAGTAATATGTTGGAATAATTACCTCTGAGAAGTTTGTACTTCTAAGTAAATGTTTGCAGGTGCACAATCTAAACAGAGCTTCTGGTAAAATTTTTAAGGTAAAAATAAAGTAATATAAACTAATGAAAGACATGCAAAAACAAAGCGGGTCAAACACTGTCTATTGAATAAGGAGGTGTCAGTCCCTTCAGAATTCCTCATGAATGATGACTGAAACTTCGGAGGGATCTCCACCAAAGTTCATGGTTTAATGGCAGCCAACTTCACAGGTGATGTAATAATATGTAAGCACCATTAAATTTTCTATGACCAAAAGGGCATAAATTTATTAACATAAAATGCCTATTTTGAGTCATTTTACTTTGGCACAATCTGACACTGGAAGCCTCCAATCACAATACAGTTTTATTTAAAAAAATGGATATTATAGAAGCCCTCCAGACTGAATCACTAATCAACTTATATCTCACCAGCTCATAAAGCGTAAAAGTAAATATAAACAACACAATGTGTAACAATAATACTCGCATGTTCTTTTCTAAGAACATTTTTAATAATAGTTATGACAATGCCATATTTTCAAAACTTCTTTCAACAAAAAAAAAAAAAAAAAAAAAAAAAAAAAAAAAAAAAACTTTTTTCCTATGTATTTTCTCTACATAAATTTTGAAAGATATGATTTGAGGTTATGTTAAGCCATGCTCCATTTTTTTTCATTAATGCTACTCAGCTAAATCCCACATTCTTTTCACATTCCGAGGGTGAACACTCATTGCTGGATCTATAAAAACTGTTGATGATAAAGTCACTTTAACCAGCTTCTTCAAGTAAATCTGTTTTGTAGTCTTCCCAGAAGTATGAATAGATTGCTGATCCATCTTTCACAAATAATTTTCTCTGTAAGTATTCCAGCATCTCTATTTGAGGTTTGAATGACAAAGCACTTGCATCTTTCTGGCAAATTCCTCCAAAAATTCACAATCGTAGGATGTGTTTGCCACTGTTGCTCTTAGGTCATATAAAAAAACTTTCATCAATTATTTTATTATGAACACCTACTCACCCATTGAATCTTTGCATCAAACGTAGGGAATAGACTTCTCGCATGTAATTATTCCAATCAACTGCAGCATTCCTATTAAGCTGTTTGTCACAACATTCGATGGATGTCAACTCCTCCATCCAAGAATACACACCAATGACGAATCATATTCTAGAGCTACTGAACCAATTTCTAACATAGAGGCACTTCTTTCTTTTACAATTTTTAACGTTGCACCTCCAAATGGCTTAGTCGTTAACACACAGTTTCATTTTGTGGCAATGTTTGCAAACTTGCTTGTCAGGTAGAAGAACTCTTTCTTAAAAAATTGATATAACATACACCACTTTATTTAGTAAATTAAAAATTGTTAACCGCATATTAAAAAAAAAAAAAAAAAAACTTTCAGATTTTTATATTACACCCAAAGGTGGTTTTATAACGTTTTGTGTGTTACCTTATTAAATATCATGTTCTTCACACTTAAACCATAAATAAAATTCAATTCAACAGCAATATCACAAAATATTTAAAAGACCATAGCTTTAGAATTCCAGATACAGAGTCTCCTTAAAAACGTTTTTTTCCCGTACAGTTTGCCATTCCTCGCTTTGAAATCGTTGAGTTTGTCAATAAAAAGTTCTTTAATGCCTGACAAAATATGAAATAAATAATGAAACAAATTCCAAATTAGGGCTTCCAGATGCCCATATTTGGTGGAGGATTACATTATTCAAAATTTGATGGCTCTAAGTACCGTTGTTTTATCATAATTCGAGAAACACACACATTTATGCACATTTTTCATTATCTGATTTCTTTAAATATAACACAGGTCGATAATATTTGGTGGCAACAACTTGAAAAGTGAAATGGACATTTAAAGTTTTCAACGTAAAATGCCAAAATGAAATTAAGAAATACTAAAAAAAGCCCTTTGGGCTAAAAAAGAAAGAATTGCTCAAATACTCACATTGGAAGAACAAAACTGAATACAATTACAAAACATTTGGTGAGAAAAATAAATCTACAGTTGTTGACTGCATTAAAACAGCTCCTTTCTGCAGATGGGAGCAATAATATTGCAGCAAAGTTGTATCGAATTGTTGTTTTCCAATTCTCTGGCTTTAGAAACTGGATGCTGTTTACTTTGTGTTTAGAAGGAGATCAGGCAGTATTTACTGTACAGCTAATAGACTTTACAATAGCACAACTAACTATTAAAGCTTTGAAGGAAAATGGAGTTCTTCTCAATAACATTTTAGCTACCAGTAGTGTTAATTCTTGGTGTTATAGACACCTTGAGGTGGGACAAATTTGCAGATTAAAGAGTGTACCTGTCACTTTTTAAATTTAGCATCCAAAAGTAAGTGAAGCTTCTTTATTAAAAATATAGTCAAATTAGTTATATTTATTACTTTCTTGAAAGAAGTTTTAAAAGAGAAAAAACAAAAGCTGTATAATATCGAAATAAAAATTTTGAACTATGTATGTTACGTTTTAGTTAGCCAGTTAGCTTCAAAGAAACATTTTTTGTTTTATATATAAAAATGAATAATCAATCAAAAGAGGAAGTAAACACTTTCAAATGCTGGAAATATATTTTTTGATGAAAATAATTAAATAAAATAAATAAAAGCCCAACAAAAATGAGAAATTAAAGGAATAAGAGAAACTCATGAGAAAATATGTTGTAAATCCGGGTGGAAGAATTGAGGTCAAATATTAGGAATCTCCTGCTTAAATTGACAGAGTTGGAACATAACAATTATCAGTATAATGGTAACCAGCTTAAACTGAAATCAATCAGCTAGATGAGAATAATATAATTAGTTATGCTTGCTTATTTAGCATTTAAACAGAGAAATTATTCTATATAGCATGATAATTAACTTCTTCCTCTCCCTCTGCAATTTCATTTACCAAAATACCCAGTTCAGATCCTACTAAATTTTAGAACAAAAATATAGTAAAAGAAAAAGGGATCTTATTTTTAGGAAATACAGAAGTTTTATATTACAATTAATATTAAATATAATGCATTATCTTCTATTTACATATAGATATAAAAACAGTAATAAGCCTATTTGTCTGACAGAATTATGTTTAAAATTTATTAATTTAATTAAAATCATGCAACAATATTACTGTAACTTTTAAAAATAAACTGACATTTTCTCAACTTATCAAATTAAAATATTTAAAAACTTAAATTATGTAAATACTTCCTAATAGCCAACAAAACAATATATAATTATCAATATGTGTAACTAAATATAATTATTAACAAATGCAAATTAAAATGCTTACTTTACTTTTGGTTCAAGTATTGAAACTACTAAACAAGCTTCTGCTAACTGTTGAAGTGAATTTGCAGTGAAGTGCTAATAAATAAAAATATGCATTATTTTTATATTAAAAGTGAAATTCAATTATGCATTTCAAATTTCAGTAAATTGAGTAAATAACTGTTATTATGTATGCCAGTGATCTCAAACTGGTGGCCAGAGAATACATTCCAATAATGTGTTTATTGCAAACATGGGGCTACAAAAATTTCAAGATTTTAGTTATTTAAGTCCAAGTTTACATTATTTTCATTACTATTAAAAATGAATTTGAATAATGTACCAGGAAATCTATCAATGAAGCTAATTAATTTAGAGTGTGACATAAATCTTAATCAAAGATTTGAAGATATAGACTTTATTTGATTGATATATTTGCACTAAGAATAATTGCTTTGTTTGTGAATACTATGTGCAAATGGATTTTATTCACAGTCGAAAATTAATAAGAAAAGCGATAGACCAGTGAACATCTACAATCTGCAATGGAGATAATATCTAGTAATTTCTCTTCAATGTTACAAACTTTATCAGAATTGAAATGCCATCAAGTGTCCAGCTACAGTAAGAAGTAAAAAAGTATATAATTATTTATATACAAATATTTGTATTTGTAGCTATGCATTAAAGACAAATTTAATAAATAAGAGAAAAAGACTAGATTTCCATCACTTATTCTCAAGTTTTGTCTCACTTGGTAAATTTTCTTTGAAAACTTAGAATGTTTCCATAATTTATTTTTAGTTTATTTTAAAGTAAGTTAGTTAATGATTAATTAAACATGTTAGAATTATTTGAAATAAATGTCAGTCTAAAATTTAATGTTTAGCTATTAATATATTGTATAACTAGAATTATTTGAAATAAATGTCAGTCTGGAATTTAATGTTTAGCTATTAATATAATGTGTAACTAACAAAAATGTCTTGCAGATATCAAACTTTAGAGTTCAGTCAGAAAATAAATACGAGGGCTATCCAGAAAGTAGATTACGTTTTGGAATAAAAAAATAAACAAAGTATAGGAAACAAATTTTATTATATACAGATGAAAGCCACACTCAAATACTACTTTTCTACATAGTCACCATACAAATTAAGGCATTTATCGTAGCGATGTACGAGCTTGGAAATTCCTTCGTCGAAAAATTCGGCCGCCTGCGCCTTCAACCACTTCGTTACCTCTTCTTGCAGCTGTGCGTCGTCATCAAAACGCTGCATAGCCAGCCACTTCTTCATTGCTGGGAATAGGTGGAAGTCGCTCGGTGCCAGGTCGGGACTGTACGGCGGATGAGGAAACAACTCCCACTTAAAAGATTCAAGAACTTTACGAGTGACATTTGCCGTGTGGGGCCGGGCGTTGTCGTGAATCAACAAGATCTTAGAGCTCAACATTCCTCTGCGCTTGTTTTGAATTGCTCTTCTGAGTTTTTGGAGAGTTTGGCAATACCTTTGAGAACTTATTGTAGTGCCTCTTTCCAGGAAGTCCACCAAAATTACACCTTTTCTGTCCCAAAAAACAGTTGCCATCATCTTCCTTGCCGACATTGTTTGCATGCATTTCTTGGGTTTTTGGGGAGAACTTGTGTGCCCCCACTGCATTGATTGCAATTTCGTTTCACAGTTCACATGTTTCACCCATGTTTCGTCACCAGTAACGATGCGATCGAGTAAAGAGTCACCATCCTTATGGTAAGCGTCTAAAAAGTTCAACGCTGCAGCCATTCGCTGATTTTTGTGGTCCTCTGTCAAGATTTTTGGAATCCATCTTGCACAAAACTTGTGGTAACCAAGCTTTTCGCTGATGATTTCGTGCAACAAACTTCGCGAAATTTGTGGAAAACTCAAAGAAAGTTCCGTTATTGTGAAATTTCGATTTTCACGGACTTTAGCATCGACTTTTTCGAGAAGTTCGGCGGTCACTATGCTGGGTCTCCCACTTCGATCTTCGTCGTGAACATTGGTTCGGCCATTTTGAAATCTTATGACCCACTGACGCACTCCACCTTCAGTGATAATGTTGTCCCCATACACTTCACGAAGCTGCTGATAGATTTCTATCGGTTTACAGTTTTTTGCAGTCAGAAACCTTATTACTGAGCGCACCTCGCAGCTCGCGGGATTTTCAATTAACGCAGACATTTCAAACCGTCACAGTATCTGAACGGAGCACAGCACGAACCTCTCACTAGCACGGCTAGATGCAGACTGAGCTGCGCAACGCTCTGACCCCAAGATGGCCGCGCTAGCCCCGCCCCTAGCGGACACAGACGGAAACGTAATCTACTTCCTGGATGGCCCTCGTATACTATAAATTTGAATAGTTATCTCCCTTTATCCTATATTATAATTATTTTTTGATAAAATTTAGAAAGTGAAATTCAAAATTAATTTTCAGTATTTTTTATTTCATTAAAAAATATGGCCTGTCAGTTGTTTTTATATTATGCATTCAGCCAGCATGCAATCTGAGTTTGAAACCACTGGTCTATGCTCCGTAATATAATTTGTCAGTACAGCCTTTACTATTTATTTAATACAATTTTCACCTTCAGAAATTAATAAAACACAAATAATATTAAAAGATAAGAATAAACAAGAAAAAAATAAAATATGTTAAAATATCTGATGTAGACACCACAACTTCCTTTATAGCCTATTAAATTACACACTTTTTATAGCATTTCATTTAAATTTATTTCCCCAAATAATTCTAACTTATTAATTAACCGATTTCTCGAGGCAAGTTGAAAATGACATCTAAAGCTGCAAATTTTAAAATTAAATATCCCTGTCAATTTTTGTCAGACGGAAGTTCTTATGTTTATGGAAGACTTCTTATGTTTTTATTTTTTCGTAGCGAATATAAAACTTTCCCAAATACAAGTATAGAAACCGGGAGATTGCATTAAAAGTTGTACTTTGTTATTCATCCAAATTATTATTATTTTTTTTAAATTTTAAATTGCTGAAATAGACTTTCAAGGGAGATATTTATATATAGGTGTGTATGTGTGTGTGTGTAATATACATACTTTTGGTAATGCTGGATTGCAATAGAGATGGGACATGCACAACTAGTGGTTATAGCAGTCACATATACAATATTTCAACATCCTACGGCTAATCACTTTTGAGTTATGAAAGATACATACATACGAACAAACGTCACAAAAAATTGTTTTGAATCCATTCTACAATCTGTTTTGAAATAGCATCCTTCATTTTGTCAATATGTACAAATGTTCCCCCCCCCCCAAAAAAAAAATAGTAAAAATGGGTTTAGAAATAGTCAAAATGGAACTTCCATAGAAACCTTTTAATGCAATAACAGAAAATTTTCATGATAACAATACTTCCTATACCTCGTACAAGGAAGTAAAAATAACAAATTTTTATCACAATTAAAATATATTGTTACGTTTTTCTCTTCCTGACACCAGTTGTTACGTTATTTTCTTCCTTCACATTCGTAGATTTGGAGTGAATAATGACGACACTTGATGAAGTATCGAAACACACTTTATTTAGCCAATATTAATCAGGAGAGCTCCAATAACACTTTTTACAGTCATCAAAAATCTACTATAAGCACGCTGGAACAATCAGTGACACAGCCTTCATACTGTCAGGCAATAACGGTGGAGATAGCTTCATTGCAAAGCACCAGAGTACAGCTTCCGACTCTGTTTGGTCGTTCTTGGAACTTCACATACTCTCGAGACTCTCCACGCGATACACTCGACGATACACAAGAGTATAGCTCTCGACTCAGCACAGTCTAAGACATAACTCGACGATGCACTAAAAGACTCTCTCGATGCACTCGACGACCAACTCGGCGCTAGACTTTGAGACACTCGCTCAATGACTGACTATCAGCTCCTAGACGAAGCACACACACTGACTGCGGACCAGCACGGTTTATATAGGTTTCGGCTTGTGTTTGAGAACATTCTGGGCTAAACCGGTAAGAATTTGTTCCAGAAATTTTTCCATCCGGCCATGGTATATCGCCAATTTCGTCGCCAAATGGGCGATTTCTCACCAAATGTGGCAACCCCGCTTTCTGTTGCCATTTTATGGCAACCCTAAAATTGCTTTGCGGGTTAGCCATCTTACGGTGCCTGTACATTTCATAACAATATTATAGTTTTTTTCCTTGCATATAAAGTCTTTTCTCAATAAAACACCAAGGATGTATTTTTGTATCTACCAGCACGATTAGAATAAGAATAAATTAATCACTTGTATCAAAATGACAAGCCCTGTCCTCGTGAACCTTCTCTGTGAAATTTAATCTTGACAATTAAACACATTTCTGAAGTGTTGTAAGAAGTTAATACTAATTACAATCCAACTAAGAATCTGGAAAGAAAATAGAAATACACAATGCTGTGGTTCAACTGAAGCTATACTACTAAAAATTCAAATTATTTAAATAATCATATTTGGGAGTGGTTTCTGGCAATCTGCGTAACAAATATATTCAAATGAAGTTTGCAAATAATTTTGTATGTATAGTTGTGACAAAATTATATATTGTAACCATTTATTCACCATAAAACATTTTAACAATAAAATATGGAAGAAGTGCTGCAAAATAATCCAGTGTATCAACATTAAATTATGATATCATTTATATAAGAACAGCAAAATAAATAAAAAATTTACTATAGGAGCTATAAAAATATACAATATAGGAACTCCATATGAATGAACTAAAATTATAAACATTGAATTTTCTGATGAATAAATAAGGATATACATTTACAAGGTTGTTCAATAAGTTCACGGAGCGCCATCTATCCGTCAATATTAGACTTAAAACTTCGACGCCATTTTCATATTTGTTCTTTCTTAGGAGCATGTCAAAAGTTTCATTTTGATCTGTTAATTTATTCATTGTTTAACCACCCTTTATATCTAACGTGTTGTGGCTTTTTTCAGGTATGGATAAAATTGAGCAATGTTCAGTTATCAAATTCTTTGTAAAGAAAGGTTTAAAGGCAATGGAAATTCATACCGAAATGATGAATGTGTTGGGTGAATCTGCTCTTTCAAAAACAATGGTTTGCAAGTGGGCTAGTTTATTCAAAAGTGGTCGTACCAGCCTTGAAGACAATCCACGAGAGGGACGTCCAAAAACTGCATAAACACTGGAAAAATAGAAGATATGGTATTGGAAGACCATCGATTGACTGAAAGAGATTTAACAGAGGCTTTAGGCATTTCGTTGGGCACAGTGAGCAATATTTTGAGTGTTAATTTGGGTTTCAAAAACTCTGCGCAAAATGGGTGCCGCATTCTCTAACAATGGAGCAAAAACACATTCGGATGCGATTTTGCCAGCAACATTTGGAGCGTTTTAAGAAGAATAAAAGCGACTTTATCCATCGATTTATCACATGGATGAGACTTCGGTCTACCATCATGATAATGAATCAAAACAGGAGGCTAAGGAGTGGTGTGAACCGGGCTCTTCGGCTCCAAAGCGAGTTCGTGTGCAAAAATCAGCCAAGAATGTGTTAGCATCAGTTTTTGGAATGTGAAAGGAACTTTGTTTATAGATTACCTTCAAACTGGCAAATTCGTGAAAAAAGACCCGGATTACAGAAGAAAAAAATCATTTTCCACCAAGATAACGCACCTGCACACACAGCTCAAAAAACCATTGCTAAAATAACTGAATTGAAGTACGAATTGTTGCAACATCCAGCCTATTCGCCAGATTTAGCTCCCTCCGACTTCTGGTTCTTCCCACACCTCAAACAATATCTCCGGGGAGAACGATTTTCTTCAAATGAAGAGGTAATAGCTGCAGTGGAGGGATATTTTGCAGAGCTGCCGAAAAAACACTACAGTCAAGGGATCCATAAATTAGAAGACCGTTGGAATAAGTGTATTGAAGTTGAGGGAAACTACGTTGAAAAATAAAGTCATTTTTACAAATAAAAATTTGTTTCTTCTTTTCCGTTCCGCGAACTTATTGAACAACCTGGTATCATGTTAAGTATGTGTCTTTCAATTATGCACACATGATCAAAAGGCATTTTATTAAATTAATCCCTCACTTGAAACAGAAGGTATACATAGAGCTGATGATATAAGTTCTTGTGAATTACTGTCAGTAGATTCAGAGTTACAAGATCTCATGAAAAAGTGTCAAATTTAGCATACAACCACATGTAGGAAGAATAATTACATTTTAAAATTCAGTTTTCCTCATCAAGAGTGTATTGAAACTTGAATTCTCTTCCATACATTGAATGAATTTATTTGCAGTGGAAGATCAATATTTTTTTTAAATGTAGTACGGATATATATTGATTAGTAATTATAACCCAGCTATACTTAAAATGTGGAAAGAGAATATAGATATACAAACCTGTGGTTAAAAAAAAAAAAGCAATACAATATTATATTGGGATGTATTTGTACAAAGCTGAACCAACAGAATTGAGTCTTGAAATTGAAAAAAACAAACTGATAAACAGAGAGTGAGGAAAATTAAATAACTCACAAACTGTTCCAAAATATATATTAAGGTTTTGCAAGAAACTTGCAAACTTATGTTATCAGATTTGAACATGTTCTCGAATTATGCTCATCTTAATTTGCAAAACAGCATTTTAATCTAGAAAATGATTTTCTTAAATACACTGAAATATCACCAGCACTACAAGGTTATGAAACTTGATGCATCAGGATGAGAAATTGGATATTGTGAGAATGTCTTTGAATAGTATGAAAAATGTCCTACTTCATTGCAAGAATGAATACAACATTTAAAGCATGAGTTTTTTACAATTCACAATGTTATTTGAACCATATTATTGGAAAGAACAAGATGATAGTGAAAAACCAATTGATTCGTATGATACTGATGTTTTACAAGATAGAAAATGCTTCTTATATTTTTATCAAAGGCTACAACAGTAGATTATGCAGCAATTTATTTAGGAAACAATTTATTCACAGTAGGTCAAGCATATGTTGCTCTTAGCAGAATAAACCCATTAGAAGGGCATAAAATTGAGGATTTGCATATCTCAAAACTGATTGAAAAAATATGAAACAATAAAGCATTAGCATAAATGGAGAAAATGACAGCATGCCATCTAATATAGTTTAAGATGAAATATATGAATTTTTTTATTATTATTATTTTATTTTTTTATTTTAATGTATAGTTAAAAATAATATATTTTTCATTAATGTTGTAAATAATAACTATTGAAGAAAAATGAATTAATTTTTGAATTGAATACAGATGACACGTCCAAAAAGTAGAAAATAAAATACCGTATTTGACGGCATATAAGACGCACCCTTATTTAGAAGGCCACACACATGTAGATGTAGAAAAAGTTATGCGTGTCTAGACCTTTATCCGGGCTAAAAATAGCATTCAGTATTGAAAGTTAACCTGTGTCCTTCACGTATAAGTAACTTTTTTTGAGACCAAATTTAGGGAAAAAAGTGTGTCTTATATGCAGTCAAATACGGTAAATTAAAACAGAAAAGCTTTTATAAAAAAAAATGTATACTTTTATTTCAAATGTCTAAAATAATTAATGAACTAAAAAGAAGATGAAAACTAATTTGTCATTGGGTTTAATGGAAAAAAAAGAGATTAAATGATTCTTCCCCAAATTCATCTATATTTTTATATTATGAATAACAGAAGCGTAGCCACCTAAATAATGAAATCTAATAATTGAAGGAATGTCAAAGTATTGCATTGCCAAAAGTATAAGCCAGTATTTTTGTAAATTCACTGCAAATTTTCTTAATTTTTCCATTTTTTTAAATACAGTACAAAGTCCGAGATCGGACGTCCAATATCTGGACCTCAAAACCGCTAACAACTTTTAAAAAATGCTTTATGCTAGCACATTTGCTTTTTTCCCTCCCTAAATAAAACACACGGAGAGTCCTTTAATTTCCTTTCAGCACTAAATAAATACCTCGCTATTGAGGAAACAGAAATTTAGCATAAATTTGTGAGATCAACAGTTTGGCTCCGTAGCTAGCTATATACTTGGCATACATCTCAAACTGAATATTTTATATTCCTGATGCCAAATTGGCGAATCATTATTTACTATAGTTTGCTTTCATCACCGCATGGTTATCAACACATGACAACCTGAGTGATGACTCATGCAGGAATGCCCAAACAATTTTTTTATATTAATAATTTAATAAACAAAGAGTATGGTAACCTTTAATGTTGATATTACGCTTGGCAATGAATATAAATTTAAGTTAAATGCTAAATGTAGATGTTAATAGTATTCATAAGCTAAAGGATAAGATTACATTTAGTGCGATTTGAATTAAGAATAACAGATTTGTTTTTCACATAAACCCAGAACCATGCCAGAGTTAGTATAGCCGAACTGGACGACAGAATTCAGGGAAAGCACTGGGATCCAAAATTCAGAGGCAGCAAAAATTTAGAATTTAGAAAGGCGCTTCATAGCAGAATTTAGGACCCGTAGACTGCATCAGACGGTTAGATATCTAGCGCAGGCAATCGATAAACCTTAAATATATATGGGAATTTATTTATTCAGGACTCAGATAAGCCTTGAGCATGTGCAAGAAAAAAAGGTGAGTATAATAAATAACAAAACTAACTCAATCAGGCTTAATTGTCTCAGTGCGTGATAGGAGCAAGACAAAGTTTCGCAGATCAACTTGTCTTTCATCACCAGTCTAATGCTATGTAACCAATAATGTGTAGTGAACACAATTTAGCTAGGCTAAAATTATATTTTACTGATTCCAAGGAATTTCAGTTAATATAGCAGTTTTCCTTAACTTTCTGATTTGATCCAGCTTATTATTTTTTGCATGCTGTTAATATTACAGCAGTTTTCTGAAAATTAAAGTTTCAATTTTTGATTATGTGAAAAAGAGTTTCTAATTTTGGAGCTGCAAGAGGATTTACAAAATGATAGCATGTTTCGATGTCCATTAAACAAAAAGTGGAGCTGCTGCAAGAAATGGATAAAGATATATCCATCTGAAAATAATATGAGGAGTATGGCATTGGAAAGTCAACTGCACATGACATAAAATAGGAAAAGGAACTTTTTGAATTTTTTGTGGATTCCAACACTCCACTCGCATTGAATAACAGAAAAATTATTTGTTATGCTAAAAGTGAAGATGTTACAAAGTGATGACTGAATGGGTCAGACAGCATCACAGCAAGGGCGTGCCATTGACGGGCCAAATGCTAATGTCTCTAGCTAAAATATTTCACTAAGAAATGAACTTAAAACAGAGCGCACATATTCAACATGTTGATTAACCAAATTTAAAAATCGCAATGGTATAAAATTGAGAATTTCAGATTAAAAAGCTTCAGCTGATACTGAAACTGCTGAATTATTTGCAGATGAATTCATTGACCTCATTGAGTTAAAAGTTATCTTCAGAACAAATTTACAATGCTGATGAAACTGGTTTTTTTTTCTGGCTATATGTACCGTAAAATATCTTGGTGACCTCTATAAGAAAGGCTCCAACTCGTGCCAGATTCCAAAGCCAGACAGTTTTAGCCTGTGCAAATGCTGCAGGAACACGCAAGTGTAAACTTTTCGCAATCGGAAAAAATACACGACCTCTAGCATTTAAAAGAGTAAGGAGTTTTCCATTGTTATATCGAGCAAATAAAAGAACCCAGATGACATGACTGTTAATGAACGGTTGGTTTGAAAATTATTTCATACCTGAGGCTTAGCAGAATTCAATTAGTTTGTATGATGATGCAAAAATTGCCCTGATTGTAGACGACTGTTCGGCTCATGCTTCACTAAAAATTTTAGCGAAAGATAGTGTGCCCGTATTCTTTCCTCCAAATTAAACGTCCATCATTCAGCCTGTAGATATTGAAATAGTGGGCATGCTGAAAATGCAAATATAAAGTAGATTTTTTTAAATCCATGTTAAATTTCTTGAATAATGGCAAAACTATTCAAGAATTTAAAACATATTTTAGTGTAAAATCTGCTTTGTGGAGCATCACAAGATTGTGGGAGGATCTACAGATATTTTAAAAACTGCTTGGCATAATTTACGGTCAAGCTAGCATGTTTCTTGGTGAAGATGATAGCCACGAATTGGAATGTTCAAAGGTCAAATTTTCCAATTAATGGATTTTTTTAAGACATGTAGAGGAGCAGTAATAAATGAAGATGATATAACAGAAGCTCTTCATTGCAATCACAATGTCCCAATTATCAATAAATTAACAGATGGCAAAATCTGTAGGTATGGTTCTAAATCCAGAAAATATCGCTACCGATAGTGAAGAAAGTAACAGAGAAGTTAATGAAACATAAAAATTTCGATTGACAAGTTAGTTGGGATTCTCAAAACAGCAATTACAGGACTTGAACAATGGAACACTGTAACTGAATAAGAAATTATGTCTCTCTACAGAATTAAAAAGAAAATAGCACCAAAAAAAAAAAAAAAAAAAAGCAACTTAAACAAACTTACACTGAAAGAAATGTTTAATAAAGTAAACAAATAGATATTAAGCTTTTTTGTAAAATTTGTTACCCTAGATTATAAATGCTTCATTATTTCATAAATCATGATTTCATATTTTTAATTTTATAATTTCTATATGCCATCTTACAAGTTTTAAACTGATGATCTAATATCCAGAAGAATCCCAAATCCGGAATCACAGAAGTCTCAACAAGTTCAGATCTTGGACTTTGTACTGTACAATCTTTTTATGCAAGAACTTAAGCATGATTGAAATAAAATTATTGTTTGATTGTAGTAGGAAAAACTGAATGTGTACAATCTGATACTTTTGATGCGTCTAGCTTGATGAAATCATTCTAGAAATGTTCAGACTACTTTAAATCAAGTGTTAAATAAAATAAGTAAATACCTATGTGTTATTATCAAGAGTGCCCCATTTTTATTATTCATGCTATAAACTGAAATTTGTAAAGAGAATTTTTTTAATCTCTTTTTTGAATTAAACTATATAATCAATTATTTTTCTCTAAAAATTCATGAATGACATAAAAGAACTGGTTTGTATAAAACCTCTTTTCATTATTATTATTACTTTTATTTACTTCTAATCTTAATTGAAACAAAATATCATATATGAAAAATGTCCCTCACTTGCTTTATAGTAATTAAGTAACTGCCCAACAGGAAAAAAAAAAAAAAAAAGGTATATAATTATCCAGATCTTCAGAATCAACAACAATCTCAGTTAGTCTGCATTATTAGAATTATACTATACTAATTCCCAATAATAACTGCTGTTCCCTTTTCTCTTAAACTTATCATTTTTACCTTGGAATTTGGCCCAGCAAAAGCATTTTGGAAATCATTCGTAATCTGTTCAGTTAAATCTGCTTTAATACTTTGGGACCTAAGGACATGAATAAAGTTTACATATAATTAATTTTCTCAGCATTAAGAAAGGAAACAAATAATATGATAATTAAAATAAGAATACTTAATGCTTACTTATCTGCTAATCGAGCTATCTGTGGAATGCCCATGTATTTTTGAAAATGATCAAGCACATTGGTAACTCCTTGAAGAAGATTGGCAATTTCACCATACTGACGCTTCTTCACTAACACTCTATAAATGTATTAGTTTGAATTTAAAAAGAGCTTTAAGAGCTTTTACAGTTTTAAAACGGATATAGTACAAAATATGAATTATTAAAAGCATCATTAAGGTCAGATAAATTTATAAAGAAGCATAGATTGCATTACATACTTTAATTTATAGTAAGGATAAATAAACATACTGATTTGAAAAGCAGTATACTAACCCAAAGACTAATTTAAGGCATTATAAATTGCACCACTATTGAGGTCCCACAATTTTAAACTTTTTAGTGCATTTCTTTTGAACTAGCCTTATTATTTCATTCTAACATTTACTGTTTATTTTCTATAACACTTTCTGTTTATTAATACTGTTTATTTTTTACACTTCTATTATAAAAGCATTAAAATTTTGCAGAGTTATATATTAATTTAAGTCTCCATACCTGTTAATCGGCAAGCACATGGGACATCCAATGCAATTCCTACATCACGATACATCAAATCACTTTTAAAGAGCTTTAAAGCAACAGGCATACTCTTAAAAGCTCAGAATGCATTTAGATACACAAAAGTAAAGGGGGAAAATTGACAGATAAAACTACTTATGGAGTTATATTAATAATATTAATAATATTAGCAATCTTCAATCAATTAAAAAAGGGGAGGGGAATAAGCAATATTATACCAGCATTTCACTGTACAACACCTTTTTTTTCTATATGCAATTTCTGTTTTACTATAAACAGTTTCACATAGAAAAGTTAAGATGTGTCTTTAGATAGCTGTTTTCCTGAAAATCACAATTAAACTGAAAAGAAAAGGATGTGGCACTGTAAACAAAATTGATAAAGAACAGCAAAAGCACAATTTTAAAAAAGAAAAAAATTCCTTTCTGATGTGTTTTGATTACAAAAGGAGGTGTGAGTTTGGTTCTTACATTTTAACTGGAAGTATTCTGGAACAAATGTAAGAGAATAAGGTAAAAAGTAAGCAAATATATTTTAATAACACTTGCAAACAATTGATTGTCATCTTATATACTTGATATTTTTAGTTATGCTTGTAGGTTTAGGGAATGGGAAGACAGAAATATTAGTTTTTAAATGAAAATAAACTGCACATATGCTATTGGCAATATAAATCAGAAACTGTTTGTAAAATAGCATGTTATATAAATTATAAATGATGAAAATGGTTAGAGTAGATTTAAGGGTGCCCCTTGGATTATCGCTAAGTTGTTGTTTCATTTATCACCAAGTTGTTTCATTTATGGTAACCTGAGTAGTTGAATGCTATGAAGTAGATGAATGCTATGATGTAATTGGTTGCCTGATTGCGGTCATTTTGAATGACGGGAAAAAATTAAGAGTTTGTTTGTGTTAGATGTTCCTTAAGAAGTACAGTGGTTATTTTGTGGTTTACACGGCAAAATGGATGAATGTGGTAAGATTAATTTGAAGTTTCTGTATGATTTGGAATGAAAGTGGAAAAAAGCATTAATTGACTGGTGTGTAAACGAAGTAGTCATTATAAGTGTCCTGTTTGTAGAAAAGAAATGCATATGGTCGAACTCAGAACGATAACGGCACTAGAGGATATTTTTGTGAATTTATGTGGCGACGCCAGTACATACATTCTATATCAGATAATTTTAGGAAGTTTTTGGATGCTGTTAAGGAACTTTGTTTGACACTGAAGACTCGTAAATAAGATAAGTGGATATTTCATTTGTGTAGTGCTAAGATGAATTTCCTATTTTATGTTACTTCATTGTTGAATTTAAAATGTAATTGAGATTATATACCTTTTGTTGGCTGCTCCTTTGACTTTTCAAGTGAATATAGGTCAATGAGTACATGGATACCAAGTTTGTGCAATTCTTTGACTTATTATTTTGGATCTGTGTAGCGGCAACTTTTGGCAGAAAAATCGCTGCTACACAAATCCAAAATAACAAGTCAAAGAATTACACTTACAAATGCCAAAAATCCCCAATTATCGCCAAGGGACACCTAGATTTATTTATGAAAATGTTAAATTAGCATAGCTTGATGAAAGTAATAGATACAATTAGTACTTTGCTATGCAGAATTATCAGTCTGTTGAAGAATATAAAAAATTTGTTAATGCTATAGTACGTAATCTACTACTTTTAGTTAGCTATTTCTTATTCTTAGATGGTGCCTCTAAAGCACTACTTTTAAATATGAACATAAATACAAATAATTACGTGCACATAAATTAAATTGTTTTCATAGATTAATTTAATATACCCATTAAATTCCGTTCAGTTTTATACAACAAAAGCAGGATAATCGCCTTAAAAAGCCATTTTTAAAAGTCATTTAGCAATATATGTCACAAATGTCATGCAGGATGGAAAAAAAAAAAAAAAGTTATCAACACTTTTATTAATGGATTCCATCATGTTTTTCCCTGTTGTTTCTACAATAAATTTCAATATCTTCAAAATTAAATAATAATAGCTTTATAAAATAAAAAATTCAATAGCTTCCATATTCAAATTGAAATTAAATGACATGAAAAAGGATTAAACAATGAATTTTAGTGATGCAATCTAAAAATAAACTAAAAGCAATAGATCATATACTACATCATTACCGAAAGTTTTGATTTAGTTATCTTAATTTTCTGTACCTTGGCAGTTAGTACTGAGACAAGAAATAATTTTCACAATGTTATTTTTTAATAACAAACAAGATAACTATACATGCATTTCTCGAGGTTACAAATAAGAACAAGTTAAAGTAAACTATAATATTTGAGAGTATTTTCTGATTATCGGCACTTCCACTGAAAAGCTGTGAACTTCTTAATTACTAATTCTTTGCCAAGCTAATGCAATAATAATTTTTAAAATGATGGTGTACTGAGAATTCCATACAAGAGTAATTAATCAATAAAATAAAAATGGAAAGAAACATTGGTAGTAAAATATTTATCTTTTTTGAGAAATGTTTCTTTTTTTGTTGTTCTTTGTATGTTCACAGTAATCTATTTCAGTTGCCACATAAATACTTTTTGACAATATCATGGGTTGCTATATAATAATTTTGGTCACATAAAACTTTGCCTCATGAATGCATTTTTGTGACTTTTTGGTAGTGTGCAAGATAATCGCAGAATATCCACTTCAGATTAATAACAGTAAAATTATAATACAATACATACTTAAAAAATTTAAAGCTGTAGCTTTAAAAATTTTCTAATATATAATTGATAGAAAACATATAAATTACATTGAAAATAATATTTAGACGATACGTTACTTACTGCAATTTCTCTACACCATCAACTAGCATGTGTAACTGATTCAGAGTCAAAATTGAAGCAGTTAGGTGTCGTTTGGCATGATCCAACTGCTTAATGTCTCTAGTTATTTCTTTAACCTTAAAAATAAAAAGACAAAAAACATAAAACCTAATATGTTGCAAAAAAATAAATTAAAAATTCAATAGTCTTAATAAATGAAACTGTTTTTGCTTTACATCCTTAACCAAAGTTCCTTAACCCAGTGTACACCAAAGTTCCCAGTAGAAATAATGCACAAAGATATCCTTATCCTTACTAATATCATAAATGCGAGTGAGTTATGCTTTCACACCTTAATTACTTAACCGATCATTGCGAAATTTTCAAGAAATATTTTTGATACATTAGTCTATAAAATGTCTTCGTACGACTTTAATTAGCCGAGATATTAATTAAAAAATACTTTTCTCCAACATTTTTCACTTACTTTGTTGGGTTTCTCCCTATTAAAGGGATTTGGCTACACGCCAATTTACTTTTTCCCAAATACCTATGGAACGGCAGTTAGTTGAATTTCGAGACACATATCCCGATTACAAAAATTCGTCGGAATCCATCAATACCATTCTCATCTTTGTATGATTTTAATCAGTTAAGATATTAATTAAAAACTCTGAAAACGCTAATTTGAATGAAACTCAATAGCGACATTTCATAGGTCTTCATGTGTGGGTCCAATAACTTGGTGAGAAAAATTATAACTTTTCATGTAATTATCCAAATTTCTTGAAATTTAGAAACTTGTGTCTCACTTTGAATGATAAGAACAATGGTGGTGGAACTGTTTTTGTCGCTTAATTATTTCCAGTTTAATCACAGATAAAACAATACTCCGCTTGCTATTGTTAACTCTTTGTTGACAGGCTGCGATTCAAATTGACGGACCGTGTGTGTGTTTGTGGGGGGTAGCTGTTATCCGATCAACCTTTGGGTTGGCGAAAAGGTCAAAACTCACGTGAAAAATCATTAAAAAATTTATAACTTGACTTCTAATTAACTTACCGACTTGAAACTATTATCTACACTTCGACTTTTGAGATATATTTAATGTTTTGTTTCATATTTTTTAAAGATCTATTTATTTATGTTATATATTTCTGTTACTGTTGTTTGAAAAATTGCTTTTACATTTCACATTTTTTGCATTTTACTGTGCGGAATAACAACTATTGTTTTATTATTTTAAGGAGCTTGAATGTTCTTTATTTTTAAAAATAACCCTTTGGTCAGCTGTAAATACAAAATATCCGTGACATATAGGTACTGAAGAAGGGCAGTATTTACTGAAATTTTACGCGGAGTTGAAACTTATTTTAAGGGCATAACAAAAGCGAAGCCGCAGGTAAAGCTAGTATATATATATGTATATATATATATATATATATATATATATGTAGTAGATTCAAACTCAGAAGCAATGAATGTACAACTGTTGATCCATAATGACTAGGAAATTGGAGGTGAAGGCAGATTAAATCATCTGTTTTATTTTCAGCAACATGTAGCAACTACACACAAGTCAGCATGTAGCACACAAGTCAGCATATATATATCATTATTATAAAGTTATTCATATATTATTTACCTACAACATGTAGCAACTACACACAAGTCAGCACATTAAATGTGTCTGTTCCAAAAGACTTACATTTTTGATAACTTTGTAGCAAGAAAGCAGCAGCAGACAGACAGCATTGTAGCTAGGCCAAAGCATGGAAAGCAAGTGCGTATGTTCAGGATAAAATTTAAAAAGTTAAAAATTAATTAGTAAGACTAATGTTTAAATGCTACATAGTAAAACTAATGTTTAAATGCTATAGTAAAACTAATGTTTAAATGCTACATAGTAAAACTAATGTTTAAATGCTACATAGTAAAATTAATGTTTAAATGCTACATAACAGTAAAACTTAGGATTACTGAATAATTACATCAATAAGCTTAAAGTTTGACTTTAAATATTTTAAAATTACAATCAAGATAAACTAAATGAATACATTTTCTACTTCTAAAACCAGAAATTTAATTAAATTACACTTCCATAGTATGACCCCCTACTTTTCCAGACAGTCATTATAGTTCATTAAAAGTCAGCACATTAAATGTGTCTGTTCCAAAAGACTTACATTTTTGATAACTTTGTAGCAAGAAAGCAGCAGCAGACAGACAGCATTCTAGCTAGGCCAAAGCATGGAAAGCAAGTGCATAATGTTCAGGATAAAATTTAAAAAGTTAAAAATTAATTAGTAAGACTAATGTTTAAATGCTACATAGTAAAACTAATGTTTAAATGCTACATAATAAAACTAATGTTTAAATGCTACATAGTAAAACTAATGTTTAAATGCTACATAGTAAAACTTAGGATTACTGAATAATTACATCAATAAGCTTAAAGTTTGACTTTAAATATTTTAAAATTACAATCAAGATAAACTAAATGAATACATTTTCTACTTCTAAAACCAGAAATTTAATTAAATTACACTTCCATAGTATGACCCCCTACTTTTCCAGACAGTCATTATAGTTCATTAAAAGTCAGCACATTAAATGTGTCTGTTCCAAAAGACTTACATTTTTGATAACTTTGTAGCAAGAAAGCAGCAGCAGACAGACAGCATTCTAGCTAGGCCAAAGCATGGAAAGCAAGTGCATAATGTTCAGGATAAAATTTAAAAAGTTAAAAATTAATTAGTAAGACTAATGTTTAAATGCTACATAGTAAAACTAATGTTTAAATGCTACATAATAAAACTAATGTTTAAATGCTACATAGTAAAACTAATGTTTAAATGCTACATAGTAAAACTTAGGATTACTGAATAATTACATCAATAAGCTTAAAGTTTGACTTTAAATATTTTAAAATTACTATCAAGATAAACTAAATGAATACATTTTCTACTCCTAAAACCAGAAATTTAATTAAATTACACTTCCATAGTATGACCCCCTACTTTTCCAGACAGTCATTATAGTTCATATACACACTACATGATTTAGAAAAACAACTGTCTTTAATTACTCTGATACTTTCTTTCTCTTGTAAGCACATCTGAATGCTGAGGAAAGCTTTGCTAAAACGTTATAGCAATACAACCTAGTTCTCATGTAGAAAACAAAAAACAAGCAGTGAATAAATATAAAATTTTAAAATAAATTTGGCATAATTGCAATCAAAATTTATGACTTACTAAAACAAATGCATTGAGATGATACACCGGCCAGTATTTTTGCTTTCTACATTAGTAGGATTAATTGCAATGATAACCAATGCACAAGGAATCCACACTCAATGTGCATCAAGAGAGTTAAAAAAATTTACCATATTTTGCTGGATGACTGGCATGTATCGTCCAGACTAATGAAAGAATTTAGAATACTTAAAATTATAGTTGCTATCACTTTAGGAGAAAATTTGGACAAATGAAAAGTGTTTTACTGTTCATTTCACATTCACTAATAACTAGAAAAACTAAAGATTTGAACATTACTTAGACTTGATTAGGTTACAGACAGAAATTTCAGTGAACATGAACAAAGTATCAGATCTGAGTTTGGAAGAGGCAAGGGTTCCCCAAACCCATGAAAGTTTACTCTCTTTAAGCTAATCATGTTCTTCAACTACGTAGGTGTCAGTCACACAAACTTTTCCCCAATGGTTAGATGATCACATGAGAGTTCTACCTTACTTTTGAAGTAACTGAAGTTTCAGTTTTGAAGTTTAGAACTTAGTTTTGAAGGGCAAAAATCCAATGTGAATGGCCACAATACCAACAACAAAGCACACAGCCCCCTTTAATTGACAATGCTCCAATTCACCAGTCTGTGATCAACTATCAATTTTTGTCCACCAAGAGGATTATTCTGACTGATCATTTTTCTATTTTCTTGATCTCTCTCCTTCTAACTATCTTCTCTTCCTAAACAAGAATTTCAGTTGAAAGAGACATATTTTGATGTTTCCGTAGGCATTCAAAGTGTTTGGACTGAGTCATTATCATATCAAAAACTTCCAGCAATTTTTTTAAAAGCTATATAGTACTGCATTCAATCTACTGAATCCCGAGAAATGTATTTTGAATATAGTCAAAGTGTACTACATACACAGTTGCTATTTTCTCATCTTGGTTTAGAAAATTATGGAGCACACAGAGTTTTACAAGACTGAGCTACCTAATAGCAATATAAAAAATGCATCATCAGTTTTTATGTATAATATCAGTAAATTTAGTTTTAAAGATTAGTTTTAAAAAATTGGCTTATTTATATATAATTAAAAAATTATTTTTTAAATTAAAAAAATTTCTATTAAAAAAGAGGTTCATACATTAACTCTACTCAAATATTATACAATCAATGCAGTTGTTAAATTAACCATATAATGCAGTCTTGTGTATGTTCAAAATCTTCAAAATTACACATTTATATATCATTATTATAAAGTTATTCATATATTATATACCTTTATGAAAAACAAAAACATTATATGACAGCACTAAAGGAATATCCTGAAACATTTGTTTCTGTACATACAACAATGTAATTCATATGTTTAATTTTTTTTAGTTACAATTATTTATATAATATAAAAGAGCATATTTTCACAAATTTTAATATAGCTAAATATATTATTGCAATGATAATACATTTAAAAATTAATTTAAAAAAATTAAAATATTTGTAACGTACATTTAATGGTTAATAATCATCAGACAGTTTCTTAGTTATTTACTATTTATTACATACAACAATTTCAAAGAGCCATGCAACATTTGTGATGACAATGACTACATTTTTAAAACTTTAAGATGAACAATATAATACCATATGTTCTGACTTTTCTGCTTTATCTTTTATATCTTTTATACGGGCAAACAGCTGTTTGATAGCTTTCTGAGCTTCCTCTAAAGCTTGCCGTCCATCCTGACCAACACTTGTCTGACCACGAACTACAGTACGTATTTCATCGTCTAACTGTCTAAAATTTGAAAAGTTTTACATCTAGTTATTGCTATGAGAATAACTATTAAATACTTAAATAAAACAGAAAAGATAAGAAAACTTGATGAATATATGAAAACTAATATCCAATATAAAATACAGCACTACTACTGAAACAGATTATCCATGCTAATAATTACCTAATTTTCATTTTCATTCTACCAGTAACCTCATCAATATTGGACAGAGATTGTTCAGTTGGGAATAATTTATTAATGTACTCAACAGCATTGAAATCGGGATGATCCAAAGGATCAGTACTTGGAAGAACCTTAAAATTAAAATGCATGTAAACATAAAAAAAGACAATTCATTTTCTTAAATACTTCAAAATTAAGAAATAATGGTAATCTTCTTATCCTGTAACTACACTTATCAGATAAGAAGCTTGAATGATTCAGTATTCCAAATTTCTGTAAAATACATAAACTCTTTAAATTACAAAAGAAAAAAAAAGAAAAAAAAAAAAAAAAAAAGAAAGAAAGAAAGAAATAAAAGGAAAACTCTTAACTGTGTGCACAGAAAATATCAGTTACATAACTGTTCATACTCAACATGTACATTAATGTATTTGTGGAACTTTTCAATTCTTTCTTCATTTCTTTAAAGCTTTCAAGCTATTCAAAGTCATGTCATTTTCTTATTAAAACTCATGTCATTTTCTTAACCTCATTACTGGAGTTAAACTAAGATATAATTACAAAGAACATAGAACATCTAGTGGATTAAAAATGTGATATGGTATTGGTGTGGTATTCATAATTATAAAGAGGATGTGAAATACGTTTAAATTGTAACTGCCTTTATAGTCAGCTACGAAATGTGCTATGTTGTATTAGCTTCAATGTACTATAATTACTCAACAAATTCAAAACTGCTTTTACCTTTTTATTTATTTATCTGTATATAATAATCTTGAGTTAAAAACTTTTAAAGTATTAAAACATAGCTGCACATTTTACACAATACACATAATTCACATAATACACATAAATATTCATGACACAATACACATAATTTAAATGAACAATTGCTGGTAAAAGTATATTTACGGGTATCCCTTGGCGAAAATTGGCTTTGTCTTGTTATTTTGGCTCCAAAATAATAAGACAAAGAATTGCACAAACTTGGCATCCATGTATACATCCTATTTTCACTTAAAAAAGAATCACAGAATTGCACAAACTAGGCATTACGCACTCCCTTGACTTTGTCCATGTAAATATCGAACTATATTCACTTAAAAAGTCAAAGGAGCAGCCAACAAAAAAATAAATAATCTCAATAAACTACATTTTAAATCAAACAATGATTTAAATCATTTAAATCAAAATTTAATTTTAAACATTTAAATAAAAATTTTCTACTTTAATAACTAAAATCTAGAAAGATTCAGTTTCATTTATCAGCTGCCCAGATGGTATGGAGGTTAAGGGAGCCAGCCGACTGTTATACCGAAAGGCCCAGGTTGATAAAAATATGTTTACGGGTACCTCTTGGCGAAAATTGGTGATTTTTGGCAGTGCATGGATACCGAGTTTATGCAATTCTTTGACTTGTTATTTTGGCTTTGTGTAGCGGCAATTTTTAACCCCAAAATCACCACTACACAAAACCAAAATAATAAGACAAAGAATTGCACAAACTTGGTATCCATGTACATTTTCACTTAAAAAGCATCAGAGAATTGCCCAAACTTGGCATTGTGCACTCCTTTGACTGTATCCATGTACACATCGACCTATTTTCACTTAAAAAACATCAGAGAATTGCACAAACTAGACATTGCCCACTCTCTTGACTTTGTACACATCAAACTATATTCTTTTAAAAAGTCAAAGGAGCAGACAACAAAAAAATACATAATCTCAATAAACTACATTTTAAATCAAACAATGAAATAACATAAAAAAGAACTTCATATCTTTGCACTACACAAAGAAAATGTCCATTTACCTTATTTACAAATTAACATGTCTTCAGTCAAACAAAATTCCTTAACAGCATCCAAAAACTTCCCAAAATTATCTGAACTAGAGTGTGTATACTGGCGTCGCAGCATAAATTCACAAAAATATAATCTGTAGTGCAGGTATCGTTCGACGTTCGACCATACGCATTTCCTTCATACAAACAGGACATTTAATAATGGCTACTAAGTAAACCTTCATTTACACACCAGTCAAGTAATGCTCTTTTCCCCTTTCTTTTCAAATCGTACAGAAACTTCAAATTAATCTTACCACATTCAGGGATAATACAAGGGTCACCACTCTATCTACTTTATTGTTAAGAATAAAGGGTTAAAAATATATCAATAACATAATCGGTATTTTTTTATTACCTGCACCCTTCACCAACATGTCATAAAAAAGCATTCATGAGGCAAAACTGTATGTCACCAAAATAGTAATGTGGCAAACCATGTATGCATGTAGCTTATGTCTATTTTGGGTGGTGTGCAATGCCAAAGTTGTACACATGTCCAGTTTCTGTAATCCACTGAAATTTTTTTTTAAATGACAGAAACTCCTGCATAAACAACAATGGGGGGGGGAAGACACAAAAATTTCTAGGAAAAGTGAGCGTTTTATTACTGATATTTCTTTCTTTCTTTTTTTTTTTCCCCCTACCTTAATTTATTGACTATTCCTTTATGCAATTCTAAGTTTACTGCCATTTTGAAAATGGCTACTGCCTTTCAAGCATAAACTTGGTAAAAAATTAGTCATCAATGAGTTTGGGAATGCTGTCCAGATAAGTTTACAACTGTTATAATGGCATGTGTGGGTAATGAGAAAGACTTTTCTGAAGGCAGTTCAAAAAAGAAAATAGAAAAAATCTCCATCAAAGCTCACATACATACATAAAATACATTCTATTCACTTTCCTAAAGATTTGACAACCATTCCTAAAATGTTATGATCAATTTCTCTTTTTTTAATAACACTTGAAAAGTAAAAAAAAATATTACTGAACTACATATATTTACTGTACCTGTTCAATAGCATTTTGAACTTCAGGTGGGAATTCAATATGGCTATTTAAATTTTCATCTTCGATTATATCATCATCAAACTCCATTTTCATCTTCCTATTACCTTTCCAATGGCCACATGGAAATAAAAAAAACACTAATTATTAGTAAACTGACAGTGATTTTAATCAGATAATTAAAGTGATTAATCTTCTATAATTGGGATGAGTACTAAACTTGGCAAGAGCTTTTAATTTGTTGCAATTTTGATTTGGTTGTGGTTATTTTCCTGTGGCAAACCTAGAACTTTATTTCGGTGCTTGTAATGAGTGTGAGCAGAAGATTTTTTTAAAAATTTAATTTTGAAATATTTTGTTTGTTTTTAAAAGTTTTGCTGAATATTTGCAGGAGGTTAAGCTGTTGTTGGTGGGAGAATGTTGGATTTCAGATGACGTGAAGTTTATAATTTATGAATATTTTCATTTAATTTTATTTAGTTAATGTTTTCCGCATCAGTTAATTATTCTTCTTTAGTTTTGTTTCTTTCATGTGGCAATCGAAAGATGTGGAATGTTTAATGTTTTGAATGAAAGTTGTTTAGTGTGTTGAATTCTACAACAATAGTAACTTGTATATTATTTAAGTGAGTTTATGATGCATCCGTTGTTAGTGAATTTGAATATATTTACTTGGTTGACAATTTTAAAGTCTGAAGAAAGCGTTATACAATTTATTATTTTATTATTCATTATGCTGTTTTATCATGAATTACATAAATAGGACTATGTTTTTATTTGCAAAGATGATGGACTTCGTTTTATCCATCTAGTATTTTATCATTTCATTTTACTATTCTGTTTACACAAAATAACGGCATTTCACTACTACAAAACTTAAAAGTTACTACAGTCAAAAGTCTTCAGTTCGGACGTCCATAATCCAGACCTCAAAGCTACAAACTTCCTGCGCATGCGTAAATGCATAATGTGTCTACGCATGTGCATAATATGTTTAATGTATAACGGACGGTATAAGCTGTACTAAAATTATCTAATTATCTATTTCAGTTAATATTGCAGATTGCGTTGTTCCTTAATCTTCTAACTGGACCCGGCTTATTATTTTTTGCAGACTGTTAGAGCAATTTTATAAAAGTAAGCTTGAACTTTTGATTATGTCAAAAAGAATTTCCGATTCTGTTGCTGCCAAAGGATCTACAAAGCAAAAGCATGTTACGATGTCCATCAAACAAAAGGTGGAATTGCTGCAAAAAATGGGTAAAAGCATATCCTTTGTTTCTCTAACCATTCCGAAATCTGTTTATCAATTTCATGCTACTGTGCCGGGGGGGGGGGGGGGCGGTGCGGTGTGCAATGAACTGGAAGTTGATCTGTCAGCACTATCCTTACCTTCAGGGCAGATGTTTTTATTTTATTCGGCTTATAATTCCTTACTAAATGTAGTATTTCATCTCGATGTATTCCATCTTTGATATGATTTAAATAAAATTCCTCGTCATTATAAATATCACGAGTACACATCAAATAGTTTCCTGGTTGCAATTTTCTAATTTCGACTATGCGTCATGTATGCTTTACGCATGCGCGCATTGAAAGAAATGTTTAATAAAGTAAACAAATAAATATTAAGCTTTTTTTTTTTTGTAAATTTTGATACCCTTTAGATCATAATTGCTCTTTATTTCATAATTTTAATTTTATAATTTCTGCATGCCATCTTACCAGATTTAAACTGATGATCTATAATCCAGAATCGCCGAAGTCCCAACGAGTCCAGATTAAAGACTTTTGACTGTATTCTGTTAATGTTTAAAAATCCCATTTTAGTGCTTTCATTGCTGAAAATAAGAGAATCGTCCAATTTTGAAGATCGAAATAGTTTGGCACCGCTCATGGAAGATTAGCCATTAAATTTATTGATTTAAAAAAAGTATATACAATAATGATGATAAAAATGTTTTAATTACCTAATTTTACATTGCTTACAAGCTCATAAAACAACTACATTCCCCCAAAGAAATACAGGCATTTATTTATTCAGTATATTACTATGGTTTACATCTAGCCATCCTTCTTCAATATGTTATAACTTCAGAAAAGGAATAAGTTGTATTAGTGATGAAAATCCACTGTTACATTAATGTACAAAGGAGTAAAAGAATAAGAATCACTGAAACAATATTGATACTGACATATTAATATAACCACTATTATGCAATCTGGCAATTTTGTTTAGATGAAAATCTAAAGTTACTTAATAAGCACAAGATGATTTTTACAACTTTAAAAAAAAAAAAAAAAATTCTAAACAATCAATATATACCATAAATAGGCAAACACAATAACACATCAAAAGAAAGCACAAAAATATAAGTTTTAATTACTAAATAATAATGATACAATATATTAAAAAGTAAAATATATCAATTTTTCTGAAAATTTTTGTGTTGCTCTCCCACGTATACAGTGCTCTGTTTCGCTTAAGAGAATCGGGCAGTACACAAACTTGCTGCGTACTAGCTAGCCACCAAATACATCTAATCATTGTTCCCTTTAGCAATTTTTCAGCAAATTACTGCATTTATGCAGAAATTTTAATGCGGTTTCTTCAATTGCTGGAAAACTTCATATGCACTTTTTTAAAAATTGGGTTTGATCGCCCCCCCCCAAAAAAAAATCAAGATTTATCTATAAAAAACATTAGAACTTGGAAAACAACAAAAAGAACACGTACAAAAAAAGGCAACAATGCTTGGCTGAAGCAATTTTATACACATGGTTTCCTAATACATGATTATGGGACAGTGTTTGGCACATTCTGAAAATTTAGTAACTCTCACTAAGGTGGTTGGGATAATACATAAGTACCACAATAATAACTCCCAAAACAACATTTGGTGTTGGAAAAACATTAACTAAATTTGATATAGCAATTCTTCTTCATAAGTCCATTTCAGCAACTGATTCTTCAGTGAAGACTAAATGTGTTTGACCTGGTCATGGCATGCCGGTTGTACTCACACGTCCATAATACCACTACACCTTTGGAGAACTGCACTTTTTTTAGTCCAATACACATTCTTAATTTGATTGCAAACCTGATTCCACTAAACTTTCAGCAGACGAAAACAGGATTAATGTGCACTAAGCCTGTTTAGAGGAAACTATGGCACGATATTACTTGTTACGTTGCTCCTCTTTCACTCAATGATACACTGTCACCAATATTTATCCTGATATATAAAACCATCTACTTCAAAAATCCAAAAGTTCTAAACCATGTGAGGTTAATCTTTGGATTATGGTAACTTGGCGATTTTTTGGCGACCAATCCTGCTACAGCAACCTGCTAGTTTTTGTTTGGATGCCATTTTGTTTTCACGAAGTAAAGGCCACTTTTTTTTTTTTTTAACTCAACATTTTTTTCCAACAATCTGCTAGCTGAATTACGCTTATGTTAGAACTTTTATGGAACAAAAATGCTTAATCATGACAAAGATTAGGTGCGAAATTGGGAGTGCAGAATTGCAAACTGCTTGCCGCATTTTTAAGAATTGCACGTACACGGTATCCAAGTACACGTCGACCTATTTTCACTTAAAAAAACATCCCAGAATTGCACAAAAATGGCATTGCACACACTCTTGACTTTATCCATGCACACTGCTAAAGTCCTCGCTAGTAACCTTTATCGCCTTACCAAAATGTCGCCAAACTACCTGTTACCATATTCCAAAGATTAGCCCCATGTGAAATAATGCTGCTAGACTTACATTCCCATTTTAACATAGTTACAGAACTATACCTCACACACCTAATACTATTTTTCCACATCTGTAAGTTGATAATCATAAATATGTTGATAGAGAATACTACTTATCAAAATTAGAGCATAATGGATTATTTTTATTTCCACACCCATGCTTCTTTTCAAACTTTCTCCCATGCTTGCTGCTTCTTGCAATCATGCTGTTCTCATTAAGAAGCTTTTATTTCAATTCTATTCAGCTTTGGATACAAAAATATTTCATAGCATTTAGACAGGAATGATTTTAATACAAGGAATAATTTTACAAAGACCAAACTAAATCACAAATTTTTAATTCAATGAAAATATAACACAGATAAAAAAATACCAATTCAAAAAATGTTAATATCCACTGATTATAAGATTTCTATTGATATTCTAAGATTTTTGTATGACTTCAATGGAGTCACTTTATGGAAACAAACTAATGGAATCAAAATGAATCTATTTTCAGCAATGATTTAGCTAAAACATGACACTGCACCCACAGTGACACAGCAGTGGCAATGCTGCCACTGCTGTGTCACTGTGGGCAGCACTGTGTCACTGTGCACTTTGTGGGCAGCATTTTTAATGTTAAACATATTATAGGGGTTAGCCATATAGATTTTTGGAGTTGAAAGGCTAATTGAGATTTATTGGTTTATAGAAAATTTCACAAAGGTAATCTGTCAAATGGGATGGATGCCTTCGTGGAGGAGTATAATTCTCTGTGAATGGCTTAATAATGAGAACTGTTGCATTTCATGTTAGGATAGGGTACTGGTTCATATTAATTTCATATATGCATGAATAAAATGTTGTATATCCTTCACTACACGTAAGGTAAACATATAAGGCAGCCAATTCGATGTTCAGGATTTAATCCATGGTCGAACTACTAGTATTCAGCCATCTTATCCACTCAGTCATTCAGGTGAAGGTTCATGAGACCTTGAACTGTGATGCAAAACTGAATAGAGGCGAAAACTGCTTTTACATCGGACAAAGCATTCAAAGAAATTAAAAAAGAGACATTCCGAAAAACTGAACTCGTGCATTTTCTTTTTCAAATCATTTTTTATGCATATAAGCATATTTATATACATATTTTTTTATTAAATCGATAACGGGATATTACCTAACTCAAAAGAAGCAAACAGCAAAATAGGAAATAAATCCTGAATATAATTCTGAATTAAATTTTAAATACAAATATCTAAGTTGATAATTCTTTTTGTCTTTTTCAAGAACACCACAGAATTAAATACACATATAGTATAGTGAGATCAATCTCAAACAAATAAAAAAAATAATTGAAAAATTAAATTTACATTTCAACGTATACTACAATTTATTGTAATGCATCAAATTCTAGAATTCAGAAAAGAAACTTTGAAATTAACAAGTTCCACCAACATTCTCGGCGAATCAGAAATTGTAAACAAACGAAAACGATAGCCAATGCTGCCATATAAACTTCCCGAATTAGCAGGCATTTGTCTCATTTTTATATTGGTCTTCTTTTTTAAAAATATAAATAGAATTTTGTCTGCACATTAAACCTTAAAAATTTAAGAATGTTATTATGTATTTTAAGGCAGCCTATGAATTTTAAATTTCAAAACATAAAAATTGGCCATAATGACCTAGCGAATTGAAATGAAACTAGTACGGCAGTGTATTGTTGTTATGAATATTTGTTTACTTTATTCCAAAACTAGAGACAGTAGTTTGGTTATCGTATAATCATATGTCGTACTGCTTATAGTATACTAATTTTTAGTAAATTTTAGAATGGGTTTCGTTTTTCCTAAATTTTGTTATGGAGCATTTTCTCGATTATCAGGTATCTAATGCCTTAATAATAATTTTACTGAATTTTACTAAATTCATGTCTTATCTGTCCTGGCTAATGTTTTTTATTTATAAGCAGAGGTGTAAATAATATTAACAACATTTCTGTTAATTAATTTATGGAAACTATGTAATACTACGCACTAATAATTTTATACTACGTAATAGCATATTAATGTGGAATAGAGCATTTAAATTCATTTTTAAAATCTGAACTCTCTTCATTTGCTATAAAAATGTAGACAGCAATTTTCTTTTATTTCTTGATGTATTATTTTCTGTTTGGAACGCTTCATAATTCTATTTAAATATAGCAACATATAGAAATAGGGCATTTAAAAAATCGTTAAAATCTTTTTAATATAATGTTCAGTTTTAAAATAATATCAGTAGCAGTTGTGTAAAATATTATGCCTATTACCTTTTCAATAATAGTAAAAATGTGTTTAAATCAAGATTTTTTAGCCCAACAGTGACTGCGAAACACTAGCACTAAGCTATGGGAATTGAATAACGGCTGCACGGGCGTTCAAAATTTCTTTTACATAAATAAAAACTATCAGAAAGAGCTCCCTACTTATGTATCTAGTTCTGATTACTTTGCTATCATTAATTAATCAAGTAACTCAAAAATTGCCAGAGATTGTAAAGAAATTTATTCTGTTAATCATTCATTATATTGCCACATCACCTAAAAGTATCTATATATTGTTTACTTCCTTATTCTGTTTCACACTACACAATCTTCAGATAAAAAAATACATTATTTATAATGTTATAACACACATTGAATAATCAGTGTATTACATATTTAATCCCTAATTTTAGAAAGTGATTAAAAGTACTTATTTTATGTTCAAGGAGATTTTTTTTTTTTTTTTTTTTTTGTTTAGCTATTCAGATTTACCCTTTCCTTTGTCTGATCCTTTTATTTGAGGTCTGCTTTTGTAATGCTCATCCTACCGGTCTTTCCCACAAGGATTTTCTCCAGCTTAATTATTTTGTTCTGTACATTCATTAGAAAAATGTGTTTCTAATTTTTTCTTAAAATAACAGGTACTCTTCTGTTAGTGGGACTGGATCTAGAAATGTATGTATATATGGAAATGTGTATGGATGCTTGTGTTCATGCATACATGCATATACAAGGTGAGACCGAAAAGAAAGGTGACTGTCATAATAATAACTGTATTATATATTTACGTATAAATACTTCACTGTCTATCAAAGTAGTTCCCACAGTCTACAGTACTAGTACACTTTTGACAACGTTCATATACAAGTTCTGGAAACTTTTGGAAAAGTCCTCCTTTGAGACTGTGTTAAGTTCCCTGGTAACAACAGCTTGAATGTCCGAGATGCTTGAAAATCGGTGTCTCTTTTGTGCCAATTTCAGTCATGGAAAGAGGGAAAAGTCTGCTAGCACAAGATCAGGGGAATAAGGTGGGTGAAATAACTCTGTAACCTTTTGCTGTGCGAGGAACCGTCTAACACACATTGCACTATTAGTGTGTGCATTATCATGCAGCAGAAACCACTTGCCTGATGCAGCAAGATGGGGCTGAACACGATGAATGCGAGCCAGGAGGTGCTTCAGAACATGGCAATAAAATTCACCATTAACTGTTTGACCTTCAAGTATGTATTCCTTATGGATAATTCCCTGTGTGTCGAAAAAGGCAATCAATATTGTCTTAACCTTTGATTTTTCGAAATGAAACTTTCTCGATTTCGGCGATGAGGGACTGCGCCACTCCATGCTTTGGCATTTTGTTTGTGGATCATACACGGAACATCATATTTGATCTCCTACGACGATTGACTGTAAAAACGTGTCATGTTTATCTGCTGCATTGATGAAGTCCCCAAAGGTAATCCAATCGCTGATGTTTTTGTTCATCACTTAAGTAATGAGAGACAAATGCCGCACAAAGTTTTTGTTTACACAAATCCTGCATCAGTATCGTTCGGACAATCTCATGAGGAAGATTCGATTCATTCGCCATTATTCGGATGGACAAATGTTGATCTTGCAGCAATAACTTCCTAATTCTTTCAACATTTGCCATTGTTACTGCAATGCTCATCTTCCACACTTTCACAACCTTCACAGAAAAGTTTGAAATACAGTCAAAAGTCTTTAATCTGGACTCGTTGGGACTTCGGCGATTCCGGATTATAGATATCAGTTTAAATCTGGTAAGATGGCATGCAGAAATTATAAAATTAAAAATATGAAACCGTAATTTATGAAATAAAGAGCAATTATGATCTAAAGGGTATCAAAATTTAGAAAAGAATTTTTTAATTTTTATTTGTTTACTTTATTAAACATTTCTTTCAACGCGCACATGCCTAAAGCATACGTTACGCATTGTCGAAATTAGAAAATTGCAACCAGACAACTATTTGATGTGTATCCATGATATTTATAATGAGAGGAATTTGATTTATATCATATCAAAGACGGAGTACATCGAGATGAAATACTACATTTAGTAAGGAATTATAAGCCGAATAAAATAAAAACATCTGCCTTGAAGATAAGGATAGTGCTGACAGATGAACTTCCGGTTCATTGCGCCGCCGCGACGTTTCCCCCCCCCCCACGAGAGCAGCATGAAATTGATAACAGATTCGGAATGGTTAGAGAAACAAAGGATATGCCTTTATCCATTTTTTGCAGCAATTACACTTTTTGTTTGATGGACATCGAAACATGCTTTCGCTTTGTAGATCCTTTGGCAGCTCCAGAATCGGAAATTCTTTTTGACATAATCGAAAGTTCAAGCTTAGTTTTATAAAATCGCTTTAACAGTCTGCAAAAAATAATAAGCCGGATCCAATTAGAAGATTAAGGAACAACGTTATCTGCGACATTAACTGAAATAGATAATTTTAGCTTAGCTTATACCGTCCATTATACATTAAACGTGCATGCGTAAACATATTATGCGCATGCGTAAACGTATATGCGCATAATACCTTTGCGCAATTGCGTTTACGCATGCGCCGAAAGTTTGCAGTTTTGAGGTCTGGATTATAGATCATTCCGGATTATGGACGTCCGGATTAAAGACTTTTGACTGTACTCTCTTGCAAGATAAAGTTTCGTACACACTTCGAAGCATTTCCAAGGTTTCTGTAGAAGTTTTACCCATTTTAAAAATGAATTTCAGATTTGTTTTCCGCTCCATTACGCAATGCACTAACACCTTTCACGTTTAAGCGAATGCATGAACAAACATGAAATAAGAAATTTTGCAAATGACCCTGAACTTCAACATTGCATACCAAAGATCTTAATGCGCATGTGTTAGGTTGTTGGGCTGTTTTTATTTTTGAAAGGAGGGGTGAGTCACCTTACTTTTCAGTCTAGCCTTGTATGTAAGTGTGTGTATACATACAATCACTTGTGCATACATACATGCGTACATTTCTTTATCTGGTTCTGATAACAGAAGAGTGTCCAATAACATTGGTGCGCATATAAGTTACAAAGCAATACATGTTTATATGAAATATTTTTAATTCTAGGTGTTCTATTCTAGGTGTTTCATTCTGGTTTCAAAAGCTAATAAAATTAATGCTATATTGCTTGGGCAAATTTTGGCATATTTAGTTACCTAATTAGTTACTTATTGATGATAGTACAGTACAAAGTCCATAATCTGGACTCGTTGGGACTTTGGCGATTTCGGATTAGGTGTTTTTCCAGATTATAGATCACCAATTTAAAGCTGCTAAGATAGCATGCAGAAATTATACAATTAAAAATATGAAACGGTAATTTATGAATTAAAGAGCAATATTGATTTAAAGGATATCAAAATTTATGAAAAAAAAAAAAAAAAGCTTAATATTTATTTGTTTACTTTATTAAACATTTCTTTCAATGTAAGTTGTTCAAGTTGCTTCTTTTTTTGTGCTAATACTTTCTCTTTAATTCTATAAACATACATAATTTCTTGTTTAGTTACAAAGTTACACTGTTCGGTTAATCTTTGGATTATGGTAACTTGGCGATTTTTTGGCAAAAATTTGGCAACCAATCCTGCTACAGCAACCTGCTAGTTTTGTTTTGGATGCCATTTTGTTTTCACGAAGTAAAGGCATTTTTTTTTTTTTCTCTCAACATTTTTTCCAACAATCTCCTAGCTGAATTACGCTTATACTAGAACTTTTATGGAACAAAAATGCTTAATAATGATGAAGATTAGATGCGAAATTGGAAGAAAGTGCAGAATCGCAAACTGCTTGCCACGTTTTTAAGAAGTGCACATACACGGTATCATCCATGTACATGTTGACCTATTTTCACTTTAAAAAACATCCCAGAATCACACACTCTTGACTTTATCCATGTACACTACTTATGAAGTCCTAGCTAGTAACTTTTATCGCCTTACCAAAATGTCGCCAAACTACCTGTTACCATATTCCAAAGATTAGCCCACTGTTCAAGTCCTGTAATTGCTGTGTTGAGAATAACAACTAACTTGTCAATCAAAATTTTTTCCTTTTCAATAACCTCTCTGTAACTTTCTTCACTATCGGAAGTGGCATTTTCTGGATCTGGAACCATACTTCAGATTTCACCGTCCGTTAATTGATTGATGATTAATGATCGGGGCATTGTCGTTGCAATTAAAAACTTCTGTTACATCATTATCGCTTCTTCACATTTCTTTACAAAATCCAATAACTCAAAATTTTCATTTTTAGTTTGCGATGTCCGAAAACCTTCAAATTCACGGCATCATCTTCATCGTCCTCACCATGAAATATTGTAGCTGGCCATAAATTATGCCAAGCATTTCTTAACGTATCTGGAGACATATCCTCCCACAATCTTGCAATGCTCCACACAGCAGATTTTATGCTAAAAAATTTCAAAAAATCTTGAATAGTCTTGCCATTGTTCAAAAAATTTAAAATAGATTTAAAAATTAAAATGCTACTTTATATTTGCATTTCAGCACGTGCACTGTTCCCATATCAATAGGCTGAATGATAGACGTACAATTTGGAGGGAAGAATAATATGCATACATTATCTTTCACTAAAACTTTAAGTGAAGTAGGCGCCAAACAGTTGTCAACAATCAGGACTATTTCCGAGTCATTAGATAAACCAATTGAAATCAAATGTCGCCGAGCCTCGGGTATAAAATAATTTTCAAACCAATCATTCATCAGCACTCATGTCATCCGTGCCCTTTTATTTGAGCGATATATAACGGGGAAAATTGTTACTCCTTAAAATGTTCGAGGTCGTGCATGTTTTTGGATTACGAAAAGTTTGCACTTGTGCATTCCTGCAGCATTTGCATATGCTAAAACTGTTAGTCTCACTTTGGAATCTTTGACACCAGTTGGAGCCTTTTCTGGTGAATCTTCGGATTATGGTAACTTGGAGATTTTTTGGTGAAAATTTGGCGACCAACCCTGCTACAGCAAACTGCTACTTTTTTTTTTTTGAACGGCATTTTGTTTTTACAAAATAAAGGCATTTTTTTTTTTTAACTCAACATTTTGTCCAACAATCTGCTAGCTGAATTACGCTTATGCTAGAACTTTAATGGAACAAAAGTGCTTAATCATGACGAAGATTAGATGCGAAATTGGGAGAAAGTGCAGAATCGCCCACTGCTTGCCACTTTTTTAAGAATTGCACATACACGTTATCCATGTACACGTCGACCTATTGTCACTTAAAAAAAATCCTAGAATTGCGCACACTCTTGACTTTATCCATGTACACATGGACCTATTTTCACTTAAAAAATCAAAGAAAATTGACAAAAATCCAATTCTTCTTACTCTTGTAAAAAGCACCAAACAAATAAGTGGGCGATTCCGCACTTTAGCAGCGAAATTGTTTTTAAGTGCTTATTAGCTAAAATCTCGATTAGAATTTTCTGGAAAATGTCACATTACATGTATCATGATCTCTCAATTCTCTGAGACAAAATAATCTGTGATTCTAACTGTGTACTTCTCAGATTATTGCTAAAGTCCTACTAGTAACCTTTATCGCCTTACCAAAATATCGCCAAACTACCTGTTACCATATTCTAAAGATTAGCCCCTTTTCTGTAGAGGTTGACAAGATATTTCGTGGTACATATTGCCAGAAAAGACCAGTTTCATCAGCATTGTAAATTTGTTCTGGAGTTAATTGTTCACTAGTAATGAGTTCAATAAATTCATCTGCAAATTGTGCACTGGCTTCAGTATCAGCTGAAGCTTTTTCACCTGAAATTTTTAATTGTCTTATACCATGGTGATTTTTAAATTTGGTTAACCAACCTGTCGAACATGTGCACTAAGTGTTTAAGTTTATTTCTTCATGAAATATTTTGGCTTGAGCCATTAGCATTGGACCCATCAATAGCACGCGCTCGCTGCGATGCTGTCTGATCCATTCAATCATCACTTTAATCGTCACTTTTAGAATAGCGAACCCTTTTTCTGTTATTCATTGCAAGTGGGGTGTCGGAATCCCCAAAAATTCAAAAAGTTCCTTTTTTGTTCTGCTTATGTCATATACAGTTGACTTTCCAATGTCATACTCCTTGCATAATTTTGAGACAGATTTGCCTTTATCCATTTTTTGCAGCAATTCCACTTTTTATTTTGATTGTCATCGAAACATGCTATCGCTTTGAAGATCCTTCGGCAGCTTTTGTTTGTGGCTTACGCCGAAGAGAGAATTGGAAACTCTTTTTGACATAATCAAAAGTTCAAGCTTAATTTTTATAAAATTGCCCTAACAGTCTGCAACAAATAATAAGCCGAATCCAATTAGAAGATTAAGGAACAGCGCAATCTGCAACATTAACTGAAATGCCTTAGAATGAGTAAAGATAATTTTAGCCTAGCTTATACAATTTGTTATACATTAAATGCGCATGCGTAAAGCATAAAAAAAAGTTTGTGGCTTTGAGGTCCAGATTATAGATCATTCCGGATAATGGACATCCAGATTACGGACTTTGTACTGTATTTTGCATTGCTTTAAAGCTATGTATTTTAAATTCTATATGAAATTAAGCTAACATTAAAAATCTACTACTGATAATAATGTACTATATAGAATCAGAACAATTTTGTTAATTTGTTATTGTTGTCTTGTCCATATTACATGGAGCTTACGGCGAAGATAGGTTGGACCTTTGTTTTTCACCCCCAATTTTGAGGGAGAGCATCCCGAGGGTCTCCCACCAATCCACACAAGAGGACTTTCGGCTCGCCGCATATTTAGAGTGCTGCCATGCCACACCAACACTATACATTTACAAGCATCCATGTTTTACCCGGGATTCGAACCCGGGCCTTTTATGCCGTAGTAGGCTTTCCCAACCTCTATACCATCTGGACGACCAAGATACTTTTATTTTAACTAAGTGCAAAATTAGTACGGTGGGAAAATGGGCTAAGAGTATGGTATATCAAAGATGTTTTTTTCCCTTAGATCTCATTTAATGGCAAAATTTCTTTTTCTTGTAAAGTGCTTACAGTGTCTCTTTCATAAGAGAGATTTCATAATGTCATGCCTTTAAATTTACAAAGGTTCCCATTGTACTCATACTTGTTCATAAATTATAATAAATTTAATCTAATTGGAAGAGAAACATGGCAATTTAAAATTTAGCCCAAAAGCAATTTTAATTTGACAAAAATTCTGAATAAAATTCTATTGAATTTCAAAGGCAATTAGATACAGATTTTCTTTTCTTCAAAGGGGGGTTGAAAAAAATGCCCCTTCATTTTACATACCTTTTTGCTTTGATCTACTCGTTCCTTTCAGTATAAATAGGTCTCACTCCTCCTTTGTTTGCAAAAATTTTTTTTATGTAAAAAATTATGCCTGGCCGTCCTTGAAATTACTATTAAGAATTTCGATGTGTTAAATTAAGATTGCATTTTTGGCTAATTTTAAACTTAAATCTTTTGAAATAATTTTGTTTCCTTTACCATTAGGTCACTATGCCTTTGATGGTTATGAATAAACTCAGCTCATGTTCCAGTTATGCACTGCAGTAGGCACAAATTGTGTTGTTGGTAAGAGCCTTGAGCATCGTACAGGTGATAGTATGGAGAGCACCTCGGGGGATGGGTCTAAGAGTCTTCCACCCCTCTTTCCTTACCAGCAACCTCTCAAGAGAACTTTTGGCCTGCTGCATATTTTGAGTGCCCCTGTGCCACACACACTGTATGCATTTACAAACGGCCGTTCTTTCGCCGAGATTTGAACCTGAGCCTTTCGGTACAGCAATCATCATCACTAACCACTATCCCGGTTGGGTGGCGTGTTTTATTTGTTATATAAAGTAAAGCATAACTTGCATGTGCTTTAAATCTTCACTACAAGAAGCTAAAAGCAGTCTACCATACATGTAAGTGCTTTAACAAGATAAATAATGCTACCAGAAGGCATAGCTGTGTACTTTTAATCTGAGGTGACGACACTCATGAGGAGACTTCATATAAGGATTGGTAACTGACTAGTTTGCTATTTGTTTAAGTTGCGTATTACTGCGTATAAAGAACTAAAACAGATTTATTATGAATCTAAGAGAAGCTGTATTAACAATAACAACATTGAAGACATCAAAATAATTATTACAAATAGTAGTTATCTCATTATCTGAGGATCTTGCTAGCGGCAGGAGTCTCTCTATTCAAGATTTGAGCATTTTAATATATTGATGTGTCTTGAACAGTCTTCATACTGAATTAGTCATGCCCTCTTAATTTTTTGGTTGTATTTTATGTTTTGTTATTCATTATAGTTTAAACAATATTAGAAGACAAAATGATATATTATTCCATAATCTTCCATGAAATTGAGAGGCTTTGATGGTAGAAACAGTGCAAATTATTAAATCTATTGATACTGATCGAGAAGTTGTAATGTTAACTGGAGGTGTTACTGAATGAATTATTGCTTCTGCTGTGTCAGAGCATGTTGTCTTGCACTTTGTAACAGCTTGAAGACTGAAACTTATGGGAGACTGCTCACATGAATTTCTTATCTTTGTGTGGACTGCTGTATATTGCCCCTCCATTATCATCATGATGATATGTAAAGGTCAGAGAAATGCACGTCTGCCAGAATAAGTTTAATGAATATTTGGTTTGAGGCGATTTGCACATCTAGATTGTAAAGAATCAGGAAAGCAAGTATCCATGTCTGTAATAGCCATAAATGCTGGTTTCACATGGTCATTTGAGACAAACTATTTTTTTATGAATGGATAATTTAAAAACTTTTGCATGTTTGAGCACTTTAAAAGGACCATCGTAAGATGGTTGTAGTGGCTGTCATACTGCATCATGTTGCACAAACATATGCCAACATGTTTTGTAAAGTTTTGTGAATAAACAGTTTTTTTGTTGCATGTGATTTAGTTGGATTTGATTTAAGCAGCTGCGTACAGCTTCGAAGTTATTCATTATGTTCAACAGGATCAGTTTCAGAATTCAATGTGTCAAGAAAAATAACCTGAAAGTTTAATTGTAGTTCTGCATACAAGTTCAGGAGGAGTGTAATCATTGCTTTCTTTGAAAGCTGTTCTCAGACCAAGTTGCACTGTTGTTAAAATTTCTGTCAATTTTTGAGTTTGGTGACACATTAATGCAGTTCTAAAGAATGGGTAAAATTCCTCAATTAAGCCGTTGCTTTGAATATGATAAGTAGTTGTGTATATTTGTTGTATGCCTAAGAGTTTTGTTAAAGCTTCAATAAACAAGACTCGGATTTATGTCCTCTGTTGTAATAGTAGTTGGAACACCAAATCAAGATATCCAGTTCATGTTGAAAGCCTCTACTACTGTTGTAGCTTGTATACTGATGATGAGGATAGCTTCTATCCATCTAGTGAACCAACTGATAGCTGTTAGACAATGCATCTATCGATCTAAATGTGAAATTGGTCTGATGAGATCTGAAAATGAAATTGCATAGAAATTCCACTAAATGATTGTGAAAGTAATGAAGTGTGCTTGTGTATTTGAGCTTTTTGACATGGAAATACTCTATGTTGCCCAGTTCACAACATCTTTGTTGATGTTTGGCCACACATAATGGCTACGAACTAATTTTGATATCATTCAAATGGCTGAATGAGCTAAATTATGTATGCAATTGAAACACGCAATTTTTGGAATGCCTTGGGAATATTATAAGGTCTTGCTATGCCAGTAGATATATCTCAATATAATTCTATTTTTGAATTTAGAAGCTTAACTTTTTTTTATTTCTAAAGATAATTAGTAGTATTTGATATTTAACCCAATATCTGTTGTTTGTATAACTGAGCAATTTCTTCGTAATCAATATGACCAATAATTTTAATTTCATGAGTGCGAGAGAATGGGTCGGTAACATAATTATCTGTTCCTTTTATGTATTGGATATCAGTGGTGAATTTTGAAATAAAGTTAACAATTTTGACATAGGGAGCACTATTTCAGGTTTTTGTTTGAAAGCAAGTATTTGTGGTTTGTGATCGACAAACACTGTAATTTTTTTCCTTTTTTTTGTGTGTGTGTTTGTGTGTATCATTAAAAAATGAAAATTAAATTTCTATTATAGGACAACTGGTGTGTAAGAAAATTATAGGTGTAAGAGCTATATCAAATGCATTTAATTTACCTGATACTCACAAAATGCTGCAAAAAACATGTCGAGAGTTTGCTGAAAAAGAATTACAACCTATTGCTGCAAAAATCGACAAGGAGCACTTATTTCCAAAAGAACAGGTATTGCTGGCAAAGACCATAATTTTTAATTATTTATGCTTGTTTAGATTAAGGGAAAAAACTATATTTTTATTTTTGCTTAAGAATTTAATTTTAAGAAATATGTACTCATGCATGATATTAAACTAAGGAAAAGATGAGAAAATAAAATTATTTTTAAAAAAGTACTTTCTTGAACTTTGGTAAAAATTTCTATTTTGTGACCTGAACTCCAATATAAAATCCAGAAACAAATGTTTATCTCTTTGTAAATAAAAATAATACTAACTCATGTCATTTAATAAAACTATGCCTTTATCATCTAAATAAAATATAAATAATTGTAATTTATTTGTTGTTACAGAATTTTATGATTATCATTATGTATACATTATCTGACAGTTAGGACAGTATATTTACAAGCAACCTGAAAAAATGTCTTACCTTGAAATTTTAAAAGGCTTAAGTAAATTTAAAATGCTTAGTAAATTAGATATTATACATATGGAAGATACAAAACTTTATCGAACTTAAAACATGAATAAACTAGGTAATTGAAACGTTTCACTTCAAACAAAGTACTTTAGCTGAAAATGATTATCCATTAACTATATTTCAGACAACAAAATTTTGCATCTTGAAGTTTCATATGATATGATAAAAAATTTCAGAAGGGCTATTAATTTCGTTTTGGCATTTTGCATTGAAAACTTTAAATGTTGGTTCACTTTTCAAATTGTAGCCACCAAATATTATCATCCTGTGTTACATATAAAGAAATTTAATGAAGAATCTGCATAAATGTAAGTATGTTTATCGCATTGTGATATAACAATGGTACTTTGAGCCATCAAATTTTGAATAATTTAATCCTCTGCCAAATATGGGCATCTGGAAACCCTATTTGGATTTTGGAATTTGTTTCATTATTTATCAGACATTAAAGAATTTTTTATTAACAAACACAACGATTTCAAAGCAAGGAATGGCAACAATGTAGAGTGGAAAAATTTTTATCTCCAGCACGCAAGACTGTGTATCAAAATTTCTAAAGATATGCTCATTTTAAAATTATTTTGCGATATTGCTGTTGAATTGAATTTTATGGTTTAAGTGCAAAGAACATTTAATAGATAAAGGTAACACAGAAAAGGTTTTAAAAAATTCTCTTTGGGCATAATGTAAAATCTGAAAGATTTCAGATTTTTTTTAATTGTTATAATATCTAAGTTTTGTGTTGATACTTCATATAATTTTTTTAAATGTTCAGTAGTACGTCCTATAAGGAATACCTCTATTTTAGGAACAATTCTGTTGGTCCCAGTCACTTTGAATAAAGACTTTAATGTACACTGCGCAAAAAAAAAAGCGGGGGGCAGTTCTATATCTCGCATTCTACTGGGCCGATTGACAAAATTCAAATTGTTTTCATGTCAAAATTCAATTGTTTTCATGTCAATAAGTTGTATATTAGCTTTATATATAGCATTGTTCTAATATAGGTATTTTGACACAAAATCAGACTTTTTCTGAAATGGCATGCCAATTTTTTTTTCACATTTTGATTCTATGACTCAAATTATGCCTGGATATTAAATTTTGTAATTTGTGGTGAGAAATTTAAAAATTTATCTTGACTTATTTTTCTTAGTTTGGGCCAAGCTAATTATAAATTTCACTTGGTGAACTTCTTAATTTATAGCAACCTATTTTTCTCTCCTTTTTTTCATTGTACATGAGTGGGGAAAAAGTCATTGTTTATTACTTTCAAATAAATTTAACAAAGTGTGCAAACCACATTTGACGTAATTATTACTTATAACAAATATACCAGATTTCAAAACGCGCCAATATGTAAATTCACATATATCCTAGGAAATTTTGAATAAAAAACTCTTGATTAATGGAAACATTCTTGGTAAATGCTTTCACAGTAATTCATCTTGCGACGGTCCAAGAATTTTACCTCTAGCGTTGCAATACAAATGCCCCCATCTGTATCTCTTAATCATTACCTCCTATTCCGAAAACCAACAAAACAGAACCGAGGTCCTATTCCATTATTCCATGCACCATTATTCAGGCGTCATGCCTGCTTTGAGCACTCTAATGTTTTCAAAGTAAACTTGCCGGTCACCCAAGACAACCAGTGAAGATCATCAAAGGAAAGTGGCTGGCTGTTTAGAACAGGCAGTAACCACTGGTAGCCAGACCACCTGTCTGGAACTGAGATCCAACTACGAGCTTTTTAACCGCAACATTTTTAATTAATTTTTTGCAGGTATGCTTAGAAATACATCTGTTTTAAGATGATGGTAAAAATTTTATAGGTTATAGATCAAAATTTTTTTCAAAAAATTTATTAAAATTATTAAAAAATACAAATTTTAAAAATAAATAAAAAAAATGGGTGAATTTTATTTGGAATAAACCTAAATTTCAAAATGTGAAAGAAAGAATCAACTAAGTTTAATAAAAAAAAGAGATTTTAATAAATATATGCCAAATTTAATTAATATCGAGGATCTAAAATTTTGAGAGCTAATTTTTTAAAAACTACTTGCGCAATTTTTATAAAACGTGGCAGTTTGGCATAATTTGAGAATAGAAATATGGAAAAAAAATTGCATATAATTTCAGAAAAAGTCTGATTTTTTTTGGTCAAAATCCTTATATTAGAACAGTGCTATATATAAATCTAATACATATCCTTAGTAATGCTTTTGAGACATGAAAAACGCAAGTTGCTTTTCGTCTATCGACCCAGTAGAACGAGAGATATAGAAATGTCCCCCCCCTTTTTTTTGGTGAAGTGTACGCTGAAGAACCGAAACATTATGACTGCCTACTCAGTAATGCATTGTGTGACCTTTGGCATACAAAACATCTGCAACTCGTCTTGTCATGGATGGCACAAGTTCTTAATAGATGACTGGAGACAGGTTGTACTAAATGTATAAGCAGCGGTCACGCAAAGTCAAGATACTCCGACATGGTGGTGTTTGAGCTCTGACCTGCTGCTACATGACATCCTAAACATGATCTATTTGATTAAGATCCACGGAGTTAGGTGGTCAGGATGTTAATTGGAATTCATCCTTATGCTACTCGAACTACAACAACACAATTCGAGACATTGGTTGTTGTCCTACTGGAAGATTCCGTTTTCAGATGGAAAGACCAATGCCATATAATGATACACCTGATCTGAAATTATGTTTAGATAGTCTGCAGCTTTCATGGTTTGTTTTACAGCAACTAAGGGTCCCTGAGCCACCCATGAGCATTCCCCCAAAGCATAATATCTCCACCACCAGCCTATGTACGACCTGCTATACAAGAGGGGGCAACAACTGTTTGCCTGGAAGACGCATACCCTGACACAACCACAGACATAATAAATGAGGAATAATGATTCATCCAATCAAGCAACTGTCTTCCACTTATCCAAGGTCCAGTCTTGATGTTTCTGTGCCCACTGTAGGTGTAACAATGACACTTGGTCAAGAGAGTCACACGAGAGGGACATCTGTTGTCTCATATCAAACGGTGTCTGCTGAACTGTGTTCCGAAACACTTGCGCTTGAACCTGCATTGCATTGGGCTGTCAGTTGAGTCATTGTCTGGAACCAATTTTGCTGTACCAAGCAGGGCAGTCTCCACTGTTCTTTTTCTTTGATGACACATAGACATCCAACACCTTGGTGTCTACTGCTGGTTTCACCATCATTTATCCACTTTGCGTAAATACTAACAACAGATCGTGAACAACCTACCTGTCATGCTGTTTCGGAGATACTTGTTCAAAGTTTTCGATCCATTAAAATCTGCACTCTATCAAATTTGCTTAGATCAGCAGTTATATATGATTCACACTTAATCATGTCATCTAGACGAGTTCATTGAAAAATGTGGGGATGGTCATAATGTTTTATCTCATCAGTGTATTTACCTCTTATTAAAGGACACACTATTTAAAGGATTTTTTTTTTAATTCAAAAATAAGAAAGAAATAAAAATAGAAATACTCTTTGTTAGTAATCGTTTAAGGTTTCAAAGGCAAGTTTGTGCTCAGTGAACGATAGTTTTGTTATAAGGGAACAATGAAATTAAAAGTTAATCCTTTTGTTTTGAAAATTGCTTTTCAGTAGGTGAAAGGGGAACAACACCTTGGTAAAAAGTAAGTTGCGATGCAATCAAAAGGGTATTTCATACTCATAAAATTAAAAATCCAGATATTCTTGCTACAGTTCTCAATAGGGAGAAGAAAACAATGTTAGCAAGTTGTAAGGCAATCTAAGAATGGGTATCAATAGGAAAGGAAAGGTGGTGAGATACTGAACCAGCGGCCAAGGCACAGGGATCTCACAATATGAATAAAGTGAAAACTTATATAATTTTTAGTTTGTGCTGCGACTGGAGAGCAGAAGAAGTCTAGTTTTGTACTTGCATGATATTTTTACATATGGTATCTAGCATGGCTTCTAAAAAGAAAAGATTAACATTAAATAAAAAGTTTGTAATATCCCTCGCTACTTTGATAAAATGTCGAGGAACCTAGTGAACTAAGTAGTGACTTATCGGTGAGTTCAAGTCCTTACAACATAGACTTGAGAAGGGTTAAAATACCTTTTTAATATTCACTCAAAGAAATGATAACAGATGGCCCCTTGGGCTTTCGGGAAAGCCTTCACTTGGGCTTTTAAATCAGGATAAGAAAATAAGAAACTAATCAAATATTAACTAAAATACATTTAGCTGAAGCTAGACACCGATATCTAATGTAGTTGGCCCTTAATTTAAACTAGCTGGTGACTGTTGACAGGCACACATACAATATGGCAAGCATAATAGATTTAAGAATGAACTAACCAGGAGGCAAATGCGTGCCACTAAGGACTCCTAACACTCTCTTTCGAAGTAAGTTGAACTATTCTTAAATACTACTTCTAATTCATTTGGATTCAATGCGATTCTAAAAACTCATTCTGGTAGGAAGTTGTAAGTGAGAAACAAGAATTGAAAGGAAAGGGTTTCAAAATTAAAAATAACTGTTATAAAATTAACATACACCTTACAAGTTGATTAATTCATGTAGCAAAAATTGAAAGGTTAGTTTGAGAGACTTGGGCAGAAATTTGGGATACGTAATCACCAAGTTAAGTCATGTAAAGTTTAAATGAAGGTATAAAAATATTGCGGGTTATTAATTCAAATGAATATTGTAATACTGTAAAATTTAGAAAAAACTGAAGCATGTGAAATTTATACAGTAGTGTCCAATTAGTTTTGCTCTGTAAGAGGAGACAGTATACCTGTATGTGGAATATTATTGCTAGAAAAGGAAGTTTTGGAAAGTTTAGGACTCCAGAACATCAAAGTATTAAATGGTTGGTTAGGCAAATTTAATCAAAGACATAAGATTTCTTTTAAGACTATTTGTGGCGAAGGAAACTGGATAAAAGAGCTAAACGAAATTTGTGAAGATTATGAGGCCAAAAACATCTACAGTGCAGATGAAACTGGATTATTTTATAAAATTTTTCTTAATTAAGGAAACATCTCACTATGTTACTTTGTTGTAATATGGAGGAAGAGTTTGAGAATTGGAGAGGTTTTTTTTTTTTTTTTTTTTTTTTTTTTTTTTAAGGTTGCTTCAAAACACATCTATCCAAAAGCTTTATCAGTGTGTTGACATCGCAATAAAAAGTCATGGATAATGCAAAGCATAATGTCAGAATGATTGATATAGCTCTTGATGAAACAATGCATAAAAAAAAAGGGGGGGGAAATCTGCTATTTCTTTACAATTTGTCAGTCCAGCCAAAAAATGTAAAACTGAAATCAGTGACATTAGTATTTTTTCCACCTAATGCAACATCAGTATTACAGCCTTTGGAGCAAGGTAGCTTAAAAGATATTTACAGAAAATTATTTTTACAGTATGTTCTTTGTCAAGCTGCTTGTGAAGACAGCGATCAGCTTGCAAAATGTGTCATTGTATTGAATGCCATTCAGTGGATAAGCTCTTACATCTATATCACAAAGTTGTATTCAGAACTGTTTTAAGAGAGCAGGTTTTGAAATTCCAGTTTTGAGTGTCCTCAGTGAAAATACTACTGATGAAAATGAAATGTTTGAACTTGTCAAAATCAGTGGCAGTACTCCAGTGCAAGAATATTTAGAAATTGACAAAAATGGGTATACTGAAGACACCAATGACAGTATAAAATCATTTATCTCAAACTTGGAAAGCAGTGAGAAAGGTGAAGAAGAGCCAGATGAAAAGTATGATATAAAAATCTATACCTTAACACACCTCTAAGTAAAAAAAAAAAAAAAAAAGTTTTAACACGCCTCCCAATTAAAAAAAATCTTTATAATTGTTACTGACAGTTGTATGGCCCTATTATTTTGCATTAATCAGTCATTTATAATTTTAACTCTTACTATCAATTCTGCTTTTTATTTCTTCGCCAAAATGCAAATTGTTTAGACAGTATTTGAGCTGAGGTTTTTGCAGTGTAAGACAGAGCATGTTTCTGCCTCTTGAGGCTGTATTACTAGGTTTCACCAGCTGTGATAACATTGCAATTATTCGACTTTGCATTATTGCTGCTGACATTTAATTGTTACACCAGTGAGAAGTTCTAACCCAAATTAGAATTTAAAATCAGTTGCATAGTCTTTGACTGTTAAGCTTAAGCTTGATGTAATATGAATTTCTAATTAAATTACATTTCTTAATATGTACCCTCTGAAGGAGGGACACCTCTGTTTAAGAAAAAAATGTCTGGTCTGGTGGGTGTCCATTATTGGGAGACACTGCTATACTTTGAAAAACTTTCGAACTGTATTATACATTATGCCTGTAAAAATTTTTATGTTGCCTTTATTTTCATAACTGCTCATAGACATTCACTTCCAATTATGAGAATGTTTTAAATGATACGTGACTGAAAAATGTCTAAGCATAAATGATTCATGCTTAGGCATTTTTCAGTTTAAAAAATCAATTTTGTAAAATATATGGAATCAAACTTTTTATGTGGTCTCCTAGTCTTTATAGTTATATTTAAGAAAGGTATACACTAATTCTAAAAAATAAAGCACAAAATGTTTTGAGTGCTGTATGGCAAAAATTAACTGAGGTATTTTTAAGTTTGAGATCAAGTTCTGGTACAGATACAAGCGGGTAGGATACTAGAATTTCATCATTGGTTATACAGGTATAGACCCACCACAGTAACTGTGTATTTCCATTCCAATTTTGATAGAGAACACCCGGGAGAATGGACTGAGAATTTCCCACCCTCTTCACTTACTTCCAAACCATTTGAGAGGATTTTCAACTTGCTAGTATTTTGAGCACACCCATGCTGCACTTAAGATGATCAGTGACTCTTTACACTTACAAATATGCATGTCTGCTTTGCATTTGAACTCAAACCATTGTGATGCCATTGTCAAGTGTCACTAATCACTATACCATTCAGGATGGCTGAGATTATGTTCATGTATCATACTCAATTTAAATTTGTATGTGACTAAAAATTAAATATCAGTTTAGAAAAAGGTTTCTAATGCTGTTAAATTAAATGATAAGCTTTTCTAAGCAAACTGGCGTAAAAAGTATTGAATAATGCAAATTCTTTCAAAGGTGATCTTACTCACTATAATGGAATTTGTGTTCTAGAAAACGGTAGCAGATTTCAGTATTGACACGCAACCAATCGTAATATTTTTTGCATTGATTAAAAATGAGAAGTGCTTTCATTTTAATTTTTTGTATGATTATTAAATTATGATTTAATTTAATAAAACTGCATGAGAATTCTAGTAACATATTTTTAACTTTTGAAAACTTACAAACTACTTGGTGTGAAAATTCTTTTGGTGCATGATCTGTAACAAAATTAAAAATTTTGTACATTGCTTAGTCATAAAAGAATGTCATTGAATGGTTTGAATTCAATTTCAGAAAAAAATCGACATTATTCTGAATTATTTTTTAATGGACATTTTAAGGAAAGTCAAAAAGGTTGTTAAAAATAGCAAATTTTGAAATTAAATATCTGATTCAGTTTTGTAATATAAGAATCAAATGTGTTATATTTTATTTTTTATAATAAGTATAAACTTTATGTATGTGCTACTATAAAAACATTTAAAAAATTAGATTTTTGTAATTTGTGCAAAAATTAATTTTTTTTTAAACTTAAAAATGCTGAAGTATAAATATTCACATCATTTAAAACATTTTTGTAATTTGAAGTATATGTCTATGACAAATGATTGTGGAAAGAAAGGTTGAATAAGAATGTTGTGACTGTGGAGTATAAAATAACATTTCATGAGTATCAATGAAAAATGCTGTTTTATAGAACTTTAATATATTTAATTAAAAATTATAAGAACTTTACAGATAATCATTACTATTTAAAACTTATGTTTATGATTATTGTATTTTTAGATTAAAAGGCTTGGTGAATTAGGTTTACTGGCTGTAACTTTACCTGAAAATCAAGGAGGCGCTGGATTAGATTACTTAGCTTATGCAATAGCTATGGAAGAGATAAGTAGAGGTTGTGCTTCTTGTGGGGTGATTATGAGTGTAAACAATGTAAGTAATATGAACATAATGTAATTATTATATTTATACTTCAGTTATGAGCTTGGATGAGTTCTAAAACTGTATTATTTCCCTTAGTCTCTTTATTTAGGTGGAATACAAAAGTTTGGAAATGATGCACAAAAGAAGCAGTATATAAGTCCGTTTATTAATGGTGATCGTATTGGATGTTTTGCATTAAGTGAACCTGGTACAAAATTTTTCTTAATTATTATATCTTAATATAAAAACTATAGAAAAAGAATAATTTTTAGAGAAATTATCTATAAAAGTATCATGTTTCAATTATTAACGTACCATAGCTGCCAATTCTCCTGGTTGCACTGGGAGATTCCCGGTTTTTCATCTCATCTTTGTGTCTCCTGGTGGATTGCTGAATCTCCCGGTTTTAATTTTTAGCCTTTACGGAGGAAAATCTTTTTCCAGTAATAGATGAAATTTATTGAATGTATGAAATTTAAATTGGGCAAATTCTGTTTCTCCATTTCTAGTGATTTTCAAAATAATTTTTCTTTTTAAATTGTATTTCTTCTGATCTGTATTTTTTCTTATAAAACATTATTTTATTAGAGTTGTCTTAATCTACTGCAAACATTTGTAGATTTTCATATAAAGATTCAACCATTGTTTAATCAGTTAATTGTATTTGTTTTACTTCATTATATGATACATTACTAAGTTTAGCAAGATAAAATGATGTGCACTAATCATTAATTATATTTTTGTCGTATTTAAAAGTACTTCAATAAATAAAAGTTTTTCTTCCCTACTCATGATTTTTTTCGCATAAAGTATAAGAAAATTACAAAATGAAATTAGCCTGAGAGAATAAAATTTAGGATATCTAATTAAATATTAGCATATTTTACATCAGACTTGCATTATAAATGGTTCAGTAGCCAAAATCATGCATTATAAACTGAATTTGACTCAGTTTGGATCACATTTGGAATGGCATTGTTGCACAATATGAAAACCTATCAGTTTTTTCACAAAAATCTCCCAGATTTTCAGATTTCGAGGTTGGCAGTTGTTGATGTACTGCTATTTTAATAAATACAAATTACAGATGAGTTCAAGAAAATTTCAATTAATAAATGGACAAATTCAGTCTTCATTTAACAATAAATTCAACTGAAAAGTTAATTCATTTATATTCATAGCATTTTATTCTTGCGGATTTCAGGACAGAAAAGATAAATCATAATATTCAGACTAAAAGTGCAAAATAAGTAAGGCATATTAGATACATATAATTAAATTATTACATATATAAATTGATTATATTATTCATTGCATTATATGTACACAGCATCGAGGTTTGCCGATTTCGCCTCATGCAGAGATTTCCGGTGTTAGAATCACTGTTGCTGTAAAATTTCAACAGCTTTTCTTTATTTTTTTGTATATCATACACAATCGTGTCACAATTCCATATGATTCTGCTGTAAACCGAGCAGTAGCACCTGCCTCCATCTTTTGCAGAATTTACACTTTTTGCATTACCATCAATGCAATGTATTTACATTTTTTAACATTGCAAGCAGCAAAATCATGAGCGCGTTTCTTATCTATCATTGTATAAAATGGCTGAAATTTATTTATCCACAAAATATCCAGATTAAAAAAAATGGCAGCACTAAATAATCTCGTGAAGCAACCAAGCTCAGAAGATACAACAATGTGAATCATGAACTTAAAAGAAGAGTTGAGTGAATCGTCTGCTTTTTTACCTCGATGCAGATTAGCGGGGAAAAAACTTTTTATCATGATGTCAATAATTTGGTATTTCCGTTACAACTCATTATTATTCGGTAATTATTTGGTATGTATTTTTTCTTCGATATTTTGTACCCAATGCTGCGGTTTCCGAAACCTATAAACCGAATGTTTATATTTTGAGAGGCAACGCGGATTTCAAGAGTCGGCGGATTTTTGGTATTTAACTGTATCCCTATATCTTTTTTATTTGCTGTTAAAATATTAACTGAGATTTAAACAAAAATAGATTTTTGTTCTACTTAATAGCACATTAATGAAAAATAGTTTAACAAATAATCATTTTTTAAAAAATTAGCTATAGAATCTATTTTGTCTTTTTCTTTTCCTAAATTCATTTGGATTCTACAGTTGTATGTGAGCATGCAATTACAGTTCTCAAACATGTTTTAAACATGTTTTTCTTTCATTGCCTAAACATAAAAACCACACAGAGAAGCAGTGCAATTATTTTTACTATAGTTATTTGAATCCTTCCCTTTTCCCCCCTCCCTTTCAAGATCTAGTAAAATTAACTGTGTTATCAATTTATATATGTATTTATAATATTTTCATTGATATTAAAAGTTAATATTATGATGCATATTTAAAAAAAGCTGTTAATTTAAATGAATGTGTATAGTATACATATTAGTCTAAATGTTCAGCAAATATGTAATATATGAAAAGTAATTCTCTTTTTGCATTGTATTAAAAATTTTTTTAGCCCAAAGAAAGAAGAGGAAAATGATTTGCATTTTTCAGATATTCAGATGGGTAGCAATTCCATATAGTCTGAATATTTGAAATTATGCTGTAAAAATGTATGAGACATGCATTACAAGTCTGAATCATTTTATATGTTCGTGAAATCTTCCCATGCTGCATACATAGGCTTGAAATCAAATTTCAGTAAATCTAAATTATGCTGAATTGATTTTTTATGTTATATATATAATGATAATTATTTGTTTTATTTTAAAAACTACTTCTTTAAGAAAAATTGAGGATTCTGAATTAATGCTATAGATTTTACTTTAAGATGAAATTTTGGAGATGTTTTTCATTTTTTTCCTTCTTTCAGTCTTTCCTTAGAATATTAATTATCAGTTTTTTTAAAAAAGGTGTTTTGGGGGCAGTGAAAGAGCTGTTATCAAATGAATTTTGAATGAGAATGAATTCCTCTTCATATAAATATTGATACATAATTTTGGTGTTTAAAATATGATTTTTTAATAGCTTGGGTCCAGCATATATTAGGTAGTTATTTATAAAGTAAAAATTAAGTTTTGGAGACTTCAGTTAACTGAAGCTTCTGTTATCTGGGTCATTTATTCTTTTGTAGTCTTTTAAATTTGCTATTAATATATTTTTGTGATTTTGATTTTATTTGATTAAATTAAACAGAAAGATAAAATTTTATGCTACCTTCAAGCATTATTAAATTAATTTAGATGAATGGATATGATATTTGTAATGACTTATAATAAAAAATCATTTTATTATAAGCCAAAAGATATATAAAACATATACATTTGAATTAATTCAGCAACATATCATCACATGTCATTTGGAAACTATGTACTTCTGATCATTAATTGAAAACAGTGTTCTTGTTTGTGTGCTCTGTAAATCATTGCTTAACCATAACAAGTACTTTTTTTTTTCTGAAAACAAACTAAGCAATGAAAGTGGTGTTATTTTTACAGTCTCTCCATACAAAAACATGTTGTCTTAAAACATGCAAAATGACTGCAATCAGTCACTATCTCCGTTTTAGCCTTTTGACATGTGTTGTTTACATGAGATTTGTCAGTTGAGGGATTCAGCTGGTTTGCACTGATTTGGCTGAACTGGTTCCTAAAATATATTTAACTTGGAAAACTAGTTATTAAAATTAAATTTCTATATTTATTTAAACAAAATTTATAACAATGTAGTAGCTATTTTTGTAACTTATTTAAACAATAAACTGGTTCTTAAAATTTTTGAATTTCATCACTGAAGTATCATATTTTTAATTGTAAAATGTAATATTTTAAAAATTTACTGTATTTGATGTAACAGTAAGAATCTGAATATCTGGCATTCAAGTAACCAGAAAGCTCAAGTGTCCAAAATATTCAGAATTTTTTTAACTTTTTTTAGCAAAAAATTAAGGAATTGAAAAACTTGTAAATCCATTATAAAGCATGTATTAGACTACTACTTGGTATCCTGCTTATAACATTCAAAATATGAATGCAGTTACACAGCTGTCCTCCAGAAGATTGTTAATTTTTTTTTTATTCCCCTTTACCCATTGTTGTATCCATTGTACTGTTCCAAGAATCCATCCTTGAAGCTGGATGTTTCTCCTCCTCCAAGGAAGATCTCATAGAAAGAGAAATGGAGAATTATTATAGCACTGGAATATGTGGAGTACATGGCAGGTTTTGATTTTGTCTTCACAAGAATTATTTTCATTTGTATGTTTAATGTCAACCAGCATCAAACAAAAACTGTACCTAGGGAGTGTGTTTAGCACCAATAATGGATAACCATGACAATGCAATCTAAAGGGCTGTTCACACTGGGGTGTATGTGAGCTAACAAAGACATCTGGCATAGCCGATACTACTCCAAAACCAGTTTTTCTTCACAGCAGAGCCAATTGCAAAATCTGAATTTCATGTATAACAGAGGTAATCAATACATGGAACTGACTCTGTTAGTTGAGATAAACCCCAGTATGAATGGCTTAAGATCTTTCTCTAACCAATTAATTCTCAATAAACTAGTTTAATTTTTGTAAAGTATAATATAAGTTAGCTGCTATTTATCTGTTTTCCCATCATCTTTTAAAAAAATTTTAAGATGGCAAACAGTGGATTATTTTCAAAATTACAGGATCCTGTAATTAAGAAAAGCGTATATTAATAGGCATATTATGCAGCTTTATTTGAATCTGGATTAACAATGGCTTTGCAATATGAGTAATTATGGCAGGCCAATTTAAGTTTTTATATGTTATATCCATAAGTCCATAATTATCTGCTCCTTCAAACTTCTGCCAGAATGACTGAATGCAAGTTTGGTGGGATTTCTGCCAATTCTCCTGGCCAACAAAATTTCATAATCAGATAAGATGTTTTACTTCCACATGTAAGCTCATGGCCTACAAAAATGCATCAGCATCTAAGTCTGAAATACAACTGTCAATATGTATAAAATTTTAAATGTAAGATATAGGCATTCGAATTAATAACAAATTAGATGACCATTCCTATAATTTTAGACTTAACACTTTTTTTGTTTGTTTTTATTAAGACTTCACTACATATTACTGTTTAGGTCAGAAAATTTTGTATTTTATTTTATTCATCAGTTTTTTATTCTGATTTTTAAAAATATAGATTACAAAGACATGACCTTTTTACTTCAGGTAATGGCAGTGATGCTGGAGCTGCATCTACTATTGCACGACTGGAAGGAGATTCATGGGTTTTAAATGGAACTAAGGCCTGGATTACAAATGGTTATGAAGCTGAAGCTGGACTGGTAAGCATGGATTTAATTCCCTCTCTCCTTCTTTTTTTAAATTTTGCAAAAATTACTCATCATTTACCTATGTATCCTCGCTTTTCTTTTAAATGTGTCAATAAATATCATTAACACAATTTAATGATAATTATTTTTCCATTTGCGGAGCAAAATAATGAGTGTCATACATCATCCTTTTCATCTCAGGATGGCATGTAAGGCTTTTTGGTCTTGTTCCTCATCTCCTGCAGTATAATATCGTTTTAGTAGCTTGGCTTCAGCAGCTTTGTTTGCTACTCAATTTTGTTTCATTCTCCTAATTAGTCTCTGCTTTTTTGATTGTTTCTTTTGAAAGCCATGTCAGTACTATTCTTGGAAGTTTTATGATTGGATTCCTTAATAGGTGTCCAATCTGTATTTAATGTCTTCTGTTACAAATTTGTCCTTATTTCTGCATATCATTTGGGGTAGAACTTTAGAATCATGTTCAGATAAGCAACAATTTAATGAACTGTAGTTGTTACAATAAATCTGATTTTACTTTTGAATCGAAAACTAATAATTTAGAATTCCAGGCACATTTCGAATCAAAAATTAATAATTTGCCACTTTCTATACTATTCCAAATCAACCGTGTAACAGCAATATGAATATTTGCACTGGATCTAAAAGACATGGTCCAATCAAAAACAAGACTGAATCAAAGCCCCAGCAAAAACACTTCGGAAACATAAAGAGGACGACTTCGGACACAACTACACGAGACCTCAGCAATAGGCATGCTTTGAGAAAGGTTTATTTAATCGGGTGGGTCCATTGGACCCAGCATGTGCACTTGCATGTTAAAATTGATGTTTTTTAAATAATATTAAAAAAGATTGCATATTCTACCTTCAATATATAAATATTATTGATTTATTAGATAAAATTGATGTGAACTAAAACAAATGTCTAACCACTAACAGCAGCTGCAGGAACATTTTACAAAAAGAAATGCAAATAAATCTGTTTTAATTAGTACTAAAAGTGAATGCTAAATCCTCTTAACAACTGCAACAGATCTTGTAAACTCATTAATTTTGCATAAATGATTGTCTTTTGTAATTTAATGCATCTTACAGTTTTGTTTCTATTTGATCAAGTTTGGGGGGACAGACATATTTATCAAAATTCAAGTCTTTTATTAATGAAAATTATAAAATTTTTTAATAAATGTGTGCTATACTGAGTACACCACTCTAGTGTTCTATATCATAACATATGTTCATTAAGCTGGAAGAGAAGCAGTTCACTTAACTAATTAAACAACTCATCATCTTCATAACATAACAACTTTTATATTCAACAAAAACAAATAAGAACCATTCTCTGTAAGCAAGCATGAGTGAGGCTACACTACAAACTGATATACAGATACAGCTTCTTTATAGTTTAAATTACAGTTTTAGGTAAATGAAATAATTCAGTTAAATAAACATTCAGAAAGTAAATAAGAGTTCAAAAGTCCAGTTGTGGTTAAACCCTTACTTGTCACACAATTTTGGCAAACTTTGTTCAAAAATCATTAAATCTTTTTATTGATATTTTTTTAATATTTATAAAATTCAGAATCAATTCATATAAAAACATTATATTTTTCTTTAAATATACAGTACAAAGTCCATAATCTGGACGTCCATTATCCAGAATGATCTATAATCCGGACCTCAAAGCCACAAACTTACAAACGTCCGCTACGCATGCACATAAAGCGTTTACCCATGTGCACTTCCGATAGTGAAGAAAGTAACAGAGAACGTTATTGAAAACGAAAAAATTTTGATTGACAAGTTAGTCGGTATTCTCGATACAGCAATTACAGGACTTGAACAGTGGAACTTTGTAACTGAACAAGAAATTATGTCTGTTTATACAAGGGGTTATCAAATGAAAAGGTACAAAACAACGTAAAAATGTAACAGTTAAATATTTGCATATTCTGCCATGGGAGAACGTAGTGAGACATCTTGGAATGCGATTGGAATATCTGACTGGGATCGGAGCATGCGTGGGCGCCCGCATGCGCAGGAGAGAGCAGAGCTCTTATCAAAAGCAGAGTCCGTATGAGGCCAGGAAGGCGTTCGCGTTGCAAAATTCGATGACTGAGGAGCAGCAAGGTGTTGTCCGATTTCTGACAGCGGAAGGTGAGAAACCGGCAGCTATTCATCGCCGGATGGTGACAGTTTACGGAGAGAAATGTGTCTCTGACAAGTCTGTCAAAAAATGGAGTGCCTGTTTCCATGCAGTCCGTGAGAGTGTGGGTGATGACCCGAGACCAGGCCAGACGAACACTGTCATCACGAACGATCTCGACAAGGTGGACGACCTAGTGAGAAGTGATCGGCGTGTCACATTGCGAATGGTGAAGGTGGATGTCAGCTGTGGAACCATGTGGACAATTGTTCACGACAGGTTACGATATCAGAAGGTGTGTGCCACTTGGGTTCCGAAGCAGCTCACCGACCAGCAAAAGGAGCAGTGTATGGGGATAGCACTGCAGCATTTGTTTCGGTAATCAGGAAGACCCCGCTTTCATGGAGTGGATCGTCACAGGTGATGATACCTGGTGCCATCACTACGAGCCAGAGACAAAGCGGGACAGCATGCAGTGGAAGCATGCGTCGTCACCTCCCCCCAAAAAGTTCAAAGCCGTGCCATCAGCAGGTAAGGTGTTGCTTACCGTCTTTTTCGATGTTCAAGGTCCGTTACTTGTGAAATTCCTCGAGCACAGAAAAACCATTAACTCAGATGTGTACTGTGAGACACTTCGATGCCTACGCAGGTCCATCAAGAACAAAAGACCGGGCTGTTCATGGAGGGTGTGGTTTTGCTCCATGATAACGCGCGTCCACACGTCTCCAGAGTCACACACATGGAACTGGCCAAGTTCAAGTGGGAGACCTTGGACCATCCGCCCTACAGTCCAGACATGTCGCCCTGTGATTTCCATGTGTTTGGTCCACTGAAGAAACACCTGAAAGGGAAACGCTTCAACTCGGACGACGTACTCAAGGATACTGTGAAGGACAGAGTCTCGTCACGGCCACAGGAATTTTGGGAACAAGGAATCCTGCGGCTTGTTCATCAGTGTGATCGTTGTGCTCAGGCCTATGGTGTATATTTTGAATAAAATCTACATTTGTACCCATCATGTCATTTCGTACCTTTTCATTTGATCACCCCTTGTAGAATTAAAGAGAAAGTATTAGCACAAAAAACGAAGCAACTTAAACAACTTAAAGTAAACAAATAAATATTAAGCTTTTTTTTTTTTTTTTTTTTTTGTAAATTTTGATACGCTTTAGATCATAATTGCTTTTTATTTCATAAATTACGTTTTCATATTTTTAATTGTATAATTTCTGCATGTCATTTTACCAGATTTAAATTGATGATCTATAATCTGGAAAAACCACTTAATCCAGAATCGCCGACGAGTCCGGATTACAGACTTTGTACTGTATAACATTTTTATGAACTTACCTTATATTTTTCTTTCCTCGCACACCTAAGTTGGGCAGAGAAGTTTCATTCCAGATATTGAAGAAAAATACGTAATTTTTGAAGAAAGAAAAAATAATATACACTGTTATATGCATATGATATTTTTATTCAACATCAGCAATAGCTATAATATTTTTCAAAATTTAATAATTTTTCTATGTATAAAAGTTTGAAACATGGTATACAGAATCCTCCATTACAATTTTACAATAATATCTCGTTTCTCTCCTAATTTGTTTTCCGTTTGCATTCTTCTTAGATGGACACACTTCATATTCTGTGTCAGGATGTTTCCTGTGTAGGTGGTATATGTTCCAAAAATTTGTTTTCAATGAAAAAACTGTTTAGTTTGAATAGTTTCTTTTTTTTTTCTTCATATATCTCACAATAACATCTTGAATGATAACACTCAACCTTTGTAAATCATTTGACATTAGAGTCCAGTGCGTTGAAAGTGGTAAGAACACTATTCAGTTGCGAAAAATTGTGAATTTGTATGCCTTGCCTGATAATGCTATAGTAATCATATATTGAACTTATAATAGAACAAATATACACCTATCATGAGAAAAAAATCAGATTAAATTTTTGTTAATGGGACACAAATATCTCAAATATCAATTTTGGAAAAGATAGCACACAGCCACAAAGAGAACTTCATTTATAGTGTAAAATCATTGTGAATTTGGCCATGTTGTCTGACTGTGCTAGTTATCATACATGTATTAACAGTTATTATGAATATAAAATTAATTTCATTATTTATTTTTTTGTGTGCATAAGGGCAACTCATCTTAAGTCTTAACCAAGTATGTGTGTATAGTGTATGTATATATATATATATGTTTTGTTTGATTAAAGATAAACATAATAAAATGATAAATTATTAAAACAACATATATGGTAAATTGCTAATCAACTTTTTTCAGGTATTCGCTACTACTGATAAATCAAAAAAACATAAAGGCATCAGTTGCTTTATAATTGATAAACCAACAGCAGGTTTGACATTAGGCAAGAAAGAAGACAAGTTGGGCATACGAGGATCCTCAACTTGTAATCTAATTTTTGAAGAATGTAGAATTCCAAAAGATAATCTTCTGGGTCAGCCTGGTGAAGGATTTAAAATAGCCATGGTAAGATTCTATAATCAAAGAGATACACATATGTGTATTTTTAGATACAGTATGAGTTTCTTTGCTTTATGAGAATAATATACAATATAGGTTTCTGCTTAATAAGAGCATTATTGTGAAACATTTTGTAAGCCAAAATGATACGACCAAAAAAAAGTAGTTTATTTATGGGGAAAGGCTGTAAACGTTCCTAAGTTTCAAGAAGCTATAGCAGCCATACCAAACATAAAATGATGATATTATATAGACCATCTAAATAAAAATAACATGATGCTATTTCAAAATTGAAAAAGAGAGTAAGCAGACTGGAAAATGTGAAGATTGTGGCAGTGGCATGATACACAGAGGTATCAAAGCTTTGGTTAATACAAGGGTTTTAGTACACTAAAGAAGAAAAAATGAAAACACCTATTAATATATAATCTCAATGTCTATCAGATTATTGTATCTGCAATTTCATGCCTTCCTGGCCCAGTGTCCGTAACTGAAATTTGGTACGCATTTGCTGATGTGAAAGGCTTAGAAATAAAAAAGTATGACTACTAAGATGATATTTTTTTTTAAATGTTCCACAAACAATTGAATCATGTTGTAAAACTATCATATATCAAATACTATATTGCTATTAGTCATACTTTACATTTGAAATCATTGCATAAAGCAAATGCTGAACTTGTACATTTTTGCTTTTCATCTTCTTATATAAAAGCAAATATCTTCAGATTTTTTCATCACCCAAAGAATTTACTAGTTTAAATCTTTCCATAAACTGAAATTATGTAGAGTGCATCTGAATATCTATATTTATTTATATAAATTCAACTTTTATTCATTGCAAAGAAGCTCCAAGCTTTGAGTCAAATAAGCAAGATAGAAATCATTTCCAAAGATATAAGTGCTTTTGAAAACTAGGGTTTTAAATACAATGCAAAATCCAAATCCTGGACATTCAATGTTCGGATCTCTGCCCCCCCCAGCAATTTTTTTTCTTTTTAGAATTTTTTTGCAAAAAGGGAGAAAGAATTAATTTCGAGTGTAACATCTTATTTTAGCACATGCTTCAATGATGCGCAACAGGAATTTTTTCATAATAAAGCTCATGGAAGGCCCTCATTCTTAACTTCACTTCAACACCAAATAAAGCACTTCCATGTTGAACAAATGCAATCGTTTATTAGCATAAATCTGTGTGATCAATAATTTGGCTGCATAGCCACCTTTGCTCAGAGTACATCTCTAACTGAAACATTATGCTTACTTTTCCCCTTCATTTTACACCTGCTAAATAACTAATGATCCTGATGACAACCTACTAATTTTTTTTTTTTTTTTTTTTAGCCCAAAGGGTATTAGCCTAGAAATGTTATTAATTTCGTTTTGGCATTTTGCGTCAAAAACTTTAAATGTCGCTTCACTTTTTAAATTATTGTCACTAAATATTAAGTTTTTTTATTATCAATTTCATATTCGGTAACACTTTAACGAATTTTGGGTTAACAAACTCAATGATTTCAAAGCAAGCAATGGCAAGCAACACTGTACGTGGGGGGGGGGGGGAAACAGCGCTTAAAACAGTGTATGGGAAATTCTAAAGATATGCTGATTTTAAAATTATTTTGTGATATTGCTGTTGAATTGAATTTTATGGTTTAAGTGCAAAGAACATGGTACCTAATAAATAAAGATAACACACAAAACATTAAAAAAACACCTCTTTGGGCATTATATAAAATTTGAAAGCATTCAGATTTTTTTTTCTTTCATCATTATATGACTATCAACTCATGGCAGTTTGAAAAATGACCCATACAGCAATATCCAAAACAGTTTTTAAAAAGAAAATTAGTAATGGAATGGCAAACATCATTGTAACCTTATGTTGACAATATGCTTGGTGACGATTAGAGATGTCAGCCAACTGCACTGTGAAACAGAAATTTCTTTTCGTGCGCAAAAAATTTGTAAATTATATTCATAGCCCAAAAGATTACATTTGGTGCTGTTTGAATTAAGAATAACTGATTTGTTGTTTTGATAAACCTTATGTGTATAGGAGCATTTATTTATTTGGAACTCAGACAAGCTTTAAGCTTATACAGGAAATAGACATAAGCATAATAAATAACTAAACCAATATAAATCAGACTTCCTCAGCAAGCAAGATAAGCAAGACAAAATTAGCAGAAGAACATGCGTTTAGTTGCTAATCTCATGATAAATCAGCAGTAATTTATAGCAGTCTCTGGCTAAGCTTTATGATGATACATTTGAAGGTTTTTGAATATCGAAAAAAAATTCCAATTAATAGAATTTATGAAGATGATATAACAGTAGTGTTCCATTGTGATGACAGTAACCTAATAGTCAATTAACTAACAGACAACAAAATCTGTTATATGATTCTAAATTCAGAAAATATCACTACTGATAGCGAAAAAAGTAACAGAGAGGTTGTTGTGAATTAAAAAAAAAAAAAAGTGCTGATTAAAAATTTAGTGGGAATTATTGGCATGGCAGTTACAGACTTCAATAATACAACTTTTCGACTGAAATAGAAATAATGTCTGTCTATAAAATTCAAGAGAAAGTATTTGCACAAAAAGTAAAGCAACTTACATTTAAAGAAATGTTTAATAAAGCTAATAAATAAATATTAAGTTTCTTTTTTTCAAATTTTGATTCCCTTACAGTCATAAATGCTTCATTATTTCATAAACAAGTATTACATGTTTTAAACTTTAAAATTGCTGCATGTCACCTCATTAAGTCATTAAATTTAAATTGATGATATAAAACCTGAAAATTCTAAAATTTGAGAATTGCTAAAATCCCAAGAAGTCTGAATCTTTGATTTTGTACTCCGTATGCTCATTCCAAGTACATTCACTTCTCTTTTAGTTCAGAAATATACTTCCAGTCAAATTTCCATTAATGACATATGAGAATTTGTAACTTGCTGGTTCCTTTCCAGTATGGGAAAAGGATACAAAAGTAAACAATATGCAGGATTTTCACTCACCAAAAATTATGAAAGGTGAACGAAATGAAAAATAGTCAGGGAAAATATAAACTTTTTTTGAAAAGTCAGTTCTTAGTGCTTTAGTTTTACTTTGAAATACACATAAAAATAAGATTTATTATGACTGATGTTACTATTATGAGTTTATTTCAAAGATTTTTTTTTTTTTTTTAAATTGAGTACTTTTTTGAATGGTTAGATACATATTTTCCTTTCTTTTGCTTTACAGTGATGAATGAAATAATGTTTTAATAATATTTTAGTTACTTTATTGTATTTTATAATAAATGGAAATTTATTCATTTATATGTACTTAATTTACTAATTTATCATATTTGGTCAGGGAAATTATTCAGTTTCATTGTAGAAAATGAAGAAAAATAAGAGAAATTAAAAGCTGAACTTCAATGGGAATTCCAAGTAAGGAAATTCAGAAGAAGCAGACATTTTCAAGCAAGAATATAGTCACTTTTAATAGCCAATAAATTGCATCTCAGTATAAGTAGAAAATGTCCAACTTCAAGAAGCAGCTCAAAAATCCCATCCGAAGAATTAAATTGCTAATACAAATTTAAAATGTTATAATTATTCATTTAATTAAAGCACATCTGAAAGGGCTATTTTTTTATTAATTTTCAGTTTTGAGAAATATTAATCAAAATTGATTGAAAAGCTATTTACAAAAATCAGATAATCATTTTTATTAATATGCTGCCATTTAGTTCTAAATATTTATTCTGTCAAACTATTTTATATGCAAGCTTTATTTTTGTCTTCTAAGGTACCTTAAAAATGTAAGGCTGTCTTTCATTTGGGAAATTTTATTACAGTAATTTTTAGTTAATAAAAAATAACAATTAAAAGTTTTATATATAAACATATATTGACTATAGACCAGACACATTTTATTCATTTTAGATGTCACTAGATGCTGGAAGAATAGGTATTGCTGGACAGGCTTTAGGCATTGCACAGGTAAGTCTTTGCTTTTAAAATGAATAAGAGGAAACAAATTTATAGACTTCATATATTTTACTTTGGGTATTGTTTAAGCCTTCAAATGGCAGTTTGTGTATATATGTTCAAAAATATTTGCCGTGATATCTTTAAGTACACAGACATGCATCTTGAAAATGTGTCTAGACAATATAAGCTAGTGTAAATATTGGAAAGAAAAAAGTCAAGGCATTAAGTAAGAGTGTTATTTTGGAACTATAATCAAGATTATCATTTACATGTGGTCTTTTTTTTTTAAATTAAAATTTGGGGGAAAATTCTTGGCCACTTGGATGATTAATGATGTTCATGCAATAAATCAAAACAAGAATGGTAAAAAATGCTAGAAAACCATGAAAAGAGGTATCAAGTACTTAATATGATGTAGGAGCATGTGCAGATTTAAAGCAGTTTGAATTCTTCTTAGAGAAGATAAATACAAATGCTGGTATCTTATATCATTTTTCATTCCTTGAGAAATATTACAAGATGGTAATGAAAATCTCATTTTGTTTAACAATACAGACTACTGTAGCTCATGTGCATGTCAGTCTAGTAAGACCAGAAAACGCATGCAGCTTCATCCTTCTAAAATCATGGATGGATATTCTTAATTTTATGTACTGAAGTATTGCCATTTTGAAAGATGTTGTCTCAAACAGAAAAATGTCTATGTTATAAAATGGAGATGGTTGCCCAAGTCACTGCTAGATATTCTTCCCTTTAAGGGGATAATTAGGACCTAATAAAAACCATGATACTTCCTAAAGCATAAAGGAAATCAAACTATGGTTAGTTAAAAGAGTTTGGGTTGTAAACTTTTACCAATATTCACTGTACAGAAACACATCTTGAAATCGAGAGGCAGTATAAAGATTGACTTTCTAGATTACAACACTATTTTCTATTAATCAGCATTTCACATTTCTATATTCCTGCCATCATCGTAATCTGTTTTGCATTTATTTGGAGTATGTGAGGTTTTTCAATAATAATAAATATTTTTTGCATTCAATTTCCTTTGCATTCTTAGAATTAAAAATTTTTTCTGTATAAATGCATATCAAACTCAGCAACCACAATTTTTACAGTGGCCTTCATATCTGAGTTAGCAATACTTTGCAATGTCTCCCTATCTGTGATGGCGAATTTCATTTTATTTTAACAGTTGTCTCTCAGTGATTATATTTTCTCTAATAATGGATTATTTTATTACTTTAGTTTAAATTATTTTATTACTTTAGTTTAGATTATTTTATTTTTAACTTTATTTTATTATTTTATTACTTTATATACTTATTGATACTCCCAGTAACTTTGCAAAAGATGTCACTAACTAACTAAATAGGTGCTTACAATGAACTAATTTTTTTCAAATCAGCTGAGGTCATAATGCACTTAAACACAACCTTGAAAATATAGGGGACAGGAAAATTATACAAACGAATGAGTTTCATGTTTAGCTTTGCAGTCAGCAGAAACAAAACTGATCTTTTTAAATAAGGATTTCTATCATTTTGTCAACTCTTGTACATGTATATGTGTGGGTGTGTAAATATGCATATACAATTAAATTCACCCAACTTTCATTACATTGCACACAGTAGTTATGACATCCTGAAATTTTCTCACAGAACTGCATTACCTTTTTTCCTATAATTTGGAGATTTAATTGATAATTTTTTCCACTTAATTTTTTTAAAAAGTGTAAAATAAATCCTCTTCAAATATGAATTGATATTACAGGCTGCATTGGATTGTGCTGTTCATTATGCTGCTCAAAGACAGGCTTTTGGATCACCTATTATAAAATTACAGGCAATTCAGGCAAGTATTGATTCTAGTTAATTTTTATGATCTTTTCATAAATTACAATAATGTTAATAAAATGTCACAATTCTTTCTTTAGTTGAAGTTAGCTGAAATGGAAATGAAAATAGAAGCAGCACGTTTATTAACTTGGAAAGCTGCATCATTAAAAGATGCTGGAGAAAAATTTACTAAGGTTTGATTTAGTGTAACTTTTTATACATTAAATAATATTTTATATTTTCACTATAAACTTTGTGAGAAGCAGCGAATTTTCTGAAAATTCATATTAATCATATGCAGTAATTGATTTAGAAGTACAATACATAGTCCGAGATATGGACGTCCCAATATCAGTACTGATCTAAAATATAGACCTCAAAGCGCCAACAACTTTTCTTTTAATGCTTTACGCATGTAGATTTGATTTTTCCCCCATAAATAAAACATGCAAAGAGTACCAAATCTTAATTTCCCTTTAGCATTAAATAAATACCTCATTATTGAAGAAAAAATAATTTAGCATAAATTTTTGTGATCAATAATTTGGCTCTGTAGCTGCATATGCATGGCATATATCTCAAACCGAAACATTCTAGATAGAAACATAGTTGATTTTTTAGACCTACTATTTTATATCCCTGACACCAACCTGGTGAATCATTATTTATTATATTTTACTCTCATCATCACATGTTTATGAACATGTGACAACTTGAGTAATGACTCATGTAGCAAAGACCAAACAATTTTTTTTATATTAGTAATTTAATAAACAAAAGAGTATGTTAACCTTTTATGTTGGCATTATGCTTGGCAATAATTATAGATTTAAATGCGCTAAGAAATATTGACGAAGAAAAATTTCACAAAAATTTCTTTCCATATGCTAAAAATAGATTTTATTAATAATACTTATAGGCCAAGAGATTACATTTAGTGCTATTTCAATTAAGAATAACTTATTTGTTTTTCACATAAAGCCAGAACCGGCACCAGAGCTCATATGGCCGCACCAGGCGTCAGAATTTAGGGAAGACAAGATTTTGGGGATTTAGAGAAACATCGAGCAAGGAAATTAAGGCCTGAAAATATTTTTGGAATTCGGGGAAAGCACAGGGATAAAAAAATTTAGGGGTGGCAAAAATTTAGAACTTAGGGAGGTGCTTGGTTAACAGAATTTAGGACCCACAGAGACTATGCCATGCGATAAGATATCTAGTGCCGGCCCTCGTTAAGCCTTAAGTATATGTGAGAATTTATTTATTCAGGACTCGGATAAGCCTTGAGCATCACCAATCGTGTATAGCAGATGCTATTAAGCTAGACTAAAATTATACGTTACTGATTTCAAGCAATTTCAGTCAATATAGTAGACTTGCTGTTCCTTAACTTTCTGATTTGATCCAGCTTAATTTCTTTGGCAGGCTATTTTTATTACAGCAATTTTATGAAAATTTAAGTTTCAGCTTTTGACTTTGGAGCTGTAACAAGATCTACAAAGCAAAAGCATATTTTGCTGTCCATTAACCAAAAAGTGGATCCGTCTCAAAATTATGCGAGTGGTATGGCATTGGAAAGTCAACTGTATACAACATAAGAAAACAGAAAATTAAACTTTTTGAATTTTTTGTGGATTCCATCACCCGACTTGCAATAAATAACAGAAAAATTATTCCTTATGCTAAGTGATGACTGAATGGGTCAGACAGTTTCGCAGCGAGGCCATGCCATTGGCAGGTCAAATGTTAATGGCTCAAGCTAAAATATTTCACTAAGAAATAAACTTAAAAACTGAGTGCACATATTCAACAGGTTGGTTAACCAAATTAAAAAATCGGCATGGTATAAGGCAATTAAGAATTTCAGGTTAGAAAGCTTCAGGTGATACTGAAGCTGCTGAACTATTTGCAGATGAATTCATTGAACTCATTAAAGTTATCTCCAGAATACATTTACAACGCTGATGAAACTGGTCTTTTCTGGCAATATGGTACTGCAAAATACCTTGGGAACCTCTATAGAAAAGGCTGCAACTCATGTCAAAGATTCCAAAGCGAGACTAACAATTTTAGCACGTACAAATGCTGCAGGAATGCACAAGTGTAAACTTTTCATAATCGGAAAAAAGGCACGGCCTCGAGCATGTAAAAGGAGTAAAGAGTTTCCCATTATACATTGTGCAAATAAAAGAACATGGATGACACAAGTGTTAATGAATGGTTGTTTTGAAAATCATTTCATGTCCGAGGCTCAGTAGAATTCAGTTGGTTTACCTGATATGCAAAAATTGTCCTGATTTTAGACAACTGTTTGGCTCATACTTTACTTAAAATTTTAGTGAAAGATAATGTATCCGTATTATTCTTCCCTCCAAATTTTTTAAATGTGTATTAAATTTCTTCAATAATGGGAAAACTACTCAAGAATTTTTGAAATAGTTTAGTTTAAAATCTGCTTTGTGGAGTATTAATGGATTTTTTTAAAGAAATGTGGAGAAGCAATAATAATTAAGATGATATAGCAGAAGTTTTTCAGAAGTTTGCGATGACAATGCCCCAATCATCAATGAATTAACAGACGGCAAAATCTGTAATATGGTTTTAGATCCAGAAAATATCGCTACCGATAGTGAAAAAAGTGACAAGAGAGGTTATTGAAAACGAAAAAATTTCAATTGACAAGTTAGTCAGAATTCTTGACACAGCAATTATAGTGGACATAGCAGTTATATTGAACAGTGGAAATTTGTAACTGAACAAGAAATTATGTCTGTTTATAGAATTAAAGAGAAAGTATTAGCACAAAAAACGAAGCAACTTAAACAACTTACATTTAAAGAATTGAATAAATAAATATTAAACTTTTTTTAATAAATTTTGTTACCCTTTAGATAAAAAAAATGTTTCATTATTTCATAAATCATGATTTCATATTTTTAATTTTATAATTTCTATGTGCTATCTTAACAAGATTTAAACTGATGATCTAATATCCGGAAAAATCTCAAATCCGGAATCGCCGAAGTCCCGACGAGTCCAGATCTCGGACTGTGTACCGTATTTGTTTTATAAGCACACTATCAGATAAAGCCTGAATGCGAAGCCTGCTATGATAAAATTTCTTGAAGTTCTTTCACACACAGTGTGAAAAATATATTCTGTATATGTTTTAAATAACTATTTAAATAGTATACCTGTAATAGTATACCTGTTTTAAATAGTGTACTATAATAAACATAATAATTTAGTATAATATATGCTTTATGTTTCCTTTGTTTTAGATGAAAATTCACCTAATAAACAATAATAATGCTTTAAAAGAACAGGCAAGTTGAAAATTCTTGAATATAAAAGTTTATTTATTCATTTATTTTATTTTTAGGAAGCTGCTATGGCAAAATTAGCAGCATCTGAAGCAGCCACATTTGTTTCTCATCAGGTAAGTTCCTATTTTAAATACTCTTTAACAGAATTGCCAACTTTCCCAATTTAGGCGGGAGACTCCCGATTTTCGACCACTCTCCCGCCAACCCGATTTACAACATATTTCTCCCGACTTTTTCTTATTCTTAAAATTTCTCATGATATTTATGGAACTTGGCTTAATACTTCGTTATATGAACAAAAAAAAAAAAAAAAAGAAAGAAAGAAAAAAAAAAGAAAAGAAAAAGAAAGTGATTTTGGACATTTGAAAGCAATTGAATTTTCTCTAGATTATATCTAAAACAAAACCTTGTGAATCAGATGAGAATTTCTGCTTTGTGAGTGAGGAACATCGTTCTCCAATGGTCATCGAGCTCCACTGCATGTCATCTGGCATATATTAACCAATGAGCACAAAGCAAGCTCAAGGCTGTTATTTGGATGTTCTTTAGTTATTTCATTCATCTTGTTCTGAGTTGTGTGAGTACACGTGTCTTCGGGAAATAGTTTTAGAAATTATCATCTTTTGTTATGTCTGCGAGAAAGGCGAAATATTCCTGTACGTTTAAAAAATAGTACACAGTTGACTTTCCTTCCATTATTTCCTCTAGGAAATGTAATAAATTTGCAATGAGTACCGTCTGTCGTTGCGATTTTTCGATTTCACATGGTGGAAGGGCGGATGTTCTCAATCATGTGTGTACACAAGAACAGCGTGAGTTGTTTTGGGGGGGGGGGGGAAAAATGAAAAATTAAATTTTTCTTTGGAAACAAAGGACCAAAAAGTTATTAATGCAGAATGTCTGTTTTCTGCCTTTTTACTGGAACACAACCTGCCACTGAATGCATAGGAACACGCTGCAGCTTTATTTAGAAAAATGTTTCCCAATTGTGAAATTGGTAAGAAATACTCAATTGCAAGGACCAAAACAGTTGCAATTGTTAAAGAAATTGGTTTGAAAAATAAATCTTCAGTTATTGATTGCATTAAAACAGCTCCGTTCTGCCTCTGTACGGATGGAAGCAATAATACTGATTCAAAACTGTATCCAATTGTTTTCTTTTTTTTATCCAGAGTCTTCAGAAATTGAGTGCAGTTTACTTTCTGCCCCCACTTTAGAAGGACATTCGACAGGCTTTAATATAGCACAGCTAATTATTAAAACTTTAAAAGAAAATGCAGTCCTTCTGGATAATTGCTTAGCACTTGGTGTCGATAATGCACCAATAATGGTAGGCTTGAAGACTGGTGTTGCAGGCATCTTAAGAAAGGAAAATTCAGATTTGCAGATTATGAGGTGCAGCTGTCACCTCTTAAATTTAGCAGCTGAAAAAGGGGCAGCTTCTTTACTAATAAATGTGGATGAACACATTGTTGATATTTATTATTATCTTGAAAAGAGTTCTAAAAGGAAGGAAAAATTAAAACAGTTCCAACAGCTGCATAATACTGAAATGAGAAAAATTTTGAAATATGTGTGTACACGCTGGCTGTCTTTAAAGAAATGCTTATCTAGAATCCTCAATCAATGGAACCTTCTTGCATTTTTTAAAGAAGTAAATTCTTCGAGAGTTAAGATAAAACGCTCTATTGAAAGTTATACAATGGAAAAGTAAATGGAGATGTAGTTACTACTTCCATTGTTAAAAATAGGTTTGAGAAAAATAAAGTAATTTCTGCACCATTCAGCAATTCAACTGGCAGTTCTCAAAATAATACTGCAAAATATAAACATAAAGATGATACAAATTTCTCTCAAAATAAAAAAAATTGCTCAACACATGAAACATTTTCCGATTACTGTAAGTTTAGCTAAGCAAAAATCTGCCACTGTTCATAAGATTTGTACAAAAACTGATTAAAGTATCTTTTTGTTTTCTTAAATGATGCAAGTAATAAAAATGTTTTTTATGTGTAAGGTATTTTTGTGTTGCTTGCATTTAAGAATTAGTAACTATTTAAAGTTAGTTCATTTTTAAAAACTATATTTTTATCATTTTATGAAAAAACTCCCGATTTCTTAAAAATCCTGATTTTTGAGTGTCATAGGTTGGCAAGTATGCTTTAAATATGAGAACAGTTGCTGATGGTATTCTGTAAAAAGTGATACAAAATTTTCCCTTCAGTTGCAGTTGTGTTCATTAAGGCAGAAACTAGCATAAGGACAATTATTCTGTTTAAACTGATTCAAAATGTAGAATCAATTGACCAACCAAGTTAAAGATGCCTTACTGCTGCTTTGCTGTGTCATTTAAATTAAACTGATATTATTTCAAGGATTTTTCCAGATACTGCAGCTGAAAATATTACACTGGGAGGATTTCTCAGTGTAATTTTTTCAACTTCAGTTTCAGGATTTCTCATTGAAGAATATCTAATTTTTGCTTCATAACCCTAGCAACATGAGGAGTACATTCTTGTGCAGTAGAATGTATGCCTCATGTTGCCAATGTTATATTTATAGAGATTACCAAAATGTTTTGTCCTAGCTGCTCGCTGCAGCTGAAAGACCTGAAATGCACACTACAGCTGACAAATAAACATCAATTGCTGATACAGACAAATAAACATCAATTGCTTTAAGTTCTACTCCCAGAAAAGAATAACTGCAGATTACTCTGCTTATGACACACACAAAGAAACAAGGATGCTATCAGTTCATGTACCATACATTACACATAATTCTGACTGCAACAAATAATTTACCAACTATACAATTCTATTATGGCTCTTATACAATCAATTCCTGCTATAACCAACTTCAAGAGATTAAAAGTTTGATTTGTTATATCTGATACGATAAGAAAAATGGGTTAAGTCATAAAAAAGACATCCAAATTTACTGAATCAAAAAGAAAATAATAGTCATTATTACATCTATTAAAAAAAATTAAAGAATCATAGTAAGGGCTTATGTTCAGTTATTAAGTTTGTTTTTGCTCTTTTTCAGTTTCACCATTCATGTAATTTTATATGATAAATTACTTCGCATAAAAGGTCTTGGTTCATACTCTTCCTTCAAAATACATATTTCCTTCTAAACATCCAAATTTCCTGCCAGTGCACAATAGAATGCGTTAATGCAAAACTTCCACTTAGAAGACTTGACTGAATTTTCTTTTGATCTAGTACATAAAAAACTAAGAGTTTAAAATACCATATCAAAACACTCCGACAAGAATATAAAATTCCTGTTTCATTACAGTCAAATTATGCACAGCCCCACGCTCACAAAAACTTACTTTTCCTTATCATTTTTCTTCAATTGCAAGAATAGCAAACTTGGCATAATTTGAGTCATAGCATAGAAACATGGAAAAAAAATTGGTCATTTCTGAAAATGTCCGATTTTGTGTCAGAATACCCTATGTTAAAACAATGCTATATATAAATCTAATATATAGCCCAAGTTGCACTTTCAAGACGGGACATGAAAAATGCAAGTTAAATTTGGCCACTTGGCCCAGTGGAATGGGAGATATCTTTTTTTGTGTGTGTATGTATGAGTGAGTGAGGTGGGTTTACATATACAAGTTTTCTTCATTAGTACACTGTCTATGTTTTTGCAGCCTTTGTAAATTTAGAAAACTGGCACTGAAATTACTTACAGTAACGAGAGATGATGAACTGTGTCTAGATAAATGATGCTTGAGTTCCAAATACACTTACTTACAGTGTAGTAGGTTATAATTTTTTTGCACACAGGAACATGGCTAAAAAATTAAGAAATCTTTGTCATCTTAAATGGTATAGGATTTAAATTGATGAGGATCAATTTCCAAACTTTGAAGGAATTTGTGGCCAGCTGATAGAATTAGTGCTTTATATCTTCCAATAATAAATAATTTTTTCAAAGCAATAGATTTTAAGACCATTTCTCTGCTATACACAGTAATGATGATAAACAAGTTATTTTGCTCTTCATGTTAACATACTAAAAATGTCTTTAAAGAACAGACAAGCTGTGAAAGCACATTTAACAGGAACTATTTAAAAGTTAACATTCTCAGTTAACATCTGCTGTATGATGCAAAAAGTCTTGCGCATTTCAGCTGACTATGAACACCATTAAAAAAACCCAAGTTCCTCCAACATCAAGTTTCTTGTGTCTCTCACTAAAGTGCTATCATTTGCAAAAAAAAAAACAAAAAAAAAAAAAAAAAAAACTTCATACCTGTTAACACGCTGAAATCTTGTGTTGCTTGTTGTTTAGAAATTTACTGTTTCTAAAACAATCAGTATTATTATTTTTAATCTTTTTTATTTGCAACAGTGTTTATACTGAATATTAATTTTAAAAATATTTAATTTATTGCTTCTGAATTGTGTAGTTTTGGTGAGTAATATTTCTGCATCCAATTGAAATAATTATTATAATGTTCAAAGCTTTGGAGGGGAGGATGTTAGCTGCAAATACAAATTAACATGAAAAATTCCTTTGATAAATGCTCAGCTTTTTTTCTCTTTTTGTCAACACATCTCCTGCATTATTTCTCATTAAATATTCAAGCACATATTTTCCTTTAATGTTTTTTTTTTTTTTACACAACTTGGTTTCTCAATGCTTTTCACAACTGACCTTTCTTGAAAATTCACTAGTATGCTGCTGCACAAATAAAAACAATTTGTGTTTGTCACCTGAAACATTCCCTTGCTATATACTTAGAAAATAAAAAAGAAACAAGAACTTATTCCATAGTTTGCAACATGACTGAATAGGTTGAGTGAGATGAGTGGTGCAACACAAGCGAATACATACACATAAGAGAAAGACAAACTTGAAACAACATGTGGCAAGTCGCTGGATGGTAAATGTTGCAAATTAATACGTACTTTTCACCAATTTTTGTTAAAGAAATTCATAAATCATATTTTATAATCATTAATACTGGTAAATTTCACATTTGCCGTTATTAACAAAAATTACATCTAATTATTAGTTGTGGTACCTCTTCATTATGTGCAGTGTTCTAAATATATGACAGATTAGTTTTCTTCTGCTATATAGGCATACTTTTTTTTAGCATGACTTACTCTTAAAATTAACACCATCTATATTATCTTGCCTGTGAACTTTATCATTCATTAGTATTCAGAATGAAACTCAGAAAAGGTCACATGTGTATTCTTCCATACTAGGAATTTTAAAGGATAATTAAATATCCATGGTTCTTGCTTGGATTTTGAAGAATAATTAATATGAAGTTTTTTCCGTACATTTTATATTACATAAAATGTCAAAAATAATCAACTGAAATACAAATTATGAAATAAGAAAATATGAGTTTTTTTATATGTTGGATGTTTATGCGAAAATTTTGGAAATCGCTTGAAATTTGAGGATATAATTCCTTCATGTTAAATTCATGCTGTAATAGGCATCTATGAAGGTATAATAATTAAATTGAAACTAATATTTTTGTATTAGGTTAAATTCCCAGTGATTTATATTCACACTTATTCAAATTTGTCTCGCTCTTTACGATATATTTATTTGCTGTGATATATTTGCAGTAAATTAGAATGTTGTTAAAGTATATAAATTTTGGTTATTGAAAATTTCCGAATTAATTTTGCTTTTTATAATATGATCAAATATATGATCATAATATGAGAAATATTTACATTACATTTGCAATTCCTCCTCACTGTGTTCAGTTTAAATTCTTAAATATAGTCAGAAAACTAAATGTTTATAAAAACTAGTTGAAATTATTAACAAGTTATTAACCTTATTCCTCTTTCTTTCATTCTGAAGTGGAACTAAAGTTGATATTAATAACCATTTTTTATAGGCAATTCAAGTATTAGGTGGAATGGGTTATGTTTCAGATATGCCAGCTGAGCGACATTACAGAGATGCTCGTATAACAGAAATCTATGAAGGTACAAGTGAAATTCAGAGGCTTGTGATTGCTAACAACCTCATCAAAGAATATGGGCTAAACTAAGTACAAAGAATCACTACAACACAAAAGTGCCAAGAAATGAAATGACAATTTTTGTATTTGAAGTATTTTTATATTTTGTAATAAAGTAAATTTACATATTATGTTACATGATTGCTTTTATAACTTTATACAAACTTTACAAAACTTCAGCATTTGATGCAAGATCACTGTCAACTTCAATTGAAACAATATGATGACCAGGAACCATTGCCAGGCCAAGTACACGTGGTTCTTCAACAGATTCATCATCTTAAAAAATAAACTATGCTATAAAATTTCTTTTATATTCTCACACACATTAAAAAAATAATATATAGATTAAACTGGTGAATAATTATTAACAATGAGATTGTGTAGCTGCTGCAAGAATATAAAAACCTGCACAGCTTATGATTCAAGATTATGCAAATTTTAGTTTTGCGGATATTGGGTCATAAATGAAAAATCTCTAGACTTGGATTAAAAAAGAATAAATCAAGAAAGCACATTTCTTTCTTTTCAATATTTTTATAAACAAATATATATTGAATATAATTTCATACAAAAAGGAAAAGGATAAAATGCATATTTTTTAAAAAAAATTTGAAGCATTTGTTTATAATAGTTTGTTTTAAAATTGAAGAATATTTTTTACTCCCTTCCCCAAATTATTCAGGGTCATTATTTTCCAATCAGTGTTATTGTTCAACAGAAATCATTATTTATTACCTGCTGGAAAACTTGAAATTTATTTAGAAATTGCCATTCTGTATGACAAAGTACTGTTTTTTTATAATAAAAATTTTAAAATCTGTGTTCAAACCTTTTAGATTAAGACACAATAACACGCCGAATAAATACTAATTCAGAAGTCAAACAACAAAAATCAGCGTTAATGTACAAAAATTTTTTTACATTTTTTACTTTGTACATTTTGTACATTAACGCTGATTTTTGTTGTTTGACTTCTGAATTAGCTTTTAGATTATATCAACATTAAAAATTATGGATACTGTACTATTTTGGCTGCATTGCCATTCTGTGCTATGTTAACATTAAAATGTAACTTCATCTTCTGGTTGTTTGAATAAAGTTTTTCATTATGGATAATACAATTTTCTGGAAAGAATTTCATGCCAAATTTCCATCTAAGTTCCTCATTAAAACCTATGTGTTTAGATCAAAACACAATGAATTATAATGCTTGCAACAGCCACTGCTCTGTATATTGTTACCGCTGCCATATTTATGGACATGTGGACTACTGTTCCATTAGTGGCAGATTTAAGAAATTTTGCTTAACTATTTGGAGAAGAGGAAGAAGCTTTGCTGATACTATGGAGATGAAGATGGCTGCAAACAATTTCACTCTATAGAAAGAGTGGAATTTTGTTACTACTCCTAATTTACAAAAAAAAAAAAAAAAAACATAATTTTGAAATATTAAATAATTATTCCCTTTATTCATAGCTTAATTTACAGCTGCCAACCTTAAAATATGAGAAACTGGGGCATTCTCTCATGAAAAATATTAAAACTATTTAAACAGGTTTTTCTGGGAGGTTTTCATGTTGTGTAATGATGCAATTTCAAAAGAACTCTAAACTGACTTGAATTCACTTTATAACGAATAATTCCATATTATTGAATTATTGTAAAATATATTAATTCCTTGACATAAGAATAAAACTCAACTCGTAGATGATCTGCTTGAAAGTTGCTGCGACAAATAGTTGCACTGTAAAAAAAATGTCTTAAGTCTGTTCTTAGCTTAATGATAGATGTCACTGTAAATAAACATTACATAGTACATTTGGAGAGTATCAAACATTAATAATAAATGAGGCATCAAAGACTCAACTGTATGTCAACTTAATTATATATTCTAAATTTCATGGTTTTTTATGAACCCTGAGTAGCATGATCTCCTTTATATGTTCATGGGATGTTTTGTCACTTGGTATATATTTGATTACAATTTAAAACATTTTGCTTTCTTACTTTTTTTTAATAATATAGGTATAATCTTAATGAATGAGTGTTTATGAAAACAAAGATTACAATTTAGAATTCTATAAGAGTTTAGCTTATAGAAGCTGTTTAAACACAGGTCTTCATGATCAGATCTAAAAAGTCATGCCATTCAGAGGGTTAATTTATTCTGTAATACTTTTAGTCAGAGAAAGTCCTGAGTTTGGGAAGGAGAACTTTCACATCAAGAAGTATTTTTAAATATGATGAAAATAAAATTTAATAATTACTGTACATACTACTATATGGATAAATTTAGTAAGGTACCATGTATTGATGTAAAAGAAAATTAAATATAAATATTAACTGATTATACATTGGCTGAATCTTCATAAAATATTCTTCAAATTCCTATTGGCAGTTTCAGACAATTCAGATCAAGTAAAATTTAGCAGAAAATCACTAGGGAGAATGGAATTTGCACAATATAATTCAATAAATTTGGCTGGAAGTATTTTCCTTGTAAAAACTATAAATTAAAAATCGGGAGATCCTGTGATCTACTGGGAGAGTCAGCATTTATGTTAACTACTCAGCTTATTAATATATGTAATTGATTAATGTATAATATGCAAAACTTGACTTGGGTGATTATATTAGATAAATCCATAAATCTCTATCATATATTTCTCTCTCACTATTATGTGATTGTTACAGTAGAAAATAAAATTTCTTGCAAGAGATAACCTAGAATTATTTTAATCTGATGTGTCTATTCAAATATTAAACACTGTTTACTATTGGTGAAAAATATTTCTTCAAAAATAAAGAAACTAAGAAAAAAAGTTTCGAAGTTTTTTTTTTTTTTTTTTTTTTTGTTTGTTTAAATGATGATCTTTTTTGTGAAAAGAATCAATCTGTATTACATGGATTTGATAACTGCCAAGTGATGAACAGCCCATAATTAAATTTTCCCAGTTATTGTCAGTACTAAAAGATTACATTTCACAAAATGAAACTATAATTTACTGCTACTGGAACACCAAAATAGCAATGCATCAGAAGAAAGTTTACGGATTACGTAAAAGCTTACATTGGTAGAATTCTGTCAGGTGCAACTAAAGTCACTTCATAACTGTTGACTGTATGGATAAATATATATTGAATTAGATTTTTTCCTAACCCTCAGTAAAGTTTGATGGTTCTAACATAAGTCACTGAATGGAGCAAAAATCTCCTACTCGGAGAACGCCATATCCTTTGACCCAATGGTTATTCCAGCAGGATCTGCCATGAATCAACTGTACATGAATTGAAACACTCATTAATTATTTTATGAGTTTCAAATAAACGCATATTTTTTAATTTATTACTAATAAGTTTTTTAAAAAAATTTTCCCTTGAAATTAATTTGATATTATCATAATTGAATATCTCTACTACATATGAATTTTCAATACATTACTTTTTACGTCTTTCATTAAAGAAGATATACAATTGTAATCATCTAGTATAAATCATGAGACAATTCCATAAAATGTTTACTAAAATGTAACCTTTATTTTAAAGTTATTCTAAGAATCACTGCATGATATGATTACTGAAATTTTTTATAATTGCACTTTTGTAAAAATAAATAAATAAATAAATAAACCATAACTTTAGGCTCGAATTACGTATGTTTGTCTGATATGTATAAAGACAGGAACACTAACTCACATATGAGGTTTTACTGGCAGTGAACATTTATATTTTATTTAGTTCTAAATTTTAAGAGTACTAAAAGTTATAGCCTTAGAGTATTTTATTTAGAAAGCTCAGCAGTTTAACTTATTTAGGTTCAGATGTTAATATAAAAATGCTGTCATATCAGAAATTCGAAAAAGACTCACTGCAGCTGAAGTTTCTCCCTAAATCAGATTTAATTAAATGTAGAACTCAGATTTATTCAGCAAAGTTTTAATTAGGCCTATGCTTTGTTATGTTTCAGAAAACTGGGTTATGAGCTTAGGGAATAATATTCTGAAAATCTTTAAGCTAGATTTACAGATTCAGATAAACTGAGTATAGTGAAGAAAATGGAATTATGCATTGCACCAATGGTAAAAGAAAAGATTTAGGATAGATTTACAGATTCAGATAAATTGAATATACTGAAGAAAACTCAATTATGCATTGTACCAATTACATAAGGAGCCAGACACTGCCAAGTAATTTATGGAGATTGAAATGTTTCTGGTCATTAGTTCAAATGTCCCAAGTAAGAGACGCAATATATTTTGACTTGAACTTAAGCTCAAAAGCACAGTGAGTAGATGAAGATTAACATTTTGATTATGAAGAATTGTCAAACATTGTTGGACAAAAAGAATACTCATTTTGAGAAAGCCAAAGCTTGGAAAGGCTATCATACTGCTGAAAATGCTATTTTATATAATGCACCTAGTATAATTCTTTTATCAAGCAAAACTAAAAGCAAAACTATTGTTTTAAATTTCTCCTTATAATAAAAACTAAGGAATTTCAAAAGTTAAAACATTTTAATAACTTTGCTATCAATCTGGCTTAAAAATGTGGTTTAATACAACTCTCCATAAACAGATGCAATAAGCAGTGCCTCTCAGATGGTTAATGGTTAAAACCCATAGCAACATATTCAATATCTTATAATATAACTATTTTTGTAAAAGTTAACTGCTTCATAGGATATATAATTTGAAAGACATCAGTTTTATACAATAAGTGCATAAAAATAGCTTACTTTCTGTCTGTAAATATTCAGCACATGAACCTAGAATTACATTACGATCTCTATCAGTGCAAAGAAATATTCCAATAAGGATTCTTCCGTCAGTCATTTCAATTTTCATATTTTTGTTCAACCAGCTTTCCAATCGTTGTCTTAATGCTGACTTGGGCTGAACATTTTCCTATTATAAATAAATACAAAGAAAGTTTCTTATATTGTAAAAATTTGTGCTTGAATATTGAATAAAATGTACACATTTTAAATGCAGAAACAAATATTTAATTTTTTAAAAGTAAATGAAATGTTGAACTGCACATAGAACCATTAGCTATACAGTCAGGAAAGTAACTTCATCACAGCATGAATTTGTGTGAGTTTTTTGTAAAGGATTTTCTTAAGCTTTGCAAATATCAAATTTTTCAATAAATTTCAGATTACTTTCATTATTTTTTTACCTTGCATCTGAAGAGTTATAATTTTTTTTATTATTATTTAAATAACTAATATTTTTCACTACGCTTTATGAATAAAAAGTGCTCTGCCAAAAACTTTTGAATCTTTTAGTTTTGCTGAATTCCAAGAGTTCTAGAAAAGGTAATTTTTTAAAATAAAAGTAGCTTTCTTTTGTTTTCCATCGTCAACCAGAGTTTGGATATAGAATAATTCCCTTTTTTTTTTTTTTTTTTTTTTTTTTTTTTCTACATTTAAATGTATGCACTTTATAGGACAGAAATCTATGCATGCACACAATATAAGTATATTTAATTATTTCTTATTAGCTATTAAATGTATATGCACTATCTATTTAATAGAATTTTTCATCTTGAATAGCAGCATTGATTACTGCAGAATTTGTCAAATTATAAAATGCATAATATAATAATTATTTCATTACTGATTCATTATTTTTATTATTGCCACATAACTAGAATTTTTTTCCTTTCCTTTTTTTCCCAGGAAATGTTAAGGTCAATCTTCAGCAGTTGCAAAAATATTGATATAAATCCCAGGTTACAAGTATTTTGTGAAAGGTACTATTTGATTATCCACACCCCCATCGAAAAGCCATTGTAAAATATCCATGAGGAAACACATCATGTTGCCAAAAAGTATTTATGTCATCAAAAAGCAACCCAGATATGCATGTTGCACATATGCTTGAATACACATGAATTTACACTTTTGAAATTCAATGCTTTTTTTTCTGATTAGTTTTCCTCCCATAAAGTCTATTTATTTTTATCACAACAAAACATAATGGAATTGGAGAACTTGCCCTCTGTTAATTTCTTTATGAAGTTTTAACAATTCTTGGATAATCCATGGCTGGTGCACAATGTAGAGTTTATGCAATTCTCTGATTCTTTTTAAAGGAAAATAAGGCACTGCATATATGAAGAGAAACAAGAGCCCAAAGAAATTACAGTATTTCTCAGAAAAGGTGAGTGTCGTTTTCTTTTAATGAATATAAAAAATAGTTTGCATCATTGAAATAGAAGTAAAGATGCCAAACAAACATTTCTGTCTGAATTCACAAAGAGTTTGCGAGTGCTCGATGGGGGTGCCAGATAATAAAAGAGAGCCCTGTGAAATTTCATGATTTATCCTACTATATTAATTACCATTTTTAAGATCATACAATTTATTGCACCACATGAACTACGATTTTCTTCCCGATAAAGTTTAAGTAAATAAAGATTTTTATTATTATTATTATGGAATAGTTATACAGAATTTATAGAAATTGCATAGTTTCAAAGATATGTTACTCCATAAAAATGATCTAGTGACTCCCATATTATAATATGAAATCTACACATCATATGTAAATACACTTTTTCTTCATGTCATACTATGAAATTAAATCTATGCATCATATGTAAATACAGACCCCCTTTTTTTACAGATACAAAGCATGAACTTTTTATTAGTCAAATTGTGCTTTGCGACGTTGCTGACGAGCTCTCTGGGTGCAGACCAATCCACTTTTTGGCCTGTGTTGTTGAAGTAAATCCACTTTTCATCACAAGTGATGATCCAGTCCAGAATTTTGACCTTGTGCTGATACTCGAGCAGATTAGTGCAGATTCGAACATGTCTGTCCTTATCTGCTTGAGTCAGCTCCTACGGCATCCAGCAATTCAACTTGTACATCAAGTTGATGCGATGCATATCACGACTAATGGACATGGCACTAATGTCTAACTCCTTCGCAAACTCTCGAGTGTTGCATACTGATCTTCTTCCAAAGTTCTCGCAGGCTGCCGTCATCAACATCAATAGGTCAGCCCAAGCACTCTGCTTCTTGAATGTCAAGGTCCTTGTTTTTCAACTTTTGGTACCAAACCTTCACAGTGTTCTATGATACAACATTAGCACTTGAAGCTGTACACATGATTAGGTGACATTCTGTAGCTGACTTTTTGCAACATCGTATTTTTTATGACATCTGTTATGCCGTTTTTGGCACGAAAAATACAGAAATGAGTTAATATTGATAATAAATTTGTTAAAACATAAAGCATTAACCTTATTATTGCAAAATACAAATGATGTCACATTCAAATGACAGTAAATTATTTTTAAATGCTTATATTAGTCAGGTGGAAAAGCAATGATGTATTTCTTTATAGAAATTTAAAAATTTATTATTATTAATACTATTTTAAATTCCATTAAGCTTGCAATGAGAGCTTTTCTATTAATATTATCAAAGGCAGTTTTGAAATCAATAAAGATGTGGTGAGTATTGATTCCAAATTCTTTTATCTTTTACATAATCTGTCAAACGTTAAATATTTGCTCTATGGTAGATCTTCCCTTTCTAAAGCCACTTTGACAGTCTCTAATTGTTCTTTCCATAAGTACAGAAAATATATTAAATAGAATGTTTTAGAATACTTTATAACTTGAAGCATGCTGATTCCTTAGAACATTCAAGTATATCTCCTATCTTGTGTATTACATAAGTTACACTCAATTTCCATTTCTCTAGTATCATTTCTTGATCTCATATTGCCTGCATTACACCACATTATTTCTTAGAAAATTCTATTCCACAATTTTTCAGTAACTCAGCCGGAATAGCATCAGAATCAGGTGCTTTATTGTCTTTTAGCTCATTAATTCCTTCAACAACTTTTTTCAATGACTGTCAAGCAACCTCATCTTGGCTGCAGGTTACTGAGCTTTCTGTGATGGCCCCATATTCTTAATTATCACAATTCAGCAAGCCATTGAAATGTTCACCCCATCTCTTCAGCACCTCAAAATGATTCCCTCCTTATTACGACATGAGGAGGTCTTTAGTTAATTTCTTGAAAAAAAGCCCTGCTTTCATTGGATCTCCTCAAATATTCAACATTTTAAAAAGATCTTTGAAAAAATTCCTCTCTTTCATCTTATGAATCCTTTTCTCTTCTCTTCTAGCATTTTGATATGCAATCATAGCATTCTTTGAATGCCTCTTGCTCAGCATTAAATATGCTTCATTTAAATAAAAAAAAAAAAAAAAAAAAAAAAAAAAAAAAAAAAAACATTCATTAGGAAACCAGTCCTTCTTTTTCATTCTCTTAATCTTTTCCACAACTTGGTAACTTGTTTCAATGATAACATCCCTTAATTTATTCCATTTAAAGTTATTACTTTCTTCACCATACAAATCGTTAATCTCTTCAAGTTTATTTTATGCTTCTGGAATTTAACTTAGTCAACTCACATTTGAGCTGATTACAATCATATTTCTCCACAAATTTTGCATTTTTTAAAATTTAAAGTTAGAAATCCATGCTCTAGCCTTTACCATAACAAAAAAATGATCAGAATCCAGATTGGCACCACTATATGTTTTCACATCTAGTATATCTGACATATGCCTTGAATCAATAAAAAAATGATTGAATGTGTCTCCATCAGGAGAGCTCTATGTCATTTTATGTATCTTTTTATGTTGGAACATAGTGCTTGCTATGTTCATATTACGATCTTCCGCAAAATCAATAAGTTGCTTGCCATTTTCATTATCAATTTTATTACATTTGTCCCAAAATTTTATTACATTTGTCCCAATTTTATTACATGTGTTCTTCACGTATAAAAAATCATGAAACTGCACAAAGGTGACTGCACTAATACATAAAGGCTGATCTTTACTGTACAGTCTCCCTTGATTTCTGTCTGAAAAAATTGCCAAGTGGTATTGATTGCTCGTGAAATCTGGAAGCCTGCTGCATAAAATAGGTTTTCCAGTAACCCTAATGTTGGCAAAACTAGCTTAGAGGAAAATTGTGGGGTTTTTTTAGTTTTTGTCATTAAAAAGGGGTTATTTCTGCAAATATTGCCAAAGGTGTGATAAATTTAGATTTTGGCTATTTTTTATAATAGTAACCTTTTTGTATGGACCCGGGTTTGGTTTTCAGCTGCGTTTGCTTCCACATGCATGGTATGGTCTTGGATTTTGAACTTGTTATTATTTTGCTGTGGGTACCATCATTTGAGTATGTCTGAGATGGGTAAGAGGATGAATGTTGATTAACAGTGAATGAGCTGAAGCGACAAAATATTTAATTGAATTGCTTACGTGGAGATTGGAGGAGATGGTGGTGGGAAGCATGAATGTATGCACGTGAAAAAAAGGTATGTTCAAAAATTGACGTTTTATTTACTTTTTTGCCTCTGAGTGTTAATTTTTGTTAAAAGATTTAATGTTTTCATGTTTTAGTTATTTATTACTTTATTACTATTTATTTTTACATGTTTATTTATTTATTGCATGTTTTAGTTTTTTAGTTATTTATTACTCTCTGTTTGTGTATTTTCGGTTATTTGTTCGTCTCTGTGTGTTAAGACAGTGGCGAATTTTTTCTGGTTAACTTGATAGTTTTAACTTTGTTTTAGCTTCCTGATTTTGTTAAGCGAAAATAGATTGATGTGTACATGGACAAAGTTAAGGCAGTGTGCAATGCCTAGTTTGTGCAATTCTCTGATATTTTGGAAGTTAAAATAGGTCAATGTGTACATGGACACCGAGTTTGTGTAAGTCGTTGACTTCTTGGTTTGGTTTTGTGTGCTGATCCTTCCTCATGCCGATTTTGTATCAAAAAAGAGACATTTCGCCAAGGTACTGCAGAGTAAATTTTAACCACACATAAATACTATCTAGTTAATTACAGAAGTAACTACAAAAAATAAGTTACGTCATTAGAGGTTTACTGTAATTGATTCAGTGCAGCATTTTATGAAGGACAACTGATCAATATTTTAATGACATCCTGAAGTTCTGAAATGTCCTTTTTCATCTGATGTACATCATATTAATTTACATTTAACCACATAACAGAATCGTACTTTCCTTAAGGCAGGCCAATACCTTGAATACATTCTTTGTTATATTTTATTTGGATGTTAGCATATTTTAAGTGAGGAAACATTCCGCAGAAGTAAGCACCATACACACGAGTTACCAGATCCTTGAGATTTATACAAACAATCCTGGATTTGTTATTAAGTCCGCTGTTATATCTTAGATTGATAAAAGTGAGTGATTTATAAATGAGGGGTTATAAAAATTGTAGGCTAACATATTAATTTACAGAAAATTGGAAGGGGAGCCCATGAAATATAAATATTTTTTATAGAAATGCAGACATTTTCAAAAAAAAAAAAAAAAAAAAAAGTAATTAACATCTATCTTCACAATAAACCTGCTGCGAAATGTATGTAATCAACCTATTTATATTTGAATACTTCGTTGATTTAACCCGTAACTGGGAAGGTGCGGTCTATTATGATCTAAAGGGTATCAAAATTTACAAAAAAAAAAAAAGCTTAATATTTTATTATTTATTTGTTTACTTTATTAAACATTTCTTTCAATGTAAGTTGTTTAAGTTGCTTCGTTTTATGTGATAATACTTTCTCTTTAATTCTATAAACAGACATAATTTCTTCTTCAGTTACAAAGTTCCGTTGTTCAAGTCCTATAATTGCTGTGTCGAGAATACCGACTAATTTGTCAATCGAAATTTTTTCGTTTTCAATAACCTCCTCACTATCGGAAGCAAATTATAATGACGAGGAATTTGATTTAAATCATATCAAAGACGGAGTACATCGAGATGAAATACTACATTTAGTAAGGAATTATAAGCCAAATAAAATAAAAACATCTGCCCTGAAGATAAGGATAGTGCTGACAGATCAACTTCCAATTCATTGTGCACCGCGGCGTTAAAGATAAACAAAGTTTAGATAAACAAATGTTAAAGTTTAGATAAACAAAGGATATGCCTTTATCCATTTTTTGCAGGAATTCCACTTTTTGTTTAATAGACTTCGAAACATACTTTCGCTTTGTAGATCCTTTACATATTAGTTATATCAGAAATTCTATTTGACATAATCGAAAGTTCAAGTTTACTTTTATAAAATTGCTCTAACAGTCTGCAAAAAATAAAAGCCGGATCCAATTCGAAGATTAAGGTACAACACAATCTGCAACATTAACTGAATTAGATAATTTTAGCTTAGCTTATACCGTCCGTTATACATTAAACGCGCATTCGTAAATGTATTTTGCGCACGTGCACATGCATATTTGCAGCTGTAAAGGTCTTATGCGCATGCATCAACGCGCTGCATGCGCAGAAAGTTTGTAGCTTTGAAGTCTGGATTATGGGTGTCTGAATTAACGACTTCTGACTGTACTAAGGTACTGTTATTTTTTTTATGTTTCGTACAATATTTGTATTTTTTATCTGAATGTATCCATCACATGTTAAATAAATGGAAAATAATTATTATTCATAAAAAATAATAGTTATTCTGTTTCTTTTTTGCATAATTTACATTTGCAATTGTTTTTTCATAAAAAAAGTTCATGTTGCAGAAAAGATGTTCCTAGTGTTGATTCATTTCTTTGTAAAATATATATATTTTTTTTTCTGTTCGAAGATAAGTGTTTATAGAATGTATGGGTAAAATAAAAGGTACTATTCAGTTTTGAGGGCTGTAAAAAATTGCCAAATTATCGTTGATGCCAATGCTGCCAAAAAGAATTGCGGCAACCCTAACAATTGCAGCAAAAAAGAAAGTATAATAGTAAATAACTATCTAAGATTGATGTTTTAATTTAGATGAAAGGTTAATTTCATATAATACTTTTTTATTATTATAATTTATATGAAAAAGGCTTAACATCACTGAATGGAAGCATAAGAGTAAATAACTATTTCAGATCATTATTATAATTTATATAAAAATTGCTAAACATAACTGAATGGATGGCTGCATCGCTATTTCGCTACCGACCTATCGCTAAAGCATAATTTCATCTCGTTGGTTGTTCAAATGTAATTTTCTATAATGAATGATGCCTTTTCTTTGAAAAAATTCTTGGTAAAGTTCAAAATCGCTCACTTATTTGTTTGCCGCTTTTTACAAGAGTAAAAACAATTGGATTTTTGTCAATTTTCTTTTAAGTGAAAATAGGTCGACGTGTACATAGATAAAGTCAAGGGTGTGCGCAGTGCCATTTTTGTGCAATTATAGGATTTTTTTTAAAAGTGAAAATAGGTCGATGTGCACATGGATACCGAGTATGTGACATTCTTAAAAACGCGTCAAGCAGTGGGTGATTCTGCACTTTACCCAAAATTCTATTGCCGACTTTTCGTCATGGGCAATTCCCAAATTGTTAAATCCATAGGATATCAAAAAAGGATTTAAAAATTAAACTAGTAATCCTTTAATTTAAAAATAAACTAAAATCCTAGTATACGGTGCAGCCTTGGTGCGATTTTGAAAATTATCGCCAACACCAAAAATGATCCAAAGAACATCTATATACTGTACACTATATACTATGTGTGTATATACATAATGTCAATATGGCGTCTTAAGAAATATAGAACTATATAAACTTACGCAATCTGAAATCAACGCGTACGCTAGATTTGGCGCGCTGTTAAATGGGCGCGTTTGCTAGAATTGGTGCTTTTGCGCATACATTTTCGCTGCAATTTTCTTACGGCCCTCAAAACAGAATAGTACCAAATAAAATTTTAATATTTTGATTAGATCATTTTATTGAAACCATAACGCCTCTGTGACCGCACGTCCCCGGTTATGTCCCAATATTTACCCTGTTACGGGTTAATAGCTTTCTTTATCGTTTATTTTTTCTCACCAACTTTTATTAATTATCTACTGTTAATAATTTATATGCTGCAGTAATTTGTTTTCAATACTGAAATTAACATTTCACAAAGCATCATGTAATTTTTCCCAAATAAAGCAATCTTAGCTATAACAATTTTAGTTGTACTACCAAGCAGAGACAAAATTTTTATGCTTACAGACGTGGCTTGATTTTTAGATAGTGTAGTTTCAGGTTTATTTTCCTCTTCATTTAAATGAACTCCCATATTTACATTATATTCTGTCCACTGATTTCCCTTAAATTTTTGTTCCCTTTCTTTTTACATATACAATCCTGACCAGAAATGTAAACAAAGATAAAGTAACGTTGAGATGTATAGTGTTTTGAGTAAAAACTTCAAGTTAGGTGTGGAAACTTGATTAAATAAGAATTCATAGATATTTGTTTATTTAGTATTCTAGTAAATAAAAAAAATCGATTTGTTATGATATTTAATTTTCACATACAAGACTTCCGGAAAATCATGATAAGAAGAAATGTATGTTTATGTGCTTAGAAATTTGAATTTAAAAATATAGGACTGTCTTAAATTAAGGAAAACTTCATTTCCTTATAATGAATTTATTTTGCCATTCTAACGATAATAAGTAGAGAAATTCAAATAATGCTGTTACCTCTACAGAAAGTTTATAATTATTGGTCGATTGGATTGCTTATTCATGATTAAAATATTGTTGCCTATTAATAAACTAGTTGCCGAAATAAATCTGACTACTGTCTTATTTAATATCTTTTTTTTTTTTTTTTTTTTTAGGCCTCCTCTTTTAATCAGTTTTATAAAGCGTAAAATCATCATGTAACTTGTAATAAAGTTATTCGGCTTTTAATTACTCTATAAGCTAAAAATTCTTAACGAAATTTTTTTAAATAAATATCTTAAACTGTAATGGTAATTTACCATTAAAAATGCAACTAATCGATGTACTTTCTGAAGGGAAGTTTCGTTTCCTTGCATGTGCAGTTGTCAATGCTATAATGGAAAAGTGGACCAGCCCGTGCTTATTAATGGCGGATATTGATGTTCTGATAGTAGCGTTTAAGGAACTATATTCAACATAAGCCTTGGATAATATATGAAGCATATAAGTTGAGAAAATATAGATGTGTGTCCTGTGTAATGCAGGTATATATTTATCTCTTCTGATTGTTATGCGTAAATAAGTTACAACGAATTGTTACAGTAAATGAAAAATGGGTAAAAATGTATCCAAATACATTAAAAGTCTTGATTTACGCAGTTTGATGTGCCACTTATTGCACTCTCGTTTCGCATTCATTAATTAAGTATGTACAGATTTCTAAAGGTATCTTGTTTTCTGAAAACCTTCTCCCCCCTTTTTAGGTATGTAAATAAATCATCTTTCTACACTTTTAAGTTTTAAAATTACTAATCGCAGTGCTTAATGTTTATGGTTTACGATAGGTAATAGCCGTATGAACCATTTTAATGCAACTGTGTATAAACCTAGTATAAGTATCTTTTTTTTTTTTTTTTTATAATTCGTAATATAATTGCGATTCTTGGTCGTTGTTTTTTCAATGGTTACTGTACCTTATGCGACCCCTATTTTTAACTTGTATTCGTTAAATTGTAACATTTCCTTAAAGTTGTTTCACGCAGATTTTATCGTTCAGATTGTAACCATTATTATACATAATTACACGTTCTATTGTAAATTTACCTTCGTAACTGTTCAATCTCATCAAATACTGATAACAAAGGGTAACAGTTTATCGTCAACATTATTTCTTATTAACGGTGAAAAGTGTAAATAAAATTTGCCGTTTTAATGAAATTATTTATCTTTAAACTGATAATCGTTCTGTAAAATTATAGTAATAGTGCCCGATTTTAGCGAAATATTAGCTTGTTTACATAGCGTTTATCCAAATGTAGTAATAGTCGGTTATTTTGTTTTCACAGTATGTAATATTTTGATTAATAGATATTATTTTTATATGATTTGTTTTATAGCCTGTTAAACATTCTGTAAGCTCTAACTCCCTTCTTGTTAAATATTACATACTTTTAGTGCAATATATTTTGCTTTAATTATCTTTTAATTCAACTTCTATGTAGAATTTTTAGATAATGTAAAATTTTTCAGATTGCATTTTGTAAAATCTGTTTATTATTACCATGCCTCTTTAACACAATATTTTTAAGATTGAATCTTTTCCTTAATTTTTATTGTGTTTAAATTCCAATCACTTTTTTAATGGATCTGGTTCTAATTGTGGGACTGAGGTACTACAGTGACTAGTAATCATCATGGTCATTATTATTATTTTACTTATTTATAGTGTATGTAAGATAAAAAGTTTAGTCTAAAATATTTTGTTCCCATTTATTCATTTTCGTCAAGTTATGTCATCTTTAGTTTAAAAAATATCTCTTTCAACATGATTATTTAAGTTTATCATTTTTATGCCGTATTTTTAATTGAAAATTTGATTATTAAAAAAACTGCAGGTTTCAGTTTATACCTCTGTAATTGGTCTCAGAGAAGCCTGCTTTCTTGAATTTAAAAGTTATGCAAAATTCAGTTAAGAATTTCCTGTGTTTTTAAAAGGCTGTGGACATTTCAAGAGTCAATTTGAATGTGAATCAGTCATCTAAAAGAAAAAAAGGATTTATTCTGTATTAAATATGGAATTGTTTTAAGTTATTTCAAAATATTTTGATATAAAAATTTAATTCAACACTTATGCAGTTTTGCTTATTATGCAGCTTTTTTGTGGATTTTTTTTAAAAACTGAGTTATCTTTCTATTATAAGACCACTTCTCATCATAATTAGTGACTTTAAAATTATGAATAATTTTAAATTATATTTTATCTTAAAATTTGAATACTTTTTAATCAACACTAGAATTTCTGATGATTAAGTAATCTATACAGTTAGCGTTGCCACCTCTTGGCTGTCAAAATCCGGGAGGGGAAAAAGTTTCCTGAAGAAGAAAAAAAAAATTTTTCAGTCGCAACTGAAAAAAAACTCCGCCTCCTTAATCTCGTTCAAAAGTATTTTTTGAGCTGCAGGAGCAAGCAAACTCTCGCAAATACTTGTACATTTTGTTCTACCACAAGAACTCGTTTCTGCCAAAGAAGAATCTGGAAATAGAGTGCTGTACAATGTGTGCAATCCTGGTTGCTAAAAGTGTGATGGTGCTTAATCCTATGATAGACTTTGTAAGGTATGATAGGCTATGTAATTTCATTTGCTGATATATTGTCCTGTTCTTCTGAAGATTTCTTCAGGAGAAAGTTCGAAATTGATTGCGGGGAATCTCTATTCAATATTAACGACTGGTGTTTTTTGCTTTAGGAATGTACAGTTAAAGCTCTAACATCCTCGTACTTAATATTAACCGTTTTCCGACATACTTTACATTCTTTGTTAAAGTTGTCTCTCTTCATAAGCTAATCAAAGAGTTAACCACTTGTCTTGAAACGACTTCGAATATTTTGTCTTTTTTTGTGGCACATGTTCACTTGCAGAATCAGAATCATTTTTCTCACTAGACATTATTATGAAAGCATTTAAATAATTTCAAAATATGCACTTGTTTATGGATAGCTAGCAAATTGCAGACTAAATGAAAGAGTGGATTAAAAATAAGAGGGTGACAGGAGATGAGGGCGCGTACGCGCGATACGCAGGCATAAAACCACTACTCATCCCGTAAGGCGCTTACTCACTGCTCACTGTAGATCGCTGGTGCAAAGAATATATATTGACATAGACATTCTTTGGCTGCTGTACGCGGTCGTGTGATTTTCGATGCTCTCAGCCATTTCATCCGTGCGCATTGTGTCATTATTTTTGAGAAACTTGATATTACGGGAGAGTAATATTTATTTTAAATTCAATTGGGAGCCGGGAGATTTTAATTTCGAGGACCCGATTTGGGAGAATTCCGGGAGAGGTGGGAACCCTATATACAGTAGAAAAATTCTGTCAGTTTAACAAATTATTAAATACAGTGTTAAATCGACTGCCGATATTTGAAAGTAAAATAACTGTATTTTTTAGAAAATAGAAAAAAAGTTTTGAATAGACATGTTCTCTTAATTGCTCTTTCTCTAAAATGTAGAAAATCCCTTTCTGTTCTTTTGCCCTTCTAGTGGCCTAATGATTCTGAGTTTGACTTATTTTCAGTCTAGGCAAGCAGTCTCTGTTGACAATGTGGCAGATTATTCTGACATGGAAACCCAGAAGTGTTTCTTGTGGTAAAATAAATTTTATCAAGCTATCATCGGCTCCATATGCATTATGAACTTGTGTGCACGAAATAATATACAGGTAACCCTCCTATAACACGGTAGATAGGTTCCTAAAAAATGTGTTGTACGAGACCCAGGGGCAGTGCAAAATGAGGGGTTAAAAACTTATTAAAACCAAGTATTTTTTTTAATTCTGCATAAATAACTTCAATTTTTATTAAAAATATAAATGTATGTATAACACAAAACAAAAAATATTATTTTAATTTAACGCAACTTTTATTTAATTACCGTATTTTCTGGCATATATGACGCACCCCATTTTTATACACATTTTTGAAGGATAAAACTTTATTACTGATCATTATAATTTTACCAGGTTCCTATCATTTTCTCAGATGGGGGTGTCCTGAAATGCCTCTGTGCAGTTCTGTTTCCATGTTCGTTAACATACGCAATCACACGTAGCTTGTATGCTATGTTATAGCAGTGCTGACTTTGTTTTTGAGCCATAACTTGCCAACAAATTTAAAGAAATTCAACAGTAGAAATTTCGCACACTTAAAAGTTGTTCACAAAAATTGGAAAGTTGAAATGAATCCAGCTATGATTATTGATGACAGCACATGTGCATTCCCTGAGCTCTGTGTGTTTGTAATATTCCCATACTCCGCAAGGAAACCAAAAAATTCCATAACTCTGAATAGAGGAAATTTCCAGAAATGAATGTAATCAAAAACTGAGTATCAGCATATAAGACGTACCCTGTTTTTCAGACCTATTTTCGGTACTTTTCCGTTTTGCCGGCGCAAGCGATAAAGTCGCTAATAATGGTACAACCCATGCCAAACGAAATATTCTCGCTGGTAACCTTTTACGCCTCATTTTCAAAACAAGTTGCAGCTTTTTCTTATCAGATTGATTGTTTCTTTCAATACTGGCATATCATTACATATAATTTTTATCAGATAGTTCAGTTTTATGTTTAAGGCAATTTTCGGTAATTAAGTTAATTAGGATGCAATCACAGCACTTACCCGAAGCCGAAAAATATAGAAAAGGTAAAGTCAAGGGTTAAATTCATCAATTCTAATGAGAATGCATTAGCGAAGTAAAGCACTGCAGTTTTACATAATTTCTGAGTAAGCTATTCGTACGAATTGAAATATTTCTTGCATTTAAACTTGTGTTCCAAATTAAGATTTAACTTGAAATCAATGTGGATAATTACTAAGAGCATTAGATTTTTGTAGAGTAGTTAACGTGAGATGAGATCGCTTGGGGTCACGTGATATGAACCGGCGAATCAGGATGTTGAACCATGAAAGCATAGTAAATTCTTAATGTCTTTTTACAAATTTGTTGTCTTTATTTATTGGCTTTTTATAAAATTTTAAGCGACATTAAAATGTTTATGCCTTCTTTTTTAAAAAGAATTCTTAGAACTAACATTTTTTTAATATTTTTTACGTGTATACTGTATGTTGTCGCCAATAAAGTCTGCTTGGCGAGATTTGCGCCGGCGAAACGGAAAAGTACCCTATTTTCAAAGAAAAAAAGTATGTCTTATACACTGGCAAATACGGTAATTTCTTTGTCTTCTTGGCATTTCAGTATAATCAACCAAGAATGTTTTTTCAGTGGAATGAGATCGCTTTCATTTTCAGAATTTTTCTTCATTTAAAGTTCTGGCACCTTCTCCATTTTTTAAAAAAATCTGTAATTTTACTTTGCTTTCTAGTTCTTAGCAAGTCATTGTAAATTTCTCAATATTTAGCTAGACAGATTTGCAGCTTCCTTTTGAATTTTCAGCTTCTTTCAGCGGAAGAGTTTGCATTCAAGAAAAATGACTTAAGATTTTCAGCTAAACTTGGCCTTCTTTTAATTTTTTTACTGTTAAATTATTAAATGCAGTCTTTATCAGTTTTAGTGTCCTCAGAATCGATTTGATTTACAGCTTTGGATGACATTTCCATCAAATCTGCTTCATCAGTTTCTTCTTCCACTAATAAATCTTGAATGTCCTTAATAGCCATATCCAGAAAAATCTTTGCCTTCAATTGACTTCACAAGTTCTAATATGCCACCAATTTCATGATCTGACAATTCACGCACGTTTTCTATTTCAACTGAAGAGGACTCTATCTTCTTCCAACATGCATGTAAAGTTGATGTTTTCAGTTCTTTCAGCGACAATGATATAATGTCGATACAAAATCCACTGTAATGGTCTTCTTGTGTAATGCATTTTAAAGGTATAAATAATACCTTGATCCAATGGTTGGAGTAACAAAGTAGTGTTAGATGGTATTTTGACTTTGGGCTGATTCAAATGTTGTGGGTGACATGAAGCATTATCTAATAGTAATAATGCCTTGAAGCTCAAATTTTTCTGTCTTAAATAATGTTGTCTGCACAAAACAATTTTAAAACCAGTCTTTAAATAAATTTCTGCTACCCAAGCTCTTTGATTTTCTTTCCAGTATACCGATAAGATGTTTTTATTTATGCCTTTAAGTGCACCAGGATTTAATTATCTGTAAACTAACAAGGGTTTTGTCCATAAAGTCCCCCAATGTGTTACTGAACAAGACTGGTGTTAGATGATCTTTTGGCACATTAAATCCTGGTGCATGGTTTTTTTTTTTTTTTTTTTTTTTTTTTTTTTTTTTGATATAAAGGTTTTGCTGGGCATTTTTTTCCACCACATTCCAGTTTTGTCGGCATTGAAAACTTGATTTGCTGCATATCCCTGCTCTTCTATGATATTTTGAATTTTTTCAGGAAACATCCTAGCAGCTTCATAATCAGCCGATGCAGATTCTCCTTGAATTCTTATGCTATAAATGGCAAAATGCTTTTTGAAATTTTCGAACCAACCCTTTACGTGCCACAAAATCTGGGTTGACAGAGGATTCACCATGTTCTTTAAGGTGTTTGTAAATTTTGAGTGCTTTTTGTTCAATGATATTGCTATCCGATGGAATTCTTTTTTGACAACCATCATCAATCCAAATGTTGGATGCTTTTCCCATCTTCTCAATTATTATGCAAAAAAGCTATTCTTTAACAACCGTGGTTCCACGCAGACTGACGACTAGCAGCATGAGACACTTTTGTTTTTAGGCCCCATAGATGAGGGTTCGAATTTTGGAAGCCAAGGTTGTGTATTTTCGAGCTCTTATTGTGACCTCATGTCATTCATCTTCTGTGATACTGAGGTTCCTTCATTGTTATTTTGTGACTGGGTATTATTTCTTTATGCTATTGTGCTATATTTTCCCTTGTTACCGATTAAAAATTTAACGGTTGATCTCCACCATGTGACTCGTCTCCCTGAAGATTTTTGTTCTTACAGGAACCGGATCTTGGCAGACCACTGGCAGGACTTATGAAACAGGATTCATATGTTATGTTATGTGTTAACCTTTAAAAGACTGAAAAGTTTGAAATGGTTTACTTAAAAAGACGGGAAACAGTAATATAATCAAAAGTCTTTAATCCGGACTCGTCGGGACTTCGGCGATTCCGGATTATAGATCATCAGTTTAAATCTGATAAGATGGCATACAAAAATTATAAAATTAAAAATATGAAACCGTAATTAATGAAGTAAAGATAATGCCGACCTCAAAGCTAAAAACGCTCTGCGCATGCGCCTCGTTGACACATGCGCACAGGCGTTTACACGTGCGCTTAAGACCTTTACAAATGCGCGTGTGCGCAAGCGCAGAATACGTTTTCGCGTGCGCGTTTTATGTATAACGGACGGTATAAGCTAAAATTATCTAATTATCTATTTCAGTTAATGTTGATGATTGCGTTGTTTCTTAATCTTCGAATTGGATCCGGCTTATTATTTTTTGCAGACTGTAAGAGCAATTTTATAAAAGTAAACTTGAACTTTCGATTATGTCAGATAGAATTTCCAATGCTGGAGCTCCCAAAGGATCTCCAAAACGAAAGTATGTTTCGATGTCCATCAAACAAAAAGTGGAATTGCTGCAAAAAATGGATAAAGACATAAAGAAGGTGACAGAGAGGTTAGTGAAAACGAAAAAATTTCGATTGACAAGTTAGTCAGTATTCTCGGCACAGCAATTACGGGACTTGAACAGCGGAACTTTGTAACTGAACAAGAAATTACGTCTGTTTATAGAATTAAAGAGAAAGTATTATCACATAAAACGAAGCAGCTTAAACAACTTACATTGAAAGAAATGTTTAATAAAGTAAACAAATAAATATTAAGCTTTTTTTTTTTTTTTTTTTTTTTTTTGTAAATTTTGATACCCTTTAGATCATAATTGTTCTTTATTTCATAAATTACGGTTTCATATTTTTAATTTTAGAATTTCTGCATGCCATCTTATGAGATTTAAACTGATGATCTATAATCCGGAATCGCCGAAGTCCCGACGAGTCCGGATTAACGACTTTTGACTGTATATAGTTTAATCTGATGATCTTAATATTTGATAATCTGACATTGCTTAATTTCTAAGCATACAGACTTTTGCTGTGCTTCTGAAAAGGTTCATTCCGTGATTTTCTATTTATTCTTGCTATGATATGCATTGTAGTAATGGTAGAATTTTTTGAGACTTAAAAAAAAAATGAGAAAGAAATTCCCTTATTTTATTAATGTTTCTTATTGATGTCCTGACTATTTAGTAATAATATGTTAATAATGACAGAAACACGTATAATTTAGATCTGTTAACATTTATTGGTACTCCTTGATTATACGCATTACCTCCGAAAAGTTGCCAGCTTAATTTTTCATTAAGATAATATGCAAATGAAAGCCATTTTAAAATGATGATGCACTAAAAATTCTATAGGAGATCAATGAACCAGTAAAATCGAAAAGCTAAGAAATATTCATAATGGAACAGTTACCTTTTTCAAGAAATACTAGTGTAATTTTTTAACTGTTTTCCAAGTGCACAACAATCTGTTTTTGCTTTTAAAATATAATTGTACAAATTCAGCATCATGCACAAATTTCGATCCATAAGATTTAAATATTTAAGAAGTACAGCTTTATGGAATGTCAATTTTTGCATTCTCTGCTGTTGCCAAAATGTACTATTTCTGAAGAAATGCAATGCTTTCTTTTTCATCAAGTACAGATAAAAGTTTTTGGGATATTCAGAATTTCTCCGTTTTCTCTACAGGTATAGTCTAACCACACTAACTGTGTAACCAGCAGACTCCTAGTCCTATTGTAGTTCCTTATGAGGAAAAGATGTACCAAATAAAAAAAAAAATGCTAATCAGAAAAATGATCATCGAAAATTGAAGCAGGAATCTGTGCTCATCTGCTGCACGAATGTTGATATTTGGGTTGCCTAATTAGCTGACATAGCGTGTTGCTTGTAAATACATTTCAGAGGTTTGCGAATAATAAAAAAGAGCTCCTTTAGCATACGTGCATTTTCGCCAGCATTTCGAAATTATTTAATTATTAATATTATTTAATATATTCTGCTGTTGTCTGAATTTTTTCACAATAGATTTCTCGATCCTTATAAATTATCCTTATATATTCTAGTTAACATCTACCTATTAAAAAATGTGCAGGAGTGAGTGGAGAGGGCTCTGAGGGTTCACTGTATAAGTAAGTGATGGGCCTGGAATTGATCATGGCTTCAATCTCAACGAACACTGTTGAGACACACACATTGAGAGAGAGTGATGAATGGCCAACAATTTTTCTAAGACTTGTTTTGATCGTTTTGATCATTCTTTCCCAAAATCCTCCCCACCATGCTCCCCTTTCAGTTATATATTTCCAATGAATACTGTGAGAAGAGAAGAAATTCTTTACAGAAGGATCAGAAATGCAAGTCCACAGTTATTTTAGTTCAGTGTCTGCGCATTTGAATGATTTTGCATTGTTACTTTATATAATTGAACATAATCCTCGCCGCGCTGTAAATCTTCTAAAGGACAATAAAACACTTCTGTATTCATCGAAGTTACCAGTTCTAAATGAATAGTGTGCATTACTGCGCAAGTGAATACTAAAAGGTAATGTTTATTCTTGCTCTCTTTAGAGAAAAATGGTCCAGCATAGTCCAATCCAGTTACCGCGAACGGTGGTGACTGAAGAATTCGATCTGGAGGAAGTGGAGCTATATCTTGAACTCCAGGGTGAACACTGTATGTTTTGCAAATCACGCATCTGCTCAACAAGGATATAATTTGCTGTCTGCCTTTGACAACGCAAAATTTTTCGTGCTGGTGCATCAGAGTTGAGTCCGCTCCAGATTGAAATACCCTTTCATGTACGTTGACAATTAACAAATCGACGTATCAACACTTTGACGAAAATTTTCATGGACGCTTGGCAAATTCCAGACAGTCTGCAAATTGTATTCTGCCTTTTAACAGTAGATGTCTGTGTTCATCGAGCTCAGGATTCAGCGAGTAAATATTGGACCCTTTGTCAACTGACTTTCCTTGAGATACAAGGTTAATAAATTACCTTTTCGCCAGCACTTCCAAAAATTATTTAATATATTCTGCTGATGTTTGAATTTTTTCACAATAGATTTTCTTGATCCTGATAAATCATCCTTAGATATTCTAGTTGGAGGAAGGGATAGCAAATGTCTCTTGAGCTGAGAGTGAACTACAATATTTTCAGAAAGTGTGCTTTCTCCTCGGATTTTTCAGTTTGTTAGCATAATTTGTTTGTAGAGAATTTTTGTCATCAGATTACTTATTAATTTCCTTGATTTTGATTATCTATAAGTTGGTAGCAATACTTTTTTTGGGGGGGGATCTGATTTCTCTTCAATTTTGACAGTAACTAAGGTTAGATGTAGGTTAATATCTGCTACAATATTTAGTCTTTGTTGCTATCATTGAAGTACATATGATATTATAATGCAGTATACAATGTGATATATACTGTTCATGCTCTAAAGAGAAGTAAAAATACTTTTTGTAATCTTTTAGCAGTTGTGTGTCCGCCTTTTAAAGTATTTTGAAATGCAGTGACTATTATGTACACAATGCTGATTTTGCAAAATGTACTTATACTTTATTATAATAAATAACTATAATTGAACATGCTGCAAATGTGTTAGGCTATAAATTCAGTTTTAGGTGATTACTAAGCTTAGAAATTTATATATTTAGTTTATAATGTGTAAACTTGAAAATTAATTTTGTTTTTGAAGATAAATATTTTTTAACTTGCTCTTTTTTTGCAGGTATTTGAATGAAAATTTGGTTTTGAAAGTGAAATGCCAAGAGTTAAAAAATGTTTTGCAGTGCATTCTGCTTTAAAGTTCGTAAAAAATTAGCTATTCATGCAGAAAATATTGCAATTTACACAAGAAGGACTAATATGCTGCTTTTGTACTTTGTGGGTTTAAAATACCTTTTCCCTTCTAATAAAAGCCAAACTTTCAGACTTCAACAAAATGAAAGTTAGTACTGTCAGTTGCTGCCCATGTTCATGGCCTTACTTTTTAACTTTGTCTTACATATCTGGAAGGAAAAATCATAATATGGAAGAAACCGTGAAGCCAGCTTCTCTATCCTTAAAATCTGTAAACCAATCTTTGTGTGCTCCTCAAGCACCTCCTGTTTCCATTAATACCCCATCAGATACCACAGAATCTGTTAAATCTCCTAATATGAGCACTGATAGTGGATTTGAAGGAGAAAACAATAGACCATCTTTGCTTCAAACGTCTTTACCTTCACCTTCAAAGGATATGATTTTGAGCTCTTGGCAAAGCAAAATGTACAGTGATGGGACCACAGCATTGAATTTTGATGGGTCAGAATCTACAAGCCCGAAATCTCCCAAAAAATCCACTGATGATTCTGACTTCAATGAATCTCCATTTGACAAAAAATCAGTTCCAAGTGTTGGTGATATGCATTCAGAAAGTGATAATGAGTGTGGTTCAGAGCACAACTGCACTTTTTTTACAACAGATGCTTCTTGGGTTAGAGCAGGCACTAATTTATCAAAGGGTATATATGATGATAAAAGGCTGGACAGTTTTAAGGGACAAATTTCAGCATTTAGTATTTGTCTCTCAAGGAACAGTGATGATCCAGATGATGCTTGTGCTGATAAAAGTAGAAGTCATGTTGAATTTGGAGAATGCCTCACATGTCATAAAGTGCATTACATCCGTTGCAGGAATTGTGTTGAATGTGTTCATTGCTCTTCAGATGTTAAGTGGTGTGGGACTTTGTCATCAATTCGAGAGTGTAAAGATCATGTTATTTATGCTGAAGGGGAAGTGAACAGCGAAGATGATTATGATCTTCAATGTAAACATGACACAGAAACAGATACATCTGATGAGAAAGTATTTGACGGAACATACAGTGATGAAACTCTGAGTGCATATTATGTTCCATCTAATGTTTCTGTAGCAGCCGATGAATACCATCTGTCTGTTAAGTTACCTGATGAGAAGAAAACTCCTATCTGTGAAGATGAGGAGCCTTATTGTGAAGAGGAAAGAGATAGTCCTTGTTTGTGTCATATCGGCATGTGTAAATCTGAGCGTTGTCAGAATGAGAGATCTAAGTACACCACTGTGTTAAAACCAAAAGCTGTAAGGCCTCCTGTTAATCCTAATAGGATGGATTATCATAGTAGCCTTGAGTCTCTTCACAGTCAGCATGTTTTAGCCTTTATAGGACAGCATCATGATAGGGTATCTGCTTTCCATGAACGTCCATCTAGTAGTCTTTCACAGAGTGAAGGGATGCATTATTTTTTTAGCAGATCATTAGATATGCCTCCATCAGAATCATTGGCCAGGCACACAACCTCACAGTTATCTGTTGTCACAGCATCTAATTTTCCTACATCTAATTCTTGTCTATTTAGCGAAGCAGCTGGTCATAGATCAAGTATGTCAGATATGAGTACTCTAACACGCCGTGATCAAAAATGCACAAAAAGTGGTGCTGAAGAAGGAAGTGATGAAATGAACTATAAAAATTCTCAAAGCAAATTATCTGAGCATAGCAATTCAACTACAGAAACAGAAAGCCCAAAAACTAGAGCTAAACGTTTTAGTATGCCCTGGGATATCTTTTGTAAAAGTGATGCTTCTCATAGTCAGCTTTCGCATTATGATCCAAATAGTGAGCCTATTCACATGACTTTAGAAGAAGTTCATACATCCCTTCAAACTTTGAATCCTCAAGAAAAACGTGCAGTTTATGCACGATCTTCCAAAAGTGTCCAGTCCAGTGAAGGGAAGTCCTCTCTTGGATTTCTTGGTTCATATCTAAGACAGAAAAAGTGCAAAAGGGACGATAAACATGGATCTCAAAGTAAAGCAGATAGTGAACATAAGTATCAGAGGAAGAGTTTTCCAGTTTTTATTAAAAGTGCATTTAATAATTTTTTTGGCCTCAAAAAGAGTCCAGGCCTATCTATTTCAAAATCTGATGATGAATTGCCCACAACATCTAATAGTTTAAGCAATAAAAAGTCTAGTCCCAATACAAGTCCTTTCACAAACCGGGCACTACCACCATTACCAATAAATGGAATTCCAGAGTGGGATGGTACTGAAGAAGATGAACAATGGACATTAAGTGGATGCCAGTCCCAAATTTATGACAAAGAATCACAGGATGATTTTGTTCGAAGAAAAATGGATTATGCAGCTAGTATTGAAATAGTAAAAGATGTAGGTATATTTTATAAATATATTTCATGTTTTTTTATGTAATTCATCTTTTCCAATCACTGTTACTCTGAACAGTGCTGCTTTTTTGGATTTCTGTTGAAGATTTGTGTTTAAAATGGCATTTATTTACTAAATTTGTACAATTATTTTACTTTTTTCCACAAACTTCTCCCATTTGTTATGAGGAGGATTAGACTGTTAAAGAAGCTAAGAGAACAAAATATTTATGGTAAGGTAATATACACCGAGTTGCCAATAAATTTTATGACTGAATGAGGTCATGCAGTTCAGAAAATTCAAATTAGTAATCAAATAGTGTTTTTTATATCAAGTGAAAAAAATACAGATTTCTTTAGCTAAAGAATGAAATAATAAGTGCATTTATTTGCAATTTAATTAACAGAGTAGCCATAAGACTCATTTTTTGGCACCATAGTGGCTTCTTTCTTTTTTCGTACCTTCCACTCACTATCAGATGGATTTTTTCCCTTTTTATGAAATATCTGTTCATAGTTGATTTACTGTAAAATATCTATCTGGCTGCTTGCAAATTGAATAATTTATATCGATTCCAGCAGTCAGATAATGGTTGTAGCAATGATATTCCTCCTAAATCATGCCATTAAAATTTGTATGGAAAAGATAAGGAATAGCCACAAAGAAACATTTTCAGGTTTCATGACTCCTCCAAAATGCTTTTGTGTGGAAAGAATGCTGTCTGTGATATTTTTCCCTTTTGTGAATAAGCTTTATTCTTTTTTTTTTTTTTTTTTTTTTTTTTTTTGTGTGTGTGTGTGTGTGTCTACGAATTTTAACATTAGAACAAAGTAACAAGATATTTATGTATACCTCTTGTATGTAATTATTCCAGTTAACTTTTGTGTTGTAATTCATTTGAGGCTATAGCTCATAAAACATAAAAACTCTTGACACCATCAGTAAATGATTAATATGGCAATAACAAAATTAATTTGGGATCAAGCAAACTATATTCAGATACTTTTTCTCCCTGGCATGGACGAAAGCTGCATAGTCATTTTAGTTTTGAGTGACATTGCATGAAGTGATTATTCTAACACAATCTTTCTTCAATGAAAAGTTATTTTGGACCCCCCCCCAAAAAAAAAAATTAGAATAGCCACTTGTTCATCTCTTGGTAAATCCCAAGTCATGAAATCCATTGCAGTTAAAAAAAAAATAATAACTATGATTAGATAAAAATTGTATGGGTGATCATTATAAAAAGAATTATTGCCAGGAAAGAAGCCAAATAAAACATACTGAGGAAGTAACACCGAAATTTAACCCTTTCAGCACTAGTTTTTTTTCTTAGAAAAAAAGTTAAATTAGGGCTTTAACTTTTTTAAAAGAAGAAAAGGGGCTTCAGTAGGTCACATAGAAGTAGAAATAGTAATATTCTGCCAAAATAAAAACAAAAATTAACTGTGGAGGCTATCACGGGGGTGGGTGGGACACATGTGTCCCACTGTTTTTTTTAGATGGGATACATATGCCCCAGTGGTGTTGAAGTAACGGTATAAAATACAGTGAGAAATTCAGTTCCCTAGTCCTAAATTAATTTTACAATACTTGTCTTGATGTTTTGGAAATATCTGCGGGACATATATGTCCCGATGGGGTCGAAAGGGTTAAAAAGTGCCGAGTAGTACAATGTTAATGGAAAAATATTGTTTTATCTCCTGAAGTTGCTTCCTGCTAGGTTTGTAATTATCATTTTATTTCCTGACTTTTTGTTCTGCAGCTCTAAATTTGTTTAATTGTTGTTTATATGAATAATTTAGAATATTAAGTATAATTTTTTAATCATATGAAAACAAACCCTGACCATAAACTCCTCTCTACTGTCTGAAAAAGATTTTATTAAACAGATGATTAAGTAATAAGCATTTAATTATACTATAATCAAATTATGTGCATGTTTGTATTCATAAAGTACAACATGAGATCTTTCAAGTTTAAGAGTTGTTATTTAATGCTATAGAAATGGTTAGCATGTATATTGCCACTATTTATTGGCACATGATATTTGATTGTTATGACACATTGTGCAAACAAGAGTTAACATGCTTAAACTTGCTATTTTTCTTAAAACTCAATCATTAAAAGCTGAAACCTAGAGTCATATATGAAGAAAAGGTGTTAACTTTGATAGAAAAGTTATAGTGTAGAGCACAGAATGGTTTGTCATAAAACAGAATGTAAATATTTCTTTTTTGCTTATTTGATTATGTAGTTCATATGCAATAATGTTGAATTATTTCATGATTGAATTTATTGTACTTTAAACCCAATTCTCTGTATCATTTTTATGTATTGTTAAGTATTATACTATAAGGTATTTTTCTCTCTCGTTTCCGCCGTGTCTTCATGATGTAACTGGAAACACATTCAGCTTTTCTTCGGGATGTCCAGAGTTGGAATCCCATTGCAAATTTTTTTATCTTCTTCCTCCGATATAACAATGACTCTACAATGTACAGTAACAAATGCTGGTATAATATACCGTCCATTAAGATGAGCAGAATATTTGTAATGTTGTTTTTACGGAACTAAGGAACTAAGGAAAATATATTCAAAATCCATACAAATAGTATCAACTGAATTCGTTATGAATATTGCTCTAAGCATTCTGAATCGCTGTAAATTTTTTGCCAATTTTTTTTTTCATTATTTGATATCAGTTTATTATGTTCTATACTTAGCAGGTTTTCAGTCATTTGTTTCTTTTTAAGGCACGTGTAACCTTTCGTAGTAATCAGTCATTTAAAGGGTGGATTTTCATTGTCAGGGAATGGAATAGTTCAACTGTCAAAAGAACCTTGCTATTTCTGCATCAAAAATCTGCATATTTTCTGGAGTTATTTCAAAGACAAAAATCTTACATTCTAGCTTGGCATATTTGTCTTTCTTCTTCATCATGTTTTAGTTTCTTTGTAAGTAGAGCTAAATTATCATGTAAATGACTGCATACCTTTTTAACTTCTGTCCTAGAAAATACGTTATTGTGACTACTGATGATGCCTTTTTTTTTTTTTTTTTTTTAATAGAGTTGTTGCATTCTGTAGGATGTAATGATATTAATTTTCTTGCAGGTGATGCAATCGACTTAACTTTTTTACTCAGTACTTCTGCAAATAAAAAACTTTGAACTAGATTTAACGGCATACCAGTGCAAGGAATAGATATAATGGTATTGAGAGATGACTACAAATTGTATATTAAAATTTTCTTTTTGACAAAATGGCCCTCTTAACATGAAGCTATCTTTGAAATATGTCAGGTGGCCAAGCCAAATTGGACGTAAGAGACTTCACTAGCTTTGAGTTCGGTTTATCTTGGGCTACGTGCGAGACAAACTTTAATTGTGTCAGTTGTGGTTCGTTGGCTTCCATAATGCATCATATCTGACTAGTACCTGTTGAAGAAAGTTGATCACCTGTTTTTTTAGAAATGACAATTTTTTCCCATTATTGGAATTACATGTTAATTAAAATGGTATTTTTTATTTTGAATATATATTTATTAAAACATGCATTTTTCATTAAAAATAATTTATTAAAAAATCATCTAATAAATTTGTATTAATGGTTAGTATAGTGTTTAAAACATTTTTAGTTATTACAGTTGCTGTTTTCTGCTAGTTTCGACTGTTTATGTTCAGTATTTGCCACCAGCAGAACAAAAACTCCTCTTTTAGCAGCAAAACAGTGTTATTGTCAGAGTACTGCAATTGGTATCATTTTAATTCAATCACAAATTAAAACCAGTTAAAAAAGTATTAAATTGTTTGGATTTGACTGAAGAACCGTGTCTCGCTGAAATTGTGTTGTGGAATTAAAGAAGTGAGTACTTTCCCTAAATTGCCTAGGCAAAATGGATTTGCTAATTAATACAGAAATTTGCATTTCAGCTGCATTTTATTACTGAAATGTAAAAAATCATGCAAATACATTTTCATATATTTGTGACTTTGTTAGTTCATGACATTTTTATCGTATAGTGCTTTTCCATTTTGATTTAAAAGGATATACAGTTCAGCTTTATCACTAATTGTGTAAATATTTGGCATTTTTTGTGCTGATGAAGTAATATTATCTGAATGTGTCTTCATTTCATAAATGGTCTTCCTTATTCTAGAGTCCTCAACAAATGCAGCTCCAAATATAGAATTTGCTTATTTTTACCACACCTATTGTCAAAACAGGGTGTTTCATTTCATAAATTCCAAGCTGAAGCTTGATTTCAAAGATATGTACAAATTATATCAGAATTTCACTTTTTTTTTAAATTTTTATTTTATTTATTTATTTATTTATTGTAGCTTAAAATCTATTGTAGTCTGACTAGTCCAATCACTTTTTTGTTCAGATTATAGCAATCTGAAAGTTTTCCGATATTCTTCTGTAATCTTGAGTTAAACCATTGAATGCTGTCATAAAATTGCATTATTATGTATATTAAATAATAGGTTGTTCCTTCTTTACAGTGTGGATGGTATTGGGGACCTATTAGTGGTGAAACTGCTGAAAAGTTACTTGCTGGAGAACCTGATGGATCATTTGTAGTTAGAGACAGTTCTGATGAGCATTACATTTTCAGTTTGACTTTTAAACTGAATGGATTAGTTCGGCATGTACGAATAGAGCACGATCATGGTAAATATAAGAACATTTAATTTTGTTTCTGATTATAGATATATTCACAGTTAATTGCTTAAAGTGCGGCCTCTAAGTGATATTAAAAAAAAAAAAAAAAATATGGTAATTTATAATCAGATTTATTTTTTCACATAGTCATGTGCATGCATCATTAGTTATAAAGAATAAATATTTATTCAGAAATAGGCTACCATGAATTGAAATTTTTATAAGAATTAAGTGGTACAAATGAAAGTAATAATTTCATTTGCCACTGAAACTAACAATTAATAATCTTCTTTATTATTCTGTTTCATGTCACAAACTATATTTGCTTCATTTCATGTTGTAGAACTAAACTGAATAATATAAAATCTGTTTAACTTAGTATAAATTAAACCAAAACTCAAAAAAGTCCGTAAAAAAACTTTTGGCATTATTTCTGCATTTATGTCTATGGTTTATGTAATATAAGAAATAAATTGCTGGATATTAAATATGCAACACCTGCAATGTAAAATGATAGCAAAGTTTTTTAACACATTTATGATACAAAGGTGAATTTATAAAAATTTCAAGTTAGTTGCATAAGTAAAATGCACTGTGATCAGTACTGAATGTGTCTATTGTGGGCAACAATAACTGCTGCTCAGACTCAGATTTTGAATAATATTTTTAAATATTCCAATCTAGCCAATGTAGTTTTTTTTTTTTTTTTTTTTTGCCAGAGTTCATCAGTTATAGCTGTTGGTGTCTCAGTCATCCCACATTGTATAACACTACAGACCAGGTGTATTTATTCAAAAAAAGATTCAATGGACTTGCTGCCAACACAGAACTGTAATGTCTTGTATTAATAAAATATGAAAATGTAGGTTATGAACAAACAATGTAAATTTGGCATATTGTGAGTTCTGCGGTATCTGAAAGTTTGTGATTAATGTTCTGCAGATCATACTAGACTGGTAGTGAGTTATTGCTTAATCTGAAATAATAATAAGTCTTGAGAAGGTTAAAGTAACATTTTAAATTTTATTCTTAAATGAACAGAATTGCACTTCTTTTGTGACAGTTGAAGAAATTCTGCTGCTCACAGGTATTTAAATTAACATAATCGAAAGTTAACTTTTAGATAAATAACGTAGTCTGAGACTATATATAAAAAGTCTGAAACTATGTATGCTGGCAACTTAAGTAAAGCTGGGATAGTAAATAATAGCAAGGCACAGCTGCTAGAAGCTCTAATTTAAACAATTTAAAAACAGCTTAAATACCCAAAAACCTAATTTGCATTCTGGTGAGAACTATGGAAAAGAGTTACATTAAAGGTTTAAATCATAATAATTAGTTACTTAACATATATTACATCAGAGTTTAAACAAATTGCAAAGAAAGGTCTTAATGACGTTGGATAAGATTTTAAAGTTGTAAAATTTAAAAGCATGAGCCAGCTCTTACAAATACTCAATTGAATTCAGGATGCTAAATTTTACATTCTGCAAAATTTCATTCTTTACATTTTTTTTCATCGTCTTGCATATTATATCTTTTTCCAGGAATAATTTACGTTTTTCCGTCTAAATTCTTTTTTTTCACCCTGCTGTCCAGCATTGTATTGGGTGAAACAATGTGAACTTTATAAAGGTTGACTGAAGAGCTTAACTTTAATTCATTACCAATATGCTATCATTTTATTTTCATTTATCATACACACTATGAAGAGCACTTTTTGCTTTTACAATACATTAGTTTTTAATATATATATTCATGAAGTCAAGATATTAAATGTCATTTAAAATGCTACAATTCAAAAGATTACTTTTCGTAGATTTAACTTACGTAGCAATGTGCAATATTTTCTATTATTTGATATGTATTTCCTCCAAAATTTCTTTTCAATACAGGCTTTTGAGCAAACATAACATAATAGTGTTTAACATACAAAGATTAAATTCTTAAAAGTAGATAAATACATTAAGGGGAAAAAACTTATTTATTGTATTCATCTTATATCCTTGCTTGAGGTAAAATTAACTAATACCTGAAAAAATAAGGAAAATTTCACCGATCTTATTTTTGTAGAAGTCAAATGTCCTTTTCTATTGACTCACTTCAAGTGGGATAAATCATATTTCTGTTAACTCTGTTGAAGTATGTCTCTGAGGCTGATAGTTATCATCATCTGGCCTTTTCTGTTTCTGGACTTGGTCCTTTATTCTCATCAAATTTCTTTACCCTTTGGAATATTCCGATAGAGCCAGTTGTTTCTTTGGAATGCTACTTTTCCATATGCGATCTGCACTCTCTGTTCTGCCATTCATCTGTGCTCTTTGCTTGCTTGTTCTTTTGAATTTCTATCTAGGTTTCTCTTCTGGTGGCTATTTATAGCATAGATTTCACCTTGACTAACAATTCATTTTCCTCTTAATCCAAGTCTTTTTTATTGAATCTATTTCTCCAGGAACATCTTCCTTTTCACCATCCTTCACCTTGCCATTGTTTTTTACCCAGCTGGTGTGATATCTGTGGGATTCTTGAATTTTTTTCCTGAACCATTGACATTTGTTCTTTTCTGTCTTGGCTCGCTCATCTTCTATAGCTCTTCTTTTTGAGACATCTAATCTGGGTCTTTTCATTCCCAGAATCCCCCACTATTTTTAAATTTTAATTTACTTATTTTTTTATTATTTATTTGGGGTGGGGGAATTTTGTGACATAGATGAAGATGCTGGATCAACTGAATGTTCTTGATAACCCTACTATCCTCAAGTCAATCCTCATCTTATGTTAAGTAACCTGCAATACCTTGCTTATAAATGGAATCTCAGCTTGTTCATAATATTTTTTACCTGATCTACATTCTCCTTTGTGATTCAGTATTCTGTCTTTTTAAATACACTCTGTTCCTTGGTTTTCTCGATTGAAAAGAATCATTCAAACTTATTACAAAATTTTTCTACCTTTCCTCATTATATACACGAAAAATTTTTTTTTTTTTTTTTTTTTTTTTTTTTTTTATTCACGAACCATATCTGAATTGCACATTGCCTCATCCACTAATTTCAGAATGTCTGCAAATAATTTTTTTTTTTCATCTTTAAAAAAATCATCAATGGGTGTATTTAATTTTCTGACAAGGAATAATTCAGTCGTTAATATTCCCTGTGGTTTTTGTGTTTATTGATCTTATTGCATAGATTGATTCGTTAACACAGCTATCCTAACAGTGGTCATAATTTCTTATATAGCTGCAGACAATTTTAACTGTATTTCTGTTCACATTCCATGTGATAGTCAACTGTGGTTGATAAGGGTCTGTTTTTGCATAGAAAAGATTATCAATGCTTTTATATTTAGCAGCCCTAGTCCTAAGTCTTATTATATCATGAGGTTCAAAGTGATTGGAATCTTTTAAAAAAACATAGGTAGTCTGTATTAAATTTAGAGTCTACTTTCAATTCTGAAATAATTCTTTCTCGTGAATCTAAAATTACTACAGTCAACATGGCAGATATTAATTTTTTCCTCTCATCATCTAGTTTATTCCTTGAATGTGGCATCTGTTACAGCATTTTATTTCCTGAGAGTATGTTTAATTTTTTAAAATGTATTCTTGTAATTTATAGAACCCATCATATGAGTCTGGGTGACAAATTCTTCCCAGAATACAGATGTACTATGGCCGCACGATCTAATTATACAGTAACAGGTACCTTGAAAAAGTGAAATTTTGAACAGCCAACAGAACTGTTAATGTTTCTCTCTCAGAAATGATATATTTTCTTTGATTTAAATTAAATGTTCTACTAAATTATGCTGGTGGCGTCCATCTTGCATAAACATGTCTCCTACATGATATCAGATGTATCTGCGACGATTTCTAATTTACCATCTTCAGGAAGTTTTAAGATGGGCTTTGATTATTGCCACATAAGTTCTTCAAAAACCATGTCAGCTTGTGCTGATTAAATGAATCTAGTCTTTTTCTTTTTAAGATTTAACAAAGGTTCTGATATGTGAGTAAAATCTTAAATCAGTGCCTTAAAAAAGCACTAGCTCAAAAATGATGCCAGTTTGTTTGTTGTGTTAAGTTGCAGATAATTTTTTTTCTATTATTGGTAAGAGGTAAACTGGATATTTTGTTATAGTATTTAGTTTTTTTCCTTGAATGCTTGGAAGTGCAGTTTTAAATATTTCAGATTTGTAGCTCTCACTCCCTGGTTCACATTGGAAACTTTTCCAATACCTTTCTACCACTTCAGAATTTGATCCCGCGTGGGTATAGCAAAAGATGCATTTCCAAACTTTCTAAAAAAGTCAGGAGGACACCTGACTAAAAGAGATAGCTGTGTTTCTAAAAGAGTCAGGAACTTCTGTTGTTAAAACTACTAGATGGTTTCATTGATGCTCACATAGTGTCCATGGAAAAGCCAAATACTTCTATCAAACTTGCTGGTGTCAGGCTAAATGTGACTTTGTCTTGCAACATGGTTTGTAATATAGTTGGGTACCAAATGTTAGGTTTTGTGGTATCTAAAAGCTTGTGGTTAATGTCTTGTAGATCCTGCTAGACTGATAGCAAGTTATCCCTTAGTCTGAAACAAATCACAGAGTCTGAAACAAAATTGAGGCAATTAATGAACCAAAGTCAGCTAATTTCTACTGCCTGCAGGTATTTAAATTAATATAATAAAATGTTAAGTTCCCATGTAGGTAAGTTAGTCTGAGACTATACATAAAAGAGACTACTGAAGCTGGCTAAAGTTATTTAATGGCACATATTTTATACGTTAGCTAGCAAGACACTGAAGTCAGAATATAAGTTAGGTAGAGTTGCTGATAATAAGTCCCAGCAAAACATGCAGTGGCGGCTTGTGGTTTATTTTAATGGATGTTCAGAGAACAAATTATCCCCTTAACTGCCGCGGGCATATATATACGCCTTGCTCAGCCGATGCATTAACTTTATGATTATAGCTGATTTATAGCATTTTGGAAGGGAAAGCTTTGTGAATAATTTTACGGATAGCAGCACAAAGCAAATGATAGCATTTTGGAAGGGCATATATATATATACGCCCTTCCAAAATGCTATCATTTGCTTTGTGCTGCTACTCGTAAAATTTCCTTATGATATAGAAGCGCTCTCTCTCTCTCCTCCTTTTCCCCCCCCCAAAGGGGCAATTTTCTCAGAATGGCTATTAATTCGTTTTGGCATTTTCCATCAGTTTACTATAAATGTCAGTTTAAATTGTTGCCACCAAATATTAGAGGACAGCATTATATTTCAGGAAATTAAATAATGAGGAATCTACATGAATATATGTATGTTTCTTGCACTGTGGGAAAACAACATTACTTGCATACATCAAATTTTGGATAACGTAATTCTCCATTCGAATGTGGGCATCTGGAAGCCCAAATTTGAATTTTTTTTTTTTTTATCTATTCCTGTTTTGTCAAACATTAAAGAATTTTTTATTAACAAACTCAATGATTTCAAAGCGAACAATGAAACAAAAAAAAAAAAAAAAAAAAAAGAGCATTTTTTTTCTCTTGCACACGAGACTGTGTATCGGATATTCTTAAAATATGCACTTTTAATTATTTTATGATCTGTTGAATTGAATTTTATGGTTTAAGTGCGAAGAACCTCTATTTAATACTATTTAATAAGTAAGGTAATATACTATAACCTTACTATTTAATAAGTAAAGGTAGCACACAAAACATTAAAAAAAAAACACCCCTTTGGGCATAATATAAAATCTAAAAGCTTCCAGAATTTTTTATTTATTTATTTTTTAAAATATAAAGCATAGCTGGAAATGAAACATATTGCTTTTAAAGAACTTAATTCAACTAGTGTTTAGATTTTAATTGTGCTCTGAAAAATAAAACTTACTTAAAAATGATGAAACTTAATGGGCATATGCAGTAATATATAAGCTAAAAACATGAGACATATGTAATATGATATGAAATATTTTTGTGATCAAGGCTTGAATTCAACCGATGTCTCACTGGATTGCAATTTTGACAAAAAAATTAATCCCACATTTTGTTTAAGAGTTAGTGAAACTGATATTGATACTAGATACAGAGTGAGACTCAATTTTTCTGGGAAGAGACAAACATGTGCGAAAACTTGAGCCTGAGCCGAACACCTGAGGAAGAAAATCCTTATTGTCAAAATGCTACCCTTTCAGAAAGAGAAACTTTTATGAGCTACATTCGGTTGGTTAAATTGTCTGTAAGTGGAATATAAAAGCAATAATAATAATAATAAATAAAAGAAAATAATAATAATAATACACTGAAACCTCTGTTCGATGAATACTAATAAAAATATTTGCTTTATTGTTCTCTTGGTATGCATAGTAATTAATGGACTGTTAGTCTGAATTGTAGGATTTGAATCCTATACAAGGCTTGGTTATTTAAGTTCCTTTTGGCTTCTCTCAAGCGTTATCTCAGACCACTAATTGAACTTAATTACCTTTCATTTGTTTGTTTTTAATTTAAAATAATTTATTCATTTTTATTTAATTTTTATGATATATTAATTCATTATACACTTGTTTATTGTTAATTAATATTTTTACCTCTTTATATTTTTTTCGGTTATTCATTATTTATTGTTTTATTCAGTAATTTGTGTACCCGTTCTTGATGCCATTCTATAAAATTCTATCATTTCTAATTTTAGGAATTAGCCCTGGCTGTAATATTAGGACAAATTTAGAGATTTAACATACAAATGATAAAGAATAGATCTTCAGTAAAATAAGCAAATGAAAATAACTTTGTAAAGATGCAATAAAATATCAAATCGATTCATAAATTCTGTACATGTATGAAAAAAGTAATGAAATCAAGAGTAATGAAAAAAGACCTACCTCTAGAGGCTTTTATCAATCTGGTAATTCCATAAATTGATAAAATTAATAAATTTATATAAGTGTAGAAAATGTAGCACAATTTAGTGTGGATATTTCTTATTGTTTAGACTGATTTTATAAATTGCAGTTCAGAAAATCATATGAATGAATGGAAGGAAATAGAAATTTTTCACAGGCACAGTCACTAGTCATAAAAATGCCAATACACAAGGGAAACAAAAGATTTTTCTCTCCCTTCAAACAGAATGGGCCCTGTAAAAAGTGAAAAAGATTGATTCTAATTATAAATTTTGAGCCCTTTGAATGCAGAAAAATTTCTATCTTCTAATTCCAGTTTTCCTGAAATTTTATCAAATATATTTAACATTAGTCCTATGAATTATTTGAGTTGAATGTTCTCTTTTTTCTCTTCAGACTGAAAATAAACATTTTCTTAAATTTCTACCTTTTTTTAATCGAACGGTGGGCACTTGCCTTTTCAGCATTGGCCGCTCCTAAGGCCAGAAGTGGTGGCCATTTTATTGTGGAGGCACCTAATAGGCGTACATCCTTACCTCTGATGAGGTGACAAACAATTTACATCCATGCCTTTTCCGGGATTCGAACCTGGCATTTAGAGTAGAGAGAAGGGTACCCCTTGTATAATTGCGAAGTTATTGTTTCATTTATGGTAGCCTGAGTAGTTGAATGTTATGGAAACCCTATAATGATGTAATCAGTTGTATGATTGCGGTAAATTTGTAAGGGCTTCTGGTGTGTGTTGGTTAGGAAGTATATCGCTTGTTTTGTGGTTTAGATGGTAAAATGGCATGGCTGAATGTGATAAGATTAATTTGAAGTTTCTGAACAATTTGGAAAGAAAGGGTAAAAGAGCATTACTTGACTGGTGTGTAAATGAAGATTTACTTAGTAGCCATTATAAAGTGTCCTGTTTGTAAAAAGGAAATGCGCATGATCTGGCGATAATGGCATTACGGGGGATATTTTTTACTCTTATTTTGTGAATTTATGTGGCGACAACAGTATACAGATTCTAGTTCAAATAATTTTAGGAAGTTTTTGGATGCTGTTAAGGAATTTTGTTTGACTGAAGACATGTTAATTTGTAAATAAGGCCAATGGATATTTCCTTTGTGTAATACAAAGATGAAGTTCCTTTTTTATGTTATTTCATTGTTTGATTTAAAATGTAGTTTATTGAGATTATGTATTTTTTTGTTGTCCACTCCTTTGACTTTTTAAATGAATATAGTTTGATGTGTATAAAGTGAAGTGAGTGGGCAATGCCTAGTTTGTGCAATTCTCTGATGTTTTTGAAATGAAAATAGGTCGATGGGTACATGGATACCAAGTTTGTGCAATTCTTTGTCTTGGTATTTTGGCTTTGTGTAGTGGCGATTTTTGGGCCAAAAATTGCCGCTACACAAAGCCAAAATAACACGTCAAAGAATTGCACAAACTCGGTATCCATGTACCGCCAAAATGTACCCATAAATATATTTTTACCAACCTGGGCCCTTTGGTATCACAGTCACCCCTTAACCCCTTAACCTCTATACCGTCTGGGTGGCTGATAAATGAAACTGAATCTTTCTAGATTTTAATTATTAAAGTATAAAATTAAAATGTTTAAAATGGTAAAAGTTATTAAATTAATGTAATTTTAATATTAAAAATGGAACTTTTATAATACCAGATTAAAAAGTGGAGTAATGGATTTTTAGTAGAGGACAAAATTTTATCATTTCTTTTTGGTCAGTTGGATTTATTTATCTTGCTATTTATCCTTAGCATGTAATTTTTAATAAGTATTGGTGAAATTGTAATTAATTAAGCTTCTGTAATGTAAGCTTTTTGTTATTGTTGATGTTGTTATGAATTAAAAATATTTTTTATGCTCTTAGACAAATTTTAAGTCTTTTTGTTTTGGATACTGTCAAACTCATTTAAGACACTTTTTTTCTTGTTTACCATATCAAATTTAAATCTGAAAAGCTAAAGCTTGCTTCAGAAAAATGCTGAGGTTAATAATTCATTAAATATAAGGCTTCAAGTATTTCACATCAGACTGGTTTAATTTATAATTTATTGAAACTCATTTAATTTGTGAACTGCAGTTCTAACAAAACAAAACAACAACAAAAAAAAAAAAAAAAAAAAAAAAAAAAAAAAAAAAACCGCATGATGTACAGAATTAAAAAGGAAAAAAAAAAAAAAAGTTTTATTGTTCTTTACAATTTATGTAGTACTTTCTTCTGTATTCTCATAACATTAGAACATATGGATGTTGCACATGAATTGTCCACTTAATTGATTCATCTTTTACTTGACAATGTCATAGAACTCTGAACTTCTAAGACTTTCTTGTAGGTAGTCTTAGATTTGGAGTATAAGATGCTGGGCAAACCATAGCTGTATGTATTTTACACGATTATTCCTCATGAATTTTGGCAGAGATTGGTTTTCTTTTTCCCTTAAGTGTTATGGCAATGAAGAATCTAGGAATTTGTTTAGAATTTCATAAAATGCACAATTTTTTTTTTTTTTTTTTTTTTTTTTTTTTTTTTTTTGTGTGTGTGTTAGGTTGGAAGTTGTTTTATTAGCATCTCGAACCACTAAAGGTATTCATGCCACTTATATCAGAATTATAAATTATTAATATCCAATTTATATCTTTTGTGTATGCATATTATTAACAGCAACTAAATAAAACAGTTCATCATTAAATATAAATTCCAAAATTATAAATTATGCAGCAGCTGAATTTTCTTCACTTTTTTGTATATGGTGCATCATTCTAATAGAATATGTTAAAATTCATTAGTAATACTTTTTTTCAATGCAGTCTGTTAGCAAGTTGAAAAAAGTGGAGAATGTTATAGTAGAAGTAGCTTCAGAAAGAATATTATTTAGTTTATTTTAATTTAGTTTATTTAGTTTATTTTAATATGTTTAAAATTTAATCCCTCCCTTATCTGTTGAAACTTAACTGTAAATTAGAATATTGTGAAAAGAAAGAGAAATGTTTGAAATAGTCTAAAACTCAGAAAACATTGTTATCAAAGTGTCAGTCCTATAAATAGAAATTCTGGAGTTCAGGCAAAATTGTTGTTATAATCCTTTGTCCTCTCCCCCCTTTTTTTTTAATGAATTTGTAAGTGATCAGTGATGATTACTGTTTGATGAAGATTTTATGCTTATATGAAAATTCAAGCAGTGTTTAATCAATTAATATTTTTATTTTATTTTACTTTAATGCATTTTTTATTTTAATTGTGAAGTCTATGCATAGAAATATCAGGTATATTAATTATTTGCAAAATTTTTGTTTGTTGTGTGACATTTGTTTGGAATATGACTGGAGTTTGACGAGTCATGACTGCACACACTACATTTGGTTACCTCTTCCGAGAGTATGCTACATCTGCCCCCGTGAGGTCAGTAAGGATTGGGATGACAACTGCTTGCTCTATATTTTGAAGAACCATTCTTCAAGGTGTACTTGACTTCATCTCTCGACATTTTGGAAAGCTGGATATCTGTAAAATATGTGTCGATCAAATCACCAACTCAATGAAGATAATAGCTTTTGATAATATATCTTTATTTTACATACACACAGAAAAAGTGTAGTAAAAAGTTTGTAACATATTTAAACTAACGGTAAAATAATCTGCTGACAATGCCATGCACACTTTCACTTTTTTATTCACACTGACTCAGCTGTTCTTTTTGGCGAAGTTTTTTTACTGGTACCGCCAGCTGTTGAAGTTTGCTTTCTTGTCATTTATTTTTGATTTTGGAATCTTGCATATCCCTCCTTGGGAAGTGTTACATCTACTTAGAGAACATATGCACATCAGATCCTATGTTGTATTTTTCATGTACGACTGTATCACTCTACCTGTTTCCCTGCACACACTTGCAAAATCGTACCTAGAATGTGCCATTTAACTGGAGCACACAAGATCACATATACATAAACCACTGCATGTTTCTATATTTATATGATTATATGACAAAATTCAGATTTTCACTTCGGATTCCCGAAGTACTTTTTGATTTGTTTTGGGAATAAATTGGGTTTTAATTATTCAGTTGAAAAAGTTTATTTAAAATTTATATTATTATTGTTTATCTTAATGTTAATAATTACAACAATATATTTAGCATCTCTCAGTAATTCAAAAATTAAAACACATATGTGTAAAGTTCTGTCTGATTGATAATTTATCTGAATAATTTAATGAATTGCACTGCTGAAAAAAATTCAGAAAATGATTTTCAATAATGGATGAATGGTTAAAGTTGAAAAATACTGGATTCTGTTCCTTTACACACCATGGATTCTATTCTGTATGGGAAGAACACAAGGTTTTTAATATATATACTCATGTATAACATAAATATGGGTCAGTTTGGCTTAAAATCTTCATAAAGATGTCATTTCCCATAAGTAGATGACTTGTTTTGTGATAATTAAGTAATTCAACCCAGAATTTACTTATTTGTAAGTATAAATGGAAATTTTAGTACAGGAATACAGTAATGAGTCGATATTAAAGCTTTGTATTGAGAATAAAAATTTTTAAACTTAATTATTTCATATCAAAATTGATTCAATTTTTAATTGTGTCTTGTGAGTATATATAAATCATTTTCCTTGTTTTTAGGTAATTTCAGCTTTGGTTGCCTTCAGAAATTTCGCAGCAACACTATAGTAGATTTTATAGACAGTGCAGTAGCTCATTCTCGAAGTGGTCGTTATCTGTTTTTCTTACATCGAAGACCTATTTTAGGACCTATGAGAGTTCAGCTTTTACACCCTGTCTCTCGTTTTAAACAAGTTCAATCACTTCAACATATGTGTAGGTAAGTAGTAATAAGGAAATGTAACTTTATTCTTATTTTATTAATTTTAAAAGTAATCATAAGGAATTTTTGTAAACAGTTCCCCAATCACTTCCCCCTCCCTCCTCTGCTATGTTATCCTGTTTATTGTAATTACATTTAGGATGTTATTTGTATTGAGAAATGTCAGTGTAATTTAAATATTGAATCCATATTTAAAAATTTTTAAGTAACTAGTTTTCTTTAATACGTGTTGTAATTTGTAACCTAGTTTTGAGTGTTATTAAAATTGCTTTTTATTATTTGGTATTTGTAGTTCAGGCAAATATAGGTACTCTTATGTTATCAGGACTGGATTCAGAAGTTTCTGTATGTATGCACATATATGTGTGCATAAAGACACAGACACAGATACATATGTATGTACATATATACAGACATATATAAAACACATAGACATGTAATCCTGAATACAAAAATGCATACATTTCTGGACCCCCCATGCTTGAGGATCTATGCCAAATATTGTAAAGCCATAAAAATATGTAATCAAAAGTTACTCCTTTGTTTTTTATTTACCATTTGATAGATATTGATAGTTATTAAAAAACCCTTAAATATGTTAAATTATTATTGTTAATTAGACTTTTGCACTTAGAAAAATAAGATGTTTTCAAAAATGTTTTGAGGGAATAGATTGTATGAAAATATTGTTTTCTAACAAGCCCTATAAATATCTGATTTGTTAAAGGACAAATCAGATATTGGCAATTTTATTAATAAAATATATTTGCAGAAAAATTTTAATTTAAATAAAATTTTAAAATATTGTAATAAATATTTAATTTTTTAAACTAAATTTTATTATGAGCCTTAGAATACATGCTTTATACATATTCAATTCCATTTATATCACCTGTAATACACAGTCCTAGAGTTAAATCTCTTAATCCTAAATCTTTGCAGGTTTATTATTTTAAAGACCCTGAGGAGGGACCTAATAGACTATCTGCCTCTACCACGAAGGCTTAAAGACTACCTCAATACTCCACACTACTATTCAGAGGAACTTGCGACACAGTCTCTTCTCACCAAGAAGTGCACCGAAAATCGATCTCTCAGCAGCAGATCTAGTCAGTCCGGAACCACGCGTGCAGAAAGTGTTTCATCTAATACCCAATCAAATTGTGGATGATGTTTACAGCTTTTAGGGATTGATCACTGTTTAACTTACATTTTGCTTAATGTGTTTATCATACCCAGTGTTCTGACCAGGAAACAGGATAAAATACCAACATCTTTTAAGAAATTTAATTTATTATTAAACATAGCAGTTAGAACTAAATGAATGAATGTGGATTTGTATGAATTTTCATTGCGTGTCAGATTGCTTAATTGTGAATATGTGGATATACATATTTTTGTATGTATGCCACCAATAAATGTTATATGTCGTACATGCACATGCATTAGAAGTGTACTGAAAGGTAATGCATTCCATACTAGAAGAAACATTTTTGGCTTCATGCATTTACATTGTTTGTAATTTGAATACCTGCATCTCACTCTAGATACATAAGGATATGCAAAATGTTTATTTTATATGTTATGACAATTGTTGCCAGTTCCTTAAATTTCTTTTCTAGTATGAAGACAGAAATTGTCACTTGTATATATGTTATATTGTGAATTTGTTTATAATTTCATTAAGTGCAGAAATTCCCTACATTCTACTTAAAAATTACAAATTCATAGATGAAAGCTGATATTCAGAATGATGTTAGTTTGGATGTACAGTTTGCTGTATTATATACATGTTAATGCCATTCTTTACTACTAGCATAAAATGGAAAAGCTAAAAAAATGTTTATTAAATAATAAACTTGTGGATGTTTTATATCCATGAGCTTGATTTTCAAAAAGCTGTCACCATGTTTAAAAATGTAAATGACAAAGATGATAAGTAGAAAGTAGTTAATGTTTTGATAAAAATGCACTTCAGAAGATGCATTACTTTGTAATTAGGAGCCATTACATTGCATTTTCTGAATATTAAGCAAAGTTTCACTTTTCATATGCTGTGGAAATTGTCAGATAATCATTTAAGAAAGCTAGAACTGCCCAATTTTTGTTAATGTTTGAAGAGGAAAGTATTAGTTTTAAAATTTCTCTCATCTGAATTGAGCTTTTTTTTTTTAGTCCGAAGGGATTTGAGTCCCGAAGGACTATTTCTTTTGTTTTGGCATTTTGCTCCTATAAACGTTGGTTCACTTTTCAAACTATTGCCACAAAATGTTAGAGTTCTGCATTATATTTGAAGAAATTAAATAATGAAAAATCTGCATAAATGTATGTATACTTCTCGCATTGTGATAAAACAAGGGTATCTAGAGCCATCCAGTTTTGAATGACGTAATCCTACTGCGAATATGGGCATCCGAAATCCCAAATTTGAAATTTGGAATTTGTTTTATTATCAATTTCATATTTTGTAAAACTTTAATGAATTTTTGAGTAACAAACTCAATGATTTAAAAGTGAGCAATGGCAACACTCTATTGGGGGGGGGAACTTTTTTATCTCCAGAGTGTCGAACTGTGTATCGGAAATTCTAGATGTGCTCATTTTAAAATTATTTTGTGACATTGCTATTGAACTGAATTTTATGGTTTAAGTGCAAAGAACATGATATTTAATAAATAAAGGTAACACAGAAAACGTTAAAAAAAAGCCCTTTTGGACGTAATTTAAAATCTGAAACATTTCTTTCTTTCTTTCTTTTTTTTTTCCTTTCTTTTCATTCTGTATAGTAGATTTTCGTGTCCTGTTTAAATAATAAGATAATGTAAATTTCTAAAATATGGGGTGAAGGCAATTTTTTTTCCTTTTCAAGTATTTGAAATTTGGCAGTTTTCTCTCTGTTTCACTTCAAGTAGCAGTCTAGATGGTTTATTAAAATTATGATGTGAATAATTCATTAATGGACATTTCAATTTAGCAGGTACTTCTTATGAGTGAATAGTTCTTGAATTCTCATAGCCATAAAAAAGGATTTCAATATTAATCAGCCATTGATAATGAACATACCTGATAACAGAAAATGCAGATCTAAAATTTTGCTCTAGAGCTTGGCTATTAGATGAAAGATTAAAGAGAAAGAGTGAATAAAGAAGTATCTCCTTCTATGAGATATTTGTTCTAGAAAGAAAATATGGAATTCTACAGCTGCCAATTCTCCCGGTTTTCCATCAGATCTCTAGATCTTCTGGTAGCACTGACTATCCCGGTTTTTCATCACATCTCTAGATCTTCTGGTAGATCACTGACTATCCTGGTTTTTTATCACTTCTGAGTTTTTAATCTCATATTTCGCCATTACTGATGTAGTTTCATACCTTTCATTAGTCAAACTACAGAATGAGTCTGAATGGCCAGTGTGACAATGCAAGGCATTGGTGTAATATCTTTGTTGATTTCATTTACTTTAAAGAGCCTTGTGAGTACCATATCCTGTGAAAGCCAGCAAACTTCAGAGTGAAGAAATTGTTTTTGCTCTCTACCCCCGTATCATCACATATAAAAATATTATTCTGCTCAGAGCTGCCTTAATGAAGTTGATAATCTTAATGATGTCTTTTAACATGGTTTTGAATGTAGCTGGTATATTTTTGGTCACAAAAGCTTCCTTGTGAATGAAACAATGGATCCTTGTAGCATCAGGTGCCACAGGTCTTAACTTTAGTTACAGTGCCATTATATTTACTAGTATGTGTACGAGCTTCACCCAAATAAAAATCTACATATCTATATATATATATATATATATATATATATATATATTTTCCAATCAATTCCATTTTCTTAGATGTACTTGTTCAGGACTTAAGAAAATATGTTCGTGTGTATGAGTTGGCAGCAGAGTTTTAGCAAATAACATATCTCCATGAATGTCATTGTTAAACTCTTACCTGAGATAAAAAATCAATTGTGCATCATTCAATATGTGTGTTGTCTCATCTGTCTGAAATGAATAAAAAAGATTTTCATTTATTTTATTGAAAAGTCCAGATTCTATGTTACTAGCCATATCATTGATTCAGTATGTAACTGGATCATTTGAGAGGCATTAAATCAGTCAAGCTTGTGCACATATATTAAATATTTTTCATTAAGCATTATTTTAACTATATCTTTTGCAGCTGGAAATATTAAAGTCTCACTTATAGAATGAATGTTCTACTATTTGCAGTGTGAAACTTGAATATAGGAAGCTTCTAAGGCCTTTGTAGTTTTGGAACCTATATTGGAAACAACTCTGATTTCTTCAAAATGTTGAAAAATTCGATAGCTTTATGTTTTATCTCTCAGTTAAAATTTTGCAAATTTCATGCATTTGTTTGAAGCACTAATATACAGCACACTGAAATTTTCAAGACAGAAGATCAAAACACCAAACATAAAATACAATTGCCATGTGTAATTTCCTAATTCTGAGATTTTCAGTGATAGTTTGCATATGCAGTTAATTTTATTTTTTGTCTTTTATGGAACTGTAAGAAGCCAACAAGGGCAGGCATGGTTGAGAAACACAGCTGTGGAGTATTTAAAAAGTGGTTCTTGAACATGGGGATTCAATTGGAGAATAAACACTGTATTAGTAAAATGTTATGCACAAAATCAAACTGTTGTTAATAATTTATGCAACATCTGTCTTGATGTAAATTCCCCCCCCCCCTTTTTTTTTCATTTTAATTTACTTTCATTAATTTTCAAATTTGTTCACTTAAATATAATTATTTTTTATGCTTTTTACATTGTTCCATTTACAATAGTTATGAAAAATTTGAATGCAGGAAAAGCAGACGTGTTTTAATAACGAACAAAGCCTTTTAGTCCTATGGGTATAAATTAATGAGAGATCCAACTATGTTAGCATCTACTCCTTTATTCATTTATTGAGCATAACAATTTATTTCTCGGATTTTTTTTTTTTTTTTTTTTTTTTTTTTTTTTTTTTTTTCATTGGAAAATAGTTTTAAGCAGATATCTGTATATATGAAATTTCAAATCTTTATTAATCTGTCAAATGTAGAATTCTGTATCTTAAAGTTTGTTAGAATAATTTGTATAATGAGGAGTTCCCTGTTAAGGGGAGATGGGCACCTTGTGCAATTTTTGTAGTAATATGGATTCTTGCAGATTCTAGTCATATTGTATATATTTTTGAATACTTGCTACTAGTTCTGAAGGCATATATGTAAATTTTTTATGTCTTAAAACTGGTAATATTGTGCTTTTAGAAGTCATATTTCTATTGTATAATTGTCTTTTGAACGTATTTCCTAGAAACAGTCTTTCTTTTTTTCTGGAGAATCTCTCTTTAATTTGCAGTTTTTATTTATTAAAATTTTTTATAAATAAGAAAGATATATTTTTGAATTATTTTCACAAGAAGTTGTAAATCAAGAAAGCATTTTAAATAAAATAGTGTGAAATGTGTAGCACATTAAAATTTTAAACCTGATTTGTAAATTAGCAAAGAGTATGGGGCTAGTGATGATTCTAAATTTGGTCAAAATATGATGCCTTTGATTCTTTAAGTATTTCTTTAACATTTGTATAGCTAAACATTCTTATTGTTACTTTATAGTTCATAAGCAAGTCTTAAATCTGTTTGATAAAATAACTAGAGCAGTAAGTTCACTTTGATAAGGCTGGAAATAATATTTGGATTCTAGGCTGAATGATCCACATCTTTACTTATTTTTTGCAATATTTTGTCCTAGTTTCTTGCCATATCTTCTCATATTCTTTGCGTACAATGAAATCACTTGAAAGCTGTGATATATTTAAAGGAAAAGTGTATATTAAAGGTAACATTGGGAAAAGATTGCAGTCATATAGCTTTCTTAAATTATAGTGACAATTTTCTGAAGGACCTGTAAAGAATATTTCTTTAAATTAATAATTGCACTGTATTTAAAACATACTTGAAAAGGGGGGAAAACTTAGTTTGAAATCTTCGTAACTATTATAGTTAAAAACATTTCTCAAATATTTAAAAAAATATTGTGCTTATATGATGTATGTTATTTTCTAATCAAAGTTTGTGTACAGTCAAGTTTAAATGAACTAAAGGGAAATAAATGTCATAATGTTGTATTGGATTATTAATGTACTGAATTAAAATTTCATTATTTTTGCATAAAACTGTATTAATTAGTAAATGTCTATATGAATTGAAAAACAAATCATTACAACAGAGATTTTATTTGTCCGTAGCTCATATTTAAAATGGTATCTAAGCATTTTTAACTATTTATTTGTAATTTTGTTATATTTCTTCTTAAGACCGTTCTTCTGAATTGAAACAAATTGTTATTGCATGTTTAAGAACAGACTGCATTGTGATATGAACCAGAATATTAATTTGTAACCACATTTGATAATTCGTGTTTTCTCTCCGTTACGGGCTAATTCTGTGTGGTGCGTGTTAACTGTTTTGTTTTATTGGGATTGAAAGAATATCATGGTAAGACTGCATTTGAAAAATTAATGAAAGCTTGTAACTATTGTATTGTAATTTTTGAAAGTTGGGTTTAATTTTTATTTTAACATTGGCTTTATTCATAGACTTATTGAAGAAATTAATCTGGAAAAAGAAATTCCTCCTTAATTAAAAGGAAAATTTAAAAACATCCATTTTTATGCAAATATACATTTGTTAAAGTTTTTTAAATGGTAGGTAATAAAGTCTTTCCTCTGTAATTTCAATTATTTTTATTAAAATCTTAATATTACGGTCTGTTTTAGAATTGAAAATTTGTTTACTTTTTTGCAAGGAAAAATGATTTACTATTGTTAATTGATTTGGCCATAAATGAAAGAAAAAGCATTTGTTATTTTTAACTGTATATAAAATTTGACTTTAATTATAATAATGCCAATGCCATTCATTTTCCGATTGCTAATTTGAATTATGTATTCTTAACCTGTAAAAAATATGGAATTTCTTTACCCTTTAAAATTTGGATATTTTCTTAGCAGTCAAATTGATTGTGATAATCAAATCGTGAATATTCTGAAATAATCATTTTTAGTAGATATATTAGAAGATAAATTTATTTATGAGATTTAAGTTAATTTTTTTTTTTCCTCAAATTGTTTTCAGTAACTTCATATCAGCCTTTGTAATGTTTTTAAAGAAATACATGAATTCTATTTTTTTTTTTTTTTTTTTTTTTTTTTTTTTTTTTTTTTTGTGATGATTTTAAGTGTAATTACTATGTGTGCAAACATTTGTAACCACTGTTAATGGAATCCTGAAACTGTATTCTTTCAGTGGACTTTAAGTGCTCCATCATCAACTTCAGTCAGTTTTCAAGAAATAAATACCAAATCAAAGGCGCCCATGTTATTTGAAATTATGAAATGTTTTGCACTGTCTTCAAGTATGTACAAGCATTTGGAAAGTAACTTAACATATATCCTGACATATTCATTTTGATCCGTATAATTGTTTTTGTTTGCAATTGTGATATCTGCATTGATAATGCTTTAGTGGAGAGAACCTTTCAAGTACACGCATAGAATCTTACAGATTTCTGGAGCACAATTTAATCCCCTGTGTATTGCAAGATTTACTTCAAAAGCAACTTAACTCCTTTGTGAAACATTAAATTTAAACCTTGTGAGAGAAATGTGATAAAATCACCTATAATGATATTTGTTTGGTTTTTTTTACATAATAAATTCAAAGTATATGTTGCTTTCAGATGTTCTCCTTTTTTACTTCACACATTCATTCAGTTATATTTTCTTGGCACAGGTTTGTAAGTTTAGAAGAATAGTTTTTGCAAATATGCAGATGTGTTTAGTTTTAAAAAATCAAAGTACTGTTCTTGAATTTTTATTACATTGCCATAATACTTTTTACGTATATCGCATAAGATATTTTGGACTTTATAATGATAATAACACTGCTTGACAATTACTAAAGAGCATAGACATATTTTGACGTAATTAACCAGTTAACTGTGGTGCTCTCCTTTAAGAGTGTGCACTGTTTTGTGTCGCCAGAGTTGAGCCATGACGAGTATATTCGTCAATCACAGAGTAAGTTGCGCTGGTAAGATATTTGATGAAAAAGATGGGTTTATTTTATAAAATTGAAAATTTTATTACTAATATTTACTTATTTGGTTAAGCATATATTACAAACATATTAAACTAAAAATGCAATAAATTAAATTACATATTATACATATAAAAGTAAGAATTTAAATTCCTGCTGTGAAATGATATTCAGCGAAACAGGATACTATACACTATAGCCCCGTTCACATGCAACGCTCCTTCGCACAGCTGCCGTTAGCAAGAGGAGAAAAAGGAGACATGAAAGAGTTTCGTCTTTAGGACCCGTTCAGAAGAACACCGTCTTCCTTACCCTTTACACCTAAGCCTCTGTGAACAATCACGTCTCCGAATTTGCAGATTTCTAATACTGTTTACACATTTTTAACGTTGTTTACTGTTGTTAATTTTGTAATCTGTACTTTCGCAACTGGTACCTGAACTTTCTTAATGGTTCCTGAAAAATATATGCTTTTTAATTATTATTTTATAAGCTGTTATTTAGTTCACTCTTGGTGCTTGTCGCTATGGTTAAAAGATGGTCATGGATTTTTAAACTGCTTCCCGATAAGATATAGAACTCAAACTTTGTACATACACTGCTTGTGGATGTGGTGTACGCTTTTGAATTTTAGAGGATTAGATTTTCTTTAAATTTAAAGTTGAAACAATTTTTCGCAAATATTAACAAATAAACTGAGATTCTCAGAATATTACAGTTTGCACCATAACACACTGTGGAGGAAAAAAATTAAATGAAATTTTTAGCGTAATTTTTTTAAAAAATATTTTTGGGGAGAATTTTTGAAAATCGTTCATATTTTTAGACTTTTTGATGCCCATTAATTGAAATTTCATATCTAAAAATATATTGGTTACAAACTTCCGACATTTTCATGGCCTATAAAAACGTTTCGCATTTTAAAAAAATGATAAAGGAAATTAATTGAATATTTTTTTTACTTTTTTGAAAGATATGCAAATATTGAATGAAAGAAGAATGGTAAATATTGATTCTTCTTGGGCATCAATTCGAAACATCGGTTTCTAAGCAATAAGCTCATTATACCACACTATTTTTATGACATTATTTATGCTATATAAGTTGTTATTGTTGCCAGTTGTTAGTTCAGCGTGAGATTGGAGATATTTCTGAGTTAACTTTCTCTTAAGATGCGTTTTGCATTCCGTTGTGTTTAACGTTCTTATTAGATTGAAGCATAACTACTGATTATACTTAGTGATATTCTAAACACTTGTACGAGTATTTCTATGGAAGATTCCAGAACTTTGAAGTGTCTCTGTTGATAAAATAAATTTAATTAAGCTATCATCGGATTTGAGTCCAATGACAATCATTTACGAACTATTATCAATCTATTACAAACCCGTACGCACGCAACAATATTATAATTAATCAATGTATTAAAATTGTTTTGAACGCGTTTTACAAAACAAAAACAGGTAACGAAAAATTCTGCTAGCGTTTTATGAGTTTTTGCAATTTTTCTGGCCACATTAGGTTTTAAAAAAAGGTTTGTAATTTATGTTTACATTTACCAATTGAATAAATAGCACTAGGTTTGATTTATATATATGTGTGTGTGTGTATTGAAATTCAGTAATAAAATTTTAAAGATTTGAAATGATTAAATGTCTATTTAGACAGTTTCTATTCTTTAAACTGCAAATGCAAACTGAGAAACCTTTTGCATTTTTTTTTCAATAAATCCTTTTACTTAAACTCCTAAAACATATATAGGTATGGACTAAATTTTTTATTATTTTTACTGCTTATTTAAAATTATATACTTACAGGAACAAGGATGGGTTTTGCAAAATACTGAAAGGAAAAATAATTTGAAATGAAAATGTGACTGAGATCATATTTGTTTTAGATTTTAGATAAAAATTTATTTTTATTTTTTTCTCAGAAACTAATTCATTAATTGCAAAATCATTCCTTGAAATTATTAAGAACACTCTAATAAATACAATAAAAAAACTGGGGGAAGACATTAAAAATTGTAGAAGAAGAAAGACATTTTAATTGTAAAATTTTTTTTCAAAAATTTTAATTAAAAAAATTACTAGCAAAAACTTATTAAAATTATTTTGTCTCACAAAACCATTTAATAATATTCATAAAAAGTAGATGAAAATGCTTAAATTTTTTTTTAAAAAAATCATTCAAAAGGTACCGAGTCCCTTGTCGCGTTGAGGCCGATATGCACTTGTCTTAACTTTAGCTTTAATTTGAACGATATTTCTGGAATACCTAGCATCAGATAACGTTTTTTGTATTTGTCTATAATTTCCGTATCTTGTACAGTTCTATTTAATTTTTGGGGGGATGCTATCACATCTCCAGACATCTATCAGCACGATTGTTTCGCTGACAGTCCAGTGACAGCTGACAGTGAACCGCGCAGTATAGTACGGGAAATCTCCCCATTTGCCCTGCTCCTGAGAGTTAAGGAACATTCAACCAAGTTCTACCTCCAATTCGGCGAGGCAGTTAATGCTTGTCCCATGTGAACGACGCACATTGGAAGAACCGGTTTTCGCTACCGGTCGAAACTGCTCTTGTGAACTGGGCTTATGGGACTTTGCAAATCGAACCCCAGTAATGCGATTCCTTCCTGATCTTATGTTTATAGCAGTGTTAACACCTTCGCATAGGGTTGTTTTTTTTTTCCGATGTTCCGATTATATAATCTAGAACATGATTCCCACCTAATTGGCTTGTATTAGACCTAAGTGGCTGAGTTTGTGTCGATTTATTTCTTTCAATTGGATATGTCGCAAAAGTGTCTTCAATAAATTTGAGCAAAAAGTTGATATGCGATAATGTTCCATTATTTTTTTTATAGAATATGAATGCATTCAAACACATAATGTCTAAGAAATGGAGAAATATCTTTTTGTAGTACTTTTTGAGTCGTTTTCTTGCTGTGCAGTACGCTATGATAATTCCATTGCTCATATCCACTCCAGCCATTTTTTTCATTTTAATCAATCACTAGCTCCGGTTTCTTTGCTATTATTTTCTTTTCTCAGTTTCTATTACATTATCATTATGTACAGTACTTAATAAAACTCCCTGTTATCTTTCCATTTTATTATACGCATGATGCTCGTTAGTACACAAAATCGTGCCGCTTCTCCGTGATGAATATACTCGTCAATCACAGTTAACTGGTTAAAGATGGTTGTTGTTTAGAGAAGTGTGGCTTAGCATGTTTAATAGAGGTCCTGAAGCATAATTATTATGCAGGTATTACCATATAGCAAAATCTAGATAACCAAAAGAAAAGAAACCATTTTCAATAATTATGAAAAATGGTCGTTCTGCTTAGGACAATATGAGCCCATCAGTATAGAATGGGACATTTTAGGACATTGGTACATATTTGTCATTTGTTACTCATGTTGTTTACTAAACAGTTGAGAAGAACTTGGAGGATTCTAACTCATTCATCTATCATTTTGATTCTGAGGTTTGAAAACTTTCTTTGAGCAATATGTCTGTCTACATAGTGTTTAGGCATCCAGAGAATATGTAGGCCATGTCATGCATTCAGTATCTTTCTCAGCTAATGTGTTGGACATTTCAGGTGTCTTATGTGGATGTGAACAGATTCTGAACCAACTGTACCACAAAAAGGTGAGCATGATCCTAGAGAATTTCAGTGCAGTATGGCTGTGATGTCACTGCACCTGTGTTAAAATGTGATAATGAGCCAATTTTCTTAAGAAAGTCCGCCACAAAGGTACCTTTGTGTGCTTTACTATTTTCAAAGAAACAAATCTTTCTCCATACTAGCTGGTGTCCAAAATCATTGCTTATTGTGAAGTGGTATTCGTCAGAGATATGACTATTGATAACAGAAACTAATGAATATGCTCCTGATACCAGCATAATCTTTACTAATGATAGTATACTTATAGCAGAATGTATGCATAACAGGTTTTTGTTCATTTAAAGCCAGTTGTAATCTCTTAGAAATGGTTTTCGTAGATATGCTAGTGCCCATAGTGTTGGCAAGGTCTACTGGTCAGGAGTAGTATTGCTGTTCCTTTTCACTACTAGTTTCCTGTATCTTGTCATAAGGTGTGGTGGCCTTATTTCATTACCTTCAACAGTCTTCTTTAACAACGAGATTGCATTCTTTTATTCATCTATTGCTGTAGTAACTTGAGTGACACTTCTCCCTGTCACAAGATGTCCGAAATTGTACTCACTCAAATGATGCCTTATAAACATTCTATAATGAAAACTTGCTATAAAAAATGAAAGTTTATTATTTCCAGAAAGTGATTCCCCTCCAAGACTTTACTTCTTAAAATAAATAATGAATAAGGAAACAATGAGAGAGCAATGCTATTTATACAAATAAGAAGTCTTGCCGTACAGTGTTCTTTGCTTTTATTTTTCTTGTGACAACATGGCTATTGAGAAAAAAAAATTCGTTCCATTGGTTGTTCCTTAGCAATTGTCAAGCAGTGTAATTATGCTAAGAGATTTAAAAATTCCTTTTAGCAGTGATGGAACAGTATAATTACATCTTTGTCAGGCACTATGATAACTGGCAATAAATCATTCTGTATACTTTTAAATGTTTAAGTTATTAAATTCAGACCTATATAGGATGATTCTAATGAAACATATTTTAGAACTCAGTAAGTGGAAGAATACTAAAATTAATATGGATTCTGTTCAAAGAATATGGAGAAGGATTCTTTTAAAAGGGAAAAGAAATAGTTTTAAACAGTTCTGCTTGGAGTAAACATGCCCTTGTTCTACCGTAAAGCATGAAAATAAGATGAATAAAATAATTGAGGCAAGCATAAGATGTGACGTTGCACTTGTTTGCATTTTGCAAACATTGAAAAAATGAATGAAATGGCAATTGCACTTTGATTCTTTAAACAAATTAAAAAGATCTATTACACAACATCATTTAGATGTATGTGCTGTAGCCAAATTATGTATATAAAATAAAACCTTACTGCCATTTATTCATATTACATACAGTGGTTATTTTGCCAGAACCTGGATCATACTTGGAAAGGTATTTTGCAAAAAGAAAGGCAACACTTGGTGGCATAACTTGAGGGGTGTGGTCCACAAACATTATTTTAAAGGGGTTACTCATGTGGAAGAATAATGACATTCAAAGTTGTCATATGGAATTAAATTGAGAACACATACCGTTTAATCTAGATAAAATGTTTAAAGAATAGTAGGCTGAGTTGATTTTAAAATTGTTTCCTATTCATCTTTTTAGTTTTCCATTGTAAAAGAATCCTGCAAAAATCCTAAACCTCTTACTGAAACTTTCTGTGCATTGACTGAACCAGGTTTGTGCATTTTTTCTCCTCATTTTCGTTAATAAATAGACTTAATAAAGTCATTTAAATAACCCCATGCTGTATCAAAGGTTGGAGAAAATGTTTATTTAGAGTAAAAATCAAGCGTGATATGTTGTATTTTTTAATAGTATACATATTTTGTTCTGTCGAACTTTTAAATGAAAATTATGAACATCAACTGTAAGTTATGACAGTGACATTAATAAGGAAAAGTTCCTATTTAGGAGAGAAGTCTAGAGTTTTATTTTTATAATTGTTAAGGAAAACAAAACAGGAATGTGAAAGTACTCCTCTGAATTTTTGCAGTTTATTTTAAAATGTGCTTTCCAGAACAAAATTAAAAACATTGTAATTCTGTTGAGGAATATATTGAAAAAGTATATATGCAATACCTGTGTCTGCATTTTTTCAATGAATGCAGTGGTATTTTTCAAAGTGTAACTAGTTGCTTTGTCTTGATGAAAATCCACTCTTTGAAAGCATTGGGAAAAAGAAATGGATTTCTTCTGTAAATATAGGACAGGAAATATAGTAGGCTGAGTTGATTTTAAAATTGTTTCCTACTCATCTTTTTAGTTTTCCATTGTAAAAGAATCCTGCAAAAATCCTAAACCTCTTACTGAAACTTTCTGTGCATTGACTGAACCAGGTTTGTGCATTTTTTCTCCTCATTTTCGTTAATAAATAGACTTAATAAAGTCATTTAAATAACCCCATGCTGCATCAAAGGTTGGAGAAAATGTTTATTTAGAGTAAAAATCAAGCGTGATATGCTGTATTTTTCAAAATACTATTATTGCTTAGATAATACTTGTAAATATAATACGTAATACTTTAATTTTTTACTCCGCTGCGCATTTTGAAAATTTATATTCTATACAAGTTAGTAGTGTTAATAGAATGCTTAAAATTTATGTACTTTTTAGTGAAGAACATGATAAAATTTATGCTAATTCATAAATCTACTACTACTAAAAATTATGAGCACAGCTTTAGAGATGCTAAACACAAGAAAATGAATTATCTGAGAATGATAGTATTCGTCTGTTAAAGAAAGTTATCATTGATTTATATTCTTATCGATAAATGGCGCTATACACTATACTAGGGTGGGCAAAGCTTTCTATTGTCTGTGACTTGCAAGCTGGAAGATGTCGAAATAACACTTTTTGTTGCGGATTTCCACTTGACTAATTAAGAATTTATGTTTTGAAAAATGGTTAAGGCTTTCAAGATAGGAATTTTATTTAAAAAAATTATAGTGCCAACTGAAGGTGAATATTAAAGAATCCAAGTTGACAAAAAAAATTAGATCCTGCAATCCATTTTAACATGGTAATAAATTGCTTCAGTTAAGTAGTGAATTTTTCTATCAGAATATCTTCTTATCAACAGCGTATAGTGCTGGTTGCATTTACGAGGGAGTAATTTTCTCCCTTTTCTCTATCAGGGTTTTTACTCCATGTATAAGCGACACAGGCAGCCATCTTGAGTGCTGATTTTTGGAAAACCCAAGAGCAGGTGCAATCAATGCGATTGCACCAGACGGCATTTTTTTAAAAAAAATTTAGGTATGCAACTGGGTGGCAAAATTTCAAATCACAATATCCTTCTATGAACAAATATCCTTCTAATATTATTACATATAATATCCTTCTATAATATTTTTCAGAATAAATCTCACATTTCAGTGTTTCATAATTAAGTCATGCCTATGGCTGTGATGCAATACCATGTAGGTCCTGTACTAGATATTTTAAAGATGCGGGCTAATATTGGCATTCTTTGAATAGCTTGTGAAACATCACTGAGATACTGAAACTGTAGGTTACTTAATATTCAGAACATTGCTGGGAGATTTGTCAAAATGTCACCCATGACGATCAGAGCTGTCTCTGGCGGGGTTGCAGCGTGTAAAAATACGCGGGAGGCCAGACTCTCGCGATACTACGCCTAAATATTTTAAATTCGTTGTAAGTACGTGTCATATGTAAGTACTTTTTATACAATTTGTCATATGTAAGTACTTAGTGAGTATGAAATAAAAATTTTATTAATCATTGAGCTTTTTTTTAATTTAGGGGCGGCAATCTCTGGAAAGTACGCGGGCAGCCAATGGCCTAGGAACAGCCCTGATGACGATATATGAAACGGAACGTCTAACAGTGCTTGGATAGCCGCCTTATGTCTTTGCTGTGGGGACGCATAGGATCTATCTAAGAAAATCCTTCTTTGATTCGGTATCGTATGATGAAGAACAAGTCAGTCCTACTAAAAAGATGGACTTTTGCATCGTATCGAACATACACTGACGACATATCAGAAACCCTCCGACCAACATTAAGTGGATTAAACTCAGTTTAATCCACTCAATGCTGATCTACGTAGCAGTAGTTACTGCCCACTACCTTTTAATGTCCAGCATTTTATTATTGTCGAATTTATTAAAAAACATTTATGAAAATATGTGGTAAAATTTCAGAGGGATCCAATGATGTCACTAGTTTTCTGTTATTTCCGTTTTGAAATTTAAATAAATGGACATTTCTAATATTTTTCAGAATAAATCTCACATTTCAGTGCTTCATAATTAACTCCTATTTTAGTATTTGGTATTTTAGTTCATCAAAGATATAGTAAAAATGACAAGTTTAAATTGAAAATTTGAATTAATAATAAAGGTTACAACTACACTAGGGAGAATTATAATCATTGTATTACAATATTTGAGAGTAATTAAGCTAGCTAATTGATTTTTAATATTTTAAATAGTTACTTGATTCAATTAGTGAATTTAATTTCGGAGAGAATGTTTACTTAGATTGCAATACATTTGTTCTCTTTTTAATTACAAACAAAGAACTTTTCTCTAACTTGAATTGTGATTATTTTTAAATGAAAGCAAAAACACACTAAAGCTGGGAAAAATTATTTTCTCGTTGGAAATTAATTGATTATCGTACCTTTAGAGAAGAGTTATTCTCTAAAATTTTAAGAAACGAAGGAATTTATAAGGATTTTTTTTAATTGCTAGCTAAAAAATAGTTCATTAAAGTATTAAAAAAATATTAACAAGAAAAAAGTGTGGGAAAAGATCTGATAAGATAGAAAGTACTTTCTTTTCAAAGTCGTGGGGAAGCTTCCTTTTTAAAAGACTTGTTATTAAGCTTTTTATTGATTATGATTGTAGTATTTCTGAAGAATGTCTTATTCAGCTATTTTTCATTGAACGTTAAGCTTTAGATTCTTACAAATTAATTTCCGGATTCACGAAGCCTGCAGTACAACGGTAAAGCCTTTCAGTGTCTTACGTGTTTATAATTAAACTATTATTTTCCCATTATTTGTTAAACAAGACAAAAAAAAAATTTCAAATGCGATGAAATAATAATAATGTGCATGTACATGCAGTTAAACATTTCATACTTGGTTGAATTTCGACTCTGAAACTTAACGAATATTAGTTGAATTTTGACAGTTAATGGAGGTCTTTCCATATTTTGGGGGCCGTTACGCAGAGCTGGGACAAGAGTGAGACAAGTGTCGGATGAACAAAGAGAAGGAGGAGATAGGTAGAAAGATTTAGAAATTCATTTTGAAAAAGAAATTATGATTTTTAACTTTCAACTTTTTAATATATCAAAGAATATCAGAAGAATCTTGTATTATAAACAATATAGCACAAATAAAAGGAGAATCCCTAACATCAATTTATTGTCGTACGAAGTAAGTTTCATAATAACCGCATATAGTATTATTTTCCAGTATTAAAATCTGTGATTGGAAGTAGCATAATGAAGTTAATTTAAATTTATTGCAACGAAATACATAGACTAATTTGCATAGAAAATATCATACTGCCGACATTAGTAATTCTTTACCGTTTTCCATTAATTTTAACTATAGCTTTTACTACTCCTACTTTGCCAAAACGAGCTTTCCGAAGTCCTCTTACTCGACGTAGACGGTGATGCAATTGCTACCAGTTTGTTGCAAGAGATATAACGATATAGCCCTTTAGCACACAGGAACTGCAGAAATTATAGTGTATGGAAGTGAAATGTACCATGTTATTAGTCTTTGCTCTCTTTTTTCAGAGGGTGTAAAATTTACCAATGAACATGGAAGTTTTGTGTTCTTGTATCCCCATTTGATTTGTGCGGAAACTATCCTTACGATTTCATTTATGGTTATTTCTGAAGCAGACACATACTTTTAAACGAATTGGCATTTTTTTTTTTTTTTTTTTTTTTTTTTTTTTTTTTTTTAATAATTCTTTGTCGTTTGGAAGTTGGGTGAGTTTGAGTTTGTTTTTATACATATCTATGCTGTATAAAACCAAATAACAAAGATCTTGCAGATTTCTTTGCTCCTGATGAAGAGGGACCTGCACCCGTTTGCTCTTGAAATCGATTGAGTTGTTGACTAAACATGCTCCAAATACAAGGTTATTGCTTTGTTAATTTTATGATACAAAATTTTTTATTATATATTCATGAGATTCTATTCAAATTAATAATTATTTACTCATTATAAAACATAGCACATTTTCTTGTTGTAAATCAATGTAAATTAATAAATAAGAAACTAAAAAAAAAAAAAAAAAAAAAAATACAATATAATAATAAAATAAACTGTGATGACAAAATGGACAGGTCCTCTAAAAGAGAATCAGCGTAACTACTTGCTGATGATTGTGGGATGCTTAAATACAATAGTAATAAAAACCTCCATTCCTTATATATTAAAATTTCTATTTATGATTTATGGTAATAAATTTCTATTTATGTTTTCAATTCATAAAATTAACTCATTTTAATACTGAATGAAATTAAAATTCATTTGAAAAAGTATTTCAATTTGTTGCCACTCGGAAAAGCGTAATCAAATTTAATCATCAAACTTGGCGATTTAAAAGAAACGAGTTTCCACTTGTCCGAAATAGAATATTTTATTCAGATGGTACTATATTTTTATATTCTTCTATTTTTACCATGCTGCATTTAAAAAAGAAATGCAAAGACAGACATTGCAATTCTAAAACTGAAATTCTTTTTTGTGTTGAATTTTAATTTTATTAAATACTAGCGGACAAGCCCACCAGATGAGCAGGATGTTCATGCAAAAAACTAATTTATAAATAAACTTTTTGTTACCAAATCAGCGTTTTCAGAGTTTTAAATTAATATCTCGCAACAACCGGCAACAATCAAAAATTAATGTCGCGCCCAACCCGTAACAACCAATTTCTTCCTCACGGACTGGAGGAAACGGCGTTCGCGAATGTCCTCATCTCCTTTCTTCTTGCTTAAAAGCAAGATTGCTACAGAACCAATTTCTTAAATAAATTTGCCGTTATTTTGTTTTCAGAGTTTCTGATTAATATCTCTGCTGTTAAAATCGCACGAAGATGGGAACGGTCGAAATGGCTTCCCACGATTTTTTGTAATCCGGGGGAGGGGGGGAGAGGTTACTTCTTTCTCAACTCAGCTCCCCGCCATTCCGGAGGATGTGATGTTACAAAGAAACAGACCCGCACAGATTTTTTAATACTATAAATTAAAAATTTAACTTTATGAAAAAGTGATAGTAAATGTTATTTTTATTTGGGAAGGAAAGAAAAACAGTCATACGATTTTTCTTATTATCAAAACTTTTTTATTCTTTAATATTTTTAAAAAAATAATGACACATTCTTTTTTTTTAGGGTATGTTGCAAATTTTTTTATTTTGTTAATTTTGCTCTGGTCTCAACAAAATGTGTAATAAATCTCGCTCAGACTCATCTCCACTATCCTAAAAATGTTCAGAAGTCTTCACATCTAAAGACATATATATACATACATATAATACAAGGGCTCCAAATATGTGACCTGGAATGTCTACAAGGGTAAATTCGTGATTGGTCTACTTTTCAATGTCGCTGTTATGGTAAAATAAACTGAAATAATCAACAGACAGTTGCCACGTCTTTCAACCATCCGTATATAGTATATAGGAGAAGGAAGGAGAAATTTAGTTTGAAATAACCGGACACATAAATTTTCGCATTCATTGCTGAGAACAATGTTCTTCTTGCATTGTTCTCATATAGAACTGGACTGAAGCGTGCTGCATCAGAAGGTCAAGTGGAAAATTTAGATTTTGAATGCTAAGGTAGGTTGTTTATTTGAAGTAGCTTATCAAACTGACTTCCTCAAACACTGATGAAAGTTCCAAGATCTACCTTTACAGTTCACAAAATTTAAAGTTACCATAAATTTTATATGTGAATTTCCTAATATCCTTTTGACCTCTGTTGTTCGGATTCTAGTATAACACTTGAACGAGTTTACGGCATGAACACAGCAAACTATCACTTTTTATCATTTTTTTTTAATCATAGAAAACTTTATAATTAACATCACATTAAGAATAGTACAAATACAAATGCTTTTTTTTTTTTTTTTTTCGTTTAGTATAAAGGTACCAGTAAAGAGGGTACAAAATGCATTTTCTGTTATAAATCGTTCATTTCGAGCATAATTTAGAAATTAATTAATTTTTTGGGAAGTAGAGGGTAGAAACGATTTGCAGAAGTTATACATTTTGAATTAAATTTTGCACAAATACTACCCTTGAATTTATGACAAACTTATTTTTGCTCTAAAGTATATGTAATATTTAAAAGATTTGAGTTAAGTATGTCTGTAGCTGTTTCTTTCCCATCTTTCGCATCCTGGCATCCGCATAGCTTAGGAAACTGCCAGTTATACAAACTTTTGCTATTCTACGTGGTAAAAGACTTTTAATTCATCTCAAATCATAATATTATGCCCTTTACGGCAGCTGAATCTTTTATGAAAAATGCGCAATTTTTAATAATGTTATTATGCATACCATTCTTTAACTATATTATTTTACTTAGATTGTATTGTTAGTAAAACTATTGAAAACATTTTTAACGCTGTTAGTTGATTTCATTGATGAAAGTGTTAAAATCTGCGCTGTTTAAATACTGTGAGCCTTCTTGTAAATGTAAAAAACAGGACGCTCTACTAGTAAAATTCAGAGACTAGTTTCTAAACGAAATAGTACACTATTCACAAAGCTTTAAGTTTAGTTTAAATCGAGGTTTTCGACCCCTGGCATCAGAGCCCTTTGCTTTCCCCATGTAACCGGAAAATGTAAAATGAAATGACTGATTACTCAAATGAACTGTATATATCATTAAGACCGAAACCAACTAATAAATAATGTTTCAAAGAATGAAATAAATGCAAAATACACTGAAATTAGAGCAATATGACATAAAATGCAATAAGTCTATGGACAAAGTAATATAAGCAGCGAAAAATATATGCATTCATTTTCGTTTTATCAAAAGACTTTGAGAATAAATTTCAAGATTCCAGAAATACCAGCTTTTTGCTTTTCTGTACATATGCTACTTCATTCTCATTTCACATCAAACGTATCTGCAATCTGAAAATGGAATATTACATTTGCAAGAAAACACGTAATGTGAAGAAAACTTGTTTAAGGCAACTTTTAAAAAATTATACCTACCAAAAGAAAACCTTAAAGATCTTTCACTATCATTCCATATGCGCAATGACTTTTCTTAAAAGCATGTATATTTATTTATCCGTGAGCTGTTTTCCCGCTAGAAAACGTATGAAAACTAAAATAAGAACAAAACCTTCAGCTGAACATTTTGAATACCCTCTTTGCAATCACTACCATGCTACAGTTTCATATTGCCGGCCGCGAGAGGGCGCAGCTTTCGTGTTTTATGTTTATTATTTTCGGATTATTCGATTGAGATGTAGTGATAACAAAAAAAAAAAAAAAAAAAAAAAAAAGATGAAATCTTTTTCTGTAAGCAAAGGAATTGTAAATAGCTGTAAATAAAATTTTCCGTGTGAAAAAAATGGCAAAGACTTCCAAGTATCCTGTAGATTTCTTCAAAGAAAGTTAAGCAGAAAGATTTTTCTTATCAAATTTTGTTAAATGTTGAAGGTAAAAAAATAATGTTGCAAAATGCCCAGCTGCGATGAGATAGCTTCCCCACAAAGCGGGGTCAGAGTTGCCAGAAAGTTACAGAAAAAATAGTGTTACCAGATTTGACGCGAAATCGCCCATTTGGCGATATTTTTCGGCAAAATTGGCTATATGCTAAAGACGGAGCGAGAACATTCTAGAACGCATTCTTCGTTTTCCTCGGGAATGTTCTCGAAGGTAGATAAACCTGGCTGTACGCTGACCTGTAGTATTTTGAATTCAGTAGTGTAGTAGTATCTTGAGTTCAGAGATTAGCTTGAGAGCGATCCACCGAATCCGGAGCTGTACTTTAGCGCTTTGCCATGAAGCTGTTTTTACCATGGAGGTAGGAAGTAAGAAGGAGTCGCCCTAAACAAGTTTCTCCGTACCCTGCTCTGAAGCACCGGCGATCCCTACGTGGTGACCAAAACATTGGGTCATTTACCATTGAGTTCTATGGGATTTGACGCGTTCGGGTGTAAATATTTTGTAATTAAGTCGCAAATATACATATAAATGTATATATTTTCTTTTTCTATAACACTTCAGAGTCCTAAGTATGTGAAAACAACATATTTTTAAACAACATTTCATTCTGAACGGAATTAAATGCTATACTTTTCACAGGGCAGTTTTCTCAGAATGTTTTAATTTGAATGAAATATTTTTACAAGTTTTCGTTAATTACATTAGAAAAAAAAATTAAGGTAATTTGATTTTATTCGGTTAAGGTACAAAAATTAAGATCAAAGTTTATTGTATTATTAATATTAAAATTATGCATTATTTCTTTTCTATTTATAGAGCTTCTTCCTAAAATACTTTCTTAAATATGACATGATTTTTTGGCTTCTTTTAAATAGAAAAATGTAAGTCAATTTATAATTAATGCTCTATTCGGTTCATTTTAAATTAGAGAATTATTAGGAATTAAATAGTATTTGACTTTCTCTGAACATTTCTGAAAGGGAATAAAACAAGTTTTTTTTTTTTAAGTATTATTTAAAACTTGTAACTAAGTTATTATAAAATGTAAAGAGAATAATTCTTTTAATTATACTTATCAGATTTTTTTTTTTTTACCCTTCATTTCAACAATACATATTCCAAAACTCTTTATTACGTTCTTAAGTGCGCATCTCATAGCATTTGCTTTACAATATCTTTTAACAGATTGCTTTCCAATACGAACAATTCTTGCTTAAATAGTTTTATAACGTATTTGTCAACAGGATTTCAATTTATGTTTACTATTCAATATTAAGATTATTATATATTTAGATAACATTTATAATCATTATAAATTAGATACATTTAATCATTAGATTTCTTCACAGTACTTTTACAGTTGTTTATAAGTGAATAAATTCTTCATTTCAAATACGTTTATAAATAATTTAATGAATATTTAAGTATTTTGTCAAAGGCAGATACATGCTTTTTGCAAGCACATGCATAAATACCCATACATATTTCCTATTTATCATTTCCGGCATGTGCAAATCTTTAATTTCTGTGCATTCACTATATTTTTCGTGTAAAGTAATTTACACTAATTTAGCATACACCCGAAAGTTTTACATAAAAATATATATGAATATAATTTGAATGAAAATTATAAGTATTATTTTTAATACCCACTCAAAGGTCAGTTTTTCTTCAAAATTCCTCCACGATGGCATCTCTCTCTTTAGGCAGATAGCCCTTGCATGCGTTACTCTATTTAATAAAAACTTATCTGACCTATGTGCCTAATTACAAATATTTTAACATACATAATTTTATATTTACATTTAGCCATCAAGTTTCAAACTTTTCAAATCTTCTAGAAAATAAATTTTGGCAGATCTCTTTTAGCAATTTTCTTAAAATCTATATTTTTGTAGTGCAACAGCTTATAATTTTATAAAACAAATTCATAATCAAAATCGCTGTTGTTAGTTATCGAAAAATAACCAAGATGTGATTTTTGCGTAAATGTCACTAAACTATACAAATTGCTATTATCCATCTCACTATGAATGTTTCTTTCATGCGAAAGTGTCCCTTTTTCGATTTCTATGGAACTGTCGTGTGTTGAACTACTATCAGAATCTTGTCAAGCGAGCATAGTCTATCATAGAATGTAATATTTAAAATAGAAGTAGTGCGCATATGGAATTGCGCATATGCGCATATGGAATGATATTGCGCATATGGAATGATAGTGAAAGATCTTTAAGGTTTTCTTTTGGTAGGTATAATTTTTTAAAAGTTGCCTTAAACAAGTTTTCTTCACATTACGTGTTTTCTTGCAAATGTAATATTCCATTTTCAGATTGCAGATACGTTTGATGTGAAATGAGAATGAAGTAGCATATGTACAGAAAAGCAAAAAGCTGGTATTTCTGGAATCTTGAAATTTATTCTCAAAGTCTTTTGATAAAACGAAAATGAATGCATATATTTTTCGCTGCTTATATTACTTTGTCCATAGACTTATTGCATTTTATGTCATATTGCTCTAATTTCAGTGTATTTTGCATTTATTTCATTCTTTGAAACATTATTTATTAGTTGGTTTCGGTCTTAATGATATATACAGTTCATTTGAGTAATCAGTCATTTCATTTTACATTTTCCGGTTACATGGGGAAAGCAAAGGGCTCTGATGCCAGGGGTCGAAAACCTCGATTTAAACTAAACTTAAAGCTTTGTGAATAGTGTACTATTTCGTTTAGAAACTAGTCTCTGAATTTTACTAGTAGAGCGTCCTGTTTTTTACATTTACAAGAAGGCTCACAGTATTTAAACAGCGCAGATTTTAACACTTTCATCAATGAAATCAACTAACAGCGTTAAAAATGTTTTCAATAGTTTTACTAACAATACAATCTAAGTAAAATAATATAGTTAAAGAATGGTATGCATAATAACATTATTAAAAATTGCGCATTTTTCATAAAAGATTCAGCTGCCGTAAAGGGCATAATATTATGATTTGAGATGAATTAAAAGTCTTTTACCACGTAGAATAGCAAAAGTTTGTATAACTGGCAGTTTCCTAAGCTATGCGGATGCCAGGATGCGAAAGATGGGAAAGAAACAGCTACAGACATACTTAACTCAAATCTTTTAAATATTACATATACTTTAGAGCAAAAATAAGTTTGTCATAAATTCAAGGGTAGTATTTGTGCAAAATTTAATTCAAAATGTATAACTTCTGCAAATCGTTTCTACCCTCTACTTCCCAAAAAATTAATTAATTTCTAAATTATGCTCGAAATGAACGATTTATAACAGAAAATGCATTTTGTACCCTCTTTACTGGTACCTTTATACTAAACGAAAAAAAAAAAAAAAAAAGCATTTGTATTTGTACTATTCTTAATGTGATGTTAATTATAAAGTTTTCTATGATTAAAAAAAAATGATAAAAAGTGATAGTTTGCTGTGTTCATGCCGTAAACTCGTTCAAGTGTTATACTAGAATCCGAACAACAGAGGTCAAAAGGATATTAGGAAATTCACATATAAAATTTATGGTAACTTTAAATTTTGTGAACTGTAAAGGTAGATCTTGGAACTTTCATCAGTGTTTGAGGAAGTCAGTTTGATAAGCTACTTCAAATAAACAACCTACCTTAGCATTCAAAATCTAAATTTTCCACTTGACCTTCTGATGCAGCACGCTTCAGTCCAGTTCTATATGAGAACAATGCAAGAAGAACATTGTTCTCAGCAATGAATGCGAAAATTTATGTGTCCGGTTATTTCAAACTAAATTTCTATTAGAATATTACAAACTAAATTTCTATTAGAATAGAGTCTTATCATAGAATGTAAACAAAGAACAACCCCGTCTGGTGACCCAAGCTTCAAAGCAGTGCTTCACTTCTAGCGCGGAATGGCCCCTCCTCCCTTTCCTACCTCCATGGTTTTTACCGTTATAGCCTGAGGGCTGTGTTCCTGATTGATTCAGCGTGTTTATCGTAGTCGTTTTGACGACTGTAAACGTGTCTTCGGAACTGTGCTGCGTAATACTGGAGAATAAATTGTGTTTTCATTCTTCATCAAGTGTTGTCATCAATTACTCCAAATCCACGTACCGGTAGAACGCAACAATAAGAATTTCGACTTTAGAAACAATAAAAAGCAAAATACTCCGTATAATAGACTCTATTTAGATACAATAGAGTTGAGAAACAGACCTAATTTTTTTTAAGTCAGATATGTCATATTTATATTTGTTTCCTAATAAGCGTATTTTAAGTACAATTTTATTTGCAATTTTATTTAAAAAGTAATTTGTTTCCTAATAAGTTTATTTTAAGTACAAAAGTAACTGCAATTTCACACGCAGTATTCATAGTAGATTACATGGTGATCATTAATTATTAGTACGAAGCACTTGACAAACATTTAATGAATCAAGTGGTTCAGACGCTGTAAAATTCTGTACATTTATTGTCTAAAACCAATTAAAAATTTTAATATTGCCAATTGTTATTAATTATTAATATTAAATCCTAATTACGCTCATTTTATTATCAAGCTTTATAAAAAATCTATTGAGGTATCACTAATCTTAAGAGTTAGTTCTCTTTTAAATGCTACAGAATTGTTACTCTTAGAATTTCATGTTTTGCTTATGAAAAAGAAAAATGATATAAGGAATCTCTATCCTATTAAGCAGCATAAAATATTATGTAATATCAAATAATAGTTTCAAAGCACCTTAATTTGATACATAATGTTTTTGCTATACAAATTGTTCATACAATTAAGTATTTATTTTGTATCTGAAGGAGATTTTATATCAACCATTCCTTTTTTATTGATAAGTGTAAATTCAGTTTTCATTCAAGTCTCAGTTTTATAATTTGTCAAGGACAGATCATAATTCAAAATTTCAATTTGTTGAATTCACAAATTTATTAAAGGATGTTAATTCCATATTATCCATCAATTCATTATTTTAACGTAACAATTTAGAACATATATTATCTATAAAATTAATTTTAGAAATTTATTTGCATAGTTCTAAATATTGAAACAGGTTTAAATTTTTTTCTAGTATATTATTTTTCCTCTGTTTTAAACCTTAACTGCTGCAAAATAGCTATCTTGAATATATTCCTTATAATAAAATAATTTATTCAAAAAATGTTAATTAATAACTCAAGTAATAATCCGGACACTTAAAATCTTGTTGAGATATTAAGGAAGACAGGAAAAAGAGACTAAGAAGTTATTAAGAATTATATTAAAGAAGAGATTAAGAAAAGATTTCTTGTCAACATTTTTTCCTTTAAATTAAAGTAAATCACAAGAATTGTTACCATTGCGTTTGGAAATTGTTACTAATTTAGCAAAGTAAAATAAGAGTTCCATAACTAAAGTGAACACGACAAGTTGCTACAAACTAACTATAAGTTCTGTTAGAAATTTAATAATTCATCATTTTAAAGGTAGTAAAAGTATTCGAAATATCCAAAAAATTCTTGCTGTAAACCGTTCAACTATTTTTGAGGCTATAAAACGATACAACTAGAGAAAATGCACTGTAGTCTAGACCAGCGGTTCTCAACCTTTTGATTAACGTGTGCCATCTAAACAAAAATTAAAAACCTTTAGTACCGCCACTACAAAGAACTACTACCACCACTACTCTTGAACAAAGCTCAAATCGCATAAATTTACGCGTGTTAGAGAAAAACTCAATTAGGATGTTGGGTTCTAATTTTTGAATTCAATAGTTAAAAATACAGTGCTTCTTTACGTACCACTAATTTTTCTCTTGCGTACCACCAATGGTACGCTTACCACCGGTTGAGAACCCGTGGTATAGACCACATTCCCTGCTGACACGAAGGACTGGAGATTAACCCTGAAAAAAATCAAGCAAAATCAGAAAATTTGTAATGTAAAATTGTGATATTTAGTCTTCTTTGCTAACATACACTGCAGCTAGACCTACTTGAACTTTTGTTTAGCGACTTATCGCTCAAACGAGAAAATGAATACTACAGAGGAAGGGTGATAAGGCTCCGTTCAGATGATGGTATAAATGTCATAGAGGCATAGTCATAAGGCATAAAATGCCGGGGCTCCGTTCACACCTGCGAGACAGGACCTAAGGCGTAACCAATTAGAAAAGCGAAATTTGCACATGCGTTGGATGTGTCTACACCTTTCTCGCCATAGAGGTTAGAATCCCTGCTCTGTTTTCCCTCTCAATAGGTTACGCACGTTCGCTCTGGTTGGTCGATTCTTATACCAAGTCTGCATAAAGCTGAAAACTTTGAAATTTATGCCAAAATCCCTAAACCAGTTTTTGTGCTGTAGCAAGGTCTGGTTACTTAGCAACGAAGCTCGGCTCAAACCAGTTATGACATTTACACCACCGAATTCCCTTTTATCGAACACAATTATTTACAGACGGCGCGAACTTGGTGCTTACACTGTCACCACTTGGAATGATGAACTTAGCGATAATGTAACAAACTAAATTAAAGGCATGCTAGTAGTAATTCAGAAGTCAAACATCTTACTAAGAAAACGGGACATTGATATAATGTACTGAGAAAAGACTGAAATAAATAAATAAATAAATAAATAAATAAATAATAATAAATAAAAATAAAAATAAAATAAAATAAAATAAAATAAAAATCTGAAATGCTTCAGATTTTAAATTACGTCCAAAGGGGCGTTTTTTTAACGTTTTGAGTGTTACCTTTATTTATTAAATATCATGTTCTTTGCACTTAAACCATAAAATTCAGTTCAAGAGCAATATCGCAAAATAATGTTAAATTAAGCATATCTTTAGAATTTCCGATATACACAGTCTCGCGAGCTGGAGATAAAAGTATTTTTTTTCTATATAACGTTGCCATTTCTCGCTTTTAAAGCATTGAGTTTGTAAATCAAAAATTCGTTAAAGTTTTACAAAATATAAAATCTATAATAAAACAAATTCCAAATTTGGGATTTCAGATGCCCATATTCGCAGTAGGATTTCGTCATTCAAAATTCGATGGCTCTATGTACCATTGTTTTATCACAATGCGAGAAATAGACAATCATTTATGCAGATTTTTCATTATTTAATTTCTTCAAATATAATGCAGGACTCTAACATTTTGTGGCAACAGTTTGAAAAGTGAACCGACGTTTATGAGTCCGACGCAAAATCGCAAAACGAAAACAATAGTCCTTCAGGGACAAAGCCCCTTTGGACTAAAAATACAGAGAAACTTTATGCCAATATTTAACACGGCATTGGGAATTCTAAACATATGCTGCTTTTAAAATTTTTGTAATTTTGCTGTTGAACTGTATATAGCGTAAGTGCGAAGAAAATGGTGCTTAATAATAAGGCTAGCAGTAGTGAGTGCAACAGCAAACTGGTATACTACGAGCTAGCGAGAACGTTAAAAATCTTAGCAAATGCTTTTGGAAAAGAGTTTAAAATATGAACTCTTTTAGATTTTTTTTTCTATTTTACGGAAAACATTTTGAATAACGTTATTCAAAATAGCAAGTTTAGAAAAAGATATCAATAGTATATGTGAAAGAAAAATAAAAGCGTTTCATTAATTCTCGTATTTAGTAACTGATATAGTGGCTCACATTTGTTTTCAGACGCTTGCGTTTTTCAGTTTTGCTTACAAATATCAGTTACTAAATGTTAGAAAAATGACTTTTTTTTTTTTTTTTTTTTTTTACGTATACTATTGATTATCTTTACATTCGTTTTGACATGCATTCAATTCTTGTAAAAATGCTCTATTTTGTTCTATTCTTCCAGAATTGCTTTTAGTAGAGTTTCCGAAGAAATATCATGTTTCCGTATTCTTTTCTCCAACTCAGTGCATACGCACAATAGGATTTAAGTCCTATGAATATGGGGAAGCTTTGATAATTTCAGAATATCTGTATAATAAAAAGAGGATTTAGGAATGTATGTTTAGAATCGTTATCTTGATAAAACTTAAATGTGTTTTGCATTACACGTTTTCTTGAATATACTTTCATGTTTCCAATAAGTATAATTATATATTTATACTAATCCATATTATTTTTGATAGATACCAATTTTTTTTTTCATTCCATGTGCAGAGAAACATCCCCAAATCATTATGTGTGTAATAGTAGGCAACAGGTTCCTCAAATTTAATTTTTAATTCAGTTTTTGCTTTCTATTAATTAATTTACCTGACAAGGACATATTTAACTTTGACTTTTCTGCAAATACAACGTTGTTCCAGTATGACAAAACTTTGCTTACTATAGATATTGTGAATGCAAAGAGTATTTTCCTTGTTTTTTATTGACAAAGAATTTTCTTCTTGCTGATCGCCCATTGTATCCATACAATTTGAATAACTCTTCTAAAAGCTTCAGAGTAAACTTTTATTGCACACCGGTTTTGTTAAATCTGCTGAATATTCTATAGCACTAATTTTTGGCTCGTATATTTAGTTTTTCATAGAATAAATCTGTACTTTCTTGCTGTTGGCTTGGAATGTGGTCCAAATTTTAAGGCATTTTCAACGCTGCCACGCAGTTTGTACCGTTTTATGACATCAGAGATAGTTTAATACTTTACAACAAGGATTTTTTGGATATTTCGAATACTTTTACCATCTTTAAAAGATGAACTCTTAAATTTTCTAACAGAACTGGCCGTTAATTTGTACCATGCTCACTTCATATATGGAAATATTAATATATTTTGCTAATAAGCAAGTAATAATTTCCAAATGCGGACGATAATCCTTGTGATGTATTTTCATTTAAAACAAAAAATTACAACAAACATTGTCTACCAACATATCTTAGGAAGATCTGGAGTGTCCGAATTATCAAGTGAGTTACTGATTAACCCTTTTTGAGCAAATTATTTTCTTGCAAGAAATATTTTGATGATATTTATTTTACAACAAGTAAGAGATATAGAATAGAGAAAAATAACATACTTGAAAATAAACTGAAATTTTTGCTTCAGTATTTAGAGAGAGATCTATGCAAATAAATTTCAAAAATACAAGCATCCGAAAGCAAATATGACATACTTTATTTGTAAAAAATTTTAAAATCACAAATTTGCGAAAAAGAATGTGAGGCAGTGTATAGTAATACACTTAGCTGTAAACACTTTTTGAATATACTTGTATAATCTTTGAAAAAATGAATATTTTCCAGAAGCATTTGCTCTAACATGTTATTTTTTCGTAGAATAAAAACGGAAATTTATCGTTTGACATTAATTAGTATTATGTTAATAAATGCTAATTAATTTAATTTATATCGCATCAACAGCGTAATAATACAAAAATGAATTTTGAATTTATTATTTAAAAAACGAATCGTTCTTTCTTTAGAAAAAATAAGAACTCGTTAAAAATGTAAGAAACATTCATTTAAATGCCATAATAACTCATAAATGTTAGAAGGATCTTTAATAAAATTAAACGCACTTGCAAAAGCAATTGAGAAGGAAATTTCTTCGAGGAAAAATAAGCATATATAATTTTCTTTAGGAGAATGAGATTAAAATTACTTTCTTTCAGAGTGCTGCCACTCAGTAAAAGAAAATTTTTATTCTCATTTCATATTCACTTGCGAAGAAAGGTCACAAAAAAAGGTTATAGTAACTGTGCTTATGTAACAGGGTAATTGTTAATATTTTGCAATAAATTTGAATTTTTTAAGGAAGAAAACCAAATGAAAGTAAAAGTAAAGTATGCAAACATAATAAATGCAGATTTTTAAGAAATAGATAGCGTATGAAAGTAGTTTATTCTTTTGCAACCACTTTGGATTACGAAACAAAATCTTGTTATAGAAAGCGGAAAATTCCAACCTATTTCTTACTACTTATAAAAAAATATATAATATTTTAAATTCCTTGTAGTAAATATATATATATATATATATAAGACATTGCAAATATATATATATATATATAATATATATAAGACATTGCAAATATATATATATATATAATATATATAAGACAAGTATATAGAGTGTAAAAGTCTAATAATAAAATAAAAGACAATAATTCGACAGAATCTAGAAGGCTTACAAGAATTTAAACAACTCAGACAACAGAACAGAACAGCAATCCAGCATGCATTTTAATTTCCAGGTATAGAATATAATAAGGTAAATAAATCTCGCAAATATTCAGAATTTGTACGGAAATTAAAATTTCAGCCATCTCTAAAACTGATAACAATCTCTATTGTGCCCTTATTTATATTTTAGGCATCGCTATGGTTCAAAAGGAATGTGAAAAAAATATTCTAAATTTCATATTTTAAACAAAACGATTTTCAAGAGGTTATTTAAATTTAAATTTTAACATTTTTTAGAGGCACTTCGTACGTTTTTCTTCTACAGCAAAAATAATATTCTGAAACTCCAAAATTAAAATTTTTAAATTTCGAATTTTAACTGGACTGATTTAAAAATCTTATTACTTTGAACGTAGCATATTGTTGCTGAGTGTTAACATACTATAATACGAAGCATTAGTCAGCTTTTACTTACGTCAACTATAACCTACCAAAATTAATCTGACAAGTGAGTTTGTAGGTAGTGGAAGTCATGCGTTTCTTGCCGTTTATCTAAATTTCTGGCCTGTGGAAAAGAAAAATCGATCACTGCCGTTTCAGCGTGGACACGACAAAGACGTCCCACTTAAGCTATTGACCTAAAGCTTGTGACCTCCAGGTTGCACGTCACGGGTGATCGTGAAAATTATTCTTTGAGGCTACCGATATCATTTTATTTTGTAAAGACTACAACGATAGTTCTGCATTGTTTTCGTTTTGCTCTGACAACATCCCTGTCGGAGGAGTCCGGATTGGTAGAAGTTCATGGTTCTGTGGTATACTGATTTGTCTTTGTTTTTATTGTTATGTGTTGAGAAAGAAAAAGAGATCTAGAAACATTCGCTAGGATCAGATTACATCACATTATGAAAGCACAAGGTCTCGACATCTTGCATATTTTGAAAATAGAACGGACTTCTTTTCCATCAAGCTGTTAACTTAACGAAAATATAACTCCCCCCCCCCGCACACAGTTTAAAGTTATTACTTATTTTCTAACATTTATTTAACTAGACGAGAAATTAAAAAAAAAGTCCGTATGAAAATTGCAGATAAAAGTCGCCTCAAAGAGCACTAAAAAGTAAAAGGACTTTCAACATTTTTGAAATTTTTACTATTACAAATTTTTAAAATGTTAAAATATTTAAAAAAAATCAAATAAACATTTCGTTTCTATTCTTAAATCAAAATAATATTTGTTGTTGCCAATTATATCTTTATTGTTGAATAAAATTAAATTTTAACTCAAACAATATTTCAGTTTGAAAAAGCGTTAGCATCCAAATTTTACTTCTATTATTTTATGAATTTTCATTAATCATTCAGCTAGAAATAAATCGCAGTACTAAAATCATGCATTACCGTTTGAAAAGCAAATAATACACTTAATGAAATGATTTGGATATGTTGAAAGCAATGTACAATGTAGATGTGTAATGAAGTAGTAGATGCACTCCAGAGGCATAAAAAAAGAAACTGATTGTCATGGCCGGATTTCAATGCCAAATTTCCTCGCTTATTCTCTTCACCATTTTTTTTTTTTTTTTTTTTTTTGGCTAATTTTTATGTTACAAAAATCGAAAAATGAAAATTATTATGCGAAATTTAATTCTCGAAGGATGCGGTTACAATAAAAACAAAACAAATGGAAAGTATTCATGAATACTATCGCTAACTATCACAATATTATTTATAGGAAATCGACATTCCAATAAAAATACATGGTAATATTAACGCTACACTATTTAGTAAGCTAACTTCATTTCTACTTGTCTGTAACTTGAATCCCACAATCGTCCACTGTTAATCTCTAAGCTATAAACTGTTTTGCTGCTGGAAAGTGTTCTCTCTGACGTCTGCTACAGCTTGCAAAGCCATAGCCATGGTTACCGTTGTCATCGTCTTCGTCACCATTCAGTCTGTCTTCCCACGTTTACTGATCCTCAGAACCATCAAGAACATTAGATATTTCCGTTTTCTTGATGTTCTTTATTATTATGCTTCGTCAGTCAGAGTCCACGTATCGAAATTTCGCGTACAAATAAATCAATAAGAGGGAACATTCATTACACGGATAAATGAATTTTAAAATTTAGTTGGGCTCGCTTTCTGAACGTCTTGAAGCACGGTTAAAATTATGCAAATACTTTAAAAATTTTCAGAACCTTATGCTAATGGGCTAAGGGGAAAAATATGTGAGGGCAAAATACGACAAAAATTTGATATTCTTTCTACTTCCTTGTACGAACTAAACGAAGTATAGTAATCATGAAAAATTCTGGTTACCATATTTCAACGAAGATATTCATTTTGACCGCTATCGAATGCAATTTAACGATGTTTTTGCCTGACATCCGTACGTAAGGGCAGAATAAAGGACTCTTTTTCCCCAAAAGAATTGTAAAACTAATGTAAAATTGGATTCAGAAGAGAATTTTTCGTGGCGTCTGTACGTACATACGTATGTATGTATCTCGCATAGGTAAAAAAAGAGTAGCCTTAGAACGTTAAAATTTTGTACATAGGACTGCTATAATATGTAGTTCTGCACTTCTCTTTTTGATTGCAATCGACCACTCCAAAAGTTTTTTATATGTTGATAAACTGTGTATTTTTTGCTTTAAAAATGATTGAATTATGTTGTTCTTACCTTCCGATTAAGGTTTTTATACCTTTCGTTAATCTGCATGCAATAGTTCTTGAATTATCAGCAATTTAAAAGTGAAGTGCGGCTAGGCCTAATTTTTGTTTACCATAGCAGCCATATTTGTTTACATTTGAAACTTAGCATAATAGTGAATTCAATTTCTGCTCCTTCAGTGTCTTTTTGCCAAGTGGGACCAAATACAAACTTTCATTTTTTCGCACCAAAAAAATCTGCCTTGTTGCCTGCTGGAGGATTTGCTTGCTTTTGCGTCGAAAATGTTTTTGATTGTTTTAACTGTATTTGGTGTTTTTTTTTCCTGCATTTTTCAATTTTTAATGAAGATATTTTGAGGTTTTATGTATTTCTGCCTTACCACGAAGTGAGAACTGAATTAATTGAATGATAAATATATCTCTAATGAAACTCGAGGAAATAAGTGTTTCATATTAGCAGCAAGTATTGTGGCCAGTCTGTCTCGGACAGAAGATAATTTTTACGAGTAGCGCATGCGCATTAGGTAAGCAGCGCTGAATCGTCTGTGAAAAACTGTTTCTTTTTTATATTTAATTTCTTTTGTACATTGCTTTAGTTTTATTATAGTATTTGAAACCACGGTTAGCTAGTTCTTCAGATGCTATAATTTTTGTGCATTCCAAGTTATAAAATGAATGAGATATAACGCTGTTAAGTGAACCTAGTACCAGAGTGTCGCTATGGTAAATAAACATAGTGAAATTTAAAAAGTGCATTTATTCTATTGTGATTTATGCGCTATCGACAAAGCAGATTTAATTCAATTCAATAAATTTAAATGAAATGCAGAAAAAGTGCGTATAATTTAATATTCTGTACATGGAAGTCATGTGGTGGGCACATCAGATTTTTTATTTTCGTTGACAGACATCATAATGGGCGCAATAAGCGCCTGTTACGACTTTTACATTTTAGATATCGTTAAGGTAAGAAGGGAAGCAGCGGCAGCTCGTCTAAAGCACAGAACAAATGTTACGAACAAAAGCACAGAATAAATGTTATGAATTCAAGGATGAAATCTTAGTTCTGACTGATATAGTTATGGTTTCAATTCTCTTATTGGCTAAGGAAAGCTTTTAGTATTGACTGTTAAATGTTTCGACTCCCAAATCTGAAATCAGAGCTTGTGTCATTTGTATTATGTAAGGATCATATGATGGCTATTAATTTTGAAATGACGTAGTTAGCGGAAATAGAAAGTTTAATTTGCAATAGTAATATTGCAAATTAAAGTTAGAATTTAGCTTTACTTGTTATACAAATATATGTATAATGATGACAATTTTGATGGTATGATGAGAGAAGATCACAATTAACTTTCAGTCATGGCCAGAGTGAGGAAGGATGTAGCTCTCACACGATAGAAGATAGCTTGAATTTGCTGTGTAGTAGATAGACGAATACAGCTAGCTTGATGATTAAAACATGATTTTAATATAAGGACATAAATAATTCTTTGGAAGCTTATTCGGCAAACATCAGGTAATACAATGAGGGCAATCTGCACCTCACAATTACAATATGAAAAATCTAAAAAATATGAAGTAAAACTATTAACAAATTAAATTTAATTGTAACAACTTTCTAACTTAATTGGCAATAGCCCATTAAATTCTTAACTTTAATCAAATGTACCCCCTCTTCAAGGATCCTGATTGCACCATTTTGCATCATCGTTTTCTCCTAAATTGATGCATCTCATTAGTGAAATTCAATTGCAGTTTAAACAAGGAAGCACAAGATGAAGACATTTAAGTAATAAATAATTCAAATCAGATTAACAACATAAAATATGACGTTTGTACATATTATTCCAACTTTACATGAGAATTTCATTAATTTAATGACAGGTAAACATTCAGATAAAAAGAATAGTTTTCTTGATGTTACATTGTCAATAGTCTCAAAATTATCGTTACAACTTAAAGTATTTTCGGAAAATACATGAACTTGTCTGCCTGTAACGATAATAACAATGATTACCTGTATCGATAATATCGGGAAAGTTACATCTCCCTACCTTCACATTTAACTTGAAACTTCACATTTGTCATTTTTAGAGTTAAATTTGATTTTGATAGGATGGAGGTTTATAATAATTTAAGGCCGGATACGGAACTTTGGATATCTCTATAGTGGTGGCTGAACATTTCTCCAGACCAAATTATGAGACAAATAATAATACTTAAGATAGAAAATTATGACACTTAAGGTAGAATAATCTTGGAATAGGATATATTGGATAATTAAAATATGGTCGAGGATTTTGCCTAGAAACAAAAAACTTGGATACATTACTGGTGCTTTGTGGATCTTAAAGTGAATTTGATGTTGGAAATAATTTCTTGCAAGGGATATCCAAAAGTTTGAACTAAGCTTATGTTTTGATCGGATGTCCCTGGATGAACGATGTATTCCTGGATAAGGGATTGAACTAGAATGGGATCATTTAAATATAGTGCAGAACCTAACATTAATTTCTAGTGGAAATGCTTATCAGTGTTTTTCAATTTATTGTGACAGACAAGTCATCAAAGTTAACATGTTCGTAACTGGAAAAATACGTTAGAAATTTATCTTTTGATAGATTTAAATTCTCTATTAAGCACATTCTGTAAACAATACATATCACAAGGGTGCATTTTGCACCCCATAGTCCCATATATGCATATCGCATCTTATGTAATAGGTAGAAGATACTGCAGAGCAGTGAATAGAGGTTAGATAAGAGACATAGGTATATATATATATATATGATGATGTGTATTAAGCATTATTATATATAAGTGATGTGTATTAAGCAGCTGGAGTTATTTATAATCTCGAATCCTTTGTCTCAGTCTTCAACAGTGACTGGGCAAGAGCTTTCGCATTGCATAAAAAATGATGGCGCAAATGGTTCTTTAAGGATTCTTGAAGAGAGGACGTATTTAATTAAAATTAATAATTTAAAGGGCTATTGTCAATTAAGTTAAAATTTTTTAATAATTTTCTTTCATATTTTTATGTCTCACATATATATATAACCATAATATATAACTTGAGAATTACTACAACATTTCTTCATCATGCCTCAGTTTTATTTTAACTTGGTTTGGTAAATTATGGCAAAGCACACAGGACTGAAACGCCCACGCAACTAGACCGTACGCCTGCAATCGAACACAGGTCGAAAATACCAGTGTTCAGCGATTTTATCGCTCGGCCGCCATTGGGCCAGTTTTATTTTGGATGCAGACGACAGTGGATAGAAAAAATAGACTTTGAAGCCAACTTATAGAGTTATCCTAAATCTATTTTATTTATAAAAGTTATGATATTAAGTAGTATATCCTGCAAAAAGTTACTAAGAACTTCAGGTAAATTAACATTTTAAATAAATAGTTTAATTTTGTATTGAGCAACTCACTTTTATAATATTGAAAATAAAGGAAGGATCTTATGCATCGTCAGCTACGACAATTTTTTTTTTTTTTTTTTTACGGACAAAAATTTATTACACACTGAAAATGATAACACTTTACGAGGTATAAATAATTTCTATCAAAACAATTGCTATCTTGTTAACTTGCTTAAAGTACACTTATGCTAACGGTTGACATATTTCACTCGAATAAGCAAGCCGCATGAAGAAAACTTGAGCCGCTACTGTATCTGCAAGCTTATTATCGGCAGTTGTTATGGGGTGGAATAAAAACTTAGCCGCTTTCTTCAGAAGAAAAAAGCTTACTAAATATCTCCAGCAGAATCGAACGAGAGTATTCGAATTACTTTTAACGGAGTAATGGAACGCATATGATAGATTCGGTTCAAAAAATGGTGGATTATTGCTATCAAAATTCCATACTTTCTAATTAAAAAAAAAGTAACCGATTTGCAAATTCGATTACTGCACAAAGGACAAAAACATCTCATAATACTGGAATTAAGTTGAAGAACTCCAGTTTACAGGCAGATTAAACTGACTGCAGGGCATTTCATGTCGGCTATAGTCATACACTTGGAGAATAGAAAATTATTACTAGAATATTCTGGAAAAGTCATTTTAAAAAGTTTTAGACACAAGAAAATTCCAGTATGTCGCTAAGATTTGAAAAACTCCAGACGTTGACCAAGAGAGCTATTAGAAAAAGCTGTATCATTCGAAAGTCGTTTTATGTACGCATTATTATCAATAAAGCTCATAATGCAGAGATGTCCAAAATCTACGTTGTGAAATTGAACTGAAAATGAGTCTAATAGGACGTATGATCTCTCTCACAGCCATATAGATTGAGCAGCGTGATGGCATACTAGACAACTGAGTATTCCCTATAACAATTAACTCCGTTCTTGCAACAAGGAAATTTCCAGCTCGAATTTGCGATGATTCTCGGAGGGGATGATGGGATTAAATGCCCGCCCATGAGCATCCCAGACATGCTGTATAGGGTTCAGGTCAGGAGATCTGACTCTCGAATCCATGCGGTGAATCTCCTCACATTCTAGGTAATCGTCGACCATCTGAGTTGTATGTAGACGAGCATTGTCGTCCAGTAACAGGAACCCAGGATCAATTGTGTTCCTGAAACTCTGAGCATAGGGTTCTAAAATCTCCTCTCTATAGTTCATAGCAGCCAGGAAGCCCCTGTCAAACACCGGCAGTCCAACATAATGCTTGCCTAAATCATTACACCTACACCACCGTAATGATCCTTTTCCCTGGATGAGGGAGGAATGGTATCGTGTTCTCTGCTATCTCCAGGTACAGGTTCGCCGACAATCAGCGTCTAGGTTGAATCTTGACTCTTCTGTAAAACACAAGGGGCTCCAGTGAAGTCTGGTCCAAGACGCACATTGTCTGCACCACGCGCTCTCTCTTGTGTGCTGCATTGAGAGAAGCACAAAAAGCTGGTCTCCTGGCATACAGCTGTATCTCATGAAGCCTTCGTGGAACTGTATACCTTAAAACCTATTTGACTGCGGTCTAACAACAAACCACCACTTACCACATCCAATGAATGATAGAACACTTTACTATCGTTTCATAATCAAACACCCGCCAGCTATAAGGAGTATCTGCGCAGTTGTACAGCAAATCAACGCCCTACGGCAAGACATTTGCGAGCCACAGTAGCATGGTACTGCAGACAATGTACTCAACGATTAGATATTCGCAGTATGTACACATTCTGTAATACACATTCCACATTCAATTTCGAGCCTCGTGTTAACATCCGCTTTCAATAGCCACCAACTTGCAGAAATAATGTTACTGACATGTTTATCAGTGTAAAGCACTGGGCACCCAATGGAATGATGTGTTATCGTAAATCGAAATATATAATATCCGTACAATGCACGAATATAGTGTATGCAACGAAATATGTAATTCATGCAACAGAAGCCCCTAATGAAAGTATGTACATTATGTATTATGTGAACTGAGCATATTTCCGCACAGCGCTACTGCTTTACGCACACGTTACTATGTCTCATATGTTTCTTCTGTGTGTAACATTTGCATTTATGTGCTCTACGTGTTTCCATATGTATTCTATGTGTCATGATATGTATTCTCTGTGTTTTTGTCTTTATGTTACGTAATAACGAGTGTGTTTTTATGCTTTTACGTTGAATTTTGTATATCTATGTGTTTCAGCTTATATGAGTGTTTTAGTGTTTTAATGCTATCCTTTATATTCTTTTTTAAGTTACTTTGTGTTATTAACAACGTCCTATGTAAAAACTACCCGACATCTAGCACCTGTATGGCCATGTAAACTCCCGGTGCAGCCTCACGGGGCTCCAGCGAGTTGCTTTTTCGAGATAGTGGAGGACGTGGGACATATGCCTGTTTACCTGTGTTATACGCCAGGCGTCCCCGTCCTCCGTCACCTGTCACCTGTACACCTTAAAACTCGGGTTCCAACAGCAGCATAGAGCTCACGCGAGAGCTATGAAGCTTAGCAGTTCTACATCACCACAGTGAAAGTGCCAAACAACGGTTCGCACTTGTCGTTGGGGATTTCGACGACCTTGTCCAGGTCTTCTCGATATGAATCCAATGTTCCGAAACTGTTTCCACAAATTGCAGACGACACTGGGTGTTCCATTGAGCTCTATAACCACCTGCGCTTGTGATTTGCATGCCACCAATCTAACGACAATTATCTGCCTCATTCCGTCATTCATACGTTCATGGCTACTGAACAAAATTTAACCAACTGCGAGAAACATGGCAAATGCGGTGAAGGAATATGAGCGCGCAGTTCATCGAATACGCTTATGTCCTCTCCACAATCACAGCTCCGCAGACATTCACGTAAGCTCGACTTTGAATATTCTTCAGCGGCGTAATTAGTACCCTTGATTCAATACTCTCGTAAAAACAGTTATAATTTGCTAATTTTCTTAATTTTGCACTCGAGTGTATTTTAAACAGCAGATTTGAAAATACTAAAATTTAAAATTTATAGTTAATAAATATTTGTACTTCAAAAATATTCAAATGAGACTCACACGTTTAAAAATCTCTAAGGCTTGTTTATAAGAAGAAAATTACAAATCTCTGAACATTGAGTAATTTTGCCAATTTTTATTTTAGAAGAATAAATTAAATGAAACAGATAAATCTATAGATGATAAATTAAAAGAATTCAATGAAGTTAAGAAGTTAAATTGGTCAAATTTTTTAAACTGAAAATATGCATATTAAAGAAACTTAACAATAATACTTTTGTAGATGTTTTCTTAATAAGGCAACACTGAATTTCATCGTAATTTTTTTGCATAGAAAATTAATTCCTGATTTAACTTTAACTGAGACTGACGAACCTGAGACTTTTTTAGGATAATAAGGGAACGAAAAGAATAATTATATTCTTGAGACAACTATAATACTTAATCACGTATTTCCTACAAATAGAGCATAATAGTTTCCAACAAAATGCTTTTTCAGAAGCGTTTCGATAAATCTTAAAATGTCTATAATTATCTTATAATATGAAGAAAGAAAAATTAACAACCTAGTACCATTCATTCGTTTGTTAACCTTGGTTCTAAGCTGAAAGGCAATGAACTGCATTTTGCGCTGAAATTACGTCACTTGTGCCAAACGATTTATTTCCTTGAAATGACGGGCAAAGAAAAGAAAATACGTATTGTTGTACTTTTACTTTCTTAATGATGATCGATGTTTCCTAAGGAATTAAATAATAATGATTTTTTCATGGAATTCTTTACTTAAATTTCGCAGTTTTCGATTCTTGTCTTTACGAATTTCAGAACTTAAACTAAGAAAATAAACAAACCTTCTTCTTCATTTAAAATTCATCATTTATTGGGAATTCTGCCTCGAAGCTACCTAAAAAGTATCTTTATTTTCGAATCTGCGTAGTATTGATGTGTATTCACTTAAAAGAGAATATATGTTTAGCTAATCACATTAAAAAAATGCATGTTAGCTAAATTAAATACACAAAATTCATACATAGTTTACATAGTTTATTTCTTTCTCCTTTTTTTTCAAAATTTTCCTAGAGCACAAAGATACATTTTAAACATTTCAGTTCGATTCATTAATTTCACTCATTTAAATTTTCCTAAAGATACGGTGTTTTTAAAAAAGATCATATATCGATTTTATTTTTTGATACCTATTTAATATTGCTGGTAACTATCATCGAAAGTAAATGCTGTGTCACCGTGAGGGCAGGGAAAAAGAAAAGAAAAAATAGCTTGGCAATTTAAGAGCTTTAGATTACAGTCTAATCTCAACGAATTTACTATTAAAAAGTATAAAAATTCACACAAACATATCTTTTTCCTTAAAAATAGCTTGGCAATTTAAGAGCTTCAGATTACAGTCTAACCTCAAAGAATTTACTATTAAAAAGTATAAAATTCACACAAACATATCTTTTTCTTTCTTAAATAAAAATAACATTTATCTTGCCAAATTGTAACATTAAATATTTATCGTTGAATAAAATTAAAACTTTAACTTATAAGAATACCTATTCCAAAAGCTCCAATTTTTTTCTCAATTCATTATGAACAGTTTTCACGTATAGTGGCTCGCATTTGTTTCTAGGCACTTATATTTTTTTAATTTATTTGCATAGACCATGTTACTAAATACTGAAACATAAATTCTAAATTGCTTTCTAACATAGTATTTGTTCTATATTTTAAGCCTTGCTTGTAATAATATAAACAACATCAAAATTTTCTTTATACTAAAATAATTTATTGAAAAAGTGTTAATCAGTAGCTCGCGACACTCGAGAGTTTTGTTGCGATGTTTTGCAGAAAACGATTCCTGTCATAATTTTTTTTTAAATGAATATATATCACAAAAATTAACGTCCGCATTTGGAAATTATATAACTCGTTTAACAAAATACAATTAACGGGTCCATGTCTGAAGTGAATGTGGCAGAACTCTACTAACTAACAAAAAGATCTGAAAAAATTCAACAATTCGTCACTTAAAAAATGTAAAAGTATTCGAAATATCCAAAACGATCCTTAATGTAAAGCTTTCCAACTATCATTGATGCTATAAAACGATGGAAATTTCTGGGAACTGTTGAAAATACTGTAGTCTGGAGCACATTCGAAACTAATACGAAAAGTCAGAGATTTATCCTATGAAAAAGCAAACAAAACCAAAATATTAATCCTACGAAACTTTACAGCGGATTTAGAAATTTATAGTAAAGTTTATCCTGAAACTGCTTGAAGAATCATTAGAGCATATGGCTACAATAGGCGACCAGCAAGAAGAAAATTCTTCGTCGACAAGAAAACAAAGATAATACGCTTATATTTACAAAACTCCATGATTTAAGAAAAGATTTATTATATTAAAGTAATTTTATAATTACAAAAGAGTCACAGTTTAATGTCACAGTCTGATGAATGATTGCTATGTAATGAAAGCCAAATAAATATGGGATCCGAAAAACTTATTGTCTACTGGTAAAGATGTATAGGCATATTTTTCAAAGATGTTTCGCTGCCTCTGGGACTGGAAATATAGATTCTATAGAAAATAGTATTGCTGAGTATAAATATATAAATGTACTTAATGAAAGCCTGAAAGCGTATGCAAAAGACTTGGAATACAAAATACATTCAAATTCTATTAGGATAACGATGCTTAACATAAACAGCCCTAAATGTTTACTTGTGGTATACAACTGTTCTGAAGTTGTCGAAACTCCTCTATATTCTCCAGACTTAAATCCTGTCGAACATATGTGTAGTGAGTTGGAGAAAGAATAGGAATACATCACATTTCTTCGAAGCTCTACTTAAAAGCAATTCCTGCGAAAGAATAGCAAAAATAGGACATTCTTACACAAAACAAAGTTAGTTGAATTCATGCCAAAGCGAATGAAAAGTGTAATTCTAGCTAAAGAATATCCAACAAAATATTGAACAGGCCGTTATTTTCGTGCTTTTATTAAATACAAATTGTTTTTCAAAATATTCGAATATTGAAAAGGTTTAAAATAAAACTTTTATTAGAATAGAACTTGAATAAAAACGCACTTCTTGTGCTTAATAATATCAACCATCCCTTGTGGCGAAATAACTTAAGTAACTATCAAATTCAAAATTAAAACTAAGCCTAGTAGTAAAAGACAACACAACTGATTTTAAATCTAAGTTGGCTCAGAACTTCTCACCGACGTAACCGTTAAATATTGGCAGCAATACGCAAAGCCAAAGAATTACAATCTTATCAAAGCTCGCAAAATCTAGTAATCTGTGTCTCGAGAGGCAGAAACACGCTTTTTCTTACAATGTAAATACCTCAGCTTACATACTTTCTAATAAATTTTCATTTCTGGTGAGGAAACGGAAAAAGAGAAGTTATAGTAAAGCTCTAAATCATAATAACTGGCTAATTAAAATAAAAATACACCTAAAACTTTATGATTGACATAAATAGAACTACGTGAAACATTTATGAATGTATAAAGAATTTCATACATTTTATGAATATATGAAACTTTTATCAATGATTTAAACAGAAAATATTAAAACAGTAAACAATATCTTATCGTTTGAATAAACATAAAAAATGAAATAGTATATAGAAGATAGCGGTCTGTATGTTATTAAAAACATTCACCACCACTAATCAATTTTATTTTTTGATGCAGACAAGAAGTAAAATTAAAATTTAGTGATTTATATATTATTGTGTATTAAAACGTTATTTATTTACCACATTTATAGTATAAAATAATACTTGTTTCAAGATGTTCTTAAAGAGAACTGATAAAATAACTTTTTAAATGCTTTATGCGGATGAGTGAGGCATTTTTAGCATCGCAGATTTTATCCATCGGTGGTTAACAACAATGTGCTCTTGTGTTTCTGATCTTTACTTATCACAGGGGGATTTTATCGTTAATTGAAAACAATAGTATCTGTAAAAAGTGAGCTTTCAACTGGTTTTTGGATATAGTCAAATATTATTTTAAATTTTTTTCGATCCCATAATTGTTTTGTAAGGAAGAAATGTTCTGCTGTCTTATTATAAGTAATTGTCAAAGCTCAAGGGCAAAGAAAGTTTACTGATTGGTCAAAGGTCATACAGAAATTTCTCTATTACGACATCACCGCTTTTAGGATACGTCAACATTCGGATATGTCTTGTTTTCTCTTACTCTTTTTATTGGCACTTTGAAATCATGCCGCTTGAAGATGAAATGAATTAGAGATTCTTGCCATTACGCAATAAAGTTTTGATTGACAGTTGGCTATTATAATTTTTAAAATGAATGATATTAATGCAATTATATTTTTGCGTACGTTTATTCATTTCTGCATATTTCTTTTTTATTTTAAGCAGAAAGTCGATTCTTAAAATTTGAGAAGTCAATGGAATTATTATTACTCTTTGCTGAATGCAGAGCTCTTTACAGCTGAGGAAAATTTAAGGCTATTACGTTCATAATGTTGCTTTTTATTCTGCTACGGCTACATACCTTTACCATCTCAAGTAGTCCCAATTCCCATCCCTTCCCTGCCTCACCTACAGTCGAATAATTAAAACCACTGAGAGTTCGACTCACTTTCGGCTCCAGGGCTAATAGGCTGGCTACATGGTTGTTTTTTCACGTATTTAACTTGAATACGGGCCAATTTCCTTCACAAAATCCTTCAAGAAGGTATCCCTTCTTTTAGACAGATAGCCACCGTGTGTTTTGTCTCATTCAAATAACCTAACGTAAACCATCCATTACTTAAATACAAAATATTTATTAACATGTCAACTTAAAAAAATTTTTCTAATGAAAATTTGTCTTACAAAAGGTTTTCTTTAATACCAGAAAGGCATAATTTGGATATTTTTATACACTCCAACAAGAAAGAAAAAAGTCAATTACTGTTAGCCATTGCGTAAATTGCAAGTTTCCAGACAGCTGCCATTCCACTTGACATTACATATTAATTCGCCTTTCAAATTTTAAAGGTACTTAAATAAAATCAAATAAATAAAATCTGAAAGCTTTCAGATTTTACTTTACGCCCAAAGGGGCGTTTTTTTAACGTTTTGTGGGCTACCTTTATTTATTAAATATCAAGTTCTTCGCACTTAAATCATAAAATTCAATTCAACAGCAATATCGCAAATAATTTTAAAATGAGCATAGCTTTAGAATTTCTGATACAGAGTCCCGCGCTGGAGATAAAAATGTTTTATTTTTCCGTACAGTATTGCCACTGCTCTCTTTGAAATCGTTGAGTTTGTTAATCAGAAATTCGTTAAAGTGTTAAAAAATAGGAAATCAATAATAAAACAAATTTCAAATTCGGGCTTCCAGATGCCCATATTCCGATGGAGACGTACTTTATTCCAAATTTGATGGCTCTAGGTACCGTTGCTTTATCGCAGAGCGGGAAACATACATACATTAATTCAGATTCTTCATTATTTAAGTTCTTTAAACATAATGAGGGGCTCTAATATTTGGCGGCAAAAATTTGAAAAGGAAATCGACATTTATAGCGAATCAACGCGAAATACCAAAACGAAATTAATAGCTATTGTAGGCTAACGCCCTTTGGGCTAAAAACTGAAAGCTTTCAGATTTTATATTAAGCCTAAAGGGGCAATTTTTCATTTACACACACATGCACGTTTCGAGAGCATTTTGACTAACTCCCCTTTGGGCTAAAATTATTTAAAAACAGCATATCTTCAGAATTCCCGATAGGAAGTCTTTGGAGATAAAACTGTCTTATTCCGTACAGTGTTGCCACTGCTCGTTTTAAAATTGTTGAGTTTGTTAATAAAAAATTTGTTAAAGTTTTACAAAATATAAAATAGATAATAAGAAAAATTAGAATTTTAAAATTCCGGCTTCCAGGTGCCCATGTTCGGGTGGAGGATTACATTATTCAAAATTTCATGGCTCTAGGTACTGTGGGTTTTTCACAATTCGAGAAACGTACATACATTCATGAAGATTCTTCATTATTTACTTTCTTGAATTATAATACAGGGCGATAATATTTGGTGGCAAAAATTTGAAAAGTTATTTTAACTCTTTTAGTGATTCGACGCAAAATGCCATTTCGAGACTAAGAGACTAATAGCCCTTCTGGGTTAACGCCTCTTTGGGCTAAGAATAATTCTCTCTTATTCGCCAAAGATTAAAAATTTTCGTAAATGTTTGAAAGCTTTGTCTTACACAGGGTGTTTCATAGATTATGGGAAAACTTGGAGGGAGCGTACTAAAGCATGCATTTTTTTATAGGAATGTAGGGTCTAAAGTGACGTATTAAGGCAGAAACGAAAAAAAAAAACTACACGAGAGGAAAATGTGTTTATGTACAAAATCAACCTCAAAGTGCTTCTTTGTAGCAATACAGTATTCACAATAAATGTTCAAAATTGCGACCACCAACAGTAATACATGCTTGGTAACGTCGCAGAAGGGATTGACGAAGATTTGGAAAACGACAGGCATTTCGAGCACGCTTGCAGCAGCAATGGATAGTCGTGCAACGAGGTCCTCTAGTGAGTCTACGGGAGTTTCGTAAATAATGCTCTTCAGATGGCTCCATAAAAAAAATCCAAGCTCGATAAATCTGGCAAACGGGTCCACCACGGCCAATCCATTCGCCCGGAAATTTCCCATCCAAGTAATTGCGAACCCACACGTGGTTATGGGCTGGTAACCATCATGCTAACGAACCATAGTCCTTAGTCTCGAAATGGCGATCACGAACGACAGCCCGAACATCCTGTAGCAATTCCGGTAGCACCTCTTGCAGAAAAATATGATAACATAAGCCATTTGTACGTGCAGGTAAGAGGTATGAGCCTATGAGGTAGTCGTTAACAGTCCCCGCCCACACATTCATGGAGAAGCGGGTTTGGAATGCATGTGGACGTGTGTCGTGTGGATTATGAGTTGCCCACACGTGCATGTTGTGGCTATTGAAGATGCCGTCCTGTGAGGAAGTTGCCTCGTCCGTGAATAATCCGCATGCGCCGCACACTGCTGCAAGAGCCAATGACAGAAATGAACTCGAAGAGGGTAATCTGTCTCTTGCAGGGCTTGGACTCTCTGAAAATGGTATGGGTGCAAACCATTTTCACGCAATACTCTCCAAACGGTGGAATGACTCAGCTGCAGACGACGTGCAATAGCTCTTGTACTTGTCTGAGGTGATTCATGCACAATGTTCAAGATGGATTCTTCAATGCGAGGTTGTCGTGCACTTCTTCTTCCACTGCTAGTGCCAGAGGTTGCTTCAAATGACCCATTTTCACACAGGACCTATGCAACCTCTCGAACATTGTGTGCTTCGGCATACGCTTGTTCGAAAACCGTTCCTGGTACAACCGTAGCTCTGCTCTGCCGTTCCCATTAGCAGCACCACACATGAGATGCATGTCACCTTTTCCCCTGTGCGTAAACTCACCCATCACGCTCGACAGTTGCGAATGATCCTCTGATGTATCGGATCGCGGTTTGTCCGGCTCACTACCACTGCATTGCCAGCCAATCACAGCTGTAGTTCCTATTATTGTTAGTGTTCCCCTTTTTGAACATTTACTGTGAATACTGTATTACTGCAAAGAAGCATTTTGCTTTGATTTTGTACATAAACACATTTTCCTCTCGTGTCTATTTTTTTGCGTTCCTGCCTTAACCCGTCACTTTAGACCCTACATTTCTATACAAAAAATGCATGTTTTAGTACGCTCCACCACCCCTCCAAGTTTGTCCCAAGATCTATGAAACACCCTGTATAGCGAAAAGTATGTAGAGGAAAAAAGTATGAAACATCTTATTATAATTAACAGTTCGCAAAGAATAGTGACCTAGAAAACGCAAGGTAAACCATTAAACGTCGTGGGATGCTAAATAGGTAAGAAATTTATGAGAATAATATTTAACTTAGATTTAAGTAATTATTACGTTATTCTTTCATTTAAATTCTAAATCTGTATTTTCTAATAAATGTCTCTCACTTATAAAATCTGAGTCAATAGTAGCACTTTTACACCTAAATAATAATAATAATAATAATAATAAAATAAGTATTTGAAATAATGCATGAATGCAATGCCTTTTCGTGCAATTTAATCATAATCATCGTTTTCTTTGCAAGATCTGCATTTGTTTACCAAATGTGAATCAGTAAACGTTTACATTTGATTTGTTTTGCTTCTATTAGGCAGCATGAATTATTTATAATGTCTTTCCTTTTTTTTTTTTTTTTTTTTTTAGTTTGATTTCTTTCTTTGATTATAGCTATGTTCGCATCATCTATATTCCAAGGACTTTTTTTTTTTCGCCTTCAAGCCATAATTAAGGAACTGAAGATGCATTCAGCCGCTTCAGTGCTAATGAAAGTATTCAACTAGTTTAAAAAGAGAAAAAAAATAAGAAATGGTAACGTCTAGTACAATAAAAAGAAAAATGAGTGTAATTAAAAATACAGAAAGTGTGACATGTCTTCTTAAAGGTTAATATAAAAGAATAATAATAATGCTAATAATAACAAAATTGCTCCTTCATGAATGTCAATAATCTTTCTTTACAATTCAGCTTAGGGAGTTTTCGTTCGCGTAGTAAAAAGAGGGGTATGCAGAGATGATAAGTTATCTAAGAATTGATTTAAAATTAGATTTTTTAAAAGTAAATCACTTCAAAAAAAAAAAAAAAAACTGAAATATAAAACCCGAAAAATTTGCGATCTGAAAAGTTTACATTATAGTGTAACACTTTGAAGAAAAGAAAAGCTAAAGCTAAACAAAATTAAAAATATATAAAAAAATAAAAATCTGAAATGTTTTAGATTTTAATTTACGTCCAAAGGGGCGCTTTTTTTAACGTTTTGCGTGTTATTGTTTATTAAATAATATCATATTCTTCGCCCTTTAACCATAAAATTCAGTTCAACAGCAATATGGCATGGCTTTCTCTTTCTTCTGCAAATTTATCTCTTACGTATCATCTGTGAATTTGTAAGTTTATTTTATTTTGTGATGTGTTTGTTTTTTTTACTTACCTCTGTAAGTAAGTAATTTTAGGCTTCCCTGCCTCGTGAACTAAATCACACTGCAGGTCTACTCCCCCTTTGGGCACGTCGTTGAGGTTCAACCTCCACTATTACCCTCCAAGGGAGCAGCGCACCACCTGAATAAGACACCAGGCAGCACCGGTCGTCTAATGCTCCTACCAGTCGCTTGGGCGAGCCCGTCGCAGCGGGACATTACCCAGCGAACACGGGGGAAAACCCCCGGGCTACTAGCATGGAGGTAGGAAGTAAGGAGTCGCCCTAAACAAGTTTCTCCGTACCCTGCTCTGAAGCACCGGCGATCCCTACGTGGTGACCAAAACATTGGGTCATTTACCATTGAGTTCTATGGGATTTGACGCGTTCGGGTGTAAATATTTTGTAATTACGTCGCAAATATACATATAAATGTATATATTTTCTTTTTCTACAACACTTCAGAGTCCTAAGTATGTGAAAACAACATTTCATTCTGAACGGGATTAAATGCTATACTTTTCACAGGACAGTTTTCTCAGAATGGTTTAATTTGAATGAAATATTTTCACAAGTTTTCGTTAATTACATTAGAAAAAAAAATTAAGGTAATTCGATTTTATTCGGTTAAGGTACAAAAATTAAGATCTCACTTAAGATTACGTTCTTAAGTGCGCATCTCATAGCATTTGCTTTACAATACCTTTTAACAGATTGCTTTCCAATACGAACAATTCTTGCTTAAATAGTTTTATAACGTATTTGTCAACAGGATTTCAAAATATGTTTACAATTCAATATTAAGGTTATTATATATTTAGATAATATTTATAATCATTATAAATTAGATACATTTAATCATTAGATTTCTTCACAGTACTATCACAGTTGTTTATAAGTGAATAAATTCTTCATTTCAAATACATTTATAAATAATTTAATGAATATTTAAGTATTTTGTCAAAGGCAGATACATGCTTTTTGCAAGCACATGCATAAATACCCATACATATTTCCTATTTATCATTTCCGGCATGTGCAAATCTTTAATTTCTGTGCATTCACTATATTTTTCGTGTAAAGTAATTTACACTAATTTAGCATACACTCGAAAGTTTTACATAAAAATATATATGAATATAATTTGAATGAAAATTATAAGTATTATTTTTAATACCCACTCAAAGGTCAGTTTTTCTTCAAAATTCCCCCACGATGGCATCTCTCTCTTTAGGCAGATAGCCCTTGCATGCGTTACTCTATTTAATAAAAACTTAATCTGACCTATGTGCCTAATTACAAATATTTTAACATACATAATTTTATATTTACATTTAGCCATCAAGTTTCAAACTTTTCAAATCTTCTAGAAAATAAATTTTGGCAGATCTCTTTTAGCAATTTTCTTAAAATCTATATTTTTGTAGTGCAACAGCTTAGAATTTTATAAAACAAATTCATAATCAAAATCGCTGTTGTTAGTTATCGAAAAATAACCAAGATGTGATTTTTGCGTAAATCTCAGTAAACTATACAAATTGCTATTATCCATCACACTATGAATGTTTCTTTCATGCGAGAGTGTCCCTTTTTCGATTTCTATGGAACTGTCGTGTGTCGAAATACTATCAGAATTTTGTCAAGCGAGCTTCTGATTGTAAACAAAAAACACCCCGTCTGGTGACCCAAGCTTCAAAGCAGTGCTTCACTTCTAGCGCGGAATGGCCCCTCCTCCCTTTCCTACCTCCATGGCTACTAGTACCACGCCGCGCTAGGACGTGCCAGACTCCGAGGCCGGCCAATAAGTAACCTTTCCCAGAGCCTTCAGAACCACCAAGTTCATAAATTTTATAACCCTGTGGCCGAGACTGTCTAGGTACAGATCCTAGCCAGTAGCTTCGCAGAGTTCTCTACGTCGACCCCCCGGGGGGTTACCTCTGTAAGCCTTGTGTAATACTATGTGGTGCACAAGGATTTAAAATTTTCAATAAAAAAATAAAATAAAATAAAAAAACAGCAATATGGCAAAATAATTTTAAAATAAGCATATCTTTAGAATTCCCGATACACAATTCTGCACGCTGGAGATAAAAAGGTCCCCCCCCCTGTAGAGTATTGCCATTGCTCCCTTTTAAATCGTTGAGTTTGTTAATCAAAAATTCGTTAAAGTTTTACAAAATATGAAATAGATAATAAAACAAATTCCAAATTTGGGCTTCGAAATGCCCATATTCGGGTGGAAACGTACGTTATTCAAAACTGGATGGCTCTAGGTACCATTCTTTTATCACAATGCTAGAAGCATACATACATTTATGCAGATTCTTCATTATTTAATTTCTTTAAATACAATACATTACAATAATATTTGATGGCAACAATTTGGAAAGTTAATCGAACATTTATAGTGAACCAACGCAAAGTGCGAAAACGAAAATAATAGTCCTTCAGAGCAAATTGCCTCTTTGGACTTATTATGCAAACAAATTTTGCTTGTCTTCTCAAATAAAAATAATATCTACAGATTCATAAATTCAGTGCAAATTCATAAAATTAAATTTTTATTATTGAATAAAATTAAAATGCAACGCAAGAAGAATTTTAATTTTATGAATTTTATTTAAATTTTTTTTAATTTTAAAGTATTTTAAAGAAATAATTTTATTTTTTAAATTAAAATGCAATGCAAGAAGAATTTTAATTTTACGCCCGGCTCGCATTTGTTTAGAACACTTGTATTTTTGAAATTTATTTGCATCAATCTCGTATTAAATATTAATATAGACTTCAGATTTTTTTTCATGATTTTATTTTCAGATTATTTATTCTCTACTTTAAGTCTGCAAATCGCAGAATAGGTGCCATCAAAATATCCCTTGTAATAAGATAATTCATTAAAACACTTTAATCAGTTATTCATATAATACACTCATTTGCAAAAAAATCGAAGCTCCATGAAGGAAGTGTTTGTTTTTGATGAAATTGAATATGTGTATAGCTCATACACAGATAATAAAATGGTTAAAAATTCAAGGTCATGCTACCTGTTCACAGCTCACAATCACCCATTGAGTGTTCAAATTAGTAGTTGGTCTAACCGCCCCTGGCGGCAATGCATGCTTGAATTCTTCGAGGCAAGGAGTGGTAGAGGTTCCTAATGTCATCCTGCGACATATTCTGCCAGGCATTCATCAGTTGTCGCTCCAGATCTGCGATATTTTGTGGTGCCCGAATCTGGCGGCCTACCATGTCCCAGATATGTTCGATTGGTGAAAGGTCTGGTGACCTTGCTGGCCAAGGAAGAGTATCAACCGCATGGAGACAGTCCAGAGATATGCGAGCGGTATGAGGCCTGGCATTATCTTGTTGGAAAATGGCCCCAGGATGACGTGCCATGAAAGGTAATGCAACCGGTCGCAGGATGGTATCAACATTCGTTCAGCTGTTAAAGATGTACGGAGGATGACTTAAGATGACCTGCTGTCATACGAAAACCCTGGTGTGATAGCGCCCCACGCTATCACACCAGGGGTTATTGGCTGTATGCCTTTGTAAAACAATTGGGACTGCTGGCCTCGTACTCTCCAGACACGAAGGCGGTGGTCATCTGTTTCAAGAGTGAAGCGGGATTCATCGCTGAATATTATACGATGGCAGCCTTGATGATCGGCTGCGATACCACTCCAGACGACTCCGCCGATGTTGTGGGGTCAAAGGCAAACGTCTTAAAACCCTCTGTGAACATAACCCCGGCTCAGACAAGCGCCGTGAGATGGTGGACGGTACCACGGAAGATATAGACGTGGTTGTAGTGCGTTGAATAGTCGACAATGATACCGTTGGGGCGATTCGGTCCTGGGGAACAATCATCCTATTTTGCCTCACATTTGTACTCCTTTCCTTTCCAGAGCCTTAATTTCGTCGGCAGTTTTCTTGTAGCAACAATTGCTGCCAACATGTTTGCACAGCAGTGTCCATACGCTGTAGGTGGCGGCCTATTGCTCGGTATGACCATTCAGCTTCACACAACCCTACAATGCGACCACGTTCGAAGTCGTTTAGTTGTCTGTAAGGTCTTCGATATCGTCGTAATGGCACATTTAGTTGCTTCTTTACGGAATTACAGTGGCAGCAACAAAAAAGGATAAATTTTCCGCCTCGGTTACTGGTTTTATACTTTGCGAATTGCACACTAGAAATGCTCGCTATGATCGCAATTCCTATTCATTTGCATGTTCGATCAAGATGTTTTTTCATACCAAATTTCGTCACGATCACAAAAATCCTTCTTGGGGCACTCGAAAGTTTTATTGAGAAGTTTCGGCAAGCGAAGTTTGTTATCATAATTTTTTGTTTTTGTTTTAAAATGAAAATACATCACAGGAATTATCATCTGCATTTGGAAATTATTAATTGTTTAGCAAAGTACATTAAAATTTCCTTTTCTAAAGTGAACTCAGAAAGACGTATCATAAGTTAAAGACAAGTTTTATCAGAAATTCAATTATTCATCATTTTGGTAATGGGAAATTACTCAAAATATCCAAAACGTACTTGATGTAAAGTTTTCAACAGTTTTGGAGGCTATAAAACGAAGTAAATTGAGTGAAATTGTTAAAAAAATCCGAAGTCTGGGCCACATTCCAAGCTAATGAGAAGATTTATCCTACGAAAAATCAAACAAAACACAAAAATTAGTGAAGTAAAACTTACAAAGGATTTAGAAAAATGGCTTACAATAAAAGTTAACCCTGAAACTGGGTGAAGAGTCATTAAGGCACATGGATACAATGGGTAATCTAGAAAATTCTTCGTCATTACGAAAATAATGGCTTTTGCAAAATACATGGTACGTAAAGATTTATTATATTGGACGAATGGTACATTTGCCGACGAGTTAAAATTTAATAAATGTGGGTTCAGTTTACGAATTATTGTGTGACGAAAAGCGAATCAAAAATTAAATCCGAAAAACTTGCACTGTAAAAAAAAAATCTGTAAAGTTACTAAGAAAAGTCGTGGAAACTGGGATGCCATGGATTATTTGAGTAATCAAAACAGGAATTTTCTTAGTAACTTTACAGAGATTATACCTGTAATGGTTACAGATGTTTGACATGTAATGTTACAGGAAGTTATTCTGTAGGCATAACAAAGTTTTTGTATGTTGATTACCGAAGCATATGCCTGTAAAGGTTACAGATCTTCGATCTGTAATGTTACAGGAAATTATCGTGTAAGTATAACATGTTTTTCATATGTGATTTATCAATGTAAACATCTGTAAAGATTACAGGAAATAATAGTGTAAGTAGATCGTAATTTTTGAATGTGAATTACTAAAGGGAATATTTGTAGATTACTAGTGTTCTGCTTGTAAGGTTATTGCAAGTGATTATGTAAGAACATGTATTTTCATGTGAAATTTTAAAGGATATATATGTAAAAGTTGCAGATAATTTACTTAAAAGTTCTTCCAAATAATTATGCATATAGAACATATTTGTCTTATACAAAATACAAAAATGATGTATTCCTAAATATTAAATATTTTGATTGTAATATTACTATAAATAATTACACGTGTAGAACATATGTTTTATGTGAAATGTCTACAGCTACTGCTTGTAACAAAATATGCTGCATTTATTTATTTGTGGGGAAGTTATGTAACTTTAAATATTAAGTTTTTTTTTTAAGGAAAAATACCTTAGATTTTCTAAAAGATATACAACATTTTCTTTCAAAATATTTCCAATGTTAAAAAGAAGCTCAAATTTTATGTTTTTCTTACATCTGCATTACTTTCCTTTATTGAATTTTAAGACATCTCAAAGTTACATATGCATCACGAAATAACTGGAAAAAAAACTTGTGTATTAGACTTAATGGTTTTTTGGCAATAAATTAGTAATGTTCTAGAATTCCCCCGCTGAACACTGGTAGTTCGGTCCGAGGTTCAAATCCAGCGAATGGGCTGGTTGTATGGGTATTTTCATGGTTTTCTCCATGTGTAACATGTATATAAGTCAGTTTCCCTTCGAAAGTCCTCCACAAAGGCATTTCTCCACTTAGGCAGATAGTCCTAGTGTGCTTTGCCATACTTAAGTAAACTAAACCAAATCATTCTCCTTATACCCAATAGTGTAATCTAAAGAGACTGCAATTGGATATGATTACAGTAAAAAAATATTTTAATGAAATTGTTTCAATAAACAATTCTAAATATTTTTTCAAATTCTAAAAAAAATTACTTATGTAACTCAACAATGAACTTAAATTCAGTTATCACAAGTTATCCAAAATTATTTTCATGCTTAATTGCATTATTCATTTTAATTACAACATATAATTCTTTTAGGCATAAATGCTTTTTAATCTCTTCTGCTACTGACCATTAATTGAAATAATAGATTAATTAATCGGACAGTTGTACAGGTATTTTCCCAGATTTAAAACGTTATTAATAAATTACATTCTTCTCACTGAATACAAAATTGAAGAATTAGTTAGTCCTAAATTTAATTTTTCAAGTATTCTTTCTACTAAAACATTTATTGCCTACAGGCAGCCAGACAGTAAGCTGAACACTAGCATTTGGCTCTAGATTTAAATCCTAGAGAATGGGCTGCCTGTGTAAATGTTTGTGTAACATGAAGTTTTCCTTAAAATATTCCTTTCCTTGGACAGATGGCCCTCTCTTGCTTTGTCATATTTCAAATAATCAATTCAAGCATTTAATGTAGGTATGACTTCACAACTTCGTCCCAAATTCTAACTGAAAAATTGAACAGAATCCCCTGATACTGTGTCTATAATACATGATGAATATAGAATGATCTTAAAAATTTAAGGAAGAAAATATAATGTATTTGGAAATTCCTTGATCCTATAATTATATTTTTCTCTGCTATGCCTAGAAAATTAAGAAAAGAATGTAAAAACTGAAGATAAAGAATTCAGCATTAATAATTGATATGATAGTAGTAATAAACTAAAAATTTTTAATGAAAAATTGATAATGCATAATGGCTCCTTAAAATTTTAATTTTCTATCCTACTATTAATGGAACTAATTTATCACTATAATCAAAATGACTCAGATTTTCTTTCTTTAACTGATGTCAAAAATACGATGATTATTTCAAAATTCCTGTGGATGATTTAATGGTTCTCAAAATTTTCTATTCATTTATTAAATGCTTCAGATTAATGTTTTTGTTATCATTATTTCAAACGACTTTTTAAATCTTCGGGAAAAATGTTTAAATCTTCATTCAACAAAATTATATTTTTAGATAGATTTTTATGGAATAAAAAATTCTGTAAGATAATATTCATTCACACAAGATATTAACTTAGTATTTGCTCATTACTTTACAAGTATTCGATGAAGCCTTTTAGTGTAACATACAGGTTACATAAGGAACCATTTCATTTTAACGTAATATTCCATAATCATATATTTTATTTCAAAAAATATCATATTTTGAAAATATTGGATATTGCAATGGATTTCGACTCTTTATTCCAATACACAGAATATAGAAACAAAAATAGGTTTATTTTTATTTGAAAACTATCCAAAAGGAAAATAAAATAAAAAATAGGTAAAATTTATATTATTGTTATTTTTAATTATTCATAGTTTTGAAGGTGCAGTCCTCTTCTTCTTAGGATTCAAAGCATGGCTCCTAAATAAAGAAAAAATCACATTCGTTAGAAGTACATAACATATTCTAAATTTGTTATGTGACATTTTAATTTAGAATCTCTTCATAATAATTGCATGCACTTGCATATTCCAAATGATTTAAATCTTTTTTTAAATTAAATAATTAAATTGCAAACAAGATTCCTTTTGGTCCTTTCATGAAATCATAAATTGCATGTATCATCCATTTTTGAAGCAAAAACAGTACAAATTTAAATAATTCAGAAATATTGCAGAAAATAATTTGAGGTTTATTAGATATTTACTATATTTATTTGTAATATAAAATAAATCTGTAAAGTAGTTTTAATAATGATCAGATTTTTTTTAAGATTAATTTCTCTAGAAATTGAAATGTATTAAGGTAGCACTTCTCAATCTGTGGATCATACAGCTTGCCCTCATGGTCCTCCGAAGTTTCCAAAGGAGACAAAAAAATTTAGTTGAAAAATCTCAGAGTTTAAAAAGTTACATATGACAATCATCTATCACCTTTTCTCGTAAGATAGACATTTTATGAAATTTATTATTGGTTACCCTACTTACAGACTTCCCACTCAGTCTTAGCAGTAAAAGATGGATTTAAAGCACTATAACTGTGGTACTTACCACCATATATCCAAATATACTATCATATATCCACTAAGACTGTGGTCTTACCATCATATATCCAAATATAGAAGAGCCATGCAAGAATTACAAATCATCCTTCTCATTAATAATCTTGAAATATTAGAAATATAACTTTTCTTCAATGGACTTAAATATAACGGATTTTAATTATATATTAAAATATAAGTGTACTAGTAGTAATATATGCTAAAAAATTGCTTTCGAAGGGAACAGCAGCAAGGTGATTCACAAATTATGATAATTCACATAATCTCTATTCGAAAAAAGTTTGAGAAACGCTGAAACAGGAGAATAATTAAATTATGGTTAATACTGGTAATTTCAGCCACATGCTTTAAGCTTGATGATCAACATTAAAAAATTCTCAGAAAGTGTTAGATCAAAAACTACTTTTCCACATAATATCAACTTATACGTAACAGCATTTAATACTTAGCTCACTGGCAAAATATACAAAATTTTGAAATGCAAGTATATATATATAAGGCCAATAATATAGTTATCAACAATTAATGCATGAACTTCAATACTTACACAATTAACAAACACATGAACAATGATGTTACATGCATTCATCCTCTGAATTAACTAGTCAGTTTGGGTATTTTCTATCTTAGATGTCGCAAAAATTGATCATGGATTTAATATTTTAAATGTTCCTCTCATAGACATTTTAATACTTGTATTTTTTACATAGAGTGTCATCTTTAGTTTTACAGATATTCATTTGTTCACTTATTACGATTAGGTTTTACAGACAGAACAGATGATACCTGATTACATTAAGTGATATTTAAGACAAACTTACTTACTGGTACTTAACACAGTTGCTAGAAAAATATTACATAGTGAAAGACAGGGTACAAAGTCAGAATCTGAAAACTTATTGACTTACACTAAGCTATTTAATGCTTGAAATATTTATGATTAGATAATATCTTTTACATCATCAATATCTAACAGTGATATGATATACTTTAAGTATACAGTTAAACCACTCTATAACTTTTCCATAATTTTGTACAATTTTGATATTTAATGGAGGTGGTTACTTCACAAAGCATGATTCTCAGTGATAATTAATATCAATGTTTGTATCACCAGAATACTTGACATAATCACTTAAAGAGGTATAGTTGCTAAGGAAGGTTTTTCTATACTTCAAACAATGGTTTACATATTTTAAAAAGTATATTTTTCTGACACTGTTATTTAAAAAGTGTATAACTCCTTCTACTCTTAAGCATAAAAATTTGAAATTTTAATGCTTAAGAGTCATTCATTTAGTTGTAACTTACAGGAAGATATCTTAAATGCCTAAAATGTTTTAATTTATGAAAAACAGCAGTTAGAGTATATTGAAGGGTGCTCCCTGTATTATCAAGGAAGCGCAAGTTTGTGCAATTCTCTGATGTTTTCTTAAGTGAAAATAGGTCGATGTGTACATGGATAAAGTCAAGGGAGTGCGCGATGCCAAGTTTGTACAATTCACAGATTTTTTTTTAAGTGAAAATAGGTCGATGTGTACATGGATACCGAGTATGTGCAATCTGTCTTCGTGTAGCGGCGGTTTTTGGCATACAAATCGTCGCTACACAAGCCAAAATAACATGGTCAAAGAATTGCACAAACTCGGTATCCATGTACTGCCAAAAATCGCCAAATTTTGCCAAGGGGCACCCATAAATATGCTTTTACCAAAACAAGCTTTAAGGCATACTGTCAATTACATTTTAAATTCCAGTGATTTTTCAACACTAGTTCAAATACTCTAAGCATATGTTTGCATAAGTTACATAACTTTTGCATCAGCAAAATTTATAACATAGCAAATATGAACTATGAAAAAAAATATTTGAGCTTACCTTGACCCTTGGATTTACTAAATCTATGACACTTTTAACGCCAAAGAAATTCGATGACCGAAAATACGCGATGATTTATTTAATCTGGTTTTAAAATGGGTCATTTTAAGTTTGGCTATATCAACAACATATTACTCAGTATTGTTGGATAGTGAATTTGTAATTCTTTTTCATTCTTGAAATATATACACATGACAGAATTGGAATAAAAATTTTAGGTTTTTCAGATGAACTCATAGATTGAACTAATTTGTTGAATTTTATCAAGTAGTTCTTAAAAATACAACCAACGATTAATTAAAACCAACTGCAATTCAAATGGATACTCTTTGTCAAAAAGGAGCAGTAGAACTTATTTTAAACATTCAGCAATAAATAGTTTTCTGAATATATTTTTTAGCGTAACGGCAGTTTCAAACATAATAAAGAGAACAACATTCATTTTAATGAGGATAATTTTGAAAATAATTCACATTAAAATATATCTGAAAGAGATTTTTAAATGAAAAGATGACACAAAATAATTATTTTCAAAAAATACATGTTATCTCAGATATAGAAGAAATTTGGCATTGAGCTGAGTATTGAAATTAATATATGCAACTGACGTATCATTACTAATATTTCCATGATTTGATATTGAATGCTATAACTATTAAATATTAGCAAATGCATTTTATAATGAACTTTGCACCAAAATTTATAGTAAATTTATATGTAAATTTACATTGTAAGTACTAGAATGAATGTTGTACCATTTTATTAATATTTTACTTTTCAACAAGCATAAAGGAAAAAATAGAATTTTTTTTCTTTAATGTTCCTAGTATGTTACATCATAGTTAAAAATATGTCAAAGTCACGGCATTTCGATTGCCTTTTGTAAATGTTGGTTATAATGTAACTTAATAGATGCTTTATAAGTTGGTAAAGACTGTCCTGGATTAAAACTATCTTTAACACAAAAAATAATATACATTGAATACTTTTACAAATATGTAATTGCTATCCGACTATAGAATCTTTTAAGGCGAACTTATCGCATGTATTAATGAAATGATATTCCATTTTTAATGTATGTTAAGTTATTTTGTCGAATTTTTTAAATATATTACATTTAATTTTCTTTTTCGTTGAGATTAATAATAACATACATAGTGTAATAATGCTCTGAAAAATATTCTAAAGCAGTTCACGCTGGGATTAATGATAACATGTATGGAATAATAATGTTACATCTGTCAACAAAATGAAAAATATAAATATTCTAACGCGATATGTTTTAAAAGATACATAAATATTTAACATGAGAAATTATTAGACTATAGATAGAACATTAATATTAAGCTTATTTGTTTTTAAACTAACATATTAACAAATTTGTTTCTGTTTATAAATATGAGCAGTTTAACTGCAGACGCATGCAGATGTAACGAATAAAAGTTGTTATTTTACTAAATGGAACACAAGCTCTGTGACTTGTAATACTGTAACAATAATAATGTATATACTGTAACAATAATTCAACACAGGTTTATTTAGGAGCATTAGAATTATAAGCTAAATATTAAAAGAATTTAATTATAGATAGTGTAAAGAACATAACAAATACATTACATAAAATTAGTAAAATACACGTCAAACACTATTTCGAACTTACCTCGACCATAGCAAAAATAATGGCTTAACATGGCGATTATCGTTGAACTCTCCCGCTAAGACGCTGTTTTTCCACCTTCTTCCTGATTGGTTCTTCTCTCTCAGCCGTTTTAAGCCACGTGATCACACGCTACGGACAAAATCCAAGCAAAACTTCTTGAAAAACTCCTGTAGAGTTTACAGTTTCGTTTGGTTCTGTGTTCGTTACAGGTATTTCCTTCGTAATTGTTCGCATTTCTGTAACTATACAAGACTTTTGTCTGTAAACTTCGAGGTTTTTTTTTACAGTGTAGTGCTTATTTTTAATCACTGGAGCGGAGGCCTAATGGATGTTAATTAGATAGTTTGAAAATTATATGTATATTAATTTATAACTATTAAGTACATTTAAAAAGAAGCAAAATGTAGATTTAAATTATTATTACATGCGCACGGGTTCGTAATATTGGATGCACACAGAAGCAATGATAGCTTGATAAATTTTATTTTTTACCAAAAGAAAGACTTTAAAGTTCTGGAACTTTCCACAAAAAATACTCGCACAGCTCTTCCCAGTATCACAGAGCACAATCAGTAGTTACATTTTAAACTACAGTAGTCCAATTATCCGAATCAATTGGGACCGGACCCTATTCGTATAATAAAAATTTCGGATAATTGGATTTTTTCAGAAGAAAGGATCTACGCACACTTTAATTATTGTATATACTGTGAGTTGAAAATGGGAGGAAAAAAACTATTTTTAAAGAAAAAGAAGTTCTAATTAATTAAAATGAAAAGGCAACATTTTTACGTACATGTTATGTGGCGTATTGTACAGTACTTACAAGAGCTAAAAGTCATTGCTTGCTGAACATCTCGGTCAAAGTAAGCTGTTTGACAGTCTCATCCTTTTTCAGGCAACCAAGTCGCGCGTTCGCTTGACAATGAGAAGTTGTATGTGCTCACATTCGGACTGACGCTCCATCCCGTTCAACGCAATTTCAAGACCCGCGTTGGTCCCGTGTCTGCCTCAATTTCGACATAAAGTTCCTTTTCTTCCTCGACACTTTTTTCTCTCACACATTCAATAAGTTCATCATAATTTTAGAATTTGAAGCACAGAGCCTGGCGAATCACACACCATCCATTCTGCTGTATTCTCTGCACTAACTTCTGAACATCCAGGAATTTTCAAAAGAATGTTTCTTCATTATACGTCATCCTCACCTTCTCCTGTCTCTTCCCTTTCCTTTTCTTGAGCTTCTTTTTCCTTTTCCTCCTTTTCCTTCTCTTCTTCAGTTGATTCTGAAAAATTCTGAAATTCTGAAAGCAATTCGGATAGTCGGAGTTCGGATAATTGGAGTTGTACTGTACTAAAAACGTTAAACACAGAGAAATGCAAAGCGCATCTAAAGAGAGAAGCTCTCACGGGCATCTCGATACTCCGATGTCGGCTCTAAACTAACAACTGAAAACTGATGCTCGCTTCGGTCTCCTATAGTTTTCCGCTGTCAGCCGGGAAATTTCGAGTGCTTTCTTTTTTTCGGATTCTCGTCAAATTTGACCGCACAAATTAGTAGCCAAAACCATCGCCAGCTTGGCGCTATATCGCTAAATTAACGAGATAATTCATATTAAATAGACTTGTTCCTGTAACCTTATTGTTGTGAAACTGATTAGTATCTTTCACATTAAAAATAAATCTCCTCTTCATTTGACGTACGAGGTGCAGATGGCGTTGGCTGCCATCGAAGTAGAAAAAAAAAAAGGTTTTTTTTTTTCGGCCCTCGTGATGTGAGCGGATTGAGATGTTTTAAAACTTTAGGGGACAGTAAAGTGTCCCGGAAATTGTTATAATGTATATATTTTAGTATAATTGTATTATGTTGTAGTGTAGACATAATATAATAATATGAATCGACTTCATCGAGTTTTTATTTCCGATGCATCAGCATTAGTTTCCATTCATCATCGCACTACCCAGGTAAGTAAGTAAGTTTTGTCTTTTGTTTTCTGGATTGCTCTGTATCTTGAATGAGTGAAAGAAATATTTTTATTTTAATGATGAGGCTATGTTTTAGTAATACTATAAAGTGGCGTTCGCGACAGGATTTTAAGAAATAAACTTAAAAAAAAATTATTTTAAGAGTTATAGATAGTTTTTGATGTATTAAAGTATAATTAAGTTCGAAATCGGAACTATTTTGTAAAGCATTTTGTTTTATTTTGAAAGTAAACTGTGGAAACTTTAAAGGCTCTGAAACTTAAACGAACAGGTTTAAGCACTTCTTTTGCAAAAACTGCTAATATTTTAAAAGCGGTGTTAGTAAAAGAAGATTTTTCTGTAGATTTAGTAAGAGATAAACTTAGTAAACTACAAAATGTATTTTTAGGTATAAAAATATAGATGATAAAATTACTGATTTGTTAACTGAAGACGGGGAAAACCTTAGAGGATGATGTTGCTAAAGAAATCGAAAGTCGCGAGGTGTATTCTAAAGATTTCATAACACTAACTCGGCAAATTAATGAAAAATTGCAATTTTCAGATGAAATCAATTTAGAAACGAGACCAAATGATGGTGCTGGTATTTGTTATAGTAAGATTAAACAGTATAGACTTCCGAAAATCGAACTTAAGAAGTTTGATGGGGAATTGATAAATTGGCTACCGTTTTCGTCGCAGTTTTAAAAAATTCACACTGACCCTGATTTATATGAAAGTGACAAATTTTCCTATTTGATTCAATGTATGAAGCCCGGATCACGTACTAAAGAATTTATTGAAAGCTATCCGATGACTTCGGAAAATTATGATAAAGCTGTTTTAGCATTGAAGGAACGTTTTGGGAAACATGAATTATTAGTAGAAGTGTATGTTAGGAAACTAATTAAATTAATTGTTTCTAATGTGAAGGCAGATCACAAGGATAAATTACCTCTTGATAAACTGTATGATAAAATTGAAGCTCAGTTGAGAGCCTTAGAATCTTTATGTCTTAAATCGAGCGAAAACACATCGTGTCCGATGGTGGAATCGTGTCTCACCGAGGTTGTTTTAAAGGCGTGGCAAAGGAGTTCGCTCTTTAACCAGCCTGAAGGAACTGATCTTTCTCGCCTTACGAACTTAATGAAATTTTTAAAGGCTGAAGTGGAGGGTGAGGAGAGATTAAAATTGGCACGTAATGGACTCGATGGTGTTAGTCGTAAAGAAAGCTATCATAATAAAGCAAGGAGGGAAACAAAAAGTAAATTTTAATTTAAGAAACAGGCTAATGTTCCCACTGCCACAGGTTTTCTTACAATTAAAGAACATACTTTTTTTTTTGTGGTAAAATGCATGATAGTAAAAATTGTTACGATGCACGTTCATTATCTCTTAAGTAAAGGATTTCTAAAGTTAAAGAGAAAAAACGTTTAAAATACTTGGAACCAAATCATATGGCAAAGTTCTGTAAACAGTTTGTTAGGTGTTTTCCTTGTGGTAAATCACACTCAGTTATTTTGTGTTCAGAAATTAATAATGAAACTGAACCTCCAACAGAAAAATCAGAAATAGACAACGTACACGCGGCTACAGCTTTAATGACTTTATGCGTAAGAGTAGCTGGTGTCAGAAAGCATAAAGATGTTACTCTTAAAAGTAGTCAAAGTACTCTTAGATTGTGGTTCCCAGAAATCGTACATTTTGAAATCATTAGCCACTGAATTGGGATTACCAATTGTCTCCAAAGAAAATGTTGCTCTTTTTTTATTTGGAGGTGCCAGAAAAGAACCAAAGTTGCATAACAAAGATCGGGCAAAATTATGTTCAGCCAGTCCGCGTAAGTATTCAGATATAGAGTTTAAATTTTTAGATCAAGACATAATATGTGGGGATATACCTCGGGTACGCAGGGGTCTGATCTTAAAAGAATTAAAACGAAACAACATTTGGTTGTCGGATTTGGGAGCAGATTGTCCAACAATAGAAATGCTCATCAGTAGTGATATTTATGGAAAAATTCTCACGGTATCAGTGAAACAATTAAAAGGAGGACTAACAGCAGTTCGTACGAAACTTGATTGGACATTTTGTGGTGCATTGGTTGAATTTGTTAATCACAAAGATAAAGATGCTTCCATTTTGTGTGCAAGTTTAGTAGGCCACGACTTTAAAATCCCCGATCTTTGGAACTTAGAAACGATCGGAATATTAGATGCTCATCAGAATTCAACTAACACTGTTGAGGAAGAAATTGCCCACGAACAATTTTTCAACTCTTTCCAGAAACGAAGATGGTCGTTATTGTGTCGGATTACCTTGGTTAGTACATAACGCAGAATTGCCCTCAAATCGTAACATAAAAAATATTGTTTAGTGTTACCCGAAAACTCAAGTCTTTACATAAATATGAAGAATATGATAGAAATTTCAATGAATGAATGGAGGAGGGTGTAATTGAAATAGTACCAGACGATGAACTGAATTCTAAGGGGCACTACTTACCGCATCACCCAGTATTTAAACCAGACAGTGTCTCGACTAAAATAAGACCTGTTTTTGACGCATCATGTAAGGTTAATAGATCGTCTTACCTTAATGAGTACTTAGTAAAAAAACCAAATTTAATAGAAGAAATCCCTTCAATTTTGTTAAGATTTAGAGAAAAATGCATCGGCGTAACCTCTGATATTCGGCGTGCATTTTTACAGATAGAATTACGAAAAGTAAATAGGGACCTTTTAAAATTTTTATGGTGGGAGAAAGATAATGTCCTGAAGGTTTTCCGCCATACGAGGGTAGTTTTTGGAGTAAAGGCCAGCCCTTTTCTATTAGTGGCGGTTATTTCAGTTCATTTGACAAAAGTACCAAAGAAACAAATTTCTATTGCTCAGAAATTAAATAAATCCTTTTATATTGATAATTGTGTGACTTCTGTTGATAACGAAAAGGAGCTTGTGAATTTTGTGAAATATTCCACTGAAATAGTAGCTGAAGCAAAAATGGACTTACGTATGTGGACTTATGGCCCAGTGGAAAAAAGATGTCGAACTAACCCAAAGCGCTTTGTGCACTGAGTCCAAAATAATGGTGAGAGAATTCTGTATCAGTTTTAGGGATTATGTGGGCAGAAAAGAAGATAACCTTTATATTGAAATTAAGGCTGGATTGGTTTCGGACAATATTTGTCTAAAAGAGAGGTTTTGTCATTAACGCAAACAATGTTTGATCCTTTGGGTTACTTGACACCTGTTTTATTCCCTGAAAAATTACTGCTACAGGAAATTTGGGCGATAAAAGAAGACAGGGACACTCCATTACCAGATAGTATCAAAAGTAAATTTTCGAGGTGGTATAATAAATTACAAATTTCGAACAAGTTGAGAATACCGTGACGTATAGGTTGTGGAGATAGAAGTTCCTGGACACTTCATGTATTTTGTGATGCTAGCCAGCATGCTTATGCCACAGTAATATTTTTGAGATGTGAAACTATAAAGAAGAAACATTAGTCAGTTTTGTAATGGCTAAGCCTAGAGTCGCACCCTTAAAAGAACTTACTATTTCCCGTCTAGAACTTATGGCATGCCTTTTGGGCGTGGGTCTTTCCAAATATGTGACAGAAGCTCTTACATTAGATGACATCCAGAAATATTTTTGAGCCGATTCCCACCACGGTCATATCTTGGATTCAAAGAAATGATGCACGGGGGACTTTTGTGGGTAGTCGCGGGAAGGAAATTTGCACTTTCACTAAAGCAAATCAGCAGTCATATGTACCGGGTTATTCTAACCCAGCTGATTTAAATTCTCGTGGATGTCCCCTCTTCACTTTTCTGAATTAAATTGGTAGAGAGAGCCTGTTTGGCTCAGAGGCCTTAGAGATAGCCGGCCAAAATTAGAGGTTAAGCCAAATGAAACTTCAGTTTTTTCAGAGCGTAAGAAAGGCATAAATTTAAATGTAAATTTTAGTAGAACTACAAAAGCGGATAAAGTTAAGTAGTGTGAGAAGTTCTCTAAATTTTCAAAAATGTTAAGAGTTTTAGGTTGGATAAAGAGATTTATCAAAAATTGTTAAAAGAAAATTGTAAATAATTCCTGCATTCCCTGTATTGTTAAAAGAAAATTGTAAAATTCCTGTATCTCGGAAGCCTTTCCTGTCTGTTTCCGAGATACAGGAATCTAAATTCATACTTCTTTCACTTTTCAGGGAGAGAGTTTTCCAGAGAATGGAGACTCCATCAATGCTCTTTTGACAGTACGAGATCAGAGTGGCTTAAGATGAGTAAAAACGAAAATCACCGAACGAGATGATTCTTATGCATTCCGGTACCCGATTTTATTACCTATAAAGCATTATATTGTTGACTGTTTAATTAGAGATTACACTTTAAAGCATTCTCATGACAGCGTACAAGCATTAACTGTTAATATTAGAGAAGAATTCTGGATCATTCCTGCAAGACGAAGAATTAGATGGGTGGTAAAACAGTGCGTCCGTTGTAAACGATTTTCAGCTAAACCTCCAGCTAATGCACCCATTCGATTACCATTAGACAGAGTTCGAGATGCTTTCGCATTTAAAGTTACCGGCATAGATTTATGTGGCCCTCTAATTCTCAAAAATTAAAACAAAGCCTGGGTAGTACTGTTTACATGTGCTGTGTATCGATGTGTACATTTGGAGCCAGTGACATCCGTAAGTACCGAATGCTTCGTTCAAGCGTTTCGTCGGTTCGTAGCCAGGAGAGGTCGTCCATCTATAGTTGACTCAGACAACGGCACAAATTTCGCCGGTACATCTGCATTGCTGAAGAACGTCGATTGGGTAAAGGTAAATTGCTCACGAAACTTTGCATCCCATTACTTGGAAGTTCATTTCGTCCACTGCTGCTTGGTGGGGTAGATAGTGGAAGCGTCTATTCCGTACAATCAGAAAAGAATTTGATTGTGAGAGTTTTAGGACAAGCTGCAATCAATTACGAAGAGTTACTCACCATCATCTGTGATGTGAAAGCCGTAATAAACCACTTACTCCACCACCACTTGTCGACCACTTGCTTATGTATTAAATGACTCTGAGGATCTTCTACGATTAAAACCTTCCATGTTCTTACAGGACATTAAGGTTTCAAGTACAGCAGATTTGGATGTCTTAGCTCGAAATAAACTCTTGGCTCGTCAGCGTTTCTGCCAGGAGCTTCGAGAACAATTTCGAAACCGTTTCCGAAAGGAAACTTGGAAAGTTAGTACAAAAACATGGACAAAAGGACTGTGAATTGAAAGTCGGAGACATCGTGCTAATAGGTTGTCAGAACCTTAAAAGAGTGAACTGGCCACTCGCTCTTGTCCAAGAACTTTGTACAAGCAGAGATGGACGTGTAAGAGTTGTAAAAGGGAAAACTAGAAACGGTATACTGATTCGCCCTGTACATAAACTGTACGCTCTAGAAGTGCGTTCCTGTACTAAGGATACCATTATTTGATTTTACTTCTGAAAATCAAATAGGTGGGAGTGTTGTGAAACTGATTACAAACTTTGAAACAAATCTCCTCTTCATTTGATGTAAGAGGTACAGATGGTATTGGCTGTCATCGAAGTAGGGAAGAAAAAAGAATGTTTTTCGGCCCTCGTGACGTGAACGGATTGAGATGTTTTAAAACTTTAGGGAGCAGTCAAATGTCCCGGCAATTGTTATAATATATATATTTTAGTATAATTGTATTATGTTGTAATGTAGATATAATATAATAAGATGAATCAACTTCATCGATCAGCATTGGTTTCGATTCATCATCATACTACCCAGGTAAGTAGGTAAGTTTTGTCTTTTGTTTTCTGGATTGCGCTGTATCTTGGATGAGTGAAAGAAATACTTTCTTTTTATTTTAATGATGATGCTAATATTTTAGTAATACTTATTTTTCTGGCAGAGCTTTGTCTCTTTAAATATAATTTCATTAAAATTATCTACACATTTACAAAATTCGTAGCATTATTAAGAAATGCATTTATTCCATTTAGCGCAATCAGTTTTTTAACGATTAATAGATTGATTAAATTTGAAAGATATTGATTAAATTTTTTAACAAACTAACAAACTGATTTATTCTAGAAGAATTGTTTCCTAAAACGATGGAGCTGTTTAAAGACTGAAAGATTTCGTAGAATTAAAAATTTTCAGTGTTCAGTTTTACGTTCAATATTAGTTTAATTGTTTAATGTTCGCACTGTAGGTATGTATGTAGATATGTTGCTCATTACACAAAAATTATGCATACGTTCTTTTGCTTTACATGCAAGGCAAAATAAATATTTCTTATTGTTAAAATATCAATTAAAATTTTTTGTTTAACTCCTATTATTCTTGGGGCGAACATAGTAGTTTTGTCTTTCCCACATTAAATTGAAATCTGAAAGGTAAGTTCGTTTAACTTCAGTAAATCTGAATTTACTGAAATACTGTTGTAAATATTTTTTTCTTTATACATGTTACAGCAAATGAGTAATAAAATAAACATTACTTTTTCCATTTTCCCATTGCTTAACAAACACTTCTCTGAAAACAGCGGCATTAGTCCACTCAGCTCATGGTTTATTGATGATGCTTATTGCTGCCATCCGCGTATTTTCTTTTTGTTAAACCATTTGCAGCCGACCTTTGCTGTGGTCTGTCGCCTATGGAATGCGCCTGAACAAAATATCTTTTGCACAACTGTGATTGCTTAATCAATCTTTCATGACACCGCAATCTTAAAAAATAACATACCCATTTTTTTTCCACTTCATGACTGAGAGGGAAAAAGTAGGGAGAGTCTAAATGGGAAAGGCAACAAAGGAATTTTCAACCGGGGAAAAGAACTCAAATGAATCATTTGCATAAAGGTGGAGAGCTTCAAAGAATAGATGATGATTCTTCACTCATTAGAATGACTGGGCTTGTCTAACGAATATGAAGGTAGTAATAAACAACTCCTTCGCATATGGAAAAAGAACAAATACCACACCATGGAAATTGTTAAGTCATGCAGTATTGAGCTAAATTTTTGTTATCTGAAGAAACAGACAAACTTTTCGTAGCAGTCTTTAACGAATGAATCCTCATGCGCTTCAGGAATGTAAGTTAATCTAGTCAAATGAATATATAGCATAACGTATTCAATTATGCGTCGGTGAACGTAAAAGCGCGCTAAATGAAATGGAAAATCGGATATGTTTTAATATTCATAAAATAGGGAAGTATCACCCACAAAAATAAAGGTCAAACTCATTTGGATGTTAGAGGAAATTGTTTTTGACAGGGGAAGATAAGGGCACTATGACAATTCGTAAAGAATAGTCAGGTGAATTCATTCAAGGAAATCGAAGCAACAAATTATAAAGTGTAACACAACGAAACTTTAAATTTACATGTTAGAATAATTCAGCTTGATGTACTATTACTTTTCGATACAAAATTAATACATCCTTTAAAACATTAGTTGATCATAAAACTAAAAAATAAACATTAATACTTATTAAAGTATTTTTTATTAATAAAATACTCAATGAATTCTGTTTTTATTTTGGCGAACACTAATGTGTAATTTTTTCAATGGAAATATTTTGAAAAATTAAATAATAACTTTTTCAATGGAATCATTAGGATTTTTTTAGAGGTAGAAAAGATGAAAAATAGCAAACGCTTTCGCCGGGAATCGAACCACGGACCTATGGAATACCGGCCCAGCGTGCTACCGTTACACCACGAAGACACGCTAGGGAAGTGGGAGAAATACCTTATAAACTTAATTAATATTCCAAGTAAAAATTTTCAATAAAACAGTTCCATATTTGAGCATTCTCCTTCTGATTAAGGGTCCGCCAACGGCTGAGTGGTAAAGTCGTTAAACCTTGGTAGTTCGGTCCGAGGTTCGAATCCCGCAAATGGGCTGGCTACATGGGTGTATTCTTGATTTCCCTATGTGTAACGTGTATACGAGTTTCCCGTAGAAAGTCCTCCACGAAGACATCCCTTACCTTGGGCAGATAACCGTCGAGTCTTTGCCGTAATTAACCAAACCAAGCTATTTTGATTATCTTATTTTGTTCAAAATACCTAATTATAATTGTGATGTTAAGTCACCCAAACGAGAAAGAGGGTTAATGTCTCTGACTTCCGTACCGAAGGGGGACGAGTTCGAGTTCCGGAGAAGGCATGAATGTAATTTATCCGTCTCTTTAATAGAAGGCAACGGTAGCCGACCTATCTCCGTGATGAAGGAGACAATCGCTTCTGGCCTTAGTAGTGGCCAACTCATATAAACGGCTAGAGCTCGCCATTGGGGGGGGGGGTTGATAATAAACTAAAATGCATTTATCTTTAAAATGTTTTAAAATAAAAATTTTTATAATAAATTAAATTAAAACCTGCATAACTTGTTTAATACACTTAAAGCAACATGTACCTAAAATCAATGGTGTATCTTGCCTTTATAATGGGGATGTTGTTAAACACAAAATTGAAAAAAAAAATATCTGATGTAGACATCACATGACTTCCTTGTACGGCCTATTAAATTATGCGCATTTTTTTGCTGCATTTCATTTAAAATTATTTCTCCCAATTTCATTGGAGATATACAGTGGATGGACAAAAATATGGAAACACCTTGTGAAATGCATGTTTGAAAAGAAAGATTGATTTTAATGAAATATGTAGGTGGCGCTGGCGTTTTTGACTACTGACGCCACCTGTACAACTTCGTAAATGTTCTAAACAGTTCAGTTGTTTTGTCGGAGTACTGTTATGTGAGGTTGTCATTGCATTATGTCCAAGTTAACAGATTTCGAACGTGGGCAAATTGTTGGAGCACGTATGGTAGGTGCTTCCGTAAGCAAGGTAGCCGAGGTGTTTAGTGTTTCAAGAGGTACTATATCAAAGATTTATTCCGCATATTTGAAAAGCGGAAAAACATCATCTGCTAAATCACAGCGCGGACGAAAGTGTGTCCTGAATGATCGTGACAGACGATCATTTAGGGTAATTGTGACGAAAAATAAGAAGACCACAGCTGCAAAAGTTATTGCTGAAATGAATGTTGTGTTACCGAACCCTGTGAGTACCAAAACAATTAGAAGGGAGCTTCATAAACAGGGAATTGCTGGCCGTGCTGCAATTGAGAAGCCACTCATCAGTGATGCTAATGCCCGTAACAGGAAAAGGTGGTGTTTAAGTCATAAAGCCTGGACTATAGAGCAGTGGAAGCGAGTAATATGGTCTGACGAGTCTTCTTTCACATTGTTTCCCACTTCTGGCCGAGTTTACGTCTGGAGAACGCCATCTCAAGCCTATAATAAAGACTGCTTGTTGCCAAGAGTGAAACATGGCGGGGGTTCTGTTATGGTTTGGACAGCCATATCGTGGTTCTCTGCTAGCCCCATGATAACTGTGTCAGGGCACATGACTGCCAAGACTTATGTGAACATTTTGGCCGATCAAGTTCATCCCATGGTACAAACTTTGTTCCCCGATGGTGATGGTGTCTTCCAAGACGACAAAGCCCCTGTTCACACAGCTCACATTGTCCAGGACTGGTTTTCTGAGCACGAGGATGAGTTGTCCCATCTCCCCTGGCCACCACAGTCACCAGACCTGAATATTATCGAACCTTTGTGGTCTACATTGGAACGGAAAGTGCGTTCTCGTTATCCACCGCCAACATCGTTATCTGAACTTGCCACCGTTTTGCAGGAAGAATGGTATAATATTCCCTTGGCAAACATACAGGAACTGTACTTATCCATTCCGAGAAGACTGCAAGCTGTTTTGGATGCCAACGGGTTTCCTACACCATATTAAGCAAAGAAACATGTTTTTTTAAAGGTGTTTCCATATTTTTGTCCAACCCCTGTATTTCTCATTCAATCATTCAGTTATCACTTCGCGGCAAGGAAAAATTACATAAAAATTCAAAACATCTTCATTAAAAAATGTAAAAACAGAAAAACCTAAAACACCAAATAGAGTTAAAAACAATTTTACAATTAAAATTACGGTTTAAATTAATTAAAATTAGGCAGAAAGACAGATTTTTCGGTGCACGAAACTTTTGGCCACACTCGGCCAAAAAAACACTAAAGTTCGTGCAGAAACTGACTTAATTCACTATGCTACTAAGATTCAAATGTAAACAAATGGCGGCGGCGTTAGGCTTAGTGGAACTTAAACAACTTTTAAATTGGTGATAATTCTACAAATATTGCATGCAGATTAACTACAGGCTTAAAAACCTTTACCGGAACATTAGAACAATATAATTCAACCACTTTTAACGAAAATGCACAGTTTACCAACATCTGCTTTAAAAAAATAATTGGCGACCTATGAATTAACATTCTAGATTTGATGCTCTCCCCCTAAATTCATCTGTTCTCCCAAATTCGAGTTCCATCCATGTCACGTAACGCTTGATGCAGATCTCTTATTCAATCAAATTAATTATAGACCAAAACTTTCTCCAATTCGAACTGAAACTATTGACTCCCTCCCTTCTTCCTCTGTGTTGCAGCACTCTCTTTCCCTTATGCTGTCCTGCTGGCAAGACGCTGCTGTTCCACGCTGCTTCTTATTATCTTAAGATGACGTTGCAACGTATTGTATTCAACGATAATTAAGAAATATCGTGTCTACTAAAGAAGGATTTGATATGCGTAAAAAAATAAAGACTCTAATTCTTCAAGCTCAGTTCTGCTAAATGCGCCACCATGCTTGTCCACAAAACCCTATCTTCAGCCACTACTGTCTTCTCAGTCATCTATGCAAATCGAAAGCTGTTAAAAGTTCCAGTGCCTTCATCTACGCACTTTAAAATCATGACATATATATACATATATTTATATACTTTTGGTGAGGTCGATTGCAAACAGAAAGGGAGGTGCACATCTACATGTTATAGCAGTCCTATATACAAAATTTCAACATTATGAGGCTACTCGTTTTTGAGTTATGCGAGACACATACATAAGTACGTACGTACGTATATATACGTAGAATTTTTTCCCCTGATTGTACAATGGACTGCAATATTCACTGCAGCTCATCGTATAATTTACAATAAAGTCTAAAATCGTTGATTGGGAATATTGCTTCAGTTAATATAATCGAAAAAAATTTATTGTTAAAAATCATTCAATATTTTTATGAAATATAATGATATATGATAATAATTAAAATGATGTATGATAATAATTAAAATTAAATAATATGATAATAATTAAAATTATTATATATTTTTTCTTTTTTTACACTAACTATTTTTGACGATTTGCCTCCAAGCGGCTACTGTAGGAAAAGAAGAAAATTCCAAAGAATTAAATACTGAAACGAAAATCGACGTAATATGTGTAAATTTGCAAACGATCACTTTCACTCTAGAAGTTGAAGGAAAAAAAAGCTCTGTTCGACTTTCGAAACTACAGTCTTGCAATTTAAGCACATTATACCGATTCATGTTGCTTATTACTATTTACTTTAGTATTCATGTTTGATTAAGCAAATGTTCTAACAAAAGAAGTGCATATCGTTCGTTCTATTTCTATCTGTGAAAGAGAATTCTCGTTGATATCATTTTAGTTGTGAATACATTAAATTTCTTTTGCCTGCTTATTTAATTAGAATAAAAAGTATGGCTTTCTTGCCCTGAAAAAAAAATGTTATGAAGGACTTATTTAAACAACGGAAGTTTCGTCTTAGAAATAATTAAAGGAGCAAATTCTGTAATTTTTAAATAACAAATAAAAAGGTATTCAAATTTGATAAATTAAAAAATATTCAGAAGGTTTTACTCCATTCTTTTTAAATGCTGGGCGCTGTTTAGCTGTTTTTTCCTACATCAAAAAATTACTTTTTGTAACAATTCAGGATTGCAGATTTAGATTATTTTCACAGCTTTTCCATAAAAGAAAACGTTTTGCGCAAACGTCTGCATTTTCATTTAACCACATCACCTGGGAAATGAGATTCGGGGATAGGCCATATAGTTCTCTTTCATTTCTCATTCATTTCTTTTTGGTAACCAGTCATTTTCACATGCCTACCTTATATTAAACATAATTTAGATTGAAGAAAAACGTTTTTGATAAGCTTAGAAAGAAACAATTTCCACCTTTTGTCCGAGTCGTACTGAAAGCAAAGTAGCTGTAGATATATTCGTAAAATTTTAGTTTCTTTTATAATGTCAGGTGAGTGTCACGTGCTCAAAACACGATGAGCTATAAATCCACCTGTTTTGTGATCGTAATGGCTAAAAACGGAAAGTTGAAAATTCATGCCGAGTCTTATGTCTTAATCCATCATGCTCACGTGTCGTATAACGCCATCGCTGGTTATATTTCTAGGTAATGGAGTAACTTTATTTTTAAAGCTCTCTGAGTGCTTGATGGAAAATAACATTAAAAAATGTATATGGTAATTACGTAAATTCTAAAAACTCGTTTCTTTATTCCATGCTGAATTAAAATTTCTAATTTACGCGTATTCCTTTAGGATACAAAGGATACAGTAATAAAAGATTCAAGAAAGAAATTGCCTTCATATATTAAAAAGATATCTAGTCATATTTTCCGTCTTGAAACCTGTGCAATATTATCTCGATATTAAAGCTTAAATTCCGCCGGAGCTCACCAGAAGCAGCTTTGGAGATACATAGCAATTATAGACGAAGCGCACGGAGCCCTACTGAGAGATCTTTAGTATTTCTTTTATGTAACAGAATTAAAAAGCAGAAAATTCTTTTGATTTCGAAAAGTTTATTTTAATAATAAATAAGCCTTCGAAACATGTCATTCCCTGGGAAACAAACCCTTTGAAGGAAGTTGATGCTTTTGAGGAAAACACCCGCTTTTATATGTCAAAGGTATATTTTTCTCAGGAAGTGCAATGAATATATAATCAATTTTTCATTCCCAAATTCAGTAGTTTTCCATTGATTCAGTTGATGAATTGTTCATTACCGAAAGTGCTGAAAGTGATTACCGTGGACTAGTCCATCCAACGTTTATGACTTCTCACGGAGAACAAGACCTGCAGACGTTTTTGAAAGATGTAAACAAATAACGGGCATGGAAATTGTCACTTGTACAGAACTTTACGTTTAATCTCAGCTTACAGCTCAACCTCTTTGGATTTTGGGGAAATTTTTCCCGCTGTCATACTTTCTTTGATAACTAGAATAATACCGGCAGACGGTCGTGCTCGAGTAGTGTTGGGCCCTTCTGTCATTGTTTTCATGCCTACACATCTCCATTAAAATTTCCTTCCATACTTTATGCTTTTTCTAGCGATCTCTTTATTCTTATTAGTGACATTTTAATCCTTTTATTTATTGATTATTACATTTTAGTCGATGTAAGCATTTCATCGACTGAATGCTGATGCTCTTCAACATGCCCAATCTTTTAACGTTGAGGGATGAGCAGAAAGACGTAGAAAGGGACAGCGCCCAACTCGTTTCGTTTTGAGTGTCTGACTTTAAAATCAATGATTCTGTACATAGCTACAGATTGAAATGGTTAATAAGGATTGTTATATGATAGAGATATACAATAATTATTTTTCTTTAGTTTTAAATTGGACCGTGTACTTTATACTTAATTCTGATTCCGGCATTTTACTTGTTATTTTTTTGTTTATTTATATTATGAATGTCGTTAGATGAGTCTTCAAAATTTTTTAACTCTTCGTTGCGTTACATTACACTATCATGCCATTTATCATCGATACAAATTTCTAAATATTGAAGCCACGTAAAAGCGAAGTGCTGCTACTGCTCGAAATAAATAATTTTTATCTTCCACTCGCCAGTGTGTTGTCGTTCAGCAAAGTGTTAGCTATATAACTTTCAAATTTAATCTGTCTGTTATTGACTAATAAACTAAGCATTTTAAAAGCAATAAAAACTGTTTGAGTTTGTAAAACTTCTTTTTTATCTGGTTGAACGTTTTTAATACGTTTAATACGTACGTTTTAAATACAGTTTAATATTTAATGAAGATTTGCACCATACATCGATTTATAATATATCCATATGGTTATATTTATGAATATTTGCAGTATTATCGTAAAAAAAACGAAATATGTTCTTAATGACTGTATTATGTACCACAGTCCAGAATCCTGTGCTGTTTTAAACAAAAGTAGCATCCATTTTTGTCGTCTAAGAAATCAAAATCTTCATCATTTAAATAAAATTGTAAAAAGAGAGAAATAAGCAGAGGTTTGCAATCTCTCACAGAATTACAATTACAGAATTTTATTATTTTGTTTATGATCATATAATATATTCTGCATGCACTAGAGTTAGATAGATATTTTGCAATGAATTTTTCTGAATTGCAGAAAATTTATTTAAGTCTTTCATTAGTTAGATTAATGATGTAACGATTTCCCTTCCGGATATTCCGGAACAATCGGTAAAATGAACCTTCTCGTAGGAAAGGCGCTCAAAATGGAAGGGTCTGAGCAGTAATATGAACTAGTTAATAATCCTGTTGTCATGGAAAAGTGTCAGAATATAATTATGAAGTATATATTGTTCTTAAATTGCCTTGATAAGGAGCGTGCTCTGTAATTTGGAAGATGAATGAAGGATCATATACTTTGTGGCAGGACAACCACTTCCTATTTTATCAAAGATCAATTTTCCTCGCGTATTGAAAACAATAGCACTTTCTTTCAATTATTAAAATAATTGCATTTCATGAGAATGAAATATTTTCTCTTAATATAGCAATTGAGGTCCCATACGCAATAAATATAATGCAAAGCTATTCATAAGTCTGTTTAAGAAAACCATTTGCTTTTTTTTGAGTTTTTTTTTTTTTTTTTACTTTACATAATGCATTATTATCATGAAAATTTCTGGAATTTAATCATATTAACGTATTTTATATTGTTGACTTCCCTAAGTCAACCATTTCCACTAATTTGGCATCTAATCTAGCGACTGAAATACACTAATTTAGCAGTTTGAATGCTAACGTCACAAGCTTAATTTCCAAGTATTAAATGAATAAATATTAATGCAAAATATTGGCGCTGTGCAAGTAGTTCTTAGTTTAGAGTATCTTCCACTTTATAAACTTTTATCCCACAAAAAAGTATTGATCTTAGATGTATTGCTAATATTAGCTAATGTGGATGGAGTCCTTGCCATCCACATTAGCTGGAAAGTGTTGCCACTGTCCGAGATGTAAAAAATTTATCTTCAGCAGTCTGCTTTGGAAACTCGCAGCTCTGAAAACTGGCAATCCGCCAGTTTCCAAAGCATTGCTATTGTACAAGGCATAAGTTTCTTATATTTCAAATTACAACTGTGTTTGCTTAATAGACTGAAATATTTAAAGGAAATAAGTACAGTTAGTAATTTATTACATAGGTGAACAAACTTTGTTTTACAACGGGCAAGCTACAAATTTAAAACTTTCTGCGAACCAGATATAAGAAACGTATTAAAATATCAACATTAGATAATAAACACAAATTGTCTCTTTAATAAACAAAATAGAAACCTTATAAAAATAACACAAATAAGACTGTAATATTAGAAACACTTTAAGAAACAGCAACAGCTAGTTATTATAATAAAAAAATTAAGCAAATTTTTATGAGATGTTTGACATTGTTGAGATGTTTGACATTATATTTTTGGAGACCATTAATTGGTATATTATATTTGCAGATATACTAGACGACACAGCAACTCGTATGCTACTTTCCAGGCATACTTAATTTAGCTCCGATCATTTGTCGCTTTTAATTATTTGCACTGCAAAAAGTAATTATTCGCGTGCATAAGTACTTCTGAAAAGTATCATAATTTGCAGTGCATGCATGATAAATCCTGGAATTTTTTCGAAAATCATATAATTTTGATAAAATTTTGGATGTCGAAAAACTGAAATTTATTTCTGATAGCGTTGTTTTGTAAATCTATCGATACCAAAAGAACTATTTTCACATTTGTATCAAATGGCAAGGAAAATATATTAAAACTGAAAATAGTTCTTCCTGGTCTTAATACATTAAATAACGATTCAAATTCGGTTGTATTGTTTTTGTATTTTTGAGTATATTTTCATGTTTCTGAAGAAGTTTCTTTTCGCAAGTATTAAAAAATGTGACGTGTGGTTTGACAGCAGATGTTTGTTCTAAATTTCGAGTTTGCTTTGAAGTTAATTTTATTAAACATAGTACTTATGAATTTTTTCTTTGAAGTGTACTGTTTCTGTATACAGAGTTATATATTTTAAAGAAAAAACCAGTACTGCATCTACTCTTTATCGCTGAATTAGGGGAAAGGATATTGTTTCATTTCCACAAACGAGCAAATGGATCTCATGTCTGAAGTTATATGTAGATATTTTTAGCTTAGCACCTCTATTCAACCAGCGAGCTTCTGTGCTATAAATTACATTACCCTATTCACTTTCCAATCTCCTTAAAAATTCTTTAAATTGGTGACGATTTAATGCTCAATATTTCAAAAAATTAATAAATTTTATTACAGGCGTCATGACATTTAGTATATTCAAAGTTTTTGCTCAAGATTATTGTTAATGAATTATGCAATGATTAACAAATATTGCTCTTCATATCAAGTTTTTAATAGAATTAAAGAACATTCCAGTGGTTCCTACCATATCTATCCACTACTCATGCTCTATCGGTTGATATGTCGATAATCTTTTCCAGTTGAAATTGAAAAGTTCTCAAAACAGTGGTTTTAGTTCATCGTACAGATCTTTATTTGTGTTCCACTATTGGCATCAATGAAGTCAGTTCTTTAGTTATATTAAGAGTCGAAACAGCTCCTTTACCAATACCTATAGTTGTGATGTGCAACCAATGTCACAACTCTCACCACAGTCGCAAAGAACATCATTAAAATGTTTCTATATTTGATATTTTCTATGTTTTCTTTGTTTTTCAATAAAACTTTTCCTATGTTATGAGTTTTTTTTTTCTGAATTCTCAGCAAATGGTTTCATTTTTTGTTTGCTAAAATTTGCCTAATAGTATAACTAGCATTTATTGCCAAATCTGATGAAAAAGGTTGAACTTTAAATGTATTTTGCTGTTGTGTTAAGCTTTTCTCCATTTCATTAGTTTATTTTTATGCATTCGTTTTTGTAATTTGTGTCATGTTTCGTCTTCTGATGCCGTTTGATATTATATTCTTTTAACAGGGATACTGAATCCTAACATAAAAGGCAAACAGCTTTATGTGTTACAAGAGAGATAAAATAATCAAATTTCTATTTTTCATTGAAACTTTCCAATATTGGGTTTGTTTCGAAAAGATTTTTCCAATTGTAAAAATAAGGCGAGTGTTTATAAAATAAAATAAAAATAAGAAAATGAAATTTCGGTCCACAGGATTAGTTTTTAAATTAAAATATACTGTCCACCTTTTTATTGCAATGAGGCACTAACAAGTCACAAAAATAGTCAAAGGAAATTTCATAAAATTTCAGTCTTGTATGATAAAGTGATAGACGACTGCGTAATTCTCAAATTCTGAGATTTTCAATTGTAGTGTAGTATGCGCAGTTAACTTGAATTTTTTTTTTTTGGGGGGGGGAAATCAAGGAGGACCTCAAGGGCAGGCTTCGAGGATCGCACATTGAGAATGTTTTTTTATGATTAAAATTTGGAAATCAAACTTAAATATCATGTTTTATTGAACAGCAATAGTCTGAAATTGGATATACCGGCAGCAGCTGGAAGATAAATTAAACATAATATTTTTTTGCGCATTTGTAACATTTACACAGTAACGATAATGAACGCACGGTTGGCTCGTGTAATAGAATATGATCATAGAGGAACATTACAGTTATGCAATGCTATAAGTCTAAAAATTTTGGAAATTCCTCTAAAGTCATTTGTAGGGTCAAAATGTTTTTTTAATTTACTTATGATCAATGAATAGAAACAATCAACTTTATTTTCATTCAACTTCCGTAGCATAAGCCAATAAATCTTTATCATTTAAGTTACAGGCTTCGTTGCTCCCCAGCGTGAAATTTTTGAAAGCTGCTCTGAATAAATCACGTGGTTAAAAGTAAAAGTTGTTTACATTGAGCCGTTATCAAGCCTATTGTTTACTGTATCTAATTATATCTCATCTCCAATAAAATATGGCGGCCAGCCGCTTGACAACAAAGAACAAATCTCGAGAAGAATCGGAGGTCCTTAAAAAATTCCCTTCAGTCAGCCATTTTTAAAAATTAATTAATAAACCAATACGAAACCAAATCACATACATCCCTTTAATCCAATTAAGCTGAACAAAAAAAAGACAAAAGAAAACTCTCACTGACTGAGCGAAAATGGCATCTCATTAAGACCATATTTAATGGAATGGCCTTTTTCTTTCTTTATTTTTTTTCCTCCAAAGCAAATATTAAACAAAATGTAAATAAAACGGTTGAGGGAGCTGCCCTGCTATGAAGAGCAATAGATAATGCCACCGGTATTCAGTCACGCAAACGATACTTCAGGAAAGCTAAGTTTGAATTCTACTGATTTGGAAGTAAACCTCATAGCTCGTTTCAGCGCATGGTGTCTCGCTCTTAACGTTCTACAACGGAATTTAAAGCTGGCGAGGTAATGCGGTTGCTAGAGATTTACTTGTTCTTGTGAGTGATTTAACTTAGTGACTGCATTTGATAAGAATTTGTTTTAACCTTCACGCCATTAAAAACATACAAAATTTTAATCCGCTGTTTGATTAGGCTTCTTTATTCTTTATGGTTATACTTATCATTAATTAGCATTTGTTTTCCCTTGGGGGTTTGAACTCTTTGTGGAGGGATGAGTTCAACTGCTAGCCTACTTAGTTGTGGTTCATGGAATAATAATGGTTTCATGGAAGTTTACTTAAATGACGTAGGAATGTATTTCAAGACAAAATGGTTTATAGGAAATGGGTTAAGATTGGTATTAAAAATGTTTTTAACGATGTCTCCTCAAAGTTTGCCAAATTATTTATCATATACGCGACTTACAAAATGTTGCCACTGCACAAGACATTAGATAAATTTCAGAAATAACGACAACACTATTAAGTTTAAAACTTAGAAGTAAATCAATATATTCAAATATCGGATGTCACTTTTTTATAATTAACGAAGGAACAAAAATCTGAAAAAATTCAGGTCAAAGGGTTGGTTTTTATCGTTTTTAGGTTCTAGCTGAACTCTCAGTTTATCAGTCTGCTTTTGAGGTCATTCCTGATTACAATATTTTTGTCTTTTTAATTTAATTATTTAACATCACTGCCCTCGTAAACATCACTTTCCTCGCAATTATGCGATACAAAATTCAGCAGCAAAATAAAAAAAAAAATTAAAAAATGAGGATAACTTTAGAATTCTCGGTAGAGTGTTAAGTGCTGTCATACACTAAAATTTTTTTCAGTCTTTTCTCAGTTCATATATATATAGATGTTAAGTTTTAAGAAAATGATCTACACAGCCTTTTTTAGCCGAAAAGGTCTATTAGTCTCGAAACACGTTAGCATTGCTTCACTTTAATGCGCTGTTTCACTTTTCATTCGAGTCTGTTGCCATTCGGAAAAACGTATGATATTCTTTTTTCATATTTAATATGTCTGTTATTAATTAGCAAACTAAATTATTTAAAAGCAAGATGCAGTTCTTAAATTATTTTTTTAACTTTTTAATCTTATTTATTTAAATAAAAATGTATTTAATTCATGAGATTTGTAATTAAAAAAATTACAAATTTCTGTAGAATTACATTATATATTTTTTTCACTTTTTAAATATACTAAAGATATGTAACGTCTCTATGTTAGTCTAAACGCATATTCATCTAATATCCTATACAATGTTTCACTATTCATCTGGGACATCTCTTTTGATAATCTCTAATGATAAACCATATTAAACTTTAAAAAAAGCTTTTATAGGAAATGAACCCTTTTCATTTTTTAATTTTTCTTTCCTCTAAAAAATTTTTCCTTTTAATTTCCTTTAAAAAAATGAAAAGAAAGAAACGGAAACGTTTCTTTCTTTTCATTTTTTAACTTTATCACAGTACTTTCTTTGCATTTACGTCACATGAATTTCAAAAGCAAAACCCCAAATTAAAAAAAAAAAAAAAAAACAGCATATCTTTAGGATTTCCGGCAGAATACGAAGTGTCGCCATATGTCTGATATCTTGTCTATATTATTTCCTTAAAAATACTCCACGAAGATAAAATTTGATGGCAGTGCCCCTTTATTTGAAAAATGACAGTGACACAATTATACAATTATACGGACGCAAAAATTAGGAATATCAAATAGACTAATAGGTCTTTTGATGTAAGTTAAACAGCTATTTAAATTTGAAAAGATTAAATGAAGATAAGTTGAAATGTCTAAAATAATTAATAATGGCAATCTGGTGTTACATTTTATTATAAACTGATGTCTTCAGCCGTTAGGTGGCGCTGATTTTCGAAAACAGTTTTGATTTCTATCCATAAGGAGCACAGCTAAGTAAAGAATACACAAAGAAATTTATATAGCAATTGTCATTTTTTTTCTAGTGGCGGGCCCAAAACGTCCACAGACGTTGGCGCACTACTAAGGCCAGATGACCACTACTAAGGACTAAGGACAGAAGCGGTGATCTGTCCTTAACCACTACTAAGGACAGAAGCGGTGGTCACTATATTGTGTAGGCACCTAATAGGTGAGCCACCTTTACCTCCTATAAGGGGACGAACAAATACAGCCATGCCATCTCCGGTACTCAAACCCGGGCCCTTTGGTAATGCAGTGGTTGAGATTCTTAAGAATTTTCGAAAGACTATTTCAAATGTCAAAAATCACTTACTTATCCGCAAAATCAGAAATTCTGGAACTTAGAGAAAGGGATTAGTAAACGGAAATATGATCACTAACGGCATGTGTTGAATACTGCCGCTACTCGTTTTAAGTAGCTACAGATAACCTAGAAGGCAAATATGACTCTATGAATGTTCACGATACAAATAATAACTAATACATTAAGAATGCTCTCGAATTTTACAAGATATTCTACTAGTATTTTCTCTAACTACTGGGTCATTTTGTAGCACAAGAAATTAAAGGGATTAGTTTAATAACTTGAAGTGGAAACGAAATTCGTGCTTAAAAGCCATTAAATCCATGAATTCTTTGGAGGTCATAACACCACTGTTAGAATCTTGATATGATCATAAACGAAACTGGCAAACTGGCAGGTTGTCTGAACTGTTTCAAGTTAAGTTTACATCCCAGGCAGTTCTTTTAATTGGAGACTACACAAAGCAGTTTCTGTTTCAAAGAATAATAGGGGATCAAAAGCCAACATTGTGAACCTATCAATTTAATATCATTAAAGGGGTAGAGACATTGATTTGCTGAGTAACCAAAAAGTACACGGTAATAATAATAATTATTATTATTGTTTCGTACGCGGTAATAATTATTGTTTATTTTTTATTTTAAAGCTAATTTCTAAAAAAAAAAAATAAAAAAAAAAAAAATAAATAAATAAATAAATAAATAAATAAATTAAAAAAAAAAAAAAAAAGGTTCCAAAATTTAGTGTAATGAACTATTTAATTTTCAGACACAACGAAGAACACATAAACGAGGATCCAGAGTACATTTTGTAAGGAGGGATTCTCAAACTTTTTAAACAAGATTTTTTTTAACTACTGATTTTTATGACCATTTTATAGAAAAGTTGTGAATAAGCTTTCACGTTTACTGGATTCTTGTGACAACTTTAATGAAGTTACCGCTGTTAGGTGTTTGTCAACTATGTCAAGTTGTACGGGATGTAACTTTGTGTAGACAGTCAGGAGACTTATCGTCCGATCTTCTAGTAAAATAACACCATGAACAGAAGAAAGTTAAAAAAAATATTTTTATTAGTTGCCCGTCTAACAAATTTACACGGCTCTTGTAATAACAAAAGACATCTTTTCTTGCGGGATTTAACAGATCACAAAAGTTAACACTGACGTATTAAAATTTGAATTTCACAAGCGAAATCCGCCTATAAGTTTATAAGGTATTTCTAACAATTTCTTGGCGTGCCTTCGTGGTATAGTGGTTTTGCACACTGGACCGGTATTCCAGAGGTCCGTGGTTCGATTTCCGGCGAAGGAGCTGCAAATTTTTCATTTCTAATGCTTCCAAAAAATCCTAATATCTCTACAGTGGGTCCGAACTAAAAGGGTGTTGGTTGAAGATTATCCTCATGCAGGATTTGACGATTGTGTCCCCTAAAAACCCCAGTCGCTCTTTAAAAGGGGGAGTATATAAGGTATTTCTCCCGCCTTCCTAGCGTGCCTTCGTGATGTAGTGGTTCTGCACGTCGGGCCGGTATTCCAGAGGTCCGTGGTTCGATATCCGGCGAAGGCGTTGCTAAATTTTCGTCTTGCCTACTTCCAAAATATACCTAATGTCTCTACAAGTTCTTAACCAGCTTAAATATCTTATTTTTAAAATGTCCTTTGACCCCGTATTTAAAATTTACTTTAACTTCAATTCGAGGTTCTAGCCATTTAAAAGGTAATTTCATACTGACTTATCACTAATGCGACTTGTCCTTTGATCTCTACGATTACCCACTGGGTACGATTAAACAGCTTTATTTCCTATTAAGTTTACTTTATACCTTTTTCACTCACAAGAGAAAGAACTTGATTCTTAAATGGATTCAAATATATTTTATTAGTTTATCAGCATCTGGGAATTTTTCATAAACCTTATAAGAAATTGAATCCTTTCTCACTGCATTCGTTGTGTAATTCGTTGTCTATGGTAGCACGTCCGCCTAGCACTTGGAAGTCCAAAGTCAGTTCGTATCCCCGCAAGAGCATCGCAGAATTTTAATCCTTTTTTTCTTTGAAAAGTCTACTTGACCTCACTGCGGCGCCCGATTAAGATGCGGTGGACGATTATTCGTCACCACTTGAATTTGGTGTCTCACTTCTCCCTAGTCGCCCTTTAGGTGAGGCACAATGTGAGAAATTATCTTCATCCTCACCTCATACATTCGTGGCGTGTTTGATATGACGTGTGCTTGGCAGTGGGAGATCCGAAGCTCGAATCCAGGAGGCGAGGACATTGTTGACTTTTCATATTTCCTATTTTTCTCATAAATACTTAACAGACTTTACAGCTGCGTTCGACTAAAAATATGACGGATGATAAATCATCGCCACCTGGATTTGGCGAGTGGGTCTCCCTCCTCTTCAGTCACCCTTTAATTGGCGGATAATATAAGGATTTATCTCCTTCCTCACTGCTTGCCACGAAGGCAAGCGGTGAGGAAGATCATATGCTTGGGTATGATTGTATATGCATGGATATGATACGCCGCGAGAAAATTAATACAGTTTTCAAAACTTTCATGTGTTGTTGATAATTTTGGTTTGCAAGGAGTAAGTCATAAAAAACCTTTGTTTCAAGGGGAAACTAGTAGATTTAATATTCAAAGAAAAAATAGTAGAATTGACTTTTGGAAAAGTCTTCATTGCGTTAAGTCGAAAATTTGATCAGGAGATGCATTTCTGTTGCTACTTTGCATAATATAGTCATCTTTAAGCTTTTCCTCGCACAAATAATTAAATAAATAAAAATAAAGCATTTATTATCTATTCTGTTATAAACTAGATTTGGTAGCTTATAAACTACTTTATATTCCATAAAATGAAGTCTAGCATTTGAAGATATAATTTTAGCAGCATTTCAGAAATTCAAACACTGGCGAGAGACTGAAAGAGCATTCTCACATATCGTTTCTATTTCTGTTAGCTTATTTCTGCATTGTTCCGTAAACATATTAAGAGATATTGTACGAAAGCAGGTTATTTTTTGTTATTATATTACTTAAATATGGTAAATCTCATGAGAGTTGTTTGGGAAGGAATACCTTCATGCAGGCTTTCTATGCGAAACTTTCTCGTATTCACATTACACGTGGGTAAAAACCACGGAAACCAACTATGTATCCAGTCCGTTCACTTGAGTTCGAACTACCAATATTCAGCAGTCTTAATTATTTGACCGCCTGTAGAGCATAGTACGAAAATAGTGCATGTAGAAGATTAAAGCGTGCTAGTTCTCTTTGAACATTAGCTTACTAAAAATTCAGCTCTATAAACTTTGTAAATACAATGTGTATTCTTAGTGACTTCAATTATAAATTTAATATTATATTTGGTGCAGAGGAAAATATGTTAATAATTAAAAATATGTTAAGAATTAAAAAGTTTCGATATGTATAAGGTAACAAGGGTTTTCGAAAGTCAGCCTAGTGTTCCAGTTTAGCATTAGTAAATTTATTACACTAGCAGAACCATTTAAGTGCAGAATTTTAGAATTGGCTTCAGCTGGTCTAAGCTTTTTCAAGCAGATGCAATTAATTTTTTTAGAGCTTATATTGCCGTAATTACCGAAACGTAGCTATCCGTGTCTTGATTGACACGACAAATGAAACGTAACTGAATGGCTTGTTTTCATCGTAAATGAAACGTTACTATCAATATTTTGAGAAAAAGTGTCAATCATAAGCTTAAGAACCATCGGTTTAAGTAAATTAATGAAACAGGATTACAGTAATCGCGTAGAGATAACTAAAGTTTTTTAAATGTATAATAATGTAAGGTATGCAAAGCCGTTTAAATATATATCTGTATGTTTTGAACTTCGAGTTATGTTAACATTTTTTGGTTACTAATGACTAGTGAAGAAATTTTCTACTTTTGCTGCATTTTAAAAGTCATATATTGTGCAATTAATGCTCATTTGTTTAACATGAGAAGAAAATAAATCTTCTAATGCAATAATACTTCATTTTAAAGATTATCAAGAGCAAAATGATGATGGATGCTTAAATCACTTTTTTCTATCACCAAAAATTTTTCCGAAATATTAAGTAGCGAAAATTATTAAATTCAGAATTCAAGAATACGAAGAAACATCGGCATGACTTTGCTGGAGAAGAAAACGGTGTTTCAGACTGTTCAAGAGTTAAGTTTTATTCGTAAAAGATTTTCTTATTGGAGATATTTGGCTTTGGAAACATTAAATTTAATTTAAGAAAACGATGCTGTAAATGAAACAAATTATAAAACGTGAATTTTAAATAATATATTAGTTTTAATTTACGCTTTTCGTTACTTAAAAAAATATAATCAAAGATTGCAATAATGAGAAGAATTTTAATTGCTGGATTTGTTTTGTAAGACGAAATGTCCATTTATATGCTAAAACATAAATAAGGATTGCATCTTATTTGTTCTGTGTCTCCAGGGGAAAAAGAATTAAGGAAAACATGAATAAAAACATTCCTTATTCGAAACGGGGAAGCAACTGAACAGGTATCAGATGTCATCTAAGGATTTAGTTCCTTAATTTCAGAAACTGTCAATAAGTTTAGGCTGTTTGACATGTAGATTAGAAACTATAATTTTATTTTTTTTCTTATTGTCTCCTATGATACAGAGCAGTGTTCGGCAAACTCATTAGTCAACAGAGCCAGTTATCAACAATTCAACAATTGAAATCTCTTTCGAGAGTCACATTTTTTAAACTTAAATTATATAGGTAGGTTTGAACACCTAGCAAGCATCGGACCACTTATATAGGTAGGTATATTGTTATTCATTTAATTAGGGTACTCTTACGCTGGCTTTTACTGAGAACGTCTAACATATAATCAATGTACGTTCGCTGAGGTCGTCCCTCTTCCAGCTCTCCCCACACTTATCTTATATACTCGTTTCGTGTATCTTCTTTCGTCTATCCTCTCGATTTGTCCAAACCATCTTTCAGGCGTCCCCGTCCTTCGTCACCCGTCACCCAAACCATCTTTAACATACCTTTCTCAGTTCTTTACACTACACCTGTTTTCACTCCACCACTCCCTAAAATTAGCTTAATATTTCAATTTTAAGTCATAGGTAAGCTATATAGGTATGTCGAATAAAACTTGATATTACAATTAATAACAATATTATTTATTGACAAAATAAAACTGTAAGGTATCTTGATTTACTCTTGATCTAAATTTACTCTTGATAAGGTTCATGCTTGAAAATGATTGTTCGCATGAATATGTAGATCCAAATAAGGAAAGAACAGCAAACGCTAGTTTTGTCAGCTGATTATATCAGTAATACTATTCCATGTGTTAAAAATCAACACATCTTCCTTTTCCAGATCCTCTACTTGTGCTGCAAACTAAGCTCACATTTGGTTTTCTCTAGTGTTTCTATATCACCACTAAGACGTTCAAAATTCGAGTTCCATAATTATTTGTTTTTTAAACCTAGCAACCGGATTTCAAAATTCCCAATGTCAATATTAAATGGAGGAAAATTTAATTCTGTTACAATAAAATTGAGATATTTTTCTTAAAAAAGGTTGTAGAGACATAAATAAGAGGTTATTTCGAAGCAGGAGATGGAAAAAGGAGCAATGCCTTCGCCGGGGCTTGAACCATGGACCTCTCGAATTCGCGTTGAGCGTGCTGACTACTACATCACGAAGGCATGCTAAGAAGGCGTGAGAAATACCTTATATACACCCCCTTTTAAAGGGTGACTGGGGATTAGGGGACCCAATCGCCAAATCCTGCTGGTGGATAAGCATCCTTTTTTTAGTTCGGACGCCACTGTAGAGACATTAGGTATTTTTTGAAAGCAGAAAAGTTGTAAAGTGAGCCATGCACTCGCCGGGAATCGAACCACGGACCTTCCGAATACGCGCCGAGTGTGCTGACCACTATACCACGAAGGCACGCTAAAGAGGCGGGAGAAATACCTTATATACTCCCATTTTGAAAGGGCGACTGGGGATTAAGGGATCCATTCGCGAAATCCTGGTGGTGGAGAATCATCATTCATCACCCTTTTAGTTCGGGCGTCACTGTAGAGACATTAGGTTATTTCGAAACAGGAGATGGTAAAATGAGCAATGCCTCGAATTGCGTCGAGCGAGCTGACCATTACACCACGAAGGTAGGAGAAATACCTTATAAGGGTAACATCGCTTTGCTGTTTCTGAATTCCTGAAACCTGCTAAGAAAAACTTCTCTCATTTTTAAAACTGTTGTTTTGAAGTAGCGAATGTCAATATCAGAATTATTTTCTTGACGATGTTTCAGCAAACTTGGAAAAGGAATCAAAGTTTCTGTTTCAAAATCTTGAGCAAAAAGGGATAATTTGTTTTCAAATGAAATAACTTCTTTTAACATCGAAAAAATTGAGTTTCCTTTCCCCTATTAGTTTTTGATTAAGTTGATTTAGATCAGACGTAACGTCTACAAAGAAATTGGATCCACTGATCGTTCGTTAGTTCTGGATAATAAATATCCTTTTCAACAAAAAATGCTTTAATTTCTGTTAATAAGGAGGCGAAACGTTTTAAGACTTCCTCTTGATAACCAACGTATGCAGCAGAAGATGTGCGTACTCACTCTCCATTTAAACTAGAAATTCTTTAAACTGGCGATGATTAAGAGCTTTATCTATAATTTAGTTGATAATCTTAATCACCAATTCCTGCCACAAAGTGCTTCTTGATGAATGATACAATGGTAAGCATGTATCTATTGATTGATTTTTGTATTTCAAAATGCCGTTTTTTATGGCCGTCATACTTTTCGTCCCGTGTGCTGCAATTGAGACAATTTTATCGAGTCGAATATGATGCTTTTTAAAGCATCCAATTACAGCATTTGCTATATCCTCTCCACGTGTTTGACTTCTGAGTGGTAATAATCCTAAAAGTTCTTCTTTAGGACCTGTAGATGAAATCATACAAAAAGTGAAACTTGCACTATATCATTTATGTTACAAGACTCGTGAACTATACTAATAAAGTTGAAACCATTTTAAGATCTTCAACTTGCTCGTTGGCTATATTTGAAGACATTTTGACTATTCTATCTTTCACAGTTTTAGCAGACAATGTTACCTCTTTAATTTTTTTTAGAATATGCGCTTTGTTCTTAAAATCTCGAAATAGCTTTTCGGATGCATTTGTAAAACAACTTTTTACGTATTCGCCGTCCGTATATGGTTTCCCTCGTTTAGCTATCTCTTGACTAATCGCAAAACTTGCAATAGTAACATTATTGGAAGATTGCATCCGGTAATTAAATACGGAACTTGATTTTTCTTCACCCTTCTGAAGTTTCTCAACTGCCTTCTTCTTTGCATCACCTTCGGATATTTAGTACTAAATGATACATGTTTAGTTTTGAAGTGTCTCTCCATATTTTAGTTCTTGTTATTAGCCATTTTTTTCTGACAAATATGACAGGTCGGAAGGCCATTTGAGTTTCGAATAAACGCGAAAGTTATGTATGATGTATATGATGTAAGTTCATTTAACTTGAAATTCTCGGTGGATTTCATCTTCCGTTTTTCGTTGCTTCTTCTCTGTAGCCATGTTGTTACGAGAAGGAATGAATAGGGCCAGAAATAGCGAAATAATTGAGGACCATTTTCTTCGGACAGCAGTAGTTAAGCAAGAAAACAACGGTATCCCGGGACAGGAAATGGAAATGCGCGTTTAACACCCATGAATTCATTACTTCCTTTCAAGTGTTTCTTAAATAAAACAGGGGGAACCTATTGCATTAACCGCTCCACAACAAGCCTTCTGAATGATTGGCTCACAAAAGTAATAACACTCCCTCAACTCGTGGATGAATTGCGTGCGTACAGCCAGAATGGAAGAACCTCAGTTCAGGCGACCGTGGTTCTCAAGAAGGGTTCCTGCGCGTGAGCACTATCCCAGTGTACCAAATTTGGACGATTTTCAAACATTTATGAATTTCGAACAAGTAAGATAAGTTGCATAACAAGTGATGGCATGGGAAGAATAAGCAAAAATATGGCATTCAGTGTATGACACTGTCCAATTAGTAATGATTGATGAGCCAACAGAGATAAAAGATCGCTCCGCCTAACCGCTACCAGCAAAATCGAGGAGAATCAGGGTACTAGCAAACAGTACGATGTGAAAGCAGTAGCAAGTAGGTTTAAAAAGAAATGCCAATACGCAATACTGTTTTATTACAATATCTTATTAAAATCAGTAAAATGGCAATTCTAACTTGATACACCAAATACAATTAAAGTAAAAATGAAATTTCATATCAAAATAGCTGGGTTTTCAGTTTTTAAGTATTTTCAGTTTGAGGTTTTTTCATATTATATTCAACCCAAACATCTTCTATGTATTTTATGTTTCTAAATTCAGTTGCAAACACATATTCAAACACTGGAAAAACTTCAAATTTGAAAGGTCTAGAAGCTAAAAATTCTGATATTTTGAAACTAAATTTCATTTTTTACGTTATTTGGTTTCTCCTTCAAGTGCCATTAAATGGTACATTTATTCAAAACATATCTTTAGTTAAAATTTGGATATGAAAATTACTACCACAGCACAACTTGAGGTATACTCAGTAAAATCAAAACGCCGAAATTGGTATAAAACAATTTCCTAGGTATAATATTGGCGGATATGTTTGAAGTTGTTTTCATGCTTGTGCAAAATTTGACGGCCTTTGCGTTGTATATTCAAGATTTTCTTGCTGTTACGTGCGCTGGCCCGCATGTGCTATTTGTGGAAAAGCCACATTTGACTCACGAGCCACAGTTTGCGGATCACTGGTATAGAGTAACAGACTCTGAGTTTAAAAACTAATGCATCTAATCTGCTACATATTCGAATATATAGCTCAAATAAACGAGCTGTATCTAATTTTGAGTCAGTCTTGTAAATATAGGATTGTGACTAAATTATTGGGAATTGGACAACTGATAACAATTTCGAAGTATTTCTGATCAGATGACTAGAATATGCAGCATTTTCCTTATAGAAATTTAGGTTGAGTAATCTATTGCGACAAAATGCATCAGCCTGTCTCCTTTAACACAAACTCCGTCGCAGAAGTCGTCATGGAAACTGACGCCATTTTCAAAAATGTAGAACCGTTTGGTATTATGTTTTTTTTTTTTTTTTTTTTTTTTTTTTTAAACTTGTACTTGAGGTAACTTTACATCATATACACAGAAAGTACATACAGATAAAAAAATTTTATTAGGAGACAATTCATACTGTATATATGATATAGGTCTTGTCTAATTTTACGCCATTAGTATGATACAGATACTGGCATTTGACATTTAATTAATATATGATGTAATTCTTAGCATATTCTTTTGTTTGAAAATGTTCCAAAAACGATCAAAAGAAGGTATTATAGCATCAAATTCTCAAAAAAAGTATTCAAAATTTCAGGATTATTATATAATGACATGGAAAGGACAGCAGGTTTCCTTTGAAATCAAGAAAAAAGTAAAGTGATAACGAAAGAGTAAGTGACAGGTTGCACACCGATAGATCCAAGATTAGAGCTTAGAGATCTGATAATTTCAGTATCTCAAGATAAGACGTTCTTTATTTCAAGTTCTGCTTTCACCAAATTTCAAAATAAAATGTTTAAAACCTTCAGATGGAATCTCTCATCATCGAAATACATTTAGGATGAGACAAAAACTGCAGGAAAATAGGAAAGCATGAGTAAGCAAATAATATGCTTCAATATGAATCAGAAATATACAACGACAGTCAGGAAATGATTCAGTAATCGAAAAGTTACAACTCTCATTTGCAGGTTTAAATTTTAGCTGAAGTACAGATTATACATTGTTGATTTAGAAAAGCAGAAATGGCAGCATAGTGAGTCTTTCGTATATCCCTTGCTGAATTATTTGTATAAGCATCACGTACGTAACCATGCTTGAAAATTATCAGATATATTCATCACATCACGACATTTTTACTAGCATTTGTTTCTGCTTACGAGACATCTTCATCATGATATCTTGAAACAGTTCACTTATTAGTACAATGGAACACAGAGCTTCATTTCAGTTATAACATGAAAGCATATCTTTCTTACGCGTCACCTCTTTGAAATAAATGAAGTGGATCAATAATGGGTGGCAAAGTTGCCTGATCGTATACCTCTGGATTTTGCTGCAGATGATAGGAAGATCTTATCTACTGCTTCTTAACTATTCAGCAACAGTTGAAACGTTTGGACCATAAATATTATTCCGTAAAACAATTCAAACATGCTTAGACTAGAATGAGATGGAATCTGTCGTTATGTTTCATTTTTATCGTGAAGACAGATCATAAGGCATTTGAAATTATAACCTGAAACTACGCTGCTGTAGCGTTTTAACAGACGTATTAAAATTTTTAGAAGCCAGTTTATAATAGTAATGAGGCTTTCTTGGGACTTTGGCGGTAAAAAGCCTAATTTTTTTCTAAGCGGAAATGCTCTATTTAAGCTAACCGTAACACATTTGTGAAGGGGAAGAGATTCAGAATTGTCCATATCTTAGTTACTAATCAAAGATTTGAAGTGCTGACAATAATCGCAAAATTTGGCGGATTACCGCTAATAATTTCAAAATTGAAAATTATTATCGTCAGTTCAGCCGCAGTTACTATCCAAGTTACAAAGAATTACATTCATAAAAAAATCACAATAAGGTTGTCATAATCATAATAGGGTTGTAAATTTAAACAAATACATCATTTCTATTTTTAAATGAAGAATCTGTATCTGTACACGTATGTTGTTCCATGTATAACGGAAAAACGGTGGCAGCCATCAAATTTTTAATGTTACGTTGTCATGAGTACTTCGAAACCTGAAATGTTGAATTATTATTATTATTATTTTTTACTTATTTTATGTTTCACGAGAACTTAAAAGAATTTTGTTTAACAAACTCGGCAATTGAAAACTAGTATGTTTCCACTCGCGAAAACATAAGATATTTATGTTTAAAATTTAATCAGAAAAGTCTCGCTTTAAAAGAAATGTGTTGCCACTCAGCAAATTGTACAATATTTGCCTTTCAGATTTAATCAACAAACCCAGAGATTTAAAAGAAATATGTTACACTGCTAAAAAAAAGTATTATTTTGCTTTTCGGCAGAGTATAAGATATTTTTTCTCTTGCAAATTTAATGTGTCTGTTATAGATTAACAAACTAAGCGATTTAAGAGCAATAAAAGCAATCCTTCACCTCTATTATTATTAAGTACTGGCTGGATCCATGAAACAACACTATCTAAACGCGTCAAAATCATTATTAGTTCAAAGGGGCCATTTTTGCCCAAACAAACATTAAAAAGCTGTATCACTTTTCAAACCGTTACCACCACTCATTATCGCCCTGTCTTATATTTAAAGAAATTAAATAATGAAGAATCTGCAAATATGTATATATGTTTCTCGCATTATGATAAATCAACAGTACCTAGAGCCATAAAATTTTGAATAACTTAATCTTCCACAGAATATGGGCATGTGGAAGCCCTAATTTCAATTTGAAATTTGTTTTATTTCGTATTTTGTAACACTTCAACGAATTTTTGATTAAAAAACTAAACGATTTCAAAGCAAGCAATAGCAACACTGTACGGGGAAAAAATTATATACAGCGCGCGAGACTCTGTATCGGAAATTTTAAAGATATGCTCATTTTAAAACTAATTTGCGATATTGCTGTTGAGCTGAATTTCATAGTTTGAGTATGTAGAACATGATATTTAATAAATAAACGTAACACACAAAACGTTAAAAAACCCTTTGGACATAATTTAAAATCTGAAATCTTTCAGATTTTTTTGCCTTTTTATATTTGGTTTTTCATTGTAACATTTTTATATATCTAGGCGCGCAAGCGGTTAGTAAAAATACATTTTAAACAGTCTTAAAATTCTGATTAGGAAAAAAAAAAAAAAAAAAAAAAAGAATATGTTGCAGTCAAAGAATATGACCCAAATTATTTGCAGTTCTAACTTAATCAAAATTAAGTCGTAACGCCTTGTTCTCTTTGCCATCATAAAATGTACACGACGTTGAAAACTATTTGGTGAATTATCACGAAGTCCTTTAAAGTACTACAAAGTCCGGAGAAGGGTGTAAAGAGCCCTTTGTTAACTCAAATAAAGTATACAGTCAGCATCAACTCGTACTTACCAACTTTTGCCTGTTCAACACTTTTGGAAGAACTCAAAAGGAAATGAATAACTTAAAATTAAAAAAGTTAAGTATAGCCTTACGGCTTCACAGGTTAACTATCGCGCAAGCTTTCTGACTCGAAATTCGGCGTAAACAAGCTTAATGGCGAGAGTAACTCACTCTCTTACTAATAAGAGTACCTCAACTCCACAGAATTCTAATCGTTAGGGAATCAAAGTTAGCAACGTGGCTTTCAAGCAGGCAGAACACGCTCTGATTTCACACTCCAAAACCTTCCTTCCTTCTAACTAATTTGAATATAGCGCGTGGTGGAAATTTGCATTCTGGCAGGGAAACGAAATGAGAATTGAAAGGAAAGCTACGTAAAATAACAGGTTATAAAAATAAATGATACTCTACAAATTATTACGAAATGTAAGTAAATATCGCCTAAATTTACATGTATTGTAGGTAATAAAATCCTGTAGGAAAATAAATCCCGTTTTATAAATTTTAACGAAACTGATTGCGAGCTATCGCTGACCACTATCTCTGTGCAATAACCAACTATTTACTGAGTGGATTATCAGGTTTAGCTTCGCTAACCGTAATTACGTAGTGAAATATTCAAGGCCGAGCCTTAGAAATTAGAAAATTAGAAAAAGAAAATTAGAAAAATTATATTATTATGCACGAAATTGCCTGCCTGCAACATTTTTTCGCAAAGCAATATCAAAATAGCTAAAAAACGAGAATGCCCATTTTTTTTTTGTACTGGTATATTAAAAAAAAATGAAATATTATTATACTAATGAGAAATGCTTTTATAAATTAAAAATGCGATACTTATTATGTTATGTAATGTAGAAGTGAGGGGGCCACCTAATATTTACTATAAGTAAGCAGGTATTAGTCCCACACACTAACTAGAAAACTAACAACATTCTGGCATCATTTCCTCGAGTCGTGATGGAAATTGTGACTCCAGTGAGCACTACAAGTACTGCCACCGGCGGCGGCATCAACGGTACTCCTAACCTTTCAGCGTTAAATTAGCTGAAGTAAGGGATTAAATTACATGATATACATTGCGATATACATAGTTGTGCAGTGCATATTTCAAGATGTTCTAGAAATATAAAATTGACTAATACTATTAAGGACTTAATAGTACTAAAACTATTAAGGATTTGAATTTGAAACATTCAATGACTATAAAAAGATAAAAGTAATACTGTTATATAAGTTAAGCATATATCTAAATTTACTGTGTCATCTCACCCTGATCACCAACGGATCCACCTCAAGTGACCCTCAAACATAGGTAGAGGCGACCAATAGCCCTTAAAAAACGTTGCTGTCGTTTTAAAAAACGTTGCTGTCGTCGTTGCTTAAAAAACGTTGTTGTTGAGGCGAAAGAGGATCTCGAGAACACTACCTCTTCTCATACCCATTAGCAAAAGCAACATCACAGCGTTAGACCAATTAAAACGATCTTGAGTTTTGAATATATATAATAAATAGTCCAAAATTTTATCACAAAATCAAAAATATCGTAAAATACCGTTCGGAAGTTAGGAAAGAAATCATAAAATACCTTTCAAAAAGTTCGGATGCTTATACCTGCCCTGTTCTATCCTGCTGTTAATTTAGAAATATATATGAAACTACTCGTTTACATTTGTGACATATGTGTTGATTGTCAATGACCATCAAATTGCAGATGACTGGTTACAAACATCCTTGGACCGATATGGCTCATTTTAATTATAGCTCATTTTCATTTCAACAGCATTGATTCTAAGCTTGTAGGTAAGAGATGACCAACAACCTTAATAGGCGCTTATATATTTCAATTTAATTTAATTTAACACAAATTTACTGCACCGCTCTACAACCGTGATCTGTAGGTTAAGATCATATCAGCAAGCATCATTGTCGACCATCTTGACCAAGACTGATCATTTCTGATGACTGTCTTGACCAGTGATGGCATTCGGTTTAGTTTCAATTTTAAATACTAATTAAATTTAACTTATTTGGCTGGTAACTTATATGTTGACCAGAAGAAACACCTGCAGTTAACTAATAACCAAAGGTCTTGACATTCACGTATAGTAAAATTTTGTTTTAACAACTGCTTCATTGATATAATTTTAAATAGATGAAATTTATAAAATATCCAGGTTGATAATTATGATTAATAATTCCATCATTACTGTAATTAATAAAATGTTTCTAATGTTTTTACTGCAGCTGGCATACAATTGTTTAAATAGCTTATTTTGCTTATTAAAAATTATTTTTAATTAAAGATTTTTATAATTTCGAAATTCTTAAAACTTTCCGAAAGAGAATCCCGAAAAGTAAATTATTCTGAGCTGCAATTTGGAGGGTACCATATCTCGATAAAGCTAAAAATTTAGGAAAATGTATACATTAACAACTAGGTCGAACGTAAAAACAGAGTGGTAGATTTCTTTACGAATTTTGTCCGCAAAGATAATATTTAACCTCCTAAAATATCGGATAAAGAGAAAAAATTTGAAAGCACATTCCTTTTGAGGCCACTTGCTAATTTTTTTCAGTTTATTTAATGTTCTTCTGAAGTATTGCATTCGTGTTATCATCCATCATTGTTACAAAAAAAATTCGGTACTTTATTATAATCGTTTTCTCGATTAGTTTTCTGGAATGATGGTATTCTTGAAAATACATCATTCAGAAATCTCGACAAAAATGGTATTAATGGCATAAAGCTTTTCATAAGAAACTCTGCAAGGCTTTGCTTATATTCTAGTTGTTATCTATGCTGTTAAAACGAGAAATAAAGTCCTCTTTCTTTTCTTTAACGACGAGCCTCTAAAAATTGCAACGAAAGAAATGCCAGTTGATGATAAATAACATGATAAATGCTCTGAGGCGCAGCAAGCTGTTTAAATTCCAAAACAGCTTCTAAGAAACTGCAATTTCTTCTTAAGTTTTCATAGAAAAACGGGTAGTTATCTTTAAAAGCATATTTTTAAAGTTTCCTTTTAAGGATATTCATCGTTTAATTTCTAACATTTTTGTTGAAAAGGGTCATTCAAATATTTACTGTTTTTCGATTGCTAAATTACCACGCAATTTCAATTCTCAAGCGATTGTTGACTGTATATAAAACCATAGATTTCATTCTCAATGTTTATTTAATACTACTCAAAAACGTATTAGTGATTTAAATCGATGCGCACTGTTTCGCCTATATAAATTAAGCTGCTGCTTCATTTCTAGCATATATAATTCTGATTTTACTGCAGAGTATTTTTTACAAGATATTTGTTGAACATGGAATGGGGGGATTTGCGGTGTATCTTTCAGATTACAGCTCAGCCCATAAAGACTTATGTTCAATGCCTTAAGTCTTCCAGGGATATATTTTTCATACTACATACTTCAAATTTATGTAGTTCAAACATATAATATTTCTCAATGTAAAGGTACAGAATATTTTAGTGTGAAATATTAGATCAGAATACTGAAACTAAAGCTTTTTAATCCTGATAAATATTTATTCGTTCAATACATTTGAAACGTAAATTGAGAGAAAAGGAAAATCGAAATTATGGCACACAGGGCTGGTATAGTTCCTATTTATAAATGGCTGGATTGTTACAAATAAATGCAAATATTTATAATGTAATAAATATAAATAATTGTAAACCTTATTAGTTAGCTACTGCATACTTTGATATAAACTACAATCCCGTGTGCATCAAAATTTGCTTTTGCATGATAGAAAATCTGACTCTAAAGGCTCGAACCTTCGTAATACCATAAAAATGAAACCTCAGGGGAAATTAAATGAAATTAGCTGTATTATATCAAACAAATTTAATATTAAAAATAAATTGTTAAATAATAAAAATTAAAATAAGAATAAAGATGACTACCAAAAAATGCGCAAATTTTTTGTTTATCTTTAGAATATCTCAATCTGTTACAGGGATAATGTGTTGAGATAATTTGAAATTTGGATTAAAGATGTTCTCCCGAAATGTTTGCATCACATTTGGAATCGATATTTTAGCAGTTTACTCGATTTTGCGGCATGAATGGCAGCAACTCGTTTTCATGGAACACAAGTTGCAATATGATCGAAAGCCAGAAAGACTAAACATACCAGCAGACCAAGGAAGTATGAGGCTTATTTGGGGCGTGCGCTAAATAAAGAAGCGGCATGGAGCAACATGGGAAGTAATATCAAAGCGATCTATCCAGCATCAATGTTTAGGGAGTGCGCTAAATAAAGAAGCGGTATGGAGCAACATGGGAAGTAATATCAAAGCGATCTACCCAGCATCAATGTATCGCGTTTCGACAAAAACTTATAAAATAAAATTTATCGAGAAAATAAACTTGTTCTGTTGTTCTGGATTATGGATTTGTCACTATTTAATGCAACTTTATTGAAACCAAGATTTGATGATGAAGATTAAAAATTTTGTCTCTAATAGTAAAAACTGAAAAAGTGTGGATTAAAGATTTTGCACCACAGCTACCATAGATGTCGATTTCGTGAGTAAATCCATCCTCCTAGCATTTCCAAAATTTATATATGTAGAATCATAAGTGAAATAAGTGATGATCTTGTAAGGTTTATCATAAGTTGCTAACAGTTATTTTTAGTTAAAGCCACTGTCCTATCCCTCCTAATTTCAGCTTACAGTTTCCTGCCAGAATGTGTTTTCAGAATCGCGGTTAAATGCAAGTGAAGGAGGAGAAAGTATTTAACACTGAAGTTCTATTGACTTCCAGCGCGCGTTCACCGTTTGGCTATACACTCTGCAAGCTATTACTACGTTCGGCCGTATTTCAGGCTCTTGATAGCTTCGCCGTTTAGTTAGTGTTAAGGAGCCAACTCCTGTAGAATCTTGATAGCTTTGGCTATATCTTTTTAGTTACGTTTCTTAGTATTCCTGTGTTCCAGCCCAAGTGGAGGCTTTGCTGTAAACTCCGAGAAGAAGTCAACTGTTAAATTCTTATTTTGAGAAATAAAGGGTATTTAACCCTTGCTGAGTTCTGTTCTCTGTCTACTGAACTAAGCGATTATTCGCTGACCAGTTCTCAAAGTTCCACACATTTACATGTAAATTATAGGTTGGAACATTACAATCTTTACCTAGGATTATTATGAACATATCTTTAAAGATGGAGCTCCAATTTAAAATGTATGACAGTAATATCTTAAAGTTATGATTGAAAATATTGCACAGAAAAATGAACAGAAGCAACCTGACTTGTTTAAAGGTCATAAATTTATTTAGATGCACATTAGTCATAACTTTGCCAAATAAAAGCTTATACATACCTTTATTTGGAAAAGTTGTGACTGACCTTATTAAATATGTGTAGGAAACTTCTCCTCACCTGCCAGGAAGTCAGTAGAAGAAACCATAAATCACACATAAAAAAATCAGTAGAGAGACTTCAAATTCTTTTCCAAGCTAAAAGAGACCCCGCGAGAAGAGCGTTTTTCCTCCCTGAAAGGTTAGCCCAGGTGATCCGAAGACTGAATAAAATCCTTTTCCTAAAAGATTATCAAGTTTTTCGAGGCACTGAATAGCAAGAGTTAAGATGCAGGGAAAATATTTACTAGGCACAGTGGGGACTGTCTTGAGAAACGGCTAGAAATGAAATATTATGAGTAGGACAGGAAAATTATATTACTTTTGAATGACCTTCGTATTTGAGGTTTTCGGAGGCATTACCCACTCTAAAGATGAAATACAATGGTAGAAATTCGCAAAAGCAGAAGTATTTGCCATAGTATTTCTTCTTTGACGATCAGCGCACGGTAAACAATTTGAAATCGGTTAAATTGTTAACCAGCCAATACAATTTAAGAAATTTAAGAATTACTGAGTCTAGTATAGTGTCTTTGCGCTATTTCTATTTCAAAATGAAATTTTTACTATTTATTGCAAGGCAGTTGCAGAGGTTATTTACCCATTTTTGGAATGATTCCGGCGCGATATAATTAATGCTGGGAATTTTTAAGGAGTATTTTTACATTTTCGATTTAATAGCCTTTTTTTTGTGGATTATAAGCCTGTATTGTGGTTTCCATGATAGAAGGCCTTTCATAAAATTTCCAGGGGTATTGGTTTCCATTCCTCTTCCAATACGTTCGATAGTTCATCAATCGTGGGGGCTTTGAGCTTAGAAAGAGCTGTTTTGTATATGAAACTTCAGGTGACTTTGAAGGAATAGCTTGAAAAGGTATATATGCAATACCATCAGTTTACATTTTTTTCAGGAATGCAATGGTACTTTTAGAAGCATTTTTGCTTTGTCTTGATGATATTTAGTTTCTTGAAAGTCACTGAGAAAAAAATGGAATTTCTTCTGTAAATATGTGGCATAAAATAGTTTCTCTTGATAATATATTAAGTTGATTTTAAAATTTTTTCCCTGTTCTTATTTTTAATATTCCATTGTGAGAGAAACCTGCTACAGCCATACATCCCTTATTGAAGCTTTCTTTGCACTGACAGAACCAGGTTTGCATACGTTTTTTCTTGTCTTTTTGAATAATAATAAATAGACATTTTCCAGTTGCAGTCATTTAGGTAAACCCATGTTTCACCAAGGGTCATATTTTTTTAATATCTCCTGCTAAACAGTTTTCATATAGGGTTTTATTAATTGCTCTGAATTGAGCCACATGCCTCACAAACGCTGATGAACATTATATTTTTTAACTTTTTTAAATTGTAAATTTTGGTTTATTATTTTATTTATTGTTGCTAAAGATGTACTGAAGGCTTTGAAATTGATTTCTGCATTGGTGCATTTTCTGTTATTGCGAACAATTTAACAACAGAAGCAGTAGTTTTCGGATATTCTTTTGGAGGCTTCTTTGCATGTAGAAGTAATGACTGACGATTTTTCCCTTTCTGATTAACGAGTTTGCTTATTTTGCATTAAGAAATTTTAATAACATGCATTTCACAATGTTTTCGAATCATGGAATAAGAAGATTTCTCTTTGGAAAGCGCGAAAATATATCCTTCAATTCACACCTTGTTTACATGCGACATTTTGAAAGAAGAATAAATTTAAATGTAGCAAACGATATTTCTTATTCCAAATAATAAAATTTTGCCAGAAATTTGTATTCCCAAACATTTTTGTTTTAAAATTCTTTGTCAAAAATCGTTCTAAAAATGTGTGAACTCCCCCTGCTCTTGCATTTAACCGGCCAGACCGAAGCAGCTCGAGAGCAGTAGTACCAGTGTTGCATGCGGGTAAGGAGCCGTAGTTTGACCATAGCTAGTATAAAAATTGGATTTTGCTGAAAAAAAATCCGTTTTTAATATTTCCGTAGATAAAACTGTGTATCAAATACTTAAATTTTCACGTCTTTAGTTAATTTTTTCATTCATTTTTTCTGTTAAAGATGTGTTTCTTTCTGATGCAAAAATGTCCTCTAACGCAGTACGTGTCTTTCAAAAACAACATGCAGAGCCGGTATTAGCAATATAATAATAACTTTCCGTTTATTAGTGATCCATCAAAATTATTCAATTCAGTAATTGGCACCCTAATTAATCAATAATTCAGTCAATAATTTTTTCAATATCTATTGAAAATCAAATTAAATGGTTAGGTAATTATTATCGCAGATCAAAGTTTTTTCCTTTTCTTTTATAATTTACATAAAAGTTGGTATTAAATTAAAAAATATAGCAGAAATTAAATTTGCATACTTTTGACTTAAGTCTGCCACACGAGAAAATGTGTTAAAAGTCTGAAAAAGCTACCTTGTTTAATTCCTTTCTTAAACCGGAAATATAAGTCTACGATCAATTTTTCACTAAGTATTTAACCGTGCAACAGCAGTAAAATTATCTGCATACACATAGCGAGCAGTAAAAATGAACTGAATAGGTATTTGGTACACTAGACTTTGCATACATAAATACGTCATAGAGAGATTTTTAACTTATAATTAACTTCCAGCTCTGTGCCTCTTATTTTGCCTCTCACAATCGAATCAAGAATCCTCATCAGAAAAGAAAAGGTTCAATATAAATAAGCCCTCACGCAAGGTCTGCTAAGTGACGGAAATTTACAGGATATGTTGGTGGGCTTTCTTCATTAAAACGAGCACACGTGTTCCAGCCGGCTTTAATGCAAACTACACGCTTCAATCGTTCCACAACGTGTGACAGATACAAGACAAGCTCATGAAATATTAATAGGGCGCCTTCTTATACGGATTTTGAGATCCGATAAGAGCAACAGTTTCATTTAAGTCTTGACATGATGCGAATGAAAAGTCCAGAGATGAAAAGAAAATGAGTTTAGTACAAGAGGCAGAAACAGAAAATTCGATAATCAACTTTATGCGAATCTGAATATTCATTCTGGTAATAACGAAGACTCAGGAAGTTGAGAAAAATTTTGTTTTCACAAATGGTAAAGCCATTTGTAACATATAAACTACAGTTATTAAAATTTGTCATTTTATTTTTGCTGTTTTATAACAACAAATGATAGTGTAATTTACTCAGTGGTATATTAAGACGATTACTTTGAGTTTATAATTAAAGGTAATTTGGTAACTAACTGCATAACAACTGATATCAGTTAAGAAGAGCAGACAGCAGAATTGAATTTCCATTTCGCATGTAATTAGTAATGATTCCTTTTTAAATTAGTATAGAGCTTTCTTTCACATGAATTTAGTATGGGAGAATGAGAACTGAAACTTTGCCTCGTAAGAGACGAGCAATGGAAAAGATGCCTTGATATTAGCAGTTTGAGTGTCGATTGAGATGCAAATTGGACGTCACTTTGAAAAGAATTCGATAAAACTGCTGTGCCATAAGCACGCAGTGATATCTGTAGTTATGTGCTTATTGTTAAGAATTTTGTGTACCTGTAAATGGATTAGAGTGAAATTATGTATAAATTGTAGTACCTGTTGTTTAACGTAACAGGAAAGGCCTTAGGATGAGAAGCATCGTCGGAAAATATGGTTACAGTGGTAAATCCATTTAACGTTGAGGTAAGTGTCAGCTTTTGGCACCTTTTGGTCCTATCTCAGTATAACTGTAACTAGTTCGATCTCTATGCAACTGCAACTGTATCAAGCCCTATGTAGCCATAACAATGTATGTCTTCAAGCAATTTCAAGAAATCGAAGGTATTAGAAATTTCTCTGCTGACGGAGAAAAAGTATATGAGACAGGAGAAAACATTGGTTTTTAGTTTAGAGTATATATTTTAGAGTACTAATGCGCAAAATATTGAGTGATCACTGTGCGAGCTTAAGATTTTGAGGCTGTTATCATGAGCAAATCTAGGCAATGGCAATGTTCTAGTACAAGTAAATCTAGGCAATGGCAATCAAGTAAATCTAGGTAATTCAAGTAAATCTAGGCAATGGCAATCAAGTAAATCTAGGTAATTCAAGTAAATCTAAGCAAAGGCAATGTTCTTAGTATATTGAAGCAGTAGCTACTGATTGTGCTCTGTCATTTTGAAGAGAGCTGTGCTAATAATTTTGTCCAGAAAGTTCTAGAATGTGAAGCATTTTCGGAAAAATAAATTTCATCAAGTTTTCTTTGTGCATTCAATCCATTACGAAACCGTACGGATATAACAACATGTATTTTCATAGTATAAATTTGAGTTACTTATCTTATATTTAGCACAAATCTTAGATTTAGCATAAATAAATAAGGAGAAAGTATCAACAGAGTTGGATTTATGCGTAAGGAGAAAGAGTAGTTTAATTAAGAAAAATTAATTAAGAAAATTAATTAATTAATTTTCTTTCTCCTTAATTAAGAAAAAGAGAATAATCTAAGGCCAGGACAGCAAAAGACAGGTAATCAGTTTTGAATCATTCTGTTTGAATCTGAATAAATGTGAATTTAGTTAATAATAGAGCTTACTTAAATAAGTATTAGAAGAAATTTTTTTGTAATGGGGGAGGCAAGTTAAAAATTCTATAGCAATGCATATTTTGGTATTTGATGCCCAAACGTTTTTAATCGATATTAGATTGAATTTTAAGTCGCATGCTTAGAAAGATCCGGAAAAATCAAAACAGAAATTACGTGCCTTAACGGGAAATTACGCAAAATCCAGTTTTATATCAGCTCTAATTTTAGTGAAAGGCCTATATTCTTCGATAAAATAGTAAAATATTCTTATTTTAGAAAAACAATTTTCCCCCATTGTCTGGAAAATAATTGACGCAATTTTTTTTTAATATATTTCCTGCATAAAAAAAAAAAAAAAAAAAAAAAAGAAACCAGCGTTATATTCTTTGAAAAACGCACAGATTTTTCTTATTAATTCAACATCCATCTAAATCTGAATTATTATCAAGTTTAAGATTTCTTACTATTTGTCACAGTGGGAGCAAAATAAATTCGTAAATCCAATAAAATTTTGAATAGTATTTAATTGCGATAATAAAAATATTATTCTTACAACATTATTTTTCTGGATTATTACATTTCTTACTAAAATTTTGTTTCCCTTTTTCAAAGTTTGAACAGTTCTTTTTTAAACTTCCCTGTACGAAGTAAAGGAAGTATTGCAATCGCGAAACATTTTGCCTGTCATATTTAAACGAAAATATTCATTTTGATCGCTCTCGAATTCATTTGAACGATGTTTTTGCGGAACATCTGTACTAACGGGCAGAGTAAAGGACTCCTTTTTCCAGAAAGAATTGTAAAATTGATTTAAAATGGATTCAGAGTAGATTTTTCCGTGACGTCTGTACGTACGTATGTATCTCGCAGGACTTAAAAATGAGGAATCTCAAAACGTTGAAATTTTGTGTATGACACTGCTATAATAGTAGTTGTGCAGCTCCTTTTTTGGTTGCAACCGGCGGCACCAAAAGTACATATATACACACTTTGTTACCCGGCTCAATGAGCTCAGATTTTAATTCAAATAGTTGGTAAATTGTGCATTTTTTGCTCTAAAAGGGATGGAAATATGTTACTCTGATGTTCCGGTTAAGTTTTTTATGCCTTCATTTAATTTGCATGCAATAGTTGTAGAATTATCAGCAATTTGAAAGTTGTTTATGTGGTACTAAGCCTAACGAGGCCGCCATTCGTTTCCATTTGAAACTCTTATTAGAACAGTGAATTAAGTCAGTTTGTGCTATTAAGTCATAGTTATTAAATCAGTTACGTCAGTGTCTTTTTGCCGAGTGGGATTAAAAGCAAACTTTCCGTTTTGTACACCGAAAAGTCTCTGTTCCAGCCCGCTATCCGAATTGCTTGTTTTTGTCGAAAAACGCTAATTTTAATCGTAAAAATTGAATTTTTAACATTTTAAACTGTATTCGGTATTTTGGGTTCTTATGTATTTTACAATGTTTAATGAAGTTTGAGTTTTTATCTATTTTTGTCTTGCCTCGAAGCGAGAACTGAATTAATTGAAGGAGAAATATATCTCAAACGATTAGTGGAATATGTAAAAGAGCTAAAGAAAGCTCTTAAGGTAACTGCACGTAAGAATGATGCTGACAACAACCTTTCAAGCAGCGTAATGCTCCTAACTCAGAGCTGTCTGTTGCGAAATATATAACTCAGACATACATATCTTTTACCTTTATCGTATTTCTTGTTTATTCGTGTTTTTAAATCACCAGTGTAATCATGTTTACTCTGACAACGCTTATTGTTTCATTACTTTGTCTAAACAGAGATCTTGTAAATGTTATGAAAATGTTTTGCTGAATTATTATTTTGATATTTACATATATTCTGAAAAATGTTACTGCTGTTACTAAGTGGCACAAATTACTTTTCTATGAAACTGATGCAAATAATTCTATAAATTCTTCCGTATGATGTACTGTTCATTGGTAGCAACACAGAATCTCAATTTATTTGCTTCAACGGCCTTGTATACCCATGTTACACAACAATATGTGCTTAAATAATGTTTCCTGTCCAGCACTCTCGGCCTTTGGCCGTGATTTCCTCCTCCAGACGTCACACAACAATAGCATAATAGCAGACCTGTTGTCCTGATGGGGATGCAGAGAGAGAGAGAGCATGTCCAACACATTGAAGCTGATGCTAGTTTGAATAAAAAAAAAAAGTAAACAAGAAAGATCCAAAATTCTTTAGTTGCTTACTAGGCCACACTAGATTTCGAACTTGAGAGAATATGTTCATGTGTCACATGCGGATTTTTAGAATTTATGCAATAATCTGCCCGTGAGCACAATAAAAGTCATATGCACATTCCTTTTAAGGGAATGAATTAAATAAAAGTACCTTCGAACAAATTCAAATAATAGTATATACTTCAACAAGCCTCAAGAAATCGCATAATTCACTCTCGGAGATATCTGTAATAATATAATAGTATGCAGTAATATAATCGTGTTCTTGTTTAGTTAACAATTTTTTAAAAAGTTTTAATAGTAAGGTGAAAATAAAACATTTAACGAGAAAATTAGATGTATCTAACTTCAGCGAAATACATGAGAACATTTATGTTTTCTGAGAAATACTTTCTAATAATATGAGGTTAAGTACCAAAGATTACCATTATACCACCTTTATGCTAGGGAATTAGCCCTGAGTATAAATAAATATAGAATAATTGAAACAATATAACAAAAAAAAAAAAGGTAATTAAATTAAATTTTAAATTAGGTAGTTTATCAGGTTCAATGTTTCTTCTAACCTTCTTCGGAAACATACAATGACCTGACTAGGAACAGAGAGCTTACTAAAGCTATGTTCACTAATTGTAGTAAGTAGACAGGATACAGACGAAGGGTATACAAGACCCTTTATTTTTCTTTATATACAATGACTTCCGTACTTCGGAATACAATGACCCTCCACTCAGGGTCTAACGTAAAAGGTATAAAAATAAAACTAAACTCTAATTTAACTTTAGAATAAGATTGGCCTTATAATAACAGGAAGCGTATGTAGCACAGAGACTGTGAACACTACAATACGTTTAATTTATCAAGAGGATTAAAACCTCTGGCCTGGAAGGCAAATAGCAACTGCGTAACTTCTAAGGTAAGCGGCCTGCTTCGAACTCACTGCTTCCTCTCTCCTGCTTGGCAAAAAGGCCACACTTAAATACTTGGCGTTCGCCCGACAACTTTGCATAAAATCCTTCACGCTTATAATTCTGGCCGGAAGTAGAAAATAAGAAGTGATAGTAAAGATTTAAAATAAAATAAACGTTAGTAAAACTTAAGATCCTTACTTAAGATCCGCCAGAGTTAATTTGTTTGAAACTGAGGTCTAAAACGACCTTGTTGAAAACTTTTAGCTCTAAAAACTAACGCGAGGCCAACCTTTTACAATCATAACTTAGCTAGAAACTAGAAAATTTAAAAGAAAGAAATTTGTTACAATAGTAGCTCCCGGGATATACAACAATCTTGTTTTTTTTTTTTTTTTTTTCATCTGTACTGCATCTAAACAGGAGCTTTATTCAATTCTGGTTCCTTCCAGAGATCTGGAAGGAAAACTAGTTTAATGAAATGTTACAGAATGACATTGCAATTAACATATAGAATATACTTCTCTTAACATTCTTATTTCATTCATGACTATTTTAATTATCTCTCCCCGTGCTCTCTGACATGTGTTGTAAAAGAACACCAAACACGTATGTGTTTCTGTCTACGTGTGCCACACTTCCTCCTACAATCAAAACACTAACGTGTTAAAATTCAACATACGAGACCTCTTAACACACCCTACTTTCAACTCTAAACCCTGAGGTACTATTCTGAAAGTGGCTAACTCTAAAGTGTAGCGTCAGAGAGCCTAACTACATCATTCAACCTTTAACACATATTCACCATGATTTAATCTTTACAGTCACACGAATAACAAATTTTTAACATTACTTTCACTTTTACCATATCACGGTATTTCTTAACATTCAAAATAACAGTTCACATGTATACAAGAACATATCAACATGCCGTTAATTTTACACATTTGAAAACATACATTAGTAGTACATTGTTAACTTCTATTCTTTTCAAAGCAAGTGCCAATTCTTTCTACATTGAAATAATACTACATTTCAAAAAGTCTTTCAGACTAAAACTTCTTTCTTGCTAGAATGTTTTAAATAAAATTTATACAATAAATTTTTACAATATTTAAGTCTTTACACAACGCTATTATACATCAACTTTAGTTTTACGCGCGAGTAATTGAAAAACATAATAAGAAAATCGGTCACAACTCATTTCTCGCCCTTTTGGCGATAAAGGTAGACCTCGCATGAGGTAAAACTTCTTGAAATCTGCCACTTGCAGTAAGAATGAAAGATTAACTTAAGTTTGTAAAGTAACATAAAATTTTACTTATCTTTGTAATATTCAGACATCCTTTTCTGGGCCCAGTCTTTAAAGGTATAGCTGATAGTAGCTTGGTTGATCCTCCTTCTTGTACGGGCTCGCCCTTCAGTGCTTTCCTCTGGAAGCTTCCGTTTTTCACCAGTACGGCCACCCTTGAACACCTTCCTTTTGTGCTCTGCTTGTGGTCTTGGCCGTTTGAAGGCAGCTGGTCTTGGTGGAACCGGGAAACTTCTGTCGTGATCCTGCTTGGACCTCGTTGTTGGCCGTTCAAATTTTTCTTGTACTTTTTCCTCCGCCGCTGATGGCCCTTCCGCAGTTCGGCGACTTTTGCTGCGGAGAGTTCTGTCGGATGAGTCAATCTTCCGTTTCACAGCCGGGTTATAGTTGCCGTCCTTTCTCCCGGTCCTTTCCACATACGTCGTCCTTCTCCCTTCTTCATTCTGGGGGTGTTCGTGCACTCTGTTTTCTGGACGGTGGAACTGCTTCTTTTTCTTTTTACCTTCAGTTTTTCCGCGGGGCAATTTTCTTTTCAATTGCTTCTGTCTCTCATTGGCTTGCCCTTGTACTTGTCGTTTTCCCACCTCTGGAACTTGTACCTCCGGTGTCTGCCGTACCGGATCCTGCAAAAGATCTGAAAAGATTTTCATTTTATTACGATCGAAGTAGGGTTTAATTTGATCAATATTTGCGGAACAGGTTTCACCATTTCTTGCCTTTAACACTACAACAGCGTGAGTTATTTTTTCTATAACATATGGTCCTTCAAAGCGTGGAAAAAATTTGGCAGTTTTATCTTCTGGTGCTGAAGAAAGTGAATGCTTGATTTTTAAAACTTCATCCCCTACTTTATAAGTTACGCCCCGTCGTTTCAGATCATAGTATAACTTCTGTTTTCTTTGTGCTACTTCCGTATTCTTTTTTGCTTCTTTTATTAGTTTTTCTATATCACCCATTTTAAATTCTGGGGCTCTTTGTTGCACATAAAATAGTTTATCTAACGGTGTTATAACCTTTCTGCCTAGAAATAACTCAGCAGGAGTTTTGCCCGTTGTATCATGTTTTGCGGTCCTAAGGGCGAAAGCAAATTCATTGACATAGTTATCCCAGCTTTTATGAAAATTTTTAACATAACTACGGATAATTTTCACTATATTTCTGTTGACCCGTTCCGCTATATTTGATTGCGGCCGATACGGGACCATTTTTAAATGACGTATGCCCAGTTTTTGGCACATGTCTTCAAATATATTACTTACAAATTGAGGACCATTAACCGATATAACTTTTAGGGGCGCCCCGTATTTTAAAATATATTTATTTAAAATAGAATCAGTAACTAATTTCGCGGAGGCTCGTTTTAAGGGAACAATTTCGGTCCATTTACTAAAATGATCAACCATAACAAGGAGATAGCGACTTTTGTTTAACTGACTTTTTGGGAAAGGGCCCAATAAGTCGATGCCGATTATTTCATTTGGAAATTCGGATTTAATACTATTTAGAAACCCGGCCGGGCGGAAATTAATATAATTAACGGCTTGACATGTTGGGCAGGACTGGACATACGCCCTTGTTAACTTTTGCAGTTCAGGAAAGTAGACTGCCTCGCGTACGCGTTGGATAGTTTTTCGAATACCAGCATGAGAAGCTAAAGGGCTGTCATGGAGCTCTTGCAGGATATTTAATCTAAGACTAGCTGGGATAACAGGTCGAAATTCGTTGTTGGAATTCGTAGTTTTTGTGTAGAATAATAGACCATCTATTAGTTCGTAATGGGCCGCCCTATTTCTTATCGCCACAATATCTTGGTGGCTAAAATTTTCAGGATCCTTCAAATACTCATAAATACTTCCAAACTCAGGATCCTTACCCAGTTCGGTTATTACAGTTTCTCGGGAATTTATTGTACACGCTGTCAGCATTGCAACTTTTACGGTATTACCCTGTTCGTCTAATTTAATTCGTGATAGGGCATCTGCTACGATATTTTCCTTTCCGGGGGTATGCTTGATTACCAGATTATATTCTTGCAGCTTGAGTGCCCATCTTATTAACCTTGGGGATAAATTTTTCCCTGAGTACAATCTAGTTACCGCCGCATGATCAGAATATACTGTTATCGGCGCCTTTCCAAAATAGACTCGGAACTTTTGCACTGCTAACAGAACTGCAAGTGCCTCTCTCTCGGTCGCGGAATAGTTTCTTTGTGTTTGATTTAAAGTTCGGCTAAAAAATGCCACGGGCTGCTGATTTTGCGAAAGTACCGCTCCTACCGCATAATCCGAAGCATCCGCTGAAATTTCTAAATTTTCATCCTTTTCAGGAAATTTCAACACAGGGGCTTGCGTTAATGCTTGTTTTAATTTTTCGAAAGCACTATTGGCTTCAGCCGTCCACGAGAATCTTGCCTTTTTCCTTTTTAATTTTAACAATGGCTCAGCGATAGCCGCAAAATCTTTTATAAAGGACCTATAATATGAACAAAGTCCTAGAAAAGAAGAGAGCTTCTTTGCCGTGTTTGGAGTCGGATACTTTTGTACAGCGATTATTTTTGATTCATCTGTCTCGATCCCTTTTTGCGATATTTTGTAACCTAAATATTTTAATTCAGGGGCTGCAAATTTGCACTTTTCGACATTAACTTTTAGACCGGCCTCATTTAATAAAGAAAACACCTGTCTTAAATCCTGTATATGTTGGTCGAGATTATCACTAGTAAAAATGATATCGTCTAAATAGATAAATGTGGACTTTCCAAGAACAGGTCTTAACACAATGTCCATGCATCGCTGAAATGTTGCTGGGGCGCCTGAAAGGCCAAACGGCATACGCAAAAATGCATAAGTGCCAGACTTGGTTATAAAAGCAGTCTTAGGCACGTCCTCAGGCCTGACCCCTATTTGAAAATAACCATTCGTTAAGTCTAAAGTCGTCATAAATTTGGTTGATTTTATGTTCCTTAAAATTTCTTCTATGATCGGTAACGGATATACCGGATATTTCGTTATGGAATTTAATTTACGGTAATCAATAGCGAATCTCCACCTTTTTGGATGCTCCAAAGGATAATCATTATTTTTCTTACATAAAACCACCGGACTAGCATAACTACTTGAGATAGGCGTTATGATCTTTTTACGTAGCATATCGGTAATATGCCATTCTATAATTTTTTCCTTATTCTTATCATACCGGTATGGTTTTTGACGAACCGGCAATGCATCTCCGGTGTCAATACTATGGTTAGTAACCTGAGTAAATCCTGGAATATCACTAAATAAGGAAGCAAATTCACTTACCACTTGTCGGATTCTATCTTGCTCGTCATTAGGCAGGTGGTCAAGATTTAACCTTGGCGGTTCAACCTTTTCTACACGCACTGGTTTCATCGTCAGCTTAAGGGACGCTGCATTAAAATCCAGTGTAGCTTGTGCGTCTGAAAGAAAGTCTATTCCTAGGATTAAATTTGCTTGCAAATTCTTTACTATAAAAAACATCACCTTTACTTGTTCGTCCTTGATACGGATGTACAAAGGTACTTTACCTACGCACTTACGTTGTTCTCCTTGCGCCGCTAATACTGTTGTATTATCCGCATTATATATGCGGTATTTGCGAAAATACTTTCTAAAAAAGACTTCTGCCACACAGGAACACTGCGCGCCGGTATCCAGGAGTGCGGTGGCCGGGATATTATTTACCAAGACTTCAATCTTCGGAAGAGTTAAATTTTTCACCATTACTGTATTTAACTTGTAGGAAGAGGGGTTTTCGTGGCCTTCAGATTTCCGCACCCTCTCGTCAGCAGAAATCCGTTTTAGTTTAAATTATTTTTCCTTTCGGTGCTTTCCTTCTTTCTCCACTGGCCTTGAGACTTTTTTCCTGGGTTGCTATTGAACTGTCGACGTTCGCCGGCTGTTTTTGAATGCTCGGGTTTCCTTGCCCACTGATTCGCTTTTTCTCCGTAGCCATGTGCTTGAGTTTGCTGTAGTCTTGGCGTACCAAATTGGTTTCGCTGTTGATATTGGCGTCTTCTTTCGACGTCCGCCGTTCTTCTACTTTCAAACTGCATTGCTAGCTCAAATAACTTTTCCAGTGTAGTCGGATTTCGTAATTCAATAAAGTCTTGCACTTGGGGTAGTAACCTCGGCAAAATCACTTGAATTATTTCAGGATCCGGACGGTTTCCATACAAGAGCTTGAAAACGTGAATTTTTCTTAAAATAAAGCTCGAGAGGTTTTCCATTCTTTGTTGATATATACTGAAAAGTTCTGTTTCTAATTTCGCACGATCCCTTACAACAGGGAAGGCTTTTAGTAGGGCAGTCTTGAAATTTTCGTAAGTATAGGTGGGACTTCCTGCTTGACCCAAGAGACTTCTGCCGATACATTTGAACCAGTTAAGCGCTTGGCCCCTCAAAGCGCTGGTAGCTAAGGTAACTTTTTGAAACTCGTGCACGGGGTAGAGCATGAAGTGGTCATCCAATTTTTCCAAAAAACTGGTTACCTGTGAGTTTCCATTAAACGTTGCTTCTGGTTTCATCGAAGCGCGCATGGTGTGGACGATGTACCCAAATCCTTCCAGAGCGGCAGCTGGCATTTCTGGATTCTGAGCCGTTTCTGCAGGCAGCACAGGTTCTTCTTGAAATTCGGCCATGGTTATTCTTCGTCGGGCGCCACTATCAGGTTCAATGTTTCTTCTAACCTTCTTCGGAAACATACAATGACCTGACTAGGAACAGAGAGCTTACTAAAGCTATGTTCACTAATTGTAGTAAGTAGACAGGATACAGACGAAGGGTATACAAGACCCTTTATTTTTCTTTATATACAATGACTTCCGTACTTCGGAATACAATGACCCTCCACTCGGGGTCTAACGTAAAAGGTATAAAAATAAAACTAAACTCTAATTTAACTTTAGAATAAGATTGGCCTTATAATAACAGGAAGCGTATGTAGCACAGAGACTGTGAACACTACAATACGTTTAATTTATCAAGAGGATTAAAACCTCTGGCCTGGAAGGCAAATAGCAACTGCGTAACTTCTAAGGTAAGCGGCCTGCTTCGAACTCACTGCTTCCTCTCTCCTGCTTGGCAAAAAGGCCACACTTAAATACTTGGCGTTCGCCAGACAACTTTGCATAAAATCCTTCACGCTTATAATTCTGGCCGGAAGTAGAAAATAAGAAGTGATAGTAAAGATTTAAAATAAAATAAACGTTAGTAAAACTTAAGATCCTTACAAGTTAATAAAGAAATTTTAATGCATGAAATTTTTGTCTTTATCTCTAGAGTAACAGAGATTTGGGTACTAAATTCAGCAACAGTAACGGATCGAATAGGTGCGGAGCCCGATTACAATTTTTTTTTCGGGGCCCTTTCTATATATTAAATATTTAAATAAAATTCAAATTCAGTATATATATATATATATATTTATTTATAAATATATCAAATGTCATGGATCATCAGACAGGTAAACTTTTACATAAATTAAAAAATAAAAATGTTCAAAATACAAAAACATTTATTGAATATAAATTGAATATAAAACTACAAATGCAAGAAATAATTGACATTTGATACTAGCTATACATCCACTGGTGGCTGGTGCGGTTGCGCAACTAGTTGCGCGTGCATATACCTGCATAGTAGTTTACGTACGTAAAGTAGTTCACGTACGTAGTGCAAAATCTCTCTAATATAGGACTATCCAGATTAAATTCAGTACATTTGACATGAACTTTTACGGGTATTAGTTTTCTATATTATAAAGTATGTATTATATATAATAATAAACACATTAATAAATCTCATCCAGCAATGCGAACTTAAATATATTTTTAGTAATTAGTTGAATAATTCATAATTTATCCATTATCGTCAAAAGCAATTTGCTTCAAATTTCGAAATTTTTTGGGGTTCATTTTGATGGTAACGTGGGGCCCGATTGGGCCCAATCGCTCTAATCGCCCTTTATCCGGCCCTGTTTAGCAATTACATAATTAAACAAACCAGACTTACTGCTTTACAAGAATAATTGCTAATTTTATCTTCTTGGATAAAATTTGACTTCTTTATAAATTCTAGATTTCAGTATAGCTCCCATGAATGTTATACATTCATGGGAGCGGTTAAAGGCGGTTAAGCGGTTAAAGGCTGAGCTGAATTGTGGTCATTTGATACTATCTCTATTAAATGTTTTTGTATACATAAACCGGTGAATACTTCTCATTCAAGAAAACGTGTTTTCTGTTTTGCTGAGACGAATGCCATCCCTCAATAACCGATATTGAGGAATCATGCTGACGACGAGTTTCTGATGTAAATTCTTACTCCAAAAATTATTATTCATCTTTCCAGTAACATTTTCTTTTATAAACACCTTGCCAATTGTTCAGTTAGAAGATATTGTAAAACTAAGTAGACCATTTTTTTAGGGTTGAAAGGGCGTTACTATGTCTAAATACAAATATTCTGTCTTCCACTACTGTTAATTTTATTTAATTATCAAATCATTCAACTGGAAATGACCCTCGTCTCTAAATCGAACTCCCTTTCTCTCCCACTTCATAAATGTTCGAGTTTTATCATATCGACCATTAAAATTTCAAAATCGTATTGCTTACGAACGTCTTTCATTTATAACGTCTGAAAAAGTTGCATCTTGCACGTAACGTGTCTCGCAGCTTTTATCATTCTTTACGATGAACTTCTTAGCATTGCTAACTGGGTGAAGTCTTCCATGAGGTAGTTGGAGATCCTTCAAAATAATTTCCGTATCTTCTCTATTTTTTCTCTGGTGAGTTTGCTTGCTAAAGTCTACAGTTCTTATATTCAAAAGAATTCTTATTGACCCTGATTCTGTGATTAAAATTTTAAAAAAGACAGAGATTATTAAAAGACTATTAAAATTCGTTCATTTTAAAATACGAATAAATTTTTTAATTTACTGCATAAAGACCACTTCAGTAGGTGTTTCTTTTGCCCATATGTACTTAACAAATTCCAGTCAGAGGGGGTATTCATTTCGGCTAACTTTTTAACTAAAATTTTCTCGTTCGTTCGAGGACGCTTCGATGACTGATAATTTTGTATAAAACATTTTTCATGCCAAGTAAGTAAGTCCTATGCTATAATTTCAAAACATAAACTCTTATAATATAATAATCGTATAAATAAATTGATAGCTTTGAAATTATAACAATAAAATATTTTGCACTGGTTAGTTATAGAGCTTTGGAACAATATTCCGGTCAAGAAACAGACAATGTTTTGTAGTTTGAATTGGTTAACAAATTATGACTGGATAGCACCTCTAAGTTAAATCTTATAATTTACTTATGCGAAATTGTCTATGACGTTTAAGAGTTTTATTAATTTGATTTGAATTCGTTTAGAGACTGCTAAGTGAAATGTTTTGTTTGCTGCTGTAACAGAGGAAAAGATTGTCAGTTTTGGACTTGAATGCATGTCCGAATTGTAGTGTACTTTACAGCGGACTACTCATTAATTAATTAATTACGTAACTTTAAACTGTGTTATTTTATTTAATATTGTTTTTCAAATATGTCAGCTATGAATGCTTTATAGCACTTCATGATTATTGTTTTTTTAATTCTTTTGAATATTAAAAATCTAAAACGGGATCATGTTATTTTACTCTTCGGCTGCTGTATTATTTACAAGAAAGAAGTATAGCGAGCAGGATGTAGTATGTTAGACCCAAACGAAAAAAGCTTTATGGATAATATGTAAGTTGTGACTGCAATAAAACAAACTGTATCACTCTAAATTATAAGCTCACTCTTTTCTCGCTCTAGTGAAAAATTGTACTTAACTATCATGCTTTAGAAGATCAGAGCCGAGATACCATTTACTTAGTTTACTCTCATTGTTGTTAAAGTAGTTATGGAAGTGGGTACAGATAACAGTGTAGTTATGGAAGTGGGTACAGACTTTTTCTCATTAAAAATCTGGATGTTAAATTATTTTAAAAAGTTTACCATTCAGTCAGTATTATATGGAAAGACGATGAATAGCGTTTAAAATGTATCTGATCCGTGCCTAATTATTCAAGAAATCATAAAACAATTTTACACTATTAAGTTACAATTTTACACTGCAAGGTTGCACTGGTACAGAGCAGTTAAAGTATTTACTCAGTTCTAGGTTGGGCTAATTTCTGTCTTACTTATCAAGTAATCTCATCAAATAGGTTAGGCTTATTTTATTTGTAAAAAACATAAGAGATTATTGCTAATGTTTCATAGTTTTTTTCACTTAAAATTTGCTATCAGAGCTAAAATCTGCTATATTTGTTTAGTGAAATCATTAATACAGCCATTTTAAACTATTTATACATTAGACATATGGACTTTTCAATGATCAAACATCTAAAAAAATGAGAAGTAAAAAAATATTTTACTCAAAAATGTAAATCAACTTACGATAAATCTCCATAGTACGAAAAAAAAATGTAATCAGAAAATGTCTCGTAATCACTACAATTGGTATGAAAATGTGTCAGTTTCATTAGGCGCAGAAAAGCATGGACTCAGTCCCTTATGTTTTAATACTATTTATTTTGAAAATTATGCAAATTGTTCCAGACTCTAGAAATAAATATATTTCCTTTTTACTTTCTTGGTACGAAGCAAAGCAAGCATCGTAATCGCGAAAAATTCCGGGTTTCATATTTTAAAGAAAGAATCCATTTTGGCCTCTATCAAATCCAATTTAACTATCGTTTTGAGTGACATCTGTAGGTAAGGACAAAATAAAGGGTTCTTTTTCCCCCAATAAATTATGAAACCGATTTAAAATGGATTCAGAAGAGATTTTTTCGTAGTTCAAGTACGTACGTATGTATATATGTATGTATCTCGCATAACTGGCATATATATATGTCAGTTATATATATTAAAGGCATAAAAACATACTCGGCTCAGAGACCTCAGTGTTTTTATTTGTTGGCTAATTGTGCAGTTTTGGCTTTAAAACTGATTGAATTATATCGTTCTTATCTTCCGGTTAAGGTTTTTATGCCTTTAGTTAATCTGCGTGCAATACTTGTCGAACTATCAACAATTTTAAATTTGTTTAAGTGCGGCTAAGCCTAATTTTTGTTTACCATAGCAGCCATATTTGTTTACATTTAAAACTTAGCAGAATAGTGAATTAAGTCTTTCTGCACCTTCAGTGTCTTTTTGCCGAGTGGGAACAAAAGGAAACTTTTAGTTTTTTACACCGAAAAATCTGCCTTCTTGCCCGCTGGCCGAATTGCTTGTTTTTGCGTAGAAACTGTAATTTTAATTGTAAAAATGGTTTTTTAAATTGTTTTAACTGCATTTGGTGTTTTACGTTTTTCTATATCTTTCAACTTTTAATGAAGATATTATGTTTTTACGTGTTTTTGCCTTGCCGCGAAGTGAGAACTGAATAAATGAGAAATATATCTCTAATAAAATTCGAGGAAATAAGTTGAGGAAGAAATGCGTATAATTTAATATTCCGTATGAGAAGTCATATGGTGTACACGTCAGATTTTTTAACTTGCTTTTATAAAACTCCTAATGTACGACACCTCTTTTTCCATACATTTTTATATAATCAAAAACAGTTTTTAAACAACATTTCATTTTTACAGCACGATAATAAAACAACAGAAATCGCCGTTGATATCTTCAGTCAAAATTCCTTAAAGAAAACTATAATTCGAAAACATTACAGTATAACACTTCAAGAAAGATTTAAGATTTAAGACACATTTTTTTCAATATTCAAAAGTAATACCAGTATTTGGTTGCTCCAAGCTCATAAAGCTAAATTTTTATTAGTGAACAAAATTAAATATAATTTTTATTAGTGAACAAAACTAAATATCAATGTAAAAGTAAACTCAATTTTAAAACTACAGAGCTTGTTTCTGTACTTTTTTATAATATAAAATAGTTGAAACAGAAAAAAGTCAAAATATTAAAAAAGTATGTGTTCATTTGAAACAAACTGAAGGAATTTTTATCTATTTTTCAGTGTATCCATTATTAAAAAAAATATATATTTTTGGATACTGAAATTAATGCAAACAAAAAGTAGAGTTAGAAATTTCACTATTTACTTAGGGCTAGAAATCCATTTTCTTAGCGATATTCATTGTATAAAATGACTCCTATTGAAAAGTATTGTTAAGAATGTTCAGATAAAATGAGTACCTTGCGCTGTATTGAGCATCTCAAATTTACAATACTTAAGAGAAATGCAAGGTGTCCTGCTTCGTCGATTGGCAATAAAATCTAATTGTAACAGACAAGATTTTATCTCTATGTAAAAATCCTAACACTTCTACGATGTGTTAACAAAAATGAAAGAACTATCTATTTAAATATCAGGAAGAAACCGAGATACTAATTTAAATATCAGGAAGAAAAAGACTGTGGAGGGTTTCACATGGTTAGTCATTCAGTTTCTAATAGTAGTTATTTTGAAAAAGAAGAAAAACATGTGTGATGTAATACAGAATTTTTAACAACTGAAAGTAATTAATCAAGTTCAATGGATTAAAAAAATACAATTATGGAAGCTGATTTTTAGGATATTTTAGTACCGTTTTTCCAGGAATATTATTGCAAAAGTGTTATAGTTATACTGCGAATATTTTTTATATTTGCGAAAATTCAAATGAGAATTTTTACGGCATGCGTATTGATTGAAGAGCTGCGGAGATCGTCATTTATACGTCTTATTTCATAAATGCGGTATTTTCAGCTTACCCCTTCCCATTCTAAAAACTTTAACTTCCTCGAATAAATTATTTACAATTATTTCTCAAAATAATTTATTCCTGAAGAAAGAAGATTACTTATTTGTCTCTGAAAGTACATCGAGACCTATAATTTGAAACTAAAAAAAAATTTTTTAAGGCAGTAGTATACAGTTTTTATATTTTAAACCTTTTAAGGAAAGAGAAATTTCATAACCGTGTTTTTTTTAAACAATTTCGAACCGTCTCTTTTTTAGTTCACAATCCTGTACCATATTCAAAATGATTAACAGCAATGTAATTTTATAATTTTCTTCGTCATTTACTGCTACCTTAACATTTTTATTTGAAAAACTTATAAATATTTTCAAGTTTTACAAATGCAAGACTACGCAAAAATGCAAAACGATGCCAGCTGCATTTACCACGAATAAAACTGCCAAAATATGCTATATAAAACTTAAAAGCGCAATCATGGAACATGATTTCAAAATTAAACCTGGAACTATACAGATGAAAAAGTCTGAAAGCTTTAAGATTTTATATTACGTCCAAAGGGGCGTCTTTTTAACTTTTTGTGTATTACTTTTGTTTATTAAATATCATATTCTTCGCACTTAAACCGCATAGAATTCAATTCAACAGTAACATCGCAAAATATTTAAAAACAGCATAACTTTAGAATTACCGATAGACAGTCTCGCAACGTTGGAGATAAAAATGTATCTTCCGTACACTGTTGCTATTGCTCGCTTTGAAATCGTTGAGTCTGTTATTCAAAAATTCGTTAAAAATTTACAAAATGTGAAATAGATATTAAAAGAAATTCGAAATTCAAAATTAGGGCTTACAGGTGCCTATATTCGGATTACGTTATTCAAATTTGATGCTTCTAAATACCTTCGTTTTCTCACAGTGCAAGAAACATACCTACATTCAGACACATTCTCTTTAATTTAAATTCTTTTAAAATAATATAGGGTGATAGTATTTGGTGGCAACAATTTGAAAAGTAATTCAGCCTGTTACAGTGTTTCTATGCAGAATCCCGTTTCGAGACTAATAGCCCTTCTGAGTTAATCCTACTTTGGGCTAAAAAAGTTATAATTTTCAACTAAAATGTTTGCTTTTCTTATCAGTCACATTTGTGCGGAGCATTTAAAATATTCAATACTTTAAAATCAAATTTTTGAAAGTTTTTCACATTATTTTTTGAGTAGGTATAAATACACACATCACTAAACTAAGAACCGTTGCGGATTTTGAAACAAAAAATTTCGGGTAATCATAAACCGTAGCTTCGATACGCTCTATGGTTAGCAGACAGTTTTCGCTCGAAGCTACAAATAACCGCAAATCCGAGTAAAACGTTGGGTGGAGAACAAATTCAGAAAAATAAAAGTCATGCATGTATGATATGTACCTAGGAACTATAAAATATTTAAATAATAATTTGCTAATAAACGTTAATACTGTATTACTTTTGCAGAATGCATTTTTGGTGCTGGCGACGGTGAGAAGCTGAGTTATAAAAATTGTGACAATAAGTTGTGCTTGTACTTTTTATACATTCTTGCCCAATAAAATATTTGCATTAATTTAAATGTTTTTTATTGTATCAAAGTGTTAAAAGTTTTTCATCAGTTTCAATAGACATCGAACTTCTACATACATTATGAAAGTGTGTGTCATTTCAAACATGTCGAAAATCGGAAGGAACCTTTTACTAACTTTTAATAACATATCAAATTCAAGAAAACGCGAGAAAAGCATAAGGAGAACACTTTGATGCAATGGTGACAGTACAATATGTTCTAGGAAGTCCTTATACCCCAAGATCATCTCTACAGATTTTGTGCTATGAATTATAATTCACGTGGAGCACATGACATAATTAACTAACAAGATTTCCTAACTGATGCGGATGTGGCCATGTCTTTATTGAACTGGTTTATGGTCTGTCATCGATATGAACTTTCTAGTATGTCCTGACTTCCACAGCGCATCCGTTTGCAGATCTTAAATAACACATTGTGGCTCGTTCAAGAGATGCTAGAAAGACGGTTACAAAGAACTTGGAAGTGTATAAACTTGTCTGACCAATATAAGCAAGCATTTAGATCCTTATGGTCAACTAGCCCTTGTGAAGGTATTGTGTTATACTAAGTCTACGTTATTTTATTTCTCGGAAGCACTGAAGAAGGTATAAAGCAAGAAAATCATCGTACTAACTTAAAAATTAATTTTAGGATTATCCTGATCTTAAATGCAATAATTCCTTTTGGAAAGAGCGGTGCAAATTGGAATTTTACCGGTTTTCAAATTAAGAATGCTGTATGTAAAATTTAACACTGAGAAATGTAATACTTGAAGTATCTTTTTCTTAGCAGGGAAATTACACGCATGTCAAATTGATAAATAAAAATTTTGCTGTTTTCATTTAATGCTCCCTTTGTTATGCAATATTAATCGTCCAAATAAGAGATTTATTCTGATTGAAGCATATGTTATGGTCATATCTATAAATGTACCATTTTTTTAGCCAAAAAGATAGTTAGGGGCACAATGAGATATAAACTATGCGTCTATGCTTAAACAGGCAGCAAAATTCATTTCTATTCATAAGCTTGTACTGAAGGACCTCCAGAAATCTTCAAACGTAGACTTTAGATTATAAAATATCCACATAAATGATGATAGGCTATTAGATACATTTATGAAAAATTCGAGCTATTTTTAAATGCTCTGTATTCTTCATAGAGCTGTCTATATGTCTTAATGCAAAAACATATTGAAGATACTTAAAAGATATTTTCACATTTATATACTGTGCTCATATTACATATTGATGCACACTGGCATACTTGAAGGCACTTTTATTCGCTGATGCTTGAAAAGCACTTTTACGCTGACACTTTTACTTGAATGCACTTTTCTACACTGATATTTTAACATATAATTTCTTTGAACACAATGAAAAGATATTTGCTTGATTCCAAACGAATGAATATTTACATGCGTATATATATTGTACATTGATGAATAATTATATTCTTAAACGCAGTTTACAAGATGATATTTGTAAGCAGTCACTCTCCCTATGCATCGATTATGCAGACAGACAGAGATCACCTGCGCACTCTGCCAGCTTGTTGATGATCTTAGCAAATTTCATTACCAGATGAAAATGTTTAATTAAAGATTTAAGGTTGTACGGTATTTACAGATGGGATAGAGGGGTAAAATTGTCTGCTAAGAGAGCAACTGATAAAGCAGTGATCAGGTTATTTTCTGCTAAGAGAACAACTAATAAAGCAATGATCAGGTTATCCGACTTCACTACAGGTATAGAGATTCGTGCTGCTCACATCATGTTTGTTGAAGTAATGAAGGACAGGATCGTGTCTTGTCATTAATACTCTTAGCTACGATAGAATGATGCAGATGCTAGCATCTGCTAATGAGACATAACAGAGTGAGTAGTGGTCTTATTCGCACCCAATCCATTTGGGCGCTATTTAGTGTGCTTTGCGTTTGAGTACCTTCTGGAGGTATGAGCATGAATAAAGTTCTGGTTGAGAAAAGTGGATAGTTCTAGAAGTGGCTCTTTTGGCAAATCTGCCAGTAGTCTCGTTCTTTCTCAGTTGAAAATGTGCTTTTACAAAGGAGAGCATCATGTTATGATGTTGTTTGCGTAGGTTCCTCTGGATTTCTGTAACTGTGGAAGGAAGCATCGTGATGATTCAGAACGGAGAGAAGAATTGGCTGTCTGTGTAAAGAGCAATGTCCTATAGACTTAACTTATGTCCTATAGACTATAGAGACTTACTTATGTCTTATAGGCTTGAAAGTCCTTGAAACATAATAATAATAATAATTATAGTCATCCTCTAAAAATTGTATTGGTATATTTGCTTGAAGTGTAATGGAGCTATCAACAAGATATTCCGGCTCTGAGCAGTTTCGCAAAAGCCAGTCTGAACAATACTGAACAACTGAAAACGGAGGCAAAATCTTTTGTTTCCAATGGATCCATGCTTGCCTCAATATTTATAGAAGTAAGCGGACTGAAATGCTTAAAAGCGTGAAGCAAGGATTGAACATAAAGAACTCTTACCATTCTACAAAATATTATAACCGTAAACGTTTGAAATTTATATGAAATGGGAAACTTTCTACTTGTATCTTTTCGAAGAACCGTAAAAGCATTTTAGATTTAAAAATAGTTGATAAACCTCGTTTAAGAACAGTTACAGAATTCAAACTTTTTATTAGACATGAATGTCTAGCGACTTTGATTGGTCCATTTCGATTGGTTTGATTGCAGTGGCGTCATTTTGTGGGAAGGTACAAGAGAACTAGAACTAGAAATTTTTTGGATGACAGATTATGTATTTCTGGGGTAAAAATATTTATTATACTAGTAGCATAGATTTGCATCATGAAATGATCGGCATTGCATGGAGTAGTTCAGAAGTTGAACTTGAAGACTTGAAGTAGTTTCAGGAAACTTTCTCTTTTTGAAGTTAATATCAGTATGAAATAAAATGAAATTCTTAATGTTATTTAAGAACCTAATGGGCCCTTCTGTAATGATATTTTCTGACCCATGCAGTAGCAAATTAGTTTTATGTGTTCTTAAGATTCTATAGAACCATATATTAAATCGGAAATAAAAAAATTGTCAAAGAAAAAAGTAAGAATAATAAAAATAAATGAACACATAAATGAACGATCAATCTTAGAGAAAAAAGAAAATATATTGTTATATACATAAAAATTAAAATTAAAAAAATCAGCTTTTAAAATGAAGTTTTAAGTTCTACTATATATTAACTTATAAAATGGGCAAAGAAGTATTCTCAAATATTGTCAGGAAATAATTTTAAACGCCAAATAACTCTTCAACTTTATAGGTAGTTAATGCATGCATTCTTTTGAAAAGAACCGAATTAATAAGTACTATTAGTCGTAAATAGTGTTGCGTGCGTTCGGGTCGTAATAGATTGAATGCACACAGAACCGATGACAGTTTGGTAAAAGATAATTTACCAAAAGAAACACTTCAGATTTCTGGAAATTTCCACAGAAATACTCGTGCAGGTGTTCACAGTATCACAGATTACAATCAGTAGTTACACTTCAATTTACTAAGAACGTTAAACACAACGCAGTGCACAGCTGAAGAGCGAAGTTATAGTGGTGAGTTCTCTCAATACTCGGAACTCATGTTGAGCTAAATAACTGCAACTCCAAACTGATACTCTCTCCAGTATTATTTTGTTTTCCCACGGCTGCCGATGATAGCTGGATAAACTTGTTTTACCAAAAGAAACACTTCCCAGTTCCGGAATTTTCAACCAAAATATTCGTATAGCTCTTCACAGAATACAATCAGTAATTAAATTTCCAACTACTAAGGATGTTACACACAAATTCAATGCAAGGCGCATCTGAAGAGCGAAGCTAACGCAGAGATATCTATACTCCGAACTAACAACTGAGAAATTGATACTCTCTGCTACCTTATATGGTTTTCCGCCTGCCGCCGAGAAATTTCTAGTACTTCTCGAAATTATTGGAAGGCATATGAGAGGCGGTTTTGGTAGCAGTTGCATAAAGGATCAGTAGCAATTATTCGATTACTGTACCCATTACAGTTATACAGGTACCGGACCAAAATGCCGCCAATTGGTTGCCAAGTTTGGGGACTTTTGACGATTTCATGTCAAATTGGGAACAAAAATTAGTCGCCAAAACCGTTGCCAGCTTGGCGATAGATCTCTAATTTGGCGAGATAGCCATTTACTCAATGTTAAATAGACCTGACCCTGTGTTCTTATGTTTCCGGCAGAGCTTCGTTTCTCTCAAGCTTTTCATGCTATAGAATACAAAAAAATCCCAGAATTTTACGTATAATTTCACAAAAATTACAAATTACAATTTATTTACAGAATCAAATTAATCATCTCTCTTATTTTAACCAGTTGCTAAATCTAGTGTCAAACCATTGTATCAGGAAAGAAAAATTTTCCTCTCTCCTGACGTGAGTGGAATAATTTGGGTGCCAGTTAACGCATTTATGCACACTCGAATAATTTGAGCATGTCAACATAGGAAAGGGACGAAAGTATTATTGAAGCAAGAAGAAACTTTGGGCATTTATGAGGAAATTGTCTACTTGTAGTTGTCATGTGAAAAGAGGAAATGAGGCAAATTTCCCAATCTTCGAGGATATCATAAGCTGAAGTGTGCTTCAAGAAGTCAAAAATATCTGAAAGACTCAAATGCAAATTTAAAAAATTTCTTCTCCGCTATTAACAAACTTAGCACAGTAATAAGTCGGGGCAAAGAATCCACTTTTTCTTTTTTTCTTGGGTATATCCGATATTAATAAATAGTTAATAAATTAGCAAAAATATATTGCTTAGGACTATTTCACAACAGCAGGATCTCTTGAAAAATATGGCCTGGATACTGAACACTTTCGGTGAAATCAAATCGCATTTTATTCTAACCTCTAATTTGTTTCAGACCATGAATATTTTGGTTCTTTCGGTCTTAGACACACACACACACACACACACAAAAAAAAAAAAAAAAAAAAAAAAAAAATACGCAGCGAGAAGATATAAAGTAAATTGGACACAAATTGATATGCGTACAGGTTTCGACGGAAAATGCAAAATTTTACATTTTGGCTGCCAATGAATGAACGGTTGTCGCTACAGTGCATCTGATCTGCGCAACTGGCAGGATCTTTAAGAGGAGAAATTACGATTCCAGGTCATAAATTCTTCACGAATTTCATTCCGTGTACTCTGGTAGACAGTAGCTATGCCTCGCGTATAGGTGCGCGATCGATATGCGCAGATGTCAGAATTTGAGAGATGTAGTGTAGTTGGGTAAAAGAAGCGGGTTTGTTTTATCAACAAATAGCTCGACATTTGAGCAGGAGCGATACCGCTATTAGACGATGTTGGCAGGAATGTGTGAACCATGGCCGCACACAGCGTCAAGAAGGAAGCGGTTGGTCTAGAGAAACGACAGAACATGAAGACCGAGCAATCGGAGTATTTTACACTAGTGTTTAATAGAAATTATAAATATGATTTGGAAAAAATGATGATGAGCCGTGTTTTAGAACGATTTTCAATAATTTACTGATAGGCACTTTAAAAGTGAAACTTTTTAACAACTCTTTCATTAAATTATATTGAAGAGAAAAAAGGAGTGAGAATTTTCTCGTGTGAAGTGAAAACTTCGTACTTCACTGGCTCTGAATGTCCTCTGAACGTTATGACTCATCTGTTGAGTGTCTTGGTGATAGTGAAGTGGGAAGGTGTTAAGTGTGAAAGTGGTGAGAACACTTCCTAATGAGGTGGAATGTGTAATAGACTGACAGCTCAGAAAATGAACCAAGAAGATAATCGAAATTTAGTGGAAGAGCTAGTTTAATGTTTTTAGAGTTATTAGCTTACTGTTAATTGTTGCTCTTTTCCCAGAAAAATCCATTTAATTAATAGATAACTTGTGTTTGTGGCTATGGGTGAAACATTTCGAGGGAAATTTAAAAAAAAAAAAAAAAAAAAAAAATGTAATTCCGGAATTCTTTTTGATTGCCAATACCTCTCTCCTCACTATGCAGATTAGTTCTTATTGTAATTATCGCAAATCAGGAAACTTTTCGACACTGCGGGACTATATTATCGTCCTCGCAAATATGTTCTAGTAACTTATAGAAACTAATTAATTCAATTTCTAAAAGCTATAGTAAGTATATTTCTAGAAGCTATAGAAGTCATTTCCAAGCTAACATCCATCGAACGTTTTTGAATACCTATAGTCCAAGTAAAAATTTCATTATTCACTCGAAAGCATAAAACTTTTAGAATCATGTTAACTTCTTTCTTAAGTGGTAAGAGGTGTAGACATAAAACTGACATTTAAACAAGATCGTAGGAAAGAACAGGAAGGTAACATAGGTAGCCGTGTAAGGTATTGATTTTTGGAGGATCGCTGGTTAAGCAGCTCTTCAAAACGATGTTTTTCTGGTGGAACAACAAGGATAATTGCTAAAATGCTAAATTATATTCTTAAGTGTGAAGATGTAGAAACGATTTGATGAACGCCATAAAAAATCTTAAGAATCAATTCGATTTAAAGAAATATGAGAAAGTTCTTGATTCATCCAGGGGACAATAAACTTAAGCACTACCGCTGAGATTAGGTATTTAAGGAAAAGAACCAGTTTCCTGTTCGATGATGAAGAAAATCTTGCACCCGTGTTAAAAACCGTTAGAATTCGATCCAAGAAATGAAAATTCGGTTAAGAAAATTTGTCGAATTTTCAGACGCATAAAATCAGATTTTAAAAAAATTTATTTCTTCATTAAAACAAAGATTTGACTAATTAAGTATGTGAGCTTGCATTTGCTGTTTCTCCAGAAATTTGGTTGGAACTGAAGAAAACTGGGTAAAAGTTTACAATTGGTTATCCCTTGTTTTTTGCCGATTCATTTTTGACGCCAAGATCGGCGCCAGGAAGGCACAATTTCAAGATGGCCGATACACAAAACCAAAATAAGAAGTCAAAGAATTGCACACACTCTGTGTCCATGTACACATCGATCTGTTTTTAAAAAAATCCTAGAATTGCACAAACTAGGCATTTCGCACTGCCTTAAATTTGTCCATGTACACATCAATTTATTTTCATTTAAATAAAATCAGGAAGCTAAAACAAAGTTAAAACTATCATGGTAACCAGAAGTGAGGTTTCTTCGCCAAAATTTAAGAAAAATTGTCGCTAATCGAAGGGGCACCCAATTCTACACTAGAGCCGAAAACTGCAAGCATTTGTAACTTGCTTTGATGCAGGCAACAAAAGAACGTACAGTAGACGGTCATCACTCTAATATTGAAAAGTTGAATATGGAATTACGTAGCTTACAAAATCTCATTGCCTGAGTGGCAAAAAAACAAAAACAAGTTGCTTCCAACCATTCATGCGAAAACTTTTTTCAAGGTATTTGTCCTAAAAATTGATTCTTCATACGAATGTTTTTGACAATTTTGGTATCAGTAACCGTAGCAGAGAGAGGATTTTTTAAATAGTCATATTTACATCCAGACTGGAAGTCTGGACCACCAGATTCCAGTTAAACTCTTACGTACAGATTTCCAGCTAAATCCCTTCCATCTTCACCTGTAGAACGATACTGATTTAGAATTAAAGTACGACAGTATCATCCACAATTACACATAGATACATAACAGATTGCATTTATAATAGATTGTACATATAAAAAACTTTGTATTTTTAGCCCAAAGGGCGTTAGACCAGAAGGGCTATTAATTTCGTTTTGGCATTTTGCGTCGAAAACTTTAAATGTCCTTTTCACTTTTGAAATTGTTGCCACCAAATATTCTCTCTCTGTGTTATATTTAAAGAAATTAAATAATGAAGACTCTGCATAAATGTATGTATGTTTCTCGCATTGTGATAAAACAACGGTACCTAGAACCATCCAATTCTGAATAACGTAATCCTCCACCGAATATGGGCATCTGGAAACCCTAATTTGGAATTTGGAATTTGTTTTAGTATCGATTTCATATTTTGTAACACTTTAACGAATTTTTGATTATTTAACTCAACGATTTCAAAGCGAGCGATGGCAACACTGTACGAAAAAGAAAAAGAAACCTTTTTATCTCCAGTGCGCGAGACCGTGTATTGGAAATTCTAAAGATATGCCCATTTTATAATTATTTTGTTATATTGCTGTTGAATTGAATTTTATGGCTTTGAGTGGGAAGAACATTTATTTAATAAATATAAATAACCTTTATAACTTTCATTTATTAAATAATTAATATATTATTTAATAAATTAAGGTAGCACACAAACCGTTAAAAAACTGCAAAATGCCCATTTGGGAGTAATGTAAAATCTGAAGGTTTTCGCATTGCTTTTTAATTAATATTTTTAATTTTTTAAGGTATACTATGATTTGAAATATTAATATCCTTAATTTATAAGGACCATCAAATGTACTGATCATTTTGGGAGCCAAGAATACTAAAGTCGAGCATTATTTATTAATCTGCATCAGGGTAACCATAATTTCACAGCTTCGATAGAGTTTATCATTTACAATTAGATGTTATGAGCTCTGAAGACGAATGCTGTACAATTGATAAAGCAGCTGCTTTCTTGAATTCATTGATAAATCCAAGGGAATAGTCTTTAAGCCTCCTTTTGAAGATTTTTACGCTATCAACAAAGAAACCGGTTCGGATGATGTAACTGTGATGCGTATGGTTGTAAATCAATTGTATTTCCTTCAGTTCTTTGCTCTTGTAATTCCTTGCAATGTCGTCAAAGCACACGAAAGAGTCTAAGCACTTACTTCAGATTTACTGTAGCTTGTTCAATAATGAGCAGTTAGTATTCCGGCGAAGTTTCAACTGTCCTTACAGAGCATCTATTTTCAGTCATTTTACCTCCGTTATTGAAATGACTGAAAAACAAGTCACCTCAAAGGAATCCCCTGCTGCGGAGTAAACATCTCTAGGGCAATCAGAAATACAAACGGCATAAATAATAATTCAAATTCTGGATTCCGGCAGCGGTAGAATGGTATTTCCTGGAATTTAGAATTTTGAAAGAATTTTTTTTTTTCATTTATTTATGTTGGACTACTAAAGGGTAAATAAATAGTATTTTCATTCGCGTGTTTTTCTTCACTGCATGCTTTTCTTTGACCAAACTTTCCAGGAGGGTGTTTCCAAAGTTCTAGGAATTCGGGTACAATTTTTTTATTTCGTCGATTTTCATCAGCATTACAGTGCATTTTTTTATTATAATCCCCATTTAATTTATCCCAACGAAAAACTAATTTTTTGAGCCGTCCTCAAGGAACTTTTTCAATGTCTCTTCAATCGACTTATTTATAGTATGGTTAAGTTCTCAAATTGAACACTTTGTAAAGATTTTTTTTTTTTTCAAATAAGTTAAAACATGCATTAACAGAAATGTAGGAACAGAATACTCCTCGCAGGCGTTGAACAATTTCTGAGGTTTTCACATCCATTTTCCATAAAAAGAAAATGATTGCTCTTCGAATCTTCCATGGCTGCAAAAACATTGCTAAAAAAGCGCCTGTAACAGTCAAACAAATGAATCGGACCAAACAATGTTGCACGAGATATGGAAAGACTTGTTTCTGGCCCATAGCGCTATCTGTAAGTTTTAGGAACTGAGCTCGCTCTATTCCTAGAGCTTTAGAAACACCCTATGTATTTACTGGTATAATTTTCACCATTCTGCTTAAAATGCATGCACTCATCTAATTTAAAGCTAAAATATTTTGGAAAGATGGTACTGTAATCTTTACGAAGACTGCTCAGCGCTTATGTCAAGTGATTCCAAGATTCCTGAAAAATATTAAAAAAAATGAAGTAAAATAAAGTAAAAAAAAATCTGAAATAGTTCGGATTTTACATCAGGCCTAAAGGGGCGTTCTTTAAAGTTTTGCGTATTACCGATATTTATCAAATATCATACTCTTCGCACTTAAACCACATAAAATTCAATTCAACAATAATATCATAAAATATTTAAAGACAGCATATCTTTAGAATTTTCGCTAGACAGTCTCGCGCGCTGGAGACAAAAATATTTCTTTCCGTACAGTGTTGCCATTGCTCGCTTCGAAATCGTTGAGTTGTTAATCAAAAATTCGTTATATTTTTACAAAATATGAAATAGGTAATAAAACAAATTCAAAATTCAGGCTTCCAGGTGCCCATGTTCAGGTAGAGGATTAAGAATAATTTTACCATTTTTAGCCATTAAGCTACAACGGTCATTAAAAAAAGTACTTGAAAAACTAAAAGTAATAAAAGAATTGCCAACTCTCACATCGACAAGAAAATTGCCAAACATGGTTATTGTAGCTGCAAACAAACAAGCCTTTTTTTTTTTCGGGCGGGGCGAAAGTTTTCTTAGCGATTTCGTTTTAATAAAATAACTGTTATAAAAACATGCTTAGTAAAGGTGCTATAATTTTTATATGAATTTTGTTACTGTACTTTGATGATAGAATAATCAGTAACAATATTCGTTTGCTTAATTTTTTTTAATATAAATCATTACACAACTTATTGTATTGAACATAACGATGCACTTTTATGCTTCAACTGTTGCAGAACTATGATTCATTAAGCAACCTGATGAACTGTGATTTAATTTATGTTGCACATAAAGGCCCAATTTTTTCTCAAATTAAGAAATATGTAAGGTAATACAATTCTGATATCTATATCAAAACTATGTGCGTGTAAGATATGAATATATATAGGAAGTGCATATATATATATATATATGTATACACATATATGTGCGCGTAAGATATGAATATATATAGGATGTTACGGTGAAACACCGAAATCTGGAGAATGTCGACTTTCACCGGTGAATGTCAACATTCACATAGTCTTTTGGTTGTATGTCCGAAATATTTTCCAAATACTCTTATTTCTGACTTACACCGGTCAATGTCGAAATTCACCATGTACTAATGGTGAATGTTGAACATGTAACAATATTAGATTTTCTTCTCCGTAATTCAGTCGCGAATAAACGTACTTGAGACTTGAAATAAGAACTTAAGAACATGAGAACCTAAAACACACAATACATTCAAAATGAGAAAGAAAAATAATATTTATATACGAGTATTAAGTAAGTTAAAAAATTAAGTAAGTTAAAAACTAAATTATACAATACGTTCTAAATAAAATTAAGTAAATAATATAATTAAGTTAAAAACTTACTTATAATAAAATATAATTAAGTAAGTTAAAAACTTACTGTATAATTAAGTAAGTTTTTAACTTATTTAATTATACAGTACGTTCTAAATGAGAAAATAAAATAACAGTAATAAAAACTTACTAAATTATGTGATTCTAATCTTATTTATTGCAACAACTTAAACTATTATAGCACTTTATGACCTCTCTTTTCGACTTTCAGCAGAGCATATCTGTGATTGTCGACATAAACCGGTGAGGGTCCGAATATACAAAAATGTAGTTCAATATTCGATCTTTCACCGACGTATTTGGTGAATGTTGATATTCTCCGGTGAAAGTCGACATTCTCCAATTTCTGTCTTTCACGGTAACATATATATATATCAAAACTATGTGCGTGTAAGATATGAATATATATAGGATGTGTATATATATATGTATGTATATATATATATATATACCAACCAATAATTCCTAAATAGAAAACTTTTCATGTACCATCTCTAAGGAACAGAAATTCAATCAAAACAAAGAATATTAAAAAAAAAATTAGATTAAGAATAGATAATATTATTAATAGAATTAGATTATTAATAGAATTAGATATTAATAGATTAAGAATAGAATTAGATAATAATAGAAAAATTAAATTTTAAACCTCTATTGCTTTAAAAAGATAAAAATCTATAAAGAAAAATCCTTAATTGCAAAAATATTTAAGTATTGAAAAAATAGCTATTGTCATTGATTGCAGATTAATTCACTTATCAAGGGGAATAAACCAATTTACCATCAATTAACAACAACTAAATTAAGTGAGAGTGTTTCGTCTTTCTTCCAAGTAAGCATCAAAAATATGTAAAGCAAATTTAATTTCTAACATTAATTTGCAACAGATCCTTAACTTTCCATTTTAATTTGGCTATTTCTCCATTCTGTCCTAAAAATAGTAACTGCTCATAATGAATTCCTGAACTGCTTCAATTCCTCAGAGATCCATATTATGCAATTACATAACGCTGTTATTCACATATCTTCTTTAGGTACCCGGAGTTCTCCATATGAAAGTCCGACATGAATCAGACTGAAAACTAAGCTTGGACTCGCCGGAAACATCACACAAGCCCACTTTGACGATGTCCACAATGTTCTTTATTTCAGGATAACTGGTGGCGACAGTGAGATGCCTTGAGCGGAGCACATCTGACAGGCCTGCGAGCGTATAGACCAGTGTGTCTCAGACGTCCATACACGGTTTGCCTTGAAACTGTCGTACCTGTGGCTAAAGATATCTGACGGGATAGATTTGATGCTGTACTCCGTCTGCTTCTTTTAGCAGTTACTGCCAAATAACGGTCATCATTCGGCGTTGAAACTCAGGGACAATCTGTACTGTAACGTCTACTGACATTTCGATCATTTTAGAATCATTGCCAAAGCCTACAGATGACACTTTGGGCTGTTCCAAGTTTCTCGGATACTTCCATCTGAGTACTCCCACATTCCTAGCGGCCGATAATTCTACCAAGTAAAAAAATCATCCATATGATCCATATGTCATAACTATTCGGTTGTGGTACTGAGCGACTTACAGAACACTTGTGAACTATTTTACCTCTTTACTACCATTCCTTATATACAGTTCTCCTACACTCTTGTTATTGTGACGTTATATCAGTTTCATCTGATAGTTTCCTGTAATTTGCATATTATTCTCGAAGATGTGTGCGATAATTCAACACGTGAAATTTTTATTTAAAGTTCGATTACCATGTGATTCTGAATTATCCTTAATTTATGGACATGAGTGTGAAATTTTTGGTCTTTGTCAAAAATTAGTTCTAAATTTTTTACTGTATGTCTTTGCTTATAGTTTTCTTTACTTTACATATATTTGTCTAGATGCAAAGCCGTTTTTAAAAAGTGTAATTTTGCTATTTTTTTAAATTATTTATTTCATTTTAGGCTGATTTTTTTCATTTTATCTACCGTATTTGCCAGTGTATAAGACGCACTTTTTTCTTTGAAAATAGGTCTGAAAAACGGGGTGCGTCTTATACGTCGGTACTGCGTCTTATACGTCGATACTCAGTTTGTTTGGAGTTAGCATTTCGCAAGTTTGTGGATGGTCAAAGCTTCATAGGATGCTGTGAAAACAGAGACAGTGGTTAAATCATTTAAGAAGTGTGGCATTAGTAATGCACTGGATGGCACAGAGGACAATTTGTTGTATGAGGAATCAGATGGTGAATTAGAAGAGGTTTCAAGTGACTCTTCATTTAGCTCTGGTGATGAGTGTCTAGGTTTCGACGAAGAAGATTAAAAGGTGTTTTTTCCCAGATAGATTGCGTATTTGCAGAAAGTATTACTTCGTATTTACATTACTTTATATTTAAAATACTGTAAATTCATTTTTAATGATCAGTAATAAAGTTTTATCCTTCAAAAAATGTACATAAAAAAGGGGTGCGTCTTATACGCCGGCCTATAAGATACATTTACCGTTTATCTATCTATACATTACCGTTTTTGCCGGTGTAAAATACGGTAATTTTAGTATTTCGGCGAAGTTTCAACAGACCTTCAAATTTTATTTTTTTAAAGCCTAGATTTTAAAATTTAAATAACATGCTTCATAAATTTTGTTTGACATTCCTTTCCTTAACGTCAATATTATTTGTTTATTATGACATTTTTTCCTTTTACTTTTTCTTTCCGCGTCTAGGTGCTGTGTTTTGTTTTTTAAACTTTAGAAACTGCATAAGACGTAGAAACTGAAAAATTAAAAAATATTTTTAATTATTCTCAGTTGAAATTTTTCGTCCTGAGTTCTTTTAGGGTGTCCTGTTCTGGATGAAATAAGAAATTATGATGAGACCATGGGCATTCCCCCACCCCACCCCGAAAGAAAAGGGGGGAAATATTATGGCATGAACATATAGAAACTCACGTGCCACGCGCTTAGTGCCGGAATGTGATAAGTATTATCGCAATGTCATATCTTGTATATCGAGTTCCGTAGCAGATCGGCGCAATCAAAAACCTCAGAAACCACCAACCTGGAGCATCGTCAAAATACTTCCAACAATTTCTTCCCGAAGCGCTTCCTACCCCGCACAACAAAGCGAGGTGACCTGACGTCACCCCCTCTATCCACACACCTCCCCTCTTTACCTGCTACCCTCCACCGCCTTTCGAAGAAAAAACCAGTTACCTGGCTTCTCCCAAGAACGGAAAGTGAAGTCTTTGCTGCCAGCGTCCAAACGAAAAGTGAGCCGCAAAGAGAAAGGTTGCCCGCAAGGTGGAGAAACAGGAAAGCATGAGGTTGTTGGTTGTAAAGTGAAATTTCCCGCCTTGTACAATATTTCTCGGCCACCTGTTGGATTCTAAGACCGATTGGAGGACGGATTTTTGCCATATAAGGATTTCTTTGCTCACAGAGAGGTAAGTTCGAGTTGAAATTCAATTTCCGTAATTCGAGGCAGATCAGAAAGCGTAAAGCAATCAAAAAAATTTTATTACCATAGTTTTTTGATTTTGGGAAAAAAGGAATGATTTTTCATCTTGAACTTCCATGCTGTCTTACAAATGGTTACCGTAACATTGATATTAAAGTTGTTTGTAAACATTATTAATGGTTATGTGTTAATAGATGTGTTCAAGAAAAGTGATTAAAAGTTTACATTTCAGATTTATATTAGGTTGTAACCTCTGCATGATTCTTTAATTTCCACCATAGCAATTTCATCGTGAACCCAAACTGGAAAAATAAAACTGTGTAGCTCATACAAAAATGCATTTATTTCAAACGGGAACATTTGTTAATCTCTTGAAAACTTCTTTTCGTAAGTGATTTTACAAGATGATAGTGCAACAAATTTTTTAACTATTACTATTCTACGAAAACAAATGTTATGATCATATGATAATTGATTTTTATCTTATAAAAGTAAATGATATAGATCTCTCACCACAAATAATAATAATAATACAAGTTCCCACATGATTAGGAGATTTTATACATTAACGGTGAAATTCTTTTTCACAGTTTTCTAATTAAACGCTGTATATTACTCTGATTTAAACTGTGATCTACGTCACTGGAGGGCTTTGTAATACTGTGATTCATTACTGATGAGATTATCATAAAAATGCTGCTAGACATTCCATGCAATATACCCCGAAAACATCCCATTTGTGATATACCAATTAAACCGTTAAGAGTGTAGAGAATGTCTGTATTCAATAAGTCTTCTTCATAATATATCGTATTTTAGATTGGTAATGTTATCGGCATAGCCTGCTGAAGATCAGTAAAATTCATATAGATAACAGATGCAAAATTACAATCATGATTAATAGACTGGAAAAATGCCCATGCTCTTGAATTGGAAACTAGAATTTTAATCGTGTTAATGAATTTGTTTTCTTAATTATTCTTTTAAGCAAAATTTAGTGATTATTTATTATCCAACATCTTTCTTTCTGAGATCGATCGAAAAATGTGCAGCTGAGAGAAATAGTAATTATTGAGTAATTTAAGACTTTCATTTTCAATGCAACTCTCTCATTGTTTTTGGAATTGTTTTCCTTTATAATTCAGAAACTATTTTTATTTTGTTTTCTTCTCATTTTCACAAACAAAAATAAGAAATGCTACATTTCAAATTCGTTAAAGATTTCAATAGCATTCGAAATTAGTAACATGATTATCTTGGACATAACAGCATTATGAAAAGAATGTATGAGCCAATGGATTCTATATTAAAGTTTATAAATGTATCACTTCGGGAATATAATAAAATAACATGTCTTAAAATAATCAAGTTATATTCATAAATATTAAATGAACATTTTCATGACATTTTTCGAATTGATAAAAGACGATAATCTTATTTTTTATGTCATGCATACATAATGTGAATATTATACTTTCAAAATCTGGTTTTTAAGTTAAAATTTGTACTGAGCTGAGACTTTTCAAGATTTTTGGATCGTGACTTTTGTTACGTTATGGTAGGCTATCATGCATTTATGGAATGTGTTGTCATTCCGCGATACTAAGATCTTTAATTTTCGGTGCACGAGGGTTCGTGCATGGCTACTCACTTTTCAGAGCGTTGTCATTTGTAAAAATTTTAAGACTTTTAATTTATCTTTGAAATTGAATTGATCTTTAAGTGCTTAATAAACTAACTTTAAAAGTAATAAACGCGCTTCTTTATAATTTTAATCTTCATTTGTTTTCTAATAATCTAATTAAGTTATATAACCTGAAATATATTTAATGCATGTTATATCTTAACGTCTAATGATTCTGAACATGTTTCTAACACCGTATATTGCGCTCTTCTGTACAGAACCGTCTGATTTTTAACTTATGGAATAGGTAAAATAGATAACATCCTGCGAGTGAAGATTGCTCGAAGCGTCTAAGGTGAAACGTTTTGGTTGCAGTGTATTATGTATGCTTCTTTCATTTTCATTCTGAAGGCTATTAAATGTTCGAACAATCATTATCTTCCGCTTCACTTAGTTACTAAGTCGAAGACACGAGAGTGATATGTAGAACTTGCCGATGCTTTGTCATTTTTCTAGTTATTAAGTCGAAGACATGAAAGTGAAATGTTGTGTTTCCCCATGCATTGTCGCTTTTCTAAAATTTCTACTGTCATTGTAAATTTTATCTAATTACTTCTTAAATTCCTGTTTTTGACTGAAATATTGTGATCTTGGCTGTTTCGACAACTTATGATCTGCAATGAGCTTCAGTCTTTTACTCAATCCAAAACAGCCTTTTCGAATTCTTGTTTATTTCATTCCCATTCTTATCTATCACTTCGAGTCTAAGAATGATTTTATGGCACTCGAATGTTAAGAATCAATTACACTATGTGTTCATAAATTACGTGACCTTGCCGTATGAAATATCTGCACTAATACACAAAATTCTTAGAAATGATGATTTATGTGCACGTATGTAAGTACATACGTGTTGATTGAATGTAAAAACTACTCAGCGTATTGACTGGGAGTTTTAAAGGTAAGAAATGGACTGAAATAAAATGTCGACCATGAAACTTCATTTCTTTACATGAATTATTTATAAATGCTTGGTTTCTAGTACTTCTGAGTTACAGATTAAAACTACTAAGATCATTACACGTGTTTAAACGTTCATTTTCCATTGGTGGTCCAGAGATACAAGCAGAACAGTCAGAAGAGGCAAGGCTACGATAGATTTAGTGTTCAACAAGGTGTGTAACAAGGAGATGATACACCGTATTATCCTCCTCGAAACATTATGCGTGCGTGCTGGCACGTCGCTCTGAGCTAACAATTACGATGACAACAGCTGACAGCAGATGCTTTTTCCGGTCCTATATAGTTTTTACCTGCCCGCCGAGATATTTCTAGTATTTTCTGCTTCACTAAATTACTGGAAGGCAGGCCGAGTACGGTTACAGGACAACTAAACTCAATTACAGTTATTCAGTTGCAATACCTATATTACGGTGATGCAGGAACCGGATCAAAACGTCGACAAATGTGGCGACTTTTGGAAATTTCTTACCAAATTTGGCGACAAAAATTAGCCGCCGAAACTGTTGCCAGCTTGGCGATATCTCGCCTATTTAACCAGACAGCCATTTACTAATATAGACTTGCCCCTGTATCCTTATTTTTTCGACAGAGAATCGACGGAAAATCTTTCCGACAGAGAATCACAAGAATAATTCATGAAATTTTTGCTGTGAATTCCGTGCTGCCTTATGAGAAATCGTGAAACTCAGTCCGTAAAAAATTCTAACAAAAGGTTTTTCGTGCAGGTAGTTTATATGCATTCGGAACAATTCGTTGCATAGTGAAAATAGAAGGAAGTGTGGGGGGGGGGAGGATTCTGAAGGATAAATTGAAGAAAGTTTCGAAACGGTGAAGTTTATGACAAAAGGATTTATCCTGATAACCTGTAATCATTTTACTTATTCAACATTAAAATAAAAAAATTTTTTTTTTCCTTTTCTAACTATTGCACTTTCGTATCCGCAAGAATAAATGCAAATGTATGCTTTCCTTTGTTTCCTTTGTAGAAATGCTTTTAAAAAACCTTTTCAAATGTGTTATACTATTACATGACATTACATTATCATATAAATCATCATCGACGCGGCCTAGCCCAATAGCCAATTTCCTGAGTACTGCCATTCAACGTGACCTAAAATTTCTACTTCTAACTTCCAAATTATCATTCTTTAATAAAGTTAGTGGTTCAAAACAAATAAACGCTTTTTTTTTAATAATTTTCATTTTCTCATTAGAAAGTTCTTTAGCTGAGTTCTTTTAAAAATTTTATAAACAGTTACATTATGCTATGTCATACTACTACACATCTATTACCTTATCGGTTTGACAATTATTGGCACTGTATTAAATGTAAGACTTTTAATTTTTCTCTTACATGCCTCACATATAGCGGATTTTAAGAGTATTGCCATTCGCCAAAGAATAAGATCTTCAATTAACCGTCCAAATTTATTCAGTTTGCCACTTCTTAACAAATTGAGCAATCAGAATACATACTTAATAATTAAAAATACTTTTTTATTTTTAAAATTTTAAATAATATGCCTAATTCATAATTTTAAAATACATTTAATTTACAACATATGTATTTAAAAATTTCTGTGAATATTTGCTACTACTACTCAGAGTCCGGCTTAGCCTAATCGGGGCCGGAGCAAAAACTTCTTTAGGAGCCCCTCTCTACCTCACTACTTCAGCAATGAGGAATTAAACTCTATGGAGGTATTTAAATTTTTCACCTCATTATAGATATATAACAAGAAATTGACTAGAACCTAAAATAACTAAATTAAATTAAAAATTTAAGCTCCCCCTTTAATGGTCAAACGAAATATCGCTCTGTCCATTTTATTAATTTTCTGACAATTCTATGTCCATCATTTAAAGGATATAGCACACCTGAAGAGCCAAAATTTGACAAAAATGGTATTTAAATTTATAATTAGAAAATGTAAAGTCTTTTTTAGCAATTTAAATTAATTAACGAAAAATACCATAGACAAGTCCTACACAGTTATTTATATTAGAATTTATATTAGAATACTTTCTACAATTATCTTAAACATCTGTCTATAAGAAAAATTCCTAAATCTCATAAACTAAATATTAGTATATTTTTAAATGAAATATATGCAAATTTCTCAATAGTTACTTTCATATGTAGGAGTATTTAATTATTTCTTACATTTATTGCATACAAACAAAACAAACTTCTTTACTTAAGAAAGGTAATTATTTTATCAGTCTCATTTTATTATGATAAATATTGAGACATTAAAGGACGAATATTTATCCTAACAGAATGAAAAATACCCAGAACGAAACCTTATTCAAATTCCAGTAAAAAGATAATTTAAATGTACATGCATTAAAGATAATTTTTACATCCAAAGTGGATATTTATTTATATTTAATTAATTATTGCACGCAAAACTTAAAAAGGTTGGAGAGGAATGCCCTATAATTTTGTTATGTTTTGTCTATGAAAAGCAATGTTATTTTAACTAATTTATTATTTTCTTTCCAATAACTGAATTAAAGATGCATAAAACGATTAACAATGGGATAAGAAAATAATTTTCTTTTAAAATTAAAAAAAAGAAAAGAAACTACATGCTAAAATCATAGCCTTCAGTAAAGTACAATAAAAATTATTAATATAAACCTAAAATTATTAACATAAGCTAACATAAAATAGACGGATTTTATACTGTACTCTTATTTTGTTTAAAAAAAAGTTCATTAAAAAAGGAAACGTAAAATAAACTTTTTATTCGATTTGGGAGCCTCCTCTGATGTTGGAGCCCGGGGCAAATGCCCCTTATGCCCCTGCCTTAGTCAGGCTCCGCTACTACTACTACTACTAGTGTTTGTGTATATAATGTTCATCTGGGATAGAAGCAATCTGAGTGTAGTAATCGCCAAAATATTCCAAATTTGTAATTTATTCCACCCTTCCGCAGTCGATACACCTAGAAATCACCTGCGTCTTCCTTACCTCGTTAATTAAAAGGATTCTTCATTCATAATGTCAAGCGGCAGTTTACGATGCGCCCTTCAACGTGCAGCATTGTCTGTTGACCTAGGGTGGGAAACAGGGAGAGATAATCCCGCCAGTCTCACCGAAGGTCAAGAGCAGTCGAAATCGTTTGCGCGACGCAGTCACCTGCGGGACAACCGTTTTGCTTGGGAGATAGTATCGTAAATAAATGATTTTCTTTTCTAGAAGAGATGAGTCATGATGAAGCGTAAGTGTTCTTCAGATTTTAATTCTATAAATATTATATTTCGGAGTTTTATATCTTTCCTTTCGGCGCGTAAATTAATAAACAGCCATTCCAAAATATTTTTTGTGAAATGTCAGGGCAACTGCCATTATCCGAATTTTAAATGTCTGCAATTCGATTGTTCTTGCTATAGAACGAGTAAAATTAGGTTTGTTGATATGTTTCGTTAAGTTTATTAAAAACTGTAAGTGGAAAAATTTGATTACATGTTTTGTTATTAATTTATCCTTTTATTGTACTACAGCAATTAAAAAAAAAGTGGCATCAAGTTTGCAGATTGAGTTGAATTGAGTTGCGCGCTGCATTTTACTCGAATAAAAATTATTTCTTTGGAAAATTATTTCTTTCTGTAAAAACAGACAGAAAGATGTTTAGTTTAAGGGAACTTTAGTAATTAAAAATTTATTTCACTGTTGTATTTTATTTGAAGTGGAATAGGTTTTTGCTTAGCCAAACAGAAAAAAATCTCGCGTTATAGTCTATTCAAAAAAAGTATATTTTGATTTTTTTTTTCCCCTCCAGAAATCAAAGCATACTTTTTTCGATTAGAAGAAGAATTTAGATGATTAGACAGACGATTCATCTCAACGAAAAGCAAATCAAATATATTACCTACCTGGCACTGGAGACTCCTTAATCATCACCATCAAATCAAACGATTCTGCATTGCGGTACTTAATCTCTGCCTTTAGAAATATCTTTAATTAATTTAAGTCATGTTCCGAAACATTAAATTACATATTAAAGTTATATCAATTAAAAACATAAAATAAACATTTAAATGATTAAAAAGTGAATTTATTACCTTTAAATCAGTTATTTGTTAAACAATTACATACGAGTTACGTTGGAAAGACACAAACGGTTTGCTTTGTCAGTTGATAGCATAATGATAACTGGATATTTGTGACGTTGCTCGCAAAATAAAGATCTGCATTTGGAGAATGTTATCTTCGAATGCAAGATCCTTGGAATGGTAATATTTATCAAGTGATGTAGATGATAAATGCATGGTAGTGCGCAAAGTAAGTAATATAATGAAGATGTAACAGGCCAAAAATTTTAGAAAAAATCTATTAAAGACGCTTGCAATGACAAAATTGACATGTGCTGAACTAAAAATACTGTAAGCTAAATAATTAACATTTCGATTCTTGCTTTGCAGTAAATAGGCTTATGGGAAGAAATAAACTTAGTTATTTGGATTTTCTTTTTAATATACCAATGAATTGCGGATCTGGATATTTAGAATTTAATCTGGGTGTTATAATATTTGCATTACTATAAAGGTTACATTTTATGTAAAAAATTCCAAAGCTAATCTATGAAAGAACAGTTCTTTTGTATTTTTAATATGTTACAAAATAAGAGCAAATGCTGAATGTACTATAGCTATTGTTGTTGCAGCTGTGTTACGGCGCTGTTCGCTATACTGCGAATCGAATATTACAGTTGGACTTTTTGATAATATTAATAATTTAAAATTCTAATTTTTGCAAGATATTCTTAAAGAGTTTAGATAAAAGGATTTATAATTAAATTAACGCTAATTGTGCAATGTTATTTTATTATATCGAAGATAAATGGAAAATCTTATTTATCTTTGATTGGCAACAGTGCCTATTTATGTCTTTATTTTATCGGAATTGAAAATTAAAATACCTCGAAGAAGATTCTAAGAAGCGTTAAAAAATATATAGACGATTAACAGGTATATGCTACTGCAGAATTTTATCAATACAATTAAATATTTGCTACGGAAAGCTTATAGGGAAAGTAAAATTAGAAATACTATAATCGCTATAGGCTATACAATATGAGAAACATATTTTGTTAGTTTTACTAACGGTTTAAAAGTTTTGTTGCAGAATGATGCTAAGGAGAGTTTATTGCTTAAATGCTAAACTCTTGTCCGTTGAGAAATATAATTTTATTACGTCGAAGACAATGCCAAAATCCATCTCCTGTAGCTGACTTGGCAACAACTTCCTATTTCCCAAAACGTGAAATTTTACGTTCACTGGCCCAAAACAGTAATACTTGATTTCTTGTGTTAAAAACAGAAAATGCGCATGTGTTTGTTATTATCTTTTTGCTTCTAATTCCTGTTTTTACTGCATAAAACAACAAAGGGTAATCAATCAACTTCTAAGCCTTTTTTTTTTCGTTTTATTGGGAATTCTCCTTTTCCTTTAATTCTACTGGTGGCCATTAAAATGTTCAAACGAGGAAGAAAAACAAACAGCAGAATTTTATTTATTAAACTTACACAGTATAATGGAAGAAAGACGTGATTAAACTTGCAGGTGGTTTACATACGGTGCTAAATTCAATAAAATGAGCTGCCATCTCTAGCAAAAACAACGGCTGTAATTCGGTTGGGCATCTAATCGAACTGAGCGTAAATGACAAATACACTCATGTCCATAAATTAAGGATAATGCAAAATCAGGCAAAGCAAGAGTTAGAAGCAGTAAAGCTTATTTATTAGACAAAAGGTAAAGAGCAAAAAAAAGATGCTATATGTTTGATATTATTAAAAAAATTAGCGATTTTTTTCTCCCTGGAGCAAATTAAAAAAAAAAAAAACCTATTTACATCAAACCAACATTACATGGTTGGTATGATTGTTGGTATTCTGCCCTAAGCGTCTGGCATTGAATGCCTCCCAGACGATACAATACAGTCCGTTCAACGCGTAGGCATGCTAAGTATTAAATTATCGATCTGATCTTGGGGGATATTACACCACTCAAAAAGCAATGCTCTCCGAAGTTCCGTTAGACATGTAGGAGGAGGTTGACGGGCTGCAACTCGTCGGCCAAGCATATCCCACACGTGCTCTACTGGATTCAAGTCCGGTGAGAATGCTGGTCAGTCCATACGGGTGATATCCTCCGATTGAAGGCATTCGCTTACGAGGTTTGCACGGTGAGGACGGGCGTTGTCATCCATAAACACAAATTGTGCGCCCATGGTGCCCCGAAACAAACGTACATGTTGTTCCAGAATGACGTCCCGATAGATTTGGCTTGTCATGGTTCCAATTTGAACATGCTGGTCAGTTCTGGAACCCAGAATAATTCCACCCCAAACGAGCATTCCTGCACCACCGTAACGGTGCCGTTCAATGATGTTTTCTTGATGCTAACGGGTACCTGGAGCTCTCCATATGAAAGTCCGGCGAGAATCAGACTGCAAGCTAAACCTGGACTCGTCGTAAAACATCAAACAAGCCCACTGCGGTGTCCACAATGCATGCTGTCTACTCCAGGCTAACCGCAGGCGACAGTGAGTTGCAGTAAGTGGAACGCATCTGACAGGTCTACGAGCATATAGACCAATCTGCCCTAAGCGTCTGTACACGGTCTGCCTTGAAATTGTCGTACCAATGCTAAAGAGAGCTGACGAAACAGGTCTGTGTCAGTGCTCCGCCTGTTTCTTTTGGCAGTAACTGCCAAATATCGGTCCTCATTCGGCGTTGCAACTCTGGGGCGACCTGTGCTGTAACGTCTACTCACATTACCATCATCTTGAAATCGTTGCCAAAGCCTGGAGATGACACTCTGGGCAATTCCAAGTTCGTCTGATACTTCCAGTTGGGTACGCCCACATTCCAGACAGCCGATAATTCTACCACGTAAAAAATCATCCAAATGCGTCCTTTGTGTCATAACTATTCGGTTATTGCACTGAAATACTTATAAAGCGCCTGCGAACAATTTTACTTCTTTGCCTGTATTCCTTATATATCACTGTCTTACACTCTCGTCTTTGTGACGTACCATCGGTGTCTTCTGGTTACTTCCTGAAATTTGCATATGATTCTTAAAGATGTGTGTAGTGATTTCACAAATGATATATTTATTTTAGAGTTCGATTTCCGCGTGACTCCGAATTATCCTTAATTTATGGACATGAGTGTAGTTAAGAGTACTTAGTTTTGTGCGGCTTCATCTCTGCACAAAAGTTCATCATCAATCGCAGTGGCTGGCGAGTGGTGACGTGCCAGTCTCATGGCAACCTAGGACCAGGGTACTCAATGGCTGAGAGATCTACAAAACGTGGTAGCCAGGACAACAGTCGAACACCCTCTGTATTGAAGAAAGCCAGGACAGCAGGGTAACATGTAGTTGTGCATTAACTTGCTGAAAGAAGGCATCACGCAGGCTTCGAAGGTAGGTCGCAGCCATGGGACTTAACAAGTCAAGAATGTAACAGCGATAGTCCACATTACTGGCTATGCGAATAAAAGGTAACCGTGATTTGTAGCTAATGGTACCCGATACCAGCACACCGGGGTGTTAGGCCCGTATGACGTTGGCGAATACAAGCTAGCAATATCCGTTCTCCTCGATGCCGCTCACAGATACATCCATCATGATGCATACGCAGACGCAGAACCGAGATTCGTCTGAAAAGACGACGTGTTGCCATTCCTGTGTCCAGTGTAGTCATTCATTACACCATTGTCAGCGCGACTAATAACGATCCTGATAGGTCAAGATCCTGCTGCGATCAAACTCCGACACGTACTAGTAGTACATTGTCTTTATTACAAGAGGCATAACACGACTTTTACGTTAAAAACCAACGTCCGATACGATTTCTAAAATGAGAAACCTATCTATCTATTCAGGTATTGCCGCGAATATTTCGCATAGAGCAACATATTCGACTCAGTAATGTAATGCTACTGGCGCACTTCATGTAAGTAGTTCTGCAAATGAGTTATGAAAGGAAAATCAGAACGTAAATGGCATTACTCGTACCTGCTTTATACTGGGCTGAAATGCTAATCATCTGCACATCCCAATATCTAATAGTACCTTTCATGCAAATTTGACGTTCGTTGCATGCCGCCTATGGTCAGCACTGTATTTAGTACTTAATGGCTTTAGTTGTCTGATTTTTTTATCTTGTTCTTTAAATCATCTGATTGAGCATGACTGATTTGATTGCTCGCAACAAAAATGAAGGTATATTTAAAACAAGTGAAGAAAAAATAACTAGTGAAATGTAAAGGAAGTATGGGTGAGGTTAATAACATTGTAAGAATCCAAGCAACTGAAAGCTGATACCTCAAGCCATACTATTAGTTCTTCATAAATAAATAAATTCATCCAAATAATAGTTTCACTTTTCTATTCGTGATGAATTTCACTTCATTTAAACTTTGAAGAACAAATGCAGGTATCATCAAAGGATTCTTCTAGCTAGGTATCGTGGGTAGTGTTAGGAATACTGCCCTTGATACGAATGACATGATGAGCTTCCCTGCCTCTAAGGGTAAACGTGGGTTAAAAATTGTCCGCTATTATATTACCATTAGGAATGTATATTATTTGAATAATGTACTCTAATGGACTTCTATGCCGAAGAATCTAATGCCGAAGAAGCCGAAGTAAATCATCAGAAGTCACTCACAGTTCTGCGTGCCTTGGAGGTAAAATACTCAAAACTAATAGTTGATCTAGTGATCGTAATCAAATTAGTTCGCATCAAAATGATTTATGAAAGTAAATCTTTACGGTTCACAGAACTTGTAACCAAATATGACATCCACTGTGCATTTAGAATATTATTAATGTTTCGCCACCCTGACTTACTAAAAAGGGACATATTTGTGTGTTTTTACATTTCAAGCGTCTCATTTACGCAGACTGCAGTTTGCTTTGCAGATGTAAGAAAAATATTATTCTATATTCTCAGACAGTAATTAATTAAATATTATGTATATAAAACAATACAGTATAACTGCATTTGAGAGAAAATGCGTAGTTGGGTAGCTTTAATTTTAGACTAAGAAGGTTAGGTTGGAAAGAAGAGAAACACGCCAAAGTTAAGTATTAGAATATGGCAAAGCAACAATCTTGCGTTGGGCATAGATTTTCAAACAAAACTCTATTGATTTCTCAGGCGAACAGGTACAGACCCCTCTTCATCAAGAGCAAAGAAATTTTTAAATCTGTGCCAGACAGAAGTTTGTTGCGTTGCCTAAGTTAGGTTACGTAAGTCAGATGGCAAAGCAAGATTGTCTACCTAGGGTTTTTATGTGTTCGTCGAGGACGTCATAGTCTAAGAGGAATTGGCTTGTATTCATGTTGCAAATGGGAAAAAGGTTAGGTTATTTAATTACAGCAAAGCCTTGAGGGCTATCTGCCTAAGGGGAGGGATACCTTCGTGGAGGACTTTCTAAGGGAAACTGGCTCGTATACACGTTACACATAGAGAAAACCGCGAAAACACCCATGCAGCCTGCCCGTTCGCCGTTACATGGGAAAAAAGACACGAAAATCAAGCATACTTTTAGTTTCGAAACCTCCGAAGCACGACCCCGATGGCACTGGGCCAAATCATTTGAAACTTTTCGGTAAGTTGTACTTGTTTTAGTATTCGGTTTAGCGAAGTTATAATTTTTGATGGACTAATTTTTTTCAAGTTGATCTCTATTTTTATTTTTTGCTTTTTTTAGAGATTATATGAAATAAAGAGGACACAAAAGAAATTTAAACATTGAAACCATATCCATCTAACATACTTATTAAAAACAAAAGCTTGAATCGCGCATACGTATTTGTGCTCATGGTCGAGAATGTCATCTAAAAAAAGTTAATTCAAATTCTGTCCTTTTGTTTACAAAAACGCAAACAAGCACAAAAATATAAGAATAAAAATGTTCTAGAGTCTGATTAAATTTTCTTGAATATTTTCTCATTATAATCGTAGATTATTGCAACTCTCACTGCAAAATCTCTGATTTGGACTTAGAAAACCTGATTATTATTCCTCATAAAACGTGTAAGTAAGATTATATTCTTAAATTTAAAAAAATTGGAATGCATTTTAGCTTTATTACTTTTATAAATTTCAGAAATAGTGAAAATGCTAATTACAAAGAAACTTTTATACTTTATTTGACAAAATAAAGTATTTTAGAGGGTGTTTTTATTCGCGAGGAGGTTATTTCTTTGTGTACTAATAAATTTAGACTAATTTATCTTAATAATCATATAGAAGACAAAATACTGTAACAGTTAACAAGCTTTAAAAATATTCCTGTTTTCAAAACTTTCTTGAAAAAATCATATCAAGTGTATGAAACTTGCAATAACTGAGTTTGGTTTTCAGGGAGAGTTAGCGTACTCTTAACGGAAGATATATATCAAATGATATCACGGGGATAATGTAATTTCTCTTATACAAGAGTTAAAACTAAGGTATCTTTTCACCGTTTGGGGTGATATCCTGTTTTGAGAACGAAGTATAGGCTCTTTTGATCAGAAACAGAGTTACCACAACCATCTTATTTGCCAGATTTCTCCATTCTCCTGATTCCTCTGTTTCCTCTTTTCAACAACACCAGCGCCACAGTCGCTGCAACAGGTGCTGCTGCACCGAAGGAGTGAGAATTTTTAGGATTTCGAGAAGCTCTAAGCAGCAAAATTTAGAGACGTCAGAAATTTTAGAACTTAGGGAAGAATTTAGTGGCGGCAAAATTAGAATTTAAGTAGGCACCAGGCAGCAGAATTTAGAACCTGAAAAGATTGTACCGGACAGAAAAATATTTATTTTTGCTTACCAAAATGGTTGAGCAGAGGTCAACGTTTCCAAGAAATTCAAGCTGTCTAAGACAACAGAACAGCTATTCAATTCTAGACAGTGCCAAAGTGTCGTTCACACTAGGGTTTATATGAGCTAACGAGGAGATTTGGTACAGCCGACCCTTCAGTACGGTGTCGGAAAAAAAAAAAAAAAAAAAAAACTGTTTTCCTTTAGTTTCTATGTATCGACGGAGCCCACCAGCGGCCGAGCGGTTAAGTCGCTGAATACTGGTAGTTCGGCCCGAGGTTCGAATCCCGCGAAAAGGCTGGCTGCATGGGTGTTTTCGTGGTTTTCCCCATGTGTAACGTGTATACGAGCCAGTTTCCCTTAGAAAGTCCTCCACGAAGGCATCCCTCCCCTTAGGCAGATAGCCCTAGTGTGCTTTGCCGTAATTAAATACACCACCTATGTGTAGACTAGCTCCGTTGAAGTTGAAATTTTTCTGGGGTTATTGGGAGTTCGGGATACTTCCCGAGACACTGATGGCTTTTAAGTCCATCTTGTCGCATAATGTCTATAGTTTTAAAGTGGATGCAACATAAAGCATTACTGCAGCAGGATTCATGCAACAAAAAATCTGTAAATTCGTTAAAAGAAAAGGATTTAATGACACTAAAAAAGAAATGAATAAAAATAAAATTAAATAAATGAATTCGAATTATAAACTAATGGTAAACGTATTGAACTCATCTTCTTAACCCCGTCATCGTTAGCTTGTCGCAAATTCATAACTGGATCTTATTCTTTACTCCTTTTGGAATAATAGTGGAGAATTTTCATGTTCCGCTACCCTTGCGATTTCCTAATGACGCCGGCAACGTTATGCAAGTACCGATACTGTTACCTTTATGCTTCTTGATGGAGACCTCATTCTTCATGGTATAAACTGAACTTCATAAGAGTATCGGGTACTCCTTATTTATGTCTTGGCGAACAATGGCTTCCACCTTTCTCCAAGTCCTCGATTACTCACTTAATTCGTCTCATAAGTGTTCTGGCATCTTGATAAATGTTGCATTTTTCATTTTTCATGAAATAAACTGAATTTCATAAGGGTGCTGAGTACTCCTTGTATTTCTGCGAACAATGACCAGCTCGTAAAAAGTGCCGCAACCTTTCGGCAAGTTGGCCAGTTTTTTCCGGTCAGATTAGCCTCATCCGCCGCTGATGACAGCCTGGAAAAGCAGTCTAGCAATGATTCCAGGAATGTCAAGAGAACTAAAAGGAAGAACGCTTGTTCCGAGGGATATTTCTTCGAAAGTTGTAACATGATAATTTTTTACCTTCAAAATAAACTGTCTTCATTTCAACCTAGAACCGTAATCTTTTTCAAACGTTTTCAGCATAGAAGTATTTAATTAGTCTGTGAGGAATAATTCTTAGTAGGAATTATAAATAAAATTAAAAAAGTTACGTTGACCCCTTACTCGAAAAATTACATTGGCGTCTTAAAAAATTAAGCGACGCCGACAATTGCTGCGTATTTTCTTATCAAAATGAAAAGAATAATACTGGAAGAATACTATTTCAGGGGTTAATTTTATAAGCAGTAAAATATATAAAAACTTTGTAAATTTTTAAAAAATGGTGGTTAGCATGAATGTTTCCTTTCATTGACGACTGGTAGTAATATTGGTAGTAAAAATAAGAGTAAAAGGAAAGAAATGTGACTCATAATGTTCCTTGTATGAATCAAAGGAAAATTCAGATGTAAAATTCTTTTAAAACGTCCTGCAGTCGTGATATCAAGGACAAAATCGTGTTTTTCTATTTCCTTCGCCCATTTTATGTTAAGTTTCTTTTATTGCATTTTAGAGAATTTCAGTAGCATGAATATGTTCAGTATTTCCTTATTTTACTGCAGAAGACATTTATTATTCATGAAGAACTTCCGACTAAACTAGTTGTTTGATTATTTTTATTTAAATTTCGCCATTTTTGAAACGATATCAATATCGTATATACACCTGGAGGCTAAACGGCTATAATTCATACCAAAGGTTTTAATACCGCAAGAGTTCATACATTAAATGGTAAAAGCACATATCCTGCTAAAAATATTGAGATATTAAATATACAAACGAGACAGACTGTACTGTTCAATGATCATGATGTTCCCTGCATATAATTTGAAAAATTCGTTACTGAAGCAGACATTTTATATTAATTCTTCAGAATCTTAGATTGTCTTGAAATATGTGTTCAGAGAAGTTCATAAATTCTTAGTTTATTTGAAGAAGAATTCAAATTTTTTTTAATATAATGGTATAAACATTAAGTAATTGTCTTAGTCAGAAGACAGTCTATATCATCTTTACTCACTTCAGTTCCCTTCATTTCGAACTTTCCAATAGGTGATAAAATATGTACTATTTTTACATTCGCAAAGAATTTTTTCTTAAATTTTTTTTTTAAAGTTCGAAAATGAAAACGCATGTTTAGGCCAATTTAAGTTAGTTAAATGCCAAGCATCTAAATCCCATAATATTTACGACTCAACAAAAATAGTATATTAATCGAGAATTTTCCATATAATACAGCCGGTCATATGTAAGACCTATAATTTGGTAGGCCTAATACGTTTAAATTTGTTATTATAACAAAATGGACCTCATTAATACGCTTTTGCTTTAAAAGATTTATTTTTAGTAATCAATATATATATAATGAAAACAAGAAAAAGACGTAGCATTGTTGATGAATAATACCTAGATAGGACAGATCGTAGATCTATATAGGAATAGGAAGAAATCTGATTGCGTAGTATGCTAATATGTTGAGTTCATAATATCTAAGAAACTTGGCAGTCTAGGCAGTTTTAATTCTATTTTTATTTTCCAGTTGACGTTTGTAGCCACAATCACTTGGCAGTATACTCGTGCCTATTCAAGAGCATTTACATTTTTGATATTGTTGCGCTAGGAAGCGAGCACAGCGAAATTATGTCTAAGCAGCGCTCAGAGTGAAGCTGAGGTGCGTAGTTATCCAATATGAAAACTCGCCGAGAGGAAAGTTTGATTTAATTTAGAAAAGTTTCAGTTCCCAAGAGTTACGTCATTAGTTTTGCGCAGTTCATGCAAGATGAAATGATCTAGAAATGACGCAAGCCAGAGAGGTTATTACGATTTTTCGAACAGAGAGGGAGAATTAAAGGGTTACCGTTAGTTTAAATTATAATTTTGATTTACATATTTTTTATCTTACATATATATTAATTTTTGTAAGCGCAGTTTCAAAAAATCACGAAGTAAAAAATGAAATCTTGTACTATTCTATAAATAACCACAAATTTCCAATCTGGAAATTCTCTGCTAAAGTATTTTCAACTTCAATGCTAGTTCACCGATAGATTTTTCTCACATAACGGCTGAAATTCACTTTAAATATGCTGCACTTTTTTTCCATAACTAAAATCTTTGACGTTTCCTTTTTTGATAGTTTGTTTACTTTTAAAAAACATTTTTCTGACGCAAAATGACTTTAATCCGAAGTAATCCATTAAAGAGCATAGATTCCATTTCCTGAACATAGATTTCGCATCTTTTACTTTTTGCAAATAATATTATTATCATCAAAGCCGGAGCGGATTCAACCGGTGCGTTACTAGGAAGCAGAATTTAGAAGCTACAAATTTTTTACAGAAGTATCGAACAAAATTTTTTAGAATTTATAGTAATACTGGGAAGCAAAATTTAGGGGCTGTAAAATTTTTAGAACTCAGGAAGGCAGAGGGCAACAGAATTTAGGATCTGCAGAGATTGCGTCGGATGGCAAAATGCCTAGACGCGGTCGTGGCTGTACTTGTGGAGCAGCTATATTACGTCCTTTACATATGAGCAGTCAATCTTGATATACTGATCTTGATCAGTGTTTGTTCATTGCAATATACGCAATATTTTTTTTTCGTTTGAAATTTTAAAAAAATGCACAACCCTTGATTTTAATTTTTGAGAAAGTTATTAGAAAAAATAAGCTAAATTACAATATCACCGAAGGATTTTGCAGAAAATTCACCACCTATTTAAAACCAGCACGAAAAATGACTCAACACAAAGAAAATATAAAAATATACATGAATGATAACATTCTGAAAGCGAATGAAAAATCTTCGTGTGTAACGGTCTTTTATTACAAGATTAATTTGCATAATTCTGCTGAATCTCTCGCATGTCAGCGCCCTCTACCGGTGACATTTTTAAGTAATTCCCCCCCTGCTGAAGACATCCGACTTTCTTGTGACCCTTTCTTGCTAACCGCACTTCTTTACCATAATTTCTTCCTTTTTTTGTGAATTTTTAAAATTTTAACAAACTTTTGGCTCAGTCTGTATTTGCTATTATGACTACGACCGCGCATGTGTCTCTGGTTCGGTAATAAAGTGGTAACACCGAGTGGTATTACTTCGGCATACTTACCGCTCAGAAATACGTCCAACTTGGTATCCGTTATCTCTGGGTGGGAAAACTGTTTGATATACCACATTTGTTTAGAATATGACTCAGCTTGATAAGCCCCGACTGCGCGCACTCTACACTTATTTTACCTACGACTGTCCATAAGCGTCAGTACGCCTGTTGCTTCTATTCAGTACACAGCCCGCTCTATAACTCTGAATTTCAAGTGATTTTTGCATTTGTTTCGCGTAAATTTTATGTAAAATCTTTAACAATGAGTTTTAGGAAAGTTAATGAGAAGAGTCAAGCAACGAAGAAAATTTTTCGGATCCCCATGAAGGTGAAAGAACAGATTGTTGAAAAGTACGAAGATGACTTGCGTTTCCAGAACTTGGCTATTGCATATCCCATGCCGAGTACGATCAAATTTGAAAACCCGCACTGCGTCAGATGCAAGAATTGCAACAGTGAAACACTCTGGACCCGGAATGTTAAATATGGACCACGATATTTCTCGCTTAACAACATGGCTGTGTCCAGAATATTAGCCATGCTATTTTCTTCTCCTTTTTGTAGCTGGTAAGATGAATTATGATTACTGATATCTCTATAGAAACTACATCTGCTATTTTCATCAGACTGTTTTTAACTAAAGTTTTGGTTTTCCCCATTAAATACTCTTACACAAGAAATTTCTAATGTAAGAAGTGTAAAACCGAAAGTAATATATCGAACACTGGACAACAAAAGATACGAAAACTCATGTCAACTTTAAGCATCACAGAGATCTCGGAGCCCGTGGCATGAAAGATGAATGTTTTGCACAGAGCTAAAACTGAATGTACTCAAGAAAAAGAGATACAATTTTAAAGCGTATGTAATGCAAAGAATTTAAAGGTTTACTAATTAAGAATTCAAAATTCTCTTTGTCCCGATAATCATATTTATACGGTAATTCGCTATATTTGCCTCGTAAACGAACTCCACCGCTGTCTGCTAGTGGAGATTGTATCGGACAACGTGGCAGTGTACGAATCATTTAATAGAAAAAATAGTGTTGATTTAAAAAGTAATTAAATTATGGAAGGTTTAGGTTAGGTTTATTCTTCAGATCTCTTCAAAGAATAGATCATTAAATATCATGTGTTATGGTATTCTATTTGATTCATAATTAAAATCGCACTCGTCGGCTTTCCTCTACGCAGTCCTGACCAAATAACTCTCGCACAGCGGCAAAAGCAGTAATTACTTTTCGAGACATGTCTTGAGAAATCTTACCGTTGGCATGTGACTTTAACGCCCCTGCCCACCCTCCGGTTTCGTCATGTACCTTTTCCAGCATCTCTCATCCGGCTTCTCCTCCCTCCATCTCAATTGCAAGCTGTCAGGAAAGTCGGGAAAGGTGAAGCGCAATTTCTCTGATGTTTAATTGCTGCGTAACCATCATTTTTCTCGCCCTTTCTTTGAGCTTCGAGCACAAAAACAAAAGAGTTATTTTTCTTAACATTTTCTTTTCCTGCAATTTTTTAGGAAGAACAATGCGATAAAAGATGCGCAAGTTAATTGAATGCGTTGGATATTCCATACGCGGCAATTCTGTAATTTTTAATTCTGTTGTCAGTAAAAGCACAGTCATGGGAAAAAAAAAAAAAGAAAAGAAATCTGTCTGTTGGGAAATTTTTATAGTTCCAGCTTTAGGCAGGTTTTGGGGGGTCTAGTAAGATAAATTGATTTTTAAGTTAATTTTCTAGACTTTGCTTAGTTCTTGCTGTTATTTGTTGGCACTGTCCACGCGGAGAGACCGCCTGAATAATCATCGATGAACATCTGCGCTTGTGGTTAGCATAGACATTGAGCACCAATGGTGGCAATAAGATATTGCTGAGCCTTTTTTTTTTTTTTTTTTTTTTAAATCAAGAAGATTTGGGAGAATGGATTTAGAAGATTTGTATTATTATCTTTCCTTACCAGTAATTTTCAAAAACTGTCCCAACTGACATTCTAGTCACAAACGTCCATGCGTTAGTTGCTTTTCAATCATGAATCTATAGGTGACGAAGCTATTTTTCCTCTCATATCTATCACTTGCCTTCTGTGTTATGCTAAGTATGTATTTAATGTTTCTATATCCATCGATGCCAAGTGTCTAGAAAAACGCATACGAATCGTTTTACCTGGATTATCCATATTCGACGATACTATCTTGGTTCGATTACGTAACAACATCATACAATAAGGCGACGTTGTATTTTTTTAAACTGTTTTATATGGGAAAAATAGCTTGCTACGAAAAATAGCCTCTCATTATATGAACTAGACCACAAGAAAGTAAATTAAATATGCTACGTTCGTACATAAAGCTATTTTTCGTACTTAATAATAGAAATACAGAGGCTGTTCACACATTTTTTAGACGATGTATATTGTATTCGCAAAACTAAATTACATAAAATTCTTGTGTTTTAAATGTTCTATTTGACATAAGTTATTCTGAACTATCTTTCGACACCTGAATTTCCAGAATAATAATGCCTTTTGAAGTGGCAGAAGAGGTATTTTATCCCATTCCTCCCGAAAAGCGCAAAACTCCATAGGTGACACATCGGGGGATTTAGTAGGGATATCAGTGAAGGGCATGGCCTTGATACCTGTTTTTTGGTTCCATTTCTTTTAGGAAATTTACAGTGGATTTTGATGTGTGACTGCTAGCTTTGTCCTGATGGAGTCTCACAGATTGACGGCACTGTGGGTAAAGCGATGGTATTTCATTTAGAAAAATTGGCGATAAAATATGTTCCTGATAATATTTGGAGTTAATCTTGACATTTTTTTGCACTCTCTTTATTTTTAACTTGCCATTATAAGAAAAACCACCAACAATCATGAATCCCTTAGAAAAACTTTCGATTCTTTGAACCATGCACTTAAATTTTTTTCTCCCCTTTTATGATAATAAATGGCTCTTTTTTTGTTACAGTCATTTAAATACCCCCATGCTTCATCTAGTGTGACAATTGTTTTCCATTTTTCTTTGGATAAGAGTTTCTCATATAGAATTCTGCAGCGTGTCCTGCGTTGAGCGATATGCTTTGGAAGAAGACGATGCACATTGCGTTTTTTCTCTTTTTTAAGATTTAAATCAACGTTTATTTTATCATTTTGTTTACAAAGGACACCGAGCATTTTAATGATTTTGCAACTGTCCTTTGACTAGGGAGATTTTCTTTTAACATTAAACAACGTACCTTTGCAATAGTCGAAGATGTCCGTTTTTTCCTTGGATACTTGTTTGGAATTTTTGTCCCACTTGAGGCTCCAATTTGACGTTTTTTCCCTTCTTGTTGATGATATTACCTATCGACGCTTTATATATCACAAAACCATGACTTTCGCATCGTTTTTGGATAACGGAGTGTGCATATTTCTCTTCGGAAAGAGCGTAAATTTAGTCTTCGAACCACTGCTTTGTTAAATTCGCCATTTTGGATAAAAACAAAACTCTCAAGCCACAGACGATAATTTTGACTTTTAAAAACATAGTACAATGCAATTACTTCTTTTGCAGCAAAAGATTTTTTATTACCGCTTACCAAAATCGTCTAAAAAATGTGCGAACAGCCTCTGTATAATACTTATTTTTCTTCTTATTAGAAGTTAAGGAATAAGAGATGTTAGAATATATTTTCTGAACGTTAGGCTGCGCATGTGGGTCAAGTATGGTTTTCAGAAAGACGGCGGGGGGCTTTAAGTGGGAAGATATTAAAAAATTGTGCTTTCCATTACCCTGATAATCTGTCTAAGCTATGGAGTTGCAAGTAACTGTAAAAAGTAATTAAAATTAAATACTTTTATAAGAAACCACGCAAGAAATGTTTGACAACTTAATCGATTTCTCTGTACGGCTCTGAGATTAGACAAGAGAAAGAATAAGTTAACATTTCTGAAGAGCAAGAAATAAATATTCGAATATAAAAATAATAATATAATGTAATTACATATATTCTGTAAACTAACCTGTCTTTGGCAAATAAGTATGAGAATGCTGTTATCAATCGTCGACGCATGAGATCGCATAAGCATTTAAAAAAAAAAAAAAAAAAAAAAAAAACTAGGCAAACGACGATGCATAAGATCTTTTATTATAAAAGTGTGTTGCTTAATGAGTTTTTTTTTTAAAGTTTGATTCAGACGAGAATATGCTTTCTTACCCTTCGATATTTTTGTCTATACCCTTATACACTTATATCACAGAAACAAGCGCAGAAGCTTTTGTTAATTGCAGTTGTTTTTGACTTGAATTTTATATTTATTCGGCGTTAAATGTTTTGTTTTATAAGCTGGAAAGAAAAATGAAGCATTCTTATAATTTTTATATTATTTATTTGCTTTTTAAATTTTAAATAGTAACTGCTCTTCGAACTTTCTTCTTCTTTCTGTAACTTTCAAATTGGAGATTATTTATTTTCTATGTTCTGAAAAAGCTAGTACTCATGTTCATCAGTTTTCATTTGTCTAATTTTTAATTTGTTTAAAAAAATATTGAAAACAAAATTGTAAACAGGTATCAGTATTAAAAAAGAAATATTCTTGCGCAATATTTCTTTAAAAGAAAAGTAAACATAATCTCAGCTCTCATAGCTGCCTTTCAAGACTCAGCAAACACATCTATAGATCATTCAGTTACACAAGATCTTCCTTTACAAAAAGTAAATATACAAATAAATAGATAAGTAAAATAAAATAAAATAATTGTAGGTAGAGGGAACAAAGAGAATCTTTCTAATGTACTTTTCAGGACAGAGGACGTTTGTTGTAGAACTACAGGAAAGAAAAAATGAGCTATAATTTAGAAAAACTGCTTGTGAAACGAAATTCACTGAAGGTCCTAATCAAACATAGTATTTCAAACTGTTGCAACAAGCAAATAATTCAAAAAGTAATATTTGTTCTTAAAATGTTGAAAAGCCGCAGTCACCGGTGCTTGAAATCGTCCGCTTAATAAATATAGTTGCCATCACGAAGAGGAAGAATTTTTCGTTCACGAGTTCAAGCTCGGTATTTTTTCCCCTTTTTACGGTTCTTTTGAAGAGAGATATTTACCCTTATTAGGAACTATCCGCACGCGACTGCAATACTTTCTAATGATACACGCGGAAGCAGTTCATTAGTATCAAGAGCATAATGAATAACTTCACGTCTGCTAAATTTGAAATGGTAATTTCGAAGGTTCGGGATGTTGCTTTTAAACCTGAGCATGCGCCCTCTGACGGTAAAATACTACAAAGCTCTACACTTTTTTCGGGTTTTAATATGCCTCATAAAAGTTTGAAACAGGACTTACATTGTACTTTCTAGAGAATTATTAATTAAACAGATTTAATTAACACGTAAAATTTTATATATGTCAGTACTACTACATAAATATGCAAATAATTCTGGTTTATATATGAGCAAATAATTTTCATACATACTTAAATAATTCTTAATTGGCAATGCATTAAAGACGAGACGGCATAAATTCGTTTTAGAATAAAGCAAGTACATACTATCTGTCTATAGGAAAGTAATGCTTTCGTGGAACAACTTTTAAGTAAATCTGGCTATAGTTTCCGTTACGTAAACAGCCCACCAGCGGCCAAGCGGTAAAGAAACTATACTTTATATCTAACAAAGAAAAAACTATAAAGTATTTACATTTTGTTTCGAAAATAATCGGTTTAGACTGTGGTGAAATAAATACTTAAAAATAAATACGTCGAAAATAATAGGTTTAGACTGGTTTAGACTGTGGTGAAGTAAATACTTAAACCTCTGCATGAATATTTGACTACACACCGAATTATTAAATCCAGTTCTTTTTAATCCTGAAATTCTTACCTAACCAACTTCAGTTCAAAATAGAAACTTTCATTCTAGCGTATTAAAAATTACATCTTTGTCCGAATTAAAATTGTTTCACTTGAAAGCATCTAGATATGTTTCACCAAAGATAAATTTAAATTTTCCTTCGAATATTTAGGTGTACATAAAGTGGTGGCATGCATATAAATATTTAGGTAATTTTTTAAAATAACATTTGCTTATCATGATTCTGAACTGTTTTAAGAAAGCTTATTGCCTGAAAATTACAATAAATTGAAACAGAAAGACCTTAAAATTAAAATAAAGGGTCTGAGTGGATGAATGCATTTAGTTATAACTGCAAAATCGCGGAAAATTATTTATCATTTTTCATAATTTTATTAGCCAAAAAGAGTGTTAGCCCAGAAAGGCTATTAGTCTCGAAACATCTTTTTGCATCGGTTCTCTATAAACGATGAATCACTTTTTAATTGTTGCCACCAAATATTATTGCCCTGTATTATAATTAAAGAAATTAAATAATGAAGATTCTTCATGAATGTATGTATGTTTCTCGCACTGTGAAAAAACGGTGTTACCTAGAGAAGTTAAATTTTGAATAACGTAACCTCCTCCCGAACATGAGCACCTGGAAGACCTAATTTTAATTTTCGAATTTGTTTTATTATCTATTTGAAATCTTGTAAAACTTAACGAATTTTCGATTTAACAAACTCAACGATTTCGAAGCGAGCAATGGACAGGAACAAAACATTTTTATCTTGAGTACGTTAATACATTTGAAAACGGAAATTCTAAAGATATGCTGTTTTTAAATATTTTTGTGAGGTTACTGTTTAATTGAATTTTATGTGGTTTGAGTGCCAAGAACATGAAATTTAATAAATATGGGTTACACACAAAACGTTAAAAAAACATCCCTTTGGGCGTAATATAAAATATTAAAGCTTTCAGATTTTTTTCTTCTTTCCTTTCATGCTTTCCTATTTTTTTTCCTCTTTTGTTCGTGTTGACGATTAATTTCCATCTTGCTGAACGCCTATTGTATCCACTGGCCCTAAATGATTCGTTTAAAAACTTCAGGGTTAACATTTATTGCAAACTGTTCTAGTTCAAACAATTTACAGTACTAATTTTAAGGTATTGTTTGATTTTTCGTAGAATATATGTACGATTCTTTGATATTAGCATAAAATGTGTGCCAGTCTTTAGTGCATTTTCAATAGTTTCATGCAATTTACATCGATTTATTACATCAAAGGCAGTTACATCAAGGTTTTCTTTTAAATTTCGAATACTTCTTTAAAAAAGATGAATTATTAAATTTCTCACAGTATTGGTCGTTAATTTGCATTGCCTTGCCATATTCACTTCAGATATGATATTATTGATATATTTTACTAAACAAGTAAATCTTTTGAAACGCAGATGATCATTCCTGTGATGTCATTTGATTTAAAAGAAAAAAATTATAAGAAAAAACATTGTTTTCTGTAACATCTCAACAAGAATTTGGAGTGTCCGTATTATTACGTGAGTTATTAATTAGTACTTTAAAAATATTTATTAATGATTAAAATTATTTTGATAATATTTATTTTAAAACAAGCAAGGCTTAAAATACAGAAAATTATGTATTAGGAAAAGAGTTTTTAATATAAGTTCTATGCAAATATATTTCAAAAATACTAGCGTCCGAAAAGAAATGTAAGCCACTCTAAATATTTTTCTAAACTCACCTCCTAATATCCTTAACTGAAGATTTACTAAAATAAATATATGAAATACAACAGACTAAATAGGACTTCTATAAAGAATAATTTATAACAATAAATTTCAGATTCTGTCTGAATAATATACAACTTCATGATATGCAAAACGATAACTTAATTTTTTTTAAAGTTTAGTACATTATAAAAAGATTATTTCGCCCGTAAAGTATACCAGAAAATTTCGAAAACAAAAATAAAATAATTCTACCGAAGAAAAAAAGATGATAAAGCGAATTCGATAAGGCGCTGGCAACCTTTTTTTAGGTAAATAAGAGGAAAACAAATAAATAATAAGAACGAAAGCGAATACTATAGTAACAACAATAGGTTATAATTTGTGATATTTCGTTTGTGCCAATTATTTGCATTTTCTTTTTCTTTTTTTTTTTTTAAATTAAAAGAAATGAAAGAGGAATAATATTGATGATCAGTTCTGAGCCATTTTCCCGAATTTGACTGACTATAATTTATCGTCTCTAAGCATACTAGTTCGCGAAGGAAAAGTTTTAAAAATAGTATACAGAAGGAAATTTGCATGCGTTCAAAACATATATTCTTTTCTTTCGATGTGACAATGCTCTGTTATTTATAAAATTATATATTTATTCTTATAATCTTTAATTAGGTTTCTTAACTGGATTATAATACCTAATAATAAAATAATTGGTGTTCATGTTAATTTTGGAGCTTGATTTGTGAAATATAAGATGAAGAATTCTTGCATTTAAAGTAATTACGGTTATGAATTTCAAATAGTTAATTTAATATTCCATTGCTAATTCAACTCATTGAGCAACTGTTCATAATAATATTTTGTGCGTTCTCTCACTGTGGTGAGTACTGTAGCGAACAATAATAGATTTATAATAAAGAAATTTTGCGCAATAAATTATTTCAAATCAGTTAAAGTACAGCTATAATTTCTACCAAGCATGCAGCTATGTTTTACTAACAAAATCGATATAAGCGTTTCATGTTAAATCAGTTGAAGCATAACTGTAACTCACTTGAAGCAAGAGGTATATTTCCATTTGTAGTATAAACAAACTGCATAGCGTAAAATATACGTGACAAAATAACCAATATTGAAGTGTTATAAAAGAAACGCTGAAATGCGTGTAAACTTTCGAAAGGAATGCGTTTTTGCATTTCAAGAGATTTTACGAAATTCATATATGAAGGGGAAGAAATATTTGCAAATTTTAATTAACAATCCTAATACTCCTAAAAATAGACAATAGCCTTAAATTCTTTAGCTTCCATTACGCTTTTAAAAATTCTTATACATTTTCATATGTGATAGAAAATTGGAAATTTGGGGGATCATACCAATTTCTAAATAACACAGAAAAATTCTATAATAAGTTTTATAATAATTCGCGAATTCACAAGTGAAATATAAACAAATAAAAATGAATCTGTTTCCCTATTTCCGCATTCAAAAGGAGTAAAATAAAGAATAAATAAATAAATAAATAAAACAAAATAAAATACAAAAACCATCAATAGTAAGGTCGGGTCGAATTCAGTATTAAGCTGCTTTATTAGCGCGTGTGAAACAGCTAATTCTTTAAACCTGGCATCCGAGCCGGCATGGTTCGCTGTGCACAACTGTTAACTTCGCTACAGCTTAATCGTATCAGTAGATGATATCCACGTAGATTAGGGGTATGAACCGTTACCTGTTTAGGTCATAGAAGCTCCATAACCACCACTCGATTACCCGCTGTAGTAAAATACCCGAAGGTTAAAAAACTAAACAAACAACGAAGTGAAAAGAAAAGAAAGCGCAGAATGGCAACTGTAGAAAGCAAACGATTAATTTCCATTTTCTTTGTATGTGGTTACGCTTCGTTAGAGACCGCGTATCTTCTTCGGTGACCTGAGATCGAGAAATTCCACTTTCCTGCATTTTAAGAGTTCAAGTAAAGAACTTATCTTTCCCTAGAAAACCGGATGACTGCCGGGAAAACTGGATTGCGTTCGATGATTGATCGTTCGGGTCGTGAGCGTGACGTCACGCGGTGTGTCATCGTTTTTGTTTTCCATATTTTTTATTAACTTGTTTGTTGGTGTCAAGGCTTTCCCTAGGTTTATGCAGCCATAGCTTTAAAATAACAAAACCGTTAAATTACTATTTAGGGTGACACGGTTTCCTACTGAATATTGTTGTGAAATAAGAGCAAAAGGGTGTAAAAATGTGCTCTCTTCGAAAAACATAAAATTGTTTAAGTAAAGAGGTTAGGGTTTTCAAGAACATGTGTTGTTCCATTGTTCAGTGATAAAAGTTACATATTTTGCTAATTAGTTGGAACAGAACAGATTTTGGGACGGAAAAACAGTTGGGAACTATGTTTTCTCTTTAAATACAACAACCCCTCTCTTTTTTTTTTTTACATTCAGATCCTTTTTTAATGTACCACTAGATCTTACTATTACTGTAGGTAACATTGGATATTATTGTTTATTTCTGATACAGATGGGAGTATCATTTAGCATATACTCTACGTTAATAAATAGTGAGAATTAAATTTTACTTGCATTACTCTGAGAAATCGCAAAAAGTCTTGATTTTTAATTAAATTGTATCACATCATCCGGATCCAACCCGTTTACGTGCGTTTTATCTTAGCTCAGAAGATGGTTTTCATGTGCTTATAACTACAGACCGAAGTAACCACTCGCTGCGTGAGTGAAATGTTTTGATACGATTAGGCCATTTCCTAACTGACAGACTTCAATTTTTGATTTTATCTTGAATTTCAGCACCGAAGGCTAAAAAACTGCCATTAAGATGTAGTAACGTTTCCCTTTACTCTGTTCAGCTAATGGAAACAAACCACTTCCTATGGACTCGGAAATCTAAAATGGACAAATTCAGCTACTGACGCTGTTGTAAGGTTTTTACCGTTGCATGCTTATTAAATCCTGATATTATCGTTGAACAGCCAGTAAGCCTATTCAGGAATTTTAAATTTCGTCTGTACTTTGGTTTTTCGCTTAGATCCAAAACTCACAACAGCAGATTTCACTGTCATCGTAATGTCAACTTGAGTTATATGCGAATTTTTCTGCCGGAGGAATTATGATCTGCTTCTTTGGCTTTGTCCAAACCATTGTTTTTCTTGAGCCTTCTCTGGTGATCAGGTTAAGAGGACTCTGATTTAGGTTCTTCTGAACGTTACTGTATATTCCACAGAGCTTACTTGTCACTTACAAACACGTGAATTGGTTCTGCAATGATCCATACATAGCGCCTTTTGATGTGCATTCAGTTCACTTGTTTTGCGTACTACGTGAGGACTTGCAGATGTTTTTGCATTACTTTATTATCGCATGTGGATTTAAGCATTCCAGTATAAGCTGGTAATATTATAGACTAATATACAATATATATATATATATATATATATTTTGGTTCAGCTTTGAGTTTCAAATTGGTGATCACCTGCAAGACGCTCCATGACGTTTTATTCTCTCATTTTGTAATGGCAGAACTTCTCGCATAACATTTTATCAAATTTCTCTGCTGCTGAAAATCAAAAACTTAATTCTCAGGAGGAAGCGAAGGGGAAATAAAATTCTATTCCTTCTAAGTCCATATAGACATCTATATCAGGAAAAGGATAAGTGACTACCGAACCAGAAAGCATCTATTTAGTATATACAATTCACGAAATTTTTGTAAATGGATGGATTAATTAAACTCTGCATTTAAAAGTGCTATTTAGAAGATTTACACTCTATTAAAAAAATGAATATATCCTATTTTCGGCATAAAACTGAAAAAAATAATATTGAAGTAATATTATTCTCAGAAAGATTTTAGTCTAAAACTGTAGTCTCAAACTCTTTGCATATGGACCAAATGAACAATCTGAAAATAGTTGATGGGCCCAATTTTCTTTTAACAAAATTTAAAAAAAAAAATTATTAACAGAAAAAAAATATTTTAAAAAAAATTTAAGCTTCGCTTTCTAAGCATTAAACAAAGCACACATAAACTATAAATAATAATATTGCAAAGTGAAAAAAATACAGATTTATATTTATTTTCTATCTGAAATCTGAAGTTTTTTTTCCCTGTAAGCATTTTTGTTGGTTACATTTTGTAATTTAAATGTACTGATAGCTAAATATTATGTTCTTAGACTGACATTGTTTTTTTTTCAAATAATTCTAGCATACTTAATTAATCATTAAATTACCTGCTTTAATTTAAAGTAAAATAAACAAATTAAACAAATTATGGAAATTTTCTAAATTTTCAGGAAGAAATGTACCCAGTGCGACAAAACTTGAGAATAGATGGTAATAATTTAGTCTCTTTCCTTTACTTATTAAATTTTTGTAGGATGTGTGAATAAAAATACGTTTGTTTGTATGTAAGTAATTATAATCTTTATTTCTTAACTACAGTTTGACACAGGATCGCGTTTTGATTCTAATGAAGTTTGCAACCTCGAAGAGAAATTTCTAGAAAAATCTTCATCACGGAATGTAGATGCTCACCGGTCAATCTTTTTTTTTTTTTTTTTTTTTCTTATTTATTTTCAACTGTGAAAAAAAAAAGTTTGTTCACATATAAATGCAGTTCAAAATGAAGCGATTATTCGTAGCACAAAAAATCGCGACTAAGCTTATTTATTCTTTGACAAATGTTAATAAAATGTGTATCTTCACATCTCCGGATAAAGTTTATATTACATTGTAAATTAGCTCCATTTATAGATTTTTGGGTGCGTTATTCATGTTCGTTTTTAATGGAAATGAAAATAATATAAACTCAGACTTTGTTGAATGAAGTTGAAATCTTTGCAATTATATATTTTCAACAAATACATAATTAAATGTCCTTGCGGGCCGCCAGTTTGAAACCACTGGTCTAAAATCTTAAAAGTGTCACAAACTAGCGTGCTTTTATTGTAAAATGTGCAAGTCCCTCAAAAAACAAAGTCGAAATATTTGATGATGAGGAATACTAGCTTGAGTATATCTTCGGCACAATGTCCAAAATCACGCTTCTAAGAAATTGCCCCCCAACACGAAAAAAAAAAAAAAAAAAAAGACGCATCGAAAGATGTGACACTTTGAGGAAAATCGAAAAACGATTTTTATAGAATTTTTCTGAGAAATGCGTTTCAGAAACGTCTTTCGAGAACATTTTATCATTTTAATTCGCATTAATCTTCTTTGAAGAAGAAATTTCTAGTTTTAGAGTGCCGAAATTTGGCAAAATGATACATATGCAGGTTTGTTTTGTAAGCCAAATAAAAGAATTCGTTCGATATTTTATTCAAACTAGCAAAAATTGGCGTGACTAATATTACCGCACTATTGTGAATGGACCATACAGTATCACTGACGCGGTATTCATTAGATACAGGTAAATCTAGGTGGCGGTAGCTGTAGTTAAGTTATTTTGCAAAAGTTTCGAAATATGTCTTTCGAAATAGAGTAATTTCTAGTTTTCATTAATCTAACTTAAAAAAAAAAAAAAAAAAAAAAAAAAACACCACGATGAAATTGGACTTAGAATTAAAAATGAACTAAATCATAAATCAGAATTATTTCGCCGTTTCTGAGAAAACTGGACGAATGCAAGTAATAAAATCTTGATTTTCTAAAATTTGGAAATTATGTTTTTCATAATGTATAGATTTTTGCTACTGGTAGATTATGAAATGATTTTGAAGTTCTTTGCACTTCCTTTGTGTTACGCCACATCTTTACTTGCCTTAAGGTATCGAAAAGTTTAACGCCCTCGTAAAAATTGCACATTAAAAACGCTTTCTTCAGTACATGGCATAATAGATCTAAACAGAAAGTTCTATCCGTTAAAGTTTAAGCTCTGTTTTTTTGTGTACAGGAAGCGCATTTTCAACTTAAAAGATTTTCGCTTCATTGGGTTTATGTATCCCTGTTTGCTTATAGATTTGTTAAGTAAAAGAAAGCTTTCGAAAGCTTAACACTTCTTTAACTAGAACGGAGTAACATTAAACAGAACACAAATTACAGTAATAAAAGAAAGTATTAATATCGTATGAGTTTTTCCATGTAGATGTAAATTAGTTTCATGTAACTGCGGTAAATACTGACTATAACCGTAGTTAGACTAAAAAATATTATGAATCAATCACAATAGAATTCAGGTTACTCTCCCTAATGTATTATTTTTATTTAGGGATTCCATTCCTCCATTCCATCAGTACTAGATTGACTATTAAGCAAAATCAGCACGTACTTAGAGCATCAAGGAAAGGGGGGCACCACGCTTAGAGTTTCAGGAAAGGGGGCATTCCCAAAGTTTCCTATTGCCAGTTTCATCATGGAATGTATGGTATAGCTAATTTAACAGCAAGAAAAAAGGAATGGGAAAAAAACTGGCGTAAATGTATGTGAAAGCACGAAAATTTATTAAAGTGTTTTGGGTCTTTAAAAGTCTTAATTTGGCTCACATTTCGCGTGCAGTTTGAACGGGTCTGCATTGTTAATAGTGAATCAACAATATGAAAGAATAGATGTAAAAGATAAACGCCTACTAGAATTTCAATCAAATACCGAAGAAAAATAACATTTTTTTTATAAATAGATTAAGAATTTTAGTGTGAAAACTAGCAGAAATAAACAAATAATTATTGCTGGCTGCAATTTCGTACGAATTTAGTGCAGATTTATCAAACAGTTATTGATAAGCTTAATAATATATAGTACAAGATTTACTGTATTCTTTGTAGCACCAAAACTTTGATAAAATTGGAACTGACTTCCAAACAAACTTGCATTCAACGATAATTTCTTGTTTTTATGCTGATTAATACTTTTTATTTATTCTTGCTATTATTCAGAGTAAAAATGCTTATTTTTGCTGTGAAATTCTTCATTTCCTTACAAGATAGATCTTAGTAGCAGATGGTAAAATTGTACTGTACTTGACTACGAAAAGCTATTATAGAAGTTTTCTATTTACGCTTTTTTTAAACTAAATTATTTGGTGCTTTTCGCCCCATTGCCCGTCAAAATCAATGCATTTTTTCAGAAAACTAATCCATTATTTTTATCATTCATGACCAAAATGGTCTTGACCAAAACTGTAGTAGTCTCCGTTATTCATCTAATTCAAGTTGATCATCTTTGTTTTGATGCAACAGCCAGTTTTTGGAGTTCTCTGGAAATAAAGGCTTTTGTTTGTAGAAAAAGCGAAGACGTTCAAAAACCATGAAATCAGTTCAGGAATAGGCAGATAAATGAAACGAACGCATGTTATCTAGAACTGTTTTACTGTTTACTGTTTACTGCAACTGTTTTACTGCATGAAAGAATTCTTTGAGAATGGTGATTGCTTTAGTAACTATTGATTAGTTTGGTGATTTTTTGAATTTTTATTGGTTATTATTTGATGATTGTTTTGAATAACTGAGCTTTAGTAAGAGAGGAAAAAAAAAAGGTGTTCAAATTATTTCTGGAAAATCAAACTGAATGTGAACCGTTCACACATATAAACTCTGTCAACTGTATTATTTTGAATCGGATGTAGAAAAGCCGAATATTACCATAATCTACCGTATTTCTTAATTTGGCTTATTATTCTTCTTATAAAAGTATCGGCTGTTTCATGAAAATCAGCTGGTGTTCCCTAAAGCAAAACCGTCACTAATTTACACTATATAGAAGTTACCCCAATATGACACTATTATTCCGAAGCACAGCAATACAAGAAGGATTCTAGTTTACAAATCTGATTAAACGAAATGAAAATCCTTTTGCATAACGACCCTCTTCCCTTATACCTGCCCTTTCTAGCATTTTTATGTCGGATAACGATTGTGTAGATTTCTGTCTTAACGAACACTGGCTAATCTGCATGAGGATATGGATGCTTTAAGGACGAAGCTCGGTTATGCAACATTACTCCTACATTAGCACTGACAAAATGGATTTCAGCACTGGACGTATAACAGCAAATTATGAAATTGCATGTGGAACAATATAGTCCCTATGTCTGAAATAGTATTTGTCATGCTATTTCAGACATAGGGATAATTTATCAACAAGTCTAGTAGGGTTGTAGGACTTAAATTCAGTTTCGACACCAAATGCGGTTTTACCGATTTAGTTCATATTTTCTTTACTTCTTAGATTGTTTCTCTCTGCCTCTCTTTTTAACTTCAAGAACTGATTAAGGTCATTGGCATATTTAAAAGAAGAAGAGTGGGCTTGCATAGGTGTTAACATAGAAATAATCCTCGCACTTTAAATGCACTGCGTAGAAGAAGAGAAAATATTTGACATTGGTGGTCAGCAAATGTGCATCCTTCTTTGTTTGAGAACCGTGACCCTTTGGAATCACGATCGCGATTTTTTCTGGTTGTTAAAGGAAGCTCAAGATTTTCAAGGGGAGTGCAAACACTTTTTTTTATTACAGCAGGGCATATAAAACCTCACTCTCATTTATAGATCCGGGTTTGTTCGAAGTAACCTTGAAGAACATTGCTTCTACGTGCGGAACCTGAAGTGGCTGAAGAGCTCTGGAGATATATAATTGAACGGAGCACTTTCACTGCGAGCCCCTCCCAATTCATCCTGTTCTAACCTCTACTGATTCATTTAGAAGACTCCCCCCCCCCCGAAGTCATACACCCGCTTTCAACCTCGAGATAAAAAGGAATGCGAAATCGGCCTCTTAACTCATTTCTTCATCAGTTATCTAATTCATTTGTTCGTATTACTAACCTACCAGAAGTGAATCAGTATTATTTCTGTGACCAGTTCTCAACATCTGCCGTTAAGAGCTGTCATTAGCCATCAAACCCTATGGTACTTTTCCCTTCTTGACCGCGTGCGATCTTAGCGTAACCGAAATATACTCCGGCTAGCAATCGAAAGGTCCATAGTATGAATACCAGCGTGAGCATTGCTGATATTTCCTGTTTCCTTTGTCAAATGAAATTTAATGACTCGGAATTTAATGAAATTTAATAAATCGAAGCTCTAAATTTGGTTAGAATTAAAAATGGCGTGATCCATTTCCATTTCCAATTTAATCATTAGATTTCTTTCAGTTTTGATGCCCGACGCCTTTTTATTTTAGATACATAACTTAGCTGCATAAAGTTTCGGAATTAGAATAAAAATTAAAAATGGTATTGTCTACAGCTTTATCCTACTACAATGAATTCAAAAAGTTTTAACAACGTGTATATAGTTTATTAACAGTACGAATCTACTTATTTGGCGAATATTACGTTTTGTAACAGCATCTAGCTGATTATTAGCTTATGAGAGAAAAGCAGGTAGCTATAATAATATTTTAAATTAGAGGTATTTGTGTAAAAACAGCTTATGAAAAGCCTTATTAACGAAAATATAATGTTTTGTAAATAGTAGTTTTGTTTCAGTTGTACATTTTGTGAAAATAGATCTTAACTTATATTCACTTTCATTGTATGTTAGCTTGTAGAGTCATTAGGTTAATTGGAAACAGAAAAAATGAAAAATAGGCAACCGCCTTCGCCGGGAATCGAACCACGTAACTCTGGATACCCAGCGTGCTACCGTTATACCACGAAGGCACGCTAGGGAAGTGGGAGAAATACCTTATAAGCTAAACCCGTTATTTTGTACTTATTGTAAAAGCTAGTATTTAGTATTTAAGAACAAGAACCGAGCGAAAACAGTTTCAGATTTCATATTCGATTTTTTTAATTGCAAAAATTGATTCATTCTTCAGAAAATAGCTATGTAAAAGAGTGCAGTGGGAAAATATGTAGATCCGGAGATAGACCGGATAAGCGAATATTTCATATAGAATTAATGCAGCTATTAACTTCTAACTGGCAGTAATGTATCCTAAATCATCGTAAAGTTGAGAACAATGTTATTGCTTCAGGCGTAAAAAAGACCCGAGTTATTTGTTCTTCAATTTCATTGAAATAGGAAGGCACTCATTGCCAAGGTAAGACACCCTAGGATGGGGCAATTTGATGTTGGCATCGAATAATCCTATGAAATTTCTCTTAAGCACTCAAGCCTGACTATACCGAGGATGAATTTGCTGCATTTTTCTTAAATTTCAGAGGAACTGCACCAGAAGGCTTTTGAAGGGTCTGTCTTAGAATATAAATCAATGCATTAAATAAAGAAGAAAAAAGTTTACGCTGAAACCATTCTGAGAAATCCCTTTCGAGTTCCACTCTCCCTTTCTTTGAGATAAATGGTTTATCAAGTCATTTAACCGCAACTGTATATACAAGCCAAAATAAGCCTCGGCCAATTTGGACAATGGATCCCCCTTGGGCACACTTTGAAACAAGACACGCTTCAATTAAAGATGTGGGAGAAAAAAATTTCCGAATGCCATCTAAATAATATGATCTCATTTTCGATTTTCTCCTTTTTGCCTTTCGGCAGCTCTAATGAAGGTCATCAAAATGGCTACCACCAAGTAAAACAATGGAAGTGGCCCACAACGGCTGTTCCAAAGGTGTAATGACCGCTGTTGCCTTTCGTATCGAAACTTTGCATCAGTTCTGGTCAGCGGAAGTTCCACCCCGGGGACATCACCCAGAGACGCTTTAAGTGCTGAAGCACGACTCGACTGCAATTTGATGTGTCTCATTATCTACTTTGTTTTATTGTTCACGACACTTTTTTGGTGGTTACATGAGATTTTGGCATTTGTGGACGCACTTTCTTCCGAATAAAAATCCAGAATATGACTATTCATGGCCAAAAAATGATGATAGCTGAAGATGAGATCTGTTGTCATCATATAACAAGCTCCTAATCCCCCCTTTTTATTTGGGGGGGGGTGCTGATTTTTTTTTATTACCTCAGTGGCGGAATTGATGACAGAATGATTACAATTGCAGTTACAGTTTCAATTCTGGCTACGCACGTATTCGCTGTCTGCTGTACCAATAAAGAAAGTTCTGGCTTATTCGAGGTTAGAAATGATGTAATATTTTAAGATATAATTTGTTAATTATAATTGATTTATTTAATTAAATTATCCCTTAAACAGTGACATTAATCCAGTTCAGGTTTTGTAGAATCGTGAGGGGGACACGTAATCACAAAAATAAATAAATAAATAAATAAATAAATAAATAAAAGCGTGGAATATTACAGTTTATGTAGAAAAACGGAATATTGTTTACAAATGTGAAACTTAAATGTGCCTCCAAAAAGTTATGCTCAAATACATTAACAGCTTTAATATTATCTTAATCTGTTTTTTCAACTATTTCAAAATTTTTTTGAACTTATTAAATTATACAAACGTAGTAAATTAACCATCGTTAAGAAAAACAATAAATCGGCAAAAGCTGTATAAGGAATATGACTTTTTATTAATTAGATAATTTTATCTGATTTCTTCATTCACCACATAATTAATTAATTTATTCATACAAATGAGTTTGAAGCTTCAATTTTCAATCGTCGCCTATAGTTAACTTTGCCTGTAGTGTCTAACTATCTTACTGATTGTCACTTACAATATCTTTTAACTGAGCTATAAGATTAAAGTAAGATTTTGATAAGCGAAAGGAATTTCAGTTGATTAAGTGAAATAACACTCACAAAAGTTCTTACGAATGAATGTTAGTGTAATTTTCATTTTTGGAATTTTATTTCTCGAAATATGTATAATTCAAATTCAAAGCTACGAGTACTTTAAAAATTGCGAATTGAAATCATATTTTAATTGTGAATGTAAATTTAAAATATTTTTAATTACGTAGGGATATTTTTAAAAAGTAAATTTATATAAGGATTGACACCGCGTCACATTGTTTAACTTAACTTATACAGTGTTTCTCCCGCCTTCTTGGCATGCGTTCGTAGTGCAGTGGTCAGTAAGCTCGACGCGAATTCGAGAGGTCCGTGGTTCGAGTCCCAGCGAGGGCATTGCTCATTTTTCATCTCTCCTGTTTCAAAAATACCTAATGTCTCTACAAATTAAACATAAATTTATTTTAAAGTATTAAACATGTTACATTATTTTATATCGACGTTACATTATACATATCATCGTGCTACGTAAATATATATATTTAAAATAAGAACTATGTAAATGAACTTTATAATTTAATTTGGCAATAACCTCTTAAGTCCTCTTTTTTAATTTAGCTGTTTCCTTTCTCTATTCTAAAAATAGGAATGCCTTTTGTGCATTGTGTAACGCTGATGATACAACTAATTCAGAACTTTAACTCAAAATTTTGAGATACTGAAACTTTCTCTTAATAAGCAACCTAAACTAAAACCTTCTGTTGGTGATCTTTCATGCTGGATAATTGCGCACTTCTGTTTTAACCTATCTTTCTGTCAAGACGCTATATCGCTAAGGTCTCTTTCTATCGCAAAAGTATACAAAATGTAAATATTCTGGAAATAGGCAAATTAAAAATGAGGACATAAAAGGTTATTGTCAAATTAAATTATAAAGTTGATTTATATATTTTTTATCTCACATATATAGATGTGCAATAATTAACAGTAGATAACTTGGTGTTAGAAAATAGCCTGAAACTGTTCGGTCCACAATTTTATAAATGGCGTATTGCATTTTTACACAAAGAAAAGGCAGAGAAGAAAAGTAACTGAGTATTCAGCAGCTAGAGTATTTATTAATTCGGTTCCTTTGTTTCAGTTTCGAATAGTGATTGGACAACAGCTCTGCAGCATTGCGGATCATTTCAGATGAAAGAATAACGTAAGTGACGCAGTCCAGATTCTTTGAAGGAGACGTAGTCAAATTACAGTTAGTGATTAAAAGGACTATTGCTTAAGTTGGTAATTTTGAGTTTCATACTGTTTTATCTTACACACACACGCACACACACACACAAATATATATATATACAAAATATATATGGTACTGTAATATAAATCTATAATTATCAGTTTTCACACATGATGATTATTGTTAGATTTTCCTAGTGACGCTCTTACTGTTTTACAATACTTAAAAAGCCATTGAAATTGCTAATTCTTTTTCAACAAAAAACACAGTTTTCTTCTGTGTTTAGTTGGCGTGAGAAAAGTATTCATATAACAGATATTTCCGCATGAAGGCTCAATGCTCTTTCAGTTTTAAACTTCTTTGCAAAATTTCGTAGTTGTTGAATGGGTATATTGATTCCGTTAGAGGGAATTTAACAGCAAATCTTTTTCTACTACTCATATAAATTAAATGGTATGGAAATCATATCAAGGATAACATTCCTTTCGATGATTTTAGAATTAAAATCCTGATTGCATCCTAAATATAGATATCCATTTTACTTTTGCGAATCTAAACTTTCGGGATAGGCACGTGAAAATAGGTCACTATGTTACAGCCATCAAATTCGCATTCAAATCTCTACTAAAAGCTAAATAATACATAAAGAAGACCACGCCCTTTCGTTAGTAGCGCATAAAATCCTTAGACGTTTACTTTCTCTTCTCTTTTTTGTTCATTATATTATAAATTATTACTTTTGAAATGTTTTAGGAGATGTAAAGCAATTAAAACGAGAGTTAAAAATGCGGATGTAATTGTTCTTTTACCTATTCCATAACCCAATTATAAAACCTCTTCATATTTTGATGACTCATCCGTATCAAACGTAGAGTTCCAAATATTCTGTTACGTTGCAGAATTTTTCATAATAAAACATGACATTCATGAATATGGGTACGTCAGTTCCTTAACTGAGAGGATAGCTGATAAGCTGTCAGATATGTATAATTATGGTTAAGAAGTGGACATGTGTCATAAGCACTGAGCGAAAATCTTGGAAGCAAAGGAAAATGTTACAAGTGCGCTTTTAAATGCATCGCTAGTCCTCAATGTGTTTTAGAAGCATACTGGAATTAAATATTTCTCATTGTGAATTTCAAAATAAAATTTTTGTTTTAAGGTGATATACTGATTACTATTAAAGTAATTCCTCCACATGACGGAACTTATGTGTATATGTTTATACAGACGATAATTCGAGCGTATATTTGTTTTCTGTCTTTTAGAATTTGAAAAGATAAGACAATCAGAAAAATAAGTTGAAAAGAAGTGCTTTGGAAATTTTGAAGCTCTAAGAGAAAGTTAGGTTAAAAATTTTCATAAAATTACAATATAGTATTTGCAAGGAAATGTTGACATTCCTGTTATGTTTTAAATATTGCAGGCATGCTGGCATTTTTTTATATATTTATTTTCCTCGATGCTTATAATAGGCTTAAAAGTCTTTCGGCACATATTAAATTAAACAATATTATAACAAGCATTTTTGCTTTTGTATTCATTTTAAAAAAGAAAAGGATTTTTGATGTTTATATTTTTGATGTTTATATTTCTGAAGGATATCTTTAGATTACCTTTCAACAATTACTGATTTTCTACAAGAAAGTCTTACTTGTTAATATTTATAAACGTTTTCTCGAAAAGTTTCGATCTATTTACAGTTTTTTATTTTAAGCTATCAGTTATTTTGCTCGAAAATGGAAATGGTGCAAATGAAAGCTATATGCGTTTACCGAAAATTTTACATATTACTCTTGTTGTTAAACATTAATGATTAAGATGTGAAATTTATGAAAATCCACCCTGTAGTCTTTTGGTATTAAAACTCAAAACTTTTTCTGCTTTGCAAAGCATAAAATCCTCAGTGCAAATTTCAAAAATAATATGAGGAAATTCAAAAAATAATGTTGAAGGAAGAAACAGGAAGCATTCTGAAGTAATATACGTTGAACGTAATTATCTTGGCGTAACAAATCGCCATTTAGTATGCTAAAATAAAACAATATTTAGAGTGGACACATTTGTGCAAGTCAAGATCCTTCAAAATTCTGTATTCTTTAAAATAATGAATTTTTATTTTTATTGTTTAATTCTTTATTTATTAAATTTTAAGCTACGCATGCTACGACTTACGGCAATAAATTCTTCAAAATCTAATTTGTGATTAGTCAGCACACTAAATTAGTAATTTAATTAATTATCGACTAAGTTACTTACAGACGAGAGAAACCCAAGAGCTAGCAGGTTTGCATAATTAATCTAATATCCTAATTTACTTTTAATTTAATTATTTTTTGTACAATAAATTAAATATAATACCGCGTTCGTAGTAATGTTCAATGTCATTCCTTTCTTTTTCCACCTATAAAGTGTAATTTCATAAAATAAGATTTAAGAAGGAGTTGGATTAGATTGTTTAATTAAGGTGAAGCATACCAGTGTGGTATAGTATACCTAAACTCCGTTTTAGTTTTGATGAAACTGATCTTTCCCTGAGGGATCAAACACTTGACATTCATTTTTAAGATTCTAGATTAAAACTGGATATCATTTCTAAAGTTCTTCAGAAAAAAAGTAATATTTTCAACAAATAAATTAATAAATAATATTAAATTTTTAAATGCTAAAGTATCAGCTTTAAAACTTTCATGTTAATATGGCAACAGGAAAGCTATTGATAAAATTTTCGAAAAATTTTAATGCAAGACCGTTATAATTCGACAAATGGAAAGCCAGTTGTTAATCCTAACATATTTATAACAATCGACGTTTGTTATAATGACCGCTTATTATGGAAACTGTTCCATTAGAATGATTGGTGTAAAATATCCCTAAATAATAACAGAATGTTGAACCCATTTTCGTTACAGCGATCATTTATTACACTCGTTTTCTTTAGAACGCGAAGTGTCGTTATAACGAGCGTTGATTGCATTCATTTTCTTTACATACAAAACAAAAGTAAATAAACTACTTTATGTTTATCATCACACCCCGAAATGAATAATCCGTGGACTATAAAAGTCATTCGTTACTTCTTTCTGGGTGTGGTAATATCCTTAAGGGGAGAAATTCTTCTGTTCTAGCGGCCATTAATATTTAACTTTTTATAACATTTTGAATTACATTTTGACGGTTCTCAGTCTAATCATTTCAAAGGCTTCCTTCGAAGTGTATCTGCTTTCAGAACCATATGAAACAGTGGACCATTATAATAACAAGAGTCCTATTCTTTTCAACTCTACTACAACGAAAAGAATTTCACTTGCTGTTTTTAAAATTGGATTTCATTGCTTGAGAAGAAATTTATTATCTTGTAACTCAGAAAAATCGACGAAGTCCAACTGGCAATGTTCCTTTTTCATGAATTATTTATAATTATCGGTTAAATGCATTTGCAAAGCGTGGGTTTTCTGTTGGGAAGTTTTCCAAGGGCGTTGCTCTTTGGCACAAATCCCGAGTTCGATATCGACTGTTTTTTTATTTCGATGGGTTGTTATCGATATGAACGCTAATCGGCGAATGATGGTGGGGTATCAGGTTTCTGAATCTAGTAATACTATGCTAGGTTCAACATTTATCTACGCACATACGACATTTCCTTTAGGTTGTTTCAGATATACTTGGTAAAATACATGGAAGACATGTTTTTACTTGTAACGGTCGAATTGAATTCTTACGCTTCGTTGCTTGAAAATTGGAGAATTTGCATACCGCTTTGGATGTTATGTAGCGACTCACGTAAAAACAAATTGGATGAGAGTAATACTTCAAGACGGAATAAATTTCTCATTTTTCTTTCTTCTTTTCATCATCGAAGAAACTGGAAATGTAGAGAGCGCTGTAGGTTATCAGATAACGAGTACTTGAATAAAAAAATTTTGATGCTGATATCATTTATAATTGTTTCACATTGTTTGAACCGAAAGTAGTAAATATTTAAGACATTGGTTTAGTTTTTGCTACAATTTTGGGGGTGAAACGGTTTTTTTTAACTGAATTAGAATTTTATTCATATACGAAATTAATGAAAAACTAAAGTATATTAATGAGTAGAGCATTTTAAGTCACATTATCCTATTACTGTAAAGTTTTTAATTTTTTAAAATAAAGATGTAGATTCCCGTGCTTTTAATAAAACTATTGAAAACATTGATTTTTCGTCAAAGTGTTTTTCTAGGCGGGAAATGTAGCTTTGCCGACAAGTATTTAATATCAATGTTCGTCATTCTGGTAATCTTTTTCCCCTTTACAATACTGTTTGATTCATATTTCAATTTCGCGCACATGAACCATTTACATGAACCAAGCGCCTCACTTGTTTCTCGTTAGCCATGATTTTGTTGGTATGTCTGGTTTATAAATGGAATTAAAATACCGGTTAAAAGTAATCTATCTGCATTTAAAAGATTGTTAAACAAAAACAAAAAAAAAAAAAAAAAAAAAAAAAAAAAAAAAAGTTAAATATTCGCCTCTGAAATGTTGCTTTAAGCTATTTAAATTCTTATAACACCGATGATCATTGAAGAATTGTTTCAAAATGTTAATATGTTTGTTGTGAATAATATATGCGTAAAATGGTATTACCCGTATGTGCATTAACTCTATCACACTCTTTTTCCTTACGTATGTGTATTAAATCTATCAAACTTTTTCTTTACGATAAGTTTGTTTTAACAAAAGTATCGAGAATTAGGGCATTTTGTTTTGCCTATAAATAAGATTTTACTAAATCATAAGACCAAAATTATAACGAATATTCATCAGCCCTCGCCTATGTCTGATAAAAGTTCATTATTTTGACCTGGAAAGTGCTATATTTCGTGTTTTATTAATATGGTATTTTGCTCTTCTGATAGGTTATACTTGTATAAAAGGTTTTATATAAAAGGTTCTATTTCTATGCTGCCTTTTTCCGACTTCATGAATTAATAACTTCTTTCTGTATCTGAAAACATACAACTGGAGCACAAACATACTTTGTTAAATCCAACATGATTACTCATTTTTTAAAACCATGCGATTAATTACATTTCTACAAAAATTACTAATCTTTTGAGCAAGTTGTAATGGGGGAGGATTCACAGCACATGTATTGCCAGTATAAATTTCATTATTACCTATCCATTCTTGTTGTAAAATCAGCTCGAAATGTTTTGCCAAATTAAATATATATATATATATATGTTGAATTAATTCTTATTTAACGAATATTAAGAAAACATATTATTAAGTAAAGAAGTTGTATGGTATTATGAATCATGTTTATGTGTAATTAAAGAATACGCTTTCGCTACTTTTGAGAAGGAGAACAAAACAATACAATAAGAAGAGATTGCCTGAAGCTTACACATCAGTAGTTTCCTGTTTTCAAGGTTACACAACAATTCTTCCTGTTAGATCCAGGAAAAGAGTAATGAAGCCAAAGTCATCTGAGTGAAACAATAGGGCTACCCCTATTAGATGTTGGTGAAAAAAATAAACAAATTAAAATCCAAAGAAAAGTATGGTCTTCCAATGAACTGATGGAATTTGAAGCAAAAAATGGAACTGTATATTTCTGTTTCTGCTGCTGATAAATCTCTTGTCCTCTTGTACCTGCAGGATTCAAGGATTAGCTTCTATAGTATGATTTGCAACAGATTAATTGAAAGAGGAAAAAAAAGAAAAAATAATTAGTTTATATTGATATGAATATTACAATATTATCTGTGTAAAGCAAACTGAATTAAAAATATCATGTGATTTACTTATATTATTGAAGTGGAAAGAAAGTCATGAGTTAAATAAACTGGTAGCTAAAAATCATACGTAGAAGCTGCTGTAGTTTAGTGATAATAAATTAAACCAAAATTAAAATCATTAGCAAATTTCAAATTTAAAAATCATATTCAAATATAGAAAAATGATTCAAAAATGCCGCAATAGCGGTTAGTATTTCCGTACCGAAGGATCCGTGGTCAAATCCCGGAGAAGGCATGAATGTTGTAAACGTATAGTATTTGTGCGGAACGGGGCACTTTAAATATGTAGCGAGCCAAAAGTCCTCTCGAGATGTTGGTGGTAGGAAAAGAGGGGTGGGAGACCATCGGACCCATCCCCCACAGCTGCTGTCTCTCAAAATTGGGGCCTAACTGAGCTAAAATTGAGCTGTCACCTATATGGTATTTAAGGCTCTTGTCAACGACAGACGCATATGACTCCTTGCCACTATGAATGTCGTGGGCTTGTGCTGATCTTTGTCAGAGAAGTGAGATTGGTAACAAAAGCAGAAAAACTTTAAAAAATGAAATTCTGCCAAAACAGTGTAAACAGCCGATGCATAATATCGAAGTGACAAATAAACAAAAACTTTTTTTTAATTAAGTTACTTTAAATTTCTCGCAGCATCATCATCAGAGAGTTCGCAACCGGAGAAATATAAAAGATATACAACGTATTTCTGAGTTTTCTAATGTGCAATTTAATAAGACCACGAATGTACATTAAAAAATTTAAATAGTTAGAAATGTTTAATTTGAGTAAAATAAATTAAATTGCATGCATCAGTCTAGGACTGTGATTATCTATATACAATTTTATGTAATTATTTTTCTCTTTTGCTATGAAATCTGTGTTTCATACTGACTATACTTTAATCTGAATGATTCTTTAGATGAAAGTTCAGGATACGCATAAAGAAAATTAGCAAGATTTAAGAAGTAAAAAAGATGGAAAAGGTTGTAAATTATATGTACTAATTATGAATGATACTATGGCATTATTTCTTTCAAAATGAAAGGAAGATTTGGAAAGTAGATTTATGTTCTAATGTAAAGTTCAAACATGTTTAGAAAATACTGTTTTCGGAATGACAACATTTTTGGAGACTTTGACTAACGCAAGCGAAAGAAAGCTAAGTTATAATTTCTCTCTATTGCATAGGAACATTCTTACGTCATTTGATTGAATGGGATGAAATGAACTGTTAGAATAACATATGGTATCAGCAAAATGGAAATTACCTCGCAGAAGACGCTTCCGATATCAATAGTCATCGTAATGTGTGGAATAATAACATTGTTTAAAGTAAACGTTGAAGTCTCGTTGGCTTTGTTAAGCGTTCAATCCATTCTTTAACATCAGTTTCTTTAAAAGATTTTTCATTTATTTAGTTTAAGGATAACTCGATGCGCTTTACGTTCTACTGCTTCAGAAAATTACACATTTTTCTATGATTTGAGAATCCTTTCTGCATAACACTACGGACCCATGACCGCTTACATTACCAGTTACAAATCATGAATGGCTTCATTGATTTGCATAGCTTTTTAAAAGAAAACTTAAGAATCTATGTATGGCGCAAGCATTGAAAATAAAAATATGTGACAAAATAAAAATGCAGCAAGATGAGAAATGAGAGGGACGTAATGTTTTAGACAAACTAAGTGCTGTTTTGATTTATGAGCTCTTTTTAGAAAGAAATAAGGATACCTCAGATTTGATAGTTTTTACAGTTTGGAAATAATTGCTAATAGATGTTAATACATTTATATTAATAATAATTATTTAACATTTATACTGATAATACATTAATGTTATTTGTGCTAATAACACATTAATAATATTATATGGCATTTATATTAATAATACATTTTTACTACTACTAATTATTGCTAAATAATAATATAAATTCAGTAATTCATGCTAAAGATTTTTCTTATGTAAAAATATACAAGTCTGAATTCTTCTGTTTTAATTTACTTCGCGTGTAAATATGATTTGGTGATTTTATGGCAAAAACTAGCTTGGAATTAGATCGTAAATTTTATACTGATGTTAATTATCAAGAACAATTCTACACATTTCGAAGGGAAAAAGATCACTCTCTTTCACTGAAGGATCAAATTTTGTTATCAAAAGATTATCTATAGCAGAATCTGTCAATTCAATGTAATAGCGATAATTAGATGTACTACCTTTTTCGTTTTGGATTTGCTATTTTGACGAGGCTTTGAAATGTTTGATGGAAAGAGGATGCTATTAGAACAGTCCTATCTGTTATGATTTCCATTTCCTTTCATTGAGAGAATTTGATAGAATCCAAGAAATATGATTTTAATTATATCGTCTGCTTGAAACATAATAACATGTTTGTTATTTCTATTCTGCGTACTCTGAAACATCTAAATTAATAGCCCACAGAAAAATTTATAATTTTCGATATTGAATTTTTGTATCACACCCGGTACATAAGATAAAGATTTATCTTTTTATCTGAATTTTCTGTGCCTTTAAAGCAAAGAGAGAAACGAGAGATTTTCTAAAACCTAATTTTCAAATGATTAAACAAGTTGAGAAAAAAGGCTTTCATAAGCATTAAATTGACAAGTACTACTAGCTTCCTGTTAAAGAATAACCCCAATAAAAATATATGTATAATATATGTATATCATAAACCCCGGATATCTGGAGAAAAAAAAAACTAAAAGTATTAATTGCTTAAGTAATTATGTGTTATTTTCCTTTTGCTTTTCAAGGTTCACCAGATGTTTTCATAGAATCTTTTAGCAGCGTCTGGTAAAATTCTTGCTTTCGACTGATGCTGAGACATTATGGGCGATTCTTGTATCTTTTTTGCAGTACTATCTTCTTATGGACATCAGAAAGAGTTTTCTGCATAAAAACATCGTAAAGTCACAGAACTGACAACAAACAAAAATGCTTTTGTAGTTGCTTTCACCGTAAAAATGCAAATAAAAACAATTCTTTCGGTAAAGTTAACATTTAAAAATATCTACATCCTTATTCAGACAAATTTCAGGAAGTTTCATTGCATTTCATGCCAGAAATAGTAATTTTCAGGATCTATAGAGCTGTTTTGACGACATGCTTATCTTCAAACTTTAAACTACTCTTAAAGCGAATAATTTTTTTGAGAATTTCATTCAGGACAATGCTCAATAAAATTACTGATGCCAGTAGCTTACTTATTTTTCAGCCTTTATTTATTTTCTTCAAGTTAGTTCTAGTATGAATACTTTTTAGTTCGCGAAGGCCGTACACCTGGAAACCTGTGGTAATAAATAAAAAGATAATATCTTCATTTATAAGCGAGTTATTTTGAGAAGACGTTCGAGTAAATTCATTCTTCGAATGGTTAAGGAATTTGTGTAGGATGTATATCAGTAATTTTTACTACAAGTGAAATGAATTAACCCTAAACGTTTTTATAAGATAAGTTATCATAGTTTTAACGTCCTATTTAAAGTAAGAGAAACTTAAATAGGTTTTCTTGGAAAGAGGAATATAAATGACTGATATCATCAAACGATAATTGTAAATTCATTTAGAAAATAATCAGAGCGCTTATACCGGTCTTACTCTATGTCTGTTAACGTTTTCTTAGTATTTGACTTCAGAATTTAAAAAAAAAAAAAAAAAAAAAAAAGAATATGTAAAAAAACGGCATAATTGCGACTTTTTTGATTAGGATATAGTCTTACAAAATTTCAGAAAGTTGTATAATATTATTTCTAATTTGATCTTATGTGTACAGTTCGGTGATATTCAGATTTCTATTGCCTGAAATGTAAGAAAATCCGTCCAGATGCAAGAGAGGTACTTCGCAGTTTTTTAAAAAAGTGCTGAAGAACAACAGTTTTTGGATAATACCAATAAGAAAATAAGGTTATGAATGTTTATGAAAGCTTTGTATTTTTTCCCGGGTGGATTTACGTATACAGTAACATATATGTTTGTGTAGATTAAATTCATCTCAATCGTAAGCATGCCGATCTTGTGATTCCCACATCTCGTAATGTGATGATCTCCATGACTATTTCCACATCTCGTACTTTTTGACCAAATTAGGATTGTAAGTTCTGTAATGCAGCTGGTTTCTGCTTAATCAAAGCACCAGAAAACGACTTAGCATTCCTAACTCGCAAATGAAGGAAAAGAACTTCAGGGCTGCCAGAGTTCGAAACCGCCAGAATACTCCTGATTATGAATGTCTCGATGATGCGGAAGCTAACCAAATCAAGCGCGCTCAATAAGCCACACGATCTTTCTTTGTTCTTCCCCCTAGTCGACTACAACTCCGTTGAAATCGACCCTGGAGGTACAATAAAATCTGCTGAGATTATATTCATTCGCTATGGCCGGCCGACCATTGTGGGAGATTTTTCTTCGCTTGGAATCACTTGCTAACGGATGTCCTTTGCTGCAACGGACGAACTTAACCCCGCCAAAAAAGCATGACGAGCCCTTTTAAATGCGACAGTTATTTTCCGAGGCTTCCGCCCACGTTTTTACCAAACAAACTGGTTTCCTTCTTATTCATATTTTGATTCATTTTTTTAAATTTTTTTCCCCACTCATTTTCCTCGAGGATTGATAGTTATAGAACGGAAGATGGCGTCTGAGCTTGAGAAGGAGTTTTGTTCATTGCAAATATGGGGCAAGCATTAAATACCAGAGTTGTAAGAAAAATTAATTGCCATATCTTTTATGAAGTTAATCTAGTCTTTTCCATTACGTAACAGTGAAACGTGGTTTATGTGTTTGATACTAAACGAAACAAGCATTAGTTGACGGATCGAATGGAGATTTTGTATTTAATAAGGAGAGGGTTAATTAAGATATTGCTCACTAAGTACCTTCTGTTTCAACTCTCTTTCCCAAGGAAATCTGAAACACTGGATAAGGACATTCTTTCGATCTCTGACCCTCTAAATATCATTTAACTTTAATTTTAACGATAACAGTAATTTTTTCCAAACTTGTCGTTGTTAAAGAAACTGCACAGTGAGTTTCAAAAATAAGTAAACAAACAAAAAATCTGACTACGCTTTATTTTTGTTAAGAATATCTAACCTGGTAAAGCCAGTTAACAAGAACAAATTGTTTCATAGTTTAAGGAAGCCTATGATTCTTTGTTTTTAGTAATTATACAAGGATCTTGTATTTCATAAGTTCACTACTGTTAGCAATTAAAGCCATCGCCAAGCTCAACTGCAAACGCCAAGCTCAACTTGTGAAAATATGTTTCCGTCTCCTAAATTTTCTATTTTTCCCTTAATAAGTATTAGCTATAAATATTTTATTTTAATTCTTATCTTATTTAATCCCCTTTTCATGATAATATTTTTTCTAAATATGTGCGCAACTTTATCTTCATAAGAAATTTTAGAGAAGATTGACAACATTTCCAGATTTCTAAAATTATCACTGCAGTGTTGTAAAATTCAATTTGTATAATAACAATTACAAAATTTCCATATAACAAATATAACTAATCCATATAATTAATATGAATGTATAACTAATACATATTATTAATATCAAAGTATAACTAATCCATATATAACAAAATAAACCATCGGAAAGAAAAAAAAAAACAGACTTCTTAGTGAAACTTTGATGTTTTTCAATGGAAACAAGACTGTGATCAAATTATTTTGTTAAATTTAAATTAGGAAAATGAATTTCGTAGAAAACTGATACGAGTCACCTCCATCCTCAAAATTTAGATCCTCCCGAACAAAATCGTTAGTATAAAACTGAATTTGTTTTATTTTTAAATTTCAAATTGATACGTGCTGCATTTAAAACCGAATGTAGTTTAAATAGTTACTCATGTAATGATTTTTAAAAGCATTTGCATCCATTGGTGTAATTCAGAATCATGTTTCTACAACTTATATTATATGCAGTTGATCATACAATTTTTTCGTGTACTTGCAAAGTCTTCTGCGGTCATGCCTGTGTATTCAGTTATTCAATATCCATAATTACTTTAATCGTTCGTGGTTTCCAGAATTTTTTTTCTCCTTTTCTTTAATAACGAGTTAATTAAGGTCTTATGTTTAGGTAATGGGTGGATTAGATTAGGTTATTTGATCATGACAAAGCTCACGAGGGCTATCTGCCCAAGGGTAAGGATGCCTTCGTAGAGGGCGCCGTAATAAAAACTGGCTCGAATTCTCGTTGCACATGGTAAAAATCACGAAAATCAACTATACGGCTATCCCGTTCACCTGAGATCGAACTTGGAACGATCTACCAGTATTCTGTGTTCCGGCCTCTGATGATGCCTCAACGCTTCTTATAGTTAAATTCTAATGTTTGTAGAAAGTTTCAATAAGTCTACTTTTAAAACGCTGTTCCAAATTTTCGTCATATTCTGCAGAATCACATATATTCAAAATGGCGAACGTTTAAGGCCTGTTTAAGTCGATGAAAAAAAAAACGAACTGGCAAGATCATGAGAGTATGGAAGGTGCTTTTTAGCAGATCATTAACTTATTAGCTAACTATCTATTCTTCTACAGTGTTGGCTGTATGGCTTGGACCATTGCTGTGAAAAAATAATTTTTTTTTTATCTGACTATGTTCTCACTCTTTTAATGCTTTGTGTTAACGTTTCATTATTTCTAAGTAAAAGATTTTTCTAAAATATCGTCTAAAGGCATGAACTGTTTATGAAAAATGCGTGGTAGAAAAGTGTATAGTATGTACTACATAACCATGGAAGAAATTCATTCACGACTTCTTCTTTGCAGGACAGGAAAGTGTTCGAAATTTAGCACTTTATCGCTTTGTTTTAGCATCGTATTTTGGCGACTAATTTTTTCGCCGAATTTGGCAAGAACTTCCTAAAAGTCGCCAAACTTGGTAACGTTTTGATCCGGTCCCTGTATAACTGTAATGGATAATGTAATTGATGCAATAAGTAGTTGTAACAGTATCTGGCTCCCATATGGTATCCAATAATTTCGTGAAGTACTAGAGATTTCTCAGTAGCCGGGGAGGAAACATCAGTTTTGGCGTAGTAGTTGTTTAATCCAGCATGAGTTGGGAGTATTGAGATATCTCCGAGCTAGCTTCGCTCTTTAGATACGCTTTGCACTGCGTTGAGTTTAACGTTTTTAGTAGTTTGAAGTGTAACTTACTGATTTACTCTGTGTTACTGTGAAGAGCAGTATGAGTATTTTTGTGGGAAAGTTCGAAAACTGTGAAATGTTTCTTTCGGTAAAATAAATTTTATGAAGCTATCATCGGTTCTGTGAATCCGTACGCTCGCAACACTATCATTACTTGAAGTCGAAGGTTTCCTAAATCGATCGTCATCTTTTTTTGAATTTATTCCTTTTTTGAAACGCTGATGCCATTTGAAGTTCTTTTTTTATTTTGACGATGATTGCATATGGTAAACTCTAATCAATATTTCTACAATTTTTGAAGCAGTTTTATTATCTAAGCAAAATTTTATGTCAAGTCTTTGTTTGGACAGTTTGGTTAAAATATCATTCGGTTTTCGTTATTAAATAATATAAAAAAATGGCGTGATGTTTATTTCAAATTAGCTTATATATCCTAAATAATAGTATAATCTATTAAATGTGTAACTACTTATACTTTCCTTTTATGAAATCATCCCTTGAACTGTTCGAACTTATCTTGCATGTAATCGCTTATGCTTTTGATATATTCCTGCGGATTTCTTTTAGACACAAAACCAAAGAAATACATGATGACAATTAACGTTTCTTCGAAGTTCTGAGCAGCCTTTCTCTGGGCGGTGTCGTTAGCCTTTAAACTCGGTAGGCACATTCGTTACGAAGAAAAATGTATGTCTGCATGTGGGCGAATGTCAAGAAATCGTTTAGCCCGAGGGTGGACTGCTGACATGACTCGCTTGGAGCGAGGCCAAACGAATAAAAATTCTAACACTCCTAACGGATGGTCCAGACTATAGTCTGGTTAGTGGGACTGGCAGCTATACCCTTTACAGTCCTCATTAATTGTGATTTAGGGTTTCAGATAGAAAATATTTAAAGTGCGAGGATAAGATCGTCTGCTTCGGGCCGACAAAGAAATCGTAAATTGCCTGTATTTACATATTACCTTGAATTCTTGTAAGAAGAATCAATGACTTCATTCTGCTATAAAATTTTATTCTAATGATGAGCATCAAAACACTCACATCGTTGCTAATAAATAAATATGTATATAAGACCGTCTGAGTCCAACACACAATATGTTATAGTTCCACGCTGGTACCTTAGGTCGACAATGCAAGTTAGTACGTATTATTTTATTTTGATGTATTACATATACAGTTAAACCTAGATTCACGAATTTAATTCTTTCCTGAAAGCCCTTTATTGACCGAAATCTTCACACGCTGAGAAGTTTTCTCCATAGGAAATAATGTGAAACGGATTAATTCATTATTGGACCACAGATATTACTTATTTAACTTTACAACAGTACTTTGTGCATAAGTTTTTAATTTATAACTAATGGAAATCGTTAAATATAAAACAAAAAAAGATAAATAAAATTTTACTAAACAGATAAAACAGACGAAAACTTACTTTAATTCTATCATATCTGTAAGAAGGAAACTGGATGGTGGAAGTTGAAAATGATCAGGAAGGTGTTATCATTTGGATCAGCAGGGTCCGCTCTGATGAAAATATTAGGTGTTTTGAAGGGCATTTTATTTTATCTTTCCTTTAATATTCGACTCTGTTGAGATTCATTCAGCCTCAGATTTATTCAAAATTTTTTCAATGCGATTTGTTGTTACAAAGATTTTAAAATGTTTCTAGGCATCATCGTATTATCATTGAAATGCTTATGCTGTAACTCGCTATTGCTTTATCAAGATGATAGCATTAGGTGAAAACTTTGCATACTTGCTATTGCTTTATCAAGATGATAGCATTGGGTGAAAACTTTGCATTTTACTTCGGTTTTCACGAACTCAATGAATTAAAAGAAACTAGGAAAACTTTTCTTTTGAAGGCATTTGATCTACAATTGCTTTTTGTTGCGTCTTCTAAGGTTGTTGCAGATCTTTCTCGTTAAGGTCGTATTTTATGGTCCCCTAGTAACTTTCACACGTTTTTATTGTTAACTTCCTAGCTCATGATTGTGCCTAGAGAGAAAATATCATAGGTAACGTTAAATCCTCAAAGTCCTTAGTGTTTATGTAATGCAATTTGGTCACAATTTTCTCTAGGCCAAATTCGTAGTCCTGTAAGTACTTGCTGCCAGACCGTGTTAAAGACTGAAACTATGAGAAATATTAAAATGATGTTTTCAGATGCTCCTGAGAGTTAACTATGTGACTTATGTTACGTCAAAGCAGCTCTGCAAATTTTGTTTTCCAGTTTAGTGTTCGTAACTCGTGACACCATTCGTCATCCGAGACTTTTTTTGTTTAGGCAGTTTGTGAACCAAATTGTTCAGAAAGTGAGACTTTTCATGACTCGCTTGCGAAGTTTCACAGTACATATTTCAAGTGGTTTATTTGTACTGTATTATACTTACTCAGGAACGACTAAAACTTAGGTGGTAATAAGTATCAGTACTCCATCGTTAGTCATAACACAAAGTCTTTTCAAGTTCCATTCCAGCTCATTCTTTTCAAGTAACAACCAATTCGTACATATATATATATATATATATATATATATATATATATATGTATATATATATATAATTTTTTTTTTTTTTGTTGCCAAACCAGGAAGCAAAATTTTGGACACTTCAGGTTACGTATGACGTCATAATTTAAATTTGATGTAATATAACAACTTTTTCTCAATGTCAATAAAAGTATTAACGTGGCAATAACATACCATGTCAATTTTAATCTGAAACAAAAAAGTGTCCAGTAGCAGCTATTTATTTAAAATGCTGACATTAACAATACATTTTCGACATACAATGACGTCACATAAAATCGCGTGCTTTCTTCAACGTCAGAACATGACCTTATATAATAATAATATATTTAATGTTGGGCAATGCTATTTTTATTTCATATTTTGTAAAACTTATTACAAACTTTTTATTATCAAACTCTACGATTTGAAGGCGAACAGTGGCAACACTTTTCGAAATAAAGCAGATATTTATCTCCAGGCTACGAGACAGTTGCCATTCAGAAAAATGAGGGCGATAATTAGTGTTTCCGAAGTTTTTAATTAATAATTATCGGCTGATTAAAGTCGTACTGTGATGAGAATGTTCAAAATAGCTTAATGGAATCCGGATGTACCTCTCTCGAAAAACTCCCCGCCGTTCCCGAGGAGATAACGTTACAAACAGACACACGCCCATAGATTTTAATAGTATAGATAATTAGTATATGTAATACCTGGCATAGGAATAAAAGTAATAATGAACCAAATAAGCATTGTATTTCATAACATATTTTCATGCACTCTGACTTAAGAGAGTTGTAATAGATAATATATATATGCAAACTGAATTATGATCAAGTTGCAATAGAACTACTGTACCATAAGGCTGTACGAACTTTCCATCCCGTCCCATACTGTATTATAATAAATTTATTAGACGAAGTTATATTATTCTTTGGGAAGCAAAGTAATTTTTCTCCCTTCAAGAGAACAGCTATGCATATGCTTTTCTTAATATAATCTTTCTGGAGTTTATTTCTAAATTAGGTTTTTTATTTAGCTCTTAGGCAAATGAGATCTAAGCAATACTTTCAACATTGAGGATCGTAAAACAAAGTACCTGTCTTCATGCATGTTTTGATCAAGTTTCAGTTGATTTGAACCATTCTTCTGTTTTTTAATAGTAAGTGACTCTTTTCTGTTTAAAAAAGAACTGAAAATGCAAAGAAGAGATCCAGTTCCACTTCTATTCAACATTTAAAAAAAGTAGTAAGGAAGAAATCAACTTATTCGGTGACACTAATGGCTAATTTTACGCATCGTGAAAATAGAAAAATAGTTTTATAAATGTTTTTACACTAAATTCAAAAGCAATATATCATGCCTTTAACTGAAAGAGGGTTCTATGGGTGATTTTTAAAATTAAATCAGATTTTTTTTAAAGTATGCTTATTTTAAACTACCTTTACTTGCTACTATTCCTGAAATTCTCTTCTTAGTTTATTCATTTCTCAATGTATTTCAAATATTGTTTGAAAAATCGCGTCGATGATTTTTAAATCTTCTTCTCTTTTAAATGTGGCGTATTTTGCAGACATTTTTAAGCACATTAAATGAATTCAGTGTAATTTTGCAAGGAAGAAATGTTCAAAACAAAGCAAATGTGCTGCTAGAAATTTTGATTTTGTGAGCACATCGATTTGAAAACGGTATTTTTGAGTCTTCAACGCTATTTGTATTTTTAGTAACTTCTGAAACACAATCCATTGCTATTGTTGATAATTTAGCCATGCATTTGAGATTTCAGAGTCTTCATTTTTTGAACGCAGGATCAAATTGCGGATTGTCATGTGATGGTTTTATGAAACTTGCTGTTAAGCATAAAATAACTTTCTGACTTTAAGCTGTGCGGAAGGTATATATATATATATATATATATATATATATACATACACACAAAAAATAACAGAAGAAAAAGAGTTACTCTGTTTCTATTCTGCGTAACACATTAAGTGGTCCCCTAGTAACTTTCACACGTTTTTATTGTTAACTTCCTAGCTCATGATTGTGCCTAGAGAGAAAATATCATAGGTAACGTTAAATCCTCAAAGTCCTTAGTGTTTATGTAATGCAATTTGGTCACAATTTTCTCTAGGCCAAATTCGTAGTCCTGTAAGTACTTGCTGCCAGACCGTGTTAAAGACTGAAACTATGAGAAATATTAAAATGATGTTTTCAGATGCTCCTGAGAGTTAACTATGTGACTTATGTTACGTCAAAGCAGCTCTGCAAATTTTGTTTTCCAGTTTAGTGTTCGTAACTCGTGACACCATTCGTCATCCGAGACTTTTTTTGTTTAGGCAGTTTGTGAACCAAATTGTTCAGAAAGTGAGACTTTTCATGACTCGCTTGCGAAGTTTCACAGTACATATTTCAAGTGGTTTATTTGTACTGTATTATACTTACTCAGGAACGACTAAAATTTAGGTGGTAATAAGTATCAGTACTCCATCGTTAGTCATAACACAAAGTCTTTTCAAGTTCCATTCCAGCTCATTCTTTTCAAGTAACAACCAATTCGTACATATGTATATATATATATATATATATATATATATATATCTGTATATATATATATTTTTTTTTCTTGTTGTTGCCAAACCAGGAAGCAAAATTTTGGACACTTCAGGTTACGTATGACGTCATAATTTAAATTTGATGTAATATAACAACTTTTTCTCAATGTCAATAAAAGTATTAACGTGGCAATAACATACCATGTCAATTTTAATCTGAAACAAAAAAGTGTCCAGTAGCAGCTATTTATTTAAAATGCTGACATTAACAATACATTTTCGACATACAATGACGTCACATAAAATCGCGTGCTTTCTTCAACGTCAGAACATGACCTTATATAATAATAATATATTTAATGTTGGGCAATGCTATTTTTATTTCATATTTTGTAAAACTTATTACAAACTTTTTATTATCAAACTCTACGATTTGAAGGCGAACAGTGGCAACACTTTTCGAAATAAAGCAGATATTTATCTCCAGGCTACGAGACAGTTGCCATTCAGAAAAATGAGGGCGATAATTAGCGTTTCCGAAGTTTTTAATTAATAATTATCGGCTGATTAAAGTCGTACTGTGATGAGAATGTTCAAAATAGCTTAATGGAATCCGGATGTACCTCTCTCGAAAAACTCCCCGCCGTTCCCGAGGAGATAACGTTACAAACAGACACACGCCCATAGATTTTAATAGTATAGATAATTAGTATATGTAATACCTGGCATAGGAATAAAAGTAATAATGAACCAAATAAGCATTGTATTTCATAACATATTTTCATGCACTCTGACTTAAGAGAGTTGTAATAGATAATATATATATGCAAACTGAATTATGATCAAGTTGCAATAGAACTACTGTACCATAAGGCTGTACGAACTTTCCATCCCGTCCCATACTGTATTATAATAAATTTATTAGACGAAGTTATATTATTCTTTGGGAAGCAAAGTAATTTTTCTCTCTTCAAGAGAACAGCTATGCATATGCTTTTCTTAATATAATCTTTCTGGAGTTTATTTCTAAATTAGGTTTTTTATTTAGCTCTTAGGCAAATGAGATCTAAGCAATACTTTCAACATTGAGGATCGTAAAACAAAGTACCTGTCTTCATGCATGTTTTGATCAAGTTTCAGTTGATTTGAACCATTCTTCTGTTTTTTAATAGTAAGTGACTCTTTTCTGTTTAAAATGAACTGAAAATGCAAAGAAGAGATCCAGTTCCACTTCTATTCAACATTTAAAAAAAGTAGTAAGGAAGAAATCAACTTATTCGGTGACACTAATGGCTAATTTTACGCATCGTGAAAATAGAAAAATAGTTTTATAAATGTTTTTACACTAAATTCAAAAGCAATATATCATGCCTTTAACTGAAAGAGGGTTCTATGGGTGATTTTTAAAATTAAATCAGATTTTTTTTAAAGTATGCTTATTTTAAACTACCTTTACTTGCTACTATTCCTGAAATTCTCTTCTTAGTTTATTCATTTCTCAATGTATTTCAAATATTGTTTGAAAAATCGCGTCGATGATTTTTAAATCTTCTTCTCTTTTAAATGTGGCGTATTTTGCAGACATTTTTAAGCACATTAAATGAATTCAGTGTAATTTTGCAAGGAAGAAATGTTCAAAACAAAGCAAATGTGCTGCTAGAAATTTTGATTTTGTGAGCACATCGATTTGAAAACGGTATTTTTGAGTCTTCAACGCTATTTGTATTTTTAGTAACTTCTGAAACACAATCCATTGCTATTGTTGATAATTTAGCCATGCATTTGAGATTTCAGAGTCTTCATTTTTTGAACGCAGGATCAAATTGCGGATTGTCATGTGATGATTTTATGAAACTTGCTGTTAAGCATAAAATAACTTTCTGACTTTAAGCTGTGCGGAAGGTATATATATATATATATATATATATATATATATACATACACACAAAAAATAACAGAAGAAAAAGAGTTACTCTGTTTCTATTCTGCGTAACACATTAAGTGGTCCCCTAGTAACTTTCACACGTTTTTATTGTTAACTTCCTAGCTCATGATTGTGCCTAGAGAGAAAATATCATAGGTAACGTTAAATCCTCAAAGTCCTTAGTGTTTATGTAATGCAATTTGGTCACAATTTTCTCTAGGCCAAATTCGTAGTCCTGTAAGTACTTGCTGCCAGACCGTGTTAAAGACTGAAACTATGAGAAATATTAAAATGATGTTTTCAGATGCTCCTGAGAGTTAACTATGTGACTTATGTTACGTCAAAGCAGCTCTGCAAATTTTGTTTTCCAGTTTAGTGTTCGTAACTCGTGACACCATTCGTCATCCGAGACTTTTTTTGTTTAGGCAGTTTGTGAACCAAATTGTTCAGAAAGTGAGACTTTTCATGACTCGCTTGCGAAGTTTCACAGTATATATTTCAAGTGGTTTATTTGTACTGTATTATACTTACTCAGGAACGACTAAAATTTAGGTGGTAATAAGTATCAGTACTCCATCGTTAGTCATAACACAAAGTCTTTTCAAGTTCCATTCCAGCTCATTCTTTTCAAGTAACAACCAATTCGTACATATATATATATATATATATATATATATATATATATATGTATATATTTTTTTTTTGTTGCCAAACCAGGAAGCAAAATTTTGGACACTTCAGGTTACGTATGACGTCATAATTTAAATTTGATGTAATATAACAACTTTTTCTCAATGTCAATAAAAGTATTAACGTGGCAATAACATACCATGTCAATTTTAATCTGAAACAAAAAAGTGTCCAGTAGCAGCTATTTATTTAAAATGCTGACATTAACAATACATTTTCGACATACAATGACGTCACATAAAATCGCGTGCTTTCTTCAACGTCAGAACATGACCTTATATAATAATAATATATTTAATGTTGGGCAATGCTATTTTTATTTCATATTTTGTAAAACTTATTACAAACTTTTTATTATCAAACTCTACGATTTGAAGGCGAACAGTGGCAACACTTTTCGAAATAAAGCAGATATTTATCTCCAGGCTACGAGACAGTTGCCATTCAGAAAAATGAGGGCGATAATTAGCGTTTCCGAAGTTTTTAATTAATAATTATCGGCTGATTAAAGTCGTACTGTGATGAGAATGTTCAAAATAGCTTAATGGAATCCGGATGTACCTCTCTCGAAAAACTCCCCGCCGTTCCCGAGGAGATAACGTTACAAACAGACACACGCCCATAGATTTTAATAGTATAGATAATTAGTATATGTAATACCTGGCATAGGAATAAAAGTAATAATGAACCAAATAAGCATTGTATTTCATAACATATTTTCATGCACTCTGACTTAAGAGAGTTGTAATAGATAATTTATATATGCAAACTGAATTATGATCAAGTTGCAATAGAACTACTGTACCATAAGGCTGTACGAACTTTCCATCCCGTCCCATACTGTATTATAATAAATTTATTAGACGAAGTTATATTATTCTTTGGGAAGCAAAGTAATTTTTCTCCCTTCAAGAGAACAGCTATGCATATGCTTTTCTTAATATAATCTTTCTGGAGTTTATTTCTAAATTAGGTTTTTTATTTAGCTCTTAGGCAAATGAGATCTAAGCAATACTTTCAACATTGAGGATCGTAAAACAAAGTACCTGTCTTCATGCATGTTTTGATCAAGTTTCAGTTGATTTGAACCATTCTTCTGTTTTTTAATAGTAAGTGACTCTTTTCTGTTTAAAAAAGAACTGAAAATGCAAAGAAGAGATCCAGTTCCACTTCTATTCAACATTTAAAAAAAGTAGTAAGGAAGAAATCAACTTATTCGGTGACACTAATGGCTAATTTTACGCATCGTGAAAATAGAAAAATAGTTTTATAAATGTTTTTACACTAAATTCAAAAGCAATATATCATGCCTTTAACTGAAAGAGGGTTCTATGGGTGATTTTTAAAATTAAATCAGATTTTTTTTAAAGTATGCTTATTTTAAACTACCTTTACTTGCTACTATTCCTGAAATTCTCTTCTTAGTTTATTCATTTCTCAATGTATTTCAAATATTGTTTGAAAAATCGCGTCGATGATTTTTAAATCTTCTTCTCTTTTAAATGTGGCGTACTTTGCAGACATTTTTAAGCACATTAAATGAATTCAGTGTAATTTTGCAAGGAAGAAATGTTCAAAACAAAGCAAATGTGCTGCTAGAAATTTTGATTTTGTGAGCACATCGATTTGAAAACGGTATTTTTGAGTCTTCAACGCTATTTGTATTTTTAGTAACTTCTGAAACACAATCCATTGCTATTGTTGATAATTTAGCCATGCATTTGAGATTTCAGAGTCTTCATTTTTTGAACGCAGGATCAAATTGCGGATTGTCATGTGATGGTTTTATGAAACTTGCTGTTAAGCATAAAATAACTTTCTGACTTTAAGCTGTGCGGAAGGTATATATATATATATAGATATATACATACACACAAAAAATAACAGAAGAAAAAGAGTTACTCTGTTTCTATTCTGCGTAACACATTAAGTGGTCCCCTAGTAACTTTCACACGTTTTTATTGTTAACTTCCTAGCTCATGATTGTGCCTAGAGAGAAAATATCATAGGTAACGTTAAATCCTCAAAGTCCTTAGTGTTTATGTAATGCAATTTGGTCACAATTTTCTCTAGGCCAAATTCGTAGTCCTGTAAGTACTTGCTGCCAGACCGTGTTAAAGACTGAAACTATGAGAAATATTAAAATGATGTTTTCAGATGCTCCTGAGAGTTAACTATGTGACTTATGTTACGTCAAAGCAGCTCTGCAAATTTTGTTTTCCAGTTTAGTGTTCGTAACTCGTGACACCATTCGTCATCCGAGACTTTTTTTGTTTAGGCAGTTTGTGAACCAAATTGTTCAGAAAGTGAGACTTTTCATGACTCGCTTGCGAAGTTTCACAGTACATATTTCAAGTGGTTTATTTGTACTGTATTATACTTACTCAGGAACGACTAAAATTTAGGTGGTAATAAGTATCAGTACTCCATCGTTAGTCATAACACAAAGTCTTTTCAAGTTCCATTCCAGCTCATTCTTTTCAAGTAACAACCAATTCGTACATATATATATATATATATATATATATATATATATATATATATATATATGTATATGTATATATATATATTTTTTTTGTTGCCAAACCAGGAAGCAAAATTTTGGACACTTCAGGTTACGTATGACGTCATAATTTAAATTTGATGTAATATAACAACTTTTTCTCAATGTCAATAAAAGTATTAACGTGGCAATAACATAACATGTCAATTTTAATCTGAAACAAAAAAGTGTCCAGTAGCAGCTATTTATTTAAAATGCTGACATTAACAATACATTTTCGACATACAATGACGTCACATAAAATCGCGTGCTTTCTTCAACGTCAGAACATGACCTTATATAATAATAATATATTTAATGTTGGGCAATGCTATTTTTATTTCATATTTTGTAAAACTTATTACAAACTTTTTATTATCAAACTCTACGATTTGAAGGCGAATAGTGGCAACACTTTTCGAAATAAAGCAGATATTTATCTCCAGGCTACGAGACAGTTGCCATTGAGAAAAATGAGGGCGATAATTAGCGTTTCCGAAGTTTTTAATTAATAATTATCGGCTGATTAAAGTCGTACTGTGATGAGAATGTTCAAAATAGCTTAATGGAATCCGAATGTACCTCTCTCGAAAAACTCCCCGCCGTTCCCGAGGAGATAACGTTACAAACAGACACACGCCCATAGATTTTAATAGTATAGATAATTAGTATATGTAATACCTGGCATAGGAATAAAAGTAATAATGAACCAAATAAGCATTGTATTTCATAACATATTTTCATGCACTCTGACTTAAGAGAGTTGTAATAGATAATATATATATGCAAACTGAATTATGATCAAGTTGCAATAGAACTACTGTACCATAAGGCTGTACGAACTTTCCATCCCGTCCCATACTGTATTATAATAAATTTATTAGACGAAGTTATATTATTCTTTGGGAAGCAAAGTAATTTTTCTCCCTTCAAGAGAACAGCTATGCATATGCTTTTCTTAATATAATCTTTCTGGAGTTTATTTCTAAATTAGGTTTTTTATTTAGCTCTTAGACAAATGAGATCTAAGCAATAATTTCAACATTGAGGATCGTAAAACAAAGTACCTGTCTTCATGCATGTTTTGATCAAGTTTCAGTTGATTTGAACCATTCTTCTGTTTTTTAATAGTAAGTGACTCTTTTCTGTTTAAAAAAGAACTGAAAATGCAAAGAAGAGATCCAGTTCCACTTCTATTCAACATTTAAAAAAAGTAGTAAGGAAGAAATCAACTTATTCGGTGACACTAATGGCTAATTTTACGCATCGTGAAAATAGAAAAATAGTTTTATAAATGTTTTTACACTAAATTCAAAAGCAATATATCATGCCTTTAACTGAAAGAGGGTTCTATGGGTGATTTTTAAAATTAAATCAGATTTTTTTTAAAGTATGCTTATTTTAAACTACCTTTACTTGCTACTATTCCTGAAATTCTCTTCTTAGTTTATTCATTTCTCAATGTATTTCAAATATTGTTTGAAAAATCGCGTCGATGATTTTTAAATCTTCTTCTCTTTTAAATGTGGCGTATTTTGCAGGCATTTTTAAGCACATTAAATGAATTCAGTGTAATTTTGCAAGGAAGAAATGTTCAAAACAAAGCAAATGTGCTGCTAGAAATTTTGATTTTGTGAGCACATCGATTTGAAAACGGTATTTTTGAGTCTTCAACGCTATTTGTATTTTTAGTAACTTCTGAAACACAATCCATTGCTATTGTTGATAATTTAGCCATGCATTTGAGATTTCAGAGTCTTCATTTTTTGAACGCAGGATCAAATTGCGGATTGTCATGTGATGGTTTTATGAAACTTGCTGTTAAGCATAAAATAACTTTCTGACTTTAAGCTGTGCGGAAGGTATATATATATATATATATATATATACATACACACAAAAAATAACAGAAGAAAAAGAGTTACTCTGTTTCTATTCTGCGTAACACATTAAGTGGTCCCCTAGTAACTTTCACACGTTTTTATTGTTAACTTCCTAGCTCATGATTGTGCCTAGAGAGAAAATATCATAGGTAACGTTAAATCCTCAAAGTCCTTAGTGTTTATGTAATGCAATTTGGTCACAATTTTCTCTAGGCCAAATTCGTAGTCCTGTAAGTACTTGCTGCCAGACCGTGTTAAAGACTGAAACTATGAGAAATATTAAAATGATGTTTTCAGATGCTCCTGAGAGTTAACTATGTGACTTATGTTACGTCAAAGCAGCTCTGCAAATTTTGTTTTCCAGTTTAGTGTTCGTAACTCGTGACACCATTCGTCATCCGAGACTTTTTTTGTTTAGGCAGTTTGTGAACCAAATTGTTCAGAAAGTGAGACTTTTGACGACTCGCTTGCGAAGTTTCACAGTACATATTTCAAGTGGTTTATTTGTACTGTATTATACTTACTCAGGAACGACTAAAATTTAGGTGGTAATAAGTATCAGTACTCCATCGTTAGTCATAACACAAAGTCTTTTCAAGTTCCATTCCAGCTCATTCTTTTCAAGTAACAACCAATTCGTACATATGTATATATATATATATATATATATATATATCTGTATATATATATATATTTTTTTTTTTGTTGCCAAACCAGGAAGCAAAATTTTGGACACTTCAGGTTAAGTATGACGTCATAATTTAAATTTGATGTAATATAACAACTTTTTCTCAATGTCAATAAAAGTATTAACGTGGCAATAACATACCATGTCAATTTTAATCTGAAACAAAAAAGTGTCCAGTAGCAGCTATTTATTTAAAATGCTGACATTAACAATACATTTTCGACATACAATGACGTCACATAAAATCGCGTGCTTTCTTCAACGTCAGAACATGACCTTATATAATAATAATATATTTAATGTTGGGCAATGCTATTTTTATTTCATATTTTGTAAAACTTATTACAAACTTTTTATTATCAAACTCTACGATTTGAAGGCGAACAGTGGCAACACTTTTCGAAATAAAGCAGATATTTATCTCCAGGCTACGAGACAGTTGCCATTCAGAAAAATGAGGGCGATAATTAGCGTTTCCGAAGTTTTTAATTAATAATTATCGGCTGATTAAAGTCGTACTGTGATGAGAATGTTCAAAATAGCTTAATGGAATCCGGATGTACCTCTCTCGAAAAACTCCCCGCCGTTCCCGAGGAGATAACGTTACAAACAGACACACGCCCATAGATTTTAATAGTATAGATAATTAGTATATGTAATACCTGGCATAGGAATAAAAGTAATAATGAACCAAATAAGCATTGTATTTCATAACATATTTTCATGCACTCTGACTTAAGAGAGTTGTAATAGATAATATATATATGCAAACTGAATTATGATCAAGTTGCAATAGAACTACTGTACCATAAGGCTGTACGAACTTTCCATCCCGTCCCATACTGTATTATAATAAATTTATTAGACGAAGTTATATTATTCTTTGGGAAGCAAAGTAATTTTTCTCCCTTCAAGAGAACAGCTATGCATATGCTTTTCTTAATATAATCTTTCTGGAGTTTATTTCTAAATTAGGTTTTTTATTTAGCTCTTAGGCAAATGAGATCTAAGCAATACTTTCAACATTGAGGATCGTAAAACAAAGTACCTGTCTTCATGCATGTTTTGATCAAGTTTCAGTTGATTTGAACCATTCTTCTGTTTTTTAATAGTAAGTGACTCTTTTCTGTTTAAAAAAGAACTGAAAATGCAAAGAAGAGATCCAGTTCCACTTCTATTCAACATTTAAAAAAAGTAGTAAGGAAGAAATCAACTTATTCGGTGACACTAATGGCTAATTTTACGCATCGTGAAAATAGAAAAATAGTTTTATAAATGTTTTTACACTAAATTCAAAAGCAATATATCATGCCTTTAACTGAAAGAGGGTTCTATGGGTGATTTTTAAAATTAAATCAGATTTTTTTTAAAGTATGCTTATTTTAAACTACCTTTACTTGCTACTATTCCTGAAATTCTCTTCTTAGTTTATTCATTTCTCAATGTATTTCAAATATTGTTTGAAAAATCGCGTCGATGATTTTTAAATCTTCTTCTCTTTTAAATGTGGCGTACTTTGCAGACATTTTTAAGCACATTAAATGAATTCAGTGTAATTTTGCAAGGAAGAAATGTTCAAAACAAAGCAAATGTGCTGCTAGAAATTTTGATTTTGTGAGCACATCGATTTGAAAACGGTATTTTTGAGTCTTCAACGCTATTTGTATTTTTAGTAACTTCTGAAACACAATCCATTGCTATTGTTGATAATTTAGCCATGCATTTGAGATTTCAGAGTCTTCATTTTTTGAACGCAGGATCAAATTGCGGATTGTCATGTGATGATTTTATGAAACTTGCTGTTAAGCATAAAATAACTTTCTGACTTTAAGCTGTGCGGAAGGTATATATATATATATATATATATATATATATATATATATATATATATATACATACACACAAAAAATAACAGAAGAAAAAGAGTTACTCTGTTTCTATTCTGCGTAACACATTAAGTGGTCCCCTAGTAACTTTCACACGTTTTTATTGTTAACTTCCTAGCTCATGATTGTGCCTAGAGAGAAAATATCATAGGTAACGTTAAATCCTCAAAGTCCTTAGTGTTTATGTAATGCAATTTGGTCACAATTTTCTCTAGGCCAAATTCGTAGTCCTGTAAGTACTTGCTGCCAGACCGTGTTAAAGACTGAAACTATGAGAAATATTAAAATGATGTTTTCAGATGCTCCTGAGAGTTAACTATGTGACTTATGTTACGTCAAAGCAGCTCTGCAAATTTTGTTTTCCAGTTTAGTGTTCGTAACTCGTGACACCATTCGTCATCCGAGACTTTTTTTGTTTAGGCAGTTTGTGAACCAAATTGTTCAGAAAGTGAGACTTTTCACGACTCGCTTGCGAAGTTTCACAGTACATATTTCAAGTGGTTTATTTGTACTGTATTATACTTACTCAGGAACGACTAAAATTTAGGTGGTAATAAGTATCAGTACTCCATCGTTAGTCATAACACAAAGTCTTTTCAAGTTCCATTCCAGCTCATTCTTTTCAAGTAACAACAAATTCGTACATATGTATATATATATATATATATATATATATATCTGTATATATATATATATATTTTTTTTTTGTTGCCAAACCAGGAAGCAAAATTTTGGACACTTCAGGTTAAGTATGACGTCATAATTTAAATTTGATGTAATATAACAACTTTTTCTCAATGTCAATAAAAGTATTAACGTGGCAATAACATACCATGTCAATTTTAATCTGAAACAAAAAAGTGTCCAGTAGCAGCTATTTATTTAAAATGCTGACATTAACAATACATTTTCGACATACAATGACGTCACATAAAATCGCGTGCTTTCTTCAACGTCAGAACATGACCTTATATAATAATAATATATTTAATGTTGGGCAATGCTATTTTTATTTCATATTTTGTAAAACTTATTACAAACTTTTTATTATCAAACTCTACGATTTGAAGGCGAACAGTGGCAACACTTTTCGAAATAAAGCAGATATTTATCTCCAGGCTACGAGACAGTTGCCATTCAGAAAAATGAGGGCGATAATTAGCGTTTCCGAAGTTTTTAATTAATAATTATCGGCTGATTAAAGTCGTACTGTGATGAGAATGTTCAAAATAGCTTAATGGAATCCGGATGTACCTCTCTCGAAAAACTCCCCGCCGTTCCCGAGGAGATAACGTTACAAACAGACACACGCCCATAGATTTTAATAGTATAGATAATTAGTATATGTAATACCTGGCATAGGAATAAAAGTAATAATGAACCAAATAAGCATTGTATTTCATAACATATTTTCATGCACTCTGACTTAAGAGAGTTGTAATAGATAATATATATATGCAAACTGAATTATGATCAAGTTGCAATAGAACTACTGTACCATAAGGCTGTACGAACTTTCCATCCCGTCCCATACTGTATTATAATAAATTTATTAGACGAAGTTATATTATTCTTTGGGAAGCAAAGTAATTTTTCTCCCTTCAAGAGAACAGCTATGCATATGCTTTTCTTAATATAATCTTTCTGGAGTTTATTTCTAAATTAGGTTTTTTATTTAGCTCTTAGGCAAATGAGATCTAAGCAATACTTTCAACATTGAGGATCGTAAAACAAAGTACCTGTCTTCATGCATGTTTTGATCAAGTTTCAGTTGATTTGAACCATTCTTCTGTTTTTTAATAGTAAGTGACTCTTTTCTGTTTAAAAAAGAACTGAAAATGCAAAGAAGAGATCCAGTTCCACTTCTATTCAACATTTAAAAAAAGTAGTAAGGAAGAAATCAACTTATTCGGTGACACTAATGGCTAATTTTACGCATCGTGAAAATAGAAAAATAGTTTTATAAATGTTTTTACACTAAATTCAAAAGCAATATATCATGCCTTTAACTGAAAGAGGGTTCTATGGGTGATTTTTAAAATTAAATCAGATTTTTTTTAAAGTATGCTTATTTTAAACTACCTTTACTTGCTACTATTCCTGAAATTCTCTTCTTAGTTTATTCATTTCTCAATGTATTTCAAATATTGTTTGAAAAATCGCGTCGATGATTTTTAAATCTTCTTCTCTTTTAAATGTGGCGTACTTTGCAGACATTTTTAAGCACATTAAATGAATTCAGTGTAATTTTGCAAGGAAGAAATGTTCAAAACAAAGCAAATGTGCTGCTAGAAATTTTGATTTTGTGAGCACATCGATTTGAAAACGGTATTTTTGAGTCTTCAACGCTATTTGTATTTTTAGTAACTTCTGAAACACAATCCATTGCTATTGTTGATAATTTAGCCATGCATTTGAGATTTCAGAGTCTTCATTTTTTGAACGCAGGATCAAATTGCGGATTGTCATGTGATGATTTTATGAAACTTGCTGTTAAGCATAAAATAACTTTCTGACTTTAAGCTGTGCGGAAGGTATATATATATATATATATATATATACATACACACAAAAAATAACAGAAGAAAAAGAGTTACTCTGTTTCTATTCTGCGTAACACATTAAGTGGTCCCCTAGTAACTTTCACACGTTTTTATTGTTAACTTCCTAGCTCATGATTGTGCCTAGAGAGAAAATATCATAGGTAACGTTAAATCCTCAAAGTCCTTAGTGTTTATGTAATGCAATTTGGTCACAATTTTCTCTAGGCCAAATTCGTAGTCCTGTAAGTACTTGCTGCCAGACCGTGTTAAAGACTGAAACTATGAGAAATATTAAAATGATGTTTTCAGATGCTCCTGAGAGTTAACTATGTGACTTATGTTACGTCAAAGCAGCTCTGCAAATTTTGTTTTCCAGTTTAGTGTTCGTAACTCGTGACACCATTCGTCATCCGAGACTTTTTTTGTTTAGGCAGTTTGTGAACCAAATTGTTCAGAAAGTGAGACTTTTCACGACTCGCTTGCGAAGTTTCACAGTACATATTTCAAGTGGTTTATTTGTACTGTATTATACTTACTCAGGAACGACTAAAATTTAGGTGGTAATAAGTATCAGTACTCCATCGTTAGTCATAACACAAAGTCTTTTCAAGTTCCATTCCAGCTCATTCTTTTCAAGTAACAACAAATTCGTACATATGTATATATATATATATATATATATATATATCTGTATATATATATATATATTTTTTTTTTGTTGCCAAACCAGGAAGCAAAATTTTGGACACTTCAGGTTAAGTATGACGTCATAATTTAAATTTGATGTAATATAACAACTTTTTCTCAATGTCAATAAAAGTATTAACGTGGCAATAACATACCATGTCAATTTTAATCTGAAACAAAAAAGTGTCCAGTAGCAGCTATTTATTTAAAATGCTGACATTAACAATACATTTTCGACATACAATGACGTCACATAAAATCGCGTGCTTTCTTCAACGTCAGAACATGACCTTATATAATAATAATATATTTAATGTTGGGCAATGCTATTTTTATTTCATATTTTGTAAAACTTATTACAAACTTTTTATTATCAAACTCTACGATTTGAAGGCGAACAGTGGCAACACTTTTCGAAATAAAGCAGATATTTATCTCCAGGCTACGAGACAGTTGCCATTCAGAAAAATGAGGGCGATAATTAGCGTTTCCGAAGTTTTTAATTAATAATTATCGGCTGATTAAAGTCGTACTGTGATGAGAATGTTCAAAATAGCTTAATGGAATCCGGATGTACCTCTCTCGAAAAACTCCCCGCCGTTCCCGAGGAGATAACGTTACAAACAGACACACGCCCATAGATTTTAATAGTATAGATAATTAGTATATGTAATACCTGGCATAGGAATAAAAGTAATAATGAACCAAATAAGCATTGTATTTCATAACATATTTTCATGCACTCTGACTTAAGAGAGTTGTAATAGATAATATATATATGCAAACTGAATTATGATCAAGTTGCAATAGAACTACTGTACCATAAGGCTGTACGAACTTTCCATCCCGTCCCATACTGTATTATAATAAATTTATTAGACGAAGTTATATTATTCTTTGGGAAGCAAAGTAATTTTTCTCCCTTCAAGAGAACAGCTATGCATATGCTTTTCTTAATATAATCTTTCTGGAGTTTATTTCTAAATTAGGTTTTTTATTTAGCTCTTAGGCAAATGAGATCTAAGCAATACTTTCAACATTGAGGATCGTAAAACAAAGTACCTGTCTTCATGCATGTTTTGATCAAGTTTCAGTTGATTTGAACCATTCTTCTGTTTTTTAATAGTAAGTGACTCTTTTCTGTTTAAAAAAGAACTGAAAATGCAAAGAAGAGATCCAGTTCCACTTCTATTCAACATTTAAAAAAAGTAGTAAGGAAGAAATCAACTTATTCGGTGACACTAATGGCTAATTTTACGCATCGTGAAAATAGAAAAATAGTTTTATAAATGTTTTTACACTAAATTCAAAAGCAATATATCATGCCTTTAACTGAAAGAGGGTTCTATGGGTGATTTTTAAAATTAAATCAGATTTTTTTTAAAGTATGCTTATTTTAAACTACCTTTACTTGCTACTATTCCTGAAATTCTCTTCTTAGTTTATTCATTTCTCAATGTATTTCAAATATTGTTTGAAAAATCGCGTCGATGATTTTTAAATCTTCTTCTCTTTTAAATGTGGCGTACTTTGCAGACATTTTTAAGCACATTAAATGAATTCAGTGTAATTTTGCAAGGAAGAAATGTTCAAAACAAAGCAAATGTGCTGCTAGAAATTTTGATTTTGTGAGCACATCGATTTGAAAACGGTATTTTTGAGTCTTCAACGCTATTTGTATTTTTAGTAACTTCTGAAACACAATCCATTGCTATTGTTGATAATTTAGCCATGCATTTGAGATTTCAGAGTCTTCATTTTTTGAACGCAGGATCAAATTGCGGATTGTCATGTGATGATTTTATGAAACTTGCTGTTAAGCATAAAATAACTTTCTGACTTTAAGCTGTGCGGAAGGTATATATATATATATATATATATATACATACACACAAAAAATAACAGAAGAAAAAGAGTTACTCTGTTTCTATTCTGCGTAACACATTAAGTGGTCCCCTAGTAACTTTCACACGTTTTTATTGTTAACTTCCTAGCTCATGATTGTGCCTAGAGAGAAAATATCATAGGTAACGTTAAATCCTCAAAGTCCTTAGTGTTTATGTAATGCAATTTGGTCACAATTTTCTCTAGGCCAAATTCGTAGTCCTGTAAGTACTTGCTGCCAGACCGTGTTAAAGACTGAAACTATGAGAAATATTAAAATGATGTTTTCAGATGCTCCTGAGAGTTAACTATGTGACTTATGTTACGTCAAAGCAGCTCTGCAAATTTTGTTTTCCAGTTTAGTGTTCGTAACTCGTGACACCATTCGTCATCCGAGACTTTTTTTGTTTAGGCAGTTTGTGAACCAAATTGTTCAGAAAGTGAGACTTTTCATGACTCGCTTGCGAAGTTTCACAGTACATATTTCAAGTGGTTTATTTGTACTGTATTATACTTACTCAGGAACGACTAAAATTTAGGTGGTAATAAGTATCAGTACTCCATCGTTAGTCATAACACAAAGTCTTTTCAAGTTCCATTCCAGCTCATTCTTTTCAAGTAACAACCAATTCGTACATATGTATATATATATATATATATATATATATATCTGTATATATATATATATATTTTTTTTTGTTGCCAAACCAGGAAGCAAAATTTTGGACACTTCAGGTTACGTATGACGTCATAATTTAAATTTGATGTAATATAACAACTTTTTCTCAATGTCAATAAAAGTATTAACGTGGCAATAACATACCATGTCAATTTTAATCTGAAACAAAAAAGTGTCCAGTAGCAGCTATTTATTTAAAATGCTGACATTAACAATACATTTTCGACATACAATGACGTCACATAAAATCGCGTGCTTTCTTCAACGTCAGAACATGACCTTATATAATAATAATATATTTAATGTTGGGCAATGTTATTTTTATTTCATATTTTGTAAAACTTATTACAAACTTTTTATTATCAAACTCTACGATTTGAAGGCGAACAGTGGCAACACTTTTCGAAATAAAGCAGATATTTATCTCCAGGCTACGAGACAGTGGCCATTCAGAAAAATGAGGGCGATAATTAGCGTTTCCGAAGTTTTTAATTAATAATTATCGGCTGATTAAAGTCGTACTGTGATGAGAATGTTCAAAATAGCTTAATGGAATCCGGATGTACCTCTCTCGAAAAACTCCCCGCCGTTCCCGAGGAGATAACGTTACAAACAGACACACGCCCATAGATTTTAATAGTATAGATAATTAGTATATGTAATACCTGGCATAGGAATAAAAGTAATAATGAACCAAATAAGCATTGTATTTCATAACATATTTTCATGCACTCTGACTTAAGAGAGTTGTAATAGATAATTTATATATGCAAACTGAATTATGATCAAGTTGCAATAGAACTACTGTACCATAAGGCTGTACGAACTTTCCATCCCGTCCCATACTGTATTATAATAAATTTATTAGACGAAGTTATATTATTCTTTGGGAAGCAAAGTAATTTTTCTCCCTTCAAGAGAACAGCTATGCATATGCTTTTCTTAATATAATCTTTCTGGAGTTTATTTCTAAATTAGGTTTTTTATTTAGCTCTTAGGCAAATGAGATCTAAGCAATAATTTCAACATTGAGGATCGTAAAACAAAGTACCTGTCTTCATGCATGTTTTGATCAAGTTTCAGTTGATTTGAACCATTCTTCTGTTTTTTAATAGTAAGTGACTCTTTTCTGTTTAAAAAAGAACTGAAAATGCAAAGAAGAGATCCAGTTCCACTTCTATTGAACATTTAAAAAAAGTAGTAAGGAAGAAATCAACTTATTCGGTGACACTAATGGCTAATTTTACGCATCGTGAAAATAGAAAAATAGTTTTATAAATGTTTTTACACTAAATTCAAAAGCAATATATCATGCCTTTAACTGAAAGAGGGTTCTATGGGTGATTTTTAAAATTAAATCAGATTTGTTTTAAAGTATGCTTATTTTAAACTACCTTTACTTGCTACTATTCCTGAAATTCTCTTCTTAGTTTATTCATTTCTCAATGTATTTCAAATATTGTTTGAAAAATCGCGTCGATGATTTTTAAATCTTCTTCTCTTTTAAATGTGGCGTACTTTGCAGACATTTTTAAGCACATTAAATGAATTCAGTGTAATTTTGCAAGGAAGAAATGTTCAAAACAAAGCAAATGTGCTGCTAGAAATTTTGATTTTGTGAGCACATCGATTTGAAAACGGTATTTTTGAGTCTTCAACGCTATTTGTATTTTTAGTAACTTCTGAAACACAATCCATTGCTATTGTTGATAATTTAGCCATGCATTTGAGATTTCAGAGTCTTCATTTTTTGAACGCAGGATCAAATTGCGGATTGTCATGTGATGATTTTATGAAACTTGCTGTTAAGCATAAAATAACTTTCTGACTTTAAGCTGTGCGGAAGGTATATATATATATATAAATATATATATATATATATATATATATATACATACACACAAAAAATAACAGAAGAAAAAGAGTTACTCTGTTTCTATTCTGCGTAACACATTAAGTGGTCCCCTAGTAACTTTCACACGTTTTTATTGTTAACTTCCTAGCTCATGATTGTGCCTAGAGAGAAAATATCATAGGTAACGTTAAATCCTCAAAGTCCTTAGTGTTTATGTAATGCAATTTGGTCACAATTTTCTCTAGGCCAAATTCGTAGTCCTGTAAGTACTTGCTGCCAGACCGTGTTAAAGACTGAAACTATGAGAAATATTAAAATGATGTTTTCAGATGCTCCTGAGAGTTAACTATGTGACTTATGTTACGTCAAAGCAGCTCTGCAAATTTTGTTTTCCAGTTTAGTGTTCGTAACTCGTGACACCATTCGTCATCCGAGACTTTTTTTGTTTAGGCAGTTTGTGAACCAAATTGTTCAGAAAGTGAGACTTTTCATGACTCGCTTGCGAAGTTTCACAGTACATATTTCAAGTGGTTTATTTGTACTGTATTATACTTACTCAGGAACGACTAAAATTTAGGTGGTAATAAGTATCAGTACTCCATCGTTAGTCATAACACAAAGTCTTTTCAAGTTCCATTCCAGCTCATTCTTTTCAAGTAACAACCAATTCGTACATATATATATATATATATATATATATATGTATATATTTTTTTTTTTGTTGCCAAACCAGGAAGCAAAATTTTGGACACTTCAGGTTACGTATGACGTCATAATTTAAATTTGATGTAATATAACAACTTTTTCTCAATGTCAATAAAAGTATTAACGTGGCAATAACATACCATGTCAATTTTAATCTGAAACAAAAAAGTGTCCAGTAGCAGCTATTTATTTAAAATGCTGACATTAACAATACATTTTCGACATACAATGACGTCACATAAAATCGCGTGCTTTCTTCAACGTCAGAACATGACCTTATATAATAATAATATATTTAATGTTGGGCAATGCTATTTTTATTTCATATTTTGTAAAACTTATTACAAACTTTTTATTATCAAACTCTACGATTTGAAGGCGAACAGTGGCAACACTTTTCGAAATAAAGCAGATATTTATCTCCAGGCTACGAGACAGTTGCCATTCAGAAAAATGAGGGCGATAATTAGCGTTTCCGAAGTTTTTAATTAATAATTATCGGCTGATTAAAGTCGTACTGTGATGAGAATGTTCAAAATAGCTTAATGGAATCCGGATGTACCTCTCTCGAAAAACTCCCCGCCGTTCCCGAGGAGATAACGTTACAAACAGACACACGCCCATAGATTTTAATAGTATAGATAATTAGTATATGTAATACCTGGCATAGGAATAAAAGTAATAATGAACCAAATAAGCATTGTATTTCATAACATATTTTCATGCACTCTGACTTAAGAGAGTTGTAATAGATAATATATATATGCAAACTGAATTATGATCAAGTTGCAATAGAACTACTGTACCATAAGGCTGTACGAACTTTCCATCCCGTCCCATACTGTATTATAATAAATTTATTAGACGAAGTTATATTATTCTTTGGGAAGCAAAGTAATTTTTCTCCCTTCAAGAGAACAGCTATGCATATGCTTTTCTTAATATAATCTTTCTGGAGTTTATTTCTAAATTAGGTTTTTTATTTAGCTCTTAGACAAATGAGATCTAATCAATAATTTCAACATTGAGGATCGTAAAACAAAGTACCTGTCTTCATGCATGTTTTGATCAAGTTTCAGTTGATTTGAACCATTCTTCTGTTTTTTAATTGTAAGTGACTCTTTTCTGTTTAAAAAAGAACTGAAAATGCAAAGAAGAGATCCAGTTCCACTTCTATTCAACATTTAAAAAAAGTAGTAAGGAAGAAATCAACTTATTCGGTGACACTAATGGCTAATTTTACGCATCGTGAAAATAGAAAAATAGTTTTATAAATGTTTTTACACTAAATTCAAAAGCAATATATCATGCCTTTAACTGAAAGAGGGTTCTATGGGTGATTTTTAAAATTAAATCAGATTTTTTTTAAAGTATGCTTATTTTAAACTACCTTTACTTGCTACTATTCCTGAAATTCTCTTCTTAGTTTATTCATTTCTCAATGTATTTCAAATATTGTTTGAAAAATCGCGTCAATGATTTTTAAATCTTCTTCTCTTTTAAATGTGGCGTATTTTGCAGACATTTTTAAGCACATTAAATGAATTCAGTGTAATTTTGCAAGGAAGAAATGTTCAAAACAAAGCAAATGTGCTGCTAGAAATTTTGATTTTGTGAGCACATCGATTTGAAAACGGTATTTTTGAGTCTTCAACGCTATTTGTATTTTTAGTAACTTCTGAAACACAATCCATTGCTATTGTTGATAATTTAGCCATGCATTTGAGATTTCAGAGTCTTCATTTTTTGAACGCAGGATCAAATTGCGGATTGTCATGTGATGGTTTTATGAAACTTGCTGTTAAGCATAAAATAACTTTCTGACTTTAAGCTGTGCGGAAGGTATATATATATATATATATATATATATACATACACACAAAAAATAACAGAAGAAAAAGAGTTACTCTGTTTCTATTCTGCGTAACACATTAAGTGGTCCCCTAGTAACTTTCACACGTTTTTATTGTTAACTTCCTAGCTCATGATTGGATTGTGCCTAGAGAGAAAATATCATAGGTAACGTTAAATCCTCAAAGTCCTTAAGTGTTTATGTAATGCAATTTGGTCACAATTTTCTCTAGGCCAAATTCGTAGTCCTGTAAGTACTTGCTGCCAGACCGTGTTAAAGACTGAAACTATGAGAAATATTAAAATGATGTTTTCAGATGCTCCTGAGAGTTAACTATGTGACTTATGTTACGTCAAAGCAGCTCTGCAAATTTTGTTTTCCAGTTTAGTGTTCGTAACTCGTGACACCATTCGTCATCCGAGACTTTTTTTGTTTAGGCAGTTTGTGAACCAAATTGTTCAGAAAGTGAGACTTTTCATGACTCGCTTGCGAAGTTTCACAGTACATATTTCAAGTGGTTTATTTGTACTGTATTATATTTACTCAGGAACGACTAAAATTTAGGTGGTAATAAGTATCAGTACTCCATCGTTAGTCATAACACAAAGTCTTTTCAAGTTCCATTCCAGCTCATTCTTTTCAAGTAACAACCAATTCGTACATATATATATATATATATATATTTTTTTTTGTTGCCAAACCAGGAAGCAAAATTTTGGACACTTCAGGTTACGTATGACGTCATAATTTAAATTTGATGTAATATAACAACTTTTTCTCAATGTCAATAAAAGTATTAACGTGGCAATAACATACCATGTCAATTTTAATCTGAAACAAAAAAGTGTCCAGTAGCAGCTATTTATTTAAAATGCTGACATTAACAATACATTTTCGACATACAATGACGTCACATAAAATCGCGTGCTTTCTTCAACGTCAGAACATGACCTTATATAATAATAATATATTTAATGTTGGGCAATGCTATTTTTATTTCATATTTTGTAAAACTTATTACAAACTTTTTATTATCAAACTCTACGATTTGAAGGCGAACAGTGGCAACACTTTTCGAAATAAAGCAGATATTTATCTCCAGGCTACGAGACAGTTGCCATTCAGAAAAATGAGGGCGATAATTAGCGTTTCCGAAGTTTTTAATTAATAATTATCGGCTGATTAAAGTCGTACTGTGATGAGAATGTTCAAAATAGCTTAATGGAATCCGGATGTACCTCTCTCGAAAAACTCCCCGCCGTTCCCGAGGAGATAACGTTACAAACAGACACACGCCCATAGATTTTAATAGTATAGATAATTAGTATATGTAATACCTGGCATAGGAATAAAAGTAATAATGAACCAAATAAGCATTGTATTTCATAACATATTTTCATGCACTCTGACTTAAGAGAGTTGTAATAGATAATATATATATGCAAACTGAATTATGATCAAGTTGCAATAGAACTACTGTACCATAAGGCTGTACGAACTTTCCATCCCGTCCCATACTGTATTATAATAAATTTATTAGACGAAGTTATATTATTCTTTGGGAAGCAAAGTAATTTTTCTCCCTTCAAGAGAACAGCTATGCATATGCTTTTCTTAATATAATCTTTCTGGAGTTTATTTCTAAATTAGGTTTTTTATTTAGCTCTTAGACAAATGAGATCTAAGCAATAATTTCAACATTGAGGATCGTAAAACAAAGTACCTGTCTTCATGCATGTTTTGATCAAGTTTCAGTTGATTTGAACCATTCTTCTGTTTTTTAATAGTAAGTGACTCTTTTCTGTTTAAAAAAGAACTGAAAATGCAAAGAAGAGATCCAGTTCCACTTCTATTCAACATTTAAAAAAAGTAGTAAGGAAGAAATCAACTTATTCGGTGACACTAATGGCTAATTTTACGCATCGTGAAAATAGAAAAATAGTTTTATAAATGTTTTTACACTAAATTCAAAAGCAATATATCATGCCTTTAACTGAAAGAGGGTTCTATGGGTGATTTTTAAAATTAAATCAGATTTTTTTTAAAGTATGCTTATTTTAAACTACCTTTACTTGCTACTATTCCTGAAATTCTCTTCTTAGTTTATTCATTTCTCAATGTATTTCAAATATTGTTTGAAAAATCGCGTCAATGATTTTTAAATCTTCTTCTCTTTTAAATGTGGCGTATTTTGCAGACATTTTTAAGCACATTAAATGAATTCAGTGTAATTTTGCAAGGAAGAAATGTTCAAAACAAAGCAAATGTGCTGCTAGAAATTTTGATTTTGTGAGCACATCGATTTGAAAACGGTATTTTTGAGTCTTCAACGCTATTTGTATTTTTAGTAACTTCTGAAACACAATCCATTGCTATTGTTGATAATTTAGCCATGCATTTGAGATTTCAGAGTCTTCATTTTTTGAACGCAGGATCAAATTGCGGATTGTCATGTGATGGTTTTATGAAACTTGCTGTTAAGCATAAAATAACTTTCTGACTTTAAGCTGTGCGGAAGGTATATATATATATATATATATATACATACACACAAAAAATAACAGAAGAAAAAGAGTTACTCTGTTTCTATTCTGCGTAACACATTAAGTGGTCCCCTAGTAACTTTCACACGTTTTTATTGTTAACTTCCTAGCTCATGATTGTGCCTAGAGAGAAAATATCATAGGTAACGTTAAATCCTCAAAGTCCTTAAGTGTTTATGTAATGCAATTTGGTCACAATTTTCTCTAGGCCAAATTCGTAGTCCTGTAAGTACTTGCTGCCAGACCGTGTTAAAGACTGAAACTATGAGAAATATTAAAATGATGTTTTCAGATGCTCCTGAGAGTTAACTATGTGACTTATGTTACGTCAAAGCAGCTCTGCAAATTTTGTTTTCCAGTTTAGTGTTCGTAACTCGTGACACCATTCGTCATCCGAGACTTTTTTTGTTTAGGCAGTTTGTGAACCAAATTGTTCAGAAAGTGAGACTTTTCATGACTCGCTTGCGAAGTTTCACAGTACATATTTCAAGTGGTTTATTTGTACTGTATTATACTTACTCAGGAACGACTAAAATTTAGGTGGTAATAAGTATCAGTACTCCATCGTTAGTCATAACACAAAGTCTTTTCAAGTTCCATTCCAGCTCATTCTTTTCAAGTAACAACCAATTCGTACATATATATATATATATATATATATATATATATATATTTTTTGTTGCCAAACCAGGAAGCAAAATTTTGGACACTTCAGGTTACGTATGACGTCATAATTTAAATTTGATGTAATATAACAACTTTTTCTCAATGTCAATAAAAGTATTAACGTGGCAATAACATACCATGTCAATTTTAATCTGAAACAAAAAAGTGTCCAGTAGCAGCTATTTATTTAAAATGCTGACATTAACAATACATTTTCGACATACAATGACGTCACATAAAATCGCGTGCTTTCTTCAACGTCAGAACATGACCTTATATAATAATAATATATTTAATGTTGGGCAATGCTATTTTTATTTCATATTTTGTAAAACTTATTACAAACTTTTTATTATCAAACTCTACGATTTGAAGGCGAACAGTGGCAACACTTTTCGAAATAAAGCAGATATTTATCTCCAGGCTACGAGACAGTTGCCATTCAGAAAAATGAGGGCGATAATTAGCGTTTCCGAAGTTTTTAATTAATAATTATCGGCTGATTAAAGTCGTACTGTGATGAGAATGTTCAAAATAGCTTAATGGAATCCGGATGTACCTCTCTCGAAAAACTCCCCGCCGTTCCCGAGGAGATAACGTTACAAACAGACACACGCCCATAGATTTTAATAGTATAGATAATTAGTATATGTAATACCTGGCATAGGAATAAAAGTAATAATGAACCAAATAAGCATTGTATTTCATAACATATTTTCATGCACTCTGACTTAAGAGAGTTGTAATAGATAATTTATATATGCAAACTGAATTATGATCAAGTTGCAATAGAACTACTGTACCATAAGGCTGTACGAACTTTCCATCCCGTCCCATACTGTATTATAATAAATTTATTAGACGAAGTTATATTATTCTTTGGGAAGCAAAGTAATTTTTCTCCCTTCAAGAGAACAGCTATGCATATGCTTTTCTTAATATAATCTTTCTGGAGTTTATTTCTAAATTAGGTTTTTTATTTAGCTCTTAGGCAAATGAGATCTAAGCAATACTTTCAACATTGAGGATCGTAAAACAAAGTACCTGTCTTCATGCATGTTTTGATCAAGTTTCAGTTGATTTGAACCATTCTTCTGTTTTTTAATAGTAAGTGACTCTTTTCTGTTTAAAAAAGAACTGAAAATGCAAAGAAGAGATCCAGTTCCACTTCTATTCAACATTTAAAAAAAGTAGTAAGGAAGAAATCAACTTATTCGGTGACACTAATGGCTAATTTTACGCATCGTGAAAATAGAAAAATAGTTTTATAAATGTTTTTACACTAAATTCAAAAGCAATATATCATGCCTTTAACTGAAAGAGGGTTCTATGGGTGATTTTTAAAATTAAATCAGATTTTTTTTAAAGTATGCTTATTTTAAACTACCTTTACTTGCTACTATTCCTGAAATTCTCTTCTTAGTTTATTCATTTCTCAATGTATTTCAAATATTGTTTGAAAAATCGCGTCGATGATTTTTAAATCTTCTTCTCTTTTAAATGTGGCGTACTTTGCAGACATTTTTAAGCACATTAAATGAATTCAGTGTAATTTTGCAAGGAAGAAATGTTCAAAACAAAGCAAATGTGCTGCTAGAAATTTTGATTTTGTGAGCACATCGATTTGAAAACGGTATTTTTGAGTCTTCAACGCTATTTGTATTTTTAGTAACTTCTGAAACACAATCCATTGCTATTGTTGATAATTTAGCCATGCATTTGAGATTTCAGAGTCTTCATTTTTTGAACGCAGGATCAAATTGCGGATTGTCATGTGATGGTTTTATGAAACTTGCTGTTAAGCATAAAATAACTTTCTGACTTTAAGCTGTGCGGAAGGTATATATATATATATATATATATACATACACACAAAAAATAACAGAAGAAAAAGAGTTACTCTGTTTCTATTCTGCGTAACACATTAAGTGGTCCCCTAGTAACTTTCACACGTTTTTATTGTTAACTTCCTAGCTCATGATTGTGCCTAGAGAGAAAATATCATAGGTAACGTTAAATCCTCAAAGTCCTTAAGTGTTTATGTAATGCAATTTGGTCACAATTTTCTCTAGGCCAAATTCGTAGTCCTGTAAGTACTTGCTGCCAGACCGTGTTAAAGACTGAAACTATGAGAAATATTAAAATGATGTTTTCAGATGCTCCTGAGAGTTAACTATGTGACTTATGTTACGTCAAAGCAGCTCTGCAAATTTTGTTTTCCAGTTTAGTGTTCGTAACTCGTGACACCATTCGTCATCCGAGACTTTTTTTGTTTAGGCAGTTTGTGAACCAAATTGTTCAGAAAGTGAGACTTTTCATGACTCGCTTGCGAAGTTTCACAGTACATATTTCAAGTGGTTTATTTGTACTGTATTATACTTACTCAGGAACGACTAAAATTTAGGTGGTAATAAGTATCAGTACTCCATCGTTAGTCATAACACAAAGTCTTTTCAAGTTCCATTCCAGCTCATTCTTTTCAAGTAACAACCAATTCGTACATATATATATATATATATATATGTATATATATATATATATATATTTTTTTTTTGTTGCCAAACCAGGAAGCAAAATTTTGGACACTTCAGGTTACGTATGACGTCATAATTTAAATTTGATGTAATATAACAACTTTTTCTCAATGTCAATAAAAGTATTAACGTGGCAATAACATACCATGTCAATTTTAATCTGAAACAAAAAAGTGTCCAGTAGCAGCTATTTATTTAAAATGCTGACATTAACAATACATTTTCGACATACAATGACGTCACATAAAATCGCGTGCTTTCTTCAACGTCAGAACATGACCTTATATAATAATAATATATTTAATGTTGGGCAATGCTATTTTTATTTCATATTTTGTAAAACTTATTACAAACTTTTTATTATCAAACTCTACGATTTGAAGGCGAACAGTGGCAACACTTTTCGAAATAAAGCAGATATTTATCTCCAGGCTACGAGACAGTTGCCATTCAGAAAAATGAGGGCGATAATTAGCGTTTCCGAAGTTTTTAATTAATAATTATCGGCTGATTAAAGTCGTACTGTGATGAGAATGTTCAAAATAGCTTAATGGAATCCGGATGTACCTCTCTCGAAAAACTCCCCGCCGTTCCCGAGGAGATAACGTTACAAACAGACACACGCCCATAGATTTTAATAGTATAGATAATTAGTATATGTAATACCTGGCATAGGAATAAAAGTAATAATGAACCAAATAAGCATTGTATTTCATAACATATTTTCATGCACTCTGACTTAAGAGAGTTGTAATAGATAATTTATATATGCAAACTGAATTATGATCAAGTTGCAATAGAACTACTGTACCATAAGGCTGTACGAACTTTCCATCCCGTCCCATACTGTATTATAATAAATTTATTAGACGAAGTTATATTATTCTTTGGGAAGCAAAGTAATTTTTCTCCCTTCAAGAGAACAGCTATGCATATGCTTTTCTTAATATAATCTTTCTGGAGTTTATTTCTAAATTAGGTTTTTTATTTAGCTCTTAGGCAAATGAGATCTAAGCAATACTTTCAACATTGAGGATCGTAAAACAAAGTACCTGTCTTCATGCATGTTTTGATCAAGTTTCAGTTGATTTGAACCATTCTTCTGTTTTTAATAGTAAGTGACTCTTTTCTGTTTAAAAAAGAACTGAAAATGCAAAGAAGAGATCCAGTTCCACTTCTATTCAACATTTAAAAAAAGTACTAAGGAAGAAATCAACTTATTCGGTGACACTAATGGCTAATTTTACGCATCGTGAAAATAGAAAAATAGTTTTATAAATGTTTTTACACTAAATTCAAAAGCAATATATCATGCCTTTAACTGAAAGAGGGTTCTATGGGTGATTTTTAAAATTAAATCAGATTTGTTTTAAAGTATGCTTATTTTAAACTACCTTTACTTGCTACTATTCCTGAAATTCTCTTCTTAGTTTATTCATTTCTCAATGTATTTCAAATATTGTTTGAAAAATCGCGTCGATGATTTTTAAATCTTCTTCTCTTTTAAATGTGGCGTACTTTGCAGACATTTTTAAGCACATTAAATGAATTCAGTGTAATTTTGCAAGGAAGAAATGTTCAAAACAAAGCAAATGTGCTGCTAGAAATTTTGATTTTGTGAGCACATCGATTTGAAAACGGTATTTTTGAGTCTTCAACGCTATTTGTATTTTTAGTAACTTCTGAAACACAATCCATTGCTATTGTTGATAATTTAGCCATGCATTTGAGATTTCAGAGTCTTCATTTTTTGAACGCAGGATCAAATTGCGGATTGTCATGTGATGGTTTTATGAAACTTGCTGTTAAGCATAAAATAACTTTCTGACTTTAAGCTGTGCGGAAGGTATATATATATATATATATATATACATACACACAAAAAATAACAGAAGAAAAAGAGTTACTCTGTTTCTATTCTGCGTAACACATTAAGTGGTCCCCTAGTAACTTTCACACGTTTTTATTGTTAACTTCCTAGCTCATGATTGTGCCTAGAGAGAAAATATCATAGGTAACGTTAAATCCTCAAAGTCCTTAAGTGTTTATGTAATGCAATTTGGTCACAATTTTCTCTAGGCCAAATTCGTAGTCCTGTAAGTACTTGCTGCCAGACCGTGTTAAAGACTGAAACTATGAGAAATATTAAAATGATGTTTTCAGATGCTCCTGAGAGTTAACTATGTGACTTATGTTACGTCAAAGCAGCTCTGCAAATTTTGTTTTCCAGTTTAGTGTTCGTAACTCGTGACACCATTCGTCATCCGAGACTTTTTTTGTTTAGGCAGTTTGTGAACCAAATTGTTCAGAAAGTGAGACTTTTCATGACTCGCTTGCGAAGTTTCACAGTACATATTTCAAGTGGTTTATTTGTACTGTATTATACTTACTCAGGAACGACTAAAATTTAGGTGGTAATAAGTATCAGTACTCCATCGTTAGTCATAACACAAAGTCTTTTCAAGTTCCATTCCAGCTCATTCTTTTCAAGTAACAACCAATTCGTACATATATATATATATATATATATATATGTACGAATTGGTTGTTACTTATATCATAGGTAACGTTAAATCCTCAAAGTCCTTAAGTGTTTATGTAATGCAATTTGGTCACAATTTTCTCTAGGCCAAATTCGTAGTCCTGTAAGTACTTGCTGCCAGACCGTGTTAAAGACTGAAACTATGAGAAATATTAAAATGATGTTTTCAGATGCTCCTGAGAGTTAACTATGTGACTTATGTTACGTCAAAGCAGCTCTGCAAATTTTGTTTTCCAGTTTAGTGTTCGTAACTCGTGACACCATTCGTCATCCGAGACTTTTTTTGTTTAGGCACTTTGTGAACCAAATTGTTCAGAAAGTGAGACTTTTCATGACTCGCTTGCGAAGTTTCACAGTACATATTTCAAGTGGTTTATTTGTACTGTATTATACTTACTCAGGAACGACTAAAATTTAGGTGGTAATAAGTATCAGTACTCCATCGTTAGTCATAACACAAAGTCTTTTCAAGTTCCATTCCAGCTCATTCTTTTCAAGTAACAACCAATTCGTACATATATATATATATATATATATATGTACGAATTGGTTGTTACTTATATCATAGGTAACGTTAAATCCTCAAAGTCCTTAAGTGTTTATGTAATGCAATTTGGTCACAATTTTCTCTAGGCCAAATTCGTAGTCCTGTAAGTACTTGCTGCCAGACCGTGTTAAAGACTGAAACTATGAGAAATATTAAAATGATGTTTTCAGATACTCCTGAGAGTTAACTATGTGACTTATGTTACGTCAAAGCAGCTCTGCAAATTTTGTTTTCCAGTTTAGTGTTCGTAACTCGTGACACCATTCGTCATCCGAGACTTTTTTTGTTTAGGCAGTTTGTGAACCAAATTGTTCAGAAAGTGAGACTTTTCATGACTCGCTTGCGAAGTTTCACAGTACATATTTCAAGTGGTTTATTTGTACTGTATTATACTTACTCAGGAACGACTAAAATATATATATATATATATGTATATATATATTTTTTTTTTTTTTTTGTTGCCAAACCAGGAAGCAAAATTTTGGACACTTCAGGTTACGTATGACGTCATAATTTAAATTTGATGTAATATAACAACTTTTTCTCAATGTCAATAAAAGTATTAACGTGGCAATAACATACCATGTCAATTTTAATCTGAAACAAAAAAGTGTCCAGTAGCAGCTATTTATTTAAAATGCTGACATTAACAATACATTTTCGACATACAATGACGTCACATAAAATCGCGTGCTTTCTTCAACGTCAGAACATGACCTTATATAATAATAATATATTTAATGTTGGGCAATGCTATTTTTATTTCATATTTTGTAAAACTTATTACAAACTTTTTATTATCAAACTCTACGATTTGAAGGCGAACAGTGCAACACTTTTCGAAATAAAGCAGATATTTATCTCCAGGCTACGAGACAGTTGCCATTCAGAAAAATGAGGGCGATAATTAGCGTTTCCGAAGTTTTTAATTAATAATTATCGGCTGATTAAAGTCGTACTGTGATGAGAATGTTCAAAATAGCTTAATGGAATCCGGATGTACCTCTCTCGAAAAACTCCCCGCCGTTCCCGAGGAGATAACGTTACAAACAGACACACGCCCATAGATTTTAATAGTATAGATAATTAGTATATGTAATACCTGGCATAGGAATAAAAGTAATAATGAACCAAATAAGCATTGTATTTCATAACATATTTTCATGCACTCTGACTTAAGAGAGTTGTAATAGATAATTTATATATGCAAACTGAATTATGATCAAGTTGCAATAGAACTACTGTACCATAAGGCTGTACGAACTTTCCATCCCGTCCCATACTGTATTATAATAAATTTATTAGACGAAGTTATATTATTCTTTGGGAAGCAAAGTAATTTTTCTCCCTTCAAGAGAACAGCTATGCATATGCTTTTCTTAATATAATCTTTCTGGAGTTTATTTCTAAATTAGGTTTTTTATTTAGCTCTTAGGCAAATGAGATCTAAGCAATACTTTCAACATTGAGGATCGTAAAACAAAGTACCTGTCTTCATGCATGTTTTGATCAAGTTTCAGTTGATTTGAACCATTCTTCTGTTTTTTAATAGTAAGTGACTCTTTTCTGTTTAAAAAAGAACTGAAAATGCAAAGAAGAGATCCAGTTCCACTTCTATTCAACATTTAAGAAAAGTAGTAAGGAAGAAATCAACTTATTCGGTGACACTAATGGCTAATTTTACGCATCGTGAAAATAGAAAAATAGTTTTATAAATGTTTTTACACTAAATTCAAAAGCAATATATCATGCCTTTAACTGAAAGAGGGTTCTATGGGTGATTTTTAAAATTAAATCAGATTTTTTTTAAAGTATGCTTATTTTAAACTACCTTTACTTGCTACTATTCCTGAAATTCTCTTCTTAGTTTATTCATTTCTCAATGTATTTCAAATATTGTTTGAAAAATCGCGTCGATGATTTTTAAATCTTCTTCTCTTTTAAATGTGGCGTACTTTGCAGACATTTTTAAGCACATTAAATGAATTCAGTGTAATTTTGCAAGGAAGAAATGTTCAAAACAAAGCAAATGTGCTGCTAGAAATTTTGATTTTGTGAGCACATCGATTTGAAAACGGTATTTTTGAGTCTTCAACGCTATTTGTATTTTTAGTAACTTCTGAAACACAATCCATTGCTATTGTTGATAATTTAGCCATGCATTTGAGATTTCAGAGTCTTCATTTTTTGAACGCAGGATCAAATTGCGGATTGTCATGTGATGGTTTTATGAAACTTGCTGTTAAGCATAAAATAACTTTCTGACTTTAAGCTGTGCGGAAGGTATATATATATATATATATATATATATACATACACACAAAAAATAACAGAAGAAAAAGAGTTACTCTGTTTCTATTCTGCGTAACACATTAAGTGGTCCCCTAGTAACTTTCACACGTTTTTATTGTTAACTTCCTAGCTCATGATTGTGCCTAGAGAGAAAATATCATAGGTAACGTTAAATCCTCAAAGTCCTTAGTGTTTATGTAATGCAATTTGGTCACAATTTTCTCTAGGCCAAATTCGTAGTCCTGTAAGTACTTGCTGCCAGACCGTGTTAAAGACTGAAACTATGAGAAATATTAAAATGATGTTTTCAGATGCTCCTGAGAGTTAACTATGTGACTTATGTTACGTCAAAGCAGCTCTGCAAATTTTGTTTTCCAGTTTAGTGTTCGTAACTCGTGACACCATTCGTCATCCGAGACTTTTTTTGTTTAGGCAGTTTGTGAACCAAATTGTTCAGAAAGTGAGACTTTTCATGACTCGCTTGCGAAGTTTCACAGTACATATTTCAAGTGGTTTATTTGTACTGTATTATACTTACTCAGGAACGACTAAAATTTAGGTGGTAATAAGTATCAGTACTCCATCGTTAGTCATAACACAAAGTCTTTTCAAGTTCCATTCCAGCTCATTCTTTTCAAGTAACAACCAATTCGTACATATATATATATATATATATATATATATATGTATATGTATATATTTTTTTTTTGTTGCCAAACCAGGAAGCAAAATTTTGGACACTTCAGGTTACGTATGACGTCATAATTTAAATTTGATGTAATATAACAACTTTTTCTCAATGTCAATAAAAGTATTAACGTGGCAATAACATACCATGTCAATTTTAATCTGAAACAAAAAAGTGTCCAGTAGCAGCTATTTATTTAAAATGCTGACATTAACAATACATTTTCGACATACAATGACGTCACATAAAATCGCGTGCTTTCTTCAACGTCAGAACATGACCTTATATAATAATAATATATTTAATGTTGGGCAATGCTATTTTTATTTCATATTTTGTAAAACTTATTACAAACTTTTTATTATCAAACTCTACGATTTGAAGGCGAACAGTGGCAACACTTTTCGAAATAAAGCAGATATTTATCTCCAGGCTACGAGACAGTTGCCATTCAGAAAAATGAGGGCGATAATTAGCGTTTCCGAAGTTTTTAATTAATAATTATCGGCTGATTAAAGTCGTACTGTGATGAGAATGTTCAAAATAGCTTAATGGAATCCGGATGTACCTCTCTCGAAAAACTCCCCGCCGTTCCCGAGGAGATAACGTTACAAACAGACACACGCCCATAGATTTTAATAGTATAGATAATTAGTATATGTAATACCTGGCATAGGAATAAAAGTAATAATGAACCAAATAAGCATTGTATTTCATAACATATTTTCATGCACTCTGACTTAAGAGAGTTGTAATAGATAATATATATATGCAAACTGAATTATGATCAAGTTGCAATAGAACTACTGTACCATAAGGCTGTACGAACTTTCCATCCCGTCCCATACTGTATTATAATAAATTTATTAGACGAAGTTATATTATTCTTTGGGAAGCAAAGTAATTTTTCTCCCTTCAAGAGAACAGCTATGCATATGCTTTTCTTAATATAATCTTTCTGGAGTTTATTTCTAAATTAGGTTTTTTATTTAGCTCTTAGACAAATGAGATCTAAGCAATAATTTCAACATTGAGGATCGTAAAACAAAGTACCTGTCTTCATGCATGTTTTGATCAAGTTTCAGTTGATTTGAACCATTCTTCTGTTTTTTAATAGTAAGTGACTCTTTTCTGTTTAAAAAAGAACTGAAAATGCAAAGAAGAGATCCAGTTCCACTTCTATTCAACATTTAAAAAAAGTAGTAAGGAAGAAATCAACTTATTCGGTGACACTAATGGCTAATTTTACGCATCGTGAAAATAGAAAAATAGTTTTATAAATGTTTTTACACTAAATTCAAAAGCAATATATCATGCCTTTAACTGAAAGAGGGTTCTATGGGTGATTTTTAAAATTAAATCAGATTTTTTTTAAAGTATGCTTATTTTAAACTACCTTTACTTGCTACTATTCCTGAAATTCTCTTCTTAGTTTATTCATTTCTCAATGTATTTCAAATATTGTTTGAAAAATCGCGTCGATGATTTTTAAATCTTCTTCTCTTTTAAATGTGGCGTACTTTGCAGACATTTTTAAGCACATTAAATGAATTCAGTGTAATTTTGCAAGGAAGAAATGTTCAAAACAAAGCAAATGTGCTGCTAGAAATTTTGATTTTGTGAGCACATCGATTTGAAAACGGTATTTTTGAGTCTTCAACGCTATTTGTATTTTTAGTAACTTCTGAAACACAATCCATTGCTATTGTTGATAATTTAGCCATGCATTTGAGATTTCAGAGTCTTCATTTTTTGAACGCAGGATCAAATTGCGGATTGTCATGTGATGGTTTTATGAAACTTGCTGTTAAGCATAAAATAACTTTCTGACTTTAAGCTGTGCGGAAGGTATATATATATATATATACATACACACAAAAAATAACAGAAGAAAAAGAGTTACTCTGTTTCTATTCTGCGTAACACATTAAGTGGTCCCCTAGTAACTTTCACACGTTTTTATTGTTAACTTCCTAGCTCATGATTGTGCCTAGAGAGAAAATATCATAGGTAACGTTAAATCCTCAAAGTCCTTAGTGTTTATGTAATGCAATTTGGTCACAATTTTCTCTAGGCCAAATTCGTAGTCCTGTAAGTACTTGCTGCCAGACCGTGTTAAAGACTGAAACTATGAGAAATATTAAAATGATGTTTTCAGATGCTCCTGAGAGTTAACTATGTGACTTATGTTACGTCAAAGCAGCTCTGCAAATTTTGTTTTCCAGTTTAGTGTTCGTAACTCGTGACACCATTCGTCATCCGAGACTTTTTTTGTTTAGGCAGTTTGTGAACCAAATTGTTCAGAAAGTGAGACTTTTCATGACTCGCTTGCGAAGTTTCACAGTACATATTTCAAGTGGTTTATTTGTACTGTATTATACTTACTCAGAAACGACTAAAATATATATATATATATATGTATATATTTTTTTTTTTTTTTTTTTGTTGCCAAACCAGGAAGCAAAATTTTGGACACTTCAGGTTACGTATGACGTCATAATTTAAATTTGATGTAATATAACAACTTTTTCTCAATGTCAATAAAAGTATTAACGTGGCAATAACATACCATGTCAATTTTAATCTGAAACAAAAAAGTGTCCAGTAGCAGCTATTTATTTAAAATGCTGACATTAACAATACATTTTCGACATACAATGACGTCACATAAAATCGCGTGCTTTCTTCAACGTCAGAACATGACCTTATATAATAATAATATATTTAATGTTGGGCAATGCTATTTTTATTTCATATTTTGTAAAACTTATTACAAACTTTTTATTATCAAACTCTACGATTTGAAGGCGAACAGTGCAACACTTTTCGAAATAAAGCAGATATTTATCTCCAGGCTACGAGACAGTTGCCATTCAGAAAAATGAGGGCGATAATTAGCGTTTCCGAAGTTTTTAATTAATAATTATCGGCTGATTAAAGTCGTACTGTGATGAGAATGTTCAAAATAGCTTAATGGAATCCGGATGTACCTCTCTCGAAAAACTCCCCGCCGTTCCCGAGGAGATAACGTTACAAACAGACACACGCCCATAGATTTTAATAGTATAGATAATTAGTATATGTAATACCTGGCATAGGAATAAAAGTAATAATGAACCAAATAAGCATTGTATTTCATAACATATTTTCATGCTCAAGCAAAGTAATTTTTCTCCCTTCAAGAGAACAGCTATGCATATGCTTTTCTTAATATAATCTTTCTGGAGTTTATTTCTAAATTAGGTTTTTTATTTAGCTCTTAGGCAAATGAGATCTAAGCAATACTTTCAACATTGAGGATCGTAAAACAAAGTACCTGTCTTCATGCATGTTTTGATCAAGTTTCAGTTGATTTGAACCATTCTTCTGTTTTTTAATAGTAAGTGACTCTTTTCTGTTTAAAAAAGAACTGAAAATGCAAAGAAGAGATCCAGTTCCACTTCTATTCAACATTTAAAAAAAGTAGTAAGGAAGAAATCAACTTATTCGGTGACACTAATGGCTAATTTTACGCATCGTGAAAATAGAAAAATAGTTTTATAAATGTTTTTACACTAAATTCAAAAGCAATATATCATGCCTTTAACTGAAAGAGGGTTCTATGGGTGATTTTTAAAATTAAATCAGATTTTTTTTAAAGTATGCTTATTTTAAACTACCTTTACTTGCTACTATTCCTGAAATTCTCTTCTTAGTTTATTCATTTCTCAATGTATTTCAAATATTGTTTGAAAAATCGCGTCGATGATTTTTAAATCTTCTTCTCTTTTAAATGTGGCGTACTTTGCAGACATTTTTAAGCACATTAAATGAATTCAGTGTAATTTTGCAAGGAAGAAATGTTCAAAACAAAGCAAATGTGCTGCTAGAAATTTTGATTTTGTGAGCACATCGATTTGAAAACGGTATTTTTGAGTCTTCAACGCTATTTGTATTTTTAGTAACTTCTGAAACACAATCAATTGCTATTGTTGATAATTTAGCCATGCATTTGAGATTTCAGAGTCTTCATTTTTTGAACGCAGGATCAAATTGCGGATTGTCATGTGATGGTTTTATGAAACTTGCTGTTAAGCATAAAATAACTTTCTGACTTTAAGCTGTGCGGAAGGTATATATATATATATATATATATATATACATACACACAAAAAATAACAGAAGAAAAAGAGTTACTCTGTTTCTATTCTGCGTAACACATTAAGTGGTCCCCTAGTAACTTTCACACGTTTTTATTGTTAACTTCCTAGCTCATGATTGTGCCTAGAGAGAAAATATCATAGGTAACGTTAAATCCTCAAAGTCCTTAGTGTTTATGTAATGCAATTTGGTCACAATTTTCTCTAGGCCAAATTCGTAGTCCTGTAAGTACTTGCTGCCAGACCGTGTTAAAGACTGAAACTATGAGAAATATTAAAATGATGTTTTCAGATGCTCCTGAGAGTTAACTATGTGACTTATGTTACGTCAAAGCAGCTCTGCAAATTTTGTTTTCCAGTTTAGTGTTCGTAACTCGTGACACCATTCGTCATCCGAGACTTTTTTTGTTTAGGCAGTTTGTGAACCAAATTGTTCAGAAAGTGAGACTTTTCATGACTCGCTTGCGAAGTTTCACAGTACATATTTCAAGTGGTTTATTTGTACTGTATTATACTTACTCAGGAACGACTAAAATTTAGGTGGTAATAAGTATCAGTACTCCATCGTTAGTCATAACACAAAGTCTTTTCAAGTTCCATTCCAGCTCATTCTTTTCAAGTAAAAACCAATTCGTACATATATATATATATATATATATGTATATTTTTTTTTTTTTTTTGTTGCCAAACCAGGAAGCAAAATTTTGGACACTTCAGGTTACGTATGACGTCATAATTTAAATTTGATGTAATATAACAACTTTTTCTCAATGTCAATAAAAGTATTAACGTGGCAATAACATACCATGTCAATTTTAATCTGAAACAAAAAAGTGTCCAGTAGCAGCTATTTATTTAAAATGCTGACATTAACAATACATTTTCGACATACAATGACGTCACATAAAATCGCGTGCTTTCTTCAACGTCAGAACATGACCTTATATAATAATAATATATTTAATGTTGGGCAATGCTATTTTTATTTCATATTTTGTAAAACTTATTACAAACTTTTTATTATCAAACTCTACGATTTGAAGGCGAACAGTGGCAACACTTTTCGAAATAAAGCAGATATTTATCTCCAGGCTACGAGACAGTTGCCATTGAGAAAAATGAGGGCGATAATTAGCGTTTCCGAAGTTTTTAATTAATAATTATCGGCTGATTAAAGTCGTACTGTGATGAGAATGTTCAAAATAGCTTAATGGAATCCGGATGTACCTCTCTCGAAAAACTCCCCGCCGTTCCCGAGGAGATAACGTTACAAACAGACACACGCCCATAGATTTTAATAGTATAGATAATTAGTATATGTAATACCTGGCATAGGAATAAAAGTAATAATGAACCAAATAAGCATTGTATTTCATAACATATTTTCATGCACTCTGACTTAAGAGAGTTGTAATAGATAATATATATATGCAAACTGAATTATGATCAAGTTGCAATAGAACTACTGTACCATAAGGCTGTACGAACTTTCCATCCCGTCCCATACTGTATTATAATAAATTTATTAGACGAAGTTATATTATTCTTTGGGAAGCAAAGTAATTTTTCTCCCTTCAAGAGAACAGCTATGCATATGCTTTTCTTAATATAATCTTTCTGGAGTTTATTTCTAAATTAGATTTTTTATTTAGCTCTTAGACAAATGAGATCTAAGCAATAATTTCAACATTGAGGATCGTAAAACAAAGTACCTGTCTTCATGCATGTTTTGATCAAGTTTCAGTTGATTTGAACCATTCTTCTGTTTTTTAATAGTAAGTGACTCTTTTCTGTTTAAAAAAGAACTGAAAATGCAAAGAAGAGATCCAGTTCCACTTCTATTCAACATTTAAAAAAAGTAGTAAGGAAGAAATCAACTTATTCGGTGACACTAATGGCTAATTTTACGCATCGTGAAAATAGAAAAATAGTTTTATAAATGTTTTTACACTAAATTCAAAAGCAATATATCATGCCTTTAACTGAAAGAGGGTTCTATGGGTGATTTTTAAAATTAAATCAGATTTTTTTTAAAGTATGCTTATTTTAAACTACCTTTACTTGCTACTATTCCTGAAATTCTCTTCTTAGTTTATTCATTTCTCAATGTATTTCAAATATTGTTTGAAAAATCGCGTCGATGATTTTTAAATCTTCTTCTCTTTTAAATGTGGCGTACTTTGCAGACATTTTTAAGCACATTAAATGAATTCAGTGTAATTTTGCAAGGAAGAAATGTTCAAAACAAAGCAAATGTGCTGCTAGAAATTTTGATTTTGTGAGCACATCGATTTGAAAACGGTATTTTTGAGTCTTCAACGCTATTTGTATTTTTAGTAACTTCTGAAACACAATCCATTGCTATTGTTGATAATTTAGCCATGCATTTGAGATTTCAGAGTCTTCATTTTTTGAACGCAGGATCAAATTGCGGATTGTCATGTGATGGTTTTATGAAACTTGCTGTTAAGCATAAAATAACTTTCTGACTTTAAGCTGTGCGGAAGGTATATATATATATATATATATATATATATATATACATACACACAAAAAATAACAGAAGAAAAAGAGTTACTCTGTTTCTATTCTGCGTAACACATTAAGTGGTCCCCTAGTAACTTTCACACGTTTTTATTGTTAACTTCCTAGCTCATGATTGTGCCTAGAGAGAAAATATCATAGGTAACGTTAAATCCTCAAAGTCCTTAGTGTTTATGTAATGCAATTTGGTCACAATTTTCTCTAGGCCAAATTCGTAGTCCTGTAAGTACTTGCTGCCAGACCGTGTTAAAGACTGAAACTATGAGAAATATTAAAATGATGTTTTCAGATGCTCCTGAGAGTTAACTATGTGACTTATGTTACGTCAAAGCAGCTCTGCAAATTTTGTTTTCCAGTTTAGTGTTCGTAACTCGTGACACCATTCGTCATCCGAGACTTTTTTTGTTTAGGCAGTTTGTGAACCAAATTGTTCAGAAAGTGAGACTTTTCATGACTCGCTTGCGAAGTTTCACAGTACATATTTCAAGTGGTTTATTTGTACTGTATTATACTTACTCAGGAACGACTAAAATTTAGGTGGTAATAAGTATCAGTACTCCATCGTTAGTCATAACACAAAGTCTTTTCAAGTTCCATTCCAGCTCATTCTTTTCAAGTAACAACCAATTCGTACATATATATATATATATATATATATGTATATATATTTTTTTTTTTTTGTTGCCAAACCAGGAAGCAAAATTTTGGACACTTCAGGTTACGTATGACGTCATAATTTAAATTTGATGTAATATAACAACTTTTTCTCAATGTCAATAAAAGTATTAACGTGGCAATAACATACCATGTCAATTTTAATCTGAAACAAAAAAGTATCCAGTAGCAGCTATTTATTTAAAATGCTGACATTAACAATACATTTTCGACATACAATGACGTCACATAAAATCGCGTGCTTTCTTCAACGTCAGAACATGACCTTATATAATAATAATATATTTAATGTTGGGCAATGCTATTTTTATTTCATATTTTGTAAAACTTATTACAAACTTTTTATTATCAAACTCTACGATTTGAAGGCGAACAGTGGCAACACTTTTCGAAATAAAGCAGATATTTATCTCCAGGCTACGAGACAGTTGCCATTGAGAAAAATGAGGGCGATAATTAGCGTTTCCGAAGTTTTTAATTAATAATTATCGGCTGATTAAAGTCGTACTGTGATGAGAATGTTCAAAATAGCTTAATGGAATCCGGATGTACCTCTCTCGAAAAACTCCCCGCCGTTCCCGAGGAGATAACGTTACAAACAGACACACGCCCATAGATTTTAATAGTATAGATAATTAGTATATGTAATACCTGGCATAGGAATAAAAGTAATAATGAACCAAATAAGCATTGTATTTCATAACATATTTTCATGCACTCTGACTTAAGAGAGTTGTAATAGATAATATATATATGCAAACTGAATTATGATCAAGTTGCAATAGAACTACTGTACCATAAGGCTGTACGAACTTTCCATCCCGTCCCATACTGTATTATAATAAATTTATTAGACGAAGTTATATTATTCTTTGGGAAGCAAAGTAATTTTTCTCCCTTCAAGAGAACAGCTATGCATATGCTTTTCTTAATATAATCTTTCTGGAGTTTATTTCTAAATTAGGTTTTTTATTTAGCTCTTAGACAAATGAGATCTAAGCAATACTTTCAACATTGAGGATCGTAAAACAAAGTACCTGTCTTCATGCATGTTTTGATCAAGTTTCAGTTGATTTGAACCATTCTTCTGTTTTTTAATAGTAAGTGACTCTTTTCTGTTTAAAAAAGAACTGAAAATGCAAAGAAGAGATCCAGTTCCACTTCTATTCAACATTTAAAAAAAGTAGTAAGGAAGAAATCAACTTATTCGGTGACACTAATGGCTAATTTTACGCATCGTGAAAATAGAAAAATAGTTTTATAAATGTTTTTACACTAAATTCAAAAGCAATATATCATGCCTTTAACTGAAAGAGGGTTCTATGGGTGATTTTTAAAATTAAATCAGATTTTTTTTAAAGTATGCTTATTTTAAACTACCTTTACTTGCTACTATTCCTGAAATTCTCTTCTTAGTTTATTCATTTCTCAATGTATTTCAAATATTGTTTGAAAAATCGCGTCGATGATTTTTAAATCTTCTTCTCTTTTAAATGTGGCGTACTTTGCAGACATTTTTAAGCACATTAAATGAATTCAGTGTAATTTTGCAAGGAAGAAATGTTCAAAACAAAGCAAATGTGCTGCTAGAAATTTTGATTTTGTGAGCACATCGATTTGAAAACGGTATTTTTGAGTCTTCAACGCTATTTGTATTTTTAGTAACTTCTGAAACACAATCCATTGCTATTGTTGATAATTTAGCCATGCATTTGAGATTTCAGAGTCTTCATTTTTTGAACGCAGGATCAAATTGCGGATTGTCATGTGATGGTTTTATGAAACTTGCTGTTAAGCATAAAATAACTTTCTGACTTTAAGCTGTGCGGAAGGTATATATATATATATATATATATATATATATACATACATACAAAAAATAACAGAAGAAAAAGAGTTACTCTGTTTCTATTCTGCGTAACACATTAAGTGGTCCCCTAGTAACTTTCACACGTTTTTATTGTTAACTTCCTAGCTCATGATTGTGCCTAGAGAGAAAATATCATAGGTAACGTTAAATCCTCAAAGTCCTTAGTGTTTATGTAATGCAATTTGGTCACAATTTTCTCTAGGCCAAATTCGTAGTCCTGTAAGTACTTGCTGCCAGACCGTGTTAAAGACTGAAACTATGAGAAATATTAAAATGATGTTTTCAGATGCTCCTGAGAGTTAACTATGTGACTTATGTTACGTCAAAGCAGCTCTGCAAATTTTGTTTTCCAGTTTAGTGTTCGTAACTCGTGACACCATTCGTCATCCGAGACTTTTTTTGTTTAGGCAGTTTGTGAACCAAATTGTTCAGAAAGTGAGACTTTTCATGACTCGCTTGCGAAGTTTCACAGTACATATTTCAAGTGGTTTATTTGTACTGTATTATACTTACTCAGGAACGACTAAAATTTAGGTGGTAATAAGTATCAGTACTCCATCGTTAGTCATAACACAAAGTCTTTTCAAGTTCCATTCCAGCTCATTCTTTTCAAGTAACAACCAATTCGTACATATATATATATATATATATATATATATATATTTTTTTTTTTTTTTGTTGCCAAACCAGGAAGCAAAATTTTGGACACTTCAGGTTACGTATGACGTCATAATTTAAATTTGATGTAATATAACAACTTTTTCTCAATGTCAATAAAAGTATTAACGTGGCAATAACATACCATGTCAATTTTAATCTGAAACAAAAAAGTGTCCAGTAGCAGCTATTTATTTAAAATGCTGACATTAACAATACATTTTCGACATACAATGACGTCACATAAAATCGCGTGCTTTCTTCAACGTCAGAACATGACCTTATATAATAATAATATATTTAATGTTGGGCAATGCTATTTTTATTTCATATTTTGTAAAACTTATTACAAACTTTTTATTATCAAACTCTACGATTTGAAGGCGAACAGTGGCAACACTTTTCGAAATAAAGCAGATATTTATCTCCAGGCTACGAGACAGTTGCCATTCAGAAAAATGAGGGCGATAATTAGCGTTTCCGAAGTTTTTAATTAATAATTATCGGCTGATTAAAGTCGTACTGTGATGAGAATGTTCAAAATAGCTTAATGGAATCCGGATGTACCTCTCTCGAAAAACTCCCCGCCGTTCCCGAGGAGATAACGTTACAAACAGACACACGCCCATAGATTTTAATAGTATAGATAATTAGTATATGTAATACCTGGCATAGGAATAAAAGTAATAATGAACCAAATAAGCATTGTATTTCATAACATATTTTCATGCACTCTGACTTAAGAGAGTTGTAATAGATAATATATATATGCAAACTGAATTATGATCAAGTTGCAATAGAACTACTGTACCATAAGGCTGTACGAACTTTCCATCCCGTCCCATACTGTATTATAATAAATTTATTAGACGAAGTTATATTATTCTTTGGGAAGCAAAGTAATTTTTCTCCCTTCAAGAGAACAGCTATGCATATGCTTTTCTTAATATAATCTTTCTGGAGTTTATTTCTAAATTAGGTTTTTTATTTAGCTCTTAGGCAAATGAGATCTAAGCAATACTTTCAACATTGAGGATCGTAAAACAAAGTACCTGTCTTCATGCATGTTTTGATCAAGTTTCAGTTGATTTGAACCATTCTTCTGTTTTTTAATAGTAAGTGACTCTTTTCTGTTTAAAAAAGAACTGAAAATGCAAAGAAGAGATCCAGTTCCACTTCTATTCAACATTTAAAAAAAGTAGTAAGGAAGAAATCAACTTATTCGGTGACACTAATGGCTAATTTTACGCATCGTGAAAATAGAAAAATAGTTTTATAAATGTTTTTACACTAAATTCAAAAGCAATATATCATGCCTTTAACTGAAAGAGGGTTCTATGGGTGATTTTTAAAATTAAATCAGATTTTTTTTAAAGTATGCTTATTTTAAACTACCTTTACTTGCTACTATTCCTGAAATTCTCTTCTTAGTTTATTCATTTCTCAATGTATTTCAAATATTGTTTGAAAAATCGCGTCGATGATTTTTAAATCTTCTTCTCTTTTAAATGTGGCGTACTTTGCAGACATTTTTAAGCACATTAAATGAATTCAGTGTAATTTTGCAAGGAAGAAATGTTCAAAACAAAGCAAATGTGCTGCTAGAAATTTTGATTTTGTGAGCACTTCGATTTGAAAACGGTATTTTTGAGTCTTCAACGCTATTTGTATTTTTAGTAACTTCTGAAACACAATCCATTGCTATTGTTGATAATTTAGCCATGCATTTGAGATTTCAGAGTCTTCATTTTTTGAACGCAGGATCAAATTGCGGATTGTCATGTGATGGTTTTATGAAACTTGCTGTTAAGCATAAAATAACTTTCTGACTTTAAGCTGTGCGGAAGGTATATATATATATATATATATATATATATATACATACACACAAAAAATAACAGAAGAAAAAGAGTTACTCTGTTTCTATTCTGCGTAACACATTAAGTGGTCCCCTAGTAACTTTCACACGTTTTTATTGTTAACTTCCTAGCTCATGATTCTGCCTAGAGAGAAAATATCATAGGTAACGTTAAATCCTCAAAGTCCTTGGTGTTTATGTAATGCAATTTGGTCACAATTTTCTCTAGGCCAAATTCGTAGTCCTGTAAGTACTTGCTGCCAGACCGTGTTAAAGACTGAAACTATGAGAAATATTAAAATGATGTTTTCAGATGCTCCTGAGAGTTAACTATGTGACTTATGTTACGTCAAAGCAGCTCTGCAAATTTTGTTTTCCAGTTTAGTGTTCGTAACTCGTGACACGATTCGTCATCCGAGACTTTTTTTGTTTAGGCAGTTTGTGAACCAAATTGTTCAGAAAGTGAGACTTTTCATGACTCGCTTGCGAAGTTTCACAGTACATATTTCAAGTGGTTTATTTGTACTGTATTATACTTACTCAGGAACGACTAAAATTTAGGTGGTAATAAGTATCAGTACTCCATCGTTAGTCATAACACAAAGTCTTTTCAAGTTCCATTCCAGCTCATTCTTTTCAAGTAACAACCAATTCGTACATATATATATATATATATATATATATATATATATAAAAATACATATATATATATATATATGTATTTTTTTTTTTTTTTTTTTTTTTTTTTTTTGTTGCCAAACCAGGAAGCAAAATTTTGGACACTTCAGGTTACGTATGACGTCATAATTTAAATTTGATGTAATATAACAACTTTTTCTCAATGTCAATAAAAGTATTAACGTGGCAATAACATCATACCATGTCAATTTTAATCTGAAACAAAAAAGTGTCCAGTAGCAGCTATTTATTTAAAATGCTGACATTAACAATACATTTTCGACATACAATGACGTCACATAAAATCGCGTGCTTTCTTCAACGTCAGAACATGACCTTATATAATAATAATATATTTAATGTTGGGCAATGCTATTTTTATTTCATATTTTGTAAAACTTATTACAAACTTTTTATTATCAAACTCTACGATTTGAAGGCGAACAGTGGCAACACTTTTCGAAATAAAGCAGATATTTATCTCCAGGCTACGAGACAGTTGCCATTCAGAAAAATGAGGGCGATAATTAGCGTTTCCGAAGTTTTTAATTAATAATTATCGGCTGATTAAAGTCGTACTGTGATGAGAATGTTCAAAATAGCTTAATGGAATCCGGATGTACCTCTCTCGAAAAACTCCCCGCCGTTCCCGAGGAGATAACGTTACAAACAGACACACGCCCATAGATTTTAATAGTATAGATAATTAGTATATGTAATACCTGGCATAGGAATAAAAGTAATAATGAACCAAATAAGCATTGTATTTCATAACATATTTTCATGCACTCTGACTTAAGAGAGTTGTAATAGATAATATATATATGCAAACTGAATTATGATAAAGTTGCAATAGAACTACTGTACCATAAGTCTGTACGAACTTTCCATCCCGTCCCATACTGTATTATAATAAATTTATTAGACGAAGTTATATTATTCTTTGGGAAGCAAAGTAATTTTTCTTCCTTCAAGAGAACAGCTATGCATATGCTTTTCTTAATATAATCTTTCTGGAGTTTATTTCTAAATTAGGTTTTTTATTTAGCTCTTAGGCAAATGAGATCTAAGCAATACTTTCAACATTGAGGATCGTAAAACAAAGTACCTGTCTTCATGCATGTTTTGATCAAGTTTCAGTTGATTTGAACCATTCTTCTGTTTTTTAATAGTAAGTGACTCTTTTCTGTTTAAAAAAGAACTGAAAATGCAAAGAAGAGATCCAGTTCCACTTCTATTCAACATTTAAAAAAAGTAGTAAGGAAGAAATCAACTTATTCGGTGACACTAATGGCTAATTTTACGCATCGTGAAAATAGAAAAATAGTTTTATAAATGTTTTTACACTAAATTCAAAAGCAATATATCATGCCTTTAACTGAAAGAGGGTTCTATGGGTGATTTTTAAAATTAAATCAGATTTTTTTTAAAGTATGCTTATTTTAAACTACCTTTACTTGCTACTATTCCTGAAATTCTCTTCTTAGTTTATTCATTTCTCAATGTATTTCAAATATTGTTTGAAAAATCGCGTCGATGATTTTTAAATCTTCTTCTCTTTTAAATGTGGCGTACTTTGCAGACATTTTTAAGCACATTAAATGAATTCAGTGTAATTTTGCAAGGAAGAAATGTTCAAAACAAAGCAAATGTGCTGCTAGAAATTTTGATTTTGTGAGGACTTCGATTTGAAAACGGTATTTTTGAGTCTTCAACGCTATTTGTATTTTTAGTAACTTCTGAAACACAATCCATTGCTATTGTTGATAATTTAGCCATGCATTTGAGATTTCAGAGTCTTCATTTTTTGAACGCAGGATCAAATTGCGGATTGTCATGTGATGGTTTTATGAAACTTGCTGTTAAGCATAAAATAACTTTCTGACTTTAAGCTGTGCGGAAGGTATATATATATATATATATATATATATATATATATATATATATATACATACACACAAAAAATAACAGAAGAAAAAGAGTTACTCTGTTTCTATTCTGCGTAACACATTAAGTGGTCCCCTAGTAACTTTCACACGTTTTTATTGTTAACTTCCTAGCTCATGATTGTGCCTAGAGAGAAAATATCATAGGTAACGTTAAATCCTCAAAGTCCTTAGTGTTTATGTAATGCAATTTGGTCACAATTTTCTCTAGGCCAAATTCGTAGTCCTGTAAGTACTTGCTGCCAGACCGTGTTAAAGACTGAAACTATGAGAAATATTAAAATGATGTTTTCAGATGCTCCTGAGAGTTAACTATGTGACTTATGTTACGTCAAAGCAGCTCTGCAAATTTTGTTTTCCAGTTTAGTGTTCGTAACTCGTGACACGATTCGTCATCCGAGACTTTTTTTGTTTAGGCAGTTTGTGAACCAAATTGTTCAGAAAGTGAGACTTTTCATGACTCGCTTGCGAAGTTTCACAGTACATATTTCAAGTGGTTTATTTGTACTGTATTATACTTACTCAGGAACGACTAAAATTTAGGTGGTAATAAGTATCAGTACTCCATCGTTAGTCATAACACAAAGTCTTTTGAAGTTCCATTCCAGCTCATTCTTTTCAAGTAACAACCAATTCGTACATATATATATATATATATATATATATATATGTATATATATATTTTTGTTTTTGTTGCCAAACCAGGAAGCAAAATTTTGGACACTTCAGGTTACGTATGACGTCATAATTTAAATTTGATGTAATATAACAACTTTTTCTCAATGTCAATAAAAGTATTAACGTGGCAATAACATACCATGTCAATTTTAATCTGAAACAAAAAAGTGTCCAGTAGCAGCTATTTATTTAAAATGCTGACATTAACAATACATTTTCGACATACAATGACGTCACATAAAATCGCGTGCTTTCTTCAACGTCAGAACATGACCTTATATAATAATAATATATTTAATGTTGGGCAATGCTATTTTTATTTCATATTTTGTAAAACTTATTACAAACTTTTTATTATCAAACTCTACGATTTGAAGGCGAACAGTGGCAACACTTTTCGAAATAAAGCAGATATTTATCTCCAGGCTACGAGACAGTTGCCATTCAGAAAAATGAGGGCGATAATTAGCGTTTCCGAAGTTTTTAATTAATAATTATCGGCTGATTAAAGTCGTACTGTGATGAGAATGTTCAAAATAGCTTAATGGAATCCGGATGTACCTCTCTCGAAAAACTCCCCGCCGTTCCCGAGGAGATAACGTTACAAACAGACACACGCCCATAGATTTTAATAGTATAGATAATTAGTATATGTAATACCTGGCATAGGAATAAAAGTAATAATGAACCAAATAAGCATTGTATTTCATAACATATTTTCATGCACTCTGACTTAAGAGAGTTGTAATAGATAATATATATATGCAAACTGAATTATGATAAAGTTGCAATAGAACTACTGTACCATAAGTCTGTACGAACTTTCCATCCCGTCCCATACTGTATTATAATAAATTTATTAGACGAAGTTATATTATTCTTTGGGAAGCAAAGTAATTTTTCTTCCTTCAAGAGAACAGCTATGCATATGCTTTTCTTAATATAATCTTTCTGGAGTTTATTTCTAAATTAGGTTTTTTATTTAGCTCTTAGGCAAATGAGAGCTAAGCAATACTTTCAACATTGAGGATCGTAAAACAAAGTACCTGTCTTCATGCATGTTTTGATCAAGTTTCAGTTGATTTGAACCATTCTTCTGTTTTTTAATAGTAAGTGACTCTTTTCTGTTTAAAAAAGAACTGAAAATGCAAAGAAGAGATCCAGTTCCACTTCTATTCAACATTTAAAAAAAGTAGTAAGGAAGAAATCAACTTATTCGGTGACACTAATGGCTAATTTTACGCATCGTGAAAATAGAAAAATAGTTTTATAAATGTTTTTACACTAAATTCAAAAGCAATATATCATGCCTTTAACTGAAAGAGGGTTCTATGGGTGACTTTTAAAATTAAATCAGATGTTTTTTAAAGTATGCTTATTTTAAACTACCTTTACTTGCTACTATTCCTGAAATTCTCTTCTTAGTTTATTCATTTCTCAATGTATTTCAAATATTGTTTGAAAAATCGCGTCGATGATTTTTAAATCTTCTTCTCTTTTAAATGTGGCGTATTTTGCAGACATTTTTAAGCACATTAAATGAATTCAGTGTAATTTTGCAAGGAAGAAATGTTCAAAACAAAGCAAATGTGCTGCTAGAAATTTTGATTTTGTGAGCACATCGATTTGAAAACGGTATTTTTGAGTCTTCAACGCTATTTGTATTTTTAGTAACTTCTGAAACACAATCCATTGCTATTGTTGATAATTTAGCCATGCATTTGAGATTTCAGAGTCTTCATTTTTTGAACGCAGGATCAAATTGCGGATTGTCATGTGATGGTTTTATGAAACTTGCTGTTAAGCATAAAATAACTTTCTGACTTTAAGCTGTGCGGAAGGTATATATATATATATATATATATATATATATATATATACATACACACAAAAAATAACAGAAGAAAAAGAGTTACTCTGTTTCTATTCTGCGTAACACATTAAGTGGTCCCCTAGTAACTTTCACACGTTTTTATTGTTAACTTCCTAGCTCATGATTGTGCCTAGAGAGAAAATATCATAGGTAACGTTAAATCCTCAAAGTCCTTAGTGTTTATGTAATGCAATTTGGTCACAATTTTCTCTAGGCCAAATTCGTAGTCCTGTAAGTACTTGCTGCCAGACCGTGTTAAAGACTGAAACTATGAGAAATATTAAAATGATGTTTTCAGATGCTCCTGAGAGTTAACTATGTGACTTATGTTACGTCAAAGCAGCTCTGCAAATTTTGTTTTCCAGTTTAGTGTTCGTAACTCGTGACACGATTCGTCATCCGAGACTTTTTTTGTTTAGGCAGTTTGTGAACCAAATTGTTCAGAAAGTGAGACTTTTCATGACTCGCTTGCGAAGTTTCACAGTACATATTTCAAGTGGTTTATTTGTACTGTATTATACTTACTCAGGAACGACTAAAATTTAGGTGGTAATAAGTATCAGTACTCCATCGTTAGTCATAACACAAAGTCTTTTCAAGTTCCATTCCAGCTCATTCTTTTCAAGTAACAACCAATTCGTACATATATATATATATATATATATATATATATATGTATATATATATTTTTTTTTTTGTTGCCAAACCAGGAAGCAAAATTTTGGACACTTCAGGTTACGTATGACGTCATAATTTAAATTTGATGTAATATAACAACTTTTTCTCAATGTCAATAAAAGTATTAACGTGGCAATAACATACCATGTCAATTTTAATCTGAAACAAAAAAGTGTCCAGTAGCAGCTATTTATTTAAAATGCTGACATTAACAATACATTTTCGACATACAATGACGTCACATAAAATCGCGTGCTTTCTTCAACGTCAGAACATGACCTTATATAATAATAATATATTTAATGTTGGGCAATGCTATTTTTATTTCATATTTTGTAAAACTTATTACAAACTTTTTATTATCAAACTCTACGATTTGAAGGCGAACAGTGGCAACACTTTTCGAAATAAAGCAGATATTTATCTCCAGGCTACGAGACAGTTGCCATTCAGAAAAATGAGGGCGATAATTAGCGTTTCCGAAGTTTTTAATTAATAATTATCGGCTGATTAAAGTCGTACTGTGATGAGAATGTTCAAAATAGCTTAATGGAATCCGGATGTACCTCTCTCGAAAAACTCCCCGCCGTTCCCGAGGAGATAACGTTACAAACAGACACACGCCCATAGATTTTAATAGTATAGATAATTAGTATATGTAATACCTGGCATAGGAATAAAAGTAATAATGAACCAAATAAGCATTGTATTTCATAACATATTTTCATGCACTCTGACTTAAGAGAGTTGTAATAGATAATATATATATGCAAACTGAATTATGATCAAGTTGCAATAGAACTACTGTACCATAAGGCTGTACGAACTTTCCATCCCGTCCCATACTGTATTATAATAAATTTATTAGACGAAGTTATATTATTCTTTGGGAAGCAAAGTAATTTTTCTCCCTTCAAGAGAACAGCTATGCATATGCTTTTCTTAATATAATCTTTCTGGAGTTTATTTCTAAATTAGGTTTTTTATTTAGCTCTTAGGCAAATGAGATCTAAGCAATACTTTCAACATTGAGGATCGTAAAACAAAGTACCTGTCTTCATGCATGTTTTGATCAAGTTTCAGTTGATTTGAACCATTCTTCTGTTTTTTAATAGTAAGTGACTCTTTTCTGTTTAAAAAAGAACTGAAAATGCAAAGAAGAGATCCAGTTCCACTTCTATTCAACATTTAAAAAAAGTAGTAAGGAAGAAATCAACTTATTCGGTGACACTAATGGCTAATTTTACGCATCGTGAAAATAGAAAAATAGTTTTATAAATGTTTTTACACTAAATTCAAAAGCAATATATCATGCCTTTAACTGAAAGAGGGTTCTATGGGTGATTTTTAAAATTAAATCAGATTTTTTTTAAAGTATGCTTATTTTAAACTACCTTTACTTGCTACTATTCCTGAAATTCTCTTCTTAGTTTATTCATTTCTCAATGTATTTCAAATATTGTTTGAAAAATCGCGTCGATGATTTTTAAATCTTCTTCTCTTTTAAATGTGGCGTACTTTGCAGACATTTTTAAGCACATTAAATGAATTCAGTGTAATTTTGCAAGGAAGAAATGTTCAAAACAAAGCAAATGTGCTGCTAGAAATTTTGATTTTGTGAGCACTTCGATTTGAAAACGGTATTTTTGAGTCTTCAACGCTATTTGTATTTTTAGTAACTTCTGAAACACAATCCATTGCTATTGTTGATAATTTAGCCATGCATTTGAGATTTCAGAGTCTTCATTTTTTGAACGCAGGATCAAATTGCGGATTGTCATGTGATGGTTTTATGAAACTTGCTGTTAAGCATAAAATAACTTTCTGACTTTAAGCTGTGCGGAAGGTATATATATATATATAGATATATACATACACACAAAAAATAACAGAAGAAAAAGAGTTACTCTGTTTCTATTCTGCGTAACACATTAAGTGGTCCCCTAGTAACTTTCACACGTTTTTATTGTTAACTTCCTAGCTCATGATTGTGCCTAGAGAGAAAATATCATAGGTAACGTTAAATCCTCAAAGTCCTTAGTGTTTATGTAATGCAATTTGGTCACAATTTTCTCTAGGCCAAATTCGTAGTCCTGTAAGTACTTGCTGCCAGACCGTGTTAAAGACTGAAACTATGAGAAATATTAAAATGATGTTTTCAGATGCTCCTGAGAGTTAACTATGTGACTTATGTTACGTCAAAGCAGCTCTGCAAATTTTGTTTTCCAGTTTAGTGTTCGTAACTCGTGACACCATTCGTCATCCGAGACTTTTTTTGTTTAGGCAGTTTGTGAACCAAATTGTTCAGAAAGTGAGACTTTTCATGACTCGCTTGCGAAGTTTCACAGTACATATTTCAAGTGGTTTATTTGTACTGTATTATACTTACTCAGGAACGACTAAAATTTAGGTGGTAATAAGTATCAGTACTCCATCGTTAGTCATAACACAAAGTCTTTTCAAGTTCCATTCCAGCTCATTCTTTTCAAGTAACAACCAATTCGTACATATATATATATATATATATATATATATATGTATATATATTTTTTTTTTTTTGTTGCCAAACCAGGAAGCAAAATTTTGGACACTTCAGGTTACGTATGACGTCATAATTTAAATTTGATGTAATATAACAACTTTTTCTCAATGTCAATAAAAGTATTAACGTGGCAATAACATACCATTTCAATTTTAATCTGAAACAAAAAAGTGTCCAGTAGCAGCTATTTATTTAAAATGCTGACATTAACAATACATTTTCGACATACAATGACGTCACATAAAATCGCGTGCTTTCTTCAACGTCAGAACATGACCTTATATAATAATAATATATTTAATGTTGGGCAATGCTATTTTTATTTCATATTTTGTAAAACTTATTACAAACTTTTTATTATCAAACTCTACGATTTGAAGGCGAACAGTGGCAACACTTTTCGAAATAAAGCAGATATTTATCTCCAGGCTACGAGACAGTTGCCATTCAGAAAAATGAGGGCGATAATTAGCGTTTCCGAAGTTTTTAATTAATAATTATCGGCTGATTAAAGTCGTACTGTGATGAGAATGTTCAAAATAGCTTAATGGAATCCGGATGTACCTCTCTCGAAAAACTCCCCGCCGTTCCCGAGGAGATAACGTTACAAACAGACACACGCCCATAGATTTTAATAGTATAGATAATTAGTATATGTAATACCTGGCATAGGAATAAAAGTAATAATGAACCAAATAAGCATTGTATTTCATAACATATTTTCATGCACTCTGACTTAAGAGAGTTGTAATAGATAATATATATATGCAAACTGAATTATGATCAAGTTGCAATAGAACTACTGTACCATAAGTCTGTACGAACTTTCCATCCCGTCCCATACTGTATTATAATAAATTTATTAGACGAAGTTATATTATTCTTTGGGAAGCAAAGTAATTTTTCTTCCTTCAAGAGAACAGCTATGCATATGCTTTTCTTAATATAATCTTTCTGGAGTTTATTTCTAAATTAGGTTTTTTATTTAGCTCTTAGGCAAATGAGAGCTAAGCAATACTTTCAACATTGAGGATCGTAAAAAAAAGTACCTGTCTTCATGCATGTTTTGATCAAGTTTCAGTTGATTTGAACCATTCTTCTGTTTTTTAATAGTAAGTGACTCTTTTCTGTTTAAAAAAGAACTGAAAATGCAAAGAAGAGATCCAGTTCCACTTCTATTCAACATTTAAAAAAAGTAGTAAGGAAGAAATCAACTTATTCGGTGACACTAATGGCTAATTTTACGCATCGTGAAAATAGAAAAATAGTTTTATAAATGTTTTTACACTAAATTCAAAAGCAATATATCATGCCTTTAACTGAAAGAGGGTTCTATGGGTGACTTTTAAAATTAAATCAGATGTTTTTTAAAGTATGCTTATTTTAAACTACCTTTACTTGCTACTATTCCTGAAATTCTCTTCTTAGTTTATTCATTTCTCAATGTATCGATGATTTTTAAATCTTCTTCTCTTTTAAATGTGGCGTATTTTGCAGACATTTTTAAGCACATTAAATGAATTCAGTGTAATTTTGCAAGGAAGAAATGTTCAAAACAAAGCAAATGTGCTGCTAGAAATTTTGATTTTGTGAGCACATCGATTTGAAAACGGTATTTTTGAGTCTTCAACGCTATTTGTATTTTTAGTAACTTCTGAAACACAATCCATTGCTATTGTTGATAATTTAGCCATGCATTTGAGATTTCAGAGTCTTCATTTTTTGAACGCAGGATCAAATTGCGGATTGTCATGTGATGGTTTTATGAAACTTGCTGTTAAGCATAAAATAACTTTCTGACTTTAAGCTGTGCGGAAGGTATATATATATATATATATATATATATATACATACACACAAAAAATAACAGAAGAAAAAGAGTTACTCTGTTTCTATTCTGCGTAACACATTAAGTGGTCCCCTAGTAACTTTCACACGTTTTTATTGTTAACTTCCTAGCTCATGATTGTGCCTAGAGAGAAAATATCATAGGTAACGTTAAATCCTCAAAGTCCTTAGTGTTTATGTAATGCAATTTGGTCACAATTTTCTCTAGGCCAAATTCGTAGTCCTGTAAGTACTTGCTGCCAGACCGTGTTAAAGACTGAAACTATGAGAAATATTAAAATGATGTTTTCAGATGCTCCTGAGAGTTAACTATGTGACTTATGTTACGTCAAAGCAGCTCTGCAAATTTTGTTTTCCAGTTTAGTGTTCGTAACTCGTGACACGATTCGTCATCCGAGACTTTTTTTGTTTAGGCAGTTTGTGAACCAAATTGTTCAGAAAGTGAGACTTTTCATGACTCGCTTGCGAAGTTTCACAGTACATATTTCAAGTGGTTTATTTGTACTGTATTATACTTACTCAGGAACGACTAAAATTTAGGTGGTAATAAGTATCAGTACTCCATCGTTAGTCATAACACAAAGTCTTTTCAAGTTCCATTCCAGCTCATTCTTTTCAAGTAACAACCAATTCGTACATATATATATATATATATATATATATATGTATATATATATTTTTTTTTTGTTGCCAAACCAGGAAGCAAAATTTTGGACACTTCAGGTTACGTATGACGTCATAATTTAAATTTGATGTAATATAACAACTTTTTCTCAATGTCAATAAAAGTATTAACGTGGCAATAACATACCATGTCAATTTTAATCTGAAACAAAAAAGTGTCCAGTAGCAGCTATTTATTTAAAATGCTGACATTAACAATACATTTTCGACATACAATGACGTCACATAAAATCGCGTGCTTTCTTCAACGTCAGAACATGACCTTATATAATAATAATATATTTAATGTTGGGCAATGCTATTTTTATTTCATATTTTGTAAAACTTATTACAAACTTTTTATTATCAAACTCTACGATTTGAAGGCGAACAGTGGCAACACTTTTCGAAATAAAGCAGATATTTATCTCCAGGCTACGAGACAGTTGCCATTCAGAAAAATGAGGGCGATAATTAGCGTTTCCGAAGTTTTTAATTAATAATTATCGGCTGATTAAAGTCGTACTGTGATGAGAATGTTCAAAATAGCTTAATGGAATCCGGATGTACCTCTCTCGAAAAACTCCCCGCCGTTCCCGAGGAGATAACGTTACAAACAGACACACGCCCATAGATTTTAATAGTATAGATAATTAGTATATGTAATACCTGGCATAGGAATAAAAGTAATAATGAACCAAATAAGCATTGTATTTCATAACATATTTTCATGCACTCTGACTTAAGAGAGTTGTAATAGATAATATATATATGCAAACTGAATTATGATCAAGTTGCAATAGAACTACTGTACCATAAGGCTGTACGAACTTTCCATCCCGTCCCATACTGTATTATAATAAATTTATTAGACGAAGTTATATTATTCTTTGGGAAGCAAAGTAATTTTTCTCCCTTCAAGAGAACAGCTATGCATATGCTTTTCTTAATATAATCTTTCTGGAGTTTATTTCTAAATTAGGTTTTTTATTTAGCTCTTAGGCAAATGAGATCTAAGCAATACTTTCAACATTGAGGATCGTAAAACAAAGTACCTGTCTTCATGCATGTTTTGATCAAGTTTCAGTTGATTTGAACCATTCTTCTGTTTTTTAATAGTAAGTGACTCTTTTCTGTTTAAAAAAGAACTGAAAATGCAAAGAAGAGATCCAGTTCCACTTCTATTCAACATTTAAAAAAAGTAGTAAGGAAGAAATCAACTTATTCGGTGACACTAATGGCTAATTTTACGCATCGTGAAAATAGAAAAATAGTTTTATAAATGTTTTTACACTAAATTCAAAAGCAATATATCATGCCTTTAACTGAAAGAGGGTTCTATGGGTGATTTTTAAAATTAAATCAGATTTTTTTTAAAGTATGCTTATTTTAAACTACCTTTACTTGCTACTATTCCTGAAATTCTCTTCTTAGTTTATTCATTTCTCAATGTATTTCAAATATTGTTTGAAAAATCGCGTCGATGATTTTTAAATCTTCTTCTCTTTTAAATGTGGCGTACTTTGCAGACATTTTTAAGCACATTAAATGAATTCAGTGTAATTTTGCAAGGAAGAAATGTTCAAAACAAAGCAAATGTGCTGCTAGAAATTTTGATTTTGTGAGCACTTCGATTTGAAAACGGTATTTTTGAGTCTTCAACGCTATTTGTATTTTTAGTAACTTCTGAAACACAATCCATTGCTATTGTTGATAATTTAGCCATGCATTTGAGATTTCAGAGTCTTCATTTTTTGAACGCAGGATCAAATTGCGGATTGTCATGTGATGGTTTTATGAAACTTGCTGTTAAGCATAAAATAACTTTCTGACTTTAAGCTGTGCGGAAGCTATATATATATATATAGATATATACATACACACAAAAAATAACAGAAGAAAAAGAGTTACTCTGTTTCTATTCTGCGTAACACATTAAGTGGTCCCCTAGTAACTTTCACACGTTTTTATTGTTAACTTCCTAGCTCATGATTGTGCCTAGAGAGAAAATATCATAGGTAACGTTAAATCCTCAAAGTCCTTAGTGTTTATGTAATGCAATTTGGTCACAATTTTCTCTAGGCCAAATTCGTAGTCCTGTAAGTACTTGCTGCCAGACCGTGTTAAAGACTGAAACTATGAGAAATATTAAAATGATGTTTTCAGATGCTCCTGAGAGTTAACTATGTGACTTATGTTACGTCAAAGCAGCTCTGCAAATTTTGTTTTCCAGTTTAGTGTTCGTAACTCGTGACACGATTCGTCATCCGAGACTTTTTTTGTTTAGGCAGTTTGTGAACCAAATTGTTCAGAAAGTGAGACTTTTCATGACTCGCTTGCGAAGTTTCACAGTACATATTTCAAGTGGTTTATTTGTACTGTATTATACTTACTCAGGAACGACTAAAATTTAGGTGGTAATAAGTATCAGTACTCCATCGTTAGTCATAACACAAAGTCTTTTCAAGTTCCATTCCAGCTCATTCTTTTCAAGTAACAACCAATTCGTACATATATATATATATATATATATATATATATATGTATATATATTTTTTTTTTTGTTGCCAAACCAGGAAGCAAAATTTTGGACACTTCAGGTTACGTATGACGTCATAATTTAAATTTGATGTAATATAACAACTTTTTCTCAATGTCAATAAAAGTATTAACGTGGCAATAACATACCATGTCAATTTTAATCTGAAACAAAAGTGTCCAGTAGCAGCTATTTATTTAAAATGCTGACATTAACAATACATTTTCGACATACAATGACGTCACATAAAATCGCGTGCTTTCTTCAACGTCAGAACATGACCTTATATAATAATAATATATTTAATGTTGGGCAATGCTATTTTTATTTCATATTTTGTAAAACTTATTACAAACTTTTTATTATCAAACTCTACGATTTGAAGGCGAACAGTGGCAACACTTTTCGAAATAAAGCAGATATTTATCTCCAGGCTACGAGACAGTTGCCATTCAGAAAAATGAGGGCGATAATTAGCGTTTCCGAAGTTTTTAATTAATAATTATCGGCTGATTAAAGTCGTACTGTGATGAGAATGTTCAAAATAGCTTAATGGAATCCGGATGTACCTCTCTCGAAAAACTCCCCGCCGTTCCCGAGGAGATAACGTTACAAACAGACACACGCCCATAGATTTTAATAGTATAGATAATTAGTATATGTAATACCTGGCATAGGAATAAAAGTAATAATGAACCAAATAAGCATTGTATTTCATAACATATTTTCATGCACTCTGACTTAAGAGAGTTGTAATAGATAATATATATATGCAAACTGAATTATGATCAAGTTGCAATAGAACTACTGTACCATAAGTCTGTACGAACTTTCCATCCCGTCCCATACTGTATTATAATAAATTTATTAGACGAAGTTATATTATTCTTTGGGAAGCAAAGTAATTTTTCTTCCTTCAAGAGAACAGCTATGCATATGCTTTTCTTAATATAATCTTTCTGGAGTTTATTTCTAAATTAGGTTTTTTATTTAGCTCTTAGGCAAATGAGAGCTAAGCAATACTTTCAACATTGAGGATCGTAAAACAAAGTACCTGTCTTCATGCATGTTTTGATCAAGTTTCAGTTGATTTGAACCATTCTTCTGTTTTTTAATAGTAAGTGACTCTTTTCTGTTTAAAAAAGAACTGAAAATGCAAAGAAGAGATCCAGTTCCACTTCTATTCAACATTTAAAAAAAGTAGTAAGGAAGAAATCAACTTATTCGGTGACACTAATGGCTAATTTTACGCATCGTGAAAATAGAAAAATAGTTTTATAAATGTTTTTACACTAAATTCAAAAGCAATATATCATGCCTTTAACTGAAAGAGGGTTCTATGGGTGACTTTTAAAATTAAATCAGATGTTTTTTAAAGTATGCTTATTTTAAACTACCTTTACTTGCTACTATTCCTGAAATTCTCTTCTTAGTTTATTCATTTCTCAATGTATCGATGATTTTTAAATCTTCTTCTCTTTTAAATGTGGCGTATTTTGCAGACATTTTTAAGCACATTAAATGAATTCAGTGTAATTTTGCAAGGAAGAAATGTTCAAAACAAAGCAAATGTGCTGCTAGAAATTTTGATTTTGTGAGCACATCGATTTGAAAACGGTATTTTTGAGTCTTCAACGCTATTTGTATTTTTAGTAACTTCTGAAACACAATCCATTGCTATTGTTGATAATTTAGCCATGCATTTGAGATTTCAGAGTCTTCATTTTTTGAACGCAGGATCAAATTGCGGATTGTCATGTGATGGTTTTATGAAACTTGCTGTTAAGCATAAAATAACTTTCTGACTTTAAGCTGTGCGGAAGGTATATATATATATATATATATATATATATACATACACACAAAAAATAACAGAAGAAAAAGAGTTACTCTGTTTCTATTCTGCGTAACACATTAAGTGGTCCCCTAGTAACTTTCACACGTTTTTATTGTTAACTTCCTAGCTCATGATTGTGCCTAGAGAGAAAATATCATAGGTAACGTTAAATCCTCAAAGTCCTTAGTGTTTATGTAATGCAATTTGGTCACAATTTTCTCTAGGCCAAATTCGTAGTCCTGTAAGTACTTGCTGCCAGACCGTGTTAAAGACTGAAACTATGAGAAATATTAAAATGATGTTTTCAGATGCTCCTGAGAGTTAACTATGTGACTTATGTTACGTCAAAGCAGCTCTGCAAATTTTGTTTTCCAGTTTAGTGTTCGTAACTCGTGACACGATTCGTCATCCGAGACTTTTTTTGTTTAGGCAGTTTGTGAACCAAATTGTTCAGAAAGTGAGACTTTTCATGACTCGCTTGCGAAGTTTCACAGTACATATTTCAAGTGGTTTATTTGTACTGTATTATACTTACTCAGGAACGACTAAAATTTAGGTGGTAATAAGTATCAGTACTCCATCGTTAGTCATAACACAAAGTCTTTTCAAGTTCCATTCCAGCTCATTCTTTTCAAGTAACAACCAATTCGTACATATATATATATATATATATATATATATATGTATATATATTTTTTTTTTTGTTGCCAAACCAGGAAGCAAAATTTTGGACACTTCAGGTTACGTATGACGTCATAATTTAAATTTGATGTAATATAACAACTTTTTCTCAATGTCAATAAAAGTATTAACGTGGCAATAACATACCATGTCAATTTTAATCTGAAACAAAAAAGTGTCCAGTAGCAGCTATTTATTTAAAATGCTGACATTAACAATACATTTTCGACATACAATGACGTCACATAAAATCGCGTGCTTTCTTCAACGTCAGAACATGACCTTATATAATAATAATATATTTAATGTTGGGCAATGCTATTTTTATTTCATATTTTGTAAAACTTATTACAAACTTTTTATTATCAAACTCTACGATTTGAAGGCGAACAGTGGCAACACTTTTCGAAATAAAGCAGATATTTATCTCCAGGCTACGAGACAGTTGCCATTCAGAAAAATGAGGGCGATAATTAGCGTTTCCGAAGTTTTTAATTAATAATTATCGGCTGATTAAAGTCGTACTGTGATGAGAATGTTCAAAATAGCTTAATGGAATCCGGATGTACCTCTCTCGAAAAACTCCCCGCCGTTCCCGAGGAGATAACGTTACAAACAGACACACGCCCATAGATTTTAATAGTATAGATAATTAGTATATGTAATACCTGGCATAGGAATAAAAGTAATAATGAACCAAATAAGCATTGTATTTCATAACATATTTTCATGCACTCTGACTTAAGAGAGTTGTAATAGATAATATATATATGCAAACTGAATTATGATCAAGTTGCAATAGAACTACTGTACCATAAGGCTGTACGAACTTTCCATCCCGTCCCATACTGTATTATAATAAATTTATTAGACGAAGTTATATTATTCTTTGGGAAGCAAAGTAATTTTTCTCCCTTCAAGAGAACAGCTATGCATATGCTTTTCTTAATATAATCTTTCTGGAGTTTATTTCTAAATTAGGTTTTTTATTTAGCTCTTAGGCAAATGAGATCTAAGCAATACTTTCAACATTGAGGATCGTAAAACAAAGTACCTGTCTTCATGCATGTTTTGATCAAGTTTCAGTTGATTTGAACCATTCTTCTGTTTTTTAATAGTAAGTGACTCTTTTCTGTTTAAAAAAGAACTGAAAATGCAAAGAAGAGATCCAGTTCCACTTCTATTGAACATTTAAAAAAAGTAGTAAGGAAGAAATCAACTTATTCGGTGACACTAATGGCTAATTTTACGCATCGTGAAAATAGAAAAATAGTTTTATAAATGTTTTTACACTAAATTCAAAAGCAATATATCATGCCTTTAACTGAAAGAGGGTTCTATGGGTGATTTTTAAAATTAAATCAGATTTTTTTTAAAGTATGCTTATTTTAAACTACCTTTACTTGCTACTATTCCTGAAATTCTCTTCTTAGTTTATTCATTTCTCAATGTATTTCAAATATTGTTTGAAAAATCGCGTCGATGATTTTTAAATCTTCTTCTCTTTTAAATGTGGCGTACTTTGCAGACATTTTTAAGCACATTAAATGAATTCAGTGTAATTTTGCAAGGAAGAAATGTTCAAAACAAAGCAAATGTGCTGCTAGAAATTTTGATTTTGTGAGGACTTCGATTTGAAAACGGTATTTTTGAGTCTTCAACGCTATTTGTATTTTTAGTAACTTCTGAAACACAATCCATTGCTATTGTTGATAATTTAGCCATGCATTTGAGATTTCAGAGTCTTCATTTTTTGAACGCAGGATCAAATTGCGGATTGTCATGTGATGGTTTTATGAAACTTGCTGTTAAGCATAAAATAACTTTCTGACTTTAAGCTGTGCGGAAGGTATATATATATATATATAGATATATACATACACACAAAAAATAACAGAAGAAAAAGAGTTACTCTGTTTCTATTCTGCGTAACACATTAAGTGGTCCCCTAGTAACTTTCACACGTTTTTATTGTTAACTTCCTAGCTCATGATTGTGCCTAGAGAGAAAATATCATAGGTAACGTTAAATCCTCAAAGTCCTTAGTGTTTATGTAATGCAATTTGGTCACAATTTTCTCTAGGCCAAATTCGTAGTCCTGTAAGTACTTGCTGCCAGACCGTGTTAAAGACTGAAACTATGAGAAATATTAAAATGATGTTTTCAGATGCTCCTGAGAGTTAACTATGTGACTTATGTTACGTCAAAGCAGCTCTGCAAATTTTGTTTTCCAGTTTAGTGTTCGTAACTCGTGACACCATTCGTCATCCGAGACTTTTTTTGTTTAGGCAGTTTGTGAACCAAATTGTTCAGAAAGTGAGACTTTTCATGACTCGCTTGCGAAGTTTCACAGTACATATTTCAAGTGGTTTATTTGTACTGTATTATACTTACTCAGGAACGACTAAAATTTAGGTGGTAATAAGTATCAGTACTCCATCGTTAGTCATAACACAAAGTCTTTTCAAGTTCCATTCCAGCTCATTCTTTTCAAGTAACAACCAATTCGTACATATATATATATATATATATATATATATATATGTATATATATGTATATATATATATATATATATATATTGTTTTTTTTGTTGCCAAACCAGGAAGCAAAATTTTGGACACTTCAGGTTACGTATGACGTCATAATTTAAATTTGATGTAATATAACAACTTTTTCTCAATGTCAATAAAAGTATTAACGTGGCAATAACATACCATGTCAATTTTAATCTGAAACAAAAAAGTGTCCAGTAGCAGCTATTTATTTAAAATGCTGACAATACATTTTCGACATACAATGACGTCACATAAAATCGCGTGCTTTCTTCAACGTCAGAACATGACCTTATATAATAATAATATATTTAATGTTGGGCAATGCTATTTTTATTTCATATTTTGTAAAACTTATTACAAACTTTTTATTATCAAACTCTACGATTTGAAGGCGAACAGTGGCAACACTTTTCGAAATAAAGCAGATATTTATCTCCAGGCTACGAGACAGTTGCCATTCAGAAAAATGAGGGCGATAATTAGCGTTTCCGAAGTTTTTAATTAATAATTATCGGCTGATTAAAGTCGTACTGTGATGAGAATGTTCAAAATAGCTTAATGGAATCCGGATGTACCTCTCTCGAAAAACTCCCCGCCGTTCCCGAGGAGATAACGTTACAAACAGACACACGCCCATAGATTTTAATAGTATAGATAATTAGTATATGTAATACCTGGCATAGGAATAAAAGTAAGAACCAAATAAGCATTGTATTTCATAACATATTTTCATGCACTCTGACTTAAGAGAGTTGTAATAGATAATATATATATGCAAACTGAATTATGATCAAGTTGCAATAGAACTACTGTACCATAAGGCTGTACGAACTTTCCATCCCGTCCCATACTGTATTATAATAAATTTATTAGACGAAGTTATATTATTCTTTGGGAAGGAAAGTAATTTTTCTCCCTTCAAGAGAACAGCTATGCATATGCTTTTCTTAATATAATCTTTCTGGAGTTTATTTCTAAATTAGGTTTTTTATTTAGCTCTTAGGCAAATGAGATCTAAGCAATACTTTCAACATTGAGGATCGTAAAACAAAGTACCTGTCTTCATGCATGTTTTGATCAAGTTTCAGTTGATTTGAACCATTCTTCTGTTTTTTAATAGTAAGTGACTCTTTTCTGTTTAAAAAAGAACTGAAAATGCAAAGAAGAGATCCAGTTCCACTTCTATTCAACATTTAAAAAAAGTAGTAAGGAAGAAATCAACTTATTCGGTGACACTAATGGCTAATTTTACGCATCGTGAAAATAGAAAAATAGTTTTATAAATGTTTTTACACTAAATTCAAAAGCAATATATCATGCCTTTAACTGAAAGAGGGTTCTATGGGTGATTTTTAAAATTAAATCAGATTTTTTTTAAAGTATGCTTATTTTAAACTACCTTTACTTGCTACTATTCTTGAAATTCTCTTCTTAGTTTATTCATTTCTCAATGTATTTCAAATATTGTTTGAAAAATCGCGTCGATGATTTTTAAATCTTCTTCTCTTTTAAATGTGGCGTACTTTGCAGACATTTTTAAGCACATTAAATGAATTCAGTGTAATTTTGCAAGGAAGAAATGTTCAAAACAAAGCAAATGTGCTGCTAGAAATTTTGATTTTGTGAGCACTTCGATTTGAAAACGGTATTTTTGAGTCTTCAACGCTATTTGTATTTTTAGTAACTTCTGAAACACAATCCATTGCTATTGTTGATAATTTAGCCATGCATTTGAGATTTCAGAGTCTTCATTTTTTGAACGCAGGATCAAATTGCGGATTGTCATGTGATGGTTTTATGAAACTTGCTGTTAAGCATAAAATAACTTTCTGACTTTAAGCTGTGCGGAAGGTATATATATATATATAGATATATACATACACACAAAAAATAACAGAAGAAAAAGAGTTACTCTGTTTCTATTCTGCGTAACACATTAAGTGGTCCCCTACTAACTTTCACACGTTTTTATTGTTAACTTCCTAGCTCATGATTGTGCCTAGAGAGAAAATATCATAGGTAACGTTAAATCCTCAAAGTCCTTAGTGTTTATGTAATGCAATTTGGTCACAATTTTCTCTAGGCCAAATTCGTAGTCCTGTAAGTACTTGCTGCCAGACCGTGTTAAAGACTGAAACTATGAGAAATATTAAAATGATGTTTTCAGATGCTCCTGAGAGTTAACTATGTGACTTATGTTACGTCAAAGCAGCTCTGCAAATTTTGTTTTCCAGTTTAGTGTTCCTAACTCGTGACACCATTCGTCATCCGAGACTTTTTTTGTTTAGGCAGTTTGTGAACCAAATTGTTCAGAAAGTGAGACTTTTCATGACTCGCTTGCGAAGTTTCACAGTACATATTTCAAGTGGTTTATTTGTACTGTATTATACTTACTCAGGAACGACTAAAATTTAGGTGGTAATAAGTATCAGTACTCCATCGTTAGTCATAACACAAAGTCTTTTCAAGTTCCATTCCAGCTCATTCTTTTCAAGTAACAACCAATTCGTACATATATATATATATATATATATATATATATATATGTATATATATGTATATATATATATATATATATTTTTTTTTTTTTTTGTTGCCAAACCAGGAAGCAAAATTTTGGACACTTCAGGTTACGTATGACGTCATAATTTAAATTTGATGTAATATAACAACTTTTTCTCAATGTCAATAAAAGTATTAACGTGGCAATAACATACCATGTCAATTTTAATCTGAAACAAAAGTGTCCAGTAGCAGCTATTTATTTAAAATGCTGACATTAACAATACATTTTCGACATACAATGACGTCACATAAAATCGCGTGCTTTCTTCAACGTCAGAACATGACCTTATATAATAATAATATATTTAATGTTGGGCAATGCTATTTTTATTTCATATTTTGTAAAACTTATTACAAACTTTTTATTATCAAACTCTACGATTTGAAGGCGAACAGTGGCAACACTTTTCGAAATAAAGCAGATATTTATCTCCAGGCTACGAGACAGTTGCCATTCAGAAAAATGAGGGCGATAATTAGCGTTTCCGAAGTTTTTAATTAATAATTATCGGCTGATTAAAGTCGTACTGTGATGAGAATGTTCAAAATAGCTTAATGGAATCCGGATGTACCTCTCTCGAAAAACTCCCCGCCGTTCCCGAGGAGATAACGTTACAAACAGACACACGCCCATAGATTTTAATAGTATAGATAATTAGTATATGTAATACCTGGCATAGGAATAAAAGTAAGAACCAAATAAGCATTGTATTTCATAACATATTTTCATGCACTCTGACTTAAGAGAGTTGTAATAGATAATATATATATGCAAACTGAATTATGATCAAGTTGCAATAGAACTACTGTACCATAAGGCTGTACGAACTTTCCATCCCGTCCCATACTGTATTATAATAAATTTATTAGACGAAGTTATATTATTCTTTGGGAAGCAAAGTAATTTTTCTCCCTTCAAGAGAACAGCTATGCATATGCTTTTCTTAATATAATCTTTCTGGAGTTTATTTCTAAATTAGGTTTTTTATTTAGCTCTTAGGCAAATGAGATCTAAGCAATACTTTCAACATTGAGGATCGTAAAACAAAGTACCTGTCTTCATGCATGTTTTGATCAAGTTTCAGTTGATTTGAACCATTCTTCTGTTTTTTAATAGTAAGTGACTCTTTTCTGTTTAAAAAAGAACTGAAAATGCAAAGAAGAGATCCAGTTCCACTTCTATTCAACATTTAAAAAAAGTAGTAAGGAAGAAATCAACTTATTCGGTGACACTAATGGCTAATTTTACGCATCGTGAAAATAGAAAAATAGTTTTATAAATGTTTTTACACTAAATTCAAAAGCAATATATCATGCCTTTAACTGAAAGAGGGTTCTATGGGTGATTTTTAAAATTAAATCAGATTTTTTTTAAAGTATGCTTATTTTAAACTACCTTTACTTGCTACTATTCTTGAAATTCTCTTCTTAGTTTATTCATTTCTCAATGTATTTCAAATATTGTTTGAAAAATCGCGTCAATGATTTTTAAATCTTCTTCTCTTTTAAATGTGGCGTACTTTGCAGACATTTTTAAGCACATTAAATGAATTCAGTGTAATTTTGCAAGGAAGAAATGTTCAAAACAAAGCAAATGTGCTGCTAGAAATTTTGATTTTGTGAGCACATCGATTTGAAAACGGTATTTTTGAGTCTTCAACGCTATTTGTATTTTTAGTAACTTCTGAAACACAATCCATTGCTATTGTTGATAATTTAGCCATGCATTTGAGATTTCAGAGTCTTCATTTTTTGAACGCAGGATCAAATTGCGGATTGTCATGTGATGGTTTTATGAAACTTGCTGTTAAGCATAAAATAACTTTCTGACTTTAAGCTGTGCGGAAGGTATATATATATATATAGATATATACATACACACAAAAAATAACAGAAGAAAAAGAGTTACTCTGTTTCTATTCTGCGTAACACATTAAGTGGTCCCCTAGTAACTTTCACACGTTTTTATTGTTAACTTCCTAGCTCATGATTGTGCCTAGAGAGAAAATATCATAGGTAACGTTAAATCCTCAAAGTCCTTAGTGTTTATGTAATGCAATTTGGTCACAATTTTCTCTAGGCCAAATTCGTAGTCCTGTAAGTACTTGCTGCCAGACCGTGTTAAAGACTGAAACTATGAGAAATATTAAAATGATGTTTTCAGATGCTCCTGAGAGTTAACTATGTGACTTATGTTACGTCAAAGCAGCTCTGCAAATTTTGTTTTCCAGTTTGGTGTTCGTAACTCGTGACACCATTCGTCATCCGAGACTTTTTTTGTTTAGGCAGTTTGTGAACCAAATTGTTCAGAAAGTGAGACTTTTCATGACTCGCTTGCGAAGTTTCACAGTACATATTTCAAGTGGTTTATTTGTACTGTATTATACTTACTCAGGAACGACTAAAATTTAGGTGGTAATAAGTATCAGTACTCCATCGTTAGTCATAACACAAAGTCTTTTCAAGTTCCATTCCAGCTCATTCTTTTCAAGTAACAACCAATTCGTACATATATATATATATATATATATATATGTATATATTTTTTTTTTTGTTGCCAAATCAGGAAGCAAAATTTTGGACACTTCAGGTTACGTATGACGTCATAATTTAAATTTGATGTAATATAACAACTTTTTCTCAATGTCAATAAAAGTATTAACGTGGCAATAACATACCATGTCAATTTTAATCTGAAACAAAAAAGTGTCCAGTAGCAGCTATTTATTTAAAATGCTGACATTAACAATACATTTTCGACATACAATGACGTCACATAAAATCGCGTGCTTTCTTCAACGTCAGAACATGACCTTATATAATAATAATATATTTAATGTTGGGCAATGCTATTTTTATTTCATATTTTGTAAAACTTATTACAAACTTTTTATTATCAAACTCTACGATTTGAAGGCGAACAGTGGCAACACTTTTCGAAATAAAGCAGATATTTATCTCCAGGCTACGAGACAGTTGCCATTCAGAAAAATGAGGGCGATAATTAGCGTTTCCGAAGTTTTTAATTAATAATTATCGGCTGATTAAAGTCGTACTGTGATGAGAATGTTCAAAATAGCTTAATGGAATCCGGATGTACCTCTCTCGAAAAACTCCCCGCCGTTCCCGAGGAGATAACGTTACAAACAGACACACGCCCATAGATTTTAATAGTATAGATAATTAGTATATGTAATACCTGGCATAGGAATAAAAGTAATAATGAACCAAATAAGCATTGTATTTCATAACATATTTTCATGCACTCTGACTTAAGAGAGTTGTAATAGATAATATATATATGCAAACTGAATTATGATCAAGTTGCAATAGAACTACTGTACCATAAGGCTGTACGAACTTTCCATCCCGTCACATACTGTATTATAATAAATTTATTAGACGAAGTTATATTATTCTTTGGGAAGCAAAGTAATTTTTCTCCCTTCAAGAGAACAGCTATGCATATGCTTTTCTTAATATAATCTTTCTGGAGTTTATTTCTAAATTAGGTTTTTTATTTAGCTCTTAGGCAAATGAGATCTAAGCAATACTTTCAACATTGAGGATCGTAAAACAAAGTACCTGTCTTCATGCATGTTTTGATCAAGTTTCAGTTGATTTGAACCATTCTTCTGTTTTTTAATAGTAAGTGACTCTTTTCTGTTTAAAAAAGAACTGAAAATGCAAAGAAGAGATCCAGTTCCACTTCTATTCAACATTTAAAAAAAGTAGTAAGGAAGAAATCAACTTATTCGGTGACACTAATGGCTAATTTTACGCATCGTGAAAATAGAAAAATAGTTTTATAAATGTTTTTACACTAAATTCAAAAGCAATATATCATGCCTTTAACTGAAAGAGGGTTCTATGGGTGATTTTTAAAATTAAATCAGATATTTTTTAAAGTATGCTTATTTTAAACTACCTTTACTTGCTACTATTCCTGAAATTCTCTTCTTAGTTTATTCATTTCTCAATGTATTTCAAATATTGTTTGAAAAATCGCGTCGATGATTTTTAAATCTTCTTCTCTTTTAAATGTGGCGTACTTTGCAGACATTTTTAAGCACATTAAATGAATTCAGTGTAATTTTGCAAGGAAGAAATGTTCAAAACAAAGCAAATGTGCTGCTAGAAATTTTGATTTTGTGAGCACATCGATTTGAAAACGGTATTTTTGAGTCTTCAACGCTATTTGTATTTTTAGTAACTTCTGAAACACAATCCATTGCTATTGTTGATAATTTAGCCATGCATTTGAGATTTCAGAGTCTTCATTTTTTGAACGCAGGATCAAATTGCGGATTGTCATGTGATGGTTTTATGAAACTTGCTGTTAAGCATAAAATAACTTTCTGACTTTAAGCTGTGCGGAAGGTATATATATATATATATAGATATATACATACACACAAAAAATAACAGAAGAAAAAGAGTTACTCTGTTTCTATTCTGCGTAACACATTAAGTGGTCCCCTAGTAACTTTCACACGTTTTTATTGTTAACTTCCTAGCTCATGATTGTGCCTAGAGAGAAAATATCATAGGTAACGTTAAATCCTCAAAGTCCTTAGTGTTTATGTAATGCAATTTGGTCACAATTTTCTCTAGGCCAAATTCGTAGTCCTGTAAGTACTTGCTGCCAGACCGTGTTAAAGACTGAAACTATGAGAAATATTAAAATGATGTTTTCAGATGCTCCTGAGAGTTAACTATGTTACGTCAAAGCAGCTCTGCAAATTTTGTTTTCCAGTTTAGTGTTCGTAACTCGTGACACCATTCGTCATCCGAGACTTTTTTTGTTTAGGCAGTTTGTGAACCAAATTGTTCAGAAAGTGAGACTTTTCATGACTCGCTTGCGAAATTTCACAGTACATATTTCAAGTGGTTTATTTGTACTGTATTATACTTACTCAGGAACGACTAAAATTTAGTTGGTAATAAGTATCAGTACTCCATCGTTAGTCATAACACAAAGTCTTTTCAAGTTCCATTCCAGCTCATTCTTTTCAAGTAACAACCAATTCGTACATATATATATATATATATATATGTATATATATATATATATTTTTTTTTTTTTTTTGTTGCCAAACCAGGAAGCAAAATTTTGGACACTTCAGGTTACGTATGACGTCATAATTTAAATTTGATGTAATATAACAACTTTTTCTCAATGTCAATAAAAGTATTAACGTGGCAATAACATACCATGTCAATTTTAATCTGAAACAAAAAAGTGTCCAGTAGCAGCTATTTATTTAAAATGCTGACATTAACAATACATTTTCGACATACAATGACGTCACATAAAATCGCGTGCTTTCTTCAACGTCAGAACATGACCTTATATAATAATAATATATTTAATGTTGGGCAATGCTATTTTTATTTCATATTTTGTAAAACTTATTACAAACTTTTTATTATCAAACTCTACGATTTGAAGGCGAACAGTGGCAACACTTTTCGAAATAAAGCAGATATTTATCTCCAGGCTACGAGACAGTTGCCATTCAGAAAAATGAGGGCGATAATTAGCGTTTCCGAAGTTTTTAATTAATAATTATCGGCTGATTAAAGTCGTACTGTGATGAGAATGTTCAAAATAGCTTAATGGAATCCGGATGTACCTCTCTCGAAAAACTCCCCGCCGTTCCCGAGGAGATAACGTTACAAACAGACACACGCCCATAGATTTTAATAGTATAGATAATTAGTATATGTAATACCTGGCATAGGAATAAAAGTAATAATGAACCAAATAAGCATTGTATTTCATAACATATTTTCATGCACTCTGACTTAAGAGAGTTGTAATAGATAATATATATATGCAAACTGAATTATGATCAAGTTGCAATAGAACTACTGTACCATAAGGCTGTACGAACTTTCCATCCCGTCCCATACTGTATTATAATAAATTTATTAGACGAAGTTATATTATTCTTTGGGAAGCAAAGTAATTTTTCTCCCTTCAAGAGAACAGCTATGCATAAGCTTTTCTTAATATAATCTTTCTGGAGTTTATTTCTAAATTAGGTTTTTTATTTAGCTCTTAGACAAATGAGATCTAAGCAATACTTTCAACATTGAGGATCGTAAAACAAAGTACCTGTCTTCATGCATGTTTTGATCAAGTTTCAGTTGATTTGAACCATTCTTCTGTTTTTTAATAGTAAGTGACTCTTTTCTGTTTAAAAAAGAACTGAAAATGCAAAGAAGAGATCCAGTTCCACTTCTATTCAACATTTAAAAAAAGTAGTAAGGAAGAAATCAACTTATTCGGTGACACTAATGGCTAATTTTACGCATCGTGAAAATAGAAAAATAGTTTTATAAATGTTTTTACACTAAATTCAAAAGCAATATATCATGCCTTTAACTGAAAGAGGGTTCTATGGGTGATTTTTAAAATTAAATCAGATTTTTTTTAAAGTATGCTTATTTTAAACTACCTTTACTTGCTACTATTCTTGAAATTCTCTTCTTAGTTTATTCATTTCTCAATGTATTTCAAATATTGTTTGAAAAATCGCGTCAATGATTTTTAAATCTTCTTCTCTTTTAAATGTGGCGTACTTTGCAGACATTTTTAAGCACATTAAATGAATTCAGTGTAATTTTGCAAGGAAGAAATGTTCAAAACAAAGCAAATGTGCTGCTAGAAATTTTGATTTTGTGAGCACATCGATTTGAAAACGGTATTTTTGAGTCTTCAACGCTATTTGTATTTTTAGTAACTTCTGAAACACAATCCATTGCTATTGTTGATAATTTAGCCATGCATTTGAGATTTCAGAGTCTTCATTTTTTGAACGCAGGATCAAATTGCGGATTGTCATGTGATGGTTTTATGAAACTTGCTGTTAAGCATAAAATAACTTTCTGACTTTAAGCTGTGCGGAAGGTATATATATATATAGAGATATATACATACACACAAAAAATAACAGAAGAAAAAGAGTTACTCTGTTTCTATTCTGCGTAACACATTAAGTGGTCCCCTAGTAACTTTCACACGTTTTTATTGTTAACTTCCTAGCTCATGATTGTGCCTAGAGAGAAAATATCATAGGTAACGTTAAATCCTCAAAGTCCTTAGTGTTTATGTAATGCAATTTGGTCACAATTTTCTCTAGGCCAAATTCGTAGTCCTGTAAGTACTTGCTGCCAGACCGTGTTAAAGACTGAAACTATGAGAAATATTAAAATGATGTTTTCAGATGCTCCTGAGAGTTAACTATGTGACTTATGTTACGTCAAAGCAGCTCTGCAAATTTTGTTTTCCAGTTTGGTGTTCGTAACTCGTGACACCATTCGTCATCCGAGACTTTTTTTGTTTAGGCAGTTTGTGAACCAAATTGTTCAGAAAGTGAGACTTTTCATGACTCGCTTGCGAAGTTTCACAGTACATATTTCAAGTGGTTTATTTGTACTGTATTATACTTACTCAGGAACGACTAAAATTTAGGTGGTAATAAGTATCAGTACTCCATCGTTAGTCATAACACAAAGTCTTTTCAAGTTCCATTCCAGCTCATTCTTTTCAAGTAACAACCAATTCGTACATATATATATATATATATATATATATATATATATGTATATATTTTTTTTTTTTGTTGCCAAATCAGGAAGCAAAATTTTGGACACTTCAGGTTACGTATGACGTCATAATTTAAATTTGATGTAATATAACAACTTTTTCTCAATGTCAATAAAAGTATTAACGTGGCAATAACATACCATGTCAATTTTAATCTGAAACAAAAAAGTGTCCAGTAGCAGCTATTTATTTAAAATGCTGACATTAACAATACATTTTTGACATACAATGACGTCACATAAAATCGCGTGCTTTCTTCAACGTCAGAACATGACCTTATATAATAATAATATATTTAATGTTGGGCAATGCTATTTTTATTTCATATTTTGTAAAACTTATTACAAACTTTTTATTATCAAACTCTACGATTTGAAGGCGAACAGTGGCAACACTTTTCGAAATAAAGCAGATATTTATCTCCAGGCTACGAGACAGTTGCCATTCAGAAAAATGAGGGCGATAATTAGCGTTTCCGAAGTTTTTAATTAATAATTATCGGCTGATTAAAGTCGTACTGTGATGAGAATGTTCAAAATAGCTTAATGGAATCCGGATGTACCTCTCTCGAAAAACTCCCCGCCGTTCCCGAGGAGATAACGTTACAAACAGACACACGCCCATAGATTTTAATAGTATAGATAATTAGTATATGTAATACCTGGCATAGGAATAAAAGTAATAATGAACCAAATAAGCATTGTATTTCATAACATATTTTCATGCACTCTGACTTAAGAGAGTTGTAATAGATAATATATATATGCAAACTGAATTATGATCAAGTTGCAATAGAACTACTGTACCATAAGGCTGTACGAACTTTCCATCCCGTCACATACTGTATTATAATAAATTTATTAGACGAAGTTATATTATTCTTTGGGAAGCAAAGTAATTTTTCTCCCTTCAAGAGAACAGCTATGCATATGCTTTTCTTAATATAATCTTTCTGGAGTTTATTTCTAAATTAGGTTTTTTATTTAGCTCTTAGGCAAATGAGATCTAAGCAATACTTTCAACATTGAGGATCGTAAAACAAAGTACCTGTCTTCATGCATGTTTTGATCAAGTTTCAGTTGATTTGAACCATTCTTCTGTTTTTTAATAGTAAGTGACTCTTTTCTGTTTTAAAAAGAACTGAAAATGCAAAGAAGAGATCCAGTTCCACTTCTATTCAACATTTAAAAAAAGTAGTAAGGAAGAAATCAACTTATTCGGTGACACTAATGGCTAATTTTACGCATCGTGAAAATAGAAAAATAGTTTTATAAATGTTTTTACACTTAATTCAAAAGCAATATATCATGCCTTTAACTGAAAGAGGGTTCTATGGGTGATTTTTAAAATTAAATCAGATATTTTTTAAAGTATGCTTATTTTAAACTACCTTTACTTGCTACTATTCCTGAAATTCTCTTCTTAGTTTATTCATTTCTCAATGTATTTCAAATATTGTTTGAAAAATCGCGTCGATGATTTTTAAATCTTCTTCTCTTTTAAATGTGGCGTACTTTGCAGACATTTTTAAGCACATTAAATGAATTCAGTGTAATTTTGCAAGGAAGAAATGTTCAAAACAAAGCAAATGTGCTGCTAGAAATTTTGATTTTGTGAGCACATCGATTTGAAAACGGTATTTTTGAGTCTTCAACGCTATTTGTATTTTTAGTAACTTCTGAAACACAATCCATTGCTATTGTTGATAATTTAGCCATGCATTTGAGATTTCAGAGTCTTCATTTTTTGAACGCAGGATCAAATTGCGGATTGTCATGTGATGGTTTTATGAAACTTGCTGTTAAGCATAAAATAACTTTCTGACTTTAAGCTGTGCGGAAGGTATATATATATATATAGATATATACATACACACAAAAAATAACAGAAGAAAAAGAGTTACTCTGTTTCTATTCTGCGTAACACATTAAGTGGTCCCCTAGTAACTTTCACACGTTTTTATTGTTAACTTCCTAGCTCATGATTGTGCCTAGAGAGAAAATATCATAGGTAACGTTAAATCCTCAAAGTCCTTAGTGTTTATGTAATGCAATTTGGTCACAATTTTCTCTAGGCCAAATTCGTAGTCCTGTAAGTACTTGCTGCCAGACCGTGTTAAAGACTGAAACTATGAGAAATATTAAAATGATGTTTTCAGATGCTCCTGAGAGTTAACTATGTTACGTCAAAGCAGCTCTGCAAATTTTGTTTTCCAGTTTAGTGTTCGTAACTCGTGACACCATTCGTCATCCGAGACTTTTTTTGTTTAGGCAGTTTGTGAACCAAATTGTTCAGAAAGTGAGACTTTTCATGACTCGCTTGCGAAGTTTCACAGTACATATTTCAAGTGGTTTATTTGTACTGTATTATACTTACTCAGGAACGACTAAAATTTAGTTGGTAATAAGTATCAGTACTCCATCGTTAGTCATAACACAAAGTCTTTTCAAGTTCCATTCCAGCTCATTCTTTTCAAGTAACAACCAATTCGTACATATATATATATATATATATATGTATATATATATATATATATTTTTTTTTTTTTTGTTGCCAAACCAGGAAGCAAAATTTTGGACACTTCAGGTTACGTATGACGTCATAATTTAAATTTGATGTAATATAACAACTTTTTCTCAATGTCAATAAAAGTATTAACGTGGCAATAACATACCATGTCAATTTTAATCTGAAACAAAAAAGTGTCCAGTAGCAGCTATTTATTTAAAATGCTGACATTAACAATACATTTTCGACATACAATGACGTCACATAAAATCGCGTGCTTTCTTCAACGTCAGAACATGACCTTATATAATAATAATATATTTAATGTTGGGCAATGCTATTTTTATTTCATATTTTGTAAAACTTATTACAAACTTTTTATTATCAAACTCTACGATTTGAAGGCGAACAGTGGCAACACTTTTCGAAATAAAGCAGATATTTATCTCCAGGCTACGAGACAGTTGCCATTCAGAAAAATGAGGGCGATAATTAGCGTTTCCGAAGTTTTTAATTAATAATTATCGGCTGATTAAAGTCGTACTGTGATGAGAATGTTCAAAATAGCTTAATGGAATCCGGATGTACCTCTCTCGAAAAACTCCCCGCCGTTCCCGAGGAGATAACGTTACAAACAGACACACGCCCATAGATTTTAATAGTATAGATAATTAGTATATGTAATACCTGGCATAGGAATAAAAGTAATAATGAACCAAATAAGCATTGTATTTCATAACATATTTTCATGCACTCTGACTTAAGAGAGTTGTAATAGATAATATATATATGCAAACTGAATTATGATCAAGTTGCAATAGAACTACTGTACCATAAGGCTGTACGAACTTTCCATCCCGTCCCATACTGTATTATAATAAATTTATTAGACGAAGTTATATTATTCTTTGGGAAGCAAAGTAATTTTTCTCCCTTCAAGAGAACAGCTATGCATATGCTTTTCTTAATATAATCTTTCTGGAGTTTATTTCTAAATTAGGTTTTTTATTTAGCTCTTAGACAAATGAGATCTAAGCAATACTTTCAACATTGAGGATCGTAAAACAAAGTACCTGTCTTCATGCATGTTTTGATCAAGTTTCAGTTGATTTGAACCATTCTTCTGTTTTTTAATAGTAAGTGACTCTTTTCTGTTTAAAAAAGAACTGAAAATGCAAAGAAGAGATCCAGTTCCACTTCTATTCAACATTTAAAAAAAGTAGTAAGGAAGAAATCAACTTATTCGGTGACACTAATGGCTAATTTTACGCATCGTGAAAATAGAAAAATAGTTTTATAAATGTTTTTACACTAAATTCAAAAGCAATATATCATGCCTTTAACTGAAAGAGGGTTCTATGGGTGATTTTTAAAATTAAATCAGATTTGTTTTAAAGTATGCTTATTTTAAACTACCTTTACTTGCTACTATTCCTGAAATTCTCTTCTTAGTTTATTCATTTCTCAATGTATTTCAAATATTGTTTGAAAAATCGCGTCAATGATTTTTAAATCTTCTTCTCTTTTAAATGTGGCGTATTTTGCAGACATTTTTAAGCACATTAAATGAATTCAGTGTAATTTTGCAAGGAAGAAATGTTCAAAACAAAGCAAATGTGCTGCTAGAAATTTTGATTTTGTGAGCACATCGATTTGAAAACGGTATTTTTGAGTCTTCAACGCTATTTGTATTTTTAGTAACTTCTGAAACACAATCCATTGCTATTGTTGATAATTTAGCCATGCATTTGAGATTTCAGAGTCTTCATTTTTTGAACGCAGGATCAAATTGCGGATTGTCATGTGATGGTTTTATGAAACTTGCTGTTAAGCATAAAATAACTTTCTGACTTTAAGCTGTGCGGAAGGTATATATATATATATAGATATATACATACACACAAAAAATAACAGAAGAAAAAGAGTTACTCTGTTTCTATTCTGCGTAACACATTAAGTGGTCCCCTAGTAACTTTCACACGTTTTTATTGTTAACTTCCTAGCTCATGATTGTGCCTAGAGAGAAAATATCATAGGTAACGTTAAATCCTCAAAGTCCTTAGTGTTTATGTAATGCAATTTGGTCACAATTTTCTCTAGGCCAAATTCGTAGTCCTGTAAGTACTTGCTGCCAGACCGTGTTAAAGACTGAAACTATGAGAAATATTAAAATGATGTTTTCAGATGCTCCTGAGAGTTAACTATGTGACTTATGTTACGTCAAAGCAGCTCTGCAAATTTTGTTTTCCAGTTTGGTGTTCGTAACTCGTGACACCATTCGTCATCCGAGACTTTTTTTGTTTAGGCAGTTTGTGAACCAAATTGTTCAGAAAGTGAGACTTTTCATGACTCGCTTGCGAAGTTTCACAGTACATATTTCAAGTGGTTTATTTGTACTGTATTATACTTACTCAGGAACGACTAAAATTTAGGTGGTAATAAGTATCAGTACTCCATCGTTAGTCATAACACAAAGTCTTTTCAAGTTCCATTCCAGCTCATTCTTTTCAAGTAACAACCAATTCGTACATATATATATATATATATATATATATATGTATATATTTTTTTTTTGTTGCCAAATCAGGAAGCAAAATTTTGGACACTTCAGGTTACGTATGACGTCATAATTTAAATTTGATGTAATATAACAACTTTTTCTCAATGTCAATAAAAGTATTAACGTGGCAATAACATACCATGTCAATTTTAATCTGAAACAAAAAAGTGTCCAGTAGCAGCTATTTATTTAAAATGCTGACATTAACAATACATTTTCGACATACAATGACGTCACATAAAATCGCGTGCTTTCTTCAACGTCAGAACATGACCTTATATAATAATAATATATTTAATGTTGGGCAATGCTATTTTTATTTCATATTTTGTAAAACTTATTACAAACTTTTTATTATCAAACTCTACGATTTGAAGGCGAACAGTGGCAACACTTTTCGAAATAAAGCAGATATTTATCTCCAGGCTACGAGACAGTTGCCATTCAGAAAAATGAGGGCGATAATTAGCGTTTCCGAAGTTTTTAATTAATAATTATCGGCTGATTAAAGTCGTACTGTGATGAGAATGTTCAAAATAGCTTAATGGAATCCGGATGTACCTCTCTCGAAAAACTCCCCGCCGTTCCCGAGGAGATAACGTTACAAACAGACACACGCCCATAGATTTTAATAGTATAGATAATTAGTATATGTAATACCTGGCATAGGAATAAAAGTAATAATGAACCAAATAAGCATTGTATTTCATAACATATTTTCATGCACTCTGACTTAAGAGAGTTGTAATAGATAATATATATATGCAAACTGAATTATGATCAAGTTGCAATAGAACTACTGTACCATAAGGCTGTACGAACTTTCCATCCCGTCACATACTGTATTATAATAAATTTATTAGACGAAGTTATATTATTCTTTGGGAAGCAAAGTAATTTTTCTCCCTTCAAGAGAACAGCTATGCATATGCTTTTCTTAATATAATCTTTCTGGAGTTTATTTCTAAATTAGGTTTTTTATTTAGCTCTTAGGCAAATGAGATCTAAGCAATACTTTCAACATTGAGGATCGTAAAACAAAGTACCTGTCTTCATGCATGTTTTGATCAAGTTTCAGTTGATTTGAACCATTCTTCTGTTTTTTAATAGTAAGTGACTCTTTTCTGTTTTAAAAAGAACTGAAAATGCAAAGAAGAGATCCAGTTCCACTTCTATTCAACATTTAAAAAAAGTAGTAAGGAAGAAATCAACTTATTCGGTGACACTAATGGCTAATTTTACGCATCGTGAAAATAGAAAAATAGTTTTATAAATGTTTTTACACTTAATTCAAAAGCAATATATCATGCCTTTAACTGAAAGAGGGTTCTATGGGTGATTTTTAAAATTAAATCAGATATTTTTTAAAGTATGCTTATTTTAAACTACCTTTACTTGCTACTATTCCTGAAATTCTCTTCTTAGTTTATTCATTTCTCAATGTATTTCAAATATTGTTTGAAAAATCGCGTCGATGATTTTTAAATCTTCTTCTCTTTTAAATGTGGCGTACTTTGCAGACATTTTTAAGCACATTAAATGAATTCAGTGTAATTTTGCAAGGAAGAAATGTTCAAAACAAAGCAAATGTGCTGCTAGAAATTTTGATTTTGTGAGCACATCGATTTGAAAACGGTATTTTTGAGTCTTCAACGCTATTTGTATTTTTAGTAACTTCTGAAACACAATCCATTGCTATTGTTGATAATTTAGCCATGCATTTGAGATTTCAGAGTCTTCATTTTTTGAACGCAGGATCAAATTGCGGATTGTCATGTGATGGTTTTATGAAACTTGCTGTTAAGCATAAAATAACTTTCTGACTTTAAGCTGTGCGGAAGGTATATATATATATATAGATATATACATACACACAAAAAATAACAGAAGAAAAAGAGTTACTCTGTTTCTATTCTGCGTAACACATTAAGTGGTCCCCTAGTAACTTTCACACGTTTTTATTGTTAACTTCCTAGCTCATGATTGTGCCTAGAGAGAAAATATCATAGGTAACGTTAAATCCTCAAAGTCCTTAGTGTTTATGTAATGCAATTTGGTCACAATTTTCTCTAGGCCAAATTCGTAGTCCTGTAAGTACTTGCTGCCAGACCGTGTTAAAGACTGAAACTATGAGAAATATTAAAATGATGTTTTCAGATGCTCCTGAGAGTTAACTATGTTACGTCAAAGCAGCTCTGCAAATTTTGTTTTCCAGTTTAGTGTTCGTAACTCGTGACACCATTCGTCATCCGAGACTTTTTTTGTTTAGGCAGTTTGTGAACCAAATTGTTCAGAAAGTGAGACTTTTCATGACTCGCTTGCGAAGTTTCACAGTACATATTTCAAGTGGTTTATTTGTACTGTATTATACTTACTCAGGAACGACTAAAATTTAGTTGGTAATAAGTATCAGTACTCCATCGTTAGTCATAACACAAAGTCTTTTCAAGTTCCATTCCAGCTCATTCTTTTCAAGTAACAACCAATTCGTACATATATATATATATATATATATGTATATATATATATATATATTTTTTTTTTTTTTGTTGCCAAACCAGGAAGCAAAATTTTGGACACTTCAGGTTACGTATGACGTCATAATTTAAATTTGATGTAATATAACAACTTTTTCTCAATGTCAATAAAAGTATTAACGTGGCAATAACATACCATGTCAATTTTAATCTGAAACAAAAAAGTGTCCAGTAGCAGCTATTTATTTAAAATGCTGACATTAACAATACATTTTCGACATACAATGACGTCACATAAAATCGCGTGCTTTCTTCAACGTCAGAACATGACCTTATATAATAATAATATATTTAATGTTGGGCAATGCTATTTTTATTTCATATTTTGTAAAACTTATTACAAACTTTTTATTATCAAACTCTACGATTTCAAGGCGAACAGTGGCAACACTTTTCGAAATAAAGCAGATATTTATCTCCAGGCTACGAGACAGTTGCCATTCAGAAAAATGAGGGCGATAATTAGCGTTTCCGAAGTTTTTAATTAATAATTATCGGCTGATTAAAGTCGTACTGTGATGAGAATGTTCAAAATAGCTTAATGGAATCCGGATGTACCTCTCTCGAAAAACTCCCCGCCGTTCCCGAGGAGATAACGTTACAAACAGACACACGCCCATAGATTTTAATAGTATAGATAATTAGTATATGTAATACCTGGCATAGGAATAAAAGTAATAATGAACCAAATAAGCATTGTATTTCATAACATATTTTCATGCACTCTGACTTAAGAGAGTTGTAATAGATAATATATATATGCAAACTGAATTATGATCAAGTTGCAATAGAACTACTGTACCATAAGGCTGTACGAACTTTCCATCCCGTCCCATACTGTATTATAATAAATTTATTAGACGAAGTTATATTATTCTTTGGGAAGCAAAGTAATTTTTCTCCCTTCAAGAGAACAGCTATGCATATGCTTTTCTTAATATAATCTTTCTGGAGTTTATTTCTAAATTAGGTTTTTTATTTAGCTCTTAGACAAATGAGATCTAAGCAATACTTTCAACATTGAGGATCGTAAAACAAAGTACCTGTCTTCATGCATGTTTTGATCAAGTTTCAGTTGATTTGAACCATTCTTCTGTTTTTTAATAGTAAGTGACTCTTTTCTGTTTAAAAAAGAACTGAAAATGCAAAGAAGAGATCCAGTTCCACTTCTATTCAACATTTAAAAAAAGTAGTAAGGAAGAAATCAACTTATTCGGTGACACTAATGGCTAATTTTACGCATCGTGAAAATAGAAAAATAGTTTTATAAATGTTTTTACACTAAATTCAAAAGCAATATATCATGCCTTTAACTGAAAGAGGGTTCTATGGGTGATTTTTAAAATTAAATCAGATTTGTTTTAAAGTATGCTTATTTTAAACTACCTTTACTTGCTACTATTCCTGAAATTCTCTTCTTAGTTTATTCATTTCTCAATGTATTTCAAATATTGTTTGAAAAATCGCGTCAATGATTTTTAAATCTTCTTCTCTTTTAAATGTGGCGTATTTTGCAGACATTTTTAAGCACATTAAATGAATTCAGTGTAATTTTGCAAGGAAGAAATGTTCAAAACAAAGCAAATGTGCTGCTAGAAATTTTGATTTTGTGAGCACATCGATTTGAAAACGGTATTTTTGAGTCTTCAACGCTATTTGTATTTTTAGTAACTTCTGAAACACAATCCATTGCTATTGTTGATAATTTAGCCATGCATTTGAGATTTCAGAGTCTTCATTTTTTGAACGCAGGATCAAATTGCGGATTGTCATGTGATGGTTTTATGAAACTTGCTGTTAAGCATAAAATAACTTTCTGACTTTAAGCTGTGCGGAAGGTATATATATATATATAGATATATACATACACACAAAAAATAACAGAAGAAAAAGAGTTACTCTGTTTCTATTCTGCGTAACACATTAAGTGGTCCCCTAGTAACTTTCACACGTTTTTATTGTTAACTTCCTAGCTCATGATTGTGCCTAGAGAGAAAATATCATAGGTAACGTTAAATCCTCAAAGTCCTTAGTGTTTATGTAATGCAATTTGGTCACAATTTTCTCTAGGCCAAATTCGTAGTCCTGTAAGTACTTGCTGCCAGACCGTGTTAAAGACTGAAACTATGAGAAATATTAAAATGATGTTTTCAGATGCTCCTGAGAGTTAACTATGTGACTTATGTTACGTCAAAGCAGCTCTGCAAATTTTGTTTTCCAGTTTGGTGTTCGTAACTCGTGACACCATTCGTCATCCGAGACTTTTTTTGTTTAGGCAGTTTGTGAACCAAATTGTTCAGAAAGTGAGACTTTTCATGACTCGCTTGCGAAGTTTCACAGTACATATTTCAAGTGGTTTATTTGTACTGTATTATACTTACTCAGGAACGACTAAAATTTAGGTGGTAATAAGTATCAGTACTCCATCGTTAGTCATAACACAAAGTCTTTTCAAGTTCCATTCCAGCTCATTCTTTTCAAGTAACAACCAATTCGTACATATATATATATATATATATATATATATGTATATATTTTTTTTTTGTTGCCAAATCAGGAAGCAAAATTTTGGACACTTCAGGTTACGTATGACGTCATAATTTAAATTTGATGTAATATAACAACTTTTTCTCAATGTCAATAAAAGTATTAACGTGGCAATAACATACCATGTCAATTTTAATCTGAAACAAAAAAGTGTCCAGTAGCAGCTATTTATTTAAAATGCTGACATTAACAATACATTTTCGACATACAATGACGTCACATAAAATCGCGTGCTTTCTTCAACGTCAGAACATGACCTTATATAATAATAATATATTTAATGTTGGGCAATGCTATTTTTATTTCATATTTTGTAAAACTTATTACAAACTTTTTATTATCAAACTCTACGATTTGAAGGCGAACAGTGGCAACACTTTTCGAAATAAAGCAGATATTTATCTCCAGGCTACGAGACAGTTGCCATTCAGAAAAATGAGGGCGATAATTAGCGTTTCCGAAGTTTTTAATTAATAATTATCGGCTGATTAAAGTCGTACTGTGATGAGAATGTTCAAAATAGCTTAATGGAATCCGGATGTACCTCTCTCGAAAAACTCCCCGCCGTTCCCGAGGAGATAACGTTACAAACAGACACACGCCCATAGATTTTAATAGTATAGATAATTAGTATATGTAATACCTGGCATAGGAATAAAAGTAATAATGAACCAAATAAGCATTGTATTTCATAACATATTTTCATGCACTCTGACTTAAGAGAGTTGTAATAGATAATATATATATGCAAACTGAATTATGATCAAGTTGCAATAGAACTACTGTACCATAAGGCTGTACGAACTTTCCATCCCGTCACATACTGTATTATAATAAATTTATTAGACGAAGTTATATTATTCTTTGGGAAGCAAATTAATTTTTCTCCCTTCAAGAGAACAGCTATGCATATGCTTTTCTTAATATAATCTTTCTGGAGTTTATTTCTAAATTAGGTTTTTTATTTAGCTCTTAGGCAAATGAGATCTAAGCAATACTTTCAACATTGAGGATCGTAAAACAAAGTACCTGTCTTCATGCATGTTTTGATCAAGTTTCAGTTGATTTGAACCATTCTTCTGTTTTTTAATAGTAAGTGACTCTTTTCTGTTTAAAAAAGAACTGAAAATGCAAAGAAGAGATCCAGTTCCACTTCTATTCAACATTTAAAAAAAGTAGTAAGGAAGAAATCAACTTATTCGGTGACACTAATGGCTAATTTTACGCATCGTGAAAATAGAAAAATAGTTTTATAAATGTTTTTACACTAAATTCAAAAGCAATATATCATGCCTTTAACTGAAGGAGGGTTCTATGGGTGATTTTTAAAATTAAATCAGATATTTTTTAAAGTATGCTTATTTTAAACTACCTTTACTTGCTACTATTCCTGAAATTCTCTTCTTAGTTTATTCATTTCTCAATGTATTTCAAATATTGTTTGAAAAATCGCGTCGATGATTTTTAAATCTTCTTCTCTTTTAAATGTGGCGTACTTTGCAGACATTTTTAAGCACATTAAATGAATTCAGTGTAATTTTGCAAGGAAGAAATGTTCAAAACAAAGCAAATGTGCTGCTAGAAATTTTGATTTTGTGAGCACATCGATTTGAAAACGGTATTTTTGAGTCTTCAACGCTATTTGTATTTTTAGTAACTTCTGAAACACAATCCATTGCTATTGTTGATAATTTAGCCATGCATTTGAGATTTCAGAGTCTTCATTTTTTGAACGCAGGATCAAATTGCGGATTGTCATGTGATGGTTTTATGAAACTTGCTGTTAAGCATAAAATAACTTTCTGACTTTAAGCTGTGCGGAAGGTATATATATATATATAGATATATACATACACACAAAAAATAACAGAAGAAAAAGAGTTACTCTGTTTCTATTCTGCGTAACACATTAAGTGGTCCCCTAGTAACTTTCACACGTTTTTATTGTTAACTTCCTAGCTCATGATTGTGCCTAGAGAGAAAATATCATAGGTAACGTTAAATCCTCAAAGTCCTTAGTGTTTATGTAATGCAATTTGGTCACAATTTTCTCTAGGCCAAATTCGTAGTCCTGTAAGTACTTGCTGCCAGACCGTGTTAAAGACTGAAACTATGAGAAATATTAAAATGATGTTTTCAGATGCTCCTGAGAGTTAACTATGTTACGTCAAAGCAGCTCTGCAAATTTTGTTTTCCAGTTTAGTGTTCGTAACTCGTGACACCATTCGTCATCCGAGACTTTTTTTGTTTAGGCAGTTTGTGAACCAAATTGTTCAGAAAGTGAGACTTTTCATGACTCGCTTGCGAAGTTTCACAGTACATATTTCAAGTGGTTTATTTGTACTGTATTATACTTACTCAGGAACGACTAAAATTTAGTTGGTAATAAGTATCAGTACTCCATCGTTAGTCATAACACAAAGTCTTTTCAAGTTCCATTCCAGCTCATTCTTTTCAAGTAACAACCAATTCGTACATATATATATATATATATATATGTATATATATATATATATATTTTTTTTTTTTTTGTTGCCAAACCAGGAAGCAAAATTTTGGACACTTCAGGTTACGTATGACGTCATAATTTAAATTTGATGTAATATAACAACTTTTTCTCAATGTCAATAAAAGTATTAACGTGGCAATAACATACCATGTCAATTTTAATCTGAAACAAAAAAGTGTCCAGTAGCAGCTATTTATTTAAAATGCTGACATTAACAATACATTTTCGACATACAATGACGTCACATAAAATCGCGTGCTTTCTTCAACGTCAGAACATGACCTTATATAATAATAATATATTTAATGTTGGGCAATGCTATTTTTATTTCATATTTTGTAAAACTTATTACAAACTTTTTATTATCAAACTCTACGATTTGAAGGCGAACAGTGGCAACACTTTTCGAAATAAAGCAGATATTTATCTCCAGGCTACGAGACAGTTGCCATTCAGAAAAATGAGGGCGATAATTAGCGTTTCCGAAGTTTTTAATTAATAATTATCGGCTGATTAAAGTCGTACTGTGATGAGAATGTTCAAAATAGCTTAATGGAATCCGGATGTACCTCTCTCGAAAAACTCCCCGCCGTTCCCGAGGAGATAACGTTACAAACAGACACACGCCCATAGATTTTAATAGTATAGATAATTAGTATATGTAATACCTGGCATAGGAATAAAAGTAATAATGAACCAAATAAGCATTGTATTTCATAACATATTTTCATGCACTCTGACTTAAGAGAGTTGTAATAGATAATATATATATGCAAACTGAATTATGATCAAGTTGCAATAGAACTACTGTACCATAAGGCTGTACGAACTTTCCATCCCGTCCCATACTGTATTATAATAAATTTATTAGACGAAGTTATATTATTCTTTGGGAAGCAAAGTAATTTTTCTCCCTTCAAGAGAACAGCTATGCATATGCTTTTCTTAATATAATCTTTCTGGAGTTTATTTCTAAATTAGGTTTTTTATTTAGCTCTTAGACAAATGAGATCTAAGCAATACTTTCAACATTGAGGATCGTAAAACAAAGTACCTGTCTTCATGCATGTTTTGATCAAGTTTCAGTTGATTTGAACCATTCTTCTGTTTTTTAATAGTAAGTGACTCTTTTCTGTTTAAAAAAGAACTGAAAATGCAAAGAAGAGATCCAGTTCCACTTCTATTCAACATTTAAAAAAAGTAGTAAGGAAGAAATCAACTTATTCGGTGACACTAATGGCTAATTTTACGCATCGTGAAAATAGAAAAATAGTTTTATAAATGTTTTTACACTAAATTCAAAAGCAATATATCATGCCTTTAACTGAAAGAGGGTTCTATGGGTGATTTTTAAAATTAAATCAGATTTGTTTTAAAGTATGCTTATTTTAAACTACCTTTACTTGCTACTATTCCTGAAATTCTCTTCTTAGTTTATTCATTTCTCAATGTATTTCAAATATTGTTTGAAAAATCGCGTCAATGATTTTTAAATCTTCTTCTCTTTTAAATGTGGCGTATTTTGCAGACATTTTTAAGCACATTAAATGAATTCAGTGTAATTTTGCAAGGAAGAAATGTTCAAAACAAAGCAAATGTGCTGCTAGAAATTTTGATTTTGTGAGCACATCGATTTGAAAACGGTATTTTTGAGTCTTCAACGCTATTTGTATTTTTAGTAACTTCTGAAACACAATCCATTGCTATTGTTGATAATTTAGCCATGCATTTGAGATTTCAGAGTCTTCATTTTTTGAACGCAGGATCAAATTGCGGATTGTCATGTGATGGTTTTATGAAACTTGCTGTTAAGCATAAAATAACTTTCTGACTTTAAGCTGTGCGGAAGGTATATATATACACAAAAAATAACAGAAGGAAAAGAGTTACTCTGTTTCTATTCTGCGTAACACATTTAAGTGATATTTTTTTTCTTTCCTTGCGAGTATAAAATGCTTAGTATCGTAATCGACTGAATGTCTAACCAAATCCACAATTGATTATCAGAAGAAAAAGAAAAGGCACCATCATTTTCGTAGAAAACAGTAAAGATTTATTTTTTATGAAAAATGTTGTAAATATCCATATTAAAAAATGCATAGTATTGAAAAAACTAATTTTGTAAAACTTTGTAAATTAAACATGACTTTGCAATTATTTATTAAATGAAAAATAAATAGTTTGTAATACATGAAAATGTTTTCTTAGTTCTTATTGCGTACTAATGAAAAACAAGTTACTGTATAGCAGTATATAAAACTGACGTCGCGTAAAAGAGATTCCTTGAACTCATGAAATTTAAGAGCAACTGAATTAAAGGCTAGCTGATAAAATCTGTATCACATCTCCTCCCCGCAAACTGAATTAGAAACTACCGTATTCTTGTCGGCGATTTTAAGTATTAAAGACAAAATGACAGAAGCGAAAGAAAACAGGCGAAAAATGCAAAATTATTGCTCATTAAATATAATTGAATGATACTTGCTATTTAAAACTTGCTGTTAAAAATAATCACTGCTATGCTATTTTTTAAACAGAATTTTAATATTAATTAATTGCATTAGAGATGAACTATCTTCCTGTTAGACACACTATTTGAAGTATGAAACATCTTGGCAATGCTTTTCAGGTTGTATACGAGGACTGCATGTAATGTAGTAGAGGTGAAAATCTGAAGATTGTAGTGACATTTAATACTTTTCTTTAATTTACGGGCATTTATGATGAACTGGGAATGTCGTTTACCCATTTTAAAGAGAAGGTAAAGTTATCTAGCGCATGTGAAGACCTAATTACTGATTTTTCCAGCTTTGATCAATTTTATGATGATTGAGGAGATGGTAATCAACATTTGATGTCCAAAAGTATTAATTTTGTTGAGCTTTTCTTTATTAAATTTTTGGTATGTGCTTAGTTCGGTTTCATTTTAAAAAACTATTGTGTTCATTGCAAACGGATGGGCTACATCTTAAAAAATATTGTGTTACCGATTTTGCTTTTTCCTCTTTACAGCTTTTATTGCCCCCAAAAGAATAAAAATTAATTTTTATTAGTTTTTACGCTATTTTATGGATCACTGTACTGGGCATCGGCATCGTTTTTAAGCTCAGCTAGTGATGGCCAGGATAAAAGCCTTCGCAAGTCTGCAACGGATAAGAAGTCGGCATCTAGAGGAAGATCAGATCCGGGTGCTAAGTTAATGATACTCCAGCATGCATTCATAGTGCAATCGTAGCACATTCGACGCGTATTCGTGAGGTCCAGGTTCGAGTCCCGGCGAGGGCACTGCACAACTTTTAACATCTCATGCTTCAAAAATAACCTAATGACTCTACGGTGGTGTCCGAACTAAAAGGTGATGGGCAATAATTCGTCACCACCAGGATTTGGCGATTCGCTCCTTTAATTTCCAGTCGCCCTTTAAAAGGGGAAGTATATATGGTTTTTATTATCTGTGCTATTATAAAAGCCTCTTGAATCTGTTTTAAAATGGGAACAGAAAGTAAACTACAGTAAATTTCTGAAGACACTAGATTTAAAAAAAGAAAAAGAAAGAAATAAAGAAAAAGGTTTCAGATTTTAAATTACGTCCAAAGGGTCATTTTTTAGCATTTTGTGCGTTACCTTTATTTATTAAATATCATGTTCACTTAACCATAAAATTCAGTTCAAGAGCAATATCGCAAAATAATTTTAAATTGAGCATATCTTTAGAATTATCGAGACAGAGTCTCGCGCGCTGGAGATAAAAATATTTTTTTCTGTACAACGTTTCCATTGCTCGCTTTGAAATCCTAGAGTTTGTTAATCAAAAATTCGCAAAGTTTTACAAAATATGAAATCGGTAATAAAACAAATTCCAGATTTCAGATTTGGGCTTCCAGATGCCCATATTCGCAGTAGGATTACATCATTCAAAATTGGATGGCTCTATTTCCCTTTGTTTTATCACAATGCGAGAAGCATACATACATTTATCCAAATTCTTCATTATTTAATTTGTTCAAATATAATACTGGGGGGATAATATTTGGTGGCAACAGTTTGAAAAGTGAAACGGACTTCAGAGTGTTTCGACGCAAAATCGAAAAACTAAAAAAATATTCCCTCAGGGACAAAGCCCCTTTGGACTAAATAAAAGAACAACCAATTGGGTACAGTTTTACAGTTTTGCATCGGTGTTATTGCTACCATCCATAGAGAGGTAGAATGGAAATGTTTTAATCTATCTTCCCCCTTCCAGCATGCCTTCGTGATATAACGGTAGCACACGCTGCGCGTATGCGAGAGGTCTAGGTTCGATTCCCGGCGAGGACATTGCTCATTCTTCAGGGTCCCTGCTTAAAAAAAAAAAAAAAAAAAAAAAAAAAAACCTAACGACTTTACATCCTTATAAAGTAGTATTTTCATTTGCTTTATTAATCGAAGAAACAAACTTGAATTACATTTGTATAAAAGTTAGAATTTTTAATCCGGCCTGTTGTTAAACTCTTAATTCTGAACATTCATGAAAACTAGTTTTTTTAAGTTAAGTACTTTTTCCAATCTCTCTCTCTTTTATTTTTTCCCCAGTTATTTATAAAATGTTCACATTTTCCTGCTGAAGCACCTTCCTGAAAGTTTCTGAGAGGGTGAGCACCGGCCCATGTACCTAATGTTGCGAGGTAACCCTCATGACGGGAAGCCTTAACGGAGGCGTTTCTATGAGTATATTTTTATATAGTTTTCTGTGTTGCTGGATTAATTTAACTTTATTTACACTGCAGATCTATTAACACGTTGAGCGCGGCGCCGAATTCGCTGTCCTTTCCGTTCAGCCGGCAGCGAGCTAAGCCGTAAAGCTAAGCCGTATTTTTGTTTAGAATGTTTCAATACATTTGATTAAAACTAAATCTGATCACATTTCATTGAGACTATATTTATTTTTTAACTTTAATACTGTCGGACCGACGCCAGCCAAACGAAAATTCCAGTGCGGGCCCCCAGGGACCGACGCCGGTTATACGGAAAGTTCACTGCCGGTCCCCAGGGACCGGCGCCGCGCTCAACGTGTTAAGTTTCTCTTTTCAGAATAGAAAACAGGAACAATTCAACCATTGCTATTGACAAGATTCAAACTTTGGTTCTTTCGACTGCTAGCTAGATTTGCTACTAGTTATACAAGAAGAGTACGAAATGGAAAAAAAAAATCTTACATAGTGTTCATCTTTAACTAATACACGAAATATAAAATGATTTAAGAGTTCAATATTCGTAGAATGTAATTTTTAAGAACCAATGACTTTTTTAAAATTGTGTCTTCAGAAGAGGAAAAAAATCCTGGGAATTATTTTTAGATTAGTAATGAGTGTGTGCAGTTTTTGGGTATAATTATTTCACAATACAGGGATAACTAATGCGATTGTTTTTCCGGGAATAACAGTTTCTCCATGAAAATAAATGATACCGAGCTACAGGAAATGCTCTCATCCTTGTCGCAGCAGAAACCCCGAAAAACTTCCCGTGGTAGTTTACCATAAATTAAGAAACTGGCCGAAGATGGCGTTAGGAGATACAGGCTGTTGCTTGCGACCTCGCTTGACTTGGTTCCCTTTGCTTTTTTTTTTTTCTCTTATTGCATTTTTTACATCCCCTTTTGTTTTCCAACACTGTGGGCCGAGAGGAGTTTCCATTCTACCGCCCACACTTTTTTTTCACCTTTCTCAGCACACAACAGTGTTTCTGTCACATCCCGTCTTTTCGGGAGTGTGTTTTTGAATTAAGTATGGGAAAAGGAAAAGTGGGGTTTACCTGTTTGTTCTTTTTCCTTATGTGGGACGCTTGAAGAAGGTTTGCTTTCAGCAAGATTTCATTCACTTTCACTCTTTAGTTTTCTTTTCGTTACAGATGCAAACTCAAGGATTTTTCATGAAAAAGCTTGGCAATCTGAGAGCACAATGATCTCTCAGTTCCGGATCGTTTCTGTTAATACAACAAGACGAGCGTGATTAAAAAACGCTAAAAAGAAATTACAAGATACCGTGTTTATGGCTACGCTGCGAAATACGATAAAAGAAAAAAGAATAAAGTGTAACCGAGATGTGTTTTGTGAAGTTATGAGTAATTAATTAATTATTAATTAGGCCATTGAGTTTATCCAGTTTTTAGTAAATTTGTTCTGTTTCATTAACACTAGAACTATCAGCATGCACACTAAACCATTTTTAATTTTTTGTTCTTCTTGCGGTCCTTGCACTTATATTTTAATCACAGAATTTTTACGCAGTTGTTATTTCAATCCTAACTCCAAGTCCATCGTGCCTTATATATGTACTTGTTTTTTAAATCATTAAAATCTGTACAGTAAGCTTCCCTTTTTTTTTTTTTTTTTTTTTTTTTTTTTTCTTTATGACCTCCTCAGTATTCAAATAAATATCTTTTTTCCCCTTAACTCGAGTGTTATGTGTTCAGAAAAGAGAGAAAAGTGCGCAATCTGAAAAGTTCAGATTACAATCTAACACTCAAAGAAGACTTTAACATTGATAGCATTAAAAAACACAAAAAAATTTAAAATGTAAGAAATCGTACAAATATTTTTCTCTTTTCTTAAATAAACATAGTATACTATTGTCAGTTTATAAATCAAAATCTTTAATGCTGAGTAAAATTTGCTCAATGAAAAGCAAATTCGATTTTAAAAGGTCCGGTTTTTTTTTCCTGCCTTTCGTTTTTCGTGTAAAAGTCAGCTCAAGCCCACGAAATCATCCACTAGTCAGCTCAAGCCCACGAAAATCCTCGTGGCAAGGAGCGCAAGTTTACGCCTGTTGTTGGCAACTGCCAACATCAGGCACAATGTCCCCTTACAGGCGACATTGCGATTTAGCTCAGTTCCGACTCCAATTTCGATAGAGAGCTCCCCGGGGGACGGATCCGAGGGTCCTCCCCCCTCTTTCCCTACGACCAACCTCTCGAGAGTACTTACGGCTCACCTCATATTTAGAGTGCCCCCATGCCGAACGGTCACTATACATTTACAAACATCCATGCGTTCTCCCGGATTCGAGCCCTTCGGAACAGTAGTTAGCGACGCTAACCACTATACCGGTTGGGCGGCGCGCCATTTTAAGCTTAAGCTATTCCACGGGAGTTACGTAACACTGAGGATGTAACTAATTCGGAACCTAAATTCACAATTTTGAGAACTGAAACCTTAATGACCTAAACCAATCTTCCTGTTAACAATATTCCGTACTGGATAAATGCACACTTTTAGTTTCAACTTCTGCGCTGCTTGGACGCTATTTCGCTATGCTCTCTTCCTATCGCAATTGTATCAAAAATGTAAATGTTCTGGAAATAGGCACGATTAAGTAGCAATTTAATGCAAAAAGTATTTCCTTTTGCTTTTATTAATCAGGTAGCTAATTTAAGCTCCATTTGATCTAACCTCTAGCGTAATGGGGCCGGCACCATTATAAAGGCTGCTAGTTTCAATAAAGTAGTTGACACCATTGTTATGACAACATTATGGGAAGATTTCTATCTTGATGAACAGCTCGTGATTTGTATATGGCTTCCAGAACTTTTTATGACGTATTCGATTCTTTCTGTTGAGCAAGATTTTTCAGTAAAACCATCATCAAAATCAAATGCAAATCCAGAAGCGATGTCTAGGAAGAGATGACATGTACAGTTCTTGAACTATTTGACGTATTAAAGAAGTACGAGTTCAATCTTCTTATTGATTGTTTGATTAAATTCAAAGACCCAGAGACCGTTGATGAATATGTAGGATTTTATGCGCATTAAACCAGTTAGCATAGTATTTTTGCGTTTATCATCACTTCTAGTTTTGTCGGTTTCCATCAGGATGAAAATTAGTTCAAATATAATAAGTATAGAATTATTCATGTCAGGAGAGAGAGCTTTTGGCAGCGACCGCTGACTGTCTCCTTCTTCTAGCTCCTTATTTATTTGAGTCGTCTTTTACTCGAGCGCCTAAGCCAACACGTGTAGGCACGCCGTATTTTATTACTTTAGATTTTTACTTTAACTTTGTTTCTGTTACTCCTGAAAGTTGTGGGAACTATTTCTGTTTCTACGCATATTGTATGCTGTTAAATTAGCGAACTAATAAACAGGTTTATTTTAAGCTACTTTCTACTTTAGTATTACTTTACTGCGAGATCAAGATGGGACGACACGAAGTCAGAGAACAACAGTTAAGATAATTTGGTGCAGTACAAGTTGATAGAAATAATGCTTTTTTAAATAAATAAATTTTTAAGTAATATCCTCCTCTCGTTTAAAAAAAGAAAAATTTTAAGACAGAAACTTTAATACATTTTGCGGTCATAAATTTAAAAAATAGTTAACGGAGGGGATAGGGGAAAAAAGGAAAAAAAACGAAAGATTTCTTTGAAAGCATACACATGGGAAAATATTTATTAGGTATAATTTTTCGGCATTTGGGGAAAATGGAGTTGCATTAAATTTAAGTAGAATTGAAGAGAACGCTGAAAAATGTTAAAAAAAGGCTATTTTATAGAAATCCTGTTTCCTGAAATATGTAAAATACTATTTATGACAGCTATAAATATTCCTCTGTTCATTTTTCTGCAAAAAAGAGAATCATTTGCAATCTTTTCTTAAAAATTCAGGTTACTTCATGTCCTTTGCACCTTGTCGTGAAGGTCTTCTTGCATGTCACTGGTTATCGCTAAAAATCAGACAAATGGAACTGACCGTCGGGTAAAAATGCATTTCGGCCCTTTGTTGTGTGGCTAATTAGTTTCCGAGAAGAGACCAAAACAACCTGAAGTTCCCCGAAACAATGGAAATTATCATAAATCAGAATATTTTCCTCGTTTAATAATGTCTTCGACGTCTCGCTTGAAATGCATTGAACAACTAAATATAAGAGAGTGTTTGGTATTAAATCTTTCATCTCTTTTGCTATGGTAAACAGAACACGGGAACAGCAGCAAAAGGATATATATATCTGCGTAGAATAATTTTAGTAATGTAATGGAATTAGAGAAAAATGATTCATATACGATAAATATATTGCACCTTTTTTTACAATAGATTGTATTTCCATAAATGCCCTTTTAATATTTAGGCGCCGTTTAATGGAAAATAATGGCTTTCAGCCTTCTGCAAAACATCGTTACGTGGAAGAAAAGCAAATGAATATGTACGAGCATGTGACAAAGCTCCATCATGTGACTGTTAGCTCTTATAAAAATGTTCTCTTCCTTTACCTCTTGAAAAGTTTTTACTCCGCTCTTTTCTTCTTTTTCGACACACGACCATTTGTAGTAAACACGATAACATACTGCTTATCAGTTTATGTCTGTTACAGTATATGGTTACACACTATTTAGACTTTTACATGGGGTAAACTTCCTGCGTCAGACCTGCTCTGTTGCATAAATCATACTCGTACAGTCATGAAGAATATACATGCCACCTTTTTTCCCTACAGAAACCAACATAAACCCAAAATGTATACTACATAATGTGTGGGCTACTCCTCTTCTGTCTTAATGACATTCGATCAGTGGTTTCATTTAGCATTTGCCAGCCTACTTATCCCATTACTCACTCAGCAGTTTTATTTAAAAGTCTGTGTTTAATGTCTTAGTTTTCATGTTTCCGCGCGGACGCGGGGCCGGTGCCAGAGCTGGTGCAGCCGGTGCAGAATTTGGGAAGCAAAATGTTATAGAATTTAGGGCTACACCAGGTTTCAGAAGGTTTGGGCGCCATAATCGGTCATATAGAATCGTCGAAGAACTGCTCATACCACGTCCCGTTTTGGCCAATTCGCAACTTAGACGTTATTCCTTAAAATAATTTTTATTCTCTGCTTTTCAGTAACTAAGCAATTAGGTTACGTGGAATATATGAATTCTGTTTTTAATTAAAACTGCTTTAGAATGAGAGAGATCACAGGTGTCCAACTAATTTGAGTAGTTGGATAGTTTTATACAGTGTTTACGTTTGCATAGTACTGGTATTTGATAGTCAGGCATAGTACTGGTATTTGATAACAAGTTAGAAAAGGAAAGTTATTTAGTATCACATAACAAAAACTTTTACTACCAACATTTTGGTATTCCTCCTGTAAATAAGCCAGCTGCAGAAAAATTGGGTTTACTTTTGTTTAAGAGAATGAGGTCGGGGAGATGATGAGGATGAGGTTTTACTACACGGAGAAAAATTATTAAGTGATTATTATGTACCTAGATACCTATTATATTATATTAGGAACATCATTAATGAACTACAGTGATGATGCAAACATATAAAGTATATATTATAATAATCTATTTAATATATATTACAAAAAACTTAAATTATATGTATCTTACTAAAAATAAAATAAAATATAAATAATGAATATGTAATTGCTTATAAATTGCTCAGTCGTTTAAATAATATACTGTTTAAATTTGAGAAATGAAATAAAAATTTAATGGAGCATCCCATGTCAACGCTTCTGAGAACAGGGAATTTGCCAGACTACATATATAATAAATAAAAATTTTATCCTTTGTGGAATAGCAACGCTTCGCAAGAAGCGTGAATGATAAGCTCTGGTAATATAACAGTGGCAAAAATAGAAAGCTATCGACATTTCGATAACAACCAAAATCAATGAAAAATATACATATATATATATATCACAGTATGAAACATTAGAAATTAATGGAGAAGTATATATATAAAATTTCACGGTAAAAGCGATGAATTCTTTTAATTTGGAAGATAAATAAAAGATCTTAGACCGGGTCAACATCTCTGAGAACTGGAAAACTGCGAAGCTGCGCGGATCATTAATATAATGTAAAATATCACACCATAACGGGATAAAAAATTGAAATATTAAGCTACAGGTTCAATGTATTTATTCTCAGTGTAAAAAATCCGGAACTAGAATCCAAAAATCTGAGTGGAATTGCCAAAGATGACATATAGAACTTCCTCATGGTTTCAAAGCTCTTTTTATTTTTATGAGTTAGATTAATAGTGTGAAAGAATTAATCGAGCATAGATGAATGATAAAAGGCAGAGAACGATGATTCTTCACTTGAGAGTGTAATGAAACCGTAACGTTTTGCTTTCCCCGTACAAGAACTCATGAACAACTTGTTTTTTACTGCAATGAACTTTCGAAAACTCTTAATCTCATGTCTTGATGAGCGATGCAGTGTAACAAAGCAAACTGCGTTATCAAAGCGTTAAAAGTAAATGCAAATTACTATTTAACAAATGATCTTTTTAATATGTGCATTTTATAATTCATGGTTTTCGCTGAAAAATGTTAAAAATCATAGAAATTCAGAGTTTAATTGGCACTGAACTACACTCATGTCCATAAATTAAGGATAATTCGGAGTCACGCGGAAATCGAACTCTAAAATAAATATATCACCTGTAAAATCACTACACACATCTTCAAGAATCATATGCAAATTTCAGGAAGTAACCAGATGACACCGATGATACGTCACAATGACGAACGTGTAAGAGAGTGATATATAAGGAATACAGGCAAAGAAGTATGATTGTTCGCAGGCGCTTTATAAGCATTTCAGCGGAATAACCGAATAGTTATGACACAAAGGACGCATTTGGATGATTTTTTACGTGGTAGAATTATCGGCCGTCTAGAATGTGGGTGTACCCAACTGGAAGTATCAGACAAACTTGGAATTGCCCAGAGTGTCATCTCCAGGCTTTGGCAACGATTCCAAGATGATGGTAATGTGAGTAGATGTTACAGCACAGGTCGCCCCAGAGTTACAACGCCGAATGAGGACCGATATTTGGCAGTTACTGCCTAACGAAACAGGCGGAGCACAGCCTCAGACCTGTCTCGTCAGCTCTCTTCAGCCACTGCTACGACAATTTCAAGGCAGACCGTGTACAGACGCTTAGGGCAGATTGGTCTATATGCTCGTAGACCTGTCAGATGCGTTCCACTTACTGCAACTCACTGTCGCCTGCGGTTAGCCTGGAGTAGAGAGCATGCATTGTGGACACGGCAACAGTGGGTTTGTGTGATGTTTTCCGACGAGTTCAGGTTTATGGATGAAAACGGCCGTCCCCACCTTGCAAACAACGTAAGCACCCGTATGGACTGGCCAGCATTCTCACCGGACTTGAATCCAGTAGAGCACGTATGGGACATGCTTGGCCGACGAGTTGCAGCCCGTCAACCTCCTTCTACATGTCTAACGGAACTTCGGAGAGCATTGCTTTTTGAGTGGTGTAATATCCTCCAAGATCAGATCGATAATTTGATACTCAGCATGCCTAGGCGTTGTACGGACTGTATTGCATCGTCTGGGAGACATACAATGTATTAACAATCATACCAACCATGTAATATTGATTTTTTGTAAATAGGTTTTTTTTGTAATTTTCTCCAGGGAGAAAAAATCGCTAATTTTTTTAATAATATCAAACAGATAGCTTCTTTTTTTGCTCTTTACCTTTTGTTTAATAAATAAGCTTTACAAATAAGTCAAATTTGTTTTGCTTCTAACTCTTCCTTTGACTTATTTTGCATTATCCTTAATTTATGGACATGAGTGTATTATAGGGAATATATTTTGATAAAATTTGCTAGTAGGGGCGTAATCCTAATCACTGCAGCTTCCATATCCAAATTCCATATCAAAATATATTTTTAACTACTATACTTATTTAAAGCCTAATTAGCTCCAATTAATATTTTTGGAGTAATATATCCTAGTCCGAAGAATATGTTGTCTATGATGGTTTAGTTTCATCCAGCTAGGAAAACGTAGACAAAGAGTTGTCCGAAATAATATATGCGATCGTTTATTTTCGTAAGCGAAAATAAACATTCGAGTGCACATTATCTATGGCGAAACACAAGAAAAAGGCACGAAAGGAGCACGAAATATCTGCCATGAAACCTTTTGTGTCGTGAATGCTACGTTTAGTATAAACATCTTGAAAGACTACTCATGTTGTCCAACATTTTCCAGGTTTCTTCAGCAAGCACTCTTCTCTGAGCTGTGTAGCTCAGAAAAGTGTTTGTTCACAGGGCTTTATTAATTCACAGGACGTTAATAAACATTGAAAAATTTCTGACACTATCTTATAAGTACAGTCCTGGATTGACTATAGGAAAACGGACGGCAACGCATAAGGACTTAATTTTAGGAATACATAAATGTTCTTCGTAAATATCAGTGTAAGAAGTCCCAGATATTGACTGAATGGATATATAGCTAGGTGTTTTTGCAATTTATATGCATGTATTATCCAAGGTATGTGGTAGAACTGGAGACGTGGATGACGTATCAAAAGAATTACTCAAATTTTGACAACTATTTTCAAAAGAAGCTTATTTTTAGATCTGGATTTATATGGAGGAAGCAAATGAATATGAATAATGAAATGGCTGACAGTCATATGATTCGGATGTCTGGAAAAGAGCCAACAAAATAATATTTTTGTCTAGAACAATAAGAAGAGAAATAGGAGTGATTGTGTGGAATAAAGATTTAAAACACAAAAATACTAAGTACTGTAGACCATTGAAGAGAGTAAGACAAGACGGCACAGGATTATTAATTTAAAAAACCAAGGCCCACTGTTCGCTGTCACGTCAACGAAGTATAAGTTATTAATTATTTAGAAATTGTTGTGCGTCATAGAGGGTAAGCAATCTTTAATTTATAAAATTAGAATTTGAAAATTGCAATTATTTGCGAATATACTCGCATTTAGCTGTACATTTCAATTCAAATGATATTTTTTCAGTCAAATAGATAATAATTTAAGCTATCGTCATAACTTACTAAAACAATGGACAGATAGTTATAAATAAAAAGTTGATCTTATTCTTTCACGTTGTATTGATTCTTCCATATTTCCACAAAAGCTGGTTAGATTGGAAGGGAAGCAAATTTTCTCTAAGCTTGCTATTCTTTGATCCGAGCAAAGTGTAATAATTTTCTTAGGTTTTTCATTCTTTGAAATTTAATCTCGTGCTTTAATTTCAAAAGACACTCACTGCGAATTTGGGAAAAGGATAATGCTAGATTCATAGAAAATTCTCATTTACAAACTCTCATTAAAATTCATTTAATGAGTATTGATTTTTGCGGTCTGCTGTTTGATGAATGTGAGTAAGTGCAGATATCAGCTCTTTTAATTTAGGGCAAAAAAATAAACTCTCTTGGTTTGATGTCTTAAGATGTTTTTATGTTCTTCCTCAGTTGCGACATAAAATATATATCCGATAAGAGCTAAAATAAATCCTTCAATTTTTCTTCGTGGGTTTAATGACATGTAACTGACTATATTTTTCTCGAAACATTACTCAGGAAATCGTAGTAGGGCAATTACGTCATGTACCGCATTGCCATGTTAAGCAGTTCAGTTCCATTTCATTGCTTCAGTATACCACCAATAAAGATAATGTAAGAGTAAAGGGTGTTTCCTGCCACACGGTACATTGCCCAATATATTCATATGTGTATTATTGTACCACACCTTTCCCGACCCAATGTTTAATTGTTGTATAATGTATTTAAATTTAGATTATTTTCTTTGATCTTCCACTAGAAGAAGAAACAAAATTCATTGCATCCGTAACTCTAAAACATTTCAAATGCACAATCAAAGTATTAATTGGATTTCATAGTTTATCAAATTCGAAGTTCGAAAACCTTTCCAAAAGAATAATTATCCTTCTAGTTGCCGAAAATCATGAAATAAGTACCTTATAAGAATTTCAAAGAAAATAGCTACTAGCATCTTATGTCTAGCTGTTGCGTGCAAGTTCCTGACGTCATCTAAGATGGGCCTCCGACTTTTCGTAAGTCAAGCGCAACTGTCTGGTCTGTCACCCATTACTTTTGATCCGGAAACCGAAATCTATCTCATTAACACGTGAAACCCTTCCATGGCCACGATGCTGTGAAAGATTCTCATAAAATGCTTAAACCGACTCACTTTCATCAACAAATTTTTCAGGTTAGTTGGGAAATGGTGCGGACCTGGGTAACCAAGCGGACATCACGAATCTTACCATCTTGGCAAAGCTAGAGTGACTTGCGTGTATCCATTTGTCCGTCAGTCCATATCCATTGTCTTGAAAAAGGAAAATTTATGCAACAATTAAAGAGACATGGCGAATTAACAACGAAAGAAGTTTACATTCTCTACCCGAGAAGGCCATTCTTTAAATCTTTTCAAGACTGAAAAAAATTAATAAGAAAAGGTGAAAATATTAAAGAAAACTATTTGCTAATGCTTAGGGTGGACTTATCAGCAATCATGTTCCTCTTTTTTTTTCCTTTTTTGGTTAAAAACCTTCTTGTTTTGACCCTTTATCTTAAAACACTCTTTCGTTTTCCTACTCCTCCCCTGAAATCTATCCTTCACCTTTCTACTTTAATTCGTAATATTAAGTGATCATTCTGTCGAACTCATTTCTTCCAGCTACGGGCAGTACGAGATTTCAAATTACGTACATAAATTATTCGCGGGCATTACCTAGCATCTAATTGCTGCACGTAATGATTAAAAAAGTGATTAAGCGCTTTATTTGCATAAATAATAAAATATTCCTTATTCTTAAATCATAAAAACAAATACTTTCATAGCTTTATCTGCAAAATTAGCACAGGTATTTAAGAGAAATTGTTGTTTTACGTCATTTTTTATGTTTCTTACTAATGTAAATCAACATTTTGGAGAGTAAAATTAACGAGCAGCAACAAAAGCATACCTTTTGGCGATTAATGGCCCATCTTGAATAAAATGGCATTCGTTGATAAATTTGTAGCTAGCTTCTTGAATATATTTATGAAAATTTCATCAATGAAATCTGTATGCAAAAGTGTGGATGTTTTTGCTTTAGCTACGTAAATCAGATTTAGAGTCATTTAGCGTTAGAACACTTAGCGTCATTTACGCGGCCACTTCTTGGATTATGACTAAGCCGATGTATAGGAAAAACCTTCAGTCCTTCTAGAACAAATGTATTAGGTTTATTAAAAATGCACCGTAGTTTGTACTATTATCAATTCTGTGTGGGGATTTGAAAGCAGAGTTGATTGATTCTGTCTCTCTCTGCAAAAAACTCTTGATTGCAACAAATTTTCGAACCAACTGGTAAAAAGGCTTAAAGGTAATTTTCAGAGCACGAACTGTTAATCTTTGTTTTAAGCGCCATTATGGATGCGTTCCATCATCAACTGGAAAAGATTTATGGTTATTTTAGTCTATCTACTCCCGTTACCGCTTAAGGGCGTACAATAAAAGGCGAGATGAAACAGCTTTTGCTGCATGATCTCTAGTTCTACGTGCGTAATAGTTTGAAAACGTGCGGGGTGTGTTAATCATCACAGTAATAAAACAAAGGGAAAATTCCGTTTTTACGACTAACTGCTAAGGTGATACTTATTTTAAAATAGGTACTGTTTATCGAGGTTACAGAAAAGTTTTCTACATTAATAATGCACTGCGCGAACAATGTATCTCGAATCTTACGGAATGGCGGTACGTTGCAACTTGCATTAGGGGGAAAAGTATTTAATGTTCCAAAATTGTACACACTGATTAAATCTTAAAGATAAATTATAAGACATTATGCTTTCCTGAGTGACAATGTTCTGAGAAGTGGCTGCTTGCGAGGTCGTTTGGAAGATAAATATCTCCTATCTTGTTCTATAGCAGCATTTATTAAGTCAGTGGATAAAGGCAATGTAGCGGGCCAAAACTTTTGGAAAGGCTCCGTTAAAGACATTACTAACGTCAGAAAGGAAATTCCTAATAATTTCAAATTCAAGTTAAAAATTAGAAAAAAAATAAATTTATTTCAATGACAATTCAAAAATAAAAAATAATCATTATTTATACATCACTATTAATACATAACTATCGAAGATAAAGTTAAGCAACTGGTAAGTATTAAATAATAACTAAAATCTATAGTAGTGTCTTGTCTATAGAGCAGGCTTTAAATTTAGCGAGAACCCGCTGGAGCCCCGCTACGATACTTTTCAGTCTTCGAGTAAAATCGTAATTCTAGCCGGAGCCCCAGATAAGATAAGCTCTGGTACTTTAATTTATAAATTTAAGTTAATTATAAACTTTATATAACTGTTTAACATTAATTTAATTCATTACTTCACATTTTATTTAATTTTTTCAAGTATTTATCCTTTTTATTTAATTTTGTTTATTCCTAATGGCCTTCCATAACGCCATGACATTTATAATTATGGATATGCGTATTATAAAATATACATACAAACACTTAATGAAAAAAGAGATAATGCAAGTTTTAAAATAAACAACTCATTTTTAAATGTAGGATGTAACTATATTCTGTTTATAAATACAATGATGAAATCTAGTAGTTCAAGAACATATCGAAGGCGTTGGGAGTTATTATTAAATCGTCTTCCTGGGTGTTTCGAAGTATACGAATTAGGTAACTTCCCGCCTTTGTATCGCTGACACAAATTTACTGGCTGCAAAAATAGGCAGCTTTTCGTTTACTTTCGCCATTGTTTATTAGTCACTGATTCAGCGACCGCATGCATCATGTACTTAATAGGTTGCGAAGATGCAGGTGGTATGGGTGTTGCTGATTTTAGCTCAATGAACTTAGAATCAACATTACGTCTGTAAAACTCAGACCTTTTAGTATTGATTTTAATTGATTTTTCCATGGTTGTAATTAAATGATGCACGAAAGATAACAAAAACAAAGCGAAAAAACTCTTGAAAAATTTTAAATAGGATATAGAGAGTATAATATTTTAAATAGGATGTAGAGTTCAGTACATGGTTTCAATCTAGATTTAAATACTGTTGCGAAATGCCCAGCGGGTTACCCGATGAGAAAGCTAAACAGCGGCCTTAGGTTTGCCAGAAAGTGACACTGGAAGGCAGGGTTACTGTATTTGGTGCGAAATCGACCATTTGGAGATTTTAGGCGACAAAATCGGCGATATGTCATAGAGGGAGCGAGAACATTCTAGAATGCATTCTTAGCGGTTTTCTCGGGAATCCTCTCGAAGATATATTAACGCTATATATACCATGTTTATGAGAGAGAGTAGTGTTTTGAGTTCAGAGATTAGCTTGAGAGCGATCGACCGTGTCGGAAGTTTCTTGCCGTGAAGCTGTCTTCACCGTTATTAGCAGCACAACCGTGTCGCTGATTGCTTCAGCGTGTTTGTCATAGAGGGTAAACGTGTCTTTGGAACTGTCCTCTGTAAGAGTGCTTAAGTGTCCTGTCTAAGAGTCCTTACTGGCGAACAAATTGTGTTTGATTCTTCATCAAGTTTTATCATCAGTTACTCTAAATCCACGAACCCGTAGAACGCAACAATATATTTTTGTATATCTAAGAGTATGTGATTGATGTTGTGAAAATTCGAAACGATTCAGTTTGTGATTCGTATATGAAACTAATTACTTTGGATATTACTGGTCTTACTCCCCCTCCTTCCATCAGCTTAATCTTATCAAGAAAACAATTGAGTATGTAGTTAAAGGATCACGCAACACTCATTTTTAAGTGCTTCCATTTTGCACAGACACTGCCATCACAAAATATCGGTACTTAACACTTGAATTCCGAAACCCTGTCATCTGGCGTAGGAGCGTGATTTACCGACTACTATAATAGGATGATATTTGTGTCGGTGGTTAGTTTTGTATAAACTTGGCTTTTGTGGGCAAAATATAATTCCACATTGACAGAGAAAACTAATTGTACAGAAATACATCTGAAAAAATACCATTTTTGAGATAGTCACTATTTTCGAATTCTTAAAATATAAGATTTTTTCTTAGAAAGTAAGATGAAAGTGGTTTCAAGCAGTCTTACTGTATAGCAAGACAATTATTTCGCGTTGTTTTTGAGTTACCGCATTAATATAAGAAAATTAACTATTATTTTCTTAGAGACTATCCATTTATTTAACTATTTTGATTATTCACCGTTGTAAAGGGTTATGAAATTACGTAGAATTTAGCTGCAAATGCTTTAATAATTTCATGTGGTTCATACACTGCATCTAACTGCAAAACATGCATATGCATGAAATTAAAATGTAAATATAGGAAATTTAGCTAAAATAACCCATAATAGCGAAATTATATCTTAGAAAACAGTTGTTATATAAATTTCCAACTTATGCCATTATAAATGAAACTTATCAAACATTCCCCCCCCCTTCATTAAAATTACTTCTATGAATTTCAGTAGCTAATAAATAATTACAATAACCGATGTTATTTGAGGTTGCCTAAAGCATGTTTTTTGCGACTAAAATCTCATAGCCGAGTTTATGATATATGGGTTTTTATCAAAAACACTTTTAGGTATTGAAACTGAAATGGTAGGCAATGAATTCAATAAGAATGCACGGCGAAATATTCTATGAGGCTAAATCTAGGGATCGAAAATTCTCTCTTAGGAATTTATGGTTCTCTAGAAAATTTCGTATGGTACACATGTCCTGTAATCCTCAATCCGTTGTCCACGAAATGAATTAAAGCTGCCTTCTATACTGCATTCTAACAAATACAGAACATGTGCGATTCATCCTGCAGTATTGCTATTTAACTCGCCTGTGGTTATTTGTTGACACTTAAGGGTGAGCAAAGTAAAAGAATTTAGTAGCTTTCTGCTTTGAAAGCTGGTTCAAATCAGTAGTATACGTAATTAAATAATTCCGGAGATATAATTTTATTGTTTGGGGCATAAATTATACTTAGAGTGTATTTTTTAAAGAAATATATTTTTAGTTATTTTAAACAGAAAACAAAAAGAAGGTACTTTTCTTTTTCTTCTTTTTTTTAGATAATTAAAATATTAACCAGGCGCCCTTTATGCTTAAAATGCATGTCTAATTGGATAGAATTTCTTAAAAAATTAAAACAATTCATTAGATTAATAAATATGTTTAGTTTGAGATTTTTAGAACTAGATGCTTCGGAGGGGAGCGCATAGTTTTACCAGTTTCTATATACTACGTTCAATTCATTTGCATGGAACAGAAACTAGAAACTTTGTATTAAATTTCTGCACATTTGTTTATAAGCTTAGCAGAAATTTGAAAATTCTGATATAGTAGTGTTTATTGTATATTTTATAATTCTTGAGATTTAATTATCTGTAGATGAAAAGAAAAATATACTCCTTTTTGTACTAAATTAATCAGCTGTAGATGAAAAGAAAAATATACTCCTTTTTGTAAAACTGCCACCGCTTCTTTAAGTCGTGTGATAGCTGTTTCTATCATTGAATGTATATGTACTGTGATTGTACTACTTTGTTATTTTCTTCTAAACAGTTTAAATTTTCTATGTTTTTAATACTACGAGTATTTAAGCAAGTACAGTATTCTACATGAAATTGAAAGTATACAAGACGATGGAAATATATTATATGCTAAATACATAAACAAGTTTACGAAATAATTTTGAACATAGTGTAACGTTTGAGCAAAGATAGAACTTCGAAAACCAAGTCATCGCTAATATCGCAAGACTATGATTACGTACGCTTCTGTACTTAGGACTAGACCGATGGTTCTCAACCTTCCTTTGCCTCATGCATTCCTTTCACCACTACTAGAAATTCACCTCCCTTCCCTTTCCCAAACTCAAAAAACACATGTAGATTTCTTTAGATTTAGGTAATTTTTAATAGCACAGTAAGAAGCAGGTGAAGTCAGGGCTGACCCCATTCCTCTCTTGAAACTATGAAGTTTTCTCTGGTTGAGAACCTCTGAACTAGACGGAGTCAGACTGACAGCTTTCCTCCCTTTAAACTGTGAAGTTTTCCCCTGTTTGAGAATCCCTGGAATAAACGAAAGTACGTAACCCGTAACCATATTTTCGGTTGAACTCATTAGAAACGCTTGATATATGTGCATTTTAAATGATATTCATTCTGAAGCTCATTTTATTTTAGGCTTCGCTGAAATTTCCAGAAAGCATGCGAGTTTCTGCTGGTAATATACCAGTACTTGCCACAATGAATCCCTACATAGAACCAAGTGAGCTACATAGATTCATTATGGCCTTATCCTTCAATGCTAGTTATGCATTGAAGCCACAAGGATAAAGGTAGCCAAGCATAAGTAATTCTATGAAACTATCTTCAAGATGCAGCATGAATGACACACATATGAATTCCCCAGTAAGCTCCCACTCATAATAATTATGCTTTTAAACATGTAACAAGATCTCCAAGAGGTACATATAATATGTCTCGTAGACATTACGCGACATATCATTTGCTTTTGTTAAGTGTTTAGTTGCCATTAGCTTGATAAACCTAGCGTAGACATAGAGAAATAAGTTCATTCCTGCAGACTTAAAATTATGTTTTTCTCTCACACGAAACCCCCCCAAAAAATAGAGCTAAATTTTTTGCGTAAATTGCTAATATACTAAATTAACAGAATGGGTGATCAGTGTTTAGTAGCTCATACTTTTCCTTCCAGCTGAAAATCATCTAATGTCTACATTGTACAATATAACGATACACTGTACAAGAATTGTGCTCCTAAGTTGCAAAAGAAAAAATCAAATATGAAAATGACTTTTTTCATCCTTTTTAAGCATTATCCATTGGAAAATGACACTTAATATCTTAAAGTAAAAAAAATCATGCTGCATAGCGTAATGTATCACGAAACAAAAGCCTGACCTCAAAAAGTCGATTATCTTCATTTGCTTTGGAATTGACCCATCATATGAGGACTTTCGATTTCTGTTCAAGGTCTCACGTCTAACAGCTGCATAATTCTTGTTCTAGAGAAAAAAAATCCGCAAAATTGGATTTTACAATAACAGTAATTTGTGTAACATCGATGATGATAATAATAACTAAATTTTTTATGTATTTAAAAAATTACATATCTGATAATGTTGCTGCTCAAGGTTTACTTTGAAAGGCAGACGACTTTTGAATATTTTATTTGGATTCCATTGTTACTCTGTTCCAAGGCCGAGAAGATATTTCATTTGGGTGGAGTTGAAAAGTTTTGTAACTCCTCGGATGAATGAAACTTGAGTAATCACGTGACATAACCACCTGCATTTCGTAACATACGAATAGCAATAGTTACTCATTTCAAAGAACGTATCCTTGAACTACGATGCAAACAGTTACAGTAGTAAATGCTTCTAACAAATAAACTTTTTGAGCTCACAGAAGATAATTCAATAAAAAGAAGTATTTAATAAAAATTACTAAGCTTACATAATGCATTTTAAATCTGACTGAGGATTTTAATTACGTGTGGGAGAACTGAAAAGAATACTAGGCGTTTTTTCGAACATTTTGCTTTCGATCGTTAAAAGATATTTTTCTTTTTAGAGATTTCTTTTATTACGTTTCTTGAATGAAAATTCTTCACATTCAGGATACAACAAAAATTCAGTTAAATATGCTACATTTTGAAATTCAAAATAAATGACTGGAATTGTTATTTGTGGATAAAACAGAAGGAAAACTTTACGAAAAATCGCTATTCGATTTTACTACTTCACAGTCAGTGTAGTAATGTTTCATAAAAAAAAAATATCTAGGAGAAGGAAGTTAACTTACTAGTTGCTGTTTCTTTATTTTTACGTATCATGAAATATTTTCTCACTTTTTTAAATCTCCTTTTCTCTTTTCTTAATGGAGGGAGAATATTTCATTTATTACTTTTTACCTTTATTTCATGCATGAGGGGTAATGATATTACGCTTGTCTAGGTAATTTTGTTCTTCACTTCACTTCATGATTAAATAACCAATGCTAGAATGTAACTGCATACGCTTGTCAGCGTGATAATACAGCTCTGTCCGTCTAAATTTCGATACAAAAATACTGTATTTACTCCTATATTTTCCTTCAATCCTGCCAGAAAATTGAGGAGGAAAACATACACGATATGTCCAATTTCTGTTGGGAGGAGGAAGAATTTAACGTACTAAAATGAGCAAATGAAATGAAATGCTAACATTACTGTGATATAAACGTACTTCAAAGAAAGTTATTGCAATTATTGCCTTCGGTATTATTCTTTTTTACCTAAGCATACATGGTTCATAAGTGGTATGTCACTATCGTAGAGGAAAGTTTCGAGGCCAATTGCTGAAAAAGGTAGGAGACAGATATGCTATAGAAAGAAATATGTTGATAAATAGAGTACGTAGAAATGAGTCTACGTATAAAGGGTACTATACCTAATAAATGTAGCTATTGGATTTATTTTTTAGAACATTCATGTACTTTACTCACATGTGTATGTACTTTAAGTCACAAAATTTCTCAAAATAAAGTGTAGAAATTTTTTAATATTGTCTGGGCAGTAATTGTGGAAAGGGTTCCGTGGAAGAAAATTTAAGTTTATAGAGTCATTAGGTTATTTTGAAGCATAAAACACGAAAAATAAGCAATATCCTAGGCGGGACTCGAGCCTGGATCTTTCGAATATACGCCGTGTGTGCTACTGTTACACCACGAAGGCATGCCGAAAAGGAGAGAGAAAATACCTTACATACTCCTCCTTTTAGAGGGCGACTGGGGATTATGAGACACAATCGCCAAATCCTGATGGTGACAATTTATTGTCCACAACCTTTTAGTTCGGGCGCTACTGTAGAGTCATTAGGATTTTCTGAATCAGAAGACAGAAAAAATGAGCAATGCCATCGCCAAGATTATGTTAGGATTCGAAAGATTAGAATAATGAAAATGTGCCCTCAGAATCAAGTTTTCTCGAAAAATTCTAAAGATTCGCAGAATTTGAGGTTTTTTCCCCTAAAATAAAGCTTAAGCTGCCTGCTTGCAATCTGGAAGCACACTGCGTACATCGCTTAAGGTGGGGGGGGGGGGACTTTGTAATTTTTATAATTCTTTTCAGCTATTTTGGCTGATTTCTCATTCATGCTTAAGTTACATTATCTGTCGGTAGTTGACACCGTAGCATAGCATTCTTTGCATTATTATACGAAGTGATCCTCTCTTTCACTGTTATCGTATGCTATTACTTATTATTAAAGAGAAGAAAGTAGAAAAAAAGTACTACACTAACTTGATGTCTTATACTGTATGAGGCACTCTAGGAGCAAAAATTAGGAGGATAAAGAAAATGACGATGGTGATTAATGCAGAACTATTGATTCACTCTGGAAACGTGGTCACGTGGCTAAATGCAGGCATACAAAATTGAATAGAAGAGGTATGATGAATAGAATATTGTTAATCAAATTATTTTATTATAGAAAAACCTCTTCGGAAATACTATATGATGCCGAAAATTGTGGAGTCTGAAAAGAGGAGAATTTTTTGTGCTTTAAAATTATGAAAAACGCATGAAAAGGAGCTTTTTGCACAGGGATGAAAAGAACAATCAACTCCCGACGATTCTTAAATTATCACCGATTAAAAAAGAAACCAAAAAGAAAGGAAAATGCATTGAAAATACACACAAAACAAAAGAATAAAATAATAAAAAGAGCAGAAAATACAGTCGAAACCGTGACCTCAGTTAACGTTAGCCGATGAATTACGAGCAGTTTTTATGATAATGGAAGTTGATGGCCTTAAAAATTTCCCAGCCTGCTCTGCTTTCATCAGTGGATGACCCTCAGCTTAGCCTTTCATCATTGATGAATCCCAACCGATCCCTTAAATTTTAATTTTGGAGCTCAGGTAATAATTTTAATTTTATGTAGTGAGAACCAATGCGTTAAAGATATTCTTAATATGGAATTTTTTTTTTTTCCCTTTCTGAATTTGAAGTAACGTTAAATTTATGAAATAAGATTAAATTTTAACAACGAATTTACACTATATGATTTTTTCATGCTTGGAATCTTTATATATTTAAGCGGCTAAGCGTGTATATATTTAAGCGGCTAAGTGTGTGTTGCGTTTAAGTGTGTGTCGCCGATAGTTTATTGTTGCCACTCGGGAAAATGAGCGCGCAAATTAACGTTTCCGCAGTTTTTAATTAATATCTCGGCCGATTAAAGTCGTACGAAGATGAGAACGGTATCGATGGATTTGGAAATTTTTTTGGAATCCTAGGATACGCGTCTTGAGTTTCAACTCGGCTCCATTCCGTAGATATTCAAGAAAAAAGAATTTGGCACGTAGCCAAATCACTCTAATAGGAAAAACCTAAGAAAGAAAGTGAAAAATGTAGGAAAAACGTAGGACAAATTAGTTTTTATTTAATATCTCGGCTAATTAAAGTCTCACGAAGACGCGAATGGTCAAAATGGCGTGCCACGAACCTGCGGAATGCAACGGTGTGCTTCTCTAAGCCCGGGAGCCAGTCATTTCGGAGGAGATGATGTTACTTCACCGCATATATATATATGGGCCTTAAGTGTCTGAGTGTCTGTTTGTCGCCGATAGTTTATTGGTTGTTTGCGTAACTGTGCTAGTCAATGGGGTGAAGTTGCCACGGCACTGGATTGCCGTTTCAATTGAGACGTAGACAATTTCCTGTAAAACTTGCCTTTGCTATGATAATCAATAAGTCTCAGGGCCAAACTCTTAAGCGTGTTGGCATTTTTTGACCTGAGCATGCATTTGGACACGGTCGACTTTATGTTGCCTGTTCAAGAGTTCGTGAAAGAACGGACATAAAATTAAGATAATTGATGGTCCTCTGCAAGGCGAACTTAAAATGATTGAAAGATCTACCCAAGAAATGTTGTGTACAAAGAGATCTTTGACATGTGAATTAGCATTTTATTATTTAAATCACCTTTATTTATTGAGCTAGCGGCGGCTCTTAAGAAATTTACTATTTTATAGCAACTTATAAACTTCTGCAACAACAGTTACAACCTTTCTAACCTATAACTATGGTTGCTAAAGTACGGATGTGGTCCAGCAAGGGATGAATGGCCAGTTTTAGGCATGGTTTGAAAAATGTTTTATATATATACTGATATACATGCATTTAAGAGTGATTAAAATCATAATTCTGAATCATTTTTTATGATGTCATCAACATACATTACATATGCATTTTATTATTATTACATTATTGCGTTATTTACTTTTAGGTATTTTCACTTTCTCCGTTCCTTTGAGCAACTTCTTATATTATGGATGTGGGTGATAATAAATTGCAATTATACATATGCGGGCCGTATTGCTAAAATGTTAGGAAAGTGTATTATACATTCCTTTCTTACAGTCATTCACCTTCATATTCGCACACCATTTTGAGAATGATTGTGAAAGCGCTAGGAAAATATATATAATTTTGTTAAAGTTAAATTTCTATTTTTCTAAAATCATAGCAATATTTTGTGCTATTTTCTCTTAACATATAGCATAATTCTACATCAGTTTTTGCTTTGGCATGTTATTTTGCTTGTTGTCTAAATGTTTTAAGTTTTTAGTTAAGCATTTTATTATTTAATAAAAGTCAAAGCACCTTTAAGCTTACCTTTGAGACTGCAGACATGTTTGAACAAGCACTTAAAATTTTGGTAAAACTGAAATCAGCTATATAATAGGAAGTAATTATTAAAACACTAGTTTAGTTTAGAAAATCTCTTTGAAAAAGAGAAGAACTTTCAAATCATATACCCGAGCTTATTTATTCACATGATCTCATATTGTAATTCACATGAATATTTACAAATATAATTCCTTGAATTAAAAACATCGTGTCAACTTAGATCTATAACTAAATTTCACGGCTTTATCTGGCATTTAAAGCGATATCTGTGTGTATTCACGCGTCGGTATTTTCATCTGTAAAATACATTAACATGGAAACAAAAATAAAATAGATGAAAATTTCCAGTATTCAAGATTGTCATATTTGGTTAAGTTGAATCAAACATTAAGTCGACACGATCTTTTTTTTTTTTTTTTTTTTTTTTTTTTTTTTTTTTTTTTAAGTTCTCTAATTGAATATATTCTGATTTGTTAGAATCAGTAGATTTGCTCTGTGCAAAAAGTAAAATTTAAAAAATAAATCATCTTACATGCTGGGGGAGAGAAGGAAATTGTATTTATTTAACTGAGCATCAAGTAAGAGGAAAAGTCAGAATTTCTGAATAATATCAGTTTAATAATATCCGTTTTAAGGGCCGTTATTAGCACCATCTTCAGCGCCCAAAAGTTGAAAGAATTTCGCTAACTTTAAAATATTATCACAGGGTAAACCTGACAGATGTCTGAGAACAATGATTCGGTTACTTTGGCAAAAAAAATCTTTCATTGCCTTTATAATGTTCTAGTTAATTTAAGTGTCCTTGGCACCTAGAACTTTGGGGAAGAGTCTAGCGCTGGACTTTTCGCTGGTCTTCTTACAACCATAAAGTCCAAGGAAGGGTTAAAATACCCTTTTATTCACTCAAAGAAATATTTGATAGATGGCCCCACGAGGGCTTACAGAAAAGCCTTCACTTGGGCTTTAGCGTAAGATGGAAAATAAAGAACTAAACTTATTCTAACTAACTACAAGTTAGTCGAATCTATATAGAAGTAACTAACCGAGTTGGCCCGTAATTAAATGTCACCGGCGAATACTAACAGGCATGTAAGACTACGGCCGGACGTAGTAAGATAGGCTTAAAGCAACAACGTGGCCCGAAGGTAGAACATGCTCTACTGAGAACTTCTTAGCTCTTCTACGGAAGTGACTGAACTTCCCATTAAATACTGGTTCTAACTCATTAACATAAAACGCTATACTGAAAACTCATTCTGGTAGAGAGGTTTAGGTAGAAAACAACAATTTAAAGGAGAGAGTTTCAAAATTAAAATTAACTATTAGAAAATTAAAATAATCCCCACACCTTTATTATACACAGAGTGTGTGCGACATATGCAAATAGAGAAAATAAATTGCTCGAATCACCTGGTTATTTGGGAGAAGATCAAATTGAACAAATCATCTAGTAATTTGGAATTCTTCTGGCTGTTAACCGAAAAGAGGAACTCTGGTACTTTTATTTTGACTCACAAATTAGAGCACAGTTTGTACGGTGGCTTCCAATTAAACCAGAAATTTTAAAGGGATGACAGGTTTCTTCCCTGCCGCCTTACAGCACTTACTTCGTTGGGATATATCCTATCACAAACAGAAGTCAGAATGATGTGATCGCCGCACATCATGGTCAGCTGAATTCCATGCTTAATAGGAAAGAGGAACATGAAAGACTATATACGGTCACAATATTTAATCATGATTCAGAATTTCATCGTTACCATCGTGAAAAATCATCTGAAGCTAATTAACGGCTAATTTTAGCTCAGCTGGCATACACAATATGCGAAATTCGGTTATGAACCACATATTCACACATCATTTTATTTAAAAATTCTCTCAATAGTTCTTGTTTTGAGCAGGTAGCTTAAGTTAAAATCTTAAGTGATATAACCAAATCAGTCTGTTACGGTGTAGGGATTTATATTTAATTTTAATAAGTTAAGTTTAATTTTACGTTCTCTCCCATAAGCCTTCATTCCCCTGATTATCAATGCCAGAATATTTAAATTTGGTAACGGGCGTGAAGTAATGCAAATTCTACCGTGCTGAGAAGAGGTTTATATACCGAGTTCTAGGAGGGAAGGCTAGAGAATGTGGATAAGTGCTGCATCTCTGCAGTTATTGCTGGTTAACGTGGAGTAACAGCTATCACTTTGCTGCCGCTAGATTTTCGACGCGGTTTTAGGTAACAGGATTTTCTGAGCCCTGTAGAGTAATTCTACTACTTGCTAATATCTTCAAATTTTTAGTTTAGTTGTTATTTGAGTTACCTCTCGAGTGAGGCGTAGTGTCAAGTCGACGCATTGTGAATTTTAAAGCGTTAATAAAGGACTCGTTTTACCCTTCTCCTGTGTACCTCCCACACGTAATTCAGTTGTCACATTATAAGATAAACAAATAGATCTTACAAAGGAATAATGCTCGTTCTCTCTATAAATCTTTGAACTTTAATTTCCATATTTCTGGTACAAATAGGAGTAAATGAAAATAAGGCATGATAGAACAGAAACTAAATGCCTAATTGGTTAACCTTGTAAAATTGTCTTATCAACTTCCCTTAATTTAACTAAATTGGAAAGTACAACTCTAAATTTCTAAGAGCCCAAACTTTGCTTAAATGCATGCTTACAGCATATCATCATTATCGTCTTTATATTAAAAAAAAATAATTTACAGAGGAATAGATACAAAAGTTCTCCCCAAACATTTTAACCGTAGGACCTATTTGCATTACGACTATCTTTACCGTCTGCCTATTTGCATTTAGGAAGTCATTTCGAAAAAACAGGAGGGTGAGGAAAAGAAATTTTAAAAGATAATATGAATATTAAATGACATAATAGTAATGAAATAATACTAATTAATATAATGTATAATTACTAACGATTTACTAATGTTTATTAATTAATTAACTATTCAAATAAATTTTTATAGTTACATAACAAAATAAAATTTTCTAAATTGTTTGCGATTTATGCTTTAATAAGCTAGTGGTATACCTCATAAACGTTTTTAAAATAAACTACCGTTTTATACAGCGAGTTGTTAACAACTTGACAAAACTAGACTTTATATATAAACAAAAGTTCAGATGTTTAATTCGTACCTTCTCAGCCTGAATTTTTGCGACTGCTTTCGCTAGTTTTCCTTTTTACTTCTTTTTTTTAAAGATATTTCGAATGCTAAAATTTTCAGTGGGTATGAAATAAATGTCTTAATTTCAGGTATTTTCCTTTACTTTCCAATTCCATTTCAACTGTTATATTAACTTTTTATGGTCATGTAATATGTAATATTTCCACCATTAGAATGTCCGCGAAATTCTATTGCAAAGTGTGTGCGTATTAGTATTCCTAAATTAGGTTGCTTTAAAGTACATATCCGCAAAATTATTGAATCAACGGAAAATTATCTGCTATCCAGAAATATCGATGAAAGTACCCCTGGCAAAAAAAACGAAGTGTTGAGAGAGCGAGTGTATTTGAATATTCATAGGAGAGACTTGGAGACAGACGTAGCCGAATTTAATATATTCTTTATTATTGGATGCGAACTAATTACCAAAAATATATCTTTTATCACACATGATTATGGGCGCAATACGTGCACCGCAATTTTATATAGTAGAATAGCACATTTTAAATAACAGCGTAGTTAGCTGCAGGACAAAGCCCAGCGTCCAAGCGGCAACAAAGCTGTAAGCTAGTTGAGCAATAATATATTATTGCACTCTGTTATGAGAAAGGTTTTGGTTTAAGATTTTAGTTCTTAGAGTTTAGGTTTCGAAATACGTTATCCGTGTTGCGCAAGCTTTGTGGCATATATTAAACTAGAAATGACGCAATCCAGAGGAGTTATTACGATTTTTAGAATAGAGAGGGAGAATTAAGGTATTACCATTAGTTTAAATTATAATTTTGTTTTACATATTTTTTATATTATATATATATGTATATATATAAGATGATATATGAGAAAAATAAAAAATACGTAAACGTAATTTATAATTTAAATTAAAAATAACCACTTAATTTTCATTTTGGTATTTTCCCTCTCTATTCTAAAATAGTAATGCTTTTATCTGCAATGCGTCCTTTCGAGACTAATCCATGTCATATGACTCTTACATAAAGCTGATGACATAAATGGAATTAAAATTCAAACAGTCAATAATAATTTTATAGCTGTATTAGTTATCCAATCGAATGCACTGAAACTCGAAACTAACTCATTCTGAATTAAAATTTCATTCTGAACACAAGTCAGTTGCTTTCTATACTTTGGCCTAGATAAACTGCTGTTTGCTCCTTCTTTTTTTACCGTAAAGCTATCCATATATATATGTGTGTGTGTGTGTAAGGTAAAAAATATGTGATCAAAATTATAATTTAAACTAACGGGTAAAACTTCTCCCTCATGTTCTAAAAATCGTAATAATTTCTAGGGATTGCGTCATTTCTAGATCTTTCCTTTTTGCATGGCCTGCTCAACGCTGATGACGTAATAATTTTAAACTGAAACTTTTAACTCAAACCACAACCTTTCTCTTCGTGTGCTTCCATCTTGCATAACTACGCACTTCAACTTCGCCCTGTACCCTGCGTAGGATGTGACTTCACTGTCATGCTTGCTGTTGCGATAATATCAGAAATGTAAATGTTCTGTAAAAAGGCACAAGTAGATTGCCAAGCGAATGGTGGCCACATATGTCAGTTGAAAAAAAAATGGAATTAAATCGCCTCGTCTGCCAAGTTTTCTTTACGATCTCAACATATGAACATACTACGCAATCAAAATTCTTCCTCTTAAATATAGATCTACGAACGCATCAACAGTGTTCCGTCTTTTCCTTGTTATTATTATATATAATCAACATATCACAACATACTTGGAGAGTTAAATACGCAGCACTATATAATCAAATTACAAGTTATTTACTAAACTGCAAATTAGCCTTACTCCTGAATTCAAAACACAATTTAAAATCCAGAATTAGTATTACAACTTGTAAGGTTACACTTGATCTGGTAATGCTATCCTAGTCAAGTAACTCTAAAAGTCCTGAAGCAAATTATAATTATGTCTGAAACAACGACAAAGTCGTGAGAAGGCTAAAAAGGTTAAAAATAAACTTTTTATTTAAACTGAATTTAGAATACAAAGGAATTTAGAAATTTAGAATACTCTTGTACTACAATTTCCACAGCTCATGGTGATGCAAAACAAAATAGAACAGTCCAAATTAGAGTTAAACGTGAAACAGTAGCCAAAGACTACGCAATTAATTACTATAATAGAAGATGGCTTACTACTCTATCGAAGACTCAGAATTAAAAATGTCAGCAGCGAGAAAACACAAAGGCTAAATAATGAGCAATTATCAGAGGTGGCAGGAAACTAAGATGTAGCGAGCAAACGATGCCTCAACAAGCTTTTTCTTAAAATCCAAAGCCTCAGTTTAAATACTGGTTATTCATTTGCATTCTGGTGAGGAATACGAAAAGGAGAAGTTATAGTAAAGATTGAATTTATAAATAACTGGTTAATTAACATGAAATTCCTTACAATATTTTTGCAAGAGTTGTTACTATAAATCCCCGGTTACAAAACTTTTGGCAAAATAATTAGTATAAAGCTTAGGCAGCGAAGTTTTTGCAAAATTCCATTATTTATTCCGCGGCTATTCCACGACGTTTTTCCCTCCGCAATAAAATTATTTCTTTACTATCAGTTATGCGTGAAAATATTTAAGAATTCGCGTTAAATTCTTGCAATTAAAACATCTCACGGAGTTTGAATTTTGCTGCAGCGACGGATAAAATCTGAGAATTCCTTCACGTCTCTTGACGATTATAGAATGTAATTTCTGTATGACCACATATTCTCGTCCTCACTGAGTTCTACATGAAATTGTTTCATAAAAGATAAAGTACACTAGTTAAGCGTACGTTTATCTTTTATAAAAGAACTTATTCTTCTATCTAAAGTAAATATATAATTTTTATCTCGTAAAAGCATCTGACGTTACGGCTTTTCTTAAAGCAAAAGTGCCATTGAAACATAACTATGATACCTTGATAAAAACATACTGCACATTATTTCTGAAATAATTCTCAGTATCAGCTTGTCATCTTGATGTGCTAGCATGTTTCTTTTTGGTTATTACATATAACGTTTCTGACATCTTGATATAAATGATGACTTTATTGTTTAATCTTCAGAATCAACCTCAGCTGGGTGAAGTCAACCGGTATAGATTTCCATAATGTATCCGTATGTGTGGCATACATGGGTTCAGTAATGTCCAGTAAGACGTGTAATGAAGGCTCATTAAATTTCCTACACAGATTCAAGACGTATGCCATGAATAACGAAGTGCATTTTATCAGCTACAGTTTTTATCGTGACCGTTCTTAAACAAACCCACGTATGAACTTCAAAGTTCTGGCAGGAATTCTCAATCTGATACAAACGCGTACGCAAAAAACTGGAGATTTTCACTTCTTTATCTTGCGTTCGAACGCCGGCCATGCGTCTGACCTTCACTTCTCACAGAATGAATTGCTTGCTTTATTATTTTATACACTTTCAGAAGATACGCAGTTCATGGCATCATCCAATGTTTTATGAAGTGAGATTACGTCTCGCATGTACAAAATGGGTTCCCATTGATCTTTGGAAGCTCAAAGTTGTTTACTCGTACTTGTTTGAAAAATCCGTACAACGATGAATCATTGTTTCTCTTTTATCACTGTCATGGTGTTTTCTTAAAATTTAACCGTTTTAACATTTTTTTTTTTTTTTTTTTTTTTTTTTTTTTTTTTGCAAAACTGTTAAAATTAATATAGTACAGTGCGAACGACAGCGTGCTAACGTATAGCTTTCGTTTTTACTGATTTTTAAACCACTCATTTTTAAGTTTTTACTTTCTAAAAGTCAGTTTTCCGTGGAATTAGAAAAATTCAATCTTTATTTCATATTGCTTTATCTCTCTTAAAAATCCACCTGCAGTTGCCTCATGAAATAGCACTTTAAAATTTCAAGATGATAATCCCTAATCTATAACCATTCTTGACAATTTTTCCTGCCACGCGCAGGTCTTATGCTTAATATATATCTGCATCTATCTTCCCCCCCCCCTCCGAAACACAAGCCCAGAGAACTCTTAGTTTAACGAGGACGACAACCAAGGTTAATCCAAAATTGCATTTAATAGCAAAGATCAAGATAAACTATATTGAGAAAAAAACTCATAAATTTACTCGTATTTCCATGTAGCTAACCTGTACAGTAAGCTCATTTGTTTAATTAAATTAGTATGCAGAATATAAAAAAGCAAGCACACTCAGTGGAATAGCGAGCATAACTGGCGCCCGGGGCAAAATACCTTTTTGGCCCCCTCCACCCCATCGAAAAGAACACAGTGATATGATGAAAATCTTGTTTGGAGACCATTTGCGCCCCTCTGTGAGAGGCGCCCGGTGCATCACACACACCCTTGCCCCCCCCCCTCGTTACGCCATTGAGCACACTGTAAATAACGGAACAATAAACATGGTTAAAAATGAAGAAATTAAGTTATAAATGGCATTAAAGAACATATTTATAAAAAAAATTGAGCAAACACATCGAAATCAAACCAGTGTTAATAGAAAGGCTTAATATTTCTTTTTTTTTATTATTATACAATTGCACAATGTTTGTATATATAATTATACAATTTTTATTATACAATGTTTGTTTTATCCGGAGTGTGTGCAGTTTAATTGTAAAAAAGCTTGTAAATATTATGACATCCTCTACTATTAGTGCTGTTATCCTAAGAAATTTTGCTTTCTCTTTTCGTATTATCCACAGACAGTTTTATTTTGCGCCATTGTTTTATGATAATAATTTTTCATCGTTCTACAATTAACAAACTTAACTTTATTTAGACGATGCCCGATTAAACCACAATCCAGTTAATGCGACCTCTATTAATTGGGAGTTTATTTTAGTATTTTCAGTATTGCCCACAAAAGTAACATTAATAAATATAAAGTAAATTTGCGTATACAGATGCAAACAAAATTTTACTGTTACCTTCATGATCCAGGTTATGTGTCTCATCAGCTATTTCTATTTATTTTAAACAATTACTTTATATTTTATATGTGATATGATTAGAATTGTGTAAATGCTTCTACTGTAAATACTTTTACTGTAAAATGTTGTGTAAATTCTTATCCAAACTAGCTCTCAGACAATACATTTGCAGAATGGGTAAAAAAAAACAACTGCTATGCTGTCATCCTATGGAAAAAACATCTGTCGAACCAACCTAATTTTTAAACTAAAAAGTGTTAAAAATCAGCTTATTAACTGAACGAAAACTCGTAGGGATTTGGTAATTATTAATTTCGTGGATATTTGGCAATTAACTAGTTAAGTGTAATACAAGAATTAAAAATGTAAAATCTGTTTTTCTTTTGCATGATTCTAGTCTGAAATACAGGGTTAGCATAAATGATTCATTCGTTTTAAAAAGACTATATTTTTAAAAGTATTTTACCTACACATATGAAAGATGTATGAAAAGAACCACAAACTCTGAAGACAGGTTACTTCCGTGAGGACTGCTTTTGGTTTCTATACCGTGTGCATAAATCAAATTTTTATTTCTAGTAATTATAGCTTTCAAACAGTCATTTGCAGTAGTTATAATGTGCTTAAGGCCTTGGCAGGTCTACAAGTTTATACACCCTCAACTCTCTATTTGTAGAAGATGTCAAGTTTAAATACCCTCTACAAATATTCAGTATGTGCCTCACTGGTGGCACAACACGCGTCTAGACGATAATCGAGTTCATTCCATAAATTTTTTTAGCATTGTTATCCAGATGTTCGTTCTGTTAATTGTTCGGAATACCACAAAAAACTGTGTGGAAGATTTTGCGTCAACGGTCGAATTTGAAACTGTAACATGTATATCTCCTGCAACAATTAAACACTTTCAACACTTTGTACTCCAAAAAGCTACAGAGGCTGAACATTTATGACCTCTTGCGCCGAACAAATAGGAGCTTTGATTCTGAGACTTTAATAAAAGTTCTCTACCGCGTACACCATTTCTCTATATCCCCAACTCAGTGTTCTGAAATTTGTTGATAGCTTTGTGGAAATGATTTAATATCACAATTTATATTTAACTATTTACTTAAACACCTAAGAATCATCATATGATACATATTTTTAAACCCGTTTTAACGCATTACGAGTAATTATGTTTAGCTGGTTTGATCATCTCTTAAAAATATAGCAATAGTTTGCATATATGTTAAAACAGAGTATTTAAATTTTGGTCTTTTAAGTAGAATGAGTAAAAAATTTTAATTTTATGTAACATGTAAATAAATTTATAAATAATCCAAAGCATTCTGCATTTCAAATCTTTCAGTTATTAATTCACAACCACTTCCGCATTTTTCGGGAGGCTTGAAGAGCATGAAGCATTTACAAAAGGAATAACCACTAGCTACTTTCATGCTTTATCTAACGCTTCGTTGTGCTCGAAACAATATATACATGTGCTTTTTTTAACTCTTTTCTTTTATTTCTCTTTAAGCGAGCGTTTATTACGCTTTGGTGACGAAACAAATTGACGCCTCTTAAAAACAAAAATGAAAATATAAAATTGTTCAATCTAATGTTCACGGAACAGTGAGACTATAACTTTCTCATGTCAAACAGTTTAAGAAAAAATAAAGTAAGTTTAGTTCCGTTAGAAACCTTCAATGTCCAAGTCAGTTTAAAATGAGGCCTCCATTAGATATTTTTTTTTTTTCAATTTTTTTCTTTATTTCTCTTTGGGATTTTAACTGAAATTGAAGCTTAAAGTATTCTTCCTTTCTTTCTGCTTCTCGACCTCTTTAAAATAGGACACTTAGATGAAATGTTTCCAAAATTTCCAAATCCATTTCCGAGAATAATTCTTACTTTTGATTTCTGCCAATGGAAATGAAACGGTCTGAAATATTTTTCTCATGTGTGGCTCATACGTGCGTTAGGTAGTGATTGTAAGCTGTCAGTAATAGTGTTGACACCGCATCTATATGATTATTTTGGTTTTTAGAACAGAACATGGAAGGCTGTCTTCAAAATGAGGAAGCACCCTTTTTCTGGGATAAAATGACGACTACTGGAAATTTGTTACTGGAAAAATCTCCTGAAGAACTATGAACATCTCAAAACTTCCTCTGTCACTAGATTCAGTCCAAGTGGGATCGTTTTTTAAGTGTTTAGCCCAGAAGGGCTATTAATTTCATTTTGGCGTTTTGTCTTCGTTCACTTTTCAAATTGTCGCCACCAAATATTACAGCCCTGCATTATATTTAAAGGAATTAAATAATGAAGAATCTGCATGAATTTATGCATGTTTCTCGCACTGTGAAAAACCAACGGTACCTAGAGACATCAAATTTTGAATAACGTAGTCCTCCACTCAAATATGGGCATCTGGAAGCACAAATTTGGAATTTTTAATTTGTTTCATTTTATGTTTTGTAAAATTTTAACGAATTTTTGATTAGCAAACTCAGCGATTTCAAAGCGAAGAATGGCCAAACTGAACGAAAAAAAATTTTCTCCAGCGCGCGAGACTGTGAATCCAAAATTCTAACGATATGCTTTTTTTAATTATTTTGTGATACTGCTTTTGAATTGAATTTTATGGTTTAAGTGCGAAGAACATGATATTTAATAAATAACGGTAACGCAGAAAATTTTTAAAAATGCCCCTTTGGGCGTTCTATAAAATTTGAAAGCTTTCAGATTAAAAAAATAAAAGGAAATTCAGTATCAGGTCAAGAAGAACGACTTTCATAAGATCCTCTGAGCTATCTGTGCTAACATCTAGAAATATAGAAGGAAATTGACTGTTTTCCAGTTGTTTGTGTACCGGTAATAGGTTTTTCAAATTTCAGCAGTGTAGACCAGAAATTTTTGTGTATATCGGATATTTTCAGAATATTAATTATTTTTAAGCAGCGTAATGTGACTGAAAATATGTATTACAGATAAAACTAATTTTGGAAAATTATAAAAAGCATTTTTCCACGATATTTTAAAAACAGTTTTCGCTTCGTATTCAAATATTTCAAATATTTCCAGATTCAAATATTTCCTTTTACAGAGCGAAAGAAATTGACCATATTAATAATATTATTGATAGAACTGTGCAAAATGTAGCTTTTTAAACCCTTAGAAGACCGAAGCCTTCGCTAACTTGTATGATTAAAATACTGAAACGTCCATTACCCGTACCATCTGTTTTCTCGCCCTCCCGCCCATTAACGCACTTCCCCGTCTATTAACATTTGAAGACTTCAAATGGCATCCTTTCTACAGTACAGTGCATTTGGGTAAACTGTACCTGCTACTACATACCTTACGGGGAAGGGAAGAAAACAACATCGCAATTTTGGCCGTTTCGGGCGGTTGTGGTCGTTTGAATGAAAAGTTGTTTCGGGCGTTTTGGCATTCAAATGGTTAATGATAGAGCAGGTAAAAATTTCATCTTTGGAATTAAAATATTGATGTATCATTTGCTTCGATTCTTTTAGATTAAATATCGGAAAAAACTGCAGGTCTAAACATTTAGTTCACTTATTTTCGAGATAAACATTTTGATGAAATCTCAGTTATTAGCTTCCACATTTATGGGAGGAGAGGAAGAAAGCGGATAAATTCCGTTTCACTTTAAATACTCCTCAGAACATACCAATAAAATTTCTATCTGTTTGCAAATTACGATGTAAATTAAAACTATTAATTTTCTTCATGTATATGTATTTCTTTCCATAATAGCAATTGCTGTAAAATTGTTAAACTGTATCCAAGAGTACCAATTTTTTTGAAAAATAAACTTTCTAGCTACTTTAGTGTACGAACGATATTTTCATCTTCAGAAATTTATTCGCGCGTGTCGAATGTTACAGCCTTTCTAATTTCGAGACATTACTAATTTTCTTTTCAGTGACAGCATATTACATGCTTCTTTCACAATCAAGTAAAAAAAAAAAAAAGCATTGCTAACATGACAGAAACAATCACACGCCTTTTTATCTTTCTAACAATCTCACGTGCCGTTAAATATAGCTCTGACCTCACGATTTTCGCTTGACCACACATGTCGTGCTAGGGTACTTGGCATCATTAACGCCTGTCCATGGAAATCATCAAAACCATTACTGATGGTGTTGTAAGTTTGCTGTCTTCATTTTCTAAATAAAGAACAGTTAAATGACGTTTCGAAGTGCAAAGGAATTTAATTTCCAGTATTTTAGACATTGATGATTTTTATACAATATTTTATATTGTTATGAATAGCACATGCTGTACAGACAAGTGCATAATAAAGCGCTAATTCCAGAAATTTTAAATGTAAAACTGAATATCGTGATATAAATGACAAGCTATTATTTATTTTAGAATGTCTAAGCTTAACAAGATATTAATCTACCGATGTGATCAGTTTATTATGTTTGTTGCTTACATAGAGTTAATTACTTAGAGCTTACATAAAGTAAATTTCAAATCATTCTTAGAAAGGGAAAGACATTAACGTTTTACTGGGAGAGTCTTAAAGGAAGATGATCCAGAAAAGTAACTGTTTGGTTAAATGTTAGTTCCCAAAATTCAATTACAAACTTTCTCAAAAGTCGACCGGTTTATGAAGAGAATTTAGAGCATTCAAGCGTGATGCTATACTTCGGTTTTTAATCTTGATTATTTTCCATACAGCAGAATTTGCGAGATATGATATACAAGGTGTTCATAAAATATCTGGCAAAAATATAAAAGCAGATAGAAAGGACCGAAATCAGCGGATTTTGTAATGGAATGTGTCTACCAAAATGGTACAGGGAGGTTTGATTGAAATGAGATGGTACAAAGTACTGTTGAGAGGATGATAAAAACATCTCTGCACCACCTCGACGCGCCATTTGGGCTCTTATATTCCATTACAAAATTTGCTTATTTCGATCAGTCTGCCTTTACATTTGTTTATTATCCACTATTTTCACAGCACACTGTATATATTTCGACAAGCAGATGAAGTGTGCTTCTGATTGGTGTAGAGAAATGCTTGTTGAAAAGAAGTAACAAACTGCTCAGTCCGCTGTTGATATCTTCTCTAAGAAAAATGTGTCAGTTTGTACAGACATTAGGGATTTTTCAAAGCATGAAATATGAAAAATCAGCTGTGCCTTTACCGGGAATTGAACTATGGGTCTTCCAATGCTAGCTTAACATTTAGCACTTATACCACTAGTGCATACATGTCAGAATACTATCATTTCTTAAACCCTCAACTAATATCCATGTTTCAGGGAATTCTTTAACATGTATTTCAAGTCTCATTAGAAAACAATAAATAGGTGATCTTATTTACTCTACTATCATGGCCATACAATGCTTCAAAAATTCTTTATTGTTCTTCCAAATGTAAATTAAATATAAGATTATTTTTCATTCTCAGACTACTATTCAACAAACTGCATAAGATATTTGAAATCTTTTCGGGTAGAAAAGGCTTTGTTTTAAAATATTTTGCCTAAATTAGATTAACTTGAATCTCCTGATCGTATCTGAGATTGACTATAATAAGCTGTAAAATTTATGCTCATTAAACCAATCACTTGAGCAGAAATTCCCAGATATTTTATTATCACAACTCACTCCGGAGGGAAGAGAGAGAAAAGTGCCTTAGAATAAAATAATGTACTAAATAAATAATATTAAACAAAAGTACAATTTATTAAGAAGCTATTAATAATTATAAATCAACATTATTGTTATACCTAAATATCTACATATATATATATATATATGTAGATATTTAGATAATATTCTACATTCTTCAAATATTCTACATTATATACATACTATATATATATATAATGTAGAATATTTGAAGATAAATTATATTTGAAGATAAATATTTCAAGATAAATTCAAATATTCTACATTATATATATATAGTATATATATATTCGTATATATAGGTAGGTTTGCAAGTTTCCTTTTTTTATTTTCTTGAACGATTTTCAATTTTTATTGGCCTTTAGTTGCAAATTTAATTATTCAGGGCAGTTAAATGTAGATTTATTACTTTTAAAAGAATTTTTCAGCTTTTTTTTTTTTTTTAACATCTTAAAGAAACGGCATTTGTTTTCGCCGTTTTTCTTCGAGAATTTTTGGAAGTTTTTTGAATAATTTTTATAAAATTCTTTGTTTATTCTAAGCAAACTTCTGAATATGATTTCGTTAAGTGTGGGAGGTTTTACTTTAGGTTTTTTTAAAAAATTGTTTGTAAATCTCAGTGGTTTCTTTTGGATCTTTATGAGCTTTTGATATTAATTAGAGCAGTCTCAACAACTTTTAGTTTCAAAGTTTCTCTGTTTTTTTTTCGATTCAGACTAAAACTAATTTAACACGCATTGGAGCCGCCCCTTTTTCAGATTTTAAATACTGACCACTTTATTTTGTTGCTGGTTTTATTCAGGGATTCCCCTAACTGTATATGATCGTAATTAGTTCGCTTGGCCTTTTAGGCATTTTACGCTTTTTTGTTTTTCAAGTTACTAATAAAAATTTTTAAGCGATTTTTATTTGAACTATTTTTTTTTTTTAATTTTGAATCTAAATCGGTATTTTTTGTGTATCTTCTTAAATATTGTAATTTTGCTCTCTAAATGGTTACGAATGCAAGTCGGGAAAAGATCTGAGCATTTGAGAGCCACTGAAAGTTAATTTAAACTGAAAATTTATTTCGAAATTTACGGTCCAGAATCTCAGATGTCTCAGAGGAACGAAACTTGTATTCGGAATTCATTGATCAACATGGTTTGGGATTTCAAAACACTTTTACTTTGATAAGTTATGTTTAAAGCGTTGAACTGAGGAGATCAATATTTCTTTTTATTTTCTTATTTTATTATGCAAGGCTTTCAATGTTGTAATTTTTACTTGTACTACCTTTGAGTACGACTTTCTTCGAGATACAAAAATGGTTAGGACCTTCATAGGGAAGAAATTGTAAACTTGCATTTAAACTCCAACTTTTACCTTTTCTTTAAAAAAAAAATCCTTATATATATAGTGTGATATAGGTGTTATTTAAAGATATCTTTATCGGGCGTACACTACAAGGTACCCTTAATTTAATCTCCGGATAATAAAATGAAACTGAAACCTAATTTTACGAAATAAGCAGAAATAATTTATATAATCTTTAGTTCACGTAATTTATCGTTTTTTATTTTGGGGAATGGCAACAAAGAACTTGTTTGCTTACAGAGAAAATGGCGTCATACAGTGCGCATTCTTTGAATATGGGAAACAAAATCTCCGAAAACAGTTCAGAAGGGATTTCGACATGAATTTAATAAACTTCCATCAAAGGAACAATCAATTAAAAGATGGTTAAAACTGTTTCGAGAAACCGAACATGTTTTGCCTAAAGGAGATGCAAGTAGACTAAGAGTCAATGACGAAAATGTTTCCGCCATTCGAAATATGTTTGTGCGTAATCCCACTAAATCAATTTGCCGTATCAGCATGCAAGCAGTAATTCTCAAGTTGACTGTTCATAAAATTGTTCTTAAATGGTTGAAATTGACTGCGTATAAATCGCAGAGTCAAGTCAAACCTAATAGTCCGGTCCTTCGTAAGGAGTTTTCTGTAGACATTCTGGATCGTATCAGTAATGACTATCAAATTCTTCAGAAAATCGTAGTCAGTGAGAAAGCAGCATTTCATGTTTCAGAAGAGGTTAATCGAGGAAAGGGATACGAGTTTGCACAATACAGAATTTCTGAATCAGAAAACCTGCATTGTATAAGATAAATTGAGCGAGGTAACCTTAAAATTAATATTTGGTGTGTTTTAACGCATAACAAAGTGACTCGTCCTTTTTTTTTTTTTTTTTGAGTCATCAATTAATTCGGATGTTTGCTTTGACATGCTGAGACTGTTTGCCGTGCCGCAACTGGAAGAAATGCAACCAAACATTTTTTCCAACAGGATGGGACCCTTGCCACTGACCACACATGTGCGCGATTTCCTTGACGAAAGATTTCCAGATTGCTGGATTGGTAGAGGTAGACCAATTTCATGGCCACCCCGTTTTTCGGACGTCACACCACTTGACTTCTTTTTCTAGGCATACCTGAAGAACTGAGTTTATGCTGCTAAGATATGCAGCATCGAAGAATTAAAAATTGAATCACCACACAAATAACTGCCGTGACTCCGAAAATGCTAATAATGTCGAGAGGGAAATCAAAATGTTCTTGATGTTCAGTAAAAGTAGGCGGTCAGTGTAACTCTGATTCAAAATCCGGTTGCGACCACGTGCAGTGCTGATAGCGACCACGTGTTTCTGCGACTCCTTTGCCGATGATTTATTTTCTTCTTTTTTCCCCTTTCTAGTAATTTCGTTCTCCTGATGAGGAGGGACCTTTAGCTGCCCTCGAAATCGATTGAGTGTTTTAGTATATGTACGCTAAATACAAGGTTGTTATTGCGATTTTGATTGGTTCTTGATGTTCTTCGAGCAACTAATGATGCTCATGTTGAAATATATTAACATAAAATTCTTTGAAGTACTGAATAAAATTCAATCAGTCTTATTCTGTGTAATTTAAAACATCTTTATCCGGTGAATAAATTACGGACACTCTATATATAAAAGAGATTTTTGCTTAACTCACTATTTGTGTTTTAAAGTATGGAAATAGTTTCTGGGTCTTGATATTTCTAATTCTACATGTTATTAGCCTAAAGGGGCGTTAGACCCAAAGGGTTATTAGCCTCAAAACTTTAACTTTCTGCGTTGATTCACTTTTCAAACTGTTGCCACCAAATATTATCGACATGTAGTATATTTAAAGAAACTAAATAATGAAGAATCTGCATGAATGAATGAATGTTTCTCTCATTGTGAAAAACCAACGATACCTAGAACCATCAATAAATATAACATAGTCTAGAATAACATAGTCTTTGAACCGAACATGGGCACTTGGAAGACCGAATTTCAAATTATTTCAAATGTTGTAAAACTTTAACGAATTTTTCATTCACAAATCAAGCGAGCAATGGCAACACTGTACGGGGAGGAAAAAAAAAATTATCTGCTGCGAGCGAGACTTTGTATCGGAAGTTCTAAAGTTATGCAGTTTTGCTGTTTTTAATTATTTTGTCATATTGCTGTTGAATTGAATTTTATGTGGTTTAAGTGCGAAGAACATATTTAATAAATAAAGGTAACACACAAAACGTTAAAAAAACGACTTTTCGAGCGAAATATAAAATCTGAAGGCCTTCAGATTTTCTTTTATCATTAATTTTGTTTTTAATCTATTGTTAAATTAATAATATCACATTTTTAGAAAATTTATATGCCGCTGATGAAAATTTCTTCAAATCTACAAAATTTTAATTAATGCAAGCACAGAGTTAACAAGAATCAGCGTCACCCTTTGCTGAATGTAAAAAAATAAAAAAAAAAAGGATAATTCATCTTTTGCATATCATTACTTCAAAATTATCTTTTAGAAGATGACGAATAATTATAGACGAGTTATTTTTGGTTTCAATAAGTAAGATGCACCGGAAATGCTTTCAGGTTCATTCCGGTTAATTCTTAGTTCCGTTTATCTTCAAATAAAAATAAATAAATAAAACGTATCTGCTTGCGTGTTAATTTGTAATGTCTTCCCATTGTTCAACTCAAATTTTTAATGCATTTAAATGTTGCCACTTTCAGATAACTCCATTTTTATGCAAATGAAATTCATAAACTGACAACTGAAGTCTGCTATCATAAGATGAATTTTAATGTAAGAAGCAATTGTTTCCGTTCCGCTGTAGTGGCACATTATATTACTTCCACTGGAGATTATGAACCAAAATCGCTAGCCGTCAGGTCGCCTTGTCCCCATTTTCAAGACCGGCACCACGCCACAACAATTATAAACATTATAATCTAAGAAGACATCTACAGAACTTAGCCATTTTGATTCTTTTTACGTAGACTTTCGTCTGCAGCTTTCGCTTCAATATAAACAATGGCAACCATTTCCCAAATTACTTTCTTATTCCTTTTAACGACCAGTTTAAGCTCATGTAAAGAAGTCTTCCAGTCGTAGTATGGCTTTAAAAAAGTCTATAATTTTAACCCATCCAAATTATTAATAAACAAAGCAAGCGTTTACGTATTTTGTAAAAAGGAATTGCACGGTAATAATTTGACCATCCTGTTTAAAGCCATTGCTTCTTTATATTCTAACAATGACTGTTATTTGAGCAATAATTTTATTTTCATTCCTTAACGATGCCATTCATTTATTTTGCTCAATCATAATGTTCAAAATATTACAATTTAAAATGAAATACACATAGTTTAGATAAGGCTAAATGTAAACAAAGTGGGGAAAAAGATAATAAAAAAGATAATAATATTCTAGCCAATCGATAATTAATATCTTATCTTCTTTTCTTTATTTTTACTTTTTAAAATTTGCTATGATTTTTCAAATCCCTTTTCTTAAATTCTTTAATGCTCTTCCTAATTTGTTTCTCACTTCGTTATGTCATTTGAGATGTGAATGTGTAATTTAAAATTAATATAATTTAAATTAAATTGAAAAGTGATATCTTTTTTGAATAATGTAATTCAAATACGAATTTTTATGATTCCTTAAAAATGCAATTTTAATGGCACAAAACTATTATTATTATTCTCAGCTTGTTTTCAATACTTAATATTTCATTTTATTTCTTCCTTGCAGCTTATTGTAGTATTTGGAAGTAAACCCAAAGTTAAATAGTTGTTTTAAGATGTCTTTATGGGCCAACAGGCAAAATAATTTCTCACGTGTAAGATATTAATTTTCCAGGGATATATTACAGCGTTTTTTGTTTGCATCCTGTAGTTTCTCACTCCGAAATAAAAATAAGGCAAAATTTATTGTTATTCTTTAATTATGATTCACAATTATAATCAAAGAAGCGTGAACTCAGAAAGGCTATTTAGTTTGGAAATGGGATTTTACGTCATATCACTGTAAAAATCCGAATCACTTTTCAAATTTTTGTCACCAAATAGTATCGCCCTGTATTATTTTAACAGAAATTAAGGGAGAATGTGCATGGATGTACGCATGTTTCTCGTACTGTGAAAAACGAAAATACCTAGAGTCACCAAGTTTTGAATAACTTAATTTTCGACCCGAACATGGGCACCTGGAAGCCCGAATTTTAAATTTCGAATTTGTTTTGTTATCTATTTCACATTTTTGAAAACTTTAACGAATTTTTGATTAACAAACTTAACGATTTCAAAGCAAACAATGGCAATTTTGCACTAGTCTGAGATACAGCAAAGGTCAGGTCTAAGAAATCGGAGTTTTTTCAACTCTTCTTTAGTTTGTATACAACTAAAACTTTATATAAATATGCTGTTCATAAGTTTATTTATTTCTCATCCTACAATAAGTAAAAAAATTTTCTTTGTATGCTTCCTTATTAAAAATGTAAATTAAAAAAATCCTTCCTTATTAAAAATGTAAATTAAAAAAATAAAACGTAAAATTTTTATTAACGTAAAATTAAATGTAAATTAAAAAATTAAACGTAAAATTAAATGCATATAAAATTTGATATACATGAAAATCGATTAAAAATGTAATTTTTTAATCGATTTTCACATATTGCAATGATTCATATAAGTTTACGTCAGCCTTAAGTTTTAGTCTAAAATCTGATTACATTTTATCCTCCAGAGAGCAGAGTAACTTGATGTAAATTGAGTACTAAAAGTCAAGAGGACAAAACCGGCTATTTTATTTTCGTTTAAAAATTATATATTTATTGTATAAGTAGTTTTTTTAATTGTTTAATGCGTGTAAATGATAAATTTCTGAATTATGTATAGACATACTGCATTACAGAAATGAAAAATTCACGTGCCAACTATAAAATTTAGAGTGTTTAATAATTAATATGTTGTTGAAAGTCTATTCAATCCTTCTTTCAGAGTTCTTAATTAAGCCTCTTTTAAAGAAAGCAATAAAAGATGGTTCGGCCTTCAAGGTAGCTTCAAATTTTTCAAGCGGAATGCAAGATGTAGGTTTTAAGTGCAATCCAAGTATAAAGCTTCGCAGTGCAATGCGATACAAAATAACTGGGAGATTAAATTTATACCACTTCTACTGTGTGAACAAGCTTTCACCTGCACTGGTCCGAGCAAGCCTTTTGCGTTTCAACCAGTGCTTAAGTGTGACAAGGTCACCTCGCCCACATAGCTTCTGAAGCAAAACAACGATTCTCATGTTTATGTTCTCTTTCAGGCATGCGGCTGTCGTGGACTGTTATCTGGGGCAGCCTGATCTGCTGGACAATTCTGCTAGTGGCGCCCTGTAGTGGTGCATGTGACTGGCCTCCGCTGTTCGATGACCTCCAGTTACGGTGCGTGTGTGGGACTGGTGGAAATTTGCGTTTGACAGTGCAGTGTGGATCTGTGCAACTTCCACGCCTTGTAGAGGCTCTGCAGTCCAAGCCTCCATTGGATCTTTTGGCTGTTATCAATGGAACTATCACATCATTAGAAGACGGATCTTTCACTGGGTTGGACGTTAGGACTATCCAGTTATCGAGTGTGGGACTGAGTGAGATCTCCCCTCTCGCTTTTCAAGGTCTCGAAAGGACGTTAAGCAGTTTAAATTTAGAACAAAATGAGCTGAGGGAGATTCCATCTCAATCAATCAAGCGATTGACAAATCTTAAGGAGCTTGATTTATCACGCAATCGAATAACGGAGATACCGGATGCTGCTTTTAATGGCTTGACTCTGACTACGCTGAAATTAGCGGATAATCCTTTAACAATAAGGTAAGAAACTTAATACCACTTTTTACTCAAATGATTGATTTTATATTGTGCTGTAACAATTCATGAAATAAGCTATATGTTTTAGAGTATTACTGGCTTATTGTTATTTGATAAGAAATGTTAGGATGAATGCATCGTCTCAGTCCTTAACCTTTCAGAAAATTTATGCAGAATGTTAATTACAGTTATTGAAAAAATGCTGATCTGATCTGTAATATTTATTAACCCTTTGTAGTAATACGAAAATTAATTTGCTTTTCATAATTATCGTTAAATCTGGGGAATATGTACTAAGTCAAGGATCGTTATATATTTTAGGGAAATAATTTTTTATTTTTAACAAGACGCTATAATTTAATACTGTATAAAACAATTTTTGTGCAGTAAATTATTAGTATTATTTGTGTATATTGTTCTTCTCTCTGATAATTATTTGCATCTACGCCAAGTAAAATTAGACCTAGTGTTGATTTTTTTGCGTGTTATTAACTTTTCCATTCATTTAAATAACATAAAGTAGTATATAAAGCGGTACACAATTTAAGACGCTTTTGTAATCAGCCAAAATATTAATTGAAAACTTCGAAATCATTAATTTTTGCACTTATTTTTTCGAGTAGCAAATCATTAATTTTTGCACTTATTTTTTCGAGTAGCAACAGTCTCAAACGTTGGGGATAAAAATGCTTTATTTCGAAAAGTTTTGCTACTGCTTCACATTCAACGTAGAGTTTGTTTCATAAATTTGTAAGTTTTACAAAATCTCTCTCTTTCTCTCTCTCTCTCTCTCTCTCTCTATATATATATATATATATAAGGAAGAATGTCTGTTTGTGTGTTTGTTTGTTTGTTCGCGTTACTGATTTCTGATTAATTATGATAAATTTTTTGCCACATTTAATCGACTAAAATTGAATATAGGTGAAATATTGGATGGAACTTGAACTTTTACGACCATTTGATTAGAAAGACGAAAATCATTCAAAACTGCGTGCCATTGTTGCTGATATAATGAGAGAAAATTTGCTTATTTTTCTATCGAAATTTTTTATGTGGGTTCCATATCGCATCAAAGTGAAAAATATCTGACTATGAATTGTATTTTTTTTTCTTCTTTTGCATCGTTATTAGAGAAGAATTACAGTGGTATCGTTCTCTCTGTTGTTAGATGCATTACTCTCAATCTAACTTAACTGGCATATGGTACTTCCGCTAGTATCGATATAAATAAAAATATAAGACTTGCACTGACCATCTAATGCTTAGCATATATGTAGCAGGTTCATTAAAAATTCATTTAAAAGCAAATGTCAACTTTTTTATTCCAGTTTCTAAATAATTTTACTTACAATAAAAGCCTAATCAATTTTTCTAATATGGTTAATTTTTTTTTTTTTTTTATAAATTACAATTTGCTAAAACTGTTAGTTAAGGAATTTTACATTTACTTATTTTATAACAAAAGATAAATCTGGTACCTCAATTTGGCAGCAGAGATAAATTTTCATAAAAATTTTATTTCATTTTAAAAGAAATTTAATTTACTTCATTTTAGTTCAGTTTATTCGGAAGAGGGTACAAATAAAGAATAAGTTGACAGCATTATAAATAAAAATATACTAAAAATAAGAAGAAATTTTCAATTTTTAACATCTACTCAGATACGATACAGTATTTTTTTTTTTAATCAATGCAACAAACATTTAGTCTTCAGCTGTTATGTTAGACAATTTATTGCATCAAGATACTCGAAGATCATCTACCTTATTATGCAGAAATTTCGATCGACACACAAGGACACTTTAATAACAGTGTCGTGCCGAACAGCTAAAGGAAACTGACTGTATGGTCGCTTTTTTTGAAGTTTAAAGGGAAAAAAAAAGGAAGCGGTAAGATCGATGAATGTTGGTGACTTGACTCGGGTTCAAATCCCGGTGAACGGGTAGGTTGCATTGTGGTTTCCGTGGTTTAACCCATATGTTACGTGACTACAAGCCATTTTCCTTTAAAAACTCCTTTAAGAAGCCATCTCTAAGCACATAGCTCTCGATTTGCTTTGTCTTAGTCAATTAGCATAACCAGTCAGCATAAAGCGAAACTGAAAAGAGCTGCTACGATTTTGTGGTCTACTCCCCCGTCAAATTTATCAGCCTGGAAATTTGTTATTTTATGCCTCAATACTCAGAACTCACGCTGAGCTAAACAACCACTACTCCAAATTAATACTCTCTTCGGTATTATTTAGTTTTCCCCCGCCTGCCGAGAAATCTCTAGTACTCTTCGAAATTACTGGAAGGCATATGCGGCCCGGATACGGTTACAGTTACATATATAGATTAATTACACTTATTCAGTTACAATACTCATTCATTGAATCAGGGACTGGACCATAATATCGCCGAATAGTCGCCAAGTTGGCGATATGGGGCTATTTCTCGCCAAGTTTAGTGACAAAAATTAGTCGCCACAATCATCGCCAATTTAGTGATATCTCACCAAGTTAGCGAGGTAGCCATTTATTTAATGTTAAGTAGCATTCTTATTTTTACGGCAAAGCATGCCTTCTTCTGATTTTCATGTTAGATTATACAACTATATAATATATATATATAACAATTTCACATATAATTTCACTAAAACTATTTATATATGTACAAAATTCATAACAATATTAAATGCTTACAGATATTATCTTTCTGAAAGACTGGAGAATTTTGTTTTCGCAGAGTAGGATGGCAACAGCTCATTGTTGCGTGGCTAAATATTTGCCAGATGTTTCATAAAATTGTAATTTTATCACACATTATATTTATTTACTTATACTAGAGTATTTTTCAGCTTATATTAATTTGTGTTTATACTAGATCATTTTTCAGAATGAGACATGAAAGTTTTAAAAGCTAGATTAATATTTTAAACAAGAGCTGTTCCACAAAATATGCCAATGCCAGATGAAATATACAACTAAAAATTATATTTTGATTATTATTTCAAATTTCGAGAAAAAATCCTAACCAGCCTTTAAAAATTTTTAAATTTTAAATTTAAATTTTCCTTAATTTTATTACCTTTAAAAATTGCTTTTTCACGCTTCTTAAGACAACATTTTCATTTTAAGAAGAAACAATGAGATTGCTATTAGAAGGTATGGGAACTGGCAATGATATTGTCATTTTCTTTTTTCAGCGTGATTGATCTTCAGAAATGTCCTTGAAACTTGAAATGGGAAAGAAATAAATCCACATGAATTAACAAAAGCCGATTTATATTGAACACTATTCATATTCGTAAGCAGAACATCTGATTAAGAAACTAAGCATATAGTAGATAAGATGTATGCAACTTTCGATAATGTTTCATTCACATCGAAGCATGATAATCTAAATGACTTCAATACGCTTGATGCATTGTTTGAGTTTATTTTCTTAGCATGCGGATGTAGTCACGGTGCATTTAACTAAGCTATCGGAGATGCTTCCATCGATATACAGCAAGATTTGAGTTCCTAAACATAACTTGATAAGGGATCATGGTAATCCGAAAGGAAGATATGAAGATAATAATTCGAAAGTTAACTCATGCTAATAACAATGAACATAAAAGCTTACTATATTAATTGTAATATCGCAGTATGTTAATTCGAGCATTTGAGCAAAACGAAAGCAATGGATAACTTGCAAAAGGATTGGATGGTGGTCATGATGATGCTTGATACTCCTTTCGAGTAGTTCCTCTTCCTGGATCATTGTAATTCTGATCAATCGATAATAAGGATCAGGAAATCGAAAGTATTAGACATCATATGAGATAATTCTACAGGGAACAGTAGAATACAGTAATTACCTATGGGTTTGGCTGATATTAATAATAGAAAACTCAGGGACAAGGATAACTGGCTTCTTCTGGATTATTCTGAAGTACGCATTTCTAGAAAATCTTCATTTAATAATGAAAGGGATGAAAATATGCAAGAGGTTTGAAAAGGTTGTTTTACCAAGTATTATTTGAGAGACATATGGTTCCAGTTTCAGAAGTTAATCAAATGAAATAGAATCTCAGGTTAGGATAGTTTTGGTCATTAGGCCCTTTTCAGCAAAAATAAACAAAACTTGAAATTTTACACTGACTTTCTAGAAGATAGTTTCGACTCATTAGGTCTTTTCTTATCTTATTGAAAAAAATCTTTCTTAAAAAAAATCGCAGTTCATAAACTTAACATTGCAATATAATAAATAATACCTCGTGCTTCCCACTAAAAATTTCAGAAAATTAAATATCTGTATATATGTGCGTGCGATTGTGTGGTTGTGTATGTAGAACGTCTTCATAACAGTTCTTTAGCATAATAATGCCGCACCTTTATGCAAGATGGTCGCTGTTCGAAAAGGCAGAAACATTCCTAATTGTGCCGCTGTAAAGAATGTTGTACGAATTGAAGATCAGTGTATTGTTTGAAACTGATCGTGGGTACTCTTAGCCAACCCCAGCGTTTTTCATGGAGCGCATATCCTTACGCAAGTCCGATTTTCGTTTCAGTTATTCATTAATTAATTAAGCAAGGGATGAAATAAATCCTTCATGAAAACGAGGACTATGTATAAGGGTGCCCGCACCCTCAGGTAAAATGCTGAATTGTAATACTTTAGCGAAGAAAAATGGACAGCATCAGTTTGAAAAACACTGGAAAACGTAAGTTTTTATCGATCAGAAGAATTTTTCAAGTTGTGCGTTTCGAAAGAGCATGGATATTACGAATTTATTTTGTAAATGATACCCACGGTATACAATACCAGTTGGTACAAGTTGTTGCCAAGAAGAGCAGCTAAAAGAAATTTTTAAATATTTAACTATTTATGATGGACAGTATTTAATTACTAAAAAATGTAAAAACACCCCTTCGAGTTGTCTTCACTAATTACTAAATGTGCTAAGTTACTAAATGTGTAAAACTACAAAATACGACTCAGTCCTTTCGTTGATGAAAACAAATGGGGAACAGGTCGTGTAAAATGTGAATTATATTGTGTAAAAAAGTTTAATTTTAGCATTTCTTACAAATACATAGTCTGCATAAAAGCATCTTTCGGATTCTGAATTCGAAAACTTGATTATTTAGTTCTCACAAGCAATTTTCGTATGCCGTCATCAACAATTTTAATCAATGATGCACGTTTAATTCAGTAATAGTTTTATCATAATTAGAAAAAGTACTTGTCAGAAAATATATGGAAAAACAAAATGCATTAGTGAGCTTTGATTCACCCATGGAATATATAATCAAAGAATGGACAGTTTCCTGAGGCAGTGATTCCCAATGTTTTTGTATTGATAGCGCTCTAAATACAGATGTTGTTCACGCATTTTGGAATGATCTCAAGGCCGTTTAGTTTAAAAAGGTAAAGAGTATTTTTTAAATGTTTGATCTGCTACTTTTTTATTATAAGTCTACATAGTGATTTCCATGATAATTGGACTTTGCATAAAATTCCTAGTGGTACTGATTGCAATTCCTTTTCCACTGCATTCCTGATTCCCCTAGTCATAATGGATTTGCGCTTAGAAAGAGCTCTTTTCAAGACAGCAAAGGCACAGTTCATAGCTGAAACGTCAGGGAACTTTGCAAGAATACGTTGGGAAGGTATATATACAATACTGTATCAGTCTTTATTTTTTCAAAGAATTTAGTGGTACTTTTCGAAGTACGACTTTTGGCTTTGGCTTGATGAAATTTCACTCTTTGAAAGTCACTGGGATCAAAAAATGAAATTTCTTCTGTAAATATCGGATGTAAAACGTTTTCCTCATAGTACTTTGAGTTGATTTCAACCTTTTTTTTTCTCTCACTCTTATATTTAATTTTACATTATAAGAGAACCCCGTGGCAACCGTAAACCCCTTACTGAAACTTACTTTGCATTGACGGAACCAAGTTTGTACATTTTTCCCTCTTTGTTTTCGATAATAAATAGCCTTATTTTGTTGAAGTTATTTAAACAAACCCATGCTTCATCAAGGGTCACATGGTATTTCTACTTATCTGTTTCTAATTAGTGTTCATGTAAGGTTCAACAAATTGTTCTACGTTAAGCCACATGCCTCGGCAAAAAGCTGGTGAACATTATTTTTCTTGGTGTTTCTTCGCAAATCAGTACAGCAACGTGTACACGAGCTATTACCAGTAACAATTAATATTTGGTCTTGTATTTCCTTGAGATTTTTGGGGAGCCGAATGAGTATTTCTGGGTAATATTATGCAGTCATTGTAGAATGTTTTCGAACAGTCCTCAGGGAATGAATTTTTTGATTTTCTAAAGTCTTGCCAACATTGTAGAGACATTAGGTTTTTGTTGAAACGGAATTTGTGAAAAATATGCAATGCCCTCGCATGGATTCGAACCTAGACCTCTCGAATACGCGCCCAGTGTGCTACCGTTACACCACGAAGGCATGCAGAAAGGAGGGAGAAAATACCTTATATACTCCCGCTTTTAAAGGGGGACTGGGGATTAGAGGGCCCAGTCGCTAAATCCTGGTGATGAAGAATAATAATCCGCCACCTTTTAATTCGGGTGCTACTGTAGAGACATTAAGTTTTTTAAAGTAGGAGTTGAGAAAAATGAGCCGGGACTCTAACGCGGACCTCTCGAATGCACGCAGAGTGTGCTACCGTTACACCACAAAGGCATGCAGAAAGGAGGGATAAAAGTCCTTCTGGCTTTGAAAATGGAATCCTCGTTCAGTGTAGGTGAAAAGGTGAATTCAGGGCCGGACACCCGGACGGCTTTTTATGACAAATCGGGTATCGTCCAGTACCCGCAACTGTCTAGTTGAGCACACCCTCCCGGTGTCCAATAAGGGCAGCATCGGGAGTTGAATATAACACTATACATACACGGTCTATTGATAGTAACACTATATATACAGGGTCATAAGGGCCACAAAACGTAGAATTACATAGATTTAGGTGCTTGAAATAAGTGCGTAAATATCGTCGTTCAGTGTAGCTGAACCATTGTCGCATAACATCCACTTTTCATCCCCAATAACCACATTAGAAGTAATGTAATGCGTTTTTACAGGCAAGGTCGTGCCTAGATATTTTTTCATTTCAGACAGATAGATATGCATTTATTTTTTTGTTACAGTGGAAGCTAACTACAGTCTTTACTTATTATAATGATCTGTACTGGTGTTGATTCATTTAAATCTGTCGAGCAATAATTCCAAATATTACAGTTGAGCCGTAGAAACCGTACGTTCAATTCCGAAACAATTTAAATATGGATAAAAGAAACGTAAACTAGAGCCATTCATTCATTGACAAAATTTATTACGAAAAATGGAACACGTCAAATTTTATGAAAGAAAACCAAACAACAAACAGTGTAGCAATATCTAAATTTTTTTGACGCCTCTGCTTATTCTTCCGCTGCCATTTCAATGGACTTCTGAGCTCTAATATAAATCTTGTGTCTTCTAATATTTAGAGTTCACTATTTATACTGCAAAGTATTTATTCGCACAAGTCTGATTTGAAAATGGTTTAAAAATTTAAAAATTTGAAATTTCGAGACATAACTTCATAGATCTCCACGACACACCGATCAGTGTATCGTGGCATGTCGTTTGAATTATGCAGACTCTTCTAATATTTGATTTCAGATCTCATTGAGATTTTAAAAACGAAAGAATTCTTATTTTGACAAAATGTAATCTTCGTTCAGTAAGTAGCACACAAAAACTTCGACGTGCAAGTAACGTTTCAGAATGTGTGTCTTTAAAGTAGTTAATCGAAATTGTTACTCAAATAAAATTTAATGCAGTTGCAATGAAAATGTAAACAGTATTATTTATATTAGCAGACCGTTAAGAGGATAAAGGTAAAGAGAAAAGGGTAACCGCTTAAAATTCCTATTGACTAAAAGGAAGTTTCCTGGAACAACAATTCGCTCGTGATCTACTGTTTTATCAAGGTCAGATTACTTCACTGATGTCAAAACAGGCAAGGCACTAAACGCAGTAGCAATTAGAATTTTACCATATAGTATTAAGTGTAGTTTAATTTAAATTATTTCTTCTATTGCACACCACTTTCGCCACAATCATTCAGCAGTAAAAATTTAGTTCCCAAAGTAGTCTGCTATTATTTAGTACTATTTTCAGTCACTATTTTATCTTCAGATTATGCACAGATTAATGCTGCACTTCAGATTGTTCATAGATTAATTCTAAGTATTCACATCTTATACCAAAATAGGCATTTGAGTGACGTGATATATTAATAACTGTAAAAAAGCCTTAATTTGGCGATACAAATTTATTCATTTTGCTCCGTAATTGTCGGTGTCTTGTCTTTCGAAATGCAGTAAGGGTTTAAATTTGTATAAATAATCAAGCCTTTTTAATTGATAAAATACTTAGTTTAGGAAATTATTAGAACTCAACCAGAAACGTAATGCTTGCGTGTTTCAAAGAAATGTTCGAACGTTATTTTAAAACCATAATTGTTTCACAATTTTTGATAGAAATTGAATATTAATTAATTTAGTGACTCTCTAATTTCATATAGATACTGAATATTACTTGAAAATGACCATTATGTTACTATGCTATCAAGGTTTCTAGATCCCTTGACTGAATGCAATCTTAGTATAAAATTTCTTTAGCTGACAGGCTTAAAATATTTATGTCCACAAGAGAAATTATTACAACATATTTTAATCCATTGAAAAAATATTTCATGGAATAGAAGCTTATGAGGATTTTCTTTTCTCCCTCCTCCTTAACGCGTGCGTTTGTGGTGTAATTGGGTGGCACGTCCGGCTGACAATTGAGAAGTCCAGTGTTCGAATTCCGGCGAGAACATTGCAAATTTTTCTGTCTCCTGCTTTAGAAAATCTAATAGCTCTACAAGTTTTTTTTAAAAAAATTGCTTCTTTCTAAAGACTTAAGTTGCAACTGGTATTGATAAAGATCTTTCTGCTCTATATGATTGAAATTCCGATTACCAACCAAATTACCAGAGGTACAATTTTTGTTCAAGAATGATATTTGGAAAATACAATTTTGTCAGTGTATCTATCTCAATACAGTCTTGTCAGTCATGTTGATGTGCTGTAGCTCATTAATGCAACTATGTACGCCTTTCATAACTTAATTTTTTATTATTATTTCTTATTATTAAATGTTACGGTTAATTAAAAAATAAAGTTAAAATAAAAATACTTATTGTGAATTACTTGTAAAAAAATGTAGAATTTTTTAAGAAAATTTTTCTGACTACTATTTAATTTTAATCATGGAATCGAAACTTTATGAACTCCTAAAGCATTTCTGACAAGAAGTGTTATTATCTGACATAATTTTCTGGTGTCTGATTGTCCAGCTGAAACTTTCAAGTGAAGATCCGGCCTCAAAATAAGCTTATTGAGCAGCATGTTTTTTAAATACATCATGCGTGAAAAAATACTCTCACATTGTTTCATTGTTGAAAAAGGCATTACAAATTTGAAGATACGATTAAAGATGTGAAGAAGCTCGTCCTATTCCGAAATTTGTCAAATATGTTTTCCTAATCTGGATTTGAAGGTTTCATACACAAAAGTTCAATGTTATCTTGAAAAAAAAAATTAATCTTCAGTATTTTAACCTTCCTGTGAAAGAAATGTTTAAAACAAAAGTTTTGCCTACAGAACTCTCGAAATCAGTGTTTTCTGAACACGAATTTTTCTTTACCTTGGCGTTCTGTAAGAATTCGTTGTGGATTCCATTACAAATAGTAAAAAATAAGCTAATCATCATACGTGTATGTATAGTATAACTATCATGGATAATTTTTATATAGAGGATTTTTTGAGACGTGGTTCGTTCCAGAATCCCGCAAAGATAAAAAGATTTCGAAATACTCTACAGATAATGCAGTTTTATGATTCTGATAAAAGAATGATTAAGTTCGTTTCCTTTTTAGAATGTTTTAAGAAAGTAAAGCATAATATTCATGCATTAGCATTTTTCTTTTTATCAGACTGGGAGATTTGTTTTAAAACTTTCATTTTTTCTTGAGCCATGAAAGATGTATGTGTTTATCTTGCAGATCTCGATTGAACTTATTCAGCCATTAGAATATTTCATCTTGAAAACTGGCTTTTTACAGACATTCTCATCAGTAAATCTATTTCTGAACTCCCACTTGTTGTCAAATAAAAACTTATTATCTCATTTCTTACAAATGAACGAGACAGTTTCTGTAGAAGAGGTTTTTTATTGTGGATGATACTGTTATGATTGTCGGTAATTTCCTTGCATTAGACTGCAGATAATCTGCATTAAGATTGCCTGTTTCTGGTTTTATTAAGTTAATACTCTTTCACTAAGTACTATTTTCACAGCATTTATACATTTCCTTAGTCTATTGCAAACTTGTAGGATTCCCCACTGTTTAATTCTAAGTTACTGTCGGAAGTGAAGAATCTTAAGAACTGATAAGCGAATAATCGCTTGAGTTCGTGCGACAGGAAAGAACAAGATAGAAGGGTAAAATAACCCTTTATTATTCTAATTAAAGTTTAACAAAACTCCGTCTTGGAGTTGTAAAATAAAGCCGACACTTGGGCTTCAGAATTAAACTAAACTAAACTTAACTAAAGAGATATAGCCGAAGCTATCAAAATTCTAACAGTTGGCCCCTTATCGTTAATTGACTGCGAAGCTATCAAGGGCCCCTAAAATACGGCCGAGAGTAATAATAGCTTACGAGAGAATAACCTAAAAAGGCGGACGCGTGTAGCCAGAATATCTGTTATCTCTCTCACTAGAAGTGTAGAACTTCGCAGTTATATACCGCTCTTCCTCGTTATTATTTAGACGTGATTCTAAAACTAAATTCTGGCTAGAAGTGGTAAGTTGAAGTAAGAATCGATTGGAAAGGAAGTTTAACTCAAAATTTAATTGTTAATAAAATTTACATAATCCTTACAAACTTCAGTGCTCCACCTTGTTTAACTGCAAAGTCATCAGGACTGGCACGTTTTGTTGTTCGACTGGGAAAATCTTCATTGCGAGGATTGGGAGAAAAACTTGCGTTACACAGGAAACAGCTTCAGTGGAAAAGTACCTAACAATTGCTAGCAATTGCATGATTTTATTTTATATTCTCATCTAGTTAACGCAGGATTAACGCTTTTGAACAGTTAACGCAAGGCACCAGAACTGAGCTGGTCTAATCTGGGTGTACTGCTTATAAAGAACACAGTCCTCGCAATCCTGTAAGAGCTATAAGTAACCACGCATTATTAATATGAACGGTTCACATGCGCATATAATACTACAGTTTTGCTTACGATTAACCTGTGCCATGATTTTGAAACTCTTGTGCTCTTACTTTGGAACGTTACTTTGCATAAATTTGAAAATTACATCGTAGCATAATTTTTAACCCTCTCACTGCGTACTATTTTTTATCAAAATAGGTTCAAAAATTGCGTATTTGTTTTATTACATATTTCAAATCTACATATATTTTAGAGTTAAAATATACAAAAACTTTTTCTGAAAAAGTTTTTGTTCAATATAGAATTAGATCATAGAAAAAGGTTGTCAGAATACTGAAATTGAAGAATAATGATATAAAAGGAAAATTTTGAATATTGGTTAAATTTTGATTTATTTTATAAAATACAAAGGTAAAACATATATATACTAATGAAAATATTTGCATAATGTAATGTTTTGCATATCAATTTTTTACCACTGTCGAACGTTTTCTATAGAAACTGAATTTTCAGATTCATCACTATCTGCAGAGGAATCCGAGCAATTCTCATCAGTTTTGCTATAACTATCTTCAATATACTTGAAATCAGAGTCAGAACTACTATCAGTGTCGGAAATATTGTCAAGAATATAGGTTATATCCCTCGAGAAACGCTTCCTGCCAGACATCTTTGAGCTCTGAAAAGCGCTCGCAAAATGCTACATTGCGTATTCTTGTATATTTGGCAGAAATGTAGACAACTAACAGAATCTGTTAGCCCACATCTAAATAAACAATTAAACATCACAGAAAAGCCGAAATGAAAACTTGAACGGGGAAAGAGCGGGTTGCACAGTTAAATAGACGGTAAAAATTCATTATCGCGGAAATCGCTGTTTGCGCAAATTTTGCTGCTTTTACGTTGCCCGTGGAAATCGCGTGTTGCGCAACGAGAGGGTTAAAATTACATCTGAGTTCTTTTTATTAATTTTTCACTTAATGAATACCACCCAGATTATTTATTTATTTATTAATAATTATAGTAAAAACGCTGCTTATTTTTTGCAGGAAAAATGTAATTAAAACATTTTCAGATTTCTAATATCTTAGCTTTTTTATTAGTATTTTCCTCGACAGATGGCACTACTTTCGTTTTCCATTAAATTTCATCAAAATTGTTGTCGCTACCTCTATCTTTTCAACACTCTGTTTTCTTCCTTTTTTTACTTCCTTGTACGAAGAAAAAGGAAGTACTGTAATCGCGAAAAGCTTCAGGCAGCATATTTCAACGAAAATATCCACTTTGACCGGTTTCGAATGCAATCTAACGATGTTTCTGCGTGATATCTGTACGTAAGGACAGAATAAAAGACTCATTTCCTCCAAAAAAAAAAAAAAAACTAAAAAACTGCTTTAAAATGAATTCTGAAGAGAATTTCTTGTGGATTCTGTATATGCGTACGTACGTATCTCGCATAATTCAAAAACGAGTAGCCTCAGAACGTTGAAATTTTGTATATAAGACTACTATAACATGTAGATGTGCATCTCGTATTTTGGTTTCAATCGGCCGCGCCAAACGTATATAAATATATTTATAAATATATCCACTCTGTTTGTTACCCGCCTCAGTGATCTCAGTTTCTTGCTCTTATATGTTTGTAAATTGTACATTTTTTGCTTTAAAAAGGATTGAATTATGTTTTTTTTTACCTTTCGGTTAAGGGTTTTATGCCTTTAGTAAATCTGTATGCAATATTTTTAGAATTATCAACAATTTAAAAATTGTTTAAGTGCTGCTAAGCCTAATTTGATGGCGGCCATTGCTCTTGTTTACATTTGAAACAGCTGAGTAGCGGATTTGGTGCCAATCTAGAGAAACTTAGCTTCGCAAGAACAAAGATAACGCCTTCATTTATTATTTAAATCATGCTTAATCCTTTCTGGAATTTTTTCAAGGAAATAAGCGTTTAAGATTTACTTCGTAATTTTTAATACAGATATTTTGAGTCTTTTTTTATGTATTTTTGTCTTGTCGCGAAGTGAAAACTGAATGAATTGAATGAGAAATACTCAATCGTCTGTGAAAAACTGTTTCTTTTTTGTTTTGTTTGCTTAATTTCTTTTATACATCGTTCTAGCTTTATTATAGTACTTGAATAGAACATGTGGCAACGATTAGATAATTCTTTAAATGATATAAATTTTGTGCATTCTGAGTTATAATATGAACGAAATATAATACTGTTAAGTAAACCTAGCGCTAGAGTGTCGCTATGGTTAACAAAGTGAATTTTAAAGAATGCATTTATTCTATTGTGGTTTATGCGATGTCGGCGAAGTAGGTTTAATTCAATCTAATAAGTTTAAATGAAATGCAAGAAAAAATGCGTATAATTTAATATTCCGTACAAGGAAGTCATGTGGTGTACACATCAGATTTTTTTACCCTGCTAAAGAAGAGGGTCTTATTTCGGATGTCCCTCGGGACAGAATTCTAGCTAAAATCTGCACCAGAAGTTGATTTTTCGCCTAATTTTAAGAGGATTTTTTACAAGTGTGTTGGATAATCAAAGAAGAAAATTTGTGTACGTCATTTCGAAAACTGCGATCAGTTAGCGAATTTCAGATTCTTCTATCATTTCGGAAATTTTTGTTTTAGCTTGCTAGCATACTACTCCAGTTTGAGGAAAGATAGACATTATAGATGATAGCAAAATCTACCTTTATATATCTGAATGAGACTAATGATTGATTGGTTATCGTCTTACAATTGATTTGGTGTCGTCTTATCATTGCAAATTTTTCAAATGTCACAAAAATTGCCAGTTTTACTTACATATAATAGTTATACCAGTCAGAGTTCCATTGGTTTCGTATATCTTATCTTTGACGACACACGCACCCAAAAAAAAAAAAAAAAAAAAAAAAGGCGATTTTTTTTTTCTGGTGCTATATAGAGTTTGTAAAACGTAGATGTAAACTTTATTTTCTTAATAAATATTTTTCTTAGACATGTACTTTCAGTATCAAAGTTTGCCAGTTTAAGGTAGAGAATTTTATAAAAGAATTTTGAGTCAAGAATACAAGAGAATTGCGTAAGTGCAAAATACATTTTTTTTTTTATTTCCCACAAAGAAATTTAATGAGTTAAGTATTCATTATGCGTCACGAAGTTAATTGCAAAACATTCATTACTTTTACATGAAAATTCGCAAAGATATTTGTAACTAGCCAGCAAAAAATTTAAATGTTTATTCTGTTTTACCGAAATGAAAGCTGCAGATAGAAAAATAAAATACTTTTGTTTTGCATTTGCTCCTTGAATTCTAGAGAAATTTAAGGAGTATTTAATATCAGGGAGAAATACCATTGAAAATGATTGAAAAGTCAGTAAATTCATTGTGCAATACCTTCCCACAGCATTTGATCGATAACATTGGTACTTCGTTTTGCATTCGATTCCCGACAAACGAGCTGATTATATGAAATTTTTTTCTTTTCTTTTTTTCTTAAATTTTTATTTGAGCCGAAGCTTTATCATCAACCGACTTATGATTCATTTCTTTGCCTTATTTATTTGAAGAATATGAATAATAACAACACCAACCTATGTAAATAACAAGGAAATAGTTTCATGATGCCACCATTTAAACAGCAGATAAATTTACTGCCTTTGAAAGATATTTAAAAAATGCTATCAAAGCATACATACATATTTTATGATAATAATATGTTAAAGCTGAAGCGTGTTTGACAATGGTTCATCAATTTCCAAGGCCACTGCTTTATTTTTATTTATTTATTTGTTTATTTTGGTATTACAGAAAGAAACCGATTTACAAAATTTGAGGCCTGGGTAAACGGAGGAAAATCTATTGCAGAGTTACTCCCCTTTCTAGATATTTTAATGTTGCCGTAAAATTGAAAATATGCATAAAATTTTACATATTTTCAATACTATGTAAGGTATATTTAAATTTTATAACAGTTATTTTAAGTTAATGCATCTTTTCTATCTACCTAGCTTCAATTTACAACTCCCTTCCAGAATTAGTTTTTAGAATCACGTTAAATGCAAATGAGGAGGAGAATAGTATTTAAGTCTACTTCAGCTGACTTCGACAGAGAGAGTTAGGATTCCTGAATAGCGAAGTTTGCCTTTGGACTACGTCTCTCTTAGCTGTTGCTACGCTCGGCCGTATAACGTGCCTTTTGAAAGTTCGCTGGCTAATATAATATTACAGGCCAACTAGTTTAGAATTGTGTTAGCTTCGACTAAATCTCTTTAGTTAGTCATTAATTAGTTCTTATTTCTTACATTTTGAATTTAAGCCAAGTGGAGTCTTTGCTGTACACCCTAAGAAAGGGGCCGACGGTTAAAATTTTATTGAGTAAATAAAGGATAATTAATCTTTCTTGAATTTGCGTTTATCTTCTTGGACTTAAGCGATTATTCGCTTAGCAGTTCACTAAGTTCCTTGACACTTAATTGAACAGGATAAGAAAGTTTAGAGGCCTACATAAAAGTAGAGGTCCGAAACACATGCCTCGTTTACCTAAGCAGGAATCGGAGCCTGCTTACAGAAAGTAGTTCCGTAAAAATTTTAAGCCAATATTTTGCATTAAAGGCAGGAGGTATGACAGCATTTAACTATGAAGTAAAATTTGAACTGAATTAATATCGGAATTGCATAATTAATTTGGGTCGCACAATCTCTATAAAAAAAGGTCTAAGATGTTCTTTTTTTTTTTTTTTTTTTTTTTTTTTTTTTTAAAGATCTTCTTGAGCAACAATTATGCATAGTGGTGAAGTGGTGACAACACGTCGTCTTTCAGTGTCTTAGCGAAAGCATTATTGCTCCGTAATGTTGTGCTGTTTAACGTCTACGCAATGAAGCTGACAATGAAGCGCAGAGATTTCCGTATAAAATAAAAATAATTTTAAATGACGGGAAAATATTTTACGTACATCGAATGATTCGCAACCTTTCTGCTGTTTCAGGTCACGAATTTTATAAAAAAACAGGCAAATTCCCCAGATCATTCATATCACGCATATCGTCTTATTTATTTACCTTATTTTCTCTTCCAGCGATGCTGCCTTCAAAGGTCTGGAATCAACTCTCCATAACCTCAACCTAAAAGGTACGGGTCAGGTGAAATTGCCGACCGCCGTCAAGCAACTTTCCGAACTTTCTTTTTTAGATTTGTCCCAGAACAAGTTCTCGGTAATGCTTCCGGATGACTTCCAAAACCTTCGACAGCTGACGGCCTTGACCCTGGAAAGGAATATGGTCAGCTCGGTCGATCCACGGGCCTTCGCTGGCCTCAACGGCACACTCAGCTCTCTGTCTCTCCTCAACAACAAAATCGAAGAATTCCCTACAGACGCCATCAGACCCCTCATCCAGCTGAGGGTGGGTACTTAAATTTGTTTGATTATGTACTCTCATTAATATTTACTACAAATATTTCGTAAATTTTATAATTTATTGTTTATTTATTTTATTTATTTATTTATTTTGCTAATTAGTATATTAAGCTACCTCTATTTTTCTGGTGTTCTTTTCTAAGTAGTTTTTGTGTCCTAGGCGTTGGCTTATGTAAAAGATATCTTGAAGAAGAATGATCAAAAAACTGTTTCCATCTTCCAGTGGTATATTTTCAAACGGACGTACCATTCCAATAAAAAAGTCATTGACATGGCAGAACCTGTCCTTCCCATTTTAATGCATATTGATAACGCATGCAAAATATCTTCTGCATAGTAAAAAGAGCATTTTAAATGGATGTTTAACATTGTCACGTCATGAGTATACAAATCTTTTATAGCACTTAAAATGTGCACGTTGATAAATTAACTGCATAGAAAGATCAAATAATTCGAATAACTGGAATTCCGAATTCTTGGTGTCCAGGTAATTGAAGTTCTACTATCTTTGGTTCATTTCATGAATTTCGATAAATATTATAAAAAACAGGTAGTTTACAGTGGCTATGTCACTTTTAATCTATATTTCTGAAATATAAACTTCTTCAACGAAAGACATAATGTGATAAAGCTATATCAATCGTCATGCTAGTGACTCTTGGCCCAACTGTTTTGAAATTTTAATACAAACAGTTGATTTAACCGAGTTACCTTTTACAGCTTGTAACAGTCTAAGATCTGTAAATATAATGTAACGTGTGACAGTCATACTTCTAAATCCTTCAACAGCATAAATTTGTATCTTAAAAATATTAATTAGCTTTTAGTGAAGGAATATTACGGATACATATTTTTAATGAACTGTTATTATTACACAATGTCTACGGTAAAGCTCTTCTCTAGATCTTAGTATTTCAGTGAATGTTTAAGCAAAACTCTTTTCTTCAAAAATAATCTGTCAGAAAGAATTCCGTGGAAGGCAGGCGAGGGATATGCAATGATCATGGAGTTATGGAAACTATAGAGACTTTAAAAAATTCTTCATTCCCAGTATCGGCTGTCGAGTTATGGAACATGAAGCGCGTTGGGAGACTCTCTGTATTGGTTTATATCTTCTCTTTGTTCCATAAACCTCTACAGAAACCATTGCAGTACAGCCATAAAAGCGAAGTAGCGTTATGTGAACCTATGATTGACTGAAGTTATTTTTAGCACATGATGTTGTAACGTTTAGTTTTCTTGGCTAGCATACGCTGCTACTAAACCTACATGAAAGTCTGTCAGAGATTTATCGCTAAGACTAGAAGATGAATACAACACGGGAAGGGTGTAAAAGATCCTTTTATTGAACTCATTTATTTACAGACGGCACAGTCTTTGCGCTTACAAATCCACCATACGCTTGTGGCGATAAAACTGAAGATAATAGTAAACTAAATTTAAAGATAAGTAATCAAGTTTAAGACTACATAATTTAACCTAGCAGGTTGTCTCAGAAACCTGATATTAATGAACGGCAAGAATGAGAAGCCGCGATTCATGATTCAAACAACAACGTGCGCACTCAATAGCGAAACTTGCTCTGACTCACCGTATCTCTACTTCAGTTTAAATGCACTAAACTCATTTACATCCTGGCGAGGAAATGTGAAAGAAATAAGAAATGACAGAAAAGGCTAACAAGTTAGAATAATTATTAGTAAAAATAATATGATCTTCACAATGTGATGTAACAGTATAATTATTTTTTCATGCTACCCATTTGCTGTCAACTGCAATTTGAATTAACTTAAAAATTAAATTTTTTTTATTTGTATAGCAATCTAAATTTGATGTTTTAATTTGTGTCAATAATTGCCTGCGAATAATTTAAAAATCGTACATATAAACCATTGCCGCAGAGATCGAACTTGTATTTAAAAATTCTCTTAACTTGCTTTGTGCCTGTAACAGGTCAGACGAGTTAGTGGTAGTTAAAATTGTATATCGTCAGTTCGCTATGTAATATGATATATGATAAAATATTCAAGGACATCTTAAAAGGCGATACGATTACACAGGTTCTGCAACTATTCTCGGTCACCCACTCGACGAGAAAATCTATCAGAGAGAAAATAGATAATCAAGAAATACAAAAGAAAAGCAGGGAAGAATGCGACCAAATTTCCTTTCCTTTTTCTCGAGAAAAATTTATATTTGTATACTTAAAATTCTGCAAGATAGTAAGCTATAAAAAATAAAATGAAAATATTGCAGACTATAATAACAATAGAATTTATACAAACATTTTGAATTTTATCCAAGGCTTGCTTATCAGTTTTTCAGAAACTTCCACATAAGCAAATGCATTTTTAAAAGTCTGAATACAGCTTAATATTTTTCTGATATACGTTATCAGATGCTCCGCAAAATCCATATCTGCTGCTAACGGACATTAGTCTGAACGGTAGTTCATAGGTGTAATGGTTTAACAATCAGTGACATTGCTATTTTTAATAAAGAATTTTTTAATGGATCTGCTTATTTTGGGCAATATGTTAGCCTACTTTTTTTTTTACAAATTCTCTATTTTTTTAAAGGGTCATCGTGTTGATCGTTTGCTTATATCGAGACATTTACGTTGTGAGTCTATTGGTTACGTGTTACTTTAAATGTTTGTTAGTAGCTTAACCTTTTCGTAAACAAATTGACCAAAGAAAAACATCACTCATGGTTATTGAATGGCATGAAATGCTCATGATGCGATTTAAGTTTTTTCAGCAGTTTAAAGTATAATTATCAATTTTTGTTAATGTTAATGAAATAATAATAAAGAAAGAAAAACTGTTTTCAAAATAATATTTAAAATTGTGTAGCACCCCGCCTCCCCCCAAAAAAACTTTCTTTTTTTTTTTAATAATTTCCCCTACGTTCCATGGAACCTAGCTTGTTGCTGTTTATTTTATCAAATAAGTATGAAAGAGCCATCTTGGTTTTTGTGAAATTTAAATATAAGAAAATGATGTTATTATGTTGTTTCCAGTATAGAAGTTAATAGTTCAGCAAATATTTATTTTTTTACAGCTTTATGAGGATTTGAAGTGTAAGATAAGATAAAAATAATCGTGTTTTAAATTATCGGATACATTACATACTGGTTATGTTCCATAATAAAAGTTTCATCCACACCGTTATAGTTTCCATATATAACTGGAATCTGAATTTAGTGAAATTTAACATTTGATTAAAATTAAAATACCTAATACTCAAAATTGGGTTAATTGTTAATATATATAAGATCTTACATTGATCAAGAACTGAAACTAGAATTCACAGCTTCCAGTCAGTTTGCGAATGGCTTTTCTATCGAATAAGCCAAATGTATAATGACTAGTGTTCTAATAAGAATTCATCTGTAGGAGTATTCGAACACTGATTTTCCGAAATTTTCTTACATTTAAGTCCTATAGAAAGACATCTAAAAAAAAAAAAAAAAAGATTCAGTGAATTGAACGCGCTGAAAGTAGCTGACGCCCGTGGCATTTCACAGGAACCACAAAAATCAACTTATAGAAAAACAAACAACTCAAAGATTGCGGATTTCCAGAAACCACTGCATGATGTAACTTCTTTGAAACCAGCATGTAACGCAATTTCAAGGAAAATTAAGAGTAATTTCGTAAAAACTGCCGTATGGTTTCCCCCCACATGAAGGGGGGAACTGTATATGAGGCTAGCCAAATATTACGTTTAAAATTTGTAGGGTTATACTGTGTCTAGAAGCTTGTCTCCATGTCCTGCACACTGCACTCGACTAGAATCGAGTTATCCCTTTAATTCGAAACAAAGGCCAAGTATTAAGACAATCTAAATAACATTTTGGACACATCTGCTTATGTGACAAACGAGCCTCCGCTGTTTGCAGATATTTAAATTAACATACAATAACGTTAAATTTAGAATAACTAACGTAGTTGAATGCCTCAAGAAAATCGTCGGTGCGTATTTTAAACGTCGACTAGCCAGATGCTAAAGTTGTAAATAAACATAAGCAGTGCTGGTGGTACTTGGTAAAACAGTAAGAAAAGGCTGCCAGAAGCTCTAACTCTACGCATTTAAACCTTAAGTATACAATAATTAATTTGCATTCTGGTGAGAACTACGAAAGGAAGATGCTTTTAGTAAAGTTTTAAATCATAATAATTGGTTAATTAACGTGTAAGCTTGTAAATTTATAAAACGTTTCGTGCGAGAACGTTTCGCATAAAAAGTATATACATTACTTTGAAAGTTACTGGCCTACATAGCCGCAGCTTTAATGCATATTAATTTACAAGTAATCTTAATTTAAAAGACAAATTTTTAAATTATTGGAGACATGTATTAAAAGATCTAGAGGCATGATCTCTGAATAATTTCACATTTTATATTTTAGGTGCTCGATATGGGTTTTAATCGTATGAGAAATATTCCTGAGGATGCTTTCATTGGGAATCAACTTTTGACTCTCCTTGCTTTGGATGGCAATCCTCTTAGCACGTTACCAGAAGCTGCTTTCCTCCATCTGAATTCTACTCTACGAGGACTAAGTGTTGGAGGTAAGAGAAATGTCTCTTTACAACACTACAACGATATTTAATACAATAGTTCTTATTTTAGAATTCTAGTGTAATACACATATGATTGTACATGGCTTTACACACACAAGAATCCATGATTATGCTTAAATTCAGCCGAAACTCGCCAGTGCCAGGCCCGATACCGCTGCGGAAGCCTTCATTCATATAGGCTGTGTGAAAGACTGTCAGAAGGTACTTCTTGGAGACGAGACAATGAAGATCGCCAGAGCTGTGAGCTGATGGGTACAGTTTGGTTCCAAAAGGCTAGTGCAAAGGCAAGCTCAAGTATGGCTATACTTCGGCAGACATTTCTAAATCGTCTAATTTCCCGTTATGGTGATTTGTCCTGGCCATCCCGCTTCTGATCTGAGATTTGCTCACATTTGATTTACGTGATGTTTTTCATAATTTAGATTAAATTATGAAAAATTTAATTTTAACCGTATTATATCCTCTTTATTATGAATATTCGCAACCGAACTTTATACGCTATATTATATATATAATCGAATTATATACGCTTTGCTTTAACCGAATTATACGCGCAAGAAGGTGATGAATGCTCACGAATTGTCGCTGGTGTAAAAGTTAGCGTAGTCGTCCCCCAAGAAGTTATCTGGAGTGAAGCCCCAGGCATTGCAAAGATCATTCATTATTTTACTTCCTTTCCACTTCTTCATTGAGAATAAATAGGCGTTATGCCAGTTATGCTAATGAAGTGCCCTCACTTCCTTTATGTTATTTCAAAAATATATCTTCTCTGCTTATACGATAAGTAATAAATCTGTGGCACGCTTTCATACCATCAGTAATAAAGTAGTAGTCATTAATATATCATATTATATCATATTAATTATATCAAATCATAAGTAGTTGAAGCATAAGTCATTATTAATGAGGAAACGGCTTATGATATATGAGGTTACATCTGTCTTTCTCTATAATTTGTCTCGGTAGAAATCTTGAAACTGTTCAGGGTTTAAGGAAATACTACATCGGAACTGCTACCGCGAAATATTTCATGGTTCATTAATTATGATCAGAAATATAGTAATCGAAAGGAGTTGCTTTAGATCCAGAATGATTCTCTACGCTGCTGACCCCTCGCTTTTTTTTTCTCGTCCGACGAGTTGTTCATACAGAAGTCCCTCTTCCCTCTTCATACAGAAATACAAGCATTTTTAAAAAGTTTTCTTATTTTATTTTCTACAAATTTCCGCACAAAATTCTTAATTATGCATTACTATAAAATATTTTAAAATGCATAATAAGCAATAGTTCTTCATAAGAATGGTTTTTTTTTTTTATTTAAAATTGAAAACGCCTTTTAATTAGCGTCTTAAAAAGATAATAAGCTGAAATTAATTCTTTTCTTAATTAACTTTTCTTATTTTCTTTTTATAAAATGTTAAACCCAGAAGTTAAACATATTAAGTTGCTTTTAAATGCCTAGTATAAGTTAAATGGTTTTTCCTTTTGCTATGGCTTGGATAAAGAAATCAATAATTTTAATCATAATTGTGGGTTGTTAAGAATGCAAAAAAAAAAAAAAAAAAAAAGAAAAAAAGAAAAGAAAAAAAAAAAAAAACTTTGTAAATTTTTTATCAGACATTAATCACTATTGCTCTGTTAGTGATGCTTTGTATCATAGTACACTTTTATTTCTCGCAGTGTAAATTAAAAAACTGGCGGTTTAAAGTTACCAAGAGCAACTTCTTTAGCATAATTATCTTTGTTTCTCATAATTTTTAAAATATAATAGTAATAGGTAATATTTCTAAAGAAGCATAAATTAATAAAATAAAATTGTTTATGCGTCGGCCGGGAGTCGAACCCGGATCAACTGCTTGGGAGGCAGCTATACTAACCGTTATACCACCGACACCTCGGATGAATACTTCGTCTTATTGTAATATGATTAAAATAAAGCGTAAAATTATGAGAAGCAAAGCATCACACAACTGTGAGAAAATGAAAATCTAGATCATCAATAACATAAAATCCGAGAACATTGTTTGGAAGGCAGCTGATTATGCTGAACATTGTACTTAGTGTGTCACATTTCGAAAATGATTCTTGGTTTCAATACTTAAACTTCAGGTTTTAATATAATTTTAAATTTCCCTCTGCATTATAGTTGTTCTCGATGGACAGCTGACCGTTTTCTCACACTCCTTTGAACCACAGTGGACTGGAATCTACTGCCGGCCATTATCTCTCAAAACTACTCGGTACTTGAGGGTAGAAATGTTATTTCGTTTTCCAAATTAGAAGTCAACTATAATGCTGACATTTAAATTTACTAGAATTTCAGGGATATTAATTTTAACGTAGTTATTACAACAAGGTTTGTGCAACTGACCTCAATAGCTGTCCAAAAAAGTTATACATTATACATACAGAAGAAAGTACAGGCCTGTCAAACTCAGCATCTTAAGTAGACCAGATTAGTCATCAGTATACACCACTTTAGCCGAGGGGGGAAAAGGGCAATTTCCCTGTCTAATGGATTTATTTAAAAGTCCAATTATTTAAAAAGTGATTAAATACATAACATTTTACTTAGTACTGTAGTTTTTAATAAAACAGTGGATGGAACATAAAGAAATCTAAGGACGGATGGATAGGTATCGTTTCTTTCCCGACATTTGGCATCTTTTCCTGCAGTCAGGTGCCCCCTTTCGGATGTTTGGAGAACTACTGCTCTCACTAACCATTTTCGGAACACAAGTCAGATGAATGTCTAATAACCTCGATCTCGCTAGATACATTTTTCCCTTTTCATAAGCGAGAAAGTGTTTTACACAAATATGTACTACCTAATATGGAAATTGTATATGAAGCAAATTTTCTGCGTTCTGAGAACCGTGCAGCCGAACATTTATAAAATTGGAAGATATTCACTTCACTGAATTTGCTTTAACCCTCTCAGGGGCGGTGGTTTCGGCTTGAAACCGTATTTTCAACATTTTTTTTTTTTTTTTTAATTTAGAAAATTTGGTTTCATTTTCTCAAAACTGCTGCTAAAATTAAATGACTTCTTAAAGCTGATAACAGATGGCAGCACTAAACCTTTTTGGGCATCCATTAATTGATACGAATCGTTCAAAAATAGCTTGTTTTTGTCATTCATTTTGGGCTATTGTAAGAACAAAAACCTAACAATTTTTAATTTTTCCACAATATATTTTATAAGCAGGCATCAATGATTAATGAAATGTCCTTAGTTCACAAAAAAAAAGTAATGTAACCCTGTTAATTTTGAATGTTTTCAGCGCGGTTTCATTATGAAACCACCGCCCCTCTGAGACATCGAAAAAAGGATCAGATGACGCAGTCGCGAGATTTTTTACAGCTGTGTTTATTTCGGATCACTGCTGTAAGCAGTTGCATCATATCATCCTTTGAGTGTCTTCAAAGATGAGGAGTTATGGAGCTTTTGAGAGAGGAAAAACATTTCTTATTTTTTACAGAGACACAGAGAGAACACTCACAGTTGCGTTTTTATTCTGCTTCTCTTAGCTGTCGCTTTTCTCATTCTTCTAGTTCATAGTAAAATATTTGCATACATCTAAATTAATTTTATTTCCAGATATAATTGTCTTAGTTTTTAACATAATTTTTAAAAATATTTCATAGTTTTATGTAAGTAATTTAGTAAATTATTAGTTACTTTTTGTCTCTTCCTATTTTAAATTTTTTATTTATAATTAAAAATACGTGTTTATACAAATATTACTTACTTCATTAGTTGTTCAGTAATTTACTAGTATAATCTGCAATGTGGGTTACGTTCAATACTTTCCAGCAAAGTAAAGATAAATAAGCAAATGCTTAGTCTTGAATGCTCTAGACGGGCGCTGGTTTCAAGGCGAAACCGGTCCCCTTTCCATAAAGGGGGGACGAAAAAAAATTTTTTACACTCATTTATGTTGTCTATAAGACCATTGCATGTCATTATGCTTACTTTTTCAGAACTTTTAAAAAAATCATAACATTGCGCCCCTGAAAGGGTTAAAGCCTAGTCGCGCTGAATTTCTATAAATTCCATTCGTAAGTAGGATAATACTTTCTCAATGTCGGTTGAAAAAGAGGTGGAAAACCGGGAGAGCCTATTTTCGACAGATCTGATATCGCGAACCTTTCTTCAAATTCACTCTTCAAACGCTGAAGCTTCTCAGCATTTAAAGATTGAATCAGCGCACGTTGTATACAAAAGGAGCTTTTTTTGCATCACAACCTTTTTATTTTTTGTGGTGAACCGAGGGCGGCAGTAAAATGAGTCGATGGCCGCGAGTTCTATGCTAATAAATAACATTTAATTAAATGTGGAAAGGGAGAAAAAGTCAAAGTGCCAGAGCCTTTAAGTTCTGATGGATAGTTCAAAATCCTTAAAAAAATTTAATACAAAGCAAGAATAGAGACAGCGGGCAACAAAACAAATTGGAAAACTGGCACCAAAGAGTAAAAAAGGTCAGACATTTTATCAAGGAATCTTTGAATGAAGAATATTTTGTTCTGTCATCTAGTTGGATTAATGCTGCTGTACAGCATGACAGAGAACTGCATATTTATGATTTTCAAAAGAATTTGCTCAAAGGGAGTGTCGGCTGATTACTCTTAATCCTCAATCTGATCCAGGAACTATATGCATGTGCTATTCTGCAAAAATCCGAATGTCTTTTCTTCGAGGGGGGGATTAATCCAGTTAAACATCCTTATACCACCCATGATGCTTCAAGGAAACTCCATCCGAAAGCTAAGAGAAAGCAACCTTGAACTTGATGCGTTCTATGATAAGCTATGTCCAATGCAAAGCATCCATCATATGACGTCAGCACATATATTCTTGTTGTCACAGCCTTCTATTAGTTGTATAACCTTCAAGGCCAGGTGACATTCATTCAGGCCGGCTCCAAGCATAGGCGATATAGACACCCGCATAGGGCGTAGTTTTTTTAGGACGGAGGCATAGCCGTCTGAACATATGGACCCGCTGAGCATTCGCACGGGGGCCTTACGAGCATAGGAGCCCCATGCTAATACGTTTATATTTAATTTACTTTTCATTTCTGAGAATGGTTGTCGTACGAGCTCCAGACACTGGCTTGCCCGAGATAGCATAATGCTGTAAAGACGGTGCTGGGCGGAGGGCGTCAGCTAAGTTGTTCTCAAAAGCGAAACTAAATAAAGACATGTTTTCCATTGAATTGCTAGTATGATTAATCGATACGGGGCGGCAAGTTTGCTGATTGCCTAGGGCGCGGAAAATGCTGAAGCCGGGACTGCATTAATAAAATTGCTTGTTTTAGAAGAGACTTTTGTGAGCATAACTCCAGTCCCTTGATTGGATATGAAAGTACACATTTAAAAAATGCATCTGAGGAACCCATCAGCATGTTAGCTGAGAAAGTTAAGAAATTACACCATTTTCTGTTAATTCACTGCCGATTATTCGTTCACCCAATTTTATGCATCCCCAACAAAGAAACAGCAAAACCGAAGTGAACTCTAACGTTTTATTTCCATCACAATTTTATATTCAAAACGGAAACCATTCGTGTTTACCAGAGAGTACTTGCCTTAGGTGCGTTTGATTATCTTTATGAACGACTATGCCTTGAGTTACTATGTGAACTGAAGTAACTCAAGGCTGAAATGAACGTTGAGGATTTCATAAACGCACAGTGAGTTGAAAATACTATTAAATGGAAAATATATATTATTCATTGAACACATCGAACAGAAGAACACAGCCTTGCAAAACATATGTTCTCAACAGCGCGTAATCTCACCCTACAGTTGGACGAAATCATTTAACATGCTATCTATTTTATAACATGTTTTAGGTATTTATATATAATTCATGTCTTAGCCAGCTTTAAAGATGGTTTGCCAGAATTCATATTTCATTACCAAATAACTCATTAAGATTTTATCACCGTTGGTTCAAAACTATATAGAGTTCCTCACTCTTTTTGTACTAAAAATGAACGTTGAGGAATCTTGTGAACTTGTTAACGACTTATGGCTAAGTTCAAACAACTAAGACTCAGGAAGACTCACTCACCCCTTATTAACCTTTATTTCACTCAAAGTAAGATCAACAGTTGTCCCATTTCTCGGGCTTACAACAAAGCCTCCACTCGGATTTGAACTCAAAATAAGAAATAAGAACTAACTAAAAGAAACTTAGCCAAAGTTAACACAAATCTAAAGTAGTTGGCCCTTAATTTAAACTAGCCGGCGAATATCAAAAGGCACGTACTATACGGCCGAGCATTACAGCTTCTAGAGAGACTTACCCCTAAGGCATACACGCGCTACTCAGTATTTCTAGCTCTCTCTTACGAAGTTGAACCTTCCTTAAATACTACTTCTAACTAATTTGCATTCAATGCGATTCTAAAATCTCATTCTGGTAGGGAGTTGTAAGTGGAAACAAGAATCGACAGGAAAGTACACTGAAATTAAAATAACTGTTATAAATCTAAAATGTACCTAACAACTTTCGTATGTGTTCAGTCTTGCCGTGCGTTTTCACTTGTGTGGTGATAATTAATATTTACATGCGTTTTCTAAACCGCGCATAGATCTTTTTCAATTTCCTTGAAGTATTCATTGCATGTTGTTGCTAGTAATGCATAATTTAATTTTTACAGATCTAGATTTAATTTTTACAGATTTTTTATATTATTATAGTATTGTAAGTTGGAGCACCCAACAAAAATAATACTAATGCTAAATCTGTTTATCAATAATAAAGTTGAAAAGATAAACGACCAAAAAAGGTTGCTGGTACAACGATCAGAATAACATGATTGACCTGTAGTGCCCATTGAGAGCAGGCAGAATAATAATAAATAAATATTATTATAGTCTCTAGAATACACCCAGTAATGAAACTGAAATAATATTATGAGCAGAACTCCTGGTTCTTCTAAAATGATTGTTTACAGCTGAACATGTGCTATTCTCATCAAATGGAGAAGACAGCATTTTGTAAAAATACAATAACGATGCAGGCCTACGAAAATGCGATCTGGAAATTAGTTCAAACGAAATTCATATAACATATTCGATAAACGTATGACACATTTATTACCGATGTAAGAATGTGAATAAGTTCTGCGAGAAAGAAGTAGGTATGGTTAACGAAACTGTAGAAAGTTTATTAAAGTTTTATCTGGCATAACGTTCTTCAGAAAGAAATAAAGTTTTGATTGTATAGTTTGCTTCTTATTTTTCACTAAATATTCTTTTACAACAAACATTAGCAACCTGTACCTGGCCAGCACCATTATTCTTAAGCCCTGCACTACCTCATATTGCTGTCTCGAAAAGATCAAGATTCAAAATTGGATTCATTTTATAAGGCATTTTTTCTCTCTCCTTTAGGCATGCCTTCGTGATATAGCATGTCCTGCTAGCGGGAAGTCCCATGTTCGAATCCCGGCGAGAGTACTGTACATTTTTCACGTTTCCTACTTCGAATAAACTAATGACTCTATAGCTTCGTCGCTATCATAAACAGAAAAAGCTTGACTATAGTCATCAAGAGACTTGCTTCGAGAGGTTGTTATTTATTTGTACTGCAAGTGAGTCAGTCAAGTTGAAATGATTATCACATCAGCATGACTTTCCTACACATATAATTTCAGAATTCAAAAAAGAAAATGTTTTCTTTTTCGTTGATTTATGCACTTATTGACACAAATTCTTGCTCTTTTGCTTGTATTCTGTCATGCCGAAACTGATGCTCTAGTCTTTGGGAATGTATGTGTACGTGTATCTGCCACGCACACAGAGCTATTGGCAGCCATCCGAGGATTATACACAAAAGTGACCTTCAGTGTGTTGCCACGTAACCTCAGAGAGTAAGTTATACGGTAAAAAGAAATGGGATCTGAATCCTGTCTTATTGCTACGAGATCTGTGTTGCGTGCTGTGTGTAAATCAATCAAGCAGTCAACAGGAGACGGTAGATGTTACCGAGCAATCTCGACCTTCTTGTCGAAGCGTGTTTGTCAATCCACGTTTACCGTCTAAGAATAAAAATGAAAAACAATAGCGACCGGTATGTAAGCGATCTTCAGACAATAGATTCAAGTATTTATCATGGCTGAGAACGTTATGCGTAAATAGTACATTTTGATGGTAACATCACGCTTGTAATATAAGCATTACGAGGAAGATCGGAATGTGAGAGATGATAAAGAAAATAAACATTGGGAGGAAGGTATCTGTGTGACATTTATATAAAAAATGCCATACAGTATGTAAATGTATATTTGCTCAAGCGTTATCCATGATCTCAGCACAGTTGCGAAAGTTAAATTTCTACTAAATAGCATTAAGATTACGCAATTACCATGCGTGTACATGAGATTCAAAGATTCATTTTGCTGATAGACACTAATAATTTCAAGCATACGGAAACTAATTTAGTATCTTTGAAATAACCTGCATTAATCTACATACAGCTGAATTCTAATTATTCGAATTAACGGTGATCTCAACCTCAGCCTATAAACAAAAGACCGTACCGCCAGAATTGGCTAACCGGTATCAACTAATAACTCATAATGATAAGAACCTCCCCGAATTAACGGAGAGAAGAGTCCGTCCGGATATTTCAAAAATCTAGGTAATTGGATTTTTGTGTGGGAAGCTAAATACATATTTACTTTAATGCAAGTGAGGATTTTTATTTTCTTTATGCATATTTTATAATCACAAAAAATAAAATATTTTTACTTCCATTTAACAAAATACATGAAATATTTTCTTTCGATAAAATTATTTTTTTATTTATCTACATCAAAAAGCTAACACAAATAGCTCATTACAGTTACACTGCATACTGTAAGGCAAAATTGCGTAGAGAGAGAGGGAACTGACATAACGTCATCACATTTGTTTAGTCTGTTTCTTTTTAATGTTATGGCTAAGCATTGCACTACGGAATAAACAAAAATAATAGACTTGCAATGCAATACTGAACTAGCTTTACCGTGACATTTAAAGGCAATATTTTTGTCAAATTTTATTTATCACTATTCATAATATCATTGCTATTATAATAATTTCTTGATATTGTATATTATACATTTTATATCATAATTATATCTTTTTATATTTTAAAATCAAAGGAAAACAAGCCAAAAGTGTAAATTAAGAGCAAGTTTAATTTTATTTGCCTAAAAGGTAAGATAACCTATCCGGATAAGAAGATTTGCTGTTATCTGATGGTAAATGAGTTTGATTTTGGCCTTTAATACCTCGTTTGCCTTTAATCGTGGTCATGCATTATATCTGAGTAAAACATGATGTTTAAGAGTACCAAATCACCAGGGCCTTTTTTGAACTAAAGTAATCCTTTATCTCAGTTTTTATGATAGACTATAAAGTATTCAGACTTGGAATAAATTGTTTATGTGACCACTATAGGAAATCTATGAAAATGGCACAATCAACCACATCTGGAAAGCTATGAAAATAGGATAATAATCCATTATAGTAAATTATGAATGTGTGACTGCAGAAAGATTTGGCTGATAAAATTTATATGTCAAGGGCATTATTTGTAAATATAATCGAAAACAGCACTACTGTGTATTTGTGAAAATGCTGGAAATTTAAACAAAATGATAACACAGATGCATTAAAAGTTCATGGTAAAAAAGAAAATGTTGTATTATGCCTCTGTTAATATTCTAAAAGACAAAACATGAAATTTGGAACTTCTTTAAAATAAGCGAACGGTTCGTTATATTTCATGCTAGTATAGTTCGGCATTGCACACAAACACTGCATACATTAAAAATATCTCTTGACTACGTCAAAGAATATGAATCATATAACCAATATTAATACATCTTGACAAAATAATATTTCTTTCTAATGAAAAGGAATGCTCATCAGGTATTGAAATGATATGGTCCTCTTTATTTCGCATTGAAATTTATGCCAAAATTGTATCCAATTTAAACTTTACATATTTTTAGATTTCTGAGCTTTAAAAGGAACATATGCATGGTTAAACAGTATCTAAAAATGAAATAGTACTTAAGTGTAATTAGTCTTCATCTAAAAAATGTGGCTAATTCTTCCCCAAAATCTCTTTACTGCAAATAAAAGCAAAAATCCTTTTTTTCCCTTCTACATCATTGAGATAGTAGTGCAAGGTTTTTTTTAATGGCATCCATGCTTATTTCTTTTAATGGAGATATCTATTATTAATTAACTTCAAGATTTCGAATAAAAACGAAAAACATAAGAGAATTAGTTTGTTATGCTCATTTAGTAAATTTATCACATTCTGATCTGCTTATAATCATATTACACAAATCATGTTGACATTCAAAAATATTCAAAAAAATACTCTAGTTTTTGCAAATTAGCATTATTTTTAATTTCTGTTTCTAATAAGCTTACCTATCAAATATTTTTCTTTATTTTACAGGTAGCACCCTCGTGTGTGATTGTAGAGTGAGATGGATCGTCGAGTGGGTTCAGAAATATGATCTTCAAGTAACAAGTAGAGAAAGAAACCCTCAATTTTGTGGTCGACCGACAAATTTCCGTAGGAGAATCCTACCGCAGATGTCACCAACTGAATTTAAGTGCGACAATGAATTTTCCAGCAGTAGCACTGTGGTGACTTCTTTACCAACAACTATTACTTCACAGACACAGCTTCCGTCCCAGCGTCCTACTGTCGCTGCTAGCGGCCGAGATTTAAGGGCCCCCAGAACATCCTCCCTTGAGCAACTTCGATTAACTGAAGTCATAAGACGAGGCACTGAACTAACCGTAAAATGGGAAGGCTACAAAGAAGATAACATTGTGCGGGCAAGATCAGCAACACCTGTTCATGCCATGTACCGTGTATTTGGGGAATCGCATTTCCAATTAGGAGGCACAGCTAATCCCACTTCTGGCTGGATCCAGTTTCTTGTACCGGAAAGTAAGCCTGTTGTCGTTTGTGTCGTTGACACTGCCCAAGCTGCTACCCTGTCTGCTAATTCCGTGCCCAGGAACCAGTGCAACGAAGTAGTGGCAGAAAAAGTTTCAGACTCGCAGCTAAACAAGATTATTATAGGCTCATCAGCAGCCGTTTGTGGCATGATCATCATAGCTGTTATTATATTCGTGTGTTGTTCTAGACGTTCTGGCAAAAAGCAGCCTGTTCCGAGACCTGTAATGAAATCAGAACACGAATGGGAGACTTCTTCTTTGTATAGCGGTCGAAGCATTCCCCGAGCTAGGGCTTATCATGGATCTGTCAACCCTTCTTACCTTCATGATCCACGAACACCAGATGATGTGCAATCTTTCCGATCATTGCCACCTGCCAGAGCTCACCGGGGAGGACACATGATGGGAAATAGGGACATGCATAATTCTCAAATTGCATTATCTCAACTGTCAGGCCATCATTCCTTCCTTGGGACTTATGGAGGGGAGCCACATCACAACGGCTGGAGTCAGCACCACTGGGACAATGGTGATGCTTATTCAGAGAGACATGCCCCCTCAAGGCTTTCTTATGGCAAAGATAATTTTAGTTAAATTATCATCCATTGTGCTCCATCCATTGCTACATTTTAAAATGTTTCAGGCTGCTACAAACAGCTTGTCGTACAAACATCTAATTTCTGAGCAGTTTTTCAAGAACTCTTGTGTATTATTCATGTGTCAGATTCAAACTTTTATCATATTCTGCATAAATAACTTTCACATCATGGGCAGCTAGCTAGCTTGAAGTTATGCAAAGCCAGATCATAATGGAATCTATAAATCCCGTGTTTGGACAGGTTCAGAAGTGTAAAATGATTTTATTTTCCTGTCTGTAATTGATGCTAAGAGAATAAATGAGAAAGGCATGATGACGGAATACAGAAATCATGGGAAATTTGGTTTAGGCGGAAAAACGAAAATGGAAAGGTTTAGGACTGTATCAATATTGTGAAGTTGCTAACATTTCTTTGTTGTTGTCTTAAGATATGTTGAATGTGAATCATTTCTCAATGTTTGGTGTAAAATCTTTTTCTTACTAATTCATAAAATCGATTTTTGATTCTGTTTGTGACATTACTCCAAAAATGTTCTTCTTGTGAGTTAAAATACTTAACTGTATTCCTCATTTAGGTTGTTTATGAAAAAGTTGTTGAGTTTCAAAAGACAGAAAAAAATTAATATTTTACTCTTTCATTGCTATTAGTGAAATACTCCTTTCCTACGTACTGGATAAAAAATTTCGACGCTTTTTTATCAGTTTTTCAAATTCTAGTAGCCCTATTTCTTTATTTAAAAATGCCAGTCAGTGTACTATACCCACTTTAATGCATATGCTATAGCTGTCAAACCAAAATCATAGAAAACTATTTTCGTAAATTAAATGCATAAACCCTCCAACTGACCATGCCGTATATATTTTGTAACATATTTTCAGAACAGAATATTTTTTGTAACACCTTTAAATAAGTAATATACCTGCTTAGCCAAGAAATTAAAGCAGCATATTAAAAACAAACTTGGGCATAAAAATAAAAATGTTATTTTAATCAAGGAAATACCTCATTCTCACTGCAGTTTTGGAAAATTTATAGTTTCGAGCCAAATTCTTGGTTTGGCTGGCTGAAATACCTTTACTCCAAAAGTTGGCAAGAAGAGTAGGATCCCTCCTTCTTTCTTTAAAACGTTCTATAAAAAAATCTACCACGTTTTATTAATTTCGATGTGAAAAATTGTATTGTCATTTAACTGTCTACTCATCTAATATAAACTTAATAAAAATTCGGAATATCGGTAAAAATACGTAAAATTTCATAGCTTTCTGACTGATGGCTTTGTAACAAAAACATTTGAATTAATTATTTGTAAAATTTCCTTCCGTAGGGAGAAAAACGACTACAAATGAGCAAAACGGATCATTTGCACAAAAGGTAGATCATTTTACAGGTACATTGGGTCGGCCTTTTGGCATGTGTCCTTACTCTGTATTCTAACAATGCATTCCTTCAATACAAATACGAGTTTTATCTTAATTTTAAGTTTTTACCTCTATCCTTTAAGTGCCATTTATCGAAATTCGATTGGCATCTGAAGAAATCGAAAAGCTGCAGACGGAAAGTTTCACTTTTACTAATGTTATTTTTAATTGATTACTGAACAGTCATTGCCGTAGCAAGAACTTTTGACGTCCAGGGTGGTCCCTGATCTTGCCTCCCGTTCGGGACCTCGAATTTCCCGGCTCTCTTTACATATAAAAAATAATTTAAAAGAAATGCCAAAATGATGTATTAGAAAATAAATATAAATTATTTTTGGAATTTTTACATTTTTATAATATTTTAAAATTATATCATTACTTTGCTTGCTTTTTTGTTCTCAAACCCATACCACAGAAGTCTACTTGGTCGCTCCAACTGTTCCATAGCGCGAAACTTTAAGACCATTTTAGTTTGAACAAGGTAAATTAAACCGCATTGGCAAGGAATCCTGTATATACTCCAGAAATGGTGTCCTTAAATATGGAATTGCGAATTTTATTGACAGAAGAAAAAAAGACTCAAATGAATCTTATCACTGTCTTCTCTTTCGTCATTTGCCCTTCTGCAGCTCAAGGGGAATGCTCTATATTTAAACCTCCGAAACTAGTCCAGCAAATTAATGAATATTACGTTTATTCTTGCTGATTTAGCTTCTCTAATAATTGTTATTTGACGTGTTATTTTAACTCAAATACGAACAACTTTAGAAATTAACTTTTAATTAGCAACTGAAGTGTTCTAGCGACATAAGAAATAATGCCAGAAAAACTATTTCTGATAACTGCAGTTATATTTGGCAAATGCAGTTAATTGAAGTTTTGAACGAAATGAATTTAATTTAAATAGCAGTTGCAATAAATTCAGTTTCTTTCTTTCCTTTTTTTCTATTTAAGTTTTTTGTAAAATATTTTTACATTTTTAGATATGCAATTGCTTCCCAAGTATTTTTTATGTACCTTATAAAATAGTTTCTTTATGCTTTTATTAAATGATGTTTTACTGAGAATTATGCCTACTTCAAAAATGTATTTATAATAATTTTGTTGTTATTTTATTGTATTTATTGCGGTTTCTGTTTTACACTTGGTTAACTAAAGTAACTTCTCGCACCTTTTATTTTTGATCACTTCATTACAGATTTTAAGATGAAGAAAAATTTATAAAATCTAAACTGTGAAGACAGCATTTGTTTTACGGGAAGAAAGTTACAGAATATAAAATTTAATACTTTGCTTTGCTTCTTCAAAATGAAGTGGAATTTGTTGCGTATGCAAAAACAGCAAACTAAAAATCTAACTTACATTTTCTTAACGTATAGTTTCCTTTACTCTATTTTATATATTCGCATATATCTATTCGATGAGTAAAGGAAATTTTTCTTTATGCAAGCATATGTAAAACAAATTATTTTCGTGACTGGCAGTTCTAATGTAAGTGACCAACCCACACACAAATTATACCGATTAAAAAATTATTGCTACAACGCAGGAATAAATAGGAATACAAAATTTGAAATGGCTGGAGTGTTGGTGGAGAACTAATGAGAGAGTAAACTAATTGTACTTTTTACATTATTAGCAATCATTGCGAGTTTTCACTCCTAAACCATATTTATTTAAATTATAGCATCATCTACCCCGTATTTATCAGCTAACCCTAGAGCTATTTTTGCTTTCATTCATAAGACGCATTTTTTTCATTGGCAGATATGAAAATTCTAAGTCAGGATTTCGCAGGATCCATTCGAAGCTGACTTTTTACCATTGTGTTGAACATATGGTGTACATATGTAAAGTTGTTAAAGGAGTAGCATATATATAAATATATAAGTGGATATATTAATGACATCCAAGGTAATGTTTTGTTTTTTTGCCAATCATGTGTATCTTTCTGTGTTGCGAAATAAAGCTATTAATATAGAAGTGTGCTCAGTTCTTTCACATCCTTATAAACACCATTCTCATGCCTTTATTTCATTAACACATTGACTACCATGAATTTCACAATTATCTACTATGAATACCCTCTGTAACTGGCTACATGAGTACAATCAGTGATTCTGACTGGCTGCCATAATCTGGTGATTTGCTATCATGAGATAAATTGGCTACCATAATCCTATTAGCATTGCTTTTATAAGTATTACCCAACATAATTTTTAGTGAGTGCTAATGTGTGCATACACTTATCGTGCGCCACCAATGATTGTATAGATATTATTACAAAATGCCCAGTCGCAGTAAGATAGCTTCCCTGCAAGGCAAGTTTAGGGTTGCCGGAAGATAAAACGGTAGGCGGAGTTGTCATATCTGGAGCGAAATTGCCCATTTGGCGACAAAATTGGCAATATGCCATAGACGGATGGGGAACATTCTAGAATGAATTTTTACCGGTTTGGCCCAGAATGTTCTCGACGGTAGGCTAAAAACAATATAAACCCTGCCTGTACGCGGAGTAGCAGTATATCATAGCGTATCGCCGAGTTAATCGTGAGTGCATCTTGAGTGTGTTGAGCTCCGAGAGCCATCGACCGAGTCGGGAGCTGTGCTTATTGTAATAATAAATGGGTATGCCAAATGTGATGATAGAAGTGTGTGATCTAAAAGAAATATGGAATTAAAGTAACTTACCCCCAAAAGATGACACTTCAAATAATGTGAATTACGAGAAATTTATTATATCTTGACATCGTGAAAATTTAAATTAATGTTAGTATAAATCAAGAAAACATATCCAGACAGAAGACAATAGACGGCAAACTACTGCAGCAGTATGAATCAGTCCTACCATGTTGAGTCCTAACCTTTCGTGCACAAAATGAGTAAAGTTCCAATCTAAAAAATCTCAGTTCATCTTCGTTACACAAAGTTACATGATAACAAAATTCAATTTTTATAGCGAAGGACTTTGACTTGAATTACTATTCCAGTATATTTTTGTGGAAACACAAGGCCAATTCTAGCATCAGATGCAACACGTGCACGGGAATTCCTTTCGAGAACGTATCAAGCAATAAAACATCATTCATATACCGCAGAAGTCAGCATCTAGATCAATTTAGTTGAATCTTCATACCACTTACTATTATTTTTTTTTTGACAAAATGCATTCTCTTGAATCTATATGGAGATGGTCTTCAGAAAGGCACGAAAAAGAACAAATTGCAGACACGCATCATCCGCGGTGAGGACGGACAGAAACACGTCCTACTCCTTCGGAGTCTAGCAGCAAAAAAGACAGAAAACCGGTTGTAGTGGTCGCAGTGAACAGGCTTGATGCTGAATAAATGCGGAGGCTTGCCTGTACACTTATGTGGTTTGCCGTGAAGCTTTCTTCACCGTTATAGCCTGCAGCCTGAAAGCTGTGTTGCTGATTGTTTCATCGTGTTTATCGTAGTTTTTCGACGACTGTAACGCGTCTTTGGAACTGTACTGACGAATAAATTTTGTTTTAATTCTTCACCAGCTGTTGTCATTAATCACTCCAAATCCACGAACCGGTAGAACGCAACAATATTGTTTCATAGATTAGACTAATTGATTAAGGCAAAGCAGCTCGAGTGCTACCTGCCTATGAGAAAGGATACTAGCTCGCATTCACACTACAATTGGTGAAAACTACGAAAACTGTCGTGCAACCAGTTATTTCGCCGGGATTTGAATCCTGGGCGAACTAACAAATGTTTAGCGACTTCAACGTTCAGTTCCTAGTGGGCCATTATTACGTATTTTCTGTGAACGTTCCATTAAACTATGCTGCAGCACTTTGATATTGTCCATGAAGCTCAATTTGAGTTGATTAAAATTGTACCGCCAATCTAACTGAAATCTATTCTGGAAGATCTTAGGAAAAACTAATTTTTATTAGTTTTGAAACTATTTTCTTGTGATTCAGAAGGCGTTAATTAATTACTTAATTTAATGTAAGTATTACTAAAAATATTATTCTTGCGATCTTTTTTATTTATACGCATATCATTTTGATCTTTTGAAAATAATCCTTACTTGGAATGCAGCAGCGGGAGGACATTGCACCTTTTCCTACTTAAATCTCAAATTCGAATAGAAATTGTATTAATTAGATCTGCGTAAAATATATCCTACAAAATATATAAACAACTCGAAAAGATAAAGGAATGATGCCCATTCTGGACACTAAAGCGCTGATATATGCAGGCAAACAGTATGAATTTTAAACAAAATTCAAACACAGATAGGTTAAAGTATGCAATTTCATCATAATAATGAAATGAACTCTTATAGAATTACAAAAAGAGGTAAAATTCTTTTTCGTTTAATTTCTCATACCCTCTTTAGGGAAATAACCGATGATATGATATAATGTTAGGCAATTAAGTAATATATTCTAGAGAGCAAGAGGATCATCCATAATGTAATGTTTAAAAAATTAATTTAATTTTTGAGGTATTTGTATAGCCATATTTTACCATTTTTTTTCAGTTAATGAAAGTTAATTTTCTTGAACTTTCTCTATGGCATACGGATAATATTTTTTTTTTTTTAACGTGGAATTAGCGTCATAAAACGAATATAAGAAATGAAACGAAATTCTTCTCTTACGGTCTCGAAATAGCTAAATGCGATATCTCTGGTCAAAACTGAATTATTGATTTTCAAGTTAAATTGCAACAAGCATGTTACATTATTACAAGTAACACTGAAACATACAGTAAAGCTTTCTGTTGTATAATATGATTCCTACGCAAAATTTGCAGATGACACTGTTTTACAAATAATTATTTATTTTACTAGCATAATCATCAACAACATCTTCAATTACATTGTAAGGATTATGTTTATTTCTTTAACAGTTAAGTTTTGAGTTAAAGTTCCTTTCCTGTCTTCCTGAATTTGAACTTACAACTTCCGGCTAGAACAATTTTTAGAATCGCGTTTTAATGCAAATAAGGAGAAATATTTAACCATGAAGTTCTACTGACTTCGTTAGAGAGAACCAGTAATTCTGGCTAGCACGCGTCCGCCTTTTTAGGCTACTCTCTCTTAAGCTATTGTTACGCTCGGCCGTACTTAGGCCATTGATAGCTTCGCCGTTATTTAGAGCTAAGGCGCCAACTCGGTTAGAATTTTGATAGCTTCGGCTGTATCTTTTTAGTTAAGATTAGTTAAGTTTAATTTCTTAGTTTCTGAGTTCAAGCCCGAGTAGAGGCTTTATTGTAAAACTCCAAGAAGGAGTTCTGTTAATTTAATTTGGAATAATAAAGGGTCTTTAACCCTTCTCAAGATTTATTTACCGTCTGACGAACTATAGCGTCCATTTCTTAAGATTCTTCTACTTTAACATAAAAGTACACAAACATTTGTTTGTCAAATAGATAAAGCAGATATTTCCACCAAAATTTTGAAATGTAGACTTTTCTCTTTAAATCTGAGTATTTTCCAAATAAATAAATAGATAAAAGAGATATTTTAATGTTACATTTGTATTAATTTGTTGTACGAATTAGTTGATTAAATTTTTTTTTCTTAGTTCAAGTTGGATTTTGGGGTTATCATTTGAATCCCAGTACAATTTACCTTCCAGTTCCTAAGAGCTTCGTAGTGACGGATTCATAAGATTGTATTACTGATTTCATCTTTATTATCTCATTGAATTAGGACTAAAAATCTCACTGCGACAGAGTAATCGCTTCTTCGTATTCTTCGAATCATTCTTGCGCTCTGTGACAGTGAGTATCGCTTTCTGAATGCATCCGTATCAACGTTCCCGAATTTTTTAAATTTGCATGAATATTTAGGAAACCTAAAACTTTTCAAATATTATACCACAAAATTAAAGGCTAATATTTCCATAAGACATATCCTGCATAAAACATATCCCTTCTTTAAAATATGTCTTACATTCTTTGCCACTCTGAATAGGCATGACAATGCAAGAAAGATCCGTGCTTCATGTTGTCTCCATAACTCTGATTAGTTGGCGTATTCTCCCTCCATTGAGCACTTCCTCGCAAACTGTAAATGCTTCACTATTTTTGTTGTAGGCAGAATATGTTCTACGAACTGGACCTTTTGCTTCTGTAAATGCGGCGTACTGTTCATCGAAAGGCACCTTGCATTGGTTCTTCATTTATATTATTCATATTCATATTCCGATGCACCATTGCCCTGTATTGAACAGAACAAGTCTGACAACTTTTTTCCTCTCGAATATCTAAAAGCCATTTTGTATACAGGTTTTTTTCTTTTTCTTTTTTTAGTTTTTTAAAACTTCTAATATATTTTGTAAGCATCTTAAAACTGACATCCTAATAACTATTTATCAATGCAACAATTTCGCTAATGCTGGAACGCCCATTGCAAACGCCTACGAACCTTCTACATTCGGCCAGATCTCCTACCCATTACTTTATTAACATGAAATTTAATTATTTCTTGAGTGTATTCACTGCTTTCGTTCTCATTCAGATTTACAATAAAGCATTAGCATTATATAAAGTTAATTATTTCTTGAGTGTATTCACTGCTTTCGTTCTCATTCAGATTTACAATAAAGCATTAGCATTATATAAAGTTAATTATTTCTTGAGTGTATTCACTGCTTTCGTTCTCATTCAGATTTACAATAAAGCATTAGCATTATATAAAGTTAATTATTTCTTGAGTGTATTCACTGCTTTCGTTCTCATTCAGATTTACAATAAAGCATTAGCATTATATAAAGTTAATTATTTCTTGAGTGTATTCACTGCTTTCGTTCTCATTCAGATTTACAATAAAGCATTAGCATTATATAAAGTTAATTAGTTCTTGAGTGTATTCACTGCTTTCGTTCTCATTCAGATTTACAATAAAGCATTAGCATTATATAAAGTTAATTATTTCTTGAGTGTATTCACTGCTTTCGTTCTCATTCAGATTTACAATAAAGCATTAGCATTATATAAAGTTAATTATTTCTTGAGTGTATTCACTGCTTTCGTTCTCATTCAGATTTACAATAAAGCATTAGCATTATATAAAGTTAATTATTTCTTGAGTGTATTCACTGCTTTCGTTCTCATTCAGATTTACAATAAAGCATTAGCATTATATAAAGTTAATTATTTCTTGAGTGTATTCACTGCTTTCGTTCTCATTCAGATTTACAATAAAGCATTAGCATTATATAAAGTTAATTATTTCTTGAGTGTATTCACTGCTTTCGTTCTCATTCAGATTTACAATAAAGCATTAGCATTATATAAAGTTAATTATTTCTTGAGTGTATTCACTGCTTTCGTTCTCATTCAGATTTACAATAAAGCATTAGCATTATATAAAGTTAATTATTTCTTGAGTGTATTCACTGCTTTCGTTCTCATTCAGATTTACAATAAAGCATTAGCATTATATAAAGTTAATTATTTCTTGAGTGTATTCACTGCTTTCGTTCTCATTCAGATTTACAATAAAGCATTAGCATTATATAAAGTTAATTATTTCTTGAGTGTATTCACTGCTTTCGTTCTCATTCAGATTTACAATAAAGCATTAGCATTATATAAAGTTAATTATTTCTTGAGTGTATTCACTGCTTTCGTTCTCATTCAGATTTACAATAAAGCATTAGCATTATATAAAGTTAATTATTTCTTGAGTGTATTCACTGCTTTCGTTCTCATTCAGATTTACAATAAAGCATTAGCATTATATAAAGTTAATTATTTCTTGAGTGTATTCACTGCTTTCGTTCTCATTCAGATTTACAATAAAGCATTAGCATTATATAAAGTTAATTATTTCTTGAGTGTATTCACTGCTTTCGTTCTCATTCAGATTTACAATAAAGCATTAGCATTATATAAAGTTAATTATTTCTTGAGTGTATTCACTGCTTTCGTTCTCATTCAGATTTACAATAAAGCATTAGCATTATATAAAGTTAATTATTTCTTGAGTGTATTCACTGCTTTCGTTCTCATTCAGATTTACAATAAAGCATTAGCATTATATAAAGTTAACAAAGCAACAACCTTCTGTTTGGCGAAGATTTAGTCAAGAAATCTATCGATTTCGACGGTAAGCTCCCTCTTCATCAGGAGCAAAAAAATTTACCACGACAAAGCCACGATCATATTTTATACCCTACAGAAGTAAGACAAACGAGAAGGTAGCGCCGTCTGTCGGTAGATATAGAAATAAAAATTAAAAAATTTAACCTAATAGAATTTTAAAAGAATTAGGAAGGATTGCATTGGTCTTAAAGTCGTTAACAAATGAAGATAATGTTTTTTTAATGTGAAAAGCTTCAAGAAAAATCCGTTTACCAATGGAAGAAGCTTTTTAAATAATTTCTGCAGACCCAAAAAATTATGATTAAATTTCCAACTTCGTTTAGCTATCGAAGACTTGCTAATTTCATCTTTTCGGACATAAGATTCGTGTTCCTTGATGCGAAACCTTAATGCTCTTTTACTTTGTCGGATATATCCGAAACCATAATATATGCTATAAATTCCACAAGAGCTAAAGTCAGAAATGGAATCTTTAAAAACTGAACCGTTGATTTTATTGATAGGCGAGGAAATGAAAATTGAACTTCAAGAGAATATGTTCAGTTTTGTTATTGACAGCACAAAAAGGTTATTAATGTTCTTTGTAAGAGCAGAATGTCTTCTTTGATGGCAAGATGAACCATTTTAAAGTCTTTATCAGTAACCACATGAGAATATTCTGAGAAAATGGCAATTGAGCTCAGATGAGTTCATTAGTAAACAGATGTTCTGAATAGAAGTATATAATAGTAAAAAGAAGCCATTTTTGGCTTAGCCGGGTGACACGACTTTGCACGAGGCGGCAAACAAGCAGAAAGAAGTTTACGATAAATGGTAGTGCTTAATCAGATTCATTGTGGATTAGAAGGGAGGAAAGGGTATTGTCAGATTCAATTTGAAAAGTAAACTGAATGGCTGGATAAATCGAATCTATAATATATAAAATACCATCAAAAAGGGCGAACGTGTCGTATAAATAATATTATTTGAGAAACTACCTTTTCGTCTCTGAATTCATTACGCAGATTACGCTTTCGGGCTTTTGATTGTAATAATGAAGATTTATTCTAGATTTTATCTATTCCGCTCATTCCATATTCCAAAGAGGATCGTTTAAGATGGTGTCCTTGCAATGTTTAATGTCGAGAGGAATGGTACCGGTTACTGTTTACTAACGAAATCAGTTATAGTCCAAAATGGGATTCTAAATGTGTTTCGACTTAGAAAAGTGAAAAACGCGCAGCATTCCTTCAGTTATTCATGAAAGATCACATTTACACTGGATCGGTTTCATGGTGGGAGGTGGAATTATCAAAAATAATAGCATTGAGCTGCGCATGTTTGATGAAGGTTCTGTAATCGATCATAGGTATTCTTGGAACTCCATGTAAGATTGTTTGAGCTACTGTTGGCCCACAGTTTTGGGTAATGAATGATAATACACGACCGCATCAAGATTCATTGATGTCAGAATACTTAGAAACAGAAGATATCAATCGACTGGATTGACCACCTTACTCACCAAACTTGAACCTGATTGAGCATATGTGCAGTACTTTAGGCTACTGAACTGCAACGAAATGCCTTCCCAAATCCATCTAGGATCAGAAGAGTACACTTTTAAAAGCATGATATGCAGTTCCGCAAGTCATGGTCAACAGTTTGGTCAATTTTATGATACACAGATTTGAAATTTGTTTTTCTATTAGTAGTGACCATGCGCCATATTAAAAAATGATTTGTTGCGAAACAGGCAATATAATTTCCCCATCATTTTTTAATTTCCATAAATCTGATTTTAAAAATTAATTAAGTGTCAAAGGTGGTATTTTCCGTTAGTAAAAATAATACTCCGAATGACAATTATAAAATTCAGGAAATAGGAAAAAGCGGCAGTTTTTTTTTATGTTTCCAGTAGTAGTTTCGTAGTATTGACTAACTGGTAGAGCTGAAGAAGGTTCAGTGGTCAAACAAAGTAGTGTAAATTTATTAAAATTACCGCTTATTCCTATTGCCAGTTCTCTCTGATAGTGGTAAATCACGCTCAAAATGATTTGGTACAAATAGCTTTTAATCCTTTTTAATAAGATACGGATTAAATTTTGTTTCTGTTAATATATTTTAATTTTGATAAGCAGAATATATCAATGTAGCATATACGTGTTGTGATTAAAACGAAAAGAAAATTAGAATTTCTTTATAAATTCGAGTCCAGAAAACTGATCTCTTCTGTATTATATTTTAAAAATTAGCTACACAAATAAATACGCATGGACTAAATATGAGTATTGCAGAGGATCTCCAACTGTCGAACAGTTTTGGGTTCTGGTTGATTTTGCAGATAACAGTTCAAAATTTAATGTACAAATACGGAAAGCGGTCAGTGAGTTGCTTAACTGAGCATGAGTTCTCTCCCTTGTTCTGCCTGTTCTTGTTTTCACTTGCTTTGACAAGCCTAAGCATGCAAAGTATCATATTTTGGATAATTAATTACAAGTAGTCATTGGTTATCAGGTGTCCCAATCTTGTCACTAGATGGTGGGCATTCTTCCCCTCTTTTTGCTCTAATTGAGATCTGAGAGAGAGTTTAGCGTCAGAACTGAATGGAAGAAAAATAAATGAACGTTGTTTAGCTTATTTGTAATCGATCACTTTCTATCACTCAAATTCTTTGTAAATATTTGTAAATACTAATAAAGTGTGTTAAGTTTATGGTGTGAAATGAAGCCTACCATTTTTGGATTGGATTATCATTTTAACCAAGTACTTCTCATTTTTAGTTTTATGTCTTCACAGAAAATCCTGTCAGCCGTCGACCAAGAAGAAGAACAAAAGGTAAGTTTACCTTTTGACAAACTTTACTGTTCTTCTAACATAACATCAGGGTTATAAGTACTCGATAGTATCATATATGAGTAAATGATCGAAGAAACTGTGCTAAAATTCCTAATTCATATTCGCTTTTACACACCAAATTAACATAATTAGGGTCTTATCCTTTTTCGCACATTACTCTTTACGAAGCCTCAACTAGACGGTCTCAGCAAACATTAGTTTTCAACAGATGCTGCGAATATTAACCGAAATTAGAACCTGTTTCGCTGCAATGCTCTTTAAAGATAATTTGAAACTCCTCAATTCAGATTTATTTTCCTCCACAGAATCTTGTAACCTGTGACGTGACATGGGTCGAATACTACGATCCAGGTACCAAGCAAGAATCAATGTAAACCAAAATGTTTCGCGGGCAATGATCGATTGGCAAATACTTTTTTGGACATGGATCATGTTATGTTTGTTGAATTTACGCCAAGCATGTTCTAATGTCTGATACCTCCCTCCCCCTGGTATTCGAGGGAAAAAGTTGTACAACTCCCTCTGGCGATTGATTGCCGCAGGGGAGAGTCAGTTAGGGTTTGGACAGCGTCGAAGGTGACTGCACGATTATCGCAGGCGTGCACTCACCGTATGTCTTAATAGGACTACACGATAATATGCAGGCGTGTACTCTCCAATTGACTTTAATTAATGTTAATCTTATGTAAATATTTTGTAATCCACTTAATACCTCTTATATATATATAAATAAAATAATGTGGGAGAAGAAAGAAGTCCCATTATTGGATTAACACCACGGATGACAGGAAACCAAAGAACCTATCAAAATCAAAATCATCACACATGTCTACCATTACTGAGGAAATTTTTGCTAACAACATGAAGACTGTATGGGATGTCATAAAGAAAATACATCGTGGCAAACTTTCAGCTTCAGTGATGTTATCTTTTCATCACAATGCGCCTGTGCTCTAGCCCATGTTACTGTAGGAGAACGCGATTTCGAAGAGTTTAGTCATCTTCCCTACAATAAAGACTGCTTTCAGAATGGCTATTTTTCTGTTTTAAAACCTGCAAACATTCATTCCTGTGCTGATAATGATTTCTGTCGATGATAAGTTCGAAGCAGCAATGTCTGCTTGGGTTGAAGTCAAACGGCGACTGTCGAAAGAATCTGCTCACTTGAATCCAAATGGCGAAGTATGCTGAGGTCATGAGAGATTACACTGAAACATTTTTTAAAAAAGTAATTTTAGTTCTAAATCGTTATTTTCATTTGATCAGGTAGATAACTTACTTAGAGTTCCTCTTAGATTAGTCTCAATAGTATCGCGTAAAGGTTAACAGCCAATGATATGACAGCCAAGAGTGCCAGAATTTCTGAAGAATTGTTGAATTACAATAAATATACTGAAAGTACATGTAATTTCATGAATTTATTACTAGCTGATAAATTTTTGAATGAATTTAACTGCATTAAACAAAGCCGAAAATTATTTCATTGATTTTATACGTTTTCATATTTACTTTCCCTTGTATTCCCTATTATTCTTTCAATTGATACAAATAGGATGTTTTTTTAATATGTTTGTAACATTATCGTGTCCTTCCCTAAATATCGGAAAATTGCTTCCATTTAATAGCAAATACAATAAATGTACATTAGTTGGGACATTAATTGACATTAGAAATGTCTTTAGTGGATCCTTCAAAAACTTCTGTTTCGTTGTTATAGTATTCATATATTCATCATTAATGGGAACTAGCAAGTATTGCACGGATGCGAAACGCAAGACCTCTAATTTGATTTTCACGCTGCCTCGGACCAACTAGCTAGTTCTCACATTCGGCAAAGAATAAGACTTTTATTTTAAAATTTATTAAATTTACAATTGCTTAAAAACTTGGAGAAATTTAATGCTTTGCTTAAAAACTTAGAGATTTCAGAATAATAAAACTCACTTTTTAATAATTTGAAATTTTATTTTATTATTTTATTTTTGATTATACATTTGAGGAGATGCGATTTAAAATGCATTTAAACTTTTTTAATTGCAAAGGAACTTGATGTAGTATACTCCATTAGCCCCATACATCACGAGAGTGATGGCCAGAACTAAAGAATAATAACAAATTAGTGCAAATGAATTAATACACAAGGAAGGTAAAATATTCGAGAATTAAAACATCAATAACTATATGGAACTATATGGAATTTCACTGCATCAGTATCCTGTACTCCCAATGATGACTATATAAATCCCTCCATGTAATAGTCCCTCCATGACTTCGGGACGTAGTTATGGGCAGTGAATATTAAGTAAATGTTAACCGTCCATATCTACATCCCGCGTACATTATATACAATTTGAATTATTATAAATTCCTATCCGTGAAGATGTTTTGCTAGGAAATTATGTAAAATGATTAGTATGAACATCATCATTGCAAAAGCACGGATCTCAAAATCTAAGTCTTTCCATCTTTTGCTTTCTTAATTAATATACCTTCATATTTGCTTTCTCTTATATTCCCAATTATTTTTTTGGTTGATGTAAATGAGATATTTCTTTGATGTGTTTGTAACATTATCATCTCCCCCCCCCCCCAAGTAGATATACTATTTCATTGCCTTCAGTTCCACAGTTGGCAATTATCCATTGCAGGGTAATCGTGTTTCCAATAGATGATGTTAACAATTTTAGCCGACAATACAGAATTTTTCGCAAGTGCGAAATACTGAACGAAGCTTGGAATATAAACTTATCCAATCGATATTTTTATGAAGATTTGAAACATTATTGTAATTATCACAATAAAAGGCGTTTTTAAAGCTGAATGTAACAAACTTTGGTACGCAATCTTTTATTTGATGATTAACTGATTTTTAAATGAGCCAATAATTACGTACAATCTTTCAAAACATCTTACGAGGATTTAAATGCTTTCAAAAAGAGAAAAAATCGAGAAAATAAAATTTTTCACAATTTTTTTTCACCTTTTCTTCTCTGAGAAGAAGAAGTGAAAAAATAAGAGATCGTGTTTTTGCCATTAGTTTTTCTTTTCTATGTAATAAAACTGAGCGTCTTAAAATTCGACTTGTAATTTAGAAAATGCTAGGAAGAAAAGAAAAGAAAAAACAAAAAGACATTAAAGGGGAGGAAACAAAAACATTGTCAAGCATGACAAATTATTGATTCTGCGAGCCGAAAGAATAATTAATATGCCTTACTTATTCATGAACTTATCAGCATCATTCATTAAGTTATGAATTAATTAATATTGTTCAGTACACGAACTAATCAAACAAGTAGTATTAATCAATAATTGGATGCTGAGGTTTAATCAGTGCTGTTGAAAAGAATGAATCAACTAATAGATGAATGTTGATCAAAGCTATGGATGATTTCCCAATTGATTGCGCTGTACATTTTAAAGAATGAAATCAAAGAAAGTATTTTTCATTTTATCTGCAAAGCATTTCTGCAAAGACATCTTTCAGTAGTCTAATTTCTGCGAATAAATATTAAAAAAATTGCTTCAGAATCACTAAGCCTTTAATAGTTTAAGTATGTTCGTTGTGAAGTAAATTAGATACCCGCAAACAAAACTTCGATATATTTACATATTTTTTCCTTACTTACAGGGATCTAAGATATATTATCTCTATAAATTTTGCTTCAAAACATTGTATGACTAAAAATTTCGAGTAGTTAATACTTTTCAATAAAATGATAGGAAACATAAGTTTATATACAGGTCCCATAGGAAAAAAAATTTTTTAATACGTCGTGCTTGCATTACACTGTGAAACTGAACTGACGATTACAGAATTACAATTTTTTGACATTTGAATATCTTCAGCATTAAAATTTAAATTAAGTGATTTTCAACGTCAATATTATTTGCTTGATTAATAGTTGCAGAATTATTATTTCGGTTCTTACACAGACAAATGGAGCTACGATGATCTTCGCTTTTACATCTAAAACAAGAAAGTTTGTTAGAACGACAGTTTTTACTAATACGATACATTTTGAAACATTTGAAACAGCGTTTTTTTAATTTTTGAATTTATGTTGCGATGACATTTTACACTTAATCAAATGGTGCAGAACAGAAAATGCATGTAGCCTCGGTGGGCGGTCCAAGGGTCTCTCATCACTCTTTCCTTTCTACCAATCACTACAAAGAGAATTTTTGGCTTGCCGCCTATTTTGAGTGCTCTCTTGCAGCACAGACACTGTACTTTTACAAACATCCATGTCTTCTCCAGCATTCGAACCTGAGCCCAACGAGCGAGCGCTACAGCAGCCGGGTGCACTAACCTTTATACCGATTCGGGCCGCTACATAGAGCATACACAAATAAACACTTATAGAGATAATCTTTTTTGCAGAAAAGAAAGGGACTTCATAGTTCCTGAAGCGGTACCAAAGAATCTCCTTGGCTGTGTCTGATTTTTTATGTGAATTCTCACATCATCCATAGGGAATTATGTTTATTGATCAGTCTTGAGATTTCGCCGATGAAAGATCTCTGAAGATTTCGGCAGTGAATATTAAATTCTCAAGTAAACCGTTGTTAACATTAATTTTCTCCAGCATGGTGGAAGCGGAGGAATAATTTAACGGCTGGATCGCTGAGTTTTAGTTTTGTACCAAATGGAGTTTGTAAGCACGGAAATTCAATCTTCCATGCAAGACATCATATCCTATCGATTTCAAGATTTTAAATTGCGTTCCTCGCATGATGACCAGATTTGCCACTGAATATTTCACGAATATTTTATTCTGCATTCACACGTCTGACACCGTGTCGTGATTTTAGCAGAAGCGTTTCACTCTGATATTTTTGCCGATATTTCCTCTGTGCAACTATCGAAGATTTCAATTCAGTCAACCAGTTGAATTATTTGCTGCAGTTTGAACGCCATTTCATTGACAACTAATTTGGAGGCAAACTGGCCACGACGAATGGAATGAAATCACTACTGCGGTTACTTAGTAATACGCGTACTTCAGTCAGCTTTTCCACGAAATATAATATATAATAATAATAATTCCTATAATTGTTCTGGCAATAATAATAGATTTTTTATGAGTAGTGTTGTCTCTAAAATTTTCTGCACTAAGCTGACAAAGAACAAGAAAATAAGCTAGAGATATCTTTTATCTTTTGTTTACTTGTTTGCTTGTTGTTGTTTTGTAACTACTAGTATTTTAGATAGTTGTATTTTCAAAATGGTCAAACGCATTTGCATGAAACAAAGGGAAAAAAATCTATGTGCAGATGATGACGAAGTCTTCGCAGAAAGTTATTTTCCCCTAATTAGAATACTAAGCGAGGTAAAAAATCTACTTTCTCTAAACTCTTCATTCTTTCAACAGTTAGTTTCCATTATCTATCAACCACTGAGAAAATCAGATGAATGAAATGAATCCATCGAGTGAATAAAGATTACTATTAAAAAGGATACGTAATTTAAAACAGGACACATATTACGGCACCATCATATTTAGCACAAAAGACCAAAATACTAATTTTAAAAATACAGCATTATACTAAATTAAATAATAAAATAGTCTTTACATCTAAATACCTGCCTACCAAATTCGGTAATCATGAAGTATTATGCTTTTTATGAATAATTTACAGGCAGTTTTTAAAACTTCATGTACTTATAGAACATTGCACATATTTTTTTATATGAACGAGAACTTTTCAGGAAACGAAGTAGGTAGAAAAACTGCGATACAACATTTTGTTTTAAATTAAATTGAAAATTAATGAGCTCTAAGCAATAGTAAAAAAGTTATCTGATATTCCTAATGATAACGACAAGACGGTGCTGGAGATTGTTTCGGATATATTTTGAATATCGCCTTTTTAGTGTAAATAACAGTAAGCAAAGAAAGAGATACAGCATGAAAACTTTTGAATTTTAACCTTGATTTTTAAAGCATTATACAGTGTATAACGTTGCGCGCCTCCAACTTGCACGCAACCAAGAGGTGACTGTGAAAACTTGTATACAAGATAGAGCCTTGTGAAGGGGTTAAGTCCCTTTTTATTCAACGTAATAAAATTACAATTGCGTGCTCTTGACGCTCACAGACTGTGCCAACTTGGCAGTCAAATAAAAATAATAACCTGAAAAGAAAGTAAAGACAAGATTCTAACTACGAGGCTCTCTAAAATAACTAACTCACCGCGTTTTACAATACCGCTGCTAATTCAGCAGACTTGAAGCTCACTGGAACGATTACCACTACTTCCCGCCAAGCACATAGGCCGCAACGCGGTGTTCTTCAATTCTCGCTAACTACCTCCGCGCTCGTGCAGTAAGAATATCACACACCGAACTCGTTTCCTTGCTATTTAAATCATAATACTTCCGCTGATAATTTGAATGCTTGCGCGTTCTACTCAAATTTACATATTCTGGCATTGGCAGTTCCAGGGAAAAGTAAGGCTTGACAGGAAAGATAGTTTAAACTTAAAATAAATGTTAGTTAAAATAAATATAAACCCTACATTTGCCGCTGCCAGAATTTGGAAAACTTGGAAGCAGGTCCTACAAACGACCTGTTGTAAGTTTCTCTAATTCTGAACTAACTGGCGAGAACCTCGTTTACACAAAAAAATCTTATGTAACAATTATATACTAAAATTCTGCTGCTCGTTATAACTTTCTTCTTACAGCAACTTTTCCTGGACTTCATCAATCAATCTTGGTCTTTCCTTCCAGCATCTGGAAGGAATAAGTATCAGTATCTTTCTAAATACATTATAATTTACACTTTCTTGACACAATAAATTTTTGTTTTTAAACGATTCGTTTTTCTTAGTTATTGCTTACTTCACATTCATTCAATTTCTCAAGCATTAATTTAACTTTACCCTGGCTCTCCACCGTGTGTGGTGTCAAACGGGAATATTCGTGTTTTAGTCTTACAACACTTCCCCTAACCACCATTATTTGTTAGAATTCAACGACCAAATAGACACACCTTACTCGACATTCTACAACTCAATGAGCTACTTTAATATTCTTAAAAATTCAAATGTAGGTGGAGAACCCTACAAAACACATTCATTCTAACTTCCCCCTCATTCATCTTTAAAAATGCAGGCTTTCGCTCTAAAGCATGACTTTACAGTTTAATACTTAAATTTTGACTTCACTGCTTTTAAGCATTCACTTTTAGCATCTACAATTTTATGCTTCTAGACTAAATTCTACTTTTACATAACCTTCAAGTATTTACATACATTTACAAATTTTTAATACATATGCTTTTTACAATTTACCATAAAATGAATAAGAGAAAATAAATTTTTACTTTACTCATTCTTCGCCAAGCTGGCGGCACTGAAAGTAAAATTCTTATTAATACAAGAATACGAAGTTATTTTTATCTCCGGCCAAATTTTGGCTTTAACATAACAGAATTAGTCTTTCGACCAACAGAAAATGCTTGTTTTTAGCTTTTACACTTAAAGAAAATAATACTTTTGCCTTAGCTAAATAAAGTAAAACAAAACTAAGTCTCAACCGAGACATATTGACTTTCGTCAAAACATAGAACTTCGTACTTATGCATAACATTTCGGAACAAAAGAGAAAAAAAATTATAGAAGGTTTTAACTTATCTTTGAGTTTTCGATGCTTGAAACTCCGTCATCCGTTTTTGGCAAAATTGATCCCAAGTTAGAGGTTTCATGGATGTCAATCTTCTCCTTATTGATCTCCGAGTGTCGTCCACGTTGCTTTTTCTTTTGCGTCCTCTACATGCTGGCCTCTTGGCGGAGTAATCGTCTGGTTGTTGGCCTTTCCGTTTCTGCCTGGGACGGCTGGTCTTGACGTCCTCCGGTCTGGAGTCCTTCTTGAATTTCTTCTGTTCCTCGTATTTTTGTGCCTCCTGCTGGCGTTTCAGTTTCCGGAACGGCGGCCTTGCTGGCACCGGACTCTGTGGCCGTGTGCGCGTTCTCCTTGATGTGTAATTTCTCCTGCCATCCTTTGTAGGTGGTGTTTTTCTCTTTACCACGGTTTCTTTACCCGGTGCATCTGTATTTTTGTTTTTCTTAAACGCCGGAGTTTGAAAATTATTTTTTCTTTTTGATACCGACGTCCGGGTTGTAGAAGTGCTAGGTCTCTCTTCAGTTCTCTGTTTCTTGGGTGGTGGAATAGTTGTTGTAGTCTCTGGATCTTCTACTTCGTTTAGACTTGAGTCCTGCAAGAAACTTTTAAGGATTTCAAAATCATTTGGATTATAGTATTTTTTCACCTGGTCGGGACTTGATTTACAGATTTCCCCTCTCTCGTTCTTAAGATATAAGACTACTCCTTTGATTTCCTGAATTACATAGGAGCCTTCAAACTTTGGAGCTAGCTTTGCCATAAAATTGTCTGGGGCACTTGATAAAGAAAATTTCCGCTTCAATACTTTATCCTCAACTTTAAAATCTGCTTCACGGCGTTTTCTATCGTAATATAGTTTCTGCCTATTTCTTGCCGTATCCGAGCTTTTAAGTGCCTGATCAATTAGCTTTTGCACATCTTTTTGTTTAAACTCCTGCTCCCTTTGTTGCACAAAGAATAATTTATCTAAAGGCGTAATTAATTTTCGGCCTAAGAATAATTCTGCTGGAGTTTTTCCCGTAGTATCATGATGTGCCGTTCTTAAAGCATAAGCTAATTCATTTATGTAGCCATCCCAGCGCTTGTGATGTGTGCTCACGTAACTGCGAATTATTTTTACTATGTTTTTATTAACTCTTTCTGCTATGTTAGCCTGTGGTCTATACGGAACCATTTTGATATGGCGTATGCCAAGTCCATTGCATATGTTTTCAAATATTTGACTAATGAATTGTTTTCCGTTATCGCTAATGACTTTTATCGGTGCACCGTATTTGAAAATGTATCTGTGTAAGAATGCATCTGCGACTGTTTTGGCTGACGCGCGTTTAAGTGGAACAATTTCTATCCATTTTGAAAAATGATCTACTATTACTAAAAGAAAACGATTTTTATTTAACTCGCTCTGGGGGAAGGGACCAAGGAGATCTATGCCTAAAATTTCATTCGGAAATGTAGCGCGAATGCTATTTAAGTACCCGGCCGGGCTGTAATTAATATCATTTATTAACTGACATTGATTGCAGGACCTGACATACGCCGTTACTATTTTGTATAATTGCGGGAAATATACCGCCTCGCGTACCCTTTTTATAGTCTTTCTGACCCCGAGGTGGCCCGCTGTTTTTTCTTCGTGCAACTCCTTCAAAATGCTTAATCGAAGCGAGGCTGGGATGACTGGTTTATACTCAAGATTTTCGTTTGTTGTTTTCGTATAGAATAATAAATTATCTATTATTTCATAGTTTTTTGCTCTATTTCTTATCTCATCGATATCTGTATGCTCAAAGCTTTCGGGGTCTTTCAAATAAGCATAGATATTTCCAAATTCAGGATCAGCTTTCAGTTCAGTAATAACCGTATCTCTAGAATCTAAAATTTTTGAAGTCAACACAGCGCATTTAAGTTCATATCCTTCATCGTCCAGTTTTATACGAGAAAGTGCGTCAGCTACATTGTTTTCCTTACCCGGTTTATATTTTATTGTGATATTATACTCTTGGAGTTTTAAAGCCCATCTTATTAACCTGGGCGTTAGGTTTTTTCCCGAGTAAAGTCTACCAACAGCCGCATGATCCGAAAAGACTGTTACTGGCGATTTGCCGAAATAAACTCGAAATTTGTGTACAGCCATTAATACGGCTAATGTTTCTCTTTCTGTAGCTGTATAATTCCTTTGTGTCTTATTCAACGTTTTACTAAAAAATGCCAGCGGATGGTTATTTTGCATAAGAACCGCACCCACCGCATAGTCTGACGCATCTGCTGCAATTTCCAGGTTTTCGTCCCCCTCAGGGAATTTTAAAACAGGGGCATTAATAAGCACTTCTTTTAATCTTTCAAAAGCTGTGTTAGCTTCCGCTGTCCACGTAAACTTACTCTTTTTTCTTTTGATTACTAAGAGTGGTTCAACAATATTAGCGAAATCTTTTATGAAAGATCGATAGTAAGAACATAATCCAAGGAAAGAAGAAAGTTTCTTGGCGGTGTTGGGGGGTGGGAAATTCTTAATAGCTTTTATTTTTGAATCTTGCGTTTCTATACCCTTTTGCGAAATTTTATAACCGAGATATTTAAGTTCTTTAGTTGCGAACTTGCATTTTGAGGCGTTAATTGTAAGACCGGCCTCTTTTAATAATTTTAAAACTTGTTCGAGGTCATTAATGTGTTGTTCCAACGTACTACTCGTTATAATTATATCATCTAGATAAATTAAAGTTGATTTTCCTAGGACAGGCTTTAGAACAATGTCCATAGCTCTCTGGAATGTTGATGGGGCCCCACACAACGCAAAGGGCATGCGTAAAAATGCATAAGTGCCCGATTTTGTTATAAACGCGGTTTTGTGTATATCTTCGGGTCTCATAGCTATTTGATAGTAGCCAGACGTTAAGTCCAAAGTAGACATATATCTTGTCGATTTGATCTGTCTAATGATCTCGTCTATAACCGGCAAAGGGTAAACTGGAAATTTAGTAATACTATTTAGTTTTCTGTAATCAATAGCAAACCTCCAAGCCCTTTTATCCGAAGGAGGAAACTCGTTCTTTTTCCTACATAGTACGACTGGACTCGCGTACTCACTATTTATGGGCGTTATTATTTTATTCTTTAACATCTCCTGAATATGTTCTTCGATGATTAGGTCTTTTTGTTTATCATAACGATACGGTTTAGTCCTACAAAGTTTTTCGGCATTTAATTGAATCTTGTGAGTCACGATTTGGCAGTTTCCTGGTTTTTCTGAAAACAAATGAGAAAAATTACTCACCATTTGCTGTATTGCTTTACTTTCATGGTCATTCAGATTGCTAAGGTCCACTTCAGGTGTCTCCACAGGTTCCACCACCCTCTGGTCCATCTCCAACACCACGGAACTATCTTGAAAATTTAATTTGGCCCTCGCGGCCCTTAAAAAGTCCATACCTAAAATAAGAGAGTGTTGTAGGTCTTTCACCACAAAAATTAATACTTTGAGATTTTCCTCTTTTACCTGTAAGTTTAATGATAATTTCCCGATGCAGTGACATGTTTTTCCTTGCGCCGCTATAATTTCCGTATTTCTGGTTTTAAATAGTCGTATCCTATAAAAATTCTTTTTGAAGAACTTTTCACTCATAAAATTTCCTTCTGCTTCTGTATCGATGAGGGCTTCTACTGGTACATCGCCAACCAGGACTTGTATAATTGGTAGCTGTGAGTTTTTTACGATGACCGTGTTTAAATGTCTATTTGAGGGTTTTTTTAAAACTTCCGGGGTCTGGACCCTCCCTTTCACAGGCCCCTCTAGTCGTTTAAAGCTTTCCTTTCAATCTGTGTCTTCTGGGTACGCGGATGTTTATTTTCAAATTTTCTTTTTGGGCCTTGACCTTCGAGTTTCGATGCGTTAGCTTGATAGTTCTTTCCCCCATAAGAGCGATTTCCATTTCTGGTTTCCTCCTTTAAAGATTTCCTTCGGGTACTTTGAGAATATGTTTCCCCTCTCGCTTTTTCCGCTATTCTGCGATTTTGAAACTTCACCGCCAATTCGAAAAGTTCCTGCAATGTGCTTGGGTTTCTAATTTCAAAGTAGTCTTGGACAGCGGGTAACAATCTTGGTAATATTATTTCAATTATCTCCGCATCGGGTTTTTTTCCATACAGCATATCCGTTAGCTTGATTTTTCGTAAAATAAAGTCCGTCAATTGTGCTGTATCCCGTTGATAGAAACTATATAGTTCGGCTTCCAGCCGTGCGCGATCTTTCATTATGGGGAAGGCCTTTACTAACGATTTTTTGAAATTTTCAAATGTATACGTCGGGCTTCCAAATTCACCTAGAAGAAATTTGCCTATATTTTTCCACCATAGCGCGGCCTGTCCTCTTAGTGCTGATGTGGCGATGGCAACTTTTTGTCTTTCAGGCACAGGGTAGAGCTGAAAGTGGTTTTCTAGACCTTCGAGAAATACCGCCACCGAATTTTTTCCGTCGAAATGGACGTTTGGCTTGATTGATGCTCTCAAAGTCTGAACCAGGTATCCAAATCCTTCTAACTGAGTTGTCATTTCTTGGTGTTGTCCAGCGGCTTCCATCCAGTTTTCGGCCATTTCAGTTCGATAATTGTTCGGTCGCCAATATAACGTTGCGCGCCTCCAACTTGCACGCAACCAAGAGGTGACTGTGAAAACTTGTATAAAAGATAGAGCCTTGTGAAGGGGTTAAGTCCCTTTTTATTCAACGTAATAAAATTACAATTGCGTGCTCTTGACGCTCACAGACTGTGCCAACTTGGCAGTCAAATAAAAATAATAACCTGAAAAGAAAGTAAAGACAAGATTCTAACTACGAGGCTCTCTAAAATAACTAACTCACCGCGTTTTACAATACCGCTGCTAATTCAGCAGACTTGAAGCTCACTGGAACGATTACCACTACTTCCCGCCAAGCACATAGGCCGCAACGCGGGGTTCTTCAATTCTCGCTAACTACCTCCGCGCTCGTGCAGTAAGAATATCACACACCGAACTCGTTTCCTTGCTATTTAAATCATAATACTTCCGCTGATAATTTGAATGCTTGCTGTTCTACTCAAATTTACATATTCTGGCATTGGCAGTTCCAGGGGAAAGTAAGGCTTGACAGGAAAGATAGTTTAAACTTAAAATAAATGTTAGTTAAAATAAATATAAACCCTACAAGTGTATTAATAGGCTAAAACAGTTTTACAGTTCTGACTGCGCTTATCTGGAGGTGTTGGTGCAGCGAGTTATTGTTACTCATTTAATTATTTTATTCGTCGCGACACTGATTCCGAGACTGACTAATGATCGAAGTTTCAGCTTAATTATGATAATCATTTATGTTTATAATTTAAATATAATTCCAGTTTGTTTTATGTGTGCTTTAAGAACTGAAATGAAGTAGTTACATACTTGTATTTACTATTACTTATGATAGAACGGCAACAGAGAAAAAATTCTTTACATCAATTCAACAACAAAATCGCAGAAGTTTTTGAACCCTGCATAGCAACATATGTTTAGAATTCCTAATGAAGTATTAAGTGTTGTTATAACATTTTAATATTTTTTCAGTCTTTTCTCAATTCATCGTATCAATTTTCAATTTCCTTAATAAGATGGGTGGCAAAAATGTTTTTTGTCTTTTTATTATTAACTTTTCATGTACTAGCTTTATTTATTAAATATCACGTTCTTCGCACTGAAGCCACATAAAATTCAGTTCAACAGCAAAATCACAAAATATTTAAAAACAGCATATGGTTAGTGTTCCCGGCAGTGTGTTAGAGGTTGCTATATACGTGGGTTGGGGCAAAAGTCATGGCAACTATTTTTTTCTTGTAGATATGTGAACGGATCACAAAACGTATATGTGTCGTGTGGAAGTTCTGCAGGCATAGTGTGTATGCAGAACAACAGATGGCTCTGTGATAGCTGGCTCTGTGGTAGCGAGGGCTCTGAAATCAGTTCAGTTGGTGAGTGTCGTGCGAGATGGAAGTAACCCATGTTGTGGCCGTTCTCCGAGGGAGAAATGCGATATAATGTCACAGTGAATTAGTAGAAGCCCTTGGGAATAATGCCCTACCATATCGTACAGTAGCACGGTGGGTAGGAAAATTTCAGCAAGGAAGTGTGTCAACCAGTGATGAGCAACGTTCGGGACGACCGGTGAGTGTGCGGACCGACTTGGCACGTGCGGTCATCGAGCACCTCACAGAAGATGGAAGTTACTGGAGTTAGAGAGGGCAAGTGGCATCGAGAAACGCACCGTCCACAGGATATTACGTAATGAGCTACAGTAACGCAAAATCGCTTCGTGGTGGGTACCGCATGCGCTGACGGAAGTTCAAAGGTGGGTGCGCTATGCAATATGCTCTGAACATTTTGCACGCTGGCAACGGAACGGCGATCAATTCTTGTCACGAATAATCGCCATCGACGAATTTTGGGCCAAGGTATACGAACGAGAACTGAAACGTCAGTCTGCGGAGTGGCGACATCCTGGATCACCAAGGCAGCAGAAGGTCCCTCAGAATCCTTCCCCAGTCAAATTAATGGTGATCGTCGCGTATGACGTCAGGGGTGTCATTGTTTGCCACTTTGTTCTTCATGGAAGAACAGTGACCGCACAATACTACAGGGACTTCCTGGTGCGACAGGTACGACGTTGTGTACGGGATAAACGTCCGAATCTTGTGGATAGTGCAATAATTCTGCACGACAATGCGAGACCACATAAAGCAGAGTATGTACGGCAGCTACTCAGACGTTGAGGATGGGAAGAATTGGAGCACCCTCAGTACTCTCCTGACCTATCGCCCTGTGACTTTGATCTCATTCCCAAGATTAAGGTACCAATACGTGGTAGGCGGTTTGCAACACGAGAGGACATTGCTAATGTTGTGCGCCAACAGATGACCCGATTCACACATGGTGCAGTAAATGCTGAGGCTGATGGTATTCAGCACCTCCCACATCTTTGGCAGCGTGTGGTGACGACAGTAGTAGGGGACTACATTGAGGATCTTTAGACCCAGGTTTGTCATGTCAACTTTATGTGTATTGTGTTATCATTCTTTTGCACGGTGAAGGCCGTATTGCCCTGTATACTACCGTAATAAATTCGTGTGTTACGATATTTTAGTGCTATTCATTGTTCACACATGTAGTTAAGACCTTGTCCTTTCGTCTGTATATGTCACATTTTCCAATCGGACTGATATCTTCAAGAAAAAAAAAATAGTTGCCATGACTTTTGCCCCAACCTAGCTATATCTTTTTGTATTCGCTATGTAATTTCTTTAAAAACTAGTCACTCGCTCTGCCAGCCGCCTAAAATACTTATAAAAAAGAAAATGTTTATAATTATTTTAATGAGTCCAGCTAGTGTAATTTCACAATAATATTGAATATTTCTAATTGCACACCTCATGAGTTGAATTTATGTTTATTTAAATTAATCACATTAAAAAGTAGAAAAAAGATATTCTGAAATTAAGAACTGTGTTTATTGCTTTTAAATCGCCTAGTTTATTACTCAGTAACCTTACAGATTAAATTTAAAAGTACCTTAGGCTTTACTGAATGGGAACACGCTGAGGCGTGGAACGTAAAATTATTTTATTTCCAGCCGTGTTAACACACTGCTTTCACAGAGCCGAATTTGTTAAATAAAATTGAGAGATAAATGTCTTACAATTTTCTCAATGTCAACAGATCCGGGCGCTGGAGCAAAAAGTGTTTTGTTTCGAACATTGTTGCCACAGCTCGCTTTCAAATCGTTGAATTTGTAAGTCAATAATTCCTTAAAGTTTTACAAAATATGAAAAAAAAATAATAATAAAATAAATTCGAGATTCAAAATTCGGACTTCCATTTGCACATGTTCGGTTGAAGGAATACGCTATTCGAAATCTGATGGCTCTAGGTTCCATCTTTTTTTCACAATACAAGGAACATACATACATATATGCAGATTCTTCATTATTTAATTTCTCTAAAAATAATACAGGGCAATAATAATTGGTGGCACAATTTGAAAACTAATAAGGCATTCATAGTGAACCAATGCAAAATTCCATTTCGAGACTTGTACGGTCGTTCTCTTTTTAACACATAAACTAAATTAGATCCTTCAATGAACCTGGCGAATTCTCGCACAGGCGTGAATAAATACCAGCACAGAAGAAAGGTGAAAATAACCCTTTATTAATTCAAAATAGTTAACAGAAAGGCACGATCTTCGTGCGTTACAATGGCAACGTCAAACTTGCGGTGAAATAAAAATCGCATAATATAATTAAAGTCAAACTCTAAAATAAGTAGTGATGGATAGCACGTAAGTTACGCTTAACAGGTTCCCTCACAAAAACCTAACAGGTATGATGATAAATCCGAAATGTCCAAGAGGCTTACTAATGTAACAGCGGAACAACAACGAAAAGTGCGCTGGCTAGCAAAAACACGCTCTGAATAAACTCAGAGATTCACACCTTTAAATATGCGCTTCACTTAACTTTAAATTTACATCCTGGCGAGAGAATGTGAGGGGAAGTTGAGAAGTTCAGTAAAGCTATCAAACTTAAAATAAATTTGTTATGCAAAATAAAGAAAACCCTACAGACTAATGGCACCTTCTGGGTTAAAGAAATAAAACTTTACTCTTTTTTTTAAGTTTGGAGTGTAAACTATGGAGTTTACAAAAAACGTTTGGGAAGCAATGAATGAATATTACAATTAATACACTATTTCTTGATTGTTAGACAGTAGATGAAGGTTTCTGAATGTTCAGGTAATATATTCTTTTGGTTATAAAAATTTTGGAATGACTACAGTCGTCAAAATTTTATGAGCATGGATAGTATTACGATGAGCGTATGAGCGTGAGTTACACTTTCGTAAGGAGTTGTTTTGGAAAGTTATTCTCTCCATTTACGCGAGAAACTTACTATAAGTCTAGTTCTAAACAAGCGTACGAGTTAAAAAGAAATCTAAAGAATTATTCTAACCTCATTCAAATTTTTAGTTTTATGACTTATTCTTTATGGCGGAAGGTCAGACAAATTTTAAAGAAAGTGGATGCCAGAGGCGCTATCTAAGAAATAACAAAAACGATTTATAATGAATATGATATATGAATGCTAAAGAACGCTGTTATAGATTAGACTGTATGTGACGTAGGTATGATGGCACCGGACGCATTCTTTTTTCTTTAAAGATTTTATTCTCAGATGATCAAAGAATCTAATACAATATACATTTCTAATATGAACTACAGTAAATACAAGAAGATCTGTTGCCTACTATAAAAAAGAATCTGCGAATATGTCCTTTAAACTGACTTTTCCACTGATGCCTACTATAAAAAAGAATCTGCGAATATGTCCTTTAAACTGACTTTTCCACTGACACAGTGGAAAATTTAGTTTGAAGGACACATTCGCAGGAATTATTCAAGGGAAGAAATAGAGAAGAACTATATCTCTCTCTTAAAATTAAACAGTAAGCACTATTTCACAAATAATCTGCTTCTGAAACCATCAATGAATATGATATAACAACAAAGAAAAGTCTATTCAAGTTATAATACTAATTGCTTTTATTATAGGTATATAAATTGCCGATGCTCACTACTATGATTATACTTACAGACCTGTATATCATTATCATGCACTATCTCTAGACTTCTAAATCTACAAAGCAAACCACTTCCTTTAAGGCAAGAAAAGGCATGGTAATAACAAATTGCTTAGACAATAAATAAAACTTCACTCCATTGATAATAATAATAACCTTATGAAAGGGGCTGCTATTGAAAGAAAATAGCAATTAACAGTTTATCCTAGTGGTTTCCGTAGTAAGATTTGAAAGCCAAAAGTTAAGGAATAATGCGGAAACGCCTCAAGATCATAATCCCAGGCAGCAGCGCAGGAATTAACATTCAATTAAAACTCATCACGTAGACTGCAATACATAGAACAAATGGAAAGATGGTGAAGCTTTAAAGAATAAGTATAAATGATTTTTCTCTTACAATAAAAATATTCCTTTGATGTAACATATGGAGATTCATTGTAATGTCAATCACTGTGATTCATACAAAAGGTCAGGTAATGACAATGATAATAATGACCACTTAAAACCTTCAACTTTCGCTCTTTCATGTATGTAAACAATTACATATAAATCCGTAATACTTTATATGCGACAAGGAAAAGCAAAGCAAAGATAACGGTGAGCATAATTCATCTAAGGATATCTCTATTAACCATCGCTGTCTCGTGCAATGCTTCCTCAAACTTTGATCAGAATATTAATACTAAAGTACTTTCTATAAAAAGAAAACAGTTGTATGCAAGATCATCTTCATTATTTGCAATAATTATTCTTTCTAATTAGTTTCGAATCGGATGGCAATGATTTTAATTTAATTGATTAAAACATTGATACTATTAATCAGTTTATTAAAAAATTTATTATAACAAAAATTTTGCATGTTAAAAAAATTACAATGTTGTGTCACATTTTACATCAGTATAACAAATTAGGAAAATGTGCTTCAATGAATGCACTTTGTACATTGTCGTAAATATTTTAAAATATTTTAATCCTTTTTTAAGTGCATTTTTGCTTTTCTTTATTGTTGCGGTATTTTGTGTTGCTTTGTTTATTTATTTTGTATATTTGTTGTTTTTGGAATAGTAATTTTATAGTTTACTTTAAATTTAATGCAATTTTTAACCACATATCTTGTATTTAAGTGCTCGTTTGTGGCACGGAATTGTAGATCTTTTAATTCTGAGTGCAATGACTTTAGAATAGCAAAAATAACTCAGTCAGAACTTGAGAAATAGGCAATTTCGTATCTAAAAGGCCTTAGCGACAAATTTGGCGGCAGTTTATGATATATGGGTGATCTATCGCCAATTTGAGGACTTTCTGAAAGATACGAGAAAATACATTTTCATAAACACAAGTTCTCCAACCGATTCTTCCAGAAGTTTTAAGATCCCATGCTGCAGGGTATCAATATGGGTCAGAGAGCTATGTTCAGTTATGAATAAGTTGCTAATCTATTTTGAGACTTAACGGTAAGCTGAATTATGAATCAAGGTTTATCTTGAGGACGATTTAGGGAACTTTCCAGTTTATTTCGTGCGTTAAGAAGGAATAGCTAAATATCCAAGTTCACACAAAAAGACAAGCAAAAAGAAATTTTACCTACAATGCAAAATTTATATTTATTCAATCACAAGATTTTTCCATGAGAATTTTGGAAAAAAATTCATTTTTAGACCGGAATCATTGAATAAACTTATCTAATACATTATGCAGAAAATGTCATCAGAAATTGTATCAGAAACTTCAGCATCAGAAATTGTATCGCCTAATATTAAACAATAAATATTTTGAGAATAATTAGGTCCTTTTGAAGCGACACCATATAAAAGTAAGTTTGACCTCTCCGGAATTGAAGTTTATTTATAATAAAGCATCGTAGTATACGAGGACTATTTGCTGAAGGAAAGGGATGCCGTCATCGAGGGCTTTCTAAGGAAAACTCTCTCGTATTCATGTTACACATAGAGAAAATCACGAAAACACTCATACAGCCGGTCCGTTCGGCCGAGATTTGAATCCGGGTACTCTTGAAAGATCTTATTTTGAGCTCTGGTAGATTTCCTTTGAAGGAAAAATATGATTTGCTCTCTTCAAAAACTAAACCAAAAACTTGTATTTAACATGAAATCTATAGAATATATTATGCTTGATAGCTGTCATGATAGAAAACATGATAATCTGCTAAAATTAAAGAAGAAATTAATTTTCATATTTCTAAAAGTAGATCATTCAATTCTTCTTAATATTGGATGCATTTCATGTTCAAATTCACTAAAATAAAGCGATTAAATTCATGCATAAGAAAAGCTTTTCATTTTTTTTTTCATGTTTTAAATCATTTGTGCTGAATTGAAAGCTGTGTAAAAGCTAATTTAAGAGAGAATATACAGCTTCTCTTTTGAAATAACTTTCTAAGGAGCAATAGATGTGCATTGTCAACTAGCTTTAATAATGACTTTTCGTCTAATCAGTGGTCCCAACAGTGGCCGAGTGGTTAACATCCTGAATATTGGTGGTTCGAAAACACGCGAAAGTTGGCTGCATGGTTGGTGTTCTTGTTTTTCCTCATGTGTAACGTGAATATTAGCCAGTTTTTCTTAGAAAGTCCTCCACGAAGGTATCCCTTCCTTAGGCAGATAACCCTCGTGTGCTTTTCCACATTCTAATAACCTAAACTTCTCATAATGAGCCGTAACGATTATACATATTGTACAGTTTGTACAGTCAAACAAATACTACTCATTTCAACTTCCTTTTTGCACTCTTAAAGAAAAGTGGAATATCGCATTTCCTCGAATTTAAGACACTGCTTTTCTTCATATACGCATCGCTAAAAACCGGGAATCTTAGTACCGGATATTTTTCCGAAATGATGAATTTTTCCAAACTGCTAATTTAAATAAGAACATTACTGCCGTTAATAAAGTAAAGTCGATTATTAAAAACTTGCTGGATGTGCTTTAGCGTTTGATTTCGTTCATTTTATTTTCTTAGAATCAAATTTTATTTGCTCGTTTTGTGGGATTGTAGTTCACAGTTGCGTCTCAGCTTAGAAGAAATATGAGAACATGTGTAAAAGTGTACACACGTTTCCAATCGTTTGAGTAAGAGAATTTCAGCAGTTATGAAAACTATGAATGTTATGATACCATTATATTTCATCAGAATTGATAACTAAAAAGTGGACAAATTCGGTTAAGAGTGATATACAGGGTGATTCAGAATTCATCATCAATATTTGGTGGAGAGGTAGGGAATAGGAAAAGAAGGAGTTTTCACATGGCCACAGACGAACGCATGGTGGTGTAGAGGGCGCTATGTGTATACAACTTCCATACATAAGCACAGCTGTTTGACGCGTGCAGCCAATCGTCATTCGACTAAATGACTTTGCAGAAGTAACATGAACCGTTGTACGTGGAATGAACTTGCAGATATACATGTAAATGCCAGGCATATTCCAGAAGGTCCGGTTGTCCATGCAACGCAGTTGTGAGTCAGGCATTCTAGCACATGGTCAGCAGTTCGAGCACTTCTTGTAAGTCTGTAAAACCGATGCAAAGAAATGTTACATATAAAATAATAAATGTTTTTTTTTTTTTTTTTTCCCTTACTACTTCTTTCTAATGTGTTCTTTCCATCACTGAACTGGAGTCATTTTGCCCTACTACATGGCATATGAGCCCATGCATTCCTATGTGAAGTCTCCTTCTTTTCCTATTCCCTACCTTCCCACCAAATATTGATGATGAATTCTGAATCACCCTGAATAAAGCTGCACAATCTCAAATCAAAACTCGTATTACTCAAAGCACAAAATCCTTCAGCTCTTAATAACAATAGAGCTGGAAATAAACGATGCTGTACACGAGTGAAAAAGTGGAAAGTAAGCGATTTGAACTACGGTTATTAGATAAATATACTCCTGCTCAAAAAACAAGCAACTACTACAAAAGACGGAATAAAACAAAAACTGTTTAATGGATATGCGTGAAATTGATCCAAGAGGTTCGTGTGGCATTACTAGACTACATAACAAACAATAAAGCAAAAACACATGTATTACGACCATCGCATTGCGAAAGACCAAATGGTTCGGAAGAACGTGCAATGGAAACACCACGCTAATAACGGGTATGATAGCCTCTAGCTGAAATGCATGCTTGACAAAGGCTAGGCAAGCTGGCAATTGTGTCATCAATCGCTTGTTGTGGCAGCTGCGCCCCTTTCTATAGTAATGTATGTCGGAGCTGCTCGTGGAGGGTGAATGACGGCACATTGCGATTTATACTATAAAGGATTCGGGTTCAACAGATGTTAAATGGTTTCACGCTCCAGATAACTCTGCATCACTCGAGCTCGACTCGGGGGGACGTTAATCTACTAATATCGCGATGGTACCCATTGCAACCAGAAAAGGACCCACAAGAGGGTGTAGAATTTCGTCGTAATATCGGACGGCTGTGACAGAACCACCAGGAATCACGTAAAGGTCCGTGCGGCAGTTCATTACTATCCCAGCCCACACAAGTAAACCTCCTTCTTCGTAATGGTCTCTTTCGACGATGTTTGACTTGTGGCCATATCATTGTCCTTAGACAATCGTTCTGGATGATAAATCGAGACTCATCTATAAACAGTACTGTAATATCTTGTTATTTAATAAATAACTATGTTGAAGTGGCAACGCCATATTTGTATTATGTAACCGTTGCTCAGCAACGTGAGAAATTGTTTTAAAAATTAGATTCTGAAGTTTTTTTTAACAGTTAGTAGTAGTATGAAAGTTTTGCCACTAAAGAATTTCGTCAAATTATCTATCTCCGTGAACTAGAAATAAATTTTATGTTCCAATAAGAAGATTGCCTGTTTTGACAATTACTGCAAAATACATTACAGTCTTAATTAATTGGAGGTTCCACCGAGATACTGGAAATTAGGAGTGCAAATTTCAATTTCGATGGTGCTGTTCTCCTAGTCCCAGACAGTTGCTGAAAGTTTTTAGAACAAGTTTGGTAGTACCAGTTGAAGTTTATTTCAAGGAGAAATGGATGTCAGAAGTCTGCCGTTTTAAAGCTAGTTTTTGAATCAGATTGTTTAAAGGTTATCTTCTGTGTTTCTACTTCTTCTGTGTTTCTTCTGTGTGATATACATTATCTTATACTTGCGTCCGAGAAAGAATTGTCATAACAGGATATTGCTGATCACTGAAGATAAAATAACTTTTGGTTTTCTTAAAAAAGCTTTGGTAAAAGCGCAGAATAGGCTGCATCAACAAAGTTCAGTAGGAGGAGCTGTGTGACGTCCATAAATGGCTGGGACTAAGCTTATGACGTCACAATGTAGTCTCGCATTTACACTACGTGTACTTTCTATTTTCTCTAAAAAATAACAATAACAAATTGTTTATTATTGTAAATTAATATCAAATTCTTTACTTTTAATTTACATTTATAACATTTAAGCTTAGGCGTTACTGATAATAAGTATAATAAATTGTTTATATTTAAAATTACCATGATACAGTGAGCGAATTCTACCAATTATTAAAACGATAAACAACGTCGCAGACTCTAATACTTGTAGAGCTTCAATATTTTCAAAGATTTTTATTAAATTATTATTATTCTTTTTATTATTATTATTATTAATTTTTTATTACAAATAAAATATTTTTTTTAATTTAAATTCATATTGTGGAACATTTCAATTTTATCATTTTTACAAATTACCTTCTTGCTACGTAACGACATAATTCCTTACATACCAGTAATTAGACAATTTTAATTATTTCTAAAAATTGTATACTTTACATTAAGAAAAAAAGAATATTTTTTATTGCATATGAACATCATTACACAGCTTTCATATCAGTTTCTAAAATTCCTAAATCACGCCATATTCTGTGTAGGCATGCTAGAATTCTACGCATTAATAAATAAAAAAATATAATTTCTCAGAATGAAAGATTGGTTTGGTTTGGTTTATTTAATTACGGCAAAGCACACTAGGGTTATCTGCCTAAGAGTAGGGATGCCTTCGTGGAGGACTTTCTAAGGGAAACTGGCTCGTATACACGTTACACATGGGGAAAACCTCGAAAACGCCCATGCAGCCAGCCCGTTCGCGGGATTCGAACCTCGGACCGAACTACCAGTGTTCAGCGACTTTACCGCTCGGCCCTCAGAATGAAAGAAAATAATATAATAAAATAAATGCTACAAACTTGGAACACTAAGCAATGCTTCACATACACACACACACACACATATTATCAGTGAACTCATATTATCAAGTGCAATTACGATACCAAACATTACGTATTAAAATATGAGGTAAACGTTACTTCAAGAGTTAAAGTTAATTTTGCTACTGTTGAGTAGATCGTCGGGCTATCGATATATGTCGTAAGTCGGAAAGCATTATAAATATATCAAAGCCAAAAAATTAAAATTACAGTTTAAATGAAAAATGACGTCTTAAATGTAATTCACAATTAAAACAACAATACAAATTTAAAATACACTAACAATATGTTAAACATTGTACATAAATAAAGTTACATTACTGCTCGGCATCACACACAACCTCGTTTTCTCTTCTACACAAAAATCACTATTCGCTCGAGAAACATAAAAGAATTCCACAAACTCGGTGTCCATGTGCTCATCCATCTATTTTCACTTAAAGAAAAATCAGAGAATTGCTCAAACTCAGCATTGCGCAACACATTGACTTTGACCATGTGCACATCGATCTATTTTCACTTAAAAAAACATCCCAGAGTTGCCCAAACTCGGCATCGCTCACAACCTCGGTATCGCACCACATTGGCTTTGCCCGTGTGCACATGGATCTAGTATTTTCACTTAAAAAGAAACCCCAGAATTGCACAAACTCGGCATCGCGCACCACATTGGCTTGCCCATGTGCACATCGATCTATTTTCACTTCAAAAAACATCCCAAAATTGCACAAACTCGGCATCGTGCACAACCTCGGCATTGCGCACCACATTGGCTTTGCCCATGTACACATCGATCTATTTTCACTTAAAAAATCCCAGAATTGCACAAACTGGGCATTGCGCACCACACTGGCATTGCCCATGTGCACATCGATCTATTTTCACTTAAAAAAACATCCCAGAATTGCACAAACTCGGCATCGCGCACCACATTGGTTTTGACCATGTGCACATCGATCTATTTTCACTTCAAAAAACATCCCAGAATTGCACAAAATTGGCATCGCGCACACAACCTGGGCATTGCGCATCACATTGGCTTTGCCCATGTACACATCGATCTATTTTCACTTAAAAAAATTCCCAGAATTGCACAAACTCGGCATTGCGCACCTCACTGGCTTTGCCCATGTGCACATCGATCTAGATCTAATTTCACTTAAAAAACATCCCAGAATTGCACAAACTCGGCATCGCGCACCACATTGGCTTTGCCCATGTGCACATAGATCTATTTTCACTTAAAAAAATCCCAGAATGGCACAAACTAGGCACTGCGCACCACATTGACTTACCCATGTGCACATCGATCTATTTTCACTTAAAAAACATCCCAGAATTAAAATAACTCGGGATCGCGCACCACATTGGCTTTGCCCATGTGCACATCGATCTATTTTCACTTCAAAAAACATCCCAGAATTGCACAAACTCGACATCGCGCACAACCTGGGCATTGCGCACCACATTGGCTTTGCCCATGTACACATCGATCTATTTTCACTTAAAAAATCTCAGAATTGCACAAACTCGGCATTGCGCACCCCACTGGCTTTGCCCATGTGCACATCGATCTATTTTCACTTCAAAAAACATCCCGGAATTGCACAAACTCGGCACTGCGCACCACATTGGCTTGCCCATGTGCACATCGATCTATTTTCATTAAAAAAAAATCCCAGAATTGCACAAACTCGGCATTGCGCACCAAACTGGCTTTGCCCATGTGCAGATCGATCTATTTTCACTTAAAAAAATCTCAGAATTGGACAAACTCGGCATCGCGCACAACCTCGGCATTGCGCACCACATTGGCTTTGCCCATGTACACTTCGATCTATTTTCACTTAAAAAATCCCAGAATTGCACAAACTCGGCATTGCGCACCACACTAACTTTGCCCATGTGCACATCGATCTATTTTCACTTAAAAAAACATCTCAGATTTGCACAAACTCGGCATTGCGCATCACTCAAAATCGTCTATACGTCTCAAAACCGTCTCTCTACTAGTTTCATATTTGTTCCACAAATTGGGCACTTATACGATATTGCAATCAAACTTTTCTCCATACACCACTCAATAACGCTCTTTTTGCCTCTTCGCTCCAACTGATTAAAAAAATCCAGATTCAGATACTCATCCATTCTGCAGTAAGCACAGAAAAAGACACACTCATCAATAATCAAAACATTCTTTAAGCAAAAGAATTCTTTTCTGTATTTTCAGAAGTTACGGTTATAATTTTTAATTCATGTATTCAATATTTTTAATTGTTTGCTAATGATCGTTTGGTATCTTAATAGTACATTTATGAGAGATAATTCGTTGCATTAAATGCTAACACTACCACACAACACCCAAAATTAGATTTATAATTTAAAAAAAATAAAAAAAAAAAATTTAAAATCTGAAATGTTTCAGATTTTAAATTACGTCCAAAGGGGCGTTTTTTAACATTTTGTGTGTTACCTTTCTTTATTAAATATCATGTTCCTCGCACTTAAACCATAAGATCCAGTGCAACAGCAATATCGCAAAATAGTTTTAAAACGAGCATATCTTTAGAATTTCCGATACAGAGACTCACGCGCTGGAGATAAAAATGTTTTTTCTGCACAACGTTGCCATTGCTCGCTTTGAAATCCTTGAGTTTGTTAATCAAAAATTCGTCAAAGTTTTAAAAAATAGGAAATCGATCATAAAACAAATTTCAAATTTGGTCTTCCACATGCTCATATTCGTTGGAGGATTACGTTATTCAAAATTCGATGACTCTATGTACCGTTATTTTATGACAATGTGAGAAATATACATACATTTACGCAGATTTTCATTATTTAATTTCTTCAAATATAATGCAGGACTCTAACATTTTATGGCAACAGTTTGAAAAGTGAACCGACATTTATCCGTCCGACGCAAAATGCCAAAACGAAACTAATAGTCCTTCGGGATTCAAATCCCTTTGGACTAAAAAATCTCGCGCAGAACATTATAAACCTACCATTTCAACTCAGTTAAATTATAATTTAAGTTTTCTTTAAATACGAAGTTATAGCATACTAACTTGTTTTTAAGAAGAGGCGTAACCAATATTACGTCATAAAAAGGCGTGTCCAAGCATAAGAGAAGTAAACACAGCATCTACTGATGCAGCCTATTCTGCGATTTAGCCAAAGCTTTTATTGAATTTTAATACTTTGTTTCAGAATTATAGTTTATCGTGCAAGATTTTGTTTAAAATAACTGCCACTAAAAATATTCACCTTAAATTTATAATTGATATTTGAGCTAAAGAAGTATTTTGAAATTATTATTTATGCTTTACTTTTATTTGTATTGAATTTTTATGTTGATAAATGATATGTGTAATCCATCCCGGCATTTATCAAAAAAAAAAAAAAAAAAAAAAAGAACTGCTAGCTGAGTTTTTGAATTTGTTGGCAAGCAGGCGCGTGAAAATAAGTAATAACGTCAAACTGACCTTATATGAAATAGACTAACCCAAATGGGTTTTCTCCCTCGTCTGAGGTGTTGCCGGCTGTCACCTTGATCACATCCGGAGGAGTAGGGACGACTTGCAGAAATTTAACATTGGTTGCCTATTGCAGCGTGTATAATTGTCAAGAAAAGGCTTGTTCTAGAGCCTCATTTCACAAATTAGAATTTCGACATATTTTTATTTTTGAAATTGAGATTGATTTTTAAAAATTTAGCATATTTATCAAGCATAATTGACATTCCAAATAATTATAAAGCTATTGCATGCTTTCAGGACTGGATATTTTTTTAGCTTTTCCTATGCTGTAAGGAAATTTGTTATTACTTCTTTTAGAAAATAATATTTTAAATCTGAACTAATAGAAAATTTCAAACAAACAATTTTCTCTTGCAATTTCTATGCTTTGTATTGGTGTAAATAAGTAAAAAGTACTAAAATATTTAAAAACAAATTTTTGAAAGTTGTGTTTAAAATTCTAAATTGTGCTGCTTTTATAAAATTATAGATGAGTATTATAGCACAATTTCTATAAAGGAATTTTATTTCAATTATATTTCATAATACATCATAGTGATAAACACGTCTGACTCCTTAAAAATGCTTATACATTTAATTCTAATATTAAAATTGTATTTAATCGTAATAATTAATTTTGCCTGTATTTTATGGTGATTATTTTTTTTAATTTATTTTTAGTTCTGCATAAGCTTTTTTTTTATTTACTGTTAATTTAATTTATTAGCCCAAAGAAGGGTCGCCTAGAAAGGCTGTTAGCTTCGAAGCGGCATTTTGCGCTGTTTTACTATAAATGTCCGTGTCTCCTTGCAAATTGTTGTTACCAAATATTATCGCCCTGTATTATATTTAAAGAAATTAAATAATGAAGAATATACATGAATACATGTATGTTTCTCGCCCTGTGACAAAAACGACAGTATCTAGAGCCATCAAATTTTGAATAATGTAATCCTCCACCCGAACATGGGCATCTGGACGGCTGAATTTCGAATTTGTTTTAATCTATTTCATATTTCGTAAAACTTTAACAAATTTTTGATTAAAAACTAAACGAAAAGAAAATAACAGTTTTATCTCCAGTGCGGAATTTCTAAAGATATGCTGTTTTCAAATGTATGTGGTTTACGGGCGAAGAACGTGATATTCAATAAATATTGGTAACACACAAAACGTTAAAAAAAGGTTCCTTTTGGGAGTAATATAAAATCTGAGTGCTCCTAGATTTTATTTTACCTTTTTTTTTCTCTTCATTACACTCAGAAAATTTATGCTCCGAATTTTATAAATTACTAAAATAAATAATCCACTTTAATGTTAATATGTTAATGATGATATAATCAAATAAATGATTGTTTTGGTAATGTTATTATAGTTCTGAAAATGGTCATTAAATTAAAAAAATTATCAGATCTTGTTTAATTTTACCTTATTTATGTCAAAGCATCACGTACTATCAATCTTATTTAATTTTACTTTGTTTGTACGCAAAATTAAGTTCATAAATTTTGTGCTTAAGAGTTTTTACCGTTTTACCAAAGTAAAGATGTTTGTACAATTACGCGAGAAAAAAATGCTCGAAATGCAGTAAAAATGCTTTAATGAGATATATTAAATCCTATCTGGAAAAAACTGTTAGCTTTCATAATCTCATCACTATACAACGTATCACATTTAATAATTAAAAAGAGTTATGTGATACAAACGCCATAGGTTTCAGTGTTAAAGTAAACCAGATCGTCCCTACTCATTCTTCCGGACATGTCGGTGACGCGCGCCCCGCCCACTGGGTTAGTCTATTTCTTACATGGAGGTAGGAAAGGGAGGAGAGGCCAACCCGCGCTAAAAGTGAAGCACTGCTTTGAAGCTTGGGTCACCAGATGGGGTATTCTTTGTTTACATTCAGAAGCTCGCTTGACAAGATTCTGATAGTATTTCGACACACGACAGTTCCATAGAAATAAAAAAAGGAACACTTTCACGTGAAAGAAACATTCATAGTGTGATTGATAATAGCAATTTGTATAGTTTAGTGACATTTACGCAAAAATCACATCTTGGTTATTTTTCGATAACTAACAACAGCGATTTTGATTATGAATTTGTTTTATAAAATTATAAGCTGTTGCACTACAAAAATATAGATTCTAAGAAAAATGTTATGCTTAAAGAATGAAAAATACCTTACGGTACATTTAAAATTGTATACGTCTTTCGATACCCTTGATAGAGTATTCGCTACTTTTATTTTATTTTCCAAACGTCAAAATGTTTTAAATAAAACAAATTTTTTTCACATCCATATATTATTGTAACATGTACCTTTTAAAATTTTTTAGAGGAGAGGCTTTACTGCTGCTCATTTTAAACCCATCGTTTTAATTTTATATATCTGAAAAATAATCACTTTGGGCTTACACGTTTTATAAATATAAAATTATGTATGTTAAAATATTTGTAATTAGGCACATAGGTCAGATTAAATTTTTATTAAATAGAGTAACGCATGCAAGGGCTATCTGCCTAAAGAGAAAGATGCCATCGTGAAGGAATTTTGAAGAAAAACTGACCTTTGAGTGGGTATTAAAATTAATACTTATAATTTTCATTCAAATTATATTCATATATATATTTTATGTAAAACTTTCGGGTGTAAATTACTTTACACGAAAAATATAGTGAATGCACAGAAATTAAAGATTTGCACATGCCGGAAATGAAAAATAGGAAATATGTATGGGTATTTATGCATGTGCTTGCAGAAAGCATGTATCTGCCTTTGACAAAATACTTAAATATTCATTAAATTATTTATAAATGTATTTGAAATGAAAAATTTATTCACTTATAAACAACTGTGAAAGTACTGTGAAGAAATCTAATTATTAAATGTATCTAATTTATAATGATTATAAATGTTATCTAAATATATAATAACCTTAATATTGAATTGTAAACATAAATTGAAATCCTGTTGACAAATACGTTATAAAACTATTTAAGCAAGAATTGTTCGTATTGGAAAGCAATCTGTTAAAAGGTATTGTAAAGCAAATGCTATGAGATGCGCACTTAAGAACGTAATAAAGAGTTTTGGAATATGTATTGTTAAAATGAAGGTTAAAAAAAAATCTGATAAGTATAATTAAAAGAATTATTCCCCTTACATTTTATAATAACTCAGTTACAAGTTTTAAATAATACTTAAAAAAAAAATAAAAAAAAAAAAAAAACTTATTCTCTTTCAGAAATGTTTAGAGAAAGTCAAGTACTATTTAATACCTATTTAATTATTAGGAATTAGCGAAATACTTATTTAAAGTATTTCGCTAATTCCTAATAATTCTCTAATTTAAAATGAACCGAATAGAGCATTAATTATAAATTGACTTACATTTTTCGATTTAAAAGATGCCTCAGAAGCCAAAAAATCATGTCATATTTAAGAAAGTATTTTAGGAAGAAGCTCTATAAATAGAAAAGAAATAATGCATAATTTTAATATTAATAATACAATAAACTTTGATCTTAATTTTTGTACCTTAACCGAATAAAATGGAATTACCTTAATATTTTTTTCTAATGTAATTAACGAAAACTTGTGAAAATATTTCATTCAAATTAAACCATTCTGAGAAAACTGTCCTGTGAAAAGTATAGCATTTAATTCCGTTCAGAATGAAATGTTGTTTAAAAATATGTTGTTTCCACAAACTTAGGACTCTGAAGTGTTGTAGAAAAAGAAAATATATACATTTATATGTATATTTACGACGTAATTACAAAATATTTACACCCGAACGCGTCAAATCCCATACAACTCAATGGTAAATGACCCAATGTTTTGGTCACCACGTAGGGATCGCCGGTGCTTCAGAGCAGGGTACGGAGAAACTTGTTTAGGGCGACTCAATCTTACTTCCTACCTCCATGATTTCTTATAAGGTCCATGGACGTAGAGTGATTTGATTATACTGCAGAATTGGCAAAAGTCTTTTCTTAGTTCTCGCCATCCAGGCGTGTGGTAGATAGTAACGTCATCCCGACGTATTGCAGATTGTATATTGTAAAAAGTGTACTGCTAAAATAGCAAAAAATTGCTTTTGTTATCGCCAAACAGGTGTGGAGATAGATAGTAAAATCATCAAACTGACGTGAGTAAAATTCCATTGTATTGCCTGACTGGCAAAGGTGTATCATGGCTATATGATATCATGGCAAAGGTCATGATATCATATAGTTATAGCTAACGAGGCTTGTGAATAGTGAGTTAAAACGTCAACTCGACGTAGTATTATATTATTTTGTGACAACCTGGCAAAGTTGTTTAAATAATTCTCTCCAATTGGTTAGTGTGAATTTCGTATTTGAGAAATTAAGTCTCGCCAGAACAGTTATACATTTTTAAATACAAGTACGATCTTTTAGATTCAATTTCAAAAGGAAGCCTATTAAAGGTAACTTGTGTTAACATGTCATTCTTAGCTAGGAGTAACTAGCAGAAGAGTTACGTTTAACCGTGAAACATGAATTTAAGACTGCTCAGTTGCATAAATTGAATACCGAAAATCCGGGTTATGATGAGGAGTTTACTCGAGAACTACTGGCTGCAATTAGAAAAGAAAGAGAAAGAAAAGAAGAATGTGAAAGAGAAAAAGAACGTGAAAGAGAAGAAAGAGAAAGAAAAGAAGAACGCGAAAGAGAAGAAAGAGAAAAGGAACGCGAAAGGGAAGAAAGAGAAAAGGAACGCGAAAGAGAAAAAAGAGAACGCGAAAGAGAAGAAAGAGAAAAGGAACGCGAAAAAGAAGAAAGAAAAGAAGAGCGTGAAAGAGAAGAGCGAATTAAAGCCTTTGAGCTACATAAACTTCAGTTGGAAGCAATGGCTTCAACAGCACAGCGGTTAGAAACTACGCAGTTACCTGAGCAGCCTTTAAAAATCAGAATTCACGATGTCATGCCACGTTTCAACCCTAAAGAAGATGAAATAAGTTTATTTCTAGTGTTATTCGAGCTTCAAGCTAAAATAATGAATATACCTGCTGAAAATCAAGTGATTCAACTTATTTCATTGCTGCCTCCTGACATTGTTCAGCTTATTACTAGATAACCAGAAGAAAACGCGAAAAAGTATGAATATGTAAAAACTTTACTGTTACAACGATTTAAATTGAGTGCGGAAAAATTTCGACAACTATTTAAGAAAATTGAAGATTTTGAAGATGTGAGAAAAATAATAAAACCGAAATTTTCTGCCAATCAGACTGAGAAAATTAACAAAGGATCATTTAAACCGCGTTATGTTAATTTTGTGAAGAAAACAGAGCATCCCCTTCATTTTAAGCATTCTGATAAATGGGATGATTCAAAATACCAGAAAGATCACCGACAAAGAAGTCAATTTCAAAACAAGAACCAAGAAAATTTATATGACAAAAAATATCGACCACGTTGTTTCGAGTGTCGATCATACGAACATTTTAAGCCTCAGTGTCCTCGCTTAAAACCAAATGAAAACGTAAATTGCGTATCTTCGAATGATGATTTGTTCGAGACATATACAATTAACGGTTTAGTTAATGTGTATGAAATGCCTATTCTTCGAGACACAGGAGCCACTGTTGATGTTATTTCTCGGAAATACATAGATAACGCAAATCTTTTAAATGACCATATAGTGTGTTTACCGTTAGCGGAAGTTGAAATTTATTGCGAACTTGGCCATATAAAGACAAAGGCAGCTGTTGTTACAAATGATCCCGGCAGATATGTATTAGGTAACAAAACTGCCCAATTGTTCAAAAATAAATCATTCTTAAATTTAGAAAAAATAAATGCAGTTTTGACACGATCTCAAGTGAAAAGATCTCATGAAGAAGATCGAAGTAGAGAAACCGAAACGGAGGAACTAGAAGAACTGACGTTTATTGAGACTGACGAAGATATTTTACCCCCAGCTGATGAGGAAGACAAAAAAAAATTAAGAAAGAGATTAATGTTAATTCAAAGGAATTAATTGAATCTTAGCATCAAAGCAGAGAGCTGATCTTAGCGTCATTGCTGAACGAAGCTGAAAATGAAAATTCCAGCAAGACAAATGATTTCAAAGTAAAGGAAAACGGATTGTTGGTGAAAAGGAAAAAAGATAAAAATGGAAATGAAAGGGAATTAATTGTTATTCCTGAAAAATATAGGGATGAAAGAAAGTCATTATGTCATGATATCATAATGTCATGATAGCACATCAGGTCATTTAGGTGTCGTCAAAACTAAAGATAGATTAATAAGATACTTTTACTGGCCTAGTTGCTATAAAGAAATAGAAGAGTATTGTTGCGTGCGTACGGGTTCGTTATGAAATGAATGCACAAGTCCGATGAAAAATGAACAAAAATTTATTATTATCACAACAAAAATGCTTAAATTTTTGTCAAATTATCATGCAGTATTACAATATCTCATAGTAGTTATCTTTTAACTACTCAAATATCCAATAGAACGTAATTCAAAACAGCTAAAGAACGCTAATCCGCGAATTCGCTACAATCAACAAGAGCAGTTTTCTAAACAACAACAAACTAAGCAAGCAACTAACTACAAACTGAGATGTTTTCCTCCTTTTATAAGATTTTAAAATCACGCGCTAGAATTTTCCAGTACTTTCTCGAAATCAAAAAGAGATATTTATTTATTTAATGCACGCGCTCTTGTATTTTCAATTTTCCGGCTTAGCTTTCTTTTAATATTCGTCACGCGCTGCACTGCGCGAGAAATAAAACCATTTAATTTATAATTGAACTAACATTAGCTTTTTAAATACCAAATTCGTAACACTGCCCCCCTTCCAAGGACTGCACGTCCCGGGCAGGAAGCTAAACTTACAACTGTGGCATAAATGCATTAATAAGCATTACATTACAATAATAAACAACACGAACAATAAATGCAATAAATTAAACAAATCAAATGCTATCAAATACAAATCAAATACTAAATGCAAATCAAATACTAAATACAAATCAAATCAAATACACATTTAAAAACAAAATGGACCATGGTCTTATACTATTTACAATTATTTACATTATGTACTATGGCCATAGTACATAATGTAAATAATTGTAAATAGCCTGTCTAACCTGTCGTAATGAACGACTTTAGGTTTAGAGTTCGAAGACTTACGAATCCGAACCACGACGTCATTCAGCCTGTTTAGGACTGTGTACGTGCCATCCCAAGGTGACTGTAATTTCGGACAAAGTCCTTTCCGTCGAGTCGGATTCCACAACCACACCTTGTCTCCTTCGTGGAATTGATGCTCAGTAGCTCTTGTGTCGTATCGGGTCTTCATCTTCTCCGTCGCCAAGTTGACTCGTTCTCGTGCAAAGTTGTGCATCACTTCAAACCGGACCTGGAGATCTTGAATATATTCCTCAGACGAAGAAGGAGCATCCGGAGGGCCAAACAGTAGATCACAAGGCAGACGAAGATGACGACCGAAGAGCATCTCTGATGGAGAATAGCCGGTAGTCTCGTGGACAACACTGCGGTAAGCCAGTAAAAAGAGTGGTAATTTCTTGCCCCAGTCCTGTTGGTTTCTGGAAACCACTAATGAGAGGTTATTAAGGGTGGTTCGATTGAACCTCTCTACCATGCCGTCCGACTGGGGATGCAATGGCGTCGTTTGAGTTTTGTCAATGCCGAGTAGTTTGCATAGTTCTTTGATTACTGCTGAGGCAAAATTCCTTCCCTGATCGGAATGTAACTGAAGAGGCACTCCAAACCTGGAAATCCAGTGCTGTATCATTACCTCAGCTACTGTGACAGCCTCCTGATCAGGAATAGGATAAGCTTCAGGCCACTTGGTGAAGTAATCAATGACAACGATGTATATATGTATTTGTTGCCATCAGCAGTTCGGGGCAGAGGTTCCAGGATGTCAAAGGCGATACGTTCAAAAGGCGCCCCTACGTTGTAACGTTGCAGCTTGCCTCGGCTGCGTCTCCTCGGTCCTTTCCGACCTACACAGGCATCGCAAGATCGGCACCACTTTTGCATTATTTCAGTAAAAGCGCTCACGAACTCTCTGCAAGGTCTTCATTATTCCAAAGTGACCTCCTGTAGGGCTGCTATGTAATTCTTTAAGGACATCAGGAATGCGGGATCTTGGAAGTATAAGTTGCCATCGGAACGTCTTCCCATCATCCGATTCGAATTTATGGTATAAGACGCCGTTTCGAATGTGAAGTGAATCCCAGAGTGCCCAGTATTGTTTTGTTGTAGGACTACAGATAGAAATGTCCTGCCAAGTAGGTTTTCTGTTTAATGACTCCATTAAATCAATTATGGGTTTAATGTCGCGGTCTTTCCTGACTTCATCATCACTCCACGGTTCTCGATCAGCCGATGTTGATGTTGTAATTTGTCTTGCGACTGGAGTCAGCTGCTCGTATTTTGCTTCCACCCTGGAACAATATCGGCAGCTTTCTTGGCAAGGTCTTCTAGACAGGGCGTCAGCGTTTCCGTGTGATGATCCCTTACGATGACGGATAGTGATATCATATTCTTGGAGTCTCTGTATCCACCTGGCTATTTGACCCTCAAGAACCATGACAAGCCAAATCTATCGGGACATCATTCTGGAACAGCATGTACGTTTGTTTCGGGGCGCCATGGACGCACAATTTGTGTTTATGGATGACAACGCCCGTCCTCACCGTGCAAATATCGTAAGAGAATGCCTTCAATCGGAGGATATCACCCGTATGGACGGGCCAGCATTCTCACCGGACTTGAATCCAGTAGAGCACGTGTGGGACATGCTTGGCCGACGAGTTCCAGCCCGTCAACCTCCTTCTACATGTGTACCAGAACTTCGGAGAGCATTGCTTTTTGAGTGGTGTAATATCCCCCCCCAAGATCAGATCGATAATTTGGTACTCAGCATGCCTAGGCGTTGTACGGACTGTATTGCATCGTCTGGGAGACATACAATGTATTAACAATCATACCAACCATGTAATATTGGTTTTTTGTAAATAGGTTTTTTTTTTTTTTTTTTTTTTTTTTTTTTTTTTTTTTTTTGTAATTTGCTCCAGGGAGAAAAAATCACTATTTTTCTAATAATATCAAACATCTGTTTTTTCCCTTTACCTTTTGTTTAATAAATAAGCTTTACAAATATGTCAAATTTGTTTTGCTTCTAACTCTTCCTTTGCCTGATTTTGCATTATCCTTAATTTATGGACATGAATAGAATAACTCTGACTGAACAGATTTGTTGGCTTCACCAAAATCTTTATTAAATATCTTATTTGTATAATATACCAAATTCAACATGAACACTTCAAAATACAATGAATATACTTGTACAGTTAGTAAATACAATGGTAGTCCCGAGGAGACAAAATCATACAATTACTTGATACTTACGAAAGTTAAATATCATTTTCCTTGTCATAGATATATTTCATAAACTCAGTAATACATACGCGCTCTTCAACGAAATAAAGATAGTTTTTGAAGCTATCCAAAGATAGTTCCTTTCTCAGAAAAAAAAATTAAAAATTATCCAAGGCATCGCATTCATACATAATATGAAAGGCATTTCCGGTACGGAGACCACATTAAGCAGCGTACGCGTTTTATATTATACCTACTAAGATAAGCGGGAGAACCCCCTGACCTGTCAATACTTGGTTTAAAAAGAAGTTACTAGTTATTCTTGAGAGATTTAAATTTTGGAAGAAGTTAATGGGTGATCCGATTAATCTTTTGATTATACCATCTTCTCGGCCATTCCTGTAATGCTTCGGAATTTCAACATATATTTAACGCGACTCTTCGGGATCGTAATCTATAGATGAGTTCCCAGTTGAATTCCTTGTTTGTTCACCTTCTTTCTGATACTGCGCTATTGCGAACTCACCAGCTTTGTGGATACCTACATATCTAGGGTGTTCTTTAATCCGGTGGAAGGCTACTTTCAGTCTGGATGCCAAGTGTTTAATTTCCAAAGTCTGCTAACTTTCATTTTCAGATTTTTCTAAAGATTTTAAAGCACCTTGACTAACCGAAAACAGTTGGAGTTACAGAAACGTGTGTTTTCCTTAATTCATGAGAATGTTTCTTTTAAAGCCCTCAATTCTGCTTGAAAAACTGAACATCTGGGATCTAATTTGAAATTAAATTCACACACATAGCTTCTATGTTTGTAAACATAAAATGGGGAACCAAACTCCTTCTGGAGATTTAGAACCATCTGTGAGTATTTCTAAACCAGAATGAGATGGTAAGTCAAGTTTCCAACGGTCCATATGTATTGTACCTGAATGTTGAATCCATTTAGAGATTTGGGCTTGCCCATTTTTTCATTCTTAAACTGAATCATGTACAGTTCGTGAGTACCAAAGTCATTAATGATATTACTATACTTTGTTTTGAGATCAGATTGGATATCTAATGGCAATAAACCTGCGAGGACTTGAAAAGCAAGAATGAAAGACGTCTTTGTTTCTCGAGATCAGATTGGATATCTAATGATAATAACCTTGTGATGATTCGAACAGCCGTTTCATATCCTCTTGAGAGAGCAAGTAATAAAAGTCTCTGCATTGAGGAATCTAATTTTGCATACGTGCTGTTAGATTTGCCCACCAGGTATGGCAACTAGAAATTGCAATACGCATTAATGCTCTTTTATATAATTCTTCTAGGACTTCCTTTGAAAGATTCTTCGTGCTACTCAATCTATTGAACATTTTACCACTTTTATCTTTTAAGTACTCAATATGTGGTAACCAACATAGCTTCACATCAAGAATCTATTCAAGATATTTCATTTCAGAAACAGCTTTAATATTTTTCACCAAGTGAAATTCTTCGCAGAGTGTCTCTTCTACCCCTATAAGAGATATAAAAAAAGACCTGATTTTTCAGGAGAAAAGCTTAACTTATAAATTCTAGATCATTCAAAGAGCTTACTAAAAGCTCATTTTTTCTGAATTCCTGAAGCAAAGGTGACTGAAATTATAAGTAGAATGTCGTCCGCATATGCTTGAGGAAAGACATTATCTTCCAACTGAAGCTTTAATGCCGAGTTCATTATGATGTTTGAGAAAAAAAGCCCAGAACGCAACCCTTTTTGTCTCGATTTTTGGGGATCTTGATTAATTCAGATCATAAATAATTTTAAAGTTTTTAACATGTAGTCAATCATTTGATAAAGATAATAAAGGCATTTTAAATTGTGCAGTTCGCCAAAACAAGACAGACCAGCAATTATTAAAAGCACTTTTAATATCAAGAGATATCATGCAACTATGTTCTTCCTATCTTTTATTAAAATCGAATATAGAAATAATGTTTTTAATTGTGTGTACAGTACTTTTTCTTGGCGTAAAGCCATATTGAGAAAAGACTAATTTATTATTCGAGTAAAGATAGAAACTTGGATGAGAAGTGATTAGTCGATCAAAAACCTTGCTCTGTTCCGTCAATAAATAGATGTGACGATAAGCATCTGCAGCATGTGAATCCTTGCCCTGTTTGCAGAAAAGTACTAATTTTGCAGGCTTTTCAGTAATCCCGGGATTGCTCTCGTCTTAATAGCTTGTTAAAGAGTTCCGTCATTAGATATGCATTTGATATAAACACACCCTGGATCATTTCTTTTGGTAAGTTATAAATGAAAGAGCTTTACCTGGGTTTAACACTCGAATTGCATAAGCAACTCAAGTCTTATTATATGATGCATTTCTAAATCTTGATTTAAATCGTCCTTTGGAAAAAAAAGTCAACAGGAGAAAATTAATTGTGTCTTCTACAACTCCTAGTTGTACCATCCTCTTCTTTATACCATAGGCTTGTAGCGAAGATTTTTAAAGAATTCTTTACAATTTCGTAGTGTATTCCAAAAGGGAAATGAGGGGTGATAGGAATTAAATGACGTCTCTCAAGAAGTTAGTTTTGTTTTCAAAAGTTGCCTTTTATAGAATGCTAGGTTTCGTTTGTGAAAGAGTTTATGTTGCACACGTAGATCTTTCATCTATAGTGCATCTTTGAAATCTTTCACATGCTGCGTTAACTTTCTTCCTGATATTTTATAACTCTGTTGTTGACCAGAGAACTCCTGTATGGGTTAAAATACCCCATCGCTGTGGAGAGACTTTTTCATATATTGTTATCACCCTCTCAGTCCAGTCCTGAATTATAATGTTCAGATCATTTCCTTTATGATTAGTTGAAACTAGTCCACCTTTAAAAGATTAAATTTCCATCTTTGAACGGACCGTGGATATTGCACTGGTATTCAAAAGAAATGTAGTTGTGATCACAGTCTGCCATCTCATCTCGGATGTACCAATCCATTACAATAAAACCAGAGACACTTTTAGTAAGAGGTCAATCTAGCTTCATTCCCTACCACAAGAGTACGTTGGGAGCCCGTATGGATCATTCTCTATATCAAGAGATACACTGTGATAAATCCAAGCATATCAACTCCTCATACCCCATGCCATGCACTTCGCATTAAAATCACCAGTGATGAAAATATCACAATCATATTGGTTAATGAGTCTTTCTAAAACTGGAAAAAAAGATTGGTCAGATCCAAAATTTATAAGATGAACTTTACTATTTAAAATTTCTATTAAAATTGGCACTATGTCTTGAGAGTTAAATTTGGACAAAGGAAAGACTATGGTTCTGTACTACTATCAGACTTTTGGGAATCAGTAAGTGGTCCCAAACCAGCTTGCTTAAATTCAAGACTAGTGGGAAAGCTATGAAATTATAACTCATCAAAATGATCTAATTTTAGAAGCCAGAGAACTCTTTTGGCTTGTAAAATTAGATCATTTTGTTGAGTTATAATTTCATAGCTTTCTCACTAGTCTTCAGTCTAAGAGCAAGCTGGTCTGAGACCACTCACTGATTCCCAAGTCTGATAGTAGTACTTTTTTGGAAACTGTCAGTTGATAAAAATATCACAATACGATCAAACGTAGGGAATATATTTAGTCTTTGTTTTAGATGTTCTCTACTGTTTTCCATAGTGAAGATTTTTTTCCACTACCTATCTGGGTACATACCAAATTATGAACTTTCGATTGGAAATTTGCACATACAGACTTCTGACTAAATCATAAAATAAAATTCCACCTGCAATTTTTCTGTGGTTACTTTCCAATTAATAATATAATTAATAAAATATCTTGTTAATTCCCCCTCTTCCTTTATTTAATATACAAGATGCCAGTTTCAAAGCGTTAAATGCAAAGATTTTAGTAGGTAGATCGCAACACACTTCTAAGAAAAAAACTTGACTATATATATATGCATAAGTTGACCATCCCTGCACTAGAGCACCATTCTTGTTTAATTTTTGTGTAACTGAAGTTTTTGGTTCTGCATTTTATATACAAGCGCTTATTTATTGTACAGTACTGCAAAGCACCAGCAAAACAATGATCTGTACTGACACTATATCAACATCGCTCGCATCTGAACCATAATCACAGAAATACAGCAACTCCTATTTAACAACATTCGTGCATGCATACTGCTTACTTGGGTAAAAGCACACGGCTAGAGGTACATATGCTCGCCAAGGAAGCAGCCAGCAATATAAATGCAGCAGAACTTCACATTCCAGCTCCATCATCACATCTAAAGCATGCACCGATGAGCAAGGTGAAGCAAATGTGGCAATTGGAAATGGGACCAAAGTGACAGTTTCATACTGAAAGTTTCACAAACATGTCAAATTACCATCTCACAGCTAAACAATTATATTACTGGCCATGGTCCATTTACAATGTACTTCTATTGCTTTAATATCTCAGACACACATTTCTGTGGAAACGATAGCTGCCCTGATCACTTTACTTTCCACTGCCCGCTAATCATGGCAAATAATTAAGTCTTCCTACTAACAACGTTGATGCATACAAGAGGTTTATTATCCCCAAAAGGACAGCAATTAAAGCGGTAATGGGACAAGATATCCATTAACAGCACTAGTCAAATTAGGGACACTCACCAAGCTACATTTCTTTTCAGCAAGTGCACAGTTAATATAACAAAAGTTATCTGCATAGTCTTAGTTTAATTACTGTTATTTTAACATTATGCTTTAAAATTGTGTGTTTAGTTAGAAAATATGCTCAACATCTGTAATACCAAAGTGTTCATTATGTACTAGGGGAAAAAAATCATCTCTAATGTATCATTTATGTGCTCCTGCCCTTGTCTGACCATGTCAAAATTATTTTTGCGGCAATAAACTCCTGAGAGGAAGGGCTCCAATTCCTGCTAACTTTTGGTAGCCTCCATCACCTGTATAGTACTGAAGATTTTACGATTCTGAATACAACTTGTCTTGAATTGAAACAACAGCTCAGCTAGAATCATGGATATAGGGAAAAGGGCTTTTGTGATTTTCTGAAAGTCTCGTAAAACGTACTTTTAAAGTTCTAGAAGCAATTTCCTCCAAAGCTCCCAGAAGACCTGGCAACACGAGATAAATATGGTTATAACAATTAGTGGTCAGTCAGTGGTTCGTTAATTCTGATTAATTTAAGAAAGACTGCGATTCAAGGAGAGTTAGCTGACCTGCATTTAAGAATTTACAATAGGACTGCTTTTGGAATTAACGATATTTCTTGTGCATTAAGAAGGATTTGCCTTCTATCTACATTCTCTCATTGAGTTATTTACAGCTATTTATTTACACTGTGTATTTTTATTTATAATCAGTATTGTTCTGCTCATCTGGAGTGATAATTTAATGAACTGCAGCTTGAAACAATAAACTTAAGTAGATACCAAATTGTTAAGATATTTTCAAAATTATCTCAAATAGATTTATGTAGGAAAATTTCTGATGTGATAAAAATTAAAACAGAGTATAGTACAGATAACTTATTACTGCTTGTTTTTAATTTCTTAAAATTATTTTAGTGTTCCAACATCTGAAAGTAAAATATATTTTATTTAATTAATTATGAATTAATAATAAGTAACATTAAGATTACTTTCACATGTATTTTATTACATGAGTAATACAAAATAAGTATTAAGCAGATGATCAACACTTTTTAAAATATTTTGTAATATTCTTTATTGTCCAGTATAAAAACAAACTTAGCATAATTCATTTCAACAATATGAAGAACAATTTTTAAAAGTAACTGATTTATCAGAAGCATATTTCAATTAACAAATAAAACTTTTTTTTTTTTTTTTTTTTTTTTCTGGGTAGATGGAAGAATTTAAATATATATTTATAAAAGACATTAAATGCTGACTACAGTTCATATTAAGAAATTAAAAGTGCACATGTATTCAGTCAAATCAAATTTTTAAAGACTAGAATTTGGAGAAATAGTAATTAAATTACATCATTACATTTGCTACTTATTGATTTTAAAAACAATATAAGTAATAATTAAGATAATGAAATACACACACATACACACAGACTCAACAAAACTGTTTAAGAATTATACATTAAGTGCACAACTAACAAAGATTAAAACACACAAGTTAAACATATTTTGTCTTTACAAACACAACATTAATTAAAGAAAAATGTCAAACTTCTAAAAATAATTTTTTTGGCATATTTCAACATAATACTTCAATAAATTTTTATGTAAAAATAAAAAAATGATTTATCAACAAATACTTAATTTTTGCTTTACTGACAAATATATCTCTTAGGCTTCTCATAACAAATTCATTTTATGCTTTTTTTTTTTTTTTTTTTTTTTTCAGTATGCATTGATTTTCATAATTTTTTAAATACTTTTATTATTTCAGTGCAGCAAGAGAAATGATTGGAAGAATATAAAAATACAATGTACCTAAATATGAACATATTTCTATTCATTTTATTTTTAAACTAGGAAATTTTATCATTTTTTTTTTCCAATTGTTTAATAAATTTCCGGACAACATATTTTATTTTAAACTTAATTTCCTTCAACCAAATCTTTACCATGAACAGCAGGTCTGCATTTAAATTGTTATAGTGATAAAAAAATTAAAACAATATGATTGTTAATGACAACTTGTAAATTACATAAATCTTCTTCCATTTAAAAAGCAGCTTTCTGGACCATGTTTGGTTTTCATTAAGTCAATGTAAAACACTGAAGTTAATCTCCTACCAGTTCAATCATCAGATTTCAATAAGTAAACAGTAAAATATTTTAAGCAACTTCAAGCTAACAGTACTATAAGATAATTTCATTAAAAAAAATTTTTTTTTTTTCAGTTTCTTTAAAAAGAACTGAAGAAGAAAAGTATTTTCAGATTATTATAATACAGAAAAACTCCAATTATTTGCATTCCAGATGTGAAAAAAAATCTCATTACCCAGCTTTTGTTCTTTTACTTAAAATAAAGTTCTTTATTAATTTACTTGTTCAAGCTTTTCCTGGATTTAAATAATATACTACAAATTCACTTAAATGAATATGCACTCTATAACACACTAGGACTACAATGCTTATATATAGCTACATACAATGCTACTATATAGGAATACAATGCTTGTCAAATATGTAGTCTATAAATGTTAACAGAAAAGCAATCACATTCTGTATAGGCTTATAGCAAAGCATAATTGTTAATTAAATTTTAGTTCTATAAAAATAGGAACATTTTATTTTACTCAAACAAAAATTAGTTTTATTGCTTTACTTTAGGTGAAATGAATTGCATATTCAAGTAAATAATAAATATAACATTAATAAAAAGGAAAGAAAATCAATTACTTTTGTTGAAAAATATTTTGTATTATTTATGGAATACTTTTTATCAAAATCATTTTCATTAAATAAGATAAATAAAAAAAAAATAAAACTTCCTCACTTATAGCAAATACATATTTCGATTATTCTTTTCTTGAAAAAGACAAGCGAGTTGTCTGGATGCATTAGCCTTTGTTTATCTAAATATCTCATGTGCTATCATAAATGCTCTTTTATTGCTTACGGTTTTAAAATGACAATTTAGTTAGAAACTTTTACAATTTTAGTTTATGTTAATGAAAGGATACACACACGCATATATAATATATATAAGATAAAAAATTTGTAAGTCAGAATTCTAACTTTAATTTGCAAGAGTACCTTTCATTTCATTTTCTTTTATTCCTTTTTTCATTCTAAATATAGTAAGTGCTTATAATAAATCTTTCTAAATTAACACATTTCAAAACTGACCCATGTTTCTTGTATACAGTTTTTGTTTCAAAGAAAACCTACTGCAGATAGAGAATAAATTATTAATTCTGTACACAAATGTTTTGTTGAAGCAGGTTTCGGGAGACAAATGAGTTTCTTCGCCAGCTGAAATTATTGTAATAATTTAGAACATGTTAAAACAGTGAAGTAGCTTGCAGCACAAAAGATGTTAGTCGGACACACTGCTAGAGAAGCATACTTATTTCTTGAATTACACAATCTAAAGAGCACATTCAGTGCATCCATTATTGTTCACATTCATGTTTTCTTACATTATTATTACACGGTTCGTACACATTTATGCACAGGGAAATTAAGGACTTTTACGAACCATTAATGGAAAATATTAAGGACCTATAAGCAAATACGTACTGAATAAATTCAATTAAAAATATTATCTATGCCTGAACTTCACTTTTGTAATATCATTCTAAAAATAAATAGATCTGTAAGTAGGATGCATTATTATTAAACATAACTTAATTAAAATATTTATTAATGAGTTTGAACATAAAATAAACTTTATGAAATTTATCATTTATTTAGCATTAAATCTTTTACACTTATAATAGATGGACATATTTGAAAGAAGATAAGCGACATTTTATTCACAGTTAGCTTTATGTTGATGTTTTCTTATGTCTCATTTTGTCATATACTTGCTCAGGCTAGAGGTTTAGTAAATACTAGGTAGATTTTATGTCAAGTGACATACGTTAAAATGAGAAGTAAAATCATAATCAGCATGATTCATAACAAAAGACTGGCTGTTGTCTCCGCTGCTGCTTGCCTAGAAAGAGACCTGCTGAGGTACGGTTGGGCAAGTTTTCAAAGTTAGTTAGGTTTTGTCTGATGCAGTGTAGCTCTGCATAGAGTTCCAGGGGTTTTAACCCAGTTAATATAGTGTAAGGTTCCAATTAGCCACTAAAGCACCAGAGGTGATTAATTGTTTTGTATTATTTTAAGTCTCACTAGATGCAAAGAATGAGTTTTACAAGAATTTTTATATTTTTGTGTTTTATCTTGTGACCACGGTACGGATTAATGAAAGGCAATAACTCGCTTTAATATGCAGAGATAACTTTTAAGGGTAAGCAGTTAGTTATAAATTATTAAATTAAGCAGTTAGATAATCTTACTTATTATAGATTTACGTGGTCACTATTACATTTTATTTATTTTTTAACAATATTTGTTAAAAAGTCCTATTAAAATCACAATCTAATAAAATTTCACAGTTTAAAATATATTCAATTTATGACATTGATTCTTAAATGGTATTAGAATAATTACACAACAAAATATTTATGCAGTTTTTTAATTTGAAGCCTTCGTAGACATTTTGGCTAATTTATATCGATTTCCTTCTCTTTAGGCATCTTTTCTAACAATCAGAAGATTGTCTCAATATGCAAACCAATGTTTTCACTAGTTTCTGCATATATTTCATTATTATGTTTTCATTGTTCTTCCAGACGTTCTCCAAAAAGTGCACACTTTCTGCAAAATACATCCACTATGTGTTAATACTAGGAAGACTTTTTTCGTTTTGTCACATTTTCTAGAATCACGGGTGTATAAATCTTGCCTTCAAATCCTTCTAAACTTTCCAAGCTGCATATCTAAAATCCTCAAGATAAATTAACCCTACCAATTCTGCAACAGCAAAAAGACAGAAATATTTTTGAGGGGGGGGGAAACCAGAGGGGAAAAAACAGAACTGATGCATATTCTGAGAATCCCGAATATCCCGAGACAATTGCATGAAAAAAACTAAACTCTTGCCGTGAAAAAATTTAAAAAGGCATTAATTTTATTTTGCTAAGAACTGTTTCATAAATTGTGCTTTATAACATTATACCTTATTTATTTTTCAGATTCAAAATATTGTATACAGTCAAAAATCATTAATTCGGACACCCATAATCCGGACCTCAAAGCTACAAACTTTATGCGCATGCGTAAAACCTTTACGGCTGCACATATGTGTGTGCGCATGCGCATAATATGTTTACACATGCACGTTTAATGTATAACAGATGGTATAAGTTAAAATTATCTAATTTCAGTTAATGTTGCAGATTGCGTTGTTCCTTAATCTTCGAATTGGATCCGGCTCATTATTTTTTGCAGACTGTTAGAGCAATTTTATAAAAGTAGGTTTGAATTTTCGATTATGTCAAATAGAATTTCCAATGCTGGAGCTCCCAAAGGATATACAAAGCGAAAGTATATTTCGATGTCCGTCAAACAAAAAGTGGAATTGCTGCAAAAAATGGATAAAAGCATATCCTTTGTTTCTCTAACCATTCCGAAATCTGTTTATCAATTTCACGCTGCTCTGCGGCGGGGACGCAGCGGCGCGCAATGAATTGGAAGTTGATTTGTCAGCACTATCCTTACTTCAGGGCAGATGTTTTTATTTTATTTGGCTTATAATTCCTTACTAAATGTAGTATTTCATCTCGATGTACTCCGTCTTTGATAAAATCAAATTCCTCGTCATTATAATTCGCTTCCGATAGTGAAGAAAGTGACACAGAGGTTATTGCAAACGAAAAAATTTCGATTGACAAATTAGTCGGTATTCTCGGCACAGCAATTATAGGACTTGAACAGCGAAACTTTATAACTGAACAAGAAATTACGTCTGTTTATAGAATTAAAGAGAAAGTATTATCATATAAAACGAAGCAACTTAAACAACTTACATTGAAAGAAATGTTTAATAAAGTAAACAAATAAGTATTAAGCTCTTTTTTTTTTTTTTTTGGTAAATTTTGATACCCTTTAGATCATACTTGTTCTTTATTTCATAAATTACGGTTTCATATTTTTAATTTTATAATTTCTGCATGCCATCTTACCAGATTTAAACTGATGATCTATAATCCGGAATCGCCGAAGTCCCGACAAGTCCAGATTAATGACTTTTGACTGTATATAATAAGTGGACAAAATGGAACTTTATAGTAATATGAGAGCAAAAATTAAAAATATTTTACTTTAATGTTATTTTTTAAATATAATTTCAGTATTATAATTAAATACATTATTATAATGAAATTAATCATAATGTTACGTTTTAAAAAATTGTTGAAAAATTCCCAGATCTAGGAATTAAAATTTTTCTATAGAAACTAGTCTTAAAATCGCCAAATTTAGAACCATTTAATGAAAGAATTCACATCACCAAAAGCAAAAAGTTATTTAAGAGTTCTTCAATAGAAAAAAATGAAATAATTTCGAAATGCTTAAGTTGAATTTCTTTCCTATGAAACTCGAGTATCTCACTATTTATATTAGAAATAGGAACAAATTATAACCTATGAACCCATTCAGAAGATAATTATATTTGTCAGTGAATCACCAAAAATATTCCTTCAAAATGCTAATTCACACTCAAAATAGCAGTCGTAAAAACAGAAAGAAATTTCAGATGATTAAAGTTAAGGACTTTCTGCTGTTAGCCGAAATTAAAGACTAAAAATTGATTTAAAAAAACCTAAGGACTATATGAACCCTGCATTAGGAATAGAATTCATGAAAAATTGAGATTGAAATATGTTGACATCAGAGAATATATAACCTGAAATTCATATATAACCTGAAAGAGAATATGTGCCTAAGATGAAAATTTGATTCAGTTAAGCTTTATCCCTAATAGTTAATTTTTAAGTTTTGGTTTCCTAACTGACATCATTATTGACTGAAGCATTATGCAAGAATCATATGACATGGATTAACTTTGAAATGACACAACTTATAGAAATTTAGAAGCACCTAATAGGATGGAAAGGAGAAATAATCAAATTAAAATGGACAGTCAAAGAATTCATGATCATTAAAGTTAGAATTTTTATTTACATATTTCTTTTCTTACAAAATATACAGAAACTTAAATTGGAGAAAATATAGGTAATAGGACTTATAAAACATTTCCTGTGCATAATGCTGTTAAAATATAAAGTAAACAACGATGAAGTTAAAAATTAAGATGCTAATGCAGCTTTTCCACTTTTTAGACCTTTCTACTGCTGTTTATTAATTTATACAATCTTACAAATATTATTATATTCCATTTTTAGCTCCATTTATAATTTGTGATACCTTTAATTTGGTCAATTAATAATGTATTGTTTATTTTTCTAACATTTTTTTTTCTGCCTGTTAGTTTTAATTTTAATTTAAAATTATATAAGTGTTATATATAAAAATAAATATTGAAAAATTTTAGAATCAAAAAAGTAATTGATCTAGCTTTTAAATAGTGAAGTTGTTAAAATTTATTCCTTGTTTATGTATAATTCATATATAACTCCGGAATGTTTATAAAGTTCACCAAGATGACATTCATTTACAGTTCTTCATGCCAAATTACAGACAGTTATGCAAATAACAGGATAATTGCTTAAGGAAGAAGTAAATAAAAACTTTCCCTTTAATCCTCTAATGACCATGGTAGCATATTTGCTACCATATATTAAATGCCATTTTTTCTATACCAGGAACACCATGAAATGTAATTTTTATGTCATAAATTTATAGATTGAACCTTTCTCATGCATTACTAGCAATCATCAAATTATTATAATCTGTAGTATATTTATATACAGTCAGTGATTCTTTTCCGTATAATTAATTTTGCTTGTGTATTTTCACATCATAATTGTATAAATAAGTGTTTTTTTAGAATTAAATAGAAGTTTCATTTGATCAAATCTGACAATTTAATTCACAAATGTGATATAAAAACTACATCAACCATCAGTCACTGAGAATACAATGGATCAGGTATTTTCATTTCATTATTTATTCCATGTTCATGACTTCATAAGATTTATTTGAAATGAATATCTAGCTGGAATGTTATGCATTATAGTCAAAAATATTTGAAAGTTCTTATGAATAGAATCCCTAGTACGAAAAAGAAGAAATTGATCATGTTGATAATTTTTTTTTAAAATATGTGTCTTATTACTTAGGTTCGTGAGGTGTGCCATGACATGAAAAAGGTTGCTGATCTAAAGGGAGCTAAACAAGTGCAATAAGCTTGAAAATATCCATGAAAGGCATCAATACAAAGTTAATTAACAATAGTATGGATGGGCATCATTTTAAATGGTAATATTGATATACACATATTAAACAGTGCAACTATGAGTGCTCAGATATACAGAGGTAAGGTTCTTGATCTTTATGCCAAATAATTCAGGGGTGAAATCAGTAGTAACTTCCTTCTAATGGACAATAATGCTCATCCTCATTGCACTGCGCTAATGACCAATTATCCTGAGGATGAAAAAAACCCAGCATACAAAGTGGCCCATATATTCTCTGAATTTAAATATAGTAGAATGTAAGAGGAACATACTAGGACGCTGACTTGCATCTCTGCAGCTTCCACCTAGCATTCTCAGGAGCTTCAAGGCACTATTCCATGAGAATACAATTTGTTACTGCAGGAATTCCAGAATAATCTAAAATATACACGTAAAAACCTCTTTAAAGCTTGCATACCCATTTGGGGTGACTACATATCTTATAAATATTTGCTATGTATCACAACAAAACTACACCACCAACTTTAGCCTATTCCATTTTTTATCATATTCTTATTTATTTATTTAACTTTATTTTGGCAGAAATAGGTGATTCTGTGCTTTAAAGATATGTCAGACATGACAAAATAAAGATCCTGTGCAAGTACCAGGTGCTCAGCTGCAAAATCATTAAAGTAACATGAATTTTTATAATGCTTCCTTTAATTTTTCTTGCTTATGTATTACAAATATATTGTGCATATCAAAGCCCATGTTCATCTACTACACTAAAATCAAAATCTATCAAGAAAATCATGCACTAAAGGAGGATTCTCAAAACAGTATCTCTCTTGTTTGCACTTGCTTGCTAAGAAATTAATGGAATTATAATCAAAACTGATTAAACTTTTAGAAGATATGAAAGTTTTCTTACTACATAACTGCTTGCTTAAGAATAACATCATACTTTAGAGCTAATCAAATTTACAATCTTTGATATGAAACTTCTTTCAGTATAAAATAGTCCTATACTCTTAATAACTGCAGTTTCATTTTTACCCTAAAAATAAAACAGAAAAACATCACAGTGACAACTATCATGCAATGATACACATAATTTACTGCAGTCATTGTTTACGTTTACACATTTGGAATAAAATTATTATATAGAAACATCTTAAAAAGAAAGCTCATTCATTGAAGGTAAATTCTATTCATCTTTATTTGTCATGTTCTCAATTATGAAGGTGGCTTTTTAATACAATACCCTAAGTACTTTAATAAAACACTTAAAATTTCACTATCTAAAAGACAAAGGAAATTCTCTTTATAATGACGTATAATTTCCTTTTACATATGACATAAAATGACAATGAAACACTACAACAAATGAAACTTTTACTTCTGATGACTATCAGATGAGAAATGCATTTCAATTTTTTCCTTCTTTCCTAGATGGGACCTTGAATTTTAAGAGACTAAGTAAGTGGCTCACTGTACAAACATGCCCGTTACAAAGAAAAAAAAAAGGTCTCTGGAATGCACAAATTTCTTCAGAAACTTCATTCCAATTTATAAAATACATTTTATATATAATATAATGAATAGAAAAAACTATTTCTTATCGTCTGCCAGGACGTGGTTTGCTATTAACTCCATTATTAATTACAGGCAACTGTGGTCTTGTTTGTCCAGAATTTCTATTTGCATTTCTAGGAGCAAAGGCAGATGTAGTATGGTTGCCATTTCCTGGAGTAAAATATATAGACATATAAATATTATTCACACTCATATACACATATTACATTACAAAGTACATTTTAAACATAGGAAATGGAAGCAATTTATATGCACAGACTATTGCCCATTATAGTAAGTATTTTGTAGATGATTATTTAGGACTAGAATGATTTATTCATTAGAAATAGCAAAAATGTTGACAATAGTTATCTATATAGCTCCTCTGCTCTAGTTTTGATCAAGAGTATTTTGTCACAGTTTTCTCATTCATCTTTCTTCTCTACCACCAACCTCATACAAACTGTCTTATTACCAATTACTACTTAACAAAGTTGGTCTGACAAATTTCCAACCTATATGTGAAAGGTTTGAGTTAATCTTCTGAGGCCAGTTAAAAGAGCAGAAGGATCCGCTATATTGAAATATACTAAAACATTATTAAATTTTGTATAATTTTGACAATAGTTTTTATGACATCATGCATTTGAGAAAATTCAAACTGCAGAGTTTTAAGTCAGTGATTTCTTTAATTTTGTAATAGTGATTACAAATAATCTTAATTTATCTACTTTTCATTTGGTTACAACAAAATTTAAGTTTTATTAAAGCGAAAATCTAATTTAAGTTACTATATTTACGTGCTTATTTATCCCCCTAGCCTATTCAGAATATGATTTAGAACACTGCTTCCAAATACAAAATATAATAAGTAATTTTAATACATCTATTCATGTATGCTAAATTCTTCATCTAAATCTTTCCCAAAGAAAAGAATATTCGTGTACTCAATAAAACTTAATTGATGAATCTGGTATGGTAATACATTACCATTATTAATGAGTAACAATCAAACATAGTATTAGTTTACACATTTTATTGTTAATAGTGAAAAATTTACTCCATGTTTTAGTATGCTCTTTCTTTTGCCTGGGTGTATAAGGCACTCTAAAAGTGTAAGCTGATCCATAAAATATGAGTAAGAAATTAAGCCATGCAATTCCTGTCCTGCATAGTAAAATGAACAGTTTCAAGAGATGGCAGCAATAAAAACCCTTTTTCAATAAAGCAAACAAACAACAGGAAAAAAAAAAATTATGGCTGCAAATTTTACAATGAAAATTACATGCAAACACTTGTACCTAACATGCAATACAGTAATTACAATTCTGGAACTTATTAGAGGATTCAGCAATATATATAGTGATGTAATGGTAGCTTAATGCCTATGATGAGAAGAGGAAGTAAGATAATAGTGAAGAGACACTGTGATAACAATATGCTTGTATTAAATCGAGGAAATGAATAAGAATCATCAAACTGAAAATAAACCAAAAATTTAAGACTTTATTAGGACTTTTATTAGCATTTTATCCCACACTATATCAAGAATTTTCTCAATTTGCAGTGCAACAGCATGAATTTTTTCTTTATTCTTCAGTACTTCAAGAGTTGTACAATAAAAACTTAAAAATTTGTGCATATGTCAGATAAAATATCACCGATGGGAATACAAACACTACTAAAAGCAGATAAGAAGACTATTTAACTAAAAAAGCATTAAGTGGGAGAAGTCAGATGGTTTGACTACTAATAACCGTCAGCTTCAGATAACATTTTAATAGCCACTGTGACAGGGAAAGGAACTATAAAAAGCATGATTATGAAGAGTGATCTGTAACTTCAGTACATGTCTGAGTTCCCAAAGCTGACCAATTTCATCCTCCTCTCATTTAATTACATCCATTTGCAAAGAGTATGCATACTGTTATGATTAGCATGAGAATATAGTACTTAGCTTGTCATGATTAGCATGAGAATATAGTAGTTACTATATTTGGCCTGAACAATGGATACCAAATCAGTATATACATGATATGACTGTACACACAAAACAAAATAGGGGGAGAGAGATGAAATCACATTGTTGTTAATAACATAATGCAAACATTTTTTTTTTTTTTTTTCAATTGAAAATTTATAAAACAGAATGCTGTTGAAGATTTGATCAAATATCAGAGACATGCTGTTTAAAATCAGAAAATATTCCTGGCTAGAAAGTAGTATCAAAGTTTTATAAACATTCTGAAGACTAATCATATCTCATCATAAAATGTAAAATATAAGAAATGTTATAGCATTATAACATTCAAATGAGATGCTAATCAATGCAGATGACTTCAAATTCATAACACTAATACTGTTATAGTCATTAAAAAAAGTTAATCACATTAATCAAGTTAATCTGTTAATGAAACTATAAATCATCAAATCACAGTTTATCATTAAAAATGATCCAGTATCATTATATATACAAACAAAGACAGCTTCTGTTCAACTTTAAAGCATATATTATTCATGATAGTTGAGTTCACTATTAAAAATAACAACTAAATTAATATAATAAATGCTTAAATGAAGTTGCAAAATACATATTCTTTCTTTTAACAGAAGACAGTACTGACAATAATGTAATAGCTTTATATACTCTCATAATACAGGGCACTGTGTTATTAATTGACATTTTTCACTGCCTGTGTTAGCAACTGTGATTAGCTTCTTCATTGCCAATGGATTAAAGATTAGTAATGATGTAGCACACCACCAATAATTAATTATATTTTAATTAATTTATTATTTATGTTATCATCATAAAATGCTTCATACATTATTACCTATGATTATATGTTTATTATATCACAATTTATGGCATCTTGTGAACTGGAGTGTTAAATTAAAACTTTTTAAAACCCAAAACTTTGTGTATTTTGTCAATGATAGGCATACTGGGTTATTGGTAATTGAATAAGCTTTATAAGAAACAAATTTTCCTATTCATGTTTGCATTTCAAAATAAGCATAACAATTTTTTTTTATATACAGAGGCTGTTCGCATAATTTTTAGACAATTTTGGTAAGCGATAATAAAAAATCGTTTGCTGCAAAAGAAGTAATTGCAATTGTACTATTTTTAAAAGTCAAAATTATCGTCTGTGGTTTGAAAGTTTTGTTTTTATTCAAAATGGCAAATTTAACAAAGCAGTGGTTCGAGGGCTACATTTAAGCTTTTTCCGAAGAGAAATATGCATACTCCGTTATCCAAAAACGATGTGAGAGTCATGGTTTTGTGATATCTAAAGCGTCGATAGGTAATATCATCAACAAGAAAAGAAAAAAACATCAAATTGGAACCTCAAGTGGGACAAAATTTCCAAACAAGTATCCAAGGAAAAAATGGACATCTTCGACTATTGCAAAGGTACGTTGTTTAATGTTAAATGAAAATCCCCCTAGTCAAAGGACAGTTGCAAAATCATTAAAATGCTCGGTGTCCACTGTAAAAAAATTATAAACATTGATTTAAATCTTAAGAAAGTGAAAAAACGCAATGTGCATCGTCTTCTTCCAAAGCATATTGCTCAACGCAGGACACGCTGCAAAATTCTATATGAGAAACACTTATCCACAGAAAAATGGAAAACAATTGTCACAATAGATGAAGCATGGGGGTATTTAAATGACTGTAACAAAAAAAGAGCCATTTATTATCATAAAAGGGGAGAAAAAAATTTAAGTACATGGTTCAAAGAATCGAAAGAAAGTTTTTCTAAGGGATTCATGATTGTTGCTGGTTTTTCTTATAATGGCAAGTTAAAAATAAAGAGAGTGAAAAAAAATTTCAAGATGAACTCCAAATACTATCAGGAACATATTTTATCGCCAATTTTTCTGAATGAAATACCATCGCTTTACCCAGTGCCATCAATCTGTGAGACTCCATCAGGACAAAGCTAGCAGTCACACATCAAAATCCACTGCAAATTTCCTATAAGAAATGGAACAAAAAACTGGTATCAAGGCCATACCCTTCACTGGCATCCCTACTAAATCTCCCGATGTGTCACCTATGGATTTTTGTGCTTTCGGATTTTTAAAAACTGCATTATCCAAACGTTGTCCCAAAACCCTAACAGGACTCTGGAAAGCTGTTCGGGAGGAATGGGATAGAATACCACTTCAAAAGGCATTATTATCCTGAAAATTGTGGTGTCGAAAGATAGTTCAGAATAGGCATGTCAAATACGAGGGCCATCCAGGAAGTAGATTACGTTTCCGTCTGTGTCCGCTAGGGGCGGGGCTAGCGCGGCCATCTTGGGGTCAGAGCGTTGCACAGCTCAGTCTGCATCTAGCCGTGCTAGTGAGAGGTTCGTGCTGTGCTCCGTTCAGATACTGTGACGGTTTGAAATGTCTGCGTTAATTGAAAATCCCGCGAGCTGCGCTCAGTAATAAGGTTTCTGACTGCAAAAAACTGTAAACCGATAGAAATCTATCGGCAGCTTCGTGAAGTGTATGGGGACAACATTATCACTGAAGGTGGAGTGCGTCAGTGGGTCATAAGATTTCAAAATGGCCGAACCAATGTTCACGACGAAGATCGAAGTGGGAGACCCAGCATAGTGACCGCCGAACTTCTCGAAAAAGTCGATGCTAAAGTCCGTGAAAATCGAAATTTCACAATAACGGAACTTTCTTTGAGTTTTCCACAAATTTCGCGAAGTTTGTTGCACGAAATCATCAGCGAAAAGCTTGGTTACCACAAGTTTTGTGCAAGATGGATTCCAAAAATCTTGACAGAGGACCACAAAAATCAGCGAATGGCTGCAGCGTTGAACTTTTTGGACGCTTACCATAAGGATGGTGACTCTTTACTCGATCGCATCATTACTGGTGACGAAACATGGGTGAAACATGTGAACTGTGAAACGAAATTGCAATCAATGCAGTGGGGGCACACAAGTTCTCCCCAAAAGCCCAAGAAATGCATGCAAACAATGTCGGCAAGGAAGATGATGGCGACTGTTTTTTGGGACAGAAAAGGTGTAATTTTGGTGGACTTCCTGGAAAGAGGCACTACAATAAACTCTCAAAGGTATTGCCAAACTCTCCAAAAACTCAGAAGAGCAATTCAAAACAAGCGCAGAGGAATGTTGAGCTCTAAGATCTTGTTGATTCACGACAACGCCCGGCCCCACACGGCAAATGTCACTCGTAAAGTTCTTGAATCTTTTAAGTGGGAGTTGTTTCCTCATCCGCCGTACAGTCCCGACCTGGCACCGAGCGACTTCCACCTATTCCCAGCAATGAAGAAGTGGCTGGCTATGCAGCGTTTTGATGACGACGCACAGCTGCAAGAAGAGGTAACGAAGTGGTTGAAGGCGCAGGCGGCCGAATTTTTCGACGAAGGAATTTCCAAGCTCGTACATCGCTACGATAAATGCCTTAATTTGTATGGTGACTATGTAGAAAAGTAGTATTTGAGTGTGGCTTTCATCTGTATATAATAAAATTTGTTTCCTATACTTTGTTTATTTTTTTATTCCAAAACGTAATCTACTTTCTGGATAGCCCTCGTAGAACATTTTAAACACAAGAATTTTATGTAATTTAGTTTTGTGAATGTGTGGATAACACCATAAAGGCATGATTATAAAAAGTAGGCAGAACTAAGCTCTTTGTTTCATTTTGTCACAGTTTTGAATTGTAGCAAATATAATACTATATGAACTTTTACATAAAATGTACTAAACTAGGAAATTGTTTAACCCTCTGAGCGCCAGGCTTTTCGCTAAGAAAGCACAAATTTCCCAAAACTACTATGAGAACAATTTTTTTAAAAAAAATTTTAATGGTATCCTGGTATTTCTGGTACCTATCTATTACCTATCCTGGTATTTCTGGTATTTCATACCTGGATTTGTTTTCTTTTGATATATTGCCTTAATTTCTTTGACATATTTTAATATGCACGTATATATACGTTCTTATACACATCACAAAAAATATTCTAAGCTGTATATATACGGCCTTGCCACTTTGAGGGTTAAGGAAAGAATATTATTATTTTTTTCATTAGCTATTTTATAGTAATTAATATTCTTTTTGAAAATAAAAATAACTGGATATTTATTATTCATTTTACAAATACTAATAGGTTTACACTGGATTGCCTTGAATATTTTTAAGCATAAAATTCATTATTAACCTTCCAGCATGCGCACTTTACACGAGCATGCACGCGTCGTATTTTTTTACGACATCTGTTATTTTATCATTTTTGGCACGAAAAATGACAGAAATTAGTGAATATTGATAACAAATTTGTTAAAACATCAACTATTAACCTTATTATTAAAAAATACAAATGATGTCACATTCAAATGACAGTAAATTATGTTTAAACACTTATATTAGTCAGGTGGAAAAGCAATGATGTATTTTATTATAGAAATTAAAAAAATTATTATTTAATAACTATATTTTAAAACCTAAGCTAGTTTTAATATTCATCTGTCTTGTTCTGTTGATTTATCATCGAATCGGAGACAACTTGTCAGAAATAAAAATCTCTTGTTATTTCAATTCCAGTGCTCCAATGCCATCACTTGAGAACAAGTCTTTTGCATTTACATGGTGTCCGTTTTTTAATTCCTCTCATATATAGCAATCCAAAGTAGGCCATCATTTCCCCTCGGGTAACAGTGCAGTCTCTATCTCTTGAGTATTTTGCCTTTTAGTAAACTTATATATTTATTTGTTCATTCCAAAATTTCATCAAGCATATTTATATTAACTATTTTCAAAAATGTTCCCATTTCATCCTTTATATCCTTGGCATGGTGTTTTACGCCAGGTAACGCTCACAATATTCATCTTATTCGTCTTTCAGCAGTTTTTATACTTCTGTTTTTGCCACTTAGAAGATATATCCTTATTAACAAAAAATATATCCTCATTCCTTTTTTCTATATCATTATTACTATCATCATCCAAAATTTATTGTTCAAATTCAATGCTGATATTATTTATCTCTATATTTTTCTCACTCGGATTGCTATTATTCTCACATCCAAAGGTTTCCTTGTCTTTTCTTCATCAGATAGTTCTTGAAGAATGCAAGCAAAATCAGCTGGTTGCACATAATCTTTTTCCGTGAAAATCAATATAAAAATTATAGAATCGAATTTATACAAATTAAAATAATATATCTCAATTAGTAACACAAAATTACAAAATATTCGTCAAAAAAATATCTTCCGAATTTTCACTAGCGACCACTCTCATGCCGTAACTTTTCCGATGGAGCTGTCACGTAGCGCAAAAGCCCAGGAAAAAACAAAAAAAGGTCATATGGGTTAATGTTGGCACATTCCATGATGTGGGGAAGAGTTGAAAGGATGAATAGAAATGACATTCAGACATCTCAGCTGTGATATGCGAAAAGTGTGCATTAAAAAATGAATTTGTCGTAAACCTTGTGCATAGCGCGAGTGCTGGAAGGTTAAAAGCTTTTAGCAAATGAAAAATTAAGACATTAAAATGAAGGCATACAAAATTTTATTTGAAGAGAGCAAAATAATTTTTCTTTGTTAAGGATAAAATATCCTCCTTTACCTCCTATTTTAAAGATTCTTTTGCTAGGTTTTAATATCTAAAAAACCAGATACTTCTTTCTTAAGGCAAATATTATACGTAAGCCTATGGTGGCATACGAAATTTTCCCATGCAGATTGAGCAATTCAGATTGCCAAGTTTGGTGACTAAGCATGGTGACTACTTTAACCAGGAAGCATAAAATATTCTAATAGAATTTAACACATTTAAAAAACATTAAAAAAAATAACATTATCATTATGTAAAGGTGTCTGAAATGGAACTATCACGCTACCAGATGAGAACCATCATTTACTTCCAGTTCTGCTGTAAAAAGTCAGCTATAGACTGTCACCAAATCATGTGTACAACACTTTAGGTACTAATGTTGTATCATATGACACTGTGAAGGTTTGGTACTGAAAGTTCAAAAACAATGACATTAAAGAAACAGAGTACTTTAGCCGGCATATTGATGTTGATGATGCCCGCCTGCGAGAACTTGTGGAAGAAGATCAGTTTGCAACCACTCAAGATCTCGCTAAGGAGTTAGATGTTAGTGCCCTGTCCATTAGTCGCGTTATGCATCACATAAACTTGACATACAAGTTCAATCGCTGGGTGCCACATGAGCTGACTCAAGCAGATAAGGACATATGTTGTTTGGGCCTGCATTAATCTGCTCGAATATCAATGCAATCAATGCAAGGACAAAATTCTGGAGCAGATAAAAAGTGAATTTATATAAATAAATAATAAAATAAAAGATAGGATAAAAAGTGAATTTATATCAACAACACAGGCTGAAAAGGAGGTTAGTCTGTACTGGTGAGCCCATCAACAGCGTCACAAAGCGCAATTTAACTTTAAAAAAAAAAAAAAAAAAAAAAAAACATACTTTGTGTGTGGATTGGCTACGATATTAATCATAAAAAGTATCTGGAAAAAGGAAAAAATTTGACAGTAAGGTGTACAGCGAGATGCTAGTCCTTGTTGACACTGCTAACAAAGAAAAATATCGAACTAATATTCGACACAAAAAGGTAATGTTCCATCAATATAATGTGATACCATATGTGTCTGCATTCACCAGCTGGACTCTGCATAGACTTGAATGGAATCTTTTGCCACACCCAGCATTGCTTCTTCGGACTTCTACTTTTTTTTCACACCTGCAGCTACATCTTGCTGGTGCTACCTTCTATTCTGCACAGAATGTCTGGTAAAAGGAGGTTGATAATTTTTTGGACTTGCAACCACCAAGTTTCCATGCCAAAGTCTTTGAAAAACTACCAAAATTTTGGCAGAAAATCATTGATTTGGGTAGTGATTACTAAATGTACTAAAGGTATTGCATTCATGTTTTTTTTTTTTTCCTTACTTTAGTACAAATGTTTATTAAAAATGCTCAGTTCAATTTCTCCCCCTACCCTAGACCCTTTGGTAATATAACTACTATATTAAAATACAAAAATATTCAAAACTATATAACTTGCCTGTAGATGCAGTTGTTGTAGTAGGTGGAGCTGCTGCACCTGGTGCTGGTACAAGAGGTAAGGGCTGTTGTAGAGTAGGAGAGCCTCTCTGTTCTGCAGTAGGCTGCTATAATAACATAAATGCAATGTGAAAAAAATTGTTTAGGCTGCTGCAATAACATACATGCAATTTGAGAACAATATTTTTCAAATAAATTTTTCCTTCCTCACACTGCTGAGAGGAAAGATCACACTGCTGAGAGATGTTTGGCATATGGCTGTAGTGCACAGTACTGCATCTACAGCAGAAATATGAGCTGTAGTTGACACCACAGTAACAAAACGAATTATTACAAATTGGTTACTTGAAGGACAACTCTGAGCTTATAAGTCACTCAGGGTTTTTCCTTACTAATTTTCAGCTGTAAAGAAAAGCTTTCATATATAAATGTATTCCTAAATAAAGAGTGCAAAAATTGATAACTTTTTTTTTTGGGGGGGGGGAGGACAAGCAGAGATAAAAGTTAATAAAATCTGAGTTTCCAAATTTTTCAATAACAAATTTTTGAATCCAATTTATATTACAATAGAAATTAGTGCATTATTAACTTTAGTTTTTAATGCTAATGAAAATAATGTAAACTCAAACTTCAAATAATTCAAATCTTGACATCTTTTAATGTTGCAACAAATTCATAACTGAAATATCTTCTACAGCTGCATGCCACCTGCAGGCTGCCAGTTTGAGACCATTGCCATATATGATGATACAAATTATCTCACAAAAAATGGATTACCTTGCAAAAACATGTAAAAATTGAACGATGAATAAATAAACAAACTGATTAACAAAGTCACATCTACCAAAAGAAATAAATAATAAATCTAATTTTAAAAATACTATTAAAATTATTATTATTTGCAGTTATTAAATTTCTTGTTTGTTCTTCTCCAGTCTCTCTAAAGTGTTGGGCAAATTCATTTGTCCATATATTGGTTGATAACAGCTTCTTTAAATAACCAACCATTGCACAAATGCTTCTTTAACATCTCTATAGTGCACCTTACTCAACTTTTTCATTATATTCAAATTTTTCCACTAGCAGAGATAACAGAATTTTGATATTTTCATATGGTACCAGCTGTAGATTTGTTATATTGTGCATCTGGTAAACATCGATTTAATTGCATTCATTTTGTATTTTTCAAATACGGTTCCCCTTACTTTAAATGAAGAAGCTTTACTTTTACAGCTTGCCATGAGGATGAATTTTTGACACAGAAACAGAGCACAAAAAGTTTGGTCAAAGAATATGTAAAAGTTTTATTCTTCAAGAAAATATAAAAAAGGGAACATAATATTACCACCAATGTGTTTTATCCAATTTTCATTGAGAACACAATCATTTTCCCCCCCAAGATATGTATGGCTGCAACATAAAGATTTAATATCCTTTATAAAAACTACCTTGCATGAGATCTTAAGAATACAAAATCCCTATTCCGGGGACAGAACTTAGACAGCAATAATACTAAAAAAAAAAAAAAATATATATATATATATATATATATATATAACAATTGTTTAGAACATAGTGAAAAGTGGAGGTAACATTAAAAGAAAAGTAATGTAATCGTGTTTTCCTTTATGGATAGAATGTCGATCCTAATACGCTAAATGTGAGGAATTTTAATGGTTAGTAATTTTTTCATTAAAACTTGTAAAAATGCAGGTAAAAATATGAAAAATTTAAAAAGGTTTCAATCGGTAAGATCCATACGGTTCTTCTTATCAGATTTTCGTATTTTTGGAGGCTCACTATAACATTAAGTATACAGGAAACTTGACAGGACCAACAGATTCTTTCATTACACCTGGGTGTTTATTACAAGCTAGTTTGTTAGCGCAGCATTCACCTGTATTAGCTCCCTATTAATGCATAGCTCCCACCCCTTAAAGAGGTGTTACAATAGGTAACTCATCTTACTTTTTTTTAAATACTTTTAATTATTATTTTCTCTAACACTACATTCCAGCCAATTGAAGAAAGATATAAAAGACTTTTACTATTTTATATTACTATATATGCATGTGCATTTCTCTCAGCAATGACATATATTTTCACTACACAACATCCAATACCACTTCACTATACGATAAAAAAAGACTTATTATTAAACTTTTTTAACTGAACTTATTTTACTGAACTTTTTTCCTGGAGGTCAAATATTTCAAAAAAGTTATCATAAATACTATTTAATCACATAATTAATAACATTTATAGCAAGCTGCAAGATACAATAAATAAAAACACCAACTGACATAGTTATTAATAACAACATACGAACATAGAGCAAAGCACATTCAAAATCAAATATTTTAAAAATTATTTATAACATTAGAACTGCAAGTAACAACATTTATTAAGATTAAGTAAAATTTTCATGTTATTATGTATTTTAGATATTAACATATTCAGGTATGTAGTTACAAATAAATGGCTAGCAGAACTGAAAAGATATGAATAGTATTTTTCAAACTTTTTTTACAACTTATTACTTTTAGTATTTGTATTCACATTAAATATTTTTATACATGTTTATTTTTAGATTGGAGAAACTTACAGTTTTCTGCTGATTCACTTGATCTGAACTTTCACTCATATTTGGTACTTCTGTAAATGTAAAACAAAATCTGAAAAAAGGAAGAAAATGTTTAACAAAGAATTTTTTTTTACAAAAGTTGCTCTACTACTTTTTATTTCTGGTATTTCCTGTGATGAACAGATATTACATGCATTTTCATTTTCTGTTTTACAATAAAACAGCAAAAAGTACAATGGAAGACCCGAAATTATAAGCTTAATGTATAAGTTCTAAAAATATTAAAAAAAAAGTTTGTACAGATTTTCTAGGCCCTTGTTAAAATATATTACAAATAGAACAGTTTCATAAAAAAAAAAAAAAAAAAAAAAAAAAATTATTTATAATTTTGAATGAATATTTAAATCACTTTTCTGGATAGCTACTTAAATAAGGTTGTGTACAAATGGTAAAAACTTGTAGTGTACATTTTGCACCTACATGAATAGAGCATTCAAATTTAGGAAAAACAAGCATAAAGTGACTAAGAATATGGTTAAGGAATATTAAAAAAAAAAATTTTTTTTTTCCAAATTTAAAAAGACATCTTTTTGAATACTTCACTCACAAGTGAGAAATATATTACAAATTTGAAATCGCATTTCAGAATAAAAATTTACCCCCCCCCAAAAAGGAGGGGGGACTATGACCTTGAGCAATAACAGTATCTATTTATATAATGAATAAATTTTTATCAGTAAAATTTACAGTATTAGTGTGAATGGTAAATTACAATTCACAACGCTAAGTGTTAAAAGAATCCCAAATTTCTAAAAGCATACACTAACGTGAAATTACATACATATAAATAAAGCAAATAGTGTATGCACACAAAGACAGTTTAAAATATATATATATATATATCAGCATCCGGTTTAATTTGTGCTAATAGTCCGAAAAAGTATTACTACGTTTTGACAACATTTAAAATAGTTACTACACAATTTACTATTTTACCGTTAATTTTTAATACACTTACTATAGCATGAAATACACATCAGGGAATATTAAATTCAGAAATTTATTTTAAAATACCATACAAGTACTTCCAACATAAGTATCATAAAAGATTTACAATGTTTAGATATTCTTAAATTATACATAATATCTTGTGAAAAATAAACCCAAATTAACGAAAATTCAAAAAGAAAGAAAGAAAAAATTATTTTTAGAAATTTACCTGCTCTTTATAAATCAAATTAGATGCAACAGATTTTTTTAAACATTTATTTTATTTAGAAATGTTTTCATAAAATCAGAAATTGATGCTTAACATATTTATTAAACAAGGCAAATCTGACATTAATACGTAGGTTGGGGCAAAAGTCATGGCAACTATTTTTTTCTTGAAGATACCATTACGGTTGGAAAATGTGACATATACAGACAATAGGACAAGGTCTTAACTATATGTGTGGACAATGAATAGCACTGAAATATTGTAACACTCAAATTTATTATGTTAGTATACATGGCAATATAGCCATTACCGTGCAAAAGAATGATAACACAATACACATAAAGTTGACATGACAAACCTAGGCTTAAAGACCTTCAATATAGTCTCCTGCTACTGTCACCACACACTGCCAACGATGTGGGAGGTGCTGAATACCATTAGCCTCAGCATTTGCCGCACCATGTGTGAATCAGGTCATCTGTTGCCACACAGCATTAGCAATTTCCACTCGTGTTGCAAACCGCCTACCACGTATTGGTACCTTAATCTTGGGAATGAGATCAAAGTCACAGGACGAAAGATCAGGAGAGTAGGTTCCAATTCTTCCCATCCCCAACGTCGGAGTAGCTGCCGCATACACTCTGCTTTATGTGGTCTTGCAGAATTATTGCACTGTCCATAAGATCCGGATATTTATCCCGAACGCCACGTCATATCTGTCGCACCAGGAAGTCCCTGTAGTACTGTGAGGTCACTGTTCTGCCATAAGGAACAAAGTGACAAACAATGACACCCCTGATGTCATACGCGACAATCACCATCAATTTGACTGGGGAAGGATTCTGACACTAGCTCATTATGCAATATCCTGTGAACGGTGCGTTTCTCGATGCCACTTGCCCTCTCTAACTTCAGTAATGTCCATCCTCTGTCTTCATCCATGAGGTGCTCGATGACGGCACGTGCCAAGTCGGTCCGCACACTCACCGGGCGTCCCGAACGTTGCTCATCACTGGTTGACACACGTCCTTGCTGAAACTTTCCTACCCACCGTGCTACTGTTCAATATGGTAGGGCATTATTCCCAAGGGCTTCTACTAATTCACTGTGACATTCCATCACATTTCTGCCTCGGAGAACGGCTATTTTGATGGAAGCGCGCTGCTCAACACGGGTTACTTGCATCTCGCATGGCACTCACCAACTGACTGATTTCAGAGCCCTCGCTACCACAGAGCTATCTGTTGTTCTGCATACACACTATGCCTGCAGAACTTCCACACGAAACATATAAGTTTTGTGATCCGTTCACATATCGACAAGAAAAAAATAGTTGCCATGACTTTTGCCCCAACCCACGTATGTGTTTAATGAAAGCATCAATATGAAACTAATCATACAGGTAAAAAATTAGACAGCTAATTCAATCTAAATATAAAGTGCACAATATTTTCCACTCTTCTTACATCAGGGTATCTTTTACATATTGCTGAAATATTTTATTGTTCTAAGTAACCAAATGCATACATACAATAGTCATGGCATCAGATAAGCTAATATTGTAATTCAAAATGTCTTTTTCTTTCTCCCTCTCTTTTTGGCAACAAAAAAGGGAAAATAATGTACTAGAAACTACTAAAAATGTTAAGAGAAAGTAGGAAATGAGCAGTTTTTACAAATATTTCACTCAGAAGAACAGAGAGAAATTATGTGTGCTGTAACATATTTGTTATTTCAATTACATAAAACTGGAAAATGCAATTACTTTTCTCCATAGTGTCTTTAAAACATTTATACTTTTAAAAACAAATGAACAAGTCTGTCTCTTAGGTTTCTCCAAACAGAAAACTTTCATATTTTAACGCACAAGATGGAAAAACATCCTATAGCATGCCACAAATCAGTCAAATAAATAAGAAACTAGCAAAAGTTGAGACATGCTTATCACTTCATACAAAATTAATTATGTAAAAAAAAAATTTTTTTTTGGACTTTTTGATTATCAGTTTCACATACATATATTCAATTCACACATTTCCAATACAAGAATTTTATTCATTCTTTAAAACATTAATTAACAACTTTGTTTTCAATAAAACAAGTTTTCAATAAAGCAATCTAACAACCTAGTTATGATCCAATCTTTAAGAATTCTTTATACCTTTAATAAAACACATTTTGTGAAAGGTTGCATACAAATATATTTAAATTACAGTACACTATTCATCAACAGTGCAGGCTTATTCTAAGAGCTAGAACCTTCAATGTATACCATTACAAAAGTGCAGATATGCATATCTATAATTCTATTAAGAGTCGCTTACTTTTTTTTTTCCAAAACTTCTAAAAATGCTACCATAGCACATTTTGTCTCAGCTCTAAACAAAAAAAAGTTTTTTATTGTCACAATCTGTAAATGTGCTCCTTAAAATCTGACAAAAGTATTGATAAAAGTTCCCACCCCCCCTCTCTCTCTCAACAATGTCTTCAATTTATGTTACAAAACTTTACATAAAATAAAATGAATTCTATGGTCTAGCACAATTTGCACGGCAATTATTCTTTTATAAAAATTCATAACATTTAAACGTAAGTAAACATCTGATTGAATTCAATTAGCTCTTTGCCTTCTTATAAATACAGTTATTATTTCAGTTCGATGCAAGATACATTTCAGTCTCAGTATATGACACTGATTTTATTTTTGGCTTCGTTACACACACAATACATTACGCCATATTAACTTTGTATGGAATCTTGACATATCTTCAAAGATCTGCTTTCTTTAAGGCATCATACAATTAGAACCTGATAGCAGTAAAAAAGCAAATATTTTTTTTAACAATATATGGTGTATAATTTTATAAATAATTCTACATGCTACATGAAAAGAACGCACCTTTTCCACATGAAAGGGACTTATGGTGGCACCAGGCACCTCCACTTTTTCATCCCTTTCAGGAATTCTCAGCTATGAGGGAAGAGAAAAATACAGATAAGCTCGTGTCAAAAGATATGACACTGCCTTAGACGCATCAGACTTCAAGCCATGTGCACAGTTCTGTTTATGTTTTAGTTTTGTAATGAATAGCAATCTTTTTCTTATACATTTTAAATGAACATCTTAATGAAACAAAGATAAAATAAATGTACATTAGATCTTGTTTGTATATGAAAGTATAAAACCGTATATTTATTATAACAATAATTCATTTCTAATATCCTTCAAAGACTACATGTAAAAGTTATATAAGTTACATGATATGACGAAACATTTTTATATAACTCAAAATAAGAGGTGTCAAATTTCAAATTTCTAAAAAGTAATCAACAGAAAGTTGTGTAAATGCTTTTTATTTTATTTTATTTTTTTAATGTATACTGATTTTAATTTTTTTCCATATAAACACAATATTAAAAAACATATGCCATTTTATTATTTTGATTCTTTTAAATAGATGCTTCACAGTTTTGCATTTTGTTATGTTCTGTAAGTGAAGTAATAACTTAAAGCGACACAATTCTTAGTAAAAATTTTATCATAATAAAGAAATACATGAAACTTATGCACTGCAAAACAAAAATAAAATGATACATACAGATGTAAATAATACATATTTTCACAATTTAATGTTTGTATAATTTAGTTTTTTTTTTTTTTTTTTTTAATTCTGATATTACAGAACCACAAGCGTAAGAACATAATTTTGTACATTCTTTTATAAATTATGAACAAGTTAAAAATTGTATATCTTTTGATTTATGTACAGTTTTTTTCATTTTAACTTTTCTTTCTAAACACATATGAATTTTTTAAATCATGCACATTACATACAAATGTAATTATTATTTTTTTTTTACTTCTCACAATTGCTTAAAAAGCATTAAAAATTTTTTTTCAACAAAATAGAACTATATTCTTACAAAAACATATTCATTTCAAATATACATATAACATAAACAAAATGAAAAACTGACTGAATATCAGTCTACTTTCCAGTCAAGTAATTTTTTTTTTTCCTTCTTTTTCCTTTAAATTTACAGGCCAGAAATGCATACATTCAGATTGTTAATTTCATTACTTCTCCTACAATTTAGAGCTATGATTAATTAGAGCTTTGTGCCAATATACTTTTAAAAAGCACTGACATAAGCATCACAATCATTTTTAGAAAGGTTCTGACATAGCATCACAGCTCTCCTTAAAATGATACAAAAATCACAATAGTTGGAAATATTTCTCTTCACATTACAGTGAAGCCTTTGATATTATTACAGATGATTATCCAAAACAAAATTCTGATTAAGAACACAAATATTTTTGTGAACATAATAATTATGTTCACATCCATTTCTGAATGATTTACATAAAGAGTACAAATATTTTTTGTTAATACAGTTTGAGAGTACACGTAAATAGGAAGAATGATATTACTTGGGAACAGTTTGACAGATGAAATTTATATAAAACTTGGTGGAAATTTCATCATTCTAAAGAAATCAACAAATCTCATGAATATCAAAAATAAAAGTGAGGTAACAGAAACCAAATGTGATACACTTCAAGAATGAACACTTTAAGAATCATTCTATTTTCAAAACCAATTAACAATGAACATACATTCTTCGTCAACCACAATTTAAGCATTCACCCCAGCAAATACAAAATCTGAATCAATTTCTATAAATATATTAAAAACATATCAACAGTTTCACCATTTTATGAAAGATGAATTATGCTTTGTAAACCAGAACTAAATTCATAGTTTTAAAAATTTTTTCACACAGCATTCAGCATGCGCAATCATCCAAAATGCCAAGGACAGAGGAATGAAAGCAAATGGTTTTCTATATGAAAGTCTACAAAAATTTTTACCTGAAACCTGTGTATAAAGTATACATTTCTTGGTGATATAACAAAACTAGTAAATTTTTGAAATTTACAATCTTACTTACAGCAATACATATCTGTAACTGTATTATGCCTTAAAATGTACAAACAAAATATTAAATATCAAATATATATGATTTTTATTTAATCAAAATTAATAATGTATTTTTAGAATAATTACAAAAACAACTCTACTTGGGATGAGATATTTACAAACTGCAATAAAAATATATATGTATATAAAATAACTCACTCTCCTATTTTCTGTATTTCACCTCCTTTACCTGTATACAAGGTAAGACAACCTTTCCATATAGAAGCATAACTAGGAAGAGGAAAAATGGAATATTTAATATTTAAAATTATTTTTTGAACTTTAATGCAACGAAAATATTTTCTAATGTATTGCAGGGGAAAAATAGCCACTCATAAACACGTCTGATATCAAAAATAACACAGAAAATATACATTTCTTCTTTAAGAATTTTTATATCATTATAATAAAGTAAAAAAAAAAAAAATGAGAATTAATTAGATTATATTTTATGAGTTTGAAATTTATTAATTTCAAAACTTTTTTTCTTAAATGTTCTTAACCATTTTTTGAAAAAGTAAAAATAGTTTAATATATGTGACTAAATTTGAAATGAATACATATTTTGAAAAAGGTTAAATACTAAAGCAGGCATCATGAGCCTTATGAATACATTATTATGACACTGAACTTACACTTAATAACACTGAACAAGAATAATTAAATTCATTTGACAACAGTGTTGAGCCAGACTAATATAAATATTTTTATTCATAAGAAAGTGGTTGAGAGAGATTATTTCATGATGGAAAACATATTGGTTAGGACCAATAAATAATTTTTAGTTTTTCTGAAAATGTCACATATAATAAACTAACAGCCATATCAGATTACTAAGTATGAAGAAGGAAGGTTTTATGAAGAAGGAAATCTTCCATGCTATGCATTTAAGACAAAGTCTGAAATAATAAATATAAGACAAACTCTGAAAATGACTCAAAGAAAAGATTCTTTTGTAACATATATCATATTAATACACGTAAAAAAATAGTTTACCCATAAAAAAGTTAATTTATATTTATATTTGCTTAAAAAATTTTTAACTTTTGCATTTCTGTGCAGCATCAACATTATGCACACTTTAAATAAATAAATAAAAGCAGAATTTTTTTCCCTTGATAAAAATACGAAAAATTCACGCAGACATTTTTCTAGACAATATGTAATGGTGACTCTTTTGTACTATTACATATATTTTCTAGTGGGAGTGGAGTTCTGGGAAGGTGTGAAGAGAAGACCATCTTTTATCAATCTGGCAATTCTTTTGAACATGGGAACTTAATTAGGTGAGGATCCTCTTCCATAAGATAGTACAATTTCTTGGCTTATTTTATTTTCAGATAGAAGCCATTTTACTGGCATAAATCAGTATTTCTATTTTAATAAATGATACTGAATTTTATTTTCAGAAAGAACAAACTGATCTCTTTTATTGATAATTGAAAAAAGCATTATGCATCATTATGAAAGAATATAATTTAGATTCAATATTATTTATGTAAAATAGTTTTTTTAAAGTTGCAACACATTATGCCGATCTTTATTTGATTCTCAAAAATTGCTTTTAAAACACTTTTGCAAATCTATTAATTATAAATCAAAGTAAAGTAAATAATCCTCAGTTTTATTTTAGAACTTTGTTAATGAATGTTTTATTAGAAAAGAATTAGTTTATAATTAATGTGTTTATTAGAAACATTATGACTAACATTTTCATATTTACTTAAAGTTCTATTATACTGTACCAAGTGATGCTTAACTCTTTGATATACTTACAATATAGTATAAAAATTTGGTACTCTTCTGTTATCGGGACACTATTCAGAAATGTAAGTATGCATGCACATACATACACACATATACCTATTTCTGAATCCAATCCTCCCCAATAACAGAAGTGTACCAAAAATTTTTATAACATCAAAATATACTGAAACTAAATAATTTTAAAGAAATGTGATTATTTTTTAGTGTTAGTATTGAATTATTACATCTAATTTTTTTATTATTTATACATTGCCTAGCATTACTTTTAATTTAAATATAGTAACTGATATTTGCAAATACAATTGAAAAACGTGTGTCCAAAAACAAACATAAGCCACTGAACACACTAAATATATTTAGAAACAAAACTTACCCTTTGCTAAGCCTACAAATATCTCCTTGTTGTACATAAAGACCCGGTTCATCCCAAACAGATAAATTAATACTAGCTGTTCTATCAGCCACTTTGCACGTTCTAACTTCATGACCATCTTTTGTCATATTTGGCCTTCCTAAAAAGAGAGACAAAACATATGTTATTTAAATGCTCAAATAAAAGTACGTATTCTGTGACAAATAAAACTGGTTTAAACAATTTTAAAATTTGCTATAACATATAGATAATAAAATCACATCAATTGTTTTTCTACACAATTTAATTCAATTTATGAATAAAATTTACAGACTTCTCCAAGCAATTAACCCTCTGAGCACCATGACCAGCTTTATGCGGTCATCAGATTTTTTGTTTTGGCATTTTTAGCTTATAATTCAAGATATTTTGCTTTCTTTATTAATGTAAATATTATCTTAATGAATGTAAGTTTCTGAAAGTACACCCTAAAATAATTACAAAAATCCAGCTATTAAATGCAGGTTTTCATGACATAAAATACTATGCCACTTAGAGAGTTAATGCATTATCTGTAAATAATTTACATAAAAAGTATTTTAAACAAATTTTAGAACATAAAATAGAGAAAAATATGCTTTTAGTTTTCTCAACATGATTATAGCTTATATCTAAAGAGACTAAAAGAATTTTGAAAATTTTTATAAATACATTTTATTGCTACACACCAACATTCTGTAGACTCTCAATTTTACAAACTCCTACAGTTAAAATAATAAAATCAACAGTTCATAAATTGGAATCTATTAAAAAAAAAAGAAGAAGAAGGTTAGTCTATATTTTAGGGTACCCTTGGATTATCGATAAGTTGTTTCATTTATGGTAGCCTGAGTAAGGTTGACTTTTAATGGAACAAAACCTTGAAGGCTATGTGCCAGACGAATGGTGTTTAAAATCCAAAATGCACAAACACACTGTATCAGATGAATTGTTGAAATGAACCTGTAATGCTGATGAAGGCATGAAGAAATGACTGAGAAATGGTCTAGCAACAGGTAGAGCAGGATAAAATGTAGTTCAAATCATATGGTAAGTCTTTTAAAAATCTTATGAGGTTGATGTGAGGGTTTCTTACAATGAGATCTGTTAAGTTAACATTCATAGAGTTAAACAAAAAAATTCACGTTTCTGACTAAAAGCAGGACAGCAGGTTAAAATGTGATTGACTGAAATGGAAACATCGCAAGTGACACAAATAGGCTCATTATCTATTTTCAAGAGATACTGATGTGTCAGTCTGCAATGACCAATTCTTAGGCGAGTCAGTAATACATCCTCCTTTTGATTCCCTCTCGACTCCCAATGCTCCAAATTGGGTTTTTACCTGCCTTAATTTGTTCAGAGTTTGGCATTTCCAGAGTTCTTGCAACCTGGACAAGATCTTTGTTCTGATGTAATTCCGTATGTCTGTAAAATGGACATCATTTTCAGAGGTAATATCAGCAGATTTTGCTGTGATATCAGCGAGTTCATTGCCTTTGATGCCAGCATCTCCAGGCATCCAGCAGTACGCAATATACCTGCATTTCTCAAACAGAGGTGTGCCTTTAAAATTTCTAAGATGAAAGGCTGGCTGGTATTTATTGATTCAAGAGCACTCAGTAGTAGATGATGAACTTTCTGCTATTCTGCCTGAAGATACAGATTAAGGAATTCAAAATGGCAAAAGTTTTCACAGACAGATGCAGCCTTATGAAGTTTACTACTCTTTATTTCTTTATCACAAACAGTCAGAGTAGATGATGAACTTTCTGCTATTCTGCCTGAAGATACAGATTAAGGAATTCAAAATGGCAAAAGTTTTCACAGACAGATGCAGCCTTATGAAGTTTACTACTCTTTATTTCTTTATCACAAACAAAAGCTGTTCCGACATGATCATGATTCTTCGAGCCATCAGTAAAAATTGCTTTGTAGTTAGAATGACTGCTTCTATGCTCTAGGAAAATTTGTTGATATTGGGCATCATTGGTACTGTTCTTTAGTTCTCCAAAAATGTTAAGTAGGTGAATATTCACTTCTTGCCAGGGAGCAATACCAAAAAGGTCAAAGCTTTTGGGATGCAGATCATTTAGGTTGAATTCTTCAAGGAGTGAGTGAATGCGAAGATCAAAAGGTGGGATACATGAAGGATGTGCTTGGTAAAGACACCAGTACTGATCAGATGTCATGAGTCGGACAGGATGTTCAACCTGTAACATTTCTTTATAATGAAGATCAATGGACAACTGCTTGCGTCTGAATTCCAGAGATGGTTCAAAACAGATGGCATATAAACTTTGGACTGGAGATGTTCTGAAGGCTTCACAGCAAATCCGTAGTGCTTGATGCACAAACAAACTGTGTAAAAAAAGACACAAAATATATGTTATTTAAATGCTCAAATAAAAGTAAGTATTCTGTGATAAATAAAACTGGTTTAAACAATTTTAAAATTTGCTCCAATTTGGATCCAATTTCAGTAGCACAGAAGGTCTTGCTGATCCATAGATAACACTGCCGAAGTCAAGTATTGGCCAAGACTTTCAGTATGTTGAGAGCTTTAGCACATTTTTTCTTTAGATTTAAGATATGCAGAAAGAAAGTGAGCTTTCTGTCAAATATAACTCCTAAGAATTTTGCTTCTGGCTCAACACGGATCAAAGAGCTGTCAAGATGCAGATTTCTTTTGCGACAGAAGTGCACGCAGACTGTCATCTGGCTAGAAAACTTAACCGCTTGCCTGATTATCCCGAGTTATCTCGGGTTCGTATATATTGCAGTTAATTACTATCCCGAGAAAACTCGGGCGAAGCAGAATTTGTTAGTACGATTTCTTTTATCCCGGTTTTACTCGGTTTGGAGGAAATGAAAGAAAATATTTAGCTTTGATTGGCAGTTTGCCAAATTTTGTTGGTTGCGCGGTTCTTTTGGAGGGACTGGTCGCGTGTTTCCCTATTGTATAATATACGTTGATTTAAATTTTTTTCGTTTGCCCGAGATAACTCGGGATAGTAAACTAATATTAAAAATAAATGCTTTTACACCTTCAAAAAATTTAAAATTCAACTTAAAACCTACATATTTTGATTTGTTTCGTTTTGTTGTATTTAATAATAAAATAAAAAAATGTGATTTTTTGCAATTTTTTTTCAAAAAAATTTGTAAGGGAAGCGGTTAAAACCATTGTTGTTGGACCACTTTATGATTCTATTTAGAGCAATTTGTAGTTGTCTCTCAATGTATCTCATATCTTGACTTGACAATAGATCATCAACATACAGGGAACCATGCACTGTGGGAGGAAGTTCTCTTAAAATGGAATTAATTTTCAGGCTGAAAAGAGTGACACTGAGTACTGAACCTTGGAGTACACCTTCTTGTTGTACAAATACTTGAGAACGCAGCGATCCAATCTTAACTTAAAAAAGGTGGTTCTTCAGAAAGTTTTGAATGAAGATGGGTAATCCAGTGCTATAAAGGTAATGAAGAATTCCATGCTGCCAAGTTCTATCAAAACCTTTTCCATGCCAAAGAAGATTGAAACCACATGCTTTCTTTTCACAAATGCATTGCGTACTGCGATTTCTAAAAACAAGGCATTATCAAGTGAAGATCTTCCCTTATGGAAACCACTTAGGTAAGGCGATAATCTCCAGATAGTAGGTGAGACGGTGATTTACCCTTTTTTCCATGACCTTGCTAAGGCAACTAGTTTGCGCAATGGGGCGATAATTTAAAGGATTTTTCGGGTCCTTGCCAGGTTTTACTATAGGGATAACAAAGGTTCTGCACCAGGCAGTTGGAAAAATTTGTTTCTTCCATATCGTATTTTAAAGAGCACTAGAGATTCATAGGGCAGGTGCTTTATCATCAAATAACTTAAGCCATCAAGACCAGGGCAAGTCCTATCAGTGCAAGATATTACACTTCTTAATTCAAACACGGTGAGATCTTTATTATAAGATTCTGCATTAGGATGGGAAAAGTCGATTAAATCCTTTCCAAGGCCATCTTTATGGACAGAAACTCTTTTGAGTAATTGCTACTGCCAGATACAGCAGCAAATGTATCACCTAAAGCATTCAGGGTTTAGGGAACTTCGGGAACTTTGTCAAGGACTTCGGAATACAGAGTTCGGCTACTTGTAAAATAGTATCAGAGATCATTTTTACTGCTGTATTAATGTCCGTATCGTTTACCATTTCTTCAGTCAGCACAGCACAAGATGCAAAAAGATCCCAATCAGCTTTATCGTAAAATAAGCATGGCTGTCTTGAGATCTTTGATTTTCCTGTAATATTTTCAATGACTGGGAAGTGGTCACTATCGTAGAGATTCTCCCCTACATTGAAAGAGCAGAAAGCTAGTAGAGATGGAGAACAAAAAACCAGATCAATTGCATGAAATGTTCTAGTTGGCTGATGAAAGACAAATATAATGATCTTCCATTAATTGTTCGATTTGCCGGCCCCTTGAATTAGTGCCCCTATTTCCCCATAAGGTACTATGGGCACTGAAGTTACCCAAAAGCAAAACAGGTTCTGGGGCTGCTCTATTATTCTGTCCAACTCTAACTGATCAACATGCTCATGTGGGGGTACATAAATAGTGCATACAGAGATTGAAAAGCGTAAATTAATCTGAACCGCCACAGCTTGAAAGGAGGTCGTCAAAGGGAGAGCAGTGTATGGGTGATTGTGAAAGGCGATAAGGCCCACACCACCACAGGCACGATTCCCAGATGGGTTGTCCTTTCTTACTGTGGTATATCTCCGTATCTTAGCATGTCTGCTTGGTTTTAACAAGGTCTCCTGAAGTGCAAGGCAGGTTTATACATGTTGATTAAATCCTCGATATTATCCAGGTTTTGACGAAAACCCCAGCATTTCCCCGAAATAAATGTATCTGTTATGAATGCTTGTTTTGGCGGTGTTGTTGTTTTGACTTTCGAGGCAAAAGGTGTTTCGGAAGGGACAACCCTTCTTCAACATCCATTTCGTCTGAGATGTCCTGAACTCATGCTTGCAATAGAACTTTGACTGGGGGTCCTGGGTTTTGCTTATTTTTCTCTTTGATACCATCACTATGTTTGTTCTGTTGGTCATCCTGTTTTCCTTTGGGCGCAGTCACCGGTGTACTACTTTCAGGTTTTTTCCCCTGATTTTTCGTTTCTAGGATCTTCTGTCATTGCAAGTTCTTTTTTCTGTGCGGTTATTGTGGTTTGCATTGATATTGATCTGAATGATTTTGTTGCACATGCATAAGATTTATTAGGTCTTGGCTGATTAGAAAGAACAAGTCTTTTGGCTTCTGCAAATGATATCTTTTGTGTAACTTTAATGCTTTGAATTTGTTTTTCTGTTTGCCATTTTGGACATGATCTTGAAAAAGCTGGATGCTCGTCTTTACAGTTTATACACAAGGGGAGGCAGAGTAGCCTTCACTAGCATGGCTTACGATGAAATATCAAGCGCATGTGAGGCTACCACGACAAGAGATCTTTCCCTTTACAAAGCACTGATGCATTGAATTCGGTATATATGGCCTGACTGCACAGTTTAGGTATCCAGATTTGACGTTTTTAAGCAGGTTAGGAGACTTGAAAGTAATTATGACATGTTTAGTGGGAATGAGTTGACCTTCTTTCCGTATTTTGATCCTACAAGCACCACACACGTTTTGATCTGCCAACTCTTTAACAAATTCCTCTTCAGTTACTGACAATAAGTTTATTTCAGAGATTACTCCTCAGGACGAATTTAGAGTGTTATGTGGTTTAACTGGAATGTTTGCTTGCACTAATTTAGTTAGTTTCAAAAGACTATTAGACTGCTTTCCAGACACAGTTTATATTAAAAAGTCTCCAGACCAAAGTCTCTTAATATTGTTCAGTTCTACAGAAGACAAAAGATGTTTGTTTATTAGAAAGGGTGACATTTTTTTCAATTCTTCAGAACTGCTTATAATTAAGAAACGTGGACAAAGTACATCTGATACAGAGCTTTCTATGTCGCTTCTTAGTCTTTTGGTCACAATCGGAGTATCAGGTACATTGTAGGAGCAGGAAGGTATCATAGCATTCATATTTAAATGGAGAAGATTCGGGTCCAACTGCCCCACCCACCATGGAGCCCAACAAGGGGACGCAGATTCCTACGCCAGAGCTAGCCGGACCTATACGCAAACTGAAGTCCCGCAGTCAGCTTTCCCAAAAGCAGGTACTCCCGAGAGCTTGTCCCCAAGCCACTGACACAAGGACTACTGACCAGCCAATTGACACCCATGAGGATGACAAGATGCCTCCCTTTAATTGAAGCAAAGGACAAAGTAGTGTGTTGGGGACAGTACCTCGCCCCTAAACTACCAGGACCCTCCTTTCCAGTGACATGGGTCTCCATGCACTGCAAACACGTGGGCAGTTTTCTCGCCACTCGAAGAACTACGGACAAAGCTGTTCCAGTTTCTTATGATGAGCCCAAACCTCGGAAGAGGAAACCACACGGGAGAAGGAAAACAATTTAGAGGAGAGAAGGCAGAAAGGAGGTGAGATCACTGAGGCTCCAGAATTGCTACATCTGATCACCGAGACGGTAATCCCCTAAAGGATCTTCACCTGCTATGCTTTAGCTGGGCATGTTGGAACGGCCTTCACGCCTAGGGAGGGTATACCAGGAGCTATGCTCCTGACGTGCTTCGCCCGTTCCGCCCAGTGACACCCCTCCCCGCCACGTTGAGGCAGCATAGCAAGACTTGGGAGGGTCTGAATAGTTGAATGTTATGGAAACACTATTATGATGTGATTAGTTGTAATGCATCATTGCAGTGATTTGAATTTTTCAGAGCTTGTTTCTGCGCTAGATGCCGTGCAGGAAGTACATTGCTTATTTTGTGCTGTACACCGTAAAATGGCTGCCTGTGATAAGGTTAACCTAAAGTTTCTGTATAATTTGGAATGAATGGGAAAAAGAGCATTAATTCACTGGTGTGTAAATGAAGGTTTACTCAGTAATCATTACAAGTATTCTGCTTGCATGATGAAAATGTGTATGGTCAAATGTAAAGATTGTTCAGATGGCTTTGTCACAAGAAAGGTCCAAATGCTCACTATATAAAGTGTTCCATTAGAAAGAGATCATGTTTTGAGGAAAGTCATTTGAGTATTATCCAGATTTGGATTTTTACGTGGGTGCGGGTGTATGAAGCTAACACTAAAATGATCAAGACTGAATTAAATTTGATTCTTATTTTTGTGAATTTACGTGACAACAGCAGTATACAGATTCTAGTTTAGATAATTTTACAGAGTTTTTGCATGTTGTTAAGGAATTTTGTGTGTCACACATATCGGAGGAACAAATGGTTGATCTTTGGATTATGGTAACTTGGCGATTTTTTGGCGAAAATTTGGCGACCAACTCTGCTACAGCAACCATCTTTTTTTTTTTTTTCCCGCAATTTTGTCTTCACGAAGTAAAGACATGTTTCTTTTCTTTTTATTTACTGAACACTTTTTCTAACAATCCACTAGCCGAATTACACTTATGCTAGAAATTTTATGTTACAAAACTGCTTAATCATGACAAATATTAACTGCAAAATTGGGAAAAAGTGCACAATCGCAAACTCCTTGCGTGTTTTTCAGAATAGCACATACACATAAACCATTTACACGTCAACTTATTTTTACTTAAAAAAACATCCCAGAATTGCACAAAAATGGCATTGCACACACTCTTAACTTTATCCATCTACACTGCTATTTTCTCATAAATTACAAAAATTTGCACGAAAATGCAAAAAAATTCTGTGAATCTTTACACTCGGTAAAAAGCACATATATGAAATTACCTCATCGCGAAAAAGTATATACCCTTTACAAGGATGAACATTTCCACGTATAAAATAAATAAAATATCCAAAAACTTTTACCTCTAAATTATCTATTATATTATAAACGTCACCAACGAATTCATACCGCAAACATTACAAATGGTTACAAATACTTACTGTCAAATATTTAAATTACTTCCATGCACGTTTACTTCAACTGAAACGTATACCAAATTCCTACAAACATAAAATTCACAAAATAACTATCATTTAATTAAAATATCACTAAACCATGTACACGTCGACTTATTTTTACTTAAAAAAACATCAAAGAATTGCACAAAAATGGCATTGTGCACACTCTTCAATATATCCATGTACACTGCTTTTTTCTCATAAATTAGAAAAATTTCTTGAAAATGCATGAAAATACTCAAAAATATTAAATTAAAAAACACTACTTAAAATATAAATAAGCACATACATTAAATTAATAAAAATTAGATTACAATCCTAATTACTTTAAACTAAATCATTGCTAAAAACAATTTTCCAATAATATCATATTAATTTATTTATTCCTTACATTTAGAACAATGCATAAAAATAATATCCTCAAATGATTAAAAATACTAACTTACCTAATCTTCAGAATCTTCATTACGTGGCACGCACACTTCCACTATTTCACACAACACACAATGAAGCTTAATACAAAATAATATAGTACTACAGTTTTCCAAATTCCCCCCCTCCCTTTTCCTATTAAAGAACTGTAATTCATCCATTAATGTCACATGACATAATCTCATGATCTCTCATTTCCCTCACACAAAATAATGCGTAATCGGAACTGAGTACTTCTCACATTATTACCAAAGTCCTAGGTAGTAACCCTTTATCCTTTATCGCCTCCAAAATGTCGCCAAACTACCAGTTACCATATTCCAAAGATCAGCCGAACAAATTTTTAAATAAGGTAATCATTATTTCCTTTTTGTATTACATACAATTACGTTACGTAGATAACATGTATTACCATTCCTATGTTACTTACTTTTTTTATTTAAAATGCAGTTTATAGAGATTATATATTTTTTGTTTTAATTATGCTTTGGATGCCATTTTATTGGGGAGGGTTGTAGGACGTAAACAGGAATGGCGCCAAAAAATCACTCAGGAGTACCCTAAAATATATTTTTATCAAAAAAAAAAAAAAAAAAAAAAATGCAAAAATCTCATTAATTTTTGTTAGCTTCAAAACTACACTTAGAAAAGGACGTCATTCTATAGAATGAATGCTGGCAATCATCCAATTATTATCAGATGAAACTAAGAAATGCTTAAAATAATTAAATTAATATCTAAAATGTAAAAAAGAATTACCATGCAGTTTAATATATAAAGCAGATGCAAAAACCATGAAGGGAAGCATCTAAAAGGACAAGCAAATGATTAGCATATGCAAAGGTTAGCAAATGCATGCATCTATAATGCCACTTTGGAAACACTGTGAAAAGGGTTGAGTACAGTGCTTAAGCAAAAGATTTTTTGTTTTGTTTTCAACTGCTCCCCTGTATAAGAAGCTGCAGCATGCATCACTGAAAAGATGCAATTAGTCGAGCAAACTTTTCTAAGTTTGAAAAAGGAGGAAATGCGGCTATGACCAAATTTTCTTTTAAGAAATTGGTGCTCATGCAGGATGAATTAAATTCCAGACATGAAATTGTGGGAAGGCAGTGACCATCAGACAGGAATTAACTGTACCAGCATCTATACACTTCCAAACCAGAGGATGAACATGTTATGTGCATGGCTTTCATGGATCACACATCAAGAGAACACCTATGTTTCTAACTAATTTTCTTAATAATTACCTAACTAATTTTCTTTGCATTAATTTAAAATGATTTATAGCAGCTGATATTTTCCAGGCTTCTTAGGTAAACATAGGTGATTTTGTTTTTCCCAGCTTATCTGAGAAAACTTTAGTTCACTGTACAATAAACAATTATTTTGGCAAAAAGAAGTGATATACGTTTTACTGCAAAATAAAATGTGTGCTTTTGTCAATTTTATTTTATTCTGAATTTGTAAATGTAACTAAAATAAATACTATTCGTGAATCAAGGTAAAATTAAACCTGTTCCCTTCACTAGGATAAATATATCTTTTGAGTGAGATAGATTTTTTTTTTTTTTTTTTTTTTTTTTTTTTGTATGATAATTAAATGCATATTAAGTTGTCTGATAAATTACGGCAGTACGTCTAACAGAAAAAAATATGTGCAGCAGAAATTTTTTTAAAGAATTTCTCTAACTTTTTTATATGTTTATTGCATTGAAATTTTCTTATCTTTATTATGATGCAAGAGATCCGGATTTAAGATTTCAGATGAAGAGTGTGTAACATCAAGAAATTATTAGCTAATTTTTCATTATCTTTTCAATTATGTTGTCCTTGTATTTGGCACCTGCTGTTTTAGAAATTCGAAGGCATGTGTGTTTAAATTTGCGTTTAAACTTCTGCTGAATAAAATTGGTTGATCTTTAGATTATGGTAACTTGGCGATTTTTTGGCGAAAATTTGGCAACCAACTCTCCTACAGCAACCCTCTATTTTTTTTTTTCCCACCGCCATTTTGTCTTCAGGAAGTAAAGACATGTTTCTTTTCTTTTTATCTAATGAACACTTCTTCCAACAATCTACTAGCCGAATTACACTTATGCTAGAAATTTTATCTAACAAAACTGCTTAATCATGACAAATATTCACTGCAAAATTGGGAAAAAGTGCACAATACCATACTCCTTACACATTTTTCAAAATAACACATACACATAAACCATGTACACATCGACTTTTTTTTACTTAAAAAAACATCCCAGAATTACACAAAAATGGCATTGCGCACACTCTTCACTATATCCATGTACACTGCTTTTTTCTCATAAATTAGAAAAATTTCACGAAAATACATGACAATTTTCTGAATCTTTAAACCCGGTAAAAAGAACATATATGAAATTACCTGATCGTGAAAAAGTATATACCCTTTCCAAATATGAACATTTCCACATATAAACTAAATAAAATATCCAAAAACTTTTACCTCTAAATCATCTATTATATTATAAACGTCACCAACGAATTCATACCGCAAACATTACAAATACTTAGTGTCAAATATTTAAATTATTTCCATGCACGTTTACTTCAACTAAAACGTATACCAAATTCCTACAAACATAAAATTCACAAAATAACTATCATTTAATTAAAATATCACTAAACCATGTACACGTCGACTTATTTTTACTTTAAAAAAAAATCATATTTGAAAGGTCATGATATCGGTCACCGCAGTTACGCCAACCTCAGATATGACTATCATGATATTGTAGACATAACTGCATTATCCCAGCAGTAAATGCCTGGTAAAGATTCTCCTCTGCTAAAAATTTTAAATGGTTTGTGCTGACACAGATTTTTGTAAAACAGATCCTAATTCTTGCAATAGAGTTCTCTTGATGTGTGATCCATGAAAGCCATGCACACAACATGTTCATCCTCTGGTTTGGAAGTGTATAGATGCTGGTACAGTTAATTCCTGTCTGATGGTCACTGCCTTCCCACGATTTCATGTCTGGAATTTAATTCATCCTGCATGAGCACCAATTTCTTAAAAGAAAATTTGGTCATAGCCGCATTTCCTCCTTTTTCAAACTTAGAAAAGTTTGCTCGACTAATTGCATCTTTTCAGTGATGCATGCTGCAGCTTCTTATACAGAGGAGCAGTTTAAAACAAAACAAAAAATCTTTTGCTTAAGCACTGTACTCAACCCTTTTCGCAGTTATAATCCTTTTAGATTACTCATTATAATCCTAATTTAAATCATTAAAATCTACATGTTTTTATTATACATTGAAAACAAAGCAAAAAACGGATGGACGAATTATTTCCTCTACTGCACCAAATTTATTGAATGCTAATAAACTTACCTATTTCAAGTACAATAAATACAACATTTAAGGATTTCATGCCCGGTTTGATATCCCGTATATTCGTAGGAGTAAACTCCATCATTTATTATTCATTAATAGTTCAAAATTTATCTTAAATTACGGAATATTATATTCCGAAGGAGTAATGCTACGTTTCAACAAAATGCTTAATATTTCTCACAGGAATATCGAATGACAAAGAAATTCAGAACAAAATTTAACATCGACTTCCCAAACGCTTTCCACTGTATTATTTATTCAGCGCTGATCAGGCACTCTACCTGCAAGACTCTGCCTCCTTGGCTTGCAATAACTGTATTAAACTGTTGCCATTTTACAGGCGCAAATCTCTGGCATAGTGCAGTATTCAGCGGGCGTTTTTTTAACATTTTGTGTGTTACCTTATTTTATTAAATAACATGGTCTTCGCACCTAAACCATAAAATTAATTCAACAGTAATATCGCAAAATAATTTTAAAACGAGCATATCTTTAGAATTTTCGATACACAGTCTTGCGCTCTGGAGATAAAAATGTTTTTTTTTCGTAGTTTTGCTATTGCTGTCTTTGAAATCGTTGAGTTTCTCAATCAAAAATTCATAAATGCTTTAAAAAATATGAAATAGATACTAAAAAATTTCAAATTCCAAATTTGTGCTTCCAGACTGGGGCGTAGCTAGAGTTTCCAGCGCCCGAGAACAACTGAAGAATTTGCGCCCCTTTCTGTGTGCCAAAAATGGAAAACACTTCAATAAAAAATTTCGTAGCATGAATTTGGCGCAATTTGGATGCTGCGCCCGGGGACAGATGTTCCCCCTTGCCACACCCTAGCTACATCACTGCTTCCAGATGCCCATATTCGGTTGTAAATTACGTAATTCAAAATTTGATGGCTCTAGGTACCGTTGTTTTATCACAATACGAGAAACATACATACATTTGTAGCCAATCAGCAAGAGGCGCAGCAACATTTGTCCTGTTACGTCACAACTTCTGTCTCGACATACAGCCTCTTTTTGGCCGGCGCCGTTGGAGAGAAAAGATCGCTACGCCCGGTACGAGTCTTATTCCTGTGAGTATAATAAAATATATTTTTATATTGAATGCTGTTTCTTTCAATTATGGAGTCAGATCAACCAATATTCCACTTTCAATAGCAACCGTCCCACACATTTACGCAGATTCTTCATTTTCAATTTCTTTAAATATAACACAGGACGATAATATTTGGTGGCAACAATTTGAAAAGGGAACCGTCATTTAAAGTTTTCAACGCAAAATGCGGGAACGAAATTAATAGCCCTTCTGGGCTAACGTCCTTTGGGCTAAAAAAATGGTGCGACATACAGACATATGCACCCCTCGGACTTCCAAGTGCTTAATGAGAATTTCCTGTTTTGTTCAGAGACAAAATGGACAGCAGAACTTTGAAGAAAGATGCAGTAGAAGCCCCTTAGGGTGGTTTCCGGTCATAAGGGACTAATTATTCTTTTTCCAGGTTTTTAACAAAACGAGGAGAGAGCTTTGGGTAAAAAAGGTTTTGATGCTGGAAACGAGTGAAAGCAGACGCATTTTAGCGTCGTTGCAGCGTCAGCGGCTTTTGTATGAATTATGGTTGAAATGATTCAAATATTTTAATATTTATTCAAGAATTTCTTATTAAGTTTTCAAAATAAATATTTTAAAAGACAACTTGTCTTTCCTTGCACCCAACACGGGTGTTCTGACGTTACAATGGATATAATAACAGTTTAAAATAACCAAATAAATTAACAAATAAAAAATCTGAAAGATTTCAGATTTTATATTACGCCCAAACGGGCATTTTTTTAACGTTTTGTGTGTTACTTTTATTTATTAAATATCATGTTCTTCGCACTTAAACCATAAAATTCAATTCAACAGCAATATTACAAAATATTTAAAAGAGCATATCTTTAGAATTTCTTTCATAAGAATAAATTGAATTTAATTAAAAAAATTAAATTTAAATACATTTTTAATTAAATATCCTTTGCGCCACTGCTGCAAGGAATGAAATTTAAATTTAAACAAATTTAAATTCTTAACAAATACGTATAAAAGTAAAAAAGCAAATTTAAATTCTAAAAAAAAAGAAAAAAGCCAAAATAATTTTTAAAAAATGTGCAAACATGTAAAAGATTTAATTCTCGAACTAATCTACAATATCATTTAAATTCAGAAGCATAAGCAAATCAAGTGCAAAATCTATCCATGAAAATAAATCTACTAATTTAATAAATTAAAATTAAATTAAACAATTTTTTTAAAAATGCATGTGTGAATGACCGTTGAGTAGGCAGGAGACAGACTTATCAAGGGGAAGTTGCCTCCAAGCCTAACTCTCCAATCATTCAATTCGAGTTTCGTCATTCATGCAGGCTTTAGAATTTCTGATATACAGTCTCGGGCGCTGGAGATAAAAATGATTTTTTTTTTCCTCCCGCACAGTGCTGCCATTGTTCGCTTTGAAATCGTTGAGTTTCTTAATCGAAAACTCACAAATGCTTTACAAAATATGAAATAGACAATACAATAAATTCCAAATTTGGGCTTCCAGATGCCCATATTCGGGTGGAAACGTACGTTATGCAAAATTTGGTGGCACTATGTACCGTTGTTTAATCACAGTGCGAGAAACATACATAAATTTATGCAGTTTCTTCATTACTTAATTTCTTTAAATATAATACAGGGCGATAATATTTGGTGGCATCAATTTGAAAAGTGATCCACACTTTTAAAGGTTTCGGTGCAAAATGCCAAAATGAAAGTAATAGCCCTTTTGAACTAACTCCCTTTGAGCTCATAATATCTAATTGTTGTTGTAAAATTAGATATGATGTTTCAAATCTCGTAATGCATTGTAAAGAAATTCCGTGGTTACGGCTCACAGCTGTTATTTAGGATTATGCGAAATCAGAGGCTCTGAACTACGGAGAAACATCATAGTTTGAAGGGTAATGCAGTCAGTCTGACACCAACTGTTTTCTGCTGTACCATCAGAAACTATCTAAAGCTAAATAAATTTACATGTATTTTTTGAGTTTTCGAAAGAAAAAAAAAAAAGGAAGAATCATCTAATTGTAGTGAAAGGCGTGCTCTGGACAAAACAGGGTGAGAACCACTGCGTTAGGTGCTAGGATAATATTTACGTATCATTAAGCTCACGCTTATTAATGAAATACTACATATGTCATTAATAAGCTACAACTTTCAAGCTACTAAAAGAGACTTCGTACACTGTTATAAGCGAAGCGCCACCTTGCTCCAAGAGTCTTGTCTCTGTTGTTATTTTATAACTTAATTTTAGTTTTCATGGAAGATCGAAAGTGTTAAGCCTAATAATAATGAAGACGTGTGCCTAATAATAATAGTTGTAACCATTGTATTATATGTAAATAAATTTGTGTGCATTAATAACGAAGCGGAATCATCACTTACCTCTGGATTTAATGCTCTCTGAATGGTAATGAAATGGTTACTACATACACTCAATTGCTCGGACTTCTATTCTTTCTATTATAGAAAACGAACTGATCATTTACAAGACCTTTATGTGACACATATTTGCCTATGCGTATCTAAGCATTTGCATGCAAATCCCTACCTAAAAACTGCATTTTATTCCAGGACTTAAAAGAGAAGGGCTAGCTCATAGAGCTTTTCCCTCTGAAGCAGAAAGTGAGAAGTGATGACGTAGTCATGATGACACTGAGCGCGCAGATGCAATTCACAGCTTGAAAATTAGCGATTTTGAACCAGCGTTTGAAATGAGCTGTGTGTGAAAGATAGCTATAATTTGGAAGAGACAATGTTACTGCTTTATGCATTTTAGACTAAACCATTAAAAAATTTAATAATACTTACTCAATTTAAAAATAATAGATAAAATGTGCTACTCTTTTAACATAAAGTTCCGTGGGTTTTTTTCAATTTTTATTTGCAAGTTTTTTAATTTAATGAACGTTTATTTCGAATCATTTCTTTATCTGCATGTGAACTGAGAGAATTTTTATACTGCTTCTAAGATAACTATAATAGCAGCTATTTAAATTTACTCAAAAAACAATTGTACATTGACATAGTTTTAAACATATATGACATATATGGCAACATTTCTGCTAACCTACGTTTGATTTTTTGCCTAATTGTAAATTTTACATTGTTATAATTCTCTTCCGATTCATCATAATAATTTTTTAATAATTTTGTAATTTATACTTATATCTATATCACAATTAAATAAATGTATATAAGATTGTTACCTTAATTTTGACAAAATAGCGATACGATGGCTTTGCTCTTTGCGAACCAGCAAACTTTAATTAATTTTCTGCAATTCAGGATCGTCCCCTAACCCAGTACCTGCTAGAACATTCACGCCTATTACATAACCTCCTCATATAAATGCTGCGTCATAAGTTTTCTACATTTTTCTAGAAGCTACTCTGTTACATAACCATTCATATAAATGCTGAGTCATAAGTTCTCCTAGACAGATGCCTTCTCGCCTTCGTCCTGCTAACGCTTCCGCTATGCTCCTCTTTCTTTGTTAGAACGTTATGATGTATTAAAGTTTAAAGTCAGTCGTATCTAATAGTTCAATTACTGAATAAGTTATTTGATTAACTTCATCTGGAAAAAGTCATCTGCTATAAATTAAAATAAAGATATGCTTGCTGTTAAAAGTGAAAAGTCCTGAGTCGTCATTTTACTCCGTGTTTCAATCACCCCAGCTTCGTTAACCATCTGCCATAACGTGTAATGGAATAGCCTCACCATTCGCCCACGATGTGTTGGAATAACTGAAAACATTACATATATATGTATATGATGATTTAGAGCAGTGATTCCCAACCGGTGGTTCGCGAAAATAATATTGTAATAGCGGATTTTTTAAAACGCCATTAAAATCAAAAGAAAAAAAACATACAAAAATTAAAGAACACACCCACTGTAAAACAGATTGTTCGCTGCCTCTTTGTTAAGAAATCTATAATAAATTTCAAGATTTTCATTTCTTTTTTCCTTATTTGTTTTTTAAAATTACTTCATCAATATCAAATTATATCAACAATTTTATACATTATAATTTATTCCTCTTATTCAAGTAATCAAATACTATTCTCTTTTTATTACAAACATTTATTTATATTTAAAACATTTTATGAATGTAATTAGTATCATGTTCTGCTTTATACTTAAAATCATTGTAGCAGTTTTCCCTTCTATGTAATATTTTTTTTTACAATACAATAGGAAATAAATATCAAATTAAGGCAGTTTACTACAGATTTTAGAATTAGATACTTGTTCACAACCGGGAACTGGGAGAGTAGTATTGCATTAACTGTCTATTTTGTCTCTATGTCTGTCTGTCGACGTTCATACGTAGGCTTAGCACTTGTAAAGCTTGAGTGATAGTGATACTGTAACTGTCAAGTTCTCGTGTAAATGATTTAATAATTATTAATTTAATTATTATTATAGCTTATTTTTATTATGAATTGATGGTTAAAATTGGGTCGTTTAGAAACGAGACATGATAATCGAGATGATAGTACTGAAAGCTGTAGTGAGGTACCGTTTCATCAGACGAAAAACAAAGGAAATGATGATAGAAAAGGGAAAAAGCGAAAATATGACAGCGACTATCTACAATTGGGTTTTCATTTTACTGGCAATGAGTCGGAATATAAACCGCTTTGTGTTATATGTAATGAAGTTCTTGCCAACAGCAGTTTAAAACCATCACTTCATCGTAGATATATTGAAACAAAACATCCGACACACAAAGATAAATCTCTTGAATATTTCAAAAGAAAATTAGCAGATGTAAAAAAGTGTAGCCTTTCTTCTTTCTTGACTTCAAACGAAGATAGTAAAATGGCCCTTGAAGCATCATTTCGAGTAAGTTATAGAATTTCAAGATCTGGACAAGCGCATACAATAGCAGAAAATTTAATTGGACCATGTGCGAAAGATATCGCCAAATGTATGCTTGGGGAAAAGGCAGCAAAGAAAATTGAGCTAGTTCCCTTATCAAACAACACCGTGTCGCGTAGAATTAATGACTTGGCTAATTATGTGGAGAGCGAACTTCTAAAAAGAATAAAATTGAATTATTTTTGCAATTCAACTTGACGAATCAACGGATGTAACAAATGCCGCAGTCTTGCTTGTCTACGTTAGATATCTTTTTACGAATATTGTTCAAGATGTACTATTTGTAAAACCTTTGAAGAACCTACGCAACTAGAGAAGCGATTTTCGATATGATCATTGGGTATTTTGAAAAGAATGGAATAAGCTGGTCTTATTGTGTGGGTGTGTGTAAAGATGGTGCAAAATCAATGACAGGAAAATTTTCTGATTTTGTGGCACGGGTGAAGAAGATCAACGAGAAAATTCAATGGACTCATTGTTGTATTCATAGACAAGCTTTAAGTATGTAAGCGTATTCCTGCAGAGTTATCTACTACTTTAAGTGATGCTGTGAAAATTGTGAACTTTATAAAATCGCGTGCTACAAATTGCTGTCTATTCCGTACGCTTTGTGAGGATTTGGAAGTTTCCACGTTTCTTTAATACTTCACAGAGAAGTTAGATGGTTTTCCCGTGGTAAAGTTTTGACGCGTTTGTTTGAATTGACGTCTGAAGTTCAAGCATTTTTTATTGATCATCCATTTCATTTGTCTTCTTGTATATCCCATGTTCTTTGGCTGCAAATGCTTGCGTATTTAGCTGACATTTTTGTAAACTGAATGTATTAAATATGTCTTTACAAGGCGAGGGTGTCACCATTTTCAGTGTACATGACAGAATTGAGGCTATGTTGAAAAAGATCAATTTTTGGATTCAATGCCTGCAGATGAATGAGTATGGATGTTTCGATTCTGTCAGCACTTTTTATCAGAAAATTCAATTAAACTTGACGAAAACATTAAAAGGAGTATATGTGAACATCTGAATTATCTTCGATTAACTTTCGATGACTATTTTCCCAACAGATGCAATATATCCATCTCAAACAACTGGATACGTAATCCATTTCAAGGAAATGTAAGTTCAGAAACCTCTCTAAATATACTGGAAAAAGAAAAACTCATAGAGTTATCTTGTGGCAGTTCTCTAGAAGCAATTTTTGAAGATCAATCTTTAATTGACTTCTGGCTCTATACGAAATGAATATCATGTTCTGTCAAAAAAAGCCATTGAAGTTCTATTACCATTTCGCACAACATATCTATGCGAGAATAACATCAGATTAAAAGAAATCAGTGTGTAAGGATTTTAAGTTTTACTAACGTTTATTTTATTTTAAATCTTTACTATCACTTCTTATTTTCTACTTCCGGCCAGAATTATAAGCGTTAATGTATTTATGCAAAGTTTGTCTGGCGAACGCCAAGTACTTAAGTTGTGGCTTTTTGCCAAGCGAGAGAGAGGAAGCAGTTAGTCGAAGCAAGCCGCTTACCTTAGAAGTTTTACTCAGTTGCTGGTTGCCTTCCAGGACAGAGGCTTAATCCTCTTGATAACTTTAAACGTATTGTAGTGTTCACAGTTCTCTGTACTACATACGGCTTCCTGTTAATATAAGGCCAATCTTCCACGTTTATTATTTTAAAGTTAAATTAGAGTTTAGTTTTATTTTTATATTTTTACGTTTAGACCACAAGTAGTGGGTCTTTGTATTCCGAAGTACGGAAGTTATTGTAAATAGAGAAAAATAAAGGGTTTTGTATACCCTTCTTGTGTATCCTGTCTACTTCCCACAGTGATTGAACATAGCTTTAGTAAGCTCTCTGTTCCGAGTCAGGTCCTTGCATGTTCCCGAAGAAAGTAAGACGGAACATTGAACCTGATAAGTGTATCAGCAGAATAACAGATATAACAGAAGATTGGGAATTAAAGAAAATAGACACTCCCAATATAAACAAAGATGAAGAACAAAACCATGTATTTCCCATTTCTTAAAATATTCACCGAATAAAGACAGATGATATAAAATTTGATGAGGAAACTAAAGATAGTGAAAGAACTGATATCTTAAAATTAGTAAATGAATTTAGGGATTGCTTTGCCCTTAATTTAAACGAATTAGGTTGCACGGACGTAATAAAAATGGACATCAAAGAAATTGACGGGAGTAAGCCTGTGTCTTGTCGTCCGTACAAAACGAATGCAGCTGAGCGTAGTATAATAAAATGAATTCTTAAGGAATGGAAAGATAATGGGATAGTTTACGCTAGTCCATGTTACTAGTAAAGAAAAAAACAGGGGAATATAGACTGGTAATTGAGTACCGCAGATTTAATAATCAGACGATAAAGGATAAGTTCCCTTTGCCTCGAATAGATGATCTTTTAGAATGTTTAGGAGGATGTAAAATTTTTACTACTCTGGATTTACCGATGGCTATTTGCAAATACCGTTAAGTGAAGAAGCTAAATTAAAGACGGCGTTCATCACTCCAGATGAAACAGGACAGTTCGAAAGGATGGCATTTGGGTTAGTAAATGCTCCTGCTGAGTTTCAGCGCCTAATGTCATGTCCTAGGCCCCTTGTTGAATACTAAGGTGTTGGTGTTATATGGATGATATACTTATTCCTGCAAAATCTTGGGAAGAGATGATTTTCAAATTAAAGAAGGTATTAGATTTCCTAAGAAAAGCACATTTAACCTTCAAATTATATAAATGTGAATTTGGGAAAAGAGAAGTAGATTTCTTGGGTTTTATTATAAGCGAAGATGGTATCAGACCGATATCAGTATAGAAAAGATGGTATCAGTATAGCAAAATAAAAGACATAACAGAATTTCCAGAACCAAAGAATGTGCACGAAGTGCGAAGATTTTTGGGCCTGCCTGGATTTTTCAGACGATTTGTGCCGACGTATGCGTTAAAAAGCAAACCATTGACCAGATTGACAAAGAAGAAACGAGACTTCGAGTGGAAGCAAGAACAAAATAAGTCGTTCGAACCATTGAAGAAACAACTGACTGATAAGCCCGTATTAGCTCACTATCAACCGCATGCAGATACTGAAGTCCGTTGTGATGCAAGTGCAGAAGGTTTGAGGGGAATGCTAATGCAACGTGATGAAGATGGAAAATGGCATCTTGTTTATTGCGTCAGCAAGAAAACAGCAGAAGCAGAGAGAAAATATCATTCCAGCAAATAAATTGAATTAATGGCCATCGTATGGACGTTGGAGAGGTTAAGACAGTTCTTAATCGGCATAAAATTTACAATTATTACTGACTGTCAAGCTCTTATATATATGAATGCGAAGAAGACTACAAATCCTCAAATAGCCCGTTGGTGTAGTTTTATTCAAGAATACAATTTTGAGATAAAAAGCATAGGTCAGGGAAAAGACTGTCCCATATTGATACTTTGAGCAGATGTCTTGTACTGGAAGCTGATGACACGACGACAAGAATAGCTGAAAAATTTGAAGTTTGCCAGTCCCTAACCGAAGAAGAGCAAATACTAATGATACAACATGCTGACCAAGACCTGAAAATAATTATCGAAATTTTCAAGAAGAAACAAGAGGAACGAACTGCTGAGGAGAAACAAATAATTAGGAATTACGTGTTTAAAAAGAATAGACTGTTTTGGAAAACCATAGTGGATGGGAAGGAGAGACTACTCTATGTGATTCCTAAAAGCATGAGAAAGAGTGAAGTGGTGAAATTCCATGATTTATTTTGTCACTTTTCTATGGATAAAACAGTTAGCAAAATTAAGGAATTATATTGGTTCCCAAGCATGAAACGATACGTACGAAGACACATATCAGCATATATTGAGTGCCTTATGAATAAAGCGACAGGTGGCAAGCAACAAGGACTGTTAGATTCCATAAAACCTGATAAAAGACCGTTTGCTATTGTTCACATCGATCACTTAGGTCCTTTCGTAAAGAGTTCAAGAGGTAATCAAAAACTATTAGTGATAATTAATAACATGACTAGGTTCGTGAGAATTTTTGCAGTTAATAATACTAGTGCTAAAAATGTTTTACAGTCTTTGAAGAATTTTATTAATGATTTTGGACTAGCGGAAAGAATAATAAGTGATAGAGGATCCTGTTTTACTTTTCACCAATTTAAGCAGTATTGTACAGATAACGGAATACATCATACTTTGAATTCTACCAAACACCCCCAAGCCAATGGTATGGTAGAGCGAGGTTAACAGAACAATTTTAGAAACGATAATGACAAGTTTGACGGATAAACAACACAGAGATTGGGATTCAAAAATAAAAGAGACGGAAAGAAATCTTAACAACACGGTAAACAAAACTACAAATAAGATTCCATTTGAAATGCTATATGGGTATTCGCCCAGATTTAATGATGGAATACTTAGGAAGTTAGCAGATGGAGATTCAGATGCATGGAAAGACCCGCGAGAAATCCAAGAGCACCAAGAGCAAGCGCGAGGAAGAATTGAGGAACAGCAAGGGAAAATGAAAGAGAGATTCGATGGGAAGAGGTGTCGTACACTAATATTCGAACAAGGAGAAATCGTTGTAATGAGATGTGCTCCTAAGGCTACAGGTAACCTACAAAAACACAGCCGAAATATCGAGGGCCATTTTTAATGACCAAAATATTACCTAGCGATACCTACAGAATAACTCAACTAGAAGCGAAGAATCGAGGTCGATACTTTACTACCAGTGCTCATATGAGCCAGCTAAAGCCATGGAGGTGCGATCCCGGCTCTGACGATGATGGTGACGACGGCGACAATTAAGATACTGACCAGTTATCAAGCTTGGTTCCTCGACGCAATCCAATCAGATCTGTCCGTAAGGACTGATGGAAGTGCTCTCTTCTGTGATTAAGGTGAGATCTTTCCTTTTTTTTTTTTTTTTTTTTTTGTGTGTGTGTGTGTGTGTGTGTGTGAGTTTATCTACGTACGTTTGCTGATAGAAAACTTTAAAAACTTTGAAACTTTTGAACATTAATTGACTTGAACTCTTAAACATTAGCTGAAAGACTTTAGTGCATATTCTTAAACTTATCATTTTAGGACTGATAACAAATGAGTTATTTCATATACATATCACGTATTTAGTAACGATTTACAGAAAATTTTGATTATTATGCTAATGAATAAAAATATGTGAAAATATTTTAGTAAGTTTATTATCATATCAAATTTTAGTATAATGTGTATTCTTCTTAGTGTATTAGTAATATGTATGTTAAGTAATGTGTATACGAGTTGAAGCAGAAAAATGCATTAATTACAAAATTGATTTGTACTCAGAACAATCATTGTCAGGTCAGAATGACCCAGTGTTATCAGCCGATAGATGGCATTGTAGAAAAGCCGCCGATAGGGGGCGCACGATGACAATCGAGAATCGGGAAGCGATAGAATGTGATTAAGGTTAAGAATGTCCCATAATGATATGTATATATGTATATATTTACTGTAATAATAAAGAATTTATAAAATGCAACAGTTATCCTGATTGAATGAAAAGTGAAAGCACAACTTACCCCTAGCCGTCCTGAGATTAATAACGGAAATTAAAGATAACACTCGCAACTGCGAATTTCACGACTCCAAAATTCGGCCCCTAACAATAGCGTAAATTACTTCTTAAATAATTTTTATTTCTTTCAACATAGAAATCGGTAATTCTGCTCTTCGATTTGAAATATACATTTTCAAAAATTTTTTTAAAATTGTTTCTAAGCTCCGTAATACAATCAGCTAAAAATATCTAATCTTCGACCTGCACTCAGCCCTCAAGTTACGTTTTAATGGATAGCTTCAAATAACCGAAAAATTAGCAACGAGGCGAATGAATAAGACGGTGAGTTTGAAAACAAAAGCAGCATTTCAAAAAATCTGCAATCTGCACTTTAAAGTTAAGTTGCAAAAATTGTTTACGTTAGTTATAGTTATACATATTTAGAAAAAAAATTCTTTCACTGCTTGGTAATTATTGTTGTTGCTGTTCACGTCTCCATGGATTAGCAATGAGGAGATGATATGTTTCAAAACACGGTTCCAGGATCAGACTTCCGCAACAAAAAATCTGCACCTAAGTATGGTGTGGATAGTGATAATTATTTTAAATACAATTTAAGTCACAAATATTTATTTATTTTAACTTCCTTCTAAGTTGCCTATGAAATGTTTATTGTTCAATCTGCAAAATTTTAGAGCCATTTGATTAATATTTTTTATCCTAAATTCTGTCTCTGTTTATGTGTATTACCTATTCTTGTATTATTCGATAAACGTCTCTGATGTAAGATATTGTTGCAAAATGCCCAGCTGCGGTAAGATAGCTTCCTCGCAAAGCGGGTTAGGGTGGCCAGAAAGTGACAAGGAAAGGCAGAGTTGCCAGATTTGACGCGAAATCACCCATTTAGAGGTATGTCGTAGACGGAGAGAGACTATACTAGAAAGAATTCTTACCGTTTTTCCCGGGAATGTTCCCGAAAGCAGGTCAAAAGCTACATATACCCTGCCTGTACGCGGAGTAGAGTAGTTAGTATGTTGAGTTCCGCAGTAGTGTCTTGAGTTCAGAGATTAAATCGGGAGCGATCGACCGAGTCGGAAGATGTCTTCGTCGTTATAGACTGAAGGCTGTGTTGCTGATTGTTTCAGCGGGTTTATCGTAGTTCTTTGACGGCTGTAAATGTGTTTTTGGAACTGTCCTGTGTAATATTGATGAATAAATTGTGTTTTCATTCTTCATCAAATGTTATCATCAATCAATCCAAATCCACTAACCCATAGAACGCAAGAATATATTAAATTCTTTTTATTTGGTTGACTAACTGAGACAAAAGCAGATAAGATATGATTATATTTGTTTTGATCATATTTTTCACTGCATTCTCAGCTTTTGTCGTCCATCCATATTAATAAAAATATTTATTTGTCACTTGTCACGTGAAGAAAATTTGCTTTTTTCCCCCTCATCAAACATCACTACGTATGTCGTTTTTACTACCTTGTACGAAGTAAAGCAAGTATTGTAATCACGGAAAATTCCAGGTACCATATTTCAACAAAAATATTTGACCGCTATCGAATGCAATTCAACGATGTTTTTGCGTGACATCTGTACGTATGGACAGAAAAAAGGACTCATTCCCCCCAAAAATTATAAAACTGACTTAAAATGGAATCAGAAGAGATTTTTTCGTGGCGTCTGTACGTACGTACGTGCGTGCGTATGTATTTCGCATAATTCAAAAACGAGTAGCCTAAGAATTTGAACGTTGAAAGTTTGTATATAGGACAGCTATAGGATTTAGTTGTGCACCTCCCTTTTTGGTGGCAATGGGCCGCACCAAAAGTAAATAAATATATATACAAATATATCCACTCCGTTTCTCGGCTTCGTGAGCTCACTTTTTACTTTCTTGTACGAAGTAAAAAGGAAGTATTGTCATCGCGAAAAATTTCGGGTATCACATTTCAACGAAAATATCTATTTTGCCCTCTATCGAATGCAATTTAACGATGTTTCTGCGTGATATCTGTATGTAAGGACAGAATAAAGGACTCTTCCCTCCCCCCCCAAAAAAAATAGAAAACCGATTTAAAATGAATTTTGAAGAAAAAGTTTCGTGGTGTCTGTGCGCACGTGCGTATGTATCTCTCGCATAACTCAAAAACGAGTAGCCTCAGAACGTTGAAATTTGTATATAGAACTGCTATAACATGTAGATGTGCGCCTCCTATTTTGGTTGCAATCGGCCACACGAAAAGTATATAAATATCCACTCTGTTATTCGGCTCACTGACCTCAGTTTCTTTGTTCTTATATGCTTGTAAACAGTGTATTTTTTGTTTTAAAAAGGATTGAATTATGTTCTTCTTATCTTCCGGTTAAGGTTTCTATACCTTTACCAAATCTTACTTCTACAAGTATTCTACGTGCAATACTTGTAGAATTATCAACAATTTAAAAGTTTTTTAAGTGCGGCTAAGCCTAATTATTTTTACCATAGCGGCCATATTTGTTTACATTTGAAGCTTAGCAGAATAGTGGATTTATTACCAATCTAGAGAAACTAAGCTTCGCAACAACAAAGATAATATTTTCTTTTATTATTGTGAATTAAATCATGCCTAATACATTCTGGAATTTATTCGAGAAAATAAGAGTTTAAGGTTTACTTCGAAATTTTTAATATAGATATTTTGAGTTTGTATGTATTTTTGGCCTTGTCGCGAAGTGAGAACTGAATTATTGAATGAGAAATACTGAATCGTCTGTGAAAAACTGTTTCTTTCTTTCTCCCCCCCCCGTTTGTTTAATTTCTTTTATACATAGTTTCATATTTATCATAATATTTGAATAAAACATGTGGCTATGATTAGCTAATTCTTCAGATGATATAAATTTTGTGCATGAGTTGTAAAATGAATGAGATGTAACGCTGTTAAGTGAACCTAGCGCCAGAGTGTCGCTATGGTAAACAAATATAGTGAATTTTAAAGAGTGCATTTATTCTTTTGTGGTTTATGTGCTATCGACGAAGTAAATTTAATTCAACCCAATAAGTTTAAATGAAATGCAAGAAAAAATGCGTATAATTTAATATTCCGTACAAGGAAGTCATGTGGTGTACACATCAGATTTTTTTTTATTTAGAATTTCAATAAACACCCTTGGAGAACACTCAGGTTTAAAGAGAAAAGTTTACATCTCAAAATTTTGGTGGAAATATTTGCTTTAATTATTTAACAAACTAATGTAATTGAACATGTTGTTGACGATTATGTAAATAACATAAATAATTATGTGAAAAGCAGTGCCATAATCTCTGCAAATTTTGCGTAACAATCGTATTATGTTGCGGAAAGCTTTACTGTATCAGTGTTACTTGTAATAATATAACATGTCTGTTGCAATTTAACTTGAAAATTAATAATTCAGTTTTGACCAGAGATATCACATTTCCTTTCGGATAAAATTAGATATTAGATTCTGGCTTTAATGACAGAATTTAGAATACCTTTTAATTACCATTTATAGAGCTGAATTTATGACATTTTACGGATTATTTTGTTGTAATGTAATAAAATGAATGATCTTACCAAGGTGCATAATAATAAACTCACAATGATCAATGAGAAATTTACTTTATTGAAAGAATATTATGTACATAATTTCTAAAACAATATATAGAAATAAGTGAATTTATTTTGCCCGATAGGCTTTCAAGACATGCACAGCTGACAAGGAATTTCAGACACATAAAAAGTGTCATTTTAATCGTTGGCACGAATAAAGCGTTAGATTCTTAAGTATTCTGAAATCTGTATACCTTATAAAAGTTCTTAGCCGCCATGATTATCCAACGTAAGTGTTACACCTAGAAATCGTTTCTAATATTTACGGAAGTTTAAATGCATCTAATGATTGTACATTTGTATATTACAACCAACGCATTTCCAGCTGGATATCATTTAAAAACAAATCTGTTTATTCTTAACATAGTGGCATAAATATTGGCCTTGAGGAAGATCGAAGAATTCAATAATTGCTTTGTTTATATTTATGATTTTATTTATTTTTTGCTTATTATGACGTTAAGCAATAATCAATATACGATTATTACGAACTGCTGTGAACTGCGGTGCTTAACCACCAGGGTGCCTGGGCGCCATAGCCCTACCCCTCATCGAATAACATGATAAAAGTTTCGAATTATGAGAAATATAACTGAAAAAGAATCAGAGAACAACCTTTCGAAAATATCGTCTTTCAGCGCGAAAGTTTCCGTCTCAGTGGAAACGACAAACAACATTTAGGTTTAAAATCAATAACTAAATTTGCACTCTTCGAGTGCTAACCAAAGATTTTCAAGGTAAATTACTATTTTTAAACCCAAAATAAGGAAATAAAAGAAAAATTCCAATATTAAATGACTGGTATTGGAGTTGTCTTAGTTTGACCATAATATACAGCATGCAATCGATTTGACAGAGCCATACAGTGCAAAGCAAAAATTCGAATTGAAAGTTTGCTTTTGTTAATTTGAGTACACGAGAGAGCTGCCATATTTCGAGGTGCAGCTATTGTTTCATAATGGTATGACACAGATGAAAATAGTTATTGTTTATTGCTTTTCTTGATTTCCTATTTATTTTAAAGGGATAAAATGATCACAAAAATTACAAACCTAATAATTTGTTGTCTACATTTTTCCACGTAAATTAATGAAATGAGAATCACTTTAAATCCCTGTGTATTATATTCCAAGAGGTTTTTTTTTTCACTTTTTATGCGCTTTACGCGATACATCATTTTTGCCTCTACAAGTCAAGTAATCTATAATGTCCTGATTAATGTTTATTACTTAAGAAGGAATACTAATTTATAGACTTAATTTATGTGTCTCGAAATTACTTTATTTGAGATATTTTAAGAATGGGGAATAAGATTAGAGTCTATGCAAAGGTATCCAAGTCAAAAATGGATATTTAGGTCTAGTGAACGATTTCAATTTGGCGAGGAAAAAAGGCACTATACTTTTTAAATAAATATTTCATACTTTTTACAGGCAATAAAATTTTAACTTTTGAATAGCTTTCGAATAGGTATTGTTTCGCATCCATAAGTATCGGTATTATCGTTATATTTACAATTCAATCTCGTTTCTATAAAAATCGTTTTTTTTTTTTTTTTTTTTTTTTTTTTCTTATTCGAGTTTGGTTGATGTAAACCAAACTCGAAGTCAGATACTCATTTTAGGAAAATTATGTTTTGTTTAACACTGTAAAACCACAGACTCTGAAAATATCTACATATTCTGTACATATTAAGACAGAAATCTATTAACGTAACTATATAATTAGGTAAAAATTATCCATATTTTTCCGACAAAAATAATTAAAATTAAAAAAAAAATCTTTTCAAAATATTTACCTTTTAGCCTTACAATATTTGGAAAAGCAAATTTAAGTTAATAATGCACAAGAAACTTGGCAAAAATAGAACAGCAGCTATTTATTTGTAGTATATCCTATAAAATTTGCCTTTCTTTTCCCGACAGAATTGATTTAGAGAATTTACTTTACTTCTTGTTTGAAGCTTGAGAAATTTGGATGTTTTATTATAATACAAGCTTTAATGAATAATTATTTAATTAAATAATATCACCATAAAAAGATTTAGGAAAATGTTTTATATGATTTACTTAGGAGCAACTTATTATTTGCACTTTATTTCCACACAGTGACCTATTTTAAATTTTTTATCTCCACGTCGTCCACGAGGAGGGAGGGAGGTTGAGAGTTCTGATGTGCATAAGCAAAACATTCCGATTTTCAATTACACAAAATTATCCATTGACGAACAGTTAATTAATTTAATTTAAATAAATTAATTAAATTTTTTCAATGACTAAAATGTGATGTCATTAAACAAAATTTCGGGAAAATTAAATTTTTGTTTTAAGTACATTAATTAACTGATTATTTATTGTATTTTTAAACAAAAATTTTAACAAAATATTTCACTTTATAAGTTGGCAACTTATTAAACATTCTTCAGTCTTTTTTTCCCGTAACAAATGTTTAGTTTCAAAGTATAATTAAGAATGTGTTCAGAATTAATAGTAAAATGTAATGTAATGTAGTAGTAATGTCGAGTGTTTATTATCTGATTAATTACTGCATTTTTTGTATTATTTTAACTTGAACATAGTAAAATAAATTTAGAAAGAAAATGAAAGCGCTCACGGTTTTCAATAAAGCCAAAAGAAAAGTTTCTTTTTATTGCAATTAGTTTAAAAAGAACTATAAAAAATAATGCCTCTTTGCTCTTGATCAAGAAAATAATCAAATTAAATAATAATAATTAAAAAAACAGGATAGTTTTTGATAAAATTTCCTATACCTATGGAAATATAAAATTTAGATTAATAACATAAAAAATTAGATACTTTTAATTAAAATCGACATCGCCCTTAATAATGACACGCGTCCGAGCTAATAAATTTGTTCATATCGGCGAAAAAAGAGCAAGAGCCATAGATATTTAAAATTTGACTTACACTTAACTGTCTTTAATTTGGATTTCTTAGCTCTGCCGCGGGTAGTAACTGCTATGTGAATAGGTTATAAGTTTGTTAGACATGTTTTCAAAACTAATGAATGAAATGAAACAAAAAATAATTGTGCATTCGGATTTTAAATTAGTATGGGAAAAATTCTATTCTACACAGAGATAAAGCGCAAGCGATTTTAATTCAAAACGAATCTAATAATCTAATTTATCTTAAATTACATTTCCTCTTTTCCTGACATATGAGAAATAATATAATTATAAAGATAAATCTTTTCAGAATGGAAATTTCAGGTATGTTAGTATAGAAGTGATTCTAAATTAGATTTATTACTTGATGCGAGGTTTCTCATGTCATATTCGTAAGCTCAGTGTCACATACAATTGATAATTGTCGCTTTTCTTAAATAAAGCTGAAACTGTGTTTTAATATAATTTAACATGTACAGTATCATATGAAGCAAACGTTGTGTGACGAAAGTTTGAAAAAACAGTCGCTCATGCGTTATATGCCATATCCAGCTCTGAGGCTTAGTGACATTTTGGGTTTTAAATGACATAGTTAAAATATGCAGTTTTTAAGACACATCAACAAATGTGGCCTGCACGTTCAATTCCTCATTGACGGGCTAAGCTTCTTCTTGAAATTAAATTGCGTGTTAATGATTTTAACGTTGGTTTTATCCCTCGACTTAAAACATCAATTCACATATTGTCTTATTTATATGAAGTTCAATGTAATTCATTCAGATATTACGAAATATAGAAAAGAAATCGGCTAGGTACTATTCACATACTGCTAACAGATTCCTGATGCATTCTGCGCATGGGCAAAAATGATCAGTCCATTTACAAAATATGGTACTTTGGTTCATGAAAGTGAGTCAGTTTCAATGTTAGGCGAAAGAAAAATAATAGCAACATTTCTTTTCTAACAACATGATGTGAACTTCAATCTATGTATCTCTCTTTAGAGCGCAGAAAACTTTTACAAAGTAATCAGCCTAAGAATATGTAATGAATCTTCTTTATATCTATTCCAATACTTTAAAGATACTTGATAAATTTTAACATCACGTTGGTTGATGTATAAGGGCGGAAAAAAAAAAGTTGGCTGCGTGACGCAAATGTAAGGTTAGGAGGAAAATGCATTCGAAATATTAATTAAAAAATGACCGCATCTATTTACAGATTAGAAAAACATGTTTTTCGATACATTACCGTTAAAAATGTGGATCAGAAACTTTATTTCATTTAAATACTGCACGAGTTAAAAAAACAAAACTAGAAACGAATCGTGAAGTTTAATATTAAAATATAATACCATAAAATATCTCATTTCTTTTAAAATGTTTCTTTTCATAAACTATGTTAGTAATAACAGTATTTTCATTTTACCTGTTAACGTTAAAATGTTTTGATAAGGTAAGCATCCAAGCCCTTTTTATTAACGGCAAATTATTTAACATACTAGAAACATTTACCTTTAGACATATCAAATCTAAATTCTAAGTTGCATATAAACCTATTTAAGAAAGCTAATTAACTCTTAGCTAACAGAATTAACAAAATGGTTGGTGCATTTACAAAATAATGTAAGCATATAAAATAGTATTTTTTTGTGCTTAATATGGCAAAAGACACGAGGGTTATCATATATAAATATAATAGTACATACAAAATTTTAATTAATTGCCATTTCAATAATAATCGAAATAATGTCAATCTAGCAATATTGCGTTAAACGCTATTAAATCCAAGGCCCTCCAAGTAGTAGGGCAGGTAGCACTAAAAAGAAATACGGATAAATTGATAAACCCGATCTGTTTAAATTTCCTGGTTTTATAATAGTCTTTAGACAAAAGCAATTTTTTATCACCAGATTCATTGTTCGATATTCAACCCACAACAAAATCAGATATGACATAATCCCTATCGCTACTAATAAACAAGGTTATAAATTCTACCAAGCAAAGTTTTAACAGCAGAAGGCGTTATTTTGAAGTTTCCCAGAATTTCTATGAAAAATGCGGCTAACCTAGAGCAGCTAACATCATACTCATCAAAGGATTAAGTGAAATATTCACAAGTGGGGATTTTCCAAGGAAAATGACTCACAAAATCATCCATTGAAATATATATTCTAATATACATTTCTGCTAAAAAGTGTTATATACCTTTACTTTGACCTTCAGCTGCCGAAAATACTTCTCACTGGCTATCCGAAAATAGTGTTATTCGAACTTGCTCGGTCTTCTGTAAAAGGAAGAAACTCATTTCAGTATTATCTTAATTCCTTCCCCCTCCCCTTGCTCAGTAGAATAAAAATAAGCTTCAGTTAGAGAAATGAACGTGCAATGCATGGAATTCGGTTAGCTATGGGTATACTAAATTTTTATTTAAGTCTTTAGTAAAAATGCTTGTTGCCATTAATTTCGTTCAAGCAATTTCCTTATGTTAAGAAACTTCAGTGACATCTCTTAATGCCAAGGAGACAGACGACTTTATTATCGATACACCGAGTTCAGTTATCGTTTGACATTTGGAGCGCACACAGCAATCAATCAAGTTTATTCCTATCTATTTTTCATACTTTATTTTTTCTAACCTTTACAGCGCAGTACTCACAGACATCACATAGCAGTTATGGTTGCAGAACATGAAAAGTCCCAATTTACCTAAAAAATTAAGGAGTGCGTCTCATAAATGATTCTTTGTCATTGTTAGCTCTTAATGCACTGAATGTTTCCTTTTAAAATTTAAAGGAAACTTAAGAACTGCGATGTTTATTAAAGGAGAAATCCGCTTGAAAAGGAAAATGTTTACTCAGAATGCTATAAAAAGTAAAATGTTAGCACTTAATGGCAAGGAAGAGATTAGCGAAGTGGAAATCATCGCTGGCACAGTATAAAATGGAAGATCAGCGGACAAAGGAAACGTTTTAACAAACGCCTAAGATACTTGCCAAAGAATAAGGATATAAATGATCTATTTTCTGCCATTTAACGGTAAAATTGAATTAATGCAAATGCATGAGCTGAAATGTTTCCTTTATTACATTACTGGAAGTATTCTGTAAAAGAGATTTGCGATTCTGCAAAATAAACTTAATGCTAAGTATTCATTTATACGTTAATCTTCACTTGATGTGCAAGTATCTCCGTAATTCGAATACTATGTATTTATTTTCTTTTGCCTGAAAGATATATTTCGCTCAATTCTTTCTTATATCTAGAGAAACAACCGATCGTAGTTTGCGTTAAAATGAAATTTAATCATTTCATTAAATACTAATTATATATAGCTTTGTCCCATTTGATGGAAGTAGAGCATCGTTATGAGATTTTCTGCAAGCTCAAATGGTGTAAGGCGAATAAGCAATTATATATTATCAACTGAAATGGGAAAAGTTTTTAAACGTTCTCAGATCTGTATAAGCTAACTATCAAATTGTACTAAATAACTCATCAAACCTAAAATAGTACTGAAAGTACAATGAAGTGGCAAATAATGCAACCTAAATAAGTACAAATAGAAAATGCAGAGCAGTTTCACCCTAACTAAACTAACACTCTGAAAACTAAAAGAGAGGGGAATACAAACTGAATACTGATCACAGAGTCGTTGGAGATCGCCAGAGACTAGACTGCAGGAGAGAAAGATTGTCATTTCTGTCTGTAAGATAGCCACATTTAAAATTTCTCTGCTTGTCTGTTCCCACTATCGAAAGTTGGGGTTTCTATTTCGATGCATCTGATAGAGAGCCAGTGCGTTCTACGAGGCTCATACATTTTGCCGTCGCGCTGTCTGATGTGTACCGACTCCGTGGCCAGTCTTGGATAAGAAAGGCTTGATAAAAGTGCGCCATGATTAGTGAAGACTAATGCATTTTTTTCCCTTAGCAAATAGTTTTTTTTTTTATAGGAAATTTAAACATTTAGTAAAACTGCCCTAAATTTACATTCTTTTCACATTAAAAGAGACATTTTTCTTCACTGCATAAAACAAATGTTGAATATCTTTTTTTGTTTCCCTTTTTTTTTGCGAAAGCAAAACGAAAATCTTCAGATCTCTTTCATGAATGAAAATGGTACGAATGTCGGATATTTTTTAAAAGCGAAGTCTTATGAAGCGGAGGATAGCCTATATACGAAGAAATAAAATAGACATAAATTTACTTATGAGTTCATAATGCTCGAGATAATAGTTACGCCAAAAAGGTCATCGCATCAGTTACTTAATTGAGCAAAGAAATTTTACACCACCACATTCATTGTTAATTATATATAACACAATCATGATTAACACTTCTTAATCATATTTGTTTCCTCATTTTTTACTAATAGAACGCGTTTTATTTATGCTTGGAATAGGAGAGATAATATTGTTACGCTAAATTTGGGATAAAAAAATTAAAGAAGAAAAAATTTTCTTTTCCTGAATAACTAAAATTGTGTTATCCCAACCTCTTGGATTCATGGGCTTGTAAGATAAGGAGAGTTTATCGAATTCAGTATTATCCGAATTTCAATGAAAGCATAAGGTATAAGTGTAAGCATAAGGTATTAACTTCATAGAGAATTTAATCTTATTCCTTGTAAACGCTAGGGCTTTTGTTTATTTTACGGCTGCCCGATTGGTTTCATTAAAAAAGTCGATTGTTTGCTCTGCTTGTAGCTTTAATATTTTTATAACAATGGCGATAAGGTTTGCAGAAAAACTTACATTTTAATTTACAACAATTCAGTCTCAGATGCTTACTTAAGTATGTTAGAAACATATGTATTAGACCCAATTGAATTGGATATTGATAAAACGCATTTAATAATTTTAGTATACTTTCATTTTAGTTGCATATTTAAGTATGTTAGAAAACGCATAAGTCAGATTCAATTAATTATATTTAAGAGTGATGAAACGTATTTAAGCTTTCTTTTTCTTTCTTCTTTTTAAAAATAATTTGACCAATCTGCAGTCTGTTTAGTTAAATTTTGTTTCTTATAAATATAAATTTCAGATTCATTATTATTATTATTATTATTTCCTTTTAATATTTAAATGCATTTTTATTATTTCATACTTCTCGTTGTCTAGATTTCAAATTTCCAGAGGCAGTTTTATTTATGAAACCGAAATACGGAACTTTATTTTAAATTTGTTATAATTTAAGATTTTGAATATTCAGTGAGAAGCAGAAGATATGCCTTTTCTTCTTTCATAACTCATGACATAATTTATTCAGTAATAATGAATCCCGTTTCTTTATTATTAATAAACTTTATTTCTCTGTTATAAAACCAATTCAGACGAAGATTTAAATCCAAAATATTCATTACTTCATGCTTCAAAGTTTAAAAAGTATTATAATAATAAATGTAAAATTGTGTCAAAATTAACGCAGGATTTACATTTTTCCGTTGCATTGGCAAGGCTTTCTGAAAGATATATTGTAGACATTATATTCCGGTTGGTTGAGAGTTAAGCATGATGGAAAAACATTGGAGCATTATCGTGAGACCATAACAGCATTTTTGTTACCATAATTGGAAGCAATGGACTTTGGCTTTGATGCTGATTAGATGTTCTTTCAAGAGGGTGGCGCCACAAATCATGCGTAGCGCAAAACTAATTGAGCCGTTACAGAAGAAATTTCATAGGCGGCTAATTGTGCGCAACAGCGATCACAGTTGACGACAGAATTCACATTGCATGTCTATTTTCATTCATTACATCTTTCCTCGCCGACTGATGGCGGCTACGTGAAATATCCCATTCTACCATCTTGATTCTTCTCATTCTTTTCTTGTTCCAGACATTCTTTTATCTGATGCAAAGTAAAAGCGAGCTATCGCGCGCTGTCACTCTCTTTCCATTCGACACAAGTCAAGTCATGCGAACTTGTGACTTTTACCTCTGGAGATCTGAAATGTCCAACGTTTGAGCAAACGCATACCAACCATTCCTAAATATAAAGAAGAAATATAACATGTTTTATCTCAACAACTGAGTCACAAGTCTACGAAAATGTGATTTGCAAATTTTGTTAAAATATTGCTCGAATGTCATATAAGACGTAAGGATCATTTACTGGATATTATTTTCCATATTTAATAGGGTTGTTGCTCTTTCAAAATGTGTCTCGACTTTGCCAATTCATGCGTAAATAAAGATTAATTTCGTAAATTTAAATCCTGCGTTACTTTTGAAATACCCTTTATTTACCTCATTTCGTTTTTGTTTTAATACCTAATTACCTTGTTGTAATACCTTGTTCCACTGCCTATCATGTGCATATACATTTACACAGCAAAGTATATTAGGATTTTCTGACCAGTTTAATGACCACTAGCTATCATTTGAGCATCAGGGAAAGAGATGAAAAATTTAGCACTTCTCTCATTCAGCTCTACTAATGATTTTTTTGGATTATAAGTTCACCTCCTTGTTAAATTCAAAAATAGATAAATTATAGAATACCAAAAATGTAACATTCTAATTTAGAACACGAATGCAAAAATGGATTAATATGTATGCAAGGCCATCTTTCTCCCTTTTGATTATTGCTTGTTATAAATTTCACAGGGCAAAATACTGTAACAATTAAAGTCGATGTGTCGACTGAGGATTGTGCAATTAGTCATCCCGGCTGTATGTCTGCATGTTTATTTTAGGAAATAAGTATAGCATAATAATTGTTAAGAAAAAAAAAAAAACAGTCATATTCATTAATAAATGTTTAATTATTATTTTTTAATACAGAAATATATCGATTTTAAAAATATATTTTCTTTTTACCATATGTTCATAATTTTCTTCCAAATAATTTTTTGTTAGAGATGCAAATAACACTTCCTATATCCATTAATAATCCTTTACTTATCATTTTTTAACAAAAGTGTTAGGTAGCTAAGGACTGATTTTTTACTCAAAAAGGCTGACTCCGATAATAGATAAGCCGTCCACCGCTGTTGCATCAACCAGACATATTTTCCTCCCCTCCCAGGGTCAAGTGTACTGTATAATATGCAATGTTTAAAGAAACGCTAATAATCGCACATTTTTAAATCATGTAGTTTTCATAACCTTTCAACAATAAATACGTAAGCTCTCTTTTCATTAAAAAAATAATTCCATTAACTTTAAAATGAGAAAACTGTAGTTGAATAATGTTGTCTATATTCAGTTAAGTTGAATATTTACAACTAACACAGTTCACAGATTAAAAAAAAAACACTTTGCCCTGAATATATAGCATACCAGAGCGTTTTCAGAATTGTTTGCATCTGAAAGGGAAATGTGAGGAACGAAAAAATAAAAAAAGTAATAAAAACGATTATTTAGTAACAACAGGATCTAAACCTATACGAAATGCAGGAATCTTTTTGAAAAAATATGCGAATACATTTTTTTATGTTATTGATTTGAGTTTTCACTGCACAGGTTATGTTTACAAAGAGTTTCTATTCAAAAACTTGTCATTTAGAGGATTAGGTCTCAAGTGCACGTCAAATATTTAAAATCGAAAGAATTTTCACATGCGCGCAAACGAATGATCTGTTAAAAAAATTGAATTTCATCTGTACAGGTCAAATTACGATTGCATTGCAGTTATCAAGGTCGACTAATTGAAAATGCAGTCTCTTGTTGGAAACTCGAACATGGCCTGATTCGAGAAAATTTTCGTTGTCAGCAAGGTAAAGCTGCATTATCACCATCTACTGAACCTTCCAACACAGTTCTTGCCTCCTCGGCCTCTGTTTTGTACAAAGCCTCTCTGGCCAAATAGCGTTTTCTCATAATTTTTTGTTGCACGGACTTTGGAATGTCAGGAATCATATATGCCAGGATACTGGTGACGAAGAAGACTAAATGCTAAAAAAAAAAAAAAAATGAAAAATATGTAATAAATAAAATACCAATAATTGAAATAAAAAAAAAAAGAGTTGCTTTACTGCTCGAAATATTACCTCAAAGACAACCACAAAACTCAGCCTTGCTGCAAAGATGTGCCAGTACTTCATGTTTAACTGGTACTCTTCAGGATCATTGGGAGGATTTCGATAATCCTGGTACCTATAAAATGAGAAACAATAACTTATAAATTGGATAATAAAACATGGCTTTAATTGCATACTTTTAGTGCTTTTATGAGGTACCAAAATTATCTTTCCACATCAATGAAATAATTATTAAAATCTATCGTATAAAAAGGAAAAAGCGCCTGCATAAATCGCGTAAAAGAGCATAATTTTATTCTATTCACAATTTAATTTCAGACAAATTTAAAATATATTTTATAAAAAACAGCTGACGGAGAATAAAATATCATTGTTTCATGAAGGTATTTTCAATAATAATAATAATGTTTTTATCGGCATAATGAAGTAGTATTATTCTTGCATTACTCAAACTTTTGCGTCTTACCGATACTAAATCCTTTTTCACGATACATGAAATTCGAGTATCATATCAAAAATATCAGCATAATGCTTTGGAGTTCTGATGCATGAACAAAAATAGATTAACAATAATATATATGCTTGGCCCTTTCAGGCAAAAGTTTGCAAGATGTTATTTATAAGCGTTAGTAGAACTCCCTTAACAAGTTCTTATTTGATTTGTAGAAACTCAACCGTTGTTGTTCACCTGCCATCATATTACTGAGAGAAGAATCAAACGTCCAAAAATGTGTTCATAGCATTTCTAATGTATTTCATAGGATCTTTCGAAGTGAATGGAAATAATATTCAATTACACAATTGGAAAAATCCGCAGAATGCTCTTCTAATCTTATGACACTCATATATAAAAGTAATACACGCCGCCCAACCAGTATAATGGTTAGCGTTGCTGACCGCCGTGCCGATGGCCCGGCGTTCGAATCCCAGAGAAGGCATGGATGTTTGTAAATGTATAGTGTCGGTGAGGCATGGCGGCACTCCAAATATGCGGAGAGCCGAAAGTCCTCTCGTGTGGCTTGGTGGAATGGGAGAAGAGTGGGAGACCCTAGGACCCGTCCCCATCGGAGTACTCTCCATCAAAATTGAAGGGCAGAACTGAGCCAAGTCGCACTGTCACCTGTTAGGTATTCAAGGCTGTTGCCAGCGACAGACGTAATCTTGCGCTCCTTACCACGAGGAATTTCGTGGGCTTAGGGTGACTACGTCAGACAAGTGAACATAAGCAACAACAACAAAAGTAACACACCGTCATTTTGAAAAAGGCAATTTCTTTACGGATATGCGAACATTAAGGAATTCAAACAATCTGTAACGGATATAAAAATGATTCTGTAAATATACATCTAACAGAAGTCTATACGAACTAAAGAGCGCATAGAATAAAGCCAGTGTAATCCCAACCACTTTCTGAACCTTTCCATATTGTGAAGAGTTATAATGCTTAATTTTTTACACACATATATTTTTCTATGCACTCCAAAATATTTGAAATGAATTCACTATAAGAGGTGATTAGTCTACAGAATCTGAAATATTCTCTCATCTACTTAAGAGGACACATTCGCATCGATAGATAGTGTAGTGATTCCTTACACTCAAGTTCTGTTTTACCTGATTGCTTTGAAGATGTTTCTATTCCTCCTGTGAAAAAGTCGGTCATATACACGCACCATTATTCTCCGATTGCCGGAAATACAGCTACTACTATCGTCCTTTTCTATAAAGAGAGTAAGTAGTCTTCAGCGAAGCATTTCAGTACAGTGCACCATTATGTGCACTAAAATGAGTAATATGTTGGGCATCCGCTATTATTCTTCTTCCACACTGGCCATGTCAAGATATTTATTCACGATGACAATTATTTAATATCCATATAAATCTCGGATTCAAATGAGCAGCGAAAACCTGGATGCTAATTTTATTTTAAATTGTGAATTAGGATGTGGAAATTAAGCTACAGTAGATTAAATTTGTAGCAAAGTAATCGCTGCTAAGTTGGTCTTGTGTTTTCCTTTAAACTTAAAGGAAAGGAAAAGTACAAGTGACATGACACTCGAGGACAACTGACATTTACCTGAACAGATTAAGGGATTAAGAGATTAAGGATTAAGTCTTACATCCAGAACTCAATTTCTATGGATCCAGATATTCGGAGCTCTAATATGCGGGAGTAAGAGACTGGTTCTTATATTTATTTTAAACTGAAACAAGATGGCAGTGTTCTTCTCAATAAAAGTGAGACATTTCATGCTCCAGAACTATTATTAGTCAAGAAGAATGATCTAAAGCGTGTAAGAAAACTTAAGAGTTTGAAAGAAAACATATTTAAAGTATTCAGGTCATTTTAAAGTATTGAAAGTATTCAGGTCTTCTCACGAAATCGAATCCAGGTACAATAATGTGGTAGTCTGCAGGACTGACACATTACCATATCGAAGCACCATACCAAATACCGAATCACCATACCGAATCATCATACCGAAAGCAGAGGCAGCTTTTTAAAAAAACAAAAAATATCGTAAAAAAAGTAGAGGAGGAAAAATAATATTCGGGTCAAGCGTTTGATGATTATTTAGGCTCTTATGTAGAAGTGAAGATCATGATCGGATCTATAACATTTAGAACCGTAATTAGTACATGGCCGACGAAAACTTGATTACTTATTATGATATGATAGAGGAGTTCAGTAATTTCCAAGATAAATAATGTGTCACAGGTTATTCAAGTAATTTATGGAAGGACATATGTGAACGGCAACTTGTAAACAACGGCAACAGTAAAACTCCTGATATCCAGGCTGACTAGGACCACAGCCAATTTCTGATACAAAAATCCAGATAAAGGTGTTGCGGAGGTAGTAGTTCGCCAGAGCGGCAATAAAGGAACCTTTCCACTTGAGCTACTTCGCCATCTAGCGAAGAACGACTATTACAGCAATTCTGTAGATCGGTCTGTGGGACTGGCTGAAACATTTCTCCCGTTTTGGTAATTTACTCTATGCTCTAGGAACTCACTATAGTGTGTAACTACGTTGTCTTGTCCAGCTTAACGTTGTGTGCTTCTATCAAATCTTTTCGATAATCTGTTAGTTAATTTTCTTTGTTATTAAATTGTCAAGTTTAAATTGTTGACTTCATGGCTAGCATCAGTTAATGGATTTGATTTATTTATCTATTTAATTAGTTAAGCTTGACTTTTTAAACTTTTGTGGACATGCTAAATTAGTGTTCCAGACTGGAGACCCGGACGCCATACGGATCCGGGTCACTTTTGTAGAGATCACGAAGTGTCGTTAAACTTGCTTGGTAATTAGTTGCTTACTCGTGTCGCCCTTTATTAGTACCCACACGAAGTACAGCAGTGCACGAGTTTCATATGTCCTTGAGGATGTAAAACGACCTTGAGATTTAATCGCAGATCTATAATGTGGCAGTCAAGTAACTTACCACACAGCAAAGCCGTTAAATAGCGTGCAAAAGCAACAAAGTACTGTGCAAAAGAACTTTTATGCTGTAGATTCTGATATTTGAACTGCTTTGTGTTGCGAGTGTTTAATTGGTTCTCCGGACCACTACAGTGTTCCCTGTATTCTGTAGGCCAAATAAGCAGGATATTTTGGCATAGAGAATAAAAATATAAGAAGAATAACTTTTAGTTTATTGTATTTTATATCCGAAAGAATTGACAGTGAGGTAGTGTTTTTTTAAAGCTGATAAAAAAAAAAAAAAAAAAAAAAAAAACTAAACACCTTTTTTTTTTTTCCTATAAAAGTTGAACAACGAAGTTTTTTTTTTATTTATTTGAGTACTTAACTCGCATCCATTTCAACTAAAATGAAAACACGATATTAATTTTCATTCATTTAAAACCCTAAAACGCATAATATAGCTTTTATTCATAATGAATTAAAATAACAAAGAAGAATTTATTTGTGCGAAAGAAATCCCATAATATATTTATATTTAATTAAAATTTACACAAATTCACCTACAATAAGTTTTAATAACATACTCTCTGCTGTATCAATTTTTCGTATTATTTAGATAAAACCCCTAAATAAACTAAAAGCTCAGTTTTAGCTTTAAAAAAGAACATTTGATGTGGATAATTAACGTTTCATTACGTACAATTTGAATAAATGCTATTTGAAGCTTGGAAATCACGAACAGTAAAATAACAGAAAATTAAAACTTTCTGAAGTAATACCTAAAATTATCTTTCAATAAAAAAATCTGAAGTACTTCATTTATTTGTCAGTTCGAGATAAAGTGTCAGTTTTGTCGCCAGAAATTTATTTTCAGCTGATCAGTAAGATATATCAGAACCAAACTTGGTTTTATATTTAAGTCTTGTTAAACTTCGAAAATGTTTCCTCAGATATATAGAGCCATTAATTTAAATTTTCAAGCTCTGCCTCTTGGAGAAAACAAATGAATTTCTTGAAGAGCACATTGCTCCATATTGTTCTAACAAGACTGGTAAGAATATTATGACGACAGGTACCCAATAGATTATTGCATGGTAAAGGAAATCGATATATTGGCTCTAGAAGCAGGAGTACACTTACGATTCTGTGGTACAGTCTTCGGTTCTAACCAACAGATCACAATTCAGTCTTCAAAATCAGAAATGCAGTTTTTCAAAGTCACGGATCAGAAGCGACATACCTACCATTTCCATTGCGAACTGCTATCACTAAACCAGAGCACTAAATAGTGAATCCAGCAGGGTCCCGCATACTCATGATCTGTGGATGTAATCAATATTGGTTGCCCCAAAACAAATGAATCTCAAAAAAAAAAAAAAAAAAAAAAAAAACCCGTAATTCGGTGAGAACAAACTATTCCCTAGAAATACATAGTGAAAGATTTCTGGTAAAAAATTTCACAGTTTATAGTAAATTGCTGCTATTGGAACACTAATCTCTTGAAAAGACTTGTGTATTCATAAATATCTTATCTGCAAAGATCAAATTCTTTTAGTAGCCTTTGAACCTCTTTGAGACTATGGCATCCAATCTCCTATAAAATATGGACTCGAAAACAACAACAATATCAAATTCATTTTCTATCCTTTGAAAGTGAATAATATCGCTTGTTTGTATTGTGGTGTACTGTTAATGCTTCAACGGTGTGGTGTTGAACTCTAATGAAAATTCTAATGATGGAACACAGCATGAAAATTTTATTTAACGCCCAAAATAAAAGCCTATATACAGTCAACAAGAGAAAAACCTATTTCCTAGTTCTTTTTCCTTTATGCGACCTTATCACAACTCCGCCCCTCATAAAAGAATTTTCCTAGACTATGCAAGGAAAATTCTAAATACCTCTCACTGCTTTCAAAACACAAGTAGTAACCATTTAAGTGATAATAGAGAAGCCAGTTACATTATCCTGCACTTATTTCTAGGTAACATAAACGCAAAAGTACAACAAAAAGATTTAAACTACTCCTAATGTCTGTCTCATACAAAGTGCATGCCTCAAATTTTACAAAATGCTAATACTTAAGATAATACATTTGATTCTAACTATTTTGAAAATGAAAACACGATGCAAACACATTTAAATCTACAAAAATATAATTCAAAAACACTACAAAAATCATTTACAGGCTTTCATTTACTAGAAATGAGAGGCACACACAGCTGGAGCTTATCTTCCCCTTTTTTAGAACCTGCTACTCTGAATAAACTTGACAATTTATAAAATCTTTTTCATTTTCACTTTCCCATTTCTTCCACATGGCCGCTAAACTAGCGCAAGTTTTTTGTGCTTCCGAGAAAGCTGTTGGCGAAATATCCGCAAGGATAGACCTTTCTTCTAAACTGATGTCTGGAATTTTAATGGCCTCCTCCGTATTACTAGTTAACTTCCTTTCTTCCGAATGCTTTTTATGAATTCTTCCGAATCGCATAAAGAATAATGAAATATCTATATTACTCGGTTCAAAACGCGGTACTAGATCTTTCAAATTAACCCTTTTTACTTCCTTGTACGAAATAAAAAGGAAGTATTGTAATCGCGAAAAGTTTCAGGCAGCATATTTCAGCGAAAATATCCATTTTGACCGCTATCGAATGGAATTTAACGATGTTTTTGCGTGATATCTGTACGTAAGGACAGAATAAAATACTCTTTTCCTTCAAAAAAAATTATAAAACTGCTTTAAAATAAATTCTGAAGAGAATTTTTCGTGGCGTCTGTACGAACGTATGTACGTACGTGCGTGCGTACGTACGTATCTCGCATAACTCAAAAACGAGTAGCCTCACAACGTTGAAATTCTGTATATAGGACTGCTATAACATATACTGCTGCTACTTTGGTAGACGGTTGCACGGATTTTGGCGACTTTTTGGCGATTTGCCTTTTGGCGAGTAATACAACTTATGGTAAACCCATTGCTGGATAAGTTATTTATGGTAACCGATACTTTGTTGTCATTTTATTAAAAAATAATGCGTTTTATTATGCATAACTTCCGTGTTTTAAATATTATTTATGGCTTCTAAATATTAAAAATCAATTTAATTTTACATTTTTATTTGAAATAAAAATTTTGTTGTTTATAATATTTTATATAATTTTATGTTGTGGATGATGTAATCAATGACGTCACCTTACTTAAAAAGTAATTGGTTTTATTAATATCTATAAATTTAATCTAATGTTTTAAACATTATTTATGGCTGTTAAATATTAAAATAAAATTTAATTTTGCATTTGTTTTAAAAATGATTCTATTATGAATGATTACTTAAATAATTTTAATTCTATGCGTGATGTAATCAGCTCCCTGATTGGTTACTGACTATTTGTGCATTACTGCGCCATTTTAAAATTTTATTATTCATCTCTTCGAATTCCTCGGATTTCAAATGGAATGGATATCTCCGTTTCGAAGACGAATGTTGTTATTTGTAATTACCAAGAATTATTGGTATTGGAATAAAAAAAATTGCCCTTTGAGACTTTATTTTGGCCAACCTGTCTTTCCTAATCAAAGATTTATTTATAAATTGTTAATAGCGTCAGAGGAAATTTTGGAGGAAACCTCGGTAATTGCTTCTTCAATGAAGTGCGAGATATTTGGATAACAGATGAAGATTGTTAAAAGATCCGATTCAATTATGATTTCGATTTTTTTTGTGGTACTTATCAATAAACAAGAGGTTAAATTACTCAAAAAAATGTAAGTACATATTTTTCTTTTATTTCATAATTGTATACTTCAATTTTTGTTAAAAAAATTAATACACTATGTTCAAAAATTGCTGAGATAATTATTGTCACATATGTTTTAATGTTAATTATATTTTATATAACGTATTTTAAAGTATTTGAATTTAATAATATTCTAATTCTTTTAAATGTTGGTAGGATGGTTTTTAATTCGATATTCAATTTCAGTAATATTTTAATCTAATTAAACGTTGGCACAATGTTTTTATAGCGGTGTTTTTATTCTCTTTTTTTGCTATATGAAAGTAATAATAGCCTTACTTTAGTACTTTATACTCATAGTAAATGTATTTATTTACACTTGCCTACCATCTTAAAAAACGACATTTTCAACAAAAAATTAATCCATTACTTTTAACGATATTTATTTTTTTTTTAAGTTTCGAATACTTTACTATGCGTAAAAACTGCGTTTTTCAAGATGGCTGACGATTGTAAAAATCGTGCCAACAATTGCGCCAACGTAAATCGCCAAAAATCCGTGTAACCGTCTACCAAAGTAGCACCCATTGTACTTATATATATATCCACTCTGTTACCCGGCTCAGTGATCTCAGTTTCTTTACTCTTATATGTTTGTAAATTGTACATTTTTTGCTTTAAAAATAATTGAATTATGTTGTTTTTATCTTCCGGTTAAGGATTTTATGCCTTTAGTAAATCTGTGTGCAATATTTTTAGAATTATCAGCAATTTTAAAGTTGTTTATTTGCCGCTAAGCCTGTTTTTAATGGCGGCCATTCATGTTTACATTTGTAACAGGAGACTAGTGGATTTGTTGCCAATCTAGAGAAACTTAGCTTCGCAACAACAAAGATAACGCATTCATTTATTATTGCCAATTAAATCATGCTTAATTTTTTCTGGAATTTTTTCGAGGATATAAGTGTTTGAGATTTACTTCGTAATTTTTAATATAGATATTTTGAGTTTTTATGTATTTTTGCCCGTGAGAAGTGAATTAATTAAATGAGAAATACTCAATCGTCTGTGAAAAACTGTTTCTTTTTTGTTTTGTTTGCTTAATTTCTTTTATGCATCATTCTAGCTTTATTATAGTATTTGAATAGAACATGTGGCAACGATTAGGTAATTCTATTCTTTAAATGATATAAATTTTGTGCATCATGAGTTATAATATGAACGAAATATATACGTTAACTGTTATATAATTATTGGATTATATAACAGTTAACTTAATTTCCGTTATATAATTATTAATACTGTTAAGTGAATCTAGCGCCAGAGTGTCGCTATGGTAAACAAATACTAGAGTGAATTTTAAAGAATGCATTTATTCTATTGTGGTTTATGCGCTGTCGGCGAGGTAGATTTAATTCAATCCAATCAGTTTAAATGAAATGCAAGAAAAAATGCGTATAATTTAATATTCCAATACAAGGAAGTCATGTGGTGTACACATCAGATTTTTTTCTCTAGGTCGTTCAACTATCGAAGCCGTGGAAGCCAGGCTATTAGTATGAACCACATTCGAAAGTTTTAACTTTTCCAATTCTAAACCTCGCTCCCGTTCTTGTTCCCGCTCTGCTCTCTCTTGTTCACATTCTCGTTCTGCTCTCTCTTGTTCCCTTTCGCATTCTGCTCTCTCTTGTTCACGTTTCCGTTCTGCTCTCTCTTGTTCACGTTCACGCTCTACTCTCTCTTTTTCGGCTATTTCTTCCGCTTTTTTCTGCTCAGCCGCAGCCCAAATTCTTGCCGCGTATTCTTTCGCCGCTTCTTCTTCATAGTCCTCGGCATTTAAAATAGCATGCCTAATTTCTCTTACTCTATTTGCCTGAGACACATTTGTATGAAACTCATCCGCTAACTCCAATAGCAGAGATTTAGTAAATTTCCTCATAAACTCACCCATTATGGAAAATTAAAGAAAAATAACCTACCCCAAAATACAATAACACAAAAACAACAACAGGTCTATCTCTCCAAAACTGATTAATACCCTAATAATTCTGAACACAAATTTCCTTACAATTAATGATTAATGATAATACCTATGTCTACATACAAAAACGTATATAAAAAATGCTAATTAAGATGCAACCTTTTCCTGCGCTAACTCATTTATATAAATATTGTCCTCTAACTCTGGACTGATTTAAAAACTAAATTTTTCTAAAGCATGCCGTTACAATACTTCATACAATTTAAGCAGTTACTAAAACAATAGAATAAACAATTAAATTCCAATTAGCAAAAGTAACCACAAGACTAACTTTCAATAACCACAAGAAAACTTTTGATCCCCAAAAACAGAGCTATATCCAAAATAAAATTATTCTCAAATAACTGGCATAACTTCTCCAAAATCACAAAAATGGTACTCACCAATTTGAAGACGCCTTCGATGACTCTCCTGGCACTAATTTGGATACTCCAACTCTTCCGAGAAATTTCACTATTTTGCGGCACTAGATCACGCTTCCCCCGGCGTTCCCTTCTGATACACTGTCACTTTCTGAAGAGGCTTCACCACGCGAAATGTCCTTGCCCCCAAAATTAGATCGTTTTTGTGCAGAGAAGAAAGTCTTAACTACTCACATAAAGTCCTTTACAATACGGCCTTTTCTGGAACATCCATTTGACGATCCGGAACACTCACACAACGAGACGCACGGAAATCAACGCACAATGTTAACTCAAGTTCACAGGCGAAAAGTCCGTTCCTAAATTAACTCTCAGGAACAATCCCTAAATGCTGCCACCAATTTTTAATATTTACTGCTGTGCTGTGGTGTTGAACTCCAATGAAAACTCTAATGATGGAACACCGCATGAAAGTTGTTTTATTTAACGCCCAAAATAAAAGGCTACATACAATCAACAAGAGGAAAACCTATCTCTTACTTCTTTTTCCTTTATGCGACCTTATCACAGTATCATAAACAATTTCAGATCCACGAATCAATTCAAAAGTCATAAGATCAGACGAAAAATTGAAAACATAAGAATAAAATGTTTAAAAATTTGATGTTCGTCGTAAATGCGGACATTACATACATGAATACGTCTTCCAGTCACTTTACGTGGCAAGATATGGAAGGAATTAAAGCATATCTCCCTTGCATTCTTATGCTGTGCGTATCAGTATACTGATGCAGAGATTTCAAAGGCTCTGTCAGATTTCGGGTAAGCGTTACGATCTCGTTTTCAGCGATTAGTCTCGTGAAAACGTTAATGTCTTTACATATGCAATAGAAGATTTACTGATTTGTTAAGGGAAATTTAATTAAGGCTTCGACAAAGGTCATAAATGATCCTTTCTCGCTCACTTACCTACACATGAGTCCAGTTTCATTCAGCGATGAATTCATTGGTCTTGTGTCATCAGTGAAATCTTCGGGATCGAAGTAGGAAAGAGAATTGTTGATATATCCGTTAAGAGTTTGATCTTTACTTGTGACAAATATGTACACCAGGCGGGGTATAAAGTCGCTCGTGTAAGCGATCATAAACGCCTAAAATTAAGAAAGAAATATTTTAATTTTGCAATTTAGAACTGAGGTAAAAGTAAGGAAAGCTGCTGCTGTCAGGACTTTGGAAGAGACGAAAAGCAAATTTGTCTGGGATAAAAATGTTTCGAGCTTCTAGATTTAAAATCAAACGTAAATAATTATAATTAATATTAAATATACATAGTAAAGATAGCAGTATGAAAGAAAGATTTAAATCAGATTTTCTAGCTCATGAACAATTAATAAATAAATAAATAATAAAAAATTAAATTAAAAACTTAACGCCAAAAATAAAAGCAAGGAAAATTAAACAAATAATTAACTAAAGAGCGAAGCATGATTGAAAAAGTGATTTTGATACGATTTTAATCGTCATCAGGGAGAAGCATTCAAAGCAACCGTGTTTCTGATTCTAGTTTCGAGTGAATTTTCTTCAAAAACTAAATGGTGCGAGAGAGAACCAATTACGTCGCAGTCGTGATGAGGACGGTGACAGCAAATAGCTTAAAACTACCGCGTAGATCACTGGCTGGAATTTTTAGAAAAACCGCAAACACTTGGAGTAATTCCTATTTTAATTTCTAGTATATTTTGCATTTCTACAATTTAATTAACTTTTTTAATTGCAATTTTAATTTTAATCTTACATTCTGTGGGAAAAGAATTATTTAGTTTATTAAACAATGGGATTTTTCTATTAGTATATTTCTCTAACAGACTGCCTCTTCGTCCACTGAGTAAGTTTTAAGTTCATGTTCTCAGTTATTTTATTGGTATATTTTGTATTACTACATTTAATTTCAAATTCAGTATAAAGTGTCTAAATAATTTCTTTTGCTTATTTGACATTAGAATTTTTACCAGTTGATGTGTCTTTGTATGTTTCTTTAAAGAACTGACACTGCCTCGGGGAAGAATTGAAACTTTTTTTTTCAGGTCAACTGCTATAATTAATTTAGAATGGCTAAGTTTTAATAACAGAAACGCAGTGATTTTCAAAGGGAAGGGGATTTAAATAAGTCTGATGTGCCTCCTCTTGATAACGTTACATCAGATTTGATTGCATTTCCTATGTCTATTTTTTGTGGTTTCAGTATTTAATATTTCTTTAATTACTCTCGCTTTTGGTTAATTTTACATATTTATAAGGAATTTTGAAATTTAACAGTAGTAAATTTCACTTATTTTGGGTCTTTGCAGAATTGGTTCTAAGTTTCTTACTTATAGTCTCTCTCTATATATATACATATAGTATAAAATAGAATTATTAAACTTAAGTGCAATCAACTGGCAATACATCTTCATATTCATAAATTTTAATTAAACGCATCCTTGCTACAAAGGATATGCTTTTCTGCATCATTCTGTCGCATGTTACGTCACTCTTTCCCTGCAATTTCTCTGTACTGCTACATCTTTAGCCCAGTCGCTGCTCAGGATTAACATAACGACTTTTGATTACAAATAGGACCGAATTGAGTACGCATTGCTTTTTCTCGCTTGCTATTGCCTGAATAAACCACGTATCTCGCTTCGCTTTTTTCTTCATTGTCTAAAACGTTAAATTCATAAACGTTAAAACACACCCCAAACGTTGTGTCAGTTTTAACCAGAAGTATGTTTCTGAGTAATTGTTCCTGTAAAAAAATGACGCTGAATCATCGGCCGGGAAAGCTGGGGCCTTTGCCCTTGTAATAACGTATATATACATGTGAACATTCGAAATGGAATGTTAGTAGTATAAGTGCCCCTTAAATACAAATGGAAGCCAGATCCTCAATGGTGTATTGCCAACAATTTTGACCGGTCTAGTAAAAATATCAAGAAGGAGTGCATCATCTTAAAAGCATTCAAGAATGAGCTTTTACAAGAAGATTTAGTTAAGGGATTGTTAATTTTGAATAAAGATATTTGCTGGCGAGGCCAGTGAATCTTCTACTCAGGGACGAATACGGTATGATGGTTTTATAATAATATTAATGGTTCTAATAATCCCAGCATTTGCCGTAAGGTTGCAGATTAAAAGACTTAGTTAAGGGATAAATGACATTGTTATGGTGATCCTTTACGCTGCTTTATATCGAACAATTTATATTTCACTGACTAAGCCGAAATTACTTAAAGACGAGCCACAGGAAAGCCTCTTTTCAGGGAACAGTTACATCCACCAGTTACATCCATCCTATACATATAAGAATTTCTTGTTCAGTTTGAATCATTCAATGCACGCGCTCACAGCTACCATTGCCGAAGATATACTAATTATTCTTTACCTCCTATAATCCAAAGAGTAACACCCATGTTGTTAAAATGTAGTATGCACAAATGATTGGTTTGTTTGCTGATCTTTGTTTTTGTTTATGCAAAATTACTGTGCGCATAATTATAAATATTGCTTTATTATGCATAGCAGTTACCAAGTTAGATGTTTTAAAATTCATTTATGATTCTACGTTGAAAGATTTACCGCATTAAATATTATCACCTAAATAAAATTAAAACAAAATAGGAATAATACTTACATTACTAATTACGGCAAACACAGATAATCCTTTGAGAATTGTCTGCCAGGCACCTGTAAATAGGTAATTACTTTACAGAATAATACAATTTAATTTATATTTGACTAATCTTAAAACATACCATGTAAGGAATTTATTCAAAAGAATATTCTTTATTGCACATGATAGACTGATCCCAAATATATCAGTTATTTTTCATATTTATGAATAAATAGTAAATAATAATTATTATTATTATTGAGAGAAATTGACACTGAGTTGCGACTTCCTAGTATTTGTATATGCAATGCATTAAACGACATAGCGTAATACTTAATAAAAACTTTTATTTTAATGTTATAACTTTATTCTATTCATAAAGAAAAAATAGTTCAGTTATATTCATTTTTATGGTACAGGATTTAATAGTTATAATTCTAAAATAAAGAGATTGTCCATATGTGTACATAAATGCATCTGGGTATATATATATGCATTATGAAAAAAAGAGTTTGTCCTTATGCCTTAATCAATTAGATCAATTACATTAATTGATTAAGGCAAAGCAGCACGAAGACTATCTGCCTATGGGAAGAAATGGCTTCGTGGAAGACTTTTGAAAGAAAACTGGCTGGTATCCGCGTTACGCATGAGAAAAAACACAATCTTCATACATCCAGCCCGTTCTCCGGGGTTAAAACCCGGGTCAAAGTACCAGTGTTCAGTGATTTTACCGCTCGGCCACTGGTGGGCCCATGCATGTACACTTTTTGCATAAAGTTTTTGCATAGAGAAGTTCAAAACTGTGAAATTTATTACATAAAGTCTTCAAGGAGCTATATGGATACCTCAAAGCTAATTAAATTTAATGCTGATTCAAATTTTAGATTTTTCTCAAGTATCATTTTTCAATAATTAAATTAATAATCGAAGAATTTTAGTCTCTATAGTATTATGTAACTAATAATCTTATAAATAAAGTTTATTCTGAGTTTCTCTCATTAATTATTGATTTTTGGGAATGGTTTCAAAAATATTTCCGACTTCAATCAGTATATTTCCAATGTTTTTAAATGCAACATGGAATTTTCAAGATTTTTAACTCGTATAAAAGAACCATATTTAAATAATCTAATTATATTAGTAAGAAGAAGCTCAGTAAAAGGATGTTGCATCAAATGCAATCGCCATGCGTTATTTTTTACAGAAATAATGTAGCAAATATATATTAAAAATGCTCGACAACACTTAACACTCTATTTAGAATTCTAAACGTACGTTATTCTCAAATATTTTGTTGGTTTGCTGTTGAGTTTTATGTGGCATAATTGCAAAGAAAGTGATGTTTCTTAAATCTTACTTGAGAATCTTTCTTATCTTTCTTAAGAAGAACATACAAAACATTTTAAATAAAGAGACGAAAAAGTTCTGTAAATAATCTTATTAAAAAATCTGAATATTGACATGATGAACTGAGAAAAGATTGAAAACATTAATGGTTTTATTTTAACATTGTATTGGGAATTCTAAACATATGCTGCTTTGAAAAATGTGATTTTGCTGCCGAATTTTATGTGGTGCAAGTGCAAAGAAAGTTATATTTAATATATAAGGTAAAAAGACAAAAAATACATCTGGGTTATCTTGCTGAGAGACTGAATATTGACATGATGAATTGAGATAAGAACGAAAAAAAAAAATAGAAAAGCGTATGGCGATACTTAATACTCTATCGGGAATCTAAAAGTGCTTTTAAAATTTTTGTGATTTTACTATGGAACTTTATATAGATTAAGTGCGAAGAAAGCGTTTAATAATAAAAAAGACTAAAAAAGATGTGTTAGAAAAGTGAGTCTGGGAGATTATAGACTGGTAAACTGCTAGGTCCGCAAGGAATCTTTCAGACTTTGTTATGTTTTCCTTTTTTTAATTCTTTCTTTTTTCCCACATAGTATCTTACGTTTTTAGTTACAAAGTAAATTCTACGAGAGGTTCTTTCTTTCACTGATCATAAAACTTTGCTTATAAAGAGCATGACGTCATCCATTGCTTTAATAATATACTGATTAGTTTCCTCCTTTTGGTTTTCATTTATTGATTATCTTCTTACTTCTGTGAGTGTTTTATAAATACCTTAACCATGCTTTTTGAAAATAAACTATATAAAAATATATACTTTTTTCTCCATGAGGAGATCGGGCATATCGCTAGCGATTTATAAGATTACTGCAGGTAAGCTTCTTTTTCCTGTCACAGTAGTTGTTTGAAAACATCCTAAATAAGGTTTATTTTTTAGGCTAAAACAAACAATGACACTTTTGTGGCTTTGATAAAACAACCAGCGAATAAACATTAACATATTGTATGTTGCTCTTTTCAATACTGATTTCTACAGTCTAAAAAGTATCTTAGATTTAAAAGTTTAAAAAATATGACAGTCTTTAAAATAGACATGAAATACCAGAAATACTTTAAAAAATCGTGGGAAGAATTCGGAACAGGAAGACAAGAAATAAATGCGAAGAATTTATCCCATAATTATGTTTTGCTTCCGAAAGCAATTGACTCTCATTTATCTTCAAACAAAAGATAAACAACCTACACTATATTTTCCTAATTAAACCAGAATGAGTTTCGATTTTTGTTGTTCGAACATTTGTTACGTATGCTTAATTATCTATAATCACCAGGAACGAACATTTTATGATAGTACCTCATTATTCATATAATTACGAAAATAAAAGAATAATTACCACAGAGGTGGTAGTGAGTTTTCCTAGAATGCATCATGAAAACAAATTACGAACTTTTACAGAGAACTATTCAAAGTCGGTGCTATAACACCATGCAAATGATTATAATTGCCTGCGTATTTAGGTAAAGAAATATTTCGATTTTTTTCGACTAAAGTGGTGTTTTGCAAATTTTACCCATTAAACAAAATTCACGGGAATAATAGTTATGGGTGGACTTTAAGTCACATTATTTTATGGCTCGAAGTAAGAAATTTTTGAAATAAGCACATTAGAAATATTTGACACGAGTGTTTCACAATATTGTTTTAAGCATGGTTTTTAAATAGCAGTCACACAAAAACTTCTTGCATTTGACATAATTAGACGAGCTGAATTTTTGTGTGTTGAATATTATTTTGATAAATTTTTATATCTACTTAACTCTTCATAGATAACTATCATATATGCGCATTAAATGGGAATTGGCTTTTAAAAGACGGCCGACACGCAGACGCTTGTAAGGAAGCTTTCACCTAATGGATAACGCACATTCGCGTTTTCTGGTAGAACAATATGATCATTAATCGAATGACAGATGGTATTCTTTGTCCAACTGCGACAGAAATGAGTTTTTACATATGTTGACTGTTAGAAATGTGCTTTCGTTTTCTTTTACTTTTTTTTTGAGAATTATGAACACCAGTTTCTTAAATGTAAACAATACTTGCCTTCGAAGGCCTCTGATAAATCTCTCGTATGATTTGTTCCCTCCCCATTAAATAAAGGTTCCTTTTCCTCTGTAACGAAGAATATTACTATTATAAATAAAAACGTAAGTAAACGAAATGTTAGATAAGGATAGGATTTCACTCTTTCTCTCTGACAAACTGGGCATATGTCTTAAATGATTGAAAAACCAGAACACTTGTTTTATTATTTCCAGCAAATGTATTAATGTGAAAATAAACAACGCTTTACCCCAAGAATATTTTTAATAAAAAATTAAGAGAATTAGTGATATAATAATATTTCATAATATTAATAAACTCAATAACTTAATTCAATTATTTGCAATTTTTATATTTTTTTCTCATACATCCCGGGACAGCCCAGGGATATTCAGTTTTCATTCTTGGTCATTCCGCAACATTTCCGAAACATTTGCAACATTCCAGGCAAATTTACGGGAAATATTTTATGATTTTTTAAAGAATATTCCTAGAATGCTCCAAGCATATTCCAGTTTGAAATGCACTTCGGATCTGCTGCGAGATATTTGCCTGAAACATTCTATGCATATTTCATATATTATGCGTCTGTAATTTCATATATTCTCAAAACGTATATCAACGCTTGAAAAAGAGTGGCTTCCTGTGTACAACGCAAAGAAAAGTTTTATATATTGAGCAGGTAACAAATTTTCTTTCTGTTTGTACCCCGAATTTCTGGAACATTCTTAGAATATGTAAAGAATGTTCCTTGGATATTTCTGGGCATATTCCTAGCACATGAAAATAGGCATACCGTTGGCTATTGCATGAATATTCTAATATATGATTATAAGATTATGGAATTTTACTAGAATATTCTTGTGTCGTATGGGACATTATCACATCTAAACCTCAAGGGGTCTGTCTGATATCAATGCTCGCAAAACCTTCCACTAAAACATACTAAAGAAAACATCATATATGCATCCACCATGATATTCGATTCACAACCACACTTTAGCAAGAAAGTCCTTCCAAATTCCTGCCTAGGAGGAATCATCGGACAGAGGCCAATAAAACGGTTGTAAAATCGTCACCAGGTGTGGTGGTGTATTTAATTATGGCAAAGCACACTAGGGCTATCTGCCTAACAGGAGGGATGCCTTCGTGGAGGACTTTCTAAGGGAAACTGGCTCGTATACACGTTACACATGGGGAAAACCACGAAAAGACCCATGCAGCCAGCCCGTTCGCGGGATTCGAACCTCGGACCGAACTACCAGTGTTCAGCGACTCTACCGCTCGGCCGCTGGTGGGCCGAAAAATAGTCACCAGACGAATGTCTTAGGAAATACCACACGTAGCTAGACTATCAGCTGAGCACAAGAAAACGATTATTCTTGCAAAAGAAGGACAGAAGGTTACACGAATAAAGCAGTTTCCAACAGCAGGATAAAGAAGCGGAAAGTTACACAGATAAAGTCACACGGATAAAGCAGTTTGGGGAAAAACAGTTTTTCCAACTAAAAAAAAAAAAATCTGTCTAAATTTCCTATCCCATCTCCCAAAGTTTATTTTGTAAAAACGAAGCCAGGCTGTACAATGACTACATTCATCAAAAACCGGGACTTCTGAAAAGCCGGGACGTACAGCAAGCCTAGGTAAGGGAGAACGGACGGCTTTTGAAAGAAAGAGATTTGTACCATATAAATATGAAAGTATAATGTTGACATTGAAGTAACAACAAGAAGATGTGGCTCGAAAATTATTCAAATTTCAGAGTAGATGCTTCGAAGTACAACTTCAGAGTACAACTTCGAAGGGTGCCGGTGCAGCCAGAATGACATCAGCATGCGTAGATCAACGTATCATCCGACAAGAGGTGGCGCACCCACAAGCCACTTCTCTATCCTGCAGCATATTCAAGACACCCTGGATGTTTCCATATCGACCAGAACCATTGGTGGCTAGTAGCTTGCACTCGTGGCGGCCGTTAAGAAGACTGCCATTGACCCCACATCATAGACGCAAACGTCTGCAATGGTGCTGGGCTCGAGCAATGTAGACGATGAAATTCCACATGGTCGTGTTTTCAGATGATTCACGCTTCTTTTTCTCCAATGAAAGTCGGCGCATACGAGTGTGGCGTCCATGTGCAGACAGGTCTAATCCGGCAGCAATTGTGGAACGTTCCACCGAGCGACAACGCGGCATCATTGTTTGGGGCGCTATTGCGTACGATTCCAGCTCATTTCTAGTTCATATTCGGCGCACAATGACGGCCCAAAGATACACGGATGATAACCTGTGGTCGGTGACACTCTCTTACCTTCAGGAATTGCCCAATGCTCTTTATCAGCAGGATAGCGCTCGATCACACACTTTTCGCATCAGCCAATGTGCTCTGTAAGGTGTACAGATGCTTCTCTGGTTACCGTTCTCTCATGATCTCTCACCAATCGAATACATTTGGGATGTGATTGGGCGCCATTTGCAAACTCTGCCATTGTTGAGTTCAGAAGACAAAATGTGGCAAATGGTTGACAGGGAACGGACAGCCATTCCTCAGAGCACCATCCGCAGTCTCACTGAGTCTATACTTAGACGTCTTGCTTCGTCTATCGCTGTCTAAGGTGGTCCAACAATCTAGTGAGCCAACGCTCTTCTCTCTCTGTATTATGCATATCATTTCGAAATAAAGATCACTTATTGTTCGTTGCAGTCTCTCTCAGTTTGTCGAATTCTATCACTTCTAGTCATCCCTTCTTGGTGTTGCATTTTCAATGTCAGGTAGTGTATAATTATAAAATATAGGTGAAATGGAACGTCGTCTAACAGAGAGGAGATGTGGATCTTTTATCACCATATTAGTCTTTGCGGGGGGGGGCGGAGCACGAGAAAATGCATAAACAACTATTTTGAATACGAGAGTAATGTGACCCGTCTTTGCCTTGCGATGTATCAGAGGAAAAAACCGTGTAGTAAAAATAGCAGAAGATTTGATCAAGTCCAAAAACGAAAACTCTTTGATGGAATTCATAATTTAATTTACCGGTTGGAGGATTGATTCAAAAGGCATAAATATTTTTAAATTCTTTAAATTACCAGTGGTTATTAAAGTAAAATTTACGCTTCTTTTAATAATTAAATCTCTATTCATTCAAAAAGACCGATTTGACATTTAAAAAATCTTACATTTGGGGTTTTTTGTGTATTAGGCTTAGCGTGAAAATTTGCGATCATTTATGATAAATTATATTTTTTGCAACAATTTCTAGCTACAATGCCGTATCACCAAAACTCCAATGGATATGCAAAGGGCTGATTTTGAAATAAAAGTTTCAGATTTACGCCTGGTAAATGGATATGAGAGTAAGGTTTAGTTTAAAGGTTGTTCCATATTTATGATTTATTGTCAAGCTTTACACTCTACTCTTGTCTTCGACTCATTCCAGAAGTATTTAAATTTTATTACGGTAAAAGAAGACGCAGCACACGTATAAATATATTAGTTAGTTGATAGCCCTGTGAAGGATATTCTAGTAGCGATACTGTGTTTAACAATTTGGGCTTTCTACCAGTAGTAACTCAATAAGCATTGTGAGAAAATAAACTTCTCAAAACAATTAGAGAATAATATGCGGATATAAACTGCGGATGAGAGCATGTTTTGGCGACTGATATATGATATATAGGTGTCGTAAGATATGAGAAAAAAAAAGCAAGGAATAATTAAATTTTATTGATGATATTTGTCAGTAAACAAAAAATGCACAATATTATATAACTAAAAAAAATGTAATTTTTCGGATACAGATGAGTTTCAATGAAGGGTATGGTGTGCCCTGACCGAAAGTTATGTCGAACACCTACTAGGCATGGAATCAATGAGATGATCAATGAGGGGACTGGAGGTATCCCTCCTAATCCCGTAGAAGACAGTTTTCAAACTGCTGAATTGTTTCTAGAGGTGATAAGCGACCAGCAATACTTCTTTCTAAAAGATCCCAAACATGTTCTACTGGTTTCATATCTGGGAGACTTACAGGCCAATCCATTCGAACGATTCCTCTATTGAAAAGAAATTGTCTGCTAGCTGAGCACGGTGTAGCCTGGCGTTATCATTCATCCCCGATTGCCGCAGCGTAAAGAAACATCATAGGTTGAGATGTTATCTCTATATCGCTGAGCCGTTATTGCTCCATTTCTGATAATGTGCAGGTCGGTGCGGCCAATGATAGAAATACCGACCCAGATCAACACCGCCTCAGCCAAATCCAACCCTTTCATACGCAAATGAGTAGTCTTCTATGTACCAGGTTCTCTCCAGGTGAGAATCCTATACACTAAAGCGTGACTCGTCCGTGAAGAGCACGTTGGTTCACTCACCACGGTGGTTCTATGTCAAAGAAACACAAATCATAGGTCTGAGAGCATATAATCGCACACGTTAGAGTCGATTTTGAACAGTTTGAATCGGAACTCTGATACCAGCAGCCCTCTGAAGGTGCTGTTGAAAGAAAGTGGCGTAAATAGTAAGGTTTCTTCTTGCTCTTAGTGTTAAATACCGATCCTCATTTTGTGTCGTTGCAGAGAACGACTTTGTCCACATCTCCGGCCAAAATTTCCAGTTTCCAAAAACTGATTCCTTAGTCTGCAAAGAACACTTTAAGAAATTCCTAACGCTTCCACTGCAACAGATTGCGTTTGTCCGGTCTCTAAATGACAGATGGCCCTTCATGCTACTGATTAAGTCATTTTCCTAAAACATCGTACTCACTATTCTGAAACATTCAAGGCATGTCAGTTTTTTTCTAATTGACTTTTACAGAATGAATGTTGCAGGTCCCGTTTCACTCTTTATCTAAAACACATAGTTTGATGTCGCAGACAAAATTTGCATATTCCCAATGTTGTAAACGTTACAATATTTCTTTTTAAAATCTTCTTTTCCATTTTTGTTAAAAAAGTTGTCGATTATATGGTTATTTCATACCGAACTCTCAGTATTCCCTAACTGTTTTGAGCAGTGTATAAGGAATCACCAAATTTTTACATCAATAGTATTCTCTAAACAATTTACTAATAAGACAGTTAACCCAGACTTCTAAGCTTTGCTTTATTTTGCTTTTATGCGAACTTTTTATATTGACACGGCACGATTTGCACTTATAGAAACCAACAAACACCTTGTACACTCTAGTAACTGCCGTTTCTATGGTCACGAGAGAACGGCGAAAAATGATCCTAATGTTTCTATTTACAATATGCCAAAAGTTTCAATTGCAGAAAAAAAACTGTTCACACATAAGTATATTCCCAAACAAAGCGATTATTTTTATTGCAAAAAGTATTTAACTAATGGTATTTATCTTTTGACAAGTACGAAAAATATTAATCATATCTGTATCATAAAATTTTTGAAGAAGAATTACATAATAGAATAAATTAATTAACCCCATCTGCATATTTTCTAAGGCGTTATTCATGTTCGGTTTTAGTGGTAATGAAAATAATGTAAAATTGGTCTCAAAATAATTAAAATTTTAAACCTTTCTTCGAGTTCTTGCCATAATAGGGCTAATTAATTTCTGGGAAATGAATTCTACGTCCACTTAAAATTGCATCGGGGGTTGCATGCTGCTCGCAGACCACCATTCTGACACCACTGTCCTACGCAATCCTAAAATATTACAGGATGAGTAACGGAATGAATATTAATTCAAGTAAAGTTGTATACTCTGAAACATTTTACCATTAAGTAACCAAAGATTAAATCTCTCCAGTAATACACGGCTGGATATTTCAATACAGAATAAAATAATTAAACTCTAGCATTTATTATGCTTCAGATATCTTGAGCAGGCCAACACTTTTATTAGATTTCAAAGCTTGTAAAACTGCAGTTCCTGATGTAAATATAACTTCTGATAACAGTAGTCCTACCATATACGGATTTGTAAATACGAAAGTGTCATTAATCTACCACAATTGTGAACTTACTAAGATAAAAATTTACTAAATATATACTTACCAATGTTCGGCACTCGTGCTGACAGAGGCCTTCTCAACTGTGTGACGTACTTGTAAGCGTCCAAGCGAATCTCGACGATGTTATTCAGTAAAGCGAACAAAGGAGCCAAAGGAAAAGCCGCGACGAAAAGTGTCACAAAGCCAAACTGTATAACTGTACAAAGAAATTTGAAAAGTATTTCCCATTAATAAAAATTTAAAAAAAATTCTGGAACTGAAGTTAACTATAATCAGATATTAGAATATTTGAAACTGATGTTAACTATAATCAGATAATAACTATTAGAATATTAGAATCCAAAAGCAGCTTCCTCCCTTATATAGCAAGAACACAAGCCTGTTCGGTTAGAAAACTGCTTACAGAATGTCATATTTTTCATGAAATAATTATCTTCACAAATATATTGTATTGCAGGAATTATTCAGAATACGGAGAAGTATGATTCAAAGAGGAAGTGGACGAATAGGAAATGTTCTAGGATAGATTACTGCAGCAAAAATAAGACTGATCTCAGAATGTTGTGCATTTTTTAGCTGGGATTTTCAATGGTTGAGAAATCTTTCAATCTGTCATTTTCAGTTGTTTCCTGACAGTTTTCATGGTCCTTGCTATTTTATCTTTTATCTTTTAGGGAAAAGCTTAATTTATTTTTTCTCCTATTCCAGCAAAATAAAATAAGAAAGATCATTAGCTTCCGATGAAATAAGATCCCTAGGATTTTACTTGGTGTCCACCGAAAACATCGAGGACGAAAACGTCGTAGAGAAAACAATACTAGGCGAAAACGCTGTAGTAAAAAACATCGTGGGAGAAAAAGTAAATAGAAAACATCGCAGTTCTAAAACATCGTGGTTGAAAATAAAGCGATTCAAAAACTTCGCAGTTTAAAAACACCGTCGTCGAAAATATAGTGGTAAAAAATAAAGTACCTACTATAAAGCATTTCTACCACTTTCCAAGCGTCCTTCATGGTGTAGCGGTTCTGCACACTGAGCCGATATTCCAGAGGTCCGTGGTTCGATTCCCGGTGAAAGCGGTTGCTAATTTTTCATCTCTCTGGCTTCCAAAAAATCCTAATGTCTCTACACTACAAATCATCGCATGATGATAACATCGCACATACGCGTTTTTCAGGTTTTAAAAGTCGTATGTACATTTTCGTATAATGACCTAGGAACGCAAGAAGGAAAGAGGGATATTTTTACTTCTATATTTCATACCTCTGAATGAACTAATAAATTTTTGCTGAAAAAGTAAGAAGAAAACTTCAGCATTTATTAATTTAGTTTGTATAATTACTTATTTTAGTCCGTATTTTCATAAACTTACATTCATTAAGATGACATTTATATTATTAAAGAAAGTAAGAAAGCAAAATATCTTAAATCATAAGCTATTAAACGTTACCCGTTGTAGTAAAAGAATGATTCCGTACCCATTTCGAGGTATTCATCGAACAACGCCATCCTGTCACATTCCAATAAATTATAGTCAATCTCCCAACGAGTTGTAGCTTTGCGATCTTTAGGACCGTCTCGCGTCCGCCACCACCGTTTCCACCAATTCATCATCTCTCTGATAAATAAATAATGCAAAAAATCGCAGCATTAGATACAACATTTTTATACATACAGGACTTCATTCTATACTAATTACAGATTGTTCCCTGAAATACTAGTTTAAATTATTGAACAAGTTACTGATAATCTGATTTTTACCAGATTACGGGTAAAAATCTGATACTCTACATTAGCAGTTTTAACAATCAGTAGAATTACGTTTTGGGGCATATATTCGAGTATGCACGTAATAATAGCCCATATACGCATTTGAACAGAAAACATTTGATCAAAGATTTTTAAATAATTTATTTTATATATGCTATTATTCATTTGTAAGTAAAACTTTTAAAAAGTGGGACTAAATAATAAAGTAATTTCTAACTGCAACTGTATTAAAAGGTACAGACTTTATTTAGAAAGAAATTTAAGGGGATATACTTACGCCCAAGAAAGCTCGGATATATTATTCAAAATCTGTTTCCCCACCATTATAATGGCCAACTGCACGCATACTTCAAACAAGCAACCTCCAAGTTCGCACTGCAATAGAAAAAAAAAGGAAGAAGCAGCCGTATTAGTAAAATCTGTCACATAAAGTCATTTAATTTGTAGTCTAAGAAAAATATTTAAGGCTAGAATACCTGGTCTTGTCTAAATCCAAATAATGTAAAAGTGTGCCCTGGATGACCAAAAAACCTGTTAAAGAAATTTTGAGGGTTTTTAACTGTTCAAAAAAGTTAACTTGTAACATCAGCAATTCCAATAATGACTGGAAACCTGCTTTAGTGTTAAATGGAAAAAGCTATGAAGATAAAGGAAACAATAATGTTTTCGTATTAATTACCAACTGTAGTTTTGCATGAAGATACTAATTAACCTAATGCATTTCCAAGAAATAAAAATAAATAATTTAAGAGAACCGCTTTCCTTAGACAGATGAAGAAAGAATTTATTTTAAGCTCTCTTCTTGAATTATCTACATGCTGAGCTTCACTATATCAGCTTCTTGCCTCACAGTACTAACTACATAAACTACAACAGAAAACGATATTCATACATCAGCTATTTATGAGTATTCATAATAAGTATTCATAACACGCAAACTATATTTCGGAGACTGAAATGAATTTTTCCTTTAAAAAAACTAGTTTTTCAAAAACTGATTATTTAATTAACGCATTTACATAATGTATAGGATTATGAAACAAATGCAAACTGAAAGGGAATGCACATGCCACAAAAAATATATTATGCAATACATAAAAATTAAAGTTATAGTAATAATGTCATTTTAGGGGAAATTTTAATATCTTGGAAACCGATATAATTCTATCATCAGTAAAGAGATCTTCTCTACATGTGTATCAAAATGCAACTTCATGTTCTCAAAGCAATAACAGACAACTTTGCTTTCTGTCACAGTAGCAGATATTTCTGAGCACAATCTCAATATTTTTCTACTGTTAGAATTCTCATCTTCGAATTTCGCTTAAGCAGCTTGTTACTCTATAATTTAGTAAGATTATTTTGAAAATCAATGCTCATATCAGTAATAATGGTAAAAGAAACTATCATCATACTGGTATATTCATCGTTAGCAGATCACTGATCCGTGTGCGCATATCTCCGAACAAATGTTCTGAATCCTTAACGAATACAGTAAGATCTGTGAATTTTGTTGTTACAAGGATTTACTTGAAAACTTATGATATTTCATATATTAATCTTAGAAAGTCATCTATGCAAACATCTCGTCTTTTAGGCGGATAGTCATAAAGAGTTTTACTAAATAAATCAGCAATTCTATATTAATCCTGAAAACCTCGAGTTTTCAAGAGAACGAAATAACAGCGCTTTAGCAATCCTTGTTTTCAAAGAGTTTTTCTTTTAACTAGATGTTAAGAAATTCAGTTTTCCAAATGCAGCTGTTAATGGAATGTATCATGTGTTACAGCATGCAACCAGTCTTAGAATTCTTTTCTAGATAAACGAAGCTTTGAGTTCTTTGCTTGAGATTCCCAAAGAATAATTAAGCGAAGCTACATAGTTTCTGTCGGATTGTCATTATACATTTGCATACAGTACAAGAAATTCAAACTTTTTTTCATTTTCACTGCATTTTCGTGAACACGGTCTTAAATATCGTTTAATATCATGAAAAGTGCAATTTTCCTTTCAATGTTAAATTAGTTAATGCAGAGGTCTACTCTTTGGAGGTTTGCTACTAAATGTTGCCGATGAATCAGACAAAGTATATCACAAAAACGTGCAATGAAACCTCTGTATCTGCCTCTATGGATTCAGAGCCAATAGTAGCACAAAATCATTCCATTTTCTGAGATGAATACTGTTTTCTTTGAAATAAATGGCAACTTTTCAAAAATGTTTCATATTTAGTGCGTCTGTTTTGAGGATTTTATAAAATTAATTCTGAGTAGAAAGCATTTCCTTTCAAAGATACATTCCGAAAAATGTACATTTCAATGTGACAGTTACCGAGGAAGTAGCTCTAAAGCAGTAAATAAATTGTCAGAGATTACAAATAATAAGGTAGAGGTGAACTGGTACAAAACTAGTGTTAAGCGACTTTTATCAAATTCAGCTGTGATAACTCTTGGATGTAAACCTGTGAAAATTCTGCATGCAGGGAAAAACTAAGCAGGTATTTGTAGCAATCAATCTCAGCCATTGTCTAATTTTTCAAGACAGAGATATAGGTGCGTTGAAATAATTACACGTTACTAAACAATGTCAAAATGTTAAGTAACATCAGTTTTGAAGTTATCCCTATATGACCGGGAAGATTAAGTTGATTATGATGAAGTTTGCAGCAAAAATAATATGTTGCATTAAATAAGTCTGTGATTACCGGACATGCTCTTTCGTTTATATCAGGGGTTTTCAACCGGTGGGTACGCAATAGAAAAATAGGATGTACGCAGAGAAGCAAAGTATTTTTAACTATTAAATTCAAAAATTAGAACCCCAGCATCCTGATTGAACTTCTTCTCTGACACTCGTAAATTTATGCGATCTGAGCTTTGTTCAAGAGTGGTGGTGGTAGTAGTACTTTGTAGTGGTGGTACTAAAAGTTTTCAATATTTGTTTAGATGGTACGCGTTAGTCAAAAGGTTGAAAACCGCTGGTTTATATGATTCCTAGGGTTTCACATGACTACCGGTTGAAAACGCTGCACTGTTGTCTGTAAGTGTGTATATATCTCTGATATTTCTAAAAAGAGAAAAGAAAAAAGCTGGAAACTTACCTGCCTTTAAAAAATGCAATGTATATAAGAGATGAATACATGTTGATGAATTCGAATAAAAACATTTTGAAAGTGAAGCTATCTTCATATTCTCTTTGGGTCCGTGGTTGCTCTGAAATTCATTTAAATTGCACAAAAACTCAGTGAGCGAAAATCTAAAAATTTTGAGATGAATGCAAATTTTATTTAAAATAAAAAGTTTATAACCGCTCTACGTGAAATACTTACCAAGATCCGTCAGTTTGGCAGTAAGTTCTCGATAAACCTGAAATAAAATCTTATTAATACTGTTGTAAAGCAATACTTTGCAACTGATAAATACAATACAGGAAAAAGACGTATATTGAGGAGATGTTTTTTTACGGAAAAGTACGGAACATTCATCAAATATTCCAATAAAAGAAATAAAAGAATGATGATGGTTAAAAAAATATATATAAAGTTTATTCCTCCCTACAGAATTTTAAATTACTGATATTATACGTAAAATTAATAAGTAAAGAATGACAATAAACTTCGTATAATACTGTCTAAGAAAGGAAATGCTACACCATCAAAGAATGATTGAAAACAGACTAAACTTTATAAACAGATCGATAATAAAATTTTCAGCATATGATTTAATTTTAAAAGTTAGATATACAGGGTATCAATAAAATGTTGTGGCCTCATTTCGAATAATTAAACTTAAATTTTTGAGAAATGGAGGTATTCAACTGATGCCCAATCATGTTCTAACAGTGCTCGATTGGCGAGAGCTTCTGGGATCTTCTGAGTGGCCAAAGAAGCACTTGTACACTTCAGAGTATATTCCTAGTAAGCCGAGCAGTGTGAGCCCAACTTTATCAACTTGATCAATGACATTTGGAATGCCTTGAAAGATACGGAAGAAGAGAGAGTTGCATTACGTTCTCAACTTAGCCGTGCCTAATGTGCGTTAAAGACAAATGGCTGTTAGTATTGATGAAACCCGAAAACATTATTCATTATATCACGTTGACCGGATGTATGTCGCTCAAAAATGGTAGATGTTCAGCCCGGTGTATGCCTTACTAACACAATCTCATATACTGAACATAAGTTTTTGAAATAGAAACGAGATTCATCGCTGAAGTTTAAACTTTTCCATACAGCAAATACAGTTTAACCTATTCCATGCATGAGATGCCACTGCAGACGTACACGGTGATGACGCGATTCTAATCGCAGCCTTTGTGAATGAGACTGGATTTGAAACTTTCATTAGGCACTCGAGGCTAAAGTGACTATTAAGATATTGAGTAACGAAAGCATTCTGTGCACTTAGAAAAATGTATCTAACTGTGGACCGTGGGTCAGATACGGCGGGACTTTCACGTCTGTCTCTATCATGCATAACCCTTAACTATCTTCCCGGCTCTACTGTCGCCAATTCAGATAAGCTGTTGTGGAATCAACCAACGTTTCCTCTGCGATTCAGCAATGTGCATGGCAGTACGTTTGTTTCAGAATAGCATGGCATTTTCTCTGTAGGGGCAAGGTATATACTAAAGAGATTATAATGCTATGACTAATTAATAAAAATGTTTAGATATTCATCAAGGATTCAAAATTATGGTTTAAAATTTAAATTCGTTTTTATTATTTCATGTAACATTTGATTGCATTTTAAGAAAAATTTCCCATTCTTCACGATCTTGAATGAATAATGCTCATAACTAATGTTGTTTATTTTATTTTTTTTCGTGTGTGAAGGTTTTCGCACAGTGTTGCTAAATTTAATATAATTTCTGGCTTCCAGATGCAGCAATAAAAATTTTCTGGCTCTTATTACATTTCAGTATTATTACTTTTCATATAGGGACTATTGTGGTATTTTAATCCCTACCCCCCAAAAAATGGATGGAGACTTGCTAGTTTTAAGGATAAATCAGTTATGGTTAAACCCATTGGCCATTTCATCTGCGAATGGTCTTCAGAGTGTGTCACGGAAGGGGATCGATATTATACTTGATAGAAGGGAGAAACAGACAGCTGCAAATATCCCTGTCTTCTCCGAGATTCAAAACCGGTTCTAACTAGGCAGCAGGATCCTCAATCACCATACCGATCAAAGCGGACATTTGAACAGGTTTAAATTTCGAAATTTTAAAACATGAAAATTTCTTGTTATCAATGCATAATATGGAATACACTTTTTAATACACTTAAAATATTTCTACACATGCTTAAATGCATTATTTTTTCATTGAAAAATCTCAGCATGCACAAAACAAGATGAAGTTTATTATAAATGGATGTTATTTGTATTAAAATTTCATTAGAGTACATTAGATGCTTAAATATACTATTCAGATTAAAAGAAAACAACCTCATTTCTTTACAACGGTATTTAAAAACAAAACAGCAGATATTTATTGTTAAAAAATATTTCAAAAAATTTCTTGAGTTGCAAAAAATATGTCAAAAACTTACTAAAGCAATTATGAAAGAGTACTTATGTTCATAAGTAAGCATAACTGTTCCTCGTTCCTGGAATAGTCAAACTCTACAAAATGACCATCTGCTGTGTTCTTAATATTCTATGTTTCTAGACCTGATATTAATGATTTCTTTTGTACATTGATTAAACGTACTGTTTTCTATCAGAAGATCCTAATAATACATAACAAAAACCATCACGTGAAGCAATATTGCAACTATGTCTCATAAAGTTTGTGCAGCTAAAACGAATGTAGAACATTGTTGTGACGTACGGCAACCTATGGAAGGTGCTTGTTTAGCTGTTTGACATTTGTAAACTTCAATCGTTTCCTTGTCCAGTTACGTACGACATGTTTTTGTGTTGCTTTAAATAAAAATAATTTTAGTATATTCTCTTTCGTCTTTTTGAAAAAAAACTTTTTTCGAGTTCTAGGGACTGCCGTATTGTAATCATGTGGTGTGAAAGGATGTTATTAGCGAAACTTTACCTTGTCCATAATGACGATGACGACTAGATTCAACAAAGATGCTGTGATGGATGTGGTGATTTTGGCGTACGGTTGCCAGATTGGATGATCGCTCGCTGTAAGCACAGTCACCAGAATGATTCTATAAACAATCATTCCGAAAACAGTGCCCAGCAGGAGACTCAACTGAAAAAGAAAGAAAATATTTCATGAAATTATAGTTTCGGTACTTTTTTTTGCTATGAAAAAAATCTGCGTCTCTCATAAAACAGACCTTTCAATAGAAAGAGAAGAGGAACTGAAAATATATAAATTCAACAAAGCTTCAGAGTTCTTTATGAGTGCTGTTAAAACGGAAATATGAAATCACTGTTCTTAACAACCATTTTCTTAATTTTTATTCTTAAGACTTTTGTTTATCCACTATACAAAATTTACATTAAGAGATATTTTTTGGAGTGAATGCTTGAATTAATAAGATGAATATAAAAGAGCTTTAAGGGAAAATTAGTTCCACAGCTCATTTATTTGTTGCAATTTAATCAAATTTTACAAATGTTTTAAATTAAAAATGTTTTACAAATGTTCATAATGAAGTATTCACAGAAACTCGCTTTGTTCATTTCTTCCATGATATATTGATGACATTAAAATAAGACAGATAAAAGTTTTTAGATACGAAGGCTAAAAGACTGAAGACTACATAGTACTAGAATATTGACCTGGTCGTGCGCTGCGTTCAGGATGAGTACGCTATCAGGAAATGCAATTAAAAACTCTTTTCAAAAAGAAGATATTTTGCTTCAATAAAAAGCTTTGTAATCTAAAGCAGGTGTAAGTAACATAATCTAAGTAATATTCCAGAACTTCATCCTTTAAAATTTGTAGCGATTTTAAAATTTGTTTAAATTAATATTTAATTTATCATAATTTAAAATTTGTAAAGATAAATTGAATGAATTGAAATTGAATACTTTTGTATCTATTTTACAATTCTCGGAAGTCACATTTCGTAAAAGGCATCTATGAAACAGGATTCACTTGAAAAGAAATACAGATAAGAGAAACAATAAATAAATTAATAAAAATCTTCCCTAAAAATAAAACAAATAGTATCCATATCAACTGCTAAAACATAATAAATTCGTCTAAATTACCAAATCTCAGTAAATTTAATACTGTACTTTTGTTACGAGATAGATATAGAGTCAAACAGTTAGCCCTATATTAAAAAACAAAAATTCGCAGAACTACTATTTGTTGACATTCTTTAAAGTTTAAAGAGGAAAGAAATGAATCTATGTGGCCTTTAAGAAATTATCAGTTCGATTCATTGAAAAATGTCAACGCATTGTTCGCACAGAATATTTTAAAATTAAATATTTTGAACTAATCTTAGAAAAGTTGTTAAAATAACTATTAGCAGCGGTTACAGTTTCTTTTGATTGAAATATCCTTCTTTTAACAAACAGAAATTTTAAAGGAATTCTCTGTTTGATTATATGAAACATAATCTACTGCTACGGATTCAGTAACTGACTAATGAGTAGAAAGAAAGATTTCTTTTCACACTAGAAATGTCAGCAAAATTAATAATGCAAATAACAGGTCAGGTCTTCTAATTCATTCCTTTCATTCATCACAATTGGCATCTGCGGGTTACTTTTGATTCTTTAGAATTAAATCACAACTTAAAGTGCATCATATAGAGAGCATTTAAGAGATTAGAAAACTAGTGACAACGAAATGAAAGAGTGTTTCAGGAAGTGACTTCTAGGAAGTATACAAGAAGTCCTATGATTATGCAAGAGACAAGCAGGGTACTCGTTCAAACACTTCCGGTATATATAAACTCATAGCGACTTATCTGCACAACCATTCGAAATTAAATTTCAGGTATTGTTATTTGAAAATATGTGCTTTAGAGTTCTAACGGTTACGGTTACGGAGAAAACATATCGAAAGTTTCGAATGGCCACAGCCACATTTTTCCTGCGTAAATTGAGAATAAAAAATGACGTTGAAACGATTCACGTATGACGAAAATTGCTGGGGTAAAACATTTGAAAAGAATAATATTGTAAAGAATCAATAATAACACAAGAGAATTACAAGTTTTCAATGTGTACAACTTTCTAAGATTGACTCCCATAACTTTACAGTTTCGTGCCCACCGCGATCTCTGACCTCATTACGATGAATTTCTGGTTCTGGATGGATTTCTAAGTTGTACCTATCACATCCAGGAGATTTGTCAGAACTGAAATATGCCATAAAATCTTAAGTTATACAGATTCATCCTGTTTCGTCCGTTGCGACCGATCATAACTGTTGTCAACGACCTTTCACATGCAATGTATTATGTTGTCACTGATCCTTTACAATGCTGTTTACTTGCAAATATTTTACACCGGCAGGTTTCGTCATACGTGTATCGCTCCAACGCTATTTACGAATTTTCAATGCGCTGATCAATTTGAGGTGGAAAAAGGTGCCTGTTGCCATTCGAAAATTTCGAAATGCTTTCACTGTAACCGTAATCATGAGAGCTCTAATGTTTTAAATCATCACAATTTCGAGTGCATACCTTCAAATAACAATATCTGAAATTTCATTTCGACTGGCTGTGCCGATAAGCCGCTCAGAATTCAGATTTCGGGGAAGTTTTCGAATGAACACTCTTTAATAGTTTCTTTTTTGGCATAATCCGTTGTAGAGCTTGTGCACATCTATATATTAGCTGAAACTATGTCCCTTTTATCTACTTAAACCACTAGATTCAAACCTTTTTTTACATCTTATCCTCAAGGAATTGTTTCATTAAGCTTACTAAAGAAATGATGTCATGCCAACAAGTTTAGCTGCCTCTGTAAAGTACAGTGAACCCTCCTTAAAGTGACATCTAACAGTTTCAGGCGATTTTGATTACCTGAGGAAGGTGATCGAAGGTGGTCCATCGGAAGGAAGGTTTATTAGATTAATAATATTTTTTTATTGATCGATAAAAGTAATTATTTTCCAAGACACTGAATATGCATATAGATGCGTATTACAACGCACCGTTAACGAATAAAAGTTTATAATATTAATGAGTAAGTATGAGTTAAGATTTGAGACGCAGTCACTTAGTGATAGCGACTGCGTTTAATTTCGATCACATCTGACGAAAGGTTATGACTTACCACAAAGAGGACAGCTGAATTGGCTGCTGCTATCCTATATACTTTGCTCCAAAATGGAAGAAATGGCTCTATAGCCTGAAAATAAAAAGTAAGTAGTTTATTCAGCTTATAAGAGACATTCAAAGGAATTTCAGACCTATAAATAAGCTACAGATTTAAAAAGAAATATTAAAGTCGCATCAGAATGAAATTTAAAAGCTAAGAATATTTTTTTATTTTACCTGTATTTAAACCTATATGAATAGCAAAGATAGTGAAAAAAGCGTAAGCGATTTATTTGTGCAGAGCATTGGAAAATTTATAATTTGTTTTCATTTTTCTTACCATTGTGACTGGATTAAGGCGATAATTTTTTACTGTACTTTCATATTCAGGCCTAATTTGTTCCTGAAAAATAAAAATAAAAATCTTTGTGGCACAAACAATACATAAATTACCCCAAAAGGAGGGGGCTGCGGTAAAATCGCAGATGATTTAGAATTTAATTATTGATCTGATTACAAAAATTGCGCACATTAAAAGACATTACTAGTAATTTGATGCATTTGAAAAGAAATGCAAGAAATTTGTACTAGCGACACATACTAATATACTAAGAAGGTACTAGAACTAATATACATTGGTAGCTAGGGAACTGTAAAAGACAAAATTATTGTAGTGGATTACTACAAAGGGAAAATTTGTAAACACGACAGATATTGCTATGGATGCATTAAGAGAATTTTCGATCATTCTGTACATTGTTAAAAGTAAATCGGAGTAGATTTGTTCTCAATGTCCAAGTATTTGATATTTTAGAATTAATTTGTATTAAAGATTATGTGAAGGAATAATTTCTTCTAAGTGTTGGTTTCGAAGATTCTAATTTCCATTTTCCCAGAATTCTAAGATTCCTACTCCATATTTATTATTAGGTTATCATAGGAATAGTAATTGCACTCAATGATGCAGATGTGAATGTATTTGAAAGACAAGTTTTTATGTAGTGATTTAATTCTTTGTTTGTTTATAGGATCACAATAAAAGAATGTTGGGATTTTAAAAAGACACCTCTAAACTCTTTTACATTTATAGAAAAGATTCAGTTGTTAAAATGTTGAGAAAAAAATTTTTGCTTTAATTAACTTAATACTTTTCGATATTTTGCTTCACGTCAAATCTTAAATGTATGTTCACGATCTCGGGCCAAGTTTGCTGAAGTACGGAATTATACTTGGGAATTCTATTCTTTGCTGTAACTGAATGTGATCCTGTATATGCCGCACAGTAGCATAACTGGAGCAGTCCCATCCATACCGTTCTGTTGCATGGTAGCAGGAAAGCCGACTGCCATAGCCTTGGGTCCGTTTCGAAACTGACGAAGGCACGGGTGTTTGTAGATGTAAAATGTCTTGGTGGCAACGGAACACTTTAAATATTATCGAGCTAAAAGTCCTCTCGAAAAGATTACGATTATATTTCATATTTAAATTCCAATTAAATTAATTAATTATGATTTTTTAGGAACGATGTTTTAAAACTGGAAAACAAATTAATGTAATAATTTAAACAATAATAATTTAAGCATTTATAATTTAAACTTTAATAATTTAAACATTTGTGGGATTGAAATGAAGGATGATAAAATATTTTTACTTCTATAAAAATTTTCGTTACTGGAAGATTTACATAATTATATATTTTTTTTCTTTCCAATTTTTCATACGGATGACATGCAATATGTACTTAGCAAACATTACTTAAAACAACGAGTTGGGTTTTGCTCCCTGTCCGCTTTTGATTTAAAAACTCTCCCAGTTAAATGTTTTCCAAAGATTCCCATCACCCAGTGATGACTGCTAAATTGTTTCCTCATTTTGATTTTTCTTAAAGATTATTTAATATATCTCCTCAAAGAACGAACGAAAGAATTTCAAGAAATTTCTGCCATTGATGACTAGAGTTAAATCTCTTCTTCTCTTTGAATCTCTCTCTCTCTGTTGTTATTGGATTCTTTAAAACATTGCTATTGATTTCAGTAGTTATGTTATCTCACTTAAAAAAATACAATTACGTTTTCTGCACGAAGTAAATGAAATAGTTATCATTTAGTTTGAAAGCATACATATAGAGGTTTCGAGGCCCATCAGTGGCCGAGCCGGTTTTCCCCATGTGTAACGTTTTCACGAGCCAGTTTCCCTTAGGAAATCCTCCGAGAAGGCATCCCTTCCCTCAGACAGATAGCCCTCGATTGATTTCCCATAATCAAAAAAACCAAATAAAAAGTTTTGAAAACAATTGAAATTTTCAATTTTTATTAGAAAGGATTGACCAATTGAAACAAGTGAAATTATATAAATATGCTACAAGCTTATAACATAGTATTTGAAGATTGCGCTTGACCAGCTTCGCTGGTATGACCATACTGGACTAGATGAAGCCAGAGTTGACTCCCGTCCGAGATGTTGTTTTTAGAAGATTTGTTATGAACTTTGTGAACAATATTTGCATACTGCTGACGGTATGTAAAGACGACGTAATTAATTACTAGCTTTTTATCAGTTACCATGCGCCAGTGCTTTGGTTTGTCATTATGCAAACTTTGAAATGATGGGCATTGCTGTACCTTGTATTTCCCAGTAATTAATGATTTAATAAAGTTCACCAATAGTAATCCTGTTGTTGATTAATTGCCCGTGGTGCTCAATTGAATGAAGTTGATGTTTTGTCTTCCTCAAAAATTATCAAAAGAATCACACACCTGTTTGAGTAAAATAGTCATTAAATCTAAGAAACGTTCTAGGAAGTGCTAAAAGGCATGCATAAAGAAAGGAAAATGAATAGATAACGTCATATATGTATATTGAAGAAAATAACAAAGGAGATAATCAGAGCTAGAAGCCTAAAAGGATTTAGAACTATAAACCTTCCAGCAATTGAAAAAAGAAATCTTCCACAGAAACTAACTCTTGAACTGTCGGGGAAGAGACAAAGAGGGGGAAAAGTTTTGTATTGTTTTATTTTTGAAGATCCTTGTTTTGTTTTGTTTTGAAAGAATCTCGAAAAACATAAATTTGGATATATGGTTTAAGACATGAAACCTGAGCAACGGTTGATTTACTTTAGCTTCTACCTTTTGCTTGAAGCTTCATATCCCCAATGAAAAGGTCAAAACTAATTTCGTTAATATGTAATAAGATAGCCAACAGAAGAAACTAAACATTCTCAAAAATTCGTAATGAAATCATTAACAGCCAAACTATGCATTTTATAAACAGTTTTTTTATGCGTTTATAAAACAATTATGTATAACTGAAATTAATTGACTTGAGAACTTGAACTTCCTATTCAGGTTTTTCGAAACGCGAAAAATAGTGTACCCTTACTTTAAATTGATTCTCGGATCTTTCGTTGCTTAATGAATGTGCTTCAAGTGCATACTGATCTTCCAATTTCTAACTGAATGGGTCTCAGCACACCCAAACAACATAGACGAAAGTTCTTCACCAAATAATACACATATATATTTTCCTAGCTATACTTATTCATTCTTTAAAATTTTCGTTTCTTCATTAAATTCAGAAGAGTTTGCAATCAAAAAATAAATAAATATTTTTTTGTAAAATATTGCAAAACATTAATGCTGTTGTAAACATCTGGCTTGCAAAAGAAAAAGGCAGGAAAAGAATTCATTCATCAAAAATGCATTCATAAAGATAAAGCACTCAGGCGCTGCTGCAGTCTTTTCAAAAGCATATTTCAAGTTATTATTTTTGCTTTCAGCGCACTTTTGCCAATGCAAGGTTGGGTGAGAGAGGGTTAAGATTCTACTTACGAGAATTACGACGATGGAAGTGCTTGTAAATATTTCAACGAAATGAGAAGCACATTTTAATGCAACGTTTCTTTATGAAGTATTCTTTGAAAGCATATTTTGTTTGAAAGCTTTTATCAACCGCTGGGGAGAGAAGTCTTTTATTTGTTTCAAAAGATTTTTTTTTTTTTTAGCTTTCCTTTCTTTTCTATTACAACGATTTTGCTAGCTGAAAATTCTGGAATTTTTTCTATAACAAGAAAAGTGATACTTAAAGCTAAGTAACGCTAACCTCGACACAAGAAACAAAGAACACAACCAAATTAAATGTTTGTGAAACTAAGAACTTTCAGTCTCAATTCTGACAGCTTGAATATACAGGTTATTCTAAAAAAGCAACTATAGAGCTTAATTTATCTAATACTGATCTTAGATGTGTGTTTTCAACTGCAAAAGATACATAATTTAATGAAAACATTTTCAAGCATAGGACGTTTCTGTCGAAGTAAAATTTGAAGTTTTATATGGTCTTCGCAAAACAAAAGATCGAAACAATAAAATGCTCCAAAATTTTAACAAGATTTTTCTTCCTCCTTCCAACATGCCTTCGTGGTGTAACGGTAGCACACTCGGTGCGTATTCGAGAGGTCCAAGTTCGAATCCTGGCGAAGACACTGCACAGTTTGCATGCTTCCGGCTTCCCCCCCCCCCAGAAAAAAAACCCTAATGTCTCTACAGTGGCGCCCAAACTAAAAGGTGGCTGACAATAATTCGTTACCCTCAGGATTTGACGGTTGGGTTCCCCTAATCTTCAGTTCCTCTTTAAAAAGGGTAGTATATAAGGTATTTTCTCTTTCCTTCCAGCATGACTTCATGGTGTAACGGTAGCACACTTGGCACGTATTCGAGAGGTCTAGGTTCGAGAGCACTGCTCATTTTTCACATGCCCTGCTTCAAAAAATAATCTAATGACTCTACAAAGTTAAATACAAAAGTTCCTTATCCTTATTTCTTCCTTATTCATAACATTCGTGAAAATAATAATTTTCATTGGTCTAGTCATAAAAGTATTAATGAGTGCTCGTTCACAAATACGAAACCCTTAATCGGAAAAACGGCTGGAAATGTAACTTTTTTGTTTAACTTATTAAAGCATGATGAATATTTTCATAATTGTTCTTTTTGACATACGAAAGATCGTATAAAATTATATTTCATATTTATAGTAAAACTCTTCCACCCCAGTTCCGAAATGTTTTCATAAAGTTCTGCACCTTATTTTGAGGAATGTTTCAATAAGAAATACTTATTTAGAATCGAGAAAAATTAAAGCATATATTAACCTTTTCGAACATGCTATGTAAAAGTATAACATTTCATATTCTTTTCAAAAATTTAAAAACCACCAGTAAAGTCACTGAACACTGGTAGTTCCGTAACGGGTTCGAATTACGGCGAAAAGACTGACTGGCTGGACGATTTCGTGATTTTGTTCTACGTGTAACGTGTATACGGGCCAGTTTACTTTATGAAGTACTCCATGAAGGCATTCCTTCTCTTAAGCAGATACCCTCGAGTGCTTTGGCAGAATCAAATAAACCAATTTAAAAACTGAATTATCACAGGACTTTTCACCATCTATTCAAAAATAAAGATTTGCGATTATTCGGCAATAAGTTATTGACTTAATTATGATAATCTGTTTTAATTCAATGAATTATTTTATTTTAGAAGCATAGAAAAATCATATGGTATTAAAATATATTAATCTCTGTTTTTGCTTCCTTTTCTTGATGCTCTCAAAATCAAGTACAGAAATCTTTGATTATATTATTTCTGCTGTAAATGCTTGCGTAATTTCGTAGTGTAGTTACAGAAATGAATTTAAAACGCATTACAATATTCTTCTGTTTGTGCTTCGTGCCATATGAGTGCCCACAGATATTTCTAAACAAATTAGAAAAATTCAAAACGTTTATAGTTTGATAGAATTCATGGCATCATAGTTATCACCATTTGCAATCAAAGTAAGCTTTCTGTCTGTAAGTAACTTGATGATTCGAGAAAAGGATTTAAAAAACGGGTGGCCTAAACATTATTTGTCATTACCTAAATGGAGGATAAATCTCAGCTTCAAATCAGGCATTGCAATCATTTTAGACCAACCAAAAGCAAGACAAAGTTGTTAAAGCATGATATAATCAATTCCTAACTCAAGTTCTGTTTGCGATACTTTTAAAAGGCGGGAAATTACAAGAAGTGAGTCGTATTCCCGACGGATTTAGCTCGATACGTAAGAAGAAAAAGGAAGATTTCAAGAAGCCGAAAATATTTTTGCCACTAAAGGAGGTTTCTCAGTTATTTTATAAGAGTATTAGTTCAGAACCTACTAAGAACTGAACCAAATTCTTGAAGCTCCGTTTATACCTTAGTGTAAGATATTGATTTTGTTCGGGGTAAAAAAGACAAGTTTCTAACTTTATTAAATTATTCGAAATTGCTTGTTGCAGAAATAAGATAAGTCCCTTTTTTGAAAAGTGAATTTCACGTATTAAGTTAATGACTCTACAAAGTTCAAAAAGAAATATTTCATATACTTTCGAACAAGATCTTACAATTGTTATTAAACATCAATTAGAAAAATAACGGGAAAAGAGAATAAGACTTTCTAGATTTTCGAAAATTGGACGATCTGAGTTTTAAGCTGCTTCCCAAATACCCTTTTATTGGAGGTATTGTTTTATCACAGTTTAACCGACAGACCTTGAGGGAGAAAATGTTTTATTTACTTTTCAGTTTACTACAATTATAAATTTTGAAGAAAAATACTGAACTTATATTTTCAATTCTTTCACGTAAAACTGCAATAAAGAAACGTTCTATTCTTTCAAAAATCGTGTTTCGTATTCCTTTCAAAACTTAATGCACAATTATTGGAAATGACTTCGGATTCAAGCTTCAATGAGCTCCGTGTATCATTTATTTAGGGGGAAAGAGTATTAATATTTTTTATAATCACTTGTCTATTTTCAAATCAAACTAAGTTTAAGATTTTATAATAAATATGAATATTTGTTCGGGATATAATTTTATTATATATCATGAAAAAATATTCATATTTTTTATCAATAATTTATGTTCATTATATACACTCTTCTTAGAAAAAAAAAAAAAAAAAAAAAAAAAAAAAAAAAAAAAAAGCGCCAAGGAATTATCCGAATGGGACGAAAATCGGTAGAAGTGTACAAAAAAAAAAAAAAAAAAAAAAAAAAAAATGATTACAGTTTCAGAAAAATTGGATGATTTATTGAAGTGATAGAACTTCACTAAGTGAAAAAGCTTGTAACGTGTTTGTCCACCCCTGACCCTTATGCAAGCAGTTATTCGGCTTGGCATCGATTGATAGAGGTTGCGGATGTTCCCCTGAGGGATATCGTGCCAAATTCTGTCCAACTGGCGCGTTAGATCGTCAACATCCCGAGCTGGTTGGAGGGCCCTGCCCATAATGCTCCAAACGTGCTCAATAGGAGAGAGATCCGGCGACCTTGCTGGCCAAGGTAATGTTCGGCAAGCACTAAGGCAAGCAGTAAAAACATAGTGTGGAGGCGGGCATTATCTTGCTGAAATGTAAGCCCAGGATGGCGTGACATGAAGAGCAACACAAAACGGGCCTTAGAACTTCGTCGACGTACCGCTGTGCTGTAAGGTTGCGACGGATGACAACCAAAGGGGTCCTACTATGAAATGAAATGGCACCCCAGACCATCACTCCTGGTTGTCGGCCTGTCTGCCGGAAGACAGTCAGGTTAGTATCACACCTCTGTCCGGGGCGTCTCCAGATTCGCCTTCGCTGGTCATCGGGGCTCAGTTCAAAGCGGGACTCATCACTGAAGACTATTCTACTCCAGTCAGTGACATTCCAGTGCGAATGAACCCAACACCACTGCAAACGGGCTTGACGTTGTACAGAGGTCAATGGTAGTCGGCGCAAGGGACGCCGTGAGCTGAGCCCCCTTTCTGTGAGCCGTCTATTAATGGTCCTTGCGGTTACTGAAGCACTAGTTGCACGTATAATCGATCGTAATAATGCATCTGGGGCTGAGAGGTGCCGCTCTGACGATTGTTCCCGTTCTGTCATTTCTCTAGGCTACCACTTCCTTATTGACGCTGTGTGCGGCCATGGTTCACCCATTCTTGCCAACATCGTCTAATACTGGCATCGCTCCTGCTCAAATGTCGAGCTATTCGCAGATAAGACCAACGGGCTTCTTTGAGCCCAACTACACGACCTCTCTCAAATTCTGACATCTGCGCATATCGTTCGGGCACCTGTATACGAAGCATAGTTACTGTCTACCATAGTACACGGAATGAAATTCGTAAAGAATCGTAATTTCTCCTCTTAAATATCCTGCCAGTTGCGCAGATCAGATGCGCTGTAGCGGCAGCCGTTCATTCATTGACAGCCAAAATGTAAAATTTTGCATTTTCCGTTGAAACCTGTATGCATATCAATTTGTGTTCAATTTGCTTTATATCTTCTCGTGCGTCGTGGTGCGTTTTTTTTTTTTTTTTCTTTTTCTTTGTATATATAGTGTATATATATAATTACATGTACATTTACTCAAACTTTTACTTTGTAACAAATGTTTCAGTACCCTAAAATACTTTTAACATAACAATACGAAAACGATAGTCACGTATGTCTACAGGATTCAAGTAAATGTAATGTGTTGCTATAGATTTCAGAGAGAAAAGGCGAATGACATATTAAATTTGAAATTTAACTCCTTTATTTGAAACAATATGCTCTCCAGTTTACATTATTAACGCAGATGATACTCGACATGCTGAGTAGTTAACAATTGCAGAATAGGCAGAATGATACAGATATTGAGGCTAGCAGACGTGATTTTAACATGACATTGTTGCGTGGTAGAAAGAAGAGCACGGAAAAATGAAGAAAACCCATCGCTTACGACGGGAAGCATCCGGAAAATAAACTGCCTTGGAAAAATTCATAATAGCACCGATGAAACAACAGTGACGAACAGTTTGATTAAAAAATTGATATGAACACCCTATGACTTCTTTGTACGGGCTACTAAATATTCTTTTAGAACGACAATATAAATTGTATTAAATAATTTACAACAATAAAATATTAAATATTGTTAGATTAATTACAATATATAAACCGTTAGTATATATGTAGTTAGATTTCCTTATTTGTCGAAAACTAAATTTTTTAAAATTTGACATTGCTAAAATATAAATATAAACATTTAACCCTTTGCGGCACAGTGTGTCGGATCTGGACACACCTAAAAATTTCCTTCTGTACGCACAGAAAAATTGAATGAAAAAGGATTTATAGGTTACTATAGGTTACTCTGAACCTTCTTTATTTATAGCAGATGGCAGCTCAACACAAACCAGTCCGTATATTTTAGCCATGTTTAGTTTTTTAAGACCCTCATTTTTCAAAGAAATCTTCCAGATTTTTTTAGGGTATAAAAGGAATTGTTTGAAAAGAAATTTCTATGTTATTTTTTTGGCTGTATGCTAATCTCCTTATTCTATATTAGTTTTAAATTTTTATCTTGAAATATTGCCTAAAATCAAACGGGGAACCCTAGGTGTGCCCAGACCGGATTCACCCATAATCTAGGACAACATGTCTGCATTCTTTGTTTCTCCGCATCTCGTCGGTCAGTTCATTGACAACAATGCTGGTTTCAGCACTCTTTTCGAAGCTCTACTCAATTAGTGCGCCACTTTGGCCACACCCACAGAATTAAAACGATAATTGCTATCTTCACAAAATCTTACTTGTGTACTCTTCTAAGCCTAATTAGACTGCCTACCTTTTTTTTAAAAATCAAAACTCCGACTTTAAAAGGTAGAGTACACTTCTGTAACTGGAAGTATATGACTGAGACCAACGATTGCGAAAATAAAGGCAAGGTAAGGAATTTAAACCTGGGTAAGGGGATGAGTGTAGATACATATATATATCCGTATGTATATATATATATATATACGTTTGGTACTGCGGATTGCTATAAGGAACGGAGATGTGAAACGAGATGTTAAAACAGTTCTATACACAAAATTCCAAAGTTCTACGGCTAATTGTTTTTGGGTTATGCGAGATACATATACATATGTGCGTACGCACAGACGTACCGAAAACATTCCTTTTGAATCCATTCCACAAACCGTTTAAAAAAAGTGTTCCTTTATTCTGTATGTATGTCCAGAAGCCACACAAAACAATCGTCCAAGTAGATTCGGGAAAGGTCAAAATCGAAATTTCTGTTGAAAAATGATACCCGCGATTTATCGCGATTACAATACCTCCTTTAAAAAAAGTAACATTTGTAATTTGAAGAGCTTACTTTTAAATGGTAATATCTCATTTTCTGTACCCATAATACAGTTATCAATCAGATATTTCAATCAAATGTGTGGATATGCTCGATTTCCTCTGAAATAGAAAATTAATACGGAAAGACAATTATGCTAATAAAAGTTTAAAAAATGCCTCTTTTTTAGCACCGTAAATTATTCTATAAGATTTCAGAGTAATACTGTTTTTTATTCTAGATATTCCAAGCTATATGCAATTTCGATTTTATACAAACGTAATGTATATTAGTTCCTGTTTTTACTAAAAAATTGTTTAAAATAGAGATTCGCTTTTATGTGAGAGAATATAGCCTTCAGTACCTGTTTCGTGCACTGATTGCAGAAAAATGGGATATTAATTGTAAATATGTCTGGGGGCAGTTTTACATAGATATACGAGTGCCTTCTAAGTAGAACTACATAATGAACCGAGTAAGAAACGCAGAACAGTACCTTGTGTGACGAACGCAGTTCATTCTAGGATAGCGTTCGTTATCTAGGAGACCCAGCACCATAAATTTTTATGAGAACAATTTTAATTCGTTTCTGAGCTCAGTCCCAAAACACAAAAAAAAAAAAAAAACATCGTTTACAGAATATTGAGCATTACAATCAGTTTAAATTTTCTCAATTTTCCAATGGGAAACTCAGCAGTGTTTGACTTCTTTTGCTTGCCTATTTTCATTTGTTCTCTTTTTCTGGGAATGAAATCATCTAAAACGATCGGATTCTTTTCGTAGGCTGGTTCGCATGTTATTTATTGCTATCAACCAATCAACCATTCTGTTTACCTCAGCTTAAGTGTGACTTCTTCCACTTGTAAGATTAGATAAAAAATGGAACCTTATATTAACGCAGTTTTCGAAATAAGATTATACCAATTTCGATACATGGGTCCCTCTTATCCAACAATTTTCTTTACATTTCCTTATGTTTTTGTTTTGCTTTTGTAAAAGTAGGAAGAGGAACAACGGAATTTATAGAGTACGGAATAAGAGAAAATGAGATTACTGACATCTATCTAGGAAAGCGTCAACCACGTTAGCAAGAACTGGCAACTGTCAGGGTGGTTTGACAGATTTGTTTTTAATACCTATTTTTTCACATTTTACGAACGTTCATGCAAAAAGAAGTGCACATGTATATCCTTGTTGTTAATTCTAACTAAGTTTACATGAAAATCTAACATGAATGAACAAAACTCAGAAATGAACGACACTAAATATTTGATACTCTAAATATCTAAACATTTGATAACTCTAAACATCAGCTAGAATGTACGAAAATGTGAAAACTATTTTATTGTAGAAAGACGTCTCATACAATAATGATGTTGAATAAACAAAACAATGCACACTTCTCGTGAATATGTGACAATAAGTACATTGATGGTACAGGGTATGAGGCATATCGAAACAAATGAAGATGACGATTTTATCCGTGATGATGTCACCTGTAACCGTGCTGATGTCTAAACACAACAAGGAATTTTCAAGAGAAATGCCTTGAAAGTTCTTGCCAAAAAATCATTCAATAAATTATTTTACTGCAGAATGGTTAAAACTATGATTATGGACTAAAGGCGTTGCACAGAACAGGTGATTGAAAACAATCATTGGACCATTTGTACTATATTTTATACTAGATGGTTATTTTCGACAGCTTGAATCAAAATATATCTTATAGCTGAAGTGCACTTCAAGCGTGGCAGCAGTTTCCTTTCATGCAAGCTTAATATTTAAATAACAACCAATAACATTAAAAAAAAAAAAAAAAAAAAAAAAAAAAAACTGAAATGTTTCAGATTTTAAATTACGTCCAAAGGGGCGTTTTTTAACATTTTGTGTGTTACCTTTCTTTATTAAATATCATGTTCCTCGCACTTAAACCATAAGATCCAGTGCAACATCAATATCGCAAAATAGTTTTAAAACGAGCATATCTTTAGAATTTCCGATACAGAGACTCACGCGCTGGAGATAAAAATGTTTTTTCTGCACAACGTTGCCATTGCTCGCTTTGAAATCCTTGAGTTTGTTAATCAAAAATTTGTCAAAGTTTTAAAAAATAGGAAATCGATCATAAAACAAATTTCAAATTTCAAATTTGGTCTTCCACATGCTCATATTCGTTGGAGGATTACGTTATTCAAAATTCGATGACTCTATGTACCGTTATTTTATGACAATGTGAGAAATATACATACATTTACGCAGATTTTCATTATTTAATTTCTTCAAATATAATGCAGGACTCTAACATTTTATGGCAACAGTTTGAAAAGTGAACCGACATTTATCCGTCCGACGCAAAATGCCAAAACGAAACTAATAGTCCTTCGGGATTCAAATCCCTTTGGACTAAAAAAAAACAGAACGTTTTGATAGCTTAACCTCAAAGTATAGATTGCAGATCTGCTAAAATGCTAAGAAAGATTTTGAACGTTTCCTGTAAAGCAGTGAAAAAATGAGAAGTAAAGCAATGCTCAATGTAAAGAAAACTTACATCTTAAATTTTATTTAGCTTTTCAGAATTAGGAGGAACTTGCGGTGTTTACTCCCTTTACTATCATGGAGATTTTGCTGCAGCTTAATAGTTTTCTTCTTCGCGTAATAAATGTTCTTACTAAACATTATTATTCATCGGGTGGGAATAACAGAGGCTGTTCTTACTTTTTCACAGATTTTCATTGTAATTACAGAAATATTTTACTAAAATGTTTATATTTTAAATGTTCTGTTTTAAAACCTTTATTCTTCAGTATCTTTATACACCGTAAATTTTAAGACAATAAAGCCTTCTATAGTATCGGAAGGGGTATTTTATTCCATTCTCGCGGCCAAAAGTCCATAGTCTAAGGAGGTTGTAGGTCAACGTTTGGACATCCCGCTTTTTAAAAGTCCAAAATAGCAGAAATACATTGGAAATAGACCAGGAGATTTAGTACGAATATGAGTGAAGGATATGGTCTTGATAACCGCTTCTTGTTCCACTTTTTCTAGGAAAGCAGATTTTGACGTGTCTCTGCTTGCTTTGCCTCGATGCAGTTCTACTGATTGATCCCACTGTATATAAAGAGAATCAGAAATCAGAAAATTTGGTATACAACAGTAATAGAAAAGATTCTTCTACACGGCGCTGCTGTTTGGGGCACAGATCTAAATCAACATGCAAAAGGACAACTGACTTCAATACAACGGCGTTTTCTGTTATCAATAACAAAAGCATATAGAACAACACCTACCAGTTCTTTACAAATCATTTTAGGTATTCCACCGATTACTCTGACTTTACAGAAAGAAGCAGTTAAAACAAAAGTTGCACGCCTGCGACAAACCAGCACGTATAATTTTAATATCTATCATCCAACAGAATATGAAGAACTCAAACAAAATGTAAACTTACATCCAAATCAATTATATTCAGAAAATCCAATAGTAAATTCAAATATAGATCATTTTCAAATTCAATTTTTTACAGATGGATCAAAAACAGAGTTAGGCGTAGGCAGTGCTTATTGCGTTTTCAGAAATAATAATCTTATACAAACCTGGAAAACAAAATTGAATCATACAAATTCAGTATTTCAAGCAGAACTATTGGCTATAAGAGAAGCAATAACATATGCAAAGCAATTCTCAATAACCAGTGTTATAATTTCTGACAATGCATCAAGTATTCAAGCAATAGCTGGTCATAATCGCTCTCCTTTGGTTTAAGATATACAATATTTACTCGCATATTTTCCAACTGGACAAAAACCTAAATTACATTGGACACGTGCCCACGTAGGAACATTGGGCAACGAAATGGCAGATAGCTTGGCAAAAGAAGCAGCAAATGGTACTATAACAGCAATAACCTATTTACCAAATCCAATATCACTTTTAAAATCAAGACTTGATTTTACAATGGAAACTCATGTGGTCAAAAGATAATACGGGCAGACGAATTTTTATATCTATACCAAAATCAACACGAAATTTAGTTACAACAAATAATGCAATAACATATCTTCTAATAGCACATGGACCCTTCATTTCATATCTTTTTCGTTTCGGCTTGTATCATACAGACAACTGTATATGTGGATCAACAGGAACAATAGATCATTACCTGTTTGAATGTGCAATCACTAAAGACCTCCACTTTCGTCCTTTCACAAGTGAAAAGGCCCAAGGATGGTTCAAACAACTACTCAGAAGTAAATCTCTCCGCAAAAAACTTCATAATTTAATGGAATATCTCATAGAAAATTGTGATAATCTAAAGGCAGCATAAATTAACCTTTTTGAGGCCGGGGCTTTGGTAGCAGTAAAAGCTACCAAAGGACGGGGAATCTTGATCCGAATGCTTCCCCCCTTTAAGAAATCACCTCCTATTTGCAACAAAGATTCTTGTGTGTAGTTTAATGGATTCTCAGAGGGGTGCATGTATGTCGCAAAAGGAAGACCTTTGAAAGAGATAAGTGATTAAAACCCTAGGGACGTCAAATTTGACATTTCACCCCACTTTTCAGCCTGGAAAATGGGGGCAAAAAAGACATGGCCACTAAAGTGGACAACCCCGTCTTTTCAAAGAGAGGACTCTATGGCCACTATAATAGCCATCCCGTCTTCAAAAGGCATCACAATTCCACATCAGCATTTTTTCGGCATAATTAGCATCACTTCAAGACAGCCCAACTTCAGTCAACAAATAAGAAACTTGCTTCACACTAACTATAAAATTTCTCAAAGCTTTATCATAATTTACTTCAAACTAATTATTAACTTCAACAGATAAATAAACTTTAACAGACTTATGAACTGTGCACTATAATGAACAGTGAACTATTTATGAATTATTAACTATTTATCAACTGTGAACTATTATTGCAATTCAACATACCATCAAAATCCTATTTTATTTATTGTGTATATAACAAAATTTTTTTATCTAAATCTTTATTTGTACTCTACATTACGCATTCTATATTCTATGTACGTACCATCAAAATTTCTGTTAATATCTTTATGAATTCTGTCAATGTATGTCAAGTATATGTCAAAATTATGTGTATATCAAAATCAAAATTTTTATTGTAATATAAAATTTTAAATAAACGTGGTCCCACTGAGTGAGCAATAAAGCTGAAAGTCTTCATGGCGGCACAGCTGCTCACCCAGTAGTCTACGATCTCCTGTATATAAAGAGAAGATATTTCATATTTGAAAATTGGGTATATAATATGTTTTCAATGATATGTGGAGTTGGTATTAATATTTTTTCCTATCTCTTTATTTTTAATTTGCAGTTCTATGAAAAACCACTAACAATGATAAATCCCTTAGAAAAACTTTCTTTGGATTCTTTGAATCATGCTTTAAAACTTTTTTTCCTCTTTGATGACAATAAATGGATCTCTTTTTACTGCAATCCTTTAAGCACACACAAGATTCGTTTATTGTGACAACACTTTTCCATTTTGGTCCGGATAAATGTTTCTCATAAAGAATTCTGCATCGCGTTCTGCGTTCGGCGATATATCATAGAGAAAGATCGTTTACAGTTGACTCTAAACATTTTAATGATTTTGCAGCTGTCCTTTGACTTGGTGGATTTTCTTTTAACATTAAAGATCGATCTTACTTTTGCAACATTCGAAACATTCCGTTTCTACCTTGGATACCTATTTGGAACAATTTTTCATCTTGACGCTAAATTTTGACGTTTTTTTTCCATTGTTGGTGACAACGTTACCTAACCTAGCTTTAGATATCGAACAATCATGGCTTTCACAGCCTTCTTTAATAACTAGATACGAATAATTTTCTTCGGAAAGAATACAAAATAGCCTTCCATCCACTGCTACTTTTAAAGCGATATTTTGCATGAAAATAAAATTGTTAAGTAGCACACGATAATTTATACTTTCAAAAATATAGCTGCAGTTAAAAAAAAAAACCAAGAAGATTTTTTTTATAGTAAAGTAAAATTGTCTAAAAATGTGCGAACAGGATATGTAGATAGTATTTAATATTATATTTCAACTCTCAGAATTCACCAAATCTTGTAAGAAAATTTCTCTTTGATTTCCCTAACTTTATATTTGTTACTTTTAGCCAGTATATGTGCAGAGATATCTGCTGAATTCATTCATGGACTATTTGATTTCGACTATATCATCCTGAAACTATTGATTTCAAATGATATTTTCCTCGTTCTATAGAACTGTGTTATAACACAGTTGAAAATCTGTAAACAACCTACAGCCAAAAGATTACATATCGAACAGGCAGTTCAAAAGCAAAATTTAGTTTCATTTCGATTTTTTAAATCAAATACATTCAAAATATTTCATCGAATAGTTATTAAGTTCTGAAATTAACAATTTCAAATATTGTTAATGGATTTTGAATAAGGTAAAAACTCATTTCTTTTGCTATTACTCGGAAATTGCCATTACTCTAAAATTATGAGTAATTTCTTATTTAAACATATTAAGAAGGACATTTAAAAAAATAAAGAAATATCATTAATTGGTACTACCGACATAAATGAACATAAATATAGACTGAAAATTTCATACTTTTGCAAAATTTTAAAATATTTTTCATAGAATGAGAAGAATTCATTCTAGGGAAAAATTAATCTGATAATTTAAATTAATCAATAGAAAATAATTTAAAAGTAACGTTTAAACTACACTAAAATGAATATAAATTAAGAATTAATGAAGTATGAGTTTGTAAGGAATTAATATACTTTCCTTTCGTGCGTGATTTTGTAGTGTAGTAGTTAGTACATTCAGTTAACATTGGAAGATCCGTAATTCGATTCCCAGTGATGGCGAAAGTGATTTTTCATCTTTAACGCTTTAGATATTTGCTTAACTCAATATTTTAAGAAATTTTTTTCAATGTTCTACATTGCAGGTGTATTTTCTTAATTAAGCCATCTAATATGAAATTTTTAAGTAATGACATATTTACTTATAAAAATTACCAACATTAAATATTATTAAAAATTTTAAAGCAAATTATTAAATGACGTTTATCACTAATTTAAAATGTAAAACCAATTAGTAAATTAATTGCATAGTTTATTAAAAGCTTATAAGGCAAGTTAAGATACTACGAATAAAAGATTCGGTTCTTTTATTTCAACACTGTCATTAATTTTAAACAACTCTGCTCCGTTATTTAAAATACATTTCCAAAACATCTCTCAGAAATTCATTATAAATGTTTAAACTTCTTTTTTCCAACTACTGCCTGTCGGAAAATCCTTAATGATACACAAATCGTGGTTTAATTTAAATTCTCAATAATGATGTGCAGTTTTATGCTTTTATTTATTATGCATTTCCGCGGATCCTTGTCATTGTGTATCTGCTATAAAAGCTAGACCTTTTCATTATAGCTGAAAACATATTACTTGGCCTCCATTAAATGGAAATGAATACATCTACACTAAAATGCGACATATATGTCAAAATAACATGTGTGAACAGTTTTAGTTTCAAAGAGAATATAAGAGACACTGCCAAGACTGTTTGCAGAAGAATCTAGGAAAGGCATGTTATATATTGCAAAATGACTGGTAAACTTTTCAGGAATTAAATATGGGGGGGGGAGTGAACATTAACTGAATAAATAGAAAAAGAAAACGATACAATTTATTTTAAGTTTGAAAGAACTAATGGTCATTGTTAGGCATCGACATTTCAGAACGGCATCTTCTGTAAGGAAGAGCATTTAGTTTGGTTTATTTAATTATGGCAAAGCACACAAGGGCTATCTGCCTAAGGCGAGGGATGCCTTCGTGGAGGACTTTCTAAGGTAAACTGGCTCGTATACACGTTACACATGGGGAAAACCATGAAAACGCCCATGTAGCCAGCCCGTTCACGGGATTCGAACCTCGGACCGAAGTACCAGCGTTCAGCGACTTTAGCGCTCCGCCGCTGGTGGGCGGAAGAGCATTTGTGTTACTGAGAATGCGGAAACAAATTCATTAATTATAATTCAGCGTGCTTTCTAAAGCAGTTTTATACGCTTTCATTTCCACAATCACTGATCCAGAGATTGTTTCGTGTCTTTTAAATTATAGAATTCATTTTCAAAAGAAAAAGGTTTAGTGGCCTTTTTGAAAGATGAAGGCATATAAGAGATACAAGGACCACTTTGAACTGAAATTGCTCAAAATCTACATTGAAGGTAAGCTGTAAATTACAGATCCGTTTTTTTTTTTTCAACTTCAGCGTCCGAGAGTTGTAAATGATAACATGATTAAATGCTAAACTTAAGAAAAACAGAATTTCAGAGCAAAAAAGTCATGTAATATCCTCCCAATAAAATAAATAAAATAAAAATTTTAAAATAAGTAAATATATAAATAAAAAATAAAAGTAAAAAATCTGAAATGTTTCAAATTTTAAATTACGTCCAACATTTTTTTACATTTTGTGTGTTACATTTATTCATTAAACATCACGTTCTTCGCACTTAAACCATAAAATTCAGTTCAACAGCAATATCGCAAAATAGTTTTAAATTGAGTATATCTTTAGGATTTCCGATACAGAGTCTCGCGCGCTGAAGATAAAAATGTTTTTTGTGTACAACGTTGTCATTGCTTGCTTTGACATTCTTGAGTTTGTTAATTAAAAATTCGTTAAAGTTTTACAAAATAGGAAATCGATAATATTCCAAATTTCAAATTTGGTCTTCCACATGCACATATTCGCAGTAGGATTGGATTGGATTGGATTATTTAATTATGGCAAAGCACACGTGGGCTATCTGCCTAAAGGGAGGGATGCCTTCGTGGAGGACTTTCTAAGGGAAACTGGCTCGTATACACGTTACACATGGGGAAAACCACGAAAACGCTCATGCAGCCAGCCCGTTCGCGGGATTCGAACCTCAGACCGAACTACCAGTGTTCAGCGTCTTTACCGCTCGGCCGCTGGTGGGCCTATATTCGCAGTAGGATTAACCTTAATTTATTAAATATCATGTTCTTTGCACTTAAACCATAAAATTCAGTTCAATAGCAATGTCACAAAATAATAGAATTTCCCATACACAGCTCCGCGCGCTAGAGATAAAAAGGTTCCCCCCCCCCCGTAGGAGTGTTGCCATTGCTCGCTTTTAAATCGTTGTTTCTCAAAGATTCCTTAAAGTTTTACAAAATATGAAATCGATAATAAAACAAATTCCAAATTTCAAATTTGGTCTTCCACATGCCCATATTCGTAGGAGGATTACGTCATTCAAAATTCAATGGCTCTATGTACCGTTGTTTTATTACAATGCGAGAAACATACATACATTTATGCAGATTTTTCATTATTTAATTTCTTCAAATATAATGCAGGACTCTAACATTTGGTGGCAACAGTTTGAAAACTGAAACGGACATTTATAGTGAATCAACGCTAAATAGCAAAACGAAAACAATAGGTCCTTCAGGGACAAAGCCCCCTTGGACTAATAATAAAAAGATTAAGAAATCATGACCGCCTTGCTATTCAAATATATGTGACTGTTTTGTATTCGCTTTACGCTAAAGTTCTTGTTTCAATTTTTCCATTGGATATTGATAGACTGAACTTTAATATAACTGCAGTTACTGAAAATAATTGACAAAATTATGCACGAAAAAAATAAGGGATAAGCTGGATTAGAAAGTAAACGGATAGTGCTTCGCGGAAGAAACCAATATTCATTATTTATAAACTAAATGAAACCTTTTTTGTATGAAACAGTATCATTTCAGATAGGAAGCTTATTAATCATTTTGAGATATCCTGTATATGCGCCCAAAATAATCACTTTTTTTTGCATTACGAAGTTTACACGAAACGATCAGTAAAGAAATTGCCATAAAGTTCTTATTTCAACCTTGAAAGAGAATTGTAAACCTATTTTTCCTGCATTTCGTAGAGCAAAAAATACGCAATATTTAAGACTTTGAAAAGATCTTACGCTTCTACAGTCTTCTACTTGTAATTCAACAGTCTTCTACTTGTAATTTTCTCACCGACATTTCATGGCATATTTAACATCCCGTCTGAGATTTACTCATTTCCATCTAAGCAGACATTCTCCCTGTCGAAAGCCATCCATATATTGGATTTTCACGTGATACATTGAAGTGCTATATCGATCGAAGAGAGCGTAGAATTGTGTGATTACATTTAGGAGACAAGTGAATATAATAAACGACATTTACCATATTTTCAATTCGCCCATTCGAAATTACGTATGGAATGCAGTGAATACATTTCTAATTAAGCTATACAATTTTATGTGTACTGCTATATATTTTATTGAGATTTTTTGTATAAACTCTTTAAATTTTGAAACTCTAAGTTTCAACGTTGAAAAACAAGGTGTGTGGATCTTGTTAATTAACTCATTTTCTTATGATTTATATCTGTATTGTCACTTCTCCTTTCGTTAGCCCTCATCGAGACGCAAATCGGTAAACGTATTTAAAGCTGAATCCTTGAAAGTTTTAGATGTAGAGCTTTTGGTAGCGATGTTCGCAGGATGTACTTCTTCTTCCCCAGCTCTGCTTAGTTAGTATACGGGTATTAGCCATTTTGATAGCCCAAGTTATATTGCGCAATTAAAATTTTGAGACAACGATTAGTTAGGCAAGTCACTGTAGTACGAATTTACTTTAATTTGCAAATTCAATTTTCTGTTATTTAATACGCACAAGTGGCGGAATTTGTTTTGTATCCACAAGTTGTGCCTTTGCTAAGTTCAAGTTTTAAATAAAAAGACTGTTTTCAAAACCTTCCTAGGACATCGCAGTTCTTTCATAGATGGAACGATAATTTGTTCGTCAGTCTAGTAGTGTTTTTAAAGATTTAAGTCAGATTTACAAAGAAGATTGTCCTACAAAGGTACACATGAAATTTCACTAGAAGATTAAATCCATATCTGTGCAGATGATTATTTACGGACTCTTTAGCTTAGACCCGAAATAATTTCCTTTACGATCCTAAAAGAAAGTGGCTAAATTTGTTATGGCCATTACGAATTTAATGAGTCTATGATAAAGATAGATGAAAAGTAATTAATTAATCAACAACTTTTTGTACGCCTTTCCTGCAACCGAATGCAACTAAGGGAGATAGGATATCCCAGATGAAAGTACGTTGATTAGGGCCCAACAAGTCACAACTCCCCGGTCTCTGAACATTGGCAGGGCGTAGCCCTATATGCTTGGAAGTCTGACTGGCCGTCTATATGCTGCCTGCTAGAACTACGCAGGCTGCTTTGCTCTAAGGAGCAGCCCAGCTAAGCCAATGAAGTTCATTCAAGGCTACCTGGACGTGTGAAACCGTGTATTTATTCCCTGGTGCCGAGACTGCTATCATTGCTGGGAGGAAGGTGAAAGGTAAGAAAAAATATTTTATAAATCAGAGTAAATTGTTTTATCCAGTGGCCCAACATAAAATGAGAATGAAATTTATGAAGAATAGCTGGCAAACTGTCATACTTTAGGTAACTCAAGCTACGGGAGCCTGTTTGCATGAAACTCATAAAAATACCACACCACAGTCAGCAGTGCTGAATACCTGGATATCTATGAGAGGATTATCCGTTTTGGGTATTTGTCAAGTATCATTTCAAAAACAACACATAGCTCAGGGTAAAGACATTAAGGTTTATGTTTTATACTCGTTTTTGCAAAGAGAAATACGTTCCTTTTGTAATATAAAGGAAAGCTACCCATGAAAATAAAATCATTTTGCACACGGTTTGTTTTACCCGCTAATGCATAGTGTTCTCTTTATACCATCGTTTATACGAATTAATCATGGGATCCAAGATTTCATGATTAAAACAAATGCAAGTTTAAGAACCTCAGAAGTCCGAAATAATCTAACAAATAGGTTTATTATAAATAACAAACGAATTCCATGTAAAACATAGTACAAATAAATACAAAATTAAACTTTAACTATAATTTTGTTGGAACTCACTCCATCGAAATTAGTTTCTCAAAGTTATGCTAATTGCTTTTGCGTTCTAATGCTAATTTTAACTCTGAATTCTTTATTTGCATTTATTAGACCGCATACAGCTTTAAATTTTTAGTATAACTTACCCTTAAAATGCATTCTATAAATAACATAAAAGGGAATTCGAGACAGACTGTTATTTTATTCAACTTAAAACTTAGAAATGGGTATGAATTTTAATCAAATGTAAAAATTCTTAAATTTTATGACCAGCAACTTTGAAAAAGAATGAAATACAATTAAATTTGACAGGCTGATAGATCGCGCAAAAAATATTAATGGTCGAGTATTATGAGTGCCGAGTTATCAAGAAGCAGAGAATTAAAAAATAATACTTTACTACAATGTAATTTAAATTTCCGAAAGATCAAGATATAAAATTCTTTTATTATTCCTCACTTTAAAGTAAACAATTTTACAACTTCTTTGGTTTTATATACAAAATGACTGCTTTTCATCATGTATATTCGAGCAAAAATAAATATTACGACGATGTTTGAAATTATCTAACCTACTGTTGCTACTGACGCTTATCTTGAACAACTGCGAGTTATAAAAGAGCAACTGTTTCATGAGCAAATTTAAACCAAAACAAAAAATTTTGTTCTACCATTTTACTAAAAATTTGACTTTTCACCATTTTTTAATGGCTGTTATGGTTTAAAGGTTTGAAAAATCTTTAACTTAAATTACTGTAAAAACTATCTAAATCTTCAAAATTTTTTAATGGCTGTTATGTTTTAAAGGTTTGAAAAATCTTTAACTTAAATTACTGTAAGAACAATCTAAAGAATATAATACCTTTTTGCACTTCTAGATTGCATATGGCCTCTTCAAAAATTTTTTAACTTAATCTCAGCTTTTATTGCTTCAAAGGTAATTTCACGAATCGCTCTTTTAGTATAAAATTGCATGATTAAACCCAAAGTCGTTTGACTGACTCTAGTATGAACATGCTAAACATATTCTCTTGAGTTGAAAAGGGCACAATGAAATCCTACACCCAGATCGAGAGTTAATCATTGCATAGAAAGGAGTCAGAAAATGCTTAACGAAATTAACAAGTTGAATACACCATTATCATTTATCCATTATGGTCTTTTAGTAGTTTATCTTAAAACTATATGGTATTTCTCCCGCCTTCTTAGCATGCCTTCGTGGTGTAGTGGTCAACACACTGGGCGAGTATTCCAGAGGTGCGTGGTTTGATTCCCGGCGAGGGCGTTGCTCATTTTTCCTGCTTCGAAACAACCTAATGTCTCTACAATGGCGCCCGAACTAAAGGATGTTGGATGATGATTCTCCACACCCAGGATTTGGCGATTGGATCTCCTAAAAACCCCAGTTGCTCTATAAAAGAGGGAGTATATAAAGTATTTCTCCCACCTTCTTGGCATGCCTTCGTGGTGTGATGGTCTGCATGCTGGGCGCGTATTCCAGAAGTGCGCGGTTCGATTCCCGGCGAAGGCGTTGCATATTTTTCATCTTTCCTGCTTCTCAAAAAATCCTAATGTCTCTACAAAACTTCCTCCATTCCATTACGTAGTTTTGGATCAGAGTTTAGAGTAGCTTTGTTCTTTTACTGCTTATTCTTTCAGCGTTTCATAAATATTTTAACGACAGTACTTTCATCATATTTCAGAAACATTCTGTATCTGCCCGAGAGATAAAGAAATGTTCTCTTTACTCCATGCATCAGCTACCTCATGATCTTTATAACTCTTTGGATACTGAAGATATGAACACTAATCGAACAACTCGAACAATTTAGTTCCATAACTATTCTAGCATTCATCATATTGTCTACGACTACTGGTGATGAAAAATAACTTAAGCCTAGTAAAAGTATACTTATAGCTTTAATTTAAACTAGATAAATTGCTTTTTAATAAATTTTATCGGCAGGGCATGAAAATATCGAGAAAACCGCACTATCTAGTTAAAAAAAATGGTACATATCCTTAGTCCGTGTATGAACATAAAACGCTACACATCCAAAGCTACAAATGCCAAATGAAAACTATTTGCTTCGAAAAGTCGCACGAAACCGATTCACCTATTTCTATATCATATGAAAGTCGTTTGAATATCGTCGTATCACATGAACCCGTGAAACACCATCTGGATTAAAAGCGTTTTATTTCGATGTTAAAAGTCAAGCTCTTGAAAAATATCACTTTAGTTGAAAAGGAAACGAATTTATTTTGATTCCATGCAGTAATTATTTTATGAGATCGAATTCATTTTATGAGGCTTTACTTTACAGCATATTGTTTTAAACTAAATAAAATCTTTAGCAATGTCCATTATTCAGTTCAGAATGTAGACTTAGCCAAGGGTTAAACTGACGATTTCCATAATGGATTTCACACTAAAAACCGATGAAAAACTGTAAACCAGTGCATTTTGTAAGCCTCTGTGGACTTTCCATGGGTTAAGATAGAGAGTTTGGATTATAGATTTCATACTGTAAATCGACGGTAAAATCATACACATATCAAAATTTCTTTAAACTCTAATACTTTTCCCAGGTAATCTTAAAAATATTTCTCTGAAAAACACTTTTAATCCTTCCTGAAATGTGTATGCTCTCTATAATCTCTGAACTCGAAATTCTTTTTCTATGTTACTAATTTCCGATATACATCGAAAATTTGAAGAGGAAAAATTACATGGTTAAATATGTTTTGAAAAATATGCCTCTCGAAAAGGATTCTGAAGCATAACTTGTTTTCATTGAAAAGAATTCAAAGCTTAAACAAAACAAAATTTCCTTAATATAGGAGTACTTTCCTTCAAATTTCTTGCTTTCCATGAAATATATGCAGCAAACATAAAAATGTCGATGCACAACGGTAACCTGTTATATTCGATCGAAGGTTTACTTACACACACTAGTCATGCAATTCGTCTATCAAATGATTTAGGCTCTTCGACTATGTCTAATCAAGACATAAGCACGCTCTTGGGCTGTGCATGCATTTTTATCTTTTTAGCCACAAAATAAAAAAAGTATTTTGATTAGATAACAGTTCCTTAACATAGATGTTTATATTTTTCTACAAGGACTTGAAATTTTGTATTTTAAAAAAACGCAGAACCTAAGAGTAACTTTGGATTTATGTTCTGTAGTAGCTGAAGAAACTATTACATGCCAATTTGAAATATTAAAATAGTATATATGTATTCATAAAATCCAATTATCAATTAACTTTCACCTAAAACGTTAGTGTTTTTGAAAGTAAGATTAATATGTTTTCAGTAAGTTTTAAAAGTACGATTTATAATGTTTTGAGTTAATTCCAGTAATTTCAGATTCTTAGCTAGGAAGGAAAAAATATGTACAGCAAGCACGAAACTATAGAGAGAATGGGTTTCTTTTCTTAACAATTAGACAGCACAAGGGGAAAAAATAAACGAAATTCGTTTAAAAAAATATAATTCATTAGTGTCTTATTTAGGGGTTTACTTAAGCTCTAATTTCAGACATATTATGTTTCTAAGGTTTAGTAAAATGAGACGTAGAATATTGCGAGCACAATCTTAACAGTTGGGCATTGGAAAGTTCTGTAATGTGTTTCTCCTTCTTAATAAACAAACTATTATTTACATGCACCCTTAAACATACATTAGTTTAAACAACAACATTAATTACTCTCAAATTAATCTTAATAACTTTGATTTGTTTCAATAAAAAATCTCAGTACAGTTTTTCTTTCTAAGCGTGGCTTTCCCTACAATATTAGCCCACCTAATTGCACTGTGATTCATAACTTGCATGTACATTCATGCATATGATGCATAACTTGATTCAAAAATAAAATAACCTGCTAAAGGGAAAAAAACACTGAAACTCTTTTATATATAAATAGAATAATTTTTAGATTCCTTTTTTCCCTATTTTGACATTAATATTTTTATTTATGACCTCTAATTTATTAACAAAAGGATTTTAAATAAAGTAATATTTTAACTTTGTACTTAATTTTTTTTGTAATTACGCCTAACAAATTTTTGACTTATTCCTGAATCTTGAAAATTTACGTAAAAAGTGTTCTATAATTTGATTTAAAAATCCAATCAAAACCTAAGCAAAATAACCAAATTTTGCAAAATTGTTTTAAAAATTTAAATTTAAGGAGAAATTTCCTGATTTTTTTCATTACTTATAATATTCTGTGGTTTAAATAACCATGATGAAAACTAAAGTTAATCTATATCCTGAAAGCTATGTGTTATCTACAATGTTATTCTTGGTTATAAAACATTTTATCATTTCATGCAGACAAAATTATATTGTTATTGAGATTCATAATAATTCGTCTTATTCAGGGAAAAAAGGCGATTTTGCTACCTTCAGAAAGTTTAATGTTTCTATGTAATGATTTGTAAGTTTTAGGAATTACTAAAAATCTGCGTAAAGTACTTTTAATGGCATACGTTAAGGTAGATAGAAAGGGCGTTTAAGGGCAAGAAAAGGCTTGGATGACAAAGGGGATTATCACAAAGTTGCAGCTAGAATAATTCACATAAACATGTACAAATACAATAAGTATACAGATTACCATCAAATGAAAGCGCTTGTAAGATACATTTTAGTGGCTGATTGCAAAAGGCTATTATTCTGATGACTTTCAGGATTTCATCAATTTGAAACAAGTGTTAGTTTTAGGGAATTACTACATTAAAAAATGTTTGGATGCTAAAAGTGGACAAGCGCTCATGTAACTAATGCTTGGCATCCGGCAACGATAACAGTAACAAAATGGTTCACATCTCATGTAAATTTTCATACATTATTCATATACAAGCGAACTCAGTTTTTGATAAACATCAGAAATCAGTTGACAGAAATTTGGCAGAACGTCTGGAAGCTTGGCCTATGTTGAATGCGTATGCATCATATCATCAGTTGTCTTCCGTCCTTCGCTGGAGCTGATACAATCGTATTGTAACAATATTGTTGCTAGTACCTCTGGTGAAGTGGCTTTCAGAAGTAACTAGGAACTAGGCGGAAAAAAACTACGAGGAATAACTAGACGATGACTAACTAGTACAGGAATATTTGAAAAATGAACTGAAATACGGTGCGATCTCGAGAGTCAGTATCATGGAAAAGGAAGTTTTTTAATTGATGCATAATTTTTAAGTTTCTGTGGCCGTTAAGATCGCTCTCTGTGCTCATTTTGGACTTCTTTGGGCAGGGATGTTATACGGATAATGATTCTGCAAGTCACGAACTAGGATCACTAAGCAATGCGACATTAGGATAAGATTAAATGGATGCATATTAAGCCATGTTATGGAAATTTGCAACGCCATGTCTACATATGCCTGACACGATGTGATGAACAGTCGACACTAGGCAAGTTTCCAGAGAATCTCTTCATTCAATCCCGATCTAATCCAAAAGCTTTGTTCTAATCCAAAAGGTTCGATTTTATATGTATTTGCTATAATTATCATATTTAAAAATTATTTTCAAGATCAAAGCAATGTATTAAACTTTTAATGTTTAATTTGAGCAAATGGTTCAGCAAGTTTTACTGAATTAAAAGTGAGTTAACACGGGATTTAAAAATTATGATGCGAGATTTGGATAGTTTTAAGCGTTTAAAAATGAAAGCATTTTTCAACATGTTAGAAAGTTTCACTAAAATGCGTTAAGGTGTTTTTAAGCTACTATTTTAAGCTACTAAGCATTTAAAATGGGAAGGATATTTCAATAAAATTTATTTAGGAGTTAAAGAAAACGCAGATATAAAACTGACTTGCTAATCTATAAACTGTTTATTTTATGAGAACAAAAAGCAACTAAATTTGATAATTTTTTTAAACTAAAGGCAATAATTATTAGAAAGTTAGACATGTTAGTACCAACTTAAAAACAAAAATAATTCATTTGAAAGCTTTACGCTTACCATTCCATAATCGAGATCAGCGAGATTCCATTCCCACGCGAGTGTCGCTTGTTTTCTTTTCCAAAATTCCATAAACATAGTTGCTAAGAAAAGAAAGACAAAATATTACAAACTGAAACTTTTCTCCTTGTTTTAAACTCCATTGGGAATGCACGAAATTGATACAAGCTGTCAAACAAATAAAATGTAGATCTTACCCCATAAAGACATAAAAACCGCAAAACCCACTGTCACTGCGTTATCAAATAAATGGACTATCTAGAAAATAAAGAAAAAACACAAGGAAGACTACGTTAGAAAAATAACAGCAAAAACCTAAAACTCGAAAGATATTAGTATTTTTCATTTTTGTATGGTTAATTTGTAACACAACGTTACTTGGAAAACTTACGTTGCTTTATCAAAGAATTTTGACTCCAATAAAGTTGCACAAAATTATAAGTTAAGCAAGAGGATCTTTTTAAAGCATGATATCCATCAAGGGTTTTAAAGCATTTATTTATTTATTAAAAAAAACTATCATGATATTCTGAACCAAAATTCTAAAGTTGTTCAGTACAAAACTTTAATTTTTAAACAAACTCTTTTTTGCAGTTTTGTGTAATAAACACAAACTAAGCTCCATATTTGTATTGCTTTTAACATTTAATATTGTGAAATCATGTAAATATTTACAAGATTTGATATAAATTATGTTTTATTACACTTCAGTATGGTTCAGCATTAGGGTTTATATAAATCTCAGTTTAGATACAGAGTTTATACACTTTATAAACAGCTTTGTTATTGTTGTTGTCGAGTCCATATTTCATTTAAGATTGGTTGCAGAACTTCAAGGAGGTTGGACTTCTACTTCTTCCCCAATTTTGAGGGACAGCACCCTGGGGGTGGTGGTCCAGGGGTCTCCCAGCCCTCTTATCTACCACCATACCACACGAAATACTTTCTGCTCGTCATATATTTAGAGTGCTCCCATGTCGCAAAGACACTATACATTTACAAACAACTATGCCTTCTCGGGATTCAAATCCGGACCCTTCGGAACCGTCGAAATCTGCACTTACATAAGCCGCATTTTCTCCGTTTGTGTCCTAAACAAGTTGCAACATCGGCTTATTGAGTGTTGTTTTCTAAAACCACCAAATGACGCCGTTTCATACCAGCTAAACTGAAGACAGTATTTGTGGAAGTTATTTTAGATGACGTGACAATTAATAGAGCGATTCTTCTTTCCAGGCTCAGAACCTATAAACTATGTTAACATCTGTTCTGGAATGGCCGTACATATCTAGGTAACTACTGTATTTTCCAGTCGATCTAGGTATGGAGGCTTAATTTGCTCTAGCTTTTTCACTTTCTTGTACGAAATAAAGGAAGTATTGTAATCGCGAAAAATTTCGGGTATCATATTTGAAAGGAAATATCCATATCGACCGTTTCTGAATCCATTCGGATGATTTTTCCAGCGTGCGCGGAGAGAACGAAAGACTCTTTTTTTCTAATACGGATTGTAAAATGGAATTAAAAGGGATTTTTTTGTGACATCTGTACGTACGTACGTATGTATGTCTCTAGTATAACTCAAAAAGGATTAGACGTAGAATGTTGAATTTTTGTATATGGGATTGTTACAACAACTAATTGTGGATTTCTCGTTTTTTTGGGGGGGGGGGATCGGCTGTACCAAAAGTGTGCATAAATAAACCAACTCTCTTACCCAGCTCGGTGAGCTTTGTCATTTTATCTTTATACGGTGGTAAATTGCGCAGTTTTTGTTTTAAAAGTGATTGAATTATGTTGTTTTTATGATCCGGTTAAGGATTTTTATGCCTTTAGCTAATCTATATACAATAGTTTTAGAACTATTAACAATTTAAAAATCTAAGTGGAGATAAGTGTAACGAGGCGGAAGTTTTAGTAGTATAATGATTTAAATCAGTTGGTGAACCAAATTGAGTATTTTTCTACCCAGTAGGAGAAAAACTGGCCAAGTTTTGGTGCACTAAAATTTTGCCTTCATACCCGTTGGTAGTGTTGTTTGTTTTGGTGTACAAACTCTGACTTTAGGATTTTAGTTGCAAAGATTTATTTTTTAACTGCTTGTAACTGCATTCGTTACAAGCTTACAAGGTGTTTTAGTTCCCCCCCCCCCCCAATTTTTAATGAAGATGTGTTGAGTTTTTATTTATTTTTGCCTTGCCGTGGAATGAGAACTGAACTGACTGATTGATTAGAATAGTAATTCTAATAAAATTCGAGAAAATAATTTTAAATGAAGTGCAGCAAAAAATATGCCTAATTTTGTAGAGTTATTAGTTTATTTTGAAGCAGCAGACGTGAAAAGTGTGCAATGAGCTCGACGGGATTCGAACTCCTGATTTCCAGAATAACGCGTCGAGTATGCTTTCAATTGCACCACGAAGGGACGCAGAAAGAAGGGAGAAAATACTTTGTATTTAATAGACCGTACAAGAAAATCAGCTCACATCAGATTTTTTATTATCCTATTTATTTTTCATTTTGTGTAGTCCTTTGGATTATTAAACATTTAGAACGCACTTTCAAGGGTATCGAGGTATGAAATCCAAAGATTTTGCATGCTACATTCCTTATCATTAATCTTTCTAGAAGTTTTTCATCTAAAACATTTTGAGCTCCATCAGGCCTTGAAGACACTAACTATAATTACGAATATTACAAAGGTTCGAACCTGAATCCCAGGCGAGGAAATCAACAGCTTACGTAAATCACTACACTATAAAAGATAGGGAGCACGTCTAGATTGAGTCATCTTTCTTTGATCGCTGTTAACAAGAAACGACCAAATTGCTTTGAATTTTTTATTTAAAATTATTGGACTAAAAGTGGAAAAAGTTATGACTGTCCGACTTCTTAACTTATGAATTTTCTCAATAATTAAAAAACTATTAAAAGAACCATGTTTCCGTAATGAAGTGAAAGAATACAGTTTCAAATGGTGGTATGGAATTTGAAGGAAGAAGAAGAAGAACAGAATTTGACGGTTGCGTTCAAAATGGTTCATAACCTTGAGCTTCAAAACAAATTATTAGACAAGGAACGTTTTGAAGTTATCGATACATTAAAATTTACAATACATTTAAATTTATAAAATTTCAACTTATTATTTATATAATGTAACTTAATTATTGATTAAAATTTAACTTCATTTAATTCTCAGTAATTTAAGTTTATTTAGCAATTTTCTAGTAACCTGAAAAAATAAGTTAGACGGAAAATTAAATTGACTAAATATACACAAAAGTAAATTCGCTGAAGACAGGTTAATATATTTTATATACCTCTAATACATTATAGCATTTACCTTGTACAGATTACACCCACATGTTGCAAAAGTATCAAAATATACATCAGCACTGAAAATGTAGCCAAGCAAATCTCAAGATAAAATGCGAAATCAGAGCATATCACGAAGAATAAGTCGAAACACTGGAAAACTTTTAACTTTCATCTTGTAATTGCCGATTATTGTTACTAATGCCACATTCTGCCTAAGTAATTTCCTTCTCAAAATGCGGACGTGTAATTAGCATCGCCTTACTATGCCAACTACAACTCCGATTTCAGCAGTTCATGCTTTATGTGAAATGAATTTTTTTCTTTACTTTTTGGGAAGTAAATAAAATAATAAATGTTTTACTTCCCAGAAGATTTAAATTATTCAGCAACGGAAAATGAATAGCTGCTTCTTTGTTTAGACCATAAATGAGATATCTTTAAGGGAAATATAATCCCAGCTGCTTTTGCTTTAACCAGATTTAAGTGTTTACAGCAATGTTTTCTTTATGTGATATATAATTAGCAGTGAGATGCTGATAACTTATAAACCAATATATTTGTTTTACTAGCTATTTCACCTCAGCATTTGATTTTCAATTCTTTGCAAAGACACCGAAGTTTGGACGAAATCCATAGTTCTTTAGCCTATTCGTAAATTTCGCACCAATTACATAAAATATAATAAACAACTAGCCAAATAATGACTACTGCCAAAGATTGCAATTAGTTTCTAAATTATTTTTTGCATTAAAATATTGTTTCCTCATAACTTAAAATATGGTCTTTTAAAATATAATCTTCCCCTTTATTTTAATTTACGTAGCTAAGATATTTTGTGTACTTATTAGATAGTCAGAGACTGAAACATTAAAAGCAGTGAAGATTTGGTAGAAACGATGACATGTTCTACCAAATCCTGAACAATTCTGAACAAAGAATCTTAAACACTTTAAATAAACCTTTAGTAATGATGAAAGCAGGGGTTCTTCTCATGAGGCCAAATAACGATCTTTTCTATAGTACGAAAAACTTCGCATCTGTTACAGAAATTTCGCTTTTAGAAGCCCAGTGTTTGGCGAATTGACTTGTAGCTCAGCACTGGTAGTTTGATCCGAGTTCAATACAGCTAAACGGGCTAGTTGTAAGGGCGCTTTCGTGGTTTGCTATATGTGTAACGTGAATATGATCCAATTTCCTTTAGAAAGTCTTCCATAAAGGCATCTCTCGCCTTAAGCCCTCATGAGTTTGCCTTAATTAATTAACCTTTACTTGATACTTTAATTTTGCTCGGTAGGGAGTATTTCACGAGTAATTTTTGCCTGAAACAGAAGATTATAGACTTCATATTCTACAGAATAGTAATAGATCCAAATTCTGAAAGAATGTATTGCCATAACTCGAGATAGACCAGCAAAGATATTTTGTGTAGTATTACTGCTTGTATAGCTAAATAATATTTAGGTACTTTTATTATTGTACATCCTTGAGGCCACAGTGGGAAAAATAACTTTTGCAGCCAAAAAGAATAATTTACACAAACATAAACAATCAAGTTAATCACAAATATACATCTCTATAATGCTTCTTTTACATTTGGTTACGAAAACTTGTATGTAATTTTAAATATTCAAAACAAACTGTAAAATTATTTTACTTTCGCTTGGCTTCCTCTCTTACTTCCCACGTAAGTTAACAGGAAATATTTATATTTCATCTATTCATTAGTTATTAAAATAAAATTTCGAAAATATGTATTCGTCGTCTAAAATAACAAGAACATCCAGCTGTCATTGAATTTTCAAAGAAATCTTTTATTTAGATATGTTACAGATTCCAATTTTCATTAACTAAAGAACTGAAGAAATACGTAATTTTTCATGAGCTCGGTTCTCTGCTGAAGCATGACAGCAAGCTATGTTACGCAAGAATTAACACTTAACAGATAGCTTTGAAAATTAAGTTGACATTTGCTGCTATCATAACAAAGCACCAATATTATATCTTCGATTTTCGTTTATTGGAAACATGCCATTGGTGTTTTGTAGAAATATTACTGTAACACGATATTTTAATTCTGAAGTGAGCATTTTAGATTACGAAAATCGAATTTAAAAGTCGGGGATTGCAAAATTTTCTTTTCCTATAGGTTAAAAATATAATACTTTTACGATAAAGAACATTTTCCAGGTTTAAATCATTCTGGCTTCAATTCATCTTTTCTATCATGACTTTGCATAGATGATAAATTAAATCTTGTACCTTGATAAACTTTGTACAGATGATGCGTTTACAAAAACGTATTACACTTTAACCCTTTCCGGCACGCTACCTTTTTAAGTTGGAGTTTTGATAAAAAAAAGGTAGGCAGTCTAATTAGGCCTAGAGGGGTACACAAGTAAAATTTTGTGAAGATAGCACTTGTCGTTTAATTCTGTGGGTATGCCCAAAGTAGGTACACTGATTGGATAGAGCTTCGAAAAGAGTACTGAAACGAGCATTGTTGTCAATGAACTGACCGATGAGATGCAGAGAAACAAAGAATACAGACTCTCAGTTGTCCTAGATTATCGGTGAGCCCGGTCTGGGCACACCTACAGTTCGCCGTTTGATTTTAGACAAGATTTCAAGGTAAAAATTTAAAACTAATATAGAATAATGAGCATACAGCCAAAAAAATAACATAGAAATTTCTTTTCAAACAATTCCTTTTATACCCTAAAAAAATCTGGAAGATTTCTTTGAAAAATGAGGTTCTTAAAAAACTAAACATGGCTAAAATATATGGACTGGCTTGTGTTGAGCTGCCATCTACTATAAATAAAGAAGGTTTATAGTAACCTATAAATCCTTTTTCATTCAATTTTTCTGTGCGTACAGAAGGAAACCGGACACACTGTGCCGCAAAGGGTTAATAAACATAGTCAGAGCACTTAGAGAAGACGTTTTAGTTTTTTAATCATCTTTTGATCAAAATCCCTATTTGGACTTTAATAATGAACTGTATTAACATCTTACGCCATGTTTTCTTTTCTAAAAAAGGACAATATGTTAAGTTATTGCATGCATTAGTTTCTTGCCTTTGCTTGAAATTAAAGCTTGAAATTAGCGCATGAACGAGTCTAGATGTAGCTGCGTTTTGCCTTTGGTTGCTGTTAAACTAAGTGTCTGCGAAATAGGACCTTCTGCTTCGTATGTGTGCTTCTAGTTAAATCAGCATATAGGATCCAGCTGCGTTTTGCCTATCCTTGCATCTGACGCCTAAAGTAGTACCAAAATGCCTGAAGTAGAGCTCTGTGGTTCGCTTCTCTAATTGTATTTAAACCAAAAAGCAAGATCCGAGTATCGTTGTTCGTTATGTTTTGTTTGTGTTTAAATCAACACGCCCGAGCACGACGTCACTGCTGTTTGTCTTTGTGTGTAGTTGTTTTATTTTATTTGATTATGGCAAATTACGAGGGGTTATCTGCCTAAGGAGAGGAATGCCTTCGTGCATGACTGTCTAAGGAAAACTAGGCAGTACTTTTACGTTACACATAAGAAAAACCGCGAAAATTCTCATGCAGCAAGCCTGTTTTCCTAGAATCGAACCCAGGTCAAACTAGCAGTGTTTAGCGACTTTAACGCTGTACCGCTGGTGGCTGTTATAGAAGGCGCTCAAACCCGGAATGGCTGCTTTTGTTTGCTGGAAGAGTCCAAGATTTGTAGGTATGGTACTTGAAAGTAGTAGAGCTACTAGAGATACCTTATAGTAGCCTTATTAGAAATTAGCGATGAGGTAGGAAGAGAGGAAATGACGCTACATTATTTCCGGTTCGTGCTTTGTGAGTGCAGCTAGCGTTTCGTTAGTACGAATTAATATTTATTCTTATTTTTATTAATCGTCCCTCTTTTTTTAATTTTGGTTACCTAATTTTAAAAATTCGGCATTAAAGTTTAAGATCTGGAAGGGAATAATACTGTTATACAAAATGGAATTAAAACTAAATTGTTCTTTCACAAGTGAATACAATACTCTTTTCGTATAAAGATAGGCCTTTTAAAGCTCCATCAAAATATATCATACTAAAATACATTATTTATTTTGTGTACCAGATTAAAAAAAATTAAATAATTATGTTTTGTTGTTATCGTACTAGCGATAATATTATGAATATAAAAAATTTACAGTTACAATTTTCTACAATACCTCAAGTAAATAAAAATTGTACAGTTACTTATTGTAACTTCATGTAATACTTAGTTACTTTACCGAAATAACAGTTCTAGTAAATATTAGATTTCGTTGGAAGAAATAAGATTATGTAAATTCGCCAAAACGTTATGCTTTAGTAAGATTAAATGAGCATAGAATGCGTACAGTTTTACATTTCATTTTTCTTCAAAATATTATTTTTGTTTCATGAATTGATAAAAATTAATCCGTCCTTAAACAAAATGTTCAATAAAACATAGAGCATAAAAATACTCAGTGAAACTCCTTCCACGGTTTAGGAAGCATATCTCTAGTGCCTACCAAAAGTCGTTCCGCCAATCTAAAACTCTTCCCGTTGCAAGCCATTACAGAACCTTTCCATTCTCTTCTTCTTACCTGTGTAAATTGAACTCGCCCAGCTAACAAAAGCAGCCGTTTCGGGATTGACGGTCTAGTGGCTGTTATTTGTCTATAGTTGAAGCATTACCTCTTAAAACATCATCATTGTATGTAATTGAACCACGGGGATTCGGCCCTCTATTAATACTCACATGTAATGTAACCTACTGGCCTTTGTGTTTGGTCCCTGAAAGTTGCAACAGAAACTTTAGATTGTTATTCAGTTCTATGCGTCATTATGTGTAATTATTTTTATTTCTTATTCTAGAATTCAACCTTCTAAATCTGAGCTACGCTTTTCCTGATACTTAGCATTTACAAATATTGAAAGATATAAAAAGAGCTATTAATATTATACCTACTTTACTAAATAGGCACCCTTCCTTCAGCCTCCAATAATCACAACGACGATTACACTGAGGACACATAACGAACTCTCCTGGACCTTGCTCATCACAGATCTCTTTGCTGAAAATAAAGATACGTCATTACTTTGGGTAATGAACGGAATAAGTAAATATCCTTCTATGTATCTGAGTTTAACAAAACTTAAATCTAATATTGTAAAGAAATTAAAGCCTAAAGAAAGGACATTTTTAATTTTTTAACGCTGATCACTTTTTAAAAATAACAGAAGCTTGAAAGTAGTTCGTGCTTTTTTGATATTGTCCACACCACATTCAACAAATGCTAGTGTGTTAGATTTTCTAATGCAAGTCATTTTTTTTTTTTTGCGTCTATATTCCACAAGAAAAATTCTCCTCAAACTCAAATTCCAACTCCTTTTTTTATAGCCTTTTAAATATTAATGTTTCTACAGAATTTCCAGTTAATGCCTTCTTGAGGGCCTATTCAGTCTTCCGAAACGATGTGCAGATAACCCGAATACCAGCTTGTAAATGATACTACCGGTTGTTTCGGCTTGTCATAAAAGCAACCTAAAGACTGCGAAATGCATCCTTTGCGATATACTGTTGTCTGTCATCATCCTAAAGAGCGCAAGATATTAAGAAATTACGCTGCAACTCCGTCATAACATTTACGATAATTCTGTTTACATTAATAAGTACAGTCTTCAGCCGGAAGTTGGCTTCAGTCAGTACAGTCTTCAGCCGGAAGCCGTTATAATACAATTACCATTTTTTTAATATGTACTTGCAGTATGTTACATGTTGTCCATCTAAATGGTACTCGAATTCTGTCCTCATTATAGCTGCTAGAGCAGCTGTAATAAGGTTACAGACCTCTTCTAATGCTGCTAGCAGTAAAGATGCATAAAATCGCTTTAATATAATCCCAAGAGAAAAAAAAAATCACTGGCAGTAAAGTGGAGGGGCATTGATGGTCCTCACAACAATGTTAAATCATTTCTCCCGTATTCAACTATCTAACAATGTAGAGGGGACTCATCATTCAAGTAGAGATGTATCTCATCAGGGCAATGAATTAAAGCCCAATTTTATTGCAGCATGAAATTTTCCGAACATCTTTAACTTCTGGGAATAATATTAATTGCAAAATACCAAGATACAGCACATTCCGTCACAATGTTCTCGGATTACAAAAGGGCCATAAACTTTTGCTGTAAAGTTGCGTAGAAGACGTAGTTATTCGTTAATGAATATTATTATACGGGCGGAAAATCGCCTTCTTGCAATGCCCTTGTTCACGATTAAAACTTCTTATGGCTTGATATAATTATCTGGCTGTTAATGTTGCAACATCTGCTAACGGTATGGTTTGATTTGTAGTCGCAGAAATTTCTAAATGCTTGAATGTGTAATACCAAATTCACGGCTAGCGCGATTTGTTGATGTTGGTGGAGAACACGCAAAGCTCTGGCTTTCTCCAACGTGCCATTAGAATCGACGGGCCATCTGATGCTCTTACTTACTGTGAGAACATTGTGGCTACATCGATTCTTGTATCGTTATCACGCGCGAGCACGTGCGTCGAAAGGTATAAAAACTGGAAGGACTGGTTTGTCTCTCTCTTTTTCGTTTTTCCCCTCTTGCTGCCTGACGTCGAGCTTAGCGAGTGTGTGGGCCTTCGGGCCACACACACTCAGCAGTCGCCATTTGTTCCTGTCTAATTTTGCCGAGAAAGAAGCAGAATGAAGAAATCCAGTTCTTAAAGTAGATGTTTGATTTGTGAATAACATAAAATAAACGCGCAAGCAGAATATAAGTAACTGTTCGACTTCAAGATGTGCTTGACCAGCAATGTGTCACCACGTGTGACGTGTGTAAAAATCATATGAATGTAAAAGGAAAAAAGAAGAGCTTATAAGTGTAACCATACAGCGCGATAATACGAAGATAAAATTGACCACGTTTCAACCGCAAAATTATTCGATGGAACAGGATTGCGCGAATAGTCACGCGTCGGCACTCCACGGACATTCCATTTGAGTTATCGCATTGCGAGTAGCTAAGTTATGATATTTTAGTATGTATATGTGTGTGATAAATGTGTCTTATTTAATCCAGAAAGTATGTGTATTAAAATAAATATGAGATTGGAAAAAGAAAATATTCGGCTCATGCATGCATCAGTGGGTAAGTCTTGTTAATCTATTTAGTAATGATTATGCAATGTACTAAACACCAAATTTTAGTTTAAGTATTTACGCAAAATTAATTTGTACTTGATATTCTTAGTATCGTCACTTTATACGATCATGGCCAGCAACACCACATTTATGGTGCCGTGACCATACCAGTATGACTGCAGAGTGTTCACATGCCTTACGGGTTATGATTCATACTGTCTTCTAAATGCAGGTTGTGCAAAAGCAATAGATAAACACTTTGCATTTTTAAAACACAAAAACATTAATTTAAGAACATATTTAATTAATTAAAAACAATATAAATTTCAAGATATTTTTCGTATGCAAGAATTAAAATGGATAAGTTATACATATTTATGTCTAAAACGTGGAAAAAGACCTTGACCTTTTTAAGCTGGTGTTCGAAAAAAAAATGGCCAGAACTACATTAAGATTCCATATTCATCTATTTGTTTCATAAATTACATCATTATAGAGATTACAAATATTTTTATTTGTACATTCTATAAACAGAAATAAATTTCTACAACAAAATCATCAAAAAGTTGGTAACTTGCATAAAAAAATCATTAAAGAAAAAATTGTTTTCTGAATACGTAAATAGCCTTACAGCACTTATTTATTGCGTGTATCGAAAAATAATGTTTGCGCATTCTAGGACATGGCCTAATTTTAGTATGCCAAATAATTCATCTGTTATGCTATTGATTTTCAAGAGGAGGCATAAATAATAGTCTTCGAAATTCTTACCTTCCAGATGTCGTGTGAAATGTTTAGATTAGGAACCTTTCTTTAAAGGTCTTAAGATATGTATGTATGAAAGGAAATCATATTTCCTTTACTTAGTTTCAAATATAAGTATATTCATTAATATATAATCGGTTCGATTTAAGAGCAAGAACAGAAATAAATATGAAACGCATCTCATAATCATAAATTTGAAACCAATCTGAATAATCAATCATTACTGAAATAAACGTTGTAATAATAATAAGGCTTTGAACATTTTATAGTAACCATCTGGCAATTCCTCAAATATTGAAACAGTTGCGTTTTGAATCTTCTGTCACCTGCTTCATTTATTTTTGCAACTGAAGAACTTTCACTATAATGTGCCTTTAGCTTTTACAAACGCAAAAGTTAAAACTACTGGCAATCAAAACCGTGAAAAACAACCTTATATTTAGCGTAGGTATAATGAAACACTCAATCGATTTCGAGGGCAGCTAAAGATCCCTCCTCATCAGGAGAAAGAAATACATAGAAAGAAGAAAATAGGAATCACAGAAACACGTGGTGCTTATCAGCACTGCACGTCGTTATAACTAGATTTTTAATCAGAGTTGCACTGGCCGCCTACTTTTACTGAGCCAGGCTGTCTGATCAAGCATAAAGAAATATTAGCGAAGTTAAAATGGGGAGCGAGGGGCAAATGCACATTACGCTCAAAATCTGAACTTCAAATAATGGAAAGCAACCACTGAACGGATTTTTATACCCTCTGGTAGTACCAAGTGCGAGGAGGTAACGCCATCTATCGGCAAAAATAATTGAATTAGGACAGTAGAATTTTAAAGGCATTAGGAAGGACTGGATTGGACTTCAAATCATTAAATAAACTTTCTAAATCTTTGTGAATGTGAAAAGCCTCAAGAAAATCCAATTCGCCTATGGAAGAAGCCTTTTGGATGATTTTTGCAGACCCAAAATCAAAATTATGGTTAAAAGTCCAGCTATGATACGCTATTGAAGACTTGTTAATTTCCCCTTTTTTGACATAAGATTCATGTTCCTTGATACGAAACTTCAACGCTCTTTTTGTTTGGCCAATATATCTTAAACCACACTGACATGATATACTATAAATTCCCCAAGAATTCAAGACAGAAACGCAATCTTTTAGAATCGAAGGGTGAATTTTATTAATAGGGGAGAAACCGACTTGAAAATTGAATTTCTGGAGAATCCGTGCAATTTTATAGCTAACAGAAGGATAAAATGGAAGCACGACAAGGTCATTGATATTATTTCTAACAGTGGAATGTCTTCTTTGATGGGAATCTGAAAATTTTTTGACGGCTTTATCAATAATCACGGGAGAAAATCCACGGTCAATCGCAACTGCTCTCAAATAATTAAGTTCATTGGTAAGCAAAGATTCAGAGGAACAAACTTTTAGCGCGCGGAAAACATAATAGTAAAAAGAAGCCATTTTTTGCTTAACAGGGTGGCATAACTTGGCATGGGGTGGTAAACAAACTGCAAAGGGTTTACGGTACACAGTGGTGCTAAAATCGGTTTCATTGCGGATTATAAGAATATCGAGGAAGGGGAGGGAATTGTTGGATTCAATTTCAAGAGTGAATTGGATGGCTGGATCAATTGAATTCATAATAGATAGAATCTCGGATAAATCCTCTTTATAACCGTCAAAAAGTGCGAAAGTGTCGTCAACATACCGAATCCAAAGACGAAAAGATAATTTATCAAATAATTTCATCTCAAAATAGTGCATATAAATGTCAGCAAGTACCAGACTGAGAGGATTACCCATAGCCAATCCTTCAACTTGACGAAAATATGCATTTTGGAAAACAAAGTGGGTTTGACTTAGAGAAACTTTAGTAAGCGAAACCAACTCATTAATTTCAGTATGTGTGAAGTGAAATTCCCGAAGCCTAGTTTCAAGACAATTTAGTGCTCCTTCGACCGGAACATTAGTAAACAATGATTTGACATCAAATGAAACCATAATGGAACGAAGTGGGGAAATATTTTTAAGTTTATCAATGACTTCAACAGAATTTTTTACAGTGTGAATATTGTTATCAAGTAGAGGAGAAAATCTGGAAACTAAATATTTGGCCAAAGGATATGAAGCAGTACCTATGTTGGAAACAATTGGTCGTAAAGGAATACCGGTTTTGTGGACTTTTGGAAGAGCATAAAGTCTAGCGCAATTAGTAATAGGCGGAATAAGTGATTTCTTCAACTGAGTTGGCAGAATGTGGGAAGATTTAATAGCACTTTTTACTTTCATGAGGTCCGAAGTTGAAGGATCTTTAGGGATCGAGCAGTATGGGCCTTCATTTATCAATTTAGAGACTCCAGTAATATATGTGTGTTTGTCCATAACAACGATCTGTCCGCCCTTATCAGCTTTAGAGATAATGATATTAGTATCAGAATTAATTTCACGCAAGATCTCATTTTCCTTTTTGCTAAGATTAGAACCCAAAGATTTATTGTTAAAATTAACGTTATGAGTAATTAGGTGGCGGATTGTATCCTTCTGCGTTTCCGAAATTTTGGAGAATTTAAAGGCTTTCTCTATAGGGGCGATGATTTGAGGAATTGAAGGTTTAGATGTCTTTGAAAAGTTGAAATTATATTTTAATACTTTTAACTGATCCTCCGAAAGATTCCTATTGGAGATATTAACGATGGAGTTAACGTTTACAGTGGGAAGATCAGCTAGATAATTGGGACTATCCGACTGGTGTGTGAGTTTTTGGAATTTAGAAATGAGCACATTTTTATGGCGTTGACAAACGGTATCGGTTCTAGACCAGGATGTATGTTCAAATGAGGAAAAATTTTCAGTGGAATTAGCAATTTTTAAATGGAGGTAATATAATTCAAATTCAATTTTAGATAAACGTTTGCGTGTGTCCCTTATAATGTGACGAAGAAGTGCCAATTTGAATTTATGCAAAATTTTTGAAACGTGAACGGAAGCTTTAAGGCTACATTTCACATGTATAAATTTGGGAATGAAATTTTGATGTTTGCATTTAAGTAGAAACTGTAGATGATTCAAGAATTTCGTACGCTTAAGGCGTAACTTACAAAATCGGTTCCTGTCAGTGGACATATTGTGAAAAGGGCACAAGCAAGAAACAAGTGAACAAAAGAAATGTAATTCCGAAAGTCCAAACAAGTAATTACTTATAACATGAAAAAAACACCAATAAATAATGAAGACAATTTTCATCAACAAATGACAAAAACATTCCAAAAGGAGAGAAACATCCAATACTGAAAAACCAATAGCCACGTGGAAAGAAGCAACGAAAGTCAAAATCGTGCACGTGGTAAACCGAAAAAATATAGAATTACCTCGAAAATGCCGGTTGATAGCATAAACCAAATCCGAAAAAATGATGGCCACGTGGAAAGAAGTAAATAAAATGGTGCACGTGGTAAAACAATAAACAGTAAAATATTCTCGAAAATGCCGGTTGATAGCACAAACTAGACTAGAAGAGAAACACGCTAATGTGGCTACTGGCAATCTAAAACTGAGTAAATTGTTTCTAACATAAAAATGCATAAAATTCGTTTGGGTTACTTTTCTCGAATGCTCTGCATAGAATCACAAGACACTGTTTAATTCACGAACTTCAGTGCATGGTTTTGGTAATTTTAAAGTATGATTTATGGTAATCAGATTTCTTTGCATATTGAATTACTCAATAGGGAGGTTTGCACGTAAATATCAAAGGGGAAATGGACTAAAGTAATTGCATATTTATATTTATTAATAACGCATATATTGATTACTTCAAATAAAACATAAAAGCGTTTGCAAGACGAAGCATCAATATACATGTTGAAAACAGAAAATGCACAGTGATTAATAAGAAAGCTGCTTGAAAGTTTATTCAAATGATTCCACGGTCACTATATTTGTTTTTTTTTTTCTTAAAGTCTTTCATATCAAAGCATATTTTTTTAGCTTTACCAACAACTGAAAAACATAAAATAGTTTGTTTTGTAATATTTCTTTAGTAATGAGGCCATAGCAATTTCACTTTCTCATCTAAACAGAACATTTCACCATGCAAAGCTATCGTTTCAATATTAAGAATAGCCATGAATCGCAAGGAGCTAATCCCGCAGGCCAGAAAACTCTCGATTGTTGTCCCATCGTTTACAGATATTGTTGTGCCAATATCGCACCAATAACACGCTGCTAAGCATTGGCCTGGAGCAAAAACCATCCCTCTTCAGCAAATGCACTTTTTTATCTTCCTCTTACCTCACAGTTCCACGTGTTTTCAAGAAGTTAGTATGATTGTCCCTACTGAATATCTTCCAATGATTAGCAATATAAGCATCAGCAACCCTGGACTGAGAAGGACTAAATTAACTTTGTTAATCACACCCCTGCTAATGTCTTGGAGTGGTTTCACTATTAAAATACTGAACTACCGAGAAAGTAGTTTACTATCATACGAATACTAATTCAGAAGTCAAACAACAAAAATCAGCGTTATATTTACAAAATTTACACAGGACTAGTTTCGATTGTTTTACCGAACCACCATCCTCAGCTGCAAAACCGCAAATGAACAAGATAGGAAATAATGATTAGATAAGATAAGAAAGCCTGGACAAGATTAAGCAAGTGGCGCCATCATACGAATGTAATAATTTGTTTCAGCGTTTAGTACAAAATTCAGTCAATAACTGAACTGGTGGATCATAAAGTAGATACTTTAAACCTCATAGGATAATAATGAGGCTTCGTGGATAATGATATGGTTGCGTAACGTAACATAACAGTCCATAAAATTTGAAAGATAGGGATGTTTCCGACGTCAGTAATGTATAAGTTGTTTTCAGAAGTGAATTAACTATTGTAATAGTAGCTGCAACAGGATGATAATAATAATACTATTATACTTCTGCATCTGTGTCTGAAATGTAAAGTTTTAATTAAACCATCATAAAAATGATTTAATTTATGTGTAATCCCAACACATGAAAACAACGTATACTGACTATTTGAAAGAAAATAGTAAAACCGAACACGTGATAGATAAAAAGAAACACGAAGATGAAAGCTGAGTAGTTTGGACTAATTACGCTGTAAAGAAATATGAGAGAAAGCTCAGGTCTCAAGACGTTAAAGATGTAGATGTAATGAAATTAACGAGAAGACATAAACATTTCCTTATGAACTTCTGACACACGAATTATCGAAGTAATCACTAATCAAGTACTGCGGTTAATCAAATCATAAACAATAATACCAAAGAAAAATAAATGGAATGAACATCATCTGTAAATAACGTACAAAACTGGGCATTGAATACGAGATGTACGGATTTAAGAAAAAGGATTCAAGCAAATTCTGTATGTAGCTTCATTACCTATTTCCCCCCTATATCAGTGCTTTTCTGTAATATATTGCTGTATATTTAATTCATAAAGTAATTTTGAAATATATCATCATCTTTATCTCTTAAGTGCTCTCATAAATAATGTATTCCTGTACAGTACTTATATTAGTTTCCCATTTCGAACGAATACCAGCTCTTGGACATGATGTTCTATCCAAGAAGAAATTTGTCAGATATGATTAGATATGAGGAAAAGTATATACCCCATAGAGTATTTTTTCTTTTACAACGTATACAGACATCCGTAAACGGTATCTATAGGTCTTATTTCCTTAACTATTTATCTTAAGCTTGTGTTTTCTGTTACCAAATTTCTCTAAATACAAGATAAAACATTATCAGAATAGTTTTCAGCAGTGGAAGCGGAATTATTTTCAGTGCAAAAAGTTTTTAAAGGGGCAATGAGAAAAGTGTTCAATATGCTTTATTAAAATAAATTCAAAAACGTGCTGTACCTTTTCGTGCAGGCTACACCAGTGGGCGAGTGGTAGATATCACTGAATACTGGCAGTTCGACCCGTTCGAACACAACACAGACGAACAGGCTGGCTGCATGGGTGGTTTTTTTCCCTATTTGAAACACGAATACGAGCCAATTTCCTTTATAATGTCCACTATTGAGGCGTTTCTACCCTTAGGCAGATAATCTAATAATAAGGCTTTAGCAAAATTCATGAACACATTAGAAAATAAACCTGGTGATTTATATCACATTTCAACGCGTCAACCAAAATTATAAATTATTTTAAGCTTTTCATAACTCTCGGGAATTAACTACTGAATAAACAGCGATAAACGAAATTTTATTGGATAAAACCGAAATAATAAACTTTATCGTTCTCCCTCCATAAACAACTAATTACACATTTTTCACTAAATTTTGCTGAAGATATGAAATATTTTGCATTAAAGTATAATGGACATATTTCGTGTTGGGTTTGCTGCTAAAAGCGTACAAAAATTCAGTTTTGTATTTTAAAAACCGTTCATGGAAAAAAAAAAATACAATGTAACTGGATGCAATCGGCTACAAAACTTTAACGGGTTTAAAAAAAAACCCACATTCAATTCTGTGTCTTAAAGTTTTGTAGCCGGTTTCATCCAGTTACATTGTATTTTTTTTAAAAACTTTTTAAGTATTGGTTCTAAAAAACACTATTACGGCAAGCACAAGTTTGAATTTAAAATAGTTTTGATTATCTACGAAATAATATTGATTACCTAAGGCCTACGAATGTATTTTTACCTTTAATATTAATTAGTTATTTTATTAATAATAATTATCAATATAAAGAGATTGGTGTTATGATAACTTCTAGTTTTTATACCCCAATGAAATGTATTTTACAATTATATGGAAAATCAAAGTCCTTTTAGACTAAAGTGAGCAATTTAATTTGCAGCTAATACGAAATAACATTTCTGTGATTTAAAAAAATTGAGTGAAAAATAATCGTATTGTTTCAATAATAATATGTTCTGTAGGTGTTTTTTCAGTAATTCATATGCTACGGTGAAACCATTAACATAGATCGCACTCACCGATTCACATAGATCTTTGTCAAGTATAAATTTCTCATGCTGCATAAATTTACATCCGGTGAATATGTTAAGTAGAATTTCACTTAGAAACTGTAATAACCTGTTCCAACCTCTATGATGATAACATTTCGAAGATTGCCAGGCCTGTCATCTTCGTCCCTGGCACTATTTCAATAGGCTTTACCACAGACACGACAACATACAACTTTAAGTAAGTTTCTTAACAGCATTGGTTTCTTATCGAAACTATTTTCTGCTATCCAAAGTCCCTGAGTTCTCAGATTCTTAACTCATAGTCTGTTTTGATGTTATTCTCAAACGATTTGATGTAGACACTTATTGAGTATTCTAAGTACAGTTCATTATAACACTGTATTTATCTCCTGTTTATCTATTATTTTTATTATATCAAACAAATGTTCTCAATTTGTCAATTTCAAATTGCTTTGAAATTGTATTGTAATCTCATTTGTTTCAACCACATTTGCAAAATTCTTGAGCATTTACAGGATGTGAAGTTCCTTCCCCTGATAAAAGACGAAGAACGGAAGTGACTTTGCCCGGAAAAACCGGTCGAGGCAGGCTGGTGGGGGGAAGAAAGACTGGACGGAGAGGGCACTGGGAGTTGGACCGGCGAGCATGCCGTGTGAGAACGTAGAGAAAAGAAATATGTTTTAATTTCTTTTGCGCGCCTTGTATATATATATTGTATATAGTTTATTTTACAGTGTACTCGTTGTATGGTGTATCCATAGTGCAGTATGTGTAATAAATTAGTGAAGAAAATGTCAAAGCGGACAAGTGTTATTTTCCCACTATGGTAAGCTTACACAGAAGAACCCACCTCGTGTTTGAACGAGCGCGAGGCATGACAAATGTCGCAGTCGTATAGGATAGTGGGAAAAATGAAATCACTAAAAATACGAAGGAAGTAAGATCGTAAAAGGTGATTTGAGTGAACGTGGTTTAAATGAAGGAAATAATTCACGAAAGCAAGGAAGATGACAAAAGATGGTCGTGAAAGACGGAAAGTGGCGCGCGTAAGCCTACACGTGCAAATAAACGAAAGAGTGTATGAAACCTCGTCGTGTGAAAAGTGATCATCAGTATTACCGTGGTGATATTATTAAGTGAAATGTTCGTGCAGTGTTGAAACAGTGGCTGGTAAAAGTGATCATCAGTATTACCGTGGTGATATTATTAATTGAAATGTTTGTGCAGTGTTGAAACAGTGGATGGTAAAAGTGATCATCAGTATTACCGTGGTGATATTATTAAGTGAAGTGTTATGCAGCGCGATGAGAAAATTGTACAGAATTGAGCACAACTCGTCATTTTCTACTATCGGGATCAAAGGTAAGTCCCTCTTAATTTCTTGGGAAGCACAATATATAAATGAAGAGAGCTCCCTCCCTATAATTACTATAGTAACGGAGAAAATTAAAATTGTGTTAATGTCGGTTAATAACATGATGAGAATGCCAGGCGTTAAAGCCAGTAGACACTTAGAAAGTATATTTTATATGCAAATAAGGAATTATGATTAATTTTGTTATTAAGGAGATAATGTATGCTAAATGAATGTTAAAATAGTTCAAAAATATGTCAGCAGAAATTTCGAAACATTTAATTGTGTGCTCATGTTACTAATTAAGGTAGAAATTATCTATTTTTGTTGTTGCCGTGTTTTGGCAAAATGTTTTAGTCATTAAAGTTAATAGGTTGATTAAAAATTAATTACTTTAATGATTTGAGAGCAATAAGTAAATGTTTGTTCCATTTCCAGAATATGTAAGGTATTACGGCGTAAGGCCAAAGTATTCAGAACTATTTTTTTGTACTAATTCAAAAGCTAATATAATTTTTGGTATTTATGTGTTAACAATATATGGTGAAATATATGTTAATAGAAATATATGTTAATAGTAATATGAGAAAGGTATTCATGATTGTGTTCACTAATGATAATGTTTGCTAAATGAATAATGGTAGTATTCAGTAGTAGTGAAATATGTATGTTTGCCTGTAAAATTAAGTGTTATTTATGTGTTGTACGGGTAAAGCTGTAAAAAGAAATACCAGAAGTTAATATGGGTCCTAAAAGGAGAAATAGGGTGTCAGAAGAATCTGATGAAATTATTAAGAACATGCAGGCTCAAATTAAGTTAAAGGAAATGGAGCTGCAGCTAGAAAAGTGTAAGTTAGAGGCAGATGCGGCTAAAGACCGATTAAAAGAGATGGAATTTCGGGAAAGACAATTAGAGAGAGAACACGAGATAAAAATTAAAGAATTAGAAATTCAGAGTAGGAAAATAGATAAAGGAGGAAATAAATCGGGCTCAGAGGATGAAGGGGTTTCAGATGCTGAGAGCAAGGGAAATGATTTCTTGAAACATTTAAAAATAATGAAAGGAGTTATGATTGACCCGCCATCTAAAGCTGAGGAATGGCCGTTCTTTTTCCATCATGCGGAAATGATGTTTAATCTCTATAAAATTCCTGAAGAACATAAGGGGAAAAATATTTTGCAGAGTTTAAAAACTAAAGTTAAAAGTTTGATTTCAACTCTGGGTGAAAGGGATTTGGATAATTATATTAAGATTAAAGATACAGTATTAAAAGAATTCCAGATTACCCCATTGCAACATAAAAAGAATTTAGAAAAATGTGTAAAAAGATATGAGGAAACGTATACTCAGCACATAGTGAGGGTTGAGGCAGCACTTGATTTCTACTTAGAATCCAGAAAAGTTAAGACTTTTGATAAATTAAGAGAACTATTGATTGTCGATCAAGTAAAAGATCAATTACCCGCAAATGTTAAGGCGCATATACTGTTAAAAGAGGTAGAAAACTGGTTATCTCCGTCAGAGCTTGCAAATGATTTGGATAATTACGTTGCAGCAATGCCTAGAAATTACAATACGAGTGCTCAGGAAGTAAATAAAGTGGGACCAAAACAGGAACCGATAAGACAAGGGGAAAAATTAGGACGACCAAATAAGAGTAAGGGGAATTTCAGTTCTGATTACAGGGTTGATAAGGAGAAGTACAAAGGGGTAAAAACTTTAGAACCTCAAGGAATGATGCAGGCAAATAAGAAAGTTCTAAAATGTTTTCAGTGTCAGGGTGAAGGACACATAAAGCGTTTTTGTCCAGCGATAAACCTGATAGCGAAACCCAAGAGAGGAAGCGAAAAAGAGGATACGGATGAGGTGGAAGCAAAGGGATTAAATAAAATATGCGTAGGGTTGAAGTTAGCTAACTATGCAGAAGAAATTCCGTTAACTAGGGCAAGTGGGGAATTACCTAGGATAGAACTGCAGATAGGCAACGCTAGATTCAAAGGAGTGATTGATAGCGGAGCAGAAGTTACTGTAATCCGGAAATCGGTAGTTCCACAGAAATATTTGGAGTCTGGAGGGAAGATATGGTTACAACCCGCCGTGGGACCCCAGGTAGAAGCCCAATTAGTTACAGTACCTATCAGTATCTGGTCAGGTATCGAGTAACTTGGACGGAAAGGAATCGACAGAAAAAGCCAGTCACGAGGGCGAAGGTGAAACGGAAATAGCTCGTACTACACCGTTGGTAAGGAGTAAAGATGAGGGGGGAAGTAGAAGTGGGAGGCAGTGAGCAAGTGTCAGCTGATAACCCACCCTTATCGCAAACTCAACGTTTTAGGCAGGAGCAAGCGGAATGTATTTCGCTGAAAAGCGCGTTCATGGATGCACGTAATAACAAGAATGGGAATTGGCTGGAGTCAGGAATTTTGTACCATACGGGAAGTGTCAATGGGCAGCGATGTAGTCAGTTAGTTGTTCCTCAAAGCCGCAGGAAAGAAATTGTGAAGTTGGCTCACGAAAGCTTACAAGGGGGGCACTTCGCAGCAAAGAAGACGGCGGAAAGGATTAAAATGTCGTTTTGGTGGGAAGGATTGTCAAAGGAGGTGCGGAAGGGGTGTGAAGCTTGCAAGGAATGCCAGCTACGAAGGAAAGTTAAAGTGAAGGATAGGGCTCCAATTACAGCAGTAGGGAGGCCAGAACTTCCATTTCAAGTGGTTAATGCGGACGTTTTAGGGCCGATTGAGCCAAAATCTTCAAGAGGGCACCAGTATGTGTTATGTGTTGTTGATCAACATAGCAGATGGCCGGAGGCAATTCCACTAAAGGCGATAACAGCGAAAGCTACATCTGACGCTTTCATTGATATTTTCATGCGAACAGGAGTTCCGAGAATGATAGCCATGGATAACGGAACGAACTTTAAGGCTAAGCTAACACAAGAATTTTTAACTAGGTTAGGGGTCTCGCCAAAATTTTCTACGCCAGGGTATCCGCAGTCAAACGGGCTAGTGGAAAGGTGGATAGGAACAATGAAGTCAATGTTGCATCACGCGATAAATACTCAAGGAAGAAACTGGGATAAGCAGCTACCATATTTGTTATGGGCTTATAGGGAGATACCGAATTCAACTACCGGAGTCTCACCATTTTTGCTGATGTATGGTCGGGTGTCAGTGGGGCCACTGGCGATACTTAAATCAAGTTGGGTAGATGAGACGGTATTACCACAAGGAGTTGGGGAATCAGTTAGTGAATATTTAATTTCTCTTCGAAATAGGTTACAGGAGGCAGAGAAATTCGCTAAAGAAAATTCGGAAGCTAAACAGCAGAAATATGTTCATCATCATAATTTGAGGTCTAAGGAAAATGAATTCGAGATAGGAGATGAGGTAGTAGTACTGATACCAACGTCAACAAATAAACTTTGCTCGAAATGGACAGGACTTGGAGAAATAGTTGCGAAAAAGTCTCCACATTCATATTTGGTAAAATTGCCAGATGAATCTGTTAGACATTTGCATCAAAATAAGTTACGGAAATATTTACAGCCTATAAATGCAGTAGGGATAATCTATGAGGCTGACACAGAATTTGGGAAGGTGCAGCACGCGCCTATTCAAAGAAACCCTAAAGTAGACAAACTTTTAGATAGGATCTGTGTTTCAGAGGAATGGAAACATTTAGATAGGTCACAAAGGGATCAGTTGAGCAGATTAATCAAATCTTTCCATGTAGTGTTTGACGGGGAGATTAAATGTGCGAAGGTAGGATCCCACAGTATCAGGTTAAAAACGGGAGTTGAAAGAAAGCAACCTCATGTTTATAAGGTACCTGAGGCGTTGAAGCCACAGGTGGAAAAGCAAATTGCTGATTTGTTAGAAAGAGGTTTAATTGAACCTTCCACAGCAGAGATTGCTTACCCTATTGTGTGTGTAGCGAAACGGGATGGAAGCGTACGTTTATGTTGTGATTATCGAGGGCTTAATGCGGAAAGTAAGATTGTCCCATTTCCTATGCAAAACGCAGAAGAGCTTCGATATAAGGCAGGGGCAGCACGTTATTTGTCTACGCTAGATATTCTTAAGGGGTATTGGGAAATCCCTATGGAGAAGGAAAGTAGACATCTGACGAGTTTTGTTTCTCCGAAGGGTCAGTATCAGTGGAAAGTGATGCCGTTCGGTTTGTCAGGTGCTGCCGCAACTTTCCAAAGAGTTATGAATCAAGCTCTTAGACCACATAGTGATTATGCTGAAAGTTTCATCGATGATATAATTGTCTATTCGTCAACGTGGGAAGAACATCTTAAACATTTAAGAGCCGTACTCAGTACTTTACAGACATTGAACTTTACGGCTAATTTAGAGAAATGCTCTTTTGGCAAGTCGGAGGTAAAGTATTTAGGTCACATAGTAGGCTCAGGCAGACATGGCCCAGATCCAGAGAAATTGCAGGTCATTAAAAATTTGAAGCCACTTAGAACCAAAAAGGCATTAAGATCAGTTTTGGGGTTATATAATTACTATCGAGAGTATGTTCCGAATTATGCAAAAGTAGCTAGGCCGTTAACTGATCTCACGAGAAAATCTATACCTAATGATATACCTTGGGGGTCTGAAGCCGAGAAGGCATTCAAAGAATTAAAGGATGCTTTGTGCACGGCATCGTCTTTATATACGCCGGATATACGAAAACCTTTTGAAATTAACACAGACGCCTCACTAGTAGGTATTGGAGCGTGTTTACTTCAACGAGATGAGTATGGGAAAGCTAGACCGATAACATTTGCTAGCCAGAAATTAACTAGCGCTCAGTCTAAATGGAGCACTATAGAAAGAGAGGCGTATGCAATTATTTGGGCTCTCGACAAGTTCGAAACTTGGACATACGGAAATAAAATTTTGTTGCATACAGACCATAACCCATTAAAGTACTTAACCGAAGGGATACCCCGGAATGCTAGATTACAGAGATGGGCATTAGCTCTATCCCGCTTCCAAGTCACTGTAATGCATAAACCAGGAGCTAAAAACTCCGATGCAGACGCATTGTCGAGGATCCCTCACGAATGTATAAGTGACCAATAATCTGAACTAAATTGGAAAAAAAAAAGAAACTAATGTTGGTATCATATATATATATTTTTTTGTGTGTGTTTGTTTATTATTGTAACACTAGAAAGGATAATGTTCAATGCTAGTATGGCAAAAAGTATATAGATATTGTAATTTTCATTTATTATTATTTTTTTTTTGTATTATTGTGGTTACTCTAGAAAAGATTGTGTTATTAGGGTATATTAGTAAACGAATTATTCCTTAAAGAAGTGTCAGTGAGTTGATATTGCAATGTTTTGTTTCTATCGCTGTAGAAATTTGGACATGTGCAGTTTTTATGTTTATGTGTTTTAAGTGTTCTTTTTTGTGTTAGTGTTTATAACTGTAGCATGACCCTTTTTTTTTGCTCTCTGATTTTACTGTGATTCCTTGTGCTGTGTCCCGGAAAAGAGGGACTACCTGGTAAGTGCCAAAATAATATGGGTTTCAAATTTTTCGACTCAGTCGTAAATATTTATAAACCAGAGGGGAGGTGTGAAGTTCCTTCCCCTGATAAAAGACGAAGAACGGAAGTGACTTAGCCCGGAAAAACCGGTCGAGGCAGGCTGGTGGGGGGAAGAAAGACTGGACGGAGAGGGCACTGGGAGTTGGACCGGCGAGCATGCCGTGTGAGAACGTAGAGAAAAGAAATATGTTTTAATTTCTTTTGCGCGCCTTGTATATATATATTGTATATAATTTATTTTACAGTGTACTCGTTGTATGGTGTATCCATAGTGCAGTATGTGTAATAAATTAGTGAAGAAAATGTCAAAGCGGACAAGTGTTATTTTCCCACTATGGTAAGCTTACACAGAAGAACCCACCTCGTGTTTGAACGAGCGCGAGGCATGACACAGGATTTTGGACATTTCTTGCCTCATATCCTGAAGCTGGACACTATCGAAATGCGAGAATCCACTTTCGAATCTGTAAGGTCTGATCTTTTTATTCTAGACTGAAGTATCAGTTTCACGATACCACAAAATCTGAGTTATTAAAACGAAAGTATTGATACCCTCAAAAAGTTATTTAAAATAATACCAAAGATAAAACAAATGTGGACTTCGTACTAGCGTTGCATATGTGGCTAAGATATACTACAGTATACTTAACGAATAAATGGGATCTTCGGGATCTTTGTTATTGAAATCCATAATCTTCAAAAGGCATTACGGTTTTATGCACTAAAATATGGCTGTTTTCTGTATTCATAGCATTAAATTAAGGTATATTCTAAAACACATTAAATTCCATTTTTTCCCTTCCAACTTTATCCTTCGCTTTGTCAAACTTCTAAGTCTCTTATCTTTCTCATATAGAACTCCTTTTTCGATTTTCGTAACATTTTAGTGGAAAATGCATTAATAAAGTATAGAATAACTGATATAATAGTAACTAGCACAGTATTGGACATTTAGTCACAAAGCTTTCAATTCTGGCACTGAAGAATGGGGATAATTTTATAGCAACAATTGTTATCGTAAAAAAAAAGCTTCTGTGGGACAAGAGCACCACAGTTTTTCCCAATAAATGCCTATTTTCCAACGGAGGGATATTTCAGTATGGACGGCTGTCTGAAAGTTTGCTATGTTAAACCTGTCATTTATTTTTAACACGTAACTAATGTTATTCATGAAACTTCAAACAAGGAAAAATACGAGTATATTTCACAATGCATATTCATTCATTTTCTTTGCATACATTAATACAAATTTAAACATTTTCTACAAAAGCATATTTAAACAACTCAAATATTAGGCATTAATTCAAAATTTCAACTCACTTTAATAAATTTTACACAAAAGAGAAGCACGTCATCTTGAATTTTAAAATATCAGGCTTAGATGAAAGTTAGTATCATAAAAATATCCTATACGTTTCAAAATATAATAATTTAGCAACATTTCGATTGTATCTATAATAGAAGCGGGAATTATAGGTCGGTAAACCATTTCCGGTATACCTATGATCAAGAATAACTCTTGATCTATTACAGTTAGAAACAAACGAGAATAGCCAAAAGTTTGCTTTTGAAGATATATTTCATTTGCATATACAATTTTCATTGTAGTACATATAATAGAAATGAAAGTGATAAGTAAAAAGTTTCCACATCACTTTACTGCAAGTGCGTTACTTAATGATGTAAAAATAAATACAAAAACTGACTGTATAGTATCTATTGAACTACAGAAAAACGAAAGGATTAAATAATACGTGTGATAAAATGCTTTTAAACGGAAAGAAGATTTGGAAAGAAGATGACTGAAATTAAAACAACTAATTTAATTTTATAAATTTTGAAGGATTCATGTAAGTCTAAATCACAGACTGAAAATGTTTTTGATAATTTTAGTACACCTAAAGTTAAGAAAATGGTTAAATGATAATATTGATTACGATGAAAAATTAATTCGTCTTAGCCAGATTAGCATACTTTTAGTACCCTTAATGATTTCACAAATATCACCTGAATGAATATGAAAAATTTCCATAAATGCAATAAGTATAAAAATCCAGTACTTGTCGCTTGATTATCCCACACAAAGATAATTATGCTAATTCGTTTCTCAGTGAATGAGCAACAATGCAACAAAAATAATAATAAAAACTTTCTTATATCTTCTTCGTTATCCTTCATGGAAACAATTCTATGAATTTATTGAAGCGTTACACAGCGTTAATTTTCATTCAACAAGTTACCAAAATATAGCGAACTTGTCTTGACTTGTACAGCAAGCCAATCTCAGTAAACTCGTTGCAAACCAAACGATCGGTTATACGTGTCAGATACACGTATAACTGATCATTTGGTACTTTAACGCTATTAAGTACTTTAACATTTCACCATTCTGTTAGCTGAAGTAATTATGTATAATAACAGGATGTGGCAGAAACTCAATTTATAAGGATCTCTTGAGGATTTACCCTGCCAACTTATAATGTATGTTTACAAAGTTTTAAAAATAAATGCATAACAAATCAGTATTTAATGGAAACAACAATATCACTATTTTGGCACACGTGCACATTCGTTCGAATACAACAAATATTTCGTCAAGTGCATAGAGATTTCTGAATGTGCATGTAAAAGTTAAGTGTTGCTATGCTATCCTTTGCTCAGTATGCTTTTCCGAATATATAAAGTACTTCAAGATTTTGACTTTTGAACTGCAGTTGCGCTTTGAGAAACAGATAGTAGTTCTCTTGTTTCAATGCGGAGAATGAACACGATGACTTTAAACAATTGCATTTTCGTAGCATTAAATTGCTTGATGTTAATTGTACGATTTTAAAATAACACTACTGCCGCTATTGTTTCTTACACTAACGTTTGTTTCCCTATCGGTTTTATATTCGCAAAAAACATGTAACGAATTAAAGGCTGTCTTCCCAAATATTCTTGTGATATAGTGGACTTATTCAGCTAATAGCTTATAGGGTCTGGTATTCTTTGGCAACATAAACCACCAGCTCTAGAAAGACTGCAGAGGAATTATTCTCTGGTCTTTTGATGCAGACAAAATCAGAAGAACGGTTTAAATGATCCTTTATTCGATCACAAAGAGTCCACAGTCAACCCTACTTGGGTTTATATAAGTCTACACTTTTGGCTTAACTTGCAGGCATAACACGTTCTTAAAATCAACTTCCGAAACTTAAGCTTAAATAGCTATCATTTTCCCTTAATTCAAACATAAGCGCGGCAGATGATTTACATTCTGGCAGGAAAACGTGGATGAAAAAGGACAGTGACAGAAAATTTGCTTTAACTAAAAATTAAATATTAGTCAAAATAAAATAAATCCTCACAAACTGTAAGATCTTAAGTTCGATTTAAGGCAAAAGCTCAACTGATTTTTCAAGATGCCTGCCCGCAAGAAACATACTGACACTACACGTAAATATCGGTTTTATACAATAAAATCCATTTACAATGAACACGTTTGATTTCCGATCATGTCACGATTTCATTATTCACGATATTAATTAATTGCATTTAACAGACATGACAAAATGTGATTTATTTAAGTAAGCATTTATCTTTTCTTCCTTTTAGAATAAATATTGTTTTCAAGTATACAACATTTAGCTAAAACGCTATCATTTAGTTTTTACAACCGTAAAAGCATTGATCTAATACTGGGACACTACTCAGGATGCAAACACAATCTATCTAATAGGTAAGAAATGTGTGTTTATAGCATTGTTTTGCATCAAAATAAAGAATATCTGAAAATTCTACTTCTTAAATCCTTCAATAAAGATATTTTTAGAATTTAGGCTTTTTTAATATCTTATTATCATGATTTTGTCAAGAAAATATATATAATTCGAAATTCATCAATTGGTTCTTAAATTGCAAAAGGAAAAATTTAGAGTATGGAAAATTTGTTGCAATGGTTAATTTAAAAATTGATTAGTTTTTAACAAAAAATACTTAAATTATAACAGAATTTAAAATGAAAGAAGACTTAAAAGACCACCTAAAATATCTTGTTCAATGCAACACAGTATTGACTAAAATAATTGAAACCATTAAAAAACTGAATGTTCTTAAATGTCAACATCATTAATCAAGTAGAATATTCGTAATAAAAAACTTTCAAAATGAAAGTCCGAAATGATAAATACAAAAACTGACTGACAAGTTAAATTTCTACGTCAAAGAAAAAGAACAGAAAGCTTAGGCTTTCTTTCTCAAACTTTATGGGAAATAACTTCAAAGATTGAATAAAGTAATGTTTAATAAGATAAGCTGATTTAATATATTTCGTTAAGTCTTAGCATGCGAAAAAGCCAATGTGAATTTTGAACACTGATGTTTGATGTAACAATAAAACATTCAGAAGAAATTAATATAAACGAACTATGTAGCTGTTTAAAACTTCTTAAATTTACTGAGTTATGATATGCAAGTACAAATATATTGGCATTTTAAAAGCCAATTTGCAATCGTCGTCAGAGAACCTTAACCCGCAAAATAATTCAAAAGTTTCCTAAGACAATGATCCTCAGCATACTGCTATTAACATAGCGTTATGACTACTTTTTAACGCACTTGAAATACTCAAAATACCTCTGCACGTGTCTAGCTCTAAAGCTCATCAAACATATTTGGTAAAAAATGGAATATAAAACTGAAACACAAAAACACTTCTTCAAAGCAAGAATTAAAATTGTTAAAGTTGTGGGTGAGAAAAATTAGGTTGGAAGTAATAAAAAATCCCATGAATTTATCCCAAAATGATTAAATTTATATTTAAAAGGTAACAGCCCAAAAATATGAGAAAAGTTTTAAGAAGTTTTTTAAAAACTTTATTTGATAGAATACTAAATGTTCCATTCCTTCTGCGACATAATGTTCCTGCTCTAAAAGCAAAATGCTAGTTTTAAAATTTAATTTCCTTTTTCGGGGTAAAATATTCAGTGAAAATGAGCACTGAGTAAACGTACGTTTCGAAGTAAAATGATGTTTTGTAATTTCAACTCACTGTATTTAAAATTATTGACGTTACTTTTGGAAATCACAAGTATCCCATCACATCCGTGAGCAATGCAAATTTCTTTCAGCAAATACATTTTAAAGCACACATAAGCAAAACTACGGACCAAGAAGATCTTCTTTTAGTGTCTCATGTGAACAGCGCTGTCTTAAAGTGCACTGGTGGTTGTGTGACGATATTTCGCGATGCCCCTATTCTTTACCAGACGTGTTTGGAATAGTTTGCACCAGCTCCTGGTAGAAAGTTAAAAGACAGTTACAGTTTAATGCCCTTAATTTCATATTGTTTGCTTTAAATAAAACTCACATTGTGATCACGAGGTCACGACGGCCCTGTATGCGAAGTTTTTATCTTAAGAATAGTAATATTTCGTTGCTTAATTTCTATATGAAAATCTGCTATAAATTATAGAACCACATACTTCGGTGGATGCACATGCTTCACACCTAGTGTTACTAGTTTAGATTAACTGCTAATATAGTCATGCGTATGTATGCGCATACTATAAAATTAAGATGCGTAAGAAATCACTAATTTTTCCTTTTTTCTTTCTTTTTTTCGCTTTTTACAAATCAGAAACTCCTTGCATCTTAAGAACCTAAGGTACTGAATAATTGTTCATCTAAGATATTGAATAACCAATCAAAATTGTTACTGAGTATTTTCTCCTTATCAACATTTTTCTTACAAAGTGCTCATAATAACAGCTGATACATCAGTCTTTTGAAATATGTTTAGTCAAAAACTATTAAAGTGGCCATTAAAATGTCACGACAGTAATTTGAAATGAAGACAAATAGGTTGCTCCTCTTATAAAAGGTTCTTACTAATGGACAGACAATGCAACAGCGCATTTCAATAATATATCCTTAGAGTTTTTCTAAATATGGTGTACAACTTGTCAAGCAATTTTTTTGAATTAAATATTGCAACTAGTTACCGAAACTTGCATACAATCGTACCTCGAAAAGTCTACAAGCTCAGTTTCAGTTCCCAATAATAAAACAGATACCAAAATAAGACGCTCAACACATATATTTCTCGATTCCAAAAGTATAAGCTGTATTAACCACAGTTTGGAAAAAAAGTTCTTTTTTGTTACCAAATCATTCGTGAGCTGAGCCTTTACTTTCTTTCCTGAACTTTCCCTTTCAGCTTAGGATTCGATTAACTGTTTGATGTCTCATCGTTCTGTTGGCCCTTTCTAACATTAATCATTCCCAGCTATTGATTTATAATGAGATACATGTACATGATATAATGATTCTTCCTTTTCCTTTTGAGCATTTAGAAGAAATGATATGAGTTTTCTAAACTCTTTCCTAATTTCAATATATTTTTTTATATACAACGAGAATTAACAACTATACCAAGAAAATTTACACTTTTAGGTAAAAAGAATTTTTTACATGTGTATTTGTATTTTTGTGTCTCATATTAGTAGACTCAATCATTCAGAGCAATGAAAGAATGCGGTGCAGTTGAAATCACGTGACCGAAAACAATAAAAATTCAAATCTAAGCCTCGTATAAATCCAATAGATGAGTTTTATTGCGTACACTGCGAAACAAAATATGGTCAGTTCGATATCTCCCGTTCTACTGGGCCGATTGACGCAATTCACTTGGCGTACTCCTTAATTTATAGCAAACTATTTTCCTTTCTTTTTTTTTCATATGAGCGGAAAGAAAGGTCCTCATTCATACTTTCAAATAATTTTAACAAAGCGCGTAAACCACATTTAACGATATTATCGCTTATAACAAATCTGCTAATTTTCAAAAAACGCCAGTATATAAATTCACGTATATCTTAGGAAGTTTGGAATAAAAAACTCAAATTTCTTACAGGTATGCTTAGAAATACCTCTACTTTAAGATGGTGGTAAACATTTTATAGTTTATAATTCAAAATTGTTTTCGAAAAATTTATAAAAATTATTTAAAAATACAAATTTTAAACATAAATCATAAAAAATGGCCGCATTTTATTTGGAATAAACCTAAATTTCGAAATGTGAAAGGAACAATTAAAAGCGTTTAATGAAAAAAGAGATGTTAATAAATATATATATAACTAATTCAATTAACATTGAGGAACTAAAATTTTGAAAGCTAATTTTTTAAAAACTACTCCTGCGATTTTTAGAAAACTTGGCATAGTTTGAGTCGTAGAATCGAAATATTGAAAACAATTGGCATGTCATTTCAGAAAAAGTACGATTTTGTGTTAAAATATTTACATTAGAACAATGCTATATATAAATCTAATACATATCCTATGTCGCGCTTTCGAGGCACAGAAAACGCGAGTAGAATTTCGTCAATCGGTCCTGTAAAATGGGGATATAGAACTGTCCCTTTTTTGCGCAGTGTACATTAATTAAATGCATGAATATTATTATTAATTAAATACAATGCATTCTGCTGTCTTCTAAAGCTGCTACAACATGAAAAAAGGTACAAAAGATCTAAAATTTGCCTGAAAATACAAAATGCTGGGATATGCAAATGATAAACATTTCAGAGTACATGCACATTACAGGAAAGATTAACGACACCTCGAAACAACATAAAACGGCAAACTGAAATGCAGAATGCTGATTCTTTATTCGGAAAATGTGTTTACTCGTCGTGTCTTGTGTTTACTCCTCTTGGAGGTCGAGTTATGCCTCGTATACGAAAAGATAACCCACATGAACATGCCTTAGAATTCTATCACGGGAGAATTGAAAGCGTATACAGTAGCTGTGCGAGAAGCTGTCTCTCGCACAGCTACTGTTCGTGTTGGTAAAGACTAAAATAAACTGTTATGAGAATTTGAAATCGACGAGTCTAAGAGGGCCATATAAAGCGGCAAGCGGGATCTCAACGGCACTCACCAATTCCCAAGACGACAGACATGTTGTTCGCATCATTGTTAAGGATCGTACAGATACATCACATACACAAGACTTGAGACAAGAAACTGTGTTTTCCACAATATCAAGCACCCACGCGTTCAGTACGGTGATGTCTACAACGTCATGGATTGTCAATAAGGCGACCACTACTTCGGCTTTTCTTAACCCTGCAGTATAGGAATCGCAGTTTACAATAGAGCATTCAACATTGCAGATGAACGCACCAATAGTAAGTCGTCCTTTTCCCTGAAGAATCTTGCTTTTGCTTACACATTCATTATCACCGCATTCGCGTATGAAACTAAAATGGAGAATGTGCGTTGGAAGCTCGCATTCTTCTTTGGAATAACGGCTCAGCATTTGGATTGATGGAATGGGATGCTATCTGGCATACTTACTATTTACCTCTATAATTCGCATATTTGATACTTTCACAATCCATTATTAAATTACTGAGGTTTTAATTCCTATGATCGTGCCTATATTCCGGACTCCTTCGCTCTAATCTCTATCACATATTATTCACGATGTTCTACGTTTTTCTAATACACAAGTATTCGACTTCTTCCTTGACTGAAACGTTTTATAGATTTCTCATCATCTGAAAACGTTTTGTTATGGACAGTACAGTAAGAATGGAATAACGCCGCTTAACAGCTAGTAAGTCGTATGGACTGCAATACTCGCAATTATCATTCAAAATCTGTTCGATTCGTTATCCACCCGCTTAACAGCTACTATTGTTTGCCAGGAGCGGTCATTTAAGATACTGATTTCTGCATATTCTGTATCTCACAATTGGTTAAAAGTTTAAATACTTCCTTCTCTTATTATAATATATTTGCAAAATAAACATACGCTTTCTTTGAGAGTTTGGAATGCATATATTTTTAAGGATATACTAGAGTGTACTGAGTATATAAATCTATAAAAATAATATAGTACATTTCAAAAAGAAAACATTCACATCTTTGCTTGTATATGTGAAGTGCACAGGGGCTGTCTGTCTAAGGAAGGGACATCTTCTTGGAGGACGTTCTAAGAGAAACCGACTCGCATTAACAACAAACCTGAAAAACACCACGAAAACAGCCATACATCTAGCACTGGGATCTGAGCCTAGATTGGACGACTAGTGTTCAGAGGTCTCACCCAGTAGTTTCCTGGTGGGAACAATTTTACAAGAATATGTTTAAAATTAAAATCGAGAAAACAATCTTGCCAAGTATAATTCATTAATGCCGTGCCGAAGGGCCATGATTCGAATCCCGCAGAAGGCAAGGATGTTTGTAAATGTATAGTGTCCGTGAGGCAAGTGGGCACTCTAAATATGTGGCGAGCCGAAGGTCCTGTCGAGAGGTTGGCGGTAAGGAAAGAGGGGAGATCGTCGGACACTCCCTCCGGGGTGTTCTCCATCAAAATTGGGGGAGGAACTGAGCTAAATCGCCTTGTCATCTGTAAGGTGCTCAAGGTTATTGCCAACGACAGGCGTATCTTGCTCTCGTCACGAGGAATTTCGTTGGCTTGAGCTGAAGTCAGACAAGTGAGCATTAATCAACAGCCACAACAATAACAGTTACTCATTATTTGCGGATTCACCGTAACTAAGTTTGATTATTTATAAAATTGTATCTAACACTGGAAATCTCCTTGAGAATTTAGTGTAAAAGACTCATAAGAAGAATGACTTTTAGCAATATGGCAAAATAAAATGCTAGTACTTTGAACATCAAGAGGTTATTACACGAGTATCATCTGACCTAATGTTACTAATTAAAAATCGGAATATTGATGGAACTTAAAATATAGCTACAAATGCCAAAACCAGAACAAAGCAAACTAATGCTGCTGGGAGAATGGTGGAAATAGATTAATTTTTAATTTATAAAAAACTTCTACGAATTGCAATAAAAAGTGGGTATGCTTGCATTGCAGAATTATCTCATATTACTTTATAGCCTGATTAAAGATAATATCAAAGGAATTTATAAACATGAAGAAAAGGCAGAAAACACCAAAGCTACAGTTTCAAAATTTGTATCTATATATGTGTCTTACATTCTACCTGTAATACATTCGAAAGAAGGTTATTTATTTAAAAGAAATCAACGTGAGTAAAATAACTTATCACACCATGATATACACTTTTGTACGCAGTCTCAGTTACTATGATAAGCACTGAAAGGAAGAAAATTGATTTTAAAAATGCATGGCAAAAATTATAAAAAATGGTTCCGAAGTAGGTATGCAACACGTCGGAAAAGGATTTGCCTTCGTAGAATGCACTGAAAATAAAACTGGTTTATATTATTGGCTTGGGAAAAGTACACATCCGTTAGCATATAGCAGGCGCAAATAGGGAAGAATTTTTAGACAAAAATACCAGCAATTTAATCCATTCGAACATAGTTCGCAGTAGCTTGAGCGCATTGTAGCATTACAGGATTATCATCGTTTGAGAAAACAACCGCAACTAATAATATTCAACAAAAGTTGATACAATTTCTCTCTCTTCAAACATAAGTGTGGAAAACGAATAAAAATGTGTTAAAAATGGCATCTGACATTAAAAAGGCCTTATTCTTTCGATTTCTAACATGAATTACTGCTGAATTTACAGCATTCCTTGTCAATTCAATTTGGGATACACTGGTTAAACCAAACAAGCTTTAAAACTCTGAATAAAAATCTTATATCCTTTGCCCTAAAAAATAAATTATACATTGTCCAGCAATACTGGTCTACAAATCACGAACTCAATTTTTGTTTCTGCCAAATCCAAATCAAATTGGTGAATAACAGTTTCCCTCGAGGCTTCCCATATCAATAAAGATTTCTTTATATTAGTCAATAGTTCAAATTCTGACCGCTTTTCTCCTACCCATTTATAAATAGGCATTTCTTTCAATTTCACTTCCTAAAACAGCGCAATTTACTTTGTTTGTTTTCGTTATTTTTCTTCTCTTCTTCATTATGGAATGCGCAGTCGTTAGCTACAACCACGTTCTTGAATTTTTTTTTCTTTCTTGTATTACGGTTAAAGCTGAAAAAGACGGTAATGTCTGAATCGCCGTAAGCGGTTCTGCTAAAATAGAACTGCAAAAATGTATTGTTGGATTTCTTAAACCCAGTTATATTAGTTGTGTCACTCTTTTCCGCGTTACTTAATATTTTTTCTTGTTTCTTCTATTTTTTTAACAACCAACACCAGAATTCAAATTAGACTGAATTTAAATAGCGAGTTAATTCGTAGTTTAGAAGCAACGTACTTTAGCAACCAGCCTGTAGATTAAACCAGAGGCTGTCACCCTACAGTCGACTTATCTCTGCAATGAGCGGTATTTGTATTTTTTAACGCAGAGGGCTAGAATCCAGTCCAAGCAAATTACCTTTAGCCGTTGAAAGTAAATTCCAATGTTTTGCATATTTAAATACTGGACTTAGTGAAACCCGCATGTAGCTAGTATTTGTTAATTTTAGTTGTATTACATAATGCAGTTTCTAATAAACCATTTAATTTAGTCTTGCTTCTTGTCTAATGTGAAGACGAAAATTCGTCACAGCAAAGGGAATTATGTGTAATTAGATAGTAATGAAGTTTGGAATTGTAGATTAGCATGAAGATTGGAAAGTTACATGCTCTTATATAATGAGAAATTATCCTTCAGGTGAAAAAAGAAAAGACTCTATTTTCGAAATGGGAATTGCCATAATAATTTTCTTTTGCCATTGCCCGTGCAAAATAACAAATAAGCCGCAAGCAAAACAGAAATTTTCCAATTTATCCTAAGAAGAATTTTAAAGAATGCTATGAAAGGTGTTATGTACTTCAGCGCGGGGAGCCGTTTAATGCTAAAAGGACGAGTCTGTAAGAAAGTATATTTACGTGCATCTTGAAATATGTCCAAGAAATTACGGTAATATATAAAAAGTACGTAAATCCAGGTATAAAGCAGCAGGCATTCTGGCATTAAAATCAAGAAAATAATTCTTAGTCATGGTAGTTTTGGAAAATTTGAGCTTTTTTAGAGAAAACTCAGTCGGTTAGAGGGTAGAAAAGTTAAGAAAATACTAAATTACTTTCTCGAATATGCTAGAAACAAGATGATCTGAAAATTTCCGTGTGGAATTTAATGGAAGAATAGGGAACACTGAAGCAAATTTCTCTTCTGTTAATGAATCAAATGTATGCACGTTACTTACGTTAGATGATGCTGTTGGCACATAAATAAAAGGAAGTAATAAATATAAATAAAACGCCCTGGGAAAGCGAAACTTCTGTAAAGCTTGAATAACACTTTTATTTATAAGTTTTATAGTAGCTGCTAATATAAAAAAGCCGAATTCACGCTTTGTATCAATAAAATATTAATTGCAGTATATTTTCAAACATGTATAGAATTTTGCAAACTCAGGTATTCCCTGCTTTCGAAAAATATACGATAACATTGTTACGGATTTTGTACGTAGATTGATGATTTTAGTGCAGTTATATGTGAAATTGCTGTATTTTTCTGTGTAATGTAACGCGAAACAAATTTTAGGAAAAAGCTATGCCGGGAAAGTAAAAATACAGGGGCAAATGCATTTAACATTGAGTAAATGAGTATCTCGCGGTACCGCCGAACCACCGAATAACAACGGTTTTGACCGCCAAATTTGGCAAGAAATCGCCAAACGGAGCATAATTGGCGACTATTTGGCGACTTTTTGGGCCGGTCCCTGTTTCACAGTATTATGTATTGAAATTGAATAAATGTAATTGCCCACTATGTTAGCTGTAACCGTAATTCTACCCTCTTACTGCTCTTCAGTAATTTCGAGAAGCAGAAACTGATATAAATATCTCGGCGGCCGGTTCAAAAATCTTTAAGGCCGAAAAGAGAGCGTCTGCTCTGCGTTGCTTAGTTATTATTGCCAGTTTTCTCTTTAGATGCCCTTTGCATTGTATTGGGGTTAACGCTTTTAGGAGTTTGAAACGTAACTACTGATTGCATTGTGTGATACTGTGACACCTGTACGAGTATTTCTGCTGAAAATTTAAAACTTTGAAGTCTTTATTCTGATAAAATAAATATTTATTAACCTATCATCGGACAAGTGTGCATTCAATCTATTACGAATCCGTACGACAGCAATATTTTTTTTTCGCTAATTCGAAAAAAAATTCGAAAGTGAAAATAGCATTAGCTTTCGTTTTCTGGAACAATTTTAGGAAAACAGATATTTTTTAAGGCTATTAATAAATGTAGAATAATTTTATAGTACAGGGGTGCGGCAAGGAAACTACCTTATTTTAAAAAATGAATAACACAAATAGTATAAGCGATATGAGTTTAATTTTTTCCGAGTTATAGAGAGACACTTAAAGTTTGTTTTTATTGCGGTTTAAAAATAATATTATTAATGTGGTTTCCGTTCTGGTCCATACATTGAGATAGTCGAAGTTTGAAATTTCTTTCCACTTTTACCAGCATATCAACGGGTATGTTATTGATAGGAACAAGTCCCTACTGAAGCCAATAAAAATTTCGTATACATGGTCTTCAAATATCTCTAAAAGAAAAATCCGTACAAATTATACCGGGCGATGGATAGAGATTAAGTATTGAGTTCAGTCTGACTTTCTTTATCACCACTAAAAAGCAACACTAGATTTAGCTGATCCGACCAGACGGTATAATGATTAGAGAAACCTGAGATCCAGAGGTGTAGTTGCAAGATGCTTTTGTGCGATACTGAAGGCCCGGGTTCGAATTCCGGAGAAGGCATGGATGTAAAATTGTCTGTCCTTTTATAAGAGGTAACGGTGGCCGCCCATTAGGTGCCTCCACAATAAAATGGCCTTCACTTCTGGCCTTAGAAGTGGCCAGTCAGTTATAGGTAAGTGCCCGTCATTGGAAAAAAATATCTGACAGATCACTGATGAAGTATGCTGAGGCCTATCGTTGACTATCAGCGTTCGTAAATCTCAGTACCAGTGCCCGCATGTAATCGACTAAGCCTGAGATGACATTTACAAGTCTGCGGGCTACTAGAACTCAGTTCTATCTGTTCTTTTATCAGTACTGAACTACTTAATAATACACGTACATAATATGCGTGATGAAAAATAGGCACTTAGTCCGTCTCCTAATTGCGACTTTAAGTTCAGAAAAGTGACATGTGTGGAGGTTTATTCATTCGTTAACACAAAAGGGTTGTTCTTGCATCCCATGTCTTTTATCAGAATTTTTCAGATAGTTTTAAATATTCCTGGGTACTATTGTTATTATCTGCATATAAGTAGGAAAGATCGACGCGTTTATCCTCTTGTGTAATTTATTTGCTTTTTTACAAACTACCATGATGACAAGATACTAAGTTACACGGATGAAATCCTTACCTGGGAATGTTACTATTCATTGTACTAACTCCATAAATCATCGTCAACAATCCTAGGAAAGCAGCTGGAATGAGCATGGTTGTGTAGAAACCCAGCCAAGCAAAGTACAAACTAGTCTTCTCTCCGAAATAGCGCCTGCGAAATAAAATTTATTTGATTACATTTGAATTGCCTATATAAATTATAATGAAATAATAACAAGTTTTTCTTTTAAAACTTTTAGTTATGATGTATGTACAAGTTACTAGTATGAAAATGTATCCATAATTTTATATCATATAGGAAGCAAGAGAGCGAATATTTATAGTGAATAGCATAAAGAAGATAGCTTTGGCCAATATGGAAAACATTGTTAAAGCATTGCTATTTTAAGCAATGTAATAAAACATTCATTCTGACTTACAGTAATGAAATGTAGAAGTAATGTTATAAATAAAATAATTGTTCGCTATTTATTGACATTAAGATAAAAGCACTAACTGTGATTAAAGTTTACACAGAATCATACTACAAAACTTTTAAAAACTATATCAAAATTAATTTATCTCACCGTATAAGTCCCAATGGTTGCCGTTTGTACCAACAAGCTGCTCTTGCCCACTCACTGTATAATAGCTGTTGTTAAAATGAATAGAAAAATAATATAAACAAATATGAATATGAAAATATTTATTCTTTAAATAAAATGTAATTCAATAAATAATAGAAAACAGAATGCAATAGAGTGCAAGTTCGATTGTCCGAATATTCAGTTATTGATAAAAAAAAGTTCTTTGGACGGATGGCAGGAAAGATGACGACAAAAGCAGGGAAATAAAATACATATTTTATTGAAAGAAATTCTTCGAAATCTGAAAATCGCTCTTTTTACATTACTTAGTAATTTAGTTCTTGAAATCTAAAAACTTCTTATAATCACTTTTTCTGAAGTCACTTATTTCACCCTCCACTTAAAGTATTCACACGGGTCTCTTTTCTTTTAATTCAATTAGTCTTTGGGTTTGGAAGAAAAAATATTTTCTATGAAAGTATTGTTATTCATAATGGACTTTAAATTGCGAAAGAATTTTGCTTTTAAATTAAGAAAGGTTAACAATTATCAATTGCTTAAGAATAGTGAATGATCAAAAGCACTGAATGCAGCTCATAATATGCGAAAATAAAAAATCAAAGGTGTAACATCTTCATTTGTTCGCTTTGATGAACAAAAAATTTAAGATCGAAATAAAATAATTCATTCTTAAAAGAATTATTTATTTAAAGTAATACTTTAACGTTCGAAAACAAACAGTGTACTGTAATAGGCATTTGAAAACTTTATTCGTTAAAACCGGGTACTAGAATCCATTTCGATCCCAGTCATTTCTGATAATCGAGGCTATACTGTAGTTTAGTAAAATAATTTATATAAATTTTCTCCTACCCTTCTTGCATTCGGTTCTTCTTCTTCTCTTTTGAATGCACCTTTTCCATATGGACCCTTCAAAACAAGATAAATGTCCCATAATTAAGATAATTGTGACCAAAATTAATATTACAGAAGTAAAACTACGCTCATTTAATACATTTATGTATATAATATCATAAATTACATTCTCACTTATACGCAATATACTGTGCTGTGAAAATTTTCTTAAAAACTTAGATTCATAGTTATTTCAATATCTAATGTAATTTCCCATATAATTAATTTATCACGTATATTCTGCCGTGATTAATAATAAATAAAGCTATGTTAGGTAAATTAAAAAAACGTAATATCAAACTAACGATCAAGACACTTTCCTAGAAACAAATTTCCAAACGAAACGTGGCTAAAATATCATTTCAACACAAGCAAATAGAGGTATTGTGCAATAAAATTGCGATGCGATAAAAATTTACGAATAAACATGTTTTGCTTTATTTCTCACACGCACTCCGATAATAATATGCAAAAGAATATATTTTTTCAATCAAAGGATGGTAAATATGTTATCTCTTTAGAGGAACATCTACAAGGCATTGTCTTGCTTCAAGTTTCTATGAAATTTTCGTTCTTCTGTTATAAAATAGCTTATTATTTTGTTGCTGTGACCACAGTTTTACTGAGAAGATTTGCTGAAAGTTTCATATTTTCTAATTTTCTAAATTTATCACTTCGTGCTCTATACGAATTCATTGTTCTGTCAGTCTTTGAAGTCGTCGTTGGTAAAGCTGTATCAAAAACTTTCCACAACTCCTCTGTATCCCAAGCGTTTAGTATATCTGTAGGTGAGTGATCATGAAAGCTCTAAGTATCCAGAGGTGTAGTTGCAAGATGCTTTTGTGGTCGGTAACTTTTCAAGGATTAAGCGCCGTTCACACACAACATTTACTACGATGATAATACACAACACACTACACTAATACTACATACATATTCCAGAGTGGGGATACAGGATTTCAGCCCTTTTGACGCTTCAAGATATGCGTCTGCTCACGATGAGTTACAAGACCTAAGTAACTCTTTTGCCGCGTCAGCGTCACCTATAGTATCTCACTTCATAACAATATCCTTTAATTCATCTGTTTTCACTTCTAATCTTCCAATGAAATTGTGATCTCAATGAAAATTGAAATGATCCTTTTTTTAATTCTTGCCATAAATCTCTTCTTTAAATGTTCTCTTGCTCCATCTTTTTTCGCAAACTTTTCATGTATTTTTCAATCACAGTCTGATGTTGTCCATGACGTTCCTTCCTCCGATGATTTTATATTTCTTTAAGCATTACTGATGTCGATCTCTTATTGCCCAAAGCGAAAGAATGTAAGTTATCAAATTAAAAAATAAAACTTTGATAGAGCTGGAGAATGTTCAATAATTCGATCGAACGAAATCTTTCGATGGCTCAGACGATTCAGTTACTATATAGCGGTAGTTTACATTGTTAATTAGCTAAGAATTTGGAAATGTTATGAATGACATAGTTATTAGTTATGAATGACGCAATAACGTAACGATTAGCTAGTTGAATAATTTAATGGCTCAGATTACCTCTTTTGGTAGTTAAATAATGAATCATTCGAAATTTACGCTCTCTTAGTGTCGAGAAAAATATGCATCAAGTCGATTGAGTGTGAACAGGTTAGCGTCAAGCAAGGATATTAGGAAATTGAAAAGAAGTTACATGTATCTAAAACATAATGCTAGCATGCCTACGGTTGGTTGCCATATTGATTGCAACTGACAGAGTTATGGCTGTAATATTTTTATTGTTTTAGAGATAACCGGCCAATTCTCCCCAAATAAAATTTTTAAATTTAATTGGAACAAAGTGGCAATAGATATTAAAATTCCTAATTTTTAATTAAACACATCCTCATTTCGAGGATAAACTTTGCACCATTTTACGTCACTCTACAGCATGCGTCACATTTTCCCAGCAATGTCTCTGCACTGCAAAATCTTTAGCCTAATCGCTGCTCACGATTAAATCAAAGACCTTTCAGAGCTATAAATACCAGCGCATTTATTACGTATAATTGTTTTGCCTACCTGGTCTGGCAAAGAAAGTCACATCTCTTCGCCAAGCTTCCTCTTCTATAATCTAAAATTTAAACTGAGTAGATAGAAATTGTGCGGCCTTTTGAGTGTTCCTAATGTTGGACCAATTTAAACAGAAATGTCTCTCAAAAGAATTTTTCTCTTCAAAATAAAAATGATGTTTTAACCAAGAAGCCAGTTGTGATTTTTGCTCCAGTCAGATCTACGCCAAAGTTTTTCTCGGCCGTGACTAAAAAAGGATTTGGTTTCATTTTCTCTAATCGGTTCTTAGCTAAATTATATCAACGTGCCACGACAGCGAACCTCTAAATTATCATATATATATATATATTATCATACACGGTATATATAAATATAAGGAGCTGTAGGGAAAATCTATGTAGATATTTTCTACAGAAAATTAAATGCTATATAAAATAGAATAACATAACAAAGAATAATAAAACAAAAAATTGCCTAAAATTATTTACTTCTATGCTAATGTTTTTATCAGACTACCGATCTGTAAAATTTAATTCTTCTAATGATATAGGCAGAAATGAAATTAATTGTTAAATATTCAATCCGATCATTTAAATACATCTATCTATACAAGCAGAATACTGTAACTAAAAATGATCGCAATTATTAATTATTTAAATTAATGTTATATTTACGGATCGAGAAAGTATTTATTTATGAATTTTAACATTTAATTTTCATAGTAAAAGTATATATCCAAAGTAAAATTTCTTCTATATAATAATGTGCCGGGAGCTTGTGACTTAAAAAGGATAGCACGAGGATTTATTTTGTTTTAATTACAACACTATAAATTAATTCATTACAATATTATGAAATTTCTCTGTTCAACAAAGATAAAAACTAAGAGAAAATAAAGTGAAAACAAATAAAAAACTACAACTTCCGAATTCTGGCTTCGCGATTAGAATTTGAAACTGGATTACTGCAGAAAACTGCATTTAACCTACTAGTTCCCAGTTTAAGAACCGCATTAGAATAACTTAGAGTTTTTAACCTTTTCCCGTGGGCTATAGGGTCCAATTTCGAATGTATTTTGGCCATTTAGTCACTTATTTTAACTGAAAGGAACAGAAAAACAAATCGACAGGGTATTGAAATTCCTAATCCATATTAAGGAGTAAATTTTAAATCTCCATAGTTTACTGAAATTTCTTGAGACACATTTAAAGTAGTGAACGTGCGGATATGTCTCAACCCCCGGTAAATTCAAAGTAATCAAAAAGGTTTATGTGGGCGAAAACAAGTTGATTTATTTTAAATTTTCACTCTCTGATTTCATTTGCAAACATTATGCAATTTGATATTTTTGTGAGCTGGAATTTATGATATTAAGCTTTACTTACTTACTTAAAGTGATCCGAAATCCTAAGAGTTGAATTGTATTAGTTTCATGTTATTACGGCACAAGAAGGAATAGATTTTTGAATTTATTATTTAAATCATATTATGTTTACAGGATTTAACATTAAACCAAATCTTTATTTAACATACGTACAAAAATAACAAAAATAAAAATGAACTTCGTTTCAAAAATTTGAAAATTTAATTTTTTAAAGTTTAATGCTATATAAATAAATCAGTTACGATTTTTATTTAATGTTTGAGAGTAAAAACTGTTAGTACAGTACACCAAAACCATGAGACTTATCATGAGTTGCAATTAGTTTTGAATCTTCAAGATCAATGTACTATAATGAATCAATAAAAATATTCATTTTAAAAATCAATAAAATTTTTCCATACACTTACATCATGCAAAGGATAAGCCGCTGTGTATGTTCCATTGCTAACAAGGTACAAAACACCTAAAAATTAAAGAAGTATTTTTATAAAATTATCAGTGATTGCAAGGAACTAATCATTCTAATTCACTCTTAAAATAAATAAATTGCTTATTTAGTAGGTTTTTATTTATACCATCTTAAACAATAAGCACCTTTTCAATTAATGGAATCATTATTTCATTCAAAGTAATCAAATAAACTATTGCGAAATATTCCTAATAAGAAGTAAACTAATAAAAAGCTTTTCTATTTATGAGTGCCGTATTCGATATAATCTGTATTAAGATATTTCACCTGAAATTCTCCTCCATTATGAATAGGTTTTCCTTATTCACTAATCCTAAAACAAAAGTGTTGTATTTCGAAAAGTTGTTGCATTAGTTTCTGAAAAGCATTTACGTAAAATGTTGCCTCATTATTTGAGAAGTTCGTACTAGATAACGGCAAAAAAAGGTGGCTTTTGAATGGAATACTTTAAAGAGCACTTACCAGTGCTTGCCCTGCCGTCCCCGTGATGTGGCGTTCTGATGAGTATTTCCCAAACAATTCGGCTCCTCTGTGCGTCTGTATAGTTTATTATATCCGGTCGGATGATCCTGTTTAAAACATTTTAATTTATTCATTAGTGAAAATAAACAGTTTCTTTTGTAAAGGTACAATATGAATATAATAACAAAACAATTGTATCTGAATAGGCCTTTCATCAGGTCTATACATTCATTTTTAAGCATACAAAGCTTTCATATTTTCTTCAAAAATACGGCTCATTAGAATTCGATAAATGCAAGTTAATAATACGCTGCATTGTTATTAGCAATTTTTCTCATTCTTTATCAAATTTACGTAGATAAAATCTCATATGCGTCAGATATCCTAATTCTGAGTTTGTTTTGAATTATATCGTTTCAATCTCACTCTAACTGAACTGCGATTGTTCCGAATGATGTATCAAAAAGAGAGCAAAATTTTTAATTGAGCAAGACTTGATTTGATTTTTGAGTTTAGAGAATTCTGCGCGACTTTAAATGCTCCTCATCTATTCTAAATTCGTATTTTTGAGAGTTTTTGCTATCGATTTCCTATATTTTAAAAGCGAAAATATTAAATTAATTTTTATTTGATGAATGGTGTTTCCGGATACTTCTAAGGATAATGAGGCTATGATTTTTTAACATGATCTACTTTTAATTTTTGATTGCAGGGAGTGCTAATTCCTTTGGAGCTTCGTTAATAGTCGCTCACCTCGAGTAGGTAAGGACGCTAGACACTGATAGTTGACAAGAGGCAGAAGTTCTTCGAGCACGAATCCTTAGCGAAAGGGGTGCTACATGTATGTTTTCGTCGTTCAGCCCGCATGTAAGGTTTCTGGACGGAAAAATCGTTTAGACAGAATAAAAATATATTTATAAAATGAATTTTAAACATTAGACATGTGGCAATGTTTAGTCTCGCGACTCCCACACATCCATTTATTCTGGGATAATTAGCATTTTAAGCATTATCAAGAAAAGAGTTTGTTAATTTACTTATATATCTATATAAATAAAAATAAGATAGTTTAATTCGTCCCATATTCAACCCAGAGCATACCAATAGAAAAATTGTACTTAATTTTTAAAAAAAAATTATAATTTTGATGTTTGCTTTCACTTTTGGTTCCCTTGAAAAAGAGCAGTTTTACTCTATCCACTCCATCCTGTAAGAGGTTGAACTCATAAACGCATAAACTTCTAAGATTAGTTTTCTATGGTAAGTTGAAATACTGAACTCTAATTTGTAAATTTCTGTCATTATCAGGTCAGAAACAGGCTGATTCATTTACTTCTTTCGTTACACCAACCTCCTGACGACGATGTGGTGAAGGATGTAAATAACGTTTTTTCTTTTACTGTTTCCATTTTTGGTTTACACTATTTTTGCACCTTTTCATGCAGTTTGTCGACATACTTTTTCTAATGGTATGTTTTGGGTTGAATACGGGATGGATTCATATATTTTATTTTTATTTACAATTTTACCACTAATTGGTGTAGCAATCAGCGCATAACCGGATTAGATTTTGAATTGCTTTGTATTTACTCATTATGCATTACCTGTATGTATGTGATGTACTTAATATATTGTATTCTATTGTGAATTCTGTTGTATGCTATCGTTTATTTACATTACTATATCCTGTTGTATGTTACAGTATTGTTTTGCATATTATTATTACGTATATAATCTTTGTCCATTGAGTGTAAGAGTGCAGTCTGCAGCAGCATAACTCCCTGTTACCATTTAAATACTGAGAAAACAGTTGCAGTTAATACAGCGCCCTTTGCTCACTTATCGCGGATGCTTGACTCCTTATGGCGCGCTGTTAGGTAACAAAGTAACTGCCTAATAGGAGGCACGCCTTCGCAGAGACTTTATAAGATATTTTCTCCCTCTTTTCCGAATGCGCCAGGGATCCTTCGTGGTGTAACTAGACAACACGTTCGACGCGTTATCAGGAGGTCGAGAGTTCGAATCCCTGTAAGGGCATTGCATATTTCTTCAGTTTCCTCACTTCGATATAACCCAATGAATCTACAAATTCGCGCAACACCTGGGGAAAACTACAAAAACCAATCATACAGCCAGCCATATGCCTAGGTTAGAAATCAGACAAACGCCGGTATTCTGATTTCGACGAGCAATTATGATATTAGTTTCACAAATATGCTAGCAGAAATTTTTATTTGTAAATAAGCGCTTTAATTTATTTAGAAGTTATAGTATTTGAACTAAAGGAAGCAGGTCTATTTGCAATAAAATTTTTACTTTGAGCTTAATTTTTAACTTATTTCTATTTGCAATAAAATTTTTACTTTGAGCTCAATGTTTTTGGAGGTGTAAAACAGATTTTTTCAAGACGAATTTTCCTACAAAAATTTCATCAACTGCTTGAAATATAAAATCCAGATAAATAAATAAATTATAATTAAACGAATATGTGCAACCTTCTGTGGAAAGAAACTTTCTGTTTTGATGACGCAAATGTATATTTCTCTTTACAATCCTAACGTCATGAATGTATTGGAAATTTGTTTTAAAAACTTTCTGACAGAAAATAAGAAATGAGAACGGAGCATTTTTCAAAAGCACTAATACTGCTAAAATGATTTTGTCATTCATAGAAAGCAGCCCAGGTAAATGAAATGCGTTCGATATATTTGACATCGTATATCACTTCCTTATTAACAGTAAATGCAGCAGAATAATAGTGGCATCTTCTTATTACCCAGGCGTTTTACCCAATTTGAAGAAGTATCTACAAACCACTTCTGTAGCTTCAAGCTTCTTCGCTAAATGGATTCGGATAGAAATGCCCTCGAATGGGAAAGCAAATGAATCCAAATACTTTTTACAAAATCTCCTTAATATATGCTTTTTAAAATTCTTTCCTGAAATTGCATTGAATTGCTAGAAATAAATTTGATTAACTCTGACTGGAAATTACTAGTTTTCAAAGTACCTAAAGTAGCAGAATTGAAATAAGTTGTACAATTATTAGAATTTTTTAAGAATTGAATCAAATTTTCTTCAAAGTTAAAAAGCAGTGTAAAACTTATTTCAAAACATGTAAACATAATTTAAACTTTATTTTAGAAATAGTTAACACGTGATAAAAAACTATGATTACAATTCATCTAATTATTTTTGTATTTATGAAGCTACAAGAGCAATCAAACGCACTCTAAGATCCTTCTTAGGTGAAAGGAAATTCGATTTTGATGTCTGGATATTAATCAGTTCAACCACTTTGAACAATTACTATTTCACTCACTTATTGCTTTAGCATTAAACTGACAGTTTTTTAATATTCAATAGGAAGTTCAAAGTAGTAAATATTACTTAAATATAAGATATGTCTCCAGAATTCAGTATTTATCTTATTAAATTTTAATAACATAATACTATAATCATAATTTGAAAATAACTAATTTTCCCATAACATTAAATATAAAAGACTCTAAACTGTTTAATATATTTTATTCACATTTATTACTCATCTTATTTAATTAGAAGTCAGTGTTATCATTTCGGTGTACGTTTTACACATAACATCGAAATTCCACCATCATTTATTATCAGGATTGCTAAAAAACTGAAAAGAAGATACTCTGTTAAGAAAAACACCAATTATTTGTTTAAAGGGAGATTACCTGATGCCTCGTTTATGATAGCATATGCTTCTCAAAAAGGTATATGTTTTCCATTTCCCATTTCATTGTATGTAAAAATCTTAATAAATGTACCTCAATTATTACCCGTAATTTATTAAGACAAAGAGAATATATTTTGAAGTAACACTTTTGTTTTAGAATATGCTATAGCTTATAACTATAAAAGCTTTTTTCTGTGTGTGGGGGGGGAATGATTGGTTTTAACATTTTCCTCTGATTTTCTCAAATACTTTTCATTCACCACCTATTTTTATCCGAATAAACTACTCGGGAATCTATCTTTTGTAGAAAGACGCAGTTTATCGAAAACTGAAAAAAATTATAAAATATTAAATCATATTTATTAAAAATAAATAAGTACCTTTTAATAGTAATTTGCATATCTATTACTGCGCATACGATTAAATAAAAAAATGAAGTATTGAAAAATTTTACAATATGAAGACCCATAAAAAATTAGTATTAATTTTATAGGTTACATTTCAGTTTTCTAATTATTCCTAAAAATAATATCTTCGTAATGCTTTTGCGAATTTCGATAATTTTTGGCAGGTCCCTTTATAGATCCCGAACCTTGCTTGAGAACTTCTAATTTACATTCGGCTACTAAGCTGTTTTGTACGAAACACGATTACGTGGAAAAGGTAAGTGCCATTTCATGTAACGTAGCTTGAACGAAGCGAGATGAGTTTGACTCTTTCGCTAGTCAACTTGTGTATGGAAGTCGAAATCTGATTGTATTAGGCGGATGGTAATTTATTGATATGCCACTAGAAGGGTGATAAGTTAAAGATCTTAAATGTAACACCTAAAATAGGAATAGAGTAAAAAATAAAAGTAATACTTTAAGAAGAGATTCCTAAAGAAAAGACAACAAACAGCTTCGTACACTTACTTTCTAGAGCAGCCACGTTTTAGATCGCTGTATAAGTATACAGAAAATGAATATTTGAAGAACTATAATTTTTCGTTCTTAAATGTACGCGAACTAAAAAAGATACAAGCGAACTAAAAAAGATACAAGCAAACAAACTTTCCTAATAATTACGCTAAAATTAACGCTAAAATTAGGCGGGGAAGTAAAATTTTATATATGCAATGTGCATAACATCACAAATAAAGTATTTAAAGTGTTAAAGTTCGAACCTCGTATCCAGTAAAATATGATTAAGACTAATGCGAAAGAAAGGTAAAGTAGAAAGAAATGACAAGTCTGCCAATTAAAACTGCATTGACATATATTAAGCAAAAGAAATATAATAATTAGAATGAAATAAAATAAGCAGTATACGCAGCAGTTTCAACTTTAAAATGCAGCTGCAGTAAAATCTACACTGATGTTAGATCATCTAACAAAACTTGTTGAATCTAAGGTTTTTAACAAACAAGGAAAGCCATCGGAAAACTCGATGACAAATGCCTCAGGTTTTTCAGTAATAGTCAGGCAGGTGAACAAAACGAATGGTGTAAAATGTGGCGTTTTTTAATCATTCTTAAGTGGCAGAACAAGTAAAGCCTTTGCTATAAAGTGGCATATGAGCCCCTGCCTGTAATATTTGGTGGCATAAAACTTTTGTAAGTGACAAGGTTGTTGCAGGATAAGTCGCAAACTTAGTAGGTGGCGTGGGTGTTATATGGCAGTGACTATTGCTTTAGTAGATTGAAACAGAGAAGCAGCATGTTCAACCGCTAATAAGCAGTGTTATAAAGCAATAAATAAGTTGTACGTAGGTTGATACACGCAATGTGTTAATCACGTACCTCCGATATTCAGTAAAGGCTTTAATGATAGCAGGTATTTTTTCATCACTTCAAATTCGTCTTCTGTTATGGGCATTAACTTTGTTGTATGTGACATATCTAATGCTTCTACCTATGGGTATTGTGTCATCATTACCTACGCATAGTTTACGCATGAACTTGGCTCGTAGCCCTCCTTAATTCTACCATATTAATGTTCTATAGAATAACATATGTGCATGATATATCCAACTTTGTATTAAGCTACAAATTCTGTCCTGCGGATAAAATGCCTCTAACTCACAGATATATCACATTTATCAACCTATGGTTGCAAAAATTGAGGGCGATTTCGAAATGGCACACTTCATGCTCTTTGTTTTGTTAACGAACGAAGAACTAATAGCTATATAAAGTAGTTATTTTTCTGTAGACTAAGGATTTGGGACGAGTCCATTTAAAAGCATGTTCCGATCTGGAAACATATCGATATCACTTATTTGTTTGATCTGTTGCCATTGACATTCTCACAGTTTGGTTCTGCCCTAACTATTCAATACGCATTTACAACAACAATTTCACGCGAAACTCTATATTCAAATAAAGAGAAAACGTGATAAATTCAATAAAATTTGTCAATATTGGATGTTATCATAAGCATGTAATTTGTCTGGCCAGCAGACTACAAATAGGGTCGGTATTGGAAAATTTTCTTCTGCAATTACTATGGTAAAAGAAATTAAATGTTTTCGGGGCAAATTTCCAGGTTTTTCCAGGTAAAATGCAAATTGATCATTCAGAATCCCTTTGTCTGCATTAATTTAACAGAATTTTGTTTGAAGAAATATTTAGGAAATTTCATTCATTATGAAAGTCAATCCGTGAAGTAAAAAATATGCAGTGGAAATCACTTTCTAAAATTTTTATTTAGATCAAATTATTAATAAATATTTGTAAATTATATTTCACAAAATAGATTTATAAATTTAGTTAATTTTTTACAATGTTTCCGTTATAAAAATGATTGTTTAAGAGTTAATACACGTTTTTAAAAAATAAAGCATTCAGTTTTTATCCTAATAACAAATTACAATGCTTTCTCTTGTAATGGGGAACTGTTGCAACAGTCAAAGATTTTATAAACGCATTTGCGCTGTAGTGAAGTAAAAGGTCGTAGAGACATTAGGTATTTTTTTTTAAAGCAAGAAAGATGAAAAATGAGCAACACCTTCGCCAGGAATCGAACCACGGACCTCAGGAATACACGCCCAGCGTGCTGACCACTACACTACGAAGGCATGTTAAGAAGGCAGGAGAAATACCTTATATGGTGTCTAAATGAAAATATTATTATTTTCATTAAAAGAAAGGTATATAGTCTTATGTGTGCAACAGAGAACTTCAAAAACAATTTTTATGTCTTTCAGTCAACAAATTACATAAGAAAAAGCAACTTCTCCCCCCCCCAAAAAAAAACCAGAAAATACAAAAATACAGTGAAAGTAGGCAAGAAAAGATGTATGTATAGATTGTTTATGCATATATGTATATATGTAGACACTTGTTAGTATCAAGTACGTACATTTGTCTTCAGTTGGTTACTTTATTTCATAAAAAGTGTTTTATAAAGTTAAATGCATGATATATATATATAAAGAGAGAGAGAGAATCCGTATTTTGAGCTTGAAGCCAATCTCTCAATACATTCACAGTTCCCAACACTTTTTAACAGTTTAACCGTACCTCTTTGTTTCTCTTCTCTCATCCTTAATGCAATGAGAATGTAAAATCTCTTTTAAGACAATCTGACTTTTTTTTTTGTTGTTGCTAAGATGCAATATTCCAGAATACGAACCACGTAATATTTGAAACTCGGGTGTATCCAAACTTGATATAAATAAGAAGTAATAAGATAAGGCACAAACTTAGCTGGTGGCGTGGATGTCATACGGCAGTGACTATTGCTTTAGTAGTTTGATACAAAGACGCAGTATGTTCAACCGCTAATAATCAGTGTTATAGAGCAATAATTATGTTGTACATTGGATTGATACAGTTTAGCGGCTAATTAGCAGTGTTATGGAGCATTAAGTACGTTGTATGATTAACAATAATTTATAATTCTCATGTTAGAAGACAAATACTGATGACGGAGATGTACACTGACAAGCGCTTTGTAGAAAAGTTGTTTAACCGTACCCTTTTTTTCTCTTCTCGCATTCTTAATATAATTAGAATCTCTTCGAAGGCAATCTGACTTTGTTTTTGTTGCTAGATGCACTATTCCAGAATAGGAACTCGGGTATATCCAGCTGCGTTATGAATAAGAAGTGCTGTAATTCTTAAAAATTAAAAGTTTTAAAATAACTTCGCATTCAGTTACGTTTAAAATTATTGTACGTTGAAGTGTTGCACAACGTTTGCTCATAGATGATAAAAAGGATGATAATTAAATGAAACATTAAAATGTGTAAACATCAGGTAAGAATACATACCGTGATTTTTGTAAATAAAATGTCAGGCAATTTTTATTAAACTAAAAAGCATGCATTCTATTTTTTTTTTTTATTTTATCTAGTTGCCCTTGTATCGAAATTTCAAGCTCACGAAAGCGCAGTTTTAACTAAGATTTTTAGTTAAAATATAAAGATAATTTATTCTGAAACTGTTTTATGGTTAGAACTTACTGTAGATATTTATTTACCCGTTAGATTTTAATTCACAATATTTATATAAATGTCAAATGTTAATATCGGTTTTTGATAAAGATAAAGAAAAATCATGCTTATGCTTCCCGATATTACATATGTAATTAGAAGCTAGTCAGTATAATTAAGAAATTGATTTCCATGCAATTTCTTAATTATACTGACTAGCTTCTAATTACATATGTGGAAAGTTATAAAATCCTCCTAATCTAGATAGCAAACATAGAATATGGCGACCAGAACACGGAGTCTTTCACACTAAGTTTATAGTAGATTAAATATTTCACGTGTACTTTTTAAAAATAAGTAAAATGCTGATTACAACTTCATCGACTACGTTCAAGAAAACTCAAATATAAAATTACGTCTCATTTCAAGCTTAAATTCCTTCATTCTATTTAAAACCTAGATTGCTAAATTTGCTGCAGTAAACATCCGCAGCAAATACAGTTTTATCTTTTTTTGCACTTGAAAATAGATACTGTTATTTTCAATAGGTTAAAGAATGTCATATTTTGCCACACAATTAAAAATATTTTCTAGCACACATATAGAAAGTTTTGCCAAAACAACACAATTAGTTTTATATTTTCGATCCCACCTTTTGATATTAATTTACGTTAGCTTTTAGACGCTCAGTCGCAACCTGAAAAAGCAGTTAAATAGCCTGCTTTCCCCCTTTTTCCTTCTTTGTAGTTAATGATATAGTATGTAATAAATAACCCTCCTAATTCTCTTATAAATTACGTTAGATTTTGGTCGATTATTTCAAAGCGTACGAGAATTATCATCTCCGTACTGTAAGCAAGAACAAAGTAAAGAACGAGGTCGTGGAGGTCTTTCTAAGTGAAACTTGTCATATAGTATGCTAACCGGTCATGGATACTTAGCCAATGAGATATTTAGCTGACAGGACATTTAGCCAACACGGACAGTTAGCCGACAGAACATTTAGCCAACAGGAACATTTAGCCGACAGGACACTTAATCGACACGTGAATTTAGCTGAAAAGACATTTAACCGACAATGCACACATATAAACACAACAAACATGCGACAAAGTTTTAGGAAAGCTTATTCATATTTATCTGAAAAAAAAGCTGTTTCCTGCCTACCCTATGAGAAGATTTATGAATAAGTACCGTATTTCTGACTTAATTAGTGGTTAATGAAACTGTGCATTTTAAAATTAGACGCGAAAGCAACTTTATTTTGGCATAGATTTTGGAAATCAGTTTCGAAAGTAATCAGACATAGGTCCTTTATATTTCAGAAGTGGAAAAAAAAATTCAGCACTCGTAAGAGCGAAACAGTTTTAAAGTGGAAGATTGAGCGGAGCAAAGCGAAAACGAATGTAATGTGATCTGTCGAGTAAAATAGTAATAAAAGGGGGGAAAACTAAGATATTACGAAATTTGAACCCTTCGAAAAATTTATATCATTAACTAAAGGTGAAAAATTTTTGTTAATGTGGAAGGGTTCAAAGAAGTCTAATTTACTAACTGAAGATGGATAATTTTTTATAGAGCCCAATTCAAATTATGATTAAGTGTCCTACTGTGACTAGCTATGAAAACTTTCTCCTTTTTGAACAAACCATTTCTGTTACCTAATGAGAAATTTCAAATCTCTTTCAGTTTGGCCGAAATGCGTCAAACCACATTGACATGAAAAGTTAAAACTGCAAATGAATTAAAACCAGAAATGAGATCTTTAAGAACTGAACAAGGAATTTATGTGATGGTTGAATAATAATCTGAATTTTGAATTTGGAGAGCCGAAAATAAATAAGATCCTTTATTTAACACGCCTACAGTCATATTCAGTAATATTTTTAGAAGGTACAGAACAATAAAAAAATGTTGAATCGTAATTGTCTCTTCTCATCGAAGTTTCACTGCACTCTCATCAAGATAAAATAATTTCATAACTATCACCAATTCGATGATATTTTGATAGTAGTATTTGAAATTAGGTACATTTTTGTATCTTCTTTTCGTTCTTTTCAGCCCAATGGGGCAAAAGCGCAGAAGGGCTGTTAGCCTCGAAGAAAGTCACAGAAATAAATGTATTAGTCGCAGAAAAGCACTTTGTGCTGAATCACTTAAATGCGATGTATCACTTTTCAAATTGTTGCCACTAAATATTATAGCCATGTATTATATTTAAAGAAACTAAATAATGAAAAGAATCTGCATGAATGTATGTATGCTTCTCACATTCTGAAAAAACAACGGTACCTAGAGTCATCAAACTTTGAGTAACGTAGTCGAAGCCCGAATTTAGAATTTGTTTTATTGTCTGTTTCATATTTTGGAAAACTTAAACGAATTTTTGGTTGAAAAACTCAACAATTTCAAAGCGAGCAGTGGCAACACTTAAGGGAATAAAACATTTCTATCTCCAGCGCACGAGACTTTCTATCGGAAATTCTAAAGATATATCATTTTTAAATATTTTTATAGCCCAAAGTGGCGTTATCCCAAATTCTCTCGAAACGTGTATGTGTCTGTAAATGAAGAAATCTGATGTGTACACCACATGACTTCCTTGTACGGAATATTAGATTATACGCATTTTTTCTTGCATTTCATTTAAACTTATTGGATTGAATTAAATATACTTCGTCGACGGCGCATAAACCGCAATAGAATAAATGCACTCTTTAAAATTCACTAAGTTTGTTTACTATAGTGACACTCTGGCGCTAAGTTTCCTTAACAGCGTTACATTTCATTCATTTTATAACGGTAGATCAGCCGTTATTTAGTGAAGTGTACGATCCGAAGATCTTTACTCCTGTATATCACTTAAAGTTCATAGTCAAAACGTAAATCCGTGAAATTCCGAAAATTCGGAGGTACATCTATGGCTGGAGCAATAAAACGGCGTGTGAAATCGTCATAGTAATTGAAAAATAGTAGGCAGTTTAATTAGTAATTGAAAATGGCATATCATTTTATAACTTATAAACACATAGCCGGAACTATTATACAAAAGCAATTTTGCGGCCCAGTGATAATGAAGCTTAAAAGGCGTATGGCGATAAGAGTTTCCTGGCATGGTAATTTCTCTAAGGAAAAACAGAGTCATTTTATAACTCAGAATGCACAAAATTTATATCATCTGAAGAATTATTTAATCATTGCCACGTGTTCTATTCAAATATTATAACAAATCCAAAACCATGTATAAAAGAAATTAAACAAGCAAACAAACAAACAAAAGGAACAGTTTTTCACAGACGATTCAATATTTCTCCTTCAATTAATTCAGTCCTCACTTCGTTACAAGGCTAAAATACATAAAAACTCAAAATATCTACATTAAAAATTACGAAGTAAATCTTAAACATTTATTTCCTCGAATAAATTCCAAAATGGATTAAGCATGATTTAATCCGCAATAATAAAAGAAGGCGTTATCTTTGTTGCCAAGCTTAGTTTTCCTAGATTGGACAAACGCACTGTTTTGCCAAGTTCAAATGCAAACAAACATGGCCACCATGACAAAAATAATTTGGATTATCCGCACTTAAACAACTTTTAAATTGTTGATAATTCTACAAAAACTGCATGCAGATTTACTAAAGGCATAAAAACTTAACCGGAAAATAAGAACAACATAATTCAATCATATTTAAAGCAAAAAGTGCACAATTTACAAACATATAAGAATAAAGTAACTGAGAATTACAGAGCCGAGTAACAGAGTGGATATATATATATATATACATATATTTATATACTTTTGATGCGCCGATTGCAACCAAAATACGAGGTGCACATTTACATATTAAAGCAGTCCTACACACAAAATTTCAACGTTCTGAAGCTACTCATTTTTGAGTTATGCGAGATACGTACGTACGTAGACACAGACACCACGAAAATTTCTCTTCAGAATTAATTTTAAATCAGTTTTATAATTTTTTTTGGGAAAAGAGTTCTTTATTCTGTCCTTACGTACAGATATCACGCAAAAGCATCGTTAAATTGCATTCTATAGCAGTGAAAATGGATATTTCCGTTGAAAAATGATACCTGAAACTTTTCGCTATTGCAATACTTCTTTTTTACGTCGCACGAGGAAGTAAAAAGGAACGGCCGGGCGTAATATATTACTGATTTTCTGATTTTATTTTGAAAAGGCTTTCTTTTCTAAATTCATATTTAAGCAAAGATTTGAATTTATTATTCAGACGAAAATAAAACATATGTTGAAAATCGTTAGTTTAATTCTTTATCAGTTACTCTTCAGTAAAAATGAAATTGGAAATTTAACAATCGTAAACATTTAATAGTTTTACTTCATATGACTCATGTTTTTCTTGTTCTTTTATTCTCTCGAGTAGGAAATTGTTTTTGCAAAGCAAACGTTGCTGTGGGGGAAGACTTGCTATTGAAAATCTGGAAAGAAATCTGGAAGAGAACTGAATTCAGCTTTCTTTTGAGAATTCCATTCTACATTTTTTATTGGTTAAACGGAAGAATTCAATTCTATGTTATACTTCTTTCGTTTTTATTTATTCAATATTTTGTTTTAATACAATAAAAGCATAAAGTTTTGACCATGATTTTTTAAAGTTAAGAAAGACTTAATATAACTGTATTTTAATTATTTTTTAATTTGATTTATTTATTTATTTTTGATGAGGGAGAGACAGGGTTGATTAGTAACTCCTATATCAGGCCTTTAATTCTATCTCTTTGATCACTTAAATGCACAGTTTTAATCTTTTTCTTCAAAACAACGGGGGGGGGGGCTTTCTGTCACAATAAAGCTTAAAACAGCAGTTATAGAATAAACACTTTAGTAAACTACAACACGGTATTGTTATGATTATAAGACATTATTTTTCACTTTAAAATGCCCTCCTAAAATTCAAAACTATCTTCTTCAGGCTGATTATTACTTAAACTATACGAGTAGTAAGGCAATTTACTAGCAAAACGTTTATGTTAAAAAAGACTTATATACCTAAGTTTACTTTAAAGTATCGTAACATTTAATTATGTTTTTAATAGAACATCTACAGTATGTCAAGCAAATATATATATAAGCCACCTTAAGTGAAAAAATTAATTTCATTAGCTCTTAGAAATACCTTAAAAATACAAGGTCTTCAAATACATTGTAACTTCCATTTATATTTGAGGCCGTCTGACATTCGGACTAGAAAGGCAATTTAATTACAGTACTTACTTAAAATTCCTGATGCAAAAGGACCATGTTTATATAAATTAAGGTGGAGCGAAGCTAGAATAAAACATACTTTAACTAATTAAACCAAAAATAATCAATTTCGACAATAAAATTACTTTTGAATGCATTTAATAAAAAAAAATAACTTAATTTAAGTACACTTTTATTTTGAACCGCATTAGTGAAACAATATGCCTCAATTGCTTTAAGAAAATTTAGTTTGGATGGCAAGACACAAATAAGCGAAATTTTATGCTTTCAGCGACAAAAAAAAAAAAAAAAAAAAAAAAAAAAAAAAAAAAAAAAAGCTGCTCTCTTTGCAGATGGCAAAAATTGATATGCAAAGTACTGTAGAAAATCACAGAATATTTTAAGTCATTTAAAAGCACTTATTGTACTTCACAGAAATTTTGCCCACCAGCGGCCGAGCGGTAAAGACGCTGAACATTGGTAGTTCGGTCCGAGGTTCGAATCCCGCAAACGGGCTGGCTGCACGGGCGTTTTCGTGGTTTTCCCCATGTGTAACGTGTATACGAGCCAGTTTCCCTCAGAAAGTTCTCCACGAAGGCATCCCTCCCTTTAGGCAGATAGCCCTCGTGTGCTTTGCCATAAATCCCAAATCCCCCAAAGAAATTTTATAACACGGCATAAATTTTAATCGATTAAAATCCATAACAAGGAACAGATGTGGCTTTTACACATCTACGAGTGAAGGCTACATAGCCCACTATCTTGGCATATAAAATATACTCCCAAACCCATTATTTATATCATAAAATATACACTTATTTTCGATTAATAAGAAAATGAAAAAACGCCTTAAGTAAAAAAATGGGAGGAGGAGAAATGGTGTTAGAGCTTAACAATGTATACTTTACTTACCTCATTATTTCGAAGAAGCGAGGTTCTAATAATAGGAATTTTTTTTTAGTTACAGATAAAAAATAATGAGAACTAAAACGTGTGTACTAGTTACAGCACACAAAGACTTTTTATAGTATAGTCACCTAGTCGCGACATACAAATTTATAACTTCTGATTTTTTTGGCTCTGAAAGAACAAACTTCAGAAATTTTTATTAAATAAAGTTTCTTTTTATGACGCTAAAAATGAAACTCTAAGTACGTAGTAGGTTGCAAAACACTGAGCTCGTTAATGATATGGATTTAATATATAACAGTAGCAATTAAATTCCTGTATCTTTTGATTGCGACGAGGTTTTTTTTTTTTTTTTTTTTTTTTTTTTTACACATATTGAATTAAATACTTCCCTGAAGTTATAAAGGAATTTTGAAAGCTCGACAGTAAATTTTATTGTTATTTAACTATTAATAATTTTGCGGACGGTTTTAACATGGGAAAACCACATTTATTTCTTATCACTAACCGCTGGCTAAATATCATAAATGGGTTCAGAAAAATCTGGCTCTTGTTGAAAAATTCTTCAATGGTTTGGAATAATCTATAGACAGCTTAATCTAATATAATTTAAAAATCTTGATAAAAAGCAATTTTAATACAATATCTTTTTCTATATTTATAGAAATTTATAATCTTTAAATAGCAGGCAGTAAATGTTTAAACACTTAGCTGTCATGATTTTATGTATCTATCATATGTAACTTGTACAAGACAATGATTGTAATCAATATATCTATGCTTATACACAAGCCTTGTATGCCCATATAATATTTATATGTATATTTTTACACGGAGGAAATTCTCCCTTCTGCCAGGATGACTATTAACACTGTAAGACTTTTACAGCAAAGTCAGGTCAGTGGTTATCTCAGGCGGCGCTCAGTAGCAGAGATAATAATTGTAACACACTATTACAATTATTTTTGCAATTACCTATACTTGCTAATCTGCCATATTAAAAGAGAAACAATTTCTTTTTTCATTCTCTGAAAATTTCACATTTCATTTTTTGAATGATAACAAAATGTTTTCACAGGACTAAGGAAAATAATATTTCAAGCTATTTAGCAATTAAGTAATTAGTAATTTACATAAATCTTTTTTACACTAAGGTTTTTAAGCCTTTACATTTAATACATTTTTCATATCAATACTTTGCTCCTTGGAACTAACTGTGACAGGGCTTGGTCACCATAAGACAATCACAATGTTTTTTGTTTCTGGTTAACTATTTCCAATCATCGAGTTTAAAAATCGTTAAGATGTGTGCACCACACTGCCTAGCTACAAGGTAAATGATCTTTTGTCAAAAATCTTGTAGAATGTAATTTTGTTTCATCTCAAACCGAAAAATATGCAGCAACCATTGAGTCTTTGAATTCTTTCTGATTTATTTCCAGCACAAGATTGGCATATCTATATTAAATAATAAATTTACTCTATTACTACTTTAACTTTCACAATGAATTATAATTTGCATATGATTCGAATCCATATGCATATTAAGCATACAAAATCTGAAACAGGTAGCTTAAGTTAGTTAAATCTCAGTGATATTTACAGATATAATGTAGACAAAAGTTGCTACTGCTTCCAGTCATAAAATGGAACACGCAAAATTTTAATTAACTCTGTTTACAAGAACAATAATTATCACTTAGAGCAAACAAAAGCAAACGCTTTGAAGAGACACGCTGACCTGGTTTCCAGGTAACAAAAGTTGCGCAAAAGTCATTTAAAGTTAAATGAGATTTGCACCACACTCTCTCTACTACACGAGTATTCTCTCTCACAACATTTGCTATTAAGCAAATTGTTTCATATGTTAATTCAGATATTAAGAGTGCAATAAGTTTGGTTTATATGATTCAAAGCCTCGAGGGCTATCTGCCTAAGGGGAGGGATGCCTTCGTGGAGGATTTTCGAAGAGAAACTGTCTCATATACATGTTACACACTAGGGAAAACCACGAAAACACCAATGCAGCCAGCCCGTTTGCGGAATTCGAACCTCGACCCGAATTAGCAGTGTTCACCGACTTTACTACTCGGCCGCTGGTGGGCTAAGAATGCAATAAATATTAATAAAAAATTAATAAGAATATTCAACCTTTCTTCTTGCAAACAGCGGGTAATAACTTATTGTATCGTAACGGCAACCACAAAGGTTATCCTTATTGTCTCGGCCAGTAAGCATCTTCTGTAAATGTTAATTTCTTAACAATCCCAATTTAAAATCAAACAGATGTTTATTATTCACTTCTGATAGTTTTAAAAATTAATAATAACAATGACTTCTCGTGGTACATAATTGTAAAATTGTACAGACTGAGGTATCTCGCCCTGATTCTAAGATCGCGACTACATACAACAATATCTAAAATAGCAAATCTACAAACATTGGATCGGATCTGCTATAGTAGACTTCCAGACACAACTTACTAAACACAATAGCTAACTTCCAATTCCGCTTCATAAACACTGCAAACCCTTACCGACCACGGATTTGCTAAATGTGATTTCTCATGTACGAGTTATCTTAATTCTTTTTATTTAATTTGTTCAATTCTATAAATTTCATTCGTACGTGTTTCAACGTTTATCAACACTGAATATTCGATGGCATCAGCTTTGGCCAGAAGTTATCAAAAATTTTAAAGGATATCCATCAAGTGAAAAGGAAGCCGACAAAATCTTCTTGCCATCAAATATTTCTCTTGCACCTTCGCCATGCAAAAACAACTGGCGGCAAGCATTTTCAGATAAGGATGGAGGAGAAATCATTAATGAAAAGCTAGATGATCTTATTACAATAGCTGACGGTGAAAGCATTGATAATAAAGAAGATAAAGCGCCTTTACTTTACAAGAAGTTAAACGAATTATCAAAAAAGGAAGAGGAACTTATCTATCGGATTTTGCAATAGGGATTGACCCAAATGAAGAAGAAGACATTTTATTACAGACACTGAAAACCTCTGCGCTCTGAGAAACTTTTAAAAAGCTGCACAGTTACTGTAGGAACAAAAATCCCCAGCTTTGAAAAAAATTATAATTGTATGACGTACATATTAAGCAAATACAAAATTTGCTTCATTTTTATTACTTTTTTAATTACAAAAATATTTACGTTTGTTTAAATTATGCACACTTTCTTAATATGAATTATAGGTAACACATTTCTTCCATAGATAGTTATTTTTGCGGTGCGCGATTTTGCCGTACTCACAATGTATTGATAACGTAACCCACACGTTTAGGATCACAGTAAACCACAAATAATTGCCTTGCGGTACAGTAAATCCTTGTGGTTTATTCAGGCAGCACAGATAAATTCACGGTTTAGAAAACATCCTGCATTTAAACTGAGCCTCTTGCTATTCAATTTGCACAGTTTCTTGGTTTCAGCGAATACTGTTATCAGCCAAAAAGGGTAAGATACAATTTAATTCAAAATTCCCTACTGATAAAAAAACATAGAAAAAAACAAATTCCAAATTTGGGATTTCAGATGCCCATATTCGCAGTAGGATTTCGTCATTCAAAATTCGATGGCTCTATGTACCATTGTTTTATCACAATGCGAGAAATAGACAATCATTTATGCAGATTTTTCATTATTTAATTTCTTCAAATATAATGCAGGACTCTAACATTTTGTGGCAACAGTTTGAAAAGTGAACCGACGTTTATGAGTCCGACGCAAAATCGCAAAACGAAAACAATAGTCCTTCAGGGACAAAGCCCCTTTGGACTAATAATTACCACATTCATAGCATCTTATATTTAGTCCTTTACTAGCGGATGTACCCGATGCCAGTTAAGTAGTAAAGTAACTAACTATAAATAGAACGTTACCGCCGCAATTCTTCTCTAATAACAATAATTCAAAAAATACGATTCAAAAAATACGATTCAAATTCATACAATTTTCAGTATTTCAACTCTATATGTAGTTTTTAATTAATATCTCGGCTGATTAACGTCGTACGAAGATGGGAATAGTCGAAATGGCTTTCCACGAATTTCTAGATTCGGGAATAATGTATTTAATGTTTGGCAATGCTATTTTTATTTCATTGTAATACTTTTTATTGACATTTTTATTGACAAATTCTACGATTTGAAAGCGAGCAGTGGCAACACTTTTCAAAACAAAGCAGATTTTTATCTCCAGCGTGCGAGCCTGTTGCCACTCGGAAAAATGAGGGCGAAAATTAGCGTTTTCAGAGTTTTTACTTAATATCTCTGATTTAATTTTTTTTGAAAAAAAGTGGACATCGACCTTTTTCAGGACACAGAAAACAATTGTAGAAAGTTTGGTGAGGATAGCTATAGTAGTGACTGAGTTTATTGCGAACAAACAAACAGACAAACAGGCATTCCTCTTTATACGTATATATAGACTAGCGGAATCAACCCATGCCAGTTAGTTAGATTTAGAGTAATGGTATCTAACAACAGAGAGAACGATACCGCTGCAATCCTTCTCCAATAACAATGGAAAATAAAATAAAAATAAAAATATAAAATAAAACAAAAAAAAAAGCACATTTGTCCAAGATATAAGAGTAAAATCTGAATGATTTCAGATTCTAAATTACGTCCAAAGGGGTATTTTTTTAACGTTTTGTGCGTTACCTTTATTTATTAAATATCATGTTCTTTGCATTTAAACCATAAAACTCAGTTTAACAGCAATGTCACAAAATAATCTTAAAATGAGCATATCTTTAGAATTTTCGACACACAGTTCCGCGAGCTGCAGATAAAAAGTTTCCCCCCGTAAATTGTTGCCATTGTTGGCTTTTAAATCGTTCAGTTTGTTACTCAAAAATTCGTTTAAGTTTTATAAAATATGAAATCGATAATAAAACAAATTCAAAATTTCAAATTTGATCTTCCACATGCCCATATTCGTAGGAGGATTACGTCATTCAAAATTCTATGGCTCTGTGTACTGTTACTTTATCATAATGAGAGAAATACACTGGTGTGCAAAAATTAAGGACGAGACGGTTTTTTCAATATAACTTTGTACAAAAGCTTTCCAAATCAACACATTTAATACCGTAAGATCCCCAATGCGTAAGGACATGTGTAATGTAAGCAACACTTACTAAAAGAGAAATCAGAGGGATAAAAAGAAGCTTTATTGAAAAAGTAGCATGGAGCGCAATGCGACTGAAGGCCCAAACATCCCTGTGATGGGTGTCCAGCAAGAAACATCCGGTCTTTAATAGGGGATATGATCTCCCCTGACTGCTAGGCAGGTTTCACAGCGTCTGCCCATGCTGAAAATGAGGGTGTCAATGAGTTGTTGAGGCATTGCTGCCCATTCGTCTTGCAGCGCCAATCGAAGCTCCGGAATCGTTACTGGTGGTAAGGTACGAGCTGCCAAGCGTCTGCCTAGAAAATCCCATACATGCTCGATGGGATTGAGATCCGGAGATCGTGCCGGCCAATCCATACGTTCAATATCCTCACTCTCTAAGAGCTGTTCGGCAGCTACTGTGCGATGACATGGTGCATTGTCGTCCATGAAAAGGAACTGCGGACCCATAGCTCCTCTAAAAAGACGCACATATGGAAGAAGAATCTCGTTACAATAACGGGTCCCGTTGACTGAACCTGCGTCGAAGATGTGAAGGTCTGTACGACTACCAAGCATGATGCCTCCCCAAACGAGAACACCGCCACCTCCATACCTGTGCCTTTCAATGATGTTCGAGGGATGATTGCGGCTTCCCCGCTCTCTCCAGATGAGTATGCGATGAGAATCGCTACTCAGACTGAATCTACTCTCATCTGTAAAGAGTACTCGTCCCCATTCATTGTCTCTCCAATTCCGGTGTTCCCGGCACCACAGAGAACGTCTTCTCCGATGATCAGGCGTTAGAGGTACACACCGTACAGGGCGTCGTGCAAACAGACCACCACCGTGCAGTCTTCTGGCCAACGGTAAAACACGATATCGGTCGTCCAGTCGCCTGTGTCGTGTGTCTAGCGATTTTTGCCGCTGTCTGCCGCCTGTTTCTTCTGGCCTGTAAGGCAATATACCGGTAGATTTAGAGTAATGGTATCTAACAACAGAGAGAACGATACCGCTGCAATCCTTCTCCAATAACAATGGAAAATAAAATAAAAATAAAAATATAAAATAAAACAAAAAAAAGCACATTTGTCCAAGATATAAGAGTAAAATCTGAATGATTTCAGATTCTAAATTACGTCCAAAGGGGTATTTTTTTAACGTTTTGTGCGTTACCTTTATTTATTAAATATCATGTTCTTTGCATTTAAACCATAAAACTCAGTTTAACAGCAATGTCACAAAATAATCTTAAAATGAGCATATCTTTAGAATTTTCGACACATAGTTCCGCGAGCTGCAGATAAAAAGTTTCCCCCCGTAAATTGTTGCCATTGTTGGCTTTTAAATCGTTCAGTTTGTTACTCAAAAATTCGTTTAAGTTTTGTAAAATATGAAATCGATAATAAAACAAATTCAAAATTTCAAATTTGATCTTCCACATGCCCATATTCGTAGGAGGATTACGTCATTCAAAATTCTATGGCTCTGTGTACTGTTACTTTATCATAATGAGAGAAATACACTGGTGTGCAAAAATTAAGGACGAGACGGTTTTTTCAATATAACATTGTACAAAAGCTTTCCAAATCAACACATTTAATACCGTAAGATCCCCAATGCGTAAGGACATGAGTAATGTAAGCAACACTTACTAAAAGAGAAATCAGAGGGATAAAAAGAAGCTTTATTGAAAAAGTAGCATGGAGCGCAATGCGACGGAAGGCCCAAACATCCCTGTGATAGGTGTCCAGCAAAAAAATCCGGTCTTTAATAGGGGATATGATCTCCCCTGACTGCTAGGCAGGTTTCACAGCGTCTGCCCATGCTGAAAATGAGGGTGTCAATGAGTTGTTGAGGCATTGCTGCCCATTCGTCTTGCAGCGCCAATCGAAGCTCCGGAATCGTTACTGGTGGTAAGGTACGAGCTGCCAAGCGTCTGCCTAGAAAATCCCATACATGCTCGATGGGATTGAGATCCGGAGATCGTGCCGGCCAATCCATACGTTCAATATCCTCACTCTCTAAGAGCTGTTCGGCAGCTACTGTGCGATGACATGGTGCATTGTCGTCCATGAAAAGGAACTGCGGGAACGAGAAACACTCACTCGTGGACGACCACTACTAAACCCCCGGATAGCTGTTCCTGTAGTTTGAAATTGTCTCCAAATTCGTGAAACGATGCTGTGAACAATTCCGAACTCTGCAGCCACACTTGTCACACTGCGGTCTTCCTCCAACTTCCGAATGATTCGATCTCGGGTAAAAGCATCCAGATGTCGTCTAACAGATTGATTATTCGCCATTTCTCGCTGAGGCAGCAACTCGGTGTGATTTTAACTGCTATACGGCGTGCAATCTCTTTGCCAGAAATACTGATCTTACAACGACAGCATGCTTTATACTACTCAGACACTCCCCCATTACGTCTACCTGCATATCTGCGCATGTGCTACCGTACATCACCTTACTTAATCCCCTGATTGGTCTTTCTGTCCGCTCTGCCTCTTCGTTCAGCTGATATGCTAATTTTTCGACTTCGTCCTTAATTTTTGCACACCAGTGTATACATACATTTATGCAGATTTTTTATTATTTAATTTCTTCAAATATAATGCAGGACTCTAACATTTGGTGACAACAGTTTGAAAAGTGATTCGCCGTTTATAGTGATTCAACGCAAAATAGCAAAACGAAAACGATAGTCCTTCAAGGACTTTGGACTTAAAAAAACCGATTCATAGTCATACGTTATTCAGTCTGTTACGATATAGAACCTACATAAAAATTTTTGATAGAAAAATAAACTAATTCTCCTCACTATATCAGCAAAAACGTAAATTTTTAATGATTTTCGTTTTTTTTTTAAACAAATGGTAGTAAAAGTTCAACCTTCATCCAATATGTCACCTGTATTCAATTTAATCGATTAAATGTGACAAATTTGATCATAATTGATCAGAAATCAATAACGCGAAAAAACAAACACACAAACAACCATTCTTCTTTATGTATATAAAGATTTTGTAAAACTTATAACAAAGTCTACGATTTGAAAGCGAGCAGTAACAAGACTTTTCGAAATAAAGCATTTTTATCTCTAACGCACAAGACTGTTGCCACTCGGAAAAATGAGTGCAAAAGTTAGTTTTTTTCAGAGTTTTTAATTAATATTTCGGTTGACTAAAATCGTACGAAGATGAGAACCGTCGAAATGGCTTCCCAAAAATTTTTGGAATCAGGAATAATGCATTTAATGTTTGGCAATGCTATTTTTATTTCGTTGTAAAACTTAGGAATTTTTTATTAACAAAATCTACGATTTGTAAGCAAGCAGTGGCAAGACTTCTCGAAATAAAATAGATTTTTATCTCCACTCGTTTTTATCTTCACAGCGTTTTTATTTCGTTGTAAAACTTAGGAATTTTTTATTAACAAACTCTACGATTTGTAAGCAAGCAGTGGCAAGACTTCTCGAAATAAAACAGATTTTTATCTCCACTCGTTTTTATCTTCACAGCGTGCCACTCGGAAAACTGAGGGTGAAAATTAGCGTTTTAAGCGTGTTTAATTAATATCTCTGAGCTTAGCTGCTTTTGTTTTGGGGAAAAAAGTGGACGTCGACCCTTTCCAGGACCCAGAAAAGAATTGTAGAAAGTTTGGTGACGATAGCTATAGTCGTGACTGAGTTATTATTGAACAAACAAACACACAGACTTTCTTCTTTATATATATATATATAGATTAACATATTTCTGAAGCGATTAGGATAACTAGACGACGATACACGATAAGAAACTAACTGCCTAACAGTAAAGAAAAAAAGTTATATGTACACAATACCTTTATACACGAAATAAAATATTTAGACGAATGTCTTCATATGGACAAATTAAATCACTACCTTCTTTGAAAGAAACTTTCCTTTTATCAGTTTTATATCTATACGTACAAGAGAGAAAATGGAGAACAAAGGGAAATAAACAATATTTGACACATAGAGTAGAGTAGGCGTGATCCATGAAATAAAACATTATTTTTGATCTTGAAAAGGTAGAAAGGTGAATCTGACAGGAATAAATAGGAGTATAGTAGGCTTTCTGAATAAACGTTTCAGAAGGATATTTTTGTTTACTTACCCGTTCGTAGTGGAACCGTGTATTACATCATTCTTGTCAATGTCATCCGGAATAAGAGTGCGATCATAGCTGAAAAGATCTTTGAAAGATCCGAGGAAGAAACTGCTAAGACCTTTCTCTTTCACCGGCTTGAAATCCTCACCCTAGGAGGAAAAGAATCAATAAATTATTTTCAGACTAAATCAATGGGTAGAATCCACACTCCTCTTTACTTCCGGATTAGTGTACTACTATTTACTTTGATACTTTTCTCTGTATATTATTCTTCATTTATTTATCGCTGATATGTCTGAATTAGTATTAGATACTGGGAAGAAAAGGTTTCGTAATATTTGCTTTTTCAATATATACTAAGAATTGATATAGCCGTTCATTTAGTTACGATGAATGTAAATTCCAAGGCCAAGAAATATGTAAACTTCTGAGAAAATTGTATGCTAAACAAATTCCTTTTAACCCTAAATAACCATTTATTTTACTGACAAGCGTATTTAAAATATATTGGCTTTTTAATTACAATATAATAACGTTCATGTCTAAAAAAAGACTCCCTGAAAATAAATGAAAAGTTTCTGAATATTCTAAGGAATCGAAATTACGTCCAGATTCAATAACCATGCAAGATATCCACACATGTTTTCTGCCGCTTGACCGTTACTGTGGTTAGAGAAGCGAACTCCGATGTTGATGGTCCAAGACTTAAATAACACAATCAGTAAACAGTGAATCTTTGTAACTGTTTGTGCTTACTTAGGTGTAATGAGATGTAAAATCCGTCAGCATAAAAAGTCTTTAAAAAGTTGATGGCAATGGAACAAGACTTGAAAGCCCCAATCCAAAATAATATGGCATGAACCACAATTTATACTACCCTTCGAAATGTCGAGTTATTTAAATTTATAATTATTAAAATTTGTAATTCTGAGAAGATATTATAAATATCTTATAGAATATACCACACAATTTCTCAAGTAATTTAAGTAATTTTTTATTCTGTGGAATCCTGAAGAATATGAAGGATTTTTTTAAAACGTTTTCTTAAGAGATGTATGACAGCATTTCTGCATTCATATCTGTAATTATTTCACTATTTATTTGTAATATTGCTACGAATTTTGTACATAGATAGATGATTTTAATGCAGTTGTATGTGAAATTGTTGTATTTTTCTCAATAATGTATGGGGAAAAATAATACAAGGGAAAGTCTATTTAAGAATGAGTAAATGGCTGTCTCACTAATTTGGAGAGATATCGCCGAGGTGGCAATGGGTTTTGGCGACTAATTTTTGCCGCTTTGGCGACATTTTGGTACGGTTCCTGTATAACGTTAATGAGTATTGTAATTGAATAACTGTTATTGATGCTCTATGTAGATATAACCGTGATTCAGCCCTCATATGGCTTCCAGTAATTACGAGAAGCAGAAAGTTTTAGAAATATCTCTGAGATTGGGTGAAAACAATATACGACCGGAGAGGAGTATCAGTTCCTCAGTAGTTGTTAGTTGATATTCCAGCGTGAGTGCAGAGAACAGAGATATCTCCGGGTAGCTTTGCTCCTTAGATGTGTGTTGCACTGATTGTATTTAACGTTCTTAGTAGTTTGAAGTGTACCTACTAATTGTAGTCTATGAGACAGTGAAGAATTGCACGACTATTTTTGTGGAAAGTTCCAGAACTATGAAGTGTTGCTATTGAGAAAATAAAATTTATCAACCTATCAGCGGACCTGTGTGCATTCAATCTACTACGAACCCGTATGCACGCAGCAATATATTGAAATTTTTAAAGTATAATTATTTTCTTTATATCAGAGAAGTTAGGGATCTGGGGAATTTTGTGACACAGGGACTTAAAAACGCAGAATTTCGATATTTTGCATAGCTCATTTAGCAAATGGAATTTTCTGGATTCGCATCCACATTTTCCGTACATTTTATATCACAGATGATGCACAGGTTTAACTGATGCTTCGTCGCGAGTTCAGCGGAAGTTTCAAATTCAACTGTGTTCGCTAGATTACACTATATACTTTTAGAGAATGGTTTTGACCTTCACCTCAAAAGTTTTAACAGGTATGTGAGTTTGTTTCAATTTTCAAAGATATATCTGTCTTACAGATGTCTTATAAATTACTAGTGCATTTTGAATTCGTTTCGCTCTGTTTATATATCTTGATCCCAAAATAAAAATAAAAAATAAAAATTAGTAAACTTGTTGCGATTTAAACCCTTAATTAAGGAATTTTCTGCATCTAAAAATGTGATTAATTAGATAAAATGAAGGATACTGACTAGTTGAAAATATTCTATACGTTAAAACCCGTCTTCTTTTAAGGAGAGACACTAAGATTCTGCCGTCAGTATTTCAAAAATGTGTATTCGTGTTTTTTCAAAAAACTATAGATCCTGTTGTAGTGAATTTTCAAAAACGATAGATCCTGCTCTAGTGAACCTCAGCTTTATTGGAAATTCCTATTTTTATACGGTAATCGATTATAGCCTGTGGAAGATCACTTGAATTCAACACAAATTTTGCCAAAAATACGTTTGACTGAACTATTGGAATTTACAAACTGAAATAAATATAAGCGTCAATAGTAGCTTAAAGTGCGTTTGAGACAGCCAACTTAAATATTTGGTAGAATAATCGAAATAAAGACAGTTTTTAACACAAATATTGAACAAATATAATACAAAGAATAACTAACGTCTATTGAAATTCAAACTTACTAAACGAAGGTCAGTTCTTTTATGATAAATCATTGAATCACATGTGGCTTTAGTCCAATATTATCATTCTTTCGTTTTAAAATTGCTCTAATGTTGCACTTTAAATACGGAACTAAACCCAGTGTCAATATAATAGTGGCAGAGGTTTTGTAAAAAGGGGTCATGTAAAGACGCCCTACAAGTATAAAAAAGTTTCATAACTGACAGATAACAAACTGTTCCATTATTTACGTTGCTGGTCCTTCAAGAAAATCTCTTCTTTCAAATTCATAAAAGGTTGCAAACTCTTTTTCAATGTAGAAAATGATTTGTACCTACGACTATTTTTAACAAGAAACGCAAAACTATGTAGATTGGGTAATGTTCCATGACACTATCTTAATCCTTCTACGATTGCAAGATTAAAGCAATTCTTTCTTCCCCAATACGCGATATCCAGTAAGTCGTAAATTTTTAATGCGAGATGGTTCTTTTGAGACAACTGTGGTATGCAATTGAAAAACCAGCTGAGAGTCAGTTTAGTATAGAAATGAAATTACATAGAAATACATAATTTCTATAAAAAATAAAATGTCATATAGAAATCAGCTTTTATGGAAACCATATCAAAGTTTTATGTAAACACTGACACTTTCTTTAATACACATGCTAAGGTTAAAATGTATACACACTTTAATAGAGAAATTTTCATGTCTAGTGCTATTATTTTATAGCGAAGATTATTTGACTTGAGTCAGCTGAGTAACCATATTTCAAGAATTTTTGGAAGTTAATTGGTACTTGTCTAGATTAGTGATGGTGGGCCTTTGACGCGGGTGTAATAAATATCACGCATTTCCAGAGCCATTGAGAAGACAAGACATCGCATAATAAAAAATACGCGTCACTTACCAATGGCGTTATCATTGTCAACATGTGCTGCGCTTACCTTGGGTGCGTTCGAGTGCATTCGTTCTATATGTGACACGACCCCAGAGTTAAACTAGGGTTTTTCCGAATTTTGACAAGCGGAACTTAAAAGATTTGCCAGCAATGGTTTAGGTGTAACACTTATGGTAGGTGGCATCATGAAGTATCTAATAATCATTTATGGGTGTATAGACAACATCATCACAAAGATCATGCTACACAGAACGTAATCTCTGTGAATACAGAACAAGTGATTTGGTGTGGCATGTTCCTTTTGAATAATCACTCCGTTTTCTATAACAAAACGGGTGTTTAGTGCAGGTTTATTGCAGGGTGTCACAAATATGGTGCAAAGGGTTTGGACCTGCCTTAAAAAAATTGTGGATATTTCCAGCACTTTCTGTAAGACTACCATTTGTTCATAACTGCAGAATCAAATAAAATGTAAGAATCTCTGTATCCACAGTAGAATTATAGTCTTAATTACAGTATATCATGATGCGTAGCGCTACAGTATATTTTGGCGCGCTATAAAATGATCGCACTATGTCATCGTGACTATGACAACAATCTTAAGAAGTTACAGCATATGTACAGTTTCTTGGTACAGATACAAAGTAACCAACACAGTTCTTGCGGTTTTTTGCCGCCCTATTTGATGAAGCTCTAACAGAAAAGAAATGATGTTACACGCTCGCCGGAAAAAGTAATGGAGAGTTAGTATAACCTGCACTAGTACAAACGTTGCGCACACACAGCAGGTCCGAAGTGTTAAAGAGTAATATCAAAGCAGCTCACTCTCAGTTGTCTGCTGTGTGACTTTAAGGTGGGCTTATCAGCAGCCGCTTCAAGTCGAATATGTAAAGCCGAGAGGATATCGTGAACGAACTTAGCGCTAAGCGAAGGTCAGATTCCAGAATTCCAGGTGAGAAAATAGTAGCCTTTGTAATGAACACTGCAGTGGGTACCGCAGTTGTTGCATAACGCGACCCTGAAGGCAACCATAAAGGAGGACAACATTTGCGGTGAACTTGTCACATGTTTCTGAATAAACGGTCTGACATCATCTGTACCGCAGAGGGAAAGTGTACAAGTTAAGCAAGTGACAATTCAACACATTGTCAGCAGCCCACAAAGAACAACGTTTGACAGCCTGTGTTCGTTGCTGTCTCAGCATCGCAATACACTCATATTTGGGTGAGAGCTCATGAGTGACAAAACGGGGGGTCGAGAAAAATACTGCTAATACAGAAAGATATGTGCCAGACATTGGTTATTACCACAAGACCGTTTGCTTCACTCCTCAAGACCACTTTCACATTCCCAGAAAATCATGTTCTGTATCTAGTGAACTTCGCAAATGATACATTACGAGCTATTACTGCTAGGCCACACCATCATTGAGGACCTATATTTGCAGTAGTTGCAACGAGAGTAACATGCATTGCAGCAGGAGCCAACGTTAGTTAATCTTAAGGCTGCGCGCTGTACCTCCATGGAAATGCGAGACCACACGTGGCACGGTTGGAAGACAATATGCTCGCCAGACCGAGTGTTCACAAATTACCACTTGTTCCATTCCCTGGGCAAACATCTCAGAGGAAGTCCTTTGACAATGAGGCAGACAGGTGGCATGCAGTTATGGACTTCTGATGTGGTCTAGATCCCAAATTTTGAAGGTAGAGCATTGAACAGCTGCAGGAACCTAGGCAAAAAGGTAGAAACTGGTAAGGCAAAGGGTGGGTACTGGTAGAAATTACTTAGAGACCTAACAATCAGTAACAGGAGCTGTATGTTTCTGACAATTACGTAAGGTAAAACATTTTTGGTTACCTTGTATAATAAACGCTCACTCTGCAAACCATAAACCACCAAATACTTCTCAAGATGATACAATATATTCATGGTGACACCTAACGGAGTAGCCACAGGATTACTGCCCAAGCCATTTCAATTTCATGGCGCAATTCTGCTAGTGAGCAATCAGTCTTCCAAACCTCTAGGTCTAGTATGGTCTCATTAGACATCGAGTAAAAAAATGGAACTTTCATTTCAAGTATTTATTCATATCGCTTCCATTTCAATCATTTATTCATATTATTCACCTATTTAAATAACGTTTTAGGTTCACAGAGAAAAATATTTTTGCTTCTTGAATAAGAGTGACCCATTCCTGTTTTGTTGAAATCCACAGTTTTTCTATAAAACCAAGATCAATTTAGACTGATTTCTGGATAATTTTAAACACATAAATCTGATTTTTAAAAGCTGAATTTCTTCGCTATTCTCGTTGCTTATCTCAGATTACGTTTCATGGTTGCTATTAAAACTAGAATTTCAAGTTATTGTGGTACAACTTTTATTCATGTTAACGTTTCAATCATTTCTTAGCTATTTCTGCAAATTCTTAATAAAAGTATTCAGTAAACTTGCTACTTCAGTCTTCCAGTAGTCTGCAAAATTCGCGATAGTATTCCAAGAAGTATTTACTGATTTATGATATCTTTTCATACTTTATCACCGACTTAAAATTTTCATAACAAACTTAATAATCACCGACATTAAACACAATTTGCCCAAATCAGGGATTATGATTCCATTTTGGGCAAAATAACTTTCGCTATTAAATTTGTAGTTGAGCTCTTGAAAGTATTTAAGCTCATGTCATTGGCTTCTGCAGTCAAGTGAGAAGAACGGAAAATTTTGACTTTAGCTAATTACAATGAGATGAATGTTTTATTAATTATTTAATATTTAGATATTCAGCAAATTGTTTTATTTTATGAAAATTGCTTAAAAAATATAATTTTTTGTAAACTCATCTTTAGTACTCAGAGTACTTTGACACATTTCCGTAATTTAAAGAAACTTTGGTACTTTCTCCGTTTCAAGACAACATGCGTCAAACACATGCTTTTGTTTAAAACAATATATACGCCAATGAGATACTTCAAGTGAGAAAGCATCTTCGTCATCAGCTTATTTCAAATATGATAAAACGTTTCCAAGTTTAATGCCTTAGGTTAGTTATTTCAATAAACAAAAGAACGAAACGACAATGTTTACTTTAAAAGGAAAAGAGATGAGACTCGCCTATTTAATTTAACGGTGGCCAATAGCGTACGTAGCGTATCTTATTTAGCGCATGCCCTATAAGAAGATCCAAAACTGTATTATCGAAAGTATATGTACTATTATTAAAGAAAATAAGGATAGCAGTCATCACTTTTGACAGTATTATATAGCATTATTTTATGTCTCTCTTTCACAAGTTTACCACTGTATAAATTTATTCTGTAATTTTCTTTATAGGGCCCTGTGTGCAATTTTTACACCAGGTAAATTTATCTTATTCATCTGAACATAGAGTTTAGTATGTGTTACTTCTTCATGAATTTTGCCCTTATGATTACAATTATTATAGTTATTCGTTTACAGAAATTACGGGCTTAAAACTTTTCTATTGGAGGTTTCGAAGGTGTAAGCCAAAGTATTAGAACGATTTTTATTGCCAAAGAACTTTTATTCCCTTGTTACGTAACTTCGAATATTTCTGGCAGTATGTTTTCTTTAAAAGAATTGACTGTCTGTTGCCAGCCATTCTAAAACGCAGACAGATTTTTTTTCTGTCAATAATATCACTTAACCCCTGTCTAAACAAAATACTGTATGTTATCAAAAGGAATAAAACCAGAATCTAAACAAGGAATATGTTTAGCTTACTAAAAAATCTGAAATCACTGTCTAGACTTGCAAAAATTGCAGACAATAAAAATAAAATCTTCCTGCAACATATATATTTCGTTGCGAAAACAGTAGGACAACCGTTAAAGAATACTAAGATATCAACATATATATTTCAATAATAATTTTGAAACTAGAAGATAAATAATTTTACAATACTTTCAAAAACAGAAAAGGCGAGAGCTGAAATGTAAATCAGGTTTTCTATCTCAAACAACTGCCTTGATACAGTCAAGAATAGTTTCTGTTATCTGTCTATATATTTTGCTACAAAGTATATTTGCTGTTATATAACATTTACGTTAAAACGGGACAATATTATAGGTAAACTTCAGTAAAGATTTGTGCTTAAGTTTTACGAAAATATAGATGCTAGAAGTTATATTGAAATTTATGTAAAATAAGTTTTTAGTACCTGTTATACTGAAGTCTAACTCAGACTGCAAACATTGTCATAAAAAAATCAGCAAGTTTTTCCATTGTCACCGAATTACCAGATACTTAAAAAAGTTCATGGGATACAAATAAGTGGAGTTTGCTCAAGTTTACTTTTAAATTTGTTTTACGAAGGTTTATAGATTTAAGGAAGTAGAGCATACTTAAGACTTAAAAACTTATCAACGACATTTTAATTAAGAATCTAACCTGACTTGCCTTTTAAATAAAAAAGTCATTTCATATTAAATGAGGAATAAATTAAATATTATTTAAATTTGTATCTTGAAAGCAACAGCAATTTACACAACGCCAGCGGCGCATGGATAGACCTGTCTCAGGCTCATCAGTGATGAATGACAACACTGTGAAACATCTGGCGATGAAAAGAAAGGCCGTGAATTACCTTAGTTATCAAAAGATAGAATGAAACATAGAGACCTGATTGCCTAATTGAAGGAAGAATAAGAATTCTTAACCCCACTGTTCTCTTTTTTCCATTATACAATCGATAATAAGAAATAAATGCTTCGTTTAAAACTTTTCTTAATTACGTTCTTTCGCTACCAGTCACTAACAGCTTTGTTGCACATTTTAATTAGAATGACAGCATTTTCAAGGCACTAAATACTTCATGTTCCTCATGTTTTATGATTTCATTTATTTCACCTTATTCTCTTATATCTCCATACTTCAATATTTACGGTTGCGCTTCCGACAAAAAATTTATCCTTACGTTTTTAAAATGCATTTTCTCTTATCTTAACCTTTTACACCGGCATAAATCCCAGTTGTTGCAATAAAGTAAAGTACGGGTTAAAGAGTCAAAGATTTTGTCTGCATATTTATTTTACCGATACGGATCTAGATTACAATTTAAGATATCCATCCATCTATATCTGAAATATTACAATGAAATTTGATAGGTTCAGAAGTAATGACCATCAGTGCAGAACGACAACACTGTGGAGTATGTGGCGATGAAGAGAGAAGCCGTGAATCTTGTATGTTACCAAAAGATACAATCAGACATGGAGAAATGATGATACCACATATCGGTCTTTTAGCTAAGATCGGAATATATATAAATACAGAAGTGATAAACACTATTCGTTTCAGAAGTGCGTTTTTAAATACTACATGTAATTAACAACATTTAGAGCATTTAAATAAATACATTCACGCTTCACCAAAGGCATCTTATAACATACAAAGCAAACAATAGTGGTGGATAGAAAATTGTAGTTTTTTAGGATTTTTTTCATAGTAAATAAACAGGAACTGCTTTACTGAATAGCTACTTATCACAGATTAAATTGACTTTACTCATCCAATCTTAAGTTTGATTTATAATTAATACTGTAAATCAAAATATGTATTCCACTACATAAAGAATGCATGCACAACTACAGATGGAGGACAAAATAATGAGAATACCTGAGAAAAAGTATGACGTATTTCCCACTTGCAGTACAGCAGCGCCACCTGCAACAAAAGTCCGTCACCTTGTGATCGTGAACAGAAAGGTATCAGTGTCTCAACAGCAGTCAACTGCGTTTCATGCTGCGATCGAACTGTCTGTGAGAAATTGAAATGTCAGACCTGTCAGCATTCCAAAGAGGAATGATAGTTGGAGCGCGTTTAAGTGGAACATCGGTTACGAAAACTGCAAACCTTGTGGGGTGTGCAAGGAGTAGGGTATCAGCCGCTATGACAGCGTACACGAAAGAGGGTAAAACGACGTCTTCAAAGCACAACAGTGGCCGAGAGTCAAAGCTGGCTGACAGGGATACATGGGTCTTGAAGCACAAGAAATCGTTATCCGAGATAACGTCCGAAATGAAATGAATAGTCATCTCCAGGACCCCGTTTCAACAAAAACTGTCAAAAGGGAACTGCCAACATCTATGGCAACAGGTAATATGGTCAGATAAATCGTTATTCACCGCATTTCAGACGACCGGACGCGTTTATGTCTGGAGAAAGCCCAAAGAAGCGTTTCACGCCGACTCCTCTTTCCGACTGTGAAGCATGAGGGTGGCGTCATTATGGTATGGAGTGCGATATCTTGGCGCGGTCTTGGGCCACTTGTTATTCTGCATAGGAGGATCACATCCAATCACTATTTAGATAGTGATCCCCTAGAATGCTTAGCATTCTAGGGGATCATGTACATCCTTTTGTCCAGATTGTATTCCCGGGTAGCGACCGCTTTTCAAGACGACAACGCCTCTATCCACACTGCTAGGTTTACTCAAGAATGGTTCGAAGAGCATGACGATACAATTGAACATCTCGCTTGGCCCTCTCAGTCTCCGAACTTAAATATGATTGAACATTTATGGGCATATTTGGAGTCCAAACTTCGTTCCCGATTTCGACCTCCATCCGGACTTTCGGAATTAGAGAGGGCTCTGCAGGAGGAATGGCTTAATATTCCTTTAAATATTATCTGTGACCTTTATGCATCTATCCCACGTCGCATTCAATCTGTACTTCAGTCAAAGGGTGGTCCAACCCCCTATTAATAGAGATTTTCCATTATTTCACAGATGTTCCTATTATTTTGTCCTCCATCTGTAGGTATTTTCAGTATACTGATAGAATATGGCAGAAACAATTACACAAAAATCAAAACTTGCAGAAATGCAAAATAGTATATATGGCAGAATAATATTAAATCTCTTTTATGTATTTAAGCAGCAGTGTACGCTTTTTATTTTAGAATAATTTTATTAAAGGGATATTTATAGTAAAGCGCGTGAACGAGTTCAAAAGAAAAAAATTAATAAGAAAATTGTTTTGTTTTTATTTTATGGGTAAATTAGCGGGAAAAAAACTTTCATAGTAACTAAGAACATTAATGATCAACTATGGAATGAATATCTGAATACCAATCATCAACTAAAACTATTCAAGACTTCATTAATTAAAATTTCCATTGCAGAATTGGAGCTCGCGTAAAAGCTGCTCTAAAGACAGCTGCACATGTAATTCGATTTTGAGTTTAATTTTCACGAAGATTTACGCATAGGTTTCAGTTTTTCTTCTAACGAAATAAGTAATTCCCTAACGAATTCCCTGATGAAAATAAATTTTTACACGATCCCTGACATTTCTATAGTTTTTCTTTCATTTCTGCGAAAATGGTGTAAGCCGTACATGAGTATATTTTGAGTAACTGATTTCGGGCAAATTTTTCGCTCTCAGAATCATTAATTTAAAAGCTTCTAGTAAGCTAAAACCAACTAATAATTAGAACATTCCCTTTAGAAAATCCATAGAAAATTTAATTTTTAAAGATTTTCTCTGTTAGTTATCGCATGTCGAATGATAGTATCTAATAGCCTGCTTAAAATGATTCGCTTCTTGAACTGGACCAGTGTGTCTCACGACTTGTCGTTCAAAAGACAATTAGTCCTGCAGTATTTCTAAGCCACACTGTATAAATATGTATGTAAAAATCGTAAAGATATAAAGAATTGTACTTAAATAAACATGAAATAAATAAAATACTCAAGCATATGTTTCTAGTCTGAGATATTTACTGTGTTTGCATGAAATTCTATTAGGGCTACATATATAAGTAATAATGTTAAATATGCATCAGTCTTAACTAAACTGTAAAAAGAAAAGCAATTCTTTTTACATACACATCATCAGAAGTGTTTCGTTGTGATTTATAAATAGAGGAGAATTTTAGTTTGCAGTTTGTTGTTTTGAGTAAATATAATTTTGTTGCAAAACATGTGGCAAAATTGCATTTAACTTTTAGAGTTAAATGGTTTCAAATTGTTTTCCCTCTGATAATTTATAATTGTCATTTTGCTACAAAATGAAAAATAAATATGAAAACATTTCCTCTTTTGCACTCATGAGAAATAATAATGATTACAATGTGATCATTTATTCTGATCGATAAAACTTTTATTTCCCAAAATATGCAAAAATATAAAAAAAAACTAACTTTGAAAAATGATCATTTTGGTTTTTAATCAAAAAAAAAAAAAAAAAAAAAGATAAAAAGAATGATCATGAACAATATACATTACATTAACAGAAGTATTTGAATAAAATATAAAGAAAAACCACATCAAACTGCTTTAGTAATTTGTAAGTTTAACATTACTGAAAACTGGTCTATTGTGACTTATATTCTAACTAGAATAAAATTTTAATTTCTTAATCTATTCATAGATAATTCCATTTATTTTTATAGATACTCACCCAAACATCTCCATCTGCATACTTAGGCTTGCATTAACAGAACAAAAAAATTAGCATGACAAAGAACAGGATGGATAAAGGAATTCTTAATTTTAAGCATTGTTGTTAATTTAACAATGGTGAAGATGAAAGCATATACATTATATGTCAACGATAGTTTTAGGGATAAGTTGGAATACACATACTTCATTGACAGAAGCTAAATATTTCAGTGAGTAACTGGAGAAGCAGCCTTTATTCTAAGTCTATCAGAAGATCTCCCATTATTATAGATGAAACACAAATTTAAAAAAATAACATTATGCTATAACCATAATATACTATTCCAAATATATGCGAAGACGACATTAAAATGTCTAGTTCCGATATTAGCTAAAATATTGTACATATTTAAAAAGTCATAAGAAGTTAGTACATTTCAAATTATTACTTAGAAGACTAAAAGTTTTTTAATCGAAAACAGTAAGTAAAATTTTTCTAAGTTCTTAATTTGAGTATTCCTACATATCCTGAAGTTGAAAAAACATTTATTTTATGATTTAAATGCATTACAGCTCGAAATTTTCCCATTAACTCGTTTGGAAGAGTAAGCCATAATCATTACAGATGGACTTGGATATCCTGACCCTAATGCTAGCAGCGGATGCACAGATATAGTTAAAAGATCAATATGATATCGTTTGCCGTCTGCTGTGTGATGCGTCTGCCATTTGGAAGCAAATGTTGATGAATGAACCACCAAGCTAATAATCACAGAATACGATGTACAAGGTCTTTACAGTATTGATGAGGCTGGATTACGTTTTTTTTAAGTAATGTCAGATAAAGAACTTAAAAAATTCATTCAAAAAGGAGAAATATCACAATGAAAAGAAAGAGTGCTTGATACTTAGTCTTACTTATAAATACGGATGTTATAGGTAAAAGAAAAGATAGTTTTATTGGTAAAATTTTAATAAGCCTTTGCTTAGAACAGGGAGGGAAGTATTCAAAAGACTAAATCGATAGTACGATATGTGTCTAAGAAGCAGGGGGAAAAACCCGTTCACCTAGTTGTAAGAAGCGAATGCATGTACTGACAAACAGGGTAAAAGAGCAGACGTGAATAAAATACGTTTTCCAATAAACAATACCTATTTCACTATATTTCATCAATAAGTATTTATAACATTTATGCAGCTTGAGCTTGTTTGGTTACTAAAATTTCAGTTGTAAGAATGAACGTTAATTTTCTTTCGAATTTCCTAAATAGATGTTCGATTATATTAAGATAACTTTTATCATTTATATAATTCAGAATTTTAATTTCATGTTTAAGTAATGAGATTTGGTTGGGACTCAGACACTTCTATTTGCAGATAGATGTGTGTACTAACACGGAAAACAGCTACCCGTACAGTTTCTATCAACAATGGGATGAGATTAGTTAGATCTTGGTTTATAATTGATCATCATTTGATCAAGAGCGCGCTTTGTTATTGATATTTTAAAGAGATCTGAGAGAATTATGTTAAAGTACGATAAAATTTATCTTTAATCTCTATAAGTATAACAACTTTCTTAAGGGTAAGTTATACAGTATTCCTTAAGTTATACAGAGCTAGCATAAATGATTAATTCATTTTTGAAAAGGCTATATTTTCAAAAGTATTACGCGTACACACATGAAAAGAACAACAAACTCGCCAAGTCCTTTTCACTATTTCACCAAGTTTCTTGGATAAGTGGAACGCTGCTTCATCCCCGAATATCAACTTGGTGGCGAAATCTTCGTCCTCCAATCCTTCCTGCACGTTGACACAAAAATCTAGTCGAAGGGCGTCATCTTCCGGCTTTAATTGTTGCAGGAGTTACAGATGGTACGGTTTGAAATGCAACCGTTGACGCAAAATCTTCCACACAGTTTTTTTGCGGTATTTCGAACATCTGGTCAACTGGCAGGATGAACATCTCGACAACAATGCTATAAAATGTATGGAATGACTTCGATTATCGTCTAGACGTGTGTCGTGTCACCAAAGGGGCACATACTGAATATTTGTAGAAGGTGTATAAATTTGGTGAGTCTATGATTCTTTTCATATATCTTTCATGTGTGTACGTGAAATACTTTTGAAAATATAGCCTTTTCAAAACGAATGAATCATTTATGCTAGCCCTGTATAACACAAACAATACTGTAGTATTAAGCTAAGCCGAGGTCTTTCGGATGACAGTTTTTTTTTTTTTTTTTTTTTTTGTTTTTTTTTGTTTTTGTTATAACTTTATGTTTTCGTTTTGATTAAACGGTAATGCAGTTTCGGCCATTAAAATTGCAAAACCACAAAGGCAGCATGCAACAAACGTCGAATTTGCCTGAAAGGTGGTATTACAGGGATATACAAATGATAAACATTCCACGGCATGCGTACAAAGCACTTACGAATTATGCCTTCTACACTATATATAAATGGGAAGACTGTACAGCCAGTTTCTAATTTAGAAATCAAATTTGAATTTTGTTTGTGTAAAGGTCGTGTTATGCCTAGTGTAAGGAGAAACTTCTCAAAGGACGTGTCTGAAAATCGATTGCAGCAGAATCATTGCCTACCGGGACTGGATTTATACTTCTACCACATTGCTACTCGTGTTGATCGAGATGATCCGAGATTGCGCAGCGAATATGCAATCGATGAAGGCCTTACTGAGCGCCATGCAAGACCTTGCGCGCCATAAGGCTGAAAGGGCAGACATGTCCTCTCAAGGTTTCGAGATTATAAGCTATGTCTCGTACATTGAATAAGGAAATTGCCTTGTGTACAAAACGGCAAATGTCCGCAAGGATAGTTCCATGACGTCTGCAGCACTATAGATTGCTACTGTTGCGGCTTGCCTTGATGCTACAGCAGAGACACACGCGACTACAGTGATGCGTCGAAAAGACACTGCACGCATGTGCGGCACCACATCGTCTTGTCAGATGAATCCAGGTCCTGCATACAGCATTATGGCGAACGTAACCACGTAAGGAGGCACTGAGGAGAACGAACGTTGCCAGCTTGCATTAGCCAGACATGCATGACGTTATCTTTTAACAAGGTAATTCGTAACCGCATATTGCCCGTGCTGTCCTGACCTTCTTCAATAAAGAAGGTGTTTAACAGTTGCTCAGAGTAACACATTCTTCAAATTTATTAACAAATTCTTAAAATTATTTAGTAATGGGATGCTGAGAAACTGGTACACCACCACTCGAAGCCCACTATGATTGATGAACTCTGGCAAAGAGTTAGAGTCGCATAAAATGAAATACCGATATCTCCCACCCAAGCTCAGTTCGATGCTCTAGGCGAGCGGTAATGTTGCTAAACACTGATAGTTCGATCCAGGGTGCAGCAATAAAAAAAAAAAAAAAAAAAAAAAAAAAAAAAATTGACTTGATGCCCAAGCCGGATTGCAGCCGTTTTTTCTGCTAGAGGCAGTTCTGTGTACTGAATTCTGCAGGGCTGTGTACCCCAAAGCACCTACAAATTTAATCATATCTTTCTCCCATTACGCTAACAATAAATAAGATTATGCTAGTTTCCTTTTTTTACGTGGTGTAGCATTTTTAATGACCAGAATGGTAAAATGACACACATTTCTGAATATCTATCAGGTGAAAGTGCATAACATTTCATTTCTCAGTTTTCCTCAAATTTAGGCATATGAAAAAAGTGGAATTTAAAGGATCCGGACATAATTGTACCATAACCCACAGAAAAAAAATAAACAGGATATTGATTCAGAAGTCAAACAACAAAAATCAGCGTTAATTCACAAAATTTTCACAGGACTAGTTTCGATGGTTTTACCGAACCATCATCTTCAGCTGCAAAACCGCAAATGAACAAGATAGGAAATAATGTTTAGATAAGATAAGAAAGCCTGGACAAGAATAAGCAAGTGGCGCCATCTGTTGGCGAAACCAGAACTAAAACATAATTTCTCTAAAAGCCGAAGGCAAATTTGGATTGGAATTAGGATCGTTAACTAAAACAGAAAGATTTTTATGAATGTGAAATGCCTCTAGAAAATCCAGTTCTCCAATGGAAGATGTTTTTTGAATAATTTTGGCAGCAGAAAAATTGAAAGTGTGATTTTCGGACCAACAATGTTGAGCAACAGAAGACTTCTGTGTTTCCTTTTTTCTAACATATGCCTCATGTTCTTTGACGCGAAATTTTAAGGCTCTCTTAGTTTGGCCAATGTAAATTAAACCGCACTGGCAAGGAATCCTATAAATACCCCAGGAATTCATATCCGGAATGGGGTCCTTGAGTATAGAAGTTGGAATTTTATTGATGGGAGAGTAAACAACCCGAAAGTTAAATTTCTGCAAAATATGTGCAACTTTATAGCTAATTGATGGAAAGAAGGGAATGACAACAGAATTTTTATAATCTCCTAAAATAAGAGTGTGGCTTTTAGTGTGTTGAGATGAGAATTTTTTAACTGCTTGATTAATAATGTTGGGTGAAAAGCCCCTGTCAATAGATATTGCTTTTAAATAATTTAGTTCTTCATCAAGGGCTAGTTTGGAGGAGCAAACTTGAAGAGCACGGAAAACATAGGAATAAAATGAAGCTAACTTTTGTTTAGTCGGATGACATGACTTAAAGTGTGGTGGAAGGCAAACCGATGAAGGTTTACGGTAAACTGTAGTACTGAAGTTGGATGTGTTACGTGTGACCAGAATGTCGAGAAACGGAAGAGAATTGCAAGTCTCAAGTTCAAAAGTGAACTGAATAGCAGGATCAATAGAATTCATTGTTGAAAGAACTCTATTTAAATCATCTTTATTACCTTCAAACAGGGTAAAAGTATCGTCTACGTAGCGGAACCATGCCGGGAATTTTAAAGTTTCAAACAATTTTGATTCATAATAATGCATGTAGATATCAGCCAGGATGGGACTGAGGGGGCTTCCCATGGATATTATTTATCTGCAGGATATTATTTATCTGCAGGCCAAATAAATATTTATGGGATTGAAAGAGGAGGATTATGATTCAAATATACAAGGTCTGTACCGAAAGTAATGCGCCCATTTTTAATAAGAAATTTATTGAACCGATTCGTAAAATTACTCAATACGCTTCGAAATGCATCCCTCCTGCTTTAACATCCTTATTGCAACGCGATTTCCATAATTTATATGCTTCGTGGAAGTCCGTCACAGGGATGTCCTTAAGTAACCTCATCGTAGCCGCCTTGATGTTCTCCGGGATCCCCAAATGCTGTCCTTTGAGGGATTTTTTAATCTTCGGGAACAAAAAGAAGTCGGGCGGGTACAAATTCTTCTGAAGCAAGCAAAAGTCTCCGACGGCGTTTTCTCAAGTTTGGGGGAAACAAAACTTTATCGTATATCGCTCGAGAGTTTTTTCCATCTTTCCGACCGAGCACTCACACAACGGTTCACTGAAACAGCACTATGACTCTCGGAACGTTGGTCGCGCTGTGTTCCCAAGACTCATCCACCCTTCCGTGCAAGCGGCAACGCTGTGCGACAAATAGTCGCGGCAGAAGAAAATGGAGAGCATTAATTTATTATTGCATTTATCATTACATTAAAAGAATAACCTGATGACATTTCTGTTAAACTAGAATTAAAAAATGAATTATTTAATTCTAGTTTAACAGAATTATTTATATTTATCTGCTTAACACAATTTAGTAACCAATTTGAAGTCAACTAAAATTGAACTAAGCTTTATTCTTTTCATTGAAGTAAAATTTCAAAATTAACTGTTTCATTTACCCAACTTTTTAAAGTACATCAATCAGTGAGAGAAAACAAAAAGCACTTAAATTAAATTTTACTTTGTTGAGAGAACAGGCAATTTCGCACAAATATTTAACATAAAGATATGCAAATAGATATACAGGTAAACTACGGACCTCAATACAAAACTCCTTACTATGTTAAAGAAAGTTATCTAGAAAATATTGTTACTAAGAATTTTTGAATTTGCATATCTCCGAAGTTTATCACTATTTTTACCCTCTAAATCACACTTCATTTTACCACTCGAAGTAACTAAAGACTAAAGCTAAGTGCAATTAATTATTAATTGCATTTCAAAATCGTGAAATAGCATCAGAAGTCTGTGCATGGAAGAATGTGCTCGTGATTTTAATAGGTGAACAGTGCTGTGCTTCGTGAAGTGCTGGTGTGTATACCTCCGGTTGAGATCTTAAATGCCTTTCATAGGCATCAGAATGCCGAGGACGCTGTCGATATACACCAGAATGTTCGTTATCCACTTGAGTCTGAAATCGATAATATTTTTTTTAAAAAAGAAATATTTCTGCTTTATAAGTCTTACGCTTAAGATAAGATTTTGACAAGAAATGCACTGTGTTCAGGTTAAAGTGAAAGAGAATTTTTTTCGAACGAGAAGTTTAGCAAAAAATATTACGTTAGAAAAATTACTAAATTTTCTCTTTATTTTAATGAACTTTCTGCATAGTCTATATATAAAGATAAATTACACTGCTTTCAACTGTCGAATCAACGAATACACGCAATTTTTGGTTTTTGAGATTTGTTAAAATACGTAGCAATGTCTCTCTAAAAGATTAAAATTTTCAATTAAGTAAATAGGCTGTAAAAAACCTTCTTGATGAAGCATTCAATGGTAGTATTTTAGTATAAACCTCATAAAGTGCGAAAATTTGGTTGAACTCAATAATTAAAAATTAGCAGTGTTTAGGCACTAGGATAAGCTGTTCAGAAAATATAGAAATATCTAATCTCTACAACTATTCAACAAAGAGAAGAGTCTGTTATTTATACATACGCTTACATTCTAGACGTTAATTTACAATACAAAGTTACATTCTAGAGGTTAATTTACAAATAAAAACATTTCTAGGATTCAGAATGCCCACGAAAAAAGGGGAAAACACCCAAGCTTGGAATGTCTATAATACTGCATTGAAAGTGGCATATCGTGCCATTTTCTATCAGCAGCAGTACGAGTAGTTGTTTTCCTATGATGCTGCATAGCTATTCACAAAAATGGTACCCATGGAGCAACATAGCTAAACAGTAAATATTTCCAAATAGCAATTTTATTGTTAATTGTTTTCCTAAAATGAACCATAGAAGTCAAAGAAACATTTGAAGATATCCTATATAAAATACTATCTGAAACTCCTTCCAATGTTATATGAAAGCATAAATATAATATTTTAGAGAAAATTTAATTTATGTAAAAATTATATAATGTGGAATTAGTATTAATAAGTATTTTCAAAGATAACTTATTAGCCTTAAAAATGAAATAAGTTTTGTAAACTGAGTTTAAGACATTTTTTGCCTAATCAACTAATATTTTCGAGTTTTTCATTAGAATTTACAATTAAATGAGATATTAGAGAACTTGAAGTCAATTTAACTTGCATATTAAGACTAGGGATTCTTACTTTGATAGGTCTCTTGATATTCAACACCTCAGCATGCTTTCTAAGAATACTGTAAGGAGCATGAATTTTCAGGAAATACGTTTTCCCATCTTGAGAAAGCTGAAAAAAATGTAGGAAAACAAGAATTAAATTTTTCAAAGGGACAAAACACATTTCAAATATACTTTAAAATATTTTCCCAGCATGTCTAATACTTTAATTTTATCGAATAGCGATCTTCATTCGAATAGCGATCATTCATTCATAGCGACAACAAGATTTCGAGTTTAGACACCAGCAACAACGACGAAAAAAAAAAAAAAAAAAAAAACTGAGGCGTTAAGCACATGATCTCCTACCAGTTCTATACTTTAAGTAACAACTAGCTAATTCAGAAGTCAAACAACAAAAATCAGAGTTATATTTTCAAAATTTTCGCAGAACTAGTTTCGATGGTTTTTACCGAACCACCATCCTCAGCTGCAAAACCGCAAATGAACAAGATAGGAAATAATGACTAGATAAGATAAGAAAGCCTGGGCATGAATAAACAAGTGGCGCCATCTGTTGATGAAACCAGAACTAAAACATAATTTCTTTAAAAGCAATAGCTATTGACAGGGAGGGGCTTTTCACCCAACATTATTAATCAAACAGTTAAAAAATTCTCATCTCAACACACTAATTTTAGGAAAGTATAAAAATTCTATTGTCATTCCCTTCTTTTCATCAATTAGGTATAAAGTTGCAAATATTTTGCAGAAATTTAACTTTTGGGTTGTGTATTCTCCCATCAATAAAATTCCGAGTTCCATACTCAAAGACCCCATTTCGGATATGAATTCCTGGGGTATTTATAGGATTCCTTGCCACTGTGGTTTAATTTAAATTGGCCAAACTAAGAGAGCCTTAAAATTTCGCGCCAAGGAACATGAGGCATATGTTTCTTATGAGGCATATGAACATGAGGCATTTCTTCGAAAGCTGTATTGAAAGCGGTTTAAGAACTGCTTTCAATACGGCTTTCGATGAAATGGTATTAAGTAAGTGGGGGGATGGAACATTATTACTCAAATTAGTTAAATCTGTGCCGAAGTATACGAAAAATGTAATTATGGCTAAAGGTATCTCTCTAACAAAGAATCGGATGTCCCGTTATTTGCATGTTTTTGATATATAAACTACTTATTCAAAACGTCCGAATACTTATGTAGGTTCCATTTCAGAGCTTTTTTCAAAGAAAAATATTTTTTTCACCACAAAAATTTTGAATAACTTTTTCCAAATAAAACAGGTTTTAAAAAAGGTGATCAATCCTCTACGTGAAAGAAAAACAAAATAATTTCGCTAATATTTGGTAATTGGTATTTGCAAATAAAACTGTACAAGTGTCCGAAAACAATTGCGAGCCATCTTGTTGCTTTCTTACAGGTTCGTGGACTTGGCGTGATTGACGACAACACTTGAAGAATGAAAACACAATTAATTTAGGCAGTATTACTCAGGACAGCTCCAGAAACATGTTTACAATCGTCGAAACACTACGAAAAATACGCTGAAACAATCAGCAACACAGCCTTCAGGCTCTTAGGGTATAGCAGTGAAGACAACTTCTCCATCCATAGTATATCGCCAGTTTTATCGCCAAATTGAAGATTTCGCGCCAGCTATAGCAAGCCTACCTTCCCTTTCCATCTTCAACCTAAACCCGTCTTGCGAGGAAGCTATCTTACTGCGGCTGGGCATTTCATAACACTGCCCCCTCCCAAGAACTGGATGTCCCGAGCAGTACAATTCTTGTTCAGAAGCCAAATTTGAAACAAACAAAAGATAATAAAACAAAACAAAAAATACATAAAGAAACAAATATTTACACTATTTGCATGTTATTTACACAAATTAACCACATAACAATTTTAAATTTTTATAAATTAAAGTTCAGAATGAATTTCAATCTCAGGCTTTTCATAAAGTTATAACCCGGGTCAAATACTCTTTCACTACAGTTTTAAGATGTATTTCTGGTTTGCGTATCACAGTCTGAAGACGAAGTTCCTTCAGACTTTTTATCCATAGAAAGATCTGAAACAATTTGTTCACCATTCTTTAGTTTATTCGTATCACGTGTACAGTTCACCTCGGTACTTTTAGCAGCTGGTACCTGCTTATTTAGCTCTATTTCTTGAAAGTTAGTTCCGATGTTTGCATCAAAGTTATGAATAGAACCCGATCCTTTACATACATAAGTATCCTGGTTTAGATTAAAGTTTGCGTCTGTAGAACTTGTATTATTGAAACAAACACTTAATTTGTAAAGTCGGTGTATTTTCTTGCCATACTAGAACACTGTGCTTAAGTTGTATATCAACTTCTCTCATCTCCGTATCATATGAATTATCAAATGGTTCAATACTTGTTAACTACGACTTCGTAACTATCAGTTTATATGAACTTAACAGTCTCATTTTTACTTTCTTCGACTTCTACTTCAGGCACTAAAGCTTCTTTCCACTTTTATTTCTTCATGTTTTTGTTCTTTCTCTTTAATTCCGTTACATAATTCACTCATCATTTCATAATCGTTTTCAGATACTTCACCAGCTACTTCCGCCAGTTTTTCATCCTTTGATTCTTCAGATGCCACTACTGTCATTTTCATGTCTTCTATTTTTTAGCTCTAATTTCTTCTGTAAGCTCCACTTTCATCCGTTGGAGTTGTTCTAGTAGCTTTTCTTGTCCGGCTTTTATCTAGGCTTTCATCTCTTCCAGTCCGGCTTTTACAGCTGCTAAGAAGTCCTTCAACTTCATATCCTCCGCCATAGCTTTTTCCTGTACGCAGGTCACTGGCATTCACTCCTAAATCCCCCTTCTGACACCAGTTGTTACGTTTCTGTACGGGTTCGTGGATTTGGAGTGATTGATGACAACACTTGATGAAGAATGAAAACACAATTTATTTAGCCAATATTACCCAGCACAGTTCCAAAATCCCGTTTACAGTCATCGAAAAACTACAACAAATAAGCTGAAACAATTAGCAACACAGCCTTCAGAACGCAAAGCACTAGAATATAGCTCACGACTCGGTCGATCGCTCTCGGAGCTCAACGCGCTCGACGACGCACTACGCTATACTAAACACTCTCGCGATGCACTATCTCGCGATACACTCACGAGAACCTCGACACTAGACTGACGATCAACTGCTACTCCGCAGACAGGCATTGTTTATTCAGCTTTTGGGGTGCTTTCGAGAACATTCTGCGCCAAACCGGTAAGAATTCGTTCTAGAATGTTCTCTCTCCAATGGCATATCGCCAATTTTGTCGCCTGACTGGCGATTTCGCGAGAAATATGGCAATCTTGTCTGCCCTTGGCATTTTCTGGCATTTCGTAACAATATGTAGCAGCTTATCCTTAGGCCATACATTTTTGACCAGTCTTTTCTCAGTTCATGATATCAATGCTCAGTTTTTTTTTTCAATAAGATGACAAGATTTTTATTTGTAATTTTAGTTTTATTTATTAAATATTACTTTCTTTGCATTTTAGACAGATTTTGAGCAGATAAAATTTAACAACAAAATCTTTAAAAATAGCATTCGAGAAGTGTTGGCATGCAATCTTTTATATTCGCTATACTATTCATATTTGATATATTGTATCTTAAAAAATAATACTTAGCGATAAAATTTGGTAGCAGTACCCCTTTATCTGAAAAATGATTCGACATAAATTAGAAACGGACATACAATTGAGGCCAATACATTGAATTGCGTCATAAAGTAAAAGCTTATCAGCTCATCTAAAGAATGAACTTATTCTAATTGCATTTGGCGAAATTCCAAGAATAATTTAATGCTTATAAATGCAGTATGTTGTTTTCAATCACATACATGCCTTAAATAGCGAACATGAGAAATCTTGAATTTTCTTATAATACGGTTTTTTTTCACGTGAATATATTCAAAGCTTAAAGTAAAATTTCCGGTTCATCACGTAAAGCCAAAATCGAATATCTTGTTCCCATTGATATACTAATAATAGAGTCTTAGATACTAATAACAGAAAGTTTCGGATTAAATATTAATGGAATCTTTTCACTGAAAACTGGTATGGGCTTCAAGTAAAAATGCCACTTTCGATTGTCCATTAAAAACTCCTATGAAAACGTAAAATATCACTTCCGGTCGTCCAAATTTACCCAAAATATCCAATTTTACCAAAACTCTGAACGCAGAAAGCCTAAACACAGAAAATGGCAATTTCTGGAAGTTTCATATAAGAGTAATCGTGGATGAAAAAATGGTCACACACTTATGTACAGACAAACACAGACAGACATTATTATAAAAATATTAAAAACGTGTTGTGGGGATCGCAATTCCTGCTTATTCACTGAAAACCCACTATCGAATTTTTGGGCAGAAAACATTAACTATCTACATAGATTAGCGGGAGCTAAAAGAGGGGGCCATGAAACTTGAAACGCAATATTTCTTATTTGCTTGAAAGCTTCGAACAAAGGTTTAACTTTAAAAGCAAACGTCAAAAAAATAAAGGACGTCATGTTCATGCCCACATTAATTTTCATTTGAAAATATAATTTAATATCGTTATTTTATTTGATAGGTTTTATTAATTTAAAGATTTTGCAAATGGTTTAAAGATTTTTGCAACTCGTCTTTCAGAGTTACAAGGTTAAAAAAAGCTAGTAGGATGAGTAACGGAACAAACTTTCATTGGCTAATTTTAATTTAAAATTAATTTTAATTGGCAATTTTAACTGAAATTGACGATTATTTTAATCACAACTTGTGGATTTCTATTTCAGCGTGATTCAAGTTACTCATAAAATTGTTTCATGTAGTCACATTCTGAACACGGTAAGCTATTTAATTTTCTAAAGTAAGACTTACAATGATGAATGATGAATGATGCCGATTTAATTCTATACCGAGTATAATCGATGACCGATGAATGATGCATAATAAGGTAAATATTTACAGAGTATATTTACGGTTTATGTAATTGAGAAAACGTTAATGAAAAATTAATTTTTACTAGAAATAAACACTTTGTTTTAGAATATTCCAAACTCAACGTATACATTCATTAAGCTGATTATGGTACATAGTTAACAAATTGGATTACTTTATTAAGGTAAAGCTCACAAGAGCTCTCTGTCCAGTTACTACACTCTAGAAAACTATTATCTCTAGAAAACTTTGTAACATAAATGCTTTAATAATTTAAGCTTCTAACATAATTTAACATTAGCCTAAAATTGATTAGAAATTTCAGTCATAATTTGTTCGATTTTTCATATAATTTTCATTAGAAATGAGTTTCAAGGAATAAAAAGGCAGATATGAAGATAGCTTAATTTACGGATTTATTTATTTGCAGTTGCAGTTTTTTTTTTATAAAATTTGCTGTCGCACATAGTCTTTAATAATTCTCTGCATTATTTTTTCTAAAGTATCATCCTGCGTAATGTTTTCGAATGCATTTTCCTTGTGACAAGAAAACCCGAACTCTATTTACTTCGTAAAAATTTTGCTTAGTGTCTATTTGGAAAAGATTTTAAACTTTTGAAAGAAATTAAAATTTATGCAATTATTAAAGAGCAATATCTAACTGGACGAAGGTGAGGCCAATGAATTTACTTGAGTTAATAACGGAGTGCTATTTCATTAAGAAAAATGGAGACCTGACTAAACAGTTTAAAAATATTTTTCAGTTGCAACATTTTGCATTAGCCTTAATTTATAACATAGTACATTTCATCAAGAAATTATTAAATAACTGAAAGGACTTTAAAAAATAATGAAGCTAATCTAGTGACGAAGAAATATATTTGAAATTGTGTATGTTTCATTTGCTCACCTGAAACGCTAATAGTAAGAAAAATAAATTTTATTACGTTTTGGCCCGTAAATGAATTTCTTTTGTGATCGCATGGTGAAAACGTTTGTGTCAAATACAGTATCTTCTAAATTCAGGTCAACCTTTAAAACATGTAACTGTCTTTTTTGACCCTGCACAAAGAAAAGTGGCAGTGTCAATTTTAGACATTGCACTCAGGAAAAAAAAATCCTGACGCTTTTCTATTGGTCGTAAAACTGACTAAAAGTATGAAATAAAAAGTAACTGTTCCTTTTTATGCCTACCAGGAGACAAACACAGTCTAAGAATTTGAGAGTAACTTTGCTGCTACAGTTTACTCTTATTCCTTTCTGTTACGTTCAGCACATTCTTTCAGTCAAACAATTTACTCTTTATATTATGCGCAGCATTTTATTTCACAAATACAATTTACATATTTATAAATACTAGCAACCGAGACTTTATCTCAGTCACTAAAACGTCACTTTTTGCGACATTTCGCTTGTATTTCAACTTATTCGTTGCTTATGATTCAGTTCACGTATGTCTGTATTTGAATTTATGCTGTTCTATTGCTACTGAGAGTTTTCTGGTCATAAATTTAAGAAAGAATAAAGTATATATCGTTCCCATATACATACGCTACACAATACGTGTAAATATGAAGGAATATGAAGAATGGAGGAAAGAATATGGATAGAGAATGATGAATAAAGATAAATTTTTTGTTCAGGTTTTCGTTTTAAAAGTTTGTTTTCGGAAGTCTAAGTTCACTAACATTTTAAATAACTACCTTATTTTACATGCATAATTACGAAAGAGTTGTCCAATTCGAAAGAGTAGTCCAAAACGAAAGAGTAGTAACGCAAACGTGGTACGTCTGTTCTCGGACGAGGAGACTATGGTTGGATTTTTTGTCGAAGCCCAGACATTACAGATGACAGTTCATGAACTTAAAACTACGCTTACAAGCAACTTTTGACTCCAAAATAAAGTAGCAAAACTTGTAATTCGTCAAGTAACTGACTGAACGTAGAATCGTATCGTCGAACTAAGACACACTAGTATTTTATTCAACGTAACTAATTTATTTTAGGCGATTCTTTTCCTTATTTCTTGTAAATATCCTTCTTTTGACTAACTGAGTTGTATCATAAAAATTTCGCTTAGGATCTTACCTTTTGTTAAACAGCGTAATGAAACATTTTTTTCTCTATACAGTAACACTAAACTGATATATATATTCAATGCCTGCATTAGATAAAAATATTTAAAGCGTAAAAATGTAATCATTATGCGCAATCTTTGGTTCTATTCTCCAAGGCTTTCGAGTCCTTCGAATCGGCCATCTCAAACATTTATTGTCGCTACACAACACCTGTTACAGGAGAATAAAAACGATTTCAGCTTTCTCTAGTTTTGTGTAACAGTTGAGTAAAACACCATTAGATTTCGGTATGCGCTCCATAAAGCTGCGATACTGTGCAATAAAAATTCTCGTTAGACCAGGCTTTAAAATCGAAGTTAGGAGTAACGTTATCTAACATATAAGACACAATCTCTATCATACTTCCCAACTTGATCGCTATTTAAGTAGTTTAATTATGTTATAACTCCATATTAAAAATAACTTGTGATGCATTTTTCCATTTTTCAAATACTGCTCAGTGAAATGGATAAAGATTCTTGCTAATTCTAGAAAGAGAAACAAGATACACGTTTTTTGAAAAATAAATCATGACAACGTCTTAAACAGTAAACGAATTGTTTTTAGTTTTTTAACCAAACGTCCGCCAATTCTGACAAAATAAAGATTTTTAAAATAATGAAATTCGATGCATGTTTAATATCTGGAAGAAGCATGTGAAAATCTATGAGAAGTCAAACTCGGTATAGAATTAAATATGCAATTAATTTTCCAGTGAAAAGGGCTCTAAAAAGACGACCGCTAAACAAATTCTTTTTCATTTAAGATCAAATTACTCGCACATACAAGAAATATTATAAATTTTAATTTTCGATATCAAAGCTATTTTTTATTACTCTTTATAATACTTTACCAGAATTAATTAAATTATCTTTTCTGAAACCATTCTATCTTCTTTCAAAGTGTTAAAATATATTATATTCAACTTAAAGGGAAGTACAGGGAAATTTCTTAAATACTTACTGAGGATAGAAATCTTTTTTCCTCAGATAATGTATTTACATTTAGATGGCACCAATGTAAGCTATCTATTCAAAGGTATTTACGTTGAGTAAAGTATATTTATTCAATGCAATGCATGGGAATGTATAGAACTGCTCATAATCAAACAAGACTGTTTTTGTAATAAACATGATGATAAGCATGTTTTTTTAACCTATTATTCTTTCAAATACATGAAAGAAGAATTATCCATCAAAAGGCATTTTATTTTCAGTTTCCAAAAATAACTCTTGTTTAACATCTCCAAAAAATTACGAACGTATTAAGAGATTTTTAGCTCTAGTTTGTAAGGTATTTCTCCCGCCATCTTAGCATGCCTTCGTAGTGTAGTGGTCAGCACGCTGGGCGCGTTTTCCAGAGGTCCGTGGTTCGATTCCCGGCGAGGACGGTTGCTCGTTTTTTATCTTTCCTGCTTCCAAATTACCTAATCTAGACAGTGGCGCCCGAACTAAAAGGGTGTTGATTCTCCACAACCATGATTTGGCGATTGGGTCCCCTAAAAACCTCAGAGGCCCTTTAAAATGAGAGTATATAAGGTATTTATCCCGCCTTCTTAGCGTGCCTTCGTAGTGTAGTGGTCAGCACCCTGGGCGCGTATTCCAGAGGTCCGTGGTTCGATTCCCGGCGAGGACGTTGCTCATTTTTCATCATTCCTGCTTTAAAAATACCTAATGACTCTGCAAGTTTTTTTCTGTAAAGCAAATCAAAAATACACATGCGACCAAAAGTTAAAGATAACAGAGAATTCATATAATACCTGTGTACCATATATCAACACATCAGCAACTGTATTAGTGTTACCCTAAGATGCAATTTTATGGAAAAACCTATTCCCAAACTGATACTGCTTGCAGAAATTAAAAATTATTAAATTCAAAATAATTACTTGATAATTATTTAATGGCATTTTAGAAACAAATTGTATGACTGTGTAGTACAAATATGTGTATTAGAGAAAAAGCAAATGTGAGCTACTCAACACAGAGGAAGTAAAAACAGTGAAAGGAATTTTTTTCTCAGATAACCTTTAAGTTTCTAGACTAACAATAGAACAGAAGAGAAAAAAAGTAACATTCCGAAAGAAACTATATCCGGCCGCAACGTTAAATGGGCGGGGGATAAAAGATATAGCAAATGTCTCCTAAAAAATATTCTTTTTATCATTTTAACAACAGCAGCTGCTTTTTATCCCTTGTCGAGCAATCCCAGCCGCTACACTTTGCCCTTGAAATAAAGTATGCTAGTCTGTTAGCAATATTTTGTGTCTCAAGATGGCAAGCTGTCCAGTTACAAATTCAGATACGATAAAAGATACTCTGATGATTAGAGATGTATCACTCAAAAATACATTGAGCAAAATAAAAAAAAAATCGACTAAAGTGTATAGTAAAAAAATATAACGCTATGGAACACTGAGAGAAAAGAAAATGCAAAGTAAATAATTGGCTACGTATCAGAAAGCAATTACAAACTACTTTTGGCAAGTACAAACATACTATCTTTTTAATGTAACCGAAGTTGTGTTTTCAAATGCATATTCTACGTTTGTGTTTGAACAACTGAACAGCAAATGAGCAGAAATGTTTTATAAACATTCTTTATTGGGTACTTTGAAACTTTTGACATAAAGTTTTGTCTTTAAATGAGATAACATTAAATGAATTTCTGACCCGGAATATGAAAGAGGTCCAGTCAACCTTTGTATCCAAAAAATGCCTTTATTTGAAATGTTTAGTGATACTGCTGTCATCATTTGTTTTCTTATTTCAACCTCTCTATATTATTTTTCTTTTATGATTTATATGAATTTCAAAAGCAGGTTTGAAGCAAGGTTCAAGACTAAATTATTACATTATATCTAAATCGTATTTTGTAAACAAAGCGTTTTAGGAAATCGCCATAGAATTATTAGGGGGTTTTAAATAAGAGACAATCGCTCGTGTTTCAGATCAGGAATCTATAAATATTTCCGCAATTTCTGTTTTCGTAGTACGGTCTATTATTAGCAAGTCGAATAAAGAAATTTCTCAAGAATAAGGAGACAAACGTTAGTCCCTAAACCGAGTTTCATTATAAAAATGAAGCGACGCTCGGAATGGAACGCTTTGTCATACTTTGCATTGATTCCTATGCAAAAATTTGTTTCGCTTAACGAGTGTTTCGCATGGAAGAGTAAGATTCGGGAACAAATTATGTTCGTTAAGTCAGGTTCCACTGTATAACGGAAATAAAAAAATCATAGAATAAATTGAAATAGTTAATGTCATCGCTCTCACTCCCGAAACACTCTATTTGTGCAGCCGTCGCCCATTTCTAGGCGGGGATTAGCAAAAACGTATTTGTATTCAATTGGTCGAAAGCATGCATCCATTTTTGATTACTCTAAGCCTTGGCTTGTTTATATCGGATGACTGAAATCTCTGAATATTTACAGGGTCCGAGATATGAGAGTATTCTCATTTCTTCGAATTTTGTTCAGACTTTATTCACGTGCGCTGAAAATTTCGTAATTTCATCCTATTGTTTTCATAAAACGCTACGCAATTCGTCGAGTATGAAACATTCAGTATTTTATTTTCCTACTAGAAATATCTAAAAAGTATTTTGTTGACCGATACCCAGATCACCGCGTCGGACACATGCTGTTGAGCTTTGGCCTCTCTAAACTTATTTTAGTCCCAATTTTGGTTTTAATTTATAGTTAACGGCCTCCCAGACAGAAAAAGTGGTTAGTGACTATGCTGCTTTACCGAAAGCGCCGGGTTCAAATCTCTAAAGACGAGAGCAAGAGATGCAGGATAGCTACTCGCAAATAAATTTTCATGCTTGATATACAAACTGTACGATATAAACTAGAACTTACTTTGCGAAACACAAATTTTAGAATATGCTAGGTATTCGGTACCGATTTGGGAGATGTAGTCACATCATTAAAAGAAAGCGGGCAGGGAAAGAATTGCGTCAATGAAATGTGCTTACCAGGACTTAAGAAGGTGGCTAATTACATGCAACATTACTTTTCATGATTATTCCTAGCTTAATGTGATTGACTTCAGTGCAAACCTTGCATGGTTTGACACTGTGAAGTTACCGTGATGCTTACAGCTTGTGACTCGGACATTAATGATATTTACGCTGCACTATGAACGTAGACTAATTATCTCCAGTCCTAAGAGATTTTATAATTAAAAATGAGCCTGTCTGATGACCTGGCGTTCTGACCCTAATTTTCGACATGCGAGAATCCGCCGCATATCAATGCACCATTTTCAGAGCAGCTTTGCTCTACCATTTAAGTATGTACATTTATTTTAGCAAAATGAAATTTTAATGAAAAGTGCTATGATAAATTTAAATTTAAATAGAACTCCTTTTTCACTATGACTAAAATTTCCTTTTTAACTATGACAGCTTCAAGTCCTCCTTCAAATAAACATGATAAACTATAAGAAGCCTTAGAAGGAATTTTTGAATGCAGAATATTGCCTGATCTAGGTTAGAACTAAATTATAGTCGGTACAAAAACGTGCTAAGCTCGAAACTGCAATAAAGTATTTCAAAAATAATCCACTAACGGTTTTGCTGAATTATAAACCTAAGAACGCTTCTGATTTTCATAAATTGCAATAATTATCCTAACCTCATTCTTACGAGTTTGTTTTTGTTAGTAAATACTAATAAGTTTTAATCTTAATCAAGAGGCTTGCGGAAGTTGCACCCCAGTCATAAAAAATAATTTATACACGCAATAATTTTCGAGACATAAAACTTAAAAGCATTCTATTATTCCGCGCTCTAATAATGCTACTTCAGCGCTTAATACATAGCCACACATAGTTTTCTGTTTGGCATATTTTAGCTGCTAAAAAGAATATAGTAATTAAGTCAAAAAATTTCTTTCTCTTTTCCCCAGCGTTTAATTTGGCAACCGGAAGTTTAATTTAGCACAAATAAAACATTTTTATATCTTACCGTTTGGTAATGAAACGAATAAAAACAAACTTACGAAAAATATTTACAGTTTTATTTCTCAATGAATTAGTGAAGTGAATATAATTAAAACTAATGGGCATCGTTGCAGAAAGTTTACCATTTTTGCTTTTGCCAAAGACTTATTCGCACAGTTCTACTCTAAACGTACGTAACTGTTTCCTTCATTTAAACATAATAAAAGGTAAATTTTACATTATATATATATATATATATATACATATATATATAATATTTAGTAGGATTAAATTCTAAGGTTTATATGACCGCTGAATTTTCAGTGTAATTTGATGTATTGTTAAATTAGATTTTCTTTGCCATTGCATTTTATGTTTTAATGGTAATTTTTACTGTTAAGAATTTTTTTATGCGAGACTGTTTCACGTCGGAGTAATCACAAACGTTTTTTGCTTGGGGTGTTAATATTGTAAATAATGCTTCCATATTTCATTTTTCTTTTTTTAATGTTTATTTTTTCTTTAATTGCTCAAAATATCATGCAGAACGAAATGCAATTCAGTTCTCTTGGATAGTTCAGGTTTTAATGTTTCAGATTATTACTATTTGAGATGACGGTATGAAGCATGAAAATACGAATAATCTGAAATGTATTATAAAATATTTTAATATGATTGTCAAGATCACTTTAAATAAATAAAAACGTTTTTCAAAAATAGTATGGGATCATCTTAACTTTTGCTTCATGTTTTGAAATTTTAATAGGTTTCTTTCAATAGAGTTTTCGAATTTTCCTGAGATGTTTAAATCGCTTAAATTTTGGAGATATACAGGTATATATATCTGATTGATTTAATAGAAAAATGCTTTCAACACCTAAAAGTTACTGACAAAGCTTATGCAACGGTAATGGCTATAACCATGTTACAAGAAATTTCAGTTTTGCCATCTGAAGAGAAGACAAAATTAATTCGAGCAGTACACGCCAAATTACAATGTACACTAAGCGGAAATATTTTATATTAAAAAGCTACACTTCATTTAAATAAATATATATAGACTGGAGGTTAAAAATTTTATGCCAAAAACTATACATATGTAGATACTGGATTCATAAATTTCCACTATCTAAAAATATTGTTTATCAATGAACTGTTGTTGCGGACATGTAGTGGCAACATTATGTTTCATTACGGATATCGTATGCATTAGTTTATGACTCCTTACTGAATGAAGTGAGGTGCTATTTTGTTCTGAATTGTTTGAAACTAATTTAGTTATTAAATTTTTGAAAAGCATTTCTTAATACCAAAAAATAAAATAACGCTCATGATTAATCTCTTTCTTATTTCATAGTGAAAAAATGGATAAAATAATTTCGCATAGGTCGAGAATCCTTTGATGATAATTTTTGAGGAAGACGAACATTGGAGGAACTGATATGAGGAAAGTTTTCTCGTGTCCAGGAAAAGTTAATTGAGTGACAGAAGATTAAAAGTCAAGAGAAAAGCAGCAAGACAGGATCTATCTAAACTGTTTTGAGCATTTTACATTAACATATTCACAATAACAGTCTCTGTAAGATGAATACTACGAAGTCATTCATCGATTTAAAAACAGTAATGTTTTTGAATGAATATCAAATAAGGGTTTAAGGAGCTTGACCACCGTCCACTTAGAGCTCAAGTTTAGCTTCAAGTGATAATTGTCAGATTTCGAAATTAAAATACAAACTACGTGGCGAGAGATTTAATGATGCTTATGGTTTGAAAAGATTAGTCATGTAGCATTTTGAGAACAGACGTTCGGATTATGCCTTCAGGGGCACAGAAATGCTCATTAAACTATGTGATAAGCGTATCAAGATACAAGGATATCACACGGAAACATAAGCTATTAAAGCTTTCTCTATTTGTCTTAGAAATATGTCAGGCGGAAAGCTTTTTGATCTACCTAGGTATGTATGTATGTATGTAACGTAATAATTCAACTGCTTTCTGAAAGTCTCAGGGTGAAATTTATGAAACTCATCCATGGTTTGAAAAGGTTCTGTATTCATAATAAAACGTAAATAATGAGAGATGGCACATTGTGTAGTGGAACAATGGGATTAAAGTTCTGATAAAGCCCTGATAACTCTTGATTTAACTGCGTTTAACTCATACAGTGAGAATATAGTTTGACTCTTGCGAGTTTGAATGCCCAGAATGAAGCATTTAACGCATTGTAAAAAATGTCAAGTTACTGAAAAAAGGGTAGATAGACATAATTAGCAACAGATATCCAAAACGATAGCTATACACTAAAATGTTTCTTACAAGAGGTTTTTTTTATAGCATCTCATTCCCTAAAACAGTTTATAAAGAGAAAGAAAAAGCTCCTCATTCCTTCGAACAAAGCTAAACGTGGACCAAAACCATCTTCCTCGTAGCTCAGATTGGTGAATTGTTTTAGTCTTTAACAGCGAAAGAAAAAAAAGCATGTGGATAGTTGCGCATTTTTTTACTTCAGCAAAGGATGCATGTGTTTGGCTGCGAGGCTAGTACTGGGTGTCTGGTTGGTTATTTTCAGTATGACAGCATTATCTGGCATAGAAGAGGCATGCGTTTCTGTAAGACCTCCCAAGCTTTAACTCCTTGAATACCGATGTAAGAGCATTATTTTTAAGAGTCATAACAGATAGCAAAAACATTACTCAAAATTTGGAGTTATTAATCTTTCATTTTGAAGTTACTAAAGTTATATATAAGTCTTACGTCATGAAATCAAAGACTGATCTTTTATTTCGAGAAAAACGAAAATAGTCACAAGTCCTAATCCCTACTGACATTTCCATTACATAGTACACAGATTCAATGCGTAGTTTCAAAGAATAGACAACCAGCTATCTAACCTTTTCACATTATATGAAAGATTTCTTAAGCAGTTGTCTTCTCCATTGACTTTACGAGAATCACATCAAATTGGGAATCTTATTTCAAATAAAGGGTAGGATCCGTTTTCTCTAGCTGATATTCATAATTCTAACATATTTAGCAGTATGTCAGCATTTCAGTTTCTTGACCTTGGAAGACAAATAAAATATCGTGAACAAGATTTCTTGGGATGAAACATAATTTGTTTAACATGCAGTTTGACCTCTAATTTAAGAGCTTAACACTCTGAAAATGTCTCAAAATACAGAGTGTTTTAAACATAATTTAAATAATCAAAAGTAATACAAAATCACATATCTTGTAGGTTTTCCTAAAGGAAATATCAAAATGAATTATAAACTATAAAAAAATCAATTGGCGAATAGCGAGCGATTTTATATATATATTGTATATACTGATGAAATAACACACGTAAAATTCCATAATTGTGTATGGGATAACATCAATTAAACTCGCATAATCCATTTTCGTTGCGCACACCTGATTAGTCAGAATGTTTGACAAATGAATGTCTGGATACCTTTTCCATTGCAAAAGGAGTGAGCATGAAAAGCGTAATTCTTATTTACATCTTCTACGCCCTCAACCAAACTCCCCGGGCTTCTGTGAGAAATGGTGAGAGACGAATAGGCTAATGAATGACAGTGTACTTTTGAGTCATTTTTGTGCTTGATATTTATAGTTTACTTTATTTAAATTATTTAGCAAAAGAATATGTGCAAAAACAATATCATTTAAATGTTTCTACAAGAGCCAAAAGGCTGCAAATTGCTGGCCTAGACTGTCGATATTTGTGGTAGGTTAATGTCACAAGACAAATTAAATTTATTTTAGTTGCAATAAAAGTTGTATTTGTAATTAGCTTTCCCTATACGCTACGCGCATGTAACAGACTTCTGCGAAGTTGCACAGGTGATTTTATATTTCTGTACTTACAGGTATTTCCTCTTTCTGCAGGAGGCCTATGTATACGAATATTCATGATGATCCAAATCCTTTTTAGTCCTTCTACTCCTCCTTACAAATTTTACATATCCTTATTCCATGTAGGTATAGCTATCATAAATAGTCAAGTCCTATCCAATATTTTAACCTAGCTCTATTGTACCTGGTCACGGCATCAATACTGCGTAGGGAGCAAAAAGATGACTAAACACGTTCTCATTGATAAACACAGTTTTTAATCATACTTTCACACAAAAATTTGACTCTGAACAGTACTTTCATTTCTTAATTTTTGTTCACTTTTACAAGTATATATTACCAGGTACCATAACAGAAGAGTTCCATTTCGGCCTTTTTATAGGGATACAAAGTAGGGATTAGTCAAGAATTTTCGAAGTTGCAGAAGACACTGCAGATGTTAGATTTTAGGAGAGTACGTAATTAAATCTAAAGAAGAAATTTAAAGGGGCTATTATTAATTAAATTAGAAATTGATAAGTGATTTATTTTTTTTTGCTTTATGATATGTTCTTAAGATTATTTTCAAGAACTTTGAATATTCTCAATCAAGAATTTTTCAAACTGAGAAAATGATTGAGACTTTCAAATTTTACTTTAAGTAAATTTTTGCATTCCATTTACAAACCGTATAATATTTTACTATATTCCTAAATTATATTTCTATATTTTTTTTAATCGAATATGAAAAAATTCATGAAACAAATGACCAAGCATAGTGAAAACCTAAACGCTTTGTCTCTGGAGCACTTCATTGCTTTCTCATTGCAGTTGTAAATATTGTAAGTATTCTCCAAGATTTCTCTTCCCTTTGCTACTTTCTCCCCAAAAGACGTTTTTCACGCCAAGCCTTTTTATCTTTGAAGGAGGGATACGTAAAATATAAAAAGAAATGAAATATTAAACTTAATTGCAATCAATTGGCAATAGATCATCAGATTCGTAAATTTAAGTTAAACGCATCCCGCTTCAAAAGTTACTACTTTGCTGCGTCACTCTACCGTATGTTACATCACGCTTTTCCTACGATGTCTCTGTACTGCGACATCGCTGTTCAGCCCAATCGCTGTTCAGAATTGACAAAAAGACTTCCCGGCTATAAATAGGACCGAAGTGAGTAAGCATTGCTTTTTCTCGCCTGCTGCTGCTTGAATACACCACGTCTCACGCTTCGCCATCTTTCTTTATTACCTGAAATGTAAACTGTGTATATGAAAATTGTGTGGTGCGTCATAATAGACTTCCAGCTGACTCGAATTCACGTCACATTTGGGAGGGGGAGAATTACAAAATCCCCTATGTAGAGTCCTTTTTGTTGCCTAAAACCAAACACAGCAGACAACTGTGTATTTATGTATCATGACTGTAGCTTGTGAGTAAATATGTCCAAGATGAAAAAAATTGTAAATAAATACATACTGATAAAGCAAGTAAAAATGTTTTTTACCATATAGTTATGCCTATAAGATTCAGTCAGCCTAAGTATAAAGAATTAAAAACTGCATTATGGAGAAAAACTGTAAAAAATTCTGAAGAAATAATATAACTAGTTCCCAAAAATACACTTACTTTCAAATTTTTTTTATCTGAGATATCACTCGATTTTTATTCTTCAAACTGCATCCGAAATCAACTGCTTCGGAAAAGAATCCTCCAAAAAGTTCCTCGACGTTGCATTTCTATTATGAATAAAATATAATGCGATACTGAGGAAAATAAGAAAACATCGATCACAAAGTGCTTAGACTGCTTCGTAACTGCACAACTGCTGTTTACTCGCATGCGACAACAACCCCTTTATACCAATCATAAAGTTGCGGGGAAATGCAATTCCCATCTTGCTTGCAGCAAGAATATCAAAATACCAAAATAGAACCATAAGAAAATATTTTACGACTTACGGTACTTCATTGCTGACTACGAAAAACTCGGCAGGCGAGATTTACGATCTGTCCCAGCTATTTTCGAGGTTAGAAACTATTTGCTTGCATTTATGCTTCCTTTTCAAACAGAGAGTCTTTTATCAGAGTCCGGTATCCGGTACGATATTTTTTCAGTATCATAACCACGATATTTAGGGTATCCTGATATTTGCGTCGGTCTCGGTAATTTTGTAAGGGAAACCGGGAGATTTCACAGGCGTGATAATTATCATAAATTACGAGCATCAAAAGAGCGTTAACGGATTTAGGATGTACGACATCAATCAGTTAAAATGAGTTATCTCCATCCATAGTTTGCTATGTGGGTATGTTTCTCATTAACGGGCATTTTCTGTAAGCTATTTGAATTAATGGAATGGATCAACAATTCATCTGCATTTATTTTTCGGAGGAATTTTGGATTTTACAGGTTGGCATCACCTTTGTCAAATAATATATAATAATCAATAAATTTTGTCAGTAATGGTAAATTAAAATGGTAATAAATACAAATATATTTAAACTAACTGGCTGCTGCTTTAATTGCATATTGAATTAAAAATACGAATACAGTTTAATAAAAATATAATTTAATGCCAGAATATTAAATAAACAATAAAATGAATGATATGTAAGATGACTATAAAATCTAAATTTATTTAAAGTGAGATTTAAGACACATTCGTTTTAAGTAGACACTTTCAGTTGTTAAATGAAAATTCCTTGTTGAAATTTAAAAAATATTATTCTTCAGTATCTCGAAAAATAAAAAGAAATTAGTCAGTAATTGTATTACTAATCAATTTTCCAAATAACGAGCTATTCCTGATTTCCTTTTGTAAAGTATATTTCTGGCAACAATACAGTTTATTGAATTCTCTTGAAATACTGCCTTGAAAAATATCGTTGAGAATTTTAAAGGTTTCGCTATAAGAAAAGCAAATTTAATACAGTTTTGCTCTCATATTTAGCAAAACAAGCGTTTCGACATTGCAGTTGTTATTAAAATATATAAGAGCGCAATAAACGAGAAAAAATACTTCACGAAAATACATAACTTTTTAAAGTTTAAAAAAATCATATTGGTGTTTTTCTTTGTTCACAAGATTTCCGTTTTCCTTATAAACATTAACAATAAAATTATTAAGCTTTAGAAATTGCGTTTTTATTTCGACATTTTCCAAAAGATTAAAAATAAAGGTCATACAAAAAAAATCGCATTTGTGAATGTCGGAGGCATGACTATCCGCTTTCAGGCACTTGACGTTTCAATCAATAAATTCTACAAAACGTTTCTTGAGAAATTAATATGAGTCCTTGCTGTTGATCCGCAACATCATGTCTTCAAAAAATAAATAAATAAATAAATAAATAAATAAATAAATAAAAAATAAATAAATAAAATAAAATAAAATAAAATAAAAAAATAAATAAATCAAACACCCAATGGAAATCGGTATGACGGGTATTAACAGGTTGAAAGCTAATTGAAGTATGAATAGTGAAAAATTCATTTAAAACGTACTGCAGAATCACAGCTTTCAGTGGTTCAGAAAGTATATTATAAACTAATAAAAATTCTCAAAGGAATCAGTCTCTGAATGTGAAGTAGTGTCTGAGATGCGAACATCGACAACTTATAGGGTTCCAACCTAGAATTTACAGCTATGTGCGTGAAACCTTGAGAACTGGTAAATGAATAATCGCTTTAGCTCAGGAAACAGAAACGTTAACTCAAGAAGGGTTAATTACCCTTTATTGCTCAAAATAAGGATTAACAGATGGCCCTTTTCTCAGGACGTACAGAAAAGCCCCACTTGGGTTTGAACTCAAAAGTAATAAGAAAATCAAACCTAACTAATGCTTGATTAAAAAGATATAACCGAAGTTATCAAAATTCTACAGGAGTTGGCCCCTAAATGCTAATTAAACGGCGAAGCTATCAAGGGCCCAAAATTCGGCCGTGCTTAGTAATAGCTTAGAGAGAGTGAAGCCAAAAGGCAAACGCGCGCTAGTTTGAATGTCTGGCTCTTTAAGGAAGTCAATGGAACTTCGACTTAACCGCTGCTCTTCCTTCATTTGCATTATCGGCGATTCTAAAAACACACTCTGGCAGGAAATTTGTAAGCTGAAACTAGAAGGGACAGGAAAGTTATTTTTAACTAAAAATAGCTGTTAAAAATTTAAGACACACCTTACAAACTAGAGAGAATCAGATTCCGCTATTGAAAAATGATTAATATTGAATTTCCTTAGCGTTCAAATAAGTATTAAATTTTTATTAAAAAATTCAGTGTTCATTACTTCATCTTGACCTTACATCATTAAGAACGTTCACATACAATATTGTTGCGTTATTTTCTTCCTTTACTTCCCGTTTGTACGGGCTTAAAGCAGATTCGGAGTGAATGATGACCACACTTCTTGATGAAGTATCGAAACACACTTTTAGCCAATATTAATCAGGACAGCTCCAAAATCACGTAACACTCGTTGAAGAACTACTATAAACACGCTGACACAATCAGCGACACAGCCTTCACACTATCAGCCTATAACGGTGGAGATAGATTCACTGCAAAGTACCCGACTCTCCTCGGTCGTTATCAGAACTCTACGCACTCTCGAGACTCTCCACGCTACAAATCGCGATGCACTCAACGACACCCAGAGCACAGCTCCCGACTCTTCGGTTCACTCGTTCTCGGAGCTCAACACACTCTCTCGACGATGCACTAACCACGATACACTAACAGACTCTTTCGATGCACTCGACGACCCACTCGGCACTCGCTGCCCGGCTGTCAACTCGATCGACTCCGGACGGACTGACTAACTCGTGACTAACTATATCGCACTGACTCTCTGCGTAGCAGCAGGGTTTATATAGTTCCCCCGCGTACCAGCAGGGTTTATATAGTTATATAGCTATATATCAGATTCAATTAACACTGAAGAGCTAAAATTTTGAGAGCTAATTTTTTAAAAACTACTTGTGCGATTTTTACAAAACTTGGCAATTTGGCATAATTTGAGTGGTAGAATCGAAATATGGAAAAACGTGGCATGTCATTTCAGAAAAAGTCCATTTTTATATCAAAATACCCATATTAGAACAATGTTATATATAAATCTAATACATATCCTAAGTCGCGCTTTCGAGACATGAAAAACGCAAGCTCAACTTCGTCAATCGGCCCAATACAACGATAGAACTGCCCTTTTTTTGCGCAGTGTACCAGTTTTTAAAATGATAACTGCTAAGCATATTATTTAGCAAAAAGACGGTTATGACTGTTAAGAGAAACCAATACTGAAAACAAAATAAAATAAAGTTACAAATGGAACTTAATGGTGAAGAAACACTAATTATGGTTGTTTACACACACAACACATATATACATATTTACTCACTGATTTGTCTTCAAGCTCTATTTCCAATCCGGCTTTCCTGAGATTCTCCTGGAACATTTTCCTGAATTCATTACGCCTATAATCAGAATCTTGAAAGGCAAGGACAAAGTCAATTTTCCGAACTCCATCCCGAAAGTAAAGAGTTGACATTTCTTCGTTATCCCTGAGAGGGGCTGAAGGTGATGGAAAGGACGAAGGCTCGAGATCCTGCGGAAAGGAAAATAGACCCATCAAAAAATCCTAAAAGAATACTTTTTCGTTTAAGATTAATTCCTGTTCAACGTGATTTGATTCATGGATAAATATGCCATTCGGTAAAATTTTAAATATCAAAAGTTTAAGAATGTCTCACTTTGCAATTGTATCAAGATTTACTTTAAATTTTCATAAAAAGATTTTCAACTTCTGAGTTTTTCCGAGATTAGAATAATAGGTTTATAGAATACTTTAACAAATGTCTAAGACGGAATATAAGTCTATTTATTTAATCGACTATGGTGAAGTACAGAAAAGCTATCTGCCTAATGGAAAATATGATTTTATGGATAAATTTCTAAGGCTTGCATTCAGGTTACTATTACACAAATGAGTATCTCTTGATGGTAGGAGCATTATTTCATTTTAAAAAAATAAATAAATTAGGGCTTCAAACTGCGTCAATTTAGGACATCTGACGCATATTTAGCAAACTATTACTTTTAACAACTGAATTAGTCACACAATTGTTCCATTTTATATGTGAACAAAATTATCCATGAATCCATCACTTAGACATTTTTGATGTTCCTTAGATAAATTCAAATGTCTAGATAATACACATTTGAAGACGACTATGCTTAGAACACTGTCAAAGCGGTTTGAACGTCTGACAAAGTTCTCAGAACACCGGCCCTTGTATACTTCTTTACGAACTGTCATATTAATTATTAATTTACCTTTTAATTTTACACGACTTTTTATTTTTTACCTGTAAAAAGTGCTTTACCTCGGATTACAAAATGTTTGTGTACCCCATACAGCGATTGCTGCGCTTTGTCACAGAGATGTCAGCAATGACCTTGATCCAAGTCATGTTGTTCCCGTATTCATTAATTCGAGGATTTCTTTCTAGGAACATGGTACTACCATTAGGAACTTGTATATGATGATAATCTCGAGGATTCCAGGAAATTTCAGACCTCAAGCGATTGTAAAATGTGAAAAATCATAGCATTCAACGCCTATAAAAGAAATATACTCTATTTGACAGAAATATATCTGTAACCATGTTTTTTGTTTATAATTATATTAGTGCCTTTCAAAAAGCAATATTCTCCTGATTGTTATTGCCAGATCTCTTCTGAAAATAACCGGGTTTTTGTATAAGTTTTGTGATAATTTAGTGATACTAACATCTCTCTCATTTGTATGTACGTATTTTAAATTCAAAACACAAAATATTTCCACATTTTGTATCATAAAAAATTCACTAAATCCTGTCCCTTGCATTAATAATCTGTTTGTCTTCAACTGTCCCTTGCATCAATAATCTGTTTGTCTTGTTTTAATTAAGATAATCTGTCTGTATAATCTGTTTGTCTTCAACTATCATAAAATAAGACATGATCTCTAGTTTGGAATAGTGGCATTTACAGTATATAATCCTACTAACATAAAAATTGTAATGGTGCTTTAAGGAGTAAAAATACATTAGAATTTCTGACACCACATATCCAGAGCTCCAATTATTAGTGATATTTCGTATTTTCTGTATAAGCTACGTAAAATTAAACATATTGTTCCTAGATTTACGTGCTTTGAAATTGTTTTGTAAATTCACTTAAATAATGTAAAAAAAGACAAGGTTTATTATACAGCGCTTATCTTTAGAAAGCTTTTGATTTGTTCTAGATGAAGTTTGAAGATATGAGTAAATAACGTTTGATAAACAGCGAATTTTCTTCAACAAATAGCTTACCGATTTGTAAATATTAATTGACACATAATGACTTACTGCCTACTTTGTAGCCTTAATGCTCCTTTTAGTCCAGTAGTAATTAGCCCAGAAGTACCATTAATTTCGTTTTGACATTTTGCGCTAATTCACGACAAGCGTTGTTTCCCTTTTCAAATTGTTCCCACCAAATATTATCGCCCTGTATTATATCTAAAGAAATTAAATAATGAAGAATCTGCATAAATATACGTATGTTTCTCGCATTGTGATAAAACAATGGTACCTAGAGCCATCAAAATTTGAATAATGTAATCTTCCATAGAATATGGGCATGTGGAAGCCCAAATTTGAAATTTGTTTAATTATTGATTTCATATTTTGTAAAACTTTAACGAATTTTTTATTAACAAACTCAAGGATTTTCAAGCAAGAAATGGCAGCGTTGCACAGAAAAAACATTTTTATCTCCATCGCGCGAGACTGTGTATCGGAAATTCTAAAAATATATTCATTTTAAAATTATTCTGCGACATTGCTCTTGAACTGAATTTTGTGGTTTAAGTGCAAAGAACGCCCCTTTGGATGTAATTTAAAATCTGAAACCTTTCAGATTTTATTAAAATTTGTATTTTTTTAATTTCATTGTTTTATTTTAATTCAAAGAAAAATGGGTTGTATATTTGGGTATATAAAAAAAGTAATTTCATTTGTTAATTTTATCAATATCTTTTCTACAAAGAAATTAAAAACACTTTCTATTTTCTGAAGTTGTATTTGTAACAAGAAGACAATTTTATAATCTGGATTTTCGATAATCTAGATGAGCAGTAGTCCCATTATTCCGATAGTTTGGATATAAAATCTGTAGAAAATTTTAAATAATTTATATTTAAAATTCTAATACTTCTATTTGCAGAGTGAAATGGGCATTACTAGGTCTCCTGTCTTATGAAGTTGACATTTATGCCTTACAGAAACATAAAGGGCTGATAAAATTTTATATATTTTATTACTTACATTTAAATTGTTAACGCAATTCATTTTTAATAACTATCACACGGATAGTAAGGAAAGCAATATTTATACAAGCTGCATATAAAAAAGAAGAAAGTGCAGAAAACCTATAAAAATTAGTAACAAATGCCCAAAACGTTCACACAGAAATAAAACAGTAAACATCCGAGAGGAAACCCCGGTGGAAGAGAGAAATAAAATTTCAGAATTTGCATTAAAACATTTTCAGAAAAGTATGGTTCCAAGAAAACTTAAAATGAATTATACGGAATAAGAACCAAAATAAAATAGCTCCGAAAAAAATGCTGATTCGCTCTCTTTAAACTAGTTTCTTTCCATTTCTATTCCTTCCATTAATTTAATAACGAAATTTCATCCGCAAAAGCCATTGGTGCCTTTCATCTTCATCAAATAAATCAATTAACTTTCGCTCCACTTAAATCTTGGTAAATGAAATTTGTCGTTATAGAAATAATCAAAGAATCATTTTCTATTTTTCTGAGTCTTACATTTTCGTAATTTTTTGCATTTAAAACATATATATGTGTGCGTGTGAGTGTGTGTATTAATTAATTATAACTAATCGTATAATAATTTTGCAGCGCATTTTTAAAACTAATTATGAATTTAATTATTTTATCTCTCGGTTTCCAATAATGCTTTGAACTCTTCTGTCGCATTTGACGATACATGAAAAAATTTAAAATTTTAAACAAAAACTGATTACATTTGGGTAGCGTCCACAATATTGTAATGTAATGCATTTTAGGCAACATTCTCTTAGCCTTCTGAGAACAGAAAAAGGTTTTTATTGCATTATTTTGTTAGCGGTTCACAAGTGTTCATAAAAAATAAAGCGCTAAACGAAACAGCATTAAATAGAGTAACTTTAAAGCACAATTAAAAGGGAGAGGAAACACACAACCAGGAATAAACAAGCTTTAATTTTATTTTATTATGCATACTAAGAGGTGTAATCGTATAAAGGGATAAGAGCTTGAATTTCACATTTCTTTCTTTGCAGTCGAAATTCCTGAATCCTTTGAAAATCCCGATTTTTAAGACTAATTAAAGAATAGCCTGATTAAAGAGTTGGCTGCCAGAAGGAATACGGTGAAGTATAGACTAATAAAAATGAGTGAAGATGTTTCAAAGCAAAAAGTCTTGTTTAGTTAATGTCGATATGTTTTCAATACGCCTTGATGAAAGCATCGATGTGACTTTATGAACAAAGTTAGCTGTTTTCGTTCGATTTGCTTGCGGAAATATAAGGAAGAGAGGAATAAGTTGCATTGCTTTGTTTACCAACCAAATGAACACAGGTAAGGCTATAATGAATGAAATAAAGCAAGAATTTGCAATAAAAATGAGATTTGACTTGAGTAAGAACTTGCAATAAAAATGAGATTTGACTTAAAGAAAATTGTTTGTGTATCAACTGATATGGTAGGAATATATATCCAAATATGGTAGGAATACATAACGGGTTTGTAAAACTTCTGGCTGAAGAAGATCAACGCCCCTTGTGTAATTTCATTGCATTTTGCATCAACAAACATGATGTGCAAAGACTTGTATGAATTTATTTCAAAATGTTATGTCTCAATATGGTAATAGTAGAATCTCAATATGGTGAACTTGTTGAATATGAATACGGTGAAGTAGAATCTCAATACAACAACGTTCGCTGCCTGAGTTGTGGACAACTTTTTCACAGATTTGTGGATGAATTTCGATTTTTTATAACAGAAAAGGAACAAGAATTTCCAAAACTTTTCGAACCTATTTGGTTGTGTGATTTAATGTTTTTCAGCGACTTGACAACACTAATAGATCATTTTATACTTACGAATTAGCAAAGCCAGGTGATGCCAAATACTAAAAAAAGACGTGCCGGTCTTCTTGCATGTGCTAAGTTTAAATCTTCAGAGAAACTTAGTTAAAACGGAAAAGTAAAACTTAAACATGTTACTCACACATTAAAGCCTTCCAATACTTATTTTATACTCGTATATTTGACTACCATGGATTTTGATAAAGTTACAAAAAAGTCTAATATTTAATATATAGATAAATTTCAGTTTGTAGAGCAAAATGTGCTACGTTTTGAAGTCACGAATACGAGACCAACTCCGCATCACCTAATTTAAGCTTAAGGAAACGATATTAAACATTACCATGGTCTACAATATGCAAAAGCTCTTCATTAGAAATAAAATTAAAAACAGAAAAAACATTGTAACTGCTTAAAAAATAATGTTTGTCGCTTTTCTTTAATATGAAAAAAGGTTTTCAACATGGTAAATTAAACCTGTATTCGAAAAGAAGAATTTACGATACATCTTTTAATATTCAGAGTTTTCATTTTTGAATTTTAGAAAAAGGAGATAGCGAAACATTAATAGCGAAGAGAGAAAGAACTAACAGTAACAAGAAATGAAGGATACAAAAAATGTAGACGTAACATCGGTGACATAAAATATTGGATTCGAAGTACTCCGGGATTTGAAATATTTTTACTAAGATATTCGGAAGAAAAAACGCATTACTTGGAAGAAGATAACATATCAAAGACATTCCTTACATTCTCAGTTTTGAAACTGCTTACTTTTTTTTGTTTCCATAAAGCATCAGATGGGAAATAAGATTACGTTTACTTTTCTCTGTAGGTTCTATTTCAAAAAGATATATAACTTACATTAAAATAAAGACCAAGATAGTTCTATTAAAATGAAGATACATCTTTTTTTCTTTCCATAAAGGAGGAAACAGTTTTGATAGCCACTCCATTAATCTGATGAAAAATATATAGCAGAAATAGGAGTGAGTACTTATACTTCATTTGCAATTATATTGTTAAGCCTGCACTATAGCATTTCGTATACGTTGGCTATTTCTAACCATAAAAAAACGATATTCATTTATGCACGTCGTTGTTATTCTCGTCATTGCAATTAACTACCATTTTGGGTGCCCTCTTTCGTCTAAGCTTTATCCTGACATGTTGATCCAACCATTTCTTCCTTTTCAAGACAATATCAGGACGAAAACTCAAAGAGAGAGAGAGTACTTAAAATATTTTTAACTTTGCTGAAATGAATAAACTGAGAATAAAACTTATAAAGTTCATAAATTATTCGTTTAAAAAATGCATGTGACGTTACACTAATTTGACGTCTTTCGAGGCTCTTTAAATACTGTAAAGACCCTTATTTTCGCGATTTTCGCGAGTCCGTCGTAATCGCGAAATACTTTTTTTTTCCGCCTGAAATAATAATAAAAAATCAGAAATTTTTCATTTACCCAAAATTTACAAGATTTTAGTTTACAAGCACAGTTACAAGCTTTTTTATGACAACTTTCTTTCTTATATAACTATTTTTTGAATAATATACAACTATATTTCTTGAATATAAAACAATAAAATTAATAGAAGGCAGCTAATTCACTTAGAATACTACTTATACCAGCTTCTTTGAAGCCATTCAAAATTATCTCATGTTTGGCTTCAATACCGTTAAATAAGCGCACAAGCCAAAAAGCGTGAATCGGTTTTAGTCGTAATATTCGCAAGTCCACAGATAATTTTTTCTCTAGAAATTGAAGCTCGTTAGAATACTAATCAATAAACTCATTCTTGAGCAAACGCTTGAACTCGCCATTTAGACGGGAAAGGGAGGGGGACGAACTTTTCGGACAAAAGGAAGTTTCTTAAAATGCTTTATGCAAAAGATGTACTTTTGCAATTTTTCAACTTTACTTAGGTACTTTTGAAATTTTTCAATTTTCGGTTCTGTTCATATAAAATTCGCGAAATCCCCAATATATTCATTACGGCCCGCGAAAATAAGGGCCTTTACAGTATCTTATTAAGTAAAAAATGTCTGAACAATTATTTTACGCACGGAAAGTTTTCTTTGCTCTTCACACTGCTGTTGCGTTTTCTCACTTCTCTTTGTTTGTGTTTATCTTTTTTATATCGTTATGTTCCATTTGCATATGATTCACGTCCGTGTAACAGTTTCTCGTAGTCTATCTTCGTTATCAGCTTTCTCTTCATCATTTGCTGATAGTTTTCGTAGCTCTCACAATCACTATGCGGTTCTTACTTTCTCATTTTCTTAATTACATTGTAAATGAAATATTATCCTCTATTTTGCTCGAAAAGTTAAACTTCATTATTTTACAGATTCTTTCTTAAAAGAAAATACACTGGTTATCATAAATTAAGGAAAAATCACAAAAATAGCGATAACTCCTTCAAAAATAAGCCAAACCGTGTAAAATTGAATATGTTGTATATAATTGTAAAATAATAATTGTATATATAATAGTAAAATTGAATATGTTGAATATGTAAGAGTAGCTGAGCAAAATTGCGATATGCAAATTAGTGGCGCTGCTTTCAAAATACGTCATCTGCGAGGAGCATAAAAGTCCATGTTTGAGAGCAAGCCCACATATTTCACTGTGACAGTGACATCAGAAATCTGAGATAGCCAATTCGTAACAATCATCTCCAGGCATCATTTGCCTGCAGAACTGCGATGGAAAGCCATTGGGAGACTAGAGGCAGGTCAAAGTCAAACAGAAGTGGCCAGATGGATAAATTTGAGTCCTTCTGTGGTTCATAGACTTTGGAGGCAATTTAAAACCACAGATTCGGCATCTAGGAGGTTCAGCCAAGGACTGCCAACTGCTACCCCGACTCTTCTTAGATCCTACTTTGCTGCAGCCATCGGAAGGTTCGTGTCAACGTCAATTGTGCTTAGAAGGCTTCACGAATGTGGTCTGTATGCGAGGCGACCAGCCATTTGTGTGCCGCTCACGTCACGCCATAGGAGGGACCGTTTTCAGGGGTCACGACAACATGGCCACTGCACGCCTGATTAATGGAGGGCGGTTCTCTTTACGGATGAGTCCAAGTTTAGTCTAGAAAGCGATAGTAGGCGTTATTTGATATGAAGAGAACCTAGAACCCGTTATCATCCGTCAGACATCCGTGAAAGAGATGCATACGGAAGGGGCAGTGTCTGTGTTTGGGTTGGCATCATTTTGGGTGGGCGCACAGACCTCCATGTCTTTCCAAGGGAAACCGTGAATGTTCAGATTTATAGAGATGACATCCTTGATGTTTATGTGCGCCCAAATGCCGGGGCAATAGCTGATGCTTTCCTGTTACAGGACGGCAAAGCAAGACTACGCAGGGCTCGCATCGTAGATGATTATCTTCAACAGGAAAACAATTATGCTCATGGAGTGGCCAGCTCGATCCCCGGACTTGAATCCTATCGATCACGTTTGGGATGCTTTAGGGAGACGTCTAGCTGCTCTCAATCCGCCCCCTCAGACCCTTGTCGCGCTTGCAACTGCTTTGCAAGAGCAATGGCTCTCGCTTCCTATGGAACTGATAGACCGCATAATTGAAAGCATCATACATCGCTGCATGTGCTGTATGACTTCTAGAAGCGATCATATTTCATATTGAAGGTACTTTTCCTATAGCAAATTGACACATTCGATGTGTTCATTCTATACATGTGCTAATTTCTATACTACCATATTTGTCTGGTAATTTCTTTTTATGTTATTTGATACCTTACTATGTGTCGTATATTGTGGGTAAGTTTCATTAAATTCTGCACGTAACTTTTTCAGTAATCGTGATTTTTGTGATTTTTTCTTAATTTATGATAACCAGTGTGTGTAATTTTAACTTTATTATACATTTAATTTAATACGATGTGTAGTTGCAGATAAAATTTAATAGCCGTATATCACTGGTTTGCATACTTTGAATTATCCTGATTGATAAAAATAAATATTCTCTCCTCAAATACCGTATCTAATAATAATCAACTTATGAGTATGCGGCTTTGCAGTCAGAAGATTTGTTCATCAGATGTGCGTAATAACCTCTGTTTGCAACTACAATTATGACTAAAAATTTTGATTTTGGTTAGTCGATTAATGTCAAATATGCTCCTTGGAGCTATATGCTTTGCTAATTAAAGGTAATAACGCTCCGTGGGACTATATGCTTTATGCTTTGGAAAGAATGTTTTGGTGAAGATATTCTACTGAAAACTGGCTTGTTTTCATTTAACACACGGAGAAAACTTTGAACCTCCAAGAGATCTAGAAATTCGAATCGAACTACTAGTTTAAGTAGCCATATCCACTCGGTCATTAAACAGTGTAATGAATTTTGTATATAGGCAATTTTAGTGACATTATATGTAAAACTGTAATATATTTTGCGCAATGTAATATGAAGTGCCTCGAAACGCGAAGCTCCGCCGGAAAAGTAAGATTAACCAGCTCCAAGCTGGTTGTGGTTTTAGCGACTATGTTCTTCGTTAAATTTGCAAAAAATCGCCAAACGCCAAAGTGGAACTGTTTGGCGACATTTTGGTCCGATTCCTGTATAACTGTAGCCGGCACAATGCCTATGTAACTGTAATTGTATCCGGCCGTATGTAACTGTCACTGCTTGTCACTCTTCCAACAATTTCGAGAAGGGAATTTCTCGGCGCCGGATGAAAAACTATATATCGGTTTATGTGATTACGGTAAAGCCTCGAGGGTTACCTGCTTAAGGAAAGGGATGTCTTCGTAGAGGACTTTTTAAGGGAACTAGCTCGTATACACGTTACATATGGGGTAAATCACGAAAACGCCAGCCCTTTCGCGGGATTCGAATCTCGAACCAGTGTTCAGCGACTTTACCGCTCGGCCACTGGTGGGCTCGAAAAACTATAAAAGACCTGAGAGGGCATCAGTTCTCAGTTTCACAGCTTTCGGAGTATTGAAAGATCTTCATGCGAGGTTCACTCTTTAGATGCGCTTTGCATTTCACTGTGTTTAATGTTCTTATTAATTTGAAGTGAAACTACTGCTCGTGTGATAGTAAGAAGAGCTGTACGAGTATTTTTCTGAAATGTCCAGAACTGTAAAGTGGTTATTTTGTGAAAATAAATTTCATCAAGCTATCATATGTTCTGTCTGCATTCAATTCATTACGAACCTGTATGCATGTAACAATAGGTTATTTACGTCTGAAATTTCATTTTATCTATCTCATTTTTCGTTACCTCTTTGACGTTCTCAAGGTTCTAAACATCACTCTACAGTTGCTTTTGGTATCAGGTATAGAAGCAGTTATTATGACCAGCCTGAAGCATGATACAAAAGCATATAGCTTGGTTATTCATTGTTCATCATAGAACTGGCGCACATTACGTCTGTTTGTATGGAATTTCTTTAGTATTGTTGCTGAGGGAAGAATAGAAGCGTGAAACTTTACGATACCATATCGGGGGAAGATCTTATTCTACATTTGGATAGTGCCTGATAAAAACACTCATGTTACCTTATGCGCATGCTCTAAATCTCGCTTTCACTCTATATTAGGAGTGCCTGATATAATGTACCATGCAAAACGCTATAATAAAATATAAAGTATTGTTAGATCGATCATAAAATGTCTCGTGATCACTGGATGACCATCGAAATCAGTGTATTAATTTTCATTGTAATTTACTAAATATATAAGGAATAAGCAGAAGCAAAATTTCAAGAATAAATTACTCCTTCAATTTAATTTCCAACAAGATTATTGTCATCATCACAGGCTAACATATACCTCCATTCACTTACTTATTATATCATACATTTTTACTAGAATGCCATTGCCCCTAATAGTTGCGATAAATGTTAAAACAACTGCTGAAGACAAATTGTTTTCTTCTATCCTAAGATATTTATGACCGCAGGGAAATCGTTTCATTTCCTGGTATCATTCATTGTTACTTCGCAACTATTACACGGTTTTGTTTATTTTCAGTAATATTTCACGATATATCTTTACATCATCATCTGACTCTATAATGAATTTTTACCAAGTAAAGAAGTGAAATGAAATTATTTCTTGTAATAAAAGCGCAAGAATAAAGCAAATAAAGTAATTTAAGAGGAGACAATCCAAAAGATTATTAATAATCCTGTAAAAAACGCAAGAATATGTAAGTAATATAGACATTGGCCACATGCAAATATAGATTAACATTAATTTACAGCTAAAATTAATAGCAACTGATAATATATTTCAATGTGGTATTTCAAGGTAGTATCTACAAGAAAACGCTTTAGTTTCAATATGTTACAAGCTATTTACATGAACTGCAAAATCAATAGTAATTTATGCTATTATTTGAAACCAAAGTTTTGTTTTAAAGAGGAAAACAGCCTTTATCCTAATAATTAATTGTAGTAATACTATCTTAAATTGTGATTCGTATTATGCTAAGAATCCAAAAACCAATTGTTTTCAGGAAACTGGTTTAAGGGTCTGACCTTTTTGGGAAAAATCCTTTTTAAACTTTTTGTAGAATGAAATTTGTTTAGAAGTTCTGATACGAAAAATAAAATTAACAGATTTCAAAGCTTTCCGCGTGGTTGAATCAAGTTTATGAAACTTACTTCTCATAAATAAATAATAATCAAATTATTTAAAGGACTTAAAATTCGCAAAAAATTAGATTTAGTATTTTTTTGAATCCATGTTTATGCAAATAATTTTTCAAACTATAAAATAACAATAGACGGATGTAGATCTGGAATAAAACTCTACCGACTTTGAGAGTCATCTGACACGAGTTCATCTTCTTCGCGAGCAAGCTTTTCTTCCCAAAGTAAAAAAGACCTATCTGAGATTAACCTCGAAATACACAAAACATCGAAGATTTATACCAAATTAAGGCTTTTTTTCACCTAATTTTAATTTTTAAATTAGTATGGTTGTTTTCCAGTTATAAAATATGTACCTTGGAGATCTTCTGTGTAAAATAAAACTAAAAATACATTTCACCTGGAAGAGACAATTCCAATTGATTCTTCATCCTTGAGAAAACACTGCATTTGTCATGTTTGAGTCATAGGCAGATGGTTTTCTGCTCTCCAAGAAAGTATGCTGTAACTCAGTTTCAATACCTGAGTAACGCAAGAAACATACCGTACGATATCTTCTTAGGTAGATGACATTTAAGAAAAGAAATTATCTATTTAATTCAAAATTATCCAACACGCATGCAATGAATGTATAAAAGCATCTTTCGTAAAAGTTTTTGTTACCAGTATTTAAAATTTAAATATTTTAAAGGGAGCTATTCAGTCTATCAACGTATATTTTTAGCAAGTTCTTTCTTATCTTTCTGAATAAAAATGCAAACACGCATGCATATTTTTATATCTCGGATTCCCAAAGCCTACATGCAGCATATGCAGACAATAAAATTAATGACTTTATTTATTTTTTTTAAATTTAGGTCATTTATATTTAACCCCCAACTTGCATGACAGTATACACGCGTTCAAGAAAATTTTATGTGCATTACTTATTCTTTAAAATAATTTGCTTCCTTTAATAATTTTTAATTCTTTCCTGCTGTCTAAATATTATGATGATCCAAAGTAATTTGAATTACTGCACAAATGAAACATGAATATAATGAAGTTACCAGTCTAGATGGCACGTTGGTATATACTAAAGTAAATCATTGTGCAAATCAAGGCAATAAATATTACGCAAACACATAAGTAATGACTAAGCCTTGAAAGCTTCTGCTTTCCATTGTCAAGTAACTGGTCTCAATACTTTTCATATAAAATTTATTAAAAACTTTACATCTCTTTGAAACTTTTTAAGGCATGACGACACTCTCCTGCATTTTGTGAATAAGAAAATGGATCCCAGTTACCAAAACTTTTGTGCTGTACTTCGGGCAGAGCCAGGGTTAATATTCAAGCATTTTCTGTCCTTACTCTTGATCGTTTAAACTGTATTCTAGGGAAAAAGTAAAATTATCGAAAAACTAACAGCTTTGCGTTCTTATCGGCGATAATTATTACCTAAAATTTAAAAGTTAAGTTCTTTTGCTGTTCATTACATATTTTTTTCGAAACTATTCCTTATAATCACGTATCACAGAAAAATGATAAAAATCGCATTGGAGGATATTGAAATGTATTAATCTACGGAAAATGTTCTATAAAACTGAATTAACATCTTTGCTGCTGTCAGAATAAATTGCAAAAATATATAACGATACTCTTTGTTTCATGTAATTTCAGGTGCAGGCAAAGAAAGATAATATTTCAAGCTGTATTTCAAGCTTTCTTAGCAGAAACAACAAAATGGTTACTAGAATGATTTCTTTCGCAGCAGCTTAGCTTTTCTCATTAATTCGTTATTTTCGGAATGCGTACACATTTTGAAAAATTATCTTTCACAGGTCAAAAAGGAACGGTGATATTCAAATTTGTTTTAGAATTTAAGTAGAATTTGATAAGCCGAGAAAAATGAAGTAGTCCTTTTTCTAAGCTTAAACATATATTTTTTATATTTTTCTCGGTAGGAGTTTTTGAATAAGTAAAGAACAGGAAAATGAAGATTTTATAGAATCATAACCGTTTTACTTTAAAACAGTACAGAGGAGACATTTTCATTATTTAATTTTCTTAGACATTTTTTACAGGTATTATCAACAGAAGAAAATTGAAGAAAACTGTTTGAATTCACTATTTTACTGATTTTCCGTAATATTTTACTTATTTCAGTCATTTTCCGAGTGGAACAGATTTTTAAAATAATCTATTACAGCTGTAAAATAATATATTATTACTACTTTAGGTTTTGGTCATTTCCGATTTCAGTAAATTTCAGTAACTTTTCTTGACGTCGATGTACGTCACAATACAATTCATTAAATTAAAAAATTAAAATTTTTTCTCGACAATTACTCAATAGTATCCAGGAGATCAGATTTTTGAACTCGCAGCACAAATGAAATGATTAGTCAAGTTAAATGTGGGTGTTTACAAACAGAAATATGCCCAACCTTTTACTTATTAGCAATCACACTTTTCCAATGATTGCATACCACTAAGAAACAAAATTTAAAAAAAAATCATCAATAAAATTATACTTAACTGAATTTAAGAGGTAAGTTGTTAATTGCTATCATTCCCGAACAAATCTAACTTACCATCTGTTGCGCACTTCCCTTCTCACAGAGTAACTCGCATAGGAAGTCACCCTGCTTATAAACACTGCTACAATATTTATCTCCTTATCCATATTTAAGTGTTTAGGAAACCAATATACAATAAAAACATCTCTGACGAAATCTATTAATAACAAGGAAAATATACAACAGACGTATTTCTTGTTTTATGTTTCCTTTGAATCTCATGAAAATACATCGAAGACAACTTTTCTACTTAATATTTCATTCACCCCTATATAGCCCAACGCTATATTTTTAGAATTATTCATTTTAATTTTCTTCTGTATGTAGTTTAAGTAACTAATTCATTTCTTAACAATCTATCTACCTGACATAAAACAAAGACACGCTAAAAATTGATACATCTGCTGCATTTATTATTAAAGCAGATAAGGGGGTTTGCGAATGCCATTCGATACGAATTGATAAAAATACTGCGTGAGAGAAAACTGGCTTGTTTATACGATAGAGCAACAACAATGGCAATAAAAGTGGCCATCTGCTGCTATTTGGAAAGCTCCCTGAAAATTTATCATCATCGTGACTGCAAATACAATCGATGGCTCTTAGTTGTCAACTAGAAATGGCGTTTCCTGAAGCAAGGCATGATAGGAGCAGGTAAAAAATGTATCGCCTAGAAGAAGCGCATTTCGTTTTATAGATTTCGATATTTTTAACTACAAATCGGTTAGAGATACTTTTACGTACTTTTTTAGCTGCCCATTATTTCGTAATAATATGATATAAATCATCTTCCGCGTTTCCCAGTTTGGCAGTGTGTGAAATATTTGCATGAAATTACATTGCTGGAGCTTGCACCGTTTTACGTTAAATGTACCTGGATGTAAATCATACGAATATCACTAAAAGGAAAGGTTGTAAAGCTCGTTTACGGCAAATTTGCTTAAGTTTCTTCCAGCGTTAAAATATATAACATCTGTCACTTTGGAATTTATGATGTTGATGTGAAACCAACGTTACATTTTTCTTGATATTTGAACACAGAATTTATGTTAACACAAATAGATTAGCTTTCAAAATCGTGTCATTGGTATGACATATTAAAAGCAAATTTATTACCTAACTAATGACATTTTTCTGTATTAACCATACGTTATGTAAAAAGTAAATTAGGCAATAAATGTACAATACATGTATTCAGAGGAAAAGAAAATAACTGTCAATTAACAGATTAATTAATAAAACTTAAGTGAAGAGTATAAAGTTAAAATCTAATGTGACTGTAAGGCGAATTACAGAAACGTGTTTTAAAAAGCACTAGTTTTAAACTTGTGACTTTCGGAGAGTATGCGGTAAATGGGTTATCGAAAAAGAAGCATTATCCGAAATGGGTAAACTACAGCTAATCGGATAAAAGTGATTCTAGGATAGTTCCATTCAAAAGCTGTCAAATAATTCCTTTATAAATTTAGTATATATTTCAAAGCTACATTTCCATATTACACACTGAACTACCGGTAATTAATGGGCGGATGAAAGTAAACCATGAATAATCCAAAAATATACTAGTAAAATTTTTAATGTAAAATAAACGTAATAAATAAATTCCTCAAATAAAAAACTACCATGCAGATTACTACTAAAATGGTGTTTAATCTGAAATATAATACATATTAGAATTATTTGAAATAACTGTCAGTTTTAAAATTTAATATTTAGCTGTCACAATATTTGAGTTGCGAGGTCTAACCAAGAGAAATTTTTTACAGTTACCAGAATTTAGATTTGATACAAAATCTACGTATATATGAATTATTATTATTATAATTCTTTGCATTATTATTATTATTGTGTACCATGCTTTGAAGCATTACGCACATCAAGAAAACAGAAAGAGGAATTTACCCGAAGGAAAGAGTCTCATCATTTTATCCACGCAGAGAATGAAAAAAATATTAATTTGAGAAATTAAAAGCACGTATAGAGAAAAACATTGCAGGAAATACATCGGAATACTGTTAAAATAACTTTTCAATTTAACCATATTCGAAGCAAATATAGTTTTAAAACTATGATTCCAATTCCAAATATAATACAAACTTGACGCATCACACCACACACTCACATCAAACGTAACATCAGGTCATAAAGGACTGATGTCCATCCGTTAGGGGTACATTCGCTGCAACAGATATAGAAACATATACACTCATAAATTCACTCTCATTCTGATAAAAAAAAAATCCAGTCGGTCAGCTGTTTTCAGATCTTGCATTTGGTCCGCATGCAATTTTAGTTTGAGACCACTGCTTTAAGGTTTAGTTACTATAGGTTCTTGGATGTTTTTTAATTTTTAATCGGAAATAAAATGAAAATTCAGTGACTGACCAGAAACACTTACAGTGCTGAAAAAAAAATGAGGTTATTAATGAAACTAATATTTTACAATTTATTTCTAAATATTTTATCAATCACTTATCGTATCATTTTTGATAGCTCGCTTTCAGATCCTGATTAACCCTCAATAAAATTCTGATCCCTATTATTACAATTATGTCAGAAAATATTAGCAAAAAATTGTCCTGTAACGAAAGCACACGAAACGGTTTCCATCTTATTTTGCTATTTACCATCGTGTAAATCACAAGTAAGAACCTTTCATGTTCAGTACATTTTTTCTTTACTTTAACATTTGAAATGAGATCTTTAAAAAATAACGGGTAACGTTAATTATTCTTAATTTTTTATCGATGTTGAATAGTATAAGGAATTTTGCAAAAATGTGCGACTTATTACAAAAATGAAGACGTATCTGAAACAGCTAATCATTTATGTGTAAATAAGTTGATTATTATTGTTTAGAAATCAAATATAAACATCGACCTTTTTACGTTTAATCATATATTCGAAAATGAGAGACATTATAATACTTTTTACAGTCCGTTGTATCTTTTCCCTAAGATTCATTCGTATTCATTCGCATTTAATTTTTAGAGATCTTACTAAGTGATTGTTTAAGCTTATGGTTCTCGTATTTAGTAGGTATGTAAATGTAAAAATTCTGAAATATTTTTTAATTGAGGTAAAAAAGAATTAATTATTTATAACAGAAAATACACAAAAAAGAATCAATATATTATTTTGAAAAGAAATATGATCATATTGCCAAATACTTTACTTAAACTTTGCAAAAAATTTTTGAAGAAGAAAGTAATGCACTGTACTCCACAAAGAAATTATCATATTAATGAAGATTATATCTAAAGAATGGAGGTTTCAGGGCATATTTATGTTGATAAGAGCTGCACAATTAGCAGGTGCATTACGCATAACTGAAATTTTGAATCAATCGTGTGATAGTATCGTGTTTTTAATTAGAAGCTGCCGCCGAAAATTTCATATTTGAATATTAATAAATCTTAAACGTTCATATCTACATATTATAGTACTCAGACTACCAAAGTTACTCCACTTTTTAAAATTAACCTTATATTTGGAATAAAAATTGCAAAAAAATGATAAATTTTTAAAATGCGTTTAGAAGTAAAAATTTGTTAAATTTTTAGAAGCTAGTTTTTTTACTAGTTTTATCTTTGATAATTATGCTCTCTTCCATGAGTTAAAATAAAATAATCATGTTCGAAATGTTATGAATGAAAATAATTCCAAAGATGCTTCACAGTACAGTTAGTTATTCTCGAATATTAATGAATTCACTTATTTATTTAAAAAAAAAACAAATTATTTATATTTACAATTTAAAATATTAAGACAAGCTACGATTAAATCAGAAAAAATCTTACTCATATAGAAACAAAAGAATTCAAAATGGAAAAATATTCATTTACAAAAGTAAACTAAAATTCTTAGCATTCTTAAATCAAACATTAAAAAGCATTATTTAGGAAAACAAAATCTAATAATATATGTATTTCCAATAGAAATGCTATAAATTTTTAACATTTTGCTATAAATTCATAAAATTCTTAGCATTTTTAAATCAAAAATTATTTAGGAAAATGAAATCTAATAATATATGCATTTCGAAAAAGAAATGCTATTGAGAAGAAATAACGGGAAGAATTCTTCATTTATTGCATCCAAAGCATAATACTCTATAGTTTACTCATTGGTAAGTTTATTTAGTAGACAGTTGCTATGCAATGTTTTCTTTCTTTATAATGGGCATACGGTAAAAATCAATTGCTTTCCCTGTATTGTGGTTCTCTTCTATAACGCTATTGATTATTTCTTACTACCATCAAAGGGTTGCTCTTGATTCTTCGCAGCGAAGCTGCAACTCGGTACAGAGCCTTTTAGCCCTTCAGCTTGTTAAACGTGGCTCGAGTTGTATATAACAAGGAAGCTTTATTTTTGAAATGCAATTGCAATTTGAATAAAATACCCCCGCACTACAAAGTCAGGTTTAGATACGGTAGTTTCACTTTTCTAAATTACATTACATATATATATACGAGAATGGATTTCAAAATGTGACGTGACCAAATTCAGAATGTTTAAACAAAGAGGAAATAATTCCATTCTGTGATTATGTTGTGTGTGTTAGAACAGATTTGGAAACATGTGGAATGTTATTAATACATGTCGAAATGTTATTAGAACAGATATCAGATGCCGAGAAGTGGAAAAGGCATACATATCGGCAACTTACCTTGCCAAAAATATAATTCAAATCTTACGAAAAGCGCTAAAGATGTTCAAAACTATAGCCTGCTGTATAAAACAAATTTAATTCAGATTTAATGAAATCAATAATGCAGATGTTTCTTAAACAAACACAATTAAAATCCAGATGTTTCTTCATTTTTCGGTAATCATGTTAATGATACATAAAAAACTAAATATTGTTCTCTATATTGTTAATCTGACAATTCATTCGAGAAATATTTCTTTCTAACCCCAAAGTTGTTTTACTATTATAAATACTGTATAAGTAACTTGTTGCGGTTTTTACAGAAAATCTAGCTATGAATCTCTAATTTTTCTAAATTCTAAAATGTAGCTGCTTTTGTGCCAAGGTTTGGCCATATCTTACAAATAATATTTGGAAAAGTAAGATCGTTCGACATAAATATAGACATAATATACTCGAGATCTTATACAGATTCTAAACTTCCAGTTTAAAAAATATGCATAACAAGCAATGATAAATTATTCCCTGGATTCTGGATCTAATTATCTGGATTTTCAGTTCTAAAACTGTTCACATCTGTAATTTGTAAACAGTGAAATAGGTTATTAAAGTCGAAATGCTGCAAGAACTATAGTGACCTTTTTACTTTACTAGGTCACTTGCAATGAGACAAAAAGAACGGATAATGGAATACTTATTTAACGCACTTATATTTATTTAGTTATGGTATACTTAGTTATAGTATTCCAAATTTATACTTTAAAAATGAAACTAACTAACTGTATGACCTCTAAATTACGTAAAAGAATAAGTTACTCGAATTACTTTGGACTAATTTTATGCTTTTTAACAACAGAATGAGATACATTTGAAATGTTTCAAATCCATACGAGTTGAAAATTAAACTTAGAATCTTAATTTTTTGACTTTACAAATGGCTTTAGAAGGGTCCTTCTTAATTTTTAGGCTGTTAAATTACGTCATACGTTACCGCACGACATGTAAGATCTTTAGTTATATTTCACATGATTTATAACGCATTCAAATAATTTTAAAATACGTTTAAATTGCACTGTATCTAAATGATAATTTTATAACTATTTACCGAACCATTGTAACTAATAAAATACGTTTCTTGCGTCATATGTTACGTATCTCATATACAATCGTTTTGCTATTATTAGTTTTAAAATTAGCATATTCTTTGGCTTATTTTTCTAACACTAATGTTTTCATTTGAAATGCAAAAGAGCAGGCCTATATGTTTCATCTAACTACGTACAACTTTGAATCTTGCGTACTATTAAAATAAATGTTGAAATATGCATTCTTTATGTGGTTAACAATAACACATAAGTCTATACGAAACTAAAACTTGTAAACAACATTCATATTTAATGTAGTGTTGCTCGTAAGAACTAGAATCTAATGAAAAGCAGAAAAATTCGTTGCAGATCGAAAATCGATCATCAGGTACATCTGTAATTCACCAACATATTTTGTCCACATAAGGAAGGAAATACATTCAAGGCGTAAAAGTTGAGCTGACGTGAAGTTTTTTTTTCCTATTTTTCGAAAATAGCACGCAATGAATATAAACCTATTTCAGGAAACATACATCGTATCACTCTGATAAACACTAATCATTACGATTTTAGGAGTATTGTGTACAACTAAATTTTATACCTATAATACTTAAAGACCACGTTATAAGAAAGAATAATTATATCAAATAATTACAAAGGACACGCAAACTCATTAATAAAGGCCCACCTCAATAGAAAGCATTGGACAAAGGCAGTAAATAAAAACTCAAAAGTTCTTTGATAATCATCAGCATATTCAGAGAAAGGAATGAACAATAACGGCTATAGCAAGTACATAGTAACTCGTTTTACGGAGAAATACAATCTCGATTATCGATCACAAATGTTTCGTTTTCCGTTAGTAAGCATGCCATATTTTCATACTATCACATACACTGAAGTGACAAAAGTCATGGGATAGTAATATGCAAATATACAGATGGCAGTAGTATCGCGTAGAAAATGTATAAATGCGAAGTGCTTTGGCAGCGCTTTCATTTGTGTTCAAGTTATTCATGTGAAGAGGCTTTGACGTGATTATGGCCGCACGACGAGAATTAACAGACTTTGAACGCGGAATGGTAGTTGGAGCTAGACGCATGGGTCATTCCATTTCGGATATCGTTAAGGAATTCAACATTCCGAGATCCACAGTGTCAAGAGTGTGCCGAGAGTATCTAATTTCAGGCATAACATCCCACCATGGACAGCGCAGTGGCCGACCACCTGCACTTAACGACCGAGACCAGCGACATCTGCGTAGAGTTGTCAATGTTCACAGACAAGCAACACTGCGTCAAATAACGGCAGAAATCAATGTGGGACGTACGAGGAACGTGTCCGATAGGACAGTGCATGGAAATTTGTCTTCCTTGGGCTATGCCAGCAGAAGACCGACTCGAGTGCCTTTACTGACAGCACGACATCGCCTGCAGCGACTCTCGTGGCTCTTGAGCATATCGGTTGGTCTCTAAACGAATGGAAAACCGTGGCTTGGTCAGTTGAGTCACGATTTCAGTTGGTAAGAGCTGATGGTAGGGTTCGAGTGTGGCGCAGACCCCACGAAGCCATGGACCCAATTTGTCAACAAGGCACTGTTCAAGCTGGTGGTGGTCCTCTGGTGCAACTGAACCGATCATTGACTGGAAATGGATACTTTCAGCTACTTGGAGATCATTTACAGCCATTCATGGACTTCACGTACTCAAAAAACGATGGGATTTTTATGGATGACAATGCGCCATGTCACCGGGCCACAATTGTTCGCGATTGGTTAGAAGAACATTCTGTACAATTCCAGCGAATGATCTGGCCACCTAGATCGCCCGACATGAATCCCATCGAATATTTATGGGACATCATCGAGAGGTCAGTTCGTGCTCAAAACCCTGCACCGTCAACACTTTCAAAATTATGGACGTCTATAGAGGCAGCATGGCTCAATATTCCTGCAGGGGACTTCCAACGACTTGTTGAGTCCATGCCACGTCGAGTTGCTGCAGTTCGCCGGACAAAAGGAGGACCGACAAAATATTAGGAGGTATCCCATGACTTTTGTGTATATTAGTTCTCATGCATTCAGTGTACTACAGTACTATTAACGTTAATCCTGCTTTTCTTCAGTGTATTTTATGTCGTTATTTTATAATATGAAAACAGAAATTGTATAATACATAAAATAACCCTGTTTTTGTCTGTATAATTAGCGGCCTATAGCATTTTCTTTTTGTGGTTTATATAAAAATAAAAATTATATAAGTAATGTATAAATTTATTTTATGTGAAATTTATTGAAAAATATTATTAAAATGAAGATAACATGTGAAAAATCCACCTTATGTGAAAAAAATGTGTCCATGATTATTTTTAAACTCTCCATGGGTTATCGGGAAAAGAAGCAGTATCCGAAATGGATCCACTACAGCTAATCGTATTAAAGAGATAATGTAATTCCATTCGAAACCTGTTAAATAATTCCTTTCCAAATTTACCATATATTTCAAAGATTCCAGATTTCCATATTACACATTAAACTATCGGTAATTAATGGACAAATCAATGTAAACCATGAATGATCCTAGAACATCCATGTAAACTTGTTAATATAAGAGAAACGTAAGAAAATAATTCTTCAAATAATTTTTAAAAGAACACCATGCAGACTACTGCTAAAATTACTGTTTAATTTGAAATGTAATAAAATTTACAACAGTTATTCAGTTTTTGTCCACAGAAATGTCCATTGAGTGATTTTTGTCCTCTACAAATAAAGATCATGTGGTTTTAATCTATCCATTATGTTTAAGAACGCTCATTTGTCTTCTGAATTATTAAAAGTATATTGAGTAGGAAGCAGCAAGGATCATATAAAAAGTTACTTAATTTTTATTTCTTTAAAAGAATTTTTAACAAACGTTATTTTATATCATTACTGTGAAACGGCAGTAAAACACGTAATTAAAAACACGTTTCCAATAACGAGCATTATTGCAATTGCAGAAACTTGTAACTTTATTTCTTGTGTTCATTATCTTCTGCCCAGTCTGAAGCAACGTAAAATGTAATCTTCTAAACATAATTTTATTTTTAATTTTATTTAAAAGCAATCTCATTGTTCAGATAATTGCGTACTTTTACTTGTTTTGATATTTTCTTATTTCTATCATTTCATGCTAAAAACGATATGCACGAACACAGGCTTAAGCTTTTAGATTTATTTAATAGTAAAGATTTATCTTTAACAGAAAATGTTATCGTTATTTATTTAATGGTAAACCCTATTTTGAAATGATAAACTGTTATAAAAAATTTCTAAATCCAAGGTTATTTTGATATTTCATTTTTAGTTTTATTCATTTATTTTTCCTTCAGTAGATTTGTTGTCATCCTTTCAGACAATACGGCAAATATTGCCAAAACTATGATTTCAATCTTGTTTACGCACCGCCGTTTCAAACCATGGCTGCGATTGTAATTTCACCTTCATTTTGATAAACCTCTTTGCATTTTTCTACTGGGCTCATCTTAAGTCATTGCCTCAAGAACTTTTAGTCTGAAGAAGTACTTATTGCTGTATTTCTCCGCTCCACACTTCTACATTTCTCTTACTGATTCAGATAGTTGAATACCAGAAATAGCTACAATGCTGCCCGATATTACTACTTTCATCATCGGCGAAATCCTATTATTTTATGACATTAATAACATGTCAACTATGTATTATTTTATGACATTAATAAAATGTTAAAAAACTTGTCTGCATTTCTAATTCTAACGAATAAAATTCGTTGCCCTAAAATTTTGTGCATCTTTAAACAAATCACAAGTATCTCATTTTGTTTTTCAAATCTGAGAATTTTTTGTCTTCGTAATGGACAAATGCTATGCACCCGAATAATTAAAAACAATGCACCATTACTGCTAATATATGTTTGCAAATAGGCAAAATTCAGTTTTATTTTAAAGTTGATTTCAAACAGAAAGCTCTATGCACTTCAAGACACGATCTCTCTCCAAACAGAGCAAGTATTTTCCAGATACAAAAGTCAATAATTATCATACAGAAAATAAAGCTATCTCTCTACGAGACAGGATGCCTTTTAGGAAAGCTTTTTTGAGAATACGTGCTCGAAACAAAGAAAGCTTCTGCAAAAAGGTACAAGAAACAAATCACGGAAACCTATACAAGAAGCAAACCACGAGAGCTTCTGCAGTCTTCGCATTCAGTTCACAAATAGCATCCTAGCATCCATGACGGACTACTAATGCTTTGCAGAATCAGCCATTTAGTGTCCAGCGCTTCTAGTATAGAGAGAAATATATCAGATTGTCTTTGATAAAAGAATGAGCTTAATACAATGCAAAATACATCAGTTACTCGTGTCAGAAAATTATGCGAAGTCAAAATTATTTCATTCAAAAGTAAGAATACGCGATTTCTATATTAAAAAAGGGGCATAATAATGAATGTACTTAATTTCTTTAAATAATTTAATTAGTTTAAATTAGTTTTAAAACATTTTTTTCATTACAGAAAAGAAAAAAAAATAAATTATATTGTGACGTTAGATATCAATGAAAAGTTGTTAATAACAAGACATATTTAACATATCTCAGGTTACAATTGCGTCTTGTTAATTAGTGCAAATATTTTCAGATTACTTAGTGACAATAGCATTAATTATAAAATATCTAATTCTGAAACATGGCTTCAATGCAGTGGTTTCATTGCATTCAATGTGTAATGACCTTGCGGATTAATAAGGCACCATGAGGAAAACAACACCAACATTTATTAAAAATGAACTTTCAAAGAATAATGAAAAAAAATTAACATTTAAAGAATAAAGGCAAACTCGGAGCACTACCTCGCTCCTACAACATAATTAACCTACAACCTGCCTCCTCTGAGGCTAACATGCCACTGGCCTCTCTCACTTGCTGGGCGCTGCCAGGCAGCTGATTGGCTCACCGCTGCCAGATACATGACACCCCCCCGGTAAGATTGTGCTACGCCAAAGCGAAGCAGAATCTGAAAACTGAACCAGCAAATACAAACTTAAATTGTATACTCCACATACCAAATTAATTCAAAATATATGAACATGTATACATGACATAATAACATACTTTGAAATAAATGCAATAAACATTCATCTCACAACAGATGAACAGATGGCTTGATACAATACCGGAGTTCTGTAATAAAACATATATGCAATACTATTTCAAAACACACTATTATAATGCAATATTAAATGGAAACCAGTAATTTGATTTTCAAAACAGATGGAAAGTAGCTCTCGTACAATTCCGGAACAAAAGAAATTAACTAATGCAAAGTTTTAAAACATATTAGTTCATACTTAGTTCACACCTATTTCATTCATCCACTAGTCTTGAAAGACCATCTGCATTTTTTAATTGTGCACCAGGGCAATGAGAAATATGAATATTATAGCGCTGAAGTGCCATTGCCCACCTCTGTAATTTGGCTGAATGCGGTGCCGACTTATACAAATATAATAATGGATTATGGTCTGTGATCAGCTCGATATTCGATCCAAACACCCAACACTCGAACTTTTTTAATGACCACACAACGGCATAAGCCTCGCGTTCAATAATTGACCAGTTCTGCTGAGTTTTCGAAAGTTTTTGACTGGCAAAGCTGATAGGATGAAAACTGCCTTTGCTGTCTCGTTGTGACAAGCAAGCACCAACACCATATGAACTAGCATCACACTGTATGGTGTAAGGTTTTTCTGGTTCTGGAGTGTACAGTTTTGGTGATTCACACAGTCGACGTTTCAGTTCTTTAAATGCTGATTCCTCAACATCAGTCCATGGAATTCTCTCAGGAATTTTCGTTTTTGTAAGCTCCGTCAATGGGCGAGCTATTTCTGCATAATTCTTTATGTAATCACGATAATAGTTGAATAAGCCTAATGCACTCTTTAGAGCAGTCTTTGTTTTAGGACTTTTTATAATTTCAATGGCTTGTAATTTTTCAGGATCAGGTTGATGTCTTCCAGCTCCTATTATATGTCCTAAATACTTTATCTCCGAACGTGCAAAAACACATTTCTTCACGTTCACCGTAAACCTGAGATCACTTAATGTAGTTAGCACAGCATCTAAATGTTTGAGATGCGAATTCCAATCTGGTGAAAAGATAGCAATATCATCAATATATGCTTTGCAAAAATCACTATGTTTTCTTAAGGCATCATTCATCACTCGCTGAAAAGTAGAAGCTGCATTTTTTAATCCAAAAGGCATCACTTTCCAACGATACTGGGAACGATGTGTCTTGAATGATGTTAAATCACGACTTTCTTCTTCTAAAGGTATTTCCCAGTAACCTTTCAAGACATCTAAACAGGTGATAACATTCGCGTGTCCAATTTTATTGATTAGATCAGTCACATTCTCCATTGGAAAATCAACAGGCTTAGTTACTTGATTCAACAACCTGAAATCAATACATAAACGCATACTTCCGTCTTTCTTGGCAACACATACGACTGGGTATGCTATTTCAGCTTCACTTGGCTCAATAAGACCCAAGCTCTCCAATTCCTCGATCTGTTTATCTACTTCAGGTTTCAAAGATTCTGGGATCTTATAGATATATGGCTTTTTTCTTTCAGCTCCAGGTAACAACCGAATTCTATGTTCACCAACTCTGGCTATTTGGATCTCCCCAGAAAATAACGCGATGTGCTTGAGTAAGAGCTCGTGTAATTCCTTTTGTTTGCTATCCTCTAAATGACTAATATCCACCTCGATAATCCTTCTAGTTACTGCGCAATCTCCTTTATTTGGAGTGGTATGAATTTCCCCAAACTCAGAATCATCTTCAAATATCACTCCCACAGTTTGTGCTCGAACATAAAATTTTCTTATTTTGTTCACATGAACATGCCTCACACTCCCATCGGGTAATTTAATTTTGTAAGAATGAGGATTTACTCTTTCAACAATTTCACCTGGACCTGTCCACCTAGCATATAGCTTGTTGCTAGAGTCTGGTATAAGTAAATATACTAGATCACCATTTTTAAATTCTTTCAAACTTTTGCGACGGTTAAAATAATATGCATAAGCTTCTTGTTTTTCCGCGGCAGATAAAGAAGCGAGCTCAGATGCTTTCTCTAAATTTATCTTTAATTCTTGTAGATAATCAACTGCTGAATTACTCAGATTAAGAGGTAATGGTATTTCACCGGACCATGATGAATTTAACACAGCTAAGGGACCTCTAGCTTCACGACCGTACATAAGCATAAATGGAGATACACCGGTAGTGCAATTTGGAACTTCACGATACGCAAAAAGTAAATAAGGTATGTGCTTGTCCCAATTAACAGGATCTGTGCGAATTACATGATGTAACATTTGTTTAAATACCCGATTCCATTTTTCCACTGAGCCGTTTGATGCTGGGTAACCAGGTGTCGAAAAACGAGGATGAGTTCCTAACCTTTTTTCGAATTCTTGAGTTAATTGTGAGGTAAAATTAGTGCCTTGATCACTACAAATTATTTCTGGAATACCGGTTCTCATAAAAATATCTAAAAGAGCCTCACAAGTAGCTTTAGCAGAAAGACTTTTTAAAGGTATGACTTCTGGCCATTTTGAATGATTATCTATCAAACACAAACAATATTTATGTTTCCTTCCTGAAGGAGGTGAAATTTCACCAATAATATCTATATTTACCGTATGAAAGGGATATGGCGCGCGAACAATAGGAGTAATCGGAATTTTATCCGATTGTCTTTCCGGACTTTTTAATTGACATCTTTCGCATGTTCTACAATAATTTTCTACATCTTTGGATATGTTCGGCCAATAAAATGAAAGCTTAATTCTTTCTTTAGTTTTCCTCATACCTAAATGATTTCCGAATATGGAATCATGAGCTAATTGAAGGACTTTATTTCGATAATTCTCGGGCAAAACTAACTGTTGTATGTTTTCCCCACAAATTTTTTCTTTATGAAATAATAATTCGTCCTGTAAAAAGAAATTATTCTTTCCTACTTCTGCGTCCTTAAAAGAATTTATTAACGTTTGGCAGTTTCTCTGATCGACCTTAAATTTATTCAATTCCGAATAACTGTTTAGTCTTTCATCATTCTGATTCGCAACTGAGCTATAAAAAAGATTTACATTTGACAGTTCAACGGCGCCAACCTCAAGTTGTTTTTGTTTATGAGTTTCCGGTTTCGTCTCGGGGAAGACTGTTGATTCATTCTCGTCTTCAAATATGCGATCCCATACATCTGGTGTAATTAAACATTGGACATTTAGCTTATCTGTCAACGCGAAAAGAGCTTCTACGCGCGAATATAGACAACTGTTTGGTTTTTTGTAATAAATGGGAATAGTTGCTAACGTTGCCTCTATGACGTCGCCAAATGCGGAACTTAAAATGATTTTACCCTTACTTTCTATTTTTAAATCAGGAATTAATGTAGTGTTCAAAATTGGTATTTCCGTACCTGAATCTTTTATAGCTTCTACTTGCTTCCCTGCAATGTAAATAGTAATCTTTTCCAAGGAATAAAAATTAAGTTTTCCGTCGGAACACTCGGGTTTTTGTAAATGTTTAGAATTTACATTTGTAACAACCGCATTGTCCTTCGACTTACTTGAAGTGTTAACTTTCGGTTTGACCGGGAAATTATCGTTCTGTTTATTGGACCTCTCAAATTTATTTCGCCTGTTCGGGCAATCCTTAGCCAAATGTAAACTGCTACTACACACATAACATTCTCGCGGTTTAAACGAATGTTTCTGTTCATTTACCACTAAATCTTTTCTTAGCGCTGGTGGAATATATTTAGAGTTTTTGTTGTATGAATCACGAAAATTAGCGCGTTTTTCACCTCTTATGTCATCAAAAGATTTACCTTTTGCGATGAAATAAGTGTCGCATTCCTTCGCTAGTTCTTCTGGACGTAGCCAACTTTCACCTTGTCGAACTGCAACATGGCACGCTAAATCACTATCCAATGTTTGAAAAAGTTTGTCAGAAATTATTAAGTTAATTAAAGACTCAAAATCATTGACGTTTCTACTTTTACAATAATGGATCCAACATGATCTTAAACGAGAGGCGAACTGCAAATGAGTTTCCCCCGTCAACTTTTGAGCTTGGCGAAAATTTTCTAAACATATAATTGGCGATGGTTCATATTCCTTAAGAATTAAAGATTTAATTTTTTCATAATCTTTCAAATCATCATCTTTAATATATACTATAATATTAGAAGATTTATCACCTATCAGTTTAAGTAAAATTTCAGACTTAAACTCATTTGGTACGTTCTTATGCTTAAAAGCCCTTTCTATGGAATCAAAAAATAAGTTCCATGCTTCACCCTTTTTAGGTACAGAAATCGATAATGCCTGTACAGCTTTCAAAAGCTTATCTAATGAAAGTGTATTTTCTACGTTATTACTAGATTCGCTGCTACTTTCAATTTGCATTAAACGCAATTTCACAATTTCTTCTGACTTTTTCCTTTCTTCAACCGTAGTATTAAGAAATTCAATAACAAAATCTTTATCTTTCAAATATTCTTTAGAACTTAAAAGCTTATCTTTTAATTCTACAACTTTTAAACTAGAATCGGCTTCTTCACCTAGTTCCTTCAACACCGAAATCAAATCACTTTTAACTACTCCTTTAAACATATTTAGAAGAAATTTTTCTTAAAGTTACAACAAAAATTTCTCACCTTTTCTCCAAAATCCAATCGGCTTCGTTAGCTCTGGTTCTCGAAAGAGAGCGTGCTGTAATGACCTTGCGGATTAATAAGGCACCATGAGGAAAACGACACCAACATTTATTAAAAATGAACTTTCAAAGAATAATGAAAAAAAATTAACATTTAAAGAATAAAGGCAAACTCGGAGCACTACCTCGCTCCTACAACATAATTAACCTACAACCTGCCTCCTCTGAGGCTAACATGCCACTGGCCTCTCTCACTTGCTGGGCGCTGCCAGGCAGCTGATTGGCTCACCGCTGCCAGATACATGACACAATGCATTAAGTTTTAAATAACAATACTTTAATTATCTATAGCCATCAAACTGAATCATCATAAAACAGAGAAAAACAAAATTGCAATTCTGATGACAACAAAAACCTTTCTTTCCAATACATCAGTTACAGCAGTGGTCTGAAACTGGCGGCCCTCGATACAATTTTACGCGACCGGCGGATACATTTACCGTAAATTAATTAGAATTAATATGCTATTATTTATTACAGCAAGAATTTGAAGAGCGGCTTAAGATTTTTTTGTATTATTCGGAATTCCGTTTTAGATTATTTTCATTATCAGTAAAAACGAACATGGATAGCTACCCAGAAATTTTACAAATGGAGCTAAGTAATTTATACTGTAATATAAATCCTAATTAGAGATCTGAAGATACAGATTGGATTAATTTCTTTTGTTAGTTTCAAAAGATAAATACTCACAGTTACGATTTTTTTGCAATAAGAATAACTGCTTTATTTGGAAACACATTCATATAGGCATTTTTTTCTACAGCTGAAAATTAATAAGCCTAAACAATTAATAAGCCTGATGACCAGGCCGATCAATGAGCATCTACGTAATGCGTGATACAGATATTTCCTAGTGATTTTTCTTCAAGATTTCAAACTTCATCGAAACGAAAAGTATTGCGATGTTGTAGCTGAAAGCTGTAGTACGAAATAAGGAAGTTTATAATTATTTACATACAAAATATACATGTATTTTGAGTTACAGTATTATTTCTGCATAACATTTTATAGGGTTCCTCACTTTGTAAAGGCTAAGTTGCTGTTGAACGTGAAGAATCGTAAGAACTAGTAAGCGAATAATCTTAAGAACTAGTAAGAGAATAATCTTAAGAACTAGTAAGCGAGTTCGTGCAACAAGATGGAAGGGTAAATAACCCTTTATTATTCAGATAAGATTTAACAAAATTCCGCCTTTGAGTGTACAATAAAGGCCGACACTTGGGTTTGAACTTAAGAGGTTAAGAAGTAAACTAAAACTAATCTAAACGAAGAGATATAGCCGAAGCTATCAAGATTCTAACCGAGTTGGCCTCTTAACGCTAATTGACTGCGAAGCTGTCAAGAGTCTGTGTACGGCCGAGCGTAATAACAGCTTTGAGAGAGAGTAGCCAAAAGGCGGACGCGCGCTAATCAGAAACTCTGATTTTCTCTAACTCAGCAAATATAACTTCGTGGTTAAATACCGCTCTTCCTCATTATGTATTCAGACGTGATTCCAAAACTACGTTCTGGCCGGAAGTAGTAAGTTGAAGTTAAGAATCTGACAGGAAAGGAACTTTAACTTAAAATATAACTGTTGATAAAATTAACATAATTCTTACAATGTAAACGGACAGCAGAATAACGAACAGTATAAGCAATCGAAATTATTCGCATATCGCTTTTATTCTGAGAAATGTTACACTTTTAGACTCATTTTAAATACTTTTTATTTCTCTCTCAACTTTCAGAATTATAAAGCAAATATAATAAACATCACACTTTCAATATTTTACATTTAATTGCAAAGTTTGTATTTTGCAATAAGATGAAACTTATGTACTTTAAATTTAGTTAATGGTGGAATGAATATTCTTATAGCTCTGAGTTTATTAATGCGTTTTAAAATGAATGCAGGCATGTCGAATAAAAAGGATACGGGTATCTTGTCTAGTAAATTTAAAACGAACTAGTAATTTAAAACGAACGTGATTAAGGATCAAAGAATTTTACATTTCAAATTTTTTACATATAGCGACTTCAATTCAGAATTGAGTTTGTAGTAAAATATAATAAGCGGTTAATTACTGAATAAAACTAAAGAGAAAAAGGTATGACTTTCTTTAATTAGGAATCTAAAACGGTAAGTTTATATAGGAAAAAATAATGTGAGGAATGCAGCATCAGAGTTAGCGTCTTCACATTTTGGGTTAAATAAACGATAGTGAGGCTTAAGTGTACAACGGCATTTCGGAATTTTTCTACTTCAAATTCAACAATCTATTCTGCTTTATGTTAAAAAATTGGTTATATTTTAAGTTTTTATCCCATTTTTTCATAAAATTCAGAATATCATTTACTTACAGTTTGAATAATTTATTCATCCCTTTTCACTTTTTGCCTATGTTCGAAGAAAAGAAATAGAGAATTTACTTTTAAAGAAGAATGAGTTTCTCATTTGAAAAAGTAACAGAATCGGAATACACTTTGATGTTGCTAAATTCCATGAAAAGATGGCCTATTTTCCTTTCACTCTGAAATGAAATCAAACTTTTTAATTTATGACCTCATAAATGAAAATATTTTAAACTATCTTTAACAATATTTCTTGGCTTATTTTACTAAGTCTAATTTGTCTATTAATAAACTTTATCGGCAAATACGACAAAAGTAATTGTCACGTAGTTGGCTAGTATAATGACTAGCGGGGCTGGCTATCATGGATGTGTGAGACCACAGTGTCTTTTTTAATTAGCGGCACTTAAAATCCACCGATGAGAAAGTCCTTTCAAGAGGATGGCTAGAAGGGGAGGAGTAGATTATCAGATTCAGTTTCCTGGTTTGCTCTTGATGCAGTTGAGATAGAATTAGAAAATATGTACTTCCATTGTTGGTATCCAAAGTCTGTGTCCAAAGAAAATATATCCTGAATCACACAACTGTTCATGAGGTTTTCATAGCCTTGACATATGAATATTAACAATGACAAAGTGAAAACGCATCATCCTAAGAATGCTTTTCTTACAGACAACGACGGAAAATATATTTAATTACTTTCATTATTAAAACAAATATATCACTTATTTTTTAAAATTAAATCATTCACTTCTAATTCGGAGATATTACAAAGTAGTCATTGAAAATTTCACAAATTTTGAACGAACATACTACATAAGGTTTCAAAAAAGACTGATGATATCGCAAAACGTTTACAAAGAAAAATGCAGACATTATTGGACAAACAAATAACAAATGGATTCAATAATGGTAAAAACACATATTTCTCGATCAGAATTTGAAAACTGAAATATTTTGTTTTCATTTCTCATGAATGCAGATTATAACGCAGCTTATTTTACCGGAAAAAATACAAAACTATAGGGGATACTAAGGATTAATTATTAAATTTAAGATTTACGTTACCAGTTTCGCAAAAGTATTGCAACCTCCCAAAACTCGTTGCCAAGAACATAAAAACCTCTAACCGACCAAACAAAACGGGAAGATTTTCATTGACAGCTCTTAAATAATTACGTGTACATGAATCTTAAAATGTGTCCAAACAATTAAGAATTTTTATTAAAAGAAAAAGAGTCCAGATATGAAACAGCAGGGGCATTTTGGAATTACGATCATGGAAATAATCTTTTTTCCGTGGTATTTTAAAGAACTTTTCTCTTTTTTGGAGGCAAATCTCAGGATATTTGGAAGTTTAAATATTTCGAGCTATGGATTCACACAAACAGTTTATAAAAATTCTCACCCAAGGTCTTTAATTTGCATTAATATACTAATAGCCTTGAATTTACATCGAAACTTTCATAAAAATTTCTCATTCCAGCCAATCTACACTGCCATTAATTTTTTTTATTCCAGGAAAATTTCAATCTATGTTTACATTACAGATTATTTAGACACAGAAAACATTGCTTTGCATCTTTCAGACCCACTCTTTTTATTTTTAGTATCATCATTTTCAAATTAAATATCAGTATCAAAATACTCTTTACTGTGATCTATTGTTCTACGCTAAAATGTTAATGCAATTAAAGACCTGCAGTAGCAAGTCATTAATTTTGTCAATCAACAATGTTAAGTAAAAGAAGTTCTGAAATATATGTAGACATGCTTAATATTTCACAGCTTTAAAATTGTTTTTAATTTGAAAAATGAACTGATAGTTTCAATAGAAACTACAAAGAAAAATACGAAATTTGAAATATTAGAATTTTTAACTATTTGCTGAAAACTTTTATATTTTTGAAACTCGAAAATTCCATAAAATCCTCAAGAACAATCGATTTCTCATTGCAGTTTCTTCACATGTTCATAGACGCTGGCGAACATTTATCTTCCTTTATTCTTTAACAATTCATTAAAAGCTTGAAGTCTGATAATGTCATTTTCTCAGACATTCCTACTTAACAGACGTTTGTACAGTAGACCGTAAAATTTGAAAAAAAGTACATCAGCTGCGATAATATAACAGAACAATGTGCGAAATTATCATAATGATCCTCCAAAATTCTCTCCAGCTAAGTTCTTAAAATGCAATTAGTTTTAAATGAAAAGTGAAAAATAACCAGTTTAAGACAGTGAATCTCATTTTTCAAATTAATTGCAAAATAGAAAATTATAATGTATTAATTGAATTTTCTTTGTACGATTTTAATTTTGCTTTGCATTTATACGAGATATTAAGAAAGATTTCACGATTAAGTATTCTGGAACGGGAAAGTGCGGACCCATTATTTCAGTTTCAGAAATGAATTAAAATAAAAAAAGCTTTGATACTACGACAACTATGATACAACATCTTCTAATAACGTTTTACGAACACATACTTTTATACAGGCACAGAAAGAAATGCCCCGAGAAAAGTGTTTTTAGCTGAATTATGTAAACAAACAAACCGTAAAATATCATCATACGAACAAACGTACTTACGTTATTATTTAATTACGATATTTTGGAGATAGAATACAAGTATTGCAAATTTTTATAAGATATACTTTGCATTAAAACTTTAATATGCATTTATTTTGAATTACCTTCACTGAATTCCATGATGCAAAATTTTTTATTCACTAAAATTAAGTTTTAAATTATCACTAAATCGAAGTCTGCCTGTTCGAATAAAAGTGGATAAAGTGTTATAAAGTAATTAACATTTTAAGGCGAAATTTTACGTATTACCGATCTTTCCTTGTCATAAAGAGATCTAAAATAGTAAAAGAAATACACTGATTAACTACAGTCTTTACTGCAGAAGGTTCAAGTAATTAAATTTTACGCATTTTTACGAACAAGTATCAAGTGAAAAAATTATTGCAAACAGAAAAGCCTATCTAATTTGACTAATTTCTTAAATTGAACACTGGCCTGCGATCAACTGTCCAACATATCTTAGACTGCATTCTTTAAGAAGTACCCCGTATATTATCATTTTTTTCAGTCATTATGGTTCAGTGGCCTTCTTATAAGAGAAGTACCATTTTAAGAATGAATCCATCAATAAGAAATGAAGGTTTGTCGTGCATTTAAGTTTTTCTCCAAGATGTCACATTCATCGATTGATGCATTCTCTCCCGAGCATTATTTGCCATGGAATTTCAGAATCGATATTAGCAGCTTTGGCCACTTAGTGGACTTCAAAAGACAGAATTAGAAACTTGTGCTTTTCTCTGGCAAAAAGCAAAAAATTACAATGATAAAAACAAACAAATCACTCTTTTTTTTGCAATGTTATGTATGCTTGAGATATTCGGGAAGAGGAAATTTCGAGTACTTGTCTGATATCATCTTTGAGCATATGCAACGTTAATCGAAATATAATTGCATTAAAATGTAAACAAAGGTAAAGTGTTTAAAATTAAGTTCAAACACCCTTTTTGTCAAAAATTATTAACATTTACTTCCCCTTCCTGGTTATCATTAATAAATACAAATGTTACCTCATAAAATACTATTTAACTTGCTATTTTATTTCCTGCTCTTTAAAGAAAACTATTATATATAAACACAAATGTGAACAATTTCTAACTTACTAGGAGACCGCAGACCATCAGGATATATTTATCGTTCTTTTTATGTGTGCTAAACATGAAAAGCGCTTATTTTGCTATTTAACATAATAGCTTCTTAAAATGACTTCTTAAATCTTACTTTTCTGAGTAATTCATCACAAAGGAGATAAAACACGTAAATAAATTAATAAAAGTTTAATATTACTTGGTCTAGGAAGAATAACAAGCTATCTATATAATTTGAGTTCTAGATACCTGCAAGCCATACAACTGAAGAAAGATTTCCATCATAGGAATGCATAGATATTCTGCTTATTTTTCCTTTTCTCGTTGTTTATAAATGTATCTCCATATGAAACATGTTTAATGTAATTCTTGCATTTAATCTAACAAACTTTAGATTGCGCCGTCTTGAAAACATACGATTTGAATTTCACAGCAATACAATAAATGGATAAGCATTTAAAATATATTTCTAGAATTTTAATTTAGGGAGAAGAATATATTTTTCATCGAAGCTTAATAGGATATATAGCGATATATCATACGCATAGAAAAAACAAAGAGCTTAAAAATCACCATTTTTTTGGAAATACTAAAAGCAAAATATGACAGTTTTCTTAATACATATAAAATATTGCTTTATAAGAGTGATTTTTAAATATGTTATCTATTATTCGTCTATTTTTTACATATCTGCAAATCTGAACTTATTTTTTATTTCAATTTATTATATTATTTCTATGTTTTCTTTTAACAATAATACTCACTCCTGTCAAAGTACGCTTAATTTAAATTTACACATTTCAGAAGCAGAGCGTTTTCTCATCAAAATTAGTTGGATTATATTCTATTAAAATATCTAAAAAGTTTAATTTTCTTGAAATAATATTTTAGTTACTTTGCAAAATCGAAGCGTCTACGGTTTTGTGTGCTCGATTTATTTTTAATTGTTCTGAAGTATTTTTGTATGATTAATTTTTTCTTAATTATTTTGATAATTTATACGACAAATTCCCGAATTTATTTGTAATAAAAGTTCAAAATTTAACATTTGTCAACTTAAAAGTATACAATAGCAATGCATCTAATAAAAATTAAAACTTTAAAATAGACCTTAAGGCTGTTAATTATCGTAATATACGTTTTGATTACTTGGACATTTAATAAAGCAAAGTCAATTAAATATTTGTTCAGATCATTCAATGTATATTACAAATTTATGCATTTTCTTATATTCAAAACTTTAAATTAAATTTGAGCATTGGATTAGTAGTTAAATATGCATTCTAAAGGTATGATAAAAATAGCACGCCAATTAAAATACGATGAAAGCCCAATATCCAAGCCTTTTCCATTTCAGAAAAGCAAAAATACGAGTAACAAGATGGATAAGGTAAAATTGTATCTACACGGTTTGGTTTAAGTTGGCTGAAAGAGATAATAAATTAATAACGAATTGTTAATTTTCCTTATGCTTTGAATACTTATTACTTCAGTATGGATACTTGACAGTAAATATAATTAACAAGTCTATAAATAGAACTAAGCTTTTTAAACATTTCAAGAAAGTTCCCAAATGAAAACAGATGGGAATGGTTACTAACACTTCACTATGTTTAAACGTCACTATGGTGGAAATTTCAGCGAATCTTTTTGTTGATTTTATACAGTCGATTTTAGTTGCTATGGGTTTATAGCGATTATGGATATTTAAATTTTTCAGTATTTAGGTTTTTAGAATGCTGTTCTGGGACACAAAATTAAAATTGCTTGTGGATTACATCTCGCGCTAAATTAAATTTATTTAAAATGAGTATTAATTGTAATACATTTCCTTTTATTTAAAACTTATGTGTTTAAGGCTCGAGTATTACACTGCACCTACTTGCTCCTCGAGAATTCTACTATTTCACTTTGAACTTTAGCTAACGATAGATCATTACCGCTTTTACACAATTAACTGTCACTCTTGACTTGATGTTCAAAGGTATGCTGTTCAAGGCTCCAGTTATTTCGAATTTTGGAAATGATGTAATATTTCCCGGCGTGAATAAGCAATTACGTAAACAAATTCTAACGTTAATATGAATAATTTGAAGCTTACTTTATGAAGCTTTTATTAATCATTCTAATGTGAATTATTAAAGTATAAAACACTAAAGATTTAAAGACTGAAAAACTAGAAGCGACAGCTTTCATTTCGCGCAGTGCAAGTATAATAAAGGGCTGTATTCGAAAGATATATTATTGATTTTAAAAATCCTCTTTCACTGGACACATCTGTAACTAGGGTCTGCTTTCTGTTGTTTAAAGTGAAGCTCCGAATTAAAGATATTACATGAAAACATTTAAATTAGAGATTTCCCGAACTTTATGAACATAGAATGTTCTTTTCACAAACTAAAATAACGCAAACAAGAAGGAAAATATGTAATTTAAACAGTTAAAATATTTTAGCTTTCTCAGGACATCAAAAATATTTAAATGTTTAACCTTATATAACAAATAAAATGTAAAAATATAAAAACTTTATAAACAGGAATAACACGCAAAATACAAAACAACGCTAACAAGCAGAAATAGCTTACCAGTGTAATTTTATCTTCTATGACGAGCCAGTAAGCGCAACGGAAAGCAAAGGAGGAAAAACAGCAAGGCGAATGTTGTCAGTACTTTCGTACTATTACTGTACTTTAAATAAATATTTTGTGCTCTAGTATGTTACTACCAGATCTAATTTCTTCCTTCAGATTAATAATAAAAATACTACGAGGAAGTTGGAGTTACTGAATTCATACCTCTTCTTCAATGCAGTGAAAGAGGTATTTAATAAGCCGAATCAGCTGCAATTTACGTGCAAAATTCCTAAAGCACTTTTTCTTAAACATTCGCACAACTACAAACAACATATCAAAATCTGCATTGCTAATTTTGGTTAAATATCTCTGAAATATTTATCTCACTGTATATCTTAATGTAATATTTCAATTTTAATTAACGGCTAGTATGTTTACTTTCTTATTCGTTTGCTTGCAATGGCAACCCGCTTTTGAGTTGTTGTCCATGGAATTCGGCCGCTAGAATTTAGTTGATCTCTAATTGTTGTCATACTTATTTTTAATTGAACTATGTAATCGGATTATTATTTGTTTATGCATGGATATTTAATTATTGGTTGCTTAGCATTAGATAAGCTAAAAGTAGTTGAATTCATTAAAGACATATCAAAAACGAAATTTCTCATTCTTACTTCGGAGCTATTTGATTAGAGGCAAGTAAATATTAACGATGTTGAGTTCTTCAAGTTTCAAAATGAATAGTAAAAGTGATTAGCAATGCTGAATTCTAAAGTATGGAAATCAAACATTTTATATTTTATAAATTTTGTTGAAGTAAATAGCTATGACAATGGAACGAATGGACAAATTTAGAAGCACTGAAAAAATATTAAGAATTCATGGTTTCATAGAATAAAGTTTTTGAAATGAAAAGTACTATAGCAGAACAAATCTTTCCAATTTAAAAATATTAGTCAAAGCTGAATTGTAAACTCCTTCGCAAGCAGCAACTGAAAGAATATTTTGGAAGTGAAAATGAATAAGAATAAATCAAAAATTAACTAAATACTGTCTTGGTTTTCGATAAGAATAAAATTTTAAATTCTGTTTACTGTTTAATGCTTCTTAAGTGTTAGTTACTTTAGTAAAATATGTTAAATACAGCGAATAAAGGGTGCTACTTTGGTAGACGGTTGCACGGATTTTGGCGATTTTTTGGCGATTTTTTTTGGCGAGCGATACGACTTATGGTAAACTCATTGCTAGACAAGTTATTTATGGTAACCGATATTTTGTTGTCATTTTATTTAAAAAATAATGCGTTTTATTATTCATAAATTCCGTGTTTTAAATATTATTTATGACTTCTAAGTAATAAAAATGAATTTAATTTTGCATTTTTATTTTAAATAAAAATTTTATTGTTTATGATATTTTATGTTGTGAATGATGTAATGAATGACGTCACATTATTTTAAAAGTAATTGGTTTTAATATGTATAAATTTAATCTAATGTTTTAAACATTATTTATAGCTGTTAAATATTAAAACACAATTTAATTTTGCATTTTTTAAATATGATTTTATTATGAATGATTATTTAAATAATTTTAATTCTAGGCGTGATGTAATCAGCTCCTTGTTTTGAAACAAACATATTTCGTTTTCTAAAATAAATATTACAAGCAAACTGAGGGATTAGCCATGGGAAGCCCTCTCAGTCCCATCCTGGCTGATATCTACATGCATTATTATGAATCAAAATTGTTTGAACTTCCCGGCATGGTTCCGCTACGTAGACGATACTTTTACTCTGGTTGAAGGTAATAAAGACGATTTAAATAAAGTTCTTTCAACAATGAATTCTATTGATCCTGTTATTCAGTTCACTTTTGAACTTGAGACTTGCAATTCTCTTCCGTTTCTCGACATTCTGGTCACACGTAACACATCCAACTTCAGTACTAAGGTTTACCGTAAACCTTCATCGGTATGCCTTCCACCACACTTTAAATCATGTCATCCGACTAAACAAAAGTTAGCTTCATTTTATTCCTATGTTTTCCGTGCTCTTCAAGTTTGCTCCTCCAAACTAGCCCTTGATGAAGAACTAAATTATTTAAAAGCAATAGCTATTGACAGGGGCTTTCCACCCAACATTATTAATCAAGCAGTTAAAAAATTCTCATCTCAACACACTAAAAGGCACATTCTTGTTTTAGGAGATTATAAAAATTCTGTTGTCATTCCCTTCTTTCCATCAATTAGCTATAAAGTTGCACATATTTTGCAGAAATTTAACTTTCGGGTTGTTTATTCTCCCATCAATAAAATTCCGAGTTCCATACTCAAGGACCCCATTCCGGATATGAATTCCTGGGTATTTATAGGATTCCTTGCCAGTGTGGTTTAATTTACATTGGCCAAACTAAGAGAGCCTTAAAATTTCGCGTTAAGGAACATGACGCATATGTTAGAAAAAAGGAAACACAGAAGTCTTCTGTTGCTCAACATTGTTGGTCCGAAAACCACACTTTCAGTTTTTCTGCTGCCAAAATTATTCAAAAAACGTCTTCCATTGGAGGACTGGATTTTCTAGAGGCATTTCACATTCATAAAAATCTTTCTGTTCTAGTTAACGATCCTAATTCCAATCCAAATTTGCCTTCGGCCTTTAAAGAAATTATGTTTTAGTTCTGGTTTCACTAACAGATGGCGCCACTTGCTTATTCTTGTCCAGGCTTTCTTATCTTATCTAATCATTGTTTCCTATCTGGTTCATTTGCGGTTTTGCAGCTGAAGATGGTGGTTCGGTAAAACCATCGAAACTAGTCCTGTGAAGATTTTATAAATATAACGCTGATTTTTGTTGTTTGACTTCTGAATTAGTCCTTGATTGGTTACTGAATATTTGTGCATTACCGCGCCATTTTAAAATTTTATTATTCATCTCTTCGAATTCCTCAGATTTCAAAGGGAATGGATGTCTCCGTTTCGAAGATGAATGTTGTTATTGGTAATTACCAAGAATTATTGGTATCGGCATAAAAAAATTGCCGTTTGAGACCTTATTTTGGCCAAACTGGATTTCCTAATCAAAAATTTATTTATTGTTACAAGGGTAATTCTGCCGCTAGGAAATTTATTAAAACTTTTTGGAGGAAACCTCGCTAATTGCTTCTTCAATGAAGTGCGAGAAATGTGGATAACAGATGAAAATCGTTTTCTTTTTTCTGGTACTTATCAATATGCGTAAAGTAAAATGCTTAAAAAAATGTAAGTACATATTTTTCTTTTACGTTATTATTGCATACTTCAATTTTTATTAAAAAATTAATACACTTTTTTAAAAACTCCTGAGATATTTATTGCCACTTGTTTTAATGCTAAATAATTATATCCTATAAAACTTATTTTAAAGGATTTCAATTTAAGTAAATGAAAAATTTTAATTCCATTAAACGTTGGTATGATTTTTTAATTCAATATTCAATTTAAGTAATATTTTATTCCAATCAAATGTTGGCGTAATGTTTTTATTCTATTATATTAAAGTAATAATTTAAGCTTTAGCATTTTATACTTAGTGAATGTATTTATTTACATTTGCCAGCCATCTTAATAAAAACAACATTTTCAACAAAAAATTGATCCATTATTTTTAACGATATTTATTTTTTTAAAGTTTCGAATACTTTACTATGCGTGAAATACTTAACAGCATTTTTCAAGATGGCTGACGACTGTAAAAACCGCGCCAACAATTGCGCCAATGTAAATCGCCAAAAATCCGTGCAACCGTCTACCAAAGTAGTACCGAATAAAGTCTTGTAGTATTTTTCTTCTGTGTAAAAACATGTATTAGTAACATATTAAGTAAATAAAATATGTATGAGTAAAATGCGTGCCAAATTAACTCAAATGCCTACACGTAAACAGAAACAGATGTCTACAGATATAGTCTGTTTATTTTAGAATAGGCACTTCAAGGCTATTTTTGTCTCCCAAACTATACCTCGTAACAAGAGTAACGACTACTGTGAGGAGGGAGAAGCCGAACGTTTTGTTAAAATTCCCTAATTCTATTTCTGCGATGGTGGTGAATTGATGCGATGGTGATATGTGATCGAAAATGAAGGAAAAGTCGTTATGATCTTGAACTGGCTATTTTAAAGAAACAGAATACAAGTGAGTTTTTTATCTTTTCATACCCGTCAGCAACCAAGCAGTGGAATCGTTTAACAGTTATGGTTCAGCGAGGCTTCGAAATGGATTCAATTTAGCTGCAGGGTAGTTTTCATAGATTTTTTTTTGCATGTTTAGGTGGATAGGGACTATCTTAATTTAATAAGTTAACGTTAAGTATATATATGATAATAAGTAAGTAATGTCGTAAAAACGTTCAAAGGAGAATAGAATAAAAACAAATATAAATTTAGCACTATTTTCCTACATTTATCACATTCTATAAGTTAATACAAAATATTTTTGATGAAAGACCATCTTAGTGAGTATGGTATGTTACGCTATAAATATACGCGTTTTTGCACTTTTTGAATTTTGGTGGTAGAAGATGCAGGATTAAGAGAGGCAGAAGCTCTGTGTAGCAGAAGATGGATTAAAAAAAAGAAAGAAGATCATATGTTAATACTCAACCATTTGTATGTATCAGGTGAATATATCTATATTTTTCTTCACTGGTTGATGTAAAAGTATTTGGATTAAGACACAGCGCATACAATAATAGACAGCTTAAATTAAATCATTTCTCCTATTGTACGGTTCTTCACAAGTATACGCATTATATGAAAATCTGCGTTAAACTGCATGCACTTTAAATTCGAAAGTGCACGCTTAACTGTGTTCAATTTTAAGTTAACCTTACTGTAATCATTTTACAAAATAAGAGCTGAAGATTTTTTTTCTTTAATTTTCTTTTTTGGCAAAGTAAAATTCTTATATATTTCTCTTGTCCAAAACAGAAAAGAAAAAAGCATAACTCTAGGTCTTTAGCAAAAGTGAAATATCTTTAAATTAACTTTCGTAAAGCAAGATATACTTGTATTCAGAGAAACGGAAATAGGGTATTAAAGAAGATTGCAAAATCTGACATCTACGAAAGAATCCAGGACTCTATAAACAAGCCAAGATATTTATAGCATTAGAAGGAATGTGTAGATTGAAAAGTAACGACAAAAGGGTAAACTGTTTTATTTAAATTTCTGTATTTTACGCATTCCTTCCACTCTTAGGCAGATAGCCCTCGAGGCTTTGCCATTAATCACACACACACACACACACGCATTCCTTCCTAAGTTTAAGAAGCCAAATTTCATATTAACCTTGCATTAAAAACCCTTATGAGGGCGAAGGTTTTTCTAAAAGAGTATATACCATAAACTGCTAGCAGATTCAAGCGTATAAAGAACAATTTTATTGCTGATAAGCTTTTTAACACACAGTATTGAAACATTTTATGAATTTATTACTCTTAAAGACACATACATGTAAACCCGCTACGCATACTAAAAGTCAAGATCAGTACATTAGCTGTCAGCTTTAAAAATGGCACGATGCACGTAGAAGAAAAACATATTCGACTAAAATATTAAAATAAACACATTTCTGAATTTTTGAAAGCAGTGTTTAGTTTCAAAGGATCTCTTAAGAAAAATTCACAGATAAATTAAATGATCCTGTTTACTCAAAATTTCATATTAAAACACTTCAATTTCATTATAATCAAAGCTAAAATCACATGTTATTTTTCACATCAAAGAGAAAAATTCCCGTATCTCAAAGACAGATTTGATTTTGCTGTGCGAGCTAACGTTACATCCCCCAGAGAAGCCTTTTTTTGTAACAAACATTTTAAATCTAATTTTCCTCAAAATGCTTTTAAACGTCTGAATTTCTCTAAAGCTTCGCTCCTTTGCTTGGAATGAAAGATTTCGTTCACAAACATATAAACCTTTTTCTGATTATCTACTTTTTCATTCATAAACTATTAAAAATTTAAAACTTTCTAAAATGGCAGTAGCTTTAAGAACTTAGTAACACAGCAGAACAGACAAACAAACTTCGATGAAACAATTTCGATGACTTCGAAGAAAATATTAAATATTCTAAGCAACAATATTCTAAGCAAGTAAAATATTCTAAGCAATTGGAAATTCGAGAAAACTTAGTATTAATTTCGAATTTACATTTCAACATTCAGTTTGAATCAGTATCAAAAGTATACAGTATCAAAACTTTCGACATTATGATAAGTTCGAATATAATCGAAGTTATATTGTATATTATCCAAACAAAAATTATTAGTATTTTTATTAAAATATATAGAAATGTTTACTGTTAAAAATAAGATCAAAACAGATACAGCCAGTGATATTAAAAGGTAAATATGCTAATGAATCAAACTGAGCAATATCAAATAAAGACAGATAAATATCAAGCAAAATAGAGATATGAACAGTTAACGCTAATAACAACTGTGTATGTATTTTTACATGACGATTAGTAAAACAGTTTATCAATTCTAGATAAGCGTATCACTCTTTTTCAAATTTAAATCTAAATATTCATTGTTTGACTAATTCTCTTTCTTTCCTCAAGTTTCGCATTTCCATCCCATTTCAGAACGTGGATACGTGTAAGATTTTGCTCAAATTATGTGCTAAAGTTTCCACCACCATCGCATTTCGACAGAAACTAATGGTAACTCTGTCTGTTACCTTGTAATAATTAAATTTATATTATATAGTTTCTAACAGACAAACTGGGAGTTATGGAGAATTTTTTTAAAAATATACAGTGAAATATTTTTAAAAAGTCGGTCGTAAATTCTTAATTTCGGCGAAAAGAAATATATAAAGAAGGTCTTCATATTGTAATAATTTTCGTATACGTATTTACTCTAAAAGGATTACCCAGTTAGAAGTACCATAAATGAAGGCTCAGCTTAACTGATCATTTCTAATATCGGAACTAAGGATCTATGGCGAATTGCTCAGGAGGTAGCTAGCTAATCTTGCAATATATATTATCTTACTCTTAGTCTTTTGTATGTTCTTTTTCAAAAAGTCAAAATGATTCATTTGGATAGGTTTCGGATCCATTTCCGTTACCGTTATTTTTGGAAAGGAACTCTCCTTTTCTGACCTTCCAGCCTTTATCCGAAAGACTTAATAAAGCTTAAAAGGATTTAGTCGGATGAGCCTGGGTGAACGGCAATAGGGAACCCATGCTCTTTAAATCATGAATCGAATATGAATATCCTGGCATCGTTCGTACGTCCAAGTTCGATAAAGTAACTTCAATAAATTTAATTCATTTTGATTATCTTTTTCATTTACCGTTAGGAGGTGAGAAATGCCAGCATCGATTCAAATTGTCATTATGACGCAAATTTATTTCTTTGGAGTTATTTGAATGTCTTTGGTTCTGTGAATATACTACACATTTCATTGTCAAAATTGAAAATTTTGCCATTCCAAGAAACATATTTTGTCAAAAAGAAAATTTACACATTTTTCAGTTTGTCTCTGTATATTTTTGGAACGATAGTAGGTTTTCAAGATTTCAATGACTTTTTTTCTTGTTAACATTATTATTATATTTTAGTTTTCGATGGTTATCTCAACCTTGATTTCAATTATGTTTGGCGTTTTGTGCATTTCTTCTTTTAAAAACCTGAACGTCGTGTTCTGTTACCTTCATGAATATTAGTATACCATTTCCCACTATTTATAATTTGGTAAGCAACTGATGAAATGGCGATAAATAATGTATTTCTCTAACTACGCACTTAGCAGCTGCCAGGTTTGCTGACCCGTCTTATCAAATTGTTTATTTGCTTTTTAAAGACTTTAACTGTGAATAAATATTAAACATATTCATTCATTTCGCCGCTATCATGTGATAGATATCATAATCAGAAACTATAAATTAACATAATTATTTCATTAGATTTCTTCAAGCGTATCGCGATTCATACACCTGGCTTGGCTTATTTGCCTCGTTAAGTTTCCATAGATGTTACTTAGAAAGATTGGACACTGCGACATAATTACATGATCTGTTTCTCTGTTTCTAAATTCGTATTTGGATGTGCGTAATTTAAACAATTTCACACCTGAAGCAACCTCGCATAAATAACACATAATAACACGGGTTATTTCCAAAGCCAACTTTCCACTGTGTTAAAATATCTGGTCACAATGGAAAGTTTTCCAACAAAAACGTTCTTTAATAAAGTTAGAAAGAAAAAAAAACATGAAAAGCAGTACCTTTAGTGCGGGTAGTAATCACCACCTAAATCTATAATTTTCTGCAAACGGTTTGGTAGTTTTTCAAAGCCTTCGGCCGAGAAACTTGATGGCCGCGAGTTCAAAAACAGATTAAACTCATTTCAGACGTCCTGTGCAGAATGGAAGATAGCACCAGCAAGATGTAGCTTCAAGTGTGAAAAAAGGTAGAAGTCCGAACGAACGATGTCGGGGTTATATGGTGGATGTGGCGAAAGATCCAATTTGAGTCCATACAGAGTCCAGCCAATGCAGGCAGACACATATGGTCTTGCAATATGTTGACGGAACGTTACCTGTTTGCACCAGAAGTAAGTTCGACATTTTTCCTTGATAGCAGCGTCAACACGGACTAGCATCTCGCTGTACATCTTACTGTCGAGGGTTTTACCTTTTTATAGATCCTCTTTGTGGATAATAACACAACAATCTAAATAAGTATAAATCATGATCTTTTTGTTAGAGAAACTGAACTTTGTGACGTTCTTGACGGGCTCACCGGGGGGCTGACAAACCCCCTTTTCGGCCTGTGTTGTTGAAATAAAGTGAAGACTTTTCTCACAAATGACCAACATCACAAGAGACCATTCGGTCCAGAATTTTGTCCTTGCATTGATATTCTAGCAGATTAATGCAGGCCCGAACACGTCTTCCTTATCTGCTTGAGTCAGCTCATGTGGGACCCAGTGACTGAACTTGTCAAGTTTATGCGACATAGAGCAACTAACGGACACGGCACTAATGTCTAACTCCCTAGCAAGATGCCGAGTGGTGTCATACTGATCTTCTTCCACAAGTTCTTGCAGGCGGGCCTCATCAACATTAGGCCGGCAGAGCGGTACCAAACCTTCACTGTGTCATATGACACAACATTAATACCGACAGCTGTACACACAATTTGAGCCGACCTTTTGCTATAGAACTGGAAGTAATTGATGGTTCTAATCTTGTAGCGTTATAGTTCCATTTCAGACATCTTGTGCTTAATGATAACGATCATTTACAAATTTCAAAACACAGTGTTCTAAAGCAAGTCTCTTTCTTTCAAATGCCAAAAATCATTTAACAAAATATGATTAAACACGCCAACGCGAACTGTTTGTGCAGACGATATTTGCGGTGGAGGAAAACTTCCGTTAAAACCAGATATTAAAAAATATTACTTTAAATTTTATGCATTTTAATTATTGTTAAAATCTATTTGAGCGAGTAAATTTAACGTATAGATTTTTATGACATATGCAACAAAAATCTTTCATTGAACATTTATGAAAGAACAAGTGAAAATTATAATTTTTAGAACTCATCAATTTTATACCAATTATGTAATTTGTTTTTAGACAAATAGAAGTATTTAAGTGAGTGGTTTTTCATCAAACCGTAAAAATAATCTATACTTAAAATACATCGATAATTTTTTAATGTATGATACAGAGGGTCCTTCGTAAACTGGAACTCGAAATATGTCGTCATGTTTGTGAAATGAACAAGTTTGATAGCACGCATATATCACCCCACGTGTGAGCGCGCATTAAAGCCTAAGTAGGATGTAATACTTTTGTGTAACGAAATGTGGTAAATGATTGCATCATCCTTTGGAAGTATAAAGAAAAAACACATACAGCAGATATGTGATTTTCCAGACTGTTGTTAGCCGGTCAGTATTGCCTGTATTATACTACTAAAAATATGATATACCGGTCAGCCGCAGAGTCGTAAAACAAAAAAGTTATAACACAGATAAATGCATCTGCAGTATATTTCTATATATATATATAATAATTGTCTGTATTTGCATCTGCAGTATATGGTTATTTCACTTTTATGTCACCATCAAAATGGAAGTCCCAGGATTATCAAACAAAGATGATCCTACAGCAAACCGCAATAATATGAATATATGTTTCAGAAATGTATGCTTAAGTCCAGAAATATATGAAGGAAAATAGCTAAATGAACATTTTTTCCACACTGCTACCGAAATGGGACTTAGTGCTTGATCACTGTAAACATTCATCCATGAAAAGGTGGGAATGTCGAAGAGGTCTGTGCCGGATGGGTACCCAGAATGATGACGTCAGAGAAGAACATGCATCTGGTCAAATGCTCTCGAAAACTGCTGCCCATGTTAAAACCGATAAATATTTTCAACAAAAGACAAAACACGGTTTCACACCTGTGATCCAGAAATGAAACACATTTGATGTTTCCGACTTTACATGTCGTCAGAATCAGGAATCTGCCAAGAAACATAATACATAATTTTTTGGAAAGGAAGAAGGGCTTTCGTTTATTGATTTTATATCACATCTGATACAATAAAAATATTTGCGTTGTTAACCTGTTGATTTAACTCCGAAAAGCCATTGGGATAAAAAAAGGATATAAAAAGAGATTAAAAAAGAATTGCTTTTGCACAGACTCCAGTACACAAAGCTAAGATTTTACCAGTAAAGATGTTTCTAGTAAAGTTAAGATTTTGATAGCAAAGTTTTGTTACTCAGCAGTAAAAATTTCAGTTTCTTCCCTGCCCCCAAATGATTAATTTTTGTTTCAAAATCTGAAACAGTATTCGCATACTTCACGTTACAGTCACGATGATTATTTGAAGGATTCCATACGGGAATACGTTTAAGGCTGTGACAAAAGTAGATTTTTTCCCCTCTGAAATCCAAATCGTAAAGCTTCACTTTACTAAAAGTATTGAAATTCAATAAAACTACGTAAAAAATTGAAAATTAATTTTAGATATTTTATCTCTTATAGGTGTATTAGGTTTTAAAACTTACTGAATGCCTTCCCCATACAAGTGAAAAAAATCCATGCTCGGCGGAAATTTTATAGATATGCAAAAGTGCATATTTTACTGATGACTTCCTTAAGCAATTGCATCTCTTTATCTTAAAACACAAAGTACAATTTTTAAAACTTAATGACTTATGGGTCTCTTGGAAAGGTTACCTCTCGCTATTACTAGATGTTCTTCTTTTGCATATACATAATACCACCTGGAGAACACATAACCTTTTAAAGTAGGTCCACGACACCTCAATATAAAACTAGAAAGTCACAATGTATATTTCTCATAAAGATTCATAATGCTAATTGTTCAGCGTTGAGAAAATAAGGGCAAATATCAACTTTATCGATAGCTTAATTGTCAAAACGCACAGTTCGCAGAACGTTTGCTGGGATCGAGGAAAACAGTTCTTCATAAAGGAATGTGAGTGAAGTTGAGACGTTGTCTATGGAGGTATCATGCCAATGTTGTAACGAGCCGGATCACTTTCACCTATAATTTAGAAGTGGTATGGTTTAAGAATAATTAGTCTTGTAAAAAGGGGGGATATGAATATCAGCGTCTTTAAAAGCTCTGACCTGACCATTATCTAAAATTAAGGAATCTCAAGTTTAATACATTTATAATGAAACAATTTGTTTGCAATTATTGCATTCTCTATGTTGCTTTCGAAGATTGCTCCATGATTAAATGTTACTATTTAGGAAATGAAAGTTAATAATACAATATATATATAAAGTTTTTATTTATAACAAACTGTGCGATAATAAATGTCCAAAAGTAATTAAGAAATATTTGACTGCTTAGGATAAGGTATAATAATACTTTTCTTTAAAGCAGCTGAAATCAGAATTAACAAGTTGCTCGTAACAAGCATTTGATGAGTAAACTTGTCGTTTTATACCCGTGATAATTTTTTCTGGTTTCAAATAACTAAAAAACTGAAAGAATTACCTCGTCGCCAGTTACAATATCCAGCTCCACAGCATCCATGGCATATATCCTCCAAAGGCAATATGACTATACACAAACACACAATAATATATCGTAATCCAATATCCACACAAACTTATATCAGTCTTGGTTAAAATAGGCATTGGGATGAAAATCCTAGTGCGTATATCCGTCTGAAGCCATTTTTTCCCCAATTTCCGTCCAGCTATATTAAAAACGACAAGGCCGGAAATTAAAGCTTGATAACTTTCTTTGCTGACTCGTAAGGCGACAATGAATAAACAGCTTTATCAGCGGTGGATCAATTGTATGTAGTGTGTACATGTGTTTATCAAGTAAACATGGTTTCTAGCCTCCAATGGGATGTTATTAAAATTACTATCTGAAACCTTTAACAAAAAAAAAAAAAAAAAAAAAAACAGATATTAACTCTTATCATTTTTTTCTAGTACGTCAAGAAATAAATGTCCAACATAGTAAGAGAAGTTTGTAAACAAAAGTTGCCAAGCAGGTAAACAAAGCCTTATGTAATCTCAAATCTTAATAAATTGAATTTCTGAAAATGAATCATAATTTACTTCCTCCCTCGTACCCTCTCAAAATATAGTTTCATAATGAAATGCAAGTGATGAGCACTGATATCGAATTATTTAAGCGGTAAAAAAGTTATTTAGCTAACAATTATCGATTTAGTCCAAATTTTCTGAAAATGCAATTTATCTTCTCTATTTACCAACGATATTGAAAAATGAGTTGACAAGTCTTCCTTTAAAAAGAACAATGAAGTATAAAAAATAAAATCTTCTTGTTATGCCCTTTAAGTAAAATAAGCTGTAAGAGCACTGTAGAACCATTAGGTTTTGTTCAATAATGGGAAAAGTGAAAAATGGGTTATGCCCTCGCAAGATTCGAACCTGCACTTCTCGAAAACGCGGCGAGTCTGCTAGCATTACACCACGAAGGCATGTTGGAAGGAGGGAGAAAATACCTTATATACTCCCCATTCCCAATTTAAAGAGTGACATGGGATTAGGGAATACAGTCGCCTAATGCCGGTGGTCACGAATTATTATTCACCATCTTTTTATTACTTCAGGAGGCATTTGTAGAGCCCTTGTTTTTTAATATATATATATATAGCAGGAGACGTGAAAAATGTGCTATGTGTTCGCCGGGAATCGAACCTGTACTTCTCGAATCCGCGGCGAGTCTGCTAACATTACACCTCTAGAAGGCATGTTAGAAGAGGGGAGAAAATACCTTACATACTCCCCCAATTTAAAAGGTGAATGGGGATTACGGGATTAATGCCGGACTAATGCCTTATCGCCTAATGCTGGTAGTGACGAATAATTATCCACCATCTTTTTTTAACTTCGGGCGCCATTTGTAGATAGATCCCTTGTGTTTTTTTATAGCAGCAGCAAAAATGTGCAATGACTTGAACCTGGACCTCTCGAATACGCGCCGAGTGTGCTACCGTTACACCACAAAGGCATGCTGGGAGGAGGGAGAAAATACCTTATGGCATTTAAAATGCATCGAACTCAAGCATAAACACATAAACTAAAATTTAACTTCTCTGTGAGTTTGATCAAAGGTACAACAGAAGAGAGTAATGAATCCAAGGAAATCGGAAACAAATTAATGTTATTCCGCAGCAAGCCTTTGAAAGTCACAGGGCATTTTATAAGAGGTTCTAATAAAAGCTGGAGTTCTTTGCAGCTCAAATAAAATCTGAAAACTTTGCTTAAATCCATAAAATTTCTCTCAGTTTCAAGTTCCATTAAAATTCTCACTGAATCAAGGATCCTGAAAGTATGTAGATGACGTCATTTTTTGGAGTAGGTCAAAGAACAGTTACATGCATCTCCTTGGATATTATTTTATATTCAAAAGCCTTCTAGAAAAACAAGAATGTACTTGCATATTCTTAAAGAGAACAGATGATAAAACACAGTGAAAGATTCCAATTTTTTTTGTGATCAAGCTCTTATGAATATTTAAATTTTTGCCCATCTGTTAGATTTTAAAATTTCAGTCTGGTTATTTAAAACCTACTTATGAATTGCAATAAGAACAAACGTTGAATGATAATGATCAGTGGTTCGAAGCTAGATTTTAAAAACGATTCACAATGATTACTTTGATAGTGAAACCATCAAGCATATCCTTTTCAAATAGCAAGCTTTTTAAAACTATAAAACCCGCATTGAAATCTAACCATCGTTCCATTCATTCATTTGCTCTTTAAGTAAATCCCGGATTTATATATGTATACAGGGTGATTCTAAATTGTTTTTACAAATTAAGAGGATTTATAGTACTCGTACAGGTGAGCAATAATTACCATAGAACATAGGGTGACATTTCACTCTGAGAGGCAGAAATAAGGAATATTAGAATTCCAACTTGAACTTACACAATGTTGGGAGTGCGAATGAACAATGTCAAAAGTTGAGCAATCAGGTTAGTGAAAAACTCCACAGAGAGTGCACAAAACGAATAAAACCGAAAACTTGGCGTTAGAATGTTAATTCGAGCTCAGACTTTAATGGCAAGAACTCAAATGCAATTTGGTTCGCAAGGTCTAGCAAACGATTGCAACAAGTTAGTTATCTAATCAAGGGCTGAATATTATCAACAAACTCCAACTTCCGCTGTATGCCGAGAGTAGAATGAAAAGTTCATGCTGTGTTCCGGCTGTCAGAACTTCGTGTCCCATAGGAGGGCGCTTCAAGTAGAACGAGCGCAGGACAGTAAGTTCAGCAGAAGAGAACAGAAGATGGCGAAGGGGAAAAAAAAACTGCTACCTTGGTAGTGTCAAACCTACCTTGTGTTTTAGTTAATAATATTCAACCCTTGATTAGAAAATTAATTTGTTGCAATCGTTTGCAAGGTTGAGACCTTGCGAACCAAAGATGTGCATTTGAGTGTTTGCCATCAAAGTTCGAGTTAGAATTAACATTCGAAAGCCACACTTAATGTTTTATCCGTTTTGTGCACTCTTTGTGGAGTTTTTTACTAAACTTATTACGTAACTTTTGACCTCGTTCATTTGTTTTCCCAACACTTTTGTAAGGTCAAGTTGGAATTCTAATACTCCTCTTTTCTGCCTCTCAGAGTGGAATGCGACCATATGTTCTATGGTAACTATTGTTCATCTGGACGTGTACTAGCACCTCTCTTTGGACAGTTAATATTGCTCTAAAATTACTATTGGCTAGTTTAGTTCCATTTACATCATTATAATTACTTCAGAATCATATGACATAGAATAGTCTCGAAATGACGCAGTGGAGAGAGAGGTTACTATTTTTAGAATAGAGAAGGGAAATTTACGTTGCTAATTTAATCCTTTACATATCCTTTATTTTTCTTATACATATATGTAGGAAATCATCAAATACCCAGAGGTGTGACGTCATCTGACACCAGCGTAGCGCAGCGTAGAGATGCAGATGACTTCCAGACGTGGAAGGGAACGGACGTGCTCCTTCGATGCAAGCAGACGCCTTTTGTTCCTCCAAGATAAATCCTAGAAGGGCTGGATCTTCGCCTAATGTTCAAAAAACTGTAATTTCTCAGTGGTGTTATAAAAATCCTCCAGAATTTGAGAATTTCTATTTTGTTCTCGAGATTTGACGATAAAAGCAACAACTGCGAATTGTTGTTTATTACATGAACTATTCGTTACAGATAGTAAATAAAGTGAAAAATAAATTTAGAGGGCTAATAATAAATATCAAAATTTCATTCCAAATCGTATGCTTAAAATTTTCAGATAAAAAATTTCATAAAAACTATGTTCATAGTATTTTCCAAATATTCTCTAAATCTGAAATGAACCGTGTGATACAATTCGACTAAGGGAGAAAAACGTTTCGCGATTTTTTATTTATCAATATTAGAAAAATTTTATTGAACTTACAAAAGAACTAATGATATATAAAAATTTAATTTCATTTAGTTCTTGCCGAAAGTTCGTAATTTTTGAATTTGCAAAATATCAAGAAACATTTGGCAAACAAATTTATAACACGGTCGTGAAGCACTAATGTGTCCTATGCAATCACTTGCGTTGTAACTTGAAACAAGATTCTTTGCAGGGGTTCACAGGATAAATTATCGAGCTGACATTTTATCCATACATTAATGAAAGTTATTGATATTTAAAATTATGACGAATGTTTAGGAGCCTTGCCAATATTCTGCAAAACATAGAGGCTTTGAACGTGAAAGCAAAAGCAATGGCAACATAGTAATAAGGTTTTGGGTTTGTATCATTAAATGTTATGCATTTGGTTACTATCAAAACACAGATATCAATTATTTCGTGAAAAATTATGGAAATTAATATTGGTTTGCAGTCGATGCAGATGACAGCAATGATCAGACAGTTGTTAAAATCGATCTCATTTCGCTTTAGAAGGCTTGCCTTCTAAAAGTATATCATATTGTTTCTGCATTAGTATCGCCCTTGCGAAAGCATATTAAAAAGTAAAGCAGGAGTTTTTTAAGGATGTGGAATGAAAAGAAGAGTAATGAAAATTGATAATTGACTGCTGTTGGATATATAATTGAATTATTTTTCCTGCAGAAATTAAAATCCCTTGATTTTAGGTTAAGCCATTAATGTCTAGGAATTTTCCTTTTACATGAGTTTAAAACACGAATATAAATTGTAACTTTCTCTTTTGTCTCTATTTTTGTCAAACAAATTCTGAAGTTAGAATTGAAGATAAAAGTCAGCAACTATTTTTTAATTTAAAGAAATTTTCTAAAAATACATCTTAGAGGAGCTTTATATCGATTTCAAAAGAATTGAATTTTAATTCCTCTAAAGCTTAGCTTCTTGCACCGATCAATAGAAATTCTTCGCAGAAGAGATCTTTGAAAGGAAGTGTTTGCATTCATTCAACATTCTTTCGCCACAGTTCGTGCAGCATTCTTTTCGTAATCTCGGCCTCGCATATCTAGTCGTTAAATTTACGAAAAGTATGATTGCTAACGGTGAAAGTAAAATAGAAATTGTAAGTCTGAAAAAAACCACAGCCTTTATTCAAAACAAATATTCTAAATCTTTATAGGCTTTGGTTATTGATCTGTATTATTTCTTATTGATACATGTTCTTTTCAATACGAATTACTTTAACGAAATTAAGTAAATAGTGTTCTATGGAATAAGAAAAGAAAAATTAAAAAAATAAAATTGCATTTAAGTTACCAAATAGTTTCATAGTTAAAAATTCATCGAATGAAATAGGAAAGCTGTACTTTGATAAACGCATTAAAATTAATTGTTCCTTGAGAAGCACATGCAGATGCAATACACTGCCATATACTATATATGCAGCTAATCAAAATGAATTAAGGCTCGTTAAATTTTTTGAAAACTTATCTAAATTGAATCTGGTCAGTATCCCTTCCAAAAGTCTATTTCTATTTACGCTTCTATTTCAACAGTTACACAATATGTGAAATGCTTAGACTGGTAAGTTTTGAACTTGAATATCCGGATTCATGGCAACAGTTATCATAACAAGCGAAGGTTTGACATGTTGCTGATGCATTGATACGAAAGACAAACTTCGAAATGGTGGATACCAAGTATTGCCTAGAATTGCAATAAAAATATTAATTTATTCTATATGAAGAGGACTAAACATCAAGAATTTGTTCCTTTAGGTTGTAGAGACATTAGAATGTTTTTGGAAAACAAGAGAGATTGAAAAATAGCAACGCTTTTGCCGGGAATCGAACCGCGGATCTCTGAAATACGCGTCCAGCCTGCTAACTACCAAACCATGAAGGCATGCCAAGAAGGGAGAAATACCTTATATAAAGTGAAGCAGCCAAAGAGCCGTTTTATCATGACATTTGAAGTTTTTGAAAGAGAACATTTGTTGCGAAAGACTGTGAAAGACTAGAAAATGGTCGCTTAAATATAAAGTATCAGTCGCAAACAAACACTTTTTATAGAAAAGAGCTTCACTGTACTCTGCTTGCTAGAACTGGCACCCTGTGGCTTTTCTAGTTCCGAGGCGTAAATTTAAACTGAAGGATCGAAGATTTGACTCGTTAAGGATATTCAGACAAAAATCGCAGACAGTATAAAATGTACTTAATTAAAAAGAATTTATACGGAAGAAATTCACATCATAACAAAGCAGCGAAATAATAATCAAATTAAGATGAGCAGTAGATTGATATGCTTTATGACAATGATATGTGCTACTTTAGCTCATTCTAAAGAAGAGGGAGAAGCAAATCAATTTAGGTATTTTCTTGAATTGTTAAAAATTAAAAAAGTTCAAAAAAATCTGAAATGTTTCTGATTTTAAATTACATCCAAAGGGGCGTTTTTTAACGTTTTGTGTGTTACTTTTATTTATTAAATATCATGTTCTTTGAACTTAAACCATAAAATTAAGTTCAGTAGCAATGTCACAAAATAATTTTAAAATGAGCATATCTTCAGAATTTCCGATACACAGTTCCGCAGCGCTGGAGATAAAAAGGTATTTTGTTCCCCGTAGATTGCTGCTATTGCTCGATTTTAAATCATTGAGTTTGTTACTCGAAAATTCTTTAAAGTTTTACAAAATATGAAATCGATCATAAAACAAATTCCAAATTTCAAATTTGGTCTTCCACATGCCCATATTTGTAGGAGGATTACGTCATTCAAAATTCGATGGCTCTATGTACCGTTGTTTTATCACAATGCGAGAAATATATATACATTTATGCAGATTTTTCAGCAGGATTCTAACATTTGGTGGCAACAGTTTGAAAAGTGATTCGCCGTTTATAGTGATTCAACGCAAAATCGCAAAACGAAAACAATAATCCTTCAGGGACTAAGCCCCTTCAGGGACTTCAGGGCTTCAGGGACTAAAAAAAGCGAAAGGTTCATTTGCAAGAATCTTGAAGCTAGAGTTGTAAGAAGATCAGAAACAGCTAATCACTTCCTCTCTAATAGAAGATCTAAAAGACTCAGATTAAGCTGAACTGAAACACTGAATGCATACCGAGTAAATACGTAATGCATTAAAATATTTTTCGTAACTAATTAATAATTGAATTCGCATCGTATTCTCTGAAACATTTTGCTATGTTTCATAATTTTGGGGTTAATTCCATGAACGGTTTAAAATTATTCTCATTGCAACCTATATAACACTTCGTTCCATATAGCGCTTAGAAAGGGTCACGTTCGTTATACTAGGCACGATTATACCTTAAATATTGAATTCCATTTCAAAATATAGCACCTGTCCCAAATATACTAAATAATCAGTGCTTCAAAGACAATCAATCTAAAGTCATCTACAAGGGTGAAATATTACTATATTTGTACAGTACGAACAAGATGACACATTCGAAGAAGGTTAATAAGATACACTTACTGTCTTTACAGCTGGGGTTGCATCATAATTCCTGCAATGGATGAAATGGTGTTATGGAGGCAGGAAAGTTAGCTGCCATAGCCTTACTCATGGGTTCCAATCCAGGAGAGGGTAATAAATGCTTAATGTCTTTGTGGCATATCGCCACATGAAATATAGTATAGCTAAAAGTCCTCCCGAAAAACTAGTAACAGAGAGATAGAAGGGTTAGCAGATCTCAGATTCGTTCTCCTTCAAAACTGTGATAGAAATCATACTGTAACCTGCATGGTGATCAACACAAAGCTAGACGCTTACAAACCCTTGGCCATTCACCTTCCTAGTTGATAAGTCTTTTCAAGTCGTGATGGTTAGAAGCAACAACAGTGGGTTAAATGGAGAACGAATGATAAATGAATGTTGTTCAGTGTACTAATTACGAGATAGAAAAATGCTTCTATTAGCAATTCGTATGTTCTCAGATATTGATTTCAACTTTCAGGGTAAAAACGCATCCTACCAGGTGGCAAGAGTAATACACTGATTACTAGCCCAAAAGGGACGGTAGTCTCGTACCAAACGGCGTATCACTTTTCAAAATTTTGCCACGAAATATTATCCCCTTGTATCACCTTTAAAGAAATTAAATAATAAAGAATCGGCATGAATGTATGTATGTTTCTTGCACTGTGAGAAAGCAAAGGTATCTAAAGCTATTAAATTTTGAATAATGCAGTCCCCCCACCCTAACATGGGCACCTGAAAGCCCAAATTTTGAAATTCGAGTGTTTTAAGTTCTACTTCATATTTTGTAAAATTTTGACTAATTTTTTATTTACAAACTCAACGATTTCAAAGCGAGCAGTAGCAACAATGTATATGAAAAAAAAAATACTTCCAGCGCTCAAGACTGTCTATAGGAAGTTTTAAAGATATGTTGTTTTTGGATATTTTGTGATTTTGCTGTTGAATCGAATTTTATGTGGCGTGAGCGCCAAGAAAGTGCTTTTTATTAAATAAAGTTAACTCACAAAAGGTTAGTTATAAAAAAACGAAAAATGTTTTGTAAAACCATCTTAGTAAGAAAACTGAACATTAATATAATGAACAGAGAAAAGCCTAAAATAAAACAAACACATGTTATGCCAAGACTTTACGCTGCATTGGTAACTCCAAACGTATACTTGCAAATTTTGTAATTTTGCTGTTGAATTATATGTAATGTATGTGCGAAGAAACTGATGCTTAATAATAAAGTTAAAAAGCAAAAAATTAGGTTAGTATGAGTGATTGCGACAACAGACTGGTAGACTGAGAATTCAGCGATAGCGTAAAAAACCCTCTTGGGCGACTCTAAAAATATAAAACCTTCCAGAACATTTTTTTTTTGATCAGTTTTGAGAATACACTGACTTGCATAGACATCTGATCTTAATTCGATTGAAAATTGTTTTGAACTGCATTGAATGAGGTGGTGTGGTGTGGGGTATTTAATTATAGCAAAGCACACTAGGGCTATCTACCTAAGAGGAGGGATGCCTTTCGTGGAGGACTTTCTAAGGGAAACTGGCTCGTATACACGTTACACATGGGGAAAACCACGAAAACACCCATGCAGCCAGCCCGTTCGCGGGATTCGAACCTCATACCGAACTACCAGTGTTCAGCGACTTTACCGCTCGGCCGCTGGTGGGCCTGCATTGAATGAGAAACTGAGTTAATAATACCAACAAATTAAAGCACAGTTGTGCGAAGTTACAATTTCATGCCGTTAACATCCAGCATCAACTAACGAGTTATACACGAGGATATCTAGCATATGGTTTCAGTTTAAATATAATACTATACACGACGAATTGCATATTTGAATAAAGACTTACAAATAAACACCGGTTCAGAGACTTTTCATTTAAATTAACAAATATGGACTATGGAGTTTTGTCTTACGATTTTTAAAACGGAAAGAAAGCTACTTATAGCAAGAAACTCTTTGAACCACAAAATGATTACGGAAATAAAACAAAGAAAGAAAAATTAATATGCAGTTTCTGTTTTAAAATACACAAAAGGCAGAAAATACATATTATATGAACTAAGAATAAAATGTCTTATGTCCTTCCAATTTCTAACTCAAAATTTTCGATACTTATAACAATAAGAATGCGTGAGATAACAAATAATGACTGAAAGAAATTCCTACTTCAAACCTTGTACTCCAGCACTATCCCTACCTAGTAACCTACTCCAAACTAGTATATCTAAAACCTAGTAGATTTTATGTATCTAATAACCTAGTAGATTTTATGTATCTATAACCTAGTCGATTTTACGTATCTATAACCTAGTCGATTTTATGTATCTTCCATAAAATTAAAATTTAATGTACCTAGTGTAATGCTTCCTCCAACCTAGCAACCTTATACCCTATTTTTATGTCCTAAATTCATACATAATGATGCAATGAGGAAAAGAAATATAGCGTACTCCAGAGGCTCCTAACATTTACGTAGCTGCCATGCGTCCACAAAGCATTTATTGACAATTAATTCTTCATCCATCATAGCACTCCAGACAAACCCACATCCATTCTAGGTATTGATTCTTGCCCGCAAATATGTAAGTAAAGCTCACATATCTGTCTTTAAACGTAAATTGAAAAAGTACAAAGGATTCTTTACTGACGAATAGAAATAAGCCCGCTCAATGGACCGCAATATTTAAGAAATTTGACAAGTTTGACGTCAACAGACGAGATGCATCGGTTACCCCTACTCAAAAAATGATACTAATTACTGTTCGACGTCGACGCTTGACCTTTCGAAAACAGCCATTCATACAGCAGAATTCCGAGGTCAAGGTTTAAATGAGTTTGGGGTTTTTAATTTTATGTCTAGATCATTTAAAAAAAACATCCCCCATTTCAATGAAACGAACAGGCTTTGTATATTTAGTTTTGAGATTGCATAGGAAAGAATATTCTGAAAACAATGTTTTATTAATGTATATATGGAATATATTATGAAAGTAAATGAAAGGTTTTATGGAATACGAAGTCTAATAAAAGATGGGTTCATTTTAAACTTTGCATTCTCAGAATTTATTTTTACTCCCTCTCTTAATGAACATGAAAGCATATGCAATAAAGGAAATGTTTGAAAGAAATATTAGGAAAACTCAAATCAGTAGGAATTTTAATCATCGCTATCCATTAATTAAAATCAACAATAAAATTAGTTTTGATAAATGTGATGCTTATTCATTTACTTTATTATATTATTTGTTTAAAATATTAAACAGCGGAAAAAGAGTACTTAATAGCAAAAGAAATTGGCTTTAAAAACAGTAAGTGTAGTTACGTAATAACCTCGTCAAAAATTTTAAATTAATTTAACTCGCATTTCAGTACTTCACTTGTAAGGATCTTAAGTTTTACTAACGTTTATTTTATTTTAAATCTTTACTATCACTTCTTATTTTCTACTTCCGGCCAGAATTAAAAGCGTTAACTTATTTATGCAAAATTGTCTGGCGAACGCCAAGTGCTTAAGTTGTGGCTTTTTGCCAAGCGAGAGAGAGGAAGGAGTTAGTCGAAGCAGGCCGCTTGCCTTAGAAGTTTACTCGGTTGCTGGTTGCCTTCCAGGCCAGAGGTTTAATCCTCGTGATAATTTTAAACGTATTGTAGTGTTAACAGTTCTCTGTACTACATACGGCTTCCTGTTAATATAAGGCCAATCTTCCACGTTTATTATTCCAAATTTAAGTTAGAGTTTAGTTATATTTTTATATTCTTACGTTCAGACCACAAGTAGTTGGTCTCTGTATTCCGAAGTACGGAAATTATTGTAAAGAGTGAAAAATAAAGGGTTTTGTATACCCTTCCTGTGTATCCTGTCTACTTCCCACATTTATTGAACATAGCTTTAGTAAGCTCCCTGTTCCGAGTCAAGTCCTTGCATGTTCCCAAAGAAAGTAAGACGGAACATTGAACCTGATACACTGTCATCACAATGCATCACCTCATGTTCTCAGTTATTTTAATTAATTTTTAAAGTTTTTTAAAAGTGTTAGCTAATCTTTTAATTTTTTTAGTTATTCTTTTAAACGTTTTAAAGCTTTTCAAGTACGCTACAGAAGTACATACGTTTTTCCGTTTTGTACGATCATGTAAAACGTGCAAAGGGAAAATCGTGGTCAAAATCGTACAGGACCACAATTAGAGAGCTGCCAGGTTCATTATTTCTTGTTCGGATATAAAAGGAGAAACTTACGATGATATGCGCTGAGACACATTTAGGGAATTTTCCACATTTTGGGAGGTTTCTACCTTCCTTTTTTTCAAGAGATAGAAAAAATCGTTTTACACTGAGTTCCCGATTATCCGTTCATGCAAATTACACATGCATCATTCCTGCATATTGCATATAATCATAGTCAAATTGCACATAATCTATGTTCATGCGAATTACACATAAGTTAGGCAAAGTACACATGCATCATTCCTCAAGAACTTTCTATAATTGGTATTTAAAGAGTTAAAGAATTTGTAACTGTTTAGAAAATTGGTAAGGTTCATGAGCCAATAAATTCCATTACAAGATTCGGAGTAAAATAATCTATTTAATTTAGGACTATGAAATGACGACCATAGAGTACAAAGAGTCTGCCGATAATAAAATAAAAACATCAAGGCTTGTTAAAACTGCACTTGAGGGTTCAAAGCTTTGAAAGAAACACAGAAAAGTCAATGGATGATGAAGATAGAAAGGACGAAGGTATAAAGAGTTTATCACACCAATCCATCCTTGATTCTATGACACAAGAGAAATCAATAAAAGAGCGCGATGAGCATAACGAAGATGAAGATGAAACATCAAGAGTAGCCATGCTGGTCTCTGAAATGGTATAAATGAGCTGTTAGTTTATTTCAGTGAATAAACTGCGTTCGAATTTAATGATATCAGAACTCGTGTTGTGTTGGGATATTATCTCAAATAATGTCAGCATGAACTTAAAAGAATAAAATCTGATGTGTACACCACATGACTTCCTTGTACAGAATATTAACGCATTTTTTCTTGCATTTCATTTAAACTTATTGGATTGAATTAAATTTATTTCGTCGATAGCGCATAAACCACAATAGAATAAATGCACTCTTTAAAATTCACTATATCTGTTTACCATAGCGACACTCTGGCAATAGGTTCACTTAACAGCGTTAAATGTCATTCATTTTTCCAACTCAGAATGCACAAAATTTATTTCATCTTAAGAATTATCCGATCGTTGCCATATATTCTATTCAAATATAAATCTAGAACGATGTATAAAAGAAATTAAGCAATAAATAAATAAATAAAATAAATAAATAAACAAATAATTAAATAATTAAAGTGAACTTACAAAAACAAAAAAAATCTGAAAGGTTTCAGATTTTGAATTACCATCAAAGGGGCATTTTTTTAACTTTTTGTGTGTTATCTTATTTATTAAATATCATTTTCTTTGTACTTAAACCATAAAATTCAGTTCAATAGCAATGTCGCAAAATAATTTTAAAATGAGTATATCTTTAGAATTTCCGATACACAGTTCCGCGCGTTGGAGATAAAAGGTCCCCTCCCCGTAGAGTGTTGCTATTGCTCGCTTTTGAATCATTGAGTTTGTTACTCAAAAATTCATTAAAGTTTTACAAAATATGAAATCGATAATAAAATAAATTACATATTACAAATTTGGTCTTCCATATGCTCATATTCGTAGGAGAATTACGTCATTCAAAATTCGATGGGTCTATATACCGTTGTTTTATCTCAATACGAAATATATATATACATTTATGCAGATTATTCAGCAGGATTCTAACATTTGGTGGCAACAGTTTGAAAAGTGATTCGCCGTTTATAGTGATTCAACGCAAAATCGCAAAACGAAAACAATAATCCTTCAGGGACTAAGCCCCTTTGGACTAAAAAAAAAGAAACAGTATTTCTCAATCAATTAACTCAGTTTTCCCTTAGCAACAAGGCAAAAAATATATAAAAACTCAAACTATCTCTACTGAAAATTATGATGTAAATTTTAAACACTTATTTTCTCAAGTAAACTCCAGAATAAGCATAATTTAATTCACAATAATAAAAGAAATTATTATCTTTGTTGTTGCGAAGCTTAGTTTCTCTAGATTGGCAACAAATATACTATTCTGCTTTTTCAAATGTAAGCAAACATTGCCGCCATTGCAAAAATAATTGGGCTTAGCGGCACTTAAATAACTTTTAAATTGTTAATAATTCAAAAAATATCGCATGCAGATTTACGAAAGGTATAAAAACCTTAACTGTAAAATAAGAACAACATAATTCAATAATTTTTAAAGCAAAAAGTCCCAATCTACAAACATATAAGAATAAAGAAACTGAGAATTACTGAGCCAAATAACAGAGTGGATATATATACATATATTTATATACTTTTGGTGCGGCCGATTGCAACCAAAATACGAGGTGCACACCTACGTGCCACAGCAATCCTATATACAAAATTTCAACATTCTGAGACAACTTGTTTTTGAATTATGCGAGATACGTACGTACGCACAGACACCACGAAAATTTCTCTTCAGAATTCGGTGTAAATCAGTTTTATAATTTTTTTGGGGGGAGAAAGTCCTATATTCTGTTCTTACGTACGGATATCACGCAAAAGTATCGTTAAATTACATTCGATAGCGGTCAAAATGGAAATTTTCGTTGAAATATGATGCCTGAAGTTTTTCGCCATTACAATACTTCCTTTTTATTTCGTACAAGGAAGTAAAAAGGAGAAGAAAGAAAAGGAAATGAATAAACGTTTTCAATGAAAAAGAATTTATATATTTTTGGATATAATAATAATTATTATTAATTATTATTTTGTATATAATAATTATTATTATTAATCTCTGAAAATGCCATTTTTTACAGTAACCTTACATCAGTTCCATCACCCATTTTTGTATTATCCATATTCTTAAATTCGCGCGCATACTCGTGAAATTAATTAGCCGAGATAATTGAGAATTCAGTGTCTAGACTTCTAAAATGTTGCAAAATAACTATAGTGGGTACTTTTGTTCTACTGCAAAAGCTGGCGAAATAAATTTCATCATTTATAATGTTAGAAGATAGTTTCAAATAAATCAAATATTATTTTTAATTATTTTATCATGATAAAATGTTCATAGATGACGTGATTTTCAATTATGCATTTTACACTATTTTTTCCAGGTTTTTTTTTTTTTTTTTTTTTTTTTTTTTTTTTCTAAATCATCCTGAAATTTCATCAGTAGCTGAGAAAATAAGACCACTAAAGGTTTGGACGTAGGACCACTAAAGATCTGGACTAAGATTCAGTTTCAAGAGACTAAAGATTAAAGAGCTTAAAAAGAGATAGAACAGTCAGAAATCTTGGAATATTGCAAACAATATCAGCTTAATAACAGAATAAATTTAAAAGAAAAATTAAATATTATCTTACACTTTAAAGAACGTAACTGCAGCGTAGAAGATAGAAATATTTTAATTTGGGCAATATAGGTCTTTTAAATCTCTGAACTTGCTGATTAAATTCGAAAGACAAATTTATTCCATTTTGCTGAGTGGCAACATCAAGGCTCTTCTTTATCTCATCAACAACTTCTATATATCGCTGAGATTTCTGATTAAATGGGAAATGGCAAATCCTTTGCCTAATGGCAACAGGAAGCTTTCATGTCGCTGAATTTTTAAATTAAAAATTTCGTTAATTTCCATAAAATGTTAATTAAATTTTGTGGCTCTATGTGCCACAGGTTTTTTCACAATACGAAGAATATACATATAGATTCTTCATTACTTAACTGTAGAATGACAGGTACTGCGAATAAATCTAAATCATTTATTATAAACATATAGTGATATTTAAAGACACTGAACTCTAATAGTAAACATTCTTCTTTCTTTAATATTTGTTATTTTCTGTGTTCGTGATTTAAATAAGTAACAGCCAAAATTCTCAGAAGCTTTTTATCTGTAAATAAGCATAACTGAAACCCCAGAAAATTCGAAGAATTAATATTGTCACGGAAAACGTGCCTATAGCACGACACATTGTGAATATACTGTATACTATCTTTTCCGATCCAGGTATTCACAAGAACTGCCGTTTTGATAATCCATTAGTACAAGAATACAAAATAGTTTCAACTTAAACAGTCGCAATATCTAGAGATTCATTAAAATTTACTCTATTCAATTATAATTTAGGTAAAATATGCTAAAGAAATGACGACAAAAGATCTTCAGTCAAAAAAAAAAAAGTGAAAGTAAACCACGAGTTAACTCATTCGTCTTTCAAAAATACTATATATTTAATTTTTAAGCATTTATTATACTTATCCTTTTGTCTTAAATTTACAGGGCCATTTAAGAAGGGAAGTATTAAATTCAGAGCAACATAGAAAAATTTCAAATTTACTACATAAAAATGTGTACGTTTCCTTACATTACATTTCATAAAACACATAGCGAGGTTTTATTTAGATTTTACATCTAATATTTTCGTGTAATAATATTGCGTAAATCGTTTATTACACTGCTTTACATGGCGTCCCGTTACTTAAGACCTCAGAATTTTCTGAAATGCAATTCCATTGCTTTCTTTTTTACTTCCTTTTACGAAGTAAAGAAAATATTGTAATTGGGGGAAAATTTAAGCATCGTATTTCAGCGAAAATATCCATTCTGACTGCTCTCGACTCCGTTTGAACGATGTTTTTGCGTGATGGACAGAATAAAAGAATTCTTTTCACTAAACGGATTGTGAAATGGATTTAAAATGCATAACTCAAAAACGACTAGCCTCAGTGCTTTGAAATTTTGCACATGGGACTTCTGTAACATATTGATGTGCACCCCTTTTGGTTGCAATCGGCCACACCAAACGTATATAAATATATATATATAAGCGCCATCTATATAATTTGAAGAACACACTTACTTCTCTTTCACAACACTTTTGCAGACCCCAACACTCATATAGTAGGTAAGTTAGAATTAAAACTTACTATTTACTTGTTTTAAGTATCTTTTTTTTAAAAAAAATTTTATGTAGTATCTAAGTATTTTCTAAATATGAAATTATATTTTTAAATATATATTTGTTTTTTAAAAATTGTAATTAATTCTTTTTGTTTCTTATTGGTTTATATGGATTATGTATAGTTCTTTTATAGTTTCTTTTTATTGATATGCATATTCGTGTAGGGGAAGTTTCTGTAGACAAGGATTTCTAAAATACATTGGTTTCTAGATTTTATTATTATTTTTTTATTATTTTATAAAAAATTAATTTTTAAAAAATTTAATTTTTTAAGAAAAAGTTTAATTCTTGACTTTACTTGCTTGTTATTTAAAAGACTTCATTAGTATTTTCCTTTTTGAACTTTAATTCTTAAATGTTAATACTTAAATGTTAATTTCTAAGGGTACCACTTTATTGGAATTACTTTTGGTTTTGACTTTTACCCTTGCCTGCATGAATGACGAAACACGAATTGAATGATTGGAGAGTTAGGTTTGGAGGCAACTTCCCCTTGATAAGTCTGTCTCCTGCCTACTCTCCGGTCATTCACATATGAATTTTTTAAATTATTTAATTTAATTTTAATTTATTAAATTAGTAGATTTATTTTCATGGATAGATTATGCACTTGATTTGCTTATGCTTCTGAATTTAAATGATATTGTAGATTAGTTCAAGAATTAAATCTTTTACATGTTTGCACATTTTTTTAAAAAATATTTTAAATTATTTTGGGTTTTTTCCTTTTTTTTAGAATTTAAATTTGCTTTTTTACTTTTATATATATATATATATATATATATACCTACTCTGTTACCCGGCTCGGTGGCTCGGTGAGAGAAGTTTATTATTCTTATATGTTGGTAAATTGTGCATTTTTGCCTTAAACGTGATCGAATTATATTGTTGTTATGTTCCGTTTAAGATTTTTATGCCTTTAGTTAATCTGCATAGAATAGTTGTAGAATTATCAACAATTTAAAAGTTGTTTAAGTTCCACTAACTCTAATGACGCTGCGATTTGTTTACATTTGAAACTTAGTAGCATAGTGAGTTAAGTCAGTTTGTGTACCAACTTCCGCGTCTTTTTGCCGAGTGAGGCCAGAAGTTTTGTGCACCGAAAACTCTGTCTTTCTGCCTAATTTTAATTAATTTAAACTCTAATTCTAATCGCAAAATTTCTTTTTTTAAAAGCTTTTAACTATATTTGGTGTTTCTGGTGTATTTGGTATCTCCACAGTACACACATTAGGTATTTTTTTATGCGGGAGAAATAAAAAATGAGCAATGCCGTCTCCGGAACTCGAACCTGAACCTCTCAAATACGCACCGAGTTTGCTACCGCTACACCACGAAGGTATACAGAAAGGAGGGAGACAATACCTTATAAGTCCTTCCGAATCCATCCTTCCGAATGGGTCAATCAGTCCTTCCGAATGGGTAGTCAGCCCTCGAGTGCTTTGACATATTCAAATAACCTAGGTTAGCCAAGGCTTAAATTAAGAATAAAATGCTACGTGTATCTTTGCATGACTGGTGAGATTTTCTTTTGTATAGAACGGTTTAAAAGCTGTTATACCTCTGGATTAATTAATACTATAAATTTAGAAAAGATTTTAAGTCTGAAAGAATTTCAAAAAGTCTGCGCGAGCATGAGACATTCAAATGTCCCAATGGTGGATATCTTTTTGTAAATAAATAATTGTCCGTAAATTACAAATAATTTCTGCGATATTAGCAATCAGCAGTTAGTTCAAGCAAACTCTTCATGGTTTTAAATCCTAAATGAAACTCGACTTCTGAAAAAAAAAAAAAAAAAAAAAAAAAAAAAAAAACTGTTTTCAGTGAAAATGCTATTCTACAGACGTTGTTCATTCGGTTCGTTTTCCTACTTTGATCGCTATAGTTTCGTACATTGTTAAGGACTCAAGTTTCGTTATGTCAGCATCTTACTGTATTTAATGCAGTAGTGTCGATTGTTAACATTACGAAAATAAGCTGTCTTCTTCCACTCTTACAACTGACAAGCTTTTGGCCTCGCGGAGAAATGACCAGACATCTTGTAGAATTGCATAAAATTAAGAGTATGAAGATAATTTGCTACTAGGTGTACAAATTGTCACTTTAAAGCATAAAAGATTTGTCAACACTTAAAATTCAAATCTTACAGAGAAGTCTTATTCATCTTGGCAGGAAATGACCTAGAGACTCTTTACATCTCGACAAGGAATAGGAAGACAGAGCCAAGGAAAAAACGTGATTAGCACGTTTGCCAAGTTAGCAAACATTTCTGGAATGTCACTTACGGGCTTTCCTAAGCTCCTCCTTCGTGCCATCATTCGCAGCAAATTCCCAGCCACGCTCTTCAATCTCGTTTTATTAAGGCACGGGAAAGGATGCGAAGTAAATAGAACGAAAGGGGTAAAGCAAATTTCATTTAGATAGAGAGAGTTGTATGAATGTCTGAAAGAGTTTGGTTGGGACGTTGAATGGACTGCCTCTCATTGGATATTCACTGGCTTTCAAATTTTCTTTTCGTTCCATACAACGCATTCGGAATAAGCGATGAGACTCAAAAATAAATTGATCAGAGATCCCACAGAGTTCCGGAAACTTATTTCATTTTAAGCTTTAGAATTTTTTGAGATTACCGATCATTTTTCACTTACAGATGCATTTTATGAACAATATGAGGCTTCTAGGATTAGTAAGTAACAGACGTACTTAATAATATGAAATAAAATCATTATAATAAGGGTTAGTAATGTGATGGATGAGTGAGTGATTGAATCTACCGCTATGATAGCTTCCGACCACGGAACATGAACCAAACGGAATTATATAAGTAATCTGATGAATAATAATAAAGCATTATAAGTGTTTGATTTCGAATACATTTTTGTACTTTGAAGAATTTATGCATTCTAAATTAAAAGCTTCTTTAATATACCATAGAACGTAAGCCTTGATTCAAATGCACATTATAAGGTCATTAGGTTTATGCTGAAAGCGAAAGGCTCCCAGAAAAAGAATAGAATGTTTGCATAATATCAAAACGAGTATATATTATGTAGAATTCTAACTAGTGTATTTCTCAGTTACTGTAGAAAGTGACGAATCTTAAGAACTAGTTAGCGAATAATCGCTTAAGTTCGTCTAACAAGAAACAACAAGATGGAAGGGTAACTAACCCTTTATTATTCCAATAATATTTAACAAAACTCCGTCTTGGAGTGTACAGTAAAAGCCGACACATGGGCTTGAACTTAAGAGACTAAGAAATAAACTAAAACTAAGATTAACTTAGTTTAGTTTATTTCTTAGTTAAGAAATTATTATTATTAAGAGATATAGCCGAAGCTTTTAAGATTCTAATCGAGTTGGCTTCGCTTAGATTCGGAAAACCTCCGCGTTTATTTTTAAGCGAACGTTTGTACCATTGCGATGTTGAAGTAAATCCTTAAATGGTATATACTTCCAAAGTTGGCGTGATATTGATTCATTGGCCAGTTCTTCAAATCTTCCTCATAATTAATCCTTTCCTTGTAAATAAGAAACCTCTTTATTTACAAGAAGTTTTAAAGAACAAGCACATTATACTCGAAGCCGTGGTATAAAATGCTGAATTATAAGAAGGTAATTTATTGGCATGATTTTGAAGCCAAAACATGTCATGTCTCTCAAATTATGCTTACATCTCTGAAAGCAATTTCTATAATAGTCTTTTAAGTATCCTTCAAAAGCTCACTAAGCGTACGAAAGTGAAACATACATCTAAATCAAATTGCAGAACATTTCATTTAAGCGCTTTATTTTCCCTTTCAGAAAAAGAATGTTTGAAAGTTAGCCTTCATTACATTTAATATAGCCGTTTTAGTGCAAGACGGTAGCTGTCAAAACAACCGGAAGTTGTTGTCATTTGGATAATTTACATGCGTTTTCTTTATATTTAAACGAAATTCTAAAAGGTTTAGGTAATATCTTCATAATGCTTGTATTTTCATGTTTGGCCTCATTTCAACCTTTTATAATTTCCGAAATACTGTTTGGCAACATCAAATGTTGTTTACTATTTCTAGCGTAGTGTATTCGATGTGCTTGCAGTTCGATGATTGATATTGACTTCTCTTTATGATTCCATCGTTTTGTATTTATTAAAATTTGTGCAAGTTATCGAATTTTATCTTTTCTTTTCTGTATTTTTGTTTTAATTTTAACATGGGTAACGCCAAAAATAAACGTGTGACTCGAAAGCGAAAATTACATGGGCATCGTCCTGCTATACCAAATACTATTATTGAAAATATAAATACAGCGAGAGAACTAAAAATTAAATCTACAGAGGAAATTAAAGATGAAAACATGATTAATAAATCGAATTTATTTGGAAACCATATAATTGACATCGAAATACTTGGGGGGGGGGGGTTAAGCGTATAAAATAAAAAAATATGCTTTGCATGGGGAAAGTGCAGAATCGCCCACTGCTCGGCGCGTTTTTAAGAATTGCACATACTCGGTATCCATGTAGACATCGACCTATTTTCATTTAAAAAAACATCCCAGAATTGCACAAAAATGGCATTGCGCACTCTTTTGACTTGATCCATGTACACATGGACCTATTTTAACTTAAAAAGTCAAAGAAAATTGACAAAACTCCAATTCTTCTTACTCTTGTAAAAAGCGCCAAACAAACGCGAATCAAATAAGTGGGCGATTCTGCACTTTAGAACCATTTTCTGAGAAACTACGTTTTTGCACATACTTCAGCATTTAAAAAGTAATAACTGAAACAGTTATTGATCAATTCATATAAAATTTGGCATAACTCTTTATCATAATATGCTTGAGAGCCTGAATTAGGCGTTTTTGGATACAATAAGTTTTAGCAAATTTATGCCCTTTTAAACAAACAAAAATTTGTTAAAAATTTCTATATCACCGTTTCAATTTGTAATATTTCAGTTGATAATATGAATACATCAAAACTCTTAATTCAGACCCTCAACAAAAGTCAGAGCAATGTATAAACAAAGCAAAATATCCAATAACATTTTAATGAGGATTTTTTGAAAAAACTAATTTTTTTTTGAAATTTTAAACCAAAATTAAAATTTTCTTTTGAAACATTTTGAGTGGAAACTTTTAAAAACAAATTTTTATGTGTTTTTATTGAAGATGTTTCAAAATATTGAAAAAAAATTCTTTTTTAAATGATTTTTAAAAAAAGATGTTCCGAACGCAGTCGGATACCTTAATAATCTAAATGATAATTCCAGGAATAAGCATAATTTAATTCGCGATAATAAAGAAGACGTTACTTTGTTGTTGCGTAGTTAGTTTCTTTAAAACAGCGGTCGCCAGCCGGTGGTAGTCCGTGATAACGTTTTCATGGTCCGCAGAAAAATTGGGACATTTATATTTTTATGAAGATTAGGTTTAAAAAATGACAAGTAAAAAAACCTATTATGGAATATGGATTATAGTTTTTTTAATTTTAGCTACTACTTTTAGCGAAATAACTTCTGAATTTAGTGACTCTTTAGCTACTTTTGCAGGTGTAACTAGCGACATTTGAAAGTGAGAGTTGTCATCCATCGATATGCTGCTGTTATCAATATTAGCGCGAACTGGAATTCTCCTTCTTGTTGAATTACAAACATATGCTATTTTAGTCGTTAATAACACAGTTTTTTCCATGTCAATAGGCAACTTGATGTATTTTCATGTGAGAACGATCCGCATTCTTGTTTATAATTGCATCGCTGGAAGTTTCCGTTTTTGTTTTGTCTAACTGCTGATCGATGGCGCCATTGCTGAGTAAGCGATAATTATTATGTTTAGAATAATTAAAAACTAGCGGCATAACACTATCAGTTTATTGATATTGCTTTTTTCTTGCTTTTCGTGAAGTTCCTTTTCGGGGATTTGGAAATGGGAAGCTTTCTGTACAAGAAGGTAAAATTTTTGTACTTTTCATGCAATTTTCCAATTGAACAAAATATGTGTAGTTTGTTGATTATTAGTGTATAAATGTATTTACTTAAATTCATATTAGAGGTCCGCCAAATGTAAATTTATATATGTAGTGGTTCGTAAAGTTCTAAGGGTGACGACCGCTGCTCTAGATTGGCAACAAATCCACTATTTTGCTGTTTCAAATGTAAACAAATATAGCTGCTATAGTAAAAGAATTAGGCGTAGCCGCACTTAAACAACTTTTAAATTGTTGATAGTTCTACAGCTATAACATACACGTTAACTAAACACCTTAACCAGAAGATAAGAAAAGTATGATTTAAACATTTTTAAAGCAAAAAATGCACAATTTACAAACATATACGAATAAAGAATTTGAGCTCACTGAGACGAGTAATAGAGTATAAGTATTTATTTATATACTTTTGGTGCTGCCAATTGCAACCAAAAAGAGAGGGGCACATCTACATCTTATAGCAGTCCCACATACAAAATTTCAACGTTCTGAGGCTATTCGTCTTTGAGTTTGCGAGATACGGACGCCATGAAAAAAATCTCTTTTGAATCCATTTTAAATCAGTTTTATAATTCGTTTAGGGGAAAAGAGACCTTTATTCTGTTCTCACATACAGATGTCAAGCAAAAACGTCCTTCAATTGAATTCGATACCGGTCAAAATGGATATTTTCGTTAAAATATGATATCCGAAAATTTTCGAGATTACAATACTTCCTTTACTTCGTGCAAGAAAGTAAAAATATCATGCAAATAATCTCTGTTCCAAGTACTTTATTAGCAGTATTAAGGAAATAGGAAGTAATAACTAATTGGGAAAAATTAATAATTTTTAGACTTCCTATCCGGAAACTATGGACATTTGCAGTTCACTGTCTTACGTTTACCTAGCAGCACACCGCAATAGAAAAGTACGACAAAAACTGGCACGCTGATATGCTTTCTTATATAATAAGTATGAAAAGGTTGAATACAAGTGAGTATATTTATCAAAGTACGTACTTCTTGGCGCACAAGTCAACATATTTTACATGTTCTACGATCATACAAAATAAGTTTTGAAGTAGTGCCATTTACAAGTAGTCTTTCTTCATAGACCAGAATAGTGTATTCTTTCCTAACTTGTACATGCATCCATAGACCAAGATAGTTGATTTAACTTAATGAATTACATGTGCTTAATGTACATATTCATTAAGTACTTAATGCACATATAACTGAATAACTTAATGTACATATAACTGAATAACTTAATGTGCATATAACTGTATAACGTAATGTACATATTCATTAAGTTAAATCAACTCTCTTATACATAGTTGTAGATACACTTTTTTTTTTTTTTTTTTTTTTTTTTTTTTTTTGGTAGCAGGAGATTTTAAAAATGAGGAATGCCCTCGCCGGGACTCGAACCACGGACCTCACGAATACACGCCAAGTGTAATGACCACTACACCACGAAGGCATGTGAAGAAGGCGGGAGAAAGGCCTTATAGAGTTAAGCATGATTCTATTAAAAATCCAAATAACACGAGTAATCTCGTAAATTAGTACCTATCTACTCAGCTTCCCTTATTCTTATCAGCTTCAAGAATTCATGTCATCTCTTAGAATTGGCGTGGCAGACTACGTGGATGATCAAGTTTCAGTGTATTTCTTTGGAAGACAAGCAGTTACACAAAATTCTCTTATCTTGAAATTATACACCCATTACTCTTACAAATAAAATGACAGACAGATAATCTCGGTGAGAATTTTAAGTACAAGATTGTTAGGAGCCTTTTTCTGTTGTTAAAAGCAATCTAAAAATAATTAAGAACCATTTAAGATTTCAATTGCCCGCAACGCCATTTTTGATAAGATACGTGGTCAAGTTTATAGATTTTAAATTTCGTATGCTATAAAATTTCATTTTTGATCAAAAGTTTCATTTGGCTGATTATTTAAAATTACTGTTATAAAAATTACTTTAATGATTTATGAAACCTAATTGAAAGTTTTAAAACAGTAACCGAGATGTTTGGCTAGTTAACTTGTGATCAGCGAGTTCAATATGAAAATGAATTATCATTCAAGAATCCTTTTTGAAAATTTTATGAGCAATTTGTATTCAATAGAATAGTTTTTATACACGTATGTTCTAAACGATGCTGCTGAACAAAAGTGAAAACGTTACTCATAATTAATATGAAGCCTTAATAATAATAACGTGAACTGGTAGGTGTTAATTAAAACGCAAAAATGCAAGGATTACAGGAAACAACATAAAACTGAATAAATGCAGTGATAAAGGTTTATACTATTAGGCTTAAATTTATGCAGAGGACAAGCGTTAGAAAAATGAATGACACTAGTAAACTAGGAATACGATATAGCAGACATAGGAATAAAATGATCGCCTTCTGCGACTGTAAAGGTAGAAATATCCTGGCACAAAGAGATCCTTCAGAAAGTATGAATATATTATATCGATTTCCATTCATTTCACAAGCTTTATAATCTAACCTGGAGAAGCATGAAAATCAGATTTGCCTATGATGTGCTTTCACAAAGTACTGGAAAAAAGAAAATGATGAATTAGGGAAAAAAGGATAAAGGGATACTTCTAAAATAGGAAAATTTAAAATACCCGGAATATAGGCAATTTTCATGTGAAATTTTGGATACTCCTGAGAGGTTAGAAAGTCCGAAGTTAGAGACGGGCATCAATCGTTTGCATGCAAGCTTTACGCACAAATTAACTCTTTATGAATTTTATATGCAACTGTTTGTTTTACCTCTTTATAGAGGTATATCTTACTGTTTTATCTCTTTTTTTGTTGTTGTTGTGACGTATCTCACTTGTTCGATAGTAACATCAGAAAAAGCCCACGAAAATTCACCGTGGAAAGGAGTGCATGACTACACCTGAAGTTAGAAAGAGACTTGAACACCATGACTTTGCTCAGTTTCACCCCCAGTTGTGAGGGAGAGCACTCCGAGGGAAGAGATCCGAGGGTCTCCCACTTCTCTTCCTCTACCTTCAACTTCTCGACAGGATTTTCGGCTTGCTTCATATTTAGAGTGCCCCCATGCCGCACAGAAACTACACATTTACAAAAATCCGTGCCTTCTCCGGGATTTGAACCCCGGCCCTTCGGCACAGCAGTCAGCGTAACTACCCACTATCCCATTTGGGTGGCCTACCTCTCTTTACATAATGTTCATAACTAGAAATATACCGCTGCCGTTCAAAAATGTTTTCATTTAACTGATTTATCTTTAAAAACATCATTATGTGTACTCATTACCTTTGATTCAGAAACAAAATAAGCCAATGCAACATTTTGAAGTATATGTAGAAACCTTGCTCCTTAATTCTCCTTAATTCTCGTTTTTCATAATCCAAATGTGAATAGCCTGTAAGATTGGGGTAATGTGACGGGATTAAAATCACTATATATTACTTATTCTGAGATCAAGTTTACTTCACTGACGCATTCCTAGTTTTTTTTCCAGCGTATCATAGATAATAACGACATTTTACCTTCAGGGTTAGTTTATTTTGCCGTGAGAGTTATTTGAAGCTTGATTCTTGTTTAACGCTAATGACATATTCCATCTAAAGTTTTCATTTACCTTTATTTTTTATCAGAAAGTTTAAAAATATATGTACAGAAAGCTAAAAATTTACTCCATGAGTTAATGGATTAATACTTAAATATTTTTATACATTCATTTTGTTTCCTCCGAAATTATTTCATTCATGAATAATCCACAAAATTAATGGCATCAGCATGATTTGTATAAACCATTATCATCATGAAGTCGTTTGGTTGTCAACGCAGTTATTTAAATACCCTTTTGTTGCTGTCACCAAGCTATAGTGGGCAAGTTTCGAGATCCTCAATTCATAGCGCCGGGTGGATGTTCCATCCACCACATCCCTGCCATCTTCTTACACTTCGGTACAAAGATCGATACCTCTTTACTCGGCGCAAAGGCGGGAGGATTTCTGGCTGCTTTCCAGCAGAAATTCACTCAGGAGGGATGTGTTTGCGCCCTTGCCCGGGCGAGAAAATGCCCCCTTCCATTCTCACGAAAAAATCTGGCTAGACAGGGTATGGATGTTGCGTGTCTTCATTATGCTACTGAAAGCTTGTTCTTTGATATTATCCACAAAGTAGGGAATAGGCTGCGAACGACTTAAGACTCCAATTCTACTTCTTTTCTTAATAATTCTCAATGATCTTTGCTGATTTGAGGTTATAGGATTAAGAAATACTAAAATTAGCATTGCAAGTTCTATGGCAATGATTTTACGAGAAATAATATCAAGTTTTTAAACTCTAAATTAAAAACAGCAAACTCGTTGTTAGGTGGAGTATATATTGTATATAGAAAAGGATACATTTTTTCGAATTAAGATAACACGGCAAATATAACAAACTTATGAACAACCCGGCACATATAGCAAACTTATCAATCAGGTATATGATAAAATATAAGAAATAGATATAACTGGGTCTCCAAAATTCCTGTACATGTACATTGTAGTACTGGCCTGTTGCGTGAAACAACATCTTGTTACAAAGCAGAAGAGAATGCCGCCGGATTAGATCCTTGGCCTATCTCGAACCGTATGAGGATGGTTGCCAGCTCGGCGGATGGATTCTCTATGTTGTACAAGTTACATTAGAACATTAAAAGAATGAATGATTGCATGAGCATTAGAAGTGCATATGACATACATGCACACATGTATAAATAGTGTATAAGAAGTTTAGATTATTTAGACATGATGTAGTCTAGGTACTACATCATGTCTAAATAATCTAAACTTCTTATACACTATTTATACTTATGATGTACTCTACTTATACCTACCTATGATGTAGTCTAGGTATGTACAAAAAAAGCTTTTACAGTTTTGAATAACAGTACGGGTGCATATTAAAACAGCAAAATATACGAGATGATATATAGTTATGTATATTTTTTACGCCTTATTCTATATCCTGGGATTAAAGGAAAGGTGCTGTTCGAAGTGTGGAATCGTTTAGCATAGCACAGTAGTGTAAAATATGGAACAATTTTGTGAAAGCATAAGGACTATGTGTTTTCCGTCCATGCTGCCGTTTTCAAAGCACTGGGATTTGCAATACGCTCTTCCCTTGCATAGATATATGCAAAAGCATAGCGATTAAAAGTGCCTTTCTATCTACATTGGCACTGATCAGATATTTTCTTCCCGAATCGATTGAGATAGCTGAGAAAGGGCCCATGACCTGCTGAGGACTGTATTAGTAATCAGCTGATATAGGCCAATTCGGAAGAGTACTGAAAGACACTTCTGCCCGTCTTTCCGGATAATCACTGCTTCTGCAATTTACTCATAAGCTGTTTATCTGTAATGTGCTTGAGATAAGACAAAGGGAGTAGTGTTCGCTGTTCTAGCATAGTTACATCATTAGCTGCTTGCTTCACAAGCTCGTCAGTAAGTTCATTCTCCTCTATTCCAGCGCGGATGAAAATCCAACACAGATGGGAACTTTGTCTATGGTAATGCTAGTAAGGCTTGTCTGAAGCTATATGCATGAGATGCTATGTTCTGCTACACGAACCCGCAATTTCGTGTAAGCTTGAAGTCGAGTCGTTTTGGTTTACACGGCCTTAAAAATCTTTGGCATAGCTTATTTATTCTTCAAGACCTAATAACTCGTTTGAAAGCCTGTGTTTCGACTATCCAGTCTACGCTTCTAGGAAAGTTTGGTAGAGTTATCATGACGTGTAACACTTCAGACGGATATTTTATATTTTACTTGTATACATTAAACATGAACGCTAAATTCTCTCTGAAAAATTAAAATCGTGTCATTCAGGACGGCCGCTTAGTAATACTTTTATTCCAAGCCAATTGAAACTGCGATAATAGATTTTTTTAACTTTTATTTCTTTTTCCGTTAATAAATGTTTCTATAGGAAGTCAATTTTATAGGTTTAGAGTTTGGGATTAAAATATCTGGGGGTTAAGAATTTGGAGTTAAAACGTTAATATTTTTCCTATTCTCAAAAGAATCACAAACCACATTCTCAAAAATCACAAATCATTAATCTGCGAAGTCACGTGTATGCTGTAGTAGCGTAATATAACGTAAGGTAAAAAAATGGAAAGACTAAGTAAGAAAACGTTTCTAATGCCAAGATGATGAAATAGAACGAAAAGGAGAATTACGCATTGAAAGTACATCAGTTTCGCTTACAAATTTTAAAACTGCCAAAAAATTATTTTGAAAAGGATACTCGTTGGGATATTCTATTTATAGATACACACAAATACATTATACAAGTAGACGAGTTTTCAAAGACAGTAATGCATTTTGAAGTAGCCTCGAATAAAAAGTTCAATAAATAACACAGTAGATGTCATTCGCAAATGACAAATGGAAATATTTCTCTAAACTATCAAAGGCATGAGATAATATATAAAACTTTTACGTTGTTTGAGGCATATTAAAAATTAATATTTTTGATTTACATATAAATAAAATATTTAAATTAATAATGATTAAAATTATATATTTTTTAGCATTTTTCACTGGAAATACTGCACAGTGTTTTTGTTTGACTCTTATTTCAGAATGGAAATTTCAGCTTGGATCTCATTCTGTTTTAAGCTTCTATTTTCAATATATACTTATTCAAACAATATTTTCACTTGCTCAGGGGTGAATTTATTAACAAAAAAATCCAGTGTCATTTAAAAAAACTTTATTAGGATATGCAAACAAACTGAGAAATACCGTGCTTACGTAACCAGGTTGAGGAGCTCTAGAAAGTCTAGAAGAGGAATGCTCAGTTCTGATCTATTTTTATTAAAACGATGTAGCAAATTGAGGTCTGCATCGCTTTAAATTGAATGCTGGCCAAGATTTTTATTATAACAATGCTAAGTTCTTGGCAGCTAAAAATTAAATACGAGTAGATTAAGAATAAGTCATTGTTAAGTTGACACTCGGTTTCTTAACACGTATATGTTTTATTTTTCGATCAGGAACTGTTAAAAAAAATAAGCTCTTTCAGCTTCCTTTAATTTTGATTTTGCGCTTATATAGTGAATTAAAGACTGTAATATAAATGATATAATAAATTGCGGAGACTTCATTTCTCGGAAAATTTTTATTAATTGTTTCATAATTATATTGAAGTACCTATAACATTTGGTACAAATTTCTGTTAATAATATTAAAATAGAAGGTGATTCAAAATGATGATACGATTCCAAATGAAATTATTTTTAAATGTTTAACAGAACGTACGAATAATTAATTCATGAAAAGAAAGAAGAAATATAAAAGTTTTACCTATAAGTGTTTTATGTTAATTTTTAGTTTACACAGCTTACGAAAAGGTGTTAAATATTTTCTTTCTTCTTATTCTGCTTATCCTTGGTTGCTACTTATCCTGTAATACTATCTCTGGAGGAGTGCTTATCATAGACACACACAAAGATAAGTCAGATATCTTTAGACAATTTTAGTAAAGAATGTAACACCTCTAAAATCATCCCAGTGGAAGAGATAAGAACCCCATGAAATAACGTCATGTAGCATGATTTGGTTTGGTTTATTGAATTACGGCAAAGTACTCGAAGGTCATCTTCCTAACGGAAGGAATGCCTTCCTGGAGGACTTTGTAAAGGAAATTGGGTCGTATACATGTTACACGTGGTGAAACCATGAAAACGCCAATGCATCTAGCCCGCTCGCCGAGATTCGAACCCCGGATCAAAATACCAATGTTCAGGGGGTTTACCGCTCGGCCAACTGCTGGGTTCAATGACCTCAGAGGACAGCTGTGGAAAAATTAGTAATCGAATCTACCGCGATTGATTCAGCACATTAGAAGTACATTTGTTAAAAAATAATGACTAACACTTTGAAGGTTTCAAAAAATTAATTAATCTAAAATAAAATTTCTCTTTAGAAAATATTTCAATTAAACGTGGTACTGAAGTGGAAGCACATGCTTTTTTATTATATGCTTCGAGAGGGATCGATGCTGCCTTTTATGATATACAAAAAACGTTTATTAGAATTTCTTAAAGTTATTTAGAATATTTAAATCACTTAAAATTTCTATGAAAAGTTCTTAAAAGGAAATACGTCACATGAAATATTTCTTTTCTAACATCAATTCATAAAAGCTAGATTTCATAATGACAAAAAAGCTAGAGATTATCTCTTTTGTGGTACAAAGGTCACTCTGAAAGTTTTGAGATATGCACAGACGATAAGTGACAGAACAAAATTAATGGTTACATTAAAAAATATGAACTATTTTAGCCTAGCAGAGGATTTTTTATTGGCCTGTTGTAAGTAGTTTAGCATAGAATAAATTTTAGGCAGAAGAAGAAATGGAGTTGACGCGAGATCATTATCGCAGTATGATTTTCTACGATTTTCAAGTGGTATTAAATCAAGAAGAATGCATTAAACGTCTGAAGTTAGCATTTCGAAATGACAGCTAATTTCGTGCTTCTATATTCAGATGATTTAGAGAATTGCACAGAGGTTGCAACTCTCTTCAAGATGCACATAGGAAGGCCGTTGTCAGCAGTAATCCCGGATAATGTGTCTGCCATACGGAAAATGTTAATCACTATACCACCAAACGTTACAGAAGGAATTCAACATTAAATGCGTCGCCATACGTAAAATTATTCACGAAGAATTGCATACGAAAAAACTAGTTTGCAGTTAGGCCCCTCATAATTTAACTCAGGACGAAAAAGAAGAGTGTGTCAGAATCAGTAAAGGAACCTTTAAATTACTTAAAGATGGTGGTCATCACGTTATTTCCGAAATCGTAACTGGTGATGAAATGTACGTATCATGCTTTGACGTTCCAACACGCCAAGAAAGCAAAGTAGGGGTCTTTGAAGATGATCCCAAGCTCATAATTGTGAAAATACAATATGCCATGAAAAAGGTAATGTGTGCCGTTTTCTTCAGAAGTACAGGAGTAGTCAAGGCCATTAAGCTGGAAGGAATAAGGTTAGTCACAGTTACATGGTCTTCCAGAAATACTTCAAAAAGTGAATGTTAGAGAATTCATGCTCGACCATGACAATGCATCTTCTTATTCAGCAAGACTGACACAGTATAGTTTCTTGAACTAAAACATATCACAGTGATAAAACATCCACCGTTATAAATGCATTTTTTCATCGATTCCAAGAAATGAATGGCAAATTCGCCACCTTCAGAAAATTCGCCACAGAAAGGCATTGGTGCTATTGGAGACTACTTTGAACACTCCTAAAATTTCGTAAGTGTAACATTTAGAAACCTATGTGTATCTCCAAAATTTCAGAATGACCATCGTACTTACATTCAATAGATCAGTTAATTTGCAGCTTGCATGTTAAAAATATCTCATAATTTTTGCTTACACATAAGAAAAGGTATAAGAATCTTATCTTACACGTAAGAGAAAAAAGTGTATAAATTACTGGATAAATGTTTAACATTCTATGAAACATTAAACACTGTATTTTTGAAAGATTAGCCCACCAGCGGCCGAACGGTAAAGTCGCTGAACACTGGTAGTTCGGTCCAAGTTTCGAATCCCGCGAACGGGCTGGCTGCATGAGCGTTTTCGTGGTTTTCCCCATGTGTAACGTGTATACGAGCCAGCCAGTTTCCCTTAGAAAGTCCTCCACGAAGGCATCCCTCCCTTAGGCAGATAGCCCTAGTGTGCTTTGCCATAACTAAATACACCAACACCAATTTTGAAAGATTAAAGGGATTTCATAGAACTTTTATTATCTTAACATTACAATTTAGTTAATTCAAAACATTTTCTCATTTTAAGCCTTTCTAGCAAAGATTTATTAATTATCTACTTCATATAAGCTAAACTACTATTAAACTTAGGCAGAAGAGAAAATAGTAATCGAAGAGTCAAAGGTAAGGGGAAAACATTAACTTTTAATATGTTTTGTTGATGAGAATGTTTAGCTTATAGAAAGCTTCAGTGTAAATAGGTTCAGGTCCAAAAAGGTCGTTAACATTTGGAAATTCCATAATTCACGGAATAATGTAGGTAAAGAGGTAAAAAGTGACACACATGCTTCAAATGGCATGAGGTTTTATTGAAAGCAAAAGGGCAGCAAAATATCAGTGACGCCGCATGAGAATCGTGTATGAAATGAGCCCTATTGAGAAACGAAATCAGTGCCTTCACGGCTTTGTCACTTTTTTATCCTTGGGTCCAGGTGTTACTCTCACTGTGTGATGTGGATTTATCACATCAATCTCGATCGGACTCTTTTTCTTCCAGGAAATGCGTGGTTCTGTTATTCAAACTGTCAGTATGACCGGTGCGTGGTGTGCTGATATGATATAAAATCGCATTGCAGAGCCATCAAGTTTTTTGACCTCGCCGGGACTCGAACCTGGACCTCTCGAATATGTGAAGAGTGTGCTAACCGTTGCATCCCGAAAGCATGCTGGAAAAAGGGAGAAAATACTCCCCCTTTTAAAGGGCGACTGGGGATTAGAGGACCAATACGCCAAATACTGGTGGTGAATAATCATCATTCACTACCTTTTAGTTGTGGTGCCACTGTATGAGCCATTAGGTGTTTTGATGCTGAAGACGTGACAATTGAGCAATTCCCTGTCCGGAACTCGAACCCAGTCTGGCTGATAAACACGTGTTGGAAGGTATGACTTTATGCACGATGGCGCTGCCCCTCCAAATTGCTACACGTGTGAAAAATCTCTTGCACACATCGTTTGGTGAGGATCGCGTGCTGAGACGCCACTTCCGTCACGCTTGGCCTCTCAGGTCCCCAGATCTCAAATCCGTGTGATTATTGGTTGTAGGGTTACCTGAAATTGCAAGTCTACCGCGATCGTTTGACCTCATTAGGGATGCTAAAAGACAACATCCGACGGCAATTTCTCACCACACCTACAAATATGCTATACAGTGCTGTTCCTCGACTGCATTGTCCCTCAACTACAGGTATTTTTTATATTTGAGTCGTCATAATGACATCTCCGCATGCTCGGAACTAAATTGAGCCCTTCGTGAACCGTATGATAATTGTGAATGAAAAGTGGATTACCTACGAAAACACCGTAAGGAAAAGGGCATACTGTGAGCCCGGAAATCCTAGCCCTTCCACCTTTAAACCGAATTTGACTCTGAAATAAGAGAATGTTGTGAATATGGTGGGACATTCGAAGAGCTTTTAAAACCGAACAGAAAGCTCAATTCGGAGAAGTATTGTCATAAGTACTGAATAATTTAAAGACAGTAGTCCAAGAAAAAACGGCCGGCGATGTTCAGTAAGAAAGACATCATACTGCATCATGATAATGCCAGGCCACATGCTGCTTTGGGGGACTCGGCAAAAAAATTGCGGAACTAGGCTTAGAAATTCCGTCAAATCCGCCTTATTCCCCGGACTTAGCACTCTCCGATCATTACTTGTTTTTGTCCTTACAAAAGTTTTTGAAGGGCGAAAAATTCAATAATGAAGAAGATATCAAACAAGCACTGGTTCAATTTTTCGCATCAAAAGATACAACATTTTTAAAAAATGGGATATACAAATTACTCTCACGCTGGCAAGAACTCATTAATAATAATGGCAGTTATATCATTTAATAAAGTTTATGGACGGTTAGAAAAATTTGTATTTTGTTTTTTTCCCAAAACGGACAGAAGTTTCCGATAGACCGAATATAATCCGTTTAAATATTTTACCCTTAGAATTTATTTTAAATGAAATCGCGGGTAAAAATTCACTTCTGTCAGATATTGCTTATTGAGAAAAGATGGAAACACTTTACGATGCAATACTTAAATGTATCTTATAGTATGTAAGGGTAAACAGCTATGACATTTAGGATTAATAGCAGAAGAAATCGATTAAATAACAGCACTACCAGCCTTTCGAAACAATGCTCTTAATACTGTACGTTTACATTAACATTAAAAATTCAAGTTAAGAAAAGTCAATCTAGCACAAGCTAATCTGAATTTGAATGAAACATATTTGTTGAGAAACTCTCGCAAACATTAAGGAAGAAAGTTCTTGACTGACTGTTATTATTCTAAGGCAATACTGTAAAGAATAATTTTTCAGTATGGATATGTAACATGTTCTCAAAACGAAATACTGCGATGCACTTAAATAACACATTAATTAAAGTTACAGGAAGATGTAAAAATGTAATGATTAAAATAATGATGGATATTCAGAGATGCATTTCTAAATTATTTTCAGTTGACTTAACAGAGCCACCTCTTAACTGTTGAGCAATTCTAACAGAAAATATTATCAAGATTCCGAAATTGTATTATTGATTCAATAATATTGTAAGGTATTTCTCCCACCTTCTATGCATGCCTTCGTGGTGCACGCTCGGCGCGTATTCAAGAGGTCCGTGGTACGCGTCCCGGCGAGGGCATTGCTGGCTTTTCACGTCTCCTGCTTTTCAAAAAATACCTAATGTCTGTATAGTGGCATCCGAACTAAAAAAGGTGTTCGATGATGCTTCTCCACCACCAGGATTGAGCGATTGGGTGCGCCTAATCCCCAGTTGCCCTTTAAAAGGAAGAGTATATTAGGTATTTCTCCCGCCCTCTTAGCATGCCTTCGGGGTGTAGCGGTCAGCACGATCGGCGCGTATTCGAGACGTCCGCGATTCGAGTCCCTGCAAAGGTATTGCTGATTTTTCGAGTTTCCTGCTTTTCAAAAGATACTTAATGTCTCTACAATATAATAAGAAAATTTTGGGATCAACGTATCACTTAACCAGGCGCTTGAAACCTGTAAGTTTAATTAATTCATTTTTATATTTGCAAAATAAGTGCGATTCTGCTGACTGATTTCGTTTATGGTGCAGCAATTTATTGGAACGCAGCGTATTTTAAGAACTAATGTGCATTTTAATTAAATAAAGTCATATACTTTTAATTAATATTAAATACGACAAATAAATTTTTAAATTAACACTCATTTTACGAATTTAGTTTGAAAGGAATACCTGTAATTATTATTGGCTTCTGTTCTAAGACCTGTATTCAATTGCTAATAAATGCACATAATTGAATTTGCAAATTTAATTACTTTGCGCAGTTAAATTTGCACGTACTCTTAAGCATAAACTAATTTTTATACATAAACTAATTAAAATACTACGCCTGAGATGAAATGAGACTGAAAACATATAGTCATTTACATTCAGTTAATTAATTATTAAATGAAAACTATCTAATTTCATAGAAGGAAGATATTTTTAATACACTATATCTTAAGCTTGTTACTATAATTAATTAAAATATACATACAGAACTGTCCTTTATGAATCCCCAAAGGATCTGCAATTTTGCAAATGTCTAGCACATGTCTAATAGCTATTTAAAGTCTACCTTTTATGATAAAAATATTCCAGTGTTTTATCTATTAAATATTGCTTCCTTAAAAATTCCATAAACACAACTGAGATAACTTTATAGGTTACAGATATTAACATATTTAAAAAGCTAGAAAATTGAATATTTGAAGTAATTTACCTTTCATAATAAATAACACTAAATGAAGGTTAGCTCGGAGAATTCCATTCTCTAACGCCGGAATGAAATACAAAAGAAAAAATAAGAAAAGCTTTTTAATTATACTTTAACAATAAAGTTTTTGTAGTGTAATGATTTTAATGTTGTATATGAAACAATCGCATCTTTTTCATAAGAAATTTGAGAAAATGTTTTAAATTTTCTTTTATTTATTTATGAAAGAGTTTCTCTTGTTTATTCGAGAAAATGCTGTTCGTTGGCTTAACGGTTTTTATAATTGTAAATTTAAGTAATTGCAAGTACAGCCTGCAGTTTTAGGAGTATAATTTTGTCAGTTAAATAACTTTGGATTGGCTAGAAAAGAAAGCCTCAAATTGAAATACTGACTTTAACAATGTGATAATGGGACTGAACCTTGCTTTTCAATTCTTCGGCTATCCGGAGAATTGAAAGAACGAACAAAGGCCGCTGTTAGATATAAAAGTGGTAGTATATTTTATAATATAAACACACTGGTTAATATCTTTCCTTCTAGGCACTTAAAAAAATTTCATCATTCGTTTATAAGTTGTTGAAGAAATGAACACGCTGTAACTCACAAAAAAGGACTAGTTCTGTTATCTCATTCGTAACGCTATTGATTTTTTTCCTTCATTATACTGTGAACTACCAAAAAATGAAATCGAGTTATATTGTCATTACTTACCTCGTCGTCACATAATCACAGAAAACAGTACAACAAAGATTAGATCAGTATTTGATGCTTCAGGAAAACAGAAAAGAACACCTAGTCTAAATGACTGTTTCGAAAAGGGGTTAAAACTTATTGAACTCATTCCTTCAGTTCTTCATCGATTCCGGATGAACAAAATAGGAGTTACACCCGACATACGGAAAGCTTCTTTGCAAATCAGCCTTAATCATAAAGACAAGGATTTTTTAGAGATATCAAGCCGATGGCCAACTTAAATATTACAGACACTGTAGAGTTGTGATTGGCGTCTCCAGTAGTCCCTTCTTACTCGGTTCTGTTATTCAATATCATTTGAATTCCATTTTTGAGAGGTGTCCTCGAAGCAAAGTCAAAATATTCAGCAGAAATGGTTGGAAAGTTGAAGAATAGTTTATATGTCTATAACAGTATAAGCAGCGTCAATAATTATCAAGAATTACATTACTTCATACAGATGGCTACAGATATTTTAGCTGAAAGGATATTCGAATTACATGGATAGAATACACTGATACATCAGAGAATTCTTTAAACACTACTAGTGTGTCAGAAATGCAATGGGAACGTAATAGCGATATACTAAGCTTAAATATTATTAATGTTATTAATGAATTGCCCGAAAAGGTTACTAAGAGGACAATTTTAACAACTTCTGATAAAGTATTTGATCCTCTGGGAATATTATTTCCTATTGCCTTGCTTCCTAAGCTTATGCTTCAGAGTCTGTGGAAATCTACGTTGCCTTGGGATCAAGAAGTTGATTCTGTAACCAAGTCACGATTTTATAAGTGGATAAATGATTTAAATTACTTGAAGTGTTTGAAAGTACCTAGATGCTTGCACTGCGTGTTCGAAATAATATCACTTCATTTCTGTTGCGATGCAAGTAAATTGGCATATTCAATTGCAGCTTTCATTCATGCTGAAAACGGAGACTCAGTGAAAGTTAATTTGCTGCAAGCTAAAACAAAAGTTACTCCCGTTGGGAGGAAAAAGAATTCTATTTGCCCGATTAGAGCTCCTGGACACTTCTATTTGTGCTCGTCTAGCTTCGTCCATTTTAAAAGAGTTTAAAGTACAAAACGTTTGTGTTTGGACAGATTCTTCAACTGTACAGCCCTGGATACAAAGAGATGTAGCATGGAATATGTTTTTATTCACATCAGAATTAGGGCAATAAGACAACTCCAAGGGATGCCTGGCGGCACACCCCAGGAACAATAAACTCTGCCGATTTGCCCAGTAGAGGATATTCTGCCGGCTATTTAGTCGCGTCCATTGGTGGGATGGACCGGAATGCTTATATTCTCTGCCAGAAAACTGACCAAGCCACGACTTCATCGTAAACGAAGAAGAAGTAGCCAAGGAGAAGAAAAAGAAAATTGTATCAGGTTTGATTAACACAAATACCCTTGATCTAAACATTACAACATTCGTAATCATAATTCTAATCTCTGGGTTTTCTTAACAATCCTTTCATGTCTCGTAATACGAGAGACTCCGTCATTTGAAACGGGTACTTTTCTCTGATGAGGTGCTTTCACTTCAGAATGCCTTTCTTTCATCCACCTTGAGATCTTGCACTATTTGTAAAAGATGTCCAGCGAGCGAAAGGGTCAATCCTCCAGCCCTACCACTGCCCAGTGATCAAGTTTCAAGATGCCCCTGTGCTCCAGATTACCGGCATTGATTTTGCAGGACCTTTGATACTTATGGATAAAAGAAAGGCAATCTAAAGTAAAACCACCTCAACACAGAAACATACCCGTTTCAAATGACGGACTCTGTCGTATTACGAGACATGGAAGGACTGCCAAGAAAATCCAGAGATTAGACTTATGATTAAGAATCTTGCAATGTTCAATTCCTTATTTCTCATTGCAAGGTGGAAGGATGAAAGGAAAAATTACTACGAACTTCATGAAATTGAAATATGACGTCACTCTTGAACGAGAAGTAATTCTAGAGATTTTTAATTATTAGTCTTTTTTGTGTGGGGGGGAGCAATGTTATCTGTATTCCATGAATTTGTTTTTGAATTGTAGCTTTCGTTTTGGTTTCAGATGTAAACATTAATAAATTTGAATTTCAATGAAAGATTTGGAATCTTCTTTTTAGAGTTTGACATATGCCTCAGTTCCGGGCAAGAAATATTTGTTATTAGAGCCTTCTATATTATTTCCTTTTTATTAACTGTCTATCTATTTGTCCTCCAAAACAACAAAGTGTACTAGAAATATGAAATGCACAATCACACAGAAATGTTAGTGAATTACTAATGAGGGCAGAAATTAGCTACAAGTTAGCAAAAAGATATACATTTCTAATACTTCTTTTTTGCTGCATAATCTTAGAATAAATTTCTGAGCGAGGAACGTTCGGCATTATTCACAGTAGACTTAATAACAATACAAAGGCCATAAACATCATTCAGAATTATTAAAATAAAAGTTATGAAAATACAGTATTTCGAGTTATAAGTGCTATTTGTGCCAGTAAGTATTCGATCTGCCAAATGTAAACCATCTAAACTTGCCAGAACATTAACAATGCAATTTCCTAGTTGCATTAATCAATCTAAAGTCAATAACTGTGAGTTCCATGATTGATGGTTTAATAATGATGATTATTGAGATACCTCCGAAGTGAGCACCAGTACGTTTTGCGTTAATTAGCCCAGTTTATTAATTAATTTAATATCGATGATGTTAATATTTCTATACATCGCTAAGTAATGTATATATGTAGATGAGGGTTTTCCAAACAGAAAAATATACATCTTTTCTCGAGTTCAATAGTCAAAAATTACTAATCGATTTAGTTTCCTTTAGTTTCCGGACTCAAAAATTAAACTGCTTACGCTAACTGAATGTTCTATTTAAACACATGTTCAATGAAAATTAATATGCAAATACTGTATATAGTGCCATATAATAAAAATATTTTCATTTTTTGAGAATTGTTTTTGATGATAAAATAAATGCCTCTGAATTGAAGCAAGTTATACTACTGAAAATTTTGTTTAGAGATTTTATAAGACATGCATTCTAAAATTATACCATACTGTTAAGCTCAGGTTATGGAGCACGTCTATGATCAAGACTCCTTTTCTTCCCTACAAATGGTAATGTTAACATACGCCCATTAATGTATCGATGATTAGCACTCATTTCAAAAACAGAGGATAACTAAAATTTCAAGAAAAGACACGGTAAACGCTAAGCAATTTCAGTGGTTCTGACCACGCGTGCTTCCAGAAATGAGGAAGAATAATGCGTAGATATTATACCTAGAATAATTTATAAGAAGACGTATTAAGCAAAATCTTTATTCAGCAAGCGTTTGGAACGAATCTCCTTGAGTATCTCCACCATAAACTCCCCATTGCCTTATTTTTAGTTTAAAAAATGCTCCTAATTTCATAAGTGTCGTAGTTTGAAAATACAGGGTTGTCATAAAAAAAACTTCTCCGATATATACCAGACTATCCGCTCAACCAATCGAAATGAAATTTCAGATATTGTTATTTGAAAGTATGCGTTCAAGATTGTGATGATTTAAAACAATAGAGATCTCACGGTTACGATGACAATCAAAAGATTTCGAAATTTTGGAATGGAAATGCCAACTTTTTTCCCTGCGCCAATGCATCAGCGCATTGAAAAACCATAAATGGTTTTTGGAAAGATATGCGTATGACGAAAACTACCAGTGTAAAATATTTGCAAAGAAGACCAATGTAAAGAACTAGTAACAACACAAGAAATAACAGGGAAAAAAACTTTTATAGAAAAATTTTTCAATATGTACAACGTTTCAAAATAGACGTAACTTTGCAGTTTTGTAACCACCGACCACCCTCCGATGGATTTGCTTGTCAACAATCTCTTGCACGCAATGCTAGGCCTGCGAAGGTTGGCTTGTTGGAACCTTGCAATTCCAATAAAAGTTTCCCCCCCCATACTGTCTTGCGTTGTCATTGTACTCCTTTACTTGCTTTTCTTTGCAAATGTTATACACCAGCAATTTTCGTCATATATGTATCATTCTAGCGCCATTTTTAATTGCGCTTGTCAATTTGTCCAAAAAAAGTGCTTGTTGCCATTCGAAAATTTCTAAACTTTTTCACTATAACAGTAACTGCGAGAGCTCAATTGTTTTAAATCATTGTAATCCCAAGTGCATGCCTTCAAACCATAGTATTTGTAATTTCATGTTGATTGGTTGATCGAATAGTACGTTAGGGGTTCATACAAAAGAGAAGTCTTTTTTATGACTACCCTGTAAAACTAATGTGTTCTCTCTGTTGACTTAACATCTATGCCTCTGAAAACGCCTATACCTAAAAGCGCTCCATTTTCCTTCAGTATTCTGTTACAAGTGCAGTTAGAAGTGGGCGGGACACCAGAATTTCAGTATTTGTCTTACAGGTTTAGTCCTGCAGCACTAATTTTGCATGTCCGCCCCATTTTGAAAAGAGAACACCTCGGAGAGGGATGATCCGAGGGTCTCTTCCTCCCTCTTCTTTTACTACTTATCACTCGAGATGACTTTCAGCTCGTCGTGTATTTTGAATGCCCTTTGCCACACAGACACACGCTTACAAACATGCATGTTTTCTTCGAGCCCTCTACCAGCGACTGAGCGGCAAAATCGTGGAAGACTGGTAGTTTGGCTCGAGGTTTGAATCCCGCAAAGGGGCTGGCTGCATGGGTGTTTTAATGGTTTTCCCACGTGCATCGTGTATATGAGCCAGTTTTCCTTAGAAAGTCTTCAACGAAGGCATCCCTCCCCTTATGAAGCCCTGGGGTATTTTCCATAATCAAATAAACCAAACCAAATCAAACTAATCGAGATTGGAGCCCGAGCACATCGGTTCAGCAGCCAGAGTCACTAACCGCTATACTAGCAGGGCAGCAATATTTCGTCATACTTTGAGAGCATTTATCATTCATGTGTACTGATAAAACATCGGACTTGCCATCATCAGTTGTGACAAAAGCTGTATTTGGACTATGCAGATCGGAAGATAAACATATTTTATTTATTTTCATTCTCCCTTCTTCATTAGAACACTCGGCGCGTATTCAAGAGATCCAGGTTTGCTCATTTTTCACATTTCCAGCATCGAAAGCCTAATGACTTTACAAAGGATGATCTTCGTTGACTTGCACGAGATTTGCCAGGCATTTGTACAACCTGGCAAATCTCTAATTTTCAGAATGGTGACGTAATAATAATTTATCATTCAAGCAAAAATAGTGTTACGAAAATGTCTAGCCGCGGTAAGATGGCTTCCCCGCAAAGCGGGTTTAGGGTTGCCAGAAAATTGCAAGGGAAGGCATGGCTGCCATATTTGGCACGAAATTGACCATTTGGCGACAATCGGCAACATAATTGGCGATATGCCATAGACGGATGCAGAACCTTCTGCAACGAATTCTTACTTCTGCAACGAATTCTTACTGGGTTAGCCCAGAATGTTCTCGAACGCAAGCCAAAAGCCGTGCTGGCACGCGGAGAGTCAGTCAGTGCCTAGTCGAATCAGTTAAGAGTCAGTGAGCGAGTGTCTCGTAGTTCAGTGCCGAGTTGGTCGTCAAGTGTATCGCGAGTTAGTGCATCGTCAAGTTTTATCTTAGAGTGTGTTGAGCTCCGAGAACGACCGAACCGAGTCGGGAGCTGTACTTTGGTGCTTTGCCCTGAAGCTGTCCCCCCATTATAGTCTGAAGGCTGTGTCGCTAATTATTTCACTGTGTTTGTCGTAGTTTTTCGACAACTGCAAACGTGTTTTTGGAGCTGTCCTATTGATCTTCGATATTTCATCGTCGTCGTTATTCACTCCAAATCCACGAAGACGTACGTACGAAGAGAAACGCAACAATAGTATATTGTTTAACTAACCGCGCGATTTGAAAGAGACGTACATGCTTCTAAATAATTTAAGTGCTTATTTTATTTATTGTTTGTGTTCACTGGATAGAATGGCACACAAAAAAATAATCTACTCAGACTTTTCTGTGTCATTTGAATAATTTTATCATTACTTGCGAACACAAAGTAAGACTCAAATCTTGTTTTGAGACTTGTACGATTCTCCGTCGCTTCTTCCGATAAGCGCAGTTAAATTTAAGGGTCTCTGCAGCAATATATTTTTACTAACTACCGAATATATTTGCTAAAATCAGACAAAATTCATCGTTAAATTAACGTCTATTTTACAGATGCATGTCGAAGCAGGAAGTGGCAGAATTTTCGTCATTCTTCAAATAAATTCTTATGTTAAAAAACGTATACAGAAGAGTTATTAAAATTATCTATCAGAGCACTGAACACTAGAACAGCTTTTAAATGTAATTCATCTAATTTTTAATAATTGGTATCTCTATTAGGTTAATTTAATAAAATACCTAACTAATAAAAATAATAATAATTTATAATACGCTTCAAATTTTTATCATAATAATGGTGGTTAATAATCTATGTCTTCAATACCATATATTATGTACCTCGGTACCAGAATAATATTTTTTTTTTAATTTTCCACACATTCTGCATCAGTTAACGACGATTATCCCTTTGGTTTAAAACTTAAGTTAGTGTGTGTCTCCGTCATATATTATTAATATTTTTAATGAATATAAAATGAGGCCATTATTGATTACAACGTTAATTTCTCTAGTTGTTATTTTACGTTTAGGCAACACTTTATGTAGTTCATAAAATTTAGATCTGTTTACAGCATTTCTGCTTTGTTGAACAGCTATTGTTCTCGCTCAATGCTGCGGATTTGAATTGGTATTTGTCGTAAGCATTCAAAATTTTGAAACAGGCTCATGAATTTTAATTCCGAATCAGTTACGTATAATAATTGTTTTGTTCACATTTTCGGATAGATAATACATATTCACAGGGCCAGTTTGTTATAGAGTCAAGACTGTGTATCAAATTTACTGATGCTTATTGAAGCCATACAAAGAACAACGGCCAGTTTTAGACAATCAGTTTTGTGTTTTGAAACTACCTCAACTGCTTTAAGTGAAGTAAGTTAGAGAAAGAACACAATGCATTAAAACAGAAAACATTAGCTTGATAAATTTTCTTCCTCCGTAACCTTTGCCCAAAAGTTGCGAAAAATAATCGTCTTAAACCTTCGTTTGTGCGTGGAATGTATTTTTAATAGTGATACCCAAATAAAGGAACATTCTATAAGCTGCAAAGTGACCCTCATGACAGTTTTTTATTTTGTCTAAGACCACAGTAACATCTTTGTTCCATAAGTCAACGATTTTTTTTTCTACTACGAATATCCCCCTCACGTCATTTACGTACGCATAAGAACGGGTAGACTTTACTTGGCAGTTCGGTTTGACATAACAGCTATAGAACTTCTCGCATATTACCGAGTCATTTAAACAAATAAATTTAAAGCTTCGATATCTCGCATTAATAATACAGTGGAACTATATAAACTATTCATTAAGTAACATTACTGAGTCATTTAAACAAATAAATTTAAAGCTTCAATAATTCGTATTCATAATACAGTGGAATTATATAAACTATTCATCAAGTAATATTTTCTGTGTACCCAAAGCCAATTTTTACTCTACAGTTCTAAAAATAAAGTCGTACAACAGAGAAAATTAACATTGATTACTGATAACACAAAACTATACTTTTATATATTCCATTGAGGAATTCAGAAATCTTTCGGCCTGTAATATACATGTAGTTCGAAAAGTTAATTAAATATAAAAATTTCATTTATTGTTTAAAACAATAAGAACAATTTTTATACCGAAAAGGGGTCATCGGGTATACTGAATAACTTAAGTAGTTTATACATCAATTTAGAGGGATAAAAAATGATGAAATGACAGTTAATATAAAAATAAAATCCTATGATATGTATGCTTTTATGTCGAAATTCTCAAATCATTTGACATCAGAGAAATAGTATACTTTCCAATAAAAAGTCCACTAAGTAAGTAATGGAGTGACTTAAACAATAAGAATCCAAATTAAACTCTAAGTTAACTATTCATGGAAAATAAATAGAATAAAGAAACGAAAGAATGGAATAATGAAACGAAAATACTTAAGCAAATATTACCGAGCTCAAATCCTAGTATACAAGAAGCATATTTATAAACGCGAATGACAAATAATCATAAATAATTCTTGAGCAGATAGATTTTACTAAGCATTCTATACTTGGAAGTCTTCTTTGGTCATTAAATGAAAGTAGGTAATTTGATTGCGTTAAGTTCCCGTATAAAATATTCGAGATTCACGCACTTCATATTAATCATTTTGTAAAATTAGATCTCTTTCAAGAAAGTAAAATAGCCGAAGAACATCATATTTTTTCCAGCGTTTATTCTTCTACAGTTATTTATTTACTTATTTATATTTAGTAACAATTAATCACCAACGCATGTTATTTTTAGAGCTAATCAATAAAAAATCAACTCAATTTATTTCCGTGCCCGGAAGAAAAACTTAACCTAGATTACTTAATATAGAGTTTCATTGCTCCCCCCCCGAAAATAAAATAATCCGTTTGATAAAACCAGAATATATCCAAGTAGTTTCACTGTTTTTGAGCTTATTTTTGCAATTCTGCGAAGACGTTCGGAAAACGTATGTGATAAAAGCAGAGAAATTAGTCTAAAATAATAATACACCAAATAACATGCGTCTCCTTATCTAAACATAAGATCTACAATTCTGAAACGCTACACAAAAGAATGAAAATAAATACAAACATCTCTAAACTTTGGCCGATTAGCCGCCCAGACGGGAAAGCAGTTAGTGTCCCTGACTCCCGTACCGAAGGGTCCGGGTTCGAATCCCGGAGAAGACATGGATATAATTTGTCCGTCATAGGAAGCAAAGGTGGCCCTCCTGTTGTGTACCTCTATAATAAAGTGACCAGCGCTTTCGGACTTAGTAATGACCAACGCGTTATAAACGGCTAGAGTCCGCCATTAGAGGGAAAAAAATGGCTCAGCAAGAAATTATAAAAGTAGAACTTTTAGTTTCTATACGAAATGCATCTTTTAAACATTCTTCATTTTAGAATTTTAACATTTAGCATTTAGGTTGATAAGGGATTTGAGGAATGACTGTATGTATTTCGAAGGATGCCAGACATCCGGATCATCTTTCTTCAACAAGCAAAATACATACTGAAATTTTAACCATTTCCAGCTGTACTTGTATATAAACTATGATATATTATTTTCAGTTTCATTCGTCTAAGAAGAACAGTTTTAGAATATTTTTAGTATCTAAAAAGCAGAAGTCTGTATCATATTTTCTGCAAGATGATAAAGCTTTTGTACGAGCTAAATAGTGAATATCGGCTTTTTTCTGTTAAATTTTACTTTTACAAATTCGCTTCCATTTACAAAGTTTTCGAAATAAGTATACAATGTTATGGAAAAAGCTTTACAGGGGGAGGCGTTCGTAAACAGGAAATTTAAGTTTTCATATGTTCACTGTAGAAAAAAATACGAATTAATAAAAGTTTTAATATTTTAACAAGTTAATTACTAAAAGGCTCGTATTTACATTTGAAAAATTAGCAGAGATATAAACAACTAGTAGTTTCATGGGGCCATCTGCTCACATAATAATGAGTGTAGCCAATTCGTGATTATTAAAGTGGTGGCAAAACCAGCCACTAGCAGATTATAGCTGAGAAACACGCTAATGTGACAATCAAAATCGTAAAAACAACCTTGTATTTAGCGTAAGAATATTGAAACACTCAATCGATTTCGAGGGCAGCTAAAGGTCCCTCCTCATCAGGATAAAGAAATATAAAGGGGGGGAAGGAGTCTCAGAAACACGTGGTCCTTATCAGTACAGCCACGTGGTTATTTAAACGGATCCCTATTTTTAACTTCACTAATTTTTCTTGTCCTTTGTGTTAGATGTTTGATCAGATAGCCTGGCTCAGTAAAAGTAGGCAACCAGTGTTACTCTGATTAAAAATCCGTTTATAACCACGTGCTGTGGTGATAAGGACCACGTGTTTCTGAGACTCCTTTCCCCTCTTTATATTTCTTTCTCCTGATGAGAAGGGACCTTTAGCTGCCCTCGAAATCGATCGAGTGTTTCAATATTCTTACGCTAAATACAAGGTTGTTTTTACGATTTTAATAGCTTTTTATTATATTCTGGCAATATAAAGTATTAACTTTCAGATTAATGCGATAAAAAAAGATTTTCTGCATGTGTAATGTGAATACAAGCCTGTTTCCCTTAGAAAATTCTCTACAAAGGCATGCCTCCTATATAGATAACCCTCGCCGTAATTTTTAATTAACCTACCAACCATAATATTTAAATAACAAAGATACTCGTACTTTTAATGCGTAGTTTCCCTCTTCCCTCCAAAAAAGAAGGGGTAGGTCACACCAAAATAATGTTTTGTCATAGAATGCATGATCTATATAGATGAAACGTAAAGGTGTCAAATAAGTACTTGCTAATGCGGCAAATGACAGTTCCGCAAGCTTAAATTCACGCAGGTTTTATAGAATTGCTTCATGACGTTCCAGCATCCATTCGGGTGATATATGTATCCCAGTCCGATGGAGCACAAACACATTTTTGGCAAAACGTAATGAACTATGTGGATGTCACATTTCTGAGCCAATGAATCGGACGAAATGGTCCCATATCTGGGTTCCAACGACAGACAGTCTGATCGGCAGTGTCTTGATTCTTTTCATGGCGACGTGTAAGGAACCTCGTCTATGAAACTTCCGTTGAATCTAATATGGAATTCGTCACCAAAAGTTCGATCAATGTTGTGGTTGTGTTTGAGATAGCCCGTCGCTATTGAATGCTTGCGATTGCTTTTCAGAGCAACTAATGTAATTTTTGGTGATTAAATTTGATTTTTCTTTAATCTTTCGAATTATTGTTGTCAATGATTTCGACATCTTTGGCCTCATAATGAAGCGCCCTTAGCGTATTTACATCTCGTTTTTGTTTATCCATTTTAAAGTTTCTCCAGTCTTTGTTTTGAAGCACCCTCTAGTACGCATCTCAGTTTCAAATTTTGTTTCACCGATTATATGCTATAAATGGATGGCTATGTATCCAATATTTTTAACTGGACCCAGGCTAACCTAGGCTGGAATAGCATTATTCATCGGTCTTACACTGACCATCAAACGTGCAAAATAATGAGAAAAATATGTTCATTAAGTTAATGTTGCAATACACAATGCTGCAATTATTTATATTAATGAAATATAATTGAACACAAAATTACACTTCATACCACAGCACAGGAAACAGGCAAATTCAGAACAATGAGATGTGCAATTATCGCATGTTGAAATTCCGGTCTTTACTGTTATTTAAAATTGTAGGGTTCCTTGCCCCTTGTCTAAGATGAACCGTCGAGGAACCTAGTGAACTATGTAGCGACTTAATCGCTGAGTTCAAGCAACTAAAACGTAGGCCCAAGAAGGGTTACAGTCAGCCCCTTCTCGGGCTTTAACTCAGAATAAGAAAAAAGAAACTAAACTATAAATAACTAAATGAGACTTAGCTCAAGATAAACACAATTATCTAACGTAGTTGGCCCTTAAAATAACCGGTGAATATCAATAGGCATGTATAATATGGCCGAGCGTAGCAGCTTCAAGACTGACTGACCCAGAACACAAACACGCGCCATTAAGGACTCCTAGCACTCTCTATCGAAGTTAGTTTAACTTTCCTTAAATGTTTTTTATAACTTCTTTGCATTCAACGCGATTCTAAAACTCATTCTGGTAGGGAGTTGTAAATGGAAACAAGAATTGATAGGAAAGGGTTGCAAAATTAAAATAACTGTTATAAAATTTACAAAGTGAATATGGTTTCTAAGAACGATCAGTATTCGGTAGTGATAGTTCAAAGTTTTAAGTGAAGGTCAAAAGTGGCAAAAAATTCATAGAATCGAGAGAGGTCAAACCCAAATAAAGGTAGCCCAGATTTGAATATCTCTCAAAGTGCCATATCAAAAGTCTGGAGCCGCCTTTTACGTACTGGATCAGTTAACAGACAGCCAGATCAAGGGCGAAAAACCACGAGCAACAATTGTATCAGAAGACCGTTTTTTGTCGTAGACAGCTCGAAGAAACCATAAAGCGACTGCAATAGATTTGGTTTTACACCTTCTAGCAACCACAGGAGCTCGAATTAGCCGTTTTACTGCTGCACGAAGGCTTGAGGTTGGATTGCATGCGGCAGAAATAAATGGTTTGTGTCCCACTCACACCATCTTCCAGACGGGCCCGTTTAAACTGATGCCATCGTCATGCTCAGTGGAGGCAAGATGACTCGGCCCGAGTATTGTTTACTGAAGAGTCCAGATATAGTCTGAACAGTGATTATAGACCTGTCGGGATCTGGAGGGAGGAAGGAACACGCAACTTGCTATCCCTTGTTCGTGAAATATCTCGTTTCCGCGACCGCGGTTTAATGGCTTGGGGAGGAATCATGACAAATGGCCGCATCGAGCTGTATATCGTTCAAGGAGGCTCTGTAACCGCTCGGATATATGTGGATGAGGTATTGGAACCCCAATATAGCCTGTTTAGGGATGTTGTAAGCACAGAGGTTTTGCTAATGAATGACAATGCTCGGCCTCATCCAGCATATGTGATGTCAGAATACTTGAAACAGAAGAAATCACTTGAATGGATTGACCACTTTACTCACTTGACTTGAACCCGATTGAGGATGTATGGTATGCTTTAGGGCGCCGAATTTCAGAGCGCCAAATTTCTCCCCGAACCCTACAGGAGCTGAAAAGTGCACTTTTGAAAGAGTGCAATTCCGCAAGACTTGATCAACACTTTGTTAAAAGTCTATGAAATCAAGATGTGAGGTATGCAGATCTGTCGGAGGTGACTATATACCATATTAAAGAAAAATGTTTTCAGCAAGAGTTGACCTAATTTTTCCATCATTTTCTAGTTTTCATAAATCTGGTTTTAATTTCAGTATTCAATATTCAACTGCCAAACATTGTAATGTATGTTAACTAATGCTTTTGTACAAATTTCGATTAATAATTTTATTATTTTAAGTATCAGTTACGTTTTATTTTTGTCATTAACCTCTTTTTTTTATGACCAGTGTATACACTTCGGTTTTAGCTGCTATTGGGCTTCAATTAAAAAGAAAAAAATGATTCATCAGCGAGATGCATAACTTACGACTTAGAAATATTATTTCATTTACCGTAATGACATAAATTTTCGTTATTATCAATTATATATAATATATACGAAAGTTTTAAAGATCCAATTAAAAAGATATGATGCTAAATAGATATATAATCAGAAAGAGCTATTTCATTAAGAAAAATTATTCTTATTAAGAAAGTTTTTAATAAATTTTAAACGTCTCCGGCTGAGTTATAATTTTAAAAATACATTAAAGATCTTATGTCATTTCGAACGACAATACTCAGGAAACAGACTATTTTCAGTGTTGCGTGGAAGATAATTTAAAGATCTTATGTTTCATGTAACGGTAACAACTGATAAATGGTGCGTATTATTAATACCATGGCGATGTAACATCAGAGTCCCAAAATTTTGAAGAGACTGCGTTAAAGTAGTTCTAGCGTAAAAAATCTCGTTGTTTCTTGTATACATAAATTAAGGTCTTAAATCAAAAATCGTACTATCAGCATGATTGTCTGACAGAACTGTTTATATTAAAAAGAAAATTAATATCTTGAGGCTTGGAAGAAATCCCATTACTGCTTGAAGAAGAAGCAGTAACAGTAGTAGGTGTTCCGAAGCATTAAATTTTCATATCCTACGAAACTCATAAGGAAATCCTTTCAAACGATCGTTCGTGAAACGATAGCTAGGGTGAAATTTAGTTTTCCTGCAATATTTTCCTCCTATAAAGGTCACGGAACAATACAGAATTATTATGTTTGCGCTTATCTCTTTAAATCACGAATACAAAACATTGTTTTATTACGTGAATGAAATTCGATTTAAACTTTCGAATCTTGATCATTATTAATGCGGTTTGACATGTCTATCATCTTATTGGAAGTTCAGTGCGATATAATGATGTATTTCTAAGAATATCAGTTGTTTCAAAATTGATTTTCAATAAACTATAATACCTTGTTTTAATTTGGCGAATGTACGTAAGTATCCAATACACTTTAATTAACAATAAATTGTTACTTTCTTGAAATGGTATATTCATTCTCTTTAGTAATAATTTATTTTCCATATTATTTTCCATTAGGCCGTTTATATTCTCTGTACAGGAATTATGTTCGCATGAACTGACACAGAAAATTAGGTATTACGGTAATGTTACTGTATTACGAGATGACAGCTTTGGTAAATTTGATCAAATTGAATTTTGAGCTTTGATGATTTTGAAAAACTACTGCTAAATTTGGGAACTTTTTGTACTTTTCTGTAACACTGAGATTGTGTTTCTAGCAATAAGATGAGAAAAACGATCAGGAAGCCCTCAGCCGTATCAAAAATTTCGGCATGAGTTCATTGAGATGTGTCAAATATTTTGATCTATTTTGTTTGCTTTATTTCTCAATGCATAAATCTACAATGAAAACTGCCCAAGATTCAAAGGCTGAGGCAACCTAATCCGCGGGACTGAAGCCAATTTTCTGCCAACTCTTCAATGCCGCACAGTTCTAGTTCTTTTTCGCAGAGACATTTTTTTTTTTTTTTTTTTCTTTTCAAATCAGATAAGAGAACTATTTTATATATTTACTTTCAACGTCCAAAAAAAAGAAATTAACAAACATTAAACTACTATCTGCAATAAACTAGGCGTGACTTAAATTATATCCTCGATCAAACTGTTATCTTGAAATATTTATTCAAGGGAAAAAAAGACGGAATATACTCAAAATTAACCTCTGCATCCGACCTCAACACAAATACACAATCATCTATTACTTAATAAAGAACATTTGCATTTGAATGGTTCGACGAATCGGAAGACAATGAGTTTTAATGTTAAATTAAATGAGAACAGTGACATAAAATTTCAACCCAGAGCTTCGAACTGACAAAATGAGATCTAGTTCACTACTCTGTAAGTTGCATCTCATGTGACATAAAAACAGAGCTCTAAATTTGATAAATGATCACGCAAGAGTGCGGTAAATATGGGAGAGATTAAAAGAAATTTTGAAGAACTTCCATTCTAACCAGATTACTGGTTTCAAATGCAAACAACTCGATTTCCTTGGTAACAACTGCTGGTAATCAAATATTTATAAAAAAATATCTTTTAACCAATACCTTCCTAGAATATTAATAGACTTTAAAATATGATATTTTTCTTTTTAGGCAAATTACTCCCTGCACTTCACTCGGAAATTCACTGCATATAATTTCTTCCCAGGGGATCGAAACTTATTCGTTAAAAATAATTCAATTTGTGGATTTTGGCCTTGAAAATAATTTTATTACTTTATCTTAGCTGATAAAATTATTTTCAAGAGTAGTATGCTTCTGTTAAATTCTAGCATTAATGTTGTTTGCTAACTAATTAAGACTACAAATTCAAACTTTCATCTGATATGTCAAAACAAAGCGCTTTTTCTAAGCATGTAATTTGTTATCTACAGTCAGTGTCAGGTATTTTCCAATTTACGGCGATTAGACATTAGGTTTTTCGATGTGATTATGGGGAAAATGCGATACGCATTCGATAAAAATCTCTTACGCTAAATTTTGAATTCTGATCATTTTTGTTCACTGCTGGGCATTACGATAAATTAGATTGTATCTAATTGCTTTTCGTGTTATGATAATTAAACCTTATGATAATAAACGTATTTATCATAAGAAGAAAAACATAACTAACTAAAATAAGCCATTTGAAAAAAGGCAAGATCATGCAGATCAATTCTAAATACCTCTTGCAACAATAATAATATGAAAACTGAAAAATTAATCACCTGCTCTGATATCTAAATGCGGCAGAGAACATAAAAGTAACATATATGTAACAGATACAAGGACTCGCCAGTGGCAGTTAAGAATGCTGAATACTGGTAGTTCGACCTGACTTAAGTTCAAATCCAAGCAAAAGGAGTGGATTCATGGTTGCTTTATGTGATACATGTGTTACATTAATACGAACAAGTTTCCCTTAGAAAGCCCTCCACGAAGGCATCCCTACTCTTAGGTAGATAGCTCTCGTCGCTTTGCCATGTTCAGACAACCTATTTAATAGTTAATAAAAAGTTTTATCTTGTTTGACGTTAATTTCAAATGAAGAAATTCAGCATGTTTCAAGTAACAAGTGACGCTTTTTTAAAAAATATAATGAGTTTTCTTCATCTGAGCGCTCGCCAATGACCGACTAGGTAAAACCACTGATTCTGACTAATAATTCACTGAATAATTCGATACAGGTTTGAATCCTTTAAAAATATTATGACAGATAGGATGATCCGTGGTTTCCCATAAAAGTTCCCATCACACGGTTTTCTACGAAGGCATCTTTTCCTTTCTGCAGGTAGTCCTGATATGGTCTCTCGTACTTCACTGAAGAAGTAACACTGTTTCATTTAAACTAAGACCGTAAGGAAGTAAATTTTACTAAATATTAATTTGTCCTGAAAGCAAGAAAGAAAAAGTTATTAGAAATAAAACAGAGCTCAAGAATTTGAATTTATTTGCTTCCTGAAATGTTCCATTTGTCGTTTAAAATATCAAAATGAATCCGCAAAGAATATTTAGAAAATAATAGTTCAGAAAATAATACTTTGAAATGGCTTTAAATTTGGGTTGTAAATTGTACAATTACATTTAAAAAAGCTTTGAAAAAAGAGACTATATTTTGTTAGCAAGCTATATTTTGTTAGAAATTTAGAAGTACGAAAGAAAATAATGCTTAGATAAAAAGAAAATTAAAATTTATTATGAGTTTTCTTAGGCTCTTATGACAACTTAAAATATAACATATACGCCAGAACATAATAACAACGAAAATTGTTTACGTATAATAATAATGCATTGTATACGGTCTTTTCTTACTAATGTAGAGGGATCAAATAAACCTTGCTCACTTTATCCACTAAAATACCTTTTCTACTCTAATTGAAAGAATAAATATTCAGCTCTTTAGGAAAGGTAAGTTTCAGAATATGTGCAAATCTTAAGGACAATAGCTATTTATTAAGTAAGCCTAGGAGACAGCCATAAAATACCAAAAGCTCTGTCAGAAAAAAAATTACGTGTAGTATTATTTCTTCTTCTTGAAATTTAAAGTTAGTAATTTTACACAGTCATTAAACTTAAATATTACTACCAACAGCTGCCGCAAAAATGAAAAGGAAAAGCTAAACGTCAGAAACGTTTGTTACAAAATAAAACAAACGTTAAAAAGTATGTAAAATATTTAAGCTTCTCTGGGTGAAAATTACTAAATAATAACAGAACTATTCTTCTGACGCGTCGTACTGTTGCTTTCAAACAGTTATTATTTAATTTTCTTTGGTCGTAAATGAACAAAGACGCCTCGCTGGCAATGAATATCTGAGATGTCTTAAAATATATATGCGTTTATCAATATTTAGAAATAATGGCATTTATTAATCTATGCGAAATAATTTTTATCAACTAAGAATGTAACTAGATTACAAGTAATTAGTAATCTTAAAAAACTAATAATTTTATACATAATGCTATACTAATACGTATTTAAAAGTAAATAAAATAAAATCAAAATAAGATTCAGATAGATATGCAATTCCTGTACTACTGATATTCAGAATTACTAAAAAGGTTTTTCTGTTACATAATATACAGGTGTTCAAAATTTAAGACATTTCAGAAAAAAAATCTTCTAGCAAAGTTTCAAACCGTTAAAAAGCATACCATAATATCATTAAGATCAAAATTATAGTGAAAGTCTATAACACTAACAAGAAAGAAAGTAAATGGCCTTTATTCAATAGTGGCATCTAAATGCAGCAAAACAGAAAAATCCATAAAACAGTTGACAGTCAATTCAACTGTCAACCTTAAATTTTTCTTTCATAAATATTCTTCTCAGTAGGGAATATGTTTACCTCTGACTGTTGTGCAAGATGTGCATGTTCAGGATAAAAGTCGTCGAAAAACGCTTTACGTATCTTAGCCTGGAGCAATGTACTATCAAGCGTCTTCTGAGAAATTACTACACGTGTTCGATTAGTTTTAAATATACGCTCATGCAAACCAATCTGTGTAGCGATACCTTCACTTCCCACCAGCTCAGTGATAGCCACTGATCCTAAGGGGAGGGATCCCTTTGTTCCAAAAATTAATGACAAACCGTATTGCACTAAATAAACTATTCATAAAGATGAATTGTTATCTCAGTAAAATTTGAGGAACATAGCAAATTAAACTAAGTTAAAATTATTATTACTGCGCCATCCAATAAGGTACATATATTTCAGAGCCAAATAAATAATTTTTAACAATATGAGTTGGATTAAAGATGACGCTGAAGGCTGAAATTTATTCTTTTAAATTTAGTCAAAATATATACGATTGATATGCATCAAAAAAAGTTCAGCACGTTTTTGCAGAATAAATTTGTAAAATATTTATATGTATTATGATTGAATCTTTTGTAAGTGCCTAGCAAAAAAAAATATGAAGAGTGAGGCATTTGTAAATAATACATATATATGTGTAATAAATTAAATTTTATTAAACTATTTTAATGAATAAGAAATAAATGTATGGTGAAGCTGTATTAAAACATAATTCCTGCATACTGAAACAAAAGAACTGACCTGTACAGAAGTGACGATCGAGAAGTCAGTAACAAGCGTGAGACGAGTGTGAAGATTGCGATACTGATACTAGATTAAAAATAGTAATCTTATGAACTCACTGTATTTCTAATGGTTGGGGTTAAATATTTCGGTTTTCAACTATTTCATAACTATTTGGTAAATGATTTCAATTTCATTCGAAATAACCAAAAATTGAAAAAGAAACTTCCAGGACTGTTACAAATTAAAGTTAAGAACTTTACTTAATGCATCAATGTCACAAACTATAAATTTTAAATTTCATGAACCTTTAAAATTATAATAATTAGTAATCGACTTTTAAATGATCATTAAATATACGTATGTAATAAAAAAACTTATATTATGTCGAAGATACGTAGACAAAGATACGTAGAAATGTGGCATTTCGTCATTGTAATGAAAAAGACGTAACAATATTGATGGCGTAGAATGTGGATGCATAACGACAAGCAAATATTCATCTTTATTTCAATCGACATTTGCAGCCACAATTCACTAGGCACTCTAATCGTGCCTATTCCAGAACATTTGCATTTGTGATAATGTTGCGATAGGAAGAGAAGCGGCACGCCAGTGTCTTAACGGCGAGAAAGGTAGAAGCAAAAGTGCGCTGTTATCCAATATGGCAGCCTAGTAAGAAAGCGTTTTAGTTTAGGTTCCGAATTTGCTATGTCATCAGCATATGCAAGATAAATGATATAGACTGATCGAGAAATGACGCAGTGCAGAAAAGGTATTCCTGTTTTAGAATAGAGAGCGGGGGATTAGAGGGCTATTACTTTGATTATATACTTTTTTATCATATATATATATTAAATGGCTCAGTTTGTGACACAGATACGTAAGACATTGCTATGCTAAAAGATTAAAATTCTCAGGCTGAATAGATTTGTAAATTTAGCAAATTTTGCATATTTGTTGGAAAATAATTAGAGCTGTCACGCTAAAGACATTTCTAGATCCTTCCTTCTAGAATTTCTAGAACAAAAGTAAAGTTTTAACTCTCCTTTCTGGAGAAAATCTGCAGTTTCTTAAAAAAGTATTTTAAACATAGTTATTAAAAACGAATTTCAGAACTTTCTTACGTAAATAAACACAGAATTCCTAAAAAATCCGTTCCTAATAAGAACACTTACCAAACGTTATAACATTTTATAAATTTCTTTAAAACGTGGATTACCGAAATAAATAAATACATAAGTGAATACAAAAGACATTTTTGAAGCTGCTTTTAAAACAAACTCTACAAAACAGCGAAAGAATGCTGCATAGAATCTTTGGAAGCAACTAGAATACATCTGTTACTGAGGATAACGATAATATTACCGAGCACATCCTAGCTAATGCAGGAGAAATGTCTTTTCAAAATCAACTCAATTTGTCTGAATTAGAGAGATCAAGACAAGTGATCTCTGGCTGTAAAGATAACTATCAATCTTTTGCTTAAGTATTTAATGTTTTAGAAACTATTGATAAGAAGATTACAAACTTGGAATAACAAATGAACGTATTAATTATTATTAAACGTATTTCTATAAAACATTAAAGAAATTTTTCTGTGCTATTTTATCATAATACGAACCCGGATTTGAGTATTCAAAACATGCTTCTCAAGAAAAAAAGAATTGTTTTTAAATAAACTTTTTTATATTTTAATATCACGAACTGCTCGTTTTTACTTCCTTGTACGAAGTAAAAAGGAAGTATCGTAATCGCGAAAAGTTTCAGGCAGCATATTTCAACCAAAATATCCATTTTGACCGCTACCGAATGCAATTTAACGATGTTTTTGCGTGATATCTGTATGCAAGGACAGAATAAAATACTCTTTTCCTTCAAAAAAATTATAAAACTGCTTTAAAATTAATTCTGAAGACAATTTTTCGGGGCGCCTGTACGAACGTATGTACGTACGTATCTCGCAAAACTCAAAAACGAGTAGCCTCAGAACGTTGAAATTTTGTATATAGGACTGCTATAACATGTAGATGTGCACCTCGTATTTTGGTTGCAATCGGTCGCACCAAACGTATATAAATATATTTATATATATATCCACTCTGTTACCCGGCTCAGTGATCTCAGTTTCTTTACTCTTATATGTTTGTAAATTGTACAACTTTTGCTTTAAAAATGATAGAATTATGTTGTTTTTATCTTCCGGTTAAGGATTTTATGCCTTTAGTAAATCTGTGTGCAATATTTTTAGAATTATCAGCAATTTTAAAGTTGTTTAATTGCCGCTAAGCCTGTTTTTAATGGCAGCCATTGATGTTTACATTTGAAACAGGGGACTAGTGGATTTGTTGCCAATCTAGAGAAACTTAGCTTCGCAACAACAAAGATAAAGCATTCATTTATTATTGCCAATTAAATCATGCTTAATTCTTTCCGGAATTTTTTCGAGGAAATAAACGTTTGAGATTTACTTCGTAATTTTTAATATAGATATTTTGAGTTTTTATGTATTTTTGCCTTGTCGCGAAGTGAGAACTGAATTAATAGAATGAGAAATACTCAATCGTCTGTGAAAAATGTTTCTTTTTTGTTTTCGTTGCTTAATTTCTTTTATACATAGTTCTAGCTTTATTATAGTATTTGAATAGAACATGTGGCAACGATTAGATAATTCTTTAAATGATATACATTTTGTGCATTCTGAGTTATAATACGAATGAAATATAATACTGTTAAGTAAACCTAGCGCCAGAGTGTCGCTATGGTAAACAAAGTTAATTTTAAAGAATGCATTTATTCTATTGTGGTTTATGCGCTGTCGGCGGTATAGTAGGTTTAATTCAATCTAATAAGTTTAAATAAAATGCAAGAAAAAATGCGTATAATTTAATATTCCGTACAAGGAAGTCATGTGGTGCACACATCAGATTATTTTATTACGTAAAATTTCATTCCAAAAATAAATACATTTCTACATCTTTTTAAGTCCTATCTATTTCAAATTTATTGATCTATACATAATAAAACACCAATTTTTACTCATTGCACATTAATTGACTTTCTTTTTTGAATAATTATATAACATACGTACAAAACTGGTATTAAAAATATTCAATACGCAACGCAGCAATCTACGTAAAACCCTTACTTTATATCCCTAACACAGTGCTTCTTAAACTTAGAAAATATGAACTAAATATCCTATGAAGAATATATCAACCATAAATGTTCAGCCAGTGATTAGAACGAGAATTTTCTTCAAAATAGTCACAGTAGGAAAACTTAAGGTGTTCGAGGATATTCTCCGTGAAGGTCGGTCATTCTTATCATTGCGAAAAATGAAATTAAGTGTGCAAGTAAATCATCACGTGAAAATTCCGAAAAACTTATTTTTTGAACTATTGTGTAAATGTAGATTCGAGCTAATATATTGCTACAGAATGTTGTGTGCTGGACGGGTAGAAGGAAAAACGCAGTAAAAAAAAAAGTTACGAGCCATTGCGTGTGATTTTGTCTCTTTCAGAAGTAAGCTGATTCTGAGAACGTATCGGAGTTATGGAACAAACTTTACGGAGTCTGGATTTTGAAATCAGAGATAACAATAGAATTTATTATGTATGATACATTAATAAAAGTCTTCTTCTCTATCCGAAATTATTATACGAGGTTATTTTTTAAGTAAAATTATCTTTCAGTTATTAGTACATTACATTCTGTTCAGATGTAAATTGACAATATAGCTAAAATTTACATTGAAATCTTGAATATAAAATTTGCAAATACTTCATATTAAAAGTAAGAAGGAGATCAAAAAGTTTCAGTTTCTCGCTATATATGCAATTCCTTAATGGCAAGAAAACTCTCTTTTAATAAATATATCGTTTAAAAAATTATAGTATCCAAAGTCTTACTTAGATAATTTACCGCCAGGGACAAATATGTAAATACGAAGCCCTCTATGTATTCAAATTAACTGTATCTATATAATTTTATATTAAAAAAAGGCAGTTATGCTAAATCATACGAAACTTCTTATAATATTTTTAAATCATAAATTTATGTGTTCTTAAAATTAATATGTGTAATGATTTATTATTTTTAAATGAAAACCTTAAAAACAACTTTTTTAATTATCTGTTTGATAAATAGCAAGTAAAACTGAAATAATATAAATAGTTCTAAATTTTATGTAAAATATATTAGATTACAAGGCGAGGTTTTTTGGGGGGAGAGGCAATTTAATTTTCCTTGCGTTTGACGAAATAAAATCGACAATATTTTTTAAAATCTGCTCGATGATTTAATTTATGTTCTATGCAGAAAATAGTGATATTTAAAGTTTCTGCTGAACATTTTCTGTTCAGCTGATTCTCCGAGAAGATTCTGCATATAAGGCATGTATATTCCACATAAGAAGCTTAAAAACTTTTATATAAAGTTTTCTTAAGCTTCTTTCACCATAACATTAGTAACTGGCAAAGTTAAAAACATTCTAAGAACTCACATATGATTGAACGAAAACGTATCTCTCCTGAATTATATTTATAACTGATTTTGCTTAGGTGATCAGAATTACTGAAAAATTAAACTTGCCACTAAAGAAGGTTTCATTTGGTGACCAAAATTACTGAAATATCAAGGTTTTTAAAGCTAGAAATTTCTGATGAAACACCAGGATCATTTATATCATGTTTGGATGTTTAAATGATGCATTAAAAGCTACTCCTGTTTAAAATACTTAAACCCAATTAATATTTTACCAGTTAGAAAATGGACATCGGAAGCCATTACGCCATATTTTATATTTCCATTTTGACTGTAAGATTAAAATATCGTTCATTTCTACATTTCTACCTCGAAAAAAATTTTTATCTTAAAAATTATTTGTTTTTTGAATTGATTTTTGACGATCTCGTTTATTAACGTTTCCATATCAATTTTCTTCATATTGTGTTGATATATTCATCTTCAAGGTAAATTTCCACATTTGTCAATATTTTCGTTCGTCTTTTCGAAAACATAGAGATAGTCTTACGTCATCCTTGTTTGTTTAATTCAATATGACGAAATATATGAGGGCTATCTGCTAAGGAAAGAGATGCCTTCGCTGAGGACTTTCTAAGGCAAACTAGCTCGTATTTAGGTTACAAATGAGGAAAACTATGAAAACACTTATAAAGCCACCATCTTCGCTATATTCGATATTGGATTAATCAATCTGTTACGAGTGCGTTTTACATATTTAAAATCTTTGATTGCGGGGCTTTATTTACCTTTCATTTCCTTGCAGTACAAAATTCCGCGAAGACGCATATAAAATTTTAAACTGATTTCCTGAAAGAAAGCATTTTCGCCCTGCCGTTCGCCTGAGACAAGCGCCTCGTATGCCTCACCCTTAGTTCATCGCAGCTACTAGTATTTAAAATTCACGGACATGGAAATTTCTTGGTATTAATTTCAGAAACTCATTTCGAAATACAAATGAATTTTCTTATTTGGTGTATTTTTAGAAATAAACTTTAATAAATAATAAGCTAATAATCGATGTAAGCCAAGTGCATTTCTGTTTATCAAAGTCAGGTTGCTCAAAAACTTCAGAAACCATACGGAAGTTTTAACATTATAATGAAAACTAGCATTTCAACCTAGATTTTATGATTTTGAGATACCCGGCAAAACTAAATCCTCTATTTTTCGCTTGTTTACATCAGTTTGGTTGTAAAACTATTCTCGAAGTGACCACAATTTAACGATGAATTTTTTCAATTAATTCACAAGATTTTACAAAAATGAGTACATTCTAAAGCAATATTCAGATTAAAAGTCATGGTAAATACATGATGTTTCGCACCAACTTTGTTTCCTTAAGAAGATTTTTCACTTCCAAGTAGTTTTTTAGCATCTCTAGAGACGTGGATGAAACAAGAATAGCAAATATATAGATGCTTTTACTCCATTCTCCAGATGATCTTATAAGATTCGATAAACAGTGAGATGAACCCAAAATTTTGACAATTTCAATATAAATTACATACAATAATGCCGCAAAAAAATACACATACAATAATGCCGCAAAAATTATCAGTTCGAATTATTCATTTGTACGTGAAATATTTTAATAATCCGTAACAAGTAAGCAGCTCTATTAACACCAAGTTTTATTATACTGAAATACGAGCAATAACGAGAACAGTTCTAAAAAGCAAACTTTCAGACTTTTTTCCTCTACATTTCACTAAGGTTCACTATGTTCGTCTTTGCTGTACTATACACAAACGCATACACACACACAAAAAAAAGGAACAGTTCTTATCTTCCGTTCTACTGTGCCGATTGATGAAATTCAATTTGCGTTTTTCACGTCTCGAATGCAAAATTTAGAATATTAGATTTAAATATAACTTTCTTCTGACATAGGTATTTTGACACAAAACTGGGCTTTTCGGAAACGATTATGTCTAACTATTAAACTTTGGTGTGTAATTTGCGGAAAAATTTAGTTTATCTTGGCGCACTTTTTTCAGTTTGCAGCATGAATAATTCACTTGGCGAAATTCTTAATTTATGGTAACCTATTTTTCTTTCCTTTTCATTGCGTACATTCATTCTTTCAAATAATTTTAATAAAGTGTGTAAACCACATTTGGCGTTATTATCGCTTATAATAAATATAGCAAATTTCAAAACGCGCCAATCACGTATACCCAGGAAATTTTGAATAAACTCTAATTTTTTTGCAGATATGCCTTTAATACATCTACTTTAAGGTGACAGTAAAAATTTTATATCTCATCATTCAAAAATAATTTCGAAAAATTTATAAAAATTACTAAAAAAATACACATTTTAAAAACTAGAATGTATCTGCAAATTTTACTTGGATTGAACCTAAATTCTGAATTGTGAAAGATGGAATCAAGTAAGTTGAATTTAAAAAAGAGAGATATTAATAAATAATACCAAATTCAATTAACACTGATGCTTTAAATGTTTAGAACTAATTTTTTAAAAATTACTCCTGCGATTTTTACAAAACTCGACGCTTTGGCATAATTTGACTCGAAGAATTGAAATATGGAAAAAAATCGGTATGTCGTTTCAGAAAAAGCCCGTTTTTATGTCAAAATAACAATGTTCGAAAATGCTATATATAAATCTACTATATGTATCCTATATTGCGCTTTCAAGATACGAAAAATACAAGTTAAATTCCGTCAATCGGCTCCGTAGAACGGGAGATATAGAACTGTTTCATTTTTTTTTTTTTTGTCCAGAGTGTTCATCTATACTCATTATATCTGATACTAACCACCAGTATATCAGAATTGGCGTTAGCCACAGCCTTAAGGTTATGATGATCCTAGAGATTAGTTAGAAGTGGAGTCACATAGACAGTAATATCCATTACAAATCCCCGTAAGAAAACGTCACATGGGATTGAATTCGAGAAAGAGATAGTCACAGCATTATAGCGTGATTTCCTCGCCTTTTGTATCCTATACGACTTAACGACAGATTTTGATCCAAATATGCTATCCAACGGTTTCTTTATTTTGGCGTAAATTTTAATTGAGATACACTTGATAATAGTTGCTACGCTACAACTGTCTTATTGAAAAAGGAAATCCCCATTTTCCATTCTGTTGTACAGTGGGATCCGTCACTTTGTGAAAGTAAATTCTGCCAGTGGCACAAAGATGTATATCGGCAAAGATGGATGCATTGATTATTTGTGAACTACACAAAAGAAAATTAATGAAGCAATTTCTATTTTACCTGTTCCAGCATAATAATATTTGTTATCGGTTCTATTGTTGATTTCTTATGAAGTTTAAAAATATTTCAATAAATTTATGACTAATTCTGTATTAAAAATTGCATTACTTAAATACATTCATAAAAAATAAAATAATTTAAATTTTAAAAAGCGAATTTATTGCCTTTACATCTTTTACGTTTTTTAAGCAAGTCAGTATAATTTGAAAGGTAAAATAAAAGTCTCAGGTCAGGTCGAAAGATGACATTTGAAATTAATCCGCGTGGCGATGAACTGATAGATTTTATGTTTCGAGCAGTTGCAACACCCGCAAACATTTAGAGATGATAAATGCATGGCAGCATAACGTAAGAATCCAAAAAAAGTTGAAATGACTTTTACAAAGCGATGTCTTACGAAGGTGGTACAAATAAGAGTACGCATCTCTGAATAATTGGTCACAAGTTCTACTTAATATTTAAAAAAATCTTCTAAAGGGGAATATACAAAATCGAAGTTCTGAATCCCAGTGGAAAAAATATTTAATGCTGAAAGATATGTCGACACTGGAATCATCCAGATAAGATGCCAGTAAAAACAAATTATGGAACCTATTCACAGAAACTGGCAATGCACGATTCTGCGATTAAGCACCGTTTTCGCAAAGATATATCTCTTTTAAACCAAAGGCCCACCAGCGGCCAAGCTGTAAAGTCGCTGAACACTGGTAGTTCGGTCCGAGGTTCGAATCCCGTGAACGGGCTGGTTGCATGGGCGTTTTCGTTGTTTTCCCCATGTGTAACGTGTATACGAGCCAGTTTCCCTTAGAAAGTCCTCCACGAAGGCATTCCTCCCGTTAGGCAGATAGCCCTAGTGTGCTTTGCCATAATTAAATAAACGTAAACCAAACTAAACTTTTAAACCAAAAATACAGATGCTGAGTTGGATACAGGTGAACTTGTTGTATGCTACTAAAAAGGAAATAAATAACAGGTAAAATGCGATTAACAAATTGGGAGAGAAGCATAACATTGTAAACTTTTTATGATACACCTGAAGAAAAGAGACCTATGTCTTTATCACCTTCGAAATCAACAAAATTTTACACAAAATTCATTCCAAACTTTAATTTAAAATTAAGTTACGCACTTAGCAAGTTGAGCATTTTAAATGCAATTAGCAAAGTTGAGTCTCAGTTTTATTAATTTATCAATCAGTCGCAATTCCCTGATGAAGAAATTTATGTGTAATATAGGTGTGGTGGTGTATTTAATTATGGCAAAGCACGCGAGGGCTATCTGCCTAAGGGTAGGGATGCCTTCGTGGAGGACGTTCTAAGGGAAACTGGCTCGTATACACGTTACACATGGGGAAAACAACGAAAACGCCCATGAATTCCGTTCGCGGGATTCGAACCTCGGACCGAACTACCAGTGTTCAGCGACTTTACCGCTCGGCCGCTGGTGGGCCTGTAGAATATAGGAATCAGACACGAAACTATGCAATTCAGAGAGCGATGAGAGAGTGTCTGAAACAGATATGAAAGTTATCTTTGCCGAAGAAAACCGAGGTCGACATGTGAAAAACATGCACTAGAATCTTTGACATGAAAGAAATCTTGTGCATTTAAAAATGTAAAATGAAGCAGATATGTGTTACGAACATTTTCTAATAGAGTTTCGTTATCTGTGCACTTGAAATTTAATAAAATTAAGTGCTGTGTAATAAACATTTTGGCAATATGAAACACTTATATCGTATATGTGTTACCGTTAAAATGTGAAATTCGTATTTCCTAGAACACTAGTTATTTCATAATTTTTATAATGTGGAATAAATAAAGAATTCCACACTTTGACCAATTAATTCATATAATTATGATCTACAACTTTTTAAAATGTAAAATAACCGACATGATTAATCCCATTTGTTAGTGTTCGCTAGTATACAGCGATATACTGGGCGATTTTTATTTAAAGTTCTGAATTAGAAATAGTTAATGTTCCGAAGTGGAATGTTCTGGAAGACGAAGTTCTACAAAAGATCCACAAATTTCGTTTCAGTGAATTGAATATCCACAGATAAAGAGTAAACGCTACAGAATGTTTGAAAGCAGTAAGAAGATGAAATTCATGTCAGATAAATCTTATCCTGGGGCTTATAGTTCGTATCTTAGTATTTGAAATTAACACAGGAAGAGATGATGACCAGATCTATTTTCACTCCTGTCACGAAAATAGCCGAAGAAAGATTTTTTTCAGTTTGGTGACAAGAAACAGCAGGATAAAACAGCAATATTCCTGATCCCAAGTTATCGTCTGTGAGCAAAAACGAAGACGAAAGAAGTGCTGGATGTAAAGAAATCGCTCCGGTAGGTTGCTACAGTTTAAAGTTGGGGATTTAACAAAAATCATGTAAACAAATGTCAGTGCGTCAAAAAATGTATTTATTTTAGAAAGAACGTTCTTTCCGAGTGCCACTGTAATAATATTTGCTGTAACAAACGATTCTACCGTGGATTGGCATAAATAACACTTCGTATGATGTATAATTCAATTAAATTATTTACTTTACACTTTAACTGTCGATCATTAGTATAGAACAACTACTTATTTTACGAAATAACTAGTTAAAGTGTAGAATTATTCATTTATTCACTTTAAATGATTTGAGAAGTTACTTCATGAAATAACTATACTGTTACGAAATAACTGAATTATGCACTTTAAGGGTAACATACATTTTTATATATAAATGCATACTTATATAGATATATATAAACTTCAAAATTAAGATTGTTAATGATTATGCTGATTAGTGCTCTTCTTGTTAACTAGTTAACCACCTTTTTTTATTTAAATATTAGCTCTTGATTTTATACATACCTTTATGATGAATTAAGAGGTTCGCTTCATTTAAAAATATCACCTAATTAACAATAATCTGTTTCGCAATAATCGAAAATCAGGATTTGATTGCATAACATAATCTGATTTTAAACTTCTATTCTGGCGCTAGAACTATTTCGCATTCTATATTAATATATTGCTTTTTTTCAAATGTTTTCTACTTTATTTAAACGCAAAGTTTAGAAATAAAAATTTAATAACTCTTAAACTTTCTGTGATAAGTTTACACAGCTCAGTAAAAACAAGCGGTTTACCATACCATCAGATCACCCTCCATTGTCATCATTCATGACTATAAAACAATTTGCTCCGTCACAAAACTCACAATGATATACAAATATTTTTTTGTTTTTATATCAGATTTTAGTAACTACAAACAGTTGTAAAAGCCAAATGCTTCCATATAATTTACAAATATTTTAAAATATTGATGAAACATTCCTGGCAATGTATTTTCTTCTATTCTCTCTTTTAAAAATCATTTTACGTGGAGAATACATTATTTCATTTTAATAACTACTCAAATTATTAGTAAAAATTAAAAGAATTATATTAAAACAAATTACAATGAGAGACCGATTCGTGGCTTGATACGGAAAAATCTCAGAAAACTGCAATGCTCTAATAAATTTATGGCTATTTTGTTGCCACATTTTTATATTTCCGAGATTCAATTCCATTTTAATAAAAGGTCTGGGATTCGTTGAGTGTTGTTGATAAGTTGGGGTTCCTTTCGGTAATCCGCACAAAATTTTTGAAGCGAATGCTCTTAATATGGCGATAATAAAATCCGTCTTGCGTTAATTTAGTTTCAAAATATAACACAAAATGTGCCACTGAACTTTTCAGTGCTAATCCGTAGTGACATTGTTTACTTCGTTTCAAAGGCACTAGGCAGTCTTTGGTAAAATGCCAAATGGTTGTCCTTTTATTTCCTATTTTAATTACGATAAATGTCATTAAGTCCTTTACTGTTCTTGCATATGGTGCTGTTCATTGAAATTGCCAATATAATATGAAATTTCACATAATTCGAAATTGTCCATTGCTGTTCTGACATATGGTCTGTGCTTCGCATGTATCGCGTTAATTTACCTTAAATTCTGCAAGTAAAGTGATCGTAGTATCAGTTGACATTGAAAAAATTTGAGATTAAGAACATCAACCGCCTATGCCGACAAAAACATTTAATATTAGACAAACATTTTTAAAGTTATCGCTGAATGCAATTTCGAGTCCAACTTTACCTAAAAGAAAAGAATTAAAAAACTGCAGTCAGCGATAATACTCGTATTCCAATATTCTACTCATTTATTGTCATTTTTACATTGGACCTCTTCATATTTTTTATACCGCTAAAACACAAGTTATTGTCATTTTTTGTTATTTTTTACATCTTCAGTCAAACAAAGCTAACACCAAAAATAAAAGTTTCCAATTGCTGATTAAAAGATCTTAATAAGTTTCTAAACATCTCAGCAAAATCATCTGTATGAAATAAATCTTTGAACAACTTAAATTTCACGCTTTTTAGTTTAAGTAATTTCGGTAAAGCATTAGTAAGAGTCACCGTTTTATCGTCGAACAGTATCTCATACATCTGGATCAACATTATACACGCATAAACAAAACATCTTGTGTGGCCAGCAAATCACCTCCTTCCAACTCCACGCTTTAAATAGTAATGAGATTTAAGTAAAGTATCACTTCCAGTTGATCCAGTTTGCAAGATAAATATAATTTGTTGTTCCAAAAAGTAGAAAAGTCTGTAATATGAAATTTTGCGTTAATTTTTATTAGATATAATTGGTCATGAGTAAAAACTGTTTTTTTTTAATTTATAACAATACAACCAAATGTTTGGTCCCCTTCTTCTTTTTATTAAAAATTTTATTTTATTGGGTAGTTGAATATTATATAATTTAATCGACATTTGATTAAAGAAAATTAAGTGAGTGTTAACGCAACAAGTGACCTGCCGCCTGTGAACCATGATAAAACATGTTCAAAACCAAAGAAATTGATAAAATAATCGCACAGAATCTAACAAAAAAACTGCAGTAATTAATTAAATAAATACATATTTACTAAGAATTTATACGTAATTGCTTTTATTGCATTATTAAACTAATGTATTAAATTATACAACAATACCAGAAGAATGCACTTATATGGTCTTGAAGAGGACCTATCATATCACTCGATGGTCATCTTTGCATTTACATTAAAACATTAAAAAGCAATTCAACACATTAAAAAAGCAATTCAAGCGATCCCATTTGGCATCTGTCAATATTAATCATTTTACTACATAATCAGGCATAAAACACCGATACTCAGGCCTATTTCTCATTCACACAGACACTGCCCTAATATCTCTCAAAGATGATCAGAAATTTGTCCCCGTGGTTGAAATCTCTGCACCTCAATTCAGTAAGGTGACTGGGCAATATCGCGGGTTTGTTCCTTTCATATTCCATCCAATTATTTGTTTAAGATGATCCCATAATAGCCATTATCTCCTCTCAATGTTACACAATAGCAGGATCAACAAAATTCGTCTGATGATTTACCGTCAAGTGATTGTATCACGTGATTCATATTCCTAAAAAGCAAATACACGAAAGTATAACAAACACTGCTGTTATAGACACGTAGGGCATCTATTGCAAGAATACCATTAAGCGTTTATAATATATATAAGATAAATATTTTGAAATGAATACCACAACTTATTTTCTTCTGCGTTATTTTTATAGTATGAAAAAAATCGAAATTCTTTTTTATCTGCACATATATCCCCGTGATATTTAGGCATCAATACACAATGCTGGTTAGTTTTGGAATTGCAAGTGGTTAGTGACTACCGTGCGTTTCGGGAGCAGTAGAAGTACTTCTCTGGACACGGTCCATTCCCAGCATATTTGCATCGCTCCCGATGCAGTGACACAAAGCTCCGTGCATGTGGTAGAGAAAAGAAAAAATCTGATGTGTATACCACATGACTTCCTTGTACGGAATATTAAATTATACGCATCTTTTCTTGCATTTTATTTAAACTTATTAGATTGAATTAAACCTACTATACCGCCGACAGCGCATAAACCACAATAGAATAAATGCATTCTTTAAAATTCACTTTGTTTACCATAGCGCACTCTGGCGCTAGGTTTACTTAACAGTATTATATTTCATTCATATTATAACTCAGAATGCACAAAATATATATCATTTAAAGAATTATCTAATCGTTGCCACATGTTCTATTCAAATACTATAATAAAGCTAAAACGATGTATAAAAGAAATTAAGCAAACAAAACAAAAAAGGAAACAGTTTTTACGGACGATTGAGTATTTCTCATTTAATTAATTCAGTTCTCACTTCGCGAGAAGGCAAAAATACATAAAAACTCAAAATATCTATATTAAAAATTACGAAGTAAATCTCAAACGCTTATTTCCTCGAAAAATTCCAGAAAGGATTAAGCATGATTTAATTGGCAATAATAAATGGAGGCGTTATCTTTGTTGTTGCGAAGCTAAGTTTCTCTAGATTGGCAACAAATCCACTAGTCTCCTGTTTCAAATGTAAACATCAATGGCCGCCATTAAAAACAGGCTTAGCGGCAATTAAACAACTTTAAAATTGTTGATAATTCTAAAAATATTGCACACAGTTTTACTAAATCCTTAACCGGAAGATAAAAACAACATAATTCAATCATTTTTAAAGCAAAAAATGTACAATTTACAAACATATAAGAGTAAAGAAGAGATCACTGAGCCGAGTAACAGAGTGGATATATATATGAATATATTTATAAACGTTTGGTGCGGCGGATTCCAACCAAAATACGAGGTGCACATCTACATGTTATAGCAGTCCTATATACAAAATTTCAACGTTCTCAGGCTACTCGTTTTTGAGTTATGCGAGATACGTACGTACGCACGTACGTACATACGTTCGTACAGACGCCACGAAAAATTCTCTTCAGAATTAATTTTAAAGCAGTTTTATAATTTTTTTGAAGGAAAGGAGTATTTTATTCTGTCCTTACGTACAGATATATCGCAAAAACATCGTTAAATTGCATTCGCTAGCGGTCAAAATGGATATTTTCGTTGAATTATGCTGCCTGAAACTTTTCGCGATTACAATACTTCCTTTTTAAATCGTACAAGGAAGTAAAAAGGACAGCTATGTATTTGACAGTCCACATGCTTCAAGGCACCTTTAAAAAGCAGCTTCCGTAAACCGGTCAAACTGAGCTGTTAAGACCAACAGTAATAGATTTGCACAAAATAAAATTGAATCAGTTATTAAATATTGCGTCACTGCCTACTCAGCGATGTTAAGCCATATGCAGACTGCCCAAACACGTACTCAAGTGGCCTACAATAGGACTACATCGGCACACTTCCCCTCTACATTCAACGCTGTTTCCCATATACAACTTTGTACAGTTCTGTCTTGATATGTATTTTTAATTTGTTTATTTTTTTATCGATTGCTCATCTGATGTTATGTCCTCCTATATTAGTTTATGCACTAGCAGAAATCTAACTTTGTTCATACAACGTTGTTACAGTTTTGTATTTCTCTGACTGCTCAAAATGATATCAAAACGTCCGACCATTATTAACATGCTTTCAAGATACAGTCGGACAGTTCATCAGAACTCTTCTTACTGATATAGCCCTTGTTTCTTCAAATAAGTTGGCATTTAAACTCTGTTTGTGCGTAACTTCATTATCCATAAGGAATTAAAAATAAAGCTTATCCATGACCCAATGCTAATCACTGCTCATAACATTTTCGAATAAGAAAAGAACTCGCTTTATTCTGAAATTAAAGAACTCGCCAAATAGGAACCTTCCATAGAATATGTAGTAAAATGCCCAATATCTATTGATCAAAATGCACACTGGTGGTAACGGTAAACACGAATATATTTTACAAATGCTTACCTAATTAAACTTACCTGCACAACTGCTTGCTTGGCTTTGTTACTACCCTTTTTTTCACCTTCGGGTGTGGTGCAGTAGCATCATAATTTTTTCAACTACAGTGAAAGGATTTAGGGTGCATTTTGATTTACTGGCAAAACTTCAAAGTAGTTCATGCCAGCAGCAAAGTGATGATCTAAACTCTGCATGGCTAACACCACCATCGGAAGCTAAATCGAGCAGTGAGCAGTACAAATAACGCAATATGTGTTTTAGAATTTGCTACTTGCTCTTATGCCTCGTCATCATCAACAGTGCAAAGGTCGGTCGAGTAGCCCCGGGCGGAAGCCAACTCGAGGGGTGACCAGTAGAAATAAAGCAATGTGGGTTTTTGAATTTGCTATTTGCTCTTATGCTCGTCATCATGTACAGCGCAAAGGTCGAGCGAGTAGCCCCAGTCGAAAGCCAAGTCGAGGGATGACCAGTAGAAATAAAGCAATATATGTTTTTGAATTTGTTACTTGCTCTTATGCCTCGTCATCATCAACAGTGCATGTGTGGGCGAGTAGCCCTGTTCGGAAGCCAACTCGAGGGTTGACCACTAGAAATAAAGCAATTCGTGTTTTTGAATTTGCTGCTGGCTCTTGTGAAGGTGAGTTTTTGGGTAACATGTCTGATTTGCAAGTTTTTAAATTCTGCAAATGAACCTCTGTTATAAAAATCACTCTCTTCAGCAGCTTGATATACATAAATATCATGTCTTGATATAACAGGAATACCCTTAAACTCTTATAGTGGTTATATACTTTTGCCCGAAAATCTGCTAAGAGCTCTACATAAAGAACCACTTTCGGTTTATCACATAAATAGTTAAAATTTAATATGTTGTTTCTATTTCATGATTCTATATGCATCGCATACACATATACGAGTTCTAAATACCAAAACCCGAGAAGTTTGGGATTATATCATAACATACGTTTTCATGAAAAATCTGTTCATAGCTTCAAGTAAAATACCACTTTCAGTTTATGAATTTGAGCCAAAGTCTAATATGTCGTTTCCAATAATAATAATAGTCTAAAAATTAGTACATATTATTAATTATTAAAAAATTTGTAGACATTAAATACAAAAACTGAAAAGTTTTGAATAATATTTTAATAGAGTTTTTCATTAAAATCTGTTACGGACTTCAAGTAATGTACTATTCCAGCTGTCCATTAAAGACTGATATGGCCTTTTTGTAAAGTGCCCAGTTTGATTTTTTATAAAATCTTATCAACAATTTATATGAATGCAGAAAGCTTAACTTCGAAAAATAGAACTTTTGAAAAGATTAAATGTTATTCTCGACGAAAAAATCGTCACACACAGACATCACCGTAAAAATAGTAAAAACGTGTTGTGAGGACTCTAATTGATGCGTATTCATTGAAAACCCACTATCGAATTTTCGAATCGAAAATATTACTTTCCTTATCTATGCATATATGTTGACGCGAGGAAAAAGCATATCGTTAATACAAGTAATTTATCAGATTAACATTTGCTCTAAATACATATTGTCATAATAATTTCTATTTTTAAATTTCCGTTATTAATCGTATAACTAAATGATGTGAAAATAGAAAATTTGGTTAAAAATCAAAAAGAAAAATTTTAAAACTCTGGTCGTTGATTATAAAGACACAGCTTTTACTTCAACAGCACCTGTGATAAACAAATAAGTCCAAATATGCAGCTGCCATTTTGGTGAACAAATAGGTCCCAAGTTTGGAATCCAGGCCAATTAGTTTATTTGATTATGGCAAAGAACTCGAGGGCTATCTGCCTTAAGGGAAGGATGCCTTCGTGGAGGACTTTATGTGGAAAACTGTCTCGTAGACAAGTTATGCATGGGATAAACCAAGAAAATATCCCTGCAGCTGGCCCGTTCGCGGGATTCGAACTTCGCACCAAACTACCAGTGTTCAGCGACTTTACCACTCGGCCGCTGGTGGGCCGAATATAAGTCAAGCAAATCTTTAGTAGATATATTACTATCACATAGCTGAAGCGTTTATTTATTACTCTCATTATTGGGCATGTAATATTTTAAAAACAAATTTTTAGAGCACTTTCTATACATTTATCTCTCTCTTTTAAAATGCAATTAAATTTTTAAAGACTATAATAATCCATATACGAAAACATACATGATCACCAAACGCATATAATTTAAAATGTTCATTTTTAATGCTTTTAAAACAATTCACCCTTACTTCTATATCCTTTTAAAAATCATTTTAGTTAGCAACCTGCCGTTTAATTGAAATGAGAGTCTTAAAATATACATAAGTTGTTGTATACGTTTAAGTAGATTTAGATAGACAAAGAGAGAATTTTGGCACATGAAGTTTTTTGCGCGATGCCCCCAACTAAGTTTTGGCACTAGAGTGTTTCCTACAGGCGGATATGGGATAAACGTTTACTTTTAAATCTCATTTAAAACTAACAGGAGCAATAAATTCACGACAGTTGTTTGTAGAAACCTCTCAGCTGTGAGATCATAAATTTAAAAATGAAGTTAGAAAGGGAATACGAGCTTTATACTACCCATCTAATCTTAATGTGGTGCAAAAGGTTTTGCATCGTACCCATTTTAGCTTACAAATCATTACCAGCTGTTATGTCAAATTTTAAACCCCTGCTTCGCCTACCTCATAGTTTGGCACAGTGGCACACCAAAAAAAATTTGTATACATTCCACTAATATAACAATGAAAGAAAGCAAAAGTTACCTCATCTTGAACGTCTTCCAGAAATATCTCATCGCTCGACCTTGTTCTTACTCTACTTCCATTGCTCGTTTTATGCCTAGGTTCTCTGTAGATTCCAAACGTTGAAAGCTCTGTCAAACTATGATGATGGCTTCTGTCCACGTCAGGCTCATTTTCTAAGAGAAATGTCTCAGATCCTTGAGGCAAACACGCGACCGTTGTCCTTCGCCCCTTCCGCTGGTTGCGTTTGGGGGCTGCATCGCTAGATGTCATCAGTTGAAGACGTTTCGTAACGTCAACAGCGAGTGATGATCTTTGTGAATCCTTGCTACAACGTCGACAGTCCTGAACGCTGTCAGAGGCCATTGGGTGAATAGAAGATGCATTAGCTCTCATCTCTTTATTTATGTAACCGTTCGCTTTATGACCGAAAAGATATCTCTATAACTACGAATATATATTGTTCCTAAGTCTACGTTAGCAACGTCCTATAAGCTGCCAGATTTCTATGTAAAGAAACTCTACATTCTAGGAAAAGTTTAAAACTCATGTTTCTAACGTGGTATTATTTGGTGATTTTCTTGCAAGCGCTAATTCAGTAGACAGAATTGACACTAAGCAGATGCTTGCATTTAATAACATTTCTTAGCCTTGATAGCTAATATATTTCTTCTCTACAACTGCCATAAGTTTCATATGTTATATTAAGCCTATCACAACCATAAATATTATGCGAAAATACATTCAAATATTAACATTCGTTGTTAGAATTTTGTTCAGGTATCCAAGTCAGATAATATTTCAAAACTAAAGTTCTCTTCTTTATATTCTGTAGTTCTAGTATTTTAGTTAAAATGTTCTTTGTTCGGCACAGCTTAAATTTTAGCACAATAATATATAATACTGTTGATCTTACGTCAATGTAGTATTACAGAAAATAGATTATTATAATGACTATTTTCAAACTATTTGTACATTTTTGATAGAGTTTCATATATTTACAAAAGTGAATTTCATAGAAAAACTGAAGTTTGGCACTTTTGATAAAACAAATCTTGATGCAGAAGGAACTAATTTCATTTTAAAAGGTATTTACAAAAGCTACGAGAATAAAAGAAATACTGGAAATTTTAATACTATTAAGGCTGTTTTGTTACACCGTTAGCAAAAATTTTCAAAAAATTTCTATTTTCAAGATTCAAAACACTCTTAATTACTATTATGATTACCTTGAGAGTCGCTTCCGTTGAATAATAAAATGTACTGTAAGTAATGTTCTAATTGACTACCTATGTTTATAACAGTGAAAACAGGTTTAAATTTAGATGAATATTTATAAGAAACCTAATCTTATTTTAAATCAAAATGAAAGATAAATAAGATACATTCATTACTTCGTACTCTATAGTCTTAGCAAGCAGTCTATAAACGATGGCTCTTTATGATTCTTTAACAGAATTGAATACTTGCCAAAATTATCAAGAACGCTTTTTATTTGTTAAGCAGTACAAGAAAAACGTTTCCTACTATATTTACCAGCAGCTAATGACGCTTCTAAAATATAACAAACTAAAAATAAACTAAAATTAAAAATCATCTAACTTCTTGTCTGGGCGACATCAGGCAGCAAGTCATGCAAATTTATTTATCAAGCAAAATCTTTCTAATATCGCACAAAATAAAATACATGGCTTTTCCATCCCTTCTCATTTGAAGACAAACCTTATATAACATTAGAAATATGTGGAGGTCTGTATTAACAAATAACTTTTTTCCCACTATTTTAAGCTCTACATGTATTAACAAATAACTTTTTTCCCCACTATTTTAAGCTCTACATATATTTCAGTCTGAGGATATTAACACATATAATGGAGATTAATGTTGGAAAAAAAAAACAGATTTTTGTAGATTAGGAGGAGTTTGAACACAATATTTCATTCTTTCAAAGTAAATCGCTTAGTGAAAAATATTTATGCAGTCGATAAAGTAAACACCGACAGAAGAGAGGAAAGATATTGTCTATTAACGTCCATTGCCAAAAGCTAAACGCAAAGGTCAAACTTACAAACTTTCCCTTAGGAAATGCGTTACGGTTGCAGTTATTATTCTTCGGAACTCACGGTTTTTACTTGCATCTCAACACGTGCTCATCACATCTATCTAGAACACCTGCTTTAATCCTTCCTCCTCGAGTCGAAACTTTCTCGCCCTCAGCGGCGAAGACTCGGAGAGCATCTGAAGGCGAATCTGGTTCACTTTGCCTTCGCATGCGCGCGATCGATGTTTACGAAATCTAGTGACGTCACGTCGTTTATCAGCTGAATCTCTGTTGCCATTTAAATGATGCGCTTATAAAAACGGGAACTGAAATGATTGAAGTTCTTTTCTTACCTATGGGATAAAACTTATTTGTTTCAATTCAAACCAAATTTCACAAAAAGTACTAATCAGTTTTCTTTTTTAAACGAAAGCAGGATGATTTAAACAAAAACATGGGTAATGTTAAAACATGCTACTAAAATGTTTCGACACATATCGAAATAATTCAAGAGTTTAAATTGCTTAGAAAAGTCTGAATTGTTCATCTTTCCGAAGCAAATTTTGTTGTTCGACTGTAAGTCGCACGGCAAATCTGAAAACAATTCGATGCCTTGCGTATCTGTTAATTTATGACTGTGACGTGTGCTATAGAACAGTGTTTCTCAGCCCGTTTTACTCTTAGGATTACCTGACTTACCCGGTAAAATATTTCAGTATTTTATCGCGGTAAGCTTAGTGGTTTGGACTATTGACATAATCTTTACATATGTAAAATTGTGGAACTTAAACAATTGGAAGGAACGTCGGTTGAGAAACACTGCTATATAACCTTAAAGTAGATGCTGAAGAACATGGGTCTTTCAAAATAAGTCAACGGAGTAATAAAATCTTCTGAAATTGTTTAACGCTGCTGAGTAACAGAGCCGATCTTGAGATTTAGTATAGTGGTTATTTTGGGAATTCCAAGGCTCGCTTTTATTGCTTTTATGACAGAAAAACAAGGTTATTAGAAACGATGGGCTTATTTTAGAGTTTCAAAGGGCTCAGACCAAGCTTTCTAAATCGAAGCAATAAGCAAACTCTGAATAGGGTCAAAGCCTTTCAGAGTAATGCAATTTCAGCAGTTCACCTCTTTCGATGCAAATGTTGGGAAATCTCAGTCATTTACATCTTCATTCCACATCCACAAAATCTTACGTTATTTTTCCATATTGCAATATATAAAAGGTTTCGATAAACTTAACATTTCAGGAGTAATATTTTTTTATAAATTTTTTCACTTTCGTTTTTGAGAAGAAATTTATTTAACGTACTCAGATTAAAAATATGTAAACCAGAAATTATTCCCGTTATTTCTTGGATGGGTTTAGAAGAATTGAAGTATTAAGTGTTCAATGGGATAAATTCATACATCTTAATCACTCGACATTTAAGAAAACGGGTTTAGTAAACTTGAATCATTCGATGATCAAATGCTTTAAGACACTAAAATTTAATGCAAATTAATTTAATGTTAACTGTTCAGTTACCCTGAACGTTATGCTCTTTTTGAAGATAAATACAGATGAAACAGTACAAAAACATAAGAAAACTTCACTAAATCACATAAGCACCATTTTGTTCTATGGCATCGAGGCCCACCAGTGGCTGAGCGGTAAAATCGCTTAACACTGGTAGTTTCGACCTGAAGTCGATTTCAGGTGAAAGGACTGGGTACATGGGCGTTTTCGTGGTTTTCCGTATGTGTAACGTGTATACGAGCCAGTTTCGCTTAGAACGTCCTCCACTAAAGCATCCGTCCGCTTAGCCAGATAGCCCTAGTATAATTTGCCACTTTGAGAGTTTTCAACGAAGTGAACTACACACCGTTCAGAGAATTCCAAAGAGATGAAAATGCGTGGGGGAAAATTCTAGTAAATATGGAGTGTGATACAAAACATCCCAGCCAAAATCAATAAGGCTTTGTCTGGCATTCGAAATGTGGAGCCGAGTATTGTCATGATGGAAGACAATACCTCGACCGTTGTTCAGTTCTGGGCACCTTGCTTCTATTTCTGCTTCTAAAACTCCAATTAGAGAACAGTACTTTTCCGAAATATACAATTCCATAATATACAGTTTTCACGGTATATTATGGAACATATGGATTCCTGTTCCAAATATGACCATTATTGAGGAATCTTTTACTACACAACAGTACTGCAAGCTGTATTAATCACAAAAGGATTTAAGTTTTTCAACAGAGAACATTTTAAAAAGTTTTGAAAACTTTATAGAACAATGCTAATAATTAAAATTATTTTACGTTTTAGCTAATGATAATTAAATTTTAATCAGTTATAATTCAAGTACATTCACGAGTGTGAGTAGATAAATAGGGAGACAAAGCCAGATAATTTATGCTCAAAATTTGCTTCTGAAGAAAGTCAGTTAAAAACAATAATTCAGTTGAGCACCTATTATCAGTTTCTAGGGTCACAATTAATGCGTGAAAATTTGAAACACAGAAAAAAAAGTCACATTTATAAATTTATTTGTTCGATATAGCAACTTCATGCCGGATGGAGAGGAACTTGGTATTATACTATCTCATCATCAAGCAACGTGGAAAATCCTGCGTTCAGCTAATAAAGAGAAAACTTAATTATTTAAGATGCTGCTGTGTATTACTTTCAACGCTTCGCTTGTGCAAAAGACTTGCAACAAATATTTCCAACAAATGAAGTGGCAGCAATTTCTGTTTTGCCAAAATATAAAATCGCTTAGTAAAGGCAATAACTCCTAATTTCAGGTATTGAAACAAAAGACGTAATGTAATAATATATTTTAGGAATTATTGAATTTCTCATCTTAAATCACATGAACAAATTCAATTTACACAACCGTCAAAGTACAAAATAATTTAAAGATAAATTAAACTTTTAGGTATTACTAGAGCACAGATATTTTGTTACAAGTATAATTTAAATACCTAACTGAAATTTTGAGAAATCTTCAGGGTTAAATTACTTTAATAAAATAATTACTGAAAATCAAATATCATCCATTTGAATTTATAACAAAGCAACAGCACTTTTTATCTAATTTAATAGGTTTGGAATCATTATTTTTCACTTCTGTACTCAGCGAATGAACATCCTTTGCTTTTGCATGTTTACACACTACTAAATTTCGTTTACGAAATTTGACCCAGCGTCTAGGAGGTAAAGTCGCTGAACACTGGTAGCTCAGTTCGAGGTTCGAATCCCTCGATCAGGCGAATGTATGCGCGTTTTCGTGTTTTTACCCATGTGTAACGTGAATACGAGCCAGTTCCCCTTAGAAAGTCCTCCACGAAGATATCCCTTCCTTTTGGCAGATAGCTCTCAAGTGCTTTTCCATATTAAAATAAACCGAAACCATTTACTAAATTTACTTCCGTTCACTTTCGTTTCAGTTAAAAGAAATGTTTATACGTGTAATTTCAAGAAATTTATAGATGTGGAATTAATATATGTATATTCATGAGAAGAACATTATATATAAAATGTTTAGTTAAATTACATTAAACATGCATGAAAATACACACAAACATACATGATTACACAAACAATTCATACACATGCACATACTCGCAATACGCATATTCAAATGTCATTTGAAGGACAATTTTAGGTTAACGCATTTGTTTGAGGTTCTTTGTATTTTTCTCACGTCTAAAGAGCAAACTAATTTCTCCCCCAGGAAATCGTCCTCCAACGCATCCATTTCAAAACAAGAAAAGTTCGATTGCTTTGTAAATAACTTAATCTAACTTGTGTTCGAATTTGACTATGCGCAAATGCATGGTAATTTATGTAACAGTCAGTTTTTTTATCTCTTTCTAAATCTTGGTGTCGAAACTTTTCTTCATTGATAGATTTCCGTTATGCAAGGCAGAATTCTAAATACTATCAAGTATAAAAAAAATCTATAAAATATCAGTTGAATTAGAAGTTACCGAAAAAGTGTAAAATAAATTGGGAAACAGCAGAATAGGAAGTTGCACGTTTGAAATCAAACCAACGTTTTCCCTAAAAAATTGCATATGAATAAATATGTTATGCATTTAGTCACACATCATAGGAAATTTCCTTCAAATCAGTTTATACATTATTTTAAGTTGAAATGCAAATAAGAGAAGGTTAATACGGAAGTTGCAAGGTATTTTCTCACACATTACAATAGGCCTTTGTGGTATCACTGGAAGCATAGTCTGCTAGCAATCGGGATGTCTGGAATTTGAATCCCGGCAAGATTAGTAGCTAATTCTTCATGTTTTCTGGCTTCAAAAATTTCTAAACAGGCTCTAAGAAGTGACTGCTTTGTATTTTACATCTTGTATTTTATATGAGAATAGTCATAAATAAGTATAATTAGAGATGAGTATCACAAGAGCCATCGGCACCCAATATAATTTTGATTTTAGCAACGATAAAATAGAGCAAGGGACCGAAATATTAACGAAAACAGACCCATACATCCAGAAAACAAGTAATTTGTGTAGACATAAAGCTCATTTATTTTTATCGTTGGAAAATTAGTTTATTGACCAATATGTTTTGTTAATCCAGTTTATATCTTCAAACGGGATAGATGTTATCTTTTGTTTAACTAATACTTAATTAACCTCCTTTTCAGAGTACTTAAATCAAATTCGTACTTAAATGGAAATAAATGAATAAAGCGCTGAAATAGTAAGCAAGAAACTGGTGAAAAATTCAGCAGAATCAATTGGTGAAATATAACAAACGCAACACACAGCAATATTCATAGATCTTCAAACTTTCCTTTAAAGATTATGGTGAAAAGACATCTTATTCTTTTATGAAACTGATCGCTTCCAACAGCCGCTGATTGCAAAATATTAAATGAGATTTAAATTTAAGTGTATTTCACATTTGACATGAAAAAAGTTTTAATAACAAACATGTCGTTTTTAAGAAATAGGGATGATAATCGGGCAATGTATTTTATTATGAAGGCATTTTTAAAATCAGTCTCTGGTTTCTCTCATCTTCCAAAAAGTCGAATGTCACGAAACCATTTTCAGATTTTTTCAAGAAACTTTCCGTAGTTTATCTTCACACCCGAGTTTGCTTGAGATCAGCGCATATAGCAAGCATGAAAGCTGATGGAAGCTACCGCAATGAACCTCCTGTACTGCGGTCTTCCTGAGACATCTGTACTTAGAATAAAAGACTGAATTCGAGACTACGGTTAATATGAAGCTGACATGGATTGCATACACGTTTTTCGATCGCATTGATTTGAGTGTCGCATAGAAATTTGTTCAAAAACTTGTACAAATTTCGAAATGCCCAACTTATATGCGGAGAAACTTAAGAGAATAACCTAACTTCTTGGTGGAATGATGGTGCCTTCGACTCCCGTCAGCTATATGAGGAGAAAGTTTTTGTTCAAATAGCCGTACATTTGCAATTTAATGCATTCAAGAGAAGGCTAATATCCGTCAGTACTTTAGCCGTTTCATCAACGAAAACGTCGTCCAAGTTGCACCACAGCGGGCAAACAATTTTACATCATCCACGTCGGAGAATTTCCGTCTGGTTTTGATAGAGACTATGATGGCATCGTATCCGAAAGTACAAGCGAAAGTCGAATTCATGACACGGAGTTGAAGAATCCAAAAACATGCCAATCACTTATAAAGAAAATTTAAAAAATCTGATTTGGACGCCATATAACTTCCTTGCACTTTGCTGCACTTTATTGCAATTTATATTTCTTTGAATTAATCTAACTTAATTTACCGATCTCTCAAGAGAAATTGAAAAGTACATAAAAAATTGAAAATTATGAAATTAAATATACGGTCAATTTTTGTCGTACGGGAATCACACATTTATTTTTATCATAACGAGTATAAAACTTTCCCAAATATAGGCTTATGAACGTGGAGACCGCATTAAAAGTTAGAATTTCTATTTGCAGAAAAGTATTTTTTTAATATAATATTGCCAAAAATGAATATTTTCGTTCATTTAAAACACTTCTGTAATTGGAAGTATATGAACCCCAATGACTGAGAAGATAAAGGCCGGTTAAGGACTTTTAAGACGGGTAAGCAGCTGGGTATATGTGTCACTCTGCAGTACTTTACGTCACTCTTCCCCTTGTAATTTTTCTACGCTGCGAAGAATGTTGTCAAATCGCTGCTTTGGATTAAAACAAAGAATTCCCAGACTTACATATACCACTGCAGTCATTACAAATCACATTTTTTTCGCTTTCTTGCTGTGGCTAGGAAAGTCCCGTCTCTTCGCTAAGCTCATCTTTCAGTAACCAAAAATGTAAACTGCATATATAGAAAATGTAGGAAGCGTTTAGGAAGCTGGTACCAGTTTAAGCAAAAATGCATCTATGAAGAATTTTTTATGCCCAAAATAAAAATGATGTTTTAACGATCAAGCCAGTTGTGATTTTCGCTGCAGTCAAATCTAAGCAGCAGTTCTTCCCGGCCATGGCTAAAATGCGATTGGGTTCATCTTCTCTAGTCAGCTCTCTTCTAAATTCTATCAACGTACCACGAGTGCAAACTCTAATATATCGTATATATCTATATATGTGTGTTTGGTTCTGCCGATTGCAACAAAAAAAGGAATACATACATATATATGTACGTATGTACAGACGTCACCAAGAAATCCATTTTTAATCCATTTTAAATCTATCTTGCAATCTGTTTTGGAAACACAATGCTTTATTCTATCCGTACGTACAGAAGTCACCGAAAAAAAATCGTCCAAATGGATTTGCTAACGGTGATAATGGATATTTCTGTTGAAATAAGGTTCCCAAACTGTTTCGCAATTACTATACTTTCTTTGCTTCGTATGAGCAAGTAAACAAAGGTGGCCGCTCCGACAAGCTGAGTACTAGTGTGGTTGCATTGCGCTCTGCTTGCCAAACGAATTGATCAGCAGCTTTTGCGTGATCAACGAGATTGTGACCAAGAAAAGGAAATCCATTTTGAAAACGGTTTACATCCACCTCATTGTATCAAAAGCAGGAATCAAATACATTCCATGTCTCAAATACTCGGCGTGTAGTCTGAAGCAGAACTTTCCAAACATAAACTACAGAAGCAAAACTCTAATTTTGGTCTGCTGAGACTTTACTATGACAATAAGCTAAACAAATCAGTTGAGTATTTTTCGAACTAACGAAACACTGCAACTTTACAAATGCGAGGTAATCCAGTCCAGGTTCAGTCTGGACTCTATTACTTCGAAACTTTAAGTCTAGGCAATACGCGCACAGATCTACAACCGCTTGAAAGAACTCGACTCATATTTTACAATACGCATCGTACTTCTCTTATGCCAAACTAATATATAAATGTTAATTTGTAAGACATTTTCGCGTTTACTATTCATGCTCTCATCGTGTCAGTGGTTAGCAAACTGGAGGAGGATTCACTATGCGAATTCTAGCGTAAGCACATTTGATTTTTCATGTTTCTTAGTTAAAAAAATTTTAAGATATCTCTAAAGCGTTTCCTACAGTAAGATATGGTGAAAATTAACTGACCATCCCTTGAATCGTTTTACCTGCGTCTTCTGCCTCGTCCCAGTCGATCTTTAAGGAAGGGAAGAATATAACAAATTATCACATTGGCAGTACAAGTGGTTAACATGTTCAGCTAAGCAATAAAAGATTCGTGTTTCGAATTCCGTTTAGGATATATTTCATTTCTAACGTTTCTCGCTTTCTAAAGCTTAATAAGTCTCCACAAAGTAGAAAAATAAATATGTTTATAGTTTATGCGTTCATAAATGGATTCAATTTAGTTCTTTCAGTCTTTAAAGACATATTTACGTAAAAACTAGCAGCACTGAATCGAAATACTTAACAAATTTTTTTAATCTTCAACTACTGAAGCACAATTCATTCATAAAGAAATTTAATTGCTTCAAATATTATCATTATCTAAATGCACCAGAAAATAAATTAATAAATAAATAACAGCCTCTGGCGTACATTGTACCAGTATTCCTTTTCAGTTTTTCAATCCCTTCCATTCTTTTTGTAAATAAAACAAAACAAGATGATTTTTTTAACACTGCTTTTACAAAAATTATTTGCTTTTCCTGCAGAGTTATTGAAAATATTGCTTTACATATTTAGCTAATGTATTTCCTAATTAGTTCTTAATGAATCAGAGCATTCATAAAAGACGTATTGTTTTCGCTTCCTTTAAACATGTTTTTTTTTTTTTTTTTTTTTTTTTTTTTTCAAATAACGGCAGGAATGTGTTTTATTATGACTGAAATATTCATATATTATTTCTGAAAAGTTACATTTCACATACATTACAAGCAAAATTAAATCCACTCGGCTTCCGGTTCATTTTCAAAATATTTTAATCTTTCAACGTTTCTGATTTCAGTTCGTGCAATTTAATTTCGGCAAAATTTAATACGTAAAATTTTTCTCTAAAAATTTCTTGATTTTTCTTAAACAGTAAAAAACCTATTATTAATTTTTAGCCCTGACGTATTTTCTAATATTTTAGTACCTTTTGACACACATACCATCTGCTTTCACCTGCACAAAATGCATAACATCTGTAATGCCCATATTGTATTTCATGTCCTACATCTATCATGAATAAGAATTCAGCACCCGCATAAAATTCATTACCGCAAGTCTTTTTAGAAGAGAAAAATCTTCCAAAATGTATAATTTTCTTACTAGATGATATTCTAAATTTCGGATGTCAAACTCACTTGAGCCACAGGCCATTTTTATGCAAGCATAACGTTTCTTTGCGAGTTGCTCACTTTCTAATCTTTATTGTAGAAATTCCAGCTTTATATGATTTATGTATAGTAACTGTTGATCTATTTTACCTATGACTGTAGTTTCTCGACTGTAGCTCGACAAAACAAGGTTGTAAGATACTGTTAACTAATTCTTCATTCATTCATAATTTAAGTCATTTAACTTCGATTTCTTCCCTTCTTACTCTATAAGATATTTCTCCAGCCTTCTTAGCGTGCTTTCGTGGTGTAGTGGTCTGCATGCTGGGCGCGTATTCCAGAGCTCCGTCGTTCGATTCCTGGCGAAGGCATTGCTCATTTTTTATTTCTCTTGTTTCCAAAGGAAAAAAAATTCTAATTTCTCTACAATGAACTAAAAGGGTGCTGAATGATGATTCTCCACACCCAGGATTTGGCGATTGGGTCCTCTTAAAATCCCCAGTCGCCCTTTAAAAGGTATTTCTCCCGCCGTATATAAGGTATTTCTCCCGCCTTTTTGGCATGCCTTCGTGGTGTGGTGGTTTGCACGCTGGACGCGTATTCCAAAGGTCCGCGGTTCGATTCCCGGCGAAGGCGTTGCATATTTTTCCTCTTTTCTGCTTCCAAAAAAAAGTATCTAATGTCTCTACAACTCAATTTTTCAGTGTCAATTTTGTTTACGACAGCAACTCACACATGTACCTAATGTACCTGGTACCTAATGCAGCATTGTAAACAAGGCATGTCCTCGCTTAAAATAAGAATAATTAATTCCTATTTTCATCTGAGGTGTTGATAATGTAAAAAATCTTTTTCATTACATTCTATGCAATTATATCATCATATAAAAATGTAAAAGTAAGTAACATATTTTAAATATATATGCCTCGCTATAAAATATATGTGCCACATAGAAGCTTCTTATGTTAATGAACAATTATAAAATCTTGTGCTGTAACAATGCGCTGAAACGCTTCTTGTAATGTGAAAAAGGTGACATCCACATAGTTTCTTTGATAATACCTAGAAGAGCAAATATCAGAAGTAACCACGTCTGAATACTAGGATGGCCAAAAGTATAACTAACTTTGCTTCTGATGTAACGTGGGCACTTCTGCTGATACAGAAGTAAAAAATAATTAAGACACCGAATGTACTTAAATTTGGAAAGGTGATTTTTCTTCCTTTCTCGGCTCAGGCGAATGTTAAGGGATGTCCGTCAGGTATAACTTATGGCCGATTTTCTAACGTTTAAAAGTTCCCAATGCATTGCATGAGTTAGTAAAGATGATCCACGAAGAAAAGCATTTATATAAGAGATTGGCATTTCAGAAGTAGAACAACCATCATAACTTCTGCGAAGATAGGCGAGAACCGACGGTTACCACTACTTAGATTGAGCTAGCAGAAAATGCGATCGTCAGGATGTATGTGTGGTGTTCGCTTGGTATTGGTCAAGCGAAATTAACATGTGGACGCCAACCTGACCCACAGGTGGGTCATACGTGTCTGTTCTGTGGAGCGGCAAGGCCCACCGGTGGGTCATGCTTTTCTGTTCCGCGGACCGGCATGACTCGCCGATGGGTCACGCTTGTATATCAAAAAGTACGTAGTACAAAATTTTATTTTATTTTAATTATTCAACAGTATACATTAACATTTCAATATTATAATCAAACATTCAATACAAAACAAATAAATTAAAATGTAACTTATAAATTAAATATAATTATTATTTTTTTTATGCAATTTTTTAAAGCAGGCTAAACAAAGTTCCGGCTTGCCCTTACAATTATCGGAGTATGTTGTTACTTTGTTTGCTCTATTCGCGGGGTACTGAGAACCTTTTAGGCTTGTTAAGCGTTTATAGCATTCTTTACATCACTTTCTTCCTCGCGGATCCTTCGTACGTATTTAATTTCTTTTTCTTTTTTGTTATTATTACTTCACTAGAGGGATTCGCAACATCCATCAACAGATGATGAATAATTTTTTATGTAAATTTTAAAATTTTGATACGCTTAGTTCCCCATTTTTTTATGAACGTACCACGCATTCACGAGAGAAGTTCCGCATATCAGCTGTGTAACAATTTTCCTGTACTACTTCACGGTTCTTCGTAAACAATTCTAATATGAAGTTATTTGGTCAGATAGATCAACTCGCCCCACAAAACGGACCGCTAACTGAAGCGCTGCGGGACTAAAAGAACAATGAATATCCGCGCCGCCGTCAACGTGTTAAGAAAAGAAATGCTAGTTTTGCAAAATCATGTTGCATAGGAACAATTAACTACAAGTCGTAGGTATTAATAAAAACAGAAAAAAGTAGGTGCAAGACAGGCATATATAATAAAAAAGTAAATGGGAAAGTATGCATGTATATGCAACAAAAATTAACCAAACAAAAAAAAATGTCAGAGCATATTTATATTCGTCAAACGTAAGATTTTTTAATTTTCTCTTTCTTTTTCAAACATGTAATATTAATTGTAGAAATACATACAATATTTGCTGTGTTTCCCCTGTAATTCTGTTTTTTTTTTTCTTTAATCAAAATGTTGGTTCTATAAAACATATTAAGTATAATATCTCTTCTACTAAAGCGAAGCATTCACTAGCAACTATTTATTATTCGCTAGCAACTATTATTCACTAGTTCACTAGCAACTATTTAAAAAAAATTGGGCACTAAATATCAGAGCAGTGGAAGTCGAATAATGCTCATATGCCTATGTGCATTAATTTCGGAAATTTTTCAGCAAGTACGGAAACTCTGACGGAAAAATTGTGCAAGATGTTTCCTTTCTTGATTTACCATTATAAGGTATTTCTCCCGCCTTCCTAGCGTGCCTTCGTGGTGTAGTGGTTCTGCACGCTGGGCCAGTATTCCAGAGGTCCGTGGTGCGATTTCCGGCGAAGGTCTATTTCTTATCTTACCTGCTTAAAAAAATACCCAATGTCTCTACACCATGATGGTAATCAGTTATTTGGATGGAAATGCTTGTTGTAAGCTGAAACGGCAAGTCGATCAAATATTGTCTCCAGCGGATGTTAGAATCCACTCCTCAGAAAGTCTGCAATCATCAGGTTGAGAAGTCACGTTTCATTTCTTAGTTACTACTTTTTCTAATAATCGTTTTCTGGGCCTTTCTATAGAAGAGGCAAAATTGCATCGCACCATTTTGCAGCAGCAGAAAGACGGATATCGGCTTCAAGTATAAGAATTAAACTACAAGGAATATTCCCGCGAGAATTTTAATTAGGTGTTCCGTTTAATCGTGTTTAGACAAAGCAAAAGGACAAAAGAATAAGTCACACGAAAAGTTTATTTAATTGGCTATGGTAAAACACTTTAAGTCTATCTGCCCAAAACAAATGAGCGGTCAATAATAGAAGCAATGATGTGCACACTGAAGAATCCATGAACTCGTGATACTATAATACATTTCGTCAAAATTTAGAAAGCGGAAAAAAAACACGATACGCTCGACATTCTCGAAAAGACACACAAAAAAGAGCTAAATGTGGATTCAGTAGAAATTTCTTTTAATGTCTGTATTGATTTTGATGTATGTTGTGGTAGACCTCTAAAGTATTGGAACGAAATTTAAAATAAGCAGGTGAGACCACTTTGTCGCCATAAATGAGTTTCTGCATTCATGGATGATACGGGGCTACATAGAGCTGCAGTATTCAACCAGTAATCTTGAAGAATTGTACCGAATTTAAGGAATGAAATGGCCAGTTAGATTACAGTATCTTATTCTAATTGAACAATTGTCCTCTTTAAATGTCGAATTACCTATAATGATATAAATATGCCTCTAATATTCCTAATATTCCCAAAAGCAGTTAAAGTGTGTCTAGGCTTTTTCTCAAATAAAAGCATTTGGGTTGACTAATGGGATGCAAAGGAAGTTCTAAACTTGCATTCATGACTTAAAAGAATGTATTACATGGTAAAATAAAATATACTTTTTGCGATATTTTCTTTTCTATTCCCGTATTTACAATATTTCACTAAAATAATAATTTACAACGTTTTTGGAAACGGGAAGCGTTGAAGAATTACAAAATTCAATAAGTTTTTGTATTACTTGTGTTAATTTTTATACTTATTTTTAAAAGTAATTATATTTCTCTCTCAGCTCTTGGGGATTAGTGTAGTTGTTTTTTACTTTTGCTTGTACTTCTTTTTCTCATATTCTGCACGAACTACTGAGTGACTAAGAGCATTTCCTCTTCAAACATAATGGAAATAATAAACGGCAAATTTGAAGATACTGCCTTTAAATTTTAAACCGGGGGTTTTCAATCAAAGAGAAAAAGTTCCCTTCTCTTTAATCCTGTGGATTCCTTTTGATCTCCCCTCTATAAGGGGGATTTCATAATTTTAGTATGAGAATAAGGTTACTTTGCTTTCTGCAGTATCGTTAAATAATTATCTAAATCTAAATAAATGTACGCGTATTTTCGAGTTTTGGAAAGGGAAGGAGAAATGATCTTCCATCAGTGATGAAAGGGGCAAAAAAAACATTGAAACTCATTGTTCTAAGCGCTATCTTAAATGTCAACAGAATGTCTGTTTACATCAGATGTTCAAATACCAAGTTTTCCAGAACCTCTCCTAAATTCTCCTCTTTACGAGAAGGAGAAAGAAAAAGGTAGAGAAAATGAAACTATTAGGCGCTTAATGTGTATACTCTTAAAACACTAAAGACATATTTCGAGAAGAATGATTAAATATTCTAAAACCTATACCTTGAGATTAAAGCTAAATAAATAAGTTTTTAGTTAGTATAACATTTGCGAGACAAATGAGGAACTGATATTTTTTTAATGTTAAGTTTCACATGGGATACACAAGAATAGCTTACTCAAAGACAATTTTTAGGGATAAAACCTTTGTCTGTATCCGAACCGATATACTGATTAATTAATTACGTACTTATGTTATTATTCTCTCTGATACACCTGTTTAAACTTCAATGCACTTAATATTAAACATTTTTTTAAATTTTAAATCCGTACACTTACTTCTATATACAGTTTTACTCCTTTTTAATTAAAACGAGTACTAATTAGTAATAAAAGCGATAATACTTAATCTTTTTTACCTATAACTATGTTAAAGAAATCATTACTCCGGAAATACGAGTATTTCCTCAGAATTTGTTAGAAGACATTAGTTTTTTGTATCAGTTTGAACAATTATAAGTGAAACAGGAAATTTATATTAAGTTATTATTTTTATCTGTGTATTTTTCCAATAATTTTTTTTTATTCCCTGTGCAATTAAAACTGTTTGCGTAGCAGTTAACAAAATATGTGCATTATACTAGTACAGAAAATTCATTATAAATCTAATTATAAGACTACACTTAAGTAAAAATCATGTCAATTTTCTTCTGTCTTGTATATTTTATCTCCCTATACTTGTGATTGTTGTAACGAAGACAGACTATTTTTTATAAAACTAAATGCTTGAGTCTATCAAACGCGTTAAGCTTTTACATTTTTTAAGCAGAATGAATCAGTGACATAAACGCTAACGTCATACGCTTCTGATTTGCCTAAGCCAAAGAGAATGTCCAGTATCTCTAATTCCATCAATCAGTTTCAAAGATATATGATTGAATAATTGATAATATTGTTAAATATATAATGAATTAGTTCTGAATTAGTAAATATATAATGCTTGAATAATGCTGTTACAATCCTTAGTACCTTAACAACTTTTCCACTTTCTTGTATTAAAGTAACAACCATTAACTTCTAAATCACACTTAAACAAATGCAAGATTCCATAAATCAAAAATGACCTCTTTGTTGAAATAATAAGTTTAACAGTCGAACCGGAAACAAAATATCTGCAAAGTTTTGACACAATTAAAGAACAGCCCTGAAACTAATCAGGTCGCAATACTGCGAGATTGACTGCCCGCCCACTTCCTTATTAAATGGCAGACTTGTTTGCTCGAAGGGCTTGTTAAAATTAATCACCCTACAAATCAAAGTTTAAAAGCAAGGCGTAAGATACGGCGTGCTAATGAATACAATATAAATACAAAAGTATAAAAGATGGATACGGGGATTTTTTATCTTAAATACTACACTCAAATCTATATTTTCAGATATGAATTTTAAAATAATACGCAGAGGTCTATGAAAATAATTTGGACGCGATGTGAGGTGCATGGAGACTTCAGCAGAAAGAAAATATAAATTATTATACGTTCCCTGTAGGTTAAATATTTCAATTAGTAAAATATCATATTTTAGTTTATTATACAAAGATGTGCCCGTTACATGGAGTGAAAAAAAACCTTTTGGAAAGTTAAATCGCCTAAACATTTTTTACCTGTAAAATTTCTCTCAAACTAGAAATTTTCCTAAATTCTTCACCATTACACCAGGTATTTCAAAGATGGCACATTAATATTCTGAATCTCAGCTACGCAAAATATCAAAGTTTTTAGCTTTAATTTTAAATAAAATTTCATAGGCTCATCAAACTACTTATAGTATGTGAAATGATTGGAACAAAGAGATTAATTTATGTACATATACGTTTATATACATTAACAATAATATATATGGCAGAAAGATTTATGTTTGTGCTGAGAAGTAGGACGCTAAGGATAATAAAAGAGATTCAAAAACGTAAAAGGAAGCACACCGCAGAATGGCCAAGAGCAAGTAAATGCAGATCAGCTTAAATTTGAATATCTAAATTTGAATACATTTTATTTTCGCCTTTTCCTTATTCTTTATAATATTCTGTTTTATTAATTACGTCAGCTGAATATATGCTTCACAGTAAAAAAATATGATGCACTTAAAATGATACAATGACATTAACGACAATTAAGTCACGTAGTTTTTTCCCTAATATTTTGCCTTTACTTCCTTAACAGAACGTGTTTAGTAACGAGGTTTTATATTTTCACTTTCATCCTTCGAAATTCAGAACATACATAGATTAAATTAAGCACCGAACGGGAACAGCAGGCATTCCTCACGTAAAGTATATGAGGCACTTGGAGAAATTGATTAAAAGGTCTTCGTAATAACGGACTGTCCGTAATTTAGGCATTTATATGGATTTGCTCGACATGCAAATACTTCACTTAATTTGGTGCATTTATTGTCGGTGAGAAATTTGGAGAATTCATTTCTAAGACTATTAGCAACTGCGTTTCTTTCTGAAATGAATTCAAGTTCATGAACTAGCTGTTTTGAAACGTTAATTGACCACAGATTCAAAAAAGGATTTAAGAAATAAATTACAGTTATAAATTCTGCATAATTTTCTGCCTACCAGTGGTGAAGCGGTTTAAGACCTCTGAGTACTGATACCTGGGGCTAAGTCATTGCGAATGGGCTGGCTGAATGGGCATTTTCATGGTTTTCCACAAATAACGTAATTATGAGCCATTTTCCCTCAAAAAATCATCCAAAGAGGCATCCCTTCCCCTTGAGCCCTCGTACACTTTGCCATAATCAAATCAAAAAGCAATTTATAAAGAGTCACTAAATTTTAAAAAAATTATAATAGCGTATAAATAATCGTAAATTTCCAAATTCATAAATCCCTTTCTGAATTGTAAACATCAGTTATATTTGTCCTTAGACACGTACATCCATCTGCAGTTTTCGACGTTGCGGGTAGGAGGAAATCCGTAAAGGTAGTTCTAAACTTTGCACTGTCCCCTCAGATTAAAATTCCAATTGGTGAAATATTCGTCACGCTTTACAAACAAAATGTTCCATATACTTACGTGAAACATTGACAGAGGCATTTCGAGTAACCAGTTTTTGCTAAAAATAAAGTATCCAAATACAACTTAATAAAAGAATGGCATTTAAACATAGGTTAGGTTATTTGAATATGACCAAGCCACTAGGACCATCGGCCTAAGAGAAGAGATGCCTTCGTGGAGGACGTTCTGGGGAAAACTGGATCGTATTCACGTTACACATGAAAAAACCACGAAACCTAACCATCCAGCCAGCCGGTTTGCCTGGATTCGAGCTCAAATTAAGTCGAACTACCAGTACTCAGAGATTTTAACTGCTCGGCCACTGGAAGGGCTAATGGTAGTTCATTGTTGGTTAATAAGAACTTCAAGGCTTACTTGCTTCTCGTGAGGCTAGTTTTGCTGCATGGTACGTGGTTACAAAATTAATTATTGTTAATATTATCAGAGCCGTGTCGAGATATTTTTTCACCTTAGGCGAAAAGGTAAATGCGCGCCCCTATATATACATATATATATATATATATATATATATATATATATGTATATATGTGTGTAATATTTCGCCAGTCCTAGCACATGAATGGCGAGGCTTGGCATCAAAGTCCAGGCATTTCTGCAGCAGAGTGTTAAGGCGGTATCCAAAGAAGACACAGGATTTCACTTTTTACTATTCCATATATTTATTTCAGTTTCAGAAGCAGATCAATATTCGTTACTAAATGAGATTACTTTAAATTTCTTGAGTCATAGAGGAAAGGAAGAGGCAAGCAGCAGCGTAGGCTTTAACAGCACAGAGAGAGGGAAACTTCTGTTCGCAAAATGACGCGCATTCGTTATTTATACTAGGTGTTACGTAATAGGCTAGAATGTTCTCGAAGGTACTGGTCTAGGGGGTGAGATCCTAAATTGCGAAAAGTTAATTAGAGGTTGCCTGTTCGCGTAGAGCAAAGCCATCGTATTTTTTTATATTTTACATAAATATATATATATATGAAAATAGCTATATTTGTATTAAACAAAAGTAAATGTATTAAATCAAAATATCATAATTCTTATAATATAATTATACCATTATTCTTAAAGTATTTTTAATCGTAGTTTTATAAATTCAGAAAAATAATGTAGTTAATTATTTATAACTTTCAAATGAAAATGTTAAAAAATTCTTTTTTGATAAATAAGAAATAACATTGAAATGCACATGGGATTAATTTCAGGGTTTTTTTGCAGTTCTTCCTATTGCTTTACTTGCCGATTTAAATTTGCTGAAGCTTATTTCCCCTAATAATAACCGAGAAATTTAAAAATATAATTAAAGTAATTTTCGAATTCATATAGCCAGTTTCGCGCCCCTTCTAGTGATTCACCTGAGGCAAGTGCCTCACTTGCCTCACCCTTGTCCCAGCTCTGTATCCACCCCCCCGACGAAAAGTTTATTGGAGCTTGAGCAGAAATTTATATGCCATCTAATTTAAATATGCCAATAGTTTGGCTATCAGACACTTTTTACATAACAATTTCATGTGATTTAGACAATAAAAGCATAATTTTAAAATTAACAAGATTTGATGATATTTTATTTTATCTTTACTTTTATTGCGCCTCATCAATTAATTCAAGAAACTTCTATGTGTTAAATTTCGCGACTATGACAAATGTTTATCATTCATTTTTATTCACATCAACGAGTATTTCTTAAATTGTTTTAGCAAGAAGAATATCTTTTAAATATATTTTTATATCGATCACATTACAGCCAACGGAATAAAACTAAATTTTTAAAAGATACTCGTATTTGTTGCGTCAAAATCAATTAATTACATTAGAATTACCCAGGACGGTTTGCCTTAAATCTTCTACAAAGTACCCAAAATTTTAATTTACTTCTGTAAAGCTGAAAAATTTATTTTATTGTTTCAATATAAACAATAGAATTAATTCATTTTTCCTTATATCTTTACATCCCAGTTGACAAAGAATAAACCAGTTTGTTTCAGCATCTGCTTCAGAAGTAAATTTAAATAAAACAATCCATACAATTCCCGCGCAGTATGAGTGTGAATACAAGCCAAAAACTTCGATTCATGCGGCCTCGTTTATTGGAAAATTTTATACAAAAAAAAAGTGCAATATAACTAATAATATGGTGTAAATTTCATTTTCAATCACCCTTGTTTATTCTTCGGATGCTGTTACAGAAGGCGGTTATGAAATTGCAAAATTGAGAAGTTATGTCATCGTTCCGTGTTCAGTTAGTGGAATTTGGCAAGGTTGTTATGACTAAATGAAGAGCTTAAGTAAAATTAATGAGATAGCAAAGGACAACTAATTATCGGCACTATAATATTTTCTATAAAAGTTTAGTCTATACCAGGGGTTCTCAACTGGTGGTACGCAAGAGAAAAATAGGTGGTACGCAAAGAAGCAAAGTATTTTTAACTATTAAATTCAAAAATTAAAACTCCAACATCCTGACTGAGTTTTTTCTCCAACACTCGTAAATTATGCGATCTGAGTGGTGGTGGTAGTAGTACACTTTGTAGTGGTGGTACTAAAAGTTTTCAATTTTTGTTTAGATGGTACACGTTAGTCAAAAGCTTGAGAACCGCTGGTCTATACAATTCATTACACAAATTAGTTCCTTAAAACTACTTTCAATAACAAGTTTTAATGTTAGAAAATATTATATACACTACTATGAAAGCTCATGTCTTTTGAGAATAAATTAATTGTATTAGGTTTTCTTTTTCTTTCAGCTGGATTGTTTATAACACAAAATGTTTTTTGATGTATTCCGAAATTAAAAGTTAAAAATCACAATTTTTAAAAATAAATTTCTGAATTTTTGATCGAATAGCTAATTTGGTGTCCCTTCTATTTATTCATCTGAGGCAAGTGCCTCACCCTCGTCCCGGCCCTAATTACTATTATTAATGACGGATATCCTGCTGAGTGTACATTTTTATTCTTCTCCCTAATGACGCAGAATATATGGATATACAATTCATTTCTTAGTGTTGACAGCGCACAATTCAATTTGTTGAAACTTGCGCATATAAACATTTACTCGTAACGTGTGTTGTATTTATTTTTCTGTATTTAATTTCTTGCACATGCACTATAATATTCGGTCTTGCTGTTGACAGTCCATAACGATTTCTTACAAAATTGATTTGAAACAGCTGTTAACTATTACGTGTGCTATTTGCAATAATATCTTTAAATAATTTGCGTTTATTATTTTAGGTTGCATTCCAAAATATGGAATAAACGAAATATTATAATGTGTTCCCGACATCAATACGCATCTTCGATTGGCTCTCTTAAGTATAGAAATGGGCCAACACTGCCTTTTATGAAATCATTAACCGTCCAGGTTGTATGTGATCTTTAAAATTTGTTCTCAAAAATCTTAGCTGATTTCATGGAAAGTGATCTAAGCGAATAACTTATTTTACAATACCTCTACTAATATTACGCATAAGCGTGTGGAAGATTTTAATTACTATAGCATAATAAATATTTTATAAATGTGCATTTTTACTTTGACAGTTTTCATAATAATCTGGGCCATCCTTTAAGAAACCTCGCATAACGATCTGCAATATATGTCAAAGGTGAATATACAGAAATAAAAACAGCTGTCACCTTTTTCAAATATATTAAGCATTTTCTTTCGTATCAGTAAATCTTCGAATATATTTCAGATTAAAGTGAATACAGTTTTTAGCATAATAAAAAATTAAATATTTCTCTCACTTTAAATTCTAGTGCTTGTACAGTGAGTGACTTTTACATTTCATTTCCCGCGAAGACATTTATGATCTGAATGTTGAAATATGCGTGGGTGTTCTGAAAAGTTAAGCGAAGAATATTAACTTTGTCATATAAGATCAGCAGATAAATACAATGTTTTAGATTTGTATCAACATACAATATATTAACTTGAGATCAGATTTTTAAAATCTCGTCTAGAAGCGTCAACTACATTAGATATACATAATTCTGCTCTATGTTTCCAGCGGTAGCATAACAATATATGTCCTGAAAGAAAGCAATGAAATACAAAAATGACTTACTTAAAAAGTTTATCTCCACATTCAGATCTACCTCTTTAGTCCTCAAATAGTTATGGGCATAAAGTGGAAGTAAATATTATGACCGAATGACCTTGGACAAGTCCCTCACAGAATTAAGTATTTTCATTTAAAACGAAAGTTGTAATATAAGATAATGACGATAGAATATTTCGACTTTTTTACGTTCCACATTAAAGGAAATTTCTATCAGAGTGTAAAAGAATGGGATTTTTAACATCTATTTTTAACATAATTCATTCGTAGGTGGATAGTGAAAACTAAAAACTCAGTTTAAATTTTAAAATTTTTCTCTGAGTTAAAAATCAAAATCTTAAATGGCATTTCTGAAACCTGCATAGCAACTGTTCAAGCAAGCTACAAAATACATATTTCAAAATAAGTACGTCTTAATAAATCTTCAGGCAAAATTCCTAACTTCCAATAAATATTTTCGCATGGCATATCTTTAAGAATTTTATAATTTAAGTTTTAATATTTGAAAATTGATGCAACGTGTCATTTAAACTTTTGGGTACTGAACATTTTCCCTATAAGAACAGCATAAGTTACCTTTGGTATATTTGTTTTCGTATTTACTATGATTCCGAACAAAAGTGCATTTCTGCTAAAATTTTAAAGAAAGTTTCCAGTTAAAAGTACAGATTCAGGTCCACCAGCGCCGAGCGGTAAAGTCGCTGAATACTGGTAGTTCCAACCTGGGTTCGATTCCATGCGAACGAGCTGGCTGCATGGGCGTTTTCGTGGTTCTCCCCATGTGTAAAGTGCACACGAGCCAATGTCCCTTAGAAAGTCCTTCGCGAAAGCATCCCTCGCCTTAGGCAGATAGCCCTAGTGCGCTTTGCTATAATCTACTAAACAAAATCAAACCAAACGTACAGATTCAGCATCGATGTTCAAAATATAAAAGCAACGATCTGCATTTTCGAAATAATCTGTAAATAATCCTTTGAAACTAAGTAGTAAGTCATACTTAACAAGAACAAAATCAATACTCTGTCAAAATCTCAAATTTAAACTTCTGTGGTGTGCAAATAACAGCTGGAAATATTAATATTATTTAAATTAAGATTAAATTAATTCTGTAATATGATATTAAAAAATTTGCAACAGATCTCAGAAGAAGGATGCGACTGCGATTATTGCAAGAACAGAAAACGTACATTTAGAATTTTGGTAAATACTATAAGGGAATACCCTGGAATTTTTAGAACTGTCACAAAATCCTAAACTAAATGCTACATTAGTTTTGGATTAATTAAGTCACTTCACTAACTTTTGAGCTGCGGGTTGGATATCTTGACAAAGAAATGTCAAACAATAGTTTTAACTGTCGCTTACATTCTCTTTTCCTTCTTCTTCTAAGCTTTTCTCGTCCCTTTTCGCTATAAATCTCAAGTTTTTAAGTTTCCCATGTAACTTTTTCCAAATTAGAAATTTCTAGATCCTATTTTTTATACATAACTTTCATAACTTTCGTATGTTTCAAAAAAAATTAAAAACAAAGCTTCAGTATAACATTTCCCTAATAAAACGACTCACAAATACAGAACTATTCTTACCTTCAAGTTCTCCTTTTGAAGGTAATTCACCAGTAAGGAGTTTGAAGGCCCACAAAGAGATATGAGATAAACTACGTAAATAAAATTGCATTTTCTAAATACTTAAGTTTTTGAAACATGGAGGTACGCCAAAAAACGTAGGCCGAATTTAACAAGATGTCAGTGCTTACTCATAGTAACGAAAGCTGTGTAAATAAAACATTTCTTGCATAGCCAAAGTGCCGAAAGATGGGCAGCAGTCTTTCTTTCCGACTTGAAAGTGCATCTATAAAGTAACTTTCCAACTGCTGTTACTCTGTTTCAGTTTTTATTTTCTGTTCCGACTATTCTGAGACAGCAAAAACGTTTCAAGAGATACTATGGCGCTTCTTTATGGACAGGGAGAGAATTTTTAAGTATATTTACATGGCAGAATTAGTTCAAGATACTGCCTTATTCCTTTTCGAGGACAATACATTTTCTACAATGCTTCAACTTTCTAGGTCTGAAATTAACAATAAATATTTTCATTACTTTTAATAAGAATTACCTCCTTAAAATTTCTTATTCTTTAAAAAATGTCTTTTGTTAAATGATAATGTACTAAACCTTTGTGTGTAAGTCCAGCGCCACTTTAAAACAATACATATTTTAATATATTGATTTTATGCATAATTTCTGTAGATAATCTGCAGTACTTTTTAAGATATACATTTAAAATCTTGTTAAACAATAAATAAATAGAATTTGCTGATCATTTTAATTGTAATTGTCAGAATAATAGACGTTGTTTCTTGATAAATTTTATCTTTCTTACTTCCATGTACGAAGTAAAAAGGAAGTAATGTAATCGCGAAAAATTTCGGGCATCATATTTCAGCGAAAATATCCATTTTGACCGCTATCGAATACAATTTAATGATGTTTTCGCGTGACATCTGTACGTAAGGACAGAATAAAGGACTCTTTTCCACCCCAAAATTATAAAACTAATTTAAAATGAATTCTGAAAAGAATTTTTCCTGACGTCTGTGCGTACGTATGTATATATGCATGTACGTACGTATGTACGTATCTAGCATAACTCAAAATCGAGTAGCCTCAGAACGTTGAAATTTTGTATATAGAACTGCTATAACATGTAGATGTGCACCTCCCATTTTGGTTGCAATGGGCCGCACCAAAAATATATAAATATATGTATATATATCCACTTTCAGTGAGTTCAGTCTTTTTATTCTCATATGTTTGTAAACTGTGCATTTTTTAATGCTTTAAAAAAGATTGAATTCTGTTGTTCGTATCTTTCGGTTAAGATTTTTATTTCATTAGTTAACCCGCATGTTATAGTTGTAGAATTATCAACAATTTAAAAGATTTTTAAGGGCGGCTAAGCCTAACATTTTTACTATAGCAGCCATATTTGTTTACATTTGAAACGTAGCAGAATAGTTGATTTGTTGCCAATCTAGAGAAACTAAGCTTCGAAAGAACAAAGTGACGTCTTCTTTTATTATTGCAAATTAAATTAAGCTTAATTAATACTGAAATTATCATTTAAGTTATTAAATTATCTCATATATTGACTCAGTATAGCGTCCACAACAAATTACCCGGCAGTTTCTACGACTTCAGTGTATTTTTCCAGAGTGAGACTAAAAGTGAACTTTCAGTTTTGTGCCCCGAAACATCTGCCTTCTTGCCCACCGGCCAAACTGCTTGTTTCTAGGTAGAAACTTATTCAAATGATATAACTTTTTGCACTCTGAGTTATAAAATGAATGAGATATAACGCTGTTAAGTGAACCTAGCGCCAAAGTGTAGCTGTGGTAAATAAATATAGTGAACTTTAAAAAGCTCATTTATTCTATTGTGGTACATTTGGTTTCGACGAAGTAGATTTAATTAAAAATTCGTTAACTGTTAATTCGATATGTTTAAATGAAATGCAGGAGAATTGCGTATAATTTTGTATTCCGTACAAGGAAGTCATCTGGTGTACACATCAGATTTTTTTATAATTATAAAACTTGCCATTTAAATGGTTGTATTAAATTATTTAAAAAGACATAAATTCGCAAAACTCCACTTTCAGTCTGATACTGAAATGGAATGTCATCATTTAATGAATAAAATACTACCTACTATTTCCCACTTATAAAACTAAATTTTGGTTATTAAATAAAATAAAAACATAATACAAAACTTTTTTTTTTCTCAATTCTGATAGCCTGGATTTTTTTCTTCGAATTCAAAATCGCGTAAACAATTCCATTTTAATCTTTAATTTGTAATTTTAGTACTGTACCAGTAGATACGTAAAACTAGATTCACAAATTATAGAATCCGAGGGAATGTGCAGGCCAAACAGGAAAGCTAAAATATGTATGAATAGCAGAAATTTCATATGTTTTCATCTTAACCCGTAAACATAAAGAATTTACGATGATCTGCTAAAGGATTGCTAACTCTGTCACCATTTCTTTTTTTCACCCCTCATAAACTCGGATTTCACTTACTACTCAAAGGCGCCGCCTCAGACTGTTTGACTATCCACTAAGTTCACTTACATGCAAGGTCAGAGCCAAAATGTTATCCCCAAAAAGTCAATCGGCAAACGATATTTCTACAAGCATATGTTTGCAGTATGGCGGTCGCTTTGCATTAAATACGTTATACTTGCGCCTTTCCGGGCAGAGTCAGCTGTAAAACTAAGCTTATGGAACTGAGGAACCCATATTTAACTGAAAAATAACAAAACTTTGTACGGTATTTTAATTCATCTTACTATCTCATCCATGTATTCACCATTGTCCCATACTTCATTTATGAATTCAAGCTCTTAAGAAGTTTATAATTGGATTAAAAATGTATCTGTCAAGATTTACCTCGACAGTGAATATTTACGGCACAAATTTAGCTAAATCTGTGGTTTATACCATTAATTTCTTGTCAGTTATAAATGAGAAACGAGTATTAGAGGCCTTTTCTAATCGGATAAATTATCTGTATCATAATAAGTACAATACAAGCCAGATTTCTGGCCCAAATCTGTAGGATTATATGTAAACAGTTTTATGCTAAAAATATGCAGGTAATAGAATACATTAATAATCAGTTTTTGAATTGCTTAAACTACTCTACTAGAATAAAAGCTCAGTAATGATTCTAATAGTGATAAATAACTATTTTTGGTTGAAAAATAGCGAAGTACGAATAATTTAATATTCTGTTTAAATTTGTAAAATTGAGAATACAGATCTTTGCCGCACTGATGCTGCGTAGAAAATTCGTCAACTGATAAATCTTTGCATACTGTGGGAGGTAATAGTAGAGTTACACTGAAATTTTGAGATATAACTAAATGGTAAAATATTGATATAACTAAAAGTAACTAAAAATTTGAGATATAACTAAAAGTTCTAACTTTAAAATTTTTAGGAGTGTTCAGTGTAGTTCCCTCCAACATCAGTACAATTTTGTAGATGAATTTTCCGAAGATTAAATGCTTTAAGCCATCCATTTCTTGAAAACGATAGAAAATACGCTTTTATAGCCTCATCAGTCTCATATTCGAATGAAAGCGACGGGCATACTAATTGTTTTGTATTAAAAAATAGCCAACAGTCATACATAGCAAGATCAGGAGAATAAGGTAGATGTTCTAGCCCTTTGATATGATTTTGTTCAAAAAATTCTACTTTGTCTTGCGGAGTGAGAAGATGCATTATGACGGTGGAGCCAGTCCTCTAATATTCAGTTCTTGAAAAATTTTTGGAAGACACTAAGTTACGAGTTAACTGTACAGTTTTCTATTCTTCTAACTTAATGACTTTGGCCAGTCCTGTACTTCTGCAGAAAACAGCTTAACATTACTTTTACATTGTTCATTATCTTTTCACCCTTGCTTTTTGAAGTCACCATCAAAGATCCTTACTTTATTTTCTTGATTTCTTGGGATGTCAAAAAGTAGTGAAGTACGTTTCATCACCATTTATATAAGAAATAATGAGGTGTCACCTATCATTAAGTAATTTTAAGGTTTCTTTATTCATTCTGCTATAACCACTGTTGGGTATTGTGTTATATTATGGGAAGCCTAACGACAAACTAATTTTTTCATCTACATTTCTTAATGGAATAATTTCATGCCTAGCTGCAGAAATTAACCCTCTGGCTGATCATCTCGCGATTTCCACGGGCAACTCAAAGGTAGCAAAATTTGCTCATTCCGCGATTTCCGCGAGCATATGTTTTTCTTCCTTTATTGAGGAGCGCATCCCGTGTTTTCGCTGGTTAATCATTGAAATAAATTATATACAGTATTAGGCGTTTAGTTTACGTTTCGGCCAACAGATATCGTTAGCAGTCCACTAAATTGCAGCATTTGAAGGCACGTGGTAAACTTCATTTTTTGCCGCATTTTTCTGACAGAAATGGCTGCTAGAAAACGTTCAGCGATTACCTTGATTATTTAATTAAATTATTGAATTAATAATTAGATTTATTGATTACATTGATTATTAATTAGATTTATTGAATCTGGTGCAAAGACTGTGCAGTTGGACTTTGCCTTGCTCCCTGTTTTGAACTCTTACTAAACTGCATTTCTAAGGTATTTTTCCCTCAGCGCTTTATACTTTCTTAAATTTTATACATTTTACTTTTTTATATTATGCAATAAACAGAAATTAACTGTAATTCGACTGAAATTTATTTTTAAAAAAAAGATTTTTTTTACGATAACATCTGAAATTGGTTTTTCTGGCAACTTAGTTTCTCATGATAAAAATCTATATATAAAATATTTTCTAGAAAGAAAAAGTGCATTTTTCAATTCTCCAATATATATAGATTTAAAATATGAAAAAAAAAACTTTTTTGGAAGCGATTTCGATCTACAAATTGAGCAGTCAGAGGTTTTAATATTTCTTGATGGCCGACACATTTTCTGGGATAAGCACTGATTTGTAACAAATGCTACCTATTAAGAGGAACACAGTCCTACTGTAGCAAGTAAACTAAGAACTAGTTTTTTGTTTCAAGAAAACTTGTGATTGACAAATTATTAGACGAGACATGTTGGATATCGTTACACTGTTTATTTTTAATAAAATCTAAAATATTGTCTTTTCAAAATTGCCAATGACAGTAAAAATTCAAAAGATCTTACGGTCCCTTGCTTTTACTTCTCTGTTCGAAGTAAATGATGTATTGTAATCACTAAAAATTTTGGGTATCATATTTCAGTGAAAATATCCATTTCGCCCACTCTAGAATCCATTTAAACGATGTTTTTGCGTGACATTTGTACGTAATACAGAATGAAGGATTCTCTTTTCCAAAACGCATTGTAAAATGGATTTAAAATGGATTCAGAAGAGATTTTTTCAGGGTATGTTTTGTATGTACTTACGTATGTATGTATATATCTCGCATGACTCAAAAACGAGTAGCCATAGAATGTTATAACTTTGTATATTGGACTGCTATAACATCTAGTTGTGCACCTCCCTTTTTCGTTACAACCCACCGCATCAATCATATATATATATCTGTTACCCGGCTCGGTGACCTCAGTATCTTTATTCTCATATGTTGGGAAAATGCGCATTTTTTTTCCGCTAAAACTGATTCAATTATGTTGGCCTTATATTCCGGTTAAAGTTTTTATGCCTTTAGTTAATCTGCATGCGATTGTTGTAGAATTATTAACAATTTAAAGGGGCCACCATTTGTTTATATTTGAAACAGTTGAATAGTGAATCAAGTTAGTTGGTGCTATATATATATAAACCTTAGATTGGCGTAGATTTTTTATTAAAACTCTATTGATTTGATATATAATATCGATAAGCGTGAGCAATAAGGAATTAAAAAACTTACGACTCTATGTAGTCAGACTTTTCTGAAATTAAAGTAATTGAAACTGTGTAATTTTCGGATGATTCGCTGATGTTCCAAGTCACATGTTCAGTAAACTTACAAAAAATTTAAACAAATGTGAATCATATTATGGGTCTATTTTCTAGTATGAAAGACACTGCATAGTCGAAGTAATGTTAAAGCATAGAAGAATATTTTTTGAGTTTTATAGTTTTCGGGTTTTGACGGGTATATACAGTATATGCTTTTGTTTTTGCTTTTCTCAATGTATAAAACTGACAGCTTGCTGAAGAAACATTTAGTACATGTCGGAAAAAAAGACAAAGAAAAAAAAAAGGTTTAGGAAAATTTTACATTTAATTTTTAAAGCGTGAGATCAAAAAATAATTGAAAACATTCTGTAAATATTTTCCTTCAGTAAGACTTCCTATCTTATGCAAATATTTGCGAAATGAAAGGACAAAGACAAGACTTGAAAAACATTATTTTTCTCAGAATTCTCCATAGCATATAAAAATTTTAACAAACAAAAAAAAATGGAAAGATGTGGCAAAATCAGTTCTGTGATGTTCAAAAGACACAATACTTCTAATTTCAAACAGTTTCATACATATAGCATACCTTCTACTGGAGATAAATGTATTACAAACATCTTCCTGTCCCATTCTATATGCTCATCATAAAGAAAATAAAAACAATCAACACAACATTTTTGCGAAAAAAAATTAAGGATTACTTTAATGCTGTTATAGTAAATGATAAAAGGTCTGCTTTTGTTTTGCTTAAACAAGGCTATTTATTAACAAAAGGAAGAGATAAAAAAAGTGTTAGCTGACAGAGACATTCATTTATCATTCCTGTGTTCAGTTGAGTAGGAAGTAATCTTGTGTTAAAATTGTTTTCACTTTGAAGAGAAGAAAAGAGTAAGAAAAATAACAGTTTTTTTTCTCTTCTAATGCAGAAGAAGGAGAAAAACATTATTTCGGAGTAAGAAATTAAATAGTAAGAAATAAAATAGTGTATGTAGATCTTAGGTTCTTAGCAAGTACTAAACCGTCCCTTAGCACGCGTTAGAGTTTTCCATGGGGACGGCAACGGATCCAGAGGCAAATGGGAGGCTTTCAGACAATTAAGAGTGCGGTCGTGGCATATCAACTTATTTAGGAAACTAATGTAATAAAATAATTTGAAAATACATACTGTGTTCATGAATAAACATTTTATCTAGCTTCTAAAATTTTTATTTTATTGCTAATGCGTGAATAAGTATTAAAAAATTTAAATCGACATTAAGTATACCTAATTCGGCTCAGTATTGGTGATAAGTCTTTGAAAGTTGGTAAGCCATTTACGCAATCAAGCATGTTTCTACAGAAATATGCCAGCTTGTAATGACTGCTCTACAGAACAAGTGCACCGGCACCAAAAATAATTAAAGCCATACAAGTTCATACGTGCGCGAAATCAGATCTGTAAAAGACACAGATAGTAAAAGACACGGATTTTTGTGCGCTTCGCCAATAATCCGAATTTCTGAATGAAAGTGATAAAGTCATCATATCTACTAATTGTATAACTACCGTTAAATCTGGTGAAAAGTTAATTTATCTAAATCCTAGCAAATTTTGTATTTCAAAATGTCTAAATCTAAGAAGACATGCATGCAGTAAATACAGTACTGAGTATTTGAAATGTGGGTTTATGCATTCTCCGACAAATTAATCATTACCTGTATGTTTAACTTGCCAAAATGTGTTTTCAAATGAAACCATGAAGCCTCCTAGACCTTTTTGTGTCATGTTCTTAAACAAGAAGACGATGGACTGCGAGCCTATATAGTATTTCATTGTAATTGGCAAAAGGGGAAGACCACATATAGGCGAGGAGTCAATCTTGCCGCCAGTCGAACAGGTAATTAAAACTGTTCTTCATCATAAGACACCGTCAGATAAAAATTCCTTTGAGTAATAATTCGGTACAAAGAAGAATAAGTGAAATGATGGTGAAATAACTAAAGACGTTAAAATGACGCTGAAATACATTATGCGATTACTTGTAAATTTTCCATTCAACTTGATGAATCAACTCTATCAAATGAAGAAGCACTACTCTTATCGTGCGTTTAATTCATAAAAGAAGTAAAATTTTCTCAATAGTTATTATCTGCTAAACATCTGGAAACCGATACAAAGGGGAAATCGATATTTAATATCAGGAAAGTTTTTTGAATAGAAAAAAATTCCTGTTCATAATACTTTGTCATCTGCTAGTGATGATGTTCCAGCAACGACAGGGCATTCATAGTGCGTTTGAAACAAACAGTACCAAATGTACTCACTGTACACTGTGTTATTCTTCATCTGCATTTAGTTGCAAAAATGAATGAATATATGCATATGTCGCTTCATTATGCTGTTTGATCAGGCAATAAGACTAGGAACAATTAATTGTATTACAGATTATTTGGCCAAAATAATGAAAATTATAATCGTTTGCTGCTGCACACAGAAATGCGTTGGCTCTCAAAAGGTATTTCTCTGAATCTTTTTTTCATATCTATTTAACTCAGTACTGGACGACCTCGAAAACTGAGACGAAAAACTGCCCGAAATGCTGATTACACCACAACTGGCATCACCAGTTTGACAGATCTGTTCAAAATATTTAATAAAGTCCATTTACAACTGCAAGGCGACGAGTTAAAACAAAAAACGTCATAGCTGCTGTTGTCAGAAAAGTTCCTCTGTTCAAACGAAATCTAGGTAGAAGTGAATACAGCTATTTCCCACATCATCAGTGATTTCTGCAAAACAGGAAGATTCCCTTACCTACAGCCAACACGTGGACTTTCATGCTGATTTTAGGAAGGTATTCCAGGATATTTTATTCTTGAATATACGGAGTTAGATTCTCAAAAATGGATACAAAGATTTCTGGCATCAAAAATCAGTACCAGCTCCTTACCCTCGATTGTGGACAGTGCAGAAATTTTTAATTGCTTTTCGTTCATCGTATTTGGCTGAGCGTGTGTTTGGTACATCAGCTAATTTATTGTCTAAGAAAAGGTGTGTGTGATTATGGCAAAGCCTCCTGGGCTATCTGCCTAAGGGAAGAGATGCTTTCGTGGAGGACTTTTTAAGGAAAACTAGCTCGTATACATGTTACACATGATGAAAACCACGAAAACGCCCATGAAGCCAGCCCCGTTTGCGGGATTCGAACCTCGGACCGAACTACCAGTGTTCAGCGACTTTACCGCTCGGCCATTGGTGAGCCTGTCTAAAAAAAAGGAAAAGTTATTCTAGACTGCATAATCACGGAACGTGGTAATTTGAAACTGATGTTAACGGAACTGGAACCTGACACTAAAAATTTGTTGAAACTCCACCAGCCTCAACAATCTCATTAACGTTTTTTATTTCTTATTGATTTCATGTGTTTTTTTAAAATTTCTAATGAAAATTTTTACAACATTTGATGGTCGTTTTTATTAATTTTCACTTTGGGATTCTTAATAGATTAGTACGTCGATAAAGCAGATATAGATAATATACACCAATATTTTAATATTTAGTAAGATAGAGTTATTTATTTAATCTAATATTTAGTTAGAAGAGGAGGAGTTAGAGTCTGTTTTTTCTTGTAAAGAGGTCGGTTGTGCAGAAAAGTTTGGCAATCTCTGGTGTAGATCCCCATTTAAATAATGAATTAGAATCTTTTTATATATATATTTATTTATTATTCTCCTGAAACATGTTATTTCAACTATTAAGGCATGAAAATATTATTTTTCTGTATGGAAGGGCATAAATAAGCGTAAGATAACGATCTGCGATACATAAGATCGTTCTTATCTTCGGTATCATTAATGAGCATCGCTCAATAAAACTAAGAATTTGTACTGGTTTGTTGTTATTGAATTTACTTGTTTTATTACTGCTATATCTTTTTTGCTATACAAATTCTTGAATCTTATCATAAAAGTTATATTGAGTTACTGAAATCTAGTTACTGTCTCTCTTTCTTATAAACGCTTTAGTTTTATTTTGAGAATTTGTCCATTTATTGAAACGCAGTAACATTTACTGTTGCTATGGTGTATAATAAAAACTGTTTTGAAAACTGTTAACTAGATACTGTTTTAAGTCGATTTATTTCACATCAATATGCGAAACAAAAGCATAGCAACCTTAAATTAATTTTCTTTCCATGCATATTTACTGCGCGCAATCAGCGAACAAATAAAGGAGTTTGGAAATATCGATGATTTCGTATTTTGGTTACCACGCAAGGAATTTCTTGATTGTCTTTCGCTCGAGGGTTTTCCTTTCCGACTTATTTATGAACTTTTACATTTCGATTATGTGAATGTGCTGTTACATACTCTACGAATCAGCCTCCAAAGAAGCTCAAAAATATATTATGCAAATTTGTGATGATCTCTATACTATCTTTCATTGTAAGTCACAGGTTCCAAAGTTGTTTTTAGAAAAATCTGAAAGGGTTCATATTTAAAGCTTACATTTCAAATATATTTTATTGCAGAGCACCACCTAACGGGATAGGTTTGAACTTTTTCATTGATTTGTGATTCTCGTTCTCGTGGTCCGAATAAACTACATTTTAATTTATTGAAATATGTTCATGAGAACGAAATGCAAATGACTCTTAATAGAAAAACTTTACTCGTAGCCACCGTGTTCATATATATGCATGTAATAATAATTTAGAATGGTGATCTTGTTTTTGAGAGCGAAATTCATCCGGACAATCATGTCGCACTTGTTGTGATTGAAAATTTGGGTCGCACATTGAAAATTATGTTTTTCTTCAATAACAGGCAGCTCTAAGACTTATTCACATTAACATTATTTAAAACAGTGAAGCAGTTGAAGAACGGAGACAGTTGCATCCCCTTTCAGCAATTTCAAGCACAGTTTTACATAGTTACAGCATTTATAATTGCAGATAAAGAGAAACGGCAGGCTACATAGTTGGACAAAAGCAGGTATCAGATGAGCAAGACTATGTTACCGATGTTAGTAAGAGTGGTAAAACTGCTTAATTTTCCCGATAGATGGACATAATATTCCGTTATTACTATTCATCGATAAAAGATCGGTTTGTATTCTGTTTGTATCTTAGTTTCATTTCATGTAGAAAAAAATATTTGTATGAGCATAAAATTTCAGTACGGTAGCTGCTTTATTTAACAGCATCGCGTGCTTAAAATTCAGCACAGTAAATAGCAATTTAAAATTTTAATTTTAGTTTTCAATAAACCTTTTTGGTTTAGTTATAAGAATTTTTCCGATCAGCTGCGTTCCAAAACTAATAGCTAACATATGATTCTTAAGCAAATGACCAGTGATGCATATTTTCACTTAACAGCAGAAGTGAAACTGAAGTTTTTACTCAGTAGTGTTCGAACCGAAATTTTCATAAGTCGATAGTAATAAGACGGCACTATGTCCCTCTATTGCGAAATTATGCAACTTCAGCATTCCTATTATAACATCTCTACACATAATAAAAGAAAGAGTATGTCTGCGTCTTTTGTTCGTGCTTTGCGCGTACGTTAGTAGACCTAGGGCTACGAAATTTGGTATAGGTGCATCTAGACAAGAGCCAGTGCACCTCGAAGCGATTTATTCAAAATTCGAATCAGATTTTCTTTTTATTTTATCTTTTTTGATGAAATCGCATCATTTTGAATAGTTTCATTCTTTTAGAAATACGGATTTGGCAACTGTTTTTCATTCAATGCTTTGTATACTACACTGCTGAATATTGAAAATATGGGATAAAATATTATTAATTATACACGCAACACGCACATCGCAATCTTCTTATTCTGACGCGCATGTGTCTCGCGAGGCACAACAGAAAGAATTTCTTTTCTTTTTCTTTCTCTCTCTTTATTAGCTAATGGCAAAGAGGTTTGTATATTTTGAATTATGCCATCCACAAAGCACAATTTTGATTGGCTATTGCTTTCTAATGATAGTTTCATTCCTTTAGAAATGTGGTTTTGGCAGCAGTTTTTCATTCATTGCTTTGGATACCAGACTGCTGACTGTTTTCTCTTGAAAATGTGAGATTTATTGCTTATTGCATTGTAATTTTTTATATTGTCTTTTAATTATATATAATTTTAATGACATAAAAAGTTTGCATGTTTTTTTTTTTTTTTTTCTTTTTTTTCAAGGAAACAAATTTCTTAACTTCCTTTATACCATTTGAATTCTTAAGATTTTGCAACGGGAAGTTGGTTAATTTATTTATATTAAGATAATTAATATTTGTATTAAGGGATATTGCTTATTTGATCACGATATAAAATAACAGACAAATTCTACAAACAGATTTATTTAATCTAGTTTTCCCATTAAACTATATGATAAATTATTTTTCTGATTTTAGTGTGTTAATTATTATATAAATTTTAAATAAAAGCTTTTTCTATAAAACCTTTTTTGTATTCTTTGAATTATACTAATTTTAATTAATTTAAAGATTATTAATGTAAATAACAAAAAGTAATAATTATTTAAAAGTTCCTGTGTAACTAATTCTACAAACAATTATGCAAACAAATGTGCACTGCCATTGCAATTTTTGCCTCTACCAAGTTTATGATTCAAAAACATTGAATATAAACATAAAATAATTTTTTGTTGAATCTTTTTGTTGAATTCTTTTCTGAACCTCTCTTAATTTTGAATAAATGTATTTTATCATTTCTTGAAATAAACAACCTTAATTCTAAAAATATTATGCTCGAGCCGGTAATATAGAAAGGCACAATATAAAATATAACTTCCTATCCCATACTATTAATTTTTTAAGATTTAAATTTATTCAAAGTTTTCTCATATTTCGGGAAATAAAGTTTTCAAGTAAAAAGTGGATCTGATTAAAGCTGTAGTGGAAAATTCGAGAGCAAATAAAAAATGTCATCTTTCCAAGTTTATAAACGGATTATCAATCTTCAATAGAAATTCGAAAACCCGTAGGCGTGTTCTTATATAGTCATGAGTCCGAATGTAACGAAATAAAAATATATTATTTACAATCCTAAAAGGTGAGAGAATCTTATTCAGAAATCTAAAAATACCGAAGCGCGTAAAAGTCACATTTCTGTAGTGAAATCTTTTTTTTTTAAAAACTGGTAAGAATATTCAATAAAAATATGTCTATAAAAGTTTTAAGGATTTGCAGCTTAAAATATAAATTTTTGCTTTTAAAGTGAATGGAGTTTAGAAATTTTATTTTTACAATATTGCGCAGACGATGCTATAAATAAGTAAAAGGAAAACTGTAAAATTGAAAACTGCTCGTAGCCAATTTTATGGATAGCTGGGAACCATAAAATACATTTTAATATAATTTACGACACAGTAATATCCGTTTTAGTCAGTAAAATGCATTTTATATTGAATTTCATAGTTTAAATATATAAACTTATAAATACAAAATAGTATTTGTAGTAATATTTTTAAATCAGACTGTACTCAGACCCCCCCCCCAAAAAAAAAAATCTGTTCTGCTCAGAGTCAGTTAACGTTATCTGCAATGAGGAAATATCTTTAGTAGACAGAAAAATATTCGTGATTTAAATCGAAATGTGGTGTCATAAAATTTCCAAAATTCTCTCTAGAGAATATAAAAATAGTGAACATAAACGGGAATACAGAATTCTCCTCTTTTCAAACGCGGATATCCTTTCTTAAATGTGGTGAGAAAGCAATTCTTCAGATGGTTTAAGATTACACAAGTTAATATTTCGTTTTATCATTTATATTTTGTATCGTCTTTATTATAGATTCAATGCTTATACCCTGCTGGACATTAAAATTTCTTCACTATATTGGCGGCATGCAACAAAAATGCAAGAAAGGTACTACATGCTGTGATGATCACATGATAAGTATTCCAACGCATGCGCACAAAATTAGTATGAGCACCGTCATCTACATAGTACATAAATGGAAAGACTGCTATGCCAAGAATAAGGCTGGTTTCACCTACCTTGCAATTCACCCATAGGATTATTTGAGGATTATAGATTATTTGAGGGGAATTTCTATGTGTGGCTCCCCTATTCGGGGTTTTCTGAAATGCTGGTAATAGTTCGATAATTTTGATGATAACACGAGCCTAAATATAAGTATCAAACTGGTTTCACAGTGAGGTATTGCATTTGAACGCTGATTTGTCTAAAGTTCGTGTTATGTCTCATATAAGGAGAAACTCCTCCCAGAACGTTTCGGAATACAACAGGGGCAGGATAGTGGCCTATAGAAACTGTGGTTTATCGTTCCACTGCTCGAATTGGTCGAGATTCCCTGAGTGTCAGACAAATATGGAATCGATGGGCCCAGGAGGACCATACAGAACGCCATGTGGTAAGAACTCAGTTTTTTCAGCTCCTAAAGCCCGAGATAACACATATGTTGTCCTCTCAGACTTGTGAAAACGTGCAGATGAATTCCTCGTCTGCGTACAGCGACATAATGCACGTATTGATGTTTGGAAGCATCAATTAGAACAAATATTGCCAACATGCATGCGCTATCGCGATACGGACCCAGCCTCTGGCGTTCTGGTATGGGATGTCATCCTCGTCAGCTCTTATTCGGATAGGTAATGCGGATAGTGGCCGTCATATTTCTGATGTATTGCTGCTCGTGGTTGTGCCCTGTCTTCGAGAACCTTGTGACGGCGTCAAATTGTTCGTGCTTTCTCGACTTTCTTCAGCTTAAAGGGTATTCGAATGTTGCCTCTAGCCACCACTTTTTCTAGATCTCTGACCCATTGAGAAGATCTGGTCATGAGCGGCAGAGAGACTGGCGCACCATCGTTCACCAGCCATTATGGTCGAGCGGTAAAGTCGCTGAACACTGGCAGTTCGGTCCGAGGTTCGAATCCCACGAACGGGCTAGCCAGATGGGCGTTTTCGTGGGTTTCCCCGTGTGTAACGTGTATACGAGCTAGTTTTCCTTAGAAGTCCTCTACGAAGGCTTCCCTCCCTTTAGGCAGATAGCCCTAGTGTGCTTTAATTAAATACACGAGCCATTACGACTGATGAGAAAAGGCATATAGTTCAAACCGTAGGGAATAAAATACCCGATGTGTCATCCACGCTCAGCTCGACTCGATGCCCAGACGACTTACAGTCATTATTGTTGCCAGAGGTGGAAGCTCTGTGTAGTGAATTCTGCATGCCGTGTACTCCAAACCGTCTACAAATTTATTTCTTCCTCCCATTATATTGCATAGGCACAATAAATAAGAATGTTATTTGTTTTCTACTTGGCACATCAATTTTAATGGGCAGCAGTGTATAAACGGCATTTAAATTATAAAGACTATTAGGAGTTTCGGAGCGATTAACTTTAGAAATTAACTGAGCATTCACTAGGATTCGAGCCGCAAATCTTCCAGATGTTACTTATACACTTCGAGAATATTTACTCGGAAACGCGATATTTCCTTATAAAACGCTACGAGTGTTAATATTGAATTTTGGGTACTTCGTTGCATTCCTGATACAAAAGCGAAATTTTTTTATGTTTGAGGCGTTACAGAATTGCAAATTTTTATATGTAATTAACAGCAATAAAACAATAGAGTTTTACCAAGCAATATTTTTGATAAATACTGCTTGTGAAATACTTTTTTTTTAAAAGATATAGCATATGCTTTTCACGTAAATAACTTGAGTATCTACAAAACCAAAAAGCATAATGAATTCTCAAAAGCCGAACTAGAAAATGTCAAATTTCTAAAATTTGGGTTTAAAACATGCCAACTTAGCAACATAGCATGTAGATCTTTCTTCTATTTTATTTTTTACAAATAAAATAAATACATAAGCCGTATGTTGTCTTCAACTATCATCATTTTTAAGAATATATTGTAAATTGTATTAAATAAACTAAAAACAAAAAAAAAAAAAGAAAGCAAACAGAAAAATCTGAAAGGGTTCAGATTTTAAAAGTTACCCAGAAGGATCTGTTAAGATTTTTTTATACTCTCGCTGAGTTGGCAGTCTACTCGTCTACGTACGGTTGCACTCATTCTGGTTAACCCATTTCTTTTTCTCTTTTAGCTTTATTCTGAAGTATCAATGTCTTCGCACATACTCCATGTATAATTCAACAACAAAATTACAAAAAATTTTAATAGCAGCATAACAGCATAGGTTTATAATTTCTGACGCAGTGTTAACTGTTGGCATATATTTTTCAGTCCCTTCTCAGTTAAATGTTCAGTTTCGCAGTTCGGTATCAATGTTCAGTTTTCTTAGTTAAATTTATAAATGAAATATCATGATCTTTGCCCTTACGCCACATGAAATTCAATTCAACAGCAAAATCACAAAATATTTAAAAACAGCGTATCTTTAGAATTTCTGACAAAGTCTTGCTCCCTGGACGTAAAGTGTTTTATTCCGCACAGTGTTGCCACTGGAAAAATTCATTAAAGTTTTACAAAAAATGAAATATAAATTTCGAAATTCAAAATTCAGGCTTCAAGGTGCACATGTTCGGGTGGAAAACTACGTTATTCAAAATTTGATGGCTGTAAGTACCGTCGTTTTATAACAATGCGAGGAATATACATACAGACAGACAGATTCTTCATTATTTAATTCTTTTTAAATAATACAAGGCGATAATATTTTGTAATTACAATTTGAAAAGTGATACAGCCGTTTACATTGGACGACATAAAATCCCGTTTTGGAACTAATGGTCCATTCGAGCTAACACCGTTTTGGGCTAAAAGCTGCGTAAGAAATTTTAAAATTTCGTTTCATAGAAAGCTGGAAAAAATTTTAGAAAGAAAGACCTATTTCTTTATTTGCGAAAATCTTTTTTTTTTGGGGGGGGGGGAGTTCCCTAAAACTGATAAACTTTCTTCCATTAGATTTTCAATCTAAATCTTAACAAAACAAAAATTATAAATTGATTTGAATTTATTTAATTAAGCATACGAAGGTTATGTACAGGAAATCTGTTTATTTATGGCTGAAAGTATCCCGGAGGAGAAAATCCTAGTGATTTGTACTTCATTTTTCTTGCTATTAATCTTTCTAGAATATTTAAAGATCTGCATATCTATGTACGATTTTACAACAATGTTACTGACATATGTGTGCCTAACTTCCTCAGTATCCGAATCTGAACTTAATCCATCAGTTTGTCAGTTTTGAGTAATCAACACACCGTGTGGAATGAATGAATGAATGAATGAATGAAGAATAATGAAACTTTGTGTTATTGTGCTATGTTATAATATTTTTGTGTTTTGTGTTATTTGTGTTATTGTGCTATGTTATAATATTTTTGTGTTTTGTGTTATTTGTGTTATTGTGCTATGTTATAATATGTCATTTTCTTACTTGTAATAAGTAAAATCGAATCTAAGAGTATAAGGTATTTCTCCCGCCTTCGTGGTGTAGTCGGCTGCACGATCAGCGCGTATTTGAGAGGTCCGTGGTTCTATTCCCGGCGAGAGCATTACTCTTTTTTCACGTCTTCCTGCTTCAAATTAACCTAATGTCTCTATAAGAGAAGCGAACGTATTTGTTTTTCCCGATGGCGGGCTCTAGCCGTTTGTAGGCGTCCACTACTAAACCTGGAAGCGGTTTTCTGTTTATAATGGAGGCACCTAATAGGTGGGCCACCATTGTCTCTTATGAAGGAATGGACAAATGACATCCATGCCTTCTCCAGAATTTGAACTCGGGCCCTTTGGTGCGGCTGTCAGAATCACTAACCACTTTTCCGTCTGGGAGGGAGATCGTAAGTATAGTACTTTTAACAAAAAACAAAGTTTGATGGTGTTTTGGCAAAATACTTCTCTATTGAAGTCTTTTCAAAGTTATCACGGGCTTTGGAATTTACCTGATAGGAATAATTTGGAATTTTCTGGAAATCCATTCCACAATTTTCTTACTCTATGTAAAGATGTGGCATATCACATAGAACTCACTCATTTTAATAACTTTACATTCTCGTTCTTACAAAATCGTCTCTTCGATTTTAGCCCCGCATTTTACACATTGCATTGCAATATTTTTCAATGTGCGCTTCCGAGCATTTTCAGTGTATTTTACACTAAAAGTGTAAAGAATTTTTCCATTTTCACCGTTCTTAGAAGACGATATATGGCGGATACTATATCTGCCAGTGGAACTGTCTTCCTTTTCCGATATTGACTCTAGAGCATTGTATGATCATGCACGACTTTGTAAAGATTATTATTATTATTATTATTATTTTGTTAGAATCATTCACAAATCCTAAGCATACAATAACGTTGAGGCATATAAAAGATATTGCAAATTCGATTCTACACTGCTGCATCAAATATTGCAATAAAATAAGTCACGTGAATTATTTTTTCTTTACCAATGCCTGGAAAGTTATGTTTAGACTATGAATAATTAGTATATATAACAATTCAGTTTCTTATCATTAATCACTAAAGTAGTACTTTTAATCTTACAAGAAAGTCTCATTTACCACATAATTCATAATTCATTTCATTTACCTCACAATCGTAATTCAGTTAAGTGTTGAATGCAATATGTCTTGTTTCTCTGTCTGTCTCGGCTTTTTAGAATTTTATTTCTAAGATTAATCACTGTCTGGCTTTCGTTTTAAAATATAAGACATGTTATGTTTCCTTTTCCTTGAAGAAAGTTGCAAAATTATTCATTTAACATAACAGCCTTAATACCGAAAATCAAGTGCCCAACTTGTTAAATACGCAAAATTTGCAATACAAAACGTATTACAAAAAGCAGTCTGAAAGAGATAGAAATTTATGAATCATGTTTAAATTGTACTAATTAAATTGTAAAGTCTTAAAGATATTTAAAGGCAGGACAACGACAACTGTCTCGTATAATTTTAATATAATAATAATTAAATAAATCGAAGTATTACGAGAATTATTAGAATGTAACGCAAGAGACAAGCGAGTAAAGCTAGTGGCAAACTAGCTCCAACTGGCTACACAGAATTCCGTTTTCCAGAAAAAGCGTAGTATTTGAGAAAAGTATCAGAATGAAATTATTGGCTCTTTCCCAGAAATAATGCGGGTTTTTTCAACCTTCATTTATTTTTTTCAAAATTACGTCACACAAAATTCTTTCTTAATCTAGAATTACTCTCCTTCTTCCTCAATTATTCCTTAATAGGAGCTCCAGGAATGGACTACAGGACGTCTAGCTCCAGACATGAACGTTCCCAGAAAAGGCTCTTCGTCTAGGCTGTAATATCCGTTTCCGAATTTCTGCAACCACCGTTGACACTCGTTTAGGTTTATTGTCTGATTATCATGTACTGCATAAGTATCCTTATTAGTAAATATTTAATGAACTCATAAACTTAAGTACGCCGAATCTGTCTTTTGTTACTTTTAAAATAGAACTGCATTCTTCAAAACTTGAACAAAGAATAAGAGCAATAATTAAAGCAAAATTACTGTCTGCTTTTATAGAAAGTTGGCGCGAGTAGCAGTTTAACCCGTGTCCTTCCGATGTTTAGTTCCGACTGAAAATTTACGAAACGACACAATGAATATGCTTGTGCAATTTATTCCCATCTGCAATTTCTTGAAACGGCATTCAATTCATATAAAAATAAATGTAAAAATGTTTACAATTCTAACAAATATTTTCATATGGTTACTCTATTCCATACTTCCATAAAAATTATAAGACTATTATAAACATTTCGCTAAGTAAAAATAATATGGATATTCATCAACATATAAAACTATATTTTGTTATTAAGTAAAATTAAAACTAGTCTCAAAAAAGAATTCCGATTTTAAAAGCTCTAGCGCTTGTTTTTGCTTTTTATTTTTAAAATATAAAATTATATAATTAGTGAAATATCAAAACATTAAATATATATATTACTGTTTGAATAAAGGAAAGAAAAAGGAAATCTATGTGTAGAAGACTGTAATTTGTACATTATTACAAATTATATTTCATTATATTTTCAATGAAGATGGAAATGTACGGTTTTAGAACCCATATAGCATGGTATTATAGAAACTCTTTTATATACCGGTTTCAAAACTTAATATCTATTAACAAAAATGATAACCGTCGAAAAATAAAAAACATGCTGCGAAATATTGCTGGAAAGCATATACAAAATGAAGTTTTTATATAAATAAAACGTTCCATGCATCGCTTATTAACAATAACTGTTGCTATATTTCTGAATTCCTTTTATAATAGATAGGATTTTATTGTCAAATGAAAGCATGCCTTCTGTTTCTTAAAAATTGTTGTTTTCTAATTTTATAATTTTGCATTATTTTCTTTTTATTTGTTATCAAAGTTATTAAAACGCATACTAAATTTCGCTATTTCATATGGTACAGAAATCGTAGACGGAATTTGATTCAACAGAGTTCATGTAAAGAATGCACAAGAAAGAACATTTTTATTACAGTAGAACGTAAAACATTATGACAGTTCCAGAACGATAAAAATGTAAACTGTTTCGAAGACGGCTGAATTTGCAAATGAAAACAGATAGGCATATCAAAAGAAGGAACGGCAAATATCTTATGAAAGGATTTAAGGTAGACACTGGAAAATGGAAACATGTTAGACTCGTCATGTCTAAGTTTTCTGAACATATAAGAAAAGACGTTATGGGAATCATATATAGTGTAGGTGGATAGTGAACTAGATTCAGATTTTCTGAGAATATTTGCATTAAAAAAAGCATATGATGTAGGTGGGACAAAAAAGTTTAGATGAATAAATCCGACTAGAACTGAATGCTGTTCATAAAAGCAAAGAAAATTCATTTCTATTTCGTATCTTGGAATAGCATGTATAAGGTCTGATGCAAGGATACTAAATAATGCATTGAACATTTCCTGAATAATTATACAAATATATGGAAAGCATATACTATAATATTACAGGAATTAAAATAGGACAAAAAATATGTAAGTTGAATAATAGGTAAGAGGAAAAGTATACTGCAATGGAATATAATCGTCTGTTCAGAAGGATCGCGGAAAAGTCATGTTAGGTGCGTGAAACTCGCAATATTAGAATCTGGCTATTAGAAAGCGTTAAAAGAAGTATATAAAGAGATATATAACCTTATAAGATGCACGAATATAAAGTGACCTATGCAGGAAAATGTAGTTCATGTTACAATGCAAACGGAATGAGAGTATCTTTCGGCTATTCGATCACTGAAAATAATAATTACGTAGTAGAAGATGCGGAGAAATTTTGAAGAATCACAAAACCACTTGATAATACAAATATCTCTTTATTACTTGTTGTTTGCTCAGTGGCATGGCACATCACAGTGGGGCTAATCTGCACCTAACGATTTTGATGATGACTCATTACATTTTTAACAGAAGCAGCCACGCAAACGTCCTTTAGCTAGCACGACTAAACAGAGAAAGAGGAAGGGTAGCTCTAGTTCCACTTATGCCGCGAGTAACATGCGTTTCGCATGTTTTTTCCGGCTGTCATGATTTAGTTGCCATAGGCGCTGCAGGTAAATGAACACTGGAGCTATGACCCGGAGGACAACATTAGAGATGGAGAAAGGGGTGTGACGAGCAGTAGGATTGCAACGATATTTATAGTCAAATTTTTACGTTAATCTGGTTGGCTAAAACTTATACGCAAAGAAGAGGTTTTAACATGCCATAATGCGAAATTAGTTTTCAGATATGACGTAGTTTAGAGTAAGTTCTTACTAGAGTGAAAGTACCCGAATTAAAAATGAGCAATTAAGAAGCATTTTAAAATATAATTTTGATTTACATATTTTGTACCTTACCTATATATATGTATGTATAAAGTCAGAAAGCTTTTAGATTTTATATTCCAAAACGGATTTCTCAAAGGGACTTTTTTTATTTACACACATACACACGTTTCGAGAGCATTTTGGCTGATGTCCCTTTCGGTTAAAAATATTTAAAAAACAGCATATCTTTAGAATTTCCGATATACAGTCTCGCCTGCTAGAGATAAAATGTTTTCCCCCGTACAGTATTGCCATTGCTCGTTTTGAAATCGTTGAGTTTTTTAATCAAAAATTCGCTCAAGTTTTACAAAATATGAAACAGACAATAAAACAAATTTGAAATTCAAAACTCGGGCTTCCAGATGCTCATGTTCGGGGGGTGAAGGACTACGTTATTCAGAATCTGATGGCTCTAGGTACCGTTGTTTTTTTCACAATGCGGGAGGCGTACATACATTCATGAAGAGTCTTCATCATTTAATTTCTTTAAATATAATACAAGGCGATAGTATTAGGTGGCAACAATTTGAAAAGTAATTCAACGCTTTTAGCGATTCGATGCAAAATGCCGTTTTGAGACTAGTAGCCCTTCTGAGCTAATGCTTCTTTGTGCTTAAAAAAAAAATAAATGGTCTTTAGACTCACAAAGTATTTTTTTTTTCTAAATTAAGTAGGCAAAAGTATCCGGAATTATTTTAATACAGCTTATCTTGTGTTAGTACTTTTAACAGCCGATAAGAATTTCCAAGATAAACTTTAAATTAACTTAAACGAAGAGGATTTTCAAGGATTACAATGCTTCTTCCGTAGCTGACTTTATTACTTTTTTATGTAATAATTCGTATTACAAATTATTATTTAATTGATGAGGAGGAAATAATCCTTTGTTTTCTGAAGCTGATTGTATTACTTAAGAGATCTAATTATATGGATACCTCTTATTTCAAATAAATCCAAACTGATCAAACGAGCTGAGTTTCAACAAATTTCATATTCTTTTAAGTAAGATCAAAATTCTTAAAGTATTTAAGATATATGAGTTTAAAATTAAATACTGAACTGCGTCTTTAATACAGAGATAAAAGGTTTTGATTTGATAAAATTAGGAAAATCCTCTTAACAAAAAAATTGAAACACGAAACTTAATGTTAATATTAAAAGTATGCAATATAAGTAGCGTATACAATATAACGTTAATTAGGAATGTATCAGGAATTATCAGAAAGATTTATAGAAAACTTTCAAGGTTAGGCTGATTAGGTTTATTTAGAACTTGCATCTGGGAATTGATTAGGTTGTCTTAGGAGAAGAGTCAGAGCGGATGAGATTGGAAAGTTGAAGGTCACGATATAATTTTAATGATCAACCTAAGAATTCCAAACTAATGAAGCGCAGTTTTGCATGATAATATAGAACATAATAGCATTAAAGGCAAAATGAAATCAGACGTCAGCATTATCATTGTAAATCTTTCATAATGTATAATTAATATTCAAAACTGCTTTAATCTGAAAGATTAAAAGAAACAAATTAAAGATTTATATGTGTTTCGAATAAAAAGTGTAGTGTTTGTTCACAAGGAGATCCCGTTATTTTCGTTTCATACAAATGAGCATGTAAAATAGGCTTAGAAATAAAGTTGAAAAATAAATTTAAAGAAATATTGCAAGATGCTATTTAAGAATAGAAGAATTTATTTTAATATAATATTTTATTTAATCTATTTAAGAATAGAAGGGGGAAGAAAGAAGAAAATTCACGAAAAAATAAAATATTTAATTATCATCTGAAGTCTAGTTTAACAGAATATCTTAATTATTTTTACTTAGCCAGACTTCAGATGTCACGCAGTGAGTTAGTTATACTCAAAACTTAGAATATTAAACACAATAAATAAGTAACATCATAAATTTGAAATCTATCCTACCAGAATTTTGGTTTGTAAAATAATACAAAGCAGGCTGTTAAAAAATATTCTGTTTCGTTAATAATCTACTCACATCCAAGTTATTAACGATAAAAAATCTGATGTGTACACCACATGACTTCCTTGTACGGAATATTAAATTATACGCATTTGTTTCTTGCATTTCTTTTAAACTTATTGGATTTAATTAAATCTACTTCGCTCACAGCGCATAAACCACAATAGAATAAAGGCATTCTTTAAAATTCACTCTATTTGTTTAACATAGCGACACTCTAGCACTAGGTTCACTTAACAGTATTATATTTCGTTCATATTATAACTCACTATAATGCACAAAATGTATATCATTTAAAGAATTAGCTAATCGTTGCCACATGTTCTTTGCAAATACTATAATTAAGCTAGAACGATGTAAAAAAGAAATTAAGCAAACAAAACAAAAAAGAAACAGTTTTTCACAGACGATTGAGTATTTCTCATTCAATTAATTCAGTTTTCACTTCGCGACAAAACAAAAATACATAAAAGCTCAAAATATCTGTACTAAAAATTTCTAATTATTAAAAATTAAATTACAAATTATTAAAAATTAAGTAAATCTTAAACACTTATTTCCTCGAAAAAATTCCAGAAAGGATTAAGAATGATTTAATTCGCAATAATAAATGAAGGCGTTATTTTTGTTGTTGCGAAGCTTAGTCTCTCTAGATTGGCAACAAATCTACAATTCTGCTGTTTCAAATGTAAACAAATATGTCCGCCATGATATTTAAAACTTAACCGCACTTAAACAACTTTTAAATTGTTGATAATTGTACAAATATTGCTTCCAGAATTACGAAAGACATAAAATCCTTAACCGGAAGATAAGAACAACATAATTCAATCATTTTTAAAGCAAAAAATGTACAATTTACAATAGAGGAGTAAAGAAACTGAGATTACTGTGCCGAGTAACAGATTGGATATATATATAAACGTTTGGTGCGGCCGATTGCAACCAAAATACGAGGTGCACATCTACATGTTATAGCAGTCCTATATACAAAATTTCAACGTTCTGAGGCTACTCGTTTTAGAGTTATGCGAGATACGTACGTACGCACGCACGTACGTTCGTACGCACGTACGTACATACGTTCGTACAGACGCCACGAAAAATTCTCTTCAGAATTAATTTTAAAGCAGTTTTATAATTTTTTGGAGGAAACGAGTCTTTTATTCTGTCCCTTACGTACAGATATCACGCAAAAACATCGTTAAATTGCATTCGATAGCGGTCAAAATGGATATTTTCGTTGAAATATGCTGCCTGAAACTTTTCGCGATTACAATGCTTCCTTTTTACTCCGTACAAGGAAGTAAAAACATATTTATTGTGTTCATTCAAATAAGGTTTAAGTGAAAAGGAGGGAATTAGATGGGAAATGCTTTTACTTTCATGGCTTGAAAAATAAACTCAAGATAACTCGTACAATTAGCAACAAAGCACTTTTCTGTAAAATGCTTGCTAATTACAATACACGTTTGTACAGCTGCATATTAGCATTTATAATGTGGAGTTCTTAGGTTATTTTGAAGCAGGAGACGTGAAAAATGAACAATGCCCCCCGGGACTCGAACCTGAACCTCTCAAATACGCGCCGAGTGCCCTAACCGTTACAGAAGACCTGCTGGAAGAAGGGAGAAAGTACCTTATAATATGACTTATAATAACCCAAGCCAAGACAATTCACATGACTCAAAGGATCCGTGCAAAAATAGAGTCAGAACAACTTTTATGCCCAGCTCCACCTCAATTTTGATCGACAGTACTTTGGAGAATGGAATCCAAGGATATGGGATCAATTTTTCCCTGCCATTTAAACTGTTTTCAAGCGCATTCCGAAAAACGTACAAGCTGGATCTTACTATATAGTCGCAAATGATATTATCCGAGATCCAAGACAGGGGACAACAGAGCAACAATCAGCTTCGCTAACTATTTTACTGTCTAGAGAGAACTTAGTAAAGAGTGAATAAGCCTTAAATTTTTCTTACTCCCGGTGAATAATTCTGTGAGCAAATTGTGAAGCAGCTTGTAAACCAGACTAAAACTATAGTCTGTCATAAACTACAGCTCAAAGTACTAAACTGAAAAAACTAAGCTCTAGCTCAGCAATAACAAAAAGCAAACAATAAGTCAACTAAATGCACCAGCATAATTTCACTTCGACCTTTCTATCAGGATTATTTTTTTAAACTTGTATTCACTATATTACTATAAAAGGATAAAATCAATAAGAAAAAATAAGCATTTTAATTGCTTCTAAAAATAGTAAATACTTTATAATATAAGGGCTGATACAATTTAGAAGAGAGTCGTTCACGAACATGAGAATAATTTTAGCCACAGAGTACAACGCGAATGTAGAACTGCTAATTTCTTTCGAAACGAAGTTTTATATTCTTTAGAATTTTTCAGGTTTCCTAAACATTAACGAACTAACAAGATTTGTTATAAATTTTCCAAAAAATCATACTTGGCATCGTTTCTTTAAGGTCTGAAATATTGTTGTACAGTAATGAAAAATTTTCTTTCTAAAATAAGACAAAAATTATTTCATCAATTAAGCAGTTTCTGTATTTCTTTTAGTCTAGACCAAGAATTCCCAGCTTTTATCTTGCATCGACCCTTTTCAAAGGAATGATCTTCTTCATAGCCACCTTACATTTTTTCTCTGCAGTATACAACATAATTATAATACAAATAATTACACATAAACAACTTAAAGATGCCAATTAGATTAAGAATGTGAAAAATGGTTTGGGGAAAATATTTATTTAGATTTGCATTTAATTATTTTTTTGTATTATTATAATTTTAATTTTACGAATACGTAAGCAAGTTTACAGGAACAAAATCACAGATTCTCGTTGCAGACTATAAATTAGTATTATTAGGCCATATTAATAACAGTTCAGTTTTTATGCTGTCTTATTTGTCCATGATTTCTGACGTAAGAAAGCGTCCAATTCAGACGTTTTTACAAATCTCTGTACGCGACACTAAGCTTAAACGTTGCTTTTTTTTTAATTGCAACTTAGTGTATTAATCTTTTCTCAATTGTAACTTAAATGCTTTTTCTTAATTGTGTTTCTTAATTGCAACTTGAGAAATGAAAGAATGATAGCGAAAATGCTCGTTGCTGTGAGGAAGTCGTTCCTGCGCTGCTATTCGTTTATGATTCTGAAATCCTATTGTATAGGCATTAGGATTTTTATCGAAGCAGGAAACGTTAAAAATGTGCGCTCGAACTCCGGATCTTCCGATTGCTAGCCGGATGTGTTTTTCAGTTTCACTACGAATGCAGGTGGTGAGAAAGAATAAAAACCTCACATTATGTAAAGTTTGTAATGAAGTAGTAACGAAGCCCCTTCTCTCAGAGGATACGATGGACATGAAAAGAACTCCCCCGCCTTAGATCACCATCCTTGAAAATTTCTTTCCAATCGGTTAGTTGTAAAGTTGTACTTTGGTGAGAAATTTGTGCCGACTTCAGAAAGGATCAGAGAGCTCTCCCCTCCTTTGTCGGAAAAGTGTTTCCACGGTCGTGGGTGTCTGACAGTTGAGAAAAAGATTGGAATTAAAAAGGGAGAAAAACGGACGCGGAGCCTTTTCTCGTCCCGTTGTAAGAAAAGATGTATTTGCATTTTTTAACGTAGCTACTATATATGTTTTGTATATAATAAAAGGTATATTAGCCTAGAAATGAATCCAGGTCATCTAGTTGGCGACAAGGAAAACGAGGTACGAGGAAATTAAGAAAAGGGAAGATTTTCAGGTTTCTAATTGATTAAACAGTTCCAAATGTGATGATTTAGCAGATTTTGCCAGTCATGTATTTATACAAAAATTTGCGCTAAACATACGGCTTGAGCTGTTCGTTATTTTAAGTTACAGCGTAATTTATAGTCCAATAACCTTTCAGTTGTTCCTTTTTTAATTATTTATATGTTCTCTATGCTTAAGCCTTTAACTCGCCTAGTTGTTTAAGTTGCTAACACGGTTGTTTAAGTAGCTAAGGCAATTGTTTAAATAGCTTAGACAGTTGTTTAAGAAGCTGTTGTTTAAGTAGCTAAGACAGTTGTTTAAGTAGTTAAGTAAGTAGTTTAAGTAGCTAGGTTTTAGGCATCTGAGATAAATATACGGCTGCAATACAAAATACAACATATGCGTTACTCGGTTCTTTATGCTATCGGCAAGACTTTCAGTCAAGAATATGTGGTTAATATTTAAGTATTGGGTTAATAATCAATAGCTGTAACTCCAGCTTTATTTTCATTGTATTCATATGAATGTACTCGTAAAATATGAATCCGAAGTCAACTGTATTCATAATTTGTCAACCGTTTTCATGATTTTAAGGAATAAACTTAATTATAAAGATAAAAGTTAATTAATCTTGAGATTATCTTCTGCATTCTAGAGCTCTGAAAGAGCAAAAATGATAAATCGATGTTTTATTACCCGGGAAATTCATCTAGTTCAAATCATTTCTCTGGAAAAGAGATGAAAGGAATTTTGCCAAGTATTTCCGATTATTGATCTCAATATTCAGCGTAAACAAGCATTCCAAAGGTTCTATTGCTTTCGAACACAGAGCGAGAAACCGCTAAAGCTCGAATTTGTCCCTTCGTCTTTCAACGTCACTTAACAAAAGAGCTCTTGACTATCATAACCGAACGCTGTGCGATTCTTGGGTTAGAAATTCTCTTCATCGACTGCTGTTAGATATTGAAGCGAGAATCAGTAAAATGCTGTATCACAATATTTTGTTTACTGGCAATACACTAAAGATTATGTTAAACTACATGGTTTTATGCAAGTTGGTTTCTGTATATTTCTTTGAGGCCACTCTTACTGGAGTTTGGAGGAAATTTTACACACATATATACTCACAATGAAAATACAATATTTCTTAGCGATTTTTTTTTTATAAAATGAATATAATGTTTAATTTTATTTCATGGATTTTTCTTGTTTATTTTAGCTTAACGATGACACTAGTCATCGTGATCTCGAGTCATTATTGCAATTTATAAATTTTTGACGAAGTTCCCAAAATCGATCAGTTTTATTCAGTCATAATACGTCTAATATATTGAAACTATCATATACATCAGTGTATTGAAACTATCATAAATGTCAATTGTAACGTTTTAAATTCTAGCTTAGAAGGTCGGTCATTTAGAATTGAAAGAAAGCTGACGTCACATAGTTCTTGTTAAGCTTATAGAGTCTGGTGCTCATTGGTAGCATAAACTGAGTCCAAATTCCGTACAGACGTACAGCCTCTTATCGCTATGTCGCAAAAGAACGGTAAAGTCTTAAAATGGTTTAACAAACGTTTATATTAAATCACTGGAACATAAATGCACGTCTCGTGCTTGACACTATCAGCCAACCACTTATGGCGATGTAACTTAAATTAACGGTCATTTTTAAAGTTTAAAACTAAGTGCCCATGACACTTTTAAATACAGCGTAAAGTACGATTTAAAGAACCACGGGATACTCTGACTTCACAAGTAGTTAAATCGCAAGTATTGGTATTCTCATCAAACCTATCGTTAAATTCGACCTTTAAATTAATAAAACGTGTGCTAAAGTAAGGATGGGTCTGGCCAAGCGTGTTAAATAAACAGATCATAACATTCCGGCAATAAAAATGCCAGAAAGTTTTGCGTTAGTTTTAGCTGAAGCGTATTTGGATGAAAACGGTGGAATTTCTCTGCGTCGGCAGCAAATTTTTCGTGATCGAAGCAATGCGTTCGATTTGCCTGAAATGAAGAATCACGAAGAAAATGGATAGTTAATTCTCGTCGAGATCAAATGGATTCTGGGATTAGAAGCGTGTCTTTATGAGGTAAGTCAAGCTTCGTATTTTTCCATAGAATGTGAGAAAAATTACTCTTCGTAGTTTCTTCAAAATGCGTATTTTCTTTTAAATGTCACATTGACGATCAACTGATTTATAAATACAAAATCAGCTACAGAATGTGTATGTGTTTGTGCAGTAAAACATCTCCAGTACTGTTTGTGATGATGCTGTTCCTTTTATCAGCGCAAATAGTTTATACTGTTTTTAAAATTGTATCCATTTCATGTAAACTTTGTGCTGGGTTAGAAATGTGATGTGCCTTTTTACTTCTTGTACGAAGTAAAAAGGAAGTATTGTAATCGCGAAAAGTTTCAGGCAGCATAATTCAACGAAAATACCCATTTTGACCGCTATCGAATGCAATTTAACGATGTTTTTGCGTGATATCTGTACGTAAGGACAGAATAAAAAATCTTTTCCTCCAAAAAAATTATAAATCTGCTTTAAAATAGTTTCTGATGAGAATTTTTCATGGCGTCTGTACGAACGTATGTACGTACGTGCGTACGTACGTATCTCGCATAACTCAAAAACGAGTAGCCTCAGAACTTTGAAATTTTGTATATAGGACTGCTATAACATGTAGATGTGCACCTCGCATTTTGGTTGCAATCGGCCTCACCAAACCTATATAAATATATTTATATATATATCCACTCTGTCACTGGCACCCGGCTCAGTGATCTCTTTCTTTACTCTTATATGTTTGTAAATTGTACATTTTTTGCTTCCGGTTAAGGTTTTTATGCCTTTAATAAATCTGTATGCAATATTTTTAGAATTATCAACAATTTTAAAGTTGTTTAAGTGCCGCTAAGCCTTTTTTTTTTTTTTTTATGGCGGCCATGGATTATTTACATTTGAAACAGCAGACTAGTGGATTTGGTGCCAATCTAGAGAGTTTCGCAACAACAAAGATAACGCCTTCGTTTATTATTGCCAATTAAATCATGTTTAATCCTTTCTGGAATTTTTTCGAGGAAATAAGTGTTTAAGATTTACTTCGTAATTTTAAATACAGATATTTTGAGTTTTTATAAATTTTTGCCTTGTCGCGAAGTGATAACTGAATTAATTGAATGAGAAATACTCAATCGACTGTGAAAAACAGTTTTTTTTTGTTTTGTTTTGTTTTGTTTGCTTAATTTCTTTTATACATCATTCTAGCTTTATTATAGTATTTGAATAGAACATGTGGCAACGATTAGATAATTCTATTCTTTAAATGATATAAATTTTGTGCATTATGAGTTATAATATGAACGAAATATAATACTGTTAAGTTAATCTAGTGCCAAAGTGTCGCTATGGTAAACAAATACTAGAGTGAATTTTAGAAAATGCATTTATTCTATTGTGGTTTATGCGCTGTCGGCGAAATAGATTTAATTCAATCCAATAAGTTTAAAAGAAATGCAAGAAAAAATGCGTATAATTTAATATTCCATACAAGGAAGTCATGTGGTGTACACATCAGATTTTTTTATTTAATTTTACTGTACGATTTGGGATTTAAACTAGCATTATGTTATGTTTTGATTCTGATGTATTGTCGCCAAATCTGTTAGTTGGTGCCAATGTTAAAAACTGGATATTTTGATCTAAATTATAAATGATTTTGGTTTTTCTTTATCGTAAAATAAATATATTCTTTATTTTTTAGAAATTTTGAAGAAGTATTAATATAAATATTCAATGAACCATTTTGATTTCATTATCATGCTTTATCTAGTAGTAACAATGTATTTTTAACTACAGTTACTTTTAATTTATTTAAATGTGTGAACAGGAAATAAGTTTTAAGCAGCTTTGCAAATTTAATTACTTTCTCTTGACTTTGTTCTATTTTCGTATAAAAATTAAAATTTATCAGAAAATTACATTCTTAAAAGTGTGATTAAATTCATTTAATAGATGTAACTGTTATTAAATACCAGTGCTTTAGATTTTAATGTAAACTCTCATGCATGCTTTTGTTAAATTTGCAGGTACATTTAGGAGAAAATCAATTTGCTCATAAATTTATCATAATAATATCATAAATTTGTCATAATAGTAGATTTAGTTGACCATGAGATCTCCCATGACCATGAGATCATGGCAGATCTCATGGTCAACTAAATCAAATTTACTTTTGTGTGACCTTAAATCTGAGGCACCAATAGTAAATCTATTTTGGCATATTAAGAATTTTGAATGAAAAACTTATTGCTACTGTGAAAACGCAATCAACTGGTGTTTGTCTTACTAATCAATGTCTTATAGTACTGTAATGACTTGCAGGATTTTTCATCATGTGATGTTGCAAATGTTTTACTCTTCTTTGTTATCAAATACATAAAAAGAGTATATTCCTAATCTGATATTTCTTCATTTGTAAGACTGTTATGTATCATGAGGCGATACTTGGGATTAGTTTTTAGAGTACATAACAGCATTTTTTTAGATGCTAATAGAACCAGTGTACACTGGTGTGCAAAAATTAAGGACGAAGTCGAAAAATTAGCATATCAGCTGAACGAAGAGGCAGAGCGGACAGAAAGACCAATCAGGAGATTAAGTAAGGTGATGTACGGTAGCACATGCGCAGATATGCAGGTAGACGTAATGGGGGAGTGTCTGAGTAGTATAAAGCATGTTGTCGGTGTAAGATCAGTATTTCTGGCAAAGAGATTGCACGCCGTACAGCAGTTAAAATCACACCGACTTGCTGCCTCAGCGAGAAATGGCGAATAATCAATCTGTTAGACGACATCTGGATACTTTTACCCGAGGTCGAATCATTGAGAAGTTGGAGGAAGGCCGCAGTGTGACAAGTGTGGCTGCAGAGTTCGGAATTGCTCACAGCATCGTTTCACGACTTTGGAGACAATTTCAAACTACAGGAACAGCTATCCGGGGGTTTAGTAGTGGTCGTCCACGAGGAACCACACCCGCAGATGACCGGTATATTGCCTTACAGGCCAGAAGAAACAAGCGGCAGACAGCAGGAGAAATCGCTAGACACACGACACAGGCGACTGGACGACCGATATCGCGTTTTACCGTGGCCAGAAGACTGCACGGTGGTGGTGTGTTTGCACGACGCCCTGTACGGTGTGTACCTCTAACGCCTGCCCATCGGAGAAGGCGTTCTCTGTGGTGCCGGGAACACCGGAATTGGAGAGACAATGAATGGGGACGAGTACTCTTTACAGATGAGAGCAGATTCAGTCTGAGTAGCGATTCTCATCGCATACTCATCTGGAGAGAGCGGGGAAGCCGCAATCATCCGTCGAACATCATTGAAAGACAGGTATGGAAGTGGCGGTGTTCTCGTTTCGGGAGGCATCATGCTTAGGAGTCGTACAGACCTTCACATCTTCGACGCAGGTTCAGTCAACGGGACCCGTTATGGTAACGAGATTCTTCTTCCATATGTGCGTCGTTTTAGAGGCGCTATGGGTCCGCAGTTCCTTTTCATGGACGACAATGCACCATGTCATCGCACAGTACCTGCCGAACAGCTCTTAGAGAGTGAGGATATTGAACGTATGGATTGGCCCGCACGATCTCCGGATCTCAATCCCATCGAGCATGGATGGGATTTTCTAGGCAGACGCTTGGCAGCTCGTACCTTACCACCAGCAACGATTCCGGAACTTCGATTGGCGCTGCAAGATGAATGGGCAGCAATGACTCAACAACTCATTGACACCCTCATTCTGAGCATGGGCAGACGCTGTGAAACCTGCCTAGCAGTCAGGGAGATCATATCCCCTATTAAAGACCGGATGTTTCTTGCTGGACACCCATCACAGGGATGTTTAGGCCTTCAGTCGCATTGCGCTCCATGCTACTTTTTCAATAAAGCTTCTTTTTATCCCTCTGATTTCTCTTTTAGTAAGTGTTGCTTACATTACTCATGTCCTTAGGTATTGGGGATCTTACGGTATTAAATGTGTTGATTTGGAAAGCTTTTGTACAAAGTTATATTGAAAAAACCGTCTCGTCCTTAATTTTTGCACACCAGTGTATTTTGTTTACTTACTTATTGTTTTAAAGCAAGTTTTAAATCAAAGCAATTTTTTTCGGCCTTTCAGTATGCATATGAAACTTATTTAAGCTATAACAAATAAGCTTTTAACAAATTAATGAGATAGATGTTTTAGGTTAGCTCCTAATAGAAAAAGGATCCTTTAATTAAAATGATATACTTTGAAGGCTTGTTAATGAAAATAAGAATACTATCTTAGCAGTGTTGGCTAAAATTTATTCAGACGGTTTTTTGCATTTCTTTTGACATTTCCACATAAATTCATTTAAATAAGAATTCATAAAGTAGGGTCATTCTATATAAAGCTGTTGACTTATAATAGAAAAAATATTCAATTACTGCTGTAAGTTGTAATAAAATTTTAATACAATGAAATGAATTGCACTACATTAGGAAAAAGAGTGAAAAAAGTTCTATTTTTGCTTTATTATCACTATATGTGTTTTGCATGTGTTTGTTACTAGAGAGCTTAGTCTATAAATCTGAAGCTAAATAATATTTTTATGCTTTTACATATGCATTATTAATTAATAAGAAGAACAGTGATTTAAGCATTGTCCTTGCAGTGGTATAGATTGAATCTTACGTAGGTTATGGAATTATCATTAAATATTCAGATATGTATAATATTAACAGCTTATGTATATTTTTTCCTGATTTAATGCATGCAAATTCTTATAAATTGATGGGTATTTTTTCTATGTATTATAAAAAATAGCTATCAATAACAATAACTGTATTAGTAAATAATAACTGTAAATTCTGTATGTAAAGGTTTTATTTTTATTTATTTATGTATGTATTATTTTTTAAATTTTATTTTTAGCTAAATAAATGGGAAATTTTTTATATGGAATTTTTACTCTACTAAATCTATACAAAAATTGATTTTTTGCCATCACAGCACTGAAGTAGTTTTTATAGGATTCTGCACTTCATTCTAAAAGCATTATAATTTAAAGGTGTATGTCTTGAATTAGTGTTTAAAATCATAAAGCTTTTAGCTGCCTTTTCTGGAAACACACGCAAAATAACATTTTTAACCAGTTTGTTACAATAATAAGTGTTTGATAAAATAGCATATTTAAAACAAAAACAAGATTTATATGCAGACAAGCTATTAAGTGCTTCACAAGTTTTAACTGTGAACTGGCTAGATATATTAAAATGTCAGCATACACTTAGGTTATTTATCATGTAAAATTTGTTTACACTTTTAGAAAAGTAGCTGTTGATTCAAGAAAGCTTTAGAAACTTAAAAATTACTGAAGTTGTATTCATACCAATTTGTACCCACAGCTTTAATGGCATCTAAATATTTTAACATGCAATGTAAATAAAAGTAATTTGCTTAACTCTATCAGTACTGAAATGCCATAGCTGCAAAATTAAGAATTACCATACAAATACAGCATTGAGAGGCTTATAATTTTTATATAACACATGAAATTACCTTGCATTCTAAAAGAAAAATAGTTAAATAAATATGAAAGTATGATTTCAAAAGCAGTATAACCTCAAACAAAATTAAGAATAAGGCTGCGAGAAAGCTCTTGTCAAAAAATACATTTTGGGAGGCCTAACATTAAGTATGAATTTAAAAGTAAAAACTCAAAATTCAATAAAGGAATTCAAAAAGAAAGTATTTTTAACTAATATGCCAATGTGAAGTATGATATAGGAAAATGTTTTAGAAAGTTTTAAAATAACATAAAACATATGAGAAAGTTGGCAGTTTAAAAAAATACTAGAAAAAAGTTGAACTGCATTAAAAAAAGCCACAAATTTTTCTACGAATGCAAAAAAAAAAAAAAAAAAACCGGAAGTTTGGATTCTGTAGAATGTGAAATAATTAAGTTTTAGTGAACACCGCTAAAGAACAAAAGATGGCCTCCCAAACCTGATTACAACCCCTAAAGCGTGGCTACAACACGAGGCCTACGCTAGAACATGGCTGACGAGCATCCACGCACTAGTGTCCTGGCTGACTGCGTGGGAAATTGAGATCAACGTAGAGAAATCAGACGCAGTCTTATTCACCAGAAACAAAAATTACGATGAAGATTTATGTGTATCCATATATGATAATCCCATCCAGTGGACTAAGCAGGCCCGTTACCTTAGATCATTGCTCACATGGTCTCCACACATTACGCAGCTTCTAGCCATGTTCCGAGTACGTAAACGAACACTAGCTCCTTTAATTGATCTGAACTCCGTTCTCTCTATTGATAATAAAATACTCATTTATATGACCCTGTTGCTTCCCATACTCACCTATGCCTATCCTGTATGGGGTTATGCCTGTAAGACCAGCACGAACAAATTACAAGTTATGCAACATGTTGTACTCAGACAGGCGATGAATTGTCGCTGTTTCATCAGAAACACGTAATTAACCTGGAACTTGATATTCCAAAAATTCAACTATATATAGCTAAAATTGCTGAAAATTTCTTGTCGAAAATTCCAGATATGCAGAATAGCACAATTCCTGTACTAAATTATGATTTTGAAAGTCATGTAAATAGGAAGAGACAGCTTACTGTCCTTGGGCATCTGACCAATTGATAATGTACATTTAAATGTTTGTAACATGTTAATATTCCTACCTATGGTCCTTTTGTCTCTTGCTTTGATTTTTTTCATTTTGCTGTATATATTTATTATTGTATGAACATATGTAATTGTCCAAGAATGGTTTTTATAAAATGAGGTACTTCTTTACACGCCTGCTACATAATTGCTACGTAAACAAATATCTTCGACTTTGCGCACTTAACCTTCGTCATCTGCCAACAGTGCATGCGTTAGTGTCGTCTGGACTCCTGATTGTGTTTTCTTGTGTTTAAAGACTTTTGCTGCTCATGAACTTTTTAAATTGACATATCTTTTATAATTTATTCGTAACTTTCACGAACTCGAAAATCGTCAACTTATTACTCCGGGCTAGCGATAACACGCGGGAACCCATCACAGCGAACCCATGGTGTTTGCCTGAGCTGACGAGTCAGCCGGTATCTCTGGTAGCTCAAATATTATTGGCTTATTTTAAGGAACTTCCCCCAACTCTCCAAGTGAAATTAGTGACCGGCTCGTAAATAAGAATCGTTATTTACGTGCGTGTCGTAAATAGGGCCCTATGTCTAGTAGTTACAGACTACTGTTAAGTCAGAATACAGCAACACTTATCATATAGAGAGAGAAACTCTCACTTGGTCATTTGGATTCGGCTAAGCAACATGACAGAGCATGCATTAGTACTGAATGTAGTAATTACCATTAATAAAATAATTAGTTCCCTATTTATAAAGTCCGCTCACTGGTTTAGAAATATAGAATCACCAGTATAGCTACATGAATTTACGCAAATTTAATTCAAACTTCTCACCGCTGTAACAATTTAAAAGGTCGGCAAACGTAATGCAAATTCGAATAATGCAATCTTATCTGAGCTAATAGAAATCTAGTAACGTGGCTTGGAAAGACAGAAAACTGCTGTGTCTTACAATCCAGAAAACCTCACCTTAAATACTCTTAACCCGATTTGCATTTTTGACAGAAAAACGGAAAGAAATGACACTAAAGGTCTAAATCATAACAGCTGATTAGATAAATATAATGGAGCTCATATTTTTACGTTTGCAGTGATTTTCTTTAAGATTTCACCACTTCTGAGGACTAAAAAGAATAAAATAAAATGCATGCTAAATTTTTTAAGTTGTATCGTTGTATTGAAATGAAGTAAAAAATATTAAATAGTTTTTTAGCTATCATAACATTCTTAATTGCGTGTGACTAAAAATAAAACCGTGAAGCACTCATAAAAGCATTCAATTGGAAGTATAACGATATTTTAAGGATTAATAGTATTTACATAGAATCTGTATATGTCAGAATTGCGAGATTAAATTCATTTAAACTTCTTTCTGGAAATTTTAATTTAAATATTTCTCTTTGTTAACGATTTTTAGTCGCATATGTTTAATAACGCTGTAATAGTTTTTTCCGTCTTAGTAAATTTAATTAATACTCTATATACACTTAAAAAGTTTTTATAGCTCTTTTATTGTACGCACAAAATTTTATTGTTTTCTAGAATTTTATGGGAAATTTAGTTACCGTTTTGAAATTGCTTATTCTTTTCGCAAAAAATTTAATTACATTCCTGACATATGTTTAAACTTTGATTAAGACCTTATTAATCACCTAGTTATTATCTTGAATAATAAGAGAACCGCTAACGAAATGTTCCATAAATGTCAGATTGAAAAGAATGGAGACCCATTCGCTTCCTAAATACCATTCTTAAAAATAAATAAATAAAAAAAAAACTGAAATGATTCAGAATCTAACGTCACATCAGACAGTTTGTAACGGTTTTTGACGCTCTCGCTGGGCTCGCAGTTTACCAATCTCCTCTTGAACTCCTCCTAGAAGCACAACATTTTTTGTCGTTTTAAGTTTAATATAAAACGTTCTTTTCTTTTTACTTATGCCACATAAAATTAAACAGTAAGAAACACACACACAAAAAAAAAAAACATATCTTTAGAATTCCCAATAGATTGTTGAGTGCTACCATAATTATATATATATATGTATAAAAAAATAATAAAAACAAATTTGACTTTAAATTTAATTTACCTTTAAATTTGCTTTTTAAACTTTTATACGTGTTTATTAAAATTTAAATTTAAATTTGTCTAAATATATATATTCCTATATATTTATGCTATTTCTTTAAACATATTACATGGGGCTATCATTTGGTAGCAACATCCTTTTTTATTTAAAATTGATACAAAAAATATCAGGATCGAGACCAAAAACACCACTGGTGTTTAAAAAAAAATAAGATGTAAATAGAAAGCCCTCCACGGTTTTTTTCCCATGCTTTATGTAGCTGTGTGCATTTCTGATATTATACATTAAGAAAGATCCATGTACACTTGCAAACAGAAATGAGTAAACAGTTATAGACGGGAAATTTTCAGTCAAAACAGTGGATAACAATTCTCCCATCTCGCTTTGTTATTAAATAATATTTATCATTCCTTGGAATTTCCGTTCTTTGTTAATTAATTGAAATAGCTACAAATTTATGTTTCGTGTACGATATTGCTTTTTCCCTCTTTCTCTGTCTGAAGCTTTTTCTGAAAAGTTAAAACAAAGACACCAACCATATTAAAATGAAGAAGGAATTGAAAAGAGAAGCTGTCATCACATTTGTAGTTTGCTTTTTGCTGAAAGAGAGGCAGGCCTATGTTTTACTTCCTGGTTACGTGAAGTTGGTATTGTCTGGAAAACCTTAATTTTGCCCATTGTTAATTCCAAAAACAATTAAAATCCTTAAAACATTTCCAATAATATTTTATTTTACTGGTGAATTCACATTGCTTTCAAAATCCTGTTTAATTTTGTACCTCATAATATTACATTCAGAATATTTTGTCTCAGAGGGCGAATGTGGCTCATATGTTTTCAATCTAATATTTATGGTACATCATATTTATGGTCGTTTTATTGACCCATATAGTAAGGCGATTTAAACGATCTTAATAAAACTCTGAAGGTAAGTCGGGAATATAAAAACACCCCATTTTTACATAGGAATGCGTAACTTCAAATGCTTTTTCTTCATGCTTGAGGGTATAAGAAGAATGAAAAACAAAGAAATGCAAATTTGGTTGTATAAGAAGTAATGAAACATAACATGCGTTTGCATTTTCAAAGCAGGTTCATTCCGAACGTAGCAACAGTATATGCCTCGAAAAGTCGACGCATAGATCCGAGAACGTATAAAACAAAGAATCCAGGCCTTTCACTGACACCTGCTGCTGCTTCAACGGTTCTTGCAACGAGGTCAGTGTCAAAGGCTACAGGAGTCTCGTGCACATGGCTTTTGAGGTAAGCATAGACGAAAAGAATCGATAGAGGTCAAGTTAAATTGCTCATGTGAATAGAGAGAAAAAGAGGAAAGGCTTTTCCATCCCGCTATATCATTGGCTGGAATGATGATTGGAGCTGCTCAATATTTCTGCTCTCATTAGCAAATGCGGGTCGCCTTTTCGGCTGACAAATCGTATGGACTATGTTTACTACTTAATTTCTAATGAGATTCCTATTTTCGAATTCGTGTATAATATTACAAAAAAATTCCTGCAAAACAATAGAGACCAGTAAATAAAATAAAAGTTACCTTCATTTTAAAAAGAAAAATATCCCGATATTTTAAGTGTTCAAAATTTTATAATTTCCAATTTTTAATTCCACAAGGTACTATATTAAAAACACTCGCATTTGTTTCAGAATATGAGTGGTTTTTAATAAAATGTTGTTATTGTAACTAATCTCACTTGTCTGCCCACGAATTTAATCATGGCAAGGAGTACAAAACTGCGTTTTTTATTGGCAAGAACCTAGAGCACTATACTAGCGACAGTTTGACTTAGCTCATTTCCGCTCCAGTTTGAAGGACTAGCGCCCAGACTTCCCTACCCGCATTCTCTCGACAAGACTTTAGTTCGCCGTATATTTTGAATTTCCCTATGCAGTATACACACTATACTTTTAAAAACAAGGATTCGAACACAGTCCCTTCGGTTCGTCAGTCAGCATCACTGACCAGTAAACCGGCTGGGCAGCAATATTGTGTTACACTACGAGAGCATTTATCTTTCGCGGTGACTGGAAAAGTGCTAATTTTTCTATAGTATAACTGGAAATAACTAAAACTGGAAATTATGAAATTTTGAGTGCTTAAAATACTGTGCACTCTTTACTTCTTAAAATTAAGGCATGTTTTATCGTATTTACTGTACTCTGTTTTATTAGTATGGCTAACTATAAAATGAAGAGATACGATAAGAGTTTAAATTTCGTATGAGAGTGTGGTAAAGCAAAAATGATCTTCTCTAACATTTGCTTTTAACGGTAATTCATTTCAAGACTTTTATATCAGATTCTATAACGAACTTATCTAAAAGTTTACATGCAAGGGTAATTTTGCTAAAGTCATGCATTACAGAACTATATTCAGATAGTCAAGTACAAAATATATTAAATTCATGTTAAAACCCAACTCTTTGGACTGATGTTGGTCATGAAACTAATGTTTTTGCAATTTCAGGGAAGCAGCAGCGTGCCTCTCTTTTTATGGAAGAAAATTAAAATTTACAATTCTCATTAAAAATAGCTTTCTAAAATACTGTTATTCCTTGAATCAGAGAGACCCGTCCTGCTTCCCTCTAAATGTATATACTTTTCCTTCAAAACCATGATGTCACATTGAAAGAACATTAATTTAAAACTCAAATTGGTAGGATCCCTTTCTACATAATATTTATTACACTTTGCTCTTCTGGGTTTCAGCACAAGTTTTAACTTTCGATGTGGCAGCCCTTTTATACCCCTTTATGGTATAAAAGTGCTAGCTTATTTCGCTCGTAACATGTAAATGAATGGTTTCAAGTTTACCACTTTCTTCCTTTCTTTTAATTTTCTAGTTCATCACTTGGCTTGCGCCATGAAATGGTGTTATGATTTTAATCCTGTTTTCCCCGTTGCTTTCATAACAGATCCTTTTCTACTCTGAAATATGCTTGTCTTTGACTTTAATTATATTTAACTAGGTCTCTTTTGATCCAAAGTTCTTAGCCGTTTTAGAATAGCAGTTACATTTCATTAGATGTCTTTAAGAGCATGTCTAAAGTACCTCACGTCTAAAATGAGTCTGAATTTCTGAATTTATTTATAAATAGTAAAAAGAATGGCTTGCACACGGTAAGACGTTTTCGTGTATATGAGATTAATATAATTATGAGTTTATATGCATATTTTTTATTTGTTTACATTTAGTTTTATTTTACTGTACATTGATTTTTACCTGTTGTGTGTTACAGACTTTATTTTTCAACTTGTTATTATTTTTATCCAGTTACGTTTAATCTTATTGTAACTTGTGCCAAATTTTGGGAATGTTTTATGGAATTTTAATTATTGAGTAATAATCTTACATTCTGCGTTTGGATTTATTAATTTTTGTATTTATTTTATTTATTATTTTTTGTATTTCACTGATTTATTATTTTTGTGTTTAATTGTTTCATTATTGTTTATATAGAATTCACTGAATGTTCTAATGTCTATAATAATATACAAAAGAATTTTGTTAACTAGCTTAAGTACAGCCAGAAATATAAAATTTTAAACTAGACTGCATTTTGGCAAAACATTTCCCCCACAAACTACCTACATTTGGCAATTTTTCATGCAACTGATGATATTTCGGGAGCTTCAATAAAGCATAGTTCGAACAGCCTAACATCAATTTCCATCTAAATATTTCCCCACACTTTAGAGGTAGAATAAATGCAATAGTTTTAAGAAGCTGTGTTCCGAATTAGATTCAGAGATTTAAATTTTTATTCAAGAAGCATATTTGGATTTCTAATGCTTCTTTTGAACGCGGAAGCTACTAATTTAAGGTAGCAACTGACCGTGCACTTTTGCATTTTTTAAATATAATTTGAGATAAATAGTCGTGTCTTCATCAGCATTATAGCAATATTCCTTACCTGTGCTTGAGCTATCTTTAGCTACTGTTCTTTCTTTGAAAAAATTGTTACAGTTCAGAGTTATTACAGATTCACATTTTTATCATCATCTAGGATGTTTAATTGGAATATACATATATACGGCCTGATAAAAGAACAACAATATCCTGCAGTTATGCAACAAGAAAGTAAGTTAAATTATCTGTGCAATGAATTAAAACTAAGAGTAATAGAAAATTTTAGTTTTAACTTGAAATAAAATCTTTTTAATAAATTATTAAACTGAAATATAGATTCTTAGAAAGGCAATCTAAGAAAAAAATAACACACTTTTAATAGTTTAATTTTAAGAAAGCATTAAAAAAGTTTTTAACAAAACCTTTTCATCTTCGTCACTTTTACTAAAAATAAACCTACGTGCACACATACGCAGGTTTAAATAACTTACTTACTAATAAGCTGAAAAAAACTTATAATTGAAATTTAATGTGCTTATGTAATTATAATTAACGTGCTTCAGTAATTAGAATTAAATATGCCTTGTATAGACACGAGGATTTTGTTTTTAATCAATGGCATGGAGAAATGCATAAATAAAATTTTAGTAAGTTAGTTTCGATAACATTATGGCAAATACATTTGTTATTTAATAACGTTATATGAAACCGTTAAACAAACATCCAAAAAACAAACATCTATTTTTTGTTTCGTATTACATAATGTTTACCCTCTCTAGAACATATTTAATACCCTTTCCTTGATAAAAGGAAACAAAAAAACATTAAAGTGCGTACGAAAGTTTGAAAAATTAGTAATTTGAAGATTTCATTGCTAAATTAATAGTACGCCACCTTCGAATATAAGTGTGCCACATCTCTGAAGAATTACTTTGTTTATGTAACACCACAGCACCATTTGAATAAAATCAGGAATTAAAAATTATTATTAAATTGCATTTTTAAACCTATTATTATTATATTGTTTCCAACATTAGTCACATTTAGTAATTAAATGGCTCAAAATATACCCTAACTGGAAAAACACGTAAGATGTGTTGAAACAAAAAATATTGAAATACTACTAGTACAGAATTTTGATGATTTCATATATATAAACTCTTGAGACTTATGGCCTTAATCACTACTAAAATAAAATAACCGATTTTTTTTTTCGTGACCTGAATAGTTCTTTCATTCTATAAAGAACAACCAATTAATTACCTTTGAAGCGTAACACGAGCTCTTCCAGCTAATTTTGCTTTAGGAATCTCTTAATTTCTTAAAGACGATGAAACACATGAGAAGTGGAAAATCGCTATGATTGGAAGTACTAAAGTCAGTGCGCCATTAACATAGTGATTAATCGTTCGCATACTGCCCATGCGCTACTGTCACAGCTGGATGCAAATTAACAAGGTTGTAATTCTTTTCTGCTGCTGTCAGCTATTCTTTTCTACTACTTAATAGCTGCAGTTCGAAGGGAAAAGATAAAATAAATATTTCAATATTACTTAGAGAAGGCAACATTTAAATAAAAAATGGGTCTTGCACAAGCAATTCTCCGTGATACATTTGCATCTTTACGAGACATGGAGAAGATTCCCACTAATTATCCAAATGATTATATAAAATATTATAAAAGTGTTCTGTGTCTGTCAGTGAAATTGAAAAATGATAGGATAACAGAAAGTAACTGATTCTGTACCAGGTATATAATATGTAGCATCAAGAATATCTTCCGCTACTTTAAAATGAAAGCTGCAAATGTTCATAAAAATGATCAGTTGATTGCAATGTAAATTAAATTTATTTCAAATTATATCATTTAGACAGATTTTTAAAAATAAAATTTAACCGAAGATGACTGGGAAGTTCTTTGGTCACCGAAAACTTATGAGTTAACAGTTATCGATTTGGCCGAACCAGTAAATATAAATAAATTATGGAAATAATATTTAAACTGAAAGATGCCACTAAACGGCCGTAATTAGCAGTGACCTAAGAGTTGACGGTCGGCAATGTAGTACAATGTAATAAATTATCAAGAAATGCATATTTCCTTTTAATAGCTCAATTTATTCAGCAGTAACAGATCGATTAAATTTGAAAAATAAATTGAAGATTTTATAATTTTCTAAATGAAAATTTTGAGAAATGGGAATCTGTGAAGTTGGGCGGAAGATAAATTAATCTTTTTATGTTCCACGCAATGAGAACACTTGCCGGGTGGCATTGATAGTAAATGTATAAAACGTGAAGTAGCATCGTATAATAGTCTAAATATTTTAAGAAAAAAATTCATTATGGATTCTTCTAATATCAAAATTAAATAAAAGGTCACGGATGACCATCAAAGTCATTGGTCAGCTATAAAGGATACACAGCTACCACTGCATGATAGAGTGGTTAATTAATATAACTTAGTCAAATAAAACTACACTATTTAGTGTCTGTCAAATCAGTTAGTTGCGGCTGTGGGAGCAGTAAAATGTTACGTGCAGTTGCTTATGTCACGTAATACCTGCCTAAATCACGGCTGATAAATGCATGGTAAGTAACGCAAAAAAGTGCTTGAAAGAATGTTTTAAAATATTTCTTGAGACCAAATGCTATTTAATTCTTAAAAGTTTGTTATTTTGCCGGAGCTGTTTTTTAAGCTTTGTATAATGTTTCTCACATGGATTTAATGTTTTACTGTATTGCTTTTTTTATATACATGCTTTTCTTATATACATGCATACAAGTAATCTATTAAAAAATGAAGTTGTCATTGTCGTGATACAAATCTGCCGTATTTTTGATTTTATCAAAGACTGTAATTCTAAACTCAATACAAGTCGCCATTAAAATTGCAACACCAGGAAGGAATCATCTGACAAACGCCAAAATCACATGAAAGGAAGAAGAGGTTGGAATATGCAAATAGTTATTATTTTAGCGCATTAAACGACGCAAGAGGGAGAAACGACGTCTGAAGATCTGAGTGAAATAATAGCTCTGTAATAGATTTTTCTCATTCCAAAAGCGTTTTGTAAGGTCAGAATTTGCTCAAAATATTGTGTTATGCTTCGATGCTTCGAATAATAAGAAGTGCTTACCAGCAAGTGCCGGAATTCGATAGAGGCAAGATTGTTGCCTATCGAGAGTGTGGATTATCGTAACGTGATATCGCCCGTCGCAATGGTCTGCATCAAACCACTGTCATGCGAATATGGAATCAGCGACTTTCTGAGGGTCATAGTGAACGGCATGCAGGATCTCAATGCCCTCCCGTGACTAACGCCCTAGAGGACAGACATATTGTGAGGTCAGCCCTGCAAAACCGTACAGCCACATAACGAAACATTAGTCAGGAAATGGGAATGTTTACAGCACGCCCAGTATCGGCTCGTATGGTGCGTCAACGTTAGCAGTAGCGTGGTTAGCAGTAGCGTGGACTATCTGCACGAAGACCATTACTTAGGCTTCCCTTAACTATGCAGCAGAGAGACAGACGGCGACCTTTGGTGCGCCGAACGACAAAGCTGGATACAGAAGTGGCACAATGTCGTCATTTCAGACGAGTCCCGGTTCTGCGTGCAGCATTCTGATGGCCGTATCTGGAGCCTCCGAGGAGACTGCACGTTTCGTGCTTGTATTCGATATCGGCATATGAACCCTCCGAAATGGTTTAGGCAGCCATTGGATACACGACACGCACATCTCTAGTTCGGATCGATGGTAATTTCAAAGCAGATCTGTGCATTTGAGACTTTGAGATCCAGTGGTTGTGCCCCATCTTCGAGGCCTGCCAAACGCAATCGTCCAACAAGATAATGTAAGACCATATGTTGCACGTCGTATTCTGACACAGAGCAGTCGATTGCTTCCCTGGCCTGCATGGTCTCCAGATCTGTCACCCATTGAAAACGTCTGGTCATGGTTGCTGAGGGACTAGCCTGACATCCCTCTCCAGCTAATACGGTTGATGAAGTGTGACATAAACTTGAAGCAGCATGGAATGAGTTGCCCATTTCTGTCTTCGAAGCCCAGTTCGACTCCATGTCTAATTGGGAAAGAGCCGTTTTAGCTGCCAGGGGTGGTAGCTGTTTCTACCGATTTCGCACTCCTGTAAACCCCAAAACTGCTTACAAATTTAATCATTATGTCTTCATGCCATACTGTTTACGTGCAATAAATATCTTATTTATTTATTTATTTATTTGCTTTCCTTCATGCTGTGTCTATTTTAATGGCCAGCAATGTATAATTATATAAAATATTTATCTAATACACTTAGCAACATTTTTAACCTGAAGAGTCTTAAAAATGTTCAGAATTTTTAAACGATTTTTTAAAATAGCCTTAAACTGAGGACATTATTTAACGCAAAAGCTGCTTTATAATGAACTGCTGAATATATTCTTCCACTTTCAGAAGACTGATATGGAAATGAAAAGAAAAAAACACGGCCCAGTACTACCCGTTAAAATACTATTGGAAACCCATTCAACTTAAAAAAGGTTTGAAACACTTTACTTAATTGCTGGATGAAGAAAGATGCTAAAGTAACAAGCTCATCAATTTGTCTTTCTTCAGCTTCTCAAAGAACAGCTGGCAGACGGCCATCGATACTTTTTGAGGATTTAACAAGCATAAGTGTTTTTTGAAAAAATATCAAATTTTGACAGTCTTGGCAGCATGCACTGGCCATACTGCAGGCTTAAGAAGAAATCTAAATTCAAAATTCGAATTGCGATTTCTCTTTCACACACGCACAAAACTGGTAAACTGAAAAATGAAAACTATAGTATTTTTTGCATATAATTATAAAAAACAGAGGAAAAAGAATTCGGATACAAGGTCTTTTTTTTTCCATAAATAAAACCTCTTTTTCTTAAGAATCAGTGAAAATATTTGTTAAATTTGACTTTTTGTTAAATAATCATTTTTTCGTTTGTAAAATAATTATTTATTAAACTTAATTATTTGATCATATGTTGCCCATTTGTTCTCCAATAAATTTTAAAATTATGTTTGCCAAAAACGTTTTAAATTTCGCAATAAAATTTGGAAGTCTAGACATAAAAATTTCATATCAGATTCCTAAAATCATTTTAAAATTTGTTTCAAATACATCATTTGCACGTTTACCAAGCTTATAAATTCCGTGGTAAAAGGTATTCAGTTTCATAAATTTTGATTATGTCTATAACGATCATTTTTAAATACTGTTTTTTTTTTTTTTTAACTTTTCACGATTCGATTTGGAACTGTTTAATTTTCTTTGTATCTCTTTGGCTTATGCTTTATTGCTACAATAAAGTCAAACTTCAATTGGCAGAATCCGAAGTTTTGTTAACTATTCAATGAATAAGTTGCATGACAAATTGTCATATTTCCTGGGTAATTTTCCTATTATACATAAAGCATCTTTTTTGTGTTTCAATTTTAAGATTAAAAAATCTCGCTATTTTATTTTTTACTTTTTCCATTCAATATTCTTAAAAACATTAAACTATTTTCATTTAACATTATTACAAATACCACATTCTATTGTTTTAGAACACCATAAAGGAAGCTAAAATTAGTAATAATGTTAATCAGTTCTTTTAACGCAATCCTAAAATAATGGAGCAATAGCACACATACATATGAAATTTATGCTGTTAATATCAATTGCATTAATTAAAAAGTGAAACCATTTTAATTTTGCTCGAACTGTAAAATTTTTAACAAAAAATGTCATTCTGTGCTATTTATTCTGCCATTCTCTCAAGCAAGCTCATGTCTTTTTACTTCCTCGTACGAAATAAAGGAAGTTTTGTAATCGCGAAAACTTTTGGGTATCGTATTTCAAAGGAAATATCCATTTTGACAGTTCCCGAATCCATTTGGACGAATTTTATGCTTGAACTCTGTACGTACAGACAAAATAAAGGACTCTTTTTGCTAAAATGCATTGTAAAATGGATTCAAAAGGGATTTTTTTCGTGATGTCGGTACGTACGCACATATGTTTGTATCCTGAATTACTAAAACATGATTAGCCATAGAACGTCGAAATTTTGTTATGGAGCTGCTATAACATCTAGTTGTGCACCTCCCGTTCTTATTGCAATCAGCAGTAGCATATGTATGTATAGGTATATATATTGCTTAACTCATTTGTCGCACTTTAATTCTAATGTTTAAAATATGCCTTACTTTGATCAGCATATTGCTTACAATTAGTATTGAATTTTATTTGTAAATATTCAAATGTTTATATTGTTTATTTTATCTTTATTACACATTTCATTGCATTTTATTTTACTTATGTTAATATTTTCACGGAACCACAGTATCTAAGCAACGTTTTGGCGTACGAACTAGGAATTTTCTTTTAACTTTTTTCTAATTTTTGCGCAAAGTTTTTGACCACATAGGTCTTTTATCGTTTGTTCTCTTTTCTTTAATTATATATATGTAAGAAAAATAAAGACTTTGTAAAAGATTAAATTAGCAATGTAAATTTCCCTTCTCAATTCTAAAAATAGTAACCTCTCTCTGCATCGCGTCATTTCTAGATTAATCCATGTGATATGACTCTTATATAATTCTAGTGATGTAAATGAAACTGAAACTCAAGCAGCCAATAGTAATTTTACAGTAATATTAACTATCCAATCAATGCTTGGCTTTCTATGCTTTCTACGCTTTAGCCTAGCTGGACTGCAGTCTGTCTGTTTCTCCTTTCTTACTGAAAAATTATCTAAAGTGTAAGCTTTTTGGTATAGGCATAATTAAAGTGCCAACTTGATCATGGCCGCAACATGTTTGCTGAAATATAAAATGAAGATTTAATCTGCCTTCGCCTCCCATTTCATTATAGATCAACACTTCTACACCATCAAAATTCCTGCTAATCTTCGCTTCTAAGTTTGTTTTTATCACACACACACACATATATATATATAACGTGTATGCTGTGGTAGGTTAATTATTATTTTTATGACTAGTCAATTATTTTAATATATAAATAATTTCAATATTATAATAATTATTATAAACATGTTTCATTGAAATTAATGCAAAAACATGTAGAGTTCCTCACTTTGTAATTCTAAGTTAATGTTGGAAGTGAAGAATCTAAGAACTGATAAGTGAATAATCGCTTAAGTTCGGTGACAAGAAACAACAAGATAGAAGGGTAACTAACCCTTTATTATTCCAATAGGATTTAACAAAACTCCACCTGGGAGTGTACAAACAAAGCCCGCACTTGGGCTTGAACTTAAAAGACTAAGAATTAAACTAAAACTAAGATTAAGTAAAGAAGTATAGCAGAAGCTATCAAGGTTCAAATCGAGTTATCCCCTTAACTTATTTGACTACGAAGCTTAGCAAGGGCCTGAGTACGGCCGAGCGTAATAACAGCTTTGAGAGAGAGAGAGAGAGAGGTCAAAAAGGCAGACGCGTGTAAATCAGAAACTCTGATTCTCTCTGCCTCTGTAACTAAGTTCGTGGTTTAAATACCGCTCCTCCTCATTAAATATTCAGCAAGATTCCAAAACTACGTTGTGTCCGGAAGTAATAAGTTGAAGTTAAAAATTTGACAGGAAAGGACTTTAACTTAAAATTTAACTGTTAATAAAATTAACATAATCCTTACAAACATTATTGCAAAGAATTCCTACACTAAATGTAAACCAGAACTTTGAGCCTTGAATAACATAAAATTAGCTGAAGTTAATAAAAAAATTACGTGCACTTGTCAATGAAAAAATTAAACATTATTTTAAGAAAATCGTAAGCGTCGCTGTTGTCACCCATCCACAAATCCACAAATATCTTCAAAATTTTCCGGAGTTTTGGTCTTTTTCTTTCTAAATCCTTGGAATTTTAAAATAATAAGTGCCGATGAGGATATGTTTGTTTTTTGCCGCGTTTTCCTATATTACAAAATTAAAATCAATCAGTTTATGAATTTCGTTTTTATACAATAAGTAGAGAACTTTATTGTAAGGACTGTTTGCTGGACTCATCGAATACAAAGTAGTAGTTTCCTCAGCTTCCTAATGTCGTCATCCATTATCTAGTCGTACTCACAAAACAGTAGCGATATCGAACAATCCTTTTTCTAAATTTAAAAACACGTTATAGAACAGCAGGAACTGTATTAAAGCAGAAAATGTGTTTATGTAAGATAAGATTTATCGAAACAGCATCCATTAAAACGTAAATCTTGATCTTGTGTAAAGACTTTGCATTAAAATATATACAGTCTAATGCTTATTTAGTTATTTATTGATTAAAATAATTAATACTTCCTATTTGGTAAACATATTCGGAAATATTAGCCTAAATATTCGACAACAACTTTGCTCGTGTCAATTCCAGGTAACAAAAATTTCATAACTTGCCCCACAACTGTTCAATGAATTTCGCTTTTTGTTCGCGCAGTAAAACTACTACAAGAGACGAATAATGGTACCGAAAGGTCCTGAAAATATTACAGAACTAAAATAAAAAATTAGTTAAAAAAATCGAACATTTTAAACTCTAAGAAAAGCAAGAACTAGAAGACACAGATTTTGAAATGATACAACAGCAGAAGAGTAATTGCGCCTTGTCTTAATTTTCTTATTTTCATGAAAATCAATCAGTACTTAAACAAAAATCAATTTCCAGACGCCTGAGAGAGACATCATTCAGCAGCTTTCTTCTTAAACAAAATATAAAAGTCTTCTTCGCTTTAAAAAAAAAAAAAAAAAAAAAAAAAAAAAACATAATTATCAACTTGATTTGTTTTCGTAAAGTAAGTGTTTACTACAAAATATTGAGTAAACTCCATACTGTAAAATCTAAAGTGTACGTCATCCTATCTGAACCGTGTTCAAAAGTATCTAATAAAAGCGACTCTGTGATTTCTAAAGTGTATAACACCAGATTGTCGCCTTGCAATTATCTTGTGAAAGAGAAGATATCGAATTTTCTAACAAAGAATTTTTTAACAAAGTATTGAGTCTCATCTGAGCATTATTTTACAAAGTTTGTAATATTATTAACTGGCAGTATGTGTACTTTAGAATACAAATTTTCGGATGCTATTTGAAAAGAGTTTTTGTTCCGGTTAAAAAGTTTACAAATATTTTCTTAAATTTTATAATAATGAATCGACTACAAAAGGGAGATTTTAAAAACCTTAAAGTGTACTGAATTTAGTTTAAAAAGTATTACTTTGTGTTTTAATTTATAAATTTAAGAAAAAGTCAGAAAGAATAAAATTATAAACTATAGTAAAACAAGTATTTTAAATACTTTTAACAGAAATAAGTTTTTATTTTTTATTTTTATCAAATACCCTGTAGAAAAGCAACATTGCAGAATAATCTTTCAAGCCATAAATCATGATTTACATATTACATGTATTCACTATTACAATATTTTTATGCATACCTGTGTATACTTAAAATATGCTTTAACTTGGGATTTTTTTTTTCGTGATTACTTTATAGTATTTAAGAAAATTGCTGGCCATTGGAACCCAAAATATCTTTTAAACAAAGATATTAATTAATAAGTAATATACTGTTGGAACTCAGTTACTGTTAGAGACCAAATGTGTCCTCTTGATTATAATAAACAATTATTTTAGAACCGATTGGATGAATGTGATAAATAAAGAAAACTTCAATTTTTCTCTTATCCTCCATATTAATAATCTAAACTCTACAAATATCATAATTATTTTTAAAAAATTCTGTCCTTATATTAATAAAATTAAGATTAAAAAACAAACATACGCTCAGAAAAATATAACGAAAAAAACTTTGAAAGAATTTATGCTAACGTTTTTATAATGCTCTGACAGTAATATTTTTAAATACAAAATAAAAAGATCATATCTACTAACAAAAAATTCATCACATTATAAATTTTGTTTAATATTTAAAATCAGGCAAAAAAAGCAAACTTAGGTTGAGAAAGATTTTGAATAGACTCCAGAGATTTCATAGGCTATCAGAAACAAAAGTTCTTTTTCACGAGAAAAAATGGTTTTCACCAACTTTAAATTTTGCACTGGCATGTTTTCCTTCCACTTGGTTTCGTAGTTTCGAAAATTCTCACCGATTATTTAATATTTCTTTCAACGATATAGACTTGTTATTTCAATGAAACTTCCAAATCCCTTAGCAGTATCCTCCAACAGCAGTTCAACAGTATTTAATCGTACTTCCGTATTTAATTCTATCACTTTTAAATTCGCGTATATCTTAAGCAAAGATTATTTATATATCTTAACTTATGGTTAATCATTTAATGTTTTGAGGCATTTACAATTAAAAAAAATAAAGCCTCACGCATACGCTTTACCAACTTAGAAATAAGTGGCATCAGCGGCAGTTATACCAAACATTTTTGGATTGCCTTGATGTCATATGAACACTGTTTTCTTTTTTTTTTTTTTTTTTTTTTTTTTTTTTTCTTGTACGTTGTCAGCTGCACAGTCAGTAAATTTAAAAAAACGATCAATTATACCATGTAGAAGAAAGATAAAATTAATGATTCATAAATGATTAGCTGCTGTTTTAATAGCTTGTTGCAATGTAGGAGCAAAAATACTTTCACTGTTATGTAAAAATTAAGAAGTAGATCATTGATTAATTAAGTGCAAAACATGTTTTAATTCATTAGCAAAATTAAGCATGTTTAATGGCCGTCTTAATTTGTACATGATAGTTTTGGTCGGGGTCACTTTCTGATGTGATCGTTTTAAGGAGAAGTTGACTAAATTCTTCTAGACAACATCAAATCCAAATGTTTTGTTTTTGCATGATTTTCATTTTCCAACATTCACATTACACTTTTACGAACTTTCTCATTTAGAAAATAATGAAAAGAAATGTTTTAATGAATGTTCAAACGAAAGTAACATATTTCAAGATACACACGCAGGTTTGGTGATTAATCAGCTGATATATCTCCCTGTGTTGATTTTAATGGTTAAGATTTATTGCATTCATAGAAAAATTTTACTTTAACTGTATAACTGTACTGGATAGTGTACTAACGACAGGAAGTAGGAAGAAGAAAAGAACCTGCAAAATAAGTAGAATTTTTCCTTGACTATAAAACCTAAAACAAAAAATGACAATATTTGAAATAGATATTAAAAGCATAACTTGGAACCTGGCTTAAGTGATTACTTCCATGTACTTTATACACGTTCAGAATTCCAAAGCAGTAATATTTTACAAACTAGTTAAAAAGAAGCAAATTTTGAAAAACGTTTGGTTTGCAAATATGTGTGCAACAATTTCTGCATTCAGATCTGTATAAAATATGACTTTAAAGTGTTGATTAACTACATTATTATAATATTTTTTCTTTGGGAGTTTATTATGTGGCAGAAAAAGGGAATTTTATTTGTTGTTATAATTTTTCAACATCGTGAAAAAAACATTTAAAAAAAAACTTAAAATACATATTACTGTAACACTAATTAAGTATTTTATATTATCATACTTAATGAGTCTATGAAATCATCCAGGTAAATCTATATTTTATATGATCTTTCTGAAACCATTTCACGTGCATTCATATAATTAATTACAAAGGTGAAAATGCAGTTTAATATTATCATAGAATCACTCAATTTTAAAACACATAAGACAGCGACTATGGGTAAACTCTCTTCTCAAATATTTGCCATTTATCTACAGTTGCCTTTCTCTAAATATAAAAAAACTGATGTGTAAACCACATTACTTCCTTGTACGGAATATTAACGCATTCCTTGTACGCATATTTTCCTGCATTTCAATTTAACTTATTTCCTCGAATTTCACTAGAGATATATTTCTCATTCAATGAATTCAGTTCTCACTTTGCGACAAATTAAAAATACATAAAATCTTAAAATATCTACATTAAAAACTGAAAGACACAGAAAAACATAAAACAAAAATACAGTTAAAACAATTTAAAGAACAACTTTTACTATTAGAGTTTCTACGCAAAAACAAGCAATTTGGCCAGCAGGCAAGAAAGCAGATTTTTCGGAGCACAAAACTTAAAGTTTACTTTTGGTCTCACTCGACAAAAAGACACTAAAGACATAGAAGCTGACTTAATTTGCTGTGGACGCTATGTTGAGTCAATATATGGGATAATTTAATAACTTGAATGTTAATTCCAGAATGGATTAAGCATGATTTAATTCGCAATAATAAAAGAAGACATTATCTTTGTTGTTTCGAAGCTTAGTTTCTATAGATTGGCAACAAATCCACTGTTCTTCTAAATTTCAACTGTAAACAAATATGTCTGCCATGGTAAACAAAAATTAGGCTTAGCCGCACTTAAACAACTTTTAAATTGCTAGTAATTCTACAATTGTTGCATGAAGGTTAACTAAACTCATAAAAACCTTAACCGGAAGATGGGAACAACAAAATTCAATCATTTTTAAAGCAAAAAATTCTCAATTTACCAACATATAAGAATAAAAAAGCTGAGCTTACCGAGCCGAGTAACAGAGTGGGTATATATATATATATATATATATACACTTTTGCTACGACCACTTGTGCTTTTACCCAAAAAGGGTAAGAGCACAATTACATATTATAGCAGTCCCTATATACAAAACTTAGGCTAATCGTTTTTGAGTTATGCGAGATACATACATACGTACGCACGGTACATAGATGCCACGAAAAAATAGCTTTTGAATCCATTTTAAAAAAGTTTTATAATTCGTTGGGGAAAAAGAGTCCTTTATTCTGTCCTTACGTAGAGATGCCAAGCAAAAACACCGTTAAATTTCATTCGATTGCTCTCAAAATGGATATTTCCGTTGAAATATAGTACCCGGAATTTTTCGTGATTACAATACTTCCTATACTTCGTACAAGGAAGTAAAAATGCTAATTGATTAAAATATTTGCATTTGCTTACTATTCCATAGCTTTATGTCCTTAAAGCAACATTTTATTTAAATAGCTAAAATTTTAAAATAATTGTATTTTGGTAGTTTAATGACTTGTTATCTTTTGCTGTTACTATCATTTCTAACGCAGATGTACTTAGCAGGAAACAAAAACCATCGAAAGAGTAATTTAATTGTCAGCAAATGGTTTCTGTTCATCTGCACCGAAAAAGAGTAAAAAACAAATTGAATTTGATGTTCTTTATTATCGTTAACTAAGGAAACTCTTTCACTAATTATCAACAGGTTGCGGGATACTAAATCTGCAACTAAATGTGTGCAGACATTACCGCCTAATGTAATTACCGACTGTGATTACAGCGTAGAGTACTCAAATACTCATCAGCAGTTGTGTTAAAAAAAAATAGGTCTTGTTTTTATGCATCTTGAGCGAAAGAAAATAATGTAGTCACATTTTTTTTTTAATTATATCATCTTAAACGTATTTCCTTAATTAGTTGAGGTGAGGAGGAAACGGAAATGATTTATATTATGCCATACATATGAGATGTACATTTTAAACCGCATTTAATACGTTTTTCTTTCATTAACATAAAGAAAGCAATTGGTTTTAAAACATAAAAACAAAAACAAAAACAAAAAAATATATATTATTAAAAAAATCTGAAAGGTTTCATATTTTAAATTACTTCCAAAGGGGCGTCTTTTGAACGTTTTGTGTTTACCTTTATTTATTAAATATCATGCTTTTTGCACTTAAACCATAAAATTCAGTTCAACAGCAATGTCGCAAAATAATTTTAAAATGAGCCTATCTTTAGAATTTCCGATACACAGTTCCGCGCGCTGGAGATGAAAAGGTTCCCCCCCCCATAGAGTGTTGCCATTGCTCGCTTTTAAATCGTTGAGTTTGTTAATCAAAAATTCGTTAAAGTTTTACAAAATATAATAAAACAAATTCCAAATTTCGGCTTTCAGATGCCCATATTCGCACTAGGATTACGTCATTCGCAATTGGATGGCTCTATGTACTGTCGTTTTATTCCAATGCGAGAAATATACATACATTTATGCAAATTCTTCATTATTTAATTATTCAAATATAATACAGGGAGATAGTATTTGGTGGCAACGAAAAGTGATACGTCGTTTATAGGGTTCCGACGTAAAATCGCAAAACGAAAATAAATTTTGATATTAAAAATAAGCAAACCTGCTCATAAATTTAAATCTTTTACAAATTTGCTCTCAAATTTTGTTACTTTTAGCTATTACTAATTAAATGTTTGTGCTCGGAGATTTCACAAATCTTATACATCGCAATTTCTGCGGTTGCTTAGATAGCAATCTGCAGCCGAGTTAAGATGTCTTGCAAATCTCACAACTAAACAGTGTACTTCTAATTTTAACTGGAAAGATAACCTGAAGAAATTACGGCATTTAATTAAAATATTCCATTCCAAAATTTTGCTCACTTAAAAAAATGCATTACTGCACGCATTATAAGAAATTACAAAAGAATATAAGAATAATTTAATATTCGAGTGAATAACAAAATTTTGACATAACTTCTCAAACCTCATTTAAACTTGCATTCGGTTAGACGCATTTTTTAAAAAAATTATTACATTTTATAATAAATTTCTGCAGTTAGTAAAATTAAAGGCAAACTCAAATGAATAGATAAATTCTTCATCTTCTCCTCTGCACTGTGCAAAAGTTTTACTACCTGATAATTACCAGTATAATAATAATGTTAGAAAAATGAAGTTATTCATACTGTTTTGGTTTGGTTTACTGAAATTATGGCAAAGCACACTAGGGTTATCTGCCTAAATGGAGGGATTCTTCGTGTAACTTAAGTGTTAGAAACTGTGATTTACTTTTGAAAGGCGTAGGACTATTCACAGCAAGGTGGTAAACTTTTTTTCCAAATTTTCAGATTTCTTTTTGACTACAGACCCCATGGAATCATTTATTTCTTTTTTAAATGGTGGGTACTGTACATATTCTAGGCTTTCGCACTATTAAGGCCAGAAGTGGGGGTCATTTTATTATAGAAGTATCTAATGGGCGGCCACCGTTATCTCTTGTGAGGGGACAAACAATTTGCATCCATGCCTTCTCCGGGGCCCGAGCACGGAGAAGCAGTCAGCTCCCTTAACCATTACACCGTCTACCCGTGGAATCATATGAAGGTATATCAATAAATGCCATTCATTGGCAAAGTACTAGTTAAAAAACTCCGATCTCTGATTCATATATGTAGCTGTGGAAACATTAGGTTTATTTTTGGAAGTAGGAGGCATGAGCAACGCCCTCGCCCGGAATCGAACTACGGACCTCTGGAATACTGACCACTACACTACGAAGGCATGATAAGAAGGCGGGAGAAATACCTTATATAGCTTTCATTGCTTACGCTTTGAAGCCTACTGTAAGACTTCAAATTTATATACTACTGATGCAATATGCGTATGCTACAATAATAACATACCATGCATTACTTAAGTATTATATCATTTTCAAAGCTTAATTCTATGGCATTATTACACGTATATTTATATTGATTCTTATTAATACAGACTATATATACGAATATTAAAATTTATAAATGTATTTTATACCATTAGCTAAAAATTTTCCTGTTAATCCTAATAAATGACACGACAAGACGGATAATAGCAAATTTGCAGATGAAATAAAAGCTCTAACAGAACAAGAAAAACGTTCGTTTTTCTGTGCCTACAATGCAAACATGATACGGCAGTCTCGGAACATGGTCGCCAAACTTTTCTAATTGTGCACACCTGTACAAATAAACATATAAACCTGTTTTCATGACTGTTACTCTTATTATGAAGTGTAACGACCACTAAACCTGCCTTTTTAAATAAAAGGTGCGAACTGCTTGCCATATATTTTTATTACTAAGCACGTTTAGGCATGTTTCATTTTTAAGTATTGTTTATTGCCTCGAAATATGTGGGACTCTAATTTTTTGTTGTTATACAAACGCTCAGGCATTAATGGAAGTTTCCATTCTAACTACCTACTATCATGAAAAAGTAAATTTTATATATATTCTTCTAAGAATTAAAGATAAAAGATACTTTTCATTAGTTTCCGATATCTTGAGTGGATAATTTGCGATACCGACGTCATGTGATAGATAAATCTGCAATTTACTTTAATAATTGATCTAATGTTGTTTTGCTGTGGCATAATCTCATTCCATACAGCGTTTCTCAACAGAAATTAAGTCTCAGACTGTGTTTGTATTTACAATCGCCCAGGAAAGGCCTTGAGTTTGTGATCCTTCTCAAATAGCACCAAAATGGCTACGAAACGTAAAAAGGATACACAAGGAAACAAATGAAAATGCTATGCTTGTTTTCAAAGTAAAACTTTAATCATACTATTCTCAAATATTTTTTCCTCCTCTCTCGTCGGGGAAATTTTTTTTCTTGCTATTAGTTCCACTTTCAGAAACTGTTAGGAGAATTTGCTATTGAATTAAAATGTCTAGAACTGAGTTCTAAAACTTATTTTAGAATTCAGAGGGGTTGTCCTTCTACGTCTCGGTTTTGCCTTTGGTAGCAACAACTGGACCAAAATTCTGAAGGCATTTTCTCTTAACGAGAAAATCTTCCTTATCAATATCTTGGCGATCCTTTCTTATGAAATTTGATGATGTCATGGTGGTCATGATTACTTAGACCACTTTATTCAATGAAAACAAATCTCCCTTCAATTCACTTTTGTATGACTATGCAGCAGGGCCGCGCTAGCCATTTTGCTACCCGGTACAATTTCTACTGTACAATTCCCGGTACAATTTCTAAATTCTGCTACCCACCAGCGGTCGAGCGGTAAAAGCCGCTGAGCACTGGTAATTCGGTCCGGGGTTAGAGTTCTGACGAACGCGCTGGCTGCAGGGACGTTTCCGTCGCTTTGCCTATGTGTGACGTGGAACTTCGGCTCTTTTTGGCTATACTGGCCATCAGCGGCGAAAACTTATCCAGCTCTTGCCAGTTCCTGATGTAGTCCCGTGTAGGGCCTGGCAGTGAAGAAACCTGAAGGAAAGGTTCTCTCGTGGAGGTGGAAATTTGTGGTGAAGGAAAAGAAGCCCCTTGCTCCTGTGGTGGTACTTCTTAGATCGTGTGACGTGGTTACGAGTCAGTTCCCTTTGAAAAAAATAGTACTACGCGGACACCTCTCCCTTTCCTTGTAGTGAAAAATGGCAGAGCGCATAAAAGCAGTAAATAAGTAAGTCCTGTTGCCCGCTGCCTTCTTAAATTCTAAAAGTTTTGGCTTCCCTGGCTTCTGCTGCTTATTGATTTCCATTGTCAAAGTAAAATCTTTTTGTAAAAATATTTGTAATTCTTTTCTTTTTTTTAAATGTTTGTTCGTGTAACATATTGATAGTTTAATATTAGTTCTGAACTTGTTTTCTATCTTAATTTTAATAATGTCTCTCTCCCCCTTCTCTTTCATTTCTTTTCCCACCTTTTTCTATCCTCTTTTCTCTCGCCTATTATTCTTCCTCTCACTATTCACTTTCCCTATTTCTTTCACTTATTTCAAAATATAATATGATTGTACCAATCTGCCAATATATATGTATTGAGAATCAAATGTATAGTACCAAATGCCTCAAAAACTTTATATTTGTAAAAATTCAAAATTGACATTGCAAAACCTTTTGTAAAAGCAATTGTAATTCCTTCAATTTTGTAATAATTGATAAACAATTTGTAACAACTTTGGAAAAAATAATTGCAGCATGTTTTGTGCATAACGTGGAAATTTTCAATAAATGGTAGTACATAATTCCACCAAGTGAGCATATAGCTGATAATCGAAGGCGGAGCCAGCTGCTCACTTTGTGGTATCCTGTCCTGCCCACTGCCTTCCTTAAATTTAAACAATTTTTCCATTTCTAAATTTCGTTTCCGAGTCTTCTCTAAATTCTAAAAATTCTGCCGCCCATTGCGGCAGCACCAGTTGCTCTATCCCCGGCCCTGCAATGCAGTATATTCCGATTCTTCACCTAACACGAGTTTCTTCATTGTGTCCAAACACTCCTTGACTAACTCGAGATAATTATATCAGGAAAATATTATCAGGTTAGCAGATTTTTAACCTTTTACTAGCATGTTTATTATATTTTAAAACAGCTTTTATCATTTAATAATGCAATAAATTCTTGTTTGATTCGGCAAATCTTCTTTTCGTAATTATTAATTTTTTTCGTTTTTAACCACATAATAAAACTAATTAATACAGATTTCTCAAGAAAAATATACTAGTAATTCAGGGACACGGGATAAATAGGTTTCAAATCAAAAATACTAGGATAATAAAATTAACTACTTGGTGCTGCCATCTGTTATGAGTGCTAAGCATTACTTCTTTTACTAAAGATTTGTTTTAAATTTCCAATCCACGTTATTGTTTTGCTAATACAGCACTGCGCAGGAAATACCCTTTCTGAAAGGTTGAAATGCATTGTTGGTAAAATAATTGCAGTATTTTTTGTGCATACTAGTTCCAAACACATTTATTTACGAGAAAATAATTTTTGGCCCCTTTCCCATCCATTTTAAGCAGTTTTCCTTGCCGTAAAGACCTGGGAGAACTGGCATCAAGCTATATGTACACTGAAGCGCAATAGGTGAACAAATGTAAGATGTCCCATTAAAAAAATATATATTTATGCTGAGATAATATATTAATTTAAATATTCAATATATTAATTTAAATACTCTGAAGAAAGTTCTCAGCATTAAATATTTTCTATCTTAAATATTATATAACATAAAATATACTACAAAAGTCAGTCCATGAATATTTTAATAACGGGCATTATAATAAATTTAAATCATTGTGTAGTAATCTGAAAAATAAATATCAGCTTTTGTTCACTTTACTAAAAGTGTACTAAAACTATCAAAATAAATTCTTTGTCTGACAATCCAGAGATGTCTGTAGATTAACATTGTAATTATTGCTCAGTTATTACATAAAGGAACTACTCTTATATGCGCCCTCAGGTCGCCAAATTTCTCGCCACACATTTTTGGCGAGACTCCACGCTGCCATATTACTACCTAAATTTTTTGTCTACATTTCGAACTTTCGAGCCTAAAATGTCTCCAAAAAACGCGGTTTTCGCACATGCAAAAACCACGTTTTGAACACACAATTTAAGCTAAAAATCCGAAACAAAAAATTTAGATAGCAAAAACCTAAAGTTTCTAACCAAAAATATTTGACAAGAATCCACACAGCGATATGCTTTAACTTAAAAAAATCTACGAATTGCACAATCTAGGCAACGAACAAATCTACGAACTACGCACACTTCGCTTTAATAAATTAACATAACAACAATAAATTTCAAAGAATACCATGTACACAGTATCCTGTTTAAACTTTAAAAAAATCTACGAATTGCACAATCTAGGCATTGCGCACAAATCAACAAAATAAACTAAAATTAGAAACAATTCAAAAAACAACAATAACAACAAAAATTCATAGTAAAAAAACAATGAAAATAGCATTCTACAAAATAAAAGCAGTAAAATAAAATGCACTTACCATAATACATTCGTTAATAAAATTTCGCCAGTCACACAACGTCTGTGAACAAAGTGCCACGATTTTGCTATATCACGTGTCTTTCTGCGATTCAAAATTTCGAAAGTAACGATAAAACCTTCCTCCAAAGTTAATGTAACTACACAAAAAACCACGATCCAAATCTTAAACTTCGCTGACAGCCACATACTTTACCAGCAAGCATTTGACTGCAATTCCAGACAAGAACTATCAGAAACGCCTTTCTTTGTCCGAGTTCTCATAGCAGCTCCACATTTCGGACTTCGTTTTAAAAGTCCCACAGAAATTTCAAAAATACACTTTGATCCTCATAAACACACCCGTGAACAAAAGACTCGTTAACAACTCCAACATAGTACCTTTTAATACTAAATTTACTTTCCACACAATCTAAAATGCGCAACTGAAATCTTGCCACCACGTCTATCATTGCAACGTTAGACCATTTCAAAACACGCACGACACGAACCAACGAGCAATTAAACCACTCCAAAAGAGTTTTCAACGTCAAAAGGGTTGCCATACAACACGCAATCGTGCCAAAAACCAGCGCAGAACACATATCGCCATATTTGGTGATCTTAGAGCGCATGTAAGAGTAGAGCCTACATAAAATATACGTAATATATTGGTTAGTGTCTCACTACATAATTATTTTCCATGGAATAGTTTATTTAAAAAACAAAACATTTTGATGAACAAATTTGCACAGCTTCTGTTGTAACTTTGACTAATAATAATATGTCATTCTGTGATGAATAATTTGCCTCAGTGATCTAGTTTCGTAGAATACTCAAGTTTTTTTTTCGGGAAAAGGGAATCACTGGCAACAGTTACTGATCACGATTTTACATCATCATCGCTTTGATCTGATTATTGATAATGTACTTTTTTAAAAAATATGATCATATTTTTATCAATTTAATTGCTATGTTGTGGTTAAACACAGGTGATGAGTACTGAATAATCACATTGTTCAACAAGAACGATCCTCACTGACATTGCGTCAACATTCTAGACCCATCTAAAAAATATAAGGACTATAGAAAATGCATGTTTGAGGGGCTTCAAGAATGCCCTTTTCATTTTGCATTTAGTGAGGTTGTAAGATTTTATTATTTGTGTTAAATGCATTACCGAAGAAAGCCACGAAAGTTGCTTCTTAGGAGATCGTCTGCCGTCAGCAGATGGAAGGATCAATACTTAAAGCTTCAATTCAAGTTCGTACAGTTTATGCTAATATATTCGAATAACATATTATGATGCTACCAAAATGTGTTTAGGATAAACCTCAAGCACTTAAAATCTAAATCATTTTCGTCGGGATGTTTTCTGTCCTTAAAATATCGTTAAGAGAGGGGACAGAGTTCTGAATTTTATTTATCCAAACAGATAGTTATGATAGCATTAATGCATCAATATTTCATATTACGCTTGATTTACATACATGTTTCTCTGCCCTTTTCCACACAAAAGTTAGATCTGAATTCTGACAGAAGCTCAAGTTAACTGCAAAATGAATCATTTTGAATATATCATGAAAAATATTGCCAGCGTGTTAATGAAAGTACCTTGTAAATTTTATATGCTTTAATACTTTAATGAAAAATTTCTCATCTGAAGAGAATTTTTAATCATGTTGAACAGAAATTATTCATGATAAGGAAAACGGTTTTATGTGTTGCAGGTAGTGAATATTTTTCCTGTTAAATTGCTATTGCGTTTTGATAAAGCGGAAATCTGGGATAACGGGTTTTTTTACCTCAAAGCCACATTACGTAACCTTGATCCAAACACGCAGAAGAATCCACTGTTTTTCGTTTTGAGGCAATGAATGTTGAATAGTATCCTGTCCAGTACACCGCGTCAAGAGCTACTCACTTTTATACTCAGAAAACACTTATTTAAACACATTTAGGAGCTGTGTCAGATAAAAAAGAACGTGGCTGAAGAGTTCTTAAAACGTACTTTATATAAGTGAAATTTCATTATTTTTCAAACATATAAAAATATTTTTCTTTATTTTATTCATTAATACCTCTTTCACGAAGACTATGAAAAATAAGCAAGGGCAAAGCACTCAGTAAATCCTACCTTCTGGATCAAAATCGTTTACACTTTTTGGTAAATGTACCAATCAATCATGCGTGTTTATTCTTACCCTGGCATTTGCTGTGGAAAAATAGCACTGCCTTTTTAAAACTCCTTTAGGTGTCTTTTTTTAGTTAACATGTAACTGATTTATGCAAGGATACTAACATGAATTCGAGTCTCTTTTGTTTCAAAATTTTCTTTAGAATCAGTTACTAATAGCTAGCCAATTAAATTTATTTAATTAGAATTTTATTTTAATTGTTATTAATATAAAAAATGTTGGAACACCTTCCCCTCTGCTGTGAAAACTGTGATTGCAATATACATAATTAAAATTTAAATAAGAATTTTTTAATTGCATTTTGACTAGAAAGAAAAGTTTACTTCAAAATACAGTTAAAAAAAATTATTATTTAACTTACGTATACTGCAATCATTTTTTAAGTAAATACTTTTTCTACTATTTGCAGAATTATGCAAGAAATTTAGCCATATAATGACTTCATAATGTTTTTAAAAATAAAAATTGAATAAGTGGTAAGGAAAAAAGTCTCTAGAACTACTGGCGTCGTTTCCTGAGTTTTTCTTTAAAATATGGCAGCTGTTTTAATTATCGTCTGAATCTACTTTTGAAAATTTGTCATGTGAGTCAGTTTGCGATTGTCGCACTAAGAGACAGTATTACACGAAAACGTCAAATAAGGTTAAAAACTAATTATTTTTTCTAATCCGCTTGATAAAATTCTGAATGTGTAGTGTTCTACAGTTTGTTCTTTCTCTCCGCCCCCTTTTTTTCGTTATAAAGTGATTTAAGAAACAAAGTGGGGAAAAATTAAAAATTAAAGAATCCATCTCCCAACAATGTGTATTCTAAGAGAACAGCGTTTTTCATTCAGAAAAATTTCGAGAAATCGATGCTTAACTTTTCTGCAGATTTTATCAAAATCAGTGATAAATACACCTTAATTACCCTGGAATTAGATCATTTTTTAGTATTATATTTAAATTGTTTTCTTCAGATGGTCTTATTATTGTCTGGTGAAAATTAAACATTGAATCCCAAATAAAGTAAAGTATTGTGGCAGAGATGTCCTAATTCAAGTTGCATATTAGGTAATTTAATTTTTATTGCACTGTAATGGATCATGCAAAATATATGAACATTTTAAGAGAACTTGGAAATATTAGCACAAAAACGAAATATCATAAGAAATTTTGCTGTATCGAGATAGTGACTTAAGCCTACTGCTTTAAATATTCGTTTCTGATTATTGTACTCTTCTGATCATGTCGCTCAGATTTCAGATCAAAAGTCTCATAGGAAACGAACATTATGAGATTAAATTTTCTGATTTAAACCCAGCTGAACATATTTGAAACAAGATGGAACTGCGAATTGGGAAACATAGCATTTCCTACAAAGCCCGAAATAAGTGATACAACAAGAATGGAATAAATATTAAGGCAGAAGTTACAAAAATGTCTGTTCGCTCATTGCAAAAACGTCAATGTATAATAAAAGCAAGAAGATGGGATGCAAAAACGTCAGTGTATAATAAAGCAAGAAGAAAGTGAAATATTTTCTAAAAGTTAAACATTTTCGGTTCCTTTCTCAGTTTTTTCCTCTGTGTCCCAAAACTTTTGTGTTCCCTCCCCATTATTTAGATTATTTAGGTTTTTTTTATTATTTAGGTAAATTTTTATTCTTAATTTTGTAAGGAATAGACTCAAAATACTACCGAAAGCAATTACATAAATTTAGCCATATATACCGAAAGCAATATTCCCCGAAAATAAAGTCCTAAAAATAAGCCCTAGTATGACTCTTTAGGGTATAAGGTATTTCTCCCGCTTTCCTGGCGTGCTTTCGTGGTATAGTTGTTCTGCATGCTGAGCGAGCACTCCAGAGGTCTGTGGTTCGATTCCCGGCTATGTCATGTGCCCCAGGTCTTCATTTAAGGAACCGGCAACGTTGCGACAGGCAATAGTTCGATATGTCTAGGTGTCTAAGTGTCTAAGTCCAGAAAAGCATTGCCATTCTGTGATTTCAGCCGTTGTATGCTTTGCCTTAATTAAGAAACTCAATCCGATCTGCTTCAGAAGTAATAATTTTTGAAAATGCAGTCAGCGCCTAAAATGGAACGACAAAAAAATTCTGAATACAGGCAAATAATAAAAATCTGATGTGGCCAGCATACGGTCCACCCAGCCGAACGGTAGCGGCCGAACGGTAAAGTTGCTAAATCTGGCAATTCGGCGAGGAGTTCGAATCCAGGGAAGCGGGCTGGCTGCATGGGCATTTTCGTGGTTTTATGTATTATTTTATAAATGCAATACATTTTTTTCGATCATATAGCTATTTTAAATATTAAACATAAAAAGTTTCGGATTATATCATAATACATATTTTACGAAAATCTGTTCAGCATTTCAAGTAAATTATCACTTCCGTTTTATCAATTTTAGCTAAAATCTAATATGTGGTTAAAATTAATATAAAAGTCTTATTTTGATGAAAAGTTTAGTTCTAGTTTTTCACTGAAAACTGTTATGGGCCTCAAGCAAAGTATCACTTCCAGTTGTCCGTTAAAGAAAGTTATGGGCTCACTGTAAAATACTACTTCCGGTTGTCCAGTTTTACTCAAAATCTGATTAACTTTTCATATGAAGGTAGAAAGCTTAAATACGGAAAATAGAATTTTTGGAAATTTCATGTAAGAGTAATCGCGAACGAAAAGTCGCGATATATACTTAGACATACAGACCATACAGACAGAATCGACATTATTATAAAAATAGTAAAAACGAGGTGTAAGAAACCTAATTAATTTTTTTTTTTCTGAAACTCACAAGGGAATTTTTGGGCCAAAACATTACTTGTCTTAACCTGTACATGTAAGTTGGTTTGAGTTAAAAATAGGGCGTTCCCTTTTTTTCTTTAGCCAAGCCGTCAATATCATGCGTGTTTCTTGAGCTGAAAGTCTCTCTCTGTGAACAAACACTTATGGACTTCAAGTAAAGTACAACTTTTATACAAAACAACGCTTTATATGAAAGCGGAAAGTTTAAATACGGAAAAGGGAACGTTTTGGAAGTTTGATATAAGAGTTGTCTTGAACAAATGTGTTGAAATGTGTTGTGTAGACCCTAATTAGTGCTTATTAACTGAAAAGTCACTATCGAACTTTGGGATTGAAAATATTACTTTCCTTCCTGGGTTGGTGGAAGTTAAAACTGGGGAAAAAAAAAAAAAAGAAAGATACTATTAGGAAAGGTGGTACGGAAATTTTAATTTGCTTCTAAAGGCAAAAAGACAGTAAACCTAAATCTTGCTGCAAAAATATTAAAATTACTTGGATAAGCGGCAATTGAAGACGCATCTTCTTTTCTCCTGGACATAAAAAAAAAAAAAAAACTGAAAGGTTTCAGATTTTAATTTACGTCCAAAGAAGCTTTTTTTAACATTTTGTGTGTTACATTTATTTATTAAATATCATGTTCTTCGCATTTAAAACCATAAAATTCAGTTCAACAGCAGTATCGCAAAATAGTTTTAAAATAAGCATAGCTTTAGAATTTCCAATACAGATACTCGCGGGCTGGAGATCAAAATGTTTTTTTCTGTACAACGTTGCCATGGCTCGCTTTGAAATCCTTTAGTTTGTTAATCAAAAATTCGTTAAAGTTTTACAAAATATGAAATCGATAATAAAAACAAATTCCAAATTTCAAATTTGGTTTTCTACATGCCCATATTCGTAGGAAGATTACGTCCTTCAAAATTCGATGGCTCTATGTACCGTTGTTTTATCACAATGAGAGAAATATACATAAATTTATGCAGATTTTTCAGTATTTAATTTCTTCAAATATAATGCAGTACTCTAACATTTGGTGGCAACAGGTTGAAAAGTGAAACGGACATAGTGATTTCACACAAAATCGCAAAACAAAAACAATAATCCTTCAGGTACAAAGCCCCTTTGGACTAAAAATCTGCATAAACGTATGTATATTTCTCGCGTTATGATAAAACAACGGTACATACAGCCATCAAATTTTGAATGACTTAATCCTTCTACGAATATGAGCATGTGGAAGCCCAAATTTGAAATTTCGAATTTGTTTTATTATCGACTTCATATTTTGTAAAATTTTAACGAATTTTTGATTAACAAACTCAAGGATTTCAAAGCGAGCAATGGCAACGTTGTACAGAAAATGCATTTTTATCTCCAGCGCGCGAGTATCTATATCGGAAATTCTAAAGATATGCTCATTTTAAAATTATTTTGCGACATTGCTATTGAACTGAATTTTATGTTTTAAGTGCAAACAACATGATATTTAATAAACAAAGGTAACACACAAAACTTTAAAAAACTCCCCTTTGGACGAAATTTAAAATCTGAAACCTTTCAGATTTTTTTTTTCATCATTTAATTCTTTCAAATATAATGTAGGACTCTAACATTTGGTGGCAACAGTTTGAAAAGTGAAGCGGACATTTATAGCGAACCAACGCAAAATCTCAAATTGAAAACAATAGTCCTTCAGGGACAAAGCCCCTTTGGACTAAAAAGCATCATTTCTAATAAAAGACAAATCTTGCTTATTTTACGAGAAATGCTTTAATCGTAGCGTAAGTTTTAATCGCCCCAAATTATGATAGCTCACTACATTTAAGCGGTGCAACTATATTACAATCACTTCTTAACTTTATAAAATGTTTTTACTCATCAACAATGAGAATAGAATCACCTGGAATATCTCTAAATGTAATTTCAGTTTATTTATTATCATTTTATATTCGTAAGTAAAAAAAATAAAGCCACTTAAAATCATTTCAATCAGTTTAAATGAAAGCTATACCAAATCCCTTTTCATAACATTTCGAACTTCTATGCACAACTTACTGCTCTGAGGAAAGACAAGTAGAATATGATAACATTATTTGTTTTTCCCTCTCAAGGAGGTACCCAAAGGAGGAGGCCAGTTTGATAACGCAAAACTGCGTCATCAGACTTTTAGGGAGTTGATAAAAATAGAAAATCTAGGAAGAAAATCATAAAATGAAATTAAAGAAAAAAGCAGGTTTTCTTGAGAGAGGAAAATAATGCTTCTGCTTTAGAGCAGTTTTTAGTATTTAAAGCATATTATAAAAATAATTGCGTTGGAAATAACGTAAGTCGAGAACAACATGAAGGGAAGTTTGCAGACATTTTTTTGAGGGGGTGTGTGTCAAGGTGTTATAACAGAGTTTCCAATTTACTTAACAGTAGAACCTGTAGAAAACTCCAAGAATGTTTTTTTTACTTCGACGCCTAAAATGAAACTACGAAAATTTTAAACTGAAGCACACACACGAAAAAAAAGGAAGAAAAGAAAAAAGGATTTCTTCGCGAAATTTATTACTTTCCTCTAAGAATAGTTCTAAGAATACTTGGAAAGAAAAATGGTTTTCTCTTTCACGCTGTGTATTATATGTCTAGATAAAAAAGCTGTAACGTTCAAATATTGTCGTATTCTCTTTTTTTATGGCTACTTGAAACGAATCTAAATTGTTGCCGGAAAAGGTTTGAAGCTCATAAAGGAAATAAATTATTTAGTTTCCCGGTGCTTTACGAAAAGTTTTCGCTGCTTTCTAAGTTACTGAAATAAATGGAGTCTCTTCTCAGTATGTATTGCTCCATATATTTAAAAATCATAAATTAAGCTTTGAGAATTGCTTTCTTTTTTGTACTTCATAATTGAGCGAGAAATTTCCTGAAATTTCATGTCTATTGGTTAATGGAACTAAAATTTTGCTTAAGTTTTTCGCTACAAAAATAGTTATTATTATCGATTATAATTTTGAAAAATTTATTGATCCTCGAAAATGCTCATAAAACTAATTTAGGATGTGCTTTTAAGTAAATATTTGAATTTCCTCGTTTTTGGAGATTTCAGAAAGGAAAAGTATTATCGACTGATTACTCAATGGCGGCAGTGAGTGCTTAGGACACTGCGTATGGCTTCAGACATTTTGAACCAGACTGTAGGCAGACAACCATTGTACTAACTGTCACAACTTTCGGACCCATGAAGGCTAACTTTACGAAAAGTAAGAAAGAAAGAGCTAGGCGAGGCATGATTGTGTCTAGGATTTTATTTTGCCAGAATCTAATTTTCCTTAATAACCTAGGAAAGCTATATCTCATTCGAAGTATTAAAAAATACATTTCTCACAATATTTTATTTGCATAAATATAGCATGCTATTACGTAATATTAAAGAAAAAAGGGAATGTATTCATATTCATAATTATTTATTCTTCTTTCTTTGTTTCGGCGAAATAATATTACATATTCTTAAATCTCCACTGCCTTTACCGAATTAATGGTTCTGTAAAAACGTTAGTTTTTCGGTCCAGAATTTTCCGACATTCTGAGTTAAAGCCCAAGTGAAGCCTTCTTGTACGTCCAAGAGAGGCCAACCGTTAATGTATTTTTTGAGTTAGAATAAAAGAGAATTTTAACCTCCTTTGAAGTCGTTACTTACGCAACTAGAACTCAGCGAATAGTGCTATACAGTTCTTCAGTATTCTAGCTTTTAAAGAACTTTATTTTAGCTAGAATATTACATTCTTAATATTATAAAAGTTTCACATCACAGTGTTTTAAAAAATTTGCATTGTATTATTCGGAAAAGTATTCAATAGCAAGAAATATTACCTAAGTACTAATAAACTTTCGAAATAAAATATTGATGCTAATAATTTATGGAACAGTCTGGCTATTCCATGGAAAGTATAATATTAAAAGGAATCTTATGTGGGGCCTCAAATTTCTTAAACCGACACTGTCTCCATCATATAGAAATTAAGAAAATACGAGCGTACCGGGAAAACGCAAAATTGGTTCTTTTCTTTTCTTTATAAACTAAATCTCTCATTGCAAAGACTTAACCAGAACAGCAGATATGAGAGGATTCTCTTGAAATCTATCGTTTCTGTAAGCGGAGTACTCTATTTTCATACTGTATTTTCAGTTCATATTCTTGCTATTGCCATTCAACAATAATTTAATTTTTGAGCTTTTTTTCTAGTTTTTAATCTTTCAAAGTTTCTGTAAAACTCTTAGAATGAATGAAAATAAAATAATCCGTTTTCTTAAACAAAGTAACACATACGAAATAGAAATAGAAGAGACTCCAGTCCGTCTCCAGATGGTTAGCGGATAGAGGCGTTAACTGGTCAGTTAGTCACCAGTTAACCATCTTGAGCACAGTCACCTAACGGCTGCTATGAACATCCGCATTAGATATTTAACCAAAGGACCTTGATACAATATTACTTTCCTTGGTATAAATATTGTTAAGAATTTTGTAAGTATGTAAATAATTTTAATATGTACATTATATAGATATCTCATGCAGTAAGGTTTCAAAGTGAGAAGCATCGCCGGAAAAACAGGTTTACAGGAGTAAGTTCATTTATTATTGTGATAATTAGCTGTCCCGTCAAATTGGCAAGATAACGCCAAGCTGGCGATGGGTTTGGAGGCTACTTTTGGTTGCCAAATTTGGTGAGTAACCGTGAAATGTTGCCAAACTGGGCGACCATTCGATGACATTTTGATTCGATCCCTGTAGAACTGTAACTTGTCTGATCTCCATGTAACTGTAATTGCATCCCCCCTTACGTAATTGTAAATGTGTATGTCTTTCAGCAATTTCGAGAAACCTAAGGTACTGGAAATTTCTCAGCGGATAGAGGAAAACTGTAAAAGACCGGAGAGGCAGCAGTTCTCACTTTAGTTCAAAGTATTGAGGGTACTGAGAGATCTCTCTGCGAACTTACGCATTGAGATATTTTATATTGTGTTTAATGTTCTCAGTACTTTAAAGTGGTAACTACTGATTATGCTCTTTCAGACTGAGAAAAGTTGTACGAGTACTTTTGAGAAAAGCTCCCAAAATGTTGTGTGTTTCTTTTGGAAAAATGAATTTTATCGAGCTACCATCGTTTCTGGGTACACTTAATCCATTACGAACCCGTACGAACATAACAATATTACTAATTCACAAGTCAAACAACAAAAATCAGCGTTAATTTTCAAAATTTTCACAGGACTAGTTTCGATGGTTTTACCGAACCACCATCCTCAGCTGCAAAACCGCAAAACTTGCGGTTTTGCAAATTCATTTGCGGTTTTGCAGCTGCCATCTCTTAGGTGCCATCTCTTAGGATGGCAAGTGCAGGGGCCACGAGCTGCCACGATGTTGTTCAAGTTGGTAAATGACCTTGAGATTAAACTGAGGTGTCTGTTGCATAGAAATCAAACATCGTACTGCCAGTCAAAAACCAGCTTCAGCTTGCGTTGCCGATATTTGGATATATTCACTTAATCGTTATCGAATCCGTCACAAGTTCAAAGCGAAAGAGATATAGTAACAAAGAAATGTCATTGTGACAGCTAAAAAAAATATTTTTTACATTTTACTACATTTACTTAAACCATGTAACTTAAAAAAGTTTTTTGTTTGCTTTTAGTTTACAGAAGGGAAAGATAATTAAAAAAAGAAAATCACTGCCTCTGACTAACTTGGGAAAATCATTTCATCTATTCAATGTTCTAATAAAACACGTGATATCATCTTTCTTTCAGTAAGATTATGTGAAACTAAATTATAAATATTCAAAAATTTTGATTAAAATATCAGTAATTGTTAGAATATATAATTATTTCTAGCCTATCATTCTATTTAAAAAAAAGTGCTGAAAATAGATAAATTAGTCATTACGCAGAGGCAGCGTTTCATTTTTAATAGCCGAGAGATATGGACTGGCAGATTCGTGAAATTTATTTAAAATCGCTGAGGCGGAAGAGGATGTTAGAATACTTTTCTTAATGAAATTGCGCTAAAGTCATTTTTCATTAATGAAATAAGTAATATAAACCGCATGATGTTTGTTATTCATTCATTTTCCGTGACACAAACGATCGTCAAACACCAGTTTTGGGGGAATTATGTATTTCGCTATGTTTTATGGTCTTCATATGTTCCGCCGTTCGGTTTAAAAGATGGTTCATCGTTTTCTGCATCAAGGCTGCGGAAGCAAATGATGAGTTTTTTCTTCCTGAAATAGGGGATGCTGCCGTCTCTTCATTCTATTCCCACGTTCAAACTATTTCCTTTGAACCCAATATTCTTATTTTGTTTATCCGGTTTGATAAAATAGAATGGATTTTCTGGTTGCAAACGTACGTGTGCTATCAGAAAGAAATTTTAATTTTAATAAAACCTTAAGAAAATAATACCGAAAAGGCATAAACGAATTTTTTTCCTTACTTAACAAAATCTGTGAAAATAAAATACAAAAATATACTAAATATGAAGGCCTGATTTCAGAACTTACGTTTGAAATTATTAAGATGCTGTAATAAGCCAAGGGGGAAAAACTGAACTTTTTTTGTATACTTCTTTAATCCTATTATTTATACTTCATACTAAAATGCTCTACATAAACTATGCAAAATGCAATTTATTAGTAAAATTGGCATTAATATGATTGTCATTGCGATTATAACTATTTTAATACTGAAAGTTCGACATTAGCTGAAAACTTGCTATTCAAAAAGTATGAGTTTTCAGCTAGCATTCAACTACTATCACTAATGAAACAATAATAGCAAATCATGAAAAAATGAATATATATATATATATTCTTTTAAATGCTCATATTTTCATTTATTTGCATTTTATTTTTGCAGATTATATATATATATATTATCATTTATTTGCATTTTATTTTTGCAGATTATATATATATATATATATTATCATTTATTTGCATTTTATTTTTGCAGATTATATATATATATATTAAATTTTTCAATACTTGATGATTCCTTTCGGCGAATAGAATACAGAATGAAAGAATTTCGTAGGTTCATAAGGAGCCTGACAGAGAAGGAAAACTTACAGATGCAGCTTGGATTCAACATATAATTTTATTCCTTGATAATTAAATGTTAGGACACATATTCTTCTTTTCACATCAGTGTTGTGGATGCGATAAGCTCCCCCACAATTTTGTATAACTGATCACAGCTTGAGACAATGGACGATATAGAGAACAGAATAACACTTGCAAGCAGAGTGAGAAGAAGGCAGTAAAGTGGGTGCGCATTTCAGCAAAAGGGTGTTTATAGTCGGTTTCTTTGTTTAAATATTAAACGGTGATTGAACAAGAGCTGAACGCATTGCAGAATTAATAAGATGACCTAAAGTGAATTAGTTTTCAGATGACGCAATTTAGACTCATATATATTGGTATAAGCAGGACGGAGACGTAACCAAATTAAAATGAGGATATGCTATATATCTGTAATAGATTCTGTAACAGAACGCAGGCGGTTGAATTCGTAATGAACAGCGAGAATTTTGATGGATTAGAGATGTTGAAACTCCAGTCCACAATGAATAAGGAATTTGGCAGTCGAGATATATTTAATACAACTTTTATTTCAGCAAACATGTTGCGGCCACATACAAGTTGGCACATTATTTATGCCTATTCAAAAGTTTATGTTTTTGATAAATTTTCAGTAAGAAAGAAGGAGCAAGTGCGTTATGTTCAGGGTGAAATCTTAATTCAGAGTGAGTTATTTTTGGTTCTCAGTGCATTTTGATTGAATAATTCATACTGCTGTAAAATTACTATCGGTTGTTTGAGTTTTAGTTCCATTTACATCATCAGAATTATTTAAGAGTCATATGACATAGATTAATCTTGAAATGACGCAATGCAGAGAGATTACTATTTTTAGATAAGAGAAGGAAAATTAATTTATACTGCTAATTTAATCGTTAACATATTATTTATTTTTCTTACACACACACACACACATATATATATATCTACTATTAAATAATTAATTTTAATTTAATTAGCTCCTAGTAAATGATAAGAAAATAGTAATTTAATGAGATATTTTTTTAAAGTGAAATAGCAATGAAATGGGAGATTTGTAAATATGTAAAACTTAGTAAAGTTTGTTTATATTGTGGAAAGCAAAAAATGTAATATGTATATAATTTAAAGAAAATTTTAAAATATGATAAAAATATTTTGCCAGAAAATTTGTTGCCGATTCCATTGAAAGAGCCTGTCTTCTCAAGGGGAATTAGTCTCTTTCCATAAAATCGCCAACAATGCAATTTGATCGCGTTTCGTTAACTATGTAATATATATCAACTGTAAAACATGTGCATCAAAAAGAAAAAAAATCGAAATATTAATTCAAAATCTGAAGATTTTAATTTAAGAAGAATTTATAGTACATTTTTTTAACTTAAAGAAATGTGCAAAATGCTAAATGATAATTCCCTTTTTTCTTCTTGAATAATAATATTCATTATTCATAAACTGTTAAATAAATTTTACGTTACTGTATCTTTCCAATGAACGTTACGTTACGATATCTTTCCTATTAAATAAATTTTACGTTAAAACTTGACTCAAAAACTATTTAATTTTAAAAGCCCCAGCATTGGTTTCCGCGGTACTTTTTTAAAAATCCGATCTTTGTATTCAAATTCCAGTTTAATGCCTAAAAGAGTTTAAAGCTAACTAGTTATGTTAGGTTTACTAGATTAAGAATTAATCCACTGTAATTCGCACATAATCGCAAAATCATATTTCAAAATAGTGATGCCAAATGTTTGTGAAAAAATTACGATCGTTTTATTCCGTCATAGAATAGTAACACATGGAGATTTTTGTATTTTTAATGAAGGAAATATTTAATTATTTAAGACTGCTAGGCATTTTTTTTTCGATGATATTATTGCGCGCGAAGCTTGCTGAAAATATGTTCCATAACTGTGGTAACAGATTATATTTCTCCACAGCATAAAATTCACATAATTAAACAACACCTTAAAAGAAGTGTTAAAAGATTTGACGATCTGGTTTCTCTAGTTCAAACTAAGATAGCTTGAATTTGAATTTTTGCAGTAGGAAACCTACGTTTAAAAACCTAAATTTCTAAAAATGGAAAACTAAATTTTTTTTTTTTAACAAGAATTATTTACTCTTGTATACATGATTACAACTGAAAGAAAAACTGAAATTGTGTTTTAAGGTATCTTTTGCGTTGGCAACACTTACAATCATAATGATTGTTGATTGATCATTTTCATTTACTAATCGATAATCGGCCTGATAAACATGCGGAATAGGCTATATATATATATATATATTGTATTTTTCAGTAATTAGCGAATACAGTAATAAAACTTGGAAGTCAAATAAATTAGACAAACAAGCTCATGCGAATCTAATGCGATAAATGTAATTACAATTATAAATTTATGTCAAGAAATTAAGACTTATGATATGAATTCGTGAGGTTTCAGGATATCATATTAAAGCTGTTAGCAAAAAAAATGTTCACTTCAGTGAATTAAATTCTAAGAGCATAGTCAAAACCAGATAATTATGAATCTCATAATTGATGCTTTAGCACTGAATGTTGCATGATATTTGTGTTATAAAGGAAAACTGGATATCCTTTCCCCAATATCATCATGTGGACTTCAAGACATAAAAATTAACGCACCAGGAAACATTACCTGCATTGAAATAAAAATTATAGATGCTGTACACATGTAGAGAAAAATAAATTATTAAAACTACAATAATAATTGGATAATTTATTAAACAGAAAGAAAGGCTTTGATGACTTCTGGCCAGATGCAAACTATTATCCGGCATGTAATGCAGATGGTGGCCTGTGGGATTCCTTACCAAATTGTCTCCAGTTGCCGAGTTACTGGCCGACGACATTCTAGTACGGTTAGAGGTGCCTTCCCATCAGGCTCTCAGTGTGCTGTGAGGGGAAAAAACTGGTTATCTAGTTGACCATAAAAGTATTTGGTAAATGCTAAGACAATGAGCAGAAATTTGTGCCGTGAGTATCTTTGCATTGCCTTGTTGAAAAGTAAGCCCAGAAGGGGTCACAAAAGAAACTGCAACGCAAAGAGTCGTAAAATTTCCACAAAGTACCTCTGCTTTAAGTAAAGAAAGTGCCACACACGAATAGCAAATGTATTTTGCTGTGAAGAGAACTGGTTCTTTATATCCCAACTTGATGCTATTGGCCTGTTTGGTATATTACAGGAAACATAGTATTCCTAGCCTGTCGTCGAAGTCTTGAGGCATATCTGCTCTGGCTTCCCGAAACTAATTCAGAAAAAAATTTGTCACTGAAAAAAAAAAAAAAAAAAAAAATATTTATAGTCAGTGCAATTTCAGATGTATCACGCCGAGCACCACTGCAGTCGTACGGGACAGCGAGCTCTGTTAGGGGAATAAACATTGTAATGAGTGGCGCAAGCATTGCATTCTCTGAGTAACCTGTCAATGGTTCTGGAACTCCCTATCTGCGCAGGTAACACGTCTGATCCTCGGTACAGATAAATCGGGTCTTGTGGAAGTCACTCAGATAATCAGCGTATCTTCCGGGTAGCTATCGTCCTATTTCGACAGCTGTCTCCTTAACACTGAAATTTACCATCGTTTACTCATTCCTGCCAACGGAATTCCATCTTCTGATCGTCTCGACACAAATAAGAACGATTCTTCAAATTGCATATCGAATCTGTTTCAGTCTGACCATACGACTTCTTTCAGCTAGAGACATATTCTTATATTGAGCGGAATTTGATTTGAATGGAATTTGATTGATCGGCAATAAATATAATTAACCAACATGGCTTAGACGTGCAGACGTACAAAGTCTGACCACGAACTAAAATAACGAACGACTACAACTACTACATAATAGTTTCCAGACGGGATTTCAGATAACTGTAAACTGTGTTTCATTCTACGCACCTGTAGCATTCGGTCAGATAAGGATCACTTCTTATCTTTAAGCAGAAATTACCTGTGACTTCCGATATTTCAGCCCTCCCCCGTATAAGGCCCTTAACTCGAGCTTCGGCTGGGCTTTATGTCTTAATAAAATAATGTATAAATTTGGCAATCACTAACATAGTGATGCTCCGAAACTGCAACTAATAATTAGTTGCAGTTTCGGAGCTCAATTGGTAATAATACCAATTTTGGGAAGGAAATTTTAAATCTTAGAATCCAAAACGAAATTCAAATCGTTCTTTTACTAAAATTTAAAAAGTGATAAAAGATAATTATTAAATCCATAGCATAAAATTGGCATGGGAATAAACGCTTAAGTAAAGATGTAGTTATAAAAACGTTGATAGAGCAACTATTACTATAACAGCAATAAATTATTTGGAATTATACTTGTTTTTAACGATGAGGTTAACTTAAATTTCGGTTTTTCGAATATAATTTGCTGATTGAAGAATTTATCTGGAGCATCTAAATCTTTATTATCTAAAGCATGCGATATTATAAAAATGGTTTCCTGTGAGAGTGACTCTCTTTGTATGCATAATTTTTGGAAGGATGGGGAGATGATTAAGGTTTATACGTCTATTATAGTAATAAGCTATTCTAAGAAATAACTTTTAACAAATTAATGTAATAAAATTAATTGTCTCAAGAAAAGTTCTCTGATGTTATTATAAGTAATTTTATGACTTTCCCATTAACCTCATTTTACCGTAATGTCTTTCCCGCCATCCATTTAAAAGCTTAGTGCGGCTTTATGAGCAGTGCCTCTCAATTTATTCCACCATCACACTTTATTAAATAGACTCAACTTCCATTAGTCTCCAACATTAATTAGAAATGTTATTAAGGCAAAATTTTTGTTAATAAATAGCTTGAGGCCTTAGACTGTATTCAAAACGAAATCTAAATCGATTAAATCAATACTTCCCGAATGATGAGAATCGATTTTAAGAGAGTTGCAACTGAAGACATTAAGAAAATTAAAATATGATAAAATAAAAAATGCTAACCATTAAAAAAAGCCGCCAAACTATATAACTGGTTTCATTTCTTTGAATATCGCGTCATTATAAAAAGTAGTTTATGGAAAAGAGCTCTTGACATGTTTAAGTCTGGGGATGATGATTTAAAGCATATTACGAGAACACTAAATATCGATATGTCTTTCTTCGAAGTTCTGCACTTATTTGTTAGAAATGCCTTTTTTAAATTGAACGTATTGATTACTCCGCGTTATTATCTCTTTTATTACTGTTGCTTCGATGCGAGCTGAGAAATTGTAATCATTTTTTCGAGCTCCTTACGTTCTTTATATACCAACTAGCTGCTAAAGCCGCAGAATATTGGTAATTAGTTTCAAATTACGTCACCTCCGAATTCTGGCACTACTACTAAATGGGCTTATTGCATTTATAATTAGCACTAAAACAACTGTTTCCGTCCAAGTCATTGATCACTTCATTAGTCAGAAGCCATTAATTTCATTCGTTGCAATGTTAAATAAATAACATAAATATAAAGTCTGAGTTTTGTTTAGAGTATCAAAGCACAAAACAGTCATGATTAGTCCAACATCTCGATATAATACCAGAATGACATATGGAAGATCTTACGTATCATTAAAAAGCAACAATTATCAGACTGTGTGATTGATAAACACCGTGGTAGCGTTACGTAATGCTATGTAAGAAATAAATATTTTTAAGTGGAAAGATACGTATAAGTTTATGATTTATTATATTTTTATAACGTAAAACTGTTGATACACTGTTAGTAGTTAAACTGTAATTATAGTTAACCAAATACAGGTAAAGAAATGTTTCTGTCGTTTTCGCTATTTTTAAAATTTTCAAACCTTTTAAATCTTATGACTTTGATTTGTGCTGTAATCAAGTCGTTTATATTTACAACTTAAAGTTACCAATCTGAAGTCAAACAAATCGTGAGTGAAATCAAGAAGTTGTTTCCCGGATTGAAGATCCTCAACAACCCCCTTTCAAAATTAAGACCTTTTACTAAGGCATTTGTAAAGTTAAAATTATAATTCGGATCACAATCTTCTCTGAGAAACTTCATTTAGTAGTACGATAAAATGAAAATCGCACCACTGTTCGTACAGGTGTAGTCCAACTGCATTAATCTTGCAGCTCCGCCCCAATTTTAATGGCGGATCCGAGTGTCTCCTATCTGTTTCCTTTACAGCCAAACCACTCGAAATGACTCTCGGCTCTCCAGGATTTTAAGTGCCCCCCGCCATGTCGCTCAGATACATACCCTCTTCGTGATTCTAACTCGGGACCAAAGATACGGCAGCTAGCATTGCTAATCAATATACCAGTCACGATGACAGCATTATTTTGCAGAATAAAAGAGTGTGATCCATTCAGTTTGAGGTGAAATTAGGTAAAATAAAGAAATGACTTTATATCGAGGTGGAGAATATGTGGCATTAGAAACATTTTTTATCGGTTGCAGTAATGCCACAAATATTCATAAAAGGCATCGGCTAGCTACATCGTAAATTAAATGTATCTTAAATTATACATTACTTAGATATATTATTAATCAAATTAAATAAAGATATAAATTATTAAGAAGTGCATTTATTACTTTTAAATTATTCGGTTTGTTAAACAATTACAGTTTGATTAAATTCGTAATAAAAATGAAGGATGCTAAGTTGCGCCGAATGACAGCACTATGAAAAACCTGGCTATTCGCGTGCAGGAGTTAAATTAAAGATCTAAATAAAAGACAAATTCTTTCATGAAGGCATCACTCCTCATAGACAGCTAGACTAGTGTGCTTTCCTTAACTGAATAAACCAAACCAAAGAGACAAACTAAACCGAATACTTCACCTGGTTTAGAAAAGTTAAGTCACGTGCACGAAAGCAGCCTATACATACTATTAAATGAGTTATTAGAAATATCTGACACTTATTATGCCCAAAATAATCAAGACGATTCGATGTTTTTTGTGAAAGCGTTACGCACTAGTTACTTAAAAAGATATTAAATAATGAAAAATCTGCGTAAATGTAAGTATATTTCTCGCATTGTGATAAACAACGGTACATAGAGCCATCGAATTTTGAATGACGTAATCCTACTGCGAATATGGGTATGTGGAAGCCCAAAATTGAAATTTGGAATTTGTTTTATTATCGATTTTATATTTTGTAAAACTTTAACGAATTTTTGAGTAACAAATTCAACGATTTGAAAGCGAGCAATGGCAACATTCTAACGGGGGAGGGGAGGAACCTTTTTATCTCTAGCGCCAGGAACTGCGTATTGGAAATTTTAAAGGATAGGCTCATTTTAAAATTATTTTGTGACAATTTTACTGAACTGAATTTTATGGTTTAAGTGCAAAGAGCATGACATTTAATAAATAAAAGTAACAAACCAAACGTTAAAAAAACGCCCCCTTTGGACGTAATTTAAAATCGGAAACTTTTCAGTTTTTTTTTTAAATTTTATTTTATTATTTAAATCAATTCAATTCAAAAGTAAGAAACGAATATTCTTAAGAACTGCATTAGAAAAAAATAGCTTAGTTTGTTAATCCACAAACAGACAGACTCAATTTGAAAGATTATATTTTATCGAATGGCAACAATCTCGAATGAAAATTGATTAGACGCATTCCTAGAGATTTGATGTAAAATCTCATTTCAAGACTAGCAATCCTTTTGGACTAATTATTTTTTATAAATCAATGCCTAATTAAGTTTTAAAATGTGAACTAATTAAAGATTGTGGTTCACATATGTAATGAAATTAATGCATTTAATCCGACATTAAACTTTGGCAGATTGTGTTAAATTTACGAAAGATATCTTGCGGTCAATGAAGTAGTATAATTCGAGACTTGAATTACTACGATATGTAAAGAAATATTTTTAAAACTATGTTAAGGTGTTTCAACTCTATTTAATATTTTTTACATATACCAAAGTTATATCTGACAGTTTCAAAAATTAGTGAATCTAGTAGCAATGATTATTTAAAAAAAAAAATTCTGTTATGTTAAATAGCTTGTATTTTGCATGAGTTGAAGGTATAGTGTGTACTACCTCCTAAATGGTAAGTTTGATCTTAATATGTTCATGTTCATATTAATTGAGCGGGGAAAAATAAATTATTATTATTATTTAGGCAAAGCTTGGAAGTTTTGGAAACTTATTTTAAAGAAGATTGCCTCAATGGAATAACAGTTTCTTCGCATCCGTTGTACATGTCACTTGTTTTATTCTTTCCAGAGGAAAGCATAAGAGCATAAGAAAAGAATCACCGGATCTATTTCTCTACTGTAGTCTGTTACATTGAAATAGATACTTCAAGACCATTTGCTATCCGAAACACGTGTCGTTATCATTGAACAGCACTTATTTCTCCTTTTCATCTGAGAGTAGAGTTCAAACCACCTCTCATTCGTGGCAAACATGTAAACATAAATGAAATAGGAAAAAAACAGCTGTTGTTACCATGGTTACGAAGGATGCCTGGCGGATGAAAATGACCTTGAAGTGCCTATTGTAAAGTAACAGACTATAGTGCTTTATTCTTTACTCAAATGAAATGTTTTTTACATCAATGCGCTAGTCAAGACAGTTACGTCTTCTTTTGATTTCATTCTGTTTCTGCTAAAGTGTTTGGATTTCTGTCTTAAAAATGAGGGCTCATTTGCATCTCAAAGTACTGTATACTTTTCTGACTACACAGCAAGTGAAATTAAAATTATTTATTGCCGTTTACATGTAGTAACTGCATCAATTACGTAAAAATACTCAATTTTCATTAATTTATTTCAAACTTTTCTTTTCATTCAAAACTTGCCTCGCCTCTTTTCAAATAATGTAAATACAGAATTGTAAGTTTTCGAATTCTAGCATGCGGCTTCTACTGTCATAAAATTTGACAACCCCTGACCAGCTTAGCTTACTTATTCACATTTTCACAATCAGAAGAAATCGTAAAAGGAGACTTAAAAACATCTCCTCGGAATAAAAAACAAGCAAGCTAAGTTGAAGTTTGGCAATGGCCACACGTACTGTCAGTAAGTAAAAATACTTATCTTAGAAAATAGCGAAGCGATAAGCTTTAGACTTAACCTTTCCAAGATTACATTCAGAGCTACAAACAGATAAAAAAGAACATTTTCGCATAACGGTAGATGCATCGTTTTCAAATTTACATGCTAGGGTCAAAAAATAAGATTAAATAAATTAAAATTTCATATTTTAAATTTTAAATTACTGTACCTCGAGCTCTACGACATCTGCCGAAGAAACTTCTGCGGTATCCATGATATCCGTAGACACTTTTATCCTCTGTGCGAAAGCTGATATTCGATATGAGAAAAAAGAATATCGCTGTGTTTAGAATAAGAAAAGTAAAGCAAAAACAGAATATCGTTAAAGTTCCATTAGCGTCACTTTATTGATTTTACGGCTCCGCAAACGTTTATCTGCGGATATTTGATAAGATTTAGCTAATAGCTCTATCAACTAAGGCGCTGGTGATTATGTTTTGGATGTTCCCTATGAACTCGAAAAAATTTTCCCTGATAACTACTTTAATTTTTTTTTCATCTTTTTTACTTTTTGTAATTTTACTCGGGCATTTGTGCCTGAGATTTTTCGTACTTTATATATTTGAGGAGGGAAATTATTATTATATCATGCAAACTTACTATAACGCCGGAAAGAATGTTCTTTTTAATGTTCGCAGCAAATGAAAAAAAAAAGTGTCTTAATTTTTATTAACACTTAGCAGACGTGTTTACTGCTTCCAGTTCGCGACTGTTCGTTACAAATAAAAATCAGAAACACGGGAACGTCTTGTTGACAATCGATGATGCAAAAGTTGCTTTTTAATTTACTATCGATATTATAAAAGACACGCATATCGTTGTAAGAAAGTGAGTTATTTAAAAAGTTATTTTACTTAATTTGTTAACAACGTTTTGCAATAAGTTTTATTAAGGGGATAAATGAAATATATTTCTAATGCCGTGCAATACATTTGCAAAGTTCCTAACTCTACTTCTTATATTTACAGTCCAGAATCCAAAATGAAACCGAATGAGAATAATAAAATTTTGTAGTAACATATTGCATTATGCTACATTTATTTCTTTTTAAATTTTGATCAACTGATAATATATTTTTAATGTTCAAATTTTTTTCTGTTTATACTGTTCTAAATTTGAAAAGAAGTATGGAAGCAAAACACAAGGACTTTGTTTAATTTTTATTAGTCTAAAGGGATTTGAATCCCGAAGGACTATTAGTTTCGTTTTGGCATTTTGCGTCGGACTCATAAATGTCGGTTCACTTTTCAAACTGTTGCCACAAAATGTTAGAGTCCTGCATTATATTTGAAGAAATTAAATAATGAAAAATCTGCATAAATGTATGTATATTTCTCGTATTGTGATAAAACAACGGTACATAGAGTCATCGAATTTTGAATAACGTAATCCTCCAACGAATATGAGCATGTGGAAGACCAAATTTGAAATTTGAAATTTGTTTTATGATCGATTTCCTATTTTTTAAAACTTTGACGAATTTTTTATTAACAAACTCAAGGATTTCAAAGCGAGCAATGGCAACGTTGTGCAGAAAAACATTTTTATCTCCAGCGCGTGAGTCTCTGTATCGGAAATTCTAAAGATATGCCCGTTTTAAAACTATTTTGCGATATTGCTGTTGCACTGGATCTTATGGTTTAAGTGCGAGGAACATGATATTTAATAAAGAAAGGTAACACACAAAATGTTAAATAACGCCCCTTTGGACGTAATTTAAAATCTGAAACATTTCAGATTTATTTATTTATTTATTTATTTATTTATGAGTTTTAATTTCATTCAATAGTTCAGATTTAATTTCATGAGCTAGCAGCAGCTATTATTGTTATTTAAGAAGAGAAACAATATATTTGTATATTATTTTAATTCTTTGGTACTATTCGGTTTCGAGGGCCGTAAAAAATCGCCAAACTATTGTTGATGCCAATGCTGCCAAAAATAATTGCGGCAACCCTAATGCAAGAAAGGAAGTATAATAGTAAATAACTATGTAAGATTGATATTGTAATCTAGATGAAAGGTTCATTTCATATAATACTTTTTTATTATTATAATTTATTTGAAAAAGGCTAAACATGACTGAATGGAAGCATAAGAGTCAATAACTATTTCAAATCATTATTATAATTTATATAAAAATTGCTAAACATAACTGAATGGATGCCTGCATCGCTATTTCGCTACCGACTTATCGCCAAAGCATAATTTCATCTCGTTGGTTGTTCAAACGTAATTTTCTATAATGAATGATGCCTTTTCTTTGAAAATATTCTCGGTAAAGTGTAGAATCCCTCACTTATTTGTTTGCCGCTTTTTACGAGGGTAAAAACAATTGGATTTTTGTCAATTTTCTTTTACTTTTTAGGTGAAAATAGGTCGATGTGTGCGCAGTGCCATTTTTGTGCAATTATAGGATTTTTTTAAGTGAAAATAGGTCGATGTGCACATGGATACCGAGTATGTGCAGTTCTTAAAAACACGTCAAGCAGGGGATGATTCTGCCCTTTACCCAAAATTCTATTGCCGACTTTTCGTCATGGGCAATTCCCAAATTGTTAAATCCATAGGATATTAAAAAAGGATTTAAAATTTTAAAAAAAATGATTTAAAAATTAAACTAGTATTTCAATGGCGTCTTAAGAAATATAGAACTATATAAACTTACGTAATCTGAAATCAGCGCGTAGGCTAGATTTGGCGCGCTGTTAAATGGGCGCGTTTGCTAGATTTGGCGCTTTTGCGCATACATTTTCGCTGCAATTTTTTACGGTTTCAAAACGGAATAGTACCAATTCTTTTTATATATTTTATTTTTTAAATATGTTAGTAGTAAACTATTCCTTGAAATGTTAGGGAGCGAAATCTGAAGTTTTCAGATTGCAAAATATTTCTAATATTATACATGCAAAATAATATTTTAGTTAATTCAATTGCTTGCAAAATATTTCTAATACTATGCTGCAAACTAACTTTTTAGTTAATTTAGTTGCTATTCATATTTATTAATAAAAACTAAAATGCTTTTATTCCAAATTTGTAAAATTTTAGCTTCATAATGTATTTGTAAAACTTATATGTATAATATATGTTTTTTGGAAAGAAAAATACTTGTTTTCAATAATCTCTCTTATAATAAAAGCACTAACAACATTCAAAAAGTCTTGACAGAAGTATCTGTAATTTTCTTAGAAATATTCTGAGGCGGAAGAAACCTTTTAAAATAAAAATAAAGATGGGCCATTTTCACATTGTCCCAACTGTTCAGTAAAAAGTAACTTATACGCTTGAAAGTAATCCAAATGTTTTGTTACATCGAAATATAAAATAAATGTATGGAATAATGTTACCGTTTGTATTACGGCAAATTTTCATTTATAAATTCTGTATCTACTATTTTATTATCAACATTGCTGATATTAAAGTTCACCGAACCTTTAGAGAAATGCTTGTTAAAAAAATAAAAGCATTTGTGTTACTAATCCATTCCTAAAATTTCTAATTATTTCAGGAAAGCAGACTTTTTCCGTTATTGTTAATAGTTTTTATTTTAAAATCTTGTCCACTTTATATAATATATAACCTTGTGAGGAAAAAAAATCATATTACATTGTTTTCATTGCCTCCGTCTTGTTTTGCAATTTTAATCATTTGTGCTTCTCAAATCAAAAATGCATTCCCCCTCAGATAGTTTTGAACTGGTTTTGTTTTGATAAGAAAAAATATTTCCAGCCTTAAAATGTTTTCTCAACACTTTAATCATATGTCTCCAATTCCTTACAAAAAGAAAGTGAATAATAATATGTCCTCATCGCACTGCGTAATGTTTGAAGCTTATTTAAGCCTTTAATTACGTAATACAAGATAAATTCCCGTATGTAAGATGTTTCATTTTCTTCTGCAGGCTTATGTATATTTTTAAACTTTTAATAAATTAAATTTCCAAAATAGATAGAAATAAGCTTCCAACGTGACTAAGACCCCGCGGAATGTCCTGGTGGAGCATTTTCTAAGGGTAACCGATTATTCGTCATCATTTTACTAACAGAGTTGGTTTGGTTTTATTTGATTACGGCAAAGCCTCGACGGCTACTGCCTAAGGGGAGGGAGGCCTTCGTGGAGGACTTTCTAAGGCAAACTGCTTCGTATACACATTACTCACAGGGAAAGCCCCCGAAAATGCCCATGCAGCTAGCCCGCTCGCGGGATTCGAACGGTGGGCCGAACTACCAGAGTTCATCAACTTTATCGCTCAGCCGCTGGTGAGCCCCCCTTACTAATAGGGAAATAGATGAAAAGGTTAATACAGCCAGCCCGTTCACCAGCACTGGAAAGCTGGATCGAAATATCCATATTTACTCGGCTACTGGTAAGCCTTTGTTGTTGGATGTAATAAAAAAATTGTGGCACGGATCGAAAAAAAAATCAAATTGTTTTGCAACATCTCTACAAAAAATGTACAAAATGGTGTCGCTGTTTCAAGCGCTGCGTTTAATTGTAGCTATTTCTGTGTCGTAGATACATATATTATTTTTCGCTTAAGAGTAAATCAAGAATTTTTAAATCGTTGGATTTTAAGGAATTATTCAGCCAACTGTAATATTCGTAAAATAGTAGCATTGGATATATATGCCGAAATAAAGCATAGTCAGAAAAAATTTAGCAAAAAACAGAAAAATATGTGTTAAGAGATTAGATGATTCTTTTATGAGGCTTAGAAGCTAGATCAACAAAAAAGAAACTTACCATATATGCTCCTACAATGTTAGTATTCTTTATCCAAAAATTTCAACGCAAATTTCTATCTGCGTGATCATTTTACTAATGGTGGTCGTATTTGCTAATATGGGTCATTCGGTTTTAAGTTCGAAAAATTGCATTTATTGTTCTACGGCAAGTCCATGATAATGTTTGAAGAATAATACACGGGTAAAAAAAAACAGATGAAAACACCTTTATACTTACCAGAAAATTCAAAATTCATGTATGCATTACACTGCTTAGCTTTGAGTTGTTTCCTTCAGAACAGGCAGGAAGCACATGCATTTACCAGCTGTTTTTAATAATTGTCAAATATGTTTATTGAAATAGCTTTAACTCTTTAGCTAATCGCAAAAGCACACACGTACACATGTTTACGATATGTACAATAACAGTCCTTGTTTTTCGATCTCTCATCTTGTGACGAAATGTAGCTTTTCTTGTTTTGCTACCGTCATCGAAAATCCCTCTCTCCAAAGAAAAATAAATGTGCTTCAATTCCATCAGTTGTATTTGAAATTCCCATTACTAAAAATAAATAGGTAAGTTTAATAGCGTCCCGGCGTTCCTTTCGCTACGCTGGCAATACCCACAGATTATACGCAATCGCCATCAAAATAGTGGTCCATTCAGCTATTTTTCCTAGAAGATCTAGGCCTACCGGTTACAGCCGAAAACATCGCGGCAAAAACATCGCGGACGAAAACGTAGCGGAGAAAACAACGCAAGGCGAAAACGTCGTGCTACAAAACATCGTGGGAGAAAACATCGCAAAGACAAAACATCGTAGACCTAAAACATCATGGTACAAAACATCGTCGTCGAAAATAAAGCAGTTCAAAAACTTTGCAGCTTAAAAACATCGCCGTCGAAAATATCGTGGTAAAAAATAAAATATCTACAAATCATCGCATGACGATAACATCACAGACATGCTTTAATAACTGTAAATGGATATTCTCATAATGACTTGTGAGCGCAAGATGGAATGAAGGATAATTTTTACTTTCATATTTTTTATTAACTAATAAATTTTTGCTGAGAAAATGAAAAGGAAATTTAAGCATAGATAACTGATGCAACTTAGAGCACTTAATAGAACTTTAAACTGACATAGTTAACTAACAAAGGCCATTAATAAATCATTTTTTATAAAGTTTTCCCTGGTAATTTTCCATGAAAAGTATAATCTATAAGTTACATTTAATTTTCTATGCTTAAGTTTCCTTCTTACTTTTTCAGCAAAAATTTATTAGTTAATAAAGAAATGTGAAAGTAAAAATTATCCTTCTTTACATCTTGCGCTCACAAATCATTATGGGAATATCCATTTACAATTATTAAAACCTGAAAAAAGCATCTCTGCGATGTTATCGTCATGCGATGATTTGTAGATACTTTATTTTTTACCACGATATTTTCGACGACGATGTTTTTAAACTGCGAAGTTTTTTAACTGCTTTATTTTCGACGACGATGTTTTTAAACTGCGAAGTTTTTTAACTGCTTTATTTTCGACGACGATGTTTTGTACCACGATGTTTTAGAACTACGATATTTTCTCTTTGCGATGTTTTCTCCCACGATGTTTTGTAGCACGACGTTTTCGCCATGCGTTGTTTTCTCCGCGACGTTTTCGTCTGCGATGTTTTTGCCGCGATGTTATCGGCGAACACCAGACCTACCAGCGGCCGAGAGGTAAAATTGCTGAACACTGGTTGTTCCGACTTGTATTCGATTCTAGGCAAACTGGCTGGTTGCATGGGCATTTTCGGGATTTTCCCCATTTGTAACGTATATACAAGTCAGTTTCCCTCAGAAAGTCGCCCCACGAAGGCATCCCTCTCCCTAGGCAGATAGCCCTAGTGTGATTTTCCATAATGAACTAACGAAACCGAACCTAGAAGATTTAACCATACTCGCTCATTAAATCCATATGGTAAAATATTTCCTTCACTGAAATGCTAGCACGCACATTATTGAATTGTCAGTTCACTCCTTGCTCAGAAACCAGGGTGCAGACATTACGCGAAAGGACACAATAGTACTACTCTTGGCTTAAAATGCGAAAACGTAATTCAAAACTTTGCAAAAAATACTAGAAAAAGTGAAAATAGTTTTAAGTAATATATTTTACGAATAAATTAGCCTTAAACACTTGCGTATAATTTTGTGTGTATTACTATTAAAGAAACTTTTTTTTAATTTTTGTATTAATACCATTAAAATAATTGCGAATTATTTGTAAAATCTTGCCTAATTAGACTAACAAAACTGTCAGCTAATACGGATAACGGTCTTGATTACCGCCAAAGTTTCCATACTAAAGTCTAAAATACTGGCCTTCATAATCGTTGTTTTATCCGAACAAAAACAAAAATTGACGTTAATGTAAGCTGAAGAACAGTGTAAATAAAGTTCTTGACTGGCTTGATAGGCTCCTAGCGACGGGATCCCTGCGGTAAATTAGCCGTTATTCATTCATATTTAAGCGTCGTGGCGTTAGAAGTATTAAGGCACATAAATGCGCCTTGAGCGCCACGTTACCAAAATATGACATTTGCAGTTTCATTGCTCATTCAAAGTAATATTAATTAAGAAGCTATTCAACTAATGAAATTCTATCATACTGGTTTTCATGTACATATATTGCAGTTTCTTATCCATCATTTAGAGAAGTTACCCACACAGTCGAATTTGCTCATAAATCCTTTGAACTAATCCAAGAACTAGAGGAAATTACTCAAACTCTGCCAGTAATACTACAATTCCCCTCATATCGTCTGAAACCTGTCACCACTTTCGTCTCACGATTCGTTCCACTCATAGAACTCCTTCCCATTAATTAACGTATCATTACCTAAAACTACCGGCTACCAAATCCGAGCGAATTTAACGGTAATTAGTGCTTGAAAGCAAACAATTGAGTAAATTCAGTGACCTGATTAAAGGGTGAAAGTATACAATGAACACTGAACTGCCATGTCTTTTTTATAAATGCATTCATATCAAAGGTACCAATTAGCTTTGCTACTAAGGAAGAATTCAACGATCACTGCACTTTATCATAAGGCAAAGAGTGACATAGATTAAGCGTTGTGTATTTACTGCAGAATTTCATGGTAGAGAAGTTATACATCCCGTCATCAGTTTTTTCAACAGCTGTCAAATGTGTAAAAGTGAGTAACTTTGATTTTATTCTTTGATGTGTGTCTCTGACTTTTCTCCCACTAAAACTTCAGCTTCCTTTTAATATCCTTATGTGTACAGTAACAACCTTTAGCTAAATATCTTTCAATTTTCTTTGCATTTTTTAGGGGGGTTAAACTTTGTTTGCAATTTACCGATTTTCTGTAATAGTAATGAAAGGTTTTCCATGAACTACTTTAAATATATGCGTTAATACAGTACAGTCATTGAGATATAGTGTTTATTTATTTTATTTCTTGACATAATATTTTTTATAATTACTGAATGATTAATGCGCATAGTATGTGTTTATGTACCGTACTAGATTGAATGTGAGGTAATCTTACGTATACCACAGTCTCTGCTTCTAAAGGAATTTAAACAAAGAAAGTGGGATTAACTATAAGACAACCATTCATATTTCAGCTGATATGAAAATGTTCTAACGGAAAGGCAATTAAATGGCTCAAATATATATATATTTTTTTCCAATGGCGGGCACTTGCCTATGCCGGCATCCAATACTCCTAGGGCCAGATGTGGTGGTCTCTTTATTATGAGGGCACCTAATAGGTGGGCCACTTTTGCCTCCTATGAAGGGATAGACAATTACAACCATGCCTTCTTCCGGGATTCGAACCCGGGGGCTTCGGTATCGCAGTCAGGCTCCCCTACCGTCTGAGCGGCCGTTCAGATTTTCATTATTACCCTGAAAACTAAATAAATTTGTTTTCTTTTAATTAAAAATTTAAAGAATAAATAAAAAAAATCATCATAGCATTCCTTTTTAAATTTCATTCTGCGCTTATAATGTAGACATGGTTTTCAAAGGGCATTAAAAATATATATCATTTTGTATTCGGATCAATATGACAATCCTAATTTATATCTGTAAAATGCAGATTCCATTGTAAATAGCAATCATACCTTGCATAAAAATAATATAAATTATCATTCGTTTTGTATGTATAAGTCATCATTTGGGCATAAGATGCCAACTAATGACTGTCTGCGTTGCTACAGACGCTAGCACAAATATTTCGTCTCGGTTTTAATTTCTAGCGACTGAATAAACTGGCTTAAATGACTTTTCTGCATGACGGAAAATCGCTCTAGCCCGCTAGCTTAGCTCTAGCGCGCGAGGCTGTGTATGGGAAATTCTAAAGCTATGCTCATTTTAAAATTATTTTGCTATATTGCTGTTGCACTGAATTCTATGATTTAAGTGCGAAGAACATGATATTGAATAAATAAAGGTAACACACAACACGTTTAAGAAACGTACTTTTGGGTATAATGTGAAATCTGAAAGTTTTTTTTTTTTTTTTAATTTATGTATTTTTTTGTTATTACTACAATATTACATTATCCTTATTTCTTACATATAAATATGTTTTAATTTGTGGTATTATATTTATAAGTAGCCTGTAAACAAATCAAAGCCATTAAAAATGAACCCTATTTCAGATTAACACAAATCCAACCCGATTAATAACTTAATAATCTGACATTAATCGAACGGAAAAGGAAATATCTCAGTTTTTGTCTGTCATCAAAATGCTGTACTATATTCTTTCTAATAGAATGCTCCTTAAACGTACGCTGAGTAAGTCGAATTGGATCCCTGACTGCATGTTCCGTACATGATCTCTAACACCATCGAATATTATGCCAAGCGAAATTCTTTTTTTTTTTTTCGGAGGGTAAAAAATGTTGAATTTACGCGACCTGTGATTAAAAATGTCTATGATTCGGGCATTTTTCTTTTCATTCCATACATTATTTGTTACTCTGTATTTGTAAAAGGTATTTGTAACTAAATTAAAAATTAAGTTATTTTAATTGTTATTTTTTCAATAACTCTTAATTTTTTTAATTTTTAAGTGTACGCAATGTTAGTATCTGTATTTAATAGTATAATTTTAATTATTTGGACACTAGGAACAGAACTCCAGTTATTCGTTTCTCCTCTCGCCATCAGCCACATAAAATTAAAATTGTTAATTTGTTCATAAAAGTGTAAATTGTTCGTTGATAATATATTGCATTAATTTTTAAGAAGTTACAAATATAATGTTAATTTTAATAATCACCTCAAGGAAAATCTCTTTGATACGTTGAATGTTCTCATTTCACGAATTTGATGCTGTGGCAAAATAGAAAGGTGTTATTATTTGAGTAAAACATATTGTAGCTGTTTAACCATAACTGTACTTTTGAACTATTATTTACTCTCTAACTCTTTATTTAATTTCTTTATTTCATACACCTAAAACTGTAACAGTAAAAAAACAGTATGTATATTCTGTATCTGTACCTCACTAAGTTTTGTAGTCTCGCTCGTGCTTGCTTGCAGAGTATGCTTCTCTAACTAGTTTTTGTTAAATGTAAAAGTTGTTATCTTACGTCGAGTGATTTAATTAGCTAAATGAATTAGTTCTTTTCAAGCATAACGAAGCATAGTGCACTACAGTGCTGTACGCGATATAGCACTATGGTGAATCAAAAGTGAAAATTCGAGCACGCAATCGTCCATTATAAGCAACCCCCCCCCACGTGCATTCAGAAGATATATCGACAGTTTATTAATTACAATCATAAATTAGACAACAGTGATACAGAATAGGTAAAAGTCACATATATTTACACATATTTTTTGTAATTTCTGTGGCTGCTCATAACACGTGTGAACGAGGCGTGTGTGTGTCATAATGTTTTAAATTCACATGTGCAGAAAATCTTTGACATATATGCCTCAACTATGTGAGCGCATTTTTCCCACTTATTACGGTAACTTGACACATTAGGTGTACGCAGATTAGGTGTTAGGTGGGCTAGATTTATGTATGCTCCATTTTTTTTAAACTTTCCTCAGGATACTTCTGCATTTTTACTGAAATGTATTTTTAATCAATTATTTCAAACCCGATACATTAAAACTCGCTAGCTGCAATTTCTCTGTCACGGGTGTTCTGATTTCGCTCAATGAAGATACGTGTTTAGGGCAATATTGTGTATTATTTTTTTTTAACTTTTATTGCATTTATGCATTTTTGATGCATTACCTGTATTGCTTATATATTTCATCAAGCCACTCACTAATCCTAGCGAAAGCAGAAGTGATAACCAGATCGCGTATACCGAGGTTAAGCCACCGCCTTTCTGGAAAACCGTTTCAGGGCTATGGTTCCTTAAATTAGAAGCTCAGTTTTCCTAGAACTAAAATTGCTTGTGAAACCAATTAAATTTAATCATGTTGTGGCAGCAGTTGATGCTTGTATCCTCACGTCCGTAAAAAATAATATTGTTAACCGTCTTGATTATAAGCAGCATGAAACTTAAAAAAAAAAGGTTTCATCGAATCTCACTCAGACAGTGAAGAATGAAGGATACGTACTTTTCTGCAAAGCCTAGAACTTGGTGACCCCTGTTGCGAACGACGCACGCTCCGCTCTTGGGAACGGATTGAGCCTCCAGACCGACGAGAATTGAAAAAGAAAGTTTGTTTTTTGAGAACTGGCAACGATAAGTGTATGCTTTTAGAACAGTGACGCAGTAGACTAATGACGCTGTTAGATATGTAGAACAATGATGCTAAGTAGTTAGAAGTGTTTTCTGATAGTGTAATGATTTAGATATTGTTCCTCTTTTGTGTCAAATGTCAAATAAAGTGATTCATACAAAATAGTGCCAATTTTAGATGAGTTTGGAACCAAATAAGAGTCTACTAAAGCGGCGGACCAGAATCAAAGAAAGCGGATCATAAAGGTAAGCAACCTTTCTTTATTTGCTTATCTAGAATTTTGAATGATCTGTTTTTTACTGAATTGAAACCATATAAATTTTTCGCAGGCGAAACTGTAGGGGAAACATTAATCAAATCGCTGTGGCTCGCAAGTCTTCTACCACATGCAGCATCGTAGGTGCATTGAGTGACGAACTGTCATAGTTAGCTGTTGTGGCAGAAAAACACACATAAACTGTCACAGTTAGCTATTGTGGCAGATCTGGCCGTGTATTGTGATGCTTCTTTGGCGAAATGAAGCAACTCCAATGATGGAACACAGCAATAACTTTTATTTAACCCTAAAAAAAATGGCGGCATACAAACAAGAAGAGAAAACATATTCTAACATTTAAAAATAAATTGCATTCTTCGTGCGAGAGTCGCACGAGGCACTCGAGTCTGGTTTCAAATATTGCCATTCACAAATACCTTAATGTCCATCTATTTAAATTATTTAAACTACAAGATTTTAATATTTTTTAAATCTGTTACAACCTCTCCCCCAACGGAGAGACTTTTACCGAAGGGAAAAGTTCTGTAAATTTCGAAAGTTTATAAGCTCGGCTTGCTCAATTGCTTAAAGAGAAAAGATAACTTCTCTCATAAGTTTCCAAATTTTCAGGCCGAAAATTTTAAGTTTTAAACAAATATTTTTATACCACATTTAAGTAGAAAAAGATGCAAAATGATCAAATTAGTCTTCCTTTTTTCCTTGACGGCGCCTAGATTTTTTCCATGGTGGACCAGTTCCTCGGCTATAATTCACAGCAAAGCATTTCCTCAGTCCATCTGTGCCTTTCGGATAATATTCATTTGTCATTTGCTTTCGACATTTGTTTTCTTCGTCTATTAGTAGCGCCTTTGATATTAAATCGAAAGCCGAAAGATGATGATAACGTTGCATTGCAAAATGATTCTCAATATTAATTTCTTTATCGTTTTTCTAATTTTCGTAAAAATCTTCCACGTTTAATTCCGGTGATTTAACTTATTCTTCAAAGATATCTTTGGATGCTTTATTTTCTTCCTTTATCGGTTCCAAGATCTGCTCTTCAGCTATTTGTCTTTTCCTTTGAGCTCTAGTAGAAACGGCATTAAAATGGTATCACTAAGATAACGTTCAAGTGATAAACTAATAAAATAAGGCAGTTCAGTGTTAACAGGAAGTAATAACCTGATATCACTTACATTATGTTCAGTGATGAACTAATAAAATAAGGCAATTCAATATTAACAAGAAGTAATAACCTGGTATTACTAATATTATGTTCAGTGATGACTTAATAAAATAAGACAATTCAATATCAACAGGAAGTTATAATCTGGTATCGCTAATATTGCGTTCAGTGATGAACTAATAACATAAAGCAATTCAAAATTAACAGGAGGTAATAATCTGGTATCACTAATATTATGTTCAATGATGAACTAATAAAATAAAAATACGCACGATTATTCGATCTCGATCGGTGCCTCCAAAATAATTAAGACTGTAATACTTCTTTGACGAAATGAAGCAACTCCAATGATGGAACACAGCAATAACTTTTATTTAACACTAAAAAAAAATGGCGACATACAAACAAGAAGAGAAAACATATTCTAACATTTAAAAATAAATTACATTCTTCGTGCGAGAGTCGCACGAGGCACTCGAGTCTGGTTTCAAATATTGCCATTCACAAATACCTTAATGTTAATCTATTTAAATTATTTAAACTACAAGATTTTAATATTTTTTAAATCTGTTACAGTATCCTCAAATCACAGCCACCACAAAATTCAGTGCACAGCCACCACAAAATTCACCACCGAAAGCATAAATTGCACAGCTCACTAGCATGTGAATGAACTTTGCGCATTTATGAATCATCGTAGTTGCTCGAGAGATAATAAATTTAAAAATCATAAAGGTGCGATCGCAACTGTTTCAGTGGACGTTATAAAGAGGCAGAAAACAATCAATGTTTTATCAGAAAAAGTTTGGCTCTGGTGCTAAAAATATATTTATCCATACTCTTTCTGACGTGGTTCGGGGATCGCACATAGACCGCAATCGCAACCGCCATGTAAATAACGTGCTTTTGGTCGACCTTTCATCTAAATTGAAATTTTTGATTGACATAGGTATTTCCGTACTTCCGATTTATCACACCAAACAGTCAGCTGTGAATGAGGGATTTGTTCTTTATACAGCAAATGTAACAAATATTCAAACCTTTGGTAATCGACGTCAGTGTCTTGACTTTAATTTATGGCGGAAGTTCACTTAGTCTTCCGTAAAGGCCAAAGTTAGCTAAGCTATCATAGGCATGAATTTCTAAAGAAGTTTTATTTATTAGCTAATGTTAAAAATAATAGTATAATTGATGCCGAGAGCATGTTCTCTTCCCTTGAGAAGGTTGTACATACTCTGCCGAGTAGCAGTACAAGAAGCGCTCTCTTAGGTCTTTCCAAGTATGATAAAATTTTGACTGAATGTTCAGAACTGATTGGTCCTTTTCACATACCGAAAGAGCAACCGGATTATATTGTCTTTCACTATTATTGAAACCAAGGGCCTCCGCTATTTTCTAAACCGCGTCGGTTATCATCTGAGCTCTTCAACGTCTGTTCGCCAGGAATTTGAGTTTCTAGGGAATCGTGCGTCAGTCAAAGGGTGAACCCCCCTTTATATGGTTAAAAAAGCAAATGGCGCATGGTGTTCCTGTGGCAATTATCGTCTCTGGAAGAATGACATCACTGTTCCGAAGCATTACCCCTTCCCTCAAGTCCAAGACTGTACTCAAGTATTTTATGGGAAAAGATTATTTATGGCATTTGATTTAGCTAGCGCGTATCATCAGATCCCTATTAACCCAACCGACATACAATAAACTAGTGTAACAATCCCATTCGGTTCAACTGAATTTCTATTTACGTCATATGGCCTCCATAACGCAGGACAGGGTTGTCAGAGATACGCACATTAGGTGTTAGGTGGGCTAGATTTATGTATACCCCATTTTAATGATATTCTAATTGCATCGTTAAATGGGGAGAAGCACAAGAGCCATCTTAGGCAAGTTTTAGATCGCCTCAGACAGTATGGAATGAAACTAAATCCAGCCAAAGGTGACCTAGCTTCTGTTGCCTTTGTGGGATGCCTTTTAACGTCTTCTGCGGGTTTCCTCCATCATCTATGCAACACCATGCGATAATTATCTCCAGCTTCTGCACATATTAAACCTTTCTATTTTGTGCAGCACTCCTTAGAGACTTTATGTTTGTATGCGCAATGTCACAATAAAAGCATCATTGACGCAGCCGTATAATGGTCGTTAGTACATTATCAAACGGACTAGTAAACACATCACCATTCTCATAAATGGAAAAGAATCCGTTGTGTGAATTGACAGTTTGAAGCCAGCCTTCCCCACTCAGTACGACATATCACAAAAACTACAGTTATTCTCAGTTGACAGTTCGCCAACGACTCCAGTTATTCCCAGTTGATAGTTCATTAACAGCATCGGTTATTCCTAGCGATAGTTCATCAAGCCTCACCCCTATTTTGCCTCCGAAGAAAACAACTCGTTCTCGTTGAGCAGCAAGATTTAATTCTTACTACGTATGATGTATCAGTGGCTGCAGTACTTTGAGAAAGAATACTGTAGCGCTTTAAGCGTAACCAGACTTTTGAACAATTATTTGTTTTCTAACTGTTTATATAATTCAATTATTTTACATAACTAAAACTGTATGTATATAACTGTAACTGTATAGTACCTCTGTGAAAATTGAAGTCTCGCCCGTGTGCACTTGCGGAGCATGCTTCTTGTAACTTGTTTTTCTTAAATATAAAATTTGGTATGTTGTGAAGATGACGAATGATTTAATTAGCTAAATGAATTAGTTCTCTTTCAGTATAACGACGTGCGTAGTGATCTAGTACACTATAGAGGTGTACACGACATAGTACAATATGTTGCATGCAAGCCTCTTGCGCAAGGGGTCCGATAAAATAAATGCATAGCTACGTACGTATTGAATGATAAAGCCTTTTCTACGCTAAATAAGCGCACAAGTCTCCGCATGACGTTACTTTACGTTGAAATAATATTATAGCAAGTCTTCTGTCGACTTTGTCATTTTGAGCAGCAGGGTATGTCATTTTGGCGTCAGATTTTGAATATAAGATTTTATGTTTCATAACCAAAAGAAAAGAATTCTCTAGTGAATTTCTGAATATCTAGATATTCTATGGTTCCAGTTACTTCGAATATATGAGGTGCACAATGTAAGAATTTTGTAAGTTTAGCTGATGTTATTTTAACTCTCTGCGTGTCGTCTCTTCACCTCTTTAAGTTTCATCAGGTGAGCATGTGCACAGGTGAAAGCTCCGTATGGAGCTTTTACTGGGGCTGCAAGGTCAAACAATTTATTTTTACCGTGTCTGTGGCAATATTTTACAAAGAGAGGGTGAAGGTAATGAAGTGTAAATACATAATATACTAGTACCATTTATGCGCAGGTTCGGAGACCTTTGATCCATAGAATGGTACGCCTAAATCATCTTTCAGATGTTGAACTCAGTTCTTATGCTATAGCTATTCTAATTTTCCTCTGTGAGCATACGTAGTTACGTTTACGGATAATATTTTCATTATGCGGCTTCTTCCATTAATAAATTGTTGAAATTTATGTCTGCTCCTTTTTTTTTAAGTTATAAATGGTCATAATTTAAGAGTTAATATAATAGAGCTGAGAATAGATGAGCTTTCACAGACTCGTTTCAAATGTACGTAATTTGAACTTTTTATGATAAAAATCCTACAATAAAATTTATGTGACGAAAGATTACTGCTGTAGAACGACGCAGCACAACCCTTGGGTCAAGAGTTTACAAAGAAGCACTGGAATTTTTAATTAATAATTCTTATTTTTAATCTAACCTACCATTTAACAAGAAGAAAATTTCTTCTTTTTAATTGCTAGATATAAATTCAAAATGAATACTGTTTTAGAAATACGTAGTTTCAATTCTATTTTATTACTGTGTTGATGATAATCTGTCATTACCAAAATTAGGTTAAAAAAAACTACACGTACACACAAAGAACAACATAAACTGCAATCTTGTTCTTGGTTTAAGATTTCAATTGTAACTTCTGAAAAGACAACATAGTAGTTCTACTATCGAAGAAGAAGCAAAGGATTATTTAAAAATCTATTGAGATACATGCGCTAAAACAAAAAATCACAAACTACGCTTTGCACAAAAGAAGGAAATGAATCTTTCCTAACGTAATTCATAGTTTTCTACTCATAAAAATAAAAATAAACGCAGAATAGTTATCAGTTATCAGTTGACATCTATTACATCTACATTTTTAACATTAACTACATCCATATCTATAACATTAATTTACCAATATATAAAAGAAAATTAATTAGTTCTACAATGAATGAAATTTATAAAAGTGTTCTTGTAAACATGAAGCTGTTTACAGATGATTCCTAGATATCCATTGAATCACGAATCTTTCAATGACAATTATCTGAATTTTTCAAGACAAATTTCAGAATTTTTCAGTCCAGTCAGTCAGTCCAGAAGGAAAATATTATCCAAGACGAAACCGATAGCAAAAAGACACATACTGTCGTAAAAAAAAATCATACTTATAGTAATCATATCATAATTACAATAATGAACAAGTGTATTTATTACACATGACATTTTCTTCTATCATATGCATAACAGTCTTGCATCGTTGTTTTGAGCATACAGGTGACAGATTACTGTAATTAAAATAGATACAGCCAATGACACTTCATTCACTTAATAAGCATAGATTTCATGATTCGAAGTATAAGAGTGGATAAGACTGCTGAATACTGGTAGTTCGACCCGGGTTTGAATCCAGACGAACCGTATGCTGTATATTTGGTTTCCGTCGTTTTCCCCATGTGCAACATGAATACGAGCCACTGTTCTTCCGTAAAGTTGTTTTGCCATTTTTAAATTATCTAACTTAATCAGAGGCTTTGTAGACTGACTATCAACGTACAATTTGGAAGTGAAATGAACATTTGTGTGCATGTGAAAAGACAATAGCTTCACATTTTTAAGATATGCATTTTTTTTACTATTAATAGATCGTTTTCGTGAAATTAAATCACTAACTGATGGTTCCGGATGTTAATAATAATTCACTGGGGTTGCGTGTGTATAAAAAGTTGCACATGATTGCATTAGAGTCACTTCGCTAACTTCTACGCAGAAGAATGATACCTTTATGTAAAAACAGAAGAGAAACACGCAGAAGTAAAACATAAAGTTAGAAAAGCAACAATCTTGTATGTGGTATAGCCTTAGTCACGAACTTTATCGATTTCGAAGGCAAACAGGTACAAGTCCCTCTTTATAAGGAGAAAAAAAATCTGATGCTCCTGATGAAAAGGGACCTGCACCTGCTTGCTCCCGAAATCGATAGAATTCTTGCCTAAATCTACGCAAATATAAGGATTTTGTTTGTAATTTTAACTTTTATATAAATGAAATTATTTGTATAAGTACCGCATGATTGCTGTATACTCTAGTAGTGTAAGCTACAATGTCTAAATGGTGAAGAAATGTTTTATTTTTAACGTTTTTAAAAACAATTATTGTTTCAAGTTTGTGAAATATTTGTTTGAAAAGTATATTTTTGGTCTCAGAAAGCTTTTTTGTGCATTGATGTATACATATCTACGATACTGCTTTCTTCATATGTATCTTTATGTCATGCATACGTACATTTACATGTTAATATTATTAATGTGGCAATGTCGTGTGCACGAACGTTATACCAAGTATTTCTGCTGACATAGAAAAGTATTTTACAGTACATAAAATCCCCTTTAGAATGCAAGGTAAAAGCTATTTTGTATATGAAAAATTGTTTTCTCTGTAAATGCATTAGGACCGGATAATTAAGAAGAGTTGAGTACTTTTAATTTTTAATCACAATATTTAAGATTAGAAATCTAAAATATGATGTTTAAGATTTATATGTTGTCTGTTTTAACAATACATAACTTTTAACGAATTTTAAGGAGAAAAATCTCTGAAAGAAGAATATAAGAACAGGTTGCAAAAATGGCGAAAATAATAGAACGTTTTTTGCGTAAAAAGCTATTTAGCATCAAAACGGCAGTTTCCAGATTTCAGGCAATTTAAAAAGTCGAATATTGATTCGGAATTCTGTAAAGTTTTGAAAATGCTCATAAAATGTATTGTTAAGTCATTAAGACTATTTAACTGTAGGATTACGTAATTTTTTCTCTTCTTGGCGCCTTGCATGGCGCAGATGTTCATTACAGCAACCCTGTAAACGCTTACTCAGTTTTATTTTTTATTGCTGTTGTTGTTAGTAGTAAGTCATCGCTTGAAAGATGGCACGCATTTGATTAAAGTTGTCGAATAAAATATTTAGTACAGTCCACTTCTAGTTAATTTGAAATTGTTGTATAACAACGCACGCATCGCATGAACACTTTATGGCCCGCCGAGCCACAGGTAAAAGATATCGTTGCTAAAATTAACTTTTTAGAACATTTGGAATACTTTCGTTTGGTTGTATTACGCATAACTTCATATAGAGTGTTTGGAATGCTTTCGTTTTCGTGTGGATTACGCAATTAAGATTGGATACTGTGTCATCGTTCATTTCCGGTGTTGCTGTCGAGAAATCTGCAATCACGGTAAGTGATAAATTATTTATTTGTTCATGATGAGTGAATTGAAAGGGATTAAAGCTAACAAAAAAGTTTAAAATGCAGTATCAGAAAGTTTGAAAATAAGGTAAATTCTACATTGGATGAAGCAGATATTTCCTTATTGGAGTTATACGAATCAAAAATATTAGAATTTAAAAAGGAATTAAGTAACATTTTCGATTCTTTATTTGCACATTGTGAAGAAAAGGACACTGACGAATTCATTAAGGAAAAGGAAAATGTAGTAGATAATCTCGATGAAATTCATTTGAAAATTAAAAGAAAAATTTCTGAGATCCGTTCTCAAAGGAATAGCTGCTCAAATGAAAACGGTTCGAGTAAAGACATAATTGTTTCGGATATAAAATTGCCTAAATTGTCTCTTCCAATATTTAGTGGGAAAATCGAAGAATGGATTGAATTTGAGGATTTATTTTCCGCAGCTGTGCATAAAAATAGCAAATTAACTAATGCGCAAAAATTGCAATATTTAAAGAGTTCGTGTAAGGCAGACGCTTTAAATATTATTCAGTCCATTCCAATTTCTGATTCGAATTATGACATAGCATGGAATCTGTTGGTTGAGCGCTATTGCAACAAAAAAGATTTGATCAATTCTATCATAAAGAAATTAATTTCTATACCTCAAACGAGTGATTCTACTTCGTCGCTTTTAAAATTTATCGATAAGGTGCATGAATGTTTACGATCCTTGGAAGCATTGGAGCAAAAGGTGGAAGAATTTTCAGACACGTTAATTGTTTATTTATTAGTTGAAAAGTTGGATAGAAATACTCGGTGTTGGTGGGAAAGGTCACTTAAAAAAGACGAGATAGGAACGGTTAAACAACTGACATGTTTTTTGAAGGAACACGCTCGCACCCTATCACATTACAAACCTCCGCATGGAGAATCGAAACGTTCATTTAATACCAAAGCTCTTACATCACTTTCGGAAAATTCAAAAAATTGTCCTTATTGTAAAGCTGATCATTTATTGTTGAAATGTGCGCAATTCTTAAATCTGACAGTCAAGAAACGATTTGAATTTGTAAAGACAAAAAAACTATGTTTCAATTGTTTATCTTCGGTCCACACAATCAAGGACTGTAAAAGTTCTAATACATGCAGAAAATGTCAGAAATTTCACAATTCGCTCTTACATTTTGATCGAAATGAAGAAAATTTCGATAAAGCAAATGGCACATCGAATCAAATCACAAACAAGACTAATAAATTAAGCAGTAATCTTTCTCCAAATGCTGATACATTTACTCCAATGGCAAGCAGCCAAAAGGTTAGTGACACTAATGAAACCAACCAAGCAAAGTCCATTAACGGTACTGCGATGAATATTTGCAGTTCTTTTAATAAACAAGTTCTACTTTCAACTGCAATTATTTTCGTTAAGGGTAATGATGGAAAATTTATCTCGTTGAGAGCCTTGCTGGATTCCGGTTCTCAAAATAATTTCATTACTAAAGAAGGTGCTGAGTTATTGAATTTGAAGAAAAGAAAAATAAACGCTTCTATTTCAGGTATCAATGGTACAGTTATGGGTGTTAAGGAAAAAGCTATAGCAACCATCGCTAACGCTACTAGAGATTTTATTCGTACCTTACAATTTTTTGTTGTTCCAAAAATAACTCGCGTAACGCCTGCTAGATATATAAACATTCCTGATGTTAAGCAGTTGCAACTCATTGGTTTAGGTGATCCAGAGTTTTATAAACCTGGTCAAATACATGTTTTATTATCTAACGAAATATTTTTTAATTTACTGGCAACAAATAGAATAAATATGCAAGACCTGATTCTCCATCAGTCAGTTTTTGGATACATCGTTAGCGGGTCAGTACGCATGCCGCAGCAAGGCAGTGTTGACAATTTTTGTGGGTTTGTGGAAAATGGGGATAATTTATCTGACAACATGAGAAGGTTTTGGGAGATTGAAGGTATTAATGAAGCAAAAAAAGTGAAAAGTCAGGAAGAGGAATTTTGTGAACAGCACTTTCTTCGTACACACGCGAGGCAAGATGATGGCAGATATGTAGTGGAAATGCCAATTAAGGAGGAAGGACTTAGCCTTTTAGGGGAATCGAGAGAAAACGCTAGCAAAAGACTGAATTATCTACTTAAACGCTTCACTCGCAATCCCGTAATGAAACACTTATACGAAGATTTCATTAAGGAATATAATAAATTAGGCCATTCCGAATAAATTGATGAAGGGGATAGCTCTAGTTTCTCATATTATCTTCCTCACCATGGGGTTTTCAGGCCCGAGAAACCTAGCACTAAACTTAGGGTAGTGTTCGATGCCACTGCTCCTACGACTACTGGAATTTCGTTAAACGATATTCTGCTGAATGGAGGGTTAGTTCAAGACGAACTATTTGATATTATTTGCAGATTTCGAACGCATAAAATTGCCTTCACAGCAGACATTGTAAAAATGTATCGTCAGATTTTGATTAAAGAACATCAAAGAGATTTATTACGCATCTTATGGAAGAGTAGTGAAGAAGAACCAGTTAAGGTCTATAGACTGAAGACTATAACTTACGGTACTTCCAACGCACCATATCTAGCAACACGCACATTTAATCAATTAGCAGAAGACGAGAAAAACAATTTTTCGTTAGCAGCCCCAATAGTACAAAGGGATTTTTACGTCGATGACGTACTCACAGGAGCCCATACTCTAATAGAGGCTAAAGAATTGCAGTCGCAATTGATTAACCTATTATCACGTGGAGGAATGCGTCTGCACAGATGGTGTGCTAATCATCCTGATCTTTTGCAGTTTCCGGATGGACAAGAGGAATATTCTTTCAGTAATTTCGATGACGATCAGAGCATCAAAACTTTAGGATTATTATGGAATCCAAAGATAGATTGTTTTTCGTACAAATCAACCATCAAGAAACCAAATACTTACACAAAGAGAACAGTGTTGTCTGATATTGCTCGCATTTATGATCCATTAGGACTGCTTGGTCCAGGGATAACAAAAGCAAAAATCTTCATCCAAAGACTTTGGTTATTGAGGCTTGATTGGAACGATCCGCTACCCGAAAGGATAATTAAGGATTGGCAACTTTTTATTGATTCAATGCAATCTATCAACAATTTGAAAGTCAGTAGATATGTTTTACGGGATAGTTTTTCTGATATACAAATTCATGGATTTTCAGGTGCATCAGAACACGCATACGGAGTAGCCATCTATTTACGCTGTAGAAGTGACAATAATTTATCTTCACATTTGCTTTGCAGCAAGTCCAGAGTAGCTCCACTAAAACCGCTGACAGTACCTCGACTGGAACTTTGCGCAGCTGTACTGCTAGCACAGCTTGTTGCAAAGGTGGTGCCTTTATTGAAATTGGACATCAGCAAAATATGTCTGTGGTGTGACTCAACCATAGTGTTAGCATGGCTTCAGAATCCCCCGCATGTACTAAAAACTTTTGTTGCTAATCGAGTGTTGCAGATCCAAGAGCTAACACAGACATGCCAGTGGAATTATGTGCGTTCAGAGGAGAACCCGGCAGACCTTATTTCCCGACTGAATTTTGACAAGCTGCATGATGCTGATCTGTGGTGGAAAGGTCCTCCATTCTTGAGTGAAGGTGTCATACCTAACAAGAACATTGACTTTGGACAATTAGAAAAAACAGAGACATTTTCTAATGAACTGAGAAAAAGAACTGACATTGCTTGTTTATGCACTTTGCCTTCAAAATTTATTGATAAGGTCCTAGATATCACTAACAATTATTTAAAATTATTACGTATTGTTAGTTATATTTTCAGGTTCATTTGGAACTCTAGGTGTGCAAAACAGAAAGGAGCACAGAGAAGAACAGGAGGAGTAAGTTCAAAGGAGTTAAATGAGGCAGAATCCTTTTTAGTAAGAGAGGTTCAAAAATGTAGTTTTTATTCAGAATACAACTCCCTCGCACAAGGTAAACCCATTAATAATAAAAGTAATTTACTTTCTTTGAACCCTTTTTTGGATGCAAATAATGTAATGAGAGTAGGAGGCCGATTACAAGGGGCCAATGTAATGTTTTCACAAAAACATCAAATAATTTTGCCTGTTAAATGCAAACTAACTAAGCTGATTGCTGAGCATTATCATCGGAAATATTTACACGTAGGTTCGCAAGCATTATTGTGTTTTATGAGACAGAAATTTTGGCCATTACAAGGTAGGAATTTAACTAGAAAGATTACCCATGAATGTATAATTTGTAGTAAAAATAAACCAGTCACTATCGAACAAATTATGGGGTCATTACCTGCAGAGCGCGTAAATCCAAGCTCACCCTTTAATCATGTCGGCACCGATTTTTGCGGTCCATTTTTTATTAGGTACAAGGGACAGAGGAAAGGAACTCTTCATAAGGTATATTTAGCTCTTTTCATTTGCCTTATAACAAAGGCAGTGCATCTCGAACTAGTGAGTGATCTCACCACTGACGCATTTATTGCCACCTTAAAGAGATTTATTGCTAGGCGCGGAAAATGCTCAATCATTTTCTCAGACAACGCAAAAAACTTCGTTGGCGCAAATGCCGAATTGCAAAGAATTAACAATTTAATTAGAAATCCTGACAAAAAATTAGCAGATTATTTAGGTGAAGAAGGAATAGTATGGAAGTTTATTCCCCCACGGACACCTAATTTTGGTGGACTATGGGAATCTGGAATAAAATCCGTGAAATATCACTTAAAGCGGATTGTAGATAATGCAAGGTTGACTTTCGAGGAGTTATTAACTGTAGTAACTCAGATAGAGTCTGTTTTAAATTCTCGCCCTATTACTCCCTTATCTTCCGATGTAAATGATTTAGAGGCATTAACACCAGGTCATTTTCTCATTGGAAGACCCTTGAATGCTATAGTAGAACCCGAATTAATTGATATACCTGAAAACAGACTCTCAAGATGGAAACGAACTACCAGATTTGTCCAGTTGATATGGAATCGTTGGTATAGGGACTATTTAAACACACTACAACAGCGTTCAAAATGGAAGGTAGAACAAACGAATATTAAAATAGGTATGCTAGTACTAGTTAAGGAGGATGAGCTTCCTGTCTGTAGATGGGTGTTAGGGCGCATTACAAGAATTTTTCCTGGAGTTGACGGTAAGGTTAGAGTAGTAGAAATACAGACAGCAAAGGGCATCATTAAAGCGTGGAATTACAAAAATTGCAATTTTATCCCAAGAAGTAGCTTAGTTAAGTGTTAAGTGTTAGCTTATTATTATAAAACTTGTATTGTACATTGTATTGTGTATAAAAATTTTTATTGAAAATTGAATATTATTATATTGAATTAAGAGATGTTATTCGTATTGCATTATTGTATAAGGTAGTAATTGTACAATTTTGTAGGTTATTATGAGTATTATCGCACGAAATTATTGAAGTAACCCTTCAATGCCGGGGGGTATGTTAAGTCATTAAGACTATTTAACTGTAGGATTACGTAATTTTTTCTCTTCTTGGCGCCTTGCATGGCGCAGATGTTCATTACAGCAACCCTGTAAACGCTTACTCAGTTTTATTTTTTATTGCTGTTGTTGTTAGTAGTAAGTCATCGCTTGAAAGATGGCACGCATTTGATTAAAGTTGTCGAATAAAATATTTAGTACAGTCCACTTCTAGTTAATTTGAAATTGTTGTATAACAACGCACGCATCGCATGAACATGTATGCTAACATTCAGTTCATTTTTAAAGAGATCTACTCTTCATTAATGAATATATAGATTAATTAAAAAACTGGGAAATAATATTTTCTTCCGATGACAATATCATTAAAATGCTACAAATACTTTGATGAATGTCGGCCAAAATAGTTTTAAACGAAATATACATGAACTACTTCCGAGGCCATGTAATGAAGGTCTACAGAACCGGTAAAGATCCGCCGTAAAATATTTAATTAATCGGAAAATAATTTTAAAGCACGACTTTCGTATTTTTTCCTTTAAGCCTGTGAGAGGAAAAAAATTCATCTGCGTGTGGCCTTTCATATACATGAGGTTAATTATCTAAGAATTAAAATTTTTTTCTCGTAAATATAAATTACGCATTTGCGTAGAACATAAATTATAATTTTTCTGATAACTAATTTATTTCGTGTTTCTTCCTCTTTTTTAAAAGCATTTGGCTAGAAAACAAAATATTTCTTTAAAGTAAATAAAGCAAAAATGTATGCAACTTTCATCATCGGCTACTTTTTTACTTCAGTATTTATTGAAATTTTGCCAAATTTCGCTAATGGTTCAGTTCTGGATTTTTTTAAACGATCAGCTTAGAAGACCTTTCTCTTATTTGCCTAACATTGTTTAAATATAGTAAATGGAAGGAACATTTTCTGAAACCTTGAATCAGAAAGGAAATCTTAAATCTCAAATGATATTTTTGACCCTGGTTCTTAAACGGAAAGGGAAAAACAATATCGATTTAAAGAATAAAGAATCTGTTCCTTATTGCTGCGAAATAATGTAAAAGACTGACACGTATTTTCCTGAAATAAAGTAAAATTTAAATGAAATATACAAATATCATTAAAATGTACAAAGCTGTGTTGAAAAGAACACAACGCGTTGACAAATTTCCCCGAGACCAGATGTGGTTCTTGAATAAGTACTTATTCTGTTTACTCTTAGTTTAATACATCTAACTGCATTATCTGCATATTTTAATTGCTAGGTAGGTCTGCGTTCTGGCTTAAAATGCCATGATGAAAGTTTTATGCACCAGGAAGCACTGTGAATCAAAACAAAATTGTGAAGACTAAGAACTTCATTATATCTTCAGAAAGTCTTTACAGTTTATCAGATCAGGAATTTTTAAGTAATGATTAAATGGAAATGCATTTGAATAATTTTGGCATTCTTTCAAGGTTTCGTTTTGACTTTTTTTTAAAGAAAATTTTAATTTGAGAATCCTGTAATCAGCCATTAGCAACAAAATGAATGGTTAAAATACATCTTGAATTCATCGCATGTGTCTATGTCAAACCCAAATCCTTCAAATTCCACATGCATACTATCATTAAACTATTATCAGTCAGTTTTTTATTTAATAGAGAAAAAGGTAGAAAAGCAGCTTGAATTCAGTTTTACTTGAGTATACAAATTTTAAACTTAAAGCTGTATTAATTCAATATACGCCTTCTGTTTCATTTTAATTTGCCTTGAATATATTAAACATAATGAAGTTTCATAGATGAACTGTTTTTTAGTCCAAAGGGATTTGAATCCCGAAGGACTATTAGTTTCGTTTTGGCATTTTGCGTCGGACGGATAAATGTCGGTTCACTTTTCAAACTGTTGCCATAAAATGTTAGAGTCCTGCATTATATTTGAAGAAATTAAATAATGAAAATCTGCGTAAATGTATGTATATTTCTCACATTGTCATAAAATAACGGTACATAGAGTCATCGAATTTTGAATAACGTAATCCTCCAACGAATATGAGCATGTGGAAGACCAAATTTGAAATTTGGAATTTGTTTTATGATCGATTTCCTATTTTTTTAAAACTTTGACGAATTTTTGATTAACAAACTCAAGGATTTCAAAGCGAGCAATGGCAACGTTGTGCAGAAAAAACATTTTTATCTCCAGCGCGTCAGTCTCTGTATCGGAAATTCTAAAGATATGCTCGTTTTAAAACTATTTTGCGATATTGATGTTGCACTGGATCTTATGGTTTAAGTGCCAGGAACATGATATTTAATAAAGAAAGGTAACACACAAAATGTTAAAAAACGCCCCTTTGGACGTAATTTAAAATCTGAAACATTTCAGATTTTTTTTATTTTTATTTATTTTTATTATTATTATTATTATTATTATTAATTTTTTTTTTTTTTTTTTTTTTTTTTTTTGTTTAATGCCGAATCACATGTACAATTCTTACAAAAGTGTTCGCACACTTTAAGAATTTGCAGAAAAGCGTGTAACCGGGAAATGAGTTCGAATATAAAGCACAATATTTTTTCACATCATCTCTATGTGACTTTGAATAAAACAATTCTTTTTAATTTTTAATACTGATTTATTTTCTTTTGCTACAATTGATAATTTAAATAGGCATTCATCATAAAATTCATAAATAAAATTATCGTCTACCACCTTTTACTTTTGCAATTTGATGACGTTTAAAAAATTGTTTGACTTTATTTTTGCTTACTTACTCCATTAGATTTTATTGAATATTTAAAAACAGCTCCTAGGCGTGAAGAAACAATGAAAAGCACTCGAAAATTGATAATTTTTTATCATAAGCATGGAAATTCGATTCGGGATATCGCTAAATTAGGAAATTCGCATTCTACGGTGCAGTATGTGATAAAACGCTTTAAAGAAGGAAATCGGATTCTAAAAGTAAGAAGTGGTTGTCCCGCAAACAGGACTCCCCGTGATCAAAGAGTTGTAAAGTTTGAGCATTTTAAGGATTCTACAGAATTTACTGAAAAATATTCTACTTCGATTTCGCTTAAAACTGTTCGACGAGTACTCAAATAAATCGGCTAGATTACATGGGTGCTCTGCTCGAAGAAATGTTTTTTGGAATCGCAAAAAATAGAAAGCTTAGGCTTTTCTTCTCAACAGCAATGGTAAATAAGCCCGAAGCCTATTAGAATACTGTCTTATTTACAGATGAAAGCAAATTTAACATTTCTATTTCCGTTGGGCGTATAATAATATGGAGAAAACAAATGAGGAGCTTAATCCCGAGACCTCGGTTGGTACAGTAAAATATGGCAGTGGAGGTTTTCTTTTGTGAGGGTGCATGTCAGCATCAGAATAAAATTATTTAGTATTTAGTGACGGTATAATGAACCATGCTGTTTATTTAAATATTTTAAAAGATAATTTAAAATTATCTGCCCAAAATTTGAATACTGGAAACTACTTATTTTTTTATCAGAATAAGGATTTTAAGCCCACAGCCCTCAAAATTCGCCTTTTGGGTGCTTATAATTGTCCACAAGTTCTGAGCATACCACCTCAGTCACCAGATTTAAACCCAACAGAACACATCTGGAGAGAACTAGAGGTTAGAGTATAAAGACACAATATTAAAACAAAAACCGAACTAAAAACAGTAATGATGGAAAAATGGAGGAACATTGATGCGGGTATTACAAAAAACTCATGAACTTTATGCCCAGACGTTTGAAAGCTATCATAAATACTGCAGTATATACTACAAAATACTATCTGACAAAAATATCACAATATTTACTAGATTTCTTTAAAGCGCATGAAGACTTTTGTGAGGTAAATTTTCTGTTACTTTTTTATTATTGATTTTCCAAAAAAAAAGTTTTAATATGTTCATAAAATAATTAATGTAGTTTTGCTAAGAAAAATTTATAGTTATTATTAAAAAATTTTCATTCTAAAATATTAATTTTTATTAATGAATAAAGCAATATTTCACTGAAACTCGTGAGTGCCCGAACACGTTTGTGAGCCGCTCTAAGCAATATTAACTTTTATTAGTATTTTTTAAAAAGTGCAATTTTTTAATAATTTTTACAGCCAATATAAATAATTTTTTCGTGAATTCATAATTTGTTAAATAATTTATTGAAATAATATTTGAGAATAAAAAAACAAGGTAAATAATTAAAGTTAATGAGTTATTAATGCAGTTATAAATTCATTATCTGTGTCGCTAAAAAAGAAAGAAAGACGAATGTGGCGTAAAAAAAATGTATAGTTTGCTTTCTCTGCAATAGGGTTCTTATGACTCGCCGGTCTTCCTAATCACTTCTGTAGTTAAGCGATCCGAGACGCTTTTGAAATAGAAGACAATTACTGCTGAAAAAATAATATTATATTACACTAAAGAAATAAACGAGATTCTCGCATGATGACCATGTTATTCAAGTTTTTCTAATTTTAATTCATACCACATCTCGCACTTAAGCATACTAGACTGAATTATGAACCAAGTGTTATTAATCAGGTAATCAGAGAAAAAGAATAAAGAAAAAACTAGTAAGCAAAAAATTTATACGTTGCACATTCAGAATTCTAAAAATTTTAACGTAACATAAGCTTTTTTATCGCAAGGCCTGCCGGGAAGAGGATATCAGACGACTGCAAACCCACGATCGCCGAAGGTCGCATGATCATTTTATTTTCAACGACTGCGATATTAGAAGAGAATAAAGAATTTCCAAGAACTCCAGTTTACTTTAGAATTATGTTATTCGGCTTTCTTTTGCCAGATATCTGTCATTAAAATAGGTGAAAAAATAAACGATAAAGATGACAGCTCTATCTATTGAACAAAAATAGGAAGGCAAGAAGATTTGAGATAGTTTGAATTTAAAGTTTTGGCATATGTTTAAATTTTTTTTTCTTTAGTTCCTTATAACTTAGTGAACAGCTTTCTGTATTTTTCTCATAAAACATATTCAAGTAAGAAAATTAAAGAAAGAATGGGCCAAGGTATTAATAAAGTATGAAAGAAATTCTTCAGTTAACTAATGTAACAAAAGAAGCAGCTATGCTACAAAGCTATTTTATGCAAGTATATTCTTGAATGCATCTAATAAATTATAGTGCTGTACAGATATGGAAGATAATCTTTTCTTAATAAAAACTTAAGTATTTTCTGTAGTTCTTACATGCAATAGACGTTCTTAAACTGTATATTTATATTCCTAACATTACCTTATCAAAATCTCTTTTTACCGGACGAATATTAACCAAATACTTTTCATTACATTCATACGTTATTAAAGAGCAGCTCCATTAGTGTTACGACTTTAAATATTTATTTTAAGTACTTTTATAAAATCTATAATATTTCCACAGCATTGGAACAAAATTATTTATTTTTGAAATTTAAAAATGGAAACTTACCGTTATGGGCTCTATTTTGCTGAAATAGAGACGTTTAAAAATTGACTGCACATCTGAAAATTTGCCTGAATTGTCCATTGGGCTTCGAATATCTTATCTGGTATTTCAGCTTAAAGACGAATCAATTAAAATGGAAGATTGCTACGAAATAAAAATATTTATGTCTCACTTCGAATTCGAAATTGCCGTCCTACTTTTTTTTTTCAAATACATACTGTAAACATAAGGGTTAATATTCGCATGAAACACAGTGTCTAGTCCGACAAGAATTACTTCACCTTCCACTTAGACTCGAAATATATATACTGCAGGTGAAAAAAAAACTTCCAATTCGCAAGGATAAACAAACTAAACACAAATGCGAAAATGTATTTTTAATTTTCCGAGATAATTATCCAACAAAAACTACAGAAATAGATCACATCTTAAAAAAAAAAAATAGAGCACGCATGCGTTCAGTTTTAGTTAAGATGAAAAAAGTGAAGTCGAATCTTTCAGGTCATCAATAACATTACCTTTATGACATATCGACTGAAGAGAACTCATGAATAATATTATTTACTATCTTTCAAACATGGGAATGGTTTGATGTACTTTTAATGGAACGCTGTATATCCCCGGAAATGTTGTCATAAAATCGATCTTACGCCCAGATATCTCAAGATCTACTTACAGTTTCGTAACTGATTTATTATTTAAGACTGGCATAAAAGTAATGGTGACTGTACTTGTAAAGTCACTTGTAAAGGTTAAGATTGGGAATCGCATACACGTATTCGAAGATCATCTTGCTCCAATATTCTAATGACTTTTTAATAAGCATTCGTAGACCCATTAACAAGAAAAAATACTTTAATAATTATTGCTTTTATGCATTTATTGAACGTTTTCCGATGTTACAAGTTATTTGAAAACTTTAACGTGTTTTCAGCTCACGTGTGTCAGATAAAATTCGCAAATATGAAATGCAATTAAGCAAAAATTTTTCATTACCTAAAAATAGGAAGATCTTGTTTTCAGTAAAGAAGTTTCGCTCTTTTCTCGACGATTTGTGTTCATTAGAATTTATTTTTTGATATTAAAACTGTTTACATATTATGCAATTATATAATTTATTTAGTAGTAGGAACTTTAAAGAAAAAGGTAATAATGAGGTTTATGATAGCTTAATTTCTGTTTACCTGAGGTAGTACTTTTTCGAGAAATACGTGTAAAAGTAAACTTTACATAAATATTTCCATTTAAATGTTTGCATCTTCAAATGTAACTATTTCGAATGCAGCTTGACGCAGAAAAAATTTATTTGGAAAATAAATATGCGTGTACTTTTAGTTTTATCGCACATTAAGAGACTTTTGCCATATATAATTTTTAAGTATTTCTGTAATTATATTAAACTCTTCCTTAAATATAAACGAAGCTTTATTAATCCAAAGGGGCTGTGTCCCGGAAGGACTATTGTTTTCGTTTTGCGATTTTGCGTTGAATCACTATAAATGTCCGTTTCACTTTTCAAACTGTTGCCACCAAATGTTAGAGTCCTGCATTATATTTAAAGAAATTAAATAATGAAAAATCTGCATAAATGTATGTATATTTCTAGCATTGTGATAAAACAACGGTAAATACAACCATCGAATTTTGAATGGCGTAATCCTTCTGCGATTAAGGGCATGTGGAAGCTCAAATTTGAAATTTGGAATTTGTTTTATGATCGATTTCATATTTTGTAAAACTTTAACGAATTTTTGAGTAACAAATTCAACTATTTAAATGCGGACAATGCCAACAATCTACCGGGGGGGACCTTTTTTATTTCTAGCGAGCGGAACTGTATATCGGAAGTTCTAAAGATAAGTTCATTTTAAAATTAGTTTGCGACATTGCTACTGAACTGAAATTTATGGTTTAAGTGCGAGGAACATGATATTTAAGAAATAAAGGTAACACAAAAAAACGTTAAAAAACGCTCCTTTGGACGTAATTTAAATTTTTTTTTTTTGATTTCTTTCATAGTTTGAAAAAATTTTAATAAATTTTTATTTTATTTACTTTTGAGAAATTAATTATTGCTTAGCAGGCTAAGTGATTTGCACGGAAACATCTGCAAAGTGTGACATTTAACGCCGAAGTAGCACCGCATATTGACGTATCCAAGTCAACTGAGTATTTCTGTTTACACTGAATGAACTAATATTTTCTTATACGTATTTCATGCTAATACAAACGAGTGTTAAGTTACTTGGAAGATAGTAGATAATTTAGTGAGTAGTTTGGTTTAAAAATGACCGATCGAAATTTAGAACAACGCATTAACACCAGATTTAACTCTAAAATCGAAAAACGCGCTACTGGAAAGATAGAATTTCTGAAAGTAGCATTTGGTATGAAAATACTATAAAAAAGCTGAGTGCGTCTAAGTATCCTAAGAGATTAAAAAAATGGGCAACAAGACATGGCGTGTGACCTCCAGGGGCAGATAACAAAAAACGAAAAATGGTAGATCAGTATATAGATGCAGCATAAGAATAGATATTTTGAAAGCGACAGTATTCCATAAATATACTCTTCGAAACATTTATTTTTTAAAGTGGTATTCTAGGAATGAAGTTGTCATATCTTTTTACTATACTATTTTGCCAAATATTTTCAGACTTGCTGAAATATGCAATATAGTTGGCATTAGTATGTACGTCTAATTTAACCAATGAAACTATTACATATTCTGAATTTAAAACCATTTATTCGTGTCATGTGTTTTCACGGGTACGAAAATTTAATTTATTCCATGTTATATACTTCCATATGAATTCCTTTGCTGAAAGGCAAATAGAGCTTATAGCATCTATTCCACCTCAAACTACATATTGAGAAGAGTTCAGAATTTTATTTGTTGAATGCGGTATAAATTATCTGGCATATTCCATAAAAGTGCAACATGAACTCGAATTCTAACGAATATCCGCCAGCATAATATTATTAAAATTAGGTTTTAGTGATATAAAGAAAAAGGTAGTGATCGCAATGGACTGGGGTCTTCCAGTCCTGTTATGGCTAGTTCGTATGTTAGTGCTTCCCCTCTAAAGCTTGCTCAAAAGTGATGCGAAAAACGTAAAAACTTAGGAAAGAGAGTGTGGCAAGCAGTGCTTTCTATAATTCTTAAGCAGTTACAACTCATATCACAAAAAAAAAAAAAAAAAAAAAAAAAAAAAAAAAAAAAAAAATTGCTATGATGTATGTTGTGCATACAACGAAATTTTCTACTGAATTTCAGACTCAAGTGACATTCACAATTTAACCACAATCCGAAAATTACTAAATACGTTTTTGGAAATATTACCATAACTTTACTAATCACATTGAATTACAAAGTGTCGTTATGGTCTGTCTACATTTGCCATTAGAATGAGATATGTGTTTATTTATTGCGCCTCGATGCCTAACAGTGTCCCAGTAAATAAGATCGTTGAACACTCGTAATTCGATTGGATTTCTAATCTCGGCTAACGGGTTGACTTCGTGGTTTTTCTTGGTGGTTATGCTCACTTGTCTCACGTAGTCAGCCCAAGCTTACGAAATTCCTCTTGACAAGGTGCGGAAGATTGCAACCTGAGTCAACCGCTGCTCTAACCTGTCGTTGGCACAGCCTAGAGCAGCGGTCGTCAACCCTTAGAACTTCACGGATCACTACATATATAATTTTATATTTGGCGGACCACTAATATGAATTACAATAAAAGGTAAATACATTTATACAGGTGACAGGTGACGGAGGACGCCTGGTGTTTAACATAGGTAAACAGGCGTGTGTCCTACGCCCTCCCCTATCTAGGAATAACAACTCCCTGGGGCCCCGTGAGGCTGCCTCGGGAGTTTATAATACAGATCTAAAGATCAATACATGGCCAAACAGGGGCTGAGGATTATTGTTTGACGTTGCGTGACAATAACTTTGTGGATGTGCATGGCTGTTGGAATAACACAGATACATAAAAATATACAAAATAAATACAAGAATAGATACATATACAGGCAAAAACAAACAAATACTAACAGATACGAACATAAGAATGCATTGATATTAAGATAAATATGAAAAGAGACACATATGTAAGATACAAGACTAAAAACAAGAGTAATAAATGCTTTAAAAAAATACAAGAGTGGGGTAAAGGGAGTCATATGTGTATTGCTGGTATCAATTAGTACCGGATGTAGAGTTATGGTGCCAGGAGTTAGAATTTGAACTATAGTGCAGACTGAAAGTACAGTCTGCACTATAGTTCAAATTTGCAAGAGTTCAGGCTACACTAAAGTTTAGTGTACACTGTGGTACTAATAGCACTAAATTTGGAGTTTGGCACAGTCACTAAGCTTTAATGCAATTGCTATAGGTTGGTACAGTCGCTACAGCGCAGACACTATGTTAGGCACAGTAATTTCAGTACACAGTCACAATGGTTGCACAGTTACTATGACTGTGAACAATTTTAAGAGAATTATCTAAGTCACGGTGTAGGTACTGATGTTCACTGATGTGTGCACTTATGTAGTGCTTAGGCATAGTCGGAGTTATACATTTATACAATAATAATCAGCAAACTACACATATTTCTTTCACACTGAAAAATTACATGAAAAGTACAAAAATTTTACCTTCTTGTACAGAACGCTTTCCATTTCCAAATCACTGAAAAAGAACTTCACGAAAAGCAAGAACAAATCGGCAAACGTAAAACAATATCATTAAACTGATAGCGTTATGCCGCCAATTTTTAAGTATTGTAAATATAATAATCATCGTTTACTCAGCAATGGTGCCATAGATCAACAGTTAGACAAAACAAAAATGGAAACTTCCAGTGATGCAATTTTAAACAAGAATGAGGAGGAACCATCTGGGCATTCTTGTTTATAATTCCAAAACGTTTCAGCCATAAAAATCCATCAAGTTGCCTATTGGCACGGAGAAAAACTGTGTTATTAACGACTATAATAGCATATGTTTGTAATTCAAAAGGAAAGAGAATTCCATTTCGCGCTAATATTGATAACAGGAGCATATCCATGGATGTCATCTCTCTCTTTCAAATGTCGCTAGATACACCTGCAGAAGGATCGTGGATCGTAATTTTGCTACTGGCCTTAACTACTACGAGTTTTTACCCGTACACTGAAAATTATAATCATTTGCATTGGTTTAAAACTTATAGATATACGCTTGTACATCATCGTACAGGGGCGAAAAAACAAAGATGAGAGTTCTAAATTAGTAAAATTAAAACTTTAAAAACATAACTCGTCAATCGATGCTCTTGTCGTGACACTTGCAAAAGTAACTAATAAGTCGCTAAATTCAGAAGGAATTTCGCTAAAAGTAGTAGCTAAAATTTTAGAAAAGTATAATCCATATTCCATAGTAGGTTTCGTTACTCGTCATTTTTTAAACTGAATCTTCAGAAAAATATGAATAATGTCCCAATTTTTCTGCGGACCAGCAAAACGTTATCACGTACCGCCGTTTGGCGACTGCTGGGTACTTAACAGGTGACAGTGCGATTTGGCTCAGTTCCCCCCTCCCCCAGTTTTGATGGAAAGCACCCCGGGGAGACGGCTTCGAAGTTCTTCCATCCCTCTTCCCTGCCACCAACCACACGAGAAGACTTTCGACTCGCAGTATATTTAGAGTGCCGCCATGCCGCCCTGACACTATACATTTACAAATATCCATGCCTTCTCCGGGATTTGAATCCGGTCCCTTTGGCACGGTAGTCAGCGACGCTAAGCACTGTACCGGTTGGTTGGCGTGGCTTTTCTTAGGTATAACGAGAATGCGAGCTGTTTTCCTTAGAAAATTCTCCTTATAAGCATCCGTCATCATAAGTAGATAAATTTCTATAATGTGCTTTGCCTTAATCAAATAATCCAATCCAATCTATTTAAATCTGTAGAAGAAGATGTATTATTTTGGTTGTTCTTGTTGTCTTACATGGAAAAATGGTTACCAGTGCCTACTTCAAAGAGAGGATTATTTTCCGGTAACACCTAAAATACTGTCCGGCCAAAACAGACAACCTTATGCCTCAGAAACTAAAAGAGGGAAACGGAAATAATTTAGAAGCTGACCCCTCCTTTTTTTTTTTTTTTTTTGTCAAATATTACTACTGACTGAAGTAAAAGAAATTTATCTTCCTCTCACAGGGGGTCTTCCCAACAAAAATAATTTTGAATCAGTTTTTTCTTTCAAGAAAAAGGCAAAAGATACGGGGGGGAGGGGAATGTGTTAAATTTATATTTGCTTTTGTTCTACACAGTTTAATGCATATTGCGATATTAATATATTATTACTATAGATGAACTTTATGTAAAACTACTAAATTAATGCAAGTGGGACAAATCTGAGAAGAAAGTGTCAAAACTCATTTCGCTCTTTTTATTTATGCAGTTGTCGACTTAAATATAGACATTCTAGTATTTAATTTGCGATTTGCATACATAGATATATCATTTACTTAAAGTACTTGATCATAATTAACATACTCGCGAAAGGTAATTATTGGGAGTATTTATCATTATTTAGAAGGTTCTGCTAAATTATTTAGCTGTTAAGAAATAGTAAAATCTGTTGCTGATGAATGTTTTACCTTTTTACTTCGTTAAAAGGAGTTACTTTTCAAAGGAGTTGACGTTGGTTTCCGCTGTTGGAAATATTCTTTCTGCAGCTGATGACAAACGAGAGAAGCACAATATTCTATTTTTGTTGCGTTAGGAATATTTGTTCTCCTACAGAACCTGAAGACTCTGCGGGTTCCTTATTTTTTTCAGCGCTTCGGCAATTTTCAATAGATGCCATTACCAACAAAGATCTTCATAAGCTCTTCCCCACCTCCTCCAATAAGATCTGAAAAATTCAAAGCAAGTGCACTATAAAAATCAGTCACATCTGCACTTTTCAGAATTCCGCATCACTAAACATTTTAGTAGAAGATCTTTGAAATTATTCCTTCAAAATCTTAATTAAAATTCAAAACAGAAAGACAAGTATACTTTAAAATCTTAGCTGGAACTTTATTCTTTAAATTTCAACTAAAGCGTTTCAAAAGATCTACACTTCCACTTGGACGTAATAAATCATCATTTCGCCTCATATTTTCAGAAAATTGAAAAAACTGCATATTGTCGGCTTAAAACCAGGGGCGTAGCTAGAGAGGGGCAAGGGTGGCATCTGTCCGCGGGCGCAGAATCCAAGCCGCGCCAAACTGATGTTACGACATTTTAGAATTAAATGTTTTCCATCCTTGGCAAGCAGTAGAGGGCGCGAAATCTTCAGTTGTCTCTGGGCACTGAAAACCCTAGCTACGACTCTGCTTAAAACTGCATATTGTCGGCTGGATTTAATTCTTCGATTGGTATTGTTTGTAATACGTTAATATTTCATAAAGCATTTTAAGATAATTTTTCATTTTATTTCATATTGCTGAAATTAGAAGACTAGGGGGACATTTGATTTATTACTTTTGGTAGATAAGTAAATATTAGGATACGAAAATGTGCCTTAAATAGAGAGTATTTTTATTATTTACAACTGATCTGGTTCATTAAACACCATCTTCTACTGCACTTAAAGTAGGGTATTTTTCTAACTCTCTCGTGTTGTATTATTGTTACTCGGAAGAAAGAAAGTTCTTAATCCAATGGCAGACATCACAGAATTCTAAAATTTTGTAAAAAATACTAGATCTGAATGAAAATATTATCGATGGTAACCATGTGACGCTACCTCGCATAAAGCATGTTATCGTTATGTTGCATTTCGGCTAAACATAAGATCTTTAACTTACCTTTCAAATTTAATCAGTCTGCTATTGTATTTAATGTTCCTACTGCATTTATTGTAATTAATAAAACATATTTTTAATGGTGTAAGTAGTAAAGCAACTAATACAAAATCATTTAGTTGTAAAAATATTTATGATGTTTTACACAACTTTTTTTAATAATTTAAATAAATTTTATGGTAAATTACTTGTTTCAGATATGCACTGTAATCTGAAGCTTTTAGATTACAATTTTATTTATTAATTTTTCTTTTATGTGTAAAGGTAATGATTTATATCAGTTCTGAATCTTACTCCTAGACACTAAATAAATCAAATTGAACACAGAATAAATTAAATCGGTTTCGAACGGAGTCCGAGACCACCGGAGCCCCATTGCAGCATTTTTCAGTTTTTAAGTCAAGCTGGAGCCTCAAATAAAGTAAGCTCTGGTATTCTAATTTATTTATGAACCTGTTTCTCATTATTAATTTAGAAATGTGCCAGCAGCTGAGTATGATGGTTCGGTAAAACCATCGAAACTAGTCATGTGAAAATTTGCAAATATAACGCTGATTTTTATCGTTTGAAGTCTAAATTAATATTTGTTCGGCGTGTTATTTGAACCTAAATGTTTGTCATTAGTTTAACTTAATTCCTTTTTTAAAAATCTTCTTACACTTAATTTTAGCCATTCATTATTTATTACCCTATTTATTTATTTTTATTCACCTTACGAGACGACCTCCGGTAGGGCTCCGACGTTTCCAGTTTTAGAAATGAAACCCTTTTCGCACCTATCCTCTGGTTCTGCTTTCACAATGGAGTAAATTAATATATTAGGTGACAGCTTAATTGCTAAAATTAGAAGTGCCGGAGCTCTGTGGAAAACTGTGAGGAAAGAAAGGGGGAAAAAAAAGCTAAAATCTAAAATAATTAAATAATAAATTTAAATTAAGATTAATTTTTAATTTATTTAATCGCTTAAATAATTAATTAAATTAAATTAATTAAGTAAATAATAAATTTAAATTTAAAAAAATATAAAGAAATAAAGAGAAATCTAATGAATTATTAAATTAATTTTAAATAGTTAAGCAGAAAAAAAAAAGTGTCGGACCTTGTCTTATTTGGAGCATTGGTTGGAATTACAATTCCACTTAGATGCTAAGAAGCAGCTCAACCAAACTCCTTCTAAGTCCTGATTATACGTATAATGTACTATTCCAAGGGATGGCAGGTACTGCTCTTTTTTGCAGCACAAGGAGAATAGTGAGAATTCTAGAAAAAGTATGAGAATATGCAAAGAAATTTAACGGAAAAGTGTAGCTTTGAAAATAAAGAGGTGAGAGTTCAAGACTTTCTGATTGCTATGCCCTGTCGATATAATTCTAGCCGTAAGAAAAAATTTTCCCTAAAGACTTTTCCTGAATACAACGTGAGAATAAACATAAGACTTCTTTGTAAAGTGACATCAGTGGTCCCCCCCCCGTTTGGCTGCATCATTCAGAAAGTCTACAGAAGCTCTGCAGTAGGAAGTCGCTAGCGTGGAACGTGCACAACTAGGGTATCACTTTTAGTTCTTTGAGAAATACAAAATTTACCCGCTTTCGTAAATCCATTGCATATCCCGTAGAATAAGCCTTTGACATATGATTGGGGGGGGGGATTTTCTTTCTTTTAAAGTCTCAACCTCTATGCAAGGCTTTAGATTGGAAATATAGAAAATGAAGGCCTGAATTCAGATTTTAGAATTGATTTTTAAGGCATGTTTACTATTAAAACCAAATTTATCTGTTAAAATTGTGGTTCACTCACATAAAAGAAGTGCCGGAGCGCTTTTATTTAGAGCTCCGGTGCGCTCCGCCTGAAATTATAATTTATCTCGAACACTGATAAGTACCGGAGCTGGACTCCGGTGCAATTTAAGCTTTGTAGTAAGTGAACGTGCAATTCTTCTCAGTGCTGTTATAAATAGAAGCCATTGATAATTCGAACAGACTTCTGTGAATTCTTTAATTCTTTTAGTTTACTTTAGTGCTTATAATCCACATTTTGAAATACTAGAAATCATGCCTGATATCAAAATGGAATTCTGTGTTCTGAATAGGGACTAGATGGAAATGCCATATTATTTTTTGAGAAAATTTTTCTTTATGCAATAAACATTTTATAACTTAAAATTTTCTATCGTGAAAGGATCCAGTCAATAATTTTTACACTAAAAATCGCCGAAGTCAGCTAACGAAATTTCAATATTTACAGCGAACTGTTAGATTACAGCCATACATATCTATGGAATTATTAAATGTATCTTGCGGCATAAATAATTCATAAACTTAAAATACTTCGGGATTTCCAATCTCATTTTCGCAAATCACTACTGAAAAGAGGAGAAATCTGAACGAAGCATAAATCGTAATTCTGCTAAGAGCAAGTCATTAAGCTCTCGCTCGTGGCTCTTCACCGTGCTCAAGCAGAAGGAAATTAATTCTTTAAGCTTCGCAGTTGTGACGCCATCTATTGTAGAGATTCAGAACTATTAAAAAGCAAATGAATTTCTCTTATAAAAATAGGAATATAAGATATATTATAACTATAGTTTATCATACATTACTAACATTTTGCTTTAAATTTTAGGTATTTTGTGAAAAATTGATAATAAGTAGACGATTTAAAGACCTTGCCTGTAAAAGAATATGTTGTTATTTGGAATCATCATCGGTTGACGTAAATCACGTGATTTGAGAGGCGTTTCTAAATATGTAAACTTGGCTCAGTTATCGGCTAATGTGCGCATGGAGTGTTTACCTGGGATTGTGGTCCTATCATTTTTGCGCCAAATTGCTACATTTAGATTAGTTAAATGATAAAACGATTAAAAACAATCATAAAACCTTTTCCGAAAGCTTTCTACTACATAAATTAGCGATAAGTTTCTGCAGTTGCTTTTTTTTAAATTACTGTTTGTGTTTCGGCATCTTATCAACAGCTGATTTTTCATTTTGAAATCTTATTTTTCACTTAAACAAATATAGTTTTCGGAACGTTTGGTCCGAATATTTGCATCACGATCTGCGAGTTGCCGAGCAATGTTCGACTGTTTCAGATAATTTTGCAATTATATTCAGGTGAGTTTATTCAGGTGTCACAGCTTTAACTATTAATGTTACTTGTAATTTTAGTTAAGAGAGTGACATACAATAATTGTATGAAGATGCTAAAATATTTTAAATGACTTTTAATGCTTTAAGATAATATTGCCTAAATCACATTAAGTAGTAAAATTTACTATGTTAATTGGATGACACTGTGATTACTGTATAAGTATTTGATCAAATTGCAGAGTTAAAATTATGCATGCTGACAAGAGAGTTCAGTCAGTTTTTTGATTATGTAACAACCTAAATCAGATGTATGTATTCATAGTATTTAGATTACAGCTTGCTTTAATTTAATAATTTTTTTAATTATTTATTTTGCTTACTATCCTTTTTATAGGCAAAAAAGAGAAAGGGGGGGGGGACTTGTATTTAGTTTTCTTCGATTTTTATCTTTTTTAAATTAGAAATAGTTATATCTAAAATTTAAAATCATGTAGGTGATTAATATAGAATGCTTTATAAACAAACTAAAGAAAATTAGTAATAATAATAATCCAAAAAATATTTAGAATGACCAATTAGAAAACTGTTCTTTTACATTTAAAATGTAATATTTTCTTGGTTTCGAAATTAATAATACATATATATAAAACAACTCTTCTGCAGGAAGTAAAGTTCTTTATTTATCACATTGTGTCTATAATACTTTTCTGATTAGCATTTATTTCCATTACCTCTTTTAACTGTAATAAATATTTATATACATGTAAAGTATTTGAAAAATTAATGAGTTATTTCTGATATAGTTGGAAGTATCACTTTTAAGATTTCAAATCTGTAGTTTTAAAAATTGTTTATTAGTTTACATATTTTCTGAAAAGAAAATACATTTAAGATTCTTAAGATGACTTTAAGATTAGATTTTAAAGAATTCCTATTTGATTGGTCACACTGATGGAGACATGCTGTACAGTTTTGGTAAATTTAATGCTTTAAATCTATCAATATATATTTTTTGTACAGAAATTGTAATAGTAATAATGATTCTACTGGAAATCTTAAGAATCAGAATTATGTGCAAATTATATATTTTAATGTAATGTACAAAACTGTAGCTGGGGTTTTCAGTGCCTGGAGACAACTGAAGATTTTACGTCCCTCGTCTCTTTGCCAAGAATGGAAAACATTTCATTCTTAAATTTCTTAACATCAGTTTGGCCCCTCTGAATACTGTGCCTGACTGTAGATTTTCTCCTCTGACCCTCAGCTATGCCACTGGTAATATGTTAATAATGATATAAATAATAAAATATATTTGATGTTTGAATATCAGCAGTTTAGTAGCTGAAGCAATTGAACAGCTTGGCTTTATTCTCGATTCTGTCCAGTTTGTTTGTTTTCTCTTCTCTATGTTTAATAATTTGTTTATTTGTTTTTCACAATTTCCCATTTTGCATCATTTAAGAAAATATATATATAGTCTTTCTCAAAATACATAATCCTTTTGAAACTATTAAAATTAGATAATAAATAAAATTTAATTAATGTTGATTCAAATATTAATAGTTGGCAAAATTCTTATACAATCAAAGTTCGCTGTACTTGAGCTTTCTGCAAAGATATTTTTCTCCCAATAGCTACTCAAACTAAATTTATTATGCTTCTTATTGATGGATATATTAATTTATAAAAGTTGCATTTTGTGCAGAATTATTGTTCAGAAGTATTCAATATCATTGAATTTAATTGGAAGAGAAAGACATTAGAGTAAAATTTAAAATTAGGCAAAAATGGGACTTGTATCTGATTGTCCTTGAGATTGATAGTTTTATTCAAAAATCTATGTTCATCTAAAGTTCCATTTTTTGCCTAATTTAAATCAATGAATTTCTTGTATTGTAATTAAAGTGATGCATTAAATAATTCATTTTCAATATGGTAGCCTTTTCCAGTTTTTGAAAGTTTTGTTTACTTTTAAATTTCTTGCCCTAAAAGGCTATTAGTCTCGAAATACGATTTTGCATTATTTCACTTGCCAATGAAGTCTGTTGTCATTTGACAAAATGTAAGCTATTCATCTTTCAAATTTTATCTGTCTGCTATTTAATAAGAAGATAAGCTATTTAAAAGCAATAGATGCAATTCTTAAGAACATTATTTTTTTACATTTGAATCTGATTAAATTAAAGGTACTGTTCTGTTATCAAGGCCAGATTCAGAAATGTATTTATGTTTGACATGTGTATGTATATATGTGCTTATATGTACATATATGTGTGAGTATATATATGCACACATACGTCCGCACATATAAAATGAGAAAGGAAAATAATAGAAGTTATAAACTTACCAAATTATGTGATTCAAATCTTATTTATTGCAACAACTTAAACTATTATGACACTTTGAATTGCACAAGAGGCCCTTGCTTTTACAACTGCATTTATTTGTGGAACACTTCCTTTTGGAATGGCAGCGTGCACATATACTCCTCTCTTTTCGTCCTACACCAGAGCATATCTGTGATTGTCGACATACACCGGTGAGGGTCCGAATGTACAAGAATATAAAGAAATATTCGATCTTTCACCGACGTATTTGGTGAATGTTGACATTCTCCGGTGAAAGTCGACATTCTCCAATTTCGGTCTTTCATGGTAACATATATATGCATGCATATATGATTACAAATGTCCATACATACATGCATATATACATACTTTTCTGAGTCTGGTCCTGATAATAGAAGAGTACCAATATTTCAAAAAAGCATTTAGTATAATTAATTAATCAGCTAACTTTATTTAACTTTTCTTTTTGTACATCTGAAGTGTAAATATTTTCTCTAGTGTTTCAAAATTAATAATATATAGAAATTAAACAATTTTGCAAAAAAAAATATATATATATATATATATATATATATATTTAATTTTCACCCTGTGTGTAAAATTATGATTTTTCTGACTTGTTTTTACACTTTTTTATCAAAAAATACTCATATATATGTGGAAAACTTAAGTATTGTATAGCTATAAAATATCTGAAAAGTTTAATTTTTGAATTTATTTCTGATATAGTTAGAAATATGATTTGTAATATTCAAAAATAATAGTTTTAGAAATTATTTTCAACTTTATATTTTTCTAAAAAGAAATAAATATTCTTAAATTTCTGTAAGATTATTTTAAGATCTTGGTCACAGTCAAAGCATTAAGCTTTATAATTTTGGTTACATTAATACTTCACAAAGTATTAAATCTGTCAAAACAGATTTATTCTACAGAAACTGTAATCTCAAACAAAATAAATAAATAAATAAAAAAGAAACAAAGGGAAAAAAATTACTGTTGTAAGAAATTCATTAAAACTGTTCTTAAGTTTTTTGAGAGGCAGGATGCTTATGCTTGAAAAATATGATTTAATTTGGGAGTAAAATTAATTCTGTTAGAAATCTTAATGCAGATAAAATTTTATATATATTGATATTTTAATATCAACGGTTTCAGAATTGGATCAATGAGCAAAGAAAACATTTTTTACTGATTTCTCTCTTTGCATCATAAATATCATCACACTTATTTAAAAAAATATTTATTCTTTTTCAAAATATATAATCCTTACAAGATTATTGATTTTTGATAGATACATTTTGATCAATGTTGACTCCAATATTAATAATTGCATGATGATTTAAATATTAATAATTGGCAAAATTAAATATTTATTTTGCATTGATTTGAACCAAAAATAGTCTGTGCATTTTGAATACCTTTTTAATAGGGAAGTTACTGTATACTAATGGAGCAGAAGGAGATGTTTTATAATTGGGAAGAATTTACTTCAGGTGTATATGAAATTAAAAGCAAGTTTTATAGTGGTTTTAATATGTAATTTACTCTAATTTAAAACATTTTGAAGTGCTTCAAATTGCTTAGTTTTAGAATAACGAATTTACTGAAAATAATATTTTTATGTATTTTAGTTTTTGATGTTTTTGTTTCTTGTAGTTTTAAGACTTCCTGCATGCTGAAGACACATCAACTAGTGGTAGCTTCAGGATGTTTCATCCTATCAGACATGGTTATTTTGAATTTATTTTAGTTGCCTGGTACAAGCACATTCTCAGAGTAAAAAATGGGACTCTGTAATGGAAAAAAATTGATGCTTTTGTTACAGATATTTGATTAGCTGATTTTTTTCTTCCCTGCTGGTATGAACAGAGGTGCATTGAAGGAACCCTGTAACATCATGCTAGAGCAGAAAGCAGATTTCTGACTTGCACTGGATTAAAAGTGCAGTTTGGGATTTAAGGTGCATACTTAGTAAATGATCATTCTGGTTTTACCTTAGTGAAATGGCATTTCAAATGTTGGGTTACATCTTAGTAAATGCATTAATATACTTCACTCTGTTTCTTTCACTTCAACTATTCATAGCGTATCAGAACAATCTTGTTGTTTGAATGAACTGGAAGTGTTTGTCTCCACTGTTGCTTTTCAAACATTTTACTATTGGTAGCAGCAAATATATATCTATCTGTTTAAAGAATGAGTCAAAAATGCTTTTAATGGAGGTTTAAAGTTATGATACACAAGCTATTAAAGAATAGAACGTATAAACACACTCCAAACATTAGTAAAGAAGTTATAATCACTTAAAAACAGGGAATGTTTCATCATGCACCTCAAATATGGTTAGATATTGAAACCAGTAATTCCATAGTCCCATGCAGTTAAATAAACATTTTGAGATAAGAATAGATAAACTATGGTATAATTCCTTTGTATGAATGCATTAATGTGTATTCCATTGTGATCTTCATTTGAGTTAGGTATTTTCTTAATCTTGGCCTCATTATTCATGGTGACTTATGCAATAGTTTTATCATTGATTTTATGCAAAATCTGTTATTTCAAATTTAGCAAGTCTGTAGTTTATAATATAAAAAGCCATTATATTTTTTTACCTCTTTCTGTAATTTCTTCTGTGACCCATACTAACATAAAATGCAAAGTTGAAATTTAAAATTGCATTTCAAAACTCCATGTCATATTTTGCTTGCTGGTGGCTGAACGGCTAAAAGCACAGGACACTTGTGAATTCAGTTTCGAGCTAGCTATCTGTATAGATCTTCCCCACCCCAATTATGTGCCATGAAAATATGAGACGATATTAGAAATTTTTCTGTGAGAATATGTTTCCTTTTTGATAAATAGCATTTACCTGCTTTACTGTACTTATATAACATAGTGCTTAACAAGGTACTTTTCAACTTTCCGTAATTTTAAAAATGCTACCCACATGCATATCATTAAATATATGTAATAATATAAAATAATGTAATTGCGTATTAACGCACCCACCTAACCAATTTAACGATTATTTACAGAATAAAGTGTCATCTTTCTGCAAAGGGCCATGCTGATATTCTCTTCAATTTTATTATAAGCACTGCAAAAATGATGATATACAGTTCAAAAAATTATATATCTTATACCTACGTAGAATTAGTATGTATTTTGTTACCACGCATATAATAATTTATTCCGAAAATCAATCAATCAAAGTTATTTACAAGGGAATTTTTTTTTGTCTTTTGTTCTAAAGATCGCTTTAAGAAAAGATCGAAAACAACGGTTCGCTTTAGCGATTTTGCGGCAAAATGTTGTATTCCTACTGAGAGTATGCCGCAGTTTCTTCCACTGGCATGCCAAACCCACATCCACTTATTTTAAAATTGAATTTAAGACGAAATACAGCACGATTTTTCGATAAAACTATTCGAATACAATAAAAGAACGCAAAGGGAAATGGCGATGCTGCTTGCTGAAGCTGAAGAACTCTTATGTGCATGGTTGCCAGAGACTGCCGCATTCTGAATATTTAACGACTTCAGCTAAGCCGTCTGCTAATACGACTTTCGCTAATACTCTTTGCGACTTCCGCTAATACGTAAGTATCTAAAATAAAAGTATTTATCTTTTTCCATTCTATGAAAAGTGGATTTTTTCATTTACTTTTGGTTTGGAAACCATTCATTTGTTATTGTTTATTGAATATAAGAAGTTCATGACGTGCAAGAAATATCATATTGAGGCCAAAGGCTTAATTATGATTTTTTAAACCATTTTACATATATGGAGCTTTGGCAGGAAAATACTATCTGCATGGGCAAGGTTACTTACCCTTGATAGTTGGTTATCAATGGTTAAGTGACAAAGTTGGTTATCAATGGTTAAGTAACCCTTATCAATGGTTAAGTGAACAAAGGCATTGGATTTAGTAGTTGCATTTGGTTTCAGTTTTTGCCAGTAGGATTGGTAATTGTACTGGTCTTTTCATTCCTTTTTTCCACTGCATAAGATGCATACGAACCAGTTTTTCTTAGGAAATGCCGAAAGACATTCCTTTTCAAGCATATAACTCTTGTTTACCACACTAAATTACTTGCATACCTTATAGTCAGAAAAGTCAAATTTTACAACGTAGTTCAAATTGAAATCTAGTATTGTAGAATCTCTCTTAACCGATCGCAACGGGACCTTGCCGATTCTGTATATTCTTGCCGATTCCGATAATTCTTGCCGATTCCGATAATTGAATATTTTTTAGAACTTGCCTACCCAAGTTTGTGACGGCCGTCTGTAGAAATTGCAGCATACGAAGTTCGTTGATCATGCTTTTCGATCTATCGACCAAAAATTAATATCGAAAACAGTACAGATTATTTTAAATTAAAATGATTTTTGAATTTTAGGAAAATAATAATAAAATGATAATACATATGGTAACTGTAAATAACATTTTATAATTACTATATTACCACACAAAAGTTAATGAATTCTTACTTCGAATGTCTGCCTGCTTACAAGATTGTCACTTGAGTTTCAAAATTCGAAGTGTTATACACTGTATATACGCTGCTTCTTAACATTATGGCCTGATCCATAAGAACATTGCTTAGGAAATCTTATCAGTCTACAATCCTTCGTCAGCTTCCTTCCACGTTTAAATTTCATCCTCTGTATGCCATTTTCATTCTCCTCCTCATCGGTTTCCTTTCCAACTATGTGTTAACTATAACAACTATTTCGTTGTTACTTTGAGGAGAAGGACCAAAATTATCTACATCCACCCAAGTTTGCACCTCATTTTCACTAACTTCCGAACATATAATTAAATCGGAGATGTTGCTGTCGGACGTGTTTTAGCACTAAGAGAATCTTCATCACTCGACTGTCAATCTACGAACATCATCTTAGGGCACAAATTGTGACAGTGGCGATATAAAGTAACTTTACATCCTTCTAAGCAAGAGACAGAGTAAATATGACATCTTTCAGTGTGATTTGTTTCTGAAAATCATGGACTTTACCTTCGAAGTCCACACGTGGACGCACAAATTGGTTTCGGTATTTCCTTTATATTTTGGATTAACGTCTTGGCCCATTGGTCGGATGAGGTTTGTTGTGTTGGGCGGCAGAATCAGTTTTCTGGCTGGTGGGAAATTTTCTCCTTTAAATGCTTCTTCAAATTTGGCACGAATACATTACGAAGCCACTGTTTGAATATATTACAAACCCATGCGTCTCTATGTGATTGACAACGAAGAGGCAAATTATTTGAGCACCGTGAATTGGGGTACTTGCCGACCACTCTAAAGAAATTGTTCAAAGAGTTGGATCTTTTAAGGGAACTAAACTAGACCTTGCAGAAAAACTTGCAAATCCCCCCATTTCTACTTCAAACTACACTGAAAATATCATTATACTATCTTAAAGTCACTGAAAAGGCGTTCATGTGCATTGATTTGTGCAAATCTGTTTCCTCCCTCCCTAGAATACGTTCTCTGTAATATACGCAGTGCACATGATAAGTGAAATGTAACACCATCAAATTCATGCTTATTTATCTTTGTGCAGGAATTGAAACAACGCTTTGCTTACTGTCCCGCGGGGTTCCCCCTTCTACTTGCTTAATTGCTTAAAGTAGAGTGCAATGAAGGAAACAAACCACTGGCGGTACATTTCTTAAGAGCCCATCGCTAGCTCAATCAATAAAGGTAATTCAAATAATGAAATATTAATTCACATGTCAAAGATCTCTTTGCACAAAACATTTCTTGTGTAGATCTTTCCATCATTTGTAAGCTCGCCTTGCAGAGGACCATCCATTATTTTTAATTTTACGTCCGTTCTTTCACGAACTCTTGAACAGGCAACATAAAGTCGACCGTGTCCAAATGCAGGCTCAGGTAAAAAAATGCCAACACGCTTAAGCGTTTGGCCCTGAAATTTATGAATAGTCATAGCAAACGCAAATTTTACGGGAAATTGTGTACGTCTCAATTGAAACGGCAACCCTGTGCCGTGGCAACTTCACCCCATTGGCTAGTACAGTTACGCAAGCAGCAAATAAACTATCGGCGACAAACAGACACTTAAGCCGCATACATATATATCTATATTGGGTGAAGTAACATTATCTCCTACGAAACAGCTGGCTCCCGGGCCTTAGCGAAGCACATCGTTGGATTCCGCAGGTCCGTGGCACGCCATTTTGACCATTCGCGTCTTCTTGGGACTTTAATTAGCCGGGATATTAATTAAAAACTAATTTCCCCCTACGTTTTCCCTATTACAGTGATTTGGCTACGTGCCAAATTCTTTTTTCTCGAATATCTACGGAACGGCGCCGAGTTGAAATTCGAGACGCATATCCTAGGATTCCAAACAATTCTCGGAATCCATCGATACCGTTGTCATCTTCGTACGACTTTAATCGACAGAGATATTAATTAAAAACTGCGGAAACGTTAATTTCCGCGCTCATTTTTCCGAGTGGCAACAATAAACTATCGGCGACACACACTTTAGCCGCTTATATATATATAAAGATTACAGTGCTTTTACAAATTCGATACATTTAATGCATACTGTAATTCTCACAGTATTTGAAATTTTTTCACCAACGTTTTGTCGAGATTAGGACTTAATAAGAAAATTACTATTAAGTGAAAAGAACTCCCATATTTTTCACTTTAAATCAAAAGCAGCATTTCGAGGTACGCTTACAAATTTTTTGTATCATTTCCGAATATAAATTTTGTATTTTTTCACCTGATATTAATCAAGCTGTTATTAATCTTATGTTTATTGATACTTTTAATGAGTTTAATTCTCTTGTACGTTTTTAGAGCAATGGTTTTCAACCTTTTTCGCCCCGCGTATCCCTTTCACCATTTCCCCTTTCCCCAAACTGGAAAAATAAGATACACACATTTATATAGATTATTTTTAATGCGTCTTATAACTTAAGTAGCAGAAAGTACAGAAAATGTTAATAAAGACATAGACTTAGCAAGGCAATTTTAAACTCGGAAATTAAGTTAAATACTTAACAGCTAAATAAAATGCTGATAGAATCCCCTCCCCGTGAAACTATGGAATTTCCTCCTGGTTAAGAACCCCTGTTCTAGAGAAAGCCTTTTCCCTGCTCTAATTCCTTTTTGATGCGACTTTTGATCTGACTAAAAAGAAATTATTTCTATTAACGTTTGCTATATCATCTCTTGTAATAGCGTATGCTTCCTGTTGTTTGAATCTAATCATATGTTGAATCGATGTATTTATGCTGAAAGAATAGTTACAGGAAGTAGTGCTGAAAATAATGTGCTTTAATTTCTTAAACAAGTTACATTTTTTTTCTTTTATTTTAATTGTTAAAGCAAAACTCATCAGTAGTTGAATGCTGCGCAGTAAACCCACATAACTTTTGTTTGTAGTAGAATTGATTGTCTTTATTATCAGATTTTAGTTCATCTTTGAAGGAAATGAGGTATCTGACCTCAACGGCTGCGGCTTAAATAAAAGCATCTGAAAGTTTGATACTTGTTTCCTTATTCTGGAATCTTTTTCCGTGGTAGAAGAAAATGAGTATTTATAGATTTTACTCAACCGTAAATTTAAGCTATAACTCATTTTCTTCAGGAGCAGACTGAAATAGATGAGTCAACCTGTAAATATTAGATATGTGTGGAATTTTTTTTTTTTTTTTTTTTTTTTTTTTTTTTTTTTTTTTTTTTTTTTACATTTGTAGCATTCATGTGGAAACAAGTTCCTGAATGAAACTGCTGTATTTTTAAATAGCGAAGTAAAGCTGCTATTTTGAAATTGATGCGCTGAGTATGTAAAAATTCGTAAACATTTCAAAGTTTAAATGAAGTTTAAATGAATGGGTGCAACGGAGTATGGTTTCCGGGAAAGTGAACTATAAAGAAAGATGCATGCGTATGGGAGGATGTGCAAAATAAGTTATTTTTACTGTTACATATCGACAGGTACAGGTAGAAGCTAGGCCAGCACCTCCGTAGTACCACAGGTAATTGAGGTATTGCTAAACTTAGCTAACTGTTCCATATCGACAGTTGACAGTTGAGAGCAGAATCTGGACACCCGTGCGGCTTACTTAGACCATTCGGGTCTAGTCTAGGTTCCGCAACTATCCGGGGCAACACCTCATGGGCCCTATAAGGGCATACATTGATCCTGTATACATGCTTACATAGTTCATAATATATGCTTATAGTTACATAGTTCATAGTACGTGCAAGTAGTTCATAATACAGAGATCTTTCATAATACGTGCTTACATAGTTCATAATATATAGAGCCTGTGACATAATACATACATAGTTCATAATAATTTCCATTGGCCATAAAATATACATGTTTCATAATATATGCAGTGGGCCGCAATACATACATGTTTCATAATATATACAGTTAAAAAAAAAATAAAAAAAAAAAAAAAAAAAAAGAGGGAGAGAAGAGAGATTAACAGGGAACTATTCCACACTGCACAAATCTGTTCCCAATTCCTCCAGTTTCTGCATTATCTTGCATATTTTGATGCGAAATGCTGGCTGTTTGATCAGATAACGCTTATGAGAAATTGCCTGTTCCGGAAGCTGCACATGCCACTGTGCGGTTAGAGGGCATTGGGTCAAGTAATGGTCTTCCATATTGACAGCAGGTAGGTAAAGTATGGGGGACAACAGCGATGTACCATGGATGCACTGGTAATGCCTCTCCAATAACCCTTAAAAATTTGCAAGCTTAATAAGAGTTTACAAAGAATGGTTGAGGAGATGAGCATCTGAAGCTTTCCAAAGGATCTAGAAGTTACCTATTGTGGTACATCGTGTAGTCCCACGGTACTTCCCGCATCCAGTATTTATTAAAAATAATGATTTAGTACATACAGAGATTACAATATAATTTCAATACAATTTTAAATTCACAGATTGAGAAAATTTTTTTTGATGTAACAAATACAAGGGATAAACATGATGAGATAAATATAATAAGATAAATATAATAAGCACTGGGAACATATTGTTATAAATGAACTGTACTAATAATACTAAAGAAATGTCCAAAGGGTCGAATCATTTGCGAATAACATCAAAAAACGAGCACAGGGATTTGGGAATGCAAAAGTTAGGAATACAGAAAATAATTTTGATAAGAAAACCAGCACTATCTCAAAGAAGATACTTAAATGGTAAACTGGGGCAGATTATTACAGTTTATGAAGTCACAAGTGCATGTTTGGATGTTAAAGTTCATTAAGGATGTTCATTAAGGATGTAAGGATGTTAAAGTTCATTAAATTAATGCAACATGAGGAACTTAATATTTGACAAAGATCTAGGTCGTACGAAGGGAGTCGTTGCTGATTTCATGTCATTCCAGAAGTTTCTAGTTAAACACATCGGCAGCAATACCTTAATGAAGATTCTAGAAAAATTTGCTTACTCATTGGGGTGGTACTTAGAGTTCATCAAAAATATAAGTATTCGACGTGTTCTCGAGCAAAAGGAACTGACTGTTCAGTATCGTTTTCAATGCAGTTTTGATTATGATCATTTCTGTCGGTATGAAACAGTGTCTTGTGATGGAAAGAACTTTGACCTTCTCCCCTCTATTTATCATTCATTTCCAGACAGCTTTGTTATATCCATTTGTTCAATTTGTATAAGTTTTTGAAATCGTTACAAACTTTTATATCAACTGTATGTGGCCTTAGAACTTGTAACGCCTCTTGTTCTTTGGTAGCGTCAACTAACTAGAAGTTAGTAGACTGTGTAGGGAAGTATCCCTATCACGCCACTGTTGTGCACCTCCGTTTTTGGTTGCAATCGGCCGCACCAAACGTATATATATATAACCACTCTGTTACTCGGAACCGTGAGCTCAGTTTTTATTTTTATGTGTTGGTAAATTGTGCATTTTTTCTTTAAAAATGATTATGTTGTTCTTATCTGCCGGTTAAAGTTTTTATGCCTTTAGTTAATCTGTATGCAATAGTTGTAGAGTTATCAACAGTTTAAAACTTGTTTAAGCCTAATTTTTATTACCACAACAGCCATATTTGTTTACATTTGAAAATTAGCAGAAAAGTGAATTAAATCAGTTTCTGCACCTTCAGTGTCTTTTTGCTGAGTGGGACCAAAAGTAAACTTTCAGTTTTGTGCACCGAAAAGTCTGCCTTCTTGCCGATTTGCTTGTTTTTGCGTAGAAACTCTAATTTTAATTTTACAATTGTTTTTTAATTGTTTTAACTGTATTTGGTGTTTTATGTTTTACTGTATTTTTAAATTTGTAACGAAGATATTTTGAGTTTATATGTATTTTTGCCTTGCCGCGAAGTGAGAACTGAATTAAATGAAATGCAGCAAAAAATACGTATAATATTCCGTATTTAGAGGACATGTGATGTCTGCATTTGATTTTTTTCCCAATGGAACCAAAAGTTAATTTTCGAATTTGTGCACTGAAAATTTTGTCTTCCTGCCCGCTGGTCTTAAGTTTTCCTGCATTTTACAATTTTTAGTGAAGGCGATTTGAGTTTTTATGTATATTTGCCTTACCGCGAGATGAGAACTGAATTGATTGAATGAGAAATGTATATCTAATGAAATTCGAGGAAATAAGTTTAAATGAAGTACAGCAAAAATTGTGTATAATTTAATAAAAAATTAAAAAAGAAGTCCAAAGAAGTCACGTGGTGTTCACGTCAGATATTTTCATATTGCTGACATAAATTTTTCTGCAGTTCAAAGGAGGAGATAAGCGCTAAAATTTAAAAAAAAAAAAAAGAATTTGCTGTATGAAAGACTCTTATTTCGATAGGTCTTTTGACGCTGAGAGAAACATTTTATTTTAAAGTTAAACGAGTTCTGCTGGAACAAGATACCTAAAAAAAAAAAAAAAAAAAAAAAAAGGTTCCTCTGTTTAAAAAGGTGCAGTTTTGAATTCGCTACCTTTATCAGACTGGTTAGGATTAACACATAAGTTAATGCAAAATGTATGCTTTGCTTTCGAACGATGTATTTAAAAAAAAAGAAAAGAAAAGAAAATTTAAATTACAGGAAAAGTTAGGTGTTTGTTAACAGACGTTTGGGAGCTGCTTTAGTTTTCTCATTGCTTTTGTGTACATACCTTCAAGGCCAAAGTGTGGCTACGTAATCTTACTGAGACAGATCCCGAATCACATTTTAATTCTATTTATAGGTTGTGGAATTTCTTTGTGAAGGTGTAGAAAGTTCGTTTTAGACTGACTGGTTTTTAAAGGGCTTGGCATCCCATTGGGAACGCTGCAAAAATTGTGGCAATGTTCCTTTAAAAATCTTAAAATATTTCGTCAATTTTTTAACGTTGATCGGTTTCAGAACAACTTTAAAGAGGAAAATATTTTGGCAAAACATTTTATTTAGTTCCTTAAATATCATGCATATTATTTCTCAAAGAACAAATTGTGCGACATGTTAATGTGAGGTCGCCGGTTTAGACGTTACATGTTTCAAATGACTCGTTCATTTTTACTTCCTTGTAGGAAGTAAAGGAAATATTGTTATCGCGAAAAATTTCGGGTATCGTATTTCAGCGAAAATATCCATTTTTACCGCTATCGAATGCAATTTACCGATATTTTTGAGTGTCATTTGTACGTATGAACATAATAAAAACACCTTTTCCCAAAATGGATTTAAAATGGATTCAGAAGAGGTTTTTTTTCGTGGTGTCTTTACGTACGTATACATATATCTCGCACAACTCAAAAAGGAGTACCCTCAGAACGTTGAAATTTTGTATGTAGGACTGCTGTAACGTGTAGTTGTGCACCTCTCTTTTTGGTTATAATCGGCCGCACCAAAGGTATATATATATATATATAATCCGCTATGTAACTCGGCTCAGTGAGCTTAGTTTTTTTTTCTTACATATTGGTTAACTGTGCATTTTTTTGCTTTAAAAAGGATTGAATTATGTTGTTCGTACGTTCCAGTAAAAAATTTTTATGCCTTTAGTTAATCTGCATGCAATAGTTGTAGCATTATTAATAATTTAAAAGTTGTTTGTGTAGGCTTAGCCATATTTGTTTACATTTGAAAATTAACAGAATAGTGAATTAAGTCAATTTCTCCACCTTCAACTCGCCACTGACCAAAAGTAAGCTTTCAGTTTTGTCCGACGAAAAATCTGCCTTCTTGACTGCTGGCCAGTAGAAACTCTAGTTTTAGTTGTAAAAATTGTTTTAATGTATTCTGTATAAGAATAAGCAGTGGCGTAGCTAGGGTGGGGCAAGGGGGACATTTGTCCCCGGGCGCAGCTTTCAGGGGGCGCCAAATTGATGTTACGAAATTTTAGAATGAAATGTTTTCCATTCTTAGCACAGAGAAAGGGGCGCAAAATCTTCAGTTGTCCCCGGGCGTTGAAAAGCCTAGCTACGCATCTGAGAATAAGCATAGTAAACAGAAATGAATAATGAATAAGAATAGTGAATATACAGATTGAAGCACTTCGGTCACTTTTATCTTGTACTTTACAGAAATCTGTAGGGTTTTGAGGAGTCCAGCATCAGAATGATTTGATTGCAAATTTCTAGATGACGGGTTAAGTTGCCGAGAGAATGCCAAAATGTTGTTAGGAAATTCAGGCTAAACATATATTTATGCGTGATGTTACCGAAACATCTTGATTTATTAGGAAAAGAACACTTTTGATCTGTAGTACCTGCAAGAAAGAATCCAATACGCAAACCTTTCGTTACGACTCATCGTAACCATGAAAATATGCTATCGGAGTGTTTAACACGCAATAATATTAGACCGTTCTTCAGAATGCTATCGTGAAAAATCTCAAGATTTTGAAAAAAGTCCTCAGATTCCGATTTTCGAGAAAATTTTCTACGAAACTCAAAAATTTAAAAGAAATTATTTTACGCATATCTGGCAAATCACATTTCATTTCCACCTGACTATGCCGGTGAACTGCAGCCTTCTGTATAGGTTTGATCTAGTCAACTATGTTAACCTAAGGACTTAAGTGCCTAAGGAGAAGTATGCTTACATGGAAGACTGACTCCTCAAAGATTGGTTTGGTTTAATTTGGTTATGGACAAACACTCGAGGGCTATTTCCCTATTATAAGGGATACTTCCGTGGAGGGCTTTCTTAGAGAAACCGGCTCATATAGTACATCTAACACTTCAGGAAGAATATTAAATGATTTGGAAATAAGTCTGAAATAATTTTCACTTCTATTCAGGTTTTTTTTCATTCCAAAAAATTTTGAACGAGATTTGTGTGAATGAAATAACGCATAAAACGACCAGTTGTTTTTTCCCCTCCTCTTCAAAAAATTATATTTCAAGGTGCAGCCGAATGCGATTTGATCTCTCTTAGAAAACTATAAAGAAGGTTCTGTTAAAATGAAATTTTACAGTCTTATTATTATTATTTTTTCATATTGTTATCGATCGATGTTACGATGATTTTGATGTCTCATGACCACAAGGTTTCATTTTCGATATATATGATAGTGTAAGAATAGAAAAATAAGACGAAAATTTGTTCGAAAACTGTTTTGCGTATGGAACTTGAGAACTGTTGAAAAACGCTTTGTGAGAATCGAGAACAATTAAATTTTTGAAATTTTATGTCCAAGAGCAGAATCCGCTTAACAGATAATCCGTTAAATTATATGTGTATGTGAAAAGTATTAAACAAAACTGTCAGCATCCGTTTTTTTTTGTTTTTTTTTCCCAGTGTAATTGAAAGGTTAAATGAATAACGCATGTGAAATAAATATGAAACAACCACGTTTTCGCTTTTCATCTGCGTAATTTTTTTAAATATTAAATTATTTAACTCTTTTTTTTTTCATTTAATACTATTTTTTATTATTTTGTTTAACAATATTGAGATTTTGTTTGAGAATTCACGAAGGGGATCATCCACTATTCCTAAACGGAAAGACACAATTGCTATTAATTGAACATTCCGCAGTTTGCAAGCAATTTCATTATTTCATTAAATTTGCGTATACCCATGAAATAATGTAATGTAGTAAACATATGAAATAATAAACTTTTTTTAAATGTATTATGGAGTGAATATTAAGAGAATTTTAAAAAATATGGACTTCTCACAAATGGAGTTGCGAAATCCTTTCAAGAAATATTTCACTTTAAAAGAAATAACTGAATGCCAGAAATTTGTAAGAATAAATTTAATGAATTTTAAATAAAGTGTAATATTGATATTCATCTTTAGGATTCAATCGATTTCAGATGACTATGTATGAAATTTATGAGTACAAAAGAATATGAAAAAAAAAAAAAAAAAAAAAAAAAAACTGCCCAAGTTTTATCTCAAAAGAATTTGTGACTTTTTTTTAATATCTTAACATATTAAATGATGCATCGGTCTGTAACCGACCTTACAGACCAACCATAATAGACTTGACATTTAAACTTGTAAAAACGTGTAAAACTCTGCATTTAACATATCTTGAAAAGATTAAGTTGTATGGTATAAGATCCGGTGGCGAAGTTTCTAAGCACAGAGTGGTATCGTAACCTTGGGAGCGGTTTCTAGAATGGATCAATGGGCTTCAAATGCAAAACTCTCTCATGTGCTGTTTCATGAAAAAGGGCAAGCAAGAATTCATTTTCTGAAGTTTTGAAGATTATCTAACATGCATTCGTATTTTTTCACAATTCAATTAATCAGGTACTAAAATATTGCTGTACATCACTCAAACATTAATATTTGCAAATAAAACTGAATCACAAAATATCCTCGTCGATTACAAATTGGCGGCAAAATTTACGAAATAGCAGAAATTAACTACTGATTCTCAGACACAACTCTTGCAAACCCTTCGATCCTCGTGTGAAAAAAAACCCTTCCTGTGGTTGCGACAGCAATGTACGGTTAGGAAATTGGCGATCCGGTGACTTATACGTTATTGGTTTTATAGTTATTTTTTCAGTGGGAGTGATCAAATGTAGCTGAGGCTCGTATTTAAGAAAATAGAATCATCATTTTGTTGATACTATTAAACTGAGATTTCCATATGTATTTCATGTCATCTAAAAACCGACGCAGTTATTATTTTTAATCTAAAAATTATAACTGCGTCGATTATCATATCATCTGAAAATCGACGCAATCATTATTTTAGACTTTTTCTTTCATATAATAGAAGAAAGAGTCTCTGTGTCCTTAGTTCGTGTTGCGCGTAAGCTAATAGACCCAGGGCTACGAAATTTGGTACATAGGTACATCTAGACAAGAGCCAGTGCTCCTCGAGACCATTTTTTCAAAATTTGAATCAGATTTTTTTTAATTTTATCTTTTCGATTTTATCCCATCATTTTCAATATTTTCATTCTTTTAGAAATGTGGTTTTGGCAACAGTTTTTCATTCAGTTGTATATTGGACTGCTAACTGTTGAAAATCATCACTATTGCCACTTGGAAAAATGAGGGTTATAATTCTGTGAAGTCTTTAAATTTAATGTTTCTCTTGGATACCGGACGTGTGTTGAAAGAAGGTAACTGGAAGTTGGTTAATTTATTTAATAGGATAATTAATATTAAGGGAATATTGCTTACTTCATTGTCATTTTTTTATATGTAATACATGTTTTTTTTGTTGTTGTTGTTTGTTTGTTTTTTTGAAATTTGTAATTTTTTTTTTTTTTTTTTTTTTTTTTTTTTTTTTTTAAATGAAGTTGTTTAGCAGAGTAAAATTCTGGACAGTTTTTAAATTTAACGTTTGGTACTCCCTTCAGGTATTTTTCCGGTACATTAAAAGCCAGATGAAGGCTGGCAGCGTAGCTGCTAGTGTAAAGTATTTACACTATTGTAAAATAACGTGAACGTAATATGCATTATCATGCTGGACGCTCTGAAATATATTATTTTAAGAGATATAAAAAGAAAGGTGCTTTTGCATTTGTGGTATCAGTTTAACAATCGAATGTCAGTTGAAAGAGGGACACATCCAAAATTGCATTTATTTATTTATTTATTTATTTATTTATTTATTATTATTATTATTATTATTTTTTTTTTTTTTTTTTTTTTTTGCGGAAGAAGAAAATGCTGTGACTTTCTTTAATCGATTGAACTTTCTACGCTGTAATGGAGCTAAATCGTAAAGGAATTTTTCTGTTTCTATTTCAGCTGACATTTGTATCAAAATGAAAAGATACGTATGAGAGCAATAACCCATTTTTAAATACTTGGTTCTTGTTCTCTTCGTCAAATTCGCTTTTTCGATATGTTCACGCGGGATAAGAGGAAAATACGAAATATGCAGACTTAGATTTTTTTATGTAACTTGCAAGTGTAGCGAGAAATATAGAAATTTGATTTAAAAGAATAAATGTAGAAGTTGTGACCCATAAATGAAAACAACTTGCCGAATTAAAAATTTCGTCGACCGTTAAAAGAAAAAAGAATACTTTTATTGTTCCCAGAAAATAGCTTTCCTAAAGTACTGTTTTGTTATTAGTTTCTTTACTGCTAAGAAACCGAAATTTTTTAAATCAGTGGGGAGGGGAGGATGTTTTATTATCAGTAAAAGTGAGTATTACGTGCAAATAATGATTTTCTTTCCTTTTAAAAAATTTAGGTGATATGATGTCCTTTAATAGATAATTCTTCCATTTCCACTATTGCGAGTTAATCACCTTGGCTGATAACTTTTGCATGCTTTGTAATAATTGATTATTTTTTAATCCATTCTCTGAATAATTTATTCAAAATTCGACACCAGTTTTAATTTAATGTTTAGTTATTTTAGCTGTAAGACATACCATAAATTGGTAATTATTTATTTTATTGATATTCTGATTTGATTTTGGAAGTTTATGCAATAATTTTTGTCGCCTTTAAAATATATTATACATCACATATCTGTTAGAGCCTCTACAGCGGCATTTCAAATCAGCTTGCCCCACTCACTGGCCGAGCGGTTAAAGTAAAGATTTGCTGAATGTTGGCAGTTCGACCTGGGTTTCAAATTCAAAAGCGAATCTGTTGGCTATATGGATGTTTTTAGTGTTTTTTCCTGTGTGTAACGCGAATACGAGCTAGTTTCCCTTAGAAAATCCTCAGTGAGGTCATGTTTCCAGTTAGGCAGATAGCCTTTGAATACTTTGCCGCATTCAAATAACCCAACCTTAAAATCTGTTTAGTGCGTTTCCTAAAGCGAACTCGAAAACTAACTAGCAGTACCTATGATTTTAACTTCATTGTTATTTTTGATTCTTGGAGATGAATGCTAGTTTGTCAAAGAAAAGGGAATATTTCACAAAGAATACATTTAATATTAATGCTTAATTAGGAGAACCAAAATATGTAAGTAACTCGAAATTAATAATTTCAGGTTCTGAAAAAATCTTGATGTGAAAGTGGTTAAAAATCTGTCCACAGTAATAATAAATAAATAAATAATAAAGTGAATAAATGAAATAAAGTATTTTTTCATAAAACAGATTTTTACTATAGCCTTAATAGAATACCTTCACATTCTGCCATAATAATATATGTGATGCGGAGAATGAAGATAAGAATTGGTATGCGCATGCGCTTTATTCAAAGTATTTGAATTATGGCTGCCATTAAAGACAGTGGAACCCCTGCAGATGCTTTCACCTGCCATAATAGAATGCAGTAACTTTTCTTGCGCTCCATTATGTTCTGTCACGATATAGCTGAAAGAATACTGAGTATGTATCATTGCTAATATTGTTCTCGACGATTTTATAACCCTTACATCCGAAGCTGGTTCATTTTATCGCATATTAAAAGCTAAAGAAGACAACTTACCTTTCAATCCAGATTAAATCAGTTCCGACTTGAATATCCTAAATGATCTGTAATAAAATATCTGTAATAAAAGTTATAATCCAATCGATTTTCGTTCCGTTGCTATTTGAATTCTGAATCCAGTGCACAGTTGTTCAAGCAGTGAGCAATAATAAATACATAAATATCAGGCGGTAGCGGTCGTCACGTCGACAACATTTAAATTTTGTTACGGATTTATTTCTAGCAGTTTGGGGACGGTTTCATACACGTCAGATTTCGAATGCGTGAGCGGTTTCTTAGGAAAATTAGCTATATCGTCCTTGCTATTTGCCACGCATGGTAGGTTCGCATTTAATGTGGTGTTGAAATATTCTTTAAAAGTTTGGTCAGCTTCGCAAATTATATTCTGAATGCACTGTTTTGTCTCGCACAAACGAACACTTAGCTGCTAAAATAGGCTTAAAAAGCGGAAAAAAGTTCAGGGACATCAAATGTAATTTGAATCATCTAAAGAAAGTAAACGAAGGTCTTGGGTAACTTTTATGAATCACACTCTCTGGAGATTAGAAGTGTGCAGCAAAAACTAAATAATAATAATAATACTCAGAAATGAATAACCAAATAATTAAAAATATATTGTTAATAAAAAACTTTCAAACATTTAATTTCTTGATTTTTATTTATTTTATTTTATTTTTTTTTTTTTATCTTTTTTTATTCTATGGTGAATGATTTGCCGATTGCAATTATTGGTACTTTTCCGTTTTGCCGGCGCAAGCGATAAAGTCGCCAATAATGGTACAACCGATGCTAAACGGAATATTCTCGCTGGTAACCTTTTACGGCTGATTTTCAAAAGAAGTCGCAGCTTTTTCTTATCAGATTGATTGTTTCTTTCATTACTTGCATATAATTACATAGAATTTTTATCAGATAGTTCAGTTTTATGTCTAAGGCCATTTTCGGTAATTAAGTCAGTTAGGATGCAATCACAGCGCTTGCCCGAAGCAGAAAATATAGAAAAGGTAAAGTCAAAGGTTAAATTCCTCGACTCTAATGAGAATGCATTAGCGAAGTAAAGTACTGCATTTTTACATAATTTCTGAGTAAGTTATTCGTACGAACTGAATTATTTCTTGCATTTAAACTTGTGTTCCAAATTAAGATTTAACTTCAAATTAATGTAGATAATTACTGAGAGCATTAGATTTTTGTAGAGTAGTTTACGTGGGATGAGATCGCTTGGGGTCACGTGATATGAACCGGCGAATCAGGATGTTGAACCATAGTAAATTCTTAATTTAATGTCTTTTTGCAAATTTATTGCCTTCATTTATTGGCTTTTTATAAAATTGTAAGCGATATTAAAATGTTTATGCCTTCAAAAAAAGAATTCTTAGAACTAACATTCTTTTTTAATATTTTTTATATGCATACTGTATGTTGTCGCCAATAAAGTCTGCTTGGCGAAACGGAAAAGTACCCAATTATTTTAGCAGACATATATTCCAGAAAGTAATCCTACCATAATATTGATACAGCCTCAGAATTTTGGGTCATTTAAAAATGCGTAATTATAACTATCCAGAAATAGCTGTCAAAACCTTATTGAACGATAGAAATCGGCAATTTTAATGTCAAGTTTGAACACTGATGCGTATTTGTGGGTTTGATTTCTTTTAACCGAAAAAAGGTTAAAGCGACCATCACCTTTTTCCAAAGCTAATCTGGGACAAGAAATTCCGGTGACTTCGGGAGGGAGAATTTAAAAAATATATATATTATTAGAGAATTTACATACAAATTCCTATTCATCAATATTTCATTATTTTATAATAAGACATGGACCGTTGAATCCAGCCGGTATAGTGGTTAGTGACGCTGACTGCCGTCCAATGGGCCCGGCTTCGAATTACGAAGAAGAGAAGGATGTTCGTAAACGTATAGTGGTTGTACATCAAGATCACCCAAAATAGACTGCAAGCCGAAAGTCCTCTCGAGAGGTTTGTTGTAAGGGAAGAGGGGTAGAAGAGCCTCGGACCACCTACGGGCTATATCTGTACGACCAAGTGGTGATCCTGGCGGGGGGCGGCCACTTCTACCTATACCTAGGCTGACTGTGGGATTCTTTGACCTCCCCGAGTGACATGGCTATTTAGATCTGCTCCAAAAGACCAGTATTTAAATAGCATTTACTAAGTAAATTTGTATAATATTTATCTTAGCCTTTGTTTTCATAGAATTCCATTCATTAAGATGATATTTACATTATTAAAGAAAGTAAGAAAGGAAAATATATTAACTTATAATCTAATTAATATATAACAAGTGACAAAACATGTCTTGACAGAAGGAAGGCGGTTATGCCACTCAGAGAGTATATTTGGCGATATTTCAGACATTGAGTTGAAAACCAGCATAATGCTGTATGTCATAAGGAAAATGTTCTTGCGGCAATTAATCCTCACTGTCCTATGCTTCCAGCATATCATATTTACCCAGAATTTGCCTGTTAAACGCATACTTTTGTAACTGAGTTCGCCTTCCCCCCTCCCTCCCTTAGGATTCTACATTTTGATCGGAGGTGTATTAGTTTATGTTTCAGATTTTTATTGAAAAGCACCAACTAGCAGGATGAGTTTAAATTAAGCTGTTAGGGAAGATGTGTGGGAGACCTTCGGACCATCCCCGGGTTTTTTTCCCCCCTCGAAACTGGAGTAGTATTGCACAGTTAGTGTGGCGGGATTATTCCTGTACGACCAGTGGTGGATTATTGTTATTCTGCCCATTTCTACTTGTACCTGCACATGGGCCCATCAGCGACTGAGTAGCGAAGTCGCTGAATACTAGTAGTTTGACCCAACCTCGAATATTGGCGAACGGACTGGCTGCATGCGAGTTTTTATGGTTTTCCCCGTGTGTAACATTGATACGAGAATCAGTTTGCCTTAAAAACCTTCCTTGAAGGTATCCTCTCCCATAGGCAGATATTCCTTGAGTTGGTTTGCGTTAATCAATTAACCATTTTATTGGAAAAAAAAAAAAAAAAGATAATCTTTTAGGATGCAATGGTGACCTTTTAAAACCATTGCATTCTAAAAGATTTAACTCCTGTCCGTTGTGAGATTTTTTTCAAGAATCCTCTGTTTTCGTCTATTGATTGACTGACATCTTACCACAAAGCAGCAATATTGTATTTCGTGATCAGTTGAGTTCAATGAATAGTGATACAGATTTGGGGAAAAAAATAGTGTGTGTTATGGAAAACAAAATAATTCATTTCGTCTTAGTTTTAAACTGGAATCATCGATTAATTTATAGAAAGAAAACGAAGGCAATATGTCATTGAATAAGTTAACTGCTGACTCTTCTACTTCAAAATACTTTCTTGCAAAATTTAAGCTGTCTTGTATGTTTCCAAAGTAATCACTTTAATCCACTGGTGATTTGTATTATTATGATTTGGTCAAATATGAAATTATTTGTGGTAAAAAGCTTAGAACTATTCTGGAATGTTATTGTTGTCGTGTGGACGGTATTAGCTTCTGAAAATGTACATTTAGAATGTACTTTATTTGAAATTTGAACATATTTCTATCTTGGTTCCACAAAAATAGCTATGTGACTATTTAAAGTCTACGACTTAACAAAGTTGAAATATTTGTAGAATCTGGGACTTTTTCCAAGACATATCGGGAAGTCGAGCGTTAAATTCCCAGACTGTCCTGGACAGTTAGGTTGTCAAGTCACTTTAAGTTAGGTTAATTGATTGGTTATGTGATGGAGCAGGCGAATCTTCTCTGATATGGATTTCTGTTCATGCAAGAGTTTTACAATGTCTGAAAACCATTATTTACATATTAGCGCAACCACCTTGACGCAGTTTAGCGATTTTTCACAGAAGTAAAAGAACAATGATATATAATTTTAAAAAACTATTCCGTACATTCATTTTTTTACATATATGCTTTATATTTAAATTAGGTTTTTATCTCGAAGAATTAATCAATAAACCTACATAGAAGCGATTTTTTTCCCTTTTTCCCCCTTTGGAAACTTTGTTTCGTTTTAAAATTGAGTTTAAGCCCACCAGCGGCCGAGCGGTAAAGTCGCTGAACACTGGTAGTTCGGTCCGAGGTTCGAATCCCGCGAACGGGCTGGCTGCATGGGCGTTTTCGTGGTTTTCCCCATGTGTAACGTGTATACGAACCAGTTTCCCTTAGAAAGTCCTCCACGAAGGCATCCCTCCCCTTAGGCAGATAGCCCTCGAGGCTTTGCAATAATCACACACACACACACAAAATTGAGTTTAAGAGAAAAAAAAATCACAATTTGTCTGTAAAAACTGCTGAAACTTGGACTAAGATGAAGAAGAATTCAAACGAAAATGGCGACGTTGCTTACTGAAGATTTGTTATGCACATGGTTGTCTGAAGAATTATTTTGCACATATTTGTCAGATTAAGGCGCATTCTGAAAATTTAGCGACTTCTCACAAACTCAGGAGCGATTACCAGCATTGAAAGTAATCTCTACGGAAAAAATCCTATGTTTCCACTTGTTTATTTCGTGATCCGTTTTACACATCGCCTTTCTTATTTTATGTGCAACCGTTTTTCTTGAAAGAATGTTAAGATTAGGAATTATTTATGATGGAAAAATGGTCGGGCATAATTTTTGTAGTGAGGTCGATGTCATCTCAAATTCAAAAAGCACTTGCACCCGAATCTGATGAAACCTTGTAAATAGTTTGAACATGTGCATGTGATTTTGAACAGGAATAGGAAAATGGTGCACAGCCTAATGTTTATGGAAAGCTAGACAATGCAGTAATAGATTCTGTTTCTGCGGTTTATTCTTTTTCCTGATATAGCATCATTGCTGACGTTTCAGCAAGCCCTGCAAAACTGAAATAAAATTTTATTCTTTTGTCTTTTTAACATTCTGTAGAGTTATGTGATATCTTTGAGGCATATGTTTATCTATACGAAATGGTTTATCTAGACTACTTTATTATCTTCCTACATAACCTAGTTATCTGCTTGTCATCAGAATCAACGCCTACCAGCGTTATCTTGAGTAGGATTTAAGAATAATCCATTGATGTCCGTCGGGGTTGCAATATAAAAGGAAGCACCCAATGTTTCACGAAAAGAGAATGATCTTCGATTTCCATGCCAAAAATGCAGAAATTAGGTATTTTTATATAAAAATATTTTAACACTTTTGTTTAATTTTTTACTTTTATATGCTCAGTATTTTATTAGAGATATAATCTCAGCTGTCGCGTGATGAATGCAAATAATTATTGAATCTCGTGTATTACACATTTTGTGGCACATTTTAAATTATCCGCATTATTAAAAGATATTTTTCGTTTATCGGCATTAGTCTGTCTTGAGATGCTGAAATTGTGAAAACAGTTAAAGGAGAACTTGAGATACATGTTATCAAATCATTTGGTTTCCTGGACGTTTTTGGTCCACCAGCGGCCGAGCGGTAAAGACACTGAACACTGGTAGTTCGGTCCGAGGTTCGAATCCCGCGAACGGGCTGGCTGCATGGACGTTTTCGTGTTTTTTCCCATGTGTAACGTGTATACGAGCCAGTTTCCCTTAAAAAGTCCTCCACGAAGGCATCGCTCCCTTTAGGCAGATAGCCCTGTGTGCTTTGCCATAATTGAATAATCCAATCCTGGACGTTTTCCGTACTAAGATTGTAACTTTTGGCGATTTCTGTCAGGCATGGCAATTTTTTGGAAATTTTTAAAACACGCATTTTCAGTAGTCTAAGACTGCTTTTCTTCAAATTATCCGTTTATTTTCCCCTTTATCCTCAGCACTGCGTTGAGTGGACTCGAATTAGATGAGAGCTACTGTATTTACGTTTCTTATATAAACCTTGTCTAGCGAGAAAGCCATTTTGCTTAAATTAGAATAATTAACATGAAAATATTAGTAAACGAACTTACATAAGTAATTGAAGGTAAAATTTACTATTATTCTTTCAAAACCTCGCTATGGCTTAAATCTAAATGACATGTGGTGAAAGAAAATTATTTTCTCCGCTTACGCATTTCGTAGTTATAATGAAAATGGCAGTTCTCATTTCCTGTGGAAACACAGCGCACAAACTCCGCTTCCGTCTAGTAAAATTGAATTTTATCGTTTGCTTTTCACTTTTCGCTTATATGGCAACACGTCCGGAACTATCGCTCACAAAGACACTGTTTCCAAGAGCGTAGCCGCTGATATCGCTGTTGTGTGGAATCTCAGCTGTGTTGAAATAGTTCATTTTTCGTAGTGAAATCTTGTCATCTTCATTCTTTATCATCAAATAAGCCGCATAGAAGGGAAAGGAAAACATTCCAGAATGATAAACTGCTTAAAAAGATCTTGAGTTAGAAGAGTAAGTTTTTTGCTTTTGCATATGTACCGATTCTGAGTATTTTGTCTGTTTTGTTAATAGTGTACCTAGGCCCGCTTCCAAGTGTAGGGGACATAGGCAGACGCCTAAGGCGCCGATTTCCGGAGGACGGCGGCTAATTGTTTTTATAAATGACAAACAAATAAAAGATACATTTCGCTTTGAATTATTAATATATTTAATTTTTACAAAGGCGCCACTTGTACTGATCGCCTGAAGTGGCAAAAATACTTTAGCCCGTTCTGAGTATTAAGTAGTAAACCCATTGATGTTCTTAATAAATTGTTGCACAGTTAGATTAATGTTGACGTAAAAGATGAATAGTGGGTATTTTTTTTATTCCAGTAATACGTAACTTTGAGTTGGAGATCTTTGCTTTACTTCTGTGTATTTTATTATTCATGTAATGAAATGCTGAAACAGGTGCATCCGTTGCTAGTAATTAAGCAAAATTTCGTAGCATTACATAGTGGTAAAAAAAAAAAAAAAAAAAAAAAAAAAACTTGTAGAATACATGCGAGCTAGAAAAAAAGCAATCATGAAAAGAGCGAGGGTAGTACTACTGATGCTAGATTAAGAATGATGAAGTTATTTAAATTCTAAATAGCTAGATACAATATCGCCCTGTTTCTATTGCTCTAAAAACATTGGGTTCGAATATAATTGGATAAAAGATATAATTTTTGCGGTAATAATATAATGATTTAATATAATGTAATGATAGTAATATAATGATGTATGAAAATGTAATGGTAATAATATCATAATATTTTCGGATACAATGATTTATTTGCTAAGCAGATTTTAAATAATATATAGAAAAACGAAACAAAAAATCGAGAAGTATTTACTACACACATACTGGATTTAATAATAATAAAAAAAGTTACTTAAAAGCACTGTAGGGCTATCTGCCTAAGGGGAGGGATGCCTTCGTGGAGAACTTTTTGAAGGCGGAAACAGTAGTTAGAATATTAATGCTTTGTGCTTTTAGAAAATAATTCTTCTCCGTAGGAAGGGGGATGTTAGAATATGTTAGTTTATAGCGGGGTCGTTACAATTTTTTTGCGACTATGTTAGAGTAATAAGGTATTTACATTTTTTGCGGCGTGGCAAGTGTTGCCATTTCCATGCCCAGAATCTATTTACTATCCTGGCGAATAGCTAATTTTCAGTGTTACCATTCGTAACTGCAGTTCCGTGTTACCATTCGTAACTGCAGGATTTTCAAAAATAAACATAGCTATTAATGTCTTTTTTTTTTTTAATTGTATTTATCTTACTGATGTACAGTGGGTAAAAAAAATTATTGGCAGTTTCCTATAATTGATCATATTAGCTAACAAAGGAAATGCTTGACAAGTTTAGTTGGACATAATGAACGCTGGAGGCAATAAGGACACAAATCTAGTAATACTTTGTATTCATAACTTTTGCATCTATAACAACTTGTAATCTATTTCTCATAGAAAAAACCAAAGTCCTGTTGGGAATTTTGTGCCATTCTTGCAGGAGTATACGCTTAAGTTCATCTTTACGGGAAATTTTATGTTTCCTGACTTCTAGGTCCAATTCAGTTTGTGCCATGCATTTTCAATTGAATTTATGTCAGGCGATTGAGGCGGTGTCTTTAACTGGAGAGGAGCACTGTAGAGTAATTATTGCTAGATGAGGTTCATTGTATCCTTAGGGTCACTGTCCGGCTGAAACACAAATTATGTTCCTAAGCCAAGTTTTTGGGCCCTGAATTTCATGCTATGGCGCAATATGTCAATGTACGTACGTGCAATCATAATACCATCAGTGAAGCATAGGTTACTAATTAGTAGGTAGTTTGGGGCCATTTGGTACACAGGTAGTTTGGGGCCATTTGGTACACAGGTAGTTTGGGGCTGCCGTACAGCCCCAAACTACGACGCTCCATCCAAGATCTTTTACAATCGGTTGTCGTCCATCACTCTCGAAAATGTTAATTTGGATTCATCGGACAAAATAACCGTGTTCCAATATTCTTGTGCTAAATTAAAATGAGATTTTGCAAAATCTAATCCCTTTCTCCTGTTTATTTCTGAAATGAAAGGTTTCTTCCATAATAATTTCTTCTGTGTTAGACATTCCGTATAGTCTGTACATTAAAAGTTTTATGCACATCTTTGACTAACTGGGGTGCAATTATTTTAGGGTTTCTCTTTAACCTCTTTAATAATGCCACGTTTTCCCTTGCAGAAACTATTCGAGGCCATCCACTTCTAATCTTATTTTTCGTCAATCCTGTCTCTCTGAACTTTTTTACAACACTTTTAACTGTATATAAACTTATGTTCAACTGTATTCCTATAGCGCAATAAGTTAAACCTTCATTTCTGAGCTGAATGATCCGTGCTTTTAACATTAACATCCAACTCTTTCGCCTTCGAAACCATTTTATCATAGTATTAGCAAAATAACGTTTTGAAAAAGCACAGCAGACCTTATACTAAAATGCTTTCTTATTAGTCTAAACACGTGACCCCAACTTAACAAAATTTGTATAGCAGATTAGAACTTAGCCAATACAAGTTCGACATGCAAATTTACGTTTTTGCTTTATATTTTGTGTAAAAGGCATATTATATTGAAGGTTTTCATTAGATTTGTGTGTTTATTGCCCCCTGTGTTCGGTTATGTCCAGCTAAATTGTCAAGCGTTTCCTTTGTTAGGTAATATGATCAATTATAGGCAATTGTCAATATTTTTTTAACCACTGTAAATAATACGCTGTCTCAGTCAGTATAAGCGAATATAGGAAAATCTCGGTTGACGTATTGCGTGCCCTATACTGAGGTTTTTAGAATTGGCGTTTTATCTCAGTGAAGTAATTTGTATGATATAAGATCAACAGGCGAAGTTTCAAAATAAATCCATTATACCTCTTTGTTTTTAAAAGATATAAACTTATTAAGAATTTAATGTATTGAGACTACAATTATCCGATTATCATTTTTTTGCCCTTTGGCAGCAAAGTTGCTGAACTTTTTGAGTGTTTCCATCAAATCATAAAATTTATTTTAGACTGTAAGAGCAAAATTTCAGTATTTACGATACTGTGAATTTTATGATTTTAAATCAATAAAACAAAGCTTTTTTGTTAAATGGAAATAGATTGCAGAAATTACTGGAACAAAAAATAATTTCTTTAATTTTAGTATAGTAAAAATAAAGTAAGATCATGTGAGGCTCCACATTTATAAAAATTACTATCGTTGTTTCACTGTAGATTAAAATGTAAATGGGATGTGTATTTAAACAGGTAACAAAGTAATTTCATGATGTAGTTTTGTTGGGAATATTCTGTATTTTGTATCTTTTACAAAAATGAAATTATCAGTTCAAAGGGGCAGTTTGCGCAGAAGGACTATGAATTTCGTTTTGGCATTTTGCGTCGATTCACGATAAGCGTTGTTTCACTTTTCAGATTGTCACCACCAAATATCACCCTGTATTATATTTATAGAAATTAAATAATGAAGAATCTGCATGAATGTATGTATTTTTCTTGCATTGTGATAAAACAACGGTACCTAGAGCCATCAAAATTTGAATAATGTAATCTTCCATAGAATATGGGCGTGTGGGAAGCCCTAATTTGAAATTTGTTTTATCATCGATTACATATTTTGTAACACTTCAACAAATTTTTGATTAACAAACTAAACGATTTCAAAGCGAGCAATAGCAACACTGTCGGAAATTCTAAAGATATGCTCATTTTAAAATTATTTTGCGATATTTTTTTTTTACTTATTACGTGCTCCGCCCTTAGGCACAACACGGAAAGGGAGCGATGTCCCGTGGAGGTCTTTTTAAGGGAAACTGGCTCGTATCGACGTTACACATGGGGAAAACCACGAAAACGCCCATGTAGCCAGCCCGTTCGCCGGGATTCGAACCCCGGACCGAACTACCAGTGTTCAGCGGCTTTTACCGCTCGGCCGCTGGTGGGCCATTTTGCGATATTGCTGTTGAACTGAATTTTATGGTTTGAGTACGTATAACATGATATTTAATAAATAAAAGTAACACACAAAACGTTGAAAAAACGCCCCTTTGGACGTAATTTAAAATTTGAAACCTTTCAGTTTTTTTTAAAATTTATTTATTGTTATTTTTTTTAATACGTTATCTTTGAAATAAGAATGCGATAAACAAACAAAAAAAAATTATAGTAAATAAAACTCGTCCATTTGCATTATATTAAACTAAGGTTTAGGTGTGCGGATGGGCTGCTACACAAATATCTCTGGATATTTGTAGTTGCTTCGGATTGTTGGACTTGTAATTTAATTTTTATTTGTTGATGTTGGAAACCACTCTTTATCATTAATATTTATGAATTTATTTGCATAACTGCCAGAATTTTTTGAAAATATTCTATTTACATACCAGCTCTCGAATTCAACGTATTCAACATTGTTTTGCATGTTATCTGCAATATGCGAATCTTCATTTCCAGATGTGTATTGTCATCTGTACAATCTATACATCATGGATACATACTTTATTATTAAATTTCAATAAATAATATTTTCGTTTCACGTTTTGGTAGGTAATTTTAGCAATGCTTTTATAAATTTTCTCGAAGCATGTGCTTTTTTAGTATTACATTTTACTCTTGATATCATGTCAAAGATTCACTAAATTATACTTATTATGCTTACATTAATTGCTGACAAGGGTGTGTCATGAAAACGTAAATCCACCCATTTTGGATGGCGTAGAATGCTTTTAAATGCTAAAATAATCTTTTCGAAAGACATAATAGATAAGTATAACATGAGATAGTATGAAAATTTTATTCGCGCTTGAAAAGACTGTAGTAGGTTTTACTAATTACACTTTGGGAGGGGAGGATGTATCTTCACCTTGGTGAATTCTGATGTCGTAAAGGGGCCCACCAGCGGCCGAGCGGTAAAGTCGTTGAACACTGGTTGTTCGGTCCGAGGTTCGAATCCCGCGAACGGGCTGGCTGCATGGGCGTTTTCGTGGTTTTTCCCATGTGTAACGTGTATACGAGCCAGTTTAGTCCGAAAGTCCTCCACGAAGGCATCCCTTCCCTTAGGCAGATAGCCCTCGAGGCTTTGCCATAATCACACACACACACACACACTGATGTCGTAAAAGTTTTTATTTTCAGTGAATATGAACTACAGTTATCTGAATACCAGGTCTTCAAACAACTTGCTTTTCATCTTCTGCCAATTAAAATAAAACTTCTTAAATGTATTGATGTACTTTTAATTTTTTCCCATTGATTATGTTAAAATATCATGCGATTTAGTATATATTTTAATGAGCTATTACATTTATGTAGATGTATGTTTTCGATATGTAAATTGCTGTATTACCATGTTCGGCAAGTATATGATTTATAAAGCAGTTACTTGTACTGAGTAGCGATCTGCTTTCTTACCTACCTTAATGATTCATAGATTGTTTTACATCAAGTGCTTCTTTTTTTAAATGCAGATTATCCAAATGCTACGTTACACGAATCGGTGTTACTTATTATGTAATACGTATCTCCACGCTGGTAATTAAGGGTAAAGAGGGAATGCACCTAAATACAGTGATTATTTTTTATTCACTTATTTTTGTGGGGGGGGGGTGACGACGTTAGAAATGTCAATATCTTAATCCTTGTTACATTGCCTTACTTCCATTATATTGTGTTACCAAATTTATCGTCAGTGCAGCACGATAAGTATTGCCATTCCACGAGAAAATAGATCTTTGATATAACATCTGCACGGCTGAGAAAATTGCTATATCTTGAAGTGCTGTTTCTTGTATTATGCTAGCTGACTATGCGATTTAAAAGGAGTAATAATGTTTCTAAATAATTTATACCTTCATTTTGCTTTGCAAGAATATCTCTTAAATAATGTTCTTAAAATACATCTCATAGATATGATTTTTAATACGTCTAAATAATTCAATTTATCATGTATATAACCGGCGATATTTATAAAAAGGTTGTGCTTATTTTAACGTTATAAAAGCATTCTATAATGGCATATCCTTCGTATCTCACAGAGTAATCGTTTCCACATAACGATTTTTTTCTTTTCATTAAATTTTCTATAAAATATTTTTATTATTTATTTAAATGTTTTTAAGAAATAAATGGGCTAGTCACATTTCTGATAGTTCCATGGTGTTTATTTTAAATTAAACATTCGAATTGCGTTTCCTTTATGGAATGGACGAAAGTGTTGCTAAGAGGCCGATACCTTGCGCATTATCTTATTGGTATTAATCAGTGAGAATTGCTGTTAGTACTCTAGAAAATCCATTTTCTCATAAATCCCCTGTTGCGCTCCGAGGGACGACAGACAATTTCTTTTCATTTTCTCTCCATCACGTTGTTATTAGTTTAAGACATATCCTTTGATTAAATGCTGGATGGAGACCAATTCTTTCTCTGACGCAAGAACAAAATTTCTTCTGCTTTCTTCTATCAAAACTAATAAAAGAATTCTTGGATAGAATACCATTCTCATCAAGAGGTAGAAGGAAAATGATTAAATTATTCTGATGTAGAGAGAAAAAAGGAGATTACATTCCCTCTCAGGTTTCGTTTGATGAGGGCCCAATAATGGAAACAGTTGGTAAAACAGTGTCGGGCTTTATTTGTTTTATATTTGGTAAAAACCGTATGTGCATATGGATTTTATTATCAGTATATTAACTATTGTATCCTGAATTCGACCAAAAAATGGCAAGGTATTTTGAGAAATTATTAATTGAATTAGTTGAACATGATTGGAATGTCGTTAATTAATTACATAAAAATAAAATGTTAAAAAAATTTGATTGCTGCAGTTTTCTGTAGCTGAGTATTTAAGTACGGCGTTAGAATTTTTTTTGATTAATTATTCTAATAATAGAAGTGTTTGCAAATTTTACCAGTTAAATATGATTTACATCTAGAGCGGCCAGTGACCTCCGAACGCTGTTACTTCGACTTGGCTGTTTTGAATCCTATTAGAGAAGCTAGTATGCGATTTTCCCCCTTGTATAATGTAAATAAAAGCCAATTTGCATTAGAAGTTATCTAGGATGGCATTACTGTCTTTAGACAAATGTCCATTGCTTACTTTGTCTTCTTTATTGGCGTCAGTTGTATGAAATGAATACATTATTCAAAATAAAGTATAAAAAAATTTTCCGAGTATGTGCCGTATTTAGTCGCGTATTTTTCTCCATTTTTAAAAATAATTTTATGATACAAAAATCGAGAGGGGAAAATTAAGCGAATAATTTAGATTTTGGAACTAGCGAGTTACAATAAGAACACATGAAATGAAAAAATATTCGTGAATAAACTATCGGTAATTATCACAATATATATATTTAAAAGAAATTTACATTCCAGTAAGAAGATATTAGCATTGTAATATCTAATACGATATATTCTTTTCTGCTTTCCTTATTTTGTAACTGGCCTACTGCTATTTTTGGCCACACATTCATTTACTGCTGGAATTGCTGTCTGCGTCGTTTGCTGCAGCTTACCGTCGCCATCGTCACCGTTGTCATCATCTTCGCAACCGTTCATCTGTCTTCCCGCTTGCAATGATCATCACAACCATCATTTGCATTAGATATCCCCGTTTTCTTGAAGCTCTTCAGTATCATTGCGCCCACCAGCGGCCGAGCGGTAAAGTCGCTGAACACTGGTAGTTCGGTCCGAGGTTCGAATCCCGCGAACGGGCTGGCTGCATGGGTGTTTTCGTGGTTTTCCCCATGTGTAACGTGTATACGAGCCAGTTTCCCTTAGAAAGTCCTCCACGAAAGGCATCCCTCCTCTTAGGCAGATAGCCCTAGTGTGCTTTGCCGTAATTATATACACCAACACACCAGTATCATTGCTTCGTGTATCACAGCCTGTGCAACCAAATCCATGAGTAAATCAATCACTAAAACACACAAACAAGCAAACAAGGAAAAAACATGCTACATGAACTAATCTGTTTAAAATTTAGAGGAGCTAATTTTCGGAATGCTTTGACGAAGGTGAAAATTATTTGTTGCACAGAATTAATTATCTATCTTTTAATTTTAAGTGCAACGGTTTTGTAACCGTAAAAGTAGCACAATTAGAACTTGAGATCTGGGCAATTTCGTTGCTGAGAAGCTTTGCTGACATACGGCGATTTCTCGCCGTCTTGGCGTCTTTCTAGAAAATTCGCAGAAACACATTTTCAAAGCCTTACTGCTGATTCTTCCAGAAGTTTTCAGAGCCCCTGCTGTAGAGTATAAATATGAGTCGGAGAGCTGAGGAATTCAGTTGTGAATGTCTGAGAGACTCAGCTGTTACCTGAACTACGAGTTAGGGTTTATCCTGAGGGTGATCTGAGAAACTTTGCGATTTATTTCGTGTAAAATGTTTTCGTATTAAAGAGGAACTGCGAAGTATAAGCGTTCTCTGAGTTATTTTGAGATATTTTTGTGCTACGTGTACTATTTATACTGCCTATTTTCCTAATAAATTGTTTATTTCTTCCTGCATATCTGGACGTATTATTCAAAGAAATATCAACGATCCCGTAGCTTGCAACAGAATTGTTAGGAACCTTTTTGTAATAAGGGCAAGTTAAAAATTTCGATTTCATGAATTCTCATTAAAAGGTTGTCACATGAACAAAATTACATAGTCTGAAGGTTAATTCTTTTGATTGATTCAACTATACGTCTGTCATCAACTTTAAGAGATAGTTACTCGTATTATTTTCAAGAAATTCCTGGCGTAGGTTTATTCCTTCGAGTAGTTTGGATTTTAAATAGCGCAAGCACGCTTGTGATGGGCATATTTTTACGAAGGCTATAGTATGAAGCAGGTTATCTATTAAACATACAAAATTTCAGAAAAAAAGGACAAATTCAATCCCACCTCCCTTTTTCTCTAATTTTTTTGTGTTAGAAACGCTTGTAGCGGAATCTTTAAAAAATTTTCTGCCCCCCCCCCCATATATTACGTGTATATGTTATTCTATCATGCTATCTGTTATCCACGCAGTCTGGCAAGTGTAGTCATTGCACTTTTGTCTTCTGCTTAGACTTTCAACAGTAGTTCAGAGAGTGTTACCACTGAATTAGATGTAAGATCATTAATTGGTTTTTTGTTGTGATTGTATTATATAAAAAACCGAGTGATATGATTTTAATTGTATTATATAAAGAACTGAGCGATTTGAAAGCAGTAAAGTATTTCTTAATAATTTTAATTTAGATTTTTTATTAATAAAGTAGATGACACTCGCCCTAACAGTCTGCCGTGCCTTTAGAATAAGATCGTTGTAATGAAGATGGATTTATGGTCTTTTTTTGTACTGATTGTTGTAATGGAACTAACGCTATAACATGCGGTTTTTATACCGAGCGTCAACTGTAAATTTGACTTAAATTAAAATTCATTTAACGTTTAACCGACTGATGATTAAGAGAATTTGCAACGCTATTGTGATTAACGAAAATTCTAAAACCATATGTTACTTATTATGGGATAGTACCGCTAATTTGTTTTTAAATTACATTTATCTCTATGTAAGTTTTAGAGAAAAAGTAGACAGTTGCTTGATACCGCGTTTTATGCACTTGTGAACAAACAGTGTAAGTGTACAAATTAATTGCTGAAAGTTTTCTGCTCATTTCTTATTGTATCTCTCTATGAACCTTTGTTATGCTTTGCTTTCTCATTTCCATTTTTTTTTGGGTAGACGTAGTTTATCATTCTTTTTTCTTTAATAAATGTCGGTTTTCGTAAACATTTAACTGTAACTCTGGCTTAATTACTTCTATCAAGGCAATTAACTGAATTCAGACTGCTTGTATCTTCCATAAGATGTCGAGACAGCATAATATAGTATTTTGCATTATAAACCGATAAAAGTTAATAATCCTTATTGTAGAACCTCATGAAATGTGTATTTTAAGTTTCCTGTCAGTGAATAATGAAAAATATTTCCTTTTTAGTATAATCCGTTTGAGGAAACTTTTGCTTCGATTACTGAATTTTTTTCCGGACGTTTTAAAGCCATATTATATAATGATGCGTTTTATGAGTTTATACAGAATAACACAAACATGTCGCATTTTATCTTTCTCGTATATTTATCCATTAGCTACCAGAGAGTGTTTTTAGGCAGAGAGTCTTTAAAAGCTTTTATGACTAAAAAGCAACGATTATCGTTGGCAGCGTGGGTACTTTTGTAACGTTTTCCGAGAGCGCTCAGTCATCTGCAATTTAGATAAAACGGGAATAAAAATGAAGCTTACAATCGTTGAACTTTTCTTTTATCTGTTTAATGGGCTTCTTTTATGCCAAACTCGTCTGCTCAGATGGATCCGAGGGTAGGAAGATGTATCTCGTAAGTTAAAATTCTTTTAAAAAGTGTTTTCTTACGTATGTGTATTAGAATTATACTTCTTGGCTGAAAAAAATGGAATGGAGATGAATGGTTTCGCTTCATATTGTCGTTTTAAATGGAACCGATTTTCTTTTAATTTGATATTTTTATTCTTACTTTATTTAAACATTTTATCGAGAGATGTGAAACTCTCGTGCAATCAAATTTATACTGATCTCTTTTAGAAGTGATAGCAGAGGACGTCAGATAAATGTAAATAATTATCCGTGTTTATTGCTGTATTTTTCGGTAAGGTGTTCAGAGCTGCCTTCGGAACTGCTGAGATGTGTAAAGCATTCAGTCTCTTTGCATTAGTCTAGTTTTCTTATATTTGTGGCCAAACCAGACGTCTGTGAAATGATCAGTGTGAGCCTGCCAGAACTTGAAAATACACAATCATTTTGCAAATCTGATGAAGAAAATCTATATGAATATTTTATCGAATGTGTGAAATATTATTATATCTATCCAAATATGAATATTTTGTACAGTTCATCTAAAGTATATAGAAATAATTTATCAGTATTCTTTTCAGTAATTATCATAAATAGTTATTTATAGCTTTAGTCATTTTATTATTTATAGTCAACGAACAAGTAAGGGGAAAAATTACGTTGATTATCATATCTTTTCTTATGAATAATCTGAGAATAATAATTAGAATTATTTCAAATTTATTACTTGAAATAACCATCTTCTGTTTAACAAACTGAAATAAGTACTTTAAGTGTAAACACGAAAAGAAGTAAAATATCTTCAGAAACAAGCAAGTTTTTTAAATAAAACTGTAAGGAAAAAAATTTTAAAACTGAAAGAATTCGGAATATCAACAATAAATGACATCCTGTTATAAAGAGGCATTTTAGAATTTCAAGTCTAATTACGAGAAACATTTTGTGGTTCAATAAAAGAATGCATTATTTTGAAAATGAAAGTGTAAAAACTCATTAATAATATAATGCATTTATTTGGCAATCTTTCTACAAATAATATTAAATATTCATATTTAGATTGCTAAAAAGGAAGATTTTGTGCACTGGATAAAATATTATCACGTCGGGACGGTCCTTACACAGCCCTAAACAGGCTGAACGGCGTCGGAGTTCGGATTCTTAAGTCGTCAAATTCTAAGCCTGAATTCGGTCATTATGATAGTCTAGCCCCATAGTACGTAGTCTCCATAATACACATAATGTAAATAGCATACTAAGACTGGTTCTATTGGTTTTTAAATTTGTACCCCGCTGTAAAAATCTTTGCGTGCATACGGGTTCGAACAGACTGAATGCACACAGGTCCGATGATGGGTTGATAAAATTTATTTTATCAAAAGAAACACTTCAGAATTCTGGAACTTTCTACAGAAATACTACTACAGGTGTTCACAGTATCACAGAGTACAATCATTAGTAAGGGGCTAGCCTATCCTATTCCTGGCACAAAAATTGTTGCGTGCGTACGGGTTTGTAAAGACTGAATGCACACAGAATCGGTGCTAGCTTGATAGTTCACAGTTCTGTAAATTTTCACAAAAAACAGTCGTACATCTCTTCACGGTATCTCAGAGTACAATCAGTAGTTAGACTTTAAACTACTAAGAACGTTAAACACAACGCAATGCAAAGTGACAGCGAAGCTAACCAGGCGATATCCGAGTACTCCGAACTCACGCCTAACAACTCACAACTGAGAGCAGATACTCTCTCTGATCTTGTATAGCTTTACGGTATCCATTAAAGTTACACATGGATCGAACCAAAATGTCGCCAAGTTCAGTGACTTTTGGCAATTTCTCGCCAAATTAGCGATATAGCCATTTACCCATTTATTCAATGTTAAATAGACTTGCCCCTGTATTCTTACTTTTCCGGCAGAGCATCATCTCTGTAGATTTTTCATGTTACATAATAACGAAAAATACAACAATTTCACTTATAATCGCTCTAAAATCATCCATCTATCTATGTACAAAATTCGTAATATTATTTATATGGATTTTTGATCGATTCACAATATATTGGGAAATAATTTTACATATATTCGGCTTTAGCCGTGGCCGATATGTGCTGCCGGCCGCTTTGGCTATTACATTAAAAGTTCAATGAAGTAATCGCATTTTAACATAGAAATAAGCCAGTTTTTCATAAGTTGGTTTGCTTTGTGCAACAGGTTATTTCATGTACGTGTCAAACATACACTTATGCATATATCAAACTATGAGAAATATAATTTTTTCATTTTAGTGTTAAACGCGATAAAGTTACGCTCTGTTTCTAATAGCTAGCATAATTCTATCATAATTTAACTTTAATTTCAGTGGGAAAAGGGTTCACTTGTATTGAAAGAAACCCACGAATGTCAGTGGATAAAATCGCTGAACACTGTTAGTTCAAACTGGGTTTGGTGCTTGAGGAGCAGGTTGAAAGTTTTGTGGCTTTACCTATGTGTAACGTGAGTACGAGCTAGTTTTCCTTTAAGTCATCCATGAATCATCGGTTCATTTAAGCAGATAATCCTTAAGTGCATGCAAAGGAAAAACAGTTAAACAAACAAATGCTTTGTGATACGCATTTGAAATGTATTAGTGTTAATAATTAATGTGTTAAAGTGTGGCAATGAACTATATTTGTGTACAACTCATAGTTTCGTCTAGTTACGCGATGACTAGAATTCGTTATTTTTCTCAAAAAGGAAAAATAGCGCATAAATTATCCTTTTCAAAGGGAATTAAAAATGCAGGCTGTTACGTCATTTGGCAACGATGTTCGCATTTTACGCTCTTTGAAAAGGTTTCACCGATTTTTGAGAAGAAGGTTATATCTGTTTTACAAGTCCCCCCCCCAAAAAAAAAAAGATTACTTGGTAAAATGTTATTGTATGCGCCTTTATTACTTAAAAAATATATATATTAGCCAATTCTGTCTTTTTTTATCTGCAAGGTTAAATGATAGTCTGAAGTAAAACTTGGAAATATACTGTCAACTCCCGATTAATCGAACTGCGTAATAACCTGCCCGTGTCTGAAAAACAAAGTTTGTTGCGGAACGATGCTGTTGCAAACCATCAGAATAAAGTAAAATTTCTGCGGAAAAAACAGTTGGGGATAACAGCACTCATAGAAGATCGAAGTCACAGTATTTTAGGAATTGTTTTAGCTACTGTAGTATGTAATTTAATTTTCAAAACAGTAATAAAAATAAATTACTAAATCGTTAAAAAAAGTGTACTGCGATTAATCTTCTGTTTCTATTGACTCCTGAGCGGCCGAGCGGTAAAGTCGCTGAACACTGGTAGTTCGGTCCGAGGTTCGAATCCCGCGAACGGGCTGGCTGCATGGGTGTTTTCGTGGTTTTCCCCATGTGTAACGTGTATACGAGCCAGTTTCTCTTAGAAAGTCCTCACGTAGGCATCCCTCCCCTTAGGCAGATAGCCCTCGAGGCTTTGCCGTATAGACTCGAGGCCGTATGCCCTCGAGTAGCCTATTGACTCTTATCGAAATTCAAGAGTAATATAAACAAAAACATTGTTTTTTCTGTTTTAAAATGTATCTTTATTTTAAATGCTGGTTAATTTACGTAAGCAAGTGAACTTAATTTCCAAATTAAACTGCTTAAAAGTACGGATAAATTTTTATTAGTATTTTTCCGTTAATTCTTCAATGTCTTGGCTTTCTAACAATATGATTGTGTCGTTTAAAATTTTATGTCGAGAATCACTGGCATCAGTGTTTAATCCTTTCGTTCATTGTGATTTAGATATCTTTCAATCTTCTTCATATATCCATTTCGTATTCCTCATTGTCGCAACTTAATTTTGAATTACTCAGATTAGTGTTTTGCTTTTCAAATTGGAACTGTTGGGACAGTCGAATTTCGAAAAATTTGTGTTTTGCTTTATTTGTATGAATGGGATTCTCACAATTACAGAAGGGATTGGTGGAGTATCGCTAAAGGAAATGAGTCTAAACTGCAGCCAGGAACTTATTTGCGTAAGGTAACTTTTGTGATGTGTTATATGTTGAAAAAATGAACAAACAGTAAATATATTTCGTAGTGGCTGAAGCAACAGAGTGGTTGGGCATTCAGAAATAAATAGTATTCTTTTGGAATAAAGTGAAGCATGTTCATCTGAGCCGTCCAACCGGTATAGTGGTTAGTGTCGCTGACTGCCGTGCCGAAGTGCTTGTGTTTGAATACCGGAGAAGGCATTGATGTTTGTAAATATATAGTGTCGGTGCGGCATGGCGCACTCTAAAAATGCGGCGAGCCGAAAGTCCTCTCGTGGGGTTTAGTGGAATGGGAGAGGGGTGAGAGAATCTAGGATCCGTCCACTCCCCCCCGGAGTACTCTCCATCAAAAATGGGGGCGGAAGTGAACTAAATCGCACTGTCACCTGTATGTTGCTCAAGGCTGTTGGCAACGACAGGCGTATCTTGCGCTCCTTGCTACGAGGAATTTCGTGGGCTTGGGCTGATGTTACTGTCAGACTTCCAACTCAACAGAAAACAATAATAGGCGGAGACTTCAACGCACACCACCGCGCATGGAACTGCAATCGCTCCTCATACCTAGGTACTGTAATTTACCGCTTTGCCAGTGAGGCAGGAATTACTATTGCAGCTCCAGATACCCCAACACGCTACAACGACAGATCAGCCAATGTTTTGGATTTCTTCCTTCTCAAAGGCTGCCACTCGAAATCCATCCAAACTCTCCTCTGACCACAACCCGGTCATGATTAAAGTGGGGACCTCTGTCTGTAGCACACCACACAAAAAGGCCTTTATTACCAACTGGCATATCCTGCCCAGTTGGTAATAAAGGCCCAACTGGGCAGCCTTAAACAACACCACACTACACATTCCAACAGCACACACAGGTGATGAGTTAGATGCACTGGTTATCAGCTTTACCACTGAACTAACAAATGCCCTTGATGCAAACAGCACTCCTGTCTCTCACAGAAAAAAAGCTACAGACCCAGAACTAAAAAAACTCATTCAAGAAAGAAAAACTGCCCGCAAGGAATGGCCCAAAATGTACAGGTATCCTGCGGATAAGACTGTGCTTAATCGACTAAACCACCAGGTCAGGGCTCTCACACACCAACATACACAACGTGACTGGGCCAACTATCTCTCTTCCCTTTCAGCAGAGAAAAGCTCCGTCTGGAAGGCGACTGCAAAATTAGAGATGCTACACCAACATTCCGCCTTTAAACAGCCAATAGAAAATTGCCACCACCGAAATTGATAAAGCTGAGTCACTAGCTGATCACTATGCTTCTCACTTCCGCACAAACAACTTCTCCCACCCTCCAACAGAATACTTGGTTAACAGTACACTAACAGAATTCCTCTCAAAGCCGCGCATGAACAACATTACTCCTGTCAAACATTCAGAGGTCTACGGCTACATCGAGAAACTACTTGTCAACAAGAGTCCAGGACTGGACAAGATCTCAAATAAGATGATCAAGTGCATGGGGATCCTCATGCTACTCAAACTGGTTGCTATCATCAAGGACATGCTTCGCCTGGGCCACTACCCTACGCCATGGAAATCAGCCATTATAACACCAGTCCCAAAGCCTGGAAAGCCACCTACAGAGCCAGCTTCTTACAGACCCATCAGCCTCCTATCTTCGCTCAGCTAGGTAGCCGAGTACATCATTCTCCAGAGAACCCTTGCTTATACTGAACTTAATAACATCATTATTCCACAGCAGCATGGGTTTCTTAAGAAGCACTCAACTGTCCACCAGCTCTACAGAGTCATTGAAATGATCTCGCAAGGACTTCAGGAACGACAAACCACAAGTGCCATCTTCCTCGATGTAGCTAAAGCCTTAGATCGGATTTGGCTGGAGGGCTTTATGTACAAAATCATCATCTTGGGTTTCCCAGAGTACATCACAGCCATCACCTACTCTTATCTTAAGGATAGACGCTTTATCGTTCGTGTAAACAACACACACTCTACTCCACGGGCTATCAGGCTTGACGTCCCGCAAGGGAGCCTCCTTGGGTCCATTTACTATAATATCTACACGACCGATATCCCACAATCACCACACACCACCCTGGCAATGTACGCCGATGACACGGCAATCCTCTCAAAAAATGCATCTCCTGGCCCGGTTATACAAGCACTCCAAACACACATCCACACACTTGAGTCTTGGCTTAACGCCTGGAAAGTCAAGATCAACGTAGGAAAGTCTGAGGCCATTTGGTTCACAAAAAGGATCACCATCGATACTGCAAAATGTATTTATATGTACGACTCTCCTATTCAGTGGACTGAGCATGCCCGATACCTTGGTATTACTTTGGATAGGCGACTCACCTGAACCCCACACATTACGCAGATTATTGCCAAGTTCCGAGCTCGTAAACGAACACTTATCCCCTTAATTGGCCGGAACTCAGTTCTCTCTATAGATAACCAGATTGCTCATTTACAAGACCCTTTTGCGTCCCATACTCTCTTATGCCTGCCCTGTTTGGGGATATGCGAGTATAACAAATGTAAAGAAAATCCAAATACTACAAAACGTAATACTCCGACAAGCGGCGAACTGTCGATGCCTCATTAGAAACACGGCAGTTCACCAGGAGCTTGAGATTCCTAACTTTTGTATCCATCCAACTGACAAATTTAAATATTCCTGTACACCCTCTTTTACTGATTTTTTTTGGGGGGGGGGGTGTTGCTTTGTTGTAAGTATCTAACTTGTAAATATTGTATATATTTTATTTTCTTACTTCCCACTATGTTTTATATTTAATGTTATTTTTCGTTAATTTATGCTAACTACTATTGCTATGACTACTATACACATGTGGACTCTCTAGTATTCAGTGAGATTTAGGCGTTTTTTTTTTTTTCCTCTCCATGCCATTGTTTTATTCATGCGCACTTACCTTCGTTACGGCCTGCACTGCAGGGGTATTTTCCGTCGGACTCTGTCATTGTTTTCTCCCAGCTCATCACTGTTCTAAACTTTTATTTGCTTCGTTACTTTCATAAACTGTTCGAAACTTCAAGAAATCGAAAGTCGTTAGCATTATGCCGGGATAGCGACATAACGCGGGGACCCATTGTGCGAAACTCTTCGTGTTTGCCTGAGCCGACAAGTGAGCATAAGTAACAGAAACAACATGTTCATCTGATTCATGATAGCCGCCAGAAAGTTGAGATTTATGATGAGTGTTCCATATAGTATTCTTCTTGAACAGTAATGTAAGGCAGCCGTATGGTTTTCAAATTAGAACTGGGAAGCAATAATTATTTTATCGTATTTATCTGTAACGGATCCATGAGGCATTAGACTTCCGTGGCACTTTTCCCATTCTTAAATATATGCATCCTATATTTCCTATGATGAGAAGGTCCGTATCGCTACTCGGGATGATAAGCACATCTCAAAAGTGGTTAATACTTATCTAATAGTATCTCATTGTTAAAAAATCAGCTAAGCATGCCTTTGGCGACCGTATGGGCGAGTAAATTTTATGATACTTTTCCTCATAAAAATGTGATTTTGCATTACTTTTCGAACAAACAAGAAATATTTTTTTTTCGCTATTCCCAGCCCTTATATTTATTGCAAAAGAAAATCACTGTTTATCTTGTGATTCCGCCCATTATGTAAGTTGGGATGTTCTTTTTTTCCCTTCTTCAGTATTGCTACATACGATTTATTTGTTACTTTCTGGAAAAAAAAAAAAAAAACTTATTTTGATTAGTATGTTTCCCACATAAGTTAACATTTCAAGTTTCTTTTCTTGTATAAGTTTCTTTTCTTGTACTATAATTTTTCTGATACAATAGAAATATACCCAGAATAATACGTCTTTAAGAAAAATAATTGCTTGCGTTTTCTTTCTAGGATCACGATATCTTTTCTGGATTTATGTTGCGTGTAGTCTGAGACATTTCATTTGTGCGTGAAAAGTATTTGTAGTACTTATTGATCTTGCCATTAAACCGCATGCTTGTCTCGAAGATTAAGCCACGCATATCGGAAATATGTTAAGTAAGTTCTATTAAAGCAAAACTGCAATTCACTCATTAAATTTAAGTGCCATTTGTTGTAATATACTGTATTATTAAAAATAATTGAGAATTTAAAAGCTAAAATGTCAAAGTTTCGAATTTCAAGGAAGGCTTCTTTTATGCGACCAGAATTTTTTTTTTTTTCCCGTTCACTGCAAACCACGACCATAATGATTTCAGTTTTGTGTATTATATGACTAATGCATTATATATACCTGCCACATTTCAAGAAACTTCTGCCTCCCTTTCTGTGATATTTCTTTTATGTGCCAACCATCTCAATTAAGAAACATTTCTGTAGCCTTCCTTATTAATTTTGCTTGACTAGCTTTCTTTTTGTATGTATTTGTACTTACATCCGATCTGATTGGGTAGCAGAGAATTATGTATTATTTTATTTGTATAGAATTAAGACATTAATTCCATGTACTTCTGAATTGTAATTCATATGTCCGAAGGTACCTTGTTTGGGAAAGGCAGAATCTAATTTTTCTACCTACCATACTTCGCTCTAAAAGTCATTTGCTGTACAAATGGCACCTAAATAAAAAGGTTAGGAGCTAAGACGTTAGTAACTTATGGTTGGTCGATTGGAATCATCCGGTCTCCTCCCCGACCATTTTCAGGTGGGAGAGAATTTAAAGAACTAAGGCATTCTTCCCGTATACTCTGTGTAGTGTTGTAATGGATACCTATTCGTCCAGCAAACCAACAATCTCAAATTCGTCAAGTGTGCGATTTGATTTTCCTGCCATTTCTTCTATCAGAACTATTTTTTTAACAGCATATTAGAAAATACTTGGACAGCAATAGAGTTCCGATTTTTGTTCTTCGAAAAAGGAAAAGAAGCATTAAAAAGTTTTCAGAATCCCAAAAATTAATTTAAAATATAAAAAACTAATTGTTAACTGTTTGTTGACTGAATTAAGACATTAATTCCATGTACTTCTGAATTGTAATTCATATGACCGAAGGTACCTTGTCTGAGAAAGGCAGAGTCTAATTTGTTAACTAATTGTTGAATAAAAAACTAATTGTAAACTGTTTTCCGATGTATGTTAGTTTTCTCTGGATTTCTTAATCGGACAAATAAATTGTAGATGCCTTATAATTCTAATCTTTACGAAAAATAAATTCTTTTACATGTGCTATTTAAATGTATGGGTATCGTGTGTAGTAAAAGTTCACATATTCACACAGCCTTAAATGTGTTACGTTTTCTTCCTTTGCGCTCTGCTTTAACTTGCGGAAACACAACACAACCACCGTGCCCAATCTGTTATATGAGCTTCTAAAGTGGGTTGCTTAACTTGTTACTTGAGCTCTGAGCTACGGAAATACAACCTGCATGTCCAGCACCTCCTTTACTACCGTCATGTTACTTGGGTAATTTGCTCATTTAATTGCAAGAGTATAATTCAGAGAGCGATGTGGGTTGTGTGTATCAGTATTCCATGGATTCCATTTTGTTATACGCTATTATTCATATTATCCAAGCTATTCTGCTTCATGAGTTTTGTTAAGAAAGAACATGTGGGTGGGATTTCAGTGATCGGAAAAGGGAACTTAGGCATAATAAATATATATTATGATGTAGCTCGGTTTACTTGGTTTCTGTCATTAGAATTCACGTGTTCTTGGACGTTAATCCATAATAAATATATATCATGTTATAGCTCGATTTACTTGGTTTCTGTCATTAGAATTCACGTGTTCTTGGGCGTTAATAGTTTTGCACCGTTATGCATACTGCTATTAAACTTTTTCGAATTTTCTTCTTTTCACGCAAACCGCATTTCAGTGAACTGCTTATGTTATGCATTCTAATAATAATAAAAATCTTTCTTGACTACCCAATAATTTTATGTACTTTTCGGTAGTATTTTGATGGAGTTTTAATAAAAGAAAATAGCGAGTACAGAGTCATATTTTTCACCTCAGTGTGATGCAAAGGTTTTTACTAGCAGAATACTGAAAAGACAAAATAATTCATACTGATTTTTAATAATGATAATGAGGTAATAATGCAAAGCTGTTTTCAGTAGAAGATTCAGTTGTTGAATCTCATGGTATAAAATAATTCACATCATCTTCTCTTTAAAAATGACGTTATATTAAAAATTTCTTGTATTTTTTATTTCTAAATAGTATTAAAATCTTGATCCGCAAAGAGAACTGTAAACTTTTAGAAGTATAAAAACTTATATAACATTAAATGAATTTTTTTTTTTTTTTTTTTTTCGAATCTAATATAGCAAGTTCCTTTGTGAAAATTATTTTTTATAAAGTGATCTATTTACAGCTAATTTCAATCCCACTCTTTCGCCGGCTGCTTGTTCCAACTTTCTATTGCTAAATCACGTCATGCGCTGATGAGGCTTCCATTGATCTAAACACTTTTTTTTTTTTTTTTTTTTCTTACCAGCATTCTCAGACGTCTTACCAGACGTCCCGATATTCCGTCTGATTTCTGTTGCGTAACGCGTTGTGGGAAACGTTAGATCTGTGTTGAAAGAAGGTGAAAATGTTTATTTTAGGTGAGAATGCATTTACTAACTCACTCGAGTTTATCGAAATTTCATTGCACGGATACAATATCTTAAAACTTAATGTTCGACTGAACGAAAAAAGTCTAGTTTGTTTTAAGAAAGCACTGCAGTATTTGCTGGAAATGACAACACATTTCTTTCAAGATATCAAGATGCGAGATACCGATTAAGAAAGGCAAGGAATTTTACATACTTTTTTTAGATGCGAATAGAATGATCTAAGTTCTGGTGAACTTCAAGAAAGTCTAATATATTTTTTAAATCATTTTGAGAAGATATTAAGAACAATAAAGAAAATGTTAACATCTGCATTTTAATTTTCAAGGCTTATTGCTGTTCAGTGCTTTAAAAAAATTAAGGTTTAATGAATTCTGAAAGCAGCTGATAACCTATTGCAGCATAATAAAAATTTATTTTCATTGTAAATTATGGATAATAATTGATATCAGTCAGTATTTAGAATTCAGCCTGTGAAAAGAAGCTGGAAGAGGGAAAATTATATTTCTGATAGAAAGTGGATATGCAATTTGGACTGTTTTAATGAAAAGTGAAGCAAAAGATGGAATTATTCATTCATTTTGTTTACTGTAAATGATGATTGTTTTATGAAAGTCAACTTATCTCAGTGCCAACTAAGTAATTCTTAGATGACTAACATCAGATTATAAAACGAGTCATATTTTTATGAAAGTTATAGGTGAAGAGAAGGAAGTGAGGTGAAAAATTATGGAATGAACTACAAGAAGCTGAAGAATGAATTAAGGCAGTTATTATATTATTTTTATAAAGGTGGAAGACATAAGGTTTAATTATTTATTTTATGAAATCGGTTCGGCAAGAAGAAGATAATTTTTTATACAGTGCTTATTTTAAATTGCTAAAATGACTCAAAACTGAACGGTAAAACCAATATATTTGTGGGAGATTTGTGCGTTATATACTTAGCACGTATACATAAAATGTATTACACAAAATGTATCATACATTTTTATAATACATAGACTTCAAGCTATATTCCAAAAAAAAATCCAAAAGGAAAGATATTTACTTTTAGGATTCTTTATGCAAGACAAAGAAAGAATAAAGGTATGCCACAGTCGTGAGAAAATGAAGTCATTTCTGCATTACGTGTGTTGAAGTTCGCATTACGGGGCAGAAATCTGTTGGGATATCGAAAACGTCATGCTTAAGTGATCAACATTAGAATGCCAGGATCATTTTCTGAATTATGACCGAGTCAGAAGCAATTTGTTGACTGCATTTATTCTGAGCCTGTTCGATAAGTTCCGGCTTAAATATTTTGTGCATGAGCAATGCTTTTCTTTTGTATTGAGACCTTGTGTTATGTTTCTTAGTGTGAGAAATTTCACTGCTCTTAAAAATTCTTTTAATATATTTTCTTGGGCTCTTTTTGCTCCCTTGTACGAAGTAAAAAGGAAGTATTGTAATCGCGAAAAATTTTGGGTACAACGAAACAACAACATATTACAACGAAAATATCCATTTTGACCGCTATCGAACGCAAGTTAACGATGTTTTTGCGTGACATCTGTACGTAAGGACAGAATAAAATATTCTTTTTTTCCCCTCCAAAAAAATTATAAACATTTAAAATGAAGTCTGAAGAGATTTTTTCGTGGTGTCTGTACGTACGTATTATCTCGCATAACTCAAAAACGAGTAGCCTCAGAACGTTGAAATTTTGTATATAGGGTTGCTATAACATGTAGATGTTCGCAACTAAAATGGGAGGTGAAACCAACCAAAATATGTAAATATATATATATAATTAATAATAAAATTTTCCATATACCATCTCCAAGGAACACAAATTCAGTTTAAAAGCATGAATGAAAAAAAAAAATTAGTCAGAATTTAAATTAGTATATTAAATAATAATTTCAATCTCCTTGTTTAAAAAAAAAATCTGCTAAGAAAAATCTTTAATCGCAAAAATACCAATACCTAAACTAAATTTTAAGTATTGAAAAAGTAGCTATTGTCATTGATCGCAAATTAATCGACTTATCAAGGGTATAAACCAATCTACCATCAATTAATAACAACAACGAAATTAAGAGACTGTTTCATCTTACTTCCAAGTAAGCATCAAATTGTTTGCTAGATTCAAACCATAAATCTATAATAATAATAAATCATTAATCCAAGTAAAGACATTAGTCCATTTAAGCTAAAAGAATCTTGTTAAACAAAATAGCAAATAATCTTAAAATTAAAGTTTATCATTAAGAACACAAATTAATGTGAACGAGATGCTTACTTTAGAAAAGACATATCCCTTACACTTTCATTTTCAAACTCAAAAACAGAAGTAAACATATTAGAACATTAAAAGTTAATTCAAAATCGTAAATGATCAAAAATGATACAATCTTAAAATTAACGTTTAAAACAAGTAGTTAATTTGAAATTTAAAGCTCAAATTAGTAAGTTAAAATTAACAAACTTAACTTCAAAATTTTAATACCAAATGGGTGGAAATTCAAGCATTAAGTGATGGAAGTAAAAGGGTTGTTGTACAGTTTTCTATATAAGAAAGTTTAGCCTAAATTGGCGAGAAAATTGGAATTCTTCTTGGAGATAACACACAGAGAGTAGGCTGTTATTAATATAGCGTTACTTTTAATTTCTTTATTTTGAATTTATATTCTAACAGCAGCTTTTAGTGCATACTGGGTAGGAAGCAGTTAAGGGGTCCCTTAAGCAGATGATCCCACTCATGCAGCATGACAGTTTTCACATCCGGAATTGTTTTCCTAGAACGATAGCGAAATGAAATTGCCCTCCCAAGCATTCCAGACATATATGGTCTGTATATAGAGGAGCTAATGTTGTATAGGGTTAAGGTCAGAAGATCTAGTTGGTAAATCTATGCGGTGAATATCTTCTTTCCAGGTAATTGTTGATCAGCTGAGATGTATGTGGATGAACGTTGTCGTCCATTAACAGGAACCCAGGACCAAAAGTCGAACACAGGGCTCTAAGACCTCCTCCGTATAGCTCATAGCAGTAAAGGACCCTTTGTCAAACACATGAAGTTGTCCAACAATAATGTCTGCCCAAAACATAACTTCACCACCGTAAGGATCCTTTTCTCTATTGAGGGAAGGATGGTATCGTGCTCCACGCTCTCTCCAGATACAGGTACGCTAAGAATCGGTATGCAGACTGAATCTTGACTCATCTGGTGAAACGCACGGTGCTCCACTGAAGTCTGGGCCAAGGTGTATGCAGTCTGCGCCACGTTATACGTGTTCTCTTGTATGCTGCGGTCAACGGGACACGAAAACAGCGCGTCTTCTGGTGTACAGCCCTATTTCACGAAGTCTTCGAGCAACAGTAGACCATGACACTGGATCGGCCTTGTTCAGGTCTTCTTGATATAGATCCAGAGTTCTGAAACTGTTCCATCAAACTGTAGACGACACTGGAAGTTACATTGAGCTCTGTATTCACCTGCGCTCGTGATTGGCCTGCCTGCACCTAATTCCATCATGCCTAAAAATCCGTGCAACTGTCTACCAAAGTAGCACCTAATTTTTTTCTCTTGAAAATATAACATAAAATATCATTAATTATACTTTGCTTTTCAGAATTTTTTATTTATTTATTTATTTATTTTATTTATTTATTTTTATTTATTTATTTATTTATTTATTTATTTATTTATTTATTTATTTATTTTTTTTTTGTATTCTTTTATGTTATTTATTGCTCATTTCACTGTTTTTAAGATATTGAAAAGTTTTGAGTGATTTTTTTTTAGGAAACAAAGTTCTTAACCTCCTTTATACCATTTGAGTTCTTAAGATTTTGCAAAGGGAAGTTGGTTAATTTATTTATTAGGATAATTAATATTTGTATTAAGGGATATTGCTTATTTCATTGTAATTTTGTTATACGTAATAACTTTTTTAAAGTTTTTCTGCAGAGTAAAATTCTAGGCCGTTTTTAAATTTAACGTTTGGTGTTTGTTCCCTTCAGCCATTTTTCCGGCCAAGACGAAGGAAAGCCAGACGAAGGCTGGCAGCGAAGCTGCTAGTACCTTATAAAATTATCCAACTGTGGTGAGAAACATGACGAATGTCGTGTAGGAATACAAGCATACAAATCGCCGAAAACACCTCGTGCGCTTATACCCCTTCCACAATCACAACTCCGCTCCGCAGACACACACGTGTACGCTTCCGTATTCGACTCTAAATATTTGCATAATTTTTCGGCGGCATAATTAGTACCTTTGGTTCAATACTTTTCGTAAAAATAGACGTAATTGGCAAGTTAAATATATATAAAGATATAATAATAAAATTAAATTATGAAAGGAGGGCTGTCCTTTAACAGGAAATACAGATATCAAAATTAAAACAAGAGCATAATTATTTCAAAATTTAAACAATTCAATAAAATTAATAAAACATAGAAAATTTTAAATAATGGCGGAAAATTCTTCCCCCCCCCCAAGGAGCAGCCTAAGAATTTTCAACAGAACAGACAATTGTTAATACTGGAAACAATAATAAATTAAAAGAAAATGCCAATTAAGATAATTTAGCGAAAATTAAAGTGCTTTAAAAACGCAATAAAGTAAATTTTTCCCCACTAAATTATCACTAATTATCTTAATTGCCTTTTTCTTTTTTTAAATGTTTCCAATATTAACAGTCAAATTAAGAAACGTGGTTTGTTGAAAACTGTTAGGCTACTCCTTGGGGGGGGGGAGAATTTTCAACAATTTTTTAAACCTTATATCGGTTTTAATAATTTTCTTGAATTATTTATGTTTAAATTTTGAAATACTTATGTTTTTGTTTTAAATTTGATACGTGTATTAATTTTTGAGTGTAATCCACCTTACAAAATATAATTTTGATTTATTATGTCTTGATTAATTAATTAATTTCGCAGCATACTGCCCAACTTTAATAATTTATATCATCTTTGTTTTAAATTTCTCAACTTCTGCTTATACATCCATAAATAAATTCTGTAGATACTTGATGATTCTTTAATGCATTTATAGAATGAATGATGCAGTTGCGTAGATTCATAAATTGTATAGCATAGAAGAAAAGATTTCAGACGAGGCCATTGATTTCAACACATGATTTTACTTCTTAGTGTTTTCAAGGACACGTATTCTTGTTTATACATTTCTACGAGCACCCCACAATTCTGTATAATTGATCTGTATAATAGACAATGATGAAGCGGAGAAGTAAGCAACACACGTTTTAGCACAGCGAGAGGAAGATAAAAAAAGGAAGTGAGCATTTCTGCAAAGGGGTATTTATAGAGTCGGTTTTCCTTGTTTAAATAGAAAGGGGAAGTAGCCAAATTAAAACGAGAAATTTAAAAGGAGTCTTGCTAAATTAAAGTTAGTTTTTTGTATCGTATTTTGTATTATTTATATATATATTTGTGTGTGATTACGCCAAAGAACGCTAGGGCTATCTGCCTAAGGATATGATGCTTTCGTGGAAAACTTTGTTAGGAAAACTGGCTAACATCCATGCTACACATGAGGAAAACCATGAAAACGCCCATGCAGCGAGTTCTTTCACCTGGAATCGAACCCAGGTCGAACTACCAGTGCTTAGCGACTCTACCTTTCAGTCGCCGTTGAGCCAGTCTGAGGGACTGTAAACTGGGCATTTTCGAGGAGGTAATGCGATCTTAAATGCTCTTTTTTATTACTACGAAATCATATGGAAGCATTGTAAAACTTACTGTTTAGAAGCAAACCGTTGAACATCTTGACGGAATGAAGAGGCGACGAGGAGGTCAGAAGTTTTATCCGTTATTGGGAAAAACCTAACATCTTCGCCTCAAATAGGAATTGCAGAATACTGTCATTTTAGAGATCAGTAAATTGTTATCGAGTCCTTTAAAAGCATCCTGAGATATTTGATTGAAATGGATATTCGCAGAACAAGAAAGCACACATTTTCTTGGTTTTCTGTATGCGTAACCTGACTACGAGTCTTTTTCCGTAGAAAATCCGCCGGAAAGGCATCTCTCCTCTTTTTTTTTTTTTCTTCTTTTTTCTTATTACGTGCTCCGCCCTTAGGCCACTACACGGAAAGGGAGGGATGCCCCGTGGAGGTCTTTTTAAGGGAAACTGTCTCGTATTCGTGTTACACATGGGAAAAACCACGAAAACGCCCTTGCAGCCAGCCCGTTCACCGGGACTCGAACCTCGGATCGAACTACCAGTTCAGCGGCTTTAACCGCTCGGCCGCAGGTGGGCCAATGCATATCTCCTTTGAGATGTGCTTTGCGGTAATCTGGTATATACGATAATTATGGTTACATTATATCCTTTTCGTTCATTTTCTTCCCAATTTCCAAAAATTGTCAAATTGAAAGTTCTAAGTTGAAATTAAAGCATAGAAAGGATCACTGTTTTTGAAAATGAATACGTTCAACCATTTATCAAATGAATATGTTTTCTGGAAGAAAGTGACAGCTGTACAAATAACATAGTTGCATTTTTAGGTAATACCACAAAAGGATATAGATGCATAAATTATAAATTATTATTGGCTATATTTAAACTATATCTTCCATTTGCGATTCTGTAGTTATCTTTCCAGAGCAGTTATACGAGCTCCTGATAGATATATATTCTGTTAATTTACGTAATTTTGTTATATACCTTGTAATTTTTAAACTAACGTATATCATGAAAAAATGTTACAGGAAAATATTCAATAAAATTCACCTTAAAATTTTTGTACTTTCAGGACTTAAAATTAAAAGTTCCTTACTATTTGAAAGAAATACAGTAGGTCTTCGTTCTAATCGAAATCGTTGGCCACTCTGTATATTAATATACATTAAAATTTTTATGTCGTGATAAATGAAAACAGCTTTTATATTAAAAATGTCTATTTTTAAAATTTTTGTAAAAGGCGTAGTTCTTTGTTATCATGATCCACTTGAACACGCGTAGGTGAGTTGGTAAGATTCAGAACACTTTGCAGTCGTTAACGCCCATGAAAGAAATTCGCGTATCCTGTCGTAAATATCTCAAAATGCGTGCGCGTGGCAAGCCAAGGTTGTTTTAGTAGGTGGAAGACGAAATGGAAATGTGTGTTATTCTTTAAATTTTCCCTCTTATTTGGAATGATGCACTTAAATGTAAATTTCAGTGTTTTGCATTTTGTTTATTTTCATTTTTCAGGCCTTGAGTAATAAATCGAGAAGACACTTTGAATGGTTCTGATTTATTTGTTACGTTTAACTGATTTTAAGAGTCATTTTACAGTTCTAATAAAATATGCATAATATGTTCTTACCGATTCGCATCAAAGACTTCTTATGAAACAGGCGAACCCTACACCGAATCTAAAAATGCAAAGCTTCGAAATGGTAATCTTAAATTAAAATTGATTATAATAAAATTATGTAGAGAGATTTATACTCTATTTTTTTCTTTCTTATAAAAAGTATTAAAATTTGTACTAGAAAATGGATAATTACTGGGAAGAAGCCGTCGTTTTCAAAAAGCCGTCAAACTGGTACACTGAGCACTGATGAGCAAGTGCGAAAAGCCATAACAACAGTGGAAAGGTAGGATAAAAATTTCATATAAAAGTACACAAACATGCAACATAAGTAGGAAAGGAAAGCAAAGTAATAATACGTTAATCTTCTAATATAATCCTAGGATTGAGAATAGCGATAGGCTGTCTTATGTTTATCACGCATCATTATAATCGTAATTGTAAATTCGCAGTGTTATTACTATTTCACATACGACGACAATGAAAACTTTTAGTAAGTTGGTATTAAAATGTTCTGAGCTTGATAATCCCAAGCTCCTCATAAATAGTGTTATTACGAATGTAACATGGTGCATTCGTAATCTGCCTCAAAACGCTGTTAAGATTTATGAGTATGCCCAGACCAGACAAGCATAACAAGATGGACTTGTAAATGAGCAATTTGTTATCAATAGCTAGGACGCAATTTTCAATTTTATTTATTTATTTATTTTAATGGCGGGCACTAGCCATTTTAAAGCTTTTGCCACTACTAAGGCCAGAAGTGGTGGTCATTTTATTATTTAGACATTTAATAGGCGGCCACCATTACCTCCTATGAGAGGACAGACAATTTACATCCATGCCCTCTCCGGGACTCGAACCCGGGCCCTTCAGCATTGCAGTTGGCGATTGGCATCGACTGTTTTTAATGGTGGCTGATATACAATAGTGAACCGTACAGTTTTACATTTCATCTTTTCAATAAATTCTAGCGTTCTGTGGAGGTGTATATGCTTTATTTTATTCGTATTTCATATTCGTATAATAATATTATTATTTTAGATTCCATATGCCACTTGATATAAATACATGTGCTGTTTGAGTTTTGTTATCTGTTTAGAACTTTTCCCATATAAATCCACGGTAATTGCTATTTTGCTTCAATGTTATCTCCGTTTTCAAAGTTGTCACGGAAATTTGATGCCTTGCCCAGAAAGGAAAAATTCAAAATTAGCAACGAAATTCTTGGGACGTAAATATTTCATAGTTATCAATATCACATTCTAATCCTTAGTTAACTGGTTAAGGCAAAGTGCGCGAGAAGTATATGCCTAAAGCACGGGGTACTTTTGTGGAGAACTGTCAAAGGAAAAATTGGCCGGTTTTCTACGCGCATCTTGGGAGGAGGAGAAAGAAATGTTCAGAGAACAACTTAATTTGACGTGCCAAAACATTGCTTCACCTTCCTTAAATACAAAGAAAAGTTGTGTTAATAAGAAACATATTTAGTTTTTTTTTTTTTATTTTTTTTATTTGATGTATTAATTATTTTAAATGATATATTATCTGTTTGATAAAGTATTTAATAAGCTTGATCTTATTTTGTCTAATCAAAATATTCCCAGTGTCATGTCTTTCATCCTTAAATCTGTAAATCAAATGTTCTGAAATCAACAGGCAGATAGATAGCTGGTATTGATTTCAGTTTCAAAATGCTATTCCTTTTTGCTAAACCAAACCTATTTCGTCATGAGGGTTCTACCTTGAGTCAGAAAGGTGTGTTTATGTAAAATTTCTTAAGCGAAACTATCTCGAGTGTACGCTAAGCTTAGGAAAAACCACGAAAATGCCGATGCAGCCAATCGATTTAGATGAAATCTCCCCCCATGGCAGTCATCTTTGGTATTGAGAGCTGGAATAGTAAGTATTTTTCAGAGCGATTTATAAGTGGAAAATTGGGAAGATAATCATAACTTTACAGTATCAAAATATACAGTATACTTACTTTCAAGTAAAATGCCGTTTGAAATGTACGTTTCATTTCATTCTTCAACCTTCCTTGCCGTAAGCATATTTTATTTGATTTTCCTATTTGATGCTTCCGATTGATTATGTTTGCTGCGGCAATGGCTTTGTAGGCAATTTGTTTTTAAAAGTAGTTACAGGTTTTAAGTAGTAAATTATTTTTCCCCAAATACTTTTTTTTTAGTTAAACAGTGCGTTTGTTCATTGTTTTGGATTATAATAGCATAATATTTTTTAAAAAAATTCAAAATTCTTGCCTTTGAAATTAAATTTCAAAACTGAATTTACTAATTCACACGTTGAACATTTTAGATGCGTAAATCATCTTTTAATTGAAAAAAAGTGTAAAATTAAAGGATCGAAGGAAATTAAATCTTTTGTATAAATTATTATGCTTAACTTCATAACTTCTGTTTTCGAAACCATGCTGTAGATATCACATATGTAATTTAAATTTATTTTTTTTAAATCATGAAAGGAATTTCTCAAATGAAGTTTAGAAGTTGCCCTTTTAGGCGGTTGCATTATCCTTATGAGTAATGTTACTCTAAATTTCAAATAGTAATTAATAATACAATCAATATTATTATCATAACTATAATCACTTTCCCCAGCTGAGAAATGAACAACCGCTACAGCAGTTGAGCGATGAAGTAATAGCTTGGAAATTTAATTCCAAATAAATTAAGGCTACTTACTGCCTGAGTTCCTAGAAGATCTGGATAACGATATGAGGATTATTTTGCTTGGATGTCACAGAGATCTGATTTTAAATAGATAGCCTTCGCTTTTCCGTCTGCGTAAATATTTTCCTCTTCTCTGAATCGCTGTAGATGTTTGCACAGATAAATCTCTGTGAATGGAAATAGATTAGTTTTATTGAGAAATATTTTCACGGTCACAACTGATTTATATCAGAATTATTTTATATTTTAATTTATTAAAATACCGTTAGACAATTATCCATGTGAAAACATTTCAATGCATGAATTTGCTAGTTCATGCACTAAACATTTCGTATTGTTTCAGCGAATTTAAACTTTACAGTTTTTCCCCCCTATTGCTTATAATTTAACTCAAGTAATAAAGCTGCTATAAGTAAAAGTAAACCAAAGTGAAACTTAAAAGTATGCTAATTTGATTTGTATTAATATTTTTAAGGATGCCTTGTTTTTTATTTAGTTGTGTTAATTCTTAATGAGTAATATCTTTCCATGCACATTTTTGAAGATAAATTTTTGTTATACCACCAACCAAGGCCAGTAACTTTAAATTCAGCATGAAAAAAGGATGTCAAAGTATGTTAAAAAAGCAATGTGCTTACGTGTGTATTGAAATCAGTTCCATCACCTTTTATAGTGAGGGTGCTCCTACGCGTGCCACAACACCAATGGTAATCAGAAAATTGTCAAATTAGGCTCCAAATCATTAGACTTCTTTTCCGAAATGCTTGTCATAATAATGTTAATTAATTTACGAGAAATGCATTCGCAGGCTGCATAAAACTGCTTCGGTGTCTCATGCTAACCGCCGGCCGCCAGTTTGATACCACCGCATTATTCAGTATGTTACGTCCACTTCTATGTTACATATAATGCACTTAACTAATAAAAACAGTGTTTACTAAAATTCGATCTGAGTATTCTTTTATTTAAGACTTCCCGTGTAATTACTTAAATCTAATTGGTAATATACTTGTACTAAATCTCTGTTTTTGCTAGGCTGTATATATATTTTAATTTTCAGCTATATTAAAACCGTTACTTCATATATTTTTTTTTCTCATTGTGGCATGCGAAATATGTTATCTGAACGAAATTACAATATTTTTCTAGCCAGACATTTGAAAAAATCTTCAATTTTTATGGCGGTGTTATATACTAATATTTGCCACTCTGATCGTGTAATGGTAGTGCTTCTGCATCGTTAAGCTTGGGTTCGAATCCCGGAGAAGGCACTTGTTAGTGTATAAGGTCTATGCGACGTCGGGGCATTCAAATTACACGACCAGCCGAAAGCCCTCTTGAGTGATTTGGCAGTAGAGGAAGAGGGGGAGACTCTTGAACCGTTCTCAGGAGTGTTCTCCATCAAAACTGTGGCATAGCTTAACAGCTGGTGCGACGGACCTACACCTGTATGATCAGCCGTGAACTTCTGCTATCTTGTTGCAGTTATCCTATAAATAAAATTTACATGAAACCAACATTGTCTTTCTTCATCCAAGTCTGCATAAAGTGTTGTTCCGAAAGGAAACAATTTTTTTCCTTCCCGAATTTATGAAAGGTAAAGTTAGTATTTAATTATGTGATTATGATAGCTTCCAATAACATTACGGCCCTGATTCCAACAAATTTAGAGTTTACGTCTGAGATCGTCGATCACAAAAATCTGAATAACTCTGTAAATTATAAACTTGCACTTACAGTTTGAAATTTTTGCTTCTGTACTGCACGTAAGATGCTCACGAAATGTTTTCACCTTTAGTGCAGTGTGAGGTTTGTTAGGTTAGGTTACAGCAAGGCACACGTGGACTATCTGTTTAAGAAGAGGGATTCCTTCGTGGAGGACTTTTACAAGGAAATCTGTCTCGTATTCATGTTACATGGGAAAAATCATAGAAACTGTCATTTACCCCGTTCGCTTTGATTTGAACCCGGGTCAAATTAACAGCATTCAGTATTATCTGCTTGATTACTGTTGGGGACATGGAAAACAGCGAAACCGTGAGTATGTTATTCCGTTGTTGGTAACAAGCGAAAGTCTTAAGTCGCGGATTGTTACGCACTTGGTGATGGTTCTAAACCATCCTGTGTGGATTATTTTGCTCACAGATTAAAATGTGTTATTAAAAGGAAAAATATGTGCAAAAGTTGTGATAATTGCTTCTTATTTCAGTTAATCTTTTAATCCTATTAAAAAATAATAAGATCTGTTTTACAATGAGTGGCAGTTTTTATTCTAATAATATTTCAATACACACAAAATTTATTTATTTAATTGCTCACCAAGTCTTGTGTCTAGACACCGGAATTCTAGAAATGGAGAAGTTCTCTTTCATTTTGTGCCTTTTTGCAAAAGAGTTACGTTTTGCGATGTTGTTGAAGCGAATCGCTGCGATCGTAATAAAATCCTGCACGAACATAAACTCTGTAAAATAAATTATAATTTGAAAATGAATAAGTCAGTGAAATTTTGTTCCGCTGACAAACCGCGGGGTTTCGCAGGTCAAAATAAAAATTCGAAAAGAAAATTATAAAGCACTCGTACTAGTTGACTAGTATTTGTTAACTAAAAAAATATGAAGATAAGATACATTTAGTTAGCTTTGAAAATTAATCAGAAGCTTTGTGTGTGGACTGTTGACGTTTAATGCAACACCAGTATTGCCTTAAGTGTGAAAGTAGCTCCGGTTTTTCGATTGTTCGGTCGATATGTGTGCAAAATTGATTTACGTTCGTTGCGTAGGTTGTATGACGTATGAGGCTATAGAAATAAATTAAATGCGATTGCAGATATCATCAATAGAGCTAGACTTCGACAACTGGTGTAAAAAAAATGCAAGCACATCCCTGTTACTAAGTATATTGCAAGGGTAGGTGATACATGGAGCACTAGTTAATGCTAATAATAAGGAGTTTATATTAATTTTATGTTAAATTTTTTTAATAAAAAATATAATACCAATCGTTTCTACATGAAGTACCTACAACATACTGATCTACTTTAAATTTTAGTTTAAGATATATTTTTCTAAGGGTGGGATGGGGTTCCCCGTAAAAAACATTATAATTCTATAGGTTCCGTGAGTCAAAGTACGACCGTGCTTGATTATGCTTTATGAATCTCGGTCCAAAAACTCAGCTCATGAAAAATATCAAATTTAAATGTATTCGCTGCGATTTTGGATCCAATTCATCCAGAATTCATCCGCTCCACCACTAAATAAATGTAATCACTTTAAATGATCGAATTATTATATGAAGAGGCTGAAATTTAGTTGCTCAGTTTGTTCAGCAAACGGCTTTCAGATTTGAGGAATCATTATTATATGTTGGAAAAATGGAATTTTTTTTAGCATTGTCATTTTCTAATTTTCTAAGAATTGGAACTTGACTCGAGATTTCTTGCGACAGGAATCTTGAGCATAATCATTAATGATTCCTTAGTACAGAAAATTATAACTCGTATGAATATATAACGCCCAGAATTATTCCTTTTTCTGCGAAACTTTTAGAAATTCTCCCATTTGTGCAAGAAGAGAAAGATGAAGCTGCATATCATCTTGTGATCATAAATATGGCGCTGGTTATTTAATAGCGGTCTCAGGCGTGCAGGCCTAGTACAGAAGTAGCGTAGTGCAAATTCACTTTTATAATATCCCAGAGTTCATATACTTTCTGTCAGTTTGATAGCTTCATAAGCGGCAATAAGATGTCTATAAAAGTCTGAGGGATTTAAACAGCCGTAATAACGCCATTTATTAAATTGATAATCCAGTTGAACTTTATTGAAGATGAATAATTTTTTGCGGAAATTCACACCTCACAAGCGTAGTAGCCGATGAAACGTAGCAGTTTCGTAACACTGCATGCTCCGTCAATATGTGAAGATCCCACATACAGTAGTTTTGTACTTGTGAGCCACTCCTTCAGGTTGTTAAGTACAGACATATGAGTGAGACTGGTTTCATGGGCGAGGTCACGAACAGTCCATCGTCGACCAACGGCCAGCATTTCATGTGCAAAACGACCAGGCGCCTGTTTATTCACTTTCTTTGACGCATTAGCTCCACGGATCTCTATAAGTTCTTAATAGATTTCTTACAATGCCGCATCGCGAAGTTTCGATTTTAATCCAGGAACGCTGTGCTGACTTAGAATGCATGCTTTCCCATCGATATTATGTTTTCCGTTGAGTATGTAATGTTAATCTGCGCCTATGCAGTCCATGTAAGGATATTGAACATCACATCATGAGAAAGAGAAGCTTCATCGTGTTGGTGCGAACACTTCTAAGATCACCCACCGGTCCTGATATATATATATAAATCCGGTGTTGAGGCACTTCCTTATTAACCATATCACAGCAATGGGTATGGGTGTCCTAGTCACTTGCTGAGGTAGATATAAAATGATGAAAATCATGGCTAGTTGAGAATATTTTTATAATTGACATCGCGTTTTGGATGCAGGCATAGATAAATTGCCATTAAGTGCGCCCGTGTTTCAGTGAATTTTCATATTTTTGAAGTAAGCTAGTAAAGCAGCGGACAGAAATTTTTACAGACAACAGAAGGAATTTTTTTTTTCCTCATAGGCTAATTTAGGTTTTAGTTCCCAAATTTTAATATTATGATTGGTTGAAAAAAGTTTTCAAATTGAATTAGTTAAGTTGCATTGGAGTAGTATGAAATTTATTTTGCTTGATGTTAGAACTTTCAAACACAAACTTTTTAATAAATTCGATTCGGCTACTGTGATTGAAAATGTCAAAGCAACAAAACGTAGTTTTTTATGAACTTTCTTGCTGCTGAATTTAATTTTATACTGTTGCTAATAGTGTATGCTTAAATTGTTTTCATGAGAGTGAAATAAAAATACTTTTCATTGTAATTGAGTTGCAAATTGATAATTTTTCTTATCATATTTTTTTCATATGTAGAAGTTTCAAGTTTAGAAGATGTTTATGAAAATATATCAAACTGAAATTTTATGGTTTCAGAAATTTTTTTCCATAATTATATTCAATAAATTCAGTAATTAATTTTAAATTTTCCAAGAATTTCTGCTAGGGAAGGAAATTAAAATTTAATATTATAAAGTATTTCTCCCGCCTTCTTGGTATGCTTTCATGGTGTGATGGTGTGCACGCTCAGCGCGTAATTGAGAGGTCCGTGGTTCGATTCCCGGCGAAGGCGTTGCATATTTTTCATCTTGCCTGCTTCCAAAAAATACCTAATGTCTCTACAGTGACGCCCGAACTAAAAGGGTGTTGGATGATGTTTCTCCTCACCCAGGATTTGGCGATTGGCTCCTCTAAAAACCCCAGTCGCCCTTTAAAATGAGGAATATATAGGGTATTTCTCCCGCCTTCTTGGCATGCCTTCGTGGTGTGGTGGTCTGCACGCTCAGCGCGTAATTGAGAGGTCTGTGGTTCGATTCCCGGCAAAGGCGTTGAGTATTTTTTATCCTGCCGGTTTCCAAAAAATACCTAATGTGTCTACAATATAATAATAAATATAATTTTGAAAATTTTAAAATTATTTTGAGAATGAGGTAAATGTGAAACATGAATGAAATAATTTTGAGTTTAAATAAAGAAAATGATATAAAAATTGTGTTTGAGTATTGATATAAAAAATATAAAGTGTTATAATGAATATAAAATGTGTTAATGAAAAGGAAGAAAGAAAAATGATTAAGAAGAAGAGACTGATTAGTTATAATACAGTTAAATATGATAATGGAATGGAAAGATAAAATATAAAAAAAAGCAATTTGGAACTTTTCTGAGTGAATGTTAAAATTATGTAAGGAATATTTCAAAGTAAAGAATGGGGTATGTTGTAGCGAATACTGATTCAAAGTCAGAAAAGTATTTTAACCTCAGTAATTGCTCCTTTTACACTGTCATACAAGAAAAGTTAAAAGCCAACACTTACAAGAATGAATATGATACATTTTTATTGATATTTTCTGGGGAGGGAAACGAGAATTTATTAGTATAGTTTTCGAAAGGACAGTTATCTTCTACAAGGAACGGAGGCCTTTCTAAACAATTGCTGAAGCGTCTTGTAACTGGTGATGAAAGAACACGTCAGTTTAAGAGGATTTGCCGAAATTTAGATGGAAATGTTTGTTTCTAGAGAATTGTGGAGCCATCCGTTTAGTGTAAAATTAAGAACTGAAAGTGAAAAACAGGTGTATTATAAATACGAAAATTCGAATATTATAAATTATTTTTATTTGTTATAATGTGTTTAAATAATCTGGTGTGGAAAAGCTTTTATATTTTATGCCTTGTGATAAAAGCGACAAAAGTTTAAAAGGCCTTTTCTGAAGAATTATGATGACTTATTGGACTTTTTGAATTGGACTGAAGGTGAAATTTCAACAGGACTTTGAAAATTGTGCTTGTTGTCAAAATTGTGATGCTTATAATTTACGTCTTGCATTATTTCAAAATTATTATGTAGTTCAAAATTTTTATTTTTATATTTTCATCATGGTATATTTCTCTTCTTTTTTATTACTCTAATGCTTTTTCTCTAAAAAGGCTTTTCTGTCGCTAAGCCTTTTACTCTCTGAAGGGGGATTATGTAAATCAATATTCTCATTTATTTCTCCTTTTTAATTTAGTTATTTTTCTTATCTGTTCCAAAAATAATATTTGCCTATAACCAATCGCTGTACGTTGCGTCATTTCAAAATTATTCTTTCACACATTATACTTAACGTAACGCTAATATTGCGACTATTGCACTTACTTATAGCTACTATTGCACTTGCTTATTTCTGCCAGTAATAATTTTAAATTTTAAAACCCGAACTTTTAGCAGCTAATAGGAATAAAGTTAAATTAAAAGTAAGAACATTCTGAACGGGGATTTCATCTTGAGCACGACGCGTTCTTTTTCAGTATCGCTTCTGTCTTGCTTTTTGATAAAAGAAAGAACGAAAACGGCAAGTAAAGATGTAAAAAAAAAAGGCACAAATGGGGTGATTAAGAACGGCAGCAGTGTTTGTTCCCATTACGTAGTGTTATTCACGTTAATAATGTGTTTCTTAAGAATAAAAAGTGTTAAATCGTCAACTGAAACTAACATCTTTTATCCATCAATTTCGATCATTCCATAAATCATGTTCGTTCCTTCCTCAGCAACTTCTGAATTATCTATTAAAAAAAAAAAAAAAGGTGGAGACACGCCATTGCCCCACTATCCCATAAAAACTATTTTAATAATAATAAAAATTTAATCTGTGCTCATATAATTAGAATTCAAGACAAACAAAGTCGTAACTAAATTAGTAGTTAAAAGGTTAAGCATTCGTTGGAAATAACTGAAACCATCGATAGTCACTTAGCTATCTTCTCACCAAGAAAAGTTGGCCCAAGATGTATTATACGGGGTGGCCGTTATTACCCACGCAGTCGGGCGGTAGGAAGACAACAAAACTTTATTTAGTCAAGCATTTCACCGAGTTCAACGCATGCACGTGGTTTCGGATTATTATTTAGCGTGTATGAATCTCCAGGTTAGTCCGTCGCTAGTATTAAGTTTCCAGCTGTTATAATTTTGGCACTTATGATTAAAAAGGTACAGTTATTTTAACCATGTGAACGTTCATGAAGTGGTATGGTGGCCATAAGCCAAAATTATTTGAGATTTCAGCACCTGGGTCAAATCGTAGAATTGCTCCTGAGTAATTGTTAAAGGCTTTTTTAGGCTGATGTTAAAAGGCAAATGTCTTACACCCTACACTCTCGGTATGGCTGTGTTTAAAATGATATATTCTTTCAGAAATGTATCAAGTAGAACATTTGTTTAGTTTAAAATTCTTTCATATTTTTCTAAATATTAATTACGATGTATAAAAGAAGGGAAAAAAAGAAGGGGGAAAAAAACTAAAACCCGTTTTTATAGCTGAAATTGTTGATGGAGAGAAGATGAGGAAATATGCAGTTCCTACGCATTTCGAGGAACCTTGCGTAGTCATTTGTTTGTTTACTCGTCCTCATTTTCCTTCCCCCCTTCCATTCACTACTACTTGGCGCTCCATTGAGCTTGTTGTTGGAGCCTGGAGCCTGATTCGAGGCTTGATAAGCCCAAGTTGGATATGAAGCAGGAGATCCATCCGTTGGTGGGAATTTTTTTAAGGAATGTTAGGCTGTCCTTCAACACCTCGTACATGAATAGAAATTCAGTGAAGTAGACATCGTAAAATAAATTCGAATCCTGAACCAGGATGTCATTGATATTCATGGGATTTAATTTAAGTTTATATAAAACACTTAATGTACTACTTACTGTACTATACTTTTTAAATTTCTACTATTAGTTCACACTCTCCCTATATCTTGTTCAAATTTTCAATCGCTAATAACATACTTTTTATTCATCCACTCAAGCTCAAATACATTTTTTTTTTTAACTTTTAGGGAATCACACTTGATGTTAATCACACTTGATGTGAAGCTTATTCACATATTAAAGTCAATTCCTACTTATTTATTCCTGTTTATCGGAACTAAAGATAAGTTTTTAAATATGTTATTATAAGACTTGCAAATAATGACCGTTTATAGGAAGTGTCACGTGCTGTAAAAATTAATTTTTAACAAAAATAAGTGGCAACAGTAAGATAGTTCTAAAGATATTTATGGTAATGCAGTAATATATCTAGTATGTCTATATCTGTAAGGTTATGCAGTAATATATCCAGGATGAAAATTCTTCGCAGCAGATCAAGCATATGTTGCCTTGAGTCGTGCGAAATTATTAGATGGAATATTAATTGAAGAACTGGATTGCTCGAAACTTACTGGAAAGTTTCATTGCAATAATGAAGAATTACAAGAGGTAGTTAGAATGAGAAATTATAGACCACCATCAGCTTCATAATTTAGAAACGAAAAAAATGTTAATAATGTTAATAAAAAGTAACTAAAATAAATTTTTTCTTTGTTGACCTAAGTAGGAATTGACTTTTTTTTTTATATATATATTACTTGTTGGTGTGAAGTTTGCTACCATTAATTCATATTTTTCACGCTAAAATAATAAGCCGTTGTTAAGAGCTTTTTGGAAGCAAAGTTATCATGTATATCATGAAAGTTCCTTTCCTAAAGCAGAACTAATTAATGCATTGATGATGTATGATATTTTTTTTCGGATTTGACGATCTTAATTAATGTATGTAATGCAAAATATTAATCACTATAGCGACGATTTGTGTAATGATTGAATTAGTTGTTAAATGAAAGCTAAGATGGATTTGTGGGCGTTTTAAGTCGCAGTCATGGGATTTTTTTAGGTTACAGTGGGGAGAGATTCTGAATTCCAAGGGACCCCCTCAAATCATTAATTCCTGAAAAAGAGTAAACCTGTGTTGCGTCTTAAGATAAGTGGCGCCCACCAGCGGCCGAGCGGTAAAGTCGCTGAACACTGGTAGTTCGGTCCGAGGTTCGAATCCCGTGAACGGGCTGGCTACATGGGCGTCTTCGTGGTTTTCCCCATGTGTAACGTGTATACGAGCCAGTTTCCCTTAGAAAGTCCTCCACGAAGGCATCCCTCCCCTTAGGCAGATAGCCCTCGTGTGCTTTGCCATAATTAACTACACTAACACCTTAAGATAAGTGACCCCAAAAGTTCAGGTGAAAAAACCTACATCTTTAGAAATCCTCCACTGCTTGGAAAACTTGAATATTTTTGTAGAATCAGACCAGTCAGTTTCTCTGGAAGCGAATGGGGACAGAGAAAAGTAATACATAATTGAAATTTTCAGCATACACTGAAGTGACAAAAGTCATGGGATACCTCCTAATATTTTGTCGGTCCTCCTTTTGCCCGGTGAAGTGCAGCAACTTGACGTGGCATGGACTCAACAAGTCGTTGGAAGTCCCCTGCAGGAATATTGAGCCATGCTGCCTCTATAGACGTCCTTAATTGTGAAAGTGTTGACGGTGCAGGGTTTTGGGCACGAAGTGACCTCTCGATGATGTCCCATAAATGTTCGATGGGATTCATGTCGGGCGATCTAGGTGGCCAGGTCATTCGCTGGAAGTCCAGAATGTTCTTCTAACCAATCGCGAACAATTATGTTTCGGTGACATAGCGCACTGTCATCCATAAAAATCCCATCGTTGTTTGAGTACGTGAAGTCCATTAATGGCTGTAAGTGATCTCCAAGTTAGCTGAAGGTATCCATTTCCAGTCAATGATCGGTTCAGTTGCACCAGAGGACCGAGTTCATCCCATGTAAAAACAGCCCAGACCATTATGGAACCACCACCAGCTTGAACAGTGCCTTTTTGACAACTTGGGTCCATGGCTTCGTGGGGTCTGCGCCACACTCGAACCCTACCATCAGCTCTTACCAACTAAAATCGTGACTCATCTGACCAAGCCACGGTTTTCCATTCGTTTAGGGACCAACCGATATGCTCACGAGCGCACGAGAGTCGCTGCAGGCGATGTCGTGCTGTCAGTAAAGGCACTCGAGTTGGTCTTCTGCTGGCATAGCCCAAGGAAGATAAATTTCTCCGCACTGTCCTATCGGACACGTCCCTCGTACGTCCCACATTGATTTCTGCGGTTATTTGACGCAGTGTTGCTTGTCTGTGAACATTGACAACTCTACGCAGACGTCGCTGGTCTCGGTCGTTAAGTGCAGGTGATCGGCCACTGCGCTGTCCATGGTGGGATGTTATGCCTGAAATTAGATACTCTCGGCACACTCTTGACACTGTGGATCTCGGAATGTTGAATTCCTTAACGATATCCGAAATGGAATGACCCATGCGTCTAGTTCCAACTACCATTCTGCGTTCAAAGTCTGTTAATTCTCGTCGTGCGGCCATAATCACGTCAAAGCCTCTTCACATGAATAATTTGAACACAAATGAAAGCCCTGCCAAAGCACTTCGCATTTATACATTTTCCACGCGATACTACTGCCATCTGTATATTTGCATATTGCTATCCCATGACTTTTGTCACTTCAGTGTATTACAAAAAATTTGAACTAGAAAGCTGGTATTTATTTATTTAGCTTAAAAGTATTCATTATTAATATTTTAATATCAGACTACAATAACTGTAATAGAATTGTAAAATAGCTTTGAATATATGTTCTGTTGTATTAAGTTATACTTAAAAACTACAATTTCAGATCTGGTAAGCCAAATATTATATTACCAAAGGCAGCAGGAAGTATGGCATTTTATTTCTATTGTATGTTATTTTCCCGTTATCTTTCGAGAGTTGACTATCTGTGTTATTAGTAGAGGTTTAGAATCTAGTCTTTTATCTTAATAGAAAGCTTTTTTTTGCCAAACAATAGTTTTCTGATTGTTTGAACGTTAATAAACGATAAAAGATTTCGGGTGATGCTTGTTATGGCTAGCTGGAAGTAAACTTGGCCTTACTACACGTGGAAACAATCAGTTTCATGTAAAAAAATGTGTTTGGTAAAATTCTAGGTAGACGATTATGGTAATTTGGCATTAACAATGCAGTTTATGTTTTTCTGTTGATTGTTCCACTGCTGAAAATGAGGAAGCAATAACACTTCTACATAGTAACAGATTTCCATGTTATTGTACTAAACGCATACAATGATGCTGCCGATTGATATAATACCACTGAAGTTCAGTTTCTGTAGTTTTGTCTTTGGTTCGTTTTGAGTTTAATCTTAACCCTTTGAGCTAAAAAGACGTGCCACGCTCGTCAAGATGCTTTTATCTCAAACCGCGAGCGACGTGCACACAACGTCGATAGGCATTTATCGCAAAAATGAAAATAACGTGGTGCACGTCGCCTAACAACGAGATTGTTTATTTCTCGAGTTACAGCTCTAAATTGCAATCGCAGACGTGGAGAAGCGTAAATGAGACTCTTTACCGCTTGTTATATCGTAGCGCACGGCACCGCAAGCGTGAAGTTAAATCGTAGCGCAAGTGGTTAACATACATAATGCATAGAAGCTCATTCTAATCTATACGAACGCATTACATTTCATTTCTGCTTCTTATTCAGTACTGTCAGAAAATAAAAGTACACAATCTTTTTCAAAAGATTTGTGTTCAAATGTATATTCGACATTTTTTTGCCTCGATTATCTCCGTCTATTCTCCGTCGTCTGCTTGTTAAAATGCTTTCTGTTTTGATTTCCTGAACTGTAATGGGGAAAAAATTCCATTCAAGAAGACACTCGTGTGTGAGTTCTTTTGTGCTAATAGTATTTTAAGAGGAAAACGGCTTAGTTCTGAAGCCAACTGCTTTACGAGTCGGAATTCAGTTACGCATTAGCGTTAGTTCTGGAGATTGAAATCGTGATGAGAAATGCAGGAAATAGAAAGCAGTCGTAATCGCATTTGTCTCGGTGATAAGAGAATAAGGTCGTGATCTGTGTGTTTATTCGATGTCGACAAATACGTGATATGAGCGGTATCGTGAGGATTTGATGATGTATCTGCCAGTATTGTGTTCGACTTTCTCGTGATCCATTTAATAAGCTGTGTCAACGTTACTGTGCCTGAAGTGTGTTGTGTTCTCTAAGCATGTTAATTCTCTTTAACGAGAGGAAAATTTAGTAATGTTTAAAAGCCATACAAATTTCTAAAAGATTTTGACATAATGTGTATAAATGAAATTCTATGAAATGGGGCATGACAATTTTTTATGTATGATATGTGTAAATATGCACAGGTATAGGGGTGAGTTTAATACTTCATAGTTTAGATTTTTCTAGAGTACTAGGAAGTTTTTTAAACTCTCATAGTTATTATTTTAGTTTTCATGTGGTTAAGAGGGTGATTTTTTTCCATGTATAATTTTCCAATACAATTAATTTTTTTTTGGGGGGGGGGAAGAATCCGGAAATAGTTTTGCATTCATACATTCCTTCATTTGTTTGGGTTAAATGTAAAATTTAAGCTTTGAGCGTAGAATTAAACTTTTCGGAACCGAATTCTATGATTTCGAGTAAGGAATTTACTTTGTATGGAAATGTAATTGAATATCTGTCGTGTAGACGTTTTTGAATTTTGGGAAATGAATGATTACGGTGCAAGATCACCAGATTTTTCAGAGTTAATTTTTTCAATCAAATTATATTTAGACCGCAAACGTAAAAGTCTTCTCTGATGGAAACTGGTAAATATGTGAATGAGAAGTACTATGCATATTACATTAAATAACTTTAAATATTAATATTCCTTAATGTAATTAAAATTATATTTTTTTCTCATGCTTCAAGCAATACATGTTTCTAGTTTAAATTTTTGCTGTTATAATTTCTTGATTAACTGCATACTTTTCGTTTTGGAAAATTCAGTTATATTGTGATTGAAGGCTGCTCTTTTAATATTGTGACGAATTTTGTACATATATAAATAATTTGAAAGAAATTAGATGTGAAAGCCCCCCCCCGTAGTATGTAACATGAAAATCTAAAGAGATGTCGCTGTGCAGGAAAAATAAGAATACAGGGTCATTGAGACATTCGTGAGAGCTACGCCTTTTAGATCTCTCTGCATGGCTTTGTGTTTAACATTCTTAGTAGTTTGAGGTGTAACTGCTGATTGTGTAATACTGTGAAGAGCTGTACGAGTATTTCTGTGGAAGGTTCCAGAACTCCGAAGTGTTTCTCTTGATACAGTAAATTTGATCAAACTATCATCGGTCCTTTGTGCATTCAATCTATTGCGAACCCGTACGCACGCAAGAATATGTATAAGACTAAAAAGTTAAACACCGAGCGATTAAAATTAACAGTCAATAATACGACACGACGATAGCATATATCTTGGTAATCTCTTCTAGCTATTCATCAGTTTAGACACGCTGGACGCGTTTTCGATAGGTCCGTGTCCGTGTTTTCCAGAGTCCCGGCGAGGGCATTGCTTATTTTTCATCTTTCCTGCTTCCAAAAAAATCCTAATGTCTCTACAATGGGGCCCGAACCAAAAACGTAGTGGATGATGATTCTGTATCCCCAGAATTTGGCGACTGATCGCCTAATCCCCAGTCGCCCTTTAAAGGGGAGTGTATAAGGTATTTCTCCCGCCTTCTTAGCATGCTTTCGTGGTGTAGTGGTCAGCACGCTCAACGCGTATTCGAGAGGTCCGTGGTTCGAGTCCCGGCGAGTGCACTTCTACAAGTTAGTTTTTGAGTACTGTGATCGTGTAACTTTTAGCGTTATAAAACTTTAATATGTGTTTCTGTTCAGTGAATATTTTTTCGATATACTTCCAATTGTATTAAAAAATCTGTTTATACCATAGATTGCTGCTTGGATTATTTCATAAATAGTAAAAAAACTGCCATGACTAGAAAGTTCTCTTTTTTTCCTTTCTTTACATTATCAAATGTAATATTGGTATATATGCAGTTTTTGTTTATTTTATTTAATTGAGAGGGTGTGTATGTGCAGAGTGTTAAAAAGAATGCTAATGAAGAAGAATGTTAATGCTGAGAATGTAAAAAAGAATGCTACACGATGAATCTTTCAAGATTACGCTACTGTGTCTGTTAATAACGACTGTCATAACCTTGAAGTTTTCTTTTTTTTTTCTTGCTGATTGTCATTTTTCAGTCTTGTAATAATATTTTTTATTCGTTTGTTTTATTGTATATAGCAGTCAATGAATTGTAAACTGAATTTTCGATGTATTTTTCGCCATTCCTTGGCTTTAAACTCCGTTTCAGACTCGACGCTATAAGAATTCTCCAATGCGTCTTTTCGTAAAGTGCCTCTGTTCTTTTAAATGGCGTTCTTGGAAAAGAAAGACAACCACTTTTTTACCTCTTTTGCATCATAGTTAAATGATGTGGGCGTTGAACTGGTTTCAACTACGTAATTGTTTTTAACCTCTTTATTTGGAGATTTCTGCCTTTTAATGTGGAGTGCATCACTTGATCCGCAGCGATTTAAGCGATTCTAAGGGCCTCTTTGAAGCTGACGTCGTTGGAGGTCTACTTCAAGACAGAGCTTAGTAGAAAATTTTGTTTTGGACATTACGGCCATTCTTTTCCCAGAGTTTCTGTTCTAGTGTGGACGACATAACGAGTTTTTTTTTTTTTTTTTTTTTTCCTTTCCGGGAAACTTTGAACCGATTAAAACAATAGTTTCAAGTTTCTCGCGGGTTTTTTGCCTCATTTATTTCGAATTTTAATGAAAATCAAATTCGTGGTGAACCACTTAATGTCCTTTCCGGAGGGTAAAATGAAATGCTCTGTTTTATCCTTGGCTTCCATTATGAAAACGATTACCGCTTTATTTTTTAGTATTCTTCGGCAAGTAGAAAGCGTCGAAATCTAATTGGTTTTGCGATTAAGTAAAATTTCAATGGAACCTTATCGAGGAAATGCAATTTTATCGTAATGAAAAGTGAAACTATCCATAAAAAATTGACCTTACAAAAGCCTATAAAAATAAATAAACTAATAACATGTGAATATGCAAGTCTGAGTGATGTGAAGCAATCTGCAGTATTTAAAAAATATTATTAGACTGTGCCTGAGCGATTGTTCCATATCCACGTATTACAGGGATTAATACATGTTTTATCAATTCTAATAATGATACAAGTTTTTACAAAAATTATCATTTAGAATACCACGTACTCTCAATTATCGGGACTAATGCTGGGGAAGCAAGTCACAATAGCTGAAAACTAACGGATAATCGAAAGTATCAATTTTCATACAGATTGTGTTTCTTAAAAAAAGTCAGTAATTTTATTTTGTTTTTTAAAACGTTTAAATAATTATCGAATATCATAGCGTATTTTTCGAAGTGCTATTTTATCAATGCACAGAGGCTGTTCGCACACATTTTAGACGATTTTGGTTTGCTATTAAAAAAAAGTAGTCTGCTTCAAAATTTGTGTTTTTAACTGCAACTATATTTTTAAAGTGTAAATTATTATCTGCTACTTTACAGTTTTGTTTTCAAACAAAGTGGCACTTTTAAAGAAGCAGTGGATGGAAGGTTATGTTTGTGCTTTTTCCGAAAAAAATTATTCGCATCTAGTTATTGAACCGCTGTGAAAGCCACGTTTTTTTTTTTATATCTAAAGCTAAGGTAGGTAATATTGTCAACAAGAAAAGAAGAATGGCTTCAAGTAGAAAATTTATTCCAAATACATATCCAAGGACAAAACGGAATGTTTCGAATTTCGCAAAAGTTAAAAGAAAATCCCACCAAGTCAAAGTACAGTTGTAAAATCAGTAAAATGCTCGATACCGCCTTAACATTCTTTGGATACCGCCTTAACATTCTGCTACAGAAATGCCTGGACTTTGATGCCAAGCCTCGTCAATCATGTCCACGACTGCCGAAATATATATATATAAAGGGAAAAGAGAGTGGAGAAAAATGTTAAGATCAACTCTATATATCAGGAACATATTTTATACCCAATTTTCAAATACGAAATACCTTCTCTTAGCCCACAGTGCCATCAATCAGTAGAACTGCATCAAGACAAAGCAAGCGGCCACCCGTGAAAATCCATTGTTAATTTCCTGAAAAAATTAACAAGAAATGGGTATCAAGGCTATACCCTTCACTCATATGCCTAATAAATCTCCTGATATATCACCCATTCGTAATTTTGCTGAATTTTGCTGAATTTTGCGCTTTTGGACTTTTAAAAAGCGGATTGTCCAAACATTGGCCTACAGACCTTCTTGGACTTTGAAAAGCTGTTCGAGAGGTATGGGATGAAGTAATGCTTCGGATACTACTTTATCTTGGAAATTACGATGCAGAAAGACAGTGAAGAATAGGCGTTATCAAATACAACATTTAAACAGAAAATTTTAGGTAAAATATTTCTTTAAATACAATGAAAATCGTTAAAAATATGTGCAAACAGCCTCTTTATTCATCCATTAGAGTTTCAACAGAACAGTCATTTCTATCTAGGGAAGTAATAAAATTGCCAGTATCTTCTTCGCTTGTATTTTCACGATCACTCTTTGGTTCTTCTGTTCTTGTGACATTTGAAAGGATATATATTTGCATCGCTCGAGCAATGAAAGGTCGACTCAGTCGAATCCTCCCATCAAGCCATTCTTCGATGTTTTCGCGATCGACATTTCCGAAGAATTTCGCATTTTCAATTTTTAACATACAGCTTCAGTTATTGCCTCTTCTTCACAATTAGATAGATCTCCTACTTCTATATTAGGATAAATCTTTCCCCATGATCGAACAAGTACTACTGGTTTTATTTTCGATCGAGTTTTTTTCTACTCCGTATATTTCATCCAATCAATCCGTATCCGTCAACTTTTTCCATAACTTCATTAAATCATAATTTTCTACAGGAAGAGTTATGAGAATACCAGAATAGTAAAGTTGTTGAAACTAAACCCTAAAGAGGTAATTCAGCTTTTTTAGAATTTGCCTCGTACATGCCCGTGCTTGTTTTGAGTCTCGCGTGTAGCGTTGAATGTACGTGCGTGAGCACCGCCACTCGTCTAATCGAGAGTACACTTTGTATTAAAACTGACACGAAGTAGGCTTATCATAAATTACATCAAGGAAAGATGTTTTTATAAGAGGGTATGAATAAAACATAAACCGAACGATTCTGTGAAAATTGTGTAGTATAGTAGGACATTAGAAATGTATTTCGGTAATTACACAAATGTTGCAAATATTCATAAAGTTTCTAAGTTAGACTCATTATAAATTAAATTATTTTTAAACTGTATCAATTAATAGCATATTGAAAATTTAAAAGCGCTGAATTAGTAAAAGGTGCATTTATTTTTTTTATTTTATTTTTTATTTTATTTATTTTTTTTTTTTCAAATAGCTTGGTTCAGTTGAGTGTAAAACAGTGTGAAAGTTAAGAGGTATTATGTAAGGTCGAAAGGCAACATTCTAGACACTAGCTGTTTAGGAGGCCACGTAAAAGATCCTATGTTTCACACAATGGCAACTCTAGCGACATTTTGTTCTGGTCTCTATATAATTGTAATTGGCACTGTGATCGAATAAGTGTAATTGATCCTTATATTTACTTATAATTGTATCCGGCACTTATATGTACCTTTAACCGCGTATTCCTTCCAGTAATTTCGTGAAATGGAAGTTGTAGAGATTTCTCGGCGGCTGGGGGGGGGGGGACTGTATAAGGCCGGAGAGCGCATCAATTCTCAGTTTTTGAGTTAGATCTTTGTGCGAGCTTCGCTCTTTACATTAGTTTTGCATTGCGTTCTGTTTAATGTTCTTAGCTATTTAAAGTGGTAACTATTGTCACACTGAGAAGAGCTCTACGAGTACTTTTGTGGAAAGTTCCAGAACTGTAAAATATTTCTTTTGTGAAAGTAAATTTTATTAAACTGTTATCAGATGTACCTTCGACCCATGAGGTGTTCTGTCTATAACCGTATAGATACTGTGGGTTCCATCTAATGCATAATGTTTTCCGAAACTGTTGAGAAGACGAGTGAAAGCGCAAAAGCACTAAATATAGTGGTGACATATGGCTCCTATTGACCCTTTCGTTGCAAAAGTTAAAAGTTAAGATCCAGATTGGCAGTACAATGAGTAAGTTAAAAAATTCGAGTAGGGATGGAAAAGTGCCACCTTTCGCATCCGGCCTGCTATGAAAGAGCTCCTAGAACTCGCAAGCAGTGAAAAGCTGGATAAAGAAAACGGTTCAGAGTGGAATGTTTATTTTCATTTACAGTGTAAAGAGAACAGATGTTCATTGCTTATAACACGAGCGGGTTAAAGAGGGAAATAGCTTGAAACGAAAGTAAGTTGTTTTTGCTTGCCGAAGAATTAGTTAGTGAAAATGGAAAATTTATGCGGATTATTTCCGTTTTCATTATCGTAAAAAAATCACTAACCATCGTTGATATCTATAATTTGGTTTTCATTTTATTTTATTTTCAGCTTTATTTGTGATATGTTACCCTTAATTTCTTTTTAAAAACAAATATTTGCAGCGATTTCTGCTTATTAGTGCTTTTGCCTGACACTTTAATATACAAGAGAAAAAGGCTTTGAAGAAGACGAATATCAAATCAAAGTTCATATGTGATTATTGATACATATATCAACTGTGTGATTAGGATTAAGAGAATGGTGTACAGTATCTTGTAAATTCAGTGTAAACTTACCAGATTGTTATTTTTAATTCAAATGTTAAAATATCTGGTATCTCTCTCTTTTTTTCCCTAGATTGGTTGGTGTTTGAGAATTAGATTAATTTTTTTTTTTTTTTTTTTAAATTGTTTGCATAAAAACTAAATGCAATTATTTTGTAAACTTTCCTAGAAAACGTTCGGAAGAGGCAGTTAGCTGTATAGTTTTTCTACGAAGACACCTACGATTTTGGAGCTTTGAAAGTCTTCAATTCCCAAAATTTGTTTTGTTTGCAGCAATATGAGAAACAAAAGGAAAATTAAAATCCATTTTATTCTGCGAAGATGATTCATAATTATACAAGTTTGTCATAAAATGTGCTTTTAGCAAACAGTGACATTATTTGTTTAATAATCCCAGTAAGCAATGTTATAGTTAAGCGGCTATGTCTCTGATTTCTTTAGTTGAAAGCAAGCTGTATAATATAATGGAATCTTCTTGTTACTTGTGGGTACTGGCGAAGTTATTGCTTTCAAGTAAATGCAGAAAGTGCTTTTATGTGCTTTCCGAATAGAAAATATTTGTTTGTAGCAAAAATTATGGGTAGGTAATTTCTTTCAGAAGGTATTACAGTGATGTCTTAGAGTTTATAAAGCGGTGGCTGTAAATCCGAATATCAGTCTTGCACTCTGATTACTGTTCTGTGCAACTATCTTAAAATGATCCCATGTGAAAATTCCCACTTCGCCTCTGTTTCTGAAATGATTTGTCTTACGACCTCATAAAAAAACCATCGTAGATATCTATAACTTTATATATGCACTGGCTTATTTGTTTAATGATAACGGCAAAGCGCGCGGTAAATATGTGCCTAAAAAGAGAGATGCATTCGTGGAGGATTTTCGAAGAGAAATGGCCCACCAACAGCCAAGCGGTTAAGATTGCTGAACATTGGTTCACAGAGGGTGTATAATGAATTTTTGTGAAGGGCCGGCAGCTGAAAATCAAATTTAAAAATATATATTAATGAATGGAAGTTTGGATTACATGCGTTCGAAAGTTGGCTGTAGTATTTGCGTATTAATATATTGCTAAATAACTTATGTAAAATAATGAAATGCACACATTTACTGAATTTAAGGTCATAATTCAATTTTGCTTATTTTATATATATGTAAGATAAAAATATGAAAGCAAACTTCTAAAATTTAATTGCCTATAACCTCTTTTAGTTTTATTTAATTCGGGGACTTCCTTTCTCTGCCTTAAAAATAGCGCTATAAGTCTAAACTGTGTCATTCAAATTAATCATGTGATCTTAAGTAATGCTTAATGCAGATGCCTCTTTCCCAACCAAAATAACTGTAAACCAAAACTAAAACTCGAACTAAAACTTAAACTTCCTCCCTTCTTCCTCTGAAGTACTGCGATTCTCTCTTGTCTTATGCTTTCATCCTGTTAAGACGCTTTTGCTGCAATCATCTATGCTCTGCAGTGATCGCTTATATCACAATAGTGTCAAAATTCTGGAAATAGGCACGTTTGGAGTGCCAAGTGATTGTGGCCACAAAATGTGAATTTAAATAAATACGGAATTTAATTCGGCTCGACTGCTTTTTTTTTTCAAAATATATGGACGCTCTAAGTATCAAGTATCCACGCCATTAGTATTTCTCCGTTTCCACGTCCTACTATTCCTACGTCAGTGCTTCCAAAATTGTGCTAATATTACATATATATATATATATATATATTTACAAGCATAATCAGTAAATAAATTATATTAATCAATTATTATTTTATTTTAGGGAGAGAAAAAAGTTGAATACTTATATAGTTAATGTTGACACTGGCAGAGTTAGCGACTTGGTCTTTTAAGTTTTATTTAGTCTGTTTGGAATACCGCTGATATTCATACAAATTTACGCAAAAGTTTATTTTCAATCTCAAGGAATAGGGGAAAATAGTAGACATTCAACTTTTTAATGACTCTTAACTGTGCTTTTTGACTGAAAAAACTGAGAAACGTTTCATTTCCTTTATATAGCATTCATTAGATTTTTTAAACTGCAATTTAAAAATCATTCTGGAGCAGTAAGAAATATTCACGCTAAATTTTGCCTACATTTTCCCACTCATACTTAAATTTATTAGTTTTATGTAATTTTATCTGTTTATGGAATTAGCAGACTGATCAAGGCCTCTAATGAAGGCATTTATTTAATTTATAAATGGATTTGATGTTTTCTTGCCTTTTCTTGCATTTTTATTTACATGCATTTTCTTTTGCTTAGTTTACTGAAGATTTATTCTGTGTCGCTTGTATGCTAAAAATCTCTAAGTTTGTCCTCATATTACAGCCAGCGCTTCAATTTCTAAAATTAGAAGTGCTTGAACTCATTTGAATGGCGTTAAGAACGGAAACACAAATTAATGAATAAAATAATGGATAAAAATTAAATAAAATATAATGAGATAAAAGTATTAATAATTAAGTAAATAAGGAATTAATATATCATGAAAATTAAATGAGTACATAAAATAAAGTCGAAACAATGAAGTGAAATAATTAAACAAATGAAAGGTAATTAAGCTCGTATTAACAAGGTATGATGCAGAAGATAAAAGATGGGTATTCTTTCTCCCCCTCCCTTCTAAATGGCCAAATGCTTATTTCTCACGTACGATGAATAGCTGAGCCCGTCAGTCATTTAATCGTGTAATTACTGAGAATGTTTGTACAAGGTGCACCAATAGAGGGTGGTCTGATATTGCGCCGAAAGGACACTTAAATAGCCAAGCCGTGAATGGATTCAAACCTTTTATCCCGCAATTCTGACTGGCATTCAGCCTCCGCTAACCACTACACAATCCAAGGATGAATCCAAGGAGACGATGAAGCAAAAGTAAATATTTTTATTAGTATTTATTTTATTTTGGCTTCTAATCCCTTTCTAATCTGACATATTTACCAAATGATTATAGCTCATAAAGACTCCTCTTCGTGTTTTGTTCGCATTTTGCCAAGAAGACTTTTGTTTTCATTTTGTATCTATTAATATCACTTTTACTAACTGGTAAACAAAGTATGGCATTAATATTTTCTGTAAATGTTCGTATTCCGTTCTACAACGGAGTCTTTAAAGTTCTGTGAATTCTGGCTGGAATCACGATTTTACTGTAATAATAATAATAATAATAATAATAAGTAATGCAAACAAAATAAATACAAAAAATAAACAATACAAAAAATAAACTAAATGTACCGAAACCGGATATCGGTTGATTTCAAGCCTTGATCGCAGGAAATATTTCATAAGACGGATACTAATCACGCGGTAAAAGAAACATTTCTTTATCATCGTAAACTATTAATTAACTGCTTTTCTTGCATTATATAATTTACGTATTTTTGTGTTTTTGTCTAATATATTACCGTATATGCCCGTTAAGTTTCATCAATTTTAAGTAATTTTTATTTTTCAGAGCACGATCAAAATCTAAATATCGGTTAAATTTTAAGGCGTTTAAAATACTTTTGTTTCATTTTCAGTCATGCTTTAAATTTCTTAACTCCCCTTCCCCCAAAAATGCTTCATTCATAAATGTATTTAAAATAAGCCAACTTTAAACGCAAATGTATACTACAATGCAAACTTCAAACTTCGAAGCCTTTGTGTCATAATAAGCGCATAATAATAATAATAATAATGCCTAAAACGTAATAATAAGTTGTGCCAAAATGCTAAAGAACGAACTGACTTCTTCCCAGCTGATGCGATAAGCTCGTTATATGCAGGTAGAGAAAGCGTCGGCTGCTCTTCCACATTGCGAGAAGGCAGGGAAGAAAAGTTTTTTTCCCTTTGTCCTTGTGAAACGGCTTTTGTTAATCATGCTGGTGTTTAAACGGCATACAGAATCAGAAAACGGAACACGATAGCCCGTAGTTCGTTTTGTTTTGAATTTTTGATACTAAATGAAACCGATATTGCAACGCAAAGTAATTACAGTAATTAACAAGGTAATTACAGTAATTAATAAGGATTTTACTATCATATTGAGTAAATTAATTTTCACAATTTCCAATTTATAGGCATGCATCGCATAAGACGACGCCACTGGTAGTTTAACCCGGGTTCGAGTCTCGACGAATGGGCTAGTTTCATAGTTTTTTCCCTGCGTGTTATTTGGATACGAGCCAATTCGTTTAAGAAGATCTTTTGGCCCGTGGTTAGTGTCTTTGACTGCTGTAGTGAAGGGCCGGGTTCGAATCCCGGAGAAGGCATATATGTAAATGTATAGTGTCTGTGCGGCATGGGGGCCACTCTAAATACGAAGTGAGCCGAAAGTCCTCTCGAGAGGTTAGTGGTAGCTAATGAGGGGCAGGAGCTTCTCGGACCCGTCCCCTTCGGGGTGCTCTCTCTCAAAATTGGAAGGCGGAACTGAGCCAAAGTCGGGCTGTCTCGTATATGATTCTCAAAGCTCTTGCCAACGACAGGCGCATTTTACTCCTTGCCACGATGAATGCCGTGGGCTTGTGCTGACTTTTATCACACAAGTGAGATTGGTAACAACACCAGATATCTACAGAGGCATCTCTTCACTTAGCCAGATGCTGTTCGTGTACTTTGCCAAAATCCAAGCAATCCGAATCTGATTCTACCGAAAACAGACATGTACTCACATTTACATAGTGAAAACAGCAAAAATATTCATGTAGACAGCCCTTTCATCACGAGATTCGAACACATATCGAAATAAAATATTCAGCTGCTCTATGCGTTCGGCCGTTTGTGGACAATGTACACATAGGCAAACGCAACTAATGACATGTATAGTTATTTAACTGCATTTTTCGCAAGGTTATCTGTACCAGTTTTTACCTGTATAACACTCTTGTGTTATTATATCGTGAAAGATATATATATATATGTATATAAGTGTGTAAAATACTTTAGAATTTGGATGAGGGAATGTTTAGCTTCAGAACCCAAACTTCAGAACGATGAGTCTTTTCCGCTTTTCCAGGTTTTCCTCCTGGCATTAAATAAGTATTATACATGAGCAAATAACAGAGTTTGTGTACTGTGACTGTTCGCTTGTTTCCTTAATATATTGAGATGAACACACAAAAATGAACAGTTCACGGTACGGTAGTATTTATTTGAATAATTGTAATTAATTAGATTTCTTAGTAGAACGTCTTAATTTTGCGGAACTTCTTACAGTGTGTATTTCTAATTTATTTCAACTTGAAAGATGTCTTTCTAAAGAATAATTAATACTATGGATGAGAATCAACTTTTTGGATCTAGCATCTTGTCTAAGATAATTGAACAAAAGAATTAATCAAATCAGGTAGCCCTGGAAGGTATTTTTTGACTATTTTTTTATTTTTATATGTTTCATAGTATGTAATATGATACATCTGTATTTCTGTATTAAATGTTATATTATCTCTATACAATGTTAACTTTATATAATCCATCATTAGGCCGAAATATGTGTTCTTTCATTGAACATTATTTTTTGAATGACAAAATTTCAGATTAATTAAAAAATAGATTTGCAGAAATGATTTTTTTTTTTTTCAGCTGTAGCATAGGACGTTATTTTAAAATCTTGGGTATTTTTACTCGTCTAGCTTTAATAAGTTCATTTTAAAGTATCTTTATCCATTACTCAATTAATTTACTCCCTTTAAATTTTCTTCAAATTGTAAATTATTTTAAGACTTATAGTTCACTCAAATTACTTTTCTGAATATTAAAAGAAAAAAGTTTTTTTTCCATTCCTGAAACCTGTCTGTAATTTTTTAAAAATAATTTGCTAAAATGCCTTTAAAGAAAATGCTTCCTGTTCAAATTTGCTTGTATTGATTTCATTAAATATACGTGGACTTAACTTTATTAAAAACAGTTCGTACCTTTTTCGGGTAATAGTGTAGTGTTCATTCCGTACAGAAGTAATGATTGACAGCTTTTACCTTTCCGATTAATAACGTTGCTTGCTTTGTACTTAATTTATATACAAGGGAGATGTTAGAACACTTTTCGAGTGATTTCGGGGTCATTTAATTAATGTTTGAAATGTAAAAAATTATTTTTAAAATTTCCAAGGGTCTTGATTTCCATTCATTTTCTACTACTTTCCAGAATCCATCAATCGTAGTGGGTTTGTACTTAGAAAAAGCTCTTTTCAAGAGATCAGAGGCATAGTAGTCCATAGGTGTCAGGGGACTTCGCCGGAATACGTTGAAAAAGTAAATTTGAAAGACCTGTATCAATCTGTATATTTTCAAGAAATGAAGTGGTACTTTTCGAAGTATGACTTGTTGCTTTGCCTTGAAGTTTCACTCTTTGAAAGCCACTGGGATAAATAAAAAAATGGAATTTCCTGTGTAACTATCGGACGTAAAATTTTCTCTTGATGGTACGTTGAGTTAATTTTAACATTTTCCCCCACTCTTCTTATTTTTCATTTCCCATTGTAAAAGAATACTGGGACAATCATAAACTCCTTATTGAAACTTTCTTTGCATTGACGGAACCATGTTTGTACATTTTTTTCTCTTCATTTTTGGTGATAAATAGGAATTTTTATTAAATTTAGGTAAATCCATGCTTCATCAAAGATCACAATGTATTTCCATTTATCTCCTGCTAAATAGTTTTTATACAGGGTTCTACGAATTGTTCTGCATTCAGCCATGTGCCTCGGAGAAAGCTGATGAATATGATGGTTTTTAGCATTTTTAAGTTGTAAAATCGTGTTTTATTATTTCATTTACTGTTGCTACAGATGTATTTAAAGACTTTGCAATTGATTTCTGAGTCAGCGGACTTTAGAAATGTTAAAAACAGTACGTACCTTTTTCGGGTATTCGTGTGGAGTGTTCTCTCCGTGCAGAAATAACGATTGACGGTTTTTACCTTTCCGATTAATAACGTTGCTTGTTTTGCACTTGAAATTTTTAATACCGTGCATTTCTCAACGTTTTTGGATTACGAATAAGAATATTTTTTTACTGAAAGCGGAAAAAAACCTATTCTTCAATTCTTAGCTTATTTGCATGCTACATTTTTAAAGAAGAATAGCAGATGTTATTTCTCATTTTAAATATGCTGTGGCCAGAAATTTTCATTCCAAAACACTTGCTTTTTTTAAAAAGTTCTTTACCTAAATCGTCCTAAAAATGTGTAAACATCATCTGTATGTATATATATAAAGAAAAATAATCATGCCTTATTTTGAAGTAAGGAAGATATGCCAATTATTTAAATTGAGCATTTCTTAAGTAAGTAATCTAACTAATACTTCTTAACGGCGGATTACAAGTTACTGTCTTCAGAGAGTACAAATCTGTTGAAAGCGCCTTACGAAGGATAAATTTAATATATTTCTAACTTACCAAGGTGTGCTGTGAGAAGTAGGTTAATAGGCATTTTCATTACAGATTTCAGAAGTTATTTTGCGGTTTTGCTGGATAATATGTTAGAGCAATTTAAGCTTTATTAAGGCCTCAAATGAAGTTGGAAAGTATTTTGATCGCTTTGAAGCTTCTGAGTAGATTCTGTAGCTGTTGGATAATATACTAGTAAGTGAATTGAGAATTGTACTGCTGTAGAACTACTGTATCGTACTACTGTCAATCATGCTACTGTAGAAAATGTGATAAAAAGCTGCATTCGAAAGTAGTTGTATGAAAGACGATAAATGAAGAACCATAAAGAAATCGTTTCTCCTTATTTAAAAATTTGATGTGTACACCACATGACTTCCTTGTATTGGAGTACTAAATTATACGCATTTTTTCTTGCATTTTATTTAAACTTATTGGATTGAAATAAATCTACTTCGCCGACAGCGCATAAGCCACAATAGAAAAAATGCATTCCTTAAAATTCACTCTACTATTTGTTTACCATAACAACACTCTGGCGCTAGATTCACTTAACAGTATTAATAATTATATAACAGTTAACTTATATAATAATTATATAACGGAAACTAACTGTTATATAATCCAATAATTATATAACAGTTTACTTGTATATTTCGTTCATATTATAACTCATAATGCACAAAATTTATATCATTTAAAGAAAAGAATTATCTAATCGTTGCCACATGTTCTATTCAAATACTATAATAAAGCTAAAATGATGTATAAAAGAAATTAAGCAAACAAAACAAAAAAAAGAAACAGTTTTTCACAGACGATTGAGTATTTCTCATTTAATTAATTCAGTTCTCACTTCGCGAGAAGGCAAAAATACATAAAAACTCAAAATATCTATATTAAAAATTACGAAGTAAATCTCAAACACATATTTCCTCGAAAAAATTCCAGAAAGAATTAAGCATGATTTAATTGGCAATAATAAATGAATGCGTTATCTTTGTTGTTGCGAAGCTAAGTTTCTCTAGATTGGCAACAAATCCACTAGTCTCCTGTTTCAAATGTAAACATCAATGGCTGCCATTAAAAAAGGCTTAGCGGCAATTAAACAACTTTAAAATTGCTGATAATTTTAAAATATTGCACACAGATTTACTAAAGGCATAAAATCCTTAACCGGAAGATAAAAACAACATAATTCAAACAACATAATTTAAAGCAAAAAAATTTACAATTTACCAACATATAAGAGTAAAGAAACTGAGATTACTGAGCCGGGTAACAGAGTGGATATATATATAAATATATTTATATACGTTTGGTGCGGCCGATTGCAACCAAAATACGAGGTGCACATCTACATGTTATAGCAGTCCTATATACAAAATTTCAACGTTCTGAGGCTACTCGTTTTTGAGTTATGCGAGATACGTACGTATGCACGAACGTACGTACATACGTTCGTACAGACGCCGCGAATAATTCTCTTCAGAATTCATTTTAAAGCAGTTTTATAGTTTTTTTTTTCTTTTTTTTTTTTTTTTTGAAGGGAAAGAGTATTTTATTCGGTCCTTACGTACAGATATCACGCAAAAACATCGTTAAATTGCATTCGATAGCGGTCAAAATGGATATTTTCGTTGAAATATGCTGCCTGAAACTTTTCGCGATTACAATACTTCTTTTTTACTTCGTACAAGGAAGTAAAAATAGATCCTCGTGTTTTTTATATGAAATATGCTGAAATTAGATGATTCTAACAAAGAGCAGAGTATCTGTAAAAAACTTCAAACATATAATTCATATATAGTCGGTTATTTTGTTTGCTTGGAAAGCTTAATTATACACTGCCAATCTCGATTGAATCAGAGTGCTTTCGGAGATGAGTGCTACGTTGCTGAGTCCATCTTCTGAAGAAATGCGTCGACACTGGTGGCAGTTACGTTGTAAAGTGTTGAATAACTAATCTTTTAAAGGGAAACAGAGATTAAGAAACTACCTAACATGAATAACCCAAGTTATTTCTTTAGAATTAAACGGTCTTCATGTTAAGCCAAGCACTTTTTCCTTTATTTCTGTTGCGGAATTCCAAGTCTGGAAGCAGTGATAATTAACTTTGACACCGAACGAAACAGGTAGATTTGTAACTTAGTTATGGTATTTTGCATTAAAAATGCCGCTAAGCGCTTTAAAAATCTCTTAAAAATCTCTTAAATGAAACCAAATAGTGTAAAAATGAATTTTAACACGAACAAATCTCTCTGAATGGTAATCGTTGTTACAAGGCAAACATAACGACTGGGTGTCCAATCGTTTAAATGTTATTTTATGAACATTCTAGCTCAAACCTGAGTACCTGAATAGTAAGACATGAAAATAAGATGTAATAAATGAGAAATAAACTGTACAGTATTGAAATTTAGTTGACACTGAAACATAAATATTTGCGAATCAGAAAATATATACTTTCAGTATTTTCAATATACCTTTTTATTATTATTGTTTTTAAAAAAAGATCAAATATAAAATAACTTTTAAGTTTGTTAACAGGCGTTCTCGAACACTTTGTCGTTTGATTAACTCTTTAACAACAAGTGCAACTTACTAGATAAATAATTAAGGATCATACGGTGCTCATGACTCGATGACGGGATGAAGTTTAATGATATTTGATTTTGTGAGGGGGGAGGGGAAGAGGAGTGAGAATTATCCCGTAATTGAGTTTTTGCCTTATTTATTACTTATTTAAATTTATTCTTTAAATATAAGAATTGTAATTTGATTTGCAAAGTGCAGTAAAATAAGATATATGCCCTCAGTTCAGTTCATATGAAATGTCGAAATGCTTTGGAATTTCGACTGATTTTATCTGTTATAAGCTTAATCAGATGATGGCTATATCAACTTGTCATTTCTTTTCATAGCTAGACTTATGTTAAACTATTGTTGGATGTGTTGAATGATTAATAAACTATTGTTAGATGTATTGAGTGATTAATAAGATCATTTTAATATATTTGGCGCAAATGGATGTTGAGAGAGGGAGACTAGAAAAGAAGTATTTCAGGCTTGATCAGCACATCTATTCGTCTAGGTTGGTAATAGCTAAGTGCTGTTACTTTTATGGAAAAACATATTAATGATCATGTCCTGCGAAAGGAAGTAGGGAAAAAAAAAGAGATCAGAAGATATGTAGAGAGTTTGTTGCTGTGTTGGGGAAGATAAGAAAAAGACACCATCTCTTATAGCTTGAGCCTTTCAAAGTGCAAAGGTGAATATTTCTTGGGTCGTTGTTTTCATGTATTTCATACATGCGAAAAGTTTTTCAAGATGCATTCTAATTATAAATAAAGCCTTATTTTACAATTTTCCTCCTATTCACGAAAAAATAAAATATTTACCGAAACGTGTGTTTTTCCTCTTACTTTGCATCAACATTTGCTCAAAAGTAAGTTTGCTTCCTCTGCCTTTAAAGGTTTATTAACAGTTCAAATATAAGAGTTTCTTTTGTCTGCTTTGCAGTAAATATTTTCTTAGGATTGGTTGATAAATTTATATATCGTCAGTATTAAGTTACAAATTTAATGCAATTAAATAAGTCTAATTTTGTTTTCAAGTATTGTTTCAAATTAAAGTGTCCTTATTCAGAACTTTTCTAGTTTCTAAAACTTTCGAGCATCACTGGGCCAAATTTCATAAAACCTAGTGCGCATAATTGAATTTTGAATCTCGAAAAATGAACAAACTTAAATTAATATTTTCGTGGGGAAATGTGCTATTCAAAAGTTCCGAAACTCCAAACTTTTTAACATATACCACCGGTTTAATTTGTTTTAGGTGTACTATATTAACCCATAGGATTATTAAATTGCAGCTAGACGGTACAAAGAATATCCTTTTGCAGAAAATGTTAGAAATGAGCACTGTATACTTAAATACACAAATCCACGCAATGACATAACGTTCTCTTACACTTTGTTCAGTATGCTGACTGAGATGTCACCATTGGTTAGTTGTGATGTTGATGGGCTGGTTTTACTCTTTTTACGTACTTCAAAACAAATGAATATCTCTTCTTGCTTGAGACTCGTGGGACACTGACTGTCTCTTCTTTCCTACTTCCTACTCACTGTGTTTGATATTTCGTCTTATTCTGCACATGTTCACCAAAGGCCAGACATATTCACTTCAACCAGCAACACTCTCATATTTTTTCCCTCCATTAGACTTCTGAAGCACGTTGTATGTTCCGGAAAACGCAATCACTGTGGCTGTTTTTAAACTATGGGTATATCTTTATTTCTTATTTATACATAAAATCCGGATAAATCCCTAAAATTTTAGCCAGATTACTCTTATTTAAAATTACTTTATTATATAGAGAATTATTTTTACTTTGATATATTTGAATCTAACAAGATATAAGATTTAATTGATTTAAGCTAGGAAGCTTTCGCCAATACAGTGGAACCTTGAGATATGAGCACCTCTATATATGAGAAATTCGAGATACGAGGAAAGTATGAGCGAAAAATTTGTTTCTAAATACAAGCATTGACTGGAGTAACGAGCAATGAGCCAGGCTGTTGGTATGCTATTTCCTGATCCTCCTCGACTCGGGGAATCCCCTCGTCAGATTACTCAGTGTTGTTTGATCTATGTGTTTATGCGCTCGTGAGTTAATTGTTTTTTCATTTTTAACGTGAAGCCTCCCAAGAAGATTGTTGCCTCAGATAGTGCTGCAAAGGAAAGAAGCCATGGCCGTTGAAATTAAGAAAGAAATCATAGACAAACGTAAGCGTGGTGTAAGAATGACGGACTTAACGAAGAAGGCCCTTCGACATTGAAGATCTGCACTATTCTGAAGAAGAAGGAAGAAATTAAACTTGGTGTGGCCAAAGAAATTTCCGTTACTTCCAAGCACCGTCCTAAATCCTAGAAGCTATTGAAAAGCTGTTGTTGGTGGGGATTAAGGAGAAGCAATTAACTGTTTGCGGCAAACCTAAAAATTTCCTTCTGTACGCACAGAAAAATTGAATGAAAAAGGATATAGGTTACTCTGAAGCTTCTTTATTTATAGTAGATGGCAGCTCAACACAAACCAATCTATATATTTTAGCCATGTTTAGTTTTTTAAGACCCTCATTTTTCAAAGAAATCTTCCAGGTTTCTTTAGGATAAAAGAAATTGTTTGAAAAGAAATTTCTATGTTATTTTTTTGGCTGTATGCTAATCTCCTTATTCTATATTAGTTTTAAATTTTTACCTTGAAATCTTGCCTAAAGTCAAACGGCGAACCCTAGGTGTGCCCAGACCGGGCTCACCGATAATCTAGGACAACTGAGAGTCTGTGTTCTTTGTTTCTCCGCATCGCATCGGTCAGTTCATTGACAACAATGTTCGTTTCAGCACTCTTTTCGAAGCTCTGTTCAATCAGTGTGCCCTCTTCGGGCACACCCGTAGAAATAAACGATAAGTGCTATCTTCACAAAATTTTACTTGTGTACTCCTCTAGGCCTAATTAGACTGCCTACCTTTTTTTTTTTTTTTTTTTTTTTTAAATCAAAACTCAGACTTTAAAAGGTAGCGTGCCGGAAAGGGTTAAAAGGCGATTCGGCGTCGGAAGGTATCATTTGCGCTAAGTCTAAGAATCTGTACTTAGACCTTTTCCGAAAAATACTAGGTACATCGACTGAAGATGAGATTTTTGGGGGTGCGGAACGTATTAACTGGCTTTCCATTATTTTCATTGGGGAAATTTGTTTCTAGATACGAGAAATTCGCTATACGAGCTCAATGCTGGAACGAATTAAACTCGTATGTCGGGGTTCCACTGTAAAGTGTAAAGCTAGGCCCTGATTACTTTTCAAGGCCTGTATATGACATGTGATTTTAGGAAGGGCAGAAAATCATCTTATAATTATATAAATAAATGAATCCAGTAATTAAAACTTGTTAATATATATTAGCTCATAATATCTATTTCATATTAAAAAATTAAGATATAACTATTTTATTAATTACTGATACTAGGAAGAGTTCAAAATACTTTTGTTTATTCTCATAAGACTGCAAACAATCAGAGCCTTTGTAGTGTAAGACCTAAAGCTTAAGACTGTGAAAGGTGAAGCAAAATTTATGTCTAAGACAGCAGTAAAATTTGTTGAGACTGTTTAAGAAAATTATCTTTGTAAAATTATTGTAAATTTTTCATATCCGGTTCAATTATTTCACACTATAACACCTTGCATATTTCGCAATATATTAAGCCGAAACTCCGCGTTATTTACTTTTCTTAAGTGTCACTAATCGTTTTCGCATCCTTGTAAAAGAACATATTCGCTTAAGCTCATTTATTAAGTAATTATTCAAACTGTATCATGTCTCTGACACGTCACTATATATTTTGACTAGGGGAACAGGTGACGTACCATAGATGTCATTTCACAGCAAGAGTTTACCAGAAAGTAAAATAAGTATCAAAAAACAAATAAATGCTGCAATTTAACTCAGACGCAGCGTTAAACAAAAAATGCTGAAGGGGAAAAAAATATTTTACTGCCTAGTGACAGGCAGTTGCAATTGCAGGCAGATATTAAAATTCACAAAACGAATTTTAAATGTTTGTTAAAACTGAGTGTAGATTAAACAAAAACAAAAAATGTTTCCTTGATGAGAGGGTTAATATTTAAAGTATATATTACTTGTACAGATCTATATGGGCTATTGTGCATTCATGAGTACTGTCTTAGCTTATTTTATAGTATTTGCAGTACTTCAAATTGCATCAGTTTGCCACAGAGACACCTGTAGAGGTAGGAAGCATAGCTAAGAATGTTCCTTCTAGAGAAGAGAAAAAATTTTATTTGTAAATGGGAATTTTTGTGGCGGGGGGAAGACTCATGTGAGCTTATTTGTGAGTCCCCTTTTTGATTTTGTACTTGCTCTGTATCTTGAAACATCATTATAATACATTTTTGTCATCCTTTCTATTTCTTCTGAATTATTTTGTTCGTTTCTAGAAAGATGTAACTCCAAACTTGAAATTTAAAAACTCTCAGTGACTTTTCTGTCAGCTACTTTGTGTAAATAGCAAAAATTTATTTTAAGATGATAATGTGTTTGTATTCGCACTTGAATGAATTTTACAGGCGAGATTTTTCTGCAAGTTTTCTAAAATAGATATTTTTAAACAGGTGTATTAAATTGAATACATAGCCTCTGATTCCTTTTACCAGACTTAGCAAAAGATTGTCGGATTACAAAGTCTTCGGATATGTTTGAAAAGCTATCCTATTTTTAAAAAATATAGATGCTATCTTTCGTATTATGCTCTCTTTTTCAGTATTTCAAACACAGGAAAAGTTGCAAAGACTTTTTTCGCCTCGGTGCAGTTCATAGAATTTAATTGCTCTCACAAAACATTTCTGCTTCCGTGCTTAAGCGTTTTGACCGAATCATTCTGTACGCTTCTTCTAGCTTTGAAGTTGTGATATGCTCTTTTTATGGGGCAGTGTGAATATCCATCGAAGCGTTAAGTGCGGTCACAGCGAAACAATGATGGGAGCCACAAAAAGGTCATGGAAGGAAAAGAATAAGGAACTTTCTCAAGAAAGACTGGAGAAGATATGGTTTTAAAACTGTTAGCGTATCGTATGTTATGGTATGTCAACACTCTTAAAAGCGACCAGAATAGATGTCTGTTATGACTAGACTTTTCCCAGACTCTGCTTGTGCGGCTAAAAATACGTGCGCAAGACCGCAGATTACCCATAAGAAGAGAAATATGGAATTTTTCTTTTCTGGTTTTGTTTTCGAACTGCTGACTATAGGAATTTCAAATTCTCAGGAAAGTTACCATGTCTCTTCGTCATGGTAAGGATAGAATATGTCCGTGATGTAAAATTCATATATAGGTAAATGACATAATTGGCATTTAACATCCTACGTCTATAAGTGTAAACAGAATTCCAAAATCATTAATTATATTTTAGTGAGTTTTTTTCATGAATAACATAAATATGTGCGAAGTGCCTACGAAATTTTTTCTGCCGCTAACCTGGACTTCGCCATGATTAAATAATACTGTGTGGCTGATGGCTTCGTAAATATGGCACAAAAATAAATGTAGGAAGCATTATAGATGTGACATCGTTTCACATCTAGTTCTAGCGCAAAATATAAGAGGGTGTAATTTGTAAGTATAGGAATTTTGGAATTCTCGAGAATCATCTGGCTTGGTTTGAGTATGAAAATGCACGTGACGAACCCTTTCACTGCTTTTTTTCTTTTAAATTTAACTCTTTTTCTATAAGGGAAAGAATGCCTTCGCGGAATATTTTATAAGGGAAAGTGGGTCATATTCCTATTACACATGGGATAAACTATGAGAAGCGCATGAGAAAAACAGCCGGATCATGGGATTTGAACCTAGATCTAATTACCAGAGTTTAGCGGTCTTATCTATTAGGCCACTGCTTATCGTTTTTATAAACTGATTGAGTATCGTTGTATGCAGTTTTTATAAAAATCATATTGGCTTGCATTTGTTAATAGTTCATGGGGTTGACGTTGTTCACAGATTATTGAGATGGAACTTTTCTGATGTATACAAGGGTCTGTAGGTGAAAATAATGGATTTTCTTCAGTGCATATATGCATTCATAATGCCTACAAGGTCGATGATTTTTGTAAAAAGAGTGTTTGTCTTACAGTATAGTGCAATCTGAGAGATCAGATCACTGATATAAATATACAAGAAAACTGATTTTTTTTTATTAAATACAATTAGTCTGACTATTTATTACTTATGCTTTAAAATGCTAATAGAAAAAGAAATAAAAATTGCATATAAATGGAGAAATTTATTTTCTCCTGTTTCAACATGGAATTCCTACCCAGTAAGAAGCCTCCACAAGCTAAGAAATGGCGCTTTGTCTATTGGATATAATGGTGGGGAATATTGGAAACACTGGAAATGCACTTCTTACTCCATATAATGCTTTTGAAAGAGAGTTCCTTCAGTGCATAAATTAGTTTTAGATATTTGGAACCTACCTGCAGTTTAAAATTCTCGTCAGTGAGAAGTGAAAAAGTATTATGTCGACCACTGAAAGTAAGATCCTGTGCTAGTTGTTAAATATATTACGACAATCGACACAGCTTTTCGACTATATGCTAAATTCAAGTTAATATCGGATTATGAAATTCATAGGCTGCTTGAATTGCTTTGTCGAATACGAATTCTTATTGTTAACTGAACATTTATAAAGATTTATCAAAAACTACTAATAATAAAATTTTAACTTTAACCTTTTATGCCCCAAATTACTTTATTTTTTGAAAAAGAGTTAGTAACTTTTTTATTATATTTCTTTGTGCATTAGAAACGTCTCACGTTAAACCCACAAAAATGTTATTAGTTTTTCACTTTTTTAAAAAAAATTTAAAATTGGGGCTTAAAAGTCACGTTGGGACATAATTGAGCAATTTTATTGATGGGTCTTTAAAGTTCCATAGGGAAATAAAAGGTTAAAGAACTGCTGAATCTGATATTACTAAAATGTTCAGAAAAGAAGAAAGCGAATTTTTTTGTGGTCAGTTTCACTGCATTCATTCTTCCTTTCTTTGAAAATGATAAAAGTGTATTCTGTGGTGAATCAAATGACGCACGATTTTTGCATTTAACTCTCTCCGCATTTAATTGTTGATTCTTTTAGCTTTTTATTAAAGATAGAAGTGTGAAGTTGCTAAATTAGTACGAAATATTAACAAATTGAAGGTTAAGGGTTTACTCAGACTTGTAACCTTGTTTTAAGAAGAAACTGTTTACCTAATTTTGAAAATAAAAGGAAAATTCTCTTAGTCAGTCTTCTGGCATATGAACAGTGTTATGAGCCTGTAGTTTCTAAACTACATGCATAAAATAGTAAAGTGTTACAGATTATGCTATGAAGTCTCAATTCATCCCAAGTTGATATCAACGACGCGTCGAACCGCCAATTTGACAGCATTTAGAAGAGCGTCAGAATTATCTTGCCTGTGAACTTTAATGTTATTTCAGAATGGTGTATAGGTAAATACAAATAGCTGGTGTATAAGTAAATACAAACTATCGAACACAATGACCTGTTCTTTGAAATTTAGCTCTAAAAATTTGAATAAGTAAAACAAGCTATTGTTAAAAAAATTGTCTTTTTTATTGCATTTTTTTGTTATTTTTCATTTTTACTTCCTTGTACGAAGTAAAAAGGAAGTATTATAATCGCGAAAAGTTGCAGGCGGCATATTTCAACGAAAATATCCATTTTGACCGCTTTCGAATGCAATTTAACGATGTGTTTGCGTGATATCTGTGCGTAAGGACAGAATAAAAGAGTCTTTTCCTCCAAAAAATTATAAAACTGCTTTAAAATGAATTCTGAAGAGAATTATTCGTGACGTCTGTACGAACGTACGTACGTACGTACGTACGTATCTCGCATAACTCAAAAACGAGTAGCCTCAGAACGTTGAAATTTTGTATATAGGACTACTATAACATGTAGATGTGCACCTCGTATTTTGGTTGCAATCGGCCGCCCCAAACGTATATAAATATATTTACATTGTCTCACAAAAGTGATGGGACACTTGTGCTTTACAAAAGGAAACTGTAGTAAAATAAATTTAAAAAACATGTAAAAATTTTTTGTGGGTGTGTTTCATACTTAAATCTAGTAACAATTATTACATAACATACATTTTCTCAAAATATTAAAATATTAATTTAATAAAAATACAATTGTTTAGAACGGAGCAAAAAATGGGTCACATAAATGATGGGACACTTACTTTTCCATCAAATATTTATCCAAAAATTTTATTTTTTAAAAGGTTTTAATATTTTGTTGGATTTCCTTTTACTTTTAAAACATGATTTAATCTTCTTTAGATGTATTCGACTAATTTTTTTGTGATTTCTGGAGTGATTTTACCCCATTCTTCTTGAAGCACCGATTTTAATTGTTGTTTTGAAAAAATGTGTGTTTGCGAATTCTGGATTCCAATTCTTGCCAAATATTCTCTATGGGATTTAAGTCTGGAAATTGTGGTGCTGTTTTTATTATTTCAGGACAGTTATACAGCAGCCAGAGTCTAATGTTCAAAGCAGTGTGCTTGGGGTCATTGTCCTGGTAGAATTTAAAATCGTTATGAAGGTTCAATTTTCGTGCTGAAGGTTTCAAATTTTGATTTAAAATGTCAATATACTTGTACTGATCCATTATATTGTCAATAAAAATTTCAAGGTTTCAAATTTTGATTTAAAATGTCAATATACTTGTACTGATCCATTATATTGTCAATAAAAACAAGATTACCAACTCCAGCAGACGACATACACCCCCATACCATAACTCCTCCTCCACCATGTTTTAATGCTGGCACCAAGTTCTGTTTGCGAAATTCTTCCCTGGGTTTTGTCCACACCAAGATTCTACCGTCAGAACCAAATATATTAAATTTACTCTCATCCACAAATACAACTTCATTCCAGTAATCAGAATTCTTATTTATGTTGAATTTTGCGAAAGCCAGTCTGAGTTTTCTATTCTTTTCACTTACGAAGAATTTTTTCCTGGCTGCTCTACCATGATATCCAGCAGATCGAATTACTCTTCTAATAGTCTCAGGATTAACAATTACTCCATATAATGCTTGCAAATCAGGTTCAGGTTCAGGTGGAAATGTAGTGGGACACCCAATGTTTACTATAAGTAATGTAGGTATAGTCCCACTACACTTCGGTTTATTTTTAAAGTTAATATTAAAAAAAAAATACATATAATATAACAGTATAAATAGTATATTGCTATTTTGATTGATATCATATCTATTAGATATAATTATAGAAGTTATAATAGGTATAATAATAGTAGGCTAACAGTCATAATTTATAACAGTTCATAATAGTTCCTTGAGATAAAGTTTATTATATGAATCTGTATCTTCTTCCTCTTCTTTTTCCTTTTTTTTTTTTTTTTACTATATCAGTATTATTGCAAGGGTTTGTTTTTAAGATAATTTGATAAGAAATGTTTTAGATGAATTGCAGCTTCAAAAATGAGTTTTGACATTAATTACTTTAGTGCTCACATAAATTTTTGCCTATTGAAGATAGATATTTCATTGTATTTTCTATTTTATTTTTTAAATGTTTGTTGGTAATTGCAAAACGAAGGAAGGCATTGATATTTGAATTAGGCAATTTAATATGAGTTGACTTTGTAAAGGGACACTGAGTAATATAATGGATTGGATCACCTTTATTTCCACATACACATTGCTCAGAGTTTGAGATGTTGAATCTGAAGAAGTATGTGGGAAATGACCCATGTCCAGTTAAAAAGCGGTTTATATAACCATTGACCATTGTACATGTATCATTTACATGAGGTGCTATTTGATGTAATTGTCTTCCTATATTTATTGTTGTCCATTCTTCTTCCCACATTCGGAGGCTGATTTTACATAGATAGTTCTTGAGGTATGATTTTGGCCAGGAGATTTTTCTTGAAGGGATATTATTGTTGGTAGTAGCTGATTTGGCTGCTGAATCGGCTTCTTCGTTACCAAGAATTCCGACGTGAGCTTTTATCCAATAAATGTTTGGTGATATTTGAGGATATTGGATAGTTTTGTTAAAAATATCTTGGATTATTTCAGATGTGTGTTTGGGATTTTGTAGAGCTAGTATTGCGGATTGACTATCTGAGAAAATATTGATTTTTTGTAAATTGTTATCGATTGAGTATTCTATTGCCATTCGAATTGCGTGTAATTCTGCTTGGAAGATATTATTTTCCTTGGCGAGTCTATTTTGGAGAGTTATTTTCTGGGTTTGATCTATTTGTATTATACATGCACAGCCAACTCCTAAGTCCATTTTCGATCCATCTGTGTATATTATTATTGGTGGAGATATATGACTGGTTGGAGGTTTTATTGTGCTATATATTTTAGGATTAGAGGCAGGATGTCTTCTGCAGGGGTTGACTGAAATTTCAAAATTGTTTGGATTAAATATTTCATCATGTAATATGCAGGATGTTTTTAATTTGAGAACTGTGGCTTTTGCATGTTCAGTTTGTGCTAAAGTATGAAGAGGTGCTATTCCTGAAAGTACACATAGGGCAGCATTTGATGTTGTTTTATAACATTTTGTGATCCGGAAAAGGAATGGACGTTGTATGGCTTGCAGTTGTTTTCAGTTGCTTGCAAATCAGCAGCAACTTTAGGAGCACTCATTCTTGGATTTTGTTTAATATTTCGAACGATAATTCTCTTTATTCCATTGGATAGCTTTGATGGCCGGCCAGGTCTTCTTATATCCTGAATCATATGATTCTTTTTATATCGTTTAATGATCTTGAAAACTGTTGAATGACTCAAGTTAACTGTTGTGGTTTATGCGCTGACGCCGAAGTAGATTTAATGAAATCCAATAAGTTTAAACGAAATGCAAGAAAAAATGCGTATAATTTAATATTCCGTACAAGGAAGTCATGTGGTGTACACATCAGATTTTTATATTAATTCTATTAAGCTGACTGATAATTTTTAGACTTATTATTACAGCAAAAACCCTCACCCGCATCTAAGAGCTTAATGAAGAAACTTAGTAAATATGGAATATAAAATGTAGTTCAAATAACCCTGCTCGTACGCATGTATTTCGTCAAAATTCCTCACTAAGAATAGTGAACTTTAGATTTACATACTTTAATGTTGTCACGTTTCACCGGAGCTTATTCTCTAGTAGACGAGGTAATTTTTATTTCCTTGTACGAAGTAAAAAGAGTGTCTTTCTTACAGCGTAGTGCAATCTGAGAGATCAGATCACTTTTTTTAAAATTTGTGTTATTGATATGAATTCTTGTAAACTAAATAGGTTAATGAATTCATGTAGCTAAAAGTAGTAGCTATTGTAATCGCGAAAAGTTTCAGGCATCATACTTCAGCGCAAATATCTATTTTTACCGCTATCGAATGCAAATTAATGATGTTTTTGCATCTTATGACATCTGTACGTAAGGACAGAATAAAGGACTCTTCCCCCCAAATATATATATATATATAACTAATTTAAAATGAATTCTGAAGAGAATTTTTCGTGGGTCTGGGCATATATACGTATGTACGTATCTCGCATAACTCAAAAACGAGTAGCTTCAGAATGTTGAAATTTTGTATATAGGATAACATACATAATTGTGTATATAGGATAAAATATTAGATGTGCACCTTGTATTTTGGTTGGCCGCACCAAAAAGTATAATATATATCCACTCTGTTACTCGACTCAGTGATCTCAGTTCCTTTATTCTTATGTGTTTGTAAATTTTGCCTTTTTTTTTTTTTTTTTCCCTTCTTTAAAATATGATTGAATTATGTTGTTCTTATCTTACGGTTAAGGTTTTTATGCCTTTAGTAAATCTGAGTGCAGTATTTGTAGAATTATCAACAGTTTAAAAATTAAGTGCGGCTAAGCCTAATTATTTTTGCCATGGCGACCATGTTTGTTTACATTAAAACTTGGCAGAATAGTGATTTATTGCCAATCCAGAGAAACTAAACTTCGCAACAACAAAGATAACGCCTTCTTTTATTTTATTGGGAATTAAATCATGCTTAATCCATTCTGGAATTTATTCAAGGAAATAAGTGTTTAAGTTTACTTTATTAATTTTTAATATAGATATTTTGAGTTTTATGTATTTTAGCCTTTGTTTAAGATTTACTTTCTTAATTTTTAATATAGGTATTTTGAGTTGTTATGTAGTATGGCCTTGTGGATAAGTGAGGACTGAATTAATTGAATGAGAAATACTGAATCGTCTTTAAAAAATTGTTTCTTTCTCCCCCCCCCCTTTCTTTCTTTCTTTCTTTCTTTCTTTTTTTTTTTTTTTTTTTTGTTTTGTTGTTGTTGTTGTTTAATTTCTTTTATACATCATTTTAAATTTATTATAATATCTGAATAGAACATGTGGCAACGATTAGACAATTCTTCAGATGATATAAATTTTGTGCATTCTAAGTTATAAAATGAATGAAATGTAACGCTGTTAGCGTAGGTCCAGAGTGTCACTTTGGTATGGTAAACAAATATAGTGAATTTTAAAGAGTGCATTTATTCTATTGTGGTTTATGCGCTATCGACGAAGTAGATTTAATTCAGTCCAATAAGTAGTATGTAGGACTTTAACCTTAAGAATGAGTGTTTTTTTTTAAGAGATAATATGTTTTATCGAAAATTAATGTAATCTCATGATTGTTTGAAGTTAATATAATAGCATTTTATTTTTATTGTATTTTGCACCTTTTTTTTTTTTTTTTTTTTTTTTTTTTTTTGCACACACATAAAAAAAAAAAAAGTTGTAAATTCAGATGAAATATGTGAAAGAATAATTTAATGATTAAATGCTAATTTTTACTTCCTTCTAAAACTAAATTTTAGCTTTTTTTTAATTTTGTGCTATTGATATGAATTCTTGTAAACTAAATATGTTAATGAATTCATGTAGCTAAAAGTTGTTTTTCTTTTTCTAGAATGTTGAGAAGGCCATTTCACATTGTTCTTGAGAAAAATGATGAGTAAGCTGTTACATTATTTTTAACTTGTTGTAATTTTTTTAATTAGTGTAGAATTAAATTTAACTTTCATATAAATTGAGAATTAGGAGAAAAAAAAAATTTTGAATATTCTACTCATGAGTATGTAGGAAATTTCTACAGTTATATAAACATTTATTTAAAAAAATCTGTCATTGTATTTATTTTTCTTTATTTTTTAAATTCTTCTTAAATAAATGCAAATCTTAAATTGTGAAAGTAAAAATGTGACAATAATAGTCAATGAATATATTTTTCATGAAATAATATTAGGAATATTATAATGGAAAATATTTTTTATAATATTTAAATTTATTAATTAATAAAAAGGTTTGCATTATTATTGCAATGAAATGTTGAAATGTCCAAAATTGTATTTCAAGGACTTTAAAGGCAGATATTTAAACACTGCATTTATTCTATATAAAGGATTGTGACCTTTCTTAATTGGAAATTAATGAAATTTAAGATGTTTAATAAAAGTAAAATTTAACTTTTTTTAAAAGATTAACAAGCAGGATTTTATACATTTTGTTGTGAAAATTTGATAAATATATATATATAAATTTGGTCATGTAACACTTGTGTAAACAGAGTGCCTCATGTTATCCCCTGTACTAAGGCATCCTACTGCTCATGTAACTATGCATACCTCCTCTGAGGGGGGGAAAAAAAAAAAACTCGAAATTATTAGAAAGTTTTTATCTGAAATTTCTTTAATGTGACTAGCTATTTCTAGCCATGTTAATCTGTTTACGAGAATCAAATATTAAAATCACATCTGCATTTTTAGGTGTATAGATGGTATTTGATGTTAGTATATACACTACTAAACGTGGAGAGTCTGAGGTATGGTGCAAATGTTTTCAGATGGCCATGAAGGTGAAAATTTTAACAGTGATGATGATCAAGCCATTATATCTAAGTATGATGCTGGAAGAAGTGAAACAAATGAAATACTGTCTTGGGAAGATCCAGCTTTAGAAGTTTATCATGTTACGGATCGATATGGTTTCATACAGTAAGTTATTTTTTCATTCGCAAAGTTTGTATATATGCTCTAAATAATGTTGTGAGGTTTATTTGTCCTCAGAACATAACTGAAATTTGAGTTTTGGACGTATTATTTGTTTTGAGACCGCCCCCCCCCAACATATGTACATGTATGCTTTAATGTTTTATCAAGACCGAATGTAGGCATAGGCGACATAGGCTGCATTGGGTGCCAGTCAAGTTCTCCCGAACAACGGGGCTGAAATTTTAAAAACTGTACAATTTCATTAAGCATGAGAACTATCTGGACATCTGGTGCGAAGCAAGGGGTATAGATTCTGCAAGAAGCAAGGGGTATAGACTATTACTGTTTATATCGTATTCCCTTTTGCTTTACTTTAAAAAAAGGTGGATAGCTATTGTTCTTAATTATTAATGAAAGTAAAAGCGCCAGAATCTCAAACTTGCAAGCACAATAGCCCACAGACAGAGGCGTAGCCACCCTCGTAGGGAAAGGACAAGATAAGAGAGATTTTTTTTATAAGAGTTTATCTTTTATTTATTTTGCGATAATGTTTACCTTTCATAATCAATTTTTATCCGTTTAAAAATATTTTTCTTTACATTCCAGTTATTTTACTACCTAGATAATGCTTAATCTGTAAATGTACCCTTTATACCTTTTATTTCCGAATTTAATTGCTTATTCGCACGGCCTTAATTTTAGATGCAAATTTTTTCTTCCTTATATTTTAAATAGTTTCAAGTCCTTTGGGCTCTGAATTTTAACTTATTTCTTATATCTTCTGTTCATAATGACATTTTCCATAATCTTTATGTTACTAATTTTATTGTTTTATTTCATTTTACTTCATTACATTTTATTAGAATTTGTTTCAAACACAACATAGTCTTATTTTTGACTTATTTCTTATATTTTCTGATCCTACTCCAATACACTAAAAACCCTCCATTGCTTAGTGTTGCCACCTACGTTCTGTAATTGGTAATTTCAGGTTGACGCCGAAACTAGGAGGCAGTCACATTAGTATTACTGGACAATGTATGTGCAATTATTTGTGTTATAATTCTGTTGTATGTTGTATATACTATCAGAAATACAATTTTTGATGCAATATTTGTATAATTATTCATTATTCTTATTTAATACACTCGAGCATAATTTCATTATAATTTTGTATTAATATTTTCTGCACAGTTAAGTACTTTATAAATTTTTAATATTTGTCTTTACTGTACTGAATAAACAAAAAAATTTTGTTTGTTAAAAGCAGTGTAATTGAGATAAAATTTCTGTGTGGACTTAGCAGACAATTTATCTAAAATGTATGAGTGATTAATCAACTTTTTAATCAAAAAAGTATTTGTAGTAGTATAGTATAGTAGTTTTAGAATAAGTTTTTCATTATTTTCTTACATAAAAATTGGGATTTTTAAAAAAAATTTCTGATTTCAAGAAATTGAACTTCCCATTTTCAAATATTTTAGTGATCATCGTCTACCAGAGAAGCTCACTGCTCATGAAACTAAAGTAAGTATTGTGAATAAGAATATTAAATCTTATATTTATGGAATGCTTCAAATGAAGTATTTCCTGATATTTTCATATGTCTGCAATCAAAATTTTTTAAGCCAGGTTGAAGGAAAGGAGAAAATTAAAAGTCTGAACAATCAAATTTAATTATATTGGGTCATTCTAAAAGTTCTGCAGCTTTTCAAATTAAAGCATGTGTTCTTCTAATTGTCATATATTCCGGCGTGTAACGTGCGTCTTTTAATTTCAAGTTATATTTTTTAATTTTTAGGTATATTTACCATATACGTATAACGTTCACTGGAAGATTTTTCCCAAGCTTTGCAGCAGTGGTATTCTGAATTGACAAGTGATAAGGGGAATAGTAGTGTGTGGTGGAAATGCTTGACAGAGTTAATAATTCTGCAAAGAGAGAGGGATGTATTCAGTGCAGATGTGTACAAGAATATTATTCTAGGGTTTCGAGAAATGGGGGTAATAATTTGGAGTAAGAATGTACTTAGGACTTGAATGTGCTTACGGAATTAGGAAACGGATATTCTTTCTTTCTGTAGTTGATTTGAAGCAGTGGTTTTGAAGTAAACATCGATGGCTTTATTGAATCGCATATGTTTTAGTTGAAATGGTAATAATTCAGTAGTAAATATGCCTCTTGCCAAAAGATACACAGTGCCGCTGTCAAATGCTGATTCATTCAACTTGCGAAAGAAATTTCAAATCATGTTGCGGCAAGGATGTTTGGTTGAAAGAGTGTAATATAGATATGGCAGTTATTGCAGGCGCATTAACATCATTAGTTCAGCTATTAGATGCGTGTATCAATAAACCATTCAAAGAAAATTAAAACAATAGTGGAATACATGGATATTAGGAGGTGAAAAAACATTAAATGAAAGAGGACAAATGCGTCAAGCCAGTCTAGGAATAATATTCGAGTGGATAATAAAAGCATGGAATGAAAATAAACCTGACATACGAGTAATTCGAAATTCATTTTAAAAATGTGGTATTTCTATATGGAACAGGAGATAATTATTTATTTAAGAGTCAGAATAATGAGATGGTGAAGATGAAATAGAATTCGGTGATATTCTGAAGAGATAATGGAAGGCAAATATGACAAACTTTCTATGTTATCCGATAATGAAATTTTTCAAATTCATGTTATCCGATAATGAAGTTTTTCTAGTTCGTAAGGTATGCCATTACTTAGAGTGACTTGATCAAAGCGGATGTTTAAATATGTTTTTTTTTTTTTTTTTTCTGCTAACGTTGCAAAATTCAAGTGTAATTTTTGTTTCAGTGCAGTGCTAAGAATGGTAAACTCAAAAGTTCATTTTTTTATACTATGTTCTTTTATTATTAAAAAAAAAAAAAAAAAAAAAAAAAAAAAAAAAAAAAAAGAGAAGAGATTGCTAGCCAGGTTTGCTTGTAAAATTTGTTTTAAATATGGAAAAAAGTGCTCTTTCTGATGACACAGTTAAAAAATAGTTTGAGAAATTTAAGTGTGACAACTTTAGCCTTTGTCACACTCCTCTGGATCACCATCCTTTGTAAACAAGAACCTATTAAATGAAGCTATCACTGGAAATCCAAATTGTACCGTTAAGGAAATATCAGACAGAATAATTATTCCAAAAAGTACAGTATTTGATGAAGAATGAATATGTAATTTTCCGTATTGCATGAGTACTCCATACTTACAAAATAAACAAGACATGTTCATTCAAGTTTTGACATGTGATCTGTACTGAAAGCAAAATGAAGAAACTCCCTTTTTTTAAATGACTCATTACTGGTGATGAGGAGTAGATATTATATGATAACATTTCAAGAAGAAGATCATGGTGCTAAAAAAACCTTCTTTAGTAGCATTAAGAGGGGGATTGTATCCTCAAAACGTAATCTGTGTGTATGGTATACTGTGAATTGTTGATACAAATCAGATAATAAATTCAGAAAAATACTGTTCTTAAGTGGCAAAAATTTATTGAGATGTTTCATGCCACCGCAATATTCACCAGATATTACCACTGTAGATTTTCATTTCTTCAGATCACTTTAAAATTCTTTAAATGATTTGGAGGTAACTTCTTTGAAGACTATCAAACCAAACAGCACCTCAATAACTTCTTTACAAATAAACCTAATGGTGTTCTTAAAAAAGCAATTTTCCATGCACCTAAAAGATGATAAAAAGTGACGAAATGAAATGGTGCTTATGTGACTTAATGAAAGGTTTTTATATTTTTGTTAGGAGATAGGAACAGAAGGAGACTCCTTCCTTCCACTCCAGCTAACGTCATGCTACCGAGCTTTGGTGGCCAAAGAGGATGTGGTGCTTTTGTTTACATTCTGAGCATATTCCCTTGGCAGTGCTTCCACACGCAACAGTTTCACACAAATCGAAAAGCAGGGACACTTCCACACAAAAGAAGCATACGTTACTGGATGGATAATAGTACTGTATAGCTTAGTGACATTGCCACAAAAATCACATCTTCGTTATCTTTGGTAACATGCAACAGCGATTTCGATTATTAATTTCTTTAACATAATTCTAAGCTACTGGATTGCAAAAATGTAGATTTTTAGCGAAATGTTTATATTATGCATAAAGGATGATAAATATCTTTGAAATATCAAAATATCACAAAAATATAATACATTTTAAAGCTCAGTTTCCAAAGAACTAACTGGTATAAGCATATACTGCTTTTGATGCCGTTGAACGTGTATTTACTATTTTTATTTTATGTTCCAAATATCAAAATGTTTTAAATAAAATACACTTTTTATCATCCACGTAATATTGTAATATGCACTTTTTAAAAATGTTTAGGTTTCAAAACAGTTTCAGGACACGAAAAAAGCATCTTCAATATTATTAATCGGTATTTCAGTACATTTTGGATTTCCTTACACTGTATAAATCTTATATATTTATGAATTTAGATCAATTAATTGTTTTAACTATTCCAAAAAATGAAGCAATGTTGGTATGCAGAGTATGGAAATCAAGCTTGTGATTTGGTGACAATGAGGTTAATGATTAAAAAGTGTTGCTATTTATTATATTATCAAAGAACTATTAAATTGGGTAAAATTTCTAAGAGTTATTGAATGCTCTGCCAAAATATATTTACTAGAAAATTTGATAATGAATGTATCCAAAAATGTGTTTTAAGTCAAAAGTGTGCAACCTGATGCCTAAATGTAAATATAAAATTATGCATGTTATAATATTTTTAATTTGTTGTGTAGATCAGGTTAGGTTTTTAAAACAGACTAAAGCACGCAAAGGTTATCTGCATAAGAGGAGAGATGTTTTCATGGAGGACTTCTGAAAAAAAAAAAAAAAAACTGTCTTTTTGAGTGTGCATTAAAAATAATGCATGTGATTTTCATTCAATGTAAAAATTCTGATATATGCTAAATTATTGTAAATTACTTTACTCGAAAAATATGATAAATTCACAGAACACATGCCGGAAATTGAAAGTATTAAATATATATGAGTATCTATGCATATCCTTGTAAAAAACATAAATTTGCATTTAACTAAATGCATAAATATTTATTAATGATTTTATATAATATTTGAGTGAGGGATTCAGGACATCAAAGGAAAGTTAAAAATTTCTGTGCTGTAATGTCTTGCTTTCATGGATTTATAACAGTAGCAATAAGATATATTTATTTACGCTTATACAGTACAAAGTCCGTAATCCGGACGCCCATTATCAGGGAATGATATATAATCCGGACTTCAAAGGCACAAACTTTTTTTTATAAATGTATTTGGAAATCAAGGATTTATTCATTCATAAATCCCTCTGAATATTACGGTGAAGAAATCTGGTTATTAACTATATCTGAATTTATAATGATTATATATATTATCTAAATATATATAATTATTTTAACATTTAATTACAAACACAAATTGAAATTCTGTTGACGAATCTATTTATAAAACTATTTAAGGAATAATTGTTTGTACTAGAAAACAGGTATGAAGGTGTCCGCCGATAACATCGCGGCAAAAACATCGCGGACGAAAACGTCGCGGAGAAAACGACGTAAGGCGAAAACGTCGTGCTACAAAACATCGCAGTTCTAAAACATCGTGGTACAAAACATCGTCGTCGAAAATAAAGCGCTTCAAAAACGTCGCAGTTTAAAAACATCGCCGTCGAAAATATCGTAGTAGAAAATAAAGTATCTACAAATCATCGCATGACGATAACATCGCATACATGCTTTTTTCAGGTTTTAATAATTGTAAATGGATATTCCCATAATGATTTGTGAGCGCAAGATGTAAAGAAGGATAATTTTTACTTTCACATTTCTTTATTAACTAATAAATTTTTGCTGAAAAGGTTAGAAGGAAACTTAAGCATAGAAAATTAAACGCAACTTATAGATTACACTCTTCATGAAAAATGACCAGTAAAAACTTTATGAAAAATGATTTATTAATGGCCTTTGTTAGTTAACTATGTCAGTTTAAAGTTCTATTAAGTGCTATAAGTTGCATCAGTTATCTATGCTTAAATTTCCTTTTCATTTTCTCAGCAAAAATTTATTAGTTAATAAAAAATATGAAAGTAAAAATTATCCTTCATTCCATCTTGCGCTCACAAGTCATTATGAGAATATCCATTTACAGTTATTAAAGCATGTCTGTGATGTTATCGTCATGCGATGATTTGTAGATATTTTATTTTTTACCACGATATTTTCGACGGCGATGTTTTTAAACTGCGAAGTTATTGAACCGCTTTATTTTCGACGACGATGTTTTGTACCACGATGTTTTAGAACTGCGATGTTTTCTTTTTGCGATGTTTTCTCCCACGATGTTTTGTAGCACGACGTTTTCGCCTTGCGTTGTATTCTCCTCGACGTTTTCGTCCGCGATGTTTTCGGCTGTAAAAAATTTGTGAGATGCATACTTAAGGAAGTAGTAAAATAGAAATTTTAGAATGTATATTACTGAAATCAAGGATAAAAAAAAATTAATAAGTATTAAAAGAATTACTTCCTTACATTTTATAATAATTTTACAAGTTTTAAATAATATTACCCCCTCTTTTAATCCCTTTCAGAAATACTCATAGAAAGTTATGTATGTGGCAGTCAGCAATATTTAACGTATTTAACTATTGAAATGAAAGGTGCTCTAACTTTAAATGAACCTAGCATTAATTATAGCATAGCTAATGATTTTTGATTTAAAAAATATCCAGAAGCTGAATATCATTTCATAGTTGAGAAAGTATTTCAGAAAGAAGCCCTATAAATAGCAAAGGAATAATGTGTGATTTTAATATTAATAATACAACAAACTTTGATTTTAATTTTTGTGATCATTAACTGAATAAAATCAAATTATCTTAAAATTTACTTCTGAAAACTTGTGGGAATATTTCAATCAAATTAAAACTGTTCTGAGCATGAGTATAGCATTTGGTTCTGTTAAGAATGAAATGTTGTTTAAAAATACATTCTTTCACATATTTAGGACTCTGAAATATTGTAGAAAAAGAAAATGTATGCATTTATAATATTTACAATGTAATTACAAAGTTTTCTCCTCCAAGCATCTAAAAACCTATTGATCGTAATGGCAAGTCACTGAATGTTTTGGTAAACAAGAGAGGTAGGTCATTGCATCAAGGGAGTGCATTGGAAAAATCAGTTTGGGCCTTTCCTTTCTTTTCTATTTCCATGACTTTTGTACTATTTCATATGTTTTATCATAAAAAAATTTCAGAACTCTTCGGATGACCCAATATTTTATTAACAAATAATTTTCTTTTTGTTTGTGCCAATCATAATCAAACTGCTGCATGTTGTCCCATTAAATGTGGCTAATGATGTTCACAGCAATAATTTTATTTTGGAAGAATGGATAAGTTTGAAATGGTGTTATACATAACATTATTTTTAATCATAAATAATTTATTTATTAAACTTCGTCAACTGGTGCTATATCTTGTTGATTTATTTTTTAAATGGCATCATGCTGATCTCAAAATATGTATATACTAATTGTGATTGTAATAAACAAAAGACAAAGAATTTTTCTATCTCTATTGTCATTTATGTCTAACATGAGATGGTCCATCGTACTTGTTTCATTCTTTCCAGAGGAGTGTGTATGACTTAGAAGTGAAGTACATCCATTAATTCTGCTTTTCAAATAACTGCATTATTCTTTACTCAAGTAAAAATTTCTTATATTGTTACAGGTGCTCTGATACTTGATTTCAGTTTACTCATATTAAAAGCATATAATTATAATCAGGTAGAAATGAGGAATAATGGAAAGTATTAGAAAATGCTTTTTTAGCTTTCATTGAGTGAGGGATTCAGGACATCAAAGGAAAGTTAAAAATTTCTGTGCTGTAATGTCTTGCTTTCATGGATTTATAACAGTAACAATAAGATATATTTATTTATGCTTATACAATACAAAGTCCGTAATCCGAACGCCCATTATCAGGGAATGATGTATAATCCGGACCTCAAAGGCACAAATTTTTTTTGTATGCTTTACGCATGCGCAGAACAACTAAAATTTTTCATTGCAACGACAATGCCCCAATCATGAATCAGTTAACGAACAGCGAAATCTGTAGCACAGATTCAACCCTGTGTATATGTTACTGTTCAGAATTTATGATGCTTGTAAATTAAATTGGATACAGTTTCGGTGCTTCAAATGCATGCTTAATTTTTATACTTATAAAAACGTATTGCATACTTTTGTGATTTTCAGATTCGTGAACGAGAAAATGAAAGATTGGGAAAATGGCTGAAAATGATAAAGAACTGGGACAAGTACAAAGATACTGAAAAAGTAAGCTTCCTGATAGGTAATATCATTATCGTAGCTGTTTCTTACTGTAATTTTCAATTTATAATTCTCCTTCTAGAACTAATATATTTAATGTAAAAGTTCATTATATTATAAAGTTGTTCTGACTGAAAAATCTGTCTATTAATGTTTATTGTAATGTTTTTACTATCCTCCTCGTCTGATTCTCACAAATATGATGAGGTAATGTAACTTAGCTTCCAGTTTGGAATTATGATTTAAAAATGAGTTGCAATAAAAAATTTTGAATTCTTTGTTTGAATTTGATTAATTACTTGCACTAAAAAGACGTGCAACGCACGCCGAGATGCTTTTGTCTCAAACCGCACGCAAAAATGAAAATAACGTGGTGCACACGTCCTTTAACAACGAGATTGTTTATTTCTCAAGTTACAGCTCTGGATTGCACTCGCAGACGGGGAGCAGCGTAAATGAGACACATTACCACTTGTTATATTGTAGCGCACGGTACCACAACCGTGAAGTTTAGTTGTAGTGCAAGTGGTTAATAATGCTCATATCCTTTTGAGCAATATTTTTTCTTGCTTTGCTTTAATATGCATTTTTTACTGTAGATATTTTTTACTATTGCATTCTTTACTACAGACATACCTAAGGTAACCAAAAAAATTTTAAAAATTAAAAAATTTTGAAATATACAGTCAAAAGTCGTTAATCCGGACTCGTCGGGACTTCGGCGATTCTGGATTATAGATCATCAGTTTAAATCTGGTAAGATGGCATGCAGAAATTATAAAATTAAAAATATGAAACCGTAATTTATGAAATAAAGAACAATTATGACCTAAAGGGCATCAAAATTTACAAAAACAAAAAAAAAAAAAAAAAAAAAAAAAAAAGAAAGCTTAATATTTATTTACTTTATTAACATTTCTTTCAATGTCAGTTTTTAAGTTGCTTCGTTTTATGTGATAATATTTTCTCTTTAATTCTATAAACAGACATAATTTCTTGTTCAGTTACAAAGTTCCGCTGTTCAAGTCCTATAATTGCTGTGTCGAGAATACCGACTAATTTGTCAATCGAAATTTTTTCATTTTCAATAACCTCTATGTCACTTTCTTCGCTATCGGAAGTGAATTATAATGATGAGGAATTTGATTTAAATCATATCAAAGACGGAGTACATTGAGATGAAATACTACATTTAGTAAGGAATTATAAGCCAAATAAACTAAAAACATCTGTGCTGAAGATAAGGATAGTGCTGACAGATCAACTTCTAATTCATTGCGCACCGCGGTGTCCCCCCCCCCCCCCCCGCAGAGCAGTGAGAAATGGATAAACAGATTTCGGAATGGTTAGAGAAACAAAGGATATGCCTTTATCCATTTCTTTGCAGCAATTCCACTTTTTGTTTAATGGACTTCAAAACATATTTTCACTTTGTAGATCCTTTACATATTGGTAAATATATAATGGAAATTCTATTTGACATAATCGAAAGTTCAAGTTTACTTTTATAAAATTGCTCTAACAGTCTGCAAAAAAGTAATAAGCCAGATCCAATTCGAAGATTAAGGAACAACGCAGTCTGCACCATTAACTGAATTAGATAATTTTAGCTTAGCTTATACCGCCCGTTATACATTGAACGTGCATGCGTAAACATATTTTGCACATGCGCACACGCATATTCGCAGCCGTAAAGATCTTACGTACATGCGTAAAAGCCTACGCGCATGCGTCAACGGGATGCATGCGCAGAAAGTTTGTAGCTTTGAGGTCCGGATTATAATCATTTCGGATTATGGGTGTCAGAATTAATGACTTTTGACTGTATAAGGTAAATATTACAGAAGCATAAGTTAAATTGATTGATAAATACAAGAATCAGTGTGTGTATGTAAGCTCAATACATTTCTGTTATCAGGACTGGATTCAGAAATGTGTGTGTATACATTTCTGAATCTGGTCCCGATAACAGAAAAGTACCAAAGCTCTTCTAATATTATGGTACATAGGAACCTTGAGATACGAGCACCTCTATATACGAGAAATTCGAGATACGAGGAAAGTATGAGCGAAAAATTTATCTCTAAATACAAGCACTGACTGGAGTAACGAGCAATGAGCCAGGCTGTTAGTATGCTATTTCCCGATTCGGCTTGGCTTGAGAAATAGCATCACTCAGTGTTCTTGAATCTGCATATTTGTGTGCTTGTGAGTAAATTGTTTTTTACATTTAATGTGAAAATAATTATTTCACAATGCCTCCCAAGAAGATTGTTGCCTTTGATAGTGCTGCAAATAAAATGAAGGAAGAAATCAGAGATAAACATAAGCATGGTGTAAGAGTGACGTAATTAGTTGTTCGATATCGACGATCTGTACTTTTCTAAAAAAGAAGGAAGAAATTAAGAAACTTAATGTGGTCAAATGAGTTACCATTACTTCCAAGCACCGTCCAAAATGCCTAGAAGATGTTGAGAAGCTGTTCTTGGTGTGTGTTAACAAGAATCAGTTAAAAGGTTAAAAGTAGTTAAAAGGTGTTAGAAGCTATCATAAAAGTAAACTACGGTTACATTATTTACCAGTGTTATTTATTAGAAAAATTTCTTTTTATGTTAATATTTTTGAGGGTGCGGAACAGATTAACTGGATTTCCATTATTTCCAGTGGGGAAGTTTGTTTCTAGATATGAGAAATTCGCTATATGAACTCACTGCTGGAACGAATTAAACTTGTATCTCGAGGTTACACTGTATTATGTTAAAATCTAATAAGCAAGTTAAAATTAAAATGCTGTAAAATTTGCTCAGTACTGAAAATACAAAGAGAAAATGCCTGTTGAAAATATTTTGGAAAATATACTAGTGATTACTTCATAAAATTAAAGGCACAGTTTGATGCACAGTGGAAAGCAAAAATTTAAAAGTATGGATTAATACACAAAAATGTTATTTAAAATATCTTTCCATATGTATTATATCCCTTTATTTTGTATGAAATCAGCATAAATATCAGTGATAAAATTATTTAAAATGTTTTTCTTAGATTGAAGATATTTCATATCAATTACAGATTTAATTCTGCTTATGTGCTCATTATAAATATCTAGTCATTACTTATTTCCTACAAAATCATCAAATACCCTTTGAAACCTTTGAAAATCATCAAATACCCTTTGAAAACCAATATAAATGATTCCCAAAGTTAGTTTATGTGTAAAGATGTGCTAGATGCACATATCATGGAGACACATTGATTTTAATAATTGCAGAAATGTGTTAAATTTAACATGAGTTAACAATTTATTGAAGCTTACTATTTTTCCTTTAATCTGATGAAACTGAATGCAATTCATTGCACTTCCAATCTTGGATTTTTTTTTTTCCAGATTTGATTTGCAAATTATTCACAGTTTAAATGAACATTGATCTGGTTTTCAGTAACACAAATTCTTTGGGTACTTTAGAGAAACACTGTAACAACTTTGAATGGTTCTTTAGAATGCAGTTTTTCCAAATATATTTATTTTAAGCTTAATATTTTCATAAAATGAATAACCGTGCTCTGTTTGTTAATATTATTTCTGTGGTTTTAAATATGTGTATTGGATTCTTTTTTAGTTGAGGCTACGAGTATACAAAGGTGTACCTAATGCTGTCAGAGGTGAAGTTTGGTGTCGATTACTGGGAGTACCTCAAATAAAGTTGGAGCAAGAGGGAAAATATCAAGTATATAGATAATGATTTTTATCTCTGAAAATGTACTTTTATGTAAGTTTTCAAAATGTGGTAATATGCATATCTGTGTTTAAATAATATTTGAATTCTCCACCCTTTTTCTTTTAGGAAATGGTTCAGCAGTCACGTTTGTACTGTACAGACATAAAGCAAATAGACTTGGATGTCAACAGAACTTTCCGGAATAATATAATGTTTCGTGAGAGATATGGTCCTAAGTAATTATATGTAAAATTTTTTGTTAATATATGTTTGAGTGAATACTTTTGTTTCTTTGTAAGGCATATTCCAGAATTTTGCAAGTAAGATTTTCTGTGTATTTTTAAATACATATAGAATCATTAGTAAATATTGATAATTAATTTGACTTCCATTTAAATTAAGTCCACTTACTGAAATTTGTGTTTAACAATTTATAAGATTACATTAGTACCATTTTCCCCCCTTTTGAAGTGAATAATTTATTATTTTTTTGTGTTTGTGTTAATCATGAGTTATACATAAGTGAAAGAATGTGCAAGTTATTACTAACTGAAAGGTTATTACTAATAAAAGGACATCATCATCTCTTGGAGATAACATTATCAATAGAAAAGCAAAAAATGTGTTTCTATGATTTCTTCTTTAAGTGCATCATCCTGTTGTATGTTTTTAAGCCAAATTATTATTAATCAAAATAAAAGAATGCAAGGTAATAAAAAGGAAGTAAAAAGTAAATATATGTGTGTATGTGTGTGTGTGTTTGGAAACACAGATTTCCAATCAATATTTTTTGAATGGACAGGGTTGGATTAATTATAACAGTAAATGTAATTAACATTTTTATTGAGATTAAACTTGTATTATGTAAATATTGTTAAAAATAGTTTTTATTTCTTTAATTCCAATGTAATTATGTTATGTACCTTTAGGGAAAATTGCAAAACAAGACATTCCCCTCCCCCCCAAAAAATATAAATAAACAATAATTTGAACAGTATTAGAAATTATTAAATTAAAAACTCTGCTGATGTAGTATTAGAATATCTTGGAATAAATTTATCTATATGACAATGTTTATAGTCCTGAATGTTGTAAAAACGTAAAAAGTAATGAAGTATTTCATGACTGTACATATTAACTTCAAATACAGATGATGAACTGTGGAAATCTTAAAAATCATTTTCTGCATGATTAATTTTTATAACTTAAAAAATTCTGTGCTTAATATTTCCAAACATTTTAGAAAAACCTCTTGTATTTACATCTGCTTTTCTTTCATTTTTCAACATTCATAAAATGTTTAATTCATCATGCCAGGTTAACCCAGTGTGAATTTCATGGACAGTAAGTAGTACATGCTGAGTTAATGTTAATGCTCTTCATCGTTAATGTTAGGCTGACAGTCTCTGCATGCTTAGTGAATTAAAAAAATCACCATTAATCTCCTGCAGACTTTTAATTTAGGAATAACATCATTCTTCCCCTATCCCCCTCACCGAATTTTCTTTTAATTTTTAAATTTTTACAGAAAGCGATAAGCTTTTTAGCATTTTACTTGTGACTATTTCATGCTTTTTTTTAATTTTGCTTCCTAGCTTAATTTAAAAATATTTTTGCTTCCTAGCTTTATTTTAAAATATTTCTCAGGAGAAATACAATTAATGCGTTTTAAATATGTACCATTTACTAGTTTTTGAAATGAAATATTTACTGGTTTTCTTAGTCACCTTATTTTTTAATTATTTGAGTTTTTAATACTTTCCATTCTAATTTTTATAGACAGCAGTCTCTCTTTCAAGTCTTAGCAGCATATTCTATTTATAATGCAGTAAGTATTATTAATCTGCATATTTTTCATGATGCTTATTATTATAATTTCATACTAGTAGAAATTTGAAAATATTACTATGATTCATATAACTACAATTTAGATTATTTTAGGATTATGTTAGATTTTATGTATTACAAGTAATTATTATGTTCATAGATCTAATGTTGCGTTTTCATCAGGTTAAATGTTTACTGTTGTTATAGATTGATTTTTATTTTAATTAATAATTGACAGAATTTTTGTAAGTCTGCAAAATGTGCCTGTATTCACATAAACAAGTATATAAATTAATGTAAACTAAGTTATTTCATTAATTTATGGGTTAGATTTATTAAACTTAGATTCAAGAAGTATTTTTCTGTAAAATATAATTACTATATTCAATGATGATGTTCAGAGACTATCATTTAATTTCTTTCAGATTAGTTGTTGCCATCACATATATTTCGGTGCAAAAATTATTCAAATATCAGTAAATCTTTAAAAAATTTGCATTGTGGTAGGTTTACAATCCATAGTAATCCAAAGTACAGGGATGCATGAAATTAGTGGTTTTATCGTATATGTGTGAATGTATCAGAACCTGAATCTATTGGATGATTGGTTTACTTTCCTAATTGTAACAGCAGCTTTGATGTTGATTGAAATGGAAAACCACTCTTATTAATGTTATTAGCAGAAGAACTGTCTTAAAAATGACTGAGCTTCCAAAAAAGTTGGTAACTTTCAAATTGCTTTTCTTTAAGTCTTCCTCGCATTTTCGCTTGTTATGCAAGTTTTGATAACCAGACATTTTATTGAATCGTATTCAAATATTGAATCGTATTCATATGTACGTATTTATGAGTCCCGTCCCGACTCATGTTTAGTGCCTTATTCATGGCCAAGCACAGTTGTCCATCTCCGCTCAAGGCCATTGCATAGAATAACGGAAGTTGCACTGCTTTGATTCTTTTAAAAAGCTGCCCAATTCGACAGAGAAGGAATGTTGTTGGACATTAAAATTGCACCTTATCGGCAATGTGGCTTGAATTCCGGAGTACCGCACTGGAGAAAATTTCACTTGCATATTGCTGCCCGCTACAGCAGTTATTAGATTGCGTATTGGTTCCCTGCTACCCGTCGGGTGAGCTTTCCCCGCTAAAATGCTGTGCGATCAGGGAGTGAAATAGCACTGGCCGTTGATTGTCGTTTATTTATTAGTTGTCATTTGACACGATGAGTGTTGTGTAATAACTATTTAGTAATCATAGTGGTTGTGTGTAATTCGAGCATACTCCTTCATTTATTTCTTTTGTCAATTTAAAATTGTGATTTAATTGCATAGTAAATAGAACTCTATTGCAAAATAACAAACCTCATTATGTCTGTGAAGAAGCGAAAAATAAGTGATGAAAATCGTGCATTTAATGAAAAATGGGGATTAGACTATCTGATCTGCAACAAGAACAATAAAATTCAGTGTATGATTTGTATGCAAGTTTTGTCAATGAATAAGGAATACAATGTGAAGCGGCATTATACTACTTTACATGAAGAAAAGTATAAAAAAATTATCGGTGAAGCAAGAAAAATTATTGTAGAATGAACAAAGTTTGGCTGTGTCTTATGAAGTTTCTTTACTATTCAGTGATGGGATTTTAATGAAAAAGTGCACAGTTTCAATGGCTCAATGCTTCATGCAGCTAAAGTTGGCGGAAAAGTTCGAATCTGTAGCATTATCTCATCAAAGAGTGGCATGACGAGTAGATGATATAGGTGAATGTGTTTACAAAAAATTATGTGATTGCATTTTAGATTGTGAATACTACTCAATATGTTTGGATGAAAGTACCAACCAGACAGATATCATTCAACTATTAATATTTATTCGTTGCATTTAAAAAAAATTAATTATTGTGGAGGAAATGTTAAATTTGATATCGTTACACAGAACATCTAAAAGTGCTGATATCTTTTCAGCTGTCAATTAAACTGCCATAGACTATGGAGGATTTAAAAAATTTTCTTGCATTGTAACTGATGGAGCTATGATGGGAACAGTGACAGGATTCGTAGGACTTCTTAAAGAAAACGGCATTAATTCCCTGTTGACTCACTGCATCATACACCAGGAAGCCTTATGTGGAAAATCTTTGAGCCAAACGAATGCCATAAAAGTTGTTGTTAGAATGAAAAGTCTCATTGGAGGCGGAAACAAAGCTTCAACTCATAGAAAATTTCGAGATTTTTAAGTGAAATTGATGCAACCTATGGAGATTTGTTATTACACTTCAAAATAAGATGGCTTAGTGCTGGGGAGTGCCTTGAACGTTTTTTTGCTTTATGAAAAAAATGCCTTTATTTCTAAAAAATGAAATAAAATCAGAAATTTTTTAACTGCAAAATTGTATGCAAGATCCTTTATTCCTGGATGATCTTGCATTTTTAACTGATATGACACAACATTTGAACGAATTAAATTTGAAGTTATGAGGCAAAGGATACAATATTGGCAACTTGTAGGAATATGTGAATGGTTTTAGAAGTAAACTAAAATTGTTCAAAACATGTTAGAGCAGAGTAATTTTTCTTTTTTTCCGAGTTGCAAAGAACATTACACAGAGATGGAAAATTTTGAAGGATGTACCTTTAAGGATCACCTGAAGTATATTGACAGTGTAATTGTGGTACCTGAGCAGTGATTTGCAAATTTTAAAGAATTAGAGAGTGATATATCACTTTTCATTCATCCATTAACAATTGCAATTCAAAGTGTAAAGACTGATTATCAATTGGCATTATGTGACCTACAATCAGACCCCTTTTACAAGGGCAGAACAGAGTCTGGAATAGATTCTTTTAAGCTCCTTGATGAGCATTTCCCCAAATTAACCAATCTTGGCTTGAAAATGGGTTTTATGATGGGCAGTATCTATCTTTGTGAAAGTGCGTATTTCACGATGAATTTTATAAAATCTAAATAATGTTGATATTGAAAGCATTGTAAAAGATAAATTAATGAAGCACTAATACAATTTTATGTAACAGTTACATAGTAACTTATGTTACGCTATTAAACCTTTTCTTTAAAAAATGTGTTTTTTATTTGTGCGTCCCTCCAATCTATTTAGAAATTTGTATTGGCCCGGGATCATATCTAGTCTGGATAGCTCAGTTTTTAACAATCATTATATTAGCAAATTAGGAGTTACGAATACATATGTTTGGTATGCTCACATGGCTCACACACTCATGACGATAATGAACAATTAGTAAACCTGTATTGACTGTGAAAGCATTTTAATAAACCTAAAAACTTTTGATCGAACAGCAAACAGTGCACCTAGCTAGAGCCCCTAAACGAATAGGAGTAATGTAATTTCACCATCAGTCAGTATTAGTAGATAATAAAATTACCCTAGGTCCCTTTAAGGCTTTGGCACAGTTGAGTGCTGCACGACCTTGCCCATGTGGATGGTGCGTCCCTGATTGCTTATTTAAACTTTATAACAGTACCTTGTGCACAAGTTGATAACCCAAAATCAACAGAAAACAGTAAATATAAAACAAAAAAGATAATCACAATATTAAACATATAAAATAGATGTTAATTTTGTTGTACCTGTAGGAAGGAGAGTAAATTGCATAATCGGAAAATGCTAAGTTGTTATTGTTTAAATGCTAAATCCCCTTCCATTAAAATATCAGGTTATGTTGCAGTTGCTATTTTCCTTAGTTGGCATCTTCTTTCATCTTTTCTTTAGCTTTAAATACCCTTGACATGAAACTCAGTCGATTTAAGTTCCACTTAAAATTTGTGCAATGTGATTTGTTGTTTACATTTTAAAATGAATCTAAAGTGATACACAGCATTGTCATTGAAAATGCTTATGCTGTAGCCTGCTATTACTATATCAGGGTAGGTTGTGAAAAATCTTATCTCATCTTTCACAAATTTTGTAGCTCAGAGAACGAGATTAATATTTTTCTCCACAGACATTTCTTCCACAATAACTTTTTTTAATTGCTTCTGAAGCTGTATTTCATTCCTGTCGAGCTCTTTTTTATGATTCTCTAGTAACTTCTCCATGTCTTTATTGAAACATCCTAGCTCATGATTTTGTCTAGAGACACAGTATCACTGACAGCAGAAAAATTTTTAAATGTCAAAGTACTCAGTTTTTAACCTATGATCTAACTTGCTCACACTTTCCTCTAGGTCACACTCATAGTCTTGTAAGTTGTCAGGCTTCATCAATGAAAATTAAACAATGGAAAATATTAAAATCATGTTTTTGGAAGTCCCTGAATGTTAATCATGTGATATGGATTACTTCAAAACATCTTTGAATCTGCTAAGTTGCCAACTTGAGTGTTCATAATTCAAGACATCATTCATCATCCAAGGCATTTTTTGTTCAGATAGTTTGTTCCTGAATTGTTTCATGATCCAAGGTTCCATCACATTTAAGGATTATATCACAGTTTAATGTTTTCCTGCCTAGGCTGGAAAGTTGTCATTTTTGAGGGGGGGGTTCAATTTTATTAACAAAGTATATCCATTGGAAGTTTTTCCCAAATTGCATATTTTTTTTTTAAATTAATGGTAAAAAATTACAGAAAAATTATGAAATGGAAAATTAAATTCCAATGTTAATTTTTTCTAATTAATGATATGATAAATTGACTGTATATGGATATCTTGTATTTTTGACATTTTTTCCCTACTTGCAACATATTCAGCTGTTTCATGAAATTAAAGTAAAAATTGAGTAAAAATTACTCCTTTATTTTCAGGAAGTTGGTTATTGCCAAGGAATGAGTCAAATTGCAGGTCTTCTTCTAATGTTTATGAATGATGAGGTTTGTTTATTTTCAAGTTGTCTAGAATGCTAAGAATAGTAGTCTAGAATGCTAAAAAAAATAAATCACACTGAAGCTATGTATAAAATAATTTTTTTAAACTGTGAACATTCAGAGGGCAGTTTTTTAGAGTCAAGCCCAAAGTATGATTTCGATGTCATTTGTTGCTGTTTTCCATAATGTTTTGTACTGTATTATATTTTGTTATGATCATTCAAAAGATTTCTGATTTATTTGGGAGGAATAATTAAATAAGGAAACTCTGGCTGTGCCATCTTAATAGCATTATGGGCTCCTTGGCCAAATCATTGTAATGGATCCCTGATGACAAGCACTCACAGAAATGAAATTTAAATGTCCAATAATAATAAGCATATATTTATTTCTTAGGAACTTTAACAAAAAGCAGAACTGCTTATCAAACATTAACATAGATTAGACGGCACAGTACGAAATTTCTCTGAAATTTTTATTGTATAACAAGCCTTTGCAACATTTTTTTATCACAGACTAGCTTTATTACTGGCTTTAAATCAGTGGTCTTCAGAATTTTGTTTTTCATGCACTTTAACTATCAGTGACCTCTATTTTTATTACAAGCTTTTTCTCTAAAGGATTAGTTCAGATAGGCAGCTTGTAAATTCATATAAATGCTGAATATGCACATGATTTAGAAGTCAAATATATTTTAGAAATAAGGAAATTAATTGTGAAGCCAAATATTAAAACTATTTATAACAGCTGAAATAGTTTATGAAGTCAATGTAATGAAACTATATTTTATAGCTAAGTACAGTGGTGGTACTTTCAAGCCGTGACAAGCTATCTTACAGTGTAGCAGTAGCCTAACCTTAAAATTATGGTGAGGATGTTATTCCTTTGCTTGCAGCCATAGTGTATGTTAGTCTGCAATTATGTAGAATATTCTCGAATTTGTTAGAAATAGTTATTCTGTGAGGCAAATTATACTAGCATTGCATTTTCATTGCTCACTCATAGACTGCCACAATATTATGAATCACTTAAGTGCTTGAATATAAAGTTCTACATTTGTCAAATTTATTTTTCAAAGGAATAATTTGTGATTTAAAATATCAAAGGGTTCAGGAACTAAAATATATCAGTGATCTCCCTCAATTTATAGAAAAATCGAATTATAATCATCAGTTATATATCGACTTTTGAATAACTGATCATAAGCAGAGACGTTATCAAAAATTAAAATTGTCATACATTTTTTATTGGTTCCTCCCTAATAAGGCTTAGAGACAAAATTGTGCTGCTATTTCTGTAGTTACAAAAACAAAATCCCTCTTTGTTGACAAAAAATTAAGTCTGCAGCTTGAGATACATTAGGAAGTTATCATGTAGTATAAGAAGCATATATTTATTATGTAGCTAAATGTCTATTATATGCACAAGCCATGTTCATATGCTAAAAGATTTTTCCTGCTGTGTCATTTTTCTCTGACATCTGAAAATTTGTTTGACATCAATATAAATAAAACAGTTTTTGCATACTCTTTCTCTTGCTTTTTTTCTTCATTAATTAAAAAAAAAATGTGTTATTTGAAATCGTAATTAACTATATAAATAAAATACAGTCAAAAGTCGTTAATTCGGACACCCATAATTCAGAATGATCTATAATCCGGACATCAAAACTAAAAACTTTATGCGCATGCGGCACGTTGACACATGCGCAGAGGCGTTCACGCGTGCGCGTAAGACCTTTTACGACTGCGCATATGAGTGTGCGCAAGTGCAGAATACGTTTTCGCGTGCGCATTTTATGTATAATGGACGTATAAGCTAAAATTATCTAATTATCTATTTCAGTTAATGTTCATGATTGCGTTGTTCCTTAATTTTCGAATTGCATCCGGCTTATTATTTTTTGCAGACTGTAAGAGCAATTTTATAAAAGTAAGCTTAAACTTTCGATTATATCAAATAGAATTTCCGACATATATTTGTTAATATGTAAAGGATCTAAAGTGAAAGTATGTTTTGAAATCCGAAATCTGTTTATCAATTTCATGCTGCTCGGCTGTGGGCGCCTAATGAATTGGAAGTTGATTTGTCAGCACTATCCTTATCTTCAGCGCAGATGTTTTTATTTTATTTGGCTTATAATTCCTTACCAAATGTAGTATTTCATCTCGATATGCTCCGTCTTTGATATGATTTAAAACAAGTTCCTCGTCATTATAATTCGCTTCCGATAGCGAAGAAAAGTGACAGAGGTTATTGAAAACAAAAAAATTTCGATTGACAAATTAGTCGGTGTTCTTGACACATCAATTATAGGACTTGAACGGCGGAACTTTGTAACTGAACAAGAAATTATGTCTGTTTAATAGAATTAAAGAGAAAGTATTATCACATGAAACGAAGCAAAACTTAAACAACTTACATTGAAAGAAATGTTTAATAAAGTAAACAAATAAATATTAAGCTTTTTCTTTTTGCAAATTTTGATACCCTTTAGATCATAATTGTTCTTTATTTCATAAATTACGGTTTCATATTTTTAATTTTAGAATTTCTGCATGCCATCTTACGAGATTTAAACTGATGATCTATAATCCGGAAAAATCGATAATCCGGAATCGCCGAAGTCCCGACGAGTCCGGATTAACGACTTTTGACTGTACTTTTCAAATCTAGCTGTATTGTAGAAAGCAATTTCAACTAATAATATTTCCAGATTATTGGCTAGATTAACCTGAAAATGCATTAGAACTTTAAATATGTATCTTCTATTGTTCATTGATTCATTAGTTTTAAATTCTTAAATATTAGCTTCCCTAATATATTTTGCTTCTCCCTTGCCCAAAAGTATATTTTATTAGTCAAGAGATGTCATTTATTAATTTTTATAACAATTTTAAAATGACTGATTTATGAATTTTATGATAATTTTATTTTAATTTTATTTAGGATACATTTTGGGCACTATCTGTTCTAATGACGGATAGCAAGCATGCTATGCATGGTAAGAATATTTTCCATATTTGCTTTTAAATTTGGCTGCCTTGATTTTCGTTTTGAGTAAAATTTAAAACATTTTGCAGTTTAGACTCCTTTTTTTTTTTTTTTTCCCCCCTCCCATTTCTGATGGCTATGTCTATTAATTAATTTTTTTTTTTTGAATTTACTCTCAGTGTAGTATCTTTAGTTGAAATTTTTAATTACAATTGTACTTATGAACAGTGGACAATGATCACAAGAAGACTTTTCATTTTTTCACTATTAGAGAGTGTGATGTTTGTAATTAGGCTTTATGCAAAGAACACAAAATTATTTTGATAAGCATGATATACTTGTATGCAATATAAAAATATTTATGTATAATTATTTAAATAAGAGATAATAAATATGAAAATGAATAAATAAAAAATGTGTAAGTGCAGTGAAATATGTTTTTACTTTCTGTCTAAAATAAAGACATTGTAGTGAGAGGATATAATCTGCTATGATAATAATAATTTAAAAATTATCTCAAAACTGTGTATTTTTTATTTACATGTTTTTTCAGTTAGTCTTTTTAAGTTAAAATTTTAGCTTGTTAGCTGTGATGAGTTTGTCATTCATTGGGTTCAATAAAGTTAAGTACTCAATGTAATTCACTGCATCTTTGCTACTTAGCTGCATCAATTTGAATGGTCAGTTTCAGAATATATTATTGTCCTCTGTCTTTTGCAAAAGACTTGATTACTAAGGCTGGTATATTTTCCCTACTATATAGTTTTTTTCCAGGCATTCAAACCATACGGAAGAAACTGTATTAAACCCATATGCTATGTAATAACCATTTATCATTTGTTTTGGCAATCATTGGCTAACTGCTGTTCGTCTTTCTTCATAACTGCTATTCATCTCTCTGCTGATCATCTTCTTCATAAAAGTGAAAAATTATCTTCTTGTTTTTATTAATTAAAAAAGTACTAATTTTAATTTATCATAACTAAAAAGCAAATGTTCATAAATCAGAGGATACCTGTAATCGATTCTGTTATTAGCTGGGGATCTACTGATTAACTTTGCTGCAAATTGATTTAAATGACATATCATGTCTGAGGTTCTTTCATCCCTGTTTCCCTACCGCCAACCTTTCGAGAGGATTTTCAGCTTCTCACATATTTAGAGTACCACATGCCACACAGACACTACACATTTACAAACATCCGTGCCTTTTCCACGATTTGAACCCAGGCCCTTCGGTACCACATTAGACACCCCTAAGCATTATACTGTTTGGGCAGCCCAGCTTTTATTTTCACAATTATTTATTGTAAACATAAACTTCCTATCACAGAAATGTTTTAAAAGATGTAAAGAATCATACTTTTAAATATTTAAAAAGATTTGTATAAAATACAAAATTATTTTTTTTACACATTCCTCTGGTTCCTGTATACAGAGTGAACCTGAACAAGTGAGCAAAACTTAGGTAGGGGGTAAAAGAAGACAGCTATATGAGCAACATTCATCATAGAATGTATGGTCAGAACGCAAATGGTGAGCCACTAGTTGGCATTGTTGACTAACTTGTCAGTCAAAATATTTTCGTTTTCAGTAACCTCTCTGTCACTTTCTTCACTATTGGAAGCTATATTTAATAAATAAGCAAAAAATAATAAGCTGGATCCAATTAAAAGATTAAGGAACAGCGCAATCCGCAACATTAACTGAAATGCTTTAGAATCAGTAAAGATAATTTTAGCCTAGCTTATACCGTCCGTTATGCATTAAATGCGCATACATACAAAAAAAAAGTTTGTGGCTTTGAGGTCCAGATTATAGATCATTGCGGATAATGGACATCCAGCTTACGGGTTTTGTACTGCATATTAAACTCATTTGGACCAGGGGTTCTCAAATGGTGGTACATGTACCACTGGTGGTATGCAAGAGATAAAAGGTGGTATGCAAAGAACCAAAGTATTTTTAACTATTAAATTTAAAAATTAAATACCCCATCATCCTGCATTAAATACCCCAAAATTTCAAATTTTTAACACTTTAAACGAATTTTTGATTAATAAACTCAACGATTTCAAAGTGAGCAATGGCAACACTGTACGAAAAAAAAACATTTTAATCTCCAGCACATGAGACAGTGTATTGGAAATACTAAGGATATGCTCTTTTTAATATTTTGTGATACTGCTGTTGAATTCAATTTTATGGTTTAAGTGTGAAGAACAAGATATTTAATTATTTTTAATGTTAAAAAAAAGCCCCTTTGGGCATAATATAAAATCTGAAAGATTTCAGAATTGTTTAAAAATATTTCTATTCAGAAACTGAAAAATAATCATTGTAGAATGTAGTGGTGGTACTAAAGATTTTCAATTTTTGTTTAGATGGTACACATTAGTCAGAAGTTTGAGAGCCGCTGGTCTAGATTCATATGCTAATTTAAAAATGATAAAATTTTGCATTCTAAACCTAGCGTAAATTTGTAAAATAACTATTAAGTGATAAAATTGAATCGAACTGAGCGTCTAATTAGATAGCTTGCAATAAAAACATCTTATAATAGACACTAAAATAAAGGAATTGATGAATAGTCTCAATTCTAAGCTTGAAGTTGATTGTGAAATTTTATTTATTTATTTTGTGAACTTTTATTTATTTTTTAAGCTCCTAAACAAAAGAAACTGAAATTAAATGTAGTTTTTTCAGTTTTTGAATTATCTAAATTTAAAGTTTCAGGCATCAGCATATTAATGCACATGAATCGCTTGCATATGAAATTTCTGAAAGGTAATTTTCATTTTATGTGTTTCTTGTAGGTTTCTTTATACCTGGCTTTCCAAAACTGAAGAGATTTCAAGAACACCATGATAAGTTGTTAACAAAGTTCCTTCCCAAACTGAAAAAACACATGGACAAATTTGGTATCCACAGCAGTCTCTATACTTTAAAATGGTTTTTCCAATGTTTTCTTGATCGTGTAAGTTTTATATTTTTGTGAAATTTTTAAAATTTTTTGCATGCTGAAGTTAAATATAAAATCCAAAAATTATTTATTTATAGCCACCAACCTTGAAATAGAAAAAAAAATCTAGAGATTTTCACACTGTACAGCAATGCAACTTCAGAATGAATTTATTGACAAATCTTAAAATCACTTTATTATACACTAGTTTCCAAAAGCTAAGCAATAAATAGGAAACTGATTATAACTCAAAAAGTATACAATCAAACTTGATGTAAATATTTATTATAACATTTGTAACTTAAAAACACAATTTTCTTACAGGGTATTTATATTTTGTGACATCAACAGAAATATGAAATCTAAATTTGAATATACAAATTAAATATAAAAAAATTCTTAGTAACGAATATGATCACCTCGAACACCTGACAATCTTTCATGCTGTTTATGATGATGTCAATCAGTTGCATGGGTAACCATTTTAATGCACATGATTGATATTGCTTTAGTATTGATTCTAATACTCATTGATCAAGTAAAGCAGTCCTAAGCCCATCTAGGGTAGGAGGCCAGCAACATGTCTCCCAAGAACAGGCTAGCTATTCCATTTGGATTATAATTTCTTCTTCAAGATAGTGGCACATCAGGTAAGCAGTGTGAGGGGTGGGTGTTATCTGCTTGCAAAGTGAAAGCATTGCCAATTGTGGCAGAATACAGATGAAAAATAAAGATCCAATATGTTGTCTCTGTACTTCTAAACAATAAGAGTTCCACATAGCTACATATACAGACCTGTGCACCCATTTAAAAATAGTCTCATACAAGAACACTACCTTCTGTATAAATGTCTTTTTTTTTTTTTTTTTTTTTTTTTTTTTTTGTCAGATTGAGAGTTTAATTTGTGAGTGTTTGTTTCTGTGAATATATAAACATGTTGAGAATTGCTGTGTAAAGCAAAGCAGTACTCGTCAGTGAACAGAACAGACCTCACTGTATTTCAGTCCATTTTACATAACTGTGTGAACAATTTAAATGGTGGTGGGAGGTAAATAGAACACACAATACCGGACTTCTAGCATACAGATATTTTTCATGCAGCCTTCTGCACACTATCACTACTAATACATACTATCTTTCCTGTAGCAGAAATAAGCATGAATCTAAGCTGAGATGGAGATACAATGTGCACAAAGTCACAAATACTGGTCATCTTTAGAAGTGCTAATTATTGGTCTACCTTTGGTAGGTTGCAACACCAAACTGTCATTGACCTGCTTCGGATCGACCTATGGCTCTATAACACATAATGTAATCTGCTGACAAATGCAGCCTCAAATTCAATTTTACATTTTGGCTAACTGTAAACTGTTTAATATATTATAGTAATTCAATAGTAATTACCTTCCATACAGCTGATTTTAAGCTGACTTATATTTACTTAAAATGATAGCAGCACCTCTTGCATAATGCTACTCAATGCAGCTTACTTTTATTTGTAACACATCCAAATTTCAAAAATTTTTAAACTACTTATAGCTAATTTATCATGATGTTTCAATATGTTGCTTAACTTTTGGAAACCAATGTAGTTAACATTATATATAATAATTTGAGATAGGGTTCATGTATGTATATTATTCAGGCTATTAAACTAATTAGAAGATGACTTTGATATAAAATATTTTACTTTAATATTTAATTCATTATTTTAAATTATATTTTTTGCCTAATTGCATTTGATTTTGTAACTTTGTTGAAATTTTATAATGATGAAATCTCAAATAGAGCATTTAAGTGGTTTATCAAAGTTTATCACATGATAAAAATAAAATTAGCAATTATTATGTATGTAACCATATAGTAACTTAGGAATGTATCCTCTGCATATTGAAAGCAAAATTAAATAGAAATATTACATTATTAAACATTAGTTAAATCTTCATTAAATGATTTACATATATCTGGAGTGGATTAAACAATTTACTTCAAATAAAAATCAATTAGAAAAATATAATGAAATTTAGAAGAAAATGAATTTACATAGTTAAGGTTTTTGTTGCCTTAGCAATTATTTCACCTTTTCAAAATTTTCCATCATAATTTTTTTTCTCACAGCATTTCTTTCTTTTTGTCTAAAACTGTATTTGAAGGTGGTAATTAAATTTAGATTGATTAAAAACAAGAAGATATGTAGTTTATTAGGAGATGCAATGAAAGTTTTCAGTCTCCTGTATTCCAGTTCTGCGAAAGTTTGGCAGCTCTGCGTATTTAGACATTTTTAATATTTACAGTAAATACTGTATAGTGTTACTATGTAATTCTAGTATATGTCTGAGATTAAAAGCAATTATGAATAATTCATTGAATTTGCGGCTCACCAGTGGTCAAGCAGTAAAGTTGCTAAACATTGGCAGTTTGGTCTGGAGTTCGAATGCCAGAAAATGGGCTTGCTGCATGGGTGATATTATGCTTTTCCTCATGTGTAATGCATATAGGAGCTAGTTTCCCTTCGAAAGCCCTCAATGAAAGCAACCCTCCTATTAGGCAGATAGCCCTCGAGTGCTTTGCCATAATCAAATAAACCATTTAATTTGCTACATTCTTTAAGACATTATTTAAATACAGAAATTCTGTAGTAAGTTCAGATATTTATGTAAGCGTTTTTCAAGTGCATACATCACATTTTACATTTTTAACTATTTTGGCATTTAGCTATTCTTGATTAGAGTGTTATGTTGATTTAAAACACTGGAATCCATATGCTATCTGCTTATTTAAATGAAAGGAATATATGCATCATTCTTTATATGTGTCTAAATAATTCTAGCCTATCAAATTCCATTATTTTGCTGTGTACAAATTGTAGATTTCTCCACAGCATAGTCATTATTAGCAGCACAGTCGTTCTTCACATAGGAAAAAAAAAAAGAAAACATTTCCATGTGAAGTAAAAGGTAAATATTAGAAAACTTTTAAGGTCATTTAAAGAATTGTTATTATTAGAATATATTAAAATATATGTTTCAAAATTTAATTTACTCTGATAAATGCAATCAATAGTAAAAAAAAAATTAATTTGTCCTTGGTCATGTGACTAAAATAAAGGCATGAAATTACCAGTGAATAATTTTAACTCGAAATTATGTAAAAGAAATTTAAGGGATTTGAGAATAATCCTTCTTAAATGAATCATTTTTATGTTATCACTTCTGTTCTGGTTTAAAATTATGTTGCTTTTCTAATACTTTCTAGTATGTCTTATATTTGTAACCTACGATAAAGGTTTTTTAATATGTATATTTTGTTTTATTATTTTTAGTTTTTAGAACAGGGAATAGCAAAATCACTGCCTCTAAATTGAGACAAAATATGTTTTCAAATCAGCATAGCAATGAAGTATGAGCCATTAGTTAAAATCATGGGACTGCAAACAATAAGAGACTAAATCTTTTGATTTAAAAATAATATCTTACCAGCAGTTACAGGACAGCTAAAAAATGGAATATTTTCAGAATAATTTCTAAAATTCAATAAATTAGAGCTTCTGAAAAACATGGTATGGAAGAATATTTTTCAATTTATCTGATGCTACAAATATTAAAATATTGGGAGAAAGAATTTTGTGAGATTTTGAAATTTTCACAAAATTTCAAATTTTTCAAGAAAGGAAATGCGAAAAAAAATTTAAAAATAAGTTCTCAAAAGATTTCTATCAGATTTGAGAAGATCTTCCTTCAGTACTGAATTATACAAGGTGTGGCTATTAATTTCCAGGGCTGCTCTAATAACACCAGAACAGATGATGTGAAAAACATAAACTTTTAATATGTTTTGAAGTAATCCCCATCTGCCGTAATACACTTCTGCGCTCGGCTGTTTAAGTTGTGAAAACAACTTTTAAAGTCCTCTTTCGGAAGGCTCTTCAGTGTCGATGTCACATTCTTCTTGATATCTTCAGACAAAGACATCCTTTGATCACAGTTTTGAGTTTGGGAATGTTCGATCGTACTCTTCTGACTTGGTCCCCACAGACTTCTTTTTGTTTCCCAAATTCAAAACTGTGATCAAAGTAACACGCTTTGTTGATGTTGAAGGCATCAAGAAGAACGTGTTGTTGACATTGAAGAGCTATCCTGAAAAAGTACTTTAAAAGTTGTTTCCACAACTTATACAGCCAAGCACAAAAGTGTATTACGACCGATAGGAATTACTTCAAAACATATTAAAAGGTTACTTTTTTCACATCAACTGTTCTGATGTTATTAGAGCAGTCCTGAAAATTAATAGCCACACCTTGTAATTACAAATAAGTATATGTGCACAATACCCAAAGAATTAGCTCATTAGAAGGGTTCCAATAAAATTCGATCATGACAATTAAACAAATAATAAAACTGGATTAAAATAAAACCATGTAAAAAATTGCTCTGCATAACAACAACAACAAAAAAGGGGGGCCTGAAAGTGTTGAAGAAAATTGCACTTTATAGTCCAGTTTCTGCTTTTGTAGTAATTTTTGCCATAACGAATTTATGTTATTTTTGTTTTTTAATATTCCATAATTTTATATAACCAGAAATAATAAATGTATTGTGGATTTACCAAATTTTTTTTTTCATTTTTATATATATCCTAAGAAAAGGAATATATTACTACTCTTAATATTAAAGTTAAGAAAATACACTTTAAAATGAAATGCTGAAATGAATGGAAATTAGTTATAGAAAATTAATGAAGAGCTTAGTAGATTTTATTTCCTAAATGACAACCAGATCTTAAGTTCTATTGATGTATACATTAAATTGAAAGTAAAGTATATAGCAAATAGAAAATGAAATTAATAAAATGAAAAGAATGCAAAATTTATACTGGGGAGGGGAAAGGAATAGAACTCACAAATGGGAAAAGATTTCTGTAGTAAGCCTAATTTCTTTGTAAGTAATTCTTTTCAGCAGAAGAAAAAATATAAATAAATAAAATTTGCATTAGAAAAATCAATGTGAAAAGGACGTATAATGATATTATCTTCAGTACCATATTTTTAAGGCTGATGCATGTTCAGGTCAGGAAGAAATTAAGGTTTCCCCTTGCTATATATATTTTTAATATTATTTATAAGCTTTCGTGTATTTTGAAAAATTCTAGAAAATTGTCTAATTTATAATTTTTATCTTGTTTTAAAACAGAAGAGAAGGCTTTTGTTATAATTTGCAAAAATCTCGTACAGTATGAAACCTACATTTTCGATATGAGAATTTAAATCAATAACTAGCAAATGAAAATGAAGCTGTTAAAACCATTTTTGAATAAATGCCTAATATGTTAAAGAACTGGAATTTAGTTTATGCACAAAGAAAGAAAACTTTTCCATATGAGGCACATAATCATGGGACTACTAGTGGGGGGGGGGCATCAATACTGAAAAACAAAAAACAGAAAACTATGTTAAAAAATAACATGCATATAATCAGACAAAATGTTTTTCATCATGTTTGTTCTTACCTGAAAACACTGATGAAAAATTGATTTTGATGTAAGCAGATTAAATATAAAATGAAAAAATTTAATGCTATTTTTTAAAAATAACCACTGCTATACTAATAAACCTTTTCTGCCATCTTACACTGAAATGGGAGAAAAACTTATTAAATTTCATTTTTGATAATTCTTAACACAAATTATGTTGTTTCTGTTTTTGAGATTTCTACCGAGGCATATATTAAATTTGGAAGTATAAAAATATTATAACAAAAATAACATTAATAAAAAATGAACTCGTAAATAAATATCTTTAAAAAAATGAATGGATGTAATGGTGCATGTATTATAATGAAATGACCTCTCTGTAATTTTATGACTTCAGTATGATGTCATTTAGGCTTCAGTATGTTGCCAAAATTCATTTCATCAACATAAGCTCCCAAACTACTGCAGTTTTACTCATATGTAAAAACTATAAATTGAAGTGTGTGTGTGTGTGTTAACATATTATATAAATTAATATGTTCATATGCTAAATTAATGTTAAAATATTTATCTGCACTTCAAATGAATCACAAATATATGTGAAATGTAATTAAATTATAAACAAACCAAAATGTAAAAAATAATAATTGGGTTCACAAAAATTTCCCTAAATGACATAATTGAAAAATTTTCTATATTGAAGCTTTTATATAAACCTAATAAACTGCAGGAAAAGATTTAAAAAAAATTGACAGGAAATAGCTTTAAATTCAAATACATTCTAAAATTTCGTTGTAGTATTACTCTGTGATCCAGATGATCAATAATTAGAATGATCTATTATCTGTTATTCAGAGCTCCCATATTTTTTTTTTTTTTTTTTTTTTTGTAAATCTTTTCTTTTGAATCATTCTGTATCATCTTTTTAACGCCTGATATGTAATGAAATGCGTTTTTGTTTTTGGTTCCTGAATGGTTGTAGTCGACAGCCATTACATTATCTGGCTTCTACACAATAAGTGAGCCTCGAAGATAAATTATATTTGGAGCGGAATGTTGCGGAATGTCATATCAGTTTCCTTCTGTTGGCATAGAAGGGATGAAGGCTGCAATGACAGTACCTAATCATCAGGCAATCAGCAGATGGCGAAATATGTAGTTTCGTCTTAAATCTAAAAAATATCCCCTCTGATTATGAAAAAGGTGATTAACAGATATTGATAATGAAAAATATATCAATTTATTATTTGATCCTTGACATGGCATAAATAAAACTTCTTAACATAACTTGAACAACAAAATGTTTTATCTGAACAATGAATTGTCTGTCTGGTAAATTAGATAGAAAATATTAACCATTGAAACGAAATTGCTTAAACAAGCTTATAATGAAAAAAATTTCTAATGAAATTAAACAAATGCAGACAATGAGCTCTTTTTTTTTCTTCTTATAAATGCTTCATTGTTTCATAAACAACTTTTTATAATTTTAATGTCATAATTTCTGCATGTAATCTTACTAGATTTAAATTGATTATATCTAAAATCCTGAAATTTCTGAAAAATGGAATCACTGAAGTTCAGGTGATTCCAGATCTCAGATTTTGTACTGTAGTAAGAAGTTTATAAAATAGGAAATGAATAGCTCGCCAGCAAATTATTTTAAGTGTTGATCATACTTACAATAGATCTTTGTATGTACACTAAATTTGATGTAAAATGTATATCAAGAAAATATGCAGTTCACAGAACGTTGAATGCAAAGTTTATTCTAAAAAAAATTGTTATTATATAAAATATTAAAATTTAGAAAATCATCTAAAAAAGAAATTTTGTAAAGAACAGTGCACTTTTAAAAGATATGTAAATGACAAAACAAATATCATGGCAAGTGATTTTTTGTAGCAAATAAATATGTGAATATGTGATATCTTGATCACAAATACAGGGTGTTTATAAAGTCCCGGATCCATTTTTATGTTTAATAACTCATAATAATAAAGATAGATTAAAATTAATAACATAAATGGTTAGATAGACTCAAAAAGTTTCATGGCCCTTGTCAATGAACTTCCACGTGTGCCCCTTTCGTCGCACGGAGAATATCAAGTCGATATTCAATTTCACGCCAGGTACCGGCAAGCATGTCGGCATCCACAGAGGCTATTGTGGTTGTAATTCTGGCTTTCAGGTCATCAATGATCAACACTCTCCTCCTGTAAACGTTGTCCTTTACAAATCCCCAAAGGAAAAACAGGGTTCGTACGGTTCTTAAGAGTCCTTAAATTTTTTGGAATCGATTTTTGGTCCTTAAAAGTCCTTAATTTTGACCAAAATCAGTAGAAGGTCCTTAATTTTAATCATCTGAAATTTCTGTCTGTTTGAGTGTGAATTAGCATTTTGGGGAATATTTTTGGCGATTCACTGACGTATATGGTAATCTTTTAAAAGGTTTCATGGGTTATATTTGTTTCTATTTCTAATATAAATGATGGGATACTCAAGTTTCTAAGCAAGAAGTAAAACATAAGCATTTCGAAATTCATTTTTTGTAATAAAGAGCTCTTAAACAATTTTTGCTTTTGGGGATGTGAATTCTTTTATTAAATGGTTCTAAATTTGGCGACTTGTCAACATTTTGGTGATTTTAAGATCAGTTTCTATAGAAAATTTTTAATTCCAAAATCTAAGAATTTTTCGACATTTTTTTTTTAAAACATCATAACATTGATAAATTTCATTAAAATAATGGTAATATATTGGAATTATATTTAACAAATAACATTAAAAAAAAAAAACATTTTTATTTTTTGCTGTCATATTATAAAGTTTCATTTTGGCAACTTATTATACAACATTTCGAATCTGAAAAACAAACAAGGTATAATGCTATAAAGCATAATTTACGAAACAGCTCTTAGCAAAAGTAAAATTAGCTATGTAATTAATTAAAAATGTCTTCTTTTTTATTTTTTCATAGTAAGCGTTTTCCCATGCAATTGTCTCAGAATATTCAAAGTTTTCAGAATATGCATCAGTTTTCTCTATAAAATTAATTTTACACTTTTTCCCTCCTTTTATTTTCTTTTTTTCTTCCAAATTATTTCTGGCTTTTTGTTGTTACAGAATTGGTTGGGATAATTTTTCTTTAGTATTTTTGACATTGCACCTTGGAAAATTTAGAAGTATTTGAAGATTTATAGACACATGATTCTAGAAGATTCGAGAAATATGTGACAAAATGAAAAATGTCTCCATGGTATCAACGCGTAATGGATGTATTTTACAGAAAGTTTGCGATGAATTTCTTACTTTTTGGGGAACGTCTGGAAGAACAATGAAGAATGAAGAACAATATTTGAATGCTTTACTCCTAGAATCTTTTTCTTAACATGTTTATCTTCCCTTTATTTTCTCTACTTTTCACTAGACACAAGCATGGAAAATATCAAAAATGCTTCTAATCTTATCACTTGGGCAGGCATTATAGAAAAGGACTTTTTTTATTAATAAAAGAATTGAAAACTTACAATTTAAAAGATCTATCTAATATGTCTTAATGCATCATACACAGGGCTGGCACTAGGCATTTTCCCATCTGATGCAATCTCTGTGAATCCTAAATTCGACTGCATAGTGTATTCGACTGTACTTGTAAGGATCCTCCTCTCCTAAATTCGACTGCACTTGTCAGGATTATGTTAATTTTATTAACGGTTAAATTTTGAGTTAAACTTCCTTTCCTATCACTTCTTAATTTCAGCTTACCACTTCCGGCCAGAATGTAGTTTTAGAATTGCATCTGAATGCTAATGAGGAAGAGCAATATTTAACCACGAAGTTCTACTGTCTTAGTGAGAGAGATACCAGGTATTCTGGCTAGCATGCATCCACCTTTTTAGGCTACTCTCTCGTAAGCTATTATTATGCTCGGCCGTACTTTAGGCCCTTGATAGCTTCGCAGTCAATTAGCGTTAAGGGGCCATCTCTGTTAGAATTTTGAAAGCTTCGACTATATCTTTTTAGTTAAAGATTAGTTTAGTTTAATTCTTAGTTTCTTAACTTCAAGCCCGAGTGTCGGCTTTATTGTAGAACTCCAAGACGGAGTTCTGTTAAATTTTATTTGAATAATAAAGGGTCTTTTAACCCTTTCCAAGTTTATGCACTGTCTCACGAACTCAAGTGATTATTCACTTACTAGTTTTTAAGATTCTTCACTTTTCACTGTAACTTAGAATTACACAGTGGAGAATCCTACAGTCTTTCTAAATTCTGCTTTCAATGCCTCCTCTAAATTCTAAAAGTTTTGCCATTTCTTGATTTTGTTGTTTGGTGCGTCACTAAATTCTAAAAATTCTGCCACACCAGCTCTTTAACCGGCCTTTACCATATATGTTTCAAATTTCATCTGAATTTCTTATTACTAAAGAAATTAAATTAGTCACTTTTTCTATATATTCTAAATGCATTTAGTGTTTTTTTAGAAAAATATAAATTAAATCCAAAAATTCTAAAATGAAAAAGAAACATGCTGAAGAAAGAAACTGAATACATAAAGAAAATTATTCTTCAAAGATATGTGCAGTTATTATTATGTAAATTACTCAATTGTTTGATTTCAGCCTTTACTATGATTTTCCGTTTCTATTTCCTCATATGATAGAGTTACTGAGCCAGATTAAATTAAAATTAAATTGTATAATATTTGACCACTAGTCTATGTTTTTTGTTTGAATTTGACTGTTCTTGTTTAATTACATCACCGTGAGATGTAATTGACTTTGTTAGCATCAGAAAATGCCTTTATGTTTATTTTAAGTTCTTTTTAAATAAGAGGCTTATTTAAACCTTTGTCTGATATTATAGTTACTTTCAGACATAGTGATAATTTGCTTCATGTCTATCAGGGGTTTTGGACTATTTAACTTCATCAAGTAAACCCTCATAGGTACATTGTGGAGAGGTCGACAAATTAGGAGATAAAGCACGCAGAAACTAGCGAGACCATTGGTTTGCATATTGAGACAAATCTCTAATTATTGTTAGAAAAGAGGCTTAAAGAGAAGGAAATTGATCTAAACTAGCCAAAACGTTTGGGAAAGCTTCAAATCAAAATGCCGGATAAATATTTTATTGAGTGTTGTTGTTACAAAACATAAATGTTTTGTAGCTTTTACTGTGTAATTATTCTAATATCCTTTAAGAATCAGTTTCATAAATTACATGTATTTTAAACTGTGAAATTTTATTAGATTTTGATTTTAATAGGGCCTTTTTTTAAACAAATATTGTTAAAAAATAAAATTTAATAGTGGCCATGTAAATCAATGAATAAGGTTACCTATTTACCTAATTTAATTATTTATAACTAACTGCTTTCCCTTAAAAATTATCTCTACATATTAAAATGAGTTATTGCTTTTCATTAATACTCACTGTGGTCACAAAATAAAACACAAAAATGTAGAAATTCAAGTAAAACTTATTCTTTGCACCTAGTGAGGCTTAAAATAATACAAAACAACTTATCACCTGTGGTGCTTTAATGGCTTATTGGAACCTGAAAGTATATTAACTGGGTTACAACCCCTGGAAGTCTACACAAAGTTATGACACTAACTACATTAAACAGAGCCTAACTAACTTTTCAACACTTGCCAACCCTGCCTACATCAGGCCTTTCAGGTTTTTTCTAATCAGCGGATCTCTCTCTAGACAAGCAGCAACAGTGATAACATTCAGTCTTTTGTTATGAATCATGCTGATAATGATCTTACTTCTCATTTTAACTTATGACGTTTGACATAAAATCTACCTGCTATTTACTAAATCTCTAGACCAGCGGTTCTCAAACTTTTGACTAACGTGTACCATCTAAACAAAAATTGAAAACCTTTAGTACCACCACTACTCGTGAACAAAGCTCATATTGCATAAATTTTCGAGTGTTAGAAAAAAAAAATCAGAATGTTGGGGTTTTAATTTTTGAAATAAATAGTTAAAAATACTTTGCTTCTTTGTGTACCATGTATTTTTTTCTTGAGTACCACCAATTGAGAACCTCTACTTTGCACTGACCAACTATGTGACAAAATGAGACATAAAAAAAATCAACATAAAGCTAACTATTAGTAAAATCTAAATGTCACTTATCTTCTTTCAAATATGTCCAACCTACGAGGTGTATTCGGAAACTAAGTACCGTTTTGAAAAAAAAAGGAAAAAAAATAGTAAAACAATTTTTTTGAATCCAATTTTATTTTTACATGAAAATACATGTCTTAAACTATTTTTCAACATAGTTTTCGCCAATGATCAAACACTTGTCATAGCGGGTTACCAGTTTTTGTATACCATCGTCAAAGAAACTTTCCGCCAGTTTCGATAACCACGACTCCACAGCATTTTTCGTGTCATCGTCAGATCCAAAGCGCTTGCCACCAAGCTTGCGCTTCATGTGCAGGAACAAGTGATAGTCGGACGGCGCCAAGTCCGGGTTGTATGGCGGGTGATCGAACTGCTCCCAATGAAACTGTCGAATTAATGATTGAGTGACACCAGCAGTATGGGGCCGAGCATTGTCATGGAGCAACACAATTCCTTTACTGAGCATTCCTCTTCGTTTGTTTTGAATGGCACGCCTTAGTTTTGTTAAAGTCTCACAATATTGTGCCGCATTAATGGTTTCACCTCTGGGAAAAAATTCAGTAAGCAAAACGCCTTTCCTATCCCAGAAGACGGTGCACATGATTTTTTGTGATGACATTGTCACTTTGAACTTTTGTTTTTTCGGAGAATGAGTGTGTCTCCCCTCCATCGATTGTTGTTTCGATTCTGGTGTGAAATGACACACCCAAGTTTCATCACCTGTCCCAATTTGGTTTAAAAAGTTTTCTCCCTCATCACTGTACCGCATGAGAAATGTCAGGGTGACAATTAGTTCTCCAGCTGACCAAGTCGCTTTGTTTTGTGAACATCAGTGAGCATTTTTGGAACCCATTGGGAACACAGTTTGCAATAATTCAAGCGGTCAGACACAATTTCGAACAAAACAGTACGTGAAATTTGTGGAAATGCCTCTGAAAGAGTTGTCATTGTGAAGCGTCTGTTCTCATGAATTGCTTCATCAACTTTCCTTACCAAATCATCAGTGACAACAGAAGGCCGACCACTCCAAGCCTCGGCGTGGACATTTGTTCGACCTGCATTAAACATTCTTACCCACTTTCTCACCATTCCATCACTTATCGCATATTCACCGTAAACTTCTGTCACTTGACGATAAATTTTGGCCGGTTTAACATTCCTCACGTTCAAAAATTTAATCACGGCACGAATCTCAGAGTCAGCGGGAGAACTAATTGTCTTAAACATTTTGAATGTGCACGGCAAACTGAAAACACAACATAGAGCAACCAAAATGGCGACAATTGAAAGTATGTATTATAAATGCAAAATATTTAATGCTACTTGATAAACTGCATGAATTTTATTTTATTCTCAAACTGATTCATAATTATGTTAATTAATTCATGTTTGGTAATAATGCATAGTACTTAAAGACCTATTTTTTTTTTTTTTTTTTTTTTAGGATGGTATTACAAAAGTGAAAGTCAGGCATAGAATAATATTTTTAATTGAATTTATTCAATTATCATTTGCTCATAGGTGCTTAATTTTTTTCATTAATGGTCCTTAAAAGTACTTAATTTCTGTGTGCAGAAATGTGTACGAACCCTGAAAAAGTCCAGCGGCGTTATATCAGGTGATCTGGGTGGCCAAGGAATTGGGCCTCGTCGCCCAATACATCTTCCTGTAAAATGGTCATTCAAAGAACTACGAACGATGGTACCCCAATGAGGTGATGCACCATCTTGTTATAAAAAGACATGTGGCTGAAGCTCTTCTAGTTGTGGAAATATGAAGTTTTCCAACATGTCTAAGTATACGACTGATGAGACCATCTTTTCTGTAAAAAAGAAAGGCCCAATGACTCGGTCGTGCATTAGTCCACACCACATATTAACCTTTGTGGAATCCTTTTGTGCTTCACGGTATTCATGGGAGTTTTCAGATCCCCATATGTTCAAATTATTGCGATTAACAATGCCAGAAAGATGAAAGGATGCTTCATTGGAGAACATTATGGGCATTAGAAATTCAGCAGCATCTTCTATGCTCCTTAGCATATCTGTTGCAAAGGCCATCCTCCTAGGCCTATCGTCCGGTTCCAAAACTTGAACAATTTGAACTTTGTATGCATGCAGTCTTAATTTTTTTTTAATAACCTTGTACATCGTCGAAATTGGCATATCCAGTTCTCTTGCCGCTTCTAGGATTGTGTAAAAATGTCTCTCTGACACGCTCAACATCAAAATCACTTGTGCAGGGATGTCCAGAACGTTTCTTATCTGCGATACTTCCAGTTTCTAGAAAATTCTTTTTCCACCGCAAGATGCTGCTTTTGGATGGAGGATTCTTCTGCGATTTCTTTGCGTTTGCATTATGGATTTCGTTTCTATAAACCACCATAAAATCTGTGCTTTCTTTTATGGTGTATGCATTCTCCTTAATATCCAGTCAAATAAAACATCACATACAAAAGTACTAGAACAAACACATCAAAAGTAAACATAACATTGTAATAGTTGCCAAAAACAAAAGAGAGAAAAATGCAATTAATAAGCAGACAATATTTAGAAAAGTACAGATATTTAGACTGGAAAATGAAATTATCTGAAATTAACCACACACACAGATGATATTTACAAAAGTAAAGATAAAGATATTCAAACCTGAAAAGGAAAATATATAAGTTATTCCATCAATAAATGCCATAAGTTTGTTTATATCTTCATTATTTTATGAGTTATTAAACATCAAAATGGGTCTGGGACTTTATAAACACCTTGTATATCAAAATTGCATGATCTAGTGTGGAAACATTTCATAAACGTTAACTTATGTGTTTTCTGTCTGTTCAAAGCATCACTTAGCTTAGAAACAGTTTCACAAACACAAGTTATGAAGTTTCTTCAAGGGGGGAGGGAATTTCCCCTTAGCTCAAATCATAGTGCTACATACTATTAAAAAAATGTTGAATTTTTTTTTGTGTGTGTTTGTGCGGTGGGAGGTTATTTTAAAGTCACTTCATGGTGAACATCTTCACTATTCACAACATGAATGCACTTTCCATCTCTGCACAATGATGTACAAGCTGTTAGTTCTGTATTCATGGATTTGGAATATTCAGTCTTGTAACATGCTCAACTTCCTCTAAAACACATTTTAAGCTTTTAAAAAATAGTCATTTTAATCATATGTGTCTCTTAAGACTAATTCATGTGAACGTGGAATGAAATTCCATGCTGATGTCTAATCATGTGTTGTTGATATATTGAAATATCTGGATAGTTTTAAATGTACTACTGCTTAATGCAGAGTTACAATAATACTTGCAACATTGCATTAATTACATATGGTTTAACAACAATTACCCATAAATATTTGTTTAATTCAGGGGTTCTTGAGAAGCAAGGGAACATGGTGAGTCTTTAATTTAGCTGTTAAGTAATTGGTTTTTGAATATAAAAAAGTACTTTCAGAACCCCTTGTTTTATTTTTAAAACAACTGTTATGAAATTATGTAAATATTAAATAATATTTGATACTTTGGAAAATTAAAACTAATAAATAATATTTTGAATAATATCAAATAGCTTTAATTGAGAATTTTTATATGTGAGTAATATTTATGAGTAAATATTATTACAAATATCAAATAGGTTTAATTGGAAATGTTTATATGGGAGTAATGTTATATGAGTAAATATTATTACAAATATCAAATAGCTTTAATTGGGAATGTTTATATGTGAGTAATATATATGAGTAAATATTATTACAAATATCAAATAGCTTAATTAGGAATGTTTATATGTGAGTAATATTGTATGAGTAAATATTATTATAGGTGCCATTTACTTTGACTTTACGGCTTTGGGATGCATATATTCTAGATGGTGAAGTTATCTTGACAGCTATGTCTTTTACTTTATTAAAGTTGCACAGAAGTAAGTTTTGATTACTGCTTTTTTTTTAAATTCAAACTATAAGTGATTTCAGTACTTTGTATTATGCAGGAAATATATATCTTAAGGTAATTAAATAACAGAGAATATTTTGTTTCAAAAACAGTAATTTGATCCAGTTTATATAATTTGATAACAAAATATATGCAAAAGTAATTTCAAAATTTAACCCTATGACAATGAAAGTTAGAACATTTCTCTATTTAAAACATTAAAAAAAGGAAAGTCTGTAAGTTTTTTTATACATTTTCCTAAATCAAATAGCCTTCCTTAGAAAATAAGAATATTTAACTTCTTTAGATTTATTAAATTACTGGTTATTAAATTATGTAACAATTGGTGTCAGAAGTGGGATTTGAACCCACGCCCAGAAATGTTATGTTTTTCTTTTCTAACACCAGTTGTTACGTTATTATCTTCCTTCATGTTCTTGCGGGGTTCATGTGGATTTGGAGTGAATAACGACGACAGTTGATGAAGTATCGAAACACACTTTTATTTAGCCAATACTAATCAGGACAGTTCCTAAACAATTTTACAGTTGTTGATGAACTACTATAAACACGCTGATACGATCAGCAATACAGCCTCCAGGTTATCAAGCTATCACGGTGGAGACAGCTTCACTGCAAAGCATCAGAGTACAGCTCCCGACTCTGCTTGGTCGTTCTCAAAACTCCACATACTCTCAAGACTCTCCACGCTACCCATGACAACCCTAAAACTGCTTAGCGGGGAAGCCATCTTACTGCGCCTTTACATTTCGTAACAATATTGTAATATAATTATTTTTAGTGTATTGTAGTGCATGTAGTTCTAATACCCATTATAGTAGTGTTTTGCAAACTTCTTAACCTTATAATCCCTTACACATAATTCCAATTTATAGTGACCAGCATGCATAGAACTTTGTTTTGCCATGATTCATGTACTCTGGGGGGGGGGAAAGTAGTGGTTGAGAGATTTGTAGAAGAACATAATGAAATAATTGATAATATACATTAATTCAAAATTATGTATAGTAATTTTTACATAATACCTGCTGCTTATTAAACTTACTGGTTAATAAATTTAGCCATTTATTACACTCAGATTTCCAGGAATTTCAAGGTTTATCTGTTTAATGTATTGTGGAGCATGGCTTTATCATTCAGGCATGTCATGCTTTAACCCTTTCCGGCACGCTACCTTTTAAAGTTGGAGTTTTGATTTAAAAAAAAAAAAGGTAGGCAGTCTAACTAGGCCTAGAGGAGTACACAAGTAAAATTTTGTAAAGATAAGTGCAGGGGATTGAATAGAGCTTCAAAAGGAGTGCTGAAACGAGCATTGTTGTCAATGAACTGACCGATGAGATGCGGAGAAACAAAGAATACAGACTCTCAGTTGTCCTAAATTATCGGTGAGCCCAGTCTGGGCACACCTAGGGTTCACCATTTAATTTTAAGCAAGATTTCAAGGTAAAAATTTAAAACTAATATAGAATAAGGAGATTAGCATACAGCCAAAAAAATAACATAAAAATTTCTTTTCAAACAGTTCCTTTTATACCTTAAAAAAAAAAAAAAAAAAAAAAAATTGGAAGATTTCTTTGAAAAATTAGGGTCTTAAAAAAATAAACATGGCCTAAAATATATGGCAACAAATGGAACCATTTGCACTTTTGCAGCTGAGGATGGTGGTTCGGTAAAACCATCGAAACTAGTCCTGTGAAAATTTAAAAATATAATGCTGATTTATGTTGTTTGACTTCTGAATTAGTATTTGTTTAGCGTGTTATTGCGCCCTAATTTTATCTCTGCTAGAGGCTATGCATATTATAGTCAATGCAGGGGATTAATCTCTTAAAATCACTTAAAAATTGTTTTAAAAAATCTGGCTTTTATATTGAAGAAGCCTCAGAGAAATTACAGACTTTAGCTAATATTTCACATATCATTGAGGGAATTTTTGCTGATTCTAGAATATTTTCAGTTCACAACAATATTGAGACAAGCTGCATAAAAACTGACTGTATAACTTTAATACAGTTTTAAAAATAAACTTTTTTTACATAAAGATTTAAATAACCTAATTCTTTAAACTTTACTACCCAATTATACCTTCAAAATGAAGTGTTAAAAGAGCTGCAGAAACTGATTGCAAAAGGGATGCCATCAATCAAATCTAGAAAAGCATTGCAAATTCTAAGAAAAATTCTTGAACTGAATGAATGGTGCTGATCAGAAAAGCTATCAGCAGTTTTACAAAACTGAGAATGCAATTGAAAAAATGTTTTTGAACAGTATAAAACAAACACAGATAAAATACAGTCAAAAGTTTTTAATCCGGACTCATCGGGACTTCAGCGATTCCGGATTATTGGTTTTTCCGGATTATAGATCACCAGTTTAAATCTGGTAAGATGGCATGCAGAAATTATAAAATTAAAAATATGAAACTGTAATTTATGAAATAAAGAGCAATTATGATCTAAAGGGTATCAAAATTTACAAAAAAAAAAGCTTAATATTTATTTGTTTACTTTATTAAACATTTCTTTCAACGCGCACATGCGTAAAGCATACATTACACATACTCGAAATTAGAAAATTGCAACCAGAAAACTATTTGATGTGTATTCGTGATATTTATAATGACGAGGAATTTGATTTAAATCATATCAAAGACTGAGAACATCGAGATGAAATACTACATTTAGTAAGGAATCATAAGCCGAATAAAATAAAAACATCTGCCCTGAAGATAAGGATAGTGCTGACAGATAACTTCCAGTTCATTGTGCACCACGATGTTTCCCCCTCCGCAGAGCAGCGTGAAATTGATAAACAGATTTTGGAATGGTTAGAGAAACAAAGGATATGCCTTTATCCATTTTGTGCAGCAATTCCACTTTTTTTGATGGACATCGAAACGTGCTTTCGCTTTATAGATCCTTTGGCAGCTCCAGAATCGGAAATTCCTTTTGAAATAATCGAAAGTTCAAGCTTACTTTTATAAAATTGCTCTAACAGTCTGCAAAAAATAATAAGCCGGATACAATTCAAAGATTTAAGAACAATGCAATCTGCAACATTAACTGAAATAGATAATTGGATAATTTTAGTTTAGCTTATACCGTCCGTCATACATTAAATGCACATGCATAAACATATTACGTACATGCACATGTGCATTATGCGTTTACGCATGCGCAGAAAGTTTGTAGCTTTGAGGTCCAGATTATAGATCATTCCGGATTATGGAAGTCCGGATTAAAGACTTTTGACTGTAGTTGTGTTTAATAGATAAAATTTCATCAAGAACAAAATTGTAAATGTATTCTTATGAAAACATAAAAAATCAATTTAAAAACTGCACAAATAGTTTAATTTTAGTATTTATTTTGAATTAATATTTTAGAATTTATTAGTGAGTTAATTTTTTTTTGAAAATTGAATTTGAAAAAAATTAACTGTTATCACTGTTTGCAGTATACCAAAAGTTACTTATTAAACTTAGCTGCTTAATAAACTTAAATATGTTTAGAATGGAAGTGATTTTAACAAGCAGCGAACATAGTATATATAAATAATGTAATAATTTTATAGATGAAGATACCAATTACTTCTTAATCCTGGCCAGGATGTGTTGAGATCTGTAGCTCGCATACAAATAGGATTCGTAATAGAAGAAGAAACTTGCAGATGCTGAATACTTTGTAGATAACTAGACACATAATTTTATTTTCTTGAAGAATAATTTCTTAGAATATAATTTCTCGTTTTTACATCAGTATGAGTGCAACAAGCATCCTTCAATTCTATATACACTTAACATATTTTTAAACAATAAAAGATCTAGCCAAGCAATGAGACTTGAATTAGCCAGGCGAGAGCAAGTAGAAAAAGTGAATGTGCACTTCAGCAGGATTATATATAAGATTGGAATCTTTTAAATTTTGAATGGTAATTGGACAAGATCTTATGGCAATGCAGATGACGTAATTGGGGTGAGTTTTTCAATTCTGAAGTTTAGAAAAAGTTATTAGTAATTTTAAAATAGAGAGGGGAAGTACCCAAATTAAAAAGAGTAATTTTGAGTTTTATATTTTTTCTTATACATATATATTATATAGTTACAAAAATTATTGTAACTCGCCAAAAATTCTCTGCCATCTGCTAATGAGTTGCAACCTACACTTTGGTATATACTGCTCCAAAATTGGTAGTTTTGATGGTAATTTTTTGTCTAACTCTTGGTAATTAGTAGTGTAATGATCTATGATAAATCGGTAGTTCTGATGACTTTCATGGCTCTGGCGTATTTTCCAAAATGAGGAAAGCATTTCACTTTCACTCTCTCTTAAATTCATTGTCTATGTATCTGTCGGAATGGTATAGCTTATCTGCCTCTTTTTAATACATAATATGTTTTTAAAGATTAGATGCAAACATTTTATTGTTATTTGAAGTAAATCGTTCAGAAAATGTTCTTAAACCTAAACCTGTAATAAGCAATTCACTTTTTGAAAAGACAAATGCATTTGTTTTTTGTGTTTTTTGAACTCTTCATATACAAAACAGTAGATTCTCTCTTGGCAAAGATATGGCTTTTGGTCGCATTATGCTTGGTAAAAATTGTGTTCCAAGGTACCTTTAAAACTCTTTTAAGTAGTGCCATGTGCAAAAGAGTAATCACAGAGTGAGAGACCTAGGTATTAATGCTTATCCTTTCAAATCCTTTCCTGATATTAATGATGATTCTAAATGGTGATCAATAATAATTTGTTCTTATTGATGTAAAATCCATCTAGCAGTGGAGTGGGTAAACTTGCTGGACATCTGAACTGCATTCAGATTTCTGTAAACAGTATGGCTGGTTGTAGGTTTTTTTTTCCTCCCATGTAATGTAGATATAAGCTAATTTTCCTTGGAAATTCATACTGTTAGCAGATAGATCTTGTGTATTTTTGCCTCATTAAGTTTGGAATTAAGCAACCAAATAACCATCTTTTGTGGTCCACCATTATCCAAGGGAATAAAACAATTGAACACTGCTAATTGAACGCAAATTCTACTCATGTTCACATTGTAAGAAATGGGTTGAATATCCATGTTTTAATGTTTTGATGCATAGTAACAAAAGCAGAAACCTGTTTCTCTTGGAAAGGTATAAAGGTAAGCCTTTGTGAACTTTGTCATAATAAGTTTAATAAATAAAACCATCTTATTGTTTAGAGATTGTTTATTGCTGAACACCGCAAATATAATATAAATTCTAGAGAGCGAACATTATATGCTTAAAGACAGGAGTATTCAGAGTCTTTTGAAATAACATTTATCTTATTTAGTTATTTAAAATGCCCATGTGGTTAATTGAAAACATTTTGTTTTTAGAAACTTTATTAAAAATGGACATGGATACACTGATAGAATTTTTGCAAATAAAACTGGAGCAGGACTTCGGTTATTATGATGATGTTGCAATTGAAGCCCTTCAGACTACTATATTAGATCTTCAGAAGCATAAGCTGCATTTGCCAGGACAGGCTCCTCCCAATGAGTTACCACAGAAACCATTTGGACTTATTATTAGACCAGAAAGCAGTAGTGAAAGAAGGGTATGGTACAAATTTATTATGTACTAAAATTTAAGATTGCTGAAATTTTTCTAAAAGTAATCAGCTTAGAAATTCAAAATATGTATCTTATGTTCTTCATTACAAGGGTGGGGAAAGAACACTGCTTTTTTGAACACAGATTTCAGAAAAGATACAGAACACATTACATCTAAATGTGAATTTTAAAAATAAATTTCTTTGTTTGAAATGTATTTCAGACTCTGCCAACTAACATTAAGAAACTGGAAATAACTCAGTGTCATTTGCATATTGAGCCCCAGATAGATCTGCCTCATATTCTAAATCATTTATGATTTTTGTGTGGTTTGTTTAAAACATCTCAACTAATGTATCATATTATGAAAAGATATGGAAGGATCCTTTTGCACTTATCTTTTTACAGCAAATTAAACACTGTAACAGCAGTACCACCTTTCTCCAACATTTATTTTCATGCACAAAAATATTGACTTTCAAAACCCATTTAACTTAATGCATATGGAATGATACAGATCAGAACTGGTTAATTACGTATTTAGCATAGACGTTTCAAATTTTCTACCGATATGGCATTCAAGGCAAAGCGATTCTTAAAAGGAGAAAATCACAACTCTTCTAAGAATGTTTTTTTTTTTTTTTTTTTGTTTTGTTTTTGTGATATTCCAACTCAGGTTTGCTCCATGTGAATCTATATTATCCCTAAAAACAAAATCAGATCCATATGCATCTTTTCAAAACTTTAGAATTGTAATATTTAATTTTCATATCCAGGCAGGCATACATCTTACATTGGAATGTATGCCAGGAAGTATTATCATCATTTCCTCCCATACCATCATTGCATCTGCACTGCTATAATTGTCAAGCTTCAGCATGTTTGCTGAAAGTCTTTTACATTCCTGGCTTCCACCAGATTTAAATGCATTTAAAATAAGATGTTAAAACTGAATCTTGACTCCTCACTGAACAGAACAAATGGATTACTTGAATGGATTATAACTGTAATGTTTTGTATATTAAGTCAGGAGTGTCTTGTCTTCTTATTAGAGTAGCAAAATGCAAAACATTAAACATTCTGACATATGGGCTTTTCTGATTAAATGTGTATACAGTATCAAGGTCTAGCAGCTTTAATCTCACTGCTTCCGATGTTGAGAAAAAATTTAAGTTTCCCTATGTGGCCCTTGCCTTGGAATGCTGAATGTTGCTGTTTACCTGAGTGAATTTTGCAGCTAAGCCTAACACACAAAAATCATTCCTATAAAATATGCTTTTTATCAAAATGTTTTGATATTATTTAAATATTATTTCTTAGAATAAAAAACTCTAATACTTGCAACTAAATTAAAATTCAGAATAACTTAATTAGCAGTATTAGTAATGATTATATCTACATATTTAAAATTTTTCTGCACAACAATGAAGTAAGAAACTGCAATATCAGTGTCTATAATATAATATTTTATAATAATCTACTGCCGTATTTACATATGAAATTTTAAGCCAACTTGCAGTAACTTGTATTCATAACAGTAATGTTAACATTCAAGAGATTTTGCAATAATGTGACATAATTTCAAGTGACATTTAAATTGAAAGAAAACATTCCATTTCATAGTAGCAGATATGATATAATATGATATACAGTGAGCCACCAGTGACACTTCTCTCCTGCAATGCATTTGATACGGTGGGCCCACAGAAGGAAAGTGAATATATAATAAATACAATGGGAGCCAAAAAAAAAAAAAAAAAAAAAACCCAGTTGCATGCCAGTTAACTTCCTGCCACAACAGACAGCTTTGAACAGAAGCCAATTTTGAGAAGCAGATTTTTCCCCATGGCTATTAACAGAAGTTTGAAGAGTTTAAATATTCTTCAAAGCAGAGAGATTGTCTGTCTTGAAACATTGTCTTCTTGCCACCTGCTTCTCTATTCCTGATTCTTATTAATGTTAATTTAGGGCCATAATTCAGATGAATATCAGAGTGACAACTGGTTACTAAGCTGGTAGCTTGACAGTCATCATCAGGCTTAAGACTTAAAAGTTCTACAGAACATCATCATCTCTACTGCAGAGGTGAATTTCATGTTATTAGAGTATTACTATCATCTTAGAATTAATATAATATCCTAAAATCTTTGCATGTTTTTACAGATAAGAATAAATAGTATTGCAGGTGCAAAGCAATTCACATCTGATCTTGCAACAACACAAAATTATGTAAGGATACTACTTACTGAAGCTGATACAAAAGTGGCTTCTATGTGTACTATTTCTTTTTACTAATTTGTCAATATTGAGTTTAAATTTTACTTTTCACCTTACCTGGCAAGAGTTCTGCACATGCAAATTTTTGAAAAATGAAAGATTTTTTTTTTATGTCAGTGGCTTACTTAACTGAGAAGGAACAGGAGAAATACCTGTACCAGTCTGCATATATGTAACATAAATTTTGCATACTAAATGCCTAAGTAAAACTTTTTTGGAAGCCTTTGGTTCCCAAAAAAGTTTTACTTGGCAAGTTTACATGGTTTTACTTCCAAATAAAAAATAGTGCCTAAGCTCAATGAGCCTGTGTGCTGGATGAATACCTTATATACTGTTAATATATGCTGACCTTGGCCAACTTGGAGATTGTATTTCATCCTATTTCACAATGTAATTAGAAGATTACAAATCTGCAGAAAGAACACTGTATTTACTTTGCAATATACAAATATTTACTTTGCAATTCCATGACATGCAAATGGCAGAACATTTCTAATGTTCATACCAAAAAAGGAAATACATTAGACACTTCTTAAATCACAGCTGTTCTGAAGACATTAATTGATGAAAAAAATGTCCTTTAAAACTGCAATGAAATTTAACTAATTTAATAAGTAATAACTTTAACTAGTAACTACCAGAGTTGAAACTCTCCCGATTTCTGACCATACTCTCGCCAACCCGATTTTTACTATATTTCTCCCAACATTATTCTCAAAAGTTCTCATGATTTTTATGTAGCATGGCTTAATACTTTGTTATTTGCTTCCAAAAAAGTGATTTTGGGTGTCTGAAGGCACGAGTTTTTAAAAGCAAAGTTTAAGTTTTTAAAAAGGATATTCTCAAATCGAATAGGAAAGTAAGGAATACAAAGTAACAAGAAAAAAATACCTGCTGTTACAGACAGCAAATCGCCGTAAAAAAAAATAAATAAATAAATAAATTATTCTAATTGAAAATAGAGCAATATGAGCCTAGAAATGGTGGTGCAAAGTGTACACTGGTGTGCAAAAATTAAGGACGAGACGGGTTTTTTCAATATAACTTTGTACAAAAGCTTTCCAAATCAACACATTTAATACCGTAAGATCCCCAATACGTAAGGACATGAGTAATATAAGCAACACTTACTAAAAGAGAAATCAAGCTTTATTGAAAAAGTAGCATGGAGCGCAATGCGACTGAAGGCCGAAACATCCCTGTGATGGGTGTCCAGCAAGAAACATCTGGTCTTTAATAGGGGATATGATCTCCCCTGACTGCTAGGCAGGTTTTACAGCGTCTGCCCATGCTGAGAATGAGGGTGTCAATGAGCTGTTGAGGTATTGCTGCCCATTCGTCTTGCAGCGCCAATCGAAGCTCCGCAATCGTTACTGGTACTTATATTCAGTTACTGACTTTTACTTGAAAATTAAACAATATAATCACAGTTTTAAATGTATTAAATGCATTTAAACAATATCAGTTTTAAATACATATTTTGAATTCTTAACATGGCAAATGATAGTTCATGACAATCTCACTCGTATATTTTGCAATTAAAATAGCAAACTTCTTACAGCACTCTAAACCTGTAGTCTCTTTTAAATATAAATTTAGATTCTTACTGGAGAGAAAAACTTCATTTGAGGCTAAATATTTACATGTTATCAAAATTTGCAACTAAATTTTGGAAATACAATAATGCACTGTTTAGCCTTTTATGTGACTTTACAGGCACATCATATAAACTAAGTAAAATCATGTTAAAACTATAAAAATTAGCACTTTTTTTCTTCATAGTTATGGCTGAAAACTATTTTTTGAAATTTTACAATTGTACATTTTGATTACATTATGCCTATTAAAGTTCAAATTTTTGTTTTCTTTAGCATGTATGGCTTGCTACTGATTTAATGTTTGACTCTTAGTAAAGAAATCTTTTTTAGAATCTTTCAAATGGTGGAGATTCAAATACAAGTAATGACAGTTATGCGACAATTGAGAGGACTTCAAGGGACAATTCTAGAGAGAACAGAGCATATTCAAAATCATTTCAAAGGCAAGTTAGCAAGTCTGAAACTTCTGTTACTGACCATTCCACAGCCTCAGAACTGTCCAGCCCATCATCCATATCTGCAGGCTTTCCACTTCACCGTACTGTCTCAATTTATGATAATGTAGACTTGGAAGAAAGTGTTCAAGCAGCATATAAACAATCGCCACCAGTTTCTAGAATTAATTCTCCAGATGCAATATGTTTATATGTTCCCTACACAGAATCACAGGAAATCCATGTTCCATCTACGACAATTTCTCCTGTGAGTGATGTTAATAAAGGCAGAAATGGTGGTTACAACATTTCGCCAAATGAACAAAATTTTTACATTTAATATTTGTACAGTTATAAAATATAAATAATACTTTAATTTGATGCATTCAAATCCTGTATTTCTATTATTCAAACGTTTTGTTCCCTTCTGACAGCACTGTACATTATATATAGGCTTATATATAAGTAAGTGCATTTAATACTTGCATTACAAATGACAGTAATTTCATATGATAAATGTGCATTTGTATATTGGCAGATTTGGAGTATATCTGAAACATTCCTAATTAATATTTCCAAGTGTTATTTTTTTATTTTGTATATATGAGAATGTATATTTCTATGTAATTCTAGCACTGGGCAGTGCAATAAATATACTAGTACAAAAAAAATGACAAGATGTACTTTGATTTTTATATTTCCATGAAAGTGTAATAAAAACATAGATATAATTCTGTTTTCTTTGAATGGGATCTAATTTTAAATGATTACTATTACTTGACAACCAAGCCAAGCACACACACACATTCTTTAAAAAAAAAAACTAAATTTTACTTTCTTATTTGTCATTAACACCTGAAATATCAGATGACATCAGAATTATACAAAGTGATCAATATACCATGCACACATTACTGTAAGCAAGTAAAGTTTGCTGGTTTAAAGTACAAGACATACTAATATTTATTAACTTGCACTGTTCAATTGCAATTGATATAACTGCTGGAAAACTTGCCTGGTTTCTATGCATGTTTACTCTCTTGTTAGAATCAATACTGATTTCAAGAAACATAATAAATGTCAGGATATCTTGTGTAAAGATATCTTGATATATTACACAGTACATCATAGTTTCAAAGAGAAAAAGCCTGACGATTTCAGTGACAATTTATGATGATACATCATACTCAAGTTTTCTGACACTGCAAATGAAATCCCAACACCAAGAAGAAATCAGTTAGAGGAGTGAAAATGTTGGCAAAACATTTGTCTAGGTTATATATATTTATTTGAATAATTTTTCGAGATCACAGCTTAAAGTATGTGCAAGACAAGTCACTTCAAATGTGAAATAGTGGTACACTGCGAAAAAAAAAATGGGACAGTTCTATATCTCCCATTCTACTGGTGCCAATTGATGAAATTCAAATCGCGTTTTCCATATCTCGAAATTGCGACTTTACATATCTTCAGTAGATTTATATATAGCATTGTTCTAATATAGGTATTTTGACACAAAATTGGACTTTTTCTGAAATTACATGCCATTTCCTTTTTCCATATTTCGATTCTAAGACTCAAATTATCCCAAACTGCCACGTTTTGTAAAAATCATACGAGTACTTTTTTAAAAAATTAGCTCCTCAATGTTAATTGAATTTGATATACCAGGTGGTTATAATTAAACTTCCTCTATAAATGGCATCCTACAGAGCAAATGGGTGAACGGAATGCAACGAAATTTTGTATATGGGCTATGCGTGAGATGCGCTCAAGGAATTTCGAAAAATAAATTTTAGTTCCAAAAAGTCCACAATAGGGAACCTTTTCGGAAAAAACATGAAATTTAACACAATAAACGACAAAAACGGAATACAGAAACAATATTAACAATCCAGAACAAGAATTGTGAATAATAAAATGCAAAACCCGAAAAAGCTGTCAGTTGTAGGAGAAAAATGTCGAGATTTGCATGCTTGGGAAAAGGAGGAAGCCAATGTTTCCAGTTGTACTAATGACGGTCTCTTTAGTTAAACATGCATTATTGGTGAGGCTGTTTTACGAAAAAAAAGGGGAATGCTTCTGCAGCAGTTCGTGAATTTTGTCATAGAAAGAACCTACAGCATGGACCATTGTCTACTAAAGGTATCCGGGCCATGATTAAGAGATTTGAAGAGATGGGAAAATTAGGAGTTCAACCTGGAAGTGGCCGTAAACGTGTCACACCTGTACTTGTTAATGCCGGCAAGACAGCTGTCATAGATGTCATAGATATCAGAGTTGGGGGGAGGGGCAGTAATGTATGTGCAGTTTCTCAACAGACAGGTATTCTTATAGCACCGTTCGAAAAGTATTCAGAAACATAATACTTTACTTCCCATACAAGATTTGCCATATCTAGGAGCTGCTTGATAGAGACAAGCCATGTCCTCTCTCATTCGCAGTCACTTTTCTCAACAGAATGACTGTTGATCTGTTATTGCCTTTGAATATTCTGTGGAGCGACAACACCCAGAATTACAGTATTTGGGCTATGGAACATCCGCGGATCCACACTGAAATTCTCCTTAGTCTCCAAAGGTCACTGTTAGGGGTGGATTCATGGCAACAATGATCCTTGGGCCATTCTTTGAGGAAATCAGTGAACGTGGGCCTGTCACATTACGGGCCATTGGTACCATGACATCTTGCAGACAATTGTTGTGACACAACTACACCAAAGCCGGGTTCCTTACATCGATCGTTTTCATGCAGAATGGTGCGTCGTCACACATCCATGGGTCCGTGAAGGCACTACTGCTCCAACACTTCACAGAGGAACATGTTATTAGTCGCTCCATGGTCACCACGTTCGCCGGATCTAACCTCACGGGAGACGTTGAATGACTCGAAGAACTCCGTAACGCTTCATATGTGAAGCCTCACAACTGATCAGTTACAATCTGCCATTGAACACACTATCCATTTTGCAGTTAATTTGCACTAATTTTGCAGGTGAATGAGGGTGGTTACGTGAAACACCTTTCCCTACATCATCCTGGGCATGATTAACAACGGCTCCTCCGGTGTAATTTCGTCCTAATTTGTTCTTGTTTCTGCAAACTGAACTGTTTTTGTATCTCCCTTAGGCCTATATCACACGGCGTTTTTTTTACACAAACAACTGTTTCAGACAATTTTTCTGCCTGGAATATTGAAAGAAAGATCTGCAACTTTTTCCTTCATTTCCAAAAAAATTACAAGATGTTCGTTTTCAACCAATCGGCTAACAGCTTCGAATGCTATTAGCTTATTTGTAATGGGGAACCAGTTTCCCCTGTGTTAACTCCAAAGCGATACAGTCAAAAGTCGTTAATTCGGACACCCATAATCCGGACCTCAAAGCTAAAAACTTTCTGCGCATGCGCCGCGTTGACACATGCACATAGGCGTTTACGCGTGCGCGTAAGACCTTTTACCACTGTGCATGTGCGTGTGCGCAAACGCAGAATACGTTTTCGCACGCACGTTTTATGAATAACGGACGGCATAATCTAAAATTATCTAATTATCTATTTCAGTTAATGTTTGATGATTGCGTTGTTCCTTAATCTTCGAATTGGATCCGGATTATTATTTTTTGCAGACTGTAAGAGCAATTTTATAAAAGTAAACTTGAACTTTCGATTATGTCAAATAGAATTTCTAATTCTGGAGCTCCCAAAGGATCGTACGAGACGAAAGTATGTTTCGATGTCCATCAAACAAAAAGTGGAATTGCTGCAAAAAATGGATAAAGACATGAAGAATGTGACAGAGAGGTTAGTGAAAACGAAAAAATTTCAATTGACAAGTTAGTCGGTATTCTCGGCACAATTAACGGGACTTGAACAGCGGAACTTTGTAACTGAACAAGAAATTGTGTCTGTTTATAGAATTACAGAGAAAGTATTATCACATAAAACGAAGCAACTTAAGACAACTTATATTAAAAGAAATGTTTAATAAAGTAAACAAATAAATATTAAGCTTTTTTTTTTGTAAATTTTGATACCCTTTAGATTATAATTGTTTTTTATTTCATAAATTAAGGTTTCATATTTTTAATTTTAGAATTTCTGCATGCCATCTTATGAGATTTAAACTGATGATCTATAATCCGGAAAAATTGATAATCAGGAATCGCCGAAGTCCCGACGAGTCCGGATTAACGACTTTTGACTGTATATGGTGATTGGCTGTTGTGACAAAGCAGAAAATTGTTCTTCCGAAACAAACCGACGTGTGAGAGCAGCCTTACCTTTACTTAATTTGGTTCAGTGACAAAGTGGTCAGAAACTAGTCAATAAATGTTAATAGTGTTTCAGTCGTTTATTGTGTTAAATTTCCTGTTTTTCCTGAAAAGGTGCCCTTTGGAACTCTTTTTTTTTTTTTTTTTTTTTTTTTTTTTTTTCTTTTTCAAAATTCCATGAGCGCATCTTGTGTTATAAGCTCATATACAAAATTTCATTGCATTCCATTCACCCGTTTGCACTGTAGAATGCTGTTTATAGAAGAAGTTTAATTATAACCATCCGGTATATTTAATATCTCTTTTTTTTATTAAACTGACTTGATTCCTTCTTCCAGAATTTGAAATTTAGGCTTAATCGAAAAATAATTCACACATCTTTTATTTATTTTAAAAATTTGTATCTTTAAATATTTTTTATCAATTTTTTGAAAACATTTTTATTGCAACCTATAAAAATTTTATCATTTTAAGTATATGTATTTCTAAGGATACATGCATTTATTCAAAATTTCCCAAGATATACATGAATTTATATTTTGGCACATTTTGAAATTTGGCATACTTAATAAGCAATAACGAAAATGTGGTTTATGCACTTTGTTAAATTACTTGAATGAATGATGAGCCTTTTTTCCTCTCATGCATCAATGAAAAAAGGGAAAGTAGGTTACTACAAATTAAGAATTCTGCCAAGTGAATTAATTATTCTTGGCACAAACTGAAAATATATGCCAAGATAAATTTCTCGCCAAAAATTTAATATATAGGCATAATTTGAGCCGTAGAATTTAAATATGGAAAGCAATATGTTATTTCAGAAAAAAAACGATTTTGTGACAAAATACCTATGTTAGAACAATGCTGCATATAAATCTAATACATATTCTAAGTTGCGCTTTCAAGACATGAAAAACGCAATTTGAATTTCGTCAATAGGCCCAGTAGAACGGGAGATTTAGAACTGCCCCCCCTTTTTTTTGTGCAGTGTACATGCTCATGATACACAAGCTTTTAATCTCAACAAAGAACAAGAGATAAATGATAGGTTGTCTGACATGTGTAAACCATCCCATCAGCTTCAGACATTCAGCAAGCAGAGATTTCCCCCAAGCATCCTCTGAATACCAGTACCACTGTTGGACAACTGCATGCCATTAATTCACAAGCATGCAGACAGTTATGACTGTCCTTGACAACACTAACTGCAACAGTGCTGTGGAAGTATACCATGGAGCTGCGCTGAAATGAAGGGGGTCTTAGTGCCAAGTCTCATTTTTGTGCGGATGGCCAAGACATTCAGTGCTACTTTGTTGCTATACTTTCAGACAGGTGAGTGACATGAAATGGGATGCAATTTCATGACATTCATTTCGCAACATTAATTTCATTTCACTGCTGGGCTTCGAGGGCATTTTGATAGATCAGTGGTACATTGATTAATTCCTTCAACCAGTGCCTTTGATGTTCATAAATACTTGTCCCAGTGCTCTATTCGAAAAAAGCTATGCTTGTCCTTGTACTCTTAGCATCCTTGATCACTGCTGTCATCTGTTAATGACTAAACCTACCTTCAATGGAAAATTTCCGCGATCTTGTAGGTCCATTATGTGCAATCACCGCAATATCTGCAAGACCAACAAGCCAAACTTCAGTCTGCATAAAGATGAGCTAATGTAGGATTACATTAGGGACTTCTATTATTCTCATGTTTAACATGTGATAAAATGCATTAGAAATAATGGCAGGCTGAAGTCACACTAAGAGTTAAATTTATTTGTAAGTTGTTAAGTAAACATTTGGCACACCATTCTCATTTTTTAGCCATTTATCAATGTTGGTGATTACTTCCTGAAATGGTAGATTATAAAAAAAAATTTGCTATAGATAATTAATAGGGGGACCGGAAAGTAATGTTGTTTTCTTACATTAAATTCAAATGAATACATTTTTAAAAAGATTTTATTTTTAATCAATAATATAATCTCCCTCGTTATCAACAACCTTTTGCCATCTAATGTGCAGATTCTCAATCCCAGAACGATAAAAATTAGTTAGTTTTTGAGTAAAATAACTCGAGAGGACATTTTGGACATCGTCCAAATTTCAAATTTTTTGCCACTAAGAAAGTGTAGTTCAAGCGGTCAGACACAATTTCGAACAAAACAGTACGTGAAATTTGTGGAAATGCCTCTGAAAGAGTTGTCATTGTGAAGCGTCTGTTCTCGTGAATTGCTTCGTCAACTTTCCTTACAAAATCATCGGTGACAACAGAAGGCTGACCACTCCGAGCCTCGGCGTGGACATTTGTTCGACCTGCATTAAACCTTCTTACCCACTTTCTCACCATTCCATCACTTATTGTGTATTCACCGTAAACTTCTGTCACTTGACGATAAATTTTGGCCGGTTTAACATTCCTCACGTTCAAAAATTTAATCACGGCACGAATCTCAGAGTCAGCGGGAGAACTAATTGTCTTAAACATTTTGAATGTGCACAACAAACTAAAAACACAACATAGAGTAACCAAAATGGCAACAATTGAAAGTCAGCGAACAACAAAGACTAGTGCGCATGCGAGGGACGCCTACCACAGCGCTAGAATGAAACGGTACTTAGTTTCCGAATATGCTACGTACATTCTGCTGCGAAGTGGTATTCCAACAATGTGCATGTACTTCCGAAATTAATTTCAATCGCATATATTTGTTTCCTAGTAAAGCAGTGTCAAAATCAAACTGGCAGCTCTGGAAGTAATTTTATGTGGCCTGCAAATGCATTTCTCCTAGATTAGTATTATTATGAGAATAATTTGAAGAAAACGTTTAAGATTTTAATGGTTTTAAATCATTTTCATTACCAAAAATAAACAATTTATACTGCAACATAAATCTTATTCAAAGATTTGAAAATAAAAATTTGATTTACTCTTGTTAGCACTTTTGAAAAGATAAATATTACATGACTATAATATTTACAAATTTTATTCTATATAGTTATGAATCATTTAGTTATATATATATAATCACAAATTTTTCCTACAAGAATACTCATTTTGTATTGGAGTACATGACACTAGAACCGTTTTTTCGTAGTTGAAAATTAATAAATTTATGAAAAAAAGACTGCAAATGAGTATGTATACTTTCTAGTATAATCACAAAGAGAATCACAATTTCCTTCAACGATTACAAACTTCATCAAAATCGAAACGTCATGAATTGTTGTGACTGAAAGGTGTAGTAAGAAACAAAGATGGTTACAATAATTTACATACAAATACTATTTTTTTTCTGCATGTGTCACAGAAAAATCTAATATATAAAAGAGAATAGGTTGCCGTTATTTATTCTCAAGTTTTGTCCTTCTTGGGAAGCTTTTGTATACTTCTTTTTAGTTTAAATTAGAAGTAAGTTATTTACTAGTTACTTCAATGTATTACAATTAGTTGAAAAAATGCCAATCTGAAAATTTTAATATTTAGCTGTCTGTTTGAATTACAAATTGTGACCAAAAGAAATTTCTTGGAGATAACTTTCAGATTTCAGGCAAAATACAAGTACAAATTTGATATTTTTCTATGTTTTCTCAAATATCTAGTATCAAAAAATCCCCCTCTTTTTTTTCTTTTATTATTACTGCCCATCAGCTACTTTCAAATTGTATATTGGCCTGTGTGCAATATAAGTTTGAGTCCTTTATTGTAAAATATTGTTTATGAAATGTGTCTTCTTACATTGTAGCAAAGTGCCATAAAATCCCTGGAAATGAGAAAGGCAGGGATATTGTATTTCATGAAAAAAAAAAAAAAAAAAAAAAAAACTGATACATGTGTCAAGAACAAAATTCTATTAATATGAAGAATGAAAAGTTTGCAGTGATTGTGAAGATGACATGAAAAATCGCCTTTGGATGGTAGTGTTTTTGACAAACTACACGAATTAAGTGTGAAGAAACTTCATTTTGAGGCCGTGATAATCGGAACAGTAAATCAGATATAAATGATTTCGAAATAGAAGTCACACATGACGAAGTAAATATTCCTGAATGCCCTAACAAAAATAAACAAGAATTCATTGATAATTTGTGAAAACCAAACCTAGCTCGGCATTTTAGGTAATCTATAATTGTATACGTCAAAATAATTTCACATAAAAAATATCTTCCTCCTTTGCCCCTCTTTTGAAAGATTAATTCTCTCTAGATACAGTGAGCCAAGTTGTTTTGTCAGATTAAAAAAAATTATCTTGTATTTATTTAAATACAATGTATGTGTATAAATGTGAGTATACATTAGCCAATTATTTTTAAAATATCTGTTGTTATATCAAATTGGAACAGAAACACGTTAATGTAAAATTTATATTATTTAGGTCAAAAAAAGCAATCTTAAATTTTAAATAAAACTATCGACTTCAAGGAAAATTATACATAAGTTCCTCTTACTTAGCTGCAGATAAAAAAAAAGCCTAACATATATATTCAAAACTATACCTATCTATGGTTGCTTTTTTTTTTTTGCTCAACTTTAAAAGGCTGTTATTATAGTTATCAAATTAATAGAATTCTCCCGCTTATTAACCCTTTGACCGTGCGGTTGTCGCGCCCTGAAACCACCAATTTTCGAATTTTTTTCTCCTCTTCTTTCCGAAATTTTTGAGTGAAAATCAGTTGATTACTGATCTTTTACCTCTAAATAACACAAAATGACTACAGAATCATACATGTTTTAGGTCTTAGTATACTTCAAATCGGATGCCTTTTAAAATTTGTTTTCAATGAGACAAAAAAACTTCCTTTTATTTAATATAAACAACTTTAAATTTCAAAAATTATTCATCGCACATCAAGGTTTCTATCATAAACAATAAAAATAGCAATAATTAAACTGCATATATAAAAAAACACTATATGTATGGCATTTGCTTTGTGGTTTCAGGGCGTGACCACTGCCCCACTAGAGCTGCTCTAGAGGCTGGGTGGTCGCGCCTTGAAACCACTGCTCTTCACAATGGCGTTTGCTTGGTTCTCAAATAGGAATGTTTATTTTTACCCAGATATAGATAAGGGGTTTTGAAATCACAGAGTTATTTTATTACTAAACAATACATTCACTTGCCCAATGAAGAGGTCTTTCTTTTCTAGAGACTTTTCTCTGACCTCAACACACTTGCTCCCCAAGCTAGTATTGTGATTTTATAAATTATTTCCTGAGGTTTAAATTTAATGTAAATATAGTTTGCTGTAATTAAAAATAAAAATCACATAAAGTTTTATTTAATTAAAAAATATTTTGAGACAAAATATGAATAAAATCAGTATGAATGGGAAATGAATGAACTGTACCAAAGCCAAAAAGACCAAGCCCCCCCCCATTAACATAAAAAATCCAAAAATTTTATGTGCCAGATGAAGATAAACTAAATAACGCTGGACATATACCAGTGAAATTTAGATTCAATCAGTATACATTTTGTAGCACAAGGAAGAAACATCATAGAAGATGATAACATGCTTTGAACAGTGTCCCAAAAAAATTTGTTCTTTGAAATAAAAAAAAAAAAAAAGATATTTTTTTTATCCTTATTTTACCAAGTTTTTTAACTCATGTACCCAAACGTCCTTATTATGTAGGTACTTATACTTTCACTGCTATAGAAAATTACATAAATGTTTATTTTTAAATTTTTTCTGATGATCTAGTTTGTAAAATATATATATTATGCAATTCTTACATGCATTTTTTTAAAATTCATAAATTTTGTCATTTATTAGAAACGTGCACGGAGGAAGGTTTTTCCCCCTACTACCTAGGTAAGTTTCAAAATCCTAGACGCGCAGTGGTTTCACAGTGCTACCACCACCCACAAAACAAAGGGCAAGAGTAGTTTTTTAATTCATATATTATTTGTCTCTAGGATCATAATATTCAATTTCTAGTTTTTAGTTAAAAAAATTAAAAATAATATCACGCAGGTTAAAGCAGCTGAAGAAAAGACAGCGAACGCCATAGATATTTCCTCGTCATTTAATAAATGCACAGGGACAAAACCTGTAATTTTTATTAAACTATAGCATTTTATCTATTTTAAAATTAACAAATAATTATTATTATCTTTTAAAATATTATAAATGCATACAGTAATGACACATCTTCTTTTCTAAATTATGGCTATTAACGCACATATCTAAGGCTGTTTTTTCAAATTTAAAGTGTAAAATTTTTTGCTCCATATTCCAGCTTTGTAGTCTGTGTCAACATGACTAGATCAATCTTCACTTCCTGCTTCAGAAGCAACATGCTGCGTTTCTTTATACAGTCAAAAGTCGTTAATTCGGACTCGTCGGGACTTCGGCGATTCCAGATTATCGATTTTTCCGGATTATAGATCATCAGTTTAAATCTCGTAAGATGGCATGCAGAAATTCTAAAATTAAAAATATGAAACCGTAATTTATGAAATAAAGAACAATTATGATCTAAAGGGTATCAAAATTTGCAAAAAGAAAAAGCTTAATATTTATTTGTTTACTTTATTAAACATTTCTTTCAATGTAAGTTGTTTAAGTTTTGCTTCGTTTCATGTGATAATACTTTCTCTTTAATTCTATTAAACAGACATAATTTCTTGTTCAGTTACAAAGTTCCGCCGTTCAAGTCCTATAATTGCTGTGTCAAGAACACCGACTAATTTGTCAATCGAAATTTTTTTGTTTTCAATAACCTCTGTCACTTTTCTTCGCTATCGGAAGCGAATTATAATGACGAGGAACTTGTTTTAAATCATATCAAAGACGGAGCATATCGAGATGAAATACTACATTTGGTAAGGAATTATAAGCCAAATAAAATAAAAACATCTGCGCTGAAGATAAGGATAGTGCTGATAAATCAACTTCCAATTCATTAGGCGCCCGCCGCCGAGCAGCGTGAAATTGATAAACAGATTTCGGATTTCAAAACATACTTTCGCTTTAGATTCTTTACATATTAACAAATATATATCGGAAATTCTATTTGATATAATCGAAAGTTTAAGCTTACTTTTATAAAATTGCTCTTACAGTCTGCAAAAAATAATAAGCCGGATGCAATTCGAAAATTAAGGAACAACGCAATCATGAACATTAACTGAAATAGACAATTAGATAATTTTAGGTCCATTATACATAAAATGCGCACGCGAAAACGTATTCTGCACTTGCGCAGTCGTAAAAGGTCTTACGCGCACGCGTGAACGCCTCTGCGCATGTGTCAACGTGGCGCATGCGCAGAAAGTTTTTAGTTTTGATGTCCGGATTATAGATTATTCCGAATTATGGGTGTCCGAATTAACGACTTTTGACTGTACTTTAAAACCTACAAAACATTTACACATATTTTTAATTTGAAAAATTTTAATCTGTTAGCTAATTTGCATGAATTTCCTTCTCTTTAGCATCATTTCTAATTTGTTTCAATAAACAAATCAATATTCTCACTAGCCTCTACTTCATCTCCTGATCTGTTAATGCTTCAACAATGTACCCACTGCAGAATTATTTTTTTGTCTTTATGAAATCGATTTTCTCTTCAACAAGTTTCCTCTTCACTTTAGAAATTTCAGATTTAATTAAAGATTTATGTTAATTAAAAACACGCTTGTACTGAGAATATGTAGAAGAAACTGCTCATTTTTTTTCTTTTTCCTTTCAATGAGTATTGAGAAAAAATATTAAATGATATATGGTCAAGGTTGGTGCCAGAGTACATAGTTTTTAGAATTAAGTGAAGCAGGGAGTAAAATAATTTTTGGAATTTAAGGCAAACACTGAAGTTATGTTTGGTGCACCGAACCATATATGAGGGTTGGGGCAAAAGTAATGAAAACTATTTTTTTCTTGTAGATATGTAACGGATCACAAAACGTATACGTGTCAGATGGTAGTTCTGCAGGCATAGTGTGTATGCAGAACAACAGATGGCTCTGTGGTAGCGAGGGCTCTGAAATAAGTCATTTGGCGAGTGCCGTGCAAGATGGGAGTAACCAGTGTTGAGCAGCACGCTTACATCAAAATAGCCGTTCTCCGAGGGAGAAATGCGATGGAATGTCACAGTGAATTAGTAGAACCCTTAGGAATAATGCCCTACCATATCGTACAGTAGCACGGTGAGAAGGAAAGTTTCAGCAAGGACTTGTGTCAACCACTGATGAGCAACGTTTGGGACGACCGGTGACTGTGCAGACCGACTTGGCACGTGCTGTCATTGTGGCTGAAGACAGATGATGGACATTACTGGAGTTAGAGAGGGCAAGTGGCATCGAGAAATGCACAGTCCACAGAATATGGCGTAATGAGCTAGCATTAGAATCCTTCCCCAGTCGAATTGATGGTGATCGTCGCGTATGGCGTCAAGGGTGTCTGTCTTTGATTGCCACTTTGTTCCTCATAGCAAAACAGTGACCACACAGTACTACAGGGACTTCCTGGTGCGACAGGTATGGCGTGGCGTTCGGGATAAACGTCCAGATCTTGGACAGTGCAAGACCACATAAAGCAGAGTGCGTACGGCAGCTACTCAAGACGTTGGGGATGGGAAGAATTGGAGCACCCACCGTGCTCTCCTGACCTCATTCCCAAGATTAAGGAACCAATATGTGGTACGCGGTTCGCAACACGAGAGGACATTGCTAATGCTGTGCCCCAACAGATGACCCGATTCACACATTGTGCGGCAAATGCTGAGGCTAATGGTATTCAGTGCCTCTCTCATCGTTGGCAGCATGTGGTGACAGCAGGAGACTACATTGAAGGTCTTTAGGCCCAGGTTTGTCCTATGAACTTTATGTGTATTGTGTTATCACTCTTTTGCACGGTGAAGGCTATATTGCCCTGTATACTACCGTCATAAATTCGTGTGTTGCGATATTTCAGTGCTATTCATTGCCCACACGTTGTTAAGACCTTGCCCTTTCGTCTGTATATGTCACATTTTTCAACCGGACTGGGATCTTCAAGGAAAAAAATAGTTGCCATGACTTTTGCCCCAACCTACGTAGTAGGAATCAGTTTTCAATTTCTTTGATTGCTTCAATGCTTGTGTCTAGTGGAAAGGTAAGAAAATAAGGTGCAGTTAACCTTCCAGCACGCATGCTATGCGCAAAGTTTATGACAAATTCCGTTTTTAATGCGCATTTATCACATATTGCAGCCGCAAGATGTATAAAGATGATTTCTATTCTTCCTTTCAACCCTTCTCCACATAATGGAATGTGCTAACAAGAAGTGATACAACTTTTTTTAAACTGGACTTTTGTGCTACATGGCAGCTTCTTCGTAAAAGTTCCAACAAACAGTCATGGGTGAAAATTTGGAAATTACTTTTTCTCGAATAATTTATAATCTTTTGGTATTAATTGAAATGTATAATTTTAATTTGTATAAATTCTACTCTATAATTTTTACATCGGTTCGCATGGCAAAAACAATTTGCGCAACCAGCTGATTTTGTTCGCATTCTGATGAAGAAAAAGATAGGGAAACCTTTGGATGTGAGAACAATAGCGATATCGAGATAAATAATATCAACAGTAAATCTTAACAATATTTCAGATGATACTGATATAGAAAAAAGAAATGATGATGATATTTTCTATGTTGGTAAGAATAAATATTTGAAATGGCGAAAAGAGAAGTATGCAAACTGCTCAAAGACTAAAAAAATGAACACTGTGAAAGTGTTACCTGGCCTAAAAACAACATGCCAAATAGGGTCATTTCTTAAAATGATTGATATAAATATGCTTGGTGAAAGTTTGGAATGTACAAACATAAGTTTGCTAAAAGGCAAATACTTAAGAGACAAAGACTGCACTGTTACCTCAAGCCAGCTAACACAGCATCATGCCAAAGGATCTTCCTCAAGAATTTATCTATTACTCTTATGAAAGAGCATCTTCACTGGCATGCTGAAATTCAAACACTACCTTCCATTTCAACATTTCTAAGTTGTAATTATGCTTCTTCTAATGATGAAGTGCGAGAGCAACACTCATCGAAACGAGGAACATGTAGTTTGCATTGACAGAGAAAAAAAAGAGATTATCAGCATCTATTAAATGCAAGATACACGTGCAAATGTAATTTTATTACCGAAATTACTTACATGGAATGCAATGTGAACTTCGAACATTGAAGAATCTTCAGAATTCTGTTTTACTATTTTTACTCCACTGTATTCTATTTCTAATATTACTATTCTTTATTTCCTTTTATTTCTATTTTTTAGATATAAAAATATTAAAATTAGTTTTTGTAACCAGTAAGAAGTAAATTTCCTTGCAGAAATAATGCTAATCTTACATTTTTTTCCCTACCAAGGTGAGTGTAGTTTCCGTTTTTGTTTGTCTATACTTGCCTTTAACGAGTATTAAAATTAGCTAGGATTTTAAAATATAGTTATCAAATAAAAAATTTTTAATTTTCTATAATGAAATACATTATTCCCTTTCCACCTGACTAATATAAAATAAACATTTAAAAATAATTTACTTTCATTTCAATAGGACATCATATGTATTTTGCAATAATAAGCTTATTATTTCTTAACAAAATCATTATCAATATTCACTCATTTCTGTTTTTCTTTTCCATGCCAAAAACTGTAAACTACCAGATGTCGTAAAAAATATGACGCGCACAAGCTCGTTAAACGTGTTACGAGAAAGTCATCTGGGACCAGAAGGAAGAACATTCAAATAATTTTTTTCATTGTCCTTCCAAAAATTCTGCAAAAGAAAAGAAATTTGTTGCATATTTCCTTTAAAATCATATTCGTTATGTATTAATACTATGAAGAGATTTCTCATTTTATCAAAATTTTACGGAATTGTAGTTTTATGAATCTTGCCTTCAAATACACCTTCGACGATGCAAAGTCTAAAAATCCAAGTCTATCTCTATCAACTCTGAAAAAAAAGTGCCAGAAGATTTTTTTTAGGGGGGAGGATTATTTTTCAAGAGGAAATTGGCACACATTTAAATATTTTGAAACAATTGCATGGGAAAACACTCATGAAAAATATTAAAAAAAAAAGGGGGGGCAAATGAAATTAATTTTAAAATAATTCCAGTACCTTTTATTATTTCTTAGAAGTGATTCAGAAAATGTACTTTTATAGTATTTATTATTATTCTATTTTAATGCAATTTATGCCATAGTGAGTTTTGCGCACCTGCTTATTCATTTCAAAGGTTTACTAGCTAGTAAAGATTACTGCAGTATATATTCTAGAACTGTACTATCTGTGAAATTCACCGCAATAACCATCTCTTGATGCACAGAAAAAATGAATGCATCATTATTGAACTATTTAGGGATAACAATTAAATTTTTGTGAAATAAATGTCTTAACACAAGATCACCATACAAAGCATGTGAAGTAAAACTATTTAGGAATAATGTTACGATTTCTTATACAATCTCTTCCCATGATTCACTGTCTCCCTTATGCCCCCCACAACATTATCCCATTATCCAAAAGTTCCCATATAACAATACACATACATGAGTTAATGTAAAATTGTTTAATAAATTTCAACAATTAAAACCAAGCTGGTTTATTCCAGACAAGTTTTACAAGATTATTTATTTTCACATAAGGGCATAGCCACCAGATCAGGGGGAATCAAACACAGTTCAAAAAAGTTATAATAACATTAGAAAACAATTTTTTTCCCCATTTCAAAATATTGCCAGAATACAACAGCTATAAGAGAAAAGCTGGCGAATGCAGGACTAGAAAACTATAAAAAATAAAGTGAAACGATTTGAAAAACATTCCACAATGCAAAGAGCGCATCTTTTTTTTTTTAAAACACTTTTGAACAGTTGTTTACAAAAAACAATTTCTCAGAAAGGTTTTAAAATGTGTTCATCCAAAGTTGCTCCATACAGCATACATAACCCACTGATCAGTACTCAGAAAAGAAATACTTGCCCAAGAACAAGTAACAGCCAAATGAAATTGCACATGCATAAAAGAAAGTATCTGCAAATGGATCAAAGATCTTGCTAACTATAACTAGTTCAAATTCCATATCTTAAAAGCAGGTAGTTTTATCTATATACTTTTGATTATTTATATTCAGAAGTTAATAAAAATTTCTACACAATTTGTTGATACAATCAAACACATAAATTTCATACATGATTTTCCAACAAAAAATACAGACAGTAAATATTAAGCTGATTTTGTATATAAAACAACCTGTTACCATACATAACCACCATATTAGCAGTAATGTAATTGAATAAATGTACTAAATAAAATCCAGTTTTACATCATTTTACATAAAATCACACGTCAAAATTAATAAACATAACAAAATACTAATATGATGATTTTAAGATATTTGAAAATGCTGAGCCAAAATTCAATCTAAATTATAACTAATCTCCAGTACTTTCAAATTATGTGCACAAACACCATGGGACAAATTTTAAGCACACCAAGAAATAAAAATCAGTGCCTTAATGGCAATCATTTTCACCATAAATGGTACCTAATGACGACCATTAACTAATTCTCTTAGTGCATTTTGATATTGTTTTCAAAGCTTATACATGCATATAAGATTATACAAGCATTTATAAAAACATACAACAATCTAGTAATCAGATTTTAGTTCAAAAATTTTACACCACAAAACCACACATTTAACTTGAAAAGGGAGTTAAGAATTTCTTGGCTATTTTTAATTCACACAACAATGATAATTTAACTAACAATATGTACTGCCACCATTAAAGCATAATTTACGAAAGCCAAAATATTAACAATAAAACCATATATTATAATAATGACAAGAAGATTAAAGATACTACATGGTTGAAAAATTCATATAACACAGAATGTATATTTAAAGATACTATTAATGGAGAAAAAGGTTGAGTAATTGAATTACAAATATATGATTAAATTTGTTTTCTTTTACATGATGACACATGTAAAATTTTTCATTTAATCAAAAAAACAAAAAATACACAAGCATATTTAGTGCCAGTTTAAAATTTCTGAAATTTTTAACATGCTTCAAACGGGTGCTACACAATTCTATTTAATACAACATTAAGAATTTAACACAAAAACCTTTTTCTCCATACATTTTTCGTTATTTAAATTTGTCTCTTAAAAGAGTTACACCTAAAAACACAAATTCATCATTAATTTCCAAACATTCAGATTTTACATTTGGTTTGGTAATTCTTCAACTCTTGCAATAAAATTGAGTCCAATACAAGAGAGAAAAGATTATGTCACTTAATGCTTGAACATGAATCTCTGTAGTCTGGTCATTTAAATTTCCATATGTTACGGTAAATAATCATAGTCCAGATATTGGGTCTCCAGAAGATCAAATGTCATTGCACATTTATGATGAAATCAGTCGCAAATAAGCAATAGAACAGTAATTTGATCAAGCAGAGTAAATTCCATTACTTGATATTTATTTTTTTTACAAGTGCAGACAAAACCTAAATACAGCATGTCTTAGGTGCCTGTGCGAAAACAATTATTCACAAACCTAAAGCCTTGTTAATTCTGGTCTGCTTTCTTGTATATATAGTCTGTCAACATGGAAGTGAAGACAAAATGTCATTCATAAATGTAGTTTATCAGCTGCCATTATCAGGAAAATTAAAATAAAATCAGCACAGTCATTAGTACTGCACTTTTCGTAACAAATTCAGCCTATTTTCTGCAACGGTATATTACAGAAAATTTGACTTCAGAATTTCGTTTTAGATACTGGATAACAAAATATCGCTCTTAACATATATTTTAAGTTATCTCTCATTTTTATTCTCTTAGTATGTACTCCTTTCAGCTATTAGATATAAAAAACAAACTTTTGATCTTACAAAAGATATGCAGTCTTATTTGGATGTGTGTAAGTGCTAAAAAGTCACAAATCTTGTATATTAAATGATCCAAAAAACATGGACAAAACCCACAATTATTAACACATTATATAAAATGAATACTAATAACTGCACCATTAGAAGATTTAAATCTCCATATTTTTATAAAAAAAGGTGACTAAATATACTTCAACATTTCATTTTTAAATATATACATATAAAATTGGTGGGCAAGAAACTGTCACGTATAAATACAGAGAGGCTTAGATAAAATCTACAAAACAAACTTGAAGTGAAACCTAAACCTCTCGTTTTGCATGATGAAATATTGAAAAAAGAATATTAAATTTAATTGCCTATTAACAAGTGATACCACTTCCTGGAAAATATCAGCTAAATTGTTTTTGAAACCATTTAAAAATTCAGTCATGATTAGTGGAAACAGATTACATAACCCTCAATACTATCTGACGGAAAGCATATGAACTAGATCATGAGATGATACTTTACCATGTTCAAACTAAAACCAAATGCATGTTTTTTTTTTTCCCAATCAATAACATCATCCAAATCAATTTTCTTTTTGTTTTCAATATCTAATGTTGCTTGGCTTTTTATAGACAAACTAGTGAGTACTGTCGTAGATCATTTTTAAAGCATAGCACAAAATTATTCATAGTGCCAAGCCTTTAGGAAGACACTATTTTTTAATGTAGATTTCTACAAACGATTTCAGGTAGAGCTTTAATCTTCAATAGCTCGACACTCATCTGATACATAATTTACATGTCACTGTTGAGTGTTTATATGGTCTCGATATAATTTAATGTGTCACAGCTGCTCAATAGGACAGTATTGCATACTAAAGCAATAATATCTGCACATTGCAATAAGTTAAACAACAATTATCAATGTCCATTTTTAGGAAATTTGAAATTCCTAATGAGCTCTTCAATTTGAAAAGTTTCTTCAATAATGCATATTTTAATGCATTAACTGTTTACATTTTGACACTGTTAAGATAATCACAACTACTAACTACCACATGAAAATTAATGTCAATGACACAATTTAAAGTCAATTGCACAAAAGTTGTGCTTTGTAAACACTGTTAATAAACATGATATAAGTTTGAAATAGTAATAAAATTCTAAATCACCATAATACAAAATAATGCTGCAGCATATATTTTTTAGCAACAATAGTATGATATCTAACATAATACATGTCAATTCATTTTAAATGAAGAGCATTTCATTATCAATAACATGTACAAAGCTAAAAAGTAGGGAAAAACACCAGTAATTGTACCGGGAATTAACAGCACTAACATCAACTATCGCTAATCACATTCTTTAATATTTTTAAAATATATTGTAAACCTAACAACTACTCCCAGGAGATACAATATCTTAAATCTGATTTGTACACAAAGCTCAAATTTGTTTCCCTTAATCACATAAAACATTTACAAAAGCATTTTTCTTCTCTTAGGCATTAACCAAGACCATTTCCATTTAACTAACTAATGCAAGAACTTAAAAAATTGAATGGGTAGGATGTCCAAATTTCACTTTATTCTGGAAATATTTACTTGTTGCCAAATGCAAGCTTAAAACACGATTAATTTTATGTCGATACAAAATTTCAATACTCAGATATCAAAATGGCTCATCCAAAAAATACTTTAGTCAACCTCTGCTCTTATAATGAATTAGCTGCTTCCAAAATTCCATCAAAAACTGCAGTGAAAGAAGTTAATTCATTATTATAATTAGTTTTCCAATAAGGTTTCAAATAAATTAAACATGAGATTATTTACAAAAAATTATATAAAGCATTTACAAATGAATTACTTTTACATTAAATGCATAGTCCAATATCATCCATAATCCAACACGAATAATTTCTTTATAGAAGCAAGAACAATTCACAGAATCTTTCTAAATGATGGTATAATGAAAATGATTGTTGCAAGTTTTTTCAAAACTTTTGTAACACTCAACTTTTTCAGCATCTCCTTTGCATTTTAAACCAAATCAAGAAATCTAGCCCATTTGGAAATTTAACTGGATTAATTCTCAAAAACTCTGCTGCTATTCTGATGAAAACTTTTTAAAAAAAAATAAAGGTAATTACTAAATGAGAAGAACTCAAAAACCATTAAAAAAATCTCATGTCTAATTTCTCACGGTAAAAATTTTTCTGGAGCATCTTTAATGTGAGCATTTTCTATTCCTTTCAGTAGCATATGAAAATAATCTACATACTGAAGATACCAAAATGCAAACCTTGTGTGGCTCTCATTTAGCATAAATTCAAAATCATGAAAGTATTTAACATCTTAAAAATTAATTTTTCACTGTAAGCATGAACAAAGAGTATAATATTTTATGTATTTAAAACACACAAATATAAAAGCAACTGACACTTGCTCAATGCCCAATACAAGAACTACACATATCAGAAAAGGTTCATTCTGTCAACTTCAAGAACAATCATTGTGAAAATGTTTGCTTCAGCAGGAAAATTGACTATGAATTACTTAATAATTCAGAAATATTGCTTAGAAGCTCCCACTTTGGAAATAAAATCATTCTAGCAGTTGAGAGTCTGAAATATTTAATTTTATGACACTGATAATGAAATTTTGCTACATATTTTCACTTTTTAAAATGAGGTGCTTCATGATTAGTTACTCTGACAATGTGTAAAAAAAAAAAATTATAAATATAATTTATCAAAATTCTGAGCATTGTTACAATGAAAATAGAAAAACTTATAAGCTCAGGTAATGGTTTCGTACCCAGCTAACTTTTCCTTTTTTATACATAAGTATTTTGATAACCACACTCTTCTTTGCACAAAATTATTCTGCATGAATACTGTTCAGTTTGCTTCAGAAGAAAAATAATTCAGAGATATCCAGAAACAAAAAGGGGGAACATGTGCCTTTATAATTCTCTGATTTAAAAAAAAAAAAAAAAAAAAAAAAAAATCAGCTTCCCCAACTAGTTGTCCTATTTATTTGGGCAATTCTACACTATTTTAACAATTTGGAAAACAAAGTAATAGCCATTTAATTCTTCTAATACCACATTTTAATTCTAATTTAATTTGTGAAATTAAAACAAATTATGAGTACATTTTCAAATTTTCAGAGTTATTGACACTCATATTTGGTAGCTATTGCATTCCCAAATAAGCTATCACAGTAACTGGCAGTGATGCTGGTTTGCCTCATGAAGACCAATTATATCACACCCTTAAAGAGCAAAAACATACAAAAAATTACAGCAACATAAAAACTATTAGCAAAATACACTGAAGCACACATTCTCAAAAGCTGCAACAAAAAAACAATGCTTTGAATAAAACCTTTTTCAGAATAATCACAACAGTATTTTTTTTTTAATACACTAAAATAAAAACAGTAAAAAGTAATTTTATGACTTACCAAGAAAGGAAAAATGAATATAAAAAGAAAAATATGAACAGCTAAAAAGCATATATCCATAAACTTAACAACTCCTAACTCTGAGAATCAACTAGTCATACAAACAATATTCTTTCAATAATATGTCAACAGGTAAACACGAAGGATGCTGCAAAACGCACAAGATTAAAAGCTGTATACAATTTTTCATGCAAATTACATTAATTACTATCAGCCATGTCTAATTTTCTGGCATTGTAACAACTGCAATTTTGTACATCACAAAAGAGAAGAGGTCTGGGCAGGAATAACAGGCAAAAACACATCCACCAAAAGCAGTAATACCATCATCTAACATGTGTACTAGGAAGATTGCTCCCCTCCCCCCTTTAAAACAAGGACACTTCCTCTTCAATGAAAAATGCTGTTTGGCTTCTCAAAACAGTCAATCAAAAGTCAAGTATAAAAAACAGTATTAGAGTTTGTGATGAATTTTTTTTTTGTTTGTTTAAGTCAATTAAATTAGCCCCACTGCTGGCCATATGAGTCCTGGTACCAATGTGTGGGATTCCCCGCTGTCCTGTTACGATAGCCATTGTATCCAGTGGAGTTCAGAGGTTGCTGGGGAATGGGGTGGCTGCCCCACTGCCCAGCCCCACTATTCTGGAAGCGGCGCTTTGAGTCCCCTTGGTTTTGGTGGCTCGCCGTGTCAAATTTCCGCTTACCGACCAGGCTTCCCCTGGGGATGGCCCCATGAAGGTGAACCGGGATGGGACCAGGTATTCCACGGGACACTCCACGGGTACCTCGGCCGAGGGGCGGAGGGACTGGAACTCTGCCACGAGGAGTTGGGGGGCCAGCGCCGCGGCCACGGGGAATACCACGGCCAGCCCGAGCCTAAAAATGCAATGATTAAAACATTTCAAAGTTCAGATTGAATTGTAATGGAATCACTTCATAACAAACATAACTGTCCTCTATCAATATGCATTAAAATAAATATTTCAATTTTAAGCAAATATGAAAGATATATAAGACAAAAAATTATAAACATATTAACCATACAAATTTTAAATACATAGCAGTTAACAGATTTACTATCTCAAGTCAATAATTTATTCTTTATAAAAGTAAAAAAATAAATGTTACTAGGTAATTTCACGCAAAAACTTTTTTAACTTGCATATATTTCTCAGATTAATTTTTAAAATATTTTTTATTCCATTTCTTCTATTTAAGTAAACACATTACATTAAAATATGTCAAACGATCAAGAAGCAATTCAATCCACATTAAAAAAAGAATGATTATATTCATCATTTTAATGCTGTTTAATAAGAATTCAATTTTAAAGAAAAAAATAATTTAATTCAGCAGCATATCAAAACTTTAAAATTTATTAACACATACAGCCCCCCCCAAACAAAACACAGTGCAATTACAATCTTATTGCATTAGTGATTCGCAACACATGATTAAAAAAACTGAAAATCTATTAATACACTTCAAAATAAATATTTTTAATTTAAGACATGCAGAATAAATGTTATTAAAAAAGCAAATTACAACTTTTTTAATGAAGCACAGCCATCCCTCTAATCAAGTAAATTTGGGATACAATTATTTTAATGATTGAAACTGCATAATATTTCAGGGGAAAATAAAAATCAAAAGTTTTACATTAAAAAAAATCCTGAACAATTTTTTAAGCATATGAATGTTATTTTTAAATAATTATGTTTTATTAACAAGAAGTAAACTTTGGAGAAATTTACCTTTGTTTATATATTAATTTTACTAATAATCAACATAACAAGGAAAAGGCATTTTAATCTTATATTGATTGCAATACTTTTACAAATATTAAATAAAACAACCATGACATGCTGGGTGAATATAAATTCCCATTAGCACATAAAAGTTTTATTTTATCCTACTCCAAAATTTTGAAGATTTTATTTTTCATGATTTTTCACCAAACAGTTTTACTCATATAACAAAAATTATAATCAATTAAGTTTACTCAAATAAGTTTTACTCATATAACAAAAATAATAATATAATGACAGTTTATTTTACTAATTTTAAAAAATGAACTACTAACTATATTTGTATTATCAAGCACTCAGAAACTCTTCAATTAAATAAAAAGGTTGTGTAAATGCCTAAGAGCGAAGCATGAAGCCCCCCCCCAAAAAAAAGAGGTTTAGTTCTCAAAACAGAATATTAAACAAATTACAGTCATTAACAAGGAATGGCTGTACTCATGTCTCATAAAATTACTACTATTTCTGAGAGCAAGACAAATACATAAGTATCTAACAAGCAAGAGCACACAAAGAAAGCATAACACAGAAACAAACAAAACACTATCATATCCGAGCTATTTTTTTATCAAATTTTAGATATCTTAATTTCAAATTCGGACTGAGATGTTAAAGACGAGTGTTAGATGATACACAGAGGCCGAATAGCAGAGACAGCAGAGTAGTAGCATTAAAGTTACCGGCAGATGCACAAAGCAGTTTTAGGATAATAGAAGACAAAAAATAAAAAAGAGGAAGAAGAAACACGGAGTTCTGCCTAAAAACATTAGTCAGCTCGGATATGATATTTCTCGAGGGAGGACAGTGTCTTTAAATATAAATGGTACTACGAGACACTTGACCAACCTCATGAGTTTTGTTCCTAGTGGAAACTGTAGCTAATGATGAACTATCGAGGACAAGACTCCAGCAACATAACCCACCCTCTCAGGTCCAGCGCGGGCTCGGCCGACCGGTTCCCTGGGACGGGGTGCTGCTCCATATCCATAGTCATAATAGTCGTCATAGCGGCCGCCATAATAATCATCGTAGTAGGGGTCGGCGGCGTAGCCTCCCTGATAGTCACCATACCCGTAGTAGTCGTAGTCATAATCTGACAGAAAGCAATAAGCATTGTGGTTTCGATTGATTTGGTTGGTGACTGTCAATTTCAACTCATTAATAAAAATATTTTTGAAATATTAAGCTCAGAAAGCTACAAAATAATATATAGCTGCTTGATGCATTAAAAAATTATAAACATTTAAAAAAAGAGATAGCTATTAAATACAAAATTACATACTAATTTTAGCATAATGTTTAAGCTGATCAAATGCATAAAAGAAATGAACTTATTACATTATATGTATATTTAAATTTTATCATACAAAGTTAATATTCAGCATAGTTAAGCAAAATCATTTGGCATATAAGTGGGGAATATATTTTAAAAGGGAAAGGGGAAATTTGCAAGCAAAAAGAACTGAATAATGCTGTAAGCAATGCACAGTTGGAGAAAAGAATGAAAGCTAAGTATAAATTTATTACAAGAGTGTAAAAAAGCACACAAGTTATCAAAAGAGGCCAGATTATAAATGGCATACTTACCATAAGTGCGAGCTGCAGGCAATGGTAACCTAGCTCCTCTGCCACGAGGTGGAGGAGGAGGGATACCCATCATCCTAAAATAAGCAAATGTAATTTTTAAACAATCTCATAACTTAAAAACAAGAAAGTTTTATTTACTTCCCATAAACAGAAAAATTACTACCTTAGATAATTTTACAAAATACTTTTACCAGCAGCTTTATTACAATATAGGACTGAGATTAGGGTTAATGACGGGTGCATCTGGAAACACACCTGAAATTTTCTGGTTGCTTGAGGAAAGTTAATGAGCATTATAAAGCAACAAAGAAAACTGTTTGGAACATCAAAGAGGTGAAAAAAAAAAAAAAAGTAAGATGACAACACCGCAATGCATGCTGTACGCCAAATACGATTTAAAAGGGGAAAAAAAAAAAAAAAAAAAAAAAAATTGTGAAATGGGTAAAAAAAGGTTACCAAACAAAGATCACGAGATTTTACAGCATGCAATGTAAAAAAAAAATGGTTTTCATCTAGATAGGAGGAAATCTCACATGTACAGTATATATTTCATCCACTGCATTTGTATTTTAAAATTCAACAGTGTTACAATAATAATAACAGGATTTTATAAGAACAAATTAATTACTTAAACTTCTTACTGGAAAAGTTACTGTAGTGCAAGTCCTAGGATCTGACTATGTACATTGAAAACCTTATTGCTCTAGATACTGTTGTTTTTCTGCAATGCGAGGAACATGTACACATACATATTCTTTGTTATTTAATAATGGACATTACTAGATTAAGATTCTAAAGCAATAAAACTTCATGCAAATGTTAACTTATTTACAGCAAATGAAAAATTAGTTGTGTAAAATTTCTCGACATATCAGGTGTAACAAACATTGGTAAATCATTAAAAAAAATCAATGATTGCCATTTAGGAAGAGGGGAATCAACCACAAGTTATTCTAATTTACTCACAAACTTTACCCTCATAGCAAATTAAAATGACTTCAAATATCACAAATTTTGAAATCTATCAATGTCAGTTTTTGTGGTATCAAAATCAAACATTTTGTTTTCTATTTTTTCTTACGAGTGTAAAATTTTCTTTATTTACATATTATCCTGCCAACTATGCAAGTTGGCAAAGATCCCACCAAAGTTGCACCAATCATTTATGTAGAGTTCTAAAGGAACTGATGCCTCTTTAATTCCATAAATAAGCAATGTTCGACTAGCTACGTTTTTTAAACTTCATAAAAAGATTTTTATCAAATTATATTATTTTGTTAGGCCTTTTGATTTTACCAGAAGCTCCATTTAGACACTATCAGCACAAACTTCATACAGTTAATTGCTCCAATCTCTGTTTTGGTAACCACATTCCACAGTTCGTACACATTTCGGCACACGGAAATTAAGTACTTTTAAGGACCATTAATGAAAAAAAAATTAACGACCTATGAGCAAATGGGAACTGAATAAATTCAATAAAAATGATTACCTATGCCCGAACTTCACGTTTGTAATACGCAGAGATGGAATTAGCTTTGATAAGACTCTAAGCTATTTGAGATATGGGGCAATTTATGAGTCTGTTATACTATATTTTAATTTGGGGGGCCCCTAAGAAATTGGGGCCTAAGTTATAACTTGCATAGCTTATACATAAATCCTGCACTGATAATACCATCCTAAAAATAAAATAGATCAGTAAGTAGGATGCATAATTATTAAACATGAACTAACTGATAAGTTTGAGAATAAAATAAACTTTATGAAATTTATCAAGTAGCATTAAGTATTTTACACTCATAATAGTTGGAAATATTTGCAAGAAAATAAGTGACATTTTATTTACATTTTACTAAGTTAGCTTTATGTTGATTTTTTTTTTTTTAATGTCTCATTTTATCACACAGTTGCCCAGTCTAGAGGTTTAGTAAATAGCAGGTAGATTTTATGTCAAGCGGCATAGCTTAAAATTAGAAGTAAGATCATAATCAACATAATTCATAACAAAAGACTGGATGTTGTCCCTGCTGTTGTTTGCCTTCAGAAAGACCTGCTGATTGGAAGAAACCTGAAAGGCCTTATGTAGGCACGGTTGGCAAGTTTTGAAAGTAACTAGATAAGCAGTTACTTATAGCTAATTAAATTAGGTAGTTAGATAACCTTAGTCACTATGGATTTACATGGCCACTATCAAATTTTATTTATTTTTTAACAACATTTGTTAAAAAAAAAGCCTATTAAAATCACAATCCAATAAAATTTAACAATTTAAAATACATGTAATTTATGACATTGATTCTTAAATGATACTAGGATAATTACACATTTAATGCTACAAAAGACTTATGTTTTGTAACAAGAACACTCAACAAATATTTATGAGTCTTTAATTTGAAGCTTTCCAGATATTTTGTCTAATTTATATCAATTTACTTCTCTTTAAGCATCTTTTCTAAGATTCAGAAATTTGTCACAATACGCAAACCTAGTGTTCTCACTAGTTTTTGCATGCTTTATCTCCTAACTTGTCAACCTTTTCAATACACCTATGAGGATTTACTTGATTTAGTTAAAGTTAAATAGTCCAAAACCCCCGACAGACGTGAAGCAAATTATGTCTGAAAGTAACTACAATGCCAGACAAAGGTTTAAATAAGCTTCTTTTATTTAAAAGAACTTAAAACATAGAGGCATGTTCTGACGCTAACAAAAAAAAAAAATAATAATAATAATAATAATAATAAATAAATAAATAAATAAAATAAAATAAAAAAAGGGGAAAATGAATTTTGAAATGTTTATGTTCCACTTCTTGCTTAGAAACTTGAGTATACTATTGTTTATATTAGAAATAGGAACAAATTATAACCCATTCAAAAGGTAACCATATATGAAATGTCAATGAATCGCCAAAAATATATTCCTTCAAAATGGCAGTCATAAAAACATACAGAAATTTCTCATGATTAAAATTAAGCTTCTGCCAATTTTTGGCCAAAATTAAGGACTTTTAAGGACCAAAAATCGATTCTAAAAGAACCTAAGGACTTGAGGACCATATGAACCCTGCATTCAGATGACAGAATCATGTCCATTAATAGTTTTTTTTTTTCTTCGGGGGGGGGGGGGGGGGGGAAGAGAAATGGTATAGTCCCATAACTTTGTAAATAATTCACAATTTGCTTCCTTTTTCTTTTTTTTAACAGACTAAATTTTAAATATTTAACTGTACATCACATTATTCAAATTTTAAATACTTTATTCAATGATGAAGGAAAATAATTTACTAAATCTTCATTCTGAAAAACAATTCATTACATCTGTTTTTAAAATAAGGATTTATTAAACATGCTTTCATATTTTGGTTAAAAAAACTCACATAGCTCGCTGTTGCATCATCTGCATCATTCGTCTTTCACGATTACGCAAAATTTCTTCTTTCTTCTTTTTGTCTGATGGGGGTTTGGCGAGAGAGACTTGCATAGGGGCACCACCAACTTCTTTTCCATTAAGAGAATTCATAGCTTTGACAGCATGATCTCTGTCATCGAAATGGATGAAAGCATAGTCTTTGATTTTTTTTACTCTTTCAACTTTTCCATAAGCTTCAAACATTTCTTTTAATTTTTCTTCAGTAACATCAGCAGTTAAATTTCTAGCATATAAAACTTTAACCTTAAAGAAAGTAAAAAAAAATTACACTGTAAAACCAGCTTCATAACACATTAATTTTTAATACTGTATGAAATAAAACTGGATTGCCACATTAAAATAATTTCTATAACAAATAAATATATCACTTTCAATGAACCCGCAGTTTTCTTTATAATGCAATAAACATAGCAACAAAAAAGCCAATTCAAACTAGAATAAATTAAAATATGTAAATCTTAACACATCTTTTAGAAGTGCAGAAAAATTTCAGTTCCAGCAATGTAACTACAATGGGAAAGGGAATACTTCTGAATCAATCAGTTCAATGGCAAATTTTAAGTTAAACTATTATTTATATTCTGTGGCAGCTCAAGCTATTAAATTTTAAACAAAATAATAATAATAATAATAATAATAAGGGCAGAGCACAATTACTTCCAAATCCAAAATCGGAATTGAAATATCCTTCAACAATTTTTTGAAAGTGTTATCATTTATCTTACTAATAATATATTGCAGACTTTAACAGGGTTGCCAATCAAACAGAATAAAATTACCTGACTTTTCCAGGTGCATTTAAAGAAAATTCCAGTATACTCATGTAGTCAGTGTTGGCTGTGCTGAGAGGTAATTATGGTACCACTTGAAAACACAAAAATTTACAAATTACATACAACTTATCCCCAAAGCATTATGATTACAACTATAATAGTTGTTTTCTCCACTGAAGACAGATTAGAATCTACCCAATCTGGATTAAAAAATGTCTTCCCTTTTTTTTTGACATTTTGCAGCTAAACGAAAGAAATCTATTTAATGATATTTTAAAATAAATTCAGGTATTTTATATTCGTTTAGCAGCATACATAAGCAAAAAATGTCTGCATTAAATTTCATTATGATATGTCATAACACTGCTAGATTTAGTTTCAGGAGTATGCCAAAGAAAGCTGTTTGAAATCTGAACTAATAATAAACTTAGAAAGGAAGAAACCACATTAAATGTAATCAATGGTATTTTAGCAAATATAATTAATTATATTAAATGGTTAACCTAGATGATTAATTACTATTTTTTTTATTTTATTGCAAAATGACAAAGAAGGTAATAACATTTTTAAGAAAAGGGGGTTAAGATTTTGCGGTAAAATTTTAGTATATGATACAGTCTTAGCACGATTTTGAAAACTGTTGCGAACACCAAAATGTCCTGTTTACTGCTCATCATAATGTTGCCAAATCCTCTATATACTAGGATTAAACCAATTTTGTTTCATAGGAGAATGGGAAAGTATTTCCTTTTGTTCAACACACACTGTACATGTGCATGTGAATCTCTCGATTTTCAAGGTTACTGGAAACCAAAGTTGCTGGAAACCTGCAAAGCAGGTCTTCTTTGATCAAGAATCCTCTATAAATTTCATAGATCAGAATGTTGATTTGTAAGAATTTCATGTTCATCAATGTTTCTAAAGTAAAACTATAAAACTGCACTTTTATGATTTCGGCACCATTTTTTCTTAACATATAAAACTTGGTGATGAAACCTTAAAACAGTGCAGGAAAATAACATTTAAAAAATTTGACATACAAGATTAAATAAGAATAAGAATGGAGATTAAACAGTGCAATTCAAACAGAATTCAAAATAAGTGATGAATTTTTTAAAAACTTACTTTAGACATAGTTTCTTCATCTGGTTCTTCTTGGGGATCAGCCCAATCAACAATGATATCGCATCCCCACACTTTGATACGCCCCGTACTTAATCTTCTTTTAGCTAATGATGCAGCTTTATGAGAATCATATTCCAAAAAACAGAATCCTCTATTTTTTTTCTTATCATCTGGTGAACTATAAATTATAACTTCTGTCAAACCAGCTAAATGAAAAAGGAAATATGACTTTTAAAACAAAAATCATATAAAATACATATATACACTTAATACAAAAATACATTTATAAATAATTTCATGTATGCAACTTACGGGCATGTTTGGTAAATTCTTCAAAGAGCTCATCTTTTCCTCTATTTTTTGGAATGTTTCCGACAAATAATCTATGATTATTTATAGACACAGTAACACCAATAAATTTACCTTTCCTTATTTCATAATTATCCAACTATGGAGAAGAAGAAAAAAAATTTCATTCAAAGGACATGGAGAAAGACATTATATTAATAATAACTTAAAACTAACATACCTGTTTAACTGCATTTTGTGCACCATTTTTGTTTTTAAAAGTTATGAATGCATAACCACGATTTTGGCCAGTCAAGGGATCCATCATGAGACGCAGATCCCATAGTGGTCCACATTTTTCGAAAAGTGGAATAAGCTCATCTTCAAAAATATCTTTTGGAATTTTTCCAACAAATATCTATTAAATGAATAAAAACTTTAAAACAATACACACACATTATTATTTCAATTTATATAACACAGTATACGCAGTAATAGCAAAGAACTGCCGTTTCAAAATATGACAGATTGGTAATATAAATCGTCAGTTTACAACTAAGAACTTAACTATTTCATTTTGGAAAGTGATTACACATATAAAAAATTCTCAACCTGTAAATTTCTTCACATATTTAGAGATTCTGATAACTTCATACATTTATACAAATCCAGTATTAGATCATACTGTTGTCATAAAATATCTTTTTGCTAAGCAATCAATTTACTTCGAACTTGGTTATTTTAAACTAAACAAATATGCACGTGTCCATCAATATCTGAATTATCTGCTAGAACCATGTGCATGTGTGCCATAAATATTGGGGTGATGCACAAGCAAATTACTAACGTTTTCCATCACTTGCAGAAATATCCAACATGAATGTAGAAGAACAATGTGCACTCATCAGCAGTACACGGAACAAGTGGTATGAAACGTCTATTAGACATCTGAGATCTGATCAAAGTGTTAATAGCTGGCATGAGCAATAAAATTTGGCTAAGCAAATTCCAAAAATGATACAAATTTGAGATTATTTTGATAGGTATAAATCTAAGAAATGAATATGAATCAGGGTTCATACCTACATTTTAGTTAAAAAAATAAGCACCTATAAGAACTTTTCAAGCACATTTTAAGGAAAAAAATAAGCACCTGTCTAATGAATTATATTTTACACAACTGCATAACCTTAAAAGAAAAATTAGACTTGTAATTTAAAATATAAGCAATGCAATATTTATTAAGAAAATGAGCATTACCTCAACCATGGAAAACAATTAACTTTTTTTTTTTTAAATTTTAAATGACAGTCCAATTTACAGAATTAGTTTACAATGAGAAAAAAAAAAAAAAAAAAAAAAAAAAAAAAAACCATGCAGAACTAAACTATATTACAAGATTTAATGATGAAATTGTAATGTAGCGCGCTCCCAACCTGCACGCAACAATAGTGGTGACTGCTATGAACTGGAAGGTACACAAAGTCTTGAGAAGGGTTTAAATCACTTTTTATTCAACTTTAGAAATTACAGACGCGTGCTCGACGCTCACAAACTACGCCGACCCGGCGGTAAAATACAAATAAAAAACTAAAAATGAATAATAACAAGTGACTACCTACGAGGCTCTCTAAACGTAACTAACCTAACCGCATTCTAAGATACAGCTGATAATTCAGCAAGCTTCTGAATATCACATTGAAAGATTTAACTATCTGCCGAGGCAAGTACACAAGCCGAAACGTATGGTTCTTCAATTTCTAACTAGCCACCTCCACGCTCGTGAAGCAAGAAAGCACCTTTCGAACTTGTTTCCCTTCTATTTAACTCAGAATACTTCCACTGACTATTTTGAATACTTTGCACGTTCTACTAAAATTTACATACTCTGGCATTGGCAATTCCAGGGGAAAGTAAGGCTTGACAAGAAAGATAGTTTAAACTTAAAATAAATGTTAGTTAAAATAAATATAAACCCTACAAAATTTCAGTTCAAAATATAGAAAATAAATAATAGTAAGCCATATCAATTGTATTCGTTTGGCACCTAATAAAAAATACAATTTATTTTTCCACTAATATTAATATTTAAATAATTTAACTTAAATCAAAATTCTGAACAATTTCTAAATTTTCATTGCATAACAGTTTTCCCTTAACATATATTCCAAGCAAAGTAATTTAAGTAAAAAAGAGGCACATTTCTGAAATCAGAAGACGGGAAATTGCTTCATGCAGTCTCCTTTAACAGTAAAAGCTTAACTAACCCGCATACTCGGAAATTGCCAAATATTCCGGATAGTAACTGGAAAAAGAGGAGTGGGGGGAGATAGTAGCCGTTCTTTTAGATTTCTCTCCCCGCTAAATAAATGATTTTGACATTTCGATCTGTGCATCATATAAAAACAGACCAACAGAACTGAGAAATATTCCACTTAGAAAGCACAGAAAAACTCTTTCAAGTGTTCATAAACAAATCTCAGACGGAACATCAAAATTAATTATCTCTGCAAAATACGGCAAATGTTATTGTGCAATACGTGCAGCGTAATTCTTCCACATGTGATATTAAGCAATTGGAATCAACAGCTGCCGGTATTTGGAGAATAAAGAACTAAATAAAGGAAAAGAAAGACTTACTAATTTGGGGTGTTTCTGATTCTAATTTTATAGAATCAATCTTCGCTTAGGTTGGGTAGACCGCAAAAACTTTTAGTCCTATTCAATCCAGACTGGAAAGGGGGGGGAATCCGCTGCTTCAATATTAGAGATTTTGCGGAGAAAGTGGAGAACCTCCCAACCTCCGTACTGTATAATGTATTGGGGGGGGGGGAAGAAATTATTTTGACTATTCGATTACCTTCCTTTTATTTAAGCCATTCCGAATATTATTCCCTAGAAAGCTAATCTGTGTAAAAACACACCCATTTTTGGAAGTTTATCTACACTTCAGCAGTTACTGCAACTATATTATTATAAATATTCATGCATATACTCATAATATAAGCATAACGATCATAATAAACACGAATATGAACTGACCACGTGGAACGAGAATGCAAGTTATTAAAATCTTGATAGAAATTTAAACGTGTGTAGTATTGGGTGGGAGGAAAAGAATACCGAATGTAACGGAATTTTCTACCATTTTTGCAATTCTTTGACCAATAGAGCGACGTGCACCTGTCTGTACTCTCGCACGCACTGCGCACCATAGGTTACGGTAATGCAGAGAAAGGGGGGAAAGCAATTTCCGGGAGTATGATTCACCATCTGACATTGCATATAACGAAGAAAAGTTGTTTATTTAGTTTCGAAGAAAAGTTGTTTATTTAGTTTCGGCTTGAAGAAAAGTTGTTTATTTAGTTTCGGCTTCGGTAGGCTCATAAAAAAAAAAAAAAAAAAAAAAAAAAAGCACTAAAAGCAAAAAAATAAACACTAAAAACAAAAAAATAAGGGTTTTAAAGAAAAAGTAAGCACCTATAAGGGCCTTTATATTTTATTTTCAAATATAAGGACTTATAAAAGCACTTGTAAGGACCGCTACGAACCCTGTGAATTTTATCCACACTATTACAATATGGCACAAGGCTATTTTTTTTTTTTTTTTAACTGTATGCCTGCTTAATGCCTAGTTAGCTACCTTTATTATTATTTGCCATTCAGAATAACTCAAAATTAACCCTTCTTTCCCATCAAATTCATAAAATGCATTACTGCTGTCGTGAATAAATTAATAGATATATTCATATTAGTAAAACATGAAAATTATTTTCTGCTGATGGAAATAAAATGAACATGAAGAAACACAGTGCAAGAATTCAGAATATATTTTTAATAAAGCTTTCCTTCAAGACTATCAAAAGCAAAATGCCTATGAAAATCAAACTCACTAAAAGTATACGAAGTTTAAAACAAGCTCATTTTATATGCCATGTACATCTAAAATACTTGACTAAAATTCTCATCACTGAAACATACCAACAGATATAAAATGATTAAATTTACAACTTACTTCACAACCACTGCCAGGTGGTGGACCGGTCCAACCAGGAGGTGGGCCACCATATTTTCTTTGGCCAGTTGTGACATCAAGTGTATATCCAGTTCTATCTAAAATAGCCTATAAACAATTTATATAAATAATGCATCATAAACTTATTATCAGTTACCATAATACTCATAATTTATAGAGTATTCCTTCACATTTTTATACCAAATAAGATGCAATTAAAACATGGAGAGGATTATTAGTTTACAAAAAATATTATGTTTGTTTCCCCCAGTGACACATGTTTAAAACTTAAAAATATATTTCTACAAAACTGCTCAAATTTAATACATTTATGCATACTTTAACTGCTTTTCTCTTTGGGTTGGCAACTAAGTAATTGCGGATTTTTTTAAGAAAATCAAAGACAATTTTTTCATGGAACTAAATAACTTTATTCTGTAATGTATTGCCCATTTTGATCAATGACCTTTTGCCATCTTTCAGGCAGCATCATAATCCCACATTCATAAAACTTCTGGTTTTTATGGTTCATAAAACTGAATCAGGTACGATTTGACATCATTGTTATTGAAATTTTTACCATTCAAGGAGTATTGTAAAGATCGAAACAAAAAGTAATCAGATGATGCAAGGTCAGGACTATATGGTAGATGTGGCAAAACATCCCAACCAAGCTCCAATAATTTTTGCCGAATGACCAAAGATGTGTGTGGCCTTGCATTGTCATGATGGAATACAACACCTTTTCAATTTGTCAATTCGGGCCGCTTTTCTTCAAATGCATTTGTTTAATTTTGTTAGTTGCTCAATGTAGACATCAGAATTGATCGTTCGGTTGGGTGGTAAGAGTTCAAAGTAGGCAATTCCTTTGCAATCCCACCAAACTGATAACAAAACCTTCTTTTGATGAATATCAGCTTTTGATGTTGTTTGAATTTGTTCACCTGGCCTGCTCCACGACCTTTTCCCGCTTGATATTGTTGTAAACAACCCATTTTTCATCGCCAGTTATCAGTTGTTTTAAAAATGGATCATTTTCATTACGTTTCTTTAGCAAATCACAGCTGTTAATGCGTTGCGTTAAATGCGTTTCTTTCAGTTCGTGAGGAACCCATGTATCGAGTTTTTGAACATAGCCAAGTTGTTTTAAGCGATTTTCAATGCATGTATGTGATACATGAAGCTTTCCTGTAATCTCACGTGTTGTACTGTGACGATCCGAATCGATTATTGCTTTGATTAGGTCGTCATCAACCTCAACTGGACGACCAGAGCGTTTTTCATCTTTTAGTGAAAAATCACCAGAACAAAATTTCGCGAACCAATTTTGACACTGCCGTTTTTTTTAGGCTTCGTCACCATAAACAGCAAATAACTTTTTATGAGCTTGCAATGCGTTTTTCCCTTTGTGGAAATAAAAAAGCAAAATATGACGAAAATGTTCCTTTTAATTTTCCATTTTTCAACGAACGCCAAACGAAAATTACACAACCGATCAAAAAAAACCTTTTTTTACTGATTGACAGCTGAATTGCCAACTATTAAATAACAAAATATGTTTCACATTTGTACTACGTCTGCAACCCTAAAAATTCAACTGAAGCCATCTATGAGTGAAATCCGCAATTACTTAGTTGCCAACCCAATAGTTATAGCATAATGCAAACCCACTTCATACTGCATTTACATTATGCTAAAACACTTATAGAAATATACAACATAGGAACTTTTTGGCATTCCTGAAAATGGTCTCACCTACTCTAAAGTTAATTTTGTTAAATTTATCACTATGTGCTTTCTGTTTTAATTTAACACAAGAACTACCAATCAGTCAAGTTTGAAGCTTTATCCTTCTTTAGTACACGTTAACCATTTACAGAAATCTGCTTTTTTTGTTAACGAGACATCACTTTGCAACAAGCATAAATGTCCGTGCTAAATCTAACTAAATAGTTGCAAACCCAAACACACATAAACCTTCATGGAAACAATAACTATTTATACATAATGAATACAATATGTACAATCTTTAATGCACACAATGCCAAATTTACACAATTCTGATTTTTTTCTTAAGTAAATACAGAGGAGAAGGGATTATGGGAAGAACAAAACTGTTGTTTTTCTGCAAGTGCCATCCACATGAGATAGTGGGGATGGGAGACCTTTGGGCTACACCCTGAGGTGTTCTCTCTTGAAATTCCATCTGATGCAGAAACTTAACAGTTAGCAAGGCTCAGAGATATACTTACACACTTACTCGGCTAATACACTTATTTGCACAGGTGCCAGCCTTGTTTCATCGTGTACTTATTAAACCTATATGCACAGCAATCTATTTTCACTTTTAAAAAAATCAGATTTCCAGAAATTTGGCATTGCACAAGTTGAACATTAATAGCTGAAAGTTTAGTTAGTACGATGAAGGTATATTACACAGCTGCTCACAATATGATATAAACAGTTAATATCACATTTGATGCTCTGAACACATATTAGAACAGCATTCATAACACAAAGCCACTGTGAAATATTACTTCAGTTATTCAGCAACACATAACACAACTTCATATATATATATATATATATATATGCTATGTATAGTAAAATAGATTTTGTTAATGATACCAAAAGCTTACATTCAGTGCTATTCAAATTAAGAATAACTAATTTGTTATTCACAAAAACCCAGAACCGGCGTCACAGCTTATACGGCCGCACAGGGCGGCAGAATTTAGGGACTACAAAATTTTTGTACAGTGGATACTGTTAAAGTTGGCTAAACTTATACTTTACCAATTCCAAAGAATTTCAGTTAATATAGCAGATTGCACTTTCTTTCTGATTTGATCCAGCTTATTCCTTTTTTCAGGCTGTTGTAATTACAGCAATTTTTTGGAAACTAAAGTTTGAACTTTCGATATGTTGAAAAGAGTTTCTAATTCTGGAGCTGCAACAGAAGTTACAAAGCGAAAGCATGTTTCGATGTCCATTAAACACAAAGTGCAATTGCTGCAAAAAATGGATATAGGTATCTGTCTCAAAATTATGCGAGAAATATGGCATTGGAATGTCGACTGTATATGACCTAACAAGAAAAAGGAACTCTTCTGAATTTGTTGTGGATTCCGAATTGTTGTGGTTAACCAAATTTTAAAACCGCAGTGGTATAATGCAATTAACAATTTCAGGTGAAAAAGCATCAGCTAATACTGAATCTGCTATTTGCATATGAATTGTGAAATGTTATCTCCAGGACAAATTTACACCGCTGATGACACTGGTCTTTTCTGGCAATATGTACCACAAAATGTCTTGCCAAACTCTACAGAGAAGGCTCCAACTGGTGTCAAAGATTCCACAGCTAGACTAACAATTCTAGCATATGCAAATACTAAAGGAATGCAAAAGTGTACACTTTTTATAATCAAAAAGAATAACACAACCTTGAGCATTTAAAGGAGTAACGATTTCCCCCGTTGCACTTCGAGCAAATAATAGAGCATGGATGACACAAGCGTTGATGAATCATTTCATACTGGAGGCCCAGTAACATTTGATTTCGGTTAGTTTACCTGATGGTGCAAAAATTATCCTGATTGTAGATACCTGTATGGCTCATAATTCACTTAAAATTTTAACGGAAGTTAGTGCATCCGAGTTATTCTTTCCTCCAAACTGTACGTCCATCATTCAGTCTACGGATAACAGAATAATGCGCATGCTGAAATGCAAATACAAAGTAGCATTTTTAAAATCCATGTTAAATTTCTTGAATAATGGCAAGACTATTCAAGAATTTATGAAATATTTTAGCATAAAGTCTGCTGTGTGGGAGCATCGCAAAATCGTGGGAGGATGTGCCTCCAGATAGATACTTTAAAAAATGCTTGGCATAATTTACGGCCAGCTACCATCCACGGATATGAAGGCTTTTAGATATCATAAACAACGGGTGAAAGTTTCTAATCAATGGATTTTGTGAAAAAATGTGAAGAATCCGTAATAAATGCAGATGATATAACAAGTTTTCCATTGTGATGACAACCCTCCAGCTATCAATGAATTAATGTGCAGCGAAATCTATTGTATAGTTCTGAATACAGAAAATACCGCTACCAATAGTGAAGAAAGTGACAGAGACGTTATTGAAAACAAAAAAATTTAGACTGACAAGTTGGTTGGAATTCTAGACACAGGAACTACAGGACTTTAACAATGGAACTTTGTAACTGAACAAGAAATTATGACTGCCTATAGAATTGAACAGAAAGTATTAGCGTAAAAACGAAGCAACTTATATTGAAAGAAATGTTTAATAAAGTAAACAAATAAATATTAAGCTTTTTTTTTTGTAATAATCATATGTAATTTCTTAATAGCCGTTAGATCATAAAAGTTTCATTATTTCAGAAATAACAATTTCATATTTTTATTTTCTACGTGTCATCTTACTAACTGATGATCTAATATCCAGAAAAATCCCAAATCCGGAATCAACGAAGTTTCAATGAGATCTCAGGCTTTGTACTGTACAGGATGTTTTATAGATCATGGGACAAACTTGGACGGATGGTCGAGTGTACTAAAACATGCATTTTTTGTATAGGAATGTAGGGTCTACTAAAGTGACGGGTTAAGGCAGGAATGCAAAAAAAAAAAAAAAAAAAAAAAAAAGACAATAGAAAAATGTGTTTACATACAAAATAAATGCAACGTGCTTCTTTGCAGCAATACAGTATTCACAATAAATGTTCCAAAAAAAAAAGGGAACAATAATAGGAACTACAGCTGTGATTGGCTGGCAATGCAGCAGTAGAGAGCAGGACAAACCACGATTCGATGCATCAGAGGGTCATTCGCAACTCTGATGTCGAGCGTGATAGGTGAGTTTACGCACAGGGAAAAAGATGACACGCATCTCATGTATGATGCTGTTAATGGGAATGGCAGAGCAGCCCTACAGTTACCAAGAATGATTTCTGAACAGGCGTATGCCGAAGCACACAATGTTTGAGAGGTTGCATCGGTCTGTGGGAAAATGGGTCATTTGAAGCCACCTCTGACACTAGGAGTGGAAGAAGTGCATGACAACCTCGCATTGAAGAATCATCTCGAACGTTGCGCATGAATTACCTCAGACAAGTACAAGAGTTATTGCACATCGTCTGCAGCCGAGTCATTCCACCATTTGGAAAGTATTGCATGAAAATGATTTGCATCCATACCATTTGCAAAAAGTCCAAGCCATGCAAGAGACAGATTACCCTCTTCGAGTTCATTTCTGTCATTGGTTCTTGCAGCAGTGTGCAGCACAGGCGGATTTCCCATCGAATGCGCTATTAACAGACGAGGCAACTTCCTCACAGGATGGCACCTTCGATAGCCACACATACACGTTTGGGCAACTCATAATCCACACTGCACACGTCCACATGCATTCCAAACCCGCTTCTCTGTGAATGTGTGGGCAGGTATTGTTAACGACTACCTCATAGGCCCATACCTCTTACCTGCACGTACAAATGGCTTATGTTATATTTTTCTGCAAGAGGTGCGATCAGAATTGCTGCAGAATGTTCCGGCTGTCGTTCATGATCAATTTTTAACATTTATGGTGAATACTGTATTGCTACAAAGAAGCACTTTACGTTGATTTTGTACATAAACACATTTTCCCCTTGTGTCGCTTTTTTGTGTTCCTACCTTAACTCGTCCACTTTAAACCCTACATTCCTATAAAAAAATGCATGTTTTAATACGCTCCACCACCCCTCCAAGTTTGTCCCATGATCTATGAAACACCCTGTATATATATATATATATATAAAAGACTGACAGGGTCAAATTATGAAGTGAGAGTATTAGTTATGGCCAGTTTAGCTGCAACTTCAAAACAAAAAGCTATCTCCTTTTATTGCTGCTGACACTACTAGATTAAATTTAGGTTATAGCTGCTGGGGAAATCCCAGCTGTTAAAAAGTTTACTGCACTGTTTGATTCTTTCTGCATTGGTAGGGAGCTGCATTGATTGGTTACGGGGGCCAATGCTCCTGGCTGCTGTATCATTGGACTTGAGTTTGAATCCCAGCGAAGGCATGGATGCCAGTAAATGTTTTATATCTGTGCAGCATGAGGCAATCAAAATACACAGACAGCTGAAACTCGAGTAGTTTGTTGATAGAAGTGGTATGGGAGACTCTTCATCAAAATTGGGATACAGCTTCTTAGTGTAAAATCAGTTGCCCTCCTTGGTGCAACTTGGGCACCACGCTCGGTGCTTAAACGACCTATGGGTATTAGCTACTGCCGATGAATGCATTAAATTTCAAGTGTGCTGCTATTTGAAACAATAACATTAGCAGTGTTTTGTGTGTGTATGTGTGAAAACTTAGTAAATTAAAATCCACTGTTAGAGGAAATAATATATAATTATCCTCTCCACTGCAGTCTGCAAAAATTTTTTATACATGTGAAATTTTTAATTTTACTCATTGTCAAAAAACAATAAAAGTTAAACAATTTTTTAAAATAAAAGTTAAACAATTTTTTTAAATATAAACTTACCTTAATTTTCTCCTCATCGGGTCCCTTAGTAGTCCCAGAACTTGTATTTGAAGGAACTTTCATTTTTTGACGATAAGTTTTCATAACACCACAAAGAAACGCACTTTTGTTAGAAACGTGTTCTAAACTGCTATCCAAAAATTGTTTTAGGACTGTAAAAGCACCATCCACAGGAAATTCTTTTATAGCATCAAGGGCTCTCTCATCTAGATCACTGTAACATAATTTACCTGCAATGAAACATAATGTATAGTTAAATAATTTTAGTATCGCTTTCAAAATTTTCTATTCCATTATTTCTATGCTAATAAATGCTTACATGTATCCTACAGAGCATTTATTTTTTTGGGTACTTTCTCGCTGTTCGCAGCCCAGCCTAAATGTTGTGAAAAAGTATTCATGTAACAAAGTAGTGTGGTGTAGTGTTAATGCTTCAATGGTGTAGCATTGAACTCCAATGAAAACTCTAATGATGAAACACTGCATGAAAATTTGATTGAATGCCCTCTCCAAAAAAAAAATGGCTACAAACAATCAACAAGAGAAAATTCTTTATCTCACTTTTTTTTCCCAAACAAATTCCAATTTCTACAATTTACGCGCGAGAGCAATACATGGCTCTCGAGCCTGCATTTGAAACAATGCCAACATATTAATATTATTTTTAAAACAATGAATTCAACTTGACAACTATTGAAACATATTCAGATTTAAATAATAATAATAATACTCATCTTATGCTCTTGAGACTTCCTTGTCCATATTAATCCTCAGTTTCTTTTTTCTTTATTGGCAGCTAAGTGAAATATCCCATTCTACCATCTCAATTCTTCTCATCCATTTGTTGTTCCAAACATTCTTTTATCTGATGCAGAGTAAAAGCGCATTGTCGCACACTGTCACTCTATTTTTATTCGACACAAGCATGTTCCCAAAATAATTATAACAGGGTTGCCACTCAAACAGGAGAATGAAATTCTCTGACTTTTCCAGGTATATTTTAAAAAAATTCCAGTTTATCCGCATAATGCATTCTGGCTGTGCTAAGAGGTAAATTAATTATGGTATTACTTGAAAACACAAAAATTTGCCAATTACATATGACTTGTATATATAATTAATCTCCAAAGGATTACTATTTTAAGTATAAAAGGAATTGTTTTCTCCACTGAAGATTGAGATTAGAATCTGCCCAATCTGGATTTTAAAAAATAATTTTTTTGCAGACATTTTGCAGCTAAATGAAAGAAATATATTTAATGATATTTTTAAATAAATTCAAATATTTTACATTTATTTAGCAGCATACATAAGCAAAAAATATGTGCATTAAATTTCGTGATGGTATGCTACTACTGCTAGAATTAATTTCAAGATTATGACAGATAAAAGTTCCTGAAATTTGAAAGTATTATTTACTAATAATAAACAAATTTAGAGGGAAGAAACAACATTAAATGATACGAATAACATAAAGATAATTAAAAATTGAATTGAAATAATCAACGATATTTTAGCGAATATAGTTATATTTAATGGTTAGCCTAGATTAGTATTTTTTATTTTATTGCAAAATGACAAATAAGGCAATTATTAAAAAGAAAAAAAAAAAGGGTTTAAAACATTTTGGGGTAAAATCTTAATATACGGTAATGCCTTGGCACGATTTTAAAAACTGTCACCAACACCAAAATAACACGTTTACTGCTCATCATTAATGTCGCTAAATCCTGTGGGTACTGTACATGGAAACAAAAAAACCTAACCAAAGAACGTCTATGTAAAGAAGGCAAGGTTCCATAGACGTAATGCTATTATACGCCACTAGAAAGCGGAGAAAAATTTCGCTAATGGATTTGCCCCTTTGCGATGCGTACAGGAAATTGAGGAACACGTGTTAAGAAGAAACATTCTTTGACTAAACGTTACTTCTTTGATATTTTGCAATTATTTAAACATGGATTTTCAGTTTCTTTTCATAGTTTTTTTACTTGCGCGAAAAAATATTTCCTTTTGTTTTAAAGTTAAAAGAAATTTTAAACGATATTCATTTTATGAACTCTTGATAACGTGACCTTCGAACTTTGGCAACAGATATTTCGCACATGCGCAGATGTTTCCCTCTACGTTGGAACCCAGCCACTCCTGTTGCAGAGAAATCTTCCTTCTTAACAAAACATATTCTTTGATTTTAACTCCTATAGTACCGTATATTAGTATTAATAAGTATTTTGTTTAGTTCAACATGCACTGCACGTGCGATTCTCGAAGTCTTTTAGAAAGGCAAAGCAAGTTTCCAATCTAATTGGAGCTGCGAAAATTGGCTCTATGCCTGCTGCCCGAATGACGCTCACACGATACACAATTCGCCAATAATGTGATTGTTTTCACGTTAGTACAAAACTCGCCTTTTTTGGGGGGGATCGCCGTATGAAATTCCCCGACTTTTCCAGATTTTCACTAAAATATTTAAATTCCCTGAATTTTTTGGTCAATTTTCGAATTCCCTGACTTTTTCCGGTTTTCCAGGTAGCGTGGCAACCCTGTTATAAGGCAACCCAAACATGCACACAGAATGTCTGTTGTGACCAAAGCACAATAACCAGTTACATGAATACTGAGTATGTGCTATTCTCTGTTTTTTTTAGAGTGAAAGTGGATGTGTATATGGGAAGAACAAGGGAGTAAAAAAAAATTTCTCTAAAAAAAAGGGTAAGTGTTTCATCACGGATGTTTCTTGTTTTTAAAATTTTACTGACTGATTGCTCTTGTATGGAATTATTAGGGCATTGCCATTTTAAAAATATTTTTTTGCCTTTCGCTCATCAGCTAAGCACAAAGTCAGCAATGATGTTCTTCCAAGTCGGCAATGAGTTCACAACTTTCTAGTGATAATGAGAAAGATTTATCATTGTTAAGCATCATCAGGTACCTTATTTAGTTTTAAAAAACAGTAATGAGAAAAAATTTTAACTACATTAACTAATGAAAAAATACTTATGCAAAAATTAAAACTAAATTGATTTTAACCTGTTATGCAACATAAATTTTAAAATCTCATACATAAAAATTAAGCTTTTTAAGTTATTTGTGATACCTTTTCTATTACTATATTTAGAAAACATTTATATAAAACAGTTAAAGGAAATATATATAAAAAATAAAACAATGAAAAACTGTTTGCAAAAGAATGAATATTTTCATATTTATTAATCATGATGAGGATTTAATAATAATTTTTATGAAACATTTTTACCTGTTCTGAAAATTTCTTCTAATTTTGTTACAACCTTAGGGTTCAAACCATATTCAACAAGTTTTTTAAATTCTTCTGATTTTTCTGTTAAGTCCACATTTTCTGAATGATCCATTAAATACTTTTGATTAGGGTTTTCTCCATCTTTCTCAGCCATTCTAAGAAAGGAAATTATATATATATATCAGATTTCATTTTATAATTGGTAAATTTTAACACTGATTTAATTAAACAACTTAGAAGAAGAAACTCTTGCTGATACAGATTCGGACTGTTCAGAAACAGAAGAAAGTATATGTCAATCTTTTAATGAAGATAATGTTGCCTATGGCTTCAACAGCAATGACAATAATTTATATATGAATGGAAACAGCCAAATGAGCATGAAAAAACTAATATATTGACTTTTACTGGTGATCTTGGTATAAAGACTGAATTTTCGGAAACTCATCTTGCTGTTGATTTTTTTTAATCATATTTTTCAGATGAATTGTTTAAAATTTTAACCACAGAAACTAATTGATATGATTCTCAAATCCTAGAGTTGTTGCCAGATATAAGCGAAAAAAGAAAGGATGAAAGCGACTGGATGCCAGGATGCCAGTTACATATGACAAGCTCCAGAAATTTTTTGGATTAGTCTTACTCACGGGACATACTGAAAAAGATAGCATTCGGAATTATTGTTCCACGGACGATTTAACTGACACACCAATTTTTTGTAAGGTAGCCAAGTGACATGATTTTAATGATTTTTAAAGTTTTGAAATTTTGAAAACAATAAGAAAAAACCTGATAAAATTATAAATTACCACAGATTGTGGAAAGTTCAAAAAGTTGTTTATCTTAAAAACAGCTTATAAACAAATTTACAGCCCTGCAGATGACCTTGCGATATAATAAATTATTGTCACATTTAAAGAGTGAGTAATATTTAGACAGTATATCCCAAAAAAACACAAGCAGTGGAATATAAAATTACACAAGATCGCTGATAAGGAAGGTTACACCTACAATATGTAAGTTTACCTAGGGAAAAGATAAATCTAAGGATCCCAACTTCTCAGCATCTTGTACTGTTAAAAGAAATGAGTGGCATTATTAGATGCAAAGGCCATAAATTATTTTTTCTCATGCCAGAACTTTTTGTTGTCTAATTAAATGAAAATAAAATAAATTAATGTTGAAATAAATTTATTATTAATAAAATAAATGAAGATAAAATAATGTGCCCTATTAATTCGAATAAGAAGCAGTTCCCAAAAGATGTAAACAAAGGAAAACTGAATAGAGGAGAAACCACCGTGCGTTTCACAAATGGGATGACAGCTTTACACTGGAAAGTGTGAGCAACACGTTTTTATGCTGTCAAGCATGCATAATCGAATGGTTATAGCCAATGAACAGTCAAAACCCAAGATTATAACATGTTACAACAAAAATATGGGCTATGTTGATTTAAGTGAACACATAGCCAATAGTTATATTTTTGGCAGAAGAACCTTGAAGTGAAGTAAAAAACTATTTTAACTTAACAGTGCTAAATGCATACATTCTAAACAAAATAAGCAATATCGAAATTTTTTTTTTTCCAGATGAATTTGATTAGAGAGCTGGTTCATCATTCTGATCTTCAAGCTCATAACACTGTCTCCATCAAAAAAACCCACCATGCAAGCATTTATGCTCCCATTTTCCTTTTGATACAAAGACGTGATGTTTGTTCTGCAAAACATTTTACAGCAATGGTCAACTGTAGCATGTAAAGCATGTGATGCAGCACTTTGCACATCATTTCAGAAAAACAATTAATTCGAAAAAATAATAATTAGATAAAAGCAACCTTCATATAATAGCAAAAACAAGATAAAAAGGTACTTTTCCGTTTCGTTGCTGCAAATCTTGCCAAGCAGACTTTATTGGCGACAGCATACACATAAAAAATGCTAGTTCTAAGAATTTTTTATTTTGAAGGCATAAACATTTTAAAACTGTTTAAAATTTTGTAAAAAGAATTTAAATTTAAGAAATTACTATGCTTTCATGGTACAATATCCTGATTCGCCGGGTTCATATCACGTGACCCGCAGTGACCTCATCTCACGTAGACCATGCCACAAAAATCTAATTCTCTCAGTAATTATCTACACTAATTTTAAGTTAAATCTTAATATGGAATACAAGTTTAAATGCAAGAATTATTTGAATTTGCACGAATAGCTTACTCAATTATTAATTAATTTAAATTATGTAAAACTGCAGTGCTTTACATTGCTAGCGCATTTTCATTAGAATTGATGAATTTAACCCAGTGACTTTGCCCTTTCTATATTTTCGCCTTCGGGTGAATGGTGTTATTGCATACTAATCGACTTAATTACCACGAACAGCCTTAGGGCATAAAACTGAACTAACTGGTACAGATTCTATATAATTGTATGCCAGTATTGAAAGAAACAATCAATCTGATAAGAAATGGCTGCAACTTGTTTTGCATAAGGCGCAAAAGTTACCAGCGAGCATATTCCGCTTGGCATCGGTTGTACCATTTTTGGCTCCTTTATTGCCTGTTATGTAAAATGGAAAAGTACTGATAAAAATTACTAATCTCATATCAGAATTTAATAAGGTCTTTATAAAAGGTCTTTTTATAAGAACCAAACTTTGGGGGGGGGGAATACACACTCAGATGATCATGATCAACATAACACTGAATATATAACACCGAATTTTTTATGTTTATACAACCATAGGCTTTTCCCTCATGTGTAACATGATTATAAACCGCTTTTTCTCCAAAAGCTCTTGACAAGACAATATCCCCCAGAAACTATTCAGGTTCATGCAACTCCTAAATTAAATCGTAACATTAGCTACTTTGTACAAAATTCCCAAATAATAAAAAAACAAATGTTATTTTCTCTGTAATGAGGTACATTTCATTATAAAATCTTATTATTACAAATGGATTGAGGTAAAGCACACAAACATTATCTGCTTAAGGGATGGTGTTGTAATCAGGGGTGTTTGTGGGACCCCAAAAAATCCCTTGAAACTTTTACGGACTTACTACCGACATTTTGAAGTTTCGAGAAGGGGGGGGAGAGAAATGAAAAACTACAATTATGAAGTATTGAATGACCTAATTATAAAAGTTCAATGAATTACTTTTTTTTGCAAAATTAATAACCATAAATTTTCAAACATATAACTGTAAGTTAGTTCTTATGAATTTATTTTGCTTCGTTCATGATTCCAACTCTTTATTCTATCAGAGAGATTTCACACTTTAAACAAAAAAATACATAAGAGGATAATTTATGAAAAATTTATCATAAACAATTTCCTTAATTTCACTAAGAAAATATTTTTGGGTAAAAAAAGTATGAAAGACTAAGCTTTTTTAAAATAAATTAGAAAATTTATTATACAGAACACATTTACATCCAGCTAATTTAAAATCAAGGGAAAATCATACTTTGGATATAATGATGGTTTTGGATGAAATCCGCCTATGAAAGGAAACTGGTGCAGAATTATTTATAAACATTTAAAACTGTTCTGAAAAATATTTTCGGTGAATTTATATTTTCTAAATTTTTAAATCAGATTAATATTCTCTTCAGCATATATTAAAATGAAGCCTAAAAGTGCTCTCTCCCTCTTTCTACATTTACCACGAAAATACAAAGATTTAAGAAATTAGACTTCTGTATCTACACTGCAGGTATAAAATGTACTGCACATATGGGTGTAGTCAGAGAATTTTTTCTTTCTAAAGTGAACAAAATCCAATTTTATAAAGAAAATTTTCTCTACAAATACACATTCTTTGCCCAATAGTCCAAAGTAATATTTTGTTAAAGTTCAATAATCAAACAAAACTAATACTTCTCTGATTTTCTTTTTTTACATTACAACAAAAAAATTATGAAAAAAAAAAAAAAAAGATTTAAAGCTTTATTATTACTATAAGTTCATCTCAAAATGATAGTAATGAATCTCATCTAATAATCTTAATAGTAATGAATATTATAATTCATTACTACTTCATAAATTATTCATTACTGTTATTTTTTTAATGAAAATAAGATTATCAAAAATTGCATTCCAACCTTCAGGCCTACATAGCTAATTCAAATTTGTTATATTTTGTAACGTCCTGTTCTCAGTTCCTAATTTCTAGTAAAAACCAACACATAAAATGCACAAATTATTACCCAGATTGATCAGAAAATTTTTTTCAAGTCCTGTTCTCATTTCATAATTTCTAGTAAAAATCAAGACACAAAATTATCACAAATTATTACCCAGATTGATCAGAAATAGTAAATGTTACATAAACATTGTATATATTTTGCTCTTAAATAAATACAGTTTAGTTTAAATTAAATCAATCACAAATATAGTAACCTATTCTAGACTAGCGAACAACGTCCAAGAAACAAATTTTATTGCATCTATGAAGGAAACCATAAAAAAGGGGGGAAAAGTAGGACGAGAATTAGGCCCAGTTTATTACAACGATATTTTATGGTATACAGTTTTAGCTATATACTATAATTTAAATTTTCTTTTAATATTTTTTGATTCCTTATTTTCCATATAAGCTAATAAACAAGCCAACTCGACACTTCATAAACAACTGCCAATAAAATAAATCCTACAAATACTAAAAGCACTTAGTAATACAAAATTTCAGTTGGTTCAAAATGACATTTATTTGTTAATAAATACTGGCTTATATAGCATAGTACAATTAGCTTCAACATGTTCCATTAATATTCATCCTTTGACACGTTAAATTAATTTTTTTTCACAGATCTCTGGGAAATGCCTAGAACAACCTATGCTCCTTTTTCAAAATCACTGAATAAAAAGTCAAGAGAATTCATATTTTCACTGGATATGAAATGAAATAATGAACATTAAAGAATACTGAATTGACCAAGGAATGTGTTATGGACCTACAACACTGAACGCGCAGAAAGAGAATGAGAGAAAAGAAAATGGTTTCAAGGAAACTGGATAACAATTACCCTAGCTAGAAAATTCATCTAAATTTGCTGCGAGAAGTTTGCACCTGTTTTATCAAATATTCCAAAAGGCAGATAAAACTTTCAACGGGAAGAATAATTATTCAGTAAAACAGACTGAGAAGTCTGTCTTACTGAAACAGAAGGATAAAAATCCCAAACTGTCATCTAGTCTCCATTACCCAGATCAATCTAACCACTATTCAGCATTAACCAATATTCCCAATATCAATTAATATGTGAATGCAAAATATATTAAAAATGATAAAATAATTTATACTGATATTTACCTTCCATAACTTTGTACGTCTAGGCTATGGAATAATTTTTGAACATAACAATGATATTAGAATAAACTGTAGATTTAAAAGCTTATACTAGACAGACAGCAGTTAAAGAATACAAAAACATAGGTTCATTTTTTATGTCATGAAATTAATGTCTTCCCAATATATGAAAATTCCTTGTTAAAATATTTTAATTATAATAATGAAGGAATTTAGCATTTTAATTAAATAAAATTAAATTCATTAGCTTAATTTCACATAGGATAATCTTCATACCAGGCTTGTAAAATATTTTACTTGTAATTAAATACATAAATACATATTTTTTAAAAAATCTGTTCATCACATAAGTAAAACATTTCATTCTATGATATTTTTCTTTTAACAGAGTGCCACTTTCTACCCAACATATATGTTGTTATGAAATGTAACTTGATGGCAGCAACTGTAACGATACATAAAGCTCCTTGAATCATTTTATTCATAAAGAATGTAATACATATACTGTTAAAATGCACACACTGCAGAATTTGCAAATTCTCCAATTTGTTTAAGGAAAAACAATGTACATGGGGAGAACAACAATTTGTTTTCTTACATACACAGCAAGCCCTTCTTGCTTAAAATCAAATTGCACACATTAAATTTTATCACTGCACAGCTGGTCATGACATGAAATAAAAAAAGGTTACCACATTCTAGCATACACTTGGTTTTGTCATCCCTGTTAACAGAAAAGTATCCATTTTATATATGTATAAGTAAGTATTCTTTATAATTTGATATTTATCACCTCAAAATGAAAATAAAATAAATTATATAATTTAAAGTTTCAGTATTTCATAATTTAGAACTTACCATTAAACAAATGAGTAATTTAAACATTCTGGGATAGGAAGGGATACGGCTTCCACCCCATGACAACAACATTATCATTTATTCAATTTATTCATGCTATTTCTTCCTCCTATAAACATGAGAAAAAATTTTTAAGTTACAATTTACTCAAACATCATACAAACAATAACTATATATACAGTGGGGAAACAAAATTGTTCATTTAGCATAAAAATGATACTGTTAATAAAGTTGAAATTTATTTTTGCAAATTCATTACTCTCAAATGTTCATCCACTCAAAGATATGTTATCAAAATAACAATCTAAAATTTAATGAATTCCAAAATTTAGAAGGGGGAAAAAGTATTTGAAGGTTACAAAAAATTTACCTTATGCAGAACTTATACAGAAAAATTAAAATGTTAATACTTGGTGAAAAGGCCCTTGTCAAATACAGGTTGTAATCTTGGCACTGACTCTACAAGCTCTTTGTTAAATCAAACGAAAGATTTTCCCCATTTGCTGAAAAGAATTCTTTTAAATTCATTTTAACCTGAAAACTTAGGACGTCTCGCACTTTCGTGCAAAGAGTGTCACAAACTCTAGATTTGGTTTAGATCGGGAGATGAAATCTATGGTGAATTCTAACAACCAATGGGATCCTAATCATTTTAGACCCAGAAATCATTTTCTAGACCTAATTTTGATGCACTACCAAATAAGTTACAAACCAATTTACCATACCTATTGAAAGACACAGATGGTCATACTACAGAACTTTCTCCTCTATTATCATCAAAACCACATTTTCAGGAATTAAAGCTCTTCTTCCATACAAAGTTTTTTTTTGCTGTCATATCCAAATAAGATCAACTTACTGTCATCACTAAACATCACTTTAAAAAATTCCGAAGGTTTTCCCCACATGTATCTTTGAAAATTGTTGCTCTTTTTCCTTATTTGCTTCACTGATGAAGGGCTTTTTCATTGCGCTTCTACACAACTCTAGGTACATTATTTCTTACAGTTAAAATTTTCTTAAATTATATGTTCTCTCTTGCATCTTTCACTCATTTACTTCAACAAATAAATTTTAGAATGTGTTTATCACAGACTGTTTAGTTGCTTTTTTAACTCTCTAAAATTTGCATATATCTGTTTCTAATGTCCTATTAAATATCTTGTTGGACTTTTTTCACTTCATACATTAATTGAAATGCTGTATGTTTCCCTATCAACATTTATTTTTAGTTGGCTTTGGTTTATTTGATAACTGTAAAGCAGATAAGGCCTATCTATGGCGGAGAGAAACATCTTCCTTTACTGCTTTCGTGAGAGATTTCTAAATGGCTCACATTAATGTTACACATTCAAAAAAACCACAAAATACCTTAACCAAGTTATGTTCAAATACTTTTTTCAACCAATGTATATGTATACTAACATATTAAGTACTTAGAAAAGTTACAAAGAAAAGTCCACAAACAACTAAACTTCTGCCTCAAATTTTATGTCTTCCCAAATTGCCTCAAACAGGAACAAACAATACTTTACAAGAAAAAATAATAAAAATCTAATGGATCCGGAAGTCTTCAGACCAATCAACCTCTTACCTGCAACAGGTAAAATACTGGAATGTGCAATCACGAGCAGAATACACCACCACTTAGAGAAAAACGATACCATCAGCCCTAACCAATACGGCTTCAGGCCTATCAAAGCTACATCACATGCAATAGCAGATCCACATGAATAAATCTTCAACTCTCCATACAGAGTAATATGACCTGCTATCCTTGAAGCCTTGCACAACATTAAATGTCCTCAGAACATATTCAAGCTAATGAATAGTTTCCTAACAAATACAGCAACGATAATCATCAGCAACAACTGCATAGTAGAAAGAATAACAAGAGAGTGTCCACAGGGCTCTTGTCTAAGTGCAGATCTGTGGAACATCACCTTACCTCCTACATGTGGCTGGACCATACAAATAGTAATGACTCTCTCCATATTCCATTCTCTGTATCAATCAAAAACTAATAATTTCAGAGCCCAAATCACATATTCTCTTATTTTCAAAACTGGGAAAATCTCTACTGACTCCCTTGATTTGAAATCAATAACAGAACAATCAAGATCTTAAAAGAAATAAAATTTCTTGTATTGAAAATTGACCAAAAGTTTTCTTGGATCCCACACCTCGTGGACATTCGGAAGAAGACACAGACTATTTGTGGAGCCCTCGCAAGGATGCAAGGCACAATGTGGGGCCTCACGTCGAGGATGCAAAACATCCTTCATAAAACTGCGATTGAAAAAAAAATAATCCTTTAGAGGGCATCAGCATGGACTCACCTCCATGACAGTGAAGATGAAGAGATTCCTAGCTTCAACACCCCTTCCTTTTACAAATAGCAAAACCATACATAAATACCTCAACTCTAGCACTCTGTGTATTAACAAGAATCCCTCCCTTCCATCTGAAAGCAGAAGATGCACACTTAGCCTCGTTATTTCACCTCAAGAAAAACATAAAAGGTAGAAGATCAAGACTTGTGCACTCTTGATTTTGAACAGCCTTGAAACCCTTACCTAAGACAACACCCTGCAGTACATGCAAAACTCAGAATATTTACAAAAGAAACCCTCAGTGTACACTGCGCAAAAAAAGGGGGGACAATTTTATATCTCCTGTTCTACTGGGCCAATTGACGAAATTAAACTAGCGTTTTTCATGTCTCGAAAGTGCGACTTAGGATATGTATTAGATTTATATATAGCATTGTTCTAATATAGGTATTTTGACACAAAATATGACTTTTTCTGAAAAAGCATACCAATTTTTTTCCATACTTCAATTCTATGACTAAAATTACACCAAACAACCAACTTTTATAAAAAATTGAAAGAGTAGTTTTTAAAAAATTAGCTCTCAAAATTTTAGATCCTCAGTGTTATTTGAGTTTGGTATATATTTATTAATCTCTCTTTTTTATTAAACTTATTTGATTCTTCCTTTCACATTTCGAAATTCAGGTTCATTCCAAATAAATTCTGAATTATAATCTATAAAACTTTTACCATCACCTTAAAGTAGACATATCTTTAAGCATACCTGCAAAAAATTACAATTTTTTATTCAAAATTTCTGAAGATATACAAGAATTTTCATATTGGCACACTTTGAAATTTGCCATATTTGTTGAAAGCGATAAAGCATCAAATATGGTTTAGACATTTTGCTACAATTATTTGAAAGTAAGAATGATGTGACTTTTGTTTCCTCTCATGCACAATGTAAAAAGGTAGGAACGAGGTGCTTTTTTTTTTTTGGTCTGACATAATGAAAGGAAAAGGAAATTTGGTTGCCACATATTAAGAAGTTCGGAAAGTGAATTATTATTGGCGCAACTTAAAAAATTGCGCAAAGACAAATTTTTGAATTTCTCTGTAAATTTCGCACAAAATTTAATACCTAAGCATAATCTTGAGTCGTAGAATCAAAATATGAAAAAACAATTGGTATGCTATTTCAGAAAAAGTCGGATTTTGTATCAAAATACCTGTTAGAACAAAGATATATATAAATCTAATATATATCCTAAGTCGCACTTTCGAGACATGAAAAATGCAATTTAAATTTTGTCAATTGGTCCAGTAAAACGGGAGATATAGAACTGTCCCTTTTTTTTATGCAGTGTATCTACATTTCCAGTAGTGTACACAGATGGGTCAAAGATAAACGAAGAAGTAGGATGCACGTTCTTTACACTCCTCTCATAACAAGAAACAACAGCAGCATTTTCAGCTGAGCTTTCAGCCATAAAACATGATATTCTATGGGCTTATCAAAGGCATTTAACATACATTACCATCTACAGTGATATCCAAGCAGCAATAAAAGCTGTTGTTGATGCAAAAAACAAATCATCAATAGTACAAGATATGTTGATTTAATATCACAGTGCAATAGGATGTCTATAAAAATAAAGTGGGCAAAAGCAGATGCAGGACAAGCCCACAATGAAAGGGCAGATGCGCTAAAGAATGCAGCTCAACACCCATGTCTACCATCAAATCAATGTCCCATTCCTAAAATCGTATGCAAACATATGCTGAGAAAAATTACGTTAAAGAAATGGCAAGCTGAATGGGAAAATGCAGAAGTAGGTAGAAGGCTTTTTAACTTCTATAAAAAACCCACATATGATCCAATTTCTTAGATCTTCTTTATTAACTTTTTATCTGGATATGGTACTTTCCCTACATACTAGTTTGCACAAAATCTGAGCGACTCAGACAAGGACATATGTGGAGAAAAAGGAGACCCAGAGCACTTTATTTTCAAGTGCCAGCTCACAAAAGAGAGGCTACAAGTTACGCCATAGTACATTAAATGCTTACTAACATTCCTTCAATTACAACATAAGATTTCCTTGCTTATGAAAAAACTTTTGTCACATAAAAGAGAAGACATATGTAATGACGTTATCATGTCTGTATAAATACCATATATTCCAAAACTTACAAAAATAATGCAAGATTTCAGCAATGTTGCAAATGCCTGAAACAGGCTAAATATGGTAGAATGTGTTTTAACAAAATAATTACATTAAGAATATGCCAATGTACTAGAAGATGAAGGGAAAAAAAATCTTGCACTAATTAAATCATTAAAAAACAATTTAATATAATTAGGTATATTAATGTAAATGTGTTATGTGATGTACTAATGTATGTTTGATGTAATTGATATACTAATTTATAAAAACAGTGTAAGATTTCAGAAATGTTGCAATTGTCTATAACATGATAAAAATGAAAAGAAATGTATAAAAAAGAATACGATAATGTACTAGGAGAGTGGTGGCAAACCTTTTTCAGGCCGCATACCATTCAATTAAGATATTAAATTAGAATTACTCATAAATTACCTCAAAATGCTTAGATCTGAAAACTGGAATCTATTTAACAATGAAAGTATTAAAACTCACCAGCAGTCTGCAATAAATTTGAATTTGTTTAGCAAACTTTACCTGCTTCAACTCTGGCATATTCTTTGCCATGTAACAAGTAATATGATTGGCCAAACAATTGCAACATCGTAAATTGGTTTAATAAATATGCATATCATTTCTATGGCAATATATGAAAATCTTATATCTACGCCTAGCCTCTATTCCAGTGGCATTATGAGAGAAGTAAGTGAAACGTTCAAGAACAGACTAAAACACTTATTTAAATTACATAGTATTTTATTTCGATTATTAATTAAAGACTTAATATTTTAGTTATGTGCCGACTGATAAGGCTGCATGCCATAGGTTTGCCTTCACTGTACTAGGAGATGCACATTATTTTCTACAATAATGAGTTCCTTAAAAAATGTTTAACCCTCTCACTGCGTATCCCGCGGTTTCCACGGGCAACATAGAAATAGCAAAATTTGCACAACCCACGATTTCCACGGGAATGCATATTTTTCGTTTATTTAACTGTGCAACACACTCTTTTCATGTTCATGCTTTCATTTTGGCTTTTCTGTGATGTTTAATTATTTATTCAGATCTCGGTTAACAGATGGCATTAGTTGTCCATATTTTTGCAAAATATAAAACATATTTTCACAATTTTGTGCACTCTTTTCAAAGCTCAAAGATGTCTGTAGTTCAACTCTCAATCACATGAGACTAACTGTTCGATATATATCCCCCAATTCCATCAAGAAAGAAACTCATAGACATTGCGCTGTTTGTTTCTAAAACAAGAACTGAAACTAGCAAAAAAAAATTATTTGAACATGTATTTGGTGGCAAGATAGGATGCCTTGTTTCGAAGTTTATCATATTACATTTCATTTCTAATAAATGTTTTGCATATTTTCATTAGTATACACGTTTTACCATTATATTTTATAAAATAAATCATAATTTAACCAAGATAAATTTTCACAAATTTTTGTTTATATGATTATTCTTCAGTTTAAACTTTAAAACAACCATTTTTATGAGCTTATTTTATACTGGAAAAAAAAGCTAATCTTTAGAATATGGTAACAGGTAGTTTGGCAACATTTTGGTAAGGCGATAAAAGTTACTAGCTAAGACTTTAGTAGTGTACATGGATAAAGTCAAGAGTGTGCACAATGCCATTTTTGTGCAATTCTGGGATTTTTTTTAAGTGAAAATAAGTCGACGTGTACATGGATGATACCATGTATGTACAAGTCTTAAAAACGCGGCAAGCAGTTTGCGATTCTGCACTTTCTCCCAATTTCGCACCTAATCTTCTTCATGATTAAGCATTTTTGTTCCATAAAAGTTCTAGTCTAAGCGTAATTCAGCTAGCAGATTGTTGGAAAAAATGTTGAGTAAAAAAAAAAAAAAAAAAAAAAAGACTTTACTTCGTAAAAACAAAATGGCGTCCAAAACAAAACTTACAGGTTGCCGTAGCAGGGTTGGTTGCCAAATTTTCGCCAAAAAATCGTAAAGTTACCATAATCCAAAGATTAACCAAAAAAACTCTTTTACAAAAACTTTGTATACTTTTAACTCTAAAATATATGTAGATTTGAAATATGTAATTAAAAAATTATGCAATCTGCGAACCTATTTTGATAAAAAAAATTACGCAGCAAGAGGGTTAGTGCAATTAGATATTCTAATATATATATATGTATTGCTTGCATGATGCACTAATATATGTTCAAAGTAATTATGTTACATTAATGTCATAACCCAACTTTTGTTAATCAAGTTCACTGTAATAATTGCATATTCAACATGAAAGTCTAGAATTAATGTAAATTATATCAGTAAATGTCTTGTTAGAATGGCTTCTGATGCTGGCCAACTGAATGCTCAGCGGATACAGTAGTGTGGCAGAGCAATATCTGTCAAAGTCGCTCATAAAGTTCTGGTGCTCCATCCACTTTTCCCTGTCCCTGCCAATACAGCAAACAAACCTCTCATAAAATTGTTCCGGTCAATCGTGATACTGTGACAAATGTCAAGCTGCCTATCCATCACTTAAGCGATGTTATAGTTCCTCTGCCCAACAGCAGATGAAATGCAGCACTATTAGGAATAGTAGTAACCATTAAACTAATTGTTGGATTTGATTTTTTTTTTTTTTGTTTGTTTACAAATTTTCACATTGCACCCCCACATACTTTTATTTACATGTAGTTTTATTTCATGGCCCCTTATACATATTCCATTGCAAGGTAATATATATTTTGGTAAAAGTATATTTACGAGTACACCTGTTATTTTGTCTTCGTGTAGCAGCGATTTTTCAGACAAAATATCAATTCAAAGAATTGCACAAACTTGGTATCCATATACACATTGACCTATTTTCACTTATAAAAACATCATAGAATCGCACAAACTAGTTGACTTTATCCATGTACACGTCAACCTATTTTCACTTAAAAAAAATCAGAGAATTGCACAAATTTGGCATTGCACACTCCCCTGACTTTGTCCATGTACACATCAATATATTTTCACTTAAAAAAATTAACAAAGCACCAAATTCTAGGTAAAAGTATATTTACGGAATATTCAACTACTCAGGTTACCATAAACGAAACAGCAAATTCGCGATAATACAAGGGGTAGCCTTCAGTCTACTCTAACCTGTATTTTTCCTCGGAAAATGATACATCATCTCCTCGCTCCTCAATAAATTAAAAATTGTCAACATTTTTCTACAATGTTTAATTCAAAATTCTAGGATGAAGATACTTTTATTTGAAAATATTGTCTGTGGATTTTCATTTGCTACATCTGAAAACAGTGATTTCTTGATGCAAAATACAAAGGATACACACCAGATAACATAATATGAACAATTATGCTTAAATGCTTTCTCAAAAAGTAAACTACGTATGTAATGGTAATAAGTTTTGCAGTTTTCCACTGTAAACAATTATTTTAACAATTAACTACAACTATTAATTGCAAAACAATTTCTCAATTTTCATCAACTAGTACTTGAATGTTAACAGTTTCTACATTTTCCCAGAATGCAATACAGTACAAAGTACGCGACTCGTCAGGACTTCCGGATTTTTCCAAATATTAGTTCATCAGTTTAAATCTAGTAAGATCGCCTGTAGAAATTATAAAATGAAAAATATGAAATTGTGATTTATGAAATAATGAAATATTTATGATCTAAAGGGTATCAAAATTTACAAAAAAAAAAAACTTAATATTTATTTCTTTACTTTATTAAGCATTTCTTTGAATGTAAGTTGTTTAAATTGCTTCGTTTTTTTGTGCTAATACTTTCTCTTTAAGTACATACTAATACACATAGCAAGATACATTGTTGAAGTCGTAACTGCCGTTTCGAGAATTTCGGCTAATTTGTCAATAGAAATTTTCTCGTTTTCAGCAACTTCTTTCCTTTCTGGATCTAAAACCATACTGCAGTTTTCATTATTCATTAATTGATTGATGATTGAAGCATTGCCATCACAATGAAAAACTTCTTTTATATCATCTTCATTTATTACAGCTTCTCCACATTTCTTTACAAAATCCATTAATTGAGAAATTTCACCTTTTTCTCGCAATACTCAAAAACCTTTAAAATTAGCAGCTATCATCATCAAATTTAGCTATCACTTCACTATGCATATTTGGCTATGCATCATGAGCTTGGCGACTAACGACAAGTTGTTCCATTAAATTTTTATCTTGCTTCTAACGCGCACTAAGACAATTAAGCCTGAAATGTATTAGTTTAGTTATTTATTATATTTATGTTTATTTCTTGCACATGTTAAGTCCTGAATAAATAAACTGCTACATATACTTAATGTTTACCACACTAGATATTTTACTGCCTGATGCAGTCTCTGAGAGTCCTGAATTCTGCTACCAAGCGTCTTCGTCTTCCCTAAATTCTGCCACCCATTTCTGAGTTTATGAGAATAAGAAATTAGCTATTCGTAATTCAAAGAACGCTAAATGTAATCTTTTGGCCTATGAGTATCGTGAACAAAATCTATTTTTAGCATAAGGAATTTTTTTTTTTTCTCGTCAACATTTCTTACCACATTTAACTTAAATCTGTAATCATTCTTAAGCATAATGCCAACATACAAGGTTACCACTCTTCTTTATTCAATTACTAACATAAAAAAAAATTGTTTAGGCATCACTATGAGTCACTACTTATGTTGATAAACATGCCGTGATGAAAGCTAAATATAATAAATAATGATTTGCCAGGGATTAAAAGAAAATAGTGTAAATTCAACGATGTATCTATGTAGAATGTTTCGGTTTCAAATGTAAGCCAAGCAGGCAATTTGGCAACTACAGAGCCAAGTTATTGATGATACAAATTCATGCTAAAATAACTGCTTCTTCTAAATGCCAAAATATGCTTTCTTCAGTAACAAAATTTTTTATTTTAATGTAGTAGTAAAATTAAAAATCGGGACTCTCCAGATGTTTTATTATGCACTGAGGGGGAAAATCAAATGTGCATGCACAAAGCCAATGAGAAAAAAACAGTGGTGGTTTTGATGTCCGGATTTTAGATCATTCCGGATAATGGACTTTCGGACTTCGTACTGCATAATGTTCTTACCTGGAATCTATCATTTATAGTTTATCTGTTAAACTCTGGTAACTTACTTTAGTAAAATTCAGACTTACTTAATTTAAAATTGTATTTTGTTATTTGGCTAAAGTGCAGAATCGCCCACTTATTTGATTTGTGTTTGTTTAGCACTTTTTACAAGCGTAAGAAGAATTAAGTTTTTTGTAAATTTTCTTTGACTTTTTAAGTGAAAATAGGTCAATGTGTACATGGATCAAGTCAAGGAAGTACACAATGCCATTTTTGTGCAATTCTGGGATTCATGTTTTTTTAAGTGAAAATAGGTGCAATTCATGTTTTTTAAAGTGAAAATAGGTTGATGTGTACATGGATACCGAGTATGTGCAATTCTTAAAAACGTGCCAAGCAGTTGGCGATTCTGCACTTTCCCCAAATAATCATACTTAAATTGGGTGCAGAAATACTTCAGAACTGAAATTTACTTCTAAATCAAATAAAAGCATGTGAATTCTTTATTCATTCAATAAGTTATGCTATGACAGCTGGTTGATCAGGTCAAAACATACTGATGATATGTGACAGAGCAGAAACTTATTGTTGGAACATTTTTAAAGGTAAAACCTTATTTTATTTAGATTATGCAAGAGAAAGGAGCAAAATAATATCCACACAGTCAGCCTTTAGCTAAAGTCCAACTATGTCTTACTTACTTGGCCACTAAATAGGCTTACATTGAAGCAACTAAATATGTATATATATATTTTTTTTTAAATACAACATTTTTAAAGAAATATTGTCAAATTTGTTAAAAGAGGAATTATCAAATCAAGCTATATTGACATAACAGATATCAAGCGATGTAAGACTCTTCAGTATAAAAAGATGATAAAGTAGGCATACATATTTAACGCAACAGTAGTGCTTACGTTGAACAAGCTACAATAGCAGATTTAAATTAGTGCCAAATATTGGTGAAAGTGCAGAACTGCCCATTGCTTGGCGCTTTTTTAAGAACTGCACATACTCAGTATCCATGTATACATCGACCTATTTTCACTTAAAAAAAATTCCAGAATTGCACAAAAATGGCATTGTGCACTCCCTTGACTTTATCCATGTACACATCGACCTATTTTCACTTAAAAAGTCAAAGAAAATTGACAAAAATCCAATTCTTCTTACTCTTGTAAAAGTGGGTGATTCTGCACTTTAGCCCAAATATTTATTTAGTAACAAAAAAAAAAAAAAAAAAAAAAAAAAAAAAGCTTAAATAAGTTGCTCTTCCAGTAATGAATTTGCCCACAGTATGAACAGATATTTTTGTCCAGCACCTCAGTGCAATTGTTCCCAACAAATTCAGAAGCGTGCAATTAAGGAATGATACGGAAGATGAACTTCAAAAGCTGCAGACAGTACATCATTTTTTCTTCATAAGCTACATTTATTAGAAAATTTAATAAGGTCTTAAAATCAGGTGCCTTACTGCAACATACTTTTTTTTTTTTTTTTTTTTTTGTTCTTTCTGCACCAGACAATTCTGAACTTTTAGCTATCATATATAACATAAATCTCCCTCAGAATTTATTTCAGGGTTGCAATTATTTTGAATATATGTATAAATCATCAACATTTTAAAAACTTACAATAACATTCCAATATTACAATTTTATCAGCGGAATGGAAATAGAAATTGTCTCCTTGATTAATTTCTCATATTTAATGCATTCATTACAAAATTAATGAACTCAGTATACTGAAAATTTTTTCTATCCAGGTTTGTGCACAATTATTTTAATGCAAATATATCCAATTGCATTATGTGAATTTAATTTAGGTTCATACATATAATGGGAATCTCATATGTACAGGTTAAAAGGCCCAAAAGAAAATTTTAAAGCTTTCTAAACTATTACTTACTTCAATCGATAAATAATTCAAGTGATTTTAATATGGCTAGGAGATGAGCAACTCTTTCCTCTTTTTTTAAATGTCTCATTGTTTTAAAAAACACATATTAACTGGTTACTCCTTTCCTAAGTATATGCTGAAATAGAAAGAAAAACTCAAATTTATACACTTGAATGAGGAATGTGAAATACACTTGAATGAGGAAAGTAAATAATCAAAAATATTTAAAAGGCCAAAATATGCTTTGGCTTTTTAAAGGCTACTACTTATTATCATATTTACACGAATTTTCCAAAAAGCAGTAATTTTTTTTTTAAACGTCGGAAAGTTTAAAAAAATTATTTTATTTCTATACATTTTTATTATTTCTGTAATCAGCAGCATTTATTTTCAAAAAAAAATTAGAAAGTACGATGCCGGATAAAATAGATTAACGATTAAAGTAATTTTGAAAATTATTCATCAATTTCTAAACACATAATTGGTGCATCTCTGAACACATAATAAGTTTAAAATATAATCAAAATTAATTCTTTCATGAAATAAGAAAATACTAAATTACGAAGTGCTTTAAAGCACTTTTTTGATAAATTAACGGATTAGCAAGATTTTAATTTATGAAAAATCAAGAAATAATTTATAATCATATGAAATTAAATTACGATATGCCGATTTCTTCCAGTAATAACATATACCAATTCACATATTAAAATGCATACAACCGGCCGATTTTTAACTTTCCTGAGATCGGACTAATTGCTTGAGTACCATGTACCATTTCTTTTAACCTAAAAGCGAAGCGATATTTAAAGATGCAAAGATCATTCGGATACTTAAAACTATCAACAATGCTGTAATATTACGAGCAATAACCGATGAACTTACATCTCATCTTACAATACTTTTGAGTATTCATTAACACATTAGACACCGACTGCAAATAGCGGCTTCTTTCGAGACAACGTGATAATCTGACTACGGGGTTTACACGACCGCCCAAAGGGCAGAGAAGTTAAAAAATGTATTACAGCTAAAGTTGATCACTCCATAGTACTATATGAGCTTTCAAATAAAAATGATTATTTTAATACACCACAAAAAAATCTTATAAATTAATTCAAAAATACATACAGTATTATCAAGAAGATGGTAGCATACGCCTTTAATTGCTTCAAACCAGACAAAATTTGATTTCAGAAATCACGTACTGTCGGCGCTGCCGGCAGTGCATAACGTTGCCATCTTTAATGAAAGCACAATAGCGAAACGTTTCTGTTTCTCCAAAAAATCAATTTACTAGTTCTGGATTTTAAAAAATATAGTGCTTTGAGCTGATTCCAAAAATATACGACACATAAAAAAGTTTTGAAATATGAAACATACGAAAAGCAGCGTATTAAAGTTTAAATCGCAGACGCAACTTGATATAAACTAACGAAGCCACGCCCTACTGTTTTATTTTGTTTTCTTTTTAAAGAACATAGATTTTAAGGAACAAATGTTAAAATGCTTTAACTTAGATTTATCAGCATTTTTTCCTACATTTAAGGCTTAATTATGTGAAAAATGGACGCATAAATTAAGCATTTATATTTTAATCTATTAGAAACGAAAGTTTCCGGAGATAATAATGTTTATATATATATATACGTCGATATAAACGCTTAACGAATTTCTAAAATTGCATTTTTTGATGTGTAAATAAAGTTGAAATATAGAATTATGGATTGTGCCATATAAATTGATAAAATGGGTGTAGGGTGCCTGTAGACCAGGATAAATATTTTTACCGAGTTCCTGAAGAGTAATAATTATGTAACAGACATAATGTGATACAATCCAAATCAAAAAAAAAAAAAAAAAACAAGAAAACAAGGAAGCAAGCAGCAAGCCAAAGCTGTGACAGATTTAGCTATAAACACCGTGCACCACAAGTAAGGCTCCTATCAATTAATAATCTCATCACGGTATTCGGATCACGTGTATTTGTCCCAGTCAAGTAGGCGAACAGCGAAGTTCTGCTGTATTTTTGTGTGTAAAAAAAATTTTTTAACGATCTGTTTTTGTTACCCTCGGGTACGGCCGATGCTATTCGAACCATCGGTGCGATTAACCGCTTGAGCTATTCGCACCAACATTAACCAATCATGCGCATTGAGTTGTCGGATCCATCATTTGAACCCAATCGAAAAAAAAACGGATTCTACGTACGCGAACTGCTTAAGTATTGTAGTGAATCTTTTTTTTTTTTTTTTTTTTTAAAGGCGGGTTACTTACCTTGGCGTAGTTTATCATTTTTTAAGCGTTGGCAACTTTCAAACGTTTAGGAAGGAAAATGGGTTTCTTTTCTTATATATATCAAAAGAAGGAACACATTTCCTTTTATTAAAGTATATATAAAAGAGGAAAGAGTTTTATGTTCACAATGTTTATCGTTTTACTGAACGGTTGGAATAGTTTAAATGATTGATTTGATTGGGGTACAAAATCTTGTTTACATTTTTTGTACTTTTTAGAATACATTTAGCTTCAAAGATGTGTTTTGCACAATCAAAACTTCATTCAATTCATTCCTCTTTGAATATTGTTTGAGTAAAGAAAATAAAAAATTAGACACAGGCTTTCTGTGTAGAAAATTTAGACATGAAATAAGTTAAAAGCGATTAAATCAACAATTAATCATATAATACTGGTTATTAACAATTTTGTACGCCTGTTTATTTTTTTATAGAAATACTTGGCATTTTCAGGACACAAGTGTTTCAAAGAAGTTTGAAATATTAGTACCAACACATTAATAAATTAATTTGAAATAAATAATGGGATGTAATTTAAAAGATAGAAATAATTTAATGTAAAAGACTTAAATTTAAAAATTCGCACACACAAATGATTTATCAGATTTTATAAGCTTTTATAAAGTTACTTTTATAAGGTTTTATTTCATAACTTTGAAATATGGCATTTGAACCTATAAACATGTGTGGGTACTGAAAAAGTGATGAATATATAAGAATATTATAATGTTCAGTAAGTTTTCATATTGAATAATAAATTCTGACAGTCCTATGCTATAAGACTACGGTCTAAGTTTGCATAAAAATTATTCTGTTAAATAAAAGAATTTAAGTAATTTCTATAGACTTTTTGTTAATACGTTAAAGATTTTTTAACTAATTACACGTCCTCGCTCGCAATTAGAACCATCATTAAATCCCTATTTTATCTAATCATTTCCTGAACATTATCATGTATATATAGATTGGCCTCGTCTTCGTAACTGATAATTATTACTTGCAAATTATTCTTTTGCTGGTGAACTACTAACAACCCTTTCTATTGCTGAGTTAGGGTTAACAACCTTCGCTTTCGCTACCGCCTGCCCACGGAGTATAATGCCTTACTCCGTGCGCCTGCCTTACGGAAATCGGCGTAAAATGCTGGTACCTGAGCTGATTGTGCGCATGCGCTAATGTAGGTGGCGTGAATAGCCTCTTAGCTATTCGCACCGTCAGTGCGATTAGCCACAGCGTCGGGTACAGGAAAATGTCCCTTTTGGGGACACCGGTCGACGTTTCAGATGATGAAGATTTCGATAGGTCTTTCGAAGTAACGGAGCCACAACCGTTGAGAAAAAAAGATTTCTTACTATCTCCGAAGAAAAAGAATAATAAGAAGAAAATTAAAACATCGGCGGAAAACGATTCAGATAAACAAGAAGCCCAGATCAAAAAGCAAGACTCAGAAGATCTCTCAGGTAAAATTGATGCCCTTATGGACACACTCAAATCACCAGCAGGTAAGGCAGCAAATTCAGAAAAGCTGTGACAGCCCTCTACATCCAATAAAAAATAGTCAAAGAGAAAAGCAATCGATCGATCAAGAAGGACCCTGCCTATCCCCCAGAAAAACGGCGAAAACATCGCAAAGCGAAGAAATGAAAAGGAAGTCCAATTTCGTGAATAATAAGTCAGTTGCGGACTACAGAGAAGCTATACTAATACTGAAAAAGAGAGGCGTACCGTTTCACACTTACCTAATGAGCCACGAGAAGCCCATAAAAGCCATTTTGAAAGGATTGCCGGAGAAAATAAAAGAAAAACTATTTTCGAAGATCTGCAAAGACGACAGTTTCCGATCAATAAGGTCAAACAGTTTAGCAGAAATAGCAGAGGAAATGTCGAAAAACTTCCTATATGGCTATTAAAACTCAAGAGATCAAAAGTAGGATACGCCATCCATAATTTAAATAATATGTTCAGTGTGGTTGTTAATATTGAAAAGTTTAATCCAAGGAAGAGCCCACTACAGTGTTTCAGATGTCAGGAGTGGGGACACTCTCAGCATCTGTGCATAAATAAGGAAAAATGTTGCAAATACGGAGAATCGTATCGTAGCAATACATGCACATTAAAGAAAGACGAAAAATCCACCTGCATTTTCTTCAAATAGGACCATGCCTGCAGTTATAGAGGTTGCGAGGAATATCGCAAGAAATTCGGAAGAAAAACATCTCAGAATTCAACAGAAAGAAAGAGGACTTCCCTCTATTGGTTAACGCTTCGAAAGATGAAACTACAAGTTTCAAGAAACATCTGGGAAGTACAGGTTAAGATCTGTACCTTGCTAGTCTCAACCACGGGGGGGGGTATAAAAACAGACTTCACAGAAGGCATGAGGGCTCTTGGGACAGAGTAAGGCTCGGCAGGCACCGTACTGGTACTGCCCTGTCTGCCCTTGCTCCATGGAGGTAGGAAAGGAAGGAGGGGCCAACAGGCACTAGAAGTGAAGCACTGCTTTGAAGCTTGGGTCACCAGATGGGGTGTTCTTTGTTTACATTCAGAAGCTCGCTTGACAGGGTTTTGATAGTATTTCGACACACGACAGTTCCATACAAATCGAAAAACTTTCGCATGAAAGAAACATTCATAGTGTGATGGATAATAGCAGTTTGTATAGTTTAGTGACATTCACGCAAAAATTACATCTTGGTTATTTTCCGATAACTAACAACAGCGATTTTGATTATGAATTTGTTTTATAAAATTCTAAGCTGTTGAACTACAAAAATATAGATTTTAAGAAAAATGTTATATTTAAAGAATGAAAAATACCTTACGGTACATTTAAAATTGTATACGTCTGTCGATACCCTTGATAGAGTATTCGCTACTTTTATTTTATTTTCCAAACTCTAAAATGTTTTAAATAAAACAATTTTTTTTCACATCCATATATTATTGTAAAATGTACCTTTTAAAATACTGAGTGCTCTGCCAAAATTTATTTTCTAGAAGATTTGAAAAGTTGGAAACTTGATGGCTAAATGTAAATATAAAATTATGTATGTTAAAATATTTGTAATTAGGCACATAGGTCAGATTAAGTTTTTATTAAATAGAGTAACGCATGCGAGGGCTGTCTGCCTAAAGAGAGAGATGCCATCGTGGACGAATTTTGAAGAAAAACTGACCTTTGAGTTGGTATTAAAAATAATACATATAATTTTCATTCAAATTATATTCATATATATTTTTATGTAAAACTTTCGGGTGTATGCTAAATTAGTGTAAATTACTTTACACGAAAAATATAGTGACTGCACAGAAATTAAAGATTTGCATAAGCCGGAAATGAAAAGTAGAAAATATGTATGGGTATTTATGCATGTGCTTGCAAAAAGCATATATCTGCCTTTGAAAAAATACATAAATATTCATTAAATTATTTATAAATGTATTTGAAATGAAGAATTTATTCACTTATAAACAACTGTGAAAGTACTGTGAAGAAATCTAATTATTAAATGTATCTAATTTATAATGATTATAAATGTTATCTAAATATATAATAACCTTAACATTGAATTGTAAACATAAATTGAAATCCTGTTGACAAATACGTTATAAAACTATTTAAGCAAGAATTGTTCGTATTGGAAAAAAGCAATCTATTAAAAGGTATTGTAAAGCAAATACTATGAGATGCGCACTTAAGAACGTAATAAAGAGTTTTAGAATATGTATTGTTGAAATGAAGGGTAAAAAAAATCTGATAAGTATAATTAAAAGAATTATTTCCCTTACATTTTATAATAACTCAGTTACAAGTTTTAAATAATACTTAAAAAAAAAAAAACTTATTTTATTCCCTTTCAAAAATGTTCAGAGAAAGTCAAGTACTATTTAATACCTATTTAATTATTAGGAATTAGCGAAATACTTATTTAAAGTATTTCGCTAATTCCTAATAATTCTCTAATATAAAATGAACCGAATAGAGCATTTATTATAAATTGACTTACATTTTTCGATTTAAAAGATGCCTCAGAAACCAAAAAATCATGTCATATTTAAGAAAGTATTTTAGGAAGAAGCTCTATAAATAGAAAAGAAATAATGCATAATTTTAATATTAATAATACAATAAACTTTGATTTTAATTTTTGTACCTTAACCGAATAAAATCGAATTACCTTAATTTTTTTTTCTAATGTAATTAACGAAAACTTGTGAAAATATTTCATTCAAATTAAACCACTCTGAGAAAACTGTCCTGTGAAAAGTATAGCATTTAATTCCGTTCAGAATAAAATGTTGTTTAAAAATATGTTGTTTTCATATACTTAGGACTCTGAAGTGTTGTAGAAAAAGAATATATATACATTTATATGTATAATTTACGACGTAATTACAAAATATTTACATCCGAACGCGTCAAATCCCATTGAACTCAATGGTAAATGACCCAATGTTTTGGTCACCACGTAGGGATCGCCGGTGCTTCAGAGCAGGGTACGGGAGAAACTTAGTTAAAGCTACTCCATCTTACTTCCTACCTCCATGCCTTGCTCTGTGGGGTCGCAACATGGTAGATTGTTTCGTGGGTAGGGTGGCACTAATCCCGTTTGGCAATGTACCTTAGATCGGGAGCCCCCTGCCCCTCAGCGTTGTACACAAGAATTTTACGTTATTTGCACATTATGAACATTTGAGACGATATAACCTCTAAATAAAGGAATAAATAATGTCATACTTACTAGGCAAAGTTGAGCACCATAACCAGGTTCCCAATTATCTCTTCGGCATTCACTTACCCAAATTTTTCCGTTTTCTTCATTTTTAGGAAATGTTACCAATATATGACCTTTCCGTAAATGATTTGAGCAATTAATTCCTGCTTCCCATTTTACACAAAAAAGCACAAGAAATTTTTGCGCCGCTAACTATGCAGCCGCCATTGATATTCCCACTTGGGCTAGCGAATGGAGGATGATTCAGCCAGTTATATAGGAGCCTTAACCACGAGGCCTGTCACGTCACACCCAGATTACAGCCTCTCCAGGCTGTACTGTTTGAACTCTGGACAGTTCATCGATAAGGAGCATATTTACGAATGCACTGCACCTACTTTTCCGGCATGGCATTGTTTCACTCAGCTTTTCATGTTACATTATACAGAAAAAAAAATTCACTCAAATTATCTATAGATATACAAAATTCGTAACAATATTTCAAAGTTCGTGGCCTCCGATGACATCCATTTCGGTTTTAGCTTTGACAATGAATAGAAACTTTCTTTTCCTTGCCACTGAGAAGGTTAAAAAAAAAAAAAAAAAAAAAAAAAAAAAAAAAAAAAAAAAAAAAGGAGGCCAAGTTAAAAAAAAAATTTCATCTGAGAAAGTTTGAAATTATGTATAACCGATTTTTTTTAATTGTATGTGTGTAGAAACGTTAGATTATGTTTCATTCCTCTGACAAAATTACTTTCAAATGGTAATGCTAATGTAATTCAAACACTCCAGTCTTCAAAAAGAACTAAACATACTAAAGAGAAAACCAAAGCAACACAAGAGGAAATTCGATGTATAAAAGCATCCTTTGGAAAAATTTCTTACCCTAAAATATGTAAATAAATGTTTAATACAATCACAATACTTAGAAACAAGCAGTATTTCTTAATTCATTCATTCGAAAGGTGTGGTACTTATCATCTGAATTATGATTTCGTCTCTTTTCATCAATTTAACTGGAAGGAATTTTGAAGAACACAAATAAGTACAATAGCGAAATTATATATGGAAATAAAACTACTGCATGGAACTGCTGTTAGAAATTCAAATAAGTTGTTAACAATTTATTTGAAACTGAGAAATATCAAAGCATTATTAAGAAGTATGCTTGCTCGCTCTCTTTCAGTACTAATAGAACAGAACAGTTTCAGTACTAATGCAAATTAATTTTCTGTGTCATAGTGTGATGATTATGTCTAAAAACCTTAATATTATTCTACAGTATATCGTAGAAGTATATATATATTGCTTGTTACAATTTGAAAGAAACAGTAAAATTTCCGAATGGTTAGTAGTGAGTCATCCATTCGCACGCCGATTTTTATAAGCAATTATTTATTTCACTCATGGTGAACTGTAAGTGTAATTTTGTCAATGATTTTTAACCTACTTCCTGGTAAGTTATTGAGTTCCTGATAAGTTACTGAGTTATTAAGTTTTACTCACATTGTTTGTAGTTGAAAAGCAATGTGATGAAGCGCCTTTTTTTTTTTTTTTTTTTCAAAATTCGGTTTAAATTGTTTTATTTAATGTTTAAATGATTTTTCTCACATACGTTCGTTTAACGAAGAAACTAAATATATCAGAATTGTATTGTTTGCAGCATCAATTGCAGTGGAGAAAAATCTTCTCAATAAAACTTGCATGAAAATTATTTCTTAATTTCCGAATTTTTAATGAATTTCTAAAAATCTCGCGATTTTTTAGATTATTTGACGTTTATGATTTTGTAATTTCAAGATCCAAAAATGCATCGAATATAAAGTTTGGAAATTTTTACAAATTGTTCGTCCTCTTTTAAAAGAAGACTGACAAAAAAAATGTTAATTGAGCGATATTTTATATTTGTTTAAAAAAAGTGCAATCTGAAACAGACAGAGGAAAAAAGCGTTTTGAGTTTGCCATTCTGGTGTAGTTAATGTCGAAGTTTGCCATCTTGGTGCATCTAATGACGAATGGGCAATATTTGTGCTTACTTCATTGTACGAAGTAAAGGTATTACGTATTCATTTAAAAGTATTCTTTTCCTCACTAGATGGCACCAGGGATTCCACTAGCGAGAAAAAATCTAAATCTCGTTTCTTTTCTTTTCTTTTTCTTTTTCTTTTTTTCTTTTTTCTTTTTTCTTTTCTTTTTTTCTTTCTTTTTTTTTTTTTTTTTTTTTTTTTTTTTTTTTTTTGTCTTTAAAGAGAGTGAGTTTGAATTAGGGTTCGAGCTAGTATGGGCGTGTAAGAAAAGTGCAGAGTTAGGCACTCTGGCCCATCAATTCATTTTACAACCATTAAAAAGAAATAGAGAGAGGTTGTAACACTTATGAAATAACAATTAAATATTTGTGTTTTCTTTTCAGTTAATCTGATATATGAATCAAAATGTCAAAAAATAAATTATGTTTCCGTGAAGAAGATTCTTTTTTCAACTGAGATATCATGTTTACAGTCCCTGCACACGGGAAAAGGTTATGAAGTGTTTTCTTATTTTTAAACCAGATTAAGATAAAACAACCTGCATACGGCAGTGGATACTGATAACTTCGATCAACAGTAGTTGATTCATTACAAAAGAAATTATTGTAACCGCGAAAAATTTCGAATATCAGATTTCCACAGAGATATCCATTTTGACAATTCCCGAATCCCTTTTGACTACTTTTATGCGTGATGTCTGTATGTGTAGACAGAATAAAAGACTCTTTTTTCAAAAATGGACTTTTTTCGTGACGTCTGCGCATACGTACGTATGCATGTCGCATAACTCAGAAACGGTTAATCGTAGAACGTTGACATTTTGCATATGGGATTGCTTTAACATCTAGTTGTGCACCTCCTTTTTTCTTTTTTTTTTTTATTGCATTCTGAATTCCAAAAGCATACGCCCTCCTCTCTTACCCATCTCTACTTAAGTCCTTAACAGGCCTTTATTTGCGCAATCGTTATAGTCATAGACATATACTTCCATTTACAGAAGTGTTTTAAATGACAAAAGTATTCATGTTTTAAAATTTCAAATTCTAAAAAAATAATTTTGGATAACTAAAGAAATCTTACTTTTCCCAAATATAAGTATAAGAAGTGTCTTTCACTTCTTATACTTGTATTTGGGAAAGTTTTATACTCGTTATGCAAAAATAAAAATACAACCAGTTTGACTTCAATACAACAAAAATTGGCCGGGATATTTAATTTCAAAATTTGCAGTTTTTGATGAGATTTTCAATTTGCCTTGATTGATCGGTTAATTAAATTAGAATAATTCGAAGAAACAAGTTTAAATGAAGGGCAGCAAAAAAGGAGCATGAACATAATTTAATAGGTCGGAAGAAGGAAGTCATGGGGTGACCACATCACGTTTTTTTTTTCATTTTTTAGCTTCAAATAAAATGTTATTTAACTAATACTGTTATTACTTCTAGTTTTCCAATCTAAATACACAAAGCAATTTCTTTCTCATTGAATAACAATCAATTATTTTTTTTTAATTTCATAATTTTCTTATAATTTAGTTCTTCTATTTTTAATAATGACTAAAATTTTCATCACTAATAACGTGCAATCGAGACTAAAAAACAAAAGAAAAAATACAGTTTAAGAAAAAATACAGTTTAAGAAAAAAATGATTTTTATATAGTAAGCTTTTTAGCCCAAAAGAGCCGTTAACCTAAATAGGCTCCTAGTCTCGAAAAGGGATTTTGCTCTGAATCACTTTAAAATGCTGTACCACTTTCAAATTGGTGTTACCAAATATGCCTACAGTAAATTAAAAATTATTAAATTAGAAAATCTGATGTGTACACCACAGGACTGCCTTCTACGGAATATTAAATTATACGCGTTTTTCCCTGAATTTCGTTTAAACTTATTTCCTCGAATTTCGTTCCAGATATATTTCTCATTCAATTAAGTTCTCACTTCGCGGCAAGGCAAAAATGCATAAAAACTCAAATTATGTTCATTAAAAATTGAAAGACATTGAAAAACATAAAAGAAATACAGTTAAAACAATTAAAAAAACAATTTTTGCAATTAAAATTATAGTTTCTTTGCAAAAACAAGCAATTCGGCCAGCAGGCAAGAAGGCAAGTTGGCTGTAATTGATCTCTATGTGTAACTGTGGGTTTGGAGAGAGGAGCGGTTTGAACGCCTTGCAAGCATCGGACCTTCTATGTTTAACTATAACCGTATCTCGCCCTTATATATAACTTTAACCACATATGTCCTCTAGTAATTTCGCGAAATGGAAGGTGCTAGAGATTTCTTGGCAGCCGGATAAAATTATATAAGCCCGGACAGAGAACCAGCTATTTAGTTCAGCATTGAGTTCGAAGTATTGCAATAGCTGAGTGAAAGCTTCGCCTTTTAGATGCGCTTTGCATTGCGTTGTGTTTAACGTTCTTATTAGTTAAAATGTAGCTACTGATTGTACTCTGTGATACTCAGAAGAACTGTACTAGTACTTTTGAGGATGCTGTACGAGTACCTTTGAAGAAAGTTTCAGAACTGTAAAGTATTTCTTCTGGTAAAATAAATTTTATCAAGGTATCATCGGTTCTGTGTGTATTCAATCCATTACCAACCCGTACGTACGCAACGTTATTATTTATTTTGTGTCTATTTCTAACAAGTTTGATAAATCTCTCGTGTATTTTACATTTTTTTTAAAAAAAATTTGCAAATTTAATAATAATTTTATCTCTCTCGTGGTGACTGCCTCCCAGTGTCCTTCGCTTAAGCATTTTTGAAAATTCATGTAAGCATTGGTATTAATAATGATAAGATTCGCTAAAATGCCCTTGCCCATTACGACCCAAATGGCTTTAAATATGTATATAGATCAGTACCGTTAAGCTTAATTTCGCTATAAAATTAAAATGCTTCAATGTGTTACACAAATTAAAAAGAGAGAGTTTTAACTCGTTCTGTGATAATAAACACATCAGTACAGTATTTAATCATTTATAAGTAAATAATTGTATCCTTTTTTAGTGTTTTATAATTTATTACATAGGCTTAATACAGTAATTATGTTGTACTATCCTTTAAATTATTCACCAGATTTCCGTCTTTTTATACCAATATTTTTATTTTCTGTTTGCATACATAGTAACGTGCTGCAAATCATTGTTCAGGGATCTCCAAAGGGAGTTCACACAACCGTACTTTTGACGTTGCTCAAAGGCGTTTGGATCTTGTTTGCTTCTTAGTGACTGTGTAACATATCGCATGCAAAAGATGGAATGGCAGAACATTTGCTTACCTCTGTTTAATAATGAGTTTTCCATGTTTTAAAACCTCGTTTACGTACAGTAATTCAGAAACTTAACTATGCAATAAATTTTTAACTAAACGTTTTCTTTGTAATATTATTCGTCACTTACTTTTGTAGTTAATTCTTAATTTTATAACAAACCCATATTACACATTTTAGCACATCCGTGCAGATTTCTCAGTATCAGAATGACTACTGGGATAAAAAAGTATGGGGAATAATCCACTTTTTTAAAAAAGAAAGAAAACCAAAGAAAAGTCAATACATATTCTTTGAGAAAGCGGGGGCAGGAGAAAAAAAGAAAAAAAGCAGTTGTAAGAAATCGCTTGCAAAAGCTTTCAAGACGTTGTTAAGACTTTCAGCGACATTTGGAAACAATCGTATTTCTTGTTACCGCTTGCAAGTAAATTCGTTTTTAAGGAATAAAGAATTCTTGCATCAGGTGATTTCCCAAAATGCTGAATGTAACTGCATGCCTAAAGAACATGCATTGAATATGGTTTTCAATCTCTGTTGCAAAAACGTTTCAAATACTGGGGAGAGAGAGAAAAAATTCTCAAGAGCAACATTATATATATATAAGATATAAAAAAATACGATCACTACTTTAAGAAATAATTGGCGACCTCAAAATTAACTATTCTAGGTTTTATGTTCTCTCCCTAAATTGATCTGTTCTCCCAAATTCGAGATCTTTCCATGTTACATAACACTGCTTGGAAAAGGTAACTAAATTAGCCAATCACGGCTTAGCTTTACTTATGCACATACGTAATAAAAATACTGTTTCGCGAGCAATTACCCCCCCCCCATTTCCTGACTTCTGCCATGCAAACAACACTGCGCTGTTATGCTTACTTATCTAAGATGACGTCGTACTTTAAAACCCGTGTACATGGAAATTATTGTATTCTAACTATGATTAAAAATATTTTGTTTGCAAAAGGATGATTTGATATGAGTAAAAATAAAGATGGTGATTCGCCGAAATTAGTTTTGTTAACGTCTTCTTCCTGAATTTTCCATCCTCAGCCATGACGACTGCAAGCTGCTAAAAGTACCAGTGTCTACTACGGACTTAAAGTACTACACTTTTAATACTACATATATATGAAAGAGTTTTGCTTAAAGAAAGCAGAGGACGCCCCGAAATGAATCACTCTATGGTAGATTATCCACTTCAATTAATGAACAAGAGGTCGATCAATATCATCTGGTGCCTGGCAGTATCGTTTAACAATTATAGATATTATTGAACAATTTCCCACGTCATTTGGATCGTATGAAGCAATTTTGAAAGATCATTCGAGCTTTTTACAAAAACATTGAATTTTTTCCTAAAACTATTGACTTATTTAAATGAACCAGGAGATGCTTTCTTGAGACGAATCTTACTCAAAATACATTACTACCAATCGTGAACTACAAGGGGCTTGCGCAAACCCTTTGTTAAGTTTGTTTGTAATTTACGAACCCATTGTTCCTTTTTAATTTGTTTATTTATTCCAAGAAAAACACATGTTTTGCGTGTTATAATCATACTTAGGTCAGTCGTTCTTTTTCTGAGAATTAGGGTCTCGTTTAGTCTATTCGTGATTTTGTTAAGTCTATTGACACAATAAAAGAAAGTTTGCTGCAAGTCCTGAAGGCGTTTCAAGAAAAATAACTTTAAAACATGTTTCAAGGAATGGAAAAAGAAAAAGATTAGCTTTGCATCAGTCGAAGAGGATTACTTCAGGAAAAGGGGGTGTAATGGATATAGACTTATACACTAATAAACAGAACTATAGTGTTTTATGGGATCATTATTAATGTTATCATAATAGTTTAGCCACATTTTTCAAATTAAGCTATCGAAAGTGACAATATTCTGCAGTTTTTTACAAGAGAAATTAACCTTACGGTAACTTAAGCGGTTAAGTTTTCTAACAGATTATGATGTCATTGAAAGCGCATTTGAGTAACTGAGGGCAGGACTTAACATTTAAACTTAAAACAGCAACAGCCCTAAAGAAGAGCTTCGGGAAAGGTAGACAAAATCAAATAAACAAAAGAAAAAATAGTGAATAATAAATTAGTTTTATTATTTATAATTTATTTCTTTTACGCATCAGAAATTAAAACTAAGGAATTAAATTAACGATAATAATTTAATGTTAACATATTAAATTAATTTATAGGATCTTATCTTATTTGAGACTCCGGCTGGAATTACAATTTCATTGGAAGTCTGTAAAACGGAGCAGTGCTTCGGTATGGTTCTAGTTTAATTGAAGTCCTCATTGCGCTACAAATTTAGGTAAAATTTTTCACATAATAAACGTTCCGAAGATAATCACGATAAAGAATTTAAAGTATAGTCAAACCTTTAATTAAACTACTCTTACCCGAAATCCAGTTAATATATGGAATAATTTAATAACTTAAATGATAATTCCAGAATCGATTAAGCATGATTCAATTAGCAATAATAAAAGAAGATGTTACCTTTGTTGTTGCGAAGCATAGCTTGTCTAGATTGGCAACAATTCCACTATTCTGCTAAGTTTCAATTGTAACAAATATGGCTGCTATGGTAAAAAACTTAGGCCTAGCCGCACTTAAACAACTTTTAAATTGTTGATAATTCTACAGCATTTAACATGCTGGTTAACTAAAGGCATAAAAACCTTAACCGGAAGATAAGAACAACATAATTCAATCATTTTTAAAGCAAAAAATGTACAATGTACCAACATGTAAGAATAAAAAAAAAACTGAGCTCATGGAGCCGAGTAACACAGTGGATACATATATATATATATATATATATACACTTTTGTTTCGGCCTATTGAAGCCAAAAAGGAAGATGTTCATATACATGTTATAGCAGTTCCACATACAAAATTTCAATGTTCAGAGGCTATTTTTACTTCCTTTACTTCGCACAAGGAAGTAAAAAGAAAGCATAGAATAATAAAAACCATAGACAGTTTTTGAAAAAAATACACTACCACTGCTCTAGACTTTTGAATTTAATTAAGTAATATTTAGGACAGTTTCTCCTTCTGGAACAGTTGCAAGAGCATAAGTATTCAGACATTATAATTTTGCCAGGGGCCATTGATCCTTAGAGCTCTTCAGTCGTGATGGAACTAAACATTATCATTCAGCAATGCATAGACTGTTTCACCGCGATTAACTTATCTGCAGGGTTTTCCGATCTGGACAATATTTCCATTTATCACGCAGAATTTTTTATTTATGAAACTATATTTAACACATACTATTTCCATCCGTACTATTTGCGGATTTCCATATTATTTTAATCCAGCATCAATATATTTCTGAATCTACCGAAGGAACCAGTGTACCTACTAAGAATCGAACAACTTTTAAATTCTTTCACAGTCTTGCCGCTATTAGAGCTTCTTTCACATAGCTTCTTCTTCTAATAGCTTGCCTCTATAAGAGCACTGATTAATTCCAGCCTAAGTAATGATAGCTTCTTTAACGGTGCTATCCTATTTTACTACATTATAAACGACATACCTACACTGGCTTCCAAAATTTGAGCACACAACGCTAAACTGAAAATAAAGCTTCGATTGACACCCATTTGCACATGAGCGTAGTCAATGTGTACATGAAAGAAAACAAGCACTATATTCAAAAATAATATTTAATTTTCAGAAATTATATGGTGATATAACATTTGGGACATTAGCAAATTAATGCTTAAAGCTATAAAAAAAAAAAAAAAAAAAAAAAAAAAAAAAAAAAAGCAAACAGAACTTACTTTAATAAGCTATGTAACCACCCAGTACCTTCATGAAAACTTTACAGCTATTCCATACCAGATGACAACAATGGGTATTCCCAATGCGGGAGGCTCGCGAGACTTTCCGATCTTTGTTGATGTCTCGAGGTTATATATATTAGCAAGTATAGAAAGTGATGCGTACGCGCTCCATATGCTCCCTGGTGACATTGAAAGACATTGGGATTCAATCTTGGATCTGATACGTGGTAGTTAAGTACCACATCGCTTTCGCGAAAGAACCTCTGTGAGGTAATTTCTGATATTTGAACTCCTTCATGGTGCGAGCGTTTAATTGGCTCCCGCAATCTTTGCACCACCCTAAGCATATTTTTATGTGATAAGGGGAAGTACGACTTGTCATCGTAATTACCCCTTGATGGTTTTTCATTGTACAAGCTTGGATCTGTACAGGCATGGCAGTCTCGGCACCGAGACAACAAAAATACTAAACCCGGCGGTTACCGTGTCCAGGCTGGGAGATACTGCGGGACTGAACTCCGTTGACCTAGTCTGGGTGTGTGGTGTAAGCCCTATGTTAGACACATGGCGAGCTTCAGATGATCCACGTAGTAGTGGTAGGTAATATTTTGACGACCAGCCAGACTTCAGGGGAATAGAGTCACACCCCACCAAAGCCATTGAGAACAGGAAGTGGTGATCATGAGATGAACAATTAACCATATATAACTATTGTATCGCAATGATGGACCAGGGTTACTTTAATCAAGCGAGTTTTTCCGTAATCAAATGAAACCAAACCAAGACAAATCTATGATCAGTATCCCCTTATTAGTAAAGACTTCGCCCTTGTATGTGATCAAATGAGCCTAGAACAAATAATTATTTGTCCACATTCTTGCTTATGTATATGGCACAGAAAACTGTACCCACACATGGTATTTTACGAATGTTAGGCACTATATTACTATATAGCAGAAGCACTATATTATTATATAGCAGAAACACTATGTTACTATATAGAATTATATTACTATATAGAATTATATTACTATATAGAATTATATTACTATATAGCAGAAGTGGACAATTTCTCTGCATATACATGTTTGATATTTTTCTTTGAAATATATGCTTTGTATCTACAAGAATCTTGACATTTCACGCTTTCAGATTTGTGTCTTGGGTACTAACCAGTGGCAATGGGTGAAGGTGTGTTAAACCAACAAAATTTTTTTTAAATAATAATATTTATTAGCCACAGAAAAAAATAGGTATTAAATTTTATTTTAGCTTATCAGTAATGGGAAGTCTGCGTCTGCATGTTTACAGCCAAGTGTTCATAATTTGATCTCTGTCTAGACAAAGATAATGATAACGAAACTTTAGTATGGAAATCAATAAGCAAGGGAACGAGCTTTAGTCTTCGTAAACTTTAAATATGAAAAAGTCAATTCACATAAGTATGTAGATTCAAAACAAGAGCAGATATATTCTCTATATTTGGTGATACTAGGATAAGTTTCTCAGCTGACGTATTTCCAAAATTCTTCCTCTAGTTCTATTGCTTCTAAGTTTGTAGACTCATAATTCATTGTCTAACAATTTTTCAGGTATTAAATGTGTCAGAAATTTTTGAAGCAATATGTTGTACATTTAAGTACATTTTTGAAACGAAATGATAGATACTGCATAATAACTTTTTCAAAATCATGAAACCTGATTTCAAAGTCTGCAAGGTATCTTTAAATGATATAATTACAATTACGATGTTTTTGTAAGTGAACGGACGTATTTGTGAAGTGTTGAAATTTTCTACTGGCAAAACAAATTTTGTTTTGTGGGTATAAATATTACTGATCATTTTAATTATTTAATTTTTTCCTGCAACTGTAAATTTAAAAACTGCATTTCGATGTAAAATCTATAAGAAGCGTTACATCAGCAAGTTTCATCTTTTAAATTTTCTATATACTTGATGTTGCTTTTTCGCGAATTTTTTATCATTAATAAATTTCGAAGGTGTTGCACAAATTTACTTCTACTTAGCCCCCTTACTTCAGTACTTAATAATAATAATAATAATAATAATAATAATAATAATAATAATAATAATAATGGATGTGCTTCATCAAGTTGCAGCTGGATGAGACGCCGACTGAAATAACTTCCTCGAGTAGAATTAACAATTTTGAACGCTGTGTCTATTATTTTGTTTGGATTTAAACTTCTAATTGTTAGCACTTTTTGATGAATTATGCAATAGCAGCTCCAAAACTCATTATCTTTCGTCATTTTAGCATAGATTTATAAATCCGTTGCTGTGCCTATCATTGCTTCCACTCCATCTGTTGTTACTGAAACTAATTTCAGAAGTGGTAGTTTTAATTAGTGAGTTACTATGAATTTCAAATAAGTGAGGAAATTAAAAAATATTATGTATATCTAACCTCTAATCTTTTCTTTCAAAGAAATCATGCCCAACCATTCTTATTTAAATATATAATCTTTGAAAGTCATACGAATAAAAAAAAAAAAAAATGTGTTCTGTTACTTATATCTGTAGATTAATCAAATTGAACAGAGAAAGAAGAACAGCAATCAGTATCGTTATGTAACTGTCTCTTAAGGTTATGTAACTGTCTCTTAAAAATTGTGTTCTGTTACTTATATCTGAAGATTAATCAAATCGAACGGAGAAAGAAGAACAGCAATCAATATCGTTATGTAAGTCTCTTATGGTTTGACTCATTTTCTCTATCTGATTCATTCCAATATTTCGAGACAACTGTAGATCTGCAATTTCAATCTTGTTATTAAAATCATTAAAAAGGGAATCTGATACTTCCAAGAAACTTTCTTTTTTAAATTAACCGTTATAAAATTGTTTATATTTTTTTAACATATGGTTGCTTTCAATAATGTAGTAATCACTTCACATGATTTCAACATAGAATTTTTAAAAGTATTTTGTTGAGCTCTTGTTTGAGCTTTAAGAGCCTTGGTTTTATTTTTTCTGAAGTTATTGTTTTGTAGATAATCTATTTGATATTTGTTATGTAAAGTTAAAAAAAGTCTCCCTGGACTATTCTTTTTAGTAACGAGTGTAGAGGCGCTACATAATAAGCAATAATCTTTTATCATTCATGACTGTAAAAAAGTAATTAATTTCCTGTTATCCAAGAATATGGCGAATCTTCGATTATTTTTGTTTTTACTAATTTTGATGAGTACTAAAATGTAGAAGAAGTAATAAACAATTCTAGAAACTGTAATACAACGTTATCATTATGGTAAATATTAAATACTAAACCAGAAACACAGGAACGCCAGCTCATATATTATTATTCAGAGGATTGTAAGGTCATATATTATTACTCAGAGGATTGTAAGGCCCGACGAGGAGAGCACTATATTTTATGGGATATGGGATAGCGAAGGAATGATAGGTTATGTAAGTTGCTACTCTCTCAATAGTTGGCGAGGAAGGTGAGCTGTCAACATCAACTATGATACTAAAAGCACTACTGTTTTCATGAATCCAAGACTAAGTTGCGTCTGAGTGCTGAAACTGTTTTCAGACTGCTGTGATAGACCAAAAATTTTTCCCCGATCGTCTTGTTGCCCATTCTTGCTATATAAGATACTATCTCCTTTCACCTCCATTTTCTACCTACGTTTATCTGTCTACATCTATGTTCATCTACGGAGCACCAGCGGCCGAGCGGTAATGTCGCTGAACACTGGTAGTTCGGTCCGAGGTTCGAATCCCGCGAACGGGTTGGCTGCATGGGTGTTTTCGTGGTTTTCCCCATGTGTAACGTGTATACGAGCCAGTTTCCCTTAGAAAGTCCTCCACGAAAGGCATCCCTACCCTTAGGCAGATAACCCTAGTGTGCTTTGCCATAATTAAATACACCAACACCTATGTTCATCTACATATCTATGCTCATAAATATTTGCTATTTTGTATGATATTAGTGATTTGTATGCTATTATTATATGCACCATATGAATTACAATTTCTGCTAAAAAAACAAACAAAATTTTAAAAGTTTTACTAACATGCTAAAGGCCTTACTTAATAAGAAAACCTTGATGTAAAATTATTTATAAATTAATTCTTCACATTAAATATTAATCTTTATTACGGATGGGCTAATGTATGCTGACCAAGTAATAGCTATTATGCAAAACAGTTATTGATAGCGCTTTTGCACAGTTTTGATTGCTAGTGCAAAATTATGGCACGCGAGTGCACTTTTTAAAGTCTTATCGTTTTAAAGCAGTATGTATTCATTTTCTTCCAGTCATTTCAATAGAAGTGAATCTAGTGTAGCTGCAATTTATGTCAAAGTAATTCACTTTTTCCCCTAGTAAAAAAAAAAAAAAAAAAAAAAAAAGGCAGAAAGTCAGTCAGTTTTTGCCGCAGAAACTACTAAAGTATTGAGACTTTTACGAAAGAGTAAGATTCAAACTTACAAATGATGACCATTGCCAAATTATAGATTTCTGTTTTTCAGAAATTTTACTTCATTAATTCGATGGCAAACTAATTGACTGCTCTAGGTTTTGGAAACACTTGAAAGAAAGCGAGAAGTTGGAACAATTGAACCTTGTCATAATTTCCTTTCGCTTCAGGGGTGAGAAACTTTTATCTTATTCAAGATGTGGAAAATTCTTTTATGTGGGCTCTCCAAAGAATTGCACAGAAGCTGTGCAACACTTAAAACAAGGTCCTAGACAAATAAGAAGTTTTATGCAAATATAATTGTGTGAGCTTTGAAGCTACTGGATTATAAAATATTAATGATTCTAAAATATTTAATTTGCCGAGTATACCTACTGCCGAAGTTATTACAAAAATTAACGATTCTAAAGTATTGGATTTACCGTTAATACGGCAAATCAAAAAACAACTTCTGCGCTAGTTCCTTTAGACGTCGCTAAAAATAAATTTCCTACGAAGTTCTTTCTGTTAATAGAATCGTGTTTGCCAACAGATGTTCCCTAGAGGAAAAATATGTAGTTTTTTTTTTAATCAGATAAGAGTGATAACGGTTGTGTTATGAAATAAATTTTTTATCATTGAAGTTGTAAGTGAATTAAATGCGCTTGAATTGATTTTAATGCTAATAAATTTAATACTAAAGAAAAGAAATGTTGACTAATTAATGTTGCGACAGCTGAAGTTTTGTAAACAGTCATCTTGCAACCAAAGAAAAGCTATTCCTAAAGAAAAAATTTACCTGGTATGTAAAACGAAAAATACGCAACTATGAAATAGGCATTAAATTAGCAATAGCCCCTTAATTCCTCTTTTTAATTTGGGCACTTTCCCTTCTCTATTCTAAAAATAGTAATAGCTTTTTGGAAGGTGTATCATATCTGAAAACTAATTCCGTGTTATGTCATCTTAAACTTTTACATTGCGTATAGTTCTTAGCTAATCAGACTAAAGAAAAATTTTAGTGTATATACGTACTATAATATACTGCTTCAATGCAACTACACTGTCCTTTTTTTCTCCCTTCTTTCCAGCTCTAGCTTGCACGCATCGTTAGAGTCGCTGTATGGTCTATTGTTTGAAGATTTGCTAAGTTTTAAAATTGCGGATGCATAATACCGCATACATAATTCTGTGGGAAGCAAAAACTGTGTCTTCAAAAATACTTCATCCAATAATAAAATTATGCTGAATTCGACCACGTCTGTCTAGAAGTCCATCATTTCCATCTACACGACTCTGTCAGTCAATGTGCGAAGTTTAGGAATCAGCAAATCATCTACAGAATCATATCAATGCAATTACAATTTACAATTTATGCGCTAAACTTTAGCAGATAAAATGTTTTATGCTTTGAATTTTAGACAATGGCATTTCTATTAAACAGAGAAAATTCAGATTCCACGCACACAGAGTCCATGCCAACTCTAATTTAATGCGATATTTTAGAGCTTCACAGTCGTGGTACGTTGGTATAATTTAGCGGAGAGATGGCTGAAGAAGATGAAACAAATTCACTTTTTAGTCGTGGTCGAGAAAAAAAAACTTTTGCATTGATACGAGTAGGAGGAAAATCACAACAGACTTGATAGTTAAAAGATCCTTTTTATTTTGAACAGGAAATATTCTTCAAAGATACATTTTTGCTTAAATTGGTACAACATTAGGGATGCTATATGCGCCCTACAATTTCTATATACACAGTTTACATTTTAGATAATAGAAAAAAAATACCCAACGTAGAGCTGTTTGAAAGAAGAAGTTGGATTTCTTTGGAGCTTTTCACATTAACAGGAATTCATCTTCCTTAGTTAATGATATTAATTCCAAACCAGTCCTTCCAAATAGTTTAGATTTCTAATACTTCAGTTTCACGTTTCGTTTCTATTTCTCTGAACACGGGGTGTTATGTTCGTTTTCGCTTTGTTCTGCCATTGCCTTCGATATAAAAACGGTTGAATATAAAAACGGTTCCCATTTTGCAAAAAATGTTTTTGATCCTGAAGAAGAGGATCTATGCCTGATCACCCTTGAAGCTGATAAAGTTTTACTCAGAAATTACTAAAAAGTAAAGCTGCTCCTTTCTGTCTATTTTTTATAAACAGAGCTAGTGTTTGTCCATGCATAGAGCTGTAATTTGTCGTGCTCTCTGTTTTTCATCACACAAATTTTCTTCATTATTGCAATTCCAATATTTTAACCTACTTCTGCTGCTTCTTTGAACATTTTATAATTCCATAGTCTTAATTCTTATAGTCTCATTGCTTTAAGTACTAAAGTTTCTAAATTGTTATTACCCCTTATAGGCGGATAATGTCTTCTACATATAAGTAATGTTCAGAGAAACAGTAGCAATAAATTAAAATTCAGGCATTGCAATAATGCAATAATGAAAACAGCGTGCATGAAGTACAGAGGCATAAAAGCCATTTGATGCATTTCAGACAGCCTTATGCATAGACTCATCTTATTATATAGCAAGCATGAGAGCGTTCATCAGACCACCAGGTGTTAGACATGTTTGCTATTATCTCCGGATCTCTAATAGCGAATAAACTATCTAAGATTTAACGCATTTCTGATCTCAAAGCCATAATATGGGAATGCGTGTTATTTCTTTAACAACAATCGCGACTTGATTGTTTTTAATTTGAATGTCCTTTTATTGGAGCATATGAAAGTCTTTGAGAAATTTTTCAATGAATAGTTACTCTTATATGAGCACTCATTGAATAATTCAAATGAGTTCGTTTTTTTTTTTTCTGCCGGATACATTTGTAAATTATAAAACGTGCTTGTGATGCTGGAAATGTCTACCCGGAGATGCTCCCAGATACAAAGACCGATTATGGCTCAGGCCCACAATGCCTGAACTTAAAGCCCATATTTTTAAGAGAGACAAAACATTATTCCATAAGTTTTTCAACATCCAGTTTAACCTAAAGCCCACACTTTTAAGAGAGATAAAAATTTATTCCGTAAGTCTTCAACATCCAGTTTTTTCATTATTCATTAGAAGCCATTAGGAGCTTCTAAAAAGGTGCTGTGCTTAAGCGAGATTTAAGTTGTCTTAATCTGATTTAATAGTCAGCTCTAAGACTTAGAAGAGGGAGTCACGCTAGATCTCCTATGACATACTTAAAACTGTGACTTATAGACACGTCACGAAGATTTTCCAGCTTATAGTATATATTTCCATTATGTTTATATACTTTCACTCTCAATAATGAGAATAAAAGATTATTGAGCCAGGAGGTTATCTGCAGATGACGGAGTAGATGGAGGAGGGCTTCTTTTGTAAACTTATCGTTTTTTCTAATCTCTTCTTAATTGAGAAATTGTTTCATACGTTGCGGCATTAAAAGATTCAGTTTTATTATTGATTTGTTTGCTGAGAATGGCAACTACGTTTTGAAATTTTTCTTCTGTAGTTTCAACTTTTCTGTTTGCGGTATTTACAACTTTTTCTTTTACAAAACTGTTCAAGGTCTTCGAAAATATATTTTCTTGAAACATCTAGAACGCCGCCAGGTTGGCGAGCCCTTTCTAAATGTTGTAAAAGTCCGGTAAGAGTTTTTAGCCTCTCTCTTTGGTTCTTCTTAAGCTGTTGTTGCAATTTCAAATATTGCTTACTGAAAATTACAAATTTTACATTGCAATAAGGGAATTTAAACACATACAATACGTGGTCACAAGTGAGGTATTACATAAAATAAGCAATATTCGTAAGCAAATATACAATTCTCATAAAAAAAGCCTTAAATAAATGAATAGAAACAAACACGCAGAACAATATAGAATGCATAAAAATACACATAGCACACACGTAAAAGAAAAAAAAAAAACCAAATAAGCATGTTTGTGGTTTGCATTTTGCTTTAGGGAAATAAAAATATTTTTACTGTATGATTTTTGTTGAAATAAGTATGCTAAAATGAAATTCCTTCATTCCGTTAGAGTAAAGCTTATTTGACCTACAGGAAAATACATAAAACTATTATACGAATTTTCTGAATATTTAGATGGGCTGTGGGCTAAGTTAATCTAGGTATTTGAAGCTGAAGCTGTACTAGATTTCACAGTGGTAATCATCATCACTTGAAGTTTTTAATGATATGTTTACTTATTTAAAACTTACTTCAAAACTAGTAATTTTTTCAAACACTAACATCAACGACGGGACCAATTTTCACACTATGTAGCAAATATTGTAGAATGATAATTTAATCTTTATTTTATTTGCTATTTTTACTAGATGTTGCCAATTAGCTACCTTAAATGCTTGTTTACTCTGTATTCCCAAAACCCATACTATGAATCTTGCGAGTTATTTCTATTATATGAAAATACATTTTTTTTTTACAATTTTGTGTACTTGATTTAGAATTACGGGAAAAAGAACGCCACTTTATTCAAAATAACTAATAATATTCCTCATTTCATGTTATGCATGATTTTCGCCCGTAAATATCGAAGAAAAAAATTAGAAAAAGAAGTGTGCAGGTACATTTCGAAGAAAAAGATATGTAATTATGGACGCTAATAATCCCCCCCCCCCGAAAAAAAAAAAAAAAAAAAAAACAGCAGATGTACTGACAAGCACTGGTTAGGCAGCGATCGAAAAAGTCATTGTATCACTACAGGACGCACTGACTGAAGTAAATATTTCACTTACTTATCTAAAAGAGATCATTGTATCGCTACAGGAAGTAGAATACGATAACGTTTTATGTGAGCAAGATCCAAGTAACAGTTGCGTCCCCATGCGGATTTTCCAGAAAGTTTTGTGAGGATTGCGTGTTAAAGATATATAAAGAAGGCAATAAATACAAATCTTACGCATTTGATCGCATCGGAAATTTTGCTGTCCTTTAAATAAGTTTCCCGATTTATAGACTGATAGATTTCATGCCTTTTTATATTTGGTAAATAATCTAATCACATATTTATCTATGATTTTGCTTAACTTGATATTATTAAAAAAAAAAAAAAAAAAAAACGCTAAATATCCTTACCGACTGCAGCCACAACCAATTCCTGATATTAAAAAAAATTCATGGCAATTCGGTTGTCTTTCTTTTATGTAGGTCATAAAGGCATTCATTTTATTAAAAAAAATTAGAGAAGAATTGCCATTTCCACATTTATCCAATTTATTTTAGCAAGCAGTTAAAAGAAAAGGAAATATTTTTATTTCACCAAAAAAAGTATTAAAAAGTTAAGCAGTAAATGAATTTTTTTATTCTTTTTTTTTTTTTTTTTGCCACACGCGAAACGCATTTATATTTCACTTAAAGCACAATAATGATATAAACATTTACTTATGTAAGTCCCAATATTGTACATATAATTTTATATATAAATTCTAAAGTGCTAAAATATATTTAAGAAATTATCTTTACATACATTTCTATCCAAATAGAATAAATTTTTAAAACTAAATTTTACTAAATAATTTTTATCAAAGCATTTAGTAGAATAATTAAATTAACAATGAAATAAATATCCACAAATTTTATTTCTTACAGTTCAGTAACAATTTGTGATTTTAATTCCTTAAAATTCTTCACACAGAATGGGAACTGGCATAAAGTTACCACATTTATGTAAAATATTTTAGACAAAGTATATTAGTTAAAGCTAAGCAATGACTTACGTTGTAAGCAAAGAACAGTAAGCCTATTTGAAATAATCAATTGCTTTTGTGTTTATAGGCTATTTGTTTCCAAATATAAGTCAATCTGCATGCCGTATATCTTCATATAAATTAATTTACTGACTTCCTTAAAAAGTACATATTTTCTTTTTATTTTTTCCCTCCTTTCTCTCTCTCTCTCTCTTTTTTTTTTTTTTTTTTTTTTTTTTTTGCGAAGTAGAAATCGGTGGAAAGTTTAAAAGCATACAAATGTATGACTAAAACTCTTCTGTCATTTTCTTTCGAAGAAAAAAGATGCACATAGTTGAGTTTTATTTTAAACGGCGGATTAATTTGCGCTTTTCACTTCTTTTTAAAGGCAGCTAAAGCATTGGTGATTACCTCTTTTAGGTTAAAATACTTATTTTAAAATATTAATAATTTTATTTCAGATTTTGGTATATTAAATTCATTTTGAGGTAATCTGGATCACACAATGCAGTTAAATTCCGATCATCCGGATCTTTTTTTTCTTTCTAGGCCAAGTAAAATTAAGCTTATTAATTTATTTACTTGTTTTTAATTATTTATTATTTAAATTATTTAAAATATAGTAGAGTATAATATACATAGAGTATTTCATTAAAGAGTGTACAAACTTATAGAAGAAGTAGATTGCTTAAAGACTAATCGGAATCGTCTAGTTATTTTATTGTAGGGATGGAAACGTCGTCTTCACTCTGTCGATGGCATTATACGGGCAGGAGACTAAAACATGTGGCCGCAGGGAATGCTCATTCGCGAAGAGCTGGCAGTAGATAGATATTTACATACGAGTACAAAAAAGCAAGGGGAACACCAAGGAGGTTAGAATAATTCTAACCTTCTTGGGGAACTCCTATAGTATAGTGTACCAAAAGGAAAGAAGATATAATTCTTCTGTACTGCTCTTTATTAAGGATAATGTAGAAAAAAGGTTGGAGTTAGAATTCTTATATACATAAAATTTAACACAATATTCTATCACACTGATACATATAGGTGGCCTTCGACTTAAATGGTGTCTGAAAACGTATGCGGATGTTGAATGTTTGAAAGCAGATAATTTAAAAACATAAAAAAAATGTATTTTAAAATATTTATTTATAAATAATGTTATTTATTTATCAATATATATAATTACGTTAACGAGATATATGTAAGCGCTTTCAAGCATTTTTTTAAACTTGTCAAAAGTTAGTTGAATACCACCCATCAGCTTCTCTATATATGAAACGCAACCAATTTTTATTTCTAATCTAATTCCTAATAAAAGAGAAAAGACTGAATTGGTGGTCTGTTAATTTTAAAACAGTTTAAAGACATGAAAAACGCATTATTAACGTTATTGACTAGTATACTATTTCTATAACGATTAGTATTTTAATACATTTTGAATGTTATTACATTTTGGATTTCCTTGTAATGTGAAATTTTAGATGTTTTTGAATTTAGATCGGTAAGCTGTTTTAATACTGTTTAAAAAAAAATAAGCAATTTGGTATGATCTCCATACAACCGTTGCTTCCATCTTGCATATCAACTTCTGAACGCAACTTCGTAAGGTAATCAAAATTGTGATTTGATGACAATGAGAGAAGAATACGAGTTTAATATTTCAATGTGAGAAAAGGTAGTTGTTATTTATTATATTTTGAAAGAACTATTGAATTGAGAAGCTGAAATGTATTAAATGCTCTGCCAGAATATGTTAACTAGAAAATTTGAACTTGATAATGAGTAAATACAGAAAGTGTCTTAAGTTAAGATCTTGAAGTTTAATATTTAAATGCAAACATATAGTTATGCATGTCAAAATATTTGTTCTTCAGCACCTAGGTCAGTTTAGGTTATTTAAATATGGCAAATCATCAGTTAGGCTATCTTCGTATGGAAATGAACCTAGCATAGAGGACTTTCTAGGTGAAATCGGCTCATATTTACATAATTCATGGTGGAAACCATGAAAACAAGCTATGTAGCCAGTCCTTAGACCGAACCCAGCTAGAACTGCTAGCATTCAGCAGTCTTAACCATTCAGTCACTGGTGGGGTTCATGTTATTCGGCACACGTATTGTTACATGAAACATAACTTTCTATCTGAGTGCATATTAAAAACAATGTTTGTAATTTTACTTCAGTTTGTATTTATACGTATTTATTATGAAAATTTCTGATATATACTAAATTATTTTAACGTATTTTAGTGAAAAAGTATAGTGAATGCATAGAAAATAAAGATTTTCACATGCCAACAATGAAAAGTATGAAATGTATATGAATATTTATTCATATTTTTTAAGAAACGTGTATTTCCCTCTGATAAAATATGCTAATATTCATTAAATTATTTAAAATTTATTTGGAAATAAAGAATTTATTCATTCATAAGCTTCTATGAATGTTACTGTGAAAAAAATCCAGTTATTAAATATATCACACAATGATCTTAGCATTTAATTGCAAACATAAATTCTGATGATAAATGTAACATTGTTACGAAGTGCACGGTAAGATAGCTTCCCCGCAAGGCACTTTTAGGGTTGCCAGAAAGGCCAAATATTGCCAAATGGGCGATTTCTCGCCAAATGGGGCAACCCTGCCGTTTTCTTGAACCGACTATGGCTTCTTCTTCTATTCCATCCTCTGTGGGCACAAAGTAATATGAAGGACCTACAGCACCTACTCCTTTTATAACACTACACACTACTACAGCACTGTTTCGGCACATATCTTGCTCACATCATTGTTTGGAGATCGTTATTGCTATATTTTATGCTTCTCCGGATCAGGAACATAAATATATTATACAGCACCAAATATCCATAAGTACGGTGCAATTCCTCAGATAGTCAATAAGGCGACTGTTGCTTCGTCTTTCCTAAACGCAACAGCGCAGGAAACAATGCCTATTTTGACACAATAACGCATATGGACGCATCAGTGGAGTGATGTTGTACTTACTGAGGAATCACGCTTTTCTTACAGCATTCAGGATAGCCATATCTGTGTGTAGAGTATCGAATGGAAACAAAAGTTGGAAGCTCGAATTTTTCATCGTCACAGTGGCCAAGTACATGGATCGATGGGATAGGGTGCCACAGGGTACACATCCTGTTTGGTGTCTCGTCTAGCGAGTCAATCCCTGAGGAGTTGATTGAGTTGACAGCCGGGTAGCGAGTGCCGAGTGGGTCGTCGAGTGCACCGAAAGAGTCTCGTAGTGTATCGCGGTTAGTGCATCGTCGACAGAATGTGTTGAGCTCCGGGAACGACTGAACCGAAGAGTCGGGAGCTGTTCTCTGTGTGTCATCGAGTGCATCGCGAGTTGTAGCGTGGAAAGTCTCGAGAGTACGTGGAGTTCCGAGAACGACAAAACAGAGTCGAGAGCTGTACTCTAGTGCTTTGCCGTGAAACTGTCTCCACCGTGATAGCCTGATAACCTGGAGGCTGTGTTGCTGATCTTATCAGAGTGTTTATAGTAGATCTTCGACGACCGTAAAAACGTGTTTTGGAGCTGTCCTGATTCATACAAATCCCGTACGAACGTAAAGGAAGAAAATAACGTAACAACTGGTGTCAGAAGAAAAGAAAAAGGCAACTGCTGTCAGAAGTGGAATTTGCGAGTGAATACCAGTGACCCGCCTGCAGAGGAAAGCCATGGCGGAGGAAACGAAGACTTTGATGGACTTCTTAGCCAAGATGAGGGTTGAAATGAAAGCTGGACTAGCTGAGATAAAAGTCGGATATGATGAGATAAAAGCTGGATATAAAGAGATGACAGCTGAGATCAAAGTCGGACTCAAAGAGATGAAAGCCGGACTGAAAGAGATGAAAGCTGGACTGGAAGAGAAGAAAACCTGACGAGAAGAAATAAATGTCGGCCAAGAAAAGGTGCGAGAAGGGGAGCTTACAGAAGAAATTAGAGCCATAAAAGACGATGTAGAAATGAAGGAAGTAGCTAATGAACTAGCTGAGAAAGTATGAGTAAAGTACCCCAAAGAAATGATGGATGAAACATCTAACAGGATTAAAGGAAAACAACGAAAACATGAAGAAATAAAATACGGGAAAGAAGCTTTTGATTCACAAGCGCCTGAAGTGGAAGAAAGTGAAAATGCGACTGTTAAGTTCGTCAGAAATGATAGTGAGGTTACGAAGTAGCAGTTAGCAAGTATTGAACCATCTGAAAGTTCATGTGATGCAGAGATGGAGGAAGCTGATGTGCAGCTTAAGGAGTGGGCTCCAGTATTGCAAGAAAATTCACCCACCTCACAAACTAGGTGTATGCCTCATAGTGCAGGTTTTGCAGACAAGGACTTGATTCTAAACCCGGATACTTCTCCTTGTAAAAGACCGGATTCTATTCATGGCTCTGATGCAGAATTTGGCGTTGGTTCTCAGGAAGCAGAGGAAAATGTGCATGTACCAGCTGCTAAAAGTATCGCGGTGAACTGTACACATGATGCGAACAAACTACAAAGTGGTGAACGAACTGTTTTAGATCTTATTGTGGATGAAAAGTCTGAAAGAACTGAATCTTCAGACCGTGATATGCAAAACAGAAAAGAATCTGAGAACTGCAGTGGAAAAGTATTTGACCCGGGTATAAATTAATGAAAAGACTGAGATTTAAATTCATTCTTAACTTTAATTGGTATAATTTAAAGTTGTTGTGTGTTTAATTTGCGTACAAGTTAATATAACTTGTACATAGTGTAAATATTTGTTTCTTAAGTTATGTTATTTTTTTTTGTTTTGTTTTCTGTGTGCCGAATTGGGCTTCTGACCAAGGGTTGTACTGCCCGGGACGTGCAGTCCTTGGGAGGGGACAGTGTTACAAAATGTACAGGCGCGGTAAAACGGCTTCCCCGCAAAACAGTTTTAGGGTTGCCATAAAACGGCAAGGCAGGGTTGCCACATTTGGCGACAAATCGCCCATTTGGCGACGAATTGGCTATATGCCATGGACGGATGGAGAACCTTCTGGGACGAATTCTTATCTCGAACACAAACCGAAAGCTATATAAACCCTGCTGGTCCGCAGTCAGTTAGTGAGAGTGTGCCTCGTCTAGAGTGCGAGATAGTTAGTATCGAGTTGGTGTCTCGTCTAGCGAGTCAATCCCTGCGGAGTCGATCGAGTTGACAGCCGGGCAGTGAGTGCCGAGTGGGTCGTCGAGTGCACCGAAAGAGTCTCGTAGTGCATCGTGGTTAGTGCATCGTCGAGAGAGTGTGTTGAGCTCCGGGAAAGACTGAACCGAAGAGTCGGGAGCTGTACTCTGTGTGTCATCGAGAATTGTAGCGTGGGAAGTCTCGAGAGTGCTTGGAGTTCCGAGAACGACCATACAGAGTCGAGAGCTGTACTCTAGTGCTTTGCCGTGAAGCTGTCTCCACCGTGATAGCCTGATAACCTGGAGGCTGTGTCGCTGATCGTGTCAGCTTGTTTATAGTAGATCTTCGACGACTGTAGAAACGTGTTTTGGAGCTGTCCTGATTAATATTTGGTAAATAAAGTGTGTTTCGATATTTCATCGTCAAGTGTCGTCATTATTCACTCCAAATCCATACAAACACCGTACGAACGTAAATGAAGAAAATAACGTGTCAGAAGAAAAGAAAAAGGCAACAATATATAATGAAAGGTTTTTATTAATAATTTCGTTTTCAAATTAAAGCATTTATATTTTTCTTCTTCTTCAGTTAGAGGGTATATAATAATATAATCAAATATATTTGTTGTCTATAACATGCTTACAAGCTTCATGAAACAAAATAAAGCAAGGTAAGGAGAATGTTTTTATTAGCAAAGCATTTTAGGTACCAGACAAGGGCATCTCATTTTTCAGAGAAATGCGTGTGAGTTATTATTGAATGAATTTGCACAGCTTACACTACCGTGCAGTTGTGTTTGTCCTGGTCAACAATGATTTCACCATTGAATTAAAAAAAAAAAAAAAAAAAAAAAAAAAGGAGCAGCTGTTTCTGTATAAATTAATTATGTTGTCGTTAAATCCTCTTTCATACGTTTCGATGAATTTTTTTTTCTGCGTTTGAAGCATGCAACTATGATTCATAGCATAAAATCTAAATATCTTTCTGCTAAAGGAAAATATTGACATACTATTATTCAAAAGTTACTGGCGGCTCAAAACACATTTGCGTTTCCAAAAAGACTTGAAACTAGTCTCCTTTTTAAACATCAATTTATGAATTTAGTTTCAGCAACTTCTAATTAAAATAGTCAACTTCATCTATTCTTTTCTATAATGCGATATTGTTCGTGAATATTAGTCAACTGTTTGAACTGCGTTCTTCTGACAATTTAGTTTAAGATGAAGAAATATTTTTTTTATTTGAAGATTTTTTTGATAACTGCAATCTTAACATGTACTTTTCAGAAATGTGTTACTTTATGTGCAGTTTTCCTTCTCCTAATCCATCTTTCTGTTGTTATAAAGTCTAATGTTTTCTGTCTGCATTGTGGAAAGGCATACGTTTGAAATAGTAAGAGAAGTCTAGGCTATATTTCCTTATTTTACTGACAGATAATAAATTTTCTTCAGACTGAGTAAATTATAACAAGCAAATGTAAACTGACATTGACATTTGTTTTTCTTCTGACTCATTTTCTAATAAATGTTACATCACTTTAATATTTCCGTTAGAGTAACTCTGGTGTTTAAAAAATAATGTGTCTGTACAGCCTTAGCCCAGTGTCAATGTAGGTGAGATTCTAAATTTTTTCTTACTCTCTATAATATATTTTTGATTGAAGGAAGTATTTTTGATTTGATTTTCTATACTATAAGTATTATTAAAATAATGCTTACATAAAATTGGACGCAATAAATAAATAAATAAATAAAACTGCTGAGTAAACTGTCTTAGACCAAAGTATTTATCTAGCTTCCAAGCTGCTTTTATTTTTACTTTTTATCTCGGTTCATAAATGTCAGATACAACCCCACTGAGATTAATTTTTCTTCACATGGGGTCTACCTTTTCTAGTAACGGAGAAAAATCTCCCGTCAGAATCATACCATCTTTTCTAGAAATAAGCTTTACATTCAATGCTATTTGGAAAGAGGTTCCAGTTGCACACTTGATTTTACTTCGCTATAAAGAAAATTACCTAAAGTAAATAAAATTGTACAAGTTTTCAATAAATTACGATTCCTTCTTTTAACGTTACTTATTTAGAACAGAACACAATGATATTTATGCAATTATGCAAAACATAAAAATATCTTTATTATGCACAGTTATCATCCTATAATCCGACAAATGAGTTTCTTGTGAGCCGCATAGTTAAAACACACAAAGCAGTTCTCTGGAACTGGTGGCTAGCGAGCTGTATGCAGATCAGAAGCAATTTCATGTGGCATGCGAAAGTAATTCTATTATGAATTTGTTGCAGATGCGCTGTTACAAAAATTTCAAGAATCTAATTATTTTATAATGTCTGAGTTAACATTATTTTCATTGCCATTAAAAACCAACATGAATAACCGACCAGAAAATCTATAAATGGGAGGCGAGTTAATTAATTTACATTACGATACACATTTTATTCAAAGATTTGAAGATACAGATTGTATTCACTCTTATTCATACTTGGCAAAAATGAGTTCAGTTACAAGTTTCTGAATTAATAGTGTTACGAAATGTCCAGACGCGGTAAGATAGCTTCCCCGCAAAGCAGGTTTAGGGTTGCCAGAAAATGGGAAGGGAATGCAGAATTGTCATGTTTGGCGAGAAATCGCTCATTTGGCAATATTTGGCCACAAAATTGGCGATATGCCATAGTCGGATGGGGAACATTTTGGAACGAATTCTTACCGGTTTAGCCCAGAATGTTCTCGAACGCAAGCGAAAAGCTATATAAACCCTGCATGGTATGCGGAGAGTCAGTTGGTAGTCAGTCAGTGAATGCCTAGTCGAGTCAGTTAAGAGTCAGTGACGAATGTCTCGAAGCCTAGTACCGTCTAAGTCGTCGAGTGCATCGAGAAAGTCTCTTATTGTGTGGCGAGTCGGTGCATAGTCGAGTTTTATCTTAGAGTGTGTTGAGCTCCTAGAACGACCGAACCCAGTCGGGAGCTGTACTCTAAGTATCGTCGAGTGCATCGTGAGTTGTAGCGTGGACAGTCTTGAGAATACGTTTTGAGAACGACCGAGCATAATCGCGAGCTATACGCTGGTGCTTTGCCGTGAAGCTGTCTTCACCGTTACAGCCTGACAGCCTGAAGGCTGTGTCACTGATTGTTTCAGCGTGTTTATAGTAGTTCTTCGACGACTGTAAAAGTGTTTTTGGAGCTGTCTTGAATAATACTGGCTAATAAATTGTGTTTTAATACTTCCTCAAGTGTCGTCGTTATTCACTCCAAATCTGCGAACCAAGTGCGAACTTCTGCATCAAGTGCTGTTATTCACTCCAAATCCAAGGTATCCATGTAATAAAGTATAAAATCAGTTTATAATTATATAGGTATGTGTTTTTATTTATTCGCTGGAGAAAAATTAATAAATAAAAGAAAGAAAAAACAATGTTTCATTATTTTGCAACCACTGGTATAAAGCATAAAGCCACTGAATATGCAGATTCTCGATTCTTGAGTTTAAGGATGGTGTGGGAATTCGAAATCAGCGAAAAGAAAAGTTAGAATTTATAATTATTTATTCTGGCGAACTGCGTTTGTCAGAATTTTCGAATACTAAAGAATAAGTCCGAAAGCGAGAATATTTTTTCACACCTTGATGATTTTATTAGTGGAAGGATTATTGAAAGTTGTAAAAATGACTTCGTAATCAAAATTCCAATCGGATTCCAGATTTCAGTTCGTCAGGTGTAGGAGGCGTAAGGTTTCCTAGCAGGAAAATATACAAGGAAGATGCTGTTATCCTGTAAGGTGATAGTTTTAAATGGTGTGTTGAAGTGGTATATACTGCAATGGCATCATAAATGAAGACTGCTGTTGTAATGAGATTATTGAACGGCCATGTGCGCTTGTTATCTTATGCTTTAGGCAAAACTTTAATTTTAATGAATGATAAAACCCTATCTCATCAAGCCAAAGAAATGTAGAATCTCCTGGAGTGTGAAGACATCGACAGGGCTGCGGGCTTCGAAAATCCCAAGCGCATTGAGCCTGTATGAGATATTAGGGAAAGATAGCACAGCTCTCAGTCCAGAAAATAAACGTATATGTTTTAAAAGAAGAACAATCAAGCTCGAAACTCCCAAATAACCTAAATTCGGTAAAAGCTTGCCATGGCGTTTTCACTGTGACGTTTTTCATTATTGCTGTTGCTTTTATGTATGTGTAACTGTGTTACTGGTAAGTATCGGTTTGAAAGGGAAGGTATGCAATATTTTGGAATGGCGATATTACTGATTTATGCATTCAAGATAATAATTTTAGAAATTTGTGTGTACATTTTGTAACATTTAGTATATTAGGAACTCTTTGTAACCAAAATCTTGTATGCATAAAATGTTGCACACTGCTGGCCATTAAAATTGCTACACCAAGAAGGAAGGCAATTAGCAGAATCGTATTTTTTGTACATATACTGTGTAATGGGAGGAAGGCATGATTAAATTTGCAGTTTGTAGATGATTTGGGGTACACAACATACGCAATTCAGTATACAGAGCTGCCATCTCTGTCAGCAACAATGGGTGTAATACGGTTGGCATCTCGTTGAACTGAACTTTGATGATAGATACAGTTATTTTATACCATGTGGATTTAACTCTATGTCAGAGTACATTAGTCATAATGGCTTACGGATGATGGCTTACCTATCTATCGACAGCCCATGATCAGATGTTCTCAGTGGGTGAGAGATCTACAGAACGTGCTGATAAGGCCAGCAGTCGAACACCCTGTATATTGAGGAAGATCAGGACACCACGAGCAACACGTAGTTATGGATTAGATTGTTGAAATATGGCTCCTCGCAGACCCCGAAGATAGGGCACAGCCACATGCCTTAAGACATCAGAAAGCTGGCTGTCCGCATTATCGGCTGTATTAATAAAAGTTTAGCAGGATGTGTAACCAGTGGCGTCCCATAGCAGCAAGCCAGGTTCTAGGCTTATATGACGGTGACGAACGCAAGCTCGTAACGCTTGTTCTCCTTGGAGCCTCCACGCACTGCTATGTCCAATCATAATTCTGTTAGCAGAACAGGAATACGTTTGAAAAGACGACGTAAGAATATTTCTGTGTGCTGCGTCGTCGATCGTCTCACCACTGTAGGCGCTTTTATCTCTGCTGCTGCTTCAAAGGAAGTGCTGACAATCCGTGGCGCTGAAAAAGCCCCAAGCACCGAGCCAAAAAATTATTGCTTCCAAGAAGTTCTACAACTAGAGTTATACTTCTAATAAATAATCAGCGATCTCAGAATAAATTATTGTCAAATTTTTGCAGGTTTATCAATAATATAAAAAATATAAAATTTCTAAAATAATTGAGAACTTCATTATTGTCTCTACCTTTCTAACAGATCCTGATGAAGAATACTAAATTCATCATCACTTTTATTACTAATATGCTATATGTTATAATACAAATTGAAGTATATTTCATCATTAGCATCAATCACGCACTCATTAAACAATAACTCGAGAGATCGGCCATCGCCGAAATAAGAGGAAATAGTGAATACAATACAAGAAGGCGGAATTTTAAAAACTCGGGCTGACTAAATATGATCAAATGGAACATTTACGCATTCCTGATGCAAAGGTATAATCTGCGAGCTTTTTTACTTTCAATAATTTTATTTTGATGCTTGAGAAATAACTGCAAGCAAAACCAGACACACGGAGATAATAAGAAACGAATGTTTACAAAAGAACACAAAGTTACACTGAATTAGTTTTAAAAAACGACTGTTGGATTTTGGAGTACAAACGTTTTCCATTTCACGAACTTTTATTTTGGAAACTTTCGCAGGTATGAACAAATTTGCTCTCAATAAATGAAATTTGTGCCAGGCAAAGAGTTCGGAGCCTTGCCTTTTTCGAAAGCCAAGGCCCAAATTCCGAGAGATTCACTGAAGTGAAGTCTACTGTTCACAATGCTATACACTGCTATAGTCTTATTTACGGCGAAAGAAAACTTGTCTAAACTTTTCTAAACTTGTCTGAAACCTGTTCAGACAAGTTTAGACATTTATTCTTAAGAAAGTCCCTTCAGAAGTATGTGTTGCCTGCCCATCTAACTTGCCAGCTCCTTCCACCTCTCATACAGCCTCCAGATCACAAACGTCTGCTTTACTTGCCGATTATTCTTTAGAAGGCGAGTCAGTAGTTGCAACTCAAACTCACTCCCGCCCATGTAAAGGTCTACTAGCCTCATCCTCACCGCATCCGCACATCTGAAAATAAAAAATCTAACGTACGCACTGTATAGTAAATTAATCCTTTATTATTTTATAATGTACTGTATTTAAAATTTTAAACGTATTATTTTTATGTTTTAGCATTTTTAATTGTTTATTTGATAATATTTATACTTCTTATCCCAAGGACATCATTAAGAGAGATGCGTAGCGAATCGAGTAACGTTTACGAAAAAATTCATGGTACTAACAGTCGTTCAGAATGAAGGTGGAGAGCGTCTGTCCAATGAGTATGTTTAAATCACATTAACCAAAAAGACTTTATGAGCTATACCTTAGGATAATTCTTACTTGATATACCAAACAAAGTATTACTATTAGAGGTCTGGTACGTAATTCAGGTTACATTCATATAATCATACTTATGTATTAATAATGTATATAATTAGTATACCCATGCATATTTTCTTTTAAAACAAAAAGCCATGAGAAACTGCTTTATTAATGGTATTGACTGTTATGGCTTTAGAGATAATAATGCATTTGAAAAAATTCGAAACTATTATAATCCATCAAGGCATAATAAAAATACACGCTATCAATAAGTACATGAAACATGCTTGTGAAACAAATTCTACGGTAATGTAAAACTATATCAAAATAAACTAATAATTATTAGAAACAAACTCTCGGAGATTTATTTGCATTTTCATCCGCGTTTACACTATTACAAACTTTCCTTTTCCTTTACATTTTGATTTCCATTTCCAGATGGTGGCATGAATAGCTCTTTTAACGAATGATTACATAATACGTCGCTACGCCCACATATGCAAATCACGTACCTTTGCTAATGGAAATGAAGCAAAGAATAACCTCCCCTCCTTGACCTCTAGAAATTGCATGATCTCATTAGGAAAAAGTACATTTTATTGAAAGAGAATTGTCTGATTTATAAGCCTAATACGAAAAAGAATGAACCATTATTAGCTCAGAGAAAGAAATTAAAAGTCACCGATTATATATGGTCACAGATGTTATCGTTTCATACAGGTGTAGGTAAAAGAAAGCTATAAAAATTTCATTGACTAGGTGTCGGTTCTCTTTTTTTCGGCTTGTGCTACAAAAATTTATATTTATCCTTTGGCCTTTTTGTATGCGGTTGAGGAAATTTAATTTTCTTCCTTTTCCGGATATTCGAAGATAATGAATCTTACATTGATACTATAATTGTTTATTATTTATTCTTTTGATTTCCTTGTATTGCGAAGCTTCGTGAATTTTCACTCTGAAGGAAAATTATTGTTTTGCTTATAAAGTTTTAGAAGCTGATATTTTCATCTTGCTTTGAAATGGATTGGTTCAGGAACTTACCTACTGCATTTCCGTATCGTTTAATTTTGTATATTTATCGAGTTTTTGATAATTAATTTATTTAAGTGAGATAAACCTAAAGAGGCTAAAGACTCAAACGGCGTTTCTAGTCATGAACTTTCATTAACACTGCATTTTGAGTGATACAGATGGAGGTTATGCCTTTGAGCAGTTCTAATATTGCAATGTAACAGAATGTGCTTACAGTCAAGATAATGTAATACCACCGAATTAGCAATGTAGGAGGTAAGTTCTTGTTTTACTCTTAGTTATAGTGGTCAGTCGTTGTCATAAAAAGTTGCGCTTATTAAAAAACTGCGTTCGTGGACTAACAGAACGCAGTCCTAACAGAACGCATAAAACTTAGTGATACAAATAACTATGCATGGCATATATATCACTCTAAACATACAGATATCTAGAGCCTACTAAAAGGAACTAGAACTACTTAATACTAGTACAAGCTCGTACTCAAGTGAAACATCAGCCTGTAGAATTTATAGCTAAATAGTTCCAAAAATTTTGCAAAGCATGAAATAAAACAATAACAACTCTATTCAGAAGGCTTCTGAACTTCTACAAAATAACAAAAAACACAAAAATCTGCTACGCAATAATCTAGTATTTCTCTTTCAAAAGCTACAAGTAGAGCAAAGTGAAATTCAGATAGGAGAAACAGAAGTCCCCTTTCATTAACGTTTCATTTACGTCTGTGATGCCAGCTTCTGTTTCTTGGAAGCATAATATTCCACTATAGATTTTGATAATGCTAAAAATCCAAATGTATTTTTACAGTCTATTCATCGAACAGCTGGATTAAAAATTATCGATAAACTCAACGACCAAAACTAATAATTAAATAACCAATCTTCAACCTCGTATATAAGCGTGGTCTTTAGGCTCATATCAATAAATTGCGCGGAGATAAGATGCTTAAAGTCATCATAATAGGTCTACCAGTCAAACAAAGTCCAAAGAAATTATTCACGATAATCAGAGCTCCTGCGTTCGAACTAATACATATAACACAGAAACTGAAACTGTAACTGTAAAGAAAATTCACATCTTCCTTTGTTTTTAATATATCTCCCACGCATGCAGAATAACAAAGAAATCTTTATTCTCACTGAGCTTGGCTACCAGATAATTAAAAATGGAGCCTTAAAAAAAAAAGGCTTAAACTAGTGCAATGTTTTCGCTGTCAGGAAGTTTATTGCAGCTCGCTGTACTGAATACGGAATCCAGTGTGTGTCAATTGCGAAGAAGGTCAATTTCCATATCAATTTAAATTACCTAAAGATCAACCAACGAAATGTGCCCATTGTGATGGACCTCATTCGAGAAATTTTATGAGATGTCTCAGTTATTCACGATAGAATAAATTAGTTCCAACGATGACCACATCAAACAAATGTTTCCCATTGCACCTCGGACGAATCTTTAACCTGCATAGAAAGTGAAAATTCCAGTAAATGATAAAAATTAGAAACAACAGTTTCCAAATGTTCCTGGAATGTCCAGTTCTGAGCCAAACGTTTTCCACCCCCCGTCTGCTAATATAACAAATTTTTCCTGGTCAGCATCAGATCTTTTTTTAGTTTCTTGTCTGAAAAAGATATGGAATATTATTAAGATATCACTCGTTGAATTAAAAACTAAACCATGTAATTTTGGACAAAAAAGGCATCATTGTAGACCTGCTAGAAAAATTATTTTTATCTAATTTCCTCAAACACAACAATAACAGAAGTATGTCTATCATATCTTGGAATTCAAATGGTCTTTATAGCAAGAAAGAAGAACTTATTGGTCTTATTGAAGATGAAAATCCAGATATTACCCTCGTTCAAGAAACGCCTCTGAAACCTTCTTCCAGTATACTACCTCTTAATTATCAGTCTCATAGGACAGACAAACACATTGGCAGAGACGATGGCACTGTTATCTACTTACGTAAAACATAGATTGGATTGAAATACTTTCAAGACTTTTATGTGATCATAATAAAGTTTGCCTTTATAATAAACCTCATTCCTTTTCCCTCATCAGTCGATGAAAGCACTAATACACCCAAGTGGGAAAAATTCGCAAATATTATCGAGTCGATCATCAAAGGAAATCCTAAAATTAACAAAAATAATGATTAAAATTTGCAGAGACATTAGTTATTTTGGAAGTAAGAAAAATGAAAAATATGCAACGCCTTCGCCGGGAATCGAACCACGGACCTCTGGAAAACGCACCTAGCGTTGAGACCACCACACCACGAAGGCATGCCAAGAAGGCGGGAAAAATACCTTATGTACTCCCTCTTTCAATCTTTCCCTTTCCTTCCACACAATCAGTAGCTTAGATTCAAGGTAAAACATAACACTCTACAACAAATCCTTCGTGTCATCAACACTACTATGCTTGAAGGCTACAATAGCAAATTGGCCTCTGACGCGATCTTTCTTGATGGTGCAAAAGATTTTGACCACCTGTAATCTTATTTATAAATTATTCAAACTTAATTTTATAGAAAATATAATTCGAATCATCACTTCTTTTCTCTTAAGAGAATCATTCAGCATCCGAATTGATAGTGGATATTCATCGCAGAGACCTGTTAAAATAGGTGTACCCCAAGCTTCAGTTTTAAGAATTTTATTATATAACTTGTATATACTTATGACATCTCACAACACATTACAGTGAATTCAATTAACACTCGTCGCTGGTGATATACTCGTAGACATTTTGACATGGGCCAAAACGCTTGAAAATATTTACAGTCAGTTTTAACACTATCTTGATTTGGTAGTGTAAAGGTTTGCATATTGGAGAATTTCAATAAATCAAATGTGAATGATTTTATTTCGCAAATTTACCATCTACTTTCACGTTATTTGAAGAAGTACACTAGAAACAAGAAGTCACATATCTAGTCATCTCACTCGACCACAAACTCACTTTTAGATCTCATTTTGCCAAATTCAAATATAAATTAAATATTTCCATTGATAACTTAAGACCTTTTCTCAAATACATAGAAGTCTTTCTCTTTATAATAAAATGATATTATATGAAGCAATAATCTGACTAGCCTTACTTTACGCCTCCCCATATGGGAGCACGATGCAAAAACAAATCTCTATAAAATTCAAATCATGCAAAACAAAGCCTTTAAGGAAATATATAATGCTCCTTGGTTATAAGAAACAGCATATTACATACCAATTTAAAAACCCGAAACCATAAAATGAATCATTTCAAAACTGCACAATTTTTACTACAATATTAAACATCATGAAAGCACTATAATTTCAATTCAAAATCGTGAACTTCAGCCTCCCAGCTAATATTCTTATTTTGTAATAATTAGCATCATTTTAAGGGGCCATTTTGCCGTCTTTCACACACAAAAAAATTAAATATTTTTAACCTACCCACTGTTTATTATACACCTGAATCTTGCTACTTGCAACAGAGTAGACGTGGCTACGTCACGGATCTTCAAAACAATATATGTTCTTATATATTGTTTATTTATTCTTATATATTATTTATTTCAACAGGCATTCTGTAGAAAGTCTAATGAATATATAGGATGCTTGGCGTATTTGAACAAAGTATGAAACATCTGAATTATGTTAATACTATAGCTGCTTTCCTTAGTCATTGCAAGTAATACCTAGTATTATAAAAAATGACAGCTGCTATTTTTACAAGTTATTAAAAGATAACAATGAAATACTTTTATTACAAGACGTGAAGCTTTTATTAAAAGATACGCTGTAAAACTCGATAGCGCGAAAGTCTTTTTTTAACAGGGTAAATCAGTTGACTTTTGTTTTTTGTAGTCGCATCATAGCGATTTAATTGCTAGTAGTTCTTACGTTTCCTTCGTAGTAGTAATCTTAACCTTTTTTAACTTCCGAAGTAGTTTCGGTTAGAAAAACGCTATTTGTGCAGCATTGGCTCACACTTTAGATAGTTCATCATAGCAATATAGGTTCACCAGCGGCCCGGCAATAAAGAAGCTGAACACTGGCATTGTACTGTGTATTTCTTAAATTCACTAGTTTTATTCACATTCTACACTAATTTTATGACTCCCACTTAGTCATGCCTTTACCGGGCCGGTTACTTGCTAGTGAGCTCTTGCGTTGCTGGTCTTCCTATTCTTTATCCGTCTTTCTCCTCCTTACTGCGGACATTATGAAGATAGTTCTATGTTATTGTGCCCATCCGGCATAAATTTGATTGAGCCAGATAAACTACTGATCTCGGTGCTATTCTGGCTATAAGTTATCAGTCAGTCAGTCAGTTCGGTCCGGGATTCGAATCCGGACGAAAGGGCTGGTTGTTGGGCACTTTCGTGGTTCTCTCCATGTGGAACTTGTATACGAGAAAGATTTCCTTAAAAAGACCTCTACGAATGGCTATCTGCTTATAGCATAAGTAATTCATAATAAGCTGTATTACATACACGAAGTTTCATGAAGAGAAAACGTACTTCTTAATAATTACTCAACAAAAGCTTTTTGACCTTTACGATTAGAAAAATTGCATTTTCTGACAACTACACATGGTTAATTCCATTAAATATTTTCAGCTTATGGTTGAGCGTAAAATATTGTTAACATACTGCTAAATGGTCTTTCAACTTGAGCCACTGTTACATGTAGGATACAAAATTTATGCAAGGGCAATAATTAAATTTGAAAGAGTGATTCAATTTTCATATGACTTAATAAAAGCATTGAAGGAAGCATTGAAGGAATTTAATAAAAGCATTGAAGGAAGATTTCTTTATCCTATGTTATCCCACTATACAGCTTCAAGAAGCAAAATTTCGTTGCATATATCTTGAGTAATATCTTCTTGGTGTTCTGCTAGCAGTTTAGCTTTCAGAAGTTTAATTGTTTCGTCAGATTTATTCATAAATGTCTTAAACCTTTTTAGTCACATTAAAAAATTAAGCATTAAATCGCATAACTATGTCGTATATTATACACTCGTATATACAAAATTAAGATAATTTGCACATTATGTCGAATTTATGAAAAGCTAATGGATAGATTTTAATGAAATTTGGCAGGAATATACATTTGTAACAGAGAAAGAGATGTACCACTTAAAAGTCATTTTATGTACGCATTATTATCAGTAAAGCTAAGAGTACAGGGATTCCAAAATCCACATTGTGATATAAAACTGAAAATGAGTTTAATATGGGGTATGGTCTCTTTTCGCAGTCTGACAAGTCTCACAGCATGACGACACAATGGACAGGAGGCAGTTGAGGAGACTCTGTGGCAATGGATACCACTCGTTCAGGAAGGCTGTTTTCAACTCCGTGGTGGCTCTCACAAGGAGATAGCAAGATGAAATTCCTACCCAACAACATCCAAGGCATGCTCTGTAGGGTTAAGGTCAGGAGGTCTGGCTGGCTAATCCGTGCGGCGAATATCTTCACTTTTCAGATGATCGTTGATTAGCTGAGTTCTATGTGGACGAGCGTTGTCGTCCATTAACAGGAACCTAGGACAAACTGCTCCCTGAAAAGTCGTGCATAAGTCTCTAAGATCTTCTCTATGTACTTCATAGCAGCCAAGGAGCCTTTGTCAAACACATGAAAGGGTGCGCGTCCGTCCAACATAATGCTTTCCCAAACCATTACACCTGCACCACCGTTAGAACGTTTCCTTGACGAGGTATGGTATCATGCTCCAGGCGCTCTTTAGATACAGATACGCCATGAATCAGCATCCAGGCTAAATTTCGACTTGTCTGTAAAAAGCAAGGTGCTCCATTGGAGTCTGGTCCAGGGCGCATGTTGTCGGCACAATGATAAACGCTTTTTCTTGTGAGCTGCAGCAAGTGGGACGCTAAAAAGCGGATATTCTGGCATACAGCCTTATCTTACGAAACCTTTGGGCAACTGCAGACAGTGAATATGGGCAGCATACAGCTCATGTAGGAACTGTGGAGATATAGTAGTCATGTGTTGCCGCCCTGAAAGTCCCAAATGATGATCTTCAATCGTCATTGTGGACCTTTTTCGAGTCCACTTCTTCTCCATATGGATCCTGTGTCCCGAAACTGTTCCCACAAATTGCAGACGACAATGGACGTTGCATTGATCTTTGTAGCCACCCGCGCTTGTAAATGGCTTGCCCTCATTTTCCGACAGTTCTCCATCTAATACCGTCATCCGTATGTTCGGGGCTGCTCATTTTCCCTGATATTTTATCAGGGAACATGTCAGCAACGCAGACATGTATTCGATTCTGAATATCTTTACAATTCTTCGGCGGCATAATTAGTACCTTTGGTTCAAAATATTTCTTAAAAACAGACAAAGTTTGCAAATTCTGTTAATTATGCACTCGAGAATATTTCTGCCAGGTGGAACAGGGATGCGATATACGTCCACCGCATATTATGTATAAGAAGTAAAATATTTTGAAACGGAATTCGTTTGGCTCTAAATTTTGAAAACAGCCACAGCTATTTGCTTCGTCTGGAAGCCGTTTTAATTTTCTAAGCGTTTCTTCTGTACTCTAAGCAAAATTTTGGAATTATACATTGAGCACTTTTTAAACCGCAGGAATGAAATTTTAGGAATCTAGATAATGCAAAGTCTCAGAAACTTCTCACTCTTCATAAGTCTCCTATTAAAGACCAGGTAGATTGCCAACTTTTATATGAACTGCAGCATGGTATTTAATTTTGCATTTAAACCAGTCAACATTCAACATCTTTAACCAAACAGACGACATAATATGTTCCAAGAATTCGCCCTTGATTTACAATAACTTGAATTTAAGAACTAAGTCTTGCTTGCCAGAAGTAAGTGAAAAAAATTGAGAATAATTCGGTTGCTGTTTGTAAATATATAAAGGGGAATAAAGAATCTCACACACATACAAAAGGAAAGACTTGTTAGAAGCAGGTAACATTAACGAATTTTCGGGGGGGGGGTTATTTCTGGTCATAATGAATTGTCCAAACTGAAAACAATTACCTCCTGTTATTTTTAATTACAAACATCGTTTATGCGATTTTATGTTTTTGTTCAGATTAACTAATTTAAAGGAAAACTATCCGTTAATTTTATAAAATATGAATGTATGCAGTGCAAGCATGTCAAACACAGTATTTCAAGTAGGCCAAAGAGTGAAGTAGGCCATGATATACTTAATGAGTAAATACACAAAAGATTAATTAATACAACAGTTCTTTTTAAAGAAACAGCAGGAACATAAAATAATGTGGATCGTAGATGGATAGACAACTATTGTTTCTTTCTGGACAGCTAGCATATTTTTACTGTAACCAGTTTTCAGATGTTTAGAGACCTGTTACTCGCACTAGCGATTTTCAGACAAATGAAAATTCACATGAACACCTGTTAACCTGGATCTGGCTGGTATTTGTTTCTTCTCATAAATGAAACAGGTTGATACTGCAGAACACTGAAATCACATAAGATGGAATATTTCAGTTTCTAGGAATCGTGCATGGAAAAATTCCTAAAACTCAGAGACACCTTTCTTCACTGAATTTTTGTGTTAGTGTTGAGTTTTGAGTTTTAGAGTTGAATTTATGATTTATGAAAATTTTTAGAGTTGATTTGAGTTTTAGAGTTGTATTTGTAAACTCGCTGGCATTTTCTCAACATCGGGTTAATAGGAGACAGAAAAGCTCAAATTGGAGAGCTTTCATATCGTGGAACTGTTTTTGCGAATTCAGTCTTCAAGTCTATCGGTAGACGTTTTGCACCAGGCAGACTTCCCTGAACTTGTTTTATACTTAGCATAAGTTAGGAAAGGTGCCAAGACTTCGGTTTTTATCTGGAATTACAATTTTTGTTAATATGTTATTCTCTTAATTAATTATATATTATTATAATTATATATCTTTGTTCTTTTCTGGTGGGGAACTTAAAATCGCAGAAAAATAAATTTGTGGCCACGAGTTTGTCATGCTTGGATATATGTGTATGTGTATAAATTTGTTTATAAATATTACTTAAGTTTATACATTTCTAAATCATTTTGCATAAAATAAAAGCCAGCATGCAATAAGTCTCAGATTGTCAAAATCGGTCCAAGGCGAGACCTATAAAACAATATTCATTGCAAGTTGAGGACTATCCGTGAATTTAAAATCTGTTTAACTTTGATGGTGTTACTGAAGTCAAATTTAACTTTAACTTGAATATGACAGTTAGCTCTGCTATACATAAAATACTCCGATACGTGGTTATCAACTAAAGAATCAGTTTTTTAGAGTTATTTCCGATAAACAAACGTAGGTGTTCCTTCTCAGTAAATACGGTTTTTCTTCTTATTACCCGCTTATACATATTAAGAAACATGACTAACATTTATTAACTACTTGCGACTTGACATTTTATATTTTTTCTTACTTTTAGTTATTTTAATTTGTGAACTTAACGTATTAAAAAAGAACTGGTGCTCCAGTCAAGCTTCTTCAGATTTTACAAAAAAGTATTAAAAAATAAATAAATAAATAAAAAATTAAAATAAATAAATAACGAAAGAAAGAAAGAAACTAACTAAATAATAAATAATATTAATTGCGCTGGTAATTTGTTGCTATTCTCTTTTCCCCACTTTCTGTCTATGGGCGCTGGCATTTTTTGCTTCTACTCGTGCTATCGTTACATCTTGCTTTCACCGCGCAAACTCGCGTTCTTTCTTTCTCTCGTACTAATTGACAACCCTTTCGCCCTCCAAATCAGCCGTCACGTAATCATTTGACCTAAGCTTCCACAATATATTATATATATATATATATATATGTAAGATAACAATGTATGAATCAGAATTATAATATAACTATAAACATTAATTCTTCCTCGCTATTCTAAAATCCTAATAACTTATCTGCATTAAAATGTTACATAAGATAGAAAAGTCTGGAACCTGTGAGAAGGGATGAATTTAGGGGCAGATTACCAAATTTAGAATGTTAATTTTGAGGTCGTCAATTATTTTTTTGAAACAGCTATCATATTTTGCTATATCTTAACATTAATTCTTCCTCGCTATTCTAAAATCGTAATAACTTATCTGCATTGCGTCATTCAAATTAATCATGCGATCTTACGTAACGGTTAATACCAGATGCCTCTTGACGACCAATCACCGAATTGTAAACCAAAACTTTTCTCTTCGCGTGCTTCCATCTTTCATAACTACGCACTTCAGCTTTTGCTCTCTACTGTGCTAAGATGTAATTTCGCTGGCTTGCTTTCTATCCCAACAGTATCAAAAATGTAAATCTTCTGTGGAAAGGCACGACTAGAGTGCCAAGTGATTGTGGCCACAAATATCAATTGGAAATAAAAATGGAATTAAAACTGCCTCGACCACCAAGCTTTTTAAATACTACGCAATCAAAATTCTTCTTCAATATGGATCTAGGCACGCATCGACACTGCTCCGGCTTTTCCTTTCCTTGTGCTTTTATTATGACACACACACACATATATATATATATATATATATATATGTATGTATTTTTTTTTTTTTTTTTTTAGAAATTCATTTCTCAGAAACAGGATGCTGTAAAATCTATTTTGTAAGAAGATGGGCATTTGCTCTGTAATTTTTGAAATTTTTTATCTTTTTAACTAGTGCGTAGTTATAGAAAACTTTATCAACTATGTTATCGGCAGAAATTTTCTTAGAGGATTAAATTTATTTTAAAATATTACACAAAATGCACCTTCTATGTTCTTGATTATCTATGCTAATTAATATACGGGTATTAGGGAAATATGAAAATGGTTTTGTAAAATAGTAATTTAAAAATACTATAATGTTTAATATAATATTATAATGTTTAATTAAAATAATAATAAAATTTACACAGATTTTTCACTTTTTCTCCCTTAAAAAATTCGCAATTTTTCACTTTTCAGAACTGTGCTAATAATTTTCCAGAAAGCATGGCAAATGCTTCACAAAATTCATAAAATTCGAGCTCAATTACATTCATCTATATTCAGTCTAACAGTCTGTCTAAATCTTCCTGAGTTATTGCAAGATCATCTTCCTTTCCCGTTCGTACTCCTGCACTGACTCCTCTTGAGTTACTACTATATCATCTAAGTTTTCGCCTAATAAAATCCAATAACCATCTTTATTCTCCTTTTTTCTCCACCCACACTTCTGTACTTCCTCATTTACATTTTGAAGCTCTTGGAAACCAGATAAAATTTCGACGAAGTTCGATGCGGTTATAGCTTCACTTATAGAATATTTCTGTTTTACAGTACTAGGTATCAATTTTTTCCAGCTGTGAATCTTTTAGGTACTATACCTCATTGCTGATTTTTTTCAAAAGACTCACGCTTTTGTGTTTCCTCCATTTATATTTTGAATCTCTTTACAACAAGAAACAACTTTAGCAAGTTCGACGTGGTTACATCATCACTGATAGATTATTTTTGCTTCAGGACATATGCCTCAGGTTTTTACAGTTGTGAATTAACATTAAATCTTTTAGGTACTAAATCTTCCTGCCATTTTTTTCAAATGAATCAAAAAGCTCTGTATTTTCCTCAAGTGCCCATGTTTTGGAGCATATAATACGTTTACGAATATTCAGAAATTCAATGTATCACAAATATTTAGACTTGAAAGCTGACAAAAAGGCTTTTGATGTAATATTATTAATAAAGTTTTGTTTCAGCCTTGTAATTTGTTTTATATAAAAAAAAATATCGTCTTCTTATATAACAGAAATTATGTAGGGTTGTCTGCTTAACGGATTCTTATATAACAGAAATTATGTAGGGTTGTCTGCTTAACGGAAAAGATGCCTTCGTTGAAAACTTTTTAAAGGAAATTAGGTCTTATTTATATTATACATGAGCAAAGCCACTAAAATACCCATTGAAATCAGCCTCATCTCTTGGATTTGAACCCTGGAGGTTAGAAGCCTTACTTATTTAACAACTGCTATGCCAGAGACTGGAGCAAATATTGTGAATTTCGACCATCAGCTGTATTGATTACTATAATTTAGAATGCATCATTTAAAAATTAATATGACCCAGAATAATCTGCCTAATATGTCATTGCTTCGAAAAATAAACACATATTCACATTTACTATTTATCCTAGACTCTGAAAGAGAGATTTAATTTCAGCGCTTTTATGCTTTATTTTGATGTAAGCAGCAATAACACTTGTATTAAAAAAGCCTATTATTATTGTATAAAAAAGTATACTATTTTTTTTGAAAAGCAAAATATCAAAATTACAATAAGATCATTGGTGATTGATAAAAATATTATTTCTATTCAAACAGTGAAACGATGTGCTTAACCACATCTTTGGAGTATTATAAAAAGTGTTTTTTAAATTTCAAAGAACTTAAGAACCTATCATATTTATTAGAATATTTACTACACTGACAGAATACGGTTTAGACCAGAATCAAACTGCAGCTAAGTATTTATTTCTAATATGATAATTTTAGAGGGTTAGCAAATTTTTATTGAATAGGAAAGCTGAATAATAAAAGTGGAAAATTCATCTATAATTAAAAATGATGGCTGCATATAAAGGAAACGGACAATGTTTGAAATGTCCCTTCTAATACTAAATTTAATTTTGGCTAAAGAATTGTCGCATTATTTCTAATTTAAGTCTCAAAAGGATTAAAAAAAAAAAAAAAAAAAAAAAAAAAACACTAAAAAAATAATCTCTTTTGAATTTAAGCCTAATACGATTATAAAATTGGGAAATTGCAAAAATAATAAGAAATGAAAAAGATTTAATTTTAGAACTGAAGAATAAGAAACATTTTTTTACTTCCTAAAGTAGGTTGTAATGTAAATCTAATAAATTATGTAATTTATTTAAAAACTTCTTCAATACAAGATGTTAAAATGTGTGCTTTGAAGTTTTAGCTGCACACTAATTTTACGTATTGAAAATATAAACAGATAATGCGGCTTGAATTCGAAGTAATACGGTAAGTTAAAAATTCCATTCTTGCTGAATTAAGAGAGATTTAATTCTTATTTTTTTTAAAGGCTAAAATATAACAGTGATATAAATTTGATTTTCAGCATGTATTATGAATATCTAAATTGCACATGATATAGTAAATATTTCCAAAAATTTAATTCCAAGAAGTGAACTTCTATTCGTATTGTAATTTTAACTTGAATTCGTATTGTTATTTTAACTAATTGAATTTGCTTTGTACTTTCCATGAATCAACATCAAGATGGATGTGTACCAGGTATATTTATCTGATCGCACATCAGTGAATTTTTTTTAACAGCAGAATCTTTGAAATATAGACAAGACACTTTTAAAGATTCGTATGATTTTTTGACACAGTATCATTAGCTTCTTTTCACCGCCAATAGATGGCAATACTTGCATATAAGCCTCTTAATTTTAAATACTTCATTGCAATACCAAGAGATGGCGTTACCTATTCCGACAGGCTTTTAAAATATAGCGAAACTCCAGTTACTACGATTCTAGTTATCCGAACTACTTTAAATGTGATTTTAATTTACTGATATTTTTTAATTTTTCCATTAATTTAAGTGATACAAAGAGATAGAATGTCCAGGTCATTGATAAATAATTCGTACTTAATGAAGACAGGAGGATTTTCAGTAATATGGCTTTTCACATGTTTTGGAAAATAGATAATGTATAAATATAAATAGAAAAGTTACGCACCACGTACGATTACTGTTCTTTGTTTACTCTGCGAGTCATTGCTTAACATGTTTTCTTTTCTAAAAATAGATTAAAGGTGCATGCATCCAACTCTTTTAGTACGCAGAAGTAGGCTATGAATTTTATTTTACACAAATAAGAAACTAATTTCTTTAATTTTAGTCTTTTAAAAATAAAGCAAGATCTCAGACTGTCCTTTCACCATCGACAGCGAATAGCTGATATATTTTGCACCTGTAATCGATTACGAAGTCTCGTCTTCATTTACGTTTTATGCGGGACATAATCAATTGTTTCCATTTTTCGAATTAATTCATCGTGAGAACTTTATAAAAGTTTTAATAAACCGAAACTGGTTCATATTGCTGATACATGATCAAAAGTATTGATATGCTTAGTTCAGTTTGCTTGTTAATGAAAAACAGGAATTGTGCATGCAATGAGTGTAAAAAATAATGAAAGTTTATATATGTCTGTATTGTTGTCTAAGTAGAAATAATGCAATGTTATAAAATAGATATTATAATCTAGTGATTGTATATGTACGATTTAAATTAATAATTACATATGGTAGAGTACATGAGGAAAAGAATCATTGAATTTTATTTATTTGAAAACTTTGCAATCGATAAACAACGGTCACTTGCTTATCGATGATATAAGTCTGTCTGTCGATGGTGATCTGTGATATCTGATAAAGCGGCGACCGATTGGGCAACATTCGTCGCTGTGTCCCGGACTTGTTGCCATTCAGTAAACATTCACTTCTTAGTAAATAATCCTTAGTTATACATCTGGAAGCGGCATATGTTGGGACGTTTGGTTCTATTGCTCCAATAATTTTTTTGTTGCTTGATATCAGCGCTCGTGTTCCTGTATTCTTGTACAGGCGGGAGTACTGTAAGTTTCCCTCGAGAGTTACTTAGTTTTGCACATTTTTTCAGTCTATCAATGACTATAATTAGGGCAGCATTAATTTAATCACTGAGCGAATTTTCTCGAATTTTAGAGGTTTCATATAAGATTTAGCGAATATGAAATTTTTCTGCTAGTACCGTATAAATTCTCTAGTTTCGAATCTTTTATGTTGTTTTTAATTTCTATCACAATTGTTAGATTATATTTGAATTAAAATCATTTATACTATTTTTATTTAGAAATTCCACAAAAATACTTTATAAAGTAATCCTATTCCAAAATCTGAGTTGGAAGATCGAATTTCTAATTACCCTATTCCTAGATTTCTATAACATGAAAGATATTTGTTTTCCTAAAATGTATAAAACCGACCTCTATCACCTGCCATTGTAGACGAACAATTTCCTTGTCGAACTACCCTTTCTTAAAAATGTGCTACTTAAGGAGCACGCTTTTGTTATTTAAGTTCTGCAGTATACTCAAAAGGTGATACATCTAAAATTCTTTAGGTGATTTAACCTCGCTGTGCATTTGCTAAGTTCGAAACTCAGTTAAAATAGAAATCCAGATTTTTCTTTCCCAAACAAATCATTTTGTGGTCTACATTGAGTTCTCTAAAAATTGTTCTGATTATGGGGAAGTTCTTGCTTCATTGAGCTAAATATCAGTGTTATATCCGGACAATTGTTCAACGTTTCAGACATTTCGTGTTGTGCGAAATTATGTTGTCGAGCTGAAGATGCTGTGAAGGTATAAACAATAAAATATATCTGGAATTAACCAAAATTGTCCTACGAAAGTTAATAAGCACTTTGCATCAGCATTTAAATAAACCTTCTCAAACCCTTCAGAATGCTGGCGTCTTCAACGACAGTATTCACACAGACAACCGCGACTGAGTGCAACATACGATATTTGCATAGTGCCATGAGCATTTTCAGTGATTTTTAGCCACTCAAATTCAACTGCGCTTATAAGCGGACGGAACACGGAATTTTCTCGTAAGAAAATTGCTAATTTGCATTCCGTGTTTAAAGTTTGGCAGCGAGTATATATATATATATATATCTGTGATAAACGTTTGCGAAAATAATGGGCATATTGAATAATAATGAACGAAATTATATTCTGTAACATAATTACACAATATTCATAAATAAATAAATATGCATTTATTACAAACTTAGATATTATTTCGCTATAGTATATATACGCCTCACCGGCAAAGTATGAAATCCGGCGTTCTATAGAATACGTAGAATGCCGAAAACTGGCTGGCAATGTATTAAACGATTAAATACTCGTACTTCACACATTGCCTAGGAATTATGTAAAATGCAAAATGAAACAACGGCAAAATATGAAATAATTCGAGCAATATATTGGAAGTTGTAATGAGTGTGACAGAGGATAGTTCCTACCGACTTGGAATTTTTCAAGTAATTAAAAAAAAAAAAAAAAAAAAAAAAAAAAAAAAAAAACTATATACGAGATAACAGTTCGTTTTATGTTCTAAGACCTTGCTTAGAATTGAAGATATTTCTGGCCACGAAATTCTTCCCTGGTCAGTTGCAGTTGCTCAATCCAATGGAAGTAGCCAAAAATTCGTCAAGTGTATATGTTAAACATAGTGCCGAAGTATGAAATGTCTTTGTGCGAAAAAAGCAGTGAAGTGACTACAAAATGTCACTCAAGCCTACCCTGTTGCAAGAAATAGGTTAATTTTAAATTCTTATTTTTTATACGAAAATTTTGTATTCTTTAATAAGAAAGGCATAATTTTTGTTTCGCGCAACTTTTTTCTTTATTTTGAATAGAAATTTTTAATCGTCCTTTTTTATTATTTTTTCAAAATGACATTTGTATTTTTGAGGAATGAATGCCTTTTAGGTAACGGCCTTATCATTACCTTTTTTTTCATACTTTGTCTGGAGAACATTTGTCATTCTTTAGAATGGCTAGGTAAAGTATACAACAATTTTCATATTTTCTGCTTTCCCTAAAAACTCTAGGCATTCTATAGAATGCCTGTTTTTCATACTTTGCCCGTAACATATGCATTATTGTATTACAATTTAAAACAAAATTAGTGAAAATATGCATACAATTGCAACATATATAAATAACTATAAATATTATTCTATCGAGTTATGGTTACAGTGAACCGATTACGATTCAGAAATTCTGTTTCAGTTACTAGATCTTAAATTTCCTATAAGACCTTTTTAGTAGATATAACACATTATTCAGTATTTTTACAAAGGAATTTACGATTATAAACAAAGAGTTCATTAATTAATGCTCTTATAATACATGATCATCATTCAGTAATTGCTCCCACTGCATGTTTTTCATAAATGGAACTCATTTTTAATACAAGTATTTCCAATATAGTCTCTTCTAACTTTTGCTGGTGTTGAACATTTCCGTTCTATCTGCTTTTAAGTTTTTCTACCACAAATGCTTTTATCATAAAAACATCGCAAGCTAGAAATTTACCTGTGTCTTGTAAGAATTTAGTTCAAAGGTTTTTTACACTTCAAGATTTAAAATTTTCCTTAGGCAAAAATCTTTTGCATTTGTTTTCGTGAGATTATTTTCTTACCGATATTGCCAAATTTTGCATAATTTCATTGCTTTAAAGTGTTTTGGTAAATTCTATGGAAGTTAGAGTCTTAGAGCTTTTCTTCAAAGTGGCTCCTTTAACTGCAGCATTAGCCATTTCGTTACCCAAAATACTCGGATAATTTTTTACCCAGAAAATCTGAATTTTTAACTGAGAGTATTCAATATTTCAGCTCTGCTAAAGTTCTATAAGAATGAAATTTATATGAAGCCATTTGTTTTGAAAATGCTTTTAAAATCGGTGTGTATACAGAAAGTTATTTTATAATTAAATGTACTTAGTAAAAAACAGACCAAATAGCAGCTGTTCTAAATGCTATAAGTTCCGCTTTGAAAAGTGCAGCTTAATCATTTAGTTTAATAGTTTCTTCAAAAACTGGGTTCCTATAAAAATATTCATCCACTATGCATCTGGAAATATTTTAACTCCTGTACCAAACGGGAGTTGTTTTAGCCCATTTTAATGACTTAACATAAACGTCCGAAAAATAGAAAAAATCTGGTAATTTCCAATGAAAACATAAGAAATTCTTGGAAATCGCCATTCTGAAAAGAAGACATTATAGCAATCTCACAGAAAATGTTGTACCGTACTATTAACTGACTAAAATACGTTTGGTGTGTGACACTCGATGAAGACTTTGACCTTGGTTTTCAGGAATTTCTTTGCCAGAACGCAGATTGCATTTGAAATATGTTTTTTTTTTTTTTTTTTTATATGAACTTTCTTCATTTCTTTTACTATCTTTCGTTATCCTTCCTCTCGAAGGTGGGCTCTCGAGAAAATGGGTTCTAGAAGCCAGAGGGGACTTGATGCTACCGTTGACAGTCCAATAATGTAAAATAATCCGTCGTAGGAACCTATGTTGTCCCTGTAGTAACCTGTAAAATAAATTATGAATAGTTACAATGCAATAGTTGGTTAATGAAATCAGTAATGATTGGGTAAAGAAGTCTAAGGTCGGCTTTACTGTTTATGGGCAGTGAATCAAATACTTTTCAGCACACTTTTTCTACAAACACAAAATATCAAATTCACGATAGAAGATTTCATAGAAGTTGGTTCGGTAGTAGAGACATTAGGTATTTTTGAAAGCAGGAGAGATGAAAAATGAGCAACGCCTTCGGCGGGACTCGAACCACGGGCCTCTCGAATTCGCGTCTAGCGTGTTATGTGAAATCCCAAATGGCACCAATATGTTATAGAAAAAAAAAATCATGATACCAATAATTGTTATAGAAAAATCAATATGGTTTCTTACTCTGTTGACATAACACTTAAAATTTTTTAACATAAATATATTAATATCAATAAGCCCTGTACATTTGCGTTGTGTTTTCGGATTAACCCTGAAATCAACTTGAGAATGAGAAGGGTGAAAATCATGAGCACACACACAAAAATTTAACCTTTGTGAATGATCTAGAAAAACTTATTTATTTAACTATTAATGCCAATTATAAATATATATATATATATCCATTAGTTAAAAAAAATATCAAAGTATATTCAACAAAATTTGAACTATTGTTTTACACATTTTACATCCTTGTAATTACTATTAAATTTAATATTGCAAATCTGGTAAAACATACCAAAATAAACTATAAATTTAAGAAACACTATGACCCCTCCTCTGGATACAGGAGTGACAGGACTTAATGTAATTGTGCACCTGTTTATGCATACCCTTCCAGAAAAAAGACTTTTGAACTCTATGAAGTGTCCTGTGATAGCCTGAGTGTGCAGCAGTAAGAGAATCATGATGCTCCTGCAAAATTCTTAATACTAGTGTTTTAGGAACAACTAGTCTATCTTGTTCCTGCCAACGTGACTTGGGTTTCTTGTATTTGCAATACAAAACATCTTCCTTTACAAAAAATATCTGAGAATTAGGTGTAGGAGACTTATTATTCTTAAGATCAGTTACAATCTGTTGGCAAGAAGGATCAGAAGCCTGTTCTTTTTTGAATAAATCTAACAATTCAGGCGTAATGGAAGTTTGAATTAACTGTGTAACATTTACTGCTCTAGATAAATAGTCTGCTGTTAAATTTAATCTACCTGGTTTGTGAACAATCTTATAATCAAACTGGGATAAACCCATAATCCAACGTGCAATTCGAGAAGTGGGATCTTTAAGTTTTAAAACATGAGATAATGAAGCTTGATCAGAATATACAGTAAATGGTTTACCAAGAAGATATTGTCTAAAATGTGCTGTGGCCCAAACAACTGCCAAAATTTCCCTCTCTACAGTACTGTAACGTGTTTCAGGACCTTTTAATTTTCTACTAGCATAACAAATTGGATGTTGGAAACCGTTAGAATCTTCTTGACACAAGACAGCACCCAATGCATAATTAGAAGCATCTGTACACAAGGAAAAAGGTTTAAGAAAATTAGGTAAAGCCAAAATGGGTTCATTCAGAAGTTCAGCTTTTAGAATATCAAAAGCATGCTGAGCTTCATGTGACCAATAAAATGGAACTTTATCTTTAGTGAGCTGAGTTAAAGGAAGTGCCTTTTGGGCAAAATTTGGAATGAACCTTCTGTAAAAGCCAATAAGGCCTAAAAATCGCCTAACTTCTTTCCTATTTTTAGGTGCAATAAAACTCCGAATGGTCTTTAAATTTTTATCATCAGGCTGTATAATACCCTTGGTAACTTTATATCCCAAATACGTAATTTGTTCTTTCAGAAAATGACATTTAGAAGGTTTAAGTTTTAAATTATGCTGTTTTAGTCTATCAAAAACTAACTTCAATTTTTCCAAAGGTTCATCAAAAGTTTTAGAAGCAATGACAATATCATCAATGTAAATCCCTATTTTTAATGGTGAAAGATTGGCCAAAACTATAGACATCAACCTTTGAAAGGAACTAGGAGCATTTCGCATGCCAAAAGGTGTTCGTAACCACTCATAGTGCCCAGAAGGAGTCGAGAAACCACTTTTGAAGGTGTCATCAGGATGAATTTTCATCTGGAAAAACCCTGAAGTTAAATCAAGTGTGGAAAAATAATTCGAATCTCCTAACTGTTCTATCAATTCAATCATGGAAGGCAGAGGAAAACTGTCTTCTATCGTTTTCTCATTCAACTTGCGGAAGTCAGTGACTAAACGGTAGGTGTTATCCGCTTTCTTAACAAATAAAACAGGAGCACTGTAAGGGCTGTCACTTTCTTGAATGATGTTGGCTTCAAGCAGCTCTGCGACCTGTCTATCTAATTCATCCCTGAGATGGTAAGGTACTTTGTAAGGCTTTTGCCTAACAGGAATATTATCACGCAAGTTGATGTGTAAGATGGTGTCACACCCTGTTAACTCAGTGACTGAGGCAGCAAAGATGTTACTATACTGATTGAGAAGGTGTGATAAATGTTGTTGTTGCTGCTCAGGTAAATGTGTAAGATCAAATTCACCACCCCAAGACTCGAAATCCTCCCCTGTTTCCATGGTGGTGTTGTTTACAAGTTCAGAGTTATGTGTGATGACATTCACAGGTTGGGCACTGGCCAATTTCATTCCTTTATTGAGATGTAGTGTATTCGGTGAAAAATTTGCAATTTTGACATAAAATTCGTTAGATGAAGAAGTCTGATTAACTGACCTGGCTATGGAAAATTGACTTTGAGCATGTTCTATTAAAGGTTCAATTAAGACAGTATCAGTTCAATTATAACCTTGTGATAATAAACTCTGCACCTGTGTTTGGAGAGAGCCCATCATTTTTGTAAGCTGAGCTATATTTTCCTGCTGCATCTTAATAGCTGTAGTGAGTTCTGAGTTGGTTACTGATGGCGGTGTAACTGCCTTCTCAACTGCTGGCTTAGCAGCATTCACTGCTCTAACCTCAGCTGTTGCAAAATCACTACTAGCATGGCTCTTAGCCCACATGTCTTCCTCAATAATTGCATGCTGTTTAGCAGATGCAAAAGTTTTGTGATTCTGTGGCAGCAACAAGCGTCGCAAATGCAACTGCAATCCTTCGATAAACACTGACAGAAGTAAATCCTGTCTCTGTGCTTCTGCTGCAGGATCACTGCTTCTTTCCACTGGTACAGTTTTGTACGAAAGAGCCTCTATACGTGCTGCAAATTGTTGCACTGACTCGTGTGGTTTCTGAAAAGCCTGAATAAGAGCACGGATGTTAGAGTGCAAATTGTGCACTGAACTGAACCTCTCTTTCAACGCTTTCACAACATAGTCAAGACTGGCTTCTTTCTTTAACCTAGGATTATTCCTAATTAATTCTGCCGCCTCTACTGCCACCTTGACTCTGATCACTGTTAACTTATCTTCGTCAGACCAACCCACATGAGTGGCAATGAGATCAATCCTATCTAAGAAGTCATTCAGACTAATTCCCTTGTCTGCACCTGAGAACAGAGGAACAGAATCCAGAGGATCAGAACCAAAAACTGATAGAGCCATTACTTCTTGACTCTCCTCCCAGTCTATTGCACTATTACTAGCCGCTCTGGCTGCTCGTTTTGACACTTTCTTTGGCATTTCAAACTGCGATCAGCAATTTCCAGCACATAAATAGGGATGTATCCCAATGTGTGATCAACACGCATGCCTTTTAACCTTATGTGCAAACATACAGTTGCAAAAGTGTGAAACAGTAATCCTCAAAATCAATATGTAAATATGCAATACAAAATTTTGCACAAAACAAAATACTTAACTAAACAGGTACTGCGTGAAAATGTTTGTGTTGGATACAATAGTTTTAAAGTCCAAATGTGTATCAGTAGTACATATCTGGTATGCAACCTCAAACAATAAGTGTAAAATAAGCACAGTAATACGACCACTGTATAGGCCTGTCACTGTAACTAACTAACGAGTAGGGTTTCAGTAAAAAGCCTAGACATGTGGAAGAAAACTTTCACATAAATATGCAATAGTGCACATGACAATCACCAGTCTCAAGTCAAAATTAAGTTCCACTATAAGCACAAGCCAAAAGTGATGCGAAAATAAACAGCACAACAAAATTGTTAAGTGCTAAAAATTTGGTTCGAAAGTTCACAGCACCAATAATGTTATGTGAAATCCCAAATGGCACCAATATGTTATAGAAAAAAAAAATCATGATACCAATAATTGTTATAGAAAAATCAATATGGTTTCCTACTCTGTTGACATAACACTTAAAATTTTTTAACATAAATATATTAATATCAATAAGCCCTGTACATTTGCGTTGTGTTTTCGGATTAACCCTGAAATCAACTTGAGAATGAGAAGGGAGAAAATCATGAGCACACACACAAAAATTTAACCTTTGTGAATGATCTAGAAAAACTTATTTATTTAACTATTAATGCCAATTATAAATATATATATATATATCCATTAGTTAAAAAAAATATCAAAGTATATTCAACAAAATTTGAACTATTGTTTTACACATTTTACATCCTTGTAATTACTATTAAATTTAATATTGCAAATCTGGTAAAACATACCAAAATAAACTATAAATTTAAGAAACACTACCCTCCCTGGGGAAAAAATAATAAAAAAAATTTAACAAGCTACACTTTCTACTTCACACAGAATTCATCAATACAACAAAAATATTGCTTAATATTGCACTCAATATAATCATTTAAATACTATTATTGCACATAACAATTTTATTTATTTAATTTTTTTTCTTAGATTAATTAAATATGGTTTTAACCGGATAAGATAAGTATTGACACATTTACTATTCTACAAACAAGTTCGTCCTGAGAAACAAGAAAGCTCTAATACAAGCACTATTTCAAATCATCCTCACCAATGAGTAATTCAAAAAAAAAAAAAAAAAAAAAAAAAAATATTAAGGTAAACAATTTCCTGAAGAACTTAATTTTCTTAACCATTAAGTTAAGTTACAATAATTTTAATAAGGTTATAAATCTTTATTCCATTTAATGCTTTTACTTGATTGATACACCAAAGAAAAATGATTTCTATAGAGTTAGGATAAAGTTATCAACTACAAAAAAAAATTTTAGGGTTCAATAAATTAACAAATTAAGTTAATTCAATCATTTTAACTGCAGAAATCTATAATATTTAACTAACCAAGAATTAACCAAAAAGAAAAGGGAACTTATCTGATAAGGATCATCAAACAAAAGAAATCCATCGAAGCTCATGAGGAATGCTGGCAGCCTGTTGAATGGAAAAAAAAAAAAAATGTTCGTCGAACAGTTTGGATTCAATTACTGTAGCCTAGAAGTTCTAGTAGATTTTAGGATGAACAATTGAGGTTCCATTACGGCAAGATAAGTGAAATACAGTGCTGGCGGCCTGTTGAATGGAAAAAGAAGTTCGTAGAACAGTTTGATTCCTTACGGTAGCCTTGAAGTTCTAGTAGAATTTAGGATGAGCAAATGAGGTTTCCAAAAGCAACGTGTTTAATTTATTCATTATGGTAGCCTTGAAGTTCTAGTAGAATTTAGGATGAGCAAATGAGGTTTCCAAAAACAACGGTTTTTAATTAACGCTCTGGTCTCGGGTGAAGCGAAAAATCAATGGTGCGCATCATTTTTCTAGAAATTTACTTCGGTATATTTTCCTTGAGATACACAAACACCCGCAACAAAAACTGATAAAGAATTTCGATTTGTTTTTTTTTTAAAGACATAGATGCCCATACCTACGGCCCGCGCTCACAGCGCTTAGCCAAGAGGCCCGTAGGCCTAACGGGGAGAAGCTCCATTTTCTTCGTCGGAGTCAGCTGTCGCCTCCGGCCAATTCAAAGGGCAACAGAAGTAAAGTGCAAAAAGTGTCAAAAGTGTGCTCGTCCCCTAAAACAACCCGTTAAAAGGGAGAGCGCCGGACTGCCAAGTTGGCGCAACCCATTTTTTCGCCGAAAGTTGAAATAGTTGCAACCACAGCATACCCTCATGTTATCAAACTCGCCAAAACCACTATTTTGAAACCTCAACGGAAAATCCAAGTCGCCAAACCCTCGCCAAATAACTGCCACCTGCGACCGGGGGAGATTAGGAATTTCAACAACCCTGCAAGGGTCCCAACGAAAGAACGCTGAAAACTCGCAAAAAGTGACTTTTCAACCGGAAAGAAGGCATTTCATCCCCCTTTAACTAAATCACAAGCGAAACGAAGAAAATCTACTAATTAAAGCTCATAACTGAAATGCAATTAAAGTTAGAAAAATGAAAGTTATGCCAAATTAAAGAGCTAATTTTTCTGCAACTAATGATATTAAATACTAAGAAATCAAATTAATTTTTGACATGAAAAACTGAGTTTATTACGCAGAAACAAAAATACTTATCCATTGTCTGCATGTACAAGATTGAAGACGCAGTTCGTGTAAACTCGGAAAGCCAAAATATATTACACTAGAATTAATAGGCCCAAAAAGAATATAACCAAACTTGTGTAGCTCAAATTTTGAATAATTAAAACTTTAAAATTTTGATTTTTATTAATCACTTAATTAAATTAAATTCGCTACACAACATCCCTCCGATGATCGTGAAAAAATTTTTTTGGCGAAGCCAAAAAAATTTTAGGACCACAGACAATGGAAAAGTTTTACATAAGTTACTAAATACGAAGAGAAAAAAAAAATACATAATGGTACCACATGTTAATCACAAAGAAGGACACATATACCTATTTATAATTAATCCTACCATAAATCATGGTTAGCAAATATAAATCCTACCAAAACAATGGTTAGCAAATCCAATCCTACCATAATTGTATGGTTAGCAAATCCAAATCCTACCATAATTGTATGGTTAGCAAATCCAATCCTACCATAATTGTATGGTTAGCAAATCCATTAGTGAACCGAGTAAGAGGGTCAAGAAGTGTCCCTGGCACACTACAAGCATACATCAAAACAAAATAAAAATGTTGTCAAACAACACGTGACACACCCTAAAATAAAATGTGAAAAGTAAAATGTAAAATCACGAAACCCCCCCAAAGGCAAATCAAGTGAAAAGTGTGTAAAACAAAATATATGTAAATAAACAAACACCACTGAGTATACGAGTGTTTAAAGCAAAACAATTCAAGAGCTACTGGCGCTTGACACAAAATGTAAACAAACTAGTTCTTGCAATCACCCATTGAAGTGACAATATCAACTCAAAAGTACACTTAAGGAAAAAGTGTACCGTATAAATCCTAAGTTTCCCTAACACACAGAATTTCACTTCCTTAAGAACTGACACCCCACCAATACGAGAGGGCAAATGAGTAAACACCGCGACTGTACAGCGCCGACTAAACTACTAATAAATTCTTGGCATAAGAAAACTAAAAACGAGTTACACTAAGAAGAACAGAAGGCAATCACCACGAAGTGTTGGCTGGAAAACTATCTAGTCGAAAATTCTAACCGAAACAAATCCCGACTACCATGGCTAAGGGATTTCAAGAGAGAGAGAAAAAAAAATTTTGAACTTAAGAAAATGGGAAAAGCGGGGACCAGCCCAGCAAAACCTCCAAAAAAAAAACAAACCAGGGCTATTGAGACTAGAAAGTTCCCAGCCAAGACAACTTGATCACCACCTCACATGCCAAACATGTAAAATCCATATGCCACACTCGACCAATGATAAGCCAAGAAGACTACAACAACTATACCAATTGATTATAAAATTTGACTACAAGAATACAATTACCAGAAACAAATAATAATTTAACCAAAATTGTATACAAAACACACTATTTCTCAAAATATTCCATTTCACTTTTTCGACACAAAACCATGTGTATCTCTAGGCCTTAGATGGTAAGGTGAATCGTGTGATGAGTTCTTTACATTATCTGTCAAAATTGAGTCATCCTTTTGAAGAGTGGGAAAAATAATTCTCTCTGGTACCTTCGTGAGTCTGTCCACGTGTATCGTCTGAATCCGATCAGGATTTGTAATTGAAGAAATTTTATAGTTAACTTTAGTCAGTTTCTCAATAACCCTGAAAGGTCCCTGATTCAATTTAGAGAGTTTTCTAGCCATACCTGGCTGAACTACTGGAGTGTATAAATACACCAAATCTCCCACTTTTATGTCCTTATCATGAGAATTCTTTCCACGTAAATTTTCTTGCTTATCAGCAGCCTCTGTTAAATTCTGATTGACTAATTTAAAAGCCTTTTGTAATCTCAAAACCAAATCTTTAGAATAATTGTTTGTGTCATCATAAGTTCTAAAATTGGTTTGCAATAATAAATCAATTGGTAAGCACAAATCCCTGCCATATAAAATAAAAGCTGGACATTCCTGAAGTGCACTATGACGACCAGTTCTGTGTGCCAATAAGGCAAAAGGCAGATGTCTATTCCAATCCTCCTGAGTTTGAGAAACTAAGTGGCTAAGTGAATTAATTAAGGTGGCATTTAATCTTTCTACTACACCATCAGACTGTGGATGATAACTCGTAGTAGTATGTTTAGTAATCCCCAATTTCTTATAAACTTCCATTATAGCTTGAGAAATAAAATTAGTACCTTTATCTGTAACAATGTGCTGAGGTATACCATGAGTTGAAATAAATTGTTCTAATTTCTCAATTATGGATATGGATGTAGTGTCCTGCAAAGGATAAGCTTCAGGCCATCGCGAAAAATAGTCAGTTACGACCAAAATATATCTGTTGCCTGCCGTAGTAACTGGAAGGGGACCCACTATATCCATCGCAATTCGCTCAATGGGACGGGTAGCCATAGGCATTCTCATAAGGGGAGCCTTATGAGCAGGTCTATGACCCCTCCTCTGGATACAGGAGTGACAGGACTTAATGTAATTGTGCACCTGTTTATGCATACCCTTCCAGAAAAAAGACTTTTGAACTCTATGAAGTGTCCTGTGATAGCCTGAGTGTGCAGCAGTAAGAGAATCATGATGCTCCTGCAAAATTCTTAATACTAGTGTTTTAGGAACAACTAGTCTATCTTGTTCCTGCCAACGTGACTTGGGTTTCTTGTATTTGCAATACAAAACATCTTCCTTTACAAAAAATATCTGAGAATTAGGTGTAGGAGACTTATTATTCTTAAGATCAGTTACAATCTGTTGGCAAGAAGGATCAGAAGCCTGTTCTTTTTTGAATAAATCTAACAATTCAGGCGTAATGGAAGTTTGAATTAACTGTGTAACATTTACTGCTCTAGATAAATAGTCTGCTGTTAAATTTAATCTACCTGGTTTGTGAACAATCTTATAATCAAACTGGGATAAACCCATAATCCAACGTGCAATTCGAGAAGTGGGATCTTTAAGTTTTAAAACATGAGATAATGAAGCTTGATCAGAATATACAGTAAATGGTTTACCAAGAAGATATTGTCTAAAATGTGCTGTGGCCCAAACAACTGCCAAAATTTCCCTCTCTACAGTACTGTAACGTGTTTCAGGACCTTTTAATTTTCTACTAGCATAACAAATTGGATGTTGGAAACCGTTAGAATCTTCTTGACACAAGACAGCACCCAATGCATAATTAGAAGCATCTGTACACAAGGAAAAAGGTTTAAGAAAATTAGGTAAAGCCAAAATGGGTTCATTCAGAAGTTCAGCTTTTAGAATATCAAAAGCATGCTGAGCTTCATGTGACCAATAAAATGGAACTTTATCTTTAGTGAGCTGAGTTAAAGGAAGTGCCTTTTGGGCAAAATTTGGAATGAACCTTCTGTAAAAGCCAATAAGGCCTAAAAATCGCCTAACTTCTTTCCTATTTTTAGGTGCAATAAAACTCCGAATGGTCTTTAAATTTTTATCATCAGGCTGTATAATACCCTTGGTAACTTTATATCCCAAATACGTAATTTGTTCTTTCAGAAAATGACATTTAGAAGGTTTAAGTTTTAAATTATGCTGTTTTAGTCTATCAAAAACTAACTTCAATTTTTCCAAAGGTTCATCAAAAGTTTTAGAAGCAATGACAATATCATCAATGTAAATCCCTATTTTTAATGGTGAAAGATTGGCCAAAACTATAGACATCAACCTTTGAAAGGAACTAGGAGCATTTCGCATGCCAAAAGGTGTTCGTAACCACTCATAGTGCCCAGAAGGAGTCGAGAAACCACTTTTGAAGGTGTCATCAGGATGAATTTTCATCTGGAAAAACCCTGAAGTTAAATCAAGTGTGGAAAAATAATTCGAATCTCCTAACTGTTCTATCAATTCAATCATGGAAGGCAGAGGAAAACTGTTTTCTATCGTTTTCTCATTCAACTTGCGGAAGTCAGTGACTAAACGGTAGGTGTTATCCGCTTTCTTAACAAATAAAACAGGAGCACTGTAAGGGCTGTCACTTTCTTGAATGATGTTGGCTTCAAGCAGCTCTGCGACCTGTCTATCTAATTCATCCCTGAGATGGTAAGGTACTTTGTAAGGCTTTTGCCTAACAGGAATATTATCACGCAAGTTGATGTGTAAGATGGTGTCACACCCTGTTAACTCAGTGACTGAGGCAGCAAAGATGTTACTATACTGATTGAGAAGGTGTGATAAATGTTGTTGTTGCTGCTCAGGTAAATGTGTAAGATCAAATTCACCACCCCAAGACTCGAAATCCTCCCCTGTTTCCATGGTGGTGTTGTTTACAAGTTCAGAGTTATGTGTGATGACATTCACAGGTTGGGCACTGGCCAATTTCATTCCTTTATTGAGATGTAGTGTATTCGGTGAAAAATTTGCAATTTTGACATAAAATTCGTTAGATGAAGAAGTCTGATTAACTGACCTGGCTATGGAAAATTGACTTTGAGCATGTTCTATTAAAGGTTCAATTAAGACAGTATCAGTTCAATTATAACCTTGTGATAATAAACTCTGCACCTGTGTTTGGAGAGAGCCCATCATTTTTGTAAGCTGAGCTATATTTTCCTGCTGCATCTTAATAGCTGTAGTGAGTTCTGAGTTGGTTACTGATGGCGGTGTAACTGCCTTCTCAACTGCTGGCTTAGCAGCATTCACTGCTCTAACCTCAGCTGTTGCAAAATCACTACTAGCATGGCTCTTAGCCCACATGTCTTCCTCAATAATTGCATGCTGTTTAGCAGATGCAAAAGTTTTGTGATTCTGTGGCAGCAACAAGCGTCGCAAATGCAACTGCAATCCTTCGATAAACACTGACAGAAGTAAATCCTGTCTCTGTGCTTCTGCTGCAGGATCACTGCTTCTTTCCACTGGTACAGTTTTGTACGAAAGAGCCTCTATACGTGCTGCAAATTGTTGCACTGACTCGTGTGGTTTCTGAAAAGCCTGAATAAGAGCACGGATGTTAGAGTGCAAATTGTGCACTGAACTGAACCTCTCTTTCAACGCTTTCACAACATAGTCAAGACTGGCTTCTTTCTTTAACCTAGGATTATTCCTAATTAATTCTGCCGCCTCTACTGCCACCTTGACTCTGATCACTGTTAACTTATCTTCGTCAGACCAACCCACATGAGTGGCAATGAGATCAATCCTATCTAAGAAGTCATTCAGACTAATTCCCTTGTCTGCACCTGAGAACAGAGGAACAGAATCCAGAGGATCAGAACCAAAAACTGATAGAGCCATTACTTCTTGACTCTCCTCCCAGTCTATTGCACTATTACTAGCCGCTCTGGCTGCTCGTTTTGACACTTTCTTTGGCATTTCAAACTGCGATCAGCAATTTCCAGCACATAAATAGGGATGTATCCCAATGTGTGATCAACACGCATGCCTTTTAACCTTATGTGCAAACATACAGTTGCAAAAGTGTGAAACAGTAATCCTCAAAATCAATATGTAAATATGCAATACAAAATTTTGCACAAAACAAAATACTTAACTAAACAGGTACTGCGTGAAAATGTTTGTGTTGGATACAATAGTTTTAAAGTCCAAATGTGTATCAGTAGTACATATCTGGTATGCAACCTCAAACAATAAGTGTAAAATAAGCACAGTAATACGACCACTGTATAGGCCTGTCACTGTAACTAACTAACGAGTAGGGTTTCAGTAAAAAGCCTAGACATGTGGAAGAAAACTTTCACATAAATATGCAATAGTGCACATGACAATCACCAGTCTCAAGTCAAAATTAAGTTCCACTATAAGCACAAGCCAAAAGTGATGCGAAAATAAACAGCACAACAAAATTGTTAAGTGCTAAAAATTTGGTTCGAAAGTTCACAGCACCAATAATGTTATGTGAAATCCCAAATGGCACCAATATGTTATAGAAAAAAAAAATCATGATACCAATAATTGTTATAGAAAAATCAATATGGTTTCCTACTCTGTTGACATAACACTTAAAATTTTTTAACATAAATATATTAATATCAATAAGCCCTGTACATTTGCGTTGTGTTTTCGGATTAACCCTGAAATCAACTTGAGAATGAGAAGGGAGAAAATCATGAGCACACACACAAAAATTTAACCTTTGTGAATGATCTAGAAAAACTTATTTATTTAACTATTAATGCCAATTATAAATATATATATATATATCCATTAGTTAAAAAAAATATCAAAGTATATTCAACAAAATTTGAACTATTGTTTTACACATTTTACATCCTTGTAATTACTATTAAATTTAATATTGCAAATCTGGTAAAACATACCAAAATAAACTATAAATTTAAGAAACACTACCCTCCCTGGGGAAAAAATAATAAAAAAAATTTAACAAGCTACACTTTCTACTTCACACAGAATTCATCAATACAACAAAAATATTGCTTAATATTGCACTCAATATAATCATTTAAATACTATTATTGCACATAACAATTTTATTTATTTAATTTTTTTTTCTTAGATTAATTAAATATGGTTTTAACCGGATAAGATAAGTATTGACACATTTACTATTCTACAAACAAGTTCGTCCTGAGAAACAAGAAAGCTCTAATACAAGCACTATTTCAAATCATCCTCACCAATGAGTAATTCAAAAAAAAAAAAAAAAAAAATATTAAGGTAAACAATTTCCTGAAGAACTTAATTTTCTTAACCATTAAGTTAAGTTACAATAATTTTAATAAGGTTATAAATCTTTATTCCATTTAATGCTTTTACTTGATTGATACACCAAAGAAAAATGATTTCTATAGAGTTAGGATAAAGTTATCAACTACAAAAAAAAATTTTAGGGTTCAATAAATTAACAAATTAAGTTAATTCAATCATTTTAACTGCAGAAATCTATAATATTTAACTAACCAAGAATTAACCAAAAAGAAAAGGGAACTTATCTGATAAGGATCATCAAACAAAAGAAATCCATCGAAGCTCATGAGGAATGCTGGCAGCCTGTTGAATGGAAAAAAAAAAAAAAATGTTCGTCGAACAGTTTGGATTCAATTACTGTAGCCTAGAAGTTCTAGTAGATTTTAGGATGAACAATTGAGGTTCCATTACGGCAAGATAAGTGAAATACAGTGCTGGCGGCCTGTTGAATGGAAAAAGTAGTTCGTAGAACAGTTTGATTCCTTACGGTAGCCTTGAAGTTCTAGTAGAATTTAGGATGAGCAAATGAGGTTTCCAAAAGCAACGTGTTTAATTTATTCATTATGGTAGCCTTGAAGTTCTAGTAGAATTTAGGATGAGCAAATGAGGTTTCCAAAAACAACGGTTTTTAATTAACGCTCTGGTCTCGGGTGAAGCGAAAAATCAATGGTGCGCATCATTTTTCTAGAAATTTACTTCGGTATATTTTCCTTGAGATACACAAACACCCGCAACAAAAACTGATAAGGAATTTCGATTTGTTTTTTTTTTAAAGACATAGATGCCCATACCTACGGCCCGCGCTCACAGCGCTTAGCCAAGAGGCCCGTAGGCCTAACGGGGAGAAGCTCCATTTTCTTCGTCGGAGTCAGCTGTCGCCTCCGGCCAATTCAAAGGGCAACAGAAGTAAAGTGCAAAAAGTGTCAAAAGTGTGCTCGTCCCCTAAAACAACCCGTTAAAAGGGAGAGCGCCGGACTGCCAAGTTGGCGCAACCCATTTTTTCGCCGAAAGTTGAAATAGTTGCAACCACAGCATACCCTCATGTTATCAAACTCGCCAAAACCACTATTTTGAAACCTCAACGGAAAATCCAAGTCGCCAAACCCTCGCCAAATAACTGCCACCTGCGACCGGGGGAGATTAGGAATTTCAACAACCCTGCAAGGGTCCCAACGAAAGAACGCTGAAAACTCGCAAAAAGTGACTTTTCAACCGGAAAGAAGGCATTTCATCCCCCTTTAACTAAATCACAAGCGAAACGAAGAAAATCTACTAATTAAAGCTCATAACTGAAATGCAATTAAAGTTAGAAAAATGAAAGTTATGCCAAATTAAAGAGCTAATTTTTCTGCAACTAATGATATTAAATACTAAGAAATCAAATTAATTTTTGACATGAAAAACTGAGTTTATTACGCAGAAACAAAAATACTTATCCATTGTCTGCATGTACAAGATTGAAGACGCAGTTCGCGTAAACTCGGAAAGCCAAAATATATTACACTAGAATTAATAGGCCCAAAAAGAATATAACCAAACTTGTGTAGCTCAAATTTTGAATAATTAAAACTTTAAAATTTTGATTTTTATTAATCACTTAATTAAATTAAATTCACTACACAACAGCGTGCTGATCACTACACAACGAAGGCATGCTAAAAAGACGGAGAAATACCATATGGTTTTCATAGAAGCTTTTTGGTTTTCTAAAAAAATCTTGATAATTCGGTGTGGCACTCCTCCTCATTTGGCGTACTGGGTAGTCTCCCTACTTACATCCCCTTCAAGCTGTTACTGATAAGATCAAAGTCGATTAAGTAATGAATTCGGCAATGATTTGGTAAGATGGAGTCATTAATGACTAGGTGATGGGGTCGGTTATGACTGGTAAATGAGGTGAGTAATGACTGAATAAGATCTTGAAACCGATTACGATTTGTCATAAACCATATAATTTCAGCCTTTCTTCTTGAACAAATTTATAATACAAGAATCCTTAAAATTACTTTCAGCTTCTAGAACTGATATGATTTTAACTTAGGGTCAACAGCGTGCCATGGGTTTCATCAAAATGGAGAAGGTACGGAGAAGATTTACTTTTTCGTTAACGAATAATTTTAGGCAAATTATATGCAAAATTGAGAAAAATCAGAGGGGAGGAGAAATCACGTTGATCAGACGCCATAATAAAAGTAAAAAAAAAGAATTTCTTAATTTGACGGATGCTATAATAAATAAATATTATATATATATATATATATAAATGTAATGAAAAGTTTTACTTGGATGACGTAGAACGTTTCGTTGCTGGTGCACAAATACGAGGCATGTGTGTATTTTCAGTCATACCGATTTAACATTTTTTGTTTCTTGACAAAACATTCTTGAATAGGAAACATAATCTTAACTGCCGCGAAATACCTCCCTCTTCTTCAGTAATAATATTCGATCAATGTGACTTCTCCTTTTTAATATACTTGAAATAAGAAAGAGAAGAGGAGAGCAGCGTACTAGAGCAGAAAGAGAATCGCAAAGACCAATGCTTAAAGTATGATATGAATGTTTACGAAGTTACAGTTCCATTTTACTTCTATTAGTTAATCAAGGCTTTAATTTGCAAAATTTACCATTTCCTTTATCCAGTTTAGCACTGGATAAAAGAATTTTTGCATTAGAACATGCGTCATGGGCGTGATGTTATGATAAGGATTAATTTTGAAAGAACACGCTAGAGAGATAGAGATTTGCTATAAGCAGGCTACTATTTTTCAGATAGAAAGAGAGATGTAACCAAATTAAAAAGAAGACACAAGGAGCTACGGCAAATTAAATTAGGATTTTATTTTATATATATTTTACCTTGCATACCTATAATTAAAATAACACAAAGTCGGAAAAAAGACTCTTTCAGAGGAACAGATTACTTCACGGTTTGCATATCGTTAATTGTTTCGAAATTGTATAGAATACTTAAATTTGCAATGATAAGTACGATGTTCAATACAAATGGAAATAACTGAAAGTGGATTTATTTCATGGTTATATTTTGCATCTCTCAGAGGATTTATTTTTTATGATTTTTTCTTGTTTCTCTTGAAAATATAAGATCTATAATATTATGGTGGACATTCGGTCGATACTGATACCGGCATTGCAATACGGATAGCTGTGAGCCCCGCCTTAGAGCTATTTTATATTAGCTATTTTGCGCATACTTTGTAATGATGCTAATGAGAACTTGTGTATATGCTTAAGTTCCTTTCTGTGGCTCATGCTTGAAATTCCAGTGCGTTTTCGTTAAAAGCTGCACCACTTGTCACTTGCTTGTGTTGGCATATTTTCTTTGCTTCAAGTTTGCTATTTTATTTGATTCCTTTCCTGACCACAACTGTCATCATAACAATCGCTCGCCCAACCATGGTTTTCATTTAATTAGCTTTTCATTGCAATAGATTTAATTACTTGGGATTTGTCAAAAGGTGAAGAAGGGATTATCCTGTTTCTTCAAGAAGAGATATTTCTTAAAAAAAAAAAAAGATTGTGTTTGAATAATCTCTTTATGAAATTAAAATGCGACTTGAATTCGAAAGGGCTATGCTTCTATGAAATCTTCTCAGTTCAGTTCAGTTTACTAACTGGAACTTTCTCAAATTTTTTATCTGTTGTTATCGCGTGAAAACATATTTCTTCTTTGTTATTTACATTCCTGCAGAGAAAGATTCCATTTAACCTTTGAACTAGTTCTTCAAATTTACGCATCTTAGATGATTCTTATTGCTTTCGTATCTTCAACATTTGTTCTTCAGCGTGTTATTTTATTTAATACTAGTTAGTATAATAAAAACTTGTTTGACCAAAAGCGTTGTTTTTGAAATTCATATGGAAGGACTCATATTCCTTTCGTACGGTTAATATTCTTATACTGCTAAGGGTTAACCTCTCTTAAGTTCTGAGAACTAAAGCAGTTTTCAAACGTATTCCTATCCTGTAATGGGCGTTTGAGGGATTTTGTTCAGATATCAGAGAATGTTCTTTGTTGCTAGTTCCAATCGTTCTGTTTGCTCTAATATTGAGCCAAAGACGCGACGAAATGAACACTGGAAAATGGTGGTACTACATTAATGGAAAAGAATCGAAATTACTGCCTCACTGTAGTTTGTTTTAAACGCTCTCGCGGATTACAAAATCCCTTTCTTGCACTCGAACTAAAACATGGTACTAAAAGTTGTATTCCAGAGACTATGAAATTTCACTGAGAAGGGATGTATGAAATATTAATTGTATCTTCGCTCGGATTCGGGCTGCAGACCTTTTTTATCAGCTGAACCTGCTAAAAGAAGACAATGCGCCGTGGAAATGCTGTATTTGTATTTTTTACATTTCCCCATTCAAGGAACGCTTGGAGAAAGGCATGTTACCCATTTAAATAAAATTTGGAACCACATGAATGACTTCTGCTAAAGAATCTCGAAATTCTATGAATAAAAGAATTTGTGTACAACATAGAAGATATAGAAGATTTGTGTACAGCATAGACTAATTTGAAAATAAATTGTTTTTTTCAGATCTCGAACTTTATGAATTCAATTATAAAACATTATTAGAGAACTGTATATTTTCTGAAATCTCCCAAGATAAAACGTTTAAGAAAGGCAAACATAAGATTACAAGAATATTCCATGAAATACCAGAATACAGGCATAGAATAATGTCATGCATTAATAATCTATGATATCCAGAAAGGCCCCCATATTATATTGGAATATTTTATAGAATGCAGGCATAGAATAATGTTACAAAATGACTTCATAGAATACTAGAATATTCTATGATACACGAAAATTTAGATATAGATTAATGTTATAGAATATCAGAATATTTTATGACGTACCAGAACACAGTTATAGAACACTAGAATATCCTATGCCATAACAGAAAGACTATTATAGAATATCAGAATATTTATGATATACCTGAAAGGCTGTCACACAATTCCAAACTATTTTATGGCATACAAGTAAGGCTATCAAATAATACCAGAAAATTCTGTAACATGCAAAAAATGTTGTCGTAGCACACCAGAATGTTCCATAACATATTAAAAGATAGCAACTGAATAATAATATATAAAAAAAATACCAGAATATTTTATGAGCGACAAAAGTTTCTTACAAATATTGCACGCAGAGTATATCTGGATATGTATCTGGAAAACTTGGGACATTCTCTGTACGAATGTATTTATGATCTTGAATTACCCAAGACTAGCTGCTGTTGTTTTACTAAGATCTTGATTGCTTATAAGTTTGTCTTTATCGACCGATCTGTACTGGTAGATTATCCTACATGCGTTTACTCTTCTAGGTAACCAGTAATAGCTAATTATTTGGACGAGTGGTCACTAGTTCACTTCAAATTCATTGTTAAAAAGTATTATAGAGCAACTTAGTATGCAATAGACGAGCACTTGTGAAATAAATATTTAAGTAACCATACATTATTGTGAGAATGCAATGTCTTCGTTACCTATTAGAGGTGGCACGCCGAAGGTGACCAGGCCAGATACCATTCCAATGCAACCGATGCCCATGGATTGGTCCTTTTCTTCTAGGTACTTGCGGACTAGGACTGGTAGGTGGACAAAGACTGTTCCGGATGCTGCTCCGTACAGGCCAACAGAAAGCAAATACAGCCACCAGTTGTAAGTAAGAGGAAAACCTGCCACAAAGAGTCCTTGAAGAGCTACAGTCAAAGTCATGAACAGAGGAAAGGTCATGAGGCGAGAGTCAGTCACCCAACCGAAGCACAGACGCCCTAAAAATTATTAAAATTATATACTAAATGTATACAAATCAGGCACGGACGTTTGAGCTTATAGGATTTGTAAAGTCATTAATTGTTTTTGAAGCCGGAGACGTAAAAGAATCCTCGCCGGGATTCGGACGCTAGTACTTTGTAGAGGTTTTTAACTTTAACTCAATTGATATTTGAACTGTAAGAATAGCTCAAGTGATCCAAAAGTCGCTCGCACATCAAACCCTCAGAAACTGTGAAAATTCCAATGTCAAATTGTTTCAATGGACTACTCACCTATACTGGTTTAAGTAATACATCATTTGAAATTTCAGTTAAAATTTATGTTGTTAGCTTTAAAACACATTTATTTGTTTTAAGATGTAGATGAGGTTTTACCGAAGAAGAATGAAATTTTTTGGCTGAACATTACTTTGCCACTCATTCTTACCGAAAAGTTTCTGGAAGTGCTTAAAGAGACTAGTTGTTCGGGAACTTAACAAGATAACGATTTTTCAGTCGATAATCTGATTTCAAGAAACTGGAAGCTTTCACCATAAGAAATGAAGTGGCGGCTAATCTCTTCTGATTTGGAACAAAATGGGATACGTCAGGAATAAAATGTTACTATCACCAAAATTATAAAACTATTGTTATGATGGAGCATTAGTTCGCAACACGTAAATTTGATTGCGATTCCACTTTTCTCAGTATGGTAGAAACTTATCTTTTTTTTACACCAAGTAAACTGTTTTAAAGTTATCAACATGAACTGCGATCAAAGTTTCACGTGATGTATTACTTGTATAGGGAAGTAATTATCTATTGAAACAATTTGCCACTAACAGCCATTTCGGAATTTAATCAGTTTTTGAAAATGCAATGTATGCGACTTTTAAATTATCCTCTGGAATCAAAGACGTACATTGCAATGCTCATAGATATTGCATAGACACTGGGAAAGGTTGACACCGATAAGCATGAATACGGCCTAGCATCGACGTCTTGGGCGACAATATTATCGCGCATGGACTGCTGAATTAGACATTTCTAACTCAGTGTAATGCATAGAACTCCATAGTTCATTTAGGACAAGAGCAGTCGAAGAGTGTACATTACGAATAATGGTTAGATAAAAAGTAGTGGCTACGTGTCGGTAGTTTCCAAAAAGAATTTATTGCCAAAGAATAAAAACACCTGTAATCCAGCAACATAATCACCTGCCATGTGTACTACCTTCTGCCAAATTACTGGAAAGTGTCGTACACCATTACCATGTTAATTTCTGTTGATGCCCCGCAGCGGCTGGCCTAAAACCTAAATAGCATCCTATTTAGTTTTGAAGCAGATTCACCGCACTGGATCTTCATTCTGAAGAAGAGATCATGTTTACACCAATTCTCATCAGGTGAGCATGGCAGATGTTCCATTACCTCCGATGACCAACGTCGCGTGCAAGTGCTCGCATTATGACACCACACATTGTCTTGGAGGATGAACGGATGTATCTCTTGAGTTCAGTATTCAGAAGAAAACGACGATAGTCGTTGTGGTATTCCACTGCCTTCCATTGCTATTATAGCAAACGTTATTAGATCATGCTATACTATCTAATATGACAAAATCTCGAGGGCTATCTTCTTAAGAGGACGGATACCTTCGCGGAGGACTTCTAAGGGGAACTGGTTCGTATTCACGTTTCACACATGGAAAATCATATGTGATTTTGGTAAGCGGTAATAAAAAATCGTTTGCTGCAAAAGAAGTAATTTCATTTGTACTATGTTTTTAAAAGTCAAAATTATCGTCTGTGGCTTGAAAGTTTTGTTTTAATTCAAAATGGCGAATTTAACAAAGCAGTGGTTCAAAGGCTACATTTACATTCTTTCCGAAGAGAAAAATCAATCATGCAGCCAGCCCGTTCACCTCAGATCAAACAGAAAGCAATTCGAGTTACCAATATTCAATCTTAAGTCTTTTCGACAAAGGGGACCCCGGAAAGATTCATGGCAGCGCTCGAATTATGATAGTATGCAATGTCATGGAAGGTAATGAGATCTGATCAAGTATATTAAAATAAATTGTTATGTATATACATAGTATATGAATGTAAGGGAAAATGTTTTGAAATGTCTACTAAAGTATTTTTCCTTTCAAGAAGGCTGGAAAGAAGAACTGAGCACCATTAGCTTCTAGTTAGTTTTAAAATATTAAATTCTGTTCCAAGATAAAACTTTTAGTTTTGAGTTATTTAAAGTCTAGTGGGGACGACAATAGGTTTTCGATGTCATTTAACCGAGTTTTTAGACGATGTATATTGTATTCGCAAAACTAAATTACATAAAATTCTTGTGTTTTAAATGTTCTATTTGACATCCCTTATTCTGAACTATCTTTCGACACCGCATTTTCCAGGATAATAATGCCTTTTGAAGTGGCAGAAGAGGTATTCTATCCCATTCCTCCCGAACAGCTCCCGAACAAAGTCCTGTTAGGGTTTTGGGACAACGTTTGGATAATGAAGTTTTAAAAGTCCGAAAGCACAAATATCCATAGGTGACAAATCGGAAGATTTAGTAGGGATATCAGCCTTGATACCAGTTTTTTGTTCCATTTCTTTTAGGAAATTTACAGTGGATTTTGATGTGTGACTGCTAGCTTTCTCCTGATGGAGTTTCACAGATTGATAGCACTGTGGGTAAAGCGATGGTATTTCATTCAGAAAAATTGGCGATAAAATATGTTTCTGATAGTATTTGGAGTTAATCTTGACATTTTTTGCACTCTTTTTATTTTTAACTTGCCATTATAAGAAAACCAGCAACAATCATGAATCCCTTAGAAAAACTTTCTTTCGATTCTTTGAACCATGTACTTAAATTTTTTTCTCCCCTTTTATGATAATAAATGGCTCTTTTTTGTTACAATCATTTAAATACACCCATGCTTCATCTATTGTGACAATTGTTTTCCATTTTTCTTTGGATAAGTGTTTCTCATATAGAATTCTGCAGCGTGTCCTGCGGTGAGCGATATGCTTTGGAAGAAGACGATGCACATTGCGTCTTTTCTTAAGATTTAAATCAACGTTTATCATTTTGTTTACAGGGACACCGAGCATTTTAATGATTTTGCAACTGTCCTTCGACTAGGGGGATTTTCTTTTAACATTAAACAACGAACCTTTGCAATAGTCGAAGATGCCCGTTTTTTCCTTGGATATTTGTTTGGAATTTTTGTCCCACTTGAGGCTCAAATTTGAAGTTCGTTTCCTTTCTTGTTGATGATATTACCTATCGACGCTTTAGATATTACAAAACCATGACTCTCACATCGTTTTTGGATAACGGAGTATGCATTTCTCTTCGGAAAGAGTAAATGTAGCCTTTGAACCACTGCTTTGTTAAATTCGCCATTTTGAATTAAAACAAAACTTTCAAGCCACAGACGATAATTTTGACTTTTAAAAACATAGTACAATTGAAGTTAGTTCTTTTGCAGCAAACGATTTTTTATTACCGCTTACCAAAATCGTCTAAAAAATGTGCGAACAGCCTCTGTACTTTCTTCAGTTCCTACCAAGGGGCAAATTAAGTAAAGTGCAGAGTTCTTAAGCTTGAGTAACTGTCGCTGATCAGCCTCTTTGTTAGATTTTTTTGCTACAAAACTGCGCAGTCGTCTTTAGTTCCGTAGTCGAAATTACCTCGTAAAAGTATTGAGGCCTGAGACAAAGCTTAGTGGGTGAATACTAGTTCTTATTTAATATTTAAATCTGACTTCAACATTTTTTTTTCTGAATTATCTGCAAACTGCGGACGTTGTGCTGTGGTATATTAGATACTGTGTAACCGCCAGGAAGACACTACTAATAAAAATGCTTTATTTTAAACCTTCATTTGAATTCATGTTTACTGCATTTCGGACTATTAGTCGTCTGTCTTCCATTACGCTCCTAAGAGTTGACAGTTAAAGTAATTTCAAATAGTAAAATGTCAGCATATATTTAATGAATTTCTTGATTTAACTGATGTTTAAAATTGTATCGCATACTTACCAATTAGATCTCCGACTGTCAGAGAGTGAATAAGATACTTCATGTTTGAGTCCTTGACGCCGCGGTCACGGCCATAGTCAACAACCACCGTAATAATAGGAAGGAAACACCAAAAGTAGATGGCCATGTTTAGGTTGATCAGGATGTACATGGGGTTAGTGTACAATTGAGCTATATCTTTCAGAGCTTCCAGGCCGTTCCAGATCGTTGCCGAAGGAGTGCCAGAAGGTACCTTTTTGACATCTGCGATGGAGGATACAAACTGCTTGTTGCGCTCAGAATTGATTGGAATCTAACAGAAAATAAAACCAAATTAAAATACTGCATGTGCAATCCAAACAAACTACAATAAATGTGAATTAACGAGTACATCTGGTTCAGGATGCAAATTGTTTGCCACAGTCGAGATTCAAGACTTTCTAGAAGAAGCTAAGACCAAATTAAAATATTAGGATCTTCTCTCCCCAAAATACTGTACTAGGCCAATTCCCCCCCCGGAGGTCGACTAAAGAATTCTGCGAAGCTACTGGCTAGGATCTGTACCTAGGCAATCTCAGCCACGGGGTTATAAAATTTATGAACTTGGTGGTTCTGAATGCACTGGGAAAGGTCACTTATTGGCCGGCCTCGGGGTCTGACACATCCTGAGCGGTACGGCTCTAGTAGCCGGGGGGGGAAGGTAGCGCCCCCGATTCGCTGGGTAATGATCCACTGCGACGGGTAGCCCGAGCGACTGGCATTCGGTTTCGACAGGCATTTCGGACCAGTCATTTGATTTGCGGTAGCCTGGAGAATCCCAGGTGGTGCGCCGTTCTCCTGGAGAGGCAATAGCGGGGGTTGAACCACTGCGACTTGTCCTAAAGGGAGAGTGGACCTATAATGTGGTTAAGTCTCACTAGGCAGGCAAGCCAATATTGTTGTACTAGGCCAATTACCCATTTCAGTGGAGGATATAAATTTTTTGCCGCAGTTGGCATTCATTAAATTCTGAAGCAAGGTATAACCAATAGTAAAAATTCCGATGTAGCCACCACATAACTCCTTTGCATGGCTTATCAAATCATATACACTTTTTGCGGTATTTTATTTAAATTTACTTCCGGGAATTATTCTAACTTAATTAGCCGATCCCTCAATGTAAGTTGAAAATGACATAAAAAACTGCAAATATTGAAATTAAATACACTGGCAATTTTTGTTCTACGGGAGTCAAACTTCTTATTTTACTTTATCATAATGAGCATAAAATTTTGTAAGTTTAGGAAACAGATTAAAAATTTAGAATTCGTTATTTGTCCAAAATTAATTTTAAAAAAAATTTCGTGAATATTTGCATCATTTAAAATACTTTTGTAATTGGAGTATATGCCTACGATCAGAGATTGCGAGAAAATGCTTTCGTTTTCTTGGATTTAAAAGTTTAGTTAAGCATAATCGGGGACCGTCCATTTTTTAGCGTATTTTTTAAATGACTTTTTTTGTGTAAATTATATTTGTATTGCGATCTATATTTACATTTGATTTTGAATCTTGGAATTGCATATAATGTTTTTTAGACCAATTTGGTTTTTTATGAATGGTCATTTTACATAATGTAAAGTTCTATGGTTTATTTTGTGTAGTCAATTTGAAACAAGGTTTTGTTTTATTCTTTTTTATTCGAAGGCGTGTAGGGAAAATCTTGGTACATTCGAGATTCACCTCTTTTTGGTTTTATATGCTCAAATGAACCAGGAGAACAAAACACGTTTTCGAAGCATATTAATCAATTTTTATGAAGCTTTAATTCCTTTTCCCTAGATGAGTTCTGAATTGGAGTTTCAATATAAGGAGATAAATTTTTATATTTTTATCATCCTGTATATATTTTGCCTTTTGCATTTTTAGTTTTCGAGTTTGTAGTACTATGATCACTTTTATTTTGAATTGTTTAGATATTGTGTTAAACCTCTTATACAAGGATGCAATTATTAATATTTTTGAAAAATTGCCTTGTTTTGAATCCAGTTTCTTTTAACTTTAGATACTTTAAGTTTATTTTACTTCAATCGTGTAGCTATAGCGCAGGACGGGTATAAGAAATTTGTTTTTAATTTTTGCCTCTTATTAAGTTTCTTTATGTTTATAAATTCTAAATGAAAGTAATTATGAGTAAATTAAAAAGCCTATAACTTGCGCTAAAGCTACAAAGTAATAAACCAATGATTTATAATTAGAAAACATTTTATATACCAACTCTGAGGAACAGAAAGTTAATTAAAACCATGAATATTTGTAATGAAAAAAAATTATTAGTTAGTTTTTTAATTAGTATTTCAAATTAGTAATTTTTAAACCTCTATTGCTTTAAAAACATAAAAATCTGAAAACAAAAATCCTTAATCACATATACAAAATTTCAACGTTCTGCAACTAATCATTTTTGAGTTATGCGAGATAAAGACGTACATACATACATACGTATGTTGGCATGCACGTACAGATGTCATGAAAAAATTTCTTTTCGAATCCATTTTAAATCCATTTTACGGTCCGTTTTGGAAAAAAGAGACATATTTTTCGGAACGTACATATGTCACAGAAAATAATCTTTCCAATAGATTTAGGAGTGGTCAAAGTGGATATATCCATTGAAACACGAGTCCGAAGTTTTTCTTTACCTCGTACAAGGTAATAAAAAAGGGAGTTCAACTTGAAAATTACTATAAATGATTAAAACGTTTATTAAAGTGGGAGTGTTATTACATTATAATAACAACATCGTATTAATAAAGTTGGACAAATTTCGAATGGAACTGCTTTCAGCGACAGCATTTTTGGTTATTTGTGCTATTTATTACACTGAAATTCTTTATTCTTTAGTATTAAACTTTACGGAGTTATTTTCCTCAAGTTAAGCCCAGATTTAAATACGAAGGATTCCATTCCCAAAGTATCTCATTTTAATTCGTTAGGCGCGAATAGGCCTGAATTGGCTAAACACAGTAGTCTTCAAACTGGGTTCCACGAAACTGGGTTCCACGAAACGTTGCAAAAATATTTCTTTGCGGGCTCCTCAAATCAAAACCCAAAATTTGGAAGAATTTTTAAGACCACTTGAACTGCAAAACTAATTGTCTAAAATAATTAATTAGCTAGTAATTTTTATTGTTACCTAAAATAATAAGAAACTGATTTGTTTTTATGAGCAAAAATGGATTGGAATGTAATGTAACTTTCCTTTCATTTTCTACATTAACTGCTCGCAACATTGATAAAATTGTAGGGATTTTGTAACATCTATTTTCTGTACATGGCAGATGTTCCACCAGAAATATAGTTTTAGTAGTTTCACAAAAGAAAATCATAGTTTCAGGATCACAAAGATTCATACAAAGCTTCTTAGACATTCCACAGTTCAAAATCAGAATTCGAAAGAGTGTTTGAATACTAAGTGTACCAATAAACTCAGCATTTAAAATTTATTCATTTAATAACATTTTTAGGTTTATTTTATTGTTACCTATAATAGTAAGCCTTTATGAGAAAAACTGAGACGAAATAATGATTTTCCTGTTAATTTTCGTGGAAAGTGCATGCAACATTGATATATCATTTAAATGATTTTGCAATATTTATTTTCAAAAGACGACATCAAAAATTAAGATTTTAAGTACTCCACAAAAGAAAAATTATAATTTTAAGGATTCCAAAGAGAAAAATATGATTTTAAATTCCAAAAATTATAGATGTAGGGCTTCCAAAAATTATAGATTTAGGTTCCCAAAAGAAATATTATAGTTTTAGGGGTTCCAAAAATAAAGGCAACTATTTTAGGTATTCCAAAATGATAAATTAGGATTTTAGGCATTTCAAAAAGGAATAGTTTTAGGATTTCCAAAAAGAAAAAAATTGATTTTAGAGCTTGCAAAAAGAAACATTACAGAGGCTAGAAAAACTATGATTTTTAGAAATTGGAAAAAGAAAAGTTATCATTTTGGTGGTTTAAAAAAATATGACTTTAGAGGTTCAAAAGAAAAATTATGATTTTAGGTGTTTCATAAGAAAAACTGCAATTTTAAGGGATCTAAAATGATAAAATATAGTTTTAGAGATACTCGAACCGACAAAGTTTAGACATTTCTAGTCTATTTATTTTCTAGACATTAAATTGGCCGTAAAAATAAATAGGTCCGAACGGGTTATAAAAAATGACTTTTGCAACATTTTCTTATATGGGTCATTCTCAAAACACATTCATCCATACACACTAGTACTCGCATAAAATAACTGAAGATTTCCCTCCTGCTTTAATCCCTTTTTCCCCATACGGGTTTAGATTTCTTACGTAGTCCATTATGATTTTTGTTTAGCCCAAAAAATGTTAGCCCAGAAGGGCTATTAATTTCGTTCTGGCATTTTCTGTTATATTTAAAGAAATTAAATAATGAATAATCTGCATAAATGTATGTATGTTTCTCCCTTTGTGATAAAACAACAGTGCCTAAAGCCATCAAATTTTGAATAAGGTAATCCTTCTGCGAATATGGGCAACTGGAAGCTCAAATTTTCAACTTGTTTTATTATCGATCTCATATTTTGTTAAACTTTAACGGATTTTTGATTAACAAACTCAAGGATTTCAATGCGAGCAATGGTAACGTTGTACAGAAAAAAGCATTTTTATCTCCAGCGCGCGAGACTGTGTATCGGAAATTCTAAAGATATATTCATTTTAAAATTATTCTGCGATATTGCTGTTGAATTGAATTTTATGGTTTAAGTACGAAAAACATGATATTTAATAAATAAAGGTAAGACGCAAAACATTAAAAAAGTGCCCCTTTGGCATGATGTAAAATCTGAAATCTTTCAAATTTTTTTATTAGTTATTTTATTTATTAATTTTTTAATAGGAAAGTGGAATTCAAAAATCTTGCCTCGAGTAAACTGAATTTCAAAGAACTCGTAAGAAAAATATTACGTAATTGCTTTTCATACTCAACACTGTTGTTCAAGTTTTATTACGTATCACATTCTGCAAGTTCAACCTTCGGCGATAATCCTCGATTACATCAACGCGCTGACATGATATGTGGTCACCTGCGTCTGATAGAAGAAAATGACTGAAAGTATTCACATTAACGATCTAAGAGAGCAGCTGCTAAAAATTCAGAGAAGAATTTGATTGCAGCAGTTTTTATGATATGTAAAGATTCTTTGTAATGCAAGAAAATAAATCATCTTCACGGAATAACTCTAAACGGATTGCATAAGATTCGAGAAAAGTAGCGATTATGGGCTAAAACCTTTCAATTTATGTTTTTTCATTTTTTGTTAACTTTTCCGGAGTTAAACTTCCTTTGCAATTAATCGTAAGCGCCGCCCATGCAATTACTCCTCTTATTCAGGAATTTACTGTATGCACTCTAATTTTAATTTGGAGTCTTCTGTACGCACGTCACATTTAGTGCCATATAATATAGTGCTATACTGTATATTTTTACCAGTACTAACATAAAGTTATAAAATATAAGTATCACAAAATATAAATTATATGCTGTAACTGTTACAAACACACTATATTCTATGTGTACTAACATACCAGTACTAACCAGTACTTCTACCAGTACTAAAATAAAGTATAAATACTCTGTAAACATTAGTGAAAATGTTTTAAAGTGCGTAAAATACTTACATTAGAGGATTCGTATAAAGTTCGTTCTTTCCAAGAAGGCTTAGTCACGCTGTATAAAGTGCAGATAATTTCGTTTTCTGCTTTAGATTTCTTTGGTGCTTTCAGCTCGAATTTTCGGGTACCAAACGCGGGGTATAACTTCTTCCTGGGCAGTTCGGAAAGAGTACAGACGTTAAGTTGGCATAATGGGTAATCCTTTGTCCACGACTTTCGGGTATTCTTAAAGGAGGATTTAGAGTTTTCTTGGCCGCAGTTTTCTAATAATGTAGGGTTATTGTTTGCACCTGAAAAGCAAGTCACATTTAGTTCATTATACACAATGTATAGTGGAATCGGAATTTGTAAAGTCACTGAATCACAATAGCTTCGGATAACCGCGTTTCCTTCACGAATGCTTAGGGCGCGAGCCAGTGTTGACTTAGACTCGTGTTTGCTTGTGTTTCACATCTTAATTTGATCAGAACGTTTTTTCTCCATTTCAAGCAAGCTGTAGAGATTTGGTTTCTTTTATACTTTTCAATATTTGTGTGGTTAGACGAGACGACGTGTTAGTTAATGAATAAGTAAACCTTCAATAAGCTATGTTTACTGCTGTTAATAAGTATATGATGTTGCGAGGCCCCAACTTGTCAGCAACAGTAGTAGTGACTGCTATGAACTGTAAAGTACACAAAATCGTAAGAAGGGTTTAAATCCCTTTTTATTCCACTTTAGAAATCACAGTTGCTTTCACTTAACGCTCACAAACTACGCCGACCCGGAGGTGTAACAAAATAGAAAAATACAACTAAAAATAAATAACAGGAGGAATAAATAACGAGGTCACTACCTACGAGGCTCTATGATCGTGACTAACTTAATCGCGTTCTAAGATACAGCTGAGATTCAGCAAACTTACTGATTAAGAAGTTGAAAGATTCAACGAACTGCCGAAATAGGCCCACAGGCCGAAACGCGCGGTTCTTAAATTTCTTAGCAACCTTCACGCTCGTGATTCAAGAAGCACACTTACAATCTCGCTTCCCTTCTATTTAACTCAATTTATTTCTGCTAAAATTTGAATACTCTGCGCGTTCTACTAAAATTTACATACTCTGGCATTGGCAATTCTAGGGGGAAGTAAAGGCTTGACAGGAAAGATAGCTTAAACTTAAAATAACTTTAGTTAAAATAAATATAAACCCTACAAGTAAAATGGGATGATAAGTCGTCTCGCAGCCCTTGCGGTTCTAGTAATTTGGCACTTTAAAATAGTATAGAATTATAAAGTATTAATTTGCTTCAAAATTTTATTTTTCTTTAAAAACGGGTTTACAGTTAAAAAAAAATGGTATTTTGGTAAACTTGGAAGCAGGTCCTCGAAACGACCTGTTGAAAAAGTTTCCATATTCTGAACTAAAACTCAAGAGCTCCGTTTACATAAAACAAACTGTTTCCTCACAAATTATAATCATTTCTGTAGATGAATAAATGAACATATCTTCTTACAGGATCCTTTCTAGTCTTCAGCAATCAATCTTTTCTCTTCCTTCCAGCATCTGGAAGGAATAAGTATCAGTATCTTCTAAATACATTATGATTTACACTTTCTTAACACTGGATAAAGTTTTCGTTTTCGATCCTTTTCTTTTCCATATTTAACTGCTTAATTCACAATCATTCAAATAATCAAACATGAATTTAACTTTACCCTGTTTCTCCACCATGTGTGGTGTCAAACGGGAATCTTCGTGTTTTTGTATTACAGCACTTCCCTAACCACAATGATTTGTTAGAATTCCAACAACCAAATCTGACACACCTTAATCCGACATACTGAAACTCGATGAGCTATGTTTAATATTCTTAAAATTCAAGTGTAGGTGGAGAACCCTACAAAACACATTCATTCTAAATTCCCCCTCATGCATCTTTAGACATGCAGGCTTTCGCTCTAAAGCATGATTTTATCTACTGTTTAATACTTAGATTTGAATTCGTTTCTTTTGAGCATTTACTTTTAGCACTTAAAATTTTATGCTTCTATACTAAATTCTACTTTTACATAACTTTCAAGTATTTACCTATATTTACAAAATTCTAATACATATGATTTTTGCAATTTACCATAAAATGAATAAGATAAAAATAAAATTTTACTTCACGCTTTCTTTGCCAAGCTGGCGGCACTGAAACTAAATTTTTCATTAATACAAGAATACGAAGTTATTTTACTTTCGGCCAAATCTTGGCTTTAACATAACAGAATTAGTCTTTCGACCAACAGGACATACATAGAACTTCGTATTTACGCATAACATTTCAGAACAAAAGAAAAAATTTATAGAAGATTTTAACTTATCTTTGACTTTTCGATGCTTGGAACTCCGACATCCTCTTCTGGCAAAATTGATCCCAAGTTATAGAATTCATGGAAGTCAATCTCCGCTTTTGGCTTCTTCTAGTTTCCTCCACGGTGACTTTTCTTTTTCGCCCTCTGTACGCCGGCCTCTTGGGGTGGTAGTCTTCGGGTTCCTGTCTTTTCCGTTTTGCCGCTGAACGGCTGGTCTTGGCAGCCTCCGGTCTGGAATCTTGCTTGAATTTTTTCTGTTGGTGCTAATCTTTGCGTTCCTCCTTCTGTCTTTTACTTCTCGTGAACTGCGGCCTTGTTTGCTCCTGACTATCTGGCCCTGGAAGTGGTTTCCTCGACTCAGATTTTCTACTGCGGGACGTTGAAACTGGTCTTTTCCTATTTACCAAAGATTCTTTACGCGGCGGCGTTGATTTCCTGCATTTCTTGAATGCTGGAGTCTGACCATTTTCCTTCCCTTTTTTCGGGACCCTAGAATGACTTGTAGAAGGGCTAGGTTCCTCTTCTGTTCTCTGCTTCTTGGGTGGTGGAGCGGGTGGCGTTAATTCTGGAATTTCCACTTCTTTTGCGCTTGAGTCCTGCAAGAAACTTTTAAGGATTTCAAAATCATTTTGATTATAATATTTTTTCACCTGGTCGGGACTTGCTTTACAGGTTTCTCCTCTCTTGTTCTTAAGGTACAATACGACTGCCTTGATTTCCTGTATTACATAGGGGCCTTCAAATTTTGGAGCCAATTTTGCAGTGAAATTATCTGGGGCACTTGATAAAGAAAATTTTCGCTTTAAAACTTTATCCCCTACTTTAAAATCTGATTCACGGCGTTTTCTATCATAGTAAAGTTTCTGTCTATTTCTTGCCGTATCCGAACTTTTAACCGCCTGATCAATATGTTTCTGTATATCTTTTTGTTTGAATTCTTCCACTGTTTGTTAAACAAAGAATAATTTATCTAGTGGCGTAATTAACTTACGTCCTAAAAATAATTCTGCTGGAGTTTTTCCCATAGTATCATGATTTGCTGTTCTTAAAGCATAGGCTAACTCATTTATGTAGCCATCCCAGCGCTTGTGATGCGTGCTAACATAACTTCGAATTATTTTTACAATATTTTTATTAACTCTTTCTGCGATGTTTGCCTGTGGTCTATACGGAACCATTTTGATATGGCGTATGCCAAGTCCAGTGCAAATGTTTTCAAATATTTGGCTAACGAATTGTTTACCGTTATCGCTAATGACTTTTATCGTTGCACCGTATTTTAAAATGTATCTGTGTAAGAATGCATCTGCGACTGTTTTGGCTGACGCGCGTTTAAGTGGAACAATTTCTGTCCATTTTGAAAAATGATCTACAATTACTAAAAGAAAATGATTTTTATTTAACTCACTTTGGGGGAAAGAACAAAGAAGATCTATGCCTAAAATTTCATTCGGAAATGTAGCGCGAATGCTATTTAAGTACCCGGCTGGGCTGTAATTAATATCATTTATTAATTGACATTGATTACAGGACCTGACATACGCAGTTACTATTTCGTATAATTGCGGGAAATATACCGCCTCGCGTATCTTTTTTAAAGTCTTTCTGACCCCTAAATGGCCCGCTGTTTTCGCTTTGTGTAATTCCTTCAAAATGCTTAATCGAAGCGAGGCTGGAATGACTGGTCTATATTCGAAATTTTCGTTTGTAGCTTTCATACAAAACAATAAATTATCTACTATTTCATAGATTTCTGCTCTACTTCTTATTGCATCGATATCTGTGTGTTCAAAGCTTTCGGGGTCTTTTAAATACGCATAGATACTTCCAAATTCAGGATCAGCTTTCAATTCAGCAATAATTGTTTCTCTAGAATCTAAAATTTTTTAAATCAACACAGCGCATTTGAGTTCATTGCCTTCATCGTCCCGTTTTATTCAAGATAGTGCGTTAGCAACATTGTTTTCCTTACCCGGTTTATATTTAATTATTAGGTTATATTCTTGAAGTTTTAAAGCCCATCTTATTAACCTGGGCGTTAGGTTTTTCCCCGAGTAAAGTCTACCAACAGCCGCATGATCCGAAAAGACTGTTACTGGCGCTTTGCCGAAATAAACTCGAAATTTGTGTACAGCCATTAATACGGCTAATGTTCCTCTCTCTGTAGCTGTATAATTCCTTTGCGTAGAATTTAAAGTTTTACTAAAAATGCCAAAGGATGGCCATTCTGCATGAGAACCGCACCTACGGCATAGTCCGACGCATCTGCTGCAATTTCCAGGTTTTCGTCCCCTTCCGGGAATTCCAAAACAGGGGCATTGATGAGTGCTTCTTTTAACCTTTCAAATGCTGTATTTGCTTCTGCTCTCCACGTAAACTTACTTTTCTTTCTTTTAATTGCTGACAACGGTTCAACAATGTTCGCGAAATTTTTTATGAACGACCGATAATAAGAACATAACCCAAGGAAAGAAGAAAGTTTCTTGGCGGTATTCGGAGGTGGGAAATTCTTGATGGCTTTTATTTTTGAATCCTGAGTTTCTATACCCTTTTGCGAAATTTTATAACCCAGATATTTAAATTCTTTAGTCACGAACTTGCATTTTGATGCGTTAATTGTAAGACCAGCCTCTTTTAATAATTTAAAAATTTCTTCCAAATCTTTAATATGTTGTTCCAACGTACTACTCGTTATATTTATATCATCTAGATAGATTAAAGTCGATTTTCCTAGGACAGGCTTTAGAAGAATGTCCATAGCTCTCTGGAATGTTGACGGGGCCCCACACAAACCAAAGTGCATGCGTAAAAATGCATAAGTGCCCGATTTTGTGATAAACGCGGTTTTATGTATGTCTTCGGGTCTCATAGCTATTTGATAGTAGCCAGACGTTAAGTCCAACGTAGTCATGTATTTCGTAGACCTAATCTTTCTAATAATTTCCTCTATTACCGGCAAAGGGTAAACCGGGAACTTAGTAATGCTATTAAGCTTTCTGTAATCGATAGCAAACCTCCAAGCCCTTTACGCAGAGGTTTGTTTTCAAATTTCCTTTTTGGGCCTTGACATTCGAGCTTCGATGAGTTGGCTTGATAGCTCTTTCCCCCATAAGAGCGATTTGTGTTTCCGGTCTGTTGATTTGAGGATTGCTTTCGGTGACTTTGAGAATACGATGCCCCTTTAGAGTTTTCCGCTATTCTGCGGTTTTGGAACTTGACCGTCAACTCGAAGAGTTCCTGCAAGGTGCTTGGATTTCGGATTTCTAAGTAATCTTGGACAGCAGGTAGCAATCTTGGTAATATTATTTCAATAATCTCCGCGTCGGGTTTCTTCCCATACAGTATGTTTGTCAACTTAACTTTTCGCAGAATGATGTCCGTCAAATCTTCTATATTACGTTGATAAAAACTATACAGTTCGGCTTCTAGCTTTGCTCGGTCTTTCACTATGGGAAAGGCCTTTAATAATGATATTTTGAAATTTTCAAAGGTATATGTTTGGCCTCCGAATTCTCCTAATAAAAATTTCCCTATACTATTCCACCATAGTGAGGCCTGTCCTCTGAGTGCAGACGTGGCAATGGCAACTTTTTGTCATCCAGGCACAGGGTATAGCTGGAAGTGATTTTCTAGGCCTTTTAGAAATATCACCACCGAATTTTTTCCGTCGAAATTGACGTTTGGCTTGATAGATGCTCTCATCGTTTGGACCAGGTATCCAAATCCTTCTAACTGATTAGCCATTTCTTGTTGTTGTAGTTGTACAGGAGCTTCCATCCAGTTTTTCGCCATTTCAGTTCGACAAGTGTTCGGGCGCCAATGTGATGTTGCGAGGCCCCAACTTGTCAGCAACAGTAGTAGTGACTGCTATGAACTGTAAAGTACACAAAATCGTAAGAAGGGTTTAAATCCCTTTTTATTCCACTTTAGAAATCACAGTTGCTTTCACTTAACGCTTACAAACTACGCCGACCCGGAGGTGTAACAAAATAGAAAAATACAACTAAAAATAAATAACAGGAGGAATAAATAACGAGGTCACTACCTACGAGGCTCTATGATCGTGACTAACTTAACCGCGTTCTAAGATACAGCTGAGATTCAGCAAACTTACTGATTAAGAAGTTGAAAGATTCAACGAACTGCCAAAATAGGCACACAGGCCGAAACGCGCGGTTCTTAAATTTCTACCTAGCAACCTTCATGCTCGTGATTCAAGAAGCACACTTACGATCTCGCTTCCCTTCTATTTAACTCAATTTATTTCTGCTAAAATTTGAATACTCTGCCCGTTCTACTAAAATTTACATACTCTGGCATTGGCAATTCTAGGGGAAAGTAAAGGCTTGACAGGAAAGATAGCTTAAACTTAAAATAAATGTTAGTTTAAATAAATATAAACCCTACAAGTAAAATGGGATGATAAGTCGTCTCGCAGCCCTTGCGGTTCTAGTAATTTGGCACTTTAAAATAGTATAGAATTATAAAGTATTAATTTGCTTCAAAATTTTATTTTTCTTTAAAAACGGGTTTACAGTTAAAAAAAATGGTACGTGTGAAATATCTAATTATGGAGCTTGAAAGATGAGTTCTCTGAATCACCAAAGTATGAAAAAACATTATTTTAGGGTAACTGATATCAATTAATTCGTTAAATATGTCTCTTTGCCATAAGGAGTTGAATGCTTATTGAATGTCCACATAAATAATTGCTGTATGATACAGTATTAAAATACAATGCTAAACAAAAATTTGATTCTATGATTTGCGAATTTCCTGTCGATATCTATATATATAAAGAAGGAAGTCTGTGTGTGTGTTTGTTCGCTAATAACTCAGTCACTACTATAGCTATCTTCGCCAAACTTTCTACAATTCCTTTTTGGGTCCATTCTACAGTCCCCCTTTTTTTGTTTTGGAAAAAAGGTCGATGTCCAAATTTTTCCAAAACAAGAATAGCTAAAATCAGAGATATTAATTAAAAATTCGGGAAAACGATAACTTTCGCATTCATTTGTCAGAGTGGTAACACTCTCGCGCGTTGGAGATGAAACTGCTTTATTTCGAAACGTGTTGCTACTGCTCGCTTTCAAATCGTAAAGTTTGTTAATAAAAAATTTGTAAGTTTTACAAAATCTAATATATATAAAGAAGAATGCTTGTGTTTCTTTGTTTGTTCGCGTTATTGATTTCTGATCAATTATGATAAATGTTTTGCCGCATTTAGTCAACTAAAATTGAATATAGGTAGCATTTTTAGGATGCTCTGATTAAATATTGGGTAGAGCTTCAGCTTTTACGACTATTTGATTAGAAAGACGAAAATCATTAAGCACTACATGCCATTGTTGGTGATATAATGAGAGGGAATTAGTTTATTTACCTACAGAAATTTTTTATGTGGGTTCCATATCAAATCAGAGTGAAAAATGTATGACTGTGAATCGTATTTTTTGCATCGTTATTAGATGACTATAGCGGTACCGATATCTCTGTTGTTAGGTACATCATTCTCAATCTAACTTAACTGGCATCGTATACTTCCGCTAGTTTTTAATGAAAATAATAACATTGTTTTGGTACCATTGACATATAAAGAATTTTTGCTTTACAATTAGAAACAGCATTATACGGCACCTTAATCATAAAGCTACTCCATTATTAAGGTGGCCGAAACTTTTTATGGATGCTCTGGCGCAAAAGTGCGCTCAATTTCATGAAGATCAATTTCCAACTTTTGCAACTTTCATAAGTGTAAGCGCACCCCTACGGTGGGGTAATCTTGCGAAGTTTTTTTGTCTTTTCGAATTGCAACCAATCTGCGTAAGGGTGAAGGCACCTTTATAACGGGGAACTGTTTTGAAAGCGTACCTTTTATACATATTGGCGGAAAAAAATATAGCTCACTGTCGGTAATAATATAATATGGTAAACACCATTTTTTTACGTATTGTACAGAGAAGCTGTGATCAGGAAGGTAAAATAAAGTTGGAACTCTACTTTACTTGGTGACACCAAGTCGTCGGATAGACGAAAAATCCGCAGATAGAGAGCAAAGGCGTAGACTTCCTCTAGACTCTAAAGAGCGTGGCACTGATGTTGAAGACAATATACATTTACATTATATAAGCAGCAGACGATATAAAATGAGAGAAGAATGCATAGATTATGGTATAAATGTTAGCGAAGAATAGTGAAGTAATGGTCCGGATTTATTTGTTAACTAAGGTTTCGGTTTTCAGAAATTTAATCTTATTATTCCCTAAGTACGCTTTAATGTTATTTAAGTGCATGCATCTTTAGCGTTATGTAAAATTCCAATGACAGAGATTAATTCTCTGCTCAAAAATCACAGCTCAAAAAGATTTATTATAAGCATATTTCTAATTTAAGGATAGAAAGGGGAAATAACCAAAATAAAAAAGAGATCTAAGAGACTATTACAAATTAAAATTAGAATTTTATCTGACCAATACTGAATTATCTCTCGAACCGCGATGTTACCAGCTCAGTTGAAAATACTGCCACAAAATGGCACTTAATTTTGGCATATCTATGGCGATGGAGATCCACGAGAGCGGAGGAGTGGTGACGATGGAGAAGGGGGTTAACCATGAGTTACCATGAAGAGTACACTTCGTGCCGTTGTCAACAGGCAAATAACAACAGAGAGTTCGTAGTGCGCGAGTATCCAGAGAGAACGCAGTCGTCATATTTTTAGGGTCCAATCCATGAGGCATAATGAGAAGGCAAGTTCATTGGCTGGAGCTTGATACTAAGTACTTGAGTTTCAGGGCAGCCAAGTGACAACGGCAGCCAATCCGAAGCTTTGGATAGAAGTTCATCTCCATTGGTCCTCAGAGATCACGTGACGATGAACGAAAAGGAATACTAATACTTACAAGATGGCACAAAATAAATACAATTTGAATTTTTCAATACTATGTGAAGAAAGGAGGAAATAAATGCAAATAAACACTGTATAACTCTTTATAGTATAAATAATCAGCAGTTGAAAATAGAGCGCACAGTTCATGTCCTCTAAGTTACAAAAGTTTCGTGTTCTAAGAGATGAACGACGAAGGGACGCAATCTCCTAGTATTTCATGTTTCAATTCAAAGTTTCTCTGTACTTCCACGCCGCTGAGTGGCGGGTAGCACAAAGAAGGAAGTGGAAGATAGATGAATAGTTGACTGTGTGACAGCTTGTTAGTTTCTAGAAGCTTTCGTGAAAGTCTTTGAGGGTATTGTGCATGCGAGGGATTTTAAGATCAGCATGCAGGATGTCCCTGCTTACAACGTTATGTGCATTCGTGATAATTCGTAGCACTGTATTTTGCAGGATTTGAAGGGCTTTAATGTTCGTAAGTGTGCTGACATATTCCTTATGTTTGGTATATGTATTTGTGAAATAAATTTGTTATAATAACTATAGGTATGTTTTCTTTTCATATCATTTATTTTGAATTACGTTATTAATTCCTTCATTATATAACTGAATACTCATTGAATGTCTACAAAAATAACTATAGTATGATATCCAAATTCTAGATTGTAATTAATTAATTAACGTAACTTATTCACGAAAATATCTACAACTTACGTTCTCTTTTCCTGGCATATTCTTCAGGATTATCGACCCATGGCGGGGACTTGAGAAGCAGTGCAGCTGGTATAACATTAAGAAAGAGGCCTCCAAGAATGAGAAAGCACCCCAATGCACCGTATGCATCCAAAATGGTCTCCAGAAGAAGTGGGAAGACTAGACATCCTATGCAGGCGCCGGACAAGACGATGCCGGAAGCGGTAGCTCGGTGCCGCTCGAAGTACTCGTTCACCAACACCGGGTAGAGGGTGCTAGCCATTGCGAAACCAAGACCTATCAAAAGCACATAAGAACTAAGAAATTTTGAGAAATATGTATATCTCTGTACTTGAAGAAAATGCTTTTGTACAGTTTAAAATTAAAAAAAGTTTCAAAGTTAAAATGCGCTAAAATAAAGATGAAAATATCACTGGCTGCTTTTCCATTGGAGCTAATCCAACATTATTAAACAGTGGTCACAGGTCGGTTGATTTATATAGAGACATGGTTTATTTATACAGATACATGGTTACATTCTATTGTTTATTCAATTACGACAAAGGGAAAGACTGCCTAAGGGAAGAGACATCTTCATGGAGAATTTTCGGAGGGAAAATTGGCTTGTAAACACGATACACATTGAAAAAAAAAAAACACGAAAACGCTTACGCAGTCAGCCCTTTTACGGGTATTCAAACGTCGAACCAAACTATCACTGGTATAGACGCAGTGCAAACTGTAATGTTTCACTTGCAAGTTGGAATATGAAGTCGAAAGAAGCAAGGTTTTCCACGCCTACATTAGTAAAGAAGTGGAAGCTACAGCATTAGCCAAATAATTGTGTATGAAGATTTCCAAAGTTTCTATATGATTCTTCAGTTTGGATTTCCTAGACTCTTCTGAAATGTTTGGGCACAAAAATTTAATCAATCAAGTAGCTTCCTCTTCGTTGATGTCGCAAACGTGAAAACCTGTTCCAAGAGCTATGTTTTTCTTTTGATAACTTGGTAAAACATAATAGATTTTTCTGTGTTTGTCTTAACAAAACGCTTTGAAAATTCTGGAAAGCTCCACCAAAACTGCAGTCTGCCATATTCTCAGCTATATCTGTGCTAAATTTTACGTTGAAATTTTTTATTTTATGTGATTCTCATTAATGTTAGGACTATCAAAAATAATCAATAGACCTAGAGACTTCCACGATACTCTGGACGAAAACCATTCCAGAGGACCTGATTAATCACTCAACAAGGCGTATGTTGTGTGCACTGTGTATTGTTCAAGTTTTGCCCTTCTGATGTGATTGAAATTAAAATTTAGCATAGACATGGATTATCAACGGTTTTTTGTGGTCGTCTGGTCATGAATATTAATTTTGTCAAAGATCCCGATGTTTTATATTTTTGGCTACAGTTTTGGGAGATCTTCAATTAGGCTACGCATGCAACTAAAACATAAGAAAATGTTCTTGACGTAACTAAAGTAAATTTGTTTTATATTTTTAAAAGTTAAGTAAGTAATTAGCAGAAACATTACATAAAGAAAAATAAACGAACAAGTTGGTAAGCTGTTTGCCCAGAAGATGTATAACTCCACCTTTTCTCTTGTAAATACCAAAGTGGTAAGGTGGCTTAGGTTTTTGTACGACAAAGTATCAAAATTCGAGAACAACAACAAAAATCAGCTAATGATCGAGACATTTGGAAAGCTATCACGAAACTGAATCTTAAAGTGTTTTGACATCGAGTAAAAAGGCTGTAATGTGTACTGAGGTAATAATGAGAAATTTAAGAAACTGATGACATTAACTTGCAAATTACCCTCTCATCAAATATGTTAGTGTCATACTGATAGCTAATTTCCCTGTTACGAAAGGTATCTTTGCTGTGGGTTAATCTTGTGAAGCTGGATAAGCAGTTTTATAGAGCTGACTGAGCTCTGAAGAATGTCAATTCCGGTGACTGAGCTGAGCAATTCCGGAGCTGACTGAGTTCCGGAGATTTAATGTCTATCAATTTAACAGCGTTAGTAGTCATTGCTTTATTTAATTATTTTTATTTTTTGGCTAACCCTTAACACCCCTTTTCGATAACTTCTCCCTTGCTTCAGCAACTGCTGCGGCCGAACAAAATTCTTCATTATGTTATGTATAGACATGAGCCTGGACGCCGGGCCTGCATAAGTCTGTATGAGCCTCGATACACCAAAAAGATATGATGACTTGGTAAGAGATATATCGGTTTGATGAGTAACAACAATTTGTCTTCTTTTCAGCTCTCATTTATGTGCCACAGCACCTAACGTTTGAAATTAGCGACTCTAATACCATTAAAAATTCAAACTTCTTAATCTTCTCTTGTTGATTACATTCAACATTAAAGAGCACTTCCAAAGTATGTTCCGTTAATTGGAAATGCACGTTCTGTAAATTTGTTAAGAGCTACATTTAATAAAAGTTTCCAAGAAGGGGTATACTTTTGAAGTGTTTCCAAAGGCTTCTAAATGGAAGGCTACAAGTTTGTAAATGATACCTTGCAGAGGGCTGAATAGGTACCGAGTGCATATTTAGCATCCAACCGATACTTTATTGCGATTGATAAAACTGGAAACCGTTCAGCGATCCCAACTCAAATTGCATACGGTGACGAAATGTGGGGTGCTGTATTTGCCAAGTGATTTCGTTTGATTGCCCAATATATATATTAATTAATATTATTTACAATTTTTTGAGTGACACGCGTATATGAATCTATGATAAAAGGCAGTTGTTACCATGGATTCCTCCCCAGAAAAAGACTATCCAGCTGACATTCGGCGAGAAGCATGTGAGCACTGATCCAGCCGCTGCTAAGAGCCCTCCGTATAGTGACACAGTTCGGATGCCATAGGATTTTCCCATCATGCTGACTAGAGGGCCTGAAAAAGATAGGAATGGAAATGCTAGTTGACATTCCGCTGTTGCATCTGGAAATTCGATATTACACATGCTAGCTTAAAAAAAAAAACAATGTATTCAACTATGCACAGGGCTTGAATAGGTAAAAAGTGCACAAATGTCTTTACCCGACGTTCATTTGCGCAATCATTGATTACCATTAGTTCGAAGTGAAAAAAAATAAATATATGACGCAAATGTTTGTGTTTCGCCACTTGCAAATTTAATAAATTCAGTTTTATAAAAATAACAAAATCTGTCCTTTTTCCCCCCGGTGCTCCGGGCCTATACATATGTTATGGAAATTTTGTACTCGTTATAAAAAATGGAAGACAAAATATTTGTTTCGCAAGACTAAAACATTTAATTTCAAAATTTCGGACATTTGACGTAATTTTCAACTTTCTTCGAGGAGTCAATTAATAAATGAATAAAGAATTAATAAATGAACGGAATAATTTAAAATAATTCGAGATGGATTTTTTTTCTCATTAGATACCTTTCAGTGACGTACTTTGAGGACTTACAAATATGTAACCTTCTTTAATTTATAATTTATAAGGTTTATATTATTTTTACTTATAGTTATTTTAATTTGTTAATCTTTTCTACACTTCTTGTTTTTTTCGCGTTTCCTCGCCTGGGTGTAAATGAGTTAGGGGGAACCAGAATGTATTTAAGCTGAAGTAGCAAGAAAGGTCAGTCGGAGCGTGTTTTCGCTATTAAGTGTGCACGTTGTTATTCCTACCGGCTGTTTGAATTCTGAATTTCGGCTTCGCATTCTTGTCGCTGCAATTAATATCATGCCGGTATAGGTTCTTAAGTCAACCTGCTAGTTTGAATTAATTTGAACTACCAGCTTACCTTTGAATTTAGTTTGTTACTATTAAGTTTCTCAATTCAAGTGGATGTTGAAATTGAGAGTAAATAATTGTGTGTCTAAATAATTGAGTTCAATAAAAGGTTGTTGTATACCCTTCCTATACAGCACTTTTCTTCTAGTTTTAGCAAGAAGTCGCTAAACACACTTTTAAGTTCGTCTACTGGCAGTGTACGTTAGCAAAGAAAATTAACTCTTATAAATTTTGTTGCAATTAGTATACGGAAAGAATTTTTGCGCAAATCTATATGTAATGAACGCTGTTTTATTGCTTTAGAAATATTATCTAATACTCATACAAAAATTATTTAAACTAGACATATTTAAAACTTTTAATTCTTGTAAATAACGTTCCGAAATTTTCAAGTGTCAATACTGAAGCCAGCCAGTGTTTCTTAAAACATGAATTCTATAAGATTCTGCGAATCATTTTTTGAAAAAAAAAGTTATATTGATCAATTTTTCACAGCAATCTGCATAGAAATGCTCATTTCGTAATGTATCAACATCCAAATCCTTTTTCTGAGCAGATATTGGTTTTTTATTTGAGATTAAATGGAATTATTTCGCTCTCAGTTTGGGTACGATTCCTGAAAGGATTTCCAAATTTATATCACCGTCAGTTTTTGTTCTATGAGAGCCATTTTGTATTTTATTTTTTATAATGATGAAACAGTTTTCTCAAACATAATTACATACAACATATAAAAGTCAGATTTATGAATTTTTATAAAGAATCTTTTCAATTTAGGAGTTTAGGAATCTTTTCAGATTTAAAATCGACAGAATATGAATATTTGCGTCATTTGCAAAATTTTGTGGTTGAAAGTATATGTTTTCGATTAAAAAAAGTCGTTTTGTAAAAACTATGTAAAAACTATGTATGTTTTGTAAAAACTTTGTCTTATTTTTTATTCGTTCCCTCTGACTCAGTATAAAAAAATAAAATGTAAAATGCTTGACTCGACACGGTAACACTTGATCGAGCTACTTCAAGTTTCAAATTACATTTACTGGCTTCACGCAAAAGGGAAGAGCGAAATGTTTGTCTTTGTACGTAACTAAGAGTTAAATATCAGCATAGAAAAATGTTATGATAATTCTTTTCTTTCAAAAAGGTGATCTAATTCAGAGAAACTTAAGGAATTCGTTTTCGAGAAAACAGTATCTTAGTCTAGCTTAGTTTATTTGGTTATGGCAAAGCTCTCGAGGACTATCTGCCTAAGGGAAGGGATGCTTTCGTAAAGGACTTTCTAAGGAAAACTTGTATGCACGTTATATATGTATGCACGTTATATATGTAGTACATGGGAAAAAGCAATGTTAGGCTTCGGTATTGGATTGTATCCAGCTCGTGATTTTATTTACCTAATTTTAAAAATATAAAATATTTCTAGTTTAACTAATTATTTATGATTATTAGGTTGCGATTTTAAAGTAGTTAAAATTTATTAGAATATTAATAATGTTTTTTAGCTTTAGAAAATTTATAAATTACTTGCACGAAAATTCATCCGACATACCAGTTGAAACAGAATTATAAATTAACCCTTAAATGCAGGAATTTTTATCTTCATTTTTAAAGTAAAAAATACATTAGAACTGATACCAAATAAAATAGGAAAAGTACTAAAAAAAATCTAAACTAAATTTTTATTCCAATTTTCAAAAAAATATTATTAACTTTTACAAAAAAATATTATAGGCAAATGTGTAATAACAATTTTAATAATAATACATACCTAACAAACTTGTTCAAACAATTTTAAAATTTTAAATACATCAAAATAACAACAAACATAAAATCAAAAATTCGTAAATACAAATGACGTCCACAACGTACATATAATCTCACAATAATGACCGTTACATCGTTAGTGTGGTGCTTCCTCACTGAAATTTTGAAAACTATATACGTAAACAGTATGTATCCAATTGGTTACACTATGCAGTAACCTAAAATTTGTTTTGATTGGATTTACATGACTAAATGTGTATGTTTCGAAATGGCAACTACATGCATTTAAAGGTTAAATATTGTTGCACACTAGTAAGTCGCAAAAGGAATATCACAAAACGACTTAATGATAGAAAATTATGCTCGAATCATCCTAATTTAGTTTTTAAATGATTGCTTGAGGAATTTCCAGATAGATGGCGAAAAATTAAAAATCTAGAAATTAAATACTTCGCTAAATGTTTGCCGCATATGTCGAGATTTTGTCAAATTCTCGCGTTTTTATTTTTAATAGTGAGCATAAATTTTCATTCAACATAACTATAGGGACCTTATAAAATTTTATTATCTATAACTGTAGTATTGGTTGTTTAGCAAGAATAATGAGGAAAATCAACCATTAAATAAAATGTAAACTATTCTTCATGAAAGTTTGAAAATTTCTGTCAAATATTGTACTGCTATCACACACGCGTATTTGCTTATAATTTTAAGGAAATAGACTTCACAGAAGAGAGTCAAAAACGGGACCCAGTTTATAAATAAGGCCCTGGGACAAACAACTTACAAATATCCATCTCTTTTTATGTAAATTATGCAAAGTATTTTGTGAAAAACAAACGTCATAATTTAATATTTTCCCTTTAAAATTATTTATAGAATAAAGTATGTTTCATTTTTATACGTTGTTTTCTCATAACTCTAATTTGCTATTGTTAGGTAAAATATAAGCGTGCAGATTTTAAACTGCTTAAATAACTGTTTAAAAAGTGTAAGCTTAAAATTAATAATAAACAATGCTTTGCAATTATTCAGCATTTTAGTTTTGTAATATCTCGCAGTTACGCGGAAAGTGGGACCGACATGAAGTACAAAAGTTAGGTTAGCGTAAGTCGAGGTCTAACTTTGCATATAAATGCATACATCTTTTGCATACATGTGAATAACGTTCCATACACACGAAGTTAAGTAGGAACAAGGGCTAGAAAAATATTTATTTTAAAGAAAAATATGTAATAAAGAATAATTTTGTACATATCAATTAAAAATAAGATTAAAACAAGTGTGCCATATAAGAGATACTTTAAGGCTTTATGAAACTTAACAAACTCGTCTAACGACTTAGTGACACTTTTTTAACGCATAAAAGTTCTTTTTAGTAATATAATATTTTTATTCCCCTTTTTTATTTTGAACGTAGTTATTTATCATTAGAGTCTATATTCTCTGAAATTCGTAACTCTTCTTTAATTAGCTCAGACCTTCCGTTGAGCTTGTAACTGGAAATCCCTTCCTTGGTGGATCTGAGTCTGAAGGCTCGACTTCTTCAGTAGCGATTTTACGCATGTATTCTATAAGTTCATAGATTGTCAGTTCGATGGTCAGTAGACGGGAAAGGTTATGTTCTTTCGTTTTCCAACGCTGGTTTTTCGCTTTCCGGCGCTCGAGTTCAATCACATCACTTCACTTACAGAAGTTGGAGAAACGCATATTACATTCAAAATAATTAATTAAATAATATTCTGATTTTATTACTAATATTGATGCTGTCTAAAATAATACGAAGTAGAATTTTTTTGAGTAAAATTATAATGAAATCATGATTAGGTTTACGTTTTCTACATAAATTGTGCATGATATTGACATATTTCCAATGCTTACATCTCTAAAATGGCAGATGTTCCATAAAAATAATTATAGCTATAGGAGTTCTCTGAAAGTAAAGTTTTTAAGGGTTTTCCTTGTCCACAATGTTTCAGGGAATATAGCGGCTTCAAAAGGTTAAAGTTTTATGGGTCTCATGAGTGGAAGGTTCTTCAGTTTTCTCTCGTCATTAACGTTTTGCTGAATATAGGAATTCGACAAAAATTATGGGTTTTTATGAGTTGATAAATAGTTTTAAGGATTCCACTAGTCAATAACATTTCATATGTAGAGGTTCCAAAGCAAAATAGCTTGATGGAATCTTAGAATGCATAAAATAGTTTCAACGGTTTAGCTAGTTAATAATTTTCAGAGAATGTTCAGAGAGTCAACTCAGTAATTTTAGGAACCTTATGAGGAGGCAGAGGTTTCATAAAAAATGTAATTTTATGCATTCCGAGAGTAGAAAAATAATTTTGAGGGTTTATCTAACCAATAAGTTTTCTGAAGATGTAGTGATTCTGCAAAAGATATAACTTTATTGGTTACCAGAGTGGTTATAAAATAATTTTAAAGATTTCCCTAGTCAGTAACTTTTTTGAAAATCCTGAGGTGGCAGAAAAATGTGGTTTAAAGCATCGACAGAAAATTAGCAGACAGAAAAAAAAAAGCCAAATTTGTTTACTTTCTGTTTCCTAATAAAATTGTTAAATAAAACGAAACCTTACCTGCTAGGTACCGTATGGCATTCCTCACAATGAACGGCAAGGAGGCTTCTTCCCTTGTGACACCATAGACCTCGATGATATCCACATAGAGGAACCCTATCATCCTGGCCATGCCGGACAGAATCATATTGATAGCAAATGCAGCGATGACTATAACCCACGCATAGCCCTTATCAGGCTCTTCCATGGCTTAGATTTTTCAAATGCTCACATCTCTGTGTTCCGTTGTTTAAGTCAGTGCAAGATGATGATGGAATTTTAATCGGTAAACACAGCTGACAGGTGACGTTCGTCGTCTTTGCCGTGAGATTTTTATCAAGCATTTTATTACTTTTGGCTTTATATCTGTGCATAATACTTCAGACGATGACCTCGAAACGTACAAGGATACAAAACAAATAACAAAAGCATGAATTCTGAGCTTTCTGTTAAATGCAAAGCTCACGGAAAATGTCATTAAGCAATATCTTGCACAAGGAAACATGAGAAGCAATCAGAAAATAAACCGATATTGCTAAGGAATACGATAGGTATTAATCGGTATCGCCATGCATCGTTAAAAACTTTGACGCCTTCTTGATATGAAATACATTGAATGAACAAAAAGTCTTTCCCTGACTACAAATATGTATTGCTCAAGAACTATCATAATTTTTTTTGAAATGGTAAATGCAATAACTAATTTTTTATTTTTTAATTAAATTTATTTAGTATTTCTTTTACGAATGTTTGTAAATTATAACGCCTGCCTCTTTTATAGCTTGAAGAATATCAAGTCCGGATTCCAGTTTTCGCCACGTATTCTTCAACGTTTACCCTGTAACACTTGACAAAGCATGTGTTATGGTGGACTTCAAAGTATCAATATCACGACTAGTCTTGGTTCTAAATATCTTCTCTGACCATTCACAATAAAATCAATAATCTCATCAGCCACACTTCTTTCATCAATGTTACCAGTTTCTTTATACTTTTCGTACCAAATTTTGATGCTTATGATGTCTGGGCGATTGAGTCCATAAGAACGTCTTAGTTTCATACTGATGGGTGATTTACTTTCATGTTGATGAGTGAATTAGTTTCATGATGATGGGTGATTCAGTTTCCTGTGGGTGATTTAGTTTTATGGTAACACAAAATATCCAAAAATGTCTTCTTTTATCGACAACTTTTCTTTGGAAAAATTCTAACACGTATATACGTTTTTCTATTATATTATTCTAAACTATTTATCTATAATTTGATTGCAAAGAAATTATACATATAATTAAACTTATATATACATATATTCATGAAGCTATAAAATTTTCTGAGCTTTTTTCGTTTACTGACATCATGTAACGACCACACTGATAGTCTGTTGTATTACGTATATGTTCTATTCCATTTCGTAAAGTATATGATTTCTTTGTATTCTCTTGGAGTAGTTTGGATTTCTTTCACTTCGTTTTTTGTTTATAAAAGTTTCAAATTATAAGGTATTTTCTGTCTCCTTTCTGCATGTCTTCGTAATGTAACTGGACGCACACTCGTCGTATATTCAAGAAATCCAGGTTAGAGTCCTAGCGAGGGCCCTGCACATTTTTCACGTCTCCAGCATAAAAATAACCTAATGACTCTATAAGATCAGCAGCATATTCCCTGAAATCAACGGATGTGTATGTGAATTTTAAATACAAATTACTTTTGCAGGCAATAAAAAAAGTAAAGAACGCAAATAAGGAACAAAATGAAAAAATATGCTTTGTACGGTAGCATTAGAATGATAGTCTAAAGAAATAGATATAAATTTAACTAAATGTAACATAGAAGAGAATTTCGTCCCATAATAATGACTCGACAAGTAATTTTAAAACATTTACTTTAGAAATATAACAGCAATTACAGAGAATGTAAGACAAAGTGGAAAGTGGATCAGACATCTTTATGCAATAACAGTTCCAAAGTCAGTTCGTAGTTAGCTGTATTTTTATCTACCACCGACGCCGGTAGTGTCTAAGTTAAAAAATTAGAGGGAAGAGAGGAAAATCCTTCCGATCAGTCCAAACTCAGATTGAGGAGGAAAATTTATATAGTTTCTTTGGTTTATTATAGTGGTAAAATATTTAAGACGGATTATGTTCGTACTTTTATGACTTTTAAAAATTTCAACAAAACTGTTAACATTGTTAAAATAACATTGTTAAAATTAATGTGAGTGATGAGAAGAAGTTCTCTTGCAGGCAAGGATGCTGCTCTAGAAGTCATTATGTCATAGAGTAATAGATGATATAAGAAGCGAATAATCAGTTTAGTCCTTTGATGTGCCGTCGCCGCTATCTGGATCACGTTATAATCGGAAGTGACCGTAGACATTATTAACATGATTTCATAAATGATAACTTTGCTTTTGTGGCAACGAGAAAACGAGGATTGCTTTCCAAAGCACGAGGGAGGAAACGAGGAAGGTGTTGCTGGTAATAATGAATTATTTCAAGTTTTCTTTTTTGTAAAGAAGACATCTTGAATTCAGGGTTTGGGACGATATAATTTTTTAAAAATTCATGTTTTAGTTATTTAAATTGCAATTATTTTTAACAGAGCATCTCGTTATTTAATATACATGCTTTTTAATTCATTCCATGACTTGAAAAACAACTATGGCGTTATTACTTGGGGGGGGGAGGGATTATCAACGAACAAACGTCAGCTCAAGTTGGAGTTTGTTCGATGGTTCATATTTTTCTTTGTGTGCATGCTAAGAGACCTAGGAGCAAATCAACATTTCACTGATAACATCCTTTCTACTACAATCAATCAGCGTGTTTGTTTCATGAAGTATAATGAGTACTTATAATTCTTATGACATCACCTTAAATTTATTCTTTGGGTGTATTTTGCACCCAAAGAATAAATTTAAGTTTTAGTTTTAAAATTATATTTTTCCAGAATTTTAATTGCTGTTTTAACGTTCCTTTAATTTAAAAGACATATTTCTCTCTATTCTTCTCACTCCTTATTAAATTAAATTTATCTTTTGTTCATTACATGTTTTTGTTTATTGCAAACATAAATTTTATTTTTAATTTTCGCAAACTAATCTTTCGACATCTTTATTTCAACAAAAATAAATTTCTTTTTTATATTTTATTTCCTTTTTACCGTTTACAAAGTTTAATCAAATTTTTAGATTTTCACTTTCTTATTTTCAAAAAGCTTTTTTACTTTTGTTTTACAACATTTTTTACCAATTTTTCATTTACACTTTCTATTTTACAAAAGCTTTTTTTATGTTTCCATACTTTTTTTTTTACAAAAAATTTCCAATTGTTTTCATTTTTCATATTTTTATTTTAAAAAAAGTTTTCTCCCACGTTTTACTTTTCTGTTTTACAAAAGTAAAAGTCTAAGTATATTTTTTCTTTTCACTTCTCTGTTTTCACAAAAGAAAATTTTAATTTTTAGCATTATTTTTTCTTCTTACTGGTTCTTACTTCGAAAAAAAATTTTAATTTTTAATTTTCACTTTTTCGTTTTCGTTCTTACAAATTTAAATTTACATACTTTAAAAAATTTTTTCTAGTCACATTTGTTATATTAACTTTCCCCTCATTTAAAGTATTTATTGATGTTACTATTCCATTTCTGAAAAAGTAAGTTTACACATACTTCTTTGTCTACGAAATTTAAGTTGGAATTTACACAGATATCAATTCACTCTACAGGCCTTCATGGATAATATTTTCTGTAACTTTAAACAACACATGTTCATTCTATAAAATCTAGTAAGGATATTAAATTTCCTATTTTTTTATGCTATTAATATGAAATCGAAGATATTCAGAAATTTTTCTTCTAATATATAACACAAATTTTACTAACCTTTTGGAACAGTTGCAAAAAAACCTGGATTCTCTTTTAAATACCTTACTTTTATTCAAATGATTCATTAAACTATGTCTAGAAAACGTAATTTTAGCACTTTTTAATTTCTAGTCACACATCTGTTTAAATGTAGTCTTTATCTTGCTTTAAAAAAACGCATTCATGTTACATCTCTAACGCGTTTCTCCCTGAATTAAATATAGACTGACGCAGGTTTTCTTATGTAACTGTGAATTAAATCTTATAATTCAGGAATGATTACTTTTCTTCGCATAATATCTATTTAAACCAATGGGTATGTGCTTTTCTACACTTCGAATATTTTTTCAGTAAGTATCATCATTATTTTTATGACCTCTAGAGCTTTTCAAGCATTCTTTTTAACTTAAGGGAAAAGACTGGAATTATAATTTGACATTTTTGACAAGTAAATTCTTACAGATTTTGAGAATATCTGATACTTAATTTATCACACTAAGCAAATACAATCATGTATAAGTATCCGTAACAAGTAATATTGACAAGAGTTCGATATAATTATTCAACAGTGTAGTTACAGGTTTTAACATCTTCATTCTAACTTAAGATAAAAGACATACATTTTAAACTGACTTTATTTTATTTAACGCTAAATTCTTACAACTTTATGATGTACACTGCGAGGGAGAAAAGGACAATTCTATATATCCCGTTCCATCTGGGCCGATTGACGAAATTCAACTTGCGTTTTTCATGTTTCGAAAGCGCGACTTAGGATATATATTAGATTTATATACAGCATTACTCTAATAGAGGTATTTTGACACAAAATCAGACATTTTCTGAAATGACATGCCAATTTTTTTCCATATTTCGATTATTTCCATATTTATACTCAAACTATGCCAATTTTTGTAAAAATCGCACGAGTAATTTTTTAAAAATTAGCTCTCAAAAGTTTAGCTTCTCGATATTAATTGAATTGGATATATAGTTACTAATATCTCTTTTTTTATTAAACTTGATTCCTTCTTCCAGAATTGGCAATATAGACTTAATTCGCACATTTTTTATGATTTACTTTTAAAATTTATACTTTTAAATATTTTTTTTTAATTTTTCGAAAAAAAATTTGTATTATAACCTATAAAATTTTTAACATCGTCTTAAAGTAGATGTATTTCTAGGCACACCGGCAAAAAATTAGAATTTGTTATTCAAAATTTTCTAAGATATTTATGAAATTACATATTGACGCATTTTGAAATTTGGCATCTGTTTTTGAGCGATAATAACGCCAAATGTGGTTTACACACTTTGTTAAAATTTATTTAAAAGTATGAAAGACGGCTTTTTTTTAGCTCGTCTGCAATGCAAAAAACAGGAAAATTAGGTTGTTATAAATGAAGAAGTTCGCTAAGTAAATTATAATTGGCGCAAACTGAAAAAAATACTATAATATAAATTTTTGAATTTTTCCTAAATTTCTCACCATTTTTTTTTTATAATTTGAATTGCAGAATCGAAATATGGAAAAACATTGTCAAGTTATTTAAAAAAAGTCCGATTTTGTGTCAAAATACCTATGTTAGAACAAAGCTATATATAAATCTAATATTTATCCTAAGTCGCGCTTTCAAGACTTAAAAAATGCAATTTGAATTTCTTTAATCGGTCCAGTGGAACGGGGGATATAGAACTGTCCCTCCTTTCTTTTCTGCGCAGTGTACATCATACTTAGCAAATAAAATCATGCATAACAGGTAATATTGATATGAATGCCATATAGTGATCTTACAGAATAGAGTTTTTTAATACATTTCAGTATGAATTAACCTAAAAAGGACCTGACATGGAAAGAAGCAATATTTTAATTAAATAACAAATTCATACTGTAAAGACATTAGGATTTTTGTAAAAGGTAGAGGGACGAAAAATTAGCAATCGCCTTCACCGGGAATCGAACCATGGACCTCTGAAATACCGGCCCAGCGTGCAGAACCACTACACCACGAAGGCACGTTAGAAAGGTGGGATAAATGCCTTTTAATACAATTCTTTGAACATATATAACATATTCCGTAAAGTATGAAACTCATTTTTCTATTTGAACTGGATATATTCTTACTTCTTTAGAAAAAAAAAAAAAAAAAAAAAAAAAAAAAAAAAAAAAAAGGCTGGGGAAGAGAATCAGTTGAGTGCTTGGAACTGCTCAGTGCTGCTGTTGCTCTTTTTCCCACATTAATCAAAATACACATATACTTTAAAGTTAGCTAACCAAATTTAAATGCATGTATTCAAACAAGAATACTTCACAAATTTGAGAAAAATAGTGACGCAATGAACATAATTCATAATTAAGACAAAGCAAAGGAAAGGATTAAGAAAAGATGCATTTGTGAACTTAAGACGAAGACAAATTTGATCTGTTCTCGTTACACGTGGGCTGCATCCTTTATTTTAGTTTGAATAAACATTCATAATAATTCCTATATAACTAAGGATTTTGCTCATGTTAGTTTCCCTTTTAAATTAATAGAAAAGTTCCAGGCTTAAAGGAGAAGTATGCAATATCCGCGGAAATCTTCTTCCCAAGATAAACAGCCAAAGTAAGGTGTAAAATGGAATAAGAAAATATCAGATTACCAACAAAGCATTTGAATATGCAAAATATGAATACGAAATAGATTTTTTTTCTGCATGTTTCGAGTGAGATAAGTCAGAGATAAGAACCTTAACTAGTTTCACAAACTGTACATGAAAAATAATGAAGTGTTTTTAATCTTATTTTTATCTATAAAACTTTTATGCATACTAAGATATACTTTTATTCCTGATTCCTGAAACATATAGGTACAGTTGACAAATCAGAGTGATTCCGTTTTCTGAAGCTTCAAATTCAGAAATATTATAATTCAAAAGCAAAAAGACTTGAACGATCACGGAATGCACCGTAGACGAGAGAAAGTGATGAATTATTTTTTCGCTGATTTTTATGAATTCGCAGATCGGTAGAAAAATTATGCTGCACTTCATGTGAACTTTTATTTTATTTTTTATCTTGTTTTACATTGCATAGACTTTAAAAAAACATTTCTTGTTAATTTATCGTTTTTGGTAAGATTTATCCATCTATTTGCTAAATTTTAGCATATTATTTCACAGTACCGAAATAAGATAAGAGATCATATTTTTGAAAATGTCCATATTTCAAACCAAATATTATTTCTTTGGCATCTTAAAAATAAGTAATTAAACATGTAGTTACATTGCAAGTTACCTTGTACTACAAAGACAGCTACTGGTTTTGTTTTTAATATTTGTTCCAGACAAAGGCTAAAGTCTGAACGATTAATGTTTCTCTTCAGCTAGATAATATAAGTAATATTTTACCAGTAACTAGAAGTTTTCATTCCATTTTCAATTAACACTGATCGAATTTTGAATTTTATTACTCCTTTTTTGCTTCATTTCATTTAAACTTATTTCGTCGGATTTCATTATTCAATTAGAGAGGGCATTCAATATATCATTTATTCATCTCACGAGGAAAAAATACATAAAAACTCAAAACATCTTCATTAAAAACTGAAAAATACAGAAAAACATAAAACATCCAATACAGTCAAAAAGAAATTTTTAGAATTAAAATTAGAGTTTCTACGCAAAAACAAGCAATTGAGCTAGTGGACAAGAAGGCAGATTTTTTTTTTTTTGCATAAAATTAAAAGTTTATTTTTGGTTCCACTCTGCATGCAAAAAGACACTGAAGTTGCAAACAATAATTTAATTCACTATTCTGACAAGTTTCAATGTAAACAAATGACTGCTCCGTTAGAATTAGTCTCACTTCAGAATTCAAACAACTTTTAAATTGTTGATAATTATACAACTATTGAATGGAGATTAATTAAAGGCATAAAATACTTACGCAGAACATAAGAACAACATAATTCATCACCTTCAAAGCACAAATTGCGCAATTTACCAACAAATTTACTCTAAGGGCACAAATATGCCTGACCATATTATTCTGCATAACGAGATAGTTTCGTACATTAGTAAATGTAATGAATCGCATAGGAGAAAATTTTTAAAAACGATAAATTGTTTAATAATAATAATCTCAGTAAGCATGACTTAAAATATTTTTCATTATTTGCAAAATAATATTCAGATTTTCAGAAATAATCTTTTCAGTCGGATAAGTTTACTCTCTGAGGACAAAGAAACCCAAACACGCATTTTTTAAAATTCACATAATCCAAGAAGTTTTCGATAAAATGCAATACCAATCTAAGAATGATCAACACCTAATTTTAAACTATTTTTATAATACAATCATACCATGTTAGATTTCATCTGTTGCATTTTTGTCAGATGCAATACTCAAAATTTGCATATTTCTTTCTTTAAATCATTATTTGTTTTTTATTCCAAAATTATTTTTTTTAGAAAACTAACCAGTTTTTTTACATTTTATATTTTTTTCAATATGAATTAGTGCCATAGATTTTATAATTTTCCAAGAAGACGTTTTTTGTGCATTAAGAATTCATCATTTTTCTTCTCGCTGGGGTTTATGTTTCATCCCGATACTGACATTCTTTTATTTGGAAGCAAGAAAATATTGAAGTGGAGAGAGGAAAGGAGCTTCTCTTCTTTCCTTCTCCGGTTCTTGAGCTGAAATCGTATATTCAGGGAATGGATACAAGCAGTTAAATCAAAAATTCCTTTCAAGTACTTACCTTTATAACTTATTCTCTCTCTCTACACTGAAAATTCTTATTCGCAGTTATTATTTAACTTTCCTGGTTCTACATGTGAAATACAGACGTTCGAAATAACTGGGCCCACAATTCATCCCTATATTTGAAAAATCTAATAATTAAATCGCCTTTTTACTGCATGCAATTTTGTAACTTACGTAAATCATTCTGCTGAAATGTTAGAGTATTGCGCATTGATTTTATTTATGTATTTGTTTATTAAATTAATTACGGGCAAGTATTTTTAGATAATTATGGGTTTAATTATTATTATTTTGAAATATCTTTGACTTATGACCATTTACTATGCATAAGGAATAATAATGATAAATCAAATCTTTTACTAATAAATCTACGTATATGTGCTTAATTCTTGCGTCATTTTGTAGAGCTTTTAATTCTGAGTTCACTGATGTTGGTATGGTGAGAATAACTTTTAGACAATCGTAGGTACAGGCTGAAGACCTGCTACTGAGCAGTGGTTTCCGAAGTGCCATATTCCCCAATACTGGCCGAAGGGACCGATGAATGTTGGTAGTTCGTCCCGCTCGAATCCAGGTGAACGGGCTGTCTGCGTGATTGGTTTTCGTGGTTTTTTCCATGTATACTGTTAGTTAGAGCCAGATGCCCTTAGAAAGTCTTCCAAAAGGCATCCTCCCCTTAGACAGATAGCCATTGTGTGCTTTAAATAACCTACCTGACTCAAAGCGTATATTGATACAGTGCAGGATTTATGTATAAGCTGCACAAGCTATAGCTTAGGGCCCCTAAAAAATTTAAATATTGCATAAATATAGTATAACAGACTTATAAAAGGCCCCATATCTCAAACACCTTAGCCTTATCAAGTCTAAATCCGGCTCGGTATTTAAAGAGCAAAATCACTAAGGTAATATTAAAGAGAATATAGGAAAGTTTTACAAGCATTAGGTATTTACTTCAATAACTCTAACGTAGCTATGAGTTTTAACTGAAGACTGAGTAGTTATGGATTTTCAGTTTTATTAATCATTTCGGTTTTAATGCGATATTTTAGAGCTTTTAGATATCGTTTTCTTCATTCGCATATATCATACTTTGTTCACGAACTGATACTATTGTTTACATCGATAAAAATCTCCGGAGAAACAACAATAACAACAAAAATTAAACAATAGAATGTATGCTAGACTACAACAGAATCTTTTTCTAGCACAAGGATCAAAAACTACAATAGATGGTATTTATCTCCAGCTATTTGGAATTTCCCTCCGAATGAGTAAATCGTTAAATGTATAAATGAAGCTCGACTGATATCGGCTTTAGTCTTATCCAGGGCCTCTTATAAACGCGCTAAAAGAGTTGGTTACTGTCTGCCACGATGAAGATTGGCCTTATTAATATGAAGAATCTCATAGGAATTTTCTCCTTCAACCATCCTAGTTGCTTTTATACAGGTTTTCGAAGTCAGAAAAACATTTTCAAATGTCTCTCACTCAAGCCTTTCAACACGTTCCATTAAGTCAAAGGCGTTCAACACGTTCCATTAGTTCGTCAGCCTCATGTTACGTAGCTTTATGTTGGAAAAATTGTATGAAACGGAAAAAAGCCAAGGTTCCAAACGTTTAAAGCGGGACTGTCCAGCTGTTGCGATTCAAACTGAATACATCAGCCCTCTTTAGAACAATTAGCTAGAAGCTTCTCATTATCATAACAAACATGAGCTTTCGCATTATCCTTTTGTACACATATCATGCTTTGCTTATGAATAACCGGAAACTTGTACTTGACGGCAAAAATTACATTCTTAAGAAACACTTTTCTTCATTCTCCAGAAATGATGGACTTCACAGTTTTTTGGTTTGATTTGGTTTATTTAATTGTGGGAAATCACTCGAGGGCTATTTGCCTTAGGAATGCCCTCGTGGAGGGGAAGAATGTGCTCCCCCTCCACGAGGACTTTCTAAGGAAAACTGGCTTATATTTAAGTTACACACGTTTAAAACTAAGCACACACCCATGCAGACAGCCTGTCAGGACTTGTGTTTCTCTTGATTTGCGTTTGCGAATGATCCTGAATAGGAACAGGCAGCTTACTCAAGCTATGTTCAAGAAGGTGTGAAGTAGACAACACAAGCAGGAAGGGTATACGACAAGCAGGAAGGGTATATATTTTCAACCTTTTACAGGCACTTCTGAACTTCGGAATACAGAGACCAACCACTTGTGGTCTTAACGTAAGAATATAAAAACTACTAACTAAAACTCTAACTAAAAAGCTAACTTTGAATTAGTATACAAATGCCTAGCACTAAGACTGGCCTTTATTTAAAAAAGGTACGTATGTAGTACGCCGAGCTGCTGAAACTACGATACGTCTGCAAATATCAAGAGAGCTAAACCTCTGGCCTTAAAGGCAACCAGCAACCGAGTGAAAACTCGTAAAACTACAGTGGCAAGCGGCTTGCTTCCTAAAACTCCTTCTCTCTCTCTCTTGGCAAAAAGCCACAACTTAAGTACTTGGGCGTTAGCAAGACAATTTGCATAAACAAGTTAAAGCATTTAATTCTGGCCGGAAGTAGAAAATAAGAAGTGGTAGTACAGTTTTAACATAAAATAAACGTTAGTAAAACTTAGGATCCTTACAAGCCTGCTTGCTCGAAATCGAACCCAGGTCGAACTACCAATGTTCAGTGAATTTACCACTCAGCCGCTAGTGGAGCTTCCACAATTGTGTCCCCTAAAATCACTTTAGGTCTGTTTTTAGAAATTTAGCCTTTCCGGTTCTTTATAAATAAAAGGGCATACCCCCAATTTTACTATTAATTTTTTTGTCTCGTTTTTCACTACACTATTTCAATCACACCATGTAACTTTGCTTACTTTTTTACATTGAAAAAATCAAACATTAGACGGCTATGCCTCAATTGTTTGAATTTATGCTTAATAACATATGATTATAATTCTTTATTTACACCTCATAAATCTCTACAACCTTTTGAAATGTATGCCATATTTTCGGACACAAGGTATGACCTTTCATTGCATTCTAAGAGACTGGAAATATCGCTGCAAAATCTGTGTATTCTTCCATATAAAGCAGTTTTGTATTACATGCATTATGATTATACAGATTTTTAATGTTAAATATGAGTTATACATGAATCATAAAATTAGCATACTAGTAAATGTTTTAATAAATTAGTTCAAAATGTTTTAAGAATCAAGGCGAGGATCAGAATGTACTTATAATTTAAATGAAAAAAATCTAAACCAGGCTTAATTATTAGCTAAATCTTAATTGGTGCTACTTTGGTAAACGGTTGCACGGATTTTTGGAGATTTACGTTGGCGCAGTTGTTGGTGCGATTTCTACAAACGTCAGCCATCTTGAAAAACGCTGTTTTTACGCATAGTAAAGTATTCGAAACTTTAAAAAAAAAAAAAAAAAAAAAAATAATAATAATAAATATCGTTAGAAATAATGGATTAATTTTTTTGTTGAAAATGTCGTTTTTTAAGATGGCAGGCAAGTGTAAATAAATACATTTACTATGAGTATAAAATACTAAAGTAAGGTTATTATTACTTTCATATAGCAAAGAAGAGAATAAAAACACCGCTATAAAAACATTGTGCCAACGTTTAATTAGATTAAAATATTACTGAAATTGAATATCGAAATAAAAAACATCATCCAACATTTAAAAGAATTAAAATATTACTTAAATTAAATACTTTAAAATAAGTAAATAAGAACGCTTCGTACACTAGAGCTAGAATGACAGCAATTAGTTTATTGTTGGTAAAAAAGGAGGAATGTCTAATAATTTTCTTACCGTTACAGCGGTTATTTCTTCCAACATGACCACAATATCATATACGGCCGTCTCAGAATCGGCTGTTCTAACGGTCTTCATCTGTGATCTACATTTTCGCACTTCATTGAAGAAACAATTAGCGACGTTTCCTTCAAAAATTTAAAATAAATTTCCTCTGACCCGTGTAAGAATTTATAAATAAATCTTGATTAGGAAAGCCAGGCTGGCGAAAATAAGATCTCAAAGGACAATTTTTTCATTCCGAAACCAAAAATTCCTGGTACTTATCAAAAACAACATTCATCTTTGAAGGAGACATTTTTGAAGGAATTCCAAGATATGAATTAAATTTTAAAATGGCGCGGTAATGCACAAATTTTCAGCAACCTATCAGGGAGCTGATTACAGCTCATTAATGCACAAATATTCTAAAACCAATCAGAGAGCTGATTACATCATGCCTAGAATTAAAATTATTTAAATAATCATACATAATAAAATCATTTTAAAAAAGAAATGCAAAATTAAATTGTATTTTAATATTTAACAGCCATAAATAATGTTTAAAACATTAGATTAAATTTATAGATATTAAAACCAATTACTTTTAAAGTAAGGTGACGTCACTGATTACATCATCCACAGCATAAAATTTCATAAAATATGATAAAGAATAAAATTTTTATTTCAAATAAAAATGCAAAATTAAATTGATTTTTAATATTTAGAAGCCATAAATAATATTTAAAACACGGAATTTATGCATAATAACACGCATTATTTTTTAAATAAAATGTCAACAAAGTATCGGTTACCATAAATAACTTATCCAGCAATGGGTTTACCATAAGTCGTATTACTCGCCAAAAGAAAAACTGCCAAAAACTCGCCAAAATCCGTGCAACCGTCTACCAAAGTAGCACCTCTTAATTATTAGCTACAGCTAGTAAACGCAATTGGTTTGCCGCAATATTCAACAGGAAAGTTTTAATAACCAGCTACATTGTAAATGTAATTTTAACTATAATGTAACTAATTTGTTAGTTAAACTAATCTGCAATTCCATTTTAATATTCATCACTCATTTTATCGTAAAGTATCTTGCGTCAAATTCTGTAGGATATATTATGATGTCACGCATATTATCATTTAGGTAATTATGTTTAAAGTATTTCAACCATAATATGGGTTTAGTATATTAACCGTGCTGTATATTATGTAAATTAAGATAATATTAAAATATATGAAATATCACATATCTCATTATTATCTTTCACATATTATTATATGGAAGATTTCACGTAATAAGACACGTGAAAATAATATAAATTAAGTTTATTTGCTGTTTAAGTTAATAATTTTAAACTGTTAGAAAATTATATATTTTTAGAGTTTGGTACATGATGATGTTCTAATCCTACTACATATTATAATATAGTTATAAATCCTTTTTACTTCCTTGTGCGAAGTAAAAAGGAAGTATTGTAATCGCGAAAAGCTTCAGGCAGCATATTTCAACGAAAATATCCACTTTGACCTCTTTCGAATGCAATTTAACGAAGTTTTTGCGTGATATCTGTTAGTAAGGACAAAATAAAAGACTCTTTTCCTCCCAAAAGAACTAAAAAACTGCTTTAAAATGAATTCTGAAGAGAATTTTTCGTGGCGTCTGTACGAACGTATGTACGTATCTCGCATAACTCAAAAACGAGCAACCTCAGAACGTTGGAATTTTGTATATAAGACTACTATAACATGCAGATGTTCACGTCGTATTTTGGTTTCAATCGGCCGCGCCAAACGTATATAAATTGAACATTTTTTGCTTTAAAATGACTGAATTATGTTGTTTTTATCTTCCGGTTAAGGTTTTTATGCCTTTAGTAAATCTGTATGCAATATTTTTAGAATTATCAACAATTTTAAAGTTGTCTAAGTGCCGCTAAGACTTTTTTTAATGGCAGTCATTGATGTTTACATTTGAAACAGCAGACTAGTGGATTTGTTGCCAATCTAGAGAAACTTAGCTTCGCAACAACAAAGATAACGCATTCATTTATTATTGCCAATTAAATCACGCTTAATTCTTTCTGGAATTCTTTCGAGGAAATAAGTGTTTAAGATTTACTTCGTAATTTTTAATATAGATATTTTGAGTTTATGTATTTCTGCCTTGTTGCGAAGCGAAAACTGAATTAATTGAATGAGAAATACTCAATCGTCTGTGAAAAACTGTTTCTTTTTTGTTTTGTTTGCTTAATTTCTTTTATACATAGTTCTAGCTTTATTATAGTATTTGAATAGAACATGTGGCAACGATTAGATAATTCTTTAAATGATATACATTTTGTGCATTCTGAGTTATAATATGAACGAAATATAATACTGTTAAGTAAACTTAGCGCCAGAGTGTCGATATGGTAAACATAACATAACATAACATAAGTGAATTTTAAAGAATGCATTTATTGTATTGTGGTTTATGCTCTGTCGGCGGAGTAGGTTTAATTCAATGTAATAAGTTTAAATGAAATGCAAGAAAAAATGCGTATAATTTAATATTCCGTACAAGGAAGTCATGTGATGTACACATCAGATTTTTTAATCTAAAAAATCTGAAATGTAATTTTAGGAATTATAACTGATTAAAACTAAATAATATGAATAAATTCTCCTTCTATTGACGAAGTGCGTACATTACAAAAATCTAATATCTAATTCACTTTTCCCATTTTTTAAAATATTAATCGCGAATTTTGTAAATTTATTTAAGAAATAGGTCAATCTTGCTTTTGGAAAAGTTGTTCTCATGATTTAATCATTAATGTTGTTTATGATAGTCTTTGTACCTGCTTGTGTCACATGTAATTAACTATGAAATTAGAACGAATCCTAATCATAATTTCTTAATGTTATTAAATGGGTCGGTGTTGACGTACTCATTGTCTGATATTTCGTAAAGCATATATACTACACTGGTGTGCATAACTTAAGTGCAAGAAGGGATTTCAAATGCAACTTCGTACAGGAGTGTTCCACATTGGCCCAAATCATACATTAAGATCACCAAGATGTGAAAATATGGGACAAGTGACCAAAACATTTAAACAAGGAATAAAAAAGATAAAAAGGCACTTTAGTAAAACGATAGCTCCGAGCATAATTAGAGAAAAAACAGAAAACTCCATGTAGCAGCCGCTTGGCGACTAAAATCCGATCTTCAGATCGGGTTATGATCACTTCTGACTGCGATGCGTAATTACGTCTGTATTTACGGAGGAATGATTTGTAAAAACGCTATTGAGGCATCACGGTCTATTCTTTTTGCACCGTCAATTTCACCTGTAGAATTGCTGCTGGTGGCTGGTGACCTGCCTCCAAGCTTCTCCCGAGATGGTCTCACACCTGTTCTATGAGATTTAGGCCCGAGTACCTTGCAGATCAATCCATGCATTGAATATTTTCAATCTCCAAGAGCTTTGCGACAGCTACTATTTGATGAGGTGGGGCGTTATTCTTATGAATAGGAAGTCCAGATCCACAGCACCTCTAAAGAGACGTACATGAGGCAAAAGAACCTTGACATAATAGCGGACACGAGTGACGGAACCTTTCTGGGAGATGTGGAAGTTAGCACGGCTACCAAGTGTGATAGCACACGAAACGAGAAGGGTCTCGTGGAACTTCGAAAAGGATTCTTGTCGATGTTGAAAGGGTGATTGCTGTGTTCTTAGCACCACAGAAACCGGCGTCTCCAATGAGCAGGCATTAATGGCAGTCGCCGTACGGGTGGTCGTGCATATAGACCATGGAACAGACTCTGGTCACGGTAAAACCTGATATTGGACTTTCGTAGTCAATTGCATGTGCCTTGCGATATTTTACGCTGTCTCATGCATTTCTGTTCTAGTAATAGGACAAAATATCAGTCGTCCGATGCCGTTGTTGGAAAACCACGTTTGAATGCTCGAAAAGATGCTCCTCCCGTTTGAAATACTCTTCATACTTCGACCTTCTTTCAGCTTCCTACTGAAGCGACCTCGGGTAAAATCATATTCAGATGACATCTCCTGGACTGCCTGTTGGCAGTCTCACACAGTAGTAGAAAATGGACTTTTATCGCCCAAAAAGAAATCTGTTACTATGTTTCGTCATGTTACTAGCCATGACTGCCTTTTAAAACGTCTGCATCCACACTATCCACACACACTGCACACAATCCCAACCCCAGTTTGTAAATTGTGTAATCTTCATGAGGAAATGGATGCCTCAAATCTGAGTCGTTACCCTGAACTTTATGGATGGTGGATATCTGAGAGAGATATTGGCAGTTGAGACTAAATATTGATTTATAGATTACACTGTGGACTCTTTTTTAAGTCGTACTGTTCTCTTTCAGTTTTGCTTGTACTATCTACAGTTGTCTTTGAAATTTTCCCTGACAAATAAAAAAATATCTTCCTCAAGTTTCTTCTTACTGTTTCATTGTTTAAGCATTGCTATCAGAATACAAAAATATCTTTGCAGTTTTTATGCATGCAATGTGCATGCAACTGTGCATGATATAAACCATGCACAGTTACTTTGCAAATTTACAGAAGTATTTTGCCTCTTCGAATGATCTCAGGATATGTTTCTTATTATTTCAAATACAGCTTCATATTTTGATCGAGCTGAAAGATAAGTTTTTCGTAATGGGAAGCTCGTGACAGCATTTTAGACAGGAACACTTGATGCACATTTATCAAAGATTGGGAGGAAATAAATTTATATCGGAATGACATTTTAGGTAAAACAGGAACTAAAAAAATTAGTACGAATTATTAAACACTTATTATTAAATTTTAAAAGTAAAAAATACTTTATAGATTTATGTTCATAGAATCAAAAGCCTAATAAGTGAGTGTATCTGAATAAGTTAAAGCTTATTTTAATTTAACACGATATAGCATATATGGTCTTTCTAAGTAACAGTAACACGAAGAACGATTAATTCGATTTCATTAATGAGAAATGTGATGAAGAAGTAAGAGTATCAATGAACTTAGAAACTTTCACAACAGTAATGGCGTTAAAAACGAAGTAGATGAATCCTCCAACTGTGTAGAGACATTAAGAATTATGGAGTGAAAAATTCTTGAAAATAAACTGAGCCCTCACCAAAAGTGGAGTTCTAGTCTTAAAATTACTACACTAATACACATGGAAGTAATAATTTTAATTATTTGACAAAGGTCTTATAAGACCTTCCTTTTGTTATGTTAGTAGTTGCATGATGCCCTTAAATTCTTGCTAACTATTTTATGCTATTACAAAAAATTAGAGAAAATACCAAATACAGAAACATTGTCGGGGTTTTTCTGTGCATAAATTTATTAGCTGGCTAGAAGGAATTTAATTTTTCAGACTTTTATTATATGAGTTTCTGAATCTATGTTAACCTTAGCAATAATAATATGAGATAGGATATATAACAGAAACAGTAAAAAATAAGTCTACTGTCATCTAAATCCTTAAATGCTTCATATATAATCGACAAGATACAGCAAAATTATATATGAGTTTCCGAATCTATGTTAGCCTTAGCAATAATAGTACCAGATAGGATATATAATAGAAACAGTAAAAAAGAAGTCTATTGGCATCTAAATCCTTAAATGTTTCATATACAATCGACAAGATACAGCAAAATTACAAAATTGGTGTAGAGTTCCATTCCTTAACTGTTTTATCCTGGTCAAAAGAAGCCTTTAGAATCAGAACAAAACAAAACAGGGTTAAAAAATAAAAGCTTAAATATACAGTGCAGTCGAGTATTTCTCCTCCGAAAACAATAAAATTTTTCAATTCTCCTGTGGGCTTCACCAACACGAAATGTAAATATCTCTTTCAACAACTACTAACCGTCTCAGCTCGGTCGGTATCGTGGTTAGTGAAGGCGACTACCATCCCGACAGGCCTGGACTTCGATCTCCGGTAAGGTTTGGATGCTTGTTCTTGTATCTGCAGGCCTAAGGGTTTGTAAAACGATCTGAATTTTCTTTCTTCTTTTTCTTGTTCTTCGCGCCGAAGAAAAGGGATATGAGATTCTCAGCTACAGTTTCCCTAAGCAACCACGTTCCAGATTGGTATGGTGTACTGGGGAATGTCATATTGTTACCAAAAGTACTCAAAAGTGCGAAACCCAAATGCATTCGTCATTTACCTATGATTACTTAGGAGCTTTCTAGCACGATAAATAACAGATGACGCTTACTAACTGTCCCGAATATTATTTTATCTAAATATCCAAACCTCCTCTAAATACTTTTTTGTTTGTTGTTATTATATATTTGAAATATTTTTATTAAAGAAAGGATTTGAAGAACGAAATATAAATAAAATAAATTTGCCTACGATATTAACTTACGTTAGTAATAAGAATAATGACAAAGAATTTCAGTTATTATGTAGATAAAAGGGGTTGTTAGCGTAGTTGATAGTGTTCTCTTAGTCTGTAAACATTTTGATTTACTTTCAAGTGAATGAGGCTGTTTTAAAGCGAAAAAGCAAGTCTTATTGCTTACAAAATTGTATTTTACTGCACTAGTATAAAAATGTGTTATTGAAAGATGATTTCAGTTACTTCGCGCCGAGCAATAAGATAACTGAACACTGATAGCTCGAGGCAGACAGCCTTCATGAGCTTCGCCAAATAACTTCCCAACTAATCAGATTAAGAGCAAAAACTAAAGTTATAAAAAGATTAATAATTATAATTTTGTTTAAACAATATTGGAAAATGAATTACTGATCATTTTTTACCTTGTAATGCAAAAACGTTATATACAACAAGTAGACAGTTTTCTGCCCTGAATAATTTTAAACTCCCGATTATTATTCGTTGTGTCCTTTTAAAAGAGATTACACTATCCTGGCACTAGCTTACGCAGCTTTAGGGTATTTTGCTCGCTGTCGATGCAACTGGTTTAACGTATTCGCGATAAAGGAATATGATAAAGTTTAATATCTTTTGAAAGCGAACTGCTTGAAGCACTTACTAACATCAACTTTATATTGCATCTGAAGAAATAACTTCATTCTTTCTCATAAAAGGAATAAGGTAACTTTTATTAAAAAAACTTAAAAGGCTTTTAGAATTTAATTATTGTTTTCAGTTTTACGTCCCAAGTAAGAGGGCTGAAAAGTGTTTAGGAGATGTTTTCTTTCTTCTTCATGGACGGAATCTGAATGGCTCAACATTAATGAATTAATTAAATAATGTTAGAAGTTTTTGTGTCCGGCATTTATATAAGCAGAATTAGATAAAATTTTGCAATTTTAGAATCTTATCTAATTCAGTTTATGCACAGTTTTCTCCAAGTTATGTATTTAAAACGGGAAGCATGGAAAGCCCATATTGCTTGATACGTTACGGTAAACACCCGTAATTCGTTAGTCCGAAAATTTACTAATTAAAAGAAAAAGTTTCAATAAACCTTCATAGCTAGTGGTTTAAGCACCATCAGCATCTAAAAGCCACTAATAATGTTAATAAAGTCTCGAAAGAAAATGTAAAAAAAAATCAAGAACGGCTTTTAATGTCTAGGTTTTAAGCCAAAATATCGGAATAGAACAGAATGTTATGTTAAAAATAAAGTATAGTTCTGCAAACAGAGAAATATCTTCATTTCTAAAAGTCACAAAAGGAAAACAATAAAATTATTCATTATTCCATATTAAAATACTATAGAATTTGAATTAAAGAAAACGTTTTCTTTACATTTATATATCGATAATTTAATCTATATTTTTTATTCCTTCATATTTACAAATGGTCGGTATTGTACTTATTTTGAGACTGCTAATATTTAGATAATATTTGGATACCGAGATATAATTTACAAACACTTTATCAGTGACTGAAAAACATCCCTTTTTTACCTGTAAAGTTTGCATGCTATTTGTATTCACTTTTAAATATTAAAATAGTATAGAATTCTGAGTTACAGAAAACGTTTTCTTTACATTTGTATTCTTTACATTTGCTAGTTGAATCTTTATTTGGCTTTCTTTCATATTTACATATGGTTAATACTGTACTTTTATGTTCGAGATTGCTAATATTTACTAATACTATTAGGATACTCAGATCTAATTTACAAACACTTTACTAGTGACTGAAGAAACGTCGCATTTTAACCAGTAAAGTTTACATGCTAATTGATTTTGGATCCTTACAGTAGAAATACTTTTTTTCCTTTCACAAAATTTCTTGAAAACACGACCATGGAATTAAACAGAGTTTTCTGTTGCTTAAACAGAGTTTTCAGTATTATTACTTAGATGCACATAATGTTTTCATTCGAATGGAAAAATGTTGGTTCTATACAACTACGTAAATGCTTTTATAAAAATACAATGATCTTATCCCTTAGATAAACCTTAGAGTTTCCAGTTAGTTAGTTTTGAACATTTCGATTGTTATAGCTTCGTCTACCAAATTTTTTAAAGTCAAAATCACCGATTTAAAGTGATGACATTATCTGCATTTCTTTCATTGCCTTACACAATTTTAATTTCGAAGCTGATCCAATAACATTCGAGTTAGGTGAAATCAGCAATATATTTCTAGCTTTATTACCAAATTACATATTTTTAAGCTCCTTCAATTACTTCAATTTTTATCAGATTATTTCATCTCTTACAGCAAAGCTTAATTTCGAAGTTTAATTTTCTCAAAATTTACGTTAAATAACTCGAGAGGAATAGGATTTTGTATTCTAACCACTAACAAAAAATTACTCTGAGCACTAGAAGCCTCACCAGTGGCCGAGCAATTAAGACGATTAAATACTAGTAGTTTTATAAGACCTTATTTTCTTAGCTATCATGCAAAGTGTCTAGATCTCAAAGTTCAACCTGGCGAATTCTCGCTCATACGTGAAGAATACAACAGGGAAAGAGTGTAAAAAGCCCTTTTTATTTATCACAACTCTTTAACAGAAAGGCACGCACTTCGTGCTCACAAAAAAGCACCGACTACTTACAATGAGAATTTAAAAGTAAATTTATAAATTCGAAAGATAAGAAGTAGTTCTAGACTTTACAATTTAATTTAACCTATTAGGCTGACTCAGTAACTAACCCACACCGGCGATAAGCTAGCTAAACGGCCAGAGTGCTTAGCCGTTACTGAGATTCACAGCGGGAGGACGAAACAGCAAACATGCGCTACATTAGCGAAATCACGTTCTATGTAAACTCCATTCCATTTTCCGCTGTTATACTGGACTTTTCGCTTCACGCGTTTAAATACTCTCTTTCACCTGCTTAATTTACTCAAAGGCGAAGAAATGCGAGGAAAAATACAGAATTCAGAAACGATAACGAAATTAAAATAACTGATTTAGGAACTAAGAGAAGCCCTTCGAACTTGAGCTAGCGGACTCTCTGTTCGGCTGTTTTCCTCAATTTTCCCCATATATTACATGAAAACGAGGCAGTTTCCTTTAGAAGATCCTGATGAAAGCGTCCTTTCGCTTAGGTAGATGGCGCTTCGGCGCTTTGCTGTATTCTTTTAATCTAAACTAACTAGAGCACTAGGCTTTGTACTCTATCTATGATTTTGCGCTTCAGTCAAAAATCTACAATCGGATGTAGAAGTCATTTAGTTATGATGTTTTATTTGTTCCCTCTAATAATTGCCAGGAAATTTTATGGACATATCTAATTTCATCTTTCATTGTTACTTCTGAACTAAATATACACATATAATGCGTCATTAATAATAATGACAAAAATAGAGGACAGGCTGCATAGGATATATGAAAATAAAGAAGTTTTGGAAGAACAAATCTCGATTTAGTTATCGACAACAGACTTGAAAGATTTTATTATTCATATTTTTTGCTACTACGCAATTGAGATTTTAGTATACTGCTTGTTTTTAATTAATACTTCTTTCAAAATATATAATGTGTTAAAAGAAAATAGAAAACGGCATGAAAAATTTCAACATTGATAATATATAATGATTATACATGATCAATGTTTAATGATTAAACAAGATGAATACGAAAAAATACATACTTTATTGAAAGAAAAAACAGCTTCCACAAAACAGACAACTATAGGCAGCTTAAGGAGAAAAAAGGACGTAAGGTAATTTTCTTTAAAGAGTACTGCAGATAAGCAAACTCACTCACAGAAATCCAAGTCTAAAGCTCAATTATAGTCGCATGTTTCTCAACCGAATCATGGAAAGCGCTAAAGGGTTGATTCCCAGGGTAAACGCAGACGCATTTATAAGATTGTTCAGTATGTCTGGAAAGTTCGGGAAAAATACCTCTTACAGCTTCAAAAATCGCTTTCCCAGAACCAAAGAGAAGCTCATTTTGCATTCAACTCAGGGTCTGATTGAATTATTTTTACAATTTAAACGTCGAACAAGATCTACATTACAATATTGTTACGAAATGTACAGGCGCGGTGAGATAGCTTCCCCGCAAAGCAGTTTTAGGGTTGCCGAGGTTGCCATAAAATGGCAAGAAATGAAGATTTGCCACATTTGGTGAGAAATCGCCCATTTGGTGACAAAATTGGCGATATGCCATTGACGGATGGAGAACTTTCTGGAACGAATTCTTACCGGTTTAGCCCAGAATGTTCTCGAACACAAGCCAAAAGCTATATAAACCCTGCTTGTCCGAGGTCAGTCAGTGTGTGTGTGCCTCGTCTAGAGTGCGAGTTAGTCAGTATCGAGTTGGTGTCTTGTCTAGCGAGTCAATCCCTGAGGAGTCGATCGAGTTGACAGCCGGGCAGCGAGTGCCGAGTTGGGTCGTCGAGTTCACCGAAGGAGTCTCTTACTGTATCGCGGTTAGTGCATCGTCGAGAGAGCGTGTTGAGCTCCGGGAACGACTGAACCGAAGAGTCGGGAGCTGTGCTCGTGTGTCGTCGAGTGCATCGCGAGTTGTAGCGTGGAGAGTCTGGAGAGTACGTGGAATTCCGAGAAAGACAAAACAGAGTAGGAAGCTGTACTCTGGTGCTTTGCAGTGATGCTGTTTCCACCGTTATTGCCTGAAAGTGTGAAGGCTGTGACGCTGAACGTGTCAGCGTGTTTATAACAGTTTGACTACTGTAAAAGTGATTTTGGAGCTGTTCTGAGAATATTGGTAAATAATGTGTGTTTCGATACTTCATCAAGTGTCGTCGTTATTCTTCCAAATCTACGAACCCCGTACGAATGGGAAGGAAGAAAATAACGTAACAATATGTTAAATAAACAATTGTAGACACAAAACGTTGTCACAAATTAAGCAAAAATGCGTTGCAAAACTATTGTATGAAATGCACCAAGTTAGCAAATAAATGTATAAAATTGATACGTAGAGCCATAAAAACACACAAAAATCAAATAAACAAATCTATTTACATGTATTTACAACAGTATCTAAGACAAATATTTACTCTATATTGATCGTAGGCATGCAGTTTCAAAGCGAAACATTTCTAAACATAAAGTGAAAAATTTTATAGAAATGTTCTCGGCATTTTGGGTAACATATGTTAAGATAATACTAATTATTTACGGTTTCCATAACATGCAAATTCCAGTTAATATTTTAATTCATAAAACTTTAATTGATAATATATGAATGATTAATATCTGTATTTGCAAATTCCGAGGGAATATTTAAGAATTAATTTATGCAGAGGCTGTTTGCACCTTTTTTAGATGATTTTCATTGTATTTAAAGAAATATTTTACCTAAAAGTTTTCTATTTTAAATGTTCTGTTTGACAATCCTTATTTTTCACTGTCTTTCTACACCATAATTTCCAAGACAAAGCCTTTTGTAGCGTCGGAAGAGGTATTTTATCCCATTCCTCTGGAATAGCTTTCCAAAGTCTAAGAAGGTTTGTAGGTCGCTGTTTCCATGGCTGATATGTCAGGAGATTTAGAAGGGATATGAGTGAAGGATACCCCTTTCTTGTTCATTTTTTCCAGGAAATTAAGAGTGGATTTTGACATGTAGCTGATTGCTTTGTTTTGATGGAGTTCTGCTGATTGATTGTACTGTGGGCAAATAGAAGGTATTGCATATTTGAAAATATGTTCCTGATAATATATGGAGTTGATCTAAGCATTTTCTTCACTCTCTTTATTTTTTATTTGCCGTTATATGAAAAACAGCATGAGTCATAAATCCCTTTGAAAAATTTTCTTTAGATTCTTTAAACAATGTTTCAAGAATTTTTTTCGTCCTCTTTGATGGCAATCAATGGATCTCCTTTTATTATAATCATTTAAATATACCCCAGCTTTATCTATTGTGACACACCTTTTTCATTTTTATCCGGATAACTGTTCCTCATAAAGAATTCTGCAGCACATTCTGCGTTCGGCGATGTCTCGTAGAGAAAGACGATGCACATTATATTTTCTCGCCTTTTTAAGATTAAAATAAGCATCAGTTACTTTGTGTACAGTTGGCATTGAGCATTTTAATGATTTTGCAACCATACTTTACGGGAGTGATTTAATGATTTACAACCATACTTTATTCTTTTAACGTTACAGATCTTATATTTGCAACATTGGAAACATTTTGTTTTTCCCTTGGATATGTAATTTGCAACAAATTTATTACTTGAAGCCATTTTTCCTTTACTGTTGCTTTAGATACTTAGCTTTAGATATAAAAAACCAGTGGTTTTCACAGCGGTTTTTAACAGCTAGATACGAATAATTTTCTTCGGAAAATACACTTACGTAACCCTCCACCCATTACTTTCAAGCATATGACTTTTTCTTATAGCAAACCATCTAAAGCCTTATAGCAAGTCATCTGAAAATGTGCTAGCAGCCTCTAGATACTAATTTTTCTGGGCTTTTCGCCAACGTAAATTAAATGCTCTGAGAAATAAATAAATTTAGGTAGGAAGTTGCTTGGTTTGGCAATGAATCTGTATGCCACCGGTGAAACAACGTTATTCCTGCAACCTTATATTATTATTTAAAAAAAATGTGAGAATATTTCCTCAAAAATTGCGAGCAAGGGAATGAAACATTTTGTTTTCAGCTAATTAAAATATTATGAATATTTTACTAACTTGAAATTTGCCCTTCAGGAAACAAGTAAAACTGTTAGAATTTTTAAAACACTTCCAAAATAGCTTTTACGAAACTCTGTGCGTTGTTTTAAGCAACTTTGTTGACGCATTTAACATATAGAATATCAAGCTATTTATGAGAAATTACATACGTAGCTGCATTTTCCGGATATATATGTAATATGAAGCGATGAAATGAAGTTAAAAATTATGCAAAACAAGTTACCAGAATTAATCATAGAGATTATAATAATGAAGGTACTGATGTTGATAATTAGTTCTGTACTTAAAGACGCAATATTTATTAATTGTAATTTAAATCTACAGGAAATTTCAACAATAGCAAAAAAAAAAAAAAAAAAAAAAAAAAAAAAAAAAAAAAAAAAGTGTCTGAAAGCTTTCAGATTTTACATTGAGCCCAAAGAGGCATTTTTTTAACGTTTTGTGTGTCACCTTTAATTATTTAATATCATGTTCTTCGCACTTAAACCACAAAATACAATTCAACAGCAATATTGCAAAATAATTTTAAAATGAGCATATCTTTAGAATTTCCGATACACAGTCGTGCGTGCTGGAAATAAAAATGTTCCCGCCCCCGTACAGTGTTGCCATTGTTCGCTTTCAAATCCATGAGTTTGTAAATCAAAAATTCGTTAAAGTTTTACAATATATAAGATAGATAATAAAACAAATTCGAAATTTGAACTTCCAGATTCCGATATTCAGGTGGAAACATACGTTATTCAAAATTGGATGGCTCTAAGTAACGATATTTTATCACAATGCGATAAACATACCTACATTTATGCAGATGCTTCATTATTTAATTTATTTAAATATAATACATGGCGAGAATATTTGATAGCAACGATTTAAAAAGTGAAACAACGCTGTGAATGTAGTGAATCAACGTAAAATGCCAAAACGAAATTGATAGTCCTTCTGCGCAAACTGCCCTTTGGACTAATAAAAGATGAAAAACGTTTTTTCAAGTATGTAGAAATGGTTTCAGCAAAATAAATATATTTTTTAATTGCATGTACAGTAACAAAAATTATAGTTAATTTCTAATAACGTCTCATGATATTTAGGAATGTATTTCGTACACGTTTTGGTTTCTGTTTTACAATGAAAATTCAGCTTTGGTATATTAAAGAATACTGGTTTTGAATTGAGCCTCCATTATAATAATTTAATTTTTGTTATAGAGATATTTTAAATGCATCACATTTGAACTTATTAGTCCAAAGGGGCTTTGTCCCTGAAGGACTATTGTTTTCGTTTTGCGATTTTGCGTCGGACTCATAAACGTCGGTTCACTTTTCAAACTGTTGCCACAAAATGTTAGAGTCCTGCATTATATTTGAAGAAATTAAATAATGAAAAATCTGCATAAATGATTGTCTATTTCTCGCATTGTGATAAAACAATGGTACATAGAGCCATCGAATTTTGAATGACGAAATCCTACTGCGAATATGGGCATCTGAAATCCCAAATTTGGAATTTGTTTTATTATAGATTTTATATTTTGTAAAACTTTAACGAATTTTGATTTACAAACTCAGTGCTTTAAAAGCGAGAAATGGCAACGTTATATAGAAAAAAAATACTTTCATCTCCAGCTCGCGAGACTGTGTATATCGGAAATTCTAAAGATATGCTTAATTTAACATTATTTTGCGATATTGCTCTTGAACTGAATTTTATGGTTTGTGCAAAGAACATGATATTTAATAAATAAAGGTAACACTCAAAACGTTAAAAAAACGCCCCTTTGGACGTAATTTAAAATCTGAAACATTTCAGATTTTTTTTTCTTTTTTACCAATTTAACTGTTATGCTAAAAGAATTAAGACTAATGCTAGTTAGATGATATAAGCTGAAATTCAAATTGCTGAATAGAATTTCGGGAGGTCTGAAATATCTAGGACATATGCATTGACACGAAAAGGCAACATTTTTATTTCTGAGTTTACGATTGCTTCTTTTATTTATTACTGGTTGTAATTAATATAACGTAATTTGAAGTGGATAAACTTGGTTGCTTGTTAAATCCAATTCTATTCATGTGGTGGGGCTATGCATCGAATAATCAATTAAGAGTCGCTTCTTTTTATTCCTAAAAAATAGCAGTCTAAAATCTCGCTAGCAAACCTACTGAGCTTGATGGAGTAAGAGATATCAACTGTGTTTCCACTCTAGTCCCAACTGCTTTTTTCGTTTCCAGGACACAGTGATGAATTTAGTGCTATCTGTTGTGACTAGTCATGCATACAATTATCTTCATTGGCTTTTATCTTACACAACTATTATCAAGATCACTAATCTAGGTTTTTCTGCTTTTTGGTCATTAATTTTCGAGGTACCCGTCTAGCGCATACATATTTAATATCTTGGATATTTACCTATATAAGTTATAAAGTATTTCTCTCGCCTTCTTAGCGAGCCTTCGTGGTGTAGTGGTCTGCACGCTCAGCGCATAATTGAGAGATCCGCAGTTCGTTGCTAATTTTTCATCTTGCCTGTTTTCCAAAAATACCTTGTCTCTATAAAGTAACTAAACACTTTTCGCAAGTTCATAGAAATTTAATAATTAGAGCGGTCTTGCGTTTTTTATATACTTTCAAAACGACACGATCATCATCCCCCATCATGGCTTCATCATCCCCCGCCTTCTTAGCGTGCCTTCAAGGTGTGGTGGTCTGCAGACTGGGCGCGTATTCCAGATATCCGTGGTTCGATTCCCTGAGAGGCGTTGCTCATTTTTCATCTTGCCTGCTTCCAAAAAAATACCTAATGTCTTTACAGTGGTGACCTAACTAAAAGGGTGGTGATGATTTTCCACACCCAGGATTTTGGCGATTGAGTCCCCTAAAAACCCCAGTCAACCTTTAAAAGGGGGAGCATATAAGGTATGTCTCCCGCCTTCTTAGCGTGCCTTCTTGGTGTGGTGGTCTGCACGCTGAGCGCGTATTCCAGAGGTTCGTGGTTCGATTCTCGGCGAAGGAGTTTCTCATTTTTCAACTCTCCGGCTCGAAATAACCCAATGTCTCTAGAAACTATTAACATATTTTCTTCGAAAATTATTTTTTTGCTCTTAAATATCTGGTTTAATATAAGCAGAAGTTCTACTTTGTTGTGTTTCTCCCATATCGTTCTGAAATTCTGCTTTATTGAAAAAAATGAGCAACATAAAAAATGCAGGAAATTTTTAATCATACATTATAATTTTTAAAGATGCTTTTAAAATTCATCTATTAACTTTGTTTTCCGCTCAAAGAGATAAGAATCTTCGAAGAAAAGTCTTCTAGATACAAAAGTAATTAGGTAATAGGTAGTAAAAAAGAAAGTGATAAGTTTCTTTTTTTTTAAGTTTTAATTTGTAGTTTGAGCATATACTGTTAAAATTTTAAAGATAAAAAGCTAGGAAATCCAGACGTTCAGGAGGATACTTGTATTTCGTCATTTTTTGCATCATGAAATGATTTATTCATGATGAATGATTCATTTAATGTACCGCCCACCAGCGGCCGAGCGGTAAAGTCGCTAAACACTGGTAGTTCGGTCCGAGGTCCAAATCCCGCGAACGGGCTGGCTACATGGGTGTTTTCGTGGTTTTCCCCATGTGTAACGTGTATACGAGCCAGTTTCCCTTAGAAAGTCCTCCACGAAGGCATCCCTCCCCTTAGGCAGATAGCCCTAGTGTGCTTTGCCATAATTAAATACACGACACCAACACCACACCATTTAATGTACCATTTGATTTAAAGAATGTTACATTACTTTGCTGATGTTTTAGTACTTTAATCATTGTTTGAGTACTTTAATCATTAGTGAATGCTTATAAAAGACAAAACTAGTCTATTGTCTGATATTAATTTATGTACTAGTAAAACACAAAAAAAGAACTGGAATATTTATCACAAAATTTAATTGAAATTCATAAATTAATTTAAATATATTTTTTTGTATTTAATAGGAAAACTGCTTTATATATGGATAGTAGTTTTCTTTTCTGTTCAATTATATGATTAACTTTTGTATTTAATGGAAACTTTTATTTTATGTTTTAGTGCAGGATTTTTAACTCCATACTCAGTCAAAAGTAACAATCAGTAGAACTGTATCAAGACAAAACAAGCAGTCACACTTCGAATTCCACTAATAATTTCCTCCAAAAAGGGGAACAAGAAGCGGGTATCGAGGACCCTTCACTCATGTCCCTACTAAATATCCTAATGTACCCCACATGGATGTTTCCGCTTTTGGACTTTTAAAAAATGGATAATCTAAATATCGGCCTACAACCCTCCTTGGACTTTGGAAAGCTTTTCAAAGAGGACTGGTATAAAGTACCCCTTCCAATACTACAAAAGGCTTTATTGTCTTCGAAATTACAGTGTAGAAATATAGTGAAGAATAAGAGTTATCAAATAGAACATTTAAAGCAGAAAAAGTTTAGGTAAAATATTTCTTTAAATAAAATGAAAATCGTCTAAAACATGTACGAACAGCTTCTGCATAAGTACTTTTCAATGCTTGTTTCGTAAATATTGAAAGCTAAGCATGTGATTTTGCATGTTTTATCGCAACTGATTAAAGCAATTTCACTGATTGAAATTAATACAGAAATGAATCTGTTCGTTTTTCCTTAATTCGTAATAATGTCATCAATTGGAATATCTTAATTTCATGTAATAAAATAAAGTAAATCCTCCTGCTATCCTGAATTTATTTTTATCTCGTTCGTTAAAAGCTCTGAATTATTTGAAATATTTTGAAATAAAAGTTGAAAGCTTCATTTCAGCATTTTCTAAAATACTGCCATTACTGTAATGAGTATTAAAATGCGATAAGTAAATTACTTCAGTTCTTTTTGCAAGAGCGGAGAGGAAAGCAATTTACTTATTGTGAATCGCTCAACGATGTGAAATGTTCCTTTTTTTAGTGGATAATTTTTGATGAATTATTTTTTATAATATCTAAAAATAAATTTATAATAAAGTATTTATTAAATAAAATTAAATAATATATATATTAAATAAATAAAATATATATATTTTAATAAAGATCAAATGAAAAATATTTTAACATTTCGAAATTTTATTTAAAATGTTTTCAGTTTTAACGTATAGCTGATTTAAAAGTAATTTTTTGTATATATGACATAATATGAATTATTTGGTGGCGTAATAGATGCAAAGCGAGAAAATTTGGCAAGACAGACATGGCCGAATTCAAGATAATTTATTGAGGAAAGCAATTTGGGATTCGCAATACTTGGTTCACATACGGACGGGCGTCTTTTGCGCCCTACATTTTTGTTAGCTCAGCACATATTCAGTGAACAAGGAAGGTAACAGCGAAGCGTCTTGTCAGGAGGTAAGCGTAAGCCAAAGTGTCGCAGCAATTTAGAGGAAGAAGGAAGGGAGTCAAAAAGTTTCAATTCCAGTTAAAAAACGTTTTCGTTTAAAATTTGGTGATTGGGCAAGAGGAATTTGCATTAAGCGTTACATAAGATCGCATGTTTTTAAGATAGAGGAAGTCCCCGAATTAAATAAAAAATAAAAGAGGTTATAGCCAATTAAAATCAGAAGTTTGCTTTCATTTTTTTATCTTACATGTATATATATATACACTCTTAAAACTGAGAAATCATGAAAGAATTCAATTTTTAGATAAAAGGATTAAAATGTTTCGAACCTTCAACAAATTCACAACATTACATTGTTTTGCAACATATATGCAAAATTCTAATATACTATGAAACAAATAATCCGGAATAACTCAACTAATTTCTTATCTTTCAAAAATGAAATTTTCAAGGTTACTACATATGAAAAAATATATACAATTTTAATGGTATAAATATGTGTCATAAATACCATTTACCGAGTAATGCCATTTTGATTTAAAAGATCAAGATAATTATAAGCAAAAGATTCAGGCGTACACTATAAGTTAGAATTAAAATTACTTAATAATTGTTCTTTCATATGAATGTAATTTCAAATTTAATTAAAAAGATGAATACGAAAATATCATTACCAAAGAAACCTGCATTAAAACTGGTATGACATAAAGCGAATTTGCGAATGTCGAAGATGAATAAATGTTTCAGAAGTATAGAAACACAGAGTAAATAAACAGCAATCATTTCATTAGGTAAAAAGCCAACAGACAAAGAGCTTTATTCAAAAATAGGGCAATCAAGAATTTTGTTTATATACTATCAGCCAGACAGGGATATTTAGCATTTCTAGCATAAATTCTAGCAGAGGAAATCTCATACGTGAGTAGGACTTGATACAAAATCCTCTATCTGCTGATGTAATTATCCTCTATCTGCTGATGTAATTATCTGCTGATGTAATTATCATAGCTGATGTAAATATCATATTATCAATAATTCTGATGTAAATATCATAATATCATCATATCAATATGATGTAATTATCATTATAAATATCATCATTATAGGAGCATACGATTTATGCATATTATTTGATTCGAAAGGTTTGTAGTATTTTTGATAATAAATAAGGAACCAAATAAAAAATGTAATTTCTTCCTAGAATTTTTGTATTCCGAATGCTTTTTTTTTTAAAATTAATTGAGCATGAAGTAAATTTTCTGAGAATTTTTGGCAAAATTTAAATATTCCTGTGGAAAAATGAAAAATAACAGATAAGTTTATGCGATTTTGATAGCAAAAAATAAGTTCATAGTTATTTATTCAGTTTTCTACTAAATTTGCTTTCTGAAATGTTTGACTATTCAAATAATTAAATGAGAAGTACAAGAAAAATGGAAGTATAAAATGAAGAATGTTATTTTTGAATGAAATGACATTGATATGGACATCAGTTAATTAGGAATTAATCACTGGGAAATGTAACAATTAAAAAAAGAAACAAATGTTTACATTTGTGCATACTTCAGATTTAAATTTCTTGAATTTTGAATCATTTATGAGAAAAAGTTAAAAGAGTTGCTTCTGTTAGATTCAAGAAAAACATTTTCTACTTTCATTTTATATAAATAAATTTTTATAGTTTAAACACACCAGCAACATTGCGCATACAAAATATAATATGATATAATATTTTGAACATTTTTAATATTATAATTGGATTAAGAAGGGAACCGAAAAATCAGCAAATTAGAGTAAATTTTAGATGGTTTGTGAAAGTTAAAATTTTATTATTTTCATAGGTTTCGACAAAATTTTGCACGATTAACTATCTCTTACATGGCTGGTGTAAATTTTGGAAATGAATTAAGTGAAGTAAACCGGACTGTGACATTTTCAGTCACGTGAAAATTCTCGGAAAAAATACGAGAAACTTTTATTTTTATACTGGTCTCATAGGAAAACATGTCAAAGAGAAATATTTTGCCGACCAAATCAATCTTTTTATTTTTTAAAGCGACGTACCTATTTTAATCAAAATTATCCAAATTATCATCATTTAAATTTTTCTAGTACCGTATATGAATATGTATATGCTAAAGTTAGTTACATACATTGGTCTTTATATTCTAAAGCAAACCCATTTTAAATTATTTTACATTGGAATAGATTTAGTTGCATTAAAAATTATTATTTATTTATTAAAATCCAAAATATTACATTTAAAGAAATTCAGTTTTATATATACCTTATATACCTTTAGGTACATAAAACTGAATTCCACCATATATAAAAATTGACTAATATGTCAGTTATATAAAACTTTAATCAGTTTTATATATCTTTAGGCTTAATACCTTTAAATATATAAACTTTCTTGGGTAAGCATGATGAATTTAACGACCTTTATCAGAGCCAGTTTTTTTATGTTAACGGTATTTCTATTAAATAGCTTGTAAAGGGTAAGAAACAACTTTCTGATTTGAATATTTTTTGTAGAGGGTCCATATAAAAAATTAAATTTAGTGTATTTGTATTAAAAGTTGCAACGTAAACAAAATTTTTCATAGTCTTAAATCTTATTTTGAGATTATGCCAATATTAATTGATTTATTTCTGAAATCGAATTGGTGAGTCTAGACCAAACTTCAAACTAACAGGCAAACTAATAATAGGCCAAATTCTGAGCTATTCTAAAAGATTAAGAAATAAATACTTCTAAATAATAGTTATTGTTCAGTTTTAAAAATGTTTATGCTTTATTTTATCTTTTTCTATAGATGGCGCTGCCCTCGCGCCAGATGTTTAATTCGTAATGTATTTTTTAAATTTTGCCGTGTAGCAACAAATTAAATAAAACCAAACGACTAGTATTCGATGCTAAGAAAGAATGAATTCATGTAAACAATTCTAACAGCTGATTAAGTCAAAATCTTATTCAATTCTTTGAGTCTCTTTACTGTGTCAAATTCAAGTATTTCCAGTATAAGTCGATGAAAATTCAAGTTAAGCTAATTAATAATTATTAATTATTGAACTTACCAACAAATATTGGAGGCACGGACGAGAATTTAATATTGAAAGACGAAAATCCAATTCTATTATTCCACTAAAGTTACCGGCTTTACAAGAAAAAAAAAAAAAAAAAAAAAAGAAATCGAAGGTTGCATTTTTTTGTTATAAATTAAAAACTATAAGGAAGTTTTAGTTGTATTCAGATTATTTTCAGGTAAAATTCATTCTTAAACTCTGGTGTCTATGATACAATTTTTAAATATATGTTTGAAGTTTGCACGACATCTTAACTATACTGAACGTAATTTTATTCTTTAAGATAAAATAAATATGTCAAAAAGGAAATCATCAGTTACGTTAATGCATCGAACTTAAATCAAGTAAATTGGAAGATTTTCTAGAACTGTTGACAACGTTTTAACATCAGAAAATTTAGAGAAAATTCTGACATTAAAATCAAATCTGCAAAGATGTCGTGACAAGCTTGAGGAATATTATTATGGATGTTCTATTCTTGAAGATTTTGATGAAGAATCTGAGTTTAAAAATTTGTCTGAGGCTAAGGATTTGGCAGACGAATCATTAGTTAAAATAGAAGCATATCTAAATTTATTTAATAAAGAATCACAGCTCAATGATGATAAGACGGTAAAATCTTCCACATCCTATGTGAATATAAAGCTTCCGAAGTTATGATCTTCCAACGGTTTCTAGCCAGTTTGAATCCTGATTGAGTTTTAAAACCATATTTTTAAGTTCTGTTGATTCTAATGTATCTTTAACTGACATTCAAAAATTGCAATATCTTCAAAGTGCAGTTTCGTCTGATGCTGCAAGACTTACTAGGGGATTCGCAATAACCTCTGAAAATTATAAAAATGCTCGGGACACTTTACTCGACAGATATGATAACCAAAGGGAATTAGAATTTTCTCAGTGTAAAAAATTAATTAAAAATTTGTAAAACCAACATCTGATTCCATTTGAGCAATGATAGATACCTGCAATGAAGTTATTCCGAATTTTAAAACACTTGGTCTAGAATGCAATCAGTTAGTCGAAATTCTTCTAATATTTGCGTTAGAAGATAAGCTAGAAGATTCACTTAAAATCAAGTGGGAATTAACGCTAGAGAATAAAACATTTCCATTTAAAAAAAAATTTGTTTCGTTTTTGGAAAAACAAGCTAGAAGCCTTCAGAGATTAAAGGAAATTATAATATTCAAGACAAATCAGTAAAATACATTAACAAAACTTTTGTTGTTAAAACAAGTGTAAAGTTAAGGCAAGATTCTTGTGCCCTTTGCCAATTACCAAATCTTTTACGTAAGTGCGAGAAATTTCTTAAAATGAATACTGATGAGTGTTGGAACTTCTAATGAAAAGCAAACCTTTGTTTTAACTGTCTGAGACCAAATCATGGTGTATCCTCATGCCGATTCACTACATCTTGCAGGGCATGTAAACAGAAACATCACACAATTCTTCATGATTTTCGAACTGATAAAAAATATTCTGCTGAAAGTACAGTCTACCCCAAAAAGTCTATCTCAAAATCAGCAGTTTTGCTTCACAGGGAATGTAAAAAATTCTAATTTAATTTTATTTCCCACAGCTATAATAAGAGTAACAAAATAATCAAGGACAGTTTTTCGAATGCCGTGCTCTAATTGATAGTGGTTCCCAAACATCTTTAATCACTGAATTGTGCTGTAATCCACTAAAACTTTCATTTCAAAAGTCTGAACACACTATCCTAGGACTTGATGATACAGTTGACGCCCGTGTTACGAAAGTAGCTAATTAAAATTTTACTCCCCATTTTAATAACGAGAACTTTTCTGTTAAGGCTTTAGTAGTCAAAAAGCGGACGTCAAATTTACCAAACTTTGAGCTGTCAGAATTCAGTTGGCCTCATTTGAATAAGAATTACAATTAGCAGACCCTTCTTTTACACAAAAGTAGACGGATTAATATCATTATGGGTGTGGATATGTTCTTAGATTTAATTAAAACTGGAAATATAGTGGGAAATCAAAACCAACCATCCGCTCTAAATTCAAAATTGGGTTGGCTCATTTCATGAAGGGTGTCAAATACACTCATGTCAATAAATTAAGGATAATGCAAAATCAGGCAAAAAAAGAGTTAGAAGCAAAACAAATTTGACTTATTTGTAAAGCTTATTTATTAAACAAAAGGTAAAGAGAAAAAAATGCTATATGTCTGATATTATTAAAAAAATTAACGATTTTTTCTCCCTGGAGCAAATTACAAAAAAAAAAAAAAAAAAAAAAAAAAACTATTTACAAAAAACCAATATTACGTGGTTGGTATGATTGTTAATACATTGTATGTCTCCCAGACGATGCAATACAGTCCGTACAACGCCTAGGCATGCTGAGTATCAAATTATCGATCTGATCTTGGGGGATATTACACCACTCAAAAAGCAATGCCCTCCGAAGTTCTGGTAGATATGTAGGAGGAGGTTGAAGGGCTGCAAATCGTCGGCCAAGCATGTCTCACACGTGCTCTACTGGATTAAAGTCTGGTGAGAATGCTGGCCAGTCCATACGGGTGATATCCTCCGATTGAAGGTATTCGCTTACGATGTTTGCACGGTGAGGACCGGCGTTGTCATCCATAAACACAAATTGTGCGCCCATGGCGCCAAGAAACAAACGTACATGTTGTTCCAGAATGACGACCCGATAGATTTGGCTTGTCATGGTTCCAATTTGAACATACAGGTCAGTTCTGGAACCCAGAATAATTCCACCCCAAACGAGCACTCCTGCACCACCGTAACGGTGTCGTTCAATGATGTTTTCTTGGTGGTAACGGGTACCTGGAGCTCTCCATATGAAAGTCCGGCGAGAATCAGACTGCAAGCTAAACCTGGACTCGTCGGAAAACATCACACAAGCCCACTGTTCCAGTGTCCACAATGCATGCTCTCTACTCCAGGCTAACCTCAGAAGACAGTGAGTTGCAGTAAGTGGAACGCATCTGACAGGTCTACGAGCATATAGACCAATCTGCCCTAAGCGTTTGTACAAAACCAATATATATCTAATGATATATTTCCCAATCATGCAGTCTCTTTAAATATCAAATAGAACATTTAGCTGAAATAAAGATTTCACGATTCATGATGAAAAACAGTTCTGTTAAAAATATTCAGTTTAATATTTTTACTGGATTTTGCCATGCGTCTGAACATGCCTATGCTGCAGTGTTTTATCTAATAACAATATTCGAAAATGGAACATTCCACGTTTCATTGATTACTTCAAAAACAAAATTTGCTCCTGTAAAGACAATAACATTGCCAAGACTCGAACTATGTGCAGCGCCTCTTCTTTCTAGACTCACTCTATAAAGTTGTTTCAACATCCTTAAGGAAGAACATTCACATTTTTAAGTCTATTTTATATTTAAACTCAAAAATAGTTTTAGATTGGCTTAGTTTATCCCCTCAAATGTGGAAAAGTTTTGTTGCTAACAGATTATCAAACATTCAAGCAAACATCGTAAGCGAATACCTTCAATCGGTTTCAACTTCAGAAGCTTCATGAAATTACGTGAAAAGTCAAGAAATTCGAGCAAATTGTGCCTCCAGAGATATTTTTGCATTAAAACGGAAAAGTCAGAGTCTTTGTGGTGGCATGATCCTCAATGGCTGTATCAACATAATATGCTCCCTCTGCCTAGAGATCCACAAGAAGCATGTGTAGATGATATCAGATGCGAAGAAAAGAAATCGTTTCTGTTGATCAGTATCACTATTTCAGACACACCTGAAGTTACTGCTATGTTAAAAATTGTTTCAAAATACTCATCGTTTTCAAAATTTCAGAGAATAATTTCGTGGTGTTTAAGATTCATTAGAAATTGCAAAATACAAGCTTAGAGTAAAAAAAAATCAAAGGTATAAGGTATACTGTCACCTGGAGAGCTTGAACAAGCAACTAAATCTATAATTAAGCTCATTCAAAAATCAAAATTCAAGCTTGAGTACAACTACTTACAAAAGAGGATTCTCTTCCTCCTTTCAAGTGGAATCTTGGAAGAATCGCATAAGTTTTTTCTGGAAAAGACGGAGTTGTTCGATTTGTTGAAGTAAAAACGTCAACTGGAGTTTATTGACGTCCAATTTCCAAATGCTTACCTCTTTCTAAGTAGTCATTCCTGAACTTGAGTGTTCAGCCCGAGGGAGGGGAGAAATGTTCAGTTTTAAAAATGTTTATGTTTTTTTTATCTTTTTCTATAAATGGCGCTGTCCTTACGCCAGATGTTTAATTCGTAATGTATTTTTTAATTTTGCCGTGTGATTGTAGCAACAGATTAAATAAAACCAAACGACTAGTATTCGATGCTAAGAAAGAATGAATTCATGTAAACAATTCTAACAGCTGATTAAGTCAAAATCTTATTCACTTCTTTGAGTGTCTTTACTGTCTTTAAATTCAAGTACTTCCAGGTAACTATAAGTCGATGAAAATTCAAGGTAAGCTATTTAATAATTATTAATTATTGAACTTACCAACAAACTGTTATGGTTTCTTCTTTCATTATAAACTAAGGATTAAACAAGAAGAATAATTCAAGAATAAATAATAACAGATAGGATAAAAGGCAATAATACATTTAGAAGTCAAACAACAAAAATCAGCGTTATATTTGCATTTGTTTGACTTCTAAATTAATCTTTGTTCGGTGTGTTTTTTAACCTAAATTAATAATAAATGGTAAAGAGTTTGTGAATTTGGAATATTTAAATGAATAATTATAAAATACCTATTATTACTTTCGATTTAATTTTGAAACGCAGTATACTGAAATAAACCGAATCAGAAACGAATATAGCAAACCTCGCTATAATGAACTTCAAGAACCTGAAGCTGTTCGTTATATCCAGCGGTTGGCTATATCCGATTCCCATTAGAAAATAGATTATCTTACGAAGAATTGTAAAAACTGACTAATGAATTACAATTACATTGATTAGGTTTGTAACATCTACCAAAAAATGAAGCGTAACTTTAGTCATAAAACATTTTTATATTAAGCGTTAATTAGAATTATTGCGACGTAGATTAATTAAACTTTTTTGAGCCCTTTCTGTTTTATCGTGCGTTAATAATTTTATACGATAAATTACTTAGCATGAAAGTCATGTTTCAGTACTTTCTCTCAAAATACGCATCTTCTTCTAAAATACATCTTTATATACAAAGAATTGTTTTAGTGACACAATAAGATAGCCTAAGATCTCTGTGTTTTGGTTTTCCCAAGAATTAGGTGTCACACCGGCCTCGAATAGCCATCGTTTAGAACATGTAAAAATAATAAGATTGAAAATAAAAGAGAAGTAGCGTTGAAGTAGTAGTTGTCGCTATTTTGATTACCTAATCATGAAAGATTTTGAGGATTAGTAATTTTTCTGCTAAAAGTGCTGAAAATCCAAAAAAACAAGTTAAGAAAAAAAAAAAAAGTTTTCCAGATCTTAAATTACATCCAAAGGGGCGTTTTTTGACGCTTTGTGTGTTACCTTTATTTATTAAATATTATGTTCATCGCACATAAAGCATACAATTTAATTCAACAGCAATATCACAAAATAATTTTAAAATGAGCACATCTTTAGAATTTCTGATACACAGTCTCACGCGCTGGAGATAAAAATCTTTTTTTTTTTTTTTTTTTTTTTTTTCCATACAGTGTTACCATTGCTTGCTTAAAAATAGTTGTGTTTGTTAACCCAAAATTCATTAAAGTGTTACAAAATATGAAATCGATAATAAAACAAATTCCAAACTCCAAATTTGGACTAAGATGTCCATATTTTTGTGGAGGATTACGTTATTCAAAATTGGATTGCTTTAGGTACCGTTATTTTAACACAATGCGAGAAGCATACATACATTTATACAGATTCTTCATTATTTAATTTCTTCAAATATAATAGAATGCGATAAAATAATATTAAGTGTATAGAAAATTTGATGCGACCGAAAGCTTCATTTGTTACACCCCCGAAAGTATAAACCGGATTCCTTATAACAGGGTTTCATAGTGTTCCAGCATTATAAAACATTAAAATCTCTCTAATGATATAAATCTAAGACTCATTGCGCATTTTATTTCTTATATTTAAGTATAATTTCTTAGAAAAAGTAAAAATGGTTTAAGTTATCCGTTTAAAATAGTTAAGCATCAAAGTATTAAAATTATCTGTTTAATTTTTAATTAAAGTTTTTAAAGTAGTGTAAGACAAATAAAATTAAATGAAAATTACAAATTGATTTCTTATTGCATCGCATTAAAATTTTCGGGCGTAATGCGGAAATTTTAAACATTCTCTGTTTTAGGAAATATTCTGCATTTTTATTATAGTGATCCAGCATTTGATAGAATTAACAAAATTTTGCTATCCTTGAATGCTTGAAAGCATGATAAAATGAAATAGCAAAATTCGTAATAATAGAGGAGCATGTTATCTTGAAATAATTGTATTGGTAGAAGGAAAAAAATAACACCAAATGTTTGACAGTATCGCCGGTGGCGGCGACTGGAAACGAAACTGTGTCCGTGTCGAATCGAAACTTCATCGCGCATGCGCTTCTCTCGGAATATCCGCCGCACGATACAAACCCCCTCCGTCAAATGGAAGTCAGCCGTCAGACTAGGTGGATATGCGGGTGGTGTTTTCTGCCCCGCTTGCCACGCTGTTCGTACGCACACGAGAGCGAAAGTTGACATAATCGTCGCCTCTCTGTCAAACTGCCCCACTATACTTTCTTTTTTGAGGATCACACGGGATTATATAACCACTCAGACAAACGACATTGGGTGACCACGTGTTTCTTGTAAATAAAACGCATCATGCACGTCTCATACACTGTTGTACAGTATGCGGAGTGACCACAGAGAGCACTCATGACTGACCAGAACATCGTCCGAGAGTGGCTTAAATACCTGGACCTTGAACAGTATTATGAAAGTTTTGTGGACAATGGCTATGACGATTTAGAGATGTGCAAGCAGATAGGGGATCCGGATCTAGATGCAATCGGTGTCCAGCAGCCGAAGCACCGGCAGCTGATCCGGCAAGCAGTCCGGACCCTGCTGGAGAAAGGGGGAACGTCCGTGTACATTAGCTTGGAGGAGTGCGGCCGGCTTGGGGGAGAGGGTCCCAGAGGGGATAAGATGACTCATGCTTTATGCCAGGTAGGGATGTTTTTGACTTACAAGCTTGAATACATGAATTTTGCACCATTTTGCGTGTTTCTCCCTCTCATATAGGGCACTCATCCATAAATGATGAGGATTAGTAGCTGCAGGGCGATCTGTCTTAGAATAGCAGTTGAGCCACTTTTTCTTTAGCAATTTACAAAATTTAACTGATGCGCCCTAGTGGTGATAATATCACATTGCACTAGACGGTAGATGTCTTCCCGTGTGGCTTTAAAAATTATTAATTCTATCAGATGATAAACCTCAAATCCCGAATTTCGGTTTCCACAAAATGTCATTTATGCATCCACCATCAGTGAAATTGTATAAAATTTGTAAATTAAATGAGTTTTTACAAGTGTATTTCGTAAAAAGGAGAAAATGAAACGTTTCTTCCATCTGAATAGGGCAGTATCATTCGATAAATTGGGAGATCAATAATAGAGTGAAAATTATCAATACAATAGCAATTCTTAACAGTTTTCAATGTTTCAGTATGAAATATTTAATGAAACGAATTAATTTGTTTACTGACATTATTAATTTGTTTCTTTCAATTACTACCTAAAGGATTTAATTTGTAAAATAATTACACTTTTTTATGTCGAGATCTTTCCTATTTTACACTGAATTCACATTTCATAGTTTCCTTTTATGCATTCTGAATAAACATTTTATTTCCTAATGTTCTACAAAATCTTATATTTTATAAGCTTAATGTATTATTGCATGAAATTTCGCAATTTTTAATAAAACACACACTAATTCCCAATTTATAATGAAACATTTGCATGAGAATAACTTAGTAAGATATTAGAAATATTGTACTTTTAAATGCTAATGTTTGCTATTTAAAGTTTTTATTTTTCAAAATATTTCCTTAAATAGAATTTCAAGCAAAATAGGATTTCTGCTTCCTGCACAATTAGTAGAAGGCAGAACAATGTTTTAAAATATTTTGAATTAGAAACATCGACGAGAAAAATATTTTTACAACTTTTTGGAGAGATTTAATTTTTAGATGTGAATTATATTTGCCTAAATCTCTCATCGATTCAGTGCCCTATATTGTATCTATAACTGAACAAGTGGTTTTAAATTTCATATTAAATAATTAAGTGCCATATACTCTAAGCTGCGTGCGGTAAAATACTCATATTATTACGTGCGATTTTTCAGATGTATAGTAGCCACAAATAAATAAGCAAAAGGTTTATGTGTATTACAGAGAATATGTAGATTTTTATGGCCAAGTTATATGCCGTTAAATATACGAAGAGAACAATAGAGAGTATTATTTTTGTAATATTAATTATTGTACCGTAAAACTGATTGTTTATTGCTTGCGGGGTAAACACGATTATATAATAGGATTATTTTGCGTTAGATAAATGACTTCTTACCACAGTTGAGCTATTCATATTATAAACTATGAGTTTTTAAAATGATATTCAATAACGGGATTCGAAAAGGAAAACTTTAATGATTTCAAACAAAAGCGATACCATCTAATATATGCATTACGTTACTAGATCAATCTAGCACATACGTATAACGATTTTAACTTTGTAGGAAAAAATGTAGTTTGAAAAGGTGATTTTTATGTCTTGTTGAAACATTTTGCTTAGCCATTTTATCACCCAGTTCAGCGTCTCAATAGTTTTAACAATAATTTCAAAGCACTGGACAGGTGTATTTATTTTACTTCAATTTTGTATTCAATTCAATTCACGAAAGTTTTCTTTTTCTGTTTTTCCCCCCTCATCCTATATAGTAACATTAGACTATTCTGAAAAGCATAGTCTAATATTCTGCGGAATGGAATACTCAATCTCTCAGAAACTCTCTATCTCTTCAGAAAACCCTATTTTGGACTTCATGTTATCTGCTATATTCAGAAAGTGTTTTAAAGCATGAATTATTTAGGGCAAAGGATATTTATCAGGGTTCTATTAAGTAAAATGCTAATCATAAATAAAATTTTATCTTTAAATTCACCGTTTGAATTCATAATCAGATTTCCTTAGAATAAATCAATAATTATAAGTTAAAACGAAAGAAAGTAATGGAGTAAATGAACAGTGTTGCGAATAACGTTTTGGCTGATGGATATAAAATGGCCTGTCAGTCAGAAAGAATGGAATATCCTTTTTTATGAATTTTGTAAAGGATATAAAACATATATCCAGTAATACGGATTATAATTTTCTTTGAATGAGTTAAAAATATATAAGAATTTATTGCTGTTTTTGCATTTATTGCATCTGAAAATTTTTTGTATAGCAAAAATTACAGACTCCGTTTAAAAGTTCTTTGAACCATTGTCATGAATAAAAAAATGTAATAAATCAGTGTATAATTTTTAATTCATGACAACGATTTGATAACTTTTATCAGCTTTAAAGATATCTTCATGGGAATAAGTTTCTCCTAAGCCATTTATCTTTTTGATTAAGACTGAAAATAATACTTTATTTTTCCCACCGAGTTCACACTGAGTGATTATGAGAAGGATTGTATATTAGTAGCTCTGAATGTCGAATGAGATTTGACTTTTCGTGACATAACGGGTCAAGTATATGAAAATTTCCATGTTATTCTTGGCATGGTGATCAATCAACTTTAATTCCTCAAAAAGCTTCTATGAAAACAAACTATCTAGGTAGACAACATTATCTATTTCAGAGTAAACAGATACCAATATTAATCAAAATATTTCCTTGTAAATCTCATAAACTGCTATTGTTAATGATACAATGAAAGGTTTGTATTTAGAGAAAGTTTTAATTGAATTAATTGGCTCAGGAGTTGTTTATGCATTTAAAATTTACAGATTTATATCTTTATTAAAATCTGACTCTAAGATCTAAGTCATTTAATTAAATTTATTCAATGACTGTATAAATTTTAAACTGAAGATACCGCTCAATGATCGTAATCAGAATTCGAAATTAATTGCTGTTGCTTAAACATTGCAAATAAGATCTAAAAGAATGCTAATAATATAATTTTTTTGTTAGAATGCTTTACATACCACAATTTATAGGTGAATGCCCTAGAGACGTTAACCAATTTTTTCACAATTTACTGCCTTAAATCAATTAGCTATTAAATGGGGACTAAATAGTGGAAAACGTAAATGAATCATTCGAAATTATTTTTTACTGAAAATTCATTTATATTGACACTAGAAATGATCTTGGAAGAATCGTTGTAAAAATATTTGGACCCTTACGCTACGTTACGCTACACTGTTATGAATGTACTCGTATCATATCCTAGTCTTAGCATGTGTTCCCTCTGCGCGAAACGTAAAGTCAATAGTTTATTTTCCACATGGCCTGGTGATTTAATTAATTTTCAGAAACCTGCTATTAGGTAAAACATAAGATGCGTATATTTCGAATTTAATCATTGTACAGTTATAAAACAAAATTAAATTTAAAAACATTTAAAAGCAATAATCGATCAAAGATTTAAAAACAATAAACTTATCTTTTTATAATTTTTTTTGAAATTTTTGAATAACATATCAAATTGGTTTAAGTTAAAGATATCAGCATAATGTTATAATTATTGAAAATGCTTCTAATGTATATTTTACTTAAAGAATCGTTCAGTTTTCTGCGCATATTTTGCATAACTACTTTTTTGTGAGCGAATTTTTAAATCTTTCTTACTATCATTCTCATTTCTATTGTTTTAATGTGAAACTTTTTCTGTATTCTGAATATACACTTCAATTGTAGCAGATTTACCACAGATATAAAATGAAATATAAATATTTGGAGTGAACTTTCGTAGCGCAGTTTAATAAAGTGAATATCGCTGAAAAATGAGTCACATGATGTCTATCATTTCCAAATGCATGTAAAGTTATATTTAGGTTATAAGTGCTATAATATATAAGAAAAAGTTTCTTCCTGATTCTTATCACGTTTCTCCGGATTGAAGTAGAACATACACACAATTTCTTCAAAAGATTTTTCAATGTGCCCACAAATGTTCGAGTAGATAAGACTGCTGAATGTTGTCCGACTCAGCTTTCAAATCCCGTCAAAATGGGCAGCTGTTTTTTTGGGTTGACCCTTTGGTTTTTCCCATATGTAACGGGAATACAAATCATTTTCCTTCAAAGGAAAGCTTCCAAATAGACGTTTTCTTCCAACCGGAAGGCATTACTCTCTTGGCAGAAAGCCCTTACATGCTTTGCCTTAATTAAACCAATTTTTTTTTTCTTTTGCGTTCGCAACACGCTAAACTGCGTAACACCAAGAAGCCTAGTTTCTCACTCGGCCTGTCTCCGAATCAGATTGCCTTCTGCCAACGATTAATTATTTTTAATTTCCCTTTTAAAAGGAAAGACACGCAAATCTTCCTTACACTTGGTTTAGGTATTTGTACGCAACGATTTCGATATGTTTCAGATAATACGAGAAGTAACCATTTGGTTATCAAGTATATGAAATTTAGAAATATTATTATATTTCAGAGAAACAGGTACAAAGAATTTCACGATAAGGACAGCGTTGAAAAGAAAAAAAAATTAATATGAAGTGTGAAAATTTCAAATTACAATTTGACATCTCAAATGGCATTTTTACCATGCGATTTATGAAATTTTTCCTTAAATTACTTTCAGAGTTTTATTACAGGATACCACATATCGTTTTGTAAATAGAGCGACTTTCTGAAATTTTGTTTCACTGACTACAATTGTATAACTTTTTGTATTTGTGTTTATTTCTAAGAGGCCTTGAAAGCTTTGCTGCGCAAAATCCGATTATCACTTAGAACTTCTAAAAGCTTCGCAAGGAATATATTATAACAGCTACACAAAACCTTCTTGTGCAAGGTAATTTTCTGAAACAATATTTTTGTATTTTAAGCTAAGACACTAATCTCGCAGATATTTTGATCCAAATGAGACCGACAAACACTACACTAAAAACTATTGCGTAGAGATTTACTAAAGGCATAAACACCTTAACCGGAAGATAAGAACAACATAATTCAATCATTTTTTGTACAATTTACAAACATATAAGAGTAAAAAAACTGAGATCACTGAGTCGAGTAACAGAATGGATATATATACATAAATATATTTATATACGTTTGGTGCGGCCGATTACAACCAAAATACGAGGTGCACATCTACATGTCATAGTAGTCCTATATACAAAATTTCAATGTTCTGAGGTGAACATACGTTCGTACAGACGCCACGAAAAATTCTCTTCAGAATTCATTTTAAAGCAGTTTTATAATTTTTTTGAAGGAAAAGAGTATTTTATTCTGTCCTTACGTACAGATATCACCCAAAAACATCGTTAAATTGCGTTCGATAGCGGTCAAATGAATATTTTCGTTGACACATGCTGCCTGAAACTTTTCGCGATTACAATACTTGCTTTCTACTTCGTACAAGGAAGTAAAACAGCGCCAGTGGGGAAAGAATCCTCTAAAAACTCAAAACAATGAAATATAATACAAAGTTATTCCTTTTGGTTAATTTAATCATTTTAACTTGGATGTGAGAACAGCTATTTATTATACCAGTACATAATTTTATTTAAAACGCGCTTCAGTTGTTAGCTGTTTAGTAAATGACGTACCACACAACTAAATATGAATATAAATTTTTTTGATGTTGTCTAAAAATTAGAAGCATCTATAATTTAAGATTTACCATCTTTATTCTCTGTGTATATGACATTACATTTTTGTTCCCTCTTATATTATTATGCTTTTATACCATGTATATTAACAATATTATTCCACAGCATTAATTACCTCCGCGAACTGTTAAATAGTTAGGTCTGAGAATTGTCATTATTTTGCTGGAGAAGATCGTTAATTAACTTCCTGATGATAACAGTAATTCTGCATTCGTATAATACATTAAGAGAACTACACTCATACACACCCAGAAAAAATATAGGTATTTTTTGAAAGTTTTCACTTTGATTTTATTTTTAATAAGTAGAGCGTTGCATTATTTACCAGCTTTAAATAGTAATCGTATAACGTGCTTGCATCTTTACTTGATTGTCACATAAGAGTATGCACATAGCCATTTATTGAATCTTGAAAATAATTTGAATTTAAGAATTGAATTTAAGAATCTTGAAAATAATGTCCTTCTTTTGCTTTGATGCACTTTTCGGGGCAATGCGAGATGGTTTTCATAACGCATTTTAATATATGTGACATAAGGTTGGGAAATAGCCACATTTCCCAACCTGTAGTATAGGACTGCTATAACATGTAGATGTGCACCTAGAATGCTTGCCATTGCATCTGTTGTACCTAATTGTATCCTTCAACTGTCTTGTTCACAATTTTCGCGATCTTTCACAAGGCGTCTACTGCCACAATCTGCGACTGCATGGACTACTGGTTTACGTTACACTGCTAGGTCTTGACATAGGTATGCAAGCCGCACATGCGTGGGTTGAGAGTTTAAATTGGTATATACAATTTGCGTCAACCTATATATCTATAAAACATAATTTATACTGCTGTAAGTAATGCTGAAATTTCAGTACATAATCCCGGTCTTCGTAAATGTAAAATTTGCATAAATGAAAATCACCGAGGTGTATATAAGCGGTAAGTTCTATAGGAGTCCAACGTTATATGTAGATGATATAAGGCAAAACGAATCGAGACTTTTGATAAAATATCAAAAATTTTATACATTTCTGCCAAAATATATAGACAACATTTTGGATTAGCTTCATGTGATACGTTATCTAAAACGCTTAGAGCCAATATTCACAAGAGCCTTCGGAAACTGGCGAATTGGCTTGTATGTAGCTGGTGCTTAAAGAAGATGTATAAGGGTAGATTTGGATAAAGATAACATAGCGGACTGTATTTTCAAAGGTGATTAGGAGAAGATGCTTACACTCGTCAAAATAGGTGGAACAGGCAGAGCAATCAGTAAATTTGATAATCATCTTATTTTATGACAAATTAAAATGACGCAGTTACTTCTACAACCCCTCTCATAGAATGTTAGAAGGGCGGATGATATTGACATGGCGAACGGTACTCAGGGCGTGATGATCATCAACGACACCAGCAACTATATCAACCGCTCTACTTTGTTATATATAGATGACAGCTTAATATTTGCTTGGTTCGTTCACGAGATTTTAGAATTTATTACGCGTCCATATATATCTGGTGTACATAACGCTGTATTTTAATCTAATAATGCAGTCTCCATTCCGTACTCTCTACCTCCAAAATGTCTATGAGATTCTTACATGTTGCGACAGCCTGCCAGATACACAGATGAGGAATATGTCTACAATATCATTGGATTCTACAGGTCTAATCAGAATTTCTTCAAACAACAGCATTTTTTCCGCAAAGAATTCAGCTAGCAGGTTGAGCAATATACAAATGACAATATGCCTACACTAGAAAAGTTGAAGAAGAATGTCCGCTAACTCTATAGTATAGCGAAATTTTATTAGGTATTAAGTACTTTCTGTATTATGTTACCTTAATTTTTGTATTCTTAAATTTTAAGAAAAATTCAAATCCCTTCTCGATACTTAAATTTCTATTTTATTTAGTGCATGTTGAACAGTCAAACTTTACTCAGAACAAATAACACAGTTTTCACTGTCAAACAAAATTTATGAATTTAGTTACAAAATTATTGCTTTTCATCTAGAACAATTTTTCATCTAGAATTAAAAAAATAGTCTACATTGTTTAAAGCCTCTTTCCAAAAGAGCTTATTTTATACAGTTGTTAAATTCAACAAGTATGAAACGACATGAAAATGTGACACTACACCATACAGCGTGGAAGGAATATATTACAGCCGCAAAATCTTTATCTGAAATTGCTCCACTTTTTAGTTTTATCCGATGTTTCATCTTATGTGATGTAGTCTCAGCATACATTACCTAAACGTACTCAGGATCTGATTTATAATCTTTCGTATTTGAATAATTTGGTATAATAATTAGAAACCTAAATAGCTCTCAAAGACATTTATATAGAGAAATGATAAAATAAGGTTAGAATTAAAAAAATAGTTTATTTCTTGCGTAAAACTCTTTTACTCTAATATGAATAGTTATATTAATAATACTTTCTTTCATGAAGACAGGTAGAGTATTTATAGTACCCTTTTGATGGAGGTCTTTCCTGCTAGTGAAATCCTTTCATCTACTTTGTACACAAGAAATCACTACACGCTATCTCTTTTATACCATTGAAATAAATACACCGCCGATGGCGAAAGATCGTTTCCTTGTTAGAGCATCCGTTTCGAGAGCGGGAATTGTTCCTGACCTTTGATCCAGAAATATACCTTCCGAAAAGGAATGTTAACCGTGACCTTGTTTCTTTAGCCTTGGAAGAAAAAGGGAAAAGCGAAGAAGGGATAAAAGTATTAAAAGCTTACATCTCTCTGAAGTAATGTTTTGACTTGCGAATTCGGTTAACAGTTAACGATAAAAATTATTATGATTGCTCTATCTTATTGCCTCAGTTCGTTTGTTTATTGCTTTCTTTTTTCTTTTGAAACGTAGAGGATAGACATTCCTAAATTCCTTCCTCGTTTTGTTGTGGTATCTCTCTTTATAACGGATAACAGAGGAAAATTACTTAAGAGCTATTTAAATATATACTAATTTTTAGAACTCACAGCAATTAAAAACCCAAAAGAAAAGGTAAAGAATGGTAACCCTCGTTCAACAAGATCGTTAAGATCACTCAAAAATTGTTTCGCCGCCCTGTAGGCGTGGCGGTAGGGCTCTTGGGATTTTGTTGGAATTACGGAGAAGGCATGGATGTTTGTCAAGAATATAATGTCATTACGGCTTGGCGGCATTTAAAATACTCTCATGTCATCTCGAAAGGTTCATTGTGAGCGACTCTCGGATCTGTTCTCCGGGTAGATTTGCCTTCAAACTTTGGACGGAGTTTGGCAAAATCATTCTATCACGTTTAAAGTTCCCAAAGCCAGATGCAATATTTGACGATAAAATTGATGGACCCGATGGGTAGTAGATTCAGATTAGGAGGATTAGATGCAATAACAACTAAAATTGTTTCTGGTTATGCGAAACAAAGAATTATAGTATGAAAATTCCTTTCATGTAAAATTCATGGTTCATCACTAAATTTTATAAAATTATTTCAAGTTTACAATTTTCTGAATCATTTCTGCTCAAAATGCAAATGATCCATCAAATATTTTACAGGTGATAGTTTAAAAGCTTGCATGTTTGAATACAGTTGAACCTTATTCATCTGAACAATAAATCGTAATAATCTGAAAATACATATTAAGTATATAAGGTATTTCTCCCACCTTCCTGGCATGCCTTCGTAGTGTAGTGGTCAGCACGCTGATCCGGTATTCCAGAGGTCCGTGGTTCGATTCCCGGCGAAGGCGATTGCTCATTTTTCATCTTGCCTGCTTCTAAAAATACCCAATGTCTCTCTACAAGTAAAAAAAAACCTTAAAAAATGAAAAATGTATTAAAGATTACAAAATGCTTATCAAAACTTTCCAGACTACCTTATTGTTTTCCAAAATATGTATTTATGTTTTGAAGGATTAAATTAAGCATTAGTAAGAATATGCTTTTTCCAAAAGATTCTTATTGTTTAAGACAGATGTACTTAAAAGATGGTTCCCCAGGTCCACTGCTTGCTGAACTAGATGATTTTCAGATCTGTTTCATTATTAAATTTTAGAGCGCTTTTAAACTTTAAAAATATGGAGGACATAGTCCTATTTTTACTTTGCTCAGTATGTTAGTGACACAATTTAAAATAGTGTCTCACTTTACTCAGTTTCATTTTTTTCCTCATTTCTCTTGCAGTATTCCTCTTCCTTATTCTCTTAATCTGAATAGTCCGTTGTTGTTGTACTGTCAGAAATTTTCTTTTACTTAAAATCCTGCGGATCACACACGGATGTATCTCAGGATATACAGCTTCATTTATTGGAGGGTTTTCGAGGATTTGTTACTATAGCGCACATGTTAGTATCTTTATTTTTAAATGATCAGTAATTATTATTATTTTGGTAATTGTTCACACTGAACTAGGTTTGAACAAGAGGGTTCGAAAGAGATGGGTGCAAGTGTTTTGTTCTTCCAATTGCCTTTACGTAAGAGGAGACTTTCGATCTGGCAAACCAAGTAGTGACATTTTAGTTTCTGAGCCTGAACTAAAGGGGACACACAATTTTAGTTTACACGTCTTCTCAAGGATACTAGGACCGTTATGAACGATAAAGCGGTATGGAAAAACTGCCCTGGCCGGGAATTCAATTCAAATCCACACTCATGCTCAGTGATATACTGACCAATGTTCGCAAGAGGACACACACACACACAACGCCGAAAGGACGTTTTTTCCCTCTCACAGACACACACGCACGTTTCGAGAGCATGTGGCTGACTTCTCTTTCAGCTAAAAATATTTAAAAACAGCATATCTTTATAATTTCCGATAGATAGTCTCGCGCGCTGGAGAATGTAATGTTTTATTCCGTACAGTGTTGACACTACTGGTTTCGAAATTGATTGAATTAGCTTTTTAATCATTGAGTCATATCGAGGCTTTGGAACATTGATTCATTGATAAAAAATATTGAGGTTTTTAACCAAAAATTCGTTAATGTTTCACAAAATAGGAAATAGGTAATAAAACAAATTCGAACTTAAAAATTCGGACTTCCAGGTGTCCATATTTGGTGGAGGACTACGTTATTCAAAATCTGATGGCTCTATGTACCATTGTTTTTTCACAATGCGAGAAACATACATATGCGCATTCATGCAGATTCTTCATTATTTAATTTCTATAGCCCTTCTGAGCTAGCGTCCCTTTGGGCTAAAAAAGCAAGGCATTCAGTTGGCATAATTTTTATCCATGATATATTTGCTGGTTTAAAGTTCTTGTCTAAGCAGATCTTCTGCGCAATATATATATATATTATATCTCTTATCTTCTGAACTTATAGTATAAGAAATTCAAATAGTAAATAATAGCATTAAACTCAAAGAAAAATTTAATCAGACAAAGAAGCAGTAGTTCAAGATAGTAGTCACAAAATAAGACGATACTTAGACAAAAGAAAATCTTTATTTATCTTTTAGCTTTCATAGTAGAAGTTACAGATGTACAGTTCTGTGACAAACAAAATCCGTTCTATTAATTTCAACTTCTAAAGAACCTTTCATTGTCATCTAAGTAGCAAGAACTCTTTTTTTTTATCCTATTCGCAATTTTTCATTATCCTTAATCCGCTTAACGTGGTGAGACATGTATTAGGAGTATCGAGGTATTTAGGGATAGATTAACTATATATTTCTTTCTATACGTAGCATTATTTATACAGTGCTATTAATACTTGAAAAATGATTTCCATTGAAATGCCCCTTTTCTTATTATATATAATAGTGTGGAAAATTAATATTCATATTTAATGTTTTTAATGGAACCTATTAATCAGAAAAATGTAAAAAACAAGTGAGTATTGACTTCAGGGTCTCCAATCATGAAAAGAAAAATTAACTTAATTAAACCCTATTTTAGTCTTTGGCTGAAAGAGTCTATAATTTTTTTAACGTAGTTTAATTTTTTGTGGTTAATTTAATTCCTTTTAAATAATCAGTGCACTTAAAACTATATTAATTTTATAAGATCTCAAATCAATCAATATGAAGACATAATGGAATACGTTTCTTCAAAACAATAAAGTAGCGGAAACACTAATGCAGTCTTCGTATTCCAATTCTAATTTAATATCATCTAATGAAAAGTTTTCTTTTTCAGTAAACAAAAAATTTGATTTACGATTTATAAATCACAGTAACTGTTTATTTAATTTTGTAATTTTCCAGAAAACGAGGAAAAACACATATATTATACATTTAGGACTTACTTTGAATGCATATGAAACTTTTCTTCATCAAATCTCCTTTTACTGTGAATAAAGAGATTCTTCCTTTTTTCTAATTAAAATATTTAAGAAAAATTTTGAATCTTATAAGGATCTAAGAGCTGATTTTCTTCTGCTGCATCACTGCTCAATTTTCCACAGTTTCTGCTGAATTATTGCTGTTACTGAAATTAAGAAAGAACTAAACTTTCTCTGAAAAGCAAAAATTCTTTTTATTGAACAAGCATAAAAATAATTACAAAGTAAACTTCTACATCATTTACGGCAATCAACATTGCAAAAGCAAAAGTAAGCCTCGGAGAACAATAATATAGAAAAACAACGCAGGCCATTTTGAGATTGTCTCACAGTATTTTTGTTTGGGAATGTTAGTAAGGAAATTATAAGCAAAACCATGTGATAATTTCAAAAACCAAAAAGGAAATATTCGAGAAGATTATGTAGCGAAAAAGGAGGCAAAACAATAAAAAGAAACGAAGTTCCTGTTGCCATCTATTGATCCAAAAAGAATAACGACGCAACTCGAAAAAGAATTCGGAGTATTTAAACACATACAGATTAGAATTTAGGTCATTAACCAAAAGAACGCATAGTATATTATTTACACATTCAGCAACAGAAGTAGATATTGGCAATGGTACTCATTTTAAGACACATAACGTAAAAAACTAGCTGCTTTAAATGTTTACCTGAAAAAGATAAAATGGAATATATTTGCTACAAGGAATATAGGAAAGTTCCAGTTTGCTTAAATCCGGTCTTCTAAATGGCAATTTGGTAAGACATTAAGGCAACTAGTACAATTATTGAGAGAATCAGTTAAGATTTGTTACCTGTTTAAACTGAGTATGCTGTGTATTATTTTTTTCCAAAAATCTGCGTATTTTCAAAGTGAGTAATAAGATTTGGAAAGTGAAAATGCCGAAAATATGAAACAATTGAAAATTAAGAATGGTTATAAGTGGAAAGGAAATAGAGCACATCTTTTAAAATCAATGACCTTAAAGTGACAAAGACTCTCACATCGTTAAATAAATTATGCGAATGAAATATTTGAACATTTTTACTTTTTACAGCTGCTGTTTGTAAACTAAGAACTTGTTATTTGAAGTCTCTAATAAAACCGAACTTTCTATTATTCACTTCACTGACACATACGTGTAAACATTTCGATTTACTTTATGCAGGCTGAAATTTAGAGAACTTCTTTACCCTGTTTGAATAGTTTTCAGCTAACTTTAACTGCTTCCTCTTACAACTATGTACAAGTTCATCAAGGAGTATAGAAGTTTGGATAAATTCCTCGCATCACCTCATGGGAAAACAATGAATAAATTTCAGTGAAGAACTTCTGAGAAATTTCTTAATGAAGATCGATGAGAGCACTGGGATGGAAGACGCGTATTAAAAGGCAGGAAGAGCTTAGCGAGAGAAAATTTGTCCGTAAGACAACTTATACATATGTAATAACTACACGATATCAATGAATCGTAACTCTATTGATCGCGTTTCTTTCGGAATAGCATTTTCTCTTGCAATGCGGGCTCTAACGAAGATGTTCCTGATTTTATTGTACTATAGAACACATATTCACAACAAATAAGAATGGCTCTACTTATCTGAATGAAATTAAGCATAAGGTATTTTCTCCGTTCTTTCCGCATGTCTTTGTAGTGTAACTGGAAACATACTCGACGCGCATTCGAGAGGTCCAGGGTTCGAGTCTCGTCTAGGACATTGTTTATTTTTTACGTTTCCAGCATCAAAAACCCTAATGACTCTACAAGCGGCGCCCGAACTAAAAGGTGTAGGACAATAATTTGTCACCACCAGGATTTAGCGATTGGGTTCCCTAATCCGCAGTCGCCCTTTAAAAGGGGGAGTATGACTTTACATGTTTAATAACTATAAATAAATAAATCTTAAGCATATTGCATAAAAATTTGCCATCTCTGAAATGTTAAATTTTAACATACGCAGACAAAATTGAATGCAAATAAATTAGAACTATGTACTTTATTTTTCCAAATTAAAAGTTCTCTGAGACCTTTTCACGAATGATACGTTTTATAAAGGTCAAATCTTTCACATAGAAACAAAGTTTGATACTCTGTTTTATTCAAATTATACTCAATATAGTTGTTTATGTAAGGACAAACCCACGCAAAAGTGCTGAGGCCCGCTGCCGCAGGTTGCCAAAATGGTCTCTTAATTCTGCCAAAATGGTCTTTTTAAAGCAGATTTCCAAGCATTTTTATAAAAATGTAAATTTTTTTGCCATCTATTATGAATAGAGCCGAGTGTAATTGAAGATCATATAAGCCGAATTATTCTTAACTAATTCAAAATAATGAGAGTCAAATAAAATAATTTAAAATTTGCTTGCCTATCTATCCAGTGGTTTGACCGCTGACCTTTTTTTAGTTTTTCTTGGATAACAGTACAGGTTTCATTTAATAACCCAAAGTTGATGGCATTTCATATTCTGTATTAAAACTAAATCTAAGATTAACGTAAGGTTGTAAATGTGTCATATACGTATTTTCATAAAAGTATAGATATCACCTCGTGCTTATATCCCGAAATATAGTTCTCAGCTTTGCTCACTGGCTGGGAAAAGTTTCAGTTCCATTCGCATCACTTTACATTGATTAGAATCAGATTTGACTTTTTAGCTTTCTCCTGGCACTTTATTTAAAATTGAAAAAGACTTTACTTTAAAACTGATGCGCAATGTTTTACAATCCTTACGAGAAACAAATGTGAAAAATAATTTTTACGTCCAAAAAGAAGTCTTTTAGTTATAAAATTATTTTCCACTTTTGTAACTCTTCAGTAGCGACCTTTCTTTGCCTCTGCATAGCAACGATGCTAATAAAATCAAAATTCTGAGACCAATTTAATTCTAACACCCGAAGTGACAGTATGTAATTCATAATAATACAAAATACATTACGAAATGTATCTTTCAGTAATTTTATCTTACATACTTTGTTAATCCTTATTAAAAATCTTTTAGTCGAGAGGATATTCACCCGTTATGTCTTGTTTGAGTTGTAAATAAAGTAAGAATAAGCCTAATGAATGAAGTAATGAAGAGACCTGAGAGTAATGACGTAAATAAGAACCTTGTTGGTGATGATAGGAAACTACTGGGCTGAACTAGTAGTCCACGTAAATCAGTGTTGCAGGATTTCGCTGCGTATTACAAATTGAGACAATGACATATATATATAGTATGTATAACAATGAAGCCTAACAACGAAGCACATGGCATTATCTTTCTTTCAAGGTCTTCTGATCTATCTGATGGTGTAAAATTACATTTAATTCGCCTGAACGTTCTTTTGGAAAATTTGATTCAAAATGCGTCATTGTTAGAGCCTCCCAATCAGTTTTGGAAGAATCATTATCAGTAAAATCATCATTCATAATTTTTTTTTGTTATCCAACGGTGGAAAGATTAAAATTCTGAAATGATTAATTTAATCTTTGAGGTCAAAAATCGCTTTGGTCTTAAGCAAATAAAAGCCTACATCGAATTAAAAAATCGCAGTGAAAATTGTAAATATTATATTATCATCACAAATTCTCATGTACACTGTTGCAAAGTGTTTTAATAAACATTCTCTTTTGAAGGGATTCTTGGGGTTGAAAGTATAAATACTGCCACCAGTGACTTCGTTTTATCTGAAAGTACTCCGCAGTATCCAGCAGCGTGTCTACATGTGGATGTTTTATTTTGCTGAGCTTAAATAGGCTTATATTCGGGCTGATTAAACATATCGTTATTAGAATAAATTATCATTAATCAGTAGTCCTGATTTTGATAAGAGTTTAGGCTAGCCTGTTTGCAGACTAAAGTACTTCTGAGTTTATTGCAAATAAAGGCTCAGTCATTTAGCCTTTATTTGTTGATTGGTAGTGTAATTCATGATATTCATTGCTCTATTAGAGAGACAGGTAAACTTGTCGATTTTTGTTTGAATTATGTTTAACTATTTTCCTCTATTTATAAGAATAGTTTTAGCCTCAAGAGGAGGTATCAAAGATCTTTTCTAAGTTTTAGTGACCTTTACTAATTTTTAATAAGTATCAGTGTAATCGCAGTTCATATCCCTCATGTCTAAACTTTATGCGTCTGTCGTTATGTCAAATATCGAGATCTAAAGTCTGTCCTGGTTGATGTTAAAAGCTTTACATATTAGGGTGTATACGTAATTTTAGATTATCTCCAGATTATCTTATTTATTATTATTATTATTAATCGTAGACAATTAAAACCCTTCGAAATAATGTCATACAATCCTTAATTATTGCATGAAAAAATAAACACTGAACAAAATTTTTGGTTTTTGCCATTTTATTTTCCTTTAAAATTAAAATTCGTTTCGGATTTCATTCACGTAAATGGCATTAACTGAAGTGTTTCATAAAATATACCTAAAGTGGCATCAATATAATCATGGAATTAACCGTGCTGAAATTCGAATTAGTTTATCAAATTATGCTGTTTACAAAAAACTTCCAGTTTAGAAATGACGCTTTAGTTATAACAGTTATCCTGTGTTAAATAAATTAGAATAAAGACCTAACATTAAAATCTGGTGTTTATTTTACGAAGGAAAGCGCTAGACCATTTCTATAAGCGTTCTTCGTTCCTTCATCATATTTTAAGTAGATGGAACTCATAAATGTGTACTGAAGCGCATGCGCAAATCTCATTACAAAAATGGTGCAATTCTATTCTTTCGATTTGTAAGCTATGACTATTATCTCTTTTTTCCCATCGTAAGGAGAAGCTTTTAGTTAAAAATGACGAGTTTTTACTGTTATTCTGTGCAATTTATTTTATTGGTAGGAAAGTGACCGTTTTTGTGACATTCTACTAAAAGAAATTGCATTTACGAAATTATCATATTTCAAATATCACTGAAGATAAAGCTCATCATATATTGCCGTTTAACATATAAAAGTAAAGCAATCAATCAATATGTGTCCAAACAGTAATTTTCTGGTTGTTTTTTCTCGAATGCTTTATCTTTTTATTTATTTTTTATTTTACCATTTTAATATTAAGAATTATTAAAAGGTACAAGCGGTGATGGCCAAAAGAGTGTAATAACTAATTAAAGCTGAGGCTTCTGGGAATGAAAAGGCTATCTATAATGTTGAAATTATCAGACATATGATCTTGCCTGTGATGTATGTCTTCAGAATATTGATTTTGGATATAATTTGCCTTTGCTGAATAAAATTTCTTGCTTTAATTTATTTAAATATTCTTTTTGATGGTAACAGTTGCTGAAAGTCTCCGAAGTAAACATCCACGACTTAAATTGAATTGTGATGAGGATCTTAATGAAATAACGATCCAAATAACTGTATTATTATCCAAATAACTGTTAACCAAATAACTATTACCAATAGAAATGCAACTGGATTTAATCAGAACGGGGAAATTTTGTTTCTTGCCTCTATGAATTAGAATCTTAATTCTGTTAAAGATCGAATGAATATTTCGTAGATAAACTAGTAATGATAGTTGTTTTACAAAGATTCGTATTTACAACATCTGGTTTTATCCTTCTTTTGTTAGTGTTCTATATTCCCAGTAACTGTTTTAAAAGTGAAATATCACTGCCAACGTCAACAATTTCTCTTTCAAATGAAGACTTAAGTGCTTACGTAAAAGGTGCTTCAGCTTAGGTCCCAGAAGCACACAAGGCTCTCTTCGTGATACATGGCAGCTTTTTTAAATAGACTGAATGTGAAACTTTAATGCTTAAAGTAATTAATAAAAGACGTTTCAAAGAACGAAAGCATACCAAATTAAATAGAGATTACAGCAGTTTTACATTAAAAACAACAACTTAATTCACCTTAGAATTTTGTCTGGACTATGTAAGTAAACAGAGAAAAATATGCGACGTCGGTTATTTTGTTAGAAGATCTTTCAAATGTGTTTATTGGTTTAGGCAACGTCAGCTGCACTTCACGGTATCTGCTACTTCATTCTGAAGGTAGGGTACGAACAGCGCGAAATTTGATCGAAGATCCCTCCCCCCTCTTACCTAATCCACGAACTGCATGACGTTTTCCTGTTCCATCTTTCTAAGAACTTGGATTCCCAAGAACATGGGTAATACAAAAAGTCATTTATCGCCATTAATGGGACGTTTTATTGAGACTGCAAGCCTCTATTTTCGTTTATCAACATTGTAAAAATTCTGCAAACAAAACAAATACTCATTTAAAATCTGGCGTGTGCTAAAGTAAAAATTAATTTCTTTTACACTCATTTTAAAATTTATGATGCTTAAAAGAATAATGAGTCATGTAATGTTGTAATAAAACAACGTTATAATTTTATGTAATTTTTCCAATGTAATCTAAATATGTTATCAAATATTCAAAAATTAGATTTATTGCCTAAGGGAAAATAACGACTCATGAACTAACACTAATGAATACAAAAATTGAAATCATAATTTAACTGAAAATAAAGTCGAATTATAAAAAAGGGGAAATTCCGTCATAGATCATATGAATATCTTTAACGAAATAAAAATTCACATTCTCAGGATATGATTCTAAACTTCATTTTATCGTGATTAAAACTATTTATGCTTTGTTTCATCGCAAGAGCAAAATTTTTGCCTTGTAGAAGCAGTTCAACGTATTTGGAGGACACTATCAAGTTCTTTCCAACATGTTGTTCCATGAAGCGTGATGGCAAATCCGATTTTCTTAGCAAGAGAGGCGGACGTTTCTTCATCCTCTGCTAGACACGAGTTTTGGTCAAGCTTTTCTAAACTTCTTTACATTTCGTGTTAAGTCCTTTTGTAAGAAACTGTTCATCGTCGTTAAGGTTTAGTGGAATTAAGAAAAGTTCACGGCCTTACACGGCGTTGTTATGCCGGAACAAAGGGTCTAATTTGATTTCCAGTAGTTACTACAATCAAGGGAATGAAAGGAAAGAAAAATTGCGAAATCCTTAGCAGATAACTCTTTTTCGATTAAAGTTTATTCCTGTATTTCCAACACGAGCGAGTCGTCGTTTCCATTACGTGTAGTCGTTGTTTCAATTATATGATTTAAAAGAATGCATATTTTATGATAATTAGTATGCTTTTCTTCTGAAGCTGCAGCTACTGATTTATGAAAATTTTACCCATATTTCTCAAGTACAGGCCTCTTCACATTTACTCGACGGTTTAAGAACTACAGGTCATGAAAATTTTCCTAAAGTTATTAAGCCAATGTGTGAGAAATGAAGTATTTGCTTAATAAAAATATTCCTTCAGAATTTTAATACCATTTTTTTTACATATTTAACGCGAAAAGATTAATTTATTCTTGGAATTTATAGTGATCCCTACCTTTAAAACAAGTCTTGCAATAATCTTAGCTTACGCTTACTGTATTTCGTATACATCTCAATTTAAGAAGATATGAATATATCGATTATTACTCCCAGCAATTTTAAACAATTATGTTCTTCCCTCTCCCCCAAAAAGCAAATCTTTATAAGCTTTGTTGACTTCCTGACTGCGCTGTTTGCAAAATTTTATGCCATTTTTTTGCATTTGACCGAATGAAAAGTAAAAATAGACACATGGAGAAGGAAATAAGCATATTAATGTAGTAACAAAATAAAACGCAGGCGTCATGCACAGAAACTTACATATTCACTTGCGTACAGTCCACGCATGTGCAGAATTGCAGTATATGATTCTGCTCGGAATTATACATAACAGTAAGCGTAAATAGTAATTTTTATAACTACTCTTAGCCAATACGTGTGATTTAAAATTGACATCGATCTGCATCATTTGTTTTTCTCATAATTGTATTCATTTATCAAGTTAATTTGTTATCAAAACTAAGTATTCTTAAGCAATATGTTGCCTATTTAAATAATTCTTTAAATAATACTCATTTTAACGTAACAAGATAGAGAATGAAATGGCCTCTAAACAATATAATAGAATCTAAACATAAGAGGATCCAATGTGGCTACCGTTAACCGCTTCTTTCTGTCATAATGCTGGCAACCACCTTCATTGGTAGTTAGCGCTACTGGCTGCCGTTAGGTCCGGGTCGAATCTCGAAGAAAGCTTAGATGTTGTAAATGTATAGGTCTTTGCAGCATATAGCATTTAAAATAAACGATGAACCGAAAGTTCTCTTAAGTGATTTGGTAACAGAAAACAAAAAGGTGAGAAACGCCTGGACTCATCCCCTGCGGAATTTTCTTTCAAAATTGGGACAGAACTGAGTGAAATCAAACTGTCACCTTAATGTTTAATTGCATAATAAATTCCTATAACGGCGTTGCTTTTGAAAAAGTAATCTTTATTTTCTTATATATTATCAAGTGTTGAATACATTTAATAAAATTAGAGCGATTTATTGCGGAGAGACAAAACAGATAGTAAGGCAAAAGAAATGAGAAATGGCCAGGCATCCTTCTTAAATCTACAACAGATAGATATATACATAAGTTGTTATGCAGCCAGATAAACGTAAACAGAAAGATTATGTTAACGGGTTAGATTTAATGGCAAAGTATTTATACATCTCGGAGAATGGACACATTATGGACACTTTACTTTCCGTGATCGTTAGAAGTTTTGAATATGAATGTGGATAAAGAATTTCACTTTCTATTATTCAGAATGCATGCAAAATAACAATTTATATAAATGATATATGAAATTATTAACTCAAGAAAGATGGACATCAAGAATATTTATTTTAAACATGCTACTATTTCTATAATAGGAAGAAGGAGGAATTACCAAGTTTAAAGTAGGTCATAGGGGCTGTTAATAATTAAAAAGTAAAATTATTATCTCAAAACCTTAAATTACCTTCTTATAAATGTTCTATATTTTTATCGAAGTATTTTACTATATTACTACGAATTTAAATCAGGCCAATTTTATTTAGCTGGGTTAAAAAACTTTCATCCTGTTCCTGAATTTTTTTTCTTTGCTACATAACTTTTGGATCGCAATTTTTATAATTAGATATAATAAGGATTGTACTTTTGGACTAGCAATTGTAAAATCGAAAATAAGGCTGTGAAATTCTAACTCAGAAATTTTCGTCGCTATTTGACAGAAACTTAAGTCAGATAAATGTTAAAAATTGTTAATATAGTGACAAAGGTATACCTCCAAAATCGAATGCCAACTTGGTTAAAATAAATTTACAGAATTGGAGACATGATCAGTCTATCTTAAGTTACGAAATCATCTGCGCATGAAAAATTAGAAAATCGTCTGCACTCGAAATGAATTCAGAACCATAATTTCGTCTCTCCCGCCGAAGCAAAAATGAAAAAGGTAGTTACTATTGATCGTTTCCAAAATAAACCCACATTTTCACGGCTGCTAATTGTGACGTCGAAATCTTTTCCATCATTTAACCGCTGATAGCGGAACGAAAACCGATACAGTTTTCATTCGAAAAATGCTCCATTGCCCACAAATTACACTTTAGGTCTCAGATAATTGGAATATCTTAGAAATGAAGCTCACAAGAGACTGGAAATCAATATTCTCCATATAAATCGCTGAATCTAGAATTTATTTTTGTGGAACAAAATGACGATTTGCATTCATCATTCAATTTCATACTTTATGCTGGCAGCAGAAACAATTTGAAATGGAAAGTTCCTGCATATTTAAGACTTCGAAATAAAGTACTTAGAGAATCTCCAAGGAGATTTACTTTAACTTTTTATTTAGTTATTTTTCGGTAGTTAAACAAAATGACAAAGGTAGTTATTTTAAGAATGACGTTTAATATGTTCTGTTTCTTTCTTTTAATATGTTCTGTTTCTGAAAAATTGGAAAGAATTGCATGGATTAAGTTTTATGTTTTTGAACTGAAAGTCGTATTATAACTAGTGAAAGAGAAAGTTAAAACATTTTTATTTTTTCATACCTTTTTTGAAATTATTACAAACTGCGTGTACGAACATATACTTTCTTGGGAATTAAATCCACATCTATCCTCTATTTTTTTTTAAATCTCTTGAAATATATTATGCATTTCAAATCCGTGGATTTTTTCTGTTTATTCTCGTTTACTTACACATTAATGTAATATTAATTAAATGATAAAAAAGTAATGTTTATTAAATGATAAAAAAAGTAATGAAATTTTAATTTAAATGCATCTGAGTAAAAGTTCTTAAGGAATTTTGGATTTATGAAATTTTAAGTAACTTCATTTTTGGGGAAAATAATAATATTATGTATTAAAATAGTGCATCATTACACAATGATGGAATTTTTAAGAGAACTTTAACATTAAGAATTTTAAAAAATGTTGCTGATTGAAATCACAAGAAACAAGGCAGTAATGCGGAATCAAAAGAATTTTATTTTGAAAGAGATAGAATTCAAGTCTGCAGAACAATATTTCCTAAATAAACGCAATTAAATATAAGAACCGAATTTTTTTAAATTCGGAAGGTTTAAAAAATCTTAAGCAAAATAGAGATTTGGCATAATTCTTTCTTAAGTAAAGGAATGCATTAAAACCGATTAGCCGCTGGTGTTGCGTGGACGGAACGCTCAAAATAAATGCGTATATAACTATCTAAGATATTTTGTACCAGCAGATGATTATTTGTAGAGGATATTATGAAGATTATTTCTGTAAAAAAATATTTGCCTTCAACAATTATTTTATTGATAATAATTAATCTCATACTTTAAGCAAAATTTTCGACCGGGTATTTTTGCCGAAAATATTTAACGAAAGAATCGCCGTCTTTAAGAGTGATCTATTTTTAGTTAAGGTCACCGTTTATCAGAACATTACATCAATCAGATGTTTATACTTGTGTTGGGAAGGAAGGGAAAACAGGTGTTGCGCTGACGCAACGTCAGCAGGAAACGGGTAATTTCCTTTTTTAGTCATTCCTTTCAATGTTCTGGTTCATGTTCTGGCTGCTTAAAAAATGCCTAGAAAGAGGTATCTTACAATAGAAAAAGACCTTCAAATAATGATAATGTTAATAATGACCAGAATGAAACTGAGATTATTGTTGTTCCCCCAAAAATTGCAAAAGCTAGTGATGAAGAAGAAGGGAATGACATTGCATCTGAAGCTTATATGGGAAGATTTATTGGAATATTATTTCTTACGGGGTATCTTTCTTTACCTCAAGAAGAAATGTATTGGACTCTTGATAAGGACATTTCTGTTCCTATTGTACGAGAATCAATATCACTTTTCTAGTACAGGAATATGAAGCAGAATTTGCATTTAGCTGAAAATAGTAGCTGAAAACATTTATAAACTATATAAGGTGAGACCGTATCTAAAGATACCAAATATCACGACTTTCTACTACTGGAAATAAAAAGTCTCTTTTAGATTTCAGGCGCAAGATTGCATTATTCCTTTTGCAAACTTCTATTGAGAGTGTAGAATTAGCCAGAAATTGATAAGCAACAGGAATATCTAGCAAATTCAGCATTCAAAAACCACTGCATGGAGATGGTAGACATTTTATCGTAAAGTCTGATGATAACAAAACACTTCGTTGTAAAACGTACCATAGCCAGACTGTTTATAGATGCAAAGTACGTAATGTAGCTTTACATCATAATTGTAGTGAAGCATTTCATACTTGAACCTTTCAATTGAAATAATCTGTATTTGTAAAAGAAATACAATGTATATTTTAATATTAAATTAATTACAAGTAAAGTGATTTGTAGATTTATAAAACGTTATACAGCTAAAAAGTAATCCAGTGCTCCACTCAAAGGTGTTGGTGTATTTAATTATGGCAAAGCACACTAGGGCTATCTGCCTAAGGGGAGGGATGCCTTTCGTGGAGGACTTTCTAAGGGAAACTGGCTCGTATGCACGTTACACATGGGGAAAGCCACGAAAACGCCCATGCAGCCAGCCCGTTCGCGGAATTCGAACCTCGGACCGAACTACCAGTGTTCAGCGACTTTACCGCTCGGCCGCTGGTGGGCCCGCTCCACTCAAAGGAAACATCGCACGAGTACAATCCTATTCACCAAACATCCGTAGTCTTATTCCGCTGACATTGCGCGAACGCAACACTCGCTTTTTCTACAGGTAAGAGCAGTTTTTTTATTCTCACTTGTAAATTTATGTTATAAATGCTTAATTTAATATTTGTTATTATTTTCATGTGAAAATAAATCATTCCTTGTAGTTTTGGCGGTTAATGGGTTAATTTAGTGAAAGTTATAATTAATAAGACTTTTCCATTTCACTCTTTATTATCATTAAATCAATCTATGAATGGAGTCTTTATCACAAAATAGTTAAAATTATGTTTGAAATAAAGTATTTTTCAGAGTCTAAATAAATACATTTCTTTTTACTACAGTTAACGCAACGGCGAGATTGAAGAGGTTCTCTTTCGGCTCAGCAAAACCGTTTCCTAAAGTAATTTTAGATCGGCAAACTAATTGCTAAAATTAAATTTTTATTTTTATTTAGTAATTTATTGCTATAATACACCTTGAAGCAGGAATAAATATCGAAAATGCCATGCGCACATTATTACTGAAAACATCTCATCGCACTTCGAATCTGCCATGTTGAGAAAGCAACGTTTCGGTTCTTTGAATTAATACTTCTGTAGATACAATATCATTGATTGTCTGGTAAGTGGAGGATTCCTCTGCGGAGGTAGCAGAGTAGGAAAATACCTTAAGGTATTTTGGAAGCAGAGAAAAGAAGAGTTTTCGTTTTCTCTGCCGCATAAAAAAATCACTATGGAAAAAATTCTCTTCAAATTCAAAGCCGCATAGTAGCACACCTCAGGAAACTACAAGAATTCATGATAAATAATGACATGGCTTAAATAGCAAAATGCAGCCAGTGTAAAACATATGACGAAATCAATCAATAGTTGAGATTTGTTGGTTGCTTAACATCAGAGACACCAATCGTCTATTACCAGACTTGGAAATTGTGGTTTACGAACTTATCATTTGTCATATCAGAAGCATGTTTGTCACGTGAGATTGAAAAGCAAATCAAAAGGTACTTCGAACTTATTTCAGAAACAGCCGGCAACTCGCAGAAAAGAGCGCATAAAGTGGTTCGCCCCCCCCGGTAATATGTGCAAGAATTGGCAAACGTAATATATCTGTGCGTTATACCGTCACTGTGTAATGAGACGCATTCCCCGCAAAGGGCATGCATGCTGTGCGGCAGTGACTATTGCTTGAGTATCTTGATATAGAATGTAAGTATGAAGTAGTGTCTGGGAGTGATAAATGCGTTGTGAGATTGTGCAAATAGCTTGCAATCCTCATGTTGTGAATGGAGTTGATGTAGAATATCAAATAAAGACACGTTCTAATGTACACTGAAAAACGCTTTGTGCGAGCCTTATTTCCTTCAGAAAATAAAAAAACTTTTAGCAGAAATTGCCTCAAATACAACTCTAAGGACTCGGAAAATTATTGCAAATTATCACTATATAAATGATGCAATGGACAATGCCAAATTCCAGAACATGAGTAATACGTTTCAAAATTCTCAGATACGTGACGTTTGTCAATCTATGCCTGTTAATACTATGCCTGTATGTAAAAACTGCAACCTTTTACGTGCGCTACGAAATGCCACACTTTGCATCTCCCCCCCCCCCAAGAGCTTGTTCAGTCCGAACATTTTGCTGTATTTGTGGTCAAGAGCACTCATAAATTTCTTGTTAGTCATGTTAATTCACCTGCGGGGGGGGTTATTTCATATTTATGTGATTTTTGTGCGATTCACATTACGATTCAATTTTCTTTCACATTTGTGTAAGTTTATAATTTCCTGAAAGAAATTTTTAGGTAAAAATGCTTTAACATAACTTCAATGCCATGTGAAAAGATCGCCATTTTTTCATACATTTTAATTCTTTGATTAGGTGCCAAATGATGATTGTTGTTTCTTTGGAAAAATGCAGATTCATCTATCTTGATTTCAGTGATTCGTGCAGCTAACTCAAGAGAGATTATTGTCACATTCTTTCTGCAAACCTTTGGATCTTTTAAAGTTAGGGCAACTGAGAAAATAGGATAGATTGTTCTCTAAACACGACAAAAATACTACTTTTTCTTCTTTTCTTTCTCGTATAAGAATAACGCATTAAATGATTCTGTTTTCTTAGTATGTTATGCATTAAATGATTTTATTCATACTTAATATGTTTTGAAGGGGGAAGCATCATAGTTCCACATATCCGAGCTTCTGACATCTGAGGTACTGAACTGAGTTTTTTAAGTGCGATGATTCGAATTCATAAATTCATCCATGCTTTATATCGATATATCTACCGTCGTCTTTCGGTAGTTCTAAAAGGAAGGAATCCAATGATTTGTCTAATCGATGGATTTTTTTTTTTCACAATGGCGGGCTCTAGCCGTTTATAGGAATTAGCCACTATTAAAGCTAGGAGCGGTGGTATCTTTATTGTGGAGGCACTTAATAGCTGGGCCAGCGCTGCCTTCTATGTAGAGATGGACAAATTATATGCAAGCTTTTTCCGGGATTCGAACCCGGGACTTTCCGTACGGCAGGTCAAAGTCATTAACCATTTTCCCGTCTATGCGGCATTGTTGGATTTTAACAATTGAGATTCTTATTTAATGATTCAAATATCGCTTTATTTGGCATGTGCTGTTTAATTCAGAACTAATTGGACAGGATATAGGCTCCTGAAAAGACATAAGATAGCTTTGTTTTTTTCTTTGGGAATCTTGAAATATAGTTAGATTGAGTTCTTGCGTAAAACTCCTCCGAAATGACGATGGAGATTTTAGTGAAAATTTCTTGAGTTTGCCCCTTGCTTACGTGCTCATGCGGCCAAAAGATCGGATAAAACTGCATCTAAAGAATTAGGTGAAAATCGTATTATCTTTCTTTACCTGTTTCTATGAAACACACTCAAACTTCCAGAGATGGGAATGACTGAGAATTTATTATCTCAGAAATACTGTTTATTCAGTGACAGCTATACATATTAATTTGCGATATATTCCGGATTTCATTATCTCAAAGTTGTTTCGCTAGTACTTTTAGGCGAGAGCTATATTTTATTGCTTGCGGCACTTTCCTCAGATGCTATTTCTCTCTCTCTATAGTTTTACTACATTTTTCCCGACAGATTTATTGCGCTCTCTGTTACAGCGTTTTTGCTTCTTGGTACTGGACTTGAGAAATATGAATATCAGAAATATCTTGTGAATATCAGAAACATAGCTACACCTTTTAAAAGAGTTCCTGATTAGAATTTTTAATATTATTAGTTCATCAATGAATTCAATATTACTACGGGCCTGTCTTTCGCAAATATTGATGATTCTAGTATATTAGTTTAGTATAATCTAGTATATTAGTTAATCTATATATTAGTTTAGTATAATCTAGTATATTAGTTTAGTATAATCTAGTATATTAGTTAATCTAGTATATTAGTTTAGTATAATCTAGTATATTAGTTTAGTATAATCTAGTATATTAGTTAATCTAGTATATAATACTAGTACATTTTCGATTTTTATTAAATTATCACCTTTGTTTCCAACAACGAACGTGTTCTTTTTTACTGCATCGATGGTAAGGTGCAATTGTGATACCGTAATAATGTAACAGCCATGTTAGAGCTATAATTAGGCTATTACTAGTTAAATTATAAGTATAAAGGTAATTTTCTGGGAATACCGTTCCAAAAACTTCTGCGTTATTAAAAGTTCGACTTTCAAGCATTCCAGAATGTCGGTCCACCAGCGGCCGAGCGGCAAAGTCGCTGAACACTGGTAGTTCGGTCCGAGGTTCGAATTCCGCGAACGGGCTGGTTGCATGGGTGTTTTCATGGTTTTTCCCATGTGTAACGTGTATACGAGCCAGTTTCCCTTAGAAAGCCCTCCACGAAGGCATCCCTCCCATTAGGCAGATAGCCCTCGAGGCTTTGCGTAATTAAAATAACCTAACCTAACCAGAATGTCGTCACGTTTAAAGAACCAAACGTTTTAGAAATCAAACTGTTGCCACTCTAGCGATATGAAATAAAACGTAAAAATCAGTATCTCAGATATTGTTAGTGCTATTTACAAACTTTCGAAGGTTTCGAATTCATAATTCAAGCAATATAACATAATGATTTTATTAATCACATAATGGCAGGATTATTAGATATATATTATTAGAAATAATAAAAAATTGCACAAGAAATATGACTATAAAGTTACCATAAAAAGGTACAAAATAAGCAGTAAATAATCATAATAATCACAAAATATATAGTAAAATATTTAAAAAAATTATACAAATATTAAAAAAGAAAATGACCGCACATCATTTAAATATTTTAAGGCTTAATGTTTCAAATTTCAGAGATGAAATTAGTCTTGTTGAGTAATTTTTTGTGTTGTCAATAGAGATTATGAAGAGAATTTGATAAGTAAAAAAATCATATTATACTTAATGACTAAAGAAGGAAAAAAGTATGAAAAAGAAATGTAATAGTTTTAAATTTCTCTATAATATTTAGTTAAACGTGAATGCATTTCAGAAAGGATATTAAACTGGTTTTATGGAAATGTTTAATTGAAATTCGAATGTATTTAGAATGGTTTTGCTCTAATACCGATTTATTATAATGAACTGGTTTAAGTTTAGGAAATTACCTAATTTCAAAATTTTATGTGGGAGTAGGTACTCACATATGAGTAAAATTGTATAATTCAGATTTTAACAATTATTAATCATTAATCAAAATTTAATGCATTTGATTAAGCTTCTGTAGATTTGGAGAACAATATATGCTTTTACGTAGCGCAGGAACTTTAAATTTATTGCGTACTATAAGAACGCTCCGGTAAAATGTTACAACTTGAAATATTTTTCCCAATAACATCTTTCATAAATTTTATGTAAGTGTCTTATGTTGTCAAACATGGATACTTTTATTAAAATTTCAATATGAAAACTTTATCCTTAAAGTGCTTAAACAAGTCGAAAGGCATCAACGACAAAAAATATTTCGCTTCTCCGAAGTGCCTGGCTTATAATACGTGATGTATTTTCTAGACAAAGTATAGCTAAAAGTAATAGAAGGGTGGTTTTAGTCTTAGACAGAAGAAAAAAGTAAATTCATTAAAATTCTGTAAAATGCTGCAATTTAATAATAAAGATATTGTGAAAGAAAATTAAATATATTGTTTGAAATATATGCGTGTGTTTTCTACATTAAAACTTAATTTGTTAATTAGCAAAATGTATTATGAAGATAAAAATACTAATTTGGCATTGTTCTGCAATAAAAAGAGGCTCAAATACTTTTCGATGAAATGCAGTTGAGCCTATTGTACATATGTATATATTACGCTGCACACAGTATATATGTTCTTTGAAAGCAAATTATTTGATGTTAATGGAGATGTTGTCTAACGACACACCTACGATGCGAAATATTTTATAAAAATTATCGCCAAATAAAGATATATTTTGGGAATTACTACATTTCAAACTGGCAGAAAACTTTAGTCGTATTAAAAATCTTTTATTTTTTATGCAAAAAAGAGCTTACTCTTGAAAATTTTACTTAATAATAAGCAATAAGTTTAAGGAAGATTTTGGCTGTCATGAAAAGTATTTCATACATTTAGTTAATATCTGAAAGCGGAACAATGTTATAATATTCGTTGCGTAAACAAGTAGAACTAATAATTCAAATGTAGTAATAAGATTAAGAATAACATTTAATTTGTAGATACATTAGGCATTTTTTGGAAGCAGGAGGTCAGGAAAAATGAGCAACGCCTTCGCCGGGAATCGAACCACAGATCTCTGGAATACACGCCCAGCGTGCAGACCACCACACCACGAAGGAGGGCTAGGAAGGTGGGAAAAATACCATACCTTATAAATGTCTTAAAAATTTCTAAATGTGTTACTGGGATGTTAGTTGATTCTACACAAGGGCTATCCGCTTGAGGAAAAGAACCTTTGATCGAGAACTTTCGAAGGGAAGTGGTATGTGTTTACGCTATTCAACGGGAAAATTATCAGATTTCTAGAGAGTTAACATATTCATTGGGATTTGAAACAGGGTCAAACTGCCAAAAGATTTAGGTTTGGATTGGGAGTCGCATCTACAATCTGTAGATAGTATCGGTGTGTTGCTGAAGCACCTTTCCAAGATTTACTTGGATGTTTTGTCATTTCCATATTCAATACTCCTTTATAATAAACGGCAACTGGATTGAAATAATGAAATAAAATGCAGAAGTTTGTTCCATTTCATATCAAAGGTAAGTGCAGCTTGCAAAAATGGCATGCCTGTTCTTCACTGAAATCGGACAACATGATCCACTCAGGAGCTATCTTAATCGGGTTGGTTTCACGGTAAAGTGACCTTTGCATATGTGGTGAGATTGCTGACCTAGAATACTACATAGATAATTACTCAGTTACTCCGAACAATTATCTCCAGAACTATGCATGGCAGCTACTATTTGCAAAAACAGGAGGTCATATATTGCATTAAAGCCTTTACCTCCCACGCTTTCATTTTCACTAGGAGATTAGTCTGATTTATCAACATTGCCAGCCACGCTCTGTCAGCAACATAATATTTGTTAACTGACGCCAGTGTATCCTTTAACATAGTATTAGATAATTCCGTGGTTAATAACAACATGTATTGTAACTAGTTAAAAAGCACTATATAGTATCTTCAGTTGTATCAAGCTATTGTATGTAATTATTACGTTCTGATACTTAGCACAGCGTATCAAGTTCATGTTTAACAGAATGTTGTTCATTCTAGAATGAACTATGTTGTTCATTCTGGAATTCTAGAATGAATGTTGTTCATTCTAGAATATTTATATTGTTCATTATAGAAGAGGCACATTTCTATTTGCAGCAGTGTCTGTTTTCTATATACATAATTAGAATTGAGGCATAATCTAGATATCTGATTTCGCAAATTTTTGCAAATAACCTGCATTAGTATTAGCATATTGTAGCTTCACGTACTTCAGCGTACTTTCTTGTATAACTTAATTATGTAAATAATTCTTGCCTCCTATTTACACTGCATAAATACTTGTACTGATTTCATCTCTACTTATGTATACATCCTCCTCTTATTGTATTTTTGTGTTGCATTAGCAGGACACTGCAGTATTTTTAAATATGCATTGCCCATTGAAATTTAGCTCATATTTTTTTAATAAATTTAATTGTGGATAGGAATTACAACTAAGGGCATGGTGTATTAGACAAAGTCACGGGGTACAATATGATTTGTTTTCCTTAGTTAGTGCCCCCTTAAATATAACACTAACTTATATATGTACTTAAGCATTTATCAGCATTTTTCACTTGCTCTCAACAGCAGTGTCCTCATTATGTACGTTTCCTCTTTGTTCCGGTTCATCACCTCATGTTATAAGTCTTGGAGAACATAGCACTTTAAGCTCAAGTATGTTTATTCCATCGACAGGACCTAACATGCCTTAGTCATTGGGCCAGTTGTCTACCAATTGAAAAAAAAAAGTTGGTAGCAATTATAAATGAATACGCTTTGACTAACATTCCAACTCTAGGATCTTCGATTTATAGATACGTTTGCTTCAGAAGCAAATGAAACGTCTTGAACATTACTTAATGAGGTATTCTTTCACAGTAACTACTGCAAATTTGTTGGCGGATTTGTTTATCTATCTGCATGATTTCTTCTCCAATCGGATTCTTTACCATTCTAGAATCCGATCTAGAATTTTTTACCTTGCAGACCACCACAGTGCGTCACCCGAAGATGGAGACTCATATTTAATAATGAATTTATGAAGTTAGTGAACTTGCATTCCCTCTCAAATCGAAATGTATTTTAAGAAAGTTAATATCAGATTTTATAGATGGTTTTAAAAATCATAGTAACTGCACAAATAAACTGTATAAATTCCAACTGCTGAAAGTTGGAGTAGTATCAATTATGTTAGTAAGTGAATAAGCTGAAAATATAATTTCATCACATAGAGATAAAAAATTTGCTTTTCACTTTCACAAACTCACATGAATATTACTCCCAAAGAAAGGAACTTAATTAATTAAAGTGTGCAGAAAAATTCAAAAGTGTGCGAAAATGCACAGTTGTATCTCTAGTTACAGTTTTTGAGATTAAAGAATGTGATAGGGCTTGCTAATGAATAGGAATAGAAACCAAAAGCAACATTTTCAAGCATCTACCAACAATTTTTATAAATGCAGTCCTTTGCAGAACACGAGCAATTAACCCCTTTCAGTTTTAGCTCTGGGCTCATTCAGATACAGAGCGCCCACAGAACTGAAAAAGTGTCGTTATTCCAAAGGCATTTAATTTCGATACATAATTACAGTTTAATGGTTATTACTGAAATTTACCAATGCATGCATATCCAGTCGTGACACAAATGGCTGTTTATGAGTTGTTGTTCTAGTTTTGCATTCCGAATTAACTACTTTTCTACGATTGCCTGTGTAATTTGCTTATAACTTAATTCTGATTCTAAATGGCAAGAATTAACATTACATTCGATTATTTTGATCTGCTTTACATATTTCTTGTTCATTAGATGATGTATTTGGAGGTTCGTCATTTAAAGTTCATCGAAAATGAATTTAACGCATTTCCAGCTTTATTAATTACTGAACATGTTAACTGAAGCTATATAATATGTAATAATCAAATTCATGTAATGTACAATAATTTTGCATTCAACTATTTTGATCTGCATTATGCATTTTGTGTTAACCAGATGATACATTTAGAGTTTTATAATTTAAAGTTTATCTTTATTGAACATTAAATTAATGAATTTCCACCTTGATTCATTATTGAATATTGAAATCGAGTCTCGGTAATGTACAATAAATAATCAGAGGCGAATGTTTTTAGATCGTAAATGCAAAGGGTATCCGGTCATTTTATGGGTTCAAAGAAAAGGAATGTAAAAAAGGTAAAAAATAATAAACATACCTTGTGTCTCAAGATGAAAAGCCCCCTAAAGTTCAAGTAAAATGCTCTCCTAATTTCATAAATCCGTCATTAAGTCACCTGTTTAGGACCTGCATATTTAGTCTTCATTCTAGGAGTTCTTTGGAAATGTGGTATCTTTCAGAAGCTTTCAGTATGTCACCAAGTTGGTAACCAAAATTGCTGAAACAGAGTATGAGGATTTCTTCACATATCTTCCTTATAAATTTGATCTATTCTCATAATAACTGAAACATGAATTGAATCAGAATTAGATCTATAGCATAATATGTACGCTTAACACATACGAACACATTCGGTAGGTAGAAATTAAAAATTAAATAAAATGTACTATAAAATTGTAGAGTCATTAGGTTAATTGGAAGCAGGAAAGATGAAAAATGAGCAAACGCCTTCTCCGGTAATCCAACCACGGACCTCTGGAATACCGGCACAGCGTGCAAGACCACCACACCACGGAGGTATGCTATAAAGGCGGGAGAAATACCTTATACAATAAACTCATACTTACTATATAAAATGTTCTAATTAAATAAATAAAACAAATGCATAATAATATAAGAATAAAAACCCATTTATAAACAAAGAAATGCAAATGCAGGGGAATATATAAAATAAACTCATAATTACTATATAAAATGTACTAATTAAATAAATAAAACAAATGCATAATAATATAAGAATAAAAAGCAAATTATAAACAAATAAATGCAAATGCATAATGATATAAGAATAAAAAGTAAATTATAAACAAATAAATGCAAATGCAGGGGAATATAAATAATTAGAATGCTGTTGGACATTATTGTAATTACTTATATTCCCCAAATGCGTTCCGGAAGAAATAAATTAAAGAACTAGAATGTTACTTCTGATGATGTGCTACCGTAGAAAACGTCTTGATGAAAAGTAACAAAATACGTTTCTAAAAAACATCGTTTTCACAACGAATGGATCTTTAGAAGATATATGATACAACAGAAAGCTTGTGTTTAAATTCTGTGAATAAAGCAATCATAGTGCATTAATACGTATACATGCTAAAGATTATATGACATAGGTGGGGAACTTGCGGCCTCGAGGCCGCATGCGGCCTCCGTGAGGTTCTTGTGCGGCCCTTTGCCACCTAGTACAAAATGGTAGAGTTCGTTTCAAACAACTATTGTACATCAACGCCATGACAGTTGCACGAAAAATCCCGCCAAAGACAGTCATATTGTAACATGACGTCAGAATACTAGTCTGAAGCGGACTCTAACACGCATGAGCGAGGCTCTGGCCCACAGCTAGCAGCACCAACTATCTTGTCTAAGAAGTAAACAAAACTCGGTTTCAGATCTCCCATTTGAGTGTCACACCTTGCTTTGCTTCTTTGACTCGCATCTCTCAACGCTTCCCTGTTGCGATCTTCAGCTAACTGTAGTTAACAGTGCGTGCTTATAACAGGTACACGGTTTTATTGTATTTCTAGAAAGTACACTTTTTGTTAAAGATATTATTTGATATTCATTTTTTATCCATCATGTCAAATAGTAAGAGAAGAAAATTAGGTGATGAAAACAGAATATTTAACGTAGAATGGGAGTTAGATTTTTCCTTTACTGCTGAGAAAGATAAAATGATGTGCTTGTTGTGCAATACAGTTTTAGATACTTTAAGAAAAGCGAATGCAATTAAACACTATTTGACTCATAAAGAACATAAATATTTCGCTTTAGAAGGTGAATCAGGAAAAGCTGCACTTCAAAAGTTGAAAAATGAGAAGCATCATCAGCAGGCATCTTTTAGTGCCTTTGTAAATCAAAATTCCGCTGCAGTTGCTGTTACGTATAAAATAGCACATATACTTGGAAAAAGGGACAAACCATTTAGTGACATTGAAATAATTAAAGAATGTATTGTTGAAGCAGTGAGTATGTTAGATCCAAGAAATGTCGACAAATACAAACAATTACCTCTTTCAAGAAGAATTATCATTTTTCAAAACATTGCTTTGTCGATCGGAAATATCTGCACAACACTTCCCGGAGCTAGCTAAAATGTTAAATGAGCAGAACTGTGAAAATAAAATATTCGATGAATATGTAGGTGTCTTGGATTGTTTAATAGAAGAGTATACAAATAGATTTTCTGATTTTGAAGAGCACACTCCTGCTATGAAACTGGCATTTGAACCACATTTAATAGATATATCCGAGGCTCCTGCAGAACTACAAATGGAGTTAATTGATTTAGGGGAAGATAGTATCATCAAATCCCTTTTTAACGCTAAAAAGGATCCCATAGAAATCTGGAAAAATGCTGTTGAATATCCATGCCTTCGAGAACATGCTCGCCGTTTACTTTCCTGCTTCGGAAGTACCTACTGTTGCGAGACAACATTTTCTCTCATGTCAAAAATAAAAACAAATTTAAAAACGCAAATTACAGATGCACATTTAGAGGATCAATTAAAGCTGTGTGTTACGAAGCTTGATCCAAATATACAATTACTGTCAAACAAAAAACAAAGCCAAATAAGTCACTAACTTAGTGAATAAAAAAATATTTTTTATTGTATTTTTTATAATATTTTTATATTATTTTATATGTATATTATATTTAAAATTTTGTAGTATTATATTTTATTTTTTCTATATAATGCAATAAATTGTTAAATCTATAGAAAAACGATAATAATTTCACAAAAGTCACTTTCTTAGGTCAATCAGCTTATGTGGCCTCTCTTATTGCTGCCTAATTTAAATGTGGCCTCTAATGGTAAAAAGGTTCCCCACCTCTGTTATATGACATGCAATTACGTATTTTACTAAAATATAAACTTAGCAAAAAATTTAGCAAATTTCAACAAAATCTCTACATTGAGAAAAACATTTTAAATTACATTACTGATATAAAACTTTGTGTTTACCCATTCATTCTTGAGCTAAAAGTGTGCATCAAATATTCTTTAATCTACTTTTGATTCTTTATTCGTAATTACTAATGTTGAAACAAAATTGCAGACATTTGATGTCATAAATCTCCGAAAGAAACATTGGTAAAAGACCATTACACATTCTTAAACGTAATTAACTTTGCGAATTCATATTTAATTCAGACATTTTGTAACAAGTATTGTTATTTGTTTTTGCATCTTCGCGTAATTTAGTCAATCATATTCTGTTTAGTTTATTTTACCCATTTTCTTTCCACTCTATTCTTTCTACACTTTAATTCTCCACAGCTCCCGTCTTGGCTGATGAGAAATTTGCTTGGGCAATTTTCAAGATAAAAGCTTTACACAAGAATTCTTTTTCTTGTTTTCTTTCTCTATGTTCTAGGAATGGATGTCAAAACGTTCGCCTTTGCGTGTTTAAGAAGCAGGCGTGATTAATTTCTTAAGTTCCAACGCATTACCATATGTTTAATTTTGCGTTCTGTTTTGCTACACTTGCTGCCAACTTCTGTGATAGTTAAAAAGGTATTTTTAGTTTTAAATTAGAAATGCACGTGTAATAGTCGTATAAAATACGTTAAGAAATTAAATACATGAAAATAAAATAAAAACACACCTTTTTGTGATAGTTAGTTATTTAAGAACTCCAGGTGTAGATTCGATAAAGATATTGGGAATGTATAAGTGGGAAATTTACATTTCTATTTCTGGAAATCGAGCAAAATAATTCGAGCTACAAAAGCAAAATTTCGTAATGTATATAAATTTAGTACTAGTTGGTCTGCTATGATATTACTATTTCGTTTGTGTAATAGTATTCGTGTATTCGGCTACTTTAAGATTAATTCATGTCTCTTTTCTTTGTCAGTGTAACAAGGAATTTCAAATTTTCGCAATCTTTATAAAGCTTTAAAGAAAGCTCAGCCTTGTTGCATGAGAGTAGAGGAACCGACTGTCATAGACTTTAGCTCAATTTGCGGAAAAGATACTTATGTTTGCAAATGTATAATGTCTTTGCCTCAGGAGGGCTCTTTAACTACTGTCGAGCCGAAAGTTCTCTCGAGAGGTTGATGGTAGGGTAAAGGATGTAACAGAACTCTCCTCTTCTGCCGTGTTCTTTATTAAAAGTATTATTAAAAATGAGCAAAATTATGCTGTCTTTTTATAAATTATACGAACTCTTTCCAACAACAAGCGAAATCTTCTGCCTCATGACCATAATAAAATTTGCGAACCTAATATGGCTATAGATTCTGATAAGCAATATCATTAACAGCGTAACAAAACAGTTTGGTGGTACGCTGAAATGAATAGTGACAGGGGTTGAACAAAAATATTAGAATGGCTCAATCTTTAATAGTATAATTTTTTCAGACTTATAATATTCAAATAAAAAAATTTGTTGTGGACACCACATGACTTCCTTATACGTCTATTAAATTATGCGTTTTTTCCTCTATATTTCATTTAAACATATTTCCTCGAATTTCATTAAAGATATATTTCTCGTTCAATTAATTCAGTTCTCACGTCGCGGCAAGGCAAAAATACATAAAAACTAAAATATCTTCATTAAAAATTGAAAAGAATAGAGAAACATAAAACATCAAATACAGTTAGACAGTTAACCCTTTCCGGCACGCTGACGTTTAAAGTCGAAGTTTTGATTTAAAAAAAAAGTAGGCAGTCTAATTAGGCCTAGAGGAGTACACAAGTAAAATTTTGTGAAGATAGCACTTATCGTTTTAATTCGATTGGTGTACCCAAAGTGGCACATTGATTGAATAGAGCTTCGAAAAGAGTGCTGAAACGAGCACTGTTGTCAATGAACTGACCGATGAGATGCGGAGAAACAAAGAATACAGACTGTCAGTTGTCCTATATTATCGGTGAGCTCGGTCTGGGCACACCTAGGGTTCGCCGTTTGATTTTAGGCAAGATTTCAAGGTAAAAATTTAAAACTAATATAGAATATATAGAATAAGGAGATTAGCATACAGCCAAAAAATAACACAGAAATTTCTTTTGAAACAATTCCTTTTATACCCTAAAACAGTCTGGAAAATTTCTTTGAAAAATGAGGGTCTTAAAAAACTAAACATGGCTAAAATATATGGACTGATTTGTGTTGAGCTGCCACCTACTATAAATAAAGAAGGTTCAGAGTAACTTTTAGTAACCTATAAATCCTTTTTCATTCACTTTTTCTGTGCGTACAGAAAGAAATTTTTAGGTGTGTCCAGACCGGACACACTGTGCCACAAAGGATTAAAAAACAATTTTCACAATTTAAATTTGAGTTTCTTAGCGAAAACAAACATTTTTTACAATTTGCGCCAAGAATAATTCACTTGGCGAACTTCTTAATAAACGGCAACTTATTTTCCTTTGTGCATGAGCAGGAAAAAAGTCATATCATTATTACTTTCAAATAATTTTAACAAAGTGCCTAAACCCCATTTTGTGTTATTATCGCTTTCAACAAATATGCCAAATTTCAAAACGCGCCACTATATAAATTCAAGTATATCTTCGAAAATTTTAAATAAAGAGCTCTAATGTTTTACAGGTATGCTTAAAAATACGTCTACTTTAAGATGATGGTAAAAATTTCATAGATTATAATTCAAAATGTTTTCCGAAAAGTTTATAAAATTTACTTAAAAATGCAAATTTTAAAAAAAGAAATCATAAAAAACAGGCGAATTTTATTTGGAATGAACCTAAATTTCGAAATGTGAAAGAAAGAATCGAATAAGTTTAATAAAAAAAGATAGATTAATAAATGTATGCCAAATTCAATTAACACTGAGGAGTTAAAATTGTGAGAGCTAATTTTTTAAAAACTACTTGTGGAATTTTCACATAACTTGGCAGTTTGGCATAATTTGAGTCGTAGAATCAACATATGGAAAAAAATTGGCATGTCATTTCCAAAAAAGTCCGATTTTGTGTTAAAATACCTATATTAGAAAAATGCTATATATAAATCCAATACATATCCTAAGTCGCGCTTTCGAGTCATGAGAAACGCAAGCTGAATTTCGTCAATCGGCCCAGTAGAATGGGAGATATAGAACGGTTCCATTTTTCCCGCAGTATACGTACAGACTTCCTGAAAAAGAATCTTTTCGGAATCCATTTTAAATCCATTTTCTAATCCGTTTTTGGAAAAAGTGTCCTTTATTTTCTCCTTACATAGAGATGTCACGCAAAAATATCATTTAGATGGATTCGAGAGCGGTCAAAAGGGATATTTTTGTTGCAATATGATTCCCGAAATTTTTCGCGATTTTTATTCTTCCTTTACTTTGTACGAGGAAGTAAAAATAATAAATGTTAATAAAAAGAAATATTAATTGTTTGATAACAGATGAGACTAAAATATTTTTTGTAAAGTTTAAATGTCGAAAAACAGAGATTTTCTCAGAATTATAGGATCTGGTAGTCAAAACACTTTTTTTAATGAAGCGAGTGTAACGAAACAATAGAATCAAACATAGAAGGAACGTTGAATGTTCTTTAAAAATATTATACAGCCGTGTGAAGCTTGGTTTTTGTTTAGTTTTTTCCTAAAAAACAAATAGACTTATTCAAGAGTGACAGACAGAAAAATCTAAACATTTTAAGAATGCTTTTTAACTATTTTATTTAACAAGGATTCAATGTTTTATTATTTTTCTAACTATTGAACCCTTTTAGTATGTCCCCTTTTTATTTTCCTCTTTTTGAAAGACCTTAAAACAAGAAATGAAAGTTTAAACTTAAAAGTTGCAGAGGACAGGGATATTCCAGTCTGATAAAGGTACCTGTCTGACGGATTATTTTATGCAAGTCTAAAAGGCAGAATAGAAGAACATGTCTGGATTAAGAAAGGAGAAGGCAAGACAAAATAAGTGGGTTCAGGAATACAAAAAATCTAAAGAGTTTCTAAACAAAGTTCTTGAGACTCAGGAAAAAAACTTACCGGAAGAGCTGGAAACACTTAGCGTTTGTATCTCACCCCTATATGTTTCAGTACAACTTCAATGAAATCTGTCATGTAAGGTTTTTCGAGTTCAGATAACTGATTTTTTCGGATAACCGAGGTTCTATAGTATATTTCAATTAAACCATTATTGCAAATTTGGGCGCTTGAGATAAAAGGAGATTTAAAGGATGGGGGTTAAATTACATTAAAAGTAACAAATTTTCTTTCAAAATAAGCGATCTGTTAAGGAACCACTTCTTTCAGTGTTAAGAATTTTGCTAGAAGCCCGTTTCTTTGATCGAAAGCTTTTCATTGCTTAGAAAGTAGAGGAAAGAAAATTCATTTCAGTAGGTGTATTTTTTAAATAAATTCTTCTTCCTATACAGGAAGATTCTTCTTATAGAGGAATGCAGTTTGTTGGAAAGATAAGCCTTCTATTGTAACTAAAAGCTTTTTATATAACTAAAAGTTTATTGATAAATTTTCTATGCGCTTGAAATAAATGGTGGCAATGATGGGAGATACTTAGTTAAACTCTCTTATCGAGAACCTTTGTTATCACTTCGTAGGAGTTGTTGAAATTATTTAATTAGTTGCTAAAGTTTATATGCAGAGTATTTCGGCTATATTTAGGGGAAAACTATTTCATATTCAATAAACTTCAATATGTGTTTAAGTATTTAATCGTCATTGTTTTTAAGCGATCCTAAAAACCATATATTGAAAATGCTTTCTACGATATAAAGTTTTGAAGTTTGTTGGTTATGTTATATTATGTTATTGAAGATATTTGATAACACTGAAAGACGTTTGTTATGAAATTTGTGCAGAAACAATGCTGCAATATCTGAAAAAGTGATTTTGTGATCCTAAATAGTCACTGTATCACGTTCTTTCATCTATTCACTCTCTTTCTTTGACTAAATTCAAAGAAACGTTTTTAATGACGTATTTACAAAAATCTTATATCAGACTGCCATTTTCTCGATTTTGCCTTGTCTCATTCATCAATAGTGGAAATGGTAAATCAAAGCACAGGGAAATACAGGACCAATCTTGTAGTAGATCCAATTAAGTAATAAGTCATATATAAACAGCATCGAAATATTTTGAAATAATACTATTCAAAACTTTAAAAAATGACAAAATAATGTATAAATTAAATAATAAATTAAATAATTTTTATTACAAACGAATACGAAATAAATTAAATAATTTTTATTACAAACATATAATATCATCATATAATCAAATCATAATTACGAAAGTATGATGTTATCAAACAATCAATCATATTGTCCAAATATCAAATTATAATCACCAAAATATGATGAAAATTGAGTAGTTCGATCTTGCCTGAAAAAGTCAAACTATTTTGATTTGCTTAGACAAATCCTTATATAGTATTCAATGAATTACTAGCCATGATGTATATCAAAACAAATAAATTGATTGAAAAAAATAAGTTTAGCCTTTAATAGATTTTATAATTTAAAACTGAAGTATAGATACTTATTACAAGTCAAGATTTGTGAAACTGTTTCATTAAATAGCATTAGAAGCGACCGGCCTAACTGAAATCGCAGCTTATACGGATAACTGTGAAATCCATATTATTAGATCATCAAATTTATGTATTTGCTGTGATACGAAAGAAAGGATTTTAATGCTTCCTTTTATCAGATTTCATTTCCAAAAAAATTATACATGTAAAAGGGCAATATGTTTATTCCTGTAAAACAAATTGTAAAATGAGAGATAAATGGAAAATAATTTTTTGGCTAATTAAAGCAATAAGTTGTTTTCTTAACTACATTATACATTTCTATTTAGATTAAAATAAAACGATGAATAATTTTTAATTATGTGGGCGCATTTAAACCAAGAAAAGACTAGTAAGCTTGGAAACTGCATGTAATTGGTTTACCATCTGTTTATATGACAACAATTTACCGATCATTATACGCCAACATACATGATGCGATCATTAATCTAAATTAATGTAACAACTCCTAAAAATATGTATACTTACATCGTGTCGTTTAATATCATATATAAATCAACGTAAAACATAAAAACAAGCAAAACCTAACAACAGGGAAGAGAAACACCCCAAAGTAAAACTGAAAATTGAGCAAAACTGGTTTTGCCTAACTTTAAACTAACATTAATTAGCTTAATTTTACTTTGGTTAAGACAGTAAAATTACATATATTTCGAATAATTTGAATTATGGATAACTGACGGTCTGTAGTGTATATAAACACATTTCTCGCTTATACTTAGTGCCTGTTCAATGTTTGAAATAAAATGTTCACTTCAAATCAATTTTCATAATTCAGACGAAGAATATAACCCTTCTCTAACACTGGCTAAAATATATCTTCAGTCAAAACTCCCACATTTCGTAACACGTCTTTTAAGCAGGTCCTATATTCCAATTAATTTATGACTGAATGGCAACAGCTGTTGACTTCATCAAAGGAATCATTTTCTTCCCGAAAATGACTCTCCAGTTACAAGAATTAAAAAAATCACTACCACAACAGACTCGAAACGAGTCGATTTTGCAGGAAATGGGAAGGGGAATTCAGTAATGAATACACTTTCCGCCGGCCATCCATCTTAATTACCAACGGACTGTTGCCAGCGGCGTTATGAATTGTCGGAATGATCAGTGGGAAATTACACTTCCTGATGCGTTTAAGGAGTTAAGAATGTCAAAGCATTCTTTAACCTTCCCTTCATAATGCGGACAGTTGTCGTGCTATTCATCACTTTGCTAAATATCCTTAATCTTCCGTTGCTAAAGTCAAGAAACTCTGAGGAAAATAAACTATTTGCACGGTTGGTTAAGTCTATCTTGTAGGATAATTCTGCAGAACAAGTAAAACACAATGTTCAGGCTCATGAAGATTTAAAGGGATGTTTTTGACGAAAGATATATTTAGTAGAATGTTAGAAACATTTTAGTGTGTCATGTTACTTTACTTTACGTTACGTTACGTTATTAAATAATTTATTAATCCATCTATTTGGCACTTATTGTCATAGCTCGAAACTTAAGATCTTTAATTTATCTTCCACATCGCTTAGAAAATAACAGATGCTTAGAATATTACTATTTCGCGAACCATAAAATATTTATATATTATTCAAATTTAATCAAGAACTACTTTATAAACAGAGCGATTCAAAACAATAAACGTTCTTGAGAGGAATTTAAATATTTATTTTATGTTTTAGTTATGTATCTAATTGGTATAATCTAAAATAAATTTAATGGATTTCATCCAATTGATAATTATGAATAATTGCATCATTATGATAATTAATGAAAGTCGTTTCAAATGTCATATAATAAGTACCTTGGTGAAAAATCATTTGATTTATAACTAATGATGGTTTCAAATAAATGCTTACCTTCAAATTTTATGTTTTTGATATTTTTATGTTTTAGTATTTTTTTGTTATTTATAGATTTCATATTTTGAATACTGCCTTAAGTTACTTCTTATGAATTATTAACTGCATACGTGATGTAACTAACTGTAGTTAAATAACAGCCGCTATTTAGAATTATATATTTTAAACATCTTAGCAGTTTTCTTCCTTTAAAAATAAATATCTGATGATGTTGCTTGTGATGAGGACAAATATATCCTTTATGTTCCGTATTCAAAAAGTGCATTGATCATCAGCGTATTATTTAAAATGTAATTTAGTGGATACTTTTTAATAGCATTTTGGTACAAATTTGAATGATACAGAGTGTAGCGACCTGGCACCCTCTTTTCATTTTATTTCCTTCATTAATAATATTCTCAAAACGCCTCTCTCTGAAATTTTTATTATTTTCACAAGTTCATTGCCTCACAAATTAATCCTATTAAGTTAAATTTACTAAAAATATGCTTTAATTAATACTTCACTATTGGCTTTACCTCCTCTATCTGTCGAGTTTAAGCACATGCACATAGTGGAATTGTTATCATTTCATCTGCGACTGTTATTCCTGAAAAGCAGCATATAGGATCTGGTGGGTACATAAATAACTGTTTCACAGTATGGAAGTAAAAAATTTGATTCCGTCTTACCGTTTAACTTCCATTGCCCTCTATTAACGTTTTACAAGTTAATTCCGTTTCTCACCTTGTAGAAGTTATTTTAACTTCTAATAGTTATTTTAATTTTTAAATGTGCTTTACTGTCTATTCTCTTTTTCCACCTACTATTCTTTACCCGAATAAGTTTTTAGAATCGCGTTGTATGTAAATATAGTAGAAGAGTATTTAAAGGAAGGTTTCGCTCACTTCAGCAGAAGAGCTTAGAAGTCCTTAGTGACGCGAGTTTGCCGTCAGGCTACTTCGTTGTTTAAAGCTAACTACGCTAGCCCATACTGTACCTGACTGTTGAAATTCGACGGTTAACTTAATTAAAGGCCAACTTCGTTAGATAATTTTGCACAGCTTCGGATAAGTTTAATTTAGTTTAGCATTAGATTAGTTTCTTATTTTCTTATGTTGATTTAACGCACAAGTGGAGGCTTTTCTGTAAGCCCAAGAAAGGGGCCATCTCTGTTCTTAGTGAGATAATAAAGAGTGAGTTTACTCTAGACTTTTCACTTACATACTTGGACTCAGCGATAAGTCGTTACATAGTTCAACAAGGTTTCTACTAAGCTATGCATAAACAAAATAATTAGAAAGACTACAACCTCCTCTCCTGTTTTATGTTTTTCGTTCCATATAATACTTTGTAACATACATCAAGTAATATTTTTTTCACAGTAGCGAATGCGAAACTAAACAGGCAGTTTTTTCTAGAAACATATTTTCGAATAACACGTCTGAATGTCTGGTTTCTATCTACAACTGTTTGTGGCGACTGGGAAAACATTGCGTTCAACACAACGTGACGTAAGAACATAAAGTTCCTGTAAAACAGAGATTCTGTGAAGTACTGCGTTCGATGAAAGCAAGTTGAATATTTTATTATTTAAATTCCCCACCCCCCTGCACGGTGGAGCTGTTTTTGATTTCAACGGAGAATATTAAACAATTTTGTACACGTAAAAATATGTGAGAGATTTAGCAGTTAAAAAATGTCAAGATATTTAAAAGTAAAAATAATCTGTATTGTACTTAGGTACTATACTTGTCTTGTACTTAGGTTGTCTGGTCTGATAACAACTTTACATATCATACGAAGCGTGATTCTCGGTAACGCATTAGTGCATGAGGTAGTACCTAAGTACAATACAGATTATTTTTACTTTTAAACGTCTTGACTTTTTATAATTGCTAAATCTCTCACATATCTTTACGTGTACAAAATTGTTTAATACTCTTCGTTGAAATTAAAAACATCTGCACCGTACGAGGGGTGATTCAAATAATAAAACATTCAAAACATAAAGCAAATTTTGAGCCTAAACATACGGAAGTCTTGTTTTTGAATGTATGGAATAGCCCGTAGGCCCTTCTTTCAATCATCCAGATAATTCTGTGCATAATCTAGCGAAATCTTACTAAATTTGTCTATTCTTACGTAGTTTTATTCTGGCATGCCATTGGAACAAGTGTATTTATCAACAATGAATGCTTGCTGGCATCAGCGCTGGACAGATTTTGACAACAAGTTCAAAGAATTTCCGTCGGTTGAAAGTGCAGCGAAGAAAATCGCACAAATTAACGGTAAAAGATCTTTTTCCATTTGACTTCATTCATAGTGAGAAGCACTCTTGCATCTTACTGATACTAGCATTCTAATCACGTGTAATCCACGTCATAAAAAATTTGCATAGTTCATCCCTAGCACGGATTCAAATAAAAATCTAGAGGATTTCATATTCATTGGCCAGTGTGTGTGAATATATATATAAAGAAATATAGAGTTACGAATACTACACGAACATGTAGTAAAATACTACACGTTTAAAAATAGCTAAATAAAATATCACTATGCGTTTAGGAAAAAAATAAATATTCCTTTAGGAAACAGCTTCACTTAAAAAAATTTAGAAAAGTTGCAGTAATAAAAATATCCACTTCAGATTCTTACCCTTAAAATAACAACCACGTCACGTGAGCTGCTGGATTTAATTGTCAGCGGTAACGGAAATTTTAACGGCTAACCTTAAATCACAATTCACGTAACCGGTTTCTCCTCAAGGATTAAGTACTTCGCGTTTCTTAATGCCCCTTGGGGAACATTTCTAAACATTTTCATAAATTATGCGATTGGTTTGGTTTCTGTACTTATTTCTGAGTAGAGACTACATTTCCAATTATTTTGAGAAATGGGACTTATTTAGAGGTGATTTAGTGTAAAGAAAATAACTTTGGGGGAAAATGTGAAAGCCAAGTCGATATGTAGACTAAATTAGATGTTTCAGTACGTTAAGGTAAGGTAGCTACAGAGATTACTAGTAGGATTCATGTTTAAGATTTTCGAAAATAAAAAGAAGCGAATTCAAGAAACTAATTTGCGATTGGTAAATCTAATGAACTTCAACAGAAAATAGTACTAAAGTTAGAAGCCTCTTTAACAGCCTTTTCAAAATTTTTTTCATATTCTTACTTTATGCTACGTTACTCTACGAGAATATTTATTACTCACGCTAGTTACAAGTGTTGACTTTACGTTAAACACAAAATTTTAAATTTATCTTCCAGGTTTATGAGAGAATGACTAGTTTCTAGAATGTTGCCATTCGATGTGACACAATTTATCTCTCAAATTATAACTGTATTCCTTAAAACATTGAACGACTTAAAAGTATAACCACACTTTTAATAACTGAAATAGTGATTTCAGTATATTGATAATATATTTAAAATACACTTAAATCCTAAATTTACAGAAATAATTTTTATGAACGTTTGCAACATATATTTTATTAATCAAGAACGTTTTTTACGCCACATATTGTGTACATTATTTATTCCTTTTACTTAAATAGTATGTATATTATATTGCATTTTAATTCTAATGGTCGAAGGTTAATTTTAATTGCCTCGTATTTTGAAATATTAGTACGACATTTACTTGCATATTCTTGCCATCAGATAGTTCACACATTCCTCAATTCTGACCATAAAAATAGACACACCTTAGAATATATCAAATGTTTAATTTTTTTGTAGATTTTGTTTTCCGTATACTTAGGAAGAAATCCGTCAGAAGTTTTACTTTCTCCTTGGATAGCGACGAGTAAATAAATGCAAGATGTTTTTAAAGATAGAAAGCCTCTAACAGAACTACCTCTAAACGAACAGAGTAGAATTTCATCAAGAATATCAAGAATTCCCTGTGTAAGCTAAATTAGAATGCAACTGACTACAATTAAATTATATAATTCATTTATTCGTATGTAGTTTTGAGGAGCAGTAACAGAAAAAAGTTATATGTTTGAATTTGTTAAAGATGTAATATCCTGTATCTAAGATCGTTAAATACTGGTAATCTGAGGCAGGTGAATTTATGGGAAAAAATACTTTCATTGTCAGAGTAAATACGGTAAAGTATTTACCAGTTTTAAAGTAGAATTGGAAATAGCAAAATAAATATTTATTTATTAATTTATACAATATAAAATTATACTGCACAACGAATTTGAGTCGTCCAGCCATGTACCATCACAGCACAAGTGCATAATTTTACTTTTTCAATCAACTGATACTCATAAAAACAATATATTTCTGTGTTATGTTTAGTTTCAGAGTTTGTTAAATTGATTACGGACACTAATCCGACAGGACATTTAGCCAACACATACATTTATTCGAGACAGACAATTAGCCGACAGGATATTTAGCTGACGGACATTAACCGAGAGGGCACTTAGCCGACATGGACATTTAGCCGACAGGATACTTAGCGGACCGAGACAGTTAGCCAACAGGACATTTAACCTGTAGAGATATTAGGTTATTTCGGAAGCAGGAGAGAAAAAATATAAGCAACGCCCTCGCCGGGAATCGAACCACGGACCTCTGGAATACGCGCCCAGCGTGCAGACCACTAAACTACGAAGACAAGCCAAGAAGGCGGGAGAAATACTTTATAAGCGTCGACATGGGCATTTACCGACAAAACAATCAGCCGAAACAGATATTTAGCCGACATGGACGTTTAGCCGACACGGACGTAGAATTTAGCCGAGAGCACGTTTAGCTGAAAAGCACATAAATAAGCAAAAACATGCGACAATGATTTGGTAAAATTTGGTCATATTTATCTGAAGAAAAGGCTGTTTCCAGGATAAGCTATGAGAAGGTTTATGAATAAGTACCATATTTTTTTACTTTATTTATTATTAAAGACACTATGAATTTTAAAATTAGACACAAACGAAACCTTATTTTGGCGTAGATTTTGAAATCAGTTTAGAGAGTATTCGGACATTAGTCTTTAGTTGGCATAATCTTGCATAAAGGTGGAGGGGAAACTGAAAAATTTGCTGTAAAGAATGATGGTTCTAAACCAAGAATCATGATGAATATATGAAAAATTAGAAGTAAATTGGGAATTTCCCCCACCTGAAAATGAAACCCGTCCAACAAATAGCGACCATGTTTGTGAGATCAAAACGTGCATTATAAGCCGATAAAATGTAATTTTCTTATGATGTTATGTAAATAAGATTTTTAAATTATAAGGTATTTTTACCTATCCGCGTGTCTTTGCGTTGTGACTGGAAACACGCTCGACACGTATTCGGGAGGGCCGGAGTTCGAATACCGGCGATTGCACTACGGATATTTTCAATTTCCTAATATCGAAAAATTCTAAAGAACTCTGTAGTGATGCCCGAAATAAAAAAAATGGTGGATGGTTATTCGTCACCAACAGGGTTTGGCGACTAGGTCCCGTCATCCCTAGTTGCCTTTTAAAAGGGGGATAATTATTGATTAATTATATTAGGATTTATTAGGATAATTAATATTTGTATTAAGGGACATTGCTTATTTCATTGTAAATATTTTAATATGTGATAAACTTTTATTGAATTTTTTTTTGATAAAATTGTTCTGCAGAGTAAAATTCTGTGCAGGTTTGTTCTCTTTAGGCATTTTTACGGTACATTTAAAGCCAGACGAAGGCTGGCCGCGTAGCGGCCAGTAACACATAAAAGCAAAAATATCAGACTTATTCACATGCTTTCTCAATGGTCAGTTCAGCAGAAATGGAATGGCAACGCATTTATTTTGAATTTTTTAATAGAAAACGAGATAAGTGATCAGAATTTTATTCATCCAATGAAGTAGGCAAATATATTTTCCAATAAGAAGAACTATTAATCTCTTCTAATTAATTAAAATTAACATTATAGACTTTTACTCTGGTTTATTATGAATCAAACTTCATTTGAACTCAGAATATCATTGCTTCGGCGTTGATAAGCATGGTAATATTTAATCAAATAAAATTACGAAGACATTTAATTAGAGTTCAAATAAAGGGCGAATGATATATAGACAACACATTTATAATTGTTTAAAGGCTCAATATTTGCGTAAAAATGCACTTTAATAATCGTTATTTTAAAAAATCCCTACTTATGTGAATATTTATTCAAACACTGAAAGTAAGTAAAAAATTAAAACTTCATTTACAAGTCTTAAAATGCAATCTTTAGAAGACAGCTTTCAACGAAACGTATTACGCGAAAGAAGGAAAATTTAAACAACGCTACAAGACTAATATTTGTAAAAAAATTATGTTGCAAAATTTATTAGGAATTATGGTAATAATCCGGTAAATGTATTTAAAGGAAGAGAAGAATATATGTCTAGAGAATTTATTCACATTGGAAGTCTCCTCATAAAATAAAACTTTTATTGAGATTCCATGTTTTAAATATGTAAGAAATTTAGTATGATAATAATTTAAAGGTCTAAGACTTAAAACGCAAATTATTGTTTGCAAAAAATTTATTGAAATTTGAAGTATCTCAGATTACATTTTAAAGTTATTTATTTTAGAAACCTGTGAATTATTCATGGGTTTAATCCGACTAAAATAGTGTACTTCTTTCGAATATTTTTATTGGTTAAAATTGAGTTACAAAAACAGAAAGTAATAAAAATTATTATTATATGAAAAAAAATTAAATAAAATATTTTCATTTCTAAATTTTTCTCACTCGTCTTATTTTAGTATGAAGAACAGACACAAGTTACGCGTATGATTTTAGTATCAGAACAGTAGTAATATAAAAAATTTTATTTTCTTTGAGCGCAGAACTTTTTCGCTTATATATGTATTTATTTGGAGTCTTCCCACCGATTTTGCGTCCGAATTTATATTTGCTCAGTCTTTTTACACAAGTCATTTACTTGTTATAAACACCTATGGTACTTAAATTTACATAAGATAATTCTATATGAGTTTCATAAATCTATATCAAAATAATTATATATATTGTAGAGTCATTAGGATTTTTTTAGAGGCCAGAAAGATGAAAAATTAGCAAACGCCTTCGCCGGGAATCGAACCACGGACCTCTGAAATACCGGCTCAGTGTGCAGAACCACTACACCACGAAGAACGCTAGGAAAGTGGGAGAAATACCTTATAATACTCCCCTTTTTAAAGGGCGACTAGGGTTTTAGGGGACCTAGTCGCCAAATCCTGGGTGCGGAGAATCATCATCCACAACCCTTTTAGTTCGGGCGCCACTTGTAGAGTCATTAGGATTTTTGTAGAGGCCAGAAAGATGAAAAATTAGCAAACGCCTTCGCCGGGAATCGAACCACGGACCTCTGAAATACCGGCTCAGTGTGCAGAACCACTACACCACGAAGGACGCTAGGAAAGTGGGAGAAATAGCTTATAATATCAGTGTGACAAGTCAAATCCTGATTAATCATCTAGATCTAAGAGCATCTAGATCGAAATTCTGCATACAATTCTAAATGTAACTAACATTTTATTAATTGGTCTTCCTTGTTAGCACGGTGACAGTATGAAAAATTAACCTTGCATTTGCAAAATCCTGATACCACCAATATTGCATTATTCCCATAAAATGTTCTGCCTCATTTAGAGAAACTTTGCAACTAGAAATGCATGGTTAATGTTTAAGGAAATGCTTAATAATTAGAGTAGTAATAATGGTTAATGTTTAAGGAAATGATTAATAATTAGGGTAGTAATAATGACTAAAGTTTAAGGAACATTATGCTAAATATTTAATAATTAAGGAAAGTTGGTAAATGCTTAAGGAAATAAATATAATGATTAATGTTTAAGGGAATACAGCTTTAGCTTCCGTTCTCTAATATTCTGTACAAGAAGAGTGAGTTATAGTGTAACGAGATAAGTGATATTAATTAAATAATTAGGTAATAATCAGGTTATTTTCAAGCAGGAGATGTGAAAAGTGAGCAATGACTTCGTCGGGTCTCGAACCTGGACCTCTCGAATACGCTCTGAGTGTGCTATAGTTTACCATAAATGTGTGCTGGAAGAAGGCAGAAAATAAGTGTATGCACTTCCCCCTTTTAAAGAACGACTGAGAATTAGGGGACCCAATCGCCAAATCCTGGAGGTGACGAATTATTTTCTACCACCTTTTAGTTCGGGGGCCACTGTAGAGTCATTAGGTTATTTTGAAGCAAGAGACGTGAAAAATTATCAGTGCTCTTGCCGGGACTCGAACCTGGACCTCTCGAATGCACGCCGACTGTGCTACCGTTATACGACGAAGGAATGCTGGAAGGAGAGAGAGAATACCTTATAGGGTGTTTTTATCAATCAAAGAAACAAAAAACAAATATATATCATAAATATCCGCAAGTAAACCTGCAGCAAAGCGATGCAATAGTGCTTTAGAATTAAAACTCTAAAGAAAACTAAAATATACTAGTTTATTTTAGATATAATATGACGATGCATTAATGGAATGTTAATTTCTAAAACAGCTTATTAATGGAATTCTATTTCCATAATCATTTTATATTGCGTTGTTCAATTATTAATTAACTGACTATATTCGAATAGCTTGAAAACTCCAAATTCTATTCGTAATGTTCATTAAAATGGGAAGCACCGGTAACCGTAAAATAATGCAAGCTTTATTTATATAAGCAAGGTATATAGTAATATATGGCGGTAAATATTTATAATGCTTGACATACACACATAATATCAGAGATAATATGATAAACACACATAATATCAGAGATAATATGATAAACACACATATCAGAGAACTGAAGACAACAATAGCACATTAATCTTTTCTTATTAAACTACAAATATACTATTATGTTTAAATAGCTCATTTCGTTTTCGCTTCGTTAATAAAAGTGCTGCTATTATTTGAGAAATGAAAACAAAGATAAAATACATTAAGAAGTATGTATTATTGTTTACAATGCATAGATTAACGGAGTAATAAGATATACATAAAAGATGTATGGCCAGCTAAATTAACGCTCTGATGAAAAAAATGATAGACTATAGCAGTTTACAAACTCAATAATTTTATTAGATAGCTTTGTTGAGAAAGTGCGAATTTGTGTTTAATACATGTGTAGTGAAAATATTGCGATGGAGACAACTACGAAGTCCCTTTTATACAAAGACTAGACAAATTTTGCAGTTCGGTAACGTTTTGCAGAAATTTTGCAAAGAAAGTTTTGCAGAAAAGGCATAGAAATTTTTCATAGGATAAGTGTCTATCAGATGTGCAAATTTGATTGTTTAGAACGTTCCATCCATTTGCTTCCTTGTATAAAGCAAAGGAAGTATTTTGTAATCGCAGGGTTTTATATTTGAATAAAATATACATTTTGTCCGCTTTTGAATCCATTTGAATGATTTTTTTTGCGTGACATATGTGCGTATGGACAGAATAAAGCACTATGGTTTTTCAGAACGGATTGCAAAATGGATTCAGAAGAGATTTTTCGTAATGTCTGTAGGTACGTACGTAGGTAAGTATAAAACCATGAAATTTTGTGTATGTGACTCCTATAACATCTAGTTGTGCATCTCCCTTTTTGTTGCAATCGTCCACGCGAAGCACCTGTATATATATATATATATATATGTATGTATATATATATATATAAAGTAATTAAAAGGATTAATTGTTTTTCATTTGGACTTATGGCATGTAATTGCGCAAGATTTTGTTAAAAAATTTTTTCCTTTCTTTTCCTGGGAGATGGTGGTTTCTTTTTCGTTTATGTATATTCTACCATACCTTCTTGTTTATATCACTTGTTCCCTCACACTCTACCTGGCTCGGTGAGCTTTGCTTTTTCTGTTTTTATATGTTGGTAAATTGTGCATTTTTCGCTTTAAAAGTGATTCTGTAATGCAGTAGCTGTAGAATTATGTTCAATTTAAAAGTGACGCTAAGCTTAAAGAGGCCGACACTTTTTTCCCTGTGAAATTCTTAATAGAAAATTGAATTAGGTCTGGTGAGCCAACTCCAGTACCTTTCTGCCCAGTGGGGTCCGAAGTTGACATTAAATTTTTGTGCACCAAAAGTTTTGCCTTCCCACCTATTTTACCAGTTATTTGTTTTGCTGTAGAAATTCTAATTTTAATTGGCCAAATTGTTTTTCTTTAATTGTGTTTAGCTTTATTTGGTGCTTTAGGTTTTTCTGTATTTTACAATTTTTAATGAAAAAGTTTTGAGTTTTTATGTATTTTTACCTTGCGGCGAAGTGAGAACTGAAATGATTGAATGAGAAATATATCTCTAATGAAATTGGAGGAAATAAGTTTAAATGTAGTGTAGCAAAAACGTGTACAATTGAATAGGCCGTACAGAGTAGGTAACGTGTGGTGTCCACATAAGATTTTTTTGTTTTATTTCTAAATATTTCTCCCGCGAACCACTTTGCCAGATATGCGGAGCCTAAATGAATACCAAATGAATATCTGTTGTTAAGTGAAGTAAGATTTCTTTTGGTAGTTCGTTTAAGAAAAATCATCCTTAAAATATAAAAACACAACGAATATACGTATGCGCATTTTAAGTTCTAACCATAAAATTTCATTAACATTATTTGTGCAGGGTAAGTGTGTTTTGTTTTTAATCACTTTGGAATTGAAATCTTGGGTCACATATTTATTTCATTTTATATTATACATAACAGGAAAAGTTCTTATTTCCAATTTATTATAGCTTTCTGCTATAACGAGATATTGTGATATCGATTTTGATGGAAATACGAGTATTTATAAGGTTATATTTAGTTTAATACTGAATTTTTGTCCTATAACCTTAACAGTCATGTAACGAGTTATCTCTGAAATAGTACGATAAATATTTACGAAAGTTTCAAAACAATCTTATTTAAAACAACTGAACTTTACCAAAATAGGACAAGGCTCGCGCTACAGATAAACACAGCTTGTCTCAATGCAAATAAATTTAAAACGTAAGACAGCACAATTAAATACTATAAGCTGGCTCAACAAATTACCGGTGCATCAGTTTAAAGCATTGGCGGCGAGAGAACGCTAAGCCGATGTAGTTACATTTAATTACAGCTGACACAATATAATTATGCACCGTGAATGCCAGAAACACACTCTCCATCAGTATCCAAAACAGCTTAAGTACAAAACAAACTAATTTTCATTTTAGTGACGAATACGGAAAGAAGAAGTTAAAGTAAAGATCCAAATCATACTAACTTGTTAGTTCAATAGAAGAAGCGAATATCTTCTTTTTCTGTCTATCTATACTAAATATTTATCGAACATATTCCATTTTCTGAGTAAATATGATATCTCAGATAATTAGTTTATTATAATTTGAGGTCTCATTATTTCCAATACAATCTGTTTGAGAGTTTGTCTAATCAGTGTAAATAAAATAATTCCCTTTTTGCAAAATGCTGTTAAGTCCAAACATTGAATAGACCGAAAAAGAAAAAGAAATTAAGTTTTATGCTTTTTTGAAAGTAATTCAGTATTTTTTAGCAAATATGAACAAAGAAATCCACATCCAAAAAAATCCTGTAACTCGCTGCATGCAGATAAGGTATATACTTCGGTGTAATGCTGGATGAGAAATTATGTGTAAAAAGCATTTTCTTTCCACAAGAGGGCTTACCAATGGCTGAGACAATGAGACCGCTGAACGCTTGTATTTCTTATAACTGGAAGAAATCTTGGTTAAAAGCAATCGATTTCATTATTAAGAGTCATAAAATTATCAGGAAAATAACACACTTACAAACGTGTGTTCTTTCATTCGGCACAGGTCCGGTTTCAGCTTAAAACAAAGGGCATCGATATAGCCTATTTAATTGTATGCAGGTTTAATCTAGGGCCTTTTTAATAAAAATACATAATAACTAGTTGTAAGTCACCGGAACAAGGTGTTCTGTATCAACACCAGTGCATTGTGGTTCTTCTGAAAGATCTCATTTAACTCTAATTATAACATACTTAATAAAGTGTGAAGATTTCATACAGATAAGAAAAGCATCATTATAATCTCGTGAATGATTTCTATTGTTTTGGGTTTTGTACAGCGAACAAGAACATATTTAATTATACGGGGTAGTATTATAGAAGGACATCAAAAGACCATCTCATATAAACTCTTACATGGTATAGTGTTACTATATTTAACATCGATATTTCGGTTTCAAACGATGCTATCAATTTTCAATATTCCTTATTTAAATGAGAACTACACATACGAAATTGATTATTTGAATGTAAATTTTATACTGAAAAATCCTCCATTTACAAACATTTTCAAACTAGAAGAAAACTGGACAAGCTGCTAGTTAAATTACTGTCATGCCCCTCTAATGATGAATATATACTACTGCTAAATAAAAAAATATTTTGCACATGCAATGAAAGTTTTAAAAATTACAGATTTTATACGAAGAGTAAAATTTTAATTGATTTCAGTTAATTAGAGCAATCAGAAACTGAGAAACTCCAGATGAAACTTCTTTACACTGCAAGCAACTTCATATGTAGGAAGAATAATAGGAAGAATTAATATCAAGATGCTTCATTCAGGAAATAAAACTGCCTTGTTAGAAGCTAGATAAGCTAGATAAGCAATTTATTATGGCGGAGAACTTGAAGGTTATCTGGTTTTCGAAAGAGATCTTACAGAGGGCGAAAGAAACAATCTTTGTTCCTTTTACGGTTTTAACCCCATATACGCAGTCAGTTTTTGTGTCGAAAATTTATTTAGTTGCTAAAGTGCCAATGGTCAGTGATCTTATAGTCTCATTTGTTAATGTAGTAAGTAGAAGTCGACCAGAAAAACGTAGAATCTTGAATAGCGTATAACTTTATCTTTTTAAAATATATTATATTCAGCTGAAGGAATAAATTATTTCTTTTGATAATCGGGCGGCATTTTGTTTCCTTAGATGGTATATCAATTCATACACACACACACACACACATATATATATATATATAGATATAAATATATATATTCTAATACATTCCATATGCTTACAGAAAAAAAAACATTTTGGTATTTTGATAACGAAGCAATATTACACTTTTAAAGAAATAAAAAAAACAAGGATTACATTAAAAACGGAAGTATAACTATTTATTTAAAGAAAATTTACATTAATAAATTTAGTTTTGGTAGCGCAATTAATTGGATGTCCTTAAAATATATTTTTTTAACTTTTTAAATCGGTATATTAAGTTTTAAATGTATATACTAGTCCGAACTTTCACAATTCTAAATTGTATTGTGCTTTATTAAAAAATCTATTTAAGTCATGTTAATATCAAGTGTAAAGAAAGTTATCGCTACATATAATAAAAGAAAGAGTCTGTGTGTCTTTCGTTCGTGCTGCACGTAAGCTAATAGACCCAAGGCTACGAAATTTGGAAGGCAACGGGAAGTTGGTTAATTTATTTGTTAGGTTAATTAACATTTGTATTGAAGGATATTGCTTAGTTCATTGTAATTTTGCTATATGTAATACATTTTTTTTTAAAATTTGTCTGTGTGTTTTTGGATGAAGTTGTTCTGCAAAGTAAAATTCTGCACAGTTTTTAAATTTAAGATTTGGCATTTTCCCGGTATATTTAAAAGCGGAATAACTGGCAGCGTAGTTGCTAGTAACAAGTAAAACAAGAAAATGAGATTTCAAAATTTTAAATTCTCATTTGAAAGATTTTAGTATTAAAAATTTCAAAATAAATAAATAAATAAATAAAACATTAAAAAAATATAAAAAATTTAAAACCTTATAAAATTTAAAATGCTGTGATTCTATAACATATGATGTCAGCAACATTTTTTAAAATAAGAATAAAGCTTCAAATGGTCATAAAATTCTCAAGTAGATATATTTTAAATTAAATATGTTATGGTATATAAAAGCCTAGAAATAAAAGCAATATTATTTAGAATTAGGTTAATTGCCATTAAATTGTTCAATCTGTTAATCAGTAAAACGTACTGATTAATTCTGAAAAGCAAATTAAATATTTTACGTTTTTCCGAATAGCATCACTTAGAGAACTGGCTGAGTCCAAGAACTTTTGGGAGATAATTTACACTCATGTCCATAAATTAAGGATAATTCGGAGTCACGCGGAAATCGAACTCTAAAATAAAAATATCACCTGTAAAATCACTACACACATCTTCAACAATCATATGCAAATTTCAGGAAGTAACCAGATGACACCGATGGTACGTAACAATGACGAGAGTGTAAGAGAGTGATATATAAGGAATACAGGCAAAGAAGTAAAATTGTTCGCAGGCGCTTTATAAGCATTTCAGTGCAATAACCGAATATTTATCACACAAAGGACGTATTTGGATGATTTTTTACGTGATAGAATTATCGGCCGTCTGGAATGTGGGCGTACCCAGCTGGAAGTATCAGACGAACTTGGAATTGCCCATAGTGTCATCTCCAGGCTTTGACAACGATTCCAAGATGATGGTAATGTGAGTAGATGTTACAGCACAGGTCACCCCAGAGTTACAACGCCGAATGAGGACCGGTATTTGGCAGTTTACTGCCAAACGAAACAGGCGGAGCTGACGAAACAGGCCTCAGACCTGTCTCGTCAGCTCTCTTCAGCCGCTGGTACTACAATTTCAAGGCAGACCGTGTACAGACGCTAAGGGCAGATTGGTCTATATGCTCGTACACCTGTCAGATGCGTTCCACTTACTGCAACTCATTGTCGCCTGCGGTTAGCCTGGAGTAGAGAGCATGCATTGTGGACACCGCAACAGTGGGCTTGTGTGATGTTTTCCGACAAGTCCATGTTTAGCTTGCAGTCTGATTTTCGCCGGACTTTCATATGGAGAGCTCCAGGTACCCGTTACCACCAAGAAAGCACCATTGAACGACACCGTTACGGTGGTGCAGGAGTGCTCGTTTGGGGTGGAATTATTCTGGGTTCCAGAACTGACCTGTATGTTCAAATTGGAACCATGACAAGCCAAATCTATCGGGTCGTCATTCTGGAACAACATGTACGTTTGTTTCTTGGCGCCATGGGCGCACAATTTGTGTTTATGGATGACAACGCCCGTCCTCACCGTGCAAACATCGTAAGCGAATACCTTCAATCGGAGAATATCACCCGTATGGACTGGCCAGCATTCTCACCGGACTTGAATCCAGTAGAGCACGTGTGGGACATGCTTGGCCGACGAGATGCAGCCCGTCAACCTCCTCCTACATGTCTACCGGAACTTCGGAGAGCATTGCATTTTGAGTGGTGTAATATCCCCCAAGATCAGATCGATAATTTGATACTCAGCATGCCTAGGCGTTGTACGGACTGTATTGCATCGTCTGGGAGACATACAATGTATTAACAATCATACCAGCAATGTAATATTGGTTTTTTGTAAATATTTTTTTTTTTGTAATTTACTCCAGGGTGAAAAAATCGCTAATTTTTTAATAATATCAAACATATAGCATCTTTTATTGCTCTTTACCTTTTGTTTATAAATACGCTTTACAAATAAGTCAAATTTGTTTTGCTTCTCACTCTTCCTTTGCCTGATATTGCATTATCCTTAATTTATGGACATGAGTGTAGTTTTACCTTTCACGCAGTGATTACACTTGGCAAGGGCTGCTTCTAGATTAATTTCTTCTTTGTGTCTATCGTCTTTGGTAGTATAATCGAATCTTCGAATATCATTGTACCACTTCTTGATTTTATGAAAGCGAAATGTTCCTCTTCGAGCCTAATAAATTTTTATATTTTAAAAACTAAATGCTACTGCCAGGAATTATTTCATTAAGAGAAACTTTATTTATAATCAATCCATAGCTGCATTTCATGCAAAAATTATAAATTTAATATAATTTTACGGTAGTTTATTATAACTATAATAATTTTACTGTAGTTTGTTTACAATAATGAAAAAAATATTATTAAGTGAAATGCTAAATGTTATTGCCATGATGTATTTCATTAATAAACATTCACTATAGTCAATCCATAGCTAAATTTCATGCAAAAATTATGAATTTAATAGAATTTTGCTGCAGAAACTACAGTAAATTTACTGTAGTTTACAATAATGAAAAATTATTAGGTGATATTAACTAGTTTGTTATTCGCGCCATGGAAAGAAAGCACATACATTGAAATAGCATTCACAGACATGTTAAAATTTCGCATGAAAGATATAAATATGAATATTTTTCTACCTGTCCATGCATACCTAAGGAAATAAAGACATAAAAACCGAAAATTTATGCTAGTGGAAACGCAAATATATCGCTTCTTTACAAGACCATAAAAAGGAAGTGCTTCAAACTAATTTAAGGGATCTTTTTCTCACTCCGTTGGAAATATCACACTAACAGTGTTATTTTCCTTCTAAACTCAGAAATCGTGACTCGTTTCGCCGAAAATGTGATATACAGAGGGTAAGGAAAGAAAAAATGCATGCAAAAGTTTTTTTCCCTTTTACTTTCCCTCATCCGCTAGGTATACATACGAACACGCAATAACGAAGGAGGAACATATGCTAGTCGTGAACGATATTGTTGAATAAAATTACGTAAAATAATTTATGTTGCATATTAAGAAAGAATGTTGAGGAGAGAAAAGTTTTAGCTTTTCTCTCTGTATTTAAATTAAACTTCATTCCCTTGGAGCTTGTCTTACGTTACATGAATTTTGTGTTTTAGTTAAAGAATAGAAACTGTTATTGTTTTTTGCTGCATTACGTCTAAATGGGCAAGTTGTAGTGCTTGTATAAAAGCAATCGGTTTCGATTTCCGTAGTTTAGATATAGTTACGTAGTCGTTCCGTAGTTATGTCACATTTTTTATTTATTTACGTATTATGCACCAAAAATTTAAAAAGTTTTATTTAACACATTTGAATGATTTTATTCGGGAAAAATCGTTTGCTTTAAATTAGAGTAAATTTTTTTAATGAGAAAGAATCCACCTGTATTCGAATGTGTAAAATATTTGAATCTAGTCCTAATTTGTTGGAATTATTTTTCTTTTTAAGTTATTAATTTTTTTCAAAAATGACAACAAATCATAAAAAGTAAAAAAGCTTGCTACAGCGGCATCAACAGATTCATAAACACAGGTACTATGTTTCCAGAGCAAAACATTTTCAGAACTACTAATATTATTCGTGACCGCCAAAGTAATGGCGGTCACGAAGTAAAATGATAATTTTACCTGAAGATTCTTTTAGCTCAAAAGGTGTTAGTTTCGATACATGATTTTGCTTTTTTTCACTTTAGTGCGTTGTTTCTGCTTTTATTTGAGTGTGTTGCCATTCGGAAAAATGTAAGATATTAACCTTTTGTACTTTATTTTGTACTTTGTCTGTTTATTATTTAGTAAATTAAACTAATTAGAAGCAATAGTTAAATAAAAATATTATCTCCTAAAATATTATCTTTTTAGTCTGATTTCACGGTTCTATCTGGGTCATGTCTATCAATAATTTCTATGATAAACCATATTAAACTTTAAAAGACTCTTTTTGAGCAATCGCTAAAATATAAACCTATTCGACTTTATTTTCGTTTCTTTTTTTTTCTCGTTTCCTTATTTTTTATCCAAAACTGGCATTAGCAAGCGCTGAATCACTTTTCAAACTGTTGGTACCAAGTATTACGCCCTGTATTATATTTAAAGAGATAGAATAATGAAGAATCTATATGAGTGTATCTATGTTTCTTGCACTGTGAATAGACGACAGTAAATTTTGAATCATGTAATCCCCCACCCGAACACGAGTACCCGACTGAATTTTGAATTTCGAATTTTTTTTATCTATTTTATGTTTTGTAAAACTTTAAACTTAGTGATTTCAAAGCGGGCGAAAGCAACACTGTAGGGAAAAAAAACATTTTTATCTCCAGCCCGCGAAACTGTCTATCCGAAATTCTAAAGATATGCTGTTTTTAAACATTTTTAGTCCAATGTGGCTTTAGCCCAAATGCTCTCGAAACGTGTAAATGAAAAAAACGCTGGTTTGTGCATAATATAAAGTTTGAAAGGTTTTAGATTACTTTACAAAATAGATTCATTTGAACAGCTAGTTCGTTTTGCTTTAGTAAATATAATTCCCATATCTATGTTCGGTAACATATTTACATATTTTCAGTTAACAAGAAAATACAATAATTATTTCTATTAACAAACATTTCTTACAGTTGCCATTTTTTACAGAAAAAAATTATAGTTAATAGAATCAATGTTCGGTAACATATTCGCATATTTTCAATTAACAAGAAAACACAATAAATACTTCCATTAAGAAACTTTGCTTACAGTTGCCATTTTTTGCAGAAAAAATTATAGTTAATAGAAAAAAAATTGCGTATATAATATCTAATTTCTTCCTTGTACTTTGTCAAAACTTGTCTATGTAAAAAATAGAGATTTAAATTCAATTTACGTACAATAAATGGGGACTAAGACGTAATCTTACAACATGTGTGCATGGATTCAGATCTGGATCGCTAATTAGTGAGTCAGATCTGCATTTTATCAGAAAAGTTTATAAAAATCTTCAGAGAAGCACAACTATTCTACCAAATATTTATCATCATACAAGTATTCATTAGCTCAAGAAAAATTCATATTTACAAAATTGTCTGAAATTGTAAATATATTGTATTTGAAAAAGATAATAGGACTATAAATTGTCTTTCGTATGGTTAATCGTAGATCATTGGCGTCATCCAAATAAATGAATCAAATGAGATTGGCTTTCTGATTATGAAAATTTTAGTCATGTAAAGCTTTTTAATTATGTAAAATTTAAATTACATACAAATCGACAGTAATTTAAATTAATACATTGGTTCGTCTTTTGCTAAATATTTTTAAAAAGAGAGGGAGAGGAAATAGATCGTGTTAAGCAAAATCAGAACCGAGTAAATTGTCGAAATAGTAAAATTTCTTACACTTGAAGAAAGGAAAATAGTTTCAGAGGATCCTAAAAAATTAAATTTGATTTAATGCAACTTGTTATTAGAAACTTATGGTTTTAGATCAAATTTCACATAACGTAAAAGGTACGATTTAGATGTTTGTATTAGAAAATTTAATATGTGCATCTCTCTTTAGCAACATATGTGTACACAGGTTTTCGAAATTTTAATTAACGACATATCAAATAATTTTAATCATGTGATGTAGTATTTTAATTAATTTAATTATAAAATTCAGTGTTATTTACTGAAATGTTTTTTAGTGGGCCGTATATAAATTTAAGCATATATATGAAAAGTGTCATGTGAACAAAGCTGTCGTTGAACCATTGATTTATTATAGGAAATGAGTCAAATAAGGAAGTATGAAGGAGTGCTTTACTTGATTCTTTAACTAAATACATGGATCTACGGCTTAATATTCAAAATATATTTGGTCGTAAAATATATCTAAAACTATCTGCATAATGAAAGTTTCAAGGTTGCACTATAGAAACAAATGAACAACTTTATAATTTGGAGAACTATAATTATATATATATAATGTTGTACTTTTGTCGGAAGATGAAAAACAATTATGTTCTAGTCATGGCCGAAAATACATCTGCGTAGATGAATGGAAATTGCGACGTAGTGGAATGACCCGATGGAATATTTGGAAGAAGCACGACCAGCTGGATAATTTTAGATATGCAATTACATTTTAAATAATGGCGAATAGTTAGCAGAGGCTGAGCGACATGCTGTCAGCAGGCAGGCGAAGAGGCGACAGAGAGACAGACTACGCAGTTAGAAGCTATTTATACTAGGTTTTAGTATAGTTTAGGTGCATAAAGTATAGCTAAGCTATGATTGGTTTATTTTAGGTTGTTATGTAACATGAAAAGATTTCGAATTTAGGAGAACAGATGGATTTAGGGGGAAGAACAGCAAATTTAGAATAGTTAATTTTGAGATAGCCAATCGTTTCTTAGCGCATCCATCGTGTTTTGTTATAGTTTATATATATATATATATATATATATATATTTACAGAGTGTCCAGTAAATGTTGCGACAAATTTCTGGAAGAGGTATGGGGCATTAAAAAGATTAATAATTGCATAGGAACCCCTGCCCACAAGTGTCACTGTACGCCGCCAGGTGGGTGTTCTACAGGACAGTACTAGTGGAAAGTGAGGATTGCCTCATTCGAGTGGTAGGCACCATATGAAGAGCATAGAACGCTGTACGAACGGAGAGCTTGTGAACATGTGGTGTGCCTGCTCATTTTGGACTGAATGTTCATAGCCATTTGAATAGATCATTCCCGCATCAATGGATTGGGAGCGGTAGACCGGTTTCCTAGCCCTCACGCTCAACAGATTTATTGAGCCTTGATTTCGTTTTGTGGGGCGCCATCAAAATTGTCGTGTATCATGATCCTGTTGTGTCTGAAATGGATCTTGTGGCAAGACTCGCCTGCGCAGCTGCTGCAATCAAAGAAACTCCCGGTGTGTTTGAACATTTCCGCCAATTGAATGTTCTGACGGTGTCAGGCATTTTTGGCGTCTAATGGTGTAAACTTCGAGCATCTGTTGTATCATTCAAACTGTCGTATACCATTCGTATTCATGTTCAATAAATGTTTCAAATTAATCACTCTCTTGTTTTCTTTCACATTTTCTACCTCTGCTAAGTTTGTCGCACCATTTACGGGACAACCTGTATATATATATATATGTAATATTAAAAGCACAAAGGAAAAAGACGGAACACTGTAGATGCTTGATTAGACCCATATTGAAGAAGATTTTGATTGCGCAGTATGCTAGTAATGCTAACTTGGTAATATCTAAAGAACTTGGCAGTCGAAGCAGTTTTAATTCCATTTTTATTTCCAATTGATATTTGTGACCACAATCACTTGGCACTCTAGTCGTGCCTTTCCACAGAAGATTTACATTTTTGATATTTTTGAGATAGAAAGCAAGCCAGCGAAATTACATCTTAGCACAGCACAGAGCAAAAGCTGAAGTGCGTAGTTATGAAAGATGGAAGCACGCGAAGAGAAAAGTTTTGGTTTACAATTCGGTGATTGGTTGTCAAGAGGCATCTGGTATTAACGGTTACGTAAAATCGCATGATTAATTTGAATGACGCAATGCAGATAAGTTATTACGATTTTAGAATAGAGAGGAAGAATTAATGTTTATAGTTATATTATAATTCTGATTCATACATTTTTATCTTACATATTTCTCCCTTCAAAAAGAAAAAGGCGTAGCGACAGAGAAGCCTTTTTAAAGAGAAAGAGTTAAAGCACTAGCAAATGTTAAAAAAAATAAATCATAAAATTTTTGTCCTGTAAAGTATAATTTATAAATATCAATTTTTTAAAAATAAATTTTTAATTTTTAGAGTCCTATTGAATTTTTCAGCATTTCGGTATAAAAATCTTTTTGTTTGAGAGTTCACATAATCATAATTCTTCAGGGAAGGTTCTTGTTATCGCAGAATATCACAAAATAAACTTTTACATAATCATTACTTATAATTTAATGTAATGCACATAAATGTTTATGATACTTATTTCTATACTGATAAATCATAATTTAACATGATAAATAATAGGATTAAGATTTTCAGAATTTATGGTTTCACCGTTATCATCTTTCATTTACAATTCCTGATTTTACCAAACTGGAAGCCTCGCAATACTTCTAAACAAACATATCCATCAATAGGGCTGTCCTCTTGAGCTAACCAGTGTGTTCTATGCACTGGTGGCCCAGGGTACCTAGGCAGTTACATGAAAAGGCCTCCGTTCCTTGCATTAAGGTAACTGGCCTTTGAGAACTGCACTAATACATTCCATAATAAAAAAATATAATAATAATATAAAAAATTTACAGACATTCATAAAATGAGAGCCTCCAACATTATCTTGCATGAAGAGGGTAAAAGGAACAACTGTACAGAGGTAATTACAGGCCTCTGTTGAAGGCACCAGTACACCCTCATCATACTATACTTAACACACAATAACCCATAAATTTTAACATGCATTTACCATAATTTCATATTACGTATCTGTATTAATTTCACTTATTTTTTACACCTACTTCATTTTTAGAATAATTATAAAATTAGTATTCAAAATTCTCAACAAAATTTCAAAAAACATAAAAACTTATCTTAATATCCTTCCGTATGAGTAATTTAAATAGCTTAAAATTCGTTACTTAATTTGCTCACACATAATTATGAAAAATTAGAAAAATTAATGAACAAGAATTTCAGATTTTCTCAAATCAAATTGCAGAAATTTTAACTAAAGTTGAAATGAAAACTATTGAATCCGCAGCACATTAAATAATTTAGTTCCTGAGCTAGATTCACACGAATGTGTAATAATTTTTGAGCTGTTGAAAAAGCGGAAGTGCAAATAATTTTCTGTCGCACATACTTGCAAACACTAACTCAGATCGACCTTGAACCCGCTGTAATGCTTAATTCCTAAACGGTAATTCACTGATGATTTCCTTTTCACTAGGCGTTCGAACTTTTCAATTTATCGAGAGATCACTTTCAATCTGTAAACACTACGCGTGATTATTTTTTTTTTGAAGCACTTGCAAAACACGACAGCAGAAGAATGATCTGTTATTTTTTAAACACTGAAAAAACATATTTGATGATTCACTTCTTTCACATTATATTGGATTTATCACAAAGCGATGATTTGAAGAGCTGAATTAAATTTTCCATTGAGGTTTCAGGCTGCAGGAAACTATCCTTACCGGCTTTATTGTGTTGATAAAAGCAAAGGAAGGACGGAACACTGTAGATGCGTATCCTATATTGAAGAGGAAGTAATCTGACTGCGTCGTAAGCTAATGTGTTGACTTCGTAAATAAAACTTGGCAGTAGAAGCGATTTTAATTCCATTTTTATTTCCAATTGATATTTGTGGCCACAATCACTTTGGCACTCTAGTTATGCCTATTCAAGAACATTACATTTTTGATATAATTGAGAAGGAAAGCAAGCCAGCGAAATTACATCTTAGCAAGAGTAGAGGGCAAAAGCTGAAGTGCTTAGTTATGAAAGATGGAAGCACGCGAAGAGAAAAGTTTTGGTTTACAATTCGGTGATTGGTTGTCAAGAGGCATCTGGTATTAACGGTTACGTAAGATCGCATGATTAATTTGAATGACGCAATGCAGATAAGTTATTACGATTTTAGAATAGAGAGGAAGAATTAATGTTTATAGTTATATTATAATTCTGATTCATACATTTTTATCTTACACACATATATATATATATATATATATAATTCTATTTCTAGAACGAATTTCATAGATACATATATTTTCAAATTACAAAGATGTGCGCACACACACACACATATATATATATGTATATATATCGCTGTAAAGTATATATTACGTAAAAAAGGAAAAAAAGATATTTAAGAAGACTGTCCTAGATAAATTGAAATAGAAGCGTTATTTTAATTATAAAACTGAGGAGTTTAATTTGTTGTACATTATGTTTTTTGGAAGGACTGTTTGTCTTCGCTGACATGGTCCAAGTATATCTGCTCAACTATTCTTTCATCTGACGTGAAAGCGTTAAAATTAAAATAATCTCTGTTATAGTCTAGCATCCCAGGACAATAGAGTTCTTAGAATGTAATAATTTCCGTCGAGTCTGAAAAAGTCTGAAAATTACCATATTTCAGTTTTTAGTCTACTTATACGCAAGCCCCAAGCTACAGAATTTGAGTCATGATGAAACAAACGTGTGAATTTAATTAAAACAATTCCAGCACAACTGCCGTAATTTTTACTGCATCTTTTTAAAAATAGTTTGATAGTATTTTATTTCAAATAAGTGCAGTAAAAGTCATATTGAAAATACACGCATAGGAACAGAATTCAAGAATGATCGAATAATTATAATCAGTCTTATTTCTTTTGTATACTATAAGGTAAGCTTCGTCTGAATATCGTAAAGTAAGCTGAACATAGCCTTTGAGAGACCTCAGAAAGATCATTTTTTTAAAGATTCATTTTCAGGAATATAATAAAATTTTAAAATTAAATTTGGGTTTCCTTACATTTGAAATCCAAAAAAGCATTCTGTAAGATTTGAAAATATATTTCCTTTAGATGCTATGTACTTTCGATATGCTTTTCTTCGTTTAAATGTATATTCAAAGCGGATTTCGAAACATTCTACTTATAATTCATTAAATAACGCTAAAGATTTGCGTTGTAAGCTTCAAAGTTTGAAGATGAGTTTCTATTATTGAATTCTTATGATAATATAAAATTTTTATGAAATGTATTTAGTGGGATGCCTCTTATATTACTATCTAAAACATCCTGTCGCACATTCTCATTTTCTATTAAATTCCTATTCGAAAAGTTTTGCAAAAACGTATCTCAAAATACTTTATCTGCAGTCCTGATTTATACCAAACAACACGAAGAGATTCATTACTTTCGCACTTTTATTTATTTATTCTCAAAATTTCAAAGGAAAAGCGACAATGAAGAAGCTGGAAGCGTCTGGTGTGAAATGAAGACAGTAATTGCTTTGGGAGAGGATTTTATACATTTTCTTTGAAATAAAATTTCAATGAATAGAAGTTACGAAAATCCCATTGAACAACAACAGCAAGCGCGATGACTGTGAAAAGTGCGAATGCTTACTTTAGTTATATTTTCCATATGGAATTTTAAAGATATGCTTCCGTAGAAAATTTTACTTTTTTCATCTGCGGATGAGTTTTAAAACTCTATTCGTTTTAATGCTTTTCCAGCAGCAATAAAAGAGCGTGGAAATAGTATTTACCGAAAAATATGTACCTTCAAAAGTTATGTTTTTTTTGCTGGCATTCTATCATAAACATTCATAACATAATAAAATATATAGTATATATACACTGGTGTACAAAACTTAAGCAACAATGTAAATTTTAATCAGATAGCCATAAAATTGCATAAAAGGGATTCTTTTGATCAGTACAATGAATACGCAATTCAGTAGAAAGGTCATGCGTATGCAAATGTCAGGAACAAAACGTCACAGACGATGTGAGTGTACACAAAACACGTGCAGTCGGCGCACTCAACTCGAGACTTCAATAAAAGGAAGGACGGAGACGCAATTAAAGACATTCGATGCAAGTACAAATTCTTTCGTGAAATATGGCTAGAAGAAATGACCTGGATGACTTCGCACGTGGAAGAATGATCGGAAAGCTGGAGGAGGAGCATAGTGTCGCCAGTGTAGCTCAAGAGTTGAGAATCAACAAAAGTGTCGTTTTGCGCACTTGGAAAGCCTTACAAACAACAGGTACAGTTTTTAGAAAGGTTGGTGGTTGCCGCCGCAGGGAAGCAACTGCTGTGGATGACCGATTTATCGTCCTAAAGGCAAAAAGATCCCGAAACCAGTCAGCAAGTGCCATAGCTCAAAAGGTGTGTACAGCAACGGGGCGACAAGTGTTGCGGTTAACTGTCTCCAGACGTCCCCGTATCCAGACGCAGAAGGTAGCCTTTTGTAGAAGGTCCGCCATTTTGAACGCTGCATCCGTTTGAAAGTTGGCCATCGGCGCCACCGTTTAGAGTGATGGAGCACAAACTTGAACATCTCATCAACGGAGTTTTGTCCTCTTCGCCAGTTGATTTGGGGAGAGGTCGGGACACGGTTTCATCCCAGCAACATCACGGAAAGAGACCGTTACGGTGCTCCTGGAGTTCTCGTCTGGAGAAGCATTATGCTGCACGGGCGGACAGAGTTCCACGTTTTCGACAGAGGTTCTGTAACCGGAGATCGCTATTGTCAGGAGGTAATCCTTCCCCATGTGCGTTTGTTCCGAGGTGCCATTGGAGCAGATTTCGTTTTTATGGATGACAATACACGGCCACACCGGACTCCTGTTTTTCAGAAGCTACTGGAAAGTGAAGATATCACTGGATATCACTGAAATGGCTACCGTACTCCCCTGATTTAAATCCCACAGAACATGTGGGGGATGCTTTAGGGAGACGCCTTCCGGCATGATTACATCCTCCGGGAAACACCCAACACCTGAACAGACGCTGATTGAGGAATGGACACTCTTACCTCATGATTTGTTGGACAGTAAGTATGGTGCTGGGTATGAAGCGACGGTGCGAAGCAACCATTGCAGTAACAGGAGGGCATATCCCATACTAAGGAACATCTGCTTGTTGTTCTTCCTCTTGTGCAGACAATTATCTGTAACGATACTATGAGTTCAATAAAGCCTTTTTTTGTTTGAATCCATACTGTAGGCATTGTATTCATTTTTGCGCTACTATTCTTTTGTCATCGTTTAAATACAAAATGCTGTCTCTCATTTCTGAATTTCATGACTCTCAGATGATTATTTGCGGAGTTATGGCCAAAAGAACACCTGTTGCTTAAGTTTTGCACACCAGTGTAATTATTTCGAACTATATATAGTTATTATTGTTATTAACTATATAATTATTTCGCAACACAGTAAAACTACGCCGAATAGAAACTGTTTATCAGAACTAAGTGCGAAGAACCGCTTCGGATAATACATGATAAAGTTTGTTTTCACAATAACTTCGTAAATGCTTATTTATGCATGCGTCATTTCTGTTAATAAAGTTATATTTTGAAGCATTTTGCGCAAAATAAATTTAAAAAAACTTCTCTTTTAAATTTTTATTTTCAGCAAAATTATTTAAAAATAATGTGCATATAAAACTATAAAAAATATTAAAATATTTATTGCCATTACCATATTTTAACTATAAAGCTACTTGATCACTATAACAATACTCTAGCTTAAATGTGTAAGTAATTGAAACAAAGAAGGAAACAAAAGAATAATTTATATATATATATATATAATTATAAAATAATTTCCTTAATTATAATAACTATTTATTTAATTAAGCTTCAAATTTCAGAAATTCTGGAATATCCTCAATTTCAGGAGCAGGTAAATTTCACATATCTTCCTAAAATGGTCAGTAATATACCTAATTTGAATTGGGTTGAATACGTGCCCAAAATGGTAATATATGGTGCCCAAAATTCAACCAAAACCCACTTATAGTAAAGGGACAACACTTCTATTACACCTGAAAATGGGGGTTTGCCTTAGCAAAACAACACACGCTTGTCTTCAGACTTGAGTAAAACCAAGAAGTGAGTTTTCAACGATGCAAAATCTTTTTTATTACAGTAAATAGATTGATTTAATGGGATTTTTGCTGTTGTACACATACTGATAATTCATCAAACCTTGGCTCATACTTCGTTAATTTGAGTGCAAGGCATGCAGCACTCAGGTTATCTGTCAGTCTGTTTATTGTATTATATTTGATATAATTTAAAGCTGAAAACAGCTGTTCACACGCATAAGATGATCCAAACAAAGTACGAATAGCCCCCAAGTGTTTTAATTTAAACTTATTTGGCAGAGAATTCAGCGCTTTAAGGATTTCATTTTCATAACTATCAATTGTGTGTATTGTGTGATCTCTTTACACTCCATTTTCTTAAGTGTTGCACGCAGATCAGAGAATTTTCTTTTCCACCTAGAGCTTTCTTGAAATGCCGATAGCTCCATTTCCAGATTTTCAAACTCTATTTCTGCTTCCCATTTGCAAGATCTCTTTGAAAAACATGCAGTTTTCTTTCAAATGTTTTTATATCGTAAAAAATCCTTTCTGCCGTTTTTGCCAAGCTTTGCACTTGCTTGTTCAAGACATTGAAGTATTGTGTAAAATCTGTTAAAAAACAGATAGCGTTCTTAAGCCAGATCATATTAGTGAGCTGTGAATAATCCTGCCCTTTTTCATTCAAAAATAGCCTAATTTCATCCAAGCAGCTCACAGGTCTCTCTAAAATCCGTCCTCTGCTCAACCATTAGAAATTATTGCACAAAAGCAAAGTGTTATACTGTGCTTGAACGTCATCAAGAAGTGCTTGAAACTGTCGACAGTTAAGAGCTCGAGCCATGGCGTAATTCACCATTTTGGTGACAACCTTGAGAACATCATCTAATATTATGCAGCTTTCTCTAGCACAAAGAGGCTGGGCGAATAAGGCAATGAAACTGAGTAACTGGATGTTTTGCTTCTTTAACAAAGAACTGTATGAAACCAAATGTCGTTACCAACATGCAAGGTGCACCATCACTAGTAATGGAGACTACTTTTTCTGATCTTATGTCTTGTTGCAAAAAAGCTTCCATCACAGCATTGTAAATATCTACTCCTTGTGTTCTTTCGGGCAAAGATGCCAATTTAACCAGCTCTTCTCTCATCGTATCACCAACAGCATTAACGCAAAATTATTGCTAGCCTTGCATGGTTATTTATATCTGTGCTTTCATCTAAGTACATTGAGTAACAGACTGCTTTTTGTCAGTCAGTGGTCAGTTGCTGACTAGTATCATTCGCCATCCGCAGGACTCGATCTTTAACAGTATTTCTGCTAAGTGGCATCTCTGCGATGCGTTGTTTAGTTTTGTCCTTATTTGGAAAGTTATGAGAACGAGATTACTCCAAGACAACTTGAACTCTTTGATTAAATCCCCATCAGAGAGCGGTTTACTATGTTTTGCCAGGCACAGTGAAATTTGAAGGCTGGCCGTTGTTAGATGGTTTGTTTTAGAAAGATAATTGCAGAAATCAACTTTCTGGTAATATAATTCCTCAATTTCCCTTCAATAAACACCTTCCGTTCAGCTCCATCAAGTTCGACGACAATCTTGTGGTTGGTGTTAAAGGGACGTGCGACGCATAACACTTTCCTCGCACAGAATGCATAATGCTTTCCTATTGTGTTCAATAACTCTAAATGATTCTGTCCAGGTCTCTTGAAATGATCTTCCACTATCAATGTTTAGTTTTGCCGTTTTTGCTGAAGTCATTTGGGAGGGTTCAAAACCTGGAGTATAGAAAAGCATTAAAAATGAAATAAATTTAAAAATGAAGCATTAAATATAAATCAATCATGTACTAAAAAGAGGTAACATTATTAGCCAATATTAAGGAATTGGATTTTCACGAATCAGCGATCTATGGCTACAGATTCAAATATGAACAGGGGACAGTAATAACTATTAACCCGGACATCTCTGCCAAACTTTAGATTTCATATGCTCCTTTTCGGCTTTATTGGGCTTTTTTTTTTCGGCTGAGCGCATGTGAATAAGCTTGGGTTTTCTTCTAAGCTTTCGTGTTTTCCTATATTATTAAATTGCATGTTTTTACATTCTATTAGTTCATTCCGTTTAAGATATTAAATTAGAATTATTCACAAGTTACCTCAAAATGCTTAGATCTGAAAACTGGAATCTATTTAACAATGAAAGTATGAAAAAATTAAACCTCACCGGAAATCTGCAAAAAATTTGAATTCGTTTAGCAAACATTAGCTGCTTTAACTTCGACATATTCTTTACTGTGTAGCAAGTAATATGATTAGCCCAAATAATTGAAACGTCATAAATTGGGTCAATAAATATGTATATCATTTCTATGGCGATAGATGAAAATCTCATATCTAGGCTTAGGCCCTATGCCAGTGGCGTTATGGGATAACTAAGTAAGTGAAACGTTCAAGAACAGAATAAAACACTTATTTAAGCTAAGTATAATTTTATTGTGATTATTGATTAAGGAAGTAATATTTTAGTTGCGTGCCGGCTGATGAGGCTCTGCGCGTCGACTGTGGAACGCGTGCCATTGGTTCGCCATCACTGATAGATCGTATAAATGATTCTATATGCATCTTTATTTTCTGAGCAGAATTTTTACCAGAATTTGTTCTTTTTTGTTAAGATATTTCTCTTGTAAATTGCGTTTTTCTTCGAATAATTAATATAAGTTTTATTTTTTATTCTTGGGAATGAGATTTTTTCATTTTTCTGTATAAAGTTCTTGCTCTATTCCATTCCGTTGTCAGTTCTTTTATCCACCAAACGCTATTTTGATTTCTCTTTTACTTTGTACCTTTATTTTATGAGTATTCTTGTTATGAGTTGGGTTATATTTGTTAATTTTTCTGTTATTTTATTTAGCTCATATTTGTAGTGGCGACTATTTCTTTAGGAATAATTTCAAGATATTTTTCTATTAATCACAAGAAACGTTTACCAAAATTTTTAGTGATATTAAAGCATATTGTTGCTATTATTTCATAAATGTAATTCAGGAAGAATGAAATTAGCTCGTGGTGAGAAACTAATTCAGAATCACGAACTGTCCGGACATTTATGACAATTGAAAGTGTTGAGGAAGAAAGGGTGATAGCTAGCTAGCCTGGAACATTAATAACTTCATAAGTTGTAGGGGCTACTACATTATTATGAATGAATAGGTTGTTCGAGGAGATGAAACCTTCTAAATTTCCCCTCTACGGTCGTTTGCTTGGGATCCGAAAATTATATTATGAGCACTGAAATCTCTTCCAATCTGAAGTGATGAACATTCTTGGATTTTGTAGAATTTTCTAGATTTCTAGATTTAGTCCAGTATCTTGTAATCGAGAGGAATAAATTCATGTTATAATTAATTGCTCTTTTTCATTATTTATTGCTATGGATAGAATATCTTCCTTGGCAAATATAATGATGGGTGTCCAAATTTTACTGGTGCATATTATTGCAAATATAATATTAGAATTTTCATTTGATGAATACTAAAAGAAATTCAATTGATTTAGAATAGCACTTGATTTTCTGTTAACGCAGAAAGATTCTCGGAATAGAATAAAACGTTTCTTTCTTTCTCTTCTTAATTGTACTAGATTCGAGGTTGCTGCTTGAGCTTCTTGGAGATTTATTTGCATTACTTTTATTGATACAGAGAAAAACGTTTTAGAACGGCGGATGTCATTGTTATATTCTGTTATATGTAAGAGAAACTTTACTTTGATTTCTTTGAGAAGCTCTAATATGAAAAGATAATTTCTCATTGCTAAACAATAAATCAGTTGTATAGTCGGAAAAACAGATTAAGAAGCAACCAGATGAAAGCAATCCTGTGCACCACGTAATCAATAAGGACAGGCGGAAAACGCCTAGCAAATGATGACTATGGACTTTCTATTGCACATTTTATAGAGTCAGTGCATATGTCAGTTGCTGATGCGCAATACCTTTTCTTTTGCATGAAAGCTTTATACTTGTTATTAAACAACGAAGAAAAACCAGATACTAGCAGACCTTGAGATGATGTGGAAGCAGAAATGCAGTCAATTTTCCCATTCCTTGAAAACAGTGTAGAGGAATGCCAATTTACAATTCACGAACTAATGAATGAGATTGAAGGTGACTTTCACCCTCAGCCAAGAACAGTAAAAGTACGCCTCCTTGAAAAGCATGGCGATGGTGTATCAGCAGCAGCTACTATGGCTTACTTGTGTATTTCAAGGCTAGAGTTATTGTTTATTCATGATATCAGGAGAGGTTGCCAAAGGACGAGAGAAAGCCCAGAACTTGAAACAGTAGCTGCTACTATCTTCGACGATGTACGACATGAAACGGTACATTTCAGCAAGATAGATTTTTGGAAGTCTTTGAGGATCTCATTTCCAATCTCTTCAAGCTTTCACAGATGTTGTGGTGATGAGCAAGAAGAAAGGAAATGCTCTCAGATTGGGGAAAGAAATCCCTTGCAATAGCTGATTGCTTACATACAGCCGGATCAAAGTTACATGTATTTCCTCTGTCGACGAGTGTTGCAGGTACTGCGACGAGTGTTGCAGATGTTTAGAAAGTATGGATCGCATAGTTACTTGATGTGCTGAGTTCATTAGGATTTCGCTTACCATGGAAGCCACACGTTTTGAAATGTTCTAAATCATCCAAATTCCTTTGACTCTTAATCAACATGCACTTTCTCAAATGATATATGATAATTAAGACCTCGATTTGTTAACTCTGATGGGTACAACACATGTCATCCAGCTACATCAGCATTAAGACCCTAGAACACAGCAAACTAAAAGACGATATCCTAACCCTCAGAATGATCAGACTGGTCAATTAGAAGGAAAAATAAGGAAGATTTTCATACACTAATTCACTCCAACACGTTCCATCTTTTACTTCTCTTTTTCATAAGACTTCACTGCTCAATCCAATATTTTTTTTGCAAGTAACTATCATCTGAAACTCTCTTCTTACTTTTCCAGATGAAGATAATTCCGGAAATGTTAGAAACCAGCGTGACATAATATTTTATATCGACTGAAAACCTTTACTTGCTTTGGTCTACGAACATTTTCTTTGTGAATAAAATTTCATTTCAAGCATATTTTCTTTCATCAGTACTTCCCCATTAACTCTACATAACAAATTGTGGCTTGTAGCGGGGTGCAAACTAACAAATGCTCACTGACTTGGTATCATATTGACTTTTGACAATGGATACTGTTCCATCATGTCATTCAAAAGATTCAAGTCCCATTGAGCATTTGCCATTCCTCGTAAACTTAGTGGTTCAGCTGCCCACGTACCTCTGATTTGTGTCACTCTCACTGATGTTCGCTGACGTTCAAACTATCCTCTGATTCTCACTGACATTTGTTAATTTCATTAATATGACCTAGGCATACAGGCATTCATAAAACAATTAGTTTTAGGCATACAACGTTGATATTAGGGCATCACCTCACAGTTAGAAGAGAATATTTTGCGTTTTTCAGGAAGATTCAGTAAGATTTTTTAGTGCGCTATAGCGGCGTCGCAGATTATCTGAACATTAAACTTAATGCATGCATTTTTAGCAGTTTTGTCGATTTTAATTTCATACAGAATGGTCATCTTCAAAAAATGCTTAGTTTTTGAGTTATAAGCTTGTAAGGATTATGTTAATTTTATTAACAGTTAAATTTTTAGTTAAGAAGTTAAGAATTTGACAGGAAGTTCCTTTCCTGTCAAATTCTTAACTTCAACTTACTACTTCCGGCCAGAACGTAATTTTGGAATCTTGCTGAATATTTAATGAGGAGGAGCGGTATTTAAACCACGAAGTTACTTACTGAGTTAGAGAGAATCAGAGTTTCTTATTTACGCGCGCCTGCCTTTTTGGCCACTCTCACTCTCTCAAAGCTGTTATTACGCTTAGATTTCAAGCTTAGTTTTAGTTTAATTCTTAGTATTTTAAGTTCAAGTGCGGGCTTTGTTTGTACACTCCCACGCGGAGTTTTGTTAAATCTTATTGGAATAATAAAGGGTTAGTTACCCTTCTATCTTGTTGTTTCTTGTCACCGAACTCAAGCGATTATTCGCTTATCAGTTCTTAGATTCTTCACTTCCAACATGAACTTAGAATTCCGAAGTGAGGAAACTCTACAAGCTACAAACTAAAAAAAAGTTCAACAGTTTTGAGGTTTTCCGATTTTCGTTGTGAAGCCGACCTCTAGCGAGGTGCAAACCTAAAACTTGGATTAAATATCCGAAAGAACATTTAGAATCGGCAAGAAGAATTTTTGGCTTCTGGAAAGCCTTCACTGACTGGACTATAAAGCAAAAACGGAACTCAAGCCTTAGAAAGCACAAAATAATTCTAAATCAACGCTATTCTCTACGTTAGGCTTAATATCCACGTTGAAAAAATTCACCAAATATTCCCTAAATATTTATTGTAGCTGGTACGAAAGGTATTAATCTGTTCTCAAAGACTACTGTAGTTAAAAAAGCACAAACTATTGAGAAAATTCACCTAATCTACAGAAAGTCTAACAATTTGAAGAGCACAAAACAAACATCAACATACCTTAAGCAAAGGGGCGTTTTTGAACTTAATAATTCCATTCCACCTCTTCCAAAAGTTTTCAAAATTCTAACCAAATTAAAAAATTTTAGCTTTTTAAATTTTTCACTATTTTTCTCAACAAATAGCACTACATTTGTTTTCCCATAGCTCTACCGATTGATTTAATGCAAAATATTTTTATTCGTCTTCCTATGTTTGTAAATCGCCCTCCAGCAGCCGAGCGGTAAAGCCTTTGAACAAAGGTAGTTCTGACTTGGGCTCGAATCCAGGCAAACAGGCTAGCTGCATGGGCATTTTCATAGTTTTTCCCGTGTGTATACGAACCAGTTTCGCTTAGAAAATCTTCCAAGAAGGCCTCCCTCAGGCTAGATATCTCTAGTGTATTTTGCCACAGTAAGCTAAACCAAACCAAACCTACTTTCCCGAACGCTTTTTTTTTCTTGCTTCTGAGAAACAGCGGCGTTGTATCTAAACAAATGCAAGTATAAGTTACAAATGCAAGCCTAATTTAAAGTTTTAGTATGTTTGTTTCTCTTCCAGTTAATTTCAGCAATGCTAAATAATCATATACTATCTATTCTGAGAGCGATCAGACATATCGCGTTGTCACTTTGAAATAGATAGAGTTTTACTCAAAACGTATGCCAAATTAAGGTTGCTTTTATAAATTTGTAACAAATGCAAACAAATGGAATTTATACTAGCTGTGTGATTATACAGTGAACTCAAAGTATTCACAGCAACTCAAATATTTATCCCTAGTGATAAGAGATTAAAACAATAAAGTTTATTTTCTTTATTTTAAGTCTGAAGCATGCGTTTCAGTTTAAGAAGCACACATCCATACATAAAGAATTACCGTATACGTCGTGGTATTATCTAACGATCGCATAATTCATATGCAAAACAAGATAACATTTTCAGCAAAAGTTTTGACGCTCACTTGCAATTGAATTAACTAATTGCATAACCGGAGGGCGTAACAAAAGGAAACTTCGACTAGCGCCGTTTATTATGAAATCTTATAACAATAACAGAGGCATCAGACCAGAATACATATTATATTCAACCGCCCATCGAAAATAATTCTTTCAGTTGAGTGATTAATAATAAGGCTTTTGTTGTGGCATAGTTGCACATACCTTTAAGAACTCTGAAAAAAAATGAAGGTCACATTACACAGTAACTGTTTTTTACTTTTCCCTGGAACAGAACGCCGATTCTTACAAGTAGTTATATTATGCTTTTTAAGATATGTATAAATGTAAGAAATTTACAGCTGCAAACGTTTTTTCAAAAGTTAGAGCACTTTATGCTAGCAGTCATCTTTTTATCTATATTTAGCTCATGTGGGCAAAATGCGTTCAAGGCGCAGCAAAGCCTGTGTATAACATCTACACAAGTGACGAATCATGGATCTATGCATATGAGCCCGAAACAAAACAGCAGTCAGCTATATATGTCTTCCAAGACCAAGCCATATCCAACAAAAGTTGTTCGCCGAAGAACCACATCGAAACAAATGGTTCCCTGTTTCTTTGGTATTACCGATTACGTGGCGATACTGGCATTAGAGCAGCGCAAGACGGTCACTTCCGAATGCTACACGATTATTTGTTTGCCAGAAGTCATTAGAAAAATTTGAAAAACCCAGAAGAGGTAAATCATTGTTCATCATGACAATGCGAGCTCTCACATATCGGTTAAAATAAAGGAATTTTTGATGGGCCAAAACATCGAATTGATGGGTCATCCGCCGTAAAACCTAATTTGGCACTCAATGACCTCTTTTTTTCATTCCCGCACATCAAAAATAAATTACGTGGTCAGCGATTTGCGACATTCGAAGAAGTGGTTCGTGCATTCAAAACTCATATTTTGGAGTTACCTCAATCGGAAATGGAAAGGTTTTTCGGAAGTAGGTTCAAAAGGCATGCAGAAATGTTCAATGGAGAATATTTTAAAAAAACAATAAAACAAATTTCGATAATAAGCATTTTGTGTTTTCATTATTAGGCCAGAAACAAAAATAGCAACCCTCATAATTCATGAATGTGTTAACTGAAATCAAGTAACTTGTCTTAGAAAAGTTTAATAATAAAAAAGGAAATAACGGCTGTAGTATCATTATTGATTGAAATAGTAAACAAACGAACAAAAAGTGTGAAATAAGGTTTTTGAAAACTTCAAGAGAAAAATATGAATAAAGTGATTTTTCATTGCAATCCTGCTCTCTTCGAAGATTCTATTTGCCTTAGATCATAATTTTCTTCTTTTTTATATTTTGTTTAATAAATGACGTGGTATTTGTTGCTTCCTTTAGTAGTATATTTCTCATTTCGTATGTCTTAGTAATATATGACAAATAAATGGCAAGATTACATTTTCTGTTAGAAAAGAAAGAAATAAGCAAATTCCCTAAAAAAAATGTGAAAGGCTTCAGATTTTAAATTACGTCCAAAGGGGCGTTTTTTTAACGTTTTGTGTGTTACCTTTATTTATTAAATATCATGTTCTTTGCACTTAAACCATAAAATTCAGTTCAGTAGCAATGTCTCAAAATAATTGTAGAATGAGCATATCTTTAGAATTTCCGATACACAGTTCCGCGCCCGCTGAAAATAAAAAGGTTTTTTCCTCCCGCCGAAGAGTGTTGCCATTGCTCGCTTTTGACTCATTGAGTTTGTTACTCAAAAAATTCTTTAAAGTTTTACAAAATATGAAATCGATAATAAAACCAACTTCAAATTTGGTCTTCCACATGCCCATATTTGTATGAGGATTATGTCATTCAAAATTCGATGGCTCTATGTACCGTTGTTTTATCACATTGCGAGAAATAGACATACATTTATGCAGATTTTCCATTATTTAATTTCTTCAAATATAATGCAAGACTCTAACATTTGGTGTCAACAGTTTGAAAAGTGAAACGGACATTTATAGTGATTCAAAGCAAAATCGCAAAACGAAAACGATAGTCCTTCAGAGACAAAGCCCCTTTGGACAAAAAATTATTAATTATTACAAATTTTATTAAAAAGTGTTTTATCCAAATAGCGCATTTTTAAGGTTGAATCCTGCCTAAATTTATTTTTCGAAATGTATTCTCGAAATTAATGGAAGTCTTATCAGAGCCGAATAAGATTCCAGTTACATATAGGGATCAGTTACAGTTATTCAATTGCAATACCAATTACAGTTACACAGGCACCGGACAAAATGTCGCAAAACGCTTGTGACTTTTGGTGATTTCTCGCCAAATTTGACGATAAAAATTAGTCGCCAAAACCATCGCCGAGCCCACCATCGGCCCAGCGGTAAAGACGCTGAACACTGGTAGTTCGGTCCGAGGTTCGAATTCTGCGAACGGGCTGGCTGCATGGACGTTTTCGTGGTTTTCCCCATGTGTAACGTGTATACGAGCCAGTTTCCCTTAGAAAGTCCTCCACGGAGGCATCCCTCCCTTTAGGCAGATAGCCCTCGTGTGCTCTGCCATAATTAAATAATCCAATCGAAAATCCAAAAACATCGCCAGTTTGGCGATATCTCGCCAGTTTAGCGAGATAGCCATTTACTTCAATGCTAAATAAACTTACCCCTGTAATGTTACTTTTCTGTCTTTTGTTACTTTTTGTCTTTTGTTACTTTTCTGTAAGCATCTCATGTTACATTATACAAGAGATATCACATATAATTTCGGTAAAATTATTTACATATATACAAAATTCGTAACAATAGCTTTATACTCTGGAAGGAAAATTTAGCAAATAGTGTATTTCCTATGTTATAAAAAACTAATTTCACGTTATGCTTTTTTTTATGTACTTTGTTATTTTTGAGTATTTCTCTCAGGAATTTCTGAAAAATGGCAATACATTTCTGCTGTCTATTTTATTTTCAGTATTAAAGCTGATCCTTAAATATATATCAGTTAAACATGCGCTATAAGAAAGTCTTTTCTCGCTATCTTGTTTCTTCACGTTGCATGTCATAACCATTGTATAAACAGAATATGTTTCCTCAGCAGGGAAAGTTTTTTTGTTCTAAACAATTTAGCTCTTCGCACCAACAGCACCTCCTACCGTCAGATGCCGTTAATATTCTCTCGTAAAAAGGCATCGTAAACAAAATTAGATTTTCGTTAGGAAATAAGAACGGTGGCTTAGCAAACGAAATTTTGTCGTCTTCTTTTCAGCAAGCACAGAATACCTAAATTCGTAATTCGTAATTGCCATTTTTTTTTTAACAGGAGGAAGAAAGAGCGATAAAATATTTTACTCTTAGCTCTTTTATTACTCTTTCGCAGTAACTTGAATAAATCTCATCTGAGTAATCTACTAAAAGTGTTAGTTTTTTAATTTATAGCACCTCTAATGCAAAAAATCAGACTTACGTGATAAAATAAACAGCAATTTTGGAAAGTGCTGAAGGTTCGAATAATAGCGGATTTGGCCATTGCGCCTGATGTGAAATTAAAATGTTCTTATGAAATTAATCTTAAAAACAAAAGTGTTTTTCACCTCTTTTTATTCATGTTTTGTAATATTACACATTTTTTCATTATTTATTGCATAGTTCTAGCTAATAAGTGAGGAGTACTAAGTAAAATAAAGACTTTTATTTTAATAATTAGTGCTTTGATGTTTAATTACACTGACAAAATAATTGATTTGTAGATTAATCTCATGCTGCCTAGTAGTTGAATGGATACGATATCCGAACTTTCATATTTCAAGGCGATTCAGATTTCAGCAGGTGGACAGGACACCCAAGAAGAATATGAAAATGATCTAGTTTACAAGAAGAATTTCCTGTACGTAAAATAGGTGACAAATGCACGGTACTAATAAATTACATCTAACCTAATCCAGTCACCCTAAAACAGAATTTGATTCACGATTTACTCAAGTGACTGCCGAAGTGCTTCCCAGTTCATATACTAGAACAGGAATTTATGCAAAAATATATGATTACACATAATACATATGAGATGTTGGTTTCGTTTGGTTTATTTGATTATGGTAAACCACAACAGGGCTGTCTCACTAAGGGAAGAGATGACTTCAGGGAGAACTTTCTAAGGGAAACTGGCTCGTATGCAAGTTACACATGGAAAAAACCACGAGAATGACATGCAGACAGCCCGTTCGCAGATATGCGACCCTCGAACTGAACTACCAGTTTTATTCGCTGGTAGTCCTTCTACGAAAGTAGTGCGAAATATTGCAAAACACTATCAGTTCTGTTGTTGTTACTGATTTCACTTGTCTGTTGTAACCAGAACAATCTCACGAATTATAATCGTGGCAAATAGTACACGATTGCGTTTGTCGTTGGCCAGGTCCTTGAGCATCATACGCTTGACAGTCACACTTCATGTTCTATTCCGCCTCAGTTTTGAAGTAGAACACCTCGAGGGACGAATCCAAGATCTCCCACCCCTCTTTCGCTACCACCGACCTCTTCAGAGTGCTTTCGGCTCGCCGCATATTTTAAGACGCTCCTGCCATACAGATACTATACATTTACAAATGTTCTATTGGGGAGATTCGAATCTGGACACTTCGGTGTGTCAATCAGCCTCCTTAGCTACTCATTCCCGTCTGGGCGGCTCTATCAATTATAATAATGCGCAAGAACCCAACAGGAGTTGCGAGAAGCACTTTTAAGACCTATATATAACTTGTTACGATTACAACGATTTGTTTTCAGTTAGTACATAAAATTAACTGATATTACTGACAAACCATTACTAACATTCCATGTAATTCACATTACATGGAACAATTGTTGCCGCAGCCTAATCCGAAGAAAGGTTGAACTTCTATTTTCCACTCCCAAGTTTGTGGAAGAGCATTCCCGGGGGAAATCCAGGGGTCTCCCACCACTCTGCCCTTCCACTAATCCACACCAGAGGACTTTCGGCTCGCCGCACATTTAGAGTACCGGCATGCCGCACCGACACTCTACATTTACAAACGTCCATGTTTTCTCCGGGATTTGAACCGGGGACCTCCGGTACGGTAGTAGGCTTCCCTAACCACCATCTGCATAAATGTAGGTATGTTTATCGCATTGTGATAAAATATCGTTACTTAGAGCCATCCAATTTTGAATAACGTATGTTTCCACATGAATATCGGAATCTGGAAGTTCAAATTTCGAATTTGTTTTATTATCTATCTTATATACTGTAAAACTTTAACGAATTTTTGATTTACAAACTCATAGATTTGAAAGCGAGCAATGGCAACACTGTACGGGAGGGGGGAAACATTTTTATTTCCAGCACGCGCGACTGTGTATTGGAAATTCTAAAGATATGCTCATTTTAAAATTATTTTGCAATATTGCTGTTGAATTGTATTTTGTGGTTTAAGTGCGAAGAACATGATATTAAATAATTAAAGGTAACACACAAAACGTCAAGAAAACGCCCCTTTGGACATAATTTAAAATCTGAAACCTTTCAGATTTTTTAAAAATTATCTTATAAACGTAACTATCCGTCATTGATTAACGAAATAAGCTATTAAAAGCAACATATGCAGATGCTAAGAATATTATTGTTTTATTTTTTAATCTACAGGGGGTGTTTATATATTATAGAACGAGTTTGCGGCCGTTTAATGAATGTTTTAAATGTAAAGAATATTTTTTGAAACATTCGATCTGATAGCCTTTTATTTTCTGGTCTATAAGTTTGCATCTTGATTTTCATGACAGAAGGCGCTTTCGTAAAATTTCCGTTTCGTCAATTTCCGGAAATTTTCTTCGATTTCTATTCCTCTTCAACTACGTTCCACAGTCCATCAATCGTGGTGGATTAGCACTTAGAAACAACTCATTTCAAGCTTCCAATGACGCTGTAGTCCATACGTGAAATATCAGGGGATTTTGCAAGTATACGTTAAAGACATACATTTGCAATATCTACATATATCAGTCTTCATTTCTCAAGGAATACAGTGGTACTTTTCGAAGCATGAATTGTTGCTTTTTCTTGATTTTCACTCTTTGAAGGTCATTGGGATAAAACGAATTTCTCCTCTAAATATCGGACGTAACACTTTCTCCTGATAGCACGTTGAATTGATTTTAACACTTTTTTTTAACTCATCTCATTTTTAATTTTCCATTATATAAGAATCCTATGATTTAATTTGCATTGAAGGAATGAGGTTTGTATATTTTTTTCCTGTTCGTTTTCGATAATAAATATCCCTTTTTTTTTAGCATTCATTTAGGTAAACCTATGCTTCATCAAGAGTCACGTTTCCCATTTATCTTCTGCTAAATAATTTTCATACAGTGTTCAACAAATAGTTATGCGTCCAGCAACATGTCGCGAAAGAAAACTGGTGAATGCTATGTTTTTTAGTTTTTTCAAGTTATGAATCTCGGTTTATTATCTGATTAATTGTTGCTAAAAAAGCATTTAAAAATTTCGCAACTGATTTTCTGCTTCGGTTGATTTTTCTCTTGCTACTAAGAATTTAACTCTAGAAACATTAGAAAAAATAAATACCTTTTCTGGTTTTGAATTTTTTTTCGATGTATAAATAATAACTGATTGTTTTTCCCTTTCCAATTAAATATTGCTTATTTTGCTCTTAGAAATTTTAATACCATACATTTTGCCGCGTTTCGTAACTACGGAATAAAAATGTTTCTATTTTGAAAGCGCAGAAACATATCCTTCAATCCACAGTTTTTTTACAATCGACATTTTAAAAAAAAATAAATTTAAAAGCAACAGATGATATTTCTCATTTCAAACAATAAACTGTTGGCTAGTAATTTTTGTTGCAAAATATCTGCCTTTTTTATTAGTTCTTTATTGAAATCGTTCTTAAACACTAAATATTTTTATTATATAATATTTCCTTTTTCCAAATATACAGAATATATATAAAGTTTCTATATTAGAATAAATATATATTTATTTGTATCGAATAAAATGCTTTTCTATTTCACCTGCACCATCTCTAGTGATAATCTCGGTTGATAAGCCATAAAACTTGCAAGGAGTTCTTTCGGGGTATTGTTAAAATTTGAGTCCTTTCAGATTTTTTAAAATTCATTTTTCTTTTCTCTTCTTTTGCTGATGCTAAATTTTCTTTATATTCGTTTATTATTATTAACGAATGCAAAGTAAGTACGCTTTTATATTTAATTGTTAATTTTACGCTTTAGTTTATTTATTTGCCTTAAAATCTTGTGGATCCGAAAGAGGCAGAAATATATCAGCAAATCATTGGATAAAGTACAATTATACAAAAAAAAAAAAAAAAAAAAAAAAAAAAAAAAAAAAAAAAAGAGGAGGCATTTCGGAAACTCATCTAAAGAAAGATTTTAGAAACTGGCGAAGCTATCGTTAACCTGATAATTGCCAGCACACGAAATAAAATATTAACCATAAACAAAATGTCATATTTTACTAAAAGAATGATGTTGAATTACTGCATAATGAATGAACGGACGTTTGTTTGCAAAGCTATTTATTACCGGATCAAAAATGGGCAGTTCTAGTGAATAAGAAACAGACATTTATTTATAATTTCTGGAAAAATTTTCCCGCAATCGGTAATTAAAATGATTAATGGGCACTGTACACGGGACATTCGGATGGTCCTATTTGATGTCTATTGTTTTCATCCGCGAGTTTAACCCATCTTCCTGCATTTTCCAGTTGACATCAAACATCGGTGATGAATTAATTATGATAATGAGCAATTATCGAAGCAATTAAGAAGGCGTCAGCATTCATTGCAGGGAATAGGCATTCCTGCCTGTCAAGGCCATTCCAGACACGGTTTTGTCTTTTGTTCTCAATGACAACCCCTCTCTTCTTGCGTGACAAGAGAGATTCGGTCGCAAAACTTTGTGAAACGAGTCACGTGTCTTGACGTGTTGTCACCTGACCTCAGGGGGTTAAATGAATTTAAATGTGTGTTATTTTTACACTCTGGTTTGTTAGTTGGGCAGTGAGGGTTTTCGTTTGTCAACTGACACATTTCATTCGTGTAGTTGAAATGGATTTATGGATTCTGAGGAAATTGTGCAAGCGTAATGGAATGGGTGTGTCATGCGCATTTGCTGTGATTTGCCGAATATAAATGATGAATAAAACGGGACATCAAAAATGCATAATTATTTAGCTTTAGTTTAAAGGCATTTATCAACTGAGTTAAAAATTTTCTCTGAATTTTCTTATTGCAAGCTGTATTTTATTGATAAATGTAAAAAAAAAAAAAAAAAAAAAAAAAAAAAAGAAGTCTAAATTCCTAATACTGTTGGTAAGAAGGGATAATAAATAAATCAAACTGTCAGATTTATCATGAAGAATTTCTGCATTAAACTTTTCTCTCCGTAACTTGAAATTTCAAACACCATTCTATTCTATTCTACCATAATACTTGCTTATAACGCAGTTCGATATGCACCATTTTTAATATTATGTAATGTTGCTGAAGCGTTCTGAAAGTCTTATCTACACGATCTGCATTTCTGTCTGATTAGGAATAAAGAAAGTCGCATTATATTCAAGAAGCTTGCTAAACTGAACAAAAAATGACAACGAAAGAGAAAAGGGTAAAAAGGAAAGAAAAAAATAGTAAAGAAAGAAAAAAAAAACAGTGCTTTTAAAATAATTGTCGTTGTACTGAGTGAATACATTGACGCAATTTTTTAAAGCTCAAAAGATGGATTCCATTAAAATTACGCGATCAAAATTTAAAAACTAAAAACTCTGATGTGCACACCACATGACTTCCTTGTACGGAATATTAAATTACACGCATTTTTTCTTGTATTTCGTTTAAACTTATTGGATTGAATTAAATCTACTTCGCCGACAGCGCATAAACCACAATAGAATAAATGCATTCTTTAAAATTCACTCTATTTGTTTACCATAGCGACACACTGGTGCTAGGTTCACTTAACAGCATTATATTTCATTGATATTATAACTTAGAATGCACAAAATTCATATCATTTAAAGAATTATCTAATCGTTGCCACATGTTCTATTCAAATACTATAATAAAGCTAGAACGATGTATACAAGAAATTAAACAAACAAAACAAAAAAGAAACTTTTTCACAGACGATTGTTTCTCATCAATTAATTCTGTTCTCACTTCACGACAAGGCAAAAATATATAAAACTCAAAATATCTGTATTAAAAATTACGAAGTAAATCTTAAACACTTATTTCCTTGAAAAAATTCCAGAAAGGATTAAGCATGATTTAATTCGCAATACTAAATGAAGGCGTTAACTTTGTTGTTGCGAAGCTACCGTTCTCTAGATTGGCAACAAATCCACTAGTCTGCTTTTTCAAATGTAAACAAGCAATGGTCGCCATCAAAAATATTATTAGGCTTAGCGTCACTTAAAAAACTTTAAAATTGTTGATAATTCTAAAAATATTGCGCACAGATTTACTAAAGGCATAAAGCCTTAACCGGAAGATAAGAACAACATAATTCAATCATTTTTAAAGCAAAAAATGTACAATTTACAAACATATAAGATTAAAGAAACTGAGATCACTGAGCCGGGTAACAGAGTGGATATATATATAAATATATTTATATACGTTTGGTGCGGCCTATTGCAACCAAAATACGAGGTGCACATCTACATGTTATGGTAGTCCTGTATACAAAATTTGAACGTTCCGAGGCTACTCATTTTTGAGTTATGCGAGATACGTACGTACGTACGTACGAACACGAACGTATGTACGTACGTTCGTGTAGACGCCACAAAAATTTCTCTTCGGAATTCATTTTAAAGCAGTTTTATAATTTTTTTTCAAGGAAAAGAGTCTTTTATTCTGTCCTTACGTACAGATATCACGCAAAAACATCGTTAAATTGCATTCGAAAGCTTTCAAAATGGATATTTTCTTTGAAATATGCTGCCTGAAACTTTTCGCGATTACAATACTTCCTTTTTACTTCGTACAAGGAAGTAAAAACGTAAAAGTTAAAATTTTAAGAAATATCTTTTTAAAGTTAATTCCTTAAAACACAGCTCGTAATTAGATTTTGATTTGCAGAGTTGCATATAGGCTGATATATTTTTCTGTATGCACAATATTCTTGTTATCACAGTTCTGTTTCTTGGAACACAATATTTTGTTTCTTGCTTTGCTGATCTAAATGCATAAAATGATGTTTAAATATTAAATGCATGGGTTTCATTTCTTATATATTTTTGGCAGAAAGTGGGGTTAGCCTAGAAGAGCTCTGAGTCTCGAAACGGCATTTTGCGTCGGTTCACTATAAATGTCCGTTTCACTTTTTAAATCGTTGCCGCCAAATATTATTGCTTTGTATTAAATTTAAGCCAATTAAATAATGAAGAATCTGCATGAATATGTTTATGTTTCTTGCAATGTGAAAAAAAAATAGTGGTACATAGAGCCATAAAATTTTGAATACCCAATTTCAAGATATGCAGATATGCTGCGTTTAAATATTTTTTAGCCCAAAGCGACATTAGCCCAAATGCTCTCGAAACGTATATGTGTGAAAAAAAAAACTTTGGTTGCAGTACCAAATCTGAAAGCTTTCAGCTTTATTTATTTATTTATTTTATAAATGAGCCGTTATCCTCGGCGGCTTTATAACATGAATTTGATTCTAAACCACCACCTACAATATAATGAGGAAGCGCTAAATACTCGATATATAAGTAGAATCTCGATTATCCTTTGTCCGATCACTTATGATTCTGACTATCTTGGGGGAACTTATTTTCTCTTAAAACTCATAAAACGTTATGCTTTGAATACTGCACGGGTAATAAATACAAGGAAAATTTCTGGTACAACTTCTGATGTACGTGCCTTTGAAAAAGTCTCGCATGCTTAACAGCAGGACATCAAAACGATTTGATACTGAATCGTTTTCCCAATTAGAAACGAAGGTAAAGAAAGAAGAAATTAATAAGAAAGTCTGTAGCTAATATACATACATTCTGTGCAAGGTGGTTCTTGCAAAGAAATGAATCACTTTTTTTTATATTATCTTCTTTAATTACTGAGCTATATAATATTTATAGTAGCTTTAAACGCTCTCCAGATGTGTTCTCAGAATGTCATCGAAAGTTTCTTTTTGATTAAATTAATTAAACATGAAAAAAAAAAAAAAAAAAAAAATCTGAAAGCTTTCAGATTTTATACTACGCTCAAAGGAGCATTTTTCAAACATTTTGCATGTTAAGTTTATTTATGAAATATTATGTTCTTCGCACTTAAACCATAAAATTCAATTCAACAGCAATATCACAAAATATTTAAAAGATCATATCTTTAGAATTTCCGATACACAGTCTCGCGCGCTGGAGACAAAAATGTTTTTTTTTCCTTATAGTGTTGCCATTGTTCGCTTTGAAATCGTTAAATGCTTTACAATATAAGAAATAGGTAATAAAACAAATTCCAAATTCGGGCTTCCATATGCTCATATTCGGGTCGAGAAAAACGTTATTCAAAATTTGATGGCTCTAGGTGCCGTCGTGTTATCACAGTGCAATACATACATTTATGCAGATTTTTCATTATTTAATTTCTTTAAATATAAGACAGGGCTCTAATATTTGGTGGCAACAATTTAAAAAGTGAGTCGCCGTTTATAGTGAATAAATGTAAAATGCCAAAACGAAATTAATAGCCTTTCTGGGCAAATTGCCCCTTGCGCTGATAAAAAAAAATCTAAGCTGGAAACCTTTAACTTAAATTAGATCCTTTATTCTTTACGAGAAATTATTTTGGTTACATAAAACATGAAGTGGTCCCAACTTCGAGTCATTCCTTCTGTTGTTGTTGTTGCTGTGACTAATCTCACTTTTCTGACCTTGTCAGAACACTCTCAAGAGTTTTTTCAATCAAAATCTACAAGATTCTGTCATTGGGAAGTGACCTTAGCACCATGCAGGTCAAAGTAACTCTTTGCTGAGTTCCACCCCAATTTTAAAAAAGAGCACCTCGGGGAACGGGTTCAATGTTTTCCCACCCCTCTTCCTCTAATATCAACCTCTCGAAAGAAGTTTCTCACCGTACATTTTGAGTATCCTCATGCCGCACAGACATTATACATTTACAAACATCCATCCCTTTTCCGAGTTCCGAACCCGGGCCCTTCGGTACGGCAGTTAGCCTCACTAACTACTTTCTCGTGTAGGTGGCTTATTTCTTCTTCCTACAGATAAAGAACAGATGGCTACATCAATTTGCTCACTTAAAATGTCCGGCTATGACAGCTTGTCTGTTTATCTGTCTTTAGCGGTGAAATTACTTAAAAGAATTTTAAAATTCTGCAATTTTATAAACATATACAAAGAGAAATAGAAATTGGGTTGTTTAATTGGTTATCACAAAGTATGCGAGGGTTAATTTCTAAGGAATGCCTTCATAAAGGAATATTATTCACGTTACACAGCAATAAAAACCACATGCGGATAGCCTGCACAATTACAGGCATAGTTGGGAAAATTACCAGTGTTCAGCGTATCCACTTTGTAGAGACATTAGGTTATTTCGAAGCATGAGACATGAAAAATGAGCAGTGCTTCTCCGGTTCTCGAACCACAGACCTCTCGAATACGCGCCGTATGTGCTGACCACTACACCACGAGGGCTTGCTAAGAAGGCGGGAGAAATACCTTATAACTTGACTATTAATGAGTTCAGAGAGAGAAAGATGGGCTTAGTATTAAATATCTGACCTCTGTTGGGTAGTGAAAGGGAAAGAACTCATTATATTATTATTTTGTTTAAAAGCTTGAATAGAAGAGCTATGGCTTTGTTATCATCTTCTAACATAATATCATGCATAAATAAACGTGTAAGTAGAATATTAAAAAATAAATCTCTTGGATAAAGTACTTAAAAGAGAAATTAATATCTCCAATACGAGCCGGGAAAAAATGTTTAACATATTGACATTAATGAAAGCATTTTCAGATAACCACTAGACAGAAACTGACGGTAAAGTTAAAATATCCGATAAATGTCATTTTCAAGTATTTATGCTGAATAATAAAGTTCGATAAAAAAACATGAAATTTCAATTACTTCAAAGAAGCGAAATTCCTGCCGGGAAATATTTGTACAATCAATAATTTGAAATTTACTTAAAAGTATAATCTGAAACATGCTTATGTGCGTAATATTTCACATAATTTAATTTTCGGATCATTCTCTTTTCCCTGACATCGTTTAAGTGAATTTATTTCCGTAACTTGGTGCGTTTGTAGAGGTTTTCGTTTTACATAATTAATGCTTCATAAAACGATTTTAATTAAACTTATGGGAAATTAATTAAAAAGCTATTAAAATTGAAAGCAATTTCCTTAACGTCTTCTTCAGGCATATTATTATTAAAAAGAAAAGCAATTTTATTGTATGCACTTGCTTGGCATCTTAAGCTCGAAGTACTGCTTAGCAAAGGGCATTGTTTTAAGTTTCCTACCTGTGGATTCTTTTCCTTGTCCTCCTATTCATTGCTTTTGAAAGATGACGATGTAAAATTTATTTATAATTTTTCCCGTATCTCTAAATTTTTATCTCTTTCTTTACTTTAGTTAATTAATTACCTTAGTTAATTATTTTTGAAAGCAGAAAAATGAAAAATGGGCAGTGCCCTCGCAGGGATTCGAACCACGGACCTCTCGAATACGCGTCGAGCGTGCTGACCACTACACCACGAAAGCATGCTAAGAAGGCGGGAGAAATACCTTTTAGAATTACTTACTAATTACAATTTCTGGAGATAAATAAAACTGCAGAAGCGAACAAAAATTAAATACTGTTGCGTTCTGCAGGTGCGTGAATTTGGAGTGATTGATGACAACACTTGATGAAGAATTAAAGCACAATTTAATTGTCAGTATTACACAGGACCGTTCCAAAGTCATTTCTGTATACAGTTTAGTTTGCTCTTTCTATTCTTTCTGTCTTTAATAAATCTACTTTATTATTTATCGGTTCTCTGCACCTATGTCCTTTTTCGTATACCCCAAGATATCTATTTTTCACACTTTCTTTTCTCCTTTTTCCCTTATCATACAGTGTCCTAACTTTTTATTCTAAAATAATATTTTTCGTTGAATCAAATTTTCAAAGCATTTTACCTCTAAAATTTTCTATAAGTTTTTGCCTATCTTCTCCTTTTTACTTTTGTTTTATTTATGGAATATGTGTAAGCATTGTTGCTTAAGCATTGCATTAGTTTTACACGTATTATTTTCTAATTTTGGTTATGTTCGAGTATATTTATGCGTAGGAAGAACACAAAAACGTAAAACCATGCATAAAATATAGATAGATGGATAGGAAAACAAAGGTACGGAGGACACTTAATATGCACAAATAGTAAACAGGTATCGTCTCTCCATACTATTGCTCTAAGACAAAATACTAACTGATACGTTCTATTGCAATACATACAACTGCATTATTACTGTTTATTATGATTTACACAATGTCGAATCTAAATCTGAAAATGAGAAAGTGCACTTATGAAACTCTGCACCTATGTCCATGATATTTTGATAATGAATTTGATATTTGATAATGAATTTTTTGATAATGAATTCGTCTGATGTGCCTTTTTATCTTCCGTAAAATTTCCTCTTCACAACAATATTTGCAATTATTATTACATTTATTGTTCATTTTAGAAAGTTGATGTTATGATACTTATAAATAAAGTTTAAAGAATACTTTACAGTTTTGACGAGGAAAGAGCTCTTTGGATGATATATATATGGATGACACAGTTCAGTACTGTAGCACCGCAGAAAGTTATTATTTGAATTATTTTGCACTTCATCTGCTTGGTAATTACTAGGTACCTCTTGAAAGGTAATAATTCTGTTACTGGGAATATGTTGTGATCTGCAGCAATTAATGGATATTTGAAAATATGACGATCAGAATCCCCTCTTTTCCCGCATATGCAGTTGTCATTAGATGTGAAGTATGGATAGTAATATTATCCTGTTGGAATGTAATCTCATGATTGATTCTGTAACAATAATAGGACTTTTGATTTTCAGCACCTCAACAAAGTAATTCTGTTTATTTATAGTGTCTCTGACTGCACGCCGAGAGCATGAATAAAATATGATAACTTGGTCTACATCATGACGATTACGAAAGGTTCATTGTTAACAATCTGCAATACAGGTTTCTATACGTCGTTCCCTATGTCAGGGCAATAGGAATTTCGACTGTTATGAGTCCATGTATTGCATCGAAATTCTCTGGAGGAGATTTGCTTTTGTCATGCACCCAATGTCTGCTTTCTCCCTGTATTCACTTACGTCTATTGTAAGATATCAAAGCAAATCGCAAAAGCAGATGTCGATTTACAAGCCCTCGGTGTAGTTGTCATCAATAAACATTGCTAATAGACATTGCCTGATGTGTGCCCAGCTCTCCGTTCTTTTATTAAGGCTAGAAGTTGCAGCACGATCCATCACAGCAAATGCGTACCTAGGATATCTTCCTATTCTCTCATCTTAAACCTGCCGTTGTTCCCAGTTTTCTAATATTTAAAATTTCTTCCGTTTATTCCTCCAATAACTATACCAGTGTCTATTCTAACACATGCTGTGATTTCACGGCACAAAAATCACCTTCTTTCAACCCCAATTTTTTTTTTCTAGTTTTGAAGTTTAAATTCTGCATAATGTTGTCTTGCTGTGCGGAAAGCCTGCTTATGTACTATCAGTGCAATAAGACGATTTTATTTATATAAATGATTGAGATGACGTTTTTATGTCCTACGTTTACACTATTTCTGAGCCCAGTTTGAACTTCGATCGCATACATATACTTTTGGGTAGCACGTAATTTAATTTTTAATTATTTGAATCGCTCATAACAACTAACTTGTGAGCTAAATTTTAGGTATATCATTCTATCATTCCCACAACATCTTTATGCTTTGCAATTTCTCTGATCGGCTGTGTGTTTGTATGTGTGTGTGCGTATATGTATGGGTTATAAAGAGAAAGAGTGAAAGATCGATGAATATAAAGCATTTAATTAGAAACTACTATTATCTCTCAAAATGCTACGCAATTTATGCGAATAACGTAGAGTAAAATAAATCTACCAAAAGTGGTAAACTAATTAAGTACAAATCAAATAATATGAAATATGAAGCTGATAATTCTGTGGTCTTTGTCTATAGGGTAACCAAAAAAATCATTAGCAAAGTCATTTTCCTGAACTGAAATTTTATAAATTGCAAAGAAGAGTAAAAAAATAATTAACTTGAAAAATATTTAATTATCAATAAATTAAAATATTAAATTCTTCATTTGATACAATTGGCTTAAAATAAAGATTAGATCACTTTGAAACGCTAGATGGCATATCGCAGAATCCTACTGAAATATCTAAAAATATTCTTTCCAACACAGGTGAACATATGATCCAGACTTTTCTGCTCTATAGGACAAACTAAACACCTATTTCCCTTCCGTTTTACGAAATCCCTATCTGTAAATAACTTATCCTAGATTTGGTTACGAGGATATTTATTAATTGAAAATTCCCTCCAAACGATTTTAAAAACAGGCTCATTGTGGATTTTCATTAGGTTATTTGGATGTGATAAAACACACGAAGGCTATCTACTTGACGAGGAGGATACCTTAAAGGAGGACTTTCGGTATAAACTTGCTCATATTCACACGAGGAAAAGCAAGAAGACAGCTCATCCAACTAACTTTTTTACCGAGATTTGAACCTCACTAGAACTATCAGCATTTAGCGGTCTTGAGCACACGACTACAGGTGGGGCTGCTGTGGGCTTTGTAAAGCATCATAAAAAATTTTATATTTTTTTGCCAAACGTTTTTTTGAATATTAAAAGGATATATTTTTTTCATTTACAAAACTCAAAACTCAACCTATCAAATTCTTTATTATCCAATAAATACACTAGTTTGAATAATTTAGATTTCATCTTTTATTCGCAAAATATTTTCAACGAAATGATTATTTTTTTTCTCTCAATGAAGGTACATTATTTGCGGAAAAAGACGAACATGTAAAAAATTCCTCTTTTTAAATAAAGATTATCTTCATTAAAATAACGACCAGCTCATCACTTCTTTTCACTCTAACCGTGCCGTCTTTAAAATTGCTAACAAAGGGAATTCTCGCCACCATTCATTACGAAGAAATGCCTCATCTTACCAAAAAAAAGAATAAAAAATCTAGTAAAATGTAGCTGCTATTGTGAGGTAGTGAGTGCTTCATGATTTCTAGAGCTCTTTTTTACACCCTCCCTCTCCTGGTGGTTCTTTGTAGGAAATCTATCATTGTTAAAAATTATCTGCCTCGCGTCGTGGTCCAGGAGTTGGCTTGTCGAGGAATGGCTTTGGGCTGAGATGTAGAACCCCCATCAAATAGGAAAACCGTGAAAAATGACTCTAAGTACTTATCTCCCTAAAAAGGGAGACAAAAAGTGTATTGTTTTGGAAGTGCCTCAAGCAATTATCTTAGGAATTTTGAAAAGTGCAGTCAGAAAAATAAAAATGCAGAGAAAAGAAAATACCTTAAAAATTTACCGTCCTGCAATTGAGATTAAGTAAGCTGTTGTTATAAATATATCTCATTACGTTGTTGGATTCTTTTAGTCATAACCGCCGTGTCGAACTTTGTTTTTGTATACCTTCCACAAAGTTTGCTTAATGGTGAATACTAATTGCATACCAGTGTCGAGAATATTTTTTTAATCATTTATTTAATCTTCATTTTTATTCTTTTATTTTTGGTCAGATAAATTTTTATACGTCAGAGAATTAAGAACCCTCAAAAATAAAAAAAAAGAAGTTTTACGATGGAAATACCTTGTTCGAGCAAGTTTTGTGTCCCTAACTAATTACTTTACTGCTCATCATTAATCAGATAAAAAAATGGTTAAACTTCTATCTAAAAGCATTGTTATAAACACAGCCTGTTAAACCACAGTGAATTGATGCAGAACTTTTTTCTCCTCAGAAAAATGCACTAAAACTGCCATATAATTTTGCATACACGTAATCAACCTTACATCCCAATTTATCAGTAATGTAATTTGATGTTATAAACTGCTTTATCAAAAACTTTATACTTGTTTACTAGATATGGTACTATTAAAATATATCAGGAAATGCGCCCTCCCTCTCCTACTGAAAAGTCAGGATATATTGTTGCATCCTTTATTGCAGCTTCAAGCGATAACAAATAAAACAAATATACAGGGTGTCTCCGAATTCGAGCGACAAATTCAGAAGGATGATAGTAGGCATCAAGAAAATGAAAAATTACCGTAGGACATGGGGTTGCAAACCACATTAATGGGTGAAAACAGCAAAAATAGACATAGAGAGTACGAAGAGAGTGGTGAAGCAAATTCCAGGATTAGGAGAACTGCGGGTGAGAACAAGAAATCTTTTCATATGCAAATTTGCAATATGTATGGGTAAAATAAAAGCAACAGTCGAGAAGAAACTTTCTTATATTCAAATTTACTATGCGTATGGGGAAAATAAAAGCAGCGAGCAAGTATTTCTAGTGGGCATTGCAGAATTTGCGGGTGTTAAAGTTCATTCTGAAGCAACATGCCGGATTACACGAACGAGGAATATGCGGATATGCATCTGACTACAGCTGAGCAGTTGGCAATGGACGCCTAGCACAGAGGATGTACCACAAGCAGTATATGAGGAGGCGTTGTTCGCATCATACCACCTTCAGGAACATCGATCAACGAATGTGGAAGACAGGATCTTTCGGAATAACTACGCAAGGCAAGAACGCAGTATGCGCACACCTGAAACAGAAAACCAAATATAGCAATGGTTTCCCGTTTCCTCATCGACCAGCACACGACCGATTGTAGCTAAATTATCTATTCATCATAAAATATTGTGGAAGGTTCTGCGTGCAGAAAACATGCACCCCTTCCACGTGCGAAGGTCCAACTCCTAGGCGATGCCTACTACTTAATTCGTGTATAGTTCGTACAATAGATGCTTGATACCACACACAATGATTCATAGATTCATAGAATTCAGAATGATTCATAGAATTCAGAATGATTCATAGAATTCAGAATGATTCATAGATTCCCGCCACTGTTTTATTCTCAGATGAAGCCTGCTTTACGAGACAAGGCGTGGTCAACATGCACAATACGCATATGTGGGTCGCCCAAAAATCTCCACTGCACTATCTCGTAGAAAGTGCAGCACAAGTTCGGTATCAATATATAGGCAGGGATTCTTGGAGATCACCTGTTGGGACCATACCTTCTGCTCAAATGCTTCAATGGCTCAAATTACCTTGTTTTCCTACATCAGGTTCTCTCGAATTTGATGTATAGAATACTGGACACTGTCCCCAAAACATGTGGTTCATGAATGATGATGAACCAGCACAATTTGCAGTTGCGGTGCGTAACCACTTCGATGCTACATATCCCAGGAGTTGGATTGGATACGGTGAAGCTGTTGCTTGGCTCGACGCTCCCGGGATATCAGTCCCTTGGATTTCTTCTTCTGGATCCACTTGAACTCGCTTGTATATCAGACACCTGTGACAGCATGGATCGTCGTCGCTTCAGCAAACATCGCCAGCACACATCGGGTATGTATGAACGTGTCCGGCAATCCTTCGTTTCTTCGGTGTCGGTGTCGTATATTCGAAGAATTCCTATAAAACATTTCTTTCCGACGTTGGACTGTGATGCACTGAAATCCTACTTTATGTTTAATAAATGTTTTTCTATTTAATTCATTGCTATTGTTTACCACTTTTCTAATTTCTACCTTTATTTATTTACTACTTTTTATTTAATAACTATTTTTGCGATTTTCTCCCATTAAACGTGGTTTGCGACCCCACCTCCTATGGTAATTTTTCATTCTCTTGATACCTGTGGTAACCCCTCTGAATTTGTCGGTCAAATTTGGAAAACCCTGTGCAAAGAGAAGTGTACCTTCAGCAGTACCAAATGAATAGCCATGGATTGTTCTAGTAATGATTAATTTGGCAAGATGCTGACATTAATGTTTTTGAAGCCAGAGCGTCAAGAAAAGCGACGCATCGCATCAAAAAAATTTATGTCATTAATATTTTGTTCTAGTAAAGCGGTAAGCAGACATAAAATGGTAATTTTCTGGCATAAAATGGCTGACTTTTGTTTGATTTTCGAGCAGCTAGTAGTCAGTCATTAGTTCTCCTTTTCTTTGGGGGGGTATTTAAACAATGAAAAAAGATTGCTTATGCTAATTTAGAAAGAAAAATTTAAATTATTTGAAAATATTTATTAAATTTTAAAATATTAAATCTATCTCACTATCTTATGACTTACGTAATGAGGGAACCTGCAAAAATTTATACTTTCCAAAAAATACTCTATTGGTTTCTAGATAGTTAAACTTAGTAGAGCAGGTGCAAAAAAGTTCACGGAAATATAATAATAATTCGTTTAAGGAAAAAGCTCGAAAGAAAATTCTTGCCTATAATGACAATTTTTCGCCCCTTTCAGTTTGTAATACATCAAGAATTTTGAGAGAACTGCTTTAAGTACTAAATGTTTAACTGATTTCACTGCACTATAAATTTAATAATATCTAACCAAAGTTTAGCCTAATTGTAAGCAGCAGATTTTACAGTCTGTAGAAAATGAAACGCCTCTTTTGCCACATGATCAGTGTATTTATTCCCATGACTTCCACAGTAACTTATGATTTACAGTTCCAAGCCCGCTTTCACCATTTTGCTTCTGAATAGGAAGCATTTAATGCTTAATGGATACAAGAACTGTAATTCTACTTAGATGTTAATTAATTATTAACTTCAACCCGTATTTGATTTGATGATTTTAATTGAGGGAAAATGGAAAGGGGGACGAAAGGAGTGTTTTTAAGAGAAACCCGGTGTCTTCCCGCTTCAGGAGCAACTCTCACTCACTAAACTCTCACTCATTATAACTCACTGATTCTTATCGCTAAATAAAATATTATGTAACATTTTAAACCGAGATAAGCACGAAAGATTCTCTTTTGCTACTCAAACTCCCTATTTACAAATAAATATTCCTTCAAACTTCTATTCGAAACTTAGGCGTCTGGCTTTTAATATTTTATTAATTTTACCTTTTGTTACTTGTTTTTAACTCTTAATAAATTAATTTACTGCCTTTATTACACATGACAAAAGCCACGGCAAAACTAACTCAATCAATGCAAAACACTTAATATCGCTCTTGTGCCATTTAGATAATTACGAGATTATAAAAATTTGATCTTCAATTACGTCTATATGTTATGAATAGTTATTTGGTGTTAACTACAAACATTAAATAATAATCTACCATCAAAGAAAAGAGCCCATTGGCAACGAACGCAAGAATAATCTAAAATTAATTATGTCAAAATAAAGTATCGAAAGCTCAGTTAAACGTAATCTAAATGTGAATGAACAAACTCTGCTTAACAATTTCTAATTGCACGAGATGTATAGTCTGCTTAGTTTCATTTATGGAGTTTCATTGTGGTCTAAACTGACAGACTGTCTCAGGTAGAAATGAAGAGAATAATAATGGTAATTTTCTCATTAAATTGACTACGAAAACTATAAACCTTTAATGCTTATCTCGGATTTTCGTGCCGACAATGTCATAATAACTTAATCTCAAATAGAAAGTTTCACTGAAACATATTTCTGAGCCTTCGAACATGTTACTTACCATATTCCACTCAAATGTTTTCATCTTGTTACTTACTTCCTCACGCATACGATTTCGGAAAAATTCTCTATCTATGCGTTTGCTTAACTTAAGAAGAAAATTATTTCCTTAGCAAAATATTAAGTCATCTGTAATCCTCATCATAATAAAAAGCGCACACAAACAGTATAGAATATGAGAGGGAAAGAAGGCAAAAAATGGTTAAAAAAAATCTGAAACCTTTTTCAGATTTTACATTACGCCCAAAGTGGCGTTCTTTTAACGTTCAGTATGTGTTATCTTTATTTATTAAATATCATGTTCTTCGCACTTAAACCATAAAATTTAGTTCAACAGTAGTATCACAAAATAATTTTAAAATAAGCATATCCTTTAGAATTTCCGATACACAGTCTCGCGCGCGAAGATAATTTTTTTCGTACAGTGTTGCCATTCCTTGCTTTGAAATCGTTGAGTTTCTTAATAAAAAATTCTGTAATGCCTGACAAAATATAATATAGATAATAAAACAAATTCCAAATTAGGGTTTCCAGATGCCCATATTCGCTGGAGGATTGCGTTATTCAAAATTTGACGGCTCTAGGTACCGTTAATTTAATCACAATGCGAGAAATATACATACATTTATGTAAATTCTTCATTATTTAATTTGTAATATTTGGTGGCGAGAGCTTGAAAAGTGATTCAACGCGGAAAGTGAATCGACGCAGAATGGTAAAATGAAATTAATATCCCTTCTGGGCTAACGTCTTTTAGGCTAATAACAATATTAATGGTACTTTTAACAAAAGCAAAGAGGAATACAAAGAATGACAAAGTAAAAGAGTTTTATCGAATTGAAAAGTAAATGGAAAGAAATATAACTGTATAGAATCACGCTAAAGAAAAGGCTGCCTTATCTGATAAAACATGTATTTGGAATACTCTATGGATAGACTTATTTTCATAAAAAGTTGGAAATGGTTCATCATCATATTGATATCAAGTGTCATCTTACAACTGAATGTATTTTTCACAAAATTAATTTCAGAGTTTTCTTTTCGATTATATATTTTCGTTTAAATCCTATGAAGGAACTATAATTATGCATCTGTAGCAAACGAAAAATTATAATTTACTTTATTACAATGATCACTTCTGTTTATATTCAGTGAATGAATCTGAAAAAAAGACACGGTGATAAATGAAAATATTGATGCAGAAATGCATGAATATTCAATGCAATATTAAAACTTCGAACTCCGGTATAGCCATTTCGAAGAAAAGGCACTATTTAAAAATTATCGTGTAAAACATTTAGAAATATAAAATATCCTACAAATACTTCGCTTCTCTTCCTAAATAGAGTTAATATTTATTGCTGCAAACACTGAATAACAGTTAAAATATAAAAAAAAGGGTCACTCAAAATTTATCATAAAAGAAAAAGAAAAAAAAAATATGAAAGCATTCATATTTTATATTACGTCCAAAGGGCCTTTTTTAACGTTTTGTGTGTTACTTTTATTTATTAAATATCACGTTCTCCGCGCTTAAACCAGATAAAATTAAATTCAACAGATTCACAAACATTTAATACACACAATATTTAAAAATAACCTATCTTTAGAGTTTCCCATGTACAGTCTCTGGATATAATTTTTGTTTCTGCGCAATTCTGGCATTCTTCATTTTAAATCGTTAAACTGTTGTTGCCTGAAATTGTTAAAAAAATTCTTTAAAGTTTTACAAAATTGAAATAGATAATAAAACAAATTCGAAATTTAAAATTCAGGCTTCCGAGTGCGGGTGGAGGATTAAGTTATTTAAAACTTTATATCTCTAGGTGCTGTTGTTTCTTCACAACTCGAGAAACATACCTACAATCATGGACATTCTCTAGCTGCTGCAGCAAATATTTAAAAAAATTAAAACGAAGATGCGGAAAATACATAATGATAATCATAGCAATTCTTGGTTTGATTTATTTTAATTATAGCAAAGCACACTAGGGCTATTTGCTTAAGGAGAGGGATGCTTTCGTGGAAGAATTTCTAAGGAAAATTGACTTGTATACTCTTTACATATGGGAGAAATCACGAAAACGCCCATGCAACCAGCCCTTTCGCCTGGAATCGAACCCAGGTCGGAACAATCAGAGTTCAGCGATTTTATCTCTCAGCCGTTGGCCGGGCTCATTTATGAAACTTGGATAGTTTAAAAGAAATATATGGAGTTTTCTCGTAAGTATTGAAATTAAATATTATTGTGTAGTGCTGTATATTTCAGAAGATTCTTGAACTAAAGGAAACCTCCCTTATGTTCAGTAAAATTTATCAATGGACAGAATATGTATGAAATGTATTTTCATTGCTTATGTCACTAAAACACATTATTAGAAGTAAAATAAAGATTAAAATTATAAAATTATTAAGGAGTGCTTTTATTATACTTGCATTGCTCAAATTATTTAAGCCGTTGCACATCAGTCAAATTAAAATTATTAATTGAACAAACTACTTGCAACTTTGCAGAATTGTAACTCTCTCAGAAATGTGAAAAGAATTATATCTCGCCATGTGACAACACTTGCCAGGTCACATGGATGATAAATGAACGGTAACATAACGTATGATAATTGCTAAAACATTTTGGATGGACTACTCTTAAGACATTTCTGATGTCAAAAATTCATGTCCAATTCTCTCTGTATTGTTTTTCAAAATACTTAAAAAATGCCTATTTTTTGTATATTTTTCAAAAATATTTTCTCTGTGTCAGAACCTGTCCATAAGAAAATAGTAACTAAGAATAACGTTTCATAAATTTTCTCATGCATAAATTATTTCACAGAAGACACAAGTTATTATAAATAGCTCCAAGATATGCAAATAGACTTTTCAGATACATCGAATGAAATTCCGATAGCCTTTTTTTTAATCTTATTAGTTAGAAATTCCATCCCTTTTTTTAAAATTAAAAATTCTAATGCTTATATCCGCTATTATTTTACCACACGCAGAGAATCCTGATTTTTTTCTTCTAATTCATGGAATTTTTTTCTTATAAAATTTTTATTTATTTCTTAACTTTACTACGGTAATCATTCTTATTCTGCCTATGTAACTTATAAATGTTTAGTTTGCTTAGAATTAAAAGAATCTTATAGAAAAAATTTTATGGAATGCAAACTACGCTTTTTATTCTTAGAAAAGGGAAAATAAATTTGCTTTTTAAAGAGGTTTTTTCTTCAGAACTAAGAGGACAAAAACAGAATATTTTTTAGTGATTGGAAAGGTTGAAAACAAAAACTGTAAATCTGTTTCCATTTACCTCACAGAAACCAAATTTTTTATCAATGATGGAAAAGAAAAAAAAAATCAAAGTGAATCATTTCTTTCTTCTCCGCAAAAAAAGTACTTTCTTTTCCATAAAACATTGCATTCTGAGGAAACAGAATATATCCAAAATTTTGAAATAAGAAAACGCCATAGAATTGCAAAAATAATACAATTCTGTTAAAGAATTATATAACCTCACATGAAATATTTCCTAATAATTAATTAATTTTATTATTATATCTACAGTTAATTATGAGTTACAATAGAAAATAGTATTATTGATTGCATTGGGATCTTAATTTATATTTCATTTAAATAATTTTTTACTTGTCCAAACGATTTCTCTGAACTTAAAGATTCTATAGATTAAATATTATTACTCATGTTTTTTTCTTTTAGATCGCATGTGACATTTTTTAATTGCTGTACGTTTCATGAAGTTTATGCAGACGAAGCGTGAGAAATTTTTTCATGCATATAAAACAAAACAAAACAAACGAAAAAACAAACAAACAAACAAACAAAAAAAAAAAAAAAAAAAAAAAAAAAAAAAAAAAAAAAAAGAAAACGGAAAAACACTGTAAGTATATACAGATCAGCGAAGAGTGAATACATCATTTAATGTTATCGTATTTCAACGAAAATATCCAATCTGACCTCTGTCGAATGTAATTTAACGATGCTTATGCGTGGCATCTGTATGTAAGGAGAAAATAAAAGGACTCTTTTTCCCCAAATGAATTATAAAACTGATTTAAAACGCATTCAGGTCAGACTTTTTTCGTAACGCCAGTACGTGTGTACATATCTCGCATAACTCAAAAACGAGTAGCCTCAAAGAACACTGAAATTTGTATATAAGTTTGCTATAACATGTAGTTGTGCATTATCAGTTTTGGTTGCAATCGGCCGCACCAAACCTATACAAAAGTATACTCTGTTACTCCGCTCTGCTAGTTCAGTTTTTTTGTTCTTATGTTGGTAAATTGGTTATCTTCTGGTTAAGATTTTTATACCTTTAGTTAATCTCTATGCAATAGTTGTAGAATTATCAACAATTTAAAAAATTTTTAAGTGCGGTTAAGCCTAATTTTTTTCGACCACAGCAGCCACATTTGTTTACATTTGAAACTTAGCAGAATAGTGAATTAAGTCCGTTTCTGCTAAACGTTCAGTTTTGAGCACTGAAAAATCTGCCATCTCACCTACTGGCCGAATGGCTTATTTTTGCGTAGAAACTCTAATTTTAATTGAAATTTTTTTTAATTGTTTTAATTGTATTTGTTTTTTATTTTTCTATATTTTTCCATCTTCAATGAAGATATTTCGAGGTTTTATGTATTTCTCCCATGCCGCGAAGTGAGGACTTGATAAATTGAATGAGAAATCTATTTCTAGCGAAGTTCGAGGAAATAAGATTAAATGAAATACAGCAAAAATGAGTATAATTTAATATTCCGAGCAAGAAAGTCATGTGATGTGTCCGTATCAAATTTTTTTCTTTATTGTATTAACTTCATAATTCACATTTCTCTATTAAGTTTACTTTATTATTCAAATTTCGATTTTTTTCTTTTTGAGCAAAGCCTTCGCCGGGAATCGAACCACGAGCCTCTGGAATACGCGCCCAGCCTGCTGACCACTACACTACATTTTCGATATTTTTCTGAATTGTGCTTAGTTAATTAAAGAATTCACGGAAGCGTATATCTTCGAATTTTGCTGTTAGTTTAAATTCAATAAACAAAATGTATTACCTTTTAATTTTAATTTAATTAAAAATTAATTAACTAATACATTAATTAAAATTTGTATATAAGCCAATTTTAACGATAATTATTATTTTAGAATTACTCAAGTTGCATAAAGGAAATTTAAAAGTTTCTATTGATTTCAGTTTGGTATATTTAACAAGAACAACAGTAAATTTTGTAGCCAATTTACACCAAGTGCGGTGTTAGAGTCATAAATATTTTTTTTTATTTTAGGAGCGTTCTTACCAAAGTCTTTCCTAAATATTTAGAGCTAAACCGTAGATCAAAGATAATCAACGACCTTGATGATAACCTGAAATTAAAATTTTATTTGAATAATTTTTATTTAAATTAAAATTTTATTTGAATAAATTCTGTAATTTTAAATGCATTGAATTTGTAATATATCCAATTGATAATATTTATGAGTACTTGCATATTATTTTTTTACTGACTCTAAAAAAATAATTTATTTTTTACTAACTGTATATTTTTGTATTACAGTCTAAGCAGTTTAATAATAATAAAAATAGTTACATCGCTTATATAACTTAAAATATATTTAACTGAGAGGGTTTGTAACATGTCTAACTGAATAAATTTAATGATTATGTCTGCCGTTTTTGTAATTAGTACAAATGTCTCTAGCAGCGTATATTATACCCCTTTGTTCAGAACAGCCCAGTTCAGAAATTTTTAATTTCAGGAAAATGATATGACAAGTCGTATTTCCTTCTTATTTATTATAAACTAGCGGAGGTACCCGATGGCAGTTAAATTAGATTGAGAGTAACGCATCTAACAACAGAGAGAACGATACGGCTGTAATCCTTCTCTAATAACGATGAAAAAAATACTACTCATAGTCCTACATTTTCTAGTCTGAAGCGATATGGAACCCACATAAAAAATTTCGATAGAAAATAAGCTAATTCTCTCTCGTTATATCCAACGGCATGCAGTTTTTAATGATTTTCGTCTTTTTAATCAAATGTTCGTAAAAGCTCAAGTTCCAGTTATATTTTACCTGTATTCAATTTTAGTCGATTAAACGTGGCAAAAGATTCATCATAATTGATCAAAAATCACTAACGCCAACAAACACACAAACAGGCATTTTTCTTTATACATATATAGCTTTTGGAAAATTCTCAAATTTTGATTATCAAACTCTACGATTTGACAGCGAGCAGTAGCAACACGTTTCGATATAAAGCATTTTTATCTCCAACCCGCGAAACTGTTGCCACTCGGAAAAATGAGTGCGAAAATTAATGTTTTCAGAGTTTTAAATTAATATCTCGGCTGATTAAAGTCGTACGAATATGGCAATAGTCGAAATGGCTTCCCACAAATTTTTGGACTTGAGAATAATGTATTTAATGTTGAGCAATGCTATTTTTACTTCATTGTAAAACTTCGAAATTTTTTATTAGCAAACTCTAGGATTTGAAAGTGAGCAGTGGCAACATCTTTCGAAATAAAGCAGATTTTCATCTCAGCCTTGCGAGACTGTTGCCACGCGAAAAAATGAGGGCGAAAATTATCGTTTTTGAGAGGTTTTAATTAATATCTCTGATTTTAGATACAACTTCTGGGGAAAAAAGTGGACGTCAACTTTTTCCAGGACACAGAAAAGAATCGTAGAAAGTAAGTTTGACGACGATAGCTATAGTAGTGACTGAGTTATTCGAGGACAAACCCGCAGATTTTCTTCTTTATATATATAGATTCCTGGAGAAATTTAAGAATATTTTAATGGATGAAATATATTTAATATCTTCAATACCCGACGTTCATTCTTATCAGATGTATCACAAAGATTTAAAATGCAACTGGAAAGCTTGGAATTACCCAGTATTCTTAAACGTGTAAGAAGTTATAATACTCTTTTCTAAACTGCGTTATAACCGAGCTTCAGAATTCCATCTTTAAATTCGCACAGTCGCAGAGAAGGAAGAAGATATTATTGCTCAACGAAGCGCGATTTCCGAAGCAATTTTATTCGTGAACGCGTCCCAGAATTCCAAGTGTTCTTTTTATCGCATTCAAAATGGCTTTCTTTTACCGCCAAATCCGACGAGGGAAGACATTAAAAAACGAAAGTGTTGGCAATCTGTCTGGAGCGTTTTAACCCCGCATAAAAAGACTGCCATAAACACTGGTTAGAGCTTCCTCAGGAACACTCAAATGGCGTGGAGTCGTTATCTTGTTTAAAGCTACCGTAACTTTTCAGCAGTAACCGAGCTGAGAATGATCTGTGACTGAAACTGTGGAGGTAAAGAATACGGCAGAGAAATCTATCGGAGATTGCTTTTTGCGAAAGACTTATTTTACTTAAAACACTGGATAAAGTACCAGTGGACTGTAAAAAAGGTGTTATTTAGCTGTCAGTTTATCTCCGCTGTCAGTAAATACATCTCATTCAGACTTTTATTTGCTTGCCCAAGAGAATAAACTGGAAAACCGATTCATTTACGTCTCCAAAGTAGTCTGGAGGTTGATTGCAAATGAAAATAAGAAGACTGGTCTTACAAGGATGTTAAGTACACATTTTTGGCAACGGACTATCAGCAGTTCTGTTCCCTATAAAAGTCAAGCTTTTAAACTCTCTTTTGTGTAGATGTTTTTTAAATTACTTACGAAGTCCCCATTTAACGAATGCTCTCAGTACCGTATTTCACTTTTACACTTTTACTAAAAACTTACATTATTGCCTATTTTATTTGGCTTAGCGAAGCAAAATGTCGTGAGGATTTACCCTTTCTGAAATGTGAAAAATGTAAAGCGTTCAATATTTCTCCTATGCAGCAATCGTAGAAACGTATGACATTAATGTTGATAGAATACACGGTATTTTGATAGAATATACGGTATTTTCTCCTTCCTTTCTGCAAGCTTTCTGGGTGTAACGGAAGCACACTCGGCGAGTATTCGAGCGGTCCACGTTCGAGTCCTGTGGAGGGCATTGCTCATTTTTCATGTTTCCTACTTTAAAATAACCTAATGACTCTACAATAGCGCCCAAACTAAAAAGTGGTGGGCAATAACTCGTCACCTCCAGGATTTGGTGGGGACGAAGTATTGGTCGTCATCTTCTGGTGACGATCAGGATTTGTCGACTGGGTCTTCTAATTCCTAGTCACCCTTTAAAAGGGGGTATATATAAGTTTTTCTTCCTCATTCCAGCATGCCTTTGCGGTGTAACGGTAGCACAGTCGGCATGTATTCGAGAGATCCAGGTTCGAGTCCCGGCGAGGGCATTGCTCATTTTTCAAGTCTCCTTTAAAATAAACTAATGACTCTACAACGAAAGCTCAAGCAGTTCTGGAAGATTTTGCGAGTGTCTATTAGTAAAATAAAAGAATGTGTCTAATAATAATGTTGCATTTCATGTACTCATGAGTTACGTCATACGACAGACTTGTAACAGAAGTTGCACAGATTTCGATAAAATAAATTCGAGTAATTAATTTTTCTTTTTCCCACGTTACAGTTATCTTGTATCTTTAACCACCTAATCTCCAGTGCCCCAGTATAATTAATCCATCTGAAATTCGTAGCTAGGCTTTCCAGCCTGATATCTGTTTTTCTAGTCCTCAAAGGTGAAACTGCTTTGAAAGCACACTGTTCTTGTTTGTATAGGTTATTTGTTTATCTTACCATTCTTATTTTTATTATTTGTTTGTAGAGACATTAGGTATTTTTGGAAGCAAGAGAGATTGAAAAATTAGCAACGCCTTCGCCGGGAATCGAACCCCGGACCTCTGGAATACCAGCCCAGTATGCAAACCATTACACCATGAAGTCACGCCAAGAAGATGGGAGAAATATCTTATACACTCCCCCTTTTAAAGGGTGACTGAGTTTTTTTTAGGGGACCCAACCGCCAAATCCTGGGTGGGGAGAATCATCATCCACCACCCTTTTAGTTCGGGCGCCACTGTAGAGACATTAGGTATTTTTTGGAAGCAAGAGAGATTTAAAAATTAGCAACGCCTTCTCCGGGAATCGAACAGAGGACCTCTGGAATATCGTCCCAGTGTGCAAACCACTACACCACGAAGGCACGCCAAGAAGGTGGGAGAAATACCTTATATGTTAATCTTATTTTTTTTATGTTATATTAGATGTTATCTGAGATATTTTACATTTGAGAGAGCCTTGCTTTTCTGTTTATCCTATTTCAATTTATGAAAAGTTTCACGGGAAAACTTCCAGTCTGCATTTCGTTGATATGTAGTTTAATCTCGTTAAGTTCCTTTATTACTATTGATCGTTTGGTGTATGGTTTGTATTTAACATAAGGGAACCTAAAAAATACCTAAGTCATCCAAGTTTTCACTGGAAACGAATTTTAGTAATTTTCGTAGTGAATTTAGTAATTATATTTGTTTAATTTAAAAACCCAAGAAATCCATTTAAAATTCGAATATTGTTTGTCTTTTGATTATAGAAACATCTTAATAAACTCATGGATTCTTTTGTATTCGTAAATGTTACTTTTCTTTAAAAATGTGTATAAAATTGTTTTTTAATTAATATTTTTAATTATTAATACGTATCTGAAAATCACTTATTAATATAAACTTATTGCTTAAATTTTACATTAATATGTATTTTTCAGAAATATGAAAGCGTAGTGATTTTCTGCGCGAGATATGAATTTTAATTCCATCTGCAGTTTTAAAAGTTGCATGGCATATGTTTGCTTGGCAGTTGGCATAAAATTTGAATTAGCTGTGTAGTGATACATTGCATATAATTCTTAATATATCTGAACATTATTATGGTTATATTACTCTTACACAATGTTTTCGAGATGATGACGCTTAGGATGAAATTTAAATCAATTTAAAAAGTTTTAAATTAATGTATTTTTAAGTAAGGAGAAACTGTCAACATTTTTTAAGCGGTGTGTAACATTTTATTGCAAATTTCAGTTTGATTATTTGTTTTAAAATTATGGTTTGCTATCTAAACATGATAGATAAAAATATATTTAGTATAATAACTCTAAATGAGTGAGGACTTTGTTTATCGTTGCCTTTAATTCCTGAATAATTTTCCTCTCGTTTGTCTGAAAACTGTAAAATTTTTATACACCAATAATTTAATTTAATTTCATTAGTTTCCTTTTATTACTAGTAGTCTTTTAATATATGTTTTGTACTTAACAGAAGGTAACCTGAAAAATATCTGCATCACCCACATTTTTCAGGAGGAATATTCTTTCAACTATTTTAAATACATTTGTCTAATTTCGAAAGACTAAGAAAATATTTCATTAAGAAAGCTTATAAATATTCTGCAAAGATAAATAAAATAAAAATATCACAATATATTTCATCGGATTATACGTAGCTTGAAAAGTATTTAATTCTTTTATCTGATAGAATTTTATTTGGCCATGCACATTATCATTAAGTCATTATCATTAAATACATTCGATAATTTTGCTCAAATATTCCTTTTTCACACGACATTGATGGTGAATTTCAGAATTTTTAATCGTAGAAAGCGTTTTGAGAAAAATGGGGGAGAAAATACTCTTTGAAAACAGGTGAGATGAAAAAAAAAAAAAAAAAAAAAGATTCATTTTTCCCTTTAACATTTACTGCTAATGCCTGTAATTAGGAGTATAATGTTTAACGAGTCTTGCTTTGGCAATGAAGTTTCTTCCATGATTGGTAATGCATTAAAACTTTTTTGTTGTTCACAACAATTCCACATCAGAGAGAGAATTATTAAGCGTATTTGCCGAAAAATATAATGAAATTTGGTATGGAAGGCGCATGATGTAAGGATCTGAAAACGTCTTTTGTTAAAGACCGGCAATTAAGCCCATTATGGAAAAATATGCAAAGAACTATAGAAATGATTTAATTGTTTCTTGTTAACAAACTCACAACTTACTTAACAAAACAGATGTTCGAATGATCTTATTGGAAATGAACATTTCCTTTCGTAGTTGTTTTTAAGGTTGTAGCAAGTAGCGTTGATTTCTTAGGATTAGAGATTTATGGGTTTTCGTCAAAGAGCTCGTCATCAATATTCTAGTTTGCTTTTAAATGTGTGGCGATAGTTTATAAATCTCTCATAAACTCCCGACTTTTGGATTTGAAAGCTTAATAATAATTTGTTAGAGCTAGTTACTCGTTTTCAGAACACGTTGCTTTATTAAATTAATAAAAAGGGCTTTAGAAAAACCTATCAGTTAAAAATTCGTGCTGGTGGTTTTAGAAAACATTTCCATCAGTGACAGAAATGCATGCCGGGATAAAGAGAATGATGTTAAAATGCGTACTGTTATTATAAACTTGCTCAAAATGTAAACAGAATAGGATTATATAATTAATAAAAAGTGTGCAAATATTTATTTCTTGGTGGATGCATTGACAGACATTATAATTTCGAAAGATAAACCAAACAAACTAACCGAACATTACATTTTGTCTCCAGCGCACGATACTGTCTATTAAAAATTCTAAAGATATGCTGGTTTTTAAATATTTTGTGATTATGTGACATAAGTGCGAAGAACGTGATATTTAATAAATAAAGTTACGACATAAAACGTAAATAATAAAAAGAAAAAAAAGTTTTGCAAATTACTAAGAAAACTGAATATTGATATGATGAACTAAGAAGAGACTGAAAAAAATAGAAAAATGTATGGCAAAACTTAAGAGTGCATCGGGAATTCTAAACATATGCTGCTATGCAGCTTTTAAAATCTTTGTAATTTTCCTGTTCAACTAGGTATAGCGTTACGTGCGAAGAAAATGATGCTTAATAATAAAGCTAAAAAGACAAGAGAAATGGGTTAGCAGGAGTTTTGTATTCAAAATTTATTTTATCAATACTTATTCATTCCCGAATTTTTTTACTTTATAACCTAAAAATATTGCATAAATATTTCTTTTAATCTTTAATGATTGTCTTTAAACTTCGTTGGTATCTTCGATTTCGTGAAATCATCTACCAGCTCAATGCATAATTAAATTTTACCTCTTTTATCGAGTAATTATTTTCGTTGAGTACTAATTATGTTAAAAGCTGTTTTTGTTTTAAAATTCATTTTCGCTATGATAGATAAGGTTTGGAAAAAGTTTAAAACTACAAACGCAAACAAGACAAAGAAAAAAAAAACATGTCTAGGGTGGGGGAAAAAAGGCAAAATGTATCAAATACTTTAGATAACACCAAATTGCTCAGCAAAATACTTTGCATTTGTTGTTTTTAACTCTAGAAGACCGGAAACCCAGTTTAAAAAAATTCCACACACGAAAGTAAACTAAATAAATAAAAAAATAATTATATATATATTTTTTTTAGCTGAAAAGCTTGAATGTAACTTCACGGGAACTGTAACTGACCATTGATTTCTCAGCATCCAGTCTTTTATTACGGACATTTTCTCGGTCACAGTTAACAGCGTTGTGTAACGACCGAACGTAATGACACAGTGACGTTCACAGTGAGGCGCTAAACTGTCTAGTCGGAAGATCTGAGGACATCGTCATAAAAAGAAAGCACAGTGTGCAAGCAAAGAATTAAAAAAAAAATACTAACTCAACAAAATAAAAATGCAATCGAAATATCTTCTTGCTGGAGAGGTCATAAGGCAAATAAATAAAAAACGTGTTGATGAGACGCGAAAGATTAAGCATCCTTAAGTAGATCCACTATGATGACTAAGTTGACTAATGCTTCCGAAGGAAAAAAAAAAGACTTGAAAGTAGTTTTATCCGCTTGTTGGTCAGAAAATTGGCTATTTGGAAAATAAACGGAAATTAGACGATAGGTGAAGCATGGAGATTTGAGATACATTCATGGATTTTGCTGTCAAACGTAGCATTAAGTCCATTTTACGTATACTTAGTACTTTTTTCACACTTTGTGCCTTAATGAGATTGGGATTATTATTTTCTTCTCTTTTTGCTTCAGAGTTTTGTGTACTGACACAAGAGTAATACCGTGTTCGAAAGAGTACTGTTACAATACACATGGTGTGAAAAAAATGGATGCAGGTTTTTATTTTCTTATAATTTTAGACATACAAGTGTAATTTGTCAAAATGAGGTAGAGAATTTTGTAAGAGCACTGGAAATAAGAGAGTACTATAAACCTAAAACCTCCTTTTTTTAAAAAAATATTTTTATCATAGAGCTAAAGTTCCAATTCACAAAATATTCATTGTATTTTAATATTGTAAGTACTAAAATTTAGACCTTCTTCGTAGGAAATTAACTCCTGGAAATGATCGACTTCACTGTTTGTTTTCATTCTCTCCCCCATTTTCCGGCAAAAGTCAAGATTGTAAGGTGGAATATTGGAGAGCAGCAATTGTAGCGGTTAATCGTTTTGGTAGTTCCATAATGAGTACAAGAATACTGTCCACTAAATGATCTGCAAAGCTATTCGAAAATATTAATTAAAATGTATCTGGTTTTTCCTGTAAAAGGATATTTTCGTTGAACTTAATTTAGATTTTAGATGTTTCATTTAAAAAAAGCATGTGAAGAATACCTTCTAAGAAACTGTATGTATTCGTGAAGAACTTTCTGTAGAAAACGTACGGAGAAAACCACAGAAATCTCATACAGTATGTATTCTAGCAAGACAGCTCAGCCCAGAAGAGTTAACACTCTTCAGCGATCTTACTCACTGAATGACTATATAATAAATTATAATTTTTACTGCATTGGACGGGGCCTTGTAAAGGCTATTAAATTATTTAACTGCAAAAATCAAACATTCTACCATCTTTTATTCTACCAGTTTCCCAGTGTGAGCTATTTAAATTACTGTGTCTGACTGACTGAATTACGTTGCCAATTTTTCAGCGTAGCTGAAATTAGAATTTTAAATGATCTTTCACAAAACCATTCTTTTTATGGTTTTCGTAAATTCCATGAGAAATATTTTTATAATCCTAATTTATTTGATTATTAAACGTATTTATATACTAATGTTACAAGAATAATTTTAACGCATTTCTATACGAGCCTCTTTTTACACTTTTTGCACTAAGTGTGACGGCAAGCTCTCACATTTTTCACTCCGAATTCCATTTCGACAGTGGCAACGGATGTTGGTTAAAAAGACTCTAAATAGACCTGTTCCGAAGGTTTCGCTATCTGCACGTGGCTGCATGGCTTCGCCTGGTAACACACGGTTACCTATACGCTTCTTCACCTCCATACCTTCGTCCTCACGTGTCATCACTGTTATGAATGAAGCAAAATCATGCTCCGTTACAGGCAGTATTGCAAATGAGCTGGTAAGGTCGCGTGGCGCGATGTTACAAACCTTAATTCAATATTGGTATTGGTATTTTCGCACTCTCCTCTCTTTACCTTTGAGTATTACTTTTGCACATGTGAATGAAGCCTGCTAAGAAATGTCTGGTTAACTTTACTTCCACTCCTATTTGGTCCCGCCATTTTGTTAGCAAGTCTTTCTGCTTCTTCATGTAATTATTTATTTTTCATACCTATGAAAGTGTTTGACATTCGTTATCAAGCGTTTCCTCGTTTTATACGCTGATAGGATGAAGAAGCATTCCTGATTACAGTTTTGCATCGAATGGGAACTTCTCTACGCCATAATCACGAAAAAGACATAGCAACGCGCTTTGTTATTAAATATTAGGGTAAACATAGTATCCTGCAAACATAACGTGGAAAATTAATCAGTGTATAAGGTATTTTCTCTCTCTTTTTAGCATGCCTTCGTGGTCTAACGGTTAACAAACTCGGCGCGTATTCGAGAGGTCCAGGTTCGAAGCCAAGCGAGAGCATTGCTCATTTTTCATGTCTCCTGCTTCAAAATATAATAATGACTTGACAGTGGCGTCCGAATTAAAAGGTGGTGGATGATGTTTCTTCACAACCAGGATTTGGCAATTGGGTGCCCTAATCCGCAGTCGATCTTTAAAAGGGGGTGTATATAAGCATTCTCTCCCTCCTTTCAGCATGCCTCCGTGGAGTAACGGTTAGCAAACTCGGCACGTATTCGAGAGGTCCAGGTTCGAATCCTGGCGTGGGCATTGCTCATTTTTCATGTCTTCTGCTACAAAAAGTGCTAATGACTCTACAGCTTTTGCGGTGTTTCAAGATTTTATCTCCTTCAAGGTGCTGTTTTCTACGACGAACTCGCAAATATTATTTTGTGGTTGGTGTTAGGTAGATGTTTTGTGACCAAATACTTATCAAATTTATAAATTAATGCAGTTTTAAGGTTCTGAATAAATACGTGTTTCACAGTTAATGACATCAAGTGATAATCTCCCCTTTTTCTGCTTACTGCAGCTATAAATTTTATAACACCGTACACCCCTTTGACCATTGCTAAAAGATCATTCTCTCCTCTTTTTTTTCAAAAACTTGAGAAATGCAGATACGTTTATTCAAATTTAGATTATTTTTTAATGTGGTTTATAAATTAAACGAGAAAAGTACAGAAAATGTGGATAAGTACCAGAACTTAAATAAAAGTAGTATTTGTTATATTCGTAAACTAGAGCTAAGTACTTAACAGGTAAGTAAAACGCTGAACGTTTCCTCTCCCCCGAATTCCCCTCTCCAAGTTTGAGAACCCCTGTTCTTTACTAATGATAAAAAATGATTTCATTATTATACAAACCGACATTCGGGAAGCTAACAAAATTCATCCTTTTACAAAATTCGGAACTATGCAGACTTTTTGTTATTTTATGGAACATATACATAAACAGGACACTGTACTAAACCCAGGACCGGTTTATTCATTGTAATGGTTAACGAGACTGGCTGCCATATCGTTGGACCACAGTTCAAACCCCAGAGAAAGCTATAAATCTTCGTAAATATATAGTGTTTGTGCAGCATGAGACTCTCAAAATAATGGCCCCTCTCGAGTGGTTTGTTGGTTTGGAAAGTGGGATGGGGTAACCTCTGGTCCGTTTCCCCGGATGTTCTCCATCTTGGGCAGAATTGCACAATCACTGCGGTGGAGCTGTACCTATTCAAAAAATAGTGAAATCCTCGTGTTGTGCCTACTTTTACCTGTACCTGTAATGAAACTAGGACGTTTGGTTACCTGCGCGTAATACCAATGGGAACTTTTCCAACCTTAACAAAGCTATATATGAAACTAAGGTGAATTCCAACTTAGTATTTAAAGATTGGATTAGTTTACTACTTGCTGATTTAGTAGTTACGTAAGTTGCATAAAACTACTTCGGGTTGTATTTCTGATATCCTCATATTACAATAAACGGCAGTTTGTGTACCTTTGCTTGTGTATTCTTTTACCAATTTCATTTCGAGGCCAGTTTCGAAAATTAGCTACTTTAGCTGTCCAAAAACTGTTACTAAGCTTTGGAATATTTATGTAATTTCTGAGAATGGCGTGGTGTTATTTTTGAAGGGTACGTAATGTAGTTATATAAGTTCTCTCAGCACTTAGAGTGTTTTTATCTTCCAAGTTAAAGCCTCTATAACAGATTTTAATACTTCTGGGGGACATCACGCCGAATGGACTATACAATAATAATAATAATAATTTTAATATTCACTTTTAGTCGCTTAATTCATAAGAAAAGAAAAATTGCGGTAAACAGAGTTCTTTCGTGTTACATTCCGTTCCTATAATCAGCGTTTGGAATCATCATCTTAAGTTTTACATGTGTGGGTAAATAATTCTTGTATGTACACTGCTCAAAAAAAAAAAAAAAAAAAAAAAAAAAAAAAGGGACAGTGCTATATCTCCCGTTCTACTGGGGCGATTGACAAAATTCAAACTACGTTTTTCATGTCTCGAAAGCGCGACTTAGGATATATATTAGATTTATATATAGTACTATTCTAACATAGGTATTTTGACACAAAATCGGACTTTTTCTGAAATAACATACCAATTTTTTTACATATTTCGATTCTACGACTCAAATTATGCCAGAATACCAAGTTTTGTAAAAATCGTACGAATAGTTTTTAAAATATTAGCTCTAAAAATTTTAGCTCCTCAATGTTAATTGAATTTGGCAAATATTTATTAATATCTCTTTTTTTATTAAACTTTTTTGATTTTTTCTCTCACATTTCGAAATTTTGGTTCATTCCAAATAAAATTTACCCATTTTTTGCGTTTCATTTTTTAAATTTTTATTTTTAAATAATTTCTATAGATTTTTCGAAAAAAATTTTGAATTATAACCTATAAAATTTTTATCATCATCTTAAAGTAGGTGTAGTTTTAAGCATATCTGCAAAAAATTAGACTTTTTTACTCAAAATTTTCTAAGATATTATTAATCTAAGATATTTCTAAGATAATTTTCTAAGACGAATTTACATAATTTCGCGTTTTGAAATTTGGCACCTTTTTTTTGAGCGATAATAACACCAAATGTGGTCTATGGATTTTTGTTACACTGAATTGCCACAGCTATTTTTAACCTTAAACTTCAAGTAAAATTTTACGGAGAATTAATTATATGATATTTTTTCCCTCAATGATGCGTAATAAATATTTATTAATACTATATGAAAGGCTATTTTTTTAAATTATAGATGATATTATTCAAATTTTTAATTATTTTTTTTTAAAATTTCTCTCGTATTTCTTCTTTTTTTTAAAAAAATTTAAGAGTAAGTTTTTGTAAGAGTAAATTTTTACCTTCGGCGTTTTATCGTCTGCTACTTTACTTCGTTTAAATCGAATTGTCTAAAACTGAGAATTTTCGTTTGATATTTATTTGAATTTTATGACATTAACTGCATAATTTATTTCTAAACAAACTATTGCTTTTGAAGTGGCTGAAAGGGCGGCTGATACTATTATCCATATTTTTAAAGCACAATATATTTTTATAGAAACATAATATTTAGAATAATCATTTTTTATAAAAGTCAAATTATGATATAAACATACAACCCTCTAGAGACTGAATTAATGGAAGTTGAATGGTTATGTAGAAATGATCTGCAGCTACTTAATGGCTGGATAAGTCAGCAGATTCTGTGGACAAGTAAGAATAATTATATAAACGACACCAACATTCTGGATTCAATAAACAACGAGGATACGATGTTTACTAAATGAATTTAAGAAGTTTTAAAACATAAAAAATCAACTCATTTTTTTCCTAAAATGTATTTTTGTGCGTAGCCTATTTTCATTATATCCTTAAAATTCTAATTTAGAATGTAATTGTCAAGAATCCTAATCATCAGTAATATAATAAGTAATTATTACTGTTATTAATAAATCCTTCTTATAAAGTAATTGCAAATATTTCAAAAAACTTTCTGTCTGAATGCAAACATTTTTCTATGCAAATATATTTAATTTTATATTAATCAAGATTGCACACCATATTACTTATTTCCACTTCAATTCTTACCGTCAGTTCTAGTAGAATTTACAAATCAATTATATTTAATTAAGGATTGAATTGGATTATTTAATTATGGCAAAGCACACGAGGGCTATCTGCCTAAAGGGAGGGATGCCTTCGTGGAGGACTTTCTAAGGGAAACTGGCTCGTATACACGTTACACATGGGAAAAACCACGAAACCGCCCATGCGGCCAGCCCGTTCGCGGGATTCGAAACTCGAACCGAACTACCAGTGTTCAGCGTCTTTGCCGCTCGGCTGTTGGTGGGCTATTTAATTAAGGAATGACCATCTAAGTTAAGGAACAGCGTACCGTAACAACATTTCAATTATTGGTTCCGTATCTTTCATGTTACTCCCGATTGGCAGGCTACATGATTTTTAATGAGTATTCGGATTTTACTAGTAACTTCACTCGGAAATCGCGCTTAAACTAGGTTATTTGAACATAGAAAGAACATGGGAGCTATTTGATTAAGATGCTTTCATAGAGAATCTTTGTAAAGAGAACCTAAAAAACTACGAAAACCAACCATGCAGCTTGGGTTAGACTGAGCAGCAAACAATTAGTATTTAACAATCTTTTCTTTTTCAAATGCTAGGCAACTGATGAGGCTCCAATTAAATCTCCAATTTAATATTTTATTTGTAAATATTTAAAATATTGTTGTATTCTTTGACACAAAAAGCAGAATTTAAGTTTTGTTAACTCGTTAGTAAACTACCAAGCCGTAGTGCAAATGAATATTCAATTTCTTTGGCAATGATTGTATTCACTTAATATTCTTGGAATATGAGCTAAAGAAGGAACGTTCTCGGAAGATTAAAGAAGTGTTTAAATCCAGTGATATTAGGTTTGTCTTACAAGCTCAGGATCAAAACGATTCTGCAATTGCCCGAGTAGTTGACTTGTAAATGGATGTGAATTAAGCAGATGACTTTTAATCTTACGTTATTCAGCCAGAAAACGTATTCCAAATGTTTTGTATTGCATGACAATGCATCTTTTCATTATTCAATAACCAGTCGGAGAACCGCTTGTGTTCCGAAAATAAGTATGTATATTCAATCGTCCTGCATGTTCTTCAAATTTGTCTTCTTGTGACTTTTTTTTCTTTCTCAAAAACTAAAGTTGCCTCTCAAAGGAAAGTTTTTTGACATTGAAGAGACAAAATTAATATGAAATCTACTTTTAGAGGCATGTAAAAAACAGATCTCTACAAACCTTCTCTTCCATTACATGTTGTGCAGTCAGACAAAAAGTTACATCAGCGTAAATTCTATAATCTATTTTGATTACACTCTGATTACTTTATTAACATACAGTGAATATATACTAAATCTTTAACTTTAGCTTAAGTAATTCGGAATTTTTGACGGAATTGTTGTCGGAACTAGGACTTAGAAGATAAGTCAAATTAAATATTTCGATAACCCAGTAAATTCAAGTTCGAAATTTCAATATTTTATTTTCGGAGGGAGGGGAAATGTTTTCAGTTTTGGTCCATTATACTAAGTATATTTGCTTCGATTTTTTATTTTTCCATAAAAGCGAAAATTTTACGCATGGTATACATATAACGCATAGCTTCAAATTAAAATTTAATAATATACAAAGTGGTTATAATTAAAATTCCACATTGAAACGGTCATAAAAGGAAAACTACTGGATCAAATGTTATCAAACTTGGAAATCGTGTAAAGGAGGTCATGGGAATTTATTTTCCGCGAAAAAAAGGAAGTTCGAAACCTCACCACCAGGGGGGAAATGGCGCTGTATGCAATATTGTTAAACGAAATATGGGTCGGAATCTAACTTAACCTTTTGTTAAACGGGTTTAATATGTTGTATACCCTTAAGAAACTTTGAAATAGGCAAATTATTATTTAAAGAAGTTAAATTCGATAAATGTCGAGTGCGCCATCCCTGTAAGTGAGAATTTCGTCCGTGAAAACCACGAATTAGCGATTAGAAAATGTGAGATCGCAAATCACTCTCACAAGTGCGTACAATCTGGAAATCGTTTTCTTACAGATCGCTAATTTGTAATTTTTTAAGCCTGAGGCACTAAAACATGAAGATACTGATTCAAAACGCTTTTAATCGATTTGGGTTAAAGAAATCTCTCATGTTATCTATCTAGTTCCATTGCATTCTCCTACTGCATTCGATTGCATAACAGTCATTTCACACCGTTTACTGTTGAATGACAGCTAGTTTTATAACTGAACCATTTTTTTCTGAAGAGCAGTCGACAGCTGGACCACTGCGATTGCAGCTCACTTAGAGCCAATATTAAAATGTTTCGTGATACATGAACTGCAGTAACGTGGCATTTTAGATACTACGATTTTTATGCAGGGCTGGGCACCACCTCAAGAGTGTCGCATAGTTACTTAGGCAACATTTCACGAATGAACGTCTTATAGGCCAACACTTCCCCTCTTCCCACCAGACCTCAACCTCTGTGACTTTTGTCTATGAGGTTATCTCAAAAGCACTGTTTATGGTGATAAACTAAACAATTTGGCAGAAATGAAAAATGTGATACACTGAAGTCGCTGAACACTGGTAGTTCGGTCCGAGGTTCGAATCCCGCGAACGGGCTGGCTGCATGGGCATTTTCGTGGTTTTCCCCATGTGTAACGTGTATGCGAGCCAGTTTCCCTTAGAAAGTCCTCCAGGAAGGCATACCTCCCCTTAGGCAGATAGCTGTAGTGTGCTTTGTCATAATAAAATAAACCAAATAAACCAAAACCTTTTGATGAAACCAGTCTTTCCTTTCATCTCATAGCTTCAAAATGTTTAGCCTCTAAAGACTGATAATGGCTCTGACGAAATACTTCTTGAAGAACTTTCTAAGGGAAACCAGCTGTAATACGCGGTACACATGAGAAAATCCACGAAAACGCCCATGCATCCAGCCCGTTTACCGGGGTTCGAACCCCGGAGTGAACTACCAGTGTTCAGCAACTTTACCGCTCAAACGTTTGTGGGCCTTTATGAAATGGAAGGCGATAACTTTATTTAAAATGATTGTCAGAAATACCAAAATGTTTCGAAAAGTTGGATACTTTTCAATATACTTTCAGAATGCGTAAAGGAACAGAGAAGAAAAATAAATTTTTTCGTAAAATTAGTATTCGTATTTTTTTAAATTTAAAACTTTTCAATCTTATGATATTTGATTCTTGCGATTTCAAAAATAAAATCTTTGACTAAAATATGAATAACATTTTAAGAAACCAAATGTAGGATAAAATTGTGTAAAGCAATGGGCACAATGATAAAACTGTTTAAAGCAGTGTATGCAAGTCATCCTAAGTTAAAATATCGGTTATACATCTCTCTTATTTATATATATTTTTTCTGAACGGAACATTGAAAGGCGTGTAAAACTGTGCTTTACTGCATTTTCTCTTTTAATATAGTATGCAGTTTTCAAACGCTTCGTAGTCTGGGTTACAAAGTATTCTTCCGAAAAAAACGCAGTTCAAATAAATAAAATCAAATTCTGGAAAATTGATATTAATAAATATATTTAAAATGCTCAGTTCGAAGGAATAAATAGAAAATTTTAAAACAATTATCTGAAGAGACAATGCAACACAAACAATTAAAATAAAAGTATAAAAATTTAAAAATGACCTAAAATAATAGCTATGACGAAAGTATATATATAGAAAACTATTTGAAAAAATAAATAAATAAATAAACGCTGCACATTTATTTACGCAGTTCGAATAGGTAAATAGAAATTTTTAAAACAGTTATTCGATAAAAAAAAAAAAAAAAAAAGTGCAACTTAAACAATTAAAATGAAAAATTCGAAAAGAAAAAATTACAAATAAAAGTTATAATTAAAAATATAATATAAAGAATATTATTTGGAAAAAAGGAACGATGGTGACTTTTTTTCCTAAGGAAACTAGGTTGCCATATATTAAGAAGTTCGCCAAGTGAAGTATTCTTGGCGCAAACTGACAAAAAAGTGCCAACATAAATTTGTGAATTTCTCCGTAAATTTCGCTCCAAATTTTACAAAATTTCATATTTAGGCGTAATTTGAGTCGTAGAATCGAAATATGTAAAAACAATTGGTATGTTATTTCAGAAAAAGTCCGATTTTGTGTCAAAATACCTATGTTAGAATAGTGCTATATATAAATCTAATATATATCCTAAGTCGCGCTTTCGAGACATGAAGAACGCAATTTGAATTTTGTCAATCGGCCCAGTAGATCGGGAGATAGTGTACATATAAGTTTGTGATTGCTCAGTGCTTTAGAATAAGAAATATTTCTTGCAAAACTTTTGCGTCAGGGAAATTTTCTTTGAGAGTTTCAGATTTATAGGAAAATTTAGAACGCTTAAAATATATGAAATTATTTTTAATCAACAGAAATAATAACTTGTATAAATTTAATTCGAATATGCGGTGAGGGTACAGCTAAATCAACAATTATGTTAATTAATTGTATTTATAACAGTTAGCATAATATTGATCTAAGCTTCTAATTCTGCCAGTCAGTAATTAAAATAAAAGAGAGATGATATAAAATCGTTAATATCGCATAGAATTAATAGAATGCATGTTTGAGTTAAGCTAAATAAATAACATGAAAGGACATAAAATCAATGTTTGAGATGTAAGATCAAAGTCAGAAAAATTAACATTCAATTTTAGTAAAGAATAGACAAAGTATGGTACAGTTCAAAATTAAATAAAATTGAATGGAAACAGCCTGCATTTGCGTCTATTTACAACGATGTGAAAAGAAAATGCAAAATTTTTAAACTCGAATTGTTTGAGACAACTTAATTAAAACTATACAATAGAAAGCCAACATATTCTCGCCACCCTTTTTAGTTAAGAATAAATTCTTCAAGCTATTGTGTTTAGAAGCACAAGTTTAACATCGACTTGAAATAGTAGGCTATTCATCAGATAAAAGAAACTTTTCATTAAAATTTTCCATTTTATTATGTAGCATTAAAAACTAGACACGTGTGAGAAAATTACTAAGGGGGTGCAAATATTTTCACTTCCGAGCAAATTTTAATATTTTAAGACATACTATTCTGAAAGATTTTTTTTAAATGTACTAAAATATAAACTCTTCAGACAATGTCTTTGACAGTATTTCATTAACAATATCAGAATTTTATATATTTTGGGGCTTTTTAACAGATATGCTGTGTTTCGGGGAATTTTCTTTTAAGATGGTTTGTTTCTTCAGGTCATAAAATACAGGCAGAAAACTGCACTTAAAGAGTTTCTTTAAAAAACTAGTTACAGGTTTAATTTCTCAAATATTAATCTTAGATCGGTATTTCCAATTATAAAGTTTTTCAAAATATGGCAGAGAATATTATAGAAACAATTTCAAAAATATGAATGCTAAACTTAAATTTTTATATGATCTCAAAAGAGAAAAAAATATTCAGGTACAGATACAAGCGAGTGAAACACCATAAGGCTGCACAAATATAATAATACTAACTGTGCAGCGTCGCTCCAGTTTTGAAGAAGAACACCTCAGGGGCTGTCCAGTGGTCTTCCACCCTTCTTTTCCTACCACCAACCATTCGAAAGGACATTCGGCTTGCCGTGTATCTTGAGTGCCCCGTCGTGCACAGACTCTGTACATTTCCAACCATTCATGACTCCTGCGAGATCAGAGTCCTGGTCCCATCAGTGCGAAAGTTAGCGTCACTAACTACACTGCCCTCCAAAAAGTAAGGAACAGCATGTTTTCCAAAGCTCACCATTGCAAATATGTCAGTAACATTTAAATTCACAGTTCATATGCATGACAGTAACGAAATTTAAGAAAATATACGCAAAAGCAATAGCTATCATTTTTATTTTATAGAAATTAATATTTATATAGAACTTGGAGAAAAATGCAAAAATTGTAATTTTGGTTTACGAGTGTTGATTTTCAGTTGCTATTACAGTTTCGTGGGGAATATTCAGGAGAGTCTATAAATGTCCAAGAGAAGTCGTTTACCCGAGTCGTTGACGTGGCTGAAGATCTGATTGATGGAAATGGGGATGTCACAAGCTGATGCTAGACGTCTCAATGTCTCCCGTAGTGTTGTCCGCCGACTATAGAATCAGTTTGAATCCGAGCGTTCTGCATCTAGAAGACATGTTTCAGGTAGATCCAGAGTTACAACACCTGTGGAGACCGTTATTTAGCTCTTTCGGCTCCCAGAAGGAGTAACATTACTGTGCCTTAGCTCATAGCAGATCATTTAGTGTCAACAGGAACAAGAATAAGAGCTACTACAGACGTAGACGCCTGCACAATACAGGTCCGTATGTAAAATGGCCAGTTGATTGTGTCCTCTTGTCCCGAGGTCACAGAGATTCCTGTTTATGTTGGGCAAGATAACACGTCTCCTGGACCAGTCAACAATGGGCGTCTGTTCTCTTCACAGACGAGTCCAGGTTCACATTGGAGAATGATTCAGATCGTTAGCTGATCTGCAGGGAACAATGCACCAGATAGAACCAAGATAGAACCAAGATAGAACCAATACCACATTGTGAAAAAGGCACAATTACAGAGGTAGTGGAATAATGGTTTGTGCTGGGGGTCTCTCTCGGCGGTTATACTGACCTGTATGTGTTCCATAGAGGAACTTTGATGATGTGAGATATCAAGACGAGATCCTTGATCAATATGTCCGCACCGAGCTCAGGTTGCTGAAGAATATCTTGAGGGTCACGGTATGGAGCGGATGGAATGGCCAGCTCAATTCTCAGACCTGAATCCAATAGAGCATCTTTAGGACTACCTTGGAAGACAGGTTGCTGATTTAAATTCTCCTGAAAGGTCGTTAGATGAGCTTGAACAAGGATTGCTCCGTGTTTGGTCGTTGCTTCCCATTTTACAGACCGAAAACTTAATTGACAACATGGAACGTCGCTACCGTCAATGTATTACAGATAGGTGTGGGTACATTTCTTATTAGAACCCATTTTTATAATGATACCACCCCATTTTTCTCAAATCACTGTGATATACTATTACTCCAAGACTGAATTTCTCTGTCAAGAGTGCAATTTTTTGTTGTAATTCATGTTTGTGTTGAACTTTAGAAACAATCTATGTTGCATTCATTAAATAACTGTTTAGTGAACATGACCGCTCAATTTCTGGTTTCTATGCTGCTTTATTCTCAAATTAGACACAAAAAACATGCTGTCCCTTAACCTTTAGAGGGAAGTGCATTCTGGGCGGCGTATGCTTTAATACAAACGTAAAATGTTCCATACTTGTAAATATAAAATTTGTGGGGACTGCAGTAACTATAAATTTCATTGACCAGCTGACAATTTACGAACTAAAGCTATTTTACCCTATAAATAACTATAAATCGACAAAACGAAATTTATATTTTATAGTCGTTTACTAATTTTTGTTGAAAAATGTCAAAATTAATTCAGAGCATAGAAACGTGATTTAGGTTGAAAAGTGAAGAGCATTGAAGAGGGATTTAAATTCGTAAATTAGTTTTGGAATAACTTTAATTTTGCAATTAAAGGAAACACAATTTTTGTATTTTATTCAAGAAAGGGTAACTTTATATTTTGTTCTTTGGCCGTCAAATCAAAGGCTAAAGCATGGTTTTCCAGAACCCTTTTCTCCGCAATGTTAGAAAAGTTTTCATACAATTTTCAACTTGATTTCGAAAAATTCGTTTACTTCAAAGCACATTTTTGGCATAAATTTTTAAGAAAATACAGTCTATAGCTATCTTTTTGAAAACTCTGTAATGCAAGTTTTAATGATCAAGGAAATCAGATTATTAGGCATGTAAAAGCAAGTTGTATACGAATCATCAGCAAGTTACATACTAACAAAACATCACTAATATACTGTGAGTAATTTGAATCATGCTAGGAAAATATAGAATTTTGTTTCTAATGCAGATTATATGAAATTGAATATAGCATTATTTCCCTCGAAAATTATCAGTTTGCTGGTGACAATGCCTATGTGTCTTAAATTCTCAGAAAGCGGTTTCTTTAAATTAAATCAAGCTATTTTCGAATAACTAAATACAATTTATGTAAACATTTAAAATATAAGCATTAATTTAAGTACATATAATTTATAAAACTTAACATAAAAATAAATATAAATGAACTAAAAATATTCACAAATACTAACTTTTCCTGAATTATTTATTAGCTCAATGGAATTATTTATTAGCTCAAATGCTCCTTTGGGCATTAAGGGGGCTCCAGAAGGGCTATTAATCTGAAAGCGGGATTTTGCATTGAATCACTATAATAGTCTGAATCACGTTTCAGATTGTTGCCACCAAATATTATCTCCGTGTATTACATTTAAAGAAATTAAATAATGAAGAATTCTCATGAATATATGCATGGTTTTCGCACTGTGAAAAAACAGCGGTACATTTTGAATAACGTAGTCTTCCACCTGAATATGGGCATCTGGAAGCCCGAATTTTAAATTTCAAAGTTTTCTATTGTGTGTTTCATATTTTGTAAAACTTTTGAAAGCATGTTTGATTAACAAAATGATTTCAAAGTGAAAATGGCAACATTGTACGGAAAAATACATTTTTATCCCCAGCGCCTGAGACTCTATATAGGAAATTCTAAAGATAGGCTGTTTTCAAATATTTTTAGCCCAAATGTTCGTGAAAAGTATATGTGTACATAAAAGAAAAAAAACGCCCACTTTGAGCATAATGTAAAATCTGAAAGCTTTCAGATTTAACATTATGCTCAAGCTTTCAGATTTTTTAAAGTTTACTTTTGTTGTAATTAGTACTTACAGTTATGTTAAACATTTTGCTATAGCTACTTTTGAAGAAAATGATGCATTACATAATTATATGTAATTTAGGAGAAATACCTATTCCTTCTTTGAAATTTTGACAACTGTAGAACAGGCTGTTTAGTACTATATAAAGTACTCATTAGTGCTGTTTTATTAGTACTGGCTGTTTAGTCCTGTTTCAGTACCTTAAATTTTGGTATAGGGTAATCAAAAATGAAGTCTTAATTAGAAGTATTTGCTCTTATAAAAACATTCATTGTTGATGTAATTATTCTCGCCATTTCGTCAAATGTTTGCATTTCATGATTTTATGAGCTTTCGAAATTAATTTCCAAACATTTTCTGTTTTTCAAAATTATATTTTTGTTTTTAAACAAAGAGCAAGATAAATACATATATATTCTCAAGTTAGTTCTGTTTGCGAAACATAAAATATGAATAAAACCAAAAGAAGGATTCTTTGAGTTCACTATAAAAGACTTCGGAGATACGAAAACCTAAACAATTCTGCATTAATGTTCAAGAACACTTGTTGTTTTAGCATTTCAAAAAGTAAATTTTGAAGCGTTAATAATCAAAGTAAAACCTCTGCCTCCAACTCTTTCTTAAAGATTACATTCCGGTAAGAGCAGAAATGTTAAAGCTTGTAATAAAATACAAATTTCAAATCAAAATACACAGAAAACATTAAATTCTCTGACGTATAAGTTGAAGAAAAGTAATTATACATGTTTCCGGTGCATCTTTGGCATCATTTATGGTTATAACAAACATCCAAGAACAAAGACTCTAAAATTTTACGTTGTATTGTTCTGTTTCATTATGAATTTGCAGCAGTCTCAGAAAACATTCCAGTCTTGTTATTAAACTTGAAAGAAAAACCACTTTAATTATAGACTCGCATGATAAAGAAATACCTTTCAAAGGCAAAAAACACCTGACAGAAAAAAGAGCAAATATTTCAACTCTTCTTTGGAAAGGAAAAGAGAGGATTTTTTATTCAAACACAGAGGTAATTTTTTAAGTACTTTTCTTTATCCAGAAAAGTTTCTTGAAATAATTAGATGCAGTTAAGAAATTCCGTGGTACATCAAAAACATCTTATGCGATGTCTTGGGGTATGACTGAATAGTTTCAGGTGTCTGATTAGTCCCTTATTTGTTTACCCGATGTTCTAATAAAAGAAGAGTGCAAAAATTGTATATATAGCTTCATTGCCCATTAAGTTAGATAGATACCTGTACACTCATACGTGAAAATAAAATGAAAATAAAGAAATAGTTTAGCTCATATTAAATGCATTTGAAATAACTAATTAAATGTGAACATTTTTCAACTGAGAATGAAAATTTCTTACAAGAAACATTGAGAGCGCAGTACTTTTAGTAAATTTTGAATTTGGTAAAAAGATTATCGAATGCTAAAATAATTAATTTAATTTAGTATATCACAAAGCACTATGCTGGCTTTCTATATGTATTGGGAAAAAATGCTACATTGTGCAGGTTACATAATTGTTAAGCAAATGATATAAATTAGAATATGAAATCACATTGAAATTTGTTCTTCAAAAAGCTAAAGGTGTTTTAGCATTTTTCGCTCCTGAGCATGGTTATGAACGGAATATGTTGAGACGCGGGTTTCCACTGACATTAAAAACAGTGATTTCATCATCTGCACATGAGTATCGAGTTACTGCGATAGCGTCTGAAGCTCAGTTTTATTAATATCTGCTTGGGCATTCCTTGACTGTACGGGCCTTTACAACTTCATCAAAGATATTTTTTGTATACTAAAATCAGTGAATCTAAGCACAAGGTATCCGAACAGCAAATATACATTGAAATTGCAGAGTTATAAATACCTACATTACGTAGCCTCATTTGCCTCTTTTACCACTCTCTTCTAATCCACGTACTCTCTCTCGCAAGCACAATGCATAGGTTCACCATTTTTCTTATTCAGTATTAAGGTTGCTGAGGATAAAGTTTCTGGACAAACGAATGCACCAGATATACTTTACCTAATGAATTAACCAATATGTTTTAGTATGTCTAACGTGAATACGAACTGTTTTGCCTTGAAAAGTCCGGCACCAAGGAATTTTCCCTTTAGGCATAAAGCCCTCGCATACTTTGCCATAATCTTTAAAACATACTTTATCGATGATCAAACACCTTTTTTTATAGTATGGCCTACATGCTCATCTTATTCAGACTTAAGCAACTTTTTATTTATCATTTGAGACCATAGGGTCAACATAATGGATCTTAGAATAAACGTTATTCACCGTTTCCATAACAATTAAAGCGAAACTCTACATATTACAGTAAACATAAGATTTTGTGATTTTAGAAGGCTATCAACAACAAAAGAATTTATATCAAATATCTTTAGCTTCTCCAGGTAGTCAATGTCGCAACAAACATGTTTTGAATTAACCTGTTCAATATCACATCTATGTTTACTGCTTAGCAAACATTTTAGAAACTAAGGTCCCCCCTTGCAAGTATTATTTTTAAAATATCGTTAAAATATGACATTTGCTACCTTAATGAAGTTTCTTCTTTGGTTGGAACGAAAACAGAGTTGTTAGAATTACGAAATCTCTCTAGTCTTACCACCGAACTACTGAAGACTATTTTCCAGCCATTGATCTAATTGTTAATGAATCGGAATATCTTCACGTTTATTGTTTAGATCAGAAATTGGAGGATTCATGTTGCTCACAAATTAATTAAACAAGTATATTTATTTTTTTGTATGAGTATTTGGAGTAATATTTGTATCGTAATACAGTGAATGTAATATTTTACCGTAATAAATTCGTATAATTATATGTTTGTTTCCATTTCAGTCTTGGTTTGTTTTCCTCCCCCAAAAATAAGTTTTTAAAACTGGATGATCTTGTAAAATGCAGCCTGGTGACATGGACTCTAAGTTTTTTGGCCTAATTTTATTTTTCAGATAAATACGTTTTTCCTATAAATAATTTATTACTAAACCAACTGATCTGGAGTTTATTCTTAGACTAACGTTAAATATGGTGAATTTCAACGAATGTTCGCAGAAATAATCAATAAAAATGGAAACTTGCATTTACAATACAACGATAAATATAAACAACATTACTAATATAAGATGTTTTATAAAATTGTGCGAATAATATCATCTCTTAAACGAGTGGTTTCAAACAATGAACCTAAGAAAGAAACCACTTAAATTAAACATTCAAATTGCGAAATTATAGGTCACGATACAGCGCTTTTTGAAAATATATTTCGAACTTAATTTTTTTGTAAGTCCTTTGGAGAACCAATAACTGAAGAGAATATTTTTATAGTTCAATTAATCAAGGGGAATTAATGTTTGTCCGATACAAATTAAGTAAGAATTTTGATGCAGATATTGCCTAAAATTAGAAGTAGAATGTATATCTTCACAAGATACGTTCTTTATGTCGGAAAATGTATTAATTTAGACGCACTCGTGTCAATTGAACGTTTGCAGAAATTCTATAAGTTCGTTATATTGTATTTAGTTTTGTATGGCCCTTGACAATTGGTGCAATTTTCTTTGAGTAAAATGTACTTTTAAAGTCATTTTACTTGAAAATCGTTTTCATCATTATTTTTCGTCGTAGGGAACTTTTCCAGATGATAGAAAAAATAGATCTTCTAACGCAGATCTAATGGTAGAAAGAAAGACTTACCGGTTGTAACTATTAGGGAAGAAGTTTATTTTTTGTATATTTTTATTAATGCTTGTCAGATGACCATCCTTATAATAGATTTAAAATCTATTTCATCTATACTTTGTTAAAGTGAAGCTGTTCAGATATACTGACAAAACTGAAGAGATCGTTTAATCTTGGAAACATTTTAAAATAGTTTGCTTTAAGACACATATCTTGGGAGTTATAAGATTTTGTATAAATATTTATATAATTGAAAGAAACGGTTATGGTATTGTCAGGAATAATGAAGGAAATAATACATTTCATCCTTTATAATCTTTGTGTCATTTTTTTATAAATAATGACTGCTACAAATTTAGATGACAATTAACATGTATTGATTGCATTACAGACATTTTGTCTTTCAGGCAGTCAATTCATACAGTTAACCAAGAATATAAAATTACTACACTTATAAAAAGAAAAATTAGAAGCACGGGTACGTACTCCTTACGAGAACTTTTAAACCAAGCATAATATATCAAGCAATATAAGCATAAAATTTGGGAATTATTGTAATTACATTTTGAAGATAATCTATTTTAATTTAAAATTAAAAAAATAATTAAACTTAACAGAAGGAAATTTAATTAATTACCCTAAAGGGCGTTAGCCCAGAAGGGCTATTAATTTCGTTTTGGCCTTTTGCATTGGTTCACTATAAAAGTCTGAATCACTTTTCGAATTGTCGCTTCCAAATATTAGAACTCTGCATCATATATTTAAAGAAATTAAATAAGGAAGAATCTGCATGAATGTATGTACCAATGTGAAAAAACAATGGTACCTAGAGACAACACATTTTGAACAACGTAGTCCTCGACTCGAGTATGAGCATTTGGAAGCTCAAATTTTGAATTTTGAATTTGCTTTATTATCTATTTTATATTTTGTAACACTTTGTGACGAATTTTCGATTAACAAACTCAACGATTTCAAAGCGTTTCATTAAAACAGCGTGCGTCTTCCAAGTACGGATATTTTATACTCGAGGTTTCTTTACATTTCTTACTAGTATTACTTTGGTAGCGTAGCAACGACAGTTAACGGTATTTTGTTACGGTAGTTAACGGTAGACGTCCCAGTTAACCATATTTTGCGCCTAATGACTGTTCAAATACCGTTTTGAATCCCCCGTGAAAAAAAACGTCCCTTTGGACGTAAATGAAAATCTGAAACCTTTTAGATTTTATTTATTTTTTATCAATTAAATTCAATAAAATATTAAATTATTAAGAAATTCAGTGGAAAAAAAATCATGGGAGCCATGCCCGATGATAAAACATCAAGAAATGCTCGGAATTCTTCTTAATTCGATTTAAATCATCTTCACAAATCTTTATTGAGCCAAAGAAATACGAGTTCGTAGAGTTATATCTTGGTAAAGAAGTCTTGTTATTTCAAATAGTTAAAAGTTTATATCTTTGTGAAAAGATATCGGTTTTATTTTATTTGGGAAAAAGTAAGGAATTTCTCCTAAAAATAAGAGAAACAGTCAGTATATCACAAAAATGCCAAACTTTTGACACATTTTATGGAAAGAATCAAAATTCCTCTTCTCAAGCTCCCTTGAGGCAAATTCTGGAAAATGCGGAGACCGGAAAAATAACTGAGAATTAAGCTTATATTACCGCCTTTGCTACTGCAGAGCACTGTAGCTTAGCGCATTGTTATGGTGAAGCAATTAGATTCAATTCTTCCAGAGAAGAGATCTTTTATGATAAACATTTTATCCCAACAACTTCAGAATGAAGCCTCTTACCGAGTTTCAGACTTGAAGGTATAAATCTGATATGTGGAATATTTTTCATGTTAAAAATATGTCCTTTTTCACATTTAGATTTCCTTTAGTATCCTCTCGCATTTAAATTTTGGGCTTTAGTTTTAGAAAACTTGAGGTTTTTTAATTTAGGATTACAATTATAAGATTCAACTTCAAGATGAAAAATGGATATAATATTGCAGTTTTAATAAATTTATTGAGGGCATACCAGCGACGGTGGGAGTGCCGAGATAAATACATAAACGCAGCTAAGGATTTCGTTAAAAGACTGAAAATCTGGTAAATTTACAAAATTTAGTTGATATAGTCTTCTTTGCTTTTAATCAGCTTTATACAAAAGCGTAAACAAAGTGTGTCAATTTTCCTATATCCCTTGTGTGAAGCATTAGAAAATTAAATTATTCTTTTAATCATTATTCATATTATTTATCTATATTAACATATAAAAAATTGGCTCCGAAAGGGTTAACTAAGAACTCTAAAAGTAGTTCCTTCAGAATGTATTTTCGGAATGATGTGTATTTTGTTCAGGATGTAAAAATAGCTAGTCTTTTACAACAGTACCGAATAGCGTAATCTGCCATGTGCTTTTCAAGAAAATTTATCTCCATAAGATCATAGTTAATGGTTCTAATTTTTTGCATAAAATAAATTTGCGCATTGTGAAGCTAGGTCAGATAGTTATCTCGTGAGCGTTTAAAGAAAATTGCTTTAAGATGGATTAACTTCAAAAGCCGCATTAAAAGCTAATCTTTAAGTTTTTCATCGATTAAAAACAAAATTAATTTAGAGAAGGAGAGAACTTTTTTGTTTATCAATAAATCATTTTTATCTTTAATTTTAATACCTATTATTTAGTTACGTGTAGAGTTCGAAGCTGTAGACTTGCAAAAATATACTGTCGTGGACAGGCTTTTACAGTTAGCTAGAAACAATATCACTGAATAGATCAGAATTAGCTTTCGCAGTACTAGTCCAAAAATGCGCTATCTGTATTCTGTATTTTTTTTTAAGTTGCACCAGAATACCAGTATTAGAATTTTATTAAAAATGATACAAATACACAGTTGTTTCTTTGCTCTTGATTTCGTTGATATAGCACACTGATTACTATTTTTGCATAATATTCCATAGCATAATATTTCACAGCATAATTGTTGATTTGCATTAATAAACTTCCCAACTTTTTTTTTCGTCACCGTTGCTCCATTAATAGATCTGCAGACAATATCGTCTTTCAGAGATAACTCATGTTCCTCAAATTTGCAGTTAACTGCTTCTACATGTTCTGTAATACTTCCTGAGACACGCGTGAGTTCTATGTTCTAAATTTTATTTTCTGAATGAATATTTATATTTAAGTGATGTCTATTTTTGCACTTGTCAATTAAACAAATGTGAGCGTAAATTTTGTGCCATTTAATTTTAATTTTGTAAATATCTTTTTAAAAGAACTGTGAACACTCTTACTATAGCTTATAAAAGTTTTTCATATAGTATTAATAGATTTTTTGATTAATTCTTGCAATTAATAACTTCCTTAGTTCAAATGAAGCACAAAATTTGAACGCAAACCATCTAATGCTGTCATTCTAGATAAAATGTCATCGAAACAGTCATATTTTTCTATTAAAAAAATCTATATTTTGTGATGTCTTTTGTTTAATAATATCATTTTTACGTGAATTAGAACTTGTGCTGAACTTTTTTTCTTTTCAAAAAATAATGTTATGTTATGTGTTTTAATATGCATGTAGTCCACTTGTACTTACTCCAAAAACTTTAAAAATCCTTGAACAAGTTTTTCATTTTACGAGCATATTATTTTCATCATGTAAATATTAAAAGCAATCCAAAGTGTTGCCAATAGATTTTTATGTTCTTTGAAGTCAGTATTGTGCACTGTGGGTAAACTCAAAGTGAACTCAAAGTTAATAATATAAAATACGTTAAAAATATAAATATTTTGAAAAATAAAATATTGTACAAAACCTATATTTATTTTTGAAAAAGCTACTCACCAATTTAAAAACTTCCTAAATGTTTTTACTTTTAAAACCTTACGTACAGTTTCATTACGATCATCATTGAACTAAAGGACTCCTCCTGGGCTTATCCCTAGCGAATGCAGGAATCACATTTCGAATGGTAGTGTAGCATTACTTAGGAAAAACAGCATTATTCAAGAGAAACGATAAGCTTGAAGATCATCATGCAGCAATAGCATTTAGCGCGTATCTGCCAAGATCGCAAAATCTGAAAATTTCTAATATTTATAATTGTGTCATAAATATTAATTTTAATATTAAACTTGAAAATACTCTGAACTTACACGTCTTTAATGCACAAATGTTAAAATGTTTTCATTCCACTTGAATTAAATGCATTTTAGGAAATGTATTTGACTGTATTATTTCATTTTGATCCCACCTGATAGTCAAGAAATTTTGCGTCTAACATAAAATGATGAACATAAAATTAAACATAAAATGATGTACTGAGTGAATTAGGTGATCAAACAGAAACAGCAGGACTGATTAAATTTTTAAAACTTAATTAAGTTTGCGCTCACTTTCATACAATGTATTACTCTTATTTATTTATGTACTGATTCTAGCATTTGATTTTAACTATAATATGTTCGGGAAATGTGACTACAGGCTTCTACATTAGGCTTGAATAATCATTACAAAATCAAAATAGTAATTCTTTGCCTTGGAGCTCCCTTGAGGCAAATTCTGGAAAATGCGGAGACCGGAAAAATAACTGAGAATTAAGCTTATATTACCGCCTTTGCTACTGCAGAGCACTGTAGCTTAGCGCATTGTTATGGTGAAGCAATTAGATTCAATTCTTCCAGAGAAGAGATCTTTTATGATAAACATTTTATCCCAACAACTTCAGAATGAAGCCTCTTACCGAGTTTCAGACTTGAAGGTATAAATCTGATATGTGGAATATTTTTCATGTTAAAAATATGTCCTTTTTCACATTTAGATTTCCTTTAGTATCCTCTCGCATTTAAATTTTGGGCTTTAGTTTTAGAAAACTTGAGGTTTTTTAATTTAGGATTACAATTATAAGATTCAACTTCAAGATGAAAAATGGATATAATATTGCAGTTTTAATAAATTTATTGAGGGCATACCAGCGACGGTGGGAGTGCCGAGATAAATGCATAAACGCAGCTAAGGATTTCGTTAAAAGACTGAAAGTCTGGTAAATTTACAAAATTTAGTTGATATAGTCTTCTTTGCTTTTAATCAGCTTTATACAAAAGCGTAAACAAAGTGTGTCAATTTTCCTATATCCCTTGTGTGAAGCATTAGAAAATTAAATTATTCCTTTAATCATTATTCATATTATTTATCTATATTAACATATAAAAAATTGGCTCCGAAAGGGTTAACTCTAAATCTCAAAGTTTTGAACAATACCAGATATCAGTTACATAAAAAAGCAAACACTGAGCACGTGTAGCGTCAAAAGTAAGTAAAAGAGACAGGAAAGAAGATAAACCACTTGCAGTGAATTCTCTAAAAACAAAATACAAAATCCCAATTTCCCTAAGGAAAGCAGTCTTAAAACTACTTAAGAACTAAGAAGTTCGTGTAATAAATTAAATTAGAGACAAATATCTTCAGAATATGGACTAAAATATTAAATTTGCCATTAAAATGTTTACATTCAGAAGCCGTTGAAAAATGTATATTCATTAATAATTCCTGTCATTGATTTGATGCAGTAATTGCTTCACTGCTAAAAGTCAGTACATCACAATAAATAGGTGAACATATGAAAATCGTTCTGATTGTTAATTGTTTTTATTCCCAAATAAAATAAACGAAAGAAACAGAAAGAACGAATTATTATAAAAAAAACTGAATGGTGAATTCTCTCTTGCTGCATATTATTTCCCTCATTATCGCTGCTTTACTCCCCATCAACATCGGTAGAAAAAAAATGACAAATTTTTAAATTTAATTAATGTTCTTTGGAAACGTGCATATACTTGAGGAAAAAAGTTCTCAGTGGAAAATGCTTTTCGAAGAGCTATACGATTGGACAAACATAAATACTTAATTACTTTAATTTAACAAATTTTGAAAAGCGGCAATATTCTAGGGAACAAAATATGGAGTATGGCAAAGAAAATAAATTTTAATCTCCCGTATTTAAATAAATAAATAAATAAGAAATTATTTGCTTGATTTTCTAAATTGCGAGATGGATTAATAGTTTATATTCAATCAAATTTACCCTTTTTGACCTTGCTGCACGTTTTATGAAGTAATTTTTGATTGAATTGATCGAAGCGAATATTTTTAATGAAATCAGTTTATTAGCCATATTCATATTTGATTCATATTTAAAAAAATATTTTTTACTGATAGATAAGTGCGCAAACATATTGATTTTGAGCGCTATTGTAGCACCACTTTATTGCATATTAATATTTAATCACGCAGTAGTTATGTGTATTTACGCATTACTACGCATTTAACTGCGACAGTCGAAAATAAAAATGCGCCCATATTTACAGTTATTTTTAATGTAAGATAAATAGTTATGTGCAGTTAAGCGCCGATTGATGCGATCACATTTATCCACGGTTACTTCGATAACATTAATCGAATGGTTAAGAAAAAATTGGCTTCAAAATATCAATGGAATATAACTACAGTTTAATATTAATATAACTAGAAACATAACTAGGTACTTTCACTGCATCTTAATTTTAAAAATGCAATTCCATAACGAATCTGGAAATTAGCATCTAGGAGTACATACGTATGTCACTGGAAGAGAACTTGCCAATGTGTAAAATTCAAAATTAGGCAAAAAATTAACCTTATCTTGTCCTTGATGTTTTTAAGAAAAAGAAGTTCTGCAGACATTTTTTTGCTGTTTAAGAAGATGGACATGTACCTGAACTTCTCAAAGTCGATAGAATAATAGAAATCTACATCAAACTATGGTTGTTCTTTTACCTAACTTTTAATGCTTGAGTAAATTCGAAACCAAGATGTTTGCCGACTGAATCCCTTGGAGAATTTCTCTGTATATATGTAATTTTTATAATGCATTTTAAACTTATTTGACGACTTTACTTCAGTTTAAAAATATTATGTAATATACTATATATTTAATCATATTAAATCAATTGTTGGTCACAATAATAGTTTTCTTATCTTTCAACCGTTAGAAATGTTTCAGGATATAAAATAACTTTCACATACTGTTGTGTATGTCTGCCGTTTAAATTCTGCAAACCTTAAAATACTACCAATGCAAAAAAATATGATTTTGTAAGTATTTATGATAAGCAGGATATTGTATTTTAGTTAAACTTTGCATAATTGTACAATTCTTTTAAAAAGCAGAAAACTACATCAAATGTACATAAATTTCTATAAATAGATTCTCATATGTTATACATAATAATTTGACCGATAACTTTCTTATAAGTAAATAAATTCTATGATTAACCTTTCCTGTTTACCTATGTCATGCGAAAACTTTTGTCTGTTTCACAAAGAAAACCACAGAGTCAGAGAAATTTTGAATATCATATACAAACCATAAATTAAAAAAAATCATGTACAATTTCTGCGAATTTTATATAATATGTTATTTAAATCGTTCTTACTTTTCAGGGATTTTTAGAAGTTCCTCCTCTCCATTTCAATTCAAAGTACTTCAGAAGAAAAATTCTCATTATTAAATATTGGAATGGTATTTAGAGGAAAAGATGCAAGATTTCCAGCCCGAAGGATAAAAGTGTATAAAACGTTAATGTGGAAAAACGTAGGGCATATTAATGATGTAGATTCAGTGTCCAAGAACGTCCAAGATTCCACTGGGAATTCAAATTAATAAAGAGTAATGTTTTTCATTAACAAGAAAAGACAATAATTTAAAGTTTTATGAGAAAAAATTGTTTAAAATGCTGCTGCTCCTGTTTTGAAATCAGTTCAAACTCATATAGGGAATATAGGTGCTTTAAATGTTTAGTAAAGACAATAAATTTTTTATTATGAAGTATACAAGCATAATATACTAAGAAGAAGATATGCTGACACCAGTGTGGTACTCAAGGCTCATGCCAAATGACAGGTGCAAAAATTGCATCCCTTGAAACGATAATATTCGTGGGCTTGTTCTGAATATGTCAGACAAATAAGATACGACAACAACAACAAGAAGCATAACAGTATAACGGAGATAACATACTTAAGAAGTATGCGAAATTTCCAAACCTTATATCTCAAAATTGAGGACGTATTTTATTTGAAATAATAGTCAGGCAGCAGTTTTACAAGATATGGAGTAGAAAAACATTTTGGCTCTCAGAAATAAGAAATATACCCTATGAAAGTCTGAAATGAAAAATGAAATGTCAAGACGTTGCAGAGCGTATTAGTGCATAATCCTCTCAAGAGGAGAGTTACGATTAATAAAATTTTGAGGTTTTTGTTCTCTTCCATAACAATAACGTAAAGCCGTCACTTTCTCGTAAACTTTTTCTTCCAGCATATAAAAGATGAGATATCGGACAACGATGAGAACCTTCCCGAAAATTGTAGCAAGTAATAAACCCAGAACCATGCTTTTATGGCGCATGGAAAAAGATGGTACAAAATTGGCACGTGGGAAGAGAAAAAAAAAGTAAAATAAAACTAAAAATAACAGTAGTGCTCTCTTCTGTGAGGTCGTACGCCATGACACTGGATAAATGAAGCCAATGAAAATAGGACGAAGAAGCCTTTCAGAATTTTTTATTTTTATTTTTTTTTCATCATAGCCAACGAATTTCACGGTTTCCTGGTTAAGATGGCGCATGCCAATTTCTTCCCGCTCAGATTGATCGAAGGAGTCAAAGTTCTTTTTTTATTTTATTTTATTTTCCGCTAACCCTAGAGGCACCGAAAAATCCGTCGTGTCACTGCTGATGCAACGACTTCGTTCCATCCGTTGCACGCTCGCTAGCTCACGGCAAATTGAATGGAGAAAACTTGCGAGAAAATAAACAACTGATAGTAGAAGAAGAGAAGCGGTAGGAAAGAAAGTTTAAGCCCTTAAAGTCTGGAATTTAGTGTATATATTTTTCTAGGCAGCTGCAATCTTCCGTTTGGAAAGTCCTGAGCATTTCATTCTCCTCTTTTAGTCGAGCTTTTTTTATTATGTATTTATTTTTCGCTTGCGCTTGGAAAAGGCCTCCGTAAGTGAATTGTCAAAAATGAGACAGTTCCGCCATCTAAATAGTGCTTCCATTTTTTTTAAAACAATTTTCGCCGAGGCTTGCCGGATTAGGAATTTTACCTTCCCGTGTTCGGGGATTTTACAAATCCAAAATCTACATTTAAACCAGCATATCTTCTAAATCATGATTATATTTCAGAGAGATAAGAACATTTATTTATATTTATTTAGGAATACTTTAAAGTATTATTTATATATATTCAGCAAAATTAAAAAAAAATATAGATTATTTTCCTTAGCTCAAAAATTTCGTTTATTTTAATACTCTTGTTAAGGACATGTGCTAAAAGAAAATAAATTTATTCTAACGTTAATTAAATTACCAGCTTTTATCGTTATTTTATATCTTTTGCTTCTGTCAGACATTTTAGACTGTCATTATCGATGTAAATCTTGTTTGCCTTATCTTCTAGAGTTTCTGTGCTTCATGGCCCAACCGAAATTCCCCAAGAGCTTGAGAAAGGTATACCAAAAGCTACATACAGAATTTAATATTTGTTGTTGTTGTGACTTATCTCACTTGTTTGATAGTAGCATCAGAACAAGTCCACAAAGTTCATTGTGGCAAGGAATGCAAGACTGCGCACATGTCTTTGGTAAAAGCATTGAGCACCATATAGGTGACAGCATGACTTTATTCAATCCCCCCCCCCAAATTTTGATCGAGAGCATCCCGGGTGGACGGATCCGAGGGTCTCCCATATTTCTTCCCCTACCAGTCGAGAAGGCTTTAGGCTCACCGCATATTTAGAGTGCTCCCCATTTCGCACAAATACCGTACATTTAGAAACATCCATGCCTTCTCCAAGAATCGAACCCGGGCACTTCGGTACTGCAGTCAGCTTCGCTAACCATTATCTCGGTGGAAGGACGAATTGAATATTTGTTAACACCCGCAATATAACCTATATTACTAATGATTCTGGTAAAAATGGAACTGATTTATAATTTGAAAGATGTATTAAGAAAAATATCAGCATAATATTTTTAATGCAAGGGTTGAGCCTTTCAAAAAGAGACGTCATGAGAGAGATAATTTCCATGAAACAGCACTGTAGAAAACTACTATTGCATTTGGCAGATGCAAATGCGTTAGCTAAACGTCTAAATAAAATAAACGTTAGTTAAGTGTAAAAATAGTTAGTATTCAATATTGTTCAGTTTGGGAAAGCAAAACTAGTAAGTGAAATAAAGGGCAAATTGCTTAAAAGAATTAATTGACTTCAAAATTCTCTTGTAATGGACAGTATCACTGCTGACATAAATGATTTCTTGGATAACATTTGAATCCTATAAAAATGTGCTATTCGAGTCATAGCTTTGATTAATCCCCGATAATCGTTTCATGCCAAATGCAGTTCCTCGTAGCGACGTGGTATTAGAAAGGTTGGTTTGGTTTGGTTTATTTGATTATGGCAAAGCACTCGAAGGTTTTGTTTTGTTTTGTTAGGGCGAGCCCGGTTCACCTTGCAAAACAAAGTTTGCCCTATGACCCTATGCGGGCTACGCCAGTAAGCATTCGAAGGTTATCTGCCTTGGGGAAGGGATGCCTTCGTGAAAGACTTTCTAGGAGAAACTATTTAAACATCGAGGAAAAAACCCTTTAAACATCGAGAAAAACACGGCCGTTCATCGAAAACTAGGCCGTTCATCGAAAACTAGGCCGTTCATCGAAATTCGAACCTGAGACCGAAGTACCAGTGTTTGGTTTGGTTTTATTTAGATTACGGAAGGGAGGGATGCCTTCGTGGAGGACTTTCTAAAAGTACCAGTGTTCAGCGACTTTAGTGCTCGAACGCAGGAGGGTCGGTAGAAAGCTTGTTTAGTTTCAAGCAGAAAAGAAATTGGTTTTCGTAATTCTACTGCAAGAGTATGAGATATCAGATTTGAATCCGATTTGACAATTTTTCAGAGGAAAAAATATTAAATATAAGACATTTACTCGCGATTAATTCATGATTAAGTTCGCTTCGGTTATAATATTTATCTATAATTCTTTTCATATAGCAAAGATACTAAAGAGAATTAGAATAAAGGAAGTCAAACAAATCAAATATTAACGGAGCAAAATATAAAAAACTTTTACTTACTTATTGAAAGCATAAGCATGGATTTATAATAATTTTAACTGGTTTTATTTAAAACTTTATTCTGTATTTAATAATACAACTTAAAAAATCTTGTCTAATACGATACACTTCTAGTTGAGATAATTTTTCTCTTTCATGGAAACGAGATAGTTTTAGAGAAGTTAATTATCGATGATTGTTTTAACAATATGTTTATTAAAGTGCAGTATATCTGCTTGTGAATACTGTTATATTAAAAAATGAGGAAGTAACGAACTAATTGCAACGAAAGTTAGAGATCAAGGCAGGAAAAAAAACTTTGAAAATTTTTATCGAATTTCTGGCAATACTATAACTGAATAATATTAAGGAATACGAGAAACAAATCTTACGTGTAAAGAAAAAAAGTACAAACATTTAAATTTTTCTAGTAGCAAAATAAATTTTATTTACGCTATAAACTTTTTTTTTCCAAATATACTAACTGTTTGTTCAATTATTCATATGACAGCGTCAGACAATTTGATATTAGTTGATCGCTTCCTTTTATAAAACAGTTTGGGCTTCATAAAGTAAATCAAAGGTCTTATTATAATGCAACCATCTGTTAAACATACTACCATCAGTACCTCCAATATTTTTTAATCGTTGCTTCGAAATCTGGTATTTTTCTTTTGGGGTCTAACGTTAACCATTGTAATTTAAAGTTAATCCCTTAAGCTTTATAAAACTTATGAATTCATGGAAAATAATAAGCAATTGCGTATTACTCAGGATGCGGTTGCACTAAGCTCAGGAATTATTAGCAAGACTTCCTTCATTAACATGCATTTGCACAAACTGTTTTTAGTAGAAAAGTTACCAAGATGCATGAAATAGAAATATAGCGGAAACTCGTATTACTCCTCACTTTACGAATAATGCGGTACACAAACAAATAATGTGAACAAAAATTGCCTCAAATTACGAACGGTGTGTCGAGTTACGGACCCTCAAGTCACAAACTTGAGATTTTCAAAGGAGTTTTAGGGTAACCTATGCCCTGCAATTAATACTGAGGGCTTTTAGAACCATCATTTTGAATATTTTCCATTGATTAACTATCATTTATAAAGCCTGGAAGCCAGTGACTTACAGGACTACGAATTCAACTTTGAAAAAAATTATGACCAGATTGGGTTAAACGCAGAGACTTTGAGGGACTTACTCTTAGAATTTCTTTTGCTGTCCACGATATTGAGTTATTAGACAAACTATGAGCCAAGAAGTTAGCAACAGAGATATAGAGAAGTTACTAAAGGACCATCTAAATGAGCTGATCGAGAAAGAAGTACCACTTCTAGAGTAGCACCAGAAGGCGATTTCGGAAGAAATGCCTCATCGTCAATTTGCCTGTTGCTGCTGAAAATGTGAGGGACAAGCCAGGAAACTTTGGAAATGCACTGCCATCCGTGCGCCGACGGTTTGCAGCGCGCACCCGTGTTGGTGGTGGCTCGTTTTGAGCCATACGCTCATTAAACAATTGTTACATTTTCTGTGCCCTGTCTTTGTTTCACTTTTCACATTTTTCTTCCATCACCAGCGATTGATGCACTTCCGGATATACATTATGTGACAAAAAGTGCTTATTTTGGTCCCCTCTACTACCCTCTAAAATTTTGCCAGTTATTTCCGAGAACGGTGTTATAACGGTCATTCTAATAGAATAGTACTGATTTTCATATCTACAGTGTATAGTAAAAAGAAATTTACACACGCGATTCAATAAAATTAGAAAATAATTTATTCCGACGATGAAACTAAATAAACGCAATAACTTCAATGTACGTCATTGAAAATGTTAAATTATTGACTGACGCTGTAAAGTGATACTGGACTTTCAATAGAGTACCATCTTCCGCTTTAAAAGGCAATATAACTTGAATATAAATGGAAGTCTAAAAGGTAGTCAAATACAAGAACTCATTTGAGAAACTTAAGTTATTCAACGTTTCACTAGTAAACTATTAATGTCAAAAATACAGTCAAAATATAGTTACGTAAGGCCAAAAATACAGTCATTAATGTCAAAAATACAGTCAATTAATGTCAAAAATGCAGTCAAAATATAGTTACGTAAGGCCAAAAATACAGTCATTAATGTTAAAAATACAGTCAATTAATGTCAAAAATGCAGTCAAAATATAGTTACGTAAGGCCAAAAATACAGTCATTAATGTCAAAAATACAGTCAATTAATGTCAAAAATACAGTCAAAATATAGTTACGTAAGGCCAAAAATACAGTCATTAATGTCAAAAATACAGTCAATTAATGTCAAAAATGCAGTCAAAATATAGTTACGTAAGGCCGAGATAAGACTGAAGAGCCTGCTGCTATAGCGAACGAATTAGCCTAACTTATATTCATAACTGTCGAATAAAATGTTTCAGGCCTGAAACGGGTACTCTTACATGCAATACATTGGATTGTACAGATGTACAGTACTCTTCCTAATATGAAGAAGGTTTCTAGTCTTGAATATCCCTTACGTTTTTGATAGTGATGATTTTCAATACAGATTTACACTCATGTCCATAAATTAAGGATAATACGGAGTCACGCGGAAATCGAACTCTAAAATAAATATATCACCTGTAAAATCACTACACAAATCTTCAAGAATCATATGCAAATTTCAGGAAGTAACCAGATGACATCGATGGTACGTCACAATGACGAGAGTGTAAGAGAGTGATATATAAGGAATACAGGCAAAGAAGTGAAATTGTTCCCCAGGCGGTTTATAAGCATTTCAGTGCAATAACCGAATAGTTATGACACAAAGGACGCATTTGGATGATTTTTTACGTGGTAGAATTATCGGCCGTCTGGAATGTGGGCGTACCTAACTGGAAGTATCAGACGAACTTGGAATTGTCCAGGGTGTCATCTCCAGGCTTTGGCAACAATTCCAAGATTGTGGTAATGTGAGTAGACCTTACAGCACAGGTTGCCCCAGAGTTACAACGCCGAATGAGAACCGGTATGTGGCAGTTACTGCCAAAAGAAACAGGCGGAGCACAGCCTCAGACCTGTCTCGTCAGCTCTCTTAGGCCACTGGCATGACAATTTCAAGGCAGACCGTGTACAGACGCTTAGGGAAGATTGGTCTATATGCTCGTAGACCTGTCAGATGCGTTCCACTTACTACAACTCACTGTCGCCTGCGGTTAGCCTGGAGTACAGAGCATGCATTGTGGACACCGCAACAGTAGGCTTGTGTGAAGTTTTCCGACGAGTCCAGGTTTAGCTTGCAGTCTGATTCTCGCCGGACGTTCATATGGAGAGCTCCAGGTACCCGTTACCACCAAGAAAACATCATTGAATGACACCGTTACGGTGGTGCAGGAGTGCTCGTTTATGGTGGAATTATTCTGGGTTCCAGAACTGACCTGCATGTTCAAATTGGAACCATGACAAGCCAAATCTATCGGGACGTCATTCTGGAACAACATGTACGTTTGTTTCGTGGCTCCATGGGCGCACAATTTGTGTTTATGAATGACAACACCCGGTTCTCACCGTGCAAACATCGTAAGCGAATGCCTTCAGTCGAAGGATATCATCCATATGGACTAGCCAGCATTCTCACCGGACTTGAATCCAGTAGAGCACGTGTGGGATATGCTTGGCCGACGTGATAGTTCCGGTAGACATGTAGGAGGAGGTTGCAGCCCGTCAACCGCCTCCTATATGTCTAACGGAACTTCGGAGAGCATTGCCTTTTGAGTGGTGTAATATCCCCCAAGATCAGATCGATAATTTGATACTCAGCATGCCTAGGCGTTGTACGGACTGTATCGCATCGTCTGGGAGATATACAATGTATTAACAATCATACCAACCATGTAATATTTTTTTTTGTAAATAGTTTTTTTTTTAAATTTGCTCCAGGTGAAAAAATCGCTAATTTTTTAAATAATATCAAACATATATCATCTTTTTTTGCTCTTTACCTTTTGTTTAATAAATAAGCTTTACAAATATGTCAAATTTGTTTTGCTTCTAACTCTTCGTTTGCCTGATTTTGCATTATCCTTAATTTATGGACATGAGTGTAGAAAGCTAGACAGTACGGATAATAGAGATATACATGATGATCTGTTCTATTCATGGAGGTTAGAAGTAAACATCATAATTTCCTTCTAAATTTGTTTCTTAATTCCATGGATGCGATGGTTTGAAACAGATCTAGGGCTGAACATATGTGTATGAGGCGAGCAATTTAATGCGACTTGAGGTAATGTGCACAGGATATTATGGGCAGACAGGATATACTCATTTCATCATAATAGCTGTTCCAGTTCTTAATTTAGATGACTTCAACGATGGACCTTTTTTACATGGTTAATGCAGCAAACAATATTAAGCCGATAATGCTTTTTTGCAGGTATTGTGGACAGATGAAATATGTTTCAAATGTGTGGGATCTTTAATAATCGCAACTACCATGCGTTGTCTCATCCCGATCCTCTCTCAATCCGCCCGCACAGGATTAATCTGTAAATGTGAGGGCCGATACACAGGGCAGTTTCATATTATTGGTGTACATCATTTGCCTCAGCGTCTCACTGGAATTCATAGTTGGTATTTATCTCTGATGCACTAAATGATTTTATCGATAGTGTGCCTTTATCGGCGTTCCATTACTAAGGTAAGAAAGTGCATCATCACATTTTGCTCTTCTGAACGACTGGTTGGAAATGCAATATATAGCTCTGGCAAGGGTATCCAATCATGTGCTTGTCACGATTGCCAGATCTTTGGATTCCTTTCTGCGGTGCCATCTGAAAAACTTAGTGTATCAAATCCCACTTACTACAGAAAGACAACTTTTCATTATCGACCTGCATTTATTTTTGTGGACATCATGTTGCTTAACAATTGCACTGCAAGCAGGCATTGATTTCCGCAGCAGTTATTTTGAACAGCTTTTCGTGTAAACATAATTTCATATTTGAATATACCAATATTCATGTTTCCAATAAAGCTTACGTTTTTACACACCGAATGTGACATCAATTTTTTTTTCTTTTCATTTTCTTCGAAAACCCTGATTTGTAAAAGGTATGGTTCTTGGGTATTTAAATACCATCACAGTTTGTTATTCTGTTACTAGATGGCTGCAATTGACACAGAGAGAAATGTAGGTTCTAAACTGACTTTTATCATTTTTGTGATTTAAATGTAGAATATCGATAAGTTTTTTTCTTTTTATATTTTTTTTTGTTAAAATATGAAAACGCACTTAGCTTTTTTACTGTGAGAACTGATAGGGTATAAATTAAAGTGGCACTGGTCCAAACTTATTAGAGTTCGCACTCGGAGAAAAAGGAAGAGCAGAAATCCAACAAGGATACATAAAACTTTGAAATGCATATTCCAAATGATTGTTCTGTGAGTTGTGTCGCTATTTTGGTCTTGAAAAGTCCGGGAAAAATTTAAATGATCATTTAAAGGCAGTATTAAAAACTAAAAGATAGATTTAAACTACCGTATTTGCCGGCGTATAAGACGCACGTTTTTCTTTGAAAATAAGTCTGAAAAACAGGGTGCATCTTATACGTCGGTACTGTGCATTATACATCGATACTCGGTTTTTGATTACATTCATTTCTAGAAATTTCCTCTATTCGGAGTTATGCGATTTTTTTTTTGTTCTTTGCGGAGTATGAGAATATTATAGTTACGTGGAATTCAGTGAATGCGCATGCGCTGTCATCGACGATTCACAGCTGGGTTAGTTTAAACTTTCCAATTTTTGTGAACGACTTTTAAGTGTGTGAAATTTCTACTGTTCAATTATTCTAATTTTTTTGACACGTTATGGCTCAAAAACAACTCAAAAACACAAACAACGTCGGCATTGCTATAACATATACCATATAAGCTACATGTGATTGCGTGTTTTAAAGGATATGGAAACAGAGCTGTAGAGAGGCATTTAGGGCCACCCCCAACTGAGAAAATGATAAGAACTTGGCAGAATTCGGTAAGCGGATCTAAAAAAAGCAACTCAAAGTAAACATAGCCTACAAAGGAGAACTGAACAATGGCCTGAACTTGAGGCAGGGCTGAATACTTATATTTTAGACCACAGAAAAGCGGGACTTTCAATCTCTACAAAAATGATTATTCATCAAGCGAAAGAGATAGCGACTAATAGAGAAATTGCCGATTTTACTGGATGAACATCATGGTGCTCAAGGTTCATGAAGAGAAACCAGCTGTGTATGCGGACTAAAACAAAAATATCACAAAAGATGTTAGACGAATATGAAGAAGAAAACGAGAAAATATTGAACTTCCACAAATAGAAAACATGAGCGAAGTTCCTTTGACTTTTGATATGCTCTCAAATAAAACTGTAGATTCTGTCTGGTTTGTGACGAAGAAGATTAAAAGATATTTCCGAGGTAGATTGGGTATTTGCAGGAAGTATTACTTTGGATTTGTAATACTTTATATTTAAAATATTTTAGATTCATTATAATGATCAGTAATAAAGTTTTATCTTTCAAAAGTGTTTATAAAAAAGAGGGTGCGTCTTAAGCCGGCAAATTCGGTAATTAAGACGGAGCAATCATATAAATAATAATAATATATTCTAAGCATATTTTGATTTTATTTTCACAACTTGACCTTAACTCCCTAACGCTACCATATTCATACTTTTATATATCCATAAGCATTTATAGCTTCAAACAGAAGAAATCTAGAACATTGCTTATTTCCGTAGAAAATATATAGCATAATATTTGCCTTCAGATTACCTTGGTTAATTCAAAAATGGTTCTTAATAAATAACTAAACAGAACGTGTTTGTTTTTATTCAACAAAAAACACAACAGAAAGCAAGCAAATCAAGCCGATCAATATTATTAACCTGAAACTATGACAATGGCCCTCATTGTTTTAGAGAAACACTAATCTAAATTAAAATTATCAAAATTATTTTATTGCCGAAACTTTTATAAAAGCATCCTGAAGTGGATTGAGGAGAGTGATTTAAATTTTTATAAAAATTTTCACCTTTATTGAAAAATTTGCGTGAAACAAAGGTTAAAAACATTTTTGCTTTTGCTCGAAATAAATTTAATTTTATAACATTTTAAATACTAATGTAATTTTGAGTATATTGTTATATTTATGGGAAATAACATTCGCCTTTTAATGACTAGTAATTACGCATTATTTTCTTCAATATAAAAGAAGAATATACTTGATAGAAGTGCCTTTTCTTTTATTAAAAAGCTGAACTATTTTCAAGAGTTCTTTTTTATACTTCTTTATTTATTAGTTTCAATGTTTTTCGGTTTTTCTTTAGAATTTACACGCTACTTGATCAAGTTAACGAGCAATTTATTTTTAAAAATAATTCAGAAGTATCTTAATGATAATATAACTGAAGGGCATAAAATGTATTTTTGAAATCACACTGGGAAAGGAGGGAAAGAGATTATTTATACGTAAAATTGAAACAAAAAAGGTTTACCAGTTGCTTAAAAACAATTTTTTATAATGAATCTTTCAGAGAAGAATTTTTGTAAGTTTTTATTCTCAAGAATCAAAACAAAAGTTGTCGGAAATACTTTATTGGTGGTAAAAAAATAAAATATTTTAATGGAAGCGTTGTTTTGTATTGTAATAAAACTAATTATTTTTGTAAATGTTACAAAAGAAAGGTTTTTAATAATATTATTACTGTGTGAGTACGAAGTCGTAATGGCCTGAATGCATGCAGAACCGATGATAGCTTGATAAAATTTATTTTACCCAAAGAAACACTTTATAATTCTGAAACTTTCAACAAAAATATTCTTGCAGCTTTTCTCAGAATCAGAGAACATAATCAGTAGTTACACTTCAAACTACTAAGAACGTTAAACACAAAGCAATGCAAAGTGGATGTAAAAGGCGAAGCTGTCATGAGGAGTGGATACCATACGATAATGTTACAAGACCAACATCATGCGGTAAACTAAAAGACATTCCTTTAGTAACAACAAGGGAGGGCCTGCACACCAAATTTGATTTCATTAGTATAATCTTATGGATACACGGCAGTAAATGTGATAAGTACTGCTTATGCTGCAAATTAAAAATGGAAAGTTAAAGTGACACTAATAATGGATGACAGTAATGTAATTATGGCAGTGTGACAATAATGTACAACAATAAACGAATTCTTAACAAGGCAGATGTAGCGTTATTAATGCTCAAAATAATAAAAAAAACTGCACTGAAATTTTGTTGGTTATTTAAATTGCATATTAATGAATCATAATATTTATTGCAAAAAATTTATGACACTGAATTAATTACATTCATATACTTCACAACACAAGAGATACATTTTTTTCAATAAAGCGCTCAGTGTATTGGATGGATGCACTGATGAAGCGGAGATGACCACTGTCCCACAGAATTTTAAATAGATAGTTACAATATCCAAGGTGCTCAAAATATTAGCAAAAAAAAGTGGCTCGTAAATTATATACTTAAGTGTATACTGTAATTAATATTTTGCAGTTGTGTCTCCATATTTCTTTACGCACCTCTTTAAGTGGAGTTGTGTGAAATTTGCGAACATTTCTGTGCCTTTCATCTTGGTTTATTATAATTTTTTATAATAAACTTGACCTTACTTATCACAAGAAATAGTAAAATAAACTAATAGTTACATATGTTATACGCATTCGCAATACAAATGACATTTGAAGTTAACTGATGTTTATAGGCCATATGATTTGTCAACAAATATTTTCACATTGCTTTAGTTAAAAGAACCCTAATATATTTACGCAAAATATATAATCTGGATATAATCGGAACCCGCATAGCTCAGGGTAATATCATCGGAACCCTCAAGATTCAGGAGTTTTGAAGTAGGAAACGCGAAAAATGAGCAATGCCCTCTCCGGGACTCGAACCTGGCCTCTCAAATATGCGCCGAGTGTGCTATAGTTAAGCTTTCTACGTAAGTTGGAAAGATCTTGGTCGAGGTTTTATTGTGAAAACTATATACCCCCTACGTGAAATGAAAATGGTAATGGCTGATAAATTTAATTTGTTCTATAATGAAAGCAGCAAAAGAAATACAGATACAGAACGCAACTTTTATTATCGAAAAAATATCCTTAATTAAGCAATCAATTAAATGTATTACTCCTAAATTTTATTTGAAGTGTTCAGGTAGTTTCTGGACTTATCAATAATTTTGTTACTGCCTTTTAAACTTCTAGGTAGGATCTTACAAGTTTGGTTCTTTTTTTCGCTACAAGTCTGCTAAAAGTCGAAAAAAGATTTGATTTTTCTACATGTATTATCTTAAAATTATTAGAATCATAGTTCTTCACTGCTTCGAGCATAACTTGCAAACGTACTACCCAATAATTCGGGAGAAATATTACCAAAGCAGTTTTCCGCTTGTATAGTGCCTTTTCAGTAAAGGAATGTATTTTTCTCCCGTAATCTTTGCATTTACGTACACAGTTTCGTGTTTTCAAAGAATAAGCATAGCGCAAAATTCACCTTGATAATTATTTTCTAACGTATGTTTCCAAATTCTTGATATGACCAATCTGTTGCATTGAAGATGGTTTTGAGATAACTTTAATTGCACCTTTCTACAACCTTTCATTTTTCTTTTGATGCATCAAGAACTGGAAAATCGTAACTCGATCTTTGCTTGAAAACTTTCTTTTTGTCATCTTAGTGAGTTGATATTCAACTGAAATAAAACGACTGATTTCGATCAGAGGATAGAACTAAAAAATGCAATAATTAGGTTAAGCTGAAAATTGAAAGATGTGTCAAAGCAAATGATAAATGTCACGAAACATTGATTTTGATGGAAGGTTTCGCCCTTTTGCGTTACAACATGACTTAAATTGCATTCGCCAAAATTCCCGTTTAAATATTCTCTTGCTACTATAATTATGAGACAGAGGGAATGTAATATATAGCATTACATACAAGAGAATAGTCTGCAACTGGTTGGTTATGTTGCCGGAAAATGACGCTGAGATGCGTTTATCTATATTATGCAGATTTAATTAATGCATCGACTACACATAGAAAAATCAGCAAATAATTTCTCTTATTAATACTGATCACAGTTTTTCATACCAATCTGTGCCGTGTTTCCCTGACCCCCGTTTATATATGTTAAACATTTGCATCCATTTAATAACAGCTTTTATTATAACCTTGTAGGGATTTATATTTATTTTAACTAACAATTTAAAGTTTGAGTTTAGATCTTTCCTGTAAGCCTTCATTTCCCTAATTGTCAGTGCCAGAATAGTTAAATGTTGTAGCACGCGTGAACTAATGCAAATTTTCTACTTTGAAGGAAATAGTTAAAAGCCGAGTTTAGGTAGGAGAAAAAGAGAGTTAAGCTCTAGCTCCCGTCTCTGCTGTAGGTATGGTTGCTTATTGCTCGTTCAAGTGGCTTAATTGCATTTATCTGCTGCCACTAGCTTCAAAGGGGGTTGAAGTTACGGGATCTCGTTGAGCCCTATAGCTAGTTTTATCACTTGTTAATATTTCAACTTTTAGTTTCAATTATTTGACTTTCAGTTACCGCCCAAGCAGAGGCAAAGTTTGTTAGCGGCGAGTTGAAGCATTGTAAATTTTTCAAAGATTTAATAAAGGGTACTTTAACCTTTCTCCTGTGTAGTTTCCTGCTACTCCAATTTCAGCACCTGGACTCTACAACCTATAATATTTTTGAACTACCTTATTTTCCACTTCATCAAAATATTGATTTGTAGGGCTCTTTTCTTCAAGAACGAAATAAATGCAAAAATTAAAATACTCACACAGGGCTTAATACATTTTATTGATATAATTAATATGCTCTTCTCTTAAGATTTCTGCGATTAATAATATTTATGGTATTATTATTCTTACATTAATTATGATTATTTTCATTCTGTATGAAAACATTAAAACAGCAATATCATTATTTCTGCAACATAAGTTAATCTAAAAATCAATATTAATATATCTGCGATTAACACGAAACCTACCATCATAAAATTCTTCTGAAACTAAAAGAAAATAAACTAAAAGAAATAAAGAGCCATATGAATAAATTTATATTTGGGAGCAACATCAGTGATGATAACGAAAATAGTAGCTATTCGAAATTATGTTTTTTGATACGTAAACTTAATTCAAGCTTCAACACATTAAGGAACTTTTTTACTGGGCAATTTACGTTTAAACCAAGCTAAAGAAATAACTACCAGCCATCGAATGAGATAAAATGCCTATGTGACCATCAGCAACAAAAACGTATCTTTCAGCTAACTAATTCCGGAAGCGCTTCCTATGGGAGTAATGCTATGGGGGCTGCCTCGAAGAATCCCCCCTCATAATCTACAGTCTCCTAGGGGAACCTCAAGGCCCGCCAAAATCACCTACTTCGTGATGGCGTTGATAATATGCTTATCAAGAGATCTTTTTTTCTTTTAGCAGTGCTGACATGGCTTAATCACAGGTTGCAAACTTTTGTTATCTTTCTCAGAGTAGCGGGACGTTTATGTTGCATTGTAATGAAGCTTTAACCTCCCCATTTTACTTGTTCGGAGGATGCTCTGCATCCTAATATAGTACTCTGAAGAGGGAAGCGTCGATGATTTGTGAAGTTTTTATTAAGAAAATTTTCTTTGCATGGAATCTAGGTATTTAAAGTACGTTGAAGTGTACGATTTGCTTTCTTTTCAAGATTTTGCAAGCTTTGAGATTCCGTTAAATCACTTCTTAACAAGGTAGGGTCATTATGTTTTGTGAACTCTAATTTTTAAAATATTTTAATTAGAAGTATTGATAACGTTGAAAGATCTTTAACAAATAAAATATTTATACATCTCAGGATTAAAATTAAAAGTGACATATGATGTAGTAATTCATATTATTTCATTTCTAACCTTTTCTAGTTTTTTAAATGTTATAAAATTTCTAATCATACGTAGCTGATTTTTACAAGTAACAATGTTGGATTAGAAAACGTTTTAGATTATTTCAACTTTTACAATTCTTCTAATAATTCTCTGCGCGTTAATCTCATATTATAAAATACAATCGAAAAAGAAATTTTATTACAGGACATTTCATTTCTGTTATTTCTTTATTCCTAATCTTTTTAAAGTTTCTCATCACTGAAACATTGTATTTTTAAAGCTTGAAAGTGCAAACCGCTATTGAAAATTAAAAATAAAATTTAATCCATATTTTAGGTTATTTCAGTTCTAATTATTTCTTCATCATACCTACTTTCTTTCTACATTACATGAACATATCTTAGTATACACAACATTAATATACCTTAGGATTAAAGATAAAAATTTTAAACGAAATAATTTGAAGACTTGAGAACTTGCATACTCAAGACCTGTACATACAAATGACAATATCGTATTCATAGCAGATTTTCTGTTTTTCTCTGTTTTGTACCGTCGGCGTTGTGTCTCTGTTACCGAATCATCCACGATCCATTTTAACGCACCATCGTTACTTCTTTCACTTTTAATTCCTCCAGCCTTTTCAGTTTTGTAAAGTGAAATTACACCACACATGATATTTTCATATAAATTACATATTTATCCCTAGCATTATTTACCATAACGTTACTATGATTGTAGGAGATGTTCAATATGATTTTAAAAATTTAACACCTGGAACCGTTCGAAACGCCAGCCATATAAAGAAATACTAAGGGTTTCTTAGATTTACGACGTTTTGACTACAAGAAAAGGTTTCGCAAGAATACCGTGTGCTGACATTTTCTATAATATATATATATATATATATATACGGAAATGAAGTTATATATCAGCATAATATCCATACAGCCAGAAAGACAAAATATGCATATAATTTTAACGTTTGTTTCACCATATTTTTGCATTTTTTGTATTAAAGTTACGAAATTAATGCATCGAGCGGTCTGAAGACAGTGACACTTAATTCCTGATGGACGACAAAATAGTCCAACAGATCTCCATTTTGGGGTGAGGGATTTATCGACCCTTTCAAAGGCGGAATTTATGCCTTACGTCTGCTGCATGACACCCAAAAATTAAAATAAAAAGTTGCAGATTTTGCCACCTCGTACAAGAGAGTAAAGGCAAGTATGGTATGAAGTGGATTACCATGTGGAAGTTTGCCGAATCACATATTCCCGTAGATTGCTGGAGAAGGAGACTTATATTTCTTGTTTTAAATGATTACGAATGCGATTTGGATAGTTGTGTTGTCCTCTGATGATAATAAACGTATTGAAAATTTTCCCATAATTTACAATTGCATACATATGTTATGTATAAATGTTTCATTTTATGGGTTAGACTGCGAGAGTTAGTGCTATGATGTTTAGCTAGAAGTTAAAGCTCTTTAAATTAAAAAAGCGCAACTACAAAGCGCTATTTTTGTATTAGAAGATGTTTCAGCCGACGTCTACCGTTTAGAACACTTCGCGTTTCTTTTCCCTTCGCGTTTTACACAATTAATTTGAAATATGTAGAATAAAATTATAAGTTTTGGTCAACTTTGATTATCATACAACTCAACCTTCTTTTACTGGGCCAAATTATTGCCGCCGCAAACTAACTGGTGTCTTTCCATACTACTCACTAATGCAATTCTGCACGCAATAATTGCAGTACGACGTACAGATTTTAGAACGTAAAACTCAAAATTAACAATAATTATTCTCTGCTACTTATGAGTATGAAATCTTACATTAAAATGTTAATTATGTGCGCAGTGGATGCAGTATTAAATGCTACTGTAGTTATTTCGTTTTCCGTAGTATTTATAGTATAGGATATAAATTGATGAAAGTATTCGAATGATGAGCTCCGGATATCCTAACCCATAAAAATTACTACTGCTTCGAGTTGAAAAAACTGATCTAAATTTTTGTTAAATTTTGTTGTGGTGTATTTATTCACAAAGTTTACAAGAGTTAACACACAAAAGTACATTTCAGTATCTGAAAACATTGGGAAATACCAAAATCATTAATTTAAATAATATTTATTTTGAAACTGTGGATGTCAACGATTTATAAAGCAATTTAAAATGAAGTTCTAAGTTTTAATACTTTTATTTTGAAAAACAGGTAAGAGGCTATATTTATACATTTGAAACTGCAAATTCTGAAATTCCAATTATACATTCCGTAGGATATCTTAAGTCTTATTATTATGATCTAGTTTTTGATTTGTATTCTGTGAACTCTTTTGATGTTAGTTTTGCGATACAATGGGAGGTGAATGAATTTTAAGGCATGAATTGCCTGCTTCTTTACTACTTTACTTACTATTCTTCGCATTAGCAGTGACATTAACATCCTGATTAATGGATTCAGAAATTGGAAGAGAAAACGTAGTGTAGCGTAGACGTGTAATTGCAGCTGGCGGTATTCCCAAAGTAATAATTATATGCTTTCTTATTAAGTTAAAAAAAACACTCGAAAAAAAGCTTTAATAATGCATTTTATTTTAAATGTTTGAATTTTTATTTACTTATTTTTTTTCTATTTTAAGCTACTAAAAATGGAATTGTAAACTCCTCACTAGTTGAGATCACAAAAAGTATTATAAACTAAAAAAAAATGTTTAAAAATTTGCATATGCACGTAAGAAAATGAAAATAAATTGAAGTTTCGATTTTGAACCACTACAGACACACACAGCTGATCAAAGTTTATATTTACTGGTAATGTTTCCGAAAATATAAGTAAAACAATTTGTGAGAGATCATTTATAACGAGTCAAAAATTTTAGTTTTTTCTGTGCGCTCGGCGAGTTAGCATCAACATTCAGTTGTCGAAAATGTTTAGTTCTCTTTGTGCGCTCAACGAGAGCTAACATATCAATAAAATTATTCGAAACAAATCACTGGGAACAGAAACAAAGGCTAAATGTTGTACAGGACACAGATATGTTGACTGAACATTTTAATTTAAAGCATTATTTGACTGATTGGAAAAGCGGCTGCTGTAATAGAAAGTATTAAAATATACAAATCTTATAGGTATACAAATATATAATATTTGTATACCTATAAGATATATATTTATATTGACTTATAATATACAAATATATAATATTTGTATATTATAAGTATACAATTATGTTGTGTAAGAGTACTATAATGTATATATAAAATAATAGTATTCTTAACTCTTCTAAACAGTTAGTTCACATTTGCTTTAACTCTTTTACTGACAATTTTGTCCACGTGTTTGCCAAATGTTTATCGCGCCTTCAAACTAGAAAAGGCAGAAAGGAACTAAAGAAAAACAAGCTGGCCATTTAAATAAAACTCGTTCAAAATTGTGATAGTTTACTTGATAGCAAATTTAGCAGAAGTTAAGAAAATAACGATAACAACGTTCCCTGCCTTTCCGTGTTTCCAGGAAAACCAAATTAGGTAACTGCTTGTTAGTAAACCTCTCATTCACTTAAATGCAATAGAGTTCAGAGGAGAAGAAATATTGTCTGCGTTTAGTATCAAATGCTCGAATCAACTTCATAAGGCTAGACGTTTTATGCTCAAAATTGTATTAAAGGTTTCTTGAATAGGAAAGGCAAATTTAAGATATGAAAAATGTCTGCGGATCTAACTAACCAAAAGACCTAAATCGTGAGTTTCATTGAAATTGAGAAATAATGAAGCTGAAACTACGGCGAAAAGGACTTCGATCTCAATTTAAAACTCTTCTGCTTTAAAAGTGGAATTTCTAAACATTTCATTTATGAACCTAACTTAAAATTATATCTCGTGTATCTCATAAGACATAAAAGAACTGGAATCTAATTGCATCCGCATTACTATTTTCCTTTTCCAGTGCTATTTTCCTTTTAAAAGAGATATGCTGAAATGTTGTTTGAAAGAAATCCAAATTAAGCGTTAATTCTGTTGTCAAATATTACTGTGTAAGCCTTAGGATCATTAAATTATTCAAAATAAATTAATCTTTCGTCCGCAGTTTATTCAAATGGAAACTGAAAAATGATGCAATACTGAAATTAATAATGAAATTTCTGACTTTGTTTCCCCAAAAACTAAGTCAGAAAGGTTTGCAGAACTATAGCTTTATTCTGCTAATCTTTATTGAATATTTTACCTGCCATCTTATATATTTATACTTTGGACACTGTAAGAAATTTTAGCAATCTTTTGGGATATATTATTTGGATTAATCATTTTAAACTCATATAGAAAGTGGTAGATCCATAAGTTGAGACAAGGGCTTGAATCTTAACATTTCTTACTCGAAACATCCTTATAATCTCTACAGTAGCGCTTGAACTTAAATATGATATACAATAACTAGGGATTTAATTGACAAACGCTCGTGTCTCTTCCCACTCGCTCCTCAAATGCAGGAAAATATAAAGAATTATCGCATTTCCTAGTGCATGCATTCGAAATACAGGTGGTTAGCACCAACGCAGGATACGTAATTTAAAAAAATAAATATGGTATAATTAAAAAAAATTAAAATATGGTATAAATTAAAAAAATAAAATATGGTATAAATTTAAAAAAAAATTAAAATATGGTATAAATAAAAAAAATTAAAATATGGTGTAAATAAAATATTAAAATATAGCCTAATAGGCTTATAAAGGGCCCAATATCTCGAATAGCGTAGGGCCTTATCAAATCTAAATTCGGCTCTGGTTAGCACATTCAAAGATCCGTGGTTTGAATCCAAGTTAGGGTGCGAAACCGCGATAATCTTTTAATATAAATCGGAAAATATATTATGCTAAGTGACTACATGGTCTTAATATAAATTATCTGTATTGAATATATTCCTGTAATGATTTTCAGTATTTGTATTAAGAAAATTAATTTTTGTTAATCTTTGATAATTCTGGTTTTTCCCTCAGATATGTGTAGCGCATGTTAAAATTAGGAAAACATACCTTAAAATGTAACTGAACATATCGGGACACACATTTTTTGTTATAGAAGAAAAAAGTGTTACAAACATTAAAAAAAATATGTGTAAAAATTTGCATATGCACGTAAGAAAATGAAATTCGATTTTAAACCACCGCAGACACACACAGCTGATCAGTGTTTATATTTACTGGTAATGTTTTCGAAAATACGAGTAAAACAATTTTAGAGAGAGCACTGAGGAGTTAAGAATTTTATCTTTCCGTGCTCTCGGCGAGTTACCATCAAAATTGCATGTTAGCATGCTAACCATGCATGTTTGCATGCTTAGCATGCTATATAATTAAGCGCTTTTCATTTCTCCTCAGACACCTCCTTTGCAATGTATAAACATATAGCGTTTTTGCTTTTTTGGAAGTGGCGGTTTTCTATTCCGCCATCGTTATTTTTTTTTTTTTGCATGCGCTTTTTTTAATATATAATTTATCTGCATGCGTTTCGCCACTTCTTCATAACTTTACTTCTCAGTTAATGAATTTACATTCAATTTTTTAATCCTTAATGGCTATGGTCTATCAAACCATCCATGTAATTTTTGACCTACAGAGTGCGGCCTGCTGTCTTTTTATCTTTGTCCTTTATTCCTCTCACTTCCGATCTTAATTACGTCCATACATCTTCAGTGACCCTGACATGTAGATTCGGTAGACTTATTTAGAAAGGCTCGTATTGTAAATGTTAGAAATTCCACTAAATAGACTTCTTTGCAATCTTGTCTTCCCAAATTGGTATGCTTCATAATTAAGACACAATAACACGCCGAACAAATACCAATTCGGAAGTCAAACAACAAAAATAAGCGTTATATTTTAAAATTTTCACAGAACTAGTTTCGATGGTTTTACTGAACCACCATCCTCAGCTTCAAAAGCGCAAATGGTCTTCAAAAGCATCATGCGCTTTTGAAGCTGAGGATGGTGGTTCGGTAAAACCATCGAAACTAGTCCTGTGAAAATTTGAAAATATAACGCTGATTTTTGTTGTTTGACTTCTGAAATGCTTCATAATGTTTACAAAAATTGCAAACATATTGTACTTTAGTTTTTCCGGTAGTAATTGATGTACAGCATAGAAGCAATGTGCACTGTTTCTCAAAATTAAAGGATAATCTAAAAATAATAGGTTCGGGGATAAAAGTTTTCAATCATCTGCAATGATTGATAAATGGTGCAGTTATTTATGTTAACTATCTACAAATGAATGCAAAATTGGATTCCTGCTCATAGATTCCTTCACAAAATATGCAGATTCCGCGACCGACATCGTGTTGCGCAATTAATGTACGTTTCAATTCGGGTGCGTATTGTTGTTAAAATTTAATTTGGTGTCTGAGAGCACACAGCATTCATTAGTTGTTATTCAAAGGTATCATTTAAGTGGTGAGCAAATGTGACTGTTAATTGATAGAATGAAGAGAAGGAAAAACGAAAATGGAGGTCTTCCATGTTCTGAAAAATCCCTCAAAGTATCATATGAGGAACTTGAAAAGATTTTAAAGGAACCAGTTAGTGGACAACGATCAAGGATAGCCAAGAGTAACACCTGTACTGGAGAGCATTTTTCTGTCATTGTGAGCTTAAAAAACCGGGAAGTCTTCTGACCTTCGGCTGCTACAGGAGCTCGAATCAAGCATTTTACTGCTGCATGGAGGTAGACTTTATCGGGGAAATAAAGCAATGGTTTGTGCCCCTTCAAAAGGATCTCGTTAAAGTTGGTGTCCTCCTCATATTCCGTTGAGCCAAGAGGAATTGGAGAGTTGGACTGACCAGTCTAGATATAGCGTTAAATGTGATTCTAGACGTGTTTTAATCTGGAAGGAGTAAGGAACACCCAGTATACCTTCCCTTGTGGCTGCGATTTGTAATGGGGCTCCGTAATTTGTCACATATATGGAAATAAATGCTTGGAAAGCAATACAAAGCTCTTTAGGTATGCTATTGACTCATAATTTTTTTGTTAAAGAATGATACAAGAATACTTGGAAGCAGAAGACATCACGCGAATGGATTCGCCATACTAGAACTGAACTTTATTGACCGTATTTGGGATGTCTTAGGCCGAGGACCTGCAGCATGCCAAATGCTTTTCTTAACGTTTTCAGAAGAGACGTAAGCAGTTCCATAACATTTAGTTCGTTGAATTCTACAAAATCGATATCTGTAGTTTGCATTTAAAATTAACAATACACATTATTAAAGAAATATATTTCTCAAAATAGGTCATTTTATCATTATTTTTAAATTTGTAAAAATGTAACTTATTATTCAAATGTCAAAGAAGATAATTTACGCTAAATAATGCTTTTGTAGGAGTTAGTTTTAATATTTTTCAATATTTGTTTCTATCAATGTCCTCTAATTTTGAAGATCAGTGTAAATACAGCCATAATCTATATGCATTTTCAAATAGTTTTAATTAAAAGATAGAACATCATGATTTTTTTATAAATATTATTGTTTTATTAATATTACTAGGTAAATTATTTAGTTTCTTAATTAAAAATAATAGTTTTTCTTTGCACAGTGTTACAAATTGTTACTCCATATCAACATAATAGTATTAACAGAAGTAGAACAATTTGTATCTTTTTGTATCAAAAGATTTGAAGGATGAAGAAGTAAGAATCGAGTAGTCTATATAAATATTAGGTTTCTTAAATTAGAAGGTTTCCACATCATTTGAAAATTCATGACTTTTGATACTTCTCAAAGATGATATTTCGGACATAAATGTTTGTTGAGCGGGACTTATATATTGCATATTGTAAAGTACCGTATTATGTATTATATCATATATATTCATATTATATATATTGCATTTATTATAATATATATATATATTATAATTCATATATATATATATATATGATATGAATGCAAAAATAAGCTTGGTTTATTTTCTGCTTCCCTTTAGGGATTTTCCCCGTTTCCCTTTAGGGATTGTTTTATTTGATATTTTATTTTCATTTCTGAATTTAATATAACTACAAATTTCACAGTTGATATGTTAAAAAATCGTAATAATTCCCTTTGATGGTTTTAGAAATCACTTTTGCCCAGTTTTATTCTTGGATTTTTCACATTACCTGAAACCTCATCCACAGAGCATTGCTCCCTTCGTAAAAGAGTTACTCTCCATTTCTCCCGACCCGACGTCCAGACCCCACTTCCTAGAATTTCTGCCTTCTCCGATTGCCAAGGATGATTGGAGGAAAATACTTCTCACTTGATCCCTCTGGGCTTTGCAAAATACCTCACATTTGAGATTACCAGAAGGGAAAGGGTTCATCTCACTTCCCGTTTTCCCAGCTGCTCGAGGACGGGGAGGTAGACACTGGGAAAGTAAACATTGAATTGGAAAGGGAGAAATAGAATCCAGATCGCTCGGAGGTAGATTTTGGGTCATTCTTCAGCTTCGAATCCGAAGTTTCTTGGAAACCTGTATATTTATACAAGATCTCTTCTGAGGAATGGAGTCGGATAAGTGAGTTTAAAAGGAAATTTTTCTTAACATTCCCATCTCGAGTGATTCGAGAAATTTGAATCCACGTTTGCAATTGAAGAAGAATTCTTTTCGGATTGCCGTATCAAATCGAAGTATTTTACTAAGCTTCTATATCTTAATTTATCACTTTCACTTTCGTAATTAGTTTTAAGTTGTTATAATGCAGAAGCACTAAGGTATAGTAAGTATATTTTAATAAACGCTCATTTTAAAACAAAGCTCAGAAAATAAAAGCACGTATTGAGGGGCTGCTAAATATTTAGATAATTTAAGTTATAAAATGCTAAAAAAGATTAAAAATGTTTGCATTATTACATTATTAGTTCCAGTATTTGCTTCATTTGTCTCAAATGCCAGTTCGAATGAGTAATCAGTCCAAGCTCGCTGAGTAATAGAGTTAAAATTTTTATAGTTGCTTCGATTCCTAATTCATATAAATAAAGCTTTTGGCTTTTTCAGTTTAAATATGACTGGGATGAGAGAGTTATCTTTTGAAGCAGCTTTGAGATGCTGAGTGAAATGACAATCATCTCTCATCAGAGTAAATTCGAATTTTTCCCTATAACTTGATTATTCAAGCATTCAGAAATTTTTTATTTGCAACCAACCTTAGACCACTTCCACAAACTTTCTGTCATTTCACACTATGATTCATGATTTCAATGATTTTAATTTGTTAAGAAATAAAACCTTTTCATAATCAAGTATCATCGCTTCAGAAAGTTTGGCAATAATAACAGAGGTGAAACTTTAAATTATGTGAAAAAGTTTTATTTTCAACTTTAACTAATTGTATGTACTTTATTTTGACTATTCTGTTTGTTTCATAATTTTCTGGCATTACTCACTATGAAAAATGTAAATTTAATACGCATAAAGGAAAAGTCATTTTGTGGTTAATATGCAGTTATTAAAATAATTTGCAACTGTGACTTAAGTCGATTGTTACTATTTATTGAAATACATCACAGAATTCAAACTAGGTATTAAATTTATGTACTTTTGTGAATATTTTACATTTCCGAAAGAAAACTGAAATTAATTAATGCACTAAGAGTATTAAACACCAAATTAATACTGAATGCTTAAATAATTTTAAAAGAATCTCTGTTTGTAAGCCTTTTGATGGAAAAGTAATGCTTATCAAATACTGTCGGTAAATCGGTAACAAAATCTGCCATTAATATCAGGACACAACACCATCAAACGCAAATTAGGATTTACACATGCAAGACATTATGCTGCCGTCTATAAATACTCGTGTTGGATTTTGAATGGACTTGAATTTCAAAGGTGATAATACCAGATACCGAATTCAGAGATGTTCAGAGACTCTCAACACGAAATTATAATTGGATGCCGCATTAGGCAGCACAGCATTCTCTTTGAGATATATCAGCCATTCTGGAAATTTCAAGTTAGGAATCAATAGAGAAATATGACTGAATCAGCTGAGAATGGACAGAAAATTCTTCCAAACTAAGAAGAATGAGACAAAAGAGTTTTGCAAAATGTATTAAGGACAAATTGTCGCGATTTGTTTCAGTCCAGTTGAATATTATGTAAATTTAATTGATAAATTAATTATATCCCAAAACACGAAGGTAACTGCTTAAGAGAAAGAATTGCAACGGAAAGAACATTTTGTATTAAACTAATTCATACTAATGTAGGCGAAGAAAATCTTGAAAACTCATGCAACAGCTTAGCAACATCGAGAATCAGGTTAGAGACTACCACTGATCTAATAGCTTTAGTCGTCGATAGCTGCTTCAACATTCTGTGTTAAGAAGTTGGAATACCTACTATCACGGCAGTACCTATTAGAGAATCGCAAAGCTATAAACTCATACTACGCATATCATTGATCTTACTGGTGTTTACAAGTCACAGACCAACGCGATCATTAATAGATGCTGATTTACATCCATAAATAGAGCAACGCCTAAGCTGTGCACAAGAAAAAATGGGCGAACGAAAGCAAATTTATGCCGTACCTGACTTAGGAGGGGAGAGTTTTAGAGCAGCGTACGCTTTCAGATTGCATCATCCCAAAAATATAGTTTGTGGAAGGTTATGGTACTGCAATGGGCACTTTTTGAGACTGCCTAGAATAAGGCACTTAAACGAACTTTTTATTAAAGACTAAACCATACCGCTCTCTGGTTACCATTCTTTGCTGCAGAGATATCCTTACAGTTAATTATGCATTTCTACTATAATACTTTAAGAAGCTCAAATCTGAACTTTTCTGAACATTTTGAGGGTGAAGTGAATCGTACAGTTTCAATGAAATTGGAAAAAAACATAATTGAGCAGTAGAAGAGATTAGAAGCACCATTATGTTGTGTTTTTACTTGGACATACAAGTAATTGAAAATTTAATCGTAGAACAGTATAAAATATGCAAATAAAACATGTAAAATATTAAGACATATCCTTAGGAATTTTATAATATAGATATAGCTGAAAATTCATAAGCTAAAATTTACTGTAAGCTGTTATTTTTAACATAATAAAATAAAGAATATGGAAGTATGCGATTTCGACGCATAGCGTAGAGATAGATTGACCCACAGCTATGGAATTTAAAACGTGTTGTCCGGGCGATAATGGTTCGTTTCGTTTCGTTTCGTTTTTTGTGGGAAAGCGTTTTAAGAGTATCTGTCTAAAGGGAGGGATGTTTTTGTGGAAGATTTTCTAAGGAAACTAGCTTGTATTCACCTTACACATGTGGAAAACCATGAAAACGCCCATGCATCCAGTCTGTTCGCCTGGATTCGAAACTAGGTCAGAACTAGCAGTCTTCAGCGATTTTACTGCTCGGTCGCTGGTGAGGAAAGATGGCGCGCACATTGCAGATATTATCTCAAATTTCGATTTTGCGTTTTTTTCCCTTTAATCTAACCTTTAAACCATTTTTTGACTATTTTTGACAGATATTTTTGCTTAGCTTCTGAGATAAACCTCAAAAATTTATCCGATAGAGCAGAAAAAAAAATCTTTTATATAAAGTTTATACATTTCACGATTGTTATTTAAAATTATAGCATTTCAAATTGTATTTGTTATAAAGTTTTTCAGTTTTTCACAGGATATAAAACTAACCTTCTTCTTCTTTAAAAAATAAAGATAAAATATTAATTAGTGTTTTAGAATTTTTTTTTAAATACGCTACAGTGTGATTTTAAGGAGGAAGGAAAGTTTTCGTTTTTTTACGTGTCTCAAGTGATTTTGCTTGGAAACGTAGTTCTGAGGATAAGACCTTATTAAATATCACAATTTTTAACTTTTCATGTACTAGATTTCAATAATATTGATTTTAATAATATATTTGTTAATTTTTTGCCTTATTAGAAAGAATTGTTTGCAAAATATTAGGCTTACTGTTGAAGTCTTACAAACGTTATTTCTTTTAAAGGAGATTTCTTATTTAGAATTCATTTCGTTTCACTAATTTCATTATTTTTGCTTTCTGATTTACTAAATAAATTAATAAATTTAAGGACTTGAGTGGTTTTCAATGTCATTTAGAATGAATTCCTCCGATTCAGGTATTATTTTTCATATTTTACAAATTCATATGCATTTTGTTTCAGCATTTCATTTTAAAAGGTGATTTTTCTTAAATTTATTGCAATATTTCTCTTTCACAATTTTATTCCAGCATCTAGAGACATGCTTTTATAAAGTTTTGAAACTTTCGCATTTTCTGAAACAAACTTTTCACCCTCTTTTAAGAAAGAATGATAGAAGACATTGATGAGGTGATTTCCTAGGATTTATTTTAAGCTAGTCTCTTCGTTCTAGCATGCGACTCGCCAGAGCAAAGCCTGATAGCCTGAGATTTTGTTATAAAGCAAAAGATATTTTTGTTCATAATCATAAGTAGGTAAGCTCTGTACAATAATGAAATTTTTTTCCAAGAGATTGTAAAAAGGCTCCTAGTATTTTTTTTAGGTTGTACATTTTATTTGCCAACGTTTCCCATAAGCGTCTGATTCCATTGACTTTTATGTATTATTGATTCCAGCTTTGAAGATAACAAGAAGGAATATCTGTTCCTTGTTGAAGGAATTGCTTCAATGTTGTCATTTTATCAGTTATCTTAATTACGTGCCGTAAGTACTAGTTGCAAGCCGCTGACATTAACCAGGATATATTGGTTACTATCTTTAACTGTTTTCTCTTAATGTTCATATATATATACCTCATCGAAGGCTCTGAAAAAAGTTTTCTGTAAGTTAACAATAAACATACAAGAAAACAACAATATTGCTGCGTTTATAGCAGTGTATATTGTTTCACACTGATTGATAAGCAAAACTTGTTCAGTAGTTCTGTACCTTAAATTTGTCTTTACTGACCATAAAATTTTCAGATTATTCAGTCCTTATGTGAATGCCCAACTTTTAGAACTCTCTTTGTTTCTTCTCCCATTCTCTGTACCGAAGATCTGATAAATCATTTGGATAAAACAATATTGTATTACTGGAAGAGGAACAGTGTCTATTTATCTATACAAGATGTGACACACACACACAAACACAAACAAAGAAACAAACAAAAAAAAAAAAAAAAAAAAAAAAGAGACTGGTGCAATAAATCACCAGTCTCCGTGAATCAGTTCTCCGTGACATTATTACCTTCAAAGTAGTTCCCTTCAGCATTCACACGCTTCTGCATTCGGTGCTGCCATTGCTGATAACAGTTCTGGAACGAGGTTTTTGGAAGGCCCTTCAGGAGATTCTCCGTTTTTGCCTGAACCTCTTCAGCTGAGGTAAAATATATTCCCTTTAAGTAAGATTTAACTTTAGGAAATGAAAAACGTCGCAAGAAGCCAACTCGGGTGAATAAGGAGGATGTCCAATCACAGTAATGTTTTTGCTGGTCAGAAACTGCTTGACAGATAGGGCCGTGTGAGCGGGTGCATTGTCCTGGTGCAACAGCCATCCATCACTCCACAATTGTGGCCTTTTCTTTTTCCTTCTTTTTTCACGAAGTATTTTTAGTACTTCAGTGTTAATTAACCACCGGGAACCCATTCAACCATGATGAGCGTGCTGGGCGCCCGTTTCATCTCTATAAGCCTCAGTTAACATTTAAAATGTTTCCTCCGTGGCTGTTTTTCTGAAGTTTCACAAGAAATTTGATGTTGATTCGCCGTTCGGTTTTTATATTAGACATTTCTCCGCCAAAATGCAATCGCACGTGTTCACTCAATGACGCACTACTCCCCAATGGCGTGATCGGTTAGGTCGAAACTAGCAGCATGGATAGAAGAGGTGTGTGGCATCACGTTACCAAAACAGTTGTTGCCAACTCCACTCTCTTTTCACTTAGTCTTGTTTTTTTTTTTTTTTTTTTTTTTGTGTCACACCTCGTAAGCTACCCAGTAATACATATTACTGGGTAGAAATTCCTATCAGAAAATAAAGATGTTTTTTATTTCATGTACTTATGTAAAAAACAGTTAGTGTGAATGTGTATACTGTACAATAACTGTACCCCAAAATTTTTTAATGTGGCCTTTATTATTGTTTTATATTTTATAACGAGAATAAACTTTTACTAAGTAAACAGAAAATCGTAGGAACCTGATAAAAAGCACATTTTATAATTTTTACATGCTTGTTTTTGTTTCTTAGTCTTAAAACTATGAATATGTGTATCATTTGAAGTATATATCTACGATTAACTGTTGAAAAACAAGAGCCGATTAAGAATTTTTATGGGTACGAGTTATGCTATTAAATGTAAAAATATGCTTATTTATTTAATTAAAAAGCAGTAGCTTAGTTTATGTTGAACTATTAAAACACTAAAAACTCAGTACCTTATATGAAGTTAAGCTTCCCACTTTTTCGACACTACGATGACTAGATTTACTAAAGCTGAAAGTAGAATTTTTTTAAACTTGTTATATGTCACAAAGCTTACATTTTGAGATAAATTTGGATTTTTCAAGCTCTTGATCTATAAAATCCTACAGGATTTTAGTAAGATTAAGATATGAGCTCACTGGTGACAAATGCAAGATTAGCAGTTCTTCAATAATTCAGCTTCTTCTTTTTTTAACATTGCCTTATAATACTAACATTTGTGACTAAAAAGACGAAATCAATATGTTACAGTACAATGAATAAGGATTTGATAACAAATTCTTCCTATTTCTATTCCATTCATTTTTTGTAGGTTTTTCTATTCATTTAGCTTCATTTCATTTAGCTTTGATACATCTTCAAAGAATGTATATCTCGAAAATGTTACATACTAATTTTATTTAATCTTGAACAAATACAGAAGAAAATAATTAAATAAATTATTTTATTTTGTAAAAATCAGACTAATCTTCTTTTATTAAGAAACTGTTAAATTTGGAGCACACTAGAACTCAAATAAAAAATAAATAAATAAAATAAAAAGACATAGAAGCAAAGGAAATCATCATAATTGCAAAAGATGAAAAAATTTTATTTAATACATGTGCGTTGCATTATACGTACCGTTATGTATTTATGAATGTGCCTGCTTTATGGTCAACGCAACTATCTAAGTCAAAACACTTAAATTTCTGATCTCAATTTGTTTCGAAGTACTACCAAAATTCTTATACATTTTTGAAAAAAGAGCCGTTTTACTTAATGTAACATCAGTTTCCTAGCTTGTAAGAGAGATTAATCCTAAAGGTGCATTTCGGAGTATGCTAGAGGGATAATAAGAACACTTTGCTATAAAATATTCAGGTGCAATCTCTTTTAGTGGTGTTTGCATTTCGTAGTTCTCACAAATTAAAGCTTAATTTTAAAATCCAGAAAGAGCTGATGATAAAAATATCTTTCAGAAAGTGTTGTTCTGTGCTAGAGAGGAATTTAATCTTCCAGAAATCATGAATTTTGGACGTTTAAATGACTATCGCGGGTGTTGTTGTTGATTTCTACTTACCAAACCGAGTTCATGTTGTTTTATGTAATCTCCGAAGAAAAATAATGTAAAGGTATTATAACTTTAAACATATGATATTCTTCAAACTGCTCCAACAAATATTTACGGCGCACATTTCTGTTCCATAAAATTAATGAGTATTCCCTTTTGAAGCCTTTTTTTTACAGTATCTGTTTGATATTTTTACCATACTGTTAGATTAATTTATTTTGTGCAAATCAGTTTTGTTTTGATTTTAGCTTCTGTTAGCTATTTTCATGAAACGTCTTTAATTAATGAAAAGCTAAAAATAAAATAGCGATATGTAAATGACAGTTTCCGTTTCAAATATTGTCTTATTATCATGAGACCCCTTAATAAAAGAAGAAACAAGCTTAATTAAAAGAAATTCAAAGTTTTCATTTTATTTAACCTTAGACTTAATAACTAATAAATAGATTTATTAACGGTAATAAATAAAACACAGTAATTTATTCTTATGCTTTCTAAAATCTTTCTCATTTTAATTATCCGGGAACCAAGTAAACCTTGTTGTTTCATTGTACAAATTTAAATTAAGTTATATTAATTGTCAATGTATACTTTTTTGTTTCTCCATTTTGAAAACACAAGCTATTAACTTTATCGAGATATAAAATATTCTCTGGTGAGCAGAGTTTAATTTGCTGAAATGAGAATTGCCGGAGAGTTATGAAGGTCGTCAGGAAGAAGGAAAAAGATAAGTAAAAATAAAATAACATTTAAAATTAAAACATAATAGATAATTAATATAGATAAATAAATATTAAATAAAATATAAAGAGATATATAAAAACTTAATGCATTATATCATTAATGATAAATGGTTTAATAAACTAAACTTCGCACCTTGTCTTCTTTGGGTCTCCGGTTGTAATTACATTTTCACTGAAAAAAAAAAAAAAAGAAATAACTCAACTTCCAGTCGAATGTAAATCCTGAGTATATGCTGCATAACGCACTGTTAAAGGGAATGAAAGAACAAGAAGCGTTCTTTTCCAAAAATACCAATGAAAAAAAAGTAAAAATTTAAAGCGTCACTAATGAGAAATGCTCGAAGCAAGAATGCTCGAAAACAGAATGCTCGAAGCAAGTGACAGCTGACGTAGAGTGGAGATTCTTGGTGGCCACTAAACCTATCAGTGTCTCCACCCTTCTATAAGGAGTTTATTAAAAATAGTTTTTTAATGGCCAAACGAGGGCGAGAGTACATTAATGATACATTACATAACGAATAGTTTGATATATTTAGCACTTGGTTTATAGTAATTGTCACTTCTGAACTTTATTGGCGTCTTGAACTGAACACAATTTGCATTTCCATTCTTGTACAGGTGACAAATGACCGAAAACAGAGACTCCTGGTAGCTACCAATGATAATCAGTAATTGTTTTCACCCTCCTATCAGATGTTTATTACAAAAAAAAATTTTGACGTGCCCAGACAAGGGCGAGAATATATAAATATAAGAATGCATAAATAACAGATCTCTTCCTGATACGAAATGAACGGTTTGGTTTCTTTAGCATGTCTTCTGTAGTAATTATCAATTCTATCTTTATTGGAGTCTTTATTCTGTTTGGAAGATGTCCTGTCCCATGGTTGAAATAGTGTTAACTGTACTGTAGATATTCTTAACTGATGCAGGTTTTTGATGATGAAAGAGTTCATTGTGAAGGTAGGTTCCGTTAAATGATTGACAGACAAAACTACCGTCTTTAAGGAGGAACTTCTAGCATTAAAAGCAGCCATCAATTTGCCAAAGTATCAATTAGTAAGAAAGGTAAATGTATATAGCGACTCTGCCTAAGGTTTGGCGGCCATCCGAGGGAATAAGACAAGGAATTCTTTAGTGCAAAGTATACAAAAATTTCTCGAAAGGATCCCACCCAAGTGACAGAACCAACCTGATCTGGGTTCCAGCTCATGTAGGCATTACTTGCAACAAAGCGGCGGACTAGCTTGCGAAATTTTCAGTCAGTGACTCAAAAGACTGGAAAACCCAGTAAGTGTGCCACAATCTTATTTAAAAGAATTACGCTGAATAGCCTTGTACAAGACTGGCAAAAAAGATGGGAAAGCGGAAGCACAGGGAGGAGAAACTACAAGTTTTTTACGAAAGTTTCTGCTCAATTGAAACATACAGTCGCTCAAAAATTCATTTCTACACTGGCCATGGTCCCTTCCCACATCATCATAAGAGAATCGGCAAACTAGACTCAGACCGCGACTCGGTGTCGGGATATTTGGCTCTTCGGCTTTATAATTACTGCTTGCTTCTTTAGCTAGAATTTTCTCTGCTTCGTCATTTATAAGACCTACATGGAAGTTATCCATATATGTTGTAAAAGATGTTGGATATTTGAAATTAAAGGAGAGGTATACTTGTGAGCAATGCTCGAGACTGTATGAGAATGCAGAAGAACATTTTAACGGAGAACAGCTTCGAAACCAAAGACAGAAAAGTCCAAAACTTTCTGAGGGCAATGCTCTGCCAAAATATTACTAGCCGTAGAGCAGAATACGAGAGAAAAGAAAATCCCGGTTCAGATCCAGTAACAACAGGAGAACAAGACTTTGTAAAAGTTTCGTCTTACGCTTACCCATTTGGTTATATCGTTCAAACAGATCTGCAGGAGCTCCGCTGTGGACGTGCACGATCAGGTGATCATTTTTAATTCTTTCGGGAATGTAAAATTTAACCGCTGTCATAAATTCAATGCATTTCCCTGGAGAATAAGCCTTTGATATGCGGGTGGGAGTTTTTCTGTCGTTAAAAGTCTCAACTTCCATCAAGTATTAGTTCGCCAGCGAAAGGCATGTATACAGAAATTAAAATCGATTCATATGTACTATCATTAAAATAAAATGTGTCTGGTGAAATTGTGACTCACTTACATAAAAGAAGTACCGGGACACCTTTTTTAAAAGAAATATCTGAAATCTTTTATTTAGGGCTCCCGTGCACCCGACTAGAATTACGGTTTATTTAAAAAAAATAAAGAAGTACTGGAGTCAGGCTTTAAGCTTTGCTGGTGAGTTTACTAATCTTCATCTTCACTTAAGATTCACTCATTTCAAATAAGCTTGGCAACGAAAGATATCCAACTAAACAAGACTTTAAAATTACGTTACTTAGGGAAAGAATATGACTATTACATCCATTTAGTGCTGAGAAAAATCTCACTTTTCTGTTACAGTAAGCGAAAATGTTTCAGTTAATAATGAAAGATATCGAAGATACCCTCTTCTTAACCACTTGTAAAGCTTCACAGGTTGGAGGACAAGAGGACAAGGACAGCTGGAAAACTATTGTTTTGGATTTAATGATCCTTGCAAACAGTATTTAGAGGAGTAAAAAGAAAGAAGGCGTAGCTGTCAATTTCTTAAAAAACCGTTCGTGATCAGAAGTGAGTTTAAAGTTGCTCGAAAGACAAAAGTCACGGAATGGGTAATGAAATTTAAAGCAGTGAATCCGATATAGGCGACGTCGCTATCCGTGGATTGATTACAAATGAATCCAGATTTCAATTACGAGTTAATTTTGAAGCATCTACTGAGTGCAATCTCTAATTAAGTGCAAATGCTGTTCGGAATTTTCATGAGTTTTTTTTTTTTTTTTTTTTTTTTTTTTTTTTACAAGCAGCAAAAATATTAATAAGACTCTCTAAGAACTGGTATGGTTCTATCAACTGATATATTTCTTTATACCAGAGACGCTTCTGCGCTGTTTAAAAATCAGTTAGATACCACACCAAAACTTACTTGTTTTGATGTAATTGACCAGAAGAGGTATCTGAAAACTTCTCTTTACTTAAAATTGTTTCTGGATATTTTAATAGTCTGATAGCAATAGCCATAGACAGCATTTATTATCTTCTGGCAAAGCAATCTGTACATCGTAACTAATTCAAAAATTTTATTTAGATGGTTTCTAATTTGTGACATTGATTTTCAAAACTCTAGAAGTTAAATTTGAGAATTTTCATGTTTACGTAAATGTATTTTAATCTTTCTTGCATGAATTCAATGATGCATTATTTCCAATTTTTATTTTTCTAATACATTAGACAGAATTTATAAAGAAAGAAATTATTTAGAAAAGTTAAAAACATTATTTTTTACTTTTATATTTAATTTTTTTGCAAAAATGTTCAATAAGATTTTAACCTGAACGCTGAGGATATAACAGAATATTAAATCGCTGAGGATATAACAGAACATTAAGTTGAATTATTTAAAATAATGCTCTTTAATGCAATATTAGGGATATGCCATTATTTTATTAGAATTTGAATTTCGTATGTATTATTTCAAATTTCATATCAAAATATTAGAATGTTTCACATAACAGTAAAAATAGGGTACTATTCTGTTTTGAGGACCGTAAAAAAATTGCAGCGAAAATGTCTGCGGAAAAGCGCCAAATCTAGCAAACGCGTCCATTTAACAGTGTGCCAAATATAGCGTACGCGCTGATTTCAGATTGCGTAAGTTTATATCTTTTTATATTTCTTAAGACGCCATTGAAATACTAGTTTAATTTTTAAATCCTTTTTTGATATCCTATGGATTTAACAATTTGCTGATTGCCCATGACGAAAAGTCTGCAATAGAATTTTGGGTAAAGTGCAGAATCACCCACTGCTTGACGCGTTTTTAAGAATTGCACATACTCGGTATCCTTCTACACATCGACCTATTTTCTCTTTAAAAAAAAATACCAGAATTGCACAAAAATGGTACTGCGCACCCCTTGACTTTATCTATGTACACATCGACCTATTTTCATTTAAAAAGTAAAAGGAAATTGACAAAAATCGAATTGTTTTTTACGCCTTGTAAAAAGCGGCAAACAACTAAATGGGCGATTCTGCACTTTACCCAGAATTTTTTCAAAGAAAAAGCATCATTCATTATATAAAATTATGTTTGAACAAGCAATGAGATGAAAATATGCTTTAGCGATAACTCGGTAGCGAAATAGCGATGCAGGAATCCCTTCAGTTATGTTTAATAATTTTTATATAAATTATAATAATGATCTGAAATAGTTATTTACTCTTATGCTTCCATTCAGTCATGTTTAGCCTTTTTTATATAAATTATAATAATAAAAACGTATTATATGAAATTAACCTTTCATCTAAATTAAAACATCAATCTTAGATAGTTGTTTACTATTATACTTCCTTTCTTGCGTTAGGGTTGCCGAAATTATTTTTGGCAGCACTGGCATCAACAATAATTTGGCGATTTTTTACGGCCCTCAGAACCGAATAGTACCAAAAATAGTTTCGAAGAATGCCATTAAATCCGTGTTTCTTAACTTCTCTGCCATTTTCTAATGTTCGAAAAAGCTTCAGTTTTTCGAAATTCTTTAGCTCTCTTGCTTGCTGAAATGTGATTACTTATATTCAAATATTTTAAATTAGATTCTTTGTATGAAATAATTATTATCTTATTCCAGTATTTAGAATTCTTATTTTTAATGGATTTGAAGAAACATGATGAAGTTTTCTGTTCTCCTATTCTGCATATTTATTAAAGCTGCTTTATATTTGGGAACATTCAGTCCTCAATTGTTTTAATTATTTTAGAAAAAAAATGTTACATTTCGCAGATAATCTTGGTTGGTCACCCAATTATTTTTTTGTTTAAAATTCGGTTATGATTCAATTAGTACGTTATTTTATTAGAAAATCTCAAATACTTTCGATGAAAAATTTTGATAACTTTTCTATTAGATTTTCCTTTTTCTGGCTGCATATTAGGAAAGATTCAAGAATTTATAATCCCATGTAATATCATTGAAAAATTCATAGAAATAAAACGCTGAAGTAACATAAATTCTAAAACATATTTATAGAAAAATTTAAGAAAAGACTTTTTCAGATACTGTTTCTTGTGTTTTGACGCAAAGTAATGTCACAAAGATATATAATTTATACACTTTTTAAATGATACTGTTTGCAGTCTACACAATATCCGGAGACTCTTATCAAATGCCTTCCCCATTCTAAAGTGAGGATTTTAGTTTTTGAATTCAGTGTTTTACTTTTAGCGAAAGAAGTATTCCAACAAAAAGAATAAGTAAAAGAAAAGAATACTTTTAAAATTTCCGTTTAAGACACTTAAAATGTTTAACATTATTTTCGGAAATTTACAGTGCTCATTCATTCTATGCTATATTATATTTTAAAAATGATTTCATTGTATTTAATTAACTACAGTTATTCTCTAATATATATGAAAATTTTTCAATTTTTCCAGTTCGTATTTCAAAATATTATTAGAATTTGTCGGGCAATATTGCTAATGACGTAAATTTACTTTGTGCAAAAAGAGAAATTGCATACAATTAATACTTCAGAATTTTTATTTCATTTCCTAGCTTCCTTCTAAAAACTTTTTTTCAAGAAATTCCGTGCTCAAGTTAAGATATTATCCTCCTTTTTTAAGAAAGAAGGGGGGATAAAGCTCTTCCGCTGCAGTTTTATGAACCAATGAAGCAATTTAACAAATCTCTGGCTTACAGCCATGGCTTCATCTTTTAAGAAGTACTTCTAAATGATCGTAAAGCAAACTGCTTTTTTATATAAAGAAGAAAAACTACACTCGAATGAACAAAATAGCGAAAGAAAAATAATTGCCAGAAAAAGAAACTACTCGTTTCGAATCTTTATTTTCAAATAGCTGCAGTACCATTGCCACTCAAAGTGAACAAAATCTCTCCTGCAAAAATTAAGCCGAACCATTTATTCCGGCACAATGAAATACAAACCACTTAGAAAAAGGGAAGAATAAAAAAAGAAATGGAAGCACAAAAATCAAAATGATTAATAGCGCGGCATAATGTGTCGTAATGATATGCTAATTGCCCTAGCTGACAAAAGCGTCCGGACGCGAGAAATTCTCATATTCGAAACGCAAACGATAGCGACAGGGTCCGAAAAGAAAGGAATTATAATGTTCGGCTGCAGTGACTCACGGGATTGGACTTAACGACTCCAAAGCTAGTGGGGAGAGAGGGAACCTAATGGTCCCATTCACGAAACCTGGGGTGCCAGTATGTATATCAAGTCAATGTATTGATACAAATCTAAAAATATGCGCAGCGGATCACTAAGTAAGTTGCCATAGGCGCAGATGTTGACGCTTAAGGAAGTAATAATAATAATTTAAAAGAGTTTTAAAACGGTTGCGATTATAAAAGTTTATTATTTGGCATCATTAATCAAACAGGGCAAACAATTTGGTCAATTCTCTTGACAGAAATTGCTAACCAAGACACAAATATTGAGAACACTTTAGATAACTTTGTCTCCATCACATTTGAATAAGATTTATATCTCCTGAGTTATAATAGAGTTTTTTTAACTGTAGATCGCACTCCAGATGGTATTCTTTGTAACATATGAAATGGTAAATATGAGCCCATTATAAGTAAATTCAGATTGATGTGCTACAAGGCAAGTTGCGTATTGCAAGATGTTTTCCCAACGTATGACTCTATAAGCAATTCTGCATATTTTATTAGCTATTAAAAATTAAAAAAATGGTAATGAATAACATAAAACACGCATTTCTAAGTTTTACGTAAGAAGTTTAGATTAATAACGCTTACAGTAATCTCCTATGTTGTACATTTTTACATAATTTAAGTAGAACTTGTAACTCGCCTAGGTGGTACGGTGTATGAAACTGCAATATTTATTATTATTAAATACTATGTATAAGTTATATCAGTTACACTTTTATAAATGACACATAATGCACCAATATGTACTCGGATGCAAACTGTAAAAATTTGAAAAATACATAAAAGTATATGAAAGCAGATTGAAATAACACTTTTCAACAAAAAGAAAATGTAACAGCTAATTTAACTCTGCAGTGGGAAAGTTGCTGCCGCAGGTGGATGATTGTAAAGAGAAATGCGCTCTTTGGCAATTTTTTAGCCCTCTCAATGCTTAAGGGTTTTTGGAAGTCTGAGTTGTCTTCATGATAACGCTGCTAGCAGCACCTCCAGAGATATCTAGTAGAATAAACTTTTCTCAATTATTGTGTGGTCACGCGCTGTTTACTTGCTGCTTCAGTATACGATCTTGTGGTGTCCGCCGATAACATCGCGGCAAAAACATCGCGGACGAAAACGTCGCGGAGAAAACAACGCAAGGCGAAAACGTCGTGCTACAAAACATCGTGGGAGAAAACATCGCAAAGAGAAAACATCGCGGTTCTAAAACATCGTGGTACAAAACATCGTCGTCGAAAATAAAGCGGTTCAAAAACTTCGCAGTTTAAAAACATCGTCATCGAAAATATCGCGGTAAAAAATAAAGTATCTAGAAATCATCGCATGATGATAACTTCGCAGACATGCTTTTTTCAGGTTTTAATTATTGTAAATGGATATTTTCATAATGATTTGTGAGCGCAGTATGTAAAGAAGGATAATTTTTATTTTCACATATTTTATTAACTAATAAATTTTTGCTGAAAAAGTAAGAAGAAAACTTAAGCATAAAAAATTAAATGCAAATTATAGATTATACTTTTCATGAAAAATTACCAGTAAAACTTTATAAAAATGATTTATTAATGGCCTTTGTTAATTAACTATGTCGGTTTAAAATTCTAATAAGTGCTATAAGTTGCATTAATTTTCTATGCTTAAGTTTCATTCTTATATTCTCAGCAAAAATTTATTAGTTAATAAAAAGTATGAAAGTAAAAATTTTCCTTCTTTCCATCTTGCGATCACAAATCAATATGGGAATATCCATTTACAGTCATTATAGCCTGAAAAAAGCATGTCTGTGAGGTTATCGTCATGCGATGATTTGTAGATACTTTATATTTTACCACGATATTTTCGACGGCGATGTTTTTAAACTGCGAAGTTTTTGAACCGCTTTATTTTCAACGACGATGTTTTGTACCACGATGTTTTAGAACTTCGATGTTTTCTCGTTGCGGTGTTTTCTCCCACGATGTTTTGTAGCACGACGTTTTCGTCCGCTATGTTTTTGCCGCGATGTTTTCGGCTGTAACCGATCTTGTGGCTTTACCCGTGACTTTCATACTGTGTCGATATGTATGCCTCTTGAATCGTTCGAAGTCTCCACCATTAGCGTTAAGCGCGTTTTCTACGTCTGTAATATTGGCTTTCTCTTGTAAATCTTTATATCAAAACCCAGCTTTCTCCTTAGTAATCAGAAAAATAGATTCTGCTTCTGTGTTCAAGAGGGCAACAATTTTTCAATCTCTGAAATCGAACCAAGCTTCTTGGCAAGGTTAGTGCAATTCAATGCTAACCCATGTTTCATGCTTTCAGCAATTGGAATTTTATTCTTCACTATCATATTCACTTTAGAATCACGATTACATCCCAAGAATGCAGTCGATTTATACCCTGATGTATTATTAATATAATTTTCTCCCTTTATAAATAAGAATTATTTTCAATTTGACTTTTAAGTAATTGCAGACTTTTGGTTTAGGTATTGTATAAGTGCATTTGATTTTACGTTTCAAACCCATTTTAAGAGTAAATAAACAATGATCGTTAATGCCGCTAAATAAGAATAACAGCTTGAATATTACGAATTTTGCGCATTTATATACGAGGGTAAGTTGAAAAATAAGTTTCCCCTGTCGACTGTGGTCAGAGTTGTGTATGAAAGTAAAAAAATAAAATGAGACATTAAAGATATGACGTACCTTTATTTTTCCACATAGGTTCCAAGTACATTGAGACATTTGTCATATCGCTTGATAAGCTTCAAAAAGCCCTCCAGGAAAAAATCAAAGCTTTGCATATGGAAGAAGCGTTGAACGACTTGTTTCACTTCAGTATTACTTCCAAAGCGCCTTCCCGGAGATTTTTCTTCAAAGCCGGAAACAGATGGAAGTCGCTTGGTGCGAGATCAGGACTGTATGGCGGATGGTGTTGTAGATTCGTAGTTGTAGATTAAGTTTGGGGGATTTTTGTAATAGCATTTGGTATTTAATTAAGTATATGTGTGACTCATTCTTTTGTACGTTTATGCAGCATGTACGGTATTCCAAAAAGGTAGCACGGCTTAACAGCTATTGAATGAAAGAACCATGATTTTAGTTTAAAAATTAAATTAAACAAAGTAGGCTTTCAAGCTGCAGTTTTATAATCACAGCAGGGAGTACTCTTCTGTTGACTTTCTTACAGTTTTTGATATGGGTTCGGGAGCTTCAGTGGCCAAATCTTCATTCTGTTGAATCTAAATGTTATTAGTTTTCATCTACCCCTATATTGTGGACATGTATAGGCGTATCTCTTCTGGGTGTCAAATGTCTTATTCAAAAATGTCCTATGTTGGTTTGACGACCAATTGGAAGTTTAAGCATAATCTGGGTTAGCCTCAGTGCGCTCTATTTCCCGCATCGTATGTTCGTATTTATTAACTCGTGTTTGGTTCTTCTTTAATTCTGTTCCGGGCTATGTTAACTGTATAGTTAAAGAGCGTCCATTGTAAGATTTTCTAGCATAGATAAACATTAATTTCATGTTGTGTGGTATTTTTTGTTGTACATAAGAGCGACTGGATCGAATGCAAATCAGATTGTAGAACTACTTCCCAATATTCGATAGCCATTTACTTTGATTTTAGTGCCAAATGGATGGTTTTCTATATGATTCCACTATTCCTCTCTACTTGACCATTTTCTTGAGGATTATATGCTTTTATTTTTTATAGTTACTTAATTTAAATTATTTTACAAGGTACTTTTGATTGTTTGTAAGAGCACAGTTTTATTTTTGCTTAGCTAATTCATTATAAGAACACAATTTTCTCTTTTATATTTTTAATTATAATTGCTTTTTTTTCTTCTTAAACATGTCTCGTGAACCGTTTGAGGCTCATTGTATATGATTTATTAAGTAAATTGAAATCACGAGTCAGCGACCAATCGTTGAAGAAACAGTCATTCATTTTGTATGAAACTCCTTCTGACTATAGGTTGCAACTTTTCATCGCAAGAAGGCGCTGTTACTCCGAGAGAGAATATTCTATGTATACACGTTGTGTAACAGTTGTAACGTTGCCGCGTTGTTGCTTTGTTAGTGTGAATGATTAAATTGTTGAATGTCTTTCAAAATAAATTAAAAAAGACAATATAGTCGCTAACATTTATTCGCACAAAAACAAGATTGATCTGTTTAGAAACCATTGATGAAGAAGTCTTTGATGAAGAGGTTTTCGAATCATCAGTCGCTTCCTCGAGATCGGATTTGCTATATAAATATCTTCCAAAGCTGGACTTGCAAGAATTGCAGAACATTTAATTTACTTTTCCGGAAAATCATATCTACAGATGGTAGCAATTAAAAGTAAATTTAGCTGCATCTTTATTTAATTTTTTTCTCTAAAAGAATAAATAGGAAACTTTTATCATTTCCAGTAAGTCCAATCATAGATTACATAACGTCTTTAAGCTGCTTAGTTTAAGAAGTGAAAACTGAAAAATGTACGTTTGAATTTTAGATAAAATTACATTTCAGGAAAAGAGGCTCGTATTTAACACAATATTTTGTGTGTAAAAATTATTATTTTTTTCACAGCTGCACTTGATTTAGTTTACATTTTATTTGATTCAATTTGTAGTACTAAAAAGACCTATTGATGTAATTCGTTTTTTCTTTCTTTTATTTATTGCAGGTAAGAAACTTGATATTCTTCTGATAGAAAAATCTGCAGTCTCCACAACATTAAAGTAACGTATAAACAAATTTGCTATGTTAACAAACGTATGTCAGCTTAACTTTAACTTCGATTTTATGCAAAATAAAATTGTAATCCTTTCTCTAATACGTAATTTTTGTTATGTATTGTGTGTTTTGAAATCGCCACAAGTATAACAAGAAATTTTGTAAATAGCTATGAAATATTGAAGAAATGTATTAAATCTCAGTAACTACTGCGTTCGAAAATGCTTTATTCGCCCAAATATGAAACCGCACTTTCTATTCCTTTAAAACGCAGTTCGAAAACCTTACTTATCACATGCAAGCACATTGATAAAAAAAAATAATATTATCACTAGAAAATAAAAAGAGATTCTCGCATGAAGAGCATGCTGTCCAATTTTTCTTATTTTTATTCATGATATACAAAAACATATTTGAATAAAATAATCCAGTAGTAGTTAATCTGTTAAAAAGAAAATAATAAACTAACCTAGTAAGCAGAAATATCCGTTGCATAGAATTCTAAAGCTTTGATTCCATAAACATTTATCGCAAGGCCTGCCGGGAAATAATTCAGGCGACAGCAAACCACGGTTGTCTGATCACATGATCATTTTATTTTTAACAACTTGCCCCTCCTCATGAACCGCAGGGGGTTCATCCAAACTTGTATATAAACAGTGGAAATTCATACTACAAAAACACTCTAGTTCCAGACACAAGGAGAAGAAATATATCTCATCTAAATAACTGAGAATTTAAATGGAACATTAGGCAATTTAAATCTAACATTTCAAAATTAAAAAAAAAACAATATTCATATTTTTTAAAAGATTATTCAATGGCCCTTAAGAGAGTATACCCTGATTCTATGAACTTTAGAACATTTTAAATTATTAAATTTGTGCATGGAAGCTACTAGGATTACAAATTTTAACAGAATAATTAAAAAAAATAATAAATAGCTATAAAAAGATAGACTCACAATGCATATTTGCAAATTAACACTGAAGATAAAACTTTAGTTTTGAAGTTCTAAATTGTACAAAAGTTGTACAGGACGTCTGATAACCAATGATTCAATTTTTACCTTGCAATCCATCACCTTGCCATCTCTTCTAGGAAATAACTCAAGGATTCTCCCCAGTCTCCAGAAAGTTCGGGGTAAATGATCCTCAACTAAAACTATATCAGTAAATTCGGGAAGATTATTTTTAACAAAGCCCGAATGGGCAGATCTTAAATTCAACAAATACTCTTTTTTTCCATCTGAACCAAAAGGAATTCATTAATTGTTAACGATAATTATAGGTCTTTATCAAAGACTTCCTGGAAGAAAAGTTTGAATCACGAGGAAGTTTCATAGAAGGCAACGATTAAATTCTATTTCCTAAAAGAAAATGTGCTGGAAGTAAAGTATGCGGTTTATCTAAGTCACTTCCAACATAGGAAATCGGCCGAAAGTTAATCATCCCTTCAATTTCGATAAGAGCAGTCTGTCTCAGCGGTCAGAGATGACTTTCTATGGGTCTTCCGTAGACCGACTTTCACGGACCGCACCATGCGTTCATAAAAACCTCCCCACCAGGCTGCTCTTTTTACAATATACTTACTTAATTCCGTTAGCAGCATATTTTTTTCTTCTGTATGATTCATTACTGATCAAATTTGTTTCAGCTCAAGTTCAGCACGCTTGAGAGAACGTGCGTTGTCAGGAAAGATTACAGAACACAAACCTCTTTGAGATACTCAAACGTTGGAAGACAAGCAAAAATGCATCTGCCGTCATATTACTAGCTAGTTCCTGATGAACACTCCACAGGTTATTAATAGACTATATTGTTTGTTTTTACTATCTTTCACTAATAACGGACTAGCACAGTCGATCCCAATAACTGTAAATGGGGCTGATTGTTCCACTTGGAAAGCTGGTAATGGAGCAACCATCTGGTGTCCTGGAGAAATGTTGAATCTTTTGCAAGTAACACATTTGCTTAGAAGAGGTTTTATAACTTGTCTGGCCTTTAGTATCCATTATTTGTCTCCCACCTGCACTAGCTTGTGGGATACGCCGGAATGAAGTATTTTATTGTAGGATTCCCAAATCAGTAATTCAATGAGTTTAGAATTTGACGGTAGTATAATAGGGAGTTTTCTCAAGCCTTCCTGTCACTCGCAATACATTTTCATAATATAAAAAAAGCTTTAAGCGTAACAACTTAGAGTCTTTTGGTAAAGGCTTGCCATTCATTAGACGATTAATTTCCTCAGAGAGAAAGTCCCTTTGAACAGCTTTTACCCAAAACTTTTCAGCACAATTATATTCTTCAGCAGTAAGAGGACTCATTATACTAGTTTTCCTAAGAGCATCAACAAACCGCAATACCCAAGAAGTCACCTTTAGTTTGAGTAAGCAACTAAACGTATTAATATCAATTATCTGTTTAGAAACAATTGCGGAGCTAATTATAGCAGGAGCTTTATACTCAGCTTCAATCTCCTGGTTTATTGAGTCATATTCAACTCTCTTCGGCTGGGGCCAAGTATTCTCAGGGTACAATAACTATTTGGGGCCCTGCCACCATTTTTTTTTAAGTTCGCAAATCTTTACTAGTAACCCTCTTTTTAACAAGTCCGCAGGGTTATCTTTACCTATACAGTGTCTCCATGCATAGGAATCTGTATTTTCTTGAATTTCTAATACTATGTTTGAAACAATTTGCTTCCACTTGGATGCCATGCCAGTGTAGCACAATTGTTGAATCACTCTGTAGAATAATATTTTCTAGATTTTTAAGAAGAGTTTTACAATATTTGACTAATCTTGCAGCAATTACTGCACGCATTTATTCTAATCGGCACAACGACACCTTTTAAACTGGTGCAACTCGTGATTTGGAAACAATGAAGCTAGTTTTAAAAGTGTGTGTATTCTAGTAAGCATTAATATAAGTTTTAATTGTTGCAGCCAAAATGTAAGGAGAACAAGTGACGCCATGTCATGGCTTGGGTTTTATTGCAGTTTTTATAATACAGAAAACATACAAATAATTTCGGCCATCTCACGTGACTTGAAGGTAAAGAAGTTCCCGTGCAATATCTCCTCATACTCCAGTTTCATGTTCGCTAGGTTTCAAAATAATATCAAAAGATCAGCATTTAATTTTTTTCCGGGAGGAAGACATTAATTAAGACTATTACGACTTCCTTTTTCACAACTGGGATCATAAACTACTTTAGTTTTAGTACCAGAAGAATCTTCCCTGAAAACTTCTGTATGAGGCATTACATATCTACTGCAACAACTATTGTTGCACATTTCAATAATCCGGATAGTGACTCATAGCTTCCATATATAAACCGTAATTGCTTTTCGAATTCTGTAAGATTATCCAAAATTTTCTCTTTTTCATACTCAAGAAAATATGATTCAGAAGTTCACAAACATTTCAAACCATTTTCTACGGAAGTACATGCAATCTTCAAACAGGAAATAGAATTATGCCGACGATTTTCTGGAATCTGCCTCGTATCATCGAATAGCGTCTGATGAATATATAAGTTTTTAGTTTCTTAACTTCCCCGATTAGCATCGAATACATAAAATCGGCATCTAAGAGTACCTGGACAGGTCTGTTATCTCGTAATGATACAGAAATTTCATAGCTGTTTGGAATTAAATCTTTTAATAATTCAGGTTTGATATTCGAATATATCCGAACTCCACTGATTTCATCAATTACTAAAGCTTGAATATTTATGCTAGAATAAGGAGAATATTTGCTTCTAAGAGGATATTAAAGACTTCATAAGGGTTACCTTTCGCGACAGTATAAACTAAAAAAGTCTTTCTTTCTTTAAGGGTTGCACTGTTAAAGCCTTTACTAGATCTTTCCAAATACATGATTTCTGCGAGCCCGAATCAAATAACATCAATGCACGTTATAACGTTGCGCGCCTCTAACTTGCACGCAACCAAGGGGTGACTGTGGAAACTGTATAAAAGATAGAAGCTTGTGAAGGGTTTAAGTCCCTTTTTATTCAACGTAATAAATTACAATTGCGTTCTCTTGACGCTTACAGACGGTGCCAACTTGGCAGTCAAATAAAAATAATAACCTGAAAAGAAAATAAAGACAAGATTCTAACTACGAGGCTCTCTAAAATAACTAACTCACCGCGTTTTACAATACCGCTGCTAATTCAGCAGACTTGAAGCTCACTGGAACGATGACCACTACTTCCCGCCAAGCACATAGGCCGCAACGCTGGGTTCTTCAATTCTCGCTAACTACCTCCGCGCTCGCTAAGTAAGAGAATCTCTCACACCGAACTTGTTTCCTTCCTTTTTAAATCAGAATACTTCCGCTGATAATTTGAATGCTTGCGCGTTCTACTAAAATTTACATATTCTGGCATTGGCAGTTCCAGGGGAAAGTAAGGCTTGACAGGAAAGATAGTTTAAACTTAAAATAAATGTTAGTTAAAATAAATATAAACCCTACATTTGCCGCTGCCAGAATTTGGAAAACTTGGAAGCAGGTCCTACAAACGACCTGTTGTAAGTTTCTCTAATTCTGAACTAACTGGCGAGAACCTCGTTTACACAAAAAAAATCTTATGTAACAATTATATACTAAAATTCTGTTGCTCGTTATAACTTTCTTCTTACAGCAACTTTTCCTGGACTTCATCAATCAATCTTGGTCTTTCCTTCCAGCATCTGGAAGGAATAAGTATCAGTATCTTTCTAAATACATTATAATTTACACTTTCTTGACACAATAAATTTTTGTTTTTAAACGATTCGTTTTTCTTAGTTATTGCTTACTTCACATTCATTCAATTTTTCAAGCATTAATTTAACTTTACCCTGGCTCTCCACCGTGTGTGGTGTCAAACGGGAATATTCGTGTTTTAGTCTTACAACACTTCCCCTAACCACCATGATTTGTTAGAATTCAACGACCAAATAGACACACCTTACTCGACATTCTACAACTCAATGAGCTACTTTAATATTCTTAAAAATTCAAATGTAGGTGGAGAACCCTACAAAACACATTCATTCTAACTTCCCCCTCGTTCATCTTTAAATATGCAGGCTTTCGCTCTAAAGCATGACTTTACAGTTTAATACTTAAATTTTGACTTCATTGCTTTTAAGCATTCACTTTTAGCATCTACAATTTTATGCTTCTAGACTAAATTCTACTTTTACATAACCTTCAAGGATTTACGTACCTTTACAAAATTTTAATACATATGCTTTTTACAATTTACCATAAAATGAATAAGAGAAAATAAATTTTTACTTTACTCATTCTTCGCCAAGCTGGCGGCACTGAAACTAAAATTCTTATTAATACAAGAATACGAAGTTATTTTTATCTTCGGCCAAATTTTGGCTTTAACATAACAGAATTAGTCTTTCGACCAACAGAAAATGCTTGTTTTTAGCTTTTACACTTAAAGAAAATAATACTTTTGCCTTAGCTAAATAAAGTAAAACAAAACTAAGTCTCAACCGAGACATATTGACTTTCGTCAAAACATAGAACTTCGTACTTATGCATAACATTTCGGAACAAAACAGAAAAAAAAATTATAGAAGGTTTTAACTTATCTTTGAGTTTTCGATGCTTGAAACTCCGTCATTCGTTTTTGGCAGAATTGGTCCCAAGTTAGAGGTTTCATGGATGTTAATCTTCTCCTTACTGCCCTCCGAGTGTCGTCCACCTGACTTTTTCTTTTGCGTCCTCTACATGCTGGCCTCTTGACGGAGTAATCGTCTGGTTGTTGGCCTTTCCGTTTCTTCCTGGGACGGCTGGTCTTGACGTCCTCCGGTCTGGAGTCCTTCTTGAATTTCTTCTGTTCCTCGTATTTTTGTGCCTCCTGTTGGCGTTTCAGTTTCCGGAACGGCGGCCTTGCTGGCACCTGACTCTGTGGCCGTGTGCGCGTTCTCCTTGATGTGTAATTTCTCCTGCTATCCTTTGTAGGTGGTGTTTTTCTCTTTACCACGGTTTCTTTACCCGGTGCATCTGTATTTTTGTTTTTCTTAAACGCCGGAGTTTGAAAATTATTTTTTCTTTTTGATACCGACGTCCGGGTTGTAGAAGTGCTAGGTCTCTCTTCAATTCTCTGTTTCTTGGGTGGTGGAATAGTTGTTGTAGTCTTTGGACCTTCTACTTCGTTTAGACTTGAGTCCTGCAAGAAACTTTTAAGGATTTCAAAATCATTTGTATTATAGTATTTTTTCACCTGGTCGGGACTTGCTTTACAGATTTCCCCTCTCTCGTTCTTAAGATATAAGACTACTCCTTTGATTTCCTGAATTACATAGGGGCCTTCAAACTTTGGAGCTAGCTTTGCCATAAAATTGTCTGGGGCACTTGATAAAGAAAATTTCCGCTTCAATACTTTATCCCCAACTTTAAAATCTGCTTCACGGCGTTTTCTATCGTAATATAGTTTCTGCCTATTTCTTGCCGTATCCGAGGTTTTAAGCGCCTGATCAATCAACTTTTGCACATCTTTTTGTTTAAACTCCTGCTCTCTTTGTTGCACAAAGAATAATTTATCTAAAGACGTAATTAACTTTCTGCCTAAAAATAATTCTGCTGGAGTTTTTCCCGTAGTATCATGATGTGCCGTTCTTAAAGCATAAGCTAATTCATTTATGTAGCCATCCCAGCGCTTGTGATGTGTGCTCACGTAACTGCGAATTATTTTTACTATGTTTTTATTAACTCTTTCTGCTATGTTAGCCTGTGGTCTATACGGAACCATTTTGATATGGCGTATGCCAAGTCCATTGCATATGTTTTCAAATATTTGACTAATGAATTGTTTTCCGTTATCGCTAATGACTTTTATCGGTGCACCGTATTTTAAAATGTATCTGTGTAAGAATGCATCTACGACTGTTTTGGCTGACGCGCGTTTAAGAGGAACAATTTCTATCCATTTTGAAAAATGATCTACTATTACTAAAAGAAAACGATTTTTATTTAACTCGCTCTGAGGGAAGGGACCAAGAAGATCTATGCCTAAAATTTCATTCGGAAATGTAGCGCGAATGCTATTTAAGTACCCGGCCGGGCTGTAATTAATATCATTTATTAACTGACATTGATTGCAGGACCTGACATACGCCGTTACTATTTTGTATAATTGCGGGAAATATACCGCCTCGCGTACCCTTTTTATAGTCTTTCTGACCCCTAAAGCCCATCTTATTAACCTGGGCGTTAGGTTTTTTCCCGAGTAAAGTCTACCAACAGCCGCATGATCCGAAAAGACTGTTACTGGCGATTTGCCGAAATAAACTCGAAATTTGTGTACAGCCATTAATACGGCTAATGTTTCTCTTTCTGTAGCTGTATAATTCCTTTGAGTCTGATTCAACGTTTTACTAAAAAATGCCAGCGGATGATTATTTTGCATAAGAACCGCACCCACCGCATAGTCTGACTCATCTGCTGCAATTTCCAGGTTTTCGTCCCCCTCAGGGAATTTTAAAACAGGGGCATTAATAAGCGCTTCTTTTAATCTTTCAAAAGCTGTGTTAGCTTCCGCTGTCCACGTAAACTTAGCCCTTTTTCTTTTGATTACTAAGAGTGGTTCAACAATATTAGCGAAATCTTTTATGAAAGATCGATAGTAAGAACATAATCCAAGGAAAGACGAAAGTTTCTTGGCGGTGTTGGGCGGTGGGAAATTCTTAATAGCTTTTGTTTTTGAATCTTGCGTTTCTATACCCTTTTGCGAAATTTTATAACCGAGATATTTAAGTTCTTTAGTTGCGAACCTGCATTTTGAGGCGTTAATTGTAAGACCGGCCTCTTTTAATAATTTAAAAACTTGTTCGAGGTCATTAATGTGTTGTTCCAACGTACTACTCGTTATAATTATATCATCTAGATAAATTAAAGTTGATTTTCCTAGGACAGGCTTTAGAACAATGTCCATAGCTCTCTGGAATGTTGATGGGGTCCCACACAACCCAAAGCGGATGCGTAAAAATGCATAAGTGAGCGATTTTGTTATAAACGCGGTTTTATGTATATCTTCGGGTTTCATAGCTATTTGATAGTAGCCAGACGTTAAGTCCAAAGTAGACATATATCTTGTCGGTTTGATCTGTCTAATGATCTCGTCTATAACCGGCAAAGGGTAAACTGGAAATTTGGCAATACTATTTAGTTTTCTGTAATCAATAGCAAACCTCCAAGCCCTTTTATCCGAAGGAGGAAACTCGTTCTTTTTCCTACATAGTACGACTGGACTCGCGTACTCACTATTTATGGGCGTTATTATTTTATTCTTTAATATCTCCTGAATATGTTCTTCGATGATTAGGTCTTTTTGTTTATCATAACGATACGGTTTAGTCCTACAAGGTTTTTCGGCATTTAATTGAATCTTGTGAGTCACGATTTGGCAGTTTCCTGGTTTTTCTGAAAACAAATGAGAAAAATTACTCACCACTTGCTGTATTGCTTTACTTTCATGGTCATTCAGATGGCTAAGGTCCAATTCAGGTGTCTCCACAGGTTCCACCACCCTCTGGTCCATCTCCAACACCACGGAACTATCTTGAAAATTTAATTTGGCCCTCGCGGCCCTTAAAAAGTCCATACCTAAAATAAGAGAGTGTTGTAGATCTTTCACCACAAAAATTAATACTTTGAGACTTTCCTCTTTTACCTGTAAGTTTAATGATAATTTCCCGATGCAGTGACATGTTTTTCCTTGCGCCGCTATAATTTCCGTATTTCTGGTTTTAAATAATCGTATCCTATAAAAATTCTTTTTGAAGAAATTTTCACTCATAAAATTTCCTTCTGCTCCTGTATCGATGAGGGCTTCTACTGGTACATCGCCAACCAGGACTTGTATAATTGGTAGCTGTGAGTTTTTTACGATGACCGTGTTTAAATGTCTATTTGAGGGTTTTTTTAAAACTTCCGGGGTCTGAACCCTCCCTTTCACAGGCCCCTCTACTCGTTTAAAGCTTTCCTTTCAATCTGTGTCTTCTAGGTACGCGGATGTTTATTTTCAAATTTTCTTTTTGGGCCCTGACCTTCGAGTTTCGATGCGTTAGCTTGATAGTTCTTTCCCCCATAAGAGCGATTTCCATTTCTGGTTTCCTCCTTCCTTCGGGTACTTTGAGAATATGTTTCCCCTCTCGCTTTTTCCGCTGTTCTGCGATTTTGAAACTTCACCGCCAATTCGAAAAGTTCCTGCAATGTGCTTGCGTTTCTAATTTCAAAGTAGTCTTGAACAGCGGGTAACAATCTTGGTAATATTATTTCAATAATCTCCGCATCGGGTTTCTTTCCATACAGCATATCCGTTAGCTTGATTTTTCGTAAAATAAAGTCCGTCAATTGTGCTGTATCCCGTTGACAGAAACTATATAGCTCGGCTTCCAGCCGTGCGCGATCTTTCACTATGGGGAAGGCTTTTACTAACGATTTTTTGAAATTTTCAAATGTATATGTCTGGCTTGCAAATTCCCCTAATAAAAATTTACCTATATTTTTCCACCATAGCGCGGCCTGTCCTCTTAGTACTGATGTGGCGATGGCAACTTTTTGTCTTTCAGGCACAGGGTAGAGCTGAAAGTGGTTTTCTAGACCTTCGAGAAATACCGCCACCGAATTTTTTCCGTCGTAATGGACGTTTGGCTTGATTGACGCTCTCAAAGTCTGGACCAGGTATCCAAATCCTTCTAACTGAGTTGTCATTTCTTGGTGTTGTCCAGCGGCTTCCATCCAGTTTTCGGCCATTTCAGTTCGATAAGTGTTCGGGCGCCAATATAACGTTGCGCGCCTCTAACTTGCACGCAACCAAGGGGTGACTGTGGAAACTGTATAAAAGATAGAAGCTTGTGAAGGGTTTAAGTCCCTTTTTATTCAACGTAATAAATTACAATTGCATGCTCTTGACGCTTACAGACGGTGCCAACTCGGCAGTTAAATAAAAATAATAACCTGAAAAGAAACCAAAGACAAGATTCTAACTACGAGGCTCTCTAAAATAACTAACTCACCGCGTTTTACAATACCGCTGCTAATTCAGCAGACTTGAAGCTCACTGGAACGATGACCACTACTTCCCGCCAAGCACATAGGCCGAAACGCGGGGTCCTTCAAATTCTCGCTAACTACCTCCGCGCTCGCTAAGTAAGAATATCACACCGAACTCGTTTCCTTCTATTTAAATCAGAATACTTTCGCTGATAATTTGAATCCTTGCGCGTTCTACTCAAATTTACATATTCTGGCATTGGCAGTTCCAGGGGAAAGTAAGGCTTGACAGGAAAGATAGTTTAAACTTAAAATAAATGTTAGTTAAAATAAATATAAACCATACAACGTAACCGTTTAGAATTATTTTCCACTTGTACGCAAGCAGTATGAAGTAAAGTAGTGTAACTTTGTATATAGTTTTGTGATTTAAGTATAGAAGTTATCACAGCTCGTTTCTCAACTTTGAATATATTCCGCCTTTTCTGACGGTTTAATTTCCGATATATTTGTATTCCCTGTTGTGGGGCTGAATAATCAATTATGCTTTAAATTGACAAAATTCACAAGGTTCTATTTTTACTTTACAATGTGAAATTAAATGTTTGTTAACCAAGCATCTAAAGCAAAGTCCGTTTTTAATTTTTATCGTTTTTTATTCATTGGTGAATGTTTTACACTTGAAACTAGAAGGAGAAATAGAAAAATTGCACGTATTCTTCACTACCGTATTTAATGCAGCTGATGTTGAAATATCGGTTTTAAATCTAGCCTGAGGTTGAGAGTGATCTTTTCCTTTTGAAGGTTCTTGTGTCTTTGAAGAAAGCCCAGAAACAGTTCTTGCAGCTTCCCTACATTTAGTTTCAAGTTTGATAAAATTCAACAGCTGATTTATATCACTAGAACTTTTAAGATCTTTCTAGCGATAAAATTCTATTTCCAAATCCTCAGATAATTTTTTTAATAAATTTGGTTTATTAAAAATTAAATTAGACAAATGAGCTTAATTTCCGGATGCAACTCTTATAGAATTTAAACTCCTTATACTAATTTCACTTTCTTCATATAATTTTCTAAGTGCGAGGAGATTTGAAGAAACCTTAACTGGTGTTTTATTCCGTACAGTGTTGCCACCGCTTGCTTTCAAATCGTTGAGTTTGTTGAACGAAACTTCAATAAAATTTTATAATCTAAGGCAAATTCGAAATTCAAAATTCGGGCTTCCAGATGTACACTGCGGGGGCGAAAAATAGGACAGTTCTGTATCTCCTGTTCTACTAGGCTGATTGACGAAATTCAACTTGCGTTTTTCATGTCTCGAAAGCGCGACTTAGGATATGGATTAGATTTATATATAACATTGTTCTAATATAGGTATTTTGACACAAAATCGGATTTTCTTTTAAATAACATACCAAGTTTTTTCCATATTTCAATTCTACGACTCAAATTACGCCAAACTACCAAGTTTAACTCCTCAATGTTAATTGGGTTTGGTATATTTTTATTAAGTTTATTTGATTCTTCCTTTCACATTTCTAAATTCATTTTCATTCCAAATAAAATTCTCGCATTTTTTATGATTTATTTTTTAAATTTGTATTTAAAAAAAATTTTATAAATTTTTCTAAAAAAATTTGAATTATCTATAAAATTTTTATCATCATCTTAAAGTAGACGCATTTCTAAGCGTACCTGAAAACAATTACAATTTTTTATTCAAAATTTCCGAAAATATACGTGAATTTATATATTGGCGCGTTTTGAAATTTGACATATTTTCTGAAAGCGATAAAACATCAGATGTGGTTTAAACATTTTGCTAAAGTTATTTGGAAGTAGAAACGATGTGACTTTTATTCCGCTCATACACAATGTAAAAAGGTAGGAACGAGGTGCCTTTTCTTTCTTTCCGGCATAATGGAAGGGAAAGGAAAATTGGTTGCCATATATTAAGAAATTCACCAAGTGAATTTTTTTTGCCTCAAACTGAAAAAATTTCTCCAATATAAATTTTTGAATTTTTCCATAAATTTCTCACCAAGTTTTACAAAATTTAATATTTAGGCATAATTTTAGTCGTAGAATTGAAATATGGAAAAAAAATTAGTATATTATATCAGAAAAAGTCCAATTTTGTGTCAAAATATTTATGTTAGAACAATGCTATATATAAATATGATATATATCTACAGTCACGCTTTCGAGACATGAAAAACGCAATTTGAATTTTGTCAATCGGCGCAGTAGAACGGGAGATATAGAACTGTCCCCCACTTTTGTTTTTTCCTTTGCGCAGTATACATGTTCGGATTCTACGTTATTCAAAATTTGATCACTGTAGGTACCGTCATTTTTTCATAATGCGAAAAACATACAATCATGAAGATTCTTCAATACTTTATTTGTTTAAAATTAATAGCAATAATTTTTAGAAGCAACAGTTTGAAAAGTGATCCGCTTTTTGTAGTGATTCAATGCCAAATCCTGTTTTGAGACTAATACCTGTTTGGGCTAACGCCCCTTTTGGGCTATTAAGAGAAAATGTTTTGCACGCCATCTTACTACGAAAACTGAACACTGATATGATGAATGGAGTAAATGTATACCAAAACGTAACACTACATCCAGAATTCTAAACATATGCTGTTGTGCTGCTTTTAAAAGTTTTATAATTCTGTTGTTGAATTCTATGTGGTGCGGATTCTAAGTGCGGAGAAAATAATGCTCTCTAATAAAGCTAAGAAGATAAAGAGGAATAGATTTGTAGAACTGAGGGCAACAACATACTGCTAGACCGCGAGCTCAGCTAGACAGGAAAAAAAACCTTAACAAACACTTTTGGGTGATCGTTTAAAATCTGAACCCTTTCAGATTTCCTTTTTACTAGGTTTATTACTGCAACAGTTTTGGTGGCGTTGGGAATTACGCAGTCCTCCGTTTTATTTACCACAATTTCAGTCTCCTATTCAGGGTGCCAGATGCTTTTATTAGCGAAATATCCGAAATTGCTGCTTTTTCTGCAACAAAAATTTTTCTTTAAAATTTTAAAGCTTTTTTTTTTTTTTTTTTAATTACAAGAATAACTGAAAAAACATCATCCTCAGAGCACGAAGTGTTGTGCATGTTATATTAAACAGTCAAAGTGGCAAATAAAAAAAAATAAAATAAAATAAAAATTAGAGTGTGTTCAGATTTTAAACGGTGGCCCAAAAGTGTTTGTTAAGGTTTTTTTACTTTGTCGCTGAGCTCGTAGTCTACCAGTCTGCTGTTTGCACTCTCTCCTGCAAACCTATCAGTTTCTTCGCACTTACGCCATACACAGTTCAACAGAAAAATAACAATTATTTTAAAAGTATCATATCTTTGGAATTGCCAATTCAGTGTTAAGTTTTAGCATGCATTTTGCTACATTTTTTTAACTCTTTTCTCAGTTCATCATAGCAATGTTCAGTTTTCTTGGATGGCTTGCAAAACCTTATGTTCTTCTTTTCATTATAAACGTTTTGTGTGTTAAATTTACTAATTAAATATCATATTCTTCGCACCTACGTCAAATAAAATTTAACAGCAAACTCATAGAATATTTAAAAATAGTGTTACGAAATGTCCAGGCGCGGCAAGATAGCTTCCCCGCAAAGCAGGTTTAGGGTTGCCATAAAATTGGCGAGAAATCGCCCGTTTGGCGATATTTAGCGAAAAATTGGCGATGTGTCATGGGTGGATGGAGAACTATTTGGAACGAATTCTTACTGGTTTAGCCCAGAATGTTCTCGAACACAAGCGAAAGCTATATAAACCCTGCTGGTCCGCAGTCAGTTAGTGTGCCTCGTATAGAGTGAGAGATAGTGAGTCTCATCTAGTTAGTCCGTGCGGAGACGATCGAGTTGACAGCCGGCCAGCGAGTGCCGGGTGGGTCGTCGAGTGCATCGAAGAGTCTCTTAGTGTATCGCGGTTAGTGCATCGTCGAGAAAGTGTGTTGAGCTCCGAGAACGACTGAACTGAAGAGTCGGTAGCTGTGCTCTGTGTGTCGTCAAGTGCATCGCGAGTTGTAGAGTAAAGAGTCTCGAGAGTACGTGGAGTTCCGAGCGAGCAGAGTCGGGAACTGTACTCTGGTGCTTTGCAGTGAAGCTGTCTCCACAGTCATTTCCTGACAGTGTGAAGGCTGTGTCGCTGATTGTTCCAGCGTGTTTATAGTAGATCGACGACTGTAAAAGTGTTTTGGAGCTGTCCTGATAAATATTGGTAAATAAAGTGTGTTTCGATATTCTATCTAGTGCTGTCGTCGTTATTGAATCCAAATCCACACGAACCCCGTACGTACGTGAAGGAAGAAAATAACGTAACAACTAGTGTCAGAAAAAAAACGCAACAATAGTATATCTTTAGAATGTGCGGTAGACAGTCTCACGCACTGGAAATAGAGGCGTGTTATTCCTTACAATGAAGCCATTGCGTCATTAAATCGTTAAACTTGTTAATCAAAAATTCATTACAGTTTTACAAAATATGAAAGCAATAACGAAACAAATTCAAAATCCGGTCTTCCAGGTGCAAATGTTCGGGTGGAAGATTGCGTTATTCAAAATTTGATGGCCCCAATTCGTGTTTTCACAATGCTTGGGATTCACATACATACATGAAAATACTTCATTATTTAATTTTATTGAAAATATTACAGGGCGATAATTTTTGGTGGCAACAATACGAAAAGTTATACAGCTGTTTATAGCGGATCAAGGAGGTTACATTAGATGGAGCAAACATGACGTCATAAAAGTGAAGCCAGAGGAAATGTTAGCAAAGTGATTTCACGACTTATTATGGTTGTCGTATATCGTAGGGATAAGACTACGAAACATATTGTTAAATAAAATTAAACTGACTTTGAGAGCAAATATTAACATGTGCAGGTTCAGAAAAGAACCTTCCGGCATAATTTGTATAAAATACCACTAAAACTTTCACTGGTCTTTTAGGTTTTACCATGTACACATTTGTCTTCTAATTACGCTTTGCACAATTCCATGTATTTGTCTTTTTTTTTTTTTTTTTTTGAAGCAGTTGTTTGCAATCCTTGTGATTTTTCTATACATTAAGTAGAAAATCATTTATGTTAAAAATTAGAACGGGAGACTTATGAACGCTCAGTAACGACAGCTAACATGCGGACAACACCGTCTAAAATGTAAACAGAACCATCAAGAAGTCGGCCTATGACAGCGGCCATTTTAAGTCGTGACGTCATACTGTGACGTTTCATGTGTTCATTTTCATTCCAACGAACATATGGGAGAGGATTAGTCCATTTATTCCAATTCCCTTGTAGTGGATAACGCAAAATGCCGTTTTGAGACTAAGGCTCCGTTTAAACGGTGGTATAAATGTCATAGTGGATTGGCCATAAGATATAAAATGCGGGAGTTCCGTTCACAACCGCCAGACAGAGTCTGAGCCGTAGCCAGTTAGAGTAGCTAAATTTGCGCATGGTTGGATGTTTCTTCAGTTTTCCCGCTTAATAGGTTTCGCACTTTCACTGTGATTAGTCATCTCTTATACCAAGTCGGTATAGAAAGGAAAACTTTCAATTTTATGCCAAATCTCCTAAACCAGCTTTTGTGGCGTAGCAAGGTACGGTTACCTAGCAATGAAGCTCGGCTTAAACCAGCTGTGACATTTATACCACCGTCTAAACAAAGCCTAATAGCCCATTCGGCTTTTGGACTAATAACATTTTACCCTAACTCTCTACATAATATTTTGAATACCCTATCATTTACTTTGTTCCGAAAAAACTAAAGTTTAGCGAGAATGCAAACATTTATTTTAGGAGAACCAAGGCCTTCGTTCTGAAATAAGATCTAGCGTTTCAGTGTCTGAAGCAAAGCTTCACACATTACATAAAGTAGGGTAAAACTGAAGCTGTTATCTTTAAGGAGTAATAACACCTCATACTCAAAAAACATGAAAACTATTATTTTATTCGATTTTGAACTTTTTCTATTGTATATATATATATATAAGGATCTCAGACTCAATGCCGATTTCAAGACAATGAGAGAAAAAAACTTTAAAATAGAAAATAATAACAAAAACACTTCGAAATTCGCGGATTTAAAAGGAAAACTAACAGAAAAAGAGCTAAATCTGGTGGAATTATCTAGTAAAAAAATTGAAGAAGCAATCGGAAGAGTACTTGTTTTAACTTCTGTAGGAAATAAAATATTTGCTTCAAAACTACAGCTAAGATTTTCTTGAAAATTTTTGCAATCAGATATCGTAAAGAAATATGAGATTCCAAGCAAACGAATTCAACTCAACTCTATATCGATGTGTGCGAATCAATTTATCTTGATGGAACGACTGTTTTGCTTGGCTCTTTATATTTGCAGTAATTTTTGTGCCTTTATATAACTTCTTAGATGTGGCTCCGTGAAGCAAATTGGATTGGATTTTAGTTCTATTTATCTTCACAAAAATGAAATTTGTTTCTTTTATTTCTCTTCTTTTATGAAAAGCCAAAGTAGAAAACTTAATAAAGCAGAATTTATTTTGTTTCAATAGATATTCGATATTTTTTAAATCGATAACATTTTATTCGATAAACTCCAAAAGATATTTGTGTTATTCTGTATGACTAAATATAAATCCGCAATGTAGCTCCATCTACTCATGGACTAAATATGACCTGAAAATCTAATTTTGCAACGTCAAAACTTATAGAACTGCGGTATTAAAGAAATATGGAATCTAATGTGTGTAGATGTGACTGAAATGAATTGGTTTTGCTATTTTTCTTCAATTATATATACATATAGATCACTTCAGCGGCACTCTGACATACGTATGTAGTTATGACCCATTTATGAATGCATATTATTGAGAGATATTTCTTTTAACAATTGTAAATGTTGCTGCTTCATCCCCAAAACATAAGAGAGGAGAAAAATGTATAAAAGTGGATATCCTGAGCTACTTGTGTATTACCGAAATTGTATCGTTTTACATATTACATTTTCCTCTTACTTGTGCACATATATTGTTTACACTTTGAATTCGTCTAGTAACAGTATATTGCGCAACAAAGTTTAGTGAGGGTGAGATTTATTTAAATCTTGGACAGAAAAACGTATAACATCAAAAGATTTTAATTCTTGCGACAGAAGTTCATTGGAAAGCATTTTAAAATTTATCAATACTATATTTCTCTATCATAATATTTTTGAGAAAATGTGAATAAAAATAAAATCGTAGGGTACTCAAACATGATTTGTACTGAAATATTAATCGAGTTTTAAGGAACAGTTGTAGTCAGAGCGCAGAAATAATGTCCGTAAGAATGAGTACAATCTGTTCATTTAATTTCTATGTGTCATTTATGATTTCCTTTCGTCTCTGTCTCAAGCAATATTCTCACAATTTGGCTTTTAGACGCGTATGACCAAGAACGTTGTGATAACTATATATATTATTTTTAACCTTCCGTTACTTATTATAATTTTCCAGTGTAATTTACACGCTAAAACTGTGTAACTTACGAAGCTTTTTATATTTTTACTTATATTTAGAAGAATTAAATCCAAGTTTATGTTTGATACTGTTCAAAAGCAAAAGGTACTTAAATTCCGATACACTTTAGAGTAAGTTAATATAAAAAATATCACGTCATCATAGGTAAATACTTTTACGATCATGTTACTTATGAAATTTGATCCAAGTACATTTATATCGCATTTGCGTGTTTACGGTATAGGATGGAATAATTTTTATAATAACTGGAGGTATTTATCGCGAGTATTGTTTTAACATAACAACCAATCTTAACACAATTTATCGTTGATTTGGTACGCCATACCTGTGAAATATTCATTAATTGCATTTAGATGTAATTCAGATTCTAATTTTTTCTAGTTCATTTGCCCGAACTAATCTTGCATTACGCGTACGCTAAATGGTGTAGTTATATAGTTTTGTCAATTTATGGCAGTTTTAATTTCGATTTTTTGGTTTCAAGCGTACATATGCAGGATTTTATTATCAATAATTACATGAACGTATTCAGAAAAAAATGAAAAATACCTCATAAATAAATATTTTAAGACAAGTGGGAAGAGGAATATTTAGTTGTGAGATATGACGATGGTTCAACTTGTTTTTTTGACATGAAAGTATGATATTAAAAATTTCAACATTGTTTGTTATGTATATTACGAAATACAAATAATTAGTGATGCGCTAGGTTCTTCAATAAGACGTGCACTTTGAAGAAATCTTTCTAACAATAACAAAATAGAGTATCGGTGATAATTGTATAAAATACAGCGATAAGAGCATTGTATGAAATTTGTAGGTATTTGTTAAACGTGTAGTACGAAACAATTTATGCCAAAATTGTGAAAGGATTACTTTCAGTATATCCTATGACAGATTTAAAAAAATTAATAAGATATTTCGGCAGACGCGAAGCTAAAATCCACCCGCGTTAGGTACACTGAAGATTTTGTTATACACATTCCTGGTCACATCATGGGAGTTTTAAAAATCTGCACATATTTTAGCTTGATTCTAGAAACAGAGTTATGCATAAAGGTTTTTAAAAAAAATTTCTTTCAATGAAGAATCAGATTAAAACAGCGGTTCTCAATCCTTTTTCCCCCATGCATCGTTTTCACCGCTACTAGTAGATCATCATCTACCCTTTTCCCAAACTTGAAAAATAGTTATGTACACTTAACTTAGATTGAGATTACTTTCATATGTATTTTATATAAAAACAACAAAGAGTGCAGAAAACGTTGATAAAGGCCAAAACTTGAATAAAAGTAAATTTTTATTATTCATAAAATGAAACTAAATACTTAATAGCTGAATAAAAAGATGATTGCATTCTTTTTCTCTGAAACTAAGAAATTCCCCCTCTTCCCCCCTGGGGGAGGAAGAAATTTACCCCTGGAAGAAAGTTTCTAAACTAGAGGAAAAGATTATTAACACATTTCTTAAAAAGAACTGCAGATATACACAATTTTCTTGTGTGTGCAGAGATGAATCTGAAATGGATTTACTTCCTTGCAGAACAAACATACATTTCAACAAATCTCTTATCATTTCACTGTATTACTCACGAAGAAAACTTGATAGCGCATGTCTGTATGCCTATATTAGACGTCGTTTGTGAAAACTGAAAAAAATATATTGTATTTATTTCCATCCACAAGATCAGAACCATAAAGAATTTAGAAACTTGTTTCAAGAAAGTAACAGTAATTATAGCGAAGTTCTTTTGCGTAGTCTTCTACGGTAGTTAAATCGAGGAAATATTTTAGATCGATTTTTTTCTTTAAGCCAAGAAATTATTTTGCCTTTACAAGAAAACAATAAAGTATGTAAAGAAATTAAAAATGGTGATAGTGGCTCTATCCTTTCTTTACGACGTCACTGAAAAAATTAATAAACTCAGTCTTGCTTTCCAGGGTGAAAAGAAAATTATTTCTTAGATAACAAAGAAAGTATTTGCTTTTGAAAAGCAGATATGTATTCTTTACGAGGAAATAAAAAAGCAAATACTGATAGTTTTCCAACCTTAACAAAAGCTAAATAAGATGATATTCAAGTTCCGCCAGAAAAATGTGCAATAATTTCAAAGTATTTAACTACTTTGTGCAGGGATTTTAAGAATATTCTGAGGTTTAAGAAACATTAAACTCTGTCTGTTGCTTTTTAAAATCCCAGGATTATAGAAAATTACAAAAAATTACAAAATTGGCTGAATTGTGGAATGTATCTGACGATTTCAGAGAACGATACGAATTTGCAGGTTACTTTCAAAAAAGGCCAGAATAGAATTAAATTGGACAATTGAAAAAAAAAAGTAACAAGACTGTGGGAAAGGGATCACAGAAATTGCTTATATTTCTGGCATCAACATATCTTTGCGAATCATCCCATCCTACAATGGAATATATAAACCGCTTACATAGAAACTGATTTTCGACTTGATGGTATTAAAAGTAGCATTTAGCAATCATAACTTGTTTTGCCAAACACTGTAAGAATTTTGTTCAAATTTACAAGTAACATTACTTTTTATATAAACATTTAGATGCATTAAGACTTATTATTTATATTATTAAACTATGAGATATTTTATACTACACTGAGGCATATGCCCGTGTTGTGGTGCGTTTAAGGTATCTTGGTAATGTTTATGGTAAACACATTTTCCTAGAACAAAAGTTGTGTTGTAATATGTAAAACGTGTATGTTGTAAAAGTGTGTGTAGTTTTTAAAAATGCAATTAACAAATATTTACCTGTTATTGTTTAACTGTAACTGTAAACACTGCAGGGACTTATAACGTGTGGCTATGAGTATACAAAAGTTTAGTATAACATGTACTTTTCTCTAGAAGTAATCCAATTAAGAAATCATTAACGACCATAAAATTCAAGTGAGTTGGTATATTACCGTAGCACAGGAGGGTTTAAAAAATTTTGTTTTTCATTTTTAGCCTATTATTATGTTATAAGCATTGTAAGTGTCTTTGACAGAATTTATATATTAACGGAAATTTACAGCAATATCGATTCTACAAACGCTTCTGTAGTACAGCGGTAGCCAACTTCTTTGTATGTACACATACGAATCGACTTTTGATTCGTTAAGTGATACACTACAAAAGTGATTTAACGAGAAAGAGAGGAGGAGAGTTATAGCCTCTCTGGGGCTAGTGAAACTAAACAGTATTTTGGGTTTTTATTTTTATGATAATTTTGTCTGCGTCATTTTTTTAGCTTAATAAAAGTGGCCTTTTAACGCATTTTTTACGGCCTGAGAATTTTCGAAATGGGATTAGAAACCAGGAAGATAAATTTATTTCTATGATATGAAATCTCGAATTTTTGAAAAGCAAAAAATTAGGTAAATTGCAATTAGTATCTGAACATTAACCCAACGAAAGTAATATGTAATATGTGTAGATATTATACACTAATAATTTTCTATTATTGTACAATTGATGAAGAACTTATGTTTTCCGTTCTTATCAACATTTTTACTGAATTTAAATTTAAAAGATTGTTTAAAATTAATAGTAATACGCTCCAAATTTTTCCGAAAATGTATGTTTGAACATTTCAGCAGAAGGCTAAAAAATGTTTTAACAGTCTTCTTTTGCTTTCTGAAATTTTACAAAACTGCTTAATGTTTATGTAATAAAATAATTTTTTTTTGATTTCACGAAGTTGTGTTCGAAATTTATTTTTCTTACCATTTTCTAAAGAAGAACCTTTACCAGCTTTATTCAAATGGATCTCGTAAGCATCTAATAACGCTAAAAATCTAGAACTAAAATTCTCATTCTGGCGATGAGGTATGGAATACCAGACAAGAATTTACTTTTTTAGTTTTTCTTCGTTGAGACAACATATATCATGCGCACTTTGAACATTAAATTCCTTTTCCAGAAGTCTCTTTGCCGCAATAAAAGTGTTCTAAAGTTTCGAAGATAGAGCGTTTAAAGTATATAGTTTTTAAAAATATCTCACAGGCAAATGGCAAGTGAAAGAAAAATTTAAGTTTAGAATATTTAGAATGACAAAATTTAAAAATTCCAGAAAACTCATTACATATTTAAACTCGTGTGAAATTGTTTCAGAAATAAAGTAGACAATACAGTTGAAAATAAAAAAAAGCATAGAACGGAACATATATAATATAGAATATTCATCTCAAGCGTTTGTCAGAGTACACTAAAAGTAATTTGCAAATGCGTATAAGTGAAAACAATAAAATATGAGTTTCATATCTTTGGCTTGGTGCCTACAATATATTTCTTTTCAAAACCTAAAAGGAGAGTACTGTCATTTTGATGCAGAAATCAAAATATATTAATTATTTTAACATCATCTATGAAAAATAAATTCCTTAAATTCATTCGTATTTTCTTTTCAAAGGACTACAAATGAATGTAGTGAATTTAGGCTACAAGCACATCCAATACTATATTCTCACGCATCTGAACTTTCGATTCAGGCCAACGTAGCATGGAGAAAGGAAATAGCAGAGATCTGTGTTTATTCTCAGTTTATAGGAAACTCCTCAGACTCCGAGCTCATACGCCGAATTTGACGATTATAAATGTGCTGGTAAGAAATATCTGAGTAAGTGGTTATAGTGTATTTGCCGTACACTTTATATCCATAACATTGCTTATTCTTTCCAAACTTTCTTCCACTCTTGCTCCTATGATTTACATTATTCTGAATAGTAACGTGAGATTTTTCTTATTAAGGTAACTCTTTAGATTTTAAAGTTCGAATTTACCAAATGTGTCCGAAACAGTAGGACTAGTGACGCTGCAAATGTATATAAACCACTAATGTACTTTTAAGAGTAGGAAGATAAACGATTCTTATTTCTGTCATGTTTGGAAAAAGTAATGTCGTATACAGTAAGTATAGTGCAGTATAGTAAGTATAGGGAAATATGTATAGTAAACATCACATTATCATTATCATTATAAGGGCACAGCCCCGATCCTCCTAGCCGGCACAAGCAGACCGTATGATCCAAAAACGGGACTGGCCAGGGGAAAAAATATAAGGAAAAAAAAAAACTATGTCAAATACAGAAGAAGAACTATATTTATTCACTTCTCGCTCGTCTTTTGCGGATTAAGTGAAAATGCCAGAATCTCTCATTTTTATAGGTAAGAGACAGAAAGTATAATATGTTTTGCATTATTTTATTTAGCAATACAATTCATTATAATACACTGCAATGTATTGAAAACTCTTATTTTACTTTGTGATAAGTAATAGCTTACTTAAATAATTTACGAACTAATCGTGCCGCCCACCCGGTATAGTGGTTAGCGTCGCTGACTGCCGTGCCGAAAGGCACGGGTTCGAATCTCAGAGCATGTCGGCGTGGCATGACGGCACTCTAAATATGCGACGAACCGAAAGTCCTTTCGTGTGTTTTGATGTAAGGGGAGAGGGGTAGGAAACCCTTGGACCCGTTTCCCCCCGGGGTGATCTCCATCAAAAATTGGGGACGGAACTGAGCTAAATCGTACTGTCACCTGAATGGTGCTCAAGGCTGTTGCCAACGGTAGACGTAGTCTAACACTCCTTGCCACGAGGAATTTCGTGGGCTTGGGCTGACTACGTCAGACAAGTGAACATTAGCAACAACAATAATAACAACGAACTAATCGTAAACGTAATTATATATTTGAGGTTGAAATAGCATGTAGAGTAATGATTATTGAAGAATTCAAACAACAAAAATCACCGTTATCTTTGTAAGTTTTCCAGGACTAGTTTCGATGGTTTAACTACAGAACCACTGCCACTTTGGCACTCGAGGGAGTTCTATCATCGAAACTAGTGCTCGAAAATTTACAAATATAACGCTGATTTTGTTTTTTCACTTCTCTAATAGTAATTATATAACGTTCGCTAAATGTGCGATTTCACGATGTAGAGGTTACTTTAAGTTTTTAACAATTATTTAAGTTCAAACATGCTTTTATGGTCTATTCTCGTTTCCCATATACTATTTCCTACCAGAATGAGATTTTTAGTATCTCATTGTATGCAAATGAGTTGGAAGGACATTTCAAGAAAGGTTCAGCTTACTTCGAAAGAGAGAACCTTAGGAGTCCTTAGTGGCGCATGTTTGCAGTCAGGCTACTTCGTTCTTAATTCTGCTATGTTCGGTTGTATTGTACGTGTCTGCTGTTAATCGCTGGCTAAGTTAAGGGCCAACAACGTTAGGTATTTGTGGCTAGTTTCGGCTAAGCCTATTTAGTTTAGTATTAGATTAGTTTCTTATTTTCTTATCTTGATTTAAAAGCCCGATTGGAAGCTTTCCTGTAAGCCCGAGGGCCATTTGAAATTATTTCTTTGATTGAATAAAAGGGTATTTTAATTATTCTCTGGACTCTGTCGTTAAATACTGTACTCAGCAGTAAGTCGCTACCAGTTCACTATGTTCCTCTACGTTCAGCATAGACAAAGTACCGAGGAACATTATAACGTTATCCGGAATAAGTTGTAGTGGATATGAAATGTGGATAAGGAAGCAGTGCTGTATACAGAATTTCATTACGATAATATGCATGGAAAAATACAAAGAAAGGGGTAAGGTTGCTCTAGTTTATTTATGAGCTTATAAAAAAGGGTAACTTGAGCATATCATATGATTTAATTTAATAAAGCCGTTTCATAATAAGAAATTTCATTGATTTCGTTTAACGACTACTTGAAATAAATATTGTAATATCTATTACATAATTCCCTAACATTCAAGATATGTCTTAATGCTCAGACAAATATAATTGGCAAAATAAAATAACGTCTTTATTGACATCATAAATGTTAATAGCCTAGCGTTTCAGTTTTTCGCATCCTGTTACATTGAATTCCTATTGCATGAATCACTTAAAAAGACCTGGTAATTTGCATCTTTTGAGTACTATTGACCTTTCCTTGCAGTATGAGACTTTTAATTTATCTTTGAGGTTTTAAATTTCAATACCAAATCCTTTTACTGCAATTTAAAGTAGAACTTGGATCATTCGATCAGCAGCAAAGTGTTTTTGTTTTTATTCTAAGAAAGACGATTTCTAAGAAGGAGATTTTCTAAGGAAAATCGCTTGGCATTCACGTTACACATCGCCTGATCGCCGGGATATGAACTTGTGTCAAACTACCACAGTTTGATGATCTTATCATTCGGTCGTTAAACGCGAAAGAAAATATGTACCCAACGAAGAAAAAGTGTGAAATACTACTTCACATTATTGTCAAAATAAGACTTTTAATTTATGCTTTTGTCACAGATGAAGTATATTCTTAATTTTTATCATAAAAAGTTATAATGATATTTAAAATATTTAACATTCCTTAAATTTAATTACTATCTAAATGTTGCACTAAGAAATAAATATAGGAAATAAATATAATTAATATATTTATTTCCTATATTTATTTTAGTGTAATATAGGAAATAAATATAATTAATATATTTATTTCCTATATTTATTTTAGTGCAATATAGGAAATAAAATTCCGATTGTTAACTTTTATTCAACCTCGAATAAGAAAAATGTTTAACAATTGCAAAATATATCTAGCTTTGAAATATGATGGAAATTACCTGGGACTTCGATGATGCCACTAATCAATGATAAAGTATGCGAACACTTTTTTTTCTGTATCCTTATAACTCTTGCCTTATAATTTTTATAATTCTTGCAGTGGTCTACCATTATGGAGGTCTGACACTAGCACATTGCTTTTCTGGAACTAATGAACTGAACTAGGGGATAAAATGTTCGTGCTACGTTACAGAATGAAAGGAAATTAATGAGGAACTATCCATGATATTTATGACATCATTTAGTATGTGATTTAACTCAGAAATGTTAGGTTTAGACAACCAACTATTTCATGTAATATCGGACTAGGCAAAAAGCGTTGCTCATTTTCTCTCTCCTCTTCTGACGTTCCCTGTGTGGTAGTTATAATTCATTTTGATTTCATGAACTGTTTAAAAGAAATAGATAGATTTACAACTTAAAAAAATCGTTTTTCAGGTAAAGAAAGCACTTGCGTAGAATGAATTAATTCAATCATTGCTTACTCATTTCGTGGAAGGTCCCTTTTATTAAAAGTCGCTGAAATGCATTCTGTCCTCAAAGTTTATAGACTAAAGTACATTACATGTTTAAAAATAGATAAGTGTAAAATTACCCAATTAAAATATGTTTATTTAAAACACATGTGCCTTGCATCTGAATATACGTGTTTAACAAGCATATCAATTTGTCTTTTAGAAAAAATAAAAATAGGAGAAATCTGTGTACCAAACATTTATAGACAAATGTAATTTCATACAAATTGATTAGCAGCAATCAATATAGGGTAACCTGAGCCTTTTGTATGATAATGCCCTCATTCAAACCTCCAGTGTAAAAAAGGAAAAGGATCATTTGAGCTGCGTTTAGATAAGCCTAAAGCTACGCAACTTTCTGATGCTGAAATTAATAGGATTCTGAACTTTAAAATAACAGATATATCTGTTAAAGAAATTGAGGAACTTTTGAATCAATCTGTAAGCATTATTTATCGTGTAATGTCTCGTAAGAAGTCACATCAGCCAAAACCACGTCCAGGAAGACCCCCGAGTGACGGATACTCACAGACGAATACAGAGAATGACTTCCACATAGAAAATGTTGGTTCGCCAAATTACAATGGCTTGTAGATTTTAAATATCCAGAAAAACTCTTCATATCCGAATCGAGGAATCTGATTATTTGATTAAGTAAAAACGGCTCGAACATTACTCTTTCAAAGCATCACAAAAGAATGCGATTGTTATAGACCTTGACATATGGTAACAAAAGGAGCTTTATAATTTTCAGTCATGAAAACAAATGGAATCTAGAGTATACTGACAGGTATTCATATTTTTGGCATGATATACGAAAAGATCTCGGAACTATTTCAGTAGGAACAGCGGAGATGGATCTGTTTTGGTGAGGGCAGCTTTCAGTTTCAATAAGCAATTTGGGAACATGAAACCCATACGAGAATGGATGTCATTTTTCTAGATGGTCGGCAAGATTCGTTTAAATGCATAAAAATACTAAGAGACCCTCTTATGCCATTTGCAGAAAGCATTGGAGCACAGAATTGGGTGTACCCGTATGACAATGCTCCCATTCATACCTCTAATATTACAAAAATTTACGTGGAAAATGCCACTGTTTAAAGGCTACCAGTGAATCCAGATTTTAACCGGCTCGAGAATGTATGGGTATTATGACTCCGAAAGTTTACGAGAATGGAAGACAGACTTCTTCCGTGAATGCTTTAAAAGTAGCCATCGACAGTGCATGGTACAATGTGGAACGAGAGTTATTCCAAAACTTATTTCTGTCGATGGAGGAACATGTATTCGACGTCATACGGAATAATGGGGCGAATTTGAAGTATAAAGCAATTTAAATAATTTGAACTTGATAACAAGTTGTTCAAATGTTAATATTCTATAAACGTTTTGGACGCATATTCTTCAGTATTTTAATTTTTTCTAAAATACGAATCGCTATTTTAATTGAAAATTTACTAGAACGCAAGTTGCATGTCATGTAAATAAACAGTTTTTTATTTGATGTTTGTGCTCCTTTCCATTTTCCTGGAACACGTAATATAGTTGAGTCTATTAACATTTGGGGCACAATGTTGTGCACTGGCATCCAAAATTACTTTTGCATGTTAAAAAAAAATTAGTGATTTATCACATATTATTAGATAAAACTATATATGAAAAACTATATTGAAAATATTTGGTCAGTTTGTCATGTCAAACAATTTTCGATCATTATTTTGATGCAGGAGAAAGATTAAAGAAAACAGAGGGCTAGCCTTTATAATTTAAAATGCAATATTTAAGTTGCTAGTTAGATTTATTCAGTAATTATTCTCGTGGTTTCAAAATACAGGAGTATTCAGACTAAACAGTTAAAGAAACGTAGCTGAGATTGGAAAAAAGGTACTAACCTTTAGATATGTAGTCAAATATTTTACTGTTACCGAGCTTTAAATGAATTCAAGGTAGCTGCATTTAGATTGGTTTTTGCTATCTAGGTCTGGGGATTTTCAAGAACCTGATGGCTGAAAGTTAGAAGAGGACAAGAAGCTTGCTTCTCTACAGTGAAGTCTTGTTAATATATTTGTGGGAGATTTAGTTTTCTTGATTCTCATAGTATCCAGCATATTTGGTGTCACTTTCTTCCAGTAAACTAATTTATTCTTTAATTTTAATTTCCTTGTTGTCTCATTTACGTTGTTTTGATTTTCAATCAGTGTTTTCTGTATTTAATAGGTGACATTTGGCTTTATCTAATTTAAGGTTGCTCTAGTTTTGTAACTAATAATAATTGAAACAGAAATCAGGTAACAGATGAGTACTCAAAAAAGTGAAAAGTTAAATCTTAGGTGAGAAGTTTGATGCATTTAACTCGCTAGAACTGCTAACTATCGTTTGAAATGACAGTTTCGGTGGCTTTTGATTTGTTAATATTTATAAATTGCTTCGAAGTTAAGACATAAAAGAAATGTATGCATAGATCGTGAAGTCTATACACATATATGCAATCCAAAAATTTAATTTTGGACATTTTAGCCTTATTTTCAAATAAGAAAATCACCCTTTCAGGTTTCTTTTATTTTTATCATATATCAAGTGTTGATTTTTATCAGCTACAAGTGTTAATGTATAATCTTAAGGGATTAGTCATTTTGGGAAAATGCTTTATAAACTTTAAACGTGTTCTAATTTTAGAATGCATCTCGTTTACCAACTGGATTTTCAGTTCAGGAATATATATAAACAAAAATTCGCAATTTTGAAGTTGCGAGAAACTTTTCTCCGTTTCCAGAGAGGCTTATGTCACTACCAAATAATATCGATAGTAACAAATTTTAGTGAGAACAATTATGAACCCCTTTTAATTATTTTCTAACTTCCAAACTGAGATCTTTTTCTTGAAATCTTAGCTTATATTCATTTACTATGTGATCATTATGTACTTACTTGCTGTCTATAATTGAATTTATGAACTGTTTGTCGAGGAGTATCTTATTATTGGGAAAAGTCTCTAGATGAAATTTACGTAAAGGAAATCTTGAAGTAGCTGGTGAAATAATTTTCAGGTACGAAGTATTTGACTTTATGAGAGAATTCAGAATGATGTTTATAAACTTCACATTCCACTTATGACGTAACTGATAATGAACTTTCTAGATATTTTTTCTTTCAAAAATCTAGTTCTCCTTTTCATCCACATGTGAAATGGCTCCCGTCCGTCTTTCTCACCCGAAAAGCGTCAACTGCCTTCAATATTATTCCATAATGTCGTCGAGTCCGAAATCCCCAGGGCAGTGACAAAGTGCACCTGTCAGGGGCACTCGCAGCCGACGAGCGGTCCATCCGTCTGGTGATGGATGGTGGGCCACGAGATTAGCCTCATGCCGAGCTGAATATTGGGCGAGAATAAATCAAAACTCGCCTCGCGCGTAATGACATCTTTTCGAATTTCTGTCTCTTTTCTGTGCTGGGAAAGGAATTTCAAAAAGAATCCGATGGATGTGGGAGGTGTGGCTTTTGACTTGGTGTGCGGCCAATTAAAGCTCACCATGTCCAAAGGGGATATGGCCGATAGATGAAGCTTGGGAAAGGGGAGGGAAGCAGATGGGAGATTATTCCGTATCAGTCAAGTCATCACGATTTTATAATGGGTTTGATTTGGTCTTCGAACTAGGTTTCTGTAAAGTAAAAAGTTATGTCCTAGGAGAGAGATAACTTAGGATGGATGAAGTAGACGGGAACCGTGGAGTTAATGGAGCAGATTAAAGTCATGGAATGATTAAAAGCTCAGAATAAAGTACGACAATGCAATCATTTTTATCGTTGCTGATATTTATGAAAGTTTTCTTTAATTCACGGATAATATTTATTTTTGGGAAACGTATAATAATATTAAAAAGATGGAAAATAAAATTACGAGAGACGTGTAGTCGTGCAGCATGCAAAGCATAATTTTGTACCAGAAGGCTTAATGGATGGCATTAAATACTTCTTTTGATGTAAAAATTAGATGATATAGTTAGTATATATCACTAATGTAAAACATAACAATGCCTTCATAAATAGATATGTAAATGAAAAATAAAGTAAATATTTTAAGAAATACGTATGTTACATTTAAGTCATATATGTATACTACGCAATGTTCTTTCGCAATTTATAATACGAATGAAAACGCTTTTGATGAAAGTTTAATAACAAACAGTTCTCAGAATATTTCGTAGCATTAATGCTGTAATTAATGCAACATAGCGTAGCGTAATGCAATGTAAAAAGCAGGGAGGATTGTCTACAGCAATATATTTAAATAACAAATTATCTGCTTGTAGGCTTGGGAGACCGTGGTTTATTCTCAAAATATTGTGCACATTCTTTCGTTTTATCAATGCTGCAGATCTGAAAAATGGGCAATAGCCGTGGCGGGGTTCGAACACCGAAGCTCCCGAATACGTGTCGAGTGCGCTTTTAGTTACATAACGATGACATGCGGAAAGGAGGGAGAAAGTGACTGGAAACGAGAGGACCAAATCGCGAAATTCTGGTGATAACGAATTATTGCCCACCACTTTTTAATTGGGGTGCCACTACAGAGGCATTTAGAACTTTTCGAAGCAGAAAATGAAAAAATATCCGCAATGCTTTCTTCGAGATTCGAACGCGGGATCTACCGAACACGCGGCGAGCGTGCTTCCAGTTACACCAAGAAAGCATGCGGAATGGAGGGAAAAAATGCCTTGCAAATTGCATCTGAATTTAAATGATTTTTAGTCGAATATATTTGCAGTCATCTTTCTTTACAAAAGTTTACGAATTTTAACATTTAAAGAAGGCTCACATCATACCTATCCTTTCTGTTCATAGGGAGAAAAACCCTCTGAAAAGATTTTTTTTCTTTTTTTTTTTTTTATCACGGAGAGAAAAGGGAGGCAGGTAAAACAAAAATCTGTTTTGGACGATTCCTTTTTGAAATCGTCTAATCGACAACTCTTCAGCCTGTGTTTTATATAATACCTGAAAACAAACATGACATGAAAGAGCATTCAAGTTTAGGCCAGATTTACGAGATCTTTTGATTTATTACATAACACTGTATGACATAGTGCATATCGGTCAAGTATACTGTCATATTTCAAGCCTTCGACATCAGGCAGATCGAGCGATAAAATTTGATTTCAAAATGAAAGCTGGGAGACAGAGATATTGCAGGTACAAGAACGTGACAAACACATAACGGTAGACCGTATTTCCTGTACTCTAATCTCCCGTATCGCTCATTATTTTTATATCTATGAACACAACTTTATGCACTATCAACACTGCATAACATCTCAGACTTACTATACGCTTGTTGATTTCTCATTTTAGAATATGAAACTGCATTACACGCGCTATTCTATCTATACGAACCACTTGCTGACGTTATCACTTCTTTCTATTTTATTATGGGCTAGCTGCATTCTTTAGTATGGTTTGAGAGACTTTTTTTTAAGGACTGCCACCGGTTAATACTATTTCTTCTTTGATTTAAACCACTTCGGTGTAACAATTATTTCATAATGTAAATATATATATATATATATTATAAAAATTAGCTTTAAAAGAAAATTTTTCATAACGTATTACAACTCACAAAATTCTGAAAATATTTCATAAAATATTTTGTTGTACAACCAGTATAGTTCTTTGTTATTTTTCAGAAAATTTAGATTTATATTAATTGCAAAAGTATACATAGCAAAATGTAAATTTTACTTTTTCAAATCTTATATATTTGCGTGATCTGTATCAGATGGACGTCGGAATATAGCTGGTGGTTATGGGTGCGTCGGAAATTTAATTTATCCACTACTAGAATATAAAAAAGTTAAGCATATTTAATAATTTATATAAATCTAAGTATTTCACTTGTGGGCTTTACGGCAGTTATAAAAAAATAAAAAATTATACACTTTGAAAAATATACTATGCAGTTGTAATGTAAATGATAGTTGAATGTTTCAAAGGTAACTGACTGAATAGCCTTAGCTAGTCTACTTGCAAGAAACTGTGGGACATAAAAAATATAACAATACTATGCAAGAAACTGTGAGACATAGACAATATAAAAATGCTTTAAAATAATCCTTTTTGTTTCAAAGTATATGGTTTGGCTATGGCTATCAGCTTTAGAAACATGACACACTAGGATTGTCAGCTTAAGAAGAGAGTCCTTTGTGGAGGACCTTCTAAAAGAAATCGGTTCGTATCCGCGTTACACATAGGAAGAACACAAAAACTCCTATGCAGCCACACCATTCGTGTAGAATCGAACCTAGCTAGAACTTCCAATTTTTCGCGGTTTTACTGCTCTGCTCCTGGTGGGCTTAAAATATGTAATATTGTTACTTTGAGAAAAGAAATTGCCTTTTTAGATATAATAATGGATCAGGTCATAAAACAGAAAATGTGTCTCATAATCCAATATATTAGACTGGAGCCTTAAAATTAGTGTGTAGAGACATTACATTAGTTTTTTTTTTTTTTTTTTAAGCAGGAGGGATGAAAAATTAGCAACGCCCTCGCCGAAAATCGAACCACGGACCTCTGGAATACGCGCCCAGTGTGCTGATTACTACACTACGAAAGCATACTAAGAAGGCGGGGCAAATATCTTATATACTCCCACTTTTAAAGAGCAATTGCAGATTTTAGGGGACCCAATCGCCAAATCCTGGGTCTGAAGAATCATCATCCACCACCCTTTTAGTTCGGGCGCCACTCTAGAGACATCAGGCTTTTTTTGGAAGCAGGAGTGATAAAAAATAAGCAACGCTTTCGCTGGGAATTGAATCACGGACCTCTGGAATATGCACATAGCGTGCTGACCACTACACTACGAAGGCGTGTTAAGAAGGTGGGAGAAATACCTTATAAGTGAAATAAAAAGAACTAATGATAAGAATATTAAAACGTAAATCACAAATCAATAATTCTGCTTTAAAGTGCTTAAATGTATCAAAAGACTCACATATGTTCCATAGATTTATTTAATTATCATTTTTTGCCAATACCTTGGACCCCCTTTTTCATGTATTTAAAGAAGTAAATCTAGAATCACAAAATTTTCCTTTTGAGTCTGAAAATTTATCCACTTCTATATTTCTCTTATATAATTCTGCCAGTAATAAATGAGACAACCTATATAGATGCACAGTATCTAGCAACTACATGCAAATTAGTCAAAAGATATCATAAACATTTTCCTGGAACATGAATTACCATGGTTCTAAAATAAATCTCCATCATAACTTCTGATTATGGAATTTTATAAAATTCTTTGCTTAGAATGGAATATAAAGTCAGAAGATTACTCTTTATGCAGGCTTTATAAATATAGAACTTCGATTAAGCTTAAATGTGTCATGAAATCCATTTACATAATTACAAACTGTAGTGTTTGTGGAGTCAGTTGCCATAAATCCAAATAAAATGCCTTGCGAATTTTTATAATTAGTCGATGAGATTTTTAAGAACAGAAATAAAGGTAAATTCAGAACAAGAACACTAATGAGTCTTTCTCAAAGTTACTATATTAGTAATGAGTCCTCGTAACAGGTGAGATATTTCTGTTCAATGTGTTTACTCTTAATTGTTATGAGTTACAATATCCGTATTGTAATTGTAAAGGAAATAAGCAGTTTGGAAACTTGAACAATTTGCGATGAATAATGCAAATTACGATCAAATTTTGATAAGTATCGTCTGTAAATTCTTTCGCAAAGACATAACCATATACAATAAAGTGTTATATATTCTGGTATGGTAATTCTGATAACATGTTTGAGTAGAAATTTGTTAACAGGTATTAGAAATGTAGCTATCATCTTATCTATCATCTTAGAAATGTATCTTAAGTCTTTATAAAATTTGTGTGCGATTACACTGCGTTATACCAAAATGAATTCATAACATATGCGACTTAGAAAGTGTTGCCATTATGGGATTTATAAGACGATAATTAACTAGTGAGGAGGACACGCAAATAGGCTTTTCCAGCATGTTGCCATTCGATATGGCATAATGTCTTTAGCTTCCAAATTTTAACTGCATTTCCTAAAAATAGGGGTTGAAAACAATATATGCATTTTTTAGTAATTAAAGTGTTTATTTTATATTTAATAATATATTTAACTGATATAGCTTAAAATGTATTTAAATTCTTTTTATACAATTAATAACTTTTATAAATCTTTTAAGTATCATTGCAGTTAGTAACATAAACTTCTAACGTCTAATATTACATACTTCACTGCGGATTTCTTAGCTACTATTAATTATTAAAATAATTTCAGTGTCTTATTATTTGCATGAGAAAATAAATAGTTTTCCTGTTAGTGTTTCTCCGTTTAGAATTTAGATATTTTGTTTGAAGAAGGAGACAAATTTTTTAATTTTATAGCCAAAATTCACTAAATAGTAAAACAGATCTTCGCTGATCTTCACTACCTGTTAAGATTTTAACAATCAATTTTGTATTACGAGTAAAGCGCAATTATTGAAGATTAAATAATTTCAACAGGTCTAGCTTCATTTCTTTTGTAGAATAAATGAATTGTATTAGAGTAAATAAATCCGTTTTCTTAATCCATTATTATAAAAATACAATAAATCTCAAATTTTGCCTACTACCTAAAATAATAATACATTCGGATATTCAAAAATTCCGCATAATTAGGTTATCATTATTCTGTAGACCAAGTACATATTCTTTTATTACAAGTTGCTGACTTTTACTTTTTATTTGTTCTTCATTGCTTCATTTAGTTGTAAATATTATACAGTTGAAAAAAAAATAATTTAATTTTCATTAAAGAAAATGAAATGTGCACTTATTTCGGTAATACCGAAGAGCGAAATATATTTTTTATTTATCTAAATACACAGAAATTTCCTAGTTTACGCAAAATAATCTAAATTAATTTTAAATGGATGTTAAATGTAAATGCATAGTATTGTTTGTTTTTATCCTATTAAAATTAAAAGAACAAATTCTGTTTCATTTGTGGGCCTAACCAGAGGCCGAGCGGTAAAATCGCTGACCACTGGTAGTTCGGTCCGAATTTCGAATCCCTCGAACGGGCTGGCTGCATGGGGATTTTCGCGTTTTCCCCATGTGTAACGTGTATACGAGCCAGTTTGTCTTACGGAGTAATTCACGAAGACATTCCTCCCCTTTAAGGTTTTGTCGCAATCACTGAAAACAAAGCCAAAGCGTTTTATTTGCAAAACGATAAACCGCAAACCACCAATTTCTATTTAACTAAGAATTAAATTGATTGTATTTTAATCTCTGGCCAAGTACTTAATCTGTTTTCAGTAAAAAGGCTTTTGTTATGGCCAAAAAAGGATTTATGCAGTAAGTATAGAACTTATAATATGAGCAACGTAATTGTTTTTCTGCTAAAGTTTATAAACTACATATTAACCCAATGACATGTTATAGCATATTATTGAATTAAATAAGATGAATGAGCGTGATGTGCTCGTTTGCTTTTAATAACTTATTCTTTATCGTAAGTTATTAAAATGCTAGGCACATTCGTCTGTATAATTTAACGGTCTGTAATAATCCTATTCGATGACAGTTTATATTTTTGTCCTATTCAAATAACACACACTCAGAAAAATAAATTTACATACACATATACATTTCGAAGGCATTTGAGGTAATGTCCCTTTGAGCTAAAATATTTAAAAACAGCATATATTTAGAATTCCCAATAGACAGTTTCGCGCGCTGGAGATAAAAATATTTTATTCAGTACAGTGTTGCCAGTGCTCGCTTTAAAATCGCCGAAATTTTTAATCAATGATTAGTTAAAGTTTTGCAAAATATGAATTAGATAATAGAACAAATTCGAAATTCGAAATTCTGACTTCAAGGTGCTCATATTCGGATTTAGTTATTCAAAATTTGATGGTTCTAGGTACCGTCGTTCATTCACAAGCGAGAAACATACATGCATTCATGCAGATTCCACATTATTTAATTTCTTTAAATATAATACAGGGAGATAATATTTTGTGGCAACACCTTTCCGTTTCGAGATTTCCAATTCCGTTTCGAGAATAGTAGTCCTTCTGACTTCTGGGTTAGTTCCCCTTTGAGGAAAAAATACTAAAACATAAACTAACTACCAACAAGTTTACACAGGGCTGGCGCCAGAGCCGGTGCAATTGCACCAGGCGGCAAAAGTTTTAGAATTTAGATAAACATCCAGGAACAAAATTTTTAGATTTTAGTAGAGGCACTGGGGGGGGGGCATAATTAAGGATCTGCAGTAATAGGAGTGTGGAAAATGCTTTCTCAGGTCTGAATTTACATGACCGTAGTAGTTGAACAATCGCTTCGGATAACTGGAATTACAAATAAATGTGCATTTATTGAATTATACTGTAATTTTACAAATGCAGTTGAAAGTAATTTCTAATACACAGAAATAGGGATAGTGCGTAACTTTATATCAATTCTAAGTAATCTCACTTTTATAAAATTTATCCTGGGATAATTAACATCTTCCGGGTCCTTAATTTTCAATAGTTTAACGAATACGTTTCACAGACAATGAATAACTAAAGGGTGGCTAACAAAAGAATAAATATGGTAAAAAATGTATGTAATATCTTGATTTACTAATTTTGGAAAGCTAAATCGGTTTAGCTCAGTCAAGTCGTATTTTGGATTTCTTAATTGCTCATATTTACTTAATAATAATTAACGTTGTTTGAAGTTTTTATTTCTTGTCCTTTTTGAGAGACTGGACTGGAGATGAACTAGCAGCATAACAAGCCATAAATGAAAAAAAAATGCTTATGAATGACAGACAGTTTGGAATACCTTAATAAATTAATAAATAAAATTTGTAGAAAGAGTTTTATATAATTTCCAATAGTGAAGCTGAGGATAATAATGAAAATTATTTTAATCCTAAGCTAAGCATGAAAATTAAATTTTATTTTGGATAAATAGAGATGAAAGAAATACTCTCATTTCAACCTTATCAACCTTGTCAATGAAGATTATAGGAAATAATGAGATAATAACGAGTAAGTAAATTACTTTTTGCTTAAATATAATCATCATCGCACAAGTATGCATTACGAACTAGAAAATCAAAATATATCAAAATCAAAAGAAAATACATTTAATTTAAGTTGAAAAGCAATGCTTTATTATGAAAAAGCTAACAAATTGCTTCACAGGAAAAGGTTTCCTAATGCTATGCATTTGCCGTAAATTTAGATTTTAATAAATTTCCAAATCCTAATTCTAATTTTAATAAAATAAAACTTTAAAAATGATCCCAAGTTCTTAAAATATTTTCGATGCCAAAACACTTTAGTATTCTAAGTTTTTATTTTTCTCTTTTATTAAATTTATAAGCGACTGTCAGATGCAGAGAAATTATAACTTAAAAGGAATATTAATAAATATTTATTTCGGGTTTAGTCTAGAAAACATGAAATGTTTTTTTAATAAAAAAGATTTCTCTTAATGTCATCGACTGGAATTTGATATGTATAACTAAGGCAAATTTATTTAAATGTAATCTCAAGCTTTTCAAAATGAATTACTTGAAATCGATTATTTTTATTTGGACTTTTCTCCGAGTGACTGAATATTTTCTTTAGATAGCTAACTTGTTATATTTGATTGCTATTTTTTTTAACTGAATCTGAATTTCCTAAGAACTGTTTACTTTCCTGTGCTGTCTACTAAGCTTTGATTATTTTAATCTTTGCCAGCATAAAAAGTTGCATTTTAAATGCAGGATTAATTTATGCCAGCATTTTTATTGCTGTGCCTCCTTTCTCTTATTTTACATTTTTTATTTAAATTACCTTAAATTAAATGTAATCAACAATTTTTAAATTATCTTGCGAATAAATCTTTTTAAGAGCATTGGGATTTTATTTGCTTATTTTCTGAGCCTATAAAGTAGAAGAAAATCCAAGAAACGTGACGGGCTAGTAATCTTAGATTTACAAATGAAGTACGCCCTCAGAACGCTAGAATCAGGTAATACTAGAGTAATAACAAAATCAATACTACTACTATGCAGAACTATGATTCTGTTGTGTATGTGAATACGGATTCATGATAATAGAACTGTTTAATAACTGTATGAAATGAACAGCAAAAACGTCGACAGTTTACTGCAATTAGTACTAGTATATAGCAAAACAAATAGATGTATGTAGCCCTAAAACAAAGGTATCAAATAAACTCTTCGCAATTTACAAGAAATTTTTCAGATTACCCACAATGCAAACTCAGCTCATTCTTTGAATCCATGAAATCACTAACAACTAAACGGATTCCTGTGGCTCAAACAAGGACTCCTTATATAGGTTTTTTAGCCTCCTAGGAGAATCTGCAGAATCACTGCTACAACTTCAAAAATGGATTTTCTGTGCTAAAAACCTATCCATAGAGATTCTGCCTACATCTCAACTTCTATTTGAGCAATTTTCAGAAGTTATACGTTGACAAGAATCACAAAATCTGCAATTCTATATGGGGAAATAAACACCTACCGGTACAACACGCGACGATAAATTCATTTACACAAAAGTACAAAACCATAAGGAGAGGAAGTGAGCAGCAGACCTACGACGTCTAACTCCAGTGGATGCCATCACATATTAATATTAGTGGTTAATGAGGTCGCTGATAAACTGGCAAAAAAGGGTAGTGAAAATGAAACGTTCACTGGCTCCTCACTTACTTACCAAGAAGTTTACTCAAATGAAAGATCTAAACTTAATACAATATGGCGTATTCCACCTACGCACCTAATGGTACATAGGAACATCCCCTGGCTCCCTGCTGGAGATCAAATGTGACCGTGGCTCCCAGACTGCTCTGACTAGACTAACAAGTGGCCACCTTAAATGTATTTTCTTTGAAAAATCCACCGCAAAAAAATGCTGTGACCATGCAGCTTCACCGGATCACTTACTGGGTTGCATCGGACTTTCTAAGGAGGTCTTAACGTCCGATCCCCTCACTGTTATTGACTTTCTGGCGGTCAACAACTTTCTGGAGCTGATCTGACATATGTCATATCTTTCGAGGATAAGCAACAACAACACAAAAATATACACCATAAAATGCAGAAGCTGAATTGCCTTTTTCATCTCTCGAAAGCGCGACTATATATTAGGACATATATTAGATTTATACATAGCATATTCTAATGTAGGTATTTTGACACAAATTAAGACTTTTTCTGAAATGACAAGATGATTTTTTTCCAGATTTCGATTCTATGACTCAAAGTATGCCTAAATATTCAATTTTGTAAAATTTGTTGCGAAATGTACGGAGAGATTCAAAAATTTATCTTGGCGCAATTTTGCAGTTTGCGCCAAGAATAATTTACTTAGCGAAATTTTTAATTTACAGCAGCCTATTTACCTTCCCTTATTTCCATTGTGTATGAGAGGGGAAAAAAGTTCCTACTTTTAAATAATTTCAAAAGTGCGTAAACCACGTTTAGCGTTATTATCGCTCAAAAAAAGATGCCAAATTTCAAAACTCGCCAATATGTAAATTCATGTATATCTTAGAAAATTTTGAATAAAAAAACTCTAATTTTTAGCTTTTCAGTCAACAGCAGAGAGATTAAATTTGGAAGATAAATATCTTGCACTGACAGCAAATGACAGCAGAAACGAATAAAAAGTGAAAGAACGTAGTTATAGTGAATTGCCCGTTTTGAGCAAATTGCCCGTTTGGACCAAAAAAAATTTAAATATATGAAAGTTAAAACAGGCCGTCTGATCTTGATATGAAGATTTTAATTTAAACCCATAAGCAATTTTAATCATAATTATTTAGATAGCCGATTAATTTAAGTAATATTTCCCAGTAATTGAAGATACAGCTGTGTGCAAAGCTATATGTAAAATGAAAAGTTTAAACTGGCAAAGCTAAATGGCGGCATCGAAAACTGCTGAAATATTATTCCATTATAAATTAACACCACGTGGAGACTTGTGCGCCTTTGTAAGACAGACGACTTGATTGTTTTAGAAGCAGTTGCTCCTCTCTTTCACGGAGTGGCTTTAAAATAGACAGGGGAAAATAACTAGGCTTGAAAAGAAGTCTTAATAAACTATTAAAAATTATTTAAATTTTATCTTGTGGCATTTTTGTTTGAGTTTTATACCTTTTCATTATCCTCATTTTGTCATGAAGATTTCAGAATTTAGGCAGATTTGAGTGGCAAGTCATTCTGCTGTAAAATTAGAGGAATAGCTCGCAGCCGATGTGTTATTAGAGTTTTTGGCGTTAGCATTGCCTGCCGCGGAGATTCTTTCCTGACGGGTAACCGCTGTCTAACATCGGACTGGATGTTGTGATATAGGTTTGGTTTAGTTTGGGAAGCCTGCAACTTTGAATTACTTTTAGTGGTAAAATTGTTCCATAGTTTGAGGTATCATTTATTTCTAATAATTTAGAAAATTAAATATAAATAATTGCTAAGCTTCGTTTAATGATACATTATTCGCTGCTTATCTTAGTAATTAAGAAACCAATACATCACAAATGCACATACTTCAGGTTTTTTCTTTTTCATGTTTCAGGAAACTTCTTGTTGTTGTGACGTTTCTCATTTGTCGGCCAGTAATATCCGAACAAGTCCACAAAATATTATTGTGGCGAGGAACGCAGGATTGCGTCTGTTGCTGGCATGAACCTTGGGCGCATTATAAGGGACAATACGACTTCGTCCTGTTCCGTCCCAATTCTGAAAGAGAATCTTTTACCTCAAGTGATGGGATCGGAGAGTCATCACTCTTTTCCCTTTCTACCAAGCTAATCTAGAGGATTTTTTAACTCGCCATTTATTTTAAGTGACCCGTGCAGTAAAGATAATATACATTTACAATGGACCAAGCTTCCACCGAGATTTGAACCCGCTGCCATCGATGCGGCAGCCAGCATCGCTAAGCACTCTTCCTACCAGATAAATTTCGAGATATTTGTGTAGCATAAATTTGTTTGGAAATCGATAACCGCTTTCACTGATAGCGGCCGCTACATCAGTAAAAGTAAAATCGCAAGGAAAAAACAAGGAAACGTCAACATCGTATAGAACGCTGGGTAACAACAAGTTTGCTTTCAAAGGCATAAATAACATCTACTCCATTCGGCTGGCAAAATATTCCGCCCAGCCTAGTTATCCCAAAACCTGAGTTCAAATCTGCTGCTGAACAGGATTTATAAAGAGTCCGCTGAAAAATAAAAGAATATGCGAAAGCTCCATGGTAAAGAAGTTCTATATGATAATTGACTGTAACAATGTTGCAGTACTTTCAAAATAAAGAATTTAGAAGGAAGAAGGAACCAGAAAAGGAATAATGCAAGAAAATGATTGTATGAGGAATACGAAAATAATGATACAAAGGATAATAGAAAAAATAATAATGTAAAAACGTTTTTTAATCAACGAGCTTTACGATATTTAATTTATATTCTATATAATGAAACTGTGTTGCTTATTGGCTTAACAAATGTAAACTCTTAAAGTCTATTTTCTAGGTAACAACATCTTGGAATAGTATTATTTTACTTACAACAGAGGTGTAAGTAAAATAATGCTATTCCAAGATGTTGCTATTATTTCTAAAGTTGTGTAATTATTTCTAAATAATTCTGTTGTGTAATTATTTCTAAAGTCAAACGACTTTGTTTAGATGTATATAATAGTATAGAGTAAGTATAAGTATAGAGTAGTAACATATATACTGCAATTAACTAAATATATTTATTTTTTTTTTTCTAAAATTCTGTTCAAAATGTAATCTTTTTTTCCTAAAGGAAATGCGCTTTTTAATACTTTGTTTTTGTACATATAATTTCACATTCAAAATAAACAGTGGTTAAATAGGATTTTTGAACTTGATTTAATTTTATTTAAAAGAAACGCATGCCAATCTTAAGTTTAGTGCGTATTAAGTCTTATGTTTCGTACGTCTTATATGACCTTAGATTGTTTTTAGATTTTATATAAAATTCTCATGGTCTTTTGTATTAAAAAAAGAAATATATTTAGAAACAAATTTAAAAATATTATTCAAAAAATGGACATTAAAAATATATGCTAATTATAGAAACAAATACATTTGGCTTGAAAAGTAGAAAGATTTGGTACCCAGGGAATGATAATATTAACAACAATAACAAAGTAACCAATGAAGGAAATAAATAAATTGTTTCAATTATCTCATCTACGCGATAAAAATATTTATTCTATAAAACTCCTTTTAAATGCTATTCAAACAGTTTCCTATATAATTAATTAAATTTAATATACATCTAAACTTATTTCTTATTTGGGTTGTTCATAATTTTAATGTTTTAGCATTTGTTAAATAGTTTTGCATCTTGCAAATGAAAAAAAGTAATTGATTAATAATTTAAATCTCACACAGAAAGATCGACTGCTGAAAGATATAGTTACCATATCTTTTAATGATAGACCATATAAATATCAAATACCTAAATACTGAACTCAGCTATGGATTTCGTCGGTTCAAAAAAGAATACAGAGAGAGACTTTAAAAAATTCTCAAAAGAGCCTAAAAATTTTATTTTCGTAATCAGGTAGAAATCCGGAAGCTTTCAAGAAGGAAGATATTCTAAATATTCTAACATATCTACTATGTGTTCTACGATAACACAAAGTTTTGCAACTCATGAAATTTCGTAACATTTTCCTTCTTTATTTTTAGCATTACCAATATCATTCTTCTATTTATTTGTTTCACAGAACTTCTATTTCCTATGAAACAATCTCTGGAGAACTCGAAAACAGACAGGAAATGGCAAAAGTTTTGACAGATTGCCAGAAAAGTATTCCTAATTTTCTCCTGGAAAGAAAAGCAATATCTTTGTGGATAGATACTCTTAATTAAGTATGCCAAGAGTGAAATTTGCAATTCTCAGTGCTGTATAGAATCTTTTCATAAATGTATCAAACGCGCATATAATAAACTCAAGTATTCAAACTTAATACAGAAGTTTGACATTGAACCACGAGTTGAAAATGGAAATATTTGGCTTCGGAATAGCTCGATATCATGCTGAAATATGCAACAGATTCGATTTAAACTTTAAATGAAACTTGCGGTAAAGCATCGCTCAGAGCTACATGAATCAATAGCTAGTCAAAGCTTTAAAGAGCCTTTAGAAATCTTTGATGAGAAGATTCTGACTTCCAGAACACGATCCTGGTAATTAAATTTATGAAACATTTAAGACTTTATGACGCAAGCTGCATACATTATTTAATTATTCAAAAGCTAAATATAGTAATCAGAGCTTCCAGTCCGTCATTCTGTAGCGTCAAATTCTATAGAATTATGAAAAGCTTTGTTAGGGATAGTGAAATTGTTTTTCAAATGCATTATCTATTAAACGTTTCGTAAATGTAAATGTTTTTAATATATACAAATGGCACTGAACAGTTTTGTGATTGTTGACTATGAAAGGAAAATATTTAGATCTGACAAGTCAAGATACAATGCTTAAATGGAGAAAACCGTGTGGTGAAGTGTATGTAGCATTGCATTGCGATTATTTAAGTATTTTAATTAATATAAATATTTTGATGAAAATGAATAGATTGTTCTTGGTTTTTCATGAAAATACAGGTGACTCTCGTTATTTGCAAATCATCAGGACTAGCACAATAGTTCAAATTATGGAAAGTATTCTTGAAAATACACTTTAAAATGAAAAAAAGACTAAATAAATAAATAAAATAAAAACAACAACAAGAACAAAAAATCTGATGTGTACACCACATGACTTCCTTGTACGGAATAATAAATTATACGCATTTTTTCTTGCATTTCATTTAAACTTACTGGATTGAATTAAATTTACTTCGCCGACAGCGCATAAACCACAATATAATAAATGCATTCTTTAAAATTCACTCTAGTATTTGTTTACCATAGCGACACTTTGGCACTAGATTCACTTAACAGTATTATATTTCGTTCATATTATAACTCATAATGCCCAAAATTTATATCATTTAAAGAATATAATTATCTAATCGTTGCCACATGTTCTATTCAAATACTATAATAAATAATAAAGCTAGAATGATGTATAAAAGAAATTAAGCAAATAAATCAAAAAAGAAACAGTTTTTCACAGACGATTGAGCATTTCTCATTCAATTAATTCAGTTCTCACTTCGCAAGAAGGCAAAAATACATAAAAACTCAAAATATCTGTATTAAAAATTACGAAGTAAATATTAAACACTTATTTCCTCGAAAAATTCCAGAAAGGATTAAGCATGATTTAATTGGCAATAATAAATGGAGGCGTTATCTTTGTTGTTGCGAAGCTAAGTTTCTCTAGATTGGCAACAAATTCACTAGTCTGCTGTTTCAAATGTAAATAATCAATGGCCACCATAAAAAAGAAAAGCTTAGCGGCACTTAAACAACTTTAAAATTTTTGATAGTTCTAAAAATATTGCATACAGATTTACTAAGGGCATAAAATCCTTAACCGGAAGCTAAAAACAAAATAATCATTTTTAAAGCAAAAAATGTACAATTTACAAATATATAAGAGTAAAGAAACTGAGATCACTGAGCCGGGTAACAGAGTGGATATATTTATAAATATATTTATATACGTTTGGCGTGGCCGATTGCAACCAAAATACGAGGTGCACATCTACATGTTATAGTAGTCTTATATACAAAATTTCAACGTTCTGAGGCTACTTGTTCTTGAGTTATGCGAGATACGTACGTACGTACATACGTTCGTACAGACGCCACGAAACATTCTCTTCAGAATTCATTTTAAAGCAGTTTTATAATTTTTTTGGAGGAAACGAGTCTTTTATTCTGTCCTTACGTACAAGATATCACGCAAAAACATCGTTAAATTGCATTCGATAGCGGTCAAAACGGATATTTGCGTTGAAATATGCGGCCTGAAAGTTTTCGCGATTACAATACTTCCTTTTTACTTCGTACAAGGAAGTAAAAGGATAAAAACCTGAAAAACGTTAAAATAAATATATGTGTACATTTAGGTTGGACAAAGTTAAAAACATACGTAACAAATAAATTACTTAGTTATGCCAAATTTTATTGCTCTGAAATAAAATTAAATGCATTTTTTGTTCTTTTCATTTTACGTATTTCAGGAACGCTTAGTATTATTCGATACGAATGTAGTGTACCGACTGTGAAACTATCGCCAAGCAATAAGATTTAGGTCAATTGTAAGCTCATAGCATTACATGACGTGACAACTCATAAAACCTCTGCTTTCGCTTGATGCAACCCTACTGATTCTTGATAAGTCGCGTTATGTTTTTATGAACGAAATTATAAATTAATTTTTACCGTTGTATATCTTCTTGTATTTAAAAAAATATTTAAAATTTGAGACCTGATTTCTAAACAACAGCAAGCAGTGGCTTATTATTATTTATTTAAGTTATGTGATCCTGTTATCAAAAGTATGCATTAATAAACTTTGCTGGATACGGAGGATTGGAGAAGCTGCGGGGAGTTTGTAATTCAGCGTTTGAAATACAGCTTTCGATAAATCGGAGATTCTAGCAAAACAATAGAAACCGACAACAATGAAGCGGATCGAATACGGATTACTAAATATAGAAGGGTCAATTCCGTCAGAACTTCTTGAGAGTTATCCCCGCAGCTTTGGCGGGACCTCTGCCAACTTTCACGGTTCGATGGCAGCCAATTTTCAAGGTCGACGGAAGCACATCCCATCTTTGCTGATATAGCAGACATCCGAGCGCCACTGCCGGAATTTACTTGAATAAGTTCGCAGAAGCTCTGAAAAAACTAATGACAACGTTTTACAACGAGGGTATTGTCCGGCTTACTACTACCAAGACCATCGTCGAGAGTATCCCAGTCAAAATTTGCTTTAAAAATGGAGATAATTTATGAAGGTATCTGGACCAGACCGTTTCATAATTTCGAAAGGACTAGAGAATTAATGTAGTGATCACCTATTCTTTGAATAAATCCTACGTGGCTTCTGTGGAAGTTTATCAAGGATATTGCTCTTTTTTCCCTCCTCTTATTGGTCTTCTGGACTACCCAAACTGATGCTGTTATTCAGTTCTTTTATGATATACTGGCGTGTGGAATGGAACGATTACAAATGGTTGTCCGTAGTATCAACCGAGATCAGTAAACAACAAGGTTGGCCCTTTTCCGACGCGATGTCACTCCCTTACACAAATGGGAGAAAAACACAGAAAGAGCTTAGATACTTCAGAGCAGTCTGAAGTCAGTGACATCACACAAGAGCAAACATTGTAGTATAATAACTGTTTACTAACCGTTGTTCTAAAGGGCGAAGTAAATATAACTACGAATTGTTTTATAATGTTAACAAAGTCAAACTACTTTTACTAAATATAATCCAATTAATGTATAATCCGCGTAAAAGTAAGAGCTGTGGGTCAGCTACCTTCTGAAATCCATGCCATCTACAGTGCTGAAACATGCTGCCAGCCTAGGCAATGAATAGATGTAAATTTATTGCGAGAGGCGTGAAAGTAAACATAATCCCAGGCTACCAGGATCAGTCCTGATACAAATAAAAGTTTGGTTGTAAGCTTTTTGAAGACACCAGTCTTAATTTTAACTTGCAGCTGCGGGAACTAGTTCAGCTTTGCCAGGATGGACGTTGATGAAAAGACCTTCTAGACCACATTAATGTTGGAGATCCATATTCGATGAAAAGAACCACAGACCTTCAAGTTGGGTTTGGTGTGCTGCTGTTTGGATCGCTATTGAAGAGAAATCAGATATTCGTTTTTACAGCGATTTCAGAATCCTAGTGGTAGGTTCAGAATAAATTCTTGTTTATAATTCATTGTGCGAGCATATAGATGTGTGTCTGGAACGGAGGTCAAAGCATCATCTGTAATAGAATGAGATGTGATTAAAAGAGTCAGTATCAGAATCGTTCACTTAAGTAAGTAGACGAGAATTCAAGATAGCTTCCATCTTGATAAATAGTGTTGACAATTCTTCGCCGCCTAACCAGGATCATGATTAGTGACTGTGACTGCCGTACCGAAGGGCTTGGGTTCGGATTCCAGAGAAAGTATGGATGTTTATAAATGTATAGTGTTTGTGCGGCATGGGGACACTTCAAATATGCGCCGAGCCGAAAGTTTAATGACTTCATGATGAGGAAGACAAAATTTAGCTGCTCCGAAATATTAAATAATTTATCATTTACCGTAGACATATGACCTAACAACTATCCATTTCATTCATAAAATCTTTATAATGTTTTTCAAATTCTGGATTATCTTTGAATTTTCATTCCATGAAACGCAATCTAGGTTTCGTATCACCCAGCTTCAGATACGTTTTATAAAATGAAACTTTTGGAACAGAAACCAACCGTATGAATTAATAGGTGTTTTGAAAATGCGATTCACAATATTGTTCCTCAGGAATTTAAAATCAAATGAATTTCTTTGGAGTAAACAAAATTTGGATCCGCGAACGGAACAGACTTGCTAATCTACATATTTTACGTTAAGAGCTTGTTCTGCAAATGACAAAGTCAGCCTATCCAAAATATATGTGCTAACATCAATTATATGTGCTAACATCAAAATTTGGATCCGCGAACGGAACAGACTTGCTAATCTACATATTTTACGTTAAGAGCTTGTTCTGCAAATGACAAAGTCAGCCTATCCAAAATATATGTGCTAACATCAATTATTTTGCTATTTAATCTTGATCCAAAATTTTTAAACATACCGGGCCACGAGTCTTAATGGCTCTCATTTCGTGAAGAAGTAATCGATGATTTCTTCGTTTCAGTCCTAAGGTTTGAACCGCTTCCTCATATGTAAAAGAAGAAGCCGCCCAGACGGTATAGTGGGTAAGGGAGCCTGCTGCGATAGCAAAGGGCTTGGGTTCGAATCCTGGAGAAGGCATGGATATTTGTAGATGCATGGTGTCCGTACAGCATTAGGGCACTCTAAATAGGCGGCTTAAATTTAATATTGAAAGTTTCTGGAACATTTGGCACATTAGACGTATTCGGTGAATATAACAAGTATTAATGTTAAAATTTCAAACTAAAATATTTCGATTATTTCTGTTCAAGTTCTGAATGCTACTTTGATAACTGGGCGTCAAATTTATCAAAATCTGAATAAATCATTTTCAAGCGCTCCAGGTACGAAATAACTTCATTTTTAGGTAAATCGGAATGACACTGTTCTGAAGCTTTTTAAAAGCCGCTCTAGCCTTACAATGTAGTTTAATTACCATAGCTTAGTACGCAGTTTAATAACAGTAGCTTAATATGCAATTTAATAACAGTAGCTCAATATAATACGTTTCCCCCTTGGGGGTCGACAATATTGACGTAATTGACATAATACGTAATCGGTAAGGAGTATCATAATCATACTCATATGTAATCAGAAAAGTATCCAGTTTCAAAAAAAAAAAAAAAAAAAAAAAAAAAAATACAAATAATGGCAAGGAAAAGAAATCGATTCTATTAAAGAGATTTATGATTACTTTTATGATATATTTCGAATTATCAAAGAGTTGTAGAATTTCTCTGAAAAGTAGAAAGAAATCAAACAGTCAACAGTGTCTTCCAAATTTCTGAGCAGTTAAAATATGGGATTTAGAATATTTACTCGATTTCAGAGTTTAAATTTAGTACAGAGACGAAGCAAGGATGAGACAAGTGAGGCATATATATTCCTAGGGTCAACAACTACCTAAAAGGAAAAAAAAGCAAATTATCTACGTAAATTAAACAAGTAAATTAAAACAAATTTAGTAATAACGAGCAATAATCCCTTAAGTATGAATAAAGCTACTTATCTTACCCGAATTCATAAATGTATTACACAGCTGCAGTAAGCTTTCATAACGTATAATTTTCAATACAGAACGCATGAACAGATTTTAATACAGATTTACGCATGAATTCTAAGAAAGAGATTAAGAGAATTTTGTGTTTATAAATAAGTCTACAAAGTCTGATAACAATCAAATTAATGACGTTAATACCTTCTCAGAAATTTTGCATTACATTTTCACAGTACTCAAAGATAAAATATTTTTTCACAAAAATACGTGCTATATTGTTAGAAACAGGAAAACACCGATTATTAAGCCGTTATATATAATGCCCGAGTGATTACTAGTTAATTATGTTTGAGCAGAGTGATTTATAATTCGCTAATTTAAAAAATTTGTTTTATTTATTATGCATAATGTTTCTTATTTTTCGAGTAATGTCTTATTTCATTTGCTTTCATAATAACCTTTTTTTATTTGCATTTAAATATTAAAATGATTAAAGTTAAGAATTGATATTCAACTAATTATAATAAAAATGAGTTAAAATCGAACATTAAAAGCAAAACGCTTCTTACTGGTTAGTCAATTTATTTCCATCCAATTCTCTCATTATAGCTTTATTTAAAATTAAACATTAAAATGAAATGCTTGACTGTAAACTAACTGCAAAAATAAATTTAAGATTGTTTATTTATTTCCCAGTTTATTCCCTGAATAACCGGTTCTCAGAATAGTGCAAATCAGTAAATTATCGGATACATAATTTATGTTTTAAATTTCGAAAGGAAGGCTTTTAATATATTGAGCTATTCAAAGCGTAATTGACTCACTTTTAATGGTTCAAATCTTCATTTTATTTTTGATTATATTATACATAATTTGTATAATTTTAGATGCATTAAGTTAATGATATATCCATTTGACAATTTCCTGATTACCTGCCTCATTATTTGAGTTAACAAAACATGCATCTAATGCGATACATTACATACCTTGGAAGAGAATAACATTTTGCGTACGCCTTAAAGCTATAATATTATATATTTATAAAAAAGGTTATAATTTATTTATTTAATAAAAAGAATTCAATATTATTATTATATTTTATTTTATAACGATATTTAATAAAAAAGAATTCAATTACGTGATAATTGAAATTATCATGTAATTTATATTTACTTATTTAATAACTATTATTTTATGTTTATTTATTTAATTATCTATCGTTATTTTTCGTTATTTTTTCCCTTGTGTAACGTGGATACCAGCCAGTCTCTCTTCTTCTGTAAGAATCATCTTTACTCTTTTGGCAAATAGTCGTGATGGACTTTGCCAGAATCAAATAATCAAATAAAACCCTCGTAAATTGTAGTACATGTATGTAGGTTTTTCTTTCAAAACAGAGCACGAATATTGCATTGTTAAATGCTTTTATTTTACTAATAAGAAATAGATAAAAGTAAGAAAGGTAAAGTAAAAGTAAATGTTGCAGGATTGAATTATCAGACCACAGGATTCATGTAATGATGAACAATCACAGACACTGTTAGTTCCACAGGCGTTGATAGAATACGTTATATGTTAAAATCCACAGCTAGCTTAAAATAGTATGATCAGCTAAACACCAAGGAAGACCAAAGAAGACCGCCTGTCTTCTTTAACTCTTGAAGAAAAACAAGCCATCTGCTTGGCTCCACTCTCGTCCACGTCTGGACGCTATCTGACGCTGTCTGGAATGCTCCGCACTGCGCTGTGCTGCGATGACGTCATCATGCTTGTATTCTAATTCAAGCATCGGTCGTCGATGATCTCCACATGTATTTTATTAGATGTTTTTTTAAGGAGGCTCATACACCTTAAATCCCCAATGATCCTCGAATTATGTGATTGTTGCAAAAGTTGGAATATTTTATTTATTTTAAAAGAAATTCCTTCCAACCTTTTACAGATGACTACATAATATAGCTGATTTAGAAGCTAGTAACCAGATAGTTTCCAGTGTTGCCACAAATATTTTTGTAATTTAATACGCTTTCTGACAAAATTTTGCGTCATGTTTCCACCTTGCGCGCATGATATTTTAAAAATGGCTAATGGTACATACTTGAAATCTGATGGAATTCTTTATATGGGCACTATTTTCTAACTGAACCAAAAATCTGATAATTATTTTAATATTAAAAAAATTTACGCACGAAAACACTACAGATTTTTTTTTAATAAAATACATTTTATAAACTCAACTCCAAATAAAATAAAAATTTAACATGAAATTCTTTGAATTTTTGGTTCACAGTAGTTACCAAATGTTATAAAAGGTATATATTAAATATGGAATTAAATTATACAACAGAAAGTTTTAAACTGTGCGCGCAAGTTGGAAACATGACGAAAAATGTTGTCACAAAGCGGATTAAATTATAAAAATATTTTTGGCAACACAAACTTTCTGATTACTATTACAGAAAGCTGCTATATTATGTAGTCAGCTGTAAAAAGTTGGAAGTAATTGCTTTTGAAATAAATAAATTATCTCAACTCTTGCAACAGTCACATATTCGAAGATCTTATGGGTTTTAAGGTGTATGAGTCCCCTTAAAGGGGCGAAATTTATGGAATGTTTGTATATTTTTCTAAGATATTTCTTAAAAATTAAGTCAAGATGTCTAAAATAAAATTTCTTTCTTCATAGAAGATTTTACATTGCTCATTTATACGAAGAAAATCATTGCCCTTTCTTCATAATATTTCATCAAAAGAAGAAAAAAAATTCAAATACAAAATATTTCTAAATCATAGAGAAAATTTATGAATTGGCTTCAACATTTCCGTGCCAAAGTAATGAAGACTCAGTCAGCCATCTCCCTCAATTCGATCAAGACTGCAAAATTTGCATCTTTAACCTTCCCTTTCTGCTTTTGATTTATGCTTCATTTTTGCATGATAAATTCCTCTGTGCTGCAAAGAAATCTAAACAACTGGTTCTCCACAACAATCCTGAGAATTTTCTATCTCAAATACTACAACATTAAATCAAACAATGGAAAAGAAAGCTGCTTTCCAGCCCCCACCCCACCCCGAGGAGCTGAGAACTCCCTAAAAAGAACGAACTCTCAATTTTTTTCCTTTTGGAATCCCGACATTCCAGCCCTGCTGATGGAATTATTCATTTCAACAGTGTGCGTCAAGGATAGGGCCACTTTGTCATTGTCATCGCCGAAAATACAGACCTCCTGTAGGAATGGAACAAATTATTCTGCTCTAGTTTCTTATTATGAAAAAGGGATAAGAAAACGTCGCGTTTGTAAGAATAGCAGAGGCGTCTGATCAGAGGAGAACTCTTATCGCTTTCTTCGAGGTGTGGCTGTTTATGAATGGATCTGAACCTATGCGACGGTGTCATCGCGAAGCAAAAAATAACTCAGCTTCTACAAACAGCTTTTTAGCCGTATTTATTCAATCCTTTTCTTATTGTCAAGAAAAGAAGAATGCTTTCTTACTTTCCTTTTCTCAGGCGTATTGATTCTATATACTTGATGAACAGTTAGAAAGTGTGTTGCAGGAACATAAGCAAATCGTAATGTATTTTTGGATGATTATTAATACCAAAATAATTCTTGCTTTGCCATCGGTATGGTAGTTAGCAGAAGCGTCTTCTGCACTGACAGTGTAATTTCGGGTCTTGACTTTTCTGACAGCAGCAAAGTTAATGTATAGTGTGTTTGTAAGGTGTGGGGTGGACTTTTAACACCTCTGTTCTAAAGTCCTTTCGATATGCTGTAGCAGAGAAAGATAGGAATAGAACTTTTCAACAATCTATTTCCTTCGGTTTCATATTTTAGCAGAATTCTGTTTTTAAAGCTGAATTCGCCGCTTTGCTTGTTGCATTCAAATACATTAATGTTGTCATTTCTGCGAGTAATAGGTTCTAAATTTAGTTTAGATAACAGCAAGTGCTACCGGAAACGGGATACTTGGGTTGTACGCCGTAACTAAATTTAATAGATACATTATGCAATTTAAGTTATTAATAATACAATAGCAAGAATGTGTACTTTTTTGTAATGATCTGAATGCTGCATAATAAGAAATGGACTACATATTGTTCTTTCTGCTCTTTCTCCTGTATTTATGGAAAGAAGAAATTCTGATGTTTTTGTCCAATCCTCTAAGCACCAGCGATTAATTCAGAAATACAGTTCCTTTACTTAAAGAATAATATATCATTTCAAGGAATCTGTGACTACCATTCATCTTTCTTTACAGCATTCTCCACGAAAGCAAAACGCCCCTTCAACTGACAGCCCTAGTGTACTTTGCCATAAACAAATAATTATTAAAAGATAGAAAGGGAAAAAAACATCCTTTTTTCCCAGAAAAAACGAATGAAAAGAGTAACATGGTTAAAATACGGCTAATGGCAACAGGGAGAATGTTAAAGAAGTGATAGCAGTTGTAACGGTGAAGTGCAAGGAAAGTAATAAAAGACGATCAGTAAGACACAGTTCTGATTGCTGAGAGCTTGTTAGTAGTTCTGATTGCTGAGAGCTTGCTAGTATAATCAGCCATTAAGCAGGGTATGAGAAATAAAATGCATGAATCTGATGGATGGCTCCTAAATTGCAAAGTCACTTACAGTAGTGACCGTATTCTTCGCAGATATTTTGTTATGCCAGTTTTAGTTGTACAAGCAAGTGATGACGGCTGTGATTACTGTAGGAGAATGTCTGTGCTGTATTTTGAGCTGTTGTACTTCTTTGTGTTATGATTTGTTATCACTTGACATTCAGGCTGAATTAAACAGCTGTGTTGTCATGCTGTTGTACTTAGCGGATAGCCAAAACTACAATTACCGAATTAGAGGATATAGAGATGCAACTAAGAACAGAAAAACTGCATACTTTTATTACAATATACACTTTAGAGCATTATTTCTAGTTTACCTGTGATGAATAGGAAGAGTAGAAAACCCTTTAGTAAAAGTCATTTAATATTTTGCCTGCTCAACTGCTATAGCTATAGAGCTTACTTACCTTAACTCTTGACCATATGTGACAAGCACCACAAGTTCTTAGTATTCGCATAGACGCTCGGTCATTTTATGTGACATGGGTGAAATAACATAATGGGTTATTTTATGTTTCCTTGCTCCTGTCATTCCTGTTGTCTAATCAGGAGAAAGTACTAAAAACTGAAAAAAGCCTGTAGATTCATCAGGTTATTTTGATGCTGGAAATTGTGCAATGCCACACCGGGACTCTAACCTGGACATCTCGAATACGCGCCGAGTGTGCTACCATTATGCCATGAAGGCATGCAGAAAGGTGGGAGAAAATACCTTATAAAGTGTCCTTTTTTTAGATGTGAACAATAATTTAGGACAGTTATATATGGAAAAGTAGAGACAAGAAAAAGCTCACTTGACTTTTGCCTTCGCTACCTCTTTGTTCAAAATTTTATAATGAACGAATATGAATAACGTTTTTTGTTGTCAGGAATTCAGTGGAAAAGACACTAAATGTTTCTAGGGCTTTTGAAGTGATTGATCTTTATGGTAGATAAACTAGAGGCACAGAATACATTGCTATCACAGTATTAAATAGTTTGGCATGTATTTTTGTCCCTGTACGATTTAATTCGATATGTGAAGTTTCAATCATCCACGGCTTGCAACGAAAACGTTTTCTTCCCATAAGGAAATAAGTGTTGTATAATTTACGATAGCCCTTCAAATGAAAATAGCTCACAACATGAAGAAATACAACAACTCAAATGTCAGTTCATAATCATGAGAAGCTGCGGTCTTATTTCGAAATGAAATTAGCCAAATATGCTAAATGATGGTCATTGCGAAATTGTAAGTATGCTGGCATTTTACAGCTTTCTCTTAAAGTTTGCTCTCTTCTCGTGACCGTGGATATACCCATTTATTCTTAAAATGCTTATTCCTTCTTTCCCACTATCAGCCACACTATCTGTTAGGTTTCGCGAAAGATAGCTTCTTCGCTAATAAACAAAAAAAAAAAAAAAAAAAAAAAAAAAAAAAACTGAAAGTTAATAGATGGATCTATTGTCATTATTAGCTAACATATCATTTTTATGGTGATTCTTTCTTTATCTTTTTCTTCCTTCCCATTCTCCGGAATGTAAATTAGATCAAGCTTAAATAGTGAGCGAATCCTAATTTAATAAGGCAACTGCTACAACGAGCTAGTAGCTTATTAGATTGAAACGTACAGTTGCCTACCTTAGCTGATCTAATGCATCTTGTTATCTAAAAGTCAGGCTTAGATTTCTATTGGCTGGAACGAAGATATTAAGCGATATTTAAGTTTGGTGGTTTACATATCAAAATTACTTTGCGTTAATAAAAATGTTCAAGTGACGATAGGTACTGCCAGTTAATTTTAAGTCTGTTAAACTACAAGTAGTAGCCAAATAATTATATTTCCTTTCAAAATATTTTTTTTTCTCTAGAATTTTTATGGTAGTAATACATCATAGAATATGTATGGGGTGGAAAATGCTTCTTAATCTATAGTTTGTGCGTTCTGTAAAACTTGGTATCATCAATATTCAATTTAAATTTTTGAGGAAGCAAAATTAAATGTAAATTTTAAAATATACGTCCATTAACGTGTCATCATGTAATTCAAGAGTACCATATGTCAATTAGTCCCTATGAAGGATTTAAAATTCCGTAGGTGACAGTAAGAAACTCGCATTGATTTACGTACAATGAAAAAAATTGAAATAATAAATAATACTAATTACTCAAAATAAATAAATTTAATGAAAAATTGTTAAAGAAATAATTTCAATAATTCACAATGGTAAATAAATTTATCCCACAAATTTATATTTTGCTAGTTATGTATTAGCAGAAAGATAAGAAATAATGATTTTTATATTCTGATTTCTTCAGCCATAGTTTGCAAATTTCTGCAGATTATTCTAATGCGCTCTTAGTAAGCTATTAAATTACTTAGTTATTGACTTGTTAAAAAGTAAACAAACATGTCTGCTGTAGATGTGCAATTCTCTTTTACTTAATAAAGAAAGAGAATTAAAATGGTTCTTTAAAACAAATGCCAATCTAGAATTAAACATTTCCTAATTGTATGATTCTTTCATCGATCAAAAGCATGTTTATTGAGTTGTTTTACATTTTTCTTTTCCTTTCATTTCTAAGAATTAAAGTAGCTTTTAAATGGACTAAAGCGAAAGAATCTCATGCTAAAGTTTTTGACTGTTAAGTTTAAACTATTTTAATTTTACATGTTTTACATATGAGCCAATTATCAATGTCTTATTATTTTGATAAATATAAAAAATACAGAATAGCCGAGACTGCTATATCCTGGTAGTTTGTTTCAGGCTAATGTTTTGACGAAATTGGTTTAGTTAGGTTTTTATAGTTTTCCTATATCTAATGTTAATATTGCAAGGTATTTCTCCCGCTTTTCTAGCGTGCCTTCGTGGTGTAGTGATCAGCACACTGTGCCTGTGTTTCAGAGGTCCGTGGTTCGATTTCCGGCGTAGGCTTTGCTAATTTTTCATCTCTTTTGCTTCCAGAAATTACCTAACGTCTGTACAATATGAGATCGTTTATCAAAAGGAAGGTTTACAGTGAGCATCCTATATAAAAAAAATAGCTCTCATATGATTTACCATAATCATTTACCTAATAAAAGTTCACTTTACATTCATTGCTACAAGAGAAAATTTCTTTAACTTATTTCTATGTAAATTTTACTTTTTTTATAGTATAGTCATTCCGTTATTTAGTTTCACCTGTTGGTTAACCTATAATCTTTTACTCAATAACTGTGTTTTCTTTTGCGGAATAAAACAGAACCAAGTAACTATTATTTGACCTCAGTTAATATTTGCTCCTTGCGTGATATTAGGGATAATTATGTTTCTTTGTTCTGTAATCATTAATATTAACGTTAAATAATTAAAAATCATTTGATCCTTAATTTGACAGAATCAAAATTTAAAGATCCCATTCTGATGGACTGAAATATACAGCAAGTACAATATCCAGTGCCAACTTTTTCTCCAAAGCAATATTATTTAGGAAATAATCCTCGAGAAAGCAATTCTTGTTGGAGCACCAAATTCTTATTTTTTCTAACAAAATACGTGAATTATGATAGATTTGATAGGGGATAGTGCTGGAATACGAAATTCTTCTCGTAGATTAATTCTATTATATTAACAGCATTTCCGTCATCGCAACATCAACAAATCCCTTGAGATTAGAAAGTACTTAATTCTTTCTTTCCAAGCCGAAACCATCAAAAGAAAAGAAATAAGCAGTAATAAGCTCTTTGGAAATGGAACTCCGAGTGATGAAGAACAACAATGAATTTCGGAAAAGTAAATCAAAACAGGAAGGCAGGAAATTGAGGCTTAACACACCTACCAAAAAAGCAGACATGGAGGCAAATGCAAAAAAATAAAACGTCCGAGTAGAAAGTGAAGAATGATGTATTGAATAATATTCCTAGGCGTTAGAAACGAGAAAAGATGTATGGACTTGGAAATGTCATTCTATCTCCAATATCCATAGTGTCAAAGAAGCATTTATGCTACTCTTAGGTACAGTTAAAATACGAGATTTGCGACAATTTTTAACATCACAGTACTTATTTATTTTGCAGTACATAAAAGAAATGTAAAAAGGCTTAGTTTATTCTTTTCCAGTTTCTTTTTGCTTGTAGATTCGATCCTCGCTTTCGACTTTTTGAAATTTCGTTTGCGTTACAGCTACTCGTCGACAAAAAGGAAGAGGATCTGACAGCAGTACGACGGGTATATAAAAGCAATAAAAAACACTTCAACTTTGATTGCTTCCGAGACAACGAGAAAAAAAGTTCGGTGTACAGTCGTCATGGCAACTTCGAACGATGCAATCAGCGAGTTCCTTGAAGAACTAGCGAACTGTTAAACCGATAGGCTGATGGAAGTATCAAATATACAAACTTCCTAAGTAGCAAATCTTTAACTTACAAATTTTCAAACAGATACCAAAAATTCTACATGATATTTTTTCCTTTTTCCTTTTAGTTTTTTTTTATTTTTGTATTTTCTGTTCTAGCTCATTGATTAGCTAAATATACATGTAAGATAGAAAATAAAAAAACTCTTTTTTTTTTTTTTCCACAGAAGAAAAATTTGGAAATGAAGAACTGAAAACAGCAGTGATCGTGTTAATCAAAATTGTTTACTGAACATAAATAAAATTAATGAATTACTAACAGTAGGGACTCTGAAATTACCTTAATTCAATACTTTAATTAGAAAATGACATAATAATATCAATTAATCATTGTTCCCCTCAGATTCTAAATTTCGAATGAAAATAAAATTGGAACATTTTTTTAAACTGCTTAATACCCAAGCCAAACTATACCCTTGCTTATAGACTGGCATGCTATTGAACCTGATAGTGAGAGCCATCTTCTCAAAATATCTATTCGATTAACAAGATTTCAATGTTTCTTGTTTGTGCTCATAGACACGATCCACCTTGTATAATATATTTCTTTAGAGGAAAGCAACTGGTAGTGAAGTCTGCTATATTTTCTCTTAATAAAAAGACTTTTCTGTCATTTGTAAAAATCTTATTTCTAATAGTTAATTATAGCTATTTAGTTGATGTCTCCTATTGTTTATTTGTATCATTAATATAGTTTTTAAAAATTGATAAAGTTTTTCTTATCAGAGTACCGTTGTGGTTTAGCGGTTAGAATAGTCAACTAAAAACTGGAGGATCTGTGATTCGATTGTGGGCGATGCAGGAGTTGGTTTTCTCGCTTTGAAAGCACAAAAGACAGTACAGTGACATTAAAATTTAAAAATATGGAGACGAAGGTCTTTTGTTAGAGAATTTGGTTCTGTTCATTATTTCTGCACAGATTACTTTATAATAAAATAAAATTTGATTATTTGATAAATATATAATGCTATGATATTGCACATATACAAGGTATCTCAAAAGGTCGCTGCCAAACTTAACATGCTGGTCTGTCATACCACGACAAACAAGATTTATGTAGGAACTTGCGTCCGGAAATGCGAACGGCAACCGCTGGAGGGTAGTGTTCCAAAGCGTAGAGGGGAAGAAAATATAAGGATGTCGTAAACTGTGTTAATGTGACTATTAAAGGCCATGTTTAAATCACATAATATGTTCAAAGTTCTTCCATTCGCCACAATACATGCTTCACAACGTTGAGCCATGGATTTACGAACCTGTTCAAAATGGGGAGGTGTGTCACAGACACATGCCGCTTCCGTTATCCTGGCGACGAGATCCGTGTTCGATGTTCCTGTCGTCTCTTACATCATAGACTTCATGCATCCCCACATGTAGCTGGGGGATCGCGGTGGCCATGCAGGTATCAGGATAGGTTCTATCGAAGCACAGTGCTGCTAAAATGTGCAGGCGTATTTCAGCGTGTAGCTGCTGGAAAGTCAATAATCAGATCCAGCAACACTCTTTACAAAATGTTCATAAAGAACTGAGTTAGTAAACCGATTCCTCTTTTTCCTACAACGCCCTCGTCTGAAATGAAAACACTTTCCTCTCTCCCAATAAGCCCTCAAGCGGTCGCCTTTCACAAACACTGCCCTCAAGCGGTCGCCTTTCACAAACACTGCCCTCAAGCGGTCGCCTTTCGCATTTTCGGACACAAGTTCCTATGTAAACCTTTGAGTTGATGGAGCTTGATAATTTTGAAATGGAATTTATTCAACAAACATCTTCAGAATTATGGGAAGCAAAATTTATGGAATTAAAAAAGGAGGAAGATAACTATAACGATGAATCGACAGCTATTTTAAATTGCTGGTTATCAGTGCCGAAGAGATTTAATTGTTTGATGAAAATTGCATGTGCTTTGCTTTTCGCCTATAGTACCACATATCTGGTGAACAAATCTTTTCTCATATGAAAAATTTTCTGAGTCCACAAAGAAATTGTTTAACAACTGAATATTCAGAATCATGTGTCAAACTGAAAGTCGAAAATTAGACCCCTGATATAGCGATATTTAACGCGGTACAGGTACAAGGTTCACATTAAAATTTTCATTTTTTTATTTAATTATCATGATTGAAGTACTTTAGCCATTCCAGAATTTCCTTTGATATTGCATGTTTATGTCTCAGTGATTTGAGCAAAGAAACAATCGCTAGACGTTTGTGCACTAAATTTGGCAAATCCAGGCATTTCCCATAAGCAGCTGTATGTGGCCTTCTCACGCGTCGGAAAACCTTATTTATTCGTGTACGTACCAGATGGAAAAACAAAAAAATATTGTGTATCGAAAACCACTTCAATAAACAGAATTAAAACACAAACACTTTCTTTGCTTTAAGTAGAATTGCAACACATGCAGATAACAGCTAGTTAAGAAAGAAAACTTTCAATCATACATTCATTCATTTCATATTCATTCCTTCATAAAAGTTTGCAATCTGTCAATGCAGGTCACGTCTATCCAACCAGATAAAACTTTCTAGCTCAACTTTAATAACATACGGTGCTTCGTTTCTACTACGTGTTATTTTGCGTAGTTGTACAAGAACGGGATTATCATTGCTCTTGTAAAGGTAACGGAAGCTGTTTTTGAAGAATTAAACTAAAGTTTCTATATGGCCAAGTCCAAGATATTATACAAGAACGCAGCCTCTGCTAACCAACAAACGGACCGTGCGGCACCATTTGCTGTAAAAAGATCATAATTTAATTTTTACAAGATTGTAAAACTTGCAATGCTTTTTTCTCTAAAATAAGATTTCGAAGAATAATCTTTATGATTTATTGCCGCTGATACGTCGTAGTTTAAAATTTCCAGAGAAATCCAATTATTCTTAACGAATTCTCACTGATATAGGAAAGAAGTTAAGCTTCAATAAATGTGTGCAAATTTACATATTTATTGTTATATAAATTTTGCTGTTATTAATTTAAAAATTTTACTGAATAATGCATTTAACCTGTAGTTTTCAGAAAATTTTCTTTCGTGGTTATGCGTATCGTGTGAGTAAAAAATAGAATATCGACAAATGTAATTCTGAAACGGATTTCATAAAACGTGCTATTCCTACGACTGTATAACCGCAGAAAAAAAGAAGCTAATGTATTAAAAGAAAAGTTCCTTCTTCCCATATTCTCAGTGGACGCATATTTTAGCACATAATAATTTTGCTTTATTCCTTCCAGCGATAAGTCGGGAAAAGAAAGGAATATCACCATCTGACATTATTCATGAAATATGGGAAAGATTTACAGAGGCGTGATGGCAATCGTTGACATGCAGACGACTCCTTACATTTTATACCGTCTTCGATGATATTTGAAATTTACGGGAGAACATTTTTGGATGGAAATCATTTGAATGGGAATATATTTGAAAGTTCTTGGGAAATTTGAACGTCGTTTAGAGACTGAGCTTCGGAATTTGACTGAGCATGAATAAGTTCTTCCTCACTTTAAGTTCCTTTGGTCGGATCATTGAATAAAAATAGATATTCCTCTCAACATATTAAAAGATGGGTTTGAATAAAATGTTTAACAGCAGATATATTGCGCAGTTTATGCTGTAGTAAAACATTTTTTCAACTTCAATAAGTAACTAATGCTTTTTATGATAATTAAAATGATTTGCAGATGATTGGTTTGCGAGTTCAGTAACTCAACGATATTTTTCTCAAGCCAGATTTTGGTTCCATCTTTATTATATGTTGAGGAACTATGCCATTACTTATTAGTATCCTAAATAAAACATCCAGAATATTATGTTATACAAGATTTCATTTACATAGGTATGCAAGATAGTGTGATGCTTCTTTGGCGAAATGAAGCAACTCCAATGATGGAACACAGCAATAACTTTTATTTAACACTCAAAAAAATGGCGACATACAAACAAGAAGAGAAAACATATTCTATCATTTAAAAATAAATTACATTCTTCGTGCGAGAGTCGCACGAGGCACTCGAGTCTGGTTTCAAATATTGCCATTCACAAATACCTTAATGCTCATCTATTTAAATTATTTAAACTACAAGATTTTAATATTATTTAAAGCTGTTACAACCTCTCCCCCAACGGAGAGACTTTTACCGAAGGGAAAAGTTCTGTAAATTTCGAAAGTTTATAACCTCGGCTTGCTCAATTGCTTAAAGAGAAAAGATAACTTCTCTCATAAGTTTTCAAATTTTCAGGCCGAAAATTTTAAATTTTAAACAAATATTTTTACACCACATTAAAATAGGAAGAAAATGGAACAGTGTTTAATTTAGTCTTCTTTTTTTTTTCTTGACGGCGCCTAGATCTCTTCCATGGTGGACCATTTCCTCGGCTATAATTCACAGCAAAGCCTTTCCTCAGTTCATCTGTGCCTTTCGGATAATATTCATTTGTCATTTGTTTTCTTCGTCTATTAGTAGCGGCTTTGATATTAAATCAAAAGCCGAAAGATGATGATAACGCTGCATTGCAAAATGATTCTCAATATTAATTTCTTTATCGTTTTTGAAATTTTCGTGAACATCTTCCACGTTTAATTCTGGTGATTTAACTTCTTCTTCAAATACATCTCTGAATGCTTTATTTTCTTCCTTCATCGGTTCCAAGATCTGCACTTCAGCTATTTTTCTTTTCATTTGAGCTCTAGTAGAAACGGCATTAAAATGGTATCACTAAGTTTACGTTCAAGTGATAAACTAATAAAATAAGGCAGTTCAGTGTTAACAGGAAGTAATAACCTGATATCACTAATATTACGTTCAGTGATGAACTAATAAAATAAGGCAATTCAATATTAACAGGAAGTAATAACCTGGTATCACTAATATTATGTTCAGTGATGAACTAATAAAATAAGGCAATTCAATATCAACAGGAAGTAATAACCTGGTATCACTAATATTGCGTTCAGTGATGAACTAATAAAATAAAGCAATTCAATATTAACAGAAAGTAATAATCTGGTATCGCTAATATTGCGTTCAGTGATGAACTAATAAAATAAAGCAATTCAATATTAACAGGAAGTAATAATCTGGTATCACTAATATTAGGTTCAGTGATGAACTAGTGAAATAAAAATACGCACGATTATTCGATCTCGGTCGGTGCCTCCAAAATAATTATGACTGTGATGCTTCTTTGGTGATATGAAGCAACTCCAATGATGGAATACAGCAATAACTTTTATTTAACACTAAAAAAAAATGGCGACATAACAAACAAACAAAAAAAAATCTTCTATAAACTTATTTAAAAAAAAATAATTACATGCTTCGTGCGAGAAAATGCATGCAGCTCTCGAGCCTGCATTTCAATATTGCCAGTAATCTGTACATTATTTATTATTCATCTGTTTCAAATGCACGAGAGATTAATAACGATATTAAAGCTGTTACAATAGGAACTACGATGACTATGTTAAGCAATGTTATAGATAAATCATTCTGGTACCTTTGATCATACTTGAGCGAAATGTAACTGCAATTACAATTACACTGTAATTATTATTAGAGAATGTAATTACAATTGCATATTGCATTGCAATTGTAATTTGATAGTGGAATCAATTTTTAATTGCAGTTACAGTGTAATTACTTTTTCAATTACTATTACAATGTAATTTCCACTAAACTGTAATTATAATCACATTGCAATTAGACAGCTAATTACAATTAAAATGTAATCTAATAAAAATTTACTATTGCAATTCAATTTTAATTAAAATTACGATGTAATTAGTACTGTTGTTAAAAGAACCTGGTCTTATTTTATATTAGATAGGAAATAAATCAGTAGTGCTTCGTTTAGCCTTTCCGTTTAAACAAAAGGATCCATAACAATGATAAGTTAATTTTCATAAATTTATCTAACTGAATCCCTGATCTTTTTAGCTTTTACGAAATTTTCTAAGGAAATCTGGCTCATATTCACCCTACATATCAAAAAACCCCAAATACGGACAACTCGTCGACATCTGAACCCGGATCCAACCCCTAATTTACATATTATGATTGATGGTACTTATTATGAAATAGCATTTATTAAATACAAAACATATTTTCATTAAATAATTAAAATACGTTTTTAACAAATAGATGTACATGCGCGAACTATTCTCCATAGATTCCTGTAGAGATAAACAAGCATGATTATAATTAAGACGTGTCTGAAGATGATAGTTTCTGACAAAAACAGCATTATTTTCTAATTAAAACATCATGCTTAATTACTGTGTAAGCTGCAACTCGTAGTATTGATATTATCTATGAATTAGGCCTTTAATTAATTTGAAGCATATTTGCAGTAAATACCTAAAGTAAAGTTTATGTAATTAAGACACAATAACACGCCGAATAAATACTAATTCAGAAATCAAACAACAAAAATCAGCGTTACATTTACAAAATTTTCACAGGACTAGTTTCGATGGTACCATCTTCAGCTGCAAAACCGCAAATGAACAAGATAGGAAATAATGATTAGATAAGATAAGAAAGCCTGGACAAGAATAAGCAAGTGGCGCCATTTGTTGGTGAAACCAGAACTAAAACATAATTTCTTTAAAGGCAGAAAGCAAATTTGGATTGGAATTAGGATCGTTAACTAGAACAGAAAGATTTTTATGAATGTGAAATGCCTCTAGAAAATCCAGTTCTCCAATGGAAGATGTTTTTTGAATAATTTTGGCAGCAGAAAAACTGAAAGTGTGGTTTTCGGACCAACAATGTTGAGCAACAGAAGACTTCTGTGTTTCCTTTTTTCTAACATATGCCTCATGTTCCTTGACGCGAAATTTTAAGGCTCTCTTAGTTTGGCCAATGTAAATTAAACCACACTGGCAAGGAATCCTATAAATACCCCAGGAATTCATATCCGGAATGGGGTCCTTGAGTATGGAACTCGGAATTTTATTGATGGGAGAATAAACAACCCGAAAGTTAAATTTCTGCAAAATATGTGCAACTTTATAGCTAATTGATGGAAAGAAGGGAATGACAACAGAATTTTTATAATCTCCTAAAACAAGAGTGTGCCTTTTAGTGTGTTGAGATGAGAATTTTTTAACTGCTTGATTAATAATGTTGGGTGGAACTTCCCGGCATGGTTCCGCTACGTAGACGATACGTTTACTCTGTTTGAAGGTAATAAAGATGATTTAAATAAAGTTCTTTCAACAATGAATTCTATTGATCCTGCTATTCAGTTCATTTTTGAACTTGAGACTTGCAATTCTCTTCCGTTTCTCGACATTCTGGTCACACGTAACACATCCAACTTCAGTACTACGGTTTACCGTAAACCTTCATCGGTTTGCCTTCCACCACACTTTAAATCATGTCATCCGACTAAACAAAAGTTAGCTTCATTTTATTCCTATGTTTTCCGTGCTCTTCAAGTTTGCTCCTCCAAACTAGCCCTTGATGAAGAACTAAAGTATTTAAAAGCAATAGCTATTGACAGGGGCTTTCCACCCAACATTATTAACCAAGCAGTTAAAAAATTCTCATCTCAACACACTAAAAGGCACACTCTTGTTTTAGGAGATTATAAAAATTCTGTTGTCATTCCCTTCTTTCTATCAATTAGCTATAAAGTTGCACATATTTTGCAGAAATTTAACTTTCGGGTTGTTTATTCTCCCATCAATAAAATTCCGAGTTCCATACTCAAGGACCCCATTCCGGATATGAATTCCTGGGGTATTTATAGGATTCCTTGCCAGTGTGGTTTAATTTACATTGGCCAAACTAAGAGAGCCTTAAAATTTCGCGTCAAGGAACATGAGGCATATGTTGAAAAAAGGAAACACAGAAGTCTTCTGTTGCTCAACATTGTTGGTCCGAAAACCACACTTTCAGTTTTTCTGCTGCCAAAATTATTCAAAAAACATCTTCCACTGGAGAACTGGATTTTCTAGAGGCATTTCACATTCATAAAAATCTTTCTGTTCTAGTTAACGATCCTAATTCCAATCCAAATTTGCCTTCGGCCTTTAAAGAAATTATGTTTTAGTTCTGGTTTCACCAACAGATGGCGCCACTTGCTTATTCTTGTCCATACTTTCTTATCTTATCTAATCATTATTTCCTATCTTGTTCATTTGTGGTTTTGCAGCTGAAGATGGTGGTTCGGTAAAACCATCGAAAGTAGTCCTGTGAAAATTTTGTAAATGTAACGCTGATTTTTGTTGTTTGACTTCTGAATTAAAGTTTATCTGCAAGCGGATGATTTATGCGGGAGATATTTTGGATAGGTAAATTTATTAAGCAAAAGTATGAGTTGATTTTTTGTTTACTTGCATTTGTTAAAACATCTAAGGAGAAGGTTGCCTTCGTGGAGAACTTTATGAGGGAATCTGATTTATATTTATGTTACGTATATGGAAAAGATGAGGATATTCAAGCATCTAGATTGTTCGTGGAAATTCGAACCAGAATCGATCTACCACTATTCAAAAAGGTTTTACTGCTGAGCCAAAAATTTAGAAGCTTCTGCAGTTTTAATGAAATTCTAAATGCCATTGCGCTAAAACTCCAACTACTGTTGCATTAACATTATTATTTTAACCATAAAGTAAAAACAAGGATTTACAAACCTTGTTCAGACAATAACACATAGTTTAAATTTTAACGATAAATAAAAATCGTTATACTTTGCCGAATCATAATATTCTGAGAGACTGCTGTGTACGAGGGTGAGTGAAAGTTTATTTAAAATCTTATATTTCGTGCACTGGCAGGACTTGACGAAAGCTGGGTGTAGATTATTTCCATTCGTCTCGTCCGTCCGTTTCAATTGTGTCTACAGAATTTAAATTTCTACTAACCGAGAGTACTGATAAGTATAATTGCATCATAATTCTAATTAATGCACACAGAGTGTAATTATAAATGCAGTTATAATTATATTGTGGTTGTACTTGTAATTATTAATCTTGCATTTTCTATTAAATTGAAATTGTACGATTTATAATATAATTGCATTTTAATTGAATTAATTTTAATTGCTGTTACATTGATTTATTATAACAATTATACCGTAGCTGAAGAATTTTACAATTACATTAAAATTACGTCAATTGTAATTGCAATTACATTTTAGATGAATTACTTACGTTTACAATTACATTGTAATTCAATTATTAATCAATTACATTCTAAATAAATTATGCCCAACTGCGCCTAATGTATAATGTTAGAGGCATTTTCTATTATCAAAGTGATGATAAATTATTCATAAATACTATCTCTATCTCTATTAAGAAGTAAACGTATTTTGAATTATATGAGTAATTTAGTTATTTTCTTAAAAACCAAAATTAGGGTTTGAATTAATAAGAAATGCGTTTATTACTTTTAAAATTGCTCACTTTTTTAAAATTGCTCACCATTTTCATTCACTTAAGTTTAAACTATAAATTAAAGATTTAATGCCATATTAAACGGCATGAGTAAGGAGTCATGAATCATGAGTGGCAGGATAGTGCGATATAATGTCAACTAACTATCCAGAAAATTTCTAAAGACTTCGTTAAAGACATCAAAATCATTTCGTCAACATCAAAATGTTGAACAATCAGAAAATACCATTTCAGGCGAGTAGGTTAGATTACGTTATTTGAATATGACAAAGCTATGAAGAACAAGCTACTATCTACCTAACAGAAGGAATGGCTTTAGTGGGGACCACATAAACCAGCAACGCGGTCAGCCCGTTTGCCTGGGTTTGAACCCAAACCAAAGTGAACTACCACTATTCTGAGGTCTTAACAACTCGGTCACTGGTGAGGCCCTTCAAAGAAGTTAAAAGAACCAAATATTAATTCATTAACAATTTATTGAATCATTTTCGTTTCTTCAAAAAGGGATTTTTATGGTACTATTATTTTGGGAAAGAAATTCACGAGCATTCCTAAACTTATCGCAAATATTATTAGGTGTATAAATTATGTTACTTGTCATGGTTGATCTATTCTCAGAAATTTGATGAAAAGCTGGAATAAATTATTTGTATTTTTTCGAAAAGGATTGCGATTGAATAATTTACGTGTAAAAATGAAATATGTGGAGGAATTCTTTTATCCTTACAGAATATAAGCATTTAATCCTTGGGGATAAATAATACAACATATATTATTTTTACTGCATTTTTTAGAGGTAGTGTAGGGAAAGAATTTTAAGAATCCGTTAGTATCATTTTTAAAGATGGACATGTTTTTTACTCATGGACATGTTTTTCACTTTATAACATCTCAGAATAAGAAGTATGAATGATATTTTCTGATGGGTGCGACTATTTCTAAGACTAGAATTTGCAAGTTGCGTAAATAATTACTTATTTACAACTTGCAAATTGCGATACCATTGCGTATTTATGCGTTGTTTATTAAAGGGTATCGCATACCTTTTAGTAACCTGTATATTAAGTACATTTGCTTATTAAAGGTATCGTTTTCAACATTGTGGCAACTAGAACAGTAATGAATATACCACTATTTCACATATACGTTAAGTTGTAATCTCTAAAATTATTCAAATAAATATATAACCCAGACAAATGATTTGCCAACATTTCACTCGTCTAACCGATTTTTCTATCAGAGTATATGTAATAAGTTCAAACATAACTATTTCTTCTATATGATTTTAAAGAGATGAAAATGAAATTCTTAAAGGAAGTGGAGTTTTCCAGGCACACTAATTAATTTATCTTAAGTACACAAGTATGCAAACTCATTTAAGCATAAATAGTTCTCTTTGCGAAATGAATTTTTGTTTCAAGAAAATCTGTAATTAAGTTGGTTGCTGACTTTATTTTCTTAACTACCACACGTAAACACGTATTTATAACTACAAAGGTTCTCTAAATTAACATAGAGAATGTTATGCATACAGTTTCGGCACTGTGAAGAAAAAGCTTGGTGAAAAGAAATTTTAAATCTTTATGAGAAAAATTCCAGTTATGAAAATGTTCACCATGAAAGAGTCTAAAAAAAGGCTAAATAATTATTAAAATTTTTAAAATTGCTGATTATTTTATTTTTAAAATTTAAGTTCATCAGCGAATAATTTTAGTCCTATAGCATTAGTTCAAGGTCCTTATCTGAAGTAGAATACATTCACTCTCTTTGTACAAAATATTTGATGTAAAATTGACATGGCAGTTTTTTCCATCACGAAAGGGCTCAGATTACTTAAGGGCGAAAGGGCTCAGATTACTGCAAATCGAAATCTGCCTGAAATAACAACAGATCTCAGACTTGGTTTTACCTAATTGCCATTTAATTAAACATATGGACGGCAATGTAATAGCCTAACTTAATGTAACTTGACATGATGTATGAAGAAACTGGAACATATATAAATATATACAGTAAAATTTTCTATTTATCCCAAAATAAATATATAAATAAATGAATAAATAAAGTAAGTTATGGTATAGGGAATCAATAAATAATTAGTTTTTTTCTCTATGATTCGCTGACTTGTAATTTATTGTATTTATTACTCGTATTTGTTTTGGTACTTTTCAAATGAGTCTTTTTCACTTTATGGGCTGAATTGTTCTTGAGAATGTCTTTTTTGCTAATACATTAATATTAGGCTATCGCTTTTTTCTTTCTGAGTAGGAAAAGGCTTGCCATCTTATTAAATAAACAATGAATAAAAGAAGCAACTAAAAAGTGAATAAATATTTTGCGTGAAATTCGTTTGCTTTCCATCTTTTCTAGAAAATATTCTCGAATATAAATGCGAAGGATTTATTCGGATAACATAAGGATTTCTAATGAATTTGATAAATGCTTAGAAGATTAGGAAGTAGAAGTGATGTTATAACAAGTAATAAAATGTTTTCTTAAAATGAAATTTATTTTGATATACAGGAATTACGAAACTAAACTTTTGGTTTTAAAAAGTTAGAAATGAAAGAAAAAAGCAACTAATTTGTTGTTTTTGAAAAGTTAACCTTAATCAGATGAGAATTTTCTTTTTAGAAAAAGCTCTTGCATAAGTTCCCATGAGAATTCAAATAAAAAAAAAAGCCAAAACGCAAACGGTAAAAAAAATGTATGCGACAAATTCGTTTATTTTTCCTTTCTCAGAAACCAGAAACGAAAAGAAAGAGGAAAGTGAGCAAAACAAAATCGTTTAAAATGACGTATTGCTTGCCCATGCATAAAAAGAAAAGAACTGAAAAACGGTTTCCCAGTGAAAGGGGAGAAAAAAGGAAGAGAGTCTAAAATAGATCGAAGAAATTGAGCTTGATAGAAATGAAAGGAAATGGAAGAAAAAAAATGGCAACGGATTACCCAGATCTACGTCTTATAGAAAGCGCATTAGAAATTTTTCTAGCTTTTTAGTAACACAGAAACGAAGGATTTATCCCGTTTAGATAAGGATTTCTGACGACTTGATGGAGAAACAAAATTTAGAGGGCATCTACGGTCGAAAAATAATTGAATAGGGGAGAGCAATCTCTCGGAAGTAAATTAAAAAGTAGATCTAATTAAGTGAACGGACGTTTTTAATGAAATCCCCTGAGCACATATGCAGAAGTCACGCTGAAATAATCCTAGACAGAAAGAAAAAAAAGAGACATTAGTTTAGTATAGGAGTAATTTAAAGATAATTATCGTGAAGTCTGAAAGCAGTTATCGATTAGATTGACTGTTGAATTACCATTAATATGGTCTGTATGCATTGGTGAGTTTAGAAAAAGAAGCTATGAAGCTATTAACAAAAACAATAAAGAACTGGATTCCTGTTTTTTTTTTAGTGGACTTCGTTTTTAAATTGTTTTATTTTGAGCAAAAAATATTTTTTTTTATGTACGAGTTTTTTACGAGTTTATTTCATAGAAAGATGGAAACTTACCTATTATTAATATCCACGATTTCCAATTAATTTTATTATTTTAATTACGGTTTGGGCAAATTTATTAGTATTTACCTGTCAAGTTGAACATCACTGTTGTAAAAATTTGAGGAATTGCAATGTAAAATTGAGGAAATTTGAGGAAACGTCCGCATATAGTACAAAGCAATGCAATTTTCAGCTATGCATTAATTAATATCAATAACTATTATGTAACTCTATCGCAGACGAGAAAATTCGAAACCACAGAATCAATGGAATCTTCGCATACATCCGACCACCAATATGCCCGTAGATATATGAAAGATATTCATTATCTTCAAGGTAAAAGCTCCTTCGTTAAAGACTTCATCCAGATCTCTCTTGGGTAACAAGTCTACTTCATTGCTCTTTGTTACGACTGGATAAAAGTATTGGCCTTTAGAAAATAGTAGCTATAAAAATGTTTATCACATGATAAAATTTATTCTTTGCCATTGCAATATGATGTAAACCTTTCTTCTGGAATTATAAATCACTTCCCGAATTAACGTTTTAATAGGCGAATCAAGATTTGTCAAATGTGAAGACACAGCATTATGTTTTCAAATACACCTCACTAATTTAAAGTTTTAGGTAAAGATATTTATATAGATTGCACTGGGATTCTAATATTACGTGCCTGAATATTATGACTTGAAAAATTTTTGAAATATTTAGGATTTTTGGGGTCAATACTTCCTTCTCTATTAAGTTTGGTTTTGGTTTATTTTCTTATAGAAAAGTACTCGAGGGCTATCTGCCTATGGCGAGGGATGCCTTCATGAAGGGCTTTCTAATAAAAACTAACTCGTATACACGTTACACATTGGAAAAACCATGAAATTCACATGTACCCACCCCATTTGGCTGCGTTCGCATTCGGGATCGAAATACCAGTGTTTAGCGGCTTTACCGCTCAGCTACTGGTAAGCAAGGTTCTTAGGAGACTCTCTTTCAAAAGCATTCAGTGATTTATTTATGACAGTTCAGTCAGATGCAGAAAAATGAATGTCTGCTTCAGCAAGAACAACAGTGTTTTATATCTTAGCCGCACTATGTTCAATAGATTTCAGTAATGTAAACAAGTGATGTACTTAAAAGTATTCAATGTTTTTGTTTTGAAAAAGTGTTGCACAACAAATTAAACTCTTTTGTAAACTTCCTACCACAGGGTGAACTCCCAGTAAAAGTATTTGGCACTAACTTAACTACGAATAAATCCCAAATATGAAAACATTGTGCTAAATTTATGTTTTCTTTTGGCTTTAATTTACCTATTTTACGATATAGCTGCCTTAAGACTTGAACAAACTCAATATAAAACGGCTAAAAAACACATACAAGACAAATTTGAAAAGAAAAATTAAAAATTTACGTCACTGTATCGTATAAGAGTGCACAAACTGCGTTTATCTGTCATCATAACCCATTTGTAATTTTAATATTTCATATGTGTGTATTAACTGACATTCTAATATTCATCCTTTAACTGTCTTATTGAGTACTTATACTGTAACGTTAAACTTACTGTTATTTATCTAATTTACATTAACTGAACAACACATTTTTTTTCTAATATCGCATTGGTGCAACAAAGCGCATTTCCTTACTAAATGTGATCTACTATATCTGGGAACATCTGAACCATAAATGAATATATGGATCAGCAACGGTATTGAGGTAAACTTTAGAGCTGAGAGCTGATTCCATATATCTCAAGGGATCCACTGTATTCCAAGAAAATATTTCCCAGATCCATAATTCCACAGTCAGTAATTGATAGAGTTGTCATTAGGCAAGAGGAGGTCATGAATTACTCGTAATAAACTACTTCAGAATCGTCCCCAGGAAGAGAAGAATGCATTTCACATTTAAGCCTCTTTTAGAAAATTCTTGAAGCCTGGACTCTCCAAAACAAATGGAAATATGCAAAAAGACTAATGAAGTTGAATCTTTTACTTCCAATGGAAAACTGAGTAGGTTGAGACTAAACTGAATTAGAAGAAACTTCGTGGCTAATGTACATACATAGTGCGCGTAAATATTTTTATAAATGGTGAATAAGTAATTTCCTAGTTTTCAAACACTGTGGATGTTTTCAACATATTAAGAAACTTTTTACAATGTTTTGTGATTTTTTACCGAACTATAGAATGGATTAAAATCATTCCCACAATAATCTATGGAAAACATTGTTCCGCCTAAGTAATGATTCGATTACGAACGTTATCGAGAATAGATCATGTTTGTTAAAGTGTGGCTATATATTTTTCATTTTCATATATAATATGAAGTTATCTGAAATATATTTATTTAAGCATTCAAAATATTTTGAATTTAAAAAATTAAAAAATGTTTAAAAAATGTTTCAGCACTAGCAAATTAGACATGGTTTGAAGCTTTGTGTTTTCCGTTACCGGTTTAGTTAATAAATAATTAACTGAAAACTAAATCCTTCGAATTAAAAGAAATTAAATCCATACAAAGAGCCATTATCCAGAAAGAATTCACATCCTTCTTTAAAAGCAATTAGAAAGTCAAAGAAAGTAACCTTTTGATGTGTTAAGCGCAGTACAACACCTTCATAGTAATCTCTTGATATTATTTAAAAAAGAGAGAGAGAGAATAGCGTATGTTTCTATAACGATACTCTTTCATTTTGCTCTTATGCTTATTTTGCAAATAGTTTATACTTGATTTCTTTTCTTTTCTTTCTTCTTTATTCCATTCTTCCGAAAGCTAGAGTTATTTAGATTGCATAAAGAGAAAAGGATTCTTCAACACAGTAATGCTTAGGATGAAGCCTATGAAATTCCGAGGAATGATTCAGGATAATGGTTTCCAAAGCTTTTCTAAATGATATCTGAAGGTCCAAAAATCAGTGAATAGTGTGCATTGATTACCGAATGAGAAGGTAATGTTCGTTAGGAAACGAGATCTTTGATAAACTTTTAAATCTCATTCAGACAACTGGAAATCCCTTTATACATAAATAATTTCCCGTACTTTTAATTATCAGATTGAAAATTGCAGATGCTTTATATTGTATTAACAGACTGGAAGATAAAGTTGATTTTTTTCAATTTTTTATTTTGTGGTATGCGTAATTTTAAAACCATCGTCCAAAAGTCTCTGTCTTGACTTTTAGTAGCGGGTTAGATAGAAACATTCTAATACCATATTCATATTCATTTCTCATCTATAAAAAAACAGGACTAATAAAAATGTGTCATCCACATTTCTAATATTCATTTACTATCTTTTTGTAAATATTGCTTGCATGTTTAATAATCGCCCTCTGTAATTCGTGAATTATACACAATAATTTATAGAAGTGCATATTTTAAAGAATTTCTTCTAATGCTTGCTTACGAATTGATATCTACCATCTCATATTTTTTTATTTATGTCCAACATCTAATGTATACTTGTATGCACCATAAGATCACTAGATTTTTACTATATTTCATAACAATTTACAATCCTAATATCGTGTATGCATGTAACATTCACACTCAGTCTCAAATTCCGCGAACTGTCCATGAACAAGTGGCTCATAAATCTTTCAGTTTTCTCTTAAGTAGCACTATATATAAATCCCCATACAGATAACGTATGGATCCCATATAGATCCCATATAGATAACTAGAGAAACGATCAACTTTGGCGACACTTCTGTTCTGTTCCTTTTTATTTCCGTTGTACTAGATCATCAAAATCTAAAATTCATTTCAAGTTTTTTTATGCTAATATAATGTATAAATAGCTTTGATGATTTACTACAGCTTATGTCCAAGAAATAGTGTATCTTGCTTGAGACAATGTTTTGAGTTTCAAACAGTTTTACTCTTCTTGATTAGGTATTTTTGGCTAGTTGATAAATGAAATATTGAATTTAAATTTTTCAAAACATCTAGATTATTTCAAGCAATTTAATTTAAATTACTTGTAGCTGCCTTAGATGATCATGTATGTCCTATAAACAGCTGTTAAAGTTTGCTTTGTAAAACATTTTAGGTAGCGAAAGGTGGAAAAATTAATAATTTTATTTATTACATATTAAAATTTACTGTAAATACTTGGTCTCTTTCTCGTTCTAAACTACGTAGCGCAAATTAGGCTAAGGTTTGATTCAAAATCAAAGTAGAACTTCATGTTAGAGTTGAAAACGGATATCTGAGATGTAGCAGTTATTACAGCATGATTTAATAATGCGAAGAACAAGGTGTTACAACCATCTTTTCATGTTGGTTCATGTAACCAAAATGCCGAATTCAACAGGTGAAATGTAGTTCACCTGCGGTTAATATTGGTAATACTATATCCAAAGAAGCTCAGAGGTAAACGTTTCATTTTAAAATTTAAAATTTTACCACTAGATTTTTTTAATTTTCTTTAAACATCAACCATTCATCTAATTTATTTTTTTTCGCTTAACTTCTTTATTATCTGCCAAATAATTAATAACATGTGTTACTGGAAAGTCTATTCTTTTATTAATAAAGAATAATGAATTATCTCATTGTGATATTAGATATAATTTCGTGTTTTCCATTTACATGTAGTTTTATATGCGCAGATACTAGAGCGAATGGGATAGAGTATTTATTACTTTCGAAGCGATAACCAGTCAAATTGCTGAGAATATTGCATCCTACTTACTTTCGAGTTAAAACTTAAATATAACTAAGGGTGAAGAATTCGGTTAATTATGAAATAATTCATATCTGTCTCACGTTTTAAGATCCCTCAAATCATTTTTTATTCTAGATTCTCACAGAACATGTTTCACATAAAATTACTGCATTTACACAACACATACAGTGGTATTAATTCTATGTATAAAGAGATCAGTAGTTATTATTATGCCTTATCTAAGAAAAAATGACGCTCCCCTTTCTCCCCAAAAGATTACAAAATACAACAAATTCATAGCAGAAAGGATTATCACAAACCTAATAAAGCAGATTTCGATGCGTTGAAAATCAAGGATTCTTTTCCTTCCAGAATTATGGAAATATTTAGGATTAATTTGTGACAGAATGAGATTCCAAGAAGTGGAAGGACACACCATAGCTATCCAATGGGCAAAGCCACAAAACACTCATATGGTAAGAAGGCAGCTCTTGATTGGTTTGTCCAAAGTTAATATAATTCGAACGAACTCAAGAAGTGTAGAAAATACATAAACATGCTGACGAAACCTCATCAGAACTGTCTAGAATTTTATGTAGTTTACAGATAGTATGACATAGGCAACGTAATATTCATTTTTCAATCAGTTGGTGCATAAATAACTTAGTTCGGGAGCTGCGTGATCAGCCAAGAATACATTCGACTCTATAAATTTCAAATAACTAATAGTTACTGATTAGCATCAATGCTTCATCCAAAATATAGATTACAAATATGATAAAATAGAACTGCTCTATATTTTTGTGAGCTTGAGTTTTTTTTTTTTTTTTTTTATTCCTACAATTAACTCTCACTCTCCCTATATCTTCTTCAAATATTCAATCGTTAATAAAATACTTTTTATCCATTCACTCAAGTTCAGTTACATTTTTTTAAAACTTGTAGTGGGCGATACTTTATGTTAATACAGTTTTTTCACATATTAAAGTTCATTCTTACATATTTATTCCTGCTTATCGGAATTAAAGATATGCTGTTTGTACTAAATATATTATAAGACTTACAAATAATGACCGCTTATTAGGAATTCTCCCATGCTGTAAAAATTAATTGGTACTATTCCGTTTTGAGGACCGTAAAAAAATTACAGAGAAATTGTATGTGCAAAAGCGCCAAATCTAGCAAACGAGCCCATTTAACAGCGCGCCAAATCTAGCGTACGCTTTGATTTCAGATTGCGTAAGTTTGCAGCAATTGCGCAAGTAGTAGAACTTGTTTTCGCCCTAAATGAATTTAAGATCATACGACATTATATACAGTGGTGGCCAAAACTGTGGACACTTTTGGAAATTTTTATGTTTTTGAACTTTGTATGCTTATAGAAAACGTTACGTTTCACAAAATGCAAACTTATATATATCATTTTAAAGAGAATTTATTACTGAATTCAATACAAAACACAAAATTCAATTATTTGCAATACGAAAAAGTTAAACGATAATAATTATCGATATACATTAGATAGTGATGATTGCAGTGAGTTATCAGTACTTAGTAGAGTACCCTTTATTTTTGATTATAGCTTCACATCGACGTTTCATTCAGCTAACAAGAGTTTAAGCTCTTCTTTCGTTATTACATGATGCCAGGAAACAATTATAGCCTCAATTAGTTCCCTTTTATTTGATGGGCGCCTCATTCGGACAAGAGTTTTCAAACGGTGCCACAAATTTTCGATAAGATTGAGGTCAGGACTGTTTCCTGGCCATGACAGCAATTTAATGCTCTTTGTAAGAAACCACTCTTTCGATATTTTGGCCGTGTGGCAAGGAGCAGAATCCTGCTGAAAAATAAACGAAGCATTCTTGGGAAAGAGATCTCTGATGGAAGATAGAAGATTTGGTTCTAGAATAGTGTCAATGTATTTTCTGGCATTCAGTGTTCCATCGGTGACATGAAAGCGACCAATACCATCTGCTGACATGCATGACCAAAGGACGTAGCTCTTCTCCTATTCTACGTCTTACACATTTTCGCCCATCACTACCGAATAACGATATCTTAGTTTCATCACTCCATATAACTTGTGACCACTGATCATCTGTCTAATTAATGTGTTCCTTTGCCCACTGCAGTCTTTGTTTTCGATGCTGAAAATTAAGATAAGGCTTTTTTCGTGCAATTCTACCTCTCAGTCCAACATCTGTTAATCTCCTCCTAATTGTTCTTGAACTGACAGAAACACCAGCATCATTCAGATCAGTTCTGATGGCCGCTGATGACATTTTTATATCTTGGAGACACAGTCTTTTTATTCTTCTGTCATCAATAGATGTGGTGCACCTTTTTCGGCCTTTTCCTTCTTTGTTTTTTATTGAATTTGTCTCCTGATATCGTAAACAAACTCCGATGTAGTCAGATTCGGACTCCAGATGTAGTCACCGAACCACCCATCTGTCTTGCAATTTCAGCATAGGAAAGACCACTTTCTCGTAACACGATAATATTACATCTCTTTCTAGGTGTCCAATCTACTCTTTTATTTGATGTCATTGCTTCTTGACTAAATATTAAAAATTTTTACAAAAATTCATACTTGTAATTGCAGTGTATAAGAAACAGGTCCTCCTTCTACAGAACAAAGCAAAATAATGAACTGTTTCAAGTGTAAACATGATGTCAGCTTCTACTGGCAGTTACTAACATTTGATTGGTTCTCAGAACAAGAACAGTGATTGGCCAGGAAAGCTAGACGTTACAAACCAGTTCATAACTGTGTTTTTTATTTATATTAAAGTACATATAACTTTTTTTTGTATTGCAAATAATTGAATTTTGTGTTTTGTATTGAATTCAGTAATAAATTCTCTTTAAAATGATATATACAAGTTTCCATTTTGCAAAACGTAGCATTTTCTATAAGCATACAAATTTCAAAAACATAAAAATTTCAAAAAGTGTCCAAAATTTTGGCCACCGCTGTATATATATATATAGCAATCCATATATATATATATATATCCTCTCAAGACTTCCTGCTTCAGGATCTACTTGATTTCCCATTAATGCCAGGTTCCCTCGGGATCTCTTTCATGCTACTGGGAAGTACTGCCCCTGTGCAGTAGAAGCCCTGTATCAAACAAATTAAGTATCTATCTAAGTATCTATCTATCTATCTATCTATATATATATGGATTTAACAATTTGGGAATTGTCCATGATGAAAAGTCCGCAATAGAATTTTTTCAAAGAAAAGGCATCATTCGTTATAGAAAATTATGTTTGAACAACCAACGAGATGAAATTATGCTTTAGCGATAACTCGGTAGCGAAAAAGCTATGCAGGAATCCATTCAGTTATGTTTAGCCTTTTTTTATATAAATTATAATAATGATCTGAAATAGTTATTTACTCTCATGCTTCCATTTAGTTATGTTTAACCTTTTTTATATAAATTATAATAATAAAAAGGTATTGCATGAAATTAACCTTTCATCTAAATTAAAATAATAATCTTAAATAGTTATTTACTATTATACTTCCTTTCTTGCGTTAGGGTTGCCGGAATTATTCTTGGCAGCAAGAATAGTTTGGCGATTTTTTACGGTCCTCAGAACGGAATAGTACGAATTAATTTTATATCAACTTAAATAACAGTGCATGACTGTGATAAATGGGATTGTAATATTTAACAAAAATAAGTGGCAACAGTAAGAGAGAGTTCTAAAGATTTTTAGAGTGTATGAAATTAAGGAATTGTGGTTTTTATAGAGTTAGATTAAGCGGATGTAATGTCCCATTATATAGCAAAAATTCTCCCCATATTTATATGTTAACATGATAATAATATATGGATTTGGCAATAATATGTTATTATTACGTTAACATAGAAATATGGGAATTTTTCGTTCACACAATCGAACCAATATCAGGCCAATTCCCCGCCAAACGCAGCTACGGTATTGCAGAACGAAGAATGCTACCATTAACACTATCATGGGCAACAACAGTACATAAGATGCAAGGTAGCACTGTAGCTTATGCAGTAATATATCTAGGACGAAACCTCTTCGCAGCAGGTGAAGCATATGTCGCCTTGAGTCGTGTGAAATCATTAGATGGAATATTAATTGAAGAACTGGACTGCTCGAAACTCACTAGAAAGGTTCCTTGCAATAATGAAGCATTACAAAAAATAGATAGAATGAGAAATTATAGACCACCATCAGTTTCATAAATTAGAAACGAAAAAATGTTAATAAAAAGTAATTGAAATAAAATTTTCTTTGTTGACCTAAGTAGGAATTGACTTCATTTTTTTTTTTGACGTCGCACTACTGATGCAGGAGAAGATGATAATATAACAGTCTACAAATATAATGGATAGATATCTTGCGATCGACTAAAAAGCTGAACGAAATGTTAGTCATTTCATGCAATTTAGTACTGGTTAATAATATCGAACTATATACAGTAGTAATTATGCTGTTTAAAACCGCATAAGATGCAAGAATAGAGTGAAAACGTTTCAACTAAGCTTATAATTTTCTTAAAACTCTAACGGATTCCATTTTTATAAAAAGAAATTACAGAAAAACACACCCGTATTTTCCAAGTCAGTTATATTTTTTATTTAAAACAGGTCAAGATGATTTTCTTCTAATCATTACTTACTATAAAAATGCATAAAATATACAGACATCTTAAAAATTCAATTTTATTTGCTACTGCATAGATCATTTGGATTATATCACGAGGAAAGTTTAAATTACTCTAAACGTAAGATGGTATCTTTTTCACCATGTCAGGAACATATGGCGAACCGTTTTTATTCAGTTGACTTTAAAGAAAATACTATCAAAGTATTTCCGTAGTTATTTCCCTTAGAAACATTTTCACTCAGAGTTTATCAGTTTAAGAGAATCGGAAAGATTTTGAAGTAAAGAGTTGGAGCCCCATAAAAGAATTCGATTTCTTTTAAGAAAAAACATTAACTTGAGCAGTGAGTTTTTTTATTTACAAAAAAAAAAAAAAAAAAAAAAAAAAATGGACTTGACAGTTATGAAAGCAGCATTCGGTAAAGCTCTCGAGGATTTCTTCAGATTTGGGTGAAATCACTGCGTTAATAGACAACGACGTATTTTTTTTCATGATAAGAAATCGGTAATAACTGAAAAATATACTTATTTTGTCTTTTTTTAGAAAACTTCATAGGCGCAATGTAAGTTGAAATTAAGGCAGCTAAACGACAAGCAAAACTATGCGATACTTCCATATTGGGTTTTAGAAATATATAGAGAGTGAACGCGAGCATCTGAAATATACCATTTTTTTAACATAATGAAGAGAATAAGAAAGAAAAATGACATAAGAAAACATAATGAAAATAAATAATTGTCCATTGATAACGACAAGTTCCTATGATCTTTCTTTCCGCACTTAAAAAATGAATATTGGATCCTGTTTATGTTATTACTCTGTTTATTATTCAGTTTCGCAATGAAAAAGTTTTGAAAACTTACTATCAAAGTCGTCATATTCTGATTCCTTTAGAAATTCTCCAAATTATTACTTAAATCAAAAACTGATTAATTTAATGCCTATATACACGGACTATATTTTAGTTTTATTTCCATGCCTTTTTTAAGGTCTTATAACATGTCACTATGTATATGTATATTTAAATTATTTATTTACATGACCCCGTCGAAACATTCAAGGGTTAATTAATTATGTGAACAAAACAACAGGTGAAAAGTAGGGCATTTCGCAATTGCTTGCAACCCTCCGAGCAGGGCGTATAAAAGGAAGAGCTCACCCACAATATTTGCAGCCTCATGCTGAAAGATATAATGGCTAACTAGAAATTATAAAGTCATTGCATAATAGTACTGTTGAGTATTGAGTATGTTGCATAACCATCCAAATAGCTAAATAGCATGTTGTATAAATATTATTGTCGAAGAGGACACAGAAGTATCCAACTGACGACATGGTTTCAACGTACAGGAGTTGTTTACTCTATCTGAGCAATAAAAATCTTAGCACCGGTTGCCGAAAATATAAGAAAACCAGATCTTATGTTCATGGTGTACTCGTCAACCTCGCTCGCAGCCCTTCCATACCACAATATCTTAATGTGGAGTGACGTATATAATGATGTATGCAACTTTATAAACAGACTCCTGACCTTTTTGATGATAAATTACCTCACAGACATATTTTCTTTGCCAGTCTATAACTGCAAATACTACAGGCACAAAAGCCACATTATATGCTTTGTTTTGGGAGTTACGAGCTATTGCGGAATGCCACACTTTGCCCCTATTGTTTTAATCACATATTTGATCATGTCGGAAAATTTCAACTATGATTGTCGTCGGAAGTGTGATAGTTCTCCTTGTTAGTAACGTATGCAGAAATTAATTAGTATCACTGTTTTACTTAAAGATGTACAGTTTATTTTAACTAAAGGTCAGTCTTGAATAATTTTATTCTGTAATCAAATCAAACCAATAATTATTCACTTCTGTGATCAAAATGCAAATACTGACAAAACGAGTAGAATATATTTGGAAAAAAGTTTTGGTAGCGTTTTCTTTCATTCCAGAGATCTGTGCTAGTACGTATCATTTTCTTGCTACCGGGCTAAGAGTCAGTTGTTTACAATTCTAGGTTTTTCAAAATAGCTAACTTGCTGTTTTACCCGAGGCAATAAGTATTTAAAACAAATAAATATAGCATCTGATAATATTATAGTAATAACCTTCTTTACTGAAAAAGTCATTCAATGTGTCTTAGCCAGTTCTTTTTATACGTATTCTTTTTTGATACTGCGTTCCTTGATACACGTTTTCTTGAGTAGAAAAGAGAAGTTATACAAATTTTATGTAAATTAGGCCTTAAATAAAATAGTGTAGGAAAAGAAATGCTAATATTTTAAACTATTTGATTAACTTGGCATAAATTTTAATTTAGTATTTTAGAAATTAATTTCTTCTTTTTTTTGCAGTCTGCACGAGAAATTTTTACCACACCCCGAACAGTTAAATTTAGCTGCTGTTAGAAGTTAGCAAGATTCGGAGGATGTGAAATGCGCATGGGGTAAAATACAATAAAGTTTAGTTGCATAAAAACTATATAGAACAATTTAGTTTCCACTTTTGAGCTTTAGTTAATGCTATTATTGTGAATGTTTTCAACTCTGGAATGTTATATGTGACTAATCTATGAGCTACAATTCATTTGCATTTTCTGAATTTAGTTTTGAAACGCAAGCGAAGATTATAACAAATTACAATGCATTCAAATTAAAAATTTGGAATTATCTTCATTATAATTAGGAGGAAATAAATTTAAATTGGAGTAGGTTTTACAGAAATACTGATTTTCTAGCAGACAACTACGCAATTCTCCAAAATCGGTAGAAATTCCTACAAATCCTCTTTCAACATCATGTTGAAATCTTTTTGCTTAATTTTAAGTTATATTTTTGATAAATTGATGCGTTTATTATACACAGTAACCTTACAAAACAGTAAATAAATAATTTAGGTAGAAGTAGCGAGAAATATTCTCCATATACTCGTACATACTTTGAATTCAAATGTTGTATTATCTCGAGAATTTGAAAATGTAATTTAATGACATTCCGGAATTAGGTCTATTTCCTGTTTGATCTTTTAATAAATATTCTGTCATTTAATGCATGGATTTAATAACTGGAATGGGATACTTGGCTATCACAAGTCATTATATTTTAGAATCTGCTTACGCATTTGTTTCACAATTAAACCTTTTTTTCCTTTGCTACCAAGATAAAGAAGAATTTCCAAAGCATTATTGTTGAAAGAAAATTAGGGACAGTAATGCTATGTTTTGAAGTAAAATTTCAGAAATTCGAATAAGACTATTTTAAGTCTCTGATTTAATTAATTTATTTATAAATCAGTAAAATATTTTGCTGAATGAAAATTAGCCTTTATAAGGCATTTTCTCCCTCCTTCCAGCCTGCCTTCGGGGTGTAACGGTAGCACACTCGGCAGGTGTTCGAGAGGTCCAAATTCGAATCCCGACGAAGGCATTGCTCTCCTGCATCAAAATAATATAAATGACTCTACAGTGGCGTTTGAACTAAAAAGGTGGCGGACAGTAATTCGTAAGCACCAGGATTTAATGAATGGGTCCCCTAATTCCCAGTCGCCCTTTAAAAGGGAGAGCATATAAGGTCCCTTTAAAAGGAAGTATATAACCTTTTCCTAGCATGCCTTCGTACTGCAACGATAGCATACTCAGTGCGTATTCGAGAGGTCCACGTTCGAATCCCGGCGAGGGTATTGCTCATTTTTCATGCACTCCTGCTTTAAAATAACATAATGACTCTAAAATTTTCCTCCATATATTTTTCCGAATTATTTGAAATTTCTTTCAAGGTAATATAATTTAAAATAAAGTATTTAATTACTTTATTTTGTATTGTTTTGTATTATTTGTATTTGTTATATTATGTATTTATTTTGTGGACAGCCCTTGTAGTAAACCCTATCAAATTAGTCTGTGATGAACAGGCTAAATTACCGATGAATTTGGTCATTCTCGACGAACGTTAATAAATAAGTGTCCGGTAATTAAGGAAAATAAATCATTAGTTGGATTATAGCCTTTAGAAAATTTTTACAGTATTTTTTCCCTGTAGCAGCTGCACTGCATGTGATATGCTATTAGGTTATTTATCACTCGAGTGGCCAGTGTTTCCACACCGTAAGGCATAAGATTTTTCATTTATCACTCCTGCAGTACGAGTACAGTGTAGTTCCAGTTTTCAGAAGTGTTGTCATTTGAAGTAACATAAGATTTTAAATTTAGCTTTCGAATTAAAACAGTGCATTAATTAAAAAACTACGCAGTTTTAATGCGATATAAGTACGTTTTAATAATTTATGCTTTTATTTTGATTTTGTTAACATCTTTCATATACGAAATAAATCTAATCTAAATGACGTATATCTCTATAATAATATGTTTTATTCATGCAATTTAATTATAATTTGTTGTTATTTTTTATAAATATTTGCACCATTAGTGTGATTAATTCAACCATTTATTACGCATTTTTAAGTAATCCTTTACTCACCGAAAATCAATGAATTTGTTGCCATTATTCATGTAAGATTATCTAAATGGAGAGCAAAAATAATTTTATAAATTGACTTCATATGTATTTGCGTTACGTATGAAGAAAGCCTTTGAATATAATAGAGAGCGATAATGAACTTGAATTGAATAGAATAAGAATAATTAACCATAACTAAGTTAGATAAAATCTATTTCTATGATTAAAATTTATTTAAGATAAAATATAGAGCTTGAAAATAAAAATGTATGTATATATGTATGCAAGATAAAAATATGTAAAATAAAATTATCGCTTTAATTTTTTAATAGCCTTAAGTCCTTTATTTAATTCAATTACTTCCTCCTTTCTGTCACAAAACAGCAACATGCTTATAATAAATCTCTCTAAATTGAGTCATTTAAAAAGTAAAATCTTCTTTCATAACGCACGTAATTGCAGAACGCTTCAACCAATAATAATAAAACGATCTGCGAACAAAAAACTTTACCAACAACAGAAATGAAGCAGGCACATAATTAAAACATTCCTAATCCTGTATTATATTATTATCTGCGCATTTCTTCTCCTCTTTTATGTTGCTAAAACTTCGTCCTATACTTCGCTTCTAGGCTATATAAAATTCTGTGAATTTGTAAAAACGTACGCTTGTAGTGTTTCAGCGTTGTTGTGTGTGTATGGGTTCGTAATAGTTTGAATGCACACACGTTCGATGATAGGTTAATAAAATTTATTTCATCAAAAGAAACACTTCAAGATTCTGAACGTTTCCACAGATATACTCGTATCATAACGAGTATCATAAAGTACAAGCAAAAGTTACACTTCAGTCCACCAAGAACCTTAAACACCATGCAATGCAAAACGCATCTAAAGAGAAAGCTAACCCGGAGATATCTCACTGTACTCCGATATCACGATGAACTAACAACTCGCAACAACAACTACTACCGAGAACAGATGCTCTCTCTCTCAGGACTTATAAAGTTTTCACCCGGCCACCAAGATATCTCTAGTACTTTCTGCTTCTCGAAATTACTGGAAGGGAATATGAGTGTCGAATAAAGATTGCAGCTAATATAGTGGTTAATTACATTTATTCAGTTACAAGAATTATTATTGTGATACAGAAACCGGACCAAAGTGTCGCCAAATGGCAGCCACGTTTGCGTGTTTTGGAGATTTCTCGCCAATACCGTTGCCAGCTTGGCGATATCACGGCAAATTACGGAGATACCCATTTACACAATGTTAAATGGACTGGCCCCTGTATTCTAGTTTTCTGGTATAGCTTTTCTCTTTAGATTCTTCATGTTCCATTGCACAGAAAAATAAAACGGTTTCACATATAATTGCGCTAAAATCATCTATCTATGTACAAAATTCGTAACAGTATGTTTGTCTAAAAAATTTAGCTTAAGTAGACTTGATCTCTGAAAGCTAATCTTCATACATCTACGATATCAACTACTATATTATCCAACATCAACTCTACATTAATCATCTTCAAAAAGTTTTAATTTCTCCTTCTTTCCGTATCTGCATTTTTCTGATAAAATTGAAAAATATTTATTTTCACATATGAGTTATTTCTTTATTTAGATTATCATTTTTATTCCATTGTAACGAAATTTTATTTATATTCCACATTTATATTGTGTTTTTTTTATTTGAAATTCTGTGTTATTTTAATAAGGTGCTACAAACAGTTTTAGATACACAGAAAATTCTCCTTTTGGTGCATATATATGCGCATAAATATTCCAGTAATAGGTGGTCAATATCTACTCAACAAAATCGGTCTGTACTAAAGAAAAATTTGAATTCTGAATTTCATGAATAATATTTCGTTTAAGAATATCGAGCTAAAATAAGTTTATCGCCTCTTGTTTATACCATGATATAGTTACCTAATTATCAAACTTGCTGATAAAATAAAGTGAAATATGGAGAGTCATGCAACTAATGGTAGTACAAACAAAAACAATATGCGAACTCTGTTACATTCGAAACATAGCGATCGCGAGTTCATTCACGCCATTTAAATAAGAAATACAGGGAATTTCGTGAACAAAAAATCCTTTCAATATGTAATTCTTTTTCAAAAAGGTGCACCGGAAATAAATTGCACTAGCTTTTGAAATCTACATAAATACTGCATACGCGTGTGCCAGCCAGAGCTACAAAATAAAACACTCACGCTCGAGATGTGGTCTCCCATTCATCAATTACAGCCATTATCAAAGTTTCACACGATATTCTTCAAAGGCTGGAGAAAAATTCCAAAGAAAAAAAGTAAATTCCCGAAGCGAAATATGCATCGGCAAATAGCTTTAATGCTAAAGTTAGAAAAATAACTTTTCTTTTCCCTCCCTCCTTTTAGTCTGATGTAGTAACTCTCGCAGCTTCGTTTCAAATCTTATTTCTTCCCTTTTTTGAAATTCTACGTATTCCGTAAAGCATGATGGGTACTTACCTTATGACGTGTACTTCCGTCATTAAGTAAACTGGGTAATTACCCAAAACCAGAGTTCGAAGGAAGTTTCGGGGCAAAATTTCCCGCGCTTTCTATGTTTTGTTTTTAGTTTAGATTTATTTTGTTTGGAACATCTAGGAGCACTTTTATTTTGCTACGGGCTATTTTTAAATGTGCAACGGCACTGTGATTCTGCTCTTTTTTTACTCCTTCTATTTCTGCTTTTTTTCTTCTAGTAAAATCTTTCTTATTTTTTTTTTCTGGTTTCAAAAGAGAGGCCATTAGAAAATTCAAAATGCTCTGCAAAAGTAAACAAATTTGGTTCCATATTAAATGCCGAGTAGTAATCACACGCTGAATAACACATCCCAGTCCATTACTTTTATATAATTTTAAAACTTCACAAACTGGAAACAATTTTTACATCTGAAATGTTATGTTGTTGTACATAGAACACGGTATTCTAAATTCCTGTAATGCAAGAGCTTTTGTGTATATTTTTAAAGTGCAAGATAGTTATTCAACAATACAAATTTTTTTTAGCTTTGTGATGTTAAAATACAATTTTCCTTCCTAACTATCAGGAAATGAAACTGTTTCAACTTAAGCAGCAATTGCTACTGTATGCTTTAATTTATCGTAGAGAGATAAAATTCATTTTTCATTTCGAAGTAGCTCTTACTAAAACAGCTGTATTTTACGTTATCTGAGTATTTGTGTACGATATTTATTATAAAATAGATATTAATTATAAAACAGAAATTATATTAAAAAAAGCATAATACAAGTAAAATTATTAACTCAAAATGACGCATTAATCAATGGAAAATATGTTACATCACTTTTACATCAAGTTACACTTATTATTCTTTGTACTATATTTAATTATTGCAGTATTAAGAGACTTAAATCTTGTGAATGTAACTACTACTGACTAAAATACAACAATCAAAAATGGATCAAATGGGGTTTGATGGGGTATGATCTATAAATGTATCGAATCTTATAAATTAATATTCCTTTTAAAATATCGAGCACATGAGGAATTGCTTGTTCCTTATTTTTGGTGTGAAACAAATTAAATATGTCAACATATTTACGTTCATGACAATACTATTGTGACATCTGTTATAGGTTCTAATTAATTTATCGATGTTTATTATCATAAAAATAAGATGTTATATGTTTGTTTTATGCGGTGAATTATCACCACCAGAGTAGCTAAGTAGCAAGCAACAGACACAGAATTAAAACACTTTGTTCTACATCACCACTTGTGATTGCTTAAATTAGAATATACAAAGACAAATTTACCAGCCTCTACTTGGTTTAAAACTCGAAGCTTTCTTTCACAAGAGATATGAATTAAAGAATTTAAATCTAATCTAGGCAGGAACTATAAGTTTACCTAGACCGCGACAGAATTTCAACACGCACACTTACCTAACAGAATCTAACCTCAGTTTAAGGTATTCAGCAAGACCCAGCTGTAGCATCGCCAACTGTGGTTTCTTTGGTCGTCAGAGCAGCGAACACAGGCCATAGCCTTACAATCCTTTCTAAGTTCAATAACATCACACAGATGGTGCGACCTTTTCCGGCTCTGTTAAAATGGTGTCCCATGGGCGCATGACGGAAATGTCTCTGGATTGTGATTCTTTAAGGAGAGAGACACTGAGAGGGCAGAAGAACACCTTCATATCGCATGTCTAAGCAATTATAACATTTCATCATGATTTGTTATATAATGATATTCAAAGATAATACATAGATCATAAGTATATCAATGAGATTAACATAATAGTCTTGCCTACATGTGCCAACAAGTAAAATATGTACAAAGTTTTTACAATATAATTTCATTAGACATGTATGTCTCATACTCCTATACTTGCGATACTGCAGTTGCATTCTGGGTCTGTGCTGCCTAAGCAATACTTCAATACAATACTTTTAATAAGAACACACTTTATAGAAAAGTGCTTCCTTAATTGCAAAATCTTCATAAATTCTGGAATACGCTAACTTTGTGGAAAAAAGAGTCAGACTGGAAATAATTAAATTAAATAATATTTCTTTAGTAAAATTTAAACATAAATGCAATATTCGCCCTTTCCAGAAGGAGAACTTCGAATAAAAGTCTTCAAACGTACTTCATGAAAAGCTTTAAAATCCTAGATTCTAATACTTATAGTCTCTTTACATTAAATATACTTCTAAAATCATTTATTTATTTAAGTTTAATTAAAATACTTCATAACCCATCCTTCCGGTTGAGTTTAAAAGGTAAAACACATCTTATAGCACTTGAGAAAACTAACAAATTTCCACTTCACAGTAACACATTTATTTTTCTATAAGACATCCATTTACTATAACTCTTACCATACTGCTTAGTTAAAAAGCGTTCTTAATTTTTATCTATGGCCGTTGTGTTTGCTCTGAAAACAATATTGGGTATCTGTTGTCTTTTCCGCGTATAGCTACTCTCACTCAGCTTCACATATCATGTTAGTATTATTCTTGTCTTCTTGATAACACCTAACACTACAGAACCTATCTTAATGTCTATATTTTATCTTTTACCTAACTGTATTGGACCAAAAATCTTGTTTCGCTCATTACATATTCAACTGCGCAAAAAGATCTAACTGAATTCTACTACAAAAATTGTGGGTCCTATTCTTTTAATCAAGAATTCCGAAGTGTCATTGGAGAGTTGTCGTATTAACCGTAGCTTTAGATGTCAAAAGCGCTTTCTTAAATGGCGATTTAAAAGAAATTATTTACGTAAATGAGCCGAAAGGTTATGGTGATAACAGTAATAGAAAATGAAATTCTTTCAATAGTGAACTTTGCTTTTTTACTCAACAAAAGTTAATTATTGGTCATCATGTAGATGACCTACTAATTACTGGATCAAATACTCATGAACTTAATGCAAATCTGAACTGTTAACTTAAGAACAGAAGACGCCTAAACTCTATTTTAAATAAAATTATTTTGGTAAAGTTAGTAAAATTTTCTTTAAAAAATATTATTAGTAAAATGAAAATAAGGTTTTTTTAATGCTCTATGGAGAAAGCTTGAATTTGTCAGCTGCTCCTATCCATGATAAAGGTCTTTAAGGGAAGACAAAACCGTATTACATTACGCAAAGGTTTCCCTGAACAGTTAAATTATTTGATTAAAATTTTTCTTTTTTATTTGATAAAGATGCCTCTAATTTAAAGATCTAAACTAAACTCAGGGGCGTAACAGCCCTAATGAGCCAAGGCCTGCAGTGCCCGAAATCTGCTTTCTTGACCATCTTGACAGATTTAAAGATCACACACAAATAAATTTCTTTAAATGCAAAGGTTTAAATTTTAGCATAACTTTTAAATGAATATTTGTAAACGGAACCATTAAAGTATTATTTCTCATTTATTTATTTATTTTATTTTTATTTTTATTATGCAATATTATGCATTTTTTTCGAAATTTGTCCTCGAAAGCCTGCACTCTGTAGTTATCTTTAACATTACCTGCATACAGTCATCCAATATTTGAATTAATAATATTTCAAATAAATTTCCTCCTATGTTGATGAATTTGTCTTCTTGGTTTCAATAATTTAACCGTGAAAAACAAGTACTTATGTTTTATTTTAGGTGCTCCACATGAAAATTTCAGTTTCAAATAGTATTTAATCAAAATGTACCACGTATTTAAAATTTTAATTGTGTGATAGCTTACATTAATTGATTGATTTCTTATGAGGAAACTATGAATACAAAGTCAATAATTAGAAACAGATTAGTCGCACGATTTCTTAGCATCTTTTATTTGTAAGCATGTACTACATATGCAACATAAGAAGGTTTGTTAGTATAATTGAAGTGTATTAAAGAAATTATCTTAGATTTTTAGTAAAAAAAGAAAGCAAAAATATGAAGGAATTAGTCAGTAGTTAATATAAAATGCAATAGCAAATCGATAGACCAGTTAAAGAAACAAGTATAAAACACTTTATAATATCCTGTTTGACACATTTATTTTGGAAAATGAAAACTTATTGGATCAAACTTTTACGTTTACCCTTAAAGTTATTCTATACTTTTCAGTAGAACAAAATCTTCCTTTTTTGTGAAATTTGCAAATTTTGAGCATTTTACTTATCATAGAAATGTCGAACACAAAATACTATATTAATCCTTTTAGAATTAATATAATATGAAAAATATATTCAAAACTATTTAACTTTCTCAAATTCATGATTCAAGTGTGGCATTTCCATTTACGGGTAGATTATATAGTTATTCCATTTGCATATACTAGTTGATTATATAGTTGTCCAATGTTTTGACATCCTCCAATATTCCGAATAAAGGACGAATGTAAATTCAGCTCATGCTGGTCCAAATGCACGTATAAATTAGCAAGCCATTTGACTAGCGTCTACAATTGAATTTGATGTCCTGCATATAAATTCTGTGGTTCATCCTGTCCATGTATTTAATAGCATTACGTCTTTGAAGCTATATTTCCAAACTTCCAAGTTTAGAAACATAGATTGAAGGTACTAATTCATTTCGATGTCTTATGAGTATTTTGAGGAAGAGGAATTCAAAATTGGAACTACTAAAGAGAAATAGAAAAATAAAATCTATTTTTAATTTGTAGTTTGTGGTTCATGAAATAAAAACATATAAAAATGAAATATAAACATACTCTTAACGTAAATAATGTATAATATATATATTAATAATTATCTTCTAATCAAAATGGCTACGCTTGAATAGATACTGAAACTACTAACATGAATGATTATTTCTTTAATTTTAAGAGGAAATTGAGTAAAAACATAATACTTATTTAATTGTTTAAATAACTGAGGTTTTGAATATTTGAAATAAAGATTCATATTTCATAACATGAGTTCCCGTATGGTTATATATAATGGTCTTCGAATCAGAATTAATTTCTAATAGTCTTTAAAAAAATTAAGTAGTTTTATTTCGAGAGGAAATGGGAGGAAAATTTTCCAATGTTGCACTTCAACACACCATACCGAAAATTTCGGAAATTAAAAGCAAAGTTTATTTGAATAGGTTCTTTGTATTTTAACAAAATATACTTTTTTTTGAAATATATGCTGTATTTTTAACAGGTAATTACACTATTTAGAAATTTCACAGTACAGAAAAATTGTTGAAACGTAATAATTATACCGCTTACCTATTTAACAGGATGTACTTGTAACATACTGAAGAGTAATTTATACGCCCATAACAAAACATAATCGTCCTGAATAAGTATCATACTTTACTTTGCATAATTTGCAGATAATTTTCCAAAAGCAATACCTATTATTCATGAAGGAGATTATAAAATATTACTGAACGAAACGGAGAAAGGTACACAAATTTGGGTCTGATTTTACATTTCATGCAATAGCTGAAACACTTCATTTTATCTGACTAGTGGTTTTTTTAAGTATTTTGCATCCTTCCTTATCACGATAATTATGTATCCAGCTTTTGTATGATTTAGTTGATTGTCTTATTTTTTAAATTAGTATTTTCAAATACATCTGTAGCAGCACATAATTAAAATAACATATCATACACAAAAATAATATAATTAAAAAAAGAGGAATCAATATTTATCATCATTTTATGTAATGCAAACTGCAATGCTTTTGCAATTTGGGTGGTCTGTTTCATGAACCAGATGCTGAATACACCAATCATTGATCAATGATGAATGAATTCTGATCAATCTGCATAATCGTTCATGGCATCTAAGCACATATTAGTTTCTTTCAGAAACTGTTATTGTCCTTTTTCTTAACCAGCCTGCAACTCTTCTCTGTTTAAACAAACTTGGATATGCTAATGTAAGCGTATCAACCTATAAAACTCTAAACTATTATCGTGAAGTCAGTTGAGAATTCGACTTTCTTTCATAAAGAATTTGGTCTGAGCTGTTAAAACAAAATGTCTGCCCTGTTAAAGGAATTAAAATGCACATAGAAGGTCAGTTGGTCGATACAAAATACGTTACCGTGACATTCTACACGCCTGATTTGCAAAGGTATAAACGCCGGTTATCTATACTGCCTTGTAATATCGTATATACCGACGTTTCTGCGATGTTCCTACGTTTGCTCATTCAGAAAAATCCTTCCAAGGTAGGCTCACATATGCATGCTGCTCTGTAGAGATACACGACAATATTTGCAAAGCTCGTGCCATTGTGTGTCAACTGTAAGAAGTAGCACACGACCGGTTTTCTTTCGTAGCTTAAAAGTGAGTGTAATCAGTGAAAGTTACAAGAAATATATAGTATGCAGAAGCTAGAAGAATCAGCAGCCGTACCTGAATACTTTATTTGCTGATGCCGAAAGATGAATAAAGGGGAATTCAAAACAGTTTAAATATTCAATGCAGAAACGGGACTAATAAATCAGAAAATGTAACGTGCAACCAAAAATAATGCAACCAAGAATAAGGCAGAGTAAACAACTTAATAAATCCAATAAATCATAATTTAAAAACAATAGACTAAGAGTCAGAATGCACAGGAGTCAAAGTCACATCTCTCTGGACAATGTAGGCTCTGATGAGTGGAAGTTAACAGGAACTGGAAATTCCTAAACGTCTCCTTCCTCACCTGGTAAAGAATTAGCACTGATAAAACAAGCTTTCGTAATGCCACCTTTATTTCATGGAACTGCCGGGGTTTTCATGGAACTGCCTTCGTTAATCTGAAAGTTCCCTTTACAACAAACGTACTTAAAAATGATTAGTCTTTCAATGTGTATAAAAATTTCCTTTGAAAGAAATGACAGTGATGGCAATGAACTTAATAATTAACAAAATATGCTTTCTTCACACTGTTGCAGAAATTTGAGACTGATAAATGGTAACATAATTCGAACTCTAGGGAATTAATTTATCTGTGCTTTTATTTTATTGTACTTTATGTATTCATATGATTCTTCACTTGCCGCAAATTCGCGCCACAAGGCGTACAAAATGCAATTGTTCCAGAAAATCTTATAAATAGTAAAACAGCAAATGAAAGAAAGTATTCCATTTTTAAGCGATAAATTCATTTATCGCTTAAATCAAATCGATTATCGATTAATTATCGATCATATCATATTTATACTAAATATGAAATCACGCGTTTGTGAAAATTATTTGTGAGTTAGAGAAAAGACAAAAATTTGTACTCGGGTATTAGTTAAATTTATATATTTTCGAAACTTGCTTGTTATTAATCAGATCCAGAAAAGCAGGTTTAGTTTTATATCTGCTGTGAATTTAGTTTCGTAGTGTACTTGATTCTATTATTTTGGGCAAAAGTGACATTTTGAAGTAATGCTTGTTTTTTCTTATTTTCTAGGTAAGAAATCTAATATTGTGCTGATAAAAAATTCTGAAACTTTCTCCTTTGTGAAGTAAGATACTGACAATTTGTATTTAATGTAATTAAAATTATATCTGCAATCAAATATAACTATATTTTTTCTGTTTTTGATACAATTAAATTTCCATAATTGTGTGAAATAAGAGTCCGAAAATGTATCATTTATGCTTCATTTAGCTATATATATATGTGTGTGTGTCTGTCTTTAAAATATTATTTGCGAGCTTAAAATAACCGTATGCGTCTTAAGAAATTATTATAATTAAATAGTATTAAATTTAAATAGTATTTAACTTTATAAAGAATGCCACTGAAATTGTGTAATTGTTCTGTTTATAAATATGTACAAATACTAACAAACTAATACAAATCCAAAATGAGGGTTACTAAAACAAATTTTTTTGTCAAATAATAGCTTCTGCTTTATTTTTTAAAATATCTTGTCTCAAAATTGTATTAAAAGAAAAGTAAATACTTATTATATTCTTTCAGAACTTTTAATCAAAAATAGACAGAAATGTAACCGAGAACTTAAAAATGAAAAATGAGCTATAGTCTTAATTAGAAGTATAAAATGTACTGAAAAATTATTAATATGTAAATTTATGTATGTGTGTATGTGTATGTGATTATGGCAAAGCCTCGAGGGCTATCTGCCTAAAGGGAGGGATGCCTTTCGTGGAGGACTTTCTAAGGGAAACTGGCTCGTATACACGTTACACATGGGGAAAACCACGAAAACGCCCATGCAGCCAGCCCGTTCGCGGGATTCGAACCTCGGACCGAACTACCAGTGTTCAGCGACTTTACCGCTCGGCCGCTGGTGGGCCAATATGTAAATTTAACGAAAGAGTATCAGTGCATGCAGTCCTTTCTGGATGCAACTAACGATTCCACTAGTATTAAAATTTTAAAAAATTTCTAATTTGAAAAATAAAAAAAATAAAGCTTGGCGGAACTTGGACAATAAACTTATCTGTTTTTTGTGAGGTCTAGACTGCTGTTCTCTGTTCTTGTTCGTTTTAATTATGCATGTAATATTTAATGTCTTAATTAACTTACTTTTGTAAGCCCTGTGTTGTACATCAGTGGTGCATGAGAGCATTGTATGTGTTAAAAATTATTAAAAATATGAGTAGAAAAAGATCTGAAAGCTTTCACATTTTATATTACTTTCAAAGTGGCGTTGTTTTCATTTACACATCTATACAGGCTTCCAGAACATTTGGCTCATGTCCTTTTGGGCTAAAAATACTTAAAAACAGCATATCCTTAGAATTTCTGATTGACTGATAAAGAGTCCTTACTAACTGATTGGCTGATAGACAGGTCCTTAGGGAGAACGATAGATAGTCTTGCTCGCTGAATATAAAATTTGTTTTCCCGTGCAGTGTTGCCATTGCTCGCATTGAAATCATTGAGTTTGTTAATCAAAGATTCGCTAAAGTTTTGCAAAATATGAAACAGACAGTAAAACAATTTGAAATTCCAAATTAGTGCTTTCAGGTTTCCATATTCGGGTAAAGGGCTACGTTACTCAAAATTTGATGGCTCTATGTAACGTTAGTTTTCACAGTGCGAGAAACATACATACATTCATACGGATTCTTAATTATTCAATTTCTTTAAATATAATACAATGAGATAATATTTGGTCGCAACAATCTGAAAAGTGAAATGGACATTCATAGTGAACAGACACAAAATGCCGTTTCAAGAACACTAGCCCTTCTGAGCTAACGCCCCTCTGGGCCAAATATATATATATATATATATATTTAAATCTGAAAGCATTTAGATTTTACATTATGTCCAAAGGGACCTTTTTTGTAACCTTTGATGTGTTACATTTATTTATTAAATATCATGTTCTTTGCACTTAACTATAAAATTCACTTCAACAGCAATATCGCAAAATTTTTTTTAAATGAGCATATCTTTAGAATTTCCGATGTACAGTCTCCGATCGCGAGCTGGAGATAAAAACACAAAAAACAACACGTAACACACAAAACGTTAAGAAAGCCCATTTGAGCGCAATGTAAAATCTGAAATCTTTCAGATTTTTTTATTTTTATTTTTATTTATTTATTTATTTATTTTATTTATAAATTGGAACATTCTGTCTACATGTGCGTCTAAAAATTGAACTTCGGTTAATTTTCTAAGATATGGCAAGTGAAAATTTTCGCACTTCAAACGTTATCCTTTATTATTTTTATTCTTTGAAACTAGTACCATGATTCTAGAAATAACTTTTTAAGAGATATTTAGTCATGCGATCGCTTTGAAGCATTACTTTTGTGATTATAAAGTACGTTATTTTTCATTGCATCGTAAAAGTAGTAGTTATAATAATTTTTTCTTGCAGTATCTTTTTATATAGAGAAAGTAATTATAGGCGTAAATTGTAACCGGAATATCAGTTTGTAGGGTTTATATTTATTTTAACTAACATTTATTTTAAGTTTAAACTATCTTTCCTGTCAAGCCTTACTTTCCCCTGGAACTGCCAATGCCAGAGTATGTAAATTTTAGTAGAACGCGCAAGGATTCAAATTATCAGCGGAAGTATTCTGATTTAAATAGAAAGGAAACGAGTTCGAGGTGTGATATTCTTACTTCACGAGCGCGGAGGTAGTTGGCCAGAAATTGCAGAACCCCGCGTTTCGGCCTGTGTGCTTGCCTGGAAGTAGTGTTAATCGTTCAAGTGATCTTCAAGTTTGCTGAATTAGCAGCGGTATTGTAAAACGCGGTGAGTTAGTTACTTTTAGAGAGCCTCGTAGTTAGATTCTTGTCTTTAGTTTCTTTTCAGGTTATTATTTTTATTTGACCGCCGAGTTGGCGCAGTTTGTGAGCGTCAAGAGCACGCACTTGTAATTTATTACGTTGAATAAAAAGGGATTTAAACCCTTAACAAGACTCTGTCTTTTATCCAGTTTTCACAGTCACCTCTTGGTTGCGTGCAAGTTGGACGCGCGCAACGCTACAAGTTCCTGGATATACACGACGCACTTCTACTTATTTTAAGATTTCGAATCTAGAAAAATACATGTTACTGTATTAAAACAGAAGTTATGATTCCTCTTTAATTACTTTTTATTAGAAACTTTTTCGTCTATTCTTTCGGGTTTTTGCTAACAATTTCCGCGCCATTTTTTTTTCTTCCATGATATTAGGTCTCGAACAGAGTCTAAATTACGTCAACAAATTGCGATAAATAATATATTTGAATACTAAAGGATATTATTGAAAACTTTCAGTGTATGAAAATTTTAAGGAAATCCATAATTAATTGACAGAATTTAGACTTTATAGATAAGCAGAGTTACAAGTCAAATAAATCTTTGTCCCAATGAAATACCGTTATATAATGCAGTCAATTAGCCTTTACCGAAAGATAGCCTTTGCCTTAAAGTAATTAATCATTCCAGATAATGGATATGAAACGACCAAATTTATTGGTCCATCTAAGGTCCTGACTGCGGAATGATACGAAATTTCGAAATTTTTCTGTGCACTTTTCTTCTAAATGTCGTGTATAAAACTAAAGGGATTTCATCATAGAAATATGTAACGCATCAAAGGCATTCCGTTTTTTTATCTTGAATCAAAACTGCACAAAATACTTATTTCTCCGAAAAAAAGATGAATTTCGAAAGTTTAACGAATTATGATATACAATGACAAGTTTTATGTGTAATTTTTAAAAGGCAATGGAAAAAGGGCTTTTAGTAATGCAATAAATATATTAAAACTAGCGGGCTGCAGTCAAAGCAAAATTTGTAAGTTCTATGTCTTTTACTTCTGAAAAGCAAACGTATGAAAGCATTTCAATATGAAAGAAATTAGGTCATTCTTTCCAAGAAACAACCAGTTCGTAAGTTTGTAAGTAAAGTTTTTTATTCCCGAACCAGGAAACCAAATCATTTGATACTTCAGGTTAATTAATGACATTTACCGAACAATTTTCGATATACAATGACATCACATGCAAACGCATGTTTTCTTTAACGTCAGAATATGACCTTATGTAATAATAATATGTTTAATATTTGGTAATATTATCTGTATTTCATGTTTTGTAAAACTTACAAATTTTCCTTTAACAAACTGTACGATTTGAAAGCGAGCAGTGGCAACACTTTTCGAAATAAAGCATTTTATTTCCAACTCGCGAGACTTTTGCCACTCCGAGAAATGAGGGCAAAAATTAGCGTTTTCAGAGTTTTTAATTAATATCTCGGCTGTTTTACTTCGTACGAAAATGAAAATGGTCAAATTTACATCCCACGAATTTTTTAGGTTTCGGGGGTACCTCTTTCGATATTCAACTCTCGGCCATTCCGGAGGAGATAATGCTCCGAACAAACAGACAGATAGACACGCACACATTTTAATAGTATAGATACTTTTCTATGTCTATTGAACTACTGGTGCTTCATTATGTGTTCCAACCTAAATTAAAAAACGTAAGGTAGCAGCATATCAATTAACACTGCAAGAAGCATTTTGGGTTCACTTCCACGCCTATCCAATTAATTTCCACCTTTTCGTTGCCCTGCATTGGCAACACGCTTTTGAGAGTGGTCGTTCGTAGAATTCGGTCGCTAAAAGCGTAGCTGGCCTGTAACGGTTGTAATTCTTATTTTATAACTTATTTGTATTGCTGAATTATTACTAAATGTTTACGTATAATGTTTTATTATTAAATGTATTCAGTTTGGTTTAAATAGACCGAGAGTGACTGAATTTATTAAGTATATTTAAAGTCGAAACTACGTCATCCATTTCGGCGCCATTCTAATACGAGGAACGTAAACAATTTTGTATTTTCTAAAATGATATGATTCCTAATGAGATATTTCGAAGTACGTGTATAGAATTTAATCTTATTATAGGAATAGAGATCTTTTTCCGCAAGAACTCTGAACTATTCTGTACAACATTTTTGCAGATACAAATTGCTATTGATTTCCAGTAGTGAATAATTTTCCAGTTGAAGGAATAAATCAAAATAGAAAATGTAACTACAAAAAATTGCGTATAGAGAGGTAGAAAAGCCACCTTATGGTTAATGGAAAAACCGAAAAAATTACCTGCTCCTGGATTTTTATTTTTTCATTATGAATCATGGAACATTTTTTTCAACTAATGCCTTTATTGCTTATCAATAAAATGGGACGAGAATTAAAATTTGAGCTTTTAAAATAAAAGTGATATCAACTTCTGCGGTTTAGTAAAAATTACTCACAAATTCCTTTGAGTCTTCAGTTTAAATGAAAAATGAATATTAATACATAAAAACATCGGTTAAACATCGCTTGAATTGAATATTTAATAATGCTTCCTTAGTTTTCGTAGAATTTTCCCTTGTCGATATATACAAAGTTGTATTTTAACTAAAAATATCTTTATTTTCATACACATAAAAATTTACAAAATCTAAAATTTGAGATTAAGGAATGTAAGGAATTAAGGCATACTTTAAGTACTATTGTGATGTAAGGTTCATAGCATAGTTGTCCGGTAATCCGAAAATTGGGCGAGGTCATGTTTTCTTTTGTAAATATACTTGCTCAAAATTCTTCTAACTAAAAAACGAAACTATTGCCAAAACGGATCAAATGTTTTAACTGCTCGCAAGCATAACAGATATAATATTGCGCGAAGAAGAAAGACATGTACGAGTTTCGTTCAAAGTCTATACAGCTTATATGCAAAACTAATGTCTATTTCAGACTTAATTTCAAGCAACTTGGAAGATCAGACTGACGATCCTACGGGGAAGGGGTTAGAAGCAGTGAGGGCAAGAGCAGACTCGTAAACTGTGAGCTCAATGAGAGCGTAGCAAACCTTAACAAACACCTTTGGGTGACCGTTGAAATCTGAAACCTTTCAGATTATATTTTACCTTCAAATCTGAATCCTTTCAGATTTATATATATATATATATAGTTGCATTGGCCGCTGTAGGTTTTACTAGTCCTCAGAAATAATTTTATTTAGATATGTTCCGAAATTTCCCCGAAACAAATAAATTAAATAACTGTCTTTACAGATGTCCCCACGTAAACAAATATATCTTCATCAAACAGGTTTAGAGGAAATAAAAATTGGGATGTAAGTTTCCTTGACATATTTCATAAATTATAGCAAATGAATTTTAAAAATCTCAATCTTAAATAAGCAACTGAATTTTTTTTAAATTTATTATTAATAAAATTAAAAAATAGTTTATTTTAGAGTTATCTCAAAGATGAACTTGGTAATTGTTGAGTACAAGCAGTTGATTTAAATTCTGTGAGCAAATTGCTTTCGAAGCGTTTTAATTTTGACGCAATGCCTTTCAGTGCCTTTTAATGCTGAATTCGCTGATTACATCTAATAAGCTTAGAAATTTTATTTTTTAAACTGCTGGATTTATTTATTTATTTTCATAACTGCTGGATGCAATTATATTATGCTGCAAAAGCTTTATTAACAAATTAATTTACCAGATATAAAAATAAAAACTCTAATGTTATTTAAAAAGCAAATGCTTAAATTATTTTTGAGATATCACGGTGGCGAAGGTGATGCGTTAACACAGCAATGTTGTCGTTATTACACATGTTAAACAAGATGAATATTGAAGTTATTTTAAACGTCTATTGGAAGAATTTATAAATTTCAGCCGAATGTCGGTATATTCATTTAGTAAAAATTGAAATTCATTTTCTTTCCAATCATATATAAAACATATGTGTATTTTGAGTATGTAATGTGACTGAAAGAGATTGATCTGCATATTCAGAATATATCTTCCTTTTACGTTCTTTTTACCATGCACTGTTTGCAGGCCAAATGGAATCAACAGAAAATGAGAAAGATTTTATAGAAATTTTTTATCATTTTGAGTCCCCATAAACTATGTGATTTGAAAACGTAGATTGCATTTCTGCGCAAAGAACTGTCAAGAAGGATTATTGTCAATTTTGTATAATTTCAAAAATATGTATTTTATTTCTATACACTGCCACTAAAAATGCATCGATTTCCCCCTCTCATTATTATTAAAACACAACTTATTTCAGTATAAAGTATGCGCATAAAAAGAAAAAAAAACTATTGCCAAACGATTTTATCTAAAGAAGTTATAGTAATAATCTACAGATATTGCTGAAATCTGAAAGGAGTATAAAATCTTCTAAGAAAGGAAAACCATTCGCTCAGAAAGTTCTCTATCTCAGAAATCTAGACACGATTTAAAGACATGCTATGAATAATGAATCGCTTTGAGTAATGAAATGGTGGGTAAAATTCTTAAAGGATGAACTTCAGATCAAACAAGTTTCTAGTTCTTTCAACATTAGAACAATGATAGCCGAAGTTGCTCCATTGGATTTATTCTTGTACAGAAGTCTTGTAAATACATGTAACTGCAACCATTAAATAAAATTCGTATCAAAGCGCAAGTCTCACCACTGCATGGGGCTCAAGATGCTCTAATTAAATGGAGAGTAACCGTAGATTCTTAGTCTATAGATTTTACCCATAGATTAGGCATAGTTTTAGCCACAGATTTTAGTTTAACATACGTGACCTGTAGAAAGAAGTAATATAGATGAGCTCCCAGTTAATAATATGTCACAGATCAAGTCACATAAGAGTAGGAGGTTTGTTTTTTCATTACTATTGTACCCTGCAAACAGGATTTAAGGTTTCTGCTTTCTCCGAAATATAGGTAGAGGGCAATAAATGCTTAGAAAATGAGCAGTGGAGTCTTAGGTATGACAATCGATTATGATACTAGATACTACCTGAATGACAGTAGATAAATATTCACTTGCAAACTGAGGATATGAAGATAGCACATTGTTATTCTTAAAATGACATGAATTATCAAGTTGACGTAGGTAATACTACATTAAGCAGCATAGCAACGTAGTAACTTATTACATACTAGTTATTTGTCAAATACACTGTAAGTTGAATATATTTTTTAAAAATGTATTCTTTATTTTAGTTTTGTGAATTTTATTTACTTTATATCAAATAAGTCGTAAAACGTGAATGAATGCCGCGATTTTCCTCCTGATCAGCTCATGAGCTTTACATTTCTTTTCATAACACTTCTATTTTTAAATAATGTAACAAATTATAAACTTTAAATACTGATAAATGTAAGTGCTAGATTCATTATTTACATATCATTATTTACAGGTATAAGATTCGTATTGGATTCTTGATACTGATTTCAACAAATAGGAAAATCAGTAAATATATACAGAAAGGTCTTTGATGAAAACCACAAAATATTATTTATTGGCTAGTTGAAAATGTCCTAAATGTTATTCATTCTCCAGACTGGGACGACATCTCAATCTTCATTGTAGCCGTTTGAATGAAAACTAGTCACATTTTCCTTGAACTTTTGAGGGTCTTCTAAACTGCAAAGTAAATATTTAAAGACACTGCATGCCACTCCTGTTGTCCTTTTTTAGTGACTCACAGTAGCCATTTTTTTTAACGGCCACCAGAAATCACTCTTTAGATCGACATGTTTGTTTTCTGTCCTATCCATGCTCACTTTTTTTCTTCTATTTGACCCTTCAGCAATGCTTTTCTTGGTTGCTTATCTGCTTAACCTCTGTTTGGTTTGTTAGGATTCTTGCGGAACGTGGGAAGATTCCCACCTTGTTTTCGAATTTATAACTTTGCACCAAATAGGTAGACTTTCATTCAAGTATTAAAGGATAATATCAACCATCCTGAGACTAGTGATCTCTCGTATCGGGATCAAATATTAATATATGTTTAGTGCTAACTACAATCAGGAATTCCTAAGTATATTGTGTTTTTTTTTTTTAAACTTGTCTTTTATACTGGAACTAAATGTGTCATTAAATGATGTACGCTTGTCTCTGGTCAGAAAAAAAAAAGTAATTTACATGGAATAATTAATTTTATTATTAAACCATATTTAGCTTTTTCTTGTCCAGACATAATTGTAACTTCAGTCTTTCAGCTTCTAGGGAGGAAGCTAAATTTAATATCTTGCCTTTATTTGTATTAGTGAAGCAGCGAATTGCAAAGTTTTCAATAAAACTAAAGTACAATCTTAAATTCCATTGGAAGATCAGACTAAAAGTAATATAAAATTTTATTATAAACGTTTCTGCTTCTTATAATTGACAAGTTAAGAAAATCTTGCTTTTTATAAATATCACAGATTTTTAACCTAAAATCCTCCTCATTCGAATCTAGAACTTAGCCAGAGTCTGATAACTTTCAAGTAAGTTAGTATTGTGTCACTGATTTTCGGATACTGGGAGCTCAAAACTACGAAGGACATATCTTCCAAGTCTACTGGAACTTTCGAATAATCGGTACTGTAAGCTGACTGAAAAAAACTTTTTGAAACTAATTTTCGAATTGTTTTTATAATTTTATACATAGTTTGTAGAGTCATTAGGTATTTTTTTGAAAGAAGAGATTAAAAATGAGCAATGCTCTCGCCGGAACTCGAATCACGGACCTCTCGAAATTCGTGCCGAGCGTGCTGACTACTACACCACGAAGGCATGCTAAGAAGGCGTGTAAAATACCTTATAAGATATCGCCACACTAATAATATAATAATCATTATACTAACGACAGTGCATGTAGTACACGTCTATATTATCTCCCGTTGATAGTTTGAGGCAAAATGACGTTTTTGCTTACCTTTGAGATATCGTGGCTGTAGAATATCGAAACTCATACTTCGAGACTAAGCGTTTACGTGGCAAAACTCCAACAGAATTTTACAACATAGTACATGATGTCTAGGATAATCAAGCAGTACAGTTTTCTAGATAGTTTCTAGTCCACTATAGTTCCTGAGAAATATGTATTAGGCATACAATATGACCGAAGGCTAGGAAGACCAAAAGCATAAACAAAGGAAAGGGGTATGACATTTGTGGTGTGCTAGAAAGAAAGAAGTTTATCTAGCAATATAAGAAAGAATATCACAAGTGACAGCCATTTTAAAACAGTATCAGAGCACATCGTTGTTTTGACGGAAACCTTATAGGATATACAAAGCTTGAAAATTTTTATTGAAAAAAAAAAAGCTTTGATGATGAACGTAAAAGATTACTTTCTTGAATAAACGTTATGGACGAAATGGGCATTAGATATATTCAATCAAAGTTCAAACCACTGTCAGTGTATTTCGACATAGATGAAGTAAATGGTGATCTTTGTTTAGGATTTCTACGAATTCTCACGAAAGATAGAGTTCCATGTAGATTATCGGCATCATATTATTTGAGTGTTTCTGAAGAAGCGGAAGGAACTCGGGTAGAAGAACAGACAAAAATGACTTTATTTTCTCAATAATCAGAAGTTCGTTTAAAACTTTCATACATACTCATAGGTGAGGTTGTGAGAAATCTTCTGACCAATGTTCCTAATTTCAATTCTCTGCATAGAAAGCGACTTTCTGCCCTGAAAAAGCTTTCTTCGGCGATTACCCAAGTTCCTTGAAAGCTGAATAAAAGCAATATCCTAAACGAAGTAGAAAGTCTCCCAGGTACTGGATCGTGGCCATGAGTAAGTAGGCAGAATATATTAGGACTTTAAGAATACGCTAAATGAAATAAAATACAGCCGTGAGAGAGATTATAAAGTGAATTGTTCCTTACTTATGGCATTACCTTCTTTAAGAATAACACAAATATGTTAATTCTTAAAAATGGAGTTATTTGCCATTTTGTTCGTTACTCTGTTGATTAGTACAGCGAACGGCTTGAATAAGTTATTATGCAGCTAATAAATTTAAAGAAATAAAGTTACTGATTGATAAAAAAAAAAGCATGCCGTTCAAAAGTTTCTTCAAAATGCGATTTTTGATAGGGAAACCATTGTATGTTGCAAGGCACTCGCATTGAGGCCGAAGGCCCAATGCGTCTCGCGAACCGCACTTAAAGGCTAGTGATCGCAATGGAGCTCACAAGTTGCAGTTGCCCCGAGCTTGTCTGCACCTTCCAGAATAACACTGAATTCATAGGTTCGATTGCAACTTGTACGGATTAATAACAAATTAAATTTCCGTATCAATAGTAAATACACAGCATAGGCAGATGCTTAATTAGAAGAAAGGCTTGATAAAATAAAAGACTGTATCCAACTTAATTTTAGGATTCTTAGATGAGACATAGTTGGCCACTTACAACTGTGGGATCGCATTCTTTATGCATTAAGTTCACTGGCTACCAAGTGTAGACTAAAGGTCTGCCGACCGAATTTCAGTTAGCCCCTGCTGTCTCTGCATAAACTCTCCTTAAAATTTAGAGCTTTATGAGAAATATTTGTGGGAAATAAGGAATTAGAAAACTAGCAATAAGGCTTGTTTCCTTATTTTGAGGTTATTTTGCGTAGACGAGAGGAGTTTGAATAGCTGCAAATTTTAGTCGCCTTGAATGGAGTCGCGTTCTTTTCACTGTAGTAGATACAAAACGGGACAATTGACTGACTGGTTTGATAAGTCGTCGTATCACAAGGCATATAAAGAAAAGTATTTAATAGCGAACGATATTACAATCAAATATATTTTTAATTTCTTCACCTAAATTACATGAATAATCATTTGGTACCTACTACTGGTCTTGCGAGCATGAAATGGTAATTAGATCTACTTGGATGTTGGCCTTGCGAATTTTCGTACAGTTGGGAAGATGAACACGACAGGTACAGAGTGTAAAAGCCCTTTTATTTTATTAAAAATAAGTAACATATACACTGTCTTACGTACATATAACTAAAAGACCGTCCACTTGCGGTGAGAACTTAAACAGTAACAATAAATTTAAAAGGTAAATATTAAAGATGTAGTACTAGACTACACAATATAATTTAATCTAACAGGCTGACTCAATAAGCTACACCGGCGAAATACTAACCACACAGCCAGAATGCGCAGCCGCTACTAAGATTAACAGCTAGAGAACAACTAACAAGTGTGCGCTTTAACCAGCGAAATTACACTCTGCCTGACCTTTTCGTTTCAACAGCTTAAATACTCTAGTTCACTTACTTAATTTGCATCCTGTAATGGAAATGCGAGGAGAAATAAGAGAATTCAGGATAGGGGCAAAAATTTTTAAAAACTGTTAGAAATACTAAAGAGGACCCTATAATCTAAATAATGTATTCACTTGAATTCATTATTTAGATTTTTCACCTAAATAATTTTTCTTAACACCTCTCCGTGCATAGGCTTAAACTTTTAAGATCTAAGCCTAAAAAAGGTAATCATAAATTTATCTATAAAAATTTAAATCAAGTAATAAAAAAAACTGTTTTGTTTTTGTTCTCATTTTACTTAACATAACCGTGTTTCGAATAATTATCGATGATAGGATAGAGCCCATGAGTTTGACAATGAGTTTATTATTCAGTTTCTGAAAACGAGCATCTGCTCTTAATTCAAATATTAATTTTCTTGATGTTCCTTCTAACAATAATTTCGCATTTGGAACACGAAACCGCTGAAAAAACGTTTAATGAATAAGGCTTTAGTAAACGTAAGCTTACGATTAGAACTTTCCCTGATATGTCTGGGAAAAAATAACTTCCTTTAAAAAGAATGGGGAGAGGGGAGAGAAAAAGGATTAATTAACATTCCGTTGAAACTTAACCATGCGCGTAATTAGAAATTGCAAGTTAATCAAATAGTAAATCTTTTTAAAAAAATGTTTCTCCGCAAGAATTTCATGGTTGTTGTACGTAGCTCGGGAAAGAACCGCTGTAGACCATTATTTTGGCTTTCAAAATTTCTAGCTCTTGTTTAAAGGAAAAAAACTTTAAAAAATAAAAAGTTTTATTTAAGTTTTAATTATTTCTGCCTTTATTTTTGTGGGTAAAGGCCAAGATGGTAGCTTTGGTGAACTGTAAATGAAGCTGTTTCTTCTACGAATTGGTTTTCATGTGTTTTTAAACTGATTTTTCAGATTTGTTTGCCCATATATTTAAACCTGAGCTTTATTTTCTTTTTCATAAGAAAATACACTTAAAAGACTTATTTACTATATTCTTCCTATGGAGAAAATAAAAATATACTTTACAAAAATCAGCAGTGGGAAAATTAGGAAGCAATTACATTCGCAATAATTTAAATTCATTTGGATTTTAATGATATTTACGATATCCCTTTGAAAATGTAAATAAATCTCAAATAATATTATGGACTGCAAATAATTTTAAACGTCTGAATAATTTTATTAGAAAATGTAGATTTTGTAATAGATATTGTGAAGTAAAATCAATTAAATTTTGCGATAGAAATTGTGAAGTAAAGAAGTCTTGTACACTGCAATGGAGTTGCAATAGAGAAGTAACTTCACAAGTCTGCGAAAGTTAAGCATCAAATTGAAAACTGATAACCCAAAAGGTATGCAAGCAAAGTGGGCGAAACTTTGTGAAATTATTTATAATACCACTTTTAACTTAAAAAACAAGAAAACGTTATACAAAATATTAACATTTTATGTTATCAACAAGAACATAAAATTCCCTAAATTTGGACAAACAAATCAAATATAAAAAAGCTTATTAATAATGAGTATGATGACATTAATTGCAGTATAGGTCTGACAACTATTTCTCAACTGTTTATGATGTTGCAAATGAGCTTCACGGGCGGCAACACTCATTGATCAAATAAAGCAGTTCTAATCCCATCTAGAGTATGGGAAAGAGATTGGACTCCAGCATCACACCAGTGCGCCCCACACATGCTCAGTAAGGATAATGTCAAGAGCTAGCTTTTCCTTTGGATTATAGTTTCTTCTTGAAAACGTTGGAGAATAATTGGTACGAGAGAGGGATCTGCTTGCAAAACGAAGGTACGGTCAATTTCGGTAGCACACGGGAAAAACATAAGATCTCGTATGTCGTCACTGTACCTCTGAGCATTCAGAGTTTCATTTAGCAACACATACAGATCTGTACACCCACTTAAAGAAACTCCTCTCTTGGACACTAACTCCTGCATAGACATACCTTTCCGATATGTTAGAAGGAAGATACCAAGTGTTTGCTTCTCTCCATATGCAACATCTGTCACGCTTCATATGTAAATGCATAGAATGACTCTGAAAAGCAAAAGTGGTACTCGTCAGTGAAAATAACATACCTTTAATTTCATTCCAGTTTGCATGGCAACATGCGCAATTCAAATGTTCTCTCCGGTGGTGGGAGGTTCGCGGAGCGCACATTTACCTAGCGTACTACGCACTTTCGTTGCTCATACTTGGACTTCCTATAACAAAAATTAAGCACAAAGCTAAGCTGAGATGAAAGTGCAATCCTAAGATGAGTTGCACGAATCTAAGCTGAGGTGGACGTGCAATATGTCACTAATATGATCATCTGAAGTCGTAACTCTTGGCCTACCTTTGTTATGTCTTTCAGAGTCTGAATCGGTAGTTAAGAATTGGTTCTATAACCGGCTTTTTATGAAACAGTCAACATTTAACCATTTTGCAATGTTAGATCGTTGTTGACCCGTTTCTAATAGGTGTAAGGCTTTATAATGCAATTTTGCTGGCAAATGTCACCTGAAACTCATTTTATACTTTGGCTGTCTCGAAAGGGCTTAATACATTGCCGCTCGTTGAACAACGATTCCCTCTTAAATTACTGGTTATAAACTGTATCGTATTTACATAAAGCGATGTAGTGCCACTATCTTGCATAACGCTACAGGCTAAAAATAAAAGCAGGGACCGCAGGTTTTTTTTATTAGTAACATACCCAAATTTCAGGAATTAAAAAATCTTTTTAGCCGGTTTATCAGGATTTCTCAATTTCTTGCTTAACTTTTGGAAACCAGTGTAATTCAATGGCCTTACTTTTATTATTCAAGAAATTTGTTAGGGTAGTATGACATATGTAACATAAGTATATATAATAACACAGAACTGCAAATGACAGAAATTATCCTATATATATATATATGTAATATATTCAGGAGCAGAAGCAATGACCAGGAGCAAGAATTTTGATGGCGCAGCAGTGTTGATCCCTAATTACTAGGAAATTGGAGGCGAAGAATAGGTCTGGAAGGCTTAGTAACATCAACATATATATTAGGTAGAATGATGCCTTAGTATGAACTATATAGTGCATATTACAACATCAGTTTCAAGCATTACCAAAGACACTACAAAACTAACCTTAGACACTACAATTTTTCATCATATATCCAAAAGCCAAACGTTTCATAAATTAACCAAATGAAGCCGTTTGTTAATGTATAATAATTTTTTTTTAATTCTCAAAAAAAAAAAAAAAAAAAAATGCGAATTGCAGAAAAGGATTTTCTTAAGATGGACACATTACTATGAATCAGTGCTCTGTATATATGCCCGATAATTGAATATTCCGAATATTTATGATTAATGAGTAGGGGAAGAATGTAAAGAAATTCAGTGGCAAAGAATTTATTTATTATAATTGTTTCCTAAAATATTTTATTAAGGTTGTAAAGACATTAGGTTATTTCGAAGCAGGAGTAATAAAAAAATGAGCAACGCCTTCGCCGGGACTCGAACCACGGACTTCTCGAATACGCGTCGAGCGTGCTGACCACTACACTACGAAAGAAAGCTATGAAGGCGGGAGAAATACCTTATATACACCCCCTTTTAAAAAGCGATAGGGAACCCAATCGCCAAATCCTAGTAGTGGAGAATCGTTATAAGTCACCCTTTTAGTTCGGGCGCCACTGTAGAATCATTAGGATTTTTGAAAGCATTTGGATTTTTGGAGCGATAAAAAATGAGCAGTGCCTCATCGGGATTCGAACCACGGGACCTCTCGAATACGCTTCGAGCGTGCTGACCACTACACCACGAAGGCGTGCTAAAGAGGCGGGAGAAATACCTTATACACCACCTCTTTTAAAAAGCGACTGGGGATTAGGGGACCCAGTCACCAAATCCTGGTAGTGGAGAATCATCATCCACGACCTTTTTAGTTCGGGTGCCACTATAGAGACATTAGACATTTTAAAGCAAGGGAGATGAAAAATGAGCAATGCCCTCGCTGGGACTCAAACCACGGACTTTTTGAATACGCGTCGAGCGTGCTAACCACTACACCCCTAAGGCATGCTAAGAAGGCGAGAGAAAAACCTTATAAATTGGTATGCCAATTTCATGTGGATTTTAGTTCAAATAATATATTGTGGAATTGGGTAAACAACGAAGAAACATTTTACTCGAAAATTACGTTTAAAATGAACGCGAATGTTACATGAATTCTTACTTCCTTGATCAGAGAATACACCTCTTATCTATTCTCATTTAATAGGCTTTAAAATAGGATAATCGATTACATTTTCAATTCACATTTACCGATAAATTTTCCTGTTTCTATAAGCCTTAACTAACAAGGGGAACGGACATCTCTTATCACCTTTCAAAATCTGCTAGTAATTATCTGCATCTACGGCCTGTTATCTTCCTATCGCTGATCAAGAGTATACACTCGTTCTAGCTAGGATACCAAACCTCTGAGTGCAAAATATAATGAGCAAATATTTAAGCTCTTTAATTGTGTCTCAACTTCCAAGCCAATATTATCACCGAGATGGCAATCTGATTATATCCGTAAGCCCTACATGCTTTGTATCCTCATGTATTTCGCTTCTATAAGCAGAATTAGTTAGCCTACAATGATTCAGCTTGCTAGTTAACGTATTACACATGCATCTCACGCTTTGTTTAATTTCCGTGGAATAACACAGAAGGATCATGTATTGCATGATTTTAGTCTAAATCTTGAATAAATGTTCGATGCCGAATTTACATTGATGATGATAGAGGATTCAGTTAGCACGAATTGACACTCATTGTGACACAGACTAGTAATGAGCTCAAAATAATACTGAATACTCTGAAAGCAATTTTTGTAGGCGAAATGAAAAGAGTTTACCTTTAATCGTTTGTCCTTTTCCTTCGGATTTTATTTTGCTTAGAGTAGCTCATATTTGTTTTCCGGCACTTATGTTTTTTAAAACTATTTTTAAAGAACATCTACTAACAATTTCAAAGCCTGTAAAAAGTATGTGGAATTGTTTTTTAAAAACAAAATAATGTATTGAAAAAGTTCTAAAAACGAACTCACATAACAGTTTAAATTTTAAAATCATAATTACTTTGTAGAGTTGCGCGCCTCCAACCTGCTCGCAACCAAGAGGTGATTGTTGAAACTGGAAAATAGACAGAGTCTTGCTAAGGGTTAAAGTCCCTTTTTATTCAACTTAAGAAATTACAATTGCGTGCTCTTGATGCTCACAAACTACGCCGACCCGGCGGTAAAATAAAAATAAGAACCTGAAAAGAAATAATAACAAGACTCTAACTACGAGGCTCTCTAAAAGTAACTAACCTCACTGCGTTTTACAATACCGCTGCTAATTCAGCAAACTTTGAATATCACTTTTAACGATTAACCATTCTCCGAGGCAAGCACACAGACCGAAACGCGGGGTTCTTCAATTTCTGGCTAACTACCTCCGCGCTCGTGAAGTAAGAACAGCACACCTCGAACTCGTTTCCTTTCTATTTAACTCAGAATACTTCCGCTGATAATTTGAATCCTTGCGCGTTCTACTAAAATTTACATACTCTGGCATTGGCAGTTCCAGGGGAAAGTAAGGCTTGACAGGAAAGATAGTTTAAACTTAAAATAAATGTTAGTTAAAATAAATATAAACCATACAACTTAAATAATCATTCATATCACAAATTTCATAATAAATCATTCACAAAATTCCTTAAATTTTTCTCGAATCTTTTGCAGACAATAGATATTTTTTAATGTAAAAATGGCACAAAATCTACTGCTTGTACTTCAAAGCCATTAGTTTCTCCAACAACAATTTTTCAGATTTGAAAAAAACATGGCAAAAGGTCACCAAATATACGAATTCCATTATAAACTAATTCTACATCATTCTAAGCCTGATGAAAGTATCGGAAATATAGAAATCAATAGGTCATCATGTCATATAGGTACTATTAGGTAGGCCACCATCTCATATCGGTGCAACGGTCAAGTGGTGACAAAATTAATTAATCATTGAAAACCCTAAATTTGTACCTGACGTTTGCAATAGCCATGGTAAAAAGCGATATAACGCCAAATGTGCTTCAAGCATTTTATTAACATTATCCGAAAAAAAAAAACGATGCAGTTTTTCTGCTCGTGCACAGTGAAAATAGTTAAAGGAAAATAGCTCAATATAAATTAAGTCGGCCAAGATAAATTTTTTAATTTCTTGGTAACTTTCTTACCAAATTTTACGAAATTTAGTATTTGGGCTTAATTTGTGTTTTTGTCGTAGACTCGAAATATAGAAAAAATTAGTATGCCATTTCAGAAAAAAGTTCGATTTTGCGACAAAATATACATGTTAGAACAATGCTACGTACGAATCTAATGTATATCCTAAGCCGCGCTTTCCAGACGTGAAAACGTAAGTTAAAATTCATCAATCGACCCTGTAAAACGGGATATATAGAACAATCCAAAATTTTTTCCCCCGCAGAGTGTGCGCTGCTTCTTGCAAGGCCAAAGTTTGATTTTGAGGAAGATTCTATATGAGCTAGATTTAATAATATGGTTCTTTTAAAATATTTTTATGACATTCTTAAAACTCATAATATAAATCATATTCCATTTGAAGTCTGTTGAAAGTATTTTTTTGTTTACAGTGATGTTTTTGACTCTTCCTTAATTTATAGAAATTATTACGATTTGTGAAAGTAGGAATAATTTCGTACATAAGATAATATTTAGATCCGTAATTCATAACAATGTCTCATTTGAATAAAAGTTTTGGAAAGAAAGTATATACTTACTCCAGAGTCATTTCGTTTGGGCCAAAACGCGACCCTTTCTAAAGAATAGGTGAGATATGTAAAACAATACGTGTCAAATCGGTGCTAAATCAGGTGCTATATCAAAACTGAAATTTTTCTAAATTTACATTTAGAAGATATAATGAGAGTTTCATAATAAATGCAGATATTTTTTTTTGCCACAAATAAATAGATTGTGCACTTGAAATGTACATTTACATTTTGATTTCAGCTCCAAGAAAGAATTCATTAAGACCTTTATAATTACATCGCGGCAGTATCTTATCCCTTTTAAAAATTAAATTTTCTGTCAAACGAGTCTTCAAATACAAACTGATCTGTAACGAGTAAAGTGAACTTCCGAAATTAAATTTTCAAATTTTAATTAAACGAATTAAAGTGCTGTTTTTGATATTTGGAAGCTCTAATATAGTATAGGAATACTTCTGTACTTAAAAGATATACCTAGGATAACGGCACGTACACGTGAGGTACGTATTTCACGAATATTTCTTTCTTGTTATGTTTTCTGATTCCTCTCCCCCCCATATTATTTAACAGCGTAACAACAAAGCAACTGTTATTATTTTTTTTTACGCAATCTGACTTCGATTTAGAGTGTAAGCTATATTGGTTTTCTGGTCACTGGCAGTGGCAAATCCTTGATTGCTACTGTCAAACTTTGCCGAACTTTTCAGATAATCACACTATTGAGCCATTACAATCAGTCTGGCTGACATTCTTTTCCAGTGATTGCGTGTAAAGTACCAATGCTACTATGGGCAAAATAAGCTGCAGAATAAATCGATTCTGGAGACAGGTCTCTTTTGCCACGATAACTGAATAATCAATAACTGAGTTTTCATATTAAACGTTACCAAACAAACGCTTTTCTAAGAAATACTATTCTCATAACATAATTATTAATTTTAAAATTAAGTACAGTTTATCACTGGCATTTATTTCATATATATATACTTAGTTTTGCAAAGCCACAAATCAGAAATATTTATTAACTTAAACAGATCACTTTGCTTTGCATATTTGTATTTGAATATGCAAGGTAATCCAAAAGTAACTGACATTTTTTTTCTTTCATACTTCCATATGGTGCTATGTTAATTACCTCGTTATAAGTTATCAGTAACATCCACATCACGATAAGAAGGGAATCCAATTACAAAGTTAACTTGATGTCTTGTTTGGCCAGAACTAACTTTCATGCTTACTTCGCTTAGATGTTGCGCCGTCAAACTTGATTTAATAGGTTTTCTGCGTGTACACGTGCAAGCGAAACAGTAAGTCTTTTTGATTATCAGTGCTTGTGTTATTAGTATCAGATATTTTATGCAGTGAAATTTCGGTTTACGAATTTAATTCGTTTCTGCAAGCCATTTTTCATGCTAAATATTCGTAACCCAAAACAGTGTTCTACATAGGAATTAATGTAATCGCATGTAATGCAGTCGCATATTTAAAACTACAACAGTATTCTCCGCACAAGTTCATAATTACAAAAACAAGTTCGTAATAAAAAATGAAATAATTAAACATCAGACCCAAAAAAAGATAAAGATAAATAAATAAAAAAAGATAATTAAACAGATGAAATAAACAAATTTTAATACGAATAAACGATTGTTGTTAATGTTCATTTTGTCACAGAAAGAAGTACTCATATGTTTCTCTACACTGGACTTGCCAAAGTGATTCTAACATTTTAAGTCATGTAATTGTTAATTATACAACTTGTTTCATTTTTGACTCAGAATGTTATTCGTCAGTTATTCGTTTAATCTTCCTTTCAAATTCCTAAGCCTCCAAATTCTTACTTTAGAATTAGCGAACAGTGAACCTTGGGAATGGATAATTATTGTATGGTGTCACGTATGTTTTTGTAGCATAAACTGACGGACTCTGGAGAGATTGCAGAGGAATTATCCTCATGTCTTTAACTGTAGCTAGACAAAGTAAGTGTAAATAGCAGTTTTATTTGATCACAAAAAATTTGACAGTTGACCCCACTTGGACAGTTGACCCCACTTGGACCCAATTTGACAGTTGACCACACAAACCAACACTTCTGGCCTAACTTAAACAAGTAATGTTGAACTTAAAATGTACGAGTAATTTAGTTTAACTTAACGGGTCACAGGATAAAGTAAATGCGCAGGAAGGCTCTGGCTCATAGAAGCCGGTGAGACAAGCCTAATTGGCTAGAAGCACTCAAGGCGACAGAATACAATCGCTATTATTCACGGTAACAACGTGGCTTCAAGAACACGCTCTAAAGCCAACTTGCGAAACCTTTGCTTAAATAGCATTTTTTTTCTCCCTTAATCTGAATGAACGCGTGCTATCCAGTTTACATTCTGACATGAAAAGCGTCTGTGAAAAGGAGAGCGACAGTTGCTTTAACTCAAAATTAACTATTATTCAAAATAAATAAACTAATTTTTGCAATTGTGCGCCTTATATTTTACCTTTACAACTACGCTTTTAGTTTAAACTTAACTTTTAGTTTAATGGATTATGTGAATGATTAATATTTATTTCTACAAATGTTAATTCGTATCGATTGCTTGTTCTGGGGTTTACATTCAAACGCAGTTCAACAATATAAACTTCATAGAAATTAATTGTTTTCAGATAATGATAAAACTAAAAACGTATTTTGTTTCTTCATGTCTGTATGTGTACCATGGTAAAATACAATGTCTTCCTTTGTCTAAGAACCTTCTTTCAATATCAATTGTTTTACTAAAAGTAAACACCGATTTCTTTCAGAGGATTTCCCTCTTTTATCCAACATAAATCTTTCTTATGGTGAACAGAATAAGCAATAGGTAGTATAATTAAGCCAAAGCTAAAATTTCTTGCAGCTACTGAAACGACAGAAGACGGTCAATATTGACAAGAAAGAAAAAAAAAGTAAGCTCTTTTTTTTAATATTCTTTCCGAATTTTGTAAGAGTTAAGTTTTATTCCTTGAGCTGAAATTTTTTAGAGCTGAAGACAGGGAACACTGGAAAGAAGGTTGTAGTTAACAATTGCAAGGAAGCTTCCTTTGTTCTAGCAGCATGCAAAATAAGAAGCTTCTTTTCTATGAAAGAAAGAAATCGTAAATATATGATGAGAAATTTTTATAAGTTCTCATTTGATTAACATTTATTGAGTTAGAAGTTAAAAAAACAAAACAAAACAAAAAATCCTTGTTTTTAGGAATAAATATGCAGTTTAGAATTCATAAAATAATCTAAAATAGGTAAGATACAATACACATTCATTGCTTTCTAAAAGATCAGAATGAAATTACTTTACGTCTTTATTCTCATTACTGTCAAGGTTTAATCACTAAGACTCATCAGGTTATGGAAGTTTCTTTCTTTGTTTGGCCCAAAGGAGCGTTAGACCAGAAGGATTATTACTTCAAAACGGGATTTTACGTTGAATCTATATGAAAGTCTGAATCACTTTTCAAATTGCTGCCACCAGATGTTATGGCCCTCTATTATATATAAAAAAATTAAATAATGAAGAATTTGAATTAATGTACGCATGTTTCTCGCGTTGCGAAAAAACAACGGTACCTAGAGACATCAAACTTTGAATAACGTAGTTCTGTACCCGAATATGGACACCTGGAAGCCCGAATTTTGAATTTCGAATTTGTTTTATTGCGTATTTCATAGTTTCCAAAACTTCACGAATTTTTTATTAATAAACTTTATGCTTTCAAAATGAGCATTGGCAACACTGTACGGGGAAAAACATTTTTATCTCTAGCGCGCGAAACTGTCCATCGGAAATACTAAAGATAGGCTGTTTTTAAATATTTTTAGCCCAAATGCCCTCGAAACGTGTATGTGTATGTAAATTAAAAAAAAAACCCTTTGGAAATAATATAAAATACGGAAGCTTTCAGATTTTATTTTCTCTTATTGGTTTTGATTCTAAAAGAAAAATTTCTTTTCCTTAAACTTATGAGCTTTAATTAAATTACTGAAAGGTAAAAATCACGAAATGGAGGATTTTATTATTCTTTATAACCCGTCTACATTAATAACTGTTTTAAAAAATTTGGAAGCTTATTTTAAAACAGAATTATACTTCTAAAATGTTTTCCACAAATCAGCATTTATTAAGCCTAAGTTTTTATTTTATTGGCTATAGGCTGTAATTTATGTAACATAAGCTCATGTTAAATGTGAAAAAAAACTTATTTTACGTATACGAACAGACCGCAAAACCAGCAGAAATATGAAAAGAATAACTGAAAATGTGGAATTGCAACTGCAAATTGTACACCTGAGTCGTGCATTCAGCTGCAATTTACATTTCTGTGAGAGTTTATAGACGGCTAAATTTGATGATGAAACAGAAAGCTAAGCTACAAATATTTGGTTTTAATTATTTAAGTGTGAACGTTTTATTAAAAAAAATTATGTTTCGATCCAGAAGTTTATAATTAAATGCTATGTCAACTAATTAGCATTGAGTGCTTCATTTCCGTAAGAAATAATTTATCATACATATAAAAACGAAAATAGGTTTGTAAAAGTTAATGAACTGTGATGCAATACTGCTGTAGACGGAAAATTTTAAGAGTATAATTTATAATATTTTTATATCATTAAAATACAAAATGCTTAACTATTTTGGATTTTTCATTTTTTTCCCTAAATTTGGCTAAAATAAATAAAATAAATTTAAGAAAGAAAAACGATTGGACATTTTAACGAAGTAAACACAACAAAAGAATTCGAAATACCTATTATCTGTACTTTGAATATTCCATTAAAACTATACAGATTCATTTGTATACTATAAAATCCCAATTTCAGATGACACATATTTCAAATGCTCACGTGAATTAAAAAGAAAATAATACTGTCGTCTAGATAATCGGAATTCAAAATATCAGGTGTGCTAACTTTTGACGCCATCTTACCAAGACATCGTAATGGAACATTACTGAAATTTATCGGCTGACATACAGTGTCTCAAAAAAGTGATGGGACACTTGTGACTTTACAAAAGGAAACTGCAATAAAATAAATTTAAAAAACATGTAAAATGTTTTGTGGGTGTGTTTCATACTTAAATTTAGTAACAATTATTACATAACATACACTTTCTCAAAATATTAAAATATTAATTTAATAAAAATACAATTGTTTAGAACGGAGCAGAAAATAGCTCACTTAAGTGATGGGACACTTACTTTTCCATCAAATATTTATCCAAAAATTTTACTTTTTAAAAGGTTTTAATATTTTGTTGGATTTCCTTTTACTTTTAAAACATGATTTAATCTTCTTGGGATGGATTCGACTAATTTTTTTGTGATTTCTGGAATGATTTTACCCCATTCTTCTTGAAGCACCGATTTTAATTGTTGTTTTGAAGAAATGGTGTGTTTGCGAATTCTTGATTCAAATTCTTGCCAAATATTCTCTATGGAATTTAATTGTGGAGATTGTGGGGGTGTTTTTATTATTTCAGGACAGTTATACAGCAGCCAGAGTCTAACGTTCAAAGCACTGTGCTTGGGGTCATTGTCCTGGTAGAATTTAAAATCGTTATGTAGGTTCAATTTTCGTGCTAAAGATTTCAAATTTTGATTTAAAATGTCAATATACTTGTACTGATCCATTATACTGTCAATAAAAACAAGATTACCAACTCCAGCGGACGACATACACCACCATACCATAACTCCTCCTCCACCATGTTTTACTTTTGGCACCAAGTTCTGTTTGCGAAATTCTTCCCTGGGGTTTCTCCACACCAAGATTCTACCGTCAGAACGAAATATATTAAATTTACTCTCATCAGCAAATATAACTTCATTCCAGTAATCAGAATTCTTATTTATGTTGGATTTTGCGAAAGCCAGTCTGAGTTTTCTATTCTTTTCACTTACGAAGAATTTTTCCCTGGCTGCTCTACCGTGATATCCAGTAGATCGACTTACTCTTCTAATAGTCTCAGAATTAACAATTAATCCATATAATGCTTGTAAATCAGCAGCAACTTTAGGAGCACTCATTCTTGGATTTTTTTTAAATATTTCGAACGATAATTCGCTTTATTCCATTGGATAGCTTTGATGGTCGGCCAGGTCTTCTTTTATCCTGAATCATATGACTCTTTTTATATCGTTTAATGATATTGAAACTGTTGAATGACTGAAGTTAACTGTTTCAGTAGTTTCTCTAATAGATTTTCCACGTTCAATATGCAAATTAATAACTAATTTTCGAATTCCAGGCAAAGTTTCTTTTCGTTTAGCATTCCTGGCTGCACAGAGCTAAAAAACACAAAAACAAACTGAAGAGAAATACTGCAGACGATTTTATAAATTATTGGCAATTGCTTTTGAGTAAAAATAAATACCCCAAAAGATATTTTTACTGCTTACTTCAGACGATTTTTGTTGCTTAGTACGTAGTGTCCCATCACTTAAGTGAGCCATTTTCTGCTCCGTTCTAAACAATTGTATTTTTATTAAATTAATATTTTAATATTTTGAGAAAATGTATGTTATGTAATAATTGTTACTAAATTTAAGTATGAAACACATCCACAAAAAATTTTGCATGTTTTTTAAATTTATTTTATTGCAGTTTTCATTTGTAAAGCACAAGTGTCCCATCACTTTTTTGAGACACTGTATGTGTCTGATTGTTAATAATAAAAAGTGACATCTAATTGCAGCTGCTCTTTTTACTTCACATGTATCCAGTTTTAAATATTTTTTAAAAGACCTCATTTTAAAGAAGAAAAGGGCTCATACAGAAAAAATTAAATCTCCTCGATTCTAAAATTGTGCACGTAATTATAGGAATCATTATAAAGAGTATAGCGGATTCCCGTATTTTACTCTGATTTTAATACTTAGCTTGCATTTTTGCAAGCTTTGACATGATATAAAACTACCTAAATTAACTCTCTGATTATTTCATTATCGAGTAACTCTTTCTCAATTCTTACTAATTCTTCCATGACGATCATCGTAGAACTTGAGCTTAATATGCTAATTAAATTCATTAGACGGGAAATCCGCGCAGATGATTTTTTTTGCCAAAGCAAACAGTCGTTAAATGCTGCCGGTGGCGGGAAATAATTAGGCATTCCTTGTTGGTAGCAGACGATCGTCCATGCCTATCAATGCGGAACGACGAAATCACTGAAAGAAAACATTCAATTCGAGGAAAGACGCTAAAAAAAAGAGAGAGAGAGGAAAAATAATTTCTTCTGACTTCCAATTCTTCTGATCACACGACTTTACTTTAACTGTGACTGTAACGACCAACTCAAGTCTAATGGTAGAAACTCCATCCAAGTAATTCTAAGAAACTGGAGGAGCTTCAGCGGATAAATTCAGAACTTCTGGTAAACGAATTATACTTTTATTTACTCAATAGTAAGGAAAAGTCTCAGAGTGAACCAAGATTGAAAATTTGCATAATTCGCTACGCAAATATTTCTAATTACACGCTTCAGGAGGGCTTTAACTCTTGATATGAGCAAAGAGCTAAATTCTCCTTCGTTCCAGTGAACCGAAGCGCTAGAAGTATCGCAACTGGGAGATTTAATTAAAAGAATACGGCTAGATATTTATTATAATTTTCGATTCTTTCAAATTTGTTCTTCGTTGAAACTTGGGTCGATGGAGGATTTTTCTTCAAAAGCAGAGGCCTTGTTCTATTGTTCTATCGTCGGTCTAATTCAAATGCAGAGACATAACTTCCTAAGGCAAAGAACAATTTTCTAACATTCTAATTTGAATTTAAAAAACAAGAAAAACACGTGATCCCTTTCTAAATTTATAAAAATAATTTAGTATGAACAAAGGGCTTCGGGGTGATATTCTATCTTACTGGAGTGTAGAATTTAACTCAAATTATTTGCTTTTCAAATTTCTTAATCAATAAAACTCCTAAGCAAAGTAATGTACTTAATTCAGAAAGCGTAAATAATAATCAATGTTTGATAATTCCCTTAGTGTTTATCTAAGCATTCTAATGGCTTAAAAAGAAAATCGCGTTTAAAATTTTCTTTCTTTATAATGAATTATAATCGTTTCCTAACAATGTTTTTGCTCACCACACTCTTGTCAAAGTCTCTTTCCTTCTCAGCCGCTTTAAAATAGATTATCGTTGATGCTTAAAGATGTTACGTTTAATTATCTAATATTCGAATATTGAAATTTAATCAGAAAAGATAAAATAACAAATAAGCAAACTTAAAATTTTTATTAAAATAAAGTAGCGAAAATAAAATGGGATCATAGAGAATCAAATAAATACTAAAATGGAATCATTAATTAGATGTTAGATTCTAGTAATGTACTACTAGTTTTGTAAAATTCGATAGTTTTTTTAGCCCAATTGGGCAATAACCTAGAAGGGCTATTAGTTTCGAAACAGCATTTTGCGTCGGTCACTATAAATGTACATTTCACATTTCAGATTGTTGCCACCAAATATTATCGCCCTGTATTATATTTAAAGAAATTAGATAATGAAGAATCCTCATGAATATATGTATGTTTCTTGCGCTGTGGAAAAACAACGGTATCTAGAGCCATAAAAATTTGATTAACGTAGTCCTCCACCCAAACATGGGCACCTGGAAGCCAGAATTTCGAATTTGATTTATTGTCTCGTTCATATTTTGTAAAATTTTAACAAACTTTTGATTAACGAACTGAAGGATTTCAAAGCCAGTAGTGCGCGGAAAAATACATTTTTATGTCAAAACCCTGACACTGTCTATTGGAAGTTCTAAACGTATGCTGTTTTTAAATATCTTTAGTCCAACGGGACGTTAGATTCTAAACATATGCTGTTTTTAAATAATTTTAGTCGAAAGAGACATTAGCTTAAATGCTGTCGAAAGGTGTTATGCGTTATTAAATGGAAAAAATGCCCCCTTTGAGTGTAATAACTGAAATCTGGAGGTTTGCAGATTTTGTTTTCTCATCAGCTTTCTAAGTCTTCTCGCTGAGCTGTTCTTAATCAGTTTTTGGTTTCCATTAAAATCTTTAAGAGTGAATTACGTTTACTTTCATCTAAACAACACGAGAACTTGTAAATGCAAATTTTTTCTTCGCTTTATAATTATTATATAAATTAACGACCGAAACTCTTCAATTAAAGTAAAACAAATTCATCAGTTAACTATTTCCTGGTATATGTAAAAGTGTTTGGATAAAACGAATTCCATAAAATTGTAGCAACTTAAATTTTAGTGACCACTTCCTTCTTCTTCTTTCGCTTCACTTTTAATTATTTTTCGCTAGTGTAAGATTTCTAATTGAATTAGATATCCGCCGAAACCATCTTGGACCGAAATACCACGAAGAAATAATGCTCGGTGAAAACACCAAACAACAAAAATATTGTAGTAAAACACAAAGTAACCATATATTCTATTTTATACTGTGTTTCATCATGATAATATTAAAACACAGTATAAAAAGAATGATTTAAATTATTCTTCATTCCTTCTTTCGCTCACAAATCACTATCTATTGCAATATAGAACATAGTATATTGGAAACTTTAACAATCTGAGAACACATGTCTGCAATGTCGTATTTTTTGTACCATGTCGTATTTTTGAATGCTAATTTATTTTTTACCGCGCTGTCCTTTAAACTACACAGGATTTTCGTGAATTTACTTTTTACTGCGATGTTTCGTAAGGCAATATTTTTGAAGTATGATGGTTAACATTTTGCTTATTTTTCTACCATGATGTATGTATGATGATGATCTTTTTTCCCAATGTAGTTTTCTCCTAGACGTTTTTGATAGTTGTAACTTCTGTAGTGTGAAATAATTTAACCTATAGGCTAATAACAAATATTGTCTCACTGGTTTAGGGTATTATTCCTCTTTATAAGTGTTCAACTTAAAAAAAAACACAGAGCTTCAAATTTAAAACTAAACTGATTTTTTAGGTACTCATAATGGTTGCACAAACTTAAAATGCCAGTGTGAACTAAAAAATTTCTTTTCGTTACACAAAATTTATGGGACTTAAAACGCGGTGCTAAGATTTTGAATGATTTTAACAATATTCAAAATTTCAAAACTATATCACTTGGATGGAGTATTATACACTATCTAACTTCTTAAAAGAATTTAATTAATAAAGCAGTTAATTCTCGTACTCTCTTCATAAAACTGCAGCTAATGCAGTTTTTTGTAGTTGCTTTGAAGTACAGAGAATAAAAATGCAGTTGTGAAATTCAGGAAACACAAAAGAAATTGTGAAGTATAGGAAACGCAATGGTAATTGTGATGTCCAGGAAACCCAAAAACAGGACAGAAAAGTTTACTCAATCAACGCATCAATTTTCCAATGTCAGCTCCAATAGGCTCATGGTTAGGATTAACCTTCTAATTTTAAATTATGCTTCTTGCCATCTAACGTGCATATTTTTTTTTTATCTGAGCGAATATTTATGACAGTATTTGCGGAATATTTTACTTGGAGGATATTTACTGGTACTCCTATACAAATGAATCCCTCCCCTCCTTCATTCCCTTCCTGTACTTGCGGGTTATTTTTGTCCCGTTATAGTAATATGAAATATTGAATAAAATGTCTCAGCCAATTTGATTTGTTTCATCTTTCTGGGACTATAGTAATAATGAAATATATCTGTATCGATAACTAAGTATTGACAGATAATATTAAAATAACTTTGCTAATGTATTCTTGCGTTAATTTAAATGTATTAACTTTATCATTAAAATAAATATGGATATATTATATTAGTGGTAAGAGAAGTTAAGACAACCGAGATGGGCCTCTAAAATGGGCTCCAGATTAACTATGGAAATTTAAATATTCATTAAAAAAAGTTGTTAGTTTTCAACGATTGCTAAATTACGGCTATTAATTTCCAATTCTGAAAGACATTAAGATATTATTAAAGACATTGTCCCAAAACGTCACATTTAACAGTAAGAAACGTTATTAAACTATCTTTGATAACATAAAAATATTATGATATTGATCCTTCTTTTATTCTTTTGTTAACATGGCCTACTGTCATATTTTAATTTACCACCTTTTTCAGAAATATTTTGAATAAGATAGTGCCTTTTAATCTACGTTTAACACAACACAGTGTCACATAACAAGATGCAGAACTAATTAAATATGATTTATGTTATTCTCTTACCATAATAATCAGGTTTCTTTAATACTTATTTTTTATTTTATGGTTTCCTTCAATTCCTAGAAGGGAGTTAAGAAGAGTTCTTTGCTTCAAATATTTCAAATGAATTAATTATATTAATTTTTTCTCAAAAATGCTGGGTTTTCATTGGTTTTTAATATTAATTTTTTTGTGAAAACTAACGTATTAAAGCTGTTTTTTCATTTGTGATAATGAACTTTTCGAAATAAATTTGCTTAGAATGTACCATGTTGTTGACATCAATTATTCTTTTCTGCACTTTGTGCGTATAAGTCCCTATAACAAGCTTTCGAGAATCTGCAAACGGAACCTACAAAACGCATTAGTCGAGTAAAATTTGTTTTAGTAGATCTACTAGATAAAAATCTGTTGGAATGACAACTCTAGATTAAACAAGAAATTTTGTGAAAAGGGAATGTACTTAGATATCACTTTCTTTCTCCATTTTCTGTGTAAAGTTTATCCTTGCTTCAGTTTTCATTATGAACGAAACGAAGCAGCATTTTTTTATTAGGACTAGAATACTATTGTAAGGCAAGACTCTTCTTTTCCTAAGTTGATCTACTATTTACAGTTTAGAGTAAAATGAATTGTTTAGTATCCGAGAAATATAAGATTAAATTCTAAATCTGCAATGTTGTTGTGGAAGAACTATTTTAAATCACTATGGCTAAACTGAGGTAACCTCTATTAAGTTGTAAGAACACTAATAGATACCAATATCATTCATACGAAACACAGTTGTTAATACTGGTATTACTGGTGGTATTTAACAATTTTTAAAGTGATTGTAATATAAAAATATTTATTTATATTTTTATACAAAAAATTACTGTAAAACATTGGTAATAACGGGAGAATTTAGGAAGTAACTGTAATCAAATAAGACTTCTTTGTCCATCAGTGACTAAGTGAATAAACTGATTGGACTCTGATAGTTCGACCTCAGCTCAAATCCAACCGAAAGGCCTATCCGTTGAGAAGATTCTCATGGCTTATTTTGCAGCAATTAATTTAATGCCAAAGGAAATTTTATTTGATTATGAACAGTTGGAATTATTAAACATGATATAAAAAATTCCATATGCCAAATGTTATAAAATTTTCAGCTCCTTATTATTACATAATAGTTACATCAATGCATCACATTAAATGATAAATGATTGAACTGGCTGCGCATAATATCTTAAAGCAAACACATTTAAAACTTTTTATGCCATCTACATCAAATTAAATAATAAAGAAACAGAAAAGGTAAATAATGCCTTGCAATTTTCTATGTGTTCTTCAATACGTAAATATTAGGCAGTTCTCCATCGAAAGTTCGAAGATGTCCCTTTCCTTAGGTAAACAGCACTTTTATGTTGTTGTGATTTATCTCACTGTTGTGTCTGACGATAACATCAGAAAAAGTCCATGAAATTCATCGTGGCCAGGAGTTCAAGATTGCGTCTGTCGTTGGCAAGAGCCTTGAGTACGATCCAGGTGACAATATGATTTCGCTCAGTTCTGCCCTTCCCAATTTTTAATGTGATCACCCCAGGGAGGACGGGTCCAACTGTCTCTCATTTATCTTTGCCTACCATAAACCACTCGAGAGAACCTTTAGGCTTTCCTCATATTTAGAGTGCTCCCATGCCACACAGACACTATACACTTACAAACATCTATGCTTTCTCCGGCATTCAAGCCCACCTTTTCGGTACGGCAGACAGAATCACTAATCTTTATACCGATTGGGAGGCATCCCCCTTTATACGTTGCGGTGTTGATCTAAACAAACATAAAAAAGGAGTATCAGTTACTTAAAGTGATAAACCACTTCATAAAATATTCTTGAAAAATGTGAAAACTGGATTAGGAAAAGTAAATACCAGTAGACTTTGAATAGAAACAAAAAAGAAAAGCTAGTAAATGAAATTATGAAGAATTATTTTGATAAAAGAAATTATTTTTCATAAAATTCCTTCTTCATAATAGAAAAGAAAGAAGTGATAGATGTTTTAATTTCGCAAAAAAAATGGAGATATCAAAACTAAACTAGATATCTTTAATTTCCCTTTTCTAGATAATGAAAAAACTGAAGTCCTTAGATTGCAGTTTAAAAGAAGCAGTACTTTCTTTTTCAGAAATTTCATTAGAATTTTTGAGTTTTAAAAATCACTACTTAGTTTCTAGTCACTAATATAGATACCAGTTTAGATATTTTTAAGAGAATTTAAGAATACAGCTTAGTTCAAGAGTATTTAGAAGCTGAATTAAAAATATTTTAACCTTGTAAATTTTTGTTTCTGGTGGTAAAAAAAAAGGCTTTATTAGACTAAAGTAATATAATCGTGAAATCTTTCCAACATGTCTGTTTTGTCCATAGAAAGTGACTTAGGCAGACAAGCAGTCTATTTGAAACTTTACTGATGATTTTTCTTCACTAAAACTAAGAAAGTTTAGGTTATAAAAATTGCTTGATCATAAGTGTAATATTTTTTACATTAATTAGCTTCTTTTAAATTAATTATGCTATCATTGTTGCAACTTCATTGTTATTTTTCCAAAAATTCTTTAAAGTTTTCTGTTAAAACATTATAAATCATTATTTGTATCATTTCGTTCTGTGTACCAATCTACAATTAATTAATTTAAGCGTTTAAGTTACTTTACATAAATATAAAATTGTCCAGAAAGAATTAATTTGGCTTTATGCAAAGTCGTGGATTTATCAATTAAACCCAGGTACCAAAATATCTAGGTAAAAGAAGCAATGTCACTGGGCGTTCAGAGAGTGCCAAGACTGTTTTAAAAAAACTAAATGAAAAAGATTCAAGAAATTAAACAACGACAGCTAATATAAAACTTTTTATAGAAACTTAGATTAACAACAGATAAAAAGTATTCATTTATAAGTCTGCTGCTCGTACTTGGATGTATTGTCAAGGGATATGTGACAAATAATCCAATATTGAATAAACAACTTGGAATAAAAACGTTGGATATAGCCTTAAAATTAAACTAGACACTGATGATAAAATTTGAAATTTTACATTGCAGAGTAATCTTAAGGTTTATAAATCTTTAAATGTGCAGTTTGGAACATTTAGAAGCGCATTTAGTACAAAAATATATAAAATCGGTAGAATGAATTTGATAAATTCTGTTATGAACATTTTGTAGTGATTATTGCATCAGTCAGATGGCGTTTCTTAAGTATAAAATCACAAAATAACTCACATTAACATTAGCATTACAATATTTTCGGTTTACTTCTAACTACGAAGATGGTCATTTTGACTGCATCTTGTTTAAAAGAAAATGCAACGCATTTTATAATTTTTTTAATAAAGCATGTTATAATTTAGTTAGTTAAATTATTTTTTGCTACAGGGTTAAAAATATTATAAAAATTTCATTCAATTTTTTATTTAACAGAATTACATAGCAATCTTTTTTATTAAATTTTAAATCATTAATATTACACTTAACAGGATACAAAAGTTTTCTATCTGGATTTTCGTATAATATAATATTATTTCTTATTTCTTAAAATAAAATATGAGTATATTGATTATTATAAATAAAACAAATTGCGAACATTATTTGTCTTTCTATTTTATACATATGATTAATTTAGCACTTTTTTTCCTATTCAAGACTCAGAAATGTTTATTGCATCTTTGTGCAAGCAGTTATAGTTTTATTTTTCTTATGTTGGTTAATTTGACATTGATTGCGCTTATGTGCAGGAGGAACATCTTTCTCTCATGGGAATATGGATGCTTTTCTTTGACGAAATGTAATTTTCTCGTAGCTGTTTGGCCATATTTAAAATAAAATCCCGGCATCTAATGTTTGTATTGCCAGATGTTTCCTTACAGCTGATTCTTACGAGTACATTTCTCATAGATGAATTAAGGATGTTAAAAGAGGTATGTACTGATTACCTGCTTGATGACTTGATGGAATATTTTCAGGACATTGATCCAAAGCATCTGTTCCATATTTGGTTGCACTGTAAAAAGTCATAAAATGTTTTTTTCTTCTCATTTGGTGCAACTTCCATGAACAATGAACTCATAAGAAAAACATTTTTGTTCTTTTCCCCTGGTATGACGTGAGAGATATACTGTCAGGCTTGACATCTTTACTAGAATATAATTAATCTTTTGCATTTTTGAACGAAAGACGGATCTCTTCGTTTTGCGTCGCGTCATTGACTTAGCCAGCATAGCTAATTTATTTATTCCTCAAATGTTTAGTTAAATTAAAATAAGTAAACAAATTGTTCGTAATAATAGTTTTTTCGGTGTTATAAAAGGCGCAATCAACTAATCATGCTGTCAATCACTTTTTTTATCTGGTCTCCGTTCATCTTTTCCCGAATTAATATACCCATTTAATAAGAATTTTGTATTTGCATCAAGCTAAAAGAAAAAAAGCCTTATTTATCGGGCTTTTCCGCCATATACTGGATAAAGAGGCATTTTGCCTCTGCAGGGATCAATTGTAATATTTTTACATGGTATTTAACGCAATAAACAGTTTTCAAGAAAGGTATTGCATGTCTCTGAAGCACGAGCTAATGGATCAGTTTGCAATCTTTGAAACCTTGTTGGCTTCTAGTTAGAAGGAAAATATTTTGTCATGTCCAAGAATATGGCTATCGGTCTTGTTTCATTGAAGAGTTTTGGGCTCCACGCTTTGGACCACACTTTTGCAATCAATGAAAATTGAAAAATTAAAATATTTAAAACGAAAATTTAAAAAAAAATGAACAATTTAATATCGTATGTAGTCAAAATGAGCGCTTTTATAATTATAATGCTAAAGGCTGAGTTCAGCTGCCATTAGGATGGATCACTGTCTAAAGACAAGCTAAGATGCGTGGATAGCATAAACATTAGATCTTTAAGGGTATTTGACCAGTAAGCACTCTTTGAATGTTACTGTGATCAGTATGCTTCAGGGTGTGTTTATATGACACATGCTATTGGACATCATTCAACATTTATTTATTGATTGATTTTTTTACCAGGAAAATAAATGTTCAATTCCTAGAATGTAGCAATGCCAAATCAAATTGCTTTGAGCTTTTTTGTGTACCCTCAAGAGCCACACAGTTGAAAATCCTAGAATTACGTATCACATGTAATCCATGGTTAAGTAAGGCTTACGGTTATCATCCTTGAACAAATGACTGAACGAATGCTTACAGCAGAAATAACGCGGAGAGGTGCTTTATTCTCCATGACTATTATAAAATCCAATGCTTGCTATTAGTAAGTGTTCGGGAACGTTTTCTTTTATGCCAGCTTAGTTACCCTAAGCCGTTTCAGAATCTGACTTGTGCAATCAGGATTTAAGTAAAACTTCGTCTAGCGAATATTCTTATAATTAAATAATTTGCAAAGTAAAGTTCCTAAAACTCTTCCATAAAGTTATGACTTTCTGTCATAACTAAGTTGCTGTTGTTGCTAATGCTCACTTGTCTGGCCTATAGTCAGCCCAAGCCCACGAAATTTCTTGTGATAAGGAGCGTAACAGCCTTGAACTTTACAGGTGACTGTAACAGGTAACTTTACAGGTGACTTTACAGGTGCGATTTAGGTTTAGCAGGTTTTTCAATTATCTATTGAGTTTTGAATCAGGTATTGTGTAAGTACTTTAGTATTAGTAAATCTATTTTATCATTTAGTATTTCCTATTAACTTAAGAAAATGAATTAAAGAATATAGAAATTCTCAGAATTAAAATTTGAACCACTTAATGAATGAAGAGCGTGGTTAAAAATTTCTTTATGTCATACCTACCACTGATGTACCTTTATATGTTGTATTAAATATATTTGTACAGATTTGCATCATAACAAATTCCTAAACGTAAGAAATATTTAAATTAAAAGGAGGATTTACGTCTCATGTTTTTAATAACAGCGAATTTCAATTATATAATTACAGTTTGCAACATGTATTTTCTGCTTGTTATATATGTTACCTGAAGAGTAAAATGGTAGCTTTTATGTATTGCATATTTAAAGTTAATACCCGGTTGTTTAAATGGATGCATAAAATTTATCAGATTAAGGTTAATGTTGAAAAAGAAAATTCCAACAGGGGTTATGAGGTTTAGCATATTCATAACTTTAGAAATTGCTATGAATATGTTAAATGTTATATTTTGAAACGAAAGGTGAACAAGTGCGCTTTAAAACTTAATGCAACATTTTAAAATGATCCTCTTTTATCCTCGTTTTAATTTGATAAAAGCAGTTTTGAATCTTAAGCTTTTAACAATGAAAGACAGGCAAATAGGTATAAATAATAAAGGTATAAATTCAAAAATCTTTCCCTTAATAATTCTTCTAAATTTTTCATATATCTATAATATTTACTAGTATCAAATATGATACCAAAACCCTTCCTAAGATATCACATAATTCAATCCTGGTACGTAACATAATTTAGTAAACGTAAGAGCTTATATAGGATTTGAATTTTTTTATGCAATTTTTTAGTTAAGCTAGAATTCACTAAACAATATACGATATGATAAAATATTCCTTAAGAAGATGTTAGATCATAAATAAGAACACTGAAATGGTGAATCTGTTTTCTTTATAAATGCCGCAAATATTTATACTTATATTTAAGCGTGATTACAGTACATTGTGTGCATTCTAAGAGGAGTTGAGGAGTGTTTAGATAACTGTCATTAACCGCTTTTCCAGGAGTCTGGTTATCCGTCCTTGTTAACCAGATTCCTGCACCGTTCCTTACAATGAAATGATGCTGAAATGTAGCAAAAGAATACATCATACATAGAGACATTTAACAAAAGAAAAAAAAAACATTTGAAAAGCGATTCTAGAAAACATCAGATTCAGTTTTATATTACTCCTCTTAAAAAAAATATTTAAGTTGGAATCTTACTAAAATATCATTAAAAATATGGAAATGCAAATTCTGTTTAAGGACTATTAAAAATGGTAATTAAATTCTCATTTCTGTAAAAGTGAATGTATAAGCTGTTCTATTGCCTTTATTCTCTTAGACCGACATCAATGTTTTCAAGTTAAAATTTTGCTTAAAATCGTCTGTAAAAATAAGAAGTCAGAAAGAATTAAACACATCTTTCTGGTATTAGCATTTTAAAATATTTCGATAGATAATCAATACCAGTTCCACAAAAAAAGTAGAGATCAGCAGGAATACTAATGTGAATGTAAATTGTTTTATCTTTCCTGAAAGTGTAATCTGAAATTATATGTGCTCTAAGTATTCGTTTGAGAGTTGTTTTTCTGCTGCAAATTTCACAGTATCAATAAAATGATTCGAGTGAATATGCTTTTTTTTTTTCTTTTATATTAACTCAGGATTCAAAATGGACAACTTCTCAACATAATAGTATTGGAATTACTATGCAAGTAAAAGCAAATAGTAATAGGCACAAGCAATACTCTGAATTTTGATTTTGCTATCATTGCTAGAGAGATGAAAGGTTTTGGGATTGAAGAGCAACAAAACAGCAATGATTCTTTTTCGCTGGGATATATTTACAGATACAGAAAAAAATGTTTAGAGAAGATTTAATAAAACGTTATACGTGATTCCTCTGTGAATGATTTTCTTGTGATAAAATGCTAATAAGAAGAAGCTAAAAAGCTACATAATGTAAAAGGAATTAGAGAAAGTTTTTGGAGTTTGGCCTTAAAAAGCCGTATCTGGTAAATTTACTGGAAGCTGGTTTAAAATCATTAATAAAGTATTGAATTAATGCTTGTAATTTCATCATGTGAATAATTATTAACAGTTTCTTAGATAGAAGCACTTGCAAAAACTATATAAATCTTATTCAAATAGATATCAATTTGACGATCATATTAGCTGTCCTTAAACTAACCATTTACATAAAAAGGCTCTCTAATTCGAATACATTAAATTCCTATTGCATGAATCTGCTAACCTTGTAGCGTTCAATTCTGATTAATAATCATTGTTTTATCTGATTTAACCTCTGTTTATTTCATTGATTAGGGATGCTTAGTATTTGGAAGGAAAAAAAAAAGATCTCAGAAGAATATAAAATATTGTATTTTGATTTAAAGTGAATTAATCCTGTCTTTAAGTCTAGTTATCAGATTTGAGTTTAAGGTGCAATTGTGATTTTATTGGATTTATTTAATTAAATGCGTTATTACTGAATAAATTTAATTTATTATCAAGGAAAGAAAAGTTAGAAAGTGAGCTAGATTACTGAGCTTTACTTGTAAAGCTTTAGCTGAGTTAGGTTAGTGAGCTACAATTAAAAAGAGAGAGTGGGCTGAGAAATCTACCAATAAAGGGTATTCAAACTGTACATTGCAATGAAGAACAAAGTAAGTAAAATATAATAGATTTGTTGCGTTGTTTTAATAGTTACTAATGTTTATTGTAATTAAAATATCTGGTGGAAAAAATGTATATGACATGCCTCTACCAAGTTTAAGCTTAATATATTGTCAGACAGACAGAAATTTTGAGCAGTATTTAAAAATTGCTCTTCATAACAGTAAGTTCCTCACTCTTGAGAATAAGACAAATAAATTCTCTAATTAATGATACTGAAATACCACTCAAGGAATGCGTTTGTAATTACATTAAAATACATTCTACAGTTTATATTACTTTCACTTAAAATTATTAGAAATAAAACAGTACTCAATTACATCTAACCATATTAAGCAATACATATGCAATTTGTATCAGTTGAGGTAAACGTTAGAATGATTTCAACAAGGCAATTAAAATTCTGCAAGAAGGAGAATTTATACATTCATCTTCTTGCAAAAATTATCTTTTTATGACGCGTATCTCGGTCAAATCAGCCGCGTATCCCGTTTCTTTTCCATCGATCCTTTATTTATAGCCATTTGTTGGCCATTGTAAATCTGTTAATTTCAGAAATTTGGTTTCATATTTACTCGTTTTTGTGGCTTTAAGCTGTAATAAGAAGTATAGATTTTTATTATTATTCGGTTAAATAGTTGCGTGACTTAGATTAAGAGTTTTTAATCCGAAGTTTCAACATTGCTAGTAACATTCTAGCTACTATAAGAGTTAGAATAGATTGCAGTAGCGCGTTTCTAGTTGGCCAAATGCTAAAATATTTGAATCAAATTAGCCTAGTTTCTTGCTGGAGAAAGTCTTGTCTAAGAAGTAACCTGAGAATAACCAACATTTCAGAAAGGTCATTAAATGAATTTGGATTCTGTTTGTCAAGTCTTGCATGCATATGCTTTGTTGTCCCATTTCTTAATTATGATTTTTAAGTGTTTTAATAAAGTGAAAATATAGAAAACGCTTGGATCATATACATGTATCTTATTCTGTTAGGGAAATAAAGCCAAATGGCGCATATGTCTTTGCGCTCATGGCTATGCTGAATACGGCGTTTACATGTTGTGAAGTTGGAACTTGTAAAATTAGGTGTAGGCGACAGACAGTCCTGACATGAATCGAGTAACACTTATCGCAAATGAATATTTATGTAATTTAAACACTTTAACTAGACTGGATTAAAATGTTTTAGAACGAAGGCATTACAACCGTTGATGTGTTGCTAAAATAACCCCCTCCCTCCTCCCCCTCCCTACTCCCCCTCCCTTTTTATTTTAATTTTAATTATTATTTTTTTAATGTTGGTATATATTTCATATTTTGTACTTTTGCCTACGAATTCTATTTCTCCTCTCGAGAAATTTTTTATGCTTTTCTAGCTGTCGAACATATAATTTGAAATATTTTTGACTGTCATTTATTTAAATAAATATATGCATTGTAATAGGCAACGATGCTTTGATCACAATGTCAAGAGAAGCATTCTTAAGTCTAGGCCTTGTGAGGAAACAAGGAATACCTATCAATAGTGAAAATTCAAACATTTTTTAACCAGACACAAAATGAACATTTTCCGGTGAAATAATATCTATCTTCTACTGAAACGCTCCTACTAAAAGATATAGTAGAGAATCGATTATCTAAACGAACATCTCCTAAGATTTAAGAAAATTAAAAATTCAGATCCAAAACAATGAATTCTAAAATGCGTATGAATGCTATTTCTCTAGTACTATATAATTTTGTTCTACTAGAAATCGCTACTCCTGCCATGGACTTATCATATACTGCTCTTTGAATTCTTTAGTCTTTGAAGTCGTTTAGTATTTTTTATACTTAGTTTCTTCTTTGAAGTCGTTTAGTATTTTTTTATTCAGTCTTCTTCAGACTTTCGGCCTGGGCAAACTGATGTTTTTACTAGTATGGTAATCCTGATTTAATAACGTATATTTAATAATGACCCCTGTCAAAAAATAACTGTTTAAGTAAAGGTACACTGCACAAAATAAAACATCGATTGACAAACACTGGGCCTATTGACAAAATTCAAATCGCGTTTTTCATGTCTCGAAAGCACGACTTAGGATATGTATTAGATATATATATAGCCTTGTTCTAATAAAGGTATTTTGACACAAAATCCGACTTTTTCTGAAAGAACATACCAATATTTTTCCAGATTTCGATTCTACGATTACATTATGCCTAAATATTGAATATATATTTTTTAAGGAAAATAAATCCTCATTCTCAAAATCTTTAGATTCGAAAGAATGATTAATTTCAATAAGATGGAATGACAGAACACTTGGCTTGTGTGAACGGGATCGCCGTTTGTTCAACTGCTTAGAAGAAATTATCGCATGCTTCCGTAAATGCTATTGTAGCGTAAGTGATTGACATAACCAGATGGTAATTACAAGATTGAGGATTCAAATCTTAACGATCTTGCAGTTGATTTACCTAAGTTATCATTCCAGAAAAGCCTAATAATTTTTAAAATGTTATTTCAAAATTTTCAATCTTAATCACACTCTATCCTTTTCAGACGTAAACTTCTTGACTTTTTCCTTGCGGGCTATTTCGATTCTGTTACGCTGGGTTTATAGATTTTTCTTGCCAGTATTAGTAGCTGCACTAATAGCAGCAATATTTGTGCTTATACTTGGCTTAATCGCCAAATAGAAAAATTACATGTTATAAAATTAAAATTATGCAGTGCGATCATAGTAAATCTTGCTTTCCTTGATTCCATCAATTTCTTATATACTTCCTTAAAAAATATTATTTGTAAATATTACCAGATTCCATTGTAGATAATTGTGACTGTATTTCATACATTTTAGTTCCTAGAACGTTACATCGTAGAACCTATGCATCCTAGAAAGTTATTTCATACATTTCTATTTCGAAAAAGGTGTAAAGGTTTTCTCTAATGAATAATATTAAATCCAAAGAAGGCAAGAATGGGATTAACATCACCGAAAGTATTTACAACAATTTAACAGGAACACCGCCAATCGAACAGGTTTTTAAACTAAATGTATGAAAAGCACATGTCTGAAGATGACAAGCTGAGGAAAATTGATAAGCACCTGCCAGCCGCAGCAAGGGTCGAATCAGTAATTCGTATTATAAGGTATTTCTCCCGCCTTCTTGGCATGCCTTCGTGGTGTGGTGGTCTGCATGCTCTGCGCGTATTCCAGAGGTCCATGGTTCGATTCCCAGGGAAGGCGTTGCTAATTTTTCATCTCTCCAGCTTTCAAAAATTCCTAATGTCTCTACAGTGTCACACAAACTAAAAGGGTGATGAATGATGATTCTCCCAACCCAGGATTTGGCGATTGGGTCTTCTAAAACCCCAGCCGCTCTTTAAAAGGAGGAGTATATAAGGTATTTCTCCCGCCTTCTTGGTGTGGTGGTCTGCACGCTAGGCGCTTATTCCAGAGGTTCGCTGTTCTTTTCCCGGCGAAGGCGTTGCTAATTTTTCATCTCTTCGGCTTTCAAAAAATCCTAATGTCTCTACAATACTAGCATTAAATGCAAAATGAGAGAAATTTAATTGGAGAGAATAAAGCAGATGCAAGAGCTTAAACCTACCTGGAAGTGGAAAATAAAAAGCAGTTTTTGCATAATGGGATAACATAAAATTATGATTAAATAAAATAATAGCTTTTACATAATAGGGTAACATAAATGTGTGTGCTGTTAAACAAGAACATTAAAGTGCAGTGCTAATTCGTTACACCCAGACGGGAAAGTGGTTAGCGAAACTGACTGCCGGACCGAAGATCCAGGGTTTGAGTCCTGGGAAAAGCAAGGATGTAAATTCTCTGTCCCTTCATAAGAGGCAACGGTGGCTCAGCTGTTAGGTTCTAGCATAATAAAGTGGCCACCGCTTCCGGTTTTGTAGTGGCCAACGTCTATAATAGCTAGTCCTCGCCATTTGGAAAACCAATTCCTAATTCGTAATGAAAGAATGTGGGTTGTTATTATGAACATAATTTACCAAACATGTGGAAGAAAAAACGTACAATTAAAATTTAAGCCCATTCATTACGTTCTTAAAATTTTCGATCTAGCTAAAAATTTCCTTTACATATTCAATTTGATAACTGTTATTGGTTCGTCAAGTAGCAAGCTTATGCAAATATTCTTCAGAATATGAAGTAAATTAATGCTTTCCTTCTGAACACATCTTTTTCACAATGCTTCGAAACTTAATAATCTTTATTTCGATTAAAAATTCTGAGCAACAATTCTGAAAAAAATGAATGCAATTTCTCTGAATTTTACATTTTTTTTTTTTACTAAAATCTGTACATAGATTATCAATTCTTCTTCTTTTGTGAGTGGGGGATCCTTTTTTTTTAAAGACAAAACATCGACCTGCTTTAGAGTATGAAATAAGTTTAACAAGTCAAAAAATTTAATTATAGAGTTTAATTAATAATGCCGATGTAAGTTACCATGCTCAGTACAAAGTTAAAAAAAAGTGGAGGAAAAAAAGTAATTTCTCCCGAAACCGAATAGAAACTAAAACTTTAATAGAATCGAATTTAATGACAAAAGCTCAAGAAAGGAAGTAATTTTGTTGTGTTCTGCCGTTAGTTATAGAAGCTTCATCCGAATTTTAATTATGTCACGCAAAGGTACCGCAGGTGTATTTTTTCCACCCAAAGAATTTTTTAACGTTTTTAATGCATGATTTCGTTTAATTTTCTGTGATAAATATTATGTGTTTTCACCGTAAAATTTTACCCTCATTGTGGAACATAATAGTGTAATTAGTTTGATATTAAAAGGAACGTCTGGTTTCTGCTCTGTAATGAGAACGGTGAATAAATTTGTTCTGCAACTTGATGAAATTTTAATCATTTTTCCCCTATTAAAAGTACTTTTTTTTCAATAATATAAGAGCAAAAGAAACAAAGAAATGTTTTCGGGAAAGTTAATGTGTTTGCTTTTGGAGTGAAAGAGGTTTTAGTTTTAAATCTAAATCCCAATGATAAAATGTAATAATTTTTTTTGTTTATTTTGATATTATTGTTCTCCATACTCACATATACTGTTCAAGTTAGACTAATAAGTATATGTGACAGGATTGTGACAGAGAAATTTAGCTTCCACTAAAAAACGCAGAACTGTATAATGCAATTTTCACACAAATAAAATTTCAAGTATAAGTATTAATCATGATTTCTATGAATCATAACTTTGCAACTGCATTTTTCTTTCTTGAGTACATTACCATTTTATGTATGTATTAAAACAAAGGAAAGAACTTAATTTTTATTTACTCGGCATCTAACTAACCAATCAAAGCAACAATTATTAGTCCAAAGGGGCTTTGCCCCTGAAGGACTAGTGTTTTCGTTTTGAGATTTTGCGTTGAATCACTATAAATGTCCGTTTCACTTTTCAAACTGTTGCCACCAAATGTTAGAAACCTGCATTATATTTGAAGAAATTAAATAATGAAAAATCTGCATAAATGTGTGTCTATTTCTCGAACTGTGATAAAATAACCGTACATAGAGCCATCGAATTTTGAATGACGTCCTCCTCCTACGAATATGGGCATGTGGAAGACCAAATTTTAAATTTGGAATTTATTTTATTATCGATGTCATATTTTTTAAATTTTTAACGAATTTTTGAGTAACAAACTCAAAGATTTAAAAGCGAGCAATGGCAACACTCTACGGGAAACAAAACCTTTTTATCTGCAGCACGCGGAACTGTGTATCAGAAATTCTAAAGATATGCTCATTTTAAAATTATTTTGCGACATTGCTATTGAACTGAATTTTATGCAGTTCAATAGCAATGTCGCAATAGCAAGTGCAAAGAACATGATATTTAATAAATAAAGGTAACACATAAAAAACCGCCCCTTTGGACGTAATTTAAAATCTGAAAAGTTCAGTTTTTTTTAATTGTATTAAAATTAAAAGATAATCTTTTCATGTACAGAAGAAAATGCTTAGCTTATTTCTGTTCAACTAAAATAAAATTAGGATACAAATTTTTATCAACATCAAATGTCAAAGTTAACGATGAAACACGTAGCATTAAAAGTTTTTACCCATCATGATTTTATAACAGGTAGAAATGTAGATCGTATTTTTTTAAAATTTATTCAAGAAAAAATATGCAAAACTTCTCAAGCTCCACAAAGTGTGCCACAAAGCTTACAGAAGCCTTATGCCCCTATAAAGAGCGGAATATAACTCAGGATAGTAAGAATGTTTTATGAGAGAGGATGAAAATATAGGAAAAAAAGAAAAAAACTTCAGTTAAAAATATGCAAATAACTAGATATTTGTATCTCACGCTCTGAGCATGATATTCTAGGTCATTCAGGTTTGTTAGACTAATAAATATGATGATAAATTAAAACACCCAAAGTAACCGACCATTAGAAATATGCATAAAAAGGAGGATTAGCCATTATTCGACTAATAGGTACTGAAACTGAAAAATCAGTAGAGGCCAGTTTAATTGTGAAGAGGTAGTGTCTTTGTACCATTAACGCTTGCAAAGACTGTTGGGTATAGGCAATGTGATGAAACAATAAGTTCGTACAAATTAATTCAAGATTATTACAATTAATTTAAGATGCTTCTTGAAGTTTAAAGTGCTCTGAACATAAGAACTTTAATTTTAAGTAGTATTAGTGCTCTAAGCGACGCAAGAGGTTTAATGTAGCTATCAAATATTAACTGAAAAGATGCATTAAATTATATAAGTATATAATAACGTATAACAAGCTGAAAGACTTTGAAGCAATTCTTAATAATTTTAATCTTATTTAAGCTTATAATAATGTATCCAATTCATATTCCTTGATGTACATTTGATTTATTTGATAATTTTAATTTTAATTTAATTTATTTATCTTAAGTTATAATATTTTATAACACTGTCCAACTGATAATATGTATTTATGATTATTCAAAGCACTGGTGTAATTCACGGAAGACGTTTTAATGTCATATATCACATATCTTGACACAGAATGGTTTTAGTTTCGCTATTAATTGCTAACATGTTAATAATTTATTGCTAATTTATTATTGAAGAACTGACGTACCTGCAGTAAGCTGTAAAAATTATTTTAAAATGTAGTGAAAATATTCAATCCTACTTAACTCAAATTCCATTAGTAAAAATTCTGAAAGCTCTAATTTTTTTTGTTCCCTTGTTATTTAAAACTCCAATTAAAAACCTAAAATATGAAATTTAGGTAAATTTTTATTGTTCTGTTTAACGATATATAGTAATCGCTGCTGAGAAATTATCTTAAAGAATGGACAGAGCAAAAACTTATTCTCTTTGATCTTTAATTATTGATTTAAAGAAATACTTTTACTTTTAATTTAATTAACTGATATTTTTAGCAATTCGGGAGTTAACCTGCAGCCAGTTCTTGTGATTAAAAATTATTCTGTACTAATTTTTTATTACAACGATGAATAATATGTGACTTTTTAATAGTATGTTACGCCTTATCTGTGAATATTGCTTTCTCTCTTAAATTTTACAAAAGATTTACACTTATTGTCGAAGCAATGTGAGGACATGTAAGGTCCAGTAAAGCTCCAAATTACAGCCCTTTAAATGCTTGCAAAGACCCTCCGGAATCTGAAAATGCAATTTTAGAGGAATTCAATGCAGTTTTATAAGATTCAATAGTTTGCTTTTATGATATCAAGATGTGTATTTTTCTTTTCTGTCAAAGGTGACCATACACCAGTTAAAAGAAGTAGTTGTTTTAAAACAGGCAAATGAAATTGTATAGTCATTAGATTATATCGATATAGCAACGAACAATGTGTCGGGATTCGAACTCCAGACATCCCTAATAAGCGCTGAGTGCGCTTCCAGTTTACATCACGAAGACATGCGGGATGGAGGGAGAAAATACTTTATAAAGATATCTTCCTTTTTAATTCCATAACACTGACTTTAAATTCAACATTTTGAGATTAATAAACTGGTAAACATGATACTTTATATTAAATAACGCATTTGTATAAATTTGTACTTTTACAATAAGCAATAAGAAGGTAAATATCCTTTAATTTTGAAAAGCAGTGTGATGGGATATATAAGGTTTTTTGAAACTCGAAACATGAAAAATTGGTTATGTCTTCACTGAGATACGAACCACTGATTTCGGAATAGCTAGCTGGACACATTTCTAAAGCAGGCACGAGAGAATATGAAAATTCCTTGTGATAAGAATATTTCTCCTGCATTAACTTGGCTACAGAGTCACTTTGCATCGCGTTTATTGAATTGGCTGTATGACCTTGCTTTTGAACCGAATTCATTTCTGCAGATTTAAGAAATCCGAGACATTTGAAGTTTAGTAACACACATTTTTTCAAATTCTACAGTGTAAATGCAATGCTAGGGATAAAATATATATTTCACAGGGTTTTGAAGCAAATGTTATAGTTTCATTAGGAATTCAGCAACTTGATTTGGATTCTTTTACCAGAAAAACAGGAAACTCCGGCATGATACGCAATACCTAGTTATTCAATAGAATGCCAAGTGTTTATAGGCAAAGTATGAAGTATGAGAATTATTATATACCTCGGCCAGACATTGTCACTTAAGCATTCTCTAGAATGAGAAATGCTTTTTAGGCAAAATAGGAAAAAAAACGGTCTGACTATTACAAAAGACGCTCATACCTCAAAAGCACAAATGTTACTTTTCAAAATAATGAAAGGGTCGAGTTAAAAAAATTTTATTCAAAATACACAAAGAAAAATGAATGTTGTACAGAACAAAATTTATGCTCTTCTCCTAAAGAAAACAAAATTTTTATTTTAAAAGAAAAGTGTTTGAAATTAACCTATTGCAACATGGTAGACGTAAATCACATTTTGAATCCCCTTCATTACTTTCTTCACACAAAGGTATTTCGGCACTTTGTTTTACCCATGCATCAGAAAAATTCTAGGCCACTTTCATTGGACTGAGCAACTGCAACTGGCGAAGAAAAGGTTTCGGAGTCAGGAATATATTCAGTTCTAAGCAAGTTCTTAGAACATAAACTCTGATCTCGTATTTAGTGGTTTTAAATTTCTTTCAGAAGTACCAAGTCGTAGAAACTATCTTTTGTCACACTCAGTATAACTGTCGACATATCACTAGAATTATTACATACGTTTCCTAGGCATTGGTTGTATATAATATGGAGATGTATTTAATTTTCTGGTTTATCATTTGGTATTCTATAGAATGCCTAGGCAATGTTTGAAATGTTTGAAATTGTTTCATACACTGACGTCCAGGTTTTCGGGACCCTGCAAAATGCCTAGATGTTCTATAGATTGTCGAATTTCATACTTTGCCGCTAATAAAGTATTATTATTTTAATACAATGCAAACAGCACAAGAGAAAATTATTATTCTTTTTTGAAGCATATTGCCCAAAAAGGAATGAAGATAGAATATGTTGCCTAAAAAGCAATGGAGCCAGAATACTGATAATATTTAAAGTCCCTTAACTGAATAGAAAGATATTTGTTGAAACAGATATAAATATTTTAAAAATTAGTATAAAATATTCTAATTTATTTGACTGCTACATAATTTGTTCATTTTTAGTTTATGGAAACGTTCATTTATTTAAACTAAAATTAGCAGCTGAAGTGAAATTAGATGCCATAAACTCCCATTTAACGGTTTGAGATTAGTCTGGATTAATTTCAGATTCCATTCACAATTCCGAAATTGCTCAGCGCAGCAGATTTGACTTGTTACCCAATTTCAGCTCTGGAAATTCGAATGCATTGCCACGTTTAAACCAAAATGGTGGTCGAAGCACTTTCGCATTCCGATCTTGTGTAACAGATCTACAGCCGACCTAGCCTGTAAAACGCGTTCGATCCATGCAAATGAGTCGGTGCTCTTGAAAGTATGGAAATTTCTTCCTTGCTTGAGAGACGAAGGGAGGTGAAAAATTGTGCCCGGTGTTACAGTTCACTTGCTGAAAGGAATAAATTCATAGGGCTTCACTTCCGAAGCCAAAATCCTGCGTGCAGGGGATTTTGAGAAGCCAGAAATACAAATATCCTCTTTAATGAGGAAGGATCAAAGAAATGCGGTTTTTCTTCTCCTTTCTCTCAAATGTGGCTGAATTTTTTTAAAAAGAAACTCATTATAGTAAGTAGAAGGTATCAATGCAGGAAGAGAAAATAAATTTGAAATTTCGATTCCCTTATTAGTTTATTTTTTATGATAATTTAGAAAGAGGCTAATTTTTTTCAATTTATGTTTAAAAACATATATTAATTACATTATAACTACTTCAAAAGTACTCTAATACATATTGAACTGCATTTTATATACCACCAAGCCTACAAAAAATAAAACTTTATGATGGAAAATGACTAGATAATAATAAATGACTAGATAATTTTCATAAGAAGAATTCAAAATTAAACTACAATATGTGAGAAAAATTTAAAAGAAAATGAATTCTAAACACTTTTGGTGGAGAAGTTTTCGAATATGTTTCATTCAGAACTCTTGTAATGACGGATTCTTAATTTACCGGAAACATTCGAAATGAAAAATTTTAAAACTCTTGTAGTAAAATTAAGAAAATTTACGAGTTTTTAAACATCAATAAAAATTCCCATATTCTTATTTTTCTTTTATAACTACTGTATATATTTCTTTTATAACTACTGTATATTTTCTTTTATAACTACTGTATAAATTACAACCTATCGAAAAGTATACTTATTTAGAAAATAATGAATTATTTAAGACACAATAACATGCCGAATAAATACTAATTCAGAAGTCAAACAACAAAAATCAGCGTTATATTTACCAAATTTTCACAGGACTAGTTTCGATGGTTTTACCGAACCACCATCTTCAGCTGCAAAACCGCAAATGAACCAGATAGGAAATAATGATTAGATAAGATAAGAAAGCCTGGACAAGAATAAGCAAGTGGCGCCATCTGTTGGTGAAACCAGAACAAGGCCGAAGGCAAATTTGGATTGGAATTAGGATCGTTAACTAGAACAGAAAGATTTTTATGAATGTGAAATGCCTCTAGAAAATCCAGTTCTCCAATGGAAGATGTTTTTTGAATAATTTTGGCAGCAGAAAAACTGAAAGTGTGGTTTTCGGACCAACAATGTTGAGCAACAGAAGACTTCTGTGTTTCCTTTTTTCTAACATATGCCTCATGTTCCTTGACGCGAAATTTTAAGGCTCTCTTAGTTTGGCCAATGTAAATTAAACCACACTGGCAAGGAATCCTATAAATACCCCAGGAATTCATATCCGGAATGGGGTCCTTGAGTATGGAACTCGGAATTTTATTGATGGGAGAATAAACAACCCGAAAGTTAAATTTCTGCAAAATATGTGCAACTTTATAGCTAATTGATGGAAAGAAGGGAATAACAACAGAATTTTTATAATCTCCTAAAACAAGAGTGTGCCTTTTAGTGTGTTGAGATGAGAATTTTTTAACTGCTTGATTAATAATGTTGGGTGGAAAGCCCCTGTCAATAGCTATTGCTTTTAAATAATTTAAATAATTTTAAATCTGTTGCGAATTGTGCCAGATTATATGCTCTTCCCAAAATTCATAAAAGTGGTATTCCTTTCCGCCCTATTGTATCAAATTTAGGTACTGCCTCGTATCCATTAGCTAAATATTTAGTTTCTAGATTTTCAACTCTATTAGACAATAACATTTACACCATAAAAAATTCAATAGAGTTTGTAAAAAAAGTTAAAAACATTTCTCCTAGTAATTTACTCATGGTTTCTTTTGATGTAAAATCATTATTCACCAATGTCCCAGTGGAGGGTGCATTAAGATGTCTAGAAACCAGACTTCGCGAATTTCATTTCTCTTGCATCGAAATTGATGAGCTAATTTCTCTCACTCAACTCTGTTTGAAACAAACACATTTTGTTTTCCAAAATAAATATTACAAGCAAACTGAGGGATTAGCCATGGGAAGCCCCCTCAGTCCCATCCTGGCTGATATCTACATGCATTATTATGAATCAAAATTGTTTGAAACTTTAAACTTCCCGGCATGGTTCCGCTACGTAGACGATACTTTTACTCTGTTTGAAGGTAATAAAGATGATTTAAATAAAGTTCTTTCAACAATGAATTCTATTGATCCTGCTATTCAGTTCACTTTTGAACTTGAGACTTGCAATTCTCTTCCGTTTCTCGACATTCTGGTCACACGTAACACATCCAACTTCAGTACTACGGTTTACCGTAAACCTTCATCGGTTTGCCTTCCACCACACTTTAAATCATGTCATCCGACTAAACAAAAGTTAGCTTCATTTTATTCCTATGTTTTCCGTGCTCTTCAAGTTTGCTCCTCCAAACTAGCCCTTGATGAAGAACTAAATTATTTAAAAGCAATAGCTATTGACAGGGGCTTTCCACCCAACATTATTAATCAAGTAGTTAAAAAATTCTCATCTCAACACACTAAAAGGCACACTCTTGTTTTAGGAGATTATAAAAATTCTGTTGTTATTCCCTTCTTTCCATCAATTAGCTATAAAGTTGCACATATTTTGCAGAAATTTAACTTTCGGGTTGTTTATTCTCCCATCAATAAAATTCCGAGTTCCATACTCAAGGACCCCATTCCGGATATGAATTCCTGGGGTATTTATAGGATTCCTTGCCAGTGTGGTTTAATTTACATTGGCCAAACTAAGAGAGCCTTAAAATTTCGCGTCAAGGAACATGAGGCATATGTTAGAAAAAAGGAAACACAGAAGTCTTCTGTTGCTCAACATTGTTGGTCCGAAAACCACACTTTCAGTTTTTCTGCTGCCAAAATTATTCAAAAAACATCTTCCATTGGAGAACTGGATTTTCTAGAGGCATTTCACATTCATAAAAATCTTTCTGTTCTAGTTAACGATCCTAATTCCAATCCAAATTTGCCTTCGGCCTTGTTCTGGTTTCACCAACAGATGGCGCCACTTGCTTATTCTTGTCCAGGCTTTCTTATCTTATCTAATCATTATTTCCTATCTGGTTCATTTACGGTTTTGCAGCTGAAGATGGTGGTTCGGTAAAACCATCGAAACTAGTCCTGTGAAAATTTGGTAAATATAACGCTGATTTTTGTTGTTTGACTTCTGAATTAATGAATTATTTGTTTGTACATTATTATACTGAAAGGTTTCCTCTTAGCTTTCTTTAGAATTACATTTTGTAATACAGTATGTTTAAAATTTTTATATTTTTTATTTTAGATATTGTTATAGGTATTGCCGTTGAATATTGTTATAGTAGGGAATATGTTCTTGCTACGTAATTGAAGAAGTAATAATTATACGTAAAGGAAAACTCTGAAGAGCCTGAAAGTTAAATTTCTATGCGATTTCTAAACGCCTGAGATGTCCTTTAAGGACTAAAAAAAGGGTCTGTATTAGTATTTTATAAATTATAACAATTAATATCAATTTCAATTGATAACTTTTAGTCTAATATCAGTGTCAACTTTAATTAATATATAAGGAGATTTGAAAAAAGTAATAGCCACTTGACTTTTGTGGTTTAATAAAACACTATTGGGCTATTATTGCAATCAGTATGACAGCAAAACAGCGCTGAAATTTTCAGCAGAATTACCGAGTATCTATGAGCTACCTGAACGGGTACTAAACAATCGATTCATTAAAGAAAAAAATCTGCTTCTTAATTATGAAGCTATTACAGGAATGCTATTTAATCTGCTATTCGTTTGTAAATAGCCCAAATCTTTGAAGCAAAGGCTATGTTGCGCATGTGGTGGATAACGTTCTTCTTGGAAATGAACACAATGGATAGTCCTTGGCACAATTTAATATCCCTTGTTTTTCACTTCGTTGAGCGAAGACCTCAATGTTTAGTAATAAGAATCAGAATGCGTATCCTTTTGCATAAATTATCTTATCACGACGCCTCCGCAATCGAAGAAGACAGAGGTTATAACCTTTGTTTTTGATGAATTTTCACGAACATGTCATTTCGCTATTTACATTATATAAGCGATAGTTTCCTTTCTAAGGCGAAGTTTGAAAGTGGAAGAAGCACTTCTTATTGAGATACCAAACTCACATGCAATTTTTTGGCAATGGATCTGCAATTGTTGCAGATCATTTCAGTAACCCATAAATAGTACAATGTTTTCTGTGATTGATGTTGACAGCCTTCCTTTCTGATCTGCATCAGTTATATTAAAAGCTCGAAATGTTAGCATCCTTTGGCTTTGGCTGGATGCACTGGCCAAATTGCACTGTATTTTTTTTCTCTCAAATAAACAATTATAAATTTAGGTGTGCTTGGAATTTCTGAAGAGCTGAGTTCAGAAAATGCTCAGAAAGAACGAAATGAAAAATTCATTACTATTACCTTACCCCGACTGCACATTTTGAGACGCCATTCTAATCTATATACTAGTTAGCTAGAGATTGGGCTCGGCCTCTTATACAGTGTCTCTGTCGCATGGGGACACTTAGAATACTGGAGATTCAAACGTCCTGTCGAGAGATTTATAATGGTAGGGAATGAGGGATGGGAGACATTTTCATTCATGCTCTAACGTCAAAACTGGAAAGGGACTTTCTCATTCTCAAAGAAGTAGAATCTGTTATTTATTTCATATTTTGTACGAATGTAATGAATTCGCGATAAGCAGTGGCAGCCCTTTTCTAAATAAAAAAATAGCTCTTGTCTGTTGGCATTCAACAAAGTGTAAGATTCAGAAGTCAAACAACAAAAATCAGCGTTAATTCACAAATTTTGTGAATTAACGCTGATTTTTGTTGTTTGACTTCTGAATCAGTATTTATTCGGCGTGTTATTGTGTCTTAAAGTGTAAGATATTTATCCCTCAAATTTAATCAGCAGACTTAGCCATTTGAAGAAAACAAATTTCTAAGATGAGCAAGTTTCATGATGTGTAGTTGTTCCTAGGATCCATCTTGCTACTAAACTTCTACCGGATAAATGTAAGATATCTGATCATTCGAAATATGAAGAAAAAATTGCAGCTAATTCGGAATTCTGTGTTTGAGATAACCTTGATATTCAGGCAGGTGTTGTGTGTCGTCAGCCCCTCGAAAGTATCATATCTAGCTATTAAGACACTCTATGCAGCAGGATTGGAAACCCGTGATGAAGAAGAGTTGAGTTTCACTGCTTCGCTCAGAGTAAAGCGAAAAATGAAATTCGCGCACAGACCTATAAGAAACGGGAATCATCTTTAGCTGGCAAAGAAAACCCTAAATGTGAGCATTCTGCAAATGAAATAAGCCTTTTCTCCAAATCCTATCAACTCCACAAACTTCTGCCTAGATCGGTACGCAAGATGAGATGGACTCTGATAATACACCAAATCAATGTAACACGAATACCAGCCTAAAAATTACCTCAAACCAACGAAGAATTTTTATATTGAAAGAAAACTGTTAAATAAATTAAAGCAAATAGTACTCGAACTGTTTTACAGCAAAAAGAAAATATTCTCACTTCGAAAATCTAGTGATTAATGAAAATATAGAAGGTAACAGCATTTCGTATATACCACCTAACGGTCTTCCACACCTAACGATTCAAACTGATCAGCATTATCTCGCCTTTGTAGAAAAAACATAAGTGAATATAAGGTTGATTTCTCTTGTGAAAATCTTGCTGCATTTCTGAGAATCATCTCCAACTCGATCAAACATTTTAATTTGGTAAATGACTACTTAACTTGCAGCGAAGTTGTATTTTATTAAATAAACATAAATCTGAAAAACCTATCAAAATAATTATTAGACGTATTCTACTTAGTAACCGTCATGATGAAATTAACCACGCACTAAGAGCACATAGCCTAAATATCTAAATATTCTCAAAACTACCCATCTACGCCGCACTAACTAAAGTCATAATGATCGTATTTCCAGTGCAGCTTGTCCCACGTAGTCTTGACAAACTCCATGAAATTAATCGCATTTTCTGCATGGGTTCGCGTTTTTCCCCATGTGTAAAGTGTATACGAATCAGTTACCCTCAAAACATCCCCCATGAAGGCATCCCTCCCCTTAGAAGCAGATAACTCTTGGGTGCTTTGCAATAATCAAATAAACCAAACAAACCAAACTTTGAAATTAATCGCCTTCTAGGCGTTTTGTAATATTAATTTAATAATTCATATTCAAGAGAATAACTATGTAGCGCTTCAAATGCTACAATCTAGGTCACCTTTCTGACAATATCATACGCGAACGCACTGACAAAAATGTTCTGCTCCATATATTAAATAAATGGGAGTTAAACGCGTTGAAAAATAATCTGCTATAATTTTAACGGATGCTCACATATCCAGCTATCGTAGTTGCCCAATATTCATATGAGTTATGTCCAAAAATTCCAATAACTCGTCTCTTAAACGACTAAAAAACTATTTCAGAATGGAATACGCTTCAGATTCTGCTCATTTTGCCCCCATCAGACAATACTACCGACCAAACACTAGTGCTGTAAAACAAGCTATCCCACTCTTGCAAGGAAAATTTTTTTTGGTTTGCTATGCCACCCCTTCTCAAGAGTGGGATGGCAAACCAAAAATTTTGAGATCGTGGACCCTGTGTCTATGATCATGATATCTGAACTCATCCAGATTTTCTAGGATATTCGTATATGCTCGGTGACGCCAACATTGTTAAATTTATTAAACTATGCAGGAAATTTAGAGCTACGATTTCCCAAACTGATAAATAAGATAAAAAGAATGCTTGCTCGTTTTAGTATATTTGAGGAAGCTTGTAATTAATCTAAATAATTTTAACTCGTTTCAGTCTGCTATTATCTGCATTAACGTCCTCTACCATCCTCACCCACTTTTTGCTATTTCCTTCAAACATTCTGGCTCAGAAATTCCCCTTACCTCCACACCATTCTCCATGTGTGTAACTGATTGATCCCAAACCCTGCTCGCTTATTGACTCTGAAGTACGTGATGCCTTGCTTCTTTGCCATACTGCCCACCAGCGGCCGAGCGGTAAAGACGCTGAACACTGGTAGTTCGGTCCGGGGTTCGAATCCCGCGAACGGGCTGGCTGCATGGGCGTTTTCGTGGTTTTCCCCATGTGTAACGTGTATACGAGCCAGTTTCCCTTAGAAAGTCCTCCACGAAAGGCATCCCTCCCCTTAGGCAGATAGCCCTAGTGTGCTTTGCCATAATTAAATACACCACACCACACCATCTTTGCCATACTTCTTCACTGATGTAAGCCAATATCCTTCAAGATACTTTTACAATTTTTTGGCCCCGATTTTTTGTGTATAGTTATATATCATATAATATTTTGTTACTCTAAATAGAGCTCCGACGCAAGAACCTTTTTTTCTGTGGCCTACAGCCGCCAAAGAATATAAGTTGGCTATCTAAAAATAGTATGTTGCCAATGCCTGAAATAAAATTATTTTTATCTTCCACACGCCAGAGTATCAGATATCAGATATTCAGTAAAGCATCAAATATTTAGCTTTCAAATTTAACCTATCTGTTACTGAGTAAGAGGCTAAGCTATTCGAAAGCAATAAAAGCAGTTCTTGAAAGAATACTTTTTTAGTTTTTAATTTGATTGATTTAAATAAAAATAAATCTAAATAACGAGATGTCTAATTAGAAATATCAAATATTTTTGTGATATTACGCTAATTGGACTCATTAAACTCATTATATATTTTTTCGTTTCTATAACTATTTTAGGCTTCTGGCCGCTCTAGTGGCTAGTATTATTAAAGAAATAACATCGCGAATATAAAAGAAGTATGGATGTATAAGAACATATGAATATAAAAGAAGTAGTATGAAAATATGCTATTCTTTTGAAGATATGCTATTCTTGAACACGTTGGGATTTCGCTATTGAATTTTATGTCGGTATGTGCGAAAAAAGTGACGTTTCATTAATAAAGTTTAAAAAAAGTTAATAATAAAAAGACAAATTTTGTAAGTCATCTTACTAAGAACACTCAGCATTGATATAATGAACTGAGGAAAGACTGAAAAAATTAATAGCAACACTTCCTATTCTATCGGGAATTCTAAACATACGCTGCTTTTAAGATTTGGGTATCTTTCTATTAATTTTTATGTTGTATAATTGTGAAGAAAGTGATGTTTAATAAAAATAGTTAAAAAGGCAAAAAAGAAAAATCTTTTAGAGCAGAAGAGCAAATTGGTAACTTGCAAGCTAACTGAGAGAATAAAAGCCTTAATAAACTCTCTCGTGCGTCATTAAAATCTAAATTCTCTCAGATGTTTTTAAAATTGTATAAAAGCATTTTTGTTTTTTATTTACTTTATTTACTCCTGAATCAAACTGTATAGTTCCGATGAGGAAGAATGGTTAGAAAGATCAAACGACAGTGAACTTTATAATTCAAAGTATATTTTATACACTAAAATTCTTTACAGTTGAATTTCATTCATTTCCTTCCAAATCATTAAAATACCGTGGATTAAGATTTATTTTTTGCTGAGAAGCGAAAGAACAAGATTCTGTACAGGTTTGCTCCTTTATTTAGATTGTTATACTTTCCAAAATGGATTTTAGTGCTGAAGCAGGAAAACATTTGTTCATACAGGCTTTCTTTCTGGTGAATGGCTACATATATCCCCATGTTTAAGATAAAATTATGTTTCTTTACTTTTTTTCAGTCATTGATCTTTTGCATGTACATCAAATGAAGTTTTACATGAAGAAAATAGTAATTTTCGTTTCATAAATGGTATTTTAAAAGTATACATCGCCTCCAGAAAAATTATATGTTTTATATGTTGCTATTAAATATACGTTTTACTACATTTGTGCAAGAATGGAAACCTTTAGTCAGGATATTAATTGATAAGTCAGTTCTGTAATGCAGAAAAATGATCGAATACGCTGCTTCATATTTCACTACTTTTCCTACAAAAGCTCTTTTATTTCCTTTCTGAAACTAAAAAAATGAAATTTAGGGTAAAATCTTCAGATTCATGCTCGCTTTGCAACATTCGCTTCTTCATTGGAAGTTATTTACAACTGCAAAATAACAATTTTTCATGTTACAAATAAAAGTGTTGGATTTATTTTATTCAAAAAGTTTGCTCTGCTTCAAATACAAAACTATTTAGAATGTAAATAGGAGAAATCATTCATCATAGAAATTTCTTTGGTTCTTTTCAAAGACTGTTTATTAAATATGAGATATAAACTCTCCATATTTATTCAAATTTCTTCATTTATAAAGGATCATGAATGAGATGTTCTTGAAGGAAAGCAATTACGCAGTGCAGCTCTACTAGAGATATTATGTGTGACGACGTTAATGCAGATGTTCTACATTTGCGTTTGAAATGTAATAAAACTCTTTACGCTTTGTTTATTTGCAGAATATTGCTTGATATTTTAATTGTAATTTTTACATCTGTTATAGATTCTTAATGTAATTTTTTGGTCTACAATAACAGGAAAAATTGCTACATCCTAGAAATTTCAGTCTTCCGTCATTCACCTCAGTTATTGGATATTTTTCCTGGCTTAGCATAAGTTTCATCTATTTTATTTACAGGATCTTTTATAAAAGCGGTTGATTTAAAAACAAAAAAAGGCTAGCATGTATTCCTGTAAAGAAGAAAAGTATATAAAGCTGAACGCTTTGCAAATCATGTTAAGACTGGCTCACTATATAGTAGCCTGTGTGAAGTTTCTGGTTATGATGGATGATTATAGTATTGAAATTAAGCACTCATAAACCACACAAGTAGCTTCAAATAGGGAAATAATGATTATTTTATATATTTATGAAGTAGAAAAATGTGTGAAAGAGTGAAAAGTTTCTTGAATTTTGCTTTACGAAATTTATGATTTCGTTTTACAAAACGTTAATTAATCATTATTATTCCAAAAGCTCGCTTTTCCCCACTTGCCAAAGTATCCCATTGGAAAATTTATGATTTTAAACGAGGCCTGCACTTATATAAAAGCATAATTTTCTTTCTTATATAAAACGTCTTACATTAAGGTTAACATTTCATCAGAAATTTCATAATACAATTACCAGTATTGCGTTTCGTTTTAGACTGTGTGTTATAAGTATTACTAAACCTAAATACATAATATATCGTAATCCGTGTGCATACTTAGAGAGATGATATAGTGGTAAGCGCCCAGTCGCTCATGCAGTAACATAGCAAAAATTAGGAAGTTCTTTAGGATCGATGGCAGCAAGTTTAAGGAATTTTATGCTTTCCTTACAAGTTCTTTCAAAAAAATTCTTTCTTGAAAAGCTATATTTCCACATGCTGAAGACTTTTTTTTGTGTGTTTATTTTTGCTTTTTTTCTATGTATACGCTCAAATAATAAAATATATGCACACATATATTCTATATATATATGTTCAATTTATATTTATATAAATTTTTATTAAATGACTGAATCTGTGTAAACGTGGCAATTTCTTTTTGAAAATACATTTACAAAACTTATTTCATCAATAGCAATAAATAAATTTGATGAAAACTTCCTTATAGTGTCTTTTACTCAGAGGATTACAGAAAGGCAATCTTCATCTTCATATATCTACCAAAGCACCCAACATGCAACATTGAGCAGCCATTGTTCCTTCTCTTGTTGGCTGTGCAACTATTTCTTCTTCCGTCCACGCTATAAATGTTTCACCTTTGTACTCATCAAGAGGCCATTCTGCCCGAGGGTCTGCGAAATTTCCTTGGGAAAATAATAGGTAGTGGGAGTAAATTTTTTTTTATTCTTTTTCTCCCTCAAGCCCCTCATGAAGGCTTTCGTCACGCATTTTGAGCTAATAACATAGTGATAAAGGATCGTGCTTTACAAACATAGCTAGAAATGATCTGAACGTGACTTGAAGTTTTTATATTGTACAGTTCATTTTTTAAGCTTATATTGTAAGCATGGTGTTTGTTTTCGGGTTTTTATTCCACAAGGAAGCTTTAAAAAATTCTTCATAAAGACCTGAGATACTGGAAAGTGAAGTATTTGAAAAATTCCAAAACGTTGTAGACAATATCGCATTATATATTATTTTGTTTCTGAAATCGTCTGACCATAAGAAAACGAAATGAGTTTAATTGTTAATTCGTTTGCCCTTCCAAATATCAAAGACTTAAACTGAATTTTGCTTTCAGAATATTTTTTTGTGGCCCACATTACCAAAAGTGGCCTTGCTTTCTAAACTGAAGTAACGAACATCATTCGCCGTTGACAGTTTCTAATACAGTCTTGTAAGAATGCCTTGGCCATGCAGTTTATTGTAAAGCTGATTTTTTCCTTATCACTTCACTATTTTGTGTATGCAAGTTATTTAGTAACATACTAAAGAATTTTAAGTTATTCGCCTTTTCGTCGTCCTTTATAAAGTTTGGTTCATTTTGTTTCGAGGAAGGTCTTTTAATATTTTACCTAAGCTTAAAATTGGCAGGTATTTCAGTTCTCAACTAAGTATTTTTAGTGCTATTTGCTAAATCTTCTACTCTTCTAGCAACATTCAGATGTAAATATTTCATTTTCTATACTATCTTTCTAGTCCTAAAGGGACTATTAGTCTTGAAATGGGGTTTCTCTTTGGTTCACTGTAAACGGCATAACACTATGACGGCGTTTCAAATTGTTTTTACCAAATATGATGGCATTGTTTTATTTTTAAAGAAATTAAATAATGAAGAATCTGCAATCTGCCTGCATGTATGTAACTCGCACTAAAAAATGACAGTACCCAGAACCATCAAATTTTGAACAACGTAGTTCCCCACCTGGTCTCCCATGTGCACCTGGAAGCTCGAATTTTGAATGTAGAATTTGTTGTTATTATTTTTTTCATAATTTTAATGAATTTTTTTATTAACAATCTGAACGATTTGAAAGCTAGATGTCGTAACGTAGTTCAAAATAAAACTTTCTTATCTCCATCGCGCTAGACTTTTCCCTATCTGAAAATACAAGATATTTTTATAGTTTTATTTTTATTTATATATGAGATATTTCTTAACTAACAAACTCGGCTCTATAAAAGCAATATATTGCCGGAAATAAAATGCTTTTAACTTCCATTTATTAGTGCCAGAATGTTGTTATTTTCTAAATACTTTAAAATTTAATCTGGAATATTAAGGAGTTAAAACCTAAGCGATTTTAAAGCAATAAACACAGTGCTTATGAATGTTTTGTTTCTACTTTTTAACGTGATTATTTTAAATAAACATTAGAAATATTCAATATTTTTATGACATTACACTAGCTGGACTCATTAAAATCATTGCATTCTTTTTCTTTTTTATAACTAGGTTAGGCGGATAGTTTTTAAATAAATAATATAGTGAATATAAAAATAAATGTGGAAATCTCTAACACTCTATCAGGAATTCTGATGATACACTGTTTTTAAATATTTTGTCATTTTACTATTGATTTCCAATTTTACTATTGATTTACTATTGATTTACTATTGATAATCAATTTCCAATCAGTTTTCGAAAGTCATACATGTTGAATTCATACGTGGTGAACTAATTTATCAAAAACGTTTCTATGGAATAGCTGTTTCAAAATGTATAGAAACTAACATCACTTAAAAACCACATACTAACTGAAATGGATACTTTTATGCGATATCTTAGAACTTGGACTTGAAAATCCTTTCTATAATAGTCATACTTTTATTCTGCTAAATCATTATAACATTTTTGCGACAAAGTTTTAATTACGACCATTCTTTGTAAAGAGCAAAAGCTGTGAATGTATTGGGCTTTTCTTACCTATGAAGATTTAAAATTTGTATATTTTTTTTAATTTGGTATTTTTTCAATTTAAAGCTGTAGCCGGCTGGGACCTGGGACCCCGTGATGGATAATTTTGTATTAAAACCAAACAGTTAATGAACGTTTGCTAACTGATTGCTTTAAATAAGTGCTGTTTTATATAGAAGAATAATATTTATTTGCAAGTTAAAACAAGAACCAGTAACAGTTTTAAAATACTTGAAATTTTTTCAGCCTTGGGGATTCCGTGGATGAAAGCTATTTTACTATAATCAAAATTTATAATAGCGCGTCATAATTTCAAAACATACCCCCAGAGTATTAGTAACAATAACTTTAAGGTTTTTAATAGGGTTTTAACAATTTTTTTCCAATTACAGTATAGCGTGGAGACATTATATCTTTGAAAAGTCTTGCTAGATGTATTCTGGTAAGAACCAATATAACTATTAATCATTCCCTTATAATAGGAGTACACTAAGTTGGAAAAGTACAGAAGATCGGATTATGAAAATAGAGTTATAGAACACGTAAGAATAAATAGAATCTATTATAGAAATTATATTCTTGAAGTAGATTTCAACACACAAGCTCTACCTTTTCATCAAAGGAACAAAATGGCAACTCATGAGCAGAGGAATACTGCATATTGAATATTACCTGATTAAATATTTGATGTTAAACACTGCCATTCACTGCATTTATCCTAATAACAGTGATATATAAAACTTAAGTTTTCTTTGATAAATTACAATGTTAATATTCTTAAAGATCTATAAATAGTCAATGATTTCAACTGCGTGCGCTCCCCGTAAAAAATTCCCTTGCATAATATACACAAGCACTACGCACTGAGGATTAATGGCTTAACCAAACGCATGACAGCTTTTAATAGCGAAGGCTTACAAGGTCCGATCAATACCAGATCCCCCTTAAAAAGTGAACATAACTTTGTTTTCGTATCCTTTTTCATAACATCGTGTACTTTTATGGCCCATTTACTCATTAATGTTGCTTTAAAGGGAAAAAATATCTTATCATTAACGCTCCTGTTGGGTCATTTTCATGTGTAATAAGTTGTGTAATTTTTAGTTTTATTGAAACTCATTACTTAGATCTGCACTACTTGCAGGTACATTGTGGGTAATAAGAATTTATTATGGGAGACAGTTAAGGGAGCAAAGCGTAACTACGTTTCTAATCTCTGATTATGTGATTTCACAATTTCATATCTTGCTGATGGGAAATATGAAATTGGATTAGAAAATTTAAATTTTCCAAGGAAATTGGCTTGAGACAATTATTCTGTAAAGGAATTCATTACAATTCTAATACATTCTTCCCTACACATTTTATTTGACCTAAATCTGATGTCGGTAATGACTTGTTTTCCGTATAAAATGGGTAGACCTTCTAGTTACCTCAAACTTATAATTCTAAAGTGAAACGTAAATTGCTATTAATAATACATTTAAACTAAATAAAGAGGCAAAATTGCAATTCTAAATTTTAATTTTAATTTATTTTATAACATATCCTACACAGATATCCTCCGCTTTGAAGACATTGTCCTTTGCATTCAAGAAATGCTTAAATCATTCGTTTTTTTGCTGTTAACGAAAGAAAGGTGGAATAGAAAAAGAAGAAAGGTAAAACATAAAATACTTTCAGCGTGTTTTTTATTTAATGAACTGTGGAAACGTGTAATTAATTATTGCTTAACATATTGGGTTAAAGTAATTTTTTAATACGATTTGATTCTATGCGAAGAATTAAAATGCAGAAAAATGTTATATCAGCCTTCAGAGCCAAGCATAATATTTTCAATTTTTCACAACAGATACAGCACAACAAATTTCGACATTACATATCGGGTTAGGATTGCATCAACACTGTAGGCGCAATGATCTCATGGATAGTAATGATGATAGGATATCAATATCGTAATCTCTAATGCAAGTCTTAAATTAGTATCCTCTTCTACCAAAATATTGAAGGTGTAATAAATTATCGTCACCGTCAACTTTTCATAGATTGTTTTATTCATTTATATCAATAATAATTTTATGAGTTTTAAATAAACTAAGGTTAATTTTACAAAACCCGTATTTTTACTTTTTTATTTTAGTTTTAGAAGTTGAAACTATATTCTGCATAAGTTACTTACCTGGGTTATGAATTTTGCATATAAGTAAATAATTTTAGTCTAAGAATATGTGAAACTGTAGTATTTGTTATATAATGTAAGATGAAATGCTCGAAAGAGACGAAACTGTACCGGAAAAATAAGATTACAGGGGCACGTCTATTTAACATTGAGATAAATGGCTAGCTCGCTAAATTGAAGAGCCATCGCCAAGCTGACCCTTGTTTTTGGCACTAACGATCTCTCCAAATTTGGCGAGAAATCGTCAGAATTTTGTTCCGTCCCACTGCAGACATTTGAAATGAATTTAATAGAGTGTTATTGGTATTATACCTGAGCAACCGTAATTGATTCATGTATGCAACTGTAATCGTATCTACCCTTATATGAAAATCTACCCGTATGAGCTTTCTAGAAATGTCGAGAAACGGAAGGTACTACAGATTTCTCGGCGACCAAGGAAAATTATATAAGCTCAAACAGAGCATCGGTTTCTCGGATTTTAGTTCCCAGCTACGGCATACAGAATGTTTGATCTGAAACGTCTAGTTTCGTAAAATCGAGGAAAACATCTTGTAACAATATTTGTATAGTTACCGAATACGTTAGTTATGTTTCTTTTCTATTCTCATATTAACATATATTGCATTTAGATTATGCAGTCTTGTTAATTTCACACTTAAAGCTTCAATTGAACGTAAAAAAACATAAATCAGCATATTTTCTTGAAAACATGGTTTATATTGCAGGCTACCCACTGATACAAGTTTCATTCGTTATTTTGCAGGGAAAAAATTATATGTAAACATTTTTTCGTTTCTAAAGGAAATGCAACTCGGACTTCAGATGTAAAGGAATTCGAATTACATGTCTCGATACTGTAACCTGTTGAGGTCTAAGCATTTAATGGATAATGCATAGTTATGAAATTTTCGCAAATTCAAATTCAAATTGAATTTACATTTTATAAAGAATTTTCTTGATGGTACCTACCTGTACGGTTACGATATCAAAATTTTCACAACTAAAAGAACATTTTAAAAAATAATGGAAAATAATCCATTAGTTTTATTTTTTATATTTTATTTCCCTTTCCTTTTCAAAATCAGATATTTTACGTATTCATTACTTAGGCCTGTTCTTAGAATTTCATTTACCTTGTCTTCATACTTAATTTAACGTACTTTTAATGCTATTTAACGTACTTTTAATCTAACGTATGTTACTTGTAATGAGAGAAATGGTTAAATGACGCAGACACTGCTCTCTTAGAAAAGAAGGACTGTTTATATAGAACTTCCTAGGTAACAAGAAATTAGAGAACTAAAAGCTCTAGTTGAAGAATTTATCAAATTTTATAAGACATTAGGTTGCAGCATGAAGCTGCATTTTCTTGACTCCATCATTAATTCTTCCCTATTTAGGTGCAGTTTCAAACGAACACGACGAAAGATTTCACTAGCAAATAGCTCAGATGGGGAAGAGGTATAGTAGAAAATGGACCCCACGCATGTTAGCAGACTACTGTTGGATCCCCAAACGAGAAACCGATCCCGAGGAATACAAGAGAAACAATTTTAAAAAAATTATTTAAGTGTATTATACTCTTTAAGTACAAAATGAAGTATGTGTTGTTAAGAAAGTTTCTTTTTAATTTTTGAAAATTCGCTAAATTGCTTATGGTTTGGATTTTTCCTGCTCTAAACACATACGAGTTATAGGTAAAAACCGAGCTGGTATTTGAAAACAACACCTTACAGTAGACATAACCCCCTCCAAAAAGAATTTAGAGAGCTACAAAAAATTTCAAAATGCAGAACAGTGTTATTTAATGGGTCTTCAAATTATATAGAAAAAACTAGGATAGGCAGACTTCTACTAATTATTTTTTTGAGAGATATTGTGTCGATAATAGGAAATAGACGAAGACCTTCTCTGATGCATGAGGTGGGAAAATACCCTGTTCGCCTATTCTTGGGATGATATAGAAAAATATGTGCAGCGCCTAAATTAAATTGCTAAGTGGTTATAATTGGTTCAAAAATAGTTAGAGTTGATTATGATTGATCAGTGAGGTTTAGGTTAGGCGTGGTTGCATCAGGAGACAGCCTTTTAATTAATAACTAGGTCTAGAGTTAAATTGTGGACTAAGGGGCTGGTTTGGTTTAGCTTTTGACTTGCTTTGAGTACAATGAGGAAGTTTAGCAAAAATTAAAAAACTAATAATAATAAAATGTGACTTTTAATGAATGGCCGATAAAGATAATAACACATAACAGAAATAATAACACATTTCCTAAATATTAAAGCCAAAATCTGGAAATGTGTCAACAAGTCTCTCAATCTGAATGAGAACAACCTTTGTACCTAACTCTTCATAAATAAAGTTTTTAGAGTAATTCGTTTTTTGTAAAGCAGGAAACATGAAAATGTGCAGAACTTTAGCCGGGACTCGACTCTGGACCTCTCGAATACGCTTTAAGTATACTTTCAATTGCACCACGAAGGCATGCGGAAAGGAAGGAAAAATTACGTTATAAGTTACCTAATTAAAACAAGATTAAAAACTCTTTATACTATCCGATATATAACAGATTGTCTAAAGGATTTTAGTATATTCTCGTGTTAACTGAAACTATCTGAGACTACCTTATCACTATACAAATCCTAATACAATGCTATGTTGTTTTTCCCGCCATATTTTGATGTTCCTTTGTTCTAAATTCCACATTTTGGTGTAATAATTCTGAGTTGCATAAACCATGCGCTTAGTTTAGTTTTCTTTAAATTCTCTCGAGTAACTTCAAACCAGAATTCTTTTGGTGTGTACGTTTAGTAAGATAGAAAACTTCAAATAAAGACAACGCGAATGAAAAGTTATTTTCTACTTTAGTCGAAAACACTACGGAATTACTTCCACTTCAGTTCTCTTTCCAACAAAATTCTATCCCATCCGGGCTGTAAACATGAGTTGAGAAACAATTCCGACACCATACTTTTACAAAACAATTTCTGCTTCCTGACAGTCGAGACGGTGTAAATAACTCCAATGGTGGCATAAAGAAAGAAGAAAAAAATTGCTCCTTGGAACATAAATTTCTTTTCACAACGTCTAACTTCTGACTCTTAGTGTTCTCTCATTCGTTTTTTCCCTTGTACAAACATACGTGAAACAAATGTGGAAGAACAACGTATGGAAACATAAAATTGGATATTTGGTTGCAGAATCAATAAAGGATACCCACAAATTGAATGAGAAGCACAAATATGTAGTAAAAAAATATAATAAACGCAAAAATAAAATAGTCTGCGAAATTCAATACGTGTAATATTTATATAAACAAATGATTATTCTATAGGTATGTTGTATGTATGTGCTGTTCAAAACTTCTTGTATTGATTACACAGGTAGTGTAAATTTCACAAAACTTATTAATGTGTATTACATACTAATATAAGCAGCGTTAAATAATTTACTACTCGCCATATAACGGCATAAGCCGGACGTATAATCAAAAAGTGGGAACGTCCAAAATCTGAGTCTTAGTGCCGAATTCCAATTCTATCTTTGTTTGTATTTATAATTCTCATTATTGTCTTTGCAAAATCTCTCAAAACTGAATAGTTCCTTTTAAAATCGTAAAAATAGTGCATTAAAACTGTAATTAATAAATGATTTTTTTAATGTTGCGTACTACGTAAAATGAGTTCGTACAAACTCGAGTGGTTTAAAACTTCCTTGGTAAGGGAATATCAAATACGCTTAATTACATTCATTGAGAATGGGGAGAAAAACGAAAAGAAAAAGCAGAATCACAAAATGAGATGTAAAAAATTTCATGGCTTTTCTTCTTTCTGTATAGTATACTTAAGTACTTTTTTCAAAAGCAGAAATTATTTTTTAGAAATAAGATTCCTATAAAGAGAGGTGTTATATGAGTGTGATGTCCACAAATGTCTTTTCACTTTCAGCATTTTAGATAGTATTGACAAGTATTTAAACTGACTGCTCTGATATTTAGATCAAACGAAAGATAAACATTTTTGAGGGTTGAATCTCCACTGAAGTATTGTATATTCTTCCAATATTCCATCGCCAGGTAGCGCTATAGTTAATACAGCAAAATTGCGGACCAAATTGCGAAAGATCGTGTTATATTTTGACATGCTGAGGGCCAAACCCATCACCATAGTGCTGCAAGAAATTCAACTGAAATATGCAAAAGATGCTCTAATTGAGCCATCAATTCCTGCTTGGTATGAGTTATTTTCTATTACCTGAAGTTTTCTTGCACGTCTTTAAAAGCCATGTTATAAGCAAAAGAGGATATTGTGAGAAAAATGCCTACATACTTCACCGAGTAGTATTAAGGGCACAACTAAAGAATCAAATAAGAGAGTCATTGCTGAAATGGACTGTGATTTATTTGTTCATAAACGGGTAGCGACAGACTGAATATCTTAAAGATGCTGCTTGGAATTTTATGTGCCACACGCATGCTTATACTATGTTGTTGAATATTAAAATGTGGAAATAAGAGTCGGAAACAATATGCTTAGACATCCTTTGATTTTACTCTTGCCGCGTTCCCAGATCTAATTGTCAACTATTAAATTTAAACCATGCTTGTGGCTAAAGAGGGTTTTAAATTTGGATATTCTTTGTAATTTTTATGTTTTTGAGAAATGTGCTATAATAAATAAGCATTCATCTCGATGCCTCAATTCCTCTTTGAATTAAAATTTCTTATGGAATTATTCTTATTATTTTTCTTCTTACTTTCTTACTTATAGAAAGAGTTGGGGTGTAATGGATGAAGAAAGGAAATCAGACATTAAAACAAGAATTTGTTTATTAACCTTAAAGCTTATACGTGAGGCATAATGAAGTAAAGCAAGTGAAGGGAAGTAACTAAAGTGAAGTAAACAATAAGCGACATAATAGAATTTCAAATTATATAAACAGCTATAAATTTGAAAAAATATATTCCAGATATTGTATAAAATGATAATCCGTGTCTTATTTAATTCTGAATATGTTATATACTTAACCTTAATGCATAAGAAAATAATAATTTATTTAACCAGTCCAGAAAATATCTGAATGATAATAATTTAACAAGTAAATTCCCCCCGGAATATGGCTCATTCTATTAATTTAACATGCATTTCAGAGTTCACATATTGCTATTAAAGTGCATGTATGAGTAAGGAAGTATTTGCAATGTACACTAACAGTCCGTAACGCATGGAGAAGGAATGTGTCTCTGTAGTTATATTTTGCCTGTCTTTGTTAATTATGTCGCTGAAGCAGCGTATGTACCAATAATTGAACCAAGAGTATTCAGATAACTACTCTATTATGCATTACTGGAGCTTAGCTCGATTGATATCACTTTAAACTGCTTTAATTTAAATGCAGTACATATTCAGAAATATTCAAGGTAATTAATGGCATTCAGTGTCTCAATTCATTCTTCTAGTACAAATTTAACTGTGGACTTGAATTTATTTATTGATTAAATTTATTGATCAATTTGCTCCAAGCGACTTCTTGACACCAGAAATCATTTTAATTAATATTACTAAAACGGATAAAAGTCAGAGGCAGCATGCAAATATTTATAAATGTTTGCGTTTATATAAAAGGACTTTAATTTTGAAAGTATATCTAAAATATAATATAAATTTCATAAATATAGAACTTGATAGTCATTTTTCAAAAGTGTTCCAGAACAACAAAGTACTTTTTGTGTATAATTTATCATATAATTTTTCAAATTTTAATTAATATCAGAAAGATATATTATTTTTTATTTAAGTATATGCGTAGTATGTTTTATAGTATATGTGCAAGTAAAATGATAGCCACCTATCATAATAAATTAAATCTGTTTTTCATGATATTTTAATATCATTTACCGTATATATCCCGGGTATAGCCCGAAAATGTTTTAAACTTTTTCTAAAGCTAAATTAATGGTTTCGGATTGTACACTTATCCGCTAACCTCGTAATAGACGCAGGTATTCTTCCTGTACCTGGAAGCAAGTGATCATTGACAAATGAAGCAATTTTTTATTTCTTTATATTTCTTAGTCTCAAAACTATTTTAAATGAAATGAGATATACTGTAAGGATCTTAAGTTTTACTAACGTTTATTTTATTTTAAATCTTTACTATCACTTCTTATTTTCTACTTCCGGCCAGAATTATAAGCGTGAAGGAGTTTTATGCAAAGTTGTCTGGCGAACGCCAAGTATTTAAGTGTGGCCTTTTTGCCAAGCAGAAGAGAGGAAGCCGTGAGTTCGAAGCAGGCCGCTTACCTTAGAAGTTACGCAGTTGCTACTTTGCCTTCCAGGCCAGAGGTTTTAATCCTCTTGATAAATTAAACGTATTGTAGTGTTCACAGTCTCTGTGCTACATACGCTTTCTGTTATTATAAGGCCAATCTTATTCTAAAGTTAAATTAGAGTTTAGTTTTATTTTGATATCTTTTAAGTTAGACCCCGAGTGGAGGGTCATTGTATTCCGAAGTACGGAAGTCATTGTATATAAAGAAAAAAATAAAGGGTTTTGTATACCCTTCGTCTGTATCCTGTCCACTTACTACAATTAGTGAACATAGCTTTAGTAAGCTCTCTGTTCTAGTCAGGTCATTGTATGTTTCCGAAGAAAGTTAGAAGAAACATTGAACCTGATAGTGGCGCCCGACGAAGAATAACCATGGCCGAGTTTCAAGAAGAACCTGTGCTGCCTGCAGAAACAGCTCAGAATCCAGAAATGCCAGCTGCCGCCCTGGAAGGATTTGGGTATATTGTCCAGACCATGCGCGCTTCGATGAAACCGGAAGCAACGTTTAATGGAAACTCACAGGTAACCAGTTTTTTGGAAAAATTGGATGACCACTTCATGCTCTACCCCGTGCACGAGTTTCAAAAAGTTACCTTAGCTACCAGCGCTTTGAGGGGCCAAGCGCTTAACTGGTTCAAATGTATCGGCAGAAGTCTCTTGGGTCAAGCAGGAAGTCCCACCTATACCTACGAAAATTTCAAGACTGCCCTACTAAAAGCCTTCCCTGTTGTAAGGGATCGTGCGAAATTAGAAACAGAACTGTTCAGTATATATCAACAAAGAATGGAAAACCTCTCCAGGTTTATTTTAAGAAAAATTCACGTTTTCAAGCTCTTGTATGGAAACCGTCCGGATCCTGAAATAATTCAAGTGATTTTGCCGAGGTTACTACCCCAAGTGCAAGACTTTATTGAATTGAGAAATCCGACTACACTGGAAAAATTATTTGAGCTAGCAATCCAGTTTGAAAGTAGAAGAACGGCGGACGTCGAAAGAAGACGCCAATATCAACAGCGAAACCAATTTGGTACGCCAAGACTACAGCAAACTCAAGCACATGGCTACGGAGAAAAAGCGAATCAGTGGGCAAGGAAACCCGAGCATTCAAAAACAGCCGGCGAACGTCGACAGTTCAATAGCAACCCAGGAAAAAAGTCTCAAGGCCAGTGGAGAAAGAAGGAAAGCACCGAAAGAAAAAATAATTTAAACTAAAACGGATTTCTGCTGACGAGAGGGTGCGGAAATCCGAAGGCCACGAAAACCCCTCTTCCTACAAGTTAAATACAGTAATGGTGAAAAATTTAACTCTTCCGAAGATTGAAGTCTTGGTAAATAATATCCCGGCCACCGCACTCCTGGATACCGGCGCGCAGTGTTCCTGTGTGGCAGAAGTCTTTTTTAGAAAGTATTTTCGCAAATACCGCATATATAATGCGGATAATACAACAGTATTAGCGGCGCAAGGAGAACAATGTAAGTGCGTAGGTAAAGTACCTTTGTACATCCGTATCAAGGACGAACAAGTAAAGGTGATGTTTTTTATAGTAAAGAATTTGCAAGCACACTTAATACTAGGAATAGACTTTCTTTCAGACGCACAAGCTACACTGGATTTTAATGAAGCGTCTCTTAAACTGACGATGAAACCAGTGCGTGTAGAAAAGGTTGAACCGCCAAGGGTAAATCTCGACCACCTGCCTAATGACGAGCAAGATAGAATCCGACAAGTGGTAAGTGAATTTGCTTCCTTATTTAGTGATATTCCAGGATTTACCCAGGTTACCAACCATAGTATTGACACCGGAGATGCATTGCCGGTTCGTCAAAAACCATACCGGTATGATAAGAATAAGGAAAAAATTATAGAATGGCATATTACCGATATGCTACGTAAAAAGATCGTAACGCCTATCTCAAGTAGTTATGCTAGTCCGGTGGTTTTATGTAAGAAAAATAATGATTATCCTTTGGAGCATCCAAAAAGGTGGAGATTCGCTATTGATTACCGTAAATTAAATTCCATAACGAAATATCCGGTATATCCGTTACCGATTATAGAAGAAATTTTAAGGAACATAAAATCAACCAAATTTATGACAACTTTAGACTTAACGAATGGTTATTTTCAAATAGGGATCAGGCCTGAGGACGTGCCTAAGACTGCTTTTATAACCAAGTCTGGCACTTATGCATTTTTGCGAATGCCGTTTGGCCTTTCAGGCGCCCCAGCAACATTTCAGCGATGCATGGACATTGTGTTAAGACCTGTTCTCGGAAAGTCCACATTTATCTATTTAGACGATATCATTATTACTAGTGATAATCTAGACCAACATGTACAGGATTTAAGACAGGTGTTTTCTTTATTAAATGAGGCCGGTCTAAAAGTTAATGTCGAAAAATGCAAATTTGCAGCCCCTGAATTAAAATATTTAGGTTACAAAATATCGCAAAAAGGGATCGAGACAGATGAATCAAAAATAATCGCTGTACAAAAGTATCCGACTCCAAACACGGCAAAGAAGCTCTCTTCTTTTCTAGGACTTTGTTCATATTATAGGTCCTTTATAAAAGATTTTGCGGCTATTGCTGAGCCATTGTTAAAATTAAAAAGGAAAAAGGCAAGATTCTCGTGGACGGCCGAAGCCAATAGTGCTTTCGAAAAATTAAAACAAGCATTAACGCAAGCCCCTGTGTTGAAATTTCCTGAAAAGGATGAAAATTTAGAAATTTCAGCGGATGCTTCGGATTATGCGGTAGGAGCGGTACTTTCGCAAAATCAGCAGCCAGTAGCATTTTTTAGCCGAACTTTAAATCAAACACAAAGAAACTATTCCGCGACCGAGAGAGAGGCACTTGCAGTTCTGTTAGCAGTGCAAAAGTTCCGAGTCTATTTTGGAAAGGCGCCGATAACAGTATATTCTGATCATGCGGCGGTAACTAGATTGTACTCTGGAAAAAATTTATCCCCAAGGTTAATAAGATGGGCACTCAAGCTGCAAGAATATAATCTGGTAATCAAGCATACCCCCGGAAAGGAAAATATCGTAGCAGATGCCCTGTCACGAATTAAATTAGACGAACAGGGTAATACCGTAAAAGTTGCAATGCTGACAGCGTGTACAATAAATTCCCGAGAAACTGTAATAACCGAACTGGGTAAGGATCCTGAGTTTGGAAGTATTTATGAGTATTTGAAGGATCCTGAAAATTTTAGCCACCAAGATATTGTGGCGATAAGAAATAGGGCGGCCCATTACGAACTAATAGATGGTCTATTATTTTATACAAAAACTACGAATTCCAACAACGAATTTCGACCTGTTATCCCAGCTAGTCTTAGATTAAATATCCTGCAAGAGCTCCATGACAGCCCTTTAGCTTCTCATGCTGGTATTCGAAAAACTACTCAACGCGTACGCGAGGCAGTCTACTTTCCTGAACTGCAAAAGTTAACAAGGGCGTATGTCCAGTCCTGCCCAACATGTCAAGCCGTTAATTATATTAATTTCCGCCCGGCCGGGTTTCTAAATAGTATTAAATCCGAATTTCCAAATGAAATAATCGGTATCGATTTATTGGGCCCTTTCCCAAAAAGTCAGTTAAACAAAAGTCGCTATCTCCTTGTTATAGTTGATCATTTTAGTAAATGGACCGAAATTGTTCCCTTAAAACGAGCCTCCGCGAAATTAGTTACCGATTCTATTTTAAATAAATATATTTTAAAATACGGGGCGCCCCTAAAAGTTATATCGGATAATGGTCCTCAATTTGTAAGTAATATATTTGAAGACATGTGCCAAAAACTGGGCATACGTCATTTAAAAATGGTCCCGTATCGGCCGCAATCAAATATAGCGGAACGGGTCAACAGAAATATAGTGAAAATTATCCGTAGTTATGTTAAAAATTTTCATAAAAGCTGGGATAACTATGTCAATGAATTTGCTTTCGCCCTTAGGACCGCAAAACATGATACAACGGGCAAAACTCCTGCTGAGTTATTTCTAGGCAGAAAGATTATAACACCGTTAGATAAATTATTTTATGTGCAACAAAGAGCCCCAGAATTTAAAATGGGTGATATAGAAAAACTAATTAAGGAAGCAAAGAAGAATACGGAAGTAGCACAAAGAAAACAGAAGCTCTATTATGATTTGAAACGACGGGGAGTAACTTATAAAGTAGGGGATGAAGTACTAAAAATTAAGCATTCACTTTCTTCAGCACCAGAAGATAAAACTGCCAAATTTTTCCCACGCTTTGAAGGACCATATGTTATAGAAAAAATAACTCACGCTGTTGTAGTATTAAAGGCAAGAAATGGCGAAACCTGTTCCGCAAACATTGACCAGATAAAACCATTCTATGACCGTAATAAAATGCAAATCTTTTCAGATCTTTTGCAGGATCCGGTACGGCAGACACCGCAGGTACAAGTTCCAGAGGTGGGAAAACGACAAGTACAAGGGCAAGCCAATGAGAGACAGAAGCAAGTGAAAAGAAAATTGCCCCGCGGAAAAATTGAAGGTACAAAGAAAAAGAAGTCGTTCCACCGTCCAAAAAACAGAGTTCACGAACACCCCCAGAATGAAGAAGGGAGAAGGACGACGTATGTGGAAAAGACCGGGAGAAAGGACGGCAACTATAACCCGGCTGTGAAACGGAAGATTGACTCATCCGACAGAACTCTCCGCAGCAAAAGTCGCCGAACTGCGGAAGGGCCATCAGCGGCGGAGGAAAAAGTACAAGAAAAATTTGAACGGCCAACAACGAGGTCCAAGCAGGATCACGACAGAAGTTTCCCGGTTCCACCAAGACCAGCTGCCTTCAAACGGCCAAGACCACAAGCAGAGGACAGAAGGAAGATGTTCAAGGGTGGCCGTAGTGGTGAAAAACGGAAGCTTCCAGAGGAAAGCACTGAAGGGCGAGCCCGTACAAGAAGGAGGATCAACCAAGCTACGGTTTGCAGCACCTTTAAAGACTGGGCCCAGAAAAGGATGTCTGAATATTACAAAGATAAGTAAAATTTTGTGTTACTTTACAAACTTAAGTTAATCTTTCATTCTTACTGCAAGTGGCAGATTTGAAGAAGTTTTACCTCATGCGAGGTCTACCTTTATCGCCAAAAGGGCGAGAAATGAGTTGTGACCGATTTTCTTATTATGTTTTTCAATTACTCGCGCGTAAAACTAAAGTTGATGTATAATAGCGTTGTCTAAAGACTTAAATATTGTAAAAAGTTATTGTATAAATTTTATTTAAAACATTCTAACAAGAAAGAAGTTTTAGACTGAAAGACTTTTTGAAATGTAGTATTATTTCAATGTAGAAAGAATTGGCACTTGCTTTGAAAAGAATAGAAGTTAACAATGTACTACTAATGGATGTTTTCAAATGTGTAAAATTAACGGCATCTTGATATGTTCTTGTATACATGTGAACTGTTATTTTGAATGTTTAGAAATACCGTGATATGGTAAAAGTGAAAGTAATGTTAAAAAATTTGTTATTCGTGTGACTGTAAAGATTAAATCATGCTGAATATGTGTTAAAGGTTGAATGATGTAGTTAGGCTCTCTGACGCTACACTTTAGAGTTAGCCACTTTCAGAATAGTACCTCAGGGTCTAGAGTTGAAATTAGGGTGTGTTAAGAGGTCTCGTATGTTGAATTTTAACACGTTAGTGTTTTGATTGTAGGAGGAAGTGTTGAACACATAGACAGAAACACATTCGTGTTTGGTGTTTTTACAACACATGTCAGAGAGCACGGGGAGAGATAATTAAAATAGTCATGAATGAAATAAGAATGTTAAGAAAAGTATATTCTATATGTTATTTGCAATGTCATTCTGTAACATTTCATTAAACTAGTTTTCCTTCCAGATCTCTGGAAGGAACCAGAATTGAATAAAGCTCCTGTTTTGATGCAGTACAGATGAAAAAGAAAAAAGATTGTTGTATATTCCGGGAGCTGCTATTGTAACAAATTTCTTTCTTTTAAATTTTTCTAGTTTCTAGCGAAGCATTTTTTGTTAAAGGTTGGCCTCGCGTTAGTTTCTAGAGCTAAAAGTTTTCAACAAGGTCGTTTTAGACCTCAGTTTCAAACTAATTAACTCTGGCGGGAAGTATGTAAGGATCTTAAGTTTTACTAACGTTTATTTTATTTTAAATCTTTACTATCACTTCTTATTTTCTACTTCCGGCCAGAATTATAAGCGTGAAGGAGTTTTATGCAAAGTTGTCTGGCGAACGCCAAGTATTTAAGTGTGGCCTTTTTGCCAAGCAGAAGAGAGGAAGCCGTGAGTTCGAAGCAGGCCGCTTACCTTAGAAGTTACGCAGTTGCTACTTTGCCTTCCAGGCCAGAGGTTTTAATCCTCTTGATAAATTAAACGTATTGTAGTGTTCACAGTCTCTGTGCTACATACGCTTTCTGTTATTATAAGGCCAATCTTATTCTAAAGTTAAATTAGAGTTTAGTTTTATTTTGATATCTTTTAAGTTAGACCCCGAGTGGAGGGTCATTGTATTCCGAAGTACGGAAGTCATTGTATATAAAGAAAAAAATAAAGGGTTTTGTATACCCTTCGTCTGTATCCTGTCCACTTACTACAATTAGTGAACATAGCTTTAGTAAGCTCTCTGTTCTAGTCAGGTCATTGTATGTTTCCGAAGAAAGTTAGAAGAAACATTGAACCTGATAATACATTTTATGAAATTTCGTTTTTTTTTAAAGGTACTTATAATGCTAGTTTGGTACGTCTTCGCCAACATGAAAAGTCTGATTTATTGGCGAATTTGCACTCCGCTTTCTCCCTTCTCGAACCTGTTTATCATTTATGGAGAAACGCCGAGCAGCCATACTGTTGTTAGAATTTTCATCAAACGTGATATCTGAAGTTTGAAATTTGTCGCATAAGAATTTCTCTTCCCGCTTTTCTTTCACGCAAAAATAAAATGGTACTGACTAACACAGGTACCACAAATCGTATAAAAAAGACAACAAATGAATCTAAAAAATCAACACCCCCTAGAACTTAACTAAAGGTATCTAGGGGGTCTGTCTTAAGTTAAATAGTAAATAAGAAGTAAGAACTTAAGTTATCTGGGGGTTAGAACTTATTAGCTTCTTTTTCTTCTTCAATGGCCAGACAGCCCAGAATGGGCCCTTGCCTTCCTCAGAATCGAATTCCAAGCTCTTCTATCCCTGACCATGGACATTCCATTCGTTATTTTTTAAATTCTTAAGTCTGTTTCCAAACAGTCGAGCCACCTAAGTTTAGGTGTCCCTCGTTTTCGGGTGCCGAATGGTTTGGCCGAGAAAGTCTTTTTAGTTACTCGATTTTCATCCATTCTGCACAGGTGTCCTGCCCATTTAATAATCTGAATCCTTATATATTTTACTATATCTATTTCTTTAAAGCATTTATAGAGTTCAGAGTTAGTTCTTCTTCTCTAGATATTGTTACATTTTATGCCATCAAAAATACTTCTTAACATTTTTCTTTCAAAGACAGAAATAATACTTTTAGCTTTTTCTGTCATCGCCCAGGTCTCAGCATAGTATGTAAGAATGGGTCTAATTAAGCTTTTGTAAATTAAAATCTTCGTTTTTCTGCTAATGAAGTTAGACTTTAAGTATTTGTTTAGACCGAAAAAACACCGGTTAGCATCTGTGACTCTACTACGGATCTCGGGCATTAAATCATTCAGAATATTAACCTCTGATCCTAAATATTTGAATTTGCTAACAGTTTCAAATTTGTAATTCCCAATTTCAAAATAGGGATTGCTGTTATTACCACAGGGCATGTATTTAGTTTTATTTTGGTTGACTGCTAGATGCATTTTGCTGGCTGCAGCCTCTAGAGATATAAAAGCTTCTCTAAGTGATTCGGGACTGCGGGCGACTATGTCAATATCGTCAGCAAACGCAAAAATCTGAACAGATTATTACACGAGTAATAATTTTGGAGTCTTTTATAATTTTTTTGAGGGCGAGGTTAAAAAGCAAGCAGGCCAGTGCATTACCCTGTCTGATCCCATTTGAAGCAACAATAGGCTCAGAAAGATTATTCTGGATTTTAACCCTAAGTTTTGTTTCAGTAAGAGTAATGGTGACCAAATTTATTAGTTTTTCAGGTATTGAAAATTCTCTCATAGCTTCAATTAAAAATTTTCTGTTTATTGAATCGTAGGCAGTCTTAAAATCAATAAAAAGGTGGTGCGTTGCATTAGTTTTTTCCAAAATTTGCCTAATGTTAAAGATTTGTTCTGCTGTAGATCTTCCTTTTTGGAAACCACATTGGTAATCACAATATTTTCTGTATAAGTTACAAGTCTACTAAAAAGTATATTGCAAAATGAACTTATTAGCGGGTGCTGGAAAATTGCGCTAGCTTCGGATAGGCAAGATATAAAAACAAGTATCTCATTGGAGTCTGGCCGTTTATTTTACAGAGATTAGATTAGAAAACAATCCACACGTTTTACCTGCTTGACAATCTTTTCGCCCTGCTTGGCGACATGTTTGAGTTAACAGGATTTTTATTTTTTATTATTATTTTATTTCGGTTCATATACGGGTTTTGAATTCTGGATATATTTTTGAAAGAAGAAACCTACTCTCGGCTTATGTTCGGAATATACCGTAGTTGAATTAAACAAGTTTTAAAGTTTTTTTCTTAAAGTACGTACATCTTGTATTAGAAAACGAGAAACAGATATAACTTTCCTTTATAATCTCTGTGAATTATTTAATTTTTGTTTCAATTTCCTTACGATTAATATCATGCTAAAACTTCTGTACCTCAAATAGACTTTTAAGAAGCATTTTGCATCCATCAAGGCATATGATCATCAAGGCATATGATGTATAATTTTAATTCTAAACCTGTCGTTCAGTTCCGAAGTGTTTAAAAAACAAATTACACAAATGGTTTGGCCCTTTCCCTTTTCTTCCCAATGTTTATAAACAGATGATTTGAAAACTGTTATAACTCATTTATTCTTGCTCGAATAAAGTGAATATTTTTAAACCACATAATGTATTGTAACTGGTTTTGCCCTGGGGGAAGAAAAAACTGCAGATTTTCATATACTTATTTTTGAAGCAGTTATCACTTTTATTTACGCAGTTTTCATACTTTTATTAATACAACTGCAGTAAGATGAATGACGCTGTTCATTATTTAAAATCTTTCCTCATCTTCTTGTCCTGTATCATTAGCAGCTTATCATATACCATTAATGGCAGGAGTACCAAGGATTAAAAACGCTGAAATACAGACAAATGGGGTATTTGAATAATAAAAACATTCAGAGTAAAATTTTAAATAATAATTTAAAAAACCTTCCACGAATTTTATTGGAAAGAAAGTTTCTAATATTGTACTGTACTTAATAAAGCTTCTATTGTACTAGAATTCTTGTCTTTGGGAATAGTAATTTTGCGCGTTTTTGTTTATAAGGAAGATATAAAATCAAATCCTAGGAGGAATCATTTGGCATTATCACAGAGGAAAAATTCTTGAAACGAATAAAGCTTTTACGTTCTCTACTGTTGGTGATAAAATGCAATTCACCCGCAACGCTCAGTTAATTCCTACGTGCATTTCACATTCTGCTCTCATTAAAAATGGCCAGTAGCGAAATTAAGTACCTTAATGGCCGGAAAGCATGATGGCCATTAAATTTTTAGTTTCTTATCTTTGCTTAAAAGTTGCCATAAGCAATTCAGGACCATCATTTAGCCCCAATAATGGGGAACGATGATCGAAAATTTTTAATAACATTATTTCCGCCTCTGTTGGTTTACGTGGCAAATTTTGAACTCTGTTGGTTAACTTGGCGGAGGTACAAGTTTTTACCTGAGTGTTTTTTCTAAAGTCTCATCAATGGATTTTTAAACTTTCATTAAAGAAAATTTGGAATGACACAAAAATGACTCAATTCTAAGCCTTTTTTTAATTTTTAGGCTGATGAACACTTGGCTTTACTACCTACCTACATTTTGCAATGAAGTCATTAAAACGTTTTTATGATGCTTCACAAAATGGTTTATTAAATGAATTTTCATTAATAGATAAATACTGGTTAAAATTAGTTTCTGAAGCGTAAACTATTAACTTTTTAATAACTTAGTGGTAAAGTAAATTAAAAATGGAATAAGAAATTGGAATTTGAGTAAGGAAGTTGGAGTAACAAATTGAATTTGGAATGAGAAATAGATTTTACTTTTCAGTATTTTAAAATCTTTTTTTCCTTTCGAACTTTTATGATTATGTCTTCTAATTAACAATGGTATTTCAAGATAAATAACCTAAATCTTAAAGAACGCAGTCACTTCTACTGCACAGCTAATCTTGGTTTTATATAAAAGGAAATTCCAGCGTAGATTTCCCAAGTGATTGTAAGAAAAATAAGAGTACAGTTCCGCTATCAAAGATTTTAATGTTTTCTTTGGAAATTTAGAGAACCAAAGGTACTGAAATCCTGGAATCCGCTGAGTTGGCTTCCGTCCCAGAGTATTACATAATCCATACAGAATTGGTTACCAACTCAGCAGTTTAAGGTCCTTGAAGATCTTAAAGCACTGTGTTTCTTAGGAAGCCGAATCTCTTACCCATCGTACATAATACATGCATACTTACCAATACATAATACAAATATAAAATATAGATTCAAATATATGGAGCAATTACATAATACAAATGCACAGCACATTCTTGAATAAATGCTAATACATTCTTAAATAAGTACTAAAACATAACTGATTTAAAAACATTATACAAAAATTATTACGTCTTATGAAACTACTTTTATGCTTCCAATACCTGCATTTTATACCTATACTTATACATTTACCAATATTTGATTGACCAATATCTTGTACCATATTGTTACAAAAATGCATTATACAGCACGTAGAAGTACAATGTATTATAAATCTACTTGTCTTGAAAATCACGTTTTTGTTTGTACGACTTTTCTGTCCGTATCGCTTTTCAAACTGTTGCCACAATGTGTTACCGCCATGTATTATTTAAAAAAAATCTTAAATGATAAAGAATCTGTATTTATGTATGTTCCTAGTCCCCAACCGAACATGGATATCTCAGATCTCGAATTTTGAATTTTTCGGTAAAATGTTAAGATTTTAGTTTATCTTTCAGTTTCAATCAACAAACTCGGCTACTAGATAATGGGTTAACCTTGGTCAACCTAATATAATACACGAGGGAAGATTCCCGAGGAGTTTATGCCTGCTATAAAATGTGAGGTTTAGGACTCTACCAAATTCACTACGAATAATATTTTAAATTGCTGTAGAATAAACACTATGCAACTAAACTGTTCGCTTCCGTTTACAGATTGAGCTTATTTGCGCAGTTTAAAGCCTTCGATGCAACTGCAGCTGATACATACTTTATATGTGTTTCAGATTAGAGATGGAATATTCGAATAATCGAATGCTGGAAATCTTGGAGAAGATTAAAGATTCGAAAACTCATGTTGTTTTTGGTATTCCAATCTTCTTAATTTTAACCTAAAAAACCGCTAATTATCTTAACTCAAAAGTTTGGAAAGATTATTTTTATTATCTCTTGCAGTATATTATACGTACTACAAAAACGCTCAGTTAAGAAGAGTGGATTGTTGCAATTTTTGCCGTATTTGTATCATCAGTATCCACGCATATTAACCCTCAGTATCACGCTGTTTCTATATGAACTCGATAAATCTGCCGGATCTTTCAAGCAATCGGTGCGCCGTGCTTTTTCGAAGATTATTTAAGCTAATTCTCATTTCATCTCGATAACCCTAGATGTTAGTAACCTGCTAACTACACTGCTCGTCAGAATTAAAGAATATCGACAAAACTCGTTATTTATTGGAATATGGTTAAAAATATTTTGTACAAAAGCATTATTTGACAAAATGTATTATGTCTGCGAGTTGATTGAACTCAAAATATAGAATTTAAATTAAAATTCATATTTATGCATATCTATAAATGATTGCAAAATTATCTCTATGTTTAGCATTCCCAGCTTAAGAAGCGATCTCAAAGTTTTGGATATGACAGAATGAGGAATACTGAAATCTTAAATGATCTCCATTTGTGCTTGTTTCCTACCTCTCTAGTCTACCAATTAATCGCCACTTTTGCTCATCACTTTAGCTACGCATTTGAGTCATAACTAAATGTGCTAATCACTTTCAGGAACGATATAAACTTTAAACAACATTACGCATCTCAACTCGATTAGGTATCCATTTCGAAACACTTTTTGTATTCACGTAATTTATGCATTTCGTGAGTAGAAGTATTGTTTTTCAATCAGTTGCAGATAATGAACACAAATAATTACATCACTGGGCATTAATTAAAAACTTTGCGTTTATATTTTCAGCTTATGCTTTAATTTTGACGAGTTGTGTAGTTATAGGTTCTTTATGTTTCTAGCATTTTCTGACGTAAACACTGTAACCGCTAACATGACTCCAGTTACATTTGCCTACCACTTCAGTCAATCAAAAACGTTGAAGTTTGACCTGACTTGACAACATCTAAAAGTTCCTAAAACTTGCGTTTAATATTCTGCTGAGAAAACGAAGCTTAAGGTCAAGACGTTTTAATTAGACATTTAATTTTCTAAAAATCATTCGTATTTTCGTAAAAACTATAGATGCATTCTTAAAGCTGCATTTTTAAAATTGTTTTCCATAAAATGCAGACTTGAAATTGTTCATTATTTAAAAGCTTTTAATATTAAGTATTTTCCCTTTTTTCTTCTCTTCTTATTAATAGTTTCATTTGAAGACTGAAAAAATAATTCGTGATTGGAAAGATGGCAGTAATTCGAGAAGCTTTGATTCTTTCCAACTGTAATAGAAACTTTTGAAAGGAAAGAAATGATCTCAACCGTAATGATTTATACTTTTTCTTTGAACATACGAACTAATTTTATTAACTGGATTTCATGGTTTTGAATCTTAATGCCGAAAATAAATCTTCAGATTTCCGAAACAAATTAGTTGTGCATCATTTCCTTGTTGGAATATTCACAGCACTTCATAAATTATTTATGCAGTAAATATACAATTGCGTTGCATTAATAATTTATAAACTAGCTTACTTTAGAATACTTTCTCCGTATTTCAAATGTTATTTATCGACATTCAGTTTGCATAGAGTTATCTTACCAATCGTTTTATTCAAAAGCAATTTAAAGTTTACAAATTCAATTTGCTCTCCAAATGAGAAAAGTAATTTCATCCGAACGGTGAAAGGAGAATACTAGAATTACTAAACCCTAAGGATCTTCAAGAGAATTAATTCGATTTAAGTTTGAAAAGGATTCACCAAGGAAATACTGCTGAATTTATTCATTAATTACTGCCACAAATTGCATTCGTCGGCAACTTCTTACAACTGATTAAAATTAAGTTATTCTAAAGGATTTTCTTTTTGAATTCACTTTACCATACCATTCTTTTAAATGAAGATGCGATTACATAAACATTTATCATCTTACTGACAAATTTTAAATTAGTACGTTCTGGGGACTAGGCATCATTCTCATTTTGAAATTTTGCTGCCTCAATTAAAGGCCCATTAAAACTATCATAAAAAGACCATCTTGCATGTTCCTGCTTGCTATACGTCATTTCCCACTCCAGATTGACTCTAACTAACTATCGTAAATTCGCTACACCTTACTGCACTTGTAGAGCAATTTTAATTGATTATTTCTGTCAAAAGGATGCGTGTTATAAGCCTCTTGATGGCAATTAGGAAACTCTATCAGTTTCGTTAAGATGTAATTAATGTCGATGATCCAAGTTTAATGGTCTGCTATAAATATTTCGGGTGGACACTTGAAAATTACAAATGCATTATTTAGTCAAGAATGCTCTTAGAGGTAATTGTATGATGCAGCTAATCTTTAAGTGAACCAAGTCTTATAAAACAGAGATTGACTTGTAGCAATTACTTCGTGAACATTTGTTTTATCAATAAAACATGTTTCTCTTTTCTTAAAATTATACAGTTATGGTATCTCAGAGCTCGCTTGTTATATTGCATAATAATAAAGTTTTTTAACATGAAATTCCACTGCAATTGCTATATTTTTAGTAAAAATGTTTATATTAATTACCTCAGAGTGTTATTTCAAGATCAGTGATAGGTCAGCTCAATGATATTTCAAAATGTCTTAGTAATAAAGATCTGTGTTATTTATCTCTGTTATATTTGGTAAGAGTATTTCTCATTTTAAGAAAACTACATAAATAATCAAGTTTTTAATACTAATAATGCTAGAAATTTAGGACACGCGATTACGAAAACTAAGCAGTGTAGTGTGCATTATCCGAACAAGAGACGGAAATAAATTCGAAAAGTCCATTCTCATGCTTAAAAGAAGTACTAATTTCATTAATATTTACAGCCGGAGCTCAAATTTTTTTTAAGTGAACAAAAGGAAATCTAATAATGCATAACAAATACTCGTAACTGTGCACTTTCCCGTTTACAACAAGCAGCTGGCGTATTTACATTTTTACATGGTTAAAAAAATAGGAAATGAATTAGCGTATCTGAAGAACAGAAGGTTTTTCTCTGGCTACTCACCAGAAGGCACCCTACTCTCGTTGCTGGTAATTCCATCATAGTTTATATTATCAGGAACGGTTACAAATTCCCTCTCTAGTTCCGCCGACGTCCCGGTAAGGAGATAGAACTGGAAAACTTGGAAGTTCATGCAGTACTGTCTTCAGTCTCAGTCATTTTCGTTTCTTGGCCAAGGGGACTTCTTTTTGAAGCACTGTCCGGAATATCAAGTTGTTGATTAGTTCGAAAATGAGAAGTAACCTCTGGCGGTCGACCTCTTTTCCTGATGGGAACATTGCTTGCATTACTATTGGGATGCAAAGTGGCCCAAACTTTGTCACTTGGTGAATCCAAGACTCGTCGTCTTCAAATGCCATGTTTTTTACTTTGATATTGCTTCATTTTGATACGTTCTCGCATGTCTTTTGTAATAGTTGCTAAACGTTTAAGGTAACGGGTGATTACAGGAATAAAATTATCGTTTTCGCCACAGCCTATGACGACACAATCGTGTACGACGTTGTCGGCAGTCCTCAGCTATTTCCAAACATTAGGAATTCTGGTGTATGGTTTGTAGTTCCTCAGAAGACCATATTGATAGGGAAACGAGTAACTGGGAGTTTTGAATGCGAGTTGTTATTCGCATCTCCTACAAGGATTGCAAGACGAGGTTTTAGGTCTCTGTTTTTCCGTTTCACAGTATTTGATTGAGGGAAGTAAACTGGAATCAAGTTTTTATTGATATTTAATGTACAGTAAACGTATTGGAAGACAGCACTAATAAATTGGGTTCGATTATCGCTAATGCTTCTTAGTGGTATACCATGCAGCATGAATATTTCTTCAATGAGGACTGTGGCGCAGTCGTGTGTTGTAGCTTGAGCAAAAGAAAACAATTCAACCCGTTGCGTAGCATAGTCCTTAATAATGGAGATCCATTTTTTATAACATATATTGTATGTTATGTGATATGTTTAACATGTATCCAATGTTATATCATATGTTTAACATATATCCAATGTTATATATATATAATATACAGGGTGGTTATAATTAAAGTTCCACTTTGAAATGGTTATAAAAGGAAAACTACTGGACCCCATGTTATCAAACTTGATAATTGTGTAAAGGAGGTCACGAGAATTTATTTCAGTTGAAAACAAAAGTTCAAAACCTCACCATAAGGGGGAAATGAAGCTGATGCAATATTGTTAAACGAAGTAAAACATGAAGACATCGGTTTAAAATGTGTTTAATTGTTTCTGAAACGTGTTACAAAGGAGGTTCAATGTGGCGTCCACCATTTTCCGAAAGCAAGTTAAATCGTGGAATTCTTTGGACAGAAGAAAAGTTTTCTGAGTCAACTTCGATTCCATTTTGTGTATGATCCAAAATCTCAAATATTTGACACGAGAAGAAACGAGGTGGTACTTCTCTCTGTTTGCACGAAGTTCGAAGCGCAAAAGCTTTTCGAAAATAGCTTGGAGATAGGAAAGGTGTTTCTCGAATGATTTTGACGAAACGATTACATCGTCTAGATAGATGAGAGGATGTTTGGCATTCTGAAGACCAGAGGTCATTCTAAGAAACTATATGTTCCGGAGGAACACACAGATGCTCTCTTGTCTTGATCGTCAGTATAAACCTTCATTTGGTGATAACCTGCCCGAAAACCAAGAGTCGACATAAAAGGAGTAGGTTTTGCCTCATGTAACAGGTCATTCATTCTCGGAAGTGGGTAGGAATTTGAAAGTGTGATTGAGTTAAATTTTCAGTAACCTATACAGAGGCGTACTATGCCATTAGGTTTCAGTAACAAAGCAACTGGCGATGCATAAGGTGATTTACATTCATCAAATATTCCTTCGGACAAGAGCTTGTAAATTTCTTGCTTTAAGATTTCTTTCTTGGCAGAATTTATCCTGTATGGTGGCACAGCCACTGAGGGATGCTTCACAGTTTAAATTCTGTGTTTTATGAAATGTGTCGTTTCTCACCCTGGTTGAAAGATAGCTGAATAGTGACATAATAATTCGTTGAATTGTGACTTTTGATGAGAGGATATATATTGTCATTCACCTTCGCTTAAGAGTACAGTGTTGACTTCCGCCGTACATTCGCATTGCCCAGTGGATTTAAAATCATCATGAATAAACTTAAACTCCTGTTTTGAATTATTATGGTAAAAACACCAACAATTTCGTAACTCTAATACAATACAATCGCCATTAAGAAAATCCGATCCTAAAAGTGTTCGTTCTGTTACCCTTTGCCGTGTGGACCGCATGCGACATGCAACGGAAGACGTGGTTACCACCCCTCTATCAATACGGTTAATCGGTATAGCGCCACCTCCACCGCAAATACCGTCCACCGTGTGCACTGCAAATAAAGTTATGAGAAATGACCTTCTTTAAGTTTGAATGTCGACCTGGGTCATGTGAATATCTTTGTCCCTTTCGATACCATCGGCGAGAGTGACATTCATAGTAGTTTCCTTAAATTCTGCTCCCTGTTCTTTCAAGAGATTATACAATATTTCTCCCTCTATGGTGTGACTAGCATCAGTGTCAGCACAGATAATACACTTAAATCTGTTGATCTTTAACCTTAAAAGAGTAGTGTGATATGTCGTTGTAGACAGTGTACGTAAGTTTACAGCTCTGAGGTCGTTTGATTCTATATTTAAAGAAGGAAAGCAGTGTAACACTCAACCCTAACGACGCCTGATTTTCTACAAACATAGCAACTAACAGTTGGTCTATCATCTGTAATGCTAGAATTCCTTGTCGCTGAATTTTTGACAATTTCAGGATTATATTTATAATTTTTGGGACTATTACTTTGAGAAGATTTCGAAGTTTCTTTATGGACGTTTCTACTTCCCAACTTTTTATCCAATTTTATCCCAATTTATTAACAAGTTGAAGAGGGTGAGTTCACTCGGTCCAGTGATCCGCAAAATGTTCTCCATAATCTGGAGGGTATCTTTTTTTGATCTGATATAATCAAAGCCTTTAACTTCTAAAAAATTTTGACTTTTAATTCTCCGATCCAGCCTTCAAAGAAATTTATCAAATCGAAGTAAAAATCTCACCATGTACTATCAGGAATTTTAAGATGCTGCGAAAATAACTGTCAAAACTTCTCAGACTTAATTTGAAGCGCTTTAAGAGGATTCGTTTGATTTCCTCATAATCCTGGGCATCACCAGCAAATTTGCTTGCAATTTTATAACCACTATGATATAAACTGTGGCGTACTCCCTCTAGCAACGAGATTAGAGTGCCCTCTGGTGAGTAGTAAGAGTAAAAATTTTAATAAAGGCCAGGTGATGAACCTGTTAGGTTGTATCAGACCCCTGCTATGTAAAATGTTAAAATCATATGTTATGGCCTTGTGTAACTTTATACTTCTAATAAATTATTGTATTATCTATAAATTATTGTTAAATTGCTGATAAAGGTCTCATTTATGACCCTATCCAACATGTAACTCCCATAAGTTGTGCCCAACTTAGGGCCGTGTTAGAACAGACCATATGTGAGTCCTTAATAATAATAATTTATTAAAAGGATTAAAATACACACGTACATAGCATATAATTTTAAAATTTTACAGAACGGGGCTCTGGTACAACCTAGAAATTTCATCACCTGCCCTTTACTGAAGGTTGTTCTCTAGCTGCTCACTGTACGGAACTCCACTTTCGCTGTTAGACTGAGTCCACCATAGATTATATTATCAGGAGCGATTACATTATTCTTTTTAAATAAAAAAAGGTACCAAAATTGTAGTCTTCCTACAATACTTCCTAGTCTTTGTTTAAAAATAAAATCCTTGCCCCAAATTGTACTTTATTCATGGTTAACCAGTCATTTATATCGCAAAATTTATATGTTATATCAAGGAACTTAAGCATATTGATCTCCACCTCAAGTCAGTTTTAAAGTTAATCATCACATTCCTATTGCTGAAATAAATCTAGAAATGCACAGTACAGCAAATACAAACAAAGGAGACAAAATAGTTTTCATTTACGTGATATGAAGCCATTACGTGTTTCACCTGATCTTAATTTTTTTTTAAATTTTCAATAGACTGATTCTTTACAATATTTTTTTTTAGTTTATATTACTACTACTATGCAGTTCTTTCGATGTTTATGTGCTCATACGTACACAAACAAATTATAAACCATTTCACGAGGAAAAAACAATTTCATATATATTGATAAAAGAGAATTCTTAATATTTATTATTTATGAAAAAAATTTGAAACCAATGTCAAAGTTATCTATTACGTTAGTAAGCAAAGATTTCAGCCATTGAAATATTTCTTCAAATTTTGATAACCACACTATTATCTTATTTTTAGAATTTTCATGTAATACTCGTTGTTGTACGTTCAAGCAAGTTTTATTGAGTTTGTATAGCCGATCGTTTGGCTAGCAAAAGATTAAGTGATAGAAAATCCCACTGTAGCAAGATCTGAAACTAAATTTGAAGCTGTTCGGGCCAAATTATACGCCAAATGCGCAATGGTATAATCTTTAAAAAAAGGGGGTTTTAGTTCAAACTCCGGGAAACTTTATATTTAGTAAGAGGATATACGAGAGAGAGAACATTTAAATAAAAAGAAACTTCTCAACT